>NC_053208.1:15735000-24889951 GCF_905163445.1 Pararge aegeria | reverse complement strand
AAAAAACAGAACTCTTCAGCGGACAGCAGCAAACCCCTCATTTAAGGCTTAGCGATACTGAATACTTTAATTTTTTTTGGAACTACAACTAAATTGAATGCCACATCAAAAAATAAAATCAAACGCAGACGAAGTCGCGGGCAATAGCTAGTATGTATATAAATAAACGAGGTCTTATGAAATAGATAAAGCTGCGTACATTCAACGGTCAAAACCGGGAGGACGTACTGAAACTACTACGATTCCGATCATGTCTTTTGGGCTCAATGTTTAAGTTATTCTTTTTGTATTTACTTTAAGGTACTTATATTGTATGTCCTTGTATTTTGATATGATAGTAATTGCGTACATTCTTGTCGGTTCTTTTAAAATTTGCAGATTACTATATTCATTGTTTATACATCATAAACCTTTAACAGTCCACTGCTGAACTAAAGACCTCACAACGGGAGGGTTTGCCCGTAATCACCGAGTTGCGCATACGGTTAGGTGAACTCAGTAACTCGTAGTAGTAGCTGGTACTGGTATCAAATTTTACCTTTAACTTTAGTACAGCAGTAGAGTGTTCTTGGTTTGATCTATTGATTATCATAATTAATTAATTTTTGTTAGTTTGCGAGGGGTTCGTAATTCAATGCTTTGTAACTAAAGTCTCTGTGTTTAATTATCGTGAGCTATGTCAGTTTGCTTGGATCAAAAGTGGGCGTGTCTATTTTCATTAATTCAAATGTTTATCTTCTGTACTTCGTGGTATTTGTTTTTCCGTACGAATATATAATAGTAGTTATTAATTTTAATGTTATTATATCTTGTAGTATTTTCTACGCAGGAACTACATCGCAAAGGAATGTTAGTATTTTTGGCCTAGCCGAGATAATCTTATTGTTTTTTATTCATAGTATTGTCTTGATTATGTCAGATATACAAACAAAAATACGTCACTGGAAGACTGCATGAAGAGCAAAAGAACCCCAGAAACAATGCCAGAAAACGTATATCAAAGATGTGTGTTCCGCGCCGCTGCGATTGGATTCTAGTTATTTTGTTGTTAGACTATGTCGCCAGCTCCAAGCAACTTTTTGTCCTGGCATGGCAAGTGTAACTACGAACACGCGGGCGAAGCTGCAGGTTTAGCTAGTTATCATAATAATGTAAATGTATTATTGAACACCAGTGGGCCCGCGCTACTTCGTCAGCGAATGAATCGAGTTAAACAAATAGTACGAGTACGTCCAATATAAATGATTCCGAGATTCCGATATAAATGAATCCTAGCTAGATCGATTTATCGCCCCCGTCTACTTAATTTTATGAAAATCGTTGGATCCGATTCCGAGATTCCAATTCCAAGAATTGCTCGTTTAAAGACATAAGATAAATTCAAGAATATCTATCTGTTGATTTAAACAATATATTCATTTTAATATTTATAAATTGTAATGTTATTATATAACTTGTAATGTTGCATACGCAGGGACTACACCACAAGGGAATGTTCGTATTTCTTTCACATTCAAGGCGATGATATTGTTTTTGATCAATATTGTCATCATGAGTGTGTCGAAAATGCAAACATAAATTCGTCACTAGAAGACTGCATGAAGAGGAAAAGAACTCCAGAAAAATTGCAAGAAAACGTTTATCAAAAAATATGTGTTTCGTGGCGCTGCGATTGTATTCTAGTTATTTTGTTTTAAGACTAAACGGAGACAAACACAAGCTTATATTGTATTCGCGTGGGTCCCGGTATAGTTTGAAAACAAAACTGAATACAGTAAGTTTAGTCTATAAGTTTTTACCTTTGCACACAGCTGTTTATATATATATATATATACTAGCGGACCCTCGCAACTTCGCCCGCGATGAGTCAATTTCAAAAAATTCTCGTATGTTGTCGCGGACTGTTTTTTAGAACTTTAAAGAAACAATTCCGATAATTACGATATACTTACTACATACTTCCGTCGTATGGAGTAACGTTTACCGTTCACGCATCGCACGCATTGGAATCTATGAAAAAGGCTATTTTTTGCCGTTTTCGCAACATTTCTTATTAACGATAGTAGTCATTGGTCGTAGCCTGTTATTATATAGCCTTAATTGATACTTTCCATCCATCCATCCATCCATCTTGACAAACTTTCGCATTTATAATATTAGTAGGATGGCACGCATGCATTCGATCGAAGAGTTATGTCCTTTATCTCCGACAATATTTATGAGATCTTCATTAAAGTTAGACAATACATGCTTGGAGGTATGAGAAGAGACGTTGTGTTGGTTACGACAACGGAATTGATTTTCATTTCATTGTTCTTGCTTTGTTATTTAAAAAAAATTCATCAATCGAGGTCTCAAACAGCAATCGCTGGAATATTACTAGATAATTAATATTATAAATAATTGTGTTTTAAACAGTTTTCGTCTTTGAATTAAATTTTGGTGCGGTTGATTTAAAATTATGCTTATTTTTATTCATGAGCAGGCCTAATCTGTAGTATTTTGTTGATAAATTTCAGGTCAAGTTAATGTTCCGAAAATAGTTTACAAAATTAGGTTTAACTTTTTTAGATGTGGTCAGTAGCTACATGTAGTGTTCTCCCTTCTGCAGAACATATACTATAATTGCAACGATTGATAGCTTCCTGATATAACTAACTTTTCTTTTACTTCAGTGTGCATTATTCTACTAGTCAAGCCCTTTCATTTGATACCCATATTGAGGGAGTTGTGAAAAATATGTAATCCGCAATTTTGTGGTAGCGGCCATCTTGACCCAATTTTTATCTTCACCTTCTTAATATTTGACTTACTTAAAATGGTTATATCACGTAACTACTGTGACCATGTGCCTATGAATACCGGTGCATTTTGATTTTGTGTTACATTAGGCATAGAAAAAGTAATTTTTTCGACTTAAATCTGGTAACTTAAGTTAGTGCATAATAGGTATGGGGTGCCATGTCGGGTTACCTCCACGAGAGTCTCGAATGCCTTTGAGCAGCATTCAGGCCGGTGCACCCTGGAAACATCGGTTAACAATTACTTCTATAAGATATTGTTAGCCGGTGGCTAAAGACCCGACTTTAAATACAGTTGTACGGATTCCTTGTGGAAATTGACTGTCAATATCTACCATTGTACATATCTACTTGAATGAATACGTGAAAGAGATCGATTTTATTTAAATTAACATTATCATCATCATAGCTTCATATTACCGGCGGTACGGGCACGGGTCTCCTCTCGCAGCGAGAAGGTACAACATATGCAGGTTGCCTCACGATGTTTTCCTTCACCGTCAAAACATATGATATTTTATTGCTTAAAAGAAACAAAACTTAAAAAATATTTTAAAGTGAGAACATAATTATATTTCTTTTTGAACCGTCATCTAGTTACTTTTAGAAATTACACATTTCAATACAAGTACCTATGTAGAAATGATCATTTCCTTTGCAATGTATGGTTTTGCCCATTTATTTAATTTTACTTCGGCGCCGCGTCAAGCCGAATTTCAGACTAAGAAAAGTGCAGTATTCACGAAACGCATGTTTTGATTATTTTATAAGATCCCCATGTTGTATATATCCCTATCCCTACTAATATTATAAATGTCAATGTAAGTTTGTTTGTTACGCTTTCACGCAAAAACTACTTAACCGTTCCTCATGAACTTTGTACACATAGTCTTGGAAGTGTTAGAAGTAATATAGGATACTTTTTATCCCGACATTAAGCTCGGTTCCTTTGGGAGAGGGGATGAAAGTGTTTGACGATTTTACATCATAACTCCGACAAATTATAACAGATTTAAATAATTATTTTTGTACTATAGAGCAACCTCTATAGTACAAAAATAATTGTGTTAATAATATGTGTTAAATTTTGCCCAATCCTTGTGTAGATCTGATGAATGTGGTTGGAGATAGAGGACAGAACTCTTCAGCGGACAGCAGCAAACCCCTCATTTAAGGCTTAGCGATACTGAATACTTTAATTTTTTTTGGAACTACAACTAAATTGAATGCCACATCAAAAAATAAAATCAAACGCAGACGAATCGCGGGCAATAGCTAGTATGTATATAAATAAACGAGGTCTTATGAAATAGATAAAGCTGCGTACATTCAACAGTCAAAACAGGGAGGACGTACTGAAACTACTACGATTCCGATCATGTCTTTTGGGCTCAATGTTTAAGTTATTCTTTTTGTATTTACTTTAAGGTACTTATATTGTATGTTCTTGTATTTTTATAAGATAGTTATTGCGTACATTCTTGTCGGTTCTTTTAAAATTTGCAGATTACTATATTCATTGTTTATACATCATAAACCTTAACAGTCCACTGCTGAACTAAAGACCTCACAACGGGAGGGTTTGCCCGTAATCACCGAGCTGCGCATACGGTTAGGTGAACTGGTAGTAGTAGCTGGTACTGGTATCAAATTTTACCTTTAACTTTAGTACAGCAGTAGAGTGTTCTTGGCTTTTGATCTATTAATTATCATAATTAATTAATTTTTGTTAGTTTGCGAGGGGTTTGTAGTTTAATGCTTTGTAACTAAAGTGTCTGTGTTTAATTATCGAGAGCTATGTCAGTTTGCTTGGATTCATTTGGTTTATTCAAATGTTATCTTCTGTACTACGTGGTATTTGTTTTTCCGTACGAATATATAATAATAGTTATTAATTTTAATGTTATTATATCTTGTAGTATTTTCTACGCAGGAACTAAATCGCAAAGGAATGTTTGTATATTTGGCCTAGCCGAGATAATCTTATTGTTTTTTATCCATAATATTGCCTTGGTTACGCCAGATATACAAACAAAAATACGTCACTAGAAGACTGCATGAAGAGCAAAAGAACCCCAGAAACAATGCAAGAAAACGTATATCAAAAAATGTGTGTTTTAAATTAAAGTCTCAGGTCATTATTATAACCAGCAGCAGCAGTTAGCTAAGGTAAATTTCTGTACCTTGCCCTCTGTCCAGTAAACAGCACCAATCTAATTCAGAGGGCTTTTGTATAAAATCTTGGCCTTTTCTATACAATACACTGTCGTGGTCCCCACAGGTAGCTGAGGTGAGTCGAAAAATCTTTGCTTCGATTGGGTACTTAAATCGTTGGAAATGTTTCCTTCCTATTTAAACTAAAATTTCCCTCGCTAATGTTATCCTGACCTTACCGAAGAACTTCTTAATAAGCTCGAGCGCTTTCAAAATTTAGACATCCGTTTTGTGTTTGGACTGCGTAAATTTGATCGCATATCGTAGTACCGAGCTAGACTAAACTGGTTGCCTATCCGTCGGGATCGTTTTCGCTTTATTTCTGACTCTTCTTCTCATCCCAACCTTTGATCCGGCCTTGGGATTACCAAGGCTCCGGTCTTGGAAATCCCTTTGTAATCCGGATGTAAATCAGTAAATGGATGGGATTTACTGATTTGTAAAACGAAGTTCTTCGGTAATTCTTTCACCTGTAAGGCAATTGTGCTCTGGAACAATCTGTCTGATGAAATCCATGGAAGCAGTTCCCTTCCGCTATTTGAGAGTCGTCTGACGGACTACTTACTCTCTTTGAGTGATGGAATTTGAAGTAGATTCTTTATATTTCTTTCTTTTAAATTATGTATTAAATCTACTCATATATATTATTTTTGTTATATATTTATATGTATTATGTATATTTTATATTTATACACAATGAAATACACCATTCCGGACTGTGCCAGCGTCGTGAACTTCGGCCATAGAGAGAGGAGACGCTCGCCCTGCCGTGGGCCAGTTATGGGATAATATGATGACGATAAATCCCTAGAGAGGGTGTTTATTATATCCCAAAGCTTTAATAGATACCTACGGAAACCTAGCTGGTTTTTTGCGTTAGAGGTATCTTTTACATCGTTTTCCTGTTGAGAAAACTTTATTTAATAATATAGTCAGAAACACGTCCAAGAATTATTATCTTATTTTCGCTGTACAGAACTTCATGGATTTGATAATAGGTAAGTTGTTGGAGCCTCATTGTGCAATACTCAGGCTGGTATGTCCCTCACTTCTAATATTAATATTGTGGCAATCCCCTCATTCATTTTACAATTTGTTATATTTTATATACATAAATTATTTTTCAAATATGTATTGATTATGCACCGCCATAATTTAAGCTGCTTTAAATTTATCTCTTAAATCTCTTGGGCCCATTTTATATATTGCTCGAACAGCCCTCTTCTGAAAAACAAAACTAGAATCAATAACAGCAGCATTACCACTTAAAAATATGCCGTAGGACATAATGCTGAGAAAGTAACTAAAATACTACTAATATTATAAATGTCAATGTAAGTTTGTTTGTTACGCTTTCACGCAAAAACTACTTAACCGTTCCTCATGAACTTTGTACACATAGTCTTGGAAGTGTTAGAAGTAATATAGGATACTTTTTATCCCGACATTAAGCTCGGTTCCTTTGGGAGAGGGGATGAAAGTGTTTGACGATTTTACATCATAACTCCGACAAATTATAACAGATTTAAATAATTATTTTTGTACTATAGAGCAACCTCTATAGTACAAAAATAATTGTGTTAATAATATGTGTTTAATTTTGCCCAATCCTAGTGTAGATCTGATGAATGTGGTTGGAGATAGAGGACAGAACTCTTCAGCGGACAGCAGCAAACCCCTCATTTAAGGCTTAGCGATACTGAATACTTTAATTTTTTTTGGAACTACAACTAAATTGAATGCCACATCAAAAAATAAAATCAAACGCAGACGAAGTCGCGGGCAATAGCTAGTATGTATATAAATAAACGAGGTCTTATGAAATAGATAAAGCTGCGTACATTCAACGGTCAAAACCGGGAGGACGTACTGAAACTACTACGATTCCGATCATGTCTTTTGGGCTCAATGTTTAAGTTATTCTTTTTGAATTTACTTTAAGGTACTTATATTGTATGTCCTTGTATTTTGATATGATAGTAATTGCGTACATTCTTGTCGGTTCTTTTAAAATTTGCAGATTACTATATTCATTGTTTATACATCATAAACCTTTAACAGTCCACTGCTGAACTAAAGACCTCACAACGGGAGGGTTTGCCCGTAATCACCGAGTTGCGCATACGGTTAGGTGAACTCAGTAACTCGTAGTAGTAGCTGGTACTGGTATCAAATTTTACCTTTAACTTTAGTACAGCAGTAGAGTGTTCTTGGTTTGATCTATTGATTATCATAATTAATTAATTTTTGTTAGTTTGCGAGGGGTTCGTAATTCAATGCTTTGTAACTAAAGTCTCTGTGTTTAATTATCGTGAGCTATGTCAGTTTGCTTGGATCAAAAGTGGGCGTGTCTATTTTCATTAATTCAAATGTTTATCTTCTGTACTTCGTGGTATTTGTTTTTCCGTACGAATATATAATAGTAGTTATTAATTTTAATGTTATTATATCTTGTAGTATTTTCTACGCAGGAACTACATCGCAAAGGAATGTTTGTATTTTTGGCCTAGCCGAGATAATCTTATTGTTTTTTATTCATAATATTGTCTTGATTATGTCAGATATACAAACAAAAATACGTCACTGGAAGACTGCATGAAGAGCAAAAGAACCCCAGAAACAATGCCAGAAAACGTATATCAAAGATGTGTGTTCCGCGCCGCTGCGATTGGATTCTAGTTATTTTGTTGTTAGACTATGTCGCCAGCTCCAAGCAACTTTTTGTCCTGGCATGGCAAGTGTAACTACGAACACGCGGGCGAAGCTGCAGGTTTAGCTAGTTATCATAATAATGTAAATGTATTATTGAACACCAGTGGGCCCGCGCTACTTCGTCAGCGAATGAATCGAGTTAACCAAATAGTACGAGTACGTCCAATATAAATGATTCCGAGATTCCGATATAAATGAATCCTAGCTAGATCGATTTATCGCCCCCGTCTACTTAATTTTATGAAAATCGTTGGATCCGATTCCGAGATTCCAATTCCAAGAATTGCTCGTTTAAAGACATAAGATAAATTCAAGAATATCTATCTGTTGATTTAAACAATATATTCATTTTAATATTTATAAATTGTAATGTTATTATATAACTTGTAATGTTGCATACGCAGGGACTACACCACAAGGGAATGTTCGTATTTCTTTCACATTCAAGGTGATGATATTGTTTTTGATCAATATTGTCATCATGAGTGTGTCGAAAATGCAAACATAAATTCGTCACTAGAAGACTGCATGAAGAGGAAAAGAACTCCAGAAAAATTGCAAGAAAACGTTTATCAAAAAATATGTGTTTCGTGGCGCTGCGATTGTATTCTAGTTATTTTGTTTTAAGACTAAACGGAGACAAACACAAGCTTATATTGTATTCGCGTGGGTCCCGGTATAGTTTGAAAACAAAACTGAATACAGTAAGTTTAGTCTATAAGTTTTTACCTTTGCACACAGCTGTTTATATATATATATATATACTAGCGGACCCTCGCAACTTCGCCCGCGATGAGTCAATTTCAAAAAATTCTCGTATGTTGTCGCGGACTGTTTTTTAGAACTTTAAAGAAACAATTCCGATAATTACGATATACTTACTACATACTTCCGTCGTATGGAGTAACGTTTACCGTTCACGCATCGCACGCATTGGAATCTATGAAAAAGGCTATTTTTTGCCGTTTTCGCAACATTTCTTATTAACGATAGTAGTCATTGGTCGTAGCCTGTTATTATATAGCCTTTATAACTTTCGCATTTATAATATTAGTAGGATGGCACGCATGCATTCGATCGAAGAGTTATGTCCTTTATCTCCGACAATATTTATGAGATCTTCATTAAAGTTAGACAATACATGCTTGGAGGTATGAGAAGAGACGTTGTGTTGGTTACGACAACGGAATTGATTTTCATTTCATTGTATTTTCATTGTTATTGCTTTATTATTTTAAAAAAAATCATCAATCGAGGTCTAAAACAGCAATCCCTGGAATATAACTAGATAATTAATATTATAAATAATTGTGTTTTAAACAGTTTTTGTCTTTGAATTAAATTTTGGTGCGGTTGATTTAAAATTATGCTTATTTTTATTCATGAGCAGGCCTAATCTGTAGTATTTTGTTGGTTAATTTCAGGTCAAGTTAATGTTCCGAAAATAGTTTACAAAATTAGGTTTAACTTTTTTAGATGAGGTCAGTAGCTACATGTAGTGTTCTCCCTTCTGCAGTACATATACTATAATTGCAACGATTGATAGCTTCCTGATATAACTAACTTTTCTTTTACTTCAGTGTGCATTATTCTACTAGTCAAGCCCTTTCATTTGATACCCATATTGAGGGAGTTGTGAAAAATATGTAATCCGCAATTTTGTGGTAGCGGCCATCTTGACCCAATTTTCATCTTCACCTTCTTAATATTTGACTTACCTAAAATGGTTATATCACGTAACTACTGTAGGCATGTGCCTATGAATACCAGTGCATTTTGATTTTGTCTCACATTAATCTAAATTTTTAAAATTGAATGCCACATCAAAAAATAAAATCAAACGCAGACGAATCGCGGGCAATAGCTAGTATGTATATAAATAAACGAGGTCTTATGAAATAGATAAAGCTGCGTACATTCAACAGTCAAAACCGGGAGGACGTACTGAAACTACTACGATTCCGATCATGTCTTTTGGGCTCAATGTTTAAGTTATTCTTTTTGTATTTACTTTAAGGTACTTATATTGTATATTCTTGTATTTTTATAAGATAGTTATTGCGTACATTCTTGTCGGTTCTTTTAAAATTTGCAGATTACTATATTCATTGTTTATACATCATAAACCTTTAACAGTCCACTGCTGAACTTAAGACCTCACAACGGGAGGGTTTGCCCGTAATCACCGAGCTGCGCATACGGTTAGGTGAACTCAGTAACTGGTAGTAGTAGCTGGTACTGGTATCAAATTTTACCTTTAACTTTAGTACAGCAGTAGAGTGTTCTTGGCTTTTGATCTATTAATTATCATAATTAATTAATTTTTGTTAGTTTGCGAGGGGTTTGTAGTTTAATGCTTTGTAACTAAAGTGTCTGTGTTTAATTATCGAGAGCTATGTCAGTTTGCTTGGATTCATTTGGTTTATTCAAATGTTATCTTCTGTACTACGTGGTATTTGTTTTTCCGTACGAATATATAATAATAGTTATTAATTTTAATGTTATTATATCTTGTAGTATTTTCTACGCAGGAACTAAATCGCAAAGGAATGTTTGTATTTTTGGCCTAGCCGAGATAATCTTATTGTTTTTTATCCATAATATTGCCTTGGTTACGCCAGATATACAAACAAAAATACGTCACTAGAAGACTGCATGAAGAGCAAAAGAACCCCAGAAACAATGCAAGAAAACGTATATCAAAAAATGTGTGTTTTAAATTAAAGTCTCAGGTCATTATTATAACCAGCAGCAGCAGTTAGCTAAGGTAAATTTCTGTACCTTGCCCTCTGTCCAGTAAACAGCACCAATCTAATTCAGAGGGCTTTTGTATAAAATCTTGGCCTTTTCTATACAATACACTGTCGTGGTCCCCACAGGTAGCTGAGGTGAGTCGAAAAATCTTTGCTTCGATTGGGTACTTAAATCGTTGGAAATGTTTCCTTCCTATTTAAACTAAAATTTCCCTCGCTAATGTTATCCTGACCTTACCGAAGAACTTCTAATAAGCTCGAGCGCTTTCAAAATTTAGACATCCGTTTTGTGTTTGGACTGCGTAAATTTGATCGCATATCGTAGTACCGAGCTAGACTAAACTGGTTGCCTATCCGTCGGGATCGTTTTCGCTTTATTTCTGACTCTTCTTCTCATCCCAACTTTTGATCCGGCCTTGGGATTACCAAGGCTCCGGTCTTGGAAATCCCTTTGTAATCCGGATGTAAATCAGTAAATGGATGGGATTTACTGATTTGTAAAACGAAGTTCTTCGGTAATTCTTTCACCTGTAAGGCAATTGTGCTCTGGAACAATCTGTCTGATGAAATCCATGGAAGCAGTTCCCTTCCGCTATTTGAGAGTCGTCTGACGGACTACTTACTCTCTTTGAGTGATGGAATTTGAAGTAGATTCTTTATATTTCTTTCTTTTAAATTATGTATTAAATCTACTCATATATATTATTTTTGTTATATATTTATATGTATTATGTATATTTTATATTTATACACAATGAAATACACCATTCCGGACTGTGCCAGCGTCGTGAACTTCGGCCATAGAGAGAGGAGACGCTCGCCCTGCCGTGGGCCAGTTATGGGATAATATGATGACGATAAATCCCTAGAGAGGCTGTTTATTATATCCCAAAGCTTTAATAGATACCTACGGAAACCTAGCTGGTTTTTTGCGTTAGAGGTATCTTTTACATCGTTTTCCTGTTGAGAAAACTTTATTTAATAATATAGTCAGAAACACGTCCAAGAATTATTATCTTATTTTCGCTGTACAGAACTTCATGGATTTGATAATAGGTAAGTTGTTGGAGCCTCATTGTGCAATACTCAGGCTGGTATGTCCCTCACTTCTAATATTAATATTGTGGCAATCCCCTCATTCATTTTACAATTTGTTATATTTTATATACATAAATTATTTTTCAAATATGTATTGATTATGCACCGCCATAATTTAAGCTGCTTTAAATTTATCTCTTAAATCTCTTGGGCCCATTTTATATATTGCTCGAACAGCCCTCTTCTGAAAAACAAAACTAGAATCAATAACAGCAGCATTACCACTTAAAAATATGCCGTAGGACATAATGCTGAGAAAGTAACTAAAATACTACTAATATTATAAATGTCAATGTAAGTTTGTTTGTTACGCTTTCACGCAAAAACTACTTAACCGTTCCTCATGAACTTTGTACACATAGTCTTGGAAGTGTTAGAAGTAATATAGGATACTTTTTATCCCGACATTAAGCTCGGTTCCTTTGGGAGAGGGGATGAAAGTGTTTGACGATTTTACATCATAACTCCGACAAATTATAACAGATTTAAATAATTATTTTTGTACTATAGAGCAACCTCTATAGTACAAAAATAATTGTGTTAATAATATGTGTTTAATTTTGCCCAATCCTTGTGTAGATCTGATGAATGTGGTTGGAGATAGAGGACAGAACTCTTCAGCGGACAGCAGCAAACCCCTCATTTAAGGCTTAGCGATACTGAATACTTTAATTTTTTTTGGAACTACAACTAAATTGAATGCCACATCAAAAAATAAAATCAAACGCAGACGAAGTCGCGGGCAATAGCTAGTATGTATATAAATAAACGAGGTCTTATGAAATAGATAAAGCTGCGTACATTCAACGGTCAAAACCGGGAGGACGTACTGAAACTACTACGATTCCGATCATGTCTTTTGGGCTCAATGTTTAAGTTATTCTTTTTGTATTTACTTTAAGGTACTTATATAGTATGTCCTTGTATTTTGATATGATAGTAATTGCGTACATTCTTGTCGGTTCTTTTAAAATTTGCAGATTACTATATTCATTGTTTATACATCATAAACCTTTAACAGTCCACTGCTGAACTAAAGACCTCACAACGGGAGGGTTTGCCCGTAATCACCGAGTTGCGCATACGGTTAGGTGAACTCAGTAACTCGTAGTAGTAGCTGGTACTGGTATCAAATTTTACCTTTAACTTTAGTACAGCAGTAGAGTGTTCTTGGTTTGATCTATTGATTATCATAATTAATTAATTTTTGTTAGTTTGCGAGGGGTTCGTAATTCAATGCTTTGTAACTAAAGTCTCTGTGTTTAATTATCGTGAGCTATGTCAGTTTGCTTGGATCAAAAGTGGGCGTGTCTATTTTCATTAATTCAAATGTTTATCTTCTGTACTTCGTGGTATTTGTTTTTCCGTACGAATATATAATAGTAGTTATTAATTTTAATGTTATTATATCTTGTAGTATTTTCTACGCAGGAACTACATCGCAAAGGAATGTTTGTATTTTTGGCCTAGCCGAGATAATCTTATTGTTTTTTATTCATAATATTGTCTTGATTATGTCAGATATACAAACAAAAATACGTCACTGGAAGACTGCATGAAGAGCAAAAGAACCCCAGAAACAATGCCAGAAAACGTATATCAAAGATGTGTGTTCCGCGCCGCTGCGATTGGATTCTAGTTATTTTGTTGTTAGACTATGTCGCCAGCTCCAAGCAACTTTTTGTCCTGGCATGGCAAGTGTAACTACGAACACGCGGGCGAAGCTGCAGGTTTAGCTAGTTATCATAATAATGTAAATGTATTATTGAACACCAGTGGGCCCGCGCTACTTCGTCAGCGAATGAATCGAGTTAACCAAATAGTACGAGTACGTCCAATATAAATGATTCCGAGATTCCGATATAAATGAATCCTAGCTAGATCGATTTATCGCCCCCGTCTACTTAATTTTATGAAAATCGTTGGATCCGATTCCGAGATTCCAATTCCAAGAATTGCTCGTTTAAAGACATAAGATAAATTCAAGAATATCTATCTGTTGATTTAAACAATATATTCATTTTAATATTTATAAATTGTAATGTTATTATATAACTTGTAATGTTGCATACGCAGGGACTACACCACAAGGGAATGTTCGTATTTCTTTCACATTCAAGGTGATGATATTGTTTTTGATCAATATTGTCATCATGAGTGTGTCGAAAATGCAAACATAAATTCGTCACTAGAAGACTGCATGAAGAGGAAAAGAACTCCAGAAAAATTGCAAGAAAACGTTTATCAAAAAATATGTGTTTCGTGGCGCTGCGATTGTATTCTAGTTATTTTGTTTTAAGACTAAACGGAGACAAACACAAGCTTATATTGTATTCGCGTGGGTCCCGGTATAGTTTGAAAACAAAACTGAATACAGTAAGTTTAGTCTATAAGTTTTTACCTTTGCACACAGCTGTTTATATATATATATATACTAGCGGACCCTCGCAACTTCGCCCGCGATGAGTCAATTTCAAAAAATTCTCGTATGTTGTCGCGGACTGTTTTTTAGAACTTTAAAGAAACAATTCCGATAATTACGATATACTTACTACATACTTCCGTCGTATGGAGTAACGTTTACCGTTCACGCATCGCACGCATTGGAATCTATGAAAAAGGCTATTTTTTGCCGTTTTCGCAACATTTCTTATTAACGATAGTAGTCATTGGTCGTAGCCTGTTATTATATAGCCTTTATAACTTTCGCATTTATAATATTAGTAGGATGGCACGCATGCATTCGATCGAAGAGTTATGTCCTTTATCTCCGACAATATTTATGAGATCTTCATTAAAGTTAGACAATACATGCTTGGAGGTATGAGAAGAGACGTTGTGTTGGTTACGACAACGGAATTGATTTTCATTTCATTGTATTTTCATTGTTATTGCTTTATTATTTTAAAAAAAATCATCAATCGAGGTCTAAAACAGCAATCCCTGGAATATAACTAGATAATTAATATTATAAATAATTGTGTTTTAAACAGTTTTTGTCTTTGAATTAAATTTTGGTGCGGTTGATTTAAAATTATGCTTATTTTTATTCATGAGCAGGCCTAATCTGTAGTATTTTGTTGGTTAATTTCAGGTCAAGTTAATGTTCCGAAAATAGTTTACAAAATTAGGTTTAACTTTTTTAGATGAGGTCAGTAGCTACATGTAGTGTTCTCCCTTCTGCAGTACATATACTATAATTGCAACGATTGATAGCTTCCTGATATAACTAACTTTTCTTTTACTTCAGTGTGCATTATTCTACTAGTCAAGCCCTTTCATTTGATACCCATATTGAGGGAGTTGTGAAAAATATGTAATCCGCAATTTTGTGGTAGCGGCCATCTTGACCCAATTTTCATCTTCACCTTCTTAATATTTGACTTACCTAAAATGGTTATATCACGTAACTACTGTAGGCATGTGCCTATGAATACCAGTGCATTTTGATTTTGTCTCACATTAATCTAAATTTTTAAAATTGAATGCCACATCAAAAAATAAAATCAAACGCAGACGAATCGCGGGCAATAGCTAGTATGTATATAAATAAACGAGGTCTTATGAAATAGATAAAGCTGCGTACATTCAACAGTCAAAACCGGGAGGACGTACTGAAACTACTACGATTCCGATCATGTCTTTTGGGCTCAATGTTTAAGTTATTCTTTTTGTATTTACTTTAAGGTACTTATATTGTATATTCTTGTATTTTTATAAGATAGTTATTGCGTACATTCTTGTCGGTTCTTTTAAAATTTGCAGATTACTATATTCATTGTTTATACATCATAAACCTTTAACAGTCCACTGCTGAACTTAAGACCTCACAACGGGAGGGTTTGCCCGTAATCACCGAGCTGCGCATACGGTTAGGTGAACTCAGTAACTGGTAGTAGTAGCTGGTACTGGTATCAAATTTTACCTTTAACTTTAGTACAGCAGTAGAGTGTTCTTGGCTTTTGATCTATTAATTATCATAATTAATTAATTTTTGTTAGTTTGCGAGGGGTTTGTAGTTTAATGCTTTGTAACTAAAGTGTCTGTGTTTAATTATCGAGAGCTATGTCAGTTTGCTTGGATTCATTTGGTTTATTCAAATGTTATCTTCTGTACTACGTGGTATTTGTTTTTCCGTACGAATATATAATAATAGTTATTAATTTTAATGTTATTATATCTTGTAGTATTTTCTACGCAGGAACTAAATCGCAAAGGAATGTTTGTATTTTTGGCCTAGCCGAGATAATCTTATTGTTTTTTATCCATAATATTGCCTTGGTTACGCCAGATATACAAACAAAAATACGTCACTAGAAGACTGCATGAAGAGCAAAAGAACCCCAGAAACAATGCAAGAAAACGTATATCAAAAAATGTGTGTTTTAAATTAAAGTCTCAGGTCATTATTATAACCAGCAGCAGCAGTTAGCTAAGGTAAATTTCTGTACCTTGCCCTCTGTCCAGTAAACAGCACCAATCTAATTCAGAGGGCTTTTGTATAAAATCTTGGCCTTTTCTATACAATACACTGTCGTGGTCCCCACAGGTAGCTGAGGTGAGTCGAAAAATCTTTGCTTCGATTGGGTACTTAAATCGTTGGAAATGTTTCCTTCCTATTTAAACTAAAATTTCCCTCGCTAATGTTATCCTGACCTTACCGAAGAACTTCTTAATAAGCTCGAGCGCTTTCAAAATTTAGACATCCGTTTTGTGTTTGGACTGCGTAAATTTGATCGCATATCGTAGTACCGAGCTAGACTAAACTGGTTGCCTATCCGTCGGGATCGTTTTCGCTTTATTTCTGACTCTTCTTCTCATCCCAACTTTTGATCCGGCCTTGGGATTACCAAGGCTCCGGTCTTGGAAATCCCTTTGTAATCCGGATGTAAATCAGTAAATGGATGGGATTTACTGATTTGTAAAACGAAGTTCTTCGGTAATTCTTTCACCTGTAAGGCAATTGTGCTCTGGAACAATCTGTCTGATGAAATCCATGGAAGCAGTTCCCTTCCGCTATTTGAGAGTCGTCTGACGGACTACTTACTCTCTTTGAGTGATGGAATTTGAAGTAGATTCTTTATATTTCTTTCTTTTAAATTATGTATTAAATCTACTCATATATATTATTTTTGTTATATATTTATATGTATTATGTATATTTTATATTTATACACAATGAAATACACCATTCCGGACTGTGCCAGCGTCGTGAACTTCGGCCATAGAGAGAGGAGACGCTCGCCCTGCCGTGGGCCAGTTATGGGATAATATGATGACGATAAATCCCTAGAGAGGGTGTTTATTATATCCCAAAGCTTTAATAGATACCTACGGAAACCTAGCTGGTTTTTTGCGTTAGAGGTATCTTTTACATCGTTTTCCTGTTGAGAAAACTTTATTTAATAATATAGTCAGAAACACGTCCAAGAATTATTATCTTATTTTCGCTGTACAGAACTTCATGGATTTGATAATAGGTAAGTTGTTGGAGCCTCATTGTGCAATACTCAGGCTGGTATGTCCCTCACTTCTAATATTAATATTGCGGCAATCCCCTCATTCATTTTACAATTTGTTATATTTTATATACATATATTATTTTTCAAATATGTATTGATTATGCACCGCCATAATTTAAGCTGCTTTAAATTTATCTCTTAAATCTCTTGGGCCCATTTTATATATTGCTCGAACAGCCCTCTTCTGCAAAACAAAACTAGAATCAATAACAGCAGCATTACCACTTAAAAATATGCCGTAGGACATAATGCTGTGAAAGTAACTAAAATACACAAGCCTGGCAGTTTCTACATCTGTCATACTATGCATCATTTTAACTGCGAATGAAGCAGATCGTTCATTTTAATCATCAGTGATGTTTCACCCGCAAACAATACTATCTCGTGATTGTCCTTAGCGAGGTAAGGAAGGTAATGAGGTAAATGAGGAACAGAAAATGTCCTAATACAGACCCCTGCGGGACACCTATTTTCACAGATTACCCGTTAGACCGCTTTCCATTAACGTAATTTTTTTGTATTCTATCTTTTAAATAGGCAATCATTGAATCTAGAGTTTTGTCCCGAATTCTATAGTGGTGTAATTTTCTGACTAATGTCTCATGCTAAACACAATCAAAAGCCTTGGATAGATCAGAGAAGACGCTAAGTGCATCTCGTGACTCCTCCCAATCTTCAAATATATTATTGTGTATTCAGTATTAACTCAACACCAGCATCGGTTGTTGAGCGACCCCGTGTACAACCAAATTGCTTGGCATGCAATCAATTGTTTTTAGTCCAATAGTTAAGTAACTGATTTAATATAATGTTTATGACACAATCATTCTCCAGTTTCGGTCAATAGAACCCACGGGCATTGGACTCAAAAAGCAGGGTCGCTGCCCACTGCGCACATCAGCCAATCGTTAGCCGAAAACTAAAACCGTTTCTCTAATGAGTAATAATCATTAGAGAAACGGTTAATCATCTACAAACAAACTTAGTCAGGTTCATCTTTCACGTATTACAAATGGAAATGAAATAATATAATAATAATTTATTTTAGGTTTTACCCTTAAACAATTAAACCATTTACAAATTAAATGAAACATAATTAAAATAAATAAATAAATTTACAGAGATATATGTCAAAAATAAACAAAATTAAATTAAATCAAATCAAATCAACCAAATAAAACTCAAAATTAAATAACAGCACTAAAACATTAGTTACACGAATACTTATTGATGCTTATATGCTTGTCCGAAACGTTAAGTTGTGGTAAAAGAGAATAAAAAAAATATATTTAATGACGATGATAATAAGTAATTCAAAAAAAAATTCCCACACACTCTTTCGTAAGCGGTGGAGATTCCTGAGAGTGGCTTCCCTCCGGAAGCAATGAAGAATCTCCATTGTAGTACTCCGGGTACTGTGCGTAAAAGCATTTCCCCGCGGAATACAAAAGAAAAAAAAATAACACGAAAAATCGTTTGTAGCTGTTTGTAGTTTGATCAGTTTAAATATTCCTACGGATATAGTTGTTAACTTAACGGATTTCCCAGATGAACAAAGCTCGGGAGTTCTATTATAGACAATTATGTAGAAAACTGCGTATATATACATGGTGATTTGAATGCGAACGATTATTTCGAGAGATATGTCAGTTTGCTTGGATCAGAAGTGGCCGTGTATATTTTCATTTAGTCAAATGTTATCTTCTGTATTACGTGGTATTTGTTTTTCCGTACGAATATATAGTATTAGTTATTAATTTTAATGTTATTATATCTCGTAGTGTTGTGTACGCAGGGACTACATCGCATAGGAATCTTTGTATTTTTGGTCTAGTCACGATGATCTTATTGTTTTTCTTATCCATAAAAACATCGTTTTTAAGCCAGAAATACAAATAGAAATTCGTCACTAGAAGACCGCATGAAGCACCGCATTGTTTAGTGAGTCCAAGTGTAGTTTTGAAATAAAACTGAACCCTGCAATAAGACCGCCTTTGCAGACAGCCGTTTATATATATATATATATTCGTCTTCTTGTGCGTATCTTATATTATAAGTCACAATAACTGCTTTTTTATAATTTTTCTTTCAAAACACGGGTATAATCGTAAGATGTTGACATTCCTATCATGATATTAATCCTTATCCAAATAAATTGTTTTATAAATATTAAATTTCTGCAAATTCCTTTTTGAGTTATTCACATTGAACCTATCGCTTAGAAGTTGTGACGGGTATAGAAACGCAAAAAGCAAGAAGAAGGCAGCGGGCCGCCCGGCCGCGAATAACATAGTTTGGAAATAAAACTGGACCTGGTAGGTAGCGCTGCAATTCGTTTCTAGGTTTTTTTAAGATATTAAAACCTCTAATAACCATCAATCGATTTTAGCTTTTGTATCCGAATTACGTGGTATTTGCTTTTACGTACGAATATCTATCTGTTGATTTAAGCAATTTATTGATTTTAATATTTTTAAATTGTAATGTTATTATATAACTTTTAATGTTGTGTACGCAGGGACTACATGGCAAGGTAATGTTCGTATTTCTAGCAAATCCAAGGTGATGGTATTGTTTTTGATTAATACTGTCATCATGGATGGGTCGAAAATGCAAACATAAGTTCGTCACTAGAAGACTGCATGAAGAGGAAAAGAACCCCAGAAAAATTGCAAGAAAACGTTTATCAAAAAATATGTGTTTCGTGGCGCTGTGATTGTATTCTAGTTATTTTGTTTTTAGACTAAACGGAGACAGACACAAGCTTATATTGTATTCGCGTGGGTCCCGGTATAGTTTGAAAACAAAACTGAATACAGTAAGGGTTGTCTATAAGACATTGCTTTTACCTTTGCTTTTGCTTTGCTTTTTCGGAAGGACATTTGCTGGTAACCACCTGAGGGGTTGCTACGGCGTCACCGGGGTAGTTGGGCGAGCGCGAAAGCTCGCCATGAGAAGAGCCCCAGGGCTCGACAAAAAATAGTCGTATGTTGCCGCGGACTACTTACCGACGGTATACTTACCGACGGAAATATGTAGTAAGTATATCGGAATTGTTTCTTTAAAGTTCTATAAAACAGTCCTCGACAACACACGACTACTTTTTGAAGCTGACTCATTCGCGGACGAAGTCACGCGGGTCCGCTAGTGTTATTATATAACTTGTAGTGTTGTGTACGCAGGGACTACTTCGCAAAGGAATGTTCATATTTCTAGCACGGCCAAGATGATCGTATTGTTTTTTATCAATATTGTCATCATGGATGAGCTAAAAATGCAAACATAAATTCGTCACTAGAAGACTGGATGAAGAGAAAGTAGTAGGTAATGCACTTGTGAGAACGTTCGGCATAAATAAAAGCAATATATTGTACAAATACTTAGCATGATATAATTATATATAAAAACTTAATTGAAAAAAAAACTAGTGCAGTTTAAAAATAAAAAACAGTGCGACCTCATGAGTGGTCATACTATATAACAAAAGTCTCCTAAAATGTTGCTGAATTTTTACTCACTCTTCAGCTATTATAAATATTATCTTTAAATTAATTTTAAATTTTTATTTAATTATAAATTTGTATTACTACTTTATTTTAATAATATACGTTAATGAGGACGTACCCTATTGCAGTCACGGGCTAGAAAAATAAAGCCGTGTAGCATCATTGGAATAGCATGCTACAACCTCCAACCTGTCCAGTTGGTGTCGAAGTCAGCCCTATGTCGCCTGCTCACCTGTGTCGCCAGCTCCAAAAAACTTTATGTCCTGGCAAGGCAAGTGTATCTAGGAACACACGGGCAATGCTAGTTAGGTTAGGTTAGTAGGTTCAGCTAGTTATCATATTAATATAAATGTATTATTGTACCCAGAGAACAAAGTGTGTGGACAAGAGACGTTGTGTTGGTTAAGACAACGGAATTGCTTTTCATTTCGTTGTGATTGCTAGCCTATATTATTAAAGATAAGTTCATCAATCGAGGTCTCAAACAGCAATCCCTGGAATATTACTCGATAATTAATATTATAAATAATTGTGTTTTAAACGTTTTCGTCTTTGAATTAAATTTTGGTGCGGTTGATTTAAAATTATGCTTATTTTTATTCATGAGCAGGCCTAATCTGTAGTATTTTGTTGATAAATTTCAGGTCAAGTTAATGTTCCGAAAATAGTTTACAAAATTAGGGTTAACTTTTTTAGATGTGGTCAGTAGCTACATGTAGTGTTCTCCCTTCGGCAGTACATATACTATAATTGCAACGATTGATAGCTTCCTAATATAACTAACTTTTGTTTTACTTATCTGTACCTTATTATACTAGTCAAGCCCTTTCATTTGATACCCATATTGAGGGAGTTGGGAAAAAATATGTAATCCGCCATTCTGTGGTAGCGGCCATCTTGACCCAATTTTCATCTTCACCTTCTTAATATTTGACTTACCTAAAATGGTTATATCACGTAACTACTGTAGGCATGTGCCTATGAATACCAGTGCATTTTGATTTTGTCTCACATTAATCAAAATTTTTAAAATTGAATGCCACATCAAAAAATAAAATCAAACGCAGACGAATCGCGGGCAATAGTTAGTATGTATATAAATAAACGAGGTCTTATGAAATAGATAAAGCTGCGTACATTCAACAGTCAAAACCGGGAGGACGTACTGAAACTACTACGATTCCGATCATGTCTTTTGGGCTCAATGTTTAAGTTATTCTTTTTGTATTTACTTTAAGGTACTTATATTGTATGTTCTTGTATTTTTATAAGATAGTTATTGCGTACATTCTTGTCGGTTCTTTTAAAATTTGCAGATCACTATATTCATTGTTTATACATCATAAACCTAACCTTTAACAGTCCACTGCTGAACTAAAGACCTCACAACGGGAGGGTTTGCCCGTAATCACCGAGCTGCGCATACGTTTAGGTGAACTCAGTAACTGGTAGTAGTAGCTGGTACTGGTATCAAATTTTACCTTTAACTTTAGTACAGCAGTAGAGTGTTCTTGGCTTTTGATCTATTATTTATCATAATTAATTATTTTTTGTTAGTTTGCGAGGGGGTTGTAATTTAATGCTTTGTAACTAAAGTGTCTGTGTTTAATTATCGAGAGCTATGTCAGTTTGCTTGGATCAAAAGTGGGCGTGTATATTTTCATTTATTCAAATGTTATCTTCTGTACTACGTGGTATTTGTTTTTCCGTACGAATATATAGTAATAGTTATTAATTTTAATGTTATTATATCTCGTAGTATTTTGTACGCAGGCACTACATCGCAAAGGAATGTTTGTATTTTTGGCCTAGCCAAGATGATGTTATTGTTTTTTATCCATAATATTGTCTTGTCTAAGTCAGATATACAAACAAAAATACGTCACTAGAAGACTGCATGAAGAGCAAAAGAACCCCAGAAACAATGCAAGAAAACGTATATTTAAAAATGTGTGTTTTAAATTAAAGTCTCAGGTCATTATTATAACCAGCAGCAGCAGTTAGCTAAGGTAAATTTCTGTACCTTGCCCTCTGTCCAGATTAACAGCACCAATCTAATTCCGTGGGCTTATGAAATAAATCTTGGCCTCGTCATAGACAACTGTCTACTTCAGATACCTGTGGGGACCACGACAGTCTAGAAGTGAGTTAAAAAATCTTTGCTTCGATTGGGTACTTAAATCGTTGAAAAAATTTCCTTCCAATTATAACTAAAATATCCTTCGCTCATGTTATCCTGACCTTACCGAAGAACTTCTGAATAAGATCGAGCGCCTTCAAAATTTATGCATCCGGTTTGTGATTGGACTGCGTTAATTTGATTAAAGTGGTTGCCTATCCATTTACGCCGTAGACGTCATCTACGGACAGTAGAATTATTATAAATAATGTATTATCTATTATTTTACATTATTTTAAACTATATTTTTATTAAGTTTCTAATCTTGCTTTTTCAAAAATGGCATCCATTTTATCCGTAATAGAGCGAGCAGAGCGAGGTGCATCGTTGTCATCAAAGCTTTTTCTACTCTCACAGACGCTGCAAACATCGCAGATTTTTTTCGTGGCTTGCATTGCGTAAATTTTTTGTAGTAAAATTTTAAAATGAATCGAATTTCTTCATTATATTCACTTATCTTCACAGTACGGAAAACCAATAAAAATCACACATTTTCCTAATTTGAATTTAGAATTATCTTCTTTAAAATTTACACTTTTAGTGATACCAAAAGCAGCCAGATACAAATAGATTTTATTACAAGTTTACACATACTATAATGCGAAAATACTTTTTCCCCAACCTATTATATGTATATATATTTTCTTCTTCTTTTGTGTTTCTTGTATTGTGTCCATGTATGTGCAATAAAGTTAAATTGGAGGTGCTGCAAACAGGTTAGAGGTTTTTAAAGATTTTTGGCATTTGGAAATACAATTGGAACCCTTAATAAACGAGGTTCAATTTACGTTTTTCTAATTTCTTTTTTTTATAATGTATGATTTTGCTAATTTATTTTATTTTACTTCAGCGCTGCGTCAAGCCCAATTGTCAAAGGCTTACAATAAGTTCTAACCATGGCAGCGTTCACAACAAGAGCAATAAACCCCATAAAAATTGTAAAAAAACTTATATCGAAAATGTGATTGAATCTGCTACTATAAGTTTTGTTTGTAGCAGATTCAATCACATTTTTCTAACGTCCAAATTATTGCAGTCACATTTAAATTGAGATAGATATAATATCTGTGGTAATAGATTAAATTTTCTATTGGCTATAGATTGCCATTATTTTAACATTTTTAAATTTATCTCTCATCTATGTACCTTTAACAGAAGCTACTTTTACTTTGGGGTTAGATGGCAATGTATGGATTGTCGTAGTATATTTTTTTATTATTCATTTATCGTTTATTAAAAGACAACTTTACATTATTCTGTGTTTAGAAACAATATACATATATACAAATTGGATATATATACGTTTATATATCTACACATATTACATAAATTAACATATCTTTTCATAAAGGCATATAAAAATGTCAGAGGACCGTTCTAGAGGAAATTTTTGTATGTTTAGCTTTAATTTGGTCTTCAAGAAAGGAGGGAACCTGATTACAACAATTTTTTTACTTTTATTTTTTTTATTGGTCAACTTAAGAGTCAAACAATTTACGGCAACTAGGTCACTCACCTCATCTCAAACCACACAGAGTTTATGTGACAAGGTATAGATTAATGATTAATGATATTCATTTTAGATTCAATTAGCTTTGACACTTTCAGAGGAAGATTATGGTAAAGTTTTGGAGCAGCTGAAGTCAAATGTTTAATTGTGAACCCAGATAAATCCTCGGGCTCGCACCGTTTGCCAGCCATTTTAATATGTCCCAGAGGAGGGTGTGCCAAGGCGGCCGCGGCTAGCTGGGTCGCGGAGGTTTGCCAAAGCGTTCCCGTGGCCTAGATGACTGGTTTGAACTCCGTGGTATTATAATCGGTATGAGTCCGACATAATCACGAGAATTGAGTAAATACTTCTAACGTACGGTACGTAAGATATTTTGAATTTAGAAATATTTTTGAAACGCATTTTTGGTTGCATGGAAACAGCTGGCTCCGTTTTCATCTCTCAAGTGATAGAATAATGAATGTTAATTGTTGATTTTAGAAAAGAGCAACCGAGGAGTTTCTTGCCGACTTCTTAACTTCCGAACCGCAGCGCTGGTAGAGTGGCTACGTACACGGACTTGACGTTTTACCTGCTAGCATTTAGCGTACTAAAAATTAATGATTTTTTATTTTTTATTAAATTGCAAGCGTATTTAGCCTTGATCTGGTAAAAATCGGCATCGTATGAATAATTTTTTATGAGAGCTGTGGTAAATTTCAATTATTTAAAATATTGCTTAAAGTAGCTGTAGATTGGAGAGGTAAGAATGGCTGTTCGGCTAAAATATATTGTGTATAGACTAGGAAAACGTGGTTGTAATGCATATTGCGGGATCCGATGGAATAATCTATTTAGCCTCTCAGCTCTTTGACGACCTTCCTGGCACAACGGTGTGCTGTGAATTTAAGTAGGAGGTGCCGGGTTCTATTTTGGGAATTAATAATCTCTGAATTTTCTCTGGTCTGGTCTGGTCTGGCTTTGGCCATGGCCACCCTACCGATAAAGACGTGCCGCTAAGCGATTTAGTGTTCCGGTGCGATGTCGTGTAGAAACCGATTAGGGGTATGGCTACCATACTCCTTAACATCTTAGACTGCAACAACACTTACTATCAGGTGAGATTGCAGTCAAGTAAAATACTATTTGCTACAGCTAGCTTCTAGTTTTCACACATCATAGCTTCGCATTGTTTTGCAACTAGCATAAACATTCCCGAAAAAGTACGTTAGTTTTGAATTTTATTACTTTTTTACCACTTGCACGTTACAGAGCAGTAACGTGTAAATGGTAAAAAAGTAATAAAATTCAAAAATTCAAGATTCAAAATTAATTTATTTCAAGTAGGCATAATTATGTAAAACAGCAAATTGGAAAAAAAGATAAGTATGAAGGTACTTCATATGTATTTTACAAAAAATGCAGTTTGGGTCAAATTTAAAATTGGGTCCACTTTACAAAAATCATTGTTGCATAGCCAGCGGCTTACGGCGCGAGAAACGTAAAAGATGCATGTGTATTTTTTACTAAAAAAATAAAATATTAATTATTTTTATTAATTATTTATTTTATTATATCTCTTTATTAATTTTATTTTGTTATTTTAAAATGTTGTTCTGCATAATAATATGTATTATTTGTTGTATATTTATGTGTTTCAATACAACTGTAAAGATCAATTACCCACAAGTGTAAATAGGTAAGGATAAATATAAAATGCAATCCTTTTTAATTCGTATATTTACATAGTATAACGAGTAGTAACATACGTATATTTACGTAGTAGTAAATATGTCCCAGACAAACTTCGATTTCATTACCCAACGTGTTTAATCGGCTGGTCGTTACTTTACTCTTAATAAGGGCCAATTTCAACAATAAACTCGCAACAAGGCATCAACCAACGGGGCATCAAAAACAACAGAGATTATTTATATTTTATGGCATACATTTGACAGACCATCACATTATATTTATTTATTTATTAGGTAACTATGACCTATCTACACTATAACATAACAGAATAATTAAAAACTAAACTAAATAACTTACATTAAATATTAATATGCAATATACAAAAAGTTACAAATTAAAATTTCTGCATCTAGGCAGCCCCACGTGGAGTTTAAGCTTGTAAATCGGAGTCGGATTTATTAATGCTTTCAAAATGCCGTTACTGCTTACCCACGTTCTTTTCATCAAGGATGCTATTCGTTTTCTACTGATGGCAAAAAAGTCATCAGTTTGAGCCCTCGCGAACATTTCTGATGCACTACAATAACGGGGTAAGCCCAACAGCATTCTGAAACCATCATTATACTGAACTCGTAGGGCGTTTAGCGATGCCTGTGTATAGCTGGTCCACAGGGATCCCGTGTAAAAGGTGGCTTCGAACAAACTAACTTTTGCATCATGGCTACAACAGGCAAACCTGTGGACCGACATATTACAGCGCACCGCCAAAGCCCTACGCTCTCGTTCTATGTCTGCATCATCCTTAAGGTCATCGGTAACAACATGTCCTAGATATTTAAAAATGCTTAACATATTTAAGCGGGCGACCATTCAGTATGATACTATAGTTTCGCACTCTTTTGTCGGTATACCTTTGACCCTAAAGATCATCTATTCGGTCTTTTTCTTATTATATATGAGCCCATTTCTGTTTACTTACCCCTCACAATTTTTAACAACTCTTTTAATGAACTAACTGTTTGATCCCGCAGAACCATATCATAAGCATTACTAAGATTAATAACACAAACATTGTCAATCCAGCATCCAACATATCTTCTGCTAAGTTCAACAATTATGTCATTCACATAAAGGTTAAAAAGGATTGGCGGGGTTAAACCTCCTTGTCTTACACCGCACTCTAGATTATAATCGAGGGAAAACGCACTACCCCATCTAAACTAGTTTGTTTGGTTTAAGTAACAAAATTTTTTTTTTTTTTTTATTAACGATAGGCCAGTGTTTGACGATAATCATGCCCGTTAGAAAGCAATGATGAGGTCTAGGTTGGAGCACGCTTGCCTAGAAAAAGCCTATTCACTCTAGCCTTAAAGGTACTCAAATTAAAATAAATAAAATAAAATAAATAATAATAAAATCTTAATAAACATTACTCTGTGGTTTAAAACGACCAAAAAGAAATGGCTGTTTTTTATGCATTGGTCCTTCAGAAGTGTAATACTATTTTATTAAGTCGAATAACATGTTAGACGAAAAAGGTAATTTGAAATTATGCTGATTTACTGAATGTTTCTTAAATTTTTATAATACTTTACATAGATGGCGGTAAAATAAAGAATTATGTGTTTGTTTTTTTACTTTTAATGATATACCAACGGAGCCAGTTAAAGATGCGGAAGAAACTGCAGAAGTCCGCGAGAGCAACGCTACCTTAAGAGGTTCTCATATGTCTGTACTGCACTGCAGTGTTACGTTCCAGTGCAGTATGGAGACATAAAGATCCTCATGAGGTTCTTCACCTGAGGCGTACTCTTTGGAACAGAAGAAAAGAAGGTAACTCATCTTTGCTGCATCCAGTTTTCGTATTAAATATGTTATTTCACAAATTTAGAGAGAATAAGCATCAGGTGTGCATGCCATTAACTGATTGGAACAGAAGTAATGTTTCAGATAAAATATTGTTATAGATTTTGTGTGAGTGTATATATACTATCAAGCATGTATTGTCTAATTTTAATGAAGATCTGATTAATATTGTTGGACAGAAAGGACATAACTCTTCACACATAACAGCAAGTAGCGAGGCTTATGGGACAATGATCGAATGCATGTGTACTATCCTAGTAATATTATAAATGCGAAAGATGGATGTATGTATGTATGTATCAACTAAAATAATGAAACTTAGTTACTCAGTATACCACGTACAATAAAAGTAGGTACATAGGTAGCCACGATGATTATGATGTTAGCATCAGCTATTCTAGCTTCTCGAATGACTCATACCTGGACGAAGTCGCGAGGGTCTGCCAGGTTATAATAAAACTGTCTAAAAACAGTTAGTAGGTCGAGCTATATACATGAAAGGTATTTTAAAAAAAAAAGATTTGATTCCAATGTATAATCTATACTCAAGCCAAGTTGTACTTTTTTTTTCAGTTTTGCCTGTCTGCTTGTCTGTCTGTATCATGGCCGCGCATCACGCTGAAACAACTAAATTAATTCAAACTAGGAATGATTTGAATTCATAATACGGTAAGACATAGGATCGGGTTTTTATCCCGTTAGTTAGTTAGTTAGTTTTAGCTCAGTTCCTTTGGGAGAGGGACTTTACACCATAACTTCTAGTTAACTGATTTAAATAATTGTTTTCGTTTTGCATAGATTATAGGTACTACACAAACATCACCAAATACTTCTTTAAAAAAATACACATGTTTGAAAAGTTCACCGAAATCTTTTTGCCATTTATGTCATACTTTGTTGATGCTTAAAGTTTGAGTAATCCTAACAAACACCATTCATCTTCTGTATTTTTCGATTCTGCCTGACAGATGTTTTTCTTTGTTTCAACATAGCGTACTAAGCAAACAGGTACGTAGACTTGACTAATAGAATCCGTATTCTCTTCCTTATTCATTACTCCTATTTATGAACTTCAATTATCCGTTCCTTTTATAAATAAATAAATAACCAGTTTTAATCTTTACTTCATAATAAGGTACTGTCCGCGGCCTTACAGTAGTTTCTTACACAGACTTCTTCCACGTACAATATCTGTGTAAATATGTCGCAGACAAACTTCAATTTTATAAACTACCGTTTAATCGGCCGGTCGTTGCACGACTGTTAAGGACCGATTTCACCAACCAATGTTTGTTACTTTAGCGACCCACTACGCACTTGTTTTTAAATTTGAGAATTTTGTTATTAACATTGAATAAGATACAACCAGCGGCCTTACAGTAGTTTCTTACACAGACTTCTTCCACATACAATATCCGTGTAAATATGTCCCAGACAAACTTTAATTTATTACCTACCGTGTTTTATCCATTGCACGACTGTTTCGGTGACCCACTACGCCCTTCTTGTTAAATTCGAAATCTTTGTTATTGAATCAGGGTTTAAAACTTTTATTGGTATCTATTATGTTATAATATTCACCTATTATAAAACCTAGATTGGTTCTTCTCTTATAATTTGATTTTTCTGCAGTTGGTTTACAGTTTTTGAACATTTCTTAAAAAAGTAATATAAGGTTATTTTTTGTCGATTGCATTGGCCTGGTACTATTTGTTGTTGGACTGCTCGATAGAGGTTGATCAATATACTTATTTGTTGTTAAGAAACTATCATTGGGCGCTGCCTGGGAGGATACTACCAGCTGCAAGTACGTTGGAGCGAAAGGGTGAGATTATGGTATGTATATTTTTTGGAAATATTAAAATGTACCTGCTTTCTATCTTCTTGCCACTTTGCAAATATCTACAGAGAGTCCTGCGACACTTATACTAATGGATCCAGGTTAAGAAACTGCAGAAGTCCGTGAGAGCAACGCTACCTTAGGTGGTTCTTATGTGTCTGTACTACACTGCTGTGTTATATTCCAGTGCAGTATGAACACGTAAGGATCATCATGAGGTTCTTCACCTGAGGCGTACTCTTTGGACCAGAAGAAAATAAAGGAATTCATCTCTGCTGCATCCAGTTTTAGAAATAAACATGTTATTTCACAAATTTAGAGAGCATAAGCAATCGCACCTTGGGCTGTATCATCACTTACCTTCAGGTGTGCTTGCAGGTGCCATTTACTTATGTGTTAAAAAAAATTGGTTGTCTGTAAAGTCGGCTTACTGACGATAGATTCATCTTTCGTATTTTTCGATTCTGCCTTGTAAGATGTTTTTATTGTTTCAACATAGCATACTAAGCACGCTACTACCTGCAGTAGCGAGCGTGGCCGGAGCATTTCCTCCATACACCAGTTTTCATCTTAACTTCATAGTAACGTCTTTTTCAGAATCATAATAAGATACAAACAGCGGCCTTACAGTAGTTTCTTACACAGACTACTTCCACGTACAATATCTGTGTAAATATGTCCCAGACAAACTTAAATTTTATAAACTACTTTGTTTAAACGGCCGGTCGTTGCACGACTGTTAAGACCCGATTTCACCAACCAATGCTTCATGTGGTTGTTCACCTGAGTCGTACTCTTTCGAACAGAAGACAAGAAGGAAATTCATCTTTTCTGCGTCCAGTTTTCGAATTAAATATGTTATTTCACCAATTTAGAGATCATACGCAATCGCACCTTGGGCTGCATCATAACTTTCCATCCATTCGAACAGACGCAGTTCCATCCTCGTAAAGTCTGCAAATGAGACGAATCAGGTGGTTAGGTACTCCCATTTGAATGAGTACCTCCCATAACTTATGCCATCTCACAGTGTCAAAGGCCTTGCGAAAGTCAACAAAGCAGATAAAGAGCGGGATATTGAATTCTCTAGCTATTTTTTAATTATCTGTCTAAGTATTAAAATCTGCTCCCTTGTCCCTCGACTCTTAAAGAATCCTGCTTGTTCCAATGCTATTTCAGGATTTAGATAAGCTTGCAACCTGATGTTAATTATGCGAAGGAGTACTTTGCTGGCGTGTGAAATCAAAACTATAAGTCTGTAGTTGTTACATTTCTTAGTTGACCCCTTCTTGTGCAATGGTATGAACACAGAGTGTGCCCAGTGTCACTATAAATATATATATGTAAATAAGATAAGGTGGTTTCTTTTTTGTTATCACCATCCCACACTAACCACTTTTTTATTTATAATTTTACTATATGTTTATGTGGTGTACAATTAAAGTGTATTCATTCATTCATTAAACCCTTACCTGATCGTCTGATCGTTATCGTTTAGACAGATTTTTGTTTCGACAGCGTTGTCTTGCCTTTGGGTGGCACCCTGGCTGGTTTAGATTCACAAATCAGCCCGACAGATGGCGCTGGGGTCAGCTTGTTAATCTATATATTATATAAAAAATAAAAAGCATGCCCTACAAAGTGTTGCTCTGTTTATAGATGATAGTTTTCCACTAACTGGTTAAATAAATAAAATAAATAAATAAATATACTACGACAATACACACATCGCCATCTAGCCCCAAAGTAAGCGTAGCTTGTGCTATGAGCACCGGGCCGAGATAGCCGATGAATATTTTTTATTGAATATAGTACACATAAATACTTATAATATACAGATAAACACCCAGACACTGAAAAACAATCTTGCTCATCACACAAACATTTTCCAGTTGTGGGAATCGAACCCACGACCTTGGACTCAGAAAGCAGGGTCGCCGCCCACTGCGCCACCCGGCCGTCTTAACTATCAGGTAGACCATCTTCTTGATCCGTCAATTATTACTACAAAAAATATAGCTTAAGCATGTCCCATCATGAACCGGCGGCCCGGTCGTGTCGCAGTGTTCACATAACGTCGGCGCAGCAGATTCCGACGGCTAACTTTGAAACGTGATGTGATATAATTTTACCCGAATACAGCAGTGTCATGTGTTTAACAGTTAATACCTACAAATGTTCCTAAGTGCCCTTTTGGTCTAGTGGTGAGTAATTTTTTATTTTTTAGCTCGTTCGGGGTAGTTTTATCGCCATTCTTATTTCCGCCGCTAAGCGTCATTGTTGCAATGATGTGTTCCGATCTGAAGGGTGTGGTTGCCGGCGTAATTACAGAAACGTATTACGTAACACTTACTTCTAAATTGATGGACACAGCGCGGCATATTGCAGGATGTGCCCCTTGCATGCCCTTTAAAGTGTTGCTCTGTTTGATTTTCCACTTACCATCAGGTAGGCCATTTGCCTGGTCCGTAAATTTTTAATATAAAAAAAAATGTTCGAATGCAGTTCGTGAGGTCCTGGGTTCGTTTTCCGGGTCGGACCAATCAAGTTTTTCAATCAAGAAATTCTAAGGATTTACCAGCTCGAACTTTGGAAATTGGTGATGACTTCGGCCGTGGCTAGGTACCACCCCATCGCCAAACGATTTAGCGTCCCGTAGGAAGCGATGCCCCTAAAGTATGGATGTAACATTTATTTATTTATTTTATTAACATCGTTTAGCACAGTAGGGCGAATTATACTAACTAGATATACTAGTTATAATAAAACTTTCAATGTATAAAAAACCTTTTTTCTATTTTTAGTGTCGTTTTCTCTACAAACGTAAGGCGTAAGATAATTTTTTCAAAAGATTTTTATCTTGTTACGCTAAAGAAGTATATCTTCTGACGCGTGTAAAAAGAACACACACGTTTTTTTATCGCGATAAACAATAAGTTTCCTCCGGGATATGGGATGAAATTTTTTAACAATTTATAACATATAACATATCTCCGGTAAATTTGCACCGATTTTAATCATTCTTTTTTTATTTGACAGTGTGTAATACCAAGCATATATTATCTAATTTTAATAAAGATCTGATGAATATTGTCGGAGATCAAGGACATAATTCTTCACAGATAACAGCAAGTCGCAAGGCAACGATATGGGACAACGATCGAATGTATGCGTGCCATCCTACTAATATTATAAATGAGAAAGTATGTGAGAATAGATATATGGATGGATGTATGTATGGATGGATGTTTGTTACGCTTTAACGCCACAACAAATGAACCGATTTGGCTGAAATTTGGCAAAGATACCTACAATATAGTCTGGCATAGCTCATAGGCTTCTTTTTATCCCGGAATAGCGAACAGCTTCTACAGGTTGGCTTCGCTATTTTTTCCCCATTTGTCTTTCAATATCCGCGCAGCGGAGTTTTAGACGACGTGATGTGGTTTTTTGGATAGGCATAATTAACGTGGTTTTTTTAAGGCGACTTATTCGCGGACGAGGTCGCGCGGGTCCGCTAGTTTGTAATAAATGTGTAACTGGTCGAACTCTGTACATCTTTAGAATTTTTTGAAGGGCGCTCGATATTGGACACTTAAGCCAAAACTGGATTTTTGTTTTGTCTGCCTTACCTAACCTTAAAAAATGTATTGCGGCCAAATACAGATTTGGCCGCAATACATTTTTTAAGGTTTCTGCGAAATTTCCTGGGGGGGCAGCTACTCTCCCCTGCCCACTGCCCCTAATTACGCCCACGGTCGCTCCCTTTCGTATTCTAATGATATTGAGCTGAGTTTCTCTCCGGCATCTGTTCCGTAGAATCAAACTTCCGAACCAAATTCAAATTCAAATTCAAAATTTCTTTATTCATGTAGGCCTATCACGTGCACTTATGAACGTTCATACATAAATATATGTTTACATAATTGTAAGGGGGTGGTGATAACTTCGTTCGCCAACTTAAACCTAAAGCTACGAGGGTTCCAAACGCGGCCTGGTCTAAGAAAAACACACAATTAACTTAGCCGGGTAAAAACGGAACCGGTGGTAGAGTCACTACAAACAGACAGACTTGACGTTTCTGAAGTGCTTATACTAGGCCTACTTGAAATAAATGAATTTTGTATTTTGAATTTGAATTGGAGCAGTTTTTCGTTGCCTGAAAATACGTTACGTTTTATTCTTAGAACTAACTAACTCGATTTATCGGTCCCGAAAACCACTGGCATACTAAATTTCATGAAAATCTGAACCGTTTCCAAAATTCAGATTATATATTACAAGTACATGTATATACGAATTCCTTGTAGAATAAAATAATAATTATTCTTTAATTTGTGATTTACCTTGTTACGCAAGCAAAGCAACCTTTTACACACGTTCTCACACTATTTCGCGGTACTACGGATATATGACGCTGTGACCGCTGACGTGGTTGTAATCCGAGATAACCATGAAACCTGTGGCGCCCGGCTAGACTAGAATTAGCTGTACCTTAGATCAGGAAAGAAGCTCACGTTATTAACATAAAAGTAATTGATAAATTAAATAGTCGGGTACTAACTAGTTCAGATAGAATTAAAGTGAAAACTTCTTTAGGAAGATGGAACTCCCGCCATCGTTACCGAACGCTTTCCTGGAGCTATTAGTACACTATATTTATATGTGCGTAGAGTTTGTTTTCTCTTCATAACATTTGACATTTTTTTTACAGATCCACCGTGCTGCCGCCTTAATGACGGCCGACTGACGCAGTAGGCAGCAACCTCGCTTTCTGAGCCCAAGGCCGGGGGTTCGATTCCCAAAACTGGACAATGTTTGTGTGATGGGCATTAATGTTTTTCAGTGTCTAGTTGTTTATCTGTTTACCACATTTACTTATATTATTCATAAAAATATTCATCCTTCATTCTAGTACCCATAGCACAAGCTACGCTTTATTTGGGGCTAGATAGCGACGTCATAATATATTAAATTTTTTTATTTATACTTTATTTAAATAACATTCATTTTGGTTGGCAGTAGATTGTGTAGAAATGTATTTGATTATTGCAAAACAACTTATAAGCAAATATCTTATTGTTATTTTTCTAAATAGCCAGTTTTCTTTCCTCGCGCTGCTATGAGAACATTGACAGAAAGTCCAATGTAGCCTGTGAAGGTTGCGAAGAACCAGCTTATGATGAAGTCCTCGGGCGCAAAGCAACCATGAGGGGTCCAATTGTGCGCATAGCGCGCTTCAGAGCTGAATTGCAGCGCAATATGGGCACTTTTGGACAACCATGGATAAAATACTGCATACTCTTTGGAACAGAAGACATGAATTACGACTATTCTGCATCATTCTTTTGTAATGAAATGAGGATGATCAAATCAAGACAGAAAAGACAAGCGTGACATTTTCTCACTTATTCTTTATTAATGTATACAGAAAAAGTTATGTTTGAGTTGTTCTACAATCGTTGATTAAAATGTTGTTTTAAATTATCGCACATTAAGTCGATAATTTGTAGACAATTGACGTGCCCCACGGTTTTATTTTAGTCTAGTCTATGCATATGTTTATAATTCCCTTGACTGTATCTATTTTATTATTTTTTGGTTTTTAATACATTTATCTTAAACATTGCAATGTATGTTTAACATAAAACCGTTTGTTTAACTTAAAAAGTTTTTTTACCTATTTTTATTATGAATAATATACTTAAATACTTATAATATACAGATAAACACCCGGACACTGAAAAACATTCATGTTCATCAAACAAACATTTTACAGTTGTGGGAATCGAACCCACGGCCTTGGACTCACAAAGCAGGGTCGCTGCCTACTGATGTTTGGATGTTTGTTACTCAATCACGCAAAAACGGCGGAACGGATTTGGATGAAATTTGGCATGCATGTAGCCTGGACATGGAATAGAACATAGGCTTCCTTTTATCCCGATTCCATAAGTAATTCCCGTCGGAAAACGATTGGGTATTTGTTCTCAGTGGTTTTACTCCACCCGTTCAATAACGTTTTATAACATTTTAGATTTTAGAACAGTGCGACAGTACCATATAGAAGTTATTCAGAGTTAAGTATCGACCTCTTCGGCATAGTGGTGAGACTTTTGGTCTCGTAAAGGGGGTGCCGGGTTCGATTCCCGGCAAGGACAATTTGGGAAATTGGAATTTCTGAATGTTAATGTCTGCTCTAAAAACCAATTATGGGCTAATTCATGCCAATATAGATTTCAGTTTGTCGCGTGGTGGCGTCAGATCAGAATTCCGATATATCATTCCGTATTCATTCTTTCGAAAAATAGTTTTGAGTTAATGCTTACACCTTTAAATTAAGACCTGCGATGTATATTATATTTAATGAGTTAATAAATAAATAAATACGATCTGAATATGCACACTATGATAATATTTTTTCTAATAAATTTTCGATCCTAGTTCAACTGCATCTAGACTTTCGACAAGCTGTTTTTATTCTAATTTAGGATTGGAAGGCATACATACTTATGTATATTAAGCGAATGAACTGAAGTGCCATGAACAAATGCAACGAGAAGATTATTACGTTCACCGTACAAAAGCCAAATAGAAATCAAAACTTTTCATTTCAATGAACAATCGAGTGAGGTGTGTTTACCACTCATACCTAATCATAAAAATATTTGTATTCGTCAACTTGGGGAGTGAGAGGGTGGAATTTCAAAATATCCTGTCTACGTGGATACCTACACTTTATAAAGAGTACACCCTCCAAAATTCCTGTCATTAGGATTTAGGACCAGCGATTTCGGCTGTGCTTTGATTTTTTAGTCGTATTTGAAGAAGAGGCTCATTAAACTAAAATGCAGTATTTACTAATTTTTTTAGGATGTGTCAATCTCCAATTTCAGTCATCCTTGCAGCAGTTTTTGCGTAGAAGAATATATAGATACATTTATATACCTACACAGCGTCACCACCTTTCATTCTAACTACAAATACCACAGCGTGACCGTGTTTGATTCCCGGCACGCAAAAAACGGACCTTTTCGGACTGTGCGTTTTTTATGTTATGGAATATCACTTGCTTTCATGTTGAAGGACAACATCGTGAGGAATCTGCATGACTCAGTTCTCCATAATGTTCTCAAAGGTGTGCGAAGTCTACCAATCCGCACTTGGCCTGCGTGGTGGACTACTGCCAATTCATGCCAATATTATAGATTTCAGTTTGTCGCGTGGTGGCGGCAGATCAGAATTCCGATATATTTTCAGTATTCATTCTTTATTTATTTCCCTCCTCATTCAGGGACCGGGAAGGGGTTAATAATGATGAAGATGATGATACATTCATTCCCCCTACGCAGCTTCGTGGCACTACATTCCATTACCCTTAACTTGTCCAATGCATAAATAGTGTTTCCACGAAGCCGCTCCCCGCTTTGACATATCAGTTCATTCATTAGGTATAACTGGTCCCCTGTCTTATATAGTAGACTATACTTATATACCTACTTTGTGAGAACACTTTCTTATTTATATTATTATTGAAGTGAAACTTCTTTATCGTCACATTTTTCCATTACGCGCCATCTTTTTCTGTGACGCGCCATCTTCATTTCTGAGTCACATTTTTCTTTACGCGCCATATTTATTTCAAATAAATTCAACACGTGATGAAGTTATGGTATTTTTTTTTATTTAGTTTCTTATAGTAATTATCAGTGAATGTAAATAATTTTACTTTTCTAAGTTGCTTCAACGGCTCAGGAAAACATCGTGAGAGTTCAACATAATGTTCTCAAAGGTGTGTGGAGTCCACCAAACCGCAATTGGCCAGGGTGGTGGAGTCCCGTGCTCTGCAGTGGGCCGGTAATGGGTTAATGTGATGACGATGATAATGTAAATAATTTTATTAAACTAGAAATTTTAATTAATACTACTGTAATCTAGTAAATATCGATTAATTTTAATATTGAAATAAATAATATGTCATAAAAAACGACTTACGTACATTTCTTACGTGTGTACACTAACACACACACACAAATTTTATTATTTTATATATGCCTTAGTTTTGTGTGTTTATATATATTAACGTTTGTATATAATATGACTGTATAAGTGTATGTATTTAGATATTATTTTTACATACATAAGCAACCTGTCACTCATTCACTCTGCAGTTTAGTTGCCTGGCAGAAATCGCTTTTTAGCGTTAAGCCCGTAACTGTACAACATATGTTAATTGTATTGTTCGGTTTTATGTCGTTGTTGCATATGTTTCTGGGTGTGCAATAAGATAAACTTTCTTTCTTGTTTCTCTTTACAGGAAAATCAAAATAAATTAGTTCAAAAAACACATGATAACATTTCAACAATCAAGACCAACTGGGTGCACTGCGGGAACCAGGAACTGCTTATATTAACCGATTCAATGCGGATGGCTCCGCAGAGGCGCCATGTGTATCTTTTGTGTATGGCGGGTGGCGCCCGAGAGGAGCCAAAATGTTTTCCTGTAAAACTCCGCTAAAAAAGCTTTATTCAGAGGCTAGCCCTAAATGAAAGTTTCCTTATTTGTCACGTAGATTACGATACTAGTATTAGTTTCAAGATATAGCGTGAAAAAAGACATTTCAGATGTTGTAAACCTTTTCAATAGAAACAATAATTATGAAAGGTAACTTTTGTGCATGGCGGGTGGCACCCCAGAGGAGCCAATATTTGAAACCAAAAAACTGACTAATTTAAATTTATCAATAGTACATATTTCAGTGTTCTAAAAATATTAGTGTCTTTATTTATCACGTAGATCCTTTCCAGAGAAATCGCTTTAAGGTGTAGCGTGATTTCACACTCTTCGGGGATGGTAAACCATTTTAAGCGTTATTTAAATGTTATTTAATATTAAGGGTTACAAACGAATAGCACTAATCATGACAGTTAAATATTTAAAAAATATCTGTTTTCACTTTTTTTGCTTTGTGGATATGCTCTTTTGCAAGTTTATGGTAATAACTAGGTAGTTTCTCGAAGTATGTCCAAATTTAACCGGACTAGTAATTGCATTCCTTAGGTATCAAGACAATGTACTTAGTTTATTTTTGGTGAGAAACAACAACAAAAACGATTCTCAGAAAAGCACTATCTTTTGTTGTTATGCTATGCAGTCATATCAAAGATGTTTTAAAGATTTTTAAGCTTTTTATTGCCCTACTGCTTATTGTTAATATGCCGTGCCGACCGACCCTTTTTATTGATGGGCTAGGGAAAGATGTTATTTAACTAAAAACAAAAGAAGTCGGTGCCATAAATCACTTAACAAGGTTTCTCACGCGCAAATTACTTAACTATCGATGATGTTTTTTCGTTTACTTCTGTTTTGCTATTTATGGTGATCAGACGTAAGCACGTTGTGACCGTTTAATGCTCGCTTCTGAAGTCTCTTAGTTTGCCTTTTAACAACTGTGGACTGTGTATCTGGACTTCGAGATTTTGCTTCAGTGACTACCCCGGCTAGTAATTTGGACTCTGTTTTGATTCTTGACTTTACAAGGTGAGTTTTTTTAACAATGTTCTTTTTTTCTTTTCTAGTCTTTTCAATCATTGAAATTTAACATGAGCTTTTTGAAATTTAACATGAGGGACAGAGTGATTCCATGTTAGAGGAAAACCTAGATAGGGCATGTAGCACAGGTCTCGTGCTACAACTTTTGTAGGAACACTCATATGCCAAAATAAATCAGTCTTGAGTTATTGAACATTTTATGGTTTTTGGAAAAAATCCCATTTCGTGACCAGTGTTCAGAACTAAAAAAAATACAAAATTTTCTAAATTGTTCGTTTATTATTCTGTCTTTAACTACACAATGTTAAGTAAGAGGTAAAACACTTAAAATTCTACGTTAAGCGGAAAGATAGGTACCCTATGTAAGGTGTTCTCTTGAAACAAATGAACAGACAAACACCCCCAGACTCATACATAGACACACAAACACCACATACACACACATAAGCGCTTAAATACATAACATTCGACGAAACAGATAAACACTTACACTCATACACACTCACATGTACAAACACTGTGTGAGTGTGTATGTGTGTGTGCTTGTGTATGACAGTGAATGTGAGAATGTATATCTGTGTGAGAGAGTGTGTGTGTGTTTGTGTGTGTGTTCGTCTGTGTTACAACACCTTTATAACGTATAAAATAAAGTGTGTTGACTGCTAGATAACTTATTCTACTATTTTTTTCAGTTGCTAACCAAAATGGCTACTCCTCCATCCCCTGAACCTGGCCCGTCAAATTGGGATCTCATATCTATGGAGTTATCCGGAATGATGTCTCCCAGCCATATAAACTTATCAGACATGCCATGCATTGATGCTATTATAAGTGATGCAGAATTGTATGGGATTTTGGCACAGGATGTGGATAACTTTCTGGAAGATTTGGTAAATGAAAACACAGAAGATGAAGAAGCCGTTTGTGCTGAAGATCAGTTAGAACAGGACGTTGAAAATACAACTGATTGTCCCCCTAGAGCCCCTAGAGCCCCTACTACCGATTGGTTCAATGGAAACCCCTCGAATATGGCCGAGATTCCTTTTACGGGCACACCTGGTTTATTACCGCCTCATAACATGAGTGGAAAAACACCGATAGATTTTTTCTTTTTATTTTTCAATAGTCGTATCATTGATTTAATTTTAAACTGTACAAACAAGTGCGGCAATGAATTGAAGATTGCAGCACGCACCGCACAAGCTCGTTTTACAAAATGGAAGGAGATAAGTCTTGAGGAGTTCACGGTATTTATTGGCATAATTTTATTTATGGGTACCGTGAAAGTTAATAGAATGGCCGAATATTGGTCTCGACATTATTTAATGCGCCTAAGCCCACATTCATTTATGGCTAGGGACAGGTTTTATTTAATATTAAGAGCATTAAATGTCCAAGATGAAATGAGGCCGGAAAGTATTTTTAAAGTAAAGTCGTTAATAGATATGTTCAACGAAACAATGTCCACAACTTATTACCCATCCAATAATGTTGCAATAGATGAATCCTTGATTTTGTGGAAAGGACGTCTTTCTTTCCGCCAGTATTTAAAAGGGAAAGTCCATCGTTATGGAATTAAATTATATATGTTAGCTGACATGAATGGCCTAGTAATAAAAATTCATTTATATGCTGGTTCTGGGGATCAATTGGTAGGTGGAAAAAATCATGTAAAAAAAGTAGTAATGTTGTTAATAGAAAAATATTTAAATAAAGGCCATTCACTTTATATTGATAATTATTATAGCAGCGTTGGTTTAGCAGAGGAGCTTTTAGATAAAAACACGTACGTAACAGGTACACTACGAGCAAAGCGCGCTGGTAATCCCACTTTAATTAATATAAAATTAAACACCGGTGAATCTTGTATTGTTCACAATTCCAAAAAAATTGTTGTTACCAAATGGCAGGATAAACGCGAAGTGCTGCTTTTGAGCTCGCAGCATAAAAGCATTTACAAAGGGACTAATAGTCGCCGAATACGCACTATAAAGTATAAGCCTGATGTACTAATTCAGTACAATAAATACATGAGAGCAATTGATAGGCACGACCAGCTTTTAAGTTATTATTCCTGCAAACACAAAACCTTACGTTGGTATAAAAAAGTTATAATCCATTTAATCCAAATATGTTTGGTGAATAGCTTTCTTTTATATCGAGAAATAAGCAAATCGAATATAGAATTATATGATTTTAGAAAAAGTGTATTAGAAAATTTATTAAAGCCACCAACCGTGCCACAACGATCCCTTGTTGAAAGAAAAATACATTTACCTAGTACTTTTACTAAGAGTGGTGGAAGGACAATGAGAAAGCGATGCAGAGTATGCTATAGCAAAACTAAAAAAAGAAACTTGGTTATGTATGGTTGTTCTGATTGCCCAGAATTCCCAGGGTTATGTCTCACCCCATGCTTCCGAGAATATCATAAATATTAACAAATGTATTAGAAATTTTTAATATTTATGATATTTTTAGCTTGCAGGTATTTCATGATTTCAATTAATACACACACTATATGTTATAATTTGTTTAATTGAAGATTTTTAAATACTTATAACAAACAATTCTCATTAGTAATTACTAAATCAGTCTTTTTAATGATTATAGTAAAAATCTACCTTATAAATAAGTACAATTATGTAATATTATTGCACAATGTTAATAAATAAACCTTAATATTATGTAAAACCGATGCTTTTCATTTAACTCGCCTCTCTCTCTTCATCTAAAACTCTTTTCATTTAAAACTTATGGTTTATTAATAAAATTATTTTTTTAGCGTTTCTATAATTTTTTGCATTATAATATATCTCTCATTAATACTAAAACGTAGTAACTCGTTAGATACGAATTTCCCAAAATATTTACAGGCGTGAATATCCACGACGGTTGTACTCGTAAATTGTTCTTTATCTTCTACCATTATATTTTCAGTAAACGTTGAAATATCTTTGGTGGATATTTCTGTGTACGTTGCACAATCTTTCGTAGGTTTTTTTGTACCTTCCGCCGCAGAATTTATTTCATCTTCATTTTCTTGACCAGGTTCCCAGTCATCATAAGTCTGGGAATTTTGTTCTAAATAAGCCTGTTCGACAAACTCGTAGTCAGTGTCACATTGCGTTTCCAGTTGTGATTCTGGGATATATTTTCTTTTTTTTGGTAATTCTAGAACAAAAAAGAATATATGTTTATATCAAGCAAAAAAAAAACTTGCTGTGAGCATTACGACGAATTTTTCTGTAACTACTTTTTGTTTAAAATAAAAAGTGCGTAAACTGAATTGTAAATCTTTTAAATTTATGTAAATAAATGTAATTAAATAAAAAATCTATCATGAATTTAAATTTTGTCGACAGACTAGAAAAGAAATAAGTATAGTTTTATAAATTCAATGAAAACTACAAAAAGGTTTACAACACCTTACATAAATGAGTCACTTACCTTCCATTTCCATTAATACACGTAGATAATCACTTTTTTATACACTAAACGAACAATAAAACCGCTTACGTTCGATTTTGGTTGGCGACTAAACTTACAGCAAGTGGAAACAACAAAAAAAGCGATACATTACAATACATGGCGGAAGGCGCCTTAGGGGAGCCATCAAAGTGCCTGGCGTTGGGCGCCCCAGAGGAGCCACGAAACATTTGTTCGTAGCCAGGCATGAAAGTTTGTCAAATAGTCCACCGCATTGAATCGGTTAATGTGTATGATACATACTTAAGAAATTATATATATATAAAGGGTGGTGTAAGGGGGAGGCTAGTATCAGTCAGCCTCCCAAAATGCCAACCTCACCTGCACATGGTGCACCCTGCCGTCTAACAGAAGAGGCTCTGACGACCTACAAGTGGCGGTATAATCACTTCAAATAGGCTAGACTGAATAAATGGCACAGACCGGTGTAGGCCAGCAGCGACGCCGGTGCGATCAGTCTCGCCCTGCGATGACCAACCCGCCTGCCCAAGCGTGATCATTACCGGGCAAATCTTTGTATGGATGGAGAAAAAGCCACAGCCCCTAGCGCCCGGCAGCCCCGCTATTCCTGCCTCTGGCAGCGGTTTTGGTAACGGCGGGGCAAAGGGTGTCAAGAATCTCCGGAAGAGAGTCTGCCAAACCAGACGACTGGACCTGGCAGTGTATAACGCACGCACGTTGAGGACCGATGAGAAGTTAGTCGAGCTGGAAGAAGCAGTGAGCAAGTTGCGCTGGAGTATCATGGGTTAACTGAAGTCCGTAGAGAGGGGGAGGACACGATAACCCAAAAATCCAGCAATTTGTTCTACTACCGGGAGGGCGAACAACAGTCCCAAGGTGGTGGAGGATTCATCGTCCACAAATCCCTTGTCAACATCATTGTTCGAGTCGAAAGCGTGTCGAGCAGGGTAGCGTACCCACAGCTGCGCACTCCGACGAGGAAGTAGAGGCGATGTATGAGGATATTTCGAAAGCCATACATGCCTCGATAACCTACTACAGTGTTGTGATGGGGGATTACAACGCGAGGCTGGGCAAGCGAAGCGGTGCAGAGCTGAGAGTGGGGCAATTTGGATATGGGCAACGGAACGAAAGGGGCCAAATGCTGGCCGACTTTATGGAGAAGGAGGGCCTTTTTATGACGAGCTCCTTCTTCGAAAAGCGGCCGCACAGCAAATGAACCTGACTGAACCCCGATGGTTCGAAGAGAAATGAGTTCGACTTTATCATATCGACCAAACGGCATATATTCAATGATGTCTCTGTGATCAACAGGGTGAAAACCGGGAGCGATCGAATATAAATGTAAAGCTGGAAAGGGTCAGACTGGTAAAGTCTACGCTCCGGCCTTCTCGTGCTCATATCCAGCAGTACAAAAGAAAGATGTCCAGCAGTGGACGTCTATTGGTTAAGATGATGACGATGATGATGATATAATATATATACATATAATTATTATTTTATAGATTCCTTTGTATTGTGTGTTTTTATATATTATGAAAGAATGTATCTAAGTATATACATTAACGTATGTATATAATATGCACAAGAAAGCAAGAAAGCTGGTTTATTCGTTAATACATCCAAAACCAAAATATTAACAAACTCAGACAAGATAGATATCCAAGTAGATGGTCAAAATATAGAGTACGTGGAAGACTATATATTCCTAGGTCAGTCAGTTTCTTTCGTAAACTGTACTGAGAAAGAAATTCATAGGAGAGTTGCCATCGCATGGAAAAAATATTGGAGTTTTAAGGAGGTCATGAAAAATAAAGAGATAAATTTAAAAATAAAAAAGAAATTGTTTGAGGTAGTGATTATGCCATCTCTAACATACGGTTGCCAAACATGGTCATTAAGAAAAGAAGATGAAGAGAAACTGGCCATCTGCCAAAGAAAAATGGAAAGGAGCATGTTAGGTTTAAGGGTAAAAGACCGAGTAAATAACAAGAAGATTCGAAAGAAAACCAAACTTGTAGATGTAACGAAAAGGATAAGAATTTTGAAATGGAATTGGGCAGGACATGTTTGCCGGTTGCAACCAGAGAGATGGACCAAGAAAGTGACTGAGTGGGTTCCAAGAAATGAAACGAGGAAAAGGGGGCGACCAAGAAAGAGGTGGCGAGATATTTTCCATCAGAAGTGTGGACCGGACTGGATGCGAAAGGCTCGCGACAGAAAACTTTGGCGAGACTTGGGGGAGGCCTACGCCGTAGAGGCGACTTAAACGTATATGTATTTTTAGTAAATGTAAAGTTATTTGTAGTAAAAATATGTAAAATATAAATGTAATACGTTTTAGAAATAAAGGCTTTTTTATTTTATTTATTTTATTTTATTTTATGTATATAATATGACTGTATAAGTGTAATATTAAAGATATTATTGTTACACTCTTAAACAACCTGTCACTGATTCACTCTGCACTTTTTAGCAAAAAGCCCGTAATTGTACAACGTATGTTGAATATGTCGTTCGGTTTTATGTCGTTGTTGTATATGTTTCTGGGTGTGCAATAAGATAAACTTTCTTTCTGGTTTTTTCTTTTCAGGAAAATCAACATAAATGTATTCAAGAAACACATAATTTCATTTTTTGGAATTATAGTTAAAGAGTTGAACCTACATCCAACAATCAAGACCATCTGGGTGCACTGCAAGAAACAGAAACTACTAACATTACTAGAAAAGTTTCATATAACCATATTACTTTACCATATATTTACCATTTTTACTGTGTATGATACATAATTAAGAAATTATATATTTATATATGTATAATTTTTATTTTATAGATTCCTTTTTATTGTGCGTTCTTATATATTATGAAAGAATGTATTTATATAGATAAACGTTTGTATATAATATGACTGGATAAGTGTATGTAAGATATTATTGTTACACCCATAAACAACCTGTCACTCATTCACTCTGCAGTTTAGTTGCCTGTCAGAGATCGCTTTTTAGCGATAAGCCCGTAATTGTAAAACTTGTTAAATGTGTCGTTCGGTTTTATATCGTTGTTGTATGTGTTTCTGGGTGTGCAATAAAATAAACTTTCTTTCTTGTTTCTCTTTTCAGGAAAATCAACATAAATGAATTCAAGAAACACATAATTTCATTTTTTGGAATTATAGTTAATTTCTACAGGATATTATCTATTGATTATCGTGTGAATTTAAACTATGAATCCAAAGAGTTGAACCAACATCCAACAATCAAGACCATCTGGGTGCACTGCAAGAAACAGAAACTACTAACATTACTAGAAAAGTTTTATATAACCATATTACTTTACCATATATTTACCATTTTTACTGTGTATGATACATACTTAAGAAATTACATATTTATATACCTACGTATAATTTTTATTTTATAGATTCCTTTTTATATCCACATTTAAAGAGTAATTATTTGTCTTGCCAATACTTTATGGGTATAACTATGTTGTGAAGCTAAGTATACCTAATCCTTTAAATTTTCCACCTGAGGGATTCACGTGATTTAAGTTTATATAATATTGACCGTACAGCTCTCTTCTGCAATATGAATACAGTTACAATATCAGCAGCTTTGCCCCATAAGAAACCGGCAAGACATCACACTATGAAAGTACGCAAAGTTAACAAGCCTAGCTGTTTCTAAGTCAGTAATAAGTCTCATTTTTCGGACGGCGTAGGCAGCCCAGCTTCCTTGACCTGCTAGTTTATCTATAAGGCCACTGAAGTTTCAATCCAAGGATGCCCAGAAAAACCGTGGATTTTTCCACTTTTAGTGATTCTCCATCTATTATTATATTTTTATTAACTTTCCTAGCATTTGGTAAAAAAAGCGGGCTATACCTACAAATTCGCGCTACAGTAGTAAAATTCTGCAGCTTCATTGCTGCTGCATTAACTTTGCAATAATTACGTACTACGTAATTAATCGCATTACGAAGTTTTCTACTGAATTAACTTCATAATGGCATAAGGGCATGCTGATATAGTTAGCTGTCTTTCACTCAGTACGCCATTGAATAGTAAATCATACAAAAAGTTTTTTCATCAAGAATTTATTTCATCATATTTTTCTATTATTATATTTTATTAAAACAAAAGCCTTTACAATAATGAAGACAGTTAGAAAACAGTGCTCACTCATTACACAATCAACGATTCTAAAACAAATCATTTACAATAATAATTAATTACAAATTCTTAAAATTACAGGTCACATGCATTTCTCCAAGTACAGTGGCGTAACAAACAACTGCAAACAAGATGGCCCACGACTCTAGAGGCCTCGCGCGTTGTTAAGATAATTTAATTTTCAATATGTATCAATGTACAGAATTTAACAAATAAAATTTTAAAATGTATTGAATTCTTAAACAATACCTGTATTTGGGTTAAAATTGTTATTATATTTATATTTTAAAATCGTGATTATTAAATCAAAAAGGATGACGTAAAAAAAATTATAATCGCCTTTCTTTTCAAATCACAATAAAGCTTTAATTATTATTCATCCAATAAAATAGTAAAACACAAGGATCCAAACAAGTTTAAAACATGTGCATGGGAAGATGTATTCGGCGCAATAATTGACATAATCTATGCAATTGTTGGTTTTAAGCTTATAGTTTATATAATAATTAAGTATAAATCCGCACAGAATAACACATAGTAGGCAACGGTATTTAAAGTAATAAAAACAAACGTTAATGGCAGCGCATGGGCAATGGACTCTGCTTTCATTTTGGCGCCATAATTGACATTATTAATCAACAACTAATTCAGTGTTAAGTTTTTCAGATTGTAGTCAATTTTAGTAAAAGTGATGCAAGAATGTTCAATATATAAGAACACTTAATAATAAGGCAGAGGAGAAAGTAAAATAAACTATGAAATAAAATATAGGTGGTAAAGGGTACCTTAAAAAGATAAGATTTGCCATATTGTTACGTCACTGCCCAGGGAAATAAACATTTCATTTGTAATCTACAACTACTCTTTCTCCGGTCCATTTTTTGTTTCAATCAATTCGGGATAAACATTTAATGTATTCTCTAAAAACATCCAGTGCTAACGTAAACACTCTTCGAAGGCTATAACATGTACCTACATACATTTATGACAATCAACTACAATAATAATTGTTTTCAAAAAAATTATCCTTCCTCACGCTGACAAAAGTACATTCGCTATATAACGTTAATAATGTGAACGTGTAATCTACGACATTTATTCAATAACACATATTGCGGATTTTAAACTACACTAGGAATAAAAATATTTTAAAATACGCATCAGAATTACAGAGTATAGTAAAAACTGCATATGGGAAGTTCTGAACTGACAAAGCAAGCCAGTCGGAATAGCCATAGAATGCCACCTTCAGGTCCCAACGCAGCTATTCTGATATATATTTTATCAATATTAGGATTTTTCTTTCGGAATTCATCTACCTACACATTAACATTCATATAATTTATCTAAATAAACACGTTACTGCGTTGAAATTCGGAGCCAGAGGATCAAAATTACCGGTGTCACAATACTTTGCCAAGTATTCCCGTATAAATAAACCAAAGCTAGAATAGATTTTCAAATTCGGTAAATATGTATCTAGTACCAAACTTGAGAACTACAACTTTTAAACGTAAAATTTGATAGTCCATGTACGAAGTTATAAAATTTTTGGTGACAGAAATTATTCACCGAAATAGGCGAATGCTGTGGATCAGATAGTCTATAGCACCACCAACTAAAGTGTCAAGTCGCATTTCGACGTGTAATTGAGACACTAGTACTTTTGATCTGTGCCCCTAATGTCAGTTTTTAAGTCGACAAGCGGGACAGCTACGTTAATCTGCCAATTTTTGTGTTTGAATTGTCAAATTATGGCGTTGGTTGTCATTAGACATGGCAGATTTACGCTAGCGTCTACGTGACGTCTGTTACTTGAAAGTTTAAGACTAAGGCCGCCAAATTGAGATGCTAATATAATAAGATTTCATGTGAACAAACGCGCCATCGATAACGTTAATATAAAATTTACTTAATGTTACAATAGTTCGCCATCTGACCGTCCTTTCATAATGACGGGACATTAACTCCAATGACACGTTAGTCCACTTAACAAAGGAACACTAACAGCGTTTAGATTATCTTTAATAATGAGTACTACTTATAAACTAAGGTCGTGAGAAAGGCTAAATTCGGTAAATGCAAACAAGAAGGACCTTCATGAACTAATTCACAGTGCAAATTGTGAGATTTTCTACCTTCATTTACTTATTCGATCGCAGGAGTGCAATCTAGTCACAATCCTGGGATGCCATACTGTCAAGGAAGGCGCGGGACCCGGGTAAGGAGGCCTATATCGAGGCTCGGCCGGCCTAAGGGCAGCTTGGAGGTGACCCGCACGCGCTCTCTTTCTATCCCATATAACTCGTAGTTAACTTTCACGCGGTCGAAAAGGTAAACTCAGGTTGTATCTCTCAAACTATTGACGTCAGTTAATAAAAAAATGGCGGAACCTTTGCGTCACCAAGATTGTAAAAATGCAATGAGCAATTGAACAAATCGGTACCTAATTTCATAACACATTAATATACTTTCCATATTATAGCATAAAAATTAATTGTTAATTGACGTAAATTTCAAATCCCTAGAAGATAAAACCTGGAGAGTATTGGAGATGGTGAAACAGGACTCTCTAGATACTCGGAATGAAAAAATCGTTAGTAAATCCACTATTGGCCCTGCGCAAAAGCAGAGAAGCTCTTTGTTGCTCACATGCAAAACCGTCACAAGACAATGTGGTCTGGTATCGGCAACCAGGCACTCGATGCGTGCTTGCAGACTGATTACTAGTTTTGCTCACTGGTAACAATTTGTTGCTGGTTTTCCATCAGTTTCATTATATCGTTAGTTTGTCAGCGAAGAAACATTTGTTTTACTTTTTGTTGTTATTTTGTGTCCGGCCAAGCTAGCATGGGCAGGATACAAAAATTATATCCCCAGAGAAAGTCTAAAATCGTGGTGCCCACCTGCCAAAGCCTTTGTAAGTGACGCGGTCGCGTTGGGTTCATATTGTTTGTATGAAAATAAAATATTCAATGTATCCGACATGTGTAAGACACTATTTTATACAAAAAGGCATAGTATGTTAATATCTTAGTTAAAACGACCTCAACTAGTACATGTGATAAATATGTGCTTTCCGGAAGTGTACACCTGAATGGAATTCTTAAAAGCGCAACGCTTAATCAACGCCCGGACGATCAAGGTCCTACGCCATTTTTTTAATTGACGCGATATCCTGTGATAAGATTTGTGAATTTTGCCTTCCGATGGCTGAATTGCAAAGAAACCTGTCGTTGGCATTTAACTTAACTAATAAATATTAATATTGCAAATAGCCATCAACCAGCTGGGAAAATCAATTACTAACTAAACACGTTGAATGATTCATCAAGAATTCGTAGAAGAGACAAGGTATGTACAAATGGTTATACAAATATATGCGTAAAACACTAATTAAAATCCTTATATTGAACAATAACAATAATATTTAAACTAATTACAGAAATATCTCTAAAATTGCATTTATTTATATAACATAATTCATAGGACAATGTGACATGTTGTATCGTTTTAAGGTGCTCCCAAACTAAGGTGTCAGAGTTTAATAACATTTTATATAAAAATATCACATACAGAGTATTTATACTTTTTAATTATTAGTTTAAAATTATGCAGTTAAAAATTTTCAAAATCGGTCTTGAGCATTTATTTGTGTTAAAATATTTATTTTTAAAACAAAATGCTAAAAGGAGGCCGGAGTTTTACACACCTCTCGTTCGAAAACGCCCTAATGCGTGGTACGTTATAGTAGATTGTTCAACAAAGGTGTAACACCGACTTGGGTGACGGGTTGGGTTGGTTCACGGGGATGCAGTTTTTGACTTACGCTGATGGTTACTACAACTGTTTTTAATTTTAAACTGTTACAATTCTGATGCCATTCATTGCATTTATTTACAGAGACATCCCTTAAGAATACTTCTTTTTTTATTCCACTACAAGTTACCATTGACTGCAATCTCACCTGGTGGAAAGTGATGATGCAGTCTAAGATGGTGGCGGGCTAACCTGTTAGGGAAATGGCAGTTATGTTTAAACCATACCCATAATCTGGCATAGCACAGGAACACTAAATCGCTTAGAGGCACGTCTTTTTCGGTAGGGTGGTAACTAGCCACGGCCGAGGCCTCTCACCAGACCAGCCCAGAAAACAATCAGAAATTAAAAATTTCCAAATTGCGCCTGCCGGCAATAATTCATAGAACAATGTGAAATGAATGATCACTGTGAAAGAAGATGAAAATAAAAAGAGAAAAGAAGAAGATGATGAAAAGAAGAAGAGGGCTGTTCGTGCGATCTATAAAATGGGTCCGAGAGAGTCATTGAGAGATCAATTTAAAGATGTGAAGATAATGACAGTTTTTAGCCAATATATATTTGAAAATTATTAAATTTTCTATGTTCAAAAAGTATTTCTAAATTTAAGAGAAAATGTGACTGCAACAGTTTGAACATTAGAAGCAAAAATAAACTTGCAGTGCAATGTACTATACTACATAAAATAAGTAATTAATTTAAAGGAAATTGTATACTACTTTACAATAAATTACCAGTTAATATCTTGGAGATGTCTCTAAAAAAGTCCAAAGTTTGTATTAAACGTAATCTTATAGAAAAGTCCTATTATAGTATTAAGGAATACGTTAACGATAAAAATGCTTGGGTGTAAATTATTTCTCTAACCAGGTTGCATCTTTAATAGTTTTTAAATGACAATGTGAGATGGTGATAACGAAAAAAATAATAACAACCGGCTAAGTTCGTTGTGGGCTTCTTCTTAGACCAGGGCGCGTTCGGAACCCTCGTAGCTTTAGTTTTAAGTAGACGAATTTATTTATCGCCATCAACTCTCTCCAATGTCATATGTTACATGTAATGTGCGCATCAAAAGTGCCATCTATGTGACTATTTGAATAAACGAATATTTGACTTTGATTTGACTTTGACTTGAATATTTTAAATTAGGTTTTATTGTACAAAAAAAAAACTAAAAATGTTTTACTGAGTTTTAAAATCAACAATCAACAAATGTAGCACATGTTTAAAAAAACGTGTTTGTGTAATGTCAGGTCGAGTGGGAGCACCATTCGTCTATTACTTAGAAACAATAGAACATAAATAATGCTAGTTATCAAAATCCGACTTATTAGACAGAGACCGATATATAACTATGTTTGTGTAGAAATATTTCTTTTCATATCTATTTTCGAGGATAAAATGTATTCATGAACATTTTGCAAATTTGCTAAAATATATTTGAATAGTGTTTTATCGCTTTGAACATTTTAGAAATTGTTACGTGTTAAAATATATTTATATCGTGCATGTGTTTTATATTCCGGTCAAATTAGACTAAAGCAAAGGCAAAGGGGTTACAAAAATTCCGACTTGGCTGAATAAAGTCGGAATTTTTGTAGGATTGTGACACTATTATAAAGGAAATGTGAAAGTCCTCATCGATCCGGCACGTGTAAAAAAATTACTCGGGATCAAAGGTCACAAAAACGGGGTTTTCGCGATTTTCAGCAAAACTGTTAGTTTTATCTAGTTCTATAAAAAAAAAAATCTAAAACAATCCCTCCAATATTCAGCCAAGTCGGAATTTTTGTAACCTTGGATGTCTAAATTGACCGGACTATAACCGGTGATCGTTAAAGGATAGAATATAAATGAGTATTTCATTTGGCGAGAAAGTCTATTATAATAATAAAATGTTATTTAATCCCATATTAGTACCCAGGGAATTGTGACTTTACGAAGTAAATTAGATATCTTAATACGGCAAATTTTAGAGAAATATACAAACAATTTTCTGGCGTTGTTGTCTTTTAGATATCTATGAACATAATAAACAGAAGTACCCCACCTTATTGAATTAGCCAGTGTTAAATTTATTTAAAAAAATATGTTTTCAAGTAGAAACAGGACCATTTATTTGACTTATAATGCAACCGTATGGTATATATTCCTTTCATTTTTTTTTTGAATTGCTATACTGAAACAAGAAAAACAATTTTGTAAGCTTAAGCAGTCAAGACACCAAATTCCCCAACTAACCCGGAAATCTGACACTTTCCGAAGATTTTGTCTCGAATAATACTTATTTATATTAATGCCAGCTATCGATTATTGAAGGTTTTATGTTAAACTTATCTTCCCGCCTTTAAGTTATTTATACTCTACCCAATCATATTAATGATATTACGTTGTAGGCTGTTACAAAGCACCAATTGGTCTACTAATCGGAAGTAATGATTATTATGGTATAGGACACCCTTTTTCATGTCTTCCCCTCGTAAACGTCAGTAACTTAATATGGCAATCTATAAACCCTAATGTGTGCGAGGGATTGATAAGTAATGAGCAAACGACACAGATGAACTGCGGTTTTGTAAACATACTGTACGTGGCATATCGCAACCACCGCACTGCTAAGTGGGAGAACGAGCGGTCAATCAACCCAGTCAATTATTATAGGCATATGATAATGCTCTCTGCGTTTTAAGTTTATAGACAAACTATGCCTTTCAGTTAACTATGAAGTAAATGAAAATGGTATTGTTTTTTTTTTTTGAAGTAGACCAATCAGCTGCAGCTTTCAACGTACACAATCTTATGATTTTGGCGTAAATAGAACTCTGCCTTAAAATAAAAAAACTCGTAAACTGCATTTTATATTATACGGTCTCACGATAGTAGTTCACAATATTTTATCAGCGAAGTTCTCTTACGCCATACACCGTCTTCTTTATTAACGCACGAGATAAATGAATAAATTACCTAATTCATTTCTATAAATTATTATTATTATTGAATAAATACAGTAAAACCAAAAATCACATTATAATAACGTTTATTTATTCCTGCTTTTCAAATTAATTACTTATGGCACGGGCATATGTGCTACACGTCACCACACGCGAGTTGAGTCAACTCTATTAAAATCTCATTAAGCTGTGCAGTTGTTTCAAACACTTGCGTTTTAAAAACACTAATAAAGCGTAACGCGAACGCTGTATGTTTTGCAGTTTTGAAATATAAGTAAATATTAATATATATAAAATGAGTAAAACAACAGTCGCTTATATAATCTAATAGCAATAAAGCCATACAATTTGAAACAACTGAAATTATTCCTTATGGCATGAGAGGGGCAGAATGAAACTGCTTCTCCCACGTGCTGCGCAAGGAATACAGTCGGCGTGACGCGTTCCATATTTTCATAAGACACAAAGGGTTGCTGCACACACATTTGGTTGGAATTGTTCTAAATTACCCGAAAATTTGTGCATCTACGCATTTTCGTCGAACTGTGAGTCGCGTACACATCTGTGTCTGCAAGTAAACGCATCTCTAACTCAATTTTAACTACATTAATAAACAGTTGAATTATTTTATAGAAATGTACGGGTAAAATAAACCTTTATATATCTATGTAAAAGCTGTTATTTTAACACGATAATCTCAATAGCTACCACACCGCCTTAAAAAAATAATAGATTGCGGTAGTGAATTTACGTAGGCAATTTACGTTTATTGAAGGAGGAAAGTTACTTGACTTCTTTTGAAAACAACGCGGCCGAAACCGCAAGGCACGGTAGTAATCTATATAGAAAAAAGTTAACGGTTAAGTTATAGTTTAATCATTTGAACTATATCGTTTTGTAACATACTTAAAAATCCTACTAACATTTCACGTAAATCATTTTAAAGGACAACATTTGACTTAAATATCTTCATTAAGTTCACTTATAGCAACTTTAAAAAATATCTTGCAATTAATTAGTTTTACTGTATTTATAAGTAAATTTACAATTAAATAAGACACATAAAATATTTAAATTAAATTGGATCGCAATAAATTACAGTTAAAATAATTTACAAATAAAGATTTTCATTTTAAGTTTTAAGGCAAATAGTTTATCGAGTTTGAATAGTTTCGTTAGTTAAAAAATTCCGTCGCGGTATTAACATTCAAAGACATTGTTACTAAGACAGAACTACGTTAATGTTAAACAGTGAAATCACAAGGACAAACATGCAATACAACATTTGAATTATCTTGAAATACAGATATATTTAATAAATTCCATTTAACACCTAAAACATTAAATAAATTTATATACAAACAATTACAATCGGATTTTATAACGGGTCTACTGAACCTGTTTACGTATACAGTACGGCGATTTTTTTATTCCACGTACACGTACGACGTATACATCGAAGTACGTTCGTAAGTAACGTATGTGTAAGTAGATAGTACGGCGAAGTATAGCGGGCAAAAGTTTAGCCCTAGGTCTTGAAGAAAACAGGTCCTAACGGCATACACATGTGAGGGCGAAACTTTCCGAAATGTAGGTCGTTTTCAAATTTATCGACTTTTCCCTAAATATTGTCTGAAGGTTTTTTTTAGATTCAGTTCAAATTTGAGATTCATCGGGAATCGAAATAGAGGTTCTCGGAACCTCAATAAACCATAGTGGTTAATGAAGTCCTTGAATATTTACCGGATAGAAAAGACGGAAAATTTACTTGTGGACCTACACTTATGACTCTGAAGAGCACTGAAGGGATATATTAGCTCCATATGTGTTCCACTGACTTTTGAGGAGGTTGCTTTGAAGAGTTAGCATTAATACCGCAAGTCAATATATGTTCGTACCTCTGGCCAAAGAAATGGCATCCCCAACATCTGGACGCCTGGTATTCTTTTACCATCAGTAGTATCAAATTATTGATGCCGCGTGTCCCGTTTTAAATTATGGTTCTTATAAGTATAACTTCGATCTGGCACCGTTCAAAGGGCGGATAACTTGCCTTTAAGATTTAGAGCAACTAGATAACTTTACGCAATAATAGGCTTTTTTTTAATTTTACCAATTAAATAACACTTGCTTGAACGGCGAAGGAAAACATCGTGACGAAATCTGCATACTCGAGAGTCCTCCATAGTCTCCCCGAAAGCTTGTAAAGTCCACTGCAAATTGTCTACTCACGGTAGGACTATGGCCTACACCCTTCTCGTTGTTAGATGCGACTTGAGCCCCGTAGTGGACCAGTGAAGGGTGGATATTTATGATAAAGATACTGTTTATGTTGAACTTGACTTCTACGTACTTCCTCGCCACGGTACATAAATAGGTCCGACCCTTATAATATTGCCGTTCAGAAAAATCTATGGGACACACAGACTTGGAATGTGCGCTTCTTGTGTTTATAAAATCCGATTACATAAATTTGTATGTATCAATAAATATATAATTGCATAACTATACATATTTCAATATTTTACTATAATAAGATATATCTTCTACAAATAACAAATAGAGAAAATGTACCGTCCGACGGTAGTCGTCGAAACTGATTGGCTGCTACCAATAATTTTCACAAACGGGTTGTCGTATTTATTTGAGTCAGTACGGGAGTTTTCAACAATTTGATTGAATGTAATTCCTTGGTGTCACTGGCATTTTTATGCAGGAACTTTAAACATTTTTTAAATCTTGGTCAATTTCGTTTAGTCATCATCTTTTTAAACGGATCGTGTTTTTAATAATTCCGGTTACTTTGCAATTATTCACAATTAAAGTATACTGTACAAACTTTTATTTTTTAATTATAAATAATGAGGCTGGAATGGGTTATATCGAGATGACTGAGTTACTGAAGCAATGTTTACAAAGTGACGATCAGCCTATATATAGTTATCGAGTTGAATAATGTTAAATTTCTTACCAAGAATAAAATAATAAATAAATATACTACGACAATACACACATCGCCATCTAGCCCCAATTTTATTTATTTTTATTTATTTACCAAGAAGATAAAACATTTTCAACAATTCTATATTTCTGAAAGGCTGGTGTCACTTTGTTTTTGTATCAAATTGATTGACTCCATTTTAGCGTCGTTTGTTGTGCAACTTTAATATGAATGCCCCAGGAACTAAAATTTTATTTCTTAAATACAGTGTAAGTTCCAGAGACACTCATAGGTCACATTCGGCGCTTCGAATGGGGACACAATTTAAGTTGTCGTTTTTATGGGGGATATCCAGGCCAGTGTTGATATTAGAGGTTAATTGTAAACTAATCTCTAAATAAACTAAATTGACAAGGAGGAAAACCAGTTCAAATAAAGTTAAGTCTAAATCTGTTTCGACAACTGCTATCTTAGCTAGTTTATCGTTAAATTTTAAGGATAAATTAGTTAAAAAACTTCAAGGTCACTTAAAAACGGCAATCCAAAACTCTATAATTTATGGACTTCGCAAAACCATACCGACTCGACTTAAATCATACGACAAAGTGTTTCTTTATGTCACATGATTTAAAGCTCACGTTTAAAAGTAAATATTAGACGAGTCGACATGGTGTGCGAGGGCAATAAAACTTCTCGATTTAGTTAGAAATTAATTAAACAATGTAGGTTAAATATTTGTTAGATTGCGTTCCAGCTGTTCGGTTCGGACTTGAGGAATGCAGTGCAGCAACGGTCGTTGGATACCATCGGGCGTCGTGGCACCGCATTCCGGGTGTGTAGTGCGAAATATTATAATACCTACGGCGGCTATCACATGGCGGAGCTTACGCGGTGTCAATGTCGCCTACATTGATCCGGTCTTCGGAGGCCGTGACGGAGAAGCCGAGTATACGAGCGTCCACTTTGAGCATTTTATTCTTTTTTGACTTCTTGCCTTTACCCTGTAAACAACATAATGTGTTAACGACTACTCCGATTCATAATAAGACTCCGAAAAAAAAAATGAGAGCTCAATCATAATGCTAAACTAAACTAAATTGATAATAGTTCTGCCCCTTTTATAAGGAAAATATAATTTCAATGAACTTTTTTTACCCATCAGTTTGGTTTAGTTTAATAAATTTTTGTACAACAGAATTGACACTATTGGAGACAGAAGGCTACAAATAGTTCTGTCTTTCTCTACGGGAAGCATTTGTTAAAGGGTAATACTAGTGCTACTTCAATATACTTCAGAGATGCGTTAAAAGAGAATAAGGTCCATTGTCTTATGTGGTCTTACTTTAAATTAGTTTGTCCAATCTTTGCTAACGTTATTACTCAAGATGCTGAGTGCTGCGAAATGAGATTGAAAAAAAACAAACTATTAATAATCTGTACAGTTCTTCACAGCTAAAATCTTACGCTTAAAGAGGCTGTGACATTTTCTAAAAATTTAGATCGTAGGCCACCACGTTGGCCCAGTGCGGATTGGTGGACAAATACAATATAATACATATTATTACATACATGAATATTTAGGTTGTTTTAAATTTTTGTCTATAGAAAATTTATACTATTTTCTAAAAGAGTAGGCAAAAAAGTTGACAGCGAACTCGACGACTGCTAGAATACATTAAAGATTGCAAAAAACAAACGATGAAAAAAAAAAAAAAAAAAAAAGGAATAACGATGAACTAATTGAATTCGAAATCGGTCCTGTCACGATCTTAAGAAGTTAAATTTTATAATTTATTTTTGTATTTAGCTAAGAAGGATGCAGGAGTTTAATCCCTCACCTTAACTTCTTGATACTCCGAGAGAGGAACTCGAGGGTTGACGGCAATGGCGGGGGAGCAAAGGTCGTCTGATGGAGTCACCATCCCGACGCGTAGAAGCTTGGACCTGGATAAATATTAACACTATGTTAAGCAAAAGATCATCAGCCATCATCCAGAAAACATCTGGATGATGGCCTTGTACAATGTTCATAAAATATCAACCTAACAAGCTTGCAAATTGTGAGGCCACCGGCTGTATGTATAGTCGGTTTTTTTTTTCTTTTTTTATGACACTTTTAGTTAACCCTTGACTGCCTCAGCTGGTGGTACTTAATGATGGAGTCTATGATGATAATGGACACAACTTAGGTAGTATGTCCATTACATTATGTCCATTAGTATCATATCATACCCCTAATTAAAAAGGGAAAAAAGATGAATAAAAAAATGTATACAAACCTTCTTTCGAGGAACTGTCTAGCAAAGTCATTAGATTCCTTGGTGTCGCCGAGGTAGCACTTTACGTAGTCTTTGATTTCATATGGCGACTCAATATCTTTCAGGAATCCCACGAAGGTTGGAACTGAAATAAAGTGATACAGAAAATGTCAAAAACTTTATAGTCATTGAAAAAAATCGAGCCTGAATTGATAGAACATGTGGGTGAACCCCGATGTACTGGATACATCTGAGGGACGAGTGCACGCTTGATGTCGTGTGAATATGCAGCATCTTTGAAACACTTCATCAGATCTAGATAAAATCTAAATGGGGCCATTTCGGAATACACCACTTTCGTAAATTGGATTTGCTGGATACGACAATCTTTTTAGCGAAAAGACTTAGTTCTGCAGCATACGCGGGTAAAATCATTCGTCGTATGAGAGTTATAGAATGTGCTAGGCTTGTGTATTTTAGTTCACAGCATTATGTCCTACGGCATTTATTATAGAGTAATGCTGCTGATATTGATTCTATTTTGGTACTGCAAAAGAGAGCTGTTCCTTCAATATATAAAATGGGCCCATGAGTCTTTAAAGGATAAATTTAAAGAAGTTAAAATAATTACGGTGCATAGTCAGTGCCTATACCTATTCGAAAATTTAATTTATGTCCATAAAAATAGAACAAACTTAAAAAGAAAATGGACTGAACCAATATAAATAATTGCTGTCAATAGCTCTAACTTCATAGCTTAATATAAATTTACTATGAGATGGTGTAAACAAAAAAATACCCGGCTAAGTTTGTTATGGTCTCTTCTTAGACTAGGGCGCGTTTGGAGACTAGTGCGCGTTTGGAACCCACGTACCTTTAGGTTGGCCAACGAAGTTATCACCATCCGCTTACAATTATGTAAACATATATGGATGAACGCTTCATAAGTGCCTGTTATATAGGCCTATATAAATAAAGAATTCTTGAATTCGAAATTTACAAAAATAATATTTTGCAAATCTGTCTATTCATAACGTCCTCCTTTTGAAGGTGATTGAAAACTGTTGTATTACAAACTTACCATCAATCTTGGTCCTCCACAAGACCAATGCAGTGCTGCACCAGGCCTCAAACTCACTGTTCGGGGAGGGTTCTCTTTTGGCAACGTTGGAAATCGTGACTTTCTTCTTGATCTTCGGCTCTGCAGCTGGCTTAGCCGGTTCTTGTGGTTTCTCCACTTTCGCAGGCGCGGGTGATGCGATTGCTGAACTTGAAGGGGTGTCCCAAAATCCACCTAAAAGAAAATTAAATCATCATCATCTCTTACCGCCCTTCAGCTAGGAAGCACACCAACAAGTCCCACCACGCTGCTTCCATGCGGCTTGGTGGCTTCCGATTAATAATCTAACACATGTTAGAGATATAACCTTGTCGAGAGCTTAACGTATTCTACGAAGAACAGAGGTGGAAAATGGACACCATTCGCTTCCAAAATCTGGGAAATTAAAAGCTGGTATTGATATTTTTAAAAGAAAAACCAAATACCTAATTACTTTTGAAAGAAAAAACTTACTAGGAACTTGATCGGTAGTTCAAGATGCTAACGAGTAGACGAACGAGGTAGTTATTATTTAATATACGATACGTATGAAGGCTAGGGATGTCAAGTAAGCAATTTTTGAAACTCGCAACCAAAAAAACTTTTATAGTATAAAAGAATACCTTAGTGACAGTAATATAGCTACTTAGTTAACTTTTGTAACCGTAACAACAGCATTTGTAATTGTAATTCATATTTAAAAAAACATTTGCACACTGTCTGTGACAGTCGATTGTGAAGGGTCTGTTTAATGAAATGTGTACAGTACACATTTCATTAAACAGTATAACTTGTTTATGTACCCACAATTTGGCAAATAAAAAAATATTATTATTATTATTAAGTAAACACTATATATTCTTAATTTTAATATTATTGTATTATAATTTATGCTTATTAACTTTGTAAGTTTCTTTTCTCTGTGCTTTCTTTATTATTTATTGGTGACCAATGAAGAACTTTCAATGTACTGGTTTATCTACTCGTCCGCCATTTTAATTTTTTAGTAAATAGCGTCCAAGCATAAAACCTATATAAATGGACAGCTAAAATCAAAACTAATAATTATTCTATTAGAAATAAAATGTTTTGTAGTAGGTTTTCAATGGTGAACTGTTATTTACGTTCGCATTTAGACTTCAAGAAATATAATCTGGTTTCTTATGACGAAACCAGTTATAATTCTGAAACTTTTCTTTATTGTTATAAATTTGGAGGTTTTTGTTACAAATAATATAAATAAAGAAAAAAAAATACCACTGAATGAATATGTTAATTCGAATATTGGAATTATCACTGAGATTATTAGTAAGTAGAAGTTAAAAACTCACACTGCAAGCGGTATAAGTAACTGAGTTTTAAAGGTAGGTTTCAACCTTTAGTAAGATTTCAAGAAAGCAAATGATTTATCGGCGTTAGCGTAGGTCTGTCACTGATTTGGAATTATTCTTTTCTTTTGCTATTTGGCTGCACTTAGAATTCCGCAATTGTCATTTGTGTTGGAAGAGTAATAAACAAAGAGGAGGACAATTATTTATGGATTTGACAACACCAATGACTAACATAGTGTCCACAGAAAAGATATTGGTACCAACATCTATAAATCTATTGATCTTTTAACAGGTTTAACAATATGCAAAGCACTGCGTTAAGCACAATTCCTATGTATTCACAATTAACAAAAACAACCATTCGAGTATGAAAGTTGTCAAGCAAAGTAAACAAAAACACCTAGATATCCGCAACCTTAATTATTTTATTCATAATTTTGTTGCCCAAAGTACCTATTGTAAAATTTTACAATAATTTAAATATAACAGGTACTGAACCTAAAACTTAAGCATGTAATGCAAGCTGTTTGTCTTTGATTTGTCTCTTGATTGCACTTATCGGTTAAAAAATATTAAAAAAACATTCTTTAACGCTGAAAAACAAAATGTAAAAGTTCATAGTATTAGATTAATAAATATCGTTCACGCCGTAAAACAAATTATCGTTCAACTCAGCAATCTTATTTTGAGTATAATAACGAAAGTCAGCGACAGCCCTGACTGTAACGACAACCTCGAGTTGTAAGGTATGTAAGGTATGTATACGCGATAGAGGCCTGATACCACCGCTGCCACGTGCTACATTGTAAACTAGGCAACGCACATCGTACCTAAATAAAACCTAGTTTTAGGGGATTACCTCCATTAGTAGCGCCCCCCCATTGTGCGACACTAGAAGGTAGGGGGATGAGCGGCGGAAGCGGGATTATATCCTCTAGAGGCTGGGTGGTAATATATGCAGACGCCGCCGACTGCCGCCTTGTTTCCGCCTATAGACAACACGGTATGTTAGATAGAGACAGGTTATTATTTACACAACGGTATTAAAAAAAAAATTAAAAATTAAAAATATTTATTTCGTTTCGTACAGCAAAATAATACATTGAAATTGGGGTCATCCTAGTAAGTTACTAGTATTACTACTAGCACTTGTGGCAGGCGGCCCCGCTCTTCCATAACATCATATACAAATTGAAATAAATAAGTAGATCAAAGTTATATAAATCAAAATTAAGTATAATTCAAAGTTATAAAGGTAAACCAAAGATAATTACAACATGTGTGTCTACTTGAGGTGGGTTAGTGTGTGTGTGTGTGTGTGTGTGTGTGTGTGTGTGTGTGTGTGTGTGTGTGTGTGTGTTTGTGTCTGTGTGCGTATGTGTGTATGTGTAAACGAATGGATGTATAAGTTATATAAGATGCAAAATTCATACGTTCATTTGTTGCATCAAATCCTCCGTTTCATAATAGTTCAATTTATGCAACCACTCAGTAAGCACTTTTTTGCAATTATGAAGTGCTAATGGATAAATATTTAACTTACTGTTAATTATGTTGTAGAGATAAGTCGATTTCCTGGTAAATTGTTGGGAAGCAAATTTAGTCCTACTTGGAATTGAGTGTAAAACCATATTTCTTCTCCTAGTTTGCCAGTATTGTAAGGTAAATTTTTATGTACTCTTAGTAATGATGAAAGTAAATATAATTTTCTAACCGTTAGTAACTCACAATGGTTATATAGGTCTACAGTTGAAAATCTGTATGGTTTGAAAAACATAACTTTTAGTAAAGACCTTTGACCTCTTTCAACTTCTAGAAACTTTGTTTTTGAAGCAGCACCCCATGTTGAAATGCAATATCCCACAATGGATTGACCCAATGTTACGTAAATCTGAGTCAATAATTTTTTTTTTTGTTGTTACGTGTCTCAGCGTTTTAAAAATCCAGACAAGCTTCCTTATTCTTCCATTCACAAATTCGACATGAGGGTGCCATGAGAGTCGCCAATCTAACATTACACCTAGATATTTGTTTGTTGTTACTTTGTTAATTACAGGACAATTACAATTACTAGAATTTAGATTACTACATTCATGAATTTTAACAAGGAAATTATTGTGAGGTTGTGTTTTTGAATTGATTGTAAAGCAAATATAGTTTGATTTTTCAGTATTTAGCGTTAAAAGATTAGACTTTAGCCAAAGAGAGATTTTTGATAGGCCTGATTCAGCCATCAATTTAACAGAGTTCCATGATGTGCTTGAAAAAACTAAAGCAGTGTCATCGGCATACGAGAACACATGGCCTCCGTCAAGTTTTAAATTGCATAAATCATTAATGTATATTAGAAATAAAGTTGGTCCCAATACACTTCCTTGAGGCACACCAAATGTTAGTTTAGAGTCCTCACTAATGTAATCTCCAATTTTGACACGCTGAGTTCTATCGTGTAGATAATCTTTGAGTAACAGCAGTGCTGTGCCTCTAATTCCAATTCTTCAAGTTCTTCTTCTTCTTTCAAGTTTTTGTATAAGCAGAGGTACGGAGACGGTATCAAACGCCTTTTTAATGTCTAAAAAGACAGTTAAACATTTTTTTCCTTTGTCTAACTGTTCTGAAATTAGTGACGTTAACGCTAATACGGCATCCTCTGTGGATTTTCCGTGTCTAAAACCGTATTGTGAGTTAGAGAGAATTTTAAATTTATCAAGGTAACTAACCAATCTAGAATTTATTAATTTTTCCAATACTTTCGCAATGGATGGTAAAACAGAAATCGGTCTGTAGTTATTAATATCTTCACTATTTCCACTTTTGAACACAGGTGTAACGATAGACTGTTTCAGTATAAAAGGAAAAACTCCTACTGTGAAACAGAGATTAGCTAGATGACAAATTATTGGTGCGACTATGTGTATGGCTAATTTAAGAAATTTGGTTGGAATATTGTCCCAGCCTGGCGCACTGTCAGATTTAAGATTCAAAATAACATTTTCAGTTTCATATAGATCAGTATCCAGGAGAACAAATGAAGATAATTGACTATCAACAAATAGTAAGGGATCTTCAGTTTTGGGGGCATTCAACATAATATCCTCTGCTAGTTTCCTTCCAACACTAGCAAAGTAGCCACTTACATAATTAACAGAGTAAACTGGAGAGGGATTTATATTTAAAAGATTCAAACTTTGAGTTCTAGTTTTATTTAAATTAGCTATAGATTTAATTTTACTCCAAAGTACTTTGCTATTATTTACAGAAAGAGCTAATTGTTGTCTATCATAATTCCGTTTTATCTTTTTAATCAGGCTGTTACAGTAGTTACGATACCGCTTAAAGCTGATTTTTAATATTTCATTATCAGGATCGGCCCTTAGCCTTTTTTGCATATTATTCCTGTTTCTTATACATCGTAGGAGGCCAGATGTCATCCAAGGTTTGATATTGCGTTTATTTTTAGGGAGGTACATAAAAGTCGAGCTCTCTTTCAGTGAGTCAGTCAATTTCTTTACAAGTTCTTTAACTACCAACTTAGGATCTTCAGAGTAAAGCAATGTATCCAAATTTTGTTCCATAAGTATTCTTATAGCTTTGTCATAGTCTACGAAGAGCTTGGTTTTTGGGCACTTGTGGTTACTATGCAATTTAGCTATGCATAAAAATATCATGTAGTGATCGGTAATCGAAGTGTTGAGAACTGATATGAAAGGAGATACGTTCTTTTTCTCTAATTTTAATATGAAATGATCAAGGCAGTTACTACCTCGAGTTGGAAGGGAATGACCTGGGAGTAGGCCATACATAGAGAGCATGTTTAGGTAGTTGACCCTATTATTGGATTCATTATTAGATTCGTTATCTTTAGGTATAAGGTTTATATTTATATCTCCCGTAATTATAATATTTTTATGTGATTTGATAGAATCAAGATATCCACTAAGCGAGTTTATATAGTTATTTGCATTGGTATTTGATGGAGACCGGTAGATTCCTAAAATAATATAATCGTTAATTTCTAATTGCAAACACGATGCATGTTCTAATATTACCTCCTTAGCACTAGCCAAAAGAGTATTTCTAACATAGATAACTACACCATCGTTTTGATTAAGGTGGTGTTTAGTGTTGAATGAGTTGTAATTATTGAGGGATGGAATGATTTTTAGAGGATTTAGTCGACATTCTGTCAGGACTAAAACATCTATATGAAACTTTAGTTGAGATAATGAAATTTGAAGATCATCCAGATTTGAATAAATACTGCGTATATTCTGTGAAACTACTTTTAGATCATTTTTTTTAATAGTCTTTATTTCGTTAAGCTCCTCGATATCACATTGCTGTGATAATGGAGCCATAGACTGGTCTATTTCGTTTAAAGTGACAAGAGAATTAAAATTCATACTGAGGTCTGACTTATGAATACAAGGTGGTATAGTAAGTTGATACCTGAGGGTATATCGATAAATAACCAGTAAGATTTAATGATAGACACAGTGCAACATTTATAAGTTATTTGTATGCCTGACTTATATATGTGAGGAGTGATAACATTATTTAATGAGTATGAGTATTTGTGTAGTATGTATATTGTGCCACGTATTGTGTGTGTAGATTTTTGTGTGAGCTCAAGCAAAATGAATAATGAATCGCTTACAGGTAGACTAAACAGTAAAATACAAGTGCAATAACAATAAACAAAACTGTTTGCAAATACTAAATAAATATTATAGAAGTCAGCATGCAATGACAAAGTGAGATTAAAGAGTATGGCAATTTTAGAGAATAGTCATTTTTCTTGCAATAGCTTGTGGATTTATAGGTATAAAGTAATAAATCTGATAATTCAAAATATAATGTATTACCTGAATCTCTGCTAAGGTTGGTCCGGTACCCTTGTTCTCCAAATTGTTTCTGGCCCAAGCTAGATTCGCCTGGATCTCCTGTAAAAGCATTTTTAAGATTAACACGACGCAGTTTAAAAGGGTTAGTCTGTTTAACCACCCAAAACAGTAACAACGGAAATGGATTGGTGGAATAATGGAATTCAGTTCTGATTCTTATTTAAATGTTTCATCCCAAGTACAGAAAGCAAATAGATATGTTGTAATTTTTTTTTAGTTTTTCATTAAACATAATATTTCTCTCAAGTTTATTTTCAATAAATCACAGCTAAGTTAGGTTAGAAGGCTTTTAAAGAAAACTGTGTGTAGTCTTAGTTGAAGTATCTTGAACCTGTTGTGTCTATATTATAAGAACAGCATAATAAGAAAAGTTATTATTATTTAGAGCACACATCGCCATCTAGCCACAAAGTAAGCGTAGCTTGTGTTAGTGGTACTAAGATGATTGATGAACATTTTTATGAATAACATACATAAATACTTATAAAATACGGATAAATAAAACCCAGACATTGAAAATCATTCAGGCACATCACACAAACATTTTCCAGCTGTGGGAATCGAACCCACGGCCTTGGGCTCAGAAGGCAGGGTCGCTGCCCACTGCGCCAGTCGGCCGTCAATAACAAGCTTGTATTTACCTGCTCTCTAGCCATAGCCGCGGCTTGTTGCTGCGCCAGTAGGTGCATCATATGTTGTTGTTCCTTGACCTGTTCCAATTTCTTCTCGCGCTCCAAGCGCTGTATTTCGGACAGGGTCATGCCGTCCTTCGCGCTCGCGACCGTCTGATTGGCCACCGACCACGGCGCCCTCTTTATGAGCGTCTCCAAGAGCTGACGTTGCTGGTGTTCCTTAAACACGCCAGCATTGAATTAAGTACAGCTGGACCTCTTTAATCCGAACCCCTTCTAATCCGAACACCTCTGTGATCCGAACGCCCCACCATCGCATTTTCAGTCGCCCGCGCCGTCTAGCCAGTAACCAGTTGCTTACTGAATAGGTGGTGTTTTGATTGAATTGCGAGACAAAGCTTTTTATTTGTCATGAAATACCTCCCGACAAACTAAAATATTAGATTTCTTTTAAAAAGTTTAATAAATATAACGTTTATAGATGAATAAACATTACAAATTTTACAATCCTATTAGTTTTATTTTATAAAATTACCGTATAAACTCTATGTAGGTGCTATAATCCAAACGCTCCACGAATCCGAACGGGGCACAAATTATGGGAGTTCGGATTAAAGAGGTCCTGCTGTATACAAAGGAATTGCTTAGGAATCCGAATAGGACACGGGTCTCAACTCAGAATGAGGCCTTAGGCCGTAGTTCACCACGCTGGCAGAGTGCGGATTGGTTGACTTTATGGGACTTCGGATTAAAGAGGTCCTGCTGTATACAAAGGAATTGCTTAGGAATCCTAATAGGACACGGGTCTCAACTCAGAATGAGGCCTTAGGCCGTAGTTCACCACGCTGGCAGAGTGCGGATTGGTTGACTTCGCACAGCTTTTATAACGTTATGGGAAACTCTTGCGAGTTATCGTCACGACGTCTTATCACCGAGCAGCCGAGAAGTTAGAGGACTGGTTACTGCTATAAGTTTTCAGTACCTCAAACAGGCCAGCATTGAATCAAGTATAACTATCGGCTGGCGGGATTGCATAGGAATCCTAATCATTACCGGATCGCTATAGGACACGGGTCTCAACTCAGAATGAGTAGTCCACCACGCTGGCCGAGTGCAAAGATTGGTAGACTCAGCCCGCGTAATTTTGGGAGGCAGCGTTCTTTTACATAGTTTACACCAGTATAGTCATATATAAGATTTTTAGATTTTTGCACAAAAAAAAATTTATCCCACGAATTTTTTTTTATCAATGAAACGTATACTATATTAATTCTATTACCTCCAAGAATTTGTATAAAGAGTTTCATGAAGATCGGTTAGGTAGTTTTCGCGTGAAAGCATAACAAAAAAACTTACATTCACATTTATAATATTAGTAGGAAGTAGAAACTAGCAAGTAGGATATATACTATAGGTAAAGCAAGTGATATTTCAAAATCCCCAAAATTAAATTAATATTTAAAACTCCCGAGAAGTTGAGAGAACTGGATACTGGATTTATCTGCGAAAGTTCTCAGTTCAAGTCCAAAGTTAGGAAATATGCGTTGTCAACCCATGCTTTTTGGTGCTATCATTCAGCTACAAGTTAACCGTTGCCTGCAATCGCACCTGATGGTAACTTGTCACAGACGGAAGCGAGCTAACCTGTTGGGGGTATTTTATATTGACCCCTTATCAGTTTCCAGTCTAGACGACCGGAACAGAGATTATATTTCCAAAAGTGGGGCACTGCCGACAAACTATCATCGAACCCGGAATCTCCACAGCACCCACCACTGCACCAGCGAGGTCGCCAAAACCCTATGTATATTTATTACACTTGTGCAAAGTGCGCTTACATAGTTAATATGTTATTGATAAAACAATAAAATACCGGTTGCTTGTTGTTAAGTATCTCCAACAGTTGCTTGCTCTTTTTTCTCTCTTCTTCAGCAGCAAGCTTTTCTTCTTCCTTCCTGTAAAAAGAGTTTTTTTTTATTCGAATTACCCCATTATTACCCCTTATTAAAAACAGTTTATTACCCCTTATTAAAAACAGCCTAACCTCCTAAAACGAGATTCTAAATTTAAACGGAAACCTGGAGTTAGCGCGGACTCATATACCAGAGCGCGTTTGGAACTCTCCTAGCTTTAGATGTAAATTATCACCGTCATCTCACAATTTAAACTTTTTGTATGAACGCTTCAACGTAATAGGCCATATTCAGGAACGACGATTTTTTTTCAGTGGCACAGATTTTCTTCACATTAATTCTATAAGAGACTACTTAAAACATATAACCACCTATGAATTGGCCGTGGTTGGGAAACCATTAATTTAAGGAATACTTACTTTTTTCTCTCCAATTCTTCGACCGCCTTGGCCTCTTCTAATCTCTTCTTGCTTTCTTTATTATTGCTCTTCTCCGCTCCCTTGACGAGAGTGAATCCTTCTTTGAGCCACTCCTAAAATTGAAAAATAATATTTTAACTCGGTTCTTAAAAAGAAAAACCTTACAAGAGTTTTCCTAGCGATGGTATAAAATTTTTTGGACCTGCGTCCTCAAATGTATTCAATGAATACAAATATTTTCTACTCATTAACAATATCATTAGTGTAGTCAGTAAAGAAAAGAAAAGAGAATAGTTTCTACATTCCAACGTTAAGAAAGAGTGATACAAAAGAAAGTATTTCCAACCTTTTTCTCCTTCTCAATGTCCTTCTTGGTTTGTTTATCTTCCTTTTTGCCTTTCGACGGCAAGGACTCCATTGCTGACTTCTTAAAAATACAAGAGATTTTATCACGGTCCTTTATTACAGTTGCTACATAAAAACCCGAAGACGTGACGCATTTCCTAGTACCACGGCTTATTCAAACACCTCATACAGTGGGAATTTATATATTTATTAATAGGAGTGCCCTCGGCTTGTACTCTAACTACTTGTTTCACTACCAAATGGAACCTTCGGGATGACTCTAAATAACTTCTATTATTAGTAGTCAAGAGTCACGTGGAGAGCTATTAGTGCGAATTGATTGAATCTACAACTCATAAGAATCGCTCCCTAGCACAGTTCAATGGAATAGTGAAAAGTAACTAGGATTATGAAGTTTCTTAGCACACTCACCCAAATTTTATTTCTTATTACTTGTAATAACCTATATACAAGCAACATGCGATCCATTGCTTGTAATCTGAGCGTTGATACAACTATTGGATAGCGTTTAGAATAAAAATATTACACAGTAAATAATTGTTACAATGCATTTAAAAAAGGAATAAAAAAAAACTTTTTAATCTATACCTCAGATTTAACTTCCTCTTCTTTCACTTTAATATCGTCATCTTTCTTTTCTTCCTTGTTCTTCTTCTTACTCTTTGCACCGGTACTGTTTTCCTTCGGCTTTGCCTGTTTTTCAAGCTCCGCCTTGGCCTGTTTGCTTGTCTTAGCGCCGGACGCATTCTTCTGCTGAGAAGGTTGACTTTTGTTTGCCGCAGGTCCGGCCACTTTGTCAGGCACCTCAGATTTTGTCTACAAAACATTCAAATATATTTTATATTCACTTTCACTCACTTCACGCAACTATTACATTAGTAGAACGAGGTAGACAAATGACATCGTAGAATGACAGAAGACCCCCGTCCATCAATCGCCCACCCACTATTATTTCAAGTAAAATACGCCCCACGAGATATTTGTCTCTCATTTTCTTCATCATATTTCTATAAGATATAACGAGATAATGGGACATAATAATCTCTTAGCGTTCATATAAGCCTGGTATACCTTTATCGTACATCTCCATTATTCAATTGCGATGAAACTAATGAAATGTTTTAGTATGTTACGATATCTCCGTTTATTTTACGAACAGCAAATTATATGTTTGCCTTTGTTCCTAAAAACATGTTACTTGAGTGTGATGAAATTGCCTCTCCAATTAAGGCATGTAACATGTCCACTATTAAATTTCTTAGGACCAGATTAATAAACGCGGCATTGCGTCGGAAGTTATGCAGTGTTTTGCCACACTTCAAACACTGCGTAACTATTCCGACGTTATGCCACGTTCATTAATAAGAGCCTAAAAGTGTATCAGCGCATTCTATGTAGTTTGTAAATCGTGCGAAATGTAAGCTCGGTGTCCATTGTGTGAATTCCGCAAATAACGCTGGTTTCTACCCAAAACAATAAATATGTTATCTTACCTCACATTTTGCTAGTACATTTTAAATTAAATACATACTGAGGCATGTTGCGTTAAATCGGTGTGAATTTACGTTTCCGTGTTCATTTTTAATAATCCTTTTCTCATTAATTTATTTTGCAATCTTAGCTATGCCTTGTCGACCTTTCTGGATGCTAAACATTCCACTAAGAAATTAAATTACCTAAATACTAGAATGAAACAAACAAATACGCAATGTGAAATGTATATGTAAAAAAAAATATCATCAATTAGGAGGTACAATGAGGTATGTGCCGGAACCGAACTCTGTACCTTACAGAGGTGGGGGGGGAGTGGGGGGTTTGCAACGTGAGGGAAATGCTGCGGTGGTATACGAGTCCCACATAAGATGGAAAAAGCTTTACCACCACGATAAAAAAGGGCTACGTTAACTAATAGTATGTCGAGACTTTACCTCTGAGTCCTCGCTTTCGGATTTAGACTCGCTTGTCTGCGTCTCGCTCTGTATCAATTGCTGCAATTTCCCCAGATCAGGAGTTGCACGGACAAAAGTGTCATCGCTTGGACTGATCGTCGTGGTGCTAGACGAACTGGTCGCAGCATTGTCGCTTAGAAACGGCGGAATTTGCTGAGGCAGCGGGATGTTTTGCTTGGCCCTTAGTTGCGCCAGTATTTCGTCTTCAGTCTTCATATCTTTAACAATGTCCGCGGGCAAATTCATCGTACTAGTGTTAGGCTGCAACACAACTTTTGTTATAATAGAAATACATATTCCTTAAAAAAAAAAAAAATATATGTGATTAAAATTCGCTGGTAAAATTTGAATAGCACCGAGAGTTTTAATACCAATGCACATTGCAGAGGTATGTGATAGTTTCAATACATTTGTAAGTATAATCTCCCGCTCCACTAGGGGCTGAATAGAAAAAAAGTAGGTAGACGTAGATTAATTTGAATAAAAAATTTAACATTTGTGAATAATACCTAATTCTCTAGTAAATGTATTGAAACTTAATAAATATATACAGTCCATTATATTATTTTATATTTGACAAATTCGTTTTGAAAAGTATAGCCTCTTAGTGATTACTATTGAATTTTTTTTTTTTATTATTTGTGCGATTATTTGTGTCCGTAAGTTTAAATAAAAATGCAAATATTAACAATATATTAGCGATATATAATAATTATACTTCATTTATTTTTATTGGCATGCAGCAAAAATTACGTATTGAATTGGAGAAGAGAAGAAGAGAGAAAAGTATGCAGAAGAAAAAAAAACTGGATTAGTAATTAAATTATTTTTTAGAAATTATATATCCTTACAAGGCATGTGAATAGGAAGGGTTCAAACGGTCAATCAAAATCCCCTCAATATTATTCTATGGCGTATACATTGGTCCTAAGTGAGCGGCGGAGAGTCCAAAAATTTCGATTTATCGCGACAACGCACTCTTAATGTTAAACTCAAGCGTTGATTCTTTAGTTTTTTGGAATCTAATAAAGTGTATGGCTTTCTAGGATGATTGATGGGGTATGCCCAATTCACGTCAACTTGTGAGTATCCTAAATGCAACTGGTAAAATAAAAAAATTGCGTCGTAATAAAAATATTCATTTGGTTTTGCAATAGCAATAACAAGATTTATCAACAAAGATTCGCAGCGTAATGAAGAAACGCATTAATTTATATCGCAATATCCATCGCTCGCGTAGGAAAACCGATAAATAAATTTGCTATTTCGATTGAAAACAATGATTATCGATAGGGCTAAGTAAATAAGGATTTCATTTCACCGTTTGATCATGTTAGCAAGTGTTAAATAAAGCAGTATTAATACTTACAGAAACAAATCGTGTATTAACTAAATGTTTCAACTCCTATCGCCAAGCACAAAGTAATGGACAAATGCGTCTTTGCAAGATGGTTTTGATGTTTAGTCGAGATCAGGTATCTTCTATTTATAGCATAACATTACTATTCGTACAAAGGATGTTATGAGAAGGAACGTTTCTTATCTAACATCCTGGATACAAATGTAAGTTCTGTTTTGTAGGGTAAAATAGCTTAAAATCTAAAATTCTAATATTTCAATATTCGCTTTGGCAAATCGAACATTCATATATATATAAATTCACTTTGCACACACAAATAAATGAAAAGGTAAACTCTTTTTGGGTAATCATTACTAACAACGCATTCAGACACTATATGTAGTTACAATTGAAATATTACAAATATTTTACATAATACTGAACGATTAAATGAATATGAACCCATAATACTTATAAAATATTTCTTTTTTTTTTATATCGCTAGTTAATTTTTTCAAATTAAATTGTAACATTTCATTATGCACGATTTTCACTTTTTTTTTTATTCACCTGCTGTACCTGCGGTTTGTCTGTTTTTATCTTAATTTGTTGTTCGTACCGAAAATATTTTCTTTTTAATAATTTTACAGTATTCTTTGTCAGTCTCCTGTATGCAAATCTATCCATGTACTAAATTACGTTTAGATTGGTTCAAAGGTTGAGCCAAGGTAACCTATACTTCAAAACAAATCTTATTATGGAACCTATTCACCATTGATTTGAAGGTTTTACGAGGCAAACGGTAGCCGGAAAGCCATTCCCAATCTTTGCATACTACCGAAAGTAACTGAGTAAACATTTTCTAAATCGTTTAATTTTGATACATTTTTTTAAAAATTTTTAGGAGCACGCTGTGTTTTGCAGCACTTACAATATATGATAATACGGTTAGGCCCAACATACTTTATTTAAATTTATGCTATTCATGCTAACATTGTCTAACCGATGTGTTTCCTTTAGCAGCGATAACATTATTATTTTAATATTTTCGCTTGCAAACATTCGAACAAGGTGAAGGTTAGTTTCAAATAAATAATTCATGGCAATCTAATCTACTTTGCCTACGATGTATATCAAGCCCCTTCAAATGACATCCGTTCAAGTTTCAATCCATTTTAATAATTTTTATTTTCGATAGAAATATTTCGAAGAAAAATAATTTTATTATTTTTATTTTGGAATTTCAATCAGATAGGTATTGATAGTTTCTGAAATATAACGATCGACGGACAATCTAGATTTTCAAATCCTATATATACCCCAACTATTGCAATTTACAGGGTAATAATGCTTATTATATTGGTGAAAGGACTTGGTCGACAGCGCAGATTAGAATAAAACTTAACTTGACAGTCTTGTAAGATCTACCATGTTCCATTCAAGTTTTTACGACTAGATTTAACAGCTGTACTCGAAATAAATCGATTAGATTTTCGCATACCATCGCTCGACTAATTTTAACGATTATTTTAAATTTAACAAGTTATGTATTTTATTTAGTAATTATTTTAAAAATGAGTTAAAAGAAACCTTTTTATTTATTATGTATGTACCATAAAATGTGAATGAGAACATATGATACAAGAAGTGTGCAAAGGAAAGCTTATCTCTATATGAGATCTCTTCAAGCTACCCCAGGATGTCAGTAAGATGATCTTATTGTGGTATAGGTCAAATAAAGGTACAATATACTAAATGATAACTACTAAACTTTTAATTCCTACATCGGAAGTTTACTTGAATATATGCAAAAAGAAAACGTGTGTTCATTAAAAGCTGGTACAATAAACTGCTATAATAAATAGCCACACGTATACCCTATACATAACGATAGATAAAATATAATAATTCTTAAATTACTGCTCTCATTTTAAATTCTATCAATTATTTTATAGTTGATAGTGGGTGTAAATATTATTATTAATGAAATCTCGAAATATTTTATGAAAAAAAGTTTATTAGTCAATGAAAAAAACAAAACACACTTATGAAAAAGATGGATATAACACTCCAGTTTTATGAAGTATAAAAAAAGTAGAAAAACAAAAACTTGAAAAAAAGTAAATCAACAGCCAATAAAACTAATCAAGTCACCTTTATAACCATTCAACTTCTAAAAACACATTTATTACGGGTAATTGTATAAATGAATTAAGAAATGGTGTTCCGCTTTTATTCACAGTGACTTGCCACGACCACGGATGATATTATATCAAAAAATAACGCTAATCCAGTGAGCACCCTCAAATCCCAGTTAAACATACAAAACAACCAAAAGTGCACTAGATAGATGGTAAAACAAGGGAAACCAGGTCTAATTAATAAGAAGAACTGCCGAATTAAACTATTGACTATACGCTTATAATATCCCTTTGGTACCCGCATCGCTATGTAAAACCGTAAAAGATCAAAAGTTAGACGTGAATAATGTATGCGTCACGCGTTATAAAAACGCGCAGAACCAATCTAGCGGGTTAAGGGGATCCCCCGTACAGAAGTTTCATTCGAATAAAATTGGAGAATGTATTAAAAGAAAATACGTAACATAAAATGTGGCTTTAAAAAATGTATTAAAATTATACAATAAAACCCATCTAAATGACACGCAAAGTAGCCAAACTTTAAAATTGAAACACCCTCATTTATTTTTATTTTCACTGCAAACACGCTTTAATTTGGAAACCTCTATAGTTATAAGTTACTGAAATACCTACAATTTGTTGCAGGGCGATAGACTGCCACTAGAAATTTATGTTACTGTTTTGACTGTTTAAGTTATTTAACACTAACTTTCAAATTTTTTCTAGTGCTTTCGTTTTCTTTACGCTGGGTACATGATAATTTTGTTATATAATTAAATATGGGCGTTCTTTTCACTTTTTGCAGGTATCATCCTCATCAAGAAAATTTAACACAACCGAAAAAGCTTTCTTAAAAATTTGTCACTCACGCGTTTGCAGTCACTGCTAAAATGTGAACTATTACAATCTATCTAAATAACTTGTGTGTGTTGTGTGTGTCATTTCCTAGATCATCAGGAAGAACTTAGAAATATTATGCATCCATAATTTTCTTCTTAAGCAAATCAAATGAAATAAATTTGATGGAAGTCAATGGAATGTATTAATGTACGTTTATCTTCTTGCGGTCGCGTTAGTGTCCAATAGGGGTTGATATGATTATAGAGGTGATGGCAAAGATTTAAATCGTAGCTATGCCCTGAAAAATATGTCGTATGGCTCAGGTAAATCTGTCCCCGAGACTAGACTATATCGTTGGACTATCGCGTTGTAGCTTCAGAACTACACAGTCAACACCTGTCACCAGGGATTATATAGAGCATATTTGTCGATTTCAATCTTTGCGTAGTATACATTAGATAAACTAGTTACTATTTGAACGCATAGGCTAGGGTGCCGTAGTCATGCTAATAGGGACAGTTATTTGTAAAAAAAAATCGTGCATTTGTGGTTCATGGAACGTCAAACGACGTAAAACTTTGGTGCTGATTTCTTGGTGAATAATTTTTAACACAAAAGCCATATTGCATATCAAAAGAAATGGTGACGTTGTTTTTTCATTTAATCTAGGATAAACAGCAGGATAGACAGACAAACGTCAGGCGGATTTGTTTTGACTACGGAACCCTAAAATCTGGGTTTTAGACGTCCCAGTTCAAATACACTCAAATGAAAATAAAATTAAAAACACTACCAGCAAATTCCAAAAAAACAAAAAAAAAACCATATCAATATTATGATACTTTATAACCTAAGTAATACCATAAGGATATTAAGAAAAAAACTTATCTTAATTAAATAATGGTATTAAAATACCAAAAATGCATTGGGACTAAACCTAAATACTTTGCTTTGGTACTTTCTATTAGTGGGAAGCATACATTTTTAAACTTTCATAATTAACATAAAAACACATTTATAATGAAGTATGGTGGAGACAACTCGCACGTCATCAATTTCCATGTATTTGGTGCGCTTTTCTTAAAAATTATCATATATTGTCTTAGACAAGAACTATATTTCTTATTAGATATTATGTATTTTAACTATTTTAACAGATCTCACTTAGAATTTCATTCTCATTGGTATCGGGCCAGCCGAAAATCTTAGTATGATACACGTGTGCACTGAACTATCGGCGCTTTAAGAAATTGAAATTAAAGATTGCACCTCATCGTTAATTACCAAATTTGCGCACTTGTATCATAATGCACATAATATTTAATCATCACAATAAATTTATCAATGTAATGTGCTGGATTATCTTTTAACATCATCAGTATCAACGTCTAAGGAATTCAAAGTTAAATAATGCAAAGAAACAGAAATTATCATCTACCTTAACTTTCATTTATTATTTTAACTGAAAATACCTTGTTCGATAAGCAGATGGCAACAATATCCTTACAACATTCTAATAGTAACTGGTCAAATAATAATCTACGTGGCTTTTTTTAATAAAATATCCTTTATCATATCAGCTATCATGTCTATGAATAACTGTGAAACAGCGTCTATGGCACACATTTATGTAGTCGAATACCATTCTTTTGATATCATTTCAAAAGCGAAAGTATACGAAATGTAAATTCAATTACAGAAAAAAACATACAACTACATAGTTAAGCATTATAAGTGAGTTAACTTAACTAATTACCGATTAAATCACTAGTGAGTAAAGAGAACTAAACTTGCATTAAGGTGCAGGCGTTAGGTATAGCGTTACTTAGCAGCATAATTTTTTTTTACAAACTTCTAAAGGAGTGAAATAAGGGGTTAAGTGTCAAGCTAGCCATGAAAACAGCAGTCAGGTTAATATGAGCGTAATTTAAAAAAAAACCTAAATTTTTTTCTACAAAAAGATGTTTCACGTACTTTTTGAGATTCATTAAAAAAATGTTAATTAAAGTTTTTAGTTTTTGTTTAAACAACCCCAGGTATTCTATAATATATCCATAGTTATGATTGTATAAAAAGACAGTGCGTTTATGCGTGAAAAGTGTTCAAATTCCGAATCAATTGTTATTTTCAAAATCGCGTCCAGTCGACTTTACAAGTTATAGTGTGTTTCTGTCTTGGTTTGTGTTTTTGTGGTTTTTCATAGAATTCTTTAGTTAAGTAAGTAGTCATGTACTCAAATCGATTGAGATAGTTAATCAATCACATGAAATACAACTAAATTGCAGTCAAAGAATGGTGGATGGTTTATGGTTTATATTAGAAAACCGAAGTTAATAATATCTACGTCTAGGGCAACTAGCAGATTTTTGGATTTAAGTCTGTAGTGCCTACGGAATGTAGTAATTAAACACTAAAAGTACCTAAGTCCATATTCTCCTCAATTTTTTGAAATTCCCTATTTAAAAATGATAGCAGCTATCGAGGTGTGCAATTTAGCACTTGAGGTACCGGTTGCGCAAAGTGAGATTATCTTCCTACGCTTACTTAATCGATTGCTAGAAAAGTAACTACTATTTATATGGTACTTTGAAAGAGCGCCATCTATTGACCCTTTGTTCCAAAATTAGTAGTTACATATAACGCGATAAGTAAACGGAGGTAGAAAATTTCACACTTGATCCCGGAACGTACTGAAGATACATCCGGCACATCACAATGCACACAAATAACAAGTTATACCTAATTATTACAATTTTAGTCGTATAATAACCAGGGTGTCCAGGAAAGTTTGGAGGTACGCAATTTAAAAATAATAAAAAAACACATTCAGTCCATCATGAATTTGCTGTTTCTGGAAGAAATATTTTCGTGAAAATAAACCGTGAATGTAACACGCAATGGACAAAAATGCTGGTAGCGAAAAACCATCCTCTGGTTTATTAAATTAGTCAGCAGCACTGCGAAAGGCTTATTTTAAGACATTTCAAAAAAAAAATATTTATATCCTAATATTAGTACCTTTATTCTGTGCATCTTTACGTATATTATGATTCTCGGAACTTTCCTAGTCACCTGATGGCAACACAGTAGTTGCCTTTACAATCAATTTGACTTTATTAACGGAAATAGATTTTTATCGATAAATAGACTCTAAACAATAATTATGGTTTGTAACCAATATACTTTTCTGTACTTCATAACATTTTTAGCCGCATTAAAACAGATCAACGTGTATACATAACCAATAAACAATTTAAATCCAAAATCAATATACACTGAAGAAAAATCTACTGAAAATGTTTATAGATTATTTATCAAACATAGTAATATTATTACTATAAAGCTTAATACCAATTTTTGGTAATTAAAATAAACTTTTGTTTATCACAAATACATTCTTAGCCGCCACGTGTGTGCAACATCATGTAATGGACTGTAGCAACAATCAACATTAAGCCAAACGACTGAAACAAGTTTAATTAAAATAATTAATAGTAATTATGACACGTAAAAAACTGCTAAATAAGTAATTTTACTATGAAAGCGCAAACGTCTTTCATATGTTCATTTGTATCTTTAAACTTTCCGAGTCATCCTGCGTGTGTATACAGACCAACTAAACCAACAATCCAGATCAGAAGTGTATTAATTGTTCAAACAAAAATGCTAGTAGTATTCATATTATGGAAATTCAAATGTCGATTCGCCAAATTAGACGTACAACATATTTTAACAAATCTGAAAACAAAAATAAGCACCGATTTACGTTTTGTTAAAGTCTATCACCGACATGTACATTGTAAAAGGGTCACACTAAAACTTTTAGCGTTGGCCAGTAAAAAAAGTTATCATTTAATTATCGATTAAAGAACTTTTTGGTTAGGAATAGAATTTTTGCTAATTTTTTTTTTTTGGTTTTCTGGCCTGACTCCAATAGACGAAGAAAAATTTAAATTATAGTCGTAAAAATGTAATAGGCCCGTTTTGACATTTGTGCAAGATTATAGAATGTAACTTGGAACGAAACTGAAAGAAACAATAAAATAAAAATCAATTACATACGGTGTTTTAAAAAATACGTATATTTTTTTGGGACGTTAAATAATATGAAAGAATATATCGCGAGTATTCTTTTTGCGCTTACTTTATAGTAGCATGCAATTTATAATTGTTGCGAAACGTTCCGAAAACAGTTACGTTCTCAGTCTTTTTTTTTTAATACTAGAGCTGTAACCATTTTTTACTGAATATCGAAAATAAATTTTGTGCAGTAATCTTTACTGCAAAGAATGAGCTTGGTTCTCAAAATAGGTTCTAAATAAAGAGTCTGAGTTGATGTATCTGACCAAACGGCACATGACTGAAGCGTCCCCGCGCGCACTGCGCAGTTTTTCGTTCCTCATCTTGTAAAGTTGACTGTGCGCTCGTTTAAGTTTGATATATATTGTTTACTATTACGTTAACTATGGCTCTTCTATTTTGGACATTAATTTAAACATAGTGATTTGACTCGATTTTTGTGTTTGTTGTTATATAGTACTAACTCTGTTTCAACATGTTGAAAAGTGGATGTATAATCAACAGCCAGTCACGCGTATTGGTTGTGAAGTTAAAGGAATACTTTGAATGAAGGAACACTTTACAATACATAATAATATCAATTAAGTACTGATACAAACTTGAATTGATTTATCGTGAGTATCGAGTCCCGAGTCTTATGGTTCCAGAACTAGTTACGTCGCGATGACAAATGTCAAAACGGGCCTATTACTTTTTTACGACTATACGTGGTTTATTGACATTCATTAATACGGCATAAACTTGTTTTGAACTGCTATACAATTGATGTCAGAGATATCAGGGACATGTTTTATAATCCGTTATATCGTACTATATAATCGGTAATACAAGGTTATAACGTGCGCCCGCTTGGTGCTCTTTTAGCATTTAGCACCAATGAGTTGGTGCCATTTTGTTTGCTCAAAGGCCCAGTCCGTGCGCAGTTGTAATATACAATAAGTCCCCATCTCTTATCGCTCTTTATAATTTGGTTTAATGATGATTAAGCGCAAAGTATCCACTTTTAGGGTGACCACTGTGAGATAGTAAGTGCTGGCGGCTGATGATAGGAACGACAAAATATCGAACATTTAGACGACAGGAAGCATTGCACGTATTACATTGTCGTTACATTGACTTCGCCATACATGATGAAAGCGGGATATATGTTTTGAGCCCAAAAAAACAAAAGACATTTCCCATTGGATTTTTCATTAGAAAAAAAATCCAACAAAAGTAAAGTTAAGGGAGAACAAACAGTGCCTCATTCTTTGTTCGGATGGGTCATTACGCGACAATTGTGCAAAAGGAAACAAGGAAAGTTCCTGAAGATTGGTATTTTAGTCGTTATTTACAAGTTGTCTTTGAAAATGTACGACAGCAGGGCCCAAATTCACGACTACACTCCAGCTCACAAAGGACAATTTGATTGTTACTGTCTATGGAAGGTGAGTCATCCTCCGTACGCTCCCAAGATTAGCGGGCTCACTGCTTCTAGCAAAGGTGACATTTCATGCGACGGTGAAAAGAAAGAATAATTAATATCCATTAAACAACAGGTTCCTCTTCTTTACGTTTTTGTGTTTTTAAAAACTTTCAGTGTGACCCACGTATATTATAACTAGGTCAGTTTACACAATATTCACAAATATATCTTATAAATGTATATTGAATATTTAATCATTAATATTATGTTCCTCGAAGGAATCATGAACACTCACAAGCTTTACAAAATTATTTTACTACTTTGAATTAATTGATGATTTTTTTAAACTTGATACAGGTGTATAATTTCGTTCAGTTTGATCTGTCGTCAAAATGTGTATGTCTTCCTATTCGGAAATTTGAGGCAGTGCAAAGATGATATTTTATATTTTATTGAAAAAGCAAAATATCGTAATTCTAAACTAACAAAGGTAGAGTAGAAAATACATTTTCAGCCTGCACGTATTCGACGTGGCAGTTTTCTTCCAAAATATAAGTTAAATGAGGGAAGGTAATTAATAAAAATCGAATGATGTACCCGAAGTGGTGGAGAGTTTTCAAGTTAATGACGCCATTAAATGCCTTCTATAGGCCTAGTTGGATTTCAACTTTTACTTTGACATACTGGATGCTAAAAGCTCACAAAAAACATCATAGGCTGTCTCGGGAGGAAGCCTTGGTCTAAAAAGGTTTGATATAAATTAGGTGTTTTAATTTTCGATTTATAGAAAGCGTTACGTAATTTTTTTTGTTTACTTATCATTTAACCATACGTGACTACCGGAGTTACGATATTATGTCAATGTAACATAAAATTGTCAGATCACAAACATTGGTCGTTCATATAAATCGACAAATTTAACTTCAATTTAATGTTAGTAACCTTGAAAATTGATAATACGTCTACTTGAAAATTTACAACACTGGTAGTGTAAATACTTTGTGAAAAAACTTAGCTGCCTTAATGCGCCTATCACATAATAGTCGACGGCCTAATCTAAGAACCTTGGGGTAGAATACTAAGACAACTCTTAATAAAGAAATTAACGCTTTTACTAGTTTCAAGGACCGTAGGAGCCTAGGGCTCTTTTGAAAATTATCAAAGCGTTTACCGAGGATAAATCAGGACTTGGCCATTGAAAAGGTTTAGAATTATTCGATTTAATTTAGGTTAGTATTCGTACGCAGTCTATTTGTGCTTATATATATTTTTATTGTAGTAGGTATGTATTACATCACGCCTTGGTCCGCAGATACTTTTCATGTCTTTTCAAAATTTTAGTGATCTGAAAGCACTAACTTCCACTCAACTAACTAACAATCAAAATTAACAACCACTTTAAAAAAAACAACCACAGCGGTCCTTGGAGACTAACAACCTTAAAATATAGCTGACAACCTAATCTAAGTTCTTTTTCAATGCAAAAATATCTTTGAATTGAAATAGGCATAGTTCTTGGACCATCAGTTCGGCCCTACAATGTCACACACATATACACAACAAACAAAGCGGTTAAACGTAGAACACCCCCACTTTATGCGTTGGAGGGAAAATGGCAAGCGCAATCGCAGTAAGCATACATATATCAATTACGAAATAAGCTTTTGAAGCAATTATAATACCAGTAGTTGTAGAGGACACCTTAAGCTGGTAAACCTAGATTTTAAATTGGAACATCATGAGTGCCATGGTGCAATACGAAAGATCTGTTCATAAAACAATTTTTAAGGAGGCTAATTTCCTAACTATTCTGTTTTGTAAATAACCATAAACGACCATAGCGGACAAACCAACCAAACAAGCAAGTCTGCAAGTGTGTATATATCGTGCACTTAACGTGGTTTGAAAGCAATAAGATAAGTGTTTTATTAATTATATTTTATATTTGAGTAACACAAAAAAGAGTGATGTATTCAGTTTTATGTGTTAGTCCAATCGGAAATCAGATAACACGTAGATGAATTCGGGCCCTATATATTCCAGAATGAGTGCATCGGTGTGTGTGAAGATAATGCTTAGCTTCGGAAAAGCAGTGTTTATGGATTGATTAAGTGTTTCAATAAATTCATCGTTTGCCATTTTCTGAATTCATCTAAATTACGTAGCCGCATAGGACCGCATAAGGACTTTAACCGTACAGCTTTAGGTACAATTTCTCACGCAGCAGAAGCTGTATCAACTACGATTTTATAGCCACGATACGATTTTTAAATATATATATTTTATATTACTTTGGCCGGCAACGAATTTAAGATTTCATTCATTACCCTGCCGAAAAAACACTACTATAATTAATTTAAATATGTATATTATCACATAATATCTCGTATGCAGCACCGTTAAGTTTCTAAATAAAAAGTCTCGAGATTTATTAAATTTGGGCTTAATTGCGATTTCTTACGTACACAAATCTCGTGTACCGCACTGCTAAACTATGAATCAAGTTTCTATATAAAAAGTTCTATCTTGGAAATCGAAATTTTCTATTAGATTCGAAATTTTTATAAAATTATTGCTTAAGTGCGATTTCTTACGTTCACAAATCTCGTATGCAATTACACTGCTAAAGTTGAACCGTGAACTGTTCGCAACTATATTCGCCGAGTGCATTATTTCCCATGTGACTATTTGATGATTTCGTAGGTCGCGCCACGTAAAAAGAGAGTTGACTGTGGTCAGCATAGGATAATTTCAAAAAGTAATATTTATTGACAAATATTTTGGTGGCAATTCTTTTATACTAAAATCTATGACTCTCTTAACTAATTGAGCAGGTCTAAATTTGTAGGAGGGTCCATTAAATTTAGGGGCAAAATTTATGCACAATATAAATGGCACCAATTTATGTACGTATAAGTACACAAGAATCAATGTGATCTAAGATAATGACAACTTCGTAAGATCGAACGAGATCGAACCTTTGTATTGGTGCATAGGCTCCCGTACTGTACAGAAAAAATAATTGCGATGTGCGTATTCCGCAACTCCGTATTAATAAAGAAAATGGTATTTGCTGTGTTGTTTTCTCATGTTTAAAAACATAAAAGGAACAACTAAACGAAATGGTTTTATTTTCGTATAAAGCTAGACAAATGCGCAATAAAACCGTCAGTGCTCTTTTTAAGACACGGTTTGATACAAAGTTTTGCCTTCTTCAATAATAACTAAACTGTATTATGGAAATGATACAGCAAAGTGAAAACTGTAAATTACATGGTAAGAAAATTATATGGAGAGTATGAATAATAATTCAAGACTAAGGATAGTCAAATCGAGGTCCGACAAAGCAGTCTAGACGGAGCAATACTGCGATGCGGGGCGAGCGAAGTACTCTTACCGGACTCAGTATTTAGGTAAATGCATAGCCTCTAAACTCTTTTTTTAAGCTTTTACTTGCTTAGCACAAATCATCCTGCTATGTTTTAGTTTAGATATTTTTAACTGCCAAGTTATCATCACATACACTTAGGTTATATTTTACATATTCTTCTCCTAAGATGACGTGGTTCAAAGCTATTATTTTGTATGTGCCTTTTGAACCGTACTGGGTCCGTTAACTATGCGGCGTCACATTTCGGAACAACTGAAACGCAATGCATTTTTCAGGACCTCCTTGGACATGCATCAATATTTTTAGACAAACTAAAGGCCGTAAAAACAGCGCTAAATGATTCGTTTAGTCTGAAGAAATGCTATAACCAAATTCATATCTGACAAACAAAAAGATTTTTCATCTAAAAATGCTGATTAACCAGATTATTTATGGTGATCACGCAGACTCTTCATATTAGTCAGAAGATGAAATTGTTTCCGTAATCAAATTCTGATATTCAGATAGAAGACATCTTTTAAACTGGGAAAAGTACAAAATAAAGGCAGAAAGGCTTGGACAGTCTGTACCAGAAGAATGAGAAATAAATATATATTTTTAAGTAAGTTAAGTCAAATTTTCAGATAATACAAACTTATAGAGAATCAAGACGAACTCAATAATTCTAAACATCCCAGCGAATTTTAATTCATTGATAACTAATTTAATAAACATCATATGGGGATTTTTTGCAGTTAGTGAATATTGAAATTAGCCAATCGATGAACAGCATTCGGACTAACGACCAATGAAATATGTTATTTAATATTTCAAACTAATCGAATGCGATAAATTAGCTTTTATGCATTCCTTTACGAGTACCTAGCAACCAATGAAAATGGTTCTTTAAAATGTCAAATGTAGTAAGAATCAATAAAAACTAAGAACAGTTAAAGTGTATCTATCTTGCATGCAAAAAAAATGCTTAGGGACATGCAAAAGGCTTTTTTAATATTTAGTTAAGTGATGCAAGTACATGTCTACTTTTTTTATTCGCCTCCTATATATACAATATAGGATCTAAATGCGAGTGCAAATATATATACAATATACTTTATATTTTTTAATTAAATACCAAACGATATAAAAAATAATCCAACGTACGTATTTCACATATTCATTATGACATATCAATTATTTTTATTATCCCGTTTTTCTATTTAAAACATTAATTTGATTTAATTTGCAATAAACTTTGTAACAATTCCAAATTTTAAGTCGAAAGTATTAATAGTGGAATTAATATACACTTATGACAGACGGACAATGTCACACAAGAAATGGTTCGTTTTTGCTTTTGGTGACGAAACCCTAGCGAAAAATAAATCAAGCAATTTTGTTACTCAACTCTTGCAACAGCAAAGGGGTTAACTACTTATGTTTTCGTGTTCAAAGTAATATATTACAGAAGTCCATGATTCCTCGCAATGAATGACTCGACATTTCTATACATTATACTCACATGACATTTTCATATAGGTATTTCATTGAGGATGGCATTTCAAGGAGGGCTTAACTCTGTTCTGACCGGATGCATCTCCACGCAAAAGCTATAGGCAGATCAATTTAAGTTCGCTAATGTAGTTATCGCCATCATCTCACTACCATGTACACATTTTTTATGTAACGTGCGCATTATGACCAGTGTAGGCATAAAGCAGGAAGTCAGCATTAAATTGGAAAATTCTCCTACTACAAGAGTAATATCAATAAAATTGGGTAGGCAGTGCTTTTACGAATGTATGTAGTTCCCACCACTGTCTATGGGTCTATTATTTGACTAGACTAATAAAGGTTTATCCTAAACTACAATAGATATCGCTATATATCAGCTCACATTTATTAAAGGACTTTCCGAAAGTCATTAGAGCTATAGGGTTTATTTTAAGTATTATATTATTATAAAAAGAAGCTAGCCTAGGCTGGGTTAGCCCGTTAGTATCCTAAACTGCACTAGTACTAACTCACCAGGTGAGATTATTGCAGTCAACTCGTAGTGGATTAAAAAGTTAAAAATGTAAAGCGATGCCTATAAATAGCTCTGTTTATATGATCTATGCACGTTTTCACTAAACCTAGGAATCGCTTAATGATGTCTAATGATTTTAGTGATGCGTAGGGAAACAAGTTTCAGCAATTCAGGGTTGAGACTAACGACGTTAGGCACCATCTAATGTTGCGACACCAATTCGGCGGTGTGTAATTTTAGGGAACTCTTTAACTGACACTTGACATTCGTTTTTTATTTATAACCGTTAAAATGAAATATATGATTTTACAAATAAAATACCACACCTTGTGGCAAGAACCATAGACGAGTAAGGTTATATGAGTTGCCTTGAGAGAAACGATTGGTGTTAGGTAAATGTATGCCTCGGAATCTTCTTAGGCATACATACCTTTGATCGGACGTTACTTACTCAGGTATTGCCTTAGTGAAAACGGCCATTAGAGCAAGAAGAGCAATGAATAGAGCAATGAATTGGCGATAACTTTTATATTGTGGTAAAAATTAAAAAATTATGTATATGAGAAGTAAGCGGTTTTTCCTTGAAAGCCACCCCCGTAAAGTCCTACTCAGACACATATGTACATTGTACGCGTTTTTATGAAGGGTTAGGTTGAGAGTTATTAATTAAGTACGTTTTTTTTTTTTCATAATAACGACATGCAACTCGACCCTTAATTAATTCCCATGCAACTATATTTATTGTGTATCAACAATAAAGTTGTCAAGTATTATTATAGAAATGTCGAAGTTACGATTAAATATTCAATAAAAGTACTACGCCGAATCAAATAAGGAATAACGTGTGCACTTCTACTATTAATAACATTAATAAAAACACTATTCCCATTCAATTGAGTCGTTATACTTTTAAGCAAAATATGCAAATGGGCCATAGCAGGATTTGGGAATTTAAATTCGTTATCATATTATATTAAAAGATTTAAATTACTTGTATCAACTCAGGAAAAAAAAAATAAAAAAAAAATAATTAAGAATCACCTTAATATAATTAATAACGAATTTCAGAATTCGCCAGAGGGAAACACTAAAAGGCAAATTTAAATAGTTTAAGTACATACCGGATACTCCCAGAAGTAAGTCGGCAAGTTGTTAACAATATCACCCTGGTTGGCTTGTCTTTGCTGGACCCACATGTAGTCTTGGGATGGGCCAGGCTGTCCCCAAAGTGCCTCCTGAAAAACGTTGAAACATAAATATAGAAAAATTACATGGATAGTGCTTTATGACTGCAAACCTCTCGTTTAGGAAAAACCTAAACCCCGTTTGCAAACGATTGCACTTATTGCTAGCCTTAGTCTCTTGCCCCCTTATTAATAAACGTGGCGTAACGTCTGAATAGTTACGCAGTGTTTTATTATCACTTCAACTGACAGTACCTTTAACGTTACAAAACACTGCGAGACTATTTTAATACTACCCCACGTTTATTTATAATAGGGACAAGAGGCTATCCTTAATCACTCTCCCAAAGTTGTTCATTAGATCATCAGTAAATTTATTTGGGACGAAAACGTTCAACTACACATTGTTCTAGAAAAATACGACAATTTGTATCAAACAGTTTCCATTCATGCTGGGATATGACATGCAAAGGGAAAGTGCATATCAGAGCCTCATTCTTTATGGCGTACATTTATAACTTAAATTTTTAAATTTTGGCACCTCAATACAAACATAGTCAATTTTTACAACGCAAATCATTGTTTCTGTTAACGTAATAAAAAAATAGAGGCCTGAATCTTAAGGTCATGTTATTTGTATACCTCATTCATTTAGCAGAAGAAGGATGTTCGTGCAATATATTAGTAGGTCCAAGTGAGCAAGTAATTGAGAGATGAATTCAACGATGTTAACATAACGGCTGTGCATAACCAAAAACTTTTTTGAAAATATTATTTTACCTATGTTTTTGGAATGTACTATAACTTAAAGGATTAGTTGACTGTAATAATATTATAGTAGTAAAAAAGTAATAGGTCCGTTTTAACATTTGTCATCGCGACGTAACTAGTTATGGAACCATACGACTCGGTACTCGATACTCACGAGTAATCGATTCAAGTTTGTATCAGTACTTGATCGATTTCATTATGTATTGTAAAGTGTTCATTCGTTCAAAGTATTCCTTTAACTTCACAACCAACTCGCGTGACTGGCTGTTGATTGTACCTCCACTTTTCAACATGTTGAAACAGAGTTCGTACTATATAGCAACATACACTAAAATCACCATGTTTAAATCAATGTCCAAAATAGAAGAGCCAAAGTTAACCTAATAGTAAAAAATATATATCAAACTTAAACGAGCGCACAGTCAACTTTACAAGCCTGGGAACGAAAAACTGCGAAGTGCGCGCGGAGACGCTTCAGTCATGTGCCGCTTGGTCAGATACATAAACTCAGATCCATTATTTAGAACCCAATGTCAATTCAAAATTTTACTTGCGGATTTGAGAACCAAGCTCATTCTTTTCAGTAAAGATTACTACACAATATTTAATTTGGATTAGAATCGTATGAAGCTGATGATATTCAGTAAAAAAAAATGGTTACAACAATAGTATTAAAAAAAAAAAAAAACAGAACTTAACTGTTTTCGAATCGCACAACAATTATAAATTGCATACTATAAAGTAAGCGCAAAAAGAATACTCGCGATATATTCTTTCATATTATTTAACGTCACAAAAAATTTACTTTAGTTATAAAACACTATATGTAATTGATTTTTATTTTATTGTTTCTTTGTTTCGTTCCAAGTTACATTCTATGGTCTTGCACAAAAGTCAAAACGGGCCTATTACATTTTTACGACTACAACATTAGAAACTGAAGTGAACTTGTAGGCTATATTTATTAAGCATTCCAAAATAATTGTGAACTCCTAATTGTCCTCTACAAGATATCCCTCGACTGCTAACGCATTTGGGGGTAAGAGGTACGATGCAATCCAAAATTTTGGTATTTTTATTATGTGTCTTATAATAACAAAAGCAGACTTAGGCCCCAGATGTAACGCTTGCCTTATTTATATCAAATTTGTACATATCTCTAGCCTCCTTATAAATAAAAGCGGCGTAACGATGGAACAGTTACGCATGTTTTGTCACACTCCAACAGACAGCAATTTTCGAATGTGAGAACGTGACAAACACGATGGAACAAGGTGGAAGTTTTTCATTATAATTAATATCTTAATACCCCAATATCTCTGCTTCTGCTTAGTACCCTTTCCTAAAGCTATACATATCCCTATGATAGAGCAGACCTTTGCTTGTGGGGCATACTTTACTTTTCCTACTTAATTGACCATGCTTGTGTCATGCTTTATGTCATGCACGTGCGAATAGAATCATGATATAGTTTCTGCTGTTCCTATTTGATTACCGGTATATCCTAGTATACCGATTGAGAGGTTTGCAGTCAAACACCTATTACTTATTTAAGACATTTATAACACTTAAAGCTGTAAAAAAAACAAAAATAAAGTATTTCATCCGTTCTGAATAAATGCGGAGAGACAGACTAGACAATACTAGAAGATCTACTGGTTCTAAAGTTAAGTGTCTTTCACATCTAAAACTTGACCATAAATTAGTATAGGCGACAGCAGAAGAAAAAGATTCAAGATCTCTTGATTGTAATTTTCATATGAACATACAATTTAGGGTTTTTTTTTATATTCCAATTTCTTAGGCTTTTGGCTTTATAAACAAACAACAAATGATAGTGCTATTTAAGTTCGGTCGTACTAAAAAAAGGTCGTAATTCATTTTTAAGTGAATTTTAATTTTTAATGAAACTCTTGATTTTGATTTAGTCACATTTAAAATGTATATAAAACACAGTATCATTTAATTTAACTAATAAATACAATAGCAGCAGTGTAGTATTAATGACTTAAAAGATTTGAATAGGTCAAGATTTTGTGAAAGGAATACAAATTTGGCAGCTTCCTATGTGCCAAATTAGTTTCAATTTATGCCGAATTAGTGTATCTATTACTTCAATAGCAGCATGCGTTTACTTTCAGAAATGTCATAATACAGAATGAATATTAAGCTTATTCTCAATAATTTCTGTGGAAAAGAACCGCATTTATTATAAATGTATTATTTCCCTTTTAGTTTAAAGATTTGAGTACAACAGAATTAGCACCATTCAATTTATTGTTTAGATTTTTCTTAGAGTTCCGTACCCTAAAGCAAAACGATGTCGTTTAAAGTGTATTTTGATTTGATTTAAGAGTGGACCTTTGTGTCTAGATAGATTCTACGAACGCGAAGTCTACTCCTTCACCCTAGGATTAATAAACGAGACATAAAGTCGGAACGCATGAGTAGCCATAGACGAGTGCATCTCCATACAATAAATATTTAACACTAAACCGAGCTAGAAAAATAGCTTATTATACCGAGCTAAAAAGAAAACAGTTTATTATAATTAGGGCCTTTTTGACCACTTTCTGCTAAGTGTTGCATTAACGCCCTAGGGAGACAAACGTTTTTGTAAGGGGGAATAGGACCACCAAAAATTTCAACGTATATTAATGAATCGCATGTTGATTCGTTCCATATGATCTCTATATAACAATGAGAGAACAACACGAAACAATGTGAACTAACAACCTCACTAGCGATTTTCTCGTTAGAAGTTCATAAATAATACTGTTGTAAATAAATCTCTGAACTAAACCAAATTCAAAATAGCACTATTACCTAGCCTACCTAGTCTAGCCTACATTATGGCATACATTGTGAAAAGGGCAGCACTTCTTTTAGACCGGTAAATTTAGTTAGAAGTACATAATCAGCTGCATTACTTTTAGATTTGTGATTTGCGGAAATAAAGCGATTTAGTTATAAATTACATATATACAGTTTAGAATTTAAGAAAAATTAATAGTGTCTGCCGAAACTTTTGTATAAAGATGCGTTTGTCTTCTTGTTGTCTTCGTGTTTTTTTTTTTTTAAACAACAAATGTGATCGCGGGCCGTCAATATTCAATAATTGACCCTTTTTCCAGCCAAATAAAAAAAATATTATAACCTAACTTGATTGACGTAACAAATAATGAAAATCAGTTTCTAGGTTGGAGCAACTTAAACGAGATTAATTTAGGGTTTTACCGGATTCTATTTAACAAATAGGATGTACGGAACCCTAATAGAGCGAGGCCAGTCTCGAAATTACCTCGTTGCGGAAACCATAACATTCGCAACCAACGCCAAGCCATTTCTGTTCATATTATAATTATTATTTTTAAAATTAAACACACGGATTTGAACGTAAAAAAGCTAATAGCATCCGAAATAATAACATGGAATGCAAAAATGTTAAATTAAAAATCAGCAACGAAGTATTTATTTCTGAAAATACCATTTGCGATGGATACGTGTTTAAATATGATCCTAAGGGGATTTGTGTGGTGGCGAAACGGAACGGCGGCATCGGTATCGGTTCGTAATTATCGATATTTGTCACAAAGCTTTGTTGTCCCTAAAATACGTTACAACATTAGATAAAATCAAACAACTTACGTGTTACAAGATATGAAGAAATAGTATGGGGGTAACAGTATCGGGTAATCAGGGGACTTAAAAAAATACTGAAACATTTAAGGGCAGACGTGCTTGGAGGGAGCAGGAAATTTATAATAACACGATGTCACTTCTTAACGATAAGTTTCCATAAAATATAAAACACTGTTACCGCTCTACTAATAAACGTTGTATAGTGGCTGTTTAGTTACGCAATGCTCTGTATTCCGCTTTCGAATGTCAAAATAACTTATGACAGAAAGGGAGAAATCATTGACTAACTCCCAAGCTTTATACATCATATATAATTGAGGCTGGTAACGTGTTACAATAAAACAACATTGGCGTGTGCATAAAGAAAAAAAATCAACTTAAATATTGAAAGTTATAATAACGTGTATCCTTTTACACGTCAATAATACTAGTTAGCTGTTCTGGGCGCTCGTTAAAGAGTACGTATGCAAAACTCTTTATTTAGCACAAGGCACATTCACTTAATACAATTTCGTTCAAACATAAAAGAGAATAACTAAAACACATCGACGAACGTCAAACAAAGCTCATAACCAACGAAATCATAAAATGGATTGCAAAAAAAAAAAAAAAGGAAAAAGAATCAACCAGAAACAGACGATTTTCTGCGTAACAATACCAATTGCTGTGGTTTCAAGCAGGTGTTTGGCCAAAATCCTAAAGGGATTTGGTTGGTATCGGAACTCTTAATCGGCATCGGTATCGGTTTGTAGGCCTGGTTTATAAAGCTTTTATCGGTTCTCTTTCCCTAGAATAGGCAACATGATTAAAAACAACGAGTCTTTCTTCGAGTTGAATCTTTTTTTTTATAAATAACCCATTTGTTTCTTATCATCCCTAAAAAACGTCACAACATTCATAATGTCAAAAAAAAACGTTTTTTCCATAAAAAAATTAATATAATTTTGTAAAAAGAAATAAAAAATTTAATAGTGCATGGCGGGACGTATTCTAGACGGGACTTAAATGACTCGATTATTCATTACCTAATAAATAGTTAAAACATTAGACAATTTCAAAAACAAGGAATGTGTTATAATATAAGTAACACAAAATAATATAAGTAAGTAAGTTAAAAAGAGTACTAAGACAATTTTTGCAATATTGAAATTGTTTAAAACAGAGAACAAATACTATATAAAAAGAAATAAGGAGTAGACGCAAAATACTGATATATTTATTTTCTTTGACATGTTCGTTTAGGATCCTAGTAAAATATTCTAGAAAAATTAGTTTTGTAGCAAGACGTTGTTCTCGCTGGTAATGTATGTTAGGATTGGTTGCCCTCAGAATATGTTACGACATAATAGTAAAATATGACTTTACGTGGTAAAGTAATAACATAACATACAATAAGCAAAGCTGAAACTTTTTCAGTAAAGAAGTGCGTAGTGATAAAATTCGTTTCAATAATATTAAAGTACACTGACTATAACTTCAGAATTAATGTCATGGATAATCGGTTACTATGCTGTGTCGTACCGGAACGCTAAATCGCTTGGCGGCACTGGTGGGTTGGTCAACCACTCCGCCCTCTAGACCAGGGAAGAGAAAATTCTGAAATTTAAATTTAGTTTGATTTCCTAGCGACTTTTATTTAGTTTCTAGTCTGGGCGACTCGGAGGTTCCTATATAAATGAATGAGAATAACTAAACAACGATAAACGTAAGAGAAGCTGAGAACTAAAGATATCATAGACAGATAGAAAAGTAAAAAATAAAAATCAGCAACGAAAGACTTTTTTTATAATAATACCATAGGCAGCGGTTTCAAACTGGTGGTCGGTTGAAGTCCAAATCGGATCTGATCGTTACCATAACGGATAACCGTCGGCAGTGTCTGTCCTTCTACCTGATTCTGTACGGTTTTGCCGATTTCCTGTTCCTAAAATACGCAACAACATTATAAAAAAAATGTACAAGAAACAACCAACGTGTCAAGAAATACAATACCAAATGAAAACAATGACTAAATGCGAGAAATAAGGATTAAAAAATAATTACAGATAATGCAGGGTAAATGGTGAGCGGGGATAATAATACATGTTCATTGCGTGCTACAGGGTCCTGACTCTGTATGACATTGAAATACGTTTTACGACGTCAAATTTAACACATCTTTTTTCGTCAACTGTCAAGGTTGACGTCATACAATTTGAATGCCATAAATTGAATGCCACAAGAATGTAGGGAATCAGAGTCCATATAAAAATGTGGCCAGAATTGCGTACAGCAGAATAGTAAACATAAAACAAAACAAGGATTACAAAGTATAACTAAAAGATGAATGAAGTAGATATCTCAAGTTTCTATTCAGTGCCCTTAGCGAGAGTTTGCATAATTTGCACTTAACGATTATCGAGTTCGTCTACAGTAGATCGAGATAATGTCAATGCACAATGGAACTAAAACTTTTTTAGTCGCCCATCTAGTACGCCTCATTTTTTCCCCTCCAGTTCATTCGCAATCAAGGTGCGGGTGACGTATGCACACCTCTCATTCCCTCACACTGAAAAAGCGAAGCAACCTCAGAACGTCAGAGAATGGAGGCTTGTGTAAATCATCACCAGCCCCATGCTTTTTTTTAATTTCACTTCAGGTTTTGTCTCTGGTCGCAATATAACCTGGTGGTAAGTGATAATGCAGTCAAAATGTTAGCGAGCTAACCTGATTGGGGCTCAGGCAGTTATATTAAACCCATACCCCTCAACTTCACGGCATCTTACCGGAAGGGTAGGGTTGGTACCTTCAGAATGTATGAGAGGAAATTAAGAATTATATACTCGCAAATCGGCCTTGCCGGTAATTAAAATCACCACAGGGAGGTAGCCGAAATATATCGAAAAAACTGTAGTTTCGCCAAGGGGCCACTGACTAGGAGTCGAACACAGAAGAACTTGAGCTTTAAAAACAGCATCTCGATCTATACAACCAACGCCAGCATTCCCTTATATTTCAACTTAATATTTCATTTCACAGAAACTAAAACACTGATAAACTTAAAAAAAAAAAGCTAATAAACAATAAAATAATGCAAAAGTGTGAAACAATAATAACAGTAACTTCTTTCGGTGTACCGTTTGCCGTGGTTTCAGGCTCTCGGTAGGATCTAATCCATACCGGATTGCGTCTTTAATATATCGTAATTTTGATTTCAATGACTGTTCGTTAATTAAACTAAGTATTATTTGTTCCTAGAACATCACAAAGATTATTAAACAACAAAATGTTAAGATACAATAATTTAATTTAAGTTTGTGTTTAGGCAGACTTTTATATATATTTTTTATTAATAACTTTTCTAATAACACTCCAGAGCCAACGGAATTTCATTTAGTATAGAGCAAGGTGTCACCACCCGAGCGAGCTCCATTCAACATATGGCTACATTAGTAAGAGTAGCTAGAAACTAAAACGGAAGAAAGTCGCGGTACCAACTGCCAATTGCACTAAAATAAATAAGTGAGAAAGTAAAAGAAATAAAATCGCAATATAATATTTTTTTTTTTTTATAATAATGATAAATAAATATGAAAAATGGCCTTAAGACTTTAAATTTTGTATTAAAAAGTTCCTAACCGCTCGATCAAACATAAGTTATTATTAATATTCTATTAAAAAAAAGTCCATTTGGCTCAGGATGATAGTTTTCCATATTTCCACATACATTTCTTAGACAGAGGATAAAAGGGTAATCCTACCCTTATAACAAAGATCATAATTGCAAACTGATTCTGAAAATTTAATGATTCGTCTAAAATTTTCACTAAAGATGAACAGAAATTTAACAATCCATCCAAGATTTTTAAAATATGGTAGTATTTGTCTTTTTAATTCTTACGTGGCCACCAATCTTGATGAAATTTACCACTTAAATACTTGCATCCTGGAGATGGACATTGATTGTATTTTTAAAAATATGCCTACATATCCTATGCATGGCCTTACAGGGTAAACGAAATTTGGAATAAGGGATAGCTAGCATCCTGTAGCCAAACATAGAATACTTCTTATTCCAGTAAAAGAATCAACAGCCAAAGTTTCGATTTTTTTCAGTGGGGTATTTGGCTGTTTTTTTAACATCTTCTAATGCTATTTTAAAGCTTACCGTAGCAGTACTTTAACGCAATATTCAAAACTAATAAAAATGACGCTATATTTAGCGCTCGGTTTGGAGTCACATGGCAGCAATGGCTTAACAAATCTATAAAAATGTGATCTGATGTAATCGGAAACGCTCAGTGAAGTCAGCGTGCAGTGTCGCTTAATATCATGCCTAGTTATAAGAAACAATATATGTGGATTTGTCAAAAAACAATTGAAGTGCGTTCCAAGCATCCGAGATATCCGTATGGTACGCTATCACACGCGATTACGATTTTTAAGTCCATAGTTATAAAGTTCTTTCTGTCAATAGCAATACCACATGGTTTAGTCTTGTGATGTCACAAGACGGTAAAGGGTCAACACATAAATGGCGTTTTTGATCACATTAACATGGCTATCAAAAACAATATTTTACTATAATATGATTTATGGAGAATTAAAACGTTATTTTCTAGTTTTGCGAGACGAAACTAAGTGTTTAAGGATTGCACCAGCACAATTGATATTTCAAATACAGCCAAACACCCGAGTGAATAATAATTATTCTACCTTATAAGTGATGAAATCGCTCCTGCTTGTTGATTTAATTACAAAAGTGTCCGCATTACTCACGTTAATGTTGACCCTTGCTGTGATCAATTCCTGAGTTGTTAGAGTACGAGGGTCGAATGGCATAGGTACAGTGCGGTAATTTTGCAAATTATCCTGTAATGTAACAATAGACCATTTCAATTATTATAATTGGAGTTGATTTATTGTAAAATGAATGCAGTAGAATATTGAGCACTTTTATATGTTTATGTAGAAAAATAAATGACAAAAACAAAGTATTTATTGTTAATCTAATATAATTGAATGTTTAAATTTGCATGCCTTTAAATGGGCTATACTTTGTTCTGTCTGCTTGATGTAACATCTACAATTGCAAATATTTTTGCAAATGATTATGATTTGAAACACAGTTATTCCATTGTCTGTTATATTTTTTTTTCATAAATAAAAATAAATAAATTTATTTTTGGGCTTGTGTACAATCTGATGCCTAAATGTATGTAGTCCAGTTCAACCGAGTGACATTTGTCGTCAAGGGTAACCATATATAAAATATATAATTTAAATCTCATGAGCTAATACAAATTCAAATAAGTTTTATTCATGTAGACCTTATCACAGGCACTTATGAAGCGTTCATACATATATGTTACTACTAATGTTAGATAGATGGTGATACCTGAATTCGTTAACTTAAAACTAAAGCTAGGAGGGTTCCAAACACGCCCTGGTCTAAATAGAGCCCACAAAAAACTAAGCCGGGTCTATGAATAAATATTAATTTGTAGATAATCACGGTAGGGTAAAAATAACTTACCATGAAGTATGCGAACGGTACCATGGGACCATAGGAGCCCAATGGGCGCATTTGGGTCTCGGTCGCCCTACGGATCATTAAAGAGGGGCTAAAAAATCCGGCCTCATACCAACGAAACATTTCCTTCGACGTGAACGGCCCTTGAACGACTTTCTGCGAAAACAAATAGGCCGAATTAAAATAAATAGTCAAAAATCCTCGCTTTGCTAACAATCACTCGCAAGTGAAATAAGAAAGTTTTAAGACACCAAAAAACAGAATAACTACCGCATTCTGCAAAAACTCAATTATGAACCCAACAATATTGCTAACAGAAACCTTTATATACCTCAAGTCGTACCAGAGTGTAAGTTTGTATAAAACTATAACAGACCAGTTTATGTTATAACATAATCTCCACAGTATTATGCAAAAAAATTATTATAAACAAATCTTAATTGCTATCAAAAATATTTATCATTAATAATATACAGGTATCGTGTGATATTTGTATAAAATTATAACAGAGCAGTTTAATTTATAATCTCTATCATATTATGCAAAAAATAACCCTTTATTATTATAGACCGGTATGACGCGACTTTTGTAAAAAATTGTAACGGAGCAGTTTGTTATATCTCCTAAGACCCATTTGACTCAAGCGGTATTGTTAGCTAACCGAAGATATTATAACAAGAAAGAGGGTCAGGAATTATTGGCTATTGGGTTTTTCTAGTAAAACTTCTCAGAAATTATTGTATTCTCCGAATTATTCGTCGGAGAACATGTAAGCCATTCGTCCCAGATATAACCACTAAGATATGATAATAATCTTTAAAGCCCGCCAAATAGCAATGGAGAAGGGTGTTGGCAGTCGAGAGGACCACTCGTTGCCCTCGCGTCACACATTCTTCTCAATATGTCACATTCAAATTCAAATTCAAATTCAAATTCATTTATTTCAAGTAGGCCTACTTTATAAGCACTTTTGAAACGTCAAGTATGCATGTTTGTGTGACTCTACCACCGGTTCGGAAAGCAGATTCTACCGAGAAGAGCCGGCAAGAAACTCAGTAGTTGCTCTTTTCCAACATCAACATTTACAATCATTTTGCTATCTTGCGGGAGATGAGAGCGAGGCTGGCTGCTTCCATTCTACCTTGTCATTGAGGAATTCATCAAATGTATAGTAACCTCGCTGTACTAGATGCGTTTTTACACATTTTTTAAATGTATGCATTGGTAGGTCAAGAATTTCCTTAGGAATCATGTTGTAAAAGCGTATACTCAACCCAAGAAAGGAGTTCTGCACCTTTCGCAGACGATATGCAGATATCACCAATTTATGACCGTTTCTGGTAAGTCGATTGTTAATTTCAGCTTTTGATTTATAAAGAGTAATATTTTGCCTCACAAAGACTATATTACTATAAATGTATTGCGAAGCTACTGTAAGAATACCTATTTGTTTAAATTTTTCACGAAGCGATTCGCGTGATCCAAGTTTATATATTGATCGTACGGCTCTTTTCTGTAGTATAAATATACTTTCAATATCTGCAGCTTTTCCCCACAGCAAGATCCCATAGGACATAATACTGTGAAAGTATGCGAAATAAACAAGCCTAGCTGTTTCAACATCGGTAAGCTGTCTAATTTTCCTGATTGCATATGCAGCTGAGCTGAGTTTACTCGCTAGGCTTTCTATATGGGTACCCCACTGTAGCTTACAATCTAAGGTCACTCCTAGAAAAACAGTGGAGTTTTCTATTTCAAGTGTTTCTCCATTTATTATGATGTTTTTATCATTTTTTTTTACGTTAGGCAAAACAAATTCCAAACACTTAGTTTTTTTTGCATTTAAAAGTAAGTTATTAACAGTAAACCAGTCTGACACATGTGACAAAGCACGGTTTACATCGTCAAAATTATCTTTGTTTCTATCAGTCTTAAAAATGAGAGATGTATCATCTGCGAACAGTACAATCTCACAAGTGCCCCTGACATGGTGTGGCAGATCATTTATATACACCAGAAACAATAAGGGACCCAAAATTGAGCCTTGTGGGACACCCATTAAGGCAGATGATCCCTTAGACTTTATGTCTTTTACGCATACCCTTTGAACTCTATCACTTAGATAAGAGGCAATTAAATTGAGTGCAACGTTTTTGATGCCATAGTGGCTTAGTTTTAATAACAACGTTTTGTGTTCAACGCAATCGAATGCTTTGGACAGATCACAGAAAACACCAATGGCATTCTGCGAACGTTCCCAGGCATCGTAAATATGCTTTATGAGTCTTGCGCCTGCATCCGTTGTACTACGACCTTTAGTGAAGCCGTACTGCTCCGGATGAAGTAAGTTATTTACATTAAAATGATTTAAAAGTTGATAAAGTATAATTTTTTCAAAGACCTTACTAAGAGTTGGCAAGATTGAAATAGGCCTGTAATTGTTAAGGTCATTTTTCTGACCGGATTTAAAAAGGGGTATTAATTTACTACATTTCATTAGGTTCGGAAAAATACCCATATCAACACATTCATTAAAAATTACAGCTAGATAAGGGGCAATAACGTCAATAATGTTAGAAATGACCATCACCGACATACCCCACAGATCACCGGTTTTTTTCAACTTTAATAACCTGAAATTCTTTACAATATCTATTGCAGATATATGTTTAAAATTAAATAAAACATTGCACTCTTTAACATTATCTCTCAATATACGCTGAGCTGCTATTGGTGAAGAGCTTAGAGAATCTGTTAACAAAATGGGAACATTCTGAAAGAAGTTTTCGAAAGTATTAGCAACCGATTCGAACTTGAACAATACTTTGAAAATGTTCATGACATTTAAATGCTGAAATTTCAGTCCAACGAGTCAAATTGAGGGGGAATGCAATAATATAAACAACTTACTTCTGGGTCCTCATAGAACCATTGATCGGCAGGATTCTCTGGGGTTTGGTTATTTTGCACATTCATTTGCATCATGTTAGCGTATAGAGTCTCAAGAGTCTCCTCAACGGATGAACGCTGCATGCCTATTGGGTATAGATTGCTCTGCTGTTGCTCTGGTGCATTTTGGAGTTGTATGTCATTTTGTGCTGGAATCGGCGGCTGTACAACAAATTACAATTAGACACAGTTCTTTACGTTCATAACGAAAATAAAAAAAACATACAAGGGAAGGTTCCAGCCAAAGTATACTAAATAGCATAGGAACCCGTATTGGAGCAGATTGGAAGGATTATGTTGAGATACCCTGAGAATATTGAATGACTTTTACTTCATTATTCGCAGAGTATCACTATAGTACACTATATTAAAATAATGTCTTTATATCCATAAATTAGGTAGTACTATCTAGTTAGTGTAATTGGCCCTGCTGTACTAACAAGATGTAAAATAAATAAATAAATTAAATGTTTTAAAACCCTACAAGAGATATTCTATGAGAGATGAGGCCTGCACCTGCAATATGATATTAATAAGTTAACTGCTTAAGATGATCACGATAATGAATTGTGCAGATCTTATATTAAATTGTGTTAATCAATTATCAATAAAGTCCACAGCTGGAGTAAGGGCCTCTCCCAACGGGGAGGGGGGCGAGGTTGTGCCCATAATCACCACCTTGGGCAAGACGGCTATGTGATTGCAGTAGATGGTAGTAGTAACACAAAGGATGCTGCTGCATCTACTCTGTTATATTCCCTTATTAGGCTTGTACGTCTGATCTGCCTACTGATCTTAGGATTCTGATCTGCCTACCACACAGTACAATACAATGTTGATAATAAAAATAAAAAAAAAATTGTAAGTTTTCCGTTCAGCTCACCTACCAATCAATGTAATTAGGCATAAATATGCTTGCGTCCTAGAGATGGAGATAAGATATATTGCCAAATAATCGGGCACATTATCCAGAGGGATTATAAAATAACCTTTGTTAACTATTCATGTTAAATTTCATTATTTCAAAACCACGCCCTTCTTCCTTCACTTGGGAGGCAGAAATAAGCTTGGGGTAGTACTTCCCCGTAAAAGCTCCATCACAATGAGATGTACTACCGTTAATCATAATCTACCTAATCACTTAACTAGTTGTAGACCTCCCTGGCTCAACGGTGAGCGCTGTGCAAATTGGGACTTTATAATTTTTAAATTTTCTCTGGTCCGGTCTGGTGGGAGGCTTTGGCCCGTGGCTGATTACCAAACTACCGATAAAGACGTGCTGCTAAGCGATTTAGCGTATTGAGGGTATTACTACCGTACTCCCTAACAGGTAAAGCCCGCTACCATCTTAGTCTGCGTCACTTACCACCAGCTGAGATTGCGGTCAAGGGCTAACTAGTAGTGGAATTAAAAAAAATCTAAAAGTTACAGCAGAATTATTTTGTTTGATGTTTCTTCTCTTTCTGCATTACTTTGTAATGTGTAGTAAAGACCTCGTTGGATATTAAAAAAATTGGCTTACCGGTGGATTGGTATGGTCCATGAAGAGTGAATTCGTGGCGACGTTAAGTGGCATCTGAATATTATCCGAGTTAAATGCTCCCATAACCTGCCTGGAATGCATCGCTGTTGCCATGTTCCTTTGTGAGTTTTGCATCACCGGCGGTAAAGATCCTTCCATTGGCATCGCTATGCCGTTGTTACCTAATAAGTTATCATTATATTAATTATCGTCATATATTTTAAAGTAAAGGGACCAGTTGCATCATATGAAAGTCGTGCCACAGTCTGGTGCTATAATAACTGTACCTACTCAGTGGCAGATCAATGACAAAAAGACATTGTTTGTCTTAAATAAAAAATAATGAAAACATTTATCACCACAAAACAATTTTACATAAAATAAAAGCTTGGGTTCTTAACCCAAGAAGCCTGTTATTGTAAATTAGGTTTTCATAGTATGTATTATATTATTAATTTGTGGTTTATTTAATCTTTATTTTGTATGTGTTGAATTATTTTGTGTGTTGAATTATTTTGTATTATATTTATGATAAGTATTTATTATATTTTTCTTTAGTTTTCAATATTCTATATACATAGTTAAAAATCTCACATCTCTTCAGTTCTTGTTTTTTTTTTTTTTGTTGTCATTTTTACCTTTAAAGTCTTCTTTATCTACGCACAAGTATTAAAACCCTGTCGCACATTAACCAAACTAAAACCCAACGCCATAGGTTAGACTGGTAGAAAATGCCTTCAAGCAGTAAGATTGAAGCCATTTTCTACCTACTTTATTGCAGAAATAATAAGTAATATGTACATACATATTAATAAGTATTAACAAAAATAAACAAACAAACTGGCCTTTATAGTGGGTACCGTAATTCTGATGCAACCATTTAATTTTTTAATTTATAATATCTGAATTTTCTCTGGTTAAAAAAATCGATTATTAGACTGCATCTCTTACCACTACTTAACATTGCAGTCAAGGGCTAACTTGTACAGCACTTGTAGGCAAACTAAACACTTACCTCCGACAGTTAATCCCAAAGCTGTGTTGAGGGCTTGATTGTGGATTCCAATGCTCTGCATTTGCGGTGCTTGCCTCGCCGTCACCATAGTCGCGCCGGTGTTCAGCCCGGGGGCTATCCCAGGGGCTATCCCGGGAGCCATCCCGGGTGCCATCACGGAGGTCATCCCGGGGGTTAACGCTGCATTACTCAGCATAGCCTGCGTGTTCATCCCGGGACTCGGCATCCCCATTTGCATGTTAGGTGGTGGCATTTGGAGGTTCGGCGGCGGAACTTGGATGTTAGGTGGAGGCATTTGTAGGTTCGGCGGCGGCATTTGCAGATTCGGCGGCGGAATCTGGATGTGGTGCTGTGGTATCACGGAGCTGGCGTTGCCAGCTGCCTGGAGCCCTTGGTGCGTTTGTATGTTAGAGGACGGAAGGTCAGAATCGGTTAGCGTCATATCCAGCAGCTCATCAAGGATTGCTTCATCGTCCAACTGGTTGCCGTCTCTGCAAACAATTATTATGTTTATTATATGGGTGGAAAGACCAAAACCTGGCTAAGTTTCTTGTAGGCTTCCTCTTAAGTTGCATTTACACTGAACAAAGAGCCAGAGCTGGAAAAGAGCATTCTTTCTTGATCTTTTAGTTTAAAAAAACGTTAACACCAAAATAACAACGGTCAAGATTAAGAACTAAGAACTAGAATTCTTTGACAAATGCTTAAATCAGCTGAACAAATGCTCATTGCAAGAACATAAGAATGCTTTGAAGATACATCCGAGCAGCAAGCTCAACAGAACAAGCAAGAACGCTCTAGGCTTCTGTTTCAAATATTAAAATCAAATTGACTGCGACTTTGACTATACCAATAGTCATGTTGATTGTTTGCTTAGTTAGAGCGTGAAGCAAACAAACACACTTTCGCATTCATACTATTAGTTATAACAGGTAATGTTACTCACTTCATTGGTATTCCGTGTAGCATTTGATAGAACACCCCTGAGTTACATCGCTGTCGATCATTAGACATTCCTATGCTCTGATGCTTCTGACGAAGGTCGTTCACTGGGTTGATCATAACCGACTGGTAACTGCCCCGTTCATCCTTTGAATCTGTGAAACCTAAAACAAAGATTTACTATGAATTTAAGCAGAGGAAAAAGTTTAACAAAACAATTGATTTAATTGGTCGAGTTGTATTTTTAATAATAGTTATTGCAATTTTTATATATTTGACTACCGAAAAAATTACATTCCTGCAACTTTTAATCACTTATAAATGTTGATTTTTTATTACTTTTAGAACTTTCAGAGTACGACATACTATCAATGTGGCGTCTAAGTTAGGACAAAATTCCAGTTGCCATTTGGGTTACACAATGTGTAAATGAAAACCGAAATAATACTTCAGAGGCTGTACGGGTACATTATTTATTGTCTGAGACTTATCTGTAAAACCGAAACGCTAATAGTTTTTGAGTAAACCATTGCCATAGTTTTTACTGGCAGAAATCAGATACAGCCCTAAAATCTCATGCAAAAGTAAAATCAAGTGACTCCTGTCACATTATAAGGCACGTGTCGCGTAGCGTAGGTACTATGCACGTGTAGATCTTTTATCTTCAATAGGGTTGTCATAAGTAATAACTTAGAATTTTTGAATTAGTTTGTATGGAAAAATAAATATGCTTCTTTTCATTTAATATTTTAACAGGGTGACTCCTTATGAGATATACTTATGCACCCTTAAACAGTATTTCGCAATTCCGTTACACGTTGCAAAAAGCACAGCCAGTGTAGGTGTATGTAGGTCAGAAGAAGTTATTAAAGTAAAGTGTCCTACCGGTCTCCGAGCGTGCCATAGCTCCAAAAGTGTTTGAGTCGATGAACTTTTGGACAGGTCCACTGCTTTTCTGATCGTCAGTTAGTTTATTGTTGTTATTATTCGTTTCCGACTCATTATCGAAAGACTTCTCTGGGTCATTATCGTTGTTACCGGCTGCCTGTTGCGAGTAGCTTGTGCCGGGTTTGGGATCGGTTAATGCGGGACTTGGTGGCTGTAATAGAAATACGGTTTAGGTCATTGATTGAATTTATCATTTCTTCATTATGGTAAGCGGGCCATAAACCAATATATTATACAGACCCTCTGCCTATTGCCATTCCACTGCTGGGCACAGGCGGCTTCCTGTGGCATGGGTGAGAAGCTTTAGAGTATAGACCCACTATGCTGCTCCAATACGGGCTGGTGGGCTTTAACGAATATTATCATAAAAATATTCTGACTATTACCAGTGATGGTTTGATTTCCTCTTCCTCTAACTCCAGTAGTGAAAATTCTTTAATGGAAAACCCAATACAAACAATCTTTAAAAATGCTTGGGTGTAATTTATTGCTCTAACCAGGTTGCTTTTTAATTAGTTTTAAAAGACAATATGAGATGGTGATAACATAAAAAAAAACCGGCTAATTTTGTTGAGAGCTTCTTCTTATACCAGGGCGCGTTTGGAATCCTCGTAGCTTTAGTTTTAAGTTGAGGAATTTAGTTATCGCCATCAACTCACTCCTGTGTCATATATCAATACTATAATAGGACTTTTCAATAAGTTTACGTTTACTTTGAACTTTTTCAGAGACATCTCTAAGATATCTACTGATAGTTTATTGTAAAATTGTATACAATTTCCTTTCAATGAATTACTTATTTTAAGTAGTTTAGTATATTCCACTGCAAATTTATGTTTGCTTCATGTTCAAATTTAGCTACTATAGTTCAGAAGTGTCTAGTTACCATCCTACCCACAGAGACATGCCTCGAAGCAATTCGGCTTTCCTGTAAAACGCTGCATAGAAACAGACTACGGGAATAGGTATAGGTAACTGCCAAGGTCTTAAAAGCTTAGCCTGCTACTATCTTAGACTGCGTCATCATCTACCACCGGGTTAGACTGCAGTGAATAGCTAATGACATACTAATGTTTGTTAGTTTGAAAATCTCATAACACACTCTAAAACTACAGCATTGCGTTCCAAAACATGTGTTATCAGATACAGGTTGTAGGTTTGCAACTATTCTTACCACAACTTAGGTATAACTGAGTTGTAGAAGTTGTATCTTGAGACAACTTAAGGAGGTTGATGCTAAACGCGATGAGCTAAGCCCGACTACCAGCGGTCGTAACATATAACTATATTGCCGGTGTGTTGACGTGTAGCGAATGCACTGAATCAGGTTATGAGAGTCATTTTAGAGCTCACCAGCGACGCTCTCAGCCGGAATCCGAAAACAGTCGCTGTGACCGAATACGGTTAGGATTGATTGATTTATTATAACTGCAACTAGAAACTTTTATTTCTTCGGGCTGGCATTGGAAATTTCACTGCAGGAGAGAACAACTTTTGGCCCCAGAAAATCGAACAGAACCAGAAATAGACCAAGAATATCGAATGCAATTGCAATCGAATTAGATTTAAGATCATGATATTAAAATTAATATTACAGTACCTTTTTTGGTTTTCGTTCGTCCGCATTGAATCTTTTCGGTGAGAGTTTCTTGGCTTTATCGGATGCCCACCATTCGTCTGAGCCCTCTTCGGGGCCTTTACCCCGAGCAAAACTGCCGTGTGTGTGCGAGCGTGTTAAAGCTGGAAACAACGATAAAAATTTTACTTAACACAATAAAATGGTTATTTGTATGTAACATAATAAAATCTCAATAACTATATAAATATACTACGACAATCTACACATCTCCATCTAGCCCCAAAGTAAGCGTAGCTTGTGTTATGGGTACTAAGATTGATGAATAGTTTTATGAATTAAATACTTATAATATACACATAAACACTCAGACACTGAAACCCTATAAGAGCAATTTATAACCAGCGATTCTCTTTTGTAGCTGTATTTAACGCCATTGGTTTCAAAATCATTTGCCTTTGCCACTATGTATGCTCAGTTGCGTGCTTTTGACCAGGGTATGCATAAAGCAGGTACATGGCCTAAAATGGAAAAAAAATCCCCTCCAATATGAGTCATATAAAATAATTGGGCTTTTGTGCGTGTATGAAGTGCACGCCACTGTGTACGCTTATTTTAAGGTCCATGGTTCGATCTCTGGCGGGGCCTATTAGGAAATTAAAAATTTCAATCTTGTCTAATGGGAGGCTGTGACCGTAGCTAGTTACCGTACAGTTGCAATTTTGGATGCAACGTAGAAGCCAAATGGTAGACTGCATCATCAATTATCACTACTTGAGATTGCAGTTAGTATAAAAAAAAACAAGGGACCCTAAAAATATTATACCCCAAACAGGTTAGTTATCCCGCCACCACCTTTGACTATAGCAGTCAAGGGCTAAAACTCTGCAGCGTTTAAAAAAATTAAATTTTATAGTCATAATTATTTGTTATTCATTACAGCTTTTTCTTTACAATTGTTTTGCAAGTTGAGAACTTTTTATAAGCAAGATTGGCTGTGCAGTCTGAAAAGCACGTAGCCGGTTTATTTTATTGGTTTGGAAGTAAAAAAATTGGGATTCACTTATTAAAAAAAAAAAAACTCACGGTGATTAGTTTCCTGCGATTTAGGTAAGTTCGAGTCATCGTTGCTGTAACCGTGGAATGCGCCTGAGGCGTCAAACGTCCCTGCGCCCGGTTCTGCACTGTCCATTGCCCTGATAACAAGATATTATATTTATTGTATATAAATATTATATTTTTTATATTACATGTGTACGTATATGAAGTAATTAAATTTATTATTATTATTTATTTAATTATTGTAATTTATGTTTATTATTTAAGTATTATTTTGTGTAAACCCTAACCCTTCTTCTTAACTTCATGTACTCAATTTGATTTGATAGGTTGACTGGTAGAGATCGCTTTTAATTGTGCCTTTTCTTCTTTATTTTAATTGTGTTTTTTTTTTAATGCTTTGTATTTGGTGTAAAACCGATACTGAAAGTCCTTCAGCGATTGTTTGATTCCGTTATTCACCAAGGCACAACGCCAGAGGCATGGCACAGGAATGTGGTGGTTCTGTTCTTCAAAAAAGGTGATAATACCTTGTTGAAGAATTACAGACCCATCTCGCTGCTGAGTCATGTCTACAAGCTGTTTTCGAGAGTCATTACGAATCGTCTCGCTCGTAGGTTTGATGACTTCCAGCCTCCCGAACAAGCCGGTTTCCGTAAGGGCTTTAGTACCATAGACCACATTCATACGCTGCGGCAGGTTATACAGAAGACTGAAGAGTATAACCGGCCACTTTGCTTAGCGTTTGTGGACTATGAAAAAGCCTTTGATTCGGTGGAAACTTGGGCTGTGTTTAGGTCACTGCAGAGATGCCGAATTGACTACCGGTATATCCAAGTGTTGCAGTGTTTGTACAAAAACGCCACTATGTCAGTTCGTATACAGGATCAGACTACGAGACCAATCCAATTGCAGCGAGGCGTGCGACAGGGAGATGTTATCTCCCCGAAACTATTTACCGCTGCGTTGGAGGACGTCTTTAAGCTTCTGGATTGGAACGGACTTGGCATCAACATTAACGGCGAGTACATCACTCAACTTCGGCTTGCCGACGATGTAGTCATAATGGCAGAGACTCTGGGAGACCTAAATACGATGCTCAATGGCCTCAGCAGAGCTTCTCAACAGGTTGGCCTACGAATGAACATGAGCAAGACGAAGATTATGTCTAATGCTTATGTTCCGCTTCAACCAGTAATCGTTGAGAACACTGCACTCGAAATTGTTGACGAATACGCAGTGGCGTGCACTTCATACATGCACAAAAGCACTGCATACCCTGAAATTGATATATAACTCGTATAGGAGGAGAATTTAAGCCGTTTTTTCCTGCTGTATGCATACCCTGGTAGGAAACCCAGTGCACGCCACTGCGAATACGTATACCTAGGACACACGATCCAGTTAGGTAGGTCCAATTTCGAGAAGGAGGTGAACCGCCGAATCCAACTCGGATGGGCAGCGTTCGGGAAACTTCGTGCCATCTTTTCGTCAAAAATCCCTCAGTGCCTGAAGACGAAAGTCTTCGTTGCCAGTGATGACCTATGGCTCTGAAACATGGTCGTTAACTATGGGCCTCATAAGAAGGCTTAGAGTCACTCAGCGGGCGATGGAGAGAGCTATGCTCGGAGTATCTCTACGCGATCGAATCAGAAATGTGGAGATTCATAGAAGAACCAAAGTTACCGACATAGCTCAACGAGTCGCGAAGCTTAAGTGGCAATGGGCCGGGCACATAGTTCGGAGATAGGATGGAAGTTGTGGTCCCAAGGTGCTGGAATGGCAGCCCCGTACTGGTAAGCGCAGCGTTGGTCGACCCCCAACGAGGTGGACAGACGACATTAAGCGCGTCGCAGGTAGCCGTTGGATCCAAGCGGCTCAGAATCGTGGAACTTGGAACTCCCTACAAAAGACCTATGTCCAGCTGTGGACGTCTATCGGTTGATGTGAGGATTTGGTGTACAATAAAGTGCATTTAATTTGATTTGAATTTTTTTTTTTTATATGAAAAAAACCAATATCGATGTTAAATTTTATACCAACTAAAATGCAAATACTATTCTGTATAAATTAAGCTTTATTTTATTTTTTATTAATTTAGGCACCAACAGTACCAAAAAGTCCTAAAATATTTTGTTTAGAGACTAAAACTATTGAGTTCACCACAAAAAAAAAATAGAGTTCCCCACTAAAACTTAACATACAACAGAAACTATGAAAAATAAAATATAGAAATTAATTTATAATACTTCTATTTACGATTTAGGCACGATTAATCAATGTACTGGTGAAAGAAGTCATCTTTTGGTCTTTCCTTGAATTAAGGGACAGTATCACTTACATTATCAGTATCGTTAAATGTTCTTATGTTATATAATTATGTTTATAGTTGCTGAAGTCAAGACTTAGGTGAAGCTTGCCTGGAATACACCAGCTCTTAATTGCTAACTCGTTAATATAAAGTCCGCAAAGGAGAGTTTATCCCACTAAAACATCTCTTCCGTCTACTCTTAGATGTGAGTGAGGTGAATTCGTAGAGAGACTTACCATTCCGGTAAATTTTCCTCATTATTGTTGTCCCCGCCGACCCAACTTCGACGAGAAGCGCTCCAGGGCTGCGGGCGATCCTGATTTGTTCTCCGATCGCCCTCGCTCCAGTCTCGATCTGTAAAACAGTGCAACTATTATCTATGTATCTATACACATAAATATATAAAAATATAAAATTTCAAAAATAGTTTTTGCATTTAACAGTCCTGTGGTTTTAGCATCACGCTACGAGTACGGTCCTTAGGAGCAGAGTGAAAAAATAAAAAAAGTCGGAGATAACGTTCAGCACAATGAAGCAATAAAGCAGGCGCGCGCGCGGAAGTCGCGGAATACAATAAAACAAAAAATGAGATTGTAGTGAGTATCTCTTTAGTTCTGTCAAAACCTGAGCAAATCCTGTCCAGGAAAATAAAAACTGTTGACAAAGTGTATAGAAAAAAAAAGTTCAATTTTTATCCGCAATATGGCGACGTTGTATTTTCCCGGTCACGCTTGAACGCACGTTGGGACGACACATATGATAACAGAGGTCGAGTTACAGTACACAATGTAGGTAACAGAGACCTTTAGACGTCTTGGATCCCTAGAATAGCAACTGTACAGGACTGTGAAGGGTCCAGTCCATAAGTGGACGTCGCTGATGGTGAAGACTTACCCCACTTGTCTGCATTCGAGCGCGTATGCGGTCTTCCGGGGTTTTCTAAATTATTCCGCCATTCGTCCCCTTCATCGCGCGATGTTTGCCGCCAATTTGTGTGATTGTTTGGACGTCTGTGGACAAAAAAAAATATAGTGGGATACCTATAGACTGGTACCTATAGACTAGAAGAAGAAGAAGAAGCACTTTATTGCACGTATAACATACAGAAAAAGAAACAGTAAGGAGTATACAGTACACAATGTAGACATGCAAAGGCGGCCTTATTGCTGCAAGCAATCTCTTACAGGCAACCTTTGTAGAAAGGACTTACAGCAAGAGAACGGGATAGTGCCAAGAGTGTTGATAGATATACATAAATACCAAAATTTGTGTATTTGTATACATAAATACCAAAGAAGTGCCGTGTGGTAACGGCAGATCAGAATACAATTGCAATCAACCCTCCCATTCTCACGGTTGCACCAGCGTCCTCTGTCTCCTACTACCATCAACTGCGATGACTAACCAGTCAGCCGAGCCTGGTGTTTATGGACAAAACCTCCAGTTGGGAAAGGACTTTAATCCAGCAGTGATCTGTTATAGGATATTCATAAACTGACTTATTCTATATAGTACAATTTAAGTTAAAATTTAAATTTCAAAATTGGAATAGGTACTATTAAGGCAACGTACCCTCTACGCACGTTTTGGCCCGAAGCCGGAGCATCCTCAGGAGATGTTGACATTACAATTATTATTGCCGAAGATCTGTTTCTTTTGGAATATGAGGATAGAAGAAACTACACCATACAGATTCGGCGGCTTTTCGCGGATTCTAGCAAATTAAGCTTAATTCTCATAATCTACTACTACTACTCGGTTGCATACTCTTTGTTCTGTCGCTTTCCAACCACAGAACAAAAAAAGGTTTAGACCACGTCTCTGATACGAAGTTTTAAGGCTTGGAACTCTCAGCATGGTCATTACCTAGTTAATCGAGCCCAAATACAGATCGCGTCATTGCCTTCCATCGGTCATTCATGAAGAACAAATCTATCTTATTTTAAAATATTACACATTTAAGGTTGAGTAATGAAGTCGAGATTAATTTAACCATCTCGAAGTTAGACAGCGCAGAGAAAATTTTCGCATGCGGAATTTAGTCACATCTTTGAAGTCAGCTTAAAGTTTTAATAACATTCAGTTTTAAAACTTAACTACGGAGATGTTGTTTACAAACTGTACTGATGTGAATGTTATACTTGAACTACGTTAAATCTAAACTTAATATGCTTCGTGCTTTTGAAGTTGTTTTGCTCGGCAAGAAAATAAAACTAATTATACGTATTCCGGACAAATATCTCTTATAAAGGCAACAGCGTTGACAACAACTTTTGAATTTATCTATAGAAGTGTAAACTTCATCAAAGCATTTAATTAGCATGATAATTTTCTCATTACTATTAATAGTTTCACTGGCAGATTTCGGCCACGGTGGTCCATCTACATTTTCAAACTAAGTGAAAATTTATTTGTTCACATAAAACAATAGCAGATAAGGCAAAGAACTTCTGTTAAGTTTAAAACCTGTGCCAGAAATAGAAATCGCAGTGCACATATCACGACGGCGCAGGACCGCAAGCCTAAAGTGCTCTACGAGGCACGAGGGTGGGATCACCGCCAATTGCTAAACTCCGGGCTGGTACCTACTCAGTGGCGTGCATAGAGGGTATGCACAGGGTATGCGGATGATATAAAATGAAGAAAATCTCTAGTGCTAGTTATAAATAACTTAAGGATAGGGCATTGTAATAGTTATAAAAAGCCTACCCTTAAGTATTTATAACTCGTACTGGAGATTTTCATCATTTTATATCATCTGCATACCCTGTGCATACCCTCTAAGCACGTCACTGTACCTACTAAGAATTTATTTATTTAAAACTCAATCAAATTCATTGGCCCGACTCGAACCCAGAACCTCGTGGTTTGCAGTCAAACATATACCATTAAAAAAAATTTAAACTAATTTTAGCGAATGCCTACTCCCTTAAAGGAACCTAATCCAACCTACTTTCTTAATTACAACATCTTCCAGCATTAAATAAAGAAACGTTATAAAATCTTCAGGGATAAATAGTTTTATATACAACTTTTAAACTCTTGCTTTGTCCTTATCCTACCGCATAACAGGCATAGGTATCGAAATGTTCCAATCACTAATTTGACAGCAGTGCCGAATTGGTAAACGCCAAGGTAAGGATAGGCAAAGTTCGATATCTATACAGCCTTCTATACCATATACTGCTTATTGTTTGTAAGTAAATACGCAGAAAACCTAAATGTATACAAAGATTATTTAATTACTTGTGACATTTCTTGTTTAACCCATTAATTATAATTCCGGCTTTACTCATGTAAATGTAACTCATGAATAGCGAGTGTAATCGGCAAAATCGATATAATGCGCGGTCTTTTCTGATAACCTCTTTACATTGTACTGAACGTGCTGAGATATAGTTTGATCGCTATATACATAATCGGCAGTGGGTGGCTTAGTGTCATATACTCGTAAGTAGATTCGTTTATTATTGCCAATGAGGTCATTACGGAGTGGCGGGGAGTCTATGTATAGATATATTTGGCAGTAAAGGTTCACGATTACTTAAGTCTAGCTGGACTGTTAAGACGACGTCTAAAAATTTTGGCAGTAGCGAAAATGGGACATTTTGAATACTAGCTGTTGCCCACGTTCTTCCGCGGTTTTTTGTTTGTTGTTTTTTTTTAGTCCCGTAAGAACCTTTTGTTTTTTTCCACTCCCGGAGCGATCGTTCGCTTATGCGTTTCGAACAGATTTGGACGTTGTTGTAGAGTCTGCGTGACATTACCTGCGGAACAATTTGCTCTGAGCCCACTCGCCCGCTTCGCCGGTCCGGTTCGACTGCGCGCCACCGTTGCTCGCACTCCAAGGCCGGACCGGCGCAGACTCTTCCTCTGCTCCCGCGCTAAAGCCGGTCGTACGAGCGCTACTCCCGTGCAAAGGTGCGGAACCTCTGTGGGAGTTCATTCTCGTTAGAAAGCTTTTTCATTCCTAACAGACTTCAAGCAGGTACAATGTTTCGGCAATGTTCACGCATTACTCACTATGTTAGTCGATTTAAACGATTCCTTTTTTTAAAATTGTACATCAACATCATCATTGCAACCTTCGGAAGTCTGCTGAAGAAAAAAGCGCCACCACACCCGGTCCTCAGCCTTCCTTATACACCCGTCACCGTGTCTTTCATCTATTATAATTTTTTGAAAATCTGATGAAGATCTTCGGATACGGCGTCGGGAGGACGAACATTCAGCATCGAAACTGTCAGTCAGTCTATCAGTCGATGGATCATAGAATTAAGAAAAAACAGAACCTTCATTCAGCAATTATTGCATGCATTGTGTCCAAAAACAGTGAAAACGCCCCGCGCGCATTTCACTTCACACCAGCGTATTGTTGCAGGCTCACAAACTTTTTCCATTTTCCCCATTTTATGTGAATGTTTAGAACATTAAGAGTTAAAATAACTACTGGTAAGTGGAGTGACTAACCGCCTGTTCGAGAGTCACTACTGGAGTAGGAGTGGAGTGGTTTTTGATGCTTCAAAATTAGCGGTGTACACGGTTTCTGAATGTTCTTTATTCTATGAATGGAGTGTGGGTTTTAGATTTGTAAACTTCTCCGATTTCCCGTTGCCGTGCTTAGACAGGTTGAACACGTTAATTTTATCCCTTGTGAGGGGATAAGAGCGAGGGTTATATTTTTTATGTCTACGTTGCCTATGCTAGCCGGGCAGTTGAAAATTAAGTCACGGGACTTTGTAATGGAATAAAAAAAAACAATACACATAATATGATGGCTAGCCTTGAAAATCTTCAATCTTCATTCTTCAAATCTTCAGGTGTTGTAATATGTACTATATCCAAAAGATATTATATTTTTGGGGAAAATAAAGGTTTTGTTGATAAAAATTGCAAATTATATTTAAAGTAATTATTTCCCGCGAAAACGCTCGCCGGGTGTGTGTATTAGAGCTATGGGAAGTCCTTGTTCCATAGGTAAAGAGTAAAGAATTTGAAATTGCAAAATACTTGATACACACAGAGATTTTCGAAGTTCAAACGGTACATAACTATGTTTATATAGAAGTGACGTCACAATTTTGAATTCGGAGTTTCACCCGTCACGGCGGATCGCTAGAATTTGCAATCTCACTTTGAATATAAATAAAATACGTATTTCGTAATAAAAAAAACTTATATCATTAAATAAATATAAAATATTTTAGCGATTCTTTGTTACTGCCATCATGCCTATTCTGTAGATGTAAGCAAAATTAAGTCTTTTTCTTTACGCGAAACTAGGTCAGTATGGCATTATAAATATTTAATTATATGCACCATAGTTAAGTGCAATTGATTGCACTAATAATAGCAACAATGGGAAATCGACGAGCAATCGATGCGGCATAAATAGAACTGCTTCTAAATAATGTAGAACCACTCAAGGAAATTACACGTGGCATTTAAAGCAAAATGTCGAAGGTATTGAGTACAATTTTTAAAAATGTCCAGTTGAACATTTCTAATAAACTACCTTTAATATTTCAGTGATCGAGTGAAATGGAAAAGGTCGTTAGTTCACATCCCACCCACTGTACTACAAATTGACGTGAGTACACCCACACATTACACAAGCTCGAATATAAGACTTCATCGAACTAATATTTTTAAATGTAAATGTACAACTTTTTTTTCAGAGTCCCGTCGTGACCACGATCCATGCAACTGGGTCGAAATATCGACAAATCCAAAAATATTACACGTTGAATATTTAAGAAATGTTGATTAACCACGAAATTTCTTAGTTTAAAATCTTTAATTAAATGTACAAATACATAAATATTTCATTTCCTAAACAAAGAAACCACACACTCATATGGCCAAGTTTTTTCCATAGAAGTAGGTGCCGAATAATTTATTATCAAATGTCAGAACACTAATTTTAATTAAAAAAAATGAAAACATAAAAGAAGCCTTGTAAAGCTAACGAAGTTCTGTTAAAAAATATGTGCTGGAGGTTTCAGCCTAATATGCATTTAAATTTAATCACTCCTCGCTATGGAAGATTTAACAAATTTGTTTACGTTGTTAAAGCTGCATTCGTGAAATTCTGGGAAACATTATTTGCGCCAAAAACAAATTTAAGAAGAACGTCTTGTTTGGGCACACTTCATTCGAGATTCGGTTTCATCACATGAAAACTTCACCTAAACTCCAATACCAAGTCGAATGAATGAAGCAAGAAAGCGGCGTATAGGCTATAAACAAAGCGATATAATTTAAAAAATATATCAGTTAGTTATTTCTAGATTTTGTAGATTTACTACGGAGTTGTCTTGTTTTTGTAGTAACAATTAACGGACCATGTAGATCGCCCTCTTGATAAACAGAGAAACGCACGCATTCCACTAATTCTCTGTGTCCATCAGCCTGAGGTGTTAAGCCTCGTGGAATTTTTTTTCATTTGGAATTTCACCGGTACACAGCAATACTACTAGGCGGCGGAAATATCCCGCATGAGCTCGGTCACATAAAGCTCGTAACTACATGTCGTCCATGGAAAAAACGTGCAAGAAATGTGCACGAGGCACGTCTTTTCTTGCACGTTGTTTCTTCCATAATTCCTTGACTACGTGACCTTTAAACACACTTAAATACGTCGGAGAAAGCTCGAATGATTGATGCTTATCGACATTTCATTAGTGGTCGCGGTTCTAGTGGGCGTAGTTATGGATGAGTGCAAGCACAAAACAAAGTAATCAACGTTTCAATTTAATCCAACTTTTACAATGTTGTACGGCACTCAATGAAATTAATACACCACAACAATTCAATAACGGCCTCACTAATAATAAATCCTGTGTCGCTAGTTTTAGTTAAACAATATTTTCTCTCTATCAGCTCTCAATATTTAGAAGAAGAAGATAAACTATTGCGCAACTATTGATCAACCGATTTCCAACGTGTATTAATAAGGTGAAAAGCGGGCAGGTTCGCGACACCAATCCCACTTTACAACTTGATAAACAAAAACCTAAATTTTTCAACTACGTGAATCTCATGATGCCGCTCGGATCTCACTTCCAGATCTTTCTTCGACTAAGATATAAGAAAGTAATTTTAGTTATCAACCGATATCTAGCGGAATATAACTCACAAAACGCTACTAGGATATTGGTGCTACGATATATCTTAAATCAGGTATGTCAATTAAACTTATTTCATAAGCCCGTGCCTCGCGGAGCAAGTTATGCCTCAGCTATCAACACTTGTGTATGATATTGAGACCGCTATGGAGATCTGTCATTAACCAAGCAAGGAAGCAGGCCTGCGTTCTCATGTCTCACAAAACAGAAAAAATCTAAAGATTGTTTAACTATAAAATGATGTTGGAAAAGATCAATCTGTTGAGTTTCTTGCCGGCTCTTCTCAGTGGAATCTGTCTTCCGAACGGGTAGTAGAGTCACTACAAACAGACTGACCTGACGTTCCCAAAGTGCTTATAAACTAGGCCTACTTGATATAAATGAATTTTCAATTTTCAATCTAACTACTAACAACGACAACGACATGTCAAAAGCGGTGCCTAAACGCTTCAGCTCAAAAGATAATTGAGACGTGACACCAAAAGCACCAAAAACGGAAAATATTCAGTAATAATCAAACCAAGATCTGAACTTTAATGACATAACTCTGAATTTAGATAATTTACCAAAATAGGTGTTTGCTATATGCTTATCATCGTCGTAAGAAACACTCCGTTATAAATTCTATCACCAATTTGGCTTACATTTTTTTGTTTTATTTAAGAAATTTTCAGTACTAGCCCGTAGTTAGGAAATTGGCGTTGCCAATAAATCAACACGTGGATCCCGTTTATGGTCACTAATATGTGATGATAATCATTGCTCACCATGCTCACCAAGCATTGTGATGATGGGGATGTATCTATCCTCTTTGTCACTCTCTTATATAAAGAGAGAGAGGAGGTCTGGGCGATATAAGGCGATTACACGAGAAAATGATCTCTAACGGTTACGTGTATTTTTTTCTAAAGAAATAGACGAGAAAATACAAATACATAACCCTCTCGTGGCATGCTAGTCCTACAGAAGTGGGATATTAATGGGGATGCACATACCTAGCAGCATTCTGACTGAGTGGATGGCGTACGAACGGCAGTCGGCCCCGACCGCGTGGTTCTCCGGTCCCGGAGCCGCGGGCCGCACCCCTGACCGCGCCGAAACGCTCGGGTGGCATCGGCCCGCTAGAAGGGCCGCCCCGCATGTTGTCCCGCTGTTAAAGAATTTTTTTAATTAATTTAATGAACCGCATCTGCTTGCCCCTCCCACTTCTTGGAATCCCATATCTGCATATCTGGTCGATACAATAACTTCTCCCGCTAACTTCTATTAGCTTATCTTTGTATCATACAGGCATATCCGGCTAAGTTTGTTGTGGGCTTCTTCTTAGACCAGGACGCGTTTGGAACCCTCGTAGCTTTAGTTTTAAGTTTACGAATGTGGTTATCGCCATCATCTCACTACCGTGTAATTCTTATGTACGCATCAAAAGTGCCACCTATGGGCCTACTTGAATAAAGATATTTTTGACTTTGACTTTATCATCTTTCACAATATCCATATCCATATATATGCCTGAATTTATCAATTATAATTGATTAATTTAGGTAAAACCCATGTACTAAAAAAGGTAAGGAAAACAAATTCTTGTGAAGTGCTCGATACATCTGATTTTCGTAAAGCATTTGATACTGTTAAATAAACGAATCTCTATCAAACTTTGTCGGAAATTAGTGTGCATAGATACTCTCTTAGAACTGTACGTGGATACGTAGTAGGGTAGACGAATTACTTTCTGTACTCTTTCGAACCGTGACTGGTGTTCGGCAAGCATGTTTTGTCACCGGTTCTTTTCAACATCTATACCGAATACAGATTGCGTTTTTTTATTTCTTTTATTTAACTGCCTTGGTGGTCATGAAAACCAAGGTTCAATTAACAGTCGGACCAACAATTGCTAGGTTTTGGGGTTTTAATTTTTTTTAATTCTCAGTTATGTTATGAACATGAGACACAATAATATGTTTTTCATATGTACTACTCTGGTTTATAATAATGTCAATCACATTGATATGTTATTTATATTTTATAATAAGCGCCCAATTGACGCAGCGTGGAGGGTCTAAGCTACAAATGGGGATAAAGAAGAGGAAACAAATTGTTATATTCACCAAAAAATATATTTACAACGATACCATATTTATTCAAGTTATTAAAGAAAAATTGAGAGCCACTTCCATTTTTTATTTTTATCAATTCGTCAAAAACTGTTTGTCGATTTTTAGCCGAACAAAACTAATGCAGATGACAAAAATCTCTGAAAAAAAAACAACAATAGATGAACGTCATCTGTTAATCAACAGCAATTAGTTTTTCACAACTACTGATATTGAATTCAATTATTTGAAACAAGTGGTAAGCAAGTGTTTCCATTAGGGACAAAATAACAGATTAGCCATAAACACGAACGCGTGAAAACGTAATCGTTTATAAATATACAACACTGTGTTACAATGATCGCTTTACAAAACCCTAACAACGGCGTTCCAGAGTTACAAAATAAACTCTGTAATGCATGTCGACCGCCCGCAATGGATTGGTTATTTGTAGTGTTTTTCCATCTGGGCCGATAATATTGTATTGTATAATTTTTTGCGCGGTTTATATAAACACTATATACAGATACTGGAGTTGTTCGTTTATGGCAGATATTTAAAAAAAAACTCTTGTTTGTAAAAGTATGTAATTAAGACAGTTTAAACCACGCAACTGTTTTAGAAATAAAGAACTTTACTTAATCGTAGATTAAAAAGAGTAGTTGCCATAGATAATAGTTTTTATATATATTTACAATTTTTTTTTAATACGGCGAAATTATTAATCTGGGATTTATAATATCTCAATCTACCTACTTTTTCGAATATAATGAGGTTTTATATTTTTTAATCGTAGAGTAATTATTATTTAAAGTGGAACGGGCCGCACAGCTTTTGGTAAGTTTCATAGGCTCGTAAGGTTGGAGTCGTGATGTTAAATACATTTGATCTTTATATTGAATTGGGCAAAATCAAATGCAAAAAATATTTTTTAATGAGACTGATGATTTCCTAAATTTTGCGCGAACCAATATTCTCTCATACCCTGTTCAACCCTAAGTGAAATATTTGTTAGTGCTAAAACATGAATTTCACTATTTTAAACGGCAAGCTTAATACGAACTTCAAAATAACGGACTTACATACATACTTTCATCCCCTATTTAACCCCATTAAAAACTTAAATCCCACAAGTAAATTTAGAAATAAGCGCGTACAAACAAGTGAACCAATTTTTTGGCTTTATTATTGGTAGGCAGGCATTTATTAAAAAGCTTTTACATTACAAAAAGACACTTTAATTTCATTTATTTATATGGATATTATAATTGCTAGACTTTTATGAATAACGTAATAAATAATATCTGCTTGGTATTCATTTCGTTCCATATATTTAAGTACAAGATTTAACAGAATTCTATTGAAATTTGATATGTTGATTATTAAACAGAACAAAGACCCCGCTTCATAACAATGGCAGCTATTGATGAAAAATTATTCCCAATGCAATTAATATTGACTTAATTGCATCGAACTCGAAAATAAAAATAGTCGCTCGAGATCGTTGCTTAATTGTGGTAAACAAGGCTATGAATTAATTTATTTGAAATTTTCAATCGCTAGGTTGCATAATTTTCATCTCCAACAACGAAGATAAAATAGATTTTATATACGTTTCATGCGTTCGTGCTTGTGACTTCTCAGTCACACATTTACTCACACGAGTAAATGTGTGACTGAGAAGTGTGCTTAACATAAATCTTGGAAAAGGCACGCCAATAGGATATTGTATAATTTCCTCATGAGGCTAAATGGATTTTAATGACATTAGGTCCTTAGGTTAAATAACATACATACTATTATACCAAAATATAAATTGAACAAGCAAAAAAACCCAGGTTTGTTGTATGGGAGCACTCTTATTTTTTTTAAATATTTGTGATTATAGCGGCCACAGATATATCTTATGATATAAATACATCATCTGTGAATAATTCAATAGTCAAACTACCACGGTTCATGAAATACAGCCTGACAGCAGATACACAGAAAAAAAGAAAGTCAGGCGATATATAGATATAATAGGTAGTATGGGACGAAAGGGTACCGTTTTACCATTTGTGTACGTAAACCTGATTAAGACTAACTGACTTGTTAGTCCTTTGTTTAGGTGGTGGCAATACGTGCTCCCTTATGAAGCGTTCGACGCATTATTCGCAAGTGCATATTGCGTTATTTTCATCGCAGAATGTGAAGAAGGAAATAGGAAGTGAAATAAAGACAGAAAACCTAACCTCCATAATGCTAGAGGCATCAGAGAAATGGGAATCTATAAAAAAATACATGGAAGAGATAATAAAAGTAAAGGAAAGGGACGAAAGAGAAGGAAGGTAGCACAACGACGTTAGCGGTAGGCCAAATGGCAGGTACACTAACGTTTAGAAGGCAGGAGGGGTTTTTAGTCGGTAGGGGTCCGGCACTCTCCATAGGGATGTCCATGAGGATTTTCCCCTCCTAATATAAAAAAAAAAAAGTGCATATTGCGTAGGCTTACACAATGTTAACACTCAAAAATACACCTTTCTAGAAGGCCCTTTTGATGCTTTAACTAAAGATGCGTTAAATATATAAAATGTAAAATATCCTGGAATAAGGTTTAGGAACTTTCTACAAAAGACCTATGTCCAAGAGTGCAAGTCCATCGGTTTATATGATAATGTTGATAAATAATAATTACAATTTGTTTATACATGAATCACAAATCACGAAACTATTGAGAAGTACATATTAAGCAAATTATCATTAGTTAGATATACTGTCGTGTTAAGGCATGACCTTTTTAAAATTGTGCCTTCATCATTACAGCTTTCATATGATGGCATACTCAATGCAATAATTGGCTAATATCCATTACAAATAGCCATATCGATCGAAGAGCTGCAATTAATCCTTTCCTACAATTTCATTCCCCTAATGACTCCCACTTGGCCAGTTGTTCGCAAGTTATTAAGTTCACCCTCTTATCTACTTATAATGGGGATACAGTTGTATTGAAAGATGTGTGAGTTTAAAAGTTTTATTATGTAACTGTAAATTCAGAAATGATGGATCTTTGTGCTGTTGCATGACCTAAATAACTTTAATATTGTTTGAAATCTGGCGTGTGCCATTCGTGATCGATCTATCATTACAATGCCAAATGATCACCACCACCACTTTGTATTGTTACAAATAAGCAAATTAATTATTGGGGGGAAAAAAACGACGTTGTGCACTTTTTAATACATATATAATAATTCAAATTCAAATCTTTAAATTCAAATCAATAAGTCTTATTTAATATTTTGTACTATGCTTCAGCCTATAGGGTGTCTCATTTCATTGCACTTCAATTATTCTATTTAGTTTGGCTTGATGACCCGAGTTGCTTAGAAATGCCGAACATTAGTAACAACTTTTTTTTTTTAATGGAAATATTGACGGGCCAATCAGATGGCACAACTGAGTGGAAAACCATTGCCTATAAACAGAACAAACTTCGTGCAACTTGCCGCCCTGTGTCCATAAACTTACGGCGTAGGTGTTAGTAGCTCATGTGCCTTTAATCACACCGACAACGACGCCCTTCGTACTGCAACATGGAGATAATACTTCCCCAAGCGAGCGCAAAAGCTCACCTACTACAAAGAACATGGACACAAAGCCATATATATTTTTCCTGTTATTTCCTTGTGAAGCTATATCTCAAGAAGCATTTGAGATGTAGCATTCAGACGCATATTGGCCATTAGCTACACTCACAAAGTCTCAAATGTGAAAGTACCTACTGTACGGGTCAAACAAAACTTTAGCGCATTATTAATGTAAGAAACGTTTCATATATCCAGATATCCCTACTATCCCTACTTACCTACTAATATTATAAATGCCAATGTAAGTTTGTTTGTTACGCTTTCACGGAAAAACTACTTAACCGATCCACATGAAACTTTGTACACATATTCTTGAAAATGTTAGAAGTAATATAGAATACTTTATATCCCGATATTAAGCTAGGTTCATTTGGGAGAGGGGATGAAAGTGTTTGACGATTTTACACCATAACGTGTAGCGTGAGTAATAATATTATGTTCCAATCTCCGGAATGAAATCACTATGGATATTTGGCCGGCATCGGTTTAACTTTAAATCCATACCGAAGAAGGAAGCGCTATATTTTGAAGTTATACTTTTATTGGCGCGCTCAGGTATTGAACAACATGAAGTCAGTCGTACAGCAACTTGTTCTTAGAGGATACCAAAATAGGTACGCCATGACTTCAATAGTGTCGCTCCGAACATAGTTTTAGCAAAGAGGATATAAGCAGTTTTATTAATTAATAGTTCTAAAATGTTAACTTGGGTAAGTTTCACGCGGATGGTATTATTGAAATAGGATGGAATGTTTAATGTTATGGACGGATTGGAAGCTGATTGCTTCCATATCAAAGATACAAATATTATAAAAGTGAATTTGTAATATAATATTGTCAACTCTGCCTTCTAAATCGATAGTCACTATGCAGATAAAGTTGACGTTAAAAGTAAAACAATGCATACTTAAAATAGATGAATTATCTCATTTTAAACTTATGAATTGTCTTTTCAGGCATTCGCGTTCAAGTTCACGACATAAGTATGAAGCTACGATTCAAACTTGCGGCGTTTCTGATTCGTGTTCATCTTAACTTTCATCAAAGTATTTAGTTGTTATTCTTATTCAGTCTATTGTCTTAGTACAAAGAATGGTAGCAAATTAACATGTTTTATGTATATTATCAAGCTTACTATACAAATTCAATCAATTTCACACCAAGTAGCCGATGGGCGATAACTGCCCCCATCCTTTGTATTAATGCGTAAAAAATAGTATCATTTGTGATCTAAGTTGTGGATACTTCATTGGTTTATGTGACATAAAAATACGGCATTACTCTTGTGTGTAATAGTACTGTTTGTTTCCCTTGAAAAGCTAATAAATAAATTAATATATAAAAAACGCTACAGAAGTATAACTTCTTCAATTCAAACAAGAGTTCTTTCACTTGCAAACATTAAAAAGTCGTTCTAGAATTTTGAGAGCGAAACTCTCTGATAGGACTACGATCGGTGAGCACGGTGTAAGACGAGATAGTGTTAGCTCGACATCGAACACAAAAAAACACAAACGAAGACACTTACAGACATGCTGTAACTGCTCCCTTGTTTCACTACGGAATCCTATAAAAATAAAACAGATCACTCACCACCTCCTCTTCGAATGTGTTAAGTGCAAATGGTTGTTTCTCTCTAGTCTGATATAATAATTCAAAATGTTTTAACTCCTCGGGGGGCTCTGCGTTCCGTTCGCATAGCGCCAACATTTCTTCCCTGCCATATCTGTGTAAATACACGTAATTGCATTATAATACGGTAATATTATAATTTACCTATGGCATATGGCCTTAACCCTTCTCAAAGTGGGAGGAGACGCTGTGGTGGGCCGGTAGTGAGTTGATTTTGATGATGATAATAATGATGATTAAAATTTAAAAAATTGGGCTTAGGCGGCCTTATATCTACCTATCTATATATAGAAAAGAGAAAGTATGTGGGTATGTTCCGTATACGCTCCGAAACGGCTGGACCGATTTCAATGAAACTTTCAGGGAATCTCCGGATTGACCTGGCGAGTAATCCTGTAAAGTAAAGTTTGGTGACGATCGGAGCACTCTTATTTTTGAATTGTCAAACTGTCAAATACAGCTTTTATTTACTATAATGATATTCTACTGTTGGGTGTACATGGGTGTAGATAATGATCTTCACCCGCTCGAGAAGAGAATAGAAGAGAATGAATACGGAGAGAAATAAATGATTTATTATATTATGAGACTTAAATTAAAAATTTAACGATGTAAGTTTATTGTTTAAATAAAATAAAGCAAAATCTAGCCCGGCGAAGCGGGCTGGGTGCCCGCTACATACAAGATTTTAGTTGTAAATTATAAGCTGAAATAGGGTATGAAGGTAGCCTTGAAATGTGAAACTGTGGATGTTTGTGTCTCGATAACGCAAAAACGGCTGAACGGATTTGGATGAAACTGGGCATGCAGATGCATGTAATACTGTAGGTACCCTTTATCATGATAAAGAAGAAAGGGTACCTTTAAACCCGATTCCTAAGTAGTTCCTGTAGGAAAATTGAAAGTTGTTTTCGAGCTAAGCCGCAGGCAGACAGCTTTGATATTTGGTATGCATATTGCCTATGCTAAAAAGGACATGTACTTTCTATACCGATCTCTGAAATTGTTCCCGTGGTAGGAATAAAACATGGTAATGAGCGAAGCTTTAGACCCAATTCGGAAGTCCACGCAGACGAAGTCGCAGGTTCTGCCCGCTAGTAAATTATAATGGAGGCCGCCGTTACACCGTTAGTTTATATGTTAGTCCGTGGTGACGGCAAATCAGAATACACGTGTCACACAATTCTTCCCGCGGGTACGAGGTTGTACGAGGCAACTCAGGGAATATTCGATTGCAGATAACGAGGTCCTGGGTGCAGGTGCTAGCCGGGTTCTACACCATTATCTATAAAGAAGGCAAAAAATCTTGCCTGTGGTATCGGAGCCACCTTAAATATGCATTGTATTTGTAGTTATAAAGGGAACGGCAATAATCTGTGAAAATTTCAACAGTCTGACTGTCACGGTTTATGAGATACATCCTGGAGGCAGGCGGTCAGACGGACGGACATCGGACACTTAGGATACGGAGCCCCAAAAAAGTATGTCCCCCCATGGATCTCCATCATTAAAAGATCCACTGCTTCAAAGATTTAAAGTTGAAACTAAAGCTTACCGTCGTTTCGCGAGGCGCACTCTGCTTTGCTGATTAGAATTTGAGTTTCTTGTGGTAGATGAAGTGCTAGGTGTCGGCGCCGCGGCTCCAGCTGGTGGACTCACTGAGGACGAGGCCTGGCCCCCAGGCTCCGCTGGCGAACCAGCCCCGTGGGTGCCAGACCTTCCAGACCCGGTGTTCTGACTGGAGTTTGTTCTTCCAGCGCTCTGCTCGCGCGCCATATTGCGAAGCCACTCAGGCCCAAACATAATATTGTGGTTCTTGCGGTCACCCATTGTATTCAAATCTAAGGTCCGACGTATTGTGAAGCAAGGTGGACGCAGCGGCAACTGAAAACAGTAGTCAAGTCTAAATCTCTGGTCACGTGATAAAAAAAAACAACATTTTCTTTTACAACACCAACATTCACATTCACAGCAAATGTTTGTTGCAAGATAACGTGCCTACTGTATGTGTACAAAAATAAATTGAACTCAAATAAATAAACTGAAACAATAATTTAAAAATTTAAAAAATATATTAATCTTATACGTCATAAAAGATCGAAACAATAACTCTTAACATGATAAATCTGCTTCAAGTTGTCAAGAGGTTGGGTCCGCAAAATGTTTTTTTTTTAAATTAGTAATTGCCCTAGGGACCAAGTAGATAACCCCCATGTGCCTGGCATTATCCCGGCAGGCATGCATTTCAGACACAGCATTACAATAATGCTGCTTTGCTACAGAAATAAGCATGACTCTATCTAGAATCGGATAACTAAGTTAAGCAAGATTGAGAACTCATTAGTAATAGCAATATAATAATAGTTTTTACATAAAGATTGGCAAATACAATAAAGAAATTTTGAAAACTGTTAGTATATCATTTTATATTATATTTATACCCTGGCGATCGTATAGAATATCAATTTTATAACCGAAATCCAGAGCTGTTAATTCTACTACAATTGAAAAACAATGTTACAAAATATCATAAAACTGAAATCCGGAACTGATAATAATTTTAAAACTGTTGCAAACATTCACAATTGATCACTTCATCGAAATAATATCCATATGGAACGGGGATATCCGTTTAAGCAATACGATATACAGACACAGAAAAGCACTAACTAAAGAAAGCATCAACTTATAACACGTTAAAAAGTCACCAAAATGTTTGATTAATAACAGTAAAAAAAAACTTCTAAAGAATACTGTTCACACAAGCTATCGACCTAGATTATTTGAATTTAAATTTTTAACTTTGGTCTAATAACTTACCTAATTAGCGTCACCGGGTGGACAGTTCGGATAAACCGCCATAAGTTGTTTATTTATATTTTAAGAATTTTAGTTAAGGAATCATTTTACGTAAGACTGGCTCACCCGCGTTTAGTTATAACAAAAAAAAATAAAGAAATAAATCTGATTAACAAATAAAGTCTTCCTCCACAAGCACTGACTATCTTTCGCAAAAATAAGATTAGCGATTTCAAACACAAAACGTACGCCAGCTTTTTAATCTAGATGATGGGACCCATTTCGGTAACACGAGCAATCACAGCGCAAGTTACAGCGCAACTGAATATATTTTCATGCCCCCGCAAGCCTCTTCAATTGAACGCGGAGTGCAGTTCTTCCCAGCATTTAAAGAAAACACAGTTTGCGAACGTAACGTTATGATTGTTATTATTGTATGTTATTATGCAAGTTAATAATACATATGTTTATATTAAATAATCTATATCTAATATACAAAATTCTCGTCTCGCGGTGTTTGTAGTTAAACTCCTCCGAAACGGCTAAACCGATTCTCATGAAATTTAGTGTGCATATTGGGTAGGTATGAGAATCGGAAAACATTTATTTCAGAAACACACAATATAGTCTGGAATAGCTCATAGGCTTCTTTTCATCTCGGAAAAGCAAACAGCTCCAACAGGATAGTATCGCTATTTTTCCGCAATTGTCTTTCAAAATCCGCGCAATCCGCGTTTTAGATGGACGTGGTTTTTTGGATAGGTATAGTAGAGGACCTGAAAAGTGACAAAGGCTACTTTCTGTCTGTCTGTTTTAGCGAAAAACTGAAAAATTACCGAATGGATTTTCGTATGGTTTTCACTTATGAACATTGACTCATGCGGAAGGTTTTTGTGTATTTTATTACAGTTTTCTATAAATTAGCTGAAATATAACGATGTTTGCTAAAGTTTTCACACCGACTTGGAGCTTTACTGGCGTACGCCGCGAAAATGATTGATAATATGTAAAAATAATGTAGGTATTACATGTTTAAAGTAATCATTATTACCTACAAATAAGTGCGGGAGGCTATATGTCTATCAAAATTATAATTTGTCAATCAAAACATGGGTACAATTTAAAGATGGTGACATTCCTATCATGATATGAATCCTTATCCAAATAAATAGTTTTATAATTAAAATTGATTGTGTACCTTCAAATTCCTCTTCAAATTATTTAAATTAGACCTATGTTTCGAAGTTACGACGGGTATAGAAATGCTAAAAGCAAGAAAAATGCAGAGGGACGCCCGGCCGCGTATTATATAGTTTGAAATTAAAACTGGACCCGGTAGGTGGCGCTGCAATTAGGTTCTTAGTATTTTTAAGATATTAAAACAGATAATAACCGATTTGATGCAGACGAAGGTGCGCGGGTCAGCTAGATTTTTTTATAAAATTCTGATTTTAAACATCTTCATTTTTGCACGCTAGCTAATACAAGATATGCAGATACTATTTTAACTCCTTTAACACCTGTTAGAACTTAGAAGTAATAAATGGTAGGAATTATCTAACTGTCGCATTTACGCTTTGGCAAGAACAAATGGTTCTGATTCTGTTCGAAGCCCGTCCGCATTTTACAAACACATTCGTAGATTACGTTTACCTGTTTATTTATAAGTTTTCCACCACCTTTTAACTCTTTAGTGTAGAAACATGTTATAGTATCCAAACTTGTAAAAATAATTAGGGTACAGCTATATTTTTAAAGTACACACAATACCCATTATTATCGAGATCAATAACACAATTTTAACTCTCTATACTCTATTTCTGTTACTTTTCATAAATCAAAACAGTTTTAAAATTAATAAAACGGAATAAAACAAAATTATTATATTTCTATACGTAGAAAAAAAATAACGTTTCTAAAACCTACCTACCTACTTTACATTAAAATGTAAGGAAAAAGATTGTTTAAATTAAAAGATAGGTAAGAGAAAATTAATGTACCAATCCGCACTTGGCCAGCTTGGTGGACTAAGGCCTAAACCCTGTTAACCCTAGACGTTCTGATAAGAGACTCGTGCCCATGTTTGGTTTAGTGTGTATATAAATCTTCGAGAGTCCTGTAAGTGAATTGAGGCGCATATCCAATTTGTAACACCTATTTCAAATAGATACACATGCCTTAATTCAATTACGACCAAATAGCCCTCAATTGAACAATACGATGCAACTCCTACCTTGAGTATCGGCTACGTCATATTGTTGATATGAAGGGTACAATGTGCATGTCACATTTATAATTTAAATTTCTTTATGTTTAAAATTAAACTACTTTTCTAAATTAATACTTGCATTGCACTCAACAAACTGAAAAAGGTACGCAAAGGTCCCATTACAGTTGGAACCTTTCATGTTTTGATCAACTATAATTCTTAAAACGCTTTTTCTTTCATATGTAATAAAATAAAATATTAGTGGTGAAAGTATGAAACTGCCGATTTGGACCGAAAAATTAAACCTTGTTTTTTTAAGCAAAACCTATTTATTTAAACTACATATTTACACTTATTATCTATACTATTACATTGCTGCCATTTAAACGTAAGTTCATTTATGTCTTCGCTATAGAACTCTGGTGAGATTCGACAAACTCTGTGAAAGCGTGTGTACGGTCTCGTGGGAAGATTTTTTTTTTACCACGTAGAAAATTGTCCAAATCTCGAAAATAATGGTAAAGGTCCGGCGAGTACGTAGGATTATGTATGGGTTATATCTGCAGCTCCTATAGAGTTACAACGGTTTCTCGTGAAGTGTGAGGTCTCGGGTTATCATTATCATCATCATCATATCAACCGATACTGTCATCATGTAACCGAATCCGTCATCGCGGTGGAATCTGCCTTCCGAACCGGTGGTAGTCACTACAACCAGACTGACTTGACGTTCCAAAAGTGCTTATAAACTGGACCTAATTGAAATAAAACAATTTAGATTTTTTTAATTTTTGATAGACGTCCACTGCTGGACATAGGGGTTTTGCAGAGTTCCAAGTTCCACGGATTGTGCCGCTCGGATCCAGCGGCTACCTGCGAACCGCTCAATGTCGTCTATCCACCTCGTTGGCGGTCGACCAACGCTGCGCTTGCCAGTGCGGGGCTAACATTCCAGCACCTTAGAACCTACGTCCATCCTTTCCCCGAACTGTGTGCCACATCACCTCCGCGAAACGTTGAGCTCTTCCACATTTTTGATTTGATCAAGTAGAGGTACAGCTCTCCCTCCATCGCCCACTCAGTGACTCTGAGCCTTCTTATGAGGACCACACATCTTGGGTTACCATGGAGCAATAATGGTCTAGATCGATTTACGAGTCGGCGCTGTTTCACTACCAGATCTGCTATCATTGTTCCAAGTTCGGCAGAGTAAACGTCTGCTGTAATTAATTGACCATACCTGAGAAAGCTATAATGAAAACTCCCTCAAGGGGTCCCCCCATTTCATTTAACGCTTACAAAAATTAAATTAACTTTTCACCCTTTGTACCCCCTTTGTCACAATTCGATCCAATATTCTTTCGTGTCTGTACCGCTTCAACAAATCAATAAAAGTTTCAACTCTATTTCTATTTGCAAATTTGGCAATCCTGTCACTATTTTTTAATTGATTTGATGCAATTATCTCTTAAAACTTCCACCTGTGTCTCCCCTGTGGTTCGTTTTTAAGTCGAAGTTTCCACAACGAAAGCGTTTTAACCAAACGCGCACGATGTTTTTATTAGCATTCTTCTCTATAGCTAGCGTTGATATTGCCTCGTTAAACCGCGTTGGAACTCTTCTTCAAAAATAGCTCAGGTTTTCAAAGTATCCATCTTTCAAGTTTAAGCTGAATAAAAAAAAAAGTTTAAAGACGAAAACCGAATGTTGCACGCTTTTTAGAACCGCAATGTAAAAAAAGTTTCGCTCGAAAATCTCACACCATGAAGGTTATGTCTATTCACAGTATCTATAAATATGTTTTGTTTGTTTAGTTTTTAGTAATAACATAGAAAGTAAGTTGTAATACTAAAAAAATAGAGCGTATACGCTCAAAATAAAATTATTATTATATAACTATAACGGCAATTTCATACTTTAACCCCATAATTACAGCATAAAAAAACTAAAAATGGTTAGAATTAAGGAAAATAAATTGGAAATCGTTCATTATGTTTGGAGTTGATTTTTACAGACTACAAATTGTGGAAGGAGGTTCTACGCTACACTTTTTTGCATTCAATATAACACAAATTGCACAGAAATATGATCAGTATTAGCCTAACCTAAATAGGAAGGGCAAAGCAACGCAAGCATAGTTATAAGTGTCACTCATTCATTATTGTATTTTAAATCTTACTCTCTTGATAAAATATTACTTCCCGATAAAGTTTCTTTCAAATGGTAAAAAATAATCAAAAAAATCTTTCCTCTTTATAACATTAGTACAGATGTATTGGATGTATTCATTGATATTAGTTTTAGATGAATAGAATACAGAGATCAAGAGCAAGAAAATAAAATGCGAATATGGTAAAGTTTCGAAAATGGACGCTAAATGTTTGAATCCTTTCGCATGGCGTCGCATGTTTAATACTAATAAATTTAAACTAACGCAAAATATGGAGCCTCAAGACGGCTCGAAACTAGTTATCGAAACAAGCATTCTATTGCGGCATTCCAAAGAATTATAGCTAAATTTCCCGGATATTTTGTGTACGTTAACACAAAAAAAATCCAAAAAAAACTAAATTTTTCAATAGCTTGATCTATGCTCTCAAGAATACTGGTACAATCAAATTTAAGAAGGCTGTGCATTAAGAAAAACTATTTTAAAAATTGTGTACGGTAGGGCCTAAAGTCCTAACTTAAGAACCGTTAAAACCTATTGACGAAAATTTGTGACACATATAGTAACAGTCCATGTACTAACAGGTGTCAAAATTTCTACTAAAGGTGTGTCAGTTCCAAACTGCCTAACTGCCTTCTAAACGCATCATTGTTAATCTGGCGGAATAACTACCAACGCTTAAAGCAGTTTCATTTAAGTAATGTTCACGCTATCTTAATAATCAGATTTAGAATCCTTATTACAGGGGCGTCAAAGTATACCAGATTTATAATAAAACAATACTGATTTAAGCCAAAGTCACCAAGCCCAAGTGTACCAAGATAAGATCGCAGTTGCAAATTTAATTTTAATTATTGTACATTTTTAACATTTTAAAAACACAATATTTAACTGAATTGTTAACATTTTAATAATACAGTCATTAAATATGCAGCACAGTGCAAATTTATTTAGCGAAATAATAAAAATAGCACTGTCACTTGTTTATCATTATTGTAGCTACGACCTGCTGAGATGGCAATATTATAATCAATGGAACGTGTTTACATATTGCCCTAGATCTTAACACATTATATAATTAATAATCGATAGACTAAAGTATATATATATATAATTATGTGCATGTTGCAAATTATATTATATATACACTTATGCTATAGTTCACAAGCGTTACATCGCAACCTAGAATGTGATGATTACTAAATTAATTGGGTTGAATTATATAAGAATACTAGCGGACCCCAGCGCCATCTGTCGGGCTGATCTGTGAATCTAAACCATCCAGGGTGCCACCCAAACGCATACCAAAAAATTCATTCAAATCGGTCCAGTCGTTTAGGAGTTCAGTGACATAAACACGCATACAAGAAATATATGAGCAGGCAGATGGCCCACCTGATGGTAAGTGGAAGACCGTCGCCTTTAAACAGCAACAATTCGCAGGGCATGCATGGAATCATGGAGCAGGTCCAACAAAGTTCCGCCCAGTGTCCACCAATTTGAGGCAAGGCAATGTTAAGCCTCATGTCCTGTAATTACGCCGGCAACAGACCGGAACACAACATTGCTGTTTCGCGGCATAAATAAACATGGCGATAGTACTTCCCCAGACCAGCTCTGACACAAAAAGCTCTACTACTAATAAACATAGTTAGTAGAATGTTGTTTACATCCATACGTTATATACACTCCGCAATGGCAAAAATGTCGAATAGAAGCCAGACATTTCTGAGCGTTTGATATATAAGAGGCGTCTTGCTAAGCCTCATATATTTAAAACAAAATCTCTCATCCATGATTAAGATATGTAGTTCAATAAACCAATATTCAGAAAGTTTTAGGAAAGATGAATGTGTTCTAGGAAAGAAGAATATCTGATGAATAAGTTTTAGGTTCTATAAATTTACACAAAAAATATTTTCGCATCGCAGCTATGCACTAGTTTGTGGTTGCAGACGGATATGTTATAGTGAATTCTTAAAATAGTCGTTACAAAACCAACATCTATTTATACTAACGTTTCAATTGTTTAGTAAACAATGGAGCTATTTCAATAGTTAAGAGTAGTTTGCAGATCCTATCTTCATATTTTTGAATGAAGCCATCTATTTAAAAAAGTTAAAACTGTTAACCTAAGATAAAAAGATCTGTTTGGTACCTTTGTTTGTGTTAGCTAAAATCAGCTAATATTCCTTCAGGCATGATGGTATGTTTAATTTTAATTTGCCTAAATGAAACACAGTATAGGTAATAGGCACTTATTTTCCCACATGACTAGCAATCAAACAGAAGTCATAAATTATATTTACAGCTACTGAAAATGTGTAATTTACAAAGGGGAGTAAATGTATAGTACTTGCGACTTGTTGCTTGGAACAAACAGTGAACACACATGTGTCATTAGAAAGCTTTTTTAGATATGCTAGAATAGTTTCTAAGGTGGTATTTTGAAACTGTGCAAAAAACGTTATGTTGCCATTTATAGCTTAGACATTTAATAATAACTAGCTGACCTGTGCAACTTTGTCTGCACCAAATCGGTTATTAGCGGAAAACACGAATAAAATGACATTCCTAAAAATGAATCCTAACTAGATCGATTTATCGCCCCCGAAACACCCTGTATACTAAATTTCATGCAAATCGTTGCAACCGATTCCGAAATTATATATATACAAGAATTGCTTGTTTAAAGATATAAGATTGTAAAAGCCTTTATGTGCTATATGTAAGCATTGTTTAACATGTGAAGATTATTTACGTTTATGATATTATTTAGATATTTAAAATAATATTAATTAAGATTGTTATAAGAAGGGTATTAGTTGATTTTTTTATTTACGGATGATATTTTAAAATGCACCTAATTTAAAAAAGAACCAAAATATAAATATGTATAACAATAATTAAGTAATTTATATTAGCTTGAATATAAAATGTGTTTGTAATTTCTTTTTTCGGTATACAGTGATAAAAAAAAAACAATATAAAGAAAAAAAGATTCCAATTATGGATAGAGGCACAAACCCTCAAGGTATTTGCAATTATTGTAATAATTTAGGAAGTATTAAGTTCTAAGTGAACAGTTATAATTAAAATTATATTGTAAAAAAGAAAAAGGAAATTAAAGCGGAAATACTAAGAAAGTTGTTTTGAACCATCAGCCTTTTGCCAATATATATTACAAAGGGTAGGTACAAAGTAAGAAACATGATTTAATACAAAAAAGACACAATTTTGTGACTGATAATCATTGTTTCCTTTATTTAGTTTCCATCTTTTCATGGGAAATCATTTAATTTAATTCAATTTTAATAAATATTTTAACTAAAGAATTTTGAGTTAAAATTTACAACTTTGTTAGTTAATATCAACCCATCATCAATAACCAGATTTTAAGTTCCATATTGATTCTCAGATATACTTGGTAGGAATTACTTTAGGAATCAATTTATATAAGCATTTAGATGGACTTTCTTTTAGATCGCAATAGAGAAATGTTCGTCCACCCAAGAAGTAGAAAAATTATTTAATTAAAGAACTGGCTGTGAAAATATAGGTACAGAATTTGTACACAAAAGAACTAACTGTGAACTGCTGTATCTTGTTTACACAACTGCACTCGTAGGCCAATAAATCCTCAATTTAGCTGTATGTGCAAATGTACAAAGAAAAGTTTATAGTCAAATTCATTTGACACCATTTGATTTGAGAGAATTCAACAAGCAATTTGCTTTTAAATTTGAGGATTTCCCTTATTTTTCATGGTACCTAAAGTTCATACTGTTTCAACGAGAAAATAATTTTCAACATTGGCCCACAATTCACAAAAAAAAAATAACAAACAACAAAACAAATACATAGTCAAACATAGAACAACCTCCTTTATAGAAGTCTGTTAAAAAGTAGCCAGGCAGTATCATTGATATTGATAAAATGTATTTATTAATTATAAGTGTTAGTGCTCACTATATTTTAAAACATAAAATAATAATTTAATAAAGTATATAAAAAATTTAAAAGTTGAATCTAAAGTTAATAAAGTCAAAGTCAATTGTTTTTTTATTAAAATAGAATTTAAAAAAAATTTTGCATCTACCTTAAAACCAATGTTTCTAGGTAAATAAACAATGGTCTTGAAACATTTGTAATATAATATAACAAATTTATAATTCTATCATAGATGTTATTTACCGAATGGGACATAGTTTTTGATGACCTGCACATGGCATGATCTTTATATTCAATTCAAATTTGAACAAACTTCAAAATATAAATTAATAAAAATTTCAAATTAATAAAAAAATTTAGAAAAAAGTATGCGAATGAACACAAGATAATATTTTTGTTATTAAGTGTATATTGAATATACTGCGCATATCAGCAATATGGAAAAGACACCACCAAAATAAAACTAAATTGTGCCTCAAAAATAATATATGAAGAAGTATACTTACTTAATACTCTCCAGCAAATTAACATTCCAGTAACTACCACCAATATAATTAACTAGAAATGTTAGGCACACACCACAAATATAAAATATTATTTTCTATGTTATATTAAGAATATATTTCTTTTTTTCTTCGACTGGCACACAGGCAATATTATTGCCAATAATCCGATTCGTCATTAATATTGGCATATGTGCAGGGTGTCATAGCCTTAATTATTGTTTTACTATCCTAAAAAACTAAACACAATGGGTGCAGAATTTTAACAAACGCATAAGTGACACCAAAATATAATGAAATATTGATTTCAAATACTGACCGCACCGTTTTCGCGTACGAACTAAACCCAACCAAGAAAATTATGTAAACGTTGTGTTTTCCAATTATGTTGATTAAAAATGCTCAATGAGACTTCACGAGCACCTCGTGCGAACGCAACAAATAGATACTCGACATATTTCTAGACAAGACTCCCAAGAGTCAAGGTGGCAGGTACAAATCGGTTCTATGTACCAATACAAACCTAATATATAATATTGCGCGAACCTATTCCTCCCAAAACTGCGTACAAAATAAGTACTTATAATAAAAATATGAGCGTGAGATAATAATTACCCAATATTTAGCGATGCTATTCAACAGCTATAGGCCCGAGCGGTTGATACCACGCACGTCGACAGGAAAATAATGTAATATGGCGGACCCTCAGCAAACCAAAATGTTACAGAAGAACGGTAAAGTATGCACTAATATTGACCATAAACAATGTCAATGCTGGCAACATAAATGACTAAGAGTCATCCGCACCAAAGAAAACCAAAGAAAAAAGTACAGATACCAGTTATATTAGCTCTAGCCGCAATGTAGTATGATTGAGCTCTTTATTGACATATTTGGTTTCACGTATTCCCTATTCAAGTATCTGAACATAACCATTACAGGCTAATAAAAGCTAAAAGAGCAAAAAATTAAGAAGAAGAAGATAACCATTACAGAAGTAAAATATTATCAGTATTTAATTTTCTACTAATCTAAATTAAACTATTATAAGCCAACAAACAAGGCAAGTGCAAGTAAAATAAAAATAATAATTATGTATATAATATTATTTGTAATAATTATTAGTCATCCAGATGAACAGCTAATGTATAAAAATAAATTGTTAGATAAACCTGAATCTTTAAAAGTGCTGTCTGTTGCTGAATCAAATAAAAATATTTCATTAAATTTAATGATAAACTTATCGGTTTGAAAGTATTTATTATACCCTTCTGAGCGATTCTGTCTCAAAACTTATTTCTGGTATACCTTTGAGTCCGGGCATTTATGGTGTTCCTTAAAAAAAATCTTTTTCTCACTATGCGGTTCAATCGCCTTAGAAGTAACTGTCAACTTTGAATGAAGCTAATATAGCATACCCAAATTTGGATTTTTTTTCTGCATTGTAGATTAAGTGTAGGTACTCTAATTCCGTTTTTTCTAAAATCAAAATTATTAAATTAAATTGTCTAGGTAATATACCGAAAAAAGTAAAAAGATTTTTAAATAAATATGTACAGTGTAATTTAAATTACTGAATAACATCTTGGTAGATAAATATGCAAGCTTGTTTTTCAGCTTTTAGTAATAAACGTACTGATACGTAGAAAAAAAATATTTTTGGTAGCACTATTCTACATACGTGTCATGGTACCTACACTTTTTCAAACATTTTTCAAAAACGCATGATTTAAGACAATTTGTCTGCCGATGTTTTATACTTTTTTGTATTATTTACGATTTAATATATCACTGAAACAATGGAAGACGTGCAGGAAATTAGCAGGAATCAACTACTTGAGAACAGATAATGCCAACCTTACGGGAAGTTAGGTTAAGTTATAACTTAGTATTTTGTATCGAAAAGACTATCTGCATATAATCATTGCTGCTCTACCGTACTTAAATAAAAAAATTATAATTCTGAGAATAGCAATAATTTAAAAAAACAGACAAAGTCACAAGAACATGCCGTTTTGAAATTCAAATTCTAGTAGGAAGTTCATAAGGATGAAAGGTTTTATTCATTAGGAAGTAGTTTTAATTTAAACTATTTTTTATCTTTGAAATAGAGCTACGAACCAAAGACAATATAAACAAAAGTGTTTATATACTCATTGGTTACTGATTATTGGTATATGAGATACTCAGTGGCTATTCTTTATGATAGTGTGGGGTAAGGCGGGAACATATGCCAGTCGTCGATTCAGTCGTCGATCTAATTATCGGATCGGACGTCCGAGTAAGAAACTGCCATAAGCCGTTGAACCGGCGTAAATCTTGCAATCTTTGCTGTCAATAGTTACTTTCGCATAAAAAAAATACAGAAGTTTCCTTTCACAGCACAGATTAAAAGACCTACGCCTGTCGCAAGCCTGTCGAATATTGCCAGTAGGAAGACACTAATTTCGAACGTTGAATTTTTATGCCGCCAAATATAAAAAATAATAACTGTTTTGAGTGTCTTTTTAATAGCTGTGGTTAACGCACGGGTCAGAGAGACTTTGGTGTAAAATATATTATAGTTTTGTGTTTATATTTTGTGCAATATTTTTTGTTGGTAAGTGCTTGCTTATTAATGAATAATAATAATAAATATACTACGACAATACACACATCGCCATCTAGCCCCAAAGTAAGTGTAGCTTCGTTTATGGGTACTGAGATAGCTGATGAATATTTTTTTATGAATATAATACACATAAATACTTATAATATACAGATAAACACCCAGACACTGGAAAACATTCATGTTCATCACACCAACATTTTCCAGTTGTGGGAATCGAAAGCACGGCCTTGGACTCAGAAAGCAGGGTCGCTGCCCACTGCGCCACTCGGCCGTCAATTATTGTATTCGTCCGCCGAAGTACCAAGCTGGGGGAACATGGAGGCAGATCCTCCCATGCCCGGGAGCATGTAGAAATCCCACAGCGTACGCCGACTTCCTCTGGTCACAAGCGACCACTAGAAGAGAAAATCCATTTTAAAATTCCTCCTCATTTAAAAATCTATCAGTGATCCTGCATCTGCAAATCCCTCTATTCAATTAATTTATATCCATCCATCCCTAGAAGTTGCATCTAAAAAATACTTGGACACGGATTCAGGCCCTTTTGTTGTTTATGTATCACGCGTAGTGACTGATCCCTCGTCCGGCTCTTCTATCAGGGCAATAAAATTCGGACAATTTTTATATAAGAATAAAATTAAATCTATTGTTAATGACGGTGTTAAGAGCGTAGGTAGAAATAAGATCTATGTGGAATTTAAGTGTGGGGAAGCAGCTAATAGCTTTCTTACTAACCCTATTTTAGAAAATGCAGAATTTAAGGCATACATCCCTACGTTTAATACAACTCGAATGGGTCTAGTAAGAGGAGTTCCTGTTGAATGGCACCTGGATGAATTTGTTGAGTCTCTTGATCTCCCTTCCGGCTGTGGAGAGGTGCTCAAAGCCAGAAGACTTAACCGTAAGCAAATAACAGAAGGCATTGTGACTTGGGTTCTAACCCAATCGGTAGTCGTCACATTTAGAGGACAAGTTCTTCCCAATAAAATTTACTCTTACCATACATCTCTTCCAGTAGAAACGTACTATTTCCGTTCCATACAATGTGTAAATTGTTGTAGATTTGGTCATACAAAAATCCAATGCCGCTCAAAACCTAGGTGCTACAAGTGCTCACAGCAACATACCGGAGATACTTGCAACATAACTATGGATGATGCATTATGCATACTTAGTTCAGGAGGGCATTTAGCTACTGACAAAAACTGTTCTGAACATACACGCCAACAGTCTATTAAGCAGGCTATGTCTCAAGATAATATATCCTATATTGAAGCTTCTTCCCGTTTCCCGATTAGCCACCCTTCTTATGCCGAAATATCTAAGCAAATGTTTGCTTCATCTAATAATCATGACTCTGGTCATGAAAATACCCAGTTTAAATCAATTCCTACACGATCTTACCGAAAAACGGTTATTAGCAGTCCTCGTCCTAGACCTAGTCCAGGGATACGACCAAAAAGCTCATAAAAATATCATTGGTAACTGTTCATCTTCCCTAGGCAATGGCTCTGCCATTAATCCCAACCATGATCACTCTTACTTTACTAATTCTAGTGACAAAAACATCCCTAATTGGTCCCTGTTTTAAAAACATCCCTAATTGATCTTTTAGAAAAGATTACTACCCAATCATTACCGTCCAACGTTGCAAATATATTGATAAAAATCATCTCTCTTCTTCATAATGGACTTAGTCACAATTCTACAATGGAACTGTAAAAGTCTACGTAGTAAAAAACATGAATTATCTTTACTAATAAACCAATATAAACCTGCCATTCTTGCCATCTCTGAGTCTTGGCTTAAGCCAGTTTCCCATTTTAGGGTCCCGGGCTTTGCTTGTCTGAGGGATGACAGGGATGATGGGTATGCGGGAAGCGCTATCCTAGTCAGGCGCTCTCTCATATATTCCTCCATTCTTCTTCCATCCCACAGTAAAAAGTTCAATGCTGTAGCTGTTAAAGTACTTAATATATATTTCCTCTCTGTGTATATTCCACACCCACATTCATCACTTATCCCAGAGTTGAAATCTATACTACTATCACTAAATTCCCCTATTGTAGTAATGGTAGATTTTTACTCTCACCACACAGCCTGGGGTTCCCACTCATGTGACGGGTTTGCCATTCTTTTGATGGAACTCTTTGATGAGCTTGACATATGTATTCTCAATAACGGATCTACGACAAGAAGAGTATACCCAGATCAGAACCCTAAGTCTGCTTTAGACCTATCTCTTTGTTCTCCTTTTTTAGCCTCACTTATGTCTTGGCCAACCCTCCCAAGCTCGCACGGCAGCGGTCATTTCCCTATTCTTCTCACTTTGGCCCAAAAGTCGATTCCGTTCAAAGTGCCTAACCCGCTACTTAAGTATAAGCTCAGAAAAGCACAATGGCCTGCGTACGCAGATTCCGTTGATAGGTTTATTGATTCTCTTTCAGCTGCTGGAGGTGGTGGTGCTGTTTACTATGAGCATTTACTATGAGCAATTTGTTAAAATTCTGAAATCATCAGATAACCTCCATATTCCTATAAAAAAGACTGAACGTGACTTTTACTCATCTCCACCTTGGTGGGATGACGAGTGTACAAACATGATTAAAAAACGCAAGGAAGCTGAGTCCTCTTATACAATGAATATGACTCGTAGCAATTTTCTTGATTACCAGCGTACTAATGGTATAACTAGGAGACTTATGTCTAAAAAGAAAAAAAACGGTTGGGTAGATTACTGTGAATCCTTAGATCCCCGTTCTCCCTCGTCCTCAGTCTGGAATAAAATTAAGCGTTTCCGGAACTCTGTTTTATCTACAGATCCTTCATCGAACGATACAAATATCTGACTATACTATTGATGAACTTCAAGGAGTTCTTTAAAGTCTTAAAGATTCAGCCCCTGGGGCCGATGCCATACCTTATTCCTTTTTGGTAAAACTTAAAGAAAAAGCGAAACATTTTTACCTTGATTTGATCAACAGTTTTTTTTAAAAGGACTAGTCCCGAAAAAGACCCCATGGATCCAAAATCTTACCGTCCCATAGCTCTTTTCTCCACGTTAGCCAAAATTATGGAGCACTTGATAAAAATCAGATTGGAATGGATAGTAGAAAGTAGAGGTTTATTGGGCAAGTCCCAATTTGGCTTCCGAAAGGGACTCGGAACAATGGATAGTCTTGGAGTCATTACGACAGATATTCGAACAGCCCTGGCTAAAGGAGAGTATCTCGTGGGTGTATTTCTTGACATAGAATCAGCATATGATAGTGTTCTCCTTCCGCTTCTGAGACATAAACTGCATCAGCTGAATATTCCGCCGAGGTTAACTCAAATCATATTATATCTTCTATCAACCCGAAATATTCTGATGAAAACTCCTTCTTCTTTTCTTCCCCCCAGAACCATCTGGAGAGGTCTCCCTCAGGGGTCTGTCTTAAGTCCATTGCTTTATAGCATTTACTCCTATGATCTCGAACTGTCTGTCGTAAGCTTTTGCAATGTTCTACAATATGCTGACGATATCGCTCTGTACGTTAGCTCCAATTGCATGGAAAATATCACAAGTAACTTAAACTCTGCATTGTACTATTTAGGCCAGTGGTTATTAGATCATGGTTATACCTTTCTATCGATTAGTGCAAGGCAGTAGTCTTTACTCGGAAAAGAATCATTCCAGATGCTAATATTATGTATAATGTATAATGTTAACGCTTTACTCTCGAAAATAAGGCCAAATTTTTAGGTGTTGTACTTGACTCAAGACTAAATGGCGCGTCTCATGTTCTACACGTCAGTCAAAAATGTGAAAGTGGCATTAACATCCTCCGTGCATTGTGAGGGGTGTGGTGGGGTGCTCGCCCCTACTCCCAAAAACTTCTTTATAATGCCATAATCCGCAGCCACATGGACTATGGGCTATTTGTTCTTGACCCCATTAACAAATTGGCAACTGAAAAGCTAAACAAAATACAATACAGATGTCTAAGAATAATACTTGGTGCCATGAAGTCATCTCCCACCAATGCACTGCAAGTGGTATGCGTTGATTCTCCAGTTCAGATAAGAAGCCAGCGCTTATGTGACCGCTTTATCTGTAAAGTTTTACAAATTTCTTTGCATCCGTTATTTGATAGCCTTCGACGGCTATCTTCTGTTGTCAAAACAAACCAAGGCCTCAATTTTCTTTTAAATAGTTTTCGTAAATTCACATCTCTTCCTCATCCAATTCAGTCATCTCCAATGAAATCCCTTTTTTCTACACCATTCAAAAGTTTGACTTATAAACCATCCATTGTTAATTTAAATTTACATAACGATACAATTGGGGTTGGCCCCAATTGTATCGTTTGAGGTTCGTATCCAAAGGTTCAATGAAATTATTCATAGTAACTGGCCCGAGTACCTTATAATCTATACGGATGCCTCAAAATTATCTCTGTCTGGTTGCGTTGGCGTAGCATGTTGGATACCAAAATACAAAATTGGTATTCAATTCAAGTGTCCCCCACAATCTTCAGTATTTACTGGAGAGTCTATAGGTATATTGGAAGCAATCCTCTTTGTGGAAGCCCATAACATAAAACGAACAATAGTACTGACTGACTCCTTAAGCTGCTTACAAGCACTAAAGGATAATCCGTTTCGCTCTAAGATGAGAATCTCCATCATATTAAGGATAAGAGAGGTATTGCAAACATGTCAGCAGAAAGGCCTTACCGTTGTGTTAGGGTGGGTTCCAGGTCACTCAGGCATCATTGGTAATGAGACAGCTGACGCCTGGGCTAAACTTGCAACCGAATCGGGTTCTATGACCTATTTTAAAATCCACCAGCAAGACCTTCGTTGCTTAGCAAAATCAAACTTGGAGAAATCTTGGAACTCAGTGTGGGTCGAAACAAAATCGTTTAAAGGAAAACAATATGCTTCAATCCAGCCTAATATCCCCCAAAAACCATGGTTCTTTATTCATAAAATCTGTTCGCTGGGTCACGTCAACTATCAGTCGTCTACGGATTGGACATGCTTGTACCCCAGTACATTTGACAAAAATAAGAGTTCGAGATCATTCTCTGTGTGAGTGTGGCCTGGACGAAGGATCAGTCTCACATATCCTTTTTTCCTGCCCGAAATTGCCCTTTAATCTGTATGATATACTTCTTTCTAAAATTCCTCGTCCCTTAAATGTCGAGTGTGTGTTAAAGTCAGTGTATAGTCGGGATGTTAAATATCTATGCAAATTTATTTAAATTAACAAATTAAAACTATGATTTTTATATTTTGGATATAAATTTTGAATTTTAATTGTTCTTCAAATGATTGTTAAATTCATGCGTACTTAGTTCATTTCTCTAACAACTACTATTGCAGGTCGAAGTTATCAAATAGACATTTCTTTTTCTTTACTGACCACTCTAGTTCGTGCCTTTTCCAAGCTACTTGACACAGGCAAAGTACGTTGTGCTGTTTTGGCACTACGAAAAGCCATAAATCAAAAGAAGAAGAAGAAGACACTAATTTCAAATCGTGCATGAAGTCATCTGTATGTGAGCAAACCGTTTGCTAGCCAATAATTTGATAACTTTAAAACTAGAGAACAAACATAATTGGAATGTATTCAAAATGAGCTTTGATTCATTAAATGACTTTGACATAAATTGGTCACCAGAAATTAATGTTGTATGCGAATTTCAAAGAAAGATACCTAAAAACTAAAAAAAATCATGAATTGAAGCAAATAAAATCTCTCATATTATATATGAAGAGAAGTTTGTTCAACACATGTTATTCTCACTCTCAAACTATGTACGCCTTCGCGGGGTATAAGGTGCTTTCCATCTCGTTTAACAATCTTTTACCTTATTTACGTTATATTGTTATAAATGCACATCTAGCTTTCGGAGTTATGAGTGTTTTAAACAATTAAATAACACTTGCTTCAACTGTGTAGGAAAACGTCTTAAGACAACCTGCTTAATATGTTTAAAGTCTGCCATTCGCACTTGGCCAGCGTGGTGGAATACAGCTTAAACCCTTCTCATTCTGAGAAAAGGCCGCTTCAGTGGACAGATTATGCTTGGTGATGATGATTCCTTTTGACTGCATAGCGCACAGATGAAAAATTATTGGTCCTGAAATTCAATTTTATCAGTTGGGCACATTACTAGAAAGAGAAAACTTTACACGTCGCATGAGACAAAACGTCAGATGTAGCGACTAAGTATCGGATGTAGTTTAAGTGCACAGCCGTGGCCTGTGGAATAAACTCTTTCAATTTAGAAGTGTTCTCTCCATTTGATTTTTGAATGGACAGGTCGAGATTTGCTTCCCGCCTCTCCCGTCTCCCCGAAAGTGTCCTGACTCCGGACTCCTCACCTCAGTCCGTGTTCAGAGTTCAGTCGAAGTGGCCGCTCCAGGCAGCCAACGAAAGGAGGTAGTTAATTGCAGAGCACCTATTGATTTTTGGTTCCTTTATTGGTGGAGTTAAGTCTATGAAGTATAGACTCAACAGTCAAACCATGTAAAGATGAATGTCTTATATTATTTAGTGTATTATCTATGGTCCGGTGCTCAGCTTTCTGAGGTTTTGAGTTTTGACTTTGAGAACCTTTGTTACGGAAGGTAGGTAGTAGTTTCTTTGTCCTGCCATGTATGGTGCCTTCTATGGTGTTTTTTCCTTCCGATATTTTTGAGTATTATTAAAATTCTTTAATAAATTAGGTTTTTTCTTCCATAAAATGTTGTAGTCTCCGAACAATAATATTTAAATCATATATTCATATTTATGGTTTTTATTTTAGGGATTCAATGTTGCTAGATTAACATTTATTTTTACTTACTAATTTTGTCTATGGTTACAATTAAAATATTGAGTTATTTTTTAAATTCAAAATACTTTATGAAATTTGTCTTGAATTAAATTGGTGTGACTCGATTCGTCCTAGTGTTTTGTAGTGCACATTAGGAAAGTTTAGAAAGCCTTCCCTATGGATCATGAGGTCTTGGGTTCAAATAAGGGGCTAAAATTGTTAAATAAGTTTATATATATTGACGTTTTATATTTTACAAGCACGCATTTGTAGTGACCTTTTCATGAGGAAACCTTCTTAGGATTCCATGTATTTACATTGCAAGTGCCAAGTTTGTTATGAGACAGAAGGAGAAGTCCAGAGCAGCTCCCGAGTTTTGTGACTTAGGTGTTAGTTGTCGATGCAAACCTAAATGGCCTGTCCCGGCCCAATACACTTTCCTGTAGTGTATAAGGGTTTTATGTAGTGATTCGAACATTCTACAGTCTTTCCACGCTTGATTTGAGCCATGGTCATCGGATTAAAAAGTGTTTTGTTGATTATTTGTGTCTTATATAATTAATTAAGCATCATATTTCTCTTGTCCACAGTTCAACATGAAAGGCCTTCAAGATCTGATGAGAAATATTGATATAAAACCTTTTCATGTAAACACTGAGCATTTAGTGAATATAACCCACATCAACAATCCTCATGACTTTTATGTGCGCAATGTTAAATACATGCACGTTGTTCTGAAAATTGAAAACCTGAAGAGACTACCACCAGCTTGCAGTGTGAAAATGGACGAAATTGTACTATTTGATATGGATACAGATTCTAGCACTACAAGATATGCTAGGGGTCAGGTGCGCAATATTGAAGAAATTGTACATTCAGTAATTTGTACTCTTTCGGCTATAGATTATGGTTTTTTTGTAAAAGTACCTCTAGAGTGCATTTACAAGTGTGATAATTTAGTATTGGTACTTCCCCCTTTGGCATACAAATGTCGGCTTGCTCACTGTGACAAGAAAGGAGATTCATGGGGATTGGCCATTGATGCCTTCAAAAGTTATGTCAGTACTATTGAACATACTAAAATGCTTATACAGGGTCAAATTGCAGACAAGTTAATTGTTAAATTGGGCAAGACTGAAAAGGAAGATTTAGCAACAATTTTATCTTACACAAGTTTTACCAGATTGGCAGGTGTGCCAGATAAGATTAATGGACTGCAGCCAACTGCTGCAGCGCTACCGATAAATTTATCAGGCTATACCTTGAAAGACCGAAAAACAAATGTTAAACTTCAAGTAACAGTATTATCAGGCTCATCACTGCAAGATTTTTATGTAGCGGAAATAAATGACTACAAGCAATATATTGAAAGCCGCGAAAAGTTTGCAAAATATGCCATACAGGAACCCAAATGCGAAGAAGGCACTTTAAAGAAAGGTGATAATATCTGCATTAAAGATTTTCTAAACATGTATGAAAGAGCTATTATCAAGGAAGTATTGGATCCTACTAAGGCTCTGGTCTTTATGGTTGATAAAGGACAAGAAGTACCGGTGCATTATAAGAATATGAGGAAGATGCCTCGACAATTTATGGATATCCCAGTTGTTGCTATTTGGTGTTCAATCCCTGAGAATTTGGCAAATAAAATCAGCGGCATGATGGTTTACCCTGGAAGGAAGTTTTATATAACAATCAAGGAGCTAGGACATGGATTTAACACTCCAAATGTAGTCGACATATCTACTTTTTAAGATGACACTTTAAGAAGTCAAAATCAGAAGAAAAGAAGAGAAGAAGTGAGATTACTTTTAAATTATTCTTCAATTTACACCTTCTATGTATTTGATGGATATTGTGGGTGTTAAGATAACATTTAAAATTTAAACAGATTTTTGAAACAATGTATTTTCTAATCTTTACTTAATATGTGAATTCAAAATTTGCATGTTTAATAAGTTGTAGTTCAGTATGATATTTATTATAGAAGTAAGAAACCATGCAACAAAGAACAATGGGAATAATGTAAGCCAGTCAGTTATGTCTATTTGGAATTTAAGCACAATTTTCACTGTATCAATTTAAACTAAGTCAGGTTTTAGTAACTTTAAAACCATATTATCTGAACTTCACTTTTTATGTAGATTTAAAATTTTTCTGTTTTGCAATGAGTGTTTCAGTATGTAGTAGGATGTGTAGTAGGACCTCTACATTTAAGGAGTAGTATGGTGTGCTAAGTACCAAATAATATTTAAATTTCTATATAACATGATAATCAGTATTGTAGGCAAAGGTCTCCTCTTACATCCATATTAATAAAGTGAATGTTTGTCTTGTTTTTTTACCAATCTTCAATGACTTGAAGGTGCTGCATTTGCGTTGATGGCTTACATCCTTGTCAACGGTAATTGATACTTTCTAGGCCGGTTAGTAGCAATAGTAAGGGAAGGCCTATGACCAGTGGTGGCCAATCAATAATTAACAATATCAGCTTAATAAATGAAGCTGATAATGTTATTGATTACATTTGTAGGTATTAAAATAAGTAATTGATTAATCTATATGACACTATCCTATTATACTATGTGGCATTATTGAATAAATAAATTACCTTTGAATGGACACTTAACTTGTTTTTTTTTTGTTTTTAATCACTTATCTTGGGGTAGATTTTAAAGAAACCCTAACAGATAGCCGAATCCTCAAACATATTTTTATTGTATTTCAAAATAACAATTCAATTCTTGTTTAGGCTTTTGTAAAATAACAATTATAAATGTACCAAATTGCATTAAAATCCGTTTAACAGTTTCTGCGTGACGTCCGCACTAACCCACAGATATACAGACAAACAGACACACATACACACAGACAAACAGGCAAAAATTCCAAAAATAGCATTTTCTGGATATATTGCTTATTTCTAACGTTTCCTAATTATTTTTTGGCAAAAATCTTTACTAAACAGATACAGCTAGTCTACGATTTTATTATAAGTTAAGGAAGGTGAATATATCTACGAACATCGGCTAACACAAATTGAATCCAAGCCTAAAATACGTCATCGTGCTATCAATCTATTACCAGCTTACTACAGGGCACGGGTCCCCTCCTACAATGAGAAGGGGTTAAGGCCGTAGTCCACTACGCTGGCTCAGTAGTCCACTACCAAATTCAAATTCAAACTCATTCAACATTTTTTTTATTCATGTAGGCCTATCACAGGCACTTATGAAGCGTTGATGCATATACGTTAACATCATTGTAAGGTGGGATGGTGACAACTTCGTTCGCCAACTTAAACCTAAAGAACCGACGAGGTTCCAAAGGCGCCCTGGTCTAGTGCAGAGAGGACCACAAACGGTTCTCCCTCCATTACCTAGAGCAGAAATAAATATCCGGTGTAGGGTGTAGGGCAGCCGTTATACCGACGCAATCAGCCTATATGGTAACCTACAACACTAAGCAACAAGCTACAAATAATATCAGGACCCTGAAGTCGGAGGAAAGAAATTCGGTCTGAGTTAAAATAAATCAAGTGCTATATTCTGTCTCTGACGGAAATCCAAAGTGATTGATAGGAAAGGCTGATCTTGGAATCAGTCCTGATACACCGAGACGGCGTTGTAACGTCCTTAGGCAGTGCGATTCCTGATCAATAAGATTTTAGGACATACGTCCTTGAACTCAATGGATTGTTGTCGGCGAGGGTTGCATATGTCATACCTATTAATGTAAAATCACAGATATTCTCTGAATATAATACTAGTCTATGCACCAACGTCAGCATACTGGAGAAATACTGAGGATGTAGAGACTGCATTGAAAAATCACTACAGCTATAAATAGCACAATTCAACGCTAACAATATAATAACGCGACAAGTTGAGAATAAGATCACACGGAGTTGGCGTGAGGACACCAAGTGGGCAAATGCAAGTCAACTCAACTCTTGAAAAACAAGGTCTATCTTTCTATACATATTATAGCAAAACTGTAACGGGCGAATTCTGTACTTTGAAGATATTCTATTTTAAATGTCTTTGTCTGCCTGTCTGTCTGTCTGACCGTAACCGCGCATCACGCTTAAATGAATGAATAAAAATGAAACTTTGCACGATTTGAGTTCTTACTACGAGGTAGGACATAGAAGACTTTTTATCCTAAAATTCAGCTTAGTTCCTTTAAGAGAGGGGATGAAAGTGTTTGATGATTTTACGCAATAACTCCGTCAAATGTTAGACTAACAGTTTTGGCCCAAATTTCGTGTAGTACTGATAAGTATGTTTGGATTTAGAGGATAGAACTCCTCAGCGGACAGCAGCGAATCAAAGCTGAATGCATTTATTGCCACATTTATAAGGACTTCAGTGCTGTCCTAGCAAAGGACTTTAGGACTGTCCCAGTAAATATAAAATGTTAAATATTGTCTTGGTTAACCCTTGCATATGAATCACCGAATAATGCGATTTTGATTCTTCCATAACCGATTCTATTCTTTGTTAGTGATAGTGACTGATGGATAACAAATTATTTTTGAAACTTTGTACAAAGAAGGGCATCCATCCATCAACTAACTTGGGTCAATTTACTTACCCAGAACTATCGACTAATATGTAGTGCTGCTATTTAGCCACACGCAATCATGCAGTCATTTATGAAGGTTATTAAAAGTATTCTTAATAAGGCGAAATGGTAGTAGGTCGTCGGGACGGGCATTTACGGTTTAGTCAGTTTACGTGATTGATATAAAATAGCAGCAGGGCTAGCAAGAGCGGGGGACATTTTCTCCACGGGGAAAGGATATAACGTTTATCCCCTCACGCATTTATATCCACCCCCCGAGCATGGGCACACGGGTGGACAATATATCCACGGTGGATATAATAGGGGAAAGACGAACCCCCGGTAAATGTCACAAATTAATTATTCTAATCTGTGCTCATGGTTTTGACAAATAAATTTTTCGTTTTCTGTTTTGTTTTGTTGTCTAAGTTTTTTATTGTTTTTTTTATCTATAAATGTTCCTCGTCTGCGGTTGTTTGTTTATATTATTTATTCTGGATTTTTCAAAGTGGTATAAAACCTACCTTTCGAGAAAATAAAATGAGTGCTAAAAAGTAAGTCTTCTATTATAAAATGTTTGAAAAAGTGACTACCTATTGATTTAGAAGCGTACCTAATGAATTAATGTTTTACAGTGAAAGTAAACAGAGACATTAATCATCAAGATCCAATCCTGTTTACATATCAAATTATTGATCTTGTACTATTTTATTTAAAGTTGTGCTTGCCTTTTTCTATGGCCCATTAGTGGACAAATTTGTGTTTATTCAGATCAAGAAGTAATAAAATACAATTGCAAATGTTGGTAGATTACATGCCAACCCACAACCACCTTGCCACTGGGGAATTCACAGGAACTCTTAGGAGCCAAAAGGGCAGACTCCCAGTGGCAAATCTTAGTCATTACTGAAGGAGCATGGGCCAGACGGGACGGTCAATCAGTGGAAACAGTTAAGTCAATTTTGCGGTAAAGTAAGCAAATGCAAAAAATTTAAATTATTTATTAGTTTTGTTGGCATCAAACAAGTCTTGCATAATTTTTCTTTTATTTGCAGACGTGGCAGGACATTAAAAAAGCTGCAACAGCACGGGGACGCAGCACCACAGGCAACATATACATATAGTATACATGTTGCTGTAAAGTCTGGTTGAGTGAAGAATTTATTTATTTTCCAGAGTAGGTATAGATGGAAGAATGCAGGATGCTCATTTATCACACAAAAATAAATTAAAAAGGATGAAAAGGTTAATTTAGAAATTTTATTAATTAAAATATGTATTTATAAATCTTTCTCTTTTTTGTCGAGCAACTGTTAACAATCTTGTTTGATCCATATTTGATGCCTGATGTCGTTCTTCGCTCGTATTTACAAAATTTACTGTCATTTGCTCCATTAGAGTTCTGAAATATACAAATTATATTATGCTCAATACTGTTGACCCAAATTAGTAGGGCAAATTGTATGTGAAAATGCAGGATCAATGATTTATAAGGAACCATTATTATAAGATATAATTTTATAATATTACCAAACATTAATGTGCCCAATAATAATAAGTTATGGGAACTTAAATATTATTTAAAGTATATATTTACAATACACGCCTATAATGATGCATAATATTATAAAGTGTTATGCAGGCATATATAAGTGGAGATGCTTTTTCGGGACTGTAATGAAGCACCCAGTCAATCCCCAAGCTGCGAAATGTGTCTTTGAGGTACCTATTGGCCCTTTCCACACAGTTTCTTACTTGGCAGTGCCAGTTTGTGTACTTCTCTGCAGAACTATTTGGTGCAGCTTCTAAATCCGGAGTCATCATCCAAGGCTCTAGAGCATAGCCTGAGTCCCCAATAAAATTCTACTTTGTTATTTAAACATGTAAATTAATTCCTACTTGTTTTGCTTTTTCAGATTTTCTCCAAGATTTTAATAAAATGTTGAATAGAAATATATGCACAATCCTACATTGTAATTTGGACGTGATGATTAACCCATGCCCATGTTAAATAATTTATCAGACATTTTTTTTTGTATTTTCTTATATTTCATTACTAAATACAGTATCTACTGCCAAGTTTTTGTACTAATTCCTCAAATAAACAATTTTATTATAATGAGACATTGTTTTTTGTATATTCATATAAATAATTTACCAGACTAGTCGTATACAACATATGCAGCAGAATCCTAGGCATGTAATTTCTAGGTAATTATGAGGAGTATAATATAATAATATAGGTAGGTGTGTAACTTTTTTTGATTTGCATTGTTTCCCTTTTATACTAGTAAATGGCAACAATAAGTAAAGTTTTGAAAGTTTGCACATTTTATTTAAAACATACATAAGATGTAGTACTGTCCGATTCTACTTTCATACAGCTGTATCTTTTCATATTTTACTTTAGAGTTAATAAATATGAATTGGTCATGGACACACCCCAATCTGTAAAACATATTTTAAAATTATTAACTTACTTGATTGTTTAAGTTTTTGATAAACTCTAGATCTAAATAATTTGTCTTTACCAGTTGAACATCTATCGTGGATCTCCAGAGTCTGTTCCCGGGAATAATATCTACTTTGGCATTAGTCTAAAATGAAATGAAAAATAATTAAAGTACCTAGCATTGAATATCTTTGCTATGTACTTATACTGAAGTACTAAGTACTGACTAATAATTTTATTATTAAAGTAAGTATAATATCTATATTTGATGAGGGGATGTCTGCCATTGCCAGACGGGTGATCAGTCCTATGTAAGGACCATTCCACCCTATTCCCCATGTTTGAGACACAGGTTTTACTCTGAAACCTACCAGTCTCTGTGGTGAACCTAACAATATCCCCTAAGGTGAGGTTTGCTAGGTCTTCTTCACTTATTCTATCCTTACCTTGTAGTTCCCATCTTACCAACACGTACAAGGGGCACTCGGCTATAAAGTGAAAACTAGTTATCACATCACTGCACTTTGAACAGGATGGGATTTATATTTACTAATGAGAATTATTAGGAAGTAAGTACCTATATATACTCACATACTGACAATAGCTCCAGTAATTTGGGTCAGTTATTTGCTGACTGTTGTTTGAGCAACAGCCATGGTCTTGACCTGTCCCCGCTGATAACTACCGTCCGCTAATAGCCTTAAAGATGTGAGAACCTAGACAAAAAGTGATTAGCCATGCTTTTTTTTAAACCTACGTTCATATATAGATGATGTCTTTGCACAAGGTGATTTTAGGTACTTAATAACAACTTACTTTTATGTGCACTGGTAGTCCATCGACAGCATTTAGTGGTTAGTGCCTCTTTAAGGTCCTCGCACGAGTACAGCACACAATTTTTACCCATCCGAAACAAGTGTTGAAACTCTGCATCGGGAAATTCGAACGGATTACTGGCGTCACGTATAGATCGCCGGTGTAATTTTCGTTCAGATTTCTCCATTTCACTTGAATAATAAGAGCCCCAGAAAGCACGAGACATGTTTTTTTCGACTTTAATTCGTTAACAGAATTTTAAACCCACGTCTAAGGACGGGGATAAAATTGTCTCTTTCAAATGTCAAAAAAGGATAGTCTTTCCCCTTTCATTTCTTCCCATGCTATGGGCGGGGGATATATATCCACGAGAAATGTCAAACGGGGATAAATTTATCCTCTCCCCTGTTGCCGTGCTCTGGCAAGGGGAAAAGATAATTATATCCCTTGATAGAGGATATAATCGGGGGATATAATTTATATCCTGCCCGTGCTAGCCCTGCAGCTGGTGATTAAAGCTCTAAGAGTAAGAATAGATATGCTATTCGCCCACACCTCAGTCGTTTAAATACTTTACTATTTGTTTATACTATTTGTGCCTTTGTATATTTGGCAGTTCCATATTGTCATAGGTGTAGATTATGTAGCAGTATGCTGGTTCATTAGAGTGATACTAAATGTCTATTTACGAAATGTATTCGTTGCTTGCGTCGAAGTAAAAATATAAGTAAGCTAAAAAACTTAAATACGCGGCTGCTCCTACAAACGCCTGTTTAAATAATTTGTCATTCATATCTTTTTGTTGTTGTACACATTTGCTCTAGATTTTTTCCACACATCTTCAAAATTTGGTAGGTACAGAAAACAACGCGTTAGGGCAAATCCTAGCACACATTATGTTCATGAAAATGGGCGTACCCAGCTTCTGGTTTAGGGGAGGCAAGTCAGATTTGTTTAGGTCAGAAAGTCCACGACTGTTTTGTGCTATTTTTTAAAGTGCCCGCTATAATCGACACTGATGCCAAAACTGTATCGTTTTTAATTTTTCTCTATCTGTCTGTATCTTGTCCTCCATAAGTTTTTTGACTGAGGTCATACATTTTCTTCGAGATTTCCAGGGGGGAAGCTGCTCTCCCTTGCCCCGTTCATTAATTTCCTTTTAGTGATCTTTTACCGAAAACGTTGTTTTTGTAGGTATAGTCATCATCATCATCATCATATCAACCCATTCCCAGCACGGGTACTACCACAATGAGAAGGGTTTAAGCCGCAGTCAAACACGCTGGCAATGTGTGGGACACCGTTAAAGCAAGTGATATTTAACTATTGCTTAAAACCCACGAACTTAGAAAAGTTTCGAATAAGACATAATTCTTTTTCTGGGGACAACACAAAATTCTGCACATAATATGATCCTTAACGTTGAACAAACCCAGGTTGCTTTGTCGTGTGGTGACGATAGGTTAGAATACAATCACCACCACTCTTCCTCTTCCCGCGGGTGACGTACGAGAGGACTAAGGGAATATAACGGAGGACGGGCAACAGCATCCTCTGCCCTACTGACACCAACTACTGGGATCATCAACCCGGCTGCCCAGCGTGGTGATTATGGGCAAACCCTTCCAAGAGGCTAACAGTTCAGTTCTATAATCCTCTGAAGTTTCAGCGGGCCCCTCCATGTAGTTTTCGAACACAATAATTGTACCTACCATACCCGCTCGGCCATGCTTTGGCGCTTACTAAATCACTATCCAACACTGGGGATAGCCCATTCACATCTCACACAAAAATATAAAATCCATTCAGCCGTTTGGGAGTTACGATGCCAAATTCAGACACACACACACGCACACGCACACTAACTTATTTCTCACCCGTCGTTTTGGATCCATTCTATCTGGCCCTACACTAGGAATAAAAAGTACGATCTGTCCTGCTCGCTTCGAGTGGGCAGATCAAACTTCTTATTCCTATCGGCTAAGAAAAAGTCGGGGGACAAACCGAGAAAAAATAATTCGATTATATTCCGATTCGTCCCCATGAGGTGACAGAGGAGGAAAACAGATATAAATAATCCTTCCGACGTTGGGACAGATCATACTTCTAGCGATCTGGGTAGGTCTCCATATTTCCCTCGTTCATTCAAACATTCAATAAAAACAGCAATTATTATTAGAATTAAAATGTTACTTTGTATTATTGTTAACAACGGTTTATTGCATTAGATTAAACATTGCAAAGCAAGTTACTAAAACTGCGTACAGTTCCCCAGCACTCTATTTCGGAGAGTGTGCTTGCTACATTTTAGTTGCATTATCACTTACCGTTGGGATTTCAACCACCATTCAAATATTAAAAAAAAAAGGAGTGGCCCAGAGCATTAGAGTGATGCGATGACCTGACATATGCAGCGATCTGGAGGCGCTGGTTTTACTATTACAGAACCCGTCAGCCCCACTAACCAATGGTTTTGCGCCGGACTTGACCCATCTACTGCCAGTTAGCCTATTTATTCTTTGAGCCAGGTTGATCTAAGAATCATCTACAAATTCTAATTGTATGGCATAGGTCTCCCGTGTCTGGTAGGGAATAACAGTGTCTATTGTCGGTTTGATGTTGTGCGTCCTTTATAAAGCTGGGATCCATCAATGCTGCGTTTATCGGTACGTGCTCGCAGTTCCAGCAACTTGGAACTCAGTTCCATTAATTCTCTAAACTACTTGCCCTGTACGTCGCCACTTCAGCTTCCCGACTCTTTGAGTTTTTTTGTTATTGTGCTCGCAATTTTTTCTGGTTCTTCTTTGGGTTTTCTCATTCTTAATATCATTACGTACAGATACTCCAAAAAACTCTCTCCATCGCCAGTTGTATGTAACTTTGAGCCTCATAAGAATTTAAGCTTACCACATTTCGGAGCCATTAATCTTCAGTGCCAACACAAACTGTTCGAAGCAGAGGCAAGACTAGTCATCAGGCACTAAGTGATTTTGGACGAAAAGTTGTCATGAAGTTTCCCTAACGCTGTCCATCCGAGAATGAGGGGGATTCGAGTTCACCGTACGTGGTCTAGGTAGGGGTACATACTCGTCTGGAAAAATTTTGAGTGTAGTGCTCTCAAGAACTGTTTCGGACTATAATTAGTGGTGAGAAGGTAACACTGCGCGAACATTCAGCCCACCAAGGACTTCGTTCTTCTCAGCCTACTATAGGATATTATTTATCGTTGCATTCTTCTGTCTTGGGTAGCATTATTATTTTAGTTAAGGGACATCTTAAAATTGAGGATTTGCGTCGGCTAACTCGACTACTCTGACCTCTTCGTTAGGCCCAAAGTGCCAATTTGTGATTCGAGCTATTAACCATCTTGTTGGTTGTAACTATCTTTTATCAATACTATTTGTATCTTCGGACATTCAGAAGGTCTTTGCCATTTTTGTCATTTTTGTCTCTCTTTTCGTCACCACTTTTATTTCTGCAGTCTTTTCTTACAATTGATATACCGTCTTCGTCTGGCTCTTGTTCATTCGTAAGCTCACCGTTGAGTACCTAACAATGCTGTTATTGAGCATTGTGTTGAGGTCACTCAAAGGCTCTCCATTACGATTACTTATTCTTCGTAGGGTCGGCACAAAGTGATATAAAAATTATGCCGAATAAAAAAACAATTTTCGAACGTGGCTTCATATTTTTATGGTAACCCACTTCAAGGAGTCATGTCACTTTAGGTTTCGCTTGACGGAACATCTTTATCGGTAGGGTTTTTTTTAGTAGTGGGCCGCTAATAGGCTTATGATAATGACGATGCTTAGACGAAGAAGGCGAAATGGTCCGCGTTTTAAAAAAAAAAATCCGGACTGTTTAGTTTTCACGACATAAAACGTACTGTTAGAACATGTTAAGAAAGCTCCATACAAAATTTTGCCAAGGTCAGTTAAGCCAGGGACAAAGGCTTTATTTTTAAATGATCACGGAACATTACCCTGGTGCTTTACCGGGTCAAAAGTATCTTGCGTCCAATTTCAAGCTACATATCTGCCAAATTTCATCAAAATCGGTGCAGCTGCCGAGATAAACTAATATAACAAACAAACGGACTCACTTATGCATCCCTTATCCTATTAGTACCTATGCATTTACAATATAAAAAAACTAGAGTGTCCGAGTTAAGTGATAATGATGAGGCACAAAGCTCGGAATCCGATGGAAGTTTGGGTCCCAAGGTTCTGGAATGTCGGCTCCCAACGACGGAATCAAACGAGTCCCTTGAAGCCGCTGGCTCGCCTTAGAAAATCTCTACCAAAGACAGTCCAGCAGTCGATGACAATCAGTTAAAGTGATGATGATTATATGACAGTCTATAAGCGTTATTATTTACTCCTATACATCAAGCCAGATATCATGTGAAACCCTAAAAATCGGACAACGCCCAAAATTTCATGAAGAGAACGCAAAAATGTATTGTGTGATTCCCTTCGGTGTATCTGTTAGTACCTATATTTATACCGGTGGCTGCTGGGAGAATCAATATTGCATCTGACGCACCCCTTACACCCTGTTACAGTCGACGTCCTGTACGTCTAGGTTACAAGCATGCGCAAAATTCGCAGCCCGGGCAAAGCCAATTTGAGTACTAATCAATTAGCTGGACCAAACGATATAGATATGAGCTATAACTGCTCCGCAGTATTTTGGCGTCTTCTCTTGCACTGTGGCGACCACTGCGCTCTTGTAAGTGGGAGGACGCGGGTTCGATCCCGGAAAGGAGAATTTGGAAAGAAAGAAACAAATTTATATGTGTTTTTACAACATAAAATCCATATATAAAATAATATATATAACGCGTAAATGAAAACCGAAATAAAATATCTCGTGAAGGGCGGTGAAGGAAAATTTCGTGAGGTGAACTGCATGCCTGAGAGTTCTCCAGAAGTTCTAAAAGTTGTGTGAAGTCCGGACTTCGTCAGCTTGGTTTACGGCCAAGTACCCTTCCCTTCTGAGAGGAGTCCCGGCCCGTGCCTAGTAGTGGGCCGCTAATAGGCTTATAATGACGATGCTAGCTGAAGATTTTAAAAAGAAAAATCCAGACTGTTTCGTTTTCACGACATAAAACGTATCTACTGTTACAAGATGTCAAGAAAGCTCCTTACAAAATTTCGTCAAGGTCAGTTAAGCCAGGGACGTACATAGGGAACAAAGGCTATATTTTTAAAGGACCATCGTTTTTACATGGTGATTCCTTATGAAATATACTTATGCACCCTTCAACAGTATTTCGTCATCAGCATCGATAAAATAAAATAATAAATATCCCTTCCCTACTAATATTATAAATGTCAATGTAAGTTTGTTTGTTACGCTTTCACGCAAAAACTACTAAACCGATCCTCATGAAACTTTTTACACATATTTTTGGAAGTGTTAAAAGTAATATAGGATACTTTTTATCCCGACATTAAGCTCGGTTCCTTTGGGAGAGAGGATGAAATGTTTGACGTTTTTTTGTACTATAGAGGTTACAATTTAATTTTGCCTTATCTTTGGGTAGATCTGATAAATGTGGTTGGAGATAGAGGACAGAACTCCTCACCGGACAGCAGCAAACCCCTCATTTAAGGCTTAGCGATACTGAATACATTTAATTTTTTTAGAACTACAACTAAATTGAATGCCACATTTTTCATGCCGAATTTATAAAAAAAAAACCTAAAATAAACTAAATAAAATCTTAAACGTTTTCGAATCCACCGAACTGCGACCGAGTCATAGTATCCGAACGAAAAGTATTCTTCGGCCATGGTGACTGCCAGCTCTAGGATCACCGGTAGACTCGAAAACTCTATTTCACAGTTCTTTACAAAAAGAGTCTCTTCTCCAAATAGCACAAGAATGAAACTGCTATCAAGGTTTTCATATTTGCCCCTCTTGACGAGGTTGCCTGGATGTGCGATGCAGATAGGGTATCCCAGACTAGCCTTGCCAGCCTGAGCTATGTTTACTATTATTTATTACTAGCGTAACCGCTTCGCTTGGCTAGATTTTGCTTTATTTTATTTAAACAATAAACTTACATCATTTAATTTTTAATTTGAGTCTCATAATAAATTAAATAATTTATTTCTCTCCGTATTCATTCTCTTCTATTCTCTTCTCGAGCGGGTGAAGATCATTATCTACACCCATGTACACCCAACAATAGAATATCATCATAGTAAATAAAAGCTGTATTTGACAGTTCGAAAAAAGGAGTGCTCCGATCGTCACCAAACTTTACAGGATTGCTCGCCAGGTCAATCAGGAGATTCCAGAAAGTTTCATTGAAATCGGTCCAGTGGTTTCGGAGCCTATACGGAACATACCCACACACTTTCTCTTTTATATATATATACATAGAAGATGTATGTATTAACGGAAACGGTGATAGCTTAGTGGGGAGGACTTCGACTTCACTTTCGCGTGGGCCGAGTTCGAACCCAGCACGCGCCTCTAACTTTTCTAAGTTATGTGCTTTTAAACATCGTGAGGAAACCTGCTTACCTGAGAGTTCTCCCTAATGTTCTAAAAGGTGTCTGAAGGCCGCCAGTCCTTACTGGGCCAGCGTGGTGGACTACGGCCTTAACCCTTTTTCATTTTAGGAGGCGACCCGTGCCCTGTATCGGGCCAGTAATGGGTCGATATGATGATGAAGTACGTGTGGCGACTGTGATGAGCTCGACTGTGTACTAACCCAACTACAACCTTAAACATAAATAAAGTTAAAGATAAATTAGGGAAATTTATAATTTCTGGTTATTTTCTGGCCTGATTTCCCGTGGCTAGTTACTACCAGCACAAAGACGTGTACGTAAAGCTCTATGTCTACATAACTGGAAACTTTATGAGACACTTTGTTATCCGTCTGTCCCTTCGTCCTTCGATCTGTCTGTGTCACAACCCCTTTTTCTGAGACGGCATGATGAAAGACGGTTCGTTCTTGCTTTAGAAATTTATATGAGATAAAAAAATAAAACGTTTTAATAATCAACCACTTTAATAATTTCCATCAGATGTTGTAAAATGCTAAATTGCTGTTGATTAAAATAAAAACCGAATAGGCATAAAAGCAAAAAGATTTATCTTTCCTGTACGATGACACTAAGTATGGGGTTAATAAACTTACCGTACCCCTAACAGATAAGCTCGCCGCGCTGCCACATTAGATTGCATCAAGTCTTAACTTGTAGGGGACCGGAGAACAAAGAAAAACACTACCACCCATGTTGTCAAATTGAAAACCAACAAATTATAAAGTGATCTGAGGAATAAAGTCCCTCCGAAATCGTATTAAGATTTCATAATTTTTGTTGTGATTTTACCTACTCTCCAAAAAGATATGAATTAAAAAAAAAAAATTAATAAAATATACAAAATCTTCTTAAGAATAAGGTAATCCGTAAAAGAACCAGAGTATCCAACCTAACTCTAAGAGTAGCGAAGTCTTTTTTTTACTGCAATCTGCCGGTCGTAAGCGATGGTGCAGTCCGAGATGGTAACGTGCCAGTGGCGTGCACAGGGTTTCTAACCAAGGTATGCATAAAGAAGGAAGCTGCCATAAAATGGAAAAATCCTTCGCATTTATTAGTTGTACAAAAATTTTAGGGTAGGCAGTGCTTTTGTGCATGTATGAAGTTCACGCCACTGTAGCGTGCTGAACCTTCCGGGGTACGGCAGTTATAACCCATCTCCATAAGCGTTTTCCATACACGACTACCAGAGCGCTAAATCGCTTGGCAGCATGGCGTAGGGTGTCCGAACCTCTAAGCCAATCCAGAGAAATCTCCCAATAATAAGATCACAGCTCTCATCCCTGTGCCAGAGAGGTAGACAAAGCTTATTGCTCTAACCAGGTTGCTTCTTTAATTAGTTTTTAAAGGACAATGTGAGATGGTGATAACAAAAATAAAAATAACAACCTTCTAAGTTTGTTGTGGGCTTCTTCTTAGACAAGAATTCTCGTAGCTTTAGTTTTAAGTTGACGAATTTATTTATCGCCATCAACTCACTCCTGTCATATTTTACATGTAATGTACGCATCAAAAGTGCCATCATCATCATCTATGTGCCTATTTGAATAAGGAAATATTTGACTTTGACTTTGAAGTGTCCATGGGAGGGGCACATAACTCGAGCACAATGAATATATATACTACCTGTAGACCTTTTTCTTATCTAGAGTTTTTGCCGAACTCTCTAGCTAAACGGTGTTCGCTGTGAATTTAAGTACGAGGTCGCGGGTTCGATTCCCGGCAGAGACGATTTGGGAATTTATAATTTCTGAATTTTCCTTGATCTGGTCTGGTCTGGCTTCGGTCGTGGCTAGTTACCACACTACCGACAAAGACGTGCCGATAAGCGATTTAGTGTTCCGGTGCGATGTCGCGTAAAACCGACTAGGGGGGACTACCTTACTCCCTAAAAGGTTAGCCCGCTACCATCTTAAACTGCATCATCACTTACCCTAAAAACTTACCTACTTCTGTCGCAAGGCGCTCTATTACCTACAAAAACATTGAGTATGATATATATTGTAATTAATATAACAATCATCATATGCTATATGGAATTCTATATCAGGACAAGCTTGGATTTTCCCTTTGTGACGGATAGGTAACGTACCCGTCACAAATGGAATACCCGTAATAGAAGTATCGACCCAAAATACCAATAAAGATCTCCAGTATCACTATTGTTTAGGGGTAGCTGAAACAAAAATAAACAATAAGTTCTGTCTCATTGGTTTCTGTGTGGGTGGTGGAAACTTCTGGGTTCGCGGCACTGATGCGTCATATGATACTAGCAACGCTTAAGCCTGTTTTCACTAAATAAATATACTACGACAATACACACATCGCCATCTAGCCCCAAAGTAAGCGTAGCTTGTGTTATGGGTACCAAGATGCCTGATGAATATTTTTATGAATTTTATACATAAATACTTAGACTAAAACATATAAACACCCAGACACCGAAAAACATTCATGCTCATCACACAAACATTTTCCAGTAGTGGGAATCGAACCTACGGCCGTGGGCTTAGAAAGCAGGGTCGCTGGCAAATTGCGTCAAGCGGCCGTCAAATTCTTTTTCCTCTCTCCCCTTTTTTCATATCCCCCGATTACCCCGTCTGACAAGGGATATAATTAAGGCGTCCACATGCGTAAACACGGGAACATTTTTAACCCGTTTATTATTAAGAAGAAAGAAAGAAAAAACATTTATTCATGTTAAGTGTTACAAACAGTACATCTTATAATAATAAAGTAACATAGTATACAACATACAATGTCTGTGTGTAACACCAGACAGAAAGGGCGTAGGTACAGCTCAGCATTTGCCATGCATACACATATATACACATACACATATATTATTTTCACTTGTGCGCAAGTGCTCTGAGAGTTGATAAAGCTGTGGGAGAAGATACATTATTATCCTTTCCCCGGGGAGATAAATGTATTCTGCCCATACTGGCTGTGCTGGAGGAGGAAAAATCCTCTTGGATGCCTGTCTCCATTGGGTATATAGGCCAACGGCTTACGCCCTAAAAGACATCCTCCCCGACACCACTTAACCTTCCATTCTAATACTTCTGGAAGAGAAACCTTCCCTATCCCTTCGATCATTGTCACTTTTGCCTGTCCGATCCTTTTTTTTTAATATCTCGCTACATATCCACCCATTACTGTACGCTTGCAAGCATATGGGGAATAAGATTAGACGCAGTGATTGGCTCGCCGTCTCCTTGGACTCTCTCTCGTTTGCCCTCGCATAATACCCAGCTAGGTTTGTTGTGTGCTTTTTCTTGGACCAGGGCGCTTTTAGAACCCTCTTAGCTTTAGTTTCAAGTTTACGAATTTAGTTATCGCCATCGCTACTATGTACACATTTTGTATGTAATCAATGCATCGAAAGTGCCATCCATGTGCCTTTTTGAATAAAGAAAAATTTGACTAAAATAGTCTCTGAAACTTTCGAACGAAGCGATTTGGCCTTTACCCCTTCTAATTGTGAGAGGAAACCCTTGCCAAGTATGAGTACCTTAAAATCAATAGTGAATGGGCATCTTCTAGGCAAGCGCGCTCCACCTTAGACTGCATCATCACTTATTGCAGTCAAGGGCTCGTCTATAAACATAAAAAAAGACTTCGAATTCACATTTCCAACAACTCTTCACATTCTTTGACGGTGAAGGAGAACATCGTGAGGAAATCTGCATGCCTGAGGGAGAACCGTTATGTTTTCAAGTTGGGTGGAGTCTACCAATCCGCACTGGGTCAGCGTGGTGGACTTTGGCCTTTACCCCTTCTCATTGTGAGAGGAAACCCTTGCCAAGTAGTTGGCTGGCAAAGGGTTAATATGATGATGATACTTGCTTGCTTGCTTGCTGATATATTATAATCATATGGATGGAATTTATGGAATTTATAACCTCATTTCTTGGACAGACCAACCACGAACGAAAACAAAAATTTAGTGGCATGGGTCACTTGATTAACTAAAATTAGCAATTTAAAGCAATTCGCAAACCCAGATCTCTGAATGGAAAAATAGTTTTAAATACAGAGATTATTAATGCTATCAGCTTAAATTTTGAAATGGTTATAGATAAGAGATGCTTGTTGAAATCGATTGAAAGAGATAAAATATTTTCAGATTCAGATCTTGACCTGATTAAAATGGGACTGCTTGGGAAGTAAACCGTTTGAAAGTAAAAAAAGTCTAAATCGGTTAATACATAAAAATGTTCCGAGGTAACAAAAATTAAAATAAAAACTACTTTGAATTTGAGAACCTACTCGAACATGATTTTATTTTTATAACAATGGCAAAAATTAATGAATCGAAATTTCAACACCTTTAGCTTCAAACCTCGAAGTACAATGGTTATTAACCCCGAGGAAGAAGAACCAACTCTCGTTAGCACGTTTTTGTTGGGTACTTTTTTTCGGAAGCACTTTTGAAACGCCAATTCGTCAGTGTTTTGTATGTTGTGATTCATGCTTCCAAGCAAAGATGGGATTGCATATTATAGTCGTCGCATTCATTGTGATGTCGTTTTATAATAATTACTAGCATACCCAGCCCGCTTCGCCGGGCTAGAGTTTGGTTTATTTTAGTTAAACAATAAACTTACATCATTAAATTTCTAATTTAAGTCTCATAATATATAAAATCATTTATTTCTGTCCGTATTCATTCTCTTCTATTCTCTTTTCGAGCGGGTGAAGATCATTATCTACACCCATGTACACCCAACAATAGAAAATAATCATAGTAAATAAAAGCTGTATTTGACAGTTCAAAAATAGGAGTGCTCCGATTGTTACACAATCCGGAGATTCCCTGAAAGTTTTATTGAAATCGGCCCAGCCGTTTCGGAGCCTATACGGAACATTTTCTATTTTATATATATAGATTACAAGATGGTAGGATTATTTGAAACCAGAGATTTGATAAACCAACGTCTCTTCGACCTCTTTTGACGATCATGCATAAGGGGTGCCTTTAATCTTTATGGTACGTCTTTGTCCAGATTAAGAGGTCAAGAGGTAATCTAATCTATAGTTGTACCCTTAAACCTTGTTGCAGATATATTGGCGCAACTGCTGAATATATGGAGGTTGGAATCAGCAACTAGAAGTAATAAAGGTTAAAATAAAAGACGGTTATGACAAGCCGAAAATTTTAAATATATTACTACATATTATATAGTGCTACTATTAATATACATTATTCATATCGAGGTTACATAATCATCGAATTCCATTAAGTATGAGGCAGGCTATCGGGTATCAGCAAACATGTTAGATGCCACAGTATGTCATCAATTCGTCGATTGTGCATGGTTTATCGCAACATTCGGCGACCACCTGTCTCTTTCCCCTGAATCGCATTTCGAGAGCTTTTTGCGCATCCATTAACGGCCATACTGGTTGGAGGCTGTTGAGTTGGGGCTCAGACCTCTTGATCAGGTGGCCTTCGCAGAGGTAGTCCAACGTTGTAGCCAAACGTCTCCCGCAGTAGGTGTTCGTTTGGGATGTCACCACCGATGCGAGACCTGTTAATGATAGAAAATATTTATTAGATATCGTAATCATCATATCAACCCATTTACGGCCCTCTACAGGGCGCGGGTCTCCTACCACAATATTATTAGCTGATTGGTGGACTCCACACACCTGTGAAAACATTATGGAGTACTCTCAGTAATGCCGGTTTCCACACGGCGTTTCCCTTCACCGGTGAAGCAAGTGATATTTTCATCGCTTAAAACACAAATAACTTAATTTTTTCATTACCAATTCTCAAAATCCGGGCTGGCAGTCAGAATTTTTTACCGAATAATTCCAAATACCAAAAAATACTATCTCTCGATCTAGGAATCGAATCCAAGACCTGCTGGACTAAAGTAAAGACACTGCAAAATTGAACTGTGGCTTACTCGGAAAATTTTGCGTACAAGATGGCACTCTAAGTTTTATATATATTATATTATAGCAAGCTCTTGAAATTTGTCAGGCATTTAGCAGTTTATTAATACAATTATCAATTTTGCTCACTTCAGTTTAATAGATTTTTTAATTTACTTATTTGGTTAAATATTATGCAACAAATAAATACTATAACTACAATTATATTATTAATCTTAGTTTATCTGGCGTAGCTGTGTAACTCCTAATTTTATAAGCGTCAACAATTGTGTAACGACTTCAAAAAAGAGCAGAAGTAGGATATTATTAACTAGTGAATATTTAATAAGCTATTGCAAATACACGCTTTATAAAGACGAATCAATTTTATAAATTTAAATGCATGTAAAATATTTCGAAACCGAATATAATTGAACCTGCGACTCTCTGGCAATCGCGACTTGAGCGCTTTAACCACTAAACTACAGCTCTACTTCTGCCGATGCCTAAATGACTATATATCAGTCTAATGGCGACTGTAAAATTTATAGATTTGATATTTCCTCCAAGTCTAAGTAAAACCACTACGTACTTATTAATAATTATAAAATTAAGACGAATCAAATCGCGCGCCTACCGTTTAAGGTAGTAAGAAAGTCAACGTGATTTTTCTTATTTTTGTTTAATGTTTCGTGTGTCAAAACTCCGTCATTTATAAACCCATTTGTAAAATCCCGATTTAAGACTAAAATTATGGTCAAAATATACCATCTATATAAACGAGTATACGTATAGTTGTACATTAAAATGATAAATTGCATAACGAAAAATGAAGTTTTATATTTTCTTTCAAAATCCCAATACATATTACCTAGCTTAACAAGAGAGTGATATAAATAGGGTGTTTTTTTACAGGTATATATAATTATATTCGTAAGTAAGTTCAGAAATGAAGATATCGTCATAGCTCAGGGAGTTGTGTAGCTAGGTATTATGCATCCCAAGGTTGGAACGGACCCTAATATTGGTAGACCACCCATTAGGTTAAAGATAAACTTTCACACGATCGTTGTAATTGAAATCACAACAAAGAATCTGTGTCCCAATAGAACTCTATAACTTTATATGATAAAGTTGAAACCCGTGGAGTTGAAAAAAAAACCATCATCGGTTTTGATTTGACTAAGGTGTGGAATACGCGGTAAAAATCACGAAAAAATGTATGAACTTTCTTTGGTATATGTGGAATAAGAGGATGAGATGACGAAAAAGAAAAAAAAAAAAAGGAAATAGTGAAATTAAATGAATAATTAAAATGCCACGCTTACCTAAACAGGCCAGAAGAATGTATACGGTCTGGGTCTTCATTGCTGGAACTTCGTGTTACACACTTGGAGCTTGGAACTGTTGTGTACTGAAAACGCGACTTTCAGCTCCTTTTATACCTGATTCATTAATATTCATGTACTGGGTGCATTTAAGCGGATTAATAGGAATCGAATTGTTGATAATTGCGATGGCACTATGTGAACATATTAACATAATTGTTATCAGGTGGAGTTGAGCACGTACGTCAGACAGTATTGTACCCGATTTACATTTCGCCGGTACCGGCCGCACAACCATCCAACACCTAACACACCGCTAAATTGCTGCTGGTCCGGAATAATCTTAGTATTTAATTGGTAGGTACAATGTTCCGTACATTGTAAATAACAATATCTACCAGAATATGCTATAAAATATATAGAACATTACACCTACTAAAATAAAAACATGTGTAAAATCCTGAACATCATGGACAGAATTGCTCTGGCCAACTAAAACGACACCGAAACTAATGCTGAGCGTCGTATCGAGTTTTAGCAAAAGAAGTAGATTTCACAAATAATGTGAACTAACTATACGAGAAACAAATATGGTTATTTTTATATCGGCCATTAGATGGTACCGCCAAATGGGCCATCTTGTTGTGTGAGATAAACACTATCGCAATCAATTTTTGTCTAACCTATTAATATGATGTGCGAAAGTGTGTCTTGTTTGTTTGTTACCCATGTTTGACTGAAACATTTAACTTATTTTGATCAAATTTGGCACAATTATTATTTTATTTTGATTGCATACTAGAGATTGACATAGGATACAATTTAGCCCTTTAAAGCTGCTGGTAAATGCTACCCGTGGGACGTGAAAGAATTTGTTGCGTATGCATGGCCGCCTGACTTGTTGTAGGGAAATTTTGCATAAAAATGGTTTGCATCATGGGGACGGCCATATTATACATTATATCTCGGGAAAATAAAGGGTTCTTAGGGATTATTAAAAACCCAAAATAAATGTTTACAAACAACAGCAGCAGCTATACTTTTCACTTTGAATATGACTAATTTGTCAGTTTGCCAATGTTTTTTTTAATGTCATTCTCTTAAGTATTAATAATATTGTAAAACAATACATTGGAAAGGTAGCAAATTAGTCAATGTATATTTTTACAATCATGCTTAAGCGTTTGATTGTAAATTTTTAACTAAAGGCAAATAGTTTCAGATGAATGATGATCAGTCGAAGAGCATCCGCTAGGAAGCGTCCACAGGATATTTAGGTATAAGTAGAGACTCGAACAATGTAAACTGGCTACAATATCACGTAGGTGGGCGGACGGTTTAGAAATTGAAAATTTGGTTGACACATTAGTTTGCAAAACAGATTAAGTTTACACTAATGTGCAAAAAAATCTGTTGTCCTAATTCTTTCGCAATTTTTGGAAAAACCTCTACCTGAACGCCTGAAATTCGTAAAACTTGTAATTTTATGCCTGTTTTTCACAATTTCGCGATTTAACTAAAAGAGAGGTTATTATTTATAATGCGATGTACACCAAGTCACTTAAAAGATTTATGGCTACTGACAAAGTGCCGGATGCCACACCGATGCGACCTCTAATATGGTTTTCTATTGGTCCTTTTAATGTGTGTGGAAGCGTAAAATAATGGAAACAATAAATAAGTTCTTTCGTAGTAGTGCCCCTTGCTATACGGCGGCTCTTGTTACATGCAGGTTCCTTACTTAACAGAAATACTAAACCTTAATCAATATCATAGAATTAAGAAACATCTAAGCGGTTTAGACCGGCCATTGGCGGGGCACCTGTAGGAATTAAATCTAATTTCTCATTCATAAGATTTTTTCTCAAAAAATACTGCATGTTTTATTTGATTATTCCAATTTTGGGATTATGTTATTTATTTCCTAAAATAAACCTTTAAAGCATATTACATATTGAGACAAATTAGTGTTGAGGTTTCAAATTTGTTCGGAAAACTGGCATTCTAACCCTAAACTGAGGGTGAAAAACAGTACATTACAGCCGGAAAAGGGGTCATACTTTAACTTTATATTATTTTTTGGCAGACAATTGACGTCTGTGAATAAATGTAGCATAATTTTAATATTTGGTACGCGAATAACATAGGCACATGAACAAACTTTTTGGTTAGATTTATGTTCTAAAATTTTTTGATTATCTATTTATAATTATTAGCTTAAGTCATCGTGATTCCATTATAAATTTGAAATAACAACTAGAAATTATTATTAATAAAAAAAATCCTCGCAAAACAGAGTCTAAATTATTAGTGCCTCTAATAATTTCTATTTTTTTTTGCAATGCAATAACACAATATTCCACATCGAGAATAGTTTCGTACACTTTTACTTATATTTAATTACATATCTGATATGTGATCGTCAATTTTAAGTGATTTAACGCAGTGAGATTTTATATTTACGCGTAAAAAAAACAATTTACAGTGTAGCGAAAAATGAAAAAAAATTGTTCCTAAAGTTTCTGAATTTATTTGCCAAGGAAACCATAGTCAAAGCACGTTTCCCGACAAAGAGACAGAAATACTACCCGTTTCCTGGTAATTAATTTGATTGTTACCACTCAAAGTTTTAAAACTTTATGCGCACTTCAATTGTAAGGTTGTTGATGTAAAATAAGCAGCTCCAGTGACTCTGGAGCAAATTCGACGCCCGATTCTATTAAAATTTAGACAAATTAATTTCTTTTATCGTAATTTTAACTTTTCGAAGCATTACATAAACGTTTTAAACAATTAAATTTTAAGAAATGTAGAAATAATGAACAGGCGTGATGAAAAAAATGTTTTATTTTCCAGACGCATTGTTCATGATGACATATAACTCACAGTCTAAATCGATATGAGTAGTACCTAGTCTGTTCAACTCTGGAACAAACCCTATTCTCACTATGTATAACAATCTCGGCTGAGAAGGGGCAATTTTCTATTTAGCAATATTCTAATCATTTTGAAAATTAACAAATACTTAAAAATAAAACAAAAAAAATAGTTTGTTAAAATGTGACAGGAAAATTTGCAAACAAGTTCACTTATCAGATAAGTACGTCAGCAAAGATGAAAACAACGTAAATAAATCGCGCCAAGATGGCGGGCACAGCGATGAAAATTTAGGCATTTCTTTATAACTAAACAGTATAATATTAAATCAATGTACTAAGTATTTTCGAGATACAAATTATACATTCTTATATAATATGTATTCTTCAGTAGTAGTAGAGCGATACGTGAGGAGCTTGTTCGGTGAAGTAATACCACCATGCCTATTTCTGCCCCTAAGCAGTATTGTGTGGTTGCCGGTGTGATTAAAGGCATACGAGGGGTAAGGTTGATGTACACAGGTCGGTACTTTGTAGTACATAGGTACTTTACCACAAAGTACCGACCTGGGTGAAAAAAATTAAGTTTTTTTCGAATATTTTTACAGAAAAATATAGGTTCTGTTAAACAGTAATTTTATAATATTATTTAGTCGAAACTTCGCATACTATGTGATAAGGGGCATTTTTCTCGCATCGGCTGCTTGATGCGATATCAATTTAATTTAATCATAACAAAGATAAAATAATTTAATTTGACTCGGCTTAAGTACTTAGTTTAAAACATCAAAAATGATTAAACTTATAGGCAATATGATATGCGCATAGTACATTTTTTCCCCTAAAAGGTATATGCGCTTAAAGAACCAAAAAGTATCAATATGAAAGTTTACCAAGAGTAGTTTCACTGTAAATCGAAATGAATTTGGTTCATGGAGCTCTTGTTTCAGATATTGAAAAGAAAAAATTAGAAAAAACACTTTATTTTACAGCAATAATTACCTTTTTTTTGTGGGGATATATCCTAATGGTTACCACCGTGCCACGGGGATTGTGTCGGACTAGTATCGACTAAAACCCCACGATGTTCCTACCAGTCCCCTGGAGTCTGGGCCACGGTTTCGCACACATCCGCGACACAGCAGTAATTACCTGGACTAACTCTATTCTTTATGACGTGAACCTAATTGAATAATCCCTATCCCTACTAATATTATAAATGTCAATGTAAGTTTGTTTGTTACGATTTCACGCAAAAACTTTTTAACCGATCCTCATGAACTCCTCAGCGGACAGCAGCAAACCCCTCATTTAGGGCTTAGGGATACTGAACAATTTTTTTTAGTACTGCAATTAAATTTAATGCCACATCAAAAAACCAAATCAAACACAGACGAAGTCGCGATGTGATAAAGGTGGTCCACCTTAATCTTTTTTTCTTTCCTACCCTATTATTTATTACGATTTAGCGACTTAACATAACAGTGTTATTAATATATGTAACTAAAATACCTTGATGACGTCATAGCTGCTAACGTGTCTAAATTTAAAAGTGTTTCTACATTCAGGCACACGCCTTCGACAAAGGGCGGATCTGATTACTTACGAGAACTTAAGAATTGTGATATACGTATTTGTTTATGCAGTTGTTTAAGCGAACCATATGTCTATGCAGTTAAAGATTACTTTCAAAGGGCACGTTTCGAATGGATTTTTTGACGAGAGTAAGCAATATTTATTTATAAAGTGTTTATATTTAGTTCGCTACTGCGGGCTTTCGAAATCAATAACAATCTGGATGTAATGGCTAATGAGACATAAAGTCAAGTCAAAGTTCGCTATAATCTTTATATTTTTAAAGCTCTATCGGCTATTAAACCAGCTTATTTTTTACTTTTTTTATTGGTCAAATTAAATTGTAACCAAACATTTTCCAATAACATTAGCCATCCTCTTAGAAACTTAGCGTTTATGGTGAGGATGGCGAGTTCGCAAGTACCTATATATCTATAGTATGAATACTTTGATTTTATGTATGTTCCTTTGTAGGTTTATAATATTCTTGTAAGTAACATAGAAAACAGTTAGGTTTAAGTAAAATGTATGTTCCTACAAAATAAATAAATCTTAATGATCCTAATAACGTCCCATGTGGGGCCATGCCTCCTCTCGTCTAGGAGACTAAATGATAGAAAAACATTGACGCACCACGCTGCTCCAATTTGTGTTGGCGGGCTCAACAGAGAGTTAACTCACATCTTAACAAATCATTTGAAATTCATTAGAAATACAGACCAAACAATAAGTTAAAAAAGTTTCCTGGCATAAACGGGCTTAAAGAAGACATACGTTTATGGAATTTAGCGATTGTTGTCAAAAGCGGTGATAGCCTAGTGGGTAGGACCTCGACCTTTCAGGGGGCCGAGTTCGAATCCCAGAACTTTTACATAACTGAGTTATGTTCGTTTTAAACAATGTAAATATTACTTGCATCAACGGTGAAGCAAAACATATTGAGGAAACCTTTTTCTCAAAGGTCCACACTGGTCCACCGTGGTGGGCTTTGGGTTGATATGATGATGATGATGTCTACTCTGTCGTTAGGAAACCTGTGATTTTAAATATGGGGTAAAGAAATTATTCACCTCCCTCCTTGTACGTAACACAATAGGTACATACGCCCAGTCAGAAAATACGGTTATTATAGTAACAGATACTTTGAATCGACACGTTGTAAGGTTTTTGAGTAAAATGTTTTCACATGAGACCTACAATCTTTTAAAAACATATTTATAAATCAATTTTCGCCTTTCAATTGTTTTTTTGCAAAGATGAATGAAATTCCGTTTAGATGGCAGCCAGTTTAAAGAAATATGTTACATCTTAGACAAAAGTTAATTTCAATATTTCAGTTCAAACAGGTAATTTTAATACTTTAACCCTAACGTAAGTAAGTAGCCCACCAACCTGCCTTGGAGCAGTGTGGTAGGTCTATACTCTAAAACTGTTTCCCCTGTGGGAGAGGAGGCCTGTGCTAGCAATGGGACGCCAATAGGCTGCGGATGATGATGGTTATTACAAGTAACTAGAGGACGCGCAAACGTCGCGTACCTACTAGGTCCAATTGTGTGCGAAAACCATCCCTGATCCCATTGAAGCTACATAAAATTTCATCCAAATCACTCCAGCTGCTTTAAAACAAAATATTTCGTGTAGGCCTTGTTTTTTGTTATACAATACACACTTCGCCATCTAGCTCCAAAATAAGAGTAGCTTTTGTTATGGGTACTAAGATGACTGATGAATATATTTATGAATATCTAGCTGTGCCCTGCCACACTTCGCTGTAGCACGTTGTGATTGAATGGTTAAGAAAAATATATACAAACAATCCTTGATGCATATTATATATCATGCTAAAATTGCAGCTCGATCTGTGCAGAACTTTTTGAGTTTTTGAAGCGCACACAAACCAAAATAACATTTATATATATATAGATATACATAAATACTTATATTATATAAACACCCAGATGCCGATAAAATTTTGTGTTCATTACACAAACGTTTTCCAGTCTTGGACTCAGAATGCAGGTTCGCTGCTAACTGCGCCAATCGGCCGTTAATTTTATAAGAACTCTTTTAAGCTTAGGAGGAGTTTGGCCACAAACGCATACATAACTGTTATAGATATTAGGAAGTCGATTCAATAATAAGACTAACTAAAACTAGTTCCATTCTATATATTGGTTAATTTGTGGCGCTTGCAGGCAAGCAACATTTTAAGAACAAAATGCCTCCAGTTCTTTAAGAGCGCACGGTTGAGTGCAGCACTCTGAGACCAAGTCTCGCCTTACCCTGCTCCCCAGGGTTTTAGACGGTTCGATCAACGGCTGAGGTGCCTCCAGACTGTTGGACTGGTCCTGGGACAACTTGCTGCAGACCATGTCTAATGCTGCCGACAATTGTCGTCCGCAGTAAACATTCATTGTCCCTGCTGACACAAGACCTGTGGATGACAAAAATAATATTTCTAAATCATCATCATCAAATCAACACTCCACGTGTCTCCTACCACAATGTGAAGGGCTGTAGTCCACCACGCTGGACCATTGCGGATTGGTGGACTTAGGTTATTTTTTAATCAAATCATTTAATCCATACTATGGGCCTCATAAAAAGCCTCAGAGTCACTCAGCGGGCGATGGAGAGTGCTATGTTGGGAGTATCTCTACGTGATCAAATTAGAAATGAGGTGATCCGTGAAAGAACCAGAGTTACCGACATAGCTCAGCGATCGCAAAGCTGAAGGGGAAATGGGTGGGGCACAGATCAACGCAGCGTTGGTCGGTCCCACCCGATCCGGGGACAGTGGATTTTGGAACTCCCTACAAAAGACCACCAGTGGACTTAAATCGGTTGAAGTGATAATGCTGATGACATTAATATTATAAAAGCCAAGTTTTGGGGGGCCAAGTTCGATTATGTGCGTTTTTAATTTAAGCAAATAAAATATCATCTGTTATAAATGTTTGACGGCCGATTGGCGCGGTGGGCAGCGACCCTGCTTTCTGAGTCCAAGGCCGTGGGTTCGATTCTCACAACTGGAAAATGTTTGTGTGATGAACATGAATGTTTTACAGTGTCTGGGTGTTTATATGTATATTATAAGTATATATATATATTATCATAAAAAATATTCATCAGTTATCTTAGTACCCATAACACAAGCTACGCTTACTTAGGGACTAGATGGCGGTGTGTGTATTGTCGTAGTATATTTATTTATTATTTAAATGATGAAAGAAAACATCGTGAGTAAACCTTCAGATGCGTGTAAAGTCTTCTACTCCGCACATGGCCAGCTTGATCAGCTACGGCCTAAACCCTTCTCATTCTAAGAGGAATATTACAAAGTTAGAAGAGTTTGTTTGGTTGAACGCGCTTATGCCAGAAACTACTGGTAGGATTTGACACTATGACATTATATGGTATGATTTGATTTACTATGACATTTCCCACACTTTGAGACCATAGTGAAAAATATAAACTATACTTTTAATCCTGTTTAGTTTAATTTTCGTTCTTTTAAAGTTTCACTGGGATATCATCATACCCCATTATCATCCATAAGCTATAGCATAAAAACTGAATACCGAGGTCCGTTCAAATGCTTGTTGCTATCGAACAAAATGTCTTTGTTGTCGGCATCGATATGAATACACGTCGTTGGTTGACGCCCATTATGTACCTATATCAAACATGTCCAGACTTCAATGTATAGTCAGCCCCAGTCATTTAGCCCCGGGGTGCAATCAATATCCTGGCGCACTCTCGAAACAGCGCCATCAAAATGCAATAGCTAGTTCGGTATACATGTATTACTTACTCGTATGATCGCGACTACAGGTGCAAATGGTGCAATTATTTATGATGTTATGAAGTCGTGTGGTGTCCAGGCAGACCAGAATACATGTAAATATCTCTCCTCTTCACACGGGGTATTTTGAGAACGGGCAGCAGCGTTCTCTGTGCTACTAATACCATCTATTGCGATCAAAAGCTCGTCTGCCCAACGTGTTAATTATGGGCAAACTCACTCTTTAGGAGAGGTCCAGCTGTGAACTATTTATTTTTAGGCTATAAGCCTACTGATTAAAGCCTTCTTGCTTAGATTGCTTTACGCACCGTACGACACGCGGGGTCATAAAATCATAGGTCTTAAAGCCATCATTGGTCATTGAGAATTTGAGGATAGCAGAGCTAAGAGGCAATAACCAAACATACCAAATAAAATAAATTATTCCGAGCCATTACCGCGTTAGAGAAATCGATCTACTTTAAAAGTTTTTGATATCCATTTCTGCAGGTTATGATATTATGTCAATTTGACATAATAATTTATCGGTAGAATCTTTGTTTTGTACGACAATTCCGCGGTAATGGCGGTGAACTGTATTTTTTGTAAATTACAGTGCCTTTGTCCTTTTCTGTGCAACGTATGTTCTGTATATCTGTATATAGATAATAATAGAATTCAGGCGATAATGCGTCACAAATAAATACACATTTATCAAATTAAGTTACAAATTACTTTTAAAACTAAATCACATCTAAGTTAGAAACTAAAACACCAAACTGGGATAAATTAGATTACCCAAGCCTAGAACTAAGCATGGCAGTAAAACTATACAGGTTGCGGGAGCACTACTAAACATTAGTCTACATAAAGAAATTTTTAACGAGAGTTTGTTTAAATCATTAGAAAGAAGCTAAAAAGCATTGTTTAAATTTAATATAAACGCTAATTTTACTACTAAAAGCTGTTATTAGTTTAAGCTGTTAAAGTTGTATCACACTAACTATAAAATAATATATTACCACTTCTTTATGTTAATTTTTATTTATCATTAAATGAAAGTGTTTTTTTTTGAGAATAAATGTATTTAAACCTAAATTAGGACTACCAACAAAATGGGTTAAAGCCCGCTTACCTATAAAGGCCAGGAGTATAAATGTTGCTTTGATCTTCATAGCTGGTTCTGCAGCAAGTTGTGAGCAGCTTGGCTTGGGCTGAAAACGGAGAAATATTTTAAACCTGTGCCAAATATTGAATGCATTAGGCCAGTCCCGGATCTAAGTGGCTAAACGCCGCGGGCGGGTTTTTTAGTTAGAATATAGCATGAATTAATGAATTATTGTACACAAAAGTTATAGAGATAAAAACATACTGGAGCAAGAGAGTACAATTTGGTGGCCTTATCGCTACAACGCGATTTCTTCCAAGCAAACAAAGGCGTAAAAGGAAAATAATATGAGATAGCTGATGCTATAAATAAGACACAAATATATATATATATATGACGAATACGAGCATAGCGTACCTACTGTTGGCCATTTTTTTTTTTTTTTTAAATAGCAGTCACACAAATAACCTCTAGAAATAAATAGCTAGCATCAATATAAATAATCAATATATAAAACAAAATGTTATTTGATTTCGGACGCGCCCTAATAAATAATCATGCGATAAATTAATGCTATATAGGTACATAAATTAATTACTAACACCAATTAAACTGAGGTTAATCATCTTAATTATGTAGCTTCTCAATATTTCACAAACAACATATACTTAACTACTTTGTTTATAAATTATTATCAGTATGTAAAAACCTATTTAGATACGAGTACAAATATAACTCATCCGTCACAATAGTCGATCACAACATGCGAAATTCGAAGAAATAATTCTATATAAAGCAAGTAGGTAGGTAGGAAATTTCCGATTCATTAAATTCTCTGACAAATATTTCTAACGGTTGCTACCTATCTTCGACCTTCAAAAGGGCTTTGAATATATAAGCACCCAGCCTAGTTTACTGTACAAAATAGCGGCCACGCATAAAACCTGTACAAATGAACAAAAAAAAAACAAAAAAAAAATATTAAACATCAAAATAATTAAAAATATCAGGTTTCCGAGATATAAGCTATCAAAGTTTTAGTTTATTCTATGTCTGAAGAGTACCTGCTCTTCAGACAGAATAAACTTAAGAAACGTACGAAATTGCTCTTAAATAAACTATTGTAGAAATTGCTCTTAAATAAGCTTTTGTAGAAATTCAAGTCTAGACTGCTCAACAATTGTGATATTTTCATGGTAAAGATAAAAGACAAAAGGAATATATTTAAACTCTAATTTAGGTTCTTGTAACTTGTTATGACCCAATATTACATTTTAGGTTTACTTAGGTAGGTACTATTATTTTTTGTAAGATATGTACGTTTTTCCGATAGGCAGCAAGTTTTTTAAGTAAAGCCAATTTATTATTTTCAACAGTACAACTTAGATAGGATATTTTGATTCGTTTTCAGTTGTCTATCAGATTTTGTTTTAAGCAAATCACGGTTCTATTGATTCATACTCGTGCACGGCCGCCATTTTGAAACCGACAGCACTACGCCAAAATAATTTTTGAGTATAGAGCTGTCTGCTACCACGCCATGAATTAGCTTCTATGTTGGAGGCCTGTGCCAGTGGGAAGTAATTGGGTTAATGATTTCAGAGTCTGATAAAATGTTGAATCTTATGACGTCGTTACGTTACGTTATTGTAGTAGCATCTACTGCGATTACTAAGCCGTCTGCCCTGCATGTTGGATAGGCAAACCATTTCAGAAAAGCACATTGATTATTGATATTGAATTTAATTAATAAGTGGTGCGATCACTGCGGCTAAAAGGGGAGAGCTCCCGCGAAAGTGCCGGAACTGTTTCCGAGTCTTTCAAATCGCGCGCCACAATGTTAAAAGCAGGCGCGGCGCAAGACGCCACGTGCGGCCTCTTGATAGGTTCAAAGCCATGAGATGGCGTCCTCATTGGTCTCCAAGCTGGGCGTTGACGGGGAAAACACGGAAAAGCTGGAAATAGACGACATTTCGTGTCCGCTTTTGTTTTTCAGCGCTTGTACTTTTTTGCGCGCGCTTGAAAGTACTTTTGTCGTATGCAATGTAAACAACTGCCATGTAGTAAACTATAGTATTTTAATTTGTTTAACTACTTTATTGATAACCTGACAAAGATTGCCCTCGGTTCCAGCCTTTTATTTTGATTTATCATGTCAACACGTCGAGGGCATTACGAGGACAGTAATTTTATAGGACTTTTCATGCCGCGATCAAAGTATTCCATGCCCAGGGGAGAGCACAGAGTTCTTGACCAGGGCGTGCATTAAACAAGTAACGATTTAAAAGGACAGTTAAAAAAACTATAGGGCTTTTACAAAATGTTTAGGGTAAGCAATGTTTTGTTGGAAGTATGAAATGCACCACTGCCGCTTAGTCAAGAATCTATATCGTGATTTTTGATCCCGATCCCGAATTTCAAAACCCTGAGAGTCCATTTACAACCCTATAATTTCCCCCTCGGCAGTCGCCCTCAGCACATACTGTGGGACTCCAGGATCTTAAGAGTGCACTGCAGCTCTAAGAAGATTCCGAGGATGTCTAGGGAGAAAGGACATTACATGTGCACAACATCCGTTGCCTATCCCCAATGGACTACCTGTTTACCCTGAGTGTGCTGAATTGTTATTAAAAAGAACAATGGCGAAAAATTTTTGAAATGACAAATGTGACTATTACACTATTCAATGAAATATTTTCTTTTATTTCTCAAATGATGATTATGGCTCGTCTAAACCTGGAAATAAAACCATTTTTTATTGAGAACTCAATTAACTAGTCTAAAGAATATTATAATCTGTGAACGACAGCCATTGGTGCTGACTGTTTTCAGTGCTTTGTACAAACCTCCGGAAAATGCATTTTTCTTTCATCTGAGGTATTAACATAGATATTATAAAAGTTCCGCTTTGCAGGTAGCAGGTTTTTTTTTCATATACTAAAATCACAATCAATCACATTTTTCAAAGTTTCGAAAACCCCGATTTCTAGGTGTTTTTATTAAGCAGGTCAATGAGTTTATAAGACTTCTATAAGGACGAATGCCTAGTGAGATTTTAAACGAAAATATAGTCAACTTTTGACTTTTATATTAATTATGTTTACGAAGTCCGGATATATGAAACTCTAAATATGCATTCCAATACTTTTTATTTCATTCAAGTGCCTAACTGAGTCGTATATTTTTGACAATAACGTATTGTTTAGATGCTCATTTGTTTACAAAAAGCCTGCTTCCAAGCAGCCTTGTCGTTAAGGAATACAAGATCGATGAATTCCTTAACGACAAGGCTGCTTGGAAACAACAGCAACTCCGCTCTCATCTCTCACAAAACTGAAAAATTCTAAAGATTGTTAAACTTTAAAATGATGTTGGAAAAGAGCAATCTGCTGAGTTTCTTGTCGGCTCAGTAGAATCGAACCGGTGGTAGAGTCACTTCCAACAGACTGATTTGACGTTTCAAACGTGCTTATTAATTAGCCCTACTTGAAATAAATTAATTTTGAATTTGAATTTGAATTTGAAAAAATAAAAATCTACGAAACCAAAGAGGATACAAACACTACGTTAACAAAACAATGACAACTTACTAACTCAGTATACCACGAAAAATAAAATTAGGTACCCGTACATAGTTATCCACGATGATTATGATGTTAGCTTCATCTTTACCATCTGGATGGCTGTTATGATACGTCTAGCATCCGTAGAAAGAGATAATTTTTTGCAAAGCACTTTCAAATTCGTTGAAATGTGAATCTCCTTAGTTTCCTCAAACCATAAAAGCAACGACGCATTGGTTGCTCCACGACTTCTGCAAATGTTCATAGGCGGCGGTAATCACTTAACATCAGGTGACCCGCTTTATGTAACTAAATTATTAGAATAATGTTTTCGCACTTACACATGTATACGTAGGACAAATCAAATCTAGCACTTAGCAGGATTGATATATAAAGCAATAATGCCAACCATTCTTATATACAGAAATCCTTTAACTAAACTGTAATATAGCCTGGCTAAAAATCATGGTATTTTTTTAATTTATAAAGTAAGATTTATGTACAGCCAAATATATTTTCAAAAATTAACGCTTTGACTAACGACCGTCTATTGTCCCCTGCCCTCCTAGAAACCATCCCTATAGTAATGTTTGCGAATAGAATCGGCTAGCAACGGCCGCGAGTTTCCCAAGATTTTACCCTGTCCCTGTTGAAGTGTAATGGAATCTTCCGCCCGGTACTCAATATATAAATTATATTTATTTTTAAAAATTATACAAATAATATATAACTAGAATATTTAAAAAAAGAAAGATATTCCTGTCAAAAATATTTAATACACCATTGTGTGGTGGCGGCCATCTTGCATTTCAAATTTATCATAGTATATGTAGTAATATCATAGTATATTTATACACCATAATCATTTGATACCCATATTTAGGAAGTTGTGAAAAAATATGTATTCCGCCATGTCGTGGCGGCGGCCATCTTGGACCGATGGCTGCCACAACAACATGGCATTTATTAAACATAGCTAATAGCACTCTCGACTGAATCACCTTTTAAAAGAATATATAAAATAAAATCGATTCATCCGTTCGGGGGATACGATGCCACTTACGGTCACACACATACAAACATACAAAGCCATAACTAAACGCCCGTCGTTTTCGTGTTGGGGGTAAAAATTTCAGATGGTGAAACGACCGGATTCCGATTTCAATGCGAAACGTTCCAATTTGTAATTTGTTTTTTTTGTTGTAATTCTTGGTATATTTTGCGATTCGTCGAGAAAATGAATGGATTTTTATAACATACATTTACTTTTATATTTTTATTTAAGTGCTTAACCTGTTATGAAAGCTAAAATTTAATTTAGATATTTGCATCATCATAACATCGTAATATTATATTTTTAATTAGTTTAAAATAAGGATAATGATTTTGCACGCCAATCTTGGCGAGATATTTAACTCATGAATTACGCTTAGCATTTATATTTTTGTACCATGTACAAGCAAAAAATGTAATTAATAAATCATATCAGAACATCGTTATACAATATTTATTATTAGTTTAAAATAATGATAATGAATTTGCAAGCCAATCTTGGCGAGATAAGTAAATCACGAATTGCGCTAAACATTTATATTTTTGTACTATGTATAAGCAAAAAATTTAATTAATAGAAAAATAAAATTAAAATAATCGCCAGCTTTTGGACCACCGGACATTTTTTGAGACATGATGTAAATTATAATATGCATTCGCGCAAAATATAGAAAATTAACACGTTATTGTTTGGCAAAAAACAGTTAATAGGTAGGAACTTACGGTTTAACCGATGTAGACCCAGAATGCGGGTTACTTCGGAGCTAGCTTGCCGTTGACTGCAATGATAAAGTTAATTTTCGCTTTGACTACTGGCTTATAAAGGTACTGATGTCATGATCTTGATTGGCTAGCCTACAGTTGGTATTCTAGAGTCTAGACTGTAGACGCGCATGTCGTTTCCATGCGTCTACAATTATTATTATCATTTCGATAAACTATACCCTCACATCCGTGTTCAAGATCGATACCCCTATGTTTGTAGGGATCCAAACAAAGTATTAATCTACTTGCTACAATACCTAGAGAAAAATAAACTTAAATATATAAATAGATACACATATTTACGCATACCATTATCTTGAGAAATCGGCGCCCGGTCCTGACTGCGTGTTAATACAAAACGCTAATTTTATATAAAAAGGTTAGAGTGGATTAATTTTGATGGAACTGTTAACAACAGGTACTCACTTAATAATTAATTATTATTACTATTTAAAAAAGGGACAAAAACGCGCAAAGCAAAGGGGCAATAGCGTGGCGTCGTATTTTTTTCTATATTATTTATAAAATATTTGTAAAAATATAATAGATACATATCGAAGGTACCGGGCGGAAATTCCATTACATCCCGAAGTTCCCTTACGGGGTGTAATGTGAGTTTGAGAAACCGGACGATGATCCAAGCCTAGTCCATTCTCAAATATTACAATAGTGACGGTTGATATTGTTATTATTAATATTCCAACTCTAGGCACCTGTATTTCAAGACATGATTTAGTCAAAATCTTTCAGTGCCAAGACCAATGTCTTTTAGTCTTGCTAGTTGACGTATCCAGAAGAGACAACGACTCCATTGAACGTCTGGTTGTCCAAGGAAGAATCGAGGGCACCAGATCACGCGGAAGATCGCCCATAAGATGGGCCAACCAAATAAAGGCAAGAAGGCAGAAAGGCAGCTGCCAGACAGGTGTGGCGACGAATAGTCAAGCGTACCACAACCCTTAAGTGACGACCACGACCGCTCTGACAAGAGCCAACCAACTGAGAAGAAGTTATGACTTAAGGCTCTGAAAGACGGTCTGTACCTGGGTACAATAAGAAGGCTCACAGACACTTAGCGGGCAATGATCAGCTTTGCTTGCAGTGAGATACTCGTGATTAAATAAGGACATCCGTGGAAGAATCAGAGTTACCGACTTAGATAAACTAGTTAAGGTGGTGTAAAGTAAACTTAAGATGTGCTAATGTTGGGATTCCAAAGGGAACCCAGCACTGGATAGCGCATTATTGGTAGACATTACTCTTATTAAGTCGCAGGGAGTGATGAAAAACAAGTTTCCCTGAGAGACATTCCAACTACGCAAATCATGTTAAAGTGCGCAAGTGTGTACCCAAACACAGCTGCACTATCTATTTCACCACTCTCATAGTACGATGGCAGATCTGACTCCACCGTGAAGCGATCAGGCGCAGGATCGACAGCTCAACGTGCTCTCCAAAGAACGGGGTCGAATCAAACACTGAGCTGCTACTGAGAATAGAAAAACCTAATACTATACTAATATACCTAACTGGCCCGACCTGGGGATCGAACGCATGGCCTCATTATCTGCAGGCGTACATGCCCACCACTGGGCCGTCGACGCAATCCAGGGAGTTATGGTTACGGGCACAAACATAACGACCTTTTTAATTTTTTTTTCTGTGCATAATTTACATACAAAATCTATACTTATAACTTTAATATAATAAATAAATAATAAATATACTACGACAATACACACATCGCCATCTAGCCCCAAAGTAAGCGTAGCTTGTGTTATGGGTACTAAGATGACTGATGAATATTTTTTATTAATAATATACATATAAACACCCAGACACTGAAAAACATTCATGCTCATCACACAAACATTTTCCAGTTGTGGGAATCGAACCCAGGGCCTTGGACACAGAAAGCAGGGTCGCTGCAAACTGCGCCAATCGGCCGTCGAATATGTCATGTTCATGTTTATTCTTTAAAATAATTGTTTTATAAATAAAACCTAAAATAAACTATTTAAAACTAAATAAAATCTAAAACGTCCTCAAAACCACCGCAGCGAGGCACAGTTTCTAAGATGCTGGCAGCATTGCCCCTTTGGATGGCCAAACTAATTCGTTGGCCAAGGTATCTGCCCGCTCTAGGATCACCAGTAGACTCGATAACCCTTTTCGATAATTCGTTAAAAAGGGCTCTTGCCTCCGGACCCCACGGTCCAAAGTCTAAAAAAGGCACAAAACGGAGTAAACGGATATAAATAAAATTCGGTATAGTAGTAGCTGATATTCCGGGTCAACGTATAGGATATTTTGTATCCCGATAAACAATGAGTTTCCTCCGGTAAACGGGATGAAAATTTTTATCAATTATTATACTTCATAACCCCGTTAGATTTTATCCGTTTTTAATAATTCTTTATTTGAAAGTGTAGCATGCATGTATTGTCTAAATTTTTATGAAGATCTGACAAATAGTCTCGGAGAAAAAAGATATAATTCTTCGCAAATAACAAAGAAGGTTGCATGCCGTGTAGCGCACGCCTCTCTGGAGGATTTGGCAGCGATCAGGCCATTGATGATAGGACCCGCCATGCACTGGGGGGTGAAAACCTTGGCGAGAGTGCGGTGAATACGCAAGTGAACCCCGGGCTCTCACTTATAGGTCTATCGAGGAACAGAGTTTTTAGTGGGTGCGAGTCCCATATAACTACTCCGTCTCCCCCAACGGAGTGCTATGCGTCAGGCATTTTCTCCGTATAAAAAAAAAGGCACAAGGAACAACGATCGAATGCGTGCGTACCATCCTACTAATATTATAAATGCGAAAGTTTGTGAGGATGGATGTATGGATGATGTACAAATGATAGGGTATATTATTTCCAGCAGTGGGCGTACATGATGATTATGTTAGTCTAGAACATTTATAATTATTTAGTTTTATTCTTGCAATCTTTTTAAAGATTATTTTGCTTTTTCTTCTCGAATTACTCGACTACGCTACTCTTAATCGACACCGCCGGAGCTGTGTCGTAAAACAAAAAACATATCGTACCTATTAAAGTGAAAAGGTATTTAAAATTTGACAATATTATGTGTCAATAATGTGTGCTTAGAATGCTGTTCTATGGCTAAGTTAAGTATTGACTTAGTGTTTTGTGGCATTCAACGAAATCAGAGTCTAAATATTACATTCCCAAAATAGACAGTGCGTCCATTTAAGGAATGTAATACTTAGAACAGTTGCTAAGTACTTACTTGGGGTAAGCCATCGTCTAACAACCACTATTTATCTCGGCTTTAGTTTTAAAAGGGCTCATCGATTTTGATAGTTCTATTAATAGCAGGTTACTAGTAAAACGTCATTATTGTTCGATATTAGTGGTACTCGTGGCATGAGCTATATATAGTAGTAATACATATTTTTTGTGCATAATTTACATACCTAATAGGTATATTATAATTTAAATACTAACATATTACTAATATTACCAAAATGTGATCACATTCCAGAATATCACAATATACTTAAGATACTGAGTGTGATTTATGAGTCCAAGGCCGTGGGTTCGATTCCCACAAATGGAAAATGTTTGTGTGATGAGCATGAATGTTTTTCGGTGTCTGGGTGTTTATATGTATATTCCAAGTGTTTATGTATTATATTCATCAGTCATCTCAGTACCCATAACACAAGCTACGCTTACTTTGGGGCTATATGGCGATATGTGTGTTGTCGTAGTATATCTTAATATATATAAATCTCTTGTCACGATGTTTGTCCGCGATGGACTCCTAAACTACTTAACCGATTTTAAATTATATTGGCACACCGTGAGCAGTCTGTTCCAACTTAAGAGATAGGATAGTTTAGATTTTTAATTATAGTCGCAATTTTATTTTATTGCAAATTATTTTTCTATAATTAATTGACAGTCACATGTTATATATATATAATACTACTATACTAATTTAAGGCTTAGCGATATTGAATGCTTTAAAAACAAAATCAAACGCAGACGAAGTCGCGGGCAACAGCTAGTAAATTATATATTTATATATATAAAAAAAAAAAGATTCAATCAATAAGCACTGTTACTATATCTATGGAGTTCTTCAAAGCCACAGGTAAGTATATTTTGCAAATAATTGCGAATTCCTCTCTCAGTTATAATATAAGATATACTTTGGTGTAGATCCGAATGGGGAGATGCCTCTCTTAAAGGTCATCTATTGCCTTTAATATTTTAATTCCGTTAATTTTATAATTTCTTTTTTTCACTTGTAGTTATAATTAGTACTCAAATAAATAGTACCTTTTTTAATTTTCTTTAATTTTATTATTCTTATTTTTTGGGTTCCTTTTTCAGTGTAATTTTTTAAACTAAACCTTTAATTCTTGCAGTACTTGACCCAGTATATCAAACATCTTTACCTAAGGAGTTCATAAAGCAGTTTCCGGCTCCATCTTCGAACCGAAGTACCGTCACCAAAGTAACATGGGTATTCCAAATTTCCGCCAATTATTTCATACATTTGAATCGAAATGTAGGCAAGTGTATTATTTACTTTAAGAAGCAAGGTTTTTTTATATTTAGAGTCATAATTGACGGATCATACAAACGGCCCACCTGATGGAAAGTCTACCCATTGCCTATAAACAGGGCAACACTTCCCAGGGCAAGAACAATGGCGTGCACCGGGTTTTTGACCAGGGTATGCATAAAGAAGGGAGATGGTATAACATTGAAAAATCCTTCCCATTTATGAGTTATACAAAAATTTTAGGGTATGCAGTGTTTTTGTGCATGTATGAAGTGCACGCTACTGGGCAAGAAGCACGTCCATCACGTCCATTTGAGTCGTAGGTGTTAACATTCATGTACACTCTACTACTTCTGCGGAAGATCTCTGTCACATAAACTCTCTACTGCTAAACTGTACCTTGTTGGTGTAACTGACCTTGTGAAATCTTTATTAAAATTAATAAAGATATGCAGTAAAATCGCCAAAAAAACTATCAATGCTCGTCGAAGTGATAACTTTTATCTTTATTGATTTTTAATTATTATAAATATTTTATAATTATTATATTCAATAGTTATTATATTCAATACTAGCTTCTACCCGCGACTTCGTCTGCGTGGACTTCAGAATTGGTTCTAAAGCTTATAGGTATGGAAAGTAAATGTCCTTTTCCATAGCATAAGTGACATTCATACCAAATTTCAAAGCTGTCTGCCCGCGGCCAAGCGTGTAAACAATTTTCAATTTTCCCTCGAGAACTATTTAAGGATACGGAATAAAAAGGTAACCTATGTTTGTTTTTCATGTCACAGGCTATATGAATGCCAAATTTCATCCAAATCGGTTCAGCCGTTTTTGCGTGATTATCTATTGTCGATATATATTTATTACTTACCAGCTTCAGCCCGCGACTTCGTCTGCGTGGACCTCAGAATTAGGTCTAAAGCACTTTACCAATTTTTAATCTTACCACGGAAACTATTTGAGAGGTCGGTATAGAAAGTACATGACCTTTTCATAGCATTGGTGACATGCATACTAAATTGCAAAGCTGTCTGCCCGCGGCCAAGCGTGTAAAAAATTTTCACCACACATTTTTCTTCGATTACTAACTACCAAGGAATCGGAATAAAAGCTAGCCTATGTTCTTAGCCATGTCAAAGGCTATGCATGCCAAATTTCATCCAAATCCGTTCAGCCGTTTTTGCGTGATTGATGAACAAACATCCACACTTTCACACACACATTTATAATATACTAGCGTACCCAGCCCGCTTCGCCGGGCTGGATTTTGCTTTGTTTTATTTAAACAATAAACTTACATCATTAAATTTTTAATTTAAGTCTCATAATATATTAAATCATTTATTTCTCTACGCATTCATTCTCTTCTCGAGCGACTGAAGATCATTATCTACACCCATGTACACCCAACAATCCAAGAATATCATCATCAGTAAATAAAAGCTGTATTTGACAGTTCAAAAATAGGAGTGCTCCGATCGTCGCCAAACTCGCCAGGTCAATCCGGAGATTCCCTGAAAGTTTCATTGAAATCGGTCGAGCCGTTTCGCAGCCTATACGGAACATACCCACACACTTTCTCTTTTATATATATATATATATATAGAAGATATAATAGGAAGTAAGATACCCAGCCTACGAAAGAGCATGGGTCTACTCTTAGAATGAGAAGGGATTAGGCTGCAGTGCACCGCGCAGGCCATGTGCGGATAGTTACACTTCACGAGCCTTTGAGAACGTCATGTTACTCGTAGGTATGCAGGTTTCCTTGCGATGTTTTCATTCACCGTTAAAGCAAGAGATATTTTAATTGCTGAACTAAAAACGCACATAACTCCGAAAGTTAGAGGTGCGTTCCGGGGATCTAGTTCGGTCTCCCCGAAAGTGAGGCTGAACCCTTTAAGCTAGTGCAAAGGGTAAAAAATAAATAAAACATCAAAATATATCCCTTCAAACTGATTTATTTTAATACTGTAACAAAACAATCACTACATCCTTGGCAGACAATTATTCCGTACCAAAAATATTTAATAGGAATGATTTTCTTAAAATAAGAAAACCTATAACATTTACGTTAAGTTACGTTACGGCTGGCTTTCATATTTGCGACTTGGTCGTGCAATTGTCACGAAACTTTTCTTTGATGCATAAATCTATTCTTCTGTTATTTTTTATCTGATATATTAATTACTATTATAATTAACTATTGTCGATTATCTATTGTAAATAAGTAGTTACCTATAGTTGATTTCTCCAATTGAATGACCAAATCGCCGAAATGAAATTTAAAAATACGATTACGCATTTCATATACTTACTAAATACGATTACGCATTTCATATACTTACTAAATACTTTTACGAGTCTGTGTTTATAATATTATGTTTATTTCTTATTAACATTTTAGTAAACATTTCAAAAAGCCTTAAATTGACACCCTGAACAACGCACTATGTGTTGTTTGAAGGCAGTTTAATGGTTTTTCATGTAAATAGTTGCCTGTCAGTATTCGGCAATAAAAAATTACTTTATTAATGGATTCTCCGGATATTTGTCAATGATTACATAGAATAATTTTAGAAAAGGATGGTTTCACAGTCACGGACCATACGCTTTATTTGCGCGTGTTTAACTAATAACTTACCAACTGATCAACAGACAGAAGTAAAAGAAACATGTATAAAAATAAATTACTTAGTAAAAGGATGCCCGTTTTAAGAAGTTGCTTCTAAACTACTACAATTTGTGACAATATCTTTGTGGGTACGTACTAGTTCAAAAATATATTAAATTACCGGACCCACAATTAGGTATATCATGTTAAAATTTCAAATTATCACAAAATAGTCCCCGCTATTCAAATTGTATGTGGGTTTGACAAATAGTATCCTCAAAGATGATAACACGAAAAATTATCCAAATGAAATGCGAGAAAGTTCTTGTTATATGTAAGTAACATTCGAAAATATTGTTTTTCTATTTCATTGTACACTAAATACGTGATTTGATCACGAATAATCTAATAATTTTAGTGGATGGCAATTTAATACAAATGTCGATTATAATATTTTTTTTTTAATAAATTTTAATAGCATTGTATTCAGAAACATACACTACCTATATGAATGTCTATCTACCATATTGTATGATAGGTATTACGACGGCGCTATAATACCTAACTGTAGATATATTTTATTTATATTCTTTGTATAAATGAGGCCGGCATGAGACAGATTTTAAAGGGAGCCTAGGCAGGTATACGAATGTTCAGTAATCCGCGTGAGAATGAAATAACTGTCAGAGTGAAATTACATTAACCGGTATTTAATTCGCATCATATTACTTCAATAACAACAGAATTCTGACTCGTATTTCTTTTTTAAAATACCTGTAATGGGAGAACTTGTTTATGTGTTGTATTTCAAAAGTCAACGTAAAATAAATAAAGGTTACTTTCTTATGCGAAAGATAAAGTAACTACTGTATTACAATCATTTAGCTGCGAGTGTAGATTAAATGCGAATCGAAGCTGATAAAAACGACGACGAAACGACACGTTGAGGGTGCGTTCAAAAAAGCCGTAATAGGCAACAGATCTGATAATCCCTGCACGTAATAATAGATTACTTTAGTGTAACAGCAGACCTATCAATCCTTATATACATTATGAATGATAGGTCGATGATGAATAGGACATTAATTCATCGCATTTTATTGTAGTTTCTTTATTTTTAGCCCTCACAATCTAGGAATATACTCAGTTCGGCCACCAGCTATTTAGGGTAAATGGTATGAATTTTAATTAATTTCAATGCATACTTAAAAAATGGTGCGTTAATCTAAATTAAATGCCTCTATCAATACTGCCATCCTTACGAAAAGTTCAAAAAGACGGTCTCACAGACTTTTATAGATAGCTATCCGAAAACATAAAAATGTTCTACATTGTCGTCTCGGTATAGAGAGATACCTGCTTAGACAGCTTAAGGTATCTATCGCGAATATGATTTTTACTGCCCAAGACCGCCATAACTTTACCGTTGAAATCTTATTCACACTGTTATTTAACTTTAGAATTATTTGAACCGGGTTATTTTACTTATCGTTAGGAGGGCAGAATATGATTCCATATACAATGTTATATTGTAAAATCATTGCATTTTCCGAAAATGCCCTTAATACACAATGAAATTAGTTTCTAATACACAAACTTAAAAATTCACTTATCTAATGATTTCATCTCGTACATTATAATAATACCTAATTACTCAGCATTTATTGCCAACTTTTTTAAGGAAACTAAGAACTTCGCTTTGATTTGGGTATTTTTTGCTACAAAAACATAACCTAATATTTTTATCACATTTCGATAATGCACTAGAAAACATCTCACACGTATTTTTATATATCTACAATTTCCTTAAAACTATTACTCAACCAAGCCAACCGGACGCGTGGGTGGATCCCCCTCCCCTCCCCCCATACGGCATAACCCCCTCAGCACGGCTAGCAAGGGTAGGAGACATTTTTCACCCCGGGAAGAGAATAAAAATGATCTTATCCCACAGTTTTGTCAACTTTTCGAGCATTGGCGCACAATTATATACAAAATAATATGTGAATCGGGTAAACTTCTCCTATTCCGTGTTGTCGCGCTTTGGCAGGTGGACAGGTGAATTTTATCCCCTGTCATAGATATATATAATTATTGTCTCTTGCCCATTCTAGCCGTGCAGGAACCGTGATTGTTATGACACCATTCGCAGTAATAATAAATAACCTGATTTTCTGTTAATGTTCTTTGAAATGAGTGAAGTGACCGTAAATATTTATTCACTTTTTTTTTTTACTTTTCTTACCCGAAAATCTGTGAGAAAAGTTACGTTTTAGAGTCGTCTACTTGGCTTGGTCAGCTAGTGTGTAAATGGCTACAGAGATTCGGGGCTAAATAAAGTCGTAACTCATAATGCAATGGTATGGTAATGGTAAAAATTCAACTAGCCCTCGACATGTGACTTCGTAGCCGACAAACAGAATATAGTAATACGAACTGTTTTAATGGGTTTAAAGTCGTACGCTTTTGTACACCCGTGTTGCGATATCGCTAAAACTGTAGACATATCTAATAGGTCATCAACCAATTCTATATATGTACGACCACATCACATACCGTCAGAGATAGTTCCATATTTCGTAACTAGCGTGGCTATATAGGTAGCTACTGATAATGATATCCTACGGTCAGAGCCATTTGAAATAATAAGGCTAAACAAGGCTAGCAAAAAAGTAGTTTTAACCAACCTAGTAGGTAGATAAAAATTAAGCTGATTTGTTTTTAAAAACAATGCGTTTTGGACTTTATGTAAAATTAGCTCATTATTGCACGCGTCATAAGCGAAGCGTTGAGGTGGGTATTACTGTCAGTTTACGCACACCGAGTGATTCTCCAACTTAAATGTCACTTTATTATTCTTTATTGCTTTTACAAGTGAATATATTTCGAGAAATGTTGAGAAAAACACTATTTTTAACACATGATATTTTTAAATCTCTTATTATTATTTAAATTAATTAAAAAATTGTTTAAAAAAGTTCTTCTTGGACGTCCGTGTGTCTGTATGTGCGGATCCCGTATCTTGTGGTCACGATAACGAGCGAAAACTTCGCTTATCGAGTTGTTTTTTTTATAGGCTTCAGTATTTTTAGGAATAGAAGCCTATTACTTCACTAATTAGATGTAGTTTAATTATTATTTACAAATAATATATCTCAATTTTATTGTAATGAATGAGATTATGAAACGTGCACGTTTGGATTTTCCAACTATTTCAAAAATGCACTCACAATATATTTAAGTTACTTATCTGGTTCAACATTATCAACGACGATGATGAATGTTGTGCGCGAAGAATAAAGGAAACTGATATTGCGTCTTGCATGCAGTGTGCTGCAACTCTGTTTTCCACTCACGATTGCATTGGATATATGCAAGAAATTTTGAACGCGTGGAAGTGTTAAATCATTTAAAAACACTTGGTACACTAGGTACTGAAGAAACATGGATGGATAAATATTGGTTTAGGCAAAAAATTGCCTAGAACCCACCGGAGTACCTGCGTCCGTACACCCAGTGTTTAAAAAGGGTATATGCATATTATGTACCAATGTTTAAAACCGGCCAACAGTTTGGAAGCTACGACGTCACAAGCAAAGAGAACGCGTAAATACATAAATCCCATTGTTTTCCACAGAGGGTTCAAAACACAACCCGTTTGGCGCTACCTACCACAGCTGGCATGTACCTACATAACACTAATCTCGAAAAATAACATCGAACATTAATCATATAAAACTCACAATATTTAGGAATCTTTATATTATTATAATAATAAAATAGTATAAAATGATAATAATGGACCTAATAGCAAAATTATCTATAAAAAATTAGCCCTTAAATCCAATTTGAGCCTTAATGCTACTCGTATTATAGTCTTTTGCGTTAGTCTATTATTCTTCACCCCTGATAATGCCTAAAATACTGACGTAGGAACCCGTTAGGAAGCCGAGAATTCCAAAGCAGATCAGGAACATGTTCTTCCAGAGTACCCAGTTGAAGCGCCCGAGGCCATTGGGGCGATCCCAGAAGGTCACTGTTTCGATGACTGCGGGGAATATGAGGCCGAGAAACGAAAGGCAGACGGCACCGACCAGTGATATGAAAGGTCCCAGGTCTGGAATTGCCACGGCAATGCATACGGTCAAGATGATTATGGCGATCCTGATGCTGTATTCCGCAAGGTTCTTCTTGGCGCCGAAAAAGTGACGTACGTTCTTCCAGATAATCTCCATGGGCACGTAGAACTGAAGACAGTAGGTAAAGAAGATTGCGACAGCGATCATTAACTTGACGCATTGTCCCAGACTGAAATAAAAAAACAGATGCTTGTTACACAAAAAAAAAATAGACGGTTATAATCAAAAGGTATAAATCTCTTCACACCATAGATATTCCTGCTCTCAATACGCAATCCGGTAAAAGACTGGTTCCAGACCCTGGGACCGTGAATGGGTGCCTTTGTGTGATGCAATATGTGTTCATACAATAGCCTAATCTCATGACAGTAAATAAACATCCAGACCGTAAGCTGCAGCTGAAATGACTAAAGTCGGTGTGGCATAAGCATGCTTTGGTAAAGATTGATATACGAGTATATGTGACGAAGGCCACGTAGGCCACGGAGTCTTAGTTATGATTTTTTTCGAGATATTACACCGCCGTTGCCGCGTTCGCCTTTTGGCCACTTTGCTGATGAAGCTTTGGTTTTATAAATGGGAAGTAGCAATTTATTGTTCTCGTACAATGCCGAGTAGACATCGATTGCGAGCGAGATTAATAATATAACAGCCATATCCCTAACAGCTTAGCGAGCTACCATCTTAGACTGCATGATCACTTACCACCAGTCGACGTTGCAGCCTAAGAGAGCTAATATAGCCGCATAGTAAGAGCTAACTAATAGGAAAAAAGTAGGAGAAAATAAAATCTGGTGACTGGTGGCTAAATTCTCGTCAATTATTTTTACATGGACTTCAGTTATAAATAAATCATAACTTTTCGAGTGAAGATAACAAAATTGCCAGAAAATCAATTCACACATTATAATATCCGCTAAGATAAACGCTATCTAAATGTTCACCAACTTGATGATGAGCTTTAGGAAACTTTTTCCACCGGAGTTGTGGTAGATTGTGGGATTAGGATCTGTAAGATATCAATCAATAAAATAACCTGCAATGCCTATAGCGTTTCAATTAATTTCGAACCTGCACCAGCCTAGTACTGAGTGCCTAATTAAAGAAACAATGCATGCCCCAAAATTTCGGTACTGTTATACTGTTATAGTGTCTAGTCTTTTGCCGTCATCCATGATCAAACTAAAGAGTTCCAACACCACTAATTTCTAACAATACTGATTCCATACTGATTAGTCGCCATATAGACCATAATAATAATAATAATAATAATAATAATAATAAAGCCCTTTATTACTGAAAAAAGCATGATTGTTAACAAAAAAAAAAACATAAATATTCAAACTATTATTTAAAACACAATCTTCCTTATGACTATTTTTCTTAACATATTATTTATATTTGACAGTTTCGCAGTTCAGTACGCCCTTTGGACGAAGGCCTCCTCCATTTCTTTCCATGCATCTCTATCACGCGCCAGTCTTTGCCATGTTGCTCCCATCATTTTGACAAAATCATCGCTCCACCTAATTCTCTGCCGTCCTCTAGATCGCTTCCCTTCTCTCGGATACCATTCTGTCACTCTTTTTGCCCACCTGTCTTGCTTTTGCCTGCACACATGTCCCGCCCATTTCCATTTTAGTTTTCGGATTTTTACTTTAACATCTGTTATGTTCGTTTCTTTTCTTAGTGATTCATTTCTTATTTTGTCTAACCGTTTAACATGTAACATACTACGTTCCATCGAGCGCTGACAAATTGCTAATTTTTGTTCTAACTTTTGCGTTAAAGCCCAAGTCTGGCTTCCGTAGGTTAATATAGGAAGTATGCACATATCGAAAACTTTTTGTTTGTATTTCATTAGCATGTCTTTCGATTTCATCACTTCTTTAAACATCCAGTACCTATTCCATGCATTTGTGGTTCGACGTTCTATTTTCTTACTTATTGCGTCTGTTGTAGACACAATTTCCCCGAGATAAATGTATTCTTCCACATATTCTATCTCCATATTATTAGCTTTAATGCATTTATGATCTCCGTTTGTTTTTGCCTCCAACTGAACTCCGATTGCCTTTGTCTTTTGCATATTCATATCCAGGCCGACTTTTTTGCTTTCATACAGTAGTTCATTTAACATTGATTCTAATTTAGTAGGGCTTTCAGAGAATAAGACTACATCGTCCGCAAATCTCAAATTACTTAAGAATTTGCCATCTACTTTTATTCCTTGGTTTTCCCAACTTAATCTACGAAATATATTTTCAAGAACTGCGTTAAAAATTTTTGGCGACATAGGATCTCCCTGTTTTACACCTCTTGACAGCTTAAACCATTTGCCTTCACGATCTAATTTGACTTTTGCCGTGCTATTGACATATATATTTTTTATTATCCGTTTATATTTTGGATGTACCCCTTGTTCCCTCCATATTTCACTAAATTCTAGACTATCAAACGCTTTTGAGTAGTCTATGAATAAGATGTATATGGTTTTCTTATACTCGTTATATTTTTCTATAATTTGATTCAGTGTATGAATATGATCAATAGTTGAAAATCTTGCTCGAAAACCAGCTTGTTCTAGAGGCTGATTTTCATCCAATCTATTTTCTATTCTTTTCAAAATTACTTTTGAAAATATTTTGTAAATATTCGAAGATAAACTAATGGGACGGTAATTATTGATATCGCTAGTATCACCTTTTTTATGAAGTAGTTTTATTATTGATCGCGTCCATTGCATTGGTATATTTTCAGTGTATAAAATTGCGTTAAAAATTGTGCATAATATGTCACTAATTGTAGGTTCGACCGACTTAAGAAGTTCATTTATTATTTTTTTGTGATGACAAAGCGTTGGATACTTCTTTCGGCAAGATCCATGGTATTGATTCCTCAATACTATTCGAGTCTATGTCTTCGATAGAGTTTTGGATAGATTTATATAAACGTTCGTAGAATTCTGTAGCTATAGATATAATTCCTTCTCTATTGTTAACTATTTTCTTTTCTTTATTAAGAATTTTGGGCATCCTTTGTATTTTTTTATCTAATTCTCTGTATGCTTTATGAGTAGCCCCAGATAATTCTATATATTTTTTTAATGTATTTGATCTGTATTCTCGTTTTTTCAGCCTAGAATATCGGTTAATTTTTTTACTAATTTTAGTTATTTCTGCTTTGTTATGTGTTCTATTTGATAGTAACAGTTTCCGCTGCTACATCAAATCCAAAAGAGTTTTTGATACATGTTTTTCATTAGAAGTTTTAGTAGTTAAGGAATTAAGTATTGACTTGATCTTTGCTTCAAAATTATTATAACACTGTTGTACCTCTATTGACGTGACATCAGTTTTATTAAAATTTTCTTCATTTTTCCATTGTTCCAATTCTTTGTTAATTATTAGACTGTCTTCTCTTCCAAATCTTTTAGTGTTGTTCGAATAGTTTCTTCTACTCTTTTTTTGGTGTTTTAGAATTACTTCACCTCTTATTAATCTATGATCAGAATAAAAGTTAAAGTTATTTAGAATCTTGAAGTTTTTTACATGTTTTTTGTTATTGCTTAAAAAGAAGTCTATTTCGTTGGTCGTATGACCATCTGGTGATATCCGGGTCCATTTTCGTTGTTGTTTTCTATTATAGAATGTATTTATTATAGACAGGTTATTACTTCTTGCTAATTGAATCATTCTTTCTCCGTTATCATTACACGTCGTGCCATAAGTATATGGGCCCATTATGAAGTCACCTTGCTTCTTACCTTTACCGATTTGAGCATTAAAATCACCCATGACAAAAATATTTTTCTCTAAGTTATTATTAATAGTCTCCTGTAATTTAGTGTAAAAATCTTGTTTTTTTTGTTTTTCTCATTCTTCCGTTGGGGCGTATACTTCTATTATTGTTGTCATACCCAAAGTTCTAAGGTAAATTTTTAATATAGCTATGCGCTCTGATATTCCGATAAATTCTTTAATGTTCTTTTTGAGATATTTTTTTACTAGAAAGCCTGTACCATACTGGCCTTTGGTTTCACCTATATGAAAGAAAATATAGTCATCCCTTTCCTCTATACATTTTCCCATTCTGCGAACTTCGCATAGACCAAGTATATCCCATTTCACTCTTTGAAGTGCTAATTCCAATTCCATTAATCGTTCATCGCTTCCTAATCTTCTAACGTTCATGCTCAAAATGTGGAAGTTATTATACTTTTGTTTTTTAATACTATCATTTTTTATTATAAAATTGTTGGTATTGATTTGCGAATTTTTACTTTTATTATTGCTGATTGGAGGGTGGTGGTCATTCTCTCCCACGGTGACCAACCGGATTGGGAGATTAATATTTTTATACGCGGTAGATAACCGTTCTGAGGTAGATATGTTAAGAGTTTTGCTTATCATTTTTATTTGTTTTGTGGCGGCAGCAGTGGTGATTGGATACTGGAGAGGCCCAGGTAATTTCTAGTCGTTAGTCTCTTCAGTAAGTACAACAGAGGTGATAGGTTTTTTTGACCCACCGTTATGTTTTTTTAGGAAGTTAGTCAAAGAGTTATGACCGTTATTCGGGATATGGCATTTAGGTTTGTTTTTCTTAGCTATTTGGTAATTTGGCGAATGTTGATTGTCTTTTGTATAAGAGTAACTCATTTGACTCGGAGGAGTGGTTTCTAATTCTCTTTTACGAGAGTTTTGATAGATTTTACCTTTCGCCACTGTATTTTCCTGAGTTGTATTTGCCTCATGGATTATTAACCGATCCTGGCGTAAATATGCCACCTTACCTTCGTTTCGTGCTTGTTGTAATTGGCCTTGAAGTTGTTTTCTTTTTTCCAATATTTTTTGCGGATAATCTTCCTTCAAATAAATGCTTTTGGTCTTTAAATAACGTTGGTTTTTTAAAATTGAGATTTTTTTTCCTTAGGTAGAAAATGTCACAACTATAGGTCTTATTTTGTTTTCTGTTTTTTTTTCCCATTCTTTTTACTATTTCAATTTCACTTCTGTTGCAGTCTATCTTCATATCTGTAGTAACTATGTGTAAAATTTTATTTTCTAACTCTTCATATGATTGACCGCAAAGAAAATTAAATTTCTATATCTTATATGTTTTTCTGTTGCCAGGATTCTCTCACTGTGTTCAAAACTATTTTTCTTTATTAATTCTATCTGACAGTGAATATTTTCGAACTTTTCATCTATGTTTTCATTAATGTTTTTTGTTATTCGCTCTTCGACTATTTTGAGAGACTGTTCGGAGTCCTTTTTGATGTCGCATCGCAGTTCGCGTAAAAGTTGTTCTAAATTGGACATGTTGCACCATCTATTGACAAACAACTTAATTACCTAACGCCCTCTATGTTATAATGATTGAATTACGATGATTAACTAGTGAAAAACACTTCATTCAAACCTTGCTTCTTCGATATTAAGTATATAATAGATCAGCTATTCGATGTTAGATGTCGCTAGGAGGGTCATGAAAAGTATGGTGTAGCAAATATTGATATTCTCGTTTATTTCAATTTTTCGCCAATAAATACCGTTATTATATTGTAAAGAGTTCAAGGTATTATATATTTCTATGTTGACTTATTTTTAGCACTGTTCCAGTTAAACTGGGGATTATTTATATATATTTCAAAACGCCCTCTTTTGGATTCCAATTATACTATGTTGATTAGCCCAAGTACTTAGTTAAATTGTCAAAGGTTGGATAGAACGTCTACTATAGATGTCGCTAGTGAGAACTTTTGGAGCATGATATAGCAAATTTTTAATAGTAATATTGTCTTTGTTTACTAATTAAACACTAATATTATTCACATCGCTAACTTTTCAAAGTCACTTGCTTACAATTTACTTACTTTAAGCACTGTTCCAGTTATACTGGTGATTATTATTTGAGTTCACTAAGAACCAAAAAGTCCGTTACGTTCATATTTTTGTTATTACACATTTGTTAGTTGTTTAGCACTTTGAAAAATACTTTTCACTTATCACTTTCAGTTTTCACTATCTTTTAATACATCAATTACTAGGTAAATCGCCTTATTTATTAAGATAATGATTTTTGAAAGCAAGAGGTGTTTAAAAGTAATGTTTAGTGCTGCACGCCCTCTACCGGGATATAGACCATAAAGGGTTCACAAATAGTGATTAAAGAGACCATGTTTTTTGTTTGAAACTTATGTCCAAGTCAGCTGAAGTTTTTTTAACCCTCTTAAGAACTAAGTCGTTAAAAACAAGGTTATAAGGCTATTGCGACTCGCCCCTTAAAGATGCAAAAGCAGAAGGAGCTTCTATAGTTAAAAGGCAAATTTTTGTTTTCACTAATGACGAACAAGGCAATGCCAAAATAAATAACGCATAATCTAAGGAGATTCCTAGCCATACATCAACCGTTTACCAATAGTTATCACCCAAGAGTTGGTGAAACGTTTTTTCCTTAAGACATCGCCTAAATCATTGAACATTCGATTAAACCGATTAACCGACTATTATTAGTCTTTTATTAAAACGACTCTGATGCGATGGTTTTAAAAACAATTCTAGCATTTAAGTCGTATAAAATATCGGCTGAATCTTATTAAAACTTAATCCTGCAGTCTGGGTTTTGTCAATCAGTCTTGACAATGGGGGCGATTTATTTTAACGAAGCATTAAATTAGAGTCCCTTTTATCACTCCTTGGAAACCTTTATCAACAAACGAGTCACTCAAAGTTTTTCCGTTCGATTATCGACCCCAGGTGATGGAAGAGCGTGTAGCATGACTCCTTCTTGATACATGGATAGATTCAAAAATACGTTAAATAATAGATATTCAAATACTTACACTTCATCTTGGGGCAAATTTAGAGTGATACTGCCTTTAGTTTCGTCGCCGAATTTTAAATATCCAAAGAATCCAACCAGAGCATACAGCGAAACAACGAAAAACATGCCAATGTTGAGCACTCCGGGGCATCCAATGAAGTGAGTTGGTGTCTTCATGTTGTTTTCCAAAGGCATAACCACACCAATGCCTTCAAGTGCGAATATAGCGGTACCAAAGAAGGTTGGAAGGCGTCCCAATTCAGAAAACTTGTTGCGTTCACTCACGCTTGGAATATCTTGAAATAGATAGTAGAAGGTTATCGCCATTCCAGTTGCAACAAGCAGATTGGCAATCATGGAGAAAGGTGCCAAATATTTCAGATTCCTTATGAGATTCATCGCGATGAGCAGAGGAAGGAGAGCTACCATGTAGAATCTCAGATCCAAGTCGTGGGGGAGCCAATCGCTGCTCTCAGCGTGATGGTCGACTACTTGCTTCACGTTCTTGGCAACAAACACGATGTACACGCAGCAACAGCCCAATAGATCTATCACGAGGAACCAGTTTATCATGGCTCTGAAATAATAAATGACAAATGTCATTATGTCGTCCAGACCAAAACTGAATTTGCTGCTTGCTGTAATGTTAATAGAAATTTGTTACTTTCAATAGTTTAATTAGCAGTATATCTTAAACATGCTATCAGTTTTTTTATGTCCTATAACAAATTGCTGGTTTTCGACCATACACAACTGATGGAAACCTATCAGGATACTAACTTAAATAGCAGCAGTAAAGTTCAGATGTATTTATAATTAATATACTACATCTGTATCTGTTTTATAAGGCGTTGGGTTTATCCATCAAATAATTCAGTACAACAGTGGAGTTAGAAAATTATCACGCCCCCCATGTCTTGGAGAGTAATTTCACAGGTCCGGTCCCGCTTATTGTCAGTATTATATGATAATGATCGTTAAAGCTAGCCAAGCCAGATAGGATTGGCGTGGAGTGTCTAAGCTCTACATCTTTGCTCCTAGTGAATGTCTGTACGTAGCATTAAGACAGGCAAGTCCTACTATCAAAAATGTGTCTATATAGTCGTGTTATTGGTAGGTACTTAAACATGCTAGCGTTAATTAAGACTACTTACTTAGCAAGTCTCGAAAATTTATGTGCAGCTGGTGGTCCGGTCAAGAAAGCAGCCTCAGCAGTTTCAGCGAAACCCAAGGAAGGTTTCTGCATCCTCCTGCATAGTTCGTGGGCAGTTTTCACAAGAACATGCACGCAGTAGGTGCAAATCCCACCGATAAGAAACGTGGCTACCAAGCCGAAGTAGAGGCCCGCGTTCATGACCGCCATAGGCATAGCTAAGATGCCGCTGCCAAGCGATCCCTTCAGCAAGTGAATCAACGTGTCAAAGTCTCTGGAAACAGATAATTGAAATAATTTTTAGTCTACTCTAAACAGTAATCATAAAGATGAATAAATTTTACACAAACCTAGTTTTATGAAAATCAATATGGGGCTGGATTAAAATGTCAATCGTTAAATGTACAGTGACTTTTTCGTCTTACAGCCTATAATGATTTATATTTTTTTTTTATAATAATTTTTTATAATTATTTTATAAATAAATAAATAAATATACTACAACAATACATACAGCGCCATCTAGCCCCAAAGTAAGCGTAGCTTCCTGTTATGGGTACTAAGTTGACTGAAGAATATTTTTAGGAATATAATACACATAATTACTTATAATATAAAGATAAACACCCAGACACTGAAAAACATTCATGTTTACCACACTAACATTTTTCCAGTTGTGGGAATCGAACCCACCGCCTTGGACGCAGAAAGCAGGGTCGCTGCCCACTGCGCCAACCGGCTGAATGATTAACCTAAAAGAAATGAATAATATTTCGGTGTTTTAAGATGAAAGAGTTGTCGGTCACAGATCCGATCAGTAGTTCGTCTTGGCAAAAATTATCTGACAAGCTGACTCTAAAATGCATTGTTTGTTATATTTTACTGTCAATGAATGAATGCTTAGTGACAACGAGGTCGAACAGTCAAATTATGGGACTGCCGCTGTACTATATTATGTACTAGTAAGTGTATTTTATCATCATCTTTAGCCTATAACAGTCCAGTACTGGACTAAAGATCTCTCCCAACCAGCGGGTTGTTCCATAACCACTACGTTGGGTAGACTGGTCAGTAATCGCAGTAGATGGTAGTTGTAACAGGGTGCGTTTGCCCTTTCTCCGTCATATTTTCATACTGGCTTTGTATGACACCCGTGGGCAGAGACAGGGTGGTGACAAATGCATTCTGATCCTGCCGTCACCGCGTGGTTTTTATTATTATCATTACTATTCAATTGGCACATAAGCATTCATCTCACACTTTCATCAGCTAACTAATTTTTTTAAAAGTATGATTTTTTTAGGTTGAACTTACGACGTAGGGTGAGCCAGTTTCCTGTGTTCAAATGGATTATAGTCCTCATCCACCTCAATATCTCTCCCCGGTATCTCCATAAGAGGAAGGGTGGACCCCGCCTGTTGTTCCACTGGTATCTCATTTGGATCAACTTTGTATCTGTGGAACCGTCATATAGAATTGTTATAGCTAATGTCTTCGATAGAAACATCATCATAAAAACATACTAATAAATATGCAGATGTATAGGTTAGAAGTGAGTGAATAACAGTGTAGTTTTTATCTCTAAATTGACCTCAAGCACAAGAAATGTAATGGCTTATGTAATGATAACACATAAAGCGCCACGTTTCAAGCTAAAATGATGATTTACTAAATTTACGTGATGTGTGAACTGTGATCTCTGTCGCGAATTATACTATGTATAGCAGTATCTATTCTACACGTGGATAATTTGTGATAACTGTTAATTTATAGGTATAAACCCGGATAAGAATCTTAAATTGGTTCATTGTTAGTCAGTTCTCAGTGTTTTCTATGTCAGTGTTGCTGGGTGAAGTGTGACAATCATTATGGTCTCCAAAATGTACAGGTTCATTTATTTAGGTATTGTGCGTGTCACTCTGTTAAGCCTCGGCATTTACAAAATGGGTGGGCCCAATCGCAAAATTTAATACAGCTTTACGTTTTGCATCTAATGAAACTATTATTGATGAAAATTTTGAATAAAAAAATTCAGCATCCAGAATAATTTGAACCATTTGAGGATTAGGGGATTTGGTTACAGGACTTTTTGCAAATCGCAACTGAATGGTATTTACGGCCAATGAAAATTGTAAAAGGTCATAAAGCTAGATCAAATTTGTACAAAAATACACGATTGCGAGCCAATACCGAACCTGAACAGAGATAGCGCACGAAGCGAACAGCTGCCGCGTTGCTCATGCTGTGCTGAAGGGAAATTTGGGGACGCATTTGATAGAAGCAGAAGGCTTGTTATAGTACCGCTACCTTACCTGAGTGTGACAACTTAGACTTAATAGGCATTTGAAGTGGGTGGCTGTTTAGGGTTATCTGCCAAAAGTTACAGCCTGCTATTTAAGATCGCGTAATTTCTTGTGAAGCTAGATCACATAGGGGATGTGAAGTTTGACGTTTATCAAGTTTTTCCTTAGATATTTTCAGACCTGCCAGTGCAACGATTGTCCACGTTTCCATACTCAGATATGGTAAAGGTACAATACCTATAACAAACTCTCAGCCTTTATCATTTACTTCCTCAAAAGTTTCCACCAGAGCCGTGATTCTCTATGACACTGTAATCGTAATTTGCAACGATCTCTATGTACTACGCGACTGATTTCGTGCGGAATATATTTTGTGATATCATATTTGACAACTCTTCATCGAAGAACTATGTAGTATGATGGCACAATCTAGAGCTTTTGCACACATTGACATTTTCAGGCGCTGAAGTGTTCGATACAATTGCTGTATGTTTACTTTCGGATTCGTTCAGTCTTTCAGTTTTTAGAGATACGTTTTAAGGAGACACTCATCGTTTGCGTCTAAAAATGTCATCGTAACAACATTTACTTACGTTGCAGAAGCTCTTTAATGTCATAAGGAATAAGGGCCCAGCTCTCGGACAGAAGGCCAGATTGAGCAGCGACTACAGTTAGCTATACTTTATTTCATTCTTTTAGCAGTACCAAATAAAATAAATAAACAAAATGAAACCACAAAATGGAATGATGTACCGGTGTATGAGTCCATTGCGATAGCGAGATGATCAAGGTCGCAGAGCGACCTTAATCTCGAGGATACTGCAAACGCCTTCCCGGATCGTCTCCGAACAGGGTCGAGCTGTTATTAGCTTGTTATAAGTACTTAACAGTCAACATACAATATAAAATACCATTTTAACGACAAAACATTTCTCAATAGATAAATAAACACCCGAGTCTAATTGACCCAGTAAAATTTCGCCTCGAAGTATATTTGAGGCTCAAAACGTTTCTCTTTTGTCAGTAAAATAGACTAGTCTTTTCAAAGTCCTGTTGAACAAAAATGTCAAATATTATTACAATAGATTGCTTCCGATGAAAAATGTACACTAAATATTATAATTCAACTTGCCAACAAAAAAAATTATGTTAAGCTGTGAAGCATGCTTTGATTGAACTTTATTTTAAAAGCAGTATGTATTGAGTACATTCCACACAAATGGTCGGATATGGTTCAGATTAAATTGAAGTTCAGTAGAAACCCGATTTATCCGGACTATTGTAAGGTTTTAAAGTTGGACAGGCATAAGAGCTTTATAGAAAATAAAATTGAAGTGGATGTTAAAGTTTTTTTAAAGAATACTAACTTTTGCTTTCTAAAAAGTTGATAAAGGTGTTCCAACATTTATACAGAAGAACGATTAGTTGTTGAAAATGAAAATGAAAATCCTTTATCGAATAAAATGTATGCCAATCTAACTCGGATAAATAGTTGTATATAGTTCCTATTGCCGTTTAACTGATAGTCACGCCTACGAATCCCCCCTTTTGCACATTCTTGTATCGCTCGTGAATGATTGCAGCTTGTTTGACGTCGATGTCGAGTTCGCCTCCTATCCTTAGTACGAGATTTGATCGTTCGCAAACGAGGAGTCTTTTTCGAGTACTTGAACATCAGAGTATTATGGATTTTATTAGCATTACATTAAAGCTCAAGTTTGTCTACAATTCTTTAGTTCGGGCTTTTGAAAGAATGTTTGAAAACAATAATGAGAAGTTCAGGATTTGCAATTCTAAAACAAGTGACATTAGGTCCATTTTACTTTGACGATACAGAGTTTGATATGCGAAAAAGTCACCTCGATTGTGAGCGTGCAAATCTTGTAGTAAGGCTACTCTTTCTTCTATTAGCAGTCACACGACTTTCACTACGGTTGGTTTTGTCGTTTGCCCGACGCAGGACGCAAACTTAAACGCCACGGCGGACGCAGGCTGGCCGCAGGAGTTTGGCCCAGCATTAAGAGTCGTTATATTGCGAAAACCGTCAAATCTCTATAGTTTTTCTTGAATGAATGATAGGGCTGTACGGAGAAAATTGGTTTACGCAGACGTGAAACGGGAATGGAAACCTATATTTATTTCGTGCACCCTTGTGTCATGTCCACCATTGTTAGTAAAGACGCTAAATATTAAGTATATAGGTTATATCGCGCAAATATTGCGTTGGTTAAATCAATATTGATCAGCAGTGGTTTCTGGATTGGAAGTTTAATTATTTTTTAACCTGTCTCGAAGTGCACCTTAAGCTATCGGCCATGCTGTTTTTGTAGTAACATGGTGAGGGTGACATAGCTCTGCACGCTTCAGGCCTAGATCTACAGAGAGTACTGCGTCTTTGCAAAGTTAGTGTTAAAATGATAAACACTTATGTAAAGTAGCCGTTATCTCCCTCTAACTATTTATTATGTCTCAGCAAAGTACCAACAGTCTATAGATCTCAGCCTTATTTTCTCACACATGCTACGAAAAAACTGTAGTGGCTATCAATCGCCTTAATCTCCTAAAACATTCAAAATCATTGTTTCATTATCGTCTAAACACGCCGGTTCAACTAAAACACAAGGCGGTCGCCCGGCGATTAGTCTACCACGAGTCGTCAAAGAGCGCGTCATCAACCAGTTTATAGCATTGTCATTGGCATTGTGTTAACATGTCAATCCACGGGCAAAGCGTTGTCAATCCACGAGTAACGCGTTGTATACAATTCGTAAGTGGGCTGTTGTTGCTTAGAAGTGGACGACTAGTGGGCAACTCGTTGTCCACTCATCGTTGAATGTTTTTTTGAAACTCACTTTATGCCGTACGGAATTAAGTTCACTTTTCAATGCTCTATCTTGATTATCGATAAGGTAGACGAGACCGCTGCCACAAATTCCCTCTTTGGTTATTTTGCTACTTTAAATGTTATAGTAAATAAGGCTCTGTAAGTCAAACCACATCAGGATCATGAGAGGAACCATCCTGCCCCGATGTATATCCTATCTTTTACGAAACGCCTGCGCCAGAAAGGTGGACATTAATAAAATGACAAAGTTGACGTTCTAAGTGCTCAGCTAGTCCAGATAATCGGGTCTCTATAACGAGTGATGATATTATTAACAACACTGGCAGTGAAGCTTGGTCGATGGTGATGAGCTTCTCCCACAGGATAGGAACATTGTCACTTACTTGACCATAACGACATCTGACAGATCATTTTTAACTCCTTTCCTCTTAGGATCATATTCGGCAATCATCGGCCGCATTTGTGGTTTCTGTAAAAAAGAAAATGTTTGGTAAGTTAACGAACTGTAAAAATATTAGTAACTAAAAATAAGGTTGCACTTTACATAACGAGAAGTAGAGTTGAGTTTTACATTGGCTATTTACTATATGTTTATCTATATATTACTGTTCTAGTTGTGGGATTATGGAGCAAGAGGAACTCGGTTGGAATCCAGGGACAAAATAATTTCAGTGCATCTCCGTACCACGGAAAGCATTGGGGCTGATTACTAAGTGGCAATGATGATGTTGGTTTTTTTGTTTGCGCTGTGCGTTGTTTCTTGCCGGAACATAATACGGAAGACCAAATTGATACAGCGGTACTGATCGCATGGAATTTGCAAGGCACATTTCATAAACAAAGCGGTGATAGCCCAGGACCCCGACTTCACTTTCGGGGGGCAGAGTTCGAATCCCAGCACGCACCTCTAACTTTTACATACATGGTTAACGCCGTATCCCACCAAGCTGGCCCAGCGTGTATATCTTCAGTGTAACAATAAACATTACAAAAAACGTAGTGTTCGTAATAACGACGCCATTATGACGTGTCGGCCTGGCACGGGAGCGCAGGGGCTCGGTAGGCCGCCCGTGTTTACGCCAAGAGACCAAGCTCTGCTATTTTGGCGAGTTAAAAATAGCCACTGCTCCAGCACCGCGAGGTGAATTCCAAATAGCCCGCCGCATTAACGAACTATACATGTCTTCAAACGAGATTCTTGTAAATACTACGTTATTTTTGAAGTGAAAACCTTTTTAGGGTAGTTGATAACTTTTTGGGTGAACAAAAATCATGACACTCTTCGTCACCGAACGATTTCCATGAGCTATATTTGTACTTTGTATACACAGATTTACACAGATTTAGTTTTCACTTGTATCGGCAGTCGGCAAAGATCGTTCCGAAAGTTTTTTTTTTAATTAGACCTTTACTGCAATCTCACCTGGATCTGTATTCGCTTAGCGGCACGTCTTTTGACAATAGGGTGGTAACTAGCGTCGGCTGAAGCCAAATGATCAGTTCTTAAATTATAAATTCCCAAATTGCCCCTGTGGGGAATCGAACCCGAGGTCTCCAACTTAAAACCAAAACGGTTCTGACTATTAGGAACGACTGGGTATAGAGATAAGGTTTAACTTGTTAAGTTTATCTTTATATGTTTATATGTTTCAATGCCGTAAAAACGACGCACTGTGCGCAAACAAAAACATATCTTTAAACCTAAGATGCCTAAAGTGCGTTGACATTAGAAAGTCGTTCATTAAAATAATGTCAAAACAAAAACAACAATGCTATCTTCTATTTTGAAGAAGACTTGTTGTGCTGATCGCCACACATCAAGGTTTAGAGCAAGCTTATGATTAAGAGGATTCTATTTATTCCCCTACTATCCCGGGATAGTCCCTGTAGAGCTAAATTTTGTGTGTTCGTAAAATCAGTCTAGGTTTTATGTCTCTATCATTTATGTTTATTGGTGGCCGGTTGGCGCAGCATTCGCGCATTGGGCAGTGACCCCACTTTCTGCATCCAAGGCAGTGGGTTCGATTCCCGCAACTGGAAATATGTTTGCGTAATGAACATGAATGGTTTTCATTGTCTGTCTGGTGTTTATCTGTATATTATAAGCATTTATGTGTATTATATTCATAAAAATATTCACCAGCTATCTTAGTACCCATTACACAAACTACGCTTACTTTGGGGCTAGATGACGATGTGTGTATTGTCGTAGTCTATTTATATTATTATTCTTGCAAATCCAATTACTTTAGCAATCTTATCCTCTAAAATCACATAGAATTCACCTTTATCACCGCCATGTTCAGAGATCTCACAGACAGATATGAACGAAAACACATGATGATGAATCTGTTTTAAAATGTTCATACCAAAAATAAGTGAATGTGACAGTTACGGGTGTGAAAACGGATAAACGAAACGTTAACCTCGTAAAATTTTTATTATACATTTTTTTTTTAATAATTGATGGACCAAGCCGATGGCCCACCTGATGTTCGCAGGGCATGGTCATAGGTATTAAGCCACATGAGCCTATAATTACACCGGCACACTTCAGACACAGCATTGCAACAATACTGCTTAGCGGCAGAAATGAACGAGGTGTTAGTGCTTCACCTGACGAGCTATGTCATACAAAGCTCTGTCACTAGTCAAATCGGACTGAGCTGTAGCTGTCCCTATCGGAGGAAGACATTCATTCTTCTAATTCTTGACCTACCAATGTATACATTTAAAAAATGTATGCGATTACTATACATTTGATGAATTCCTCAATGGCAAGGTAGATTGGAAGCAGCCAGCCTCGCTCTCATCTCCCGCAAGATAGAAAAATGATTGTAAATGTTGAAGTTGGAAAAGAGCAAGTACTGAGTTTCTTGCCGGCTCTTCTCGGTAGAATCTGCTTTGCGAACCGGTGGTAGAGTCACTACAAATATACATACTTGACGTTTCAAAAGTGCTTTTAAAGTAGGCCTACTTGAAATAAATGAATTTGAATTTGAACATAAGGAATTTAGCCCAGAATGTCGATAATAGTTTTTTCAAATACGTTTCATCTAATTTGTCGCAGCTATACCATCGTCTCATTTCAAGCGGTGATAGCCCAGTGAGTAGGAATTCCACTTTACTTTCGTGGGGCCGAGTTCGAATCCGCACGCACCAACTTTTTAAGTTATGTGCGTTTTAAGGAATTAAAATATCACTTGCTTCAACGGTGAAGGAAAACCTGCATGCCTGAGAGTTCTCCATAACGTTCTCAAAGGCGTGTGAAGTTCACCAATCCGCACTAGGCCAGCATGATGGACTGCGGCCTTAACCCTTTCTCATTGTGGGAGGAGGCCCGTGCCGTTGATGATGTACCATCGTCTTAATTTATGAGGTACTTGCATTGTCTCTAATGGATGTAATTTATCCTGAAACCTTGCAGAAACCTGCAATGTTTACTAGGTAGGTACCTAGTAAACATTGCAGGTTTCTTTGAATTATTGGAAAAAAACTTTGGAAAAGGTTGGAAACTTTTAAAACATTTAGCGTTTTCAATTACTTTATAAATAAGAAATTCTAGTAGCTGTTCTGATAGTACGTATTACTATTAGAATTAGGACCCAATTAACTATAATTTACATTTACATAAATATCCAAAAACGATAATAATTTTAATTACCTCTCAAGTAGCTACTGTAGTATTAATATACACTACACTGCCAAAAACGCTTTGTTTTGCCAATACCATTTCTATCGGTTTATATCATCGATGTTTAGTGCATATGACGTCATGTCGGTTAGCAACTGGGGTTACTGAATGCAAAGTAATAATTGGGTACTCGATGGCAATATTCTACATTGAAACGTAATTCAACAATAAAGAATAGGCCTGCAGATTCCCTTTCACATTGCAATCGCCCCAATTGCAGATTTTTTTTTTTAATCTTGATCAATCAGTTAAAAAAATTAACCAAATGCGCAGTTCATAGAGGATCAGCGACCTAAATGCCCTTGAAATACCCTTTCTTTTTTGAAGTATCTAGATAGGTATCAGGGCCCCGCTTAATATTCCAGTCTCTGTAATAGCCTTGAGCTCTTTTGTTCAACATAGACATAACATCAAAGCTAATGCAAGTTGCTTGCACGTGCTATTTTATTAATCCGCAAATAATTAAATTTCGCCTTTACGAAGATAAAAATAGAGTCGTAACATCCGAAATTAGGGTGCACCTTACCCCTACACCTTTCACAATTTCCCGTGAGTCATAATACATAAATTGTGTGTGTACATGCATGCAATTTAATTCCCCCTATTGTGTACAACTAACCAGATACTTTTTTTCAGGGGTATTCAGCTATTGGAGATTCTAAATATATTAGTGAAAGTTTTAAAAGTTTGCTTATATTTAGGTTAAGACTAATATAAATTTATTAGTTACATTATTAATTATTATAATATTTAACTTGTTAACTACGCTCGGCTGATTTGTGGCACGAGCTCCCTAGCCTAGGTCTAACTATTAATTTATTAATTAACATCACGATTCAGAGCTAGCCTCCGGAATTTGCTGTACCGACGTAACTTGAACATGATGTGATACGGCCGCTTCTTGGTTAGCAGGCATACTATGGCTAACAAAGTTAAAAGCACCGCTGCCGGGACAAAACAATGTATATAAATATAAAAAAACAGCATTCAGCAATCGTCACGTTCTATTGCAACACTTTCCAAAGCAAAAACTGTAACTTACTGCACTCAAATTTGTAGACGAATAAATATCATTTTTATCATTAATAACCTATGAAAATCTACTGCTAAAGTAATGGCCTTAATAAATTTTTTTGCCTGTTATCGCCACATTGGGCAGACGGGTTGGTGATCCCAGCAGATGGTAGTAGTAGCACTGATTATACAGTTACCGACTGCAAAAGAACGAGTTGCTAAGGTAAAGTGGCTATAAGCAGGGAACGTGGCACGTAGTACCTATGGCCGTTGATCCTAAGGTGCGGTGTGCGGTGTGTCCGCATTAGAGGGTGGAAAGACGCCATCACGTTAGTCACAAGTTAGGACAAGAGTGGCACAAAACTGAGTAGTATAAAATTGCTTACATCAGACCAGCAGAATGTCCAACCTAGGCTATCCATCGGTAGAAATCTCAATGATGATGAAAAGTGTATAAACTGTTTTTTTTATCCCTCGCAACCAATTTGATGGTACAAACGAAATATATTTTTAGCGTCGATTATTTTTATTATACGCTCTAAGGATACCGGTTGACTACCCCTGCCTCAGAATTTTATCGAATTTTGAACTCTGTTGTATAGAAATTAGATTTAATGTCGTTCGTCGGGTTGCTGTTGGCAGATCGTGATGAACTGGATTGAACTGGTTTCAAATAATTAATTGGGAGTCCATTGCCAATTGCTTGCAATTGCTGAAGAGAATCCGAGCGTGACAGGGTATATTGTGGTCAAAGTGAAAATTTGCATTCATCCAGTTTTATACGTTTTTGTGTACATCTGTCTACTTTATGTTTCCGTAGTTTTAAGTTGAATTTTCTCTGCTTTAAAAAGATGCTTATAAGAAATTAAGCCGGAGAATGTTCTAGCGTAGTCAAAACAGAAATGGGGGCTTTGTTAGAAACACCTAGTTTAGCCGAAGTTAGACATTACATCTATATAATGTAGATTACATCGATCGACCTATACATATGTGCCACTCAAATAGATTAAAAAGCATCTCTTAACCAAAACGTTTGTAATTCTTCTTGTTTAGATTGAATTTTCTGGAAGACAGGTAAAAATCACACAAGATTTTTTCACGACCTCCGTGGCGCAACGGTGAGTGCTGTGAATTTAAGTAGGTCCTGGGTTTTCTGAGTTTTTCTCTGGTCTGGTCTGGTGTGAAGCTTTGGCCCTGGCTAGTTACCATCCTGCCGACAAAAACTTACCGCTAAGCGACTTAGTGTTCCGGTGCGATTTAGCGTATAAACTGATTAGGGTTTTGACCATACCCCATAACAGTTTGCCCGCTACCATCTTAGACTGCATCATCACTTATCACCAAGTAAGATTGCAGTCAAGGGCTATTAGAAATTGCTGTCCTAATCGAAATCCAGTATCCGCTTGTCCGCACACATCGAATAAATACAACTACATGCGTGCGTCAAGGTTTTGTAAATGAATTTTTATTGATATCGGTTGAAGCTAGTTGCAATGAGTTTAAGAATTGAAATAATTTCTATTAATGGAATGCTAATAATTGACGCCTTGACTTCTTTGTTTTTCTTTGAACAGACCATGACTTCCTCCTCGGATTCTATATATTCATACATATGCTATCGTTAGCTTAAGATAATTATCATCCTTAAAAGATTATAAAGGACTAGCGTACCCATCCCGTTTCGCCGGGCTAGATTCATTTAAACAATAAACTTACATCATTAAATAAAAGCTGTATTTGACAGTTTGACAGTTCAAAAAAAGGAGTGCTCCGATCATCACCAAACTTTACAGGATTACTCGCCAGGTCAATCCGGAGATTCCCTCAAAGTTTCATTGAAATCGGTCCAGCCGTTTCGGAGCCTATACGGAACATACCCACACACTTTCTCTTTATTATAAATAGATAGATAGATAGATAGAAGATAAGTCAACCTTAAAAGGTATACATATGCTGTCGAATGCATTGTTTTTATCGAAACATTAACCGTTTACGCAGCGCACGCAGCCGCAGCTCTCAATGAAAAAAAAAAACGATTTTGAAACGCTACGCTACGCTTCTTTTTAGCGTGATCATATAGCCTATAGCCTTCGTCGATGAATGGGTTATCCAACACTGAAAGAATTTCCAGAGATCATCGCGTCCAAGTAAACAAACAAACAAAAAACAAATTCTTCAGCTTTATATATTAGTATCAGATAATTTTTGTTTAGAGATTTGTATCGGAATCGGCACCATTGCCGCTCATTGGATTTTTTTATCTCTAAAGTAGCTTGCTTATTCCTTACCGGATGAGTTGAAGAGAGACAGGCATGTATATCTGTACTCTTCTCGAGATTAATGGGGCTGTAAAGTAGACATTATTTAGGGATAAAAACATTAGTCTCGTACTCTCGATGTATCAGTAGTGTAGTAAAAATTTAAGATGTTTAAACAAAGTTAAGTAAGTATATTTCTTTATATAATACTAGCTGTTGCCCGCGACTTCGTCTGCGTTTGATTTTGTTTTCTGATGTGACATTAAATTTAGGTGTAGTTCTAAAAAAGTATTCAGTATCGCTAGCCTCGAATGAGGGGTTTGCTGCTGTCCGCTGAGGATATCTGTCATCTATCTCCAAACACAGATTAGGCAAAATTAAACACATATTATAACCTTATTAAATAGGTTATAATGTGTCGGAGTTATGGTATAAAATCGTCAAACACTTTCATCCCCTCTCCCAAAAGAACCAAGCTTAATGTCGGGATAAAAAGTATCCTATATTACTTCTAACACTTTCAAGTTTCATGAGGATCGGTTAAGTAGTTTTTGCGTGAAAGCGTAACAAACAAACTTACATTGACATTTATAATATTAGTAGGGATAGGGATTGGAATAGGGATAATAGAGTTTATAACTGCGTTCTGGTAATAAAAAGAGCAACATCTGAGTTTCTTACTAGATGGTAAAGCATTTCCGAAGTTTGCGATATCGGTAGAGTAATTTTAAATGATGAAGTAAAACGCCGAGTTTTAATGCCATTTCTATTGTTTTTTTCATTCTTGTTTATTTTTTTTATTCTTTATAATTATCTGCGGGATTAGAGAGTTTGAAATGAGATTATACATTTTTCAGTTCTAGTCAAGTTTCTGAATGCCTAATAGGAGCCGAGTACCGAAAAGGTATCTGAAGTCACGGTGTAGAGCATATTTACAGTATAATGTTTTTAATTATAAATATAATAGTTACTTAAAATCACTTAAATGTCCATGTAATAATATTTGGAGAGAGATATCATTTTTCTTTCAGGGTGGTCTTCCAGATATGTATTAATTAGAGCGCCTATTAAAAAAAAAAAAAAAAAAAAAAAAAAAAAAATCCGTGTGGAGTTGCTGGTCTCCCATCGGACGCGTCCCCAGGTTGTGGATAGGGGAACACTTCCCAGATATGGGTGGTACCGGGGAAATTAAATACCCGGCGCGAACAAAAACTGGTAGGCATGGGCGTGCCTAAAGTCCTGTAAGACGCGGCCTAGGGGACTTCACCCCGACAGAAAAAGCAAGCTGTAGCTCAGCCAAAAATGCAAGCGAATGGTAAAAACATTGTACCCCAGGAGGGTACCGCAGCCGGAATACCCTGCGGAGAACCCCTCACTGAACTACGTTCAGTCAGCCCCACCGTATCTGGGGGGGGCAGCTATCGCTGTACACAAGGAGATGACAGTTTTGACATGGACAATGACAGTATACAAGAGGTAGAAAACCCATTTTTAAGGAGGGATTCTATTAAACGAACACCACCGGCACTAGAAAATCTGCAAAGACCTCATGAAAGTGAGATACATCAGCCTTCTCACACCGAAAGACCAGAAAACGAGATCAAGAGTAGAGAGGAGACCTCGCCATCGGATGATCGCCCAAAAAAAAGGAAAAAACTATCGAGCCCTTTCGCATTATAATTAGGAGAAATCAAACCATCGATAGAACTCGCTAAGCTTAAATTAAGGTCTGATGAGCTATATAATTTTACAAGAAGCAACAAGAACGTACATAAAGAAGTTAAAAAGTTTGCGATGGAGATAACAAGTTTGGTGAAACAAGCAATTACAAGACATAAACATGACACATACAAAATCCAAGAACTGCAGAAGGAACTACAAGAGTACAGGGAGACTCAAGAATAAAATCAAGACAAAGCTAAGATCAAGTTTCACAAATCATAATAATTCCACCCCCAATGGGTGTGGATGTCGATATTATGTCAGAACGCGCTAAACTCGCAAAATCAGTCAGTTTTAGATCAGTCCGATTTAATAAATCTTTTTGTATCAAGCCAATCAATCTCAGCCAAATTCCTGAGGCTACTTTATAACATAAAGCTAAGGCAAGTGAGGCGACGCGGCGGGTCGGGGTATATTGTGTAGGATAGCGGAAGAAAGTTTGTATGTGAAACTTATCAGAAATTTTACCCGCTTGTAAAAATATTTAAAGTGAGTAGATAGATAAGATTAGATATGCATTTTGAAATAATCAATAAAAAAAAGTATATTAAGACGCTGCGTTATCAAACCGTTTTCCTGATTATGATGGATTTCTGTAGATCTTAGTCTTTTTATTATCCGGGTACGAGAAAGTAACGTAGGTTTTGGGGCTTTTGGCTATTCTCACATGCTCACTTCGTTGTTTCAACCCGAAACAACGAAGGTTCGATGTAAGGTATGGCCATACCCAGTTTCTGGTCTGGGGGGGAGGGGGGGGGGGGTGGTTAGATCAGATCACCGCCTTTTTTTTTAAATTTTTCTGCCCTCTCCTGGCTTTAGCTATATATTTTATAGTTAACTAGCCGTTTTCACTCACGTTAGTTAAATTATTATAATAATTCTAATATCCCTATCCCTATCTCTATCCCTACCAATATTAAAAATGTGAATGTAAGTTTGTTTGTTACGCTTTCACGCAAAAACTACTAAACGGATTATCACGAAACTTTGTACACATATTCCTGAAGGTATTAGAAGTAATATAGGATGCTTATTATCCCGAAATTAAGCTCAGTTCTTCTGGGAGAAGGGACCAATGTGTTTGACGATTTTACTTCATAAAGCCGTCACATAATAACCGATTTAAATACATTACTTTACTTTTGTACTTAAGAGGTTATATCTGTTATATCTGTTTAATTTTGCCCAAATTTCGTGTAGATCTGATGAATGTGATTGGAGATGGAGCAAACCCGTCATTTAAGGCTTAGCGATATTGAATATTTAAATTTTTTTTAGAACTACAACTAAATTGAATGCTACATCAAAAAACAAAATCAAACGCAGACGAAGTCGCGGGCAACAGCTAGTAATATTATAAATGCGAAAGTGTGTTATTTAAATTGCTTAAAATGATGTGCATTTTAGATATTAGAAATTTTAGATATTTGATACTTAGAAAAGTAAGTAGTGCGTGCTGGGGTTCGAACTCGACCCACGGAAAGTGACACCGAAGTAGATTAATATTAACTGATTAGTTTAATCATAATAATTAATCTTCTTTCCCTCTGATATTTCAGAAGCGGAGATATCGCCTTTCACAGTCATAAATAACTGATCTGTTCAGTACGAGAACGAGAGGCTGCACGGTCGAGGAGAAAAGCTGACTACACATCATCGTACCGTACGCCTAATGCTCCTAATCTTACTTGAGAAAGCGGACTGACATCCCAATTCGCTAGTTGCCGAGGCGTACTCTTGCATGTCCTTAACGAATCCGGACCATCTAATAACGACCCATAGGCCACACAGATACAAGTCCTGCTCGGCGTCTTCGCCGAACAGGTGTTCCTTATCATGGCTGAAGAGCCATGATAAATATACTACAACAATACACACATCGCCATCTAGACCCAAAGTAAGCGTAGCTTGTGTTATTATATATGCTTGGGTACAAAGATAGCTGACGAATATTTTGATATGAATATAATTCACTTAAATACTTTTATAATATGATACCACATAAGTTTAAAGAATGCCTAAAAAACAATTAATACATCGAGGTTACTATATTATTATTGATGAATTTCTTAATGACAAGGTTGCGTGGAGCAAGCCGCTCCGCTTTCATCTCACACAAGATAGAACAATGATTGTGAAATTGTAAAATGATGTTGGAAAAGAGCAACTGCTGAGCTTCTTGTCGGCTCCTTCTCGGTAGAATCTGCCTTCTGAACCGGTGGTAGAGTCACTACAAACAGACATACTTGACGTTTCAAAAGTGCTTATATTAGACCTACTTGAAATAAATGAATTTTTAATATGAATTTTGGATTTTTTGAATTTTGATAAAACGTTTCAAGCAATAGCATCTTGAGTTTTAATCATTATTTAAAATGTAGTTTTATGTTATTATTGCGATAAACTTATTTTCTTATATTATCACAATAATAATAACAAATTAGTAAAACTATTTAAAAAATCTGTTAAAATATTCTGTTCCAGACAAGAATATTTCAGAAATGTATTCGGATTCTGATTCTTCATTTTCTTTCTAGGCTTGTAAACTTTATTTATGTTATGAAAATATGACTCAAATATGAGTATTTAATTATGAAATATCCATGAATAATATAGTAACAATTTTATTTAGAAGTACCTACAAAAAAGTAACTTAATAAATGCTTTAAATTTAAAATGCATTTAAAATGCATTTTATAAAAAAATAAATATAGTACTAACACATAAAAGTTCAATAACCAATAAAAGTGCAATATCTTAAAAAAAATATTATATGTGGCTTAAAGACATACGGCCTTCTGAGTGAAGTTTAATATACCTAGTATTTAAGATGGGTATATTAATAAGTCATAATGCACCTAACGTCTTTATTGTTATGGCGACTAGCCCGTTCAATATTTGTTCTTAATTATTACAATTATCAACAGAGGAAATTGGAAAGCACGACCGAGACGTTTACTTGTGACGTATAGTTGTACTCGCACGGTTCTATTGGTTACCAATACAAATAATAGCTATTATGATCCGTCACGAGACGCTAAATGTTTTACTTAGACATTGTGACGTTACAATCACCTATTGTTTGGCAAACTGATGCGCATATGGCTAAATTGCCAGCCAAGGTTACCTTATCCACATATCTTCAGGACACGCCTTCCTAACGCACATTTAGAAAAAAATTCAAATTGCCATGTAAAAAGAGAGATCTTTTCGCAAATGCCGCAGAGCTGACAGTCATTTTCATGAACACTTGAGAATTGATGAAGACAATTAAATCCCGAGAATAATGTGGAGAACCACGTCCAGTTAATAAACATTGGTGTCACTTATACAACTAGCTTCTATTTTATAATAGTTGATAGTAATTCATTGAAAAAGTTCTGAAAATTAAACTTACGGCCAGCTCACGCAGTTTAAACTTTACTCTTTTCCGCCACAGCCATTTACGTCTACACATTAAACCATTTAGAATCTGAGTCCGCAATATCTTATAAAATAAATATACACCCATCGTTTTGAAAGTTTATAGTTTTGCGATAGATGTTACTACAGGGACAACATGAACCTGTTTGATGTTATCGTTAAACAATACGGAAATCAATCCGTAAACGAGTGAAGAACATCAATCGTAACGAGAGCGAACAGTACATAGCATGCTAATGAAATTGAAAGTTTCATGCGCAATGCAACTCTGTGTACACTATTCGCGTTCTTTTTCTACCTCATAGATTTTGCACATACGGGACTGAGATAAACAATGAACTGCAACTGCAGATTTAAAAACACACTCCTCGCGAGCTTTGCATTCCTGGTACTTCAGATGCTGTTTTTTGCAAAATTCTGCTTTTTCCTGCTCTATTCAAAATTTTCCTTCTCTTTCTTTCCATTGGAGAGAAGAGGTATTTTGAATTAAGTTGTTTTTAACATGTTTTGCACCAACAACAATCTGTAAGCCACGCCCCCGGCAGTGTGTTAATGAGCATAATAAGCTGTAGTGTCAAATTCACACCAGGGAAACATGACTTGCAAAGAGGTCGTTGCACACGCACACATGTAGTAAATGCAAACGCAACATGTGTGTGTACGATTCTGTACTGGCTTTTCTATATCTTGGAAATCATAACTGCGCATGTGTTGTTCTTGTTATTGTGTGCACATTCATAGCTTTTTCAAGGCTTTTACATAAAATGACTGCCAAGTCCTGAGGGTAACTTCTACGATAGTGTTTAAAAAAATCTTTAGCTCATACTAATACGTAAAAATGACACTTTAACTAATTGCTGGTTATAGAGCTTTGCTAATGCAGTCAGGCGGTACCAAAAAGGAACAACCTAAACTTGAAAAAAATATATATATATATAATTATCCATACAAAATTCATTTGATTTTTCCCAATATGCACTGATTTTTTTTGTTTATGAAGGACTAATGTCGTAATAAAATATAAAAAATGTTATAACAATATATTTATAAATTGTTAATTAATTTATTTATTTTTATTTTTTTTATTTATTAATTATTTGTTATTTATTTTTGTTACATATTTATTATAACTAATTTACACGGATTATTATATTATTATTATTGAATAATAAACCTCTATGGAAAATTTGAAATTTCTATACAGATTTCGGCTGGGTGTAAGTCATTTGGTAAAAAAGGGAATCACGAATTTCCTGCTTCCAATGCAAAGAAACATCAAAAAAACTTATTGCATCAACTCACGCAACTTTAAATTGTTTGCTCATCCTTTATTTTGCAAAATAGCTAAATAAAATTTCGATGACAGCAGTATTGCCCACAAAAAATAATCGAAATTTAACGCAAAATAAAAAAAACAATGTGTAAAATCAGTAAACTATTTTTTTTCTAGTTGCGCCGATTTTATCCGCTGTATACTTTTTGTTATTACCTAGAAGGCTAGTACAATCTATAAATTAAAATAATGTAAGTTAGAAAAACTATCTCTTTATAAACTCTACTTTATTTTCTAACCGATCTTCAAAAAAAGTATAATGCCATGTTTTATTAATAAATTAATAATTACGTACACCAGAAAACTAATGGAACACAAAATTGAGCCCTGTTCTGGGACATATTCAGAGCAACGCCTTCATGCGTCATGGTGTCTTAATTTCACTGAATTAATTAATTAATATTTTCAATTTTATGTTAAAGACAATCGAATGCATGCTAACCTGTCGGTCCCAGTTGTTAATATCCCAAAATGTCTATCTCCAATGCGAGGGGAGGTCTGTGCTCAGTAGAGGAGAACTAATTGTCTATGCAGTATGCTATTAAAAATGTATACTTACTTATATTTTTTTTTTTTTTTTTTAGATTATTAATACATAACTATAACCTAAAATAAACTATTTAAAAACTAAATAAAATCTAAAACGTCCTCGAAACCACCGCAGCGAAGCACAGTTCCTAAGATGCTGGCAGCATTGCCCCTCTGGATGGCCAAACTAATTCGTTGGCCAAGGTAACTGCCCGCTCTAGGATCACCGGTAGACTCGATAACCCTTTTCGATAATTCTTTGAAAAGGGCTCTTGCCTCCGGACCCCACGGTCCCAAAGTCTCTACTCCAAAAGGCACAAAAATGAAGCTGCTATATTTACGCCTCTTGGCCGGCTCGGCACTGGAAGCAGCCGCACCTACCATTGACGAAGTGGCCTGGATGTGTGATGCAGCTAGGGTATCAACACAAGTTGCATCCCACAGAAGTGACCTTCCAAGCCTCCAAGGTATGAGCGTCAATAAAATATAAATATTAGCATTATTTATATAACTTACTTATATTAAGTTATATAAATAATGCTAATATACTCGGCGAAACACTGATAGCCTAGTGGGTAAAACTTCGACTTCACTTTTGGCTCTCGAGTTCGAATACTTTTCGAAGTTAGATGCATTTTAAGCAATCAAAATATCACTTGTTTTAACGGTGAAGGAAAACATCGTGAGGAAACCTGCATGCCTGAGAGTTCACTATGATATTTTCAAAGGCGTGTGTAGTCCACGAATTCGCACTAAACCCTTCTCATTGTAGGTGGGATACCGTGCCCAGTAGTGGGTCGGTAACGGGGTGATATGATGATGATGTTGGCCATCGTCAAGCCGAGTGGCGCCGTGGGCAGGGACCCTGCTTTCTGTGTCCAAGAAGTTGTCCAAGGGGTTCGATTCCCACAACTGGAGAAAATGTTTGTGAAATGAACGAAATGGTTGCGGAAGAACATGAATGTTTTACAGTGTCTCGGTTTTTATTTATGCATACGATTCATAAAAAATATTCATAGTTATCCTAGTACCCACAACATAATTTAATTTATTATTTTTAAGTAATTTAATTTAATATTTGTATGGGTAGATGCATTTTAAGCAATCAAAATATCACTTGTTTTAACGGTGAACGAAAACATCGTGAGGAAACCTGCATGCCTGACAGTTCACTATGATATTTTCAAAGGCGTGTGTAGTCCACGAATTCGCACTAAACCCTTCTCATTGTATGTCCTCTAGTGGTATGTCCTAGAGGTACCCCACAGTAGGCTGCTACAGTACTTTACCCTAAGCAAAGAGCATCAAATATTGTTCTACTCAAGAATCTTGTTATACTTAACAATGGTACCGATTTTGTTGTACAAAAGTCTGTGAACAAAATTAATTAACATTTCTTAAATGCTGCCCTTTCCACTCTGTATCCATTGGCAAAGGATAACACTATTTTTAGACATGTCAATATAGTTTCGCTTAGTGATTATATTCACCAAAATTGTAAACATCTAGTGACGCTACATCATACATCATCTGCTACGACTATCTTAAATTAATCATGTTGGACTTTATTTTATGAAAATTATGCTTAATTTGCTATACTCCGCGAACAGCAGGAGAATCTGTATGGTGTAATCTATAATTAATTCAATCCGTATACTCCACACCAAACAGATCCTCGGCAATGTACCCTCTACGCACGTTTCGCTCCGAAACCGGAGCATCCTCAGGAGATGTTGACTTTACAATGAATGACTTTATTTTCATCACACTAATAGGACTTAATAACTTGGATCTTAATAATATTTAACGAGAACTGATATTAATTCAAATGATTTAACAAGAGCATAGTCATTAAAAATCAAAGTAATCAGAAAACAAAGTAATGGCATTAGGATATAAAATCAGTTTTACTTTAAGTCTCTAACTTTTTATAAACAAAAAAGGGGGATCACTTGCCACATCCTTCTTTTTAAATTACCATTTTTATTTGTAATTAGTAGGAATACTTTATCGACTCATTAAATATTGCAGTCTCCGCTATTAAATTCAAGGTCTGGAGCGTGAACTATCACTACATGACTCCTACAATTGATTACGCAGTCTGCACCGAGATTTGATGAAATAAAAGTTGTATTCTGAGCATGCGTGCGCCTGGCCCAATGTATCGAGCCATAATCCAGCTAAGGTACTGGGGACATCAGAGAATGCAGGAGGTAGACAAGCACTGCAAGTTAGCAATGCGCATGAAACCTACACATGCGCTCTGAGCTAGACCCACCCCAAAGTCTAGTTATTGAACCGTTTCTAATCCAGAATCACTAGGAGTTTATGAAATCGAAGAGATATACCAATCTCTTGGTGCTGATGTTTCGGCGGGAAGTGAGAATGTGCTTGAATTTCGATTGCATTGTTTACAATTTTAAAGGTAATTTTTCTAATGGTACTGGTTTAAATATGGGCTTAAACAGTACTATTAATGGTAGTTAGTGCTAATCTGCAGTAGGTAGATGCAAAGTGTTGTTGTGAAAATAAAGTTTCTTATTGAGGTTAGGAGGAGATTATTATCAAGTTTTGTTTTTGCTAAAGCACACACTAGTTTTTTGTTAATGCTTTGTTTTCAAGTAAGCTACAATATAGCCTCGTATATTGACAGTCAGATTCAAGCTCGAAATAAGAGATGCTTACTCGAAAAAATGAAGTTTTTTCTTTTAGATCTTTAGTTGTAATTCATAAACATTTCGGAGCAAATGATCTCTTGCTGTAAGTACTAGTACGGATGGTACATTTGCAACGAAAAGTATTAAGAGTGGTTATTAAATATCGTGAATGAAACCTTCCCCAAAATTATTTGAGCAGAACGGACAAATTTGGCAAGCATTCAAAATGAATGTATTTTTAAAGTTGTTTCTTTCTCAATCCATCCTGCACAGAATGTTTTTCTATACTTATGACTTTTAATATTTTTTTAATGGCGATATTTGTTTTATTGGGTGAGTTTTATAGTTCGGTCTTGTTCTTTCGAAGCGAACAAGTAAGCCAAAGTTGACATAGGTGGCACCACTTTGAATCGAAAGGTTGTAATCCAACTATGAATACATATCAGATATGTATTCAAACTTGTAGCTATTGCTTTTTAAATATATTATGTTAGACGAAGTATTGCTCGAAATAGAAGTTACCGGAAATAAAGATCAATTTTCAAATGGTGTAACTTTTGGTTTATTTGGGCGGTTGAACTACAGATGTAGAAATCGATTATTGTATTGAAACATAAAACATTACGGTTAAAATGTCATAGTAAAAACGTCTTATTTGAAATTTAAGTCGCAGCGGATCAAGCCTGTGCTTACAACGCGAACCACTAGTTTGTTAAAATTAACATAGGTAGCACTACTGCGGTGGTGTAATATAAATGGTCGATTTTATTTAATTGTTTTATTTAATTGTTTTATTTATAAGTTTTATTGAGGGGTTAAAAATTTCCTCTTTATAGTTTTATTTAAACTGTAACATTACAATAAAACGCAATATTGACCCGCAAGCACTAGATGGCGTTAGTTGTGGTTGCGTGAAATGTAAATCGCGCTAAAGAGATTTTTTCCCACTAGTACAAGAAGCTGCAGTGTTTATGCCAACGCTTTGCCCTCGGAGACACTTGCTGGACGCTGTAGTCAGGAACCTTACTAAAGAAACCTACAGGACGTGCTTCCAGATATTGCGTGGGACGTTAACTAGGGACACTGTTCTTGACTGTCAAGTAATTCTAAGTGAACTCTAAATATAACTTTGTTCTTCTGTTATAATTCCTTCACCCCGTCCCTTTTGCTCCGTCACGTAGAATTGATTACAAAACTAGCTATTTCCCGCTTTTATTACTGTGTTTTAATTGAAACTAAGTTCATTATATTGCCCGGGACATTAATATCATTAATCTACCCTGACTCTAGTTTTAATAATTTGTGTCTAGAGCTCCCTGCGACTTCGTTCGCGTATAACTTCTGATAAATATTTAGAAATGTGTATCAGCCCTTCTACTCCCGCCCACCTTTGCTATTTTGGTTTGCTAGGCGTTTTATCACACTTTTTAATTGCTCGACTATTAAGATTCATGGCACGGTGTTTAATTACTGATAATTAATCAAAATGTTTAGTGCTTTCGATTAAACTAAAACTCTTCAGCTTTTTTTTAGTCATAGGTGTCAACTTGCCGTTTAGCGCAGTGGGCAGCGGCCCTGCTTTATGAACCCAAGGCCGTGGGTTCGATTCCCACAACTGGAGAAAGTTTGAATGAAGATCATTAATGGTTTTCAGTGTCTGGGTGTTTATATAAATTATAAGTATATATGTGTATTATATTTTTATATTCATATAAAAATATTATTCAGCTATCTTAGTACCCATAACACAAGCTACGCTTACTTTGGGCCTAGATGGCGATATGTGTATTCTCGTAGTGTATAGAAGTTTTTTAGTTATAAGTACCTATGCCAACACTTAGGCATTTTTGAAACATCAAGACTGTAGTGCCAGTCTACCACTTTTTCAGAAACATATCTTACCGGGAAGTACAAGCAAGAAATTCTGTAATTGCTACGAGTATATTGCGAAGCCAATGTCTTTACCTTTTTTTATAAGTTTTTTATTAGAATAGACACGTGATCTAAGTTCATATATTGATGGGACAGCTGTTTTCTGTTCTTTTTGATCCTTTACGGTTTCCTTATACTATAATAGGATTTTTCTGTAAGCTTACGTTTAATGCAAACTTTGTGTGATTTATCTATGAGAAACATCCATAATCTCAGGGTAAACCTAACATAGTGGTAACGAGAGTGGTGGACTATATATTTTACTATATACTTCCGGATTCTATCACTGTGATATTTTTCATTCAAACAAATTTCAAAACTCAGTACTCCTTATTGCCCCCAACGGGTACCGGAACCTGGACCATCGTGGCCGTCTTGTAAAGAAAATACTTTTGTTATTTCAAAATTGGATGCATGCAAAGCTGACCAGTTTTAGGAATTTAAGTAAGTATTAAGATAGAAATAAAAAAATATATAAATATATAACAACAATACACACATCGCCATCTAGTCCCAAAGTTAGCGTAGCTTGTATTATTATAAATAAAAATATTTTAATAAATATATATATACCATAACACCCAGCCACTGTAAAAAAACATTCATGTTTAAATATATCAAGGAAAGTCTCATGATCGTGCAAAAGTTAAAGTCAGGTTACAGAGCCATAATACACTGAAGAGTTATTAGGTACGATTCTTTAAATAACTTCGCTATAAGGTATCATTTTTTGAAACAACCTTATGAAATATTCATCATTTATCATTCGTTCCTTTGAATTTCTCATAAACACAGACGCACATATAAAAACACACACACAAAATATACTCACACGCTCTCGAAACACACCAACACATCCACACTAGACACACACCTTTATAATTACATTTTGTATTGCCTACTAACCATTTGTTCACTGTTATCATAAAGATAATTTTAATTATGTACCTATTCTTTAGTGTCGGACTAAGAGAGCACTGTCTTTTATAATACAGGCTAAAACCTAGCATAGGGGCAGAAGTTTTTCATCTACTATATATCGACACAATGTTATCTAACTAAAGATTGTTGTAACAATTGCTTAGATCACTTATACGGCCGCACAAGATTATTGTCAACATCCGTATTAATCGTCTCGTTGAAAACACTTATGCAAATCGTCGCTATAATACTCTAGTTCTTAAATAGAGAGTTGGGGCCGGCCCACGCGAGCCGCTATCATAGCCTTAATAATGAGTAGTCAATTTATATCCATTGCGAAACAGTCAAGTGTCTGGGAGCCGGATCAGAGTGATTTAGCATTTAGGAACCCACGTGAGACTCGGTTAGGGCAGGGCCACGACCTTGGTGCATAAGCGATAGCGCAGTGTGCGATGTTACAGACGGCAACAGAGTCCGGAGTGTGAGATTTTCTACCTATACTTGCGCCAAATTGGAGAAAGAGTTTTTAATAACTTAACTAAAATTGTATCCCCCGATTTTATAACCTGATAAGGGGTATAATTAACGTGTCCATCTGTCAAAGCACGGAAACATGAAATATAAGAAGCCCTTGACTACAATCTCACCTGATAGTAAATGATGATGCAGTCTTAGATGGTAGCGGGCTAACCTGTTAGGGAGTATGGTAGTCATACCCCTAATCGGTTTCCACGCGACATTGCACGGGAACACTAAATCGCTTAGCGGCACATCTTTATCGGTAGGATGGTAACTAGCCACGGCCAAAGCCCACCAGACCAGACCAGAGAAAATTCAGAAATTATAAATTCCCAAATCGCCTCTGCCGGGAATCAAACCCGGGACCTCCTACTTAAATTCACAGCGCATAAAAATCTCTTACGTCACCCGCGGACAGAGGAGGGGTAGTGACCACTGTATTCTGATCTGTATGAACCAAATTAAATAATAAATAAATAAATATACTACGACAATACACACATCACCATCTAGCCCCAAAGTAAGCGTAGCTTGTATTATGGGTACTAAGATAGCTGTTGAATATCTTTATGAATATAATACATATAAATACTTATAATATACAGATAAATACCCAGACCCTGAAAAACAATCATGTTCATCACACAAACATTTTCCAGTTGTGGGAATCGAACCCACGGCCTTGGACTCAGAAAGCAGGGTCGCTGCCCACTGCGCCAGTCGGCCGTCAAAATTGAAGCGTTTATATAAAGATTTTTAAAATTTTTGATATCTCCGAGATCCCGTACCGTATGTTCAGTTGTTTCAATACATCTAATGTTAGTTTAAACATTTCAAGTTAATCTTTAACCAACAAGATTAATGAGGTACGCGGTAGCACCTACAGTATAAATATTGGTCGAGATTTAGATAACATGTTGCCAATTCACCATACCAATATCATATATATTTTGACCGACTGGCGCAGTGGGCAGCGACCCTGCTTTCTGAGTCCTAGGCCGTGGGTTCGATTCCCACAACTGGAAAATGTTTGTGTGATGAACATGATTGTTTTTCAGTGTCTGGGTATTTACCTGTATATTATAAGTATTTATATGTATTATATTCGTAAAAATATTCAACAGCTATCTTAGTACCCATAACACAAGCTACGCTTACTTTGGGGCTAGATGGTGATGTGTGTATTGTCGTAGTATATTTATTATTCAAAAAAAATATCGTACTCCGAGCTCTTATTTACATTAAAAGATTGATTATTAAGTTTTGAGTCGACTACCCTGGTGCATTTGTGAGTGCTGTGGTCTTATATGTGGGTGGGCCCGGGTTCTATTCCCGGCAGGACCAAATTGGGTATTTGTACGTGTATGTGTATTGGTACTGTTTTTGTTTTCTGGTCTGGTCTAGGCGGAGGCTTTGGCCGCTAAGCGATTTAGCGTCTCAGCACTATGTAGCGTGAAAACCGATAATATAGGTTTAATATAACTGCCGTACTTACTCCTAATAGTTTAGCCCGTTACACAAAGATAAACTGAAGTCAAGTGCAAATTTGTAGTTGCAAATGTCATCCAGCAGCACTCTTGCTGGCACTCACCTTTTTAACAAGAGTTTCGAATATTACCGCCATATGTATGACTACATAGATGACCCATTAATCTTCACTAGTAGTAGTGGAGTCGCAAAATGGGTCATAAATTCTGTAGTCATGGCTCACTCCTACCGAAGTGATGAAGCAGGCGACGACTCATAACAGAGTGCCATGTGTGAGATTTCCTTCCTACGTTTACTTATTCAATTTCGAGAAAGTTAAATACCCGGCTAAGTTTGTTGCGGGCTCTTCTTATACCAGGCCGCGTTTGGAAACCTCGTAGCTTTACGTTCAAGTTGGCGAACGAAGTTATCACCATCCCCTTACTTGTTATGTTAACATATATGTATGAACGCTTCATAAGTGCCTGTGATAGGCCTACATCAATAATTAAAACATGAATTTGAATTTTGAGTGCTTTAGCAGGTGGACACGTTAATTATATGCCAGGGGATATAATCGGGTGATATAATTGTTGTCTCCTGTCCCCTGCTTCTAGCCCTGCTGAGTGAGATTAAAGTAAAGGCCTTATTTGTAGATGAATAATAGAAAATGCCTTATGCTATACAGCTTCCACTCTCTTACTCTGGCTCTGTCGTTTCATTATTTGTGAAGCTTCGCCTTCTTAAAATTTGCTCAATAGATTGGCAAGTGTTTAGAAAACTTGTGAGAAATCGAAACACAAGTTTTTTTATTCAAAAGCTGCGACGTCTTTGGATCCGAGTCAACATTCCGTAAGTTTATTTACGTTGTTTGTGAATACACGATATAAGACAGACTTTCGCGGATGGACAGATTTCAGAGGCATGGGTTAAGGTGACCTTTCACGGCTTGTACTGATCTGTTATATTGTTTACGTTCTTCGTTACTGCAGGCAGGAAAAACAGGTGCTTGGATGAAAACGTTTCGTTCGAGTCAATTAGATGTAAACCACAAGCAAACGCTTACCTTGTGGTAAAATGGTAAAGAAAGAACTGGAGTGAAAAAACTGCCTACTACATTATATGCAAAATGAGAAATGAGCGTCTCAGAATGGGAATAATCAATGGAAAATATGCCTTTAGTATCTTTAAGATCTATGCGATCCTAGTATCTGATTTAGAGTAATGTAATGGTACTCACAACATAAAATAAATAGGAGATACAGCTTTTTGCAAGAAAATAGAAAACTGATTTTTATTTTGAGGGCTGATCGGCGCAGTGTGCAGTGACCCTGTTTTCTGCGTCCTAGACAGTGGGTTCAATAAATAATGGCAAACCCTCGCGTTGGGATAAATCTTTAGTCCAACATTGCATAGGCTATTTATTGATAATGAATATACTTAAGTGCCGTGGATAATAAATGTTAAAGACCACCAATCCGCGTTGGAGCAGCGTGGCGTGTCTATGATCTACAATCCTATAAGTGAAGCCTGTGTCCGCAGTGGGACGTAAATAGGTTTAAGATGATCAGTCTTGTATTTTTATAGTACTTAATGATGGCTGACTAGTAACTATTATTTGACGCGTGAAAAGCCTTCTTTATTGTCTAGAAAAAAAAATGGTATTCGATATTTCCAATACAGAAACAACGTTATTTATTAGGTCACGTCGGTTTTTCAGTGTTTATATATAAGAGTTTATAGTTCTAACTTTTCTAAGTCATGTACGTTTTAAGCAATTTAAATATAACTTGCTTCAACGGTGAAGGGAAACATCGTGAGGAAACCTGCAGGCCTGAAAGTTCTCCATAGCGTTCTCAAAGGCGTGTGGAATCCACCAATACGTAATGGACCAGCGTGGTGGAGTACGGCCTCAACCTCGGTATGGGAGGAGACTCGTGCCCGGACTGGTAATGGGTTGATATATAAGAGTATATATTCTGCCGCCTTTATGATATGATACGCAAACACACGCTTCCAGAGGCGCCGAGATGCCAATTATTTAAAAGGCTCGCTCTATCACGCCCTATGAGAAACTATCGTTAAACCGCATCCGATTTTAACGTCGCCTCAGCCAAAAATATAAACACGTGACGCGTGGTACGGGCCCATCTGTGTTGACGCGTAGTAGAAAAATATTTAGGTTGAACACACTTTGGAGCAGGAGAGAGCTATATTTATTTATAAACCATATCGCTACACATCAAGGTTGCCGGCCACTTCATAATATTATGATTTATTGTCGACTAGCGGCCCGCGACTTCGTCTGTGTACAACTTCTAAAGAGAACTGCACTCTTGAACGTCTCATTGAAACATCGAACCTTCTGGAATAAAGGACCACTCGAACGGGTTTGCATAACATAGTAACCACGCTGAGCTGGCTGGTGCTCGCAGTAAATGATAGTAGTAGCATGGAGAACAATGCTGTCCGCTCTTCGTTATATTACCTAAGTCGCCTCGTACGACACCCGTGGGAACTGGAGGGGTGGTGACAACTGTATTCTAAACTGCACAGCACGGGTTGGATAAACGAAATCCTTAAAACCGACAACACTTTAATGGCTGTTCATGCTGGTAGTTTTAAGAAACAAATTTATTTTTACACGCTTTATATTAGCTTCACTTGTATGTGTGTTTGTAACCGACTTCTTTGGGCGCGATTTTGACCCACTTTAAACAGTCAGATTTCTTTCAAACTTTGTAGACATATCGAGGACCGATGACAATACACTAATCTGAAAAGATTATTCCAATTTTCACTATAAAAAATAAGATTTTTTTCTAATTACTACAGCGCCATCTAGACCTAAATGTAAAAAAACCTATGGCGTTCGCGTACCTAACAAATTCCACAGAAAACATTAAGCTACTAGATGGTAGAGGGCGTTAGCTATTACTTTTTAATGGCCTGTTTTAAATAATAATTAGAACTTGCATTTCGAGAGACGGGCACACTGAATAAAAAAAAAAAAAATATCTCTTTAATGGTGGATGGGTTACCGATTAATTTTGCTCTAATAAAAATAATAGATCAAGAAAAACTAAAAAAAATCGCTATTATGAATAAACTAAAAGAAAGAAATTAGTTTAGTTTTTTATACCAAGCGTGTTTTTTTAGTTTGTTTGAACTATTTAATTATTAATAGTAATATGGATGGTCCACCGTCACCTTTAAATGCATGCCTAAAATTCCCGACAGAGGCAATTTTGGAATTTATAATTTCTAAATTTTCTTTGCCCGTGGCTAGTTACCATCATATTGATAAAGACGTGCCGCTAAGCGATTTAGTGTTCCGGTATTATGTCGCGTGGAACGGATATCACTACATTACTCCCTAACAGGTAAGCCCGCTACCATCTTGGACTGCATCATCACTTACCACCAGGTGAGATTGCAGTCAAAGGCTAACTTGTAGTGGAATAAATAAAAAAAAGCTGAGCTTTGCACAAGTAAATAAGTCAATGATTTATTCAATGTTTGGGAAGGCACTATCTAAACTTTAAGTTACCAGATTTCCTACTTTAGGGGTAAGGATTCCGAAGATTTATTTACACTGAGTATCTATCACTAATAAATACATTTTATATTATTCCACAATAGGTATCTAACTAATCATTTTCGGTCATGATATTGTCACGTCATTGCATCTGAAATGAAACCTACAATTGATACAATGATACAACAAGCCATAATTCCGCTCGCTACACAAACAGGTCAATCTTAATTTAAAGGAGTATTGGGTCAAGGTGGAAGCGGTGATAGCCCAGGACTCCGACTTCACCTTCGAGGGGCCGAGTTCGAATCCCATCACGCATCTCGTCTCTAGCTTTCCTAAGTTATGTTCGTTTTAAGCAATTAAAAACATCGTAAGGGTACCTGCATACCAGAGAGTTCTCCATAATGTTCTTAGAGGTGTGTGAAGTCAACCAAACCGTACTGGGTCACCGTGGTGGACTACGGCCTGCTTGTGGGAGGAGACCCGTGCTTTGTTCGGTGACGGGAATGGGTTGTAATGAGGTCAAGGCCTCAGAAGGAACAAGCTAGTATCATCAATAAGTCACACCGAATAAGTCGGCCTTGTATCAGCGGAAGTAGCTACTTGTGTTGGGGACAGATTTTTCTCCAACTATTCCGTTCAACGAGACAATATTATTCGACCGTGAGAATCCTGACGTCGGCAGCTTAGTCTAGACACGTATTAGTGTAAATTTAACCGACTGCGTAACAGGAGGACGCTCTCAATTTAACGCGTAATGGATATGAAAACTCTCGCATACTTTGTTGGACCTAGTTGTAAAATTATGAAAGTGGTGTCAATTAATTACTTATTTATTATCAAAGTCACACAACTTTGTCAATCAGAGAGTAAAGTTATATGCGATTGATTAAAAATTGGGATAAGCAAGAACCTATACAATAAAAAAAAATTCACACAACGATCCATGGTGTAATTTTCCAATTGATGTCTTACGTAAAATTCTCCATTAATCTTAGATAAAATATAAAATAAAGACAGAGCAAGTTATATTTAATGGCTTAAATAAAAAAAAAACCAATTGAAATGTGGGTATATAGAAGAATGCTGATAATATCATGGGTAGAGCATGTAAGGAACGCCACAGTATTGCAGAGGCTAGGCAAGAATCTGGAAATACTTATTACTATTAAACAAAGAAAGTTAGAGAATTTTGGTCATATTATCATTAAAGTAAGTATTACCTCCTTCAGCTCATTATTCGGGGGAAATTAGCCGGCAAAAGACCAGAAGAAAATCGTGGCTAAAAAACTTACGTCAATGGTTCGGGAAAAGTACTCGATCTAGACACAAAGTCTAGATGGCTTTATGGTTGCCAACCTTCGCTAGGAGTCGGCATTGCAAGACGAAGCATTAAAAAACGCACATAACTCCGAAAAGTTACTGGTGCGTGGCGAGAATCGAAGTCGGTCTCCCAGAAGGAAAGCCGAAACCTTACCCGCTAGGCTTCATATATAAGTTAACTGTTGATTAAATAATATTAACTTTTAAACCTGTAGATATACCATAATGCGTATAACTTTGCTTCCTTGTTTCTAATTGTGTAACGCGGAATGCCCTTCCGGTATCCGATTCCAATTCCTTCAAAGCAATCGTGTAAATACCAGTTCTAGGAAAGCATTATTACTAGGCATCAAATGACCATACAATTAGTATGTTTTGACTATAGAAACATAGACTTCTGTAAGCTACTGCTATTTCGGTGTGTTCATAAAGTGGATAGATGCTATAGTAGAAAACCGAGCATTGTTCGAAATAAAAAGGAAATGTAAGTCACTATTTTCAAAAAGAGAATAACGTAATTGTCAAACGCGGGAATTGTATTTGTAAGACCACTGCGCCAAAGTGGTCAACAAAATCCCTCCGGTACATTTATGTAATATCGAAGAAAAACTCAAGTCGTTCCGTTTATCTGTTGCTGAGCAACAGAAGGACAAACAAACCAATAAACACCTTCGCATTTATAATATTAGAGGGGATTTAGTAGTCGACCCGTCCCAATCTTCTCAGAATGAGTTTAGGCCGTAGTACCACGCTGGCCAAGTGCGTATTGGTCGACTTCACACGCCGTTGAGAACATTATGGAGAACTTTCAGGCATACAGGTTTCCTCATGATATTTTCCATCACCGTTGGAGCAAGTGATATTTTAATTGCTTAAATTAAAAACGCACATAACTCCGAAAAGTGGTGCGTGTCGAACCCGGTCTCCACGAATGGAAAGCCGAAGCCTGACCCACTAGGCTATCACCGCTTATACTCGCAGTAGCCATTGCCAGCCATAATTAACTAGGAAACGACGCGACGTAGGGCGTTAAAGGACCTTTGGCTTCCGCTCTACAAAGCCAAAGGCCAATAGCTACAATTCATTGCATACGATTAAATATATTCATTTGAATAAAATAGTGTTGGTAAATTATAATGGCTGTCACTAAAGTGTAATATTACCGAATCTAATCTAAGGTGAATGGATAGGTGATGGATTTGGGGGCTTTTATAGCATCATCATCATCACATCAACCTATTACTGACCAAATACAGGGCACAGGTCTCAGTGAGAAGGGGTTTAGGTCGTAGTCCACCATGCTGGCCTAGTGCATTGTTGGACTTACTAGCATAGCCTAATGCAATTCGCAGCGTTATTTTTATACCGTTAACGTTAATGTTCTTTATACCGAAATGGGCAAATATGAAAAAAAAAAAGACTATTGGAGACAGAAAACTCTTAGAAAATGACAGTAAACCAACCGCAATTGCTGCTATTAAATAAAAATGCATTGTTTACGCAATAATATAACATTACTGTACACTCAAACAGATACCTTGATTTCACTGAAATAAGGATTATAATTCTGAAAAAAGAATAACTTTAAGTGATGTTTTATAATTATTTTAGTGACAAGGTTGCTGGAAAGTAGTCAGCTAAGCCCTCATCTGCCATAAGATAGAAAACTGATTGTTGATTTTCTTTCTAATCAGATTTTCTTGTCAATTTCTTCTCGGACGAATCTACATTCTGAACCGGTGGTTGACTTACGACATATAGACATATTGACGATTTAAAAGTGCTTGATAAGTGCTTGAAATAAAATAATTTTGAATTTAGTTGACAAATTTGGAGATTCGATGTGACCTCCAAAAATACTTACACAATCATAAGACTTTCTTATTAATTGAAAAAAATTAAAAACCACGTACCGAATTAAAATAATAACTGAATTATTATTATAAAAAAACGTGGGGTAGGCATATAGATGACTTTTCTAGGACATTCCGCTTTCAGCGTTAGAGGTCCTTGTAATTTTTACTTTTAAGGTCTCGTATTTGGAATTACGTTCAAATACTATTTATTATTGGAGACAAAATTACTATAATATCACTAGATCATTTCAAAAATACGTTCATTTTATATTTAAAAAATGATGCATAATCATTCTGTATGCCAGCCCCTGCCTGATTGCTGAATCTGTTAGTATGTTGGTTATTTTTTTTAGAACGAAATGATTAAGAGCATTCATAATTGTTTCATTTATTTAAATAGGGTCTACTTTATAAAAATTTTTGAAATGTCAAGTATGTGTGTTTATAGTGACTCTACCACCAGTTCGAAAAGCAGATTCTACCTAAAAGAGCCGGAAAGAAACTCAGTAGTTGCTTTTTTACAACATGAACATTTACAATCATTTTTCTACCTTGCGGAAGATGAGAGCAAAGCTGGCCAATCAGTATCAGGGAATAAAGTGTATACATATACATATATATATATACATATACATTCTACACAAACCCAAAATGCGGTACAATGAGTATGTGAGTACATTACAAACTTAAAAATTACAAATACATACATAAATACAAAAGAAAAGAAAGTTGGCCAAACTCCTGTCGCTACCTGGGAAACGAACCAAGGACCTCATTATCCTAACTGAACGTTGTAACGACTACACCAACGGGCAAGTTACGTCCCGGAAATTACTTTCTGTTGGCAAGCCTATTTGTAAGTGGCAAGGTCCGTGCGAATTTCAGATTAAAAATAAACTGCTTCTAGTCTATGGAGAGTAGGTAAGCGTGCCCGCGTCCCGAAATATCCCGACGTGATCTCCACCGACACGCGCACAATGCCACATCGTTATTACCGTAATATACTAACAGAAGTAACAGATATATAAATAACTACTCAAAATGATCCATTTGCAAAAATATCGCGTAATTTATTTCGTGAACACATTCTTTGGAATTTGTTTGTAAAGAACATTTAATCTTTCTCCTCTTATTATGTAAACAGTGTTTTTAATAACTTTCATGTGTAAAGAATGTTTTTAAAATAATAAACACATAAATTCGTAAATAGAATTTTGCTTATTTCTATTTAAAAAAAAACTTTAGACTCAAGTACTCAGTAATGGTAGTAATGTTTGCATCTAAGAATTATGATTAGGTGTGCATCAGTAGTAACATATATATTCAAAGTAATTATATATAATATTACTGTGAAGTCAGTCGTAAAAAGTTTCAGTGATAAACAATTCTTAACTACAATAAAACTATAGTAAATTGTAGGATCAAAAAATAGTGTTATAATCATTTCCTATATTGAACCCTGTAAGATGGATATCCATCACTTTACATCTGCCAATTAAAAAGATGTGTAGAATATAATTGAAAATTAAAATGACGAAAGTTTTTAGCATCCCAATGAGTATTAATAAAAGTGTATTAATAGTAAATATATTCATTAACTTTTGATCTAAAATAATAGTAGAAATAAAAATGAGTATTATTAATATTTAGTATACCTTATTTTAGGTAAGTGCATTAGTTTAAAAGAGTAGGGGGCCTTTTTTTAGCGCTTACTTTCTCATAGCTTGATTGCTTTAAGTAAAAATATATGCGTATAAAACTTTGACGTTTCCTCATTCATCATAGAGGAAACGTCAAAGTTTTACAAGTACCAAAAATAATTAATAACGTTATATCGAGATGTTATTAATAGAACAGCAAGTTATAAAATTACAACAGATATTACATAACGCTTATGCCCAGTGCCCACCAAATCGGTAGCGATAAAAAAATCTGAGAGGAAATATTAGAGGGTGTGAGTTAGCTTAGTCAAAGTCAAAATCAAAGTCAAATATTTATTTATTGAAATAGGCACATAGATGGCACTTTTGATGCGTATATTACATGTAAAATACGACAGGTTAAAGATATGCGTTGCTATATTGTATTACTTTTCTGAGAGTTGGTAACAGCTGTGAGAACCAGAAAGCTTCATTGATTGTATTGGTTGTATACTAGTCTAATGAATAAGTAGGTCTTTAATTTTCGGCAGTAACTAACATCATATACCATTTAAGCCTAATCGAAAGTATGGTGATATAAACTCCGGCTTTCGATTTTGAAGCGGCGTCATCTCTAAATAACCGTTTCCTATGAGAAAACAGTACAAAGCAGTAAGTCGTTGTTAGATGGCGGAGGCTTCTTGCCATTTGCGGCATATCGCTCACATCTCACTCATAAATAATTTTTTTAAGGCTTCTTCAGACGAAGATGCATTTGGAGCCATCACGTATTTAGGTTAATGTTGACGAATATTAAAATAGGAAATAACCACCTTACAATATTAGAAATAGGTTTAAAAAATAACTACTGTAGGCAGGATATGGAGTAACGTATTAAAAGTAATAGTAGAATGTAATATAACCTTAATTAAAATATTTTCATACGAGTGAATATGTAAATGTTTGTGTGAGGGTCAGTTATTTAATCGTCATTTAGGCATTAAACTTGATCTTTTGACAGGTTTTCTGAGCGACGGGGCGTCTGACAAAAATTTATTCGTCGCTTAGGTTATGAAATTAATGAAAAATCTATCCTGAAAGAAATGAAAATATATAATAATATATAAATGTTTAATAAAAGTGGTTTTATTTAGATAGAATCCATGCTGATATTATTAATGCGAAAGTTGGTTTGTTTGTTGTCCTTACTATACGCCGTAACTAAGCAACTAATGTACCTGATTTTTGGCATACAGTTAGTTGAAGGGATGGGGAGTAAAGTACCTGTGTTATAACCCCACGGATTGGTCAATAACCGTACTAAACCGAGGGAAAAAACGACGGTTTTAAATATAAGAACTTACGAATCCAAATAAGAACAACAGTTGTTATAAGATTAATAAAAAGCATATTATCATATCAGCGTATGCATCGGTTGACCTGGATCCACAGCTTAATAATTGAATCAAAAGAAAATTTATAAACCGGAAAATTTATTAGATTCAGATGCCATTCCTTAAATTTATATTTGCATTTTAAAATAAAATAAGTCTAGTTAAATGTATTATACAAGTCACTACTCTTCTGCGATCGTCTCCGCTTTGGCGGACACCGGGCCTTATCCGAATGTTATTCACGAAAACGTAGCGGTACATGAATCGGAGCCACTTTTCAGGTGACGTCACTGTCTGGATGCCACCCTTGGCTGGCGCCGACCGGCAGCGTGTCGGTGAAACAGGGTCACCCCGGAACACATTTCTACCGCCGGCAGCCATGGCAAAGCTTTTCATAACAAGCTTTAGTTCTACTTCTTTTTGAAGTTATACTTCTTTTGGCGCGATAGGGATTTTTTTTCAATTCTTTATTTATTCTTTACTTTTCTTAACAATAAGAATGTCAGCCCCATCGTTCCCTTTACAAAAATTAATAATTACTTCTTCTCTTATTACTTAAAATGTAATAGCATTCTACCTCTGAATAAGGAGATGACAGGATACTTTGCAATCATAAACATAATTAAACATTAAACTAACATATTAATATGTAAGTTTAAAATTAACGTTTAAATTCTTTTCCTATTGTTAATGTCAAAAGATAACATTTCTGTAAAACTTTTTATTTTTATTACGCCAAAGAAGTATTACTTCTAACGCATGTAAACACGTTATCCCCCTATCAGTTAGCTGTTGACTGCGACTTCACCTAGTCACTTCACTTAGAGTGATATCTAGCCAGGACCAAAGTCCGGTGAACCAACCTCTGTCGTGTCAACTCGTGTTTCTGGTTCCAATTTTTTCTGAAGGTTTTCCCCTAACGGCTGTTTAGTTAGCTTCATAAATTAATTTTTTATTTAATTTATAAGGCATTATTAGTGATAGCCGGAGTGTAGTCTCTAATAATTACAATTTTCGTAAATCGACAAAACAGTAGCCAATTTTTTTTGATTTTTTATTATATATTTAACAAAATCATAGAGAAATCACTGGTCTAAAATATGGATCTGAAATCGTTATAAAAGATACCATAGAAATATTGAATCTCTGCGTTTTTCAGCTCGTGCTCGTGTTATAAACTGTGCGCGATTTCAATTTCAAGTACCTACCTATTCAATGTTGTATTATCTCTACATTGCAGTCTGTTCATCAAGCAAATGTGAAAGGCAATATTTGGGGTACCGCGTCTGCCTCAAAGACTATAGTCTTACTCTTGGCCTTGGCCTAGATGATAACAATAAAAATACAGACAATTGGTGCCTACCTACACTACATAACAGACAGTGTAAGTCGAATGGTAAACAACGGTTGTATGTTTCAGTATTAATACGCGAACTTACCACCCCTACGTCAGTGCTGAATTCCTGGTCTTTTGTAGGGATTTTTACACTCCTTTGAGCTTTTGTGACCCTGTTTACCTTTTGTTATTTTTTTAGCTTTTCTTTTAATGTAAACATACTTTCATTAGGTTTTAGTACTTATCTGAAAATTGAATAAATAAGTACAAATAAAATAAAAAGAGAGATCATAAAAGACCATAAAAGACACCAAAAAAAATAATGCAGAAATTGATTTCCCTATAAGAGAATTAAGGAAAAATAGGCTTTAGATACTCGACCGAAACATAGAATATATTACTTACCTGCTTCATAAAGGAACACAAATAATTTATCCCTAAGAGTTCAGCCTTCTGTTGCCAAGCGGCGTTGTGGGAAAAGAGCGGCGTTGTGAGGCGACGCTAAAGTCATGAAAACGATTTTAGTAAGCATGCAAGGCGTAATGGGACTAACGTCAAAGTGGCGTAGTGGCAAAAGTTTGTCCGAAATAACAACTTGTTAAATTATTTCAATTAAACAGGAACCTGCGGGCACGTTCATAATTATAGGTACATAATTACGTTAGATTTATAGTTAGGTACGTGTGTAAAAATAAATGATGTTACAAGGAGTAAAATTATAGAAATAACGTTTTATTTCCTTTGTGTGGAAGCCGAATGCTCTAATGATCATTTATCGCGAATACAATAGAATTGACTGTAACTATGTACACATGTATAATATATATAATTACGTGTTTATTATTTACGTCTCATTAGTGTTCGATTTAAGTACAGTACCTAACTCTGGAGCTAGTTTAGCTAGACTAAAAAAACATCATTTAGACGGCATCCATGGTGGAGTGGCGAGCGTTATTAATTCAGAAGTGACAACTTGAATTTATCACTTCTGTATTGCCCCGGATGATTCTGGTGGGAGGCGACAGCCTTTCTTATCGTACCCTGCCGGCTGCCCTGCCGGTAAAGATGTGCTGCCAAGGGCCAAAATTTAAAAATAGTAATATGCTCTTGCGGACTTTTATATGGAAACAACTTTGTCATACATTATTTTAACCGTCTACTCATCGCACGCAGCGGAATCTCTCAAAATTGAAAAAATAAACCCGATTTTGAAACATTATTCATTGGAGTTATGCTCCTATTGGTCTTGACGTGATGATAAAGAGCCTATAGCTTTCCTCGACAACAAGGGCGTGCATAGACGGTATGCACAGGGTATGCAGATGAAATAAAATGAAGAAAATCTCCAGTAAGATTTCAAATAAAACTTAAAGATAGGTATTGTAAGAGTTATAAAAGCCTACCCTGAAGTATTTATAACTCGTACTGGTGATTTTCTTAATTTTATATCATCTGCATACCCTCTATGCACGCCACTGCTCGATAAATAAGCTATCCAACACTGAAATAATTTTTAAAATAGGACCAGTAGTTCCAAATAGAATCGCGCTCAAGTAAATAAACAAGAAAACTCTTCAGCTTAATATATATAGTATAAGATTTGGGTTTAATATAGCTACACCTGCCGCGGATCATTCCCGGGACCTTACTTAAAACCACATTTCAAACCGCTGCACCATAGTAAAAAAAAATAAACACAGTAGTTAATGGATATTCCTTTTATTACAAATTCATTAAAAATCCAATTACGTCTAAAACAATAGCCAATCGGAACAATATCGACTTCACTTTCCCATCACAATGAGTACATGGTATTTATAAACTTAGTGGAACTTTACGATTCATGTGTGCTATTCGCGAACCAGCGCTAACCGGTTTTAAGAGTTTAGCAGAAAGCATGTTAAGAGTCAACACAATGAAATTCCAAGACGTGCGCGATTCTCGCCGTTTGAGTTTAACTGAACGATAGAAGTGCAAGACTTTGTTTGTTTTATCATAGGCAAAAAAGTAGTCAATTAGTTATTCATAAACATTAATATTATACGTCGCACATTCATTATTAAATAATAAATTTTGTCATTCAAATGCATATGAATAATTGATAAATTCATTGTAATATTTTATCTATAATTACAAATAAGTAATGTCAGTTTTCACAATATTTCATTATAACTGTAACAAGTAGTGGGTATATTATGCCAAAGATATCGTTTAACGTTGTGAACATAAGTTTTTAGAGTGATTATTATATACTACTCTCTTGGTTTCTCTGCATACCCTGTGGAAACCGTTTATTTCCTTGAGAAAAAGTGTATGTTACTCTCGGGCCTTTCAACTAAATCTATGCCAAAAATTAAGATTAAAAATTAAGTTTGCTGGTGGGCGCCACTGTATGGATACCTATATTATTTTTAATAACAAAAAGTTTGGGTGGATATTTGTTACTACATTACAGTAGAAAGGCTGTAAGATTCTTGATGAAATTTTCCACTATACTTAGCGATAGATTAATGTCTGGTATAGGATATATAATAACTTTTGACATTACATAAATACATAGTTCAAGGGTCAAAGAATAAATAGGCTACAATTTACCCCGGAAAAATTTACGGTTCCTATGGAGTATGGTATAGCATAACAATAACTGTTTTTGTATTCAACAGGAATCGTGTTTCTAAAAAGAGTTTCGTTAAGGGTTGGGAAACAGAGTTTAAGGGCACTTTCCTCAAGAAAGCTTGGCCAGTACCTAACTGTAAGAATTTAAGAATATAAATGTATGCAGGAAGTGTGTGCCTACATTAAACTTATTAGCTAAGTAAGACTAAGTCGCGGGAACCTCAAAGTAAAAATTCTTACATCAAATCATCAGCTTCTGCTTCATTAATTTGACGGATAATTTTAAAACGATGTTTTTTTACGACAAGAACTGCGAAAAACGTCAATTCGTCAAAGCTGGCCTTTATTTAGTTTTTTATAGAATACCCATATTGATTTATTTCTTATCAATCTACGGTTTTGGGGAACAGTTAATAAAACAAGGCTTAGCTATAAAGCAATTAGCGTTATCACTTATCAGCTTGCTAAGTTTATCAGTGTGTTCTTGATTCATCTTGAAAGTGATATAGTATGATAACATCGAATGACTAATGAAACTGATAGTACAGTGACGTCAGTACTCTGTATATGCGCTAGGCAGAGCAATCGCACCGCTGATGACGCTGTGGGACAAAAATTAGTCCCGCAACTATCAAGCTAAACAGTACAGGAACATTCTAGTATTTTTAGAATTCTAGGAAACAGTAGGTGTATTTTAAATTATTTATAGTAGTCTTTGAAAGCTTTACCAATAACATAAAACGAATTTCCGATAAATATAGTGAACAAATAAAACGTTAAACGACCCGCCACGATGTTTTACGCCCTTTTCCAACTTTACGACTAGGCAATAATGGTTGAGGGCTTAGGCGCATACAAAAGGAAAATGTTGGACGAAGGAAATGTTTATTCTTTAGAATAAATAAACGTGAAGTGAAGCCATCTTAATACTTTGATGCCACTGGATTATTGCAATGTTGATAATAAATTTAATAACTATTCAAAATAGCAGCCAACATCAACCAAAGACATGATACAGTAGGTATTGAGTCAATTATCAATATATTTAAAAGAGAAAGTGTGTGGGTATGTTCCGCATAGGCTCCGAAACGGCTGGACCGATTTCATTGAAACTTTCAGGGAATCTCCGGATTGACCTGGCGAGTAATCCTGTAAAGTTCTGTGACGATCGGAGCACTCCTATTTTTGAACTGTCAAACTGTCAAATACAAGCTGTATTTACTATGATATTCTATTGTTGGGTGTACATGGGTGTAGATAAAGATCTTCACCCGCTCGAGAAGAGAATAGAAGAGAATGAATACGGAGAGAAATAAAAGATTTAATATATTATGAGACTTAAATTAAAAATTTTATGATGTAAGTTTATTGTTTAAATAAAATAACGCAAAATCTAGCCCGGCGAAGCGGAACGCTAGTTAATAATAAAACTAATTATTAATTGTGGGGTTATTGCAAGCCACAGGACGGAGGGCCATAAACATAAAGAACAAAAAGGGGAATTTTAACCTGAAGCGTAGGTATTAAGCCTCATACACGAGCAACCACGACCTTCGAAGCGGAAGCTGGCAACGGATAAGCATGGCAGTAGTACTCTTCGACGAGCTCTGTCAAAAAAAAACCTCTACTACCACTAGATTTGACAACAACTTCAGTAATTTCGAAGGGCAAGAGGGCGGTCACCTACTCGTTGGACGGATACGTTGACCCAGACTACTGTGGTGGCCGGTGGAATGCCTCCGACTAGCCAGCAATCGCTGAAAATCAAGAATCCTCGCGCGGGAAGCCGTGCGATCCAATGATGTAGGCATGCCAGTCCTCTTAGCAGGACCACTTTGCCAAGAGTGCCCGACTAAGAAGAAAAATTTTCGATCTTTGGCTTTCTATCTTTTTTGTATGGTCTGCGGTTATAGGTACGCGGTACGCTGCGGCGGATGGAAATCGTGGCGTCCATTGTAAAAAGGCCAATAAAATATAATGTGCCAGCCCGTTACGATATTGTTAATGGCATTCATATATCAAATATATATATGTATAGTCTGAAGTGGATGGAAATTTTCATATCAGTGTTTAGGTATGACACATAAATATTACCCAACATGACATGCATAGTTTCGTTAATATAAATGCCGTCTTGCCGGCTTCTCCCGCGTTTTCCTATAAGTGTGACAAATATTATGATATTTACTGTCTGAAAGAAAGGCGAGAACAAAAACTTATCTTTAGACTTTCTAATAAAGGGGTACTACCCCTTTCTAATACTATGGGCCGTAAAAGAAGCTGCAAGTGCGTTGATTTGGATTTTGTCGAGCGACCTTTTAATATTCAAATTAAAATTCCATACATTTTTCTCCTTTTATTTAATGAAATGATCGACAAAAATTGTATAGAACACAACTTAGGTACCTATCAAAACTAATAATAATATAGAGTCTCTTTTGGTGTGTTTAAACGCGTTTGTCTCTCAAACTACGCGTCTGATTTGATAAATCTTTTCTAAATTTAAAAGACCTTGCGAAATGTTATAAGCTATTAAATATAGAGCAAAGGGCAGACTATGCGATGCAGTGGGTCGCAGAAAGAATGTTTTGTATAGGACAAATTTGCTCAATAGAAGCCTACCTATGAAGTCGCGGGGAGGCATTAGTGTTATGCTTGACAATTTAGTTTAGTTTATGCCCAATGTACCATCAAAATTAGCACCGCTGACGTTATAGGTCGCGTCAAGAAAAAAGGCCGCTGATAGTGAATCTGCGCAGTTATGAACTCACACAATCATATTAAGAGTAGGCGTATATTATTGTACATTGGTTTATGTTTATGTATTATAGTTTATTACATGTAAAAACTAACAAGTATTATCTACTTGCTGTGTCCCGCATTCGGCATTCGGTGGTTAGGTACTATTACGATGGATTTGGAATTGATAAGTTAAGACTTTGAATCAATAAAGGTAAGTGTAGGTCTGTGAATTAATTTTTTTTTTACAATTATTAATTTTCGACATTCATTAATAAAATCATTACATAAAGACCACATAAATTAAATTGAAGTCTTTTATAGAATCTTATCCAATAATCAGATAATAATCGATTTCCGGATATTATGAAAATTTTTCTAAACTCGAACTTTCTGTTTCGGTTCAGGTACCTACTTGAAAATATAAAATACGTAGCTTAATACTCGTTACGTCATTCGTTTTATCGCTTAATTCATTGATTTACTTGAATAAACAATATCGAGAATATTGAAAATGTAAATCACCCATTGCGCTGCGCAGTTACACAGACATCGCTCTTTTCACGTGAAATGACTTACATAATGATACACAAGCATTTTAGCAATTTTAACACGTCGTGAAGGAAACGTTTGATATGTTAATATTGTTCTGACGAAAATATCGAATTGCTAACTACTGTTCTAACCAATCTGAACCGCATGTACTGATAATTGGTGGCACATAGCCTATAACGCTGGAAATCGGATCCAGGGCTGTCAACTATGCGTATCTTGAATTGTATATCGAACTAGAAGTGCCCTTGACTTTTTCCGCGTTGCTTTACTCATGTTCGTGTCTACAATATCCGTCTGTTTTTACACGCTTTATATTAGCTTCACCTGTATGTTTGTATGTTTGTTTGTAACCGACTTCTTTGGGCGCGATTTTGACCCACTTTAAACGGTCAGATTTCTTTCAAACTTTGTAGACATATCGAGGACCGATGACAATTCACTAATCTGAAAAGATAATCGAAATTTTCACTATAAAAAATAAGATTTTTTACTAATTATTACAGCGCCATCTAGACCCAAATGTAAAAAACCTATGGCGTTCGCGTACCTAACAAATTCCACAGAAAACATTAAGCTACTAGATGGTAGAGGGCGTTAGCTGTTACTATTTAATGGCCTGTTTTAAATAATAATTAGACCTTGCATTTCGAGAGACGGGCACACTGAATAAAAAAAAAATATTTTATCTATATTTTATCTCTTTAATGGTGGATGGGTTACCGATTAATTTTGCTCTAATAAAAATAATAGATCAAGAAAAACAAAAAAAATCGCTATTATGAATAAACTAAAACATAGAAATTAGTTTAGTTTTTATACCAAGCGTGTTTTTTAGTTTGTTTGAACTATTTCATTATTTTGAAGTAAATCTTTTTTAGGCGCGACTAGGGAGTAACACAGATTTACGTAAGTAACGCTTACGTCAGACGTCGATGCAGTTTCCGCTATTTAAAAATAATATTTGGATTGGTCGTAAATATATGTCATGTACAGTGCTTTTTCTGCGCTTCTTGACTTATACGCCAGCTAGTGGCATAATCAATTAGGATTATTTATTTACAATATATTCAACCGGATCAATTGTGAATAGGAAAGTGAATAAACAGTTTAAACAAATATTTTTAAGTAAATATATAAGTTTTTTGAATATAAAATAACCCAGGCCCAGGAACATTTTACTCTTTCATCAATTAATAATAATAAAAGTGTTACTTCAATCGCGCGTAAATTTTATAACACTACAAGTTAGTCATGTTTAACCCATACTCCGAATCGGTTTTTACGCTACATTATACCGGAACGCTAAATCGCTAAGTGTCACATCTTTGTTGGTATGGTGGTAACTAGCCACTGTTGGAGTCTCCCACCAGACAACGGTTTTAACAAAATAATGATCTAGATATAATTGTTTTTTATTAATCCCCTACAAGTTAGCCTTTGACTGCAGTCTAGCGGGTGGTACCTAAGGGATGACGCTGTTTAGGAGTGAGCCAGTTATATTAAAGTTATATCCCTATTCGGTTTTGAGCTTTAGTTCATGTTTTAAAATTGCTTACAAAGCAAATTAGCGGGCTTAGAGAAGCACGACTTTTAGACTTCCTACCGAAGTTAATAATCAATATACCTACTACAAGATATTCAGACCTGACCTTAGTGTAGACATCTTTATAGAGTAGAGAAAGAATAGCATAGCACTATAGCCACAATTCGGGGCCACAATTCGGGACAATTTAATGTCGACAGTCTTTGTATGCAGAGGTTTAAAAATTTACTTTATATATTTTGGTGAAATGAATAAGCAATTCGTACGCGATTTTTTCAATGCCAAAGATAATCAAAGCCTTGATAATAATCTTATTATTTTGTCGTGATATTGTCCTTTCATCTGCTACGGAAATAAATGTTGAAAACTCGTAATGTGTATCTTTTCGCGAATGAAAACTGGGGCAATATCCGTAAGTAGGTAAAGGTCACGACCGCCATAGATAGCTTTTGGCAACTTCTTCGGTAATAAAGACTTCTTATATATTATTCTCCGAATCTGTAACTATAGTAGCATAACAGAAGCCGGAGTAGGTCCGGACCCGTGGAAATTGAATGCAAACACAATCATTTTGTGCTTATTATGTTTGAATGTAAGCTACAACTATGTGTGTTTAAGTTTGACATTCGTAATAAGATTTTAGAATTTGGATTTAGATTTTAAAATTTTTATGAAAGTGCTTTTTCTGCACTTGGAGGAAATATACATATTTCTTCTAATTTAATTTAGCCTATAGCGTCCCACTTTTGGACAAATGCCTCCCCTTCTGCTCTAAATATTCGTTTAAATAAAATTAAAGGAAAACTCTGGATTAGACTATATTAGAAGAAATATTCGAACGATTAACTTTTTATATGCCCACGTTTCTTCAAAAAGAAGTGAAATTCGCTTAACCTTGGAACTAAGTGACCTGCAGAGTTGAAGTTTTGGATTTCAAGTATATGTTTATAACTTACTGGATGACGAAAATTTCTGCGTTCTGGTCTTATCCAGAGATTCTCAAACACGTTACGGCAGTGTTTGCTTCGCGCTCGACTTATCGGGGTCACTGCTGTGCCCCCTGATAATAAAATGAAATAAAAAGCTTGAATGCTTAAGAAGTTGAGTTATTTCTTTTTGTGGCAACCCTACCAAGATATTCTTATTGGTATCACAAGGTCGTAAAATCGGTTGTTGCCAAAGCTGCTGGTATAATTCTCTAAACCCCTACACCTCTCCTCTAAATAACGTTGTAAAATGGTTTTAGTTACGCAATGTTTTGTCTTCTTCATACGTATGCCAAATTATTGAGAACAGATAGAGAGAAAAAATTATTATCATCATCATCATCAGCTAAACAATTAATATTAGTAAGGGTTTAAAAAGGCTTTAAAGCGGTGATAGCGCTTTGGGTAGGAGATCGACTAACAATCAAACATCTCTAACTTTTCTAAGTTATGTGCGTTTCAAGTAATTAAGATATCACTTGCTTCAACGGTTAAGGAAAACATCGTGAGAACTGCATACCTGAGAGATCTACATAATGTACTCTAAGGTGTGTGGAGTCCACCAATCCGCACTGGGCCAGCGTGGTGGTGTACTGCCATAACACTTTCTCATTTGTGAGAGGAGACCTGTGCTCTATAACGGGCCGGTAATGGGTTGATGGTATGATGATGAAGGCTTTAAAACATTGTATTATCAAAGTTAAGCTTAATGCACGTTTCGCTGCGAAACCTGAGCATCTTCAAGAGATGTTGACTTTACAATGAATAATTGTTTTAACAATTTTTGTGGAAAATTTGGAGTGGACGTTAAGGATTGAAGTAATTACAGATTTTGAAGGATTGAAGTATTTACAGAGAATTGAATATATACAGATTCTCCTGCTGTTCGCGGAGTATAGAAAATTAAGCTTAATTTTCATAATATATTATGGATTTCCGCAAAGTAACCCTGAATCTGTCCAATATTTAAAACAATGATTTTAATCGTCGGTACGTCTTAATTACATATCAATACTAATATTGCTCTACGCCCTAACTAAGCAGGCCTTAACCAATTCACTTGATTTCTGGCTGATTTCTGGCAATGAGTTTTTCCCAGGAAATCCCACGGGATTTGTGAAAATCGCAGACTAAGTACGCGGGAAACAGTTGTCAACATGTTCACCATAAATTGCGTGAGCTCAGTAATTTGTCATTAATCAAGTGACTCAATACCCTGCGATACATTTCGACCGTGACTTTACTAAGAATTTGGCTTTCGTGTACCGAATAAAATAAAACAGTTTCAATATTAATGAATTATTACGGTCGAATAATATACCGAATAATATAACAACAGTGGGTAGGACTACGACGTCACTTTCACTTTCTAAGAAGAGTTTTTGACTTTGCATTTTCTAAGTTACGTGCGCTTTAAGCAATGAAAAATATCGTTTGCTCCAACGTTGAAGGAAAACGTCGTGAAGAAACCTGCATGATTGAGAGTTCTCCATGATGTCCTCTAATGGAGAATGTTCTGGAGTCCACCAATCCGCACTAGGCCAGCGTGTTGGACTACGTCCTTAAACCCTTCTCATTGTTGGATAGGTAGTTGGCCGGTGATGGGACGGATATGGAGTTCGACTAACAAATAACGTCTACTATAGAACGGTATAACGCAGTATTTTCGTTAATAAGTTTATAACAAGAGACTGTAAAACTATATAAACGAGTTTTTTTGGAAAATACTTACCGACAGGTGATGTCTTGCCAAATCCGACTCTCAAGTCGGCAGTTCAAGGTTATCTCTAATAACGGTCGCATGGTGGTCTTGTTACCTTGTCAACCAATGAGTCGACGCCATTTTGTTTGTTCAAAACCCGGTCCATACGCAGAAATGAAGTAAGTATATGAAATTCAGTGACATTTAAATAATGGTTTTTTCAGTCTAATATACTTATCTTCTTACGATAAGTACAAATCTTTTTATTTAAAATGATTTTTACAGTACTAAAATGCGACGTAGCTATAGAAATATTCGATGTTGCAACCGATGTAGGTGAATATAATTTTAACTAAGAGAATCGCCATGCTGCGTCTATTATTATACTGCTAGCTTTGGGGTGAACGACCGAAATGCTTTGACTAGATTTATTATAAGCAAACTCATATTTTGCCGAGCTCATGGACGCAGTGCGCGTGGGAGGTCCATGGTTCGGTGCCTAGGTCGTGCTATGAATTGTTAGGCCACAGCCTTTCAACTAGAAGGAGAACCAGGAGTTATAAAACGGGCGTTTAACTCTCGTGTCTCGAAGTGTACGTTACGCGTTCGATTCCTTTATTTTATTTTTAATATGTGGAAATATTATAAAAAAATGTTTAATATATGAAAAGAAATATTTTTGCTAGCTGCTGCCCAATTAGGTAGATTTTTTTTTTATTGCAAATATACTTGTTCATATCTCAATCAATGGACTTTGAATCCACATTTTTTATATTCTTTATACTTATACATATATTATAATATCATCATCATATCAACCAATTACCAGCCCACTACAGGGTACGGATCTCCCCCCACAAAGAAAAGGGGTTAAGGCCGTAGTCCACAACGCTGACGCAGTGCGAATTGGTGGACATCACACACCTTTGAAAACGTTTCGGTGAAATGTTAAGTATGCAGGTCTCGTGATATTTTCCTTCGCCGTTGAAGCAAGTGATATTTTAATTACTAAAATCGCATATAATGCTAGCCTATTCACTGTCGATTGAGCCGTCTAAGTTGTTAGACATCGCACTCATGATTTTTTTCTTAATTAAGATGAAATAACGGATAGGATGTAGGTCCTACGGTCGATGCGATCATTAAATATATTTTTTAATAAAATTAGACAGTTCCTATGTGTATCAAAGTATCACATTAGTCTTGAAAAATATATTTCACGCATATTTACAATATATTAATTACAATCAGACATTGTAATCTAAGTTGGTACGTGTCGCGTGCCAACATGTTGGCACATCTGTAGATGTGGGCTGAATACCTCATTACTTTAGTGAGCCGTAACTCACTAATGTACTGAACGTTCATCTGTATAATAATAGTCTATTCAAAAAACTTGCCAAAAGCGTGTTAGATCTAATTGAGATGGTGTTCCGCATGTTATTGATAAAAAGTGTACGTGAACTAAAAACAAGCATCAATTTTTACCATCATGTTTTTTTTTAATATTCAATAAAAAAAATTATCTAATAAAAAAAACATATGTGTGTGTGTGTATTAGTGTTCACACATAAGAAGTGAAAATTCTTAAGATATTTACTTTATTGTTTCAATTAATTGAGGTTTACTAGATTAAGTGTCGTAATAATTAATAATTGCTAGTTTTAGTAAAATTATTTACATGCACTTATATTTACAATCAAAACTTGAGGTTACATGCACTTATATTTACAATCAAAACTTGAGGTTTGAAGATGGATGGGTGGATGAAGATGTCGCGTAACAGAAAAACGTCACATTGCTATAAAATTTCTCCCATACGTAAAGAAGTTTCAGTTCACTTCAAAAAATGTGTATTCAATTATTATTCCAAGTGAATACAAGAACAATTATTTTAGTATTATATCAACAGATAACGGTGATATTTTTAATTATAACTAAAAAAAAAATATCTGTGTATTAATTCTAGAATTTAGTTGGTTAGTTTTCCGTTATTGAAACGAGAAACGAGTATGCTGAAAAATGTTTGCCTGTCGCTTTTGTATTAGAATGAAGATGAGAGCGAGGCTGGCTGCTTTCAATCTACCTTGTCATTCAGGAATTCATCAAATGTATAGTTACCTCGCTGTACTAGATGCGTTTTTACACATTTTTTAAACGTATGCATTGGTAGGTCAAGTATTTTCTTAGGAATCATGTTGTTGTTGTGTTGATAACGAGTTTTGTCTTGCCTAATTAACAGAATAAAAGCGGACGGACAAACTGACATGACTAGATGAAATTATAATGGCTCCTTGTTTTACTGACCTAAGACGGAACCCTAAAACGTTGCTGAACGGTGGCCTGATTATTCTCTCTATGTTGATTTTCTATTCATAAGACTTGTTTATTTTATTTGTACTTACTTATACTGTGTTAACGTTATTGTTATTGTTAATATTATGTTTGGAATTACGTATAAAAGAGCAATCTGCTCAGTTTCTAGCTGGCTCTTCTCGGTGCAATCTGCCTTCCGAACCGGTGTTAGAGTCACTCCAAAGATCCTATATCGCGCTATTGAAGTTTTCACAAGCGAAAACAATATGTACATTATACAACTTCCATAGACGTAGAGTTGAAACCTGGAGGAAGATCTTCCTTTTGTTACGGTCGAACATATTATCATAGTTCCCGTACAACTGGCTGTCTTTGCAACTGTATTATCATTAATCTATTAACATCCCATGGATAGGCCCTGGCCTCCTTTCTCATAGGAGGGAGGGTGTGGGAGCATAAGCCCAACATGCAGCTCGGATATGCTTACCACTGTACATGCGAGACCGTTATGGACACTAACACACAGCTGGACAAAGTCGACATGTTTTTGAACAGTGGGTGTTGTCGGTCACGTTTTATCCTTATATAAGCTAACATAACTTGGCAATAACTCAATGAGTGAAATTTTTCTGCAGTGGCGATAGGCAAAGTCCCCACTAGATTGACAAAAGATATACAAAAGATAGATAGGTCACAGAAAGCTGTAGCAAGAGAAAATTCACACAAAAGAACTGTATCCGTCCTTAATCGATTGAAATTATGATGAATCATACATGACGATAAAAACGGGATTCGATATTAATGTTTTTCGGATGTTTCCCTTGATTTCTACAAATAACTTGCTTTCGTGCCAAATAGCAAGATTCCAGGTCACCACGAGGTTGCCTATAGGCATTATGATATAATAAATCATGAAATGAGGTTTCCAATGGATTTATTGCTGGGAGTATTTTTTTTCGTTGTGTCATTAAATGTAGCTTGGCGAGGCTAATTAGGAAACTGTAATGTCTTTCTGGGTATTCAAATAAATAAATAATGTCACATAATGTGACATAGTCACTTCATGTGGCTAAGCTCTTAAATAAGAGAAAAAGAGAAAAGTCTAATCCAAAATCATAAGAAGGCAGATTGAATTTAGTAGAGCTATCCTTATCCATAGAGAAAGTAGGAAAAATATAGCACTACCAGATAGATAGGGTAGATTAATGCAATCTGCCATCTGAAGATTTTGGATTATTAATTTCTGACGCCAATGGATACTTGTAGAATCGATCGATAGAATAAAATTGCATCGCGCATTTCTTGTAGTACTGAAAGGTTTTACGGTCTAGTTGATTCCAATTAGATTCTAGGAGCATTGGAGAAGAGGACTAAAAAGATATCCTACGGACAATGGGAAATCAAGTCAAGTTAATCGTGATCAGTGCAATCACTTGTAATAAGATCGGATTCTCGATAAGTTAAAAGTTTTACAGCAACATCCTACTTTTGTAAAATAAATTACTTCAATTCAAATAAGAAAAATTCTTTAACTATGTACGGCACTCAAGAAGTTACAAACCAAATCCGTTGACTTAAAACTAAAGCGAGGAGGGTTTCAAATGCAATTTAAATATAACGTAAAATATTTCTCTAACTAGGTTTCTGGATACTTTACATACTGGACAACGTAGTTGTTCTTATTATATGCGCACTTTGCAGGACTAGATATATATGGAAGCCTCGTCGTCAAAGTTAAAGTTATAAATTTCTACCCCATTTGAGATTCAGCTTTAGTGGGATCTTAAAATGTTTAGAAAGTTAGACCTACTTTTATTTACGAATTTCTACGTACTGTGTGTGCGTTCGCATTTGATTGTTCAGTGCGAAGCCTCTTAAACAAATAAAAGAGGAAATAATAAACTCATCTGCACCTTTCAGTAAATTCTGTACCGCACCAACGCCGAACACAATGATTATGTACGGTTATTAATTCGCAAGAGTAGGCACGCGTAGTTGCTAGAACGAGTCATCTGAGCTAAATATTACACCGCCATACAATTATGTTGTTAAAAGCAAATCATGGCAGCCCTGCGGAGCAATCACATCCTCGCTCTTAATAATTACCCGACTACGGAAGAGTTATAACGATTTTCACTGGCTTCAAATGAGGAAGCGAATTCCAAGGAGAATAAATCGAGGTGTAATTTACCTACCTCTAAGTCTTTATTAGGCTGCTTTGCACGCTTTTAGGAACATTATGGAAAAAACTCAGGCATTTCTTCACCGTGCTCTCACGACACTTTATATCATTGATTTTTCAGTATTTGAATAAATCTATTAAAATATGTTAAGCCGCGTACGCATGTAAGAATCAAATTGTTGCGTTGCATGATGGGTAAAAACATTATTTCCATTTACCACGAATGAAGCATGAAGATCAAATTCTGTGTTGATCTCTTTCTTTCATGTATACCAATATGGTACACAATAATTTAAGTAGGTAGAAAAGCATATTGATATGAAGCCCCGTAAGGACATTGCAATATGGTTGAAATTATTTAAAAATGAAATTCCAAAAACAAATTAAATATAAATATTGACCATCAATCATATTCGGAGTTATATTATTCTAAAATAATTCATTTACATTTTGCTTTTCGGACAGAAACGTTCTTTTCAATCGACAATCCTTTGCGATTAGCTCTAGTACATGGCGGTATTATGTGTGTACAAACATTTTCTTGTATGCTTCTCTTATTCGCGTGCGTGCACTTAGCTCAATATATCTACTACAATAGTTAGTATTTATTTTAACTCTTTTTCTGAACCAAATTGTCGTATTTGTAACATTCGTGTTGTAGTTTGCGTACGGGGCTTTATAATATTTTCATAGCAATTTCATGGTAGCGATCACGGGCGCGTTGGGTCTGCAAATCGGCTCTGCTTTGTGTGTGGTATTTGTATTGTATTTTGTAAAGTCTGATCGAACGAGGGAGTGGCTCGACTGAATGGCGACGTCTGATTATAATAGCGGTATATCACGATATCCCGCAAAATATTCGCGTACTTACTTTAATATATAAATATGAAAGTGTGGATGTTTTTTACTCAATCACAGAAAAATGGCAGAACGGATTGGGATAAAATTTTGCATGCATGCCTTTGACATGGTAAACAAGATAGACTACCTTTTATCCCGATTTCTTAAGTAGTTTGAATACCGAGCTCAATTAGTACCCGTGGTAGGATTTCAAATCGTTAACGAGCGAAGCTTTAGACCCAATTCTGAAGTCCACGCAGACAAAGTCGCGGCAGAAACTAGTATATTATAAATGCAGAAGTGTGTATGTTTGTTGGCCTTTACGTCATAGGATGTGACGTAAAGACCAACAACCAATCGACTTGGTTTTTAGCAATTGGCAATTTTCTACCGTGCCGATTGTAGGAAAAAACTGAATCAAAATGTCGGCCCAACCCATAATTTTCAATTAATTCTTTATATCAGTATTCCTTATTATCAGTGTCTTCATAACAAAAAAGGTTATATGGTATAAATATATAAACATATATTAAGGACAATAAAGTAAATGCTTACTTCTCTATTTCCAATAACCATGCATTATTCATAGACGTCTTAAATCTTTACAATGATAAATGGTAGGAAAGCAACATAATAAACTGGCGGTCCATCGCGACTTTGTTGTGAAGGAGAAGAACTTTGTCATACGTTATTAGTATACGAAGCGCTCGAAGTTGAAGCTCTCAAAAGGAAAAAATATCCCCGATTTTGATACATTCTTTTTTTTATTTTCTCCTATTGGTCTTACCGTGATGATATATAGTCTAAAACCCAAGTTAACAAACAAAACTAACTCTTCAGCTCTATATATTAACTAGCGGACCCCAGCGCTATCTGTCGGGCTGATTTGTTAATTTAAACCATCCAGGGTACCACCCAAACGCATACCAAAAAATTCATTCAAATCGGTCTAGCCGTTTAGGAGGAGTTCAGTGACATACACACGCATACAAGAAATATATATATAAAGATATAGATATATAAAATATTACGCGGACTATACGCGGTTCTGATTCTCATTCCGCACATTTCTATTTTATAGCCATAACTATAAAGATAAATATAGACGTGTGATTTATTACATACCAACCTACTACCTGGTTGAAAAAAAAGAACGTGATATTATTAAAGTGCTGTGTTAACAAAGCATCCGCAAGGCCGCGATATCTTATCAGCGTGCTTGCGCTAATCGATGGAGCGAGCCGATCCTAGACTGTAACCTTTTATGGGATTTATAATCTATTCATCATCATCAACGGCCTATAACAGTCCTCTGTAAGTAGGAGAGGCCTTTAGTCCAGACTAAAGGCCTCTCCTACCTGGAGGACTGGCCCATAATCACCACGCTGGGCAGGCGGGTTGGTGATAGCAGTAGATGGTGATACTAGCAAAGAGGATGGTGCTGCCCGCTCTCCGATTTTTTATTCGAATTCAAATTCAAAATTTCTTTATTCGTGTAGGCCTATCACAGGCACTTATGAAGCGTTCATACATTTTTTATAACGTTTATAACATATATGTTTACATAATTGTAAGGTGATAACTTCGCTCGCCAATTTAAACCTGAAGCTACGAGTGTTCAACACTTAGGTTGACCGATATCGTGCGAAACTTTGTAGGACCTTTTTTCGCATACCAACTTCTCTATTTGGAAGAAATCGCTATGTAGCGATAAGGTCACCAAATTTTGCTCTCTTGCTCTATGTGCATATCTCTGTAACTACTTTGTTCTATGATTTACAATAAAAGTGTATTCATTCATTCATTAATTCATGCCCTATGAATAAATGATTATTGCTCGTTTTACGGGCGATGACTTGGATATAATTATATTTGAAAATTAAGCTTAATTTGCTATACCCGGATAAAAGTAGAAGAATCTGTATGCATGGCCGATAGCTTTACACTTAACCTTAGGTCAGCCGTCTGCTTGATCCGCCAATTCTAGCTTTAAAATACTATTTGGCCTTCCAACTTTTTATGCAATTACCTATTCAAATCAAAGTTACTTCCCCAGCACAGTCGACCCGTTTTGTATCCAAGGCACTTCCAAAGATTAGTCTGTTATCGAAAACACCTTGTTATTGCAATTTTTATTGCATAATCATGCATCATGGCTAAATCATTGGTATTTCCAATGCGAACGAAACAAACAATGAGTAAGTAGGCATGTGAAAGTAGGTATTGAATAGGTTAATTGAATAGCTAGGTATATAGGTAAATATACTTTTACCATTTACATTGCACAGCTAATGTTTAATATATAGATAGGTAGTAGAGTCGCTATAAAAAGACTGTCTTGACGTTTTAAAAGTGTTTGTAGACAAGTTAAAACCTTGCTTTGGTGATTGATACATATATATTTGCCCACATAGCTGCATATTATATTTGCATTAGCTATAACATCGCGAAATACTAGTAGGTACCTACGATAACAAAACATCGGGGCGCTAAAAGCAACGAAAGGTTTTGCACTTCAACGAGCGGTGTTCTGAAAAGAGTTTTGTTCGTTGAAGTCTTTTCTTCCCGAACAACGGTTACCAGATATCGTTGATTTCAAAGAAAGATAACCTCGCTTGATGAATTTCAATAGACCCATTGTGGTATAACAAGATAACAATGATGGTAAGGTACCACGCTCACCACTTATAATATTTGTACATAAGCTTTACTCGTGTACCGTCATTGCTAGTGAATGACATTCAAATGGTAAGACATTATTTTTTTAGTGTTCCATATGAAAATGGTACAAAGTTGAACCTATATTTGGTGCTGTGCCGGTCCTCCCGTCTCATACTATCATTTTTTGGCTAGCTACAAAAGCTTGACAACATGAAGTTTGGAATAATGCATGAAGTAACGGTCGTGACATTATTAAATAAAAAATATATATATATTAGAACGAGGAAAATGGAGTGTTTCATACGTGAGATAACTGAAGGCCTATTTTATGAAATACTTTATTTTTAAAACTGTACCCAAAAGTGATATTAGATTTTTTTTAAGCGATAGTAATGTTTTTTACGTTTAGTAGTTTAGTTTTAAATTGAGTTGTCAGTCGGATTAAAATACCCAAACCGCATCGTGTTGAATAAAAATCATGAATTGTAAACACGTAAACAGAAATGTCTGATCGAATTCAGCGCGCAGCGAATAAGCCTCATAACCTTCAGTTTTCGTTTAAATTCACAGGCAATCAATCGTTTTTTTTTCGCTGAGTTCATGCGCGGACGCAGACGGTAGGTGCCTAAAAGTCGTTTCACGTAAAAAGCGCTTTGAGGGTCGATCTGTGCAAGACAAATTTTTTGCAATGTTATGCGATAATTTATTAGTAAATGAATGTTTATTTAATGTTATAAATAGTAAACAAATAACGTCTGTTTCTTTGTTGTCTTAGTTAGACCACTGCACCGTTTTACGAAATGTTGTGCGCCACAAGCTTCAGTTAAGAGAGGGACATAGGAAACCTTTTTTCTTCGAAATGTGGAAAAGCGGGCGATATAAAACAATATCCTTTGTAACAGTCCGATTTAAATTTTATATCGACGCAGAAGTTAGCTGCGAGGTTTTTTGGCGCATGTCGCGTCAAATGTACCTACCGTACGGCTAATTGCCTGATAATATTTAATTATGCGCATCTTTTTTCATTCTACACACGGCTTCATACCTTAATCGATCTTATTTAAATTTTGCATAAATCCCATGTTTTTTATTATGGTAAACCAAAAATATTCCCGCGTGATTTAAAAAAAACCTTAAGCAAACGGGGACTATTTTGCGGAATTTGCTAGTTCTTAAATAAATTAGCTAGTTCTTAAATAAATTTTAGATTCTCCGGTTAGACGATCAGAGCTCCTTTTACGTGACACGAGTTATACCTACCTCTATTATGAGGATATTGGAGCGCATATTGTTATTATGTGTGTGATATGGTGTGGCCTCTGCCCAAATAAATCGGTTGCGTTGGTTAAGCAACTCTGACCTGGATCGATAACCAGATACGTGGTAAGACTTTGGAAATTTTTACCTCCAAAATCACGCCAATTTACCAAATTTTTGAAGTTATACTTCTTTTGGCGCGTTAGGGAAAAATGATGAGAGTAAATTTATACGATGCGCGCGCACACCGTCACAAGAAACCGACAACCTGAAGTTAGCTATAGTCAACATTTTCGTTTTTCAAAAAAGGTTTGAAAGTGTACAATTTCAATAGTCAAAGTCTACGGGCTCACTCCGGTGATTTTTAATTGATTTAATTGTACAAAAACCTCAAACTTTAATGTTGTGTGAAACTAAGTTGTCCGTTTATGCGTTTACGGATGCGGGTTTGCTATTCCAACACCTTGGGACCCCAACGTCCATCGGTTCTCCGAGCTATGAGCCCGCCTATTGCCACTTCAGCTTTGCGACTCGTTGAGCTATGTAGAAACTCTTAGCTCTTTCCATAGCTCTTTCCATCGCTCGATAAATGACTGTACCTTCTTATGAGAAGCGTTATGGTTAGCGATCACATTTTAGATCCGTAATCATCGTATTAAATTCATGTTATTCATAATCAGTTTCTTTGCGACATCGTATCGGAATGCAAAATTGCTTGAAGGCTTCCTTGTCGGTTGGTTGGTATTTAACGGATAAAATATAAAAATTAACTGAAAAAAATCGTTAGAGATCTGAGTTACAAATTTCTGAACAGACTTTTTGGGTGAAATGGAATACAAATTGCCGGGGATCTCACCTAAGACGCACCGATAACAACTTCTTGCTTTGAAAAGCAAGAAGTTCGTAAGTTATTACTATAAACCACGTTCACGCGTGGTATAATTGTAATACGCCGCCTAGTTATTTATATACATCGTCTAAACTACTTATTTTATAATTTTTCTTGTATTTTTATGTGGTGTACAATAAAAGTGTGTGTATTCATTCAACGTAATGTAACCCTCAATTCGCGCATAAGTTTTAGTAAAATAGTAGTAAAAAACACATGCACTTTAATCGCTTATATCGCCTTTATTCTGTTTTGTAAAGTAAAGACAAACTGCCAGTATAGTGTATAACTATTCATGATCCAAAGCCCCGAAGCTCCGAGTCTAGACAGCTGTGTAAGTAAATCAGTTTGAATGTGTTAGCGATCGCACAGCGACGTCGGCGCCGCCAAGCTAAAGCGAATGCGAGCCCCTTTCGAGTTTCGCTTCTAGCGTTCACTTGTGTATACGCCTTTTTATAGGGTTGCCACTTTTTTATTCTCAGATTATAAGTTGGCGTCCGCTAAGCCACGCTATTTCTCTTATAAAAGGGATTAACACCTTTGACCTTTATTCACCGATCGCCACCCCATCTAGTTTCGCTTATTAAAAACCCATACGGTTGTCAATAAAAAACAGTCTGAGAAAAAGGGTTAAATTTCCCACGGCTTCTGCCTCATGGGAGAAAGAGATTTTAAGCACATACTCGCAACACTGCTACAATGCGGGTTACACCTTAACATTTACATGCTAGTGATAACACTAGTCACCGAAAGCTTTAATTGCCCTTTTGATAAATTTCTACATAATATTTATTATGATACAAATCGGTTAAGCCGTTCTCTAAATTTCTTTCTTCTATGAGACAGCGGTGATAGCCTAGTGGGTAAGGCTTCGGCTTTCCTTTCACTAAGGATAAGGATCTGATGTTCAAGAATCTAATAACTAAAGATTAAATTTTAAATTAAATAAATCCCTATACCAATATTCCTCACCCCTTTTGAATGTAGTGTGTATTATTTTACTAGACAAGTGCTTTCATTTGATACCTCTATTGAGCCCGATGTGAAAAAATATGTTTCCACATCTTAAAAATATGTATTTTCATCAAATATTGCTAAGAAAACTCGATTGACGGTCGATTGGCACACTGGGAACCCCATCACACAACTGGAAAATATGAATCTATTTTAGTGGCTAGGTGGGTGTTTATCTGAATATTGTAAGTATTTATGTATATTATTTATTAAAAATATTCATCAGTAATTTTAGTACCCATAACACAGGCTACGCTTACTTTGGGGCTAGATTGTGTTGTGAGTTTTGCCTTAGTATATTTATTATTACTATTTTATTTATTACTCCCGACTAAATGGCCATACGTTCGGGAGCTACGATGACACAGACAGACACACACACCCGTCAAACTTGTAACACCCCGTCGTTCTTGCGTCGGAGGTTAAAAGGCGTGGCAGCCCTGGTCGCGAGCGTGTTATCTTCGCGGCCGGTATGAGGGCGTTGCGGTAGTGTGCGTGCGGGGTTCGGGCGCGGGTGGAGGGGCGATGGAAATTTCCACCGCCTTGCGAGTGCGGTGAATCGAGAATGCGTTGAAGCGAAGCGGCGAGGCGCGATCCGCCGCGCGCCGGGTCGCCTGCGCCTCGCTCGCTGCTCGCACACATGACTATCTATACTTTAGGCAGTTACGACTGTATTACTGCCGCGCTATTATAAAGGAACAATGTCTTCGAATCTGTGCCTATTGCCAATGATGACTTAGGTATTTGAAAAGTGGGCGCTTACTAGAAACACTCAGCGGCCGAGGAGAGAGCTATGCTGGGGGTCACTACGTGATCAAATCAGAAATGAGGAGATCCGTAAAAGAACAAGAGCTACATACAGGGCCATGGGCAGGACCCTTAGCTCGGAGAATCGTTGATCGGCCCTAGTAAAATTTAATCGGTATGTACAATCGTTTCACAGGTAAACCGAAACCGACAGTTTAAAGAACATAGATTTTCGGTTATATATACAGTAAATATAACTTCATGTATTACTGTATTAATATTTTTTTTTCTTTTGTTAACCGAGGAAAATAAAATGAAAAGGGACAAATTCCTTTTTTAAAGATACCTAGGCACTGTAGTTATGCGTGTTTGAGTATCTAACTTACTATATCAATGATTTTTAAACAAAAAAAACTTATGGTTATGATACATTATCACAGGAAAATAAACAATATTCAACAACGTTAAATAGAACTGCTTACATACCTAACAATATTAATTATTGAAAAAGCTGGTTCATAGAATGGTGGTTGCAATAAAATAGTATTATACCTAGGATTCTTAGAAAAGGATTATCGCCATTATAAAAAAAAAAAACTTGTAACTAACTTTCTCAACATCGGCAGCCCTTAGGTATAAACTATAGGATGTAGAATAGATACTGAACCTGTCTCTAGGTAATATTTAAAATGTGTTTAGCACTCTAGTAAATAAGTAATTATCTATAAAGAAATAAATAGAACACCTGGATCTGTTTGTGATGTTTAAATAACACCTTTTAAAAACTTATAACAGTTAATCTGAAAAACTTTTAGATCGACTTTGGGGGGACATTTACTGTAAGATAAAAAATGTTTTAAAGAGTACTTTATACTTATAATGCCGAGTGCCGCGTAATAAAAAGAAAGCCCACGAAATTGTGAACATCGTTTGGTTTTATTATATATAAGCCGATATATGTACACATATTATTTACAATGATAATGATAAAATGTAAATACCGATTTTTAAACAAGGATAAATTAGAAATAAAGAAATTTAATAAACATGGATATTTTAGGTCTAAAGCGTGTTTAGTTAAAAACAAAAATAACTAAGAAAACACAAGTTAAACGTTAATACTAATTTATAACAGATCTTAGAATTAAATAACTTATAGAATGCTATTATATCAGAGTAAATAATGCAAAAACATATAGTGTGCATCTGAAACATCTGCGCACCGAATCATTCCTTTTTTACAGATGACGTGAAATAAGTATTTTATTAGGTATAGGTCGCCCTTTACATGGCCAGATAGATTTAATCTGTGGACAGATTATTATATACATGTCACACCTAAACTAATACTCAATATTTGTCTTATATGGCAAAAAAAAAATCTTATTATTAAAAAAAATATGAACTCAACAAGAGTTAATATTTATTTTTCATATAAACAAGTTAATATGTTCCAATAAATAAAATAAAAGAGATATTCTTTATTAATGTATTATTTTTAAAGCAAACTGTATAGTTGAAAAGCACCGTTCACATAAAAAGACAAGCAAGGAAAAATTGAGCTTAAGTCACTTAAAGTTGCACGTGTAGCGTACTGTTGGTAAATAAATAAATAAACTTTAAATGAAATTTAAAAAAAACGCTAACCGTGCATGAGTGAATTCTGAATTATATTTTAAGAAATTTATAGAATTTAAACTAGAATTGTTCAGGTAAAAGAAAAAAACATCTTCTAATTGTTTAATTATAATGAACGTAGATTAATTCGAACTAGAATTTCAATGCTTTGGTAACATTCCGCGCTAGCCTCGTTTTCCGAGATTCTTGTACATAAGGACTAACGTGTACCTACTGTGATACGGAAAACTGTGAAATATTTATTAAGTACAGGGTTGTCAATAGAAAACTTAATCGAAGTATCGTATATTTTATCTCTTGTCTGTTGTTTTTTTGTTTAAGTCGGAGTTGAGTTTTATCTCTTGTCTGTTGTTTTTTTGTTTAAGTCGGAGTCTATTTTTATAATTTATTTAATAGCACACAGATTCTTATGATAGGTTTAGGCTATTATAGAAGCCCAGCGGATGAAGGATAATATTGCAGACGGGGTTGGCGGGGAGAGCAGTCATTAATAGAAACAATACGTTAAATAAAGACCTTAAACTAGTAACCAAATAAGCACTTTATCATATCATTGTTATAGTTTAACGAACCAAATTGTGAAACATCTGTAAACTATGTACAATTTGAAGCGGTTCGACAAATGAACAATTCGCTTTACAGCTTTCGCACGTCTTGAATAAAAACCCTCTAAAATTAAAGCATTGAAATGTGTGCTTTATGATATATCTTATCTATATCTATCTTATTATAGTAATAACTAAGCTGAATAGTTTGTTTATTTGATAGTTAGAATGCGCTTATCTCTAGGATTTTCAGTCTAATTGTTTGCGCAAATAGCAGGTGAAAACCACAACAACCAACAGCAGGTGGCAGGTTTGCAGCAAATAGCAGGTGAACAACCAACTAAGTGTCTATTACATTCGTAAGAATGAAACGTTTTCTTGATAAATAATAAAATTCTTAAATTCTTTGAAAAACGCTGCAACTGATTACTTTTGTGTATCTGAAGGGGGTTTTTTTCTTTTACTCAAATTTTACTGTGTTCATAGCTAAGTGGGACAAAGTAACTTTTTATATTATAATATATTGTCCTCCATTAAAACGAAAATACAAGTAATTATAGGACCGTAGACAAAACGTAAGTTAATAAAAACCCTTTTCAATACCGTACCTATGTACCTATTACCTACAGGAAAAAGGGAATTTAAAAATTGGCCGGATGAACTTCTATTAACGTTTTAATATAATATGCTGAATATCTTGAAACTCGCAAATATAATACTTTAGTAGTAACTCTGTACTTGTAATAACCAGAAATAATATGTATATCTTTAATCTCTATTATTATCGGTAAGGTAGAAATACAGAACATTAGACGATAATGAGCACGGATGGGATGTACTGGTATTTATGATGATTCCGTGAAAAGCAAAAAGGTGTTTCCCCGGTATTATTAAGTCAATTTCATTGTGTTAATATTATAGTCTTTATAGTTACATACTTCCTATTTGTAACTACATAGTAGGTGAATACGTCTGTACACTATGGTACGTCTGTACCTACTTTCGTACGTATAATCACGAAGAACTCCGCGTGGCGCAGCTAATTTAAATCTTTTTTTAACGAATAAGATTTACATATATAGTAATCGCTATGCCTGCTATAGATATAGTTATCGACGTGAAATTCAGTTTTCATAATACGCTTGTGAACAACGGATTTTCCCGCGGAAGCCTATGTATTAATACTATGTGTAATCTCTCTCCATTCCAAATTTCAATCAAATCCTTTACGTAGTTTGGGTGAAAGAGTAACAACGCACATTTACCCTCACATCACTATATCCATTTATCCTCACAAACTTTCACGTTTTTAATATAAGCAGGTGAAAATTTATTCTGGAAATCAGTCAGGCACGCAAGCTACTTTTGAATAGGTAGGTAAATAAGTTGGTTTCGAAATGGTTTCGATTCTATTTGGGTTTTATACGGTGTTGGCACATTTTAGTACATCTTTAGTTGAATTTATTTTACTATTTTTTTGTACTAAGAACTATGTATCAACTTTGATATCGATAGTGGGTAAGAATTTGTAACGGAATGAAAATGAAAAATAAAAATAAATTATATTAAAAATTAGCTCCAGTATATATACAAGAGATAAACATTAGAGCGCGTTGGAGTCTTTTCCAAAGGGCACCAAGTTATTGTAATAATTAAAAAAAAAATTTTGAACTAAAGGTAGGTATTTTCTAATAAAACTTGGGTGAATAACAATAACTTTTGTAAAGAGTAAAAAAACTGTTGGTTTGTAGCTGTTAGAATTTTGAAAGTTTTATTTGTTACTTTAATATAGTAAATCTTACCTATTTTATTAGCAATTAAAACAATTATTACTAATTTATTTAATTTATATATTTTTTATAGAATTAAGTTAAAAAAAAATACTACCAAAGTTAAAGATACTATATTAGGACTTATTATGTTGACGACTGAATAAGAGTAACGGAAATCAGACAAGAAACGACTATACATCTAACGGGCAAATTTGTTGGAAATACTTGTTGAAAACTTAGAACAGAGAATATCCCTACTAATATTTTAAAGCATTTTGCCCACCTGATGAACACTTGATTTCACCACCTGATGAAAACCATTGCCTGGTTAAAGTTGTTGATGTTAGAATCTTTTTAACGTAACTATTTGAAGTATTAAGCAGCCCAACTCATCTACATAACTGAGATATTATTATTAGGATAAGGAATTACTCTATTGAACATAAAAGACCGACACGCGCATAGTACCTAAGCTACACAACGCGTATCTGATAAAGTGACAGGAATCACTTGATATTGATTTTGCATGTGATGTTAGGGCTGTATGTGATTTTTTCAGTGAAAACTATGGCAGTGGTTTACTGAATACGGTTTCACAGATAACTAGAGCATCACATCATGTCCATGTCCGAACAGGTCACTTCATATCGAAACAGGTCCTACAAAGTGCCGCCCTATGTCCACTAATGCGTAGGTGTTAAGCGTAGATGATATGCCTTTAATAACACCGACTTCCACGCCCTTCAGAGCAGAACACACAGTGGCAGCAAAAGGGGTGGTAGTACTTCCCTGAAGGAACTCCAGCTTTTTAACTCCATCATTTCAATTCTATAATTCGATTGATTGTTATTTCAGCGTACAACTTCGTCGAAAACTAGGCAAGACTTGCGTGCTCGATTACCGAATCAACGAGTGCTTCTCAATCAATCTCAATTACAGTATATTCCGCAACTATTTCGCCATCTATCAATATTTCAAGTTTAAACCAATTAATTATCTAAGGGGAAGTCTGTTAAAGTTACACGACACTTGTCTCGGTGCGTCATGAAAATGTAATTTTAGGTTTTTTTTATTGTATCAATTAAAAGTTGTCCTCCAATCCTACTGTGAAGTACTGGGCCAGCATGGTGTGACCCCTTCACATTGTGTAAAGAGACCCGTGCCCTGTAGAGGGCATACTAAAAGCCGCAGTCCACCATGCTTACCCTGTGCTCATTGGTGGACTCCGCTCACTTTTATGAACATTGTAGGTAACTTTCAGGCATGCAGGTGTCTTCACGATAGTTTCGTTAAGAACGCTCGCAATCGTACACTCGTTATGGAAAAGCTGAAACGTGGAACGTCAAACTAAAATGGAACTTATTTTTATTGCCTTAAGGCTCAAATTTTTAATCAATTCTGCAGCTAATCCCTTTATACACATCCATACAAGGTGTATGTAAAATAAAATTATGTATGTAAAACAGAATTTTCGATTCTAAAACGAAAACGCTTAACTATCTTCAATGAATTGCGAAGTCTATCTTCGAATACCGACGAATAGAGGTTAAATATTTTATTTTGTTTATATTTATGCGAGCCATTAGATTCTTTTGATTAAAATCTTGTTTCATGCATTGCCTCATTTGTCTACTAGTCAGCGTGCTAGCTAAAGTTCACGAGGATATGGATTCGGTTACCGGTCGGGATGATAAACTTTTCAAAACTAGTTAGGTACCTACCTATATTCTCATACTGAACTTAGATATCTCTAACAGTTCGAGTACTCCCCACACTGTGTGAGAAAAACATAATTGATTATGCCCCCCGACATATCCCCCCGGGATATAATTAACGTGTCCCACCTGATAAAGCACGGGAACATTGAATAGGAGAAGTTTAACCCCGTTTAGTATTACGCATATATTATTTGGATATTATATCCACTTGTGCGCCAGTGCACTGAGAGTTGATAAAGGTGTGGGAGAAGATAAATTGTTATCCTTTTCCCGCGATGCTAGCCGTGTTGAACGGATATTGGTGCCATTTATTTTGTACCTACAGAAGTCGCTAATTTTATTTAAGTGGGAAAATTTGGGAGTTTATTATTTCACTATTTTCAGGATCTTATTAACAAGCAAGTATGATTATATATTAAACCGATACCTCTATGGTTTCTGTACGCTATCGCTTGGCGGCATTCTTTTCGGTAAAGTACTAGTCACCCTCGGAGTGTCCCGACAGACCAGACCCAAGGAAATCGAACCAAAGACCTCTAAAAGACCACAGCACTCACCAATGCGCCAGAAAGGTCATCAAACACGCGTATGTGGCACCAGTATTAATTTGAATAGGTGTTCAAATCGATAATATTCTAATATAAAGCTGAATAGTTTGTTTGTTTGATTACTTGAACGCTATTATCTCAAGAACTACTATTACGATTTTAAAAATTGTTTCAGTATTAGATAGCCCATTTTTCGAGGAAGGCTATAGGCTATATCATCACGCTTAGATCAATAGGAGCAAAGCACCAACGAAGAATATTTCAAGGTATCTATATTATAATATATTATATCTATATTATAATATTTCTATCCGTTGGAGAGCTTCCGCTGCATGCGCTGCGTAAACGGTTAAACTTTCGATGAAACGATGTATGACAAAGTCCAAAGGGAGGGAGGGAGCACTTTAAAAGTTCCAAAAAAAAATCCGCGACAGCATATGTCTATCTTTTAAGGTTAACTTATACGCGGACAAAGTCGCGAGAGACCGCTAGTAAATTATAATCAGCTTATTCGACATAGGCATTCAATATGTACGCGGCGTGTAACAAGGATATTTTGCGCCTGTTTGCAAAACAGTTTTCAAAACAACGCCGCGTATAAGGAAACATGGTATCATTCAGCAATGCGGCTCAAATTATAACGTAAATAATAATTCTATAACATATGGTAATAGCAGCCTCACTATAGGTATCAAGTTCGATTCCCGGCACCTCTGACGTTTTGAAGCTATGTGCGTTTTAGGTTATTACATATCACAACGTCATCATATTATGGAGCAACCTTCACGCGTTCGAATTCCACCAATCCACATGTCATGGGCTACGCCTTTTAATATGGTGATATTTGAGTGCCCTATACTAATTAAAAAGAACAACTATACCAGCTAAAGATACATAGGAAGAAAATCGATGCACTTATAAAGATAAATCGAGAGATTATTTTTCAGTGGATAACGGACGGTTTTGTAGCTTACTGGCTGTGAACCGCGGTTTTATGCGCGTTTACCCATAATCTATGACATCGGTGTGATACAAACACAAAACTCTTCAGTGAAATATCATTAAAGTATAGACCTAGACAATATGTTAAATGCAATTGAAAGAGCTATTGTTTTTCATCTGTACTGATCTAAATATTGCATCACTATATCATGACTAACCACTGAGTACTAGGTAGACAGTTTAAATTGGTTTCTAAACAGTACAGTGGTACAGGAAAACCGACTCTATTGTAAAACTTTGATAGTGATATAATACAATTTTCGAACGAAGCGTTTTCCACTTTACGACGAAATGAAGACGTTTGGTACAAAATAGCACCATATGTTTAATCATTAACATATCTACTGTAGAACACCAAAAAAAAAATGCTAATATTTGTATGAAACGAGTTGTAAAACTGAAACTCCGTTACGTTATAGTGGGTACGTTTGTGAAAAATTCAAATTTCAGGTATTTCATTCATACTTATACATTTTAGAAACGTCAAGTCCATCTCTCTGTAGACTCTACCGCTCCCGCCGGTTACGAAGGCAGATTTTACTCTGAAGAAAGCTGCAAGTAAACAAGTGAAAAAAACTAACCTAACTAATAAAAAATATTTTTTTTTTTTTATATGAAAGAAAAAGTAATTTCAACAAAATAAATGGGTAAACATCTATTTCCCGAGTCTCATCTATATTCCACGTTCTATTACACGTGTTTATATTATACAATATGGAGTATAATTTATGCACTTGATTAAGTATAATAGATATTTTTGTATGTAAAACCATGTTTAAATAAGTGTAAATAATAATTGACAAATTTTTTTCTTGGTTTTTCAATTGTCACTCCGAAAAATTAAGCAAAAAGGGTAATTGTTTTTTAAAGCTGTCAAGTTAGGTCTAAAAGTCCTTTTCATTTGTGGGTTTTCATAGAAAAGAAGACTCACATATTAAAGTTTCATTAAAATCAGTTCATTATTTTAAAGAAAAAAATTGGTAGTTTAGACTATGGATTGGCAAGAGTGTTATAGCTTTTATTTAGCGTGCGGCTGCACCCGTATTTTACCTGCGCTGTAACAAGGACACTTTAACAATGGGTTTAACCCAAGCCATTTATGGTCCTGTCCCTTCTTTAAAGCAAATAGTAAACAGACTAACAAAAAATAGGTGTCAACTGATTTATGATCACTTATTTCGACACAAATCTTGGAATTGCCACAGTTTAGGCGTCTAATTTTACTACCATAGGTAATTAAGGTTACGGGTCTAATATTCCTACCATAGAAAAGCAAAACAATATTATTTTAATGATCTTCTTTCAGAAATGCATAATTAAGGAATATCAAAGTCCCTATGACATATGAAATCGTGTATGAACTTATATACCAGCCTAAGAATACACGTAGGCACGCAGAAGAAATATTTTTAGAGCAACAGTAATGAATCTAAAAATGCTATGATGTATTAGTTAAAATAAATATTTATTAATTTTACCTACCTACTTATACGTAGGTACTTTATTTTCAAAATTAGGTTAATTTCGCGAAAGTTCGGTTTCACGAAAATCAAGAATCTGGGGGTTCCGGATTGTGGAATTGGGATGGATGGGCCGGAAAGTTTCCGATTAACCGTTTCATCTGCGATAGACGATAAAAAGATATCACGGTTTCAAGTAAGTTGTTAATATTCAGTGAAAAGGTAACACGGAGTGGACGCGTGTAAAATTTCTTGAAGGTGAGTAATCTCTGCTAGTTATATTATAAGTCGTGTCACGTAAAAAGAGCGAGTCTAAAGTCTTAAGTTGTATATTGAATTATATAAACAATAACACGCGAAAGCGGTATTAGATTTGTTGTTGTTTTTCGGATTAGGTATATTTACCTGATAAACTGATAACTGGATTGCAGCAGCGTTAATGGAAATTTCAAGGAGCGCGAAGCATGTTCGTAGGAGGCACATAATCTAAAATGCACTTCCTGTGAGCCTCGGAAATCTACGTTGGAATAAGTTGTGTTCTAGTTTAGGTTATATCCGTGCGCCCCAGGGTTATGGATTAGACCCACAAATTACGTAAGATGTTTGAATAAAAAAATCTCAGTACCAGCATTAAATTAGGAAAGTCCACTACCTGATTATTATCACAAACATGTCATAATGGTTGTTATAGTACTGCCAACTTGCATAGAAGTAGTATGGAAAATCAAGTACATATTTAACTTTCTCATATGAGAGAAGTTGTAACTTCTCCCTACGCGGCACACCCAGTAGTGAGAAATTAGATTGACAATGATGTGAAGATGCATAGGAATGCTAGGTACTTGCCTATTGATTTTTAAATATCTAAATATTACTTGCTACATTGGTTTGCGAAGATTTTAAGTTTCCCCCAGTTCTTATCGTATGGATAATCAGAAATAATGCTCTAGCGTACAAACTCACGACGAGCAGATGCTAGTTTACTCTCAAACAATGAGACTAATTCAAATGTAATTGCTACATTGGCCGCTGCGCATGTTAACTTACAGCGCTCCTTTTAAGTGATACGACTTACACTGAGTAAGGAATAAAAATGGTAGGCTCAATATTTTATGTAATGTTCAGCAAAATTTCCATTGAAAATATATCTAGTTTCCTAGTTCAGCAAAGTCAATTTAATTCATACATACAGTTACCTACATAGTACTTAATCGCACAGCAAAAAAAATTATTAGAGAAATTTAGAGAGTTGTTTCCAAGAAATTTAACTGTAAAAATAGCTATTTGGTGTTACGTAGGTAGGAACCAACGTTCTTTAAATAACTCTCTCTAAAATATGAACGTTATATTTACCGGTTGTTTATGTCCGTTTACCATGAAATTAGTATGAAGTATACTATTTTGTTTAATATGAATATGCATAAAGATAATAAAAAAGTTTTATTTTTATTATAAAATATTCGCTCAGCACCTGAAATACAGTGGAGAAAGACCAACGAAAATAATACATAACAATTCGCATGAAATGAACTGAAAAAAAATGCACTCAATATTGGAAACCATGTTATATTTTTATCTGTGACGCGACTGTTTTTTCAGAATAAATAAAGATTGAAAATAATATAAAAAACTTACCTTAAATACAGCCGGGGCTAAAGGTATAGCCGCTTGGTTGTGAAGTTGTTTTTTCGACATTTTCAGTTTTCTCCCCTTTCACGTCCAAGGAAATCAAGACACTCAACGTGTTGAAAAAAATATATCTCCAAAATTGAATCTAGCTAATTCAGCAAAAACTGAAAGCTAGTCGCGACGTCAAATGCCGCGTTTTATACGCGTAAGTATAAAAATTTCGTTCGCCGTCTTGGTGGATTTTATTTTGACCGCCGTGTAAGTAGTTTATAGTTTTTATTGCTCGCGGTGAAAAGTTCGGATGCCCGTAAGTATGTGTTTCCACTGTTACGGTCAAGTCGGCAATGAAGTAACGTAACTGTACAGTGGGGCGCTCGGTAAAACGCGATTCATATCGTTTTCGTTTCGTCGAGGCAGCCGAGGAGAGCCGAGGTGCTGGCGCCGAGGCAGTGACGCCATCTTGGAGCCAGCGCTGAGGATTGCAAGGACGTGCCGACGTGACGTCACTAGCTCAATTGGCAAGCACTAAGTTGGAAACTAATTTGTTTTGTAAGTTTCAGATCAAAAGGTATTTACCTACTAACAAGTACCAAGTCTAACAATATGAAGTCACGAGTACACCACTTTATAATAAACGTATTCATCTACTAGCTATGCCCCACGGATACACCCACGTAAAGAACGGGTCGCAGCGTAACGCTACATAGTCTACAGCCTTCATCAATAAATGGGCCATCCTTGATTTCTATATTTTGTTATTGGACTCGTAGTGCCAGACGCACATACATAGAAACAAACTGTTCATTAAGCTACTCTAAAACTACTCTTTCTCTTATACTACCCAGGATCTTTATTCTGAAATTTAGTTTGAATGACTGAAGTGTTTGACGATCTTTTTGATACCACGGTTATTGTTATGTACCAGTAGAACGCAATCAATAATTTATAAATTTGGGAGTAGTTTTTGAGTTTTTAAAAACTGCCATAATAATAAACTACATCTAGCAGTAGATGTTTTAATATCAACTCAACCGAAGAATGTCCACTGGACATTGTTTTAAGTAAAGACTTTCACATGCGGCTGGATTTAGGAAAATAATGATAACGGAATAAACCACAAAAGCAGATCAAGCAGAAACAACATAATTGATCAGAAAACTCAATTTTGTTGTGTTTTTGCGCGTCGACCCTTAGTCATACTCTTGTCTAAAAATAAAATGTTATCTGAGCAAATTTGGGTGTAAATCTTTTCGTTTCTGTAATGTAAACCAGTAGTTGAAAAAATATACCGCGGGGCCATAACTTTGTGCATTGAGCGGCAGTTAAGAACGGTGCGTAGAAATGTATGAGGCAGGCCACAATTCACAATTCACTAAAAGCAGCGGTAAAGCCATGTCGAGATATATGACTTATGACCGATCTGTATGACTTATGACCGATCTGATCATCTTTTCCGTATAACATAACCTCCTTGGCGCAGCGGTGAGCACTGTGTTTTTTTATATTTAGGAGGGGAAAATACTCATGGACATCCCTATGGATAGTGTCAGACTTCTACCGACTAAAAAACCCCTCCTGCCTTCTATACGTTTGTGTACAGGCCTTTTGGCCTACCACTAACGTCGGTGTCCTTTTACATTCCCTCTCTTTCATCACTGTGCACTGTGATATTCAGTTGAAGGTCCCGGGTTCAAGCCCGCCAGGGGCCATTTGGAATTGTTTTGGCGTGACTAGTTACCAACCTACCGAGAGAGACGAGCTGCTAAGTGATAAAGCGTTCCTGTACGATGCCGCGTAAAAACCGTTTAGGGGTATGGGTTTAACATAAGTGCCATATTTCCTAACAGGTAACCCCCAAACCATCTTAGACTGCAAACTCACCACCATGTGAGTTGCAATCTAAGACGGCGTTCGATGCGATGCGGCATTTCGAGACGGTTCTTATCCTATCATCAAAGGATAGCTGAACCAGAACTGGACCATTTGTTGATGATATAGTATCCATAATGATGGCAATACGAAGGTCTGTAATGCCAATTTTGACGTTGAAGGAGCAGGTCTGGGTGAAACAAGGCTGTAGTGCCAATTCTGACGATAACAGAGAAGGTCTGAACCTATATAGGGCTACAGTGCCAATCTGGATGACGACAGCTCCGTGTCTAAAAAGGGCTGTAGTGCCAATGTTGACAATATTGGATAGAAGATAGACGTGCGTAGAGGGTACATTGCCGAGGATCTGTTTGGTATGGAGTATACGGATAGAAGAAATTATAAATTACACCTGCTGTTCGCGGAGTATAGAAAATTAAGATTAATTTTCATAATGTCGACAATGATAAAGCAGGCCTGGGTGTACAAAGGGCTATAATGCCAATGATGGCCAATGTGTGGCTATAAACTACCGTTCGTGCGACAAAATTGTAGCCCCGCAATTTCACATAAAGCTGCAACACATTACTTTAGTATGATAACAGTGACTGAGGCGTCACTCAAACGTGACATATCGTGATCAATGATATATTATGTGATGGCATTTCTAGTATTTACTAAAGTTTACACGTACTGTAGTTAACTTCTTGTGTAGTAACTTTTTAGTAGGTGTTAAGTGAAAAGAGCACTTGCAATGGAGCTGATAGTTTTCCCAGGATAAAATGTAACACTTGTCACTCTCTAAACACGAAATCCATGTAAAAAATAACGGTAAGCGACCGTAATTTTTTAAACTATAATTAAGCACTTCCTAGAAGAAAAATCCTATTATAATATTTAGGATTACTTGAACGATGAAAAAGCTTTGGTGTGAATTGCTCTAGCTTCATAGCTTAATATAAATAAACTGTGGGGTGGTGATAACAGAAAAAAATAAAAAATTACCCGGCTAAGTTTGTTGTGGGCTCTTCTTAGACCAGGGCGCGTTTGGAACCCTCGTAGCTTTAGGTTTAAGTTGGCGAACGAAGTTATCGTCTTACAATTATGTAAACATATATATATGAACGCTTCATAAGTGCCTGCGATAGGCCTACATGAATAAAGAAAATTTGAACATGAATTTGAATATACTGTCAGTAATTGAAGTTATTATTTATGGATAGCAACATCGTTTTACAGCCAGTAAATGAGTAAAAAATTAATGCGTAAGTAATGCGTAATTCCGTTTATTTATTTGTTTCAAACCTCCTTATGTTCAGTTCAACCGCTGAATCGACCTTTACAAAGTTTGGCATAGACATATTTTGCATACAGGAGACGTACTTTTGATCGAGGTAAATTTAATGACTCCTTCCCCTTCTTTTCGAACGCGCTTGTATTTAGTTTTTGGGACAATAGAGTCTACTTCAATCCCATAATTGCTTGGCATTAATCGGCTTTAGGAACTTCTAAGCAAATAAATTCATTTCGATGGCGCTAGAAATGTATACTCATAAAAATATTCAAGATGTAGACTGTAACATTACACTACATTTTAACCATCCCTTCCATAATCGGATTACAGTAGACATTCGTATGTAATCGTTATCTCCCAATTCAGAGTTAAAACTTTAAACACACTTTTTCGTGACACAACTTATACCAAGTGAGTGCGTAATAAATATCAAATTATTGTTAATTCGACTTTATTGCACGTAAAATAGGTAAATAATAAGCATTACGTATACAAAATGCTGACCACATAATAATACATCCGGACGCACTGTACGTTAGGTACTAATTGTACAAAGTACAGTGCCTATTTAAAATCTGCAAAGTAAGCTGACTAAGCTAAGACGGGTGAGGTCAAACACAAACCTATGGAGTCCACCGCTGGCGTTTCTAGTGATTCTCACTCCGCCGCCTAGTGGGGGACATTGCTGATTAGGAGGGGTAGGTGTAGGTGGGGTAAGAACGGGCATTTAAGAATTTCATTATCAACCTTATTCTTATTAAAAATTAACTAATCATCATCAATTCCACAATGCCTTATGTAGGGAGTTCCACAATACACTGGCCTGGTCCGCTTGCCTCGATTGATGTCGGCTGTCCACCACGTAATGGGCCGACTTACGCTGCGTTGGCCGCCCTTCCAGCACCTTAAAACACCAATGTCCATCGGTTCTCAGTAGTATGTGCCCCGCCCATTGCCACTTGAGCTTCGCGACTCTCTGAGCTATGTCGGTAACTCTATTTCTTCTACGGATTTCCTCATTTGATCACATAGAGATACTCCTAGCATAGCTCTCTCCATCGCCCACTGAGCTGAGAAATTTATTAATCATAACTAAAAACGTAATTATTCTTCTAGAAATAATGATTTGAAAACATCAAGGGCCAGATGGGGCAGCCCCTTGCGTAAGATAGAGTACGGAATGTTTGTTAGATTCGTAATAAAAAGATTCACCATATTTAAATATGACCAGTACTGTAAGAACATTATAAAGTTTCAAAAATTATGTTAACGATAGTCTTAGGTATATGTGAAAAAACCTGTAACAGTACCTAAAGTTTGAAAAATATGTTAACGATAGATATATATTTGATTTGAGAGATAAAACAATTGATAAGATTAACAATAAAATTTCCAGCGTTTCCTTTAAAAGCTTGGGTTGCAAACTGGTCTTTTATAGCATCCCATAAATCGGATGATTAACGAGTTCTATGCGTTATGTTTCGACAATGTTTATTCGGTCACTTCACTTGTGACGTGGAAAGCTATACGTTTCGGGGGATTTTCCATTGAAGCCTTGGCTAATATATGTCTAATAACATGATTTAAAACCGGTAAAATCCATGCATGCGACAAACGATGATATCCGTAGGCGATGGTAATAATACAATTTATTGGTTTCTATAATATTTCTTCAGGGGTGCGTATGAGACAGTGTTATACCTTTTTCACATTATTATGTGTATCTAAATGTTTCAAAGAAAAAGGTGACTGTCTGACTCATCTGAATCATGCTGAAGTTTAGCATACAGATTGCAATGTGATGTACAAAATAACAGGTTTTCAAAGTCAATATATGCATAAGACTGATCTTGAGAACCCGTTCTTTCTTGAAATCGGTGTACGGGCCTAGTTCGGAAAAGTAGTGCGCCTTTGAGAACTAGACTGAAATAGATACGATCTTGATATTTAATTGCAAATGACAAACGCTTCTGCAACGATTTTAAATTTGTAATTTTTAGCTCAATAATCGTCATTTCTGGTGATTCGTCAAGCCTTTTTGTAAACTGGGCTATATTAAAAAAATCGAATTCCGTCTTATCCTTCTATTTTCAAAGTGACTAGGTATAAAGAAAAAAAAACTCTTTTAGTTAAATACTGCTGTCGTCCAGTTATTTCATTAGAGTCTTTGTTTTTAACGAGCTGTCTCTATCAAATCAAACTTTCTGAAAATTTAAGCTAATCGCTCCTACTCAATTACTGACTGCTGTCAATAATCATCAGTTCAATCAATGATATTGTAAATCTTGTAGGAATTCTCCATGTTCCCGATAAATAGAACTTACGCAAGGTATATTAACTTACGTTAAAATCGGATCAGCAATTGAGTAATTTACAATACCAATGTGTTTTGTAAATCCCGTTTGAATCCTTTATATAGTATATCCGGCTCCAGGATTCAAGTAACTTATGTTCCTAGGATTCAGTGGTGGGGCCGAAAATAGCATAGGTAACAAACTTTACCTATTACATAAGCGTGGATATGTACATGGACTTTTGACTTACAAGTTCCTTTCTTAAACCGCGAGGGATCGCTAGTTGATATTCCACGGACACGTGTGAAGCCCTTTGCTTCCTCGTTTCTAATACTTACCGCAAAGATCTGGAATGCCGTCTTGACTTCCGCTTTTCTCGGCATTAAGAAAAATGCATCTTCTCAGGTGAGCGCGTTATTTAAATTGTGCACACGTTAAACCAAGCGTTTTATGTTAGGGTTTTTTCTCCTACCAAGTTCTCTATTTTCCCTCACTTCCATTTTTTTTTTGCAAAAGCTGTCATTACGTAGTTTTTGCTTAATACCAGTGGCGTGCACTTCATACATGCACAAAAGCTCTGCCTACCCTAAATTTTTTGTATAACTCATTAATGCGAAGGATTGTTCCATTTTATGGCATCTTTCATCTTTATGCATACCCTGGTCAAAAACGCTGCGCACGCCACTGCTTAATACATATAATAACAAATCTTATAATAATAATGTAGTAATGACGCGGAGTTATGTGCGTTCCAAGCAATTAAATATCACTTGCTGCAACGGTACCGGAAAAACCTGCATGCCTTAGAGAACCCCATAATGTTCTTAAGAGCGTGTGAAGTCTATCAATCTGCATTTAGTCAGATGGACTTGGGCGTAACCCCTCTTTCCTCTGAGAGGAGATCCGTTCCCTGTAGTGGATCGGTAATGGGTTGATAAAAATCATGATGTGTAATTATGCTATAGGTGTAAGGTAAGGTGATTTCCGTTTGTTTATAAAACTGCGTCTCAACTCTCAGGTGGCAGGTCGGTTTTCCTATTGTTATCCGACACTCAAGACGCGGCTTACATTATGTCATTATATATGTGACGGCCTCTCTGGTGCAGCGACGTGTGCAACATAGATATACAAGTGAGAGGCTCAGGGTTCGATTCTCGGTAGAAGCGAAACTTGTTTTAGTCATTTAGACTTATTGATGCACTGATTGTATTGATGGTGAAAGCTAGATTCGTAAAACTAAAGATACGAGGGTCTGAATTCGTTCTTTAGGGGTATGAGAAGCGGTTTTGTACATGAGAAAATCGGTAGACATAATTAACTCGTGAAGCGCAAGTTAACCCGACTAACTTAAGAGGAAATAAAGCCTTATTTTTGTTATCACCATCTGATATTAAAATAACCTAGTTAGTTTCATAATTAGATCCCCTCATTTTTTTATTCAGAATTTCACCTCAGTACTTCTCGGGGATTATTCTATGGATTCAGGCTATATATGCTCCAAATTTCATGAAAATCGAATCGCTTGAGTCTAACATAGGTGAAAAACAAACGTTTGCTAAACTCAGTAGGTATAAGATATTTAGTAACGAATATCAGTTAAAAAAAACTGACTCTCCTACTACTGTTTTTAAGGTAAAGGTTGTAGAGCTGATGAAATTAACTTATTTACTTATTTTGATTTTCAAGCTCACTGTCATCATCAAATTAACAAATTGCCGTCAGCTGCTGAACTTAGTTTTTTTGTTGGGTGATTGGCCGGGGTCTTGGCCTCCAGCGGCTCCCTGGGACTCATTAGATGTCATCACCTTCATCAACATATTAAACCATTAACGGACCACTACAGGGTCTCCTCCCCCAATGAAGGGGTTAAGGCCGTTGTCCACTACGCTGGCCCAGTGCGGATTGGTGGACTCCACATGCCTTTCAGAACATTATGTAGAACTCTCAGGCATGCAGGTTTCCTCACAATGTTTTCCTTCACCGTTGCAGCAATGGATATTTCAATTACCTAAAACGCATATAACTTAGAAAAGTTAGAGATACGTGCTGGGATTCGAACTCGGCCGCCCGGAGTGAAGTGGAGCTCCTACCCACTGGGCTATCACCGCTACATCGCATCATCATCAAACAAACCGTACTACTGGACGTATGTGAGGCAGGGAATTCTGAATTCCCCGTTTTCGTGCTGACATCCAACTTCTCCGTCATACTGGTTTGAACTGGTTTGTCGTATATTAACCTATTACGGATATCAAAATTAGAGGTTAGAAAGAAAGAAAAGAAGAAAGATGTCTATCGGTCTGGGTCGTCATTACAGCATCCATCGGTTCTATGGTCTATATTTCCTAGTTACTGTCACTTCAGCTTCGTGACTCAATGAGCTATGTACGAGTATGTTTCTCTTCTGATGTGATCACGTAGCGAAATTCCAAGCTTAGGTGTCTCGCCATTATAACAAAATCTTTATGCGCGCGTCTTATGTAGGTACATAGAGTTCCATTGTCTTAACCGTCTGGGGAATACTTAGTACGCATTTTATAATTCTACCAGTGCGGTTATCTGAAGTATCCTCAACAGTTATCTATGTATTAGCGCGTGAAGCAGAAACTTTGTACTCCTTTTTTAGGAAAATTGCGCGGATAGAGGATTATGAAATTTCCCGCACCTATATATACTATATACTACGACAATACACACATCGCCACCTAGCCCCAAAGTAAGCGTAGCTTGTGTTATGGGTACTAAGATGACTGATGAATATTTTTATGAATTATATATACATAAATACTTAGAAAATACATATAAACACCCAGACACTGAAAAACACTTAACATCACACAAACATTTTCCAGTTGTGGGAATCGAACCCACGGCCTTGGACTCAGAAAGCAGGGTCGCTGCCCACTGCGCCAGTCGGCCGTCACGTCTATAGTTTATAGGAGTGCAGAACGCTAATATATTTGAAGTGAAACTTCTTTCGAATCGTTGTGATTTCCAACTCGATGCAACGAAAAATAAGTCAATTGAGACACAAACACATAAATGTATTGGATTAAGCCGGCGAGAGAATGTTGTGTGTGTTTAATGCATGTGTTTGCGCCTGCGTATTAGAAAGTTTTAGTATAACTGTGTTGATTGTTGATGAATTTTAGAATATTTTCATCTCCTTGATAAATTAATTTTAAAAAGTTATTTATTTTTATTCCACGCTTCAAATAAAATTATTGCTACCATGTTCTACATCAGAGATTCCTAAATGGTGGTAAACAGAACCCTTAGGTTCAGCGCACGCACTGCATTACGGAGTTAAATTATATCGCTTTGTGTTATAATAATTATTGAAGGGAAATTAGAACCGTTGTAATTTTAAACTTGATGTAACGAAATGCTTCACGATCAAGAAAGAGACAGATTTATATACGACACATATATGGGAGGGAATGAGATGGAATACATTACACATTTTGTTTCGTAATTAAGTTTCCTAGGAAAGCGAATAATATCTAATTAAAGAAACAAACACGTAAATGTGAGAGAGATAGAAATCATTATATATTTTTGTACCTATTCTATTTACCATGGAAACTAAATAACAAACCTTACATTTTTATTGTAACAGTTCTGATATTCAACTCAATCTCTCGTTGGCTACTTTCCAGAAGTTACACTTCTGCCGTGTGTGAATAAATTGCACAGGATTTTATTTCATTATGCATAAAACGAAAGCATAATGTTTTTTTTTATTAAATCAATAAAAAAAACATAACGCGCACTACTCTACTTTCATTGTTTTAACTTACTCAATGACGGCGAATTTATTTACTATCTTAACGATGTATTTGACATAAATTGTTTTTAATAATTATTTGGATTATAATTTGTTGGAAAAAAACAAGCATAATAACTGTAATTAAAGAAATAAAGTCTTTAGTCTTTAAATAGTGTTCAAACTTATAATTTTTATTAATTATCTTCCGCTATGTACCACTACTTAACATAATTTCATGAACCAAGATGCATAATGGACAATTCCTTTCATCTAGTTTTCTTTGTTTACAATATTAGTTATGGCTTAAATAAGACCTAAAAATAAAGATCATAATTCTGAAACAAGACGTCAACAATTTTATAATAATACTGTTTTAAGCGATTGTAGTAACATGTTTTGGGCACGTTACTTTATGTCTTTATGCTAACACGTGCTAGTATTAATAAATCAGTCAACGTAGAGATCACCGCATGATATATGGTCAAGATAAAAGTAACACGCATCAACAAACAACGCTCAGTTTATGGTAGTGGTTATAAATAGACTAAGAACGGAGAGTATTCGTTTAGTTTTTACTAACATGAAGTATAGTTAATCCATGTTATGGAAGATTAAAAAGATAAGGGAAAATGAGAGGCACCTAGTAACGATAGCGTATTATTAGGCTTTAGCTGGTTGCCAGAAAAATCCTAGTATAACGTTAAGGATTACTTAAGCGATAAAAAAGCTTGGGTGTGAATTGCTCTAACTTCATAGCTTACTATAAATTTACTGTGAGATGGTGATAACAAAAAAATACCCGGCTAAGTTTTTTGTGGGCTCTTCATAGACCAGGGCGCGTTTGGAACCCTCGTAGCTTTAGGTTTAAGTTGGCGAAAGAAGTTATCACCATCCATAATTTATTTATTTATTAGCTCAATACACATAATATACATCACAGGTCTTAATTTAAAGGTGTAAGCATAAACTCAAAAAAAAATTTCCGTACACCCAGCCGTTGACAAGTTTTCGCTCTGTTAGTCTAATAGATTAATATATTAACATTCACAATTAATGCTATAAAATTCGTTACTTATTCACATTACCATTTAGAATGAATAATACAAGCGTTATTTAATTACATTAAAAACGCAAATAAATAAGAAAAATAAGAAAAAAAAATTGTTGGAGGTAAACTGAATTAGTAACCACTGGTTAAGAAGATAATAATAGTCTGAGTACTACCCATAGCTGGTAAATTATAATGTAGATTTTATATCTAGGCTCTTTAAGGTAAAATTTCTATAAAAAGACCTTCTATTATTTCCCTTCCAATATTTGGTCCCTGCCTCCCGAATGCCACGCTTGATTATCATGCAACGAATTGGCAAATTGATTATGAACCGGTGACGAATACTTCATAGAATTGCAGCTGTTTAAAGCGGCAATTCATGAAAATAGGTGCCCCATAAAGAAGAATTGCATCTTCATTACAAATTCCTTTCCGATATAGTAGCTCAGCTATTAACGTCCAACTTGTAATAAATATTGCCAAAAAAGAAAAAATTAGCTGGAGTGTTGCCGCTCTTATGTAGCCGTGGCTTTTTAGATACCGACAAAGACAAACTGCCAAGTGATTGATGCAAACTCTCATGCAGAATCGAATCAACATAACGTTAGTCAAAGGGCGTAAAATTTAATTTTTAGGGAATCCGATATACGGTTGGTCGGTCTTGTGCTGCTTGGGTCCGGCACATATTTGATGTCATCTGTACAACTTGTCGGGTGTCTACCAACGCTGCCGATGCAAGGTCCGCATGCCAGAAACTTGGGAACCCAACGTCTATCGGTTTTCCAAGCTATGTGATCTGCCATTTAAACTATGAGACTCTGTTGTGCTCTATCGATAAATTTGTTCATGCCATAAGGCTCGCATTTGAGGAAGCATCTTCAGTTGGTGAAAAATCCGTGTGCAAAAAGTAAAAGTCGATGCTCTGAATATTATAAATGCGAAAGTGTGTTTGTTTGTTTGTCTTTTCTTCTTGCCCTTACTAAGCAACCAATTAACTTGACATCGAGTTAGTTGAAAGGACAGAGAGTAACTTAAGCTACTTTTTATATGCCCGTTAGTTCGAAGACGTGCTAGGAACGCAGCATTCCTGACATAAATTCTAAGAAAGATCCAGAAGTTATACCAGTAGGAAAAGAATCAAATCTACATAGCAAAAGTTTGAAATGATTATGGGTATGCAATGTCACACGCAATCAAAATATAAACGCAGTTAAGACCTTGAACATCCCCCCGTGGGCCCGTACCAAATGATTTTATTGGCACCCGCGGGGCATTGAGGTAGATGAAACAACGATGATGATGAGGATCGTAATGCTCCGATGCAACGGAGTAGCAGATCAAAGAACAGAATACCTTGGCTTCTTAGCTGAAGCTCTTGGCTTCCTGGGCGGCTTGCTGGAGTGACCCAGCGGGGAGCCGTACCAGCGGCACTACGTACAACGGATGGTTCCCACCGACTAAGTACGGAGACACGCCAGGAGGAAGAAGAAGAAAGAAAGTAAAATAATGTTCGACTTATATTGAAAGTCTAAAGGTATTTTATATTTTCTGGTTAAAAAAAACATTGAAAATATTCTTCGGTACATACACACCCACTCTAATTACGTACCTACGTGCTGGTGTAAAACTGAGCTGATAATTGAGTCGTCATACAATTACAGTACGGCACGATATCGCAGGCTGGCTGGTACGGAACTTGCGAATTGGTTTGTCAATATATATGGGTATAACACTGATTAAGAGTGTATTGAGACACATCATAGTCAAGGCTTTCCGGGATCCGGGCCGCTGGGAATTAAGTTCCTAGGGCTGTGTGTATTTTCTTTAACACTTGTTAAGTTAAACAACAACATTAATAATTTCAGACAGATACAGTCAAACGCAACGTAAGTACACACTGAATTATTAATAACACTTTTCTGGCAGTCAAAATATACCAAGTCAAAAAATAACAAAATCAGAAGGATTTTCAGTTTTCACTTTCTAGGATAGACTAGTTAAATTAAAATTGATTGGCTACTTAGGGTGCTGATAATTGGATATTCGGATTATGGGACGAAATGACGGACGCCTGAACTTGTTGCATGACATGACTTTAGGTAATAATATGAGGATAAGTACCTAAACCAATGGACGATATCAAAGCTCTAACTAGGTATAAGAGAATGAGAATTCAGATGATGATGATTAGGTTTCGCTTCGATATTTAAATCAAATCATTAGATTCACTTTGAATAATGCGAAGTTTCGTGTATTTACACACTCCTAGTATATATGGAAATTTATATTTACGAACGTATCATTCGTCTTAGTAATCTGAGTGAGCGTTGCGCAAACAAAACAAATTCACAAAAAAAGTGTCAGCAAAATGCAAATACAAAGCAATTTCTTTATTATTACTATTACATAATATCCCCAAAAGGGCAAAGTCCATCGCCGCGTCCGTCTGTCTGTCTGGGCGCGAAAATCTGAATGCTACCGGACGGATTCCCACACGATTTTAACTAATGGACAGAGTTACTCATGTGGAATGTTTTAGTGGATAAATTATTATGGATTCCGTAAATTTGTAGAAATACAACTATGATTGTGTGGTGGATGACATTTTGGAGTTATAATTTTTCAATTAAAACAAATGCAAATTTTATTTTTAAATTATTCAAATCGTATAGAAGTCACAATGCAAAAAAAAAGTAAGAAAAATTCTGTGAACCGATAAGCCACCGCCCGGCTACTTACGGTCAACAAAACTGCAACTGTACGTTTGATATTTTTATTAAAATTATTTACTGCGGAAGATTGAAAAAGTTGCGTCCCGTAGTTTATGCGGGTGAAACTGCAAGGCAGAGCACAGCCTCAGATTAATCTAAATTAGCGTTAAGATATTTGTGTTTGTTTCGAATGAACTTCGAAAATACTAACCTAAATATATAAAAAAAAATAAAATTGTATAAAATTTTGTAAAGTGTGTAATTAGGATGGTTGGGATTCACAATTGAGTCCTGTAATAGAGTTCTAGGTTTTGTATGCATATTTAAATGAACTTATGTGTTTCGTAGTTTGGGAATTAAACTAGACAGCGCTACGAACAGGTTTTAGGTCTTTTTAAAGATTTTTCGTGTTTGGAAATGCAATTGGAACAGATAGTAAACATTTGGCGAGGACAAAGTTGCAAGGGCCAACATCGTTTGCGGGTTTGTTTGGAAATTATGACACGAAACGTCTAATATCATCGACTAGGTTTAATTTTATTGATCGTAGTACGAACTAATCATACTGCGGTTCATATAATTTATTAATCGAATTGTTTCTATAAATTACATGCCAGCCAATTTTCTGCCATGCCTGACGGAACTCTGGCGAGGCAATGACCTTGTTGTGTTTGGAAAACCATAACACATACAAGTATGCTGAACGCATTTTATATAGATACCTACCTGATAATTCGTTAATTTAGTTCTTCCTTTCTTGCGCTTTTATTCAAATTGCGTGTCAGCCGCAGTATTTTGCAATGCATACATACTTTACATAAACCAATCTCAAATAACATTTTTCACACACATCTTTTTATGCATTAATGCGAAAAATTATTAGGTACTGAGAAGCAACAAACATGAAGTCGTTCACCTATAAAACAATGCTCGTGTAAAGTTTACCGATCTTCGAGTTTAATTGGTCCATATAAGTGTTACGAAACTTAGCCGTTTGACTAGTCATAACAAAGCTTCACCGTATCACCACATTACCGGATCTCTTCCCATACTGAGAAGGGTTGGGTCCGCAATCCACCACGCTCGGCCAATTAATGGACTCCACAAGCCTTTGAGGACGATATCGAGAACTCTCAGGCATGCAAATTTCCTCACGATGTTTTCCTTCACCGTTCAGCAAGAGATGTTTCAATTGCTTAAAACGCACATAACTTAGAAAAGGTAGAGGTTTGCTGCTGGGGTGCTGGGATTCGAACTCGTTCCCCCGAAAGTGAAGCTGAAGATCTCACCACTAAGATATCAACGTCTAACAAAGCTAAGTATCATTAATAAGCGTTGGAGAGAGCCATGCTTGGAGTAGCTCGACTTTTCTCTTGCTCTGTGATAGGTTGCCTGGTAGAGATCGCTTGTTAGCGATAAGGCCTATTTCACTTTCCTAATATTTGTTACGTTATTCTAGTTAAACTATTTATTATGGTTTGGTGAAAAATGAAGCGTATTAAATAAAAAAAAAATGTTAAATAAAGAGGTTATTGTTACAAACATTTCAACGAGTTCAACGAATTGCGAAGCTAAAATGACAATGAACAGTGGAAATAGCGACGATCTCATTGAATTTGAAGTCTTTGGGTGCTAAAACCTACCAGGTACCTTGCAACGAATAACGATCCTCGAGATAGACGAACGACAATGTGCGAGTCGCAGGGAGAAATGAGAATTGACTCGCGTCTTTTGATAACGCTACAAGACTGTCATTATTAACATGATCAAACATGACATAGGACTTTTGTAGGGAGTTTCATAATTCAGGGCCCTGGGCCGCTTGTTTCCAGCGGCTCCTTGCGTCTCGCTTCATGTCCAATTCATTGGGTGTCGATTTATATTTTTCATTGTTAATCTTTACTTCTATACTAATACTATAAAGAGGAAAGGTTTTTTTTGTTTGATTGTTTCTACCCAATAGGCTCCGAAAATACTGGACCGATTTCAAACCACTTCTGCGGCTATACTTTATTTTTAAAGAAATGGAGCTCCTTAAGAAAATTGCAATAATATGACTCAAAAAAGTATGGAATATATCCACATAGCAGCTTTTGAAGAATATACAACTTAAGAATATGCTTTTAAAACAAAAACAGTCGCGGATGAAGTCGCGGGCAATAACGAACATAATTAAACTTTTAATTTCAATTACATGATTGTACTAGTCAAGCCCTTTCAGTTTATACCCATAATAAGGGATTTGTGAAATATATAAGTGGGAAAAAATATATAAGCCGCCATTTGTAGCGGCGGCTATCTTGGCCTGATTTTCATCGAACATAGCTATGAGCACTCCCGACTTAGGTATATACCTTTCAAACAACACACACACACACCGTTTTGCGTCGGGGTTAAAAAGATATGAACTTTTACAAAATATAGCCGTAATTTCGTCGACAGGCGCCACTAGGAGTACGGGGAAATGTTAGGACTTCTGTTTTAAATATGAAGTTCAGATGGACAAAGTTCCAATTTTAAGTGTTTTTTTATTAATTTGGTAACAGAACATTTTTTTTCAACAACAACCATTTACAATTTGACCTAAGTATTTATCATTATTCTATTTTGTGAGAGATGAACCTATTGTCTAGGAAATTCATCAAATGTATGTAACATTGCTGTAATAAAAGTGTTTCAAAGTATTGTTAAAGTTATGCCATCGTGTATTCCCAAAATTACCCTAGGAATAAAAGAATCTACAATAGTTCTAAGCTTTTATATACATACTTGAGAAAATGTATGTGTTACCAACTCGTCACCTAGATGGCGCAGTAATACTTTTAGTTCGCGCTAACGACATGCTTTCGCCAAAGGTATATAGAAGGCAGTCGGTCATGAACACTATAGTTTTATCTAACTCTCAGAGTTAACATTTTTGGAACAGTACTACTTATTCTAAAGAGTAGGGAGAGTACTGCATTTTAAATCAGAACTCGGGAGTCCGTTATACCGCACTCAATGTTTTATAATTATTATTGTGCATTCGGACTTTTCAGGATATTCTAGAATCCTCAGGTTAATAGCTGTTGCTCGCGACTTCAGCCACGTTTTTCAGTAACCAGGAATCCTTAGTTTTCCCAGGATAAAGGAATTTCATGTCCAGGATGCAAATATACATATGTGTTTTATGTTTAGTCGTGATAGCTTTAACTAACTCACATTCACCCTAACCGCTAACCTTCCGCCTTGAACCGTAAATTGTAATAAGCTAACTAAGCATGAACTCTATTACAGCTGTTTGGACTACAGTATATTATTTAGAATATAATTATGTGTTTAGCTTGGGTTCCAGAGACAAGCACGTTCTAACAAAAAAAATCTTTATCTTTATTTTTTATTATACACTTTTACTAATGATTATTATCGTAAAACTATACATATAATTATATTGGATAGAAAGAGGGGTAACTTTGCGGAATTCCATGATATATTACGGAAATTAAGCTCAATTTGGTATACTCCGCGAAAAGCATATAGTCATACTTAACAATTATTCCCCAGAATTCATTATCCTGCTTTTCGCGGAGTAAAGAAAATTAAGCTTAATTTTCATTGTTATTGTTACACGTTATTATTATAAATCTGACCAAAAATATTGCATATTTTTATTAATTTTTGTCATAAATAAATGAGAAATGAACATTTTATTTTTAATCATGGATACAGCGCTGTTACAAGGTCATGTCAACTGATTATTATGGATTAAATTTTTCTTTATTTTTTATTGTATTTATTAGGTTTACTTACAAATACTTACATTAATACAATAGTATTTAAATTTTTAACTATCCTATGTAAGTGTAATGTTTTCTTAAAAGTAAACACAGCATATGAAAATATATAATAAGTTACAGTTATATGCAACACCATATAATGAAAAGGAAAGGTATTGTGAATGAGAATATAATAACAAAACACACGAAAAAAAAAATAACCGAAACAGCAAGTACCTAAGGCTCAAGTAGCCCATGATAAAAATATCTTATCTCTGAACTTATACAAATGAAGAATAAATGAATTGTTTAATTTAACAGTTATTTTTTTGTCGTGGTGGAAAAGCTTTATGGCTACCTCTGTCCTTTTGGGCAGGACAGAGGTTATGTGGGACTCGTTTACCCGAACTAAAAACCACCACGGCATGTCCCTCTCGTTGGATTTATTGGACGTCCGGGGAACCCGTTGTACACTTCCCAGACGAAGTAGTCAAATCCTAGACCGGTGGGTTGTACGACACAGGGTGTTCAAAGCGATGGCCATACCGCCACATCATATCTGCGTTTTGCGAGGGCAATGACAACACGCTTTTGGTTGGTTTACGCTGGACGCAATCTTAAACGCCGCTAAGAACGCGACATCGCGTTTTTGCCTTGCCTTACAATAAAATAATTAAGAATCTATTATTTTTTGCAACTCACTGCCTTACTGCTCAACGCTTTTAAAATTTCTACAATTATAAATTAATGTACTTTTACGGCAATATTTAGAATATAATTAGATTGTTATTATATTTATTAAGTTACTTCTATTTAATGAATAAAAAATAAGGGGCCTAACTTTTACATACACAAAACCATTCGCAATTTTTTGTGCGCGGAATAATTCGCGAACAATTGCAAGTATTAAACTTTGAAACTGAAAACTATATTCAAGACCTCCCTGGTGCAACGGTGAGCGCTGTGAATTTAAGCAATGGATCCCTGGTTCGATTCCCGGCAGGGCAATTTGGGAATTTTTAATTTCTGAATTTTCCAGTAAATACCATCTTAGACAGCATCCACATTTATCACCAGGGGAGATTGCTAGGGGTCAAGGGCTAACTTGTAGTGGAATAAAAAAAAAACAAAAATGTATCCCTGTAATAAGGTGAAACTTTTTCTGCATTGTCGGTAATGTGTGTGGCCAATATTACTTTGGTGCCTTTTGCGTCTGACTGTTTACTGCACAGACACAAAATAAGTATTTGTAGAATTCCTAGACCTAGATGTTGCACGTGGCTAGAATATCATCAAAATTCAAAATTTGTTCATTTTGTTCATTTAGTAGGCCTAGTATAAACACTTATAAAACGTCCAGTCACTTTGTTTGTAGTGACTCTAGCACCGGTCATCATCATCTATACACAGCACTGGTTTTCTCTCACAATGAGAAAGGGTTAAGGCAGTAGGCCACCACGCTGGCCTTGTGGAAATTCATGGACTCCATACATCTTTGAGAACATTGTGTAGAATTCTCAGGCATGCAGGTTTCTTCACTTTTGTTTTTTAGTTTTTTTTTTTGCTATGTTCAGTAAATCATCTGAATGGCATCACCAGAAGGGCCTTCGAAGTTACATTAGGGTGTTTCAAACTGACTCGAAAAAGTATCGCCTTTTGTTATGTTTTTTCTATTTTTTTTTATTCCTAAGAATTGTAGACGTAAAAAAGCCAGTATGTATAAAAGTAGTGGTAAGATAAAGTATCTTGATACTACGTATAATCTAGGTTCCACAACTTTCTCCATTGACGTCAGGATGGGATGCAGACTGGATGGCGACGTCGAAGCATCGATTCAGCTTCATTCAATGCCGGCTCCCCGCCTCACGCCCCTCTAGCCATAGCTTATAGTGTAATACAATGCTCTTACTAGTTGATATAATCCCGACCTTGAACAATACCCCTACGTGCTATGTATGAGAACGTCGAGTCTAGCGGTCCCTCGCCACTTCATCCGCGTATATGTAACCTTAAAAGATAGACATATGTTGTCGCGGACTTTTTTTTTAACTTTTAAAGGGGAAGAACTTTGTCATACACTCGAAATTTTAACCGTGTACGCAGTGGAATCTTTCAAAAGGAAAAAAAGCGTGGTCTAAGCGTGATGATATTTAGACTATAGGCTTCCTCGATAAATGGGCTACCCAACAATGAAATATTTTTTTTAATCCGTTCCTGAGATCATCGCGTTCAAGTAAACAAACAAACTCTTCAGCTTTAGATATAAGCATAAGATGAGTCGCCACGTATAGATTCTTTTGAAAGATAATATGAGGATGCTCCGGTTTCGGAGCGAAACGTGCGTAGAGGTTACAGTGCCGAAGCTCTGTTTGGTGTGGAGTATAAGGATTGAAGAAATTATAAATTACACCACTCAGATTCTCCTGCTTATCGTATAGCAAATTAAGCTTAGTTTTCATAATATATTTCAGATATTATTTTGTAACATTAAATAGGTCAAATACCTATTCATATAGTATGCTGTCAGAATACTAAAAAAAGAGCGTGTAAAAAATTGCCTATTTGAAAAATGCTATTCTTTATGTTATTTGATAATGCAGGTATTTAATTTCTACCTTTGCAATGATAGGAATATTCCAATTCAAAACAACTGCTAGTAATTATAAGTAGGTACGAATAGTTATTATTAATTTGTATTTGGATTGGCCACTCAGCGATGGTCTCAAACTTCCCATTTCAGATAACCATATTGGCAATTTAGGTACTCCGTACCTACCTATTCAGAATAACAATATTACGTTGCTACCTATTGAATGTCAAGGATGTATCAACGGAAAATTTGCCTCAATTTAACTACAATATTTTCCTTATATTGGAAAATTATAAAAAGTGCATTTTCTTGATAACAGGTACAGCGGTAATAGCCTAGTGTTTATAGCTTCGGCATTCCTTTTGGGGGAACTGTGTTCAATCCCCGGCTCGCATCTCTAACGTTTCGGTAACACTTAAAATATCAAGATGGTTTACTTCACCGTTAAAGCAAAATAATATCTGAAATATGTATGCTGTATGGTGTAATATGCTTGAGAGTTCTCCATAATGTTGTCAAATATGTGGACTGTGGAGACCAACAATGCCAGCACGCAGTGGTAAACTACGGCCTTAACCCCTTTTCAATGCCGGAGACTCGTGCCCTGTAGCAAGAGGCTTTTACGGTGAAATAAAACATCTTGAATCAAAAAAAAAAAAAATCTTGAAGAAAACTGAAAAGGGTGTAAAGTATACCAAACCACACTGGGCTAACGAGTAACGTGGTGGGCTAGGCCAAATCCCTTCTGTAGTGAAAGTGTTCAGTATTTTAAGCCTTTAATGAGGGGAGTGTCCGCTGAGGAGTTATGACTTTAAATAGCGCAAAGTTTCATTTGAATTTATTGAGCAGTTTCAGCGTGATAATAAGTACAGATGTGTGTAGTTCAGGGATTGAGCACAATAAAATACGTAAATTCCGTTCGAACCAGAATGTATCCTTTAGGTTTTGACGCGTTATTAAAGTGCCGTCAAAAGCGGTTTAGCTATTGCAAGGACTAGTTTTGCCAATAATCATTAAAACAGTTTTTAAAAAGGAGTTTTAGAGCTCTTTTTAAAATAAAAATGAGTTTGATTCTTAGTTTTCTCAAAATAAGAAATTAAATTTATTGGGGGTCGATACAGTGGCGTGGATAGAGGGTATGCACAGGGTATGCAGATGATATAAAATGAAGCAAAATAACCAGTACGAGTTATAAAAAACTTAAGGAAATACATTGTTAGAGTTATGAAAATCCTACCCTCAAGAATTTAGAACTCTTACTGGATATTTTCTCCATTTTATATCATCTGCATACTCTGTGCATACCCTCTATGCACGCCACTGGGTGGATATTTAACAAGCCTAGCTTAGAGTGTTGGGCTATCCCCCCGATGTCGTCGAGCCCTGGGGCTCTTCTCATGGCGAGCTTTCGCGCTCGCCCCACTCCCCCGGTGACGCCGTAGCAACCCCTCAGGTGGTTATCGGCAAGGGTCCTTCCGAAAAATGAAAAAAAAAAATGAGTGTTGGGCTAGCTTGAAATCGTAAAGGTACTACTATTTTTGGCAACCCTATTACAGCTAACACTTACTTAAAGATACCTATTTATAGATTTCAAAGCAGGCGATTACACGAATACGAAAATAAACTAATTGGTCAAATTGTCGCCATTGTATTTAGGGCAGGAGTCAATTGAAACGGCTGTAGTGTCCTATCTGACTAAATCACAAGCCGAGTTGCGCAAATCTACTTGTTCAATTGCCTAACATGTTACATGTATGCTAGTCGTGCTATATACGACATTGTACAGTGTTGGCCTAGTGGTACATGTACGGCTACGAGGCACGAGTTCCAGGGTCCAATTCCTAGGTCAGTCCAAAATGTTTCTGTCGAGTAATTACGGGTAGGTCCCAACACGGATTCCGGAAATCATTGTGGTGGTGTCTCTTAACTGCCTCGAAAGGCTCGGTAAGCCATTATTCTCGGTTATTGGTAATAGTTATATGTTATGCTAATCGCTAGAACCCAACCCCAATTTATTTATCATGGTTGTGTCAATAAGAACATCCTGCTAACTTTGTATAAGCATAAGCCAGGTCGCATTTGAATTCTTGTGTGGAAGAGTTTGAACTATAAAACAAAACTCATAAACTCCATTTTACTCCATCGTTGGAAACTAAGTTTCGATTGTCGAAACCGGCTCTCGATTAGGAGCGTGCCTACAAATAGATTAATTAAGGGTCCAGATCCCTGTCTCTGAAGTCATTTTTGACGTACCTTGAGGCTCCATCAATGATCGCATTTGTTACGCTAGTTATATACAACTGCGCATTATTTTGGCACTGTGATTTTCCTCCGCTTATCACGCTATCATTCTCCCAACAGCCATGGCGTCATGTAAAATGGGCGTGTCATCTTATTTTAAGCGTGATTCAACAGTAAATCTGTCCTTCCTTAGATTTATCTGATATGGTGTGCATACTTCAGAACACGCTTCCGTTTCATACCACTTACACATATGTAGATTTTTTTTTGTTATCAAAGTAAACTCAACATTTTTCAATATCAAGAACGGGTCTTTTCCTAGAAGTTCTCAGATATATTTGGTCGCAGTCCACCACGCTGGCCGAATGCGGTTTGGTAGAACTCACATGCCTTAACCTATATGAAGAAATCTCAAACATCCAGGTTTTCCTACAATTCACCTTTAAAGCAAGTGATATTTTGAATGTTCCTCGAAAAGGAGGCTGAAGCCCTCACCACAAGGCTATCACTGCTTTATTCACAGTTTACTATTTTGTTAAAACTCTCGAGCAACACTTTTAAGCTTGCGTGGACATGGTTCGAATACGTAGATGCTTCGTGGGAGATCTATAGAGTGGGATGGAACTAACATAGTTACATTGATGGGCACATCAATAAGCATGCTTGTAAAATAAATGGCTTTCAGATTGCAATCCTATAATAAGAACTATGTGGTTAACACTAATAATTTCTTGTATATTAGGTATGTGTGTGTTATTATGTACAGCTTTCGTTCTTTAGGAAGTCATCATGAGCAGTAGCCATTTAAAAAGAAATTTAAATCTTAGATAGTATATTCGTGTTGTGTACATCTGTATGTAGACTTATTCCACTAAAATAGCTGGACCGATTTAGGTGAAATTTTGTGTCGATAGTGTGGGTTCTTGGATTGTTTAAGGACACAACTGAAGACGATAGTAGTAGTGTTCAGCAATCATACAAGTATTAGGACTATGAGTAAAACTCAGCTATAGGTACCAATATTACTCAGTTAATACACTCAGCAAAAATTTACTTAGCTAATACAAAAAGGCGGTGGGTCGGTGCGGGCGAAATTAATTTGAGAAACACTCGTATCTTTATCGTGGTGCGAGATGAAATAAATTAATTTTGCAGACGAAAAGTATTTTCTGCACATTTCAATGGCAGCAGTACTTACTTGGAGAGAATCTACATCTTTAAGAAATTACTTACGTAGGTACTTATATTTAAGTACTTAAGTATAGTATAAAGTAGTTCTTTTGAATTTAAGTAATTTGTGGATGGCGTGCTCTAATTAATCCTCAAGCTGTAAAAGTCCCACTGCTAGGCACATAGCTGTGACCCTGGCATGAGAAAGAGGGAAATAGAACTTTCTCCCATCACGCTGCTTTTCAGCAGGTTGTCAGGCTAAGCGCAACGCGCTTGTAGGCCTCTGGTTGTATATAATAAATGTTTTTGTATTTTTTATATATTACATTGTTGTTTATAAATACTATTCAGTTCATTAAATTATTTAAACTCTCCGATAAATCAAACACTTACCTCATTCCTAAAGCATGTTTTCTCAGAAATAACTAATTAATTGCCCTTATTTAAAAGCAACGAAAATTTGAAATCCTTTTTAGTAAAATTGGTTCTAGAGTACCTACCCTGTATGTCAAATGTAACGGTTCAAAAGGGGACCAGATTTCACTCTCTTCTAACAATAAATATTTGTTTATCCTGTAATTTGTTTAGGTACAGCCTAAGGACAGCAAGACTTATAAGAGGTCAGTGTATTTAAACTATTCCTTCAATTCGATTAGATAATAAGGAACCTCCAAAACTTACCCTGGTATCTGCTATTGTTTACGTTTCCTGTGACTTCGAGGTAATAAAACTGTATTTTCGTGAAATCAAGTACGAGGTGCGTGAAGTGGATATGAAGCCAGCGAATCCAGTGTAAAATCCCATGTTCGCACAATCTTTAGGTAGGTACCACTTAAAAAACACGCGAGTGTGCATCTGCGAGAGTTGAAGCGTAACTACGCCTTAAAAATTTATTTGGCCAAAACGTGGATTGTACTCAATGAGAGCATAGGATATCATAAACATAAAGGCGTATTTGCCTAATGCTCTCTATATACTCTCTAGTAAAATGCTTAAGATAATATAATAATGTTATCCCTATTAAGTAAAAATCAGTGTGTGTATACTCATTGACTGAGATTTACAACTTGGTAGGGATCTGAGCTACATGCACATATTCTCTTGGATAATCACAATGCTTTAATCTGGGGTTAAGCGTCTGTAGTCTGTGGCCAAAATCAATGGCTTGTGTTTTGTGATAGGGATTGTGATCGGGATGTCTTCGTCTTATCTCAAAAAGTTGAAATAAAGTATTTTAGGCGCTTGAGAAGTGCAAATTATTGTGTTTTGTCATAGCGTTATATTCTAGTTTTGTTTTACATGAAATTGTGTCGTGTGCATTGACTTGGTTTTTATACGTAAAAGCTAGGAGCAGGTGAGGCGGTCATGATTGTCAAATAATAGAAAATGATGAATGAATAAGTTAGTGGCGAGTTATTGATATTCCTGAACACTGAACGGATATTTTTACTAGTGGTAAATATGTAATGTGATGGAATTCTAAATAACAATTGCAACATCACATATAATCCATGCATTTACAGATTCAGATCATATTTATTTGCCTTGCATTTTTCTGATATATCTGTGTATCTAAGTAGCATTACGATGTTTATCGATCGATCGTATTACGTAACGAAATGCTACTGGAAGCATGCTCACGCAGATTCGCCGGGAGAGGCTTTATTGATTTATTTAACTGGATACATTTTGCACATGTCAAGAAACAGGTTGTTACAACATTAAAATGGCTGTATAAATTCTGCGTGCACTTAGAAATCTGTTTTATAAGATTTTTTATTGGGTAGCTATTTGGTTTGGTATAAACCAAATTACCATTGTTGTTACTGTGTTCAGTCTATATTTCTGTGACCCACAGTGAGTTCCATTTATAGAAACATAGACAATATCCTAATGGCCACTTCCATTTGCTATCCTGTAAAAGTATCACAGGAAAGCTAAATAAATATTCTAAGATGTTAAATTATGGTGAAAAATATGATATGTTGAAATAATGATTGTATCTGCTATTTTACAGTGGTTTGTGTATACATAACATTTTTGTATGCTTCAAAGCTAAATTTCTAAGTACCATTGTGTCATACACTTAAATTCTAGTGGCAATTTTTTTTTTTGTAAAATACCTATTAAGCCCCAGCTAGTAACTACCTTGCTGGTAATTCCACATTGCCTAATGTCTGGTATGATGCATTGTCAAAACAACACAGCCAGCATTGCCCAAACTGTAAGTGTTGCAAGTGTTGCAATTTCAGTTAAGTCCCTATGTCTGTTGATGGTTCAGAGAGAGGTGTTTGAACATTTGCCAAATCATTATATCTCTCTTACCTAGTAAATATATATACATATATATTTAATATAGTATAGCCTAGTATATACTAGTATAGCCTAGTATCTGTACCTTAAGCTTTAGTGTTGGTAGCATTAGCTTGTGCCCACACCGATAAAGCTTCCGACAGTAAAGGGCATTATTCCTATACCTAAGTCTAAAAATCCAATTTCTTTCTCTCAGTATCGCTCTATCTCCATTCTTCCCTTTTTATCAAAAGTATTGGAGCACATCGTGCATTTTCAGCTTAACTCTTTCCTGATCAATAACAATATCCTCAGTCCTTAACAGTCTGGTTTTAGATGCGGCCACAGTACTGTTACTGCTCTTGTTAAATTTGTGACAATATACATGTATATTGTCACAAATCTAATATGGAAAATATTTAATATTTCTTTATTCAGCTGTTTAGGTTGAAGATTCTGTCATTGAGTCGGGACAAAACCTCTTATAGACAAAGATAATACTAGAGGGTGGAAAGGGTTCTCTTATTCTATTAAATATATGACGCCATAGACAGTGGTCAATACCACCAATATACAATACTTATGTTGTCTTAATGGTCTCCTATGTGTTTGCAGACATGCTACATTTGTACTTATTTACACGGTAGTAAAGCATTTTGGTCTGCAACTGTAACTTTAACAGAAAAGGCTGACCTGGTTAGCAATTCTGGTTGCTTTGTGGCTGTGGGGCTTGGAAAAAAGCTTCTATTTCAAAATATTTTTGATTTACAAGAAGCAACATAAATCTATTTAAAAAGATGCATAATGTATACCAATTTTGTACTTTGTGTGGACTTGGACTCGCTCACGCCACAAACAAGGCTAGGCATTTATCAAACGGATAAACTCATATTGCATAAACTGGTTAATTTTGACTTAATAATCATTATGAAGTTATTTGCCATAAAAATAGAACCGTAACCTATAGCAGTTTGGTGTGTTCAATCATTTAACAGGTAAAACATAGGACATTAAAATAATTTCCCAGTAAATTGAAACCAGTTACAAGCCCTGTTTGGCTTATCCAGTCTTGACTGTTATACAATCTGAATTGGTTTGCATGAACATTCTTAGTTGCACAGTAAACCTATTAGGATATATTTCATGTTGGAATTCTTGTTCATTCATTCTAAATTCATACATAAGTTAGAGTTATATGTAATGCTTGGTCATCATTATACATTTGTAATGGTTTTAGGTTCAGTTGAGCATGTTTGGATATTTATATTCGTAAAGTTTCAGGGTTGTTTAAAAGGATTACTAGCTGTTGCCTGTACTTGTGTGCATTTGTTTTGTTTTGTATTAATCCCACAGGAATGGAAAGAAATGAAAGGAATGAAAAGAATGCTGTTGTTTTTACTAGCCTGAGTTAAAAAGAAATCTGCTCATATTACAGTGGAAACTATTTAATAATTGTTCACAGGCTTTGTGCAATAATGCTTCCTCCAATATGAAGGAGATTATGAAGGAGATGGTTGGTGGTTGCTGTGTGTGCTCGGACGAGCGAGGTTGGCCTGACAACCCGCTTGTCTATTGTGACGGAAATGGGTGTACGGTTGCAGTGCATCAAGGTGACTATCATTGTGTGATTCAAAATTCTTTGGGATGGTTTATCATACCTTGAAGCCTGTTCTGCTAGGATTTTTATGATATCATTATTACAAATCATAGAAATACGTCAAGGGTATGGGTCAGCCTGTTTAGTGTGCTTAAATTTTTACAATTTCTTATTGGTTGGTGGAAGCTGTAATAGCCCAGTGGGCAGTGGCGTGCATAGAGGGTATGCACAGGGTATGCAGATGATATAAAATGAAGAAAATCTCCAGTATTAGTTATAAATACTTAAGGGTAGGCTAGAGTTATACTCTTACAATTCCTATACTTAAGTTTTTTATAGTTTCTACTAGAGATTTTCTTTATTTTATATCATCTGCATACCCTTTGCATACCCTCTATGCACGCCACTGCCAGTGGGTAGGACTCCAGCTTCGGCTTTTGGGGGGCTGAGTTCTAATCCCAGTACGCAACTCTTAACTTTTTTCTAAGTTATGTGCGTTTTATGCAATTAAGATATCACTTGCTTTAACAGTTCACTGTTCAATATGTGTAGTGTGAAAATACTCTATAAAGTACTCAAAGGAATGTGGAGTGCAACAATCCACACTAGGCCAGTGTTGTGGACTAAGGCCTTAACCCTTTCTCATTGTGGAAGGAGACTTGTGCCTTGTAGTGGACCAGTAATGGGTTGATACGATGATTGGTCAAAGCCCTGAAGCCTTAAATCCTTTGCGCCTATGAGTTTTTGTCCCTGGCAGGAAGAGGATGTTTAGGTTTTAGATTATGAATGATAATGAATTTGACGGCCGAGTGGCGCAGTGGTCAGCGACCCTGCTTTCTGAGTCCAAGGCCGTGGGTTCGATTCCCACAACTGGAAAATGTTTGTGTGATGAACATGAATGTCTTTCAGTGTCTGGGTGTTTATATGTATATTTTAAGTATTTATGTATCCTATTCATATAAAAATATTCATCAGTCATCTTAGTACTCATAACACAAGCTACGCTTACTTTGGGGCTAGATGGCGATGTGTGTATTGTCGTAGTATATTTACTATTTATTATTATCTCTCATAGGAGAAACAATTTTAAAGCACAGACACAAAACCCTGCTCCAATGCAGGTGAGTCTTTAATGACTGTTGGCACGAGTTAGTGATAATAATAGAGATTGACGGTTTAACGTGAGACATAGGGTTCGACACCACTAGTTTCCTTCCTGTGGCTATAAAGCTTATAATATACACTTACTCAACCAATAAATGTAATTTTTCAGCCTGCTATGGAATTATTGCTGTACCAACTGGCCCCTGGTACTGCAGGAAGTGTGAGAGTCCAGAAACCAAAGGAAAAGTCGTAAGTTATCGGTTTATATCCATGACATAGCAACCTAATATTTTTTTATTTGAATTGTTAAATAAGAGATGAAAATTAAAATGTACCTTTCGCCCATACACTAGAAGAAAGAGAAATGTTTTCCCGTTGGCATTTTTAGGGCTTCAGCATATCGGTCTAAACAAAAATCAACAACTACTTTTCAAAGGGAAAATAATAGCCTATTTTCTTAACAAACTTGGTCGTCCTTTGATGGAGATTTAGCCGTTGAAAACATCGCCTCGGAGCAAGTTCTTAAATGGTTGTAAGGCTTCATGAAATAGCACTGTGGAATATTGTATTCATTGCGTTTTGTATTTAGTTTTATTAATTTTTATTACTCACTCATACAGACATTTTATCTGCTATTCCACACAATTTAGACCTGGACCCACTTCTATATACCAATTTGCTTGGAGGTTATAGAAAACCAAAATTTGGCTATCAAATGCAAAAAAAATATTTTACAAATCAAGCTGGTAGTTTCAACGCTCCTTCGAACGAACAACAAAACAAACTCTTCAGGTTTGTTATTGGTTTAGATATAGATAGACATTGAATTATTAGAACAGGGTTTGCTAGTTTAGCCTGTTCACTTACCAGGGTCTAATAACTTGCAGAGATGTGAGCTGTGCCCGTCCAAGTCGGGTGCACTGAAACGCTCTGACACAGGAGGCTGGGCGCACGTTGTCTGCGCGCTTTACATTCCAGAAGTGAGATTCGGCAACGTAACATCCATGGAGCCTATAGTTCTCAGGCTTATTCCTCCAGAACGGTTCAACAAGGTATGTACCCAAACATATACAAACATCATTAGGAATCAATTACATATTTTATCAATAATTATTTTATTTAGGCTTTTTGAATTTATCCTATTAAATTATATTATTGAGTAGTTATATAGCCGAATGATATTTATGTCTACCATTTTCTATGAGCTAAGACAAAATGAAACCCTACATATTTTACCTGTTTGAGTGCAGATCAAAACTTCAGAATCAAAAATGGGATACAATGTTTTCTTATTTCTTAACCAGAACCACAAATATTAAGTTGTATTTGGGATATAAGTAGAAAAATGTCAGGCTTTCATACAAACTTTCGTCCCTTGAGTCTTCGCCTTAGATTATATTAGAAGAGTGGAATTTAAAAAATCCTTCATTTTGGTTTAAACGAAGGGGCTGCAAGAATTTTCTCTCTTAATATCGAATTTCTTTATTCAGCTGTTTAGGTTGAAGGTTCTGTAATTGAGGCAGGACTAAACCTCCTGTATGCAAAGATCATGCTAGAGGATGGGAAGGGTTCTCTAATTCTATTAAATATATGACACATAGACACTGGCCAATACCACCAATATACAATTCTTATGTCGTCTTAATGGTCTCCTATGTGTTTGCAGACATGCTACATTTGTCAAGACATGGGAAAAACACACCGCGCCAACGCCGGTGCTTGCATGCAGTGCAATAAATCTGGTAAGTTAATGAATAAATAATATGATAATTTCAACGAGTTATGGCTTTGGACCTTCGACAGTATTAAGAGGCCATAACTCCTTTAAATGACCTGAATGGTGGGCCTGATAACAACCCGCCCGTTTTTGAGATTTATAAAATCCCAAACTGCATGTTGCACTTCAATAAATCTCTGGTTTTCTCATGATGGATTTTCATTAAAGCAATTAAATATATGTTCTCAGGATGTAAGCAGCAGTTCCACGTGACCTGCGCTCAGAGCCTCGGGCTGCTGTGCGAGGAGGCGGGCAACTATCTGGACAACGTCAAATACTGCGGCTACTGCCAACACCACTACAGCAAGCTGGTGAGTCGCTTGCACGGGTGCGTTTCCAGCGAACCGGACGCATGCGGGGAGAAGACGCGTAGGAATAGACCAATCAGATAAATGAGTGATGACGTGATGGCCGTATCTCGTTACCTTTCAATAATCTGATTGGTCTGCCCGCTCCGCTTAGTTGAAACGCACTCTAATGGAGCTCACACATCACAGCCGAGAAACGCGTTATGATTTTTCCTATTGAATCCTGAATTCGACAAATAATGCGCCACAGCATCATAATTACTCTTGACTTAGTAAGCATCGTAACCGAAAATGTTCCCATCAGGAATTTGTTGGGGATTTGAACGCATGAGGGTAATTCACGAACTTAACTTTATAATATTTATTGCATACCATTTTGTTTTCATATATTTATGTCATTGCCATGTCTTTATTTATTATTATCATTATCAGTGCCCTTAGTACGAGATTGCACACCTCGGAAGCGTCTATGGTTTTCGAGTATCGATACGCTATGACGTCAGAGCGTTAACGACCTCATTCCTTGTTATAAAACTTGAGTTCGGGTGTACGTCTACAGCCAGCGCCCTTAACAGAAGCGTTTCTTAAGATAGTACAGGATATACGTACTGTAGTATTCCGTTACCTTTTAACGTTTTCGAAGTATTGACAAGGTTTTTGAAATCTGCAGCGATGTCGTGCGCAAACTCATTCTAAGGTACAGATCACCCGCACACTACAGATTAAACGATCGGCTGATAGTTAAGTAAGCAAACCCGACTTGGATGTACATAAGTTTAGTTCGACATGCGTAGACTTAACTGTTATCGTGTGATTTGCGCAGACCGAACTAGGGGGCTGTTCTAGTAAAATTTTCTACAGATTCTACTGCAGTCAACACAGTTGTGTCATTTCATACAAAACTATCATTTTAAATGCCCGTACTGACAAGAGGCATTTAATTATTTATTAAGTCACTGATTTGTCAAATAGAAATAAAACAAAATGTTAAACTGAATATATTATAATAATCTTGTGAGAATGCCTAAATACAATGCTTATTCGAAAAGAACTACGTTAATTTGTATTGTTACATAGGTACGTAAGTATGCCGACATAAATTACTGTACTAATTGTACTATATCAGACTTGAACAATAAAAAAAACACAGGTAGTAATTGTAACAAATTTTAATGCGAAACTAAAAACTAACATTTTGTATGCTTATCGTCGTGTTTTTGTCAACTCCATACTAAGGACTATGGTTAAAGTGAAAATATCGGTAACAATGTGACATGGTTTTATGTAAGTATGAAATCATTTTACTTCAAACCATTAGATGATAATTCTTTGCAATAAGCGATACAATCGGTTAGTGCAAAGAATTATCGAATTTGATATCGATAAAAGAATTATCGAATTAAGAATCGAATTTGATATGATATCGACTATAGACTTAAGTGCCGCAAACTGAATCTTTTATAATTACTTTACTAATAAATGAAATTCTTGGTTTCACTTATATTGTAAACAGGAGGTAAAAAATAATCACAAAAACACATAGAATTTACCTTATTGACAAACATTCACAGATAAAAAAATGCAATGCCATAGACAACCGAAAAGTGTAGAAATTTTTTCTTGTATAAAGCTTTCTCAATCTCATATTTTGTTTTAAATTTTAAAGATCGTAATTTTTTATCGATTTACTATGTCTGAAGTAGAAGATATTATTAAATTCCGTTGTAAGTATACTAAATATAAAAAAACTTTTCTTAATAGTTTTACTGGGGCTGCCATTTTTTTGTCTGAACCATAACGTAGTAAAATACCGTAGACGAAATTCATATTATAAAGATTTTAGACGTAATACCGGAATTAGTTTACCTGTCTAACATGTATGAAGTTGACAAACCAAAAAGATTAGCATATAAAAATCTTTTATTTGGAGCACAGTGCACCTCGCATACGCTCGTCAAACCACGTCGTCGAACTTCATAAATCATCACCAGCCGATCTAACTATCAGCTGATCAAAAGTCTGTAGTCTGCGGACTCCTTTATAAATACATCGATCCATATATTTGCAATTTTTATTTTTTTTTCACCTTGTCACCATCATCGGTACAAATGATCATACTAAGTAAACTGGAAGTCGATTATACACGAAAGACTAAAAGGCTAGCAGTTGTGACTAACATTGGGTGCGTGTGTGTGTTAAGCTGGGTGTTGCTCGACCAAGCCAACTAGACGATTCTGTGGAATCCGACCTCAGTTACTGCGACCGCCTTGGTACCGTATGTATCATCGATTCGCTCGCACGTATTTAAAAAAGTTTTATGCGATATTGAAGGTATGCTTTTTTTTTAATGTGTCAGAATTACGCTACTAGATGTCACTGCAGTCGACAAATTTATTGAAAATATGTTACTTATCGGATATTTCGGCACTGAAAGGTAAGTTAACCGTATCGAAATTGATTTAAGACGCGCCAGCTGCCATACTCAGGGGCTGCCATTCGTGTGCCGTTTGTTTGAAATGTATTAGAGGGATTGTTTCACCCCTGGTCAGATCGTGTACACTTTTTCAAAAAATAGAATAAAATCATAGAAATCCAACAGAAAAGTATTTTCACAGTAAATAAATGTCGTAAAATATAATGAAAGCCAATGTAAATGTCAAAAACATTTTGACATTTTAAAATTGTCGGCTTTCTAAGAACTATGGTCAATCAAAAAGACAATACTGTCATGTCAAATGTATATTCGGATTCAGTTTTATAATCAACTGAGATTCTGCGTGTCAGATAACAATTTTTTGATGACGTTTTGAATAGGTGTACACATTCCTTTATTTAAATTACTGTTATCATATTTCTGAATATGAAGTGTGATGGATACATAATTTAGTATACAGATTATTTTTTTTATCTGTTCATTCCCGAAACATGAGCCTGCCACCTTTGAAAGTCGTCTACTTGGCTTGGTTGGTCAGAATTGACTATGTTCGCGAAACTGTAGCGCTGGTCTCTAAATTGTATACGTTAGTGAAGTTCCGGTTTGAGGGCGAACACTCCGGAAGCGTAACGCAAACAGTTTAGCATCGCAAAAGGGTTACAGATTCGCTGTCACAGTGTACATCCAGCTTTAAATTTTAGGGTCGATTCACATTTCCTTTACGGACCGCGTGATGTGAACGAAGCAAAGTATTAGTAAATTGTTTCTTTGCCCGGTTATAATTGAATGAATTACATATGTCACTGTTGTATTCATACTCTTATCACATAAGACTTTATTATTTGGGTACTTTACGATTACGTTGTATCATTATAATCGATTCGTTTATGTTTCTTATCACATGTGGATGGAGCCTTCACGAAACACTTTTTCCGATACATTGTATCAACAAAGTTCAGTTCTATTTTATTGGTGTAATTCAATGTGATACTAGTATGAGGACGACCTTAATCAGTGGGCTCGCGCTACTAAGAGTAGTCGCATTAAAGATGGATCGAAATCAATTTACACGCGGTTTTTTTTCACGATAGTGTGACGACATTCCAAAATATACCTTAGACTAAGTAAGTTGATTGATTTGATTCTAAAACGGAATACTTACTAATATTAAAAATGCGAAAGTAGTGTTTGGTTGTCCTTCCTTCGAGCCCTAACCAAGCAAATATTAAACTGGATTTTTTACACAGGGTTAGTTAAAAAACGGATAGTAGCATAAGCTATTTTTATACCAGGACAACAAACCGTAATAAACGCTAACTAACAACGCGGGTTCTAGGATATATCCAGAATGAAACATATTGTAAAACTCATCAGCAAATAAAGGAATTGAGTTGAATTGAAAATTTAGAAATGTTTGGTCAAATCTAAACTTAGTTTTTTGTATGCTATGAAATACTTACCCCGATACGTTACATACGAGATGACCAAACGTTACGAAAACCGAATGACCATGAGATCTTATGACACCTGATAAGTGTATGTGTGTCGGTCAGACAGTTTCTGGCCGTCTGTCTTTCGTAAATTACTTTCTGGACATAAAGCTTGTCGACAATGTAGGTGACATACGACCTGAAGTAGTAAAGTCTAATGAAAGAACTTTGGTGATGATAGAGTAATAGGTTGATCGATTTTCGATTGAATGTACACTAGAATGAACACAAAGGTTGCATACAAGGCATGTACGAACCTGGGTTGAATAGTCTACGTCCGTAGTATTAGGCCTGGAGGTTTAGAAAAATATTTCTAATATCCATAAATAGTCATATTTCATAATCCTGCATCATTAGTCGGGTTATTTAAACGACAGATGATACCGCGTGTAAATTGTTTTTGGCATTCCATCGCAAAGTAGGCCCAATATTTTTTGTATAAAATATTTTTGCGCGTATACAGAGGCTTTCCCTGTAGCTCGTGTTGTGGGGATTGATGGTAGAGTTTATTTACCAACTCGATGTTGAAAATCGCATATCAAACAATGCAAAATCGTCTTTTAGCACTAGAATGCAATGAGATGGCATGCTGACCTTGAAATTAATATGCCAGTTAAACCATTTATTAAACTTATACGCGTAAATTGTTACTACATCGCAATGAAATCGCAAAGTTAGAGTAGTAATTAGCGTAGCAAAAGCCTCCATCAGTCCTTACCTGAGCCCATTTAGAAAGTGTTTGTATTAAAAGTTAACCAAATTTTCGAAACCTGTCTTTTCTGATAAATGAAAACGAGGCCACAGTGTAATCGGTTCCGGAATCTCCAATTCTAATAAGGCCAGCCCGATTCTGAATCTTACTTGATTATAATAAGGACAGCGCGCACGGCAAAGTCGTCAAAAGAAATTCGTCATTGTGCAGAAAAAGGGCGGTAACGTGAAGACGATCCCGCCGTACAAGCCAGTTTCGCATGACAGCCAGTCGGATGACTCGAGCGAGCGGGAAGACGAGGCGTCACCAGCCACTGGCGGCGCAACTCCTACTCACGTGGCAAAAGCTAAAGGGGTACGTCACACGTGCGACCAACGGGCCTGATTCGTTATCCGTAAAACTAACATCCGTATTTGCAAGCGCTACATTTCATCCAAACGCACACGCAGTGTCGTGCAGGTATCTCTATCGGCACTCAAAAATTATTGGGGGTATAAGTCTAAAACTGCCTTTTAAGGCTTTTTTAATAAAAATATAAATTGATTGCTGAATTTCTTCGGTAAAAGTGAGGTTGCTTTTTCTGCCTGTACAAAGTGCACGCCGCTGTTCCTACATGATGTAGGTAATGCGTTTCCACCAATCAGATTATCGAAAGATGACGTGATAAGACTTACGACGTCATCTCACAATAATCTTATTGGATCTTTTCCTTCGGATTGACTGCGATTCGTCGTAGTATGTTTGTGAATACGGGTGTTAGTACGTGTTCGCGTACTACTGTATGAGCCGTTGCACATGACTACATTTTCGCGTACAGTTTACGCGAGTTTCATGAATATGCGTTAACTGCACCGCACAATGGATTTTGTGAACTTGTGCAACACTTGCCTACGTCTACAAATCAATTTTAGATTAAAATGAACCTTATAGTCCTTGTTTGAAAGCTCGAGTTCATCGTTAAATCTGCAGCCAGCGCTCCTAACGAAAACTTTATGCAATAAAAATCCGTACTGCAAAAAGTTCTTCCAAAAGAGTCATTCAACTTACATTGTCGATATTGTATCGAAACTCACGAAAAACAACGCTTTCCAGATGTGCAAACTCGTTCTGAGGGCATAAACCTTGCGACCAACTCGCGTTCGCAGTCCGTTTTAATTGCGTCTGACGCACTCCAACTGCACGTGAAAAGTCTTCCTGTGCAAAGGCTCTAGGGTGTACTTACGATACGTGACGTGCCGCGCCCGAGATTCCGAGCTCTAATACGTAAATATTCACAAAAAAAGATGGCGCACACATCACAACATGGTAATACAAGTTAAACAGTAATCGTACTTTGGTCGTAGGTTCTTATGATATTGATGTTCTGATTGTGTTTGTTACTTATTAATAATAGGTGCCTGTTTAATATTTTTTTTTTGTGTTTGAGGTTAGAATTTTTCATGCCGTCGGCTTATTTGATTCCATGCAAACTGCCAATGCATGTAACATGTGTGCAAGTCGTATATGCTTATTTCGTTATTGTAACACAATAATAATCATGTAAGCCCACGACATACATGCGTATTTAGTTACTTCGATATAATCTTCTTTCCGTTGAAAGTATTGCTGCCAAAATATCTTTAAAGATCCTTCCTGAGTATAAATCAAATATTTACAAATTGCAATGATATTGATATATTATATTTTAATATACACGTAATAGTATGTTTATTTTTATGTAGTGCCACTGGCGAATAGTAATTACATGTTATATTTCAGCCCGGTCGAAAGACCTCGCATTCAGGAGGTGCTGCGTCAGGCAAAAGCACACCAAATTCGGCTAAGAACCCTAATAGTGCAACCCAATCTATGGGTAAGTTTTATAAACATATGTTCAGTAATAATACGTCATAAAAGTGACAAACATTAATATAACTTTTATTCATTTACTCTTAGTAGATTATGATGCGAACCATCATAATGTGTACTAAAACATGTAGCTACTTACATAAAGTATATATTTCCTGGCATTTGATTAAAAAGTCTATTGCCATTTTAATGATATTATAAAATGTAAAAGCACTTTAATGGCCTTTTTTTTTATTTATGTTAATACGATTTTATTATATATATATAAATATATTATTTATACCTTCCGTGTAAGTTGGATGTCTAACAATTGTACTGCAATTAATACAGATGAACTAACACTAATTTCCTTTTTTTATATAAACTTTTTAACAATAATAATTGTGCTAATAATGCTAGTGTAGATTCACTTTTAGTCTTACGAAAGTTTGTATATAAGAAAATAGTGACACATTATTTATGCTCTCTGAAGAATGTAACGTTTAACTTTATTATTTATGGTATGTTAAGTTCTTTTTAAATAAATCGATGCAATACAATACAGCCAGTAATGGAGCCACTGAAATTTGGACTGATCTTAAAAAATACCTAAAGAATATCTAAAAGTAGTATTTATATTATCACCAAGTCTTGCTTGATAAGTTATATAGTTGCCAAAATCTAAAGTTAGGTTAGGTTGAGTTAGAACATAACTATTCATTTGCCCTCACCGAGCACTCAGCTTTTACTGTTTATTCTTCATATACCTAACCTAATTTCAGTTAACATGTGGTTAAATATTGGTGACCATTTCCTACTTTTGGCAACACAAAGTTATTTATGACCTCGCCATTAATATGACGTCTTTCACACATACAAGAAATGCAGCTATCAACAGACTTCGCTCATACATATATTAATTAAAACAGCGATTATTTCAAAATGAAATTTAATTTTTACTATAAATGTATGAAGTTCGTCACAGCGAAAAAAAAAATAACAAAAGAAGTGTAACGGACTTAGTTCCTACAGTCCTTAGTTTAAACTAGATGGCGCCACTCGTTCTTTGTCTCGCGCTACCGTTGTGTTCAACTCACTACTAACTATATAGTGTGGAGTAAATTTATCTAATGGGTGTAACCCAATGTGACTGTGTACGTTTAAACGGATCACCATTTATTGTTTGCTACCTCTGACAGTTTTTTTTGTACAGGAAATAAGTGCTACTGATTAGATTGACGATGATTGTAACTGTTAAATAGTGTACGTTGCGGAAGGCGGACCCCCCTTGCCGTGAACGGACCGTTAACAGGGATAAGCAAGTACTTATATACTGTGTTATTACCCCTTGGTGTTTCCTTTGACACTTTTTTCCGCCTACCCACGACTATATTAATTATTATTTTTGACAATACATATTATATATTGAATATATAATTGTCTTACGTTTTCTTGACGGTAATAATAGTAAACTTACCCTAAACGTAAATTGTGAGTGAGTTCTTTGCTATTTATTAAAAGTTTGGGATAAAAAAAAAATTGGAGAGCTTATTAATTTAGTTATAGGTATTTAAGTTTATTTAAGCAACTATATGTTGCATACAAATATAGAAAAAGTACAAGTAGCATTTATTAGGTCGTGTTTTAAAATCGACTCCACGCTACGCTCCTAATGCAATGATTTCGTAGCAAATCATATGCTACGTCCTCAAATTATTGCCACTTGGTGGACGACCTTTTTAATATCACCAATATAGGACAGTAATAAAACATCTTTAGATTCCGGTCACGGTCACTGTGTAGCCCAGATAGTCGAGAAAATAATTACAACAAATTCATTTCTTTCATGATGTATGTCATGGAATCTTTAACTCATATATTAAGCTGAAGAGTTTCTTTGTTTGTTTACTTGAATGAGATGACCTCAGGAACTACTGGTCCGCTTTGAAAAATTCTTTCAATGTTGGATAGCCCAGTTATCGAGGAAGGCGGCTTTATATCATGACGCTAAGGTCAATAGTAGCATAGCACCAATGAAGAATGTTTCAAAATCGGGGGTTTTTTTTTCCTTTTCAGAGATTCGCGTGCGATTTGTAAACGGTTAAAGTTTCGATAAAATAGTCTATGACAAAGTTGTTTTCCCTTAAAAGTTCTATAAACCATCCGCGACAGCATATGGCTATCCTTTTGATGTTGACTTATACGCGGACGAAGTCGCGAGTGACCGCTAGCTATTAATTTTTTTTGTATTAAAATTAGAATCTACCTTAGAGTTCACAGAAAATAAAAGAAGTTTTTAATATTGTATCGTACGTTAATTAATATATATTACGATTAATAGGCTTATTACAATTAACTTTTTTTTTTTTTTTAATTTAATTTGAGAGAGCATTAATCATAGAGAGCCACTATTTTCTTTCCCGATTCCACACGTTGAACCCTCCGCTAGTACTAACGTTGGTTATTAACTTGGCATCCAAACGAAAAGTCTAGACATTTTAGTCTAGAATAGCAATTTATGGTTTATGATTTAACGTTACTGCTACAATATAATTATAATTATGATGACTGAAGTAATCCAAACGTTTGGATGTACCCTAAGTATTGGCGCGTGTTTTCTGTAAGGCTGTCACACACTGTCAATATTATTGTCAATAGATTCTACCAACACTTCCACTTTACAATACGCCCGGCAATAATAATGCCCCGCGCACGGACAATATTACTGACAAAGTGTCGGGAGCGTAAATAAGTCGAACGACCAACTACCAACATTGGTATTTCGTCAATATTCGAGACAGCGTTTGGATTCACGTATGAAATCGGAATTAGGAAAACTACGGGGTAAAACTGTAAATTTTCATGACTATGCTATTGAATCTTTTCTGATCTGCGATCTGTCATCTCATACAAACCGTATAATGTAATTTAACATTGCACGTAGGTACAAACAACAGCGCCAAAAGTGTGTATTATAAAAAATCATAAACTTTATGTAAGATAAAATACAGGAATATAACATAATACGGCGACTTTAAAATGATCTATTCCCAAATTAGGTCAATATCCGTTGGATGCTATTTGTATAAGTAAATAACTTGGTAAATAAGGCTTGTTCGAGGCTTTTTCTGAGAACTTGAACACGTCCTATGTTCAAGTTTTTTAATTAAAGTTGCTAATGTATATGTAATGTGACGGTCGAATGGCGCGGTGGGCAGCGACCCTGCTATCTGAGATCAAGGGCGTGGGTTCGATTCCCATGACCGGAAAATGTTTGTGTAATGAAAATGAATGTTTTTCAATGTCTTGGTGTTTATCTGTATATTATAAGTATTCATAAAAATATTCATCAGTCAACTTAGTAACCGTAACACAAGCTACGCTACTACTTTGGGGCTGGATGGCGTATTGTCGTAGTATGTTTATTTATTAACAACCATTATCGCACTACAATATAAAGAAATTGTAAATCACCATTTAAGGGGTTTACTTAAGGCCCTTTGATGAACCCCAAATTATTTTTATTTTGATGATATGATCCAAAAGTACGGCTAGCTTAACAGGAGACATCTTTCTCCCCGAGGAAAGGCCAAAATTTTATTAACAACAGACTATTGGCGCACAGGTGGAAATAATAAAACACGTGTAAAAACCAATAACCAAACAATATTCAAATAATACAAGTGAAATTATAAATGGGGATAAACTTTATCTGTTGTCGCGCTTTGGCACGTTAATTTTATCCCTTGTCAGGATGTAATCGGGGAGATATAATTTTTGACTTTGGCGTATACTAGCCGCGCTGGTCGTTTGTCCACTATTTTAACTTTAACACTTAACATACAGTTTTGCCCCGCTAGTATAGTCAATGTTTTAGTACGTAAGATGTATGTTTAATTAGTAACCTACCGTTTCGGACAGAGACCTGTCAAGACAGGACGGAGACGGCTGCGAGTCGCAAACATAAAGCCGCTGACAAAAGTTCGTTTCCCCCCACCCCTCCTTTAATTATTGTTGTATGAATGTAGATTTGTTGAGATAATGGTGCTTATTTGGCTTAAACGATAGTTCTCATAAGAACTATCCTTATCACATTGCTCCATTTGGAAGAGGAAAGTAATACTTTTAAAAGACCTGTAAATTCTAAAGGAGTTTTTTTTTACAACCGAATTTGCACCATTGTGTGTTCAGTTAAGTAAGTTTTATGTACAATGTAGTTGTGTATTGTAGTTGTCAAATGACCCTGATTAGTAATTTAGTCAACGAGGGCAATAATAGGGTTTTAACCCGCGCCATAAAAATGTCGCGCTATCTCAGTCGCACTCTCGTATATTGCGCGAAAGAGAGAGCTTTCATGAATCTGTTCTTTAATGGTGCAGGTTATACAAGTAATTATAGTCCGAAAATTTTGATTATAGGGTCCATTTTTGTTTACGTTTTGTATACTACAAAATGAACTGGGAGCCACAAGGTGCGCCAGTTTGAGCAAGATTTGCGAATTTACGTAAGTGGGACGCAAATTCGTACGCTACCGCAAACGAGGGCAAGACACATTTGTTTTAAATATGTTGGTGCAGGAGCTTATATATGCGTTGTTAAACAGCAAAATTATAACATTGTAAAACATTCAGTAGTCGCTCCCACATTGGTATACCATTATCCGATAATATTAATTTTGCCCGCGACATCGCCCTCGTGGACTTGCTTTCACTAGAAGACAAGTACCCTATGTCGCACTCTGTCTGTGACTATCTCTTTGCAAAACATTACGTCAATCTAATGCACTTTTAAACTACTCAATAAACTGACAGCATAGTGATAGGTATATTAGTACCTCTATACCTACATTTTAATATGTTTAAAAAGTTAAAACATTTTAAAACGAAACAAAACAACACTTTTCATTCACGTTTCTGACACATTGAATTGCTGACATGTATTGCTTGAGTATATTCAAGACAAGAGTGACTCTGCTTCTTCTAGGCAGCGATTGCCGTCCTAATAATCTGCTTTAGATCTGGTATGATGGAACCGTAAATCTATATTGTGTAGTATGTTTTGCTACAATGTTGTGAAAGAGAGTTTTCTTACTTTAGTGTGGCAGCATTATTTGTTTCGCTTTTTCGAATAAGGGTTCATGTACTACAATACAGCAGCGAAAATCTGAGTGTAGTAGCCGATTTCAAATTGAATGAGTTCTCTTGCATGCCTTTAATGTCCAGCGCACATTGTTATTTTTTTATTGTAGTTATTAATTGATGAACCGAGCAGATATCCCACCTGGTGTTGAACCATCGTCTATGAACAGATCAATTTTTCCCAGGTCATGCAAAAAAGGTATCCTGCAAATTGTTGCCCTTAAGACTCGTGTGCCTTTAATTACACCGGCGACCACGCCCTTCAGACCGGAACACAGCATTGCAACAATACTGCTTAGCGGCAGAAATAAGTAATTCTCCGGACGAGCTCTGTCGCAAAAAGCTCTACCAGTAGTTAACATAAATTGACGGCCGACTGGCGCAGTGGGCAGCGACCCTGCTTTCTGAGTCCAAGGCCGTGGGTTCGATTCCCACAACTGGAAAAATATTTATGTGATGAACATGAATGATATTATTCATAGAAATATTCATCAGTCATCTTAGTTCCCATAACACAAGCTACGCTTACTTTGGGGCTAGATGGCGATGTGTGTATTGTCGTAGTATATTTATTTATTATTATTATTAAATGGATGCAGCGCGCTTCCAGGTTTAAACATCTTGGAGGTTTGCGAGTAATTGAAAATATGACCAGGACCTACGAGGAATAAAGTATTTTTTACCTTTCTTTATCTCGTGATGACTGGGTTACATATAAGGAATGGTCGCTAGGATTAGGGGCTGGGGAAGTGAAGCATATTTCGTATGTATTTGGACAATAATTTAACAAACGTGTTTTTTTTGGAATGTTACATAACCAGTCGGCAGTATAGCGTATTCCGTCTCGGTATTCCCAAGCGTGCTCTTTTCGATACCGCTGATGGCTTTAGAACGACAAAGGAATTATCCCTTGGTCGTCTGAGTTATCTTAGTTACTTAGTTTAATAATAATATGTAATATAAATTCTGTGCCATACCGTTCGTGTGCGCTGGCCATTAAAGCCTTTACACATATCGCCATTTCTGACGCAGTCGACGTGCGTCTGACGGAACTAAACGCGTTGCAAATACGATACAGTAAAAGCCTGTTTATCCTAACACACGTTTACAAATTGAATTTGCAGCGCTGTTGAAGAGTTTTAGTACATATGTCGTCATGTGCAAAGGCTCTTATTGCACGATATTTTTTTTGTGTAATATATTGCATGTGTTCGATTAGATGTTATAACCATTGTTAATAATTTTAAGAATAATATTGCCAAGGATTTGTCAGTGCTTGAATTTGATTTTTCGTTTTTTTTTGTTTGTGAATGCTGAACGTATGAAGATAATTAAGATATGAGACAGCGAATCTTAAACTTCTGCATGAGTTTAGGCAAAATCCCCACGAATATTATGTACAAAACCAAAATAAAACTTATGTAATAACTACCATTTTCGCTACAAAAGCTTGAACAGTAAGGGCCAATTTAAATACTGATGACAAACAATTATTTATGGTATAAATATTCCGATGATATTTATACCATAAATAAATGTGTTTGCTTTAACTTTGTTATTATTAGTCTCAATAAATTTTGCAATTAGTCCTCAGACAGCTATTAATTTCGAAGACTTCCTATTTATTAACAAGAATAATTTCAAAGTAAATAGATGGGTACAATTTTCGTTTGGGTAGCTCGCTCACACGGCTGTTACTCTTGCACTGTGTGTGGCGCCCCTAATGTTTTTCTTTATCGCCGTATAAGCATAGATGTTAATATCGAGTCGTAATAATAATGTTTACCGGGTGAGGAGTGGCATTATAATCCTGTAACGATCAAGAGAAGGTCTAGCGCGTAGAGTTTCTGTCGTTACACAGGCTACAGACTTTCATGTAGATCATCCAATAAGCGTTTGCTTGATACTTGATCCAGGGTCTTGGCTACTATCTATAACATGTTTGAACTAACACACATTTATTTTTAATATTGTATAAAAGCAGGCGTTACATTGCAGAAGTCCTTGAAAGAAAATCAAGCTCACTCAGGTGTCCGCGAAAAGTAGAGAAATCTGCACGCCGCTATTTATAATTCATGCGATATGTATAAATTACAACACTCATCTTCTCTTTTTGCACGTTTCGCAATTGCTTCGTTCACACTCTTAAACAAATATTATTGGCCGCGTAATTGACCGCGCCTTTAGACTTTCTTTCTGGAGGACGTTCTCGATGTAGCGATGGCCGGTCTTTAGTTACCCTATAACACCAAAAGCCCTAAAATGATTATAAATGTACAAGAAATAGTTTTTCAATTTTACTAGCGTCCATGAGTGTAATTAATATTTCTTTATCTATTATGAAATATACTTAGCAAAACAAATATCAATATGTGCATGACTAGGCTTTATTAATAACTAATAGCGAAGCTAACTTTCTCTGCACGCGGTCCGAATCCGGCGTATTGTTAAACTCATTGTATTCATGTTAACTAAAGCACATTCACACAGCCAAGTCTACTTGATCAAGCCTCATGCAAAATGGACGACATACTTGAAGGTCTTTAGTCTGCATTATTGTAAGATTCAAGGCATGCCATGATGCGTGAGCTAGTTTGTGTTTTATTGCGTTGCTGCGAGGGTCGCTTTTGAAGTGCCTTTATAGTGATCCTGCTGAACTTTTACCGTTGGGTATTGTGGTAAAACGTAATAAATGTCCGTGATAGATAAAAAGAAGCCATCGCCGTCTCGACGCGGCTCCTCCGCGGGCGACGGCGGCAGTGGGAGCAAATCCCATACTCCGGCTCCGTCGCCGCAACACTATCCGGAAAACACGGTGCAAGGACCAGCTCCGAAAGGTAATAATGTTAATTTTTATTTTTCACCCACCCACCCATGTGTGCATCCGCGCTTCTATGAGTGGTAGCGTGCACGTGCGTGTGTGTCTGTGTGACTTTGTGCTCGCGTGTAGTTTTTATCTTTTTTAAGAGTGATAAATGTAACTTTGCTGATTTTATTGCAATTACTGAACCGATTTTGTCTGAACCTTTACATTTCAAGAGCAAACTTGCAATATAATACTGCTTGTAACGGGAAAACAGTAACACCGTAAACAGCGTTATGTTGAAATTTATATCTATTTTCGGTCAATCATTGCGACATTTAATACAATAAATTTCACTGCTTCCTGGACTCGTCTTGACTACGAAGTGAAGGAAGTAACTGCCTAGCTCTGGTAAATACAACGTGTAAATGAAAACCGAAATAATACTTCACATTCTTTAGATGTACATTTTGTAGTCTCTGAGTCTTATACGTGAAACCGAATACCGAATAGTTTTTGAGTAAACCACTTCCATAGTTTTTACTGATATAAATCAGATACAGCTCTAACATCACATGCGAAATTAATATCATGTGACTCCTGTCACTTTATTAGTTGCGCGTCGTGTAGCGTAGAAACTATGCACGTGTCGGTTTTTTATATTTAGTAGGGTTGTCATAAGGAGACAGTTAGAATGTTTTGAATTCGTTTGTATGGGGAAAAAAATATTGTTCTTTTGATTTAATATTTTTTTACAGGGTAATCCTTATGAAATATACTTATGCATCCTTCAACATTATTTCGTAATTCGGTTACACGTTGTACAGGAATAAATAAGACACAAGAAAGCTCTCGGCCTGTAGAATCACGTTGATTATGTTTCACAGTGTAATGTCACTTTACAGATATAACATGATATAACATGATATAACATGATATAACATGATATTTTATTATATGAAATAAATTAGTAACGAATTGTGGAAAGTCGTAAGACAAAAGTTGTTAGTTTTAATGATAGGAGCCGAGAGCTTTCTGGTAATTTTTATTTAACCCTGTATATGATGATATATGTCTATCGACTGCGATAAGGACGATATTATATATATGATAATATACTACGATAAATTGTAACTTAAAAATTACTTAAATTACTTTTTAAGTTGTAAAGTAAGTTAGCTGGAATAACGTAGTTGTTAACGGACACTTGACGGCTCAATGAAACGGGTAACTCGTTACACAGCTCCTGGCGGCTCAACACCGACTGCGAAGATTCCGCTACCATCAGCGTCGCCGAGCCAAGCTGTTAAGCCGCCTGAGACGGGCGGCGTCATTAGTTCCGTTGCCTCGGCCACAGCTTCCATTGTGTCCGTACCTTTGCTGCAAACGTAAGTACCCAAACCTTCACTATTGGCTAAATAACTTAGCGCTACGTATTTGTGGTTAAGGCAACACGCCGCGACCGAAACAGAGTAGACCAGAAGAAGTTCAGAAATCATAAATTCACAAATTTCCCAACCTTGAGATCGAAACATCCGCTTTATAAGACCACAGATCCGCAGGACATCCCCACTGTTGGGCACAAGCTTTCTCGCAAGACTAACCGATCTTTGAGTTCAGATGCTGCATATGCGAGTTGGTGGGCTTGAACACCTCCAATTTCCGTACTCTGTACTCGTAATCATATTTATTGATACGAAATCCATAGCCAATTTGACTTAATCCTTGAATTTTTTGGAATCGAACTTTAAATTCCTGGCCATTTGACCAACTTTGCAAAATCACTTTTCCATTACAATTTTTTAAGCAATTGTTATCACAATTTCAGAAGACAGGAGGGATATCGTTCGTTGTAATCTTTGACTCCTAGACTTATCAACATATCGGTACCGAAACTCTTCGAGTTTTTAATGTAAATGAGAAAAATAGATATTTTTTTAATTCCCCGCTGAAATGCCATCAAAAATATTGATTCAATCCAGGTTTATATGATAGGCACATGGCAATGTGGCAAAGACATGTTCGGGCTGTAGGGGTCATCGTACACACTATGTTCTTATTACACGAACTATGTCACGCAATAAATATATTTACTTGCAATTGCTGCAAATTAGGAGTGCAGTGTTTTATTACCTGTGTTATTTGAGTAGTTTTACTGAATAGGCATTATTATAATCAAAACATAATGCAAGCGCGTTCAGTTTTGACCCGGCGATATCATTACATCAAGCGTGATTGTCGACAAGCGCAAAACTACACAGAAAAGTATTAAATAATTCTTGCTTTTGTCATTAATAAAACTTAATTTAGCCGATTTTCTTAAAGTCCTAAATCAACGTTAGTAAGCCGATTTGTTGCAATTTAATGGGCCTAAATAAGTTCTTGTTCGCTGTAGCTGAGATTCCTTCATCATCAGACAGACCGCACAATTCGATAGCACAGTAATTTCAAACTTGCTGTCGCCCGCGACTTCGAAGGTCTGAGTTAATTAAGGTTTTTTTTACAACTCCCTCGGAAATTATGGGCAAAATGTTGTTACTTTGGGTTACATTATTGCAATTTTGTTAAGGATCTCCTATTTTTTGAAAACAAATTATAGCCTATGTTACATTCTCGTACTTTAGTTTTCTTTTTGTTTAGGAATGGTTAAAATCGGTCCAGTGCTTTCGAAACCTATTCGGTACAAACAAAGAAAACCAATATTTCCTCTTTATGGTAAAGCCAAAATAAATTTAGCTTTCTTTTGGTGAAGGAATGGTTCAAATCGGTGCAGTACTTTCGAAACCTATACGGTACAAACAAAGAAAAAAATTCTTTCCTTATTATGATATTAGTGAAGCTAAAATAACGAAATAAAAAAATAAAGAGAAGTAGAATTTTGTTGTATTCTTGTATTTTGAATTTTATTTTTTAATGCAGCACATCGACAACAACTTCGGTAGTTCAAACTGTCACGTCGAAGACTATGTACCAAGAGTCGGTGATTACCAACGCGGAGGCGATGGACATCAAGCAGACCAAGAAGCGAAAGGCGGTGGCTGCCAGCAACATGGCCATGCAGGCAGCGGAGTATGTGGCCACCACACCGCCGACTACGGTGAGTAATTACAGGCGTGATGACTATACCAAAGAATCGCTCAAACATTGTATTTATCGTAAGACTAGCTGTCCCGGCGAACTTCGTACTCGCGGATAATTTTTTTTTAATTATGTTATATTTTAATACTTATTATCCTATTCCGGTCTAAGAGAAATCCAAAAAATCAATATCATAAAAATTGGTCCAGCCGTTTTGAGTTGAATAAAGTTCATATAAATGGTGTAACTAACACAATTTTCTCTTATATATATATAGACTAGCTGACCCCAGCACCATCTGTCGGTCGGATTTGTGAATCTAAACCATCCAGGGTGCCACCCAAACGTATACCGAAAAATTCATGCAAATCGGTCCAGCCGTCTAGGAGGAGTTCAGTGACATACACACGCACACAAGAAATATATATATTAAGATTAATATTATACGTTTTTCATAACATTATCACTATATAATATATCTCGAAAGCGGTGAAAGCGCATTGGGTCGAGTTCGAATCCCAGCACGAACCTCTTAACTATTCTAGTTTATGTGCGTTAAGTAATTAAAGATATCACTTGCTTCAACGGTGAAGGAAAAAAACATCGTGCGGAAACATGCATGCCTGAGAGTTCTACATGTAGTTTGTCTTGGTGTAAATAAAGGTGTGAAGGCGACCCGTGCTCTGTATTGGGCCGGTAATGGGTTGATGTGATTGGTACTTGTGTGTGTTTATTTATTGAAAATGAATACCAAAGTGGGATTGGTATTCATTTTCAATAAATAAAACTGCAAAATCTAACGATCCGACAGGTGTAACGCCCAATTCATTATTATGACGTCACGTCTATATAAACATAATTTTGTACCGCTTGAATTTCGAACCACCTATATCAAGTTTTTTTGTGGTTTCAAACTATCAGTTGCTAAGTTTATATAATTGCTTAAGCTCTAATTTGCCTCAGACGCTACACTACTTTTTATATATATTACTTGATACTTCCGAACATCATAGGGCCGATTTATAAAATCAGTTTTTTTATAGTTTTAATTGACAGACCAAGCAGAACACAACATTATGGAAAAATAATTTATGTAATTTATTTTAATGCTTAAATTAAAAACTTGCATAACTCCGGAAAGTTAGAGATGAATCCACCACACTGGCCCGATGCAGATTGTAGGAATTTACACGACTTGTAAAACCATAGGTATACAAATCTCCTCACGATGTTTTTTCTGGACAGTTAAGTGAATTTCTTAAAACTAACATATCTTCAAAAGTTAGAAAAGCGTACAGGTAGTAGCGTAACTCAGTGTCCACGAAAGTGAGGACGGAGTCCTAACTTCAATGCCTCAATACCTAAATACGGGTTGGAGATAATCAATAGTTAAACAGGCTTCCTAGGCCTCACAAATATGTATAAATGCTCAGTAGGTGCCTGTAAATGGCCTGCATGGATATATAATTTTGAATCCGAAAAAAATAATCTCTTTCAGGCAACCGAGACAAACGTGCACAGTGGCAACACCACGTGGGAGCAAGGGTCATCCGGCCAGGGTGTCAGTGAGACAACTGTGGAAGAGAAGGTCCTCAAAAAGGTGAGTTTTTTGTTTGTTTTTTATTAGCTTCTGGCCGTTCTTAATAATAATAGTAACTAAAAAAAGATTTTTTTTTAAACCACCTCAAGTTAGCCCTCGACTGCAAGCTCACCTGGTGGTAAGAGATGATGCAGTTTAGAATGGTAGGCGAGCTAAGGCATTTATATTTAACCCATACCACTCATGTCTTTATCGGTAGGGTGATAACTGACCACGGCCGAAGCCGGAGAAAATTTGAGAACCCGCTGGGGATTGACCCCGGGACCTCCCAGTCATGAAATCAAGCGCTGTCAACTTTGAAGAGAGGTCGCCTTTAATAATAATCAAGCGTTTTCCCACAACTTCGTCCGTGTACATCTTCTGATATCCTACACAAATGCTAAGACTCGCCCGCATAGTACACTCGCTTGAATAGTACAAGCAGCGGCTTGTATTACTACACTCTTATTTTTCTAACTTGTTGTTTTTGTTTGCCCAAAAAATACATATATATTAGGGTGGCGCAAAAAAACCGACTATTTTTTTTTTTTGAGTCTCGGATGAAAAAATGTTAGTTTTTGATGTTTTAAGAGCCCTCTCCAAAGGACAGCTCAAAAAAAAATTTTTAAGAGGTCACTCCAAATTTTTTTTAATTTCGAAAATCGTCGAAAATCAAATTTTTTATTTTTTTTCTCGTTACGGTATAATTTTATAGACCAAAAAAAAATAAGTTTCTGAAAGTTTCAGTTAAAAATTTTAATTTTGAAAGGTCGCTCATAATTTTTTTTAATTTATTAGTAAATGACTTTAGATTTTTTTGAGTGACCTTTTAATATTAAAAGTAAAACGTATCATTACATTTAATTGTTTTTTCTTAATATTTCTTTTAATTATGATTAGTTTTGTAGTAAATAATTAAAAATTACCGCTGCTTCATTTCATTCAGACAGAAATTTTAATTACCGACGCAGCGAAATTATTAGTTCACTATTTTGACACCATATTAGGCCAGCGCTTTTTCCACTTTACTTTTGAATATAAAACTTGTTTGTAAACAATTACTTCATGACTTTCTGTTTACTTCTCACTCCGAATAAAGAATCTCATAATAAATAACAGTTAATTATAGAATACTAATTCGTCAGTTCGTGATTTTTCAATGTTACAATGTTTGATATATTCGTTCAACAAACAGGTATGTTCCTTTGTTATTTATATCGTTTCTTTCATTCTTTTGTCCTAACCTCAATAAAGTTCAATGTATCTAATTGTTTCATAAACATTTAATGTTTTATTTAGAATTTTTATCTGAAATATTTCTATATTTTGGTTTTTGACTATGATCTTCATGTATTTTTTTTTTGTAGACTAAAAATGTGCTCTAAACGACAATTGAGATCAACAAAACCATCTAACCCTGGTGAATGGTTAATTGGCAAATACCATAAAGAATTGAAAATTACTAGAGCTCCTTCTCGTCGAGAAGTACTCAGTTTTTTCTTATTTCATCACTACGAAAATAAATTGACAATTGCAGACAGTTTGAAATTAACTGCTCAAAATATTCAACAATGTTTCGAACCGCAAGTAACTATCAAGGACTTTCATATTAAAGAAAAAATTAAAAAAAATTATGAGCGACCTGTCAAAATTAAAATTTTTAACTGAAACTTTCAGAAACTTATTTTTTTTTGGTCTATAAAATTATACCGTAACGAGAAAAAAAAAAAAAAAAAATTCGATTTTCGACGATTTTCGAAATTTAAAAAAATTTGGAGTGACCTCTTAAAAATTTTTTTTTGAGCTGTCCTTTGGAGAGGGCTCTTAAAACATCAACAACTAACATTTTTTCATCCGAGACTCAAAAAAAAAAATAGTCGTTTTTTTTGCGCCACCCTAATATATATATATACATAATATACATGTAATTCATGGAAAGTCAACGCGAGTTTCAAGATTTTTGTACACCCAATAAGTACACATGTGTACACAGCATAAATATTGTTAATCTGAAGCGTTCGGCGACGATGACGCGAGTTTCACGCCTTTTATTCAACCAAGAAGTACACATATATTACACAGCATATATATATATAATATAAATATTTTGTTGCAGGCGAAAACCGACGGTACGGAAGCAGCGGCCACTCCGGCGCACTTCTCAAGTCTTAGTCCGGCGCCTCCCCCGCCGCCGCCGCCTCCCGCATTCAGCCCAGCATCGCAGCCAAGCCCGAGGTAACCTTTGATTACATTTTAAAGTCAAAAGTCAAAGTCAAAAGTCAAAAGTCAAAATCAAAGTCAAAGTCAAAAGTCAAAGTCAAATATTTATTTGTTCAAATAGGCCCATAGGAGCTTTCGATGCGATGACGTTACATAAATAGACGTGTACACGGTAGTGAGATGATGGCGATAACTACATTCGTAATATTAAAATGAAAGCTACGAGGGTTCAAAACGAAGAAGTCCTCAACAAACTAAGCTGGGTGTTTATTGGATTTGAAGCGGTGCTAGCCCTAGAAAAATTCGTCCAGCCGTTTTGAGTTATAAATGGTGTACATATTTTTTTGTTATTAAAGTTACTTCATTTTATATGTATATATATATATATATATATATATATATATATATATTAATATATATATACATATAAAATAAAGTTACAGATTAATATTAATCGTTTTTCATAATATTATCATTATCATATCTCGAGAGCGGTGAAAGCGTTGCGTTGGGTCGAGTTCGAATCCCTGCACGCCGCACCTCTGACTTTGCTATGTTATGTGCGTTTTAAGTTATTAAAATATCAATTGCTTCAACGATGAAGGAAAACATCGCGAGGACACCCGTGCCCTGCGAGTAGGAGGAAACTCGTGCCCTGTCGTGGGCCGGTAATGGGTTGATACGATGATGGGGACTTTTTGCTATCACCATCTCACATTGTCATTCAAAACTATTTTTAAAAAAGGCCTGGTTACAGCATTCATTCAAACTGAAGCTTTTATATAATTTAGGTAATCCTTTATACTATAATAGAATTTTTCTATAAACTTACGTCTCATATAAACTGAACTTTTTAAGAGACATTTCCAAGATGTCAACGGGTAATTCATTGTGAAATGGTATAGTACTATTTCCTTTAAAAGTTATTTCCTTTTACATTTTTTCCTATTAATTATCACCACGCTGCTGCAATGCGGTATGGTGGACTTTAACGACTATTACCACAATTAAGTGGTAATAATTAAACGGGACCTACGGGAACTACGTGCTCTTCGAGGCACGGGGGCTGTGACCGCCAACTTTCTAACTACGGGCTGGTGCCAAAGAATCTTTATTGGAAAATATACAGAAACTTATTCAATTAGTCCCGACTCAGGATTCGAACCCGGAACCTCGTGATCCGTAGTTGAACATTCTAATCGCTAGACCAACGAGGCAGTTGAAAGGAATATTTTCTTAGTTATAAATAAAATCAATTTACAGGAATAGTCACGTTAAATTTATTTATTTTTAATTTTAAGTATAGATTATACAAACTGTAGCGGGTTAAACACCGTCCTCAATGTAATGTTTCATTTCAGGCATCCGCCGAGCCCAATGCCAGGCCCGAGTGGTCTCAACCAAGTCTCCAACATTCGCTCGCCGTCTCAACTGCAGGTACGTTGACAGAAATACGTTAACGTAGAGGTAGGGGCCATACAACCCATATACCTGCAATAAATCTGTGCAACTTCTTTACCGAGGAAGATTTTCACAAATTTGTAGTTTTTTTTTTTGCCGTTTTAGGACACGCTTTGTATAGCTGAACACGTCGGTAACAAAGCATTCTCACTATACATAAACCATTCAATTTGTATTGCAAAGTATCACGGAATTATTATTTAAAAGGCACAAATACAAATATACAGTTTTAAATAATCTCCCCTCTGTGTTAAGGCAAATTTTAGTTTAGTTCGGCTCAATATTTTTGTTAATTTAAATTAATTATTTTTTCGCACAATTAATTAACTAAACAAAGGCAATTAGAATAAACCCAATCAACACTAATGTAAAATGGTAAGTTCTTTAGAAATTAGTCACTTCGGAATTCTTTTAATGAATTACAAATTATGTACAACTACAGGATTGCGTTAAAAATTCGAAATCTTCTAATCTGTTGGTTAACTTATTTTTTTCTAACTACCCTGTTATTGTTAATATGTTCCATATGCATATATATCACTAGATCGTCTTTATGTATAAAGATGATGGCTGCGCGATGTTCTGTCAGTAATTTATCAATCTGTCATTCTGTCAGTGTCCCGGGCACTACCATAATATTGAGCATTATTGTTATAATATAATTTACATTTTGTTACAGAATTATATTCCTTATTTTTAGGACGTCAATCGATCTGAAATTGTCCATTTTAAGATAACACTGTTATAAGCGATGGTAGTAATATTCCAATTTGGAATGTAGGTACAGGAAGATTGCACAGTTATATTGCAGGTGTATGGGATGTTAAAAAAATATTTTTAAATGTTTATTAAGGAAAAGGACTGTGTAACTAACGATTTTTATTATGTTTTACATTTAACCGATTTAAAAAAATAGAGAAATATCTATATATTTGAACCGACCCTTATCGTTAGATTTTATAACTATTAATCAAAATATATTGGTCTGCTTCTTGTTATTTGAATAATACCCTATATTCCGTTCAGTGTATTTAAATTTTGATGATATAATTCGAGAAAGAATGAAAAAGTATCACAAAATTAGTGACAGCTAATGCCCTGAGTAATGTATCATTGAAGTCGGTTATGTTTGTGCTAACATTTTTACGTCCATTTTACGTGGGTTGTACGTGTATTACGCTTTATTGTGATTAACTGAAAACTGTTAATCAGTTATTTAAAATAAAATATATATTTAAAATTACTGATATTTAAAAAAAAAATAATGATTAATACTTTAACTTACGCTCGAGAAACTCGAGAATTATCGCCTTAATGGGATGCCTAGTGATTTAGGTGATTCCTAGATAAAAAAAAAGTTTTACGAACTCTTATGTGATGTCTAACGACGTTAAGCGCCGTGTGAAGTTACGACTCCGATTCGGCGTACCGTAAAGTTTTGGGAAAACGTAAACTGACACTTGTCAGAAAAATATAAACTCGTTTTCTTTTTAATAACATTAAATCTAAACGAAAAATTAAAAATATGATAACACAAACACAAAATGCCACACCTTGAGGCTAAAACCATACAAGACAAGATAGGTTATATTGAGTTGCGTAGTGTAGTAAAAGTAGAGAAATCCTTGGGGATGGGTATATGCTTTTGTAACATGATACCGAAGGTAATATTAGATCTACCTTTACCTAAATGTAAACAATATATTAAAACATATTTAACCAATCGTGGTTACTACACGATTGATGAATTCCTTAAAGACAAGGCTGCTTGAATGCAGGCCACTCCGTTCTCATCTCTTACAAAACAGAAACATTCTAAAGATTGTTAAACTATAAAATAATGTTGGAAAAGAGCAATCTGCTGAGTTTATTGCCGGCTCTTCTCAGTGGAATCTGCCTTCCGAACCGGTGGTAGAGTCACTACAAACAGACTGATTAGACGTTTCAAAAGTGCTTATAAACTGGCCTACTTGAAATAAATGAATTTTGAATTTTGAATTGAAGGGAAAATTGATTGTTGAAATGTAAATGTTTGCCTAGGAATCTTCTTAGATTAGGCGTTACTTACATAGGCATTGCCTTGGCAATCGTTAGTGAAAATGAGCACGTTGGTCTTAAGATGCCGATTCAGCTACATAACGTCCATTGATGCTTAAACTTTTATCTGATGCCTACTTCGTCTGTGTTTTTTTTACAAATCCCGAAGGAAACGTTCGTTTTCCTGGGATAAAGGATGTTACTAACTCTATGCCAAAAATAAAGTCAATTGTTTGATTGTACATGACGCAAAGACAAGCAAACAAAAAAACAAACCAACAAATACACTTTCGCGTCTTTAATATTATGGATTCACCGGTCTGATTCCGCAATGTGCATTTTCACGTACATTTTGCCCTACAATATGGTCAGCGGGATCTGAGTAGAGAAATTAGACAAATATAGATTGTGACATCTATGAAATATCGCACTTTAATTTTTTTTTCAGAGCTTATTCTATTTTTATAGTAGGTAAAAAAAAAAAACTTGGTATTGCTTTTAATAATGCTTCATAACGATGCTTAACGAGCAATGTAATTGAGGGAAGCTTTGAATATGCTTTTTATTATAATTTGATTATTTACTTATTACTTAGTTTTTATTTACTATTCTTTTAAGCTTTTTCTTAAATGAGCTATTGGAATAAAATAAAAATTTAATTTGTTTATGTAATGTCGCATAGACGAAAAGTTTACGTTAAAAATCAAAACGAAATTTAGATACGATATTATACGTCCTTGAATTATATCAATCTGCGCTAGTGAATTAGGAAAATCCCTGTGATACTAGTGGTAGGAAGAAGAAAAAATATTTAAATATCAGATCAATCTTGAATAATGATAGTGGTGATCATTGGCTTTATGGTGATTGGGTCCAGGCTAGGCATTTAGTAGGCACATAAAAAAAATTTTGAAAATCAATCCCATATACTTTTTATTTTTTAATACTGCCATAGTCATTTTCGTATAGGTACTCTAAGCTATTCAGTGTTTTGTCACGCTCTGTCATTTGAATGATGCCCTCAGTTGGAGGGTGACAGAAAATAGTATAACTATTCTGACATTAATCCACGTTCAATTGTAAGACCCTGATGGTGTTTATCCTTCTGCAATGTACTGCAGGGCTAGCACAGGAAGGCGACAAAAATTATATCCCCCGACTATGTCCCCTGACAAGGGATAAATCGTCTACATGCTAAAGCACGGTGACATAGAATGGGAGAGTTTTACTCCCGTTTATTACACATTGATTTTTGCTGATGTTGCCAAAAAATACGTTCACGAATCCATAATAAAACTGAATCTTATTTTTTCGATCTATCTCGCTTGCAATCATTAGCGCTTATGGAGCGCCTTTAGTGACATGTGTTGTAAGTAACAAAGTTAGTATGAGTTAAAGACAGTGCACCAACAGGTAGCAAACCTCTACCTGACAGTGCTGCAAGACTTGCACATTGCTACTATAATGCCGTCCGATAGTTAAAACTATAGTTTTGAATGCCCGAAATTAAATTTATTATATACATTACATCCAGTTTAAATACAAAATACGCACATATGCACACTTACACTCGCACTTTCACACTCTCGCACTTTCACACACACTCGCACTTTCACACAAACATTCACACACACACACACACACACACACACACACAGACAACGGCGGAAATCTTGTTTGCGCTGTTTGGATAAATCCTCCATGTTCTAATCGAACTCGGAGGAGTAGTATAACTAACATGAAAATTAATATTTACGTAACTCTCGTTTTCCGCCAATCATTTTAGCCAGTGCCCAGCAGTGGACTAATAGATGGAATAATAATTAAGAACACTTCGATTTAGTTATTGGAAGGCAGCCAGGGTTTGCCGCCCTGCCTTGTGCAGGGCGTATCAAAGCAATCGTCGCTAACTAACTAACTGATAACCATCATAAGGGTGTCCGGGGACACCCTTATGATGACACCCGAAGGAACAGAGTTACCGAGGAGCTAGGGGCGAGTGCAAAGCTGGCCAGGAGTTGTTGTCCTGGCTCATAGACATCTTAGAGAAGGGCAGACGTTGACCTAAGTGTGTGGCTCCGAATGATGCGATGTCATCATCATCAGAAATTAGAGACCTCGTCTTCGCCAGCAAAGACTCCCGGCGTTTTATTTATTTTTCCTATTTGGCAAGCCTCGTCAATGAACATGTGTATGAATATAACTATTAATACATAGTCTTGAGTAGTGCCCATATTTTTTTATATATCCCATCTTATGATAAAAGAAGATGCTGTCTCAGAATACTATCCTGGAAGTAACATTTAGTAGTTTGAATCTGCTTCTTCAATCGACATAGCTTCGTACCCGAAGGCTTAAGAACTTGGCGGTACGGCTTTTTTTACTGACCTGAGCAGAGTAGGGCCGATTAATACATTCGCGCGAGCTACGTAATTTCACTAAACTGTAAAGTGCAGAATAAGAACTTCTTGTCATGTGAACGTGTTAAGTATCGATTCTCGTTAAATTTCGTATGGCCAATTAACGTCCCTAGAATAAATAAATAACTTTCAGCACGGTGGTCCTACACAGCTCAGGAGTGCTTTATTAAAGTTTTTGCCGTCTCCTAACGTAGCTTAAAGGAACGTGTTAAGAAACTATAATTGTCAATCAGGGTCGGCTTTAGCCCATGTAGCGTCTGGGTGCTATCAATATCCTTATACCCTCTAGTAGGCGCGTCATTAAAATGGAATACTTACAATTATATTTTCAACGAGGTGGTTCGGGGTTCGAGTTTGAGATGGTTCGAGTTATCGGGGATTCGAGTGCAGATGCGTGCAATTGTATTAAAAATGATGCCTGGGAACCAAGCTGCTTTTTTCGCCTTTCGTTTACTTTGGGAATAGATTAATTGATTTGGAGTTAATTTAAAAACACGAAAAAAAAACAGGACAAAGATTCATAACACGTGCGCGGATCTAGCAATACATGCTCTATGGAGCCTTTTAGCCTTTTGGGAGGCGCTCTGTCCGGACGCCCTATGACCGGACGCCCGCGTGCGTCGTTCACCCTGCAACATAGGTAAAGCCGGCACTGCTTTTTATATGGTCCCAACGACAATTGAGCCCGAGCTCTTACTGATAAGGCGCTCACTGACCAGATTGCAAAAAACGTATTAACGGCGTATATACCGTGCAAGGGCAAGGAGCGTGACGCGCCTCCGTCGCTGCTCGTGTCGGTGCCTTTGCCGCCGATCGGGCACGGCCTCAACCTGTGTCTGCCAGCCCCTGCGCGCTCACCATTGCAGTCGCCCGCGCCATCGCCTGCCAACGCGTCTTCGCGGTCGCCCGGCCACGTGCCCGTGCGTTCGCCCGGTCACCCGACCGTGCGTTCGCCCAGTCACGCGTCCGTGCTTTCGCCTGGCAACACGTCCGTGCCAGCCAACGACACTGCGCAGGTTTCTTACAGCTTACATGTGATACCCTCGCTGAAATACTACCACTTGCAAAAAACATTATTCTCCCGAGAAAAGATCGCGAAGGTTTTCGCAAAAGTAAAAAAAAATAAAAATCTCATATAGCGCCACTTCTAGTATCAGCAATTTGAACGAAAATGTTGGGTGATGGTATTCGTTTGGATATAATTATATCCTTGCGATCTTATATGTTTTTTTGGAATGCTTCAAATATTTTGAAAAAAATAGTATTTTTTGCAAAAGTGTCAGTATTTTATCGCGTGTACGATAAAGACGCATTTTGATTGGTCGATATACCCGGAGAATCCCATCAGGCGGGATATCGATTTCACGACTTATGCAACCGGTACTAATCAGGTTTGGTAACGGTAAATTAAATTTACGCTGCCCTGCTTATCTATTATTTTATCATTTTAACGTAACGATTTGTGACGTAACCATCGTGTAAAAATACGTCAAAATTTTGCGTTACTAAATGCGCATGTACCGCAGTTGAGATTTCGATAGAAAATCTACGATATCTAGACATGCGTTTCCCTACTCTCCCGCACCCAAAATTGAAATGGATGGTTCCCTATGAATAGATAGAAATAGTTTCCCCATGCAGGCCTCATTGCATGCGTTTCACATATCATATTCTATGATTCCTATTGACCAATGAAAATGCGTCTATGTCATTATATGTGTACCTGTATTCCACTGTTCGTGTTAATGCAACTTTGTAAACGTCTGCAGTCAATTTAGGTAACATTACTTTTCGGTGTAACTTTAGCAGTCTACAGATAGTTTTTTCTCCCATTCTTTATACATTGTAGACTACCTCACCCCACCGGTTTCAACCGCTATAATATGGGTCTTAGGATGACGTTGTATAACCTTTTATTTTCCCTAATAACTCATACTTATTTTTTCTAATTGAACTGATCCTTAGATTAGGGTATAAAGAATACACGCACACTTTATTTTCGTATAGCAGCTCAGCCGAATTGTTAATGCGCCTTGGCACTGAAAATCTATGTAACTGTTTTCATACAAACACCAATCGATATAAGATCCCTTCTAGACAATTATTTCTACAGCCTCGTTTCTAAATACGCTCATTAGCCTCCGCCACCTGAACTCACGTATCGCTATGGAAACACTGTATCTCATAAGATTAAGTCATATGCTTTATGCTTTAAATCTTAGCTTTTACACCTTCTATTTTATATTCGCTATCAAACTTGGCTTGTAGTCTCACACATTACATTTAATGTGTGAGACATTTTCCTATACTCTCGGCTAAGTTTGGTTCAACACGTAGAGGCTTTTTGCGAGGAATTAATACAAACCGAGTGATATAACAACTGGATTTTATTCTATGGAACACCATTTAGTTCTACTAGACGATACCAATCAGGGTTCAAAGGGCAATCTTAATTGGTGAAGTGCGTGACGGAAGGCGTTAAGAGGGATAAACGGAAATGATAGAAGGTACCTAGTAACCACCATAAGTGGTAATTTAAAGCAGATAACGTCTTGGCGTATCATCTTACATACCTGGTCCTATTGATGATGTCTGTATACATCATGGTACACAACATCAGTAGGACCCTGAGATAATTGTCTACAATTTTCTCGTCCTATTAGCAAGAAAATGAAGAGACATAATTATCGTGGCGTGCGTTTTAGGCCCATTCAAGTCACCCTAACTCTCAGCTTGATTAGATATTAAAACATTGATATGTTTAAGGGGCCTATGCGTTTATTCAAAACTCGTGCCGTGGTAACAATTTTTATTTTCTCTATAATAATAATTATAATAATATGTTTTATATTTCAGGCCAAATATGACAAAAATTTCAAAACAAAAAATACGGTAATGATAATTAAATAAAGACTACGAAAATATAACTTAAATCAAACTAAAACAACCATTAAATCAATAATTCAAAATATATCAAGTAACCTATATTTCTTGATCATTATTTTTATTGTATTTTTCCCATGAACTACAAGGCATTTAAACTACACCTCCTACCACTTTGTTATACCTATTTAACTGGCTTAAATAGGCATTACAAAGTGTAGGATATGGTTTAAATAGGAATTGCAAAGTATTTTTCGTGAAAATTTCTTTAGCCTATTTGAGATATTTTTGGTAGTGCGTTATCCGACATGATATCCGCCAATGCGACGTGTGTGCGCTAGAGAGGCAATTCGTAGTGATTGTAACCACCATAAGGGTCGTAGCAGCGTCACCACTTGCCAGACTTTGAGACGCGACCTAATAGTTTATTCTGGCAGGCTTTGACTTGGCACTGTGTGTGGGTTTCTGGACTTGGGTTAAGTCGAACGCCTACTAACCGTGGCTAACTATGACGCTGACATGGGGGGCAAGCGTACAACGCTTGAGTGAGTGTTCTACTTGAGACGCACTGTCGGCCAGTGGACATGTGAATATTCACTAATACATTGCAATGCCTCGACTTAATAGGTGTTAACTTCAATGGTCAGCGGCAATTGAGCTCGCGAGCTCGAACTGATAGGGCTAAAGCACTCAGCGAACAGATAGTAAGAATACTAACAACGTTTATACCGTGCAAGGGCAAAGAGTGCGATGCTCCTCCACTGCAAGTATCGGTGCCGATACCGTCGTCCGGGCACGGGATCAACCTGTGTCTGCCAGCGTCTGCACGCTCAGTGCCCGCCCAAACGTCGTCGACTTCATCTGGCCTTTGGTCAATGTTCGCGCCCGTACGACCGCCTGCGCCCGCTACCATCACTACGCACCCGCAGGTTCTTAACAGGCTACATATAGTACGCACGGTGAAACACTGCCACAAGCAAAAAAAATATGTAGCATCTTTAAAAAAGGTATTAAGAAAAAAACATAACTATAATATCACGTGTAAGTAAGCAGGTGTCCGTTCTCATATCGTAACTTTAACTACAACGTTAAGTGATGTCTCGTCATTCTATAAAACCTTTGGAATGCTTGTATTTTTTGAAGAAGTGACAGAGTTGCATCGCGTGTACGATTACGACGCATTTTGATTGGTCTATATATCTACCCGGGGAATTCCCGCAGAGTAGGCTGGGTAGTGACCAAAAAAGTCACACACTTCTCTATTACTTTGTCATCGCAACATAACAATTTGTGACGGAACATTCGACAGCACTGTATAAAAAAGTGTCACAATGTTCTTCACCAAATCCGCATGTACCGCAGTTTGAGACACGACATAATAATCTCGCGCGCGCACCCCAAATGGAAATCCCTGGAGCAACCAATACAAATGGTTTCTCATTGCATGCGTTTCACAAATCAAATTCATAGATTCCTATTGACCAATGAAAATGCGCCAATGTAATTATATGTGTTCCTATATTTCGCTGTTTGTATATATGCAGCTTTATAAAAGTCTTTAAAAAATTTAGGTAACAATGGTTTCTCATTGTAACTTTGGCAGTCAACTTATAGTTTAATTTCATTCTTCATAAGTTGGACTACCGACCCCCGCGGTTTCACCCGCTATAATATGAGTACAGCTTATTTCTAAGTACGCTCATTAGCGTCCCTCACGCAACCCTGTCAAAACACTGTCAATTTACCTAAGAAATTATTTTGAGAGGCTTGAACGTCGGATTATTTTGAGGTTGACGTTGGGACTGTGTCTGGTAGGGCTAAAGTACTCAGCGACTAGATAGTAAGGATATTAACTGCGTATATACCGTGCAAGGGCAAAGAGTGGGCAGCTGCTCCGCCACTTCACGTGTCGGTGCCGTTACCGTCGATTGGGCAAGTTCTCAACTTGTGTCTGCCGAACTCTGCGCGCTCACCCGCGCGGTCGCCCGCCAACGCGTCTTCGGGATTGGCCGGCCAGTGGTCCGTGTTCTCGCCCGTCAAAGCGCCTGCGCCCGCCACCATCACTGCGCACCCGCAGGTTTCTAACAACCCACATTTAGTAAACTCGCTGAAACACTGTCACTAGCAAAAAAAATCTGGAGGACCTTTTCGAAGGTTTAAAAAATAAACATCACTAGAATATCACATAGAGTCTGTCATTCCTGGTAACTGTAACTGATAATTAAATGTAAGTTGACGGTAAAAGTGAGGAATATGTTATAACCTTACATTTTCAGCGATATTTTTGTCGTGCATAAATATGAAATATTAAGACTCCTTATTCTATAAAAACTTTGGAATGCTTTGACTACTTTGAAATCAATTGTATTTTTTGCAAAAGTGACAGTGTTGCATTGGGTGTACGAAAACGACGCATTTTGATTGGTCGATATATTATCTACCCGGGGAATCCCCGCCGGGATATAGATTCCACTAATTAGGCTGCCGATACTAGCGATTCTAGTCAGGCTGGTTTACGACCAAAAAAGTTCACTAAATCCCAAATTTGCAATAACTTGTGACGTAACATTCGACAGCACTGTATTAAAAGGTGTCACAATGTAGGTCACCAAATACTTATGTACCGCAGTAACGATTTGATAATACGCGCACCCCAAATAGTAATGGGTGGTTCTCTGGATCAACCCATAGAAACAGTTTTCTTGTGCATGCATTTTTGAAAACAAATCAATTTCATAGATTCCTATTGACCAATGAAAATGCGCCAATGTCAATATATGTGTTTCTGTATTCCGCTGTTCGTGTATATGCAACTTTATAAACGTCTTCAGTCGATGTAGGTACTGTTGGTTTTTAAACATAAATTTGGCAGTCAACATACAGTTTAATTTCATTCTTCATAAGTTGGACTACCGGCCCCCGCGGTTTCACCTGCCATAAGGGCACAGCTTCTTTCTAAATACGCTCATTAGCGCCCCTCTTGTGACCTCACGCAGTGCTGTCAAAATACTTTGTCAATTTTCCTAAGAAATTATTTTGAGAGGCTTGACCGTCGGATTATGTGGAAGTTGACGTTGAGACTGTGTCTGATAGGGCTAAAGCACTCAGCGACCAGATAGTAAGGATATTAACTGCGTATATACCGTGCAAGGGCCAAGAGTGGGCAGCTGCTCCGCCACTGCACGTGTCGGTGCCGTTACAGTCGATTGGGCAAGGTCTCAACTTGTGTCTGCCGACCTCTGCGCGCTCACCCGCGTGGTCGCCCGCCAACGCGTCTTCGGGATTGGCCGCCCAGTGGTCCGTGTTCTCGCCCGTCAAAGCGCCTGCGCCCGCCACCATCACTGCGCACCCGCAGGTTTCTAACAACCCACATTTAGTAACCCCGCTGAAACACTGTCACTAGCAAAAAAAATCTGGAGGATCTTTTCGAAGGTTTTAAAAATAAACATCACTAAAATATCACATAGAGTCTGTAATTCCTGGTAACTGTAACTGATAATTAAATGTAAGTTGACGGTAATAGTGAGGAATTTGTTATAACCTTAAATTTTCATCGATATATTCGTCGTGCATAAATATGAAACTTTTAGTCTCTTTATTCTATAATAACTTTGGAATGGTTTTTCTTTTGAAATCAATTGTATTTTTTGCAAAAGTGACAGTGTTGCATCGCGTGTACGAAAAAGACGCATTTTGATTGGTCGATATATTATCTAACCGGGGGTCCCCGGCGGGAAATAGTTTCCACTAATTAGGCTGCCAATACTAGCGATTTAAGTCAGGCTGGGTGTCCAAAATAGTACAGCCCAAATTCTCAATTACTTTAACATAACAACTTGTGAAGGAACATTCGATAGAACTAACTGTGTTAAAAGGTGTCTCATTATACATATCAAGATAGGCATGTGACGCAGTTATGATTTAATTAATAGAAATGGATGTTTCCCTGGATCAACCGCTAGAAATGGTTTCCTTTTGCATGCAGGTGCATGCGATTCACGAATCAATTTCAAAAATTCCTATTGACCAATGAAAATGCGCCAATGTCGTTATGTGTACCTATATTCCGCTGTTCGTGTACAAGCAACTTTAAAAAAAAGTCTTTAATCGATTTAGGTGACATTGCTTTATCGATGTAACTTTGGCAGTCAATATTTAAGTACGAGGGGAGGTCCAAAAGTTCGTGAAATTAAAGGGTTTTAAATAAAATGAAACAACAAATCTATTTTCCCTTCCTTTTCAATATAATCACCCTTAAGCTGAATTTTTATAAACCATCGTTAAAATATTTTCTATCTTTTGCTTCAAAATGAGCCAAAATTGCCTCCTTTACTTCATTGTCATCGGTAAATTTCCTTTTTCGTCTTTTTTTAAATTGCGGACCAAATAAAAATTATAGATCTGAACTGTAGGGTGGGTGGGCTAGTGATTCGAAGCCATGTGTGTACAGAGCAGCCATTGCAATTCTGCTCTTGTGAACCGGCACGTTGTCTTGCAAGAGCAACATAGATTTGGTCAATTTTCCTCGATGTTTTTCTTTGATAGTATAATCCCCTTACAATCCAAAAAAAACAGTAGCTATCAACTTTCCCGCCGCCTCCGACACTTTTAATTTTTGATTTAGACCTTGCCCTGACTTTTGTCATACCCAGGATTCGCAATGTAGTAGTACTCCAACTAATGCAAATAAGTGTTTTTTTCTTCAAACGAGTATCTTCCATTACAATTCTCACTTTTTCGATGATGTCTGATTTGGTGGCGTCAAGCGCAGGTCGTCTTCAATCGACCGACGATGTTTGGAAAAACCATGCTACTTTTATCTCCATATTTTCAGTTTTCTTCCGGATTGACTTGTTTTGTAGACGTGTTCGTAAACTCATGACGCAATAAAGCTTTAACTCAATTTATATACTAATGATTAGTCCCCTCCATTCCACGAAGTTTTGGACCTCCCCTTGTATATAGTTGTTCCTGCTAAACCCTTCGGTTTGACTCGCGGTTTCAAACTTTGGTCTCAAGGTGCTGCTATAGCTGCAGCCAATTGATTCCCGAATGATTTTTTTTCTTTTTTTTTGTTAATGTTATACTTACTTATACAGACCTATGTTGCAAACATTTTATATGTGACCTGGAACCGATAATCTATGTAACTGTTATCATGTCAATAACAATCGATATAAGATCCCTTCTAGATAATCTTTGTTCAGCTAACGGACACATTTCTTCGGTATGCCAAATAAAATTAAAGCATAGCTAATGCTTTAAATCTTTCCATTCTATATTTGGTATCAAAGTTGCCCAGGAGTCCATGTAATGTGTGGGAAGTTACATGCACTCTCGGCCAACTTTGATTATTGCTCAATATTGAGTTATATAACGACTGGAACTTATGCTTTGGTAAGTTCTGGTACATTCAGGTATTTTTGCTCTGAAATGAAAGAACCATATTGATATATTTTTTTTGTTTTTTACTTAACACTTGATTTGATAATTTGGACAGGTGTGTGTTTAACTCTTATAAAGAAGCATAAAAGTAGGAAATCTTAGAAGGTTCTGGTTACCACCATATTATATGTGTTATTATGTATAGCGGTGATCAAAGGCCGATGTCGCCTTGGCGTATCGTCTAAGATCCTCTGGTTCTACTATGCGCGTCTCGAGATCATTAGATCAACCATTGGGTCGGGTATTAAAATATGAGATAAAACATGGTAGACATGATTATCTTGATGTTACATCTAAAAGTCACCTCAACTCTCTCGCCTAAATTATATATTTACACATTTATATGCGATTTAGAGGCCTTTCATTCAATACCAAACTCGTATTAACAACTAACAAATTATTGTTACCATCTTACGAGTTATAACGTAAATTTGCTAGCATGTTGAACTATTGGTCCCGGTCCCATTATTAACTAGCATATGCAATTAAATCCTTACGATACTTTTGGGGTTCGTCACCTTTGTCACCCAAAGCGTATCAGATGTTCATGTCGTACATTGAGCTAATAGTTTGGATGATAATAAGGTTAACACTGCATTCTATTTATCGGGCGGCACCCCGGGTAAAGACGCCCTGCCTCCAGTATGTCGAATCAAAACAACCGGCACTTGTTAAGTTCCACTTCCTTGACACGTATTTTTTTAAAGTGTTAATTCTTAGTCGAGAAGAACTATTTTTGTCAATTTAATCGCGTAACGTTTTGAATGGACTGTAACTGATAACCAAAATTAAGGTTGTAACAGCGTCACCGGGGGGGATCGGGGCGAGCGCGAATCTTGCCAGGTGCTAAGACCCTGGGCCCAGCGAAATGGAGAGGGAGCTGTACGTGGACTTAAGAGGGCCACCTGGGAGGCTTGGACCTCGGTTTAGGTTGACACTTGGTTTGTCTATGGTTTTTTTGTAAATGTGTTGTTGTGGGTGTAAGGCTAAAGCGTTCATCGGTCAGATAGTGATGGACACGTATTAACGGCGTATGTACCTTGAAAGGGCATGGAGCGTGACACGCCTCCGTCGCTGCTCGTGTCGGTGCCGTTGCCGCCGATCGGGCACGGCCTCAGTCCGTGCGTGCCCGGCCCCGCGTGTTCACCAGCGCGTTCGCCTGCCCACGCGTCCGTTCGCTCGCCCGCTCATGAGTCCGCGTGTTCGCCGGCCCACGAGACCGCACGCTCGCCCGCCCACGCGTCCGCGCGCTCGCCTGCACACTCATCCATGCGCTCGCCTGCCTACGCGACCGCGCGCTCGCCCGCCCGAGTGTCCGTGTACACGCCCGCCCACGCGTCCGCGCGCTCGCCCACCCACGCGTCCGCGCCCTCGCCTGCTCATGCGTCCGCGTCAGCCACCGCCACCACGCACTTGCAGGTTTCTAACCGCGTACATATGGTTTTCCCGCTGAAACACTGTCACTTAAAAGAACTATTTTTTGTTCCGAAGAAATGTTCTCATACATAGTGGAACGTTACGTGTGTTTTATATCTTAACTGTTACCAAAAGGTATTGAATGTATCAATTGAGGCAGCATAATAACCTTAAAATTTTATCGGACATAAATATGAAAAATGATGTCTTCTCATTCTATATAGCTTTTGGAAAGCTTCAGCTATTTTGAAAACAATAATATTTTTGGAAAAGTGACAGTGTTGCATCGCGTGTTCGATTAAGACGCATTTTGATTGGTCGTACGATATATTTTCACGGGTATACCGAGGAACCGTGCAGGCGGTAAAGCGATATTACACGAGCAGTCGATAGCAATCAGGTAAAGTAACGACCAATTGAGTTCCCCAGTTTCCTGATTCTCTATTACTCCACCATCGTAACATAACTATTGGTGAAGTACAAATTGACATCCTTTTATAAAACGGTGTCACAACATTCCGTCACCAAATGCGCATTTACAGCAGTTCTAGTCTGATTTCTATTTCGCTGGAATTCTGGCAGTTTTCATTTTAAGAAATTTTGGTTTAACAAATATTTTTGTGTGCCTTTTTAACTTGATACTCTGATTTTCTTTAAGTTTAAAATTACTGTTTGATGAAAATTGATTAAGTGCTATCAATCAATCAATATCAATTTTCAGCTGTAATAAAGCAAATCAAAGCAAATCCGAATACTTAACTGCTAAAAAAAAAAAGAAAAAAACGCAACAACCTTTCATAATAACAACGAGGGAAACAACAATAAACTTTAGAAAAAAAAAAACACACAATTTCAAACTATGAAATGCAATGTTTATCACCAGAATGCAAGCTTTATATATCTATGGATGATATAACATAACAGGATGCAAGCTTTCTCTGTAAATAAAGATCAGTGAAGGATGAGCCAAACATAGTTAACAAGAAAAACGTACAGACCAACGCACTTTCGCAATCTTTAATGACCCCAGAGCCTACTACGGTTTCAACTTACCTTTACGATTCTCTACCACCAATAATCTAGCAGGGCTAGCACGGGCAGGAGACAAAAACCATATCCCCGATTATATCCCCATATGCATATAATTAACCGACTAAATCACGGGAACAGGGACTAGGAGACGTTTATCCCCGTTTATTATTACACATATATTATGTGTGTATTATTTCCACTTGTGCGCAAATGCTCTGAGAGTTACAGCTGTGGGAGAAGATAAATTTTTATGCTTTCCCAGGATATATAATTGTCTCCAGTCCGTGCTAGCGGTGCAGAGATGTGTGGCCCAGTAGCAGCACCTAGATTGACACCTATTATATTTTTACTCGAAACTCTTACACATGAGTTTTAACTCGGTCTGATATGTTTCTGATTTCTTATCACCATAATTAATTACTCACTATTGCCTGCGTTCTTCTTTTCTGTGATAAAAAGTTTCATTTATAACAGTAGGTTAGGCTTGTTTCGACATTTTATCTTTTTTATTTTTTATTTCTAGTATTGCCAAAAAACGTCAGAATTCCGCGGAATTAAAAATCAATCTTAAGATTTAAATACAATAGAAAATCTATTGTATATAGATGTACCGCACCCAAATGGATATGGGTTGGTTGTCCATTAACCGATACTAAATGTTTTCCCACTGCAGGCCTCATTGCATGCATTTCACAAATCATATTCAATGATTCCTATTGACCAATGAAAATGCGCCCATGTCATTTTATGTGTTCCCGTATTCCACTGTTCGTGTACATGCAACTTTACAAACGTGTTCTGCCAAAATACGTCAACGTTACTTTCTCAATGTTACTTTGACAGTAAATAGCTATAGCCTATCTACATATTTATATATATGTATGTAGATGGTTTGCTTTTCCCGGAGTACAAAAAAATAAGCTAGGAGTATTAAAAATAAGTGAACAAAAAAATACAGACTTAGCAAATTTTGCGTCATTAAATTGCGTGTACACGACTACGCTTGTATATTGTAATGCTATGAGTTTTACTAATACATTGTTTATGAGAAATATTGACGCATGCCTCGGCGGGGGACCGATATTGTATGGCTATGCTTTTTTTTTCTCTCCCCGTGTGGAATGCTAATGGAAGCTTTATTGTCGCATGCTATCAAATTTTATAGAATTTTTTTTCAAGCAACCTATTTTCGATTTGGATGGTAAAGGTAAGGTTCCCATAGCCTAATCTCACTCGTATGATTTTCGTTTTTGATATTCGGCGAATAAACTAATACAAAATAAAAAAGCTTTTATCAGATTAGTCGTAGAATAAATAACAGTACTACATCCAGATGTTTCACTCCTTTTGACCTTTAATGTCGTAAAAAAAAGTGAAAAGAAATCTAAGATGTTACGTGAGGTTTTACAGTTGTTACGTTAACGTGGGTCAAGTACCCATTTATAAATTTCATTTATACTTGGTACAACTTTATATACAAATCTGGTAAAAAAAGGCCTTGCCAGGTGTTGGGATTTTCAGTCAAGAAATTCTTACCACCAGCCCAGTGATTGGAACTTACTTTACGACAGCGAACCACAGTGGTGTCTTAGAGATTCCGTGACGTAAAGCCCAACAACCCGCACTAGGCACTAGCATGGTGGGTAAATATGGGCTTGTGCCCAGCTATGGGGCATTAAAGGCTAAAAAGGATAATGATAATAGAATAATTATTATTTGCTAGAATAGGGTACACAATGATTTATCTTAATTTATTGCTATCTGTAGACCTATAAAGCTGATCACGCAGCAAACAGCTGTGCGTGCGTACCGATTACTTTATTTGAATTTTAAACACTGTAAACTTCCTACGTCAGCATTGGTATGCGATCAGTATTAGACCAATGTATGGTTTTAGTATAATAGAACTATTTTCTCAGATCCCGTTGCCGCCTGAAATGAGCGGACACTCTCCGCACATATTCCATCAGCCGCACAAACAGGTGAGTTTTAAAATTAAGTAGCAACAATAAAACTTAAGAGATCCACATCAACTAAATGCTATCCTAGTACCCACTGTGGTAGCTTATAGTCTTATTTTTTTATTTATTTACTATACTTGATTTATCATTACAGACTTAACCTAAATCATAAGCTAAAAACAAAGAAAACTAGAACTTATAATGTGCATAACTTAATAAATAAGTAATTGCCAAAAATTTTGTTATATCTAAGGACCTAGCGACACAACAGCGATACTTTTGTATGCGTAGAAAGCGTCGATAACAGCCGGTTTTTTGACTTAATACCCTGTGTTACTTGTATAAAATGTTAGTTGTAAATCGCCAGTACCTCCATGTAATGAAAAAACGTGCCAATAATAAGACTCTTAAGAATCACAACAAAGTTACAAATTGTGGTTATAAACCTCAAGACTTCTCTCAGAACTACTCATAAGTTATACCAATGTAATGCAAAAATGCACCAATAATAAGTACGATGTGATTCTCTAGCAGTGGCGGTACTACCATAGAAGCCGAAAAGGCGGGTTTGCGTTACAATAAATATCTCTTAAATTTAGCTCGAGTACTTATTTCGAAATTCAATTCAAAAAATAATTTACACATGACAGCAATGAGGACCGAACAAAATTTTTTAACGTACTACATACTCTGGCAGGTAGACTCGGTGGCGTTGATTTAATATGTTACTAGCATCTCTGGTAGCAACCAGCCGAACGCGATAGAATGACATTAAGCGCCGCGCCGAAATAACACGATCGTCTACAAAGTTTTCTCGCCTTGTCTCGCTCACACTGATAGGGCCTATTGTCTGCTTTCACTCATCAAAATGTTAATGTATTTAGCAGGGATAATCTGAATTGTCTAATAATTCAGTATGAACGTAAAATGCAAGATTGCGAGTTGAAGTTCGTGCAGATGACTAGCGAGTGAACATAAACTTCATGATACCTAGCATTTGCTAGATTTGCATTATAACTGAGGGTTTATAATTATTGTTGAGTTCAAAAAAGTGCATTTCAGTTGTTTGTTTTCTTATAAATTCAAGTAAATTTCATTAAATATGAGGTCTTATTTTGTATCAATATGTTTGTGGCGAGCTTAGATGTGTTCAAATTGGCGAACACAATGTAAACTTAATAACTTTTTTTGTAAAGGAAACAGCTCTAAACTCACCGAATACTACGCCAGACTTGTGCATTTCTCAGGGTAGTTAAAACCATAAAAGACAGTTTAATGTATACATAGCCCGTATTGCTGTTGTATGCTCCCATTCAAATAAATTGTATTGTTGTTATCGCATTTTTTTTCTAACGAAAAGAATGGTTAAAACGCGCCTGGTTAGTATGACTTAAATAACTTTTTCAGAGAAACAATTGAAGTGATGTTACACGTCTTTATTATTTTAGGCAAACAGCGCATATAATCTTCTTTATCCTACCATTTACCAATCGAAACTTCCAATCATAAAACGCATGTTGACGTTTATCGTAGTGCTTTTCAAGGATAAGTTGATATTGTTTGTCATTTGGCATAACATGAACGGGTAACTTTTAGGGATAATGACGAGTCAAATTAGTTCTGTAGGTAACTGGGCTTGCTCATGTTCAAGACCCTAGGAAAGCCAATGTTCTCTAGTAGGTACGCTTTGAGTCGTTAACATATGGGATTTGATTCAGCCAGCTATTCATTTGCCCGAGCTATATTAAAGTTTACACATACGAAGTGACCTGTAAATACTTTTGTACTCATAATTACGATTAATTTCAAATGAAAAACCTTCATGTTTTCAAGTATTTCCAAATAATTTAGCAATTAATTAATAATTAAAACTTTCCATTGTTAAAACTTTTTCGTTTAAATATCACCTTTTCGTTAAAGGGTTTCATATCCGGCGTTATTGTGACATTCTTTTAAAGTTCGAATGTTTGAAATTTTCTTTCTCTTAGAAGGTTTCCCGGCCCCCAGTTAAGAACTTATGCGAAATTTGCAAAACTCCCTACAAAAACATGATTGCAAAGAGGTTTTTGTACAATGTAGGTACACGCGTCGGAAATTTAGAGAAATCTTTTGTTCACTTTTGTTTGTTTTCAAGGTGTTTATACAAAGTTTACCCTTTTGGTGCATAATAAAGGTTACCTTTGATGTCGTCCGCATACTATTTCGTGTACCTACTACAAATCTCTGTAAAATGCTGAGTGAAACACCTCTTTTTACGGACGGAGTAATATGAAATTTCCCACACTTATACCTGTTTTTTTTTTAACTGTGCATAAAAATGCATTAAATCGATAAAAAAAATTACACACACTACCATGTATTTGACAAACACTCATGTAAACTCAAAAAGTAGACAAGACAAATCAACAGTGCCGCCAAGGCCAATTGTAGCTGAATTTCGACCACTAGGCGAACACTAGTCATATTTATTGCATACTAGCTATTAGTATAGATTTTGTTTTTTTGATGTAGCATTCAATTTAGTTGTAGTTCTAAAAAAAATTAAAGTATTCAGTATCGCTAAGCCTTAAATGAGGGGTTTGCTGCTGTCCGCTTAGGAGTTCTGTCCTCTATCTCTAACCACAGTTTGGGCAAAATTAAACACATATTATAACCTCTATAGTACAAAAATAATTATTTAAAGTGGTTATAATTTGTCGGAGTTATGGTGTAAAATCGTCAAACACTCATCCCCAAAAATCCTATATTACTTCTAACACTTCCAAGAATATGTGTACAAAGTTTCATGAGGATCGGTTAAGTAGTTTTTGCGTAAAAGCGTAACAAACAAACTTACATTGACATTTATAATATTAGTAGGGATAAACCTATTATCTACTTTTCTGAAGTTCATTCGTTCATTCATGGGATAGTTCCAAACCCTTGGCAATATTTTGAAATTTGAATTTCGAGACTAGTTTCGACGAGGCCGGTTGGCGCAATGAGTAGTGACCCTGCTATTTGACTCGGAGGCTGTGGGTTCGATTCCCACTGTACTGGTAAATGTTTGTGAGATTAACATGAGTGTTTTTAAGTGTCTCTTTATATATAAATGTATATGGATATATGTATGTTAGTAAATCGATTATATATTAACGTTATCTAATAATAATACATGAAGCAACATCTTTTTACCCCGTTTTACGAAAATTGCGCGGACGGAGGACTATGAAATTTCTCACACACTTTATTTATCTTATTAATAGGAAGGCTAATATATTTTTTTAAATTATGTATTAAACATACCTACTTGCTATCGTAACCATGTATTTGTCACATGCACGCAAATATACTCGTTTTGTCATTTATTGGATTTGATTTTTTTTTTTAACAAAGCAAATGGTCAGTTTAGCCTTAACGAAATCTGTGATTAACGAAGTATAAGGCCTTTGAACGAAGTATAAGAACCTTAATAAAGTTTTTTATCTGGTGGGAGGTTTCGGCCGAGGCTGGTTACCACACTACCAACAATAAATTGCCGTTAAGCCATTAAGCGTTCCGGCACGATATCGCGTATTAACCGATTAAGGGTCTGAGTATATATGGTATGCCATATTCCCTAACAGGTTAGCCCGCTACCATCTTAAACTGCATCAACACATGCCACCAGAAGAGATTGCAGTCAAGGCATAATTTGTAAATAATAAAATAAAAAAATTATAATTTAAATTAATTATGGTCAAATTTCGACCGGTGGGCGACCACTATTATTAACAAAAGCTTGGGTATGAATTGCTCTAACTAGAATATATAATAGCGAAATATTAGTTGATTGTGAGATGGTGATAACAAAAAAATAAACCGTTTTTGTGGGCTTTTCTTAGACCTTCTAGCTTTAGGTTTTAAATAAACGAACGTATTACTATCATCGCTTCAGAATTCCGTATGAACGCTTCATAAGCACTTGCGATAGGTCTCCATAAATAATATATATTTTTTTTAATTTAGCCACAAGACAAACGTTCGAGTTATCATAAATATAAACACCTAAACCAAATTGATTTCTACCCGGAAACTGGGTACCGGTGCCGAGCGCATCCGACTAGCGCGCGAAGTTCTACGGACGTCCGTCGCCCGCGTCTGGCGCTGTAGTTCATTTCTATCGCACGGTGCGACCTCAAGTTATCGCTCAACAGTTTTGCTATAGGCGATGTGCCTTTAGTTTCGATGATCCTGTTTTCGACGACCTCCCAAATCTCAAAACATAACTAAACCAATAAATATATGATTATATTTTTATTGCGCAACACATATAGTTAGTAGTAGTATGAACGCTCCATAAGTGACTGGGATAACGTCTACATAAATAAAACAATAAAACATAGTTGAACTTGAATTTAAATTTGGTCTGAATTTTTTTTTGGGTGTGAACTCAGGGATAAATAGGTTAAAATAACTAAAACCCTAAAATGGAAATGCATTGTAAACTATGTTTCAAGTCCAACTCTCGTCTACCCGACTAACATATTATGCTAGTTAGTTTTTGATATATTAATAATAATAATAATATAATAAATGTGTGAGCCGTCACGGGACGCCTGGCAGATGTGAAACATCGATTTCTATAAGTTATATGAACAGATTACGAAGGAATCAGACATTGCATAATGAAAACCACCCGAATTAATAGATTCTTTTTTTGTAAGTCGGTTAATAATGACTATTGTTGGGATTACTGTGTAAGCAACTTTTGTGTCATACATAAGTCTTTGTACAGTCGGTGTTAACGGATCGCGCGCTTAATAAATATGTATCGTATATACGTCGCAATTAGTACCTATTTAATTTGATTCCAACTGGTCACCCTCTCCAAACTCTAGTTCAGTTTACATAAGTACTGACGTGATTTGAACACGCAACCTTTTGATGACGCCTCTACAACTTTTTATTACAAAATTAATGTTTAAGTAGAAACACAAAAATTCAATCATACAGCGTGGCGAAGCGTCGCTACGGCCTGTAGATGTTTCACGTCAATAATAACTGATTTACACTGCAGAGTAGTAAAGAAGAAAAAGATGTTAAATGAAGAAACGAGCAATAATAGTTCGGTTTCTCTCTGGTGACTAAATGAGGTTTTTTTTTTACATAAAGGCACCGGTAGTTATCCACCAGTATTATGTAGCCGCGCGCGACGCTAATAATACGATAAAAAGCTAATAATATTCCATAAAATAATATTATGAGCACATGTTGAGCTACAAATGGTGCGAAACTCCTAAAATAACACTTGACGGAGTTGTTTTACTTATGCTTGTAAAGGTGTTCTTGCACGAGTCACCGCACGGCAGCATAAAATGTGGGGACGTCTCCGGACGCGATATCTAAATTAATGTCCAATATCTCCCATACAGCCCAATTCCTTAAATTCCGGCAAAGATAAACCAATTTATTTATTTTTATATTTCCTCTAGTGCTGCAGATGTTTATGGGCGGCGATGATCACTTAATATCAGGTGACCCACTTGCTCGTTTGCCCGCTATTAATATAAAAAGCCCAATGCTGCTAGATACCATGTGCATGGGGCACCCCCGCCCTTTAGAGGCCCCTATATATATACGGATCGTTTCTCATGTTTCGAAAACGCACAGCACGACGCTCGTTTTGCAAGCGCTTTCTCTATGTCTTCGGTGCCATTTTGTTGTCACGACATCCGAGCACCATATATTTCTATGGACCGCCCCTCATGCCACGACACCGCGTAGTAAAACGCTTGTTTTGCAGACGTCGTTTATGCCATGTCGTCAGTGTAACTTTTTGTACGAATCTTAGCGTTGACGATACAGTGGTAGTATGCGACAGTTGTTAAAGACGCACCGACAACCGTACCGTCTTATAGGTATGGTAAACAATCGTCACTTTTGGAATCGTACGAACGTGTGTGGTAACAGAAAATCTTGCTTTGCGGTGGCTCGTGCAAATACGCTCTTACGAATGATTTGTGAAACAACGAATTTCGAATAGTACTTTGGATTAATAGATGCTTTGTCATTTGGGCGATCTGTAACTTTAAATACGAGGCAGTGAGTGGAGAGTAAGATAGTTTACTTCAATCAAATCGATAGTCTTATTTCAGTCTACTGCTGCACTAAAGACATAATAAATAATAATCCCTACTTCCCTACTAATATTATAAATGTCAATGTAAGTTTGTTTGTTACGGTTTCACGCAAAAACGACCTAACTGATCCTCATGAAACTTTGTACACATATTCTTTTTATCCCGACATTAAGCTCGGTTCCTTTGGGAGAGAGAATTAAAGGGTTTGGCGATTTTACACCACAACTCCGACAAATTATACCGATTTAAATAATTATTTTTGTACTATAGAGGTTATAATATGTGTTTAATTTTGCCCAGATAGAGGACAGAACAGATCTTGACCAAATTTGGCACTTACCTAGCTAGGATTAGAATATTTATCTCGGTAAAGCTTCAGGGATAACGTTTCCGTTTAGTTTAGGAAGTTAAGGATACATCTGTTTTGCCATACAGTGAATAAAATATAATTAAAAATACCAACGACCAACAACAGATTTTGAACATCTGAGCACTTTATTCAATGTACAATTGAAAACAATGTAATTCGCCTGTAATGATCCACGACAATAATGACTCTAACATATAACAATGACAACAATGAATGATGGTATTGCTAATAACGACTCAAAAGTGGTCTGTATTAAGTAATTGTTTTAAATAAAGTTAAATAATCATCCTGTTTTATATAGAATACAAAAAGACGCTCCCTCTTTTTGTATTCTATAATCGATGCGGTTAGATGTATTAAAGGCATTGTCAGTTTGTCAATGCTAACACACAACTTTCTGAATATTAAACGTGAATTAAAAAAAAACAACTCGTCTTCCATTATTGTACATTATTCTATCAGTGACGCCCTTTTTGATACCCATATTAAGGGGGTTTGAAAAAACAAATGTAATTCGCCATGTTGTGGTGGCGGCCATCTTGGATTTGGAATTTCGCATAGTTTATAGTGTTTCCCTTTCGTTTGATGCCCATATTGAGGGAGTTCTGAAAAAAAACGTATTCGCCTTTTTTGGCGGCGGCCATCTTGGACCGATTTATCGCATCGAACATAGCTAAGAACACTCCCGACTAATTCACCTTTCGAACAAAATCATATCGGTCCTTCGCTCGGGAAATACGATGCCACCGTCAGACACTCCGTAGTTATTGCGTCAGGGTTTAAAAATTATTATTTAATTAATTGCTAGGTTATAATTTCAGATTAGATAGCTTAAGGATATTTCAGTACAGAACTTCAGATTTTACAAATCGCGCGGGAACCGTTCGCTTTCCTAGGATGAAAAGTAGACTTATGTTACTCTCCGTCCTTTCAGGTGAGATTGCAATCATGGGTTAACTATTTTCTATTAAAAAAAGAAAAATAGTGAATAGTGTGAAAAGAGCAGCACCTCTTTAGACCTGTCAATTTAGTTAAGTTAAGATATTTGCGCACAACAGAATCTACAGTTCCAAAAATTGTGTCTAGAGATTCTGCACCGAAAAAAAAAATTGGTCGTCTGTACCGAACCGACCGGAAAAAAAAAGTCGGCTTACTGACGATAGTTGAACGTGACAACGTCGTAAGAAAATACTGATGGAATGGTTGCATTTTTCAAAAGAAAATTTTAATTTTATTTGTTTGACAGATATTATCGTTACTATAAACAATTGACACCACATTCACTTTTCACTGCACTTCATCCTTGCCGAAAACATGTAAATGTATTATTGTATAGAAGCTGTCCACGCGGACGCATCGCTCACTCAAGTAGGAGAGAGACAGATGTCGAACGCGGAGGCCGACTCTGCCTCTTTGTCGCTCGTTCCGCGCTCTCGCTTGCACTTCAAGCCTTGAATGGAACGCCTCAGAGCGAGGTAACGCCGCATACGTCATGTTTTTTCGTGCGTGCAGCCGGCTCCATCGAATTACGTTGTCACGTAAAAAAATACAGTTTCAACTTCTAATGTCATAAATACTCTTATCTTTGATAGCAATTATTTATGACGGCAACGGTGAACGCTGTGAATTTAAGCAGGAGGTCCCATGTACGATTCCCGGGAGGGACTTTTTTTCGGGAATTTATAATTTCTGAATTTCTCTTTCTGTCAGGTCTGGTGGGGGCTTTGGCCGTGGCTAGTTACCACCCTTACGTAAAAGACATTCCGGTGCGATGTCGCGAAGAAACCGATTAGGGTTATGCCTACCATACTCCCTATCAGGTTAGCCCGCTACCACCTTAGACAATATTTATATATATATATAGATTGCAGTCAAGGACTAACTTGTAGTGAATTAAAAAAAAAAAACTTTTGTTGAACCCCAACATTGAGAGTCGTAATTGATTTCAAAGGACACCCATTTAAACTCAAAACTATCTATACTATTCATCGAACCCCAAAGTTCGAGAAAAAAGAAATACTTATCAATAGTTTTGTAAAGGCTTCCATAATGCTCTTCATATTTTTTTGAGTGTCTTTTCTACATACATGACTACTTATCACTTATAAGATATTTAAGTAACGATCTTTGAAATGTTCTCCGTTATCTTATAATGAAAATATATCGAAGTGGCACATTACGTTACTATTCTTTCTATTCGTTGCTTTTTTCTTTGTTGGTGACATAAAGCATTAAAATTTTCAGAGCCGTTTTAAAATATGCGCGTTATTATGTAAGGTATATTTACAACCCATTGACATCTTGAAGATGTCTCTTAAAAAGTTCAAGTTTATTAAACGTAACCTGATAGAAAAGTCCTTTTATAGTAAAAGGACTACGTAATCGATAATAAAGCTTGGGTGTGAATGATTGCTCTAACCAGGTTGCTCTCCTAATAATTTTAAATGACAATGGGAGCTGGAGATAACAAAAAAAAAGCACCCGGCTAAGTTTGTTGTGGGCTTCTTCTTAGACCAGGACGCGTTTGGAACCCTCGTAGCTTAAGATTCAAGTTTACGAAAATGGTTATCGCCATCATGTCATGTCACTACCGTGTAATTCTCATGTAATGTACGCATTAAAAGTGTCACCTACTTGACTTTAACTTTGACAACTAGGTATATTAAAAAAATTAAATATGACGCCAAATAAACATTTACTTGTTCTTATTCAACGTTGTTTAGATTTTGACTTTTTTGTTATTAACTTTTCGTAAATCACATAAGCTAAGTAGTTTTTCACGTAAATTGCAAAAATAAGAAACAGGACTGCAGGTATATTTCAGATATATTTAATGAATGGTCCAGATGACGCAGGTGCCTACATAGAGCAAAAACTCGTATGACAATCGACCCAATAGTTTTTCAGAAAAATCACAGTCTTTTGTTTAATGTCTTTGATAGTTTTCAAAGCATCTATATACCCCACCCATTTTAACTGTCAAATGTATACAACTTTCTTTCTGAATCGCATCTCTGATTATGATCACCAGGGAATCATCAACGGTCAACAAAGTCTCGGGCCAATCACAGACAGTATAAGAACATGACAAGCGAGCTATTTTGCTATCACATTTATCTCAAAATCCTTAACATTTCGATAACTTCGTAATATAATGAACTAAGAAAAACTATATCGGTAAAGGGTCAAAGTGACATGAAAGTTAAAAACTTACGATGCCTAAAATCTGAAGGAAACACGAAAACGTATGTTTCAAACGTAGTTCTATCTAAAAAAAGTTAGGTAAGTAGGTATGTACTTTGTAGAATTCTAACAAAAAACAATGAGCACTGAAACAATAGGCAAACTTAAACGTCTCATTTATCTTTCCGAGAAGCGTTATCTACACAAGCGACGGGTGGAGTCAAACATTGCGATTTACCTGCACCCCATGACTCGCCCCATCCCCTTGCTACCTGATGCGCTAGCGCCATTTATAATCTGCCATTCATGTCTGTTACGGACTAAGTTCGAAGCGTGCAATGTCGACATTGTCCGCTTAAAATAGGTAAAATTCGGAACCTTATTTATTTACAATACATACAGGACATAAGTAAAAGACAGCGCCTGCTTATGAAAATAGAATCACTATTAGCTGTTGCCCGTGTTCTTTGTACGCGTTTAGAGTGTGAAGGACTAAAACACAAACAAACAAACACAATTTCTCATTTATAAAATTAGCGCAAGTATATTTAGAAGAACTATGAATAACATTAATAACGAATGCATTAATCGGGTTTACCCAACATACAAGATGATTATAAACTAAACGAAAACTAGACTAGCGTGTAGATACTGTAGCAGATGCTTGGCACTTTAAAACACAAAATGAAGATTAACGCGCATAAACAAGGCTATATAAACACTGTTCAACACTGGTCATTTCTTTTATATCAAAAATATATACTTACAATAAGAATCCTTATTGACTAGACACAGTGATGACACTTCGACTAATATAGGTTGAGTTACGAGTGTTTAAAATGTATGTTTATTAATATGTATTAGGAAAATAAATTAAGGATTACCCTTTAGGAAAATTACAGTAACGATCGGTGCAGTGAATAAAACAAGTGTTCACACCATTAAAAGTAAAATTCAACATCGTAAAACTAGTCATAGATTAGTTTTAAGGCAAAGTGAAGCTACTTATAAGTAATCTAAAGCTAAATGGTGATATGTCATGGCGTGTTAGTTAATTAGATAAATAGCGTGATAGATGTTTTATGGTAATAAAATATAAACTAAAGTTTAAGATTAAAAACCTTTTAGCTTGACAGCATACTAAAAATAAGTTGCTAGATATTTAAACAAAGGTGCCAGACCCATTTGTGCAAAGCCAACTTTGCCCGGGCAAAGTCGAGCTTACACACCCTGAAGACTTCGCGCGTAACAAACACATCCTAACGCTAACTAACTTGAAAGCTATTCAGTCGGCCCACTGCGCCGGTTTCAACAACATCTGCCGTCAGGGGGCTAGTCTTTTTAACATATTGACAACAGAATCATGTATTACATTATGCTCTAGTGCACGCAAAACTCACCCCTGTTCTTATACACCCTAGTGAGCATATCCCTTGGATTTACAATAATATGGTGAGTCGCAATTACAATTATTATCAACCACGTACTAAAGATAGACGAAATGTGAACGGGACGTGTTCTCAAAAGTGAAGCCATTTGCGTACGTTTTTTATTCTAGAAGTCCGTGATTTTGTCCATGTGGTTTCCCAGTGACTAAGATCTTTCCCCCGGAAAAGTACAGCCACAGCCACAGCCTTTCCCAACCACAGTAAAAAATAAGCATTCCAAAAAAAACCTTTTGTGTAACAGTTTTGAAACAATAAAAAGTGTGGTGCGTTTCGTTAAGGGTCCTTCATCATTTAAGATGAATATTAGAACCCAGAGCCGGTCCTCCGTGAAGCTTAGTTCTGAAAGGTAAAAACAGACAGACAATTTTTCTATATGTTTAACTAGAGTTTTGTAGTCTTGGTCACTTAAGATGCGATTAAATTAAGGTGTGTACACACTGGCGAGTATGTTCTAATGCTGCGGAGGCACTGCATGTAATTTTGTAAAATTATAAGCGTAGAGCGGTTAAGTTCTTCGTTAGCGAAACACGTTGTTTAGCTACACCGTTGACACTACGCTCTAAACAGCGGGCGCGAGTTTGCACTAGGATTGATACTGTTAACTCGTGCTTAGTTTGCTAGTTTCCGATTTCGGTTTCTCGACCTTTAATGTGGTTACAGCAAATCTAAACATTTAAACAAAGGTGCAAAAGAGCTCCAAATGATTTATGAGTACTTACTTTACGTAAGATGAAAATACAACGTTGAAAACAATTTATACTTAATATATGGCAGCCCTAGACTGGGACAGTCTAGTAACTACCCACCCCACACACCGCGCGTCCCATTTTGCGCGCGCTCACAGTCGCAATTTCCCGAACACGTGTGTGTCTTTCCCATTCGCGTTATGGCGCTACTACATTGTCAGGCATATATTCGTATCGCACTATCGTATGAAAGTTTTGTGTAGAGTCAAGGGTAAAGTAACACACTAGTGTAACTAAATACCACGTAGATATTTCCGTAAAATTAATTATGTAATAACATTTAAGTGTGGTAGACTAAAGTGGCGTGCTTTGGCCAAGCGAGCGAAACTGAAGTGACGGAATGAGGCCAAGCGAACGAATTTCATCCGAAAACTTCATCCGCGCCAATAATTAATTTAGCAACAAAGCGGTGCTGTGATGGATACGAGTCTCTAGATACGAGTATGTCACTAATCTCTGTTACTCTATTCTTATTTAACCTGTAATGATAGATAGCACTTCGCAACTTTGCAAAGAAACAATACAATGAGACATAGATAGTATTAATGTGCAAGTAAAGAGTATACAAAAAAATGTCACGTCAATGCGAACATTCGCTAAAGCCCGCTAATTTAATCGCGTCATTAGGGTACATAATAATTATCTAAGCGCAAGCCCACACGTGCAGTTTGGTAGCCTTTTGCAAAAGGTCTCTACAAGCAAGGGCAATCCTTCGCTGACGGATTATCTCCATATATCTCAGTCAGAGGAGATTTCGCAGCACGTTTTCAATTGCAAGTTTGAAGTCACATTCGCATTTTTTTTGTTACACTATCAAGCTACCGTCGCCAAGCTCGCACGAGCTACTGGTGCGAGTTACACACACATGCTACTTCAACAAGCTACAAACAATATTATATTAATTTTAGTTTGTAGTTATTATTGCATGTTTCCCCGTTTCTTTGCAAACGAGCCGAAGCGACCAACTGGACGTACTTTGGTGATGGAAATTTCATCATTTATTTCAAGTAAGCCTACTTTATAAGCACGCTGGAAACGTCTAGTCTGTCTTTTTGTAGTGACTACCACCGGTACCACCGTCATGAAACTCTGCAGTTGTTCTTTCCCAATATTAATACTTTACCTTTTGCTATGTTGCCAAGGTTGCTGCTTCCAAGCAACCCTGTCATTAAGAAATTCATCAACTGTATAGGAACTCCGCTGATTGTTGCTGCCGCGATTAGTTTGCAATCGCTTGTGATTAGGTGACTTTACTGGCAAATTTGCTGCTCATTCCAGTGAGCTAGTGTGAGCGAACGCTTAGGTTCTTGTTCGTGTATTTTTGGTCAGCATGTGTTGATGTGCTAAATTTGCACGTGTTATTTTCTGTTATATAAACAACGTTAACCGAACTATTACCGCTAATAATTTTAAGTTCTTTTCGTCATGCCTACGAGTAAGTGTATGCAGTTATAATATTGTTGTTATATTGAAGTGAGGATAATAAAAACAATAATTAATTTTCCTTGTCCGATTTGATAAATTTACATTTAGTACGGTTGGAAGTTCGCGCGGCTAGCATCCAAATATTTTATAAGTGTTCAGTTAATGTCTGTAACTCGTTTATCAACTTGGGCGTATGTTCTAGACTGTGTTTTACTGTACGGAGACGTTCATACTAACGTGTTTTCGGATTTTTTAGTAGATATGACAATACGTAGTTCGAACTTGCTGTCCTGATAATAATTGCAGTGTACACAATGATATACTTTTAAGCTATATTTGGCGGGTTCCTTAACGCGTCCTGGAGGTAAGTCTTATGATCTACTAAACAGCTATATCTATATCTATCTATATAAATCTGGATAAACGATCGTGCATTCTTGGGTTTTACTTATGTTCCGTGGCTCGGAGAACATGTAGGACAATGAAAGATTTCTTCATAAACTAAATTTTGATAAAGTTTATAAGCTATTTGACATCACGCACGCGTCCCTCTGGAGCCGAGTCACCGAAGTATTACTCCACCACAGGCGGCCGTTGCGACGCAGTATATTTTAGAGTATATTCAGTAGAAGCATTGTTAAAAATTGGCATAAGAAAAATTTACTTATCAGAAATGGTCGACAAGAAACGCTAGTATGTTACAGGACGTGTTTCTTTGTATTTCTATTAGAAGGTGAAAATTGCGATTTCCTTAGGTCATTAAGAGGATTATTTACGAAATGTTTTGAAATCGTATTATTTTGTTTTTTTCTCGCAAATTAACAAGCCGAGGGATTTTTATACCTCCTCTCTTCTAAGAAAGGGGATCATATTTAATCCTCCTTAGATACAGGATTTATCTTTTGCTGTGTATTTTTATTGTAAGATTTTAATTTCCAATATTGTTAATTTAAAGCCATTCAAGTACTATTTACTTACGAAGTTATAAAACATAAAAGTTGTGTCAAGTGCATGTCAGGCACTTAAAGCTAAAGGGTTCGTTGGTACCAAAAAACAAAAAAAAATCTTGTAAGTAATGAAACATATACTATACTGACCCACAAACATATACTATATAATTTTACTATTATTTTAAATTTTTGTATTATTTTCACAGTATTTTTTGTATTTTAGTTTTAAATTTTGTCACTTTTGTCATATGGGTATTTAGCCTGAATTAAAAGCATTTATTATTATTTATTATATGCTGAGTATCTTCTGAAGCTACTAATTTTAATTTTTTCTTGTACTATGGAGAATGTGGTTTATTTATCTTGATGGGCATGTTTATTTATGCCCGATAATAACCACGCCGCTGCCCCACTCAGGTCTGTGCCATTTGTTCAGTCTAGCCAATTTGAAGTGGTAAGAGCAGCGTAGGTAGACCCCCAACAGTTAGCGTCGCAATTTCGAACTCCCTACAAAAGACTTATGACCAGCAGTGGACGTCTATCGGTTGATATTTGCCATTTTGCTTTGTCTCAACGTGTTTGGTCTAAGCTCTAAATCAGTCGGTCCCAGTTGTTTTTGTCAACATGTGATTTTTTTTTAATCGACGGACGTAACACACAACACTCTACATGGTAGATGGAACACCATCGTTTTTAACAAGTGCACTATGTCGCAATGCGTGTGTTAGGAAATAGGGAATAGACCCGATGATTATATTAAATATATCAACAAATCATAGTTCGTATAACTCATTGATAGTGTATCAATGAGTATACGAACTATGATTTGTCGATATATTTAATATAATCATCGGGTTCATCATAGATAAAGTGCTGTAATTCCCTATTTCCTAACACGTGCATAGAACGAGTCCTACAAAGTTCCAAATGTGTCCATCAACCGAAGGCTTTTAGGTGTAAAACCTGTTATTATTCACCTGTTATTATTAGAGGTTTTTGTGACAGAGCTCGTACGTGCGAGCTTATTTCTGCCACCAAGTAGCATTTTGCAGAATAAACGTTTAAAGTTATTGCCATTACCGATAATTATAAGTCCTCCACAAATTGCCGTTTTATCATGTCCGAAAACTCTATATTTAACTCATTCCGTATGTAGTACCGCATTAACTAAACATTGTGCAGTCCTACGTATCCTTGCATATTATTTATTCATTAGGAAAGTAGGGCCAATTCGATAGTTGCTTTTGACATTTGCCAGTCTTAGTCTTATAGCGACCTATTTGAAAACATCGAGTAAATGGAATTAATCGATATCGGACTTCGAACATCTGCGGATTCAATGCACTTATTGTAGAAGAACTTATAGGCCCTGCACGGCTAGCATGGCCAGGAGACAATTATGTCCCCGGGGAGAGGATAAAAAATTATCTTCTCCCACAACTTTTATCAACTAGCGGAGCACTTACGCACAACTGCAAATGATATCCAATTAAAATATCTAATAATAAAAAAGGGGTAAACTTCTCCTATCCCGTGTTCCCGTGCTTTAGCAGGTGGACTCGTTAATTATATTCCTTGGCAGGGGATATAATTTTTGTCTACTGTCTTTGCTAGCCCTGATGTAACCATATAACGTGACCTGTTTCCCACTATATTTATTTATTTATTTAAGTAAAAATACATATAGATGGAAATAATAATTACAAACTAAAATTAATATTTATAATAAATATAAGCCGTCTAACTGTTCACTTATGGGCATGGTACCCAAAATGCTGGCGCTATTGCCCCTTTGTATAGTTTCCCACTTATATTTCCCACACGATTTTTATAGCATTAGTCGATATACCACGATCAACCGTGTGGATTCGCCCGCTATAATCGCTGCGCTATAATTTCCTCAAGAGTCAAGTTAATAAATGCAAAGTCAGTTTATCATTTATTTAACTAACCATTCCTATTTTGAATTTGAAAATACTAAGCTGATTCTGGTACAGTACTTTGCCTTACACAGTTTTCACCTTAGATCTGGTTATTAGAACTTTCTTTCAGACCAAAAAAAAAAAATAATAAATGCCTCAATTGAAATAATAAAGAAATAATAAATTCCCTGCCGGAGGTCGATCCCGGGACCTGCCACTATACACACAAACGAGCATAATTACTATTGCTTCCTAGTAGCATAACTCTGAGGCGATACTCTGTTTGGGAGAAACAACGCCAAAGATATGTTAACGTTTCCTAGTTTTATGTCACTGCCAACAAAGAATTACGTTTGTTTGTTTTCAGTTTATTCAATTTTATTTAGTCACCAAATTTTTAGATCTTCATTTTTTTTTGTATATATCTTCTCATTTATATGTTTTTTTGTAGCGTGCACTTCATATGTGTTAGATTTATTATTATTATTACTACGAGTGTAAAGCCTTGTTGATCGTCATCGTAGAGGTAGCATATTCGACTTCGGTTTACGAAGTTCTGGGTGCGATTTCCAAATCGGCTCACTAGGTATTAAGTTTTCCTATAATGACATTTTCAGTGCCGACCCGGGGTTTGGATTGGCGTTATCCACTCAAGTGCCTCGAATAGCCCTTGAGGTTCAAATGAACACTATTTTTTTTTTTTTTTTTAATTGACGGACGAAACGCTCAACGCCACCTGATGGTAGATGAAACAGAGCGACGCTTCGCAAGGCATGCAAAGAACACTCCAAAAAAAGTGCCGAATGTGTCCAACAACCCAAAGCTTGGGTGTGTTATTTATTATCTACACAATCAATAAAGGAAAACAGCAAGAGCTTTTTGTGACGCTGCCCGTCCGGGGAAGTACTATCGCCATGCTTCATGCTTTCTGCAGCTAAGCAGCATCGTTGCAATGCTGTGTGTTGCAAGAGCATGTTTGCCGGTGTTATTACAGGCACAATGAGGCTTGCACGAGATAGAACGAAGATTGTTAAATTCTAAAACGATGTCGGGAAAGAGCGACTGCTTGGTTTCTTGCCGGCTACTTCTCGGTAGAATCTGCTTTCCGAACCGGTGGTAGATTCACTACAAACAGACATACTTCACGTTTCAAAAGTGCTTATATTAGGCCTACTTGAAATAAATGAATTTAGTTTTTTTTTTTAATACCTACGCCTCAAATTGAAGCCCCCTTGCATGCCCTGTGAAGTGTTGCTCTGTTTATAGGTGATGGTTTTCCACTTACCACGAGGAGGGCCATCCTATTGGTCCGACAGTTATTATTAAAAAAAAATGCCGGCCGAGCTCCTCCACACAGCTCTACTCCAACTAAAACCAACAACGTTAAAGCCCACCATCCCGCATTAGAGCAGTGTGGTTATTTTATGCCCTAATTTTGATAGGCATAAATAAATCAGCCTCGTGGCGCATGCGCGCTTGGGCAATTGTGTAAAGTGCGAGTTGGTGTTCCAGGCTGCGGTGGACCCGAGTCACTCACCGCACAGTGTTGGATCGCGTGGCGTCTGGGGTGGACTCAACGTGGCCTACGAGTTTCAAGACGCTAACAAACCAGGGTGAGTTTAACATACACTGGGTGAGTTTAATATACATACACATACACTTGCTACACAACGACATTGGTCTGATTGATATGTATTACAACGTTAAGTTTACTTTAATTTTTATCCGCGAATTGTTTCTAACGCAGCGCTCGTTAACAATTTTGAATCTTACCACGGGAACTATTCGAGAGATCGGTATGGAAAGTACACGTCCTCTTCCATAGCATAGGTGACATGCATACCAAATTTCAACGCTGCCCGCGTTTTAGCTCGTAGACAATTTTCTATTTTCCCTCGGGAACTACTTAAGGAATCGGGATAAAAGGTAGCCCATGTTCTTGTCCATGTCAAAGGTTGCATGCATCCCGAATTTCATCCAAATCCGTTCAGCCGTTTTTACGTGATTGAGTAACAAACGTCCACTTTCACATTTATAATATTAAGTAGGATTATTTTATTTGCCGTTGAAGCTCGGAGTGACCGAGTTCAATCCCCGCGTAAACCTCAACCTTTCTGGAGTTGCGTGCGCTTTTAATTTAGGGAATTTAAAATAACACTGGTTTCACTGGTGAAGGATAACGTCGTAAGGAAACCTGCATTTTTGTGAGTTCCCCATAACGTTCTCAATGTGTGTGAAGTGCACCAATCCGCACTTGGGTAGCGTGGTGGAATACGACCTACGCCCTACTCATTCTTAGAGGAGACCCGGTAGTGGACCGGAAATTGGTTGTTAATTATGTTTACCGCGTTTTTCGTCCGCGTTTATTACGGTTCTTTATTCCTTGGGACTCGTTTGTTTTCCTAGGATAAAAGTAGTCTATAGTATACATACAAAAATCAAGTCGATTGGTTGCGTAGTTAGGGCGTAAAGTAAAGACAAACAAACTAACTAACGGGCACACTGTCTGTCGCATTTATATCGCAGAAAGGTCCTACTTATAGGACCTGTTAACAAATAAACCTACCGTCCTCTATTTCACCCCTTTGGGCGAATTATATTTATAACCCCTGGTACACATATTTCATCAATTGAATTGTTATCCTAAATACCAATTTTATCAATATCACTTTCAAGATTGACGTACTTTCATACAAACTTTGATACCCTATTTGACCCGGCGTGAAATTTTAAAATATAAAACCCCTTTTCAAGAATTATGAATAGTAATAATCATGGTATTTTCCTAGCGGAGGTTATAATTTTTTTATTCCACTACAAGTTAGCCCTTGTCTGCAATCAAAGACGATAGCGGGCTTACTGAAAAGCGCGACATAATTTAATCTTTTTTGATATAATAATATAATATAATATAATAATAATTTTATTTAATCGATAATAGTGGAAGCATGGCAAATACCAATTTTATATAATTTATCTAAAAGACGGTTTTCTTTATCAATTTAATTGATGCAAAATATAATAAATTCATTTAAAATGGTTGAACCGAAACAAGGCTAAAATCTCGCGATTTTGTGTTATAGCTTTTGCAACTCTTCCTCATAGAAGGTACTGCTACAATTACGCGTACTGTTTCTTGAACTCTAAACCGTTTGGCGTTTTTGAAGATAGGGTCCAGCCAAGCCACGAAAATATCTTTGACGGGGATCGAATGCGGGACTCCCACGTGTAATAAATCACTCACTCTACGACAGGGGTCGACAAAAGTCATGCCACTGAAGCACTGGAAATATAAAGAAGTGTCAGCTTTGCCAAGTATTTAGAACAGGACAAATGATCGAATTTATAGAAAACATTTCCATTCTGACAACATATTCTTTTGTTGTACGCTTCTAAAGGTGCCAATTAACGACGCGTGCTCAAAACGGCGACGCGCCATTTTATTCTCACAACTGATATAAAATTCTGATGTAAAAATAAAATTAATTCCATCTTAGAAAAAAAAAAAATACTTAGTATTTCAAAAGCACACAAAAATAACAATGTTGCCATCATTATTTTTTTGTAGCTAACACAACCTATTTTCAAACCATCAAAGCTCAACGCGGTAGGTAGAGATTACAATACTAAAGGGCGTAGGTCCAAATATCAACTGGTTGACTATTGTCGTAACCACGCCTGAATTTACGATTCGCTGCTGGAGCGAAAATTGAAATTTTATTTCATTTCATTTCTTACAATATTTATGCTGTTACATTTAAAATATCAGTTGTTATGCCATATAAGAAGTTAGGAACAAGTAAACGATAATAGTAAAAATGTATGTATTTTGAAATAAGCGAGGGTTTTCATTACTAAAAGTAATTTATGCTAAAAAATGACATGAGTTGTCATGACTTCTCTAACCACGCCGTTTCCCCCGTTATGCTTCAGGCATTTCATCTCAATAAAAAAGGTACAATATATTAGTAGAGAAGGTTAAAATAGCTTCTCTAATATAGGTCATTCTATGCACAGACAGAACTTGAGAACCTGTCCATGGCTCGACGCTGGTACGATTAATACAGGCATGAGATCTACGCGCTAATAAAAAGGAATATGGCAGTTTATCGATGGCTAATTATTGGACGGTAATGTGATGACTGACGTACAGATTAAAATCCATTAATTACGTTAATCCAATTTTTTTATTTTGATGGTTGTTAGTGCCCAGTTGGACCTATTAAAATAATAGTGGTTTCTGGGATCACCTGAAGAAACCACTAAAGCACCACTGAGAACCTGATGTCCGATCTGGTGTTTCTCATTTGGTAAATTAGGACACATGGTGTCTTTGTCAGATATAGGCCTAAAGCTGAAAGAACTTGTTGATCGATTTAAGTTGGCGAATTCAAATCATCAAAATCTGCCCATGCGAGCTATATATTTCTCATCTATATATTTTCGCCATGCTGAATTTATTTATTTTTATTTATTTATTTTGCTTTCTGTTTTATTTTTTGCAACGCTTTTGGCAATTCATGACATTGAAACTGGCGATATATATATATTATTTTTTGTATTCATGCATTTGCAGTACCTCTTTGCGATTTGGATATGTATTTATTGTTATTTATTTATATATATATTTGTAAGGGGAGAGTGTACAGAAGAATATTTTATCTTATCTTAAAAGGCAAGGCGCATTTGAATGAAATTTTGATATATATATTTTTGACAGCCGACTGGCGCAGTGGGCAGCGAACCTGCTTTCTGAGTCGTGGCCGTGGGTTCGATTCCCGCAACTGGAAAATGTTTGTGTGATGAACATGAATGTTTTTCAGTGTCTGGGTGTTTATCTGTATATTATAAGTAATTATGTCTATTGTATTCATAGAAATATTTATCAGCTATCTTAGTACCCATAACACAAGCTACGCTTACTTTGGGGCTATGAAGTGATGTGTGTAATGTGGTAGTATATTTATATTTATTTATTTTATAAGATGTGCCTTATAGTCGTAAAAATGTAATAGGCCCGTTTTGACATTTGTCATTGCGACGTAACTAGTTATGGAACCATAAGACTCTGTACTCGATACTCACGATAAATCAATTCAAGTTTGTATCAGTACTTGATTGATATTATTATGTATTGTAAAGTGTTCGTTCGTTCAAAGTATTCCTTTAACTTCACAACCAATACGCGTGACTGGCTGTTGATTATACGTCCACTTTTCAACATGTTGAAACAGAGTTAGTACTATATAACAACAAACACAAAAATCTAGTCAAATCACTATGTTTAAATTAATGTCCAAAATAGAAGAGCCATAGTTAACGTAATAGTAAACAATATATATCAAACTTAAACGAGCGCACAGTCAACTTTACAAGATGAGGAACGAAAAACTGCGCAGTGCGCGCGGGGACGCTTCAGTCATGTGCCGCTTGGTCAGATACATTATCTCAGACTCATTATTTAGAACCCATTTTGAGAACCAAGCTCATTCTTTGCAGTAAAGATAACTACACAATATTTAATTTCGATATTCAGTAAAAAAATGGTTACAGCTCTAGTATAAAAAAAAAAAGACTGAGAACGTAACTGTTTTCGGAACGTTTCGCAACAATTATAAATTGCATGCTACTATGAAGTAAGCGCAAAAATAATACTCGCGATATATTCTTTCATATTATTTAACGTCCCAAAAAAATTTACGTATTTTTTAAAACACTGTATCTAATTGATTTTAATTCTTTTGTTTCTTTCAGTTTCGTTCCAAGTTACATTCTATGGTCTTGCACAAATGTCAAAACGGGCCTTTTACATTTTTCCGACTATAGTTATCTTAATATGTTGACCTAATGTACTAACCTACGACAGTCTTCGGACTATTTAACTCCTTGACAACTAACAATAATATAAAAAAAAGTTGTCGTGTTTGCAACCACCAGATGAATATACATCATATGCCGCTGCGAAAGCTAGTGTTTTACTAGTTTTTAGTTGGACGACGACCCTGGCGTAGTGGTGAGCGCTGTGAATTTTATTTGGAGGCCCTGGGTTCGATTCCCGGTAGTAGCAATTTCGGAATTTATAATTTTGGAATTTTCTCTTATCTGGTAGGGTGGGAGGTTTCAGCCTTAGCTAGTTACCACGGGTATGTACATAATTCATCAAAATATTCATCAGTCATCTTAGTAACTATAACACGTTACACATTACCATAAAAAACTTTGGGGCTAGATCTACTTTATGTAAAAACCTCTATAGCCAAAATATGAATGTTCTAATACATTAAAATTGGTTCCTCTACTTAAAGTAAATATTTTATATTATAAACAGTAGTATACTACTGAAATTCATGACATCGAAACTGGCGATTTATATATATTTTTTATTTTTTTTGTATTAATGCTTTTACCGTACCTCTGCGATTAGGATTTATACTTTTTGTTTATAAGTTTTATTTATACATATTTGTAATAATTATTTATATATATTAATTTAGTTAATTAATAAATATATACCAAAATTCCATTCAAATTAATTTTGGTAAATATGTATCTTTATATATATATTTCTTGTGTGCGTGTGTATGTCACTAAACTCCTCCTAAACGGCTGGACCGATTTGAATTAATTTTTCGTTATGCGTTTGGGTGGCACCCTGGATGGTTTCGATTCACAAATCAGCCCGACAGATGGGTCAGCTTGTATTTTTATAAGATGTGTGAAACATTTTAACAATAAACATTTTACAGTATAAAATAATTTTTTGTCAAAGTAAATACCTTTTTCGCTTCTGATATTTACAGTACAAAAAGTTTCTAACGAAAACAACAAATAGTTTAGACCATTAAATACATTTTTATTTAGCTAGAATATGGTCCATGAAACATAGGTGTTTTTTTATTGGCGTGCAATTGTCGTTAATCATTTTAACCATTTTCAACATTACACATTTAACATTATCAGGAGAGTGACATTTAAATTAAGTAGAAAAAAAGTTGTCCGGCAGGGACAATTTGCGAATTTATAATTTCTGAATTTCCTCTGGTCTGGTCTGGTGGGAGGCTTTGGCCGTCGCTAGTTACCACCCTACCGACAAAGACGTGGTGCTAAGCGATTTATTGCGAATGTGTTCCGGTGTTATGTCGCGTAGAAACCGATTAGGTGTATGACAACCATACTCCCTGACAGGTTAGCCCGCTACCATCTTAGACTGTATGATCTCTATATAAAAATAAATACTAAAATAATACAATGTAATAAATAATTACCTCTGTAATTCTGATTTCTTATATTACTCTAGGTTTGAAAGTAATAGACGATGATCTTACACTAAAACGTGCCAGTTAAAATAGACTTATTTAAATCTCATCTTCTCATCATATCCTAAACTATATTCATTCGAATAACAAGCTGTAAAGGGTAAAGTTTATCTCCATAAGATTGTCTTGATAGTAAAATGTGTTTTTTTTTGTAAAGAATAATATTGTATGCCTAATAACCTTTGAAATGCACCTTTTAATATTTAAATTATATTCGACTTGAAAGCCGTGGTTTTATCTGTGATGATAGAAATGAACCAGTGTTTGTGCTCTTTAGTCGTTGAGGTAGTACCTACTTACGTTTTACGAAGCACGAGGTTTTACCATTGTGTCAACGTAAGCGGATGAAGAAGGTCGTTGAAGTTTTTTCTTCGAGCTTACTTATTGAGTATACCTAGGTGTGGTATCAAATGCGACGACCGCTATCGAATTTAATTAAAGTGTAATAATAAAACTAGTTTAGTTAACTAACTAATATTATAAACGTGAAAGTATTTTTGTTTGTTTGTCCTTCGTTAGGGCATTAGGCCCTTACGACGCAACCAATGAACTTGATTTTTGGTATGAAGTTGATAACGCAGGCTTATTTTCATCCAGGGATAACAACCGTAACTGGACTTGTAGATAAACCGATGTAAAAAAAAAGTGAATAGTTAATACAATATGTTTTATATCTGTTAAGTATTAAGCGGTGATAGACCAGTCGGTAGAAGCTCGACTACACTTTCGTGGGGTCGAGTTCGATTCCCAGCACACACCTCTAACTTTTCAAAGTTATGTGTGTTTTAAGTAATTAAATATCACTTGCTTCAACGGTTACGGAAAACATAATGAAGGATACCTACATGCCTGAGAGTTCTCCATAATGTTCATAAAGGGGTGTGGAGTCCACCAATCGACACTGCGATAGCGTGGTGGACTACGGCCTTAACCCCTTCTCATTGTGGGAGGGAGACCCGTGCCCTGTTGTGGGCCTTTAATGGGTTTATATGATGGTGATGATTAAGTGTTTTCTACATTCTTCTACAGTGTAAGCGGAATGGCCGGTACCAGCAAAGACGCCAACGTTGGGACGAGCATTGGATCGATGCCTGCAGCTATGCGCAACAAAAAACGCGCGGCGATGGCCGCTTCAGTGGTATCGATGAACACTCCGCCGCCAATCCGTAAGTGACCAATAGCGAATCAAGTCCACTGATGGATTAAGGCCTCTCCCGACGGGGGGGTTGGTCCATGGCTGGGCAGACAGGTTGGTTATCGCAGTAGATGGTAGTAGTAGCACGTAGCTGCTGACCATTCTACGTTATATTACATTATTTGCATCGTACGACATCCGGTGACCACTGTATTATGACATCCTGTCACCACGCGACACAGTAAGTACAATGTCATCGATTTGCTTCATTACAGAGACTACTTCATAATTGCGGTCTGATTAGTTTACCATAAGGGAAAACATAGTATAAGTGCAGGGAGAAAGACGACGCGTTGGATCGACTGGCAACATATAAAAAAAGGTCTTTTTTGCGCGTTTTTTTGCTTGATCGATAAATGTTGTTTGTGTTTCATATTGCACCTTGGTGTGGATCCATCTTGCACTCTTTAATTTAAGGTATATGTGTTGCAACCTCTCCGGCGCTGTGGTGAGCGCTAGGGTCTTATAAGTGGTCGGCTGCTGGGGGCCAAACTCGGGACTGGTTTGGTCCCCGGCAGCAGCAGTATTTATGATTTATTTGTCTGGCCAGGCCGTGGCTAGGTACCACCCTACCGGCAAAGACGTGCTGCCAATTGATTTAACGTTCAGGTACGATGCCGTGTTGAATCCGAGGTGCGGGATACAACTGTATCCCTAACAGGCTAGCCCACGGGGCTAACTTGTAGTGTAATAAAAAAAATGCTTCAGTATCGACTGCGACGCACTCTCTGGCCAGCGTCCGACGGCAGCCTCAGCCAACGCCGCCTCCGCTCTACTCCGAGGCCATCAAGGAGTCGCCGCCGAGCTCGCCTAGTATGTATTTCATTTACCTACTCGATACTACTTTTTTTTTGCCTAGTTTCTGATGCAAAGATTTCCGCACTGTTAGACAAACGGTGGGTGACATATTCGACCAAGGATCGCATTACAAGTCGGGCCAATCAAGTCAGTAGCCTATAACAGTCCACTGTGGGGCTAAAAGCCTTTTATAAAGGGAGGGTTTGCCCATGCACGGAAGACCGGGTTAGCGCAGCAGATGGTAGTTATAGCACGGAGGAATCTGCTAGCCGATCTCTCTTCCTTAGTCGCCTCCTAAAACAACCGCTGGCTGAGGATGGGTGGCGACAACTGTCATCTGATCATAACGAAGTGGTCGCGGCAATAAGTACTGGAATTTTTCAGTACAATCTACGGTTTGGGAATTTAGTGAAGTACACATCCCTGCCTTGGATAGCACTTTAAGCCTTAACGCGACAGTAATCGTGATCGCCCACCCACTCGCATTGGAGCAAAGTGGTGGGACGGCGTTTTTCTTTTATTTGGAATCCTCTCCTTTGTTGGCACTTGTCGCTGGACAGTGGTTGTGATCTCGTTGGGCAAATGATATACCTATGTAGGAATCCGTCCGTCAGGTGTGATTGCAGCCAAGCACCTGCCCAAGTCTCAGTCAAGCGTAAGTCTTTATAGTATTAGAGCCGTCTGTGATGGAACTCGTCTGAGGTACTACCGCCATGTTTATTTCCGCCGCCAACGAGCATTGTTGTGTTCGGGTCTGAAGCAGTGGCTTGCAATGGGTTTCTTACTAGGGTATGCATACAGCAGAAAAATTGCATAAAATGGCCAAAATCCTCCTCCTATACCACCTGTATATAAATTTTAGGGTATGCAGTGCTTTTGTGCATATATGAAGTGCACGCCACTGGTCTGAAGGGCGTGGTTGTCGGCGTCATTACAGGCACATGAGGCTTAACGCCTACGGCTCAGGTAGATGGACACCGGGCTGCACTTTGTACGACGTCTTCCTTATGCGGGTTGCTCGGTATATTTACCGATGGTTTTCCTCTTAAAATCAGATTGCCTATCTGCTTTGTCAGTCCATATGCAGTATACAAACATAAACAACTTGAATAAAAAGTGTGTGTTCTTATGTGTACACGCGTTAGAAGTTATACTTCTTTGGCGTAAAAAGATAAAAATCTTTTCTAAAATAGTATCTCTCGTCTCATTTCTACGTTTGTAGAAAAAACGACAGACAATAGAATAAAGGTATTTAATACATTGAAAGTTTTATTATAATGCGTTATCTAGTTAAATAAAGTTTATTTTAGTATCACAAATAAAATATTTCTACATAATTAAAGAGATTAACATTATTAAATTCGGTTTACTGATAGACTCATTATTCGACAACCAAGTTCGACAATTGAAAGTGTACACAGTCAAACCTTATAGCTAACTTCAGGGTGTCGGTTCTTTGTGACGGTGTGCGCGCGCATCGTTAAAGTTTACTCTCATATTTTTTCCCAAACGCGCCAAAAGAAGTATAACTTCAAAAACATATAAATAAAAAAAAATCCACTATAATTGATGCTGCTGATAAAGTGTTATCAATAGTGCTTTTTAACGGCACTTTAGAAGGATATATAAGCTGCAGCCTTCGTCAAAAGTTGGGCTATCAAATACAATATCGATTTTTTTAAATAGGACTTGTAGTTCCAGAGATACCAGAGATAGATTTAACGCGTACAACCATCAGAACTTTTTAAAGTTCTCACTGGGTAAAGAAATATATCACTTTGATAAGATGGGGTTCATGGGATTTGTTGAAAATAATCCTTAAAACCACGCAATTCTGCAATTAAGGAAGTTATTAATCGTTAATATCTGATTGATTTAGATAAGTTTAGAGAGACGTTCTAAAAGAGAGAGAGAGTTTATAAAACATAAATCTTTGAATAGTCAGTACCAGTTTATCAAAATAGAATAATGAGTTTAAAGTTGTTATTATTTTGTTTCAGGTTCAGAGCGCACCTTGAAGCCGAAAATTGAAAGGTAAAAATGTTTTTTTTAATTTGTTTCTGTAAGCGGCGATACCCTAGTAGGAGCTTCGGCTTCCCTTTCCGGGCCACCGAGTTCACCTCTAACCTCTAGACTAATCCAATCTATGATTTAAAAGTTAGGTGAGATAGTGGTCAAGTAGAAGCTTACCGTACTAATAAGACATAAAAGAAGCTGTCTAGTCAGAACGATCTTGCGGTAAGTGTAACGGGAGGAAATAACTCTTACTAAAGTCTGATTTTCAATTAGGTGGAATTCTGACGTTTCGCGGTGATAACGATGACATATTTATATAAAGTAAATTATATGTTACGAGTTTTATGGATTATATTTATAAACGCGTTTTCACTTGTTAACTAATATGACATCGTCTAATATTAAATAAAACCTATATACTCGTATATAAAAATAGCTGTTGCCCGAGAGTTCGTCCGCGATAAAATTTTGATTTGCTCTGAAATTAAAAGAAATCCTGGGACATCGTATCGGAAAGGCGGAGTGGAGTGCAGTGGGCAGAGACCCTGCTTTCTGAGTCGAAGGTCGTGGGTTCGATTCCCACAACTGGAAAATGTTTGTGTGGTAAACATGAATATTTTTTAGTGTCTGGGTGTTTATCTGTATATTATAAGTATTTATGTGAATTTTATTCATAAAAAAAATTCACCAGATATGATAGTACCCATAACACAAGCTACGCTTACTTTGGGGCTAGATGGCGATGTGTGTATTGTCGTAGTATATTTATGTATTTATCTCCAGCAGTACCTGAAAATCAGTTCCATGACTTAGACTTTATACGTTATCAGGTCTAGCTACCGGCAAATTTCAAATGTCCTAAAGATCAGTTCAAATGTTTATACCGTAGATGGCTACAAATAGACAGAAATACACACTTTAGTATTTTTTATATATTATTTAAAGTATTAGTACTATAACCGAAGTTTCAAAGAATCCGTTTATCCCGTATGTTGCTGGCCTAATTTGATCACCTTAAGTGATCCCGCTGTTTTCCTTCTTCTACTGGGCCGGTTTCAGCATTCCGAACTACTGGCCTGTTGTAAGTGCATCCCCGTCTCATTAGCCCATTTATATATAATTATAAACCTAAATGCGAATAATGGCGACTCTTAACACAAAAAAAAATTATAAATAAAAAATACATGTATCGACGGTTTTCTTAGATACCACTTTTTAGGGGTGGTAAAATAGTGGATGCATGGTACATGCTGTATTTTGTTATTAATTAACCTGAATTTTAGAGTATAGGTTTATTTTAAACACCCTAATGCTATCCTTTATTTCAGAGTTTTAAACAGTATTTTTTAAATAATTAGTTTTATTAAATCAGATGTAGATAATAATTTAAACTTGAGACTTTGTATTTCTGTGTTATTGTGACCTGTAAACGTATAAATCATGGAACTTATTTTGAGGGTCTGAGGCGTAGTCGCTCTCGGGTTTTCTTCTAAGAATATGATTTAGACTCGTTAATGTAACGATAACTATTTTTCTTTGGTGAAAGAAGCTGAAACTTACACGAAGTACCTACGCTACATTCTCCGACTTAAGTCAATGTATCTAGCGCAATAGTCAATTTTTGATGCTGCTTTTATTTCACGCATCTCTCGATTATTAGCAGTATATTGTGATACAGGGTGAAACATTCTATAGGTAATAGAAAACCCGGAACGGTCATTTACGATTGAAAATGTTGATTGCGAAAGTTGGTGCGTCTGTTTTGTTTTTTTTTTGACGTTTGGCTCAACCTTCACCGATTTGGCATAAAGATATCTTGCTAGCATGATATAAAATTCAAAATACTGGCCGACTGATAAATCAATGCGTAGCCTAAACCTCGGGCGCTAGAGAAATGCATTTATTTAAGGACATAGATTCTTTGTTTTCTGAAAATTCAAAGGGGTACGGTTCCTGGATGTTAAAAAAAAGTGTTATTTTTAAACGGCTTGGCAGCAAAACTGATCTTTAGAAAATTGTGCATAAATACAGATTTCATTCTAGAGTTAGACACCGCACTACTTTTAGCTCGGGTAAATAAACTGATACGTGATTCTTTAAAATCTTAAACAAACGCGTACGACTAATGAACGCTAGTAATATACATCATAATTTAAAAAAAATGTGTATCAGGTATAAAAGGTATATAAAAGTGTTATATATATGTAACTGTAGTGTCAACATACACACGTACAACGTTTCAGGCCTGTATGGAGACACGCCCAGCAATAGATGAACTCAAATGTCTTAAAATAACAAATGTCAGAATTCTACTTAATTAAAAATCAGACTTTTGCCCAAATATGAGTCCTACATAGCCTCTGTGTACTATCTCTGTTTAGTTGTAATCGGCATTTTTCAATAGATCAAATGCGCCTTACTACTGTATCTCGTTATATTATGCTAATATTATAAAAAAAGCGGAGGTACCTAAGTAAACACAACATTGGTAGACCTCCAACGAGGTGGACGGATGACATCAAACTAGTAACAGGGAGCCAGCCGCTTCACACAAGCGGCACGAGGCCGTGGTATTCGGATCTCCCTAAATAACCGTTACTGGCTTCAGTAACAAGGATCCTACATAGCATCTCACTATCCACACATTCTAGCCACGAGATCTCATGCGTCTTGTACTACCTCCTGTATCACTGTGCTAATATGAAAAATAAGCGGTGAACTAATCCGGGATTTAAGGGAGAGACTAGAACCCGTCAGCCTTTCTCCTCAATCACACCTGCCCGTGGTGCACCATGCTGTTTTACCCGCCCGTTATATAACCATAAGCCGCTGGTCCAAAATACACTGACCGGTAACAGGCAGCAGTGTTATCAATGTGAGAGGGTCACCAATCGGAATGCCAAGTGTAGTGATTATTGGCAAAACTTTTGTGGCAAGTACAAAAAAACGACAGACCCTAGTCCTCGGCAGGTCTGCTATTCCTGGCTCTAGTAGCCGTTATAGTAACGGCAGGCAAGGAGTGTTAAGAATTTCTGCTAGCGATTCCGCTACAAACCCCTGGCAACGTATAACGGCTAATGACTGAACCTGGCAACGTATAACAAACGCACTTTGAGGACAGAGGAAACGATGATAGAGCTGGAAGAAGCAGTGAGGGAGTTGCTTTGGGAAACCTGGAACTGTCATTTACGATTGAAAATGTTAATTGCGAAAGTTGGTGGGTCTGTTTTGTTTTTTTTTTTTTGACGTTTGGCTCAACCTTCACCGATCTTTATGAAATTTGGCATAAAGATATCTTGCTAGCATGATATAAAATTAAAATACTGGCCAACTGATAAATCAATGCGTAGCCTTATAAAGGATTATCTGAAGTCTGAAGAGCGGAAGATGACTCGATAATCTTGAAATCCGGCAAATTATTTTACTACTAGGATTGAGATCAAGCTGGTCTCGGATTGATCTTCCACAATTCCATCGTGAACAACATTATTCGAGTCGAAAGTGTGTCGACCAGGGTAGCGTCCCTCATACTCAGAATCACCAAATGGTATTCGCTTAAGGTTATACAGGGCTACGCACCCACAAAGACTCACTCCAATGAGGAAGTAGAGGCAATGTATGAGGATATTTCGAAAACCATACATGCTTCGAAAACTTACTACAGTGTTGTGATTGGGGATTTCAACGCAAGGCTGGGCAAGCGAAGTGGTGCTGAGCGGACCTATTTCGATATAGGCAACGGAACGAACGGGGCCAAATATTGGCCTATTTTATAGACAAGGAGTTCCTCTAGATGATAATCTTCTTCTTCTTTTTTATTCTTCTTCGAAAAGCTGCCTCACAGAAAATGGACCTAGGTGAGCTGCGCTGGTTCGACGAGAAATTTATTATGTAAACTAAACGGCAAATACTCAATGATATCTGGAATCAACAGGGTGAAAACCGGAAGCGATCACCTAATGTTTGAATGCAAATCCTCAATGTAAAGCTATACAATATATAGAATAGTAATGTGCTGGAATCTGATGTTCGGTGACGTACGAGATTAGTATGGCTCTCAAATAACTCAAGAACAGCAAAGCACCGGGTGATGACGGACCAGCAGAACTGAAAGAGGGTGGGAACTAAGGTAGTACTTAATTAAAATAGGCCCCTTGGAGTGAGACCGAGTTCAAGCTCGGCACGAATTCTTGCCTGAGAGTTCTCCACAATGTTCTCCAAGTTATGCGAAGTCTACTAATCCGCACTTTGCCAGCTTGGTGTACTGCGACCTACGGATCTTAAGAGCAGACATGTGACATGTAGTGCGCCGGCAATAGGTTTTTATGATTATGATGAATATTATAAATACGAATGTGTGTCCGTTAGTTTGTTACTTTGGTTCGACTCAAGTGCAGCGATCTTTATTTAATCTTTTTGGATCAATTGGAGATCTTGGAGGCGGAAATAGTATTCTCCTTATCCTGATATGTGTACACATTCCCAGCTAGCTAGCTAACGCCTGCGACTTCGTCGGCTATTGTTCAGGTTTTTAAAGAATCGTGTAGAAACAGATGGCTTACTTTTGGCTTAAAACTGTGCAATGTCTTACCATGAAAAGTTACATCGATGCAAAATTTTATCAACATCCGTATTGCTGCTAAGTTAAAAATAACACTTCTTTTAATCATCCGGAAACTGTATTCCATTGTCGGAACACAAAAGTAAGTGTCCTTACTTAAAAGAAGGAAAGTCCTTATCCTATAAGAAGCCAAAATTCAACAAGATCCGTGAAGGTTGTCCAACCTTAGATAATGAACATACGGACAAACCTTCGCAATCAACATTACCTAATGCGGTTTCATCTTACCTGTTATACGTTTCACACCCTATAATATTTTTCTGCTAATAATCGGGACATGTGTGATAACAGAGTAGAAAAAATTCCCAACAAAAAAAATGGAATAAAAAATAAGTTATTAGTGTCTAGGTATATATTTATAAACTAGCGACACCTCGCGACTTCGTGCAACCTTAAAAGATAGTCATATGCTGTCGCGGACTGTTTTTTAGAACTTTAAAGAGGAACTATGCCGTCATAGTTACTAATACTTCCTTCGTATTAGCGTAACTTTTACCGTTTACGTATCGCACGCACCGGAAACTTTCAAAAAGTATATTTTTTTCACATTTTACATTGATGATTGTAGCGTGGTTATGGTAACTATTGGTCGTGTGCACAGCCTTGAGCCTGAACATTTTTTTAAATTTCAAATAATAGTGTTAAAAACCTCTGCATATAAAAAAATATTATAGATATAAAATATAAATATATCAGATGTAATGCTTAATATAACATCTAATATGGCATGTCATCATACGGTTGTTTTAACTTTTACAAAAAATCTGTATCAAATAAAAAAAGCTGATAAAAATGTTTGTCTTTACTGAAATGTCGTAAAATGAAAAATATCAGAACTGCACGGAATTAAAAATCACACTTTAGATATACATATAAAGGTATAAATTTTTTAGTTTGGGTTAGTTAGTTAGGTTAGTTTAACTAATTGTGACACCATTTTGCATAGCTTTCGTCCTGGACAGTGCATAATTTTAAGTCTGGGCTAATAAACTGTTCCTACAAAACTTTAAATAAAGGCGGATGGCTAGTAATAAACAGAATGGCCGTAAAAGGTAATCCCGCTACCATCTTAGACTTAACCATCACTAACCACAACGTGAGATTACAATCATCAATTAAAAAGCGTTTTCAATTCTCGTATCTGTGTTTTCTCGTCTCGGTGCGATTGCAGTCAACGGATAAAAAAAGGAAGGAATAAATATAATATTCCCTCCTTTTTTTATCCAATCAATCATCAATCCTATCAATCCTTTTTTATTGTATAAGCAAACATATAGGCACGCGAGCACAATTACCTTCGCGACGCAAACTCACACACGCAGAATCATACACTCAATCATCGAAACAACAATTTAAGGAGAGCACTGTCGCCTCTAATACAGGTTTTTACCTAAATCAGGGACAGTAGATTTTAAATGGCACCATTACATACATTTATTACATACACACCAATATAATTTGTGAGGCACGCATTTGTTTGTATAAATATTATAATAATTTAAAAACTGTATGTACCTACATTTCTTGGGAATAAATTATTATTATTATTATTATTATAAATAATTGAAAGAAAGACGTCAATCAGTTGATCTAATGATGACGATTGAAGCGTTAAACCCCCGTGCGTTACAGGATCGGGGCGAATTGCACGGCGCCTCACATGCTGGGCAACGAGCTCAACTTGGAGAGCGGTGCGGCCGCGCGTTTGCAGGAGCAGTTGTCGGCGGAGCTGGCTGCGCACGCCGCCAACACCGCCGCGCAGGACATGCTGGTGCCGCCGCCACTCATCAATAAGGCTGGCCCGGTAACGTACTACCAACATTTTACAGTTACCTGCTATATAATAACAAGGTTGACTCGGTAACGTACTACCAACATTTTAACATTTTACACCTACCTGCTATATAGTAATAAGGCTGACTTGGTAACGTACTACCAACATTTTAACATTTTACACCTACTTGCTACATAACAAGAAGGCAGTCCCGGTAACTTACTACCAACATTTTACAGTTACCTGCTATATAATAACAAGGTTGACTCGGTAACGTACTACCAACATTTTAACATTTTACACCTACCTGCTATATAGTAATAAGGCTGACTTGGTAACGTACTACCAACATTTTAACATTTTACACCTACTTGCTACATAACAAGAAGGCAGTCCCGGTAACTTACTACCAACATTTTACACCTGCTATATAATAACAAGGTTGACTTAGTAACGTACTACCAACATTTTAACATTTTACACCTTCCTGCTATATAGTAATAAGGCTGACTTGGTAACGTACTACCAACATTTTAACATTTTACACCTACTTGCTACATAACAAGGAGGCAGTCCCGGTAACTTACTACCAACATTTTACACCTACCTGCTATATAATTCCAAGGTTGACTTGGTAACGTACTACCAACATTTTAACATTTTACACCTACCTGCTATATAGTAATAAGGCTGACTTGGTAACGTACTAACAACATTTTAACATTTTACACCTACCTACTACATAATAACAAGGCTAAATTGGTAATGTACTACCAACATTTTACACAAACCAGATACATAATAACAAGGCTCGCATGGTAACGTACTACCAACATTTTACACCTACCAGCTTCATAATAGGAAGGCCGGCCCGGTAACGTACTACCAACATTTTAACATTTTACACCTACCTGCTACATAATAACAAGGCTGACTTGGTAGCGTACTACCAACATTTTAATATTTTATACCTACCTGCTATATGATAATAAGGCTGACTTGGTAAAGTACTCTTACCTAACCTAACCTACATGCTTCATATAAAGTACTACCAACATTTTATACCTACCTGCTATATAATAACTAGGCAGTCCCCGTAAAGTACTACTAATATTCCAACATTTACACCTACCTACTACATATTTAGAAGGCCTGCCCGTTAACGTTAAACCTCATAAGCCTGTAATTACACCGATACCAAGCCCTTCAGACCGAAACACTTCACAGCATTGCAATTTTGCTTGGTAGAAACTGATGTAATGTTTTTGGCTATACTTTAGAGCAACTATAGCCAAAAACATTACATATTATTTTACGAGTTATTCCTATTAATTATTTGCCCGGTCTAACTTTATTAGAAAATATTTAAATTTAGCATCAACATAAACAATAGATAATATCGAATTATTGTCAAATGGGTTTAAAAAAAAATACCAAAATATTTTTCAAAAGTATTTAAAGAAGTAATGGTATAGTTGTCCGCGAGCGAGAGACAAACACTGGAATTCACAATCGAAATGTGCACAGTCCCCGAAAATCTAACGTATATAACGTTGAATATTTAAACAACATTGCATGTCTTTCATAGGCAATCGCTTAAGAAACCCCGACCTGAACAGAGTTAGTTTTAATCTTAACAAAAAAATATATTGGAGTTTTAAACTAGATATCCTTAAAAAAAATGGGTAAGGCTTCGGTTTTCCTTTCGTGGAGACCGAGTTCCAGCCCCGGCAAGCACCACTTTCGGAGGTACTTAAATATCACATGCTTTAAACGGTGAAGGAGAACATCGTGAGGAAACCTGCATGCCTGAGAGTTCTTCAAGCGTTCTCAAGGGCGGGTGGCGGTCTACCAATCCGCACTTGGCCAGCTTGGTAGACTCCGGCCTAATTTCGGTAATAGGGAGACCAATGTCATCCAAAGTTGTTCCTTTTTATTAACTGAACCCTGAACAACATTGCTTACCCAGCGCAATCGACAACTTTTTTTAACCTCTAACGCAAAAACTACAGGATTATACTAACTCGCGATAACGTCGGGTTGTTATCAGTTTTACGTGCGTGGCATTGTATCCCGATAGCATAAACCTATTTTGTTTTTTTTTTCACAGTCCCTTATCTTGATTTCCTCAGAGCGCGTTCACCAGCACCGGCCGCAGTACTTCGAGCGCTCAAAGTCTCGATCAGCTGTTAGAGCGACAGTGGGAGCAAGGCTCGCAGTTCCTCATGGAGCAAGCTCAGCATTTCGATAGTAAGTCTCAAGCCAATTTATATTAATAATAAATATATTGCTTAATATATTTCCCACTCAAATGTATTGCGTTGCGCGAAGTTTTTATGCCGCACACACGGGTATTTGACCCTTATCATCATATACTATTCGATGGATGTTGTATAAATTAATATTTGGATAACTAAATGAGCTATTACCAATCATATTATAGTAGTTTATTCCTCGAGGAGGGTTATATTGCATTTTACAGTCGAGGCGGTATTAGGCGTGTGAACTAAAAGCTGACGCGCTATTAAAGCCGAGAGTGTAACAAGTAATGTACCCGACGTGTGTCCGTCGATTTTCATCACACTTGCGAGAAAATAACAGGATGAACTTTATAATATGTTCTCAGACACTGACCCCTTTTTGCAGTTTTTGCACTGTATGAAAGTTCCGTAGGCCGCCCTGTCGATTGATGGTTTGTTCCCGGAAGTAGAAAAAAAGCTATTGCTCGAACTTCCAATTAAAAGTGGACATTTTGAATAATTAATAATAGAACATAAAGCAAAAATATTAACAAAACATATGACGGTTTTTGTTTTGCGCGCCATAGTAAACCGAAATACAAACAGCATCTTTCGCTGCATTCTACCTATACTAAAAATAGGAATACTTTGGTGAAACATGTTTCAAACATAACTAGTTATAATTTAATAAAAGTAAACGTTCATTTATCATAATTGAAAAGGTAAAAATATTTGTTCATTGAAGGAAATGCCTACTATTTTTACTCGCATAAAACCTTTTTGTTGGATAAAAAAAATCTGTATAACCCGGCTAAATTAAAATGGTCCATCATCATACACATAACTTGTAGCGAAGTACAAACTAAACGAAATAACGAAATCGGGTCATCATAAATAAAGCACAAGTACGGTAATTTAAAAATAAAACACGTGTGTCTGATATCTTGTATTATGAGCCTTAAATCGATGTAATAAAGTCCACGTTACGAGCAAGTGTGATGAAAAATAAATTATTGACAAAAAGTTAGAATCATTGTATCATACTTAGCCCGCTAGTATCATATAAACTGTAATTAATGCTTCGCTAATATTAGCAATATTGCTTGTAAGGCGAAACTAGGCGAGATACAATGATTATGCAAACAATAACATAAATAAGCTTATGTTATGCAACAAATTTTTAGAAATAAATGGTTAATTGATGGATAAAAAGTCGATGAAAATTTAAATATCGAATTTTCCAAGAAACTGCCACCGAGCTTTAACCAACTGTCTACAGAACCGAATGGTAATAAATTTTGGCAACGTTGATTCTGTAGCGCGTAAACCAGAACACAAAGTAATCCGCAATAAATCTAACTTACTATGAAATACTTTGTGATTAGTGTGACGTGGATATTGCTAATTTATGGAATAGAAGACGTGCAACCAGGTTTGTATCATTGAGGTAATAATAATATGAATCCTGAAGCGCCTCATTACGTTTTTTATGTAATTCTTACTCAATAACTTTGTGTGCATACTTTTTTTTGTAAATAAGTAAATATTTTTTTTAATTGCCTTTCCCTTTTGTTATGTTGATCTGTCTATCTTATTGTATATAACTTAGCTGGGATTTTAAGTAAAAGTAATGTGGGAAAAGGTACCAAAGCATTATTTTTTTCACGACAAAAAATGCTTACGCTTTAATTAAACCGATGTAAAGAAGATCATCACTCGGGAAATACATTTACGACATCACTTTAAGCAATAGATTTGATTCTAATGGAGAAAAATAAGCTATATATTGGACAACTGGCACAATAATCACTTCTGCCAATAGATGTGAGAGATCGCATTGGAACAAAAACCTTAAGAATCGTGAACTTAGTCGCGGGCGACATCTAGCACGATCGATATGACGCAGAAGACGAAGCAGAAAACAAATAAACAACGGAAGATATGAAAACAGAAGAAATTCAAATTTTTTAACAATAAAAATATATCTAAGATATTTTACAGATACTTAATTTTGTATGTATTAATAAAGTATTTGTTTTAAAAAATAAATATGCCGTATTCTTATTACCATTAGACTGAATTAAATTTATTTGTTGACGAAAGAAACTTAAAAAACATAAATATCACAAAAAAATATTTTCATCGACTTTTTAGGTCAAATACTCGTGTGTGCGCTCTTGCTGTCTTAGGCTTCCTTAGACTTATGAAACCTCTCCACCCCAAAGGCCAAAGTAAGCGTAGCTTGTGTTATGGGTACTAAGATAGCTGATGAATATTTTATGAATATAAAACACACAAATACTTATAATATACAGATAAACACCCAGACACTGAAAAACATTCATGTTCATCACACAAGCATTTTCCAGTTGTGGTAATCGAACCCACGGCCTTGAACTCAGAAAACAGCGTCGCTACCCACTGCGCCAGTCGACCGTCGCCCGAATAATAACCGTCATCTCTGTTTAACCGGTAAAAAAACCGAAACCTTAACCGAAATAATTCCAATAATTACGGTTTCCGAGCCTTGCATTATCATCATTTTTGACCGCAAATAAAATCTATCATCCGCGCAAAAACGAGCTGCGTTAAACAGAACTCAAAATCGAATGCGAAACGGCACGTGCGAAAATGCTGTGAATATCTTGATCCCATTGATGATGAAGCCATTTTAATAACGTAATTGGCGTATCGGCTTGGCTTATCCAGATTCTACAGATAATCTTGTTTGTCCGCATCAAATTCGTTTATATCGATGATAGATTGTACCGTATAGAATATTACAGACGAAAATTGCAGTAAGTTATGCTAGTGTTACCACGGCGTACCACGTTTATGTAGGGACAGCATAGCATTCGTAAACGAATGGTAACTATTGAGTACGCCGTTAATTTACGAGTTACGGAATCTATCACCGTCGAAAATAAATATTTTCTATAAATTAATACAAGAAATAGCGCAAGCTACAAACCAAAATTTTTGCGTCTGATTTTGCAAAGGGATTTTTTATATTATTTTTTATTTTTTATTTTTTTTACCAATTATTTTACAGATGGAAAATGGGATTAAAATTTACCGCTAGATTTATTTCTGATGAGATGAAATGAAATTGAAGAGGTTGTTTTGACTTTGTTGTCTGACGTTAATATAAAATTCGAGAAGAGAAGTTTAATATTGAAAAAAAAAAATATTCTCGTTAATTATTAAATAACCAAAAGGAATTGTGATATAATTGCTCAGACAGCTATTAGGTGCTTAGAAAGCTTATACAATATGATTTAAATTGTGTTTAATAAACTCTTCTTTTTTTCAGAGTGACGCAAAGTAGTTTGTATTGCTAATTCGTTTATTTATTCATTAAGTAACATAGGACATGAAAAAGGACAGGACACGATCATGGACTACTAAGCACTAATATGATTACTTCCAGGAGCCAGCGTATGTGAGAGAAATCGTATGGGTATATTATATTTTGTGTGATAAGATTCGCGATGCGTCCACACGTTGCTCAGTGTCGCCGAGGCACGTATAGATAGCGTATTCAATTGCGCTACGATATAATCTTCGTAAACAAACTACTTCAATATAGGGTACTCGGTATTGTAAAAGTAAACGTTGTCCCGTTATCCTTGCGTGTGGATGCCTAGTACAATTGCGGCCCAACGTTGGTACCACCGACGGTAACAACGTGAGGGCCGGGGTAAGATGGTCTCACACTGCTACATTTAACACTGATGCCACACCCACATTAATCTTTCCTTTTTTTTTTGTTGATAGTCTCGTATCTTTAACGGCCCCGCTATGTCCCTTTGAAAATAATTATTTGTATTTTTGGATTCATACTTATTTTGGAGCTCCATGACTCTTGAGATTGTAGCGGGTTTTAGAAAAATTGACTGAAATGAGATTTTCGTGCGCAGATTGCACACTTGAAGGAGTTAGTCTACAGCGAGAATCATTTCCATTTCTCACTGTTGTTTAATTGGGTTTAAATTTTGTTTCATCATGAATTACAAATTGAAATCCAACTTTAGATAGTTTTGAATACAGTGCGAATGGGCAATTTTTTGCGCGACTTTGAGTTCGACACTTGGCGAGCTGGTCGGAGCGTGCAGGAGTCGCCCGCAGAATCAATTTTTAGGGCCCTAATGGCCTTAAGGGATTCACAAAGCAAAAGTGAAGGTAACTAAAGTTGAGTTTCAATTGAACTTAATTTTTTTTTTTAATGAAGGCCCCGAAGTGTACCTACGTGTGCTTTTTATTTGTTTCTTTTTTTTTTGGTTTGATATTTTCAATGTCTTGGATGTAGCAAAATACTATTTTCAAAGTAATTTCGAAATCCCAAAGTAGTACCTATTGTGTAGATAATATTTTTTAATTGCCTGAGGCCCGTATAAAAACATAAAATACTATACAAATTAATGAAACACAATGATATCACAGATTAAGGATAGTCTTACAGAGGTCCGACGTAGACAGAGCAATCGTGTGGTTAGTGCGTGGGCGTGCGGGGCGGGGCGGGAACCCATACTACGGGTGCCAGTAGGGGCCCTTCCTCGCCCCGATACAATGTCGCGACCACGAGATAAGGCGTCGAATTACTGTATCTCTTCTTTATACTGTGATGCTATAATTTAGTATTCGAGATCGCTATGTAGCCGCAAATAATAAGGCCGCAAAATTGTATACTTTGTATTCTGCTTATTTTTATTTTAACTGCACTTTGATGTGGTCTATAAAGAAAGTGTATTCATCTATTCATTCATTCATTTATTCAAAATATAAAACGGTTAATAAAAAATACAACGATGAACGGTGTTTTCTGCGTCGTATACTACTTGCCTCGGATCGGTCAATATTAAGACGCCTCTCCCACCGCCGTTGCGAAAGTCACAAGCTATCGACTATTTTCTCGCTCGAGAAACGTAAAATAGACTTAAAACATAAAAAGATAATTGAATCCCGGGTGAATAAATTAAATACATACAAAATTAATTGTTGATCACTATATTTCCAAACGCAGACGAGAACTCTCTCCACTAATTTGTCGCTAGCAAGACATGACACTAACTCAGCTATGCTCGACTCTAGACCAACAAGCGCGAATAAAAGCTTAAAAGAGGAGCATGAAGTTGTTATAGAAAATGTTAAAATAGTCGGTACAACATAGATATTTATATTTCTCGCTCCTGGGCACAAACACAACTGCGATGCGTTCCATAGTTTATATATACGAGCTCTCGCAACGAAACGCAAATCCAAATTCATAATAAGTTTATTGCAAGTATACTTATGAGCTGGGGATTCTAACACCAAACGATGGTAGAGTCTGAAAACCGGAATGCATGTGTTAATGAGAAGAAGTAAGTTGCTGACGCCATTGTTAGTCCACATACAGTCAGTTTTCAAAACTTCTTATTTTCGAGAGAAATAGTTTCCATGGGCGTTATTAATGGCCAAACCCAAAGCTTTATTTTTTCTTCTATATCTTATCAATATGCGCGAATCTTTTTACGATCCACGTCACCAACTTGTACGATATTATATGTTCACTACGGTTGTCGATCGTCAATAGTCATCCGGACCTTGCTGCGCGAAATCGCAGCAACGGGCAAGATCACTAAATTTTTTTAGGCAGAGGGCGCTGTGTGCTTTTTACCTGTCAGTTGTGTACAGTTGCGACCGGACCGCCACAGACCCATATCCCCGAGGTTATGGCTCTGTGGCTGTCAAATAATATGTGTGAAATGTTGATTATTTTTTTTAATAACATAATTTGTTATAACATACGTTGCGATGTACACAAAGGAGGACTCGTTCGTAAAAAAATATGTGGCGCTCCCAATTGCGTGTTGAGTTTGGGCCCCATAGCACTACAATAGCACTATTGGAACTATATACTCGTCTCTCGTTACTCAATAACTGGTTTCTAATTTTTATCTCTATTCGCTTCTCGCTCATCGTCGGCGCTGGGGTAGGTGCCTAATGACCGCTCCGAGCCATGCGTACAGTGCTGTGTAGTAGTCAATGTTATTTGATTACTAGAGATGTACCGACTAGTCGGAAAGGTCGACTAACCCGCCATAATTGCAGTGGGCGATTGCTCGGCGAAAAGTGCCTATTCGTTGGCCTCTTATTTATTTCATATTTCTAATTAATCCAATAAAACGTAGGATAATTGAAATTCAATCTTTACTTTAATCTTTAATATTTTACTATAAATTCATAATCAGTTTGTATTGGGAATAAGATATAATAACGTAATTAAGAGCCTTTCCTTTGGTAAATCATTAAGACAATTATAATAACAAAAATATAAATTCGAAATAATTAACATTAACAATGTACTTTTGAATTATATTTATAACGATTTTATTTAATAGGTTTAAGCTGACAGAGATGCATGTGTATTCAAAGCACACTGTGTCAGCTTTAGTATTTCCCAATATTTATTATATATACTAGCATAGACTTTAAGTTAATTGTGAATTATTAACACCTTTGTAGTCTTAAATATATCTAATAATTTAAGCATACATCCTAGAGGTGTATGTAATAGGTTATAGGAATTAGAATATAAACTGTGTATAATTTGGCATCGACATCTAAATTTAGAATTCGAAAACATTAGAAAGTCCGACTGTCGGTCAATGTCATAGTCGGTCCATCTCTAGATATTGGTGCCAATTCTGTTATTTACAAATTCCTAGAATGCTTCTTCTTCTGGCCCTTATCCCACGATATGTGGGGTCAACACAACACGTCTCGGCAAACATGAAAGCAGACTTGTTGTGTTGGTTTTTTGGCATATCCTGTACGACCGACCGCATGCCTACCGTAAACCCTCCTTGCGAATTCTAATTAAACCAAATGGACGAGTTTTTTCGAGTTTAAGCGGTTTTCATAATTTTCTCAATGTTCTTTTTCGTTACTAACTCTTAGTTAAGACATGTCCATTTAGTTTCGCTTAGAGATTTGTTTACAACAGAATCTGCACCAAGGTAGATAATAAGAAGTTGCCAGGCCTCCCTAAAATACTATGCCATGCAACTGCATTTACTCATAACCTTTGATGTATTTGTGTACAACCGACTTACCGTGTGAAGTAAGGGCCTAGTGTGTATTTCTCTACATACGTTCACTTGTTCGATCGCGTGATAGTTAACTACGGTTTTTTTTGGCTTCGAAGGAGCGCTATATATTTCCAATGGATGGCGCTATTTCGATACCATACAAATAGTAATTAACTTTCACGCGAAGGTACGTAGAATCTCTCACTTGGCATCCTATACTTGCAGCGAACTTGAGAGACCGTGAGCGTTAACGGATAGTTAAATTCCCGGTAAAAAAAAAGGCAAACACTGACCGTCTTATCAATAGACAAAAGCGGTTGTATAGCTACGCAATGTTTTCTCTTGCTCGCTCGCCATCGAGGAGTCGTTTTCGACTATCGAAATATTTTAACATCCGATTAAAGTGGAAGTTATTTTTATTGTTTTTAAGCTCAAATTTGACTATGCAAATGCTTTTGGCAAAAAATCTAGAACACACGGGAATTGCGACTCTAACATGAGTTAAACAAGGCCAATTTTACTTATCGCATGGCCCTCGATTGCTAGCATGCAAATCTTGAACTAAAGCCACAGCTCTACAACGTTTATTAGTTAGGCCCTGAATGTTTTGTATGCTGTGCTAATTAGCCACATTGACGGTTATTTTATGATATTATTTTGAACAGTAGCGTCGCTGCTATCGTGCCTGCATCAACTGCGCACCGAAAACGTGCGGCTCGAGGAACACGTCGGAAATCTCTTGCAGCGCCGCGACCACCTCCTAGCGGTGAACGCCCGCCTGGCCATCCCGCTCACTACAGGTTTTGCTTTTTTATTCCTCTACAAGTTAGCCCTTGACTGCAATCTCTACTGGTAAGTGAAGATGGTAGTGGGCTAACCTGTTAGAGGTTTAGCATTTATATTAATTTTAATTTAATTTCAACGACACACTTGTAAAAGGGAGCACAGAATATGTGTAGACTGTAATTTTCACACTAGGATTCCCCGAGGAAATAGCATGAAACCAAAAAACCAATATTACTTAGCGTTGTACCGGAACACTCAATCAATTGGCGGCACGTCTTTACCTGTAGGGTGGTAACTAGCCACGGCCAAAAAACCCGAAAGATTTTGAGAAATTATAAATCTCCAAATTGCCGGTATCAAACCTTTTGTTCTACGACTTTTCAAAATTCATTATTAATTTATTTTTTTTAATTATGCAAAAAAATTAAAAAAAAACATGTTATTTCTGTAAAGTGACATTACACTGGAACATGTGATTCGACAACGTCGCGTAGTAGGGTCAGAAACCGCACGATAGAGTAGTGTTTCACGCGCTGTTGCTGATGTTAGATTAATATTCACAAACTTAAGTCGAGAGTTAAAAAAAGTCGTACAACAAAAGTTTTTAGTTTTAATGTAAACAACTGCAGGCCGAGGGCTATTTGTTTTTAGTTGAAACATTTATTATTAAGTAATTATAAATCTCCAAATTGCCACGATCGGACCCAGAACCCTGAAACTTCTTCGAATGCCACTTATAAGACTACAGCGCCCACCACTGTGATAACTTACTAAATTAATCAATAAAACGATAAAATGTTAACTTGAACAGCCACTATTAAGAGAAGTGACGTCACATGCACGTCAACTCAAAGAATCGAGTGATAGGTCATCGACGTGAAAGTTTTTTCACAAATGTGAGATAACCGTGGATTCTTCCAGAGGTAAAATAGCATGCCCGTTGTCTGTATGCATGTATGTTAAGACTAGGGTATCATTTATATCCATTCCAAATTTCAGTCCGAGCTGATCATTAGTTTTTGCATGAGAGAGTGACAAAACATCCATCTGTACATTCATTCATCCTTTAATACTTGCACGGTTAAGATATTTACAAACAGCTGCTCGCAGAATCGTCCAAATTTTTTGATTTCCCAATGGAACCCTACATTGTTCTATCAGTTAATTCAAAGTATAACCACAAAATTGAGTCAAATCGGTTCAGCTGTTTGCGTGAAAGTGTAACAAACATCCATACATCCTCACAAACTTGCACGTTAAGATATTTGCAGGAAGCAGGGAAATACTCTATATATATATATATATATAGCTATATATATAAATACATATTTATATTGTCTTATTTAATGCCTATTACAGTGATGGCCGGTCCTGGAGAGCCGCCACGAATTCCTCGTGAGAACGGTGGTCAGCTGCGTGCACCCCCTACGCCCGTACGCACTGAGACCATCACCTCTGACCGGCCCCAGGTACTGCTGACAAGTTGCGGTCATCATCACATACACGCGCGCACACGCGCACGCACACACACGCACACTACCTCTGACAGATTTAGCCAAGGTGGTCAATCTCCAAAGAGATTTTCGAACTAAGCGAAAGATAAAATACACAAGTGTGTGCTATTTGATCTTTCGCGTGACGCAAACGCACATATACTCCGCTGGGACGGCAGATCCAAAGATTAGGCGCTGGGTCGACAGCATAATGTACCAATTTTCAATCTCCGGTTTGGTACTAAAAATTTTTTGGTAGAAAACTCGGTACATCCATTGGCCCGACCCGGAGTTAAGAGTCTACCACGCTGAGCCAAGCGCGGATTGGTAGGTTTCATACGCGTTTGAGAATATGCGGGCATTGCTCGGGCATGCAGGTTCCCTCAAGATATTTACCTTCACAGTTAAAGCAAGTAATATCTAGAGGTGTATGCCAGAATTCGAAAACTTTCCTTAGGCAAAGACTTGCTCGGCTTACACTATAATAGGGCTTACATTTTGAAATAAGGCTTAGTCATCTCGTACGGCACCCGCAGAAAGGCGCAGGTTGGTTACGACTCTATTCTGTTGAACAGACACGACACGCCACTAATGTGAACGGACAGTATCCTGCATTGTATTACTACCAGCTTGGGCGATCACCAACTCGTTTGCCCAGCGTGGTTACTATGGTCAAATCTTCCAGTTGGTCGCTCATCCTATAGTTCTTCGGTAGACGGTAGTAGTAGCACAGAGGATGCTGCTGCCTGTTCTACGATATATGTTCTTAGTCGTTTCGTACAACACCCACGGGTGCAGTGGTGACAACTGTATTCTGAACGATAGTCACCACACGCAAATACATTATTTAAACTTACATTTTTTGATTATTTAAACCACTCTGAAGCGGTTATAGTCTAGTGGTTGTGGTTTCGGCTTCACTTTCGAATCCCAGCACGCACCACTAGCTTTTCTAAGCTATGTGGGTTTAAAGCAATTAAAAAATTCGCTTGCTTCAACTGTTAAGGAAAACATCGTAAGGATACCTGCATTCCTGATAGCTCTCCATGCATGTAAAGTCCACGAATCCGCACTGGGCCAACGTGGTGGACTACGGCTTAAACTCTTTCAATTGTGGAATACTGTGCTCTGTAATGGGTTGATATGATGAAACAACTCTGTTGCTAAAGTTTTCATACTGTGCGCAGCTGATCATGCGCGAGGCGGGCTCGGGCGCCAAGGGTGGGCCCAGCTGAAATGAGCAGGGCGGCGGGCGCGGCGGAGACAATCCGCCCGCGCCGGCCCCGCTGGGCCCCATGCGCTCTTACCTCGTGCTGAGAAGAGAGCAGCGCCGGAGACACGACTTCTCTATTGATGCTATACTCAACTGCGACCATTAGACGTAACAATCATTACGCAGCTATTTTAAATAGACACAGACACATGCACGGTTTTATATGTTCGGGATGACATCCCATTTTTGTACTATCAATTACGGACGTATTTAAACCAAAAGCAATCCAACTGACATCGAAGTAGGTTTAAAACGATTATGCCCTAATGATTGAGGCGATGCCTAATGAAACGTATCAACGACTGGGCATATACATAGATTAGGCGTTACGTATTTTATGCATTGCCTTGTTCGTTGTTAGTGAAAACGGGCATTAGGGCCTTGCAAATGTACCGCGCATAACTTCGGAATAGGCATGCAATGTTTATTCGCTCTTTGCGATTTGAAAGTTTCTATCCCTTTAAGTGTGTAGTAGTAGAGTGTTTTGAAACAGAGCTCGTCCGGGGAAGTACTACCGCCATGCTTATTTCTGCCGCGAAGCAGTATTGCTGTGCTCCGGTCTGAAGGGCATGGTTGCCGGTTAATTCACAGGCACGTGAGGCATAACACCCTTGCCTCAGGTCAGCATAACTATTGCGACGTTATGCTACGTTTATTTGTAAGGCAATTAATGTCTTAAAACTACCGTAAAGCAGTAACGAAAAAAATATGGAAGCATAACTACTGCTCTAAAATTGCTTAACGAAAACCTAGTCTCGGTGCGAATGGCTTATGAAAATTTAGTTCGCTAGTCACAGCGCTGACAGATTAACGGCCGGCCAATCACGGGTGATCTCGTGCTGCATGACATACAGTAGAACCAATCATGTATTTTTGCGATTCAATTCATGGTGCGTGTAGACTGATTGGTTCCATTTCAAATTCAAATTAATACCTCTGTTTGCGTGATTGCAGCTTAACAAATTTGGTCTTATAATATAACATAACATATTCCGTGCTACAATCTGAAATTCAAATCAAAACCATACCATAATATTGAAATCATTTATATTAATAATCAGCATATGTCAGAAAAGGTAAGATATCAAAATTGTGAAATAACATAAAGATATAAATTTGCAACAGAAACAGTAATGTATATCTTGTGTTTAAAATATTCGTCTACTGAATAGAACTGACAAAGCATAAGCCATTCGATCAATTTCATCTTGAATTCAGACAGAGGCTGAGTTTCATGGCGGAACAACCTCCTTAAAGTTTAATCTGTTAGAAAAGGGCGACTTCTATGTTTTTGTCGTTCGCTGCCTTAATGTAGGTTGGATGCTCTGTGTTTGACTACGTCCAATTAATTATTAATGTTATTCATTGTTTTAAACAACTTTCAGTTTTGTACAATTGTTTTTTTTTTTATTATGGAGCAATATTTTTAAAACGATTAATTCCTATTTATCAGTCATAACTTCCGTGTAATATTAATGATATAATTTATATTGCTACCAAAGTCTGCGTTGTTAATTCTTTTAACCGATTCATTATGTTTTAAATAGTAATATTTTGAACTCGAACATTAATTTAAACCTAACCAAACTATTACTTCCTCTTCATTGAGAATGACATCACTCTCAACGTAGACGATGTAATTAAAATTTCGTGTTAAAAAGTTGTCAGTGTCCGGCGCATAATCATTTTAATAATAGTTATTGTAGTTATTATAGTTTTAGTCAAAGATTTGGAACGTATTTGTGCCCTTAATAAAATTGTGTATATAACTAATTCATAACCTACTAACTCATAAACGAACTTTGCATATTTCCTAACATTGGTATATAGTATTGGCACAAAAATTGAGAAAGCAGTTTTGAGTTGCATAATTGCATTTCACAGATTGCAAATATAAACCACACTTAACATCATAGCAGAATATTTTAGAACCTTACATGCCTGTAGCATCTTTAACTATTTTACTACAATGTTTTTCAAGCTCTGACAATTCAAAGTAGTAGTCGAGCTATTTGTGGCAGCTTGTTTCGGGAAGTACTACCGCACGCTTATTTCTGCCGCCAAGTCTGTCTGTCACATCATAATATAGTAAGTGCGATACATTATAATATATCGCTCATTTATATTATATAGTAAATGATTTGTTATTTTTGACTCTTTCTTTATGTGACATTTTGTTAAGTGGAAATGGAATTTACTTCTTTTTGCATTTTTTTTAAATTGATATGCCAGAATTTTGCTAGTTTTCATTGGACAAAAATGTGTAAATAGTAATTGTTAATAACAAAACTGGACATTCTACGGTCGCAGGATGTACTAACTGTTTGTTAATTTTCGCACCGTAAGGTCTTCTCTGGTGGTTTTCTCGCTTAGAGCAAGACATGGGCACATTTTACGATTCACATCTTTGGTTTATGTAGGTTTTAAGCTCAAAGTACGCGATACTAGATTTAGCAGTTAGAACATAGGCTCTTTTTATATTACATTATTATAATAGGTACAACGAATTCTTAATAATATGGAATACCAATTTTTTCGTTACTTTAACCAGGTAATACTGGAAGTGTAAAGTAGCCTAGGTAACTTTCTGAAGACAAAACGCACCACCATCTATTTGGCATCATAGTAGTTTTATTCCGATAAAACAATGTATATGTGCCGTTTTTCTATTGTATATTCAAAAATAATTGTCTCGACTTTCGGGGCAGAGTTACTTGTAAAATTGGTTTATAATCACGCTTCCATAGTATTTAAGAGTACGTTGACTAGAAAATGTAAAATATAAGTTAGATTTTAGCTTTTAGATCAAAATTTATATTAGCATTTCACAAAATAATGTGGATAGGGAATCTGACGGTTATATTAATACGTTCGAACTAAAAGTTAAGGATACTATACATATTATATTTTCACGTTTTAACCTGCATAAATACATTAAATCTGCGTTCGAAGATTCCTAATAATGTAATTCCTAGGTTTACGTGCCGTTAATACACAGACTCCCCAAAAGTATGAGTTATCTAACCTAAATTTTACATAAGGCTAGTTAACCCAACAATAAAAATAAATCCTCAGGGATCCTATATGGTCCCGGGTGGAAGCTTATATTAATGGCACTACAAAGCTGTGGAACGTATTTTTGTAACCTATACAAATAAGGTATCTTCATTTGTTATATTGTTTATCCCTTAATTAGATAATATCCAAAGATACGGAAAATTATGATAACTAAATTTAGTTCTTTAGTGTAAAAGTTAATAGTCTTAATTAGAATATAAAGTTCCATGGACTTGCAAGGAATACATGATTTAGAATTTAACTAAATTTAGAATCTGGACGAATGACAATATCATGACATAGTTTTGAATAGTGTCTTATCAAGTCAGTCGTTTAAACAAGTGTCATGAATACCCGATCTAGAATTAAACTAATATTGGACTCTGTGCTAATGACAATGGCATGGCTTTACTTATATGTCAAGGCAATCTTGGTCTTCAAAAAACAATGGTCATGAATGATTTAGAATTTAAGTGAAATTGGACTCTGGGCTAATGACAATGTCATGGGATAAATATAGTGTATTGGCAAGTCACTCTTTAAAACAACTGTCATGAATACACGATTTAGAATTTAAGTGATAATGGACTCTGGGCTAGTGACGATGTCATGGTGTAACTTTAAATATAGTGTCTGCTCAAGTCACCCTTTAAAACGATTGTCATGTTAAATATAAGTTTGCACCAAAACGTCAATCACAGCAACACTCTAAAAAATTAGAAGAATCATTCAAAAGAAAGTAAGAATTCGATAATTCTGTATCATAGGTAATAATTAATTAAAAACACTACACTACAAGTGAAGTCGTTGCACTAAACTAAATTAATCTTGCTATATCGGTTTTGGTGGAATCAAACGACCGCCTATATTTAACATAATAAGAGAAAAATGACTTGATGTATGAAATAAATTTAACTCGGATATTACAACCATAAATAGAATCAAAGATCAAGGCTTGACCTCTGATACCGAACTCGGAACTAAATTATAAATATTGATGTATAATGCTGGCAACAGAACGAAAGATTATTTGCTCAAGGAATGAAATGGAACTAACGTATACTATGCTAAAAAAACGTCATTAAAACGTAACCTCATCTTTTCATCAGCATACAAATGTATACGACCAATGGACACGCATGCGTACGTATAGTGACCAATTTTGTTCAGTGCAAAGTGCAAGCGGAGTGCCCACCGTCAAAACAATTATAATATTGTGTTTAATGTGGCTGGTTTGCCGGTCATCTGGTATTTGACGGTAAAGGATTAAAACAATTATTATTGTTTTGTGGAATTGTATTGACCGTTGGGAAAATGGTAGCTGTATTGTTACGATGCGCAGACTGAAGGGAATATATAAACGGAACCGGATATGATAAAATTGAAGCCCGTTATGGTTTCGAGACTTGCGTCACGGGCATAAATATCTATCCCGTACTATTGAAAATGTTTTATTGTATCCGACTCCGTTGGGCTTCTTCATATTCTGTGCCTTGAGTGCAAAGGTGTTCAGTAAACCAACTCGTCACTCGTGTTGGTTTTAATCTGAAAATGTTATCGATGGCCAAATGTCGATATTTGTCAACTGCATAGATGTTTGATTCGAATAACTCTAAACTTGCACTCGCGGCACTTGAGCCCCGTCGAAGGTCTTATGTCTTTAGTCTTAAGATTTTGATGTAATTTGAAAATATTTATTTATTGATGTCGTATATAATCTAAATGTGTTGATGTTGCTCTGTATACTTCTACTGTTTATGATGATAACCTTTGAAACAATGCTAACAGCTCATGGTACATTGACGTAGTTATATAAGTTAGAAACAAACACTGGTTTTACAAATAAAACTAGGTCGTTGCACGGATTTCACGTAACCTGGTAGATAACTTTTCGCATTCGAAATTTATATCTATCTATTGTATATTGAGAATATTTTTTAAATGAGTCAGATATTTTGATATATTTTCCATTTGAATATCTACTTATTATATTACATTGTTATTAGGTCGAAATTTGACATAAAAACATTGAGATATTCTATATATACTATTTACGAATTTAAAAGCCATTTGGCGCTTATATGGCTACGTTGATATTATTTTATGTGCTCTTAATGTATTGCCATGATGTTATATCCTAAATTGTATGTTTTCGACCATGGTAAGAGTTTATATTTTTGCATTCTATTAACTTTGGACTCTGTTAACAAGTTCATGATATCCAGAACCAATTTGTAGTTAAACATTCGGCTCTTGCACTAATGTCTATAATTCTCATACAAAACTGTGCCATTAGTAAAAGTAATAAAAATTTTAATCATATTAATGCTAAAATATTTTTAATAGAACTTCCGATCACCCATTATCTAAAAAGGCAAAAATATATACTTAACCAAGTGAATATACTTACTCCATTATACAATTTTCTATTTTACACTGGCAGGTATAAACACTTTTCATATTTTTGACAGTAGGTACACAAAACTGCCAAGTAAAGTGACATAATGGCTGATGGTCTGTTTCTCTACGTCCTAGTCACTTTGGTGCAATAATTGCAAAGAAAAGAAGAATGATATCGATAACCTAAATCGGTATGATTGGTACAACACTATGCCAATATGTCACATAGAACATAGTATAATGGATGGAGTGGAAGATAAAGATTTAAATTGTCTTAATACACGTATTTGATGTATCGATATTTCTATCCTAAGATCCGGTGTCTTTAAAACTGATCGCACTGCTAAGGGCTAGATAAGACCAAGTGTCGAATTCTTCTGTAGCAATCTGTCGGTTACAAAACAAAGGTTTTCTGTCATTATTTTAGAGCTACCAGCTGATTATCGTTCTCGTTTATTACGTTTGTTTACAAATCTCGTGGGAACTGTTGGTTTTTCCGGGACAAGAAGTAGCCTATGCTACTCAATCAAACAATTTGATTGGTTGCTAATTGTTAGGGCGTGAAGGAAGGACAAACCAAACAATCGCACCTTCGCATTTATAATATAAATAAGAATTTAATTTTTACGCTCTAATACGATACGATGCCAGTAAAATACCTTTAGAGGTATCGGTTCCATAATACCGCCGTATCCCTAACAGGTTTAGACGCTAACATCTTTGACTGCATCTTGATACCAATAGTCAGTAGAGTAAAATTCAAAGATACAATTCATAACTAAACACACTTAAGTGGCTTGTTTGCATCACGGTTAAGTTTTATTTTTATCGCGTTTGGCCGACATGCTTATTTCTGCAGCAAAGCAGAATTGTTGCATTGCTGCAATAGATTTTTAAATACCTTTGCGTTCGGGGTACATCGGCCAGGTAGTGCGATTAGCCCAACATTATAATAATGTCTGTCCGATGTGTAGTTGTCAGTAATTTAGTGTTTGATGTCTTAGATAGTAATATATTATTGATTTCACATTTTGTGCAAACAAAACGATGCTTTATCACTGGCGACATACTTTCTCTTATATTGAAAAACTTTCACGTTAGAAAACTGCGTTTAAATATTTATTCGGTACGTAATACCGTATACGGTTGGTGCATTAAGGCTTATTGATGATATGATATGATATGATTAATGAGGGGTCGCTATAATTATTGTTTACTTGTGGTCTAAACGGTGGATTTGTAATTTTCTTATACCGTGATCTATCTACCTACCATCTATAACATCCCGAGGTTATGGGGAATATGTACATATGTATATTTATTTAAATTTAAAAAAAAAGAATGGACAGTGTACATCGCTATTATAAAATAGTAACATAAATCAATTCCAAATTACAAAAAAAAAGTCAAGCGGAAATTTAAACGTCCGCCATTTCGGTACGCTTGGTGCTAAGTCTTGTTCTACTCTCGGGCCAGTTCCCGCACTCAGTTGGCCTGAGCCGTCCAATGTACATACGGCCACTGATGCGGCTCCCTGCTGGATCAAACCAGCCAGCCGAACTCAATCCAGAAACTTAGCAGCCGCCCAGGTCGTCGAGTGACGTCAGCGCCTATGACAACAAAGAAATAACTGGAGAAGTTAGACCTTTAGACTCTCAACATCAACCTAGGTCTGTCCTTGACACTTGTTGTCGTAAACTTTAACGTCAGATTCGCTCTGAACAATAAGCAAAATATTTTACGCTTAATTGAAACACATTAATGTTCATTATGGCGAATAAAAATGAAAAATCCTTTTTTTCCGATCCCGAAGGAATCTTATTGTTTTTTGGAACATAAAATATCCAAAATTTCATCTCCGAGTGTTCGCTGTTATATTAGTATGATAAATGCATAAACTTCAGCCTATTTTTTTCCGTAACTATGTAGTTTTCTAATTGTGAAAGAATTATCCGAATGTGTCCAGTGCTCTTTTTGGAAATATCGTTTTGTTTCACTCTTTGCGCCCGTAGTAAGAGATTTCACCCTTCGCAAGCTTAAGCTTCGAATGTAGAAAGTATATTCAAAAAGTAACACAACTCTCTCGACCATAACTCGTTTTATCGTTTCATTGGAACTCGTTATCAAAAGTATTCAAAAACCGAGTTCGTCTATCCATTTACTGCAAGTATCCTAAGCACCTTTGTGTAATTAAATAGAAGTAGTACGGGATATACCACCTTAAAACAAGTAGTATTAGGTCAATTTCACAATGATGCTTGCGAGGTGTACAAACTCTTGGTTTGGTGCAACGTGAGTGGGTATAAAGATTACTTTTTTTTTTAAATATCTTATTGTGTGGTATTTGATGTTGTCGCTGTTCGTTCAGTTTCATAGATGTTCTTAACTATATTAATTGTTAGCCTTAAGAACTATACTATTGATGTGATCTCAGTCCGTTCGAGACTTGCTCGTTTTTTTTTTAAGAATTATTTTACCAACTTATGTAACAATCGAACCATAAGAATAACTAATATTACTTGTATAGAACCCCGAAAATACTATTGAACAAATGGGGTTATCTACTCTATCTAAAGTAACTAAAAACTAACAAAATACTTGTACATTATTAAAAATAATTGTGGCAGCTTTGGCATCAAGTCAAAAATGCATATTTTGTAATAAATTTGGATGAAATAGATGTAGCAAAGCGATTCAGATTGACAAGCTTTTCACAATAATATTTCTGGTCGCATCCCTAATTCGACACGCACGTACGCATTTTGGGCACGCACAAAGAAGACTATTCGATACTTAGTTATTCTTATGCTTATACGATGTCAAATAATTAACAGAAAAATGGTACGCAGTATGATATTGCGAATATCATGTATTTTATCATCATCTCCGTATTTTAAAATGATACACAGAAAGGTATGAATGAAATATTAAGTTTTTTTATCATACATCTAGTCCCTGATGTTTTTGTTTCTTTTTAGGAATTGTGAATCCTAAAGCAGTGTTTTAATTCCTTTCGTTTTATTTTTTTATTTGTTTTTGCCGTTTTAGCAAACGTTTTAAAAAATATTAAAATAACAAAGTTTTGTTTTGTTTGACTATTTGAAACTTTGTAAAATCACTTAAAAAATGGTTAGTTCGTTTGTAACTTATACGTTGTTAATCCGCATATTTTTAACAGTAGAAGAATCTTCGTTTTTTAACGAATTCGCGCAATCAATGTCTTATGTCGACAGAAACACTTGTAAGCGATTTATCGAACAACGAACTTTTTTAATACATTCCAAGAACGTAAGAGTACGTCTGTACTTCGCTTAATTCTTATAGCTCAAGTCAAATCTCTAGTATAACACTTCATCTAAATTTATTTTTACATTGCAAATCGTCAAAACCATTTTACTCAAATTCCCCATTCTTTTGACATACATTTGAAAATTCATGAGCTTATCAGTAATTTTATAAACTTATAATTAATTGGATGATATAAATAAATAACATGACACAATAAACTTTGGTAAAGTATGTTGAATGCGCGAATATTTCAAATAATTTTAATTTGTTTTAATTAGTTTCAATAACATTTAATTTCGTTGCGTTTTGTTTAAATTTTGTAAACATATAAGTTTGGATAAAATGTAAACAGTAAAGCGGGAGGCCGTACCTTCATTTTTCTGTTAATATTCGGGAAATTTCACTTTCGACCCATTTTAATAGTAGGTATAATATTATAATAATGCATTTATGTTATATCGTCAATTGATATTATCAAACGATTTAGTATCTTCAATAAAGATTTTAAGTGTATTTTTCGTTTCATTTTCATAAAATCTGTCCACATCGGGGTTACTGGTAACTGGACAGTGGACGTATTCCTTGCAGGACATGATAGGGGAGCTGAAATGCAATTAATATTGTCCTACCCACATTACCGTGTATATACCGAGTATAAAATACTCTCCGCTCCTCCGGTCTCCTCTCAGAAGAGCGGTTTAGGCCTTAGTCCACCACGGTGGCTAAGTGATGTGGATTGGTAGAATCCACACTCCTTTGAGCACGTTAGAAAATCTCTTAGGAATGTAGGTTTTCTCACGATGTTTTCCTTCATCGACAAAGCAAGCGATATTTTAATTACTTAAAATGCCGCCATTATGGTTTGGGTATGTCAAAGCCCGACATTTTTTTGAAAAGTATTAAAATTATTTTGTTGTACTAATATTGTTTTTATTTGCGTATCCGTTACATTGATATTTTTTTTTAATACATGAGTATATTTATAGCGTTCCCAGCCCGCTTAGCTGGGCTAGATTTTGCTTTATTTTATTTAAACAATAAACTTTAATTTACCAATAAATTTAAAATTTTTAATTTACGTCTCATAATATATTAAATCATTTATTTATCTCCATATTCATTCTCTTCTATTCTCTTCTCGAGAGTATAGAAGAGAATGAATGTATATCAGTAAATACAATGTCATTCTTATCATTTATACAAAAACATATCGGGCTCAAGTTAATGTAGTAAATAAAAGCTGTATTTGACAGTTCAAAAATAGGAGTATACGAACATACCCAAACACTTTCTCTGTTATACATATATATATATATACAGATACCAAACCATTTATATTTTTCACATCGGCCAGATGTTCCGTGACGGCCCATACATTTTTTTTTTAAATATAATTTGCAATTTATATGAACGAATACTTTAATTTCTGCAAATTTATTATTTTATTTCACCATATTAAGGTTTTGCAAAATTAGTCTTCATACCTATTAGCGGTCGGATTGATATTACAAACATGCTTCTCCGTGTACCCAATAAAATTAAGTACCTTTAATTAGATCCAGATGGGAGAAATTATGATAGACGTCCGTTTAGTAAATAAATATATAAGTATACTGCGGCAATCTTGTCTCAAAGTAAGCGTAGGTTGTGTTATGGGTACTAATCATCATCATCACATCAACCTATAACTGAGAAGGGGCAAGGCCATAGTCAACCACGCTGGCCAAGTGGACTCGGCACACCTTTGATAACATTATGTAGAACTCGCAGGCATGCAGGTTTCCTCACAGTGTTACCTTCAACGTTGAAGCAAGAGATATTTTAATTACTTAAACTGCATATAACTTAGAAAACGCAGAGAAAGAGAAGTCTAGCTACCCAATGCGCTAACACCGCTACGCGGGTACTAAGATAACGAATGACGAACGGATTTTATGAATATATATAAATACCTACTTATAATATACAGATTACAGATAAATGAGATGGTAATGATTAAACGCAGAGAGATCTGCAACTCCTGCGCCGGCTTATACCAAACGAAACGTAGGCATCGACTGACGGCGTTTGGAAGCGGATTCACGTCACCTTTTAAACTTAATTTTTATTTAAAGTTTCGAAATTATAATAATTTACAACTATGTAGCCCTAGTAGTTGTGTTCCCGTTATAGGGAACGGAGTTAAGATTGGTTTGATATCGCGGTCGAATCTACGACCCGAACCGTTCGTCCTTGTTCCTGAGAGCCGTCGATGACCACCTGGCCGAGCAACTCCTTACTTCATCCGCGGGTTGCTACCATCCTCGGCTGCACCGTCAGCACGGCTAGATTTGACGGCCGATCGGCGCAGTTTGCAGCGACATTGCTTTCTGAGCCCAAGGCCGTGGGTTCGATTCCCACTACTGGAAAATGTTTGTGTGATGAGCATGAATGTTGCCCAGTGTCTGGGTGTGGTTGATTTTAAGGATTATTAGCGCTTAATATGAGTGATTGTTACCACACCAATTCTTAAACTTGTTCTTAAGAACAAAAATACAAATACCTAATTTTTTTTTACTCGACTAGGGAAGAATAACCGACACGACAACGTGGCAGTTGAGAAAAAAATGTCCACAAAGCTAAAACTTTCAATGAAATGCCTTAATTGCGAGTTGTTACCTGCTATTTGTTGTAAGGCTTCATCCTCCATGTACGAAGTTTTTCACAAAAAAACGTGACAAAAAAATCCATTAAAAATTTACATCAGCGAAAGAATATTTTCTTTTGTTGAATACATGACCTTTCGTAAGTAGCTTGGAAAGAATCACTACACTAATTTAATAACCCAGAAAAATTTGCTAGGGATGGTGGTTAAACATAATATCGATACTTTTGATAAGAGAAAGTAGATGTATATCTATATATTGAAGTAAAACTTCTTAGGGAGTAACTCAGATTTTTTTCTGGAAGTAACGCTTACGTCAGACTTTTGTGTAGTTTCCACTTTTTGAAAATAATAATTTGGATTTGTCGTAAATCTTATTTATACGCCAGCTGGTGGCAAATATCATAATCAATTAGGATTATTTATTTCCAATATTTTCAAACGGATTAATTGTGAATAGCAAAGTGAATAAAAAATCAACAGTTTTAAAAAAAAATTTCAAATTGCAATTTTTTTTTAAATCTCTTAATATACTTGTTTATTTATTACTTTTGTAAACAATAAATTATTAATACATATTATGACGAGTCTATAATATTCAATGACAAGGACAAATGAATTTTGAATAGAATATAAAATGAAATAGTGTATTTGAAATAAAATGGCGCAGTCCCAGGAACATATGACTCTTTCATCAATAAATAATAATAAAAGTTTTACTTCAATCGCCCATAAAGGTTACAGGCACACATAATGGATGTGTAAGAATTATTCAAACCCATTGGGTTCCAAGGTGCTGAAATGACCACGCATTGAAAAGCGCAGTGGTAGAGTTAGTTGATGGAGACCCCTCGAGGTAAATAGATAACATCAAGAATTACGCAGGAAGTGGACACATGCGGCATTGGACCGTAGCATTGGCAGTCGGACATCGTTCGTTTAACACGTCAAGCAGTAGCGCTAAAGTGGAATCCATCTTAAATGAAATCCTAATTTTGTTTAAATAAATTAATACTGTCACCGACAAAAAATAAAGACTCGACTAGTACTAGTATGTACCTAGTATGTACCTTATTAACAAAAAATATAACATAATTACGCAAATAAATAAAAAAGTACATAAATAACGTTAAAGGTAAAGAAAATATCATCGATATCGATATTCAGATATTTCGTGTTGCTTCATTCGTTTCTCCTTGCACCAGAACAAAGACTGCAAAAAATTTCACTGTGAAAAAAAGGCTTATTAACGCTCTTCAGTAACTACCTGTATGGTATTTTGGTTATAATGCTCATTAGCTATCGCGAGGGCCTAGGTTCAAATCCTTTTCGGATAAAGGTAAAGTTAAGAACTCTCTTATTTTCCGGGATAAAAGGTAGCCTATGTTCTTTTCCATGTCAAAGGCTACATGCATGCCAATTTCATCCAAATTCGCTCAGACGTTTTTGGGTGGTTGAGTAACAAACATCCACACTTTCACATGTTTTTTTTAAATAATAATATTTGACAGCCTAATCCGATCATCGTTTGGTAAGTGGAAACCCTGGCCAACAAACAATGTATCATTTCGAAGGGCATGCAAGGATCACGTACTCCAAAATTCCGCCATATTTCCATCAACGTGAGGTTTAGCTGTTAAGCCTCATTTGTCTGTAACTACACCGGCAACAACGCCCTTCAGACCGGAGCAAAGCACGGCTGCTTTGCGGCAGAAATAACAATGCTCTAAGAGCCTCTCTTTTATAAGGGAAGAGGATTGTGTCTAGGATCATCCCTATCCCTATCCCTACTAATATTATAAATGACAATGTAAGTTTGTTTGTTACGCTTTCACGCAAAAATTACTAAACCGATCCTCATGAAACTTTGTACACTTATTTTTGGAAGTGTTAGAAGTAATATAGGATACTTTTTATCCCGACATTGAGCTCGGTATCTTTCGGGGAGGGGATGAGTGTTTGACGATTTTACACCGAATACAACGATTTTACAACCGATTTAAATAATTATTTTTGTGCTATAGAGGTTATATGATGTGTTTAATTTTGCCCAAACTTTGTGTAGATCTGATGAATTTGGTTGGAGATAGAGGACAGAACTCCTCTGCGGACAGCAGCAAACCCCTTATTTAAGGTTTAGCGATACTGAATACTTTCGAAACAATATCAAACGTAGACGAAGTCGCGGGCAACAGCTAGTTTTATTATAATTCAAATTAGAAAACACATAGGTAATAATAATCACAAACTAACATTCATATATACGTAAAAATATAAGCCGTCTAACTGTTCACTTATGGACATGGTCCCCAAAATGCTGGCGCTATTGCCCCTTTGAAAAGCTAGACTTAGCCGTTGGGCTAACTAAGCGCCAACTCTTGGGTCACCAGACGTGAAGACAAATTTTTGGGACACGATGTTCATTGAATTGAATTCTGAAACTGGAAACTTGAATTCGTTTTATCTCTTCTATAGGTAAAATGAATTCAAGTGGGAAATCGTTCGGGATCATTATTTTGGCATCTCAAAATGATGTATGAATGAGGACTTTTTAACCCAAAAAACTAACGATTCCCGCGGGGATTCTAAAACAGCAAAGAAAACTCGTTTGAATTGCGGGCATCAGCTAGTTAATATTAATTGGCGATTCGAACGGCAGTCACAGTACCAAGCTGTTTTTTTTCCATATTCGTAAGCCCACTGGCTCTTTGGCGTCCATCTCATTAACGGATCTATCGCAATAGCTGAATAGATCCAACCTGAGATCGCAACTTTTTTATAATGTCACTCTAATTTCACCCCCGATGCAAAATTGTGTACTAGTGTTGCCCAAATTCAGTCTTGGTCTTGCAGTCTTGGTCTTGTTCTTGCGTTTTTGCAAGACCAAGACCAAGAACAAGACCGCGTATTTTTAGCAAGACCAAGACCAAGACTGACCGTGCAAGACTTGAGCAAGAACAAGACATAGCCTGCAAGACTCTTGCGTCTTGCAGCTAGGACTTAGCGCTATTTCACGGAGTAGTTAGGTGTAACAGTTCGGTGTATAGGTAGGTAGGTACGCTTAGGAATTCTATGAGACGCAAAAAACTATATCAAAGAATATGAAAAACTGGACCTATGCGCATTACGACTAATACCATAAACATAGCGAATAAAAAAATATCTATTAAAATCAAACTGAGTGCATGCATAGTTATGTTTTAACCATCGGCACTTTGATAATGCGGCATCAAAGGTTTTGTACTTACTTCTCAAAGAAATTTGCCGCTTTTCGGAAGTACATGGTTATGATACACGCGCCGGCGGCTTCTTTTGAAATCTAAAACAATCGTTGCCGCCGCGCCGAAATCATAACATTTGACACTATTCATGCAAAATAATTTCGAATTTTAAGAGTACCTACAGGTGTTCCAAAGAATAAATAAGTTTCAGATTGGTGATTTTAGATTGGTGGAGGACGCATGAGACAGAGTATCCGATTTTATCGAAAATGGCCCGTGATTTTCTCTCAATACCTGCAACTTCAGTACCTGCTGAGAGGTTATTTTCTAAAGCATCATTAGTAATTAGAAAACATAGAAATAGGTTAAGTGATGAGTCAGCCAGATGGTTACTTTGTATTAGTTCTTGGTCAAAAGAATTGATATAAAGTATCATAACCTAATGATAAAGCTGTTGATTTGTGTTGTATTTTATTTTTTATTCAAATAAATGATAAATCGTAAAACTCTTTTATTAAATTTCTTATAAGTTGAGGGTTCAATCTCTTTCTAGACAGATAAGTATTGTTCTTTAAAATACAGTCAAGTTATTGTAATTAATTTGTTTTTTTACATGTTTTAGCAAATGTAAGCTTATAAATCATAAATGTTTATTAAGAAACAGTTACTTCCATGGAAAACGACATATAGGTCAGTTGATTTTTCGAATTTCTTATCAAATCTTCAGTTATTTATTAATCTGCTTGATCTTTACTATGGCTATGTTAATTCAAGCTCACAATGTTCCAATTCTAATACGTTTTTCTAAGATTTAAAGTAAACTTTAATAAATAGTAATAGACTAATAGGTAATTGCAAGACTTGCAAGACTCTTGCTGCAAGACCAAGACCAAGACCAAGACTGGGAGCGCAAGACCAAGACCAAGACCAAGACCAGGTGTATTGGCGCAAGACCAAGACCAAGACTGGCTAAGTCTCGTCTTGTTCTTGCATTTGGGCAACACTATTGTGTACGCAGTGGTGGTTGACGTGTATGTCTATGTATATGTATATGAGTGTCTGTGTTTGTGTGACCGTCTGTGGCCTCTTAGCTCCAGAACGATTAAACCTATTGTATTATATTTATATTTTGTTTGGTCCTAGATGGCCGGCATCGTCAAATGACGGATATTTTTCACAGCTCCCTCAATAAGGATATTTAGGATATATGGGCCACCACGAAATTTAGACTGGAACACAGCATTAGAACAATGCTGCTTAACGGCAGAAATAAGCATTTATATAGATATTAGAGAACATTTTTACCAGTAAAACAAATCGCCAATTTCATATGTAAGTACCTAATATTATATTTTAGCTATATTTAATTAAAATCTATGCACGTGAAAATACCTATTCACTCACTTTTTCTAAAAAGTTACGCCAATCTCATTTCTTTCAACCGATACTTTAAAATTATTTTATATAAAAGACTTTCCGCAGCCTAGGATGAAGTAACCTATAGGTCGTAACTGAGTCTCAAAGTGGACTTGCGTAATCATATTCCTTTAAAAAATTGCATCTTTCTACGCCAAAGTTTATTTTAACTTAAAAAAAATGTGTAATAAGAGATTTTTTTACTAGAGCTTGGGAAATTGCTGAAGTTTTACATCGCATTTCTTATCGAATATCATCATTTCAACCCATTACCGGGCCATTACAGGGCACGGGTCTCCTCCCAGACTGAAAAGGGCCGAGGCGGTAGTCCACTAAGCTGACCGAATGCGGACAGGTAGACATCACACGCCTGTGAGAACATTACAGAGAACTCTCAGGCGTGCAGGTTTCCATAAGATGTTTTCCTTCAAAGTAAGGGTGGTGATATTCAACTGTATCAACATCATCACATCAAACTATTACCGGCCCACTGCAGGGCACAGATCTTCTCCCACGATGAGAAGGGGTTAGGGCTTTAACCCACCACGCTGGCCCGGGGCGAATTGGTGGACTCCACACACCTTTGAGAACATCACGGAGAACTCTCAGGCATGCAGGTTTCCTCACGATGTTAAAGACGCTAGCTGGGTCGCGGATTTTTACAAAAGCGTTCCCGTGGCCCAGCCTCCAGACGACTGATTGGAACACAGTGGAATATTAGTCGGTACGAAACAGCTCATGTCGCGGTTGTATCCATGAGAGTTCCTCCAAGTTAATAAAGTATTTGATATTAAAGTAATTACATTCAAAGAGATAGTGATAGTGATGATCGATTTGTGGACCGTCTAATCGTACCCTGAAGTTTATACAGTTACGTTTGGCATTGTATCAGTTAGAGTTCACTGATAAGGAGCCAGTTTATATTAAGGCCTGTCAGGTTTCACTGGCTCTGCCAAGCGAGCTCGAGCGACCAATCCGAGTATGCCAACCGTAACTGTCTTGACGGAATGACGCGGTAAACGCATTCGTGGTGACGTGACTTTTATACCCTGCCTAGAATAGAAGAATTAGTTGAATTGAACTATCGAAAACAGATTTAAAACATTAATATGCTATCCAATGTACCTCAAGCTTATGTCGCTTTTAAAAAACATACAGCACTTTCGTTCCTTAGGTACATATTGAGTCAATTGTGTGTATTAAAAACTAAATCAACCTGTTAAAAGAAGAGTTAATTAAACTGTCCTAATTATATAGTAGAAACACCAAAATATCTTTCTTGAAAAATAAGATACATTCCCATCTTGTAACACTGACAGTGACAGTAGTCTCATTCCGTAGCCATATAAACTCTTTTAAAAAAACTAAGATGGTAATGCAACGGGAACATAATAATATTTTTGTTTTTTAAATCTTTCTTAATTCATAAAGTTGAAAACTTTAATTTGAATTTATACAGAATACTTTAAAAACCCCGACCCGTTGCGTTTACCGGTGCGGGTCGTGGTAAGTGATGGACAGACGACACCGTCGAAGTCCGACGAGTCGCAAACGAACGAGTCGCAAGGAGCCACTGGTCTTGCTAAATGAGATCGGCCAAAAAATAACACTGTCCTTTATTTAGACACCTAGAGTATTTTGCTGCCCTTTACAAGCTTTATTTAATCCTAAGTATACCGTAATTAAAGCTTATTAAATGACACTGAAGAATTGATGCGGTAATGGTATAAGAACATCATACAGGCGTAACTAGGTAACCTTGGAATTCCGTAAACTCAATAGTTCGTGGGTAATTCTGTACAATAAGCTCTTTCTATATGGTCTAAACAAAAAAATGCGACGTAATTCGTGGTAGATCAAAAGAACGTTCTCCTGTGGAGACTTTTTTATTGATTATCATAGTCGAATTTCGAAAAAGGATTGTTTACACGATCCTGTAAACAAGTATTTCTATAATAAGCGTGTATTCAAAGATTATTTATTTTACGATAAAAGTACCTACTTACCTACTTATTTGCACCCTGTATGGAATAATAGATTTTTTTTTAATCTTCTGATAAGATTTCTCTTAGGCAATAGTCAGATATGAGTACATCGTTACATCTTATCGCTATTAGCGAATAAATGATGAACATTAATAATATAATTGATTACGATAATCCGTGTTATTTTTACGATTACTGTATTCGTTTTGAGTGGTTCAGCATGTTTTTTTTAATAAAATTTTCATAAAACGTGTAACGGAATAAGGAATACTGTTGAACGGTGCATAACTTTATTGTAGATAAAAGAAGGACACGTACAGAGTTCCTACGCTACGCGACTTGTACCTTATAAAGTGACAGGAATCACACGATTTTAATTTTGCATGTGATGTTAGGACTTTACTCGAAAACTACAAGCGTTTCGGTTTCACAGATAAGTCTCAGAGACGGTAGTTAATTTATCTCTAAACCCTGTGAATTATTTTCTCGGTTTTCATTTACACGTTTTATAATATGGTCTCTATTCCATAATACGTAAAAGTGGTTTGTGTAATTTAGATTTAAATGTTTAAAATAAGAGAATATAGTCTATGCAATATAAGAAGAAGATACTGTCTTTATTGCACATACAATTAGAAAGCCAGGTTAACAAAAAAAAAAAAACTATAATATACATATGCACAAAGGCGGCCTTATCGCTAAAAGTGATTATTGGCCGAAAAAATCTTAAATGTATATCGTAGTCGATTTAACTATGTAACGTATAGGCAGTATATGATGTCAGCTTATGTCGACATCGGCATAATCCTGAGCCTATTAATGTTCCAGAAAGGACGCAGTTGTCGACAGCTACAGGCAATTAAGATCGTGACATAACCTGATTCAAATTTAGAACGTTGCAAGCTAAAACGCGACTTAAAATGCAATGTGGCCATAATAAGTCAGAAAACCTAACTGTAATTAATTTTTGAGACCACTTTCCCATTTTCCATTGTATTCAATCAGAAAGATAATATTGAGTCAGAATTATGGTAAAACATATGTGTTTTTTTGCTTTTACGAATTCTATAGATTTAATGATTGTACCTATATGTCGTTAGAAACTCATTTTGTATAACTCGGTATCTCAATTTATGAGGTCATGAGGTCGTCAAACTTAATTAAGCTTTCAGTATTTCGCCGTAAGTAATTTTCCTTAATAACATTAAGAAATCAAGAGCCACATTTACAATAAGGTTTCATCAAGAAAATTCCCATATGATATATAATTATGTAATTATATTGATGATGATATAATTTAGTTACCAATATTTCAGGGCCTTCAACGATTGCGAAAAACGTGATCGTTCTTTTCGGGATTACTGCAAAAGAAGAATTTCTTTATAAAAGAAACTAATTGGATCAAAACAAAATAATTTTATTTCAATAGAAGATCTTTTTGTTGTCACAAAATTACATAAGTATTCATGTGTATTATTCATAAAAATATTCATCAGTTACCTTAGTAGGTACCCCAAGCTAGAGGTACTTTGGGGCTAGATAGCGATGCGTGTAAATCTTATTTATTATTAATCTATTAAGGCAAAATATTAAATAAAAGAAAATTGTTCTAATCGGCCTAGCCAATTTAAGACTTTCTGCGAAACACAGCAATTTGTACTTTGTAGATAAACGTATAATATGTTTTTTTTTTAAGCTAAATCGCGTAACGCGTTATTATTTAGACGAATCATCTTTTACCATCAACGCCAATAAGCGATATCTAGAGAACTTAATTTTAAGTTCTCAAGGTATTGGATATTTTTGTACGGGAGTATGTACTATGGTGATACGCTCGACCGTAACAATAGGAAGATCTTCCTTCGAGCGGGTGATCTTGCTCGGGGACCGAGGTCCGAACACTCATCTTTGGAAGTTGTATATATAGGCATTCTTTGTGAACAATTCGCTAGCGCGATGCAGGATTTTTTAGCGCCATCTAGTTCTGTGATGTGGAGACCGCTACACTTTGATATTATGTTCCTAAGGTTACAAAATTCTGAGGCCATCTTTTTATTATCATTATAAGTACGTGGAACCCTAATAATTATTAGTTCGGTAATTTATCAACGTGCATTAAGCGCACACAAGGTATCCTCCAATCGCACTGAGTGCGATCACGCGCTGTTTGTAATTAAATCAAGGAATAGATAATTTAAATTAATTAATTTAATTAAAATAAATAATATCAACACAAAATGTGTAACGTGACGGCGGGGATAACTGTCACCGTGGTGGGCGCAGTGCTAGTGGTGCTGACCTGCAGTCTCAGCTTCACATTGGTTCCTAACCTTGTAGAAAGCATCATCAAAAGTGTAAGTGAAATATTCATAATACCGCCCACTTATTAGCCCATTGATCACACGGGCCACCAGTGATAAGGGTTTAGGCCGCAGTCCACCACGCCGGCCAAGTGCGGATTGGTGGACTTCGCGGCATGCTGGATTCCTCACAATGTTTTGATCACTGTTAAAGCAGGTGATATTTAATTGCATTTGCAAAGGGAATTAATATATCTCTAGCGGTGATAGCCTCCTGGTTTCCTAACCAGAAGTCCTGTCTGCCTCTCTTTGGAAGAATCGAGTTATGTGCTATGCGCATATAGATATGTGCGCTTAGTATATTTTCTAGTTACTGAGAGTACCAAAAGTACATTTGTTTTCGTTTGCAGCGCGATAACTTGTGAACGGTAATACTTTTTCTGTTCACACCAGTACAATTTAGCCTTGACTGTCATCGCACCCAATGGCTAACCTGTTAGAGCCATGGCAGTTATATTAAACCCGTCATCATCATCATCATATCTACTCATTGCCGGCCCACTGCAGGGTACGGATCTCCTCCCACAATGATAAGGGTTTAAATCCGTAGTCCACCACGCTGGCCCTGTTCGGATTGGTGGACTTCACACACCTTTCAGAACATTATGGTGAACTCTCAGGTATGTAGGTTTCCTCACGATGTTCTCCTTCACCGTTGAAGCAAGTGATATTTTTATTACTTAAAATGCACATCACTCAGAAAAGTTAGAGGTGCGTGCCGTGATTCGAACTAGCACCCCCGAAAGTGAAATCGAAGTCGTACCCACTGGGCTATCACAGCTTCATACATATTAAACCACTACGATTTCTATGCGAAATCGTACCGGTACGATAAACCGCTAATCGTCGTTGTCGGTAGGATAGTAACTTGCCACGAGCAAGTTCTCAAATCCCCTAGATTCCATCGAATAGAACTCGTGAATTACAACCAACATCGTTCTTGTCGTGGTTGTTCTTGATAATTTGAGTAGTAAGGTAATTGTATTTCTTGCTTACAGCGAATCTATTAGCAGCAGTAGCTGCATAAAAATGTAATACCTTTAAATTCTCGTTAATAAATAATTTAAAGTGTATATCTTCTATATATATAAAAGAGAAAGTGTGTGGGTATGTTCCGTATAGGCGCAGAAACGGCTGGACCGATTTCAATGAAACTTTCAGGGAATCCTTGACCTGGCGAGTAATCCTGTAAAGTTTGGTGACGATCCTATTTTTGAACTGTCAAACTGTCAAATACAGCTTTTATTTACTATGATGATATTCTATTGTTGGGTATACAGGGGTGTAGATAATGATCTTCACCCGCTCGAGAAGAGAATAGAAGAGAATGAATACGGAGATAAATAAATGACTTAATATATTATGAGACTTAAATTAAAAATTTAATGATGTAAGTTTATTGTTTAAATAAAATAAAGCAAAATCTAGCCCGGCGAAGCGGGCTGGGTACGCTAGTATATAATAGATACTGCTGCTACTGCTGGATCCGCACAAAGATATATATATATATATATATATATATATATATGTAGGCATATTTATAAATGGAATAGATTCATTTTTAGTAAAGGCGTTTTATACGACTTTCAGAGTGAAAATTTGCTACAACATCATTGTAATACGAAGCTAAATTTTGCCACTATATACAAGGTTATTATAATAGCGCAGATATAAAAGTCCAGAAACCAGACTTAAATATTTTTTTTTCAAGAAACCGTTGACCTCTGTTCGATTCCAGATAATTATTACTTCCCCCTTATTCAGCCTCATTTTCGGAGGCACCGAGTTAAATACGTGGCACGCGTAAATAAATATACGGAGTTATGTGCGTTTTTAATTTATGAAAACGTTCTTGACTACGGCCTGAACCCTTCATGAGAGGAGTACTCCGTGGTTGATGATGACGATTATCGAAAATGAAATACCAGGGTACTATTTTACAAACTGAATTACTCTTTGATCTTAGGAGGTCCGGCTCGACAACAACACGGAGCAGTGGGAGCGTTTCGTTAAAGTACCCTTCCCATTGATATTCAACGTGAGAATCTTCAACATCAGCAACTCGAACGAGGTCCTAGCCGGTGGTGTGCCCGTAGTCTCCGAGATCGGGCCCTACGTTTTCAAGTAGGTTGATAGCACTTCTGATAGCATATTATTATTTATTTATATTTAGAGACTTTTTAGCGATAAGGCCGCCCATTGTACCTGTTTGTTATATTTAGTGTTTTAGTGTTTTTTTTATAATTTCATTCTGTCCTATGTTAATTTCCATTTTCATTTTCATTTTCATTTTCATTTTCATTTTCATTTTCATTTTCATTTTAATTTTCATTTTCATTTTCATTTTAATTTTCATTTTAATTTCTATTCAATTTTCATTTTCATGTTCATTTTCATTTTCATTTTCATTTTCATTTTCATTTTCATTTTCATTTTCATTTTCATTTTCATTTTCATTTTCATTTTAATTTTCATTTTAATTTCTATTCAATTTTCATTTTCATGTTAATTTTCATTTTCATTTTCATTTTCATTTTTATTTTCATTTTCATTTTCATTTTCATTTTCATTTTCATTTTCATTTTCATTTTCATTTTCATTTTCATTTTCATTTTCATTTTCATTTTCATTTTCATTTTCATTTTCATTTTCATTTTCATTTTCATTTTCATTTTCATTTTCATTTTCATTTTCATTTTCATTTTCATTTTCATTTTCATTTTCATTTTCATTTTCATTTTCATTTTCATTTTCATTTTCATTTTCATTTTCATTTTCATTTTCATTTTCATTTTCATTTTCATTGCTTGTCACCTAACTCATCTGACTCATCTGACATCTTAAACGGGTAGACATATTTGGATGAAACGCTGTGTGTTAACTACACACAAAGTTTACATTTCATAGTTAATTATTTCCCCAAAATCTTTTTTACCAAGAAGTAATATTGGATATTTTATCAACCGACTTAAAAAAAGGAGTGGGTTCTCAATGGGACTGTATTTTTTTAAATTTTTTTTAAACCTGATTACACTACGCCAGTTATTAAACGATTTTGATGATTATTTTGTATAGTATGCCACACCTTAGAGGTTCATTTATGGGGATCTTTTTGGGATCGGAGATATCCAGAGAACTCTACAAATGCAAAAATATTTCAATCGGTTCCTCAATAGTCGAAAATACTTAATTTCCCCGTATCCGTTAGTATGATAATATAATTAACAAGATTAATAAAATATATTTCAAGAATTTTGTTCAAGAATTTATTTTTAAAAAAACGTTATACTAATACAGTTTGTACTCCAATAGCTTATAACATTATTATTTTAATGTTGTTGATATTTTTTTATCAGATTTATAAAATATATCGTACAAGAATTTCTTTATAACTATTTTTTATACTACTACAGTTTGTACTCCCACCGCTTATAACCTTATTATTTTAATGTTGTTGATATTTTTTTCTCCGATTTATAGATAGGTATGTCATATAAAATTAAAAAATAATACTCCTCTAATCACTCGCAGTAAACAGAGAGCGTCCGAAGTGTAGCCAACCGCACGAAAATAATCGCGATGAAACCTTTGATGTCTGCACTTTACCGTCCACATCGCGAAGTATATTCGATAGGACGAAGTTCTCGGCCAGACGTATCGCGACATCGCGAATCTTCGCGTCCGCGTCATCTCGATAATGTGTCCGTAGCGTAGCAATGTTAGTGTAAGTTATTTGTTTATATATTAATATAAAAAGTGTACAAATTAGTTTCGTGGTTTTCTTTCTAGATCTTACCAAGAGCGAATCATAGAAGACGTCGATGGTGATAAAGTGAAGTATCGCATGAAAGAATACCTCGAATTCGATGAAGAAGCTTCCTTCCCTCTCACTCTAGACGACGAAGTTACAATAGTCAACGTCGCGTACCATGTGAGTACCTACTTATCTATCTATTTTCTTCATAAAAAAATCATCAGTCATCTAAGAACGCATAACACAAATACTCATAATTTGGCGCTAGATGTCGATGTGTAAATTGTCGTAGTATATTTATTTATTAATTTATTTACCTAGGTTTTCGAAATATTCGTAAATGTGTTTGACGACCTTCCTGGCACAGCGCTGGCTTTATGTGGGTATTTATAATTTCACAATTTTTTCGGGTCTGGCCTAGTGGAAGGGTTCGGCCGTGAATGAATGAATGAATGAATACACTTTTATTGTACACAACATGAACATATAGAAAAATGTAACAAATAGTATACAATTAGGCGGCAATTAGGCGGCGGGTATATATGCAAATATATGCGGGTATATATGTCATATAATGACAAGGTTGCTTGGAAGCATCCGGCTCCGCTTTCAGCTCTCACAAGTGTAAAATGTAAATTGTTGATGTTGGAAAAGAGCAACTGCTGAGTTTCTTGCCGGCTTCTTCTCGGTAGTATCTGCCTTCCGAACCGGTGGTAGAATCACTACAAACAGACAGACTTGACGTTTCAAATGTGCTTATATTAGGCCTACTTGAAAAAAGTGAATTTTGAATTTTATAATAAACTTACAATATTACTTACAATCGTGTAGGCCGTGGCTAGGTACCAGTCTACCCAAAGGTGTACCGGTACTATCTCGCGTACCAACCGATTTGGGTATGTGCTTAATATAGCTGCCATCTCTCGTAACACGTAAGCCCTTTACCATCTTGGGCTGCATCATCACTAGCTACCAGGTGAGATAGCAGCGAAGAGGCTAAGTGGTAGTGGAAAAAAAAAATCTGGGATGATTCGAATTTTTATTTTTGGTTTGATCAAATTAAGAAACTGAAGCTGTCTGTAGGTAGGTACTTAGGTTCAGTTAGTTTATAAGTATACTACAATAAGTTAATCGAATTATTTAACTAACAGTTGTTAGTTACGGACATTTATTCACTTGGATTAATATGATAGTATTAATATGAGTAGGTTCACATAAAGTTTTTTTGATTAATGAAAAAATAAAAAGTTTATTATTATTTACATTAATTATAATCAAACACCTCCGTATATATATAGGGAGCCAAATATAGTAATGAAAAAACTAGACTTCGTCTAAGTTTTCTAAGCGATATATCTTATTGTATATTCATGTTTTACCCATATTGAGGCAGTTGTGAAAAAATATGTAATCCGCCATTTGTGCTGGCGGCCATCGTGGAATGATTTTCCTGAAACATACCTGAGAACACTCCAACACTCCCGACTTATTCAACATTTAAACAAAAACACACATACACACGAAAAAACACGTAAACACACACCTTAACACAAACAGACAAACACACACACAAGAACAAACACAAAAACACATACTTAAACACGCACAGGTACGCAAACACGCACACAATGAGAGAGACGTCACACTTATACTTAAAAATTTAATTTAAGAAATTGTGTAATAACTGTGTAATTTAATTTCTTTATTTCTTCGTGAGATCTTGATATCGCATTGCTGATTTCTCAATATGAAAAATAAAATTTATGTTAAATACACATGCAAAGTGTATACGTATTTCCTCAAGCGTTGTCTGGGAGAGATTGCTCTAGCAGTAAAACCTCCTTTGCACACCAGTTTTTAAAAATATAAATTGTATCTCATTTGTGTTGTTACTTGCGAATTTTTGTGCAATAAAGTGTGCATCTATCTATCTATCTTTTTAAAAATCGAAGCCATGATTGTGTTAGCTTCGATTTCTAGAACACAAAAATTTTCTTCATTAAATTTGTCGTCTCACTGGACCCTACTGGTTCGGAAAACCCTACCAATATTGTGGGATGGAATTAATGGCGGCGTGCGGGAACCTGTGACAAAGCCTTAATGAATGAGTGCTGTAAATTGGATTGCGTCCGCGCGACACAAAGGTTTTTAGTTTCAAGCTTTTACTGTTGCCCGTGAAACTTAAAACCACACAGCATTTTAATAAACATACATATCGATCCCTAGCCTCAAATCACAGTGTGAAGAAGAGATACAATCATTCGCTTCGAGAGGCTACTAGTCCATTAAGACGATTGTATAGCTAGGACCTTTGATGAATAGGAATTCGAAAAAACTATTGCCTCCTCAAACCCTCCTCCTCCGTGTAGGTTACTAATATTGAAGCATCAAAAACCACTCCACTTTAGCATTGTTTCTCGAACAGGCGTTTAGTCACTTCATACCGTTTAGCAGTTTTACCTCACGTCTCCAATGTTGTAACCGTTTACCATAAAATGGGGAAAATAGGATAAAGTTTATGAGCTAGCAATATTCCGCAGATGTGAAGTGAAACGGTGCGTTTTCACTGTTGTACAGATACAAGTAAGATCTATGGCACTGCATGCAATAATGAGGGTTTTGTATGTTCTTAATTCTGTGGCCCGCGGTGTCGGTCCGTTTATTACATGAGTCTGTTGCAGCGAGTAAGTTTATTGCAGCGAAATTACTACAAAATATTGTCGAATATCTTAATTGCTATTAAGAAATGCGACTGAATGAGGCTTGCATATGTTCCTAGTTATGAGCAATATTGTTTGTTTCTCGTAATGTATTCTGCTAGCGTGTTGGCGCATCGGGTCCGAATCACAAAGGGTTATTACCGTGTAAACAATTTGTGAACAAACATATTGTCAGCAATCAACGCGAATTCAAAGATAAATGTGTTATGATTCACCTCTGCCTACCTACGAGAGCTGAATACCTGCGATTGCAACGGTATAGTAATATAGAGGTCGCGCCCAACAACAATACAGTAAGCCTATTTGTGTACGCATGGAGCTTGTAGGTACAGGTGTACGCAATTACTCGTTTAGGTAACTAGAATATTCGTTTGGTTCATTTCAGTTTTCCTAATCCTAAGGTTGCCCGGCAGAGATCGCTACTTAGCGATAAGGCCGTCTTTTGTATCCTGCTTCATTCTTCATGTGTTGTTCTTTTCTTTTCTCGTTTTTCTGAGTGGTGTACAGATAAAGAGTATAAATAAATCAATAAATATGGCAATGTTATCAATAGCTTTGCTTTGGTCTCGTGTAACTAATTATAACCAATCCATAAACGTTATTAGTAAAATTTAATGGACAGCTAGAATTGTTCTGATTGTGTCTCGCAACTCGATTATTGGGTTGAACGACTGTGATAATTGTATGCTCGTTATATCCGCATCAATAATCAAATGTTTAAGGAAAAAATAAAAGCAGAGAAACACCCAAAGGCCGTGGGTTCGATTCCCACAACTGGAAAATATTTATGTGATGAACATGAATGATTTTCAGTGTCTGGGTGTTTATATGTATATTATAAGTATTTATGTAGATTATTTATAGAAATATTCATCAGTCATCTTAGTACCCATAACACAAGCTACGCTTACTTTGGGGCTAGATGGCGATGTGTGTATTGTCGTACTATCATATAAAATCTTTGGTACTTCAAATTACTTTCAATAGATGATATTTATGAGGCATGTAGTATCCTTGCAAGTCAAGGATAACAACGATATAACGATATCCATGGTAACTTTCTGTCGTGGTGTTTGCTTCCTTACATTTTTTAATATATTTACTTTGTGATCCTTTTTCGTTCGTTGTTCGCTACGCATTGCTATTTCCCAGAACTACTTACGTGTTTAAAAAAACTACATACAATATTTTTTTAATTCCGTTTCGTTTTCATGCGTCGAACATTTTCCACGATTTTATTTTTGGAAATACCAATACGGATCAGCAAAGAGCTCGCGGCTCTATTGTGCCAACACACCAATAAACAAGGTATTGTCCGCGGTATTGCGTTATACCTACTCAAAAACAATATTGCACCTTTATGAATACGTTGTATTGTTTGATATTTTTATTTCATGTTTACACTCTAGGTTTGATGTACTCCTGGTTTAGTTTTTTCACATTCGATGTTTTCAAATACTATCGGAGCAATGACAATTTATATCTATGCGTTTAATCTTTCACACAGTACCACCCCGGTAAGTATATAATAATCTTAAAACGCACAAGGATAGAGCGTTTTAATACTGCCAAGTTTCATGATATCAATCCACTACATGGTCTCCTCCCACAATGAGAGGGGGTTAGGCCGAAGTCCAACGCCGTGTCGAGGTCTTATTGGTGGACTCCATACGCCTTTGAGAAGATTATGAACTCTCAGGCATGCAGGTTTCCTTACGATGCTTTCCGTTACCGTTGAAGCAACTGATGTTTTAATTATTTAAAACGCACCTTAGGAAAGTTAGAGTTTCATACTGGGATTCGAACTCGGCCCCTCAGTGCGTGGCGTTTAGAATTTAGTGTTTCAGATATTATCAGCAATTGCTATTGCAGGTATCAACCATTAGTTAATCTACATTTTTTTCAAAATTTTTTGATTATAATAGATACTAGAGCTACAATAGTCGATTTACGAATGAATAAATAACTATTTAAACAAAAACGCACTTCAAAATAAAGAATGAATTGTAATATATTAAGATAATACTAATATACTAAGAATTATACATTAAAGTTCACAGAATTCTAATATTAGGTGTATAGACGACAATACAGATATCGCTATCTTGTCCCAAATTAAGCGTAGCAAAATTTTATGAATAATATACATTAATACTTATAATATATAGATAAATACACAGGCACTGAAAAACATTATTTTCACACAAGCATTGTCGAGTTTTAGGAATCGAACTTAGAAAGCAGGGTCGCTGCCCACTGCGCCAATAGGCCGTCAAAAAAATGCACTGAAACAGTTTATATTCACAGCATCAACAGTTTTAAGGTTTAATTATGATTGTACCCGAGTACAGTTTATTGTACCTGCAACAGTAGGTACAATATTGTGGAATCTTCCTTTATTTTAATTACTCGCTTGTTATTGAAACCATAGACAATATAACAATTAAATGATTCAAGTATTGCATTTCGATAGGTCATATCAATTCATCGGCCGCTGCAAAACAGGTTAAACAAAGTTATTTAGATTGTACGCTATAATATGATATCTCAGACTCATTCAGTTTACAAAAGTTAACGGTACAATGATCTAGAACAATCGCGCTTGATAAGAAGCTTCAAATTGCAACGAACTTTATTACAGTTTGAGATTGTTAATTAAGAAGAAGCCTGTTACATTTTCAATACTGATGACAAATAATATTTAAATTAAAATAAACCCCGACCGTTAAGGAATGAAATTAAAGGTCATTAAATATTGGCCTCAGGTGTGAAAAAAAATGTAAATCGCCATTTTATTTGTGGTGGCGGCCAGCTTGGATTTGAATTTGTCACGGTGTGTATTTTATTGGCTACCCATATTGAGGAAGTTGTGATAAAATATTATGAAATCCGTGGCGGCGGCCAGCTTGGACCGATTTTCATCAAAAATAGCGAAGAACACTCCTGTCTAATTTATAACTTATATTGTACTTAACTTATATTATTCCTATAATTGACATATTATACAGAAATCAACTGTCCCCAAGCAAGGTATAAACCTGTGTTTTAGGGGACAGTGCTCTCCTTGGGGGACATGGCTCGTTTAAACAAAAATGTAGTTAGGAGTATGTGTTTTATATAACTGTCACACAGGTTATCTCGCTACCATCTTAGATTGCATCTTAGATCATCACTTACCACCAGGAGAGTTTGCAGTCGAGGACTAACCTGTAGGGAAAAAACACTTTCGAGAAAATAAAATTTAATCTTAAACTTCTATGTTCGTTATGTGGCGTATTTTCTTCACTGCATAGGCGGCAGAACTAAGCCTGTTCGATGAATTATTAATATAAATAAATTAAAGTATTGGCAATAGCATTCATAAAAGCAATGATAATTAGTTCACATAGCTACAAATTATTTTTATCTGTATTTAGATAAAAAGATAAGGAAGAATACAAAAAATATATATTTACGTAACTTTCAACTGTTCGGAAGAATTATTAATTAAATGAAACACGATATTTTAAATAACACGTAATTATTCATTAAACAGAAAAACTGCTGTTGCTGTGAATATAAACTGTTTCTGTTCATTTCTAAAGCTTATAATAATCTCAGAATTCTGTGAACTTTATTATGGCTGAACAGAATGGATTTTAATAGAACTAATAGCAAAACATAACATGTATTTGTTGCATCCCCTTCCCTGTTCCAATTGTACCCGATCTACTCTACATGAACTAAAACCTGACTAATTGTTATTTCATTGAAAACGCGAACATTGCTTATTTGTTTGGAATCAACAGAAATTACCGTGTTTACAAAATGTAGATACACAATGCAATTGTTCATTTATCGTTCAAAACATTGATTTAATATGCTACCCGGGTTCATAAAACTACTCTGATTTTCTGGCTGGCACGAAACAAAGGAGATCAGGTACAATACTGATGGGGAATGAATTCATAATAATTAAAGAAAAACTCTTGTTTCTCAATCTTTTTCCGAGATCAATACTCTTACAGAAATAACTGTACAGAGGTGTTATAACAAATGCAGTAATAACCTGTGAATTAGATTACAACTTCAGCTTCACGGGGGGCTGAGTTCGAATCCCGGCAGCCACTCTTTAATTTCTTTTAACATTTTTTTATTGCGTAACACAGGAAAGTATACAATACATACATTTTTAAAATATTGCGGCAAAAGGCGACTCCCCTAAGAGGCCTAAAATTCTACCAAAAACAGGAATATGTGTGTGAGAGAGAGAGAGAGAGTGGAATAAGTGCGTTTAAAGATTAAATATAGTTTGCTTTAACGGTGAAGGAGAACATCGTGGGGAAACCTGCAAGCCTGAGTGAGAGTTCGCCATAATATCTCCGTGTGAAGTCCACCAATCCGCATTTGGCCAGCTTGGTGGGCTTCTGGTCTAACCCCTTCGACTTCTGGAAGGAGACCCATGCTCTATATTGAGCCAGTAACGAGTGCATATGATGATGCATAAGGTATGTTTTAAATTGAGATCAAATGGAGTCACGGATAAGCGGTGATAGCGCATTAGGCAGTAGCTCGACTTACCGTTCGAGGGGCTGAGTTCGAATCCCAATCCCACCTCTAACTTTTCTAAGTTATGTGCGTTTTTAAGTAAAAATATGTTTAAAATTAAAATATCTCTTGCTTCAACGGTGAAGGAGAACATCGTGAGGAAACCACCATTCCGCACTAGGCAAGCCCGGTGGACTACGGCTTTAACCTCTTCTCATTGTGGGAAGAGACCAGTGCTCTGTAGTGGGCCAGTAATGAGTTGACGTGATGATGGTGGAGTCTAGATTACTATGACAAACAAAGAGAATACTTATGATTAATACAGAAAAGAGGTCCTAGATAATCTATATATATAAAAGAGAAAGTGTGTGGGTATGTTCCGTATAGGCTCCGAAACGGCTGGACCGATTTCAATGAAACTTTCAGGGAATCTCCGAATTGATCTGGCGAGTAATCCTTTAAAGTTTGGTAACGATCGGAGCACTCCTATTTTTAAACTGTCAAACTGTCAAATACAGCTTTTATTTACTATGATGATATTCTTTTGTTGGGTGTACATGGGTGTAGATAATGATCTTCACCCGCTTGAGAAGAGAATAGAAGAGAATGAATACGGAGAGAAATAAATGATTTAATATATTATGAGACTTAAATTAAAAATTTAATGATGCAAGTTTATTGTTTAAATAAAACAAAGCAAAATCTATCCCGGCGAAGCGGGCTGGGTACGCTAGTATTAAATAAGATAATTACAATGATTTCAAACCATTGCAATTCTACGTCAATGTCGTTAACAAAAATACATTACGCTGAAAATAATTATCTGCAAGAAATCTCAGCGAAGTGGTCAAGATTCCATTACCTTTAGGAAACTATTTTCTTCACACTTCTTTTGAACACAGAAAACGCATCAAGGAAAAGTTTTAAAGAAAATATAAGATAACTCGGTGATTAGTTTGATCAGAAGATCCAATACAAGTTGAGGTCAACTTAATGATTGATTCACACTTTAATGGAGAATAAGCGACTTGACGAAAAACTATTGCTTTCAAAATGACGCACCTGATAAGGTGAAGTTGATGAAGTAGATTTATAACGGACTTCGAAATGCCGGAGCAATGAATGAATGTATGAGTTAATGAATATTCGTTTATTGAAAAATAAAAGTATAACAAAACAACGATTTCAATAGGCAACCAATGACAAAGAAAACCAATAGTAAGGTGGTGCAAATATACCCATAAAAAATCATTACTTTAATATAATATTTATAAAACAATAGTTGTGATTAAATACAAATTAATAAATAAGTAAGAACAAAATAAATATTATGTGAAACAAAATAAATAATTATCCTCATACATAATTAATAAAAATGAAAAAAGAGAACAGTGAACGGGTCATTAGATGATTGAGAAAAAAATGATCTATCGTAAGTTTTTCATTAGATGTTAATTTTTTTTATATCGTCGAGTTATCGTTATATTTTAAATAATCGAGTTATGGTCTAAAATCGATAAAATCTTTCATAAAAAGGAAAGTTGGTTTTCTTTAATAAAAAAAAAAAAACAGCCAAAGTTTGTATAACTTTACCCTTTTGAAGCCCCTCGGAGATCTATTTTCTTAAATGTATGGTCTCGTGGCAGACTAGTTACCACCCAGCTGACAAGCTAGGCAAATAAATTAAAAAGTTGAAGCTGGTAAGATGCGGCTACGGCCACCTCGCTTTTGACGCTTTCTTTCAGAAGACTTCAGAAGTGGCAAAATATTTTTTTTTAACTGCGTTGAATTGGCTTGGATGATCTTCCCGAACTAACGTCAACCATTGTGGAACGTTAACTATGTAATTAAACTACTACGTTTATCTTCGCAAACAAAATATAACTTTTTGAGATATCAGTAACTGCTGTCGTATGATTATTTCAAACTGTGATTTTTCATCAACCCTTTACCAGCCCACTACACGACACGGGTCTTCTTCCACTATGAGAAGGGTCAAGGCCTTAGCCCACCACGCTGGCCAAGAAAACTAGCACGCCTTTAAATGCTTCATGAAGAAGTTTCAGGCATGCAACTTAACCTAACGATGTTCGATCACCGTTTAAACACCCTCGCATATAATTGCCTGAAATGCTCATAACTTCAAATATTTAGAGCAAAGTAATTATTAAGGGTTTGGACCCTGCTTTCTGAGTCCAAGGCCGTGGGTTCGTTTCCCACAACTGTAAAATGTTTGTGTGATGAACATGAATGATTTTCAGTGTCTGGGTGTTTATATGTATATTCTAAGTATTTATGTATATTATTTATAAAAAATATTCATCAGTCATCTTAGTACCCATAACACAAGCTACGCTTAAATTGGGGCTAGATGGCGATGTGTGTATTGTCGTAGTATATTTATTTATTATTATTTAATTATATAAAAATAAAAATAAAAACGATCGAAATAACTTAAATAAAATAAAAAGATTTAATTATTTATTATAAAAAAGAAAATTGACGCGGAAGCCGTAATGATTAGGCTATCAAATTCAAAATTCATTTATTTCAAGTTGGCCTAGTTTATAAGCACTTTTGAAACGTCAAATCAGTCGGTTTTTTCCAACCAGCCTTGTCGTTAAGGAATTCTGATTAATATTGTAGTAACTACTATTGATTAAATGTGTTTCAATATATTGTTTAAACTTAAGTAAAGGTAGTTTCTACCTTACCTTTGGTATCATGTTATAGAAGCATGTAACCATCCCCAGAAAGTATTTCTGTACCAGTTGATTGTTTATATCGACTACTTATGTTTTGTTTATTAAAGATTATATTATTATAAATATATTGCTATTATTTATATTTATCACTAGATATATCGGAGATCATATTCCAAAAACAAGTTTTAGTTTATTAATATTTGGAACGGCGAAACCAATGTTGGGAGACGCACACAGACAGATCGAGGAATTTGCTAGTAGTACAAGCTAATAATTTCCGTGGACATAATAGAATTGACTCGTCGGAACTGAACAAGTTCCTCAGTAAGGAAGAACTTTGCAATTAGTGTCTAGGGATTCTATAAACGTGAAACGGGAAAACGGAAATTCTAAGAGAACTAGCGAACCGAGTCTAACTTCTGGTGTTCAAAAAAATATCAAGAAATAAGGATTCAAATAGTTTCGGGTTATATAAATATTAATATATATTATTAGCTGATATCCGCGACTTAGTTCGCGTGAATTAACGTTTTTTATTCCCGCGGAAACTCTCTTATTTCCCGAGATAAAAAGCAGCCTTTGTGCTTTTTCAGACTACAATGTATCTCTGTAACAAATTTCAGTAAAAATATTAAATTAAAAGAAGCATATTAATTTTCCATACAAACTATTTCATAACAAGTGTTTACATTTGACAACCCTATTGAAGATAAAAGACCGACACGTACATAGTACCTACGCTAAGCGACGCGTACCTAGTAAAGTGACAGGAGTCCTTTGATTTTAATTTTGGATGTGATGTTAGGGCTGTATCTGATTTATTTCTGTAAAAACTATGGCAGTGGTTTACTCAAAAACTATCAGTATTTCGGGATCGCAGATAAGACTCAGAGACAGAAAATAATGTACCTTTAAAGACTGTGAAGTTATATTTCGGTTTTCACTTACACGTTGTGTAATTTATCTGTCTTAAATACCCAAGTATATTATAAGTATTTATGTATATCATTCATAAAAAAATATTCATCAGTCACCTTAGTTCCCATTACACAAGCTACGCTTACCTTGGGGCTAAATGACGATGTGTGTTTTTTCGTAGTACATTTGTTTATATATTTATTAAGTATCAAAATCAAATCAGAAAACAACAAATAGCAAGGACTAACGCTAAATGTACTTATACTATTCCAAAAATTCAAAATACATTTCGAGCCGCTAGTAATCCTCTTATTTGCGTATTAAATTCCATTTACAAACATATTTAATCCCCTGCAAACCATTCTCATGTACGTAAATAATTCGTAGCAGCTCTATCATAGGTAGCGTTCTATTTTCGAAAATGGACGGAAATTTCCGATGCGCATAACATAAATCCCAGTACGTAGGTACTATACAGTGTGCTTCAAGCTTTTAATCACTTAAAGGACGCCCTGATTCCTTGATCCAGTTCGAAACTAACTTGAATTTAAACGGAACTTCAATAGTCCTGTCGATATGGGAAAGCTTTTCCACATACTATGTTACGTACATAGTATTCAGATCTCTCTGGCGCAACGGTTAGCGCTGTGGTTTTTATGTGGGAGGATCCGGGTTCGATCACTTTGGAAAATAATAGTGAATACTGGTCTGGTCTGGTTGGAGGCTTCGGCCGTGACTACCCGACAGACTAAGACGTGCCGCGAAGCGGTTTAGCGTTCCAGTTTATTTCGTGTAGAAACCAAATACGGGTATGGGATCAATATAACTGTCATACCCTTACAGGTTAGCCCGTTACCATAGTTTTTTAGTGCATCATCACCAACCACAAGTGGGATTGCAGTCAAGGGCTAACTTGTAGTTGAATAAAAAAAAAATTGGCGCACAAATCGGTTATTGAAGTCTATTGCCCGTTGTATCTAAACCTACGTATCTCTTTAGATGTCTAGAAAAAAAACGTTTCACCAACTCTTAGCCTCTTAGGTGATAACTACTGGGAAAATGTTTGTCTAGGGATATCCTTAAATTAGGCGTTACTTATTCAGACATTACGCGTACAAACAAATCTAACTTGATCAATTCAATTGTGATTTCCATTTACCTCCTTCTCTATATCCATACAAAACACCTATCAAACAAATAAAATTAAAAATTTCTTTTGAAAAATGCAACCATTCCATCAGTATTTTCTTATGACGTTGTCACGTTTAACTACCATCAGTAAACCGACTTTACAGACAACCGATTTTTTTTATTTACATAACCGCCGTGCGCTTTGCACTGAACCGCTTTAACCTCTAACAAATATTGAAACAAATGTTAGAATGAGTGTCGGGTATAACGAAAAATCCAGACAAATAACGAGTTTTTGAATATTTCTGCCATCTCTTTGAGGCCGATTCATCAAACGTCGATGTAGTTTTAGAAGCGCACAGCCCTGAAATCCTTTATTAGTTGTTTTGGTATGGAAACTAATTGTTAAATTTTTCTTTACTTATTTATTGCACAAAAAATGCGGTGATAACCCTGTGGATAGAACTTCGACTTCACTTTCGGGGGGGCGAGTTCGAATCCCAGCTCTAACTTTTTCTAAGTTATATGCGTTTTAAGCAATTAACATACCACCTGCTTCAGTGGTGAAGAACACCATTAGGAAACCTGCATACCTGAGAGTTCTCCATAATGTTCTCAAAGGTGTGTGAAGTCCACCAATCAGCACTAGGCCAGTTTGGTGGACTACGGCTCCCCCCCCTCTCATTGTAGGAGGGGACCGTGCCATGTATTGGGCCGGTAATGTGTTTATATGATGATGATAATGATGATTTATCGCACTGTCTGTTGGTTTGTTCTTTGTCGCGTTTATTACGGTTATTGTTGATTTTACTCGGTATTAATAAAAGTCCTTTCCGCTAACTCTAAGCCAATAATCGCGTCAATTGGTTTTTAGATAGGGCGTTAAGAAAGGACAAACGACGGGCAGACGTAGTGTCCCTAAACACACGCGGGCGGACCCGACAGACGTCCGCTTTGAAAATCTTGGAATCTGATCGAATCGATCGAAATCGGATTGAATTTGAATTTAAGTCATGCAGGACACCACATAAACGTTTACAAAAGTCTTCAAAAACGGTCCAGCCGTTCAGCAGGAGTTCATTACAATAACAAAAATAAGGATGATCATTTATTGCAATATACATGAATTTAATTATTGACTTTGAATGATTGCATACGTACAGAAGTATTAAAGATGAGATTACAATTAAATGAGACATACAATTTCGCGACATTTCACTCTGCATTTCGTTTGCCAATGCGGAATTTGGTGTAGGGTTAACAAAAAAAATAAACATATAAAAAGCAATCCGTTTGCTTTTTATTCATGTATTTATATTATTCACAAATAGCCCGAATAAAATAAGTTAGTTAAAATGCGCACTTTAATTCACACACATACGATTCATGATTGAGTTTTTCTAATTCATTTAAAAATTGAGCGTTTTGAGATTGCTTACAATAGATTTGTAAAAAGTTTTCTTTCTCTTTTCTCTTGACAATTTGCGGCGTTAGTATTTCGCTTGCTGATCTACGAACTTCCCTATTGTTTACGCTCACTACTCCAGCCAGCTCGATCTAGCAGCCTAGCAGGCCACCCAGGATATCAAAGACTTCCAAAAATGTTGCTGGAGATCTCAAGTAGTTGCGTGATTGGGTACTACGGTCAACAAAACACACACGTCGCACATCGGCAGCCCCCTTTAATTTAAGTGATCGAACCTAACTCATCTTCATCAAACTCTTGTTCTTCATTTAAAATAATTCAAAATCAAAATAAAATAATAAATTAATTTCCGCATTTAAAAGTTATAAGCAGCTAATCAAATTACGTTTATTTTTTAAAGTAATAGTTGATTTACCAACTAGATGGATGGTGGATTCGACTCACACACCTGGAAAATGAACATGAATGTTTTACAGTGTCTGGGTGCTATCTGTATATTATAAATATTTATGTATACCATTCTTAAAAATATTCATCAGTCATCTTAGTATCCATAACACAAGCTACGCTTACTTTAGGGCTAGATGGCGGTGTATGCATGTCATAGTATATTTATCATTTAACAACTGGACGAGCGGTCACAAAAAGCTCTCCTACTACTAAAACTACTTGATAATATATTTTCTTAAATAATGAAATAAATAAACTGATTATATAATAAATAGACTTATGCTGACGGTACACGTGAGTTAGGGAGTGATGAGGACAATCAAGTTATGTGGAAAGCAGAATATACAATAATTAACAATATGTCTGGACTTTGAAGCCGCAACGCAGAATGCTTTTTCCTTTTTTTGTGACGACAAATAAATGGCGGAGGTTCACAATTCGACGCGTAGATATTTAAGTATGTAATGTAGAGTTTTCCGCCCTTTGTGAGTTGATTTGCGTAGTCATGTTTCTATATTTATGAGGCAACCATTTCAAAAATATTATTTTGTCTACTTCCGTGTAGAAATGTTTCAATTATGTTTTTTTGCAACGGTACTTCTGTGGGAAGCGGTGATAGCCTAGTGGTCGTGGCTTAATAAAAAATAAATATTACGACAACACACACATCGCCATCCAGCCTTCAAAGTAAGCGTAGCTTGTGTTATGGGTACTAAGATAACTGATGAATTATTTTATTTTGTGAATAATATACATGAAAAGGACTCATGTTCATAACACGAACATTTTTCCAGTTGAGGGACTCGAACCTAAAGCCTTAGACTCATAAAGCAAGGTCGCAACCTACTGCGAAAATCAGCCCCCAAACTTCGGCTTCCCTTTGTCCAACTTTTCGGAGCTACGTGCGTTTTTAATTAAAGTAATAAAAATATAACGGTGAATGAAAACTGCGTGAGGAAAACTGCATGCCTGAGAGTTATTATAACGTTCTCAAAGGCATGTGAAGTCCACTAATTCGCTTTAGGCCAGCATGTTGGACTAAGGCCAAAAAACTTCTCACCTATGGCGTGCATACAGGGTATGCACCAAACAGGCAATGATTTCATGAATGGAGAAAATATCCAGTACGAGTTATAAAAGACTGATCATCATCCTCATCATTTCAACCAATGGACGTCCACTGCTGGACATAGTTATTTTGTAGGAAGTTCCACAATCCATGGTCCTGGTCCTCCAGCGACTCGCCTGATTTCATCTGCCCACCGCGTTGGGGGCCGACCTAAAGACTCCAACGTCCAACGGTTCTCCGAGCTAAAATAAAAAATTAAAAACTCACGGGTAGGTATTTTACGAGTAAGACCTACCCACTGTGAGACTAGACCCGTGCCGTATGGTCGGCTGGTTATGGGTTGATAATGACGACTGATGTGGGTAAAGCGGTAATAGATTTTTTGTAGGCGTTTTGATACTGTACAGCTGTATCGAGATACGATTCTTCATAAACCAAGGCAAACGATAGGAAATGCCAATACCACTGCGCTAAAGAGGTCATCAAAGTCTGCTGTTCCGATAAAATATGGCCTTAGCACAGTATATAATTACAATCTTTGATAATACTGTATCCTAGCATGTAATTCGCTCCGGTAACTTGTGATATCGTATCATACTCCAATTCATGATAAAATCTCTGTAAGTACGTTAAAATCCGTGCACAAGTATGATTTTATCGCAATTTAATTTGCCTATGATATATAAACTAATGTTAAAGCTGAAGAGTTTTCTTTGAACACGCTATTAATATCGTAAACTGTTGCCGTGTGGTAACAGTTAATCGGAATACAGTTGCCAACACTTTTGCGGTTCCATGGATGCCAAAAACAGAGACAACTCAGGGAATATAGTTACATTAAGGTAAATAGTTACTCACCAGACTGTATTAAAAAATAACTTATTAATTATATTTAAAAATGACATGTTTAAAAAACTAAACAATGAAAGCATATTAGAGCAGGGTCGATTATTTTTAAAATGGTAAAAAGTGAAAAAATTATAGTATTACGAGACCCGTTAAACGTCCTTTTTTAACGGGCCTAATAATATAACAAATATAAAAGGAAAAATGATTTACGGGCGATCCGAGGTCGGGAAGTGGAAGGAGTTTATAAGGGTAAGAAACGGTGTTTTGCCGGAAATCTCAAATTCCGGCAAAACTATAAGTCCTATGGAAAAAAATTAAATGACAAAGTTGTAGGTAATAAAGAGACCTATAACTTTTGTAATCACACTTTTTTCACATAACCTCAAAATTATCTATGACATTAATCATTATTTTATTAAAATACAATTTGACTAATAGGCAATTCTTGATTTGACTTAAGTTAATAATTAATATTAAAGAAAAAAAAAATAGCACGATTGAATAGATTTGTGTCCGGAAAAATTTGCACGCCTTTATGGCAAAACATATTTGGACCAATTTTATGTGATACCTATTTACCGTACATTATGTGAGCCATGTTTCATGCAAACGACGACGATTCAATTCGATTCGACGACCGATTGGCGCAGTGGGCAGCGACCCTGCTTTCTGAGTCCAAGGCTGTGGGTTCGATTCCCACAACTTGAAAATATTAGTGTGATGATCATCAGTTTTTGGGTGTTTATCTATATATTATTCATAAAATTATTCGTCAGTTATCTTAGTGCCCATAACACAAGCTACGCTTACTTTTTGTCTAGATGGCGATGTGTGTATTGTCGTAGTATATTTATTATTATTATTATAATAAATATATGAATTATTATTTATTATAGCGGAGAGCAGCATCCTCTGTGTACTACTAACGTCTACTGCGATTATCAATCCTCTACTACTACTACTACTGCATCTGACTTTCTAAAGGTGAAAGAATTATTGCAATCAGTTCAGTAGTTTTAAAGTTTTCGTTTACCAATAAACAAGCAAACCCACCTTTCCACTTAGGTGATGGTAGGTAGTTTGGATAAATATATTGTGAGTTTTACAAGCATACAGTCAGTGTATAGAACCTTAGTCAATGTGCAGTTTTGCAGCTCATGTGCAGCTATAATGCTTGTTGTCTGTGTAGACTCTTACACTTACTCTCATTCTCTTTTTCTCTTGCTCTTCTCTTTCTCCCTCTTATAAATCACGTAATTTCTGTATATATATACAGAAATTAAATAGTTAATAGTTGAAACGTAATATACATAATTTTGTTGAAACAATAATACACTTTTATTTTATATCAATAACAAAATTCACTTGATAACGATACTTATATTGCCGGCTGGAAAACGTGTAACGGATTTACGAAATACTGTTGAGTTTTGCATAAGGAATCATTCTGTAAAAATATAAAATCAAAAGAAGCATATGTATTTTTCCCTTCAAACTATTTCGAAACATTTTTAGATAACCGCAACCGCAACCGCAACCGCGACAAGACGCTTCGCGACGGGTACCTTAAAAATTTACCTTCTCCCACAGTTTTATCAACACTCCGAGCATTGGCGCACCAGTGCAACTAATATCCAAAATAACCTGTTGCCGTGAACACGTTAATTTTATTGCTTGTCAGGTGATTTAATGGGGGGGTGTAATTTTTATACATCCTGTCCCCTCTCTATACTCCATTTATCTCCATGCTATTTGGAAGCGAATTAAAAATTGGGAATGAGAAGAAGTGTAGCGCAAGAAGTTTAGTGCTCCTAGAATTGAATCGTGGAGTGGTTGTGTCTCGGAGATATGCATCTGTTGCCCGTGGTTTTGTATGCGGTTTTTTGGTTCCTCATAAATCAGGAACAGGAACCGTACATTTTCCCGGGATATATGTTAATCCAGGGTGCAATCTATCTCTATTCCAAAACTCAGTCAAATTGGTTGAACAGTTTTTTGGTAAAATTGTCACAAACGTCCATCGATCCATCCATCGTTACAAACTCTTGCATTTGTAATATTAGTAGCATAGTATATTCGAAAGCTTCTGTATCTGTCTTTGCAAGTGAATTTTGTTATTTAGTTTTGACAGAAAGATATTTTAGAACCATGACAACTGAGTTAAAAGCTTTTCCAGACAGTCTGAATTGTATTCCACGTCCAATTAGCATCATATCCAGTTATCCGATGTTCATTTTCCGCTTACCCTAATCACATCATGCAGGTACGCATGAAAATAAATTGGATTGTAAACTTCAAAAAAGTAATTTACGAAATTCTTCATAGAATATCTACATATATTTTGTAGCGCCTTCTGGTTCCTTAGTTCCGATGGTTGGTAACTGAGTATATTTCATTGTCAAACTTAGCCTAATTTATGCAGAATTGACCTAATACTACAACCACATAAATGATCTACTTATAGAAAACAAACCAATCAGAAAACAGCAATTCGTAAAAAATATGAAGCTATTATATTCCCATAATTACATTGGACGTGATAGCCCATTGATAAACCCTACGGCTATTGGAGGTACAGTTTAATTGAAACAGTAAAATTTTGACGACCTCCCTGGCGCAATGGATAGCGCTGTGAATTTAAACGGGAGGTCCCGGGTTCATTCCTTGCAGGAGCAATTTGGGAATTTATAATTTCTGAATTTTGTCTGGTTTTGTCTGGAGGCTTCGGCCGTGGCTAGTTACCAACCTACCGACAAAGACGTGCCGCTAAGCGATTTATTGTTCCGATGCGATGTCTTGTACAAACGGATTAGGGGTAATAACCAAACTCCCTAACAGGTTAGCCCGCTAAAAAGTATCATCAAAATCGGTTTATAATTGGCGGAGAAAGGTAGTCTAGAAACAAATATACAATAAAAAAGTCACTTGAAAATTGTTTAAAATTGAAAACAATGTTACTTATATTTTACCAGAACTTATTAGAGAGAGATAGTTTTAAGTAAAATGACTAATATAAAAAAATTATTGCATTTAGAATTTAATTATGTTAATTTTATTCTAAGTTTACATCATTTAAAATTGTATGTAAACCTTTGTAAGGAACAATAATAAATAATAAAAGTCAAAGTTAAAGTCAAAGTCAAATATATCTTTATTCAAGTAGGCCTATAGGTGGCACTTTTGATGCGTACATAAGAATTACACTAATAATTAATATACTACGACACTACACACATCGCAACCTAGCCCCAAAGTAAGCGTAGCTTTTGTTATGGGTACTTAGATGACTGATGAGTATTTCTATCAATAATATACATAAATAAATAAAAATGCCGGCCGTCAAATATATAAAGCTACTAGCTGTTGCCCGCCCGCGACTTCGTCTGCGTTAGATTTTGTTTTTTGATGTGGTATTAAATTTAGTTGTTGTTCTAAAAATTTTAAAATATTCAGTATTGCTAAGCCTTTAAATGAGGCGTTTGCTGCTGTCCGCTGAGGAGTTCTGTCCTCTATCTCCAACCACAGTTTTGGCAAAATTAAACACATATTATAACCTCTATAGTCCAAAAATAATTAATTTAATCAGTTATAATTAGTCGGAGTTACGTTGTCAAATCGTCAAACACTTTCATCCCCACTTCCAAAGTAACTGAGCTTAATGTCGGGATAAAAATTATCATATATTACTTCTAACACTTCCAAGAATATGTGTACAAAGTTTCATGAGGATCGGTTAGGTAGTTTTTGCGTGAAAGCGTAACAAACGAACTTACATTGACATTTATAATATTAGTAGGGATATTATAGGGATAGGGATTATCATTATAAGAGAGCACAAAATTTATTCAGCATTAAAAAGGTACTTTTATAATCTAATTTTTAAATCGTATTTGATACGACTTTATGAAATATCGTTATACAATACAAATTCTCTTAGATGGTTTCAAAATAGCTATACGTCACTATCAATCAATTAATTCACATTGTTTTGTGGAAATGTGTTGTTCTGTGCTTTTCATAACGTATATTCCAGTATTACTTAAAAGGAATACTACATTTACGTCGCAGCTAGAAAAATAGGCAATTGCTAAACGAGAAATTCAATAATACGACTCCGGAAGTTGCCATTTCCGCCACGACATTCGAGTATATAATGCTTCTCTGAAATAATACAAGGTAGAAAATAAATTCTATACAAAACTATGAAATGAACATCCTTCAACTTTAATGGTAACAAATTATATCAATATTTTTTATTTGACGAGTTCCCTGGCGCTATGATGAGCGCGGTGAATTTAAGTAGAAGGTTCGATTCAAGGAATTTATTATTTCTGAATTTTCTTTAGTCTTGTCGGGTGGGAGGCTTGGAGGTGGCTTTGGTCGCGGCTAGTTACCACCCTACCGACAAAGACGTGCCGCTAAGTGATTTAGTGTTCCGGTGCGATTTTAACCGTCAACCGATTAGGGGGTATGACTACCATACTCAGTACCATCGCTACCATCTTAGAGTGCACCAAAAATATTCTAGTCAGTGTTCTCTCTGGAACTCTTTTTTTTTTACTTAATTGACACCAGTTTTTAAATTCTATAATTCAATATTTGTATCTCAAATTATCAACCTGTGAATGGGAACAATTTTAGTGTTTTTTTCTTGTCTGCCTTCGAATAAAATCTCTAATTAATATTTTTATTACCTAATATACTGTAACCCTCCCAGTTTGACAGTAGACTGGAGTTTCACAGTAGTAAGCCTACACTCTCCATCTTACTAATTGCACCATTCGATACCTTACAATATAATCTTACTCGTAGCTCCACTGATATACTAACGAGAAGTCCTATTGTTTGAATACACAAATATCACTCATACAACCTCAGACATGCATTGTGAATAGGCAGCCTTAGAGCTGTCGAACTGAAATACATTGTTTTAATCCTAAAACAGAAACGGATATTCTGTTGAACCGATCGTATTACAAACGAGAGGTTGTTAGTGTATTTCTGATTAGTGAAATATTCACATACAAACTGCACAGTTGAATATCACTAAGAACTGATTTTCAGAACATCGACCTGTCTGGCGCAGTGATCGCAGTGGTTTTATGAGGGTTCGATTCCTGGCAGAGGAGATTTGGGAAATCATTATTTCAAAATTTTCGGTCAAAAGGTCCGGTCCGGTGGGAGGCTTCGGCCGTGGCTGTTTACCACCCTACCGACAAAAAAGTGCCGCTAAGCAATTTTGCGTTCTATATACCATACTCCCTAACAGTTTAGTTCGCTACCATCTGAGACTGCATCAGAACTTACCACCAGATGAGATTGCAGTCAAGGGCCTAACTAGTTGTGTTGTGAAAAAACATTTATAGCTACAATAAAATAGTTGTTAATATTTATCTTTTTCTTCATTGATTCTGAACAAATAAACAAATAGTTTTGTTTTATATGTATTGTTTAAGATTATTAAATTTCATCGACAGAATCCACCCATTACTGGCTCACTATACCGCACGGGTGGCCTCTCAGAATAAATATATACTACGACAATACACACATCGCAATCAAGTACCAAAGTACGTGTTATGGGTACCTACATAACTGACGAATAATTTTATGAATAATATCCCTAGTAATACTATAAATGTGAATGTAAAATGCAAAAACTACTAAACCGATCATCACGAAACTTTGTACACATATTTCTGAAAATATTAGAAGTAAAATAGGATACTTTTCATCCCGAAATTAAACTCAGTTCTATTGGGAGAGGGGACGAAAGTGTTTGTCGATTTGAAACCAGGCTTAGCTATCCTAAATACATAAAGTGCTGACACATTTATGAGGCACATGACTTTTGAAGAACAAAAGCGGACGAAGTCGCGGGCAACAGCTATTACCTACATAAATACTTATGATATAATATAGATGAACACTCAGACATTGTCCAGTGCTGGCAATCGAACCCACGGCCTTGGAAACGGAAAGCAGGGTCGCTGCCCACTGCGCCAATCGGCAGAATGAGAACGGTATTGGCCGTAGTCTACCACGCTAGCCCAGTGCGGATTGGCGGACTTCACACGTCTTTGAGAACATTATGGAGAACTCTCGGGTATACAGTTTTGCCCGCGTCACCATTCAACCATTTTAGTGCATGCTGGGATTAAACTACGCTATCACCGCTTCCATTTTAATGTTAAATATTACACTCATATTATTCAATTTTCGTAGTAACTTAAATAAAATGAGTTATGTATTTATCTCATTCTCACCTATACATTTTATTTACCGTGACGCATTTATGTTTCATCGAGTTTCAAATCGCAACGATTCAAAAGAAACATCACTTCAAAAAGTATTAAAAAAGTATACAATTGCGTACAATCTTCCTCTATGTGATTATTATATATCGTAGAAGCCTTATAGCCTAAGATCGTACAAATTACATTATCAACTGCAGATATCAATTACCTAAGCTCTCGGTGTATTTAAGATCCCTCAAACCTCAAGTCTAGCATTCCTATTCCCAGTTATAAGGATGCGGCCAACTGGGATGATGCGACTATATTGTTATAATCCCAAACATGCACACATAGTAGGTATGGCTGGCAGGTTTCATTGCATATTTTAATCTGAAGTTTCCAGCATATGGATTTTATAACGTCGTGCATAAGACCGTGAGATGACCGGATTCGATGTCAGTATGCAACGTAACAAATTTTAATATATATTTTTTTTCAATTTGGATGCATACGAATCGCCGAGCTCGTCATAAATTGAATTTTATATTTTTCACTAAAGTTGTTCGTAAACTTATAACATCGATTATAAAGCTATAAATCCAAGATATTACAAATGCGTGTTTTATTTAACATTACCGCACTTTTGTTTTATTTATGATGTCCCGATTAAGTTAAGTTTGTACCTCTCTCCAAGTTATATGAAAAAAGATAGCACATTTTTAATTTAACTGGGTAATACAGTTTGGTTTTTTTTTTATTACCAACAAAGAAAATATTTCCTTTATTATAATTAAGGCTTTATGCAACGATGCTCGCTGTGATTTGGCTTAGCTTGGCGCGCAAAAAACCGTCGCCCTATTATACTAAAATCATATTTTGTTAATATTTATTCTTTTTGGTTGATTATTATTAATTTAAAATTTACATATTACCTTAGGTAGCTTTCACTCAGTCGGGATTAATAGTCGAGGTACGAATCGCGAGTGAATAGCCTGTTGCCACCAAAATCTAAAGAGCGTCCTATGAAACGTTCATACACTAACAACAACAAAAATGGTCAGCTATTATCTGAGAACGTGCTTTAAAGATTGGTATTTTTTTCCTCGCACTTGTGACGAAAATCGTCTTATGAAATGCTATGCTACTTTGCTACTATGAAGTTATCACCTTCCCTTTCAATCAATAAATCATATTATATTCATAAGTGCCTTGATAGGCATACATGAATATAGAAGTTTTGTATTTGAATTTGCTATTTTGCTTATTACACTCTGGGCTTCATAATCGCACTCGCTTAAATAATCGCGCTGTTAAATGCCATACACCCAGGGGCGTGCACTTCATACATGCACAAAAGCACTGCATACCCAAATTATTTTATATAACTCGTATTGGAGGCCAATTTGTCAATTTTATGCCATGTACCTACTTTATGCATACCATGTTCAAAGACCCTGTGCACGCCACCTACAATTGCGGGGAATATAGAGATAAAATGGTAGATAATTAAAAAACCAAAATTCCATAAAAATTGTAATACTAATAAAAACGTAGTACTTCCGTTTTTCGTTATAGGAAGCTTTGTAATGACTGAATCTTGGTAAGGTGAGGTAAACCATTTTTTTCGTCAGAAATATGGCCAAGAATAACATATCTTTTTTGCGCTGTGAAGAACTACATAGATTATCAAAAGTTTAAGCTCTCTCAACCTCATTTAGCAGCATTCAGCACCTTTTAACTCTCGGAACGCTAAGAGAAATGCGTTTTAAATCTCAAGGTTTTATTTCACAAAGGTGTTTTTCTGTCTGCATAAAACCTCCCTTTGCAAGTTTGAAGTTTGAAATGCAATTTTAGATCTTGTTTTTCACTCTAGTGACGAAAAATAATAAAAGGTTTTTAATTACAAAATTTAATTTGAAAAAACATTTAGAATGCTGTAAATCTAGGTATATTGATATAAATACCGGTGTATTGGAGACACGCTACAAACTTCTTGAGAGACTCAGACGGCGCAAACATACCTCCTGTTGTCTTACTTAGTAGTTATAAATAATTTCATGTTTTCTTGAGCGTTTATTATCTGTACAAAAATGCGTGAAAAATGAAAATAACGTGCAACAAACTATTATAAAACAATAATTGATTCATGTGATTTTAATTGTTCGGTTTTTTTCCTTTCAATCATGTCGGATGAAAACAAATAGCATTGTTGGAGATAATTAGTCAATTATCATACAGGTATTAGTTTTAAGAGACTGGCACGTGCATAAACTGACATCTTTATTTACAAAGAAGTAATTAATATTACATATTGTAGTAAAACTTCTTTAGGCGCGATTAGGGAGTAACTCAGATTTTTTTCTGACGGAAGTAACGCTTACGTCAGACGTCTGTGTAGTTTCTGCTATTTAAAAATAATAATTTGGATTGATTGCATATATCATATGCTCCACGCTTCTTGACCTATACGCAAGCTAGTGGCAAATATCATAATAAATTATTTATTTCTATTATTTTCTAACGGATCAATTGTAAATAACAAAGTGAATAAAAAATCAACAGTTTTAAAAAAAGGTTTTTAAATTGTAAAGTTTTTGAAAATCTCTAAATATACTTGTTTATTTATTACTTATGTAATAAATTAATTAATAATCAATTTTCTGACAATTGTGACATTCTATAATATACAATGACAAGGTTATATTGACATGTGCTGATCTAACCTTCAATTTTCTACTCTCAATTATTCTATTTAACAAATGTTAATAAATATGTATAAAATATGAAAGTAAGTGTACCTGGAACATTTTACTCTGTCATCAATAAATTTGACGGCCGATTGGCGCATTGGCAGCGACCCTGCCTCCTGAGTCCAAAGCCGTGGGCTCAATTCCCACAACTGGACAATATTTGTGTGATGAACATTAATGTTTTTCAGTGTCCGGGGGTTTATCTATATATTATAAGTATTTATGTATATTATTCATAAAAATATATTCATCAGTTATCTTAGTACCCATAACACAAGCTACGCTTACTTTGGGACTAGATGGCGATGTGTGGCCGTAATATATATATTTATTTATTTATAAACAATAAAAAAAGTTTTACTTCAATCGCGCGTAAAGGTTACACGCACACACTTTTTTTTATTGTTTTGCATCGTTTGCATGTTGCACGTATTGTAAGACGTTATGGTGATAAAGCAAGGTAACTTCCCCAGTGGGATCTCCCATTTGTCTCCTAGTATATGAAATGTCCCGCAAGTAAGCTGCAACTTAGAAACTTTTTTCTCCATGGCTCCGGCACCTGTTGCTCGAAATCCAACAAGTGGCGTTCCGTTCGTTGCTACAAGCCTGTGGATAAAATTATCACACAGTACAGCGACCTCTCTGGCGCGGTAGCGAGCGCTGTGGTCTTATTAGTTTGAGGTCCCGGGTTCGCAACCTGGCAGGGGCACATTGGCCTCATTGGTCTACCGTGTTGAACTACGGATCACGAGGTCTTAAGATGAAATCCTTGGATTTGGATGAATAATTTTCAGTATCAGCCCGGTGTTAGGAAATTAGAGGTGTCAACTCACTTACTAGTGATACTAGTCGTTAAAACCCACCAATCCGCATTAAAGCAGCGTGGTGGATGTATGCTCTAAAACAATCTCTTTTATTAGGGTTGAGGCCTGTTCCCAGCAGAGGGACGTTAAATAGCTGCGCATGACGATTGCCTGGAAATTGGTGCTGTTCACATTCGTGCCTGGGAGAACATCCTGATATTGATCTCGAAAGTGTAATAATAGTAGATAAAGTCCCACGAATGTTCCTTATAAGGATATATTATTAATAATTAATATAATTATTATTAAAAATTGTAACTTTATAGGTACCTATTAAACCACTTTGAGGGTGGAGTTCAAATAATCCTTTCTTTGTAAATAATAATATAAACAAAATATACTACAACTATACGCACACCGTCACCTAGCCCCAAAGTAAGCGAAGCTTGTGTATTAAGATGACTGATGAATATTTGTATGAATAATATACATTAATACTTTTAATTATAAATAAACGGAAAAACAAGTCATCTTATTGAGCAAGATAATAAGATTTAACTGCGTTTTTAAAATATCAAACGATTTGCGTGCGTCGTATGTTGCTGCAAAAATGGTGCTTGACGGCAAAACTAGCACGGCTTAGTCCCCGGGTCCCGGGGAAGTCCCCGGACGAACTGTCACGAAAAAATTTTTTTATTTTTTTTATTTTCCTAGAGTTACACCTTGACTGCAATCTCACCCGGTTAGTGATGATGCAGTCAGTCTAAGAGGGTAGCGGGCTAGCCTGTTAGCGAGTATGGCAGTTTTATCAAACCCCAATCCCTAATCGGTTTCTACGCGAAATAGTACCAAAACGCTAAGCGGTACGATAGGGTGGTAACTAGCCACGCCGAAGCCTCCCGCCAGACCATACTAGAGAAAATTCAGAAGTTATAAATTAATAAATTGTCCAGTTAGAAATTACCAGAAATTGAACTCGAAATTGTAGACGAATACATATACCTAGGACACACGATCCAGTTAGGTAGGTCCAATTTCGAGAAACAGGTGAACCGCCGAATCCTACTCGGATCAAACGTTCGGGAAACTTCGTGACTTCTTCTCGTCCAAAATCCCTCAGTGTCTGAAGACTAAAGTCTTCGAACTGTGCCAGTGATGCCTTGTGGAACTGAGACATGGCCGCTAACTATGGGCCTCATAAGAAGGCTCAGAGTCGCTCAGCGGGAGATGGAGAGTGCTATGCTGAGATTGTCTCTACGTGATCAAATCAGAAATGAGGAGATCCGTAGAAGAACTAGAGTTACCGACATAGCTCAGCGAGTCACGAAGAAGCTGAAGTGGCAATGGGCAGGGCACATAGCTCGGAGAACCGATGCACGTTGGGGTCTTAAGGTGCTGCAGTGGCGACCCCGCACCGGTAAACGCAGCGTAGGTCGGCCCCCAACGAGGTGGACGGATGACATCAGGCGAGTCGCCGGGGGCCGCTGGAGGCAAGCGGCCCAGGACCGTGTTTTGTGGAATTCCCTACAAAAGACCTATGTCCAGCAGTGGACGTCGATTGGTTGACATGATGATGATGATGATGATGAACCCGGGACCTCCAAATAAGGATCCACAGCGCTCACCACCGCGCCATGGGGGTCGTCAATCACTCTGCTCTCATAACATAAACCCATTACCGGCCCACTACAGAGCACGGGTATTCTCCCACAATGAAAAGGGCCGGTTAAGGCCGTCCACCACGCTAGCCCAGTGCGGATTGGTGGACTACACAAACCTTTGAGAACATTATTTCGAACTCTCGGACATGCAGGTTTCCTCACGCTGTTTTTCCTACACAGTTGAAGCAACTGATATTTTAGTAACTTAAAACGCACATAACTTAGGAAATTTAGAGCTGCGTGCTGCGGTTCAAACTCAGCCCCCCGAAAGGGAAATCGAGCTCCTGCTCAATGCGCTATCAGTTTACTTACTGTGCTAATTTACATAATACTAAAATTTAATATACACTAACACCTTCCGCATAATTCACTCTATTCATTAGTGAAAACTGTATGCAAATCCGTTCGGTAGTTTATTAGTTTTTCGCGCCCAGACAGACAGACAGACGCGCCGGTGTATTATGTTTTATAATATGTAAAGAAGATAAAAATACAATTTTAAAGAAACTTTTCCGCAGTGTGTATCACTGCTGACAAGCATAAGCTGCTTATTTACATACTCGTACGTATTACTCGTATGATGTAGATGCTGAGCAATCCGATCGTAAAATCACGAGTATTTGTAATGTTGCAACATTTTGAGCATAAATTCGTACCTAAATACGCAATGGAAGGGTGCAAAGAGGTACTCTAAACTGCAAATTCGAACTGCCGTATTAGCTTCGGCGGGGCTTCCCAACCTGTGCGTAGAAAATGCAGAGGAGAAACGTGAGGCGCACCTCCTTCTTTATGTACTTTAAACAATCTTAAAAAATATTTTTGAAAGGAAAACTTCTTTTGGCGCACTCAGTTTAACGACACGTGGTCTCCGCTCGAGGACCTGGTGACTCCATCGTCCATTAGTCCTCCGAAAACCGTGACCAGCCCACTGCCACTTAAGTATGCCCGAAGGGCTAACTTTTGTTCTTTGGCGAATCCCTTCGTTAATCTTATCCCTCAAAGGAATACCAATTTCTGCGAGATTTGCAGGGAAGGGCAGCTGCCCTCCACTGCCCCACTTTGTCCATGCGTTGATAGTAAGTTAGGCTGAACCGTCACGCTCAGAGAAGTCAGAGAACTTAAAGTTGCTCTTCGCTGTGGTGTCGCTGTGTTTAGTATATTAAATTCATCCCTTTGTTAATTTTAATAGTTATTATTGGTAACTCATAATAATTATTTTAAAAATTGTGCGGTTTGCATTGTAAGGTTTAAGTTGCGGAGTGAAGCTAGCGGATCGTCGTGCTAATATTATATATTGAAAAAAACATTACTATTTAATAACTAAGTTTTGAAACTCTTTTTTATAGTATTTGTGCAGCACTGCAGATCGTTTTATTTTACTTAATTTTTCCTTTTTATTTGAGTATTTTGGTCACACTCTCACTCTTTTTCGCGCACGTCCGAGCGTTGGCTGGTAGAAAATGCTTAAGCATTAAGTGCGCCTTTTGTAAACGTTTTTTTTTGGCTGTGCAATAAAGTGAATAAATAATATAAATATTATTTATGTTTTTATTACTTTCATAATGAGGATGTTTTATTAGCGCCTATCTGCCTTACTAACAAGTACCTATCTATTATAACTAGCTAGGTTAGGACGCGGGCGCCAATGAAAAATTTCCGGCTTAAAAAGGTTGGGAACCTCTGGGCTACGGTATAAAAGGTACTCGCACCGCCGAAGTGCACGTACAATGTCTATCCGGATTATCTGCGTTATTGTTAGGTATTAAACAGTAGCTTGTATATGTGGAGGGCGGCTTTGCGTCCGAGTCGAGTAATGAATTTGCACATCCTCTGTATTTTATTAACTGCCTCATTTGATGACTTGCCTGAAAAGGCCGATTAATAAGTAGGTATACGAAGAATAATAATTATCTTGACTTCGTCTACGAGATTAATATTAACCATGTAGTAGCCCTGCTACGCTTTAACGTATCGCAAATTCATTCAGAGTATAGGAAAAAGAGAAGGAACCCGTCTCATTCCTACACTATTGAGTAGTTGCCGCTCGAGGTTGAACCTCATTCTTGTCCGTGCGCTGGTGCCGACTGCACTAGTGTTTACAGCTGTTGTTTGCAATGCCAAAACACAAGCCATGCCAAACTTATGAAGAAAGATGAAAAAATATGAATCAAAGCTTCATTGCAAAGAATAAAATTCGAAAAAAGTATTTACAATATTAAACATTATATTGAAATCATGAACACACGCTGTGAATGGTACTTACTTTCCTTCCTAATATTATATCACAAATGAAAGAGTGTGTTTGTTTGTTTGTTTGTTTGTCCTTAGCGGCCTAACTAAGCAAGCAATCAACTCTATTTTTGGTACAGAATTAATTGGAAGGATGAATATAGAGTAAAATAGAGTAATATAGGAGAATTTTTATCGTTTAAAAAGAAACGGTTCATACAGGATTTGTTTAATAAACGTGGACTAATAATGCGGGCAAAATCTACCCCAATATAGTATTTTTTTTTTATTACTTATATTGTTTTCAATAATTATAAGCGGTGATAGCCCAGTTGTTAGGGCTGGGGCCCCTATTTAGGGGAAAAATTCAAAAAAATTCAAAATTCACTTATTTCAAGGCCTAAATAATAAGCACTTTTGAAACGTCAAGTCAGTCTGTTTGTGACTGAGAAGAGCCGGCAAGAAACTCAGCAGATTGCTCTTTTCCCGCATCATTTTAAAGTTTAACAATCTTTAGAATATTTCTGTTTTTTGAGAGATGAGTGGCCTGCAGCAGCCTAGTCGTTAAGGAATTCATCAATCGTGTAGTAACACGTTATTTACATGTTTTAATATATTGTTTAAACTTATGTAAAGGTAGATCTAATATTATCTTCGGTATCATGTTATAAAAGCATATACCCATCCCCACAAAGGATTTCTGAACTTTTCTCAGACGATATGCAGATATCACTAATTTATGTCCGTTTCTAGTTAGTCGACTGTTTACATCGACTTTTTGTTTATAATTACTTATGTTTTGTTTAATAAAGATTATATAATTATAAATATAATGCGAGGTTACTGTAAGTATACCTATTTCTTTAAATTTGGTACGAAGGGATTCGCGTGATCTTAGTTTAAATATCTAGAACCTAGTTCGAATCCCAGCTCGAAGAAATTAGAAAGCCCGCATGCCTTTCTGCAGTTCTACATTATATTTTCAAAGGCTTTCCACACCCTTGACAACATACTGAAAACCCGCAACGCCCACCAATCCGCATTGGGCCAGCGTGGCGGACCAGTGCCCCGTAGTGGGCCGGTAATCGGTCGATATGACGATGATGATGATGATGCCCAATAGTGGGACGTTAAAAGATTTAATACGAAGTAGGTATCCTGTTATACGCGAGAAATATGAACTAAGTCACAGAACATTTATTTCTAATTGCTGACGCACAACCGTTTACAACCCTCCACCTTTTTTACTGCTTTTAAATCTCGGCTTCCATTTTTTTCTGTTCTTTCCATGCATTTGCAGAAAAATCAAGAATGCTTTCTTGGTATTTTTAATATCTTGCTCATTTCTTTATCCCTTGAACGTCGACTTTACCGTTAGTTGCATCCGAGCCCCGGCCAGACGATAAGGTCCCGCTTAGCTCTCGACACAATCACACGCAGTATTCAAATAGTACCTTACTCTATACGACCAACGTACTTTAAACTTTGTACTTGTGGTACTACGATTTGATTAAACTGAACAAGCGGCGTGAGGCGTCGTCGTGTTACATTGATTGCCGGCTGTTGTGACACCTATTATAAGGTACGTAGAAGCGATTTTCCAAACTTCGAAATTTGGGTGAAATTATTAAGGCACTTAGTGCTGCTTAGTGAGGTTGAAATAACTTAAAATATTAATAATCTACATAGATCTTCTCAGTTAAAAAAATATGTTATTTTTGAGCATATTTACGACTAAATGGTTGCCCGCTTTACACGATTCAGTGAAACTTTCTCCTACTTACCTTTGACGAGAATTTAAAGAAGGTTCTTTATGGTTTTTTGTAAAAATTTCACGATAAAATAATATATATGTATACATTTATGAGTAATTAGGATGTTTTTTTAGATACTATTAGTAGATTGTTAAACGAGTCGGGGTCACCCTGAAAGTATGTAAAATAAATAAATAATAATACACATACACAAACGTCTCGTGTGAGAATGTGTTGTGTTCCAGAATATAACTAATTATACTTTTAATATTGATCGTGAGGAAAAAGAAGATGAGAAAACAATAAAAAATATTTTACTTCGCGCCATTTCACAAAATATTTCTTGTTTATTGACTTGGCCCCTTCACGCTTTCGGACAGGCGAAGGACATGGATCATACAGCCTTTTCAGTCAACAATATTTGTTAGTGTCTACCGTTATATAACGTGTAGTGTTTATTTTGACTTTGGCGAAGAACGTGCCACACTTTTTCTTAGTCTCTGGTTTCCGGACGTAGCTCCGTAAAATTTATCTCTGCGTTAAGTATCTTAAAATCCACGGAGATCGATTAAAATATACGAAGCTATACTTAAGAGGAAATGTTTTAAAGTGTCTTTCCGTAGTATTATGTAGTGCGATGTGCGATTTTTTCGCATGATTTCGCAGAGATTTGGTGAACTGTAAAAATTAATTTCTAATCTTCTGTGCCAGGCTATTATTTATTAATCAAAAAATAATCAAAAACTATCGAGCCGTTCGTGACAATATGTCTCGAATATTCCCTACTACTCCACGATTCGGCGGCGACCTCTTTCTCGAAATTGGACCTACTCAAGTGGATCGTTTGTCCTAAGTTTACTCGTCTTCAAATTCGAAAGCAGAGCTCTTAAAGATGACTAGGTAAAGTCGAGCTCCTATGACCATTATTAATAATATTTATCTTTCTCGTTCAATAAAAGTATCATCCTCCTTCCTACTATATATATAGGATAATAATACTATATATATATTATAATAAGAGAGTTCCCACGGGAATAAAAAAACCTTAATCCACGCGAGCGTAGTCCCGGGTGTCAGCTAGTAATATTATATATGTGAAAATGTGGATGTTTGTTACTCAATCACGCAAAAACGGCTGAACGAATTTGAATGAAATTTGGCGTGCATGAAGGAAAATTGAAAATTATTAACGAGCGAAGCTTTAGACCCAATTCTGAAGTCCACGCAGACCAAGTCGCGGGCAGAAGCTAGTTTGATATAACTTTGGTACTCATTTCTTCGCCCATTTGCTGAGAAACTCTGCTGCGATCATTCAGCATTAATTCCTCGGAGTCCACATTAATTTGAAGTTTGATATACTCGCCGTTGATGATGTTGCCAAGTCCGTTCGAGTCCAGAAAGTAGGACGGCAACGCAATAAAAACACGTTTCATAATGCTAATAATAAATATTGATAAACAATTGAGCTATCTAAACTAATCGGAATCGAATGATAAATTAATTACTTAATCATGAATTTTTTTTCCAAGCGAATAATGCAGCAATGAGCACTTATCAAAGATATTTTTGTAAAAGATAAAGAGTGTAACATATTTTTTATCTATGTTATAGAAAACAGAAATAAATTAGAAAATTTTAGTATCTAGATATCTACTTCAGCATGAAGATAGTTTGAAGCAACGAAGATAACTCACACATTTTATTAATGAAAATAAGAATTAATTATGTTACTTCAAAACATTATACATAACTTTAGAAACAATGTTTCCATTTTTTCATATTTCCTTCATTATATATTGAAAGACATAAAGAAAAATTGTTTGTATGAGAACCACATATACGTTTTTAGTCCTAAACAAAAAAAAAACTTTGAGTACAAAATAATGGCGTAGCGGTAATAGCCTAATGGTAAGGACTTCGGCTTCACTTTCGGGGGGTGGAGTTCGAATCCCAGCTCTATTTTTTTTTAATTTATGGCGCGTTTTTAGCATTTTAAATATCACTCGCATCAACAGTGAAGAAAAACATCGTGAAGAAACCGGCCTAAGAGTTCTCCATAATGTTCGCAGCGTGGTGGACTAGAGCTTACACCCTACTCATTGTGGGAGCAGACCCGTGACTTTTAGTGTACCCGTAATCGGGTGATATGACGATGATGATGATAAATAATCGATGTCCCAAATTGGCCTCCACTCGGCTTTTACTACGCCTTCAATGTAGCAATTAAAATGCATATTATGAAAACTAAGCTTAATTTGCTAAAGTCCACGAAAAGCAGGAGAATCTGTATGGTGTAATTTACAATTTCTTCAATCCTTATACTCCTCACCAAACAGATCTTCGGCAATGTACTCTCGAAAAGCAGATTCTTTTCGGAAGCGGAAGCGGATTTCCGCAGAGTAATATTCTGCTTCCATCCAATAATGAAAATGCTTATTTGTACAAATAGCGCGGGAATCATGGACTTTTCCGTGGGCATAAATAGTCCATGTGTTATAATCTTTCTGCATTCCAAATTTCAGTCAGATCCGTTTTCTAGATTTTGCGTGAAAGAGTAAACACCCATACATCCTTACAAAGTTTCACATTTATAATGTTAGATGGATAGGAAGTAGGATAAACAAACAAACAAAAACTATCTTTATAATTTTAGAAAAAGATTAAATAATTAAAAAAAATAAAATTCTCAATATCTGAAGATGTTCGTAGCACAACGAAATAAAAAAAATGACATACGTATAACGTATCCCCATCCCATTCGTCTTCTTTTATGATGAGAACACCATTTCTCATTTCATTGCACTCGATCATTTGAGTAAAGGAATATTACTTTCAAAGTTGTGATGCTATTAAAAAAAATATACTGTGCAATCCAATTGTAACAGGTATGTATGGGTAGAACCCCGCCTTCAATATTTGCATTTAATTTAATGAAGACGTAATATTAATAGCAGATGCTCGCGACTTCGTCTACAAAGGATTTCCCGTGAGATTTTCATGAACCTGCCCCACGCGCCACTGTTACCCATGTTACTAACGATTATCATCGATAATTTTCACAGTTTTTGTGTTACAGTAATTTTATAAAGTGGGTAAATATTTACACTTTTGATAACTGTACATTCACGTTGGCCAGATATTTTATTGAATTGATTAGGATTTTTAAAAATACGCTTATAATTATTATATAATTAATAAATAGTTTCCAACAAACAATTTGACGGCCGAGTGGCGCAGTGGGCAGCGACCCTGCTATCTGAGTCCAAGGTCGTGGGTTCGATTCCCACAACTGGAAAATGTTTGTGTGATGAACATGAATGTTTTTCAGTGTCTGGGTGTTTATCTGTATATTAAAAGTATTTATATTCATAAAAAATATTCATTAGCTATCTCAGTACCCATAACACAAGCTACGCTTACTTTGGGGCTAGATGGCGATGTGTGTATTGTCGTAGTATATTTATTTATTATTTATTTATTTAATTAAAATTATATTTGATTCACAACCAATTCATGACATTGAGTTGGTGGGTATTTCGATATAATTACGGATGCATTTTCGATACACTTCAGTCCTACATGGGCTTGAACGATGCAAAGATGCCTTCCGGTGGTCTTAGTCTTTTATCATTTGTCCTTAATAGTACCTACTTATTTATTGCAATTAACAGAGTTTAACTACTTTAAATGAGCGATAAAAATATTTGTTTTCGTTAGAGTCAACTTCATATTGTAGAATGTACAGAGAAAATAATTATTACATGTATGTAGTGTAAATATATTTCATCATTATAATCGTTTCAATCGATTGACGTCCACTGCTGGATATGGGTATTTTGTGGGGTGTTCCAAACTCCACGATTCTGGGCCGTTTGTTTCTAGTGGCTACCCTCGATTAATTCGTCTGTCAACCTGGTTGGGGGTACCATTCAGACACCTTGGAAACCCAACGTACATCGGTTCTCCGAGCTATGAGCCCGGCCTATTGCCAGTTCAGGTTTGCGACTTGTTGAGCTATGTCGGCTACGTCAGCATTATCATATCAACTCAGTACTGGCCAATACAGGGCACGGTTCTCCTCCCACTATGAGAAGGTTTTAGGCCGGAGTCCGTTACGCTGACCCATTGTGGATTGTGTCACCTGTTTGAAAACATTATGGAGAACTCTCAGGCATGCAGATTTCCTCACGATGTTTTCCTCCGCCTTCTAAGAATGTGATATTTTAACTGCCTACTAAACTCACAAAAGTTAAAATGCGTGCTGGGATTCGAACCTGGCCCACCGAAAGTGTAGCCGAAGACCTAACGACTAGACAATAATGGCTTCCACAGAAAAGGTAGATTATATAAAAAAACTCGGCTAAGCTTTTTTATAACAGTAAACATCTTGATAATAATAAATACAAACTAACGTTAATATTTACAAATAAATAATAGTTTAAAAAAACTAAAAAACACGCTTTCTATAGAAAACCGAACTAAAAAACAGAAAATAAATTTTAATAAATTTAAATTAAGAATAGTGTTAAAAATTTCAATAAATATAAATTAATAATAGTGTAAATAAAAAAAAATATTTTATTTAAAAAAAAAGCGTGGGGTGCATGGTGTCATTAATTTAAAAAAAAATTATTGACAGATAAGTAGAGTGATTATCATTTTATATAGATAATATCTTTTCTTTTGAGTAAAATATTTTTTTTAAAGCGTGTAAAAATTAAAGCCCCATTTTAAATATAGAGACATTCGAAATTTGACTTTAATAATCGTGAAATACCTATCTTTCCTCTCTTTAAGTTGACCCTTGACTGCAATTTCACCCGAAGGTTATACGTGTAGCAGTTATAATAAACCCATATCTCTAATCGGCGACATACGCGACATCTTAACAAAACGCTACATAGCTTAGTGGCACGTCCTTGTCTGAAAACAGATACAAATCAGAAGTTTTAAATTCCCAAATTGTCCCTGCAAGGAATCGAACCCGGGCCGTCCATCTTAACACAGCGCTCACTACTACGCCAGGGAGGTGCTTTCCATTTAGACCGTGAAATTATTTTAATCCCGTCGGAAACCAAAAATGAAACGCGAGCGAATCATATTATATACAATGCATTTTCTAAGTATCGGTTTCAGCTCTATTTAATTAATTACATGCATTCAAACAACGAACGAAACAAAGTCACAAATGTAATAACACAAATGTGTTTGCCAATCTCATAGAATATTTCCCGGGATAAAAAGTGCCCTAAGGCGGTCCGAGTCCAGCTAACAGTAGATCCAGTAATTAATAAAGCTAAAGGTTTGCGCAAGCGCGATGACTGAAGAGGCATTCGTTGCAATCGCAGATATCTACATGATATCACCGCCCCCTGACTCCGGGCACACATTATTTTTATAAGCATCTTCAAATCTTTCAAATCTTGCTCAATTAATCCATCACTACTTAAGAGGTCTATTAAATCGATCAATTCACGTGCACTAATATATAAACTTTAATTAGTAAGTACAAATTATTTCATTTATGCGCAATGTAAAAAAAATTTAACAATTTACCGTGTTGGTGAAATTTCACATTCAAATCAAATCGAATCGGATTCCACGTCTACTGGAATGAAGTCAGTTAATATTAATTCAATTCCCAGCTTACAGCCTCAAAGGCAAACCATAGATTCAATTTAGTTTCACGTTAAAAATTGTATTGGGATATACATCATATAAGGACCAATAGCAGTTATGCATTTTAGCGCTAAACTAACAATAAATACTTTAAAAACTGAATATTAAAGAATTTAAAAACAACTAAAAACTACGAAAGTAGTCATTACTATTTAAAAGTAAAACTCGCTTTTATCGATTTAAACTTAACTGTAAAACTAAAATATGAATTTTCAATAATCTAATCACATTGGAAAAGAATCATATTAAAAAAATCATACACATGTATTTAAATAACTACATTTCTAAGGATTAAAGTAACGAAAATTCCTTCCAAAGTCAATATTTAAGAATTTAAAAACTACTATAAATTACGAAAGAAGTCAAAAGTAAAGTAACTTTTTTAAATTTATATTATTGCTTTATACTTAACTCTAAAACCAAAATTAAATTTCTAAAATATGAATTATTGGTAATTCATATTTTCTAAAATATGAATTTTCAATTTCAAATCACATTGAAAAGAATCGTGTTTATAAAACCATACACATGTATTGAAACAACGACAGGAAAATTTGTGATCGGATTTATTGCAACCTAGCGCAATAATGCAAAACTAAAAATAAATCCTTTCGAAACTGAATATATAAGAATTTATAAATTACTAAAAACTTCGGAAGAAGTCATTCAAAAGTAAAACTTCGTTCACTTTTTTCGTTTTATATTTTTGCTTTAAACCTAACTCTAAAACTAAATTTCCAGAATATGATTACATTGGAAAACAATGATATTAATAAAATAATTAATACACATGTATTTAAATACCAACAAATTTGTGATCGGATTCATTGCAAATTAGCATGCTTAGATGCTAAACTAACAATAAATCCTTTTAAAAGTGAGTATTCAAGTCTAATTTATGATCGGAATTATTGCAAACTCGTTTAAAAATCATAAGTCGAAACACGTATAATGATGGGACATTTTTTTTCGAAATACGTTGAGGACTAATGATCCTAATCGGAAATGCGTGTTGGGTTTATGCTCTATAACCTTCCCTCTCATACGAGAGATGATACCTGTGCCTAGTGAGGGGCACAAATTAGCCAGACAACTAAAATTCCCATATAACGCACAGACGCTGACAATTTACATGTTGCTGTATTGGTGCTACGATAACTGGCTATTACTTTATGAAGTCCGACTGTACAGTGAGGACGTGCCTAATGTAACCGACCTGTGTTACGAAATAATTTCGCGAAAAAGTGGTATCTGTTGCCTGCCTGCATTTGCGTAGCTGCTCGGAGCTAATTTAAGGTAAGTTTGTATTTCTTGCAAGATCGCCAAAAGTTGTTTTACGACTTTTAATGAACTTTTGAGTCGGGTCAAAACTATTACGCAATGTTTTTGGATCTTTGGGGAGGACTGTTATATTTGAATATTTGAATCTTAAATCTATATTTGCTTTCAATTAGGCTATTATTTAGAGAAGTTGTGACTATTTCGACTTTTTTTAAGTGCCCGACCTAAAAAGTTACGCCGATTTCTTAAAGTTATAAATTGAAAACTACTAATAAATTGGCTTTATTATTGAAGTATACATTAAAATAGGTATTATTTTTTAAATATTGAAGCCTAATTCGCTGATTCTGATGGCTAGAAGTGATTATGAAAGACAGTTGAACATCTACGCCAAAGTTTCAACTTTAACCAATTAAAAAGCTCGCGCTACGAATTTATATTAGCTTGTTGGTTTGGCTATTAATATCATTTATATTTTAAATTTTTAAAGCTTTTATATTTAAAGTCGAAATCGAAACTTAATTAAAATAGGCCACCTGTTTGGATAACATCTTTACAAATATAATTCCTATAAGCAAAAATATTATTAGTAAATTAGACTCTGATCATTGTGGTCAAATTATTCAATTTGAAAATGTGAAGAAAAATGTTTCTAAACGTAAAATAACATTTGTTCCTGTAACATCCAACCGCATAGAGAAAATGAGATATAGCCTAGTAAATGACCTCCCATTCCTACCCTCAGGGGCGACTCCAAATGCAATGTACAGCTCCTTTTTCAATACCTTTAATAGACTATTTCATTCTATATTTACTAGTAAGTCGGTTGTGATTACTGATACATTAAATTTTAGTGAGTGGGCGACAGTTGAACTTCATAAAAATAGGCAAAAGCTGTACGAATTGTATGCTGAACGTCAATTTAACACTGGTGATAAGTTTGGGGATTATGTTAAATTGTTCTCCAAGAATTTTAAACGCGCTTGCCACTTAGAAAAGACGCGATACATCAAAAATAAAATTAAAAATAGCAGCAATGCAATCAAAACTACTTGGAACATAATTAATGAGGAGACGGGAAGAGTAACACCACGAAATATTAATTTTAAACTTAATGTAGATAATAAAGCCTTAACAACAGATTTCGAGGTGGCTACTGCTTTTGAAACCTTCTTTACCAACATTCCCGTCTCCACAACAGAATCATTAAACTCTTCACCAGATATGGCTCTCTCTCTATTAAAGGAAAATGTGCCTGAGTGTAACCATTCTTTTAAATTCACGCATGTTAGTGGCTCTGACGTTATTAAAGCCTTTAAATTATTAATTAATAAAAAAACAAATGATCTGTGGGGCATTTCCGTAAACGTTGTCAAATCATTAATTGATATTGTTGCACCCGATTTAGCCTTAATATTTAATAATTGTATAGATTGTGGTGTGTTTCCTGACTTAATGAAACTTAGTAAAATAGTTCCATTGTTTAAATCGGGTAGTACTTCTGACCCCACTAACTTTAGACCAGTATCCGTACTACCCACTTTCAGTAAAATCTTTGAAAAACTCATTTTAAATCAATTACTTTACCATTTTCATAAGTATAATTTACTTCATATTAAGCAATTTGGTTTCACACGGGGTCGCTCAACAATCGACGCAGGTGTTGAGCTAATACAAAACATATTTGAAGCCTGGGAGGAGTCACGTGATGCACTTGGTGTGTTCTGTGACTTATCTAAGGCGTTTGATTGTGTTCAACACGAAACGTTAGTTAGGAAACTACACCACTATGGAATTCAGGGTGTAGCTCTAGACTTAATGAGTAACTATCTACGCGATAGAATTCAGAAAGTCGACGTGAATGGAAAACGGTCTAATGGATCAGTTATGAAAATAGGTGTCCCACAGGGGTCTATATTAGGACCATTTCTGTTCCTTATTTACATTAATGACCTTCCTTACCTTGCCAAGGATAAACACGGGATAGTTCTGTTTGCCGATGATACATCACTGACTTTTAAAATAAATCGACGTGAACTAGCTTTTGACGACGTAAACAACTCTCTCGCTAAAGTGGTACAGTGGTTTGAAGCTAATAATTTGGTTCTTAACGGAAAAAAAACCAAGTGTATAAAATTCACTTTACCTAATGTTAAACACGTGAAAACCACTGTACTACTTAATAATGAGGAACTGAAACTGGAGGATACGACAGTTTTTCTAGGAATAACGTTAGATTCTAAACTTCAATGGGGCCCTCATGTAAATAATTTATCGAACAGGCTTAGTTCTGCTGCCTATGCGGTAAAGAAGATACGCCATATGACCGACGTAGAAACTGCTAGACTGGTATATTTTAGTTACTTTCACAGCATTATGTCATATGGAATTTTACTTTGGGGTAATGCTGCTGATATTAGCACTATTTTCGTGCTGCAGAAGAGGGCTGTTCGTTCTATCTACAAAATGGGTCCGAGAGAGTCATTGAGAGATAAATTTAAAGATTTTAAAATAATGACAGTGTATAGTCAGTACATATTTGAAAATTTAATGTACGTCCATAAAAACATTTCTAAATTTAAGAAAAAATGTGACTGCAATAATTTAAACATTAGAAGTAAGAATAAACTTACAGTGCAATATACTAGGTTACATAAAATTCATAATTCGTTTAAAGGAAATTGCATACAATTCTACAATAAACTACCAATTGACATCTTGGAGATGTCTCTTAAAAAGTTCAAAGTTTGTATTAAACGTAAGCTTATAGAAAAGTCCTATTATAGTATAAAGGACTACGTAAACGATAAAAAAGCTTGGGTGTAAATTATTGCTCTAACCAGGTTGCTCTTCTAATAATTTAAAATTACATTGTGAGATGGCGATAACAAAAAAAAAAAAAAACACCCGGCTAAGTTTGTTGTGGGCTTCTTCTTAGACCGGGACGCGTTTGGAACCCTCGTAGCTTTAGTTTTAAGTTTACGAATGTGGTTATCGCCATCATCTCACTACCGTGTAATTCTTATGTACGCATCAAAAGTGCCACCTGTGGGCCTACTTGAATAAAGATATTTTTGACTTTGACTTTGACTTAGGCATTTAGGTAACAACTTCCTTATTAATTTTAAACTAATGTAACGATGATTACAGGGGCGGTTTTTTTATGAAGCTAAGTCATACTTTTCCGGGTTTCTTTTCTTATCGCAATCTTACAGTATCACTAAATATCTAGTAATAATTAACATTTCCCAAGCTTTCTATCATTTATGTAATCTACTTAGAAACTAATAATCGAAGTTGTTCATTAAGCTTTGGTACTTTTAATACGAGGAACCTTAAAATTATTTCGCGACATTTCCATGGCTTCATTAGATGATACGGAGTTATATAACGGAGTTACTTAAATTTTTAAATGAATGCCTTTAATATCATATTAAAATTTATCGGATCTTTTATCTGAATACACTGTGAATAGAATTTTACCGCTCTTCGGAAAATAACTTTGAACTCGGCTCGGGATTTTTTGTATTATTTTTTTAATTTGTGACATCATCACCCGCGGACTTAAATTTCCGCTGCTGGAAACAGGCGTCCTCTCACAATACAGAGCTCGACCCAACACACTGCCCCGAGTAAGGGGGTCGGGTTTTGGTACCGCACTCCAACTTTTATATTTTTTATTTTTTTATTTCTCTACAAGTAAACTAAACTGTTAGGGAGTATGGTAGTCATAGTCGGTTTCTACGCGGCAACGCACCGGAACACTAAATCGCTTAGAGGCACGTCTTTGTCGGTAGTTTTGTAACTAGCCACGGCCAAAGCCTCCCACCAGACCAAAATCCCGCGACGTTAACTGTGTAAAGCTTTTGATCAGTTTTCTGCTATTTTACACAATATACCTCGAATATTAATTCGATTTGTAGATCATAAGTGCCGTAGCGGGATATAAAAAAGCGGAAAAACTTTCTCAGGAATTTAAGTATCGGATGAAACAAAATGCCAAAAATTAACAACTTTAATACTAGTTTTCGTCACAATAACTTGAAAAATTACGAACTTTCATATAATTCTTTGAAAAATGAATCCCTATCTTAACAAACTAATGGTAACATTTAAAAAAGTACCTAATCTTTAGCTGTCATTAAACATTGGGTATAAATTAAAAAAAGTTCTTCGACGCTGACTATTTCAGAGATTAGAGCGGTTTCTCGTTGCGGATTCTGCTATCATATCAGCCTATGTATGGCAGTTATTTAAAAACCCATGTTTAAGTTTCACGCGGATCGCTAACTCGCTTGGCGGCACGTCCACGGCTTTGTCTGCAGGGTGGTAACTAGCTAATCTAGTCAAAGCCTCTCCCAGCAGAAGAAGAAAAGTATTTTATAAATTACCCCTTAAAACCTCAAAAACCTTCATAATATTTATTAAGAATACATATAGATTATAATATGATACGATATATTTAAAACTAGTGGACTTCATCCGCGAATGAGTCTACTTCAAAAAATATATGTTATCGCGGACTGTTTTTACGTAACAATTCCGACAATTCCGATATACTTACTACATACTTTCGTCGTGCACGGATCGCACGCATCGGAATCTCTCAAAAAATATATTTTTATGCAGTTTTTGCAACATTTCTCAATAATGATAGTAGCCGTCGGTCGTAGCGTGATGTTATATAGCCTTAACTGATAGTACCAATAAAAAAAAATCTAAATCGAAACAGCATTTTCTGAGATTAGCGCGTTCCACCATACAAACTCAAAAGCTTTATAATATTACAACTATGCCTTTCCAAAAAACCACGTCAGTCCAAAACTCCGTTGCGCGGATTTTGAAAGACAAATGCGGAAAAAAATTGCGATGTGATCCTGTAAGATCTGTTTTCTTTAAATTTGCGGGATAAAAAGAAGCTTATGAGCTATTCCAAAATTTTTATCCCATTTCCCGGAAGAGTGTGTAATGTATTTTATTAGAGTTTAGTGTTTATCGTAATAAAAAGTTTCCTATATGTTGACCTGGAATATCAGCTACTTTTATACCAAATTTATTTAAACCCGCTCTAAAAATTATATAAAAAATGGATAATTGGACTCAGTACGATTATAAAGCAAAATTTCCAAAATATATTAAATGTACAGAAATCTTCCAGTTAAAGTTTTATTATAAGTATATAGATAAGAAAAAAGTTTCTCGCTAACTTATTTTGCAACGCGTGTTATTATTTAAATTATTTCAAATATTTTGGAGAAATTCAAAAATTATAAATACCTATCCAAATTCATTCTCGGCACTCTCGATTTCCACTCGGAATGTCCGAACTTAATGACTTACCGATGTTTCATAGTCGATCGGCACCAAATTGGTGTTGTTGTTTTTTAGATTTTTAGTTTTTTTTTTGTTTAATAGCTCGAACCGGTTTTGTAGCCCAATTCCAAAGGATAGAAGGTAATTTGATATAACTACCATTGAAGAGCAGAGAAATGAGAAAAAAATACAGAAAGCATGCTCAGCGACAACTTACTAACAATCCGGGCGGTTGTGTGACGCGGTGGGTCAAGAGCCCAGCTTTTAAGTAACGATTGATATCTGAAAGTTATATTAAACGTGGAAAACCCAGGGGCACAACTAGTATGCTTTAATACGCTTACAATCTCCCGTCTCATTTACTCTTATATTCACACGTGAAATACTTTTTGCAAAAGAAGTTTTTATTGAAATAAATACTTTTCTTAGAAAGCGCTCGAACGGCTGTACTAAGTAGTTTGTGAGAAGAACAATTCTCTACGCGTAGCAAAAAATGTCACCGAGAAACTTTTTTCATATTTAAAAATATATCGTATCATATAATTATCTATATGTATTCTTAATACATATTAAAGAGGTAAAGTTTGTGAGATTTTAAGGGGTAATGTCTGGATTTACTTAACCGTGTAATTCAATACTATTTTAATTTGTGAGTCTTTATTTTAATTCGGAAAGTTAAAATACTTTTTCGTGGTAGTCAGATTTTTAACTAGGACTGAAAAAAATGGGTGAACTTTGCTGATGAACGCTGCCTTAATAATAAGAGATAATTAATATTTTCTCCGAAAAGCTGTGGTTTTTTGTAGCCCTGTGACTGTCATGAAAGCTAACCGAACATATTGTTAAAAATAGTCTTTCTGGGGCTCCAAGCAAAAAAATATTTTTTATATCATTTATCGAGATATAAAAATATTTGGAAGTGGCCCATGATCCATACCGTGCTGGTCATTCTTCTTTACATCTACCCGTGCGAAGCTGGGGTAAATAGTATGATATATTTTGCTACATTATAATTTAATATATCAGGTTATTAGGTTGGGGAAAAAGTATCTTTGCATTTTTTAAGAAAATTCAAAACAATTTTTAATATAGTTTAATTACATTTAACTAGAGTATGTGGGTACCATTTTGTTCGATAACTTATTGCCATCTTGTAGGTAGGGACATAATCCCATTGCTATAGAAATTTTGGGGCTTCTGATCAAAAAACCGCGACAAGTAGTTTTGGCAGACCTCTCGTGATGTTATCCTGACACTGCGTAAAGAATTCTGAAGGGACCGAAACAGATGGACATCTGAAGGTGCAAGGTCAAGACTATACGGCGGATGCATTAACGCCTCCAAGCCAAACTCTCTTAATTTTTGCTGAGTGGCTAAAGATGTGTGAGGTCTAGCGTTGTCATGATGAAAAACCACAACCCTTTTGTTAATTAATTCTGTCCGCTTTCTCTCAACCTCTTGCTTCAATCTCATCAGTTGTTTGTTGAGTTCAGAATCGATGCTCCTGCCTGGTGGTAACAGTTCATAATGAATAATGCCCTTCCAATCCCACCACACACACAGCATCACCTTGCGAGCTAACCTCGGTTTCGCTGACCGGCCTTTGACCACAACCTTTTTTGTAAGTTCTTCAGTTCTTCCGTGTAGGACATGATCCACTTCTCATCAACATTTATCAGCTTCTTCAACAATGGTACGGTTTCATTACTTCGTAATAAAGAATTACAAATGAGTACACGATTTATTAGGTTTCTTTCATTGAGCTCGTGAGGTACCCAAATATCCAGCTTTTTTGTGTACCCAGTTTTTTTCAAATGCGTCAAAACTCTTTTGTGGTCAATTCGCAGTTCTTCAGCTACGTTGTAACTACTGATATACCGATCTTGCTCAACTTTTTCAAATATGGCATTCATTTTATGCGTGACAGGACGACCAAAGCGAGGTGCATCTTTGACATCAAAATTTTCGGATTGAAAACGCTTAAACCAAATTTGTGCTACTCTCTCAGACGCTGCACTAGATCTTTAAACATAATCGCATTTTTTTGCGGCTTGCGTTGCATTTTTACCTTTTTTGTAGTAAAATTTTAAAATGTATCGAATTACTTCATTAGATTCTCTCACAGTACGAAAAACAAATAAAAATCACACATTTTCCTAATTTAAATTTGGAATTATAATCTTTAAAGTATAAACTTTTAATGATACCAATACCAGCCGGATACAAATAGTATAGCCAAAGAGATTTTATTACAAGTTCATACATACTATAATGCGGAAAGACTTTTCCCAACATATATATATATATATATATTATATATTTTTTGCTGTGTGGTGACGACACATACAGAATAAAATTGTCACCCCTCTTCTTCCCGCGGATGTCATACGAGGCGACTAAGGGATTAATAAAGGAAAGCAGGCAGCAGGGTCCTCTGTGCTAGTACTACCATCTACTGCTATCACCAACTCGCCTGCCCAGCGTGGTGATTATGAGCAAGTCCTCCAGTTGAGAGAGGCCTATAGTCCAGTAGTGGAAATACGATGTTGATGATGATGATGATTTTTCTACAATAACTAGGGCCCTATTTTTGATTAAATCTTTTTTCCACTTACTCAAAAAAAAAAAAAAAATATTTCGGCTCTTGTCAGTGCGCAACGAGCTTCATACTAAACACTAGGTTTTAAACATTTCTCAAGTCAACATCTTCTATAGAAAATGAATTAAATGAATTGGACTTGCGTTGGGAACGTATTGTGAAGTTTTTGTGGAGAAAAACTTGCGTATTTCTTTATGAAAGTTCACAAATAATACAAAACTACATGCGGTTGTATCCTCATTTTACACATCCGGAATCAGCCCTGCTCTCTCTAAGTCTAGAGTACGTTATTACATGGATAAGGCTTAACTGGGTCGTAATGTTGTACTGTAATCCATTTCCCTTACGGGTTGCAATTTGATTTTCAGTAAGAAAGATCGCGCATCCGAATAACTATGTTCATTCAAATAATATTTCTATCTCACTTCGACTATTGACAGCCTTTTTCATTCGCCAGAACCCGTGAAACGCAACATAAAATCCTTCCTAACATGTCTCATTTGAAATAAATTATTTAATTAATTTAATAAAAGCTTAAATATCGACAACTACGACATAAAAATAAGTGTTGTAGCATTAAATTTATAGTTTCGCAAGGTGTTAAAAAATTAAAGATAGGGATAACCCTGATTTCGTCACGGGCGCCCCTAAACTCCTCGCTACACACAGGATTCTAAATACCAGATTACAAAACACAAACAACCTACTAGTGTATTATCAATTACAATACAGTTTGAAACGATAGGTTTCAATATTAATTTAACGGACCCGTTTAGTTTCAATATTGCTCGGACATCTATTGCATTATTCCAGGCCTGGACAGTAATGTATTGTTCTCGTACCAAATTTTACAACAAAACCGGCCTCCCCGCATCCGCTTTTGTTTCCAGTTTCCATCCATTTGCCACCGCTGCAGCACTCTACTATCAAAATTAAATGGAAGTGAGAAAATGCAGTATCTTAATAAGTTGGTAGCTTCACGATTGATAGACTCAATAAACACAATAAATAAATAAATATACTAAGCCAATACACACAACGCCACCTAGCCCCAATGTAACCGTTGCTTGTGTTATGGGTACTAAGATGACTGATGAATATTTTTTTATGAATAATATACATAAATACTTAGAATATACGTATAAACACCCAGACACTAAAAACATTCATGCTCATCACACAGTCATCATCCCAGCAGTGGGAATCGAACCCACGGCCTTGGGCTCAGAAAGCAGGGTGGCTGCCCACTGCGCCAATCGGCTGTCAACAACAACAATACTCGGATGATCAGACAAAGACTGACATTATTTCCTCTCAAATAAGGTTAATTAATTTAAACTTACAACTCAAGACAGCGTCTTATATGGCTATAATAAAACGCCCATAATTTGTTATTTCTACGTTTTTTTATTGCTGTTACTGGCAATCATCATCATCACATCAACCGATAGACGTCCACTGCTGGACATAGGTCTTTTGTAGGGAGTTCCAAGTTCCACGATTCTGAGCCGCTTGGATCCAACGGCTACCTGCGACGCGCTTAATGTCGTCTGTCCACCTCGTTGGGGGTCGACCAACGCTGCGCTTACCAGTACGGGGCTGCCATTCCAGCACCTTGGAACCCCAACGTCCATCCTTTCTCCGAACTATGTGCCCGGCCCATTGCCACTTAAGCTTCGCGACTCGTTGAGCTATGTCGGTAACTTTGGTTCTTCTACGAATCTCCACATTTCTGATTCGATCGCGTAGAGATACTCCGAGCATAGCTCTCTCCATCGCCCGCTGAGTGACTCTAAGCCTTCTTATGAGGCCCACACACTGTGGTTACTGTGGGTTACTGGCAATACGCAAGCGGAAACGCAGCACATTTTGGATTTATTTTTTTGTTTAATTCCTTTTTAATTTAAGCAATTCAAATATGATATGAAGCGGCCCAATGGGTAGGACTTCGACTTCACTTTCGAGGGCGAGTTCGAATCCCAGAACGCGCCTCTAAATTTGCTAAGTTACGTGCGTTGCAAGCAATTAAAATAACACTTGCTTCAACGGTGAAAGAAAGCATCGTGAGGAAACCTGCATACCTGAGAGTTCTCCATAATGTTCTCAAAGTGTGTGGAGTCCACCAATCCAAACTTTGCCAGCGTTAGGAGGATTTTTGCGATTATATGCCATATACCCGCTTTGTGCCTACCCTTGTCGAAAACCCTGTGCACGCCACTGACTAAAGCCATAACTCTTCTCATTCTATGCGGAGACCCGTGCCCTGGTAGTGGGCCAGTGATAAGGTCATAATTTTGATGATAATATTATGTTTCACATCAAGATCACGAGGACGGACTAGTCCCGAGTCCTGAACTTTTTACACCAAACAACATAAGTCGACTAGCCATATAATAGGTCACTTTAGGAAGGCATTTATTTAGGTGTCTTAAAAAATTTGATCAGCTTGCGTACCTTACGTTTCATTCTTAAATAAAAAAATAGTTTACATTCGAGCAGTGGCGTGCATAGAGGGTATGCACAGGGCATGCAAATTATATAAGTTATAAGAAGTCCACCCTTAAGTTTTTATAACTCGTACTGGATTAGTATAACTCATTTTATATCATCTGCATACCCTGTGCATAAGCTTCGATCCTTTTCATTGATTGATAACATGCAGTTTGGTAAGCCATAACGGTTATTATATGTTACGTGTAACTAGTAGTTGCCCGCGACTTCGTCCGTGATAAAAATTTATTTGCCTTGATGTTAAAAGATCCCGCCTACTCCTATCTCCAGCAGAACCTCAGAATCAGTTCCATTATTTATATTCCATTAATTACCTTAACCCTCAAACGAATGGCCTAATGTCTCAAGACAGATTGCCGAGTTACAGCTATAAAAGAAATGAGAAAAAAAAAATCATGTGATAATCAGACAGAAATACAAAGCTCATGTTATTGTTACTAACGCAAATCAGATGCGTAAGAGCGAAGTTTAAAAAAAAACTGTTAAAAACTATCCATAAAAATAAGGATATTAGTAATAGTGTGCAACTTTTTTTTATTCCACTACAAGATATAGCTTTTGACTGCAATCTCACCTGGTAAGTGATGATGCTGTCTAAGATGGTAGAGGGCTAGCCTGTTAGGGAGTGTGCTAGTTGTACCCCTAATATGTTTCTACGCGAAATGGCACCGAAACACTAGAAGTAGGGTGGCAACTAGCCACGGCCAAAGCCTCCCATCAGACCAGACAAGAGAAAATTCAGAAAGTATAAATTCCCAAATTGCCCCTGCCGGGAATCGAACCCGGTACCGACTACTTTAATTCACAGCGCTCACCGCTGCGCCATTGAGGTCGTCGAGATGGTTTAACCGGATGCCCATGTCTACATCTGAGGTTCCCTTTTGACGTGACAACGTCTTATAATTCGATGGAGCCGGCTGCACGCACGAAAAAACATGACGCATGCGGCGTTACCTCGCTCTGAGACGTTCCATTCAAGGCTTGAAGTGCAAGCGAGAGCGCGGAACGAGCGACAAAGAGGCACAGTCTTTTTTATATATTAAGATATAGCATCAAGCGTAGATAACACAGAAACAGCAATACAAATCTCCACAATAAACATTATCTATCGTAAATAGTTTAGCAGTAAATTGTGACAGGGAACATATTTATTGCTCATAATTGATGTGTGACCAGCATTGACTTAAGTTACCAAATTTGGTGATTTGAGGGAGAATTAAGCGTGCGTCGGTTTCAGCATCCATCACCAAATTAAAGTTCTTTATATTTTTAATACGCGTTTTAATAATAGAGATGTCATCTGCGTAAAGGATACATTTGTCAGGAATTGCATCTAGGAGATCGTATACAATATGAATAATAGTGGTCCAAGAATGCTACCCCGTGGTACTCCATATTCGTTATGTCTGTTAGATAATCTATACCATTGTGTGTGACTTCCCTGTTTCCCTATTTATACTTAATATTTTAACACATTGAACTCTGTTTTTAAGTAGGTTTTTATTCATGATAAAGCAGGACCTCGACCGTAATTTACCAAAGAATCATTAAGCGTACCTTGTGTTTTGGTTACTAAGATAACGGATGATTAATTTTTATGAATAATATAGATAAACACGAAAAACATTCATCTTCATCACATAAATATTGTACAGTTGTGGGAATCGAACCCACGGCCTTGGACTCAGAAAGCAGGGTCGCTGTCGACTACGCCAATCGGTCGTTTGCGGGCTATGAGCTTTTTTGAGTTACAGTTGCTTTTTTCCATCAACAATTTGCAGTTGATTCATTTTCCTAACTTGTGTGAGAGGAAAGCGGAGTGGGATAATTTTTCCCGGATATTTACCATATCTTTAATTGTAAAGCTGACCCACGAGCGTTATATCCAGGAGCATTATATCCACGAGCGTAGATAGCGCGAAAACTAATAGTGATTTTATAAAATAAAATATCAGTTTCTTTGTGATATTTTATTGAATAAATATGGACGTTTTATTGCCCCGTCGCGTCAGCGATACGGAAACCTAACAAGATTTCAATCCACGCAGTGAACTCTATTGTTTGAAAATATTTTGTCTGGAGTGAAGAGAAAAGTCAGTACCTTTACAAAAAAAGCGAAGTAATAATACAATACAGTTTGTTGAGAATTGTTGAAAGTCCAGCGCAAATAATATGCATGTTGAATTTCAGTGGAATGTTTTCAGTTCGCAGAATCATTGTGCATTATTTGGAATTCATACGTCTATTTGCTGAGGACTCTTATATTTTAACTCCATCGGATGTTTCAACAAGTTTCCGTTAGCGCGTTCCGAACTGCCCTCTAGCTCATATCTATATACGTGTACCATTGAAAAAGGTGGAAATCGTCGTTGTGTATTCACTTGTACGAATTTAATTAAACTTCATCAGATCTGCCAACTACAATCCTGCCAACTTCCCTCTAACACCTTACTTGTGAATTGGACCCATCACGTTTATAGCAATAGCATTTAAATTAATGTGATTTGATTGGCTTCATTTAATGTTTCTTTTAACTAATATTTTAGCAGCAAATACATTTTTTTTCGCGTCATCGAATTAAATGTCGCACTGAATTATTATCGGCTCATAAATTTACTTTACACACGTATGCACAAATAGTAATATGAAATCTTAAATAGCATCTGAACGCACATTGTAGGTTCCACTAATGTTTTCCAGTAAAGATTTTATTGGTAAATACCTGGTAAACAGCATGTAATAACAGCTAGACAATGTTCTAAGATACTAATATATTTCAATGAATATATTATTATAATATTTAAATTTAATGTTTGCCGTAAATTCAATAGTTCGTATAATATGACACACGGTAGCTGCGTCGCCAGTTTCTTACTCTTGGATGGAACTTGGCTAACACGCTCCGCGTAATTTAAAAAGGTACTTTAAATATAAATTAATAATTGTTTGATCTATACAAAAATAATAAATGAATTGTAAACAAAAACAAATAGTAATGTCAATAATTAATACAAAAACGACATAGTAAGTTCAGTTCGAAGAACTTGTATTTGATCCAATTCGCAAATTGGATGCAAACCTAAGTTGGAGCTGGAAGTTGGCATGTCTGTATGTGCGCTATTTGACTGGACTTCGTAATGCATAAAATTTTTCCCAAAGGATACTTTTCAGGAGGAGTTTGCTAGTTATAAAACATTTTACAGCGCCATTTCCATCCATCTGTGTAATCTTTTTTGTATACGTCTGTCCACGTATTCAGTGCATTCCAACCAACGATCGTGTCGCACCCTGATTTTTTGCATACCGTTCCACAACACAAAGTTTTACAAGCATTCACTGTACAAGCTACTGAACTCTGCAACTCACTGCCCATTAACAATGAACATACGAGAGTCAAAGTCGAATTAGAAACCTATTATATTAAAAAATGCTGCATTGCTCATTACCTTGCAAAATAAAAGTCGTTTTTATTATACTACTAGTTGTTGCCTGCCTTTCTTCGTCCGCGTATTTTAAGGTTTTATAGAAACCCCGTTTATTTTCCTGGAATAATAACTCCATCCAACAAATGAAGTTGATTTGTTACTTATTTAGACACTATATAAAGGTCAAACAAACAAATAAAATAAAACAAACATCCTTCACATTTATAATATTTTAGATAGGATTTATTAGAATTGTTAGGTATTGTGTTTTTTTTGTTAAAGTATTTTCACCTGCTTCAAAATAAAGTAAGCCATAAAATATGTGTTATACAGAATAATGGCGAAAAATTAGGTGATATACAAAACTTTTGTTTTTGCACTGTCTGCTATATGACTGATGCATAAAATAGATAAAAACAATCCTTGATGCGTATTATATTTCATGCTAAAATTTCAGCTCGATCGGTGCAGAACTTTTTGAGTTTTTGAAGCGTACACAAACCAACATAACCTTTTTATATCTATATAGATATACATAAATACTCAGAATATTCATAAAAACACCCAAACACTGAAAAACATTCATGCTCATCAAACAAACATTTTTCAGTAGTGGGAATGGAACCCACGGCATTGGGCTCAGAAAGCAGGGTCGCTGCAAACTGCGCCAATCGGCCGTCAAATAATTTAAAGTGCATATACAAAAAAAACGGAACTGACAAGATCTGAACCAGCGGCTCTCTGGCAATCGCGGCCTGAGCGCTTTGACCACCAAGCTACAGTTCTCCTTCCGCGGATGTCAAAATTAAGTAATTAATATACAAACCGCTGGGAAATTGTAATTAATATGCTCACTTAAACCATTGCTCTCGACTGTAGGTACCTACCATACGCTCATACGCTCGTCGACTATTTGCTTTCAAATTCACTATTGGCAAAAGCCAGCAGGTAAATACTGTAAGATAAACATCATAGCAACATCAAACGGTCCATTTCAAACATCATATGTAAAAAGCCTCAGGCAAACTGACCTGCGATTGCAGCCGGAAATATAAACTAAAACCTTTGACGTAGCTTGGGAGCTGGGAGGAGCCGGGGTGGGATTTCGGAACTAAACGTATAGTTAGAAAGGCCAGCTCCCGCTCCCCAGGATAAAAAAAACCAGTGCCCAAACCTGAGATACGTAGTGCATTGCAAATATTGGAACATGTATCAAACGATTCAGTTATTAATTAACATTGAGAAGCGATATTTGCTCGCCATCTTGCCTTGCTATGATCGTCACCAAGTACCTCCTTCAATATATATTTGCTTGATATTCCAATCAAATTAACCTTCATCGAGAAATAGATGAAAGCGTACTGTCAATTTTGCAATCTATTTACATAAGGGTCTATGATAAACTTATGTGCAATATCAATAATTATAAATTTATCAACCTCCCTGAAACAGTGCTGACTTTTGTGGTCTTATGAGTGGGACGTCCTGGGTACGATCCTCCACAAAGACAATTTGGGAAGTAGTATGGCCAGCATGGTGGTCTAATCCCTTCTCATTGTGGTGGGAGACCTGTGCCCTGTCGTGGGTTGCAGTGGCGTGAACAGGGTATGCATAAAGCAGGTTAATGGCATAAAATTGATAAATTGCCCTCCAATACGAGTTATATAAAATAATTTGGGTATGCAGTGCTGTACATGTATGAAGTTCACGCCCCTGAATTGGGTTGATATGATGAATTTCAAACATTGATCTGGTCTGGTCTGTTGGAGTGCCACCCTAGCTACAGACACATTCCGTCAGTGATTTTTAGCGTTCCGGTACGATGTCCGAATTTGTTGCGCTAATTAAAATTACTTGTGCCATCATTATTTATTTTATTACCATTTTGTTTTCGTGAGATATTAAGTATTTTGATTTATTGATGTCGCGTAGATATTCACAAGCGGGTTGTTAAATGATATAACTGCAATAGCCAGCTTTATGCAAAGGCTAACTTAATTCGTAGTGAATTGAAAAAAAAACAATGCTTAATTAGGCAACTTTTCACACTTTCGACTTTCGGAATTTATAAAGCTTCTTCAGTTCGACAACACGCACAAAACCTTTTTTCAATGACCTAACCTAGCTTATAGGTCTTCCTTTCGACTTCTCCTAACATGATTGTGGGAAAAAAACAACAAAGGTGAACTCTTGTGCAGAGGTGAGCTTTCAGACCATCTTCTCTTCTGACAATTTAACTTTTCACCATATCGCTAGTTACTGTCGCTTATGAATACAAGTAATGGCCCGCTGATAAGATACACGGTATACAGTTCCACATGTAAGCCGACAACGATGATACTTCACGAATATTAGGGTCTCGCTTGAAAGTACATGCGACCATCTGCAATTTTACCATTGCGTGATAACCTAGCTTCGTCCTTGCTTTCATAGAGTTCACGTATTCCGGTTTCAGTTACCGTCTTGAAGAAAATAAGGGTTTTTTTTTAATTATACTCGGCTCGGCTTCGGCTAGTTACCATTTTAAAACATACAACCCACTAAGCCATATACTATCTCATTCAAAGCCGGATTGTTATAACAACATCATCTTACACGGCGTAAGAGTCGTTTGATTCGTTTGATGATGGCGAAAATTCATTTCGTAAATACGGCTTGAACACTCGTATCATCGCGCCGTGCGAATAAATGAGTAGGCGGCCGCGAAGCTAGCCTTTATTTCAAAGATTGGTATATTGCCAAAAAATCCCATGGATAAGACGACCTTCGTGACGCAGCGGTGAGCGTAGCGGTTTTAAGTGCGAGCTCCCGGGCTCGAACCCGGCAGGGGCAATTCGGGAATATATAATTTCTTAATTTTGTCTGGTCTGGTGGGTGGCTTCGGACGAGGCTAGCTACCAACCTACTGACAAAGCCGATGCCACGTTAAACTTATAAAGTAAATTACAATTAACTTACTCAGGTATTTTTTTTTTTTTTTAATTTTCGCTTTGGTGTGTATATTTGTGGTGTGTAATTTGGTATGTATATTATTTACGAATAAGCCAGTTTTCTAACATTACTCTGCTTATTCCTGTACCATAATGCCAAGGTGCCACAATTAATCTTCAGACCCTTCTTTTCCTATTCCAGTCTAAAAATATGTTCCAGAACCGTAACAGTAACCTACGTCAAAAAAAAATGTAAAACAGTAATTGTTAGAAGAGTTCTACTTATAATAATTGTTTAAGCCCGCCACCCCAGATTGACGCACAGTCAAGAGTTACGCTCCAAGCACAACTTCGTATAATTCGTAGACCTATCCATATGGGATAAGGCTAGGAAATTGGCAGACGTAGATATCTTGCAATACACTACTGACTGTCCTAATTTAAGGGTCAAATATACCACAATGTTGTTGTAATTTCTTTAGTTCCAGTCCCAGTGAAAAAGAAAGAAATACTGATTCTAAACTAAAACTATCCAACAAACATTTATTGTATTTAGAGCGTAGACTCTCTACAGTGCGTCAATCTGGGGTGGCGGGCTTAAACAATTATTATAAGTAACGGCATATCACTGGCAACGACCGGTGTGTACGAAGCCAATATACTTGCTTACTACTTCTTCACTACTTCTAAAAATTTCTTGGCATACGACTTTTTACCTACTGACACCCAAGGCCTCGTGAACCGTATTCGACGAATGAATACTCTTTTATTGTATACCACAGAATAAACACATAAAATGCCACTCCAATAGATTGGTAAGTTAGAAGGTACAATTTGGCGACTTTATAGCAAGCTCTTCCAGGCAACTAAAGGCATTTTCTTCTTTTTCTTCTCTCTGGGCAGTTTCCGCACGTAAGCACTTCGCTTGTAGTACGTCGAAATTTCCCGTTGTTGCTCGCTACTCCAGCCATCCAAGCTCGTTCCAGAATCCCAGCATACCACCCAGCGGTTCTAAGCAACCTGCTTAGAACCGGGATAGGGGCTGGTGATCTCAGGTAGATCTCGCGTTGCTCTGTCACGCCCGTGTACTCCAGCAACACATGCGTAGGTGTTTCATCTGCCTCCATACATGCTCTGCAAAGAGGGCTGTCGGTAACACCTACAATGGAAAGATGTCTGTTTAAGGAGCTATGCCCTGATATGAGTCCCACCACCTTCCTAAGCTTACTTCTATAACAGCGGAGTAGTTTGTTAGTTAGATTTTGGTTTGTTTACTATCTGTTGCATTGGCCCAAAGTTGGGAATGATCCAAAGGCATAAAAATAATATACTTTAGCTGCTTTCCGAACTGGTTAAAGACAAACATAATTGACAATTCAAAAGAGCTCATATTATGCCTACTTAAAACAAATGAATTATGAATTTCTCATAAAATAAATTTTGTATTTTATGTGTGTGTACTACACATAAAATGCTAACTAATAGACAAATGAGGCAAGATTTTAACGAAATATTGATTAACTTAATTATTAAGTCTCGATAACAACTTAAAAATTATTTACGTAGTAGCAACGTTATAATATGCGAGAAATCTCTCTAGCATCTATAATAATAATAATAATTAAACCCTTAAATTATCTAGCCCTCAGAAGTGCAAAGGGATCCTTAAACTGCTCGTTTGCAAGCATTAAACTGCTCGTTTGCGAGCAGCGCTTTGCGCGTCTATGAAGCTTAGCTGTTATTTTACGAGAAACCTTTTGTGAACATCAACAGATCCTAAGAGCTTGTTAATGGGATTAAGGTTTTTTACATTTATAATATTTTTATATTTAATAAAGCAATCAAGTCAACTTGCTATAATCTGCTTCTTATATTATAACTTGCTTCTATCTGATCATTTTCAATTGAATTAACTTTTTTCAAATTAAGAGTTGAATTTAAACAAATTATGGTTGTTTAGAAATGAAAAAAATCTGACAGCAATTTTGAACATTAAAAAAAAAATCAAATTTCCAATGATCTTCGCGCGGCGTTATATAACTAATTCTCTCAGATCTAAACTAAGTAAATAGTCGCATACTTAAGTTATACTAAATTGGGATGAGCGGATCAATTGGTTGAATAACAAAGAGTTGCCTATCAACCGTTGACTAGTTTAAATTTGACGAAATGTAGAAAAAAAATTACTTCGTTAAATAGCAAATAAGAAGAAGAGAATTAGAGATTTATTACGAACCTGTTGAACGCGTTCTCGCCCGGTTTTAGTTCGGTTTATTACATAGCCAGTGGTGGACCACGACGTCTTCCTTTAGTAACATATTAAATCAATGCTTACTACAGTTTATGTAAGGATAGCGAGTTCACAAATAGTAAACACTAAAGTATTTTACAGCGAAAAAATCGCTAAAAATCAAATTAGATGCATATCCACTTCAAACTCTTAAGAAACATACTCGTAGAACTTGTTCTACAAATAAACGTATAATTCTATTCCTAGAACTTTGGAACGACTTGAGCCTTAATTTCGTTTGACATAACATTCCTCCTTGTTCTTGAGGAGACTCTTTGCTGAGTCAAAGCGGACATAGCACTAACTATTTGCCCACAAAGCGTGCCAGTAGGTGCTCCAGGCAGAAAATGTGGTCGTTCAAAATAATGTAAAGCCATGTTGCTTTGAATCTCTCAAAATCGTGAAACCTTTGAGGAAAAGAAATACCTCAGCAAAAATTCACAATAACTTTAAAGATGCAAAAATAGAAGTAACATCTGCTTCGTTTGTTTGAATTCTTTATTGCACAAACAAAATATGATACACAACAACAAAACTGAAATAAATTAAATTAGTTATTGAGACATACAACAGTGGTTTTATCGCAAAGGCTATTTCTACCAAACAGTGCCCTTTCTGAGAGGAATTTATAAGGTATTAATAACTTGAAATATTGCCTACAGATTTAAAATCTAGTCACCATTGTTTTTAAAATAGCTTCTGCCGGCGACTTCGTCTTCGTGGACTTTAGAATTGGGTCTTAAGCTTCGCTCGTTGACAATTTTTAATCTTACCACGGGAACTTTTTGATTACACCCCGACAGGGGAGAACAGACGGCTGGGGGTCAGGGCGACAGGCTAAGAAATCAGCGGACTATCCTAGCCAAGTTTTGCATCTTGGCTGCCAGTCAGCTGCCACGGAACTCCAGTCGCCTTAGATGGTGTGCTAGGCTAACTGGGATTAAACCATTCGCAGATATAACTATAGGGATGGTTTCAGTTGACTCCACGTGCCACATGGCGGTAACCTCGTGACCTAGATCAAGGTACTTACTTTTTTTCTCGCTCTCAGCTCTCACGAGATTGTCGTTATAAGTAATCGTGATGTGCCCGGTCCATTATCACAATGTCAGGCTTATTATTAATTTTTTTTTCTATCATTTATTCTTTTTTTTTTTTTTTTAAATTCTTAACAATGCTTAAAAATAAAATAAAAAACACTATTAAAAATTTAAAAAAAAAATATCCACCTTCCGCTTGCGGGGCTTTTGAATGCCCAAGCAACCGGCGGTCAGGGCTCCAGAGTGAGGAACCTCATAATACGCGCCGTTTCAAAGACTACTGTCTTCTGTATCCGACCCTAGATCCATTTATTATTAGTATCATATATAGACGTTAGGTACCTACACAACGCTGCTCCAATGCTGGAATTTTGACTTGGCTCTTTTGGGCTTGGGCCTCGGACACGCAACATTATACTACGGTATTCGTTGCTTTAATTAATTAGGTGTCAGTTATGACGGCAGATCAGAATACAGTCACCACCCCTTCTTCCCGCTGGTGTTGTACGAGGCGACTAAGGGACAAGCGTCCTCTGTGCTACTACCATCTACTGTGATTATGGGCAAAACCTCCAGTTGGGAGTGGCCATTAGTCCAGCTGAGGACTGAAGATTCTTTATCTCTATGGATTTCTGGACTCATCAGTGGCCCTACAACTTCTATAATATTTTCCATTCTCAATCCAATTTCTCGTGCAGCCTGATTCCACAGCTTCCTGCGACTGGTTTGATATCTTCAGTCCTCGAGCCATTCCGATTCAGTAACGCGCCTCACTTTTTAATGAGTATATTATATCCAAGATCCCGTGCCGTTCACATCCACACACCTGACACTTTGATATCTTATATCTTCAGGCGACGCTCTCCTGCCGATAGAGAACAGCGTCTGACTGCGACTTCTTTACTTCTTGTGTCTAATATAGGCATATAAAACACAGCCTGGTCACCCTAATTAAGTTGGTACTCCCTACCGATTCAGCTTTTCAACAGTCAGTCAGTGAAAGTTTTTTCCGATTTAGAGTGCATTTTCAGAGGTAGGGTTTGCTTTAACCATCAGTGATCACATAAACGCGTTGTAAAGTAATGCTGCTCTTCCACTGCCACAAAATTTTCTCTATAGACAAATGATAAACTAGCCACGGAAAAAAAAAATCGACTTGCCCTCGAGTACTCTATGACATTACTGAGTATTTTGCTTTTTTTTGCCCGCGTTTTTCGTCCGCCTTTATTACTTTTTTTTTTACAAAGCTCGTGAGATGGGTTACTCTCCGTCCTTTCAACTAACTCTATGCCAAAATTCTAATTACTTGGTAGCTTAGTTAGGGCGTGAAAGGAGGACAAACAAAGAAGCACAATTTCGCTTTAGTTTAAACTTTTATAAAAATAACATGAGAATTAATAAGGAATTGCAAAAAAACACACACACAAACGTCAGTCTCACAAATTCCAATTAAAGCTTCTTTATCAGCCTCAAATATGAAAAAAAAGTTTAAATAAATACATTTAGAGGGCTGTGACTAAACATGTACAATATGTTATATCAAATATTTTAAAAAGTAATTTATTTCAAGTACAACCATTGCATATTCTATCGACAAGAAGATGGCAAGAAACTCAGCAGTTGCTCTTTATCAACATCAACAATTTACATTTTACATTTTAGCATTCACTTTTCTATCTTGTGTGATGAAAGCGGAGCCGGATACTTCCAAGCGAACATGTCTTTTAGAAATTATCATTACAGTTTTAACATATTCTTTAAACTAATGCATTTGTGGGTCCAAAATTGCCATAGTATTTTATCATTATACATTTACATTGTTGGCAGAAAAATGAGTTTTGATTTTAATTAAGATACAGTGGACAGAAGGCTTAAAGTAGGAGCATAGTTTCAACTTTTGAAATGAGCAGGCGGATTTGAGTTAATCCGCCTTCAAGTGATATTACATTTAGCTTAAATCTACTTCTATTTAGTTGGGGCTGCCCGCTTTTTGGTTAATCCACACATATTTGGCAGATTTATGTAAACTTCAGTGTACTTTTGACTTAATAACCCAGTGAAGTCGGAGCTTTGACCTTAATGCGTTAGCTATCCGTAGGTGTATGTTTTTTTTTAATTTATGCACTGACTAGTTGAGCCTTCTGCAGTGAAGGTATCTCACCTGTCTAAGGTGGAAGGGTTATTAGTAGTCGCTATTCTATTCGATATTCAACTATAATTTATTTAAATTATAAGTTTGTACTTTATATAGGTTCTATTATCAAAGACTACAACTCATTTCGCCATGGTAACACTCCCAATTTGCCTGCTTTTTTCAAACAAATTATAATCCTAAAAACTAAGAACAATGAGTGTATAATAAACCTAAAAAGGACTAAAATAGTATATATATGCTTGCACGTGTCAATCACATGATTACGATAGTAACATATTAATTGGTATATTTATTGATTTAATGTTTTCATTTAAATAAAAAATATTCTACACTCCTTCTCTATAAACACTACTAGCTGTTACCCGCGACTTCGTGCACGTGGATTAAGTTTTTTATTCCTGCGGGAACTCTTTTTTTTCCCGGGTTAAAAGGTAGGCTTTGTTCTTTTCCATGTCAAAGCCTACATACATGCCAAATTTCATCCAAATCCGTTCATCCGTTGCTCGATTGAGTAACAAACATCCACACTTTCACATTTATAATAAAAACTACAAGTGTTGGTAATTTCATACTCCTCCGGCCGCGCAATATTCGTAAAAAGGGGTACAAAGTTTTAGCTTCACTTCTTAATATATAGATTACACGAAAACAGTGACGTTATTTCCGTAGTTGCAGAATATCCGCAATTAAGAGCCTCATTTTCGGCGAGAAACCTCCGAAGCAACAGGCTAAAAACAAATGTCTTTTGAGTTTTCAGATTTAAAATAGGACGAACGGACTTCGGATTTATGATTGTCAACACGTGGAATAGCTTTGTAGTTGAATTCAGCCGGATCCGATTGTTAACGCTGCCCCGCTTCGTATTTTGGGAAAGTATTTTTCGAAAAGAGTGACGCCCGTCGTATCCCTTTGTACCTTTCATGAAAGTGGATTTTTTTTTTATTTCTGTTTTAAACGTCAAAGCGTTCGTTCGTCACTGCAGAGTGCACTGGATAAAGTTATTTCAGGGACCTGCCTCCAATGAAGCTATAAGCTTAAAAAATTTTTTTTGTGAGAAACCGTAGCATGCTCTATTGCAAAATACTTTTACAATCAATTTTTTTTTTATAATTTTTAGTGCACAAAAAAAAACAATGCACAAAAGGCAAACCTAATGCTTAGCAGTTTCTACCAGTCTACCTTGTTTCATTCTAAAATCATTTTTGGGAGGTGCAAAAAATATTATAATAATATATAAATAATGCATCAAAAGTATGAATTTTGTATAGTCAATATGATATTATGAGGCCCACAGACTATGCCTCATAAGAAGGCTCAGAGTAACTCATCGGGCCATGGAGAGAGCTATGCTAGGAGTATCTATACGTTATCAAATCAGAAATGAGAAGAACCGTAGAAGAACTAGAGTTACCGACATAGCTCAGCCAGTCGCGAAGCTGAAGTGGCACATAGCTCATAGGGGTCTTAAGGTGTTGGACGCCATTCCAACACGTTAAGACATCGGTAAACGCAGCGTAGGTCGGCCCCCAACGATGTGGACGGATGGCATTCACAGGAACATCTGTAATTTTACAACAAATACTATAAATTCCTTCACGTCCGGACAATCAAAGGAATTATTCACCGCGGGTTACACCGCAGGGCGCAGCTAGTATTTAAAATAAACTGGCAATATTTAAGCGAGTGGCGTGCACTGGGTTTCTTACTAGGGTATGCATACAGTGGATAGATTGCAACAAATGCCATTAATCCGTGTCAGTCCTCCTATTCGTGTTATACATCAATTTTAGGGTAGGCAGTGCTTTTGTGCATGTACGAAGTGCACACCACTAATTGCTGAACCTAGGTATTTTTAAGGATTTCCAGTAGCTATGATTTTGTGCCGCTTGTGACTTCCTGTAAATCGTTTTATTTCCTCTGCCCACCTCGTGTCCACGAGTCTACAAACACTTCGCTTTGTAGAGCAGGGAACTCCAGCAGCTTGGTCCCCCAATCCCTAATATAACTCGGAGAATGTATGGAAGATTCTCCGAGTTATGAGCCCCGTCTATATCACAGAGGACAGAAAGAGGATATGACAGTGACAGATAGTGACAGTCCTGCGTCTTGTTGCTGGATATTAATAGGCTGATATTATTAGTTCACAAAGTAAATGTCAAAAATATCTTCATTTAAGTAGGCATGTCTCATTAGAATAAATTGTTATATAGTCCTCTTTAAAACAAATAGTAAGTGCATTAAAATTCACGTGCAAGATGTATATGTGTATTTTGCTTTAAACTATTATTTAGCTACACGAAACTCTTGAAAGCAGCCTTTATACAATTCCCTGAATGTAACATGTTCATAGAATTCACGTCGAATCACATTAAAATTTATCTGAATGCATGAAGTTAGACGACGGTATCTTCAAAGTAACTTTCCTACACAACTCTATACAAAGCATTCCAGTGCCATAACATTTGGTTGAGATATTACGCTTTTCATTATTAAATTATACGATAGCACAAGCAATACGGTTCCAACGTCGATCAATTAATTGGAACTAGACTAAGAATGCTATTGATAGTATCGGCACAAATACAGTGTCTCCACAGTTCATAGTTCGAAGTCAGAAGACAATTAGCAGTCTAAATTGAATTAGGTACATTTAGTATAACATACAGGTTCGTTTGAGTCTAGACGCGTTGTTCGCGATCTATATTGGCGACATTAATATATGGCAAAGTGGCTGTTGACGGCTCGACCGCATTTATTACGGTTTATTTCAAATCCCGTGGAAAGCGTTGGTTTTACTGGAATAAAACATGAACTTTCAACTACCACTATGCCAAAATTCAAGTCGATTGATGTGCAAATTCAAATTCAAAATTCATTTATTTCAAGTAGGTCTAATTTATAAGCACTTTTGAAACGTCAAGTCAGTCTGTTTGTAGTGACTCTACCGCCGGTTCGGAAGGCAGATTCCACTGAGAAGAGCCGGCAAAAAACTCAGCAGATTGCTCTTTTCCAACATGTTAAGGGCGTAATGTAAGGACAAACAAACAAACACAATTATAACATTTGATTAGCCCGGTGTTTATTAAAATGCTGAGTATTCCAAAATTACATTCAAACAACATAGACTTATATTTATTATATTTTTTGAAGTTCTTCACAAAGACCAATAATTAAATTATGTTCGACCTTATTTGTGACAAACGATAAATTATGCAAATTTGTAGGAAATTTTTCTCAGTTATTTATTATAATATTGAGATAAAACATAAATACTATTTTGGTTATGTTTAGTTCTATATGGGCTACTAAAAACTGGAAAATAAAGTGAACATGGAAAAGTGAACGGAGCGGCCAGCTCGCATTTTATGTCACGTTTTATTTTGCAACGTTCTGAAATCGAATCCGGTCATGTCACACTTTTAACACCCGAGTACACGTTTCTGTGAAGCAAAATGTTTCGGAAATATGCCTGCTACTATAAAGTAAAAAGGATTTCTTTCATTTCATGGATATTCTACGACATTCATTTATACATTTGCCACTTTTCGCATATATTACTAAATGAGCCAACTTCATTAAAACTGTTTAAACGTTCAAACATACAAACTAACAAAAGTGAAATAATACCAAAATGGTGTAAAGTACTAGAACAAAATATCCAAATTCCCGCACGATTTACAGCAAATAGAAGTACTGCTTTATGAGTATTACTGAATTATAAAATATTTTACTTGATTTTATTTTTATCTCATTTATGAAATCCGTAAGAGTTAAAGAAAAAAGATGTGTGTCAGTTTCGATTGGTGTTTAAGGCCAGGTTTTCACTTTTAGAGCTGTAACCGTAATACTACCGAAACAGTAACTTGGATCTTGTGTGCAATACGCGAGAACTCTGGTAGGTTTCGAGCATACCTTGAATATTAGGTAACCTCTACATCTATAAGCGAACTGCGAGCATCTTTTGACATGCGGCAAAAACCATATACTTGCTGCAACCTGCCACACCACGGATTATTGAAGTTTTCCATTTTCCTAAACTTTATTTTGCTATTATATTAGTTTGGCTCAAGGAGATCGGCGATAGCGATAAGAACGCCTTGCAACATTTCTTTATATACATCCATATACTTATTTTGTTTTTAATTCGCGGTAAAGATTATTTATCGATCTAAACTGAGTTAGTAACAGTAAGGCCCTGTAGTAACATGGCTTTTATGTTAGCAGATGCCCCGTCTATTTATAAAACGTCATAGGGAATGGCCCTTGTGCAAATGCAGCGATGAAACTAGTGTACGGTATTTTCCTTCCGTTCATTAGCTACCTGCCTACGAGGAGACATAGTTCGCTATATATATAACATATAGTATCGATGTAAGAAAACGTTGCGTTCTTAAAATCGCCGCAATTTTCTTCGAAATTAAAAGGTCTAACTAAGCTTAGATAAAATTACGTAAAAAGTCCTGATTAACAATAAATATAATGTGCATATATATTAATATAACAAATATTATATAATATATATTTGTTGTATTTTTTGTTCATTAAGTCTGTTACCTCAATCATCCATAATATATTCACTGATTTGAAAATATCTTTCTTTAATAATAATACATTTTATTTTCAAGGATTGCCAAGAGGAACGATTTACGTTTCTTTAAGAAAAAACAGGTCATTCAAGTTAAGAAAAATGTTTTTTTAAATTAATATATAGGTAATAGTCGAAAAGATTATAATATTACTTACTCATATTATTATATTTATATTTTAAATCCTAATACTTATAATTGTGCTCTTACTTGTCTCATACTTTGGAAGGAGAAACGTTGCGCAACTAAAGCTTCTCTCTCGTCATGAAAGGGGCTGCGTTTCTTTTACTTTCAGCCAACTATTCGACGTAGTCACTGTAATGGAATGCAATCAAATCGTATTAAATTGAAAAATCATATTGTACTAATAATTGCACGGAAAACGATATCTTTTATTGAGGATTACAGCTAGCATCCTTATAATGAACCTACACAGCAATTTTTTTTTATTTAGTTCGCAAAACTGTCACTGTTCTGCTTACTGTAATGTAAACTAGAAAGGGGGGAAAATTCCTTTAAGGATTTCATTACAAAAACTATTTCTAATTGCACTTGGAGTTGGAACTTTTGTCAGTTAAATAAACAAGTCCTTTATTTTATTAATCATAACGAAAACCTTAATTAGAAAGACATCCAGAAATATTTGAAACAAAATGCATCTGAAACAAAATCGGTTCATCTCTTCGGGAGCCATAAGGCCACAGAAGGACACACACATATAAAAACGCACGGACGCACGCGCGCACACACACACATGTCAGTATTGCGTTTGGGTTCAAAATTGCTAATAACTCCGAAAAGTAATAGGTGCGAGCCGGGAATCATATTTGTCCCACCGAAAGAGACGTAGAAGCCACCCACTAGGCTATCCCTTCGTATAGCGGCAACATGGCATAGCGGCTTTTGTAATATATATTTTTGTTGCAGGGCGTTTTGCAAACAGCGGAAATGAAGTTTCCAGTGCTCATGGCTGCTATGGCATTAGCCATGACCGGCGTGTTCGGGGCCAACAACAACCCGATTATGACGACTAAAGTGGGAGCGCTGCTGCTCGACGGCATCCAGCTATGCGCTAACCCCGGCTTGTTCGGGGCCATCGCCTGCGCTCAGATACGTCCTTTGGCGGCTGAGGTCCAGAACATCGAGGAGCAAGAGGGCGGCATTCTTGAGTTTTCTATTCTCAGATATGTAAGTATTCGCAATTCGCTATGACTGCAAGCCCCATTAACAATGCTCCCCAGAAATAAAGTCGTCACCCATTTATCATTCCTAAAGGCCAGCGCAGACCGGTGACGATAGTGCACAATATTTTATCGTTAACCAACGTAAATTCGTATTTAACAAGATAAATATATTTAAATGTTAAGAGATTTTTCTAATTGAATGAAAATAGATTTTCTTTCGCGACATTGATAAGCGCGTTTGAGGATACCGAGGCGGGATGCGACAGAAAGTACCGGTACGGCGCAACGGCATGCTTATGTGACACCATGCTAAAGGTTGCCAATGCATGTTATGGTATGCACTGGAGTCCACTAACGTATGATCGCGGTGTGTGGCGAAGGTGTGAGGTATGGTTTCTGCGATTGTGCCATCGTAAAATCCCCTGCACGTCCGTGGTGCAGGGGATTATTTTATGGGGATATTAATGGCCCCTTTTGCAGTCAATTCAATAAATATTATTAGCAAGTTGCCAACAGGTTGATCTCAAACAAAACGAATTGGTTTTTATGCTCTTATAATTTTTTTTTGAGAAGATGACAGTTCGCCATTGATTGGTAGATAACTGTCAGAAAACTGGATGCAGGTTTTTCAATCTGCATCCCTATTTCGAACTATATCATCGGAGTTACTTATTACTTAGAGTTATAACAAAACTTTACTGACAGGATAGTTAAATGCCGAGGATGAAGTCTCGAGTACGTTAGCTATATTTTAGTTTAGTTTAGTTTTGTAGTAATTAACAAAATTGAATCTCATTTGAAAACTAAAACTAAACACTACTACACGGTTAAGTTTCGGTTCGGTTCAAGGGGGGTTCAAACTACGGACTGGATTTCCAGTATCGGTCAATCAAAATTAGAGACGCAATAACTACTAATGTTATGTACTTAATAATACTACTTAAAGTCAAAGTCAAAGTCAAAAATATCTTTATTCAAGTAGGCCCATAGGTGGCACTTTTACCTAAGAATTACACGGTAGTGAGATGATGGCGTTTAACCACATTCATAAACTTAAAACTAAAGCTACGAGGGTTCCAAACGCGTCCTGGTCTAAGAAGAAGCCCACAACAAACTTAGCCGGATGTTTTTTGTTTTTTTGTTATCACCATCTCACAATGTCATTTTAAATTATTAGAAGAGCAACCTGGTTAGAGCCTGGTTGGAACTTATTTATTTAAATTGTTATTAGCGCAATTAAGGGTATAATTATATATTAGATGGTCAACAGCTTGGATGGTAGACCAGCGTGGCCAATTCTGTACGAAATTCTCATAACTGCAACATCACACTTAATTTGTCCACAAAAATTAATATTACTGAAAAAAAATATATATTAAAATTTAATCTCAGCTATAGCATTAAGTTTAATAATATATATTTTTTTTTAAATATATTTTTAAATTGAGGAACCATCTATCCTTTACAGTATCAGGCCATTAACTGTTCCAATCCAGACACTGCAATTTTGATGATATTAATTTCATGACATAAGATTAGTTTGGCATTTTCAGCCGCTTAATTTGTTTGCTCATGATATAATGGAGCCATTTTGTTACTATTTCTGTACAAACAAAACACGCCAATGCGTTGCTCCATTGCTGCGGGATACAATGGAAAACCGCGAAACACAGTTCGCTGCCAATCAATAGAAGCATTCATAATAAAAGTAGTTCCAATATCGGTTTATTTATTAACAGAGTACTGTTTTTAGCTTAATTAAAGGTCCACGTGAAAGGGCTAATTTTGTCCTGGATGCATCAGTTCCAATTGTAATAAATAACATGACCACACGGCATATGTTCATTGCTTTGACGACCCCTGCTCTCATTATAGTAATCGACTATATAGTATTCCGAATAATCCCTATTTTGCGTAATTAATCAGCAAATGAACATTCAAAGCCAATGCGTTATTCGGTTCAATTACTTTGGTATGTCTCGAATAGGACTAAATATATCATAGTGTATGCATGTGGTTACATGTATTTCATCTAACGTAGTACTAACGCCATTTATCGAAAGCCTATTACGATCCACAGATGGATTAAATTCGTCTTCCTAAGGAAGGTTTTCCCATAATCACCTCGCCTTTGAACAGGCGCTTTGGTGATAGCAGTAGCGCCTTGACATATGGCAGAAATATCGAAAATAAATCGAAAATACGTTTTTTTTTTAATTTAAAATGCATATACAAAATTTCGAAACCGACAATTTCTGACATTCGAACTGATGTAAAAGAATTATCGAATTTATGTAAAAGGATTATACTAATTTCGGCATTGACGGTAGGAGAGTTGTAGCTTAATCAGGAAAGCACTCAGGCCGCGAATGCCAGAGAGTCATAGATTTAATTCCTGTCGTTTCCGAAAATTTTTATATGCATTTTAAATATTATTTTTTGTTTTTAGTCTTTGATACTACTGAACTAGTTTTTCGCTAATTTACAGACACGCAGAGGAGAGTTTATAAGGAATAATCGAATCGAATAAAAACAATTTTATAATGAGATAGGTGCGGCCGATTTTGACCAAGCTTTTACTGTTAATTAGGTAGGGGAGGAAAATAATTTCCTGTCCGATAAGACAGCCTTTGCACCCAAAATGTTTATTTTAATTTTTTTTTTTCTATTTTAAAAGGGGGTGTACAAAAATAAAGTTTAAAAACAAACAAACATACGAAAATGTGAGAACTGGCAGAATTTGAGTTTTTTGCCAAATAAGCTAATGTTCTCTAACCACCGATGCCGATATTAATATATGGCTTTTTGTCGGTCTTATAGCGACTCGTTAGCATATTAGCGAACAACATACGTCTTTCAAACGAGTCAACTTAACCCAAGTATTACAGACAGATAGTGCTCTTAAGAAATAATCGAAGCTTCTTTGTTTGGTGGGAAATGCTGAGCCAATTTTGACAAACATATAATTGTTAATTAGGAAATGGTATTACGAGTGTTCCAGGCTGCTAGAATTTTATAAATGCATTTTAAATCAATAAACTTAATACTTCCTTCAAAGGTTTCATAAACACTAAACTAAAACTTTAATAAACATTTTAATAAAAAGAAATAACAAAAGTTTGCAGTCATTTTTGAAGAGTTTCGTTGCTCTTCAGACTCTACCCCAAATCAATAAGAAATTAGAATGGGACCATTTCGGTACAGATCCCTTTTGAACAAAATAAATGATGCAGCCATGACATACATAAAAAACATTACAACAGAAGAAGGATAGAAAATATTATTATTATTTTACGTAGAACCACTCGCAGCTTTTGTTTGCCATCTCGGTTACCGTATACCGTTTCCACGAGCGACAATTTGCTATTTGCCTAACTCTCATCGAACCAATCTTCTGTGTACACCGCAATAGTTATCAAAGCATAATATTCAAAGGTTTTAATTAGTGCAATGGATGCGAACGCTTGGTGTCATGTTTGAAGTATCAAGACTGTCTGGACTGGAATATTTTCCCCCCCTATCTACGATGAGAAGTTTCGGCTTGGTTTTATTGACTATAGAGTTTCTAACTTTGTTGCTTTACTATTACATACTGTACTAGAAAATTTCAGCAACATCGTCTGCATGGAATTTCTGTATTCCATGATATTTAGAAATTTTCCCGTTGTCTATGAGTCTTCAGTATTATCTTTAGAACTACTTACTCATCTTGACGCAAATTAAGCATAGCTTTTTTTGTTAAGTACGAAAACGTTTATGGCTGCTTTTTAAAAAAATAACTATGCGATATAAATTTCCTCCGGGTGTAAAACATTTTTTTGTAAAAGCAATATTTAGTGTAATAAAAAAAATGCTGGATCCATCGTGGGTTTCCAACAAGATGTGCAACCCTATTTGTTATTAAAAAAAAATTAAAGACGCAATTGCATCAAACCCAGAAATCACATTGATAGGAATAGATTAGTGGCAAAGTTATTTGTAGAAATCTTACCCCTGATGGATTTCCAAGCAGCATTGTACCGGAACGCTGATGTATACAACCTCGCCGGAAGTCAGTCAAACCACGTTTGAGCTTTACACATTATAATATAAGCAATCTGACCCGCGACCCCTTATCAAAAAATCGGAACAAAAAAACGTCTTAAGGATTATCTTAAAATAAATTGTAGTAGGTAGATATTATACCTACTAAAATTTTAATTATTATTACAGATTAATTAACCCGAAGAAGATTACGACTCAATTTCACTGTTTTTAAAATCACCACTGTGGTTTAAAGTTAATGTTTTTAAACAAATTTTTTTCTACGGATCACGAGAAAATAAGTGTTATCGAAAGCAGATAACTTATTGAGTTTATTTTAGTACTTTTATAGTGTTGTCATTCAAATGTGTATAATACAAATCTTTTGATAACGACTAAGACATCGGGCGGTATCTTTGCATCGTTCCAGCCCATGTAGTAGGAGTGTATCGATTATGCAGTCGTATTTATTTATTTATTCGTAATCAACAGCGTTACAATAAAAATATATTTATAAATAGTTTTACTTAAATCTATGGCCACAAAGATTACATAAACATAGCATTTTGAAATAGTCTCGGATTTAACATAAAAATACTTAAGTATTTTGAATTAATAAATATTTAAAAGAGTTAATAACATAAAAGTGTGAACAAGACGTAAAGAAACAAAGAAAACTATTAAGACTAATCTAATAAAAATTTATTCGTCACAGCATGTGAAAAAGCACATATTTAGATCAAAATACCCATTAACTCAATATCATGAACATTTATTGTGAATCAAATATAATTATAATTGTTTCTTGGAAACTATTTATTAATAAAATAATTATTATTAGCGTATTTATAACAATCCTAATATATTTACTGTAACACATTATATGAAATACCAATGTTGTTATAGCGGGCAAACATAATAACGTGTAAAAATATGAATGCAATGCAAAAACAAGACCTTTTAAAGTGACTATATTATTAACATTTAGTAAGTAAAATTTTCGTGTTTTTCTTAAAACTAACGTATATACGAGTAGATTCTCCTTCTATATTAGATGGTAGTTAATTTAAATCTATGCTCATGCAAAACGAATGCCAGAAAGCTCGTCTTAATACTTACTTAATTTTTTTTGTTTCGTATGTTTTAGTCTTTAGATCTTTATTGAGTATTTTCTGAATGATTATGAAGATATTTACTAGTTATGTGGTCAATTTTTTTTCTTTATATACTTATTATGTAGTTTGCACAATTGTATTACTAACCTTTTAGACTTTAGAATATTAAGTAAAATAGAACATTTTATTCTTGCTTTATGTGTTTAGTGTATGTGTCCTGCTTCTTTGTAACTTATCTAGGTAATCGAAGTGTTGTTTTACAAGAGGGATATATACAATAAGGTGTGTTACGCATAAGGTGGGGTCTGCCATAAATTTTGCTTCGTACCTTGTCTAGACTAAACATTTATTTGTTTTGATTTCAAGTAATAATCCTTTAAATATTAATGAATGAATTAAAAGAAATAAAATAATAATGAATTTCGGTCTTATTTAACCGAAAATTATCAGCGGACTTTTGTTACTCACTTGCTATATAAATCATTAAAATCTGTCAAAATAAACAAACGCGTCAAAATGATGGCCTCCATTAAAATAAAAGGAAGGTCTATAATTGTAACCGTAAAGTGTTTCAAGTACCTAACTTACGTTTATTTTTAATCTTACTATTTCTAGCTTTAACCCTTAGTTGTAGAGGAATGAGTAATAATCAGAAATATTGCTGATTTTATTTATAAAAAAATAAATAAATACAAATAAGTAACATCTCTTAATATCAACAGAAACACGACACACCAAGTGAACTGTATGTGGCAAGCCGTGGAACAGAGGACGTGAGTGACCTGGGCCACATATTCTCCTTTAACGGCTCCTCCTACCTGAGCAATTGGGTTAATATGAAGAATGATGAAGGTGATGAGACACCCGGCGTATGCAATATGATCAACGGTACCGACTCGGGTATATTCGCGCCTTTTGTGAATCGCGACAAATCCATCTACGCCTTCAACACTGATATCTGTCGGTAAGTTTTAATCGAATCATGAAAAAAGTTCTATTTAAAAATATCTATCAAAAATGAAGATATGTTTTAAACAAGACTCACTCACGCACACTAAGTAGTAATAAATAAATAAATATACTACGACAATACACACATCGCCATCTAGCCCCAAAGTAAGCTTAGCTTATGGGTACTAAGATAGCTGATGAATATTTTTATGAATATAATACACATAAATACTTATAATATACAGATAAACACCCAGACACTGAAAAACATTTATGTTCATCATACAATCATTTTCCAGTTGTGGGAATCGAATCCACGACCTCGGGCTCAGAAAGCAGGGTCGCTGCCCACTGCGCCAATCGGCCGTCAATAGTATTTATTTATTTATTCATTCTTGAACACACGCTGTACATGATAGTTCTGTTTATTTTGTATTTGCACCTATTACACCATTGCCACAATTAAGATTCATAATCTAGATTTGGCCTTATTTTAGTATTAAGTAAACAAATAATTAATAATAAATAAATCATTTATTTAAATCACAAAGACATTTTCCAGGTGAGGGGATCGAACACACGGCCTCAGAAAGTAGGATAATAGCCCACTGCGCCAATCGGCCGTCAAAGATTCCTCGTAAGATGTCCTTTTATATTCTTCTGTACACGCTTACTAAGTCTCCAAATCGGTTTTAAAAAATCTGTCATACTTGATTTTATCGAACCCTTAACCGTTTAGACTGCGCACGTACCGGAAGCTCTGAAACGAAATAAAACACCCGATTTTGAAACATTCTTCATTAGTGCTATGCCCTTTTTGGTCTTAGCGTGATGATAAATAAACCTTCCCCGATAAATGGGTAATCCAAGACTGGAAAAAAATTCAGATCAGACCAGTATTTCTTGAGCTCATCGCGTTCAAGTAAACTAAAAAACTCTTCACGTTTATATGTATACTAATTACTAGCTGTTGCCCGCAACTTGGTCTGCGTTTGATGTAGTTTTTTGATGTGGCATTAAATTTAGTTGTTGATCTAAAGAAATTTAAAGTATTTAGTATCGCTAAGCCTTAAATGAGTGGTTTGCTGCTATCCACCGAGGAGTTCTGTCCTCTATCTCGAACCACAGTTTGGGAAAATTCAACACATATTATAACCTCTATAGTACAAAAACATTATTTAAATCGGTTATAATTTGTCGGAGTTATGGTGTCGGGATAAATAAAATCCTATATTACTTCTAACACTTTCAAAAATCTGTGTACAAAGTTTCATGAGAATCGGTTAAGAAGTTTTTGCGTGAAGGCGTATCAAACAAACTTACATTGACTTTTATAATATTAGCAGGGATTAGTATATTAAGATATATGTTGTGCCTAGGTCCGTGGAACTGCGCTACCAAAACGAAGTGGTCTACCAGGACACCATACCAGCGGCCAGGTTCTCCGCAAACAGCTGGTTCTTGGACAACCACCAAGAGTGCTTCTGCCTTAACACAACGGAAGGCATCACCCGCGATAACGGCTGCCTGTATACGGGCGCCATGGAGATGTTCACCTGTGTGGGTAAGTGCATTCGATTCTTATTTCCCTTAACGTCAGAAATTTAAAAAAAACCACAATCTCTCCTTAAAACATAACCAATTGTTAATTACCTCGACGCTAAAACACCTACCTATGTGTTTAAAGTACAAAAATTGTCTCGAATCGCGCCGCAGATTTTAGGGATTTTTAAATTTCATGCGTTATTCAGGCTGACGTGATTTTTTCATTTTTAGGCTTATATCTTTACCCACACGTACTTTTACTGCGTGTGTAAACGATGAATGATCTTTAAATGTTAAAAAAAATATAGATAGCCAGGGGTGGTGATAGCGGGACCATCTTCACGCCGCTCGAGTCTTTCTGTAAGACTTAAATACTGCACACGATCTACATATTGCAAGCTATAACTAGTTATCAAAGTTTATTTGCACACTTCACAAAAATTACCGCAACATTATGATTTCTTGACTTCATTACTACCAGTTAAGAGATAATTTTTTTTTATTAAAACCCACTGCAACGATATCATAAAATTCTAAGCACCGTACTTTTATTCTAAATCGGTAACGATGGTGTGTTTGTACGCACAAATAGCACAGTTCGAGAATCTCCATCGGTAAAAATATTGCAAAGAGTATCATCCTCAACATTATCATACCAACCGATAGACGTCCACTGCTAGACTACTGGTCTTTTGGGAGGGAGTTCCAAATTCCACGGTTTTGTAAAAAGCATATCTAATTTTAAATTTATGTAAATATTTTAATCTTTAAGTAGCGTTGACAGCTATCCATTGGAGTAGCTTCGAATCCACTTTCTGGGAGCCGAGTTCGAATCCCAGCAATCACCTCTAACTTTTCTTAGCTATGTGTGTTTTAAAGCAATTAAAATACCACTAGAATGTTGACATACATTTTTAGTCTTCATGAATCTTACTTAAATACCCCATTGATTTGAATCTCTTTGGAAGGAATCCTTGAATACTTGAATGGTTGAATTTATAACTTTAAATGTGTTTTATAATGGAAACACCCTTCATATGAAGTAAGTAGTAATAAGTAGACCAGTACAGTTTAAAAGCTACTTTGTCGCTACGCTGTTCTGAGCGTTGGCTGTCTCCATGCAACTTGAAATTGCATCGGAGTAGGTCGAGTGTCGCGTGCATCCCAAATGCGATATTTCCTCGATGAAAATATTTTCTTGGGTAATTCTTCTCAGGTAGCTAGTTCGTTGGTTTTGTAATTAGCATCTATACTTCTATAATCCTACCATATATATTCTTATATATACATATATCTATTTTATATATATATTTCTTGTGTGCGTGTGTATGTCACTGAACTCCTCCTAAACGGCTGGATCGATTTGAATGATTTTTTTGGTATGCGTTTGGGTTGCACCCTGGATGGTTTAGATTCACAAATTAGCCCGACAGATGGCGCTGGGGTCCGCTAGTATATATATATATTTCTTGTGTGCGTGTGTATGTCACTGAACTCCTCCTAGACAGTTGGACCGATTTGAATGAATTTTTCGCTATACGTTTGGGTGGCTCCCTGGACAGTTTAGATTCATAAATTAGCCCGACAGATGGCGCTGCGGTCGGCTAGTAATATTATAAATGTGAAAGTGTGTATGTTTGTCACTCATCACGCAAAAACAGCTGAACGGATTAGTATGAAATTTGGCATGCATGTAGCCTTTGACATCGAAAAGAACATAGGCTATCTCTTATCTATATTCCTTGATAAGTTCCCGATTAGGAAAAATTTAAAATTGTTTACGAGCTAAACAGCGGGCGGAGGTTTGAAATTTTGTATACATGTCACCTGTGCGATGAAAAAGGACATGTACTTTCTAATTTTCTATACCGATCTCTCAAATAGTTCCCGTAGTAAGATTGAATTGATATGTTAACGAGCGACGCTTTAGACCCAATTCTGAAGTCCACGCAGACGAGTTCGTGGGCAGAAGCTAGTACTTCTATAATCATTATGTATGTATGTTACTCAATCAGCAAAAACAGCAGAACAGATTTCAATGAAAATTAGTACCTATGCACAGTCTTTGACATCGCAAAGAACATGGGCTTCCTTTTATCTGGACTGAAAAACGTTTACGAGCTAAGGCGCGGGCAGACAGCATTGAAATTTGGTATGCTATGGAAAAGGGCATGTACTTTCTATACCGATCTCTCGAATAGTTCTCGTGACAGGATTAAAAATTGTTAACGAGCGAAGCTATAGACCTCATACTGCTAGTAAATTATAAAGCTGTAGAGTTCGCATGGTTATAGCTTAGCAACAACTGGCTCAGATTTGGGAAATTATTTTCGTGTTGGATAGTCCATCTATCGAGGAAGACTTTTTGCTGTATAACATCGAGAGTTTGCTCTGAAACTAATGACAACTGGCAGATTCATAAAAAACTCAGACAGTTAAAAAAACAAAATCATCAACCCGTTACCAGCCCGGACAAGAGCCAGTAAAAATATGTTAGAAATACGCGACGAACAAAAATAAAGTTATTTAGTTGCAAGCTGTATCGTATTTCGGTATCGTCCGATACTTCAAGTCAAAAATGAAAGCGCTATGACGAAGTTTCAATGCATTTTACCGTTTTGACTACAAAGGAGATGTGGACGGTCTGATATTTGTAAAATAGTTATCTATTTTAAAACTTTGCAGTAGCTAGATTAGAATGATGAACAAGTTTCTGCTCAGACACAATGTATTTCTAGAAGGGTATGAGATTATAAAGCGGTGATAACCCAATGGCTCAAGCCCCGGCCTCCAGAATTTCGGAGATATGAGCATTTTAAATGTGAGCTATTAAACTATATAACTGCGCCTTAGCCATTAACTTTGCTTTGAAGGCCTCCCAGGCGCAGCGGTGAAGTCTGAGGTCCCGGGTTCGTTTCGTAGTTTGGGAGTTTATTACTTCCGAAGTTTCTCTGGTGTGGGAGGCTTCGGCAGTGGCTTACCACCCTACCGAAAAAGACGTGCCGCTATGCGATTTAGCATTTGGCCAGCGTGGTGGACTTCGCCACTATTATTTGCTAAATGAGCAAACTCAATGCTTTGAAAGTCCAAACAATTTATAGTCATTTCTTTCAAATAGGCACAGTTCATAAGCACTTTTGTCAGTCTGTCTGTAGTGACCTTACTTCACTATTATCGAAGCAGTATATATATAAAAAAATGTTTTAAGCGTTTAGCAAATAACTGAAAAATAATGATTTACATGCAAAATTAATTAATATCTCTAGTGACCGCCGGAATAGTCACACGATAAAGGGGGTGGTAGAATCGCACCCCCCCGAGGGTGGGTGGGTGCCGCGCCATTTTCGCGCCTGCTCCGCGCAGTACGCCTCGGGCCGGTCAACGCAGACATATAACACAGATGACAATGCATTGTCAACGCGAATTTCGGGAATTTCTCCTTTTAAAAATAAATAAAAACAAAACATGCTGCGTACCCACACCAGCCCACCTTTGTAGGAGGGCATAAGCCCGTAATTGATTATGTTACTCCTGCGCCTTTTAATAAATTGAAAATATATCATTTCCTTTGAGTGAGCTGGTGTATGCTCAGCAAGCAAGCTCCAGCTAGCTTCATATGCTTTTGGTGTTTATGATGATGATAATGTTTTATCCACCAATCCGCACTAAGCCAGCGTGGTGGACTACGGCCTTAACCCCTTCTTATTGTATGAGGAGACCTGTGATCTGTAGTGACCCGGATGATGATGAATGTTTAAAAAAATCGCCTCTTTACGGAGCAACAATTCGCTTCGTACCATCAGGTGCGTTACTATCTCGGTTCGTCAATTGACACTTTAAAAAAAGAAATGCATCTACTATAACATATTAAATTTATAACTTGGAAACTGAACATGGTAAACATGCAACCTATGTCAAACATTTAGTACCAAGGCCGGGTTAGAGCAACGTTAAACTATTTCAGTAGATACTGCAAAATTGTTGTTTAGAACTGGCTGCAGGAGCATCTCAAGAAGTTACAATGTCGATGCATTCCTTACATCATTTTCATTAACCGTAAATCCGGAGGGAAAGCAAACTTACATCGAATGATCCACTGCAAATTGCGTTGCTTAAGAAGAAATGACAAGATAGATTGGAAGTAAGCTTCGCTCCCCCGCAAGATAGAGAAATGGTAAATGTTGATGTTGGAAAAGAGCAACTACTGAGTTTCTTCTCGGTAGAATCTGCTTTTCGAACCGGTGTGAGAGTCAACCAGATATTCTTGACTTTTCAAAAGTGCTAAAGTAGGCCTTCTTGAAATAAATGTTTCTTTTTTTTTAGTGGGTTTCTCCATAAAAATGTATTTCACTTTATCACTGGGTAACGCCTCTAAAGCAATTATTTATTTTTGAATTTGAAAAAAATTAAGAAAATCTTACCTTCTTAAACCATTTACATATATACACCTTTTATGCATACATATTCAGAGAACTCAGAGATAAATATGAACAAGAAATGAAAGAAAGAAATACACGAAAGGAAGAAAGAGAAATAGATCAATTTTCATGCCAAAAATAATTGAATCGGCTTAGTTTTGGATAGGAAAAATGGGCGGAGAAATACGAAACGTCGATGGTCAAATTTTTATAGGTCTCAGCTGCATAAAGCGGTGATAGCAACGTGGGTAGGACTTCGACCTCACTTTCGGGGGGCCGAATTCGAATCCCAGCACGCCCCTGTAACTTTCCTAAGTTATTTGCGTTTAAATCAATTCAAATATCACTTGTTTCAACTGTGAAGGAAAACATCGCGAAGTAACCTGAAAGAATGCCTTCATAATGTTCTCAAAGGTGTGTCGTCTTAACCCCTTTTCATTTTGGGAGGAGATCCATGCCGTGTAGTGGACCAGTATCTGTTGATATGAACTACATCTGTCCCTATGGTATTATACGGAGGAAGACACGCACAGCGCGACGGCGATAGATTTTTCAAATACCAATTAATTAAAATTGTCCCAGCCATACCTACCATCGTCTTAAATTCCGAGCAAGCTGAGAAATATAAAATATTCAACGTAAAAGATCCTGCACATTATTACCTGAGCGACAACTATCCGGTTAATAGAGAACACGGTAGCCTTTTATTAAATAGCTAATTTTCTCAACTATGCAGAGCACCTACTTCAGTAGAAAATTATTATGCTCCTTGTTTGTATATTAGAGAAGAAATCTTACTCCTAGCGCGAAAGTTAAATGGCTCTTTACAAATGAAATAAGTATAACCATGTAAAATTTATGTAGTCTCAACACACACTTTATCATTAGGTATTAGTATGTATATATTCGTATGTACTCAATAGTGTACCCCACCTATTCGTTTTTCTTTTCAGTTTTCCAAATCCTAAGGTTGCCTGGCAGAGATCGCTACTTAGCGATAAGGCCGCCTTTTGTATCCTATCTTATATCTTCATTCTTCAAGAGTTTGTTCTTTTTTTTTCGTTTTTCTGAGTGGTGAAAAAAAAAGAGTATAAATAAAATCATGTCATACGTAATTTGTAGAGTTCCAAAATCGTTCAAATATCGCTGTGAATTTAGGTCCTGAGCCGCTTGCTCAAAGCGACTCGTCCTTACACCTCGTTGGTTATTGACCAAGTTTGCGTTTTCCGGTGCGTGGTCGGCATTCAAGCACCTCAACTCCCACTGACATCCATTGACAGAGTTATGTGCCCCGCCCATTGCCACTTAAGCCCGTTGAGCTATGTCGGTAAATCTAGATCTACTACGGATCTCTTCATTTCCTATTTGATTACGTAGAGGCACTCCGAATATAGCTATCTAATCTAAGCCTTCTTCTTCGGACGATCCTTACTAGTAGAACAATTTATTGGCGGTGTGACGCGGCTGGTCGGACACTGAAAGTTCGTATGAGATTGCTTAGCTTATCAATGTGGGACATGAACCCGGACAAAGCCACAGATAAACTTTTTCTTTATTTCACTTCGAATTAGCAATGATACATATACCCCTATCAGTCTCTACGATATCACGCTAGTAACTTTATAAACTAGCAGGAACCGGATACGATTGGCTTTCAGTTAAAGTGTATTTATATAACTAGAACAACATCACTCTTAGCCTGAAGCGGCGGGGCACGCTACCCACTCCCACTGCTGGGCCGGTTCTCTCTCCTCCTGCTATAGCTTTAACAAATATTAATAAAATTTAATGAACCGAAAACTTCGAGGCAGAATGTTGAACAACATAAAAGAGAGAAGAAAGTAGAAATAGCTCTTTTCCTTAAGAGAGAGACACAAAGCTGTGATAGACTAGTGGTAAGGGCATCAGTTCCACTTTCGTGGTTCCGAGTTCGAATCCCTACACACACCTCTAATTTTTCTAAGTCATGTGCGTTAGAAGCATTTTAATATCATTTGCTTCTCTATAATGTTCTGGGATTGGAACACTACAGTGAGGAATATGGTCACTATAATAACATAACTTTTTTTTTGTTAGATTGTTTTAGAATAGTCAAAATCCTCTTAACTTATTTTGGAATATTCAGTACCTTAATTAACATAGACTGTTAACGCTTTTTTCCCGCAAAATCGAATTATTCCATCGGTATATATTAATAGGGTATCTATTTAATTATTGATCTCATATGTTTAACTTATGTCTGGCCTCAACTCTGTAGTTCCCACTGTCGATTTGCGAGCAGAAATCAAATCACAAGCTACATAAATCTAGAATCCTTGCACGTTATTGTTGAACAGGGCCCTTGCAATATTATATTATTGAATATTATCGAATAAGACCTACAATAGCCTCAGAGCCATTGGGTTATTTTGAAGTGCTACTTTACAATATTGAACTTCCGTAACAGATACAATATAAATACAATTGGCATTGCAACAAATCCAAATTGCCTTTGGCCTAATGGTCAACATGTTTGACTGCAGATCACGAAATCCTGGGTTCAATCGCGGGGTTGGGAATCTTTTCTTTATCGCTATCTTGTTAGCATTCCACGATTTACATTAATTATGATGCTTGCTCCGTTTTCCTGCGAAATTCCTCCGTTATCTTATTAGCGAAAACTTTGCGATATTGGGCAACTTAGGAGCATCCTTCGATAGAGTTTGACGACCCCTCTGGCTCAACGGTGATCGCTGTGAATTTAGGAGGCCACGGGTTCGATTCCCGGCAGAGGCTATTTGAAAATTTATAAATACTCAATTTTCTCTGGTCTCTGGTGAGAGGTTTTAGCCGTGGCTAGTTACCACCCTACAGACAAAGTCGTGTCGCTAAGCGATTTAGTGTCGCTTAGAAATCTATTAGGAGTACGATTGCATACTCCTTAAGAGTTTAGCCCGCTACCATCTTAAAATGCATCGTTAATTACCACCAGGTGATATCGCAGTCAAGGGCTAATTTGTATTTTGAATATGCATTTAAAAAAAAAGATCCTTCAATTTATCTATATCCAATTCAAGCTTCCCTTTGAATGACTTCAGTTATTTTTTTTCTGCTGATATAAAATATAACACAAACGAGTTAAGCTCTGATTCGAACGCTCGGGGCAGCAGACTGTTGTACACAAAGGGCTCTTAAATAACTAGAAAATCCAAAAACAAAAAAGGCTACCGCCTGACCCGGCGGCTCTCCGACTATAATCGCTAACAGAGATGTAGATGTACTAGGAGATTATATTCGCAAAGGAGATCATCCGATTAAGTCATAAACTAAATTGATATTGCGAGTGCACTTACGAGTAGCTCATACGTATTGGGTTTTCCTTTAATTCCGCGTTCGGCTAATCTAGCCCATTTGATGTAGAAAATATGCAGTGCGCTTTCAATTCTTAATACTAATTAATCCTAAAAGCTTGTTTCTGTATTATTAGTCTTCGTTATTATTTTCTGCGCTTTATTATTTTCAATCCATTACCGTTGCATTACGTTAAGAAATTTGCGTTTTTTTTTAAATAAAGAATCTCGATGTGGAAACACACGGTTCGCGGTACTCAATTTAATCTATTGTGTTTTTTAATATATATGTTTTTAATGTGCTGCAAGTTAATACTTGACTGCAATCTCACCTGGTAAGTGTAAGTAAGGGTAAGTGTTTATGCTGTCTTAGATGGTAGCTGAACTGTCAGGGGTATGGCAGTTGTTTTAAACACAAACTCCTAAGAAGTTCCTACGCGGCATCGTATCGATACGCGGAATAGTTTTACGCTTCTCCACCACCAGACCACAATAAAGAAAATTCTGAATGTTAAAATACCCGAATTTCCCCAACCAGAATTTGATACCTTGCCGTTTATAAGACCACAGACTTTACCACTGCGCCAAAGAGGTCGTCTAATCTTTTAATGTCCCACTGTCACGCACTGCAAACATGCTAAGTGAAGACCATTTTGGGATCACACCGTTCCTATAACTGTTGTGTAGACTATTAAGTTGTATTTTAATTCTAGTGTGTGTATATATATTTTCTTTCTTTCTTTCATGCGTCAGAACACTCCCTCACACTAAAGGGAAATATGAGCTTTTCGCCACCACATTGCTACCCTATTATTCTGTATAATAAAGTCTAGACCACGGGGGTAGTTTTGAGCGCGATATTTGGCGTCAATCAAACGCGTACAACACAGGGGTGCGTGAGGGGGAATGGGGTGGTAGTCCATCATAGGGTCAGTAATGAAACTAGGAAGGTATATCGGAATATTGTCAATTAATGCACTCGGATTACGCATGGCCGATCATTATAATTAAATACAAAGCTATTTAACTATGAACAGTGGCGTGCATAGACGGTATGCACAGGGTATGCAGATTATACAAAATGAAGAAAATCTCCAGTGTTAGTTATAAAAAACGTATGGATAGGCTTTGTAAGAGTTATAAAAAGCCTGCCCTTAAGTATTTATAACTAGTATTTCAGATTTTCTTCATTTTATATCATCTGCATACCCTGTGCATACCTTCAATGCACGCCACTGACTATGAACATATATTTGCTTTGCGTGTATCTAACGCTCTCTCAATATGGTCTCTCTTAGTTTTAATAGTTTTTTTTTTTTAATTTATCTGTCTACTTTGGTATAATCATCGTCACCTACCTTACGTATCGGGTTGGGTACTAAAATTCAGAAAGTACAAATCCCCAAATATCTCCTGCCGAGAATCGACCCGGGACCTCCAACTTAAACAACAGCGCTAACCGCTGCGCCAGGTAAGTCATCAAAACAAAGGTATAAAAGAGAAAGAAGCATTTATTATATAAGTATGAATACCTTAAATTGATACTACAGAAACAAAACGATACGTATGGCATCAACTAGACCCAGTAATACGGGCTTGCTTACTAGGTACTTAGTGCTAGACAAAGGTCTGCCCTCTCAAAGTAAAAGGGGATTCAAAGCTAAGACCCGCTAGGCTTCTCCAATGCAGGTTCGCAGGCTTTTTACTGGCGGCTTGGAGGAAAACCCAATTTGAATTTCCTAAATACACCCTTCCACCTTGCTTTATTAACGTCGTCTAAAGAGCATTCTTTTTTTATTAATCCACTTTTTTGCGCAACGCTAAATGCATTTTTTTTACCAGTCAACCTTCGGACGTGCGAGAACGAAGGGTGCGGCCAAATGAAGTAAAAATATATATATACCGTGGCGTGCACCTCATACGTGCACAAAAGCGCTGCCTACTTAAATTTGCTCTTAAGATACATAGGTGTGAAGGGATCATTTAGACGACCTCCCTGGCGCATCGGTGAGCGCTGTTAATTTAAGTGGGAAGTCCCGGGTTCGATTTCCGGCAGGGTAATTTGAAAATTTATAATTACTGAATTTTCTGTGGTCTTGTCTGGTGGGAGGCTTTGGCCGTTGCTAGTTACCACCCACCGACAAAGACGTGCCGTTAAGCGATATAGTGTTCCGGTGCGATGTCGCGTAGACACCTATAAAGGGTTTGACTACCGTGCTCCCTAACAGGTTAGCCCGTTACCATCTTACCACCAGGTGAGATTGCAGTCAAGGGCTTTCTTGTAGTGGAATATAAAAAAATAGAAATAGAGCATCTAATAATTTGTCTCGGTCACTCCGCAAATTTAATCTACACCATCAGCACGGTTAGGCGGGAGACATTTTCTACCAGGGGAAACTCGCACTGGGCCAGCGTGGTGGACTACGGCCTAAAACTCACAGTGGGAGGAAACCCGTATCCCGTAGTGGGCCAGTGCCCGCTAACGTGGTAATTACCCTACGCTATCACTGCATGTAACAATTCATACAAAAACACAAAATTTATTTCACTAATAACTGTGGTGAATACTGTTAACCGCGACAAAGAGAGACCAGCCATGCACGCTAGTTAATAACCTGCCCGCAACATTGGAAATAATATTTTTCCTATTTTCGAATGAAAAACCTTTAACTGTTTATTTAACAGCAAAATGCTAGTGAGAATAATATCGCTACTAATAAAGTTGTTACAAACTCTGCTTTTGTTATTTTTGTAATGGTTTTGTTATATTAGTGGCGTTATTAAGAGAGTTATTAAGAGATTATAATCGCCCATAAATATCTATAGTAACACGATGCCGACTTTTAAGTAATTTCTTTTATCATTTACTTCGTCTTCACTTTCGGAGAGTCCGAGTACACACAGATCGCTTAACTTTTTGGAGCTATGTGCGTTTTTAGCAACTTTCCTTAAGCATAGATCAACGGGTACATACCACGATAATATCCCGTCGTGACCACGATCCATGCAACTGGGTCGAAATATCGACAAATTCAAAATATTATCGTGGTATGTACCCGTTGATCTATGCTTAAGAAATGTTGGTTAGCCACGAAAATCTTAGTTTAAAATCTTTAATTAAATAACTTTTAATATAACAGCGAAGAAAACCTGCATGCTTGAGAGCCCTCCAAGCGTATGTCCGCACTCGGCCTAAACACTTCTGAGAGAAGACCCATGCCATGTAGTGGAATGGTAATCGGTGGGCAATGATATCGTCACCCCTACTTGTCTACTATGTCAATGTAAGTCTGTTTGTTACGCTTTCACGCAAAAACTACTTAACCGATCCTCATGAAACTTTGTACACATACTTTTGAAAGTGTTAGAAGTAATATAGGATACTTTTTATCCCGACATTAAGCTCGGTTCCTTTGGGAGAGGGGATGAGTGTTTGACGATTTTACACCATAACTCCAACAAATTATAACCGATTTAAATAATTATTTTTGTACTATAGAGGTTATAATATGTGTTTAATTTTGCCCAAACTGTGGTTGGAGATAGAGGACAGAACTCCTCAGCGGACAGCAGCAAACTCCTCATTTAAGGGTTAGCGATACCGAATACTTATATATTTTTTTTAGAACTGCAACTAAATTTAATGCCACATCAAAAACAAAATCAGACGCAGACGAAGTCGCGGGCAACAGCTAGTCATAAATAAATACTTAATATACTGCGATAGCACACACATCGCCATCTAGCCCCAAAGTAAGCGTAAATTGTGTTATGGGTACTGAGATAGCTGATAAATATTTTTATGAATATAATACACATAAATACTTATTATATACAGATAAACACCCAGACACTTAAAAACATCCATGTTCAACACACAAACATTTTCCAGTTGTGGGAATCGAGCCCACGGCTTTGGACTCAGAAAGCAGGGTAGCTGCCTACTGCGCCAACGGCTGTCATAAAAGGAAGGAGGTTACCCATAGTGGAGTGTTAATAATAACGTCACAAAAATTGGCACCGCACGTCGTTTAAGTCTATGATAGACATAAACTATTAATAATCTATATTTATAAAAGGAAGTTGTGTTAGTTACACCATTTATAACTCAAGAACGGCTATACCAATTTTTATGATATTTGATTTTTTGGAGTTCTCTTAGTCCGGAATTGGATAATAAGTATTAAAATATAACATTCATCAAAAAAAAGATACCACCGGGACAGCTAGTAAAGTATAAAATTTTAAGTTACTCCGTATGTAAGTCTGTTTGTGTTGTTCTGGTAAATAAACAAATTCTAATATATTTTATATTCCGAGTGCCATAGCTATGTGGTCTTATTAGTGGGGTGCCGCTTTCGAACCATTCATTGAACGTCCAATTTAACAATTCCAATTTGCCTGTAAACATATATAACCTAAAGTATAAATGAATGATCTATCACAATGCAACCATTATTGCATGCAGTCAGTGGCGTGCATAGAGGGTATGCACAGGGTATGCAGAAGATTGAAAATGAAGAAAATCTCCAGGACCACTTATAAACAATTAAGGGTAGGCTTCTTATAACTCTTACAATGCCTATCCTTAAGTTTTTTTATAACTCGTACTGGAGATTTTCTTTATTTTATAAGATCTGATACCCTGTGCATACCCTCTATGCACGCCACTGCATGCAGTGCAGTAATCCAGAAACAGAGAAGAAAAGACGTCCCATACACGTCTTACTTCACACCCGCGGAATGCTGCTAGTTCACGAGCTTTTCCTATTTTCCTCATCATACGGATAAACGCTTAGAACATTAGAGGTGAAATAATTACTATTAAAGTGACTAACCGCCTGTTCGAGGAACACTACTAAATTGGAATGCTTCAATATTAATCGCGTACACGGGTTCTGTATGTTTTTAATTCTGTGGGACGGTCAATCTTACACAATCGCCCTACAGAATCCAAAGTAAGTGAACCTTGTGGTCATGAATTAAGGTACTGATAAATTATCATCACTGATCATCAGCCATCAGCTATTTCTGGGCACCGGTCCCCTCATGGGAGAGAGGACTGTAGAGCATAGACCCACTATTCTGAGAGATGGACTTTAACTATTATTACCACGCGTAAGAGAAATTGAATTCGAATTCAAATTGCACTAATTTAAAATATTAAAAGAATGGATGAATGAATTTGCACTTTTATCGTTATCGTATTTTATTTTATATTTATTATATAAACCATAGAGAAAATTCACAGAGATACAAATATAAAAGAGCATTTAGGTGGAAGGTAAATTTTGGCGGCCTTATCTCTACATAGTGATCTCTTCCAGGCAACCAAAGGCGTAGGAGAAAATGAGCATGTCTAATAATTTAAAAAAGATTCTTTAAGAAGTTTACATGTCACGGAAATAAATAATAATTTGTTTTGAAAGCGTATCGTACCTAATACAACGTGTAAATGAAAAATACTTCACGTGCTTCAGAGGTACATTATTTACTGTATGTGAGACTTATCTGTGAAACCGTAACACTAATAGTTTTTGAGTACTGCCATAGTTTCTACTGAAAGAGATTAAGATAAGCCCTAACATCACATTCAAAATTTAAATCAAGTTACTGCTGTCACTTTATTAGGGACGTGTCACGATGCGTAGGTACTTATGCGCGTTTTTTCTTTTATCTCCAATAGCGTTGTGGGTGTTCATGAGTAAACACTTAGAATATTTTGAATTAATGTGTATGGAAAAATAAATATGTTTCTTTTGATTTAACATTGTCTAAAAGCATATTTCCTTATGAAATATACCTATGCAGTCTTCAACAGTATTTCGTAATTCGGTTACACATATGTGAGATGAGACAATACATACACGCCGCCATCTAGCGTAAGTAAGCGTAGCTTGTGCTATGGGTACTAAGAAGACTGATGAACATTTTTATGAATAATATACATAAATACTTATAAAATACAAATAAACACCATTAACTCTGAATAACATTCATGTTCATCACACAAACATTTTTCTAGTTGTGGGAATCGAACCAACCTTAGCCTAGACTAAAAAATCAGAGTTGCTGCCCAATGCGCCACTCGGCTGTCACGTTTTATATAACTCATCCTTTGTGGTGTTTGTGACATCATTCTATTAAACTTACTTATAACACACTTATAAAACTTAGGCAACAATTTAAACGCTCAACGAAACAAGGTTTCTGCAAGACAAACTTAGACTGCTCTGTTAAGCAAACCTTTGTTAGTAATTATTAAAAGCCGAGACGTTAACTTTTGCTAGTCAACATTTTTGACGTAAGTTACCTTCCCGACAGGTAACTATGAAAACTGGGAAGATCAGCTAGGACTGCCCGGAACATAGGTAATTAAAAACAGTTCCGAGCAACTTTTGATCAGTCGACGTCTATTTTACAATCCTTCTTATAATATATAATATTATAATCCTACTTCCTACTTCCTACTTATATTATTATATACATAAAAGATAAAGTGTGTGGGTATGTTCCGTATAGGCTCCGAAACGGCTAGACCGATTTCAGGGGATCTCCGCATGCCTGAGAGTTCTCCATAATTTTCAGAAAGGTATGTAAGTCCACCAATCTGCACTGGGCCAGCGTGGTGGACATTAACATAGGCTTCTTTTTTTGTTCCCACGGGGTTTGTGAAAAACCCTAATATACGCGGACGGATTCAGGCAACATATAGTAGGTACAACAAGTAAGTCTTTTTGTATAACGTGTATGTAACCGTGAAATCGTAATTTAAAAAAAAAAAAAATTCAAAATTCAAAATTCATTTATTTCAAGTAGGCCTAATACAAGCACTTTTGAAACGTCAAGTCTGTCCGTGTGTAGTGACTCTACCACCGGTTCGGAAGGCAGATTCTACCGAGAAGAAGCCGGCAAGAAACTCAGCAGTTGCTCTTTTCCAACATCAAAAATTTACATTTTATATTTTAACATTCATTTTTCTATCTTGTGAGAGATGAAAGCGGAGCCGGAATCTTCCAAGCAACCTTGTCATTAAGAAACTCATCAATTGTATAATAACCTCGCTGTAATAAATGTGTTTTAACACATTCTTTAAACTTATGGATTGGTAGGTCCAAAATTACCTTAGGAATCATATTATAAAAGCGTTTAATTCCACTTCAAGATAGCCATTGACTGCAATCTCACCTGGTGGTAAGTGATGATGCAGTCCAAGATGGTAGCGCGCTAACCGTGTAGCGATATCCCTAGTCGGTTTTCTACGCGACATCGCAACGGAATAAATTGCTTAGCGGCACATCTTTGTCGGTAGCCACGGCCAAAGCCTCCCAGACAGAAATTATAACCTCCCGAATTTCCCTGCCGGGAATTGAACCCAGAACCGCCTTCTTAATTTCACAGCGCTCACCGTTGCGTCAAGAAGTTTGTCAAATATGTAATTTGTATCACTCATGCGGGGAAAGTAGTATCTTGACGCTCGCTGTTGCGGTTGAAAAAGAACCGTTTGCCCATTTTAAAATTTGAGTGCGACAAGAATAATTTGAGTGCGACGAGTTTACTTGTTGACAAATTTTAAAATGGGCAAACGGTTCATTTTCAACCGCAACAGCGAGCGTCAAGATACTTTCCCCGCATGAGTAATACAAAATAGTATGTGCAACAACGACATCGATTACCCACTCAAGCGAGTGACCGCACTCGCTTCTCTCGTGCGTTCAACTTCGCTTTCGTGGGCAATTGACAACTTGTCGCACTAGTTGCACAATATACTATTAACGCATTCTTTATTACGCATTACCTTGACATACTAAAATACAATTTAACGATTATAATATTTCGGTATCTACAACGTTACGGTGACATTTTATAAGAATGAGGTGTGCTGAATACCCGGATAAGTTTATTTCTGGCTTCTTCTTAGACAAGAGTGAGTAAGGAGTTTTTGTTTAGGATAGTTGAGTACTTTTAGGGCGAAAAAAAAATCATGAACTCATCTTTTGCGCACGCTTCTCATGTTTTCACTTAATTTTTTTTTGAAATTCCGCTGCAAGTAACCTTGAAATATCATCTGGTCGGTCTGGTCTATATTAAACCGATACCGACGATACGATACACGTCTTTGTGGGTAGGGTGGTAACCACCACGTTTCATTTCAGCTTCACAAGTTATGTGCGTTTTAAGTAATTAAATTATAATTTCCTTCGACGGTGAAGGAAAACATATTGAAGAAACCGGCATGCCTAAGAGTTCTCCATAATCTTCTCAAAGACCACCAATCTGTACTGGGCCAGCGTGGTGGAATAGGTCCAAAGCCCTTCTCATATTGGGACGAGACGTGCCCTGTAGTAATAGGTCGATATGATGGTGCTGACGATTACCACCATCTTTTTTCTTTTTAATTCTTTATTTATTCGGGACTTTTCTTAACAATAAGAATGTCAGCCCCATCGTTCCCTTTACAAAAATTAATACTTTCTTTCTCTTATCTTAACTTAAAATCTAATAGCATTCTGGCTACCTCTGAATAAGGTGCCGCCAGAATACTTTGCCAAATCCCTACATCATGAAGATTTATTTAAAATGTACATATCAATTGGTCCCTCATTGGCCTATTCCAAACACACTCCCAACAAATGCAAGACATATTCGTGTATATTACAAATTTTACCTTTAGGTGAACTGACCCTTTTCATAAGATATCCAAATTTGCTTAGAGGAACATGTCCAGCACGCAATCTCAATGCCATCAACCACCATCTTCTCACTGTAATATTAAAAGAAACTACGCTACTTCGCATTTATAGCGCCTGCGTCTATTAGAATAGGGAAAGTTTCGACATTGAGTTTGACTATAAAGACTATCCAGGCGAAACTCGTTCCCCGCTGCGCCACAGAGATTAATTCGAAGGGAATTTCAAATAGGAAGCATGCAATATCGAAACAAGCGGAATATGAAACAAACTCTATGTACGTTCCACATATTTACAAAACTATTTGAATTGGATGCGGATGAAATTTGAAATCTGGTGGAATGGAATTTAAGTGCATGTTCACGTTGAATCGGGGCCGCGACGTGTGATTGAGACGCGCGACTTCCACGCGTCTTTGACGCGCAACAACGTTGGTGACGACGGGAAAGATGGTATAGATAGGTGCATGAAAGAAAGAAAGTATACGGACGCAAAAACTACCCCGTTTTTGCTATAAGTTAGCAAGTGTATGTGTGTATGAGTGTCTGTATGTGTGTATTTTTCTTGTTTGAAAGTTGAATTGGTTAACAATGTTCTTAACTATGTTTCATGAAAATCGGTTCAAGAAAGTCAAATATATCTTTATTCAAATAGGCACATAGATGGCACTTTTGATGCGTTATTATATACAAAATGTGTACATAGCAGTGAGTAGTGATGGCGATAACTACAATCGTAAACTTAAAACTAAAGCTACGAGGGTTCCAATCGCGCCCTGGTCTAAGAAGAAGCCCACAACAAACTTAGCCGGGTGTTCTTTTTGTTATCACCATCTCACATTGTCATTAGAAAATCGAAAAATAGGTCGCCGCTACCGTATCAAATAAAAGAGCTTGACTAATAAAATACCACACACTATGACAAATATCAAATCCAAGATGACTGCCTCCACAAAATGGCGACTTAAATTTTTTTTCACACCTCCGTCCTAATGGGTATTAAATGAAAAGGCTTGACTTGTAGAATAATGTATACTATTGAAAGTCGAGGGCTTTACATTTTAAATTCATACATTATCAAACTTTCCTTCTAGCCTTTACCTCTAGCTATATGAGGTCGACACAACAGGTCTTCTCCTTAAAGACATTATTATTAATTAACTCATCACACATAATATATTGAATTTGATAGTCCAATCCCTTTAGAAGGTTATACGCTTTGTAGTTCATGCAAGGCTTTATACGTCGGAAAGGTTTTTAGTGAAATAAACGCCACCTTTCCTTCCAAAGGTAAGGTTGTAATCCTCCTATAATAGCGGATTCGGTAAGTCTACCTGAACATCCGTATGATTACATTCCGGACTCTAACGAAGAAGTACCTCATAAACGGGGAGTGTATAAGATCTGTGTGTATAAGAACGCAACGGGCGACGTGGTTGTTTGCTCAGTTTGATACTGGAGCAGACTGAAAATCAGCGCTGAGAATTGTTGCTAATGCACAGCATAAGGCTGAGTTTGCGGCCATTTGCAATATTGTTAATAATAAAATAATAAAGATTTATTTAAAGATCTTGTATTAACAATAGTGTAGGGCAAAAGGATATTATTATTATTATAACTTATAAGCTTGGCTACTCTCTATACTAGCGAGATGCTCGTATGAAAAACGCGCGATACATGCAAGAACGAGCGAAAAACGCTCATCTGAAGCCGCCCTTATAGTCCCAGGGGTCAGGCATTTAACACGTGGTGGATAGATGCGGAAACTATGTAAATCAATTATTACCTGTCTGTTTGTAGTTATCCATAATATACACAAGTAATTAAATTACAGTGTTTGTCTGTGTTTTCAAAGTTATAATTATATTATAGCAGAATTATCAATAACACGCGTTTTTAATTTTTTTTAACATTCTCTAGACTAATCTTGAGAATTGCAAAACCGATTTTGATTGGATTTTCACAGACTGATAATAGTATGCGACGGGATCTAGATACATTTTGTATTTAAATACCAACTCGAGTTTTTATATAGTATTTATTAATGTTTATGTCTTTCTGTCAGTTTATTACCTTCCATACAAGCAAATATATTAATACAACGTCATGCAAAAGATATGACGAATTTTATTAAAACTTGATAAAAAAATAACAATCTGTACGCGGACAATGTCGCGGGTAAACCTTAACACAAAAAAACAAGGAAATAAGTAACATCTAACGTTGTTTGTAAGACATCTTTGATTACCATTTCCTTACGAATCATTAAGTTAAGCCTCAGAATATAAAGTTAATGTGATCAGTTTATTAATGCCCCATTTCTGGGCATATTTTTTTATAAGAGACAGGGCATTAGAGCTTAGACCCACCGTGCTGCTCCTATGCAGGTTGGCGGGGTCCAACGATTAGAATCACATGTTTTGTGGTACTAGTGAAATGGCCAATTACGACTAGAATATATTAAATTTAGTTCCGCGATCCAATAATCAACTTTCACCTACCTTATATACCTAAATACTTTAATTGGTAATGCACAATTAACGTTTTTTGATATAACTTATATACTTCAGGATGCATACTATCTCCTCAGCAAATATTAACTTAAGCTAAACTAACAGACACGTAAAACAAACAGACACGTTAAATTTATAACACCCCTTTCTTTTTGCGACGGGGAATAAAAAAGATCCATCGCATTTATAATGAAAGTATAAATGATTTAATATATTATGAGGCTTAAATTAAAAATTTAATGATGTAAGTTTATTGTTTAAATAAAATAAAGCAAAATCTATCCCGGCGAAGAGGGCTGGGTACGCTAGTATATTATATAGGAACGGTCAAGTTAAAGCGGCGATAGCCCAGTGGTTAGGACCTTGATCCCAGGACCTCGTAATCCGTTGTTTAACATGCGTCGGCATGTTAAACAACGGATTACGAGGTCCTGGTCGCTGGCCAACGAGGCAGTTACACAAACGTTTAAGAAAAAAGCTAGATTAAGCACCGACGTCGGTTTAAGGTGTCGGTATGTTTTGCACCTTAAGTGCCGAGCTACTGCAAATAATGGGCATCTAATAGATACGTGCGACTTTCAAGGACGCGCGGGGTTCGCCTCACGAGTGGCGGGTCAAGAGGTGAAGCATTGGCCTCTGCTTAATTTAGAGAGGTGCTTAAATGCCACGCTTGATGAACAGCAGACGTAGACGGCGTGAGTGACGTTGACGCGTGAGAAATACTCACGAGACTAATACCAGTACAGTCCATTCACAATAACTTTAATACTAGTACAGTCCATTCACTATATCTTCATCATATCAACCCATTACCGAGAAGGGGTAAAGGGCGTAGGACACCACGCTGGCTTAGTGCGAATCGGTGGACTCCACCCACCTTTGAAAGCATTATGGAGAACTCTCAAGCATGCGGGTTTCCTCATGATGTTTTTCTTCCAAAAGCAAGCAATTGATATTTTAATTGCTGAAAACGCACGTAACTTAGAAAAGATAGAGGTACGTGCTGGGATTCGAACTCGGTCCTCGAAATATGATATAGATTAAAAACGAATATATAACTAAATGCTCTGTGAATATTTCAATATCGAGTTAAAACGGGCAAAAAAAAAATCACGTTTAGTATATGGGAGTCCATTTAAATATTAGTTTAATTAAAATTTAATTATTTATTTTTAAAACGAATATATAAGTAAGTTTCTGTGAATATTTCATGCGTCTAACTCGGAACTCCCCAAACTTTTTTGTGTCGTAGACCCCTTGCCATGTTTTTCCGTGTTGAGTAGACCCCCTACAAGGAAAACTATTACCTGATATTGATTTCCTGTAAATTTCTAACTGTAGTGAAGTTTAGTGTTTATTTTGTATCTGTAATGTAAAATATACGTAATGTATATATATGTTTTGATATTGTAAGAAAGTATAATTTAAGTAAATAGGTAGGTATACTAGCAGTGTATGTATTGAGCTGCACTATCGTGGACCCCCACTTTCATTTCAGGGACTTCAAATTTTTTTTCCCTGACATAGATCTCTTGCAGGTTGTCATAGACCCCTAGGGGTCGATATAGACCACTTTGGGAATCACTGGTCTAACTAATGCCATTATCAATATCGAGCGACAGCGGTCTGAAATTATTTTTTTTTGTATTGGAGCCCCCTTAAATATATATTTTATTCTGTTTTTTAGTATTTGTTGTTAAAGCGGCATTAGCAATACATCGTATGTGAAAATTTAAAATGTCTTAAAACCTTCATGATATACAAGTTGTATCTCATGAAGGTTTCAATACATTTTAAATGGTGGCAGACGGACGGACACTCTTAGTAATACGGCCCAGTTTCACACTTTGAGTGTGGAACCCTAAAACGACTTCACGTGCATAAGTATGTTTGGGTCAAATCTTGCAAGTAACCGTTCAACCAGTTTTCGTTAGTATGTGAAATGTTATACGCGTAAATAAGCCCAATGACAATACAATCACTCTTCTTTGATCTAGTGTTACGCTTGCTCAACATCAGCTCGCGCGGGCTTGGGTTAAAATCCCGGTTGGGGCTAAGAATTGTTAAATATTGGGTGTCATCCCAATAAATTTCAATACCAGCCCCTAGTAAGTAAGGTACTTAGTGGCTTGGAGCCCACGTGAGGTTGTTAGTATTTATATGAGACAGTAGAAGTTTTATCCCACCAACCCGCATAGGAGCAGCGTCGTGAGTTTTTGCTATAAAAACTCTGCTATGAGAAAAAGCCTGGTCTATAGGCTAATTATTATTGTGGCAAAATCATAATAAATATAAGCATAAAAAATAATCAGCATAATCTATGGCATTTCCTCAGGCAAAATGTGGTCGTAGGATTTAAATTTTATATTTTTACGTTAAACCAACCTACTATGAAATCTGGGCCTGATATTGGAGCCGGATTGATGATGATCACAACACGATCACAAGTCACAAAACAGGCCATTAAAACCTTGTTTTTGTAAAAAAATATTAATCACAATTTTCCTGTCTTAATTTGACGATTTCGCTCGTTGACCTTTACCTTTCCGCGAACGATTTTAAAAATAGTAACGTTTCAAGTTAACCGATTTTAATGAAATCACTTGCATGGACGTTGACAACCACCTGCCGTGACGCGCACCCGCCAAGGTGAGCCGGTGTCGTCTTCGCGGCCCCCCACCGCGACCGCGTCTGGGAGGCATCACTAGAGTCCCCGCAGCCTGAGAGCAATCATTATCTCTGCTCTAAAATGATCGGCTTTTAACTCGACACACAATTAAGATTACCGTTAATACGGGCGTGACACAGTTAGCGGCGCGTTGTGTAAATAAAATAGCGTGCGCGCTCACTCGATGCGCAAACGCACTTTGCGATGTTCGCCCTCGCGTTGTTGACGAGTACGCTGACCGCGCTCGCTAGCGCGCACATTTACGATCGGTGCGAACTCGCGCGCGACCTGCAAATCCTTGGCGTTGACAGAGACCATATCGCTACGTGGGTGTGCATCGCCTACCACGAATCCCGCTTCGACACCGCGGCTCAGAACTATGGCAGTGGAGACCACGGCCTGCTTCAGATCAGTGAGCTGTACTGGTGCGGGCCCGGGAAGGCCTGCGGTGCCCCATGCTCTGCGTTTCGCGATGAAGACATCACCGACGATGTGAAGTGCGCGCTGCAAATTTATAAGGAGCACACCCGTCTCCAAGGTGACGGCTTCCTCGCCTGGGTGGTGTATCCGCATCACTGCAAGCAAAACGCGAAAAAATATATCGTTGACTGTGACAAAAACATTAAAAACCTTCCAGTGAAACTAAATGATAGGGCTCGGTACCTCAAACCCTCCGATATAAAATATGAAGCGAAGCCGCAAATTGTCAACAATCCGTACCGTAATCCTTTAACTCCTAGATACCTTGCGATTAATTCAATATTTCAAGGGAGCTATGTCAATGAATTCGAAAGAAATTATTATGATAATAATAAACAATCTAACTGGCTGAACTTCAAAGTGGACAACATTGACGATCTCACGCTTCCAGGACGTGCTGTGAGTGATAATCAACGGTCTCGTTTAACGGAATTTACAACTCGGCCAACTACCACAGTTGTAGACCCTGAACTTATAGGAATAAAACCTCCTTCGCCAAGGAAAATAGAATCTAATCAGTTCCGCCGCAGAAAAACATTCTCAGAGCCACTATTTCTAAAGAATAGAATATCCGATGATCAAAAAACCAGTAAAACAACGCCATCTCCAGTCAGAGGCAAAACTGAAAGTAGTTTATCGTTTCATGAAGATTTGTCACATAATATATTTTTAAATTTATCGCCGTCTGCGCTTACCAAGTCTGAGAGTAAATCTCCTTCGCAAGAAATAAATTCGAGTGATTTGAGTAGATATCATATTAAATTTCCAAAAGCGGAGGAAAGCTCTCCGAGTGCAATATTAACGTACGAGGATTTAGCTCAGAATCCTTTTTTGAAATCATTGCCTGGTTTTAATTTAAAATCTAGGTCAGACTCGCCCTGTAAAGTCACAGATCAAAACAATGTTAGAGGCTATACTACAACTACATCAAGGCCAGTGACTTCTCTGAGATCTTCCAAACAAATTGGCACGCTACGAAGCCCGGAAGTGGAATCAAATTTACCAAAATCAAAGATGAATGAAAACGTAGCTAAAGTAACTATTGAGGATTTATCCCAGAACCCTTTTCTGAGCCACCTTTTAGGTATTAACAAAATAAAACCAACAACTGAATCGTCACTTAATCGCGAAACAAAGTTACTAGACGTAAATAAAAATTATAGACAAGACTTTAAATTAACAACTGTGAAACCGTCCACGGAATTGTTATTCTCATCGTCTCGAAAATTAGAAACCTCCACCAAAATACCTAGAACAGGTCAAAGAGGTAGGGATCGTTATATATCAAATTTTGATTCGAAGTCCACTGAAAAGCCCAGTACTGAACGTGCAACTGTAACATATAGTACCAGACAATATCAAACTATATCAAGACAAAGATCTAGGATAAATTTAAATGATATAAAAAGTACGACAGCCCTCGTCGCTATTGTAACAAGTACAGAAAAACCTGAAGTTTCATCTACTGTAAAACCTTACACAAATGGTTTATATAAGCAAAACTTTAGAATTGAAACAACAACCGCTAAAACGACAACTAATACTCCTAAAACTTCATATTATAATATAACTGAAAGTAGTAAAGTACCCCTTAGATTAACAACAACACCAATACCACAGACTACAAGTAGAACAGAAATAACAAGAATGCCAGAAACTTCCAGTACAACAAATAATTTAGGTAGGTCACAGACTAATGGTAGGCAATATACAATGGGTAGCACAAATACTACAACAACAACTACAAGTAACAATCAACAACAATCTAAAAGTCGACCAGAGGTTACTAATAAACCACAGACCACCACCAGCACAACGACTAAAAGAAGACTAGATACTAACAGTACACCACAGACTACTACACCAAAAACTTCTGGTACTAAAACCACTACACATGGGCCCCAGACTAAAAGTAGGCCAGTAACTACTAGTAAACCACAGACAACGATACTTTCCGGATCATCAAGACGTTTTTGGGCAGAAACGCCCAACTTCACATCCACCACTCTCTTACCTAGAGTCACTCGGAATAGGCCGACAAACTTAACGTTAACTTCTTCAACTAAATACTATAGTACTTCACAAAAACCTGCACTTACGAGTACAACTATAGCTGCTACTGCTAAAACCACCATATCTATATTCGACCTATACTTAAAACCCTCCACGCAACCAACATTCAAACCCTTTCAGTTCACTACGTCCAATAGTAGAAGACCTTATAAACTTAGTATATTTTCCGGTGGTACTACCAGCCCTCCCCCTAACTACTTCACTACTAAAAAACCATCTACGGAAGTAGTACGAAAAACTAATACGCAAAACATATAATTAGGATTATCTTTAAAAACACTGCCATGTTTTAAATATAAAATTTAAATGTTAAATTGTTGTAACATAATAATTTATCGTAAGCGTCAAACCAAAAAGCATTTATTATTTTAGACTTAATTATATATTACGCTCGTATATTATAAGCATTTGAATAAAGATTGTTAATTTTAATACGTTTTATTAAATTCATCTCGACTATTCGATGTGTTTTTTTTATTATTTATTTTGTAAGAAACCCGTATGTAACGATCATGGCATTAGGTAAGCCTGGCATGTCTCTATCTATAGTCCTACACTGCTATGTTAGTATACGAGTAGACGTATATACATAAATCTAATCACTTAATTAAAGCCCGCCAACCAGTCTTGTAGCATATGGGTGGGTGGACTGTGTCCTGCATCCCTCTCTCTCAGCAATGGGGCATTAATCGGTTGATAACGATGTAAATAATTAAGTCAATAACTCCAAATATTCTTATTAAAAAGAATTTTATGTATGTATTCTTATTGCGATCACAAACTATGAAATTTTATCCGAAAGAAACGCTATTATTATGCATGCCCGGGTGGTTGATTGCGATAAACCTAGAAGCAACCAATCCTACTTTAAAAAAATGTAGCCAAAGCACGTTTATTAATGAAGGTTATAAGCTTAGTAATTTGTATGCACCTATTTTATATTATAAGTTGAAACCGCGCGGCAAAGACAGTTTAAATTGTATTCATTCGTCGGCTCATCTCATTAAAAAACATCAATATTCATGAACGAGATTTTTCAATATCATTATGCAAAAGGCTAACAAATCCGCGAGACTTCGCCTGAGTGATGGATCGAAAAAATTCGTATTCATTCTGAACTTGCGAAATCTTTTTTCGCATTCAACAAGTTATTTTCTTGTAATATCCAATAAAAAATTATTTTCTTGTAATGCCGCATTAATAGTGTTGCTATTTGTTATTTTTTCACCAAATCATTAGTATTGTAGGCTTAATAACTCCTGTGAATGAGTCAGTGAGTCGACGACTGCATTTCGCAATGCTATGCATTTTTAGATGTGAGCATTGTGAAACAATGGCTTCGATATGAATATAATAATTTGATTTTAGTGTAAAATACTTTTGAATGCACTGAACCGCCTCTAGCCATTCATCATTTATACCGAACTTGTAAAAATATAATTCATTTAAAGCTATTTTATCCAACTGTCACAACTACATATTTCAATAGCCTCTATTAACTTAAATTTTGCTTGTTTTATATTAGATTGGACGTGTTACGTCCGGGAGGTATATAACGTGTTCCGCGGGCGTCTAACAAAGCCAACAAGAGGGATATGCCGTGGTGGTTTTAAGTTTGGGTATACCCCCTTTAGAGTATTACCCCCATAACCGTCCTGCCCAAGGGTCGGAGGTAGCAATAAAGCTTTTCCGCCACGCAAAAAAAAACTTACTGTAAATGAATCCGAGTTAAAAATATTTCTGCTCATTGAACTAAATCGAGGGCGTCCAAATTTTAAAGGATGGATATTCTATGTGGATAAAAAGGATTCCATTTTCAAATTTTGGAATTTTCATCCACAAGTGGGTCGCGTTGTGAGCCAGCCAACGAAATGCCCAATGATCGCAATCCAAAGATGCACAGCATTACACCTGCACGTTTCAATTCCGAAGCCAAATACTTTTGTTAACATGTAGTTGCGAATGCGATTATTAATATTTTCACAGCAATGGATTATAAATAATTTATTTATTTATTTATTTCCAACTTACGACTTGTTTACAGGAATTTTCTAATGCACTAGCGTAGATACTGATGCATACCTACACACTAAACTTTACCAGAGTAGCAAATGCACCACAAAGCAACCTTTGTGAGTTCAGTCAGAGTACACCAAAACAGATCCGTTCTCTCAGCTATTATATATCATGCGTATCGCGTTTAGCATAGCCATAGCTACTAGTATACTATTACCGTGAGGCTTAAGAAATTTAAAAGTAATAACAGTTATTTTTATACGTCCACACTTAGGCGATTTCTGTTTCAGCTACTCCTAGCGACTAGATTGATGTTTTCACAGGCAATGTTGATGTTGGAAAAGAGCAACTACTAAGTTTCTTGCTGGCGTTTCTCGGTAGAATCTGCTTTCCGAACCGGTGGTAGAGTCACTACAAACAGACATACTTGACGTTTCAAAAGTGCTTATAAAGTAGGCCTACTAGAAATAAATTAATTTTGTTTTTTTTTTTGAGTAGGCAAAATTAAAAAAAAATTTAATAACCCTACTTTCCGACTGGAAAATGTTTGTGCGATGAACATGAATGGTTTTTCAGTATCTGGGTGTTTATCTGTATATTATAAGTATTTATGTATATTATTTATAAAAATATTCATCAGTCATCTTAGTACCCATAACACAAGCTACGCTTACTTAAGGGCTAGATATCACTGTCCACCTACTCGTAATTTAATCACATCCACTTGGGACCAGTCCTCGTGAAAATGAACTCAACGCTACTTTAGCTTCGCGACTTCTTGAACTATGAATAGTTAGGAGAGATATGTATGAGATAAGCTATTATGAAATAAAACATATTATGATATCATATGTTTTATTTCATAATAGCTCTCTGTATCGACTCTGAAATTTCTTAACAGACCCATATTCTTAGCGACAATGTTTGGGAGACATAAATCATCATAGAATTACCATAGCTACTGCGTATATACTCGTATTATGTAAGTCAATTAGTCAGATGCGGTAATAGTTTAATGAATTATTTATTATAAAACTGTGCTAACTGTATTTAAATGCAATGCGAATTCTAATATGACGAAATGATTGAATTCAAAATAACATTTTATAATGCTCAAGTTTAAAAGTCGCGAATTGCGAATTTCTTGTTGTTATTAGATTAATTTGGAACTAACTCTCAAATTACATGTAGTTGTTTAATTGTGCAAACCTATCAATAAACACAATTTTCTAATTGTTAGTCAATAATCTAATCAAACTGCAGGCCTCGTTGGAAATATATTGTGAAATCGGATAAGCTTGTAGCGATGCTTTTTGCCTTTTGCAAATTGCGAACTTTTGAATGATTATTAAAAAGCCGGCTATCAAATAAACTAGTATTTCGGATTTTCGAATTTACTTCGCGTTAGATATTAAACAAATTTAAGTGAAGTAAAGTTTTTAAGTGAATTATATATGATACCCTTTTTCGTATTATTCGACCAATTATTATACAGGAACAACATGGGTTCGTTACACGGAAGTCTACAGAAAGCAATCTCTGTGAATTCCTCGACTATGTCTACAGAGCCATGGATGCCGGGGTTCACGTTGATGCTGTGTATACCGACTATTCTAAAGCATTTGATAAAATATCGCATGAAATTCTCATACAGAAGCTCGATAAAATTGGTATACATGGTGACCTGTTACGTTGGCTTGCATCTTACCTTAGGGATCGTACCCAGGCTGTAGCTATAAAAGGATACTGTTCGTCATTCCTGCCAGTCTCCTCTGGTGTCCCTCAAGGCTCACATCTTGGTCCGTTGCTATTCAACATCTTAATCAATGTCGTTATTTCTTGTTTTAAAAATTCAAAGGTTTTGCTTTTTGCAGATGACATGAAAATTTATAGGTCTATCAATACACTTCATGATTGTAAACTCCTACAAGAAGATCTTTTTAGAGTGAAAACGTATTGTAAAGTCAACCTTCTTGATATTAATGTCAAGAAGTGTAATGTTATTACTTTTACCAGAAAGAAAAATCATATAATTAGTGATTATTACCTAAGCAATAGCTTGCTTGTTAGAGTGGATGAGCTGCGTGACCTGGGTGTACAACTTGATAGCAAGCTCTTGTTCAGGTCGCACATAAATATAATTACTAATAGGGCATTTGGAATGCTTGGTTTTGTCATGCGTGTTACTAAGGATTTTAAGAAGACGTCAACTCTGGTTCTTTTATTTAATGCCTTAATACGTTCTATTCTTGAATACTGTTCAGCATGCTGGAATCCGCAGTATAACGTGTACATTGATGCAATTGAAAGGATTTATAATAAATTTCTGCGTTATATTAAACGTCGTAATTTGTTATGTGATCACAGTATATCTGCAACTGAAATTACTTTAAAAAAAAGACGCGATTTAAGAGATCAAATGTTGTTATATAAAATAATACATAATTTAGTTGACTCCCCACTTCTTCTAAGTAATATCGATTTTGCATGTCGTAGGTTAAATGCAAGGCGTAAACCTCCCTTTGCGTGGGCTAGATGGAAGACAAGGTATTCGGCAAATAACTTTTTATCTCGTGCGTGCAATGCTTTGGCGCGTTTAGAAAATTTATTTTAACAAAATAAGTACTATAGCTTTAAAGTTTTTGTTTTTCATTTTTGTTTTACTTACATTATTATTATTTTTTCTTTTTTTGTATAATAATTGCTTGCTAGGTACTTACTCCTAAGCAATTGTGGTTAATGTTATCGTGTTATATGTATAACCAAGTTGTGGAAACTTTATTGGTCTATGTGATACAAAAATACGGCATTACTTTTATGTGTAATTATACTGTTTGTTTCCCTTGAAAAGCTAATAAATAAATAAATAAATGCACTTCGCCAGCGTGGGGGAAAATGAGCTACACCATCTCAATCCATAAAATACCTGGCTAAGTTTGTTGTGGGCTTCTTAGACCAGGGCGCGTTTAGAACTCTCCTAGCCTTAGTTTTAAGTTGTTAAATGTATGAACGCTTCATAAGTGCCTGTGATAAGGTCTACATGAATAAAACATTTTTGTATCTTGGGCCAGTAATGGATAAAATTTAAAAAAATGCATTTTAATTCTTACTTACATCCTTATACATAAGGTTACATGACTATACTAAGATTATAAAATTTAGATTATAAGATTATATATAAGATTCAGCTTATGAAGTACACTGTATTTTTCGTAAAGAAAACCATGGTATAAGCGTTAATCTTTCACAGTACCAGTAATTCTAAGAATATTATATTTCTTAATCGTAGATCATCATAGCGTTCGAATAGGTACCGCAGTGCGATGTTGTCTCCAACTAAATAAATTAAATTTCGAACGCTACTATATTATGATATTAGCGAAAACATAACCAAAAAAAAGAATTAAACAGTAGGAAGATTTTCCTCCGAGCGGGTGATCGTGCTCGGGGACCGAGGTCCGAACCGTCCGTATCTTTGGAAGTTGTTGATAGGCATTCTTTGTGAACACTTCGCTAGCGCGATGCAGCATTTTTGTGGCGCCATCTAGTTCTGTAATGTGGAGATCGCTACAGTAGTTCTTAATTACATTTTTAAAGAGATTGCTTGATGATGACGTTATAATTCCATAATAATTTTAAACCCATCAATATTCCTCCTCCGGGAACAAGACTCTCATTCATGAGAGTGAGAAAAGAGCATTGACCCACCAGACACCACGCTGGTCTTATACTGATTGGCAGACTTTGACGATTATTATGAAAAACTAAACCTATTTCTCAACTCCAGTGCTGAAAAATTCTTAACAGAAAACCTCAAGTTACTGACCCCATCCAATAACGTAACCCAGGATCACGTGTTCCGTATCAAACGCGATAACCAATGAGACAGCTCCATCATTAAACGTATGAACGTTTACTTTTTCAATCCTCTTATACACAATGCGAAGTGCATTTTTGCGAAAGTTGATTTTTTATCACCTTTCAACAATATTTTTCGCTTGAGCGACAGCTATGCGGCGCGACCGGCGACTAAAAACCACTGGGGAATCGTTACGAACCAAGAACTCACGTTATAATAATTAATATTTTTATCATTTAAGCGTAACGAGCTCGATCGCGAATTCGTTTAATATTCTCAGTTTAACAGCAGGATATGACTGAAATTAAACAAAAGTAACAGCGTCGAGAGAAAGCAGTTATCAGGCAGACCTAAGAAACAATGCCTCTGAAAGCCCGATACTTAGATTGACCCGAAAATGATCAATATTAATTTAAATAAATTATTAAAAAAGTATTGTGTTCTGATTATCTATTTAACCAAACCGCTCTTGGCCAGCGCGGTGAACTTTAAAAAAAAAATTCATATGGATACCATTAACTGACCTGCGTACTAAAAACCTACTCCAACCTCCACTGTTCTTTCCGGTATTAGACTAAGGGCATCATCATCATCAACATATAAACCCTTTACCGGCCCGGTTCTCCTACTACAATTCCTTCCCCCCCTTCTCATTGTAGGAGGAGAACCGGGCCGGTTAAGGCCGTAGTCCACCACGCTGGCCCAGTGCGGACTTCACACACCTTTGAGAACATTAGGAAGAACTCTCAGGCATGTAGGTTTCCTCACGATGTTATTTATTTATGTATTCAATTACAAGTAAATTACAATGCCATACAGATTACATAACTATTATATTTTAAAAAAAGAATGTCAATCTAATGTTTACATTTGAAATGGAACCCTGTGAGGGCGCTGTAACCAGATTGAGAGACGGACTTATATGTTTTCTTAGTGATATTTTAATTACTTAAACGCACATAACTTAGGCCCGCCGAAAGTGAAGTCGAGCTATCTGGGCTATCGTGGCTACTACCCACTGGGCTATCACCGCATAGACTAAGGTATTTCATCAGAAAGGTAGCTGTGTAATTTAGGTTTCATTGCCTTTACTATTTGTTACCTTCCCGAGTTTTCATAATGAATTTTACTAATTTAGCTTTACCCATTCAGCTTATTTCCTAAGCATTCTGGGTATACAGTGTTTAGGCATTAAATTGATTTATATCCTAAAGTCAGATTTCTTTCCTGTTTAAAAATACGGCACTCAAAAATGGCATGCTGTGGAGTATCATTTTCGCGACAGTACCCACTCTCACTCACTCGTCACTTATGACTTTACCTAGCGTGGTGTACAGCGGCCTGAACCCGATTTATTAACGGTCGATTGGCGCAGTGGGCAGCGTCCCTGCTTTGTGAGTGGCAGGATGTTGGATCGATTCCCACAACTGAAAAAAGGTTGCGTAAATGTTTTCCATTGTCTAGGTGTTTATCTGTATTTTATAAGTATTTATGTATATTATTCATAAAAATATTCATCAGTAATCTTAGTACCCATAACACAAGCTACGCTTACTTTGGGGCTAGATGGCGATGTGTGTATTGTCGTTGTATATTTATAACGTGGGATTAGATCTCTGCCGTGGATCGGTAATATGCTAATGGCGATTACTTTATAGGGTCTTGTACCGAAGGGTGCTTTTGGACCTTCTGCTAAAACAGATTTTCAGTCTTGTCCTACATCTGCAAATTAGAGAACCTACGAATCTTACTCGTCCCTTTAATGTCCCTCCGTTTTTTACGGTAGACTTAAGCTATGGAATAAAGATTGTATTACTAAACTTCCACCGTCTGTCTTCTACCACTTCCATCTTTGTCAGAGGCTTATATATTTTATGAACGGTAGTTAATAGAGAGTTGAAATCTATGGCCCGTACCACTAGGTACATTATAGAAATGAAAAATATAGTTACAAAATGAAATGTTTTCGATTCCATAAGTTGCCTTAGGTAATATTATCTTGTTGTTTCGAGTAGCTACGAAGATGTGATTTGTACCGAGGCATATTACATTTTAAATCGTATGTGCATTGAAGTGAATAAAAGAGGGCTTAGTACGCTTCGCTACACTCAATTTGAAAGCAGTTCCAATAAACTTTATTTTTCCGAGTTTCATGAAGTATTCTATTTTATACACCTCTATTTACTAAAATACCCCTTGGTTATGACCGGACACTTATAAGTCTATCTACACTGTCGGTTTAGGTTATTTACAATACGCACATAATCATGGTACAATCTTGCAAAGACTCTTCATCAAAACATGCATAAAATAAAAAAATTACATGTACATTATTCTACTAGTCAAGCACTTTTATTTGACACATCATTATAAATATGGGTATATTTATCTGTAAAGAAATGTACTGACTGAACGGTCTTTTATTATATATTGTCATGGTCATCAGATTTATAACGTCCCATTGGTGTGGTGCTCACCCGATTATGATGATGCATTCTAAGATGGTAACGGGCTAACCAATTAAGGGTATATTGGAACCCCTAAGCGGCTTTCACGCGGTATCGTACCGTTATGCTGTAACGCTCGGCATCACGTATTTGTCAGTAACTAGCCGCCCAAGCCTTCTACTGTACCAGAGAAAATACAGTTATTATAAATTCTCGCCATGAAGGGAATCAAACCTTGAACTTCCTACTAATAGGACCACAGCTCTCACCACGCCGCCAAAGAAGTCGTCAAAAGACGTCGTTAATGACAATAACCGGTTGCCACGGATTAACGTGCTCTCCAAGGCACGCGAATAGAAACGTCCCATTTCCCACCTACGGGCTGGTATTGAGGTTTTCTATCAAAAAAACCTAATACTGAACTTTTTTAGGCCCGCCCGAGAATCGATCCCAAGACCTCGCAATCCGAAATTGGGCATAAGATCGATAACAGGACTAACGAGGCATGCAAGTCTGTCATGATACTTTGGAAAAATCGGTGAATATACATTAAAAAATCGGTGTAAATACATTCAAAAATCGCACATAAAAAAGGACCTCCGCCGTTAAAAATAATCTAATATGACCTTTAATTCAATTCATTCGGACGGCGTTTATAAGGTTAATGGTAAAAATGAATTAATATTCAAATGACCCCAGCGGCAATCTTGTTTGTCAATGACATAACACTTCTCTTGTTTGAAGCTGGTTACAGAGATCGTATAATGCAGCGGCGCCACACACGTGAACAAAGATTTTATGACGAGGGTTGGAAGTTCGGTACCCAAAGCTAGTTATATAAACCTTATACCAGCCATGTAAACTCCATTTATTTTTGTTTTCATTACTTTTAGTGTAAAGTACCTATGTTTCTTCGATAAAATATATCCGTTCAATATTTAATATCAAACCATTTCCGGCTTACTAAATAAATAAATATACTACGACATTACACACATCGCTATCTCGTCTCAAAGTAATCGTAGCTTGTGTTATTGGTACTAAGATAGCTGAAGTATATTTTTATGAATATAGTACACATAAATACCTACTTATAATATACAGATAAACACCCAGACACTGAAAAACATTAATGTTCATCACACTAACATTTTCCAGTTGTGGGAATCAAACCTACGGCCACGGCTCAGTAACCAAGTGGTGGCCAGGGTGTAGAGCCCACTGCGCCAATCGGCTGTCAAGTGGCACTGGTCTCCTCCCACTATAAGAAGGGTTTAGGCCGTAGTCCACCACGCTCTCCAGTGCTTATTTGTGGACTCCACATACCTTTGACAACATTATGGAGAGCGCTCAGGCATGCAGGTTTCCTCGAGGTGTTTTCCTTCAGTTGAAGCAAGTGAAATTTTGATTGCTTAGCCCCCGGAGTTGAAGCCGTAGTCCTAACCACAAGACTATCACAGCTCCAATTTAAGTGTTTTTTTTTTCTTAACGAATTATAATAAAACATTATACTTTAAAAGTAATCCTTACTTAATATTATAAATGTAAATGTAAGTTTGTTTGTTACGCTTTCACACAAAAACTACTTAACCGATCCTCATGAAACTTTGTACACATATTTTTGGAAGTGTTAGAAGTAATATAGGATACTTTTTATTCCGCCATTAAGATCAGTTCCTTTGGGACAGGGGATGAAAGTGTTTAACGTTTTACACCATAACTCCGAGAAATTAAAACTGATTTAAATAATTATTTTTGTACTATAGAGGTTATAATGTGTGTTTAAATTTGCCCAAACTTTGTGTAGATCTGATGAATGTGGTTGAAGATGGAGGACAGAACTCCTCAGTGGACAGCAGCAAACCCCTCATTTAAAGCTTAGCTATACTGAATACTTAAATTTTTTTTAGAACTTCAATTAAATTGAATGCCACATGCCACAAAACAAAATCAAATGCAGACGAAGTCTGCAATTGATTTTGAAGCTAGTAAATAATAAATAATAATAAATATACTACAACAATACACACATCGCCATCTGGCCCCAAAGTAATCGTAGCTTGTGTTATGGGTACTAAGATAACTGATGAATATTTTTTTATGAATATAATACACATAAATACCTACTTATAATATACACATAAACACCCAGACACTGAAAAACATTCATTTTCATCACACAAACATTTTCCAGTTGTGGGAATCGAACCCACGACCTTGGACTCAGAAAGCACTGCGCCACTCGGCCGTCAAAAGTAACAAATATATTGTTTTTATAAGACAAGTAAGGAAAAATAGACTTAACGAATAACATCCGCTCACTAAGATAAAAATAACATCTCAGTTACGACTTGAGAACCTATTTCCGTTAATTAGCCACTGAGAAAGACAATTATTATTCTTTTAACGTCTGATAAAGCTACAAAAGCGATGAATTATAAACTTTCTTAAAATACGCTATATTTGGAAAACCTACCGTTTTCTTTACCTACCTTCAGTGGTGAACAATGTGGCCTTTTAAATGGTTGTTCGCAGGTTCCATCACCGATAGGACCATTTCCGAATTCATTATTTTGTCAATTTTCTCTTTTCCGGAGTAGACCGGAGGCTTCGGCCGTCGCTAGTTAGCAACTTACCGACAAAGACATAAGTAGACAAACAGAATTAAATACATACAGAAACCGGGTACACGACTCATATTAAAGCATCAAAAACCACTCCACATTAGAAGTGTTATTTCATTAAGCAGTTTACAGTAATAAACACCTCTAATTTTCTAAACTTTTACCATAAAACGGGGAAAATGGGAAAAGTTTATTTATTAAAAATAAACTTGTAGTGCAGTTTACTAGGCATTGCATAAAATTAGTAATTCATTTAAGGGTAATTGTATATCATTTTATAACAAATTACCAGATGAAACCCCTGAGATGTCCCTCAATAAGTGCAAAATTATATAAAACGTAATCTTATAGAAAAATCCTATTATAATATTAAGGATGTATGATAAAAAAGCTTTGGAATTGCTCTAACTTCCTAGCTTAACATTAACTCGACTGTGACTGTGTTTAAGTTAACGAATGCAGTTATCACCATCACTAACAATTAATGTTGTTCATACATGTTAAATATATGAACGCTTCAAATACGCCTGTGATAAGGTCTACGTGAATAAAATATTTTTGGATTGAACTTTGAATATTTATTTATCCTTTTTATTTGTGGTAGTTACTGAACAAAAAAAAAACAAACACTTCAAGTATGTAGTGGGATACAAAAGACGGCCTCATCGCTAAGTAGCGATCTCTGCCAGGCAACCTTAGGATTAGGAAAACTAAAAAGAAAAACGAAACGATGCGGTAGTTTAAAACAAACGTACGAATAACTGCATACTAATACATAAACCAGACTACACACACACAACAATACTATTGATATAAAATTTGGGTACCATGCCTATAAGTGAACAGTTAGACGGCTTATATTTATTGTAATTATTATGACTTAAAACTTAAAGTCTGATTTTAAATAAAGTTGCATTGTGTTAAGACATATAAATAGAATTATAATTTATTCGAAGCATTTAACCAACATCAAAATCGAAATCGGCGACCTCCCTGGCGTAGCGGTGAGCGCTGTGGGTTTAAATTGGATATCCCGGGTTAAATTCCCGGCAGAGACAATTTGGTAATTTAAAGTTTCTGAATTTCTTCTCTGGTCTCGTGGGTGGCTTCGACCGTGGCCAGATACCAGTGGCGCGCACTTCATACATGCACAAAAGCTCTGCATACCCTAAAATTTTTATGGTTAAGCACCCTGTGCACGCCACTGCCAGATAGCACCCTACCGACAAAGACGTGCCGCTTAGTGATTAAGCGTTGCAGTACTATGTCGCGTAGAAACCGATTAGAGGTATGGAAATAATATATTTGCCATACTCCCTAAAAGGTTAGACCTCTACCATCTTAGACTTAACATCATCTGTTATTACCGGCAAGGGTCTCCTCTCACAATGAGAAGGGCTTGGGCCGTAGTCCACCAAGCTGGCCCGGTGCGGATTGGTGGGCTCCACACACCTTTGAGAACATTATGGAGGTATGCAGTTTCCCCACGATGATTTCCTTTCACCGATCAAGCAAGTGATAATTTATTTGCCAAAAACGCACATAACTTAAAGGTGCTGGCTGGGGCTCAAACTCGGCCCTCTGAAAGAGAAGTCGAAGTCCTACGCACTGGGCTTGGTATGACCGCTTCATCATCATCTTCATCTTAGACTGCAAAATCGCTTTTCGCCAGGTGAGATTGCAGTCAAAGGCTAACTGATAAAGGAATCAGAAAAACATTTAATAAATCTGGCAACGTTCGGGCGAGACCCGAACACGTGTGGAAGAAAACAGTATTTATCGAACTAAAATTGCCAGTAAACGGAAATAACCTATTTCTCAAGAACTGTACAACACCTGAGGTATTAGAAATCTGATTGAAACCAATTTCCAATGTAAGTGTTTATAAATATCTACCAACCTAACTTTTCTCAGAACTTGATGTCGAGAAGCTAAAGCAAGTTGGAAACTAATAAACGAATTCAGAAGGGAATTTCATACTTTATTATGGAGTAATTTAAAAATCTGTTTCAATTTTCTTCATCTAACTATTCCTCTCACGCTTGCACGATTAATTTTCCATCAATCAATCCTTAACTGAAAACAAAATTCAAAAATTCAAAATTCAAAATTCATTTATTTCAAGTAGGCCAAATACAAGCACTTTTGATACGTCAAGTATGTCCGTGTGTGACTCTACCACCGGTTCGGAAGGCAGATTCTACCGAGAAGAAGCCGGCAAGAAACTCAGCAGTTGCTCTTTTCCAACATCAAAAATTTAGATTTTACATTTTAACATTCATTTTTCTATCTTGTGAGATATAAAAGCGGAGCCGGATGCTTCCAAGCCACCTTGTCATTAGAACTATAAAAATAAATAAATTAATAAATATACTACGACAATATATTGCCATCTAGCCCCAAAGTAAGCGTAGCTTGTGTTATGGGCACTAAAATAAATACTTATAATATACAGATAAACAGGCAGACCAAGAAAAACATGCATGTTTAGCACACAAACTTTTTCAAGTCGTTGGAATCAAACCCACCCTTGCACTCAGAAAGCAGGGTCGCTGCCCACTGCGCCAATCGGCCGTCAATTGTAGAAAACGTATCATGAAGTTTATATAAAACATTATTTTGTGATTCAAGTCTGTGGCGCACAGACAGATTGTCATACTGGCGGAAAAGTATACAGGACAAAGTTATAAATTCACTAAAGCAAATCATCCTAGCGTGCCCTAAATTGGGCCCTTATACTTACCTGTTTCTGGGTTTGTCTTCTGTACTCTTTGATCTTCCTGATTAGGGTCATATAGATTCTAGACGTTTACTTATGATTAATTTATTTTAACATTAACTATATATTACTCGACTGAAAAAAACATAAGTGAATGGTGTCGAATAGGGGATAAAAGTTTGCATGGGATTATTTTACGTATTACAAAACAAAGTTATAAATTCACTAAAGCAAATCATCCTAGCGTGCCCTAAATTGGGCCCTTATACTTACCTGTTTCTGGGTTTGTCTTCTGTACTCTTTGAGCTTCCTGATTAGGGTCATATAGATTCTAGACGTTTACTTATGATTAATTTATTTTAACATTAACTATATATTACTCGACTGAAAAAAACATAAGTGAATGGTGTCGAATAGGGGATAAAAGTTTGCATGGGATTATTTTACGTATTACAAAATTGTAGGTAAACGGACCGCTTGGTTACCGTGAATTCCTTTCCAAGCTCAACTATTTTTTCTCAGTAATTTTTTTTTTTTTCATTCCGCTACAAGTTAGCCCTTGACTGCAATCTTACCCGCTGGTAAGTGATGATGCACTATAAGATGGTAACGGGCTAACGTGTTAGGGGGATGGCAGTTATATTAAACTCATCCCCTAATCGTTTCGGTAGGGTGGTAAATAGCCACAGCCGAAGCCTCAGACCAAAGAAAATTCAGAAAATTAAAATAGCCATATTGCCCCACCGCTGCACTACAGAAGTTTAAATTCAACTCTTCAAAAAAAAATCATACGCAGATGAACTACTTGTATACACGACTCACTATTTCAAAAAGTAATGCGATTTATAAATAATGTATTACTAGCGTGTAACATCACAGGATATTTGTCCGAGGTGTTAGACGTCTGATCTTCGAAATGAATACCCAAGGTTTATACGATATAACACGGTAATGTCAAGGGAGAACATGTTTACATACGCACGGTTGCGACCTCTTTGACCGCAGCTGTGAGCGCAGCGGTTTAAACGCGAGGTGTGCGGTTCGACTCCATGTTTTTGGAAAGTATTGGAAATTTATAAATTCTGACGTCCGTTGGTTTTTGTTAGTATTTAACTACCATAGCCGTAGTGCTTTTTGTGACAGAGCTCGTCTGGAGAAGTACTATTTTATGCTTATTTCAGCCGCTAAGTATTATTGCTGTCTGTCTGTGTTCCGGTCTGAAGGGCGTGGTTTCCGGTGTAATTACAGGCAAATGAGGGTTTTTTCCATAAAAATATGACAAAATAAAAAAAATAAAATGTACTGTAACAATATAAATATTGGAAGCAAAAATAAACTCGTTGTGCAGATTACTAGGCTACACAAAAATGCAAATTCATTTAAGGGCAATTGTATATTATTTTGTAACAAATTACCAAATGAAATCTTTGAGATGTCTCTCAATAAGTTCAAAGTTTATAGAAAAATCCTATTATAATATTAAGGATTACTTAAACGATAAAAAAGCTTGGGTGTGAATTGCTCTAGCTTCATAGCTGAAAATAAATTTACTGTGAGATAACAAAAAAAAAAATACTTGGCTAAGTTTGTTGTGGGCTCTTCTTAGACCAGGGCGCGTTTGGAACCCTCGTAGCTTTAGGTTTAAGTTGGCGAACGAATTTATCACCATCCCCTTACAATTATGTAAACATTTATGTATGAACGCTTCATAAGTGCCTGTGATAGGCCTATATGTGAATTTGAATTTTGAATTTAATACCTACGCGTTAAATTGATGATCTTGCGTGCCCTGTGAAATGTTGCTCTGTTTATAGACGATGGTTTTCCACCGACCATCAGGTGTGCCATATGCTTGGTCCGTCAATTGAAACTATAAAAAAATGTAAGCTTCTCATTACGTACCTACTTACATGTATTAAAAAGATACAAAAAGGGTTGAAACACAAAATGATGCGTGGTATAAAGCTTTCGTCGAGCACAAGGGTATTACCGGGTCAAGTTCAAGGGCGGTGCAGCGAGGGAGGCTTAGGGGAGGATTTCGCCCTCGAAAACATTCTCCCCACGCAAAATATTATATTACATTTTGTTAAATCAGACCTCGTTAGCTCTCGTGCGTCGGCTTCATATGTTATTGTTCTATACAAATCAAAGGAAATGTTTCTTATTTTTTACATTTTTAAAACTACACCTACTCGTATGGTATGATTATAATAAAACTTCGACGACCGGCTGGCGCAGTGGGTAGCGACACTGCTTTCTGATTCTAAGGCCGAGGATTCGATACCCACAACTGGAAAATGTTTGTGTGATGAACATTGAATGAATGAATGAATGAATGAATATACTTTTATTGCATACCACAAAAAGTACATAGAACAAAAGGAAAAGTATAACCAAACAACGTTTACAATTTGGACATTAATATTTTTCAGTGACTAGTTTTTCATCTGTATATTCATTAAATATTCATCACTCATTTTAGAACCCATAACACCTTTGGGACCTTAAAGGCCATCGGAACGTGTTTCTAGCGTGAGCTATTTGACCCGCCCATTGCTATTTCAGCTTCGTGACTCGCTATGCTATGTCAGTAACTCTAGTCTACGGATCTCCTCATTTCTGATGAGGTTTGGTAGGCTTATATGAAAATCGGAAAGTCAGAGGCTTGCACCAACAGGCGGGAAGTTGGATTCGCCATGGTCTGAGACGCCACCATAAAATCTTCATCTTTTGTGACTACAGTTACTTGTAATAATATCACTGCTCCTGGTATTTGTTGCGAATAAAAAAAATACAGAGAAATGGCCGAATAAAAAAGTATATTGTATTTTTAACATCACAAATTACGTTAACATAAAGAGTCTACCGTAATTATATCAGAACACCTAGCTTAGCTAGGAGTTAAATATTAGACGAATCAAAATTAAGACAAAAAAATATTGTAAATGTTAATTTTGAAAAAGAGCAACTACTGAGTTTCTTGTCGGCTCTTCTCAGTAGAATTCGCTTTCCGGACCTCTGTTAGAGTCACAACAAACAGAAATACTTGACGTTTCAAAAGTGCTTATAAAGTAAACCTACTTGAAATGAATTTTGTTTTTATTTTTAATTTTTTAGACGGCATTGCTCGAGAACAATGTTAAAACTAATAAATGTTCCTCAGATGTTTTTTCCTAGCATTAAAGTTAATTTCGGCCAGGGGTGGAGTACGCTTAGGACTGGAAAATACATGTCAGTAAAATTATTTGAAATCAGCTTTAAATCGAAATGGAAGGTTAGATTAGGGCCTTCAAAGTCAGTTATCCTATCCGGTAACGAACTTGGGGTAATAGTTGTTTGTAACTGGAGGGGTCAGCCAGCACGGTCGACTAATTGGGACTGGCGGAGATAAATATGGCAGCTGAGCTATGGGCAGCAAATGGGCTGCAGTCAGATATTTTATTTTTGCTTTGTTGTGTTTTTGCGTTAAAGAACATTTCATTAGGTACTATTTAGTAAAGTGGAATAAAAAAAAAGTGTGTGTGTCAGCTCCGACACACGACTGGAGTTTACTCCTTAAGTACGATTGTCTAAGCATACGCAAAAAGAGTTTATTTAACTGAATAAAGATTCATACCATATGGGTAAATTAAAAAACGGCGGAAGTGTAACTTCTTAAAAGTAGCCTACGAGAGATTGAGGTGGACTACTAAGATAAATGTAATGTTTATTATTTAGTACCCATGGTAACTAGAATAGGTAAAAAAATGTACAATGTTTTCTATCTCACTCTGTCCCATACATGTATGTGTTTGTTTTTTTATCTAGATATTATTCAGTTTTCTTGGTAACTTAAATAGGAAAAATAAGTTAATTAAACGAAAGCGACGTTGCATGTTTGCGCATCACAGTTGCCGGGCATGCAACGTGGCAAAGCGAAAACGTAACGAGGTCATTCATCAGTAGATTTTACTCCTCACATTTTTCTCATACCGGGCGCCTTATATATGAAAATCGATTCTTAAGGAGTAAACTCCAAAAAACATTGTAACACTTGTTTTCTTTTCTATTTCCGAATATAAAATTTTTATTTTTTTGTCGTTGTGTTTGTTTTGTTTTCTTTATTTATCAAAACATAACTTACACTGAAAAGTAATGGAAAGGTTTTATACCTGCTACTTTATGTAACCCACATTACTGCAATTCTCTTAAGGGTTTCTAACTTCATAGAAACACTTTTATAGTCTTCTAGCTGTTGCCCGCGATTTCGTCTGCGTTTGATTTTGTTTTTTGATGTGGCATTAAATTTAGTCGTAGATCTAAAAAAATTGAAAGTATCGCAAATAAGTAGAAATTGAAAGTAATTAGGGGTTTCTAACCACAGTTTGGGCAAAATTAAACACATATTATAACCTCTAGTACGAAAATAATTATTTAAATCGGTTATAATTTGTAGGAATTATGGTGTTAAATCGTCAAACACTCATCCCCTCTCCCAAAGGAACCGTCTTTTAGCGAAGAAATGATCAGTCAGTCAAATCAGTCCAGTAGTTGGAGCCGTTTGGGCACAAACAAACAAAAAGTCATACGTCTCCAAAAAAATTGTATAGATTATATACATAAAGATATTATTGAAAATATTGTACTAGGTATACATGAAGACTGTGACAATAAAGAATGTCAAGGCTCAGTAGGTTAACAGGGAACTTTCTGTATGGAATGCCTCAGGCGTGGAAGACATAACAGCTGCATGCCTAACGCTTTGTTCTAGCAAAATCGATACTGCATCTTCATTATTTATTTACCGCTAAATACTCGTACAACTACTTTAAAATAATTGCTATAATACCCTTGAAATTGAAACTATATCATTGTAAGTTGAACTTTTGCTTTTAATGCATATATTTATTTATTTATTTAATAATTTTCTTTGCTTGAACATGGTACAAAAAACATAGATGTTATGCGTAAATCATGATCTACATATCCAACTAAGATTGGCGTGCAAAAAAATTTTTTTATGTTTGTTGACTCACATCTCTGTCGTTTATAAACCGATTAGAACATTCTTTTTTTGTTTGAAAGGGTCTCATCCCAATCAGAAATCAAGAGAACTCTTCAAATATATGTATTTATATAGAGTATTTTTAACCGTATCCGATCCAATCCGATCAGTAGTAGAACTAGAGTTACCGACGTAGCTCAGCGAGTCGCGAATCTGAAGTGCCAACGGGCGGGGCACATAGCTCGGAGAACCGATGGGCGTTGGGGTCTTAAGGTGCTGGAATGGCGACCCACCACCGGTAAGCACACCGTAGGTCGGCCCCCGAAAAGGTGGACACATATCATTGTAAAACTTCTTCTTCTTCTTCTTACATAAGACCTATTTCCAACAGTGGACGTCAATTGGACGTTTTGGTGATGTTGATGATGAACCGACTCACAAAAAAGGAGGAGGTTCACAATTCGGTAGTATTTTTTTTATGTTTGTCAGCTTTCTGAGATCACCAACATAAAATAAAATAAAAGTACGCCTGATGCAAGCCTGTCGTGAGATACGTTATACCCTGGTCTATTTTACATTTAAATTTTACGGCGCTAAACGAATACAATGTATTTGTAAAGTTTTTATTTATTCAATAAAACAAAACTAAAGGTGTTTGAATATTTTACTACAGATCCTGATTTTACTACATACCGTCCACATACTGACGTAACTCGGTATGTGGACAGTATGTAGTAAAATGTAGTAGCAAAGACGCATAATATCTGTACGAAACAATAGCTGGCAAGTGGCATCAATATAAATAATTATATTATGAGTAAACCTTCTAAAGTGTCGGAGTTCCGTGATTAGAGTATATAACAAGCTTAAGGAAACTTATCCTTTGAACACCAGTTTTCAGCTTAGTGAATAAAACAAGATTATAAATTTACCACGTCAGTTTTCATGTTACCCTCCGGTCCGGCTAAAACGCAATCATAAAGGTAGCTGTGCATTAGAGCTGTACGGGAATTCTCGCTTCTGTTTTTTTATTATAATTTTCGTAAACTTCCCTGGCGAAACAGTGAACGTTTTAAGCGGAAAGTCCTGGTTTCGATACCTGGCATGCGTTATTTGGATATTTATAATTTCTGAATTTTCTCATGTCTGGTATCTCAGCTTCGATTGTGGCTAGTTACTACCCCACATCGATTTAGCGTTCCGGTACGGTGTCGCGCGAAAACCTTAGGGGTTTCATGACTACCATAACCCCTATAAAGTTAACCCGTTACCATCTAAGTTACGTCTGCATCATCACTTACCACCAGATGAGATTTCAGGCAGGGACTAAATATTCGGAACGGACGGAATAAAAAAACACATGAATTAATAATTACTGCAACTAATATTAAATAACGAAACGAGCAGCGTAGTTACATTAGGTACAATTGGACGCTAGGACCAACTGATAATCAGCGCTGACGATTTTTACCAATGAACAGCGTAATGCTGCTTTATGGTCATTTACCATACTATATTTTTAGGAAGCGGTGATATCCCAGTGGGACTTTAACTTCACTTTCGGGGAAGCGAGTTCGAATCGGCACCTTTAACTTTTCTAAGTTATGTGCGTTTCAAGCAAATAAAATATCACTTGCTTCAACGGTGAAGGAAAACATCGTGAGGAAATCTACATACCTGAGAGTTTTCGATAATATTCTCAAAGGTGTGTGAAGTCCACCAACTACGTGGACTACGGCCTCAACCTCTCGTTGTGGGAACCCATGACCTGTAGGACCGGTAGGTCGGTAATGGGTTGGTACGATGTTGGTCAGATGATGATGAAATTGCGAAGCTACTCAAAAAAATTCAAAATTCAAAATTCATTTATTTCAAGTAGGCCTAATACAAGCACTTTTGAAACGTCAAGTCTGTCCATGTGTAGTGACTCTACCACCGGTTCGGAAGGCAGATTCTACCGAGAAGAAGCCGGCAAGAAACTCAGCAGTTGCTCTTTTCCAACATCAAAAATTTACATTTTATATTTTAACATTCATTTTTCTATCTTGTGAGAGATGAAAGCGGAGCCGGATGCTTCCAAGCAACCTTGTCATTAAGAAACTCATCAATTGTATAATAACCTCGCTGTAATAAATGTGTTTTAACACATTCTTTAAACTTATGGATTGGTAGGTCCAAAATTACCTTAGGAATCATATTATAAAAGCGTATACTCAATCCCACAAATGACTTCTGCACCTTTCGCAGACGATATGCAGATGTCACTAATTTATGACCATTTCTTGTAAGTCGACTGTAATACTTACTAGCTGACCCGTGCAATTTCGTCTGCACCAAATCGGTTATTACCGGAAAACACAAATAAAATGACATTTTCTAAAAATGAATCCTAGCTAGATCGATTTGTCGCCCCCGAAACCCCCTGTGTACTAAATTTTATGAAAATCGTTGGAACCGATTCCGATTCCGGTTGCTCGTTTAAAGGTATAAGGTATTATATGTTTCATTTTTAAACGACTTATAAAAATAATTTTTATGTTGCGAACTCTGCCATTTATAAACCGATTTGAAATTATTTAATTTTTTTGTTTGAATCGATACACTTGACATCGATCAAAATGGAACCACCATTTTCATAGGAATTGATCCTGAAGAAATTGAGGGAGCTCTTCAAATATAATGGGGAATTTATAGTGATATGAGTATTTTTAAGTAACTTAAGCATTTGCTATCGAAAAGCACCATTTCGTCAAGTAAAGCGATAATGAAGACCACGGATAGCAGTGGCGTGCACAGAGTTTTTGACCAGGGTATGCATAAAGAAGGAAGATGGCGTAAAATGGAAAAAATCTTCCCCTTTATGAGTAATACAAAAAATTAAGGGTATATGAAGTGCGCGCTACTGACGGTTAGAGATGACACTGATTGCGTTTTGATTGTTGTACATTGTAGGTAAGCAATTAATGCACAATAAAGAAGCTGAAGGTGAAGTGCCGGGAGAACTCCTCAAGCATTAACACCCTATTAATATAGATTTAAGAATGTTGTAGAAAATATTTATTTCTTGCTTTTTAGTTATATCTATTCTTATAATAAAACTGGAACTGGAAGATTTCTGTACATTTAAAATATTTTGAAAGTTTTACCGGGTGATGCTTTATAATCGATACTGAGCCCAGAACAGATTTTTATTTCATTTTTTGTCTGTCTGTGTGTCTGTCTCTCCGGGCATCACGTGAAAACTACTGGATGGATTTAAATACAATTTAGTACAGTAGTAGCTGATATTCCGGCTCAACATATCGGATACTTTTTATCCCGATATGTTGAGCCGGAAAAAGTTTCCTCCGGGAAACGGGATGAAATATTTTATCAATTTTTCATAGCTGCGTTAAATTTGAACCGATTTTGATACTTCTTTTTTGATTATAAAGTGTATACTATTAAGCATGTATGGTCTAATTTTAATGAAAATCTTATAAATATTGTCGGAGATACAGGTCAAAACTCTTCACAGATTACAGCAAGTCGCAAGGCATATGGGAAAACGATCGAATGTAAATTTTTTTAAAGTTCATATATTCATCGTACAGAGAATACAAACGTAGTTTCTCGCATTCCGAAAATGCCATGGCCCTGCTAACAATCTGCGTAAGCATCTGTGCGAGCTCGCAAATATTTCTCGCACATCCTATTCAATTATCTACCTTTCACAGCTCAAGTGGAAGGACGGCCTTAAACTACATAAAATAAGCCCTGAACTCATGACCATAATTAAAACTTTCGTAACTTACCGTAGAAACTTAAACAATTAAATGCCTTTGCGAAGTGTATCTACGCTTCTTTCATTAACCTGCTGAACTTTCATATTGATGTTCCTACTAAGCGCGTCAAATGCACCGTTCTTGCTAAACTTACTACGAAGTTGAATAGAGTGAGGAATCTACTTACATAGTTCTCGGTATTCCAATATGTACATCCTTAGGTACATACATTTGTCACAGGCGATTGCTAATCGTATTCGTAAGGCAACCTGATTACGCGAATCTGGAAATCTCAAACAGTTTAAAATTACTATTTCTTGTATTTTTTATTCTATTAAAGTTAACTCTTGACTGCAATCTCCAAATATTAATTCGTCCAAAATGGTAACAGGCTGACTCTATAGAGGTATAGCAGTTATATTAAACCAATACCCGTAATCGGTTGCTACCCGACATCGTAGCGGTACGCTAAATCGCTTGGCGGCACGATGTCGTTACGCTGGTAACTAGCCACGGCCGAAGCCCGCCACCAGACAAAACTATGACGTTACACAGTGTAAATAATATACTATAAATATACCTACTACAACAATACACACATCGCCTGATACTTTACATAAATACTTATAATTTACAGAATATTATGAATCCGAAATATTTATTTATTTGAGCTTCTCTTATTGAATACTATAAATAAAAAATGTTTGTTTATTCGGGCTTCCATGCAACAGTAGGTAAAGCGATGGATCTACGTGATTTTTATTCGTTTATTACGATACATATTAATGTTCTTTTAACAGGTAGATTTATTTTTAATAATATTATTTGCTGTGTCGTATTAAATTATACAAAGTATTATTTACAGAACTGTACATATTCGTAAGTCATGATTTCTGATATCAGAAACCATACAATATCTATATTATTGCCATTTTTCATCACATAAACCCATTACCATCCCACTACAGGGCACGGGTTTCCTCCCACAATGAGAAGGGGTTAAGGCGGTAGTCCACTGTCCAGCACGCTGGCCCAGTGCGGATTGGTGGTCTCCACACACCTTTGAGGGCATTATGGAGAACTCTCAGGCATGTAGGTTTCCTCACGATGTTTTCTTTCACCGTAACTTAGAACGCACGTAACTTAGAAATTCAAACTCGGTCTCCAGAAAGTGAAATCGAAGTCTTACCCACTGGGCTATTGCCGACAGCACGCGGTGAAATTAATATAAAGTATCAAAGTAGCACGGTGTACCTTGACTACCACTATACACTCACAAACACTATGAGACTGCATAGCAATGTTCAAAAAAAACAATTTATTAAATAAGAAAAATTTAGAAAAGGTAAAAATTTTGTGTTTACACAAAATATAATATGCCTAGGTTTATAAGGAAAACAATTTGTCACCGCAGTAAAGACAATCGATCGATGTTCTTTTGTATTTCCAAGAAATGATGACACTAGAATGACCTTCCATACCTGACAGACCACTTGACCGGTCCGTACAGGTATCTACAGGTTGTTAATATATAAAGTTCAAACGAATGTTGCCGAAATAACCTAGCCTTTTGATGGGTAACTATTTATTTTGTGATGTCATTTACCTACGCTATATGACATCACAAAGTAAATAGTTGGACATTTCCGGTATATGCAATAACCTTTTAAAATATCATCATCATCATCATGGAACTGCTGGACACGGATCTTTTGTCGCTAGATGTCATCCTTCCATGTTCTCCAGAGTTCTACTAACTCTGCGCTCACCGCTGCGAGGTCCCCGTTCCAGCAACTAGAGACCCCATCGTCCAACGGTTCTCTGGTTCTTTTACGGACCTCCTTATTCCTGGTTTGATCATGCAGAGATACTCAGAGCATAGCTCTCTTCTCCTTCGCCCGCTGAGTGAGTGACACCTTCTTATCAGACCCATAGTTAGCGACCTCGTATGAGCGATACCTAAGTCATCATTTAAAATATATAAACTTAATTATACGTGTGTTTGTGTGTATTTCTAACAGATTTATTTCTTTTTTTATGAAAGGTGAATTACTTGGGAGTGTTGATGAAAATAGGACTAAGATGGCTGCCACTACAAAATGGCGGTTTTTTTTTTTATATAGCTCCCTCAGTATGGGTATCAAATGATAGGACTGAACTAGTAAAATAATGTTCACTACATTGAAAGACGGTTTTCTTTTTTTTATTTATGTATTATAAATTATTTATAAATCCGCAATAAGCAGACTTCATGTTATTACGTGTAAAGGCGCAACCACAAAACTGTGATCGTCTACATCGCGCTTTGCAAGAATTTGAGAACGCGCATTCTTATGACTTTACGTCACAATTGTGGTCGACATTTTTAGCCAAGAGACGCCATTCTGAGACCATTTTCAAAGTTTTACACACACACATATATAAAGAAACAAATTATACGGATATAAAAAAATAAAAAAAAAAAAATTATCTTCTTTAAAATAGTATCTGCATAATATTTCTGTCAGTCTAAGGTTTGCTCCTAAACTACTGGTGGAAATAACACCAATGTGGGCGAGTTCAAAGGATGCTGCGTTATATAAAAGAATAGAATAGAATATATTTTTATTTGCCAAATACATGTTTTTAAGCTGTTACAGTATATTGCGATACCGACTAAGACGCCGGGAGGTATTTTTGCATGGTTCGAGTCCATCCAAGACTGAAATGTATCGATAATGCAGTCGTATTTATATCAAAACACCCACCAACTAAATCTCACGTGTATGTAGGAGAACAAAAAACACGAAGTTAGGCAATAAAATCTAATAGGTTACACGACTACGTTACATTAATCTACTTTAAACTTATAAGAACAGTTCAACCTGTTAAAGATTGAATTCTGTTATATCAGGTATTCTAGATTAAGACCGAACTTCTAAAGTATTACGGCAAATTAAATTTTCAGGGAGATCAGACCAGTAGTTAAGGAGCCAATCTAAGACTGACAGAAATATTGTACTATTGAAATAGATCGTAAAATGCGATTTGTGCGTTGTTAATCAAATATAATTTTGAAAATTAAGCTTCATTTGCTATACATGCGGAGTATAGCAAATTAAGCTTAATTTTCATAATATATTATGGACTTCCGCAAAGTAACGTCTGCTTCTACTAATAAATAAAATATTTGTTTTTTCTTGAAAACTATATATTAACGAAATAATAATTCTAAGCTTATTTGTAAAAATCCTTATCAATTTAATAAAATATCTAGCAAATATGAATTTATAGTTATCAAAAGTTTAATTTACTGTAACAACTTTATACAAATTTACTGTAACAATTGCAAAATAAAAGCACCATGCAAATAATATAACAGGAATAATCGAATAGTAAAATTTAAATCATGAATGTCAAAAGTAATGGTACAAATGAAAAAAAATCATTACAGTATGTGCTTATGCACGAGCGTGTGATGGAAGCTTGACTGCAATCTCACCTGGTGGTAAGTGATGATGCAGTCTAAGTTGGCTGCTGGCGATCCTGTTAGGATACGGCGGTTAAATTAAACCCATATCTCTAGAGATAGGTTGGGTCAGTAGGTTAACACGACCGAAGCCTTCCGTTAGTAGCAATATAAATATATATAAATATACTACGACACTACACACATCGCCATCTAGCACCAAAGTAAGCGTAGCTTGTGTACGTGTAATAAGCTGATGCGTGATAAATATTTTTAAGAATAATATACATGAATACTTATAATATACAGATAAACTCCCAGACACTGATAAACATTAATTTTTATCACACAAACATTTTGGATTTCCGCAAGTAACGCTTCTATCCAAGATCCAACATTTTGGGAATCGAACCCACGGCCTTGAACTCAGCCGTCAGCCGTGACTTGGCCGCCAATGTTGAGTTTACTACTTAAACATTGGCAGCCGAATGTAACAGAAAACGTCCGGGGAAGCATCTACCTCTGCTCAGAATGGGATAGCTGCTAGTTCAGTGGCGTGCACTCCATACATGCACAAAAGCACTGCATACCCTAAACTTTTTGTATGACTGATAAATGCGAAGGATTTTTCCATTTTATCGCACCTTCCTTTTTTATGCATACCCTGGTCAAAAACCCAGTGCACGCCACTGGGTATACCTGAACTAAAAACCACCACGAAATATCCCTTGTTGGCTTTCCTAGACGCCCCGAGAATCCGTTGTCCTTCCCGGACATCTAGCAACCGCCCCAGCCGAGTGCCGCCGGTGCTGCTAAAGAAAAGGGATTTGGGACAACTTGACTTCCCTTGACATTAAGAGAATCTTAGAATCTTATGGCGACAGCTAGATAATTCCTTGCGTGCCCTGCGTAGTGTTGCTATGTTTATCATCACATCGACCCATTACCGGCCCACAACAGAGCACCGGTTTCCTCCCACAATAAGAAGGGGAAGGCCGTAGTCCACCACGCTGGCCCAGTGCGGATTGGTGGACTCCACTCACCTTTGAGAAGAACATTAAGTAGAACTCTCTGGCATGCAATACTCACGATGTTCTCCTTCAACGTTGAAGCAAGTGATATTTTAATTACTATAGACGCACAATTACTATAACTTAGGAAGGTTAGAGGTGCGAGCTGTGATTCGCTCTGTTTTCCGCTACGGTCAAAGTCAAAGTCAAATATTTCTTTATTCAAATAGGCACATAGATGACACTTCAGTTGCGTTAATTACACAGCATCAAGTGGGTCATCTGCTTGGACCATCAGTTATAAAAAAAAATCCTATTCATTCGATCAAATAACCTACCGTTTTCCATTAAGGGCGATTATTGTATCCGTTTTGACGACACGTGTCCCCCAACACAGTCACAGACGCGACGTTTAATGCAAAGTAATGCGAAAAAATCCAATGCGCTCACAACAATGCGTTTATGCGACCAAGGCTGTTTTTAAATTCTGCAAACGTTAGACTGCAATCGTATCCATATTTCAATGCTTATCCTATCTTGTATCTATCAATACCTTTAGGTATACAACGTGTTACAGAATTGCGAAATAATATCAAAAAAAAAATTCAAAATTCAAAAATTCATTTATTTCAAGTAGGCCTAATACAAGCACTTTTGAAACGTCAAGTCTGTCCGTGTGTAGTGACTCTACCACCGGTTCGGAAGGCAGATTCTACCGAGAAGAAGCCGGCAAGAAACTCAGCAGTTGCTCTTTTCCAACATCAAAAATTTACATTTTATATTTTAACATTCATTTTTCTATCTTGTGAGAGATGAAAGCGGAGCCGGATGCTTCCAAGCAACCTTGTCATTAAGAAACTCATCAATTGTATAATAACCTCGCTGTAATAAATGTGTTTTAACACATTCTTTAAACTTATGGATTGGTAGGTCCAAAATTACCTTAGGAATCATATTATAAAAGCGTATACTCAATCCCACAAATGACTTCTGCACCTTTCGCAGACGATATGCAGATGTCACTAATTTATGACCATTTCTTGTAAGTCGACTGTTTATATCCACTTTTTGTTTATAAAGACTAATATGTTGTCTTACAAATACTATATTGTTATAAATGTATTGTGAGGCTACCGTAAGTATACCAATTTCTTTAAATTTTTCACGGAGGGATTCACGTGATTTAAGTTTATATATTGACCGTACAGCTCTTTTCTGCAATATGAATATAGTTTCAATATCAGCAGCTTTGCCCCATAATAAGATCCCGTAAGACATCACACTATGAAAGTACGCGAAGTAAACAAGTCTTGCTGTTTCTACGTCAGTAATCTGTCTAATTTTCCTGACGGCGTAGGCAGCCGAGCTTAGTTTACCTGCTAGTGTATCTATATGGGTACCCCACTGAAGCTTACAATCCAAGGTCATGCCCAGAAAAACTGTGGAATCTTCCATTTTTAGTGATTCTCCATTTATTATTATATTTTTATTAACTTTCTTTACATTTGGTAAAATAAATTCCACACACTTAGTTTTTTTTGCATTTAAAAGTAATAGTTATCGAAAGTATATTTCATAAGAAATCAACCTCTAAAAATATTAAATCAAAAGAAGCATATTGTATTCAAAACACTCTCAAGTTTTTACTAATGACATTTATTTTTATTAAATCCTTTATTGCACACACAAAAACAAAATAGGTACGAAGAGAACTTTTATTGAAGATAAAAGACCGACACGCGCATAGTACCTACATTGACAGGAGTCACATGATTTTAATTTTGCATGTGATGTTAGAGCTGAATCCCGATTTCTTTCAGTAAATCTATTGCAGTGATTTACTCAAAAACTATTAGGTTTCGGTTTCATAGACAAGTCTAAAGCCTGAGAAGTATTATTTCGGTTTTCATTTACACGTTCTATAAATAACAAATACAACGTTCATACATATCCTTACTAATATAATAAATGCGATGTGTTGGTTTGTTTGTCCTTCCTTCACGCCCAAACTAAGTAATCGATTAACTAGATATTTGGCATAGAGTTAACTGAAGGGGCGGAACATAGGTTACTCTTTATACAAATGTAAGAAACCATGATAAACGCGCAACGCTAGAAGCAATATTTTGAAAAGCCGAAACTTTATCGGATTTGTGTTATGGAATTCTTGTATCTAATACTTCCAGCTATCAATTCTTAAAGGTTTATGAAGTTGCCAATATTTTGCAGTTTTTTATACGGTGTTCAGCCCTATGCGAAAGCGCATTGAGCCGTCAGTTACACATAATTTGTCATTCATTGAAAATTCATTTATTTAAAATAGGCCTAATATAAGCGCTCTAACTACTTAACCCTGAATTTTTTTATTCGACTACAATTGAGTCCTTGACTGCAACCTCACATGTTGGCACCTAAGATAGTAACGGGCTAACCTATAATAATAATAATGTTTGTGTGATGAACATGATTGTTTTTCAGTGTCTGGGTGTTTATCTGTATATTATAAGTATTTATGTGTATGATATTCATAAAAATATTCAACAGCTATTTTAGTACCCATAACACAAGCTACGCTTACTTTGATGCTAGTATTTTATGTTTGGGCTTAGTATATTTATGTTTATAACAAATATACTACGACAATACACACATCGCCATCTAGCCCCAAAGTAAGCGTCTGGCGCAGTGGGCAGCGACCCTGCTTTCTGAGTCCTAGGCCGTGGGTTCGATTCCCATTACTGGCAAATATTTGTATGATGAGCATGAAAGTTTCTCAGTGTCTGGGTGTTTAGCTGTATATTATAAGTATTTATGTATATTATATTCATAAACATATTCAACAGCTATTTTAGTACCCATAACACAAGCTACGCTTACGATGTGTATATGGAGTAGTATATTTATTTTATTTTTGTGTTTGTTTTACATCTTTTTTACGATGGACCGCCGCGCCGGCTTTACCCCCACCTTTCAATTCGAAGGGGTAAGGTTTTAATCCCCATTTAATTGCCAGGTGAGTCAGTTCCGCGAGTAATATCATTTGGAACCCCTCCATTAAAAGGCCTATATTGTGTTTAGCGCTTGCAGAGAGCGAGGATCGTACAAAGTGACACGCTTGTATTTAATGCATGTATTTTACAGTACTACATTGTTGCAATATCCACCTGCACCTACAGCAATACAAATGCACACGACCCGACAACATAATTTATTACACGACATTTTTCCATCAGACCTACAATTTGTTATACTGATTTTACTTCCGCGCAGGTTACGCGAACTTCATAAATATTCTAAGTTTCCGAACAGTGCTGTAAATAATTCTGAAAACGGAATCGAGAATAGTAGGTACGTCTCTCAGTCTACCTATGTTTTGTTTACCTTCTAATAACTATTTAATTTAATTTAACGTGTTCACTAAAATCTGTTTTGTATTGCGATAGCTCAGAATTTATGAAATGCTTGTCGCTATTTGCATTTTTTTTTAATTCTACACCTTAGGGCCATGAGAGATTTATTTTTTTAAAGTTATCTTTGAATTAGTTGACAATTGTTAGAATGTATTGATCTCTGCCAGTCAGATAAAAATGTGGGTCGTGGAATGAAAGTGTTACTGTATTATACATAACAAAAGTTGTGAGCGGAATTAGTCGCGAGGGAAAGTACTTTATTATAATAAAAAATACATTAAATCGCGATGAATTCAAAATATAGAAGAATGCAATAAATTTCCCCAGAAGAATTCAGAAACAATCTTCTTCACACGCCCTTGAGAATATTATGAAGAACTCTCAAGCAAGCAGTTTTCCTCACGATATTTTCGGGGTTAGCGCGTTAAAACAAACAAACACGAAAACTGAAGATTTCGGCTATGTTATCGGAAGTTGTATGAACGAATGTAGATAGATATAGACTGACAGATGTACTATACTCGATTCTGTTTCCAGAATGTTTTACAAAATTGTTCGTACTTTTACGCCCGTTTTCTTAAAACCTAGGGATCGCTTATATAGAACTTAAACGTTTCACCAACTCTTAGGTGATGACTATGAAGATTTTGGCAATTTGTTGGAAGTTTTATAGAAAAAAGGTAGATAGATGTAGACTGGCAGATGTACTTACTATACTAGATTCTGTGTTCGTAATCTAACGCCCGTTTTCTTTAAACCTAGGCATCGCTTAAAGCGAGTGCCTAATGATTAAGGCGATGTCTATAGAACTAAAACGTTTCAACTCTTAGATGATGACTATTGGTGAACGAAAAATGTTTGCCTAGGAATCTCCTTACATAGGCTTTACTTATTTAAGCATTGCCTTGTTCGTTGTTAGTGAAAACGGGCAGTCGGAAATTAATTAAGTGCACGTAACCTCAGCGAAAGGAAAATCTGTGTCACAGATGGTAGGTCCTTATTGATGTTACAAAGGCTTCTTTATTTGAAACCTAGGTTTAAATTAATCTACGGATAAAATAGAAAAAGGTTTGTTTCAAATTACCTGGGTCAAAGTAATTACTTAATTTAGATATGCACATCATTGCGAAAAGATAGTAGTGCGAGACGGGAATCGAACTCGGTTCCCCCGACAAGAAAGCCTAAACGTTACCGGGCTCTCAGCTCAGTATTCTTACTTTAATCCAATGCGTGTTTATTATTTTTTTTATAAACACTAGCCGCCTCTGCTAAGGCAGCAGGTCTTCAAATTAATGGAGCCGGTTTTCTTATTAAAAATAAATCGAAGACTTCATGTTCTTGTTTACCCATTCCTAATAATGAATAGCTTTATAATAATACCAATAATACAGGTAATTAAATTTAACACATTCATTGAAATACGAGTGCAATGGTGTCAATTTTGTTGTACCTACAGTCTATACATTATACTGAAACTGAATTGGCAGGTCAAAAATAAGGCTATCCTTTTCTACAAGGAGCAAATTGAAAAGTATAGCCGTACTTTGAATTAGTTTAATTATATAGTTTCAATAAAACTAACACCATTGCAACCTTCTGAAAGCACATCAATCAGTTTTTATTTTACTACAATTATCCAGAAATGAATGTTATATTAAGCCCATATCTACCCCAATCGGTTTCTACGCGGTATCGTACCGGAACGCTAAAAGGCTAGGCAGCACGATTTTATCGGTAGGAGGAAATTAAAAATTATAAATTCCCTTTTTTAAACACTTCCACATGTTAGAGCACAGCACTGTAAACTGCGGTAGGTCGTCGGATTTTTTATAAATTTTTTTAAATACACTGTAAATCAGAGTTTTTAAAAGGACGGTTTTCTGTAACCACTTGTTACAATTTTAAGCACAACTGTTCTACGGTTGTCATTGCGTAATTTGATAAAAGTTATTTTGCAAAGGAAAAGTTGTACACCAAAAGGTATTCATTTCATCAGCCAAATACTTCGAGCATCGAATACAACAAAATAAGGCCTCGTTAAATCGGGTAAAACGCGAACACATAAGACATTGTTTTATTTTTTATTATTTATTATTTTGTATATTTGCCAGGTGCCCTGATGGTGATGTCCTACCCTCACTTCCTGTACGCCGACTCCGTGTACAGGAACGGTGTAATTGGTTTAGTTCCTAACGAGGAGTCGCACCGCTTGTTCGTCGACTTAGAACCTGTAAGTATTTGTTTAAAACTCTTTTCTTTACAAACTCTCTCGATTATATACTGTATTGAAGTCGAAACACTAAAGCCGCCAACTCAACGACATAGGTTTCAAACCCGCAGACAGCCTGATGGCTTCACAAGTTTATAAGTTGGAAAACTCTATCGACGTCATAAAATACACCATATCCAACATCATTGCAATTAAGTGGCTACAAAGACGTCTAAATTTAATTATTGTACATAAAAATATAACAAAATTCATAAAGAAAGTGAACTGTAACAATATTAATATAAGTAAGAATAAACTTGTAGTGCATTTTACGTACAGTAAATCAGTAATTCATTTAAGCGTTATTGTATATCATTTTATAACAAACAAGCGGACCCCAGCGCCATCTGTCGGGCTGATTTGTGAATCTAAACAATCCAGGGTGCCACCCAAAGGCATACCAAAAAATTCATTCAAATCGGTCCAGCCGTTTAGGAGGAGTTCATACACACGCACACAAGAATTATATATATGAAGATTACCAGATGTGTACAGAGTTTATATAAAACGTAAGCTTATAGAAAAATCCTATTATAATATTAAGGATTTCATGTATGATAAAAAAGCTTGGGTATGAATTGCTCTAACTTCATAGCTAAATGTTAACTTGACTGTGAGATGGTGATAACAAAAAAACCTGGCTATGTTTGTTGCGGACTCTTCCTAGACCAGAGCGCGTTAGGAATCCTCCTAGTTTAAATTAACGATTGAAGCTATCACTATCGCCTTACAGTAATGTTATATATATGAACGCTTCATAAGTGCCTGTGATAAGGTTTACATAAATAGAACATTTTTGAATTTGAATTTGAATTAAATACTTAAAAAAATCAGACTACTGGTTTAAACAGGCTAGACCATAGAGCCGTAAAGCAAGTTTATTTAAAATAAAATGAGCGACTACATGATAGCGGCAAGTCACAGAGAAGCGCCCGTCATGTAATGCGCTAGCCGCCTAAAATTTTCTTTCAATGTGATGCCGCCGACACCTAGTGGCCGGGCTGAGTCGGCGGCCTTGGTGTGTAAACTCTTATAATATATAATATAAACGGTTTTATCAACTCCCGCTCGCGAGATGATAATATGGCTAGTGGAAATAATAAAACCGGCGGTAAAGTAATACTATTTCCGGTAGCCGTGCAGGGGGGCACCTTAATTTTATCCCTTTCCTTTAACCAGGGGCTTGGCAGCGACCCTGCTTTCTGAGTCCAAGGCCGTGGGTTCGATTCCCACTACTGGATAATGTGTGGGGAACATGAATGTTTTTCAGTGTCAGTTTTCGCCTCTACACATCGCCATCTAGCCCCAAAGTAAGTATAGCTTGTGGTACTTAGATGACTGATGAATATATTTATGAATAATATACGCAGATACTTATTATGCACAGATAATATGTGTATCTTAAGTCTGTAAATTATTCATAAACATATGCATCCTTCATCTCAGTACCCATAACACAAGCTACGCTTACTTTGGGGCTAGATGGCGATGTATGTATTGTCAATTGATAATGCATGTTCTCTATCTCAGCACACCGGGACAGTGGTCCGAGGCATGAAACGTGCGCAGTTTAATATATTCATGCGACGCATCGACGGTATACCTGACACGTATAATTTGCGAACCACTCTCACGCCGATACTGTGGATCGAGGAGGTATTTATACCATACTTACTTTTTATACTATTGTTGTTGTGACGTATTTGTTTACTTGTGTCATTATGTATTTTGTATTGTTGTGTATTTATGTATTTCATTATAGTAGATTATGAATCAAGTAGTTTTACATTGCATTTTACAGTCGAGGCGGTATAAGGCGCAGAAGCTAAAAGCTATGTGCTTAGAAACCGAGAGTGTAACAAGTAATGTACTATGCGCGTGTCATACGGCAATTTTCATCACACTTGCGAGTTAAAAACAGGATAAAGTTTTAAATACGTTTTCAGAAAATAACTTACCAAATTTTGCTGTTTATCCATTCTATGAAAGTTTCGTAGGCCACTCTCTAGATTTTGGTCGAAACAGTACATTCACTCGCCATTATTGCCTCGATTATTATTACCGGCGGAGTAAAATGTACTATAGCTCTACTTTCCAATTTTAACTGGACATTTTAAATTATTAACAATAAACCATAAAGCGAAAATATTTATCACGAAAACCGTAAAACGGCGAGAAGGCTTTTTTTTCGCGTGCCAAGGTAAACCAACATACAGCCAGCTTTTTTCGCTGAAAACATCAATTGTTAACTATTAACTAAAATTTAACGTTCAGTTATCATAATTGAGAATGTAAAATTATTTGTTCATTATTGGAAATGCCTACTATGTTTAGCCGCATAAAATCTCTTTGACGGTAAAAAAAAAAGAATCTGTATTACCCAGCTAAATAAAAATGGTCCATCTGCATACATATAACTTGCAGTTGCAGCCCAAGTACGGTAATTTTCAAATAAAACACGCGTGACTAATATCTTGGATAATGAGCCTTACATCAATATAATGAGTTTCTCGTTACGAGCAAGTGTGATGAAAAATACAGTTATCTACTCTCATGCTTTAAATCCCTTATAAAAGACTCTGAAAGAGTTAGCTTATTGCCAACATTAAAACATCGTAAACATGATATCATCCAAACGGATGCTATAATGTTGTACTTAATTTTATTATAACACTCCTATGTTTTTTTTTTTCAATCCCTTCTGCGCAAAGGGTTTCACACAGACAGCCAATTTCTTACTGCGCGATGAGTGATCATTATGTGTATGAATTAAAAAAAAAAACAATTTCATTTACCCGCGTGCTGGCTAAACGCCACGAGTCGTAAAAAAAAGAGGTTATTCAATCCCTCGTTTAGTCCCCGCTATTTTTCTATAGTTTCCCGCCAATAGTTTAAAAAAAAATAGTTCACAAAAAAATATATTAAAATATATTTTTTTAATTCCATTGAAAATAACAATAGTGTATGTAAATATTCCTTCGAGTACATAGAGATCGATCTTCCAACATTAAAGAACATATTCCAATGAATTTGAAATTACTACAACAATAAAACATAAACATTTTCAATTTTTTATATATGCTCATCATTTCTAATTTTCGCCAGCGTAGATTCACAAAAAAGTAGTAGTCTGGCCTTGCTCCTTTTTCCCATTAAACCCTGACCTCTCATAGATTATTTTCATAATTTTGGATGTTATTTTAATTACATTTGCTAGTAGTTGGAAGCAGTTTTTTTTATCTTCGGGCACTCCAAATATTTGTGCTTTAATTATTAATAATTTACCGTCCCTTTTTCACTACCATAAGCAGCTTTCTTTACTCGGCTTTCTCCAACAATTTGGTGAGTGCTGTGGTTTTAAATGGGATATCCCATTCGGTCGATCCCATGGGTTCGATCGTCGGCAGGGGCAATTTGAGAACTCATCATTTCTTAATTTTCCCCCATTACATACAAAGACATGCAACAATGGTGCTTAGCGGTAGAAATAAGTATTGTGGTATTAATTCCCCAGGGAGCTATATCAAAAAAAGCTCTTCTGTTACTGAAAGTTTACGCGTTAGCCCGTTGCCATCTTTGACTGCATCATCACTTAACAACAGCTGAGATTGCATTCGTTTGCCGACAGGGCTAACTTGTAGTGGAATAAAAAAAAAGTTACAAGCTGTCTTCTGTTTTCCAGGGCATGAACTTACCGGATGAATACGTGGAAATGCTAAACGATCGATTGCTGTCCAGTCTGAGGCTTGTTGACATATTAATACCAGTAGCCATTGCGCTATCCTGCTTGGTTCTACTAGTTGGAGTGACGATCCTTATCATTGCCAAAAGGAATACGAACAAGAATAAAAATGGTTGAGCGGCGAAAGAGGAAAATATTATTATTTAAGAAGAAAAATTAGAATGCAACTATTTATTTCAATAAACCTTTGTACTATTTATAGATTCTAAGCAATTTTTTTTATTTATGCGTGTCATCTTCCTTTCTCAACTATAAAAAAGCGTAACAACGTGACCGGAGCATCTTTAAAAGTCGACTTAACGAAAATCTACCAAGGTTGGGAACCCCTGCTTTAGGCTATAGGCGGATTACGTCATAGGCCGTTGTGCATCCTTTTAGTAGTGTAAGTTGGGTTGCCAATGAAAAACATTTAATTTTTATTTATATAGATAATATATACCTGATCTATACCTACTAGATCATTAGGTATTAAATGATCAATAATAAAATTTTTGTAGTCGTGTCTTTTGACGTGTTTTTATTGTTCTGTTTGTGTTTAAAAACATTAAACAGATATTGGCATTTACAGAGATTTTTGTGTGGCGGAAGGTGTGACTTTATAATTTAATTTTTGTATTATTTTTTTATTTATGTTTATTATTTCAGCTACTAACATGTATTTAAGTAAACAAACAACTGAGCCCTAGATCCTAAATAAATAAAATTATTATTATTAGATATTTTTTCTAATATTTTTAATAGATAGGAAAAATGTATAACTCTTTACAGCAATGTAATTATGTCGCAGCTTGCATTCCGGTGGCTCTAACATCAAAGCTCAATAAAACAGCAATTTGTACTTTAGGCTTGGGGTATACTGAACGTTTCTAGAATTGGACACGTTTCAATTCATTAAATCAACACTAAAACTCTCAAACTCACTTGGAACATGACATTTTTTTATTTCCAAGACTATCGTAGAGCTGTGCGCTGGGTCTATGCTCTAAACCCCCCGCTCTATATTTTATTTTATGTTATTTAACAAATCATCGAATGATATGTCTCTTAATAATATTTAAGAAGATAAACCATAGAAAATCTTGTATATTTTTTACTTGAATTATGTATTTTACTTGACAAGAAAAAAAAAAAAAAAAATAATAAAATGATAAAAAAAATAATAATGGTGATAACTAAAATTAAATACAAGGCTAGGTTTGTTGTTTCTTAGAGCAGCTATTGATATGTTTTGCAAGTTTTAAATTGATAAATATGAAGTCTGAAGTAGTTAGCGTAGGCGGCGTGCCTGAACAAAACCTAGCCCAACTGAACAGTCAATAAATATTTTCTGGACGACTTTACGATTCTCTTTACAATTTCTTCGGCTCAAAGTCTGTTTTCTAATTTTAAATGACTGACACAAAAACAGATACACGAATATAAGGACCTACGAACAAAACGATTTCACTGCTTGAACAAACAAATACATTTAATGGCGTCTCACGCCTACCAAAAGCTAGCTTCCAATCATACGAAATCTAACTGAACCGCACAGCGCCTTACGTTGTTTCGAGGTCGTTATAATTCGTAGGTATCTCAAAGTTTATATGGTTACCTGAAAACTTAGACCGCAGGCAGGGGGTGTTTCAATTCCCTCCAAAATGTACACACCCATAGTTTTATATGTCTGAACGTACTATAATATTATCGAATCTGGTATCGTCATCTGTTGTAATGCAATAAAACCTTCTCGTTTATAGCACGCTATTCAAACACATGCTTTAAGAGCAAATGTAGATTAAAGTAAAGCGCGCGCGATTCGGGAGAGAGTTTACGTCTATCGGTATGCTTAATATAACATTCCGTTATTATTGTTTAGAGATCAACCTCAAGGCAAATTAGGGGTACACACGGACACGCCGACACGCACGCAACCATCTGGTTAACTGACCGTGTGGGTCCGTACAATAACCAAGTTTTATATGATAAAAATCCGGTCCCAGAAGACGTTAACTTACCCGATGATTTGCTAGATAGTCAAAATAATCATCTCTCTTTTTTCCAGATGAACTTTTCAAGATGCTACTTCAACTATTTCGCACAGAAATGCACAGAGCACCAACTGTTAGTCATAAAGCTGATACCCATCATTGCTATAATGATTTGCTTCTTCATATACTTCTGCGTTGCAATGTACATCCGGTTCTGGGGCGTGCAGGTGCGCATTGTAGCCGCCCGTCCGAATCGGCCCAGGCGTCAGAACCGTCGCAACCGCCGCCGCTACAGGAACTTCTAAATGACTTACCCAACATTTTCTTTTTTTTTCTACTTGTCAAACCTTCCGTCGACGTACCGGCATGCGACATAGCGTACCGGTAATGATGCAACGTAGAAACCGGGATTAATTTAACTGGCATACCCCTTTCGGCAGTGTTTTTCAATGTGAGGCTGGCGACCCCCTGGGGAGTCTCGAAGGCTCTATATGCAGAATGATGGAGAAGCTACTACAGTAAAAAACAGTAAAGTTTTAAAAGATTTCGATAGACTCGCGTAGCGGTGGCGAAACAGCCGGCCGGTTATGTATGCGCGTAAATTACGTTATCTATTGGCGACGAATTTGATTTACATCAATGTGTTTACGTACTTAATTACGTATTTTCCGAACCCTTTCGAAATTATGAAAATGAATAAATATGTTGGATTAAGTTTTTGGCACAAAATGAAATTAAATGGAAAAAAATAAGGGGGTCGCGAATTTTTCGTCATACTTTCCTTTAGTCATGAAAAAGGTTGAAAAACACTGCCTTACGGGTTAGCCCATACCCCTTATGGGTTAGCCCTATACAACTTAGACTGCATCACCGCTTACCACCTGGTCCTCAAGTCTGCTATTACAATAATTGTGTCGATTATAATTATTAAATTAGCAACAGATAGTAATGAAGTTGTCTTGCAGCTAGTTACCTATCAGCAATGCACGTTGGTTCCGTACATAAAGGGTAAAACGGGACGCTATTTCTGAGACTTCGCTGTCCGTCCGACTTTCACCACGCTGTATCTCATGAACCGAGACAGACAGTTGAAATTTTCACAGATAATCAACAAATACTAATTTATACCAATAAAGCAAATAGTTTTGTGTGGTGGGAGGCTTTGGCCGTGGCTAGTAACCACCCGACCGACAAAGACGCGAAGAAACCGATATGACTACCGTATTCCCTAAAAAGTTAGCCCGCTACCATCTTAGACTGCATCATCACTTACCACCAGGTGAGATGGCAGGCAAGGGCTGACTTGTAGTGGAATAATAAAAAGAAAGTATACTCAACTTGAAGTATCGTTGAACCTTGTAATCGTTGAGTGTCTACACACGACAGCCCTACCTAGTGTCCAAGCAGGAAGAGGTACAAACAGGAATTTTATTTATAATTATTTGAATTTTATTGATATTTATTTATTTATTTATAATTTTTTATATTTTGTTCAGTTAATTAATAATAAAAAAAGTTTTTTTAATTTTATTTTTTTCTTGCATTGGTTCTTTCTGTCATTGATTGACCATTGACACAGCATTGAAAAGCAGACTTGGGGACCCAGCATAGCTATTGTAGGCAGGAGACATAACTCTACGAGGAAAAAAAACTGTTTAACATCTCCCATCGTTTAATCATTCCGAACAACGGCGCACGGGTGGAAATAATATCCAAATAACATACGTGTAATGTAAAACGGCATACTGACTGCTGAATTGGCAATGGGCGGGGCACCGGTATAAGTCGGAGATCCACGCACGGGGCCCCGAGACATCAATATGATACTTTGCTTCGATTGACAAGTAAATTTTATGCCTTGTCAATTGATATCTCTCCATCTTCTTTGTGTGCTGAGTCCCAACATGTTTGTACCCAAGTATTGGATCCAATACAAACCTGTCAGTGGAAATAATCGGGGGATATATCTCCTATCCACGATAGCTGTGCTGTTGAGATTGCAGTCAAGGGCTAACTCGTTACAAAAAGACCTTACCGACTTTGTGACAATTTTAAACATCATATAATCGATAGATTAAGGTTAATAGTTTAAGAGGTTTACTGCACCATCTTTAAATATATAATTGCACCAAGTTTTAAATTACTAATTGCACAAGGATATTGGTTCCAAAACTGTTGTACATAAATCTGTAACATAAACTAAATTAACAGGTCTAAAAATAGTGCTCTCCTTTTCCACGGAGAGAACAGTAAAGAGAGACAGTACCTACCTACCTACTACCAAAACTGTCAATATAATAATCTAATTTAGCTAACAAGATTCGTGTACAATAGATGTATTGGCACCATTTAGAGATAAGTTGCACAAAATATTTAATCGCATATTACTGAAGTATTTTAATCTGTAATTCTTATTAATTAAATGATTATATCTCAATGTAGTTTTTTATTTATACGTCCACTTACTTTATCGAATACGGAACATCAAAATGCTGACTGTCCTAAACTTCTTGAATTTTTGACAATTTTATCGGACAGAGCCCTCACTCAAAGTTGAGTTGCCAAAATAATCACTGTTGCCTCGACACATTTTTTTCTTTCATTTGCGACTGAGTTTAGTAGTACCAGAATTAAGAAAATACAGAAACCTTGTACACGGCTAATATTGAAGAATAAAAAAATCACTCCAATTTAGTGGTCTCGAATAGGCAGTCATTTCATTCCATTTAGCAGTTGACATTAATTATTTTTACCTAATGTACTAAACGTTTACCATAAAATGGCAAAAGTTTGTAAGCTAGCAACTTTCTGCGGGTGTGAAGTGAGACGTGCGCGGGGCGTTTTCACTGTTTTCGAACACAATGAGGGTTCTGTACGTTCTTATTATGTGTACGCAGGTTAAAAAACGGTACGAGCCTTAATAATATAAGCAGTATTAGCCCATTGGATAAGAGCTTGACTTAACATTCGAGGGGCTGAGATCCCAGACTTCACCTCTAACTTTTCTGTATGCCTGAGAGTTCTATATAATATTCTTAAAGGTATGTGGAGTCTACCAATTCGTACTGGGCCAGCGTGGTGAACTACGGCCTTAACTTCTCATTGCGAAAGGGGACCCGTGCCGTGTAGTGGGTAACAAACCTGTATAAGTTAAAAACAAACCAATTACGCCCGGGACGTCTACGGTCAGGGGCCCGTGGCATTTCGCCCATCTTACCGCCATTACTGTTATAGCCATATTTGACTAAGATAATATATCTAAAGATCAAGATAAATTGTTGCAGATATTAGGAAATATTGCTAATAAAGTCACTAACTAAAAATTCAATATTGCATGGGTAGAAGTATGGACAAATCCAAAAATATTATCGTGGTATGTAACCTTTGAACTATATTTAAGAAGTGTTGATTAACCACGAAAATTTTAGTTTAAAATCTTTAATTATGGAGAACTCTCAGGCATGTCGGTTTCATCCCGATGTTTTCCTTCACCGTTGAAGCAAGTAATATTTTAATTGCTTAAAATTCTCATAAATTAGAAACGTTAAAGGTGCGCGCGTGCAGGCCTCCCGAAAGTAAAGTCGAAGTCCTACCCACATGTCTCATATATATATACTTCATATATCTCGCTCATAGTTTTAGACGCATAGAAAATTGTCTCCCAGTATTCTCTGCTGCCAACTGATAAAATAATTTTAAAGTAGGTAAGGTTTAGGCCCAGTTGTCCAAATTTGATAAGCCAGCATACAGCCTCTAACATCTGGAAATTTAAGCCGTTGTCCATGAAATGAATACACCTGAATTGAGCTCTAGAAGAAGAGCACCTAAAGTTCATTTTACGTAATTCTTCCTTTTTTCCTTTGACATGGGGCACGAAGACTGTTCTAGGTCAGTATCGACTTAAATATTCTACAAAGCATGCTATCTATATAATATCTGTCAGGTATTTTTTTCGAAACTTCTACATTTGACGTGACAATGAAATTGCCGACATCGTAACTAATAACTTCCTTTTTTTAACGAACTAATTTCTTGGTTAATTGGATATAATTATTCTTATCTTTAGTTATACTTATTAAAGTTGGTACGTAGTTACGGAATTTACTGAAATAAACTACAACTTTCTAAAGGTCAGTCGACGGATTGCTCGTTTTATGTGAGGTCCAAAGTGATCAAAAATCAAATTACAGATTTATTTTAGTAGTGCTATCTTTATCTACAAGGGAGAGTAGGGAATGCATAGCACTACTAAATTTAATGTGCCATGTCATGATTTTGGTTATGAGGTACACTTGAAGTACCTAAGTACACTCGCGTAAGTCGTGCAAACTTTACCGAGGTAGGTAGCGTAAGCTAATGGCCCAAGTTACTCGCAGGCGCACCAGGACATGCTATTTACATAAGTTATTGGGGCATTTTACTTAGTTGCACGAGCTTATTGTTGTGCCACCTCCATATAAAGTCCATACTCCATGTAAAAGCATAGCGAGCGATCGTCGCTTGCACGAGATCTCGATTGCACGTGTTCTTTTATAGTATCAAATAATTAACGGTACAAGCAAAATGTTTAGGAAAACATCGTCTATAAACAGAACAACTCTTCGTTCGGACGCCCTACAAGGCTCCGCCATGTGCCAACAACCACGCCCTAAAAGCTGCTACATTGAAATGCTAGAAGTGGTGACAGCGCAGGTGGTAGGAGCACGACTTGGTGGGTAGGAGCTCGACTTCACTTGCGGGGGGGTCTGAGTTCGAATCTCAGTACGCACGTCTAACTTTTCTAAGTCATGTCCGTTTTAAGCTATTAAAATATTACTTGCTTCAACGGTTAAGGAAAACATCGTGAGTAAACCTGCATACCTGAGAGTTCTCCATAATGTTCTCAAAGGTGTGTGGAGTCCACCAAACCGCACTGGGCCAGCGTGGTGGACTACGGCCTTAATCCTTTCGTATTGTGGCGGGAGACCCGTGCTCTGTAGTGGGCCGGTATTGGGTTGATATGATGATGAGTAGCACAAAAACCAAATGAAAGGTCCTGTCAATGCATCCGAAATAAGCAGACGGTTTGTATTACCACATACCCAATAAATACTCAGTGCCATGGAAATGTATTGATCTAAGCAAGGTAGGTCCTCAAGGTATAACCTCTCATTCAATAGATTATTCAAGAACAAACTGTATGGAACGTACCTACAGCAAAAGTTCATGGTGAAAAATGCACGCCACGTAGAAGTTATTATACCTAGTGCCCAAGTCATGAATAGTTAATAGTATTCGACGGTGTGACCTGTAACTATTTCTCCGAGCTATGTTGCATTTACCATGCGTCTCGCCGAGCTATATCGATAACTCTAGTTCTTCTACGGATCTCCTAATTTCTGATTTGATCACGTAGAGATACTTTGCTTATATCTCGGTCTGAAAGGATGCTACAAATATGGTTTATATGTTAATATTTAGTAAATAAAATCCCTAATGTAAGGGAAAAACGCTTTTGCTCGGAGCGGCTATTTTCAACACGCCATTTTTTAAAAACTATTGCAATTAGAAACTTGGTTTGTTTTTTTTTAAATTCAACAATTCCTACCAAGTTTCAGGGGGCTCCTCAGGAGATCCCATGGCTCGGAGCGTAAAACTCTTTAAATATCGCTTTTACAAATTTTTAATAAGACCGATCAACTTTTACAAATTACTACTAAAGCCCTAGGATAGCCCCATGGCGCTATGACACCATGGCCGCTCGATAAAAACACTAACGACTTAAAAATATTGTAGTACCTAAATAATTTATTTCTAGCATTTTAGATGTAAAAAAAGCCTGTTATTATTAGGTAGAATTTTTTTTTTTTACTGAAAGGAACCTCCTCCTTTTTTGCAAGTCGGTTAATAATAAATTATGGTTTCAGGATAAAATAGTAAAATCCTGCTTAGGTTGCATGCAATTCACGCTACTTTTTAAAGGTTTGCAATTATTCCTAATTTATAATAGCCGAATGGCAGCTGCTCATAACGTTCTAAAAAAATTTGCTTTACCCGAAGCCGGGGCGTTAATGTTAGAGGAGTTCTCCCGTCATCACCATCAGCTCCTTTATTGTGACGAGCATAAATTGCTTATCCACTATATACCATAACCGAAGCGCAACCAGTGTAATACTTATTATTAGTTCCAGTGGCCATCCGGGGTATTCATCCTCAGATCCACTTCACCAAATGGTGCTTTTCAACAGCAAATGCTGAAGTTACTTTAAAAAATACTCAAATTGCAATAGGTGAACCTTATAGTATTTGAAGAGTTCTCTCAATTTATCCAGGATCCCCTTAGCAGATCTTGACCTTATGAAAATGGGACCAGGCGGGAAGTATAGTCTCAAAAAAAATAAAAAAATCTAATCGGTTTATAAATGAGTGTTGAGCAACCATAAAAAATACAACCTTAACCTCACTCCTCAAACCTCCTCCTTTTTTGCAAGTCGGTTAAATATAAATAATGGTTTCGGGATAAAATTGAAAAATCCTGCTTAGGATAGGCCATGCATGTGTGATAAGCACGCCACTGTTTTACATAATAACACCAGAAATCATATCTTGATTTTATATGGCAAATTTGGTAACTTTTACTTTCCTATAGGTGATGATTTATTTACTGACAAGGTTACTTAAAGGCATTCGTTTCTCGAAAGACATAATTATTTGTAAAATTGCTAAATATTGAAGTTGGAAAAGCGAACCTTTTGCTTGTTTTTTGGGTGGTCCTCTCAGTTGATGATTCGTTTAGAACCGTTGGTACAATCAAAACAAACATACTTTAGCATTTAACATTTCAGTGCCTGTAGTAAGGCCTACTCTTAATAATAATTAATAAATGAAATGAAATTTGAATCTTGAAATAGAAAGAGTCACTTTAAATAATTAGGGTTATTATCTGCTATATTGGAGTACAATAAAAGACGGTTTTATTGATATACCACATATATTTAAACGTATATAATATTTTAATTCTTAATATTTCACCTTAAATAACACAGATTTTGGAAAACATTTAGACGTTACATTTAACTAATGGGCATGAAAATAGCGCCCTATCCAAGAGGTCAGAAGAAAGGCAGTCGCCGCCAAAACAACAATTGGTATCATACGCTATTAAACAAACATTATCGCCCGTAACAATATCTATAGCAATGGACTTTTACAGGATACTGGAATATCAAGTGAGTACAGATAATATTCGAGATGACGGTTGAATTAATTGAAAGGCAGACTCAAATCCTAGATATGCCCATGTATTACCGACTGGCACGTGACAAAAGAAGGCGCATCTACGATTAAAATCTTAGTACATAGGTTATTAAATTACTAATAAAGTAAGTTACTTAACACGCTACATACATTTATTTTGGGGACCTGTATATGCAGCCCATATTGGTATCAATAATTATTTATTTCCATAAAACACTACGAAACTATTCGATGGGTAATAAATTACGGTAAGCGCAGACAAAGCGGTATGGTATCGCATGCACTAACACGTTTACGGTAACATTCTTAATTCACGCAGGATTGCTTTACAGAAATGGCGTGATGACCCGTCAGTGCATTGCAATGTAGATCAAAATAAAAAAAAAATCTAAATTATAACAAGTTCGTCAATCCGTTCCACGCAGGTATTACCTAGCTGGCCGGAGTTAGCAAAAAAACGACTTTAAGACTGGAGAAAGAAATGAGTTAAAAAATACATGCGGGATTTGCCATTCCGCTCTGCGCTGGCCTAAACGGTGCAGGTTATTTTAAAGGAAATTTTAACGTTGAGCTTTATTTAAGGAAAATTCGTTCAACTATTCACTAAACATACACCTATATAGTAATATTATAAGTATGGTGATAATTCATTCCACACATAAAGTCAGTATTCCAGTAAACCATTAAAATAAGTCTTCTTCTAATAACGGATAACATAACCGAACAAAAAAAGTTCCGAGGCTGATAACGGGCCCGCAGAATTTTCTTCTCTGGACTAGAAAATATAGATAACTAAAGCTTAAATGTTCGTGCGGTCACTATTCCAAGATCTAATGCATAAAAAATAGCTAACAAAAATCAAAATAATATTACATCTAGGCCACGTCATCATCCTCGTGCGCACATGTCACCGTTGATAGTCTCACATCGCGTAACTGACGTCAACTACTGCGTAAGTACACTTTCGTAAATTTTAAAGGGGTGTCTAAACCAAACTATCCAAAAGTTTCACGATCATAAACCATGTTGGTCACGCGTTACAGGGCTATCAACGTCGATTTCAAATCAAATCAAAATTACCTCTTTCATTTGAACTTAAAGAAAGTGTTTGTAAATAAATTATTTTCCTTTCACAATACAATTCAAACACAATAATAACTATATACGCGTATTGCATATTATGCAAGTATTTTACAACTAATACATTGCAATTACAAGAAATGTAATCACAAAAAAGTTTCATTGTAACTGATTATCTGCTAACTGACCTCACACAAAAGGGTGTGACATACTATGAACTTCAGTTTATATCATATATTTGAATAATGGAACTGACATCTACCTTATTTACATGTCGCAGCATCTTAAAAATAATATAACCAAAATAAAATTATATTAAAGCAAAACATTTTCGAACGTTATAAAATATTATAACGTATATCTTAAATGTTTGCAATTTTGTATTAATTATTAAAATAAATTTTTCATCCATTTGGTGCCGAAGCTAACGGCAAAAAAAAATCGCTTCATTTTTGTAGTTAATATAACTCAGTTAAAACGAGCTGGCAAAGATAAGATTTAAGTATATTATATATGGTTGAAAGTTTCCTATTTAATTAAAACATCAATTTAGCGCAGAAATTCTACGACTAACTCTACGAACGCCTATGCTTTTAGCTCATGCTTCATTGAAAGATAATACGTTTTCATTTCTCCCAAGAAACATTTTAGTATTCAATTTAAATTCAATAATTAAATATATAGAGGACGAATTCATAATTAATTAATATATAATCCGCTAGAAAATGAGCTAGTACAGAAAGTAAACTATATTTTTTTTTAAACCATTATAAAAACACCCTCGCCTGAACTAAGTAGATTTAAAATTCAACTAAATAATAATATAAAACGATATACAGTATGTACAAAACTGAAAGTAATTAAAATTTAGATTAAAAAGTTGTGTGGTCGAAATGTCATAAAAATGACATTCATAAAAGAGCAAGAATACTATTTACAAAATATTTACAATTGGATTAGATCACCACAGAGCCGTTCGCAAATTACAATGCGAGCTGCAGCCAACGCATTCGACACTACCCGCGTTTATTTAGCGATATGGAATTTTGGATTCGTCATGCAAGCTGGCAGTAGGTAAAGTGCGCCCGGCTCACTCGAGCACTTGCCGGTTGTCGTCGTAGCTGCGCTTTCGTCCCTTCGCGTGCGCCAGCATGGTGACGAGCTTCTTGTGGCTGTCGCCGACGATCCAGCCGTGCTGCTGCGGGTGTTCAGGCGTGTGATCGCCCTCGCCCTCGGACCAACCCGCAGGCCGTGCGCGCGCCATGGGGCCGCGCGCACGCGCAGTCTTCCGCGCACCAAACGCCTCGCGCCCCTCTGGCTTGCGCGCCTTACGCTTGCGCACGTGCGAGGGGATTACCGACTCGGCGCTGTTGGGCCTCGGGGGCGCCGCGTCCGGCTCCGACTCTGAGCTCCAAGTCTCCGCCAGCACGTTCTGCTTCCCGACCGTACATTTCCGCCGCGCTCTCTGCCTGGCCACGCCGGCGTCCTCGTACGATATCTCCTCTTCCGGCGAATCCACCCGGAATGACTCCATTACTTCATCGCTCATTCTTTTCGTAATACCCAATTTCTCTGCGAGTAGTTTCTCTTTTGATTTATGTTCTGTGAAAGTGTATATTTCGTCGTTCTTTTTCGTAATACCCAATTTCTCTGCGAGTAGTTTCTCTTTTGATTTATGTTCTGTGAAAGTGTATATTTCGTCGTTCTTTTTTTTCGTAATACCAAATTTCTCTGCGAGTAATTTCTCTTTTGATTTATGTTCTGTGAAAGTGTATATTTCATCGCTCTTTCTTTTCGTCATACCCAATTTTTCCGCGAGTAATTTCTCTTTTGATTGATGTTCTGTGTAAGTGTATGCTTCATCGCTCTTTCTTTTCGTGATACCCAGTTTCTCTGCGAGTAGTTTCTCTTTTGATTGATGTTCTGTGAAAGTGTAATCTATATCTCTCGCAGGCAAAGAATCGAGGTACTTGGATTTGTAATCGTCTTTTTCAGCGACATCGGCAGCTTTTCTATACTTGCTGAAAGGAGTATCGAACTTTAACACTTGATGCGTTTTGGTAAAATCTTTAGAGGATTCATATTTATACGCCGCGGCGTTTCTTTGACTAATTAACTCTTCAAAAGGAGTCACAGTCATACTCGGCACAGGTTTCTTTGATAACACGACGGGAGGTAAGTCGTTGTGTTTCGAGTACAGCATATCTCTCCTTAGCGGCGATATTCTACAGTACGTGCTCGAAGACGAAGTGCTTTCTTTGGGAGGATCTTCATCTTTCAATTGTTCTTTAGGCTCTTTTTCAAGTAAGCTATCAAATAACTGATCGAGATTAGCTTTTGGTTTGGCCAACTGTTTGATGTTCTTTTTATCATTACGTACTGCATTGTGCTTGAATATTTTTCCCATCACAGCATTCTTCTCAATTACATCCTTCCTTTTAAGAGGAGATGACTTTTTAGTCTCATTATTGCCTTTCACACAACCCATCTCACATGAGAGTACACTATTTTCAGTTTCGTCTTCACTAAATGCGAGGTCATCCATATAAACAAAGTCATCACCATCAGATACACTGTCAGTGGAAGTATGAGCTACCTCATTGGCATGCGCATCGCGTTTCGATGTGCTTGGTGAATCCTTATTAAAGCTTTTGAATCGCTCCATTAAGGTAGAAGGTCTGAACTCAAACAATTCAGTATCTTCTGTATCCAAGAATTCGTACACATCAACTTTTTTTTGAGATGGTTCTTTAGTGACTTGATTGCTGCCGGATTCAATGCTTAAACCAGAACTTTTTCGCTCTCTTTTCTTCTTAGTATTGTTCTTCCTATTCCTTTTAAATGAACTCCCTGCGGAAGGAGCATAGGCCGACATATTGATATCCGATGTTGAAATTGAAACCTTTACGCCGTCAAATCCTTTCAAAGCGCCTTTGGTGGGCACCACGTTCTGACTTTTTTTAGAGCTTCTCTTCACTTTCTTTCTGTCAGATTTCTTTCGGGTTTTGTTACTGCAACAGAATAATGTATTAAATATTTATATACGAAGACATCTTTGGTGAAGTGTTCAGCACGTTCGAGTATGGATAACGAGGTCCTGGGATCGATTGCTGGGTCAATGGATTGTGAGTCGCAATTTCCGATTCCTTAATTATTAGGTGTTGAATTTTTCTTAGTAATTAACGAAAATCCGTTGCTCGGCTGAAGACACTTGATACCATTTCTTAGATAACAATAATTATTTTTTTATTAATTTATACTCTTTATTCAAAGACAAAGTCGAAAATATCTTTACTCAAGTAGGCCCATAGATGTCACTTGTGATGCGTACATGACATTAGAAATGTGTACACTGCAGTGAGATGATGGCACCATTTGTACACCACATCAAGTTCATAAAAACAAGAAAAAGAACAGACACTTCGAGTACGTAGTAGAATATAAAAGGCGGCCTTATCGCTAATAGCGATCTCTGCTGGGCAACCTTAGAAATAGGAAAACTATAAAGAAAACGAAGAGGTGGAGTTTTATAATTACTTAGCATGTTTGAACTTAATATTATTATATTTGTTACCCTGTGACCATATTTATAGAATAATGAATTTACATGCATTATACAACGTGTAACAGAATAACGTAATAATATTGAAGGATGCTTAATTATCATTTAAAGTAAATGATCATTTAAAATAAAATTATCATTCAAAAATCAGTCTAAAAATTAAATTAAAAGAAGCATATTTATTTTTCCATACAAACGAATTCAAAACATTCTAAGTGTTTACTTGTGACAACCTTATTGAAGATAAAAGACCGAAACACGCCTAGTATGCAACGCGCACCTAATAAAAGTGAAGGGAGTCACACGATTTTAATTTTGCATGTGATGCAAAATCATCTGCTATATCTGATTTTATTCAGTAAAAACTATAGCAGAGGTTTACTCAATAACTATTGGGTTTTCGGTTTCACAGATAAGTCTCAGAGACAGTACATAATGTATTTCTAAAGCCTATGAAGTATTATTTTGGTTATTTGTACGTTGTATGATCCGCATCCATCCGGGTTATACAGGCTAAGGATAATCTGGATGGTCTCTGCCTGAAATCCCTAAGAAGGTGGTCTAGTACCCAGTATTTATTTCAAGCAGACCTATTGTGCATCTTTTTTGATATATTAAAAAAAAACCTGCAAGTTCTATTGTCAACGTCAAGTCTGTGTGTTTGTAGGGATTTTAAGCAGCTACTGCCCGTGACACCTAAAAATCCCCTTGTGACCATTTATGTTCCTAGCGTTAGAAAGTACCGTCAGTGAATCTATATCACACTGCAAAATTTTGTCTCCATCAGTTTTGCTTTTAAGCTAAACTTATGCAACAAAGTTTACTTTTTACATATCGTGGGAACAATCCCCGGGTGCATTCTCAGGATAGAAAGCATGCCAGGAACCGTTTATATCCCCAGGGTTCAGTATCCTTTGTCCGTCTCCAGGATGCTTCTTCCTTCATCATCTCCACCAACTTTCGTATAATCGATTCAGTGGTTTAGCCGAACATAGGTTACAAACAAACAAACCAAGAGACACAATTTCACCTTGATAATAAGGGAATGGATAAAAGGAATCGAATGTATACCTGAGATTTGGATCCACCTGTATCTGAATTTGCTTTGCGGCTGCTGCTTGTGACCTGCATTTTCTTTTGATTTTGTCGAATTTATCTTCAAATATATCGATAGTATCATTTATGTCGGGGTACATTTTATCTTTTACATCTGAGTGTCGAATGTTCTTTGTTGGTACAGGTTCTTCTACTTCCTGAAAGTTAACTTTTCTTTGATAATTAGATGCAGTAGCTGTTGCTTGTGGAACTTTCTCTCTCAATTCGTCCGATGACTTTATCCGGAGGCTGGTAAATCCCTTAAGACCAGACGCTTTTTTAAGGTTTGAGATCAAGTCATTTTCCAAATTACGTACTTCATCACTTTCTAATATAGTTTTCGCCGTATTTGAATCCATGTCCTCGTCACATTTTATTTCGCGTTTGTCGCCCAGATTAACACTTTCCAATGCCAATTGGTCTTCACACGTCTGCGGACAATTAAAACTGTTACATTGTCGAACACGGTTATTTTCAGGTACATTTTTTTTATGTGATTGTTTTAACATTTCACAACAATCTAAAAATAACGCTTCGTCCCTACTTAACTTTCTCCGAGATAATTTTTGTTCTCGGATTGTATTTTTAACATCGGCTATAATTTCTTGTAATGTTGGTAAAATAATATCAGAAGTAGGTAAGCTATTCTTTTTCCTTTTGGCTATTTTATCCTGCAAAAATTTTAACTTTTCTAACTGTTGCCTATAAGCTATTAAATAATTTGGTTCCTCTTCAATTATTAGTGACTTAACTTTCAGTTCTACTTCACATAGTCTAGACACATGATATAAAGTCATTTGATGTCGCAAGAAATTATCAGATCTACGAAATGATTTCTTACATACTGTGCAAAATCTTGATTCATTCGGTGAGCAACTCTTCTTTTTTCTACCGCGCCTCGCTGCCTCCCGCCTCTTGGATGGTGAGCCCGACGATCCCTTTGAACATCTACTATCTTCTTTTCTGTTGTCCGTTGCATGCTTTTTACCACTACGTTCTTTTGTCGAAAAATAAACATCGTCGCTTTCCTTAGCCAAGGTTTCAGATATTTTTTTGGTTGCAAGCAAATTTGATTTACGAGGTTTCCTTTCAGAAAAGAAACCAAAGCTTTCCATAAATTGTTCCGATCGACGGTCTTTTTCATTATCAATTTTATCACTTGATATAATTTCCTCTTTTTTATTCATTAAAATTGATAGACTATTCTTTTTTCGTGTTTTTGATTTATCATGCAAGTGCTCATTCGAGTCATTAATATTTTCACTAGATATTTTGCAACCCATCGTAAGTGATAATTCTGCCAATGTTTTCTCTTTTTTCTCAGCATATATTTTTAAGGGTTCGTCACTTTTTGAAGATTCATCAGAATCACTACTAATATATTTGATGCTGTGTGTTTTTTCATTACAGTTAGTTTTAATATTTTTGTGACTGTGACATTTATCATTATCGCAAACAAGAATATTCTTATCAGCACTCGTTGAAGGTGCATGATCTGGAAATTCTATCGGTGAAATGTCTATAATAGCAGAAGGTGCAGTTTTACTCAATTTTCGTGTTTTAGCAGTAATAGATTTAAAAGGAATAAAAGTAATTTTTGGTGGTATTTCTTTTCTAACGAACGGTTCAGTTTTATCGGCCATATCTTCTAAGTCTATGTCATAAGGATCATAGAAATCGGACCCAGATGATTTTACAACAACAGACTTCGACCTTACACGTCTAGCAGGTTTATTGTAACAAGTAGTGATTCGAGTACTAACTATACTGTTATTTTCAGGTGTTTTTAATTCAATTGCCTTTCCAGTTTCCTCATTCTTACTTATTGTTGCAGCCACATTATTTTCAGTTTTATCATTAAGCTTACATTTCTTTGGCTTAGAGCTTGATAAGAAATTATGTCTTAATGGTGAACAAGATTTTCTTTTTTCAATTGATAGAAGTTTAGGACTCGTATTATTATAATTAAAATCAGAACATGTAGCATCACAGTCAATCATTACATCATTCTTGTCTTGTTTTACCAACTCTTTATCATTCAAAGGTAATGTTTCAGAAACCCTATCTTCATGTGAAAGAGTTACTTTAATTGTAATTTTTGCACCTTCGATAACTTTATTTTCTGTATTTATTTTATTTTGTAACTCTACATCAGTACGCTCAGATTTCATTTGATTTGACAATGATTTTTTCTTTTTTGATTTCCTTTTTGATACTAATAGTGTCCGTTTATTTTGTTGAAATTTTATGATGGATTCATTTTCAACTATTCTGACACTACATTCTGTAAACAACTTCGATTGCGACTCTATTTGATTTTTTTGTACTTTTGGAGCAATGTTTGAAATTATGTCTTTCTTGTCTTCGTTCAGAATTTTATTCAAAGGTTCTTTGGGGTTATTATCAATAATATTCGGGATGATATTTAAAGTCTTTTTATCTGACTTTTCTTCAAGAAGAGAAATAGTATTCTTGGATTCTTTCTGGTGATTTTCTTCAATAATATTTTTAATAGTATTATTTACAGAAGTTTTATGCAGATCATCTTCAATCGTATGAGGTTTAGTATTCAATATTGTTTTATGAACGTTGTCTTCCGTAACCAGTGGCATAGTACTCAAAGAAGTTCGATGTAGATTTTGCTCGTCATTATGTGGCAAAGAATTTAACAACGTCGTGTGAAGCTTTTCTTCAATAATATTTGGGATAATATCAAAGTTTTCTTCATCTTTATTTGCGATACTATTTAATGCAGTTGTATTAAGATTTTCTTCAACAATTTTTTTATTTGATGTTATTTTACTATGATTTGCTTCATCTAACAAAAGTTTTGAAAATATTAACTGTTTTTTGGTAAGTGGAGTTCTTTGTTCAACAGCATTATCTCTAGGAACGGGATTGACAGCCTTAGTTGAGTTACTATCGACAAATAATGATTTTCCACGTCGGCTACGTCTTAGAGGAACATTATTTGTTTCTTCCAACTCAATATCAGTAGCAGGATTGTCATCAGTAGCAGGACAAAGCTCCATAGTAACTTTTTTAGTTTTCGTCGATTTTAGACCACTTTCTTTAGGTTTCCCAGATTTATTCAAGTCAGAGTCTTGGTTGACTGCTACATCTGCATTGCAGATAACTACTTTACTTTCAGTACCTGAGTGATGTGGTGAAAAACACTTCTCAGTTGGAGACAAATTTAAAGAACTTTGAGGAAGATTATATTGAGAATCATTTTGATTTGCATATGGTCTTTCATCTTTATTGGTTTCTGTTATGGCATCTGTTGAATGGTCGCAATCTGTACTTATTTGTGTACTTTTTTTAGTCATATCTTTCTTTCCCGTTAGGTTCATAGAGTTCTTGTTGTAGTTATCTGAATTAACTATTGCATTAACAGACGGTGATCGATTAGGGTCTTGATCAATAGGTTTCAATTTAAATGATTCGTCAGAAGATTCCAATTTCTTACCTACGTCAGAAGACACATTGTTTTCTTTATTTATTTCATTTTCATAATCGTTTGTGGCAATAGTCTGATCTTTTTTATCAGAGAATTCAACAGTTTGCACGATGTTAAGACGTCTCCCTTTTCTAGCGTTTTTCTTACAGTAGGGTATCGTATCGATCAAATTACTTTCATTACACACTCTGTCTTTATTTGTCGTAATTTCGCTTATAGTCCCCGTGGGCGAATTTGTAATAGATCCATGTTTATCTTCTATTAAGGATTTATCATAATCAAGCTCTACAGACTTGTTATTTTTTTTAGTTTTCCTTTTCCTTTTATTTGCAGGTGGTTTACTTTGTACATCAATTTTCATAATATTCTGAGCATCAGGAGTTGAATTGGAATCTAGGTGTTTTTGTTTTACAATAACAGCTAATGAAACGTCATCTTCCGAGTCTTCATCTGTCACCGACGATTTTTTGGGAGTATCGGGCTGCGACTGGATTTTATCATTTTCTTTCGTAGATATATCATGAATAGTTTCAATATTTTTATTGCTATCAGAGGCACTGTTCTGAAATTTGTTGGATAATACATTTATTGAATCATCTTGAGTTTTGGTAGAATTGTCCTCAAAGGTAGAATTGTTCTCACAGGTAGAATTGTTCTCACAGGTGGAATTGTCCTCGCAGGTAGAATTATTCTCACAGGTAGAATTGTTCTCACAGGTAGAATTGTTCTCACAGGTAGAATTGTTCTCATAGGTAGAATTGTTCTCACAGGTAGAATTGTCCTCACGGGTAGAATTATCCTCACGGGTAGAATTTCCCTCACGGGTAGAATTGTCCTCACGGGTAGAATTGTCCTCGCAGGAAGAATTGTCCTTACAGGTAGAATTGTCCTCACAGGTAGAATTGTCCTCACAGGTAGAATTGTCCCCACAGGTAGAATTGTCCTTACAGGTAGAATTTTCCTTAGAAGTAGAATTTTCCTTACAAGTAGAGTTGTCCTCACTAACAGCAGTAGGGCCATTGCTATTAGGATTCAATTTAATTTCTTGTGAAACGGTAGACTTTACAAAATGTATTTTATCGGAGGATAATAATGTAGGAGCTTTGCCATCATCTTTCTCAACTATAGCTTTTTCATCAGGCGTCTTTTCCTCCATAGAAGATATACTTTGCATTTGAGACGTTTTCAGTATCTGACGTTGCTGTGTACTGCTTACCTCAGCCTGTTGTATAGCCATAGGACTAATGTTATCAGGATCTTTGCTTATCTCATCTTGCACATGAATAGTAAGCAGATTCTGGTTTTGTATTGCGGCCATCTTATTTTCAGCCAACATTGAGCGATGTCTTTCAGATGGTGTTTTTATACGAACAGCTCTTAAGCTTGCAGTTTTGTCATTACTTGTCTTGGCCACGTTCGATTTAGAAATGGTCGCTGTGGGAGTGACATCTTTAGCAGATACAGTGAGCGTATGCGTCTGAATAACCGATTCAATATTAGTTATGTCGACATTTCCAGACGAATTTTCATCAATAGTTAAATCAATTACCTTGTGTGGGTCATTATATTCTATAGTGTTTGTTAATCTTTTTACCGCCATCATATTTGGAGCAACATTTAATTGACTTAAATGAACACCTTTTGAGGGTGTTCTGTCTTCGGTTGACTGTGATTGCACGGAATATCGTTCGGACAATTGAGGTGTCGGTGGTGTTAGAAGTATCGAACTTGACACAGCAATTGGAGACATCTCTGGAAACTTATAGTTTTTAGAAGATGTAGGTATGGTATTACTCATTCGTCCATCCTCAGACTTAGTTTCAAACTTAAAATCATTTTCTATAAGAGTACTTGTATTTGCACTCGTTAGTAGATTTCTTACACCCTCTTCTGTGTTAGTGGGAGACACGGGTGACGTTGAAGTGGATACGTATTGAGGCAGCACGTTCAGAAGTTGGTTACGGTGATCAACAGGCATAGTGCCCAATATCTCCACAAGTTCTTTGGGTAACAAAGCGATTTTTCTAGCAGTTTCATGATCTTGATCTAAATTAGCAGTATCAGTATTACTAACAGTAACTGTTTCTACTTTTCTTTTATCAGTTCCCATTATAGAATTAGTTGTTGACGTGAAAGTATTAGACACCGGCGAATTTATGGGTACTGAAGTTTTATCATCAGAAAACGATTGTAGATTAAATGTGTCGGTCAATTTAACTCTCTCGGTTGGCAGGGCACTACACGCTGTTTCAGAGAATGATTCTATATTTGAAGTCCTCGAAAGTGTATCAACATTTGCGGTCATTGTGGTACACGTGAATGGGGAATGGTCAGTCTTTGTTACAGAAATAACATCGCTGGCTATTGTGTAAGCTGTAGTGGGCATTTCTTCATAGTCAGTTACATTCGTTTTTATATTCTGTGAGGAGTTGTAACTGATACCTTCATTCACGGAATTTGAAACTAAGTTTAACGGCATATCAGAATGCGAGTAATCAATTTGTTCGTAGTTTATATTTTGATTTATTGAAGTTTCATTCATTGGTATACCCAGTGATACTGGTGTCAGCGCTGTATTTGAGACCGCCCCAAAATGTTCTGTTGGATCACAATACATAATTGAAGTAGGAGGGGTTCGTATCGGCCGATCATAATGAAAGTTTATCATTTGATCAGTATTCATACAATTTGGCGCTTGTTGGGCATCATAGTTATCATAATGACAAACATTGTCATTCATAGCACCTGTTGGTACCATAAATGACCCACTCTTGGTAGATAAATCCGTTGGACCAATTTCTTCATTCGGTTCTGCATTATTTGAATACAGATGCAAAGGTTCTTCCATGATATTTAACCTATTCACGCCTCTGAACTCGGGCAAGTCAGCGGAAATCTGTTTTTCAACCACCATAACTCTGTGGGTATTTGGATCATAATACTCTTGCATCACAAAACACCGACCATCAGCATGTCTGATCGGGTGAGATAAGTCTCTCATATATTTCAATGGTAAACGTCTGTGACCTTCTGTCATTTTGTCATAGGGTGTAGGCATAATGTAATCGCTTCGGCTTAGTGATAAATCTGTAGGGAATTCTTCATCACGTCTGAAGGAGAAATCTGTAGCATTATCTTCTATTACTTGATCACTAACTAATTCAGAAGGTAGTGGTGTGTATCTCGATTGATAAGTCTCATGAAGTGCGTAGTTGATACGCAAATCGACTATGTCATCATTGTTTCTATTCGTGTCTCTGGTGATCAAATGACCCAAATTTCTGTTTGATAAATCTAAACTCTCATAAGTGTCATAAGCTGCGACAGAAAATTGTTCTTGTGTTGCGTATTGTTGTGTGCGGTGCTGAACCGGATTTATGTTGTCAAATATTTTGTTTGATAAATTTAATGGGTCATTCAGGTCTCTTATATTTATCGGCTCGGCTTCGATATTGTTGTTAATAATGTATTGTACAGGAGAAAATCCATTATTACTCGTATACTCTACGATAGGTGTGGCGGCTACGTTCTGTGTGTGATGTTCTAGCGGAGAGTTATTTACAGGTAGTATTCTTTGTTCTATATTAAAATTAGTTGGTATATCTTCTGGCATAGCTCCTTGAGGATAAGCATGGATATTTGCTGACAAATCTCTACTTTCGATTAAAGCCGCTGTATTACTTGATTGGACACTTTTTTTATGACGCTTATCATTGTTTCTTTTTGTAGATGTGGGATTTGTGGATTTATTTCGATAACTTTGTTTGGTATTAGTACTACCCATTTCTGCAATATTTTTTTCATACGTCGAACTATTCTTATTCAGTTCGTTTCGGTTTTTAGCCCTGGATCTCGTTGTTTGATTTTTGGTAGTTGCTTTATTTTTTTGGCTAGTTTTGCGGTTAGTTTTCTTAGGCTGCTGGTGAGTTGATACACTTGGATAGTGCTGATATTCAGCGAATTTCGCTAGTTCATTGCTTTTACTTAATAGTTCAAGACTCATAGCATGTTGAAGCAATAGTTCATCGGTGGATACAAGAGAATTTCGGCGACGTAATTCACGTTTGTTATAATTTTCGGTAATATTCTGTGCAGCTAACATTTGAGATCCATAACAAAACTGCCTCCATTGGAGCAATTCGTTACAAGACAACATTTCTGCAGTTTGGTTGCTTCGGGGACTCTGTCCGCGTCGTGCGGAGCTAGATCTGCGGGTTGTCTTACTCTTGGTACTCACACTTTGCACATTATCTTCAGTAGCTTTTATTGGTATTATTGGCGCCGGCTGATAATCTGGTGGTGTGACTTGTGGGTAATCGATTTTTAATTCAGTCGTAGAATGTCGTCGCTCTGCAGTCACCGGCTCTGGTGCCAGAGGTTCATCATCCCCACACTGAACAGAGACATGACCTGGCAATATACTTGTATTTGGTTCTACAAGTTTATTCCTCAACATCGCTATACAATCATTTAACTTTTTTCTTGGTTTAGCCAGCTTGTTTTTCTGAAGGGCTTGAAGATCTATCGGTCGAGGATTGTCAAAGTGTAAAGGTGGTTTATCTAACTTGGTAACAACAGCTTCATTTTCAAAAAGCATTCTTTGCCCAGCTGGTAAATGTTGATTAACATTGTTACATTCCTGCTGGACCAAAAATAGATGATGAAACTGCACAGACTTGTCGTGAGTCTCAGAGCTTGCAGTCAGACTTGCGATTGAATGCTTAAGAGGGACATTTTGTGGTGGAGCAAAAGGTTCCCGATTGTTGTTACCCTGGCCGTTGTTAGCTTCGGGAATTTGGTTGTCTCTGTTATTGGAGTTATTGTTGGATCGGTCACCGTGTTCTCTGGAATTGTTAGAACCATCATTTAGGTTTATTCTCTCAGGATTGTTTTCAATAGACAATTGGTCTATTTGAATATTGCCTTTCCCACTGTCTGTCAGAGGAACTTCCCCATCAGATGGTACACTTACGGTTCTGTCTTTTTGTCGGGCAATTTTTCTTTGAGATTTATGTATAGTATTTTTGGTGAAAATATCCTTTTTACGTAATATTTTGGATGCCACGCGAGTAACAGCGTTTTTAAACGGTCTTAAATGCGGACGGTTAGGATCGTTTAAACTCTTTTTGGAACCTTCAGCGCCTACACTCGCACCACTGACATGTGTCGAAATAGCTTCTTGCGATTTTTTGGTTTCTTCAATCATTCTCTTTTTCATGACTAGTTTGTTTCTTGGATTTTGAAGATTTCTTCGAGGACGTAATGTGGGATTGGCTGGTTTTACCATAACACGGTGTCGTTTAGGAGGTAAATCCGCTAACATTTTTCGTATGGTCTCGGCTGCAATTAAAAGATATAATTAATTCTTAGAATGTAGCTACTACTAAAGGAAATTATCAGATTGAAAGAAGACCAATTTTATAATATAATAGCAATAAATAGAAGATACATACCATCTCCGACCTCAGTTCTCCTTCTCGGTCTGGATCTCATGTGAGACTTGCGACTGTGCCCCGTTCGAATATCTTTTCTTATCTTATCGCGTATTGTGTTATCAGGAAGACGCGTGCGTCGCTTGCGAACTCCGAATGGTCGATATCTACATTTCCTACGAACTGCAGGCGCATCTCCCGCACAGTCAAGCATATGTTGATGCAAATCTTCAAGCGAAATTGTCTTTTTACACTTTGTGCAATCTCTTAATCCGCGAAGAGGGCGAGATCGGTTATTCATCTGTCTCGGTGGCACATACAAGTGCTTTAATATATCAGAGTTCAGAAGCACTTCTCCGACAATTTCATAGTGTTGTATCTGAGCGTTTGGGTGCCGCATGGATATATGAGAGGAAAGAGCTTTGGAGTCGTGTGTTTGTGCCCCACACGCGCAGCAAACGTAGCAACGCGGCCGAACCCACTCTCCACTTAAAACTGCCGGCTTCAGGTCAAAGCTTGATGTAGTGGGTATCAACCCCAGAGAGGCAGGGAACTCCACACTCGACCTTCTAGGCGCTGGAGGGCCCCTAAACTTGACTACCTGAGATGAAGTTGCTGGCAAATCTCTACTTTCGAGTATTTCTTTCAACTCCTTTCCTATTATGCTTTTTCTTTCAGTCTTTTTTTGCACTGGTGTTTTATTGAATATTATTTCAAACTTGCGCCTCATGCATAACTGAGTCCATATATCCAAACTGGAAACTAATGATATAATACAGTTATTGGTGTGAGAGTCGCGTTTGATGTGTTCAGGGCTCATGAGGCTTTTATCGCTTTCAAGATTGTCCCATTTCCATTTGTGTTTGGGTGCTATAGCCCGCGGCATGTATCCATCGAAGCCATTACGTGAGAACTGCTCACATGCCAATAATATTGGAAATCCTTCAACGGTATTAATCGCAACGATGTTTTTAGCTTTTCTGGTTTTTATTGTATTCTCCGGGTCAGGATTAAAATTGCAGGAACCATCAAGAAATTTGGACAAGTTTTCTTGAACATTGCTTGCCACCTTTGAATAAAAACTTGTATCGAAACATTTCTCGAATTTTTGATGAGCTTCGTCGTTATTTTTTAACCATTCCCTGCCATGTGATTCCCCTGTCCGAGGGGATCTATGAACGACTCCTAGCCTCGAGAGTATTTGGTCGGCGTCAGTGCTTTGAAATGAAAAATTTGGTGGAATTCTTTTGTTCCATTGCAAGTCGTCTAATATGATTACTGCATTCTTTTCTATGACAGTGCCGTTTACTAAACTCTTTCCAGGTGGCAAAATGAAATTCGTAGTTATGTTATCTTCTATGTCAGCGAGGTCATGGCCGTGAGAAGATTTTAGTTCGCAGGAAATTACGATACCGTTAAAGCCATGTTCATTTGAAAATTCGTTGTTATCGTCCCCGAAGTCATTCCGCCCGTTGATGTTAATACTCTTTTTTAAGATTTCTTTTTGGCGTAATTTGTTACGGTATGGTAACTCTTGTTTTTCGCAAATGTTGAGTTTATGTTCTGCTAACTCGGTAGTTGAAGGGAATCTAGTGTGACAACCATAACAAGCGAAGTATTGGTTAGGATGGTTATCAACCATATGACGTATAATGTCATTAGCATCTTTTTCAACGTGGGTGCAGAAGAGGCATGTGATCGTGCTGTCCAGTTTTGAATTCGAAAGATGTAAGCGATGGACATGTTTGGAAAGAGCCTTATCGGCGAAAAAAGTTTTATCGCAATAGGGGCAAAGAGTTTGAGTTTCAGGTGAGTCAGCCTTCGCAGTGAGATCATCTAGTTTATTTGAAGACGCTTTGGAGGGGGTGCTTGTTCTCTTGGGTTTGTCCAGAGCTGGTTTGGTATCGAGCTTGCGGATGTTCTTAGCAGTTTTGGGACTAGGTATATTAGATTTTCTGGGTCTCAATCTTCCATTCAAACCAGACGATGGTTCAGCGTCACCCGTATTCATCGTGTCCGGTTCCACAGTCCTAAAATAGTTACAAAAAATTATTATGTTAAATAGCACCTACACAATGTCGTAAGTTATAACGTAAACCGGAAAAGGATCAGTCATACTTTGGTTTGAGAGACTCGTAGCTCATTGGAATAAAACGTGTGAATGATAACTACGTTAAATAACATTATTCAATAGCTTTGAAAAAGATAGCCATAGCCAAGATAGCTTCCTTATAGGTTGTCGATTTGTTTTTTTTTGTATGTAGGTTCGGGCATAGCTGCATAACTTTGACATATCTAGACCGATTCACAAAATTCTTTTTTTTTGTTCGAAAGGGGTTTATTCCGAAATGGCCCCTTTTAAGTTTTACATGAAAAGATCAAAAAAACGTCTTTCTAAATTAATGTTATACCAACTAAAAAGTAAATATTATTTTGTATGAATCTAGTTTTCATACTTGATTTCCAGTTGCGACAAAATATGCTTCTACTTTTAACTTTGAAAGAAATTTTGTGTGTACATTTACTGAATATAACCCATTAGATTTCACCGATAGCAGCAATTGCTAATTTGCTGTTATTTTTTGAAGAGTTCGTTGGATATTCATCATGAAACTCATTATCAGATATATATGAAATTTCAATGCAACCATTTTGAAATAAACCCCTATTGAATAAAAAACGGACTATGCAAATATGTGTATGGAATATCGGTCCATCTGCCCGATCATACATTAAAAAAAAAAACGAATTGATAACCTCCTCCTTTTTATAAGCCGGCTAAAATGCTTTTTTTTTTACTTTACAGGTTTTACTAAGGGTTTCTATAGTTTTATTTTTGAACCGCCCAAATTATTGATAAATAATCTGTAACTAGTATTTCTTATAAATCATCAATAATAATTATCCGTAAATTTAATTACTAATTCATAAGTTATCTTCTGAGTTACGGAACGTTACGATTTGGACGGTTTTTTTTTAGAACTTTATTGCTATGCACCCAAATAGGTTCGTAATGCTATTACGAACAAAAATACTCTAACAGTTAAGGAACATATATGATATGAAAATGTAAATATAGTCAAAAAAATTGAGTATATACATGTATGGGAATGACTTTTACAAAGTGTGATATTATTGGATTTGACGTCACCACAAGAATATAATGCGGTATGTATGAATGTGGTATTGAATATTTCAATAACATCGAGGGGAATGTAATGTAAAATCCAAAAACTCAAACATTTCAACACAGCATACAATAGAGACAAAATTCTTAGGCATTGGTATCAATATAAAAATTACAACTAAATGTTCTGCCCCGTAGGTCTAGTGGAAAGCATGGTCGAGAATAAGAGTGTTACCAGGGCAGAACAATTTTTTTTAAGTAGGTACCGAGTTTTTCAGTAAATCAAAACCCGTAATTATCCGGATGATGAGTGATCATCATGATACATTTATGTTGCGGTAATAATTGTTAAGGTACAGGCCTAGGAAATAGCGTTGGAGTTTTAACGAGGATGGGGAGTGTCTACATTCTACGCGTAGATGATGATGAATAATATTTATAAAATACAAATGCCATCCAATGGTTATAATAAAATTTTGTTTCAAAGAAACGTGTTTCGTATGTTTTAAAAAAAATTGCAAAAGGTTTTTATTTTTCAGCTTCGTTTCGATAAATCCTTTTCCATTTTTCCTTTCAGTGTTGTTTATACGATCGAGAAATTGCAAAGTTAAAGTTTACTGTGTAATTTCAAAAAACATACAAATTTGTTTCGATAAAAAGTGTTTCGTAAGATTTAAAAAAATGGCAAAAGTTTTTTTATTTTTGAACTTTATTTCGATAAATCTTTTTCCATTCTTCCATTAAGTGATGACTGACTGACTGACTCACTTACCTTAGGCATGCTCGTGCGAAGACCTGCTAGCTAATTAATTGAATAATACTCAAAACACATATGATATTATTGACTTATCAAACACACATCTCCAAATTAATTAAACAACATGATTGTTTAAATAGGGGTCTGACCGCATGGGAAATAAATAAAATAACACAACACGGCTGGAATCTTTATTTTAAGAAAATACACCTTACTTCCTTTGATAAACAGTATGCTATAGCAATTATTTTTCAGTGGTCGACAAAAAGAATTAATGAAAAACGATACTGATAAAATATTAGCACAAATAGTCGAAAAAGTTTGCTTGCAGCATGTTTCCGATGTTTTATTGTAGAGAATATTTATTATAATCAAATTGTTAAATAATTATAAACTTTTTTAATGACATTTTTCATTAGTACTTTTTGTTATTTACCACTTGTCGGTGCACGTTCGCAATTATAGGGTAGTTTGCGAATGTCTTAGCTAACCTCTTTATGAAGCTCAAATTTGTCTACAGCAAGAGTCAGTACAGAAAATCAGTCGTACATAATTTCTACAGTTTACTTTATTTATTTATTTTTATTTAAACTCTTTATTTGTACACCACTACACAGTTAGGAAAATAAAGGACGAATAGAGAGAAACACAAAAAAAAACTGGAGTAGAATACAAAAGGCGGCCTTATCGCTAAAAAGCGATAAGGCCGCCGGATACTTTAACTGTAGAAGTTATATTGTTTCGGTACTCGAAAACGAGGCATCAATTTCAAGCGTGCAAACTTAATACGTTTTGTGGGACTACATCAAAACCATTTAGATTTAACTATTTCAATTATACATAATATGCCACTGAAAGTTGAAAAACTATGCAGCTAGCGAACGAAAAGTACGCAACTGATATTCAATATGAAGAAATATTTAAATCTTATGCCGATTAATAAGTTTTTAAAATGATCATCTCATATGAAACCTAATTCAGTTCCGTGAATACAAATATCATGAATTGGGTGAGCTCTCTCACTCACGCACCTCACACATTTCGCCGTGAGATCTAATCTACCATTTAAATCATTAATTCACAAATAAGTGAATCTCTCGGAGTATATCTACGTGATGAAATCGGAAATGTGGAGATCCGTAGAAGAACCAGAGTTACCGACAAAACTCAACGAGTCACGAAGCTGAAGTGGCAAAGAGCGGGGCACACTGGTAAGCGCAGCGGTGGTCGGCCGACAGACGACATTAAGCACGTCGCAGGTAGTCGTTGGATCCAAGCGGCACAAAACCGTCCAATTTGGAACTCCCTACAAAAGACCTATGTCCCGCAGTGGACGTCTTATTGGTTGATATGACGATGAGCTAGGAACGCTTTTAATGTTTTACAGGATGGCCTAAAATGTTTTAATAAGAGGAAGGTTGAGTTTGAGTGTTATTTACTCCTCGAAGCCACAGTGGTGGTGTGAATATCGGATGAGACTTTGTGTGAAGAAAATGTGTTAACTACGCTAACGAAGTCGCGAGGATCCGCTGTTTAATACGCATGCTGTGACCCTAAAAATCAGAGGCTGGGGTTTCTCCACGCTTTAAATTTGATCCGTTACGTATTATATTTAAGGTTGTTTCATAAACCTACTTTTCATATTATTATAGAGATTTTTAATGACACATGAGAGTATAAGATACGGTTAATTGCGAATGGGGTACGCGCCCCTATGTACGCGAGCTCTATATTCGTACTTGACCTCGAATCTCTCTAGGTTTCCCGTTTCCGTTCTTTTGTAGCAGTCCGTGCGTAATGGCATACGGCATACCTAATTGAATCGGAAAACGTGGATTTAATATCATTCAGTTGTATGAAATTAATATCAAAAACATTTAAATTGAATAACGTGAGGTTATATTTTTATTAGAAGTTAAATTCAATATTCATTTCAATTTTTTTTTTATTAATCTGTTTAAGTATTATTTGGTACAGCAAGTAAAATACTAACTAAAGAGATTTATAGACCATACCAAATCAGATAAAATACAGACCCAGGGCAAACCCAGGAGCTCCGACTTATGAGACCACAGCGACACCACTGGGTAAAGGAAGTGAACAAAAAATAGGTACAAAGCTCGGGATATAATGTAAATGTTAGTTAGTCGGTTTACACAAAAAAACACACACTAGCTAGCGAATAAAAGCTCATTTTATTATTTCGTGGTCTCATAATGAGGTAACACAATAGTATATTGTACAACAAGTGCTATTCCATCTGCTTTTCACTTCGATTGCGAGGAAATGAAACAATTGAATACACTATTGTACCTACTAAACTATTGTTTTGTAAGTTAATGCTTCTTTAATTAATTAAAATAAAGTGAAATTCGATATCATTGTAATCGAGACATTACTTTTTAACAATTTTTTTTTGTATTCTTATTTTTATTATTATTTCTACATTGGCCGGTCAGATTCAAGTTTACCCACAGCTTATTGTATTTTTATGCACAAGGGTATTAAAACCTTTTTAATCTGCTTTTCGCTTACACCGAGTGGTATTACCAAAGTATCGATCAGTCGTTTTTGCATCTCAAACTATGTATCGTTAAAGTACAGACCCGATGTCACTTTTTATTAGAGTTTAACATCCTTCTGATTTTTGTTTAAAAAAGTTATATCAAAAAACCTGAGCTACAGATTTGTAGGCTAAATGCCATACAAATAATATCAACATTACTCCGATGGAGATTCTTGCTCCATACTCGAATACAGAACTTTAATAGGACCATCTAACCCCCACTTCACCCCATCAGGGGTGGATTTTGATCAAAAATTCTGTCCTTTGTCTCAACTACATTTAAAGCTTTGCAGTGCTTTAAAATTTTTACATCACTCAATTTTTACACCACCACCCCTAAAGTGGGTTTGAGAAAAGGCTTTTCAGGAACAGGAATTTCTTTTTGTACCACCCAACCCATATTGTTTTCCATGTTGGCTAAAACTATTTCGTATTAAGCTTTAAAAGGTACCTATTTTCTAAATTTCGGATTTGTAAACTTCCATCTCCTAATTTACAATCTAAGGTACCAAGGTAATATAAAAAAATAATTACAATGATTATCCCAAAAGGTTGATATATCTGTATAAAGAAACAAGATTTCCTTACAAAGTCAAAGTCAAAGTCAAATATTTCTTTATTCAAATAGGCACATAGATGGCACTTTTGATGCGTTATTATATACAAAATGTGTACATAGCAGTGAGTAGTGATGGCGATAATTACAATCGTAAACTTAAAACTAAAGCTACGAGGGTTCCAATCGCGCCCTGGTCTAAGAAGAAGCCCACAACAAACTTAGCCGGGTGTTCTTTTTGTTATCACCATCTCACATTGTCATTAGAAAATATTTAAGAAGCAACCTGGTTAGAGCAATTGTTTACACCCAAACTTTTTTATCGTTTACGTAATCCTTTATACCTACTATAACTAGCCGTTTCCAGTCCGCTTCGCTGGGCGAATTGAAAAAGGAAATAAATTACATTTTATGTTTCATTTTTATTTATTTTTTTCATATTTTTATTATTCTCCTTTTTTTTATTTTTGTATGAACATATAGGCCCCGCGGATAGAACTGTAAGCATCGATATTGTTTAGACGTACTCAAATTCCAAATTCCATCGATTTAGCCTGTATCTTTCATCCAGGTGATTTTTCTCACTAATATTCATTGTAACTTTCAATGTGCAATCATTTCCGTGCCTTTCTTCCAAAAATTAATAATAATTGACATGAAGAAAAAAATTTGAAATGAGCATTGAAAGTTTAAGTTAAAGTCATTGCAAGTCTCATATGTGAAGTTGAAATCTGTCTAGGTTCAAGTGCGACGAATTTTCTGTTAACTAAAATTTTCTCCGTGACATCAATTTTTTATAGAAAATTAATTGTGCATGTTTTTTATGAATTCTATTGGAATAAGTAACTAAATTTCTTTTCCACATCTCATGTGCTTGGAAAATGCATTCATTTTAATCTATTACATTTCCGCGATCCCGCAATAAAAGAATTCGTCGGTTATGTAGTCTGCAAAAGTAAAATGAATGTAAAATTCTTAGTCCGTTGATTGGATAGCTACATGTAAAGTTAAGTTTTTGAAACCTCTCAATGACTTTTTCTCCGCTGCCAAAAAGACGATTGTTGTAAGGAAATACACGAATATCCCTACATACACGAAGATCCCCACCAAATTTGGAGTCTGTAGAAGTTACAGGTTAGAAATAAAAATTTTAGATTTTAACACCCACCCCCGCAATTCCTGTCGGAAGTAGACTTTATTGAAATCCATTTTGAGATGTTCTTTATGTGAATAATACAAGATTCCTACCATATTTAGAATTTTTAGAAGCTATATTTCGAAATTGAAATTTTTTATTGTTAACACCCACCCCCGCGAACCTTATTGGAGGTGATTCATTGTAAAATCCGCTCGAAGATCATTTTTATATTACATATAGAATACTCTCACTAAATTTGGAGTCTATAGGAGCTATCGCTTGGAAATTGAAAATTTTCATTGTTAACGCCCCCGCAATCTTCTTTGGGGTGGGATATCGTAAAATTTGTTCTAATCATTTTTACATCACTTATAGAAAATTCCTACAAAATTTGGAGCTTGTAGGAGCTTTAGCTGGAAAATTAAAAATATTAATTGTTAATACCCACCCCCGCAACCCCCTGTGGGGTGAGCTATCGTAAAATTCGTTCATAGCCTATTTCTACACCTCTTACAGAAGATTCCTACCAAATTTGAAGTCTAAAGGAGCTATAGTTTAAAAACGGGAATTGTTCATTGTTAACGCCCCCGCAATCCCCTTTGGGGAATGAATTTCTTAAAATCTATTCATAGCTGACCTCTACATAGCAAAAGTAATATTCCTACCAAGTTTCACGTTTCTAAGTCTTATGGTTCCCGAGATTTCGTGGTGAGTGACTATATAGATGGGAATTCTTCGATTATCATCGAAATTTTTAACTTTTTATCGGGCTTTTTTAAAATTTTCTTACATACAAAACTTTCTCCTGACAATTCTGAAGATAAAAAAAAAGCCCAATTGGTCCAGCCGTTCTCCACTACCGTGAGTAGATTCTTAGCTGAATGTAAAAGAACATTATCCGTTCAGTAAACTCCGTTGAAATCCATGAAAACAAAAGAATCAAGAGAAAACGTTTTTATAAGCGGGATAAATGTTCATAAAAGTAAAACAGCAATAAAAAAAATGAAGGAACGTTAGAATTCGAAAAATAAATAGCCATAAACCATCTAGGAAAAATTTCGCATCGAATGGTGGTAGTTTCATGTCGATACGATCAGTGGTTTAAGCGTGATTGAGCCTCAAAGGAACACCATTTTCATTATATATATATATAGAAGATAGGACTTTTCTATAAGCTTTCGCTTAATACAAACTTTGAACTTCTTTAGTGACATCCCCAAGATATCAACCGGTAATTTATTGTAAAATTGTATACGAACTTCCAACCCCTATTTTATTCCCTTAAGAGTAGAATTACCAAATATCCTTTCTTAGCTGACAAATTCTTCTTATACACTACCCGCTTCCTAAAGGGCATTGCTCGTGGACTGGCCCAGGATTTGGCGGCGTGTCACATGTATATTTAATCCAAAAGAAATGTCAGATTTCTTTATGGTTATTTGTTTTTATCAACATTTCTTTTACCCTACCATTAAAAAACTCAATAAATAATTGATTTATTGACTAAATTATTTTGCACCTACAAAATAAAACCTTAATGTTGCCAGATATCGGAATTGTATTTCAATCAATTATTTATTAGAAATCGATTCAAAAATACCGATACTTTTTGACTAATTAAAATGATTACCTACTAATAATAATATTCAAACTTCAAAATAATAATAAAACATCTAACTACTTGGTTGAACGAATAACGTGAAATCGAAAATTGCTTAAATAATTACGTCCTAAACTATAAATGATTCAAATATAATTTTTCCAAAAAAAAAAATTATGCAATAATGAATACTTATTATGATATTATTTAATAGTAAAAACGACGTCAAAAATCGATTTCAAAAATCGAATGTCAAAATAGTTATATCTAGCAACACCATATATTAACATTCGGCCGGTTGCGGCAAGTTGTTTTTGTTTACATCATATATAATAATAAGATATAACCTCAATTTCAGCAACTTAAACAAAGATTCTCTTAAACCTGGGTGAATAAATCAAAATAGTTTGCAGAATTTTGAAATATAATTGTTTTTCTACGTAATAAAATTAAAACCACCGGGACATAACAAACTGACAATAGGGGCCCAAAGCTCCTAAGAAAATGGGCAATGTCCTTTCAGTTTTTATTTTTTTTTACATGATTATTGGTGGTGTTTTGTTGCTATAGCAAACTAGTTATTATATTTACTTAATCATCGCTTAAAGCTGTATTATTTCAAAAGAACTATTTTTAAGATATATTTTGACTTCCTCAATATTGAGATCAGTGGCGTGCCTAGGGTTTTGAGTTTGAGCAAGCCCAGTTACCTAAAGGACAAATTTAACTCGTCATGATCTCTAAGTCACCATTCTTGTTGTGCTAAATGACAAACCATATCAACAAATCTTTGAAAAATACTAGGTACGATTAAGTCAGCACGCGAATTATGATAAAGAAGTTTCTATGCAATGTTTGCCAAAATTAAAAAGTAATCATAGAAATCCCAAGTGTTTCTTTAAGTTCTCTGCTCTCTTTAATTCTTATGATGCCTGGTAATTTATGTCGTAACCAGCCGCGTTCCAACCGTTCTTTTCATTAGAAAAAAAATATGCAAAGTCAACAAACAATTTTTAAATTTGAAAAAATTACCTGTTGTTCGCCAGTTGTTGTTTGATTTCGCCACAGAAACATATTTAAGAATATTTACTATAATTTGTAAGAAAACAAACCAGTAAAATTCACTATTCAACTCAAAAAAAAACAATAATAAACTCCTAACTAGTTGCTAATCAATAATAATGAATCTGTCAAGTGTCAACTAGTTGTAACGCAAATAATACCACGCGTGAAGTTGTTCCAATTCGCTCGCTGGTCTTCTTCACTAACTTCAACTCGTAATCTGGCATTTGATCTCCATACTAAATTATTAAATAATTTAGATTGTCTCTGCTAAATACATTGAAATTTCTATGAGAGAGAGCAGTAAAATTAAAGCCCCGTATAAGCAAATGAGTGTGAGCGAGACAAGGCGGGACCTCCGATCGCGTACGAAGACACGCGAAGAGCGCTATAGTGATAATTCGGCGCGGCGCCGCGCCGTTCGTCTGGTTGCTACCACAGAGTCTACCTGCCAGAGTAACGTAGTGCTTGCAGTAAAGTAGGCAAAGAGTATATACATTATTGAGCAAAAGTTAAAATTTTTTATTTATATCCTCATTGCTATCAAGTTTTAATTATTTTGTTAATTTCATTTCGGAATAGTCGAGAAAAATTTAAAAGAGATATTTATTGTAACGCAAGCCCGGCTTTTCGGCTTGTATGGTAGTACCGCCACTGATTGAGATATTACTACTTCGAGCGAGTACATACCACTACTACAGTTTTGTAGTAGTGCCCTAACTTCATCATCATCATCATCAAGGCACGGCTCTCATCTAAGAATGGGAGGGGTATAGGCCGTAGTTCACCACGCCCCCCGAGTGGAGATTGGTAGACTTCAATAAATCAAGGAGAACTCTCAAGCGTACAGGCTCCCACAATGAGAAGGGGTTAAGGGCGTAGTCCACCACACCGGCCCAGTGCGGATTTGTGGACTTTATACACTTTTGAGAATATTATGTAGAACTCAGGCATGCAGGTTTCCTCACGATGTTTTCCTTCACCGTTGAACCAAGTAATATTTTAATTACTTAAAACTTACATAACTTCGAAAAGTTACCCAATCTCCGCTTCTCCTTTATCCTTAAGGCAAGTGATTTTTAATTGCATAGATTAAAAACGCACATAACTCGCTATTCATTGAAGCAGTGATAACCTATTTATTACAAAGGTTGCCTGTAAGAGATTGCTTGCAGCAATAAGGCCGCCTTTGCGTGTCTACATTGTTTACTGTATACTCCTTACTGTTTCTTTTCCTGTGTGTTATACGTGCAATAATGTGTTTATTCTTCTTCTATTTATTAGGTCTTCGACCAGCCTTTCGGGGCACCGAGTAGGATTCCCGACAAGCAACTTCATTTTTTAGAATTATGTAAAAGTATTTATATTTGCCTAACATGATCTGCCTGCTTTTGTGATACGCCCCTGTCTATACGCCAAGCACAAATAATTACATCATGCTTAAGCAAAAAATATATATTTTCGACTATAATATTAAAGCGCACTTGAAAAGGTGGTAACTGTAAACATCCATAAAAGAATGCATTATACTCGTATTACAGAAATGTTTTTAATTTTAAATAATGTATAAGTACTTCAGTTTTTAGATAAATGGAATCTAAAAAATTGACAACTCTAACTTGAAATTTTTTTTTTTATTCAATATATAAGCTATTTTAATATTATCTATGATCATAAATTTTTATGTGGCCATAGTAATTTCCGATCATATTTAACTTTAAATGCAAACACAGCTTGTGTTACGGTTGTATAAGTATTGATGTGAGGACAATGTTGAGGACACAAACTGTAATGTTCGATAAGTTTATCATATTATCACTTGCCCCCAAAATGTGAGTGCCCCAATGAAGTTGAAAATGACACGAGTTCAGAGGAACATGAGTTCAGAGAAGTGCGACCACAAACACAGAAAAATTAGATTTTTGTTTAAAAGATATACAATAAATTTAACTTTTACTCCACAACCGGACCGGACACAGAATAACCGGAAACTCTTTAACTTAGTTTAATTCTTTGTAATGTAGCAGCATTTTTTATGGCACTAGATACCTAGAACATTACTGTAAAGTAAAATATAAAAATCCACAATGTTCCTTTCTACTATACAAAGTGAATATATATACAACGTGTAAATTAGGAGATTATATTGAAGGATGCATAAGTATATTTCATAAGGAATCAAAAACATTAATGTAAAAGAATTAAATGGAAAGAAGCATATTTATTTTGTCCATACAAACGTATTCCAAACATTTTAAGTGTTTGCGTATGACAACCCTATTGAAGATAGAAGACCGGCACGCGCATAGTACCTACGCTAGGCAACGCGTAACTAATAAATTGACAGGAGTTCATGATTTTAATTTTGCGTGTGATGCTGTATCTGTGAGGCTGTATCTGATTTCTTTCAGTTCGGTTTCACAGATAAGTCTCAGAGTTTTCATTTCCACGTTGTAGTAAGTTAAAAGTAAAGTTTGAAGTAGCTAAGTTAAGTTTTAATTGGAACCGCATTTATTGTTTTTAGTTTGCATGACGGTTGGATTGATTTTAAATATTTATTTAACGAAGACAAAAGATAAATGTCAACTAATGCTCATCAGCTTTTATAAAATATTGCTTAATATACGGGGACATTGGACGTTGGGGAGTGCTCTCGGTACTTCATTATTATGACTCCGATTGCTAATTAACAATATACTATAATCGAATACCCGTGAAATACTGTGCATCTGTGACGCATACTTTTCAGGTGGTCCCATTTAAATTTTATCGAAATCGGTCGAGCTGTTTTTAAAAAATCAACAATAATGTAACCCAAAGTAGCAGATTTGGTTTTTCTCTTTAGTTCCTGCACGGCTAGCATGGGCAGGAGACAATAATATCCCCGGTGAAAGGATATAAATTTATCTTCTCCCACGGCATTATTAACTCTCAGAGAACATTGCGTCCTGTCTAGACCAAATGGTGATTTTCGAAAGAAAATGTTACACAGTTACAATAAAATGGAGTGTTTACCATGATATTCTCGAAGTCACGTGAACACTTACAATCTAACTTCGACCTAAAACCCTTCTCATTCTAAGAGGAGAACCAAGCCCAATAGTATACCAGAAATAGGTTGATTAATATGATTAAGATGATCACTATAAAAAATATCCTAATCACTACAAGTGTGTCTATAATACTTAAAGAGTTCCGCCGATTTCTCTAGGACTCCACAAATAGATCTTCACCGGATGACAATGGGGCCACTTAGGAAATATAAAGTTTCAAAAAAAAAAATACCATTTCGGTTAATAAATGACTGAGTTCTGCCAAATAATATAAAAGCCAACCGTATTAGGAAAATCCTCCTCCTAAGAATCCTTCACTAGATAGATGATGTATCCGAATACTAATTCTTAAAATACAATGCTGAACAATTACATAATACGCTAAGAATCCTTGACTAGATGGGTTATCACCAACAATCAACAATAGCTATTTGCAAGTGAAAGAGATTTGAGATAATCATTGTAGATCATATCCGTATTACCCGGTGGAGGCCAGGTTCTTTATTGCGCAAAGAACGGCGCATATTATGACGACAACGGGTCAAAGAGCTGGTCCTTGGAACGTACACTAAAACGATGACAGGAGTCTTTTTCAATAAGTTGCGACGCTCTCCGTTTCTGTGTAGGTACGCCAGCCATAATACGTACAATGTTCATTTGTATCGAATTACAACATTCTAGGTCAGCTTCGATTTTTGTATAACTTCGGCGTAAAATTATGCGATATTAGAAATTGTTTTTTAGTTTCAAAACGGAAATTAAAAACTAGAATGTTATTATTATCAAGTCCTAACATAACATCATATCCTGTTAAACTGATGCTAAACTGGCTCGCGGCGATCGTAGGGCACATGAAGTTTCACACCGCAGCTCTGTTTACACATTAGTTTCGCGAGAAGTACAGAACTCACGTGTATCTATAACTAACTATGCATAACCGTGCAAAGGGTATGCACATACCCTTTGCACTTAAGATACTGGCGTCGGTATAATGTTACATAATCACTGTTCAAACTGAGGCGAATCCCACGTGGAACGCTGACAGACGCAAATATTGGCGCGATAGACGCGCAACTAAAGACGTAACTAAGTACGCGGAATACTGCGCCGACGGGATTTATGATCACTTTAAACAACTTCTAAAACCAACGCAAACTATATATCTTGAATCTTGTGAATCTTTTTTTAGTTCGAAATCAAGTGACAGATTTCTCCATTGAGCAAAAAACAGTGAAACGCGAGCAGTCACGTCAGTTTCGGAGGCTAAGCGATCGAGCGAGTGAGTTGCTCCGAATCGTATGCTGCGTCCCGTACGTAATCGCCTCAGTTGGCTCAGAGCTTAAGATAATCCTTGTTTACAGTAGTACTTCCTTTATTTGCAATTAAGAGCGCTCGCTGAAGTTGTAGAGCTTAACAGCCTCGCGATTCAGTAACTTTACGAGCAGTTGTCAACTGGTCATCTTCATACAAAGCGCATAATTTGACACCCACAGTTGTCAACCCATCGCAAACTTTGTATTCAAGAATAATTTTCGGACAAGTTGTTAACTGGCCTTCTTCATACAAAACACATAATTAACACCCACATTTCTTGACCTATGGCAAACTTTGTATTTACTGCAGCAGTAGTTTTTTGTTCAAGTAGTTCACTGGCCTTATTCAAACAAAACACATAATTTCAAACTCAGTTTTTAACCCATCGCAAACTTTGTATTTAGATGGCACAGTCCCATCGTGGAGCGACTCTAAGAAACGTTTCTGCATAGGGCGCCATGAAGTAAATAAAAACCGAATTGCAATATAGAAAACTGTAAAAACTAGGGTTATCAATCGTTACTAATAAAGATTAAAGCTAGAGTACTCACGTGGTCAGTAGGAACAGATCTTCGGGTGAGAGGACATCTAAACAATCGTCTGATGCTAACGGGTCCAGCTCGATGATGTGCGGTTCCGCCGCTACATCATGCTTACTCTTTCCGAATGTCAATAAACCATCTGGCGGGTATCTAAACCAAAAGTGCACACACATTAACATGGTTGTCACTGCACAAAACTTTTCATTGCTAAATATGAATAATCAACAGGGATTTGCTCAAAAATTAAAAGTTAAAGCCCCCCAAATTATAAATTTGCGAAACAACAGCTCTCTTAATTTTTTTTAAACACACACAAGCTGTAATTGTTGTTCTAGTATGAATGCGCCATAAAAAAAAAACCTTAAATATTCTTATATTTTCGGCTTAGGGTCAAGTCAAAGATTAGCATTGAAGCTGAGAATATTAGTAATTATGTTGTTTAATTCAGAATTTGAAGAACTTTAACATACGAGAAATAGGCCAATGGACAAACAGACGGGAAAACTGTAAATTCGCCCAACTAAGCCCGGTCAATCAAAAGGAGTGGTTTCCCACCAGAGGTGTGCGCAAAGAATAAACCAGCCGATAAGATCGCTACATTTTCCTGCATTGTGTGAGAATAGGAAAATGATCCGGTACGGAAAATTACAACAAAGCCAGTTGTCTTTTTTTATTTGGTCAAAGCTCACTGCTCAGCTTCCTAGTGAAACTCGGGGGGCGAGTTGCCTACAGTCAAAGGGCATTCCAAATAGAAAATATGAAATTTATGTCCAAACAATGTTTGAGTTTCATCGCAAAGCTACGGGCGCTATTTGCCTCGCATGTCTAAAATAGAAATATAGCGTTTCAAAGGCTGATATCAACTGCATTGTTTACCAAGTACATATAAAAAAAATCATTTCGAAATGTCAGGATCGACGGACAAACAAATATTAAATGAATTCAAAAACAGGCCGCGACGCGATTTCGTATGCCGTCGGATATGCAGTTTTGATGTGTAATTAATATGTATTTCGCAATTTCCTGCAAGTGTACTTATTATTAATGTAGAGAATACAAAGCTAGGCAAAATACAAGCAATGTCACAGGTAGCCGAGTGACGCAAAAATCGGTATGTGCCACAGAGTATAACAACGTATGCTAAATAATATTTAATTTCGACAAGCCATGTCATCATTCATATCAAAACGATAGAAAAAACACGCTCAGCCTTAGTTATTATATATATAAAAACAAATAAAACATACACATCAATGAAATAAAAGAGATAAACAACAAAAGCAATGCAAAAAAACATTATATAATGAAAAACGAAAGGAAAAATCAAAGCTCAAAGATATTGTTAAAATGAATTTATAAAATAAAAATCGCAGGCTTGAAATACCCCCAACGCTTTCCGCGATAGAATTAAACCCCCAACCCCGTTACCTCCCCCCCCCCCCGGACCCCCCACACCTAGTAACATCAACCTCTTATTTCACAACAAAACTGACAACACTAGCGGGCAGCCAACCAAAATAAGTACCATCAGGGAGCTACAGATGACATTGCAAGTAATTCTACTGCAAATAAATTCGCATAAACCAAAGTTAATGAAATAACAAGTAAAATGTTTATCGCTAAAGGCAGTAATGCCGCCAGCAATTTTCGAAGGTTTTGCTCGGATAAAAATTTAAAAAAAAAACTTAAATGGGAGTCAAACAGTCAAATCATATTAATTGGTACAGATTTGGCCATAATCCCTACTAATATTATAAATGTGAATGTAAGTTTGTTTGTTACGCTTTCACGCGAAAACTACTGAACCGATCTTCATGAAACTATTTATACATATTTTTGGAGGTATTAGAAATAGTATAGTTTACGTTACAAAGAAAAAAAAAATTACGTAAGAGAAAAAAAAAATTGTGATAAAATCTAAAAATCCCATATATGACTATAGGTGTAGACTATGCCGCAGTACGCTGCCTCCCAAAATTACGCGGGCGTAGCCGCAGGGCACATCTAGTATATTATATAAATATTATGGAGTAAAATTAAATCTGTTAAGAGAATAAAGTAGACTAGAAAAAAGCGAGTTAAATAATAAGTAAGTATAGTAAAAACAGCATAAACAACAAATAGAAGTTCACAAAACATAATTTGTACCGAAACATTAGAGATATAATAGGTATGTGAGGTGTTATGAGGGGGAGCTACTAGCCGCCCGTAACGGATTGGCAGGTTTAGCTAATGTACTTCAACTCTCAGTTGAAGATTATCATCAGATGTACTAACACTACATTTTAGTGCCGCTTAGGTCTAGTGGCTAGCATGCTCGACTAACGATCATATCGTCTTCGGTTAGATTCCCTGGGCCACCTACCAAAATGTATTACTATAAGCACATTTGAAACGTCCAGTCTGTTTGTAGTGACTACCACCGGTTCGGAAGGCAGATTCAATTCAAAACGCACATAACTCCGTAAAGTTAAGGACCTGGCTAATATTACTCATAATCATCATCATCACATAAACCCCCTACAGAGCACGGGTCTCTTCCTATATTTAGAAGGGGTTAAGGCCGTAGTCCACCAGGCTGGCCCAGTACGGATTGGTGGACTCCACACACCTTTGTGAACATTATCGGGAAGGCATTTTTATAATTTTTATTAGTGTTTTTACCTACACTTGGAGGAATTATCAATTTTATATTTTGAAATTCAAATTTTTTATATGCATTTTAAATTTATAAAACTCGGGAATGCAGGTTTCCTAACGATGTTTCCCTTCACCGATGAAACAAGTAATATTTTAATTCCTTAAAATGCACATAACTTAGAAAAGTTTTATGTCCGTGCTCGGATTCGAACTCGGCCCCCCGAAAGTGAAGTCGAGCTCCTAACCAAAGCGCTATCACCGCTGATATTACTGACTTGTGATAATATAATCGTAAGAAACACATCGAAGCAGCGTGGTGATACAGAACTCTAAACAATCTATGTTCCCAGTGGTGGGACACTAACTGACTGAAGATAACTAACATTGTGATAATACCCGGGATGCATTAACGTGCTTTAACGTGGTAAAGTTCGAACTAGTTAAACTTTTATCACATTGCTTAACCAACACTATCGATTGATTTAAGCGGCCGCAACTAGGCCACACTCCCGATATACGATGGTGAGACTAAACTAGCAGACTAAATTTATAAAATGAAATTTAATTATAAGTCGTGTCACGTGAAAACATCACTTAGAATAGAATGTAATAGAATATCTTTATTTGCAAATTACAAGTTTGAAAGCTGTTACATATTTATAAATGATAAGGAAGTGGTGATAGCCCAGTAATAAGGACTTCACATTCGGGGAGCAAAGTTCGAATCGCAGCACGCACCTCTAATTTTCTAAGTTTTTTTTTTAATTGTATAGACAAGTGCTTGACTGCAATCACACCTGATGGTAAGTGATGATGCAGCCTAAGATGAAGCTAGCTTGCCTGGAAGATGCCTATTCACCCTTGATTTGAAGGTACCCAAATTATATGTATCGTGGAAGACGGAAGATGGGAGGGCATTCCAGGCCTTTGCTGTGCGGATCAGAAAGGAAGAAACAAAACGCTTCGTACGTGTTGATGGTATTACAACAACATAACGGTGCAGATTCTTTCGGTACCTCGCAGTTCGATGGTAGAATGGAGATGGTTTAACCAAATCGAATAGCTCCTGAGCACACTCTCCGAAATGAATCTTGTAGACAGCCAGACAGGCAACCTTGCGCCGGTGTTCAAGGCTTCAAAATCTACTGACAACAAGGTCGTTGCCAATGAGTCTCCTACCACGACGATCCACCGAATCCAATCAAGTTATGTGCGTTTTAAGTCATTAAAATATCACTTGCTTCAACGGTGAAGGAAAACATCGTAAGGAAACCTGCATGCTTCAAAGGTCTACATAATGTCCACAAGGGTGTGTGGAGTGGAATGACAAGGTAGAATGGAAGCAGCCAGCCTCGCTCTCATCTCCCGCAAGATAGCAAAATGATTGTAAATGTTGATGTTGGAAAAGAGCAACTACTGAGTTTCTTGCCGGCTCTTCTCGGTAGAATCTGCTTTCCGAACCGGTGGTAGAGTCACACAAACATACATGCTTGACGTTTCAAAAGTGCTTATAAAGTAGGCCTACTTGAAATAAATGAATTTGAATTTGAATTTGGAGTCAACCAATACGACGTACCGACCGTAGTCCACCAAGCTGGCCGCGCTGGGCCACAGTCTTAACCCCTTCTCATTTATCGGAGGAGAACCTGTAGTAGGCCGGTAATGGGTTGATATGATGCTGATATGTAAATCATGGTAATCACTTCCCTACAGTGGAGGTCTCAAGGGTGTTATCTTTATCTGTACCTAATTAAGTTATGAATGGTTCATCCATTGAGGGAAAGGCAGGTAAAATATACTGTAAAACTAATGTTTTTATACGGCCGACTGGCGCAGTGGGCAGCGACCCTGCTTTCTGAGTCCAAGGCCGTCGGTTCGATTCGCACAACGGAACGGAAAATGTTTGTGTGATGAACATGAATATTTTCCAGTGTCTGGATGTTTATCTGTTTATTATAAGTTTTTATATATATCCCTACCAATATTATAAATGTGAATGTAAGTTTGTTTGTTACGCTTTCACGCGATAACTACTAAACCGATCTTTATGAAACTTTTATACATATTCTTGGAGGTATTAGAAATAATATAGTATACTTTTCATTGAAAAAAATATACGTAAGAAAAAAAATATTTGTGAAAAAATCTCAAAATCTCATATATGACTATAGGTATAGACTAAGTAGCAGTATGCTGTTTCCCAAAATTACGCGGGCGAAGCCGCAGGGCACATCTAGTTATTCATAAAAATATTCATCAGTCATCTTAGTACCCATAACACAAGCTACGCTTACTTTGGGGCTAGATGGCGATGTGTGTACTGTCGTAGTATATTTATTTATTTATTTATGAGTCCCATGAGTAATCTATATTTTGCCGGGATAAAAATCTATCTTATGACCGTTTCCGGATGAGAGCTGTCTGTACCAAATTTCATTAAGATCGGTGCAGCAGTTGACCGGTTGAGGTTCGTGACAACCTAGCGCAGTGGTAAGAACTGTGGTTATACGCGGGAGGCCCTTGTTCGATTCACGTCAGGGGTAATTTTGGAACTTATAATTTCAGAATTATCTCCGGTCTGGTCTGGTGGGAGACAAACACGTGCCGCCAAACTATTAAGCATTCCGACGTGAAGGTAAAATTTACAAACATTACAAACTCGTATCTTCTTTTCAGTTAATCCCAAGAATTGGGATATTTAACGCTAAAAGATTATTTTTAACTGGACTGATATCAATATCTACTGAGTTTAGCGTTTCTTTCTTATAAACTTCCATCCCCTAGTTGTCTCCCTATTTTGAAGGCTTAACATTAAAAATTACAAATGCTTTCTCCAAAACTTGGGCTATCATATACAAAAAGATTTTTCAAATGTGACACGCTGTTTCAGAGATAAGCGCGTTCAAACAGAAACACAAACTATTCTGCTTTAATATTCGTATAAATGAAAACCAGTTATGACGGCTTAATTTGCGAGATACGCTGGACGTAGGTGGCGTAGTTCGAAAATCGTGCCTAACAATTTATGGCCCGCTCTGGAAATCGACTCAGAACCTTATGAAATGTCGAAAATGTTATCCACTAGACTAGTATACTGTAAACAAAAAAAAACATCTCATTGATTTTACGTTTCTTCTTCGCTCCATAATACTCACTAACAACACAATAAAACGCCCTGACCTGACCTGACCGTGTACCGAACGCAGTATATTGACAACCTTGAGGGTTCTTGCAAGTCAATTGGAATAATGGATTGTTGAACAAATATTTGCAGATAAGATAAAAATTTACATGAATTACCATTTGAAAAAATAGATATAATAAAAATTTAAAATTCAAAATCCCCGACTCTTAACATAGCGTACATTATTCTACTACTCTAGCCTATTCATGCAATTCTAGAAATTTTAATTTTAAACAGAATTGTGGAAAAAATTCGCTATTTTCGACCGATTTTCATCAAACAGAGCTAACAACAACGCTCCCACCTTTCAACCAACAAATAAATTAAATTAAAATCGGTTCATCCGTTACGGAAATACGATGCCACAGACAGACATACACCCACACACACAGACAGACATAAACACACCCACACCCACACACACACACGGATACGTCAAACTAAAACTCTGCCCATTGTTTTTGCGTCGGGGAATAAGCAACTTCAGTAAAAACATCAGAAAATGAAATAAACGACGCCGGTTAAAACTATCAACGCAACAGCTTATTCCGTAAGCAACAGGTAAATAGAATTTCGCGTCGACGCCATCAATACCCTTAGTGTAAGTTACAAGTAAAAGAAGTTGATCGTCTCGGAATCCCAGCCTATGCGAAACATGAAACTAGACCGTATATTGTGTAACTAATAACTAAAAAATTGAGTTTCGTTTATAAAAGCAAGTTTTTTATTACTTCAATTATAATAGTAATTACAAAAGTAATATACAGGAGCGCAAAAAAGGCATGACAGCATAAGAGACAATCATGCCTTGGATATGACGACTTATTGATAGACTTACTACCAATAGATGTCTCACATCAAAACGTAAAAGCAAATCGATTACCGTTACGGGTTTTCAACGTTTGTCAACTTACGCTCAAGGCTCAGGGGGCTTACTATACTGCTTAAAGCAATGTTATTTTAATATTGTAAACGATTTGTTTCAAAATTATAATCCCTATTTTTAGGACGTCGAGGTGTTGATAAATTGTGTGTGTCGAGATATTGTCATTTTAAGAAATCCCCTAGGAAGAAGCTCGTCGATTGAACTATTCTCACTAACCGAGGTTCTATTATAGTAATGAATGTAATATACCAAACTTAAGTGCAAAACAATAAACGAAACCCTCATGCGCGTATAATTGTCGAAATCGCCGAATTCGCAATAAGGTCCTAAACGCTCTTATTACCTGAAACTACTCACATAAAGTCAATTTAATGTATGAAACCTAAAAGAGGTAGCGCATAGCAAACCACTATGTATAACTCTTTAAAATGGAATGCTTCCATTAAAATGCACCTTCGCTTACTAATATTGTGAAATGGCTCGCTAACAATCTAAGTCGACAGTCGCTTTCGAATATCGAAATACCTTTACAATGCAAAAGTGGTATCTGAGACTTCGCACACTAAAACCATCATGTTAAGTTGGAAAACTTTGTCAACGGCACGATACAACTACTTTTATAATCCCCTGTCAACCGAGTTATTACATGTCAGCGGCAAATCACGGACAAGCCTTCGCGCGGGCGCAAGTCGACATCGAAAACGATTTTTCTTTCTAAGATCTTTTTTAACTTTTATTAAAATTTCTCACCGGGGTGATGGCTTAAACTTAATCGACCTCTACGAATGAACCTCATACTAAGGGCACGAGTAATAAAATTCGAATCGTCTTCGAATAAAACAAAAAATAATAATAGATCGAAATAATACCTCTAACGATCGATTCGCAAAAAGGCACATAGTCCAACTGAATCGATAAGGATTAAAAAACTAATCGCCTAGAATAACGGACAGTCATAAGAGCAACCTAATTATTATGATAATATAATAAAATAAATATAATGTTAACCCTCATCTTAAGCCATAACCAATATCAAATGTTTGAAGTATCCATCTCTTGCACCTACACATCTCACCGGGGATTATCGTTTATTCCAACTGATTGATATTGAAGGATATGATCCGGTTGATGTGTCCAGCTCTAACATTATATTTGATCTCTCACGAAGCCCGTTCGTGTCTGTCCCTTGTCCCCACGCAAGCTCAATTAATTATATTGTAGTACACAATATACTATTTTGTTGCCTCTAATCTAGTGCTGTGTTGCTGTTCCCGTATACTCGAAGACAAAGTTAGGACGCATCGTAAATAGGGTCTGAGTGAGTTTGCGTCCAACGGCGAAATACGTCTACGATGAACATCGATACCTACTGTATTCGGCCGTCTAACTATAAAGTACTTATTAAGTACTACCTTTGTTGAACGCACCAATTAAGATGCTTTCGCTCTTTGTCTGCCGTACAGTGCTCGCAAAACAAGTAATTCTATCTGAACCCGAAGTGAAAATAAATAATCCCGGGGCGATTGGCGATTTCTGTGCTTACATTAACAGCTATGTTGCAGCTTCAGATAAGACTACTAATTGGTTGTATAACACCCAATTAAATAGGTCGGAGAACCGATGGACGCTGGGGTACCAAAGTGCTGGAACGACGACCGGACAATGGACAGCATCGGTAAACGCAGCGATGGTCGACGCTAGTCGCTTGCAGCCGCTGGAATCACGTTTGTTCAGCAGTAGACGTCAATCGTTGGAAGTGATGATGACGATGACGAACACCTATTGTTCACGTTACAAAGCTGCTTCGGAGTGAAGGTTGCGTCGTTCCGCGCCCACCTCCATCACACCTAAATATAATCGCGCTAAGGAGTTAGAAAAAGGTTAATACTCACAAAGTATATCGTGGTGGGGCGGCGCAAAGCGCCCGCCCCCGGTTGTACACAGGCCCACACGTGGCGCCTTCTCTCTGCTGTGGTCAATATCCAAATTATCACTTTGGAACTGCTCAGAGCGGGTGCGCGTAGGCGCAGCCAGGTTGCTGAGGCTGCCTACCAGTCGATAGTATCTGCAAATGATATACAGTTTTAAATACTAATCTTTTATTCATCAGGAATACAAGCTACGCTATTTTTTTTGCAAGTTCGCCGACCGAAGGTTGGAGTTTGAACCGTCGATACTTCTGGTTTCAGCAGCTTGTCCTCTAAATTATTTACTATTGTGCTAAGACGCTTAAAACATATCTAAATTTAAAAAAAGCTTAAGACTACACTCATAGGCTCGCAGTTACGGTCCTGAAGCAGCCGACGCTAAAATACTTGATATATCCTGAGACTAAGCGGATGTTTACAATAAATTTCAATTCTAACTCGTCACTACAAAGCCTACTACATAATATTGTACCATGTTATTTTTTTCTAACTAATCGGCTATAACACAACCGGACAAAACCCGGTGTCATTAAAAATGCACAAAATAAATAAATAAGTGTTATAAAACAAAATAAAACAGAACAAAATGCAATAATTCAAAATAAAATAAAGTCAAACAATATCTACTTAAAAAGGAGTTGAATAAGTCACTAATAAAAAAATCTACGCATACTTCATACAATCGTTAATGGAAATTGACAGCATTTCAAGATTTATATTATAAATTAAATAACAAACTGTTCCTTAAATAAACTTAAAAAAAACTAGTCTCTTATGTTATCTCTCTTAACTTAGTCTCACTAATTATAAATTGATAAAATTAATTGTAATTAAAATAAAACACTAACTATACCTAAATATTTTCCTATACTAACTTATTTCTAATTTTAATGCTAGCCCGCCCGCCCGCCGGAACTGTGTGACGATTCCAAGTTCAAACCCGCCTCCCTAGCGACGAGGACTTTGCCCAGCAGTGGGAACCTAAATACTAAATTTATCTCTAAATTAAATATTAGGTACTTATCCTTTATAACTATAACAAAAAAAAAAAAACTTTTTCCACCACTTAAAAAAAAACAACAACAAATTGCCGCTTAACTTTTTGCCGATAACAATTGAATTATTGTAAAATTATTCTATTATAATCGTTTTATTTAATTCTAACATTTAACTACGGAAACACAAATATATGTGCAACAATATGCTGCAAGCAGGGCAACACGTACCGTACTTGTTGCTCGAAAGGAAACAAGACTGCGATATACGACCGATGGCGTCCGACTGAAGCCTGAAACGCCCGGGAGAGACTACGTGGGTCGAGGAGTGAGGGAGGGGCGCACAGGGCGGCGGCATAGGGAATGGAGGTGGAGGCAAACGTTTGGGCGGTTAGTGTGACTATGTGGGCAAGAGTCCTGGGAGCACTAAGCCGATTCGTACCTTTGCTACCGACTTCCCTAAAGTTACGTAAAAATACATCTTCGTACATCTTCTATAACAAGCACGTGTTTACACCCACAAACTTATGATATACTACTTTTATTAATACATCTATATTACTTAAAGATATATGTGGGTACAAAATACCTCTATGACCAGCAGTGTACGGCAATCGCTTAAAGTAATGATCGTCTTGACATGTATTCTATTTTTAAGATATAGATAGACATAATTATATTTTTTTTATATGCATTAGGTAACCAGTAAACTACGCGTCAATAAATTAAAAAAAAACTATCTCACATTAAAATAGCTATTCAAGTATTAGTATTTCATATTCTTAAACATATTTTTTTACAGGTAGTCTGTCCCGCTTTTTTCTAATTCATCCTATCAACCCATTGCATGGGCCATAACAAAGCACCGGTCTCCGCCCAGAATGAGAAGGGTTTAGACCGTAGTCCACCACGCCGGCCTAGTGCGGATTGGTGGACGTTTAGCTAATTGGAAATGTAATATTTGCTATACTACGGGGCGTTCGACGCGAATATGAAAAGGTATGCACTGTATTTATATGTAACTGGACAAATTAATTATTGACCGCAATGCCATGCGATGAATTTATTTTGTATGAATACATTCTCTCATTGTGATTCTGAAATGTAATAAAGTACACGTAATGTGTTACTTGATAAATAACTAGTAAATCGTTTTTATTAATTTTCGGATCAGGAGGATTACAACGATCTGCCTATGAATGCACACCAAACTAAGTACTGATAACTAAGAAAAACGCATGATGCATGATGACCATAACAAAGAATCGCTAAAATATTGTACTTATATTCATGTATTAAGGAATACGTATTTTTTTTTAAATCGATGTGAAATTGCTATTTATTTTCAATTAATAGTATTTATTTCAATATGTATTCCAAAATCTAGCGATCCGACATGAGTAAATGACTAATACTATGAAATCATAATTTTACGTCACGTCTATATTTTAAACATAATTTTTATGTCTGTCGTTGTAAGTATTTTATGATTTTTAACTACTAAGTTTTTTTTAAACAAATACCAAAATGAATAATCTTTAGCTATGGAACAACGACATACTAAAGTACTAATTTGACTATGACGTCAAGAGTCCATGACACTCGGCTAGCGTTTTCGGGGATTTTTTTTACATATAATTGGCATTATATATCAACAAAACCTTTATTTCTGCAAAAATAAGATATTTTTCTGGATATATAGTAGATACTTCAAAACATCAAAGGGCAGTTTTTCATATCGATCCATTACCGGCCAACTACAGGGCAAGGGGAGTACCACAATGAGAAGGGGTTAAGGCCGTTGTCCAACACGCTGACCCAGTGCGGATCGGTGGACTCCACACACCTTTGAGAACATTATATAGAACTCTCAGGCATGCATGTTTCCTGACGATGTTTTCCTTCACCGTCGGAGCAAGTGATAATTTTAATTACTTAGAACGCACATAACACAGAAAAGTTAAGAGGAGGGTGCGAGCTCCTACCCACTGCGCTGTCACCGCTTACATTACATATACGCGTATACAATTAGGCATTATTTCTCTGATTATTTAACATCGTTAGCGCATTATTAAATATATGTTAGGGGTATGACAGTTATAATACAACCCCCAAGTCCGTCTGCCTATTTGGTCCCATTCGTATTTAATGCAGATCCGACCAAGATCATCGGATAGACGTCGCAACGGATAACAGCAATCAGTGCAATGGTTTAGTAAACAGTATATTGAGCATTCGTTACATAACCCGTACCTACCCCGTAGAATATAAAGAGGCCGACTGTCTTTTTTTTTTATTCACTATATTTCTAAACGCTTCGGGCGAAAGTCCGCTGGACATCACTGCAGGACATTTTATTATGTTTACAGAAGCTAGTTAAATAAATACAGTACTTTAATGACTGCGTTGTAAAGGGGATAGCACTTTTAATAGATTCAACTAGAACTAGATTCAAACGCTAGCAATTATTATGAGCCAGAACTGTTGTTTTTTTTTTTTAAAGTTCCACGGTTTTGTCATCAAAAAACACTAGTATAGATTTTCCGTACTATATATTTTTATATTTTTCGTTTAATTAGCTCTACAAGTTAGCTCTTGACCGGACTCTCATATAAGGGGTATGGCAGTTATGTTAAACCCAAACCCCTAATCGGTTTCTAAACGCCATCGTTCCGCTTAGCGGCACGACGGTAGGACGAGAATTGAGCAATGTTTTCATAATTTATTTAATATACCTTTTACCATCGACTTCGACGGCATGAAAAATAAGCGTGAACCAGAAAAAGACATTTATTATTCGTTCCGTAGTATGTGTTCTATTATCCTTGAGTTTCGATTAGCCATATTAAGCCATTATGAAAGTGTGCAACTCTTTCTTAAAACAACAAAGCACATAACTCAGAAAGGAATTTAGAATATTAGAAATAAAGTAGCAAAAAAGAGCATCATTAAGAGCGTGTCATCGCGACCTAAAATTATATGTGACCGCTCCTTGCACTTTTACATTTCCGCTTTTTCTTTTAACTAAATAAAATTAAAACCTAACCAGAGCAATCCGTAACCCCTACGTATGTAGTTTTTTGTTTTACACCAAAATTTTAATTAATAACTGAAAGCGTTACCGTGAATTTTCGTTTGGGATAACGAGCTCTTACAATTTTTTTTTTGTTAGTATGCTTCTTAGATAATCGTGTAGGTGCAGCAAAGACCCATTTCAATATATCAAAGGTTACGGGCTACGTAATAGGTATTATTTAGACCGCTCACTTCTTTAAAGGCACGTGGGCTCTTATTCCCTCCCGACCTGAGCCCACCAATGGGCCAATAATAGAGTATGTTGAAATTAGAACACGATACGCGATATATGTAATATAAACCCACCTTCATTCATATTTTGATTAAATTAAATGGCGATTCGTCGTAGCCATAGGCATAAGTCATTCTCCGTTAAAATTTTCGAAGCAGTAGGTACGAGTGCTATTTCTGGTAGCATTCGGAGGCGTACTTTATATATTATTTAAAATTTTGACGTCTCGACCGGGCCACTTTTCAAGCGATTCCAATAAATATAATATGTGATCGTCATATGAATAGACTGTAGTCTGATAAATTATTCAATTATTACGGATCAATAGTGCTCGTTGCAACTTGCAAGTTATTTTTTTTTTACCGCTTAAGTGAAAGTTACCGGCAAAGTTGTACATACCATCGCCCCGTTGCGGCTCGTTACTTTCAATCATTTAAGGGTGTTTCTTATGCACCGAAGTAGTAACTGATAACTCAAAACCCTTCTTATGCACAAGACATGGCGTTTTCAAATTATAGATAAGACTTATTGTTCTGTGTTATGGCATTTTTAATGCAACCGGCCGCCTGCCTGCCTGTCGTGAACTCTGCTCGGTTTGACTGAAAAACTCTGAGTCCCTAAGAATTCTTTATTTAGATTTACGGAAACATTTAATTTTACTGGAATGGAATGTAAAGGCTACCCTGTGTCACAGCTCGCATATCCTCCCTCGCCCTCTCAATTTGGTCAAGCTTAAATTATTACTTGCTTTTAAACTGAGTTTCCTAGTACGATTTAGCTGGCACAGTTTAACAAGTAAATTTTGAATTACTGCTCTAAAAAACTACACAAATTCTGTCGACGGACGTCACAATTTTAAAGCGTTTTTGGGGAACAAAGGCTTTCCAATAAATACACGAAGTTGCTTTTGACGTGCGAGCAGTTTTATTCTTGTTTTTTTTTTAATGCTCAGCTTGTTCGCAGTAGTCTCAAACGATGGGAGTCTAATACTAGGGAACCGTGCTCGTAAGAAGCTTCATACTTTGTCTCAAACACACGTTGTTTCCAACGGAATTCTTAGAGGTTGGATGGAGGAAAAATTTTAATCGAAATACTTACTCTCTTGTGAGCTTCCTACGTTGCGGATCAAAACATATTAAAAATGAATAAATCAATATATTAAGTTATTAATTGCAGAAAATCGGGTTACATAAGATCTTATTTATGCACTATAAAGTTTAAGCCAAATTTTGCCTAACTGTATGCAATATTATAATTTTTTAAACACAATACGATAATTCCTTGATTTTTTTAGTCATAATTACCAATCAAGTAGTCTATGTTTTAATATATTAAGTAAGCGTCATAAATAAATAAATAAAAAATATACTACAACAATACAAACATCGCCATCTAGCCGCAAAGTAAGCGTAGCTTGTGTTATGGGTACTAAGATAACTGATGAATATTTTTATGAATAATATACATAAATACTAATAATATACAAATATTATAGTTTCCGCTTTAAAATCCCCTGGTAGCTTATTATACCCATTGAAGTCTAAGTTACTAAGGGATAAATAGTCCAGCTTTATACTTATTAGTGGACCTAATGAAGTCCTCCAACAATGTGTGTTATTAAAATCCTTTGGAGTGGAAACTTTTATGCATATGTAGCGCACGCCACTGGTTTAGGGGTATGATTTTATTAACCCTTTCTAGTTTATTAAGTTTTCATTTTAAAAACGCACGCGTTACCACTCAGTGGGGCGGAGAGGAGAATGCGACTATTGTTAGAACAGGTAATCATATTATCTCGTGACTCTTCATTGCGAACCTACGTGTGCCGCTGTTGGTGCTATGTATTCCAAAGTTTGTATTGCCGATTTTCTGTCAAAAATACTAAGTACCAGAGCGGAGTTAAGAAATTGGCTTTGGTCCACTTCTGTGCCTCGAAGAGCACGCTAAGCCAAGGTCGTGTTTATAATATCTCTATATATAAAAGAAAGTTGTGTTAGTTACACCTTTTATAACTCACGAACGGCTGGACCAATTTTTATGCCATTTGATTTTTGGATTCCTCTTAGACCGGAATAGGATAATAAGTATTAAAATAATAAACATTCATAAAAAAAAAGATACGCGGTACGAAGTTTGCCGGGACGGCTAGTATATACATAAAAGAAAGTTGTGTTAGTTACACCATTTATAACTCAAGAACGGCTGGACGAATTTTAATGATATTCGATTTTTGGATTCCTCTTAGACCGGAATATGATAATAAGTATTAAATTATGACCTTCATAAAAAAAAAATGATCCGCGGTACGAAGTTCGCCGGGACAACTAGTAGTTAATATATAAGCGCGTTGGAATTGCGTGGTGGGTCTAAACTCTTTTATCTGTCCTGTGAAAGGGGGGTATTAGCCTGGTGGGTAGCAGGGTGCACTTCATAAGTTACTAATATGATAAATGCGAAAGTGTGTGTGTTTGAACGTCTGTCCTTGTTTCACGTCCGAACTAAGCTATCAATCAACTTGATTTGTGGCATACAATTAATTAAAAAGACATAAGATTAACCTAGGCCACTTGGCTACAGCCACAAAAAAAACGTAATAATGGCGGGCGAAGGAAGCGGGCATCACCAAGTACATTGATAAAAGTAGCACCCTACTCTCGACAAGTCTTTTTCGTGTCATCATCATATCAACCCATTAACGGCCCACTACAGGGCACGGGTCTCCCCCCACAATAAAAAGGGGTTACCCGCACTGGGCCAGCGTAGTCCACCGCGGATTGGTGGTCTTTTGCGTGTATTAACACGGAAAGGTAAGTGCTGATGAGTACGCTAGCAACTAGCCTTGTTCTTATTGCATAGATAGAACATCAACAATTCAGCCTATTACCGGCACACGACAGGGCACAGGTCTCCTCCTGGAGTAAGAAGGGTTTAGGCAGTATGACCACGCTGGTCAATTGCGGATTGATGGACTTTGAGAACATTTAGGAGAACTCTCGGATTTCCTTCACCGTTCAAACGATGGTATAGCTGGGGAATTTGATGAATGGGTATTAAAAAAAAACTGCCGTCGCGCTGAGTCAGTATCAAAAGGGATGGTATTAGGTCAGAGTATGACCGGTTTTATTTATAAAAAAATTGAGATCGACGTTCCGTATTCCCCTGTTTTCTCACCGCCAATTCAATTATTTTTGTCATGAAAATTTTAAGAAAGATTACGTCTTGGTTTCTCTTTCTTTCATGTTATTTTTTTTCAAATTAGTTTTCAAGTCCTCTAAAATAGCGGTAAAAAAGGTCAATTATTGGTTAGCACCGCCAACTTCAAAACACCGGGCTTGTACCGAGAAATTCTAAATATAAACAGCCAATACGTTTCATTGGCGAGACAGTAAATCTAAGGTCAGTGGTGGTAAAACGTTATGCCATGGTTCTGTTGTCCTTACGTTAATGCTATTAAGCACGCTCAGCAAATCAGCACACTTCGTGGCGCCGTCAGAGTTTTGTTGCACAAGAAATATAGGAAATATAATTTATGCTGCGAGCTGCGATCAATCATTCAATCATTTATTAGATGTGTGTCAGTCGTCAAAATTTGACAACGAAAACTAAGTTTTAGAAACGCCTATTTTTGATAGTTTACTAGTGAAATAGCCAATGTGTTGTGTGAAAGCAAAAAGAACGGTGATAGCCCAGAAGAAACAAGCATGCCTCAGAGTTCTCTATAAAGTTCTCAAAAGACATATTGAGTCAGGACCAGCGTGGTGAACTACGGCCTAATCCCTTCCCATTGTGGGCCGATATAATCTTTCTTTTAATTTGTTAGCCCAATTCTTGCGACCATAAGGCGGGCGAGTCGACGTCGTGGGTCTGGGTACATAATTGTATATTGAGTAGGATCGCGAGGGATCGCTAGTTTTAAACAAAGATGTACCCGTTATAAGTTATATTCAATATTTCAGACACTCAAGAGATAACCATCATTAAGAAACATTTGGACATTTTTTTGAGCTACATTTTGTATAGAACTGCATAATTTGTATCAAAATTATTGACCCAGGGCAGCGAGCTTTTATTAAACTAAGATAAATGGGACAATCGTTAATTATTCTCGAAAATATAGGGCAACCCATTTCGTCGTGATTTTAACTTAACTGAATCAAATAATTATGTTGGTTTTTTAATAAATGTGTTGGTGTTTTTTATTATGTTTATTACGCTGAAATTATTAAAATTATAGTTTTATTAAATAACTCATCTCTCAAAGAGTCAATTCCAAGCCATCTGATGCAAATATTTTGTCTTTGGGCGATCTAAACACATATAATACCAACACCAAATTGTACTCTTATGCTATGTATTTATGTCTCTGTAACTACTTTTTTTCTTTGGTGTACAATAAAAGTGTATTCATTCATTCATTCATAATATATACTTACTTATTTTATTCAGAAAAGATTAGTTTAAAGGTACCTAGTACATTTATAAATTTGGAAATTGTTTGGATTTTTGTAAAGTTTATTGCAATAAATGCAAAAACATTTAATAACACAGAAATTTAAAAAAAAATCTTAACAAAACTTTTACGTGCTAAGGCAAAATGTCCATGTTCAGGCCAGGATTATCTGCGATTCAATAAGTGACTCGCTAGCCGCTTTTTGCGGCGCAGGTGAGTGCAAAACAGAACATTTTAAAGAATGACATGGTAAAATAAGCCGTTTTTAACGAGCGCAACCGCGGCGTGTATCGGGAATACAGGTGTTGTCACTCCCTTAATATGTTCGATATAAATAAATAACTGTTTATTTCAAGTGCATTGGCCGTCTCTTTCAAAACATTGGGTAATTAATTGAGTCAGTATCAGTATCATCATCATCAACACAATATTGGGAAATTGTGTTGATTACTTATGTCGTACCTTACCTATAAGCAACAAATAAACCCGTTAGTTTAATTAGGCACAGAGGGTATTTTTTTTTTATTACTATGTTAAAGAATGGCGACTACTATAAATGTATTAGTACTCAAGTTTCCGTATGAAATCAAACATGTGGCCCGCATCGGAAAATCAATCAATCTAATGAAGAGGTCTCACAGAAACCTCTACAAAGAGTCTGGATGGAAAATGTTACTGCACATTTTCCATCCAGGTCCCGTATTTTCGCAGAGTGACCCATGTAAAGGTGAAAAATGAGTGAAAATTGGTTCAGCACTTTTGGAGCACTTTAATCAGAGAGAAACGAGAGGTTAACTTTTTGAGATTCTAGAATTGGATTGAACTTTTCAAGAGTAAAGCGGGCTTCTATTGGTCACGATGCAAAGAGATAGATAAGACTTTAAAACGACAACAAATTCTGTTAAAATAATGAATTAAACGGTCGTGATCGGTCAGACAAAGTATCTTTGAAGTGACGTTGTATTTGCGCTCAAAACATTTTAAATGTTTTATTCTTGTACTTACGAATGATAGTAAAAGTGTTTTAATTTTGAAAAAAAATCAATAAATAAGAAACCAATTATTCATTAAATCCATACTGCTTTTCTTACAAGATCATGTCCTGATTACCGACTTCTAATTAAAATGGGATCAGAACATCTCCTAAATGGTGCGGTATTATATAATGTGGATGCTAAGGAATACTGACTGATTGCGATTAAAAGATTATGACTTTAACCCTTTGAACCGAAAGGTGGCGTTTATTCGTTTACTAGCTGATGCCTGTGTTTCGCCAACCATTACATTTTTTTTTAAATCCTTAGGGAACCGTAAGTTTGCTGGGATAAAAAACAGTGTCTCTCTGCAGCTTCAAATATCTTTATGGCATAAACCAAGTTGATTAGTTTTAAGGCTTTAGTTATGCACTGAGGGTAGGACGAACAAAGACGCTTTCGCATTTTCAATATTAATAAGGATTACTGAAATTCTGCTTCATAATTATCATCATAAAATTTTTAGTATGACCAGATAGTTATGCAAATTTTTAAATAATACTACTTTAGGCGATGGTAGTAAGCCTCCATAATGATTGTTACGCAGGCTTGCATGCGGGGTAACTATACGATGCCTGCTATTTACTAATTAACAAGTAGTCGGGATCGCATTATGTTCAAGTTCCGTCGGCGCAGCGGACTCCGACGGCTAGTTTTAGAGATCGGGATGCAGTAACTTTTTCCCCTCGCTTTCGATTGATTATTATGTTCTCCTGTAGATTTAAAAAAAACCGCAAAACGATTGTACATAAATAAGCAAATTATATTATAATTGATTATTATAAAGAGATTATTATTATAGTGTGTATTCAATAGTCATTTTTGACAAGACAATGTAATGTAGATAAACCTTGCTCTGTATAACATTTATTTGTTTGAATAGTTTAAGATCTAATGAAAATAATATTACAAACGCGATGGGATAACGAAAGGTTAGTAAACGCGAGTGAAACCTCTTAAATCAGCTAGCTGTTTAGGTCTCAAAAGAAGAAACGCCAGTAGGTATATAATCTCCAATTTTACATTTATATTTTTTTTCACGATCTAGGCTTTGATGTTGGTTGCAGAGGAATACTTAAGCGACTTAGAAAATTAAGAATAATGGCTATCCATTCGATTCCATTCCAATTTACAATTGTGAAGATCTGAGAACTTGAAGTTTAATCTCCCAAGAAATAGGACAGTAAGTACTCCTAACAAAAGCAAGTCACTTACTTGCAAATTGCGAGTGACTCTGTCATGTGAAACTAAACTCTTGCACTGATTGAAACCCGCAATTAGTCTAATAGTTTAGTTTTGTAAGTAACACAGCATCGAAGCCGGTTACATCTATTTTTAAGCTATTGTACTCTTACTTATAAATTCTATTGCATTTGAAAGAGATATTGACATAAAATACCTATTTTTAATCCGCGACGCAAAAACAACGGGGTGTTATGAGTTTGGCATGTCTATGTGTTTGTGTGTCTGCCTTTCTGCGGCATCGTAGCTCCCGAACTGACGAACCGATTTTTTTTTGAAAGTGAATTAGTCAGACTAAGTTATTTTTATATCGACGTTAGAGCGTTATAAAGCGGTAATAGCGGAGAAGGTAGGAGCTCGACTTCACTTTCCGAGCCGAGTTCGAATACCAGCACGCGCCTTTAACTTTTCTAAGTAATGTGCGTTTTAAGTAATTAAAATATCACTAGCTTCAACGGTGAAAGAAAACATCGTGGGGAAATCTGCATGCCTGACAGTTCTACATAATGTTCTAAGGAGTGTGGAGTCCACCAATCCGCACTGGGCTAGCGCGGTGGACTACGGCCTTAACCCCTTCTCACTGTGGGAAAAGATCCGTGCCCTGTAGTGGGCCGGTAATGGGTTGATATGATGATGATAGTGATAGTATTTAAAAAGTTATATTCGTTGTTACATTAATCTATTTTATGCTATTTTATGTGCTTTTCTTATTGGCCTATTTGTTAATAAAAATAATATGTTTAATTATTAAGTTACACTTTTAATGAATGTAGGTAAGGTGATGTGGTTTTATCTAGTACATTTGACTCCCGGCAGTAGAGTTCTGCCTAAGATGGGGTCTTATATAGTTATATATATATCTCTATAGTGCGGATTTTTTTTATAAAAGACTACCTTGTAATACAACAAATTACAGATCAAATGAAAAGACTGTATGTTATACTCAAAAGAGCAATGTGATATTTACTAAAACAAAAATTAAATCTTTTATCATAAAAGATATTGTCGAATTACATGGGATGCCTGGTTAGACAGGGGCCCAATTATCGGGGGTCCACTGCATGTGTATAGATTTAACTTAGATGCAATCAAAGTTGATAGTAAATGACGACGCAGCCTAAGGTTTAAAGCGCTCACTAAGAAGATGCATTAATGCCTTATTTAAAGGGAACTCATAATATAGGTGACAGGAGAAACGGAAGCCGGGAGAGCGTTCTAGATCTGTGCGGTGCTTATTAGAAACGAAGTAGCAAAACGTATCGTACGTGTCCATCAGATATTAACTCGTGCAGATTCGTAGGACGCCTCGCTGTGCGAGTGCAAAGATAGATGCATAAACACATTATTGCACACAAAAAAGAGAATATAAATAAAATTATACAAATACTATCTTCGACTACATCTGCGTGGACTTAAGAATCAAAAATTTAATCCCACCATGAGATCTATTTGAGAGATCGGTATAGAAAGTACATGTCGTTTTCTGTAGCATAGAGGACATGCATACCAAAATTCCTTAGCTGTCTCCCCGCGACTTATCTTGTAAACAATTCTTAATTTTTCCTCGGGAACTTGTTAAGGAATCGGAATAAAAGATCTTTTCCATGTCAAAGGCTACATGTATGCCAAATTTCATCCAAATCCGTTCAGCCGTTTTTGCGTGATTGAGTATCAAACAGCCACACTTTCACATTTATAATATTATATAGTAGTATAGTAGGAATGCTATGCAATGGCGGTCTTATGATCAAACAGTTTTAGAGCCCACTGATATCGACTATATTCGCTACTCCGCAGTCGGGACAACCAAAATTTAAACATTCTTATATAGGATTTAACCCTCACAGATCGCACGGCGTCACCCTCTCGTACTATTTCCTAGTTTGCACGGCTCAAGATCGCGGCGTTATTAATAAACGTGACATAACATCGGAACAGTTGCGTAGTGTTTTACAACAGTTAAACATATATCACTATTCGAATGTCCGTGCGTGAAAAACCACTGAGTAGCTATACCAACACGAGCAGATCGTGGGCACAAAGAAAAGCAAGTGCGATTTAGACTTGGGTACGAAGTTATAACGAACCACCGTGCAATATAAAGCTACATGGAATCACAAACTTTTATTAGCTGCTATAAACTTAAACATACACATTCCGTAAAAACTTCAACTCTCTTATTGTCACTGTTCATGAGATACAAACGACTACAGACGGACGGGCTGGCCGACGGAAGGACAGCGGTGCTGTAGAATCCCGTTGGCGCCATTCGTGTACGAAACACCGAAAAACAAAATCTCAAGCTTTAAACTAGATTGTATCTCGGGCGGTATATAAACGCTTACATGTTGTTTTCCAATCCCCCGTAGTGCACTGAGGATTATATTGAGAGATAAACTGCAATCAAATCTAAGTAAGTGTCCAGTGAATGGGAAAATTGTCGCATTGTAAAATTGCCACTACTAGTGTTATATTATATACTGACCGTTTTGAAATATCACGTGGCTAATGCAGATCGGCTTTCCATAAAAATGGGAATGAAAGGAAAAAACACCAAATTTTTACCAGTCCGAGGTAAAAATTTAGCTATCAATCTTCGATAGGAAACTGTTGCTTAATCAGCTATCTTGTATTATACAAAAGGATAAGCGTTCGCCGATCGTTCGATGATTTTAAGAGTTCGACCACTGAACGGATTTCTATATTATCTTATACCTTAATCGACCTATTATTGTACAATGTACATACGTATATTTATACTAGTGGATCCGGCTGACGTGCTGTCCGGCAAAGCAGCGCCGCCTACCGGGTCCAATCGTGTTACAAACAAACTGAAATATACACACAAAAATTCATCAAAAGAAGAATTATATTTAAGTATTATTGTCGTTTTTAGTATTTTTTTCCGTTTCTAAACCTTTTTCCGTTAAAACCTTCCCCAGGCTTTATTAGAAAAATCGGTCCCTTCCTTCAAAACCTTCTCAAGTTTTAGTGAGACTAACGAGCAGAAATTTTTTAGATTATAGTAAATCTGAATATCGAAATCGGCTGTAACGTTTATTATTGCACAATTTTAAATACAAGACAAACAATCAATCGCTAGGTTTAAATTTTAGAAAAGCCGTAGCCATTTTATCCGTGTTTTCAGGCAATGAAAAACTACTACAATATCATTTAAAAACGAAGGTAAATATCGCCACTAGCTACAAGTTTATAATAGCTCAGTATATAAACTTGTAGCTTGTAGTAATACGTCTCGAAACTACAAGACTTCAGTTCGAGTCTGGATGATTTTTGCTGCTTTTTTAAAATCTATCAAAAAAAAATACAGAGCAAAATCGGTCATCCAGGTAAAGTGAGTTGACATCAAAAGACTTGTCCTAACTGAATGTTTCCCGTTTTCAATAAACCTAGGCATCGCCTAAATCGAATGCCTAATGATTTATGCGAAGTCTATAGAAAAAATACGTTTTACCAACTCTTAGGTGATAACTATCGGTGAAAGGATGATGTATGTCTAGGAGTGTCTTCTTAGATTAGGCGTCAGGCATCGCTTTTTTTCTTCGTCGTTAGTGAATACGGGCATAACTGATCTATCAAAGCACAGCCGAAACCGTAGGGGTTGGAAAACAAAGTAGAACATAGGAAAGTTTTTGTAAAAGTAACCTTGGAGGTTACTTTAAGAGTGAAACATATATCACTCCGTACAGTGTAGATGCATAGATACTCCACTTTTATGATGCCTTATTAGGTCGATTTTATTGTTGAAGTATCGTTGGAATCCCTCTTAGCGTCGTAAGTAGCCTAGCCTAGGAACCAAAATAAAGATAATGTACTAAAAGGTTTCCATTATGATGAATACTAAAATTTAAAAACTTTTGAATAATGTACCCACTATCATGTTACCCCATCAGCTTAGTACCCCATCGGCTTAGTGCCCCATCGGCTTAGTGCCCCATCGGCTTAGTGCCCCATCGGATTAGTGTCCTAATTTCAACTAGCTTTTTATAACAAAGTACTGATTATAGGTCGATGTCAGACTGGGATCTCACTCAACAAAGCTTTTATTAAAGTAATCCATTTGAATGAACATCATTGTGCATCCCTACAGGGTCTCCTCTCAAAATGGGAAGGGTTAAGGTCGTGACCAAATGATAGAATTCATACGCCTTCGAGAACATTATAAGAAAACTCTCAGGCATAAAGGTTTTTTCCGTCATCGTTACTGTAACCGACGGTTAATTGCACAGTAGGTACTTGATGATCGAGCTTCGCTCAGTATTTATTGCGGTAAACTTAACACGCATTGGGAACGTAATGGAGAACTTGAAGACATGCAGTTTTCCCCACAACGTTTTCCTTCACAGCTGAAGTGAGTCCTTTTTAATTGCTTAAATTATAACGCACATAATATAATTCCGAAAAGTTAGATGTGCGTGCCGGGGTGCAAACGACTTTTATATTAAAAGGATATAAAATGCTTTGCTCTAACTACACGACTAACTGTTCTTCTCAGAGGAGCGCATTCTTCGTAAGTGGATATTTCTAAACTAACAAACTGTAGGCGCATATCGCTTCAATTGATAATTATTGAACTTGATGCACGGTCGTGTGACCCTACCGCGTGACGTAGGAACTTCTAAAAAGAAATCCCACTGCGCAAAAGAAAGCAACATTTTAAAACTGTAATTTTTTTTAATCGATAAAACTCTTATGGTTTAACAGTTTTTTACATAGCAAATGTAACTAATAGTACAATTCATTATTTTAGCTGAAAAAATAATTTTGTCTTTGTCCTATTCCACTTGTTTTTTTTTTAATTTTTAAAAACCATAATAAAAATAAATATAACCAAAATAGTCAGTAAAGGGGTAAAGGATATCTCTTCACTTAAATTTAATACTAGCGTATAAATTACGGATTTTCATACAAATTTTTATCCCCTTTTATGGCGAAAAATATTATACAATACTAGCGGACCCCAGCGCCATCTGTCGGGCTGATTTGTGAATCTAAACCATCGAGGGTACCACCTAAACGCATACCAAAAAATTTATTCAAATCGGTCCAGCCGTTTAGGAGTTCAGTGACATACACACGCACACAAAAAATATATACATAAAGATAGCCTACAGCCTTCTCTAAGAGTTGGCTACACGATACACCAGCGGTAAGAGATCAGGCGCAGGACAGATAGCTTGACGTGCTCTCCGAGGCACGGGGGTGAATCACCGCCAATATCCTAACTTCGGGCTGGTACTAAGACTACACTTTATTTTTAGTATACCTCAGCTTTATTATAAGTATAGATACACAGATTAAAGAGTTTAGTTTTAGTTATGGTTGTCGGAAGAAACATATACCAATCTCATGTTTCCTGGTCTATGCCCAATAATACATTAATTGTGACAGTTGATCTGCTCACCGGTTATGTCATCTTAAGCCACATGACAACGTATCATACCTGTAATGCTCCATAGTTCGCAATATCATGATAATTTAGTTCAACCAGTGTTATGTTTCTTAGCTCATCAAGTACAAAGACAAACGATACCTGCATCTTGAGGGTACAGACCAATCTAATACGGGCCACTTTTGAAACGTTATAAAGCTACTATATCAAGAATTTCAGTTTAGCACAAAGACAAATTAAATTCTGAAAGTAAGATTTTTTTCAGTTAGAAAACTTTTAATTCTGTCTGTATAAAGCCAATAAATTTACGCTTTAGTATTTAATGCACTAAGAACTAGGTATATAAAGTATATACCTAGTTTAAAGTGACACTGTGATGATAATAACAAAACAAATAGAACTGGCAGCCGTATAATCTTACAGTTCAACTAAAAAGTTATCATGTTGATGTGTAATATCCCTAACAAATTAATACAAATAAAATAATAGTCGTTTCCGATTTAGGATTAAAAAAAACCAATATAAAAATATTTATTAAGGAATTTTAATAAAAAAAAAATTTCAATCATGTTTCAATTTCAAAATTTCAATACCGAAAAATAACTGAAATACCACATTCATACGTTGCGTAATAGTTTTCAACATTCTATTAAAACTGTCGGAAAGTATTATCCAATGCACGCTCCTCATTCATTCCTGTGTACATAGTTTAAAAGTATCCAAACCCCGTATTTTTACTTGGTTAAAAATTAACCTTCGTCTTCTGTTAGTCTTTTTTTACGTCCGGTCCGTCTGGCAACTCCAAAATTTCACCTTCTTCATTATATAACATACAAATTTCAAATTCACAAAATGAAGGTAATATTTTTTTTTTGTTTGATAGCGTCTTTTAGCTTAATTCCTGGATATTTTTTTTGAGTGATTTGAAAACACATTTTTGCTATAGGTACAGCACAATATTTGTCGAAAGAGGATGAGACGAGCCAAAGAAATGCGTAGAGGTTTGTATGGAAAAACACTATGCGGGACGCTAGTCCCTTAAAATATTAAAAACAAAACGGCTTGACTGGATTTTTTACATTTAACTAGTTTATGGGTCGGAAAGAAGCATAGGCTTTTATCCCGGAAAAAATGCACGGCTCCAACTGGATGGATCTAAAACGCATTTACTAGCTCTTTGTTCTAAAATTGCTGATAGGGGTACCCCATGAAAATTGCATTAGGACCGACACAAATATAACTTAACTTAGTAAACTATTGATTTAATATTTAACTTTTGTTCAAAACTATATCTTGATAAATTAATTTAAGAAAACTTTATGTTATAAATGTGAAAATGTAGTTTCGTTTTGTCAGCAACTGATCGATACAACTTTTTGCATTAACTTTAGAAATTATGAGAGACTCAATAAGCTATTTTTTAATGTATGACGCAAAAAACGAGTGTTATTTATTTCTAATCAAAGTAAATGATTTAAGACTGCATTATCCCTTATATTATCATTACTAATATTATAAATGTCGATGTAAGTTTGTTTGTTACGCTTTCACGTAAAAACTACTCAACCGATCCTCATGAAACTTTGTACACATATTCTTGGAAGTGTTAGAAGTAATACAGGATACTTTTTATCCCGACATTAAGCTCGGTTCCTTTCCGAAAGGGGGTTGGGTTTTTGACGATTTTACACCAAAACTCCGACAAATTATAACCGATTTCAATAATTATTTTTGTACTACAGAGGTTATAATATGTGTTTAATTTTGCCCAAACTGTGGTTGGAGATAGTTGACAGAACTCCTCAGCGGGCAGCAGCAAACCTCTCATTTAAGGCTTAGCGATATTGAATACTTAAATTTTTTTTTAGATCTACAACTAAATTTAACGGGACATCAAAAAACAAAATCAAACGCAGACGAAGTCGCGGGCAACAGCTAGTAGATTATATTATAGATCAATTTAATGCTTTGGGGAAAAAAGCATTAAATTTAGATAGATATTTTTTTAATGTACCTACCAACGAAAAGAAAGAGTATCTTGGTGTAAAAGCAACATTACCAATACAATCCCGGGATTGTCCCGGGATTGTATTGGTAATGGAAAGTGGTAACAAAAAGACGGTAAAACATATCGTGTTGCTGTGGAAAGGGAATTTTTACACACCCAAGTGTAACCAAGATATCTGTCAAATCTTCAAATCAAGGTAAGTGTGTTTCGTTTACCGCACATTGTTATTGAATCCCGAAAATCCTGGGATGTATTAAAATTGATCCCGAAAATTTCGGGACTTGAATATGCCCGGGATCCCGGGACATCGAATCCTCCAATCCTGACTGTGGTTTATTAAAAGAATAGCAGTCAAGTTAGCCGTTTATAATAGTTCATAGATAGTGTAAAATCAACATATCCTGAGGATGTAGGGGTAAACGCGCGCAGAGAGTACTATGCGGAAGTTTAGTTTGAAGAACAAAGATTGAAGAAATTATAAATTGCAGATTCTCTTGTTTCGCGCAGTATAGCAAATAATGTACATTACTTCACAAGTATATCAGGGAATTAATTAGTTAAACGCCTGCTTCTATCCGATATACCAAGTTTATTATAATGGGAGTAAGAGAATATGTGAATACAATGAGCCTAACATGAAAAGCAAAAATATACATGCAGTATACAATAACGGGCTACAAAAAATTGTACCTCATTCAAAGGTAAAATTGTAAACTTCCATACAACATACTACCTACAAATTTGCAGAGAGGGAAATTTACTGGGAGGCTGCAGCCGTGGCTGGTTACCATCTCACTGACAGAGACGTACCTCCAAGCGATTTAGCATTCCGGTACGATGAAGATTATAACTGCCATAACCCAACACGTTAGCCCGTTATATCCTATACTGCATAATCAGCTATCACCAGGTGAGATTGCAGTCAAGGGCTAACTTAATAATTATGCTGTACACAGATCTCTAAACTAAACTAAATTGATAAGTTTGTTTGTATTAAGTATAAGTATAAGAACAAAACAAAAGGGTATATTTTATTAACCGTCTTACAAAAACGGAGGAGGTTCTCAATTTGGCTGTTTTTATGTTTGTTAGCTCAGAACTCTGTCACTTATAAACCTTATACTATATATAAGTATACTTCCAATGTGGGACCTTTTTCATAGGGTCAAGATCAGGGAGAAATTGCGGGAGCTCTTCATATATTATATAGACCCTATATTTTTCTACATTTTATTTGGCACCGACTTAAAAATGTTGTAGAATATATTTATTTCTTGCTTGTTACATAAATTTTGTTTTCTGTAATTACAACTTATAACTTGACTGCAATTTCTATTATAGATAAGTAATGATCCAGACCTGTAAGGGATACGGGAGTTATATTAAACACATACCACTAATCGGTATCTATGTGACATCGTACCGAAAAGCTAAAAAGCTTGAGGCACGTCTTTGTCGGTAGGATGGTAACTAGCCTAGGCGGAAGCTTCCCACTAGAATAAATCCGACAAGAGATGAAAAGAATACTAAGCGGATTTGGGTTTCTAGCCTTCCAAAAAGCAGCGTCTATAATGACAAAGACAAATTCCCAGAACGCGGTGATACCTTTCAACACAACCTTAAATGGATATGTATGTACATAAGATGAAATAATATTTTTGCGGGTAGCCCCACACTACATGAAATGGCGTAAAAGCGACGCAATGGATCTGCTTGACATCCAGCTAAACCCCATCGCGGTCTTCTCTTTCATAGATGACTGGAATAAAGAGTTAAGACTAACCACACTTCTGGATGTGACCGGCGATTTCGTCCGCGTAACAGTCATGCTTAAACGGTAGCCATACATGCCATTGCGACCTTATTGTTAGGCCTTTTATCCTACTTTGAAGTCAGCGATACCAATTCCGTACTGCCGTCCGTACATTGCATTATCGTCACTTAAACCATTTACGCACCGCACGCAACGGACGCTCTCGAAGAGAATAATATTTCCTGTTTTCGCATCATTTTTCATTGACGCACCGCAGTCGTTCGTAGTCTGATGAGCCTATTCAAAATTCAAATTCAAAATTAATTTATTTCAAGTAGGCCTAGTTTACAAGCCCTTTTGAAACGTCAAGTCAGTCTGTTTGTAGTGACTCTACCACCGGTTCGAAGGGCATATTCCACTGACAAGAGCCGGCAAGAAACTCAGCAGATTGCTCTTTTCCAATAGCTGTAGAGTTTGATAACATCAGGCTATGATTCTTCGACAGATGGACTATCCAACACAATCTCACGCTTTATAATATTAGATAGAAGTATAGATTAAATAAGATAAGATGTGAGGGAGTCTCCACTTCACCGCAGTCCCCCCCAGTTGCTACCCGGCCACAAGTGGGTTCTTGCTACATATATGAGGCATGCGGAGACATTTGCCTCCGACATATGACGCCGTCTAAGTCAAAGACCGTACACGAACAAGATCATGAATATACAGTTACTCATCTGAAGCTTTCCTGGCTAAGTTTGTTGTGGGTGTCGTTAGATCACTAAGAAGAGCCCACAACAGCCCTAAGCTAAGGCGCGTTTAGAACCCTTCTAGCCTTAGTTTTAAGTTAATGAATGCAGTTATCACCATCACTAACATTAGTGTTAACATGTTTAATGTATGAACGCTTCATAAGTGCTTGTGAAATGAATGAATAAAACATTTTTGAATTTGAATTGGAATTTTTGAAGAACCCCATACCGCAGTATTTCTGACTAGACCTCGTTTAACTCCTACGGAATACGGACATCCGGTTCTATAACAGGCTTCTGAAGATGAATAGGTGAATACTAAGTTTTCTCAATATACAAATTTTTATGTTTAGGCATCGCTAAGTTTGCCTAGACTGGACTTGGGGAAGTGTGTTGCAATAAATTGTAACTAATGCGTTTAATAGTATGATGACATTATGTTATGCCCGCGAAAACAAACAAATCAGCATATTATTTTATTCAAAGTAGGTAGGTATACACATTACATAGAAATAGCAAGTCAAGATATTTACAATTAGTTCTATCAACCATTTTTTTAATAACACATTTGTTTGTTTTACATATTTTTTTTTTTAATATTCCTTATTGTGTTCATTATAGATGACATTCATAGATTTTCTGCATATTCGTACAGAGCTTGGCTTACCAATTGTCTACCAGTTTTTTCTCTGGCAACAAAGCAGCAACACATAAAAAAAAGTACGCAATTGCTAACATCTATACAAAACAGTTCTAAAGAGCCAGGTTTTCGAAATATAAGCTTTCAAAGTGTTAATGGTGGTATGTTATGAATAAATTTTAAATTAAATTTGAACGCACAAATTGTCTTTTAATTATATTTTTATGTTACATTAGATAGACCAAGATATTAACTGTCAGACATTTTACATGGTATCTGGGTATGTCCGATTTTTTGTGCGTTTTTCATTAACGACTTATTTCGGCTTTAAAAAGAGAAATCTAGGCTTGAATGAACGTAAGAAAACTTTCAAGTTTTCTGCCAACTTGACCCAATGTGCGGGGCGCCAAGAGTACATCGTTCGTAGCTTATGTTCCTGAAACCTGACACTTCAGATGCCTTTGATCAGATATCATCATCATCATATCTATCAACATCCCATTACAGGGCACGGGTCTCCGCCCACAATGAGAAGGGTGTAAGGCCGTAGTCTACCAAGCTGGCCCAGGGAGGATTGGAGGACTCCACACGCCTTTGAGAACATTATGGAGAACTCTCGGGCATGCAGGTTTCCTTACGATGTTTTCCTTCATCGTTGAAGTAACTGTTACTTTCATTGCTTAAAACGCAAATAACTTTTATTTTTCACAAACAATACGTAATTAAACACTTGCGTTGACCGTGTCAAATGTGTGTGAAGTCTCCCATTCCGAATTTGGCTAGCGAGGTGGACTTCGGTCTGAACCCTCCTCGTCATGAGATCAGAAACTAAATATTGTCGGTTGAACCAGCAACGTTAATAAATTCCCTTGCAATGGAATTTAGATACCTATGCCCGTTTACACTAACATCGAACAAGACAGTATCTAAATAAGTAACACCTAACCTAAGGATATTCCTAGGCATACATCCATACCTTTGACCAATAGTTATAGTCTAAGAGTTTTGTGAAAAGTTTTTTGAAGTTATACTTCTTTTTGCGCGTAAGGGAAACATGATGAGGGCAAATTTTAAAGATGCGCGCGCACACCATAACAAAAAGTTAGCTTTAAGGTTTGACAGTATAAACTTTCAATTGCCAGCCTGAGGGCTAATTCCAGTAATTTAATTTTTTATTTATTTGTTTATTTCAAACAAACACATAAACATTAAGCCAAAGAATACTGATAAAGTCTGATTTCCACACATTTCCAAAATCTCAAATTTAATGTTGAGTGAAACTTGGTTGTCCGATAATGAGTCTTTTAGTATTTCAAATTTAATTATGTTTATTATATCCATTGTGATATTTAACTAGATAATGCGTTATAATAAAACTTGTATACCTTTTTTCTATTGTTAGTATAGTTTTTTCTACAAACGTAGAATAAAACATAACTTTTGTAAAGATTTTTTTTCTTGTTATGCCAAAGAAGTATAACTACTAACGCGTGTACGTTTAAATACACACACGTTTTTTTTCCTGTTGATATCGCCTAAATCTTTAGGCGTTCGTTTTGGGAGATTCCTAGGTTAAGTGAAAAAAGGCATTAGTCGAATGAGTCGCACACAGAGCGTTATTTATTCTGAAACTTACAACTCTCTTACTATATATATACCTGGAGTGACAACCGGCAAATGTGTCCAAGTTTTCGAAGCGCCTAAAGCGACAGCTTTGACAACCTCACTGGCGCAGCGGTCAGCGCTGTAGTTATAAGCTGCGGGTTCCGGGTTTGATTTCCGTTAGGAACAATTTGGGAATTTATAATTTCTGAATTTCACCTGGTCTGGTGGGAGGCTTTGGCGGCGGCTAGTTACCACCCTACCGACAAAGACGTGACCTAAGCTATTTAGCTTTCCGGTACGATGTCGTAGAAACCGATTGGGGTATGTAAAAAATATAACTGACATACTCCCTAACAGGTTAGCCCTCTACTAGTTTAGACTGAGAGAATGCAGTAACGGGCTAACTCGTAGTGGAATAAAAAACCCATGTAGGCACCGATTTGGGTCAACGTAACTTAAGGGACAATCGACTGATTTGCGCTGTAGTTACTTGATCTCCTACCCGTACTTGGGCAACAAACATTGAAATAGTAACTAACTGATGTAAATGCTTAACCTACATTCAATTATGACGTCTTTTTATGTTTAAAATAGGCCATTCAACAGGTCATTGCTACCTGAAATATGAGTATCAAGTTTCATATTTTTGCTTAAGTTGAACTAAATCGAAACTGTAAAATACACAAAACATTTAATTAAATTTAATAAAGCTTCGAAGGTATTATACAAAAATGCGGATCAAGTTTCCGATTTACTGCCCTGAAATACCTACATTACGTTTAAGCAAATTTTAATTACAAGAACCTACTTAGATAGACATTTCGCTGCCACTAAATGCCCTTTCAGGGCATTTAAAGTTATTAATGTCAAACAAACAATTTCTTGGGATTTCATAGTCAAACAGATATTAAAGTCTGATTGTTTTTAAGTTCACGGGTTTCCGTCCAATCAATTTGAGTTGCCAAGTTGTCTTAAGAGGCTCAACATATATAATATATTTAATTTAATAAGATTAAATAAGTGTAGATGCTCAATATTCCTATTTGATTTTACATTAAGTTTATTTTTTCAACTTGCGAAGTCTTTAGTTTAAGCCAAAATATTGGTACCTTTTGAACAATTGAATTAACAATTTCAACAAAAAAGGGAGGATCTTACTAACGGCTATTGGGAATAAAAGCTTAAAGTGCCCTTCGGCGGAGGAGCACACCGCTAATTCCTTAATTCCAGGATGATGCTGAAAATTTTAAAAAGAAAAATCCAACACGACTAATTGAACATACTAACCACTAGACCAACGAGGCAATAATTTGTAAAAAAGCGCGCGTACTGCATTCCTACTTTCTTACTTTAAGAAGCCCTATTGTACGAGTAAGTTTAAATAATATTGGATAGAAGCAGGCGTTACTTTGCGGAATTCCATATTATGAAAATTAAGCTTTTCTTTTACAATGAATAATTCTTAACAATTATTTATTGTAAAGTCAACATCTCCCGAGGATGCTCCGGTTTCGGGGCGTAACGTGCTTAGAGGTTACATTGCCGAAGATCTTTTTGGTGTGGAATGATTTATAATTTCTATTAAAATTATAAATTACACCATACAGATTCTTCTGCTTTTGTATTAGGCTTAATTTTCATAATAGAGTAAGTTTAGCGTACATCCACGTTTTCGTGGCATGATTATATAATTTTGTCATATTTACTTTACTCAAAAGTTGTGTTTGTTAACATGGTAAGTTACAGCACAGTTATCGGCACATTAGCATTCCGCGGGCTGCCTAGTGTGTCGCGCCAGCAGACACAATGGTGTCACTTCTTGACGGAGTTCTCGCTGTAAAGCCTCGTCAATAATATACTCAGCAGCGAGGAAGGTTAGTATGACCTATAACTCTCTCAAATCAATCAATCTCAAAAAACGAGTTTTGTTTTGTGAGACCGTTATAGGTTTAAAGGAGGACTCGGAGCGGTTGGTAGTACAGAGAGCACAATTGCAGGTGTTAGTTCTCAATCTGGAGAGTTTCTTGCCGGCTCTTTTTTGACAAACTGACAGATTTAACGTTTCAAAAGTTCTTATGAATTGGGCAAACTTAAAACAAAATTGAAATTTTGAATTTTAGGAGGTGCGGCTATGAGCCTATCACCTCTTTAGACACCAATGAGTAATCCGACATGCGCGTGGGGGACGTCAAAGTGCATGCGACCGCGATCCTTTAAACGCTCAATCTGGGAAGCAGGTGGCTCGGCTAGGATTAACTGGTATCCTGGCTGCTTCTCTGTTAGTGAAGCGGCACAGTTTGACTGTTCAGTTTCCGGGCGGGATGAGTTTAAATGCACTTCAGTTCATGCAATTAGTAGCATGTTATTTTTTCGAAAATAGCTGAGTTAAACTCAAAGGTTAGAGATTCTAAATCTCTTTCTCCCCGTTGCTATATTAAAAACCGTTTTAGTTTATTAGCTGCCTCAGTGGTGTAGTAACTGCCTCAACTGCTTTCTCAAGGTAAGTGATGATGCAGTATACGACGGTAGTGGGCTAACCAGCTAGTTACGACTTTGTTGGTCCATAAACAGCCTCTTTACCCTCATCAGTAATTTTATCCGTCGCTCTGGTCTATTAATAGCCTCGTTAGTCCAAGAACTGCTTGGTTTGTCTAGTAACAACCCTGTATGTCGGTAAACTGCCTCTTTAATCTAGAATCAGTCTCTTTGGTCTAGAACAGCCTTGTCTAAGAGCTGCTTCATTGGGCTATTTATTTTTAAATCTATATATATAAAAGAGAAAGTGCGTGGGTATGTTCCGTATAGGCTCCGAAACGGCTGGACCGATTTCAATGAAACTTTCAGGGAATCTCCGGATTGACCTGGCGAGTAATCCTGTAAAGTTTAGTGACGATCGGAGCACTCCTATTTTTGAAATGTCAAACTGTCAAATACAGCTTTTATTTACTATGATGATATTCTATTGTTGGGAGTACATGGGTGTAGATAATGATCTTCACCCGCTCGAGAAGAGAATAGAAGAGAATGAATACGGAGAGAATTAAATGATTTAATATATTATGAGACTTAAATTTATTGTTTAAATAAAATAAAGCAAAATCTAGCCAGGCGAAGCGGGCAGGGTACGCTAGTATTATATAAATTTGCAAGTAATTGTGGTCATCAACCATTCTTCAACTATACTTTTATTATGAAGCTTGCATGCTTGAATACCCTAACCTTAGGAATCAGTCAGATTAAATAATATTCTCTGCTTATACTTTCTTAGAACTTATTACTATTTAGAAATATCAAGTGACTTATTGACTCCACCTCTAGAGACAAGTAACTCGACAAATTATTTCATACTAGCTTCTGCCCGCGATACTAGCTTCGACTGCGTGGAGTACAGAATTGTGTATAAAGCTTCGCTCGTTAACAACTATCAGTTTTCCGTCGGGAACTACTTAAGGAATCGGGATAAAAGGTCGCCCATGATCTTTTCCATGTCAAAGCTAGAAGTTCATAAATTGTATAGCGAACTTGATATAATAAATGTAGTTTAATTAATTGTTTAAACTTGAACACTGATGGAACCAAAATTATCCTTGGGAATCATGCTATATAAGCATATTATATTGAAAGCATTTCTGTACCTCTCACGGCCTGTATGCAGATTTCACTAAATTATATCTGTTGTCTCAAAAGGTCTAATTATTACAAACACATGAACTAAAGCCCCTATGTACAACTGACCACACTGGGCCAGTGTGGTGTGGGAGACAGTGGCGTGCAATTCATACATGCACGAAAGCACCGCATACCCTAAAAATTTTGTATTACTCATAAAGGGGAAGGATTTTTCCATTTTATGCCATTTTCCTTCTTTATGCATTCAAAAACCCTGTGCACACCACTGGTGGGAGACCCCTGTCTAACAGTGGGCCGGGAATGAGTTGATACAATGATGATTTGTTACTTTTTTTTCAATACTTTTTGTATAAAAATACAAAATTTATTTTAATGAAAGATGTATATGTATAAGTATATATATGTGATACTGTGTGATGTTGAACTATCTCTAAATAGGTATTGAAAATATTTACATAGTTACATAGCAATATAATTAGTGTTGCATGTCATAGGCCATCTTTTATCATATTATGTTGAACTGTGGCAGTGATATTTAGTTATTATATTTAATGTAGTTTTTAAATAAATATCATTGCTTACAATTGATGTTTTATGGACGTTTTTGTGGTTAAAAATTTCTATTCATAGAACACACACAAAGAGAAAAAAATGTATATAATATATAAGAATACAACTATGTTACATATTGATAAAATCGATTACCAAATTGAACATGAATTTAAATTCTGATTTGGACATGTTTCAGGCAAAGTTAGCTACAACATGAAGGCAAAGTCCAGTGATACATGTGGTTGACCTGCTGTACACCATGTTACCTCCATGTTTTAACCAAAGATCATTGCAACTGATTTCAAAAAATAATCCTAATGACTTAATGTAAAAGACGAAGTTTATCAACCTTAAATACCACAAACGATAAAAATATTTACTTTTTTATATGAATAAACTTTATGCTATAAAATGTGCATTGAAAATATAGTACGCAGTATTCTTAAAGGTTGTGGAGGTGTGACACCTATATATGATGTCGCGGGCTTTTTTTTAAAACGATTTGACGCGCAGGCCATGGGAACGATCACAACGCTCGATTTGTGATAAATTTATGGGTAGTGGTGTCGCATACTCTAACAGTTTATGCTGCAGACACCAAGATAGCTATCAGATGCCCGATTTTATTACGACAGTTGACAGTATTTTTAAGTACATTTTGGCCAATTTCCGCGTTATTTTTATATATTATGGCCTATGCATTATTGTTATATATGTATAAAAGTTATATTATTGTACAGTTGCATAAAAATCTTTTAGAATTTAGCAGTTTTTCCCTAAGTTCTCAAAAATTTGCAGCAGGAAGTAGGATGTAATTTTTTCAATATAAAAGTTCATAAACTGGCAAAGGTTTTGCTTAGCATAATGTTTGAATTTACAATTTGTAGATCATGCTGACAGTTTGTTGAGCATAGCATAGATTAACCTGTAGAGTAAATTCAAAATGTACCCTTAAAATATTGAATTCTTAATTGTAAGGTTGCCCAGCTTGAGGAATTATAAGTTAATTTATTTTTTATCGCTTTCACCTTTGTTATGCAGAAGGCATGAAAAAGATTTTTCGGTGAAAAATGTAAATTGTATTTTGAATGGACAACCAAATAATAGTTGTCAACGCAATATTAGTTCTTGCCCTAGGAAGAAAAATATAACACTGATGAGAATAATTTAATGAAAGAATACTTAAATATCACACTTTCATTTATATAAGATATTATCAGAAGTTGTTCTAAAATAAATTAAAAAATTTAAAATTGATATTGATAGTCACAAATAACCAATCTTAAAATTTCAATGACCCAATTAAAGTCACTACTTGAGTGCCCAAAAACCCAATCCAATTAGATACGCAAAAATCCACAAATTTAATAGGCCCAATAGTTTCAGTAAATGAAGCTTAAGCACAAAACATTTGTGGACAAATTCACATTCACAGAATTAACTTAATAAAGGAACTTTATGAATGAAAAATTTTAATTAATGCATTAACAAAGGGCCTCCTTATAATACTTAATTCCTCAAAACTTACTACGTTGAATTCCGTTAATTTGTTTATTTAAGTATATTTATCGCAGATCTGCTTGCCATAGGCGTCCTCTCTTATGGAATAAAAGGATACAGTGCTTATTACCCACCATTCTTTTACAAAATAGGCTTTCAAACTTATATTACCAACAGACTATCCAGTTACAAACTTGAGTCACAATAATTAACCTGTGTATGAATTGTATCGCGTTGTCATATTCAGGTCACATAGTAATAGTACTACTTATTTGCTACAATAATTATTTTATTCAACAACCTATTTGAAAAGTAGCAATGTACGCAGTTTAGAAGCACCAACACATACAGTATATTGGTATGTAGGATGGACAGCTCTCTTTAGGGTCTCAGGTTTAAGGTGTTATGAAGATTAAAGTAAACTTAGCTTATAGGTTATAGGTAGATTAAGGAGCTTTATTTTTAACACAACAATGTGGAAGTGTTCAATTAAGGCTTATTATCAATAAATTATTTTATTGTGAAGTGTGTGTATGTGTTTGCTATTTATTCAAAATTAATTTATTACAAGTAGGTCTTCTTTATAAGCACTTTTGAAATGTCAGGTCACTCTGTTTGCAGTGAGTATTTGACACTATTTATTTTTATTTTGAATACAAAAACACTTGGAATGAAAAAATTTTTTTAGGTAATCACTCCAATTTTTCTGCATATTCTAGACCTAGAATATGTGCGATTTCTTTGTATTTGGTAGGGAATACTTTAACATAGACTTCATTCCATATTGCTAACTTTGTCTAACCAGTTTGTTAACTATTCTGAATAACAGCTATCATTGTAAACAAATTTGACCTAATTTAAGTATTTTTATTTTAAGCAATCTTAATATACTTGATTCTTATAATGACTTAAAATATTTATAAAAGCCATAATTTATATTTTTTGGAAAACAGCATTTGATAAAAACTTTAGTTTTGCAATTCTTTGTGCAATATTTGCACCTGTTATGTTACACCCATTGGTAACAATATGCTAAGTAAACTACTAAGTATGGAAGTGAATTATTAAAAATAATAAACACATTACAATGACATGTGTCAGGTGTATGCATCTAGACCAAATTCCAAGAACAAAATAGTAACAAAATATACATGAAGTGAAAGTTTGATGCAACCATTTTTACATAATATGGCTGTAATATGTAATAAAATGGATGATTACACTGTTTATTTTTTGACACAAAACTTTTTTTTTTTAATTATCTTACATTGATTTCATAAATTATGTTGACTAAAACTACATATTATCTTATTTGCATTTTCGGAGTATTATCTTTGTAGAATATTGGAAGAGGACGGGCGCGCTAGCACTTGACCAGCGACTATCGTCGATCGTGCAGCAATTCTGACAAGGACAAATAATTATGCACGCCACTTTTTATCTCGCCATAATAACAAACTCTCCATTAAAATTAAGCGACCTCAATAAACCAAAAACTCATTTCAAATAGACGAAACACACACATAAGAACCGATGGGCCCAGAAAAGGGATCGTCTCGCATATATCTACCTATATTATGTAGTTGGTACCACGCACGTAGCACTTTGCACTAAAATATGGAGGATGCCTACCAGAGACTATTGAAATATAACTCCAGATACTTTGTATCACTGAAATGTACCTAGATTACTGCTTTAAAAAGATTACTCCGCTGATTAACGATGGTTTTTATTGATAAAACGCTCGTTTGGACAAGAAACGCTGTCAATTTCCACACGATCGTACCGCCCTGTGATGTTGATGTAGCATAATTTTATTACTTACCGCGCTGAAGAATGACATATTCCACATAGAAAATAAACATATAAGAACAAAGGTGAGAACTGTAATGAAAAATTAGGTAAAACTAATAGAATTTAGTTAGGTTTCACAATTTTTTCCACAAAACAATAACACTACGCGCAACCACTATCGCACCTCCACTCTGAAGTTGTTGACAACCGAATCAATACGGCCAACTTAAAACAAAAATATTATAAATTAAATTATACATTTCGGAAATTGGAACTTAAACAGTGATAGATTTCTAAATATTAACCTTAGATTTGGCGAAATTTCGTAGTTTTTATAACTTTAACTTTAACCAATATGGTCGAAGATACCGTTTCAGCAATATCACTAAACATTAACACGCATGTCCTAGGACGGGAGTATTGATCGATTTTTTATCACGTTCATGTTGATGAACGAAAGTCTTGATTTTTCTATGTTTCGGTATAAATAAAAAGTACATATCTAAATCTAAATTAAAGAAAAGCAAATCAGACCACATTAATTATTGTTAACAATAATGAACTAAAAATAATCTTCAATAAACTGAATAAAATAAAAATGATCTATAGATTATTTTTAAACTGATCATATTTAATAATTAATTTGGAGCTTTTAGTAGGTACTTATTAAATTTTAATAATTCTGTATTTATTTTTACTCTGTGTACTCTGTCTATGGTCCATGGAATGGATGGATTTCACAGCTTTTACTTGACACCTTTTTAGTAGGTATCTATTTAGTTTAATTAATAATATTTATTTATACATTTATAGTATTTTAGATTCCACATAGAAAATTATTCTTCAATTTTGCTTCGAAGACAATATGTGATTCTCTAAGATCTCAAATATCCCTAGTCAAACTCAAAGTCCATTTTTATATACCAATTAACATAGGTCTTTACTTAATTAACTAAACTTATGATAATCTTTTTAAATTTAATCTTTTTCTCCTAAATTTCATCCGCGTAAAATTGTTGATATTTAAATATCCCACAGTCCCAATACAAACTTTAATCCTACACCCGCCGCCGCGTCGTGCGCCGCATCGGCAAAAAAGGTTGTTTCAAATTAGACTGGTAGTTGCAGAAATTAGCACCTAAGGAACAAAGGAACATAAATTATAGGCGATGATATCATATTATCGGAACAAACTTGTCGAAACAGTTACTTAGGTCTTTTAATTGATAGGTATCCAATTTAATTAAATTCCTATTGTTTGGAGACAAGAAGTAGGTAAGAGGAGGGCTTCGGGTCTATTTCCAAAACAGCTTTTTCTCATAGGGGATGAAAGTTTTGTTAAATTTCAGTAATAAGTAAATTCTAATTAATAGCAGGTCCCCACGATTTCGTTCCCGTACAACTTCTGATAAGGTTTCTTATCAGAAGTTGTACGGGAATATCTGTTTGGTGTGGAGTATAAGGATTGAAGAAGCTATAAAATATCACACCATACATTTTGCTGCTGTTCGCGAGTTAAAGCAAAAAAAAAATTAAGCTTAATTTTCATAATAATTTCATATAAAACCAATAAAGAAACTATGCAATAAAATCATAAAAAAGACAAGTATTTCTATATTTTTCTCATCACGTTTATAAATACACAAACGAATGCACAACGAAGGCAGTAAAAGAGGTATTTTCATTTTTGACGGTATAAAAAACGTCATGCCATGTAAAATGCGTAATAATATGCTTTGGAAAAATGAAAACAACAAAAATGCTTTTGAATTTTGCGCTTCATTTTTCGTTATATTCACCGACCTCTATCATACGCTATAATAGAGGTCAGTGGAATATTTACTGTTACAGTTATAAATTATTTTAGATCACAATAATAATTTACGACATTATATTCAATAAACGTAATCGATAATTCATACATAATATATTTTTTTTATAAATATTGAATAATATTGTAATATTATTTCATTGTTTATTATTAGAAAAAAGCTGTATTTTTTTTTGATTGAACAATTATTTTTTATATTAGCCCAAAACGTGAAGCAGGCTTTTTAAATTTTATCAAGTAATATTCTGGCTTATATTACTTGTTTAAATTATAGCCCATTATCACCAGTAATTCAAGAAGGTACAAAATAACGTTCCTGCCGGACCAGGCATGCTTGATGTAGCCTTTTTCTAGGTAGGTAAATTATTTTGGTCTAAGACTATTTTAAATGGAAATACTCAAACTTGAACTAGTGCTACCATCTGTTGAATGCTTTGTACTTCATGTCGCTACATTCAAAGAGGACATAATCACTAGTGTTCGTAAAATATTATGTTCAATGTGGTTTAAGTTAGGTATATCGAGTGAACTCCTAAAGGTGTCTGATAAAATATTGTTTCAACAAAGCGATATTATTATTCATAATGAACAGTAAAAAGTATTTTTAGAAGGCCAACTTGTAAAAATATCTTATTCGGGTACCTAGTAGGAAAGTAATAGCTTCAGATATTAGCACTAAAATATTAAACTAACCTTTTAATGATAACTCGCAATGTAATACATTGCTGCCAATGGATTCCTTACTGGAAATTTGGTTATTGTAGGTTAATATATAGTTCTAATCTATCCCGTACTAAAGCACTATTTTTATGGAAAAGCAAAAATGTTAATTTAAGCTATTGTTTAATAAGGATAAACACTAATCTTTTGGTTATTAGATTGAATCAAAGAGGATATAAACATTATTGAGTTCTCGATCCAAAATCGTATGCGACATCTGTGGTATGTTAAACTGTCATCGACATTAGACATGTACCTACTGTCATGTGTATTATCTATAGTTCACACTACAAAGGTGAAATGAATACCTGCTCTAAAGGTATCAGCAGTTTGAGCAGGTAATTGATAGGTAGTGGGTACTGTTTTCACTTTTAAGGTCAAAACAAGTAATTTAATCAATTAGAAAATGTGTTTCAAATTTTAAAATGAAGTTTAAAATATTAAAACTTGTTAAAAATATATTCGCTATGTCCATATTTTTTGGTACAATATGGATTTTATTAACTTGGAGCACTGTTGGAATATTAAAGTAAGTATTAAATATTCTATAACTATGTTTGCGTTTTCTTGACGTCATTATGGCTAGGGTTTGTACAGTGCAATAATTTATTTACAAAACGTAAACAGTCTTGATGTATTTTTAATGAAATAAGCATTTATGAAGACTGAAACTTGCAAATAAATATATCAGAAATTTGAAATTTGTCATCACAATCATGTCGGCGATGTTTCATTTGTAATTTGGTATAATACTTTTTAAAAACATTAGTATTTTACTTTATTCCCTCACTGTTGCAGTGAGCACTTTGTACTCACAACTTTAATCCTAAGCAAGGGCCATTTGGAAATTTATAATTTCTGAATTTTCTGCTCCGGTCTTGTGAAGCTGTGGCTAGTTACCACCATATAGAAAGAAATGTGCGACCAAGAGATCAAGCGTAACGGTGCTGCCTTGAAACCAACTAAGGGTGTGGGTTAAACAATTAGTTATAAACTGTAAGGCTATTAATTATCCTTCAATCAATAATTCGTTTTGTTAAAAAAGGCGAGGTACTGCAGTGCGTCGGGCATGTTTGCTGATGCCGGAGTCCCCGACTTCTAAGCTGTGCTCCGTAAGAGAATTGCGAGTTTCTGGGAAGTCGTTGTAAATTCCAACAATAAGCTCCTTAGAGTCGTCGCTCAGGCATCCCCTGACAGCGTATTTATTAAACATTGGCGAAAAGTGCACCAGATTCCAAACACGAAATGATATAAAATAGTTGGATTTTAATTTTAATTGAAATTTAATTTATTTTTTAATTGAAATTTAATTTATTGTAATTTTTAATTGTAGATTTTAATTAATTATTGTTTTTTTTTTTTTCTCTTTATTTATTTATTTTTAAAATCAGTCTTATATTTATTTTGTGTTTATTTTTAAAATCTGTCTTATATGTATATTTATTTTGTGTTAAATTTTGTATATGGGTCCCCGACCTGAAATAAAATGATTTTATTTTTTATTTATTTATTTATAATAATGCACATACTAGATATGAAGGCGCATACAAAATGTAGCTTATGAAATACCTAAAATTTTGTTTTCCAGCCGCCTAGACATTCACTTTAACATTTTCAGAATTTAATCACTAAAACATTTACTTTTTCACTACCAATATGCAGAAATTATTTATAAGTGAGAATGTATACTTGTTCACAACTCGTCTAATACATATTTTATTTATAGAAGCTGTTACCATCTTTATATAATATATGCAAGTTACTTTACAGTAGCTTATGGTTCATGGCTATTTTCAATTCAAAGGGCATCTGTTTAACAGGCATTGATAGTCACAGAAAATTTTGTATGGAACATGATATTATATGTTCTGACTTAAGTGTTTTAATACTTAAGTGTTTCCTGCCATTACAATTTAAGTACCTTCAAGGCTAGAGTGAATAGGCATTTTCTAGGCAAGCGTGCTCCAACCTAGACCTCATCATTGCTTTCTAACGGGCATGATTGTCGTCACACGCTGGTCTATCGTAAATAAAAAAAAAAAAAAAACTTTAAGTATTATAGATTTTGTTGCAACAGCTAGTTTGTACATAATCAAAACATACACAGTATATTAGGTTCTATCAATCAATGATAAACTACATACATTTTTGTACAAAGTCAATGTTAGGTTAGACGGAACGATGGGCAATAAAAATTTACATGGGAGAAAAATTGGACAATAAATATGGTTGAATATGTGATCAGCATTTGACTTCAAATTATACTTTATGAAATTAATATAAAAATCATAATTTTATGAGAACAACATCATAAAATGTATATTTTATGTTATACAATTAATTAAAACCCTCAGGGTTATTTATAAACCAAATTTAAACTTTAAACAAGTTGGTCTTAGTTAAATTTGATAAAGATCTTCAGCAATATAGAATGGAAAGATGATCAACAATGAATTGCATGTGATTGTTTAGTAAATCAGATTTAAGGTTCTTTTTTTATTTACAGAGAGGTAGTATGGAATGGTTTACTCTTAGAAAAGATCATTTCAGCCTTTTTAATAAAAATAAGATTATGATTTTGGATTCAATATTATTGAATTTTCTGTTCTGAGAAGTAATTTGTTTAAAATAATAATTCAGTATTGGCTTTATCTCATTGCTATGGTGTTAAATTACAATGAATGATAAAAGTTACATCCCAAATAAAAATACAATTCTTTATTGCAAAACTCATTTTCGTATTGGAAGCATAGTTTGATATAGCTAACATGATTCTAGAACATTGTAGGTAATATATTGTTGGATGGTAATTTTTATAAATAATGATATTCATTAGATATTTTTAAGAATTTTTAGTAAAATAAAGACAGAGTCAAAAAATCAAAGAGAAAAAGTACCACTATTCTTTGAATCAATTAATTTTTTACAAATGTTTTATTGAATATTTACCTTAAATCGATAAATCATGATATTTATGATAGCAATTGAATAAAAAATAATATAAACATTGCAGCACCTTCACAAACTAACTAATTGAGTTTTGCAGACACAAACATTGAGAAGTTAAATTTGGAAAATTACAGTTTTAGCAAAAATATAGAATTGTATAATATAAAACTAGTAACATATGAAATAAATGTATCACATATGTCAATCCTCAGCGTTGATACAAATAAGTTTGATTAATATGACAATTGAGTAATAATTCATACTTACATTTTCAGGATACAATCATCCGAACCAAGAAGCATTCCAGTGGCTGTGAAAAACACGATCTGCTATGTTAATTACAACGATGATAGGCAGTGTGTCAATAATAACACGAATCTCAGAATGATATATTATATCACACCAACTTATCCGAGGCCTGAACAGGTGCCTGAGCTGATGAGACTAGCACACACCTTGATGCATGTTCCTAGACTTCATTGGATTGTTGCCGATGATCAATCTGTATGTTCTGAACCAGTCATAAGCATCCTTAGGTAGGTATATTAAAAATTAATGTTAGTGATAGTATTGTTATAATTTGTGTAGTAGTACTGTTTAAGTACTATGCCCAACCTATTGTCAAGAGTAATAAACAGTACTGTGACATTCCAATCCGTTTCAAGCTACTCGTAGCTGCCAATGGACATGTGGTGTGTGGTGTTTTATTTAATATAATAAAGTTAGACATGAAATCGCAGCAAAGAGGAAGCAGTCATCATACTAAAAACAGCGCTTACCGTTTTCCATCGGGTCCATGGGAACTCTTTCACAATAGCAGTGGCGTGAACTTTATATGTGCACATAAATAATAAAAATTATAATAATAAATTTTTTTCAACGGGATCTTATCCCCACATTTGCGGTAATTAGCTGTCCGGGACCGTACTTTTTTTATCGGGATAAATCTTAATTTATATCCCCACACAACATATAGCTTATATGAAAGTCTTACTTCCTAAAAACCCTCGTTGTTTTTACTCACCACTCTAAGACGAAGAACACATCCACGACTCCACCAGAAGCCGAAGCGAACGAAGCGAAGAGGTCCGCCGAAGCGAACCGACCTCGGGCATTACACCCACCCGTGTGTTTCGTAACAAAATCACACCAACTAACGCGAGCAGCATGCTTCGGAAAATAGGTAGCCACGTTTCCGTCACCCACAAGTCCTCCAAATGCACTGGAAGCAAAAGAGTGAACAACCTGCCATAGTCTTACAGCCAACAAACAACACACAGAAACTTAGGTTTAAATAAAAACTTGAAAATTCAAAATTCATTCATTTCAAGTAAGTAGGTTTATAAACACTTCTGACACGTCAAGTCAGTTTGTTTGTAGTGACCCTGCCAAATTCTTCTCTGCCTGCAGATTCTACAAAGCAGAAGGCGGCATAAAACTGAGCAGGTTGTTCTTTTTCTATATAATTTCACAGTTAAAGATCGTTAGATCTTTAACTGTGTAATCGTTAGACTTTTCTATCTTGATCAGCATATTGCCTTAGGAGAGTGCAAAAAACGTTTGTGGGTCTGAGTATATGCTTTTATAACATGATACCGAAGGTAAAATTAGATTTTACCATTACATAAGTTTAAAGAATGTATAAAAACACATTTAATACATCGAGGTTACTATTGAAGAATTATTAATGACAAGGTTGGTTCGAAGCAAGCCGCTCGCTAGAACAATATTTGTTAAATTGTAAAATGGTGTTGGAAACGAGCAACTGCTGAGTATTTTGCCGGCTTCTTCTCGTTAGGATTTGCCTTTCAAACGTTTAAAAAGTCCTTATATTACCACCAACCTACTTAAAATACTTGAATTTTGAATTTTGTCAAAAGGAAATTGATTGTCAATACCTTATTCCAGACGAACCGGCCTACCATTCACCCATATATCAAGCCCAAAACCATTCATATATAAAACTACCAATTATCCACGTGGCGTGGCCAATCGACGCGCAGCTTTAGAATGGCTCCACGATAACGTTTCGGATGGAGTTATGTATTTCGGAGATGATGATAACGCGGTGGACTTACAGCTTTTTGATGAGATAAGGTAAATTTGTAGTTAAAAACTGTGCTAAAAAAACGTGTGAGCCGTCACGGGACATTTAAACTGATTATATAAGTTGTATGCATAAAAGAACAGATTACGACAGGAGTGAATATAGCGTACTGGAAATTAAAAGCATTCCAAATTTTTTCCATAAACTAATGACTGTTTATTACATTTTTATAAACAAAATAAAATTAAAATTTAAGAATTTATTTTAAAACCGCGACAACTCAACTACGTATAGTCCATTTATTCCATCATGTAGCGGGGCGATGCGTCGCCACGGCCTGTATCGCTACAGGTTCACCCTCTCAACATTCGGGCATTAACCCTCGCCTATAGATGTTTCACAGCCAAAACATAGGTGAAGGCCATGTGTTGTGCTCTCCAGATTAATTTCAAAGGCATGTGGAGTTTACCAATCCCATTAGTGCGGTATTTGAAAAAGTGTGAAATCCACCAATCCGTTCTTGACCAGTGAGGTGGACCCGTACTTATGCTCAGATGAGATCCGTGCCCTGTAATGGGCTGGTGACAGATTGACGATGATGATGTCCCGAAGTAAGCTTAGAATTTAATGTCAGTCATATTTTCAGTGCTAACTTTGAAGTAAATTATTATATAGTCTTAATAAACCTGCCTTTCTTCAGTGTTTATTTGTTACTTTAAATTCGCTTTTGCGGTCGGCCATTGCCATCAACTGTGTCAACGCAACAATATAAACTTGTTCAAAGAAGTATCTTACTCTAAAAAACTATTTAGCTAAAATTATTATAATCATTTAAAATAAAATGAAAAAGCCATTTATTTCTCATCACAAATATATAAACTATACAAAAATATAAAAAATAAAAACTAATATATAAACTTTGCATTGGTTTTAAGTTCTATTATATACAAAATATACAGATATATCTTTTATTTGGCATAAGTTTCAAGTTGTTCGTGTCACTATTTTTTTTTTTTGCTTTAAATCTTTATATTATTGTCACAGTTATATATATATATATTTATATTTTTGTATGTATGTGTATCATATTAATGTAATGTAGGTATTTTTTATTGTAATTATTATTATAACTTATTATTTATATCATATTATTATTGGTATTATTTATTTTATATATTATGTTATGTGTGGGTAGAATCTCTTACGGGTATTTATTATTTTATTCTATTATTATAATTTTTAATAATTATTATTATTTATAAATTTTTAATATTAAAATATTGGGTTCACCATTATTTTAACACCACAATACGCGGGGTCTACTTTTCGAAAATAATCTTCCTCAAAATTAATACTTAATATTTTTGTTCTGTTCCAAACAGGACAACAAAGAAGGTGTCTATGTTTCCAGTTGGACTGATCGGGAACTACGGCGTGTCTACTCCTATTGTTAGAAAGGGAAAGGTAATATATCGCTTTTCCAAAATTATATTCTTTTAGCAACCAGCAGGGCGAGTAGGAGACAATAATTATATCTGTCAGGGGATATAATTAATGTGTCCACCTGCTAAAGCACGGGAACAGCGAATAGGAAAAGTTCGACCCCGTTTCTTATTAGACACATATTTGGATATTATTTTCACCTGTGCGCCAATGCTCTGAGAGTTGATCAAGCTGTGGGATAATATAATTTTTTATCATTTCCTAGGGGAGATAATTGTCTCCTGCCCTTGCCGTGCTGAAGGCAAAAAAAATAAAAAAAAGATTCGACTGAACCTCAAATCTTCCTCAAATCATAAAACTTTATTTTACTTGAAAAACAAACAAATAATAAATAAATATACTACGACCATACACACATCGCCACCTAGCCCCAAAGTAAGCGTAGCTTGTGTTTTGGGTACTAAGATGACTGATGAATATATTTCTGAATTATATATACATAAATACTTAGAAAATACATATAAACACCCAGACACTGAAAAACACTTAATGCTCATCACACAAATATTTTCCAGCTGTGGGAATCGAACCCACGGCCTTGGACTCAGAAAGCATAATTTACCGATACACAGAAACAATAATTTACCGAATAATTACAAGATTTTTCCCGACCCGTTCATCGGTAGGCCCCAAAACAAGTGTGACAGGTGCCTTGATTGAATCCTAACATTTTTTTAGTATCTTTTTTAAATACTTAGAGATAAATAAATGATATTGTAGGCCTTATATTGTGTGTAGTGCTCTTAAACCCTCTCGTGAAATGGGAGCCTGTGACTTTTCTGCGGAACATCTGAGAGGGAAGATAAAAATTAAAGAATTAAACAGTACGAAGCGGACTTATGTTATTTGCCAATCTCTAGATAACTTACCATTAACTAAATTGTTCATACAAATACGGAATATAATCCGGTCATTAAAAAACTTGTGTCTACTGTATATAAAAAAGTAATAAACAGTTGACATAATAAGGTGAGAAAACAAAAAAAAAAAATAACAAAAAATTGTGCAAGATTATGAAAGAAATGTGAGATGATAAAATTATATGCTTTTTGTTGAAGAAAAATAGAAAATATTTGTTTAATACATTTGCTAAAAAACTAGCACTTTTTGTGCGAACGTCATTTTTCCGGGCATATAACTACGATTTTCATTCAATACTTTTCATAGATAAACTGTACCTAAAAACTGCTAAAACCCATATGAAAATCTCATCGAAATTCCGGTCATGATTATATTTGTTCACACACCATGCAAATATTTCATCATGAGTATATTATATATTTAGACAATAGAATATCTCTACTCACTTTTGCTTCTTTTTTCAACCATGTTGTTTTTAATTACTAATCTATGAAATATTAAGATATATAGCGTATATTTCGACGGCAAGATTGGCGCAGTGAGCAGCGAGCCTGCTTCCTGAGTCCAAGGCCGAGGGTTTGATTCCCACAACTGGAAAAATGTTTGTGTGATGAACATGAATGGTTTCCAGTGTCTGGATGTTTATATATATATATATCTATTATTAATATTTATGTATAATGTTCATAAAAATATTCAGCCGTTATTTTATTATATATAACACAAGCTACGATTACTTTGGGGCTAGGGTGTGTATGTACTGTCGTAGTATATTCATTTATTTATTTAAAAAAATATATATTAAAATTGCAAAATTTCAAGTAGTTAGGTTCAGATAGGTAGGTATTTCGAGTAATTATAAATTCCCAAATTTCACCTGCTGATCGAATTGGGGACAATTAATTGATTTAATTGATGTCCATAATAATATCACATAATCTTAAAAAGAAAATGTAGAACTTAAAGACTGTAACAATATAAATATTAAAAGCAAAAATGAACTCTTGTGCAGTTTACTAGTTGTTGCTAATTAATTCAAGGGCAATTGTATATTATTTTATAACAAATTACCGAATGAAATCTTTGAGATGTCTCTCAATAAGTTCAAAGTTTATATAAAACGTAAGCTTAAAGAAAAATCCTACTATAACGTTAAGGATTACTTGAACGATAAAAAAGCTTGGGTGTGAATTGCTTTAACTTCATATCTTAATATAAATTTACTGTGAGATGGTGATAAAAAAAATAAAATTACCCGGCTACGTTTGTTGTGGGCTCTTCTTAGACCAGGGCGCGTTTGGAACCCTCGTAGCCTTAAGTTTAAGTTGGCAAACGAAGTTAGCACCATCCCCTTACAATTATGTAAACATATTATATGTATGCACGCTTCATAAGTGACTATGCCTACATGAATAAAGAAATTTTGAATTTGTATTTAAATTTGGACCTTCCTCTTGAAACTACAGCACTCACCACTCCGCCGGGGGATCGTAAAAGTACATCAAAATTTCAAAATTCAAAATACGAAATTCATTTATTTCAATTTAGACGGCTTATATTTATTGCAAATAATGATTTTAGTTTGTAATTATTATTTTCCTGGAAAAATATATTTTTCGTCGGTTTATTAATAAAGAATGAATTATTTATTTCAAGTAGGCCTAATATAAGCACTTTTGCAACAAAATTCAAAAAAATTCAAAATTCAAAATTCATTTATTTCAAGTAGGCCTAATATAAGCACTTTTGAAACGTCAAGTCTGTCTGTTTGTAGTGATTCTACCACCGGTTCGGAAGGCAGATTCTACCGAGAAGAAGCCGGCAAGAAACTCAGCAGTTGCTCTTTTCCAACATCAACAATTTACATTTTGTATTTTAACATTCATTTTTCTATCTTGTGAGAGCTGAAAGCGGAGCCGGATGCTTCCAAGCAACCTTGTCATTAAAAAATTCATCAATTGTATAGTAACCTCGCTCTAATAAATGTGTTTTAACAAATTCTTTAAACTTGTGCATTGGCAGGTCCAAAATCACCTTAGGAATCATATTATAAAAGCGTATACTCAATCCCACAAATGATCCCTGTACCTTACGCAGACGATATGCAGATGACACTAATTTATGACCATTTCTTGTAAGTCGACTGTTTATGTCCACTTTTTGTGTATAAAGACTAATATGTTGTCTTACAAATACTATATTGTTATAAATATATTGTGAAGCTACAGTAAGTATGCCTATTTCTTTAAACTTCTCACGGAGGGATTCGCGTGATTTAAGTTTATATATTGACCGTACAGCTCTTTTCTGCAATATAAATATAGTTTCGATATCAGCTGCTTTACCCCATAACAAGATTCCATAGGACATAACACTATGAAAGTACGCAAAATAAACTAGCCTAGCTATTTCAACGTCAGTAATCTGTCTAATTTTTCTGACTGCGTAGGCAGCCGAGCTTAGTTTACCCGCTAGTGAATCTATATGGGCACCCCACTGTAGCTTATTATCCAAGGTCACGCCCAGAAAAACTGTGGAAGTCTCTATTTTTAGTGATTCACCATTTATCATTATATTTTTATCAATTTTCTTTACATTTGGTAAGATAAATTCGACACACTTTGTTTTTTTTTGCATTTAAAAGTAAGTTGTTAACTGTAAACCAGTGCGACACATGCGACATAACACGGTTTACTTCGTCAGAGTTATCTTTACTCCTATCAGTCTTAAAAATTAGAGATGTATCATCTGCAAACAATACAATGTCGCATGTTCCACTGACATGGTACGGTAGATCATTTATATACACTAAAAATAGAAAAGGACCCAAAATCGAGCCTTGTGGGACACCCATTGAGGTATTTGAACCCTGAGACTTTGCATCATTTATGCAAACTCTTTGGGTTCTATTGCTGAGATAAGAGGCAACCAAATTTAGTGCAACGTTTTGGATACCATAGTGGCTTAGCTTAAGAAGCAAGGTTTTATGATCAACACAATCGAAAGCTTTAGATAGATCACAAAAAACACCCATGGCGTTCTGTGAACATTCCCAGGCATCATAAACATGTTTTATAAGTTTAGCGCCTGCGTCCGTCAAGTATGTCTGTGTGTAGTGACACCACCACCGGTTTGGAAGTCACATTCTTCCGAGAAGAAGCCTGCAAGAATCGTTGAATATAATGCATTGCATGAACCGGACTATACGAATAATTTCAGGTGCTGGGATTCTATGATTCGTGGCCGGCTTCAAGAACCTTCCCAGTCGACATGGCGGGCTTCGCCGTCAACATAGACTTCCTGAAGGAATCAGCCAACATGCCCTTCATAGCGGGACACGAAGAAGATAAGTTTCTCGTAAGCCTAGACTTAAATATTGAGGATATCGAACCGCTTGCGTCGAACTGCACTAAAGTTCTAGTCTGGCACACTAAGACAGTTAAGCACAAAAAATCAACACTCAAGGTAAACATTAAGAAACTGTCTACAATGGCTAAATATGAAAATTTCGCAAATATGCTCCAGGAAATATCGAAATTAGGTTTGGCCGATTTGGACGCTGAAAACGGTATACAATCTTTCATAACAAGAAACAGAAAAACGTATAAGAGCGTTTCGGTTCTATAGTTCCTCGTGAGATAATAATATAATTGGAAGGGATAATGCTCAAAATTAATGGACTACATTTTTTATTGCATGTCTTATTATGCAAAACATCATTTCAGTACTTTTCACAGTAGAGAACGTTTTCAAAAAAAAGATACCCTCATGAAGAAACTCTTTTCTTAATTTATTTGTTATTATTTATTTTAGTTGTGTACTATATTGTAATTAATTTCCCACCTTCGAAATCTAAACCTTACCTTGAAATATCGTATTTAAAGTCATAATACCTTTGTATAATTTCAACATCATTAAAGTAATTTCGAATGCTTAAGACATATAGTCAGATCCCCTGGAAGGTAGTCAGATCCCCCATCATCTCGAAAAGAGTTGATGATCGGCTGAACAGATTTTAATGAAACATGACTAAAAACAATTGAGATAAACTTATGTATGACATAAAAAAAACGAAAATCGGTTCATCCGTTTGGAAGCTACGATGCCACAGACAGATACACAGACGGAAGGGTTAAACTTTTAACATCCCTCTCTTTTTGCATCGGGGTAAGAAAGAAGTACGCTAAGGTAAAAACAAACAAAATGACAGGAGATTTTCTTTATGCGAGTGTGTTTATATCCGTAATAATTTGAAAATAAACTTTGCACTAAAAAGTAAAAACTGATTTTTGTATTATAAGACAGGCAAGAAAGAATAGACCATAATATATTATGACCGTGTAAAAAACTCAGACTGTGTAGAGCATAAATAGGAGGTCACAAATATATACTTAGCTTAAAGCGTAAATTAGTTTGTGAATAAATGTAGCGACATTTCGTACACTCGTTGCAACACTGGCATTCTAGCGAAACCTACACTCGTATTTTTGCTCCCATTTTTGAAGGAACGAAAGTATGTAATTTTTTTAAGATTTCTACATGTGGCGGTACTTGGGGATTGCCATAATTAACGTCTTTCGTGTTAGCATACTAAAGCGGCAGTGGGCTGGTCACGTTTGTTGGAGGACCGATGGACGTTGGAGTCGAAAGGTTCTCGAGTGGAGACCGCGTGTCTGTAAATGGAGTGTCGGAAAGGCCCCAACTAGATGGAGCGACGACCTCCGTAAAGAACAGCCGAAAATAGGAAAAGTAGGCGCTGCTTGAAAGAGGCCTATATCGTTTATTAACGTGATTGTAAAATCCCAAGGTCGATTCAGTCATCAGCAATCGACTGAGACGATAATGAAGTACAGATGTATGTACACAGCACATCATATACCGAGTCGCATCGCTGTCTATACATTCTTTATTCAATATTATTAAGCTGAATAATGTGTGTATCAACGTTGAGGCACTGTTAGGTAACCAACCAGTCTACTTAAAATATTATGAAAGATATAAAATCACGCGAAAACCTATAAATGACGCGGGTGAAAACACGCTGCACAGCTAGCTTAAATCTAATAGTGTTTTTTCAGATGATATTATAACCTCTAATTTTATTCGCTTAGTACAGGAATAATAAGTTCCATTATTTTATATACTAAAGTCTGTATGGTCCAGTTTTTGTGAATCGATAACTGAAGTTTTTTTTTTTATATACAGTGTTGCCTCGATGGTGCGATTTAATTATACCTAGGACTCACGTGATAGGGTGTGTATAGTTGGTAATTTTGATAGTATTATAGCAGCAAGCAAGAAATGGGGTTCTGGTTATTTTTCTTCTTTCTCGATTTCCAGATAGCTTAGTAATTTGTTGGTTCGAAAAGAATTGTTCAGTGACTCGTTCCCATTGGTAGTTATTTTACTAAGTAGCAAAGTACGCGCGTCTTTATGTTGAAAATTTAGAAGTGAGGAGCTAGAATTTGATCGTGACAGATAACATAACGAGACCAAAAATTGAACTTCCAGGCAAGACGAAAAAGTTGCTAGACGCAACAAAAACATGAAAGATCTAATGAAAGGAAAACAAAAACTAATGCTTTCTTCCCATTCTCATATAAGATGCTCAAACCTTGCCAAGTGTAAGATTTTCTGCCTACGTTTCTTTATTCGATCTCTTGAAAGCGATTTATATGGTACCGTTACTAGGTAGAATTGTCACTAGATGACGTTTTAAATATTTTAAACTAAGATTTTCATGGTTATTAAACATTTCTTAAATATATATAGTCCTGTCGTGACCACGATCTTTGCAACTGGGTCGAAATATCGGCAAATCCCAAAATATTATCCTGTTGAACTATGTTTAAGAAAATATGAAGTTTTTTCTAATAATTTAACGTCAGTAGAAAATCTCACACATGATACTCTGTTCGTGTGGAACACAATACACAAACCACAGAAGCAGGATGCATAAGGAATTATGGGCAAACGCCACCTCACAAAGGATCCCACAGAGTACAAAAAAATACTTCGATTCATACCGAGAAATATCTGACGCGATGAAACTAAACGCTCACTATAAGATTTGCATTCCCGCATTCGTAATCTGTTTCGGGTAATGAAACACTGTAAAAACTCAAAGCAAAATGGATCTTATCTTACTAGTTTTGGAGTCTAAAATTCTGTAAATTCAAATATCGCTTGCTTCAACGGTGAGGAAAACATCGTGAGGAAACCTGCATGCCTGAGAGTTCTCTTTAATGTTGTCAAAGGTGTGTGGCCTTACGGCCCTACGGCCTTAACCCATTCTCATTGTGGGAGGGGCCCCTTGGGGCCTATTTTGACAAGAACGCTTGCGATATGGACGAATTTAAGCTTTTAAACCAGGTATATATTTTCCATTTTACTCTGAAGTTAGAGAGTCATAACTGACCTTCGATTAATAGGTATTATAATAAAGGCAATGGTCGCAAACCATATATTAGGCAGAAAAGTGAGGCCTTTGCCCAATAATGACACAAAATATAATTTTTTAACTTAAATTTATTTATGAAATTGAACTAATTAATATATAATATTGAACATTTGAATATAAATGTTAGATAGGAATGTAGATTAGAGTATTAAAATATCCAATTGATATTTACGGTGAAATTAGGTTTAATATATTATGCTCGGTTATATAGATTATGTGCAAGGGAAATATGAAATTTTTATTTTATTGATAAGAATGAAATCTGTACTGTATTTATTTGTTATATTAGGTTTACAAAAACACTTGCCACAGCTATGTGGTATCATTCCAAATTTTAGATTGTGGTAATCAAAATTTAAACCATTAGGTTAACTTCCAGAAAGGCGGCTTCTCAATTGGGTGCGTTTTTTTAATTTTATTTTATTTGTGTAGCTATTTGCCGCCATATTTTGACTGATTAACGATTTTTTTTTAAATTTTAGTCCTTTGTGGTATTATAGTAAGTAGGTAACATTAAACTTTTTAATTTATTTGGTTAAGTATATTTTACTATCTTCAACTTTTATATTGAAATATCACTTGCTTCGACGGTGGTGGAAACCATCATGTTCTCAAAGGTGTGTGGAGTCCACCAATCCGCACTGAGCCAGCGTGGTGGAGTACGACCTTAACCTCTTCTCATGTGGGACGAGACCTGTGCCCTGTTTATTATTATTTTTTTACATATTTATCAGTTTATTAGCTACTACTTTGGGGCGATGCGATGAGTGTGTGTGTGTATGTCACTGAACTCCTCCTAAACGGCCGGACCGATTCGAATGAATTTTTTGGTATGCCTATGGGTGGCACCCTGGATGGTTTAGATTCACAAATTAGCCCGACAGATGGCGCTGGGGTCCGCTAGTTTATTTATAATTAATTTGTTCGTTGATTATCGGCGGCATTAAAATACACGTAATACTTTGAATAACCTTGAAAGTTCGGAAAGTTTTTTTTTTTAATAGGCTAATATGCGGGAAATAGACTATTCTAATATGCGGGAATGATATAATTTCAGAAGTCAGAGTCAATAATGAAAAATTTTATATATTAAAACAAAATTACTCTTTTTATACACTATGAAGCGGTGGTAGCCCAGTCGGTAGAAGGTCGACTTAACTTTCGGGGAGCCGAGTTCGAATCCCAGCACGCACCTCTAACTTTACTAAGTTATGTGCGTTTTAAGAACTTAAAGTATCACTCGCTTTAACGGTGAAGGGAAACATGGTGAGGAAACCTGCATGCCTAAGAGTTCTCCATAATGTTCTCAAAGGTGTGTAGTCCACCAATCTACACTGGGCCAGCGTGGTGGACTACGGCCTTGAACCCTTCTCATTGTGGGAGGGAACCTGTGCCTTGTAGTGGGCCGATAACGGGGTGATATGATGTGATAGGGCCTTAAAATTGTGATATACAATTATAAAGTAAATTAAGTAACGCTGCAATGTGGTGTGACATAGTATGGTTACAGATATATACCTCTGACTCGTGTCAGCAACGCTTTGTCATCAAACATTCTTTTTCCAATTTGACTTAACTATAGACACTATAATCACTGTTTCTGGTACTCAAATCATTAAAAGGTACTCAAATATGCAAAATCAGTAGGTAATTGCAAATTGCAAATACACTCCAATTTAGCTAATACGGTTTGAAAATTGCTACAAAATGCAATTTTAAATGTCACGGCGAAAAAGTAGCTTTTGATTGGATACTTTATAATTTAAATATTGTGTCATTAAAGAAACTGCCAAGTGCGAGTACAATTTAGCCATTATTTATTTGATAAAAATAAAACCCTACTAATATTATAAATGCGAAAGTTTGTATGGATGGATGGATTGATGTTTGTTACTCTTTCACGCAAAACTACTGAACAAATTTAACTGAATTTTGGAATAGAGATAGATTTTACCCCTTATTAACACACGAGGTTGCTTTTATCCCGGGAAAATTGTCGGTACGTAAGGTTCATGAAGAACCAAAAGACTGCGCACGAAGCCGCGGGCAACAGCTTGTAAATTTATAATCGCCATATATTATTTATTAACATTAAATTTTTTTTGATTGCAAAAAAAAGAGATATGTACAAATTTATAATTTTCGGGTTTTCTCGTTTACTTGCGTTAAAACATACATTTCTTAATGCTAAATCTATCTATCTCCATTCCAAAGTGAAGCGGCGATAGCCTAGTGGGTAAAGCTTTGACAAAACTTCCGGGAGCACAGAGTTCGATCCCCGGCATGAGCCACTAAGTTTTCGGAGTTATGTGCGTTTTTAATTTAATAGTTATTTTTAAAATAAATAAATAAATACACTACGACGTATATTACACACATCGCCATCTAGCTCCAAAGTAAGCGTTGCGTTTGGAATTTTTGCTGCCAAACTTCACTGTATTTTGTACACAAAAATGATAATTGATGATTATGATTCCAAATTACTGTCAAATTGGTGAAGAAGTTACAAACGTTAACACATACATACAAAATTTAGCAATTTTTTTTTACTTACTACGACAATACACACATGGCGATCTAGCCCCAAAGTAAGCGTAGCTCGTGTTATGGGTACTAAGATGACTGATGAATATTTTTATGAATAATATACATAAATACATACAATATACATATAAACAACCACACTGGAAAACATTCATGCTCATCACACAAAAAAATTCCAGTAGTGGGAATTGAACCCACGGCCTTGCAAACTGCGCCAATCGGCCGTCAATTCATCAAGTATTCAATGTTACCCATTACCGGTCCACGACAGGGCACGGATCTCCTCCCATGTCGTGAAGGGGTTAAGGCCGTAGTCCACTACGCTGGCCCAGTTCGGATCGGTGAAGTATTATTAAGTATTATTAAACTTTTCACTGTTTAATATGTCGCAGTGTTCAATAACTACTACAAATTGCGTGACCGTCCGACATTTGTTGTTACTTATGTGAAATGTCATATATAAAGAGATTCAATTTTAAAGAAACTAATACACAGAACAAGTTCTTAGGTAGGTATTGAAGGCTTGAAGCTGTATTTTAAAATTACAATTAATTTGACATACCTTGACATTTTAGAAATAATATTTACAACTATGCAATCAATGACCATCTCAATCAATAAAAAAATAACTCTGTAAGAAAACGTCAACAAAACTGTAACTAACGGTATAGAATTGATTTCTGTTGGATTATGTTCTCATTATGTAAACTCACAGAATTAAGAATATACAGAAACCGTGTACACGAATAATATTGAAGTATCAATCACCACTCCACTTTAGTAGTGTTTCTCGAACAGGCGGTTAGTCACGTCATTCCATTTAGCAGTTGACATTAATAATTGTACATCTTATGTTCTAAACGTTTAACATAAAATTAAATTGGGAAAATGGAAAAAAAAATATGCGTGTGTAAAGATGCGCGCGGGGCATGCAATAATGGCTTTATTAGTTTTCTGTATGATCTTAATTCTTTGTGTTGGCTAAATTAATTGATTTATTAATACAAACTAAATGACAAATGTATATTATTTTAATACTCGCAGAATCTCTATTATACACAAAAAGGGCGTATTTTTATGCCAAAATTTGGAGGCAGTTTAGTCTCGTTTATTTTTCGAGAACGGTGGGTTTTTGTAGTAGCGTGTTCCAAATTAAAACGCTTCCTAAAATGCTACATGACTACTCCGTGCATTTTTACATTCCCTCTTTTTTTTTTTTTTTAATTTTTTATGCCTAATTTATATTATTTATTTGCCTAAAATGTTATTTATTTTATCCAAAATTTTTAATTAATAAACAAGAAGACCTTTATTACATTATTTATTATATTTTATTTACTTTAGAGGTAAGTTTGACATTATTATCCGTCGTCAAAATGTCACTTTCTGGTGTACAGCGGATTGCCAGAAATATGGTAAAAAATGACGTCTTCTTTGAGATTTTCTGCTACGTTTACGCGAGAGCTACATCTAGTGGCAAGACGAAGTTTCCCACTATTATAACTAGACGGCGCTTTTGATAACGCATAAATATTAACGCAGAAAACCTCACTCTAGACAACCCGATATTCTATACCTAACTAGTCAATTATGTGAAGCAATTAATATCAGGTGAGATGTCAAAACACATCTTATGCCATAATCAAATCTGTTCGGAATAAGGATTCCTAATACCATAAGACGAGGAGTAAAAATATTTGCGTATGTACTCGTAGCCATTTCCTCTTGCACCTAAGGTTTTATGGACTCCTGGTACCTCAACTTATTAGTAACCTAATTTAAGTTATGATTAACGATATCCATAGATGTGCGAAGGGATATGATTGTATGTACGAGCATACCTACAGACTTTTATGTAATTGTTATGTCAAAATTCCACGTTTTACGCAAATAGTCAGTTTTGTGGGCTTTGGCTATGTTAAGCACGCGCCGGGCACAGTTTAGATACACAGTTTGTGTTTTGTCCGTTTTCACTAAAGGTAGGAATCGCCTAAATCGAATGCCTAATGATTTGGGAGCTTTCTACTTATAGAAACTATTGGTCAAAGATTTATGATTAGAAATATCCTTACACACAACTACATAGGACTTAAGGAAAGGTAGGAATATCTCAGTCAAGACAAAAGTGCGTCTGATCCGCGCACTAATTTTTCCTATATTTACGTATGTATTTATTAATACAGCTGATAGACAACGTATAGACGCTTTTGTGATGTAGTGCTGGAGGAGAATGCTGCCAATTCCGTGGACGGCACACAGGACGAACGCATCGATATTCACAGCTTAATTTTACAAGAAGGCTATCAACCACCGGTCCTCAGAGGATTCTCGAGTACTTCGGTCACATTGCCAGAAGAGATGGAGACAATCTTGAAAAGGTGGTCACTGGTAAAGTGAAAGGAAAGGGCCCTCGAGGACGTAGCCCGATTCGTTGGTTGGATCAAATTTACACTGCACTCGACACAAAAGTGCATATTGCTTTACATGTTGCTAAAGGCCGAGTCAAATGGCTCACAATCGTCAGAAAGGTTGTAAGTGGAAGGTCACGACCCTCAGCAATGAGGAACAACGTAGAGAGAGAGAAATAACCTAACATTAGGCGTAACTTATTGAGGCATTGCCTTGTACGTTGTTAGTGAAAACGGATATTAACGAAAAGTTATGTGTAAGACGCTCGCTTGATAGTTCTTAGCCTAAGTGTTAACTTTGACAAACTTCGCGTATTTCTTATTGTATTATATTAAGTATGAAAATTTGTTACCCGCCATCCGTCCGACCCCAAGTCTATTACAATATTGTGTACGCACTAACGTACCTAAGGTATAAGGGAGAGTTAGTACTATGTTCAGATTTTCATAATAATTCTAGTGGTGTATCCTGGGTAGAATCCTATATTGATAAGTGAAAATTTAACAAGAGTGGAAATTCTCTTTTACCGTTTAATGACGTGTTATTGACGTAAAAATTCAGCCGAATTGATAACCTCCTCTTTTTTGAAATCGGTACATAAAAAATAAAATAAAGGACTCTACCAGACATATGCTACTGCATCTTTACGATTTATAAAAATGTTAGATTAAAAACAGATTTTGACACTTACGTTTCATAGGAATCAACGTGTCGCATACCTATATATTATACTAGTTTATATATTATTTTGTTTATAGCTATATGAAGAAGTATATTAAAAAACCAGTGTCAATATTTTATTTTCACTGCCTCGTATTTCTAGTGATAAGCATGCCTACGGATCATAGGTCCGATTGCCCGGTCGGGCAAATTTTACTACCAAATATTTACAATATTTGGTCATATTCGCAATCCGCAGTTATTAAACGGGCTGTATCGGAGAATCACATGAAATCTTTGAAAGCCAGAGTTGAAAGAGCAAGAAGTGATAATCTCTCTTTAAGAAAGGAGCATATGGGCATTAATATTATTTTTTCCCTACCAGATGTCGCCATAGTTGATCTAGACAAAGTTACGGCCAAACATTGGCAGTAAACTTTTCCCGGGAAAGGACTAAATCCTATCTTCTCCCAAAGCTTTATCAACCCCCCGAACATTGGTGCACAAGTACAAATAATATCCAACTATTCGTGTAACACGGGGGAAACTTCTCGTATTCCATGTTCCCGTGCTTTGGCGGGTACGTTAATTTACCATGTCAGGGGATGCTCTCAAGTGTTGTGCAATCTCTTCTTAATACCTAGCTTGAGAATCTGCTCTTAGCTTTATGTCGTAGCTATTCATACGGTGTTGAGGATCACCAAAATTTGCGATGGCTTCAGATCGCATCCAATTGGTGTCGAAATTTTAGATATGAATTTCTAAAGAAAAGAATAGAATAGAAATAAACTTTTATTACAACAAAACACAAAGAAAACAGTAATAGTACCTAATGCTAGGGTGCAAAGGCGGCCTTATCACTGATAGTGATAAGCAATGATATTTCAAAGTGTTCCCAAACCCTCTGTATCATGGGTGAGGTTAATGACATTCTATACTTATTTTTTTTGGTTAATTAGCAATTCCGCCCCGGCTTTGCACGGGTGTAATGTAGATAGATACCAATATAGGGCGGATTGGAGTGATTTATATTACAATACGGTAGTACTCGTATTTCCTAAGGTTTAGTCGGCGTTTGCACTTTGTTTTTTTTGCTTTTTTATGCTATAATAAAGTACATATAAACTTTTCTCTTAAATGTATCTTATCTAATGCCAAAAACTGCATTAAAATCTGTTGCGAAAAAACAGCGGGAGCTACTTTGTTTTGTGCTACGTTAAGATATATATAAATTTTACACAATTATAACATAATAGTTGCTGTTATATTACGTGGCTGTTATCTATTGTACCTTATTTAAAGCGATGATCTGTATTATCTGTTATATTATTTAATAATTTGTTTTAAGTACCTACATTATGTATAGTAAATAAATGAATTAACACTACTACGTTTTATTCTTGTCCAAATTCTAAACCATGCTTATATTGTGAGTGCAAAAGTGGCCCTGTCTGTTTGGTTGTTGGTTCCTAACCGATGTTAGGGTCAACCGTTGTACCGATTTCGATGAAATTTGGCACAAATTTAGTTTGCATCATGGAGACGGGCATAGATAGTATTTAATTTCGGAAAAACTAGTGGTTAAAGCTACGAGAATAGCATTTTTCATAGCATGGCCTGACAGCTCAACTTAGCTGTGCAGAATTTAGCGTAGAAATATAATACTTTTGCGAAATACGTTTTGTACCGGAAATATAATAATTTTAAAACCCAATAAAAGTTTGTCGCCAGCTCAGCTGTGAGTGCTGTGGTTTTAAGTTTGAGGTCCCGGGTTCGATTCCCGGCAGGGGAGATTAAGGTACTGATATATTACAGGCCTATTTCATCACCTGATAGTGCGTGCATTGGGTTTTCTTACCAGGGTATGCATACTTAGCAGGAAAATTGTATGTATCGATTTTGGGGTAGGCAGTGCTTTTGTTCATGTATGAAGTGCACGCCACTGCCTTTTGACATCTAGCGTTTTGCATAAACGGAAGTTTTGTCACTTCGTTACCTAGGGCCTAATTCTATCACTAAAACAAAAGGAGACCATGCCGAGTGTTTTTTTTTTAAATATCAAATGCTTTGCGGTACACTTTCCTTGAAAAATGCCTATTCATCTCTCACTTCTAATACGTGGCAGAAATCAAAGAAAAAGTGCCAAAAGAGCGCAAATCTACCTTAGCTTTCCTTATAGGTAAAAAAATAATATCTAGATGGCAACCACATAAAAGTTAATCTTGTATATTTAAATAAAAGGCAAAACGACAATATTACGGTACTGTGATATAAATAGCCTTACCTGTATTAGAGTCTCGTTGCCGATGATACTTCTGGCGTGGTGATCCGCCGACTTCACAGCTCCAAGCTGGAACTTGGCAGATGTATCCCACGGGTTCGTTCGGTGACCAGAGTCCTCCGTGATGAGCTTATCCAGAACTGCGCCTGCAACAGGTTTAGGTCCAAATCAGTACTGGTGGAACTGCGCGCTTAACTTTTTTATGGCTTGGTCATAGGACCTTAAACGTCTAGTAACTAACAAATAAATATACTGCGACAATACACACATCGCCATCTAGCCCCAAAGTAAGCGTAGCTTTTGTTATGGGTACTCAGATAAATGATAAATATTTTTATGAATAATATACAGATAAACACCCAGCACTGAAAAACATTCATGTTTATTACAAAAACATTTTCCAGTTGTGGGAATCGAACCCACGACCTTGGACTCAGAAAGCAGGGTCGCTGCCCACTGCGCCACTCGACCGTCAAAATATAAAAGAATATAGTGTAAAAGAATAGGTACAGAAAATTATGAAAAATTCGTTTGTCAATTTGTTAAGCAGAGTGCTGCTACTTATGCAGAGATTTAATGAAAGAAACAGATTTATGATTAAAGATCTCAAGATCTTTGAACTCAGTCGGTAACACCGGTTAAAGTCGGTTTTGCTAATCGCCTGATTCATGATTTGATCACTTGAGATACTCAAAACATAATTACTTCTCTATATCGACTGCTAAGTGACCCTAAACTTTCTTATGAGACCCATAGCGACACCGTTTGAGAGCCATAAGTTATCATTGGCAATGCGCACTGTTACGAGGCTTTCCTAAGTAAACTTAATCTGCTGCTATTTGCGAATTACGGTGTTATTTATATTTCCCTTTAAGATGTTTATACGACAGCACACCGCGCATTCCAATACACGCTCCCTACGCGCATGTTTCGCACTGAAATCGTATCATTTCTCAGAACATGGGCTTCCCAAAGTATAATTGCTTGGTCACCATTTCGTTAGTTAGGCATGGACGCTGAAAAACCACTTTTAGTACTCCAACAGTTTCGCAAGGGTCTGAGGGCGAGCGTGAGCCTCAGGGTTGGATGACGTCGTGAGATCGACGTAAACCTTAAGGGTTGTTCTGTGAGACGCGGGCCTCCGTTTCGGACCGGGGCTTAGCACGAACGCCCCCGTGACCATAGATGTGATCCATGGGACCACGTCTTCGTCGACGAAGACGCTGTACAGAGGCTGTTTCTGTGGGTGTACTACTTAACATACATTTTTCGCCATCTTTCTACTCGTACTTAGCTACCACTCGTACTTAGCCTGTTCTTTTTTTGAAATTGAAACCAAGAGTTTTGTGACAAAGAGTAAAAGGTGTTTATTTGTGTCCTGTGTAAGTTATGCGCTATATAATTATCATAAGACAATGGTAATTTAATAGTTCTATGCATGTACATAATTATAGAAAGCTGCAAGACGTTTACACTGCCAAGAATGACAATATCAAGCTGGTAATTGGTATTGCTGTCGTAAATTTAATTTAAAGCTCTGTTCAAACTTACGTATTTAAACGGCGAATACGATGCGGAATATAGCACTCGTGTTTTTGAGAAATTCTCTTGCTGCAATATCGGTTCCGCAACGTAGGAAATGTTTCTCAATTTTGAAGACAAAGTTTTTCTGAAAAAAATAATCATTACAATAATTAAAAGTACATTCGTTAGTAAAAGAAGTCAATCTCGCGAGAACAATGAAAAATAGGCGGAACTGGACACTAGAGATAAGTTAGTGTAGACTATTGGGGACGACTGGTGCCGCCTGCGCTCATGTCAGTTTGATCTAACCTTAGCTATCAAAAATTATGCTTTTGATTAATAAGCAGAAGAGCTTTTTGTCTCACATATATTTGTAGCAGTAGAGTTTGTTGCAATGCTGCGTTCCGCAGGGTGATTACATATCTCGCGACACGCGTAAATTTTGTTCATCTGTAAATGTTGTGGCTGTCAAACGTCACTTTTGGTTGTTTATTGTATGGAACGCCTGTAGCAAGCCTATCACGAGATACGTAATCACCCGGTCTGAAGAATGACAATATATAATAATATCTCAGGATAATATATACACAAGCCGACCCTTTGTGGGTCGTGTTCTTTGTCTGATCGGCGAAGTGTTGCGCTGTTTATAGGCCAGATTTCCACTTACAACCAGATTGGTCATCCGTTTGGTCCGGCAACAAGTATTACTATAATATATATATTTTTTTATTATACCTACAACCTGAATATAATATATCAAAATTCATAAAATTCAATTTTTTTTTAACAATCTTTAGAATTTTTCTGTTTTGTGAGAGATGAGAGCGGAGTGGTGGTTGCTTCCAAGCAGCCTTGTCGTTAAGGAATTCATCAATCGTGTAATAACCACGAATTGTTAAATGTGTTTTAACATATTGCTTAAACATTATTGTTCTATTCATTATTGCCGGAGATTCTTAACCTCTCCAGTCCTAATGATAGCTCGTCCTCCTCCAAGTCATTCCCTCGTCTAGCACAACCGGTGGCTGCCTGGGCGACCCCTACGTAGTTAAAATAAGTTTTGGAAAATTTACGAGTCCATTTAAAAACTAGTTAGTTGGAGCACTGGAAACTTTCTCAAAACTACATCCAGGTTATTAGGGGTAGCTTTCTTTAAAATTCAAAAATTTTTGCACTTTTGAAACGTCAAGTATAGGTCCTGATACTAGGTTGGTCTACAATCACGTACGGTCCCTCCCGCTTTAAACCCCGTCCAAGCTCTTTGTAATTGTGTAGACTGGAGACCACGAACGAGTTGATTTGTTCGTTGTATGCTTTAATCTCTGAAGCTATCCATCAGATTTGGAAAATTTATTCTGAATTTGATTTAATAAGATTTGGAGAAGGATATAGGCTATTCCTCATTTCTTTTAAAGTTACGTCGAGTAATTACCACGCTGGGCAGGCGGGTTGGTAATCGCAGAGCTAGATTGTTCGCTGCTGCCTGACACCGGTCCGTGCCATTTGTACACTCTAGTCAATTCAGCGAAGTTGTACCGCCACTCATCAAAATGCAATAATTCAAAATTCATAATACATTTATTTTCAGTCGGCCTAGTTAATAAACACTTTTGAAACGTCAAGCCAGCCTGTTTATTGTGACCTACCATCGGTTCGGAAGGTAGCTCTTTTTCAGCATTACTTTGCAGTTTTGACGGCAAGGTGCGCCACGGGCAGGTGACGTTGGCAATTTGGCAAGCTGCCTGGTACTTGCCTTCCCTTTTAACCCTTCAAGCGAGTCGCAGGGAGTCGCTGGGCCTAAGCGGCACAGGACCGTGATATTTGGAATTACAATTTTGGAATACAAAAATCCTATGTCCAAGTCATTGTTTTTTGTTGGCATCATTACGATGATAGGCCATTCAAAATGCCGCGTAAGTGGGCAGGTGACGCGACGCGTTGTGTTGTGGTGTATGAATTGTAGAATAGCCTCCTACCATTCATTTTTCTTCTGGAGTGAGACTGAGCATCGGCCTACTGCTCTCTCTCCGAGGCCTTCTTTACCTACCACTACTCACGCGCGAGTAGGGTCTTTTACTATATACATTTGTTTTTTTTACTACGAACTATGCAGTTTGTGTATACTTTGTGCCACTAAGGAACTCAAGAATGGTTACTATACATAGGGTACAGCGTATAGTTCAGCAGATAAATGCTGTTGTGGGACTTAGCCGTTATTCAAAATGAGCCCATAGAATATTTTTAAAATGAATCATCCCATTTTTATTGCAATTAGACCCTCATTTATATAAATCTGGGACCTAGCACCCTCACAAATTTAAGTCTTACAATAGCTCTCACGTTCTACAGCGATAAGTTTCCAGTAAAGTGAGAACCGGTGAGTGACTGTGGCTCTCATGAGTCATGACTAACATTCGGTCCGAGAGTTAAGCACCTTATATCTTTGTATGTGCACAACACTCTTAGCAGACCGGCCAGGCATTCGATCTCCTTTCCATGCAGATATTCAATGTTGGTAAGCATCTGCAAGATCTGCACGCTTCACCATATTTGGAGCAGCTTTGGGGGTGAGGGGTTTTTATGAAAATGTTTAAACACTGAATTATGCTCACAACTACTTTATTAAATAATCGGTTATATCATAGACATACATTTTAACGCTACTAAATAAACCCATTTTATAAGGCCACTTTAGACAGCTGTTACGAAAATAGGTTTTAGATTATTTTTTTTATTATAAATAATTACGGCCGCCCGTACAAACCAAAGTTAAATCGTTAATGAGGAAAACGTCAAAGTGGCCCCTTACACTGGCTTGACTATAACATCTGAATAAAATCAACTACTAGTACATTTTATGTACTTAAACTTCTTTCTACTTCTAGGAATCATTTTTTTGTTTTTTTTTTAGCTTTTATACTTTTTTTGGTCCTTAATTAATATTATGCTTAGTCAAATTTAGGATGACAATTTTTACTGCTCACATAAGGGATGCGGTGTTGTTTCATCTTTAATAAACCAATTCGATTCTCCATTACTCTTTCCATTGAACTTGGAATCGATAGTTGCATGCCAATGCTGTATGGTCAGATTGTAATACAGAACGAACTATTTATTTCCTACTTTGAATAATCTTTGAAATTTACATGCTACGCGATTGGCAATAATAAGTGTAACGATTTCTTATATTAACTTAAATAATTGGTTATGCATGTTATAGTTTTTTTAACAGATAAATGCGTGATAAATATTATTGGCTAATAACTATCGAGCTAAACAAACTACCGCAGGCTATCAAAATCGGGTTTGTAATTAAATAAATCGAACATCCAGTTAACACAAATATCCAACTACATTATTGTTTTTGTAAATATTAAAGTTATTTGCAATTATTTATCTCGCAATGATTTGTTAAAAAAACTATTACTTACATAACTAATGATTTTATATTTAAATTTGTTAATCATTAGTCATTATATTATTGATAGTCGTGTAGCATTAAAAATTCATAGATGATCCCATCTATGAATTGTTTGCATTAAAGTAGAATAGAAGATGTATTCTTTTTGTATTACATTTTGACCATAATATAGCATTGCCATTCAAATATCGATTCCAAGTTCACTGAAAATAATTTTCGCTTATCGAATAGGTTCCTTTACGACTATACACTACGTCATCGGTACTCGTGGACTATAAAAATTTGCATTCTAAATTAGACAAAGGATAACTATACTATGATTTCAATAAATATTTTTTTTTGATTTTTATTTTTTATACTTTTTTTGTACTTAATTATAATTAATTATACTTTGATTAATATGATTTCAATAAATATAACTTCTTTGGTTTTACTACTTTTTTGTATTTTCAGGTGCTTTGTTTTGAATAAAAAAATACTTATTTTGGTTTTTTACTTTTGTATCTTTTTTCGTTTGTCATTGCTCGATTAGTATAACAAGTTATAATTTTATTACTTTGGTTAAATAAATATTTTTTTGTTGCATATTTACTTTTTATACTTTTTTGGTTCCTAAATTACTAAAATTACTACTTTGATAACTATGATTTTCAATAGATTTATTTTTTTGTGATTTTTTAAATTTTTATACTTTTTTTTGTTCCTTAATTATAACTGATTATACGTTCACTACTACAGTTTCGATAAATATATTTTTTTTTGTTTTTCTCTTTTGTACTTTTTTTGTTCCCTAATATATGGTAATGGACAGAGGAGATGAAGCCTGAATATCCCACATTGTATTAAAATAGAATAGGATGAAAAATCACTATAGTTAATGATACAATAGGTACGATTGGTATGATATTTGCTCACTCGTAATAATTGCTTTAGTCTTAATAAAGGAGCACTGTAATTTTTGTTTTCCGGTAAAAAGTAGGTAGGTTTTATTTTGATATTTTATTGTTCTTCGATATACTGAAACGATATTGCGAGCATGAAAATCTCTTACCAAATGTACCTACTCATATTTAAAGCCGCTGTAAGATTACCAATATCATAACATTTGAATATAAATATCTATATATAAAACTATATGGTTCTGAGTATTACTTTTCTTCATATAATAAATATATTGTATGGCTTTGTTTTACAAAACATACCTATTAGTGCAATATTGTTTGATATGATTTCAAAAAATATACAGTTGCCTTGGATTTGGAGTATTGTACTATTTTGTACCTCAGTGTTACTCGTGATCAACTTATAAAATGTAACTCAAATCTAATAAACAGTTGTATGACTCTTTGAGTATTTTTTTACCTTTTTGTTCCTTCATTATAACATAAACTAATAATACTTTATTAACTTGAAACTCTGAGAAAAAATATTAGAAGTACCACTAGGTACCCACTGCTATTATCATTTGAAGTAACATTTTTTTTCTTATGATTTTTAATTTTTTTTACTTTTTTTGTCCTTAACTATGATAAAAATAATAAATAATAATACAAAAATATAAAGAAAATTATCCACTTTAAAATTTGAGCGAAAAAATAGCGTACGGCGCGGCTGGGCTGTAACTTGTGACCAGAGTGCCTAGTGTCTGATTCTCTACCTATACTTGAGCCAAATTGGAGAAAGAATGTTTAATAACTAGCAAACGATGCGACGACGCGCCTAAGGACATACATCAGCAACCTTTCTTTGCCAGGCAAAATTACAGTTTTACTTTAAAAGTCACATTTAAATTAGGGGTAATTACCAGAGTAATTGACGTGACTTTATGCAATTTATCTTTATAGAATATGACAGTTGTCTATTTTATTAAATATAAAACAAGTAATTATTAATTGAATTCTTGTTTATGATAAAATAAATGAAATGTGAATAATCTTATTAAGAATTAGAAAAAAATCTAAACTGTAATGAAACGTAATAGACTGTTTTTGACGGATAAAGTTGTCTATATTTGATAAATTTTTTGTATATCTGAACCTCACCGGGGGCATCACTTAGCATTCATTAAATTTTTAGATTTATTTTTCGTATTTATATTATTTTCTGTTTGGAAATAATACCAAATTTATGTTACTTTTCATGCCAGTTTTCTTTATATTTATTCTTTTCGTACCTTGGCTCGAGTATAAGTTTACCTATTGGATTGCGTCAAAGTTCACTTCGATTTGGAATCGAAGAGCGCCATCTAGTGTGTAGTGCAGTTTCGAATAGGCCTATACACCTAGGTAAAAACACTAGGCACCCTGCACGGTAAATTCAAATTAGCTACAAGTATGTAGTCGTAATGTATACAACATAAACCGTAGCTACCGACTGTGGACCAAAACTAGTTGCGAAGTTAAAGTGGTCGTGGGCTAAAGTGACTAACGAATGTTGCTGTGTTGGAATTGCGTCCAGCGTCAGCGTAAGCTTTTTTTTAAATCCCACTATAAGTTAGCCCTTGACTGCAATCTCACCTGTTGGTATGTGTTGATGCAGTCTAAGATGGTAGCGGGCCTGTTAGGGAGTATAGCAGTTATATTAAACGCTAATCGGTTTATGCGCGATATCGTACCGGAACGCTACATCACTTAGCGGCTCGTCTTTTTCGGTAGAGGGGAATAAACAACGGCCGAAGCCGACCAGTCAAAAGAAGGACATGATCATGAGCAAACGGAAGCCGATCCGTTCCCACCTAAGATTTATGCCCGACACTAGATTAGATGCGGACTCTTGTTATAGAATTACGGTAATTTGTATAAAAATACATAAAAGATGGTCGTATCAAGTGGCTAATTTGAATGCACCTAAGACGGACGATTTTTAGAGAACTCATTTTTAGTTTAATATTAACGGCAAATGCCTTTAAGTTAGTAATTATACTTAACAAAAAATATATCATGTTTAGCAGTCTGCTGGCCATTTGCCCAGTTGTGGACTATTGTAGGCTATTGTTGTTGTAACAAATAACCGGGAAAATTTTGTACAAGTACCTAATGAAAATACCTTCACTTTTACACTGTGATCCACATTTTGTTAGATCACGTCTAGAATTTGTCAAATTTAAATACAAATTCAAATTAAGAAATGAATTATTTTCTTATTTTGCTTTATGTAAATAATGCTGAATTACAGCTGGTTTGAATGTAGTTCTCTAAAAAATCGTCCTAGTTCGGTAATGAATTAAAATACCAAAAGAAATGACCAGTAAAACAGACATGTTTTACTCTTGTGGATGGGGCATGGCTGCCATCCGCGCTTTGTATCTTTGGAGCTCAACCTTGTCCCAGTGGAGAGTGCCTCGGTTGAAGTATCTGAAACAAAGGAAACGATAACATTAATATATTTTTGTAATTATCCCTGTAGCTGTCTGTGTTGCGAAGCGGTAATAGCCTAGTGGGTAAGGCGTCCGTTTTTCTTTAGCACAGACCCAATTCGAGCTCCAAAATTCACGTACCTCTAACTTTTCAAAGTTATGTGCGTTTTGAGCAATTGAAACATCACTTGCTTCAACGGTTAAGGAAAACATCGTGAGGAAACCCACAAGCCCGAGAGTTCTCCAAAATGTTCGAAAAGGCGTGCGGAGTCCACAAATCCGCAATGGACCAGCGTCGTGGACTATGGTCTAAACTCACTGGGCAGTGGCAGTACTCAGTGGGCAGGACCGGGACAGACACACACACATTAAACCCTATTGTTGTATCCTAATAGGTAATTTATTCTTATTCTAGTTGCCAAATGATATGTATAATAGGTATTGATAAGACAAAACTGAGTAATTGATAGTTTGCAATAAAACATTTGATTTACGCAAATAACAAGAGTAGCGATTTTCGAAGTTCAAGCGGTACGAAATAATGTTTTTAAAATTTAACATTCATTTATTTCAAGTAAGCCCAGTTAATAAGCACTTTTGTAATACAGGCCCAGTTAATAAGCACTTTTGTAATACAGGCCCAGTTAATAAGCACTTTTGTTATACAGGCCCAGTTAATAAGCACTTCTTTTGTTATACATGCCCAGTTAATAAGCACTTTTGTTATACAGCCCCAGCTAATAAGCACTTATGTTATACAGGCCCAGTTAATAAGCACGTTTGTTATACAGCCCCAGTTAATAGGCATGTTATACAGGCACAGTTAATAAGCACTTTTGTTATACAGGCCCAGTTAATAAGCACGTCAAGTCAGTCTGTTTGTAGTGACTCTACCACCGGTTCGGAAGGCAGATTCCATCGAGAAGAGCCGGCAAGAAACTCAGCAGATTGCTCTTATTCAGTATCATTTTACAGTTTACAATCTTTTAAATTTTCTATCTTGTAAGAGATGAGAGCGCAGCTTGGTTCCAACCAGCCTTGTCGTTAAGAAGTTCATCAATCTTACAATAACCATGATTTATTACATGTGTTTTAGCACATTGTTTAACCTTATGCATTGGCAGGTCCAAAATTACCTTCGGAATCGTATAATAAAAACATATACTCAATCCCACAAACAACTTCTGCACCTTTCGCAAACCATAATTATGCAGATGTCACTACACAGATGACACTAAACTTATGTCTATTTCAAGTAAGGCGATTGTTTATATTTACTTATCATTTATAAAGAGTAATGTTTTGTCTTACAAATACTATATGGTTATAAATATATTGTGAGGCTACCGTAAGTATACCTATTTCTTTAATTTTTTCACGGAGGGATTCACGTGATTTAAGTTTATTATATTGAAGATGTGATGTCATTCAGCGTTTCACTTGTCATGGCGGATCCAGAGAATGAAGAACATACAGAAACCGCGTACAGGGCTAATATTGAAGTATCAATAACCACTCCAGTAGTAGTGTTTCTCGAACTGGCGGTTGGGCACTTCATTTCATTTAGTAGTTGACATTAATCATTTTACGTCTAATGTTCTAAAAGCTTAACAAAAAAATGAGGAAAATGGAAAAAAAATGCGGGTGTAAAGATGTGCGCGGGCCAAGCTTTTTTAACGGGGCAGTTATTTAAGCCTAGGCGATGTAAGAGTTTTAAAAAGCCTACCCTCAAGTATTTATAACGCGTTCTGGAGATTTTCTTCATTTTATATCATCTGACTGTCCTCATGCCTATTGCCATCGTATTGCTGTCAATAGATGGTATTCTCAGTGGCGTGCATAAAGGGTATGCACAGGGTATGCAGAGGATATAAAATGAAGAAAATCTCCAGTACGAGCTATAAAAAACTTAAGGATAGGCATTGTAAGAGTTATAAAAATACCCTCAAGTATTTATAGCTCATACTGGAGGTTTTATTCAATTTTATATCATCTGCATACCCTGTGCATACCCTTTATGTACGCCACTGGGTATTCTATAATAAGCTTACCTCAGCTGAAGCTCTCGCAGGACGCTCTTCTCCTCGTATCTGAGGCCTTCCTCGAGCACGCGAGTGACATCCTTCAGCTGGTCCAGGCAGTTCAGCCCGCACACCGTCGTGTCCGCGTCGGTCTGCAGCGAGAACCAGGTGGCCAATTGAGCCAACTCCACTCGCCTCCTCTGTAACAAGTGCTGAATTGAGCTAAGGTCATAAGCGGTGGCGTATTGTTAGACCCCGACGCAAAAACAACGGGTGTTATAAGTTTAACGTGTCTATTAATTTTGTGTTCCACGCTATCACTATCTGTGGCATCGTATTCCCCGAACGGATGAACCGTTTTTGATAATGTTTTTTAGTTTACAAAGGTGAATTAGTTGGGAGTGTTCTTAGCTATGTTTGTTGAAAATCGGTTCAAGATGGCCGCCGCCACGAAGTGGCGCAATACATATTATTTCCCAGCTATATCAATATGGATATCTAATGATAGGGCTTCACTAGTAGAATTCTATTCACTATGAATTTTTTTAAATCTAAGATGGCCGCCAGCACATAATGGCCTATTACATTCAATTTTTGAAACTCCCTCTATTTTTAAATTTTCTATTTTTACTAACATAATAAAATGCTCATAAGATTCAGCGACCTGGGCGGGTAAGATCGGCGTCCTGGTACTAATCGCATTTACTCTATCCCTAAAATACAAAAGCGTTTTTTCTTGTAGATATTATAGTTATAACATAATGACGCTTTAGCTTATCAACCACCACAGGGACTATACATTTTTCCGGGATAAAGAGGACACTAACTTCTGCTTGCGGTGCCCCACGCAGCATGCCGAGCTAGGGTAGCTTTTGGCCCTAGGGTAAATCCGCCAATGGTCAGATTCTAGGTTGGTCTTACGCCGTTCGTTTGAGTGTTCAGTTGCCACAGTTTAACAGCACGCTTTTCGCACGGTGCTCAGAATAATTGGACATAACTTACGCACTGTCAACTCGTCGCACGTATGACTAACTGCCCTAATATTTATAGTTTTTCATAAAAAGCGTTCGCCCATTGTTGTCTTGTGTTAAGTAAATTATTTACAGACATAGTGCCTGTTAAAAAAGAAAGAAAATGAAAAAAGAAAATGACATAAAAAAGGCCTCAAAACAAAAAGCACTAGAGTTTTTCTTTTATCAACTTACGGTTTTATCAAACACAAATTACGGTTAGGGAATGGAAACCCATGACATACGTTTAATTAGTTCCCGTGGCCATCTGAAACGTCTACTCACTGGGAATTGACTGGGTGGTGCTTTCCGAAAGATAATGCACAGGTTACAATAGGAAATACCGAATTTCCTAAACAGTTGAATAGGTATGCCAATAATATTTGAAGAGTTCCGTCGATTTCCCCAGACTCCCACTAAAATCGTGACCACCTCGGATGTATACCGTTACAAACCCGAAGAATATTTTTGGAAATCGATTAATATTACTACGCAGTTCTGAGATAAATATAAAAAACAATACAAACTAATTTAGAACCGTTTTTTGCCGTCGTTTATAAATTTAGTTTTATTCTAGAGCATAAATAGCATGAATTTAATTCCATTTTTGCTTACCTTGCAGATGATTCCTGCTTGCCGGCACAGCGACTTGATCTCCGCGCTAGCTGGATGCCACAGCTGTGGCCCAGAGTTGGTGAGCAGACCCATGCCTGTGGGGGCAGCGTTGATGACGCCGACTCCGCGGCTCTGAATAGGAGTAAGTTAATGTATTAACCTATCATTCGGACGTCGAAAACCGCTATGTTGATGCTGTAAACGCACATCCGCTCCGCAAACGAATATGCTGAACGTCTGCTTGCCCTGGGAGCGGGTAGTTATTGGGCTAGCTACCCGTCCCTATATGAGTCTCCCTACTGTCTGAGGGGGGTCAAGCTGTCCTGGTCCCCTCTTCCTTAGCGTAGTAGCCCTGGCAATCGGTTGGGGCGGTTGGTAGACGTCTGGAAAGTATATAACGGGTTCGCGGGACGTCTAATAAAGTCAACGAGAGGGACGTGCCGTGGTGGTTTTTAGTTCGGGTAAACGAGTCCCACATAACTTCTGTCCTGCCCAAAAGGACAGATGTAGCCATAACCTCATATTCCACAACGACAAAAAAAGGGTTTCTATTACGTCAAATTTCAGTGATAATATATATCAAGACAGCCTATCATGGTTTTCTAAACGGAATGGTCTCTCTAAATAATTTATTTTTACGAAAAAAGGATTTTATATCCTTTTCGTAAATTTCTTGTAGTTATTATATACATTTTTCAATATCCAGTACGAGTACATTTTGATAGAGATTAGAGACTATCAACGTTATCAGTTCGATCAGTGGAAGATTTTAGCTGATAACTCCTACAAATAAGTGTAACCTAAGAACAAGTATTCAATTATGGGTATATCAATGCTTCAGGCTTCGCTACATTATTATATCTATCCATTACAGTCTCCTCCCACAAATGAGAAGGGGTTAAGGTCTTAGTCCACCACGCTAGCCGACACACCAGAACAATATAGAGAACTCTCAGGTGCAGGTGCAGGTTTCATCACGATGTTTTCCTTCGCCGTTTAAGCGATACATTTTTTAAGTGCTTAAAAATGAATGTTATTAAATACATATCGATTGGTTAACGCAGGCAACGACCTACTCTCGAGACACTGTAGAACGCAGGAATGTTAAAACTGCCAGTAACTGTTCAGCACATTCCAAAACAGCAAGTTCAGTAGCAAGACTCTTACAGCAGTTACTAAACACGCGGTACTCTCTACTAACTTAGTGTCTCAGATTTAATCTCAAGTGCCTGTGGTCTAAATAGTTATTGATCGGTATCCTGTTTGTGATAGTTAGAAATTCACTGCATAACTCTGGTGGATCCATCTTAAGCCGGGTCCAGATATGTATGAGTAGCCCGAGCCGATCACTATAGCATCCGAGCTATCAAGCAGAGTTTGTCATTGTGGAGCCTTTCAAATAATGATATCATTTACAAATTGTCCCGTGCTTTGTCATATTTTCTTTTATGATGGGACCAAAACCGCCTCGGAAAACAAACTGTATTAATTGTCGTATCAGACAACGTATGTAGATCGTCAAGCAGCGGCGTGCATATAGTTAATGACCAGGGTAGGCAAAAAGCAGGAAGATGGCATAAATTGGAAAAATCCTCCTACCTAGTTATATAAAAAACTAGTGTACCCAGCCCGCTTCGCTGGGCTAGATTTTGCTTTATTTTATTTAAACAATAAACTTACATCCTTAAATTTTTAATTTAAGTCTCATATTATATGAAATCATTTATTCTCTCCGTATTCATTCTCTTCTATTCTCTTCTCGAGCGGGTGAAGATTATTATCTACACCCATGTACACCCAACAATAGAGTATCATCATCGTAAATAAAAGCTGTATTTGACAGTTCAAAAATAGGAGTGCTCCGATCGCCACAAAACTTTACAGGATTACTCGCCAGGTCAATCCGCAGATTCCCTGAAAGTTTCATTGAAATCGGTCCAGCCGTTTCGGAGCCTATACGGAACATACCCACACACTTTCTCTTTTATATACATAGATAGAGGGTAGGCAGTGCTTTTAAGAATGTATGAAGTGCACGCCACTGGTGTGAAGTCAGTATCATAAAAAACAATGGTATAAATATATAGTTAGTGTGGTAAAGAAGCACGGTATGTTGCAGGAAATGTTTAGTTCATCATTAGGAACCCATTGCTGACCAAAATCATTCAGGTCTCCTCTCAGAACTAAAAGGGCTTAGGCCTCCATTTTATATAATGACGTTGATCGGATCAAGCAAATCATACATATTTGGACCCGGCTTTATAGGAGTTTCAGTGAGACGAAACATTCTTCAAAGTTAACACAGTGGGTACTTATTGCATTGCAGGCTCAACCGCGTGATTCAGTGATCGACTGCGGGTTTCGCAGACCCCCGCCGATTTTTGTCGATGAACCGCTAAATCGCGTAAGATTCTAACTGTCTTAACCGGTGTAAAATCAAAGTAAGGCAACAAAAAATAATTTTACGACTACATACTACGACACATCTAGTTTATTAAAATAATGATATTTTTTAACACGTAGGCAATGTATTTAAAAAATCTATACCTTTACAAGCTTTTATTTAGTTTGATCTGTAGGTTTTAACCTTGAAAAGGAATGGCATGTTAAGTGAATCCAGTCTGTTGTATTTAAGTATAAACTAGGAATTTGTTATAAGGATGTTCAACTTTGAATCGCGAGGTCTACCTGGAGTAACGAAAATTCACCATTTTTTTGTAAAGGAAAACATCGTCAGGAAACCTGCTAGCTTTAGAGCTCTCTATAATGTGCTCTTATTTGCACTTTCTACTCTCGCGCCTCGGAGCAAGGCCTGAGTCCTGACTAATCACTAACAAACTAGTTGAGTTTCTTGCCGGCTCGCCGCGATAGAATATGCCTTACGAACTCATAAAATAGGCCTACTTCGAATAAATCACTTTCGAAAATACAAATGTATAAATGAAAAAATTTTCAATAACATGTTATTATAAATTTTAAATCCCACAAACTGGCATTGAAGCACCGGTGGGTCTACGCTCTAAACCAGTGCCGGATTAACCACGTAGCAAGGGTAGCAATTGCTACGGGCCCCGCGCCTAAGAGGGCCCCGCATATTTAATACCACTCATTTCTGACTGACTGACTGACTGACTGACTGACTGACTGACTGACTAACCGACTGACTAACTGATTGACTGACTGGCAGACACGCACACGCTCACGCACGGCACAAGCACACGAATACGTACACGCTCACGCACACATACATCACCTATAGTAATTTACTACAGTATTAATTATCAACAAAATTGTAACCTATAGATAGCAAATACGTATTGTATTTAAGATACGTATTGAGTATTGAATTGGTTTTTTTAAAACTTTATACTAAATAACTCATAGCAGATCAAGGGCTCTTTTAAAGAATTTGTTACGGGCCCCGCGCTTGCTTAATCAGGCACTGTTCTAAACGCATTTCTCCTATCAGAGAGGAGTCTTTATATCCAGCCGTAGACTGACGATGATTTTGATGAACATAAATTTCCATAGTGTCAGTTTCGAGAATCGAACCCCGCACCCCTCATTTAGAAGGGCATACACCTACCGTAAATAGTAATATGGTAGGTGTGCATAACACATCGAGTAATACGATTAATTTCTATGTTTAGATGGAATATTAACAAGCATTGAACCAATTATCAAGAGGTCACAATCGTAGCGTATACCTCTATCTAATTATATAGTTACGAGATTGTATTTCGGTATTAGGTACATTAGACGCGTATATAACATATCCAGGTCTGTGCAGCTAAAGAATAATGTTTATGTTAGTACATAAACATTATTCTTTAGCGTTTCACGAAAACTACTTATAAAAATCAAATTCAAAATTTCTTTATTCATGTAGGCCTATTACAGGCACTTATAAAGCGTTCATGCATATACGTTTACATAATTGTAAGGGGATGGTGTTTACTTCGTTCGCCAACTTAAACGTGAAGCTACGAGGGTTCCAAACGCGTTCCTGGTCTAAGAAGAGCCCGCAACAAACTTAGCCGGGTAATTTGTTTTTTTTTTATCACCGTCTCACTGTAAATTTATATTAAGCTATGAAGTTATTGCAATTCACACCCAAACTTTTTTATATATTATAAGCTTCCGTTTTATAAATTCAAAAAATTCAAAATTCAAAATTAAAATTTCATTTATTTCTTAAAAAGGTAGTTTGTTCTTTAAAAAGGTGATCAGCATCATCAACAGGCTATTACGTACTGCTGCTGGGCAAAGGCCTCTAATCTCATAGGAACTACGGTTTTAGAGCATAGAACCACCACGCTGCTCCAATGCGAGTCGGTGGGCTTTAATGACTATTGTCACAAGTAGGTGTTAAAAACAGAGACGATGTCTTAATTTCCTAACTCTGGTTGGTATTGAAATTCTTTAACAGAAAATCATCATCATATCAACCCATTACCGGCCCACTACAGGGCACGGGTCTTCTCCCACAATGGGAATGAGAACGGACCCACGTAAACCACCACGCTATCCCAGTGAGGATTGGTGGACTCTATACACCATTGAGAATATTAGGAAGAACTCTCAGGCATGCAGGTTTCCTCACGACGTTTCCTTCACAGTTGAGGCAAGTGATATTTTAATTACTTAAAACGCACATAACTTAGAAAAGTCAGAGGTGCGTGCTGAGATTCGAACTCGGCGCCCGAAAGTGATTTCCGGCTCTTACCTACTGGGCTATAAACGCTTACCAGAAAAGGCCGATACCAAACAATTTTTGGTCCGACCCGGGATTCAAAGCCAGGACTTCGAGATCCGTAGCTGAACAGCCATATACTAATTGACTGTGAGATGGTGATGACAAAAAAAAACCCCGGCAAAGTTGTTTTGTGCGCTGCTTAGACCAGGGTGTACTGTGGGCGCCGCCAGATCGACCGAACCAGGCAACCGGAACACAGTGGGTTTAAGCCGGCGCGATACCACATCCATGAGGATTTCGAAAAAAAAGGCGCGTGTAGAACCCTCCTAGGTTTATTTTTATCGAATCACCATCACTCACCATAACGGTGCCTTATATGTAGGAACTTCATAAATGCCTGTGATCGGTCTTTTCTTTTATTTTTTATTCCACTACAAGTTAGCCCTGGACTGTTACTAACCTGTTAGGGAGTATGATAGTCATACCCCTAAAAGGTTTCTACGCGACATCGCACCGGAACACTAAATCGCTTAGCGGCACGTACTTGTCGGGAGGGTGGTAACTAGCCACGGCCAAAGGCTCCCACCAGACCAGAGCAGCGAAAATTCAGAAATTACAAATTCCCCTGCCGGGAATCGAACCCCGGACCTCCTGGTTAAATTCACAGCGCTCACCGCTGCGATAGGAAGGTCGTCAAACATGTATGACTAAAACATTTGAATTTGAGTTTGAAAAACTACAAGACCAACAACGAAGTTACTTATTACAATGCGCAGCTATTCGCCTCTCAAAGGCTGTCATCAACATTTTATTTTATAGCTCGAAATAGTTTTTGCAGTCGAAATTCAAGCGTCCTTTGCCATCCAACGCCTAGAGCGTTCGCAATTCGCGGCCAAAGCTGCTATGGGAAATAGCAGAGGCGAGAGTTACGAGCTCATACCCGGGTGACAGAAGATCATTTGTCACCACCTCTACTCTCCTCTCGGGGATCGTAGGAGACGACTAAGGAATATAAGGAATATAACGGAGAACGGGCAGCAGTCCTCTGTGTTACTACTACTACACAAATTCATCTGCCCAGCGAGGTGCCAAACCCTTGCATCGGGAGAAGCCTTTAGTCCAACGGTCAATTGCAATGCATTTATTTCAGACTGCAAAAGTCCATGTATTAGCACAATAAACTTAACATCTATGTCAGTTAATATAATTAATGATACAACATACTAAAGCTGACATCCAGTCCGCTTTAAATACACTATCCTGCCTGTCAGATGAAACCTTGAGAACAATATTGGAGCTGCTCTCGATCCTACGTTTGAGGGATGCGATACTTTTCCTTATAATTGCGATGACGCCATAAACTCGGTTCTCCGCAACGCACTACAGTATCGAGGCAGTCCCAGCATTATTCTGAAGATATTATATTGGACTCGAACAGCGTTCAGAGACCTTTGGGTATAAGTAACCCACAGAGTGAAGATATAGAAGCACTGACAAAAGCACTTGAACAATTTAATAATAATAATTCTTTATTTGGTACCTATGACCCATTTACACTATTATTTAACAGATAATAGTGTAAATGGGTCAGATGGAGGTTACGTGGGACTTTAAACTAATAACCGCCACGGAATGTCCTCCTTGTTGGTTATTTTAGACGCCCGGGGAACCCGTTGAATACCTCCCGGAGCCCCCCCTTCAGACCTCAGAGAGGCTTGAGTAGTGACGGGTAGCTAATATTACGAGTATTATAGCCTATAACAGTCCAATGTTGCTCTGTAGTTAGGGCTTAGGCATCCATTTTAGGACCGAGGTTGATCCCCGGCACGCACCTATAACTTTTCGGAGTTATGGGAGTTTTATTACATGGGCAATTCAAACATCACTGTTATAACGGCTGCATGCCTGAGAGTTATCATAACGTTCTGGAAGGCGCGTGAACCAATCCGCATTAGGTTAGTTGCCGAACCGTTGTGATCGCGGGAGGAGACCTGTGCGCTGTAATCGGTTGATATTGATGATTAGAGCTTACCTTGAAGTACGGGATGTACTCCTCCAGGCGGTTGTCCAGGAGCGTCGACTTCGCGTACGACAGCACCGCCGCAATGGGCACCTCCGACTCCTCGACGATGGCCTTCATCAAATCGAGGTCGTAGTCCGCTATTCCAATGTAGCGTGCCTTCCCAGCATCGACCACTTTCTGCAACGCCGGGAGCGTCTCGCGGAGAATCACGTCGAAGTCCCCGAAAGACACGTCGTGGACCTGTTTGACGTCGTAATGCTCTATCAGTAGCCCACCATTTTTGTCCACTATGTGACGGGGTAGGACCGTGATCAGGTAGTTAAAGACTAGGGTGCAATAGAACTCTGGTCGTTCAATTTTCAATTTAAATTTCAATTTACTCAGCACAATACATATTGTTATATTTATAAAACAAAATAAATCTAATTATATAATGTAACGTATGTACACCCAGTTTGGGTGCAGCCATTTTAGGACATTTTTGGCCATTTGAGGCTGATATTTCTTTACTACAGTATTCTTTTTTTTATTCCATAACGTAAAAGTTAGCACTTGACTGCGATCTCAACGAGCTATACCATATGGCAGACATATTGAACCCATACACCTATTCGGTTTCTACGCGTGATATAACAGAAACACCAAATCGCTTAATTTTTATTTCAGAAATTATATATAACCAAACTGTCACTGTTGCGCCGGGTAGTCTTATCCTTTCATCTCTTCTCCAAGTAGTTATAACACTGGCCTGAACAATTTGTAAACAGTGCAACTCTGCAAATAACTCCACACCACACTTATATGGCTAGAATGGACAGGGGACATTTTTATCCACGGGGCATGGATAAAGTTTCATCTTCAACCACTGCTTTATCCACCCCCCGAGCATTGGCGCACAAGTGAGAATAATATCCGAGCAATAAACGTGTAATAATAAACGGGGATTAAACTTCTACAATTCCCTGTTACAGTGCTTACCGAACACTTAGTCGCTTTGAGGTATAAGGTACGCCTTTGTCGTAAGGGTTCAAACTACTAACTAACTAACTGCCGAAGTCTCCCGCCAGACCAGAGGAAATTGAGAAACTATAAAATCCCAAATCGCGCCTGCCGGGAATCGAACCCGGGGCCTGCAAGTTAAAACTACAGCGCTCACCATTGTGCCACTGAGGTCGTCAAAAAAGTCTAAGACGGACAGATTAACCTGTTAGGAGGCTGGCATATTAACCATACCTCTAAAAGAGTTCGTTATTTTCTATCATTTATTAATTTTAATTTTTTTAAACAATGCTCAGTTAAAATAAAAAAATAAATTAAATCCACCCTCCGCTTGCGGGGCTTTTGAATGCCCAAGCAACCAGCGAGCGGTAAGGGCACCAGAGTGAGGAATACGCGCCACAATACGCGCCGTTTCAAGGACCACTGCCTTCTGTATCCGACCCTTGATCCAACAACCAAGCGAACGCTTCTTTGGATGTTGGTCGAAGCATTCCGCGAGAAGACCATTGACTGAAACGACGATCGGAACAATAACGGTGGACTATAACGATATTTAAATACTTTCCCTGTTCAGCTTTCACCAGATTATCGTCATGTCGAATAGTAATGTCAACAATTATCGCACGGCGCACTGATCGATCGACTAGCACTATATCAGGTCTATAAGCTGTAACATAGCTGTCAGTAATAACCGTTCGATCCCAGTAGTGCAATACACTGCTATTTAACGACTTCGTTTATTATTAGAAGTGTTGTTATGGTTGAAGGTAGAAGGTATAAGTGGAAGCTATACCTGGATCAGATCGACGTATTTTACTCCCAGGCGCTGCAGGCTGGAGTCAACACAAGCGATGCTCCGCTCGGCTGAGTAGTCGAACATTTTATAAATGTCCTTCTCATAACGGCCTACTTTCGTGCCGAGGTAGAAAGCGTTGCGGTGTACCTCCTCCACTGCCTGCAATGATAACAAGCTGTACATTCGCCCAATAATATTCAAGAGTCATAAGTCAGAACACGGTGATAGTCTAGTTAGAACTCCTAGTAAGGAACCATGGGCGAACCCAGCTTCTGCCCCAAGTGAGATTATTTTCATCAGGTCATCAGGTATATGGTCAGATCATCCGCGGCTGTATCGTCATATTATAGACGTAGGCACTTCAATGAAATAGAATTAAAAATAGAAAATATTTATTTTAAAAACTCAGTACGATAAATCTTTGGAAACCCGACTTTGGGATTAATCATGGAACATTAGGTATGTGTAGTTTTAGTATGTAGGACAAACAGTCGCAAAAAATATGCAGTCGATACTTATAATAAAACTGTAACGGGTACCCTGACCCTCTGTAATCGATGTAAGACAAAGCTGTAACTTTTTAATTTTATTCCGTCTATCTGTATCTTCGCCGCCATACATTATTTAAGAGAGTACAGGTTCTGCGTGATTTTCAGGGGCAGGAGAGGGCAGCTGCCACAGAGTTTATCACTGCCCCATAGAGATTATCAATGTCTATAAACTAAGACCTGATTGACTAATCATCATCATATCAACCCATTGCCGTCCCAATTCAGCGCGCGGGTCTCCTTCTAACAACAGGGGTTTAGGCATAGTCTCCAGTACGTTGTTGGCCTTATGCGTTATGGTGGACTTCACGTGGCTTCGCACAACGTTTAGAAATCTCTCACGCATGCAGGTTTCCACGCGATGCTTTTCTTTACCGTAATAGCAAGTCATGTTTTAATTGGTTATAGCTGCATGCCGGGGATCGAACTCCGTCCCTCCGTAAGGAAAGCTGCAACCTTACCCAATAAGCTACCGTATTAATTTACAAAAAAATAAAAATATAATGAAAATTTTCACAGTAGTACTTTTAAAATTTATTTAGCCAGGGGGTTACGAAATAAAAAGAAAGTGAAGTCTGTTCTATCCATACAGAACTGCACTTTGTCAAAGATACTTAATCCTTACTAAACCCTTTCGCAGGCGGATTAAGTTTAAAGTTTAAGTTAAAAAAAAGATTCCGCTATTTGTTTACATCCATTTAATTACCGTAAGGAGTCTTAATGCGATGTCTCTAAAATAATTTGTTTTGCTCCTCGCCAATACCTAGAGTGCCACCCTACTTCTTACCTTGACCGACTTCACAAAGGCGTAAGTTATAAATTAGATGTGATTTTCTTTTGCGCTGTAGCATAAAATAAATAAATAAAAATCAACATACAACTACAATAGACACAACTCCATCGAGACCCAAAGTAAGCGTAGCTTGTGTTATGGGTAGTAAGATAACTGATGAAATTCTCTTTTTATATATATCATGAAAATACTCATGTTCATCGCACAAACATTTTTCAGATAAGGGAATAGAACTACAGCCTTGGACTTGAAAAAAAAGGTTCTCGCCAATTGGGCGTATCCATATTCCATAAGTATCCAAAAATAAGTTAATCGCTGTCGCTAAATCGAGCTCTGTGGTCCCAGATTTAATTTGGGAATTTATAATTTCTGAATTTTCTTGGTCTTTTTTTATGTTTATAGACGAGCGCTTGACTGCAATCAAACCTGGTGGTCTGGTCTGGTGTGAGGCTGTTAGGCCGTGTCTAGTTACCAAACCGACATAGGGTTATGGTGTATTTATTTATAATTTTAATTAGAACTCCCAAAACCCACATTACACTAATTAAAAAAACACACAACACAACAAAAAGGAAAAGAAAAAACAATAATTAACTAAAAGACAAAGAAAAACAAATTTAAAGAATTGATCATTTACATCGACATCTCACAAAAAACTAACAAGTTAGCCCGCTACCCTTAGGCTTAGGCGTTGAGGTACCAGTTAAGGGCTAACTTGTGGAAGTAAAAAAAAAAAAAAAAACAGTTTTAAAAAAAGACGAACTGCTATCTTTTTTCATCTTAATTAGTTAATAATAATTTCAATTTTTAATTTGCTACACATACTATACATTCGATACATTTTTGTAGACGGCATTCCGAATCGAATAAGCCATCGCTCATATTTTCAGCTCGATGAAGCATTTAAGAACTTTTCACTAGCCTATATACCGTAGAATATTGTATTGGTAGGTCCTATATACTCGTATGTACTTTGTAGAGTGTTCATTCAAATTATGGTACAAATAACCTACTGCGCTTGTGGTCACGTACGTCGCACGTCTTAAAGAGGGGAGAAGCGGTCACGCAACATAATAAAAACTGCGCCTTACCAAGAGCTCATTACATTCAGCTCTCTCCCGAGGCAGGGGACATGGCGAGTATGTATATGAACACTTCACATAACATGCTTGCGCCACTGTCACTCCTGTCACTAAGAACGGACAGCGCTATTGGCAGTAAGTAAGTTAATTAAATTCAGTTCTGCAAGTGTTTTTAATTCCTCTACAGCACGAAGATATTTTTCTGCCCGGGGAAAGGATGAAATTGTATTTTCACGCATAGCTAGCAACTCCCCAAGGATAGGTGGGTAGGAATAATACCAAAATAATGTTAACGTGTAGGTAAATAAATAAATAAATATACTACGACAATACACATCGCCTTGGGGGCTTGACCCCAAAGAAAGCGTAGTTTGTGCGATGGGTACTTAGATGACTGATGAATATTTTTATGAATAATCTTATATCTTTAAACGAGCAATTCTTGTATATATACAATTGGAATCTCGGAATCGGCTCCAGCGATTTTCATGAAATTCATACTAAATTGCATAAATATATCGATCTAGCTAAGATTCATTTATATTGGAATCTCGGAATCATTTATATTTGACATACGACTATTTTTAAGTCGACTCATTCGCGGACGAAGTCGCGCGGGTCCGCTAGTAGAATATTAAACACACAGACACTGAAAAACATTAATGTTCATTTTCCAGTTTTGGGAATCGAACCCACAGCCTTGGTCTCAGACAGGGTCGCTGCCTACTGCGCCATATGGCCATCTGAATACAATAATGGGCGTAAACTTCTCCTATTTCATGGTGTCGTGCTATAGCGGGTATGTCTGGGGCGTATGCTAGCCCTTGACGATGATGCAGTTAAAGAGGATACCCAGCTTATAAAGGGAATGGCAGGTAAATTCAATCCATATACCACTAATAGGTTTGTACGTGGCATCGTACTAGAACACATACACGCTTGGCAGCGTCTTGTCAGTTGGATGGTAACAAGCCACGGCAAAACCCTCACACCAGACCAGAGAAAATTCCGAAATTATACTTCGAAAGTTGCTACTGCCGGCGCTGAACCCGAGACCTCCCATTTATGACCACAACGCTCAGCCCAGCGTCATGGAGGTCGATAAAAAACAATCATGTGCTTGCTTCAAAATTTTGTACCTATGCTGACAAAATACCGCATAAATATTTGTTTTCATTTCAATCAAACGTTAGGGATTCAAGTGACAAATAGCTTTAACTTAACAGAAAGTTTGCGTGGAGATATAAGAATTCAGGCATAAAAAGCGTAAACACCTTAATTATATATTGCCCAAAGTTGAGCGCAAAGTGGCTGAGCAATATGTGGCAAACGAGCTAGTGGTCTATCCATAAACATCTGCAACACCAGAGGAGACACCGATGCGTTGCCGGCTTTTAAGGAATTTGTTTATACGCCCCTTGTAATAACCCTAGATTGTATTTTGGAGGAAACACATCAGATGGGAGATTGTCCACAATTTGCTAGAACTTCATTGTCCTTGATCCTGGCATGCCAATATTCCCGGCAGACTGCCAACAGTGATAGAAGCAATGGCAGGGGTTGAATGTAAATGTGGCAAGAGTAATATAAATGTAGTTGCAGCAAGATTGCAACACAAACGCATAATTCTCATTACAACGGAGCTGATCGATGACCGCATACATTTTCTGCATCCGTCCAGCATACGTCGATCTTTATTAGTATGGGACGGGATAGCAACCTTAGTACAACATATGATCGCTCGATATCGAGCAGTCGTTTTCGAGGACGTAAATAGTTGCAAAATCAGAGTAAGATTTGCATTGTGTTAAAGCCCAAACGACATGTACAGTGGAAATATTGTCATCTGTTTGGAGACCGTAGTCAATGTGCAACTATCATTGTTTTATTATTGGATTTGATATATTCTAAAGTTTTATGATAAAAAGGTCACACAAGATGGTGCTCAGCTATCAAAAAGGAGAATTATTTTTAATTCGACATGGCACATTTCTTTGCATCAAAATTAAGCAAAAAGATAATATCCGTATGCCTGGTACAAATTATTAAACAATATACGAGTATTGCGCAAATTTAACAGTAAAAAAGTCAATATGCATGAAAAGGGAAAGCAGAATCAATTAGCATACCTACTATTTATTACACATTTTAATTAATTTACACATTAAAATTAGTTCATAATTTTTAAACATTACTGTAAAAGCTGTCCCATACACCTTTCATATAGTATTTTTGTATCGGAGGGCAGGCACTGGTCAGGCTATTGACAGAACGGTTGTAAACGCGATGGCTCGCAGTACAGAATTACCTACACTGGATTTATTAATGTGCTACCTGCTGTATTACTGTATTGCTTTTTAACGATAAAAATATGATATTGCATAAATTTAAACTTATTACAGTTCAGCGTCCAAATAAACTCATGTGAGTTTCAGGATGCGAAGAATACTAATTTTAGTAGTTTGAGTAACAAAAAAAAATCAGAAGTACAACATTTGGGACTCTAAATTTAGTGACATTCGTCCATTTTACTTTAACGATACGATTGTAACAATCGAAAACGAACACTCGATTGAGTGTGAGAAAAACTTGTACTAAGGCTACGGTATGCATGGAATTGTGTCCATCTCTTTCACTCCTGTGTGCCTGTGACGAACACGGATTTATGGAAGTTATTTGTTTATCTCATCGAGCGGTTAGTGTTATAATGGCTGCACTCGTGTCACACGTTGTTTGTTTGAGGACATGATGCCCAAGTCTTACGTGCATCGTCGAGAGGGTTTTTATTATGAAATGTTCATTTTAAATTTGCGATTGACACAAATAAACTATGAACCGTTCCTGTCATATTGACGGCCGATTGGCGCAATGGGCAGCGACCCTGCTTTCTGAGTTCAAGGCCGTGATTTCGATTCCCAAAACTTTAAAATGTTTGTGTGATGAAAATAACTGTTTTTTTTCAGTGTCTTGGTGTATAATGTATGTACTTATAAGTATTTCGGTATATTATTCTTAAAAATATTCATCTGTCATCTTAGTACTCTTAGCACGAGGTACGCTTACTTTTGGTATAGATGGCGATGTGTGTAGAATGTTTATTTTTTTTAAATGTGGGAGGTTTTTGAAGTTAGAACATGGGTCTTTGATCTAACTTCAAAACCCTACGCTGCTTCAATGTGAGTTTGTGGGCTTATAATAGTCATTATTACTAACCCAAGGTTTGAAAGTTATTTTCGTTTTAAGCGATTGAAATATCACTTGCTTCAACGGTAAAGGAAAAAAATCGTTCTTCATTTTATATCATCTGCATACTCTGTGCATACCCTCTATGCACGCCACTAGAGTATATAATGTTCTCAAAGGTGTGTGAAGTCCCCTAAACCGCACTGGGCCAGCGTGATGGACTACGGCCTTAACCCCTTCTTCTCATTATGGGAAGAGACCCATACTGTATTGGGCTTGTAATGGGTTGATATGGTGATTACAAACCAATTATCGGCCCACTACATACAGAAACCCTTATTCATGCAGTGCTTTGTGTCCAAGAATCGTGAAAACGTCCCGCACACTTCTTTATTCACACACTCGAAATGTTGCTAGCTCACGAACTTTTCCCATTTCCCACATTTTGTGTTTTGTCAATTGCTATATGCAATTAAGGTTCTAACCGCCTGTTCGAGGAACACTACTAAAGTGGAGTGGTTTTTCGATGCTCTAGTTTTAGCAATGTACAAGGTTTCTGTACGTTCATAATTGGATGCCTAACATTTCTTGTATCTAATAGAAACTGGGATCTTTTAATCCGTAGTTCATACATCACAAATTACAGCGACGACTGCATGTTTGCGATCTTGCGAGAGATTACCGGAGAACCGAAATATACCGCTCCGATCTCCTATTAAGCGTGACGCTTATGCATCCTACAAACTTTTGGACTTCAGTGCACCCCCTAAACCTTGTTTTAAAGTCATATATTCCGTACTGTCGATTTTCATTCTACAAATCGCCATTGACGTGTATGGACGATTTTGAGCCTTCTGTGATAAAGTATAAGGTACGTTTTAATATGGTGTTGAAATGTTTAAATAATCAACACCGTCGACGCTGTCAGGCTTACTTTATCGAAGAGGTGAGGTTTTCGAATTTAATCTCGTACGTAATACGTAGCTTTAGATCATTATTGAATTAGACTCGTCAAAGAATTGTGGCTGACCTCCGATCCTTGCGTTCAGCTCATGCTGGATCGTTGTGTATAAATGAATAACTATACTACGACACTACACACATGTTATGTGTCATCTATTTACACAACACACACAACACACACAACATTTTCCGGTGGTGGGGATCGAACTGCACCAATCGGCCATCAATACAGATATTAACTAGAAGAGCTTGACTAGTTGAATAATGTACACTAAGATGACGAGAGACCAGACGGTATGACTATTGTACCGTCGTATATTGTGCTTGCGCTGGCAGTTTCTCACTTACCGAAGCGGCATCAGCTGCCGAATCTGCTCAAATGCGTAAGCGCCATAAATACTCCGTTATTTGAGACCCAGGGCCCATGGTCTTCGGACACGTAAGTCAAAAGTCAAAAATATCTTTATTCAAGTAGGCCCATAGGTGGCACTTTTGATGCGTACATAAGAATTAAACGGTAGTGAGATGATGGCGATAACCACATTCGTAAACTTAAAACTAAAGCTACGAGGGTTCCAAACGCGTCCTGGTCTAAGAAGAAGCCCACAACAAACTTAGCCGGGTGTTTTTTTTTTTTGTTATCACCATTTCACAATGTTATAAATGTAAATGTAATGTAAATGAATTTGAATATGAATTTTTATTAGAAGAGCAACCTGGTTAGAGCAATAATTTACACCCAAACTTTTTTATCGTTTACGTAGGCCTTTATACTATAATAGGACTTTTCTATAAGCTTACGTTTAATACAAACTTTGAAATTTTTAAGAGACATCTCCAAGATGTCAATTGGTAGTTTATTGTAGAATTGTAAATAACTAGAATAGTATTAACATCGTGTCCAAAAATTCATCTTGACGTCTGGTGACCCCAGAGCTTAGCCCAACTATTTAGCCGAACGGCTAATAAAATAAAGGCTAATAATTCAAAGGGGCAATAGCGCCAGCGTTTTGGATATCATACCCATAAGTGAACATTTAGACGGCTTATGTTAGTTTGGACCTAATTACTATCAAGACAAATCGGAGTTTTATTTAAATTTGAAAATTATCTCTAGAAGGGGATCTATATGATCTGATGATGTACTAATTCCCAGCCGTTTACCCTTTCGACCTAGCTAACTTACTGACGTCGACGTCTTCATTTGAGAAATCCTGGCGTCTACGCCCGCGCGAATTTCCCGGCGACACGTCGCGTCGCCAACATGTCGGAGACTAGGCGCTGACATGTAATTTGTCAGTTATAACGCCACTTTATAAATTGACGGCCGATTGGCGCAGTTTGCAGCGACCCTGCTTTCTGAGTCCGAGGCCGTGGGTTCGATTCCCACAACTGGAAAATGTTTGTGTGATAAGCATGAATGTTTATCAGTGTCTGGGTGTATGTATAAGTATTTATGCGTATTATATTTATAAAATATTCATAAGCTATTTTAGTACCCATGACACCAGCTACATTTACTTTGGGGCTAGATGGCGATGTGTGTATTGTTGTAGTATATTTATTTATTATTATTACCTTCCCATAAATATACAGTACTTTAGCATCTACTTTCGTTGAAAGTTATTCAAATACTAAGCCGACGCTTACTTAGCCATAGTGCAGAGTTTTGTGACATTGGCACGTTCTAAGCAAACATATTCGATATTAATGTAAATTTAAAAAAAACATTAGTATGCTTGTTGGTTTATGCAACAATTTCGGCGGTGTCGATAAAGCAAAGAGGACTAAAGCACGTAGTCGAGGAGTTAAAGAAAAAAAACTTAAAAAAATCGTTAAACAAACAACAAAAATCCAAACTTCCAAGACAACAGACGCACCCATTCATTGATTGAGAAGAGCACTAAATAACTGTGCGGAGTGGTCGACTTCATAATATTAGTAAGGATAAAATCTAATGTATACTGAACACCTAGATATCATAAAAAATGCAAAAAAAAAAATGGAAAATCTCAGCGTCGCATACTGAAATTGAATCCGGCCATGCCACGCTCTTATTAAGCACGCCTGTGCTGATACTTTATTCAATTTTCCCGCGCATTCTGCCTTCCATTAATCCTGGTCGATACTTCTACGTCCAGGGGTGTTCGACCAAAAAGTTGAAAAAAGTTCGTAAAAGCTCTGCCTCGTTTGTCTAGTGGATAGCATTTTTGACAACGAATCACGAGGTCCTGCATTCGAATCCCGACTCCCGCCAAAAATTGTTAAGTGTTTTCCGTTAAAAGAATTTTCAGTACCAGTCTGGAGTTAAGAAATTTGCGGTGTCAATGGTCGTTAGAGCTCACCCACCCGCGCTTAAAAAGCGTGGTGGGTCTATGCTCTAAGACTACTCTCCTATGAGTAGTGACTGCACTTGAATTTCATTTTTGAATTTTTTTAACGTGAGTTTAGGACTGTACCTGATTTTTAGAAATTAAAGCAGTGCTTCACTCAAAAACTATTGACGTTTCAGTTTCACAGATAAGTCTCAGAAACAGTAAATAATGTACCCCTAAGGCATGTGAAGTAATATTTCGGTTTTCATTTAAATTCAAAATTCGTTTATTTAAGGAGACCTAATGTAAGCACTTTTGAAACGTCTAGTATGTCTGTTTGTAGTGACTCTACCACCGGTTCGGAAGGCAGATTCTACCGAGAAGAAGCCGGCAAGGAAATGCCGCTGTTTGGAAATTATGAAAAATGGTAGAGAAGCTAAGGCAGGTTTGACACTAAAACTTACAAATCCCTCCTAACTTACGACGATCACTTTATGTGAAAAAATATACTAGTGCTACATGATTCGATTGTGTTTGACTTACCTTTCCGATGACGGCCTCAGATGTTCCTTGGCCGTACCAGAAGCCCGTGTCAATGTAGTTCGAGCCGCGGAATAAGCAGTCTCTGATGAAATGGATGGCACGTGCCTCATTGAACGATCTGAAACAATACAATTTGCGTTATCTATGAATCTAGTCGCCTCCAGACATCGTTGCACTACAATACGGGTTTACTATTAATATTAGATGGTATGTCCATGTAATCAATTCTGTTATCGGAAAAGGTATTTGCAATTTCATAGACTGTATTAATCCAATCCAATCCCGGGGTCGAAATTCAATTTATATATTTGTAACATCGGAGTTAATTAAATGGAATAGTTAATATTTTACGTCTATTTATATAAATGTACTGAATATATGACCAGCTTTTACTTTATTGTGCGGGTTGAATCATCGTGAAAAAAGTAATAGATTATGTGTGTCTAGTTAACTATATAGATGGCTGACATGTGATTCGCATATTAAATTGCATCACGAAGTTCAGGGTTCGATTTTCGGTTCCCCACAAAAACAATATCAGTACAAGTCTTTAGTTTGGAAATGCACATTAAAGCCGCCAATCCCGATCTACTATCATGTGATAATTAAAAACAGTTACTGGCACAATGCTCGCCTATCCACATTAGAGCTGCGTCAATGCGGTCAATGCTCTAATTCCTTGCCTCCTATTTGAGAGGATTCCTTTGCCCAGCAGTGGGATATAATAAGATGATGATGATGATCCTTTACAGAGTGGTCTTTATCATTATTATATCATCCCTTTCCGGCCCACTACAGGGCACGGGTCACAATGAGAAGGATTTGCCGCATCACACTACGCTGGTTCAGTCCGGATACGTGGACTCCACATACTTTTGAGTACTCTCAGGCATGCAGGTTTCCTCACGATGTTTTAATACACCGTTGAAGCAAGTGATATTTTACTTGCTGAAAGCGCGCATAACTTTGAAAAGTTAGAGGTGCGTGCTGGGATTCGAACTCGGCCCCCGGAAATTAAAGTCGTAGTTCTATCCACTGAGCTATCAAAGCTTCATAACTCTATTTACTAGCACATTAACATAGTAGTTTGAAGCTGAGCATGATGTATTCTCGAACAGATCACCTTCAGTGATAAAGTCACCTTTGACTTCCATTTTGAAATATTTTTATTGTGTTAATTCTTTTCATCTACATATAGCTACTTCCTGTTACTACTTTGGCTTTTTGAAAGAGATCGCTATCTAACTTGCTCTATTGTTATTACACTTCTGTATTTTTATCTGTGTTTTCATTCAAGTGTATTCAACTTATTGTATCGTAACTCCGAAGGGCACAGATCAACGCATCGAGCCCGTAGTGCAAGCTTTAAGATAACAAACATGACAATGTTGCTAGGTCTGTCCATTGCCGTGGAAAAAGGAAGTAGAGCGGTGCGAGGGAGTTGTTGTGATCTGTTTGCTCATTGAAGTGGACTGGAGTTACGGCGAGACCGCGCGGTGATTTCTCGGGATTTGTTCCCCGCGCTACGTAAAGACATTTTAATCTCGCGAATTTTAATATTTTTAACTGTTATTTTTTCGTAAAGCAGTAGCAGAGTTTTTTTTTACAGAGCTCGCTCGTGGAAGTTTTATTTTCACTGTTTCTTTTGCTAAGAAGTAGTAGCAAAAGAAGTTTACTGGATGTAATGGGTTTGGTTTACCGCCCTCGTGGACGCAAGATGCTTGTACCCATTAATCTGCACAAGATGCCGTGGTTTCACTTCCGTTTTAAGGTAGGTCCTGAATTATTTACAGAAATAGTATAGTTGTACTTAAAGCGTAGTTACAGATTACATCATCCGCTTTCATTCGAATTCGAATTCAGAACCAGTTGTTGTACGAAAATTTATCCTGTTGTATAGTATCGCATTAAAGTTCCAAAATCAATATATAAAGAGTTATTACTCTTGCAATGATCATGCACCACCAATGATCTGCAAATAAATTGTAATTGTTTTGTAATTCTTAGTTTACCTTCCTTTTCGGATCTGAAGGCGTGGCACACGAGACTTAATACCTAGGCCGTTACTTTGAAGAAGGTATTCCTTCCACAGTTACAAGTGTATTGTCAAAATTCGAGTGCTCTAAGTCTCGTTCGCGGTGATAAGGTGACGCGTTTACAATATTCCTAGGGTCTTGTTATTAAGCTTTCTTAGGTTGCCACAGACTAACCGCTGACATAAAAGACGCCGTCCTAAGTCGGCGGCCTTTTGTGTGTAGACGCCTTAACGTTTGTCGTAGCCGGCAGGGCCTGGGGGCGGCTAAGCCCTCGGCATTGACAACTGTAATAAGTAAATATGTCCTCTAAAAATTTTATTCTACAACCCACCGCGTCGCATTTCCCGCCCGGTTTGAGAAATCTGACTGGTAGCTCCCGAGTTGAGCGCACGCAAATAATCTCTCGGATTGATAACAAGTATAGATAAATATTGACTGTTACGTCATTTTATTTTATTCGAATGAGTATTGCTATGATTGTACATTCAATACTTTATTATTCCTTTTAGCCAACAAATAGGTACACGCGAATTTTTTTTTAGACGAAGCACGTAACTACAAAATAATCCGAGCTTCCACCATTAAATACGTTCGAGTAGGTACCCATTCGCTTTCGGCTTACGTTCATATTTGAAAATGCATTTGTTTGGTAAAATGCAGAGAAAAATTCTCTCTCGTGTTTTGACAAGCATCGATCATCTTTCCCATAGACACGTTTACATCTAGCTTTCAAAATTTTTAATAGATCTATTTCTGTCAGCAAAAAAAGTCCGCTCGTTAAAATCGTTCGTTCAGTAATGTAAATAAATATGAAAATAATATTCTAAAAACTCCTGCTACGAAATGAAAATGGCTTTCCATTTCACATTTTTACATATCTGATTCAAAAGTGGTGACAATCCAGTGGGTAGGAGTTAGACTTCGACTTTCGGGGGCCAAGTTTGAGTCTCAGCACCTCTAACTTTCCAAAGCAATGTGCGTTTTTAAGCAATTAAAATATCACTTGCTTCAATGAGAGGGACAGTTCATATTGAACTCAAAGGCGTGTGGAGTCCACCAATCCGCAGTGGGCCAGCGTGGTGGACTACGGCCTAAAACCCTTCTCACTGTGGGAGGAGACCCGTGCCCTGTAGTGGGCCGTCAATGGGTTTATATGATGATGATAAATTTAATATTACTTAATTATTTAAAAGGTCATAAAGTTTTCCCGCTTTTTGTGTTTTCGTTCCTGTGTGTGAACGGGTAATTCCTATTTTCATAAATAGGTACATCTCGGCAAAATTGTGTTTTAAGTAGTGGTAAATTTCCTGGACTTTGATCGTAGATGGTCTGGTATCAACGGACTTTGAAAAAGTCAAGACTTCCAAAACACTAACACTCATTGTACCAAGTGTGAGATTTTTCGAACTACTTTTTTTATTTTTTTTATTCTACTACAAGTTAGCCCTTGACTGCAATCTCACCTGGTGGTAAGTGATGATGCAGTCTAAGATGGTAGAGGGGTAATCTGTTAGGGAGTATGGTAGATGGTCTAATCGTTTTCCACGCGACATCGCACCGGAACTTATACGGATAAAAAGCTTGGGCGTGAATTGCTCTTGAAACTGTGAGATGGTGATAACAAAAAAAAAATTTAACCGGCTTAGTTTGTTGTGGGCTCTTCTTAGACCAGGGCGCGTTTGGAACCCTCGTAGCTTTAGGTTTAAGTTGGCGAACGAAGTTATCACCATCCCCTTACAATTATGTAAACATATATGTATGAACGCTTCCTAAGTGCCTGTGATAGGCCTACATGAAGAAAGAAATTTTTAATTTGAATTTAAACACTAAATAGCTGGTCGGTAGGGTGGTAACTAGCCACGGCCAAAGCCGGGTGAGTATTACATTCTTGTTTATTGGTACCTCCAAGCAGCATTGTTGCAAATCTGAATTCCGATCTGAAGGGCGTACTTGCCGTTGAAATTACAGGCATATGAGAATTTAACGACGTGTTCCTGGCACGCCTTTTGAAGTGCCTTTCTGTTTTCTATAATCCACCATCAGATGGGCCATCGTCTCGTTCCGACAATTATTACGATAAAAAAAAAACTTATCCATACGGGACGCTGGCTTAGACAATGTACTGCGACTCCGTATAAACGATTATTGTCAGGTGTCAGTGACTCGATTGTGACCCAGTTGCCGACTTAGATAAACGTCGTTTAGCGTTTGTCAAATTGATGTCTCCAAATAGGTATATCTCATGCGTAGATAGTTGATACTAATCATTTATTATGTTGCCCTGGTAAAAACGAATTCTTTGACGTTAAGAATTTACACTCTTATTCACTTATGTTGTGGTGAGCATGTTTACTGATAACGAGGTCCTGGGGTCGAATCCCGGGCCGCAATTGGTTTTGAGCTTTATCTGTCTGAATTTTTTTACCAGCTCTGAGAAAGCGCGTTAACTCTGTCAATTACGATTAAATTCCGGTTGTCAGCCCGGATTTGTTAAGTCCACAAGCTCGCATTAGAACAGCGTGGTGGGCCAAAGCTCTAATACCCTCCGCTCTGAATTTTAAGCGCAAAATTAAAAACTGTTTCTTACGTAATTCTCTTTTATTTTTATTTTAGTGTGTATCTTTTGTATTTAAGTATTATTTTCTTTAAATTGAATGTCTTATATTTCAAAATGCATGCAGAGCTAGCCTGTAAGTGGGATACACAATGTATAATTCATAATATTACCATTATGTTTATAATAAATTTAAGGCATTGTATATAACGTTGGTTTCCTATTAAATAAATAAATAATATAAAATAAAATAACCTCTGAGGAGGCCTGACTCCAGCAATGGTAAATAAATAAACTAATATAATATGAATGGTGATGAATGATATTTTATTGTATCGAATTTAAAAGCGTCTGAGTATGACCTGGTTTTCCTGGAATCTATAAAGTTTTTAGTTACTATAATGTTTTGTAACATATCGTATCTGCAATACACCTAATCATTTATTTAATTTCTTTAACTGCTCATGTGTTCTTATCCTCTGTTTATCGAAATATCAATAAACTTCTGTTATACGATTCGTAGCTCGTGGTTATCTCTGTACAGAAATAAATAAGTCTGATAATGATAATATGAGTCAATAATAATTAGGTAATATTGTTTTTTTAATCGGAGATAGCGGCAGAAATATAATAAATAACTAGGAGACAAAGAAAACATTTTTAATGTCTATGATATCACAATTCACATTTTAGCCTTTATATGCTTTTATCATTATCTTAAGAACTGGATGCCCACTGATGGGCATGGCTGCTTGTACCTAGTGATTCCTGCACGTTTTATGTTGTCTGTCCGACGTGTGTAGCAACGCTGCTTTTGCCGGTTCAGGGACGCTGCTCCAGCAACCCAACGTCCTTCAGTTCTGCTCACTTCAGCTTCGCTAAGCTATATTGGTAGCTCTGGTTCGATGGGCCTCCCCATTTCTGATTTGATCACATATGGATTCTCCGAACATAGCTATTTTTGTTATACTGAATATTCTTCCTAGATCCATAGTAACAGTCCACAAGTGGCAACACACGCAAAGGTCTGCAGTTGCGAGTTGAAAGTTGGGAGTTAATAATTCCGGAAGTTGCTCTGGCCTGGTCTGGTATGAGGCGTTTGGTCGCGGCTAGCTACCACCTATAACGATGGGCCGCAAAGCGAGCGTTCCGGTACGATGTCGCGAAAAGCAGATAAGGGTTATGGGTTTAATATAAACTGCTATATCATATTATATATATATATATATATATATATATATATATATGTTAGCTTGCTACCATCTTACACAAAAAAAAACAAAAAAAAACTTTGCTAAGCGGCTTATCAGCGAATTGCGGATAGATAAATAAAAAATATATACTAGGATAATACACACATCGCCATCTAGCCCCGTAACAGTACGCGTAGCTTGTATTATGAAAATTTAAAGGAATAATATATAAAAGAAATTATAATAAACATATAAACACCCAGACACTGATAAACATTCATGTTCATCACACAAACATTTTCCAGTTGTGGAAATCGAACCCGCAGCGTTGGACTCAGAAGAAATGATTGAGTGAATGGATTGGGTATGGAAAGTCAGTTTTTACTCATTATTTTTGTTTCGTTTTTCCACTTACTTTTGTATCTGTATCTATTACATAAACAAGCTAATGAATATTTGTATTGGTCTCATGTGTTACATCTGTAATTGACAATCATTCAATTGACAACTACCCTTGTAAACCTTTAAAAGGAAACTCTTTCTGTGGCTGTGTGACAAATCATATATATTTATATATTTAAACTCTTTATTTGAACACAAAAATACAGAAGAAGAATAAAAAAAACAGACAGAAGCAGTACACAAAAGCCTTTTCGCTAAGTAGCGATCTCTGCCAGGCCACATTAGGATAAGGAAAACAAAAGGATAACAGACTGCCGGTTGTGCATAATTAAAAAAAAATACATACTTATAACTACATATGCTATTTATACCATCGCAGAATACTTTAGCTGTTATTTTTATCATAATATATCTGTCGTAACTGTTTAATTAGCATGCGTGCGGACCTCAATTCTGACATCTTTATTAAATTTTAATTTTAATTGAATTTATTCTACATTCAAACTTAGAATTTTAATATAATTAATAATACAATGCTTTAAGATGACACTATAAATCTCACAACTTAAAGACAAGGCAGCTTGGAAGCTGACTCCGCTCTCATCTCTCACCAGATTTTTTATAGTATATATAATTTTCTATTGTAAACTGTAAAATGATGTTGAAAAGAATAACGAACGTTATGGAACTTGAAATAAATGAAAACATTATTTTACATAATTTATAATATTATTAATATAATATAATGTTTAAATTTTGCATGTTGATGTATCAGCAGAATATGTTGGAACTTTATATCCTAAACACCAATAACTGTCCATATTTAGCAAAATGAATTTTTCAATTCAGTTCATATCAACGTACAGTGCATGTGATAAACAGTGTTTTTAAGTTGTCGGTGTACAATGTGCAACACAAATGTGTAAACGACTAAGACATCGGGAAGTATCTTTGCATCGCAAAGCATCGCAAAATACCCACTAAGTCCATGTCATGAACATAAATATCTGGCAAATATGAATTTATAGTTACTTTATAAATTTACTGTAACACTTCATCAACACAAAACACTGGGTGAGATTGCAGAAAACGACATTCTTGTAGTAGAATAATAAAAGAAAAACACCTACCTAAATGCATCGAGAATCGTAGGGATATGCATCTTGCATGTCGACAAATTCGATTGCTGAGCTCCCAACGATTACTGGGAGCGGAACATGAGCATTAGGCATAATCTCGGGCGAACAATACAACATTGTTGCATTCCAGAGTCTCTGACACAACGAATAGGTTGATAGGTAAATCATCGACACAGCGTTAGTAGAGTTAAAACTTGTCATAGATTTTGATTCACTGATACTGCCGCACCAACCTTACGCCTTCTAACAACTACTTTCACCAAAGGAGAAGTCGCTTTAGCGATAAGAACGCCTTTGCACACTTAAACTAGTTTTTTTAATATTTTATCTATTGTATGTATTTTGTTTTTGTTAAGAATTTAATAGTAATAATAATACTGAATACTGTGCTTAGTCTATGTTTATGTCTATGTCTATGTCAAGTGTATGTTTTTTTTTAAATATATTGCATTCTAAGTAAGTAGGTCCAACGAAATATTTATCTAGCGTTGGACTGGTAATATCAACTCATTACAGATCCACTACATCGCACGATTCCGTCTCAGAATGGGAAGGAAATAAGCAGTCTACTAAGCAAGCCAAGGAGATTGGTACACCTTGAGAACATCAAAATTCAAAATTCAAAATTCAAAATTCATTTATTTCAAGTAGGCCTAATATAAGCACTTTTGAAACGTCAAGTTTGTCTGTGTGTAGTGATTCTACCACCGGTTCGGAAGCCAGATTCTACCGAGAAGAAGCCGGCAAGAAACTCAGCAGTTGCTCTTTTCCAAGATCAACAATTAACATTTTACATTTTAACATTCATTTTTCTATCTTGTGAGAGTCATTAAAAAGTTCATCAATTGTATAGTAACCTCGCTGTAATAAATGTGTTTTAACACATTCTTTAAACTTGTGCATTTCGTGTTCCAGTGCGAGGTCGCGTAGAAACCGATTAGGGGTATGACCATACTCCCTAACAGGTTGCATTAGGTGCGATTGCAGTCAAGGGTTCACTTGTAGTGGAATTTAAAAAATATATATATCTCTGCTTTTTAGTGTAAGGTAGGTAGGTAAACGTAGGTTTGCAATCATATCATAATTTAATCTGCTATGTATTTAATTAGTGTGATTGGTATTAACCGTACTAATTGAATAAAAAAAAAATCTAAGTAATAATAGCCGAATGTCAACCGAAGCTGCACAAAACTATTACAAAATACTGCTTTTCCTAAAGCTGGCGTTAATGTTTGAGGAGTTCTCCCGGCTTCACCATCAGTTACCACCTTTATCGTGACGAGCATAAATTGCTTAGCTGTTATATACCGTAAAAGTAATGCGACCAGTGTAATACTTATTATTGTGTAGTTCCGGTTCAGCATCAGTTTATTTGACTTGGTGCTTTCTGGTGTGCATATAATATTTGAAGAGTTCCCTCAATTCTCCAGGATCCCTTCTTGAAAATGGGACTTGGAAATTACAACGTCTCAAAAAGAAAAATAAAAATTGCTTTATAAATACCAGAGGAGCTAACAAACATTATAACATGTGTGAAAATTCTTTATGACTTTATTATTGGTTAAATAAAGTTAAATTAGATAGAGTTTCACAAATGGCTTTTATTATCAGAGCCATGAATACAAAAACTAAATACCATAATCACACCCGCGTGTTGGTATATTGAAAAAGATGGCGCGTAACGGATAAATGTGACGCGTGACCGAAAAATGTGACGTTAATTTTTTTTCCAACGCCGATAACGAAGTTTCACTTCAAAAAAATTCATCTGAATTAGAACCTCCTCCTTTTTTGTAGTTCGGTTAAATACCCAATACCTCAAACACTCAACCCGCGTTGCGAACCCGGGTCCTCGTGATCCATAGACGCACACACTAACCAATGGACCAAAGAGGCGCCAAACTACGCGCACATTGTGTTCTTATCAAGTTATATGGAAAGAAAGAAAGAAAACAATATTTTTGCATTGCGCCACACTAAAATATCAACAACAACACATATGTTATATGTACCCCCCCCAAGACCTAGAAAAAGCTGCCAGCTCAGCATTGCATATAACATAGATATATGGGAAAAGACGTTTGAATATGTCACTACACAATTCAATAGCTGTAAACTAACTACACAGAACATTCCCATTCCAATCACTGATGATTAAATAGTTATAATATAAGTGAGGCGATAAGTTGATATTAGCTTGCAGCCCCACTGCGTTCCTAACGTTATAACTATTAATATAGACTATATTAGTGCGAGCCAAAATCAACCTAAATACCATTCGAGGCGAGTTGCAAGCATAACACATTAACTATCCAGATTACGGGCATACTGATTGCTGTATGCTGTGAATGCTTTGGGTTGACTCGTGCGAGACTAGTGACATTTATGTGAATATAATCTAGAATAGAGTCTAAGGCCGATTCCCACAACTGGAAAATGTTTGTGTGATGAACATGAATGTTTTTCAGTGTCTGGGAGTTTATATTTATATTATAAGTATTTATGTACATCTATCTATCTTTCTTCTATCTATATATATAAAAGATAAAGTGTGTGGGTATGTTCCGTATAGGCTCCGAAACGGATGGACCGATTTCAATGAAACTTTCAGGGAATCTCCGGATTGACCTGGCGAGTAATCCTGTAAAGTTTGGTGACGATCGGAGCACTCCTATTTTTGAACTATCAAACTGTCAAATACAGCTCTTATTTACTATGATGATATTCTGTTGTTGAGTGTACATGGTTGTAGATAATGATCTTCACCCGCTCGAGAAGAGCGGAAGAATAGAAGAGAATGAATACGGAGAGAAATAAATGATTTAATATATTATGAGACTTAAATTAAAAATTTGATGAAGTTGATTGTTTAAATAAAATAAAGCACGATCTAGACCGGCGAAGCGGGTTGAGTACGCTAGTTATTCATAAAAAGCGGTAAGGCTTCGGCTTTCGTTTCTTGGAGACCGAGTTTGAGCCCGGCACGCACTAATGACTTTTCGGAGTCATGTGTGTTTTTAATTTAAGCAATTTACACTTGCTTAAACGGTTTCATAATTGCTTATAAAGTATGCCTACTTGAAATAAATGAATTTAGATTTATTTTTTTATTTTTGAAGTAAAACACGTGAGGAGACCTGCATGCTGCAATTCGCCCTTGGCCAGCGTGTTAGTCTATAGCCAAAATTCTTTCTGAGATATTCATCTTTCATCTTAATACACATAACGCAAGCGACGCTTACTTTTAACTAGATAGCGACGTGTGTAATGTCGTAGTATATTTAATTATTTATATCCGATTTGTTATACAAGTTTCAGGAGGACTGGTTGACTTTGCGATTAAACGGGAGTGACAAGATAACTGCCTCGTCGGTTGTTGGTTGAGTGGTTGGCATGTTCAATAACGGATCGCGAGGTGTTGGATTCGAATCCCGGGACGGGATTATATACGGTATTCTGTACTTTCTATTTAAGAATTTTCTGTACCATCTTGCGTACCTCGGAGAGCAAGTAAAATCCGTCGGTTATTATTGCGTAATTGTTGTAATTGGCGTTAAAGCCCCCTAACCCGAATTACTTAATGCGAAAAATACAGTTGATGGGTGGCTTAGTTAGGGCGCGAAGGAAGGACAAACAAACAAACAGACATCTGCGAAAGGTGCAGAAGTCATTTGTGGGATTGAGTATACGCTTTTATAATATGATTCCTAAGGTAATTTTGGACCTACCAATGCATAAGTTTAAAGAATATGTTAAAAAACATTTATTACAGCGAGGTTATTATACAATTGATGAGTTTCTTAATGACAAGGTTGCTTGGAAGCATCCGCCTCCGCTTTCATCTCTCACAAGATAGAAAAATGAATGTTAAAATGTAAAATGTAAATTCAAAATTATTAATTGGAAAAAAGCAACTGCTGAGTTTCTTGCCGGCTTCTTCTCGGTAGAATCTGCCTTCCGAACCGGTGGTAGAGTCACTACACACGGACAGACTTGACGTTTCAAAAGTGCTTGTATTAGGCCTACTTGAAATAAATGAATTTTGAATTTTGAAAAAAAAACATACGGACATTCATAATATAAGTGAGGATACACCACATACTCCATACAACTATTATGATACAATTATTTATTTAAGTCATGAAATACTTTTTTATGGTTATATTTATATATGCACCACCTACCTATCCTCTGTATTTGTTTTCTTCGCCATTGGTTGCCTGGAAGATATCGCTATGACGCGATAAGGCCGCCAAATTGTATACGATGTTTTGTTATACTTTTCTTTTTTTATGCACTTTTTGCAATAAAAGTATATTCATCCATTAATTCATACAACTCCAATACACTACATACCTTTCGCTCCGACAACAGAGCAACTCTACATGAAGTGGGATGAAGACAAGAAGAGAAATATTTGTAATAGAAGTATCCGAAACCTTCAATGCTTGAAGTCAAACATCTTCGGAGCTCCGAAACGTGGTCGTTAAGTATGGGCGTAGGAGAAGGCGAAAATTCATTCCGTGGGATATGTAACTATTGATTACATTAGTTAATAGTTTAATTCAAGATTTTCTTGTCATTTCTTGACCTTGGAACTGGCACTTTCCAGACTCGTGGTCTAGATAACATTATACGTTATTGTTGTCATGATAATAATCCGTACTCCCCACCAACCCGAATTTTAAAGGCGTGAAGGGTCTAAGTTCCAATTCTGCCCACTCTTCTATAACATTCCCTTGCCCAGCTGTGGGTACTCAAAAAGGCTTTCTATTTATTATTTCAAGTTAACTCTTGACTGCGATCTCAGTAAGATGCGGGCTTACGTGTTGGGGATGCGGCAGTTATTTTAAATCCATACGCCCTAATCGGTTTCTAAGCGACATCGTAACGGAACGCTATGTCCATTGGCGAAATGCCCTTGTCTACTGACAACTAGGGTAGGGTAGGGTAACTAGCCTCCCACCAGACCAGACAAGAGAAAATTCAAAAACTACAAATTCCCAAATTGCTCATGTCGGAGTCGTACCCAGACCCTCCGTTTGTATTACCACAATGCTCACTACGCTACGGGGGTCCTCTAAAAAAAAAAAAGGATATGATGATCAATAAGAACACATCCCATGCGCTATCACTACACATACATGTGTCACAAACGGTATTATGTTTAAAGTTATTTTCCTATGTATTTTATTTACAAAGCCTCAAACGAATTTAAGCTTCATAAATAGCAGAATCCCCAGAAAGGCCATGTCATACCGTCACAGGTACGGATAACAGCCGAAGCTGAAATAGCGTAATATGAATACTTGAATATTCGAAATTCGGATGCCAATTCTGTTTGATATTTACAGTGATTTCAATGGACCAGACTGGTCCCTACTATAAATAAGCACGTCAAATGTCTACCTGTCCCTCATGACTGAAAATCAATAATTATTGGACGACATTAATACCGAGCTTAACTCGCAATATGACTGTACAACTTTTGGCGGCATTAAACAAAGCTGAAACGTGGAAAAGCATTTTAAATTAACGAAAATGCTACCTACGATTTTTAACCGGATATCCAATTACATGTTTAAAATATGAAAAGCTGCGATTTTTCACCGTGTATCACATAACATGCTCCGATGAAATAATATTATAAAATGGGAAGAACAACTTTAACGTTTGCTTCGTTGATGCTAATATACTCTGCAAAAATCTGCACGTCTGGCTTATGCAGGAAACAAAAATTATCTCGCGATCCTCTGATAAGGGATACATTACCACCTGCCAAAGCATGGCAACAGGGAATGGGAGAAGTTTACCTACCTTTATTATAACACTATGACCTCGTTTATTATTATTCAAATCGCACTTATAACTATAATTTAACATTGATAAAGATACAGTGCATCGTTCGTATACCTAACATAATGACATAAAGAAATAAAATAAATTAATACACGCGTACTATTTGAATATTATTTTGAATCACGCTCGAAGCGTAGATAAAACTGTCAGAGAAAAAGAAATGATCTGTATTTATGTGTATTATATTCATAAAAAAAATTTCATCAGCTGTGTTAGTACCCATAACACAAGCTACGCTTACTTGTGGGCTAGATGGCTTTGTGTATTGTCTTCGTATATATATTTATTTATTTATTTCCAGAAAGAGCTGTGTCACAAAAAGCTCTAGTTATAAAACTGTTAATGACCTGATAGTTTTCTCAAAATAAACGTATAATACGTCCGTGACTCCAGGACTCAACTTAACTATCTCTAAGATTTTTTATGAAATATCTCTATCATTGTTTTAGCTGTGAAGGCTTGCAGATACAAATGCTATCTTTTATATCCATTAAAAACGTCAACCGGGATACAATGTATCATATTCATCTCCAGAATGAAATCTATCATCATTATTATCATCGTAATCAACCCATCCCCACGGGTCTTATCTCAGAATGAAAGCAAACTTCAAGGAACGATCCTGAAAACTGTCTGAGTTTGATTCGTCTTGTTTGACTTGTTCTTGGCCTAATATTTTACTAAAGATTCTGTGTCATCATCATCATATCAACCCGGCTCACTACATCGCACGGGTCTCCCCCCACAATGAGGAGTTAAGGCCCTAATCCACCACGCTGACCGAGCGCGAATTTTTAGACTTCACACGTTATTGGGGAGATTATAGAGGACTCTCAGGCATGCTGGTGTCCTCATGATTTTTTCCTTCGCAGTTAAAGCAAGTGATATATTGATTGCTAAAATAAAAAGGCACGTCTGTAAAGTTAGTGGTGGTGCATGCCGGGCATCGAACGTTTGCCCCCGAAAGCCCCCAGTACCGCTTCATGCAAGCTTTATATGTGCGATTCGTCACGATCGCTGTAGTGGTTAAAATGAACATTGGTTAAAATACAAATAAACAACCAATTGACTTTAGCATTTATAACATAGACATGTTATATTTCGACTAAACGTTATCCTAATACGAACTTCTGACGACCTCTGAGTTCGATTCCCGGTCGCGAAATTTGGGAATTTATAATTTCTGAATTTTCGCTGCTCTGGTCTGGTGGGAGCCTTTGGCCGTGGCTAGTTATCCCTACCGACATAGACATGCCGCTAAGCGATTTAGTGTACCGGTGCGATGTCGTGTAAAAACCGAAAAGGGGTATGACCAATCCCTAACAGATTAGCCCGCTACCATATTCAACTGCATCATCATTTACCACCAGGTGAGGTTGCAGTCAAGAGCTAACTTGTGTTGGAATAAAAAAAAAACTAACTAAGTGAGGTCCGCTTTCAGACAAATTCTAGCCCACTTTGCACGGTCTTGAGCATCAGATTTTTTGACTCTATTGGCTCTCAGATCTGCATTCACGATGTCTACCCAGCGGCCGGGAGTTTTTGCTCCAGTGACTGCAATGTTGAGGCATCGATTATTAAAGCAAATTTGCGGTATCCGTGCAATATGGCAGTACCATCTGAGACGGGCTTCCTGCATGTTATCTCCAGTATCACGGACAGTCACCTACTGCGGATATGATGATTGCGTAGACGGTCATTTCTTATTACGTACACATCCACCGTAGCATTTTCATCTCCGTGACTCTGAGTTCTTGCACATGACTCGTCAAGGTCGGCGGTGTTCCACTTCCGTACAGAAGTACGGCACGAAGGATGGACTTGACATGTTAAAAAATAAAAAAGGAAGGTACATGATCATTGTAAAATTCGCAGACAATTATAGAGACAAAAACAAATTTCCTGGTATTGGTATATTAAGTCCTTTGAAGAAAAAGCGGTGATAGCCCAGTGGTTAGGACTGCACTTTTGCGCGTCCGAATTCGTATCCCAGCACGCACCTCTTAGTTTTATGCGTTTTATTTAATTCAAATATCATTTGTTTCATGGAAGGAAATTATAGTGAGGATTAATATAGCTCCGTAAACAAGCCGGGAATCGAACTTGGTCTCTCTGAAAGCGAGGCGGATGCTCTACCCACTAGGCTGATTCCGAGTGGTTAATACATGTGCAATATTTCGTCAAGATTGCATTAGTAGTTAATATTAACATTGATAATAAGCAAATAAAAAAAAACTGTTTTCTTCGCCATTGGTTGCCTGGAAGCGATAAGGCCGCCAAATTGTATAAGTTGTTTTGTTATAATTTTCTTTTTTATGTACTTTTTGTGGTGTGCAATAAAAGTATATTCATTCATTCATTCATTCAAATAAAAAAACAATCGACTTTTGCATTTATAACAAGATATGTAATTCAATAAAAGAAACTTTCTTGATCATTATAAAAGTCGCGTGCTATTAGAGTGAAATGGTTTTTTTTTTAATATAGGTGTATTAAGTAATTTAAAAACGCCGCAGCCATAAAGTAGGAGTTACGTCTACAGGTAATAAGTAGCCTCCGTTATAATGCCACCTTTTGTGATAGAACGTTCAATTTGTAATTTTGTCGCTGGCTTCTATTATAAAAGGTTTTCATTGAAACTTTTCAGTATTTTTCATAAAAAAAATAAACTAGTTTCAAGAAATCTGCAGACGAAGGATATGCTTTCTTCTTTTAAATACAGGGTCGACGCGGAGCTCCGTGAAGTGCAAAGTACAAATCGACACACACATTTTCGCGTTTAAAGTATCAGTAAGGATTCCGTAGGGTGAAATAGTTGGCTTTGAGTCGTAACTCAATTCATGAATCAAAACAACCACACAGTTGTTAAAAAACGAGTAGTTTAATATTTAGCTTACCTACTCGGTGCTCGGTCGGTGTTTATGTCAGTTACTAAGGTGGTAGAGTCACTTCAAAAAGACTTGAAGTTTCAAAAGTGCCTACTTGAACCTATATAACCTTATCTATTATTATTATTAGGCTTTCTCTAGCATATGCCCACCACGTTGCTACAATTCGGATTGACGAATTTTTATCACAATTCTCACGATATGAGATTTTATGGCTTTACATGCTCTCTTAGGCAAGGCCTACCGGGGTAGACTGCTGATCTGCTAACTATGACATGCACCGAGAAATTTCCCGAACTCTAACATTTTTGAGAATCAAACACAGGACCTCGAGTAACATGTTAACCACTAAACTTAGCCGGCAGTTGCTAATGTTTAAGTTAGCATTCAAATAATAATTCCAGATATGATAATATATTTTTACGGGGCATCTTGTGGATTTTATACAACCCTATCGGATTTAGAAATGAAATTCTAATTAATGGCGGTCTATTGCATGCGGCCGTGGAAACCAGCGCAAATTGTAATCACGAGATGCACTACCAGACACAGTTATTGAAGCAAAATAAGTCTTGCTTAATATTTTTCATATGAGATAAACAGAGAAGTGGAGATCGATAGAAAATATTAATTTTTTCTTAATAAAGTGAGACTCGTTTTTAGTTAATAAACGGAAAAAAATTATAGTTTTTAGAGACTACAATATCCCTTGGCTTGAATACGTAACATCATACACGATTGTGATGTATCAAACTCAGCCCATCAATGCCCCACAGCTGGGCAAAGCTACATATTATAAGAAAGAGAGATTTAGTGCATCGACCAATATTATATTATCGTCATTATAAACCCATAAACCGCCCACCACAGAGCACGGTTCCCGCTCATAATGATCAGTGGCGTGCATACAGACAGATGACATAAAATCAGAACTGTAAGTGTGTACTTTAGATTTTATAACTCGTGCTACAAATTCACTTTATATCATCGGTATACCCTCTACGCATGTTTATTTAAATGCACCACCTACCTCTCTTCTTGAGCTGTGTGTAACGCCTTTGGTTGCCTGGAAGAGATCGCTATGTAGCGATAAGGCCGCCAAATTGTATACATTTTGTTAAATTTTTTACTTATAATTTGTTGTTTATGTGGTGTACAATAAAAGTGTATGCATTCATTCATTCATTCATACGCCACTGATAATGTAGGGTTTAGGCTTTATTCCACCACGCTGGTCCAGTGCGGTTTGGACATGCATTTCCCTCACTATGTTTTCCTCTACCGATAAATCGAGTTATATTTTGATTGCTTTAAATTCGAGGTGCGCGCCGGGAATCGAACTGGGCCCCCGAAGGAAGACCCAATAAGGCTATCGCCGCTTCACTATACCAATATCTACTTTTTTTTCATCAAAGTAAGTGTAGGCGGTATACCTAGGTAGTGGAAAACTGCGTCGTGATTGTAAGCCGATAAATAGTTCTTGAATACATTTGCATACATACAAGTCTATTTAAAACGTTCGTACGATGGACAGAATAGAATAATTTTTTATTGCATTAACTGTGCACATTTTTTTTGTTGCTGTAAATTGGAATAATGTCAACCGTTGACACTTTCTGGCGTGCAATTTTCTTATGAATATATAAAACTAACATAAAGAGTAAGCAGTCATCATCATATCGACCCATTACTGGCCCACTACAGGGCACGGGTGTCCCACAATGAGAAGGGGTTAATGCCGTAGTCCACCACACTGGCCCAATTCGGATTGGTGGACTCCACATACCTTTGAGAACATTATGTAGATCTCTCAGGCATGCCGGTTTCCTCACGATGTTTTCCTTCACCGTAGAAGTAAGTGATATTTTTAATTACTTAAAACGCCCATAACTTAGAAAAATTAGAGTCGCGTGCGTGGGATTCGAACTTGGCCCCCCGAAAGTGAAGTTGCCCTCTTAACCACTGCGCCATCACCGCTTGAGTAAAAAGTAAAAGTATAGAATGTAATTCCAGCAATCCTCAACATTTAAAGCAGAAAAAAGCAGCTCTGTAAACATAATCCGCTCAAAATCCGCTCAACCGACCTTGTTAGTCGAAGCGCATATTGCTTGCATACCTATCGTTAAACAAGCACGAATTCGCAGGGGAAGCATTAAATAGATGACATTAAATAAACATATGACCAATACGGTGTAAACATTTAGTTAAGCGTCAAAGGACCACTCAAATTTTGGCTTCTGTAAATTGCTATATTTGCTTACTGAGAATATTGGATCCAATTTATCGGCGGGCTCTGAAATATCCGCAGTTATATCCATTTGAAAATTCCAGTTAAAATGATTTCATAAAAAAAATATTGCGCCTCAATTTCTGTATCGCCAACGTGGTAATTGCATCGGCCAGATTGCCTATTTTCAGAGTTCCTTTCAGAGAGCCTTTACGTGAATCCTAGCGGGCAAACGGCGCTGCGAGTCACCAGGGAGGTAAATTGATTACTGTCGTTCGAACCATAATAGCATCACCAGCGTAGCCGCCAATGCGTTGCCAGCTTTTAATCAATTAGTTTAGGGTCAGAGGCGTGCACTTATAACGTTCAAAAAGCGCTGGCTAATCTAGAGTTTAAATAGTTATAGAGCACGGAATTTCCATTTAATAATATCTTTTTGCCTAGTGCTTTTCTTTAAGTAACCCATTTATACTTCTTTGATTTAGGTGATAGGGTTTTAAACCACCACGCTGGTTAAATTGGGTTTGGCGGACTATTACTAGTATTATCATCATCGTCATATGAACCCATTACCGGTCCAAGGGCACGGGTCCCACAATGAGAAAAGGTTAAGGCCATAGTCCACCATCCTGACCCAGTGCGGATTGGTGGACATCAAACACCTTTGAGAACATTATAGAGAACTCAGGCATGCAGGTTTCCTCACTATGTTTTCCTTCACAGTTGAAGCAAGTGATATTTTAATTATTTAAAAAAACGCACATACGCGATTCGAACTCGGGCCCCCAAAATTGCGAGCTCCTACCCACTGGGCCATCACGCTATAACTGTTTTCATCATCATATCAACCCATTTCTTGATATTAATTGGAATCGATAAGAAGCCTATACACGTTCCTTAAGGTTGAAACTCTCCGGACATCACCAATTTCCTAACTCCGTACTAAGAAATCATTACTAAGATTTCTAAACAGAAAAAATAATAACTGGCCCGGCCCGGGATACGAACCCAGGACTTTGTGTTCCAAAAAACCTCTCTCGTATAATCCAGTAGCGGGATGTTAATAGGCTGATGAGAATGACGAAAGATTATACTACAGTTGTCTCTATGAAAAGTCATTGAACCATACTTAAAGATGTGTAGTAAAATAGTCCTAAACTATGCGATTACATATTCGTTGCGCTCTGAATCAGTTAGTATTTTTTAAAATTTTACTACAAGTTAGCCCTTGATTGTAATCTCACTTGGTGGTGATGATGCAGTCTAAGATGGTAGCGGGCTAACCTGTGGCTGTTAGGGAGTCTTCATCATCAAATCAACCGATAGACGTCCACTGCTGGACATAGGTCCACTGCTGGACATAGGTCAAAATTCCACGGGTTTGTGCCACTTGAATCCAGCGGCTACCTGCGACGAGCCTAATGTCGTCCGTCCACCTCGTCGGGGGTGGATCAATGCTGCGTTTACCAGTACGGGGCTGCCATTCCAGCACCTTGGGACCCCTTGTGTATGGTAGTCATACTCCTAGTTGGTTTCTCCCATTTCTCCTCGCCTCCATACGCGACATCGCACCGGAACACTAAATCGCTTAGTGGCACGTCTTTCTCGGTAAGGTGGTAACTAACCATGGCCAAAGCCTCCCACCAGACCAGACCAGAGAAAATTCTTGCCACTGCCCGAATCGAACCCAGGCCCTCCTACTTAAATTCATAGCGCTCACCGTTGCGCCAGGGGGGGTCATAAATATAAAAGGTTGTTATTTATTTTATTCGATAGTTACTTGTAATAAAATTGACTTATTGTTGCACGTGATCTTGTAGCACTTCAAAGTGCTGAAACAAAAGGCTGCAAATGCTAAGACATGAGTGATTTATTGCTTTCATTTCCGACACTTTAGCGGGTACAACAAAAGTGTATTGCATTCATTTATTCTGCCACCTCGACTCACGTCCAACGTACCGCTCATGCGAGAGCCAGGTGTGTGCGAGTAATGTAAAATGCGAAGTCAGATGTCCTCAAAGGAGTTTTTGAATGGAGCAAGCATGGGAGTCCGAGTGTAATGTGATCGAGAATATGTACGTGATAGGCCGAGGCCTTTATCGACTTTATGGACCGTTTCAGAAAAATGTTTCAATCCTCAATTTACGGCGAGCGCACGAACATATACCTAGTTCCTCGCCTACTTAATGAATTACCCACTGACGTTCGAGACGATATTAAAACTCGTAATATTAACAACTGAAATCCTACTTTTTAAGTCACTTATGATCATTTTTATACACATCTGAAACTGGCAGTAATGTTCTGTAGTTAACGTACCTTGAATTAATTTTCTGTTAGCATATATTACAAATCTGGTTGGTTTTCTGATTTTTTGTAAACTTTTATGTAAATAAAAAAAATAAAAAATGTAGTAATTTTTCCCATTGTAGGTTTCCAAATATTGTAAGTTTTGATGGAAAAATAAAAGGTATTTCATGAAATGAATATACTACGAAAATACACATGTACGCTTACTTTGAATTTAGAGTTTTGTTAATTGTCAAAAATTGTATGGATATTTTTTGTCAATAACTAAGATCAGTCGATTACGGAAAGATTGAATATACAAAATGGACGCATGTCGGTAGGGACACAAGCCACGGCCGAAGTCACAAACCGGACCAGTCTACTATCGCAGTTATGTTAAACCTTATTCAAAAAATTCAAAATTTTTTAAATTCAAAATTCATTTATTTCAAGTCGGCCTAATATAAACACTTTTGAAACGTCAAGTCTGTCTGTGTGTAGTGACTCTACCACCGGTTCGGAAGGCAGATTCTACAGATAAGAAGCCGGCAAGAAACTCAGCAGTTGCTCTTTTCCAATATCAACAATTTACATTTTACATTTTAAAGTTCATTTTTCTATCTTGTGAGAGAGGAAAGCGGAGCTGGATGCTTCCAGGCAACCTTGTCATTATGAATTCAATATTACTGTTTTTGTTATGTTATAGTTAAGTAAGTTTAAATATATCTGCCGTACACCAAACGTTAACGTTCCCTCGCTACTATTTTATGTATCTTCAATTACCACCAGCTGCGATTGCAGTGAAGGGCGAACTTGTACTTCCGAGGCTACTTCAATAAAAATGAAATTGTATTTTTCCCGTGAAAAATAAGATTTCAGTCACGAACTGTAAGCCAATTTTACTGTGCTAGTGGAAATGCCAATTTGTTCGTGCTTGACGTCCGAAAGGTCAAAAGAGTGAGAGTGTGAATATCTAGTTTTATTTAGCTAGGTACGTACATAACACTATATGTTGCACGCAACTCCGTCCGCGCTTATTTTGGATGTTGGAAAACATTTTAGGACGCCAAATCATAAAAAAATGTCCAAAAAATTAAATATAAAGTTTAGGGTCCTTATCACTTAGGGGTATGAAAAATAGTTAACGTTCTATTCTCAGACCTCCGGAATGTACACACAAAATCGGTCGTGCCGTGTCGTAGGATTTTAAAAAAAAACACGGTGACACGAGAATTTTTTATATTAGGAGGTAATCATCAGAAAAAACAAAAGCCGGATACTTCTTTGTAAACCTCCCTGGCGCAGTGGTTAGCGCTGTGGTTTTTTATGTTGGAGGTCCCAGGGCCGATCCCAGGCATGAGCTCCCATTTTTTTGTCGTCTTATCTAGTGGCTTCGGCTGAAGCCATTAATCACGTTACCAATGAAGACGTGGCGCTAAACGAATTATGCGATACCGCGTAGAAATCGGTCAGGTGTTTTTTTGTTTAATATACCCCTAGCACGTTAGCCCGCTACCATCTTAGACTGCATAATCACTTAGTTACCATTTAACTGTTTCCATTCCAAGATTGAAAAAAAAACCTTCTTTAGAATGACCATTAATTAACCATTCCAGAATGAGAACGGTTTAGGCCCTAGTTCACCACGCTGGCCAAGTGTGGATTGGTGGGCATTACACGTCTTTGAGAACATTATGAATGAAGAAGGCATGCAGGTTTTCCAACGATTTCTTCCTTCAATGATAAAGTAATAATTCATTGCTTAAAACGAACATACGTTAGAAAAGTTAGAGGTGCATGCCTAGGTTCAAACTCGGCATCCCCGAAAGTGAAGCCAAAGTTCTTACCACTAGGCTATCACCGCTTTGGATCGCTAGATTTTGTATGGAAAGACATGAAGTAGACTTTAAAAGCTTTACTTTTAACGTAGTATAGCTATGATAAGGTTTTTATATTTACTGTAAACAGTAATTTGATATTTGAAAGAAGAACCAAAACATTACACTACTAGAAAAAAATACTGGCGTTACGTTTATTGCATGCCTACAATCTTTGTTCTTGTTGCTTATTCTATATTTTATGTATATTTCGATGTTTGTGTGCAATAAAGTATTTCTTCTTCTTCTTCTTAATTGTTTGTGTGATGAGACATTATAAAAGACCACGCTGCTTTAATGTGGATTTGTGGGCTTAGTTAACGAACTGCAATTCTTGAGTGCGTATGTTGCTTTAGTGAGTAATGACCGAAACTGAAGGTTAAACGTAGCGAGATACGAGGGGACAGTAGAGGTCATTTTCGAACCTCCCAACACGTACGACCATCTAGTCAGCAATTTGTCACACCATTGCTCAGTCATAACTAACGCATCGATTGATTTGCGGCTTCGCAACTAAACCTGACTGTCCTCACCAATCAACGATTTATTCGCTGCAGAATGAATTTTAATAATAATTTGACCAAAACCCATTTATTGAGAATGGGGCCTTACAAATCATTTATTTCTTTTTTTAAGGAAAAGTTCAAACTGATCAAAATAATTACGAATATGAGTAATCGAAATAATTTGAAGTGGGAATTCAAAACGCGATAACGTATCCATAATGACTCCAATTAGCGCACAAATAGGTTTTAATATTCTACACAGAGTGTACAAGATTACACACATTAACAATGACTTGAGGGTGAATTAAAGCGACCTGGTACACTTAACCACTTTTTGTGCCTTGTGGGCTGAAACGTTTTCGCTTCATCGCTATCAATCCATTACCGGCTCACTATAGGGTGCGGGCCTCCTTAGAATTAGAGATGTATCGGCCTCGGTTCACCACCCCAGAATTGTAGACGTTACACGACTTTATAGCCAACTCTTAAGCATATAGTTATTTTCCCGTTATTTTCCTTTACCGTTAAAGCCATTTTTAATTATCGCGTCACGATTTCATAGTGAGTGTCCCAGAGTGTTTTGTATGCAAATACTGTATTGTAAGCATTTATGTGTACAAACAAACAAAATTATATCTTTATCTTTATTGGTTATACACACCATTATTATTTATTCTTTAATACGAGTCGCTTTCAAAAAGTTCTCGGTATCGAAATTAAAATCGATACGCTTAATTAGATTTGAAATATTTTATAACTTTTCATTTTTCCTCACAAATTGGTTTTGTTTATTACATGTTCAAATTAACTTTTTAATTTACTTTAATAAGTATTCTGAAAGTTACTATCTAGAGTCCCCGGGTCCGTGCCTTGATTAGCCGCATATTTATGTACGGAGTTGAAACGTTGACTATCAAAGCAAAGGAAACGCAAAGGATCTCTCGCTCCCTCTCTTCCTATAAAGAGCAACTACTGAGTTTCTTGCCGGCTCTTCTCGGTAGAATCTGCTTTTTGAACTGCTAGTAGAGTCACTACAAACGGACGTTTGACGTTTCAAAAGTGCTTATAAAGTAGGCCTATTTGAAATAGATGAAATTTGAATTTTACAGAAAACAGAAGCAGCCCTCTCTGTGTTATTACCAACGTTGTGATTTGGACAAACCCTCCTTTTGGGAGGGTTAAACGCTATTTGATTTATTGATTGATTTATCAACAAAATACTGTTACCATGAACTTCCCGAAGTGGCATTAAATTTCTTAGCCTCTTCGCCCTTTCTATTACACTGGATGACCTCCTGTTTACTTTCAGTTTAAAGTGTATACAACGTGTAACCGAATTACGAAATACTGTCAAAGGGTGCATAAGAAGGTATATTTCATAAGGACACATAATCAAAAACATATCTATTTTTGCATACAAACTAATTAAAAATATTTAATTATGGCAACCGTATTCAAGATTTAAGACCGACACGCGCATAGTACCTACGCTACGCGAGGCGTACCTTTATACAAGATTAAATTAGTGACAGGTGCCACTCGATTTTAACTTTGCATGTCATGATTTTTTCAGTAAAAACTATAGCAGTTGTTTACTCAAAAACTATTAGCGTAGTCGCATATAGTAGTATAGTAGTAGTCTCAGAGACAGTAAAAAATGTGCCTCTAAAGCCTGTGACTTAATGTTTCGGTTCTCATTTTCATGTTGTATATGAAACCCTAATAAATTTCTAGTAACCATTTCCCCACAGAGCCTGAAAAACTCCACAGCAATCGATTCGGACTTACCTGTACCTGAGGCACGCCAGGAATTTAATCACAGCGCGGCGCTCGATTTTTGTACAGACTTAAAAAAAGTAGGAGGCTCTCGATTAGTCTGTTTAATTTATTCGTTTTTGCATTACATGTTTGTTTGAACCGAATTTAATTATTATTTTTCCGTTAGAATTAGCGTTTCTATTAGATATTGAACGGTGGACTTCTAAGATATACTAGCTGACTTTTCAAATAGCTCTAGCATTCTTATGAAGTATTTAACAAAGACAGCGTCAGTCACCGTAGCAGTTTTTATTTTAAAATATCAATCGGAAACCGTTTTAAACCCTAATATCCTACTAGCTGTTGCCTGCGACTTTGTTTTTGTTTTTATAGCTTATTTTTAAGTTGTGCATTCTTGTAAAAAATTCGGCTGTAATTTTTGAAAAGAACTTAGAATTTTTTAATCGAAATATCTTCTAAATTAAATGTCTGATTGAAACTAATACTGCGATACTTATGTGGGTTACATTAGTATTCAAAATTCAAAATTCAAAATTTATTTATTTCAAGTAGGCCTAATATAAGCACTTTTGAAACGTCAAGTCTGTCTGTTTGTAGTGATTCTACCACCGGTTCGGAAGGCAGATTCTACCGAGAAGAAGCCGGCAAGAAACTCAGCAGTTGCTCTTTTCCAACATCAACAATTTACATTTTGCATTTTAACATTCATTTTTCTATCTTGTGTGAGCTGAAAGCGGAGCCGGAAGCTTCCAAGCATCCTTGATATTAAAAAATTCATCAATTGTATAGTAACCTCGCTGTAATAAGTGTGTTTTAACAAATTCTTTAAACTTGTGCATTGGCAGGTCCAAAATCACCTTAGGAATCATATTATAAAAGCGTATACTCAATCCCACAAATGATCCCTGTACCTTACGCAGACGATATGCAGATGACACTAATTTATGACCATTTCTTGTAAGTCGACTGTTTATGTCCACTTTTTGTTTATAAATACTAATATGTTGTCTTACAAATACTATATTGTTATAAATATATTGTGAAGCTACAGTAAGTATGCCTATTTCTTTAAACTTCTCACGGAGGGATTCGCGTGATTTAAGTTTATATATTGACCGTACAGCTCTTTTCTGCAATATAAGTACTTTTGTTTCTACCAGCAGTCTAATAAAACTTTAGAACACAAAAGCTTAAATTACGACTTAACTTTGATACTTAGTTATGTTCCCTCATGGACTTTTTTGTACGTAATTATTAATACTTTAATTATATAGCACATAATTTTCACGTGTCACTAATAATTTTCTCCACACACCAAATATTGAATTTTATAGGAAAAAGTTTTGCATTTGGTTACATAATTGTAATTTTCTTATGGATCTCAATTCTTTTTGAAAATAAATTAAATTTATGTTACTTGGCGTTAGGTAAGCTTTTTTGCAAAAAAAATATGGCTAAAATCTGTCCATTACTTTCGGAGCTTATTGGGTACAAACAAGAAACTAAAAATCTACCCTCTTTATAAGTATAACTTAACAATTAAAATTATCAGGACGCACAAAGAAATAAAATGCGTCCTGTTTAGATGGAGATAGACCTACAATAGTTTAGCCTTAGATTTTAAGATGACCTACCTGGAGCAGTGCCTAGCGCTGTGGTCAAAAGAGCAAGGTCCCGGGATCGATCCCCGGTGTGGGATATTTGGGAATTCATAATTTCTGAATTTTCTCTGGTCTGGTCTGTTGGGAGGCTTTCTCCGTTACCACCCGACAAACACATGCCGCAAAGCGATTCATCGTTCCGGTACGATGTCTAACTGTCACACCCGTAAAAGGTATACGCTACTAAGACTACATCATCGCTTGCCAGGTGAGACAAGGAGTAAAGGGATAAAAGTGGTAGTTGATAAAAAACAGGATTCGAAACATACGTGGACAAAGTCGCGTCTCTGATAAAGTTTTGGGATTCAAGTTATCTAGAAAGCGGGATATTATTATTAACCCGATATATCAACAGCACCTTTATCTATAAAATTAAGATATCTGATGAAGGAGCTAGTTTTTATGTTGGATATATAAACGGGAAAGAAATTTGAGCTCTTGGTTTGCTCTCTTGTGTGAATAAATAATAAAGTATTGTAATTGTTTGTAAAAGTTTCCGTAATCGTTTTCCGCTTCATTTAAACTACGTTTACGCATTCGAGAAGCTGCCATTATAATTTGATTCGAGCATAATAAAATCAATGGTCAGACTGTGAAAACTTTAGCCTCTAGTTAAATGCTTTAAAAAATTACAATTTCATACTAATTAATATAAAAAGCTGAAAAGTTTGTTTGTTTGTTTACTAGAACGCGATGAATTCAGGAACTACTGGTCCGATTTGAAAAATTCTTACCGTTTTGGATATCTCATGGAGGAAGGCTATAGGCTATATATCATAAAGCTGAGACCAATAAATACATAGCACCAATGAAGAATGTTCCAAAATAGTTGTTTTTTCCTTTTAAGAGCTTTCGATGCGTGCGCTGCGTAAACGGTTAGAGTTTCGATAACATCATGTATGACAAAGTGGTTCCCCTTTAAAAGTTCTAAAAAAAAGTCCGCGACAGCATATGTCTATCTTTAAGGTTGACTTATACGCGAAGGAAGTTCTCAATTGAAATGGGCTTCATATTTTAAAGTCTCGGTTAGAAGCGGTAACCTTTTGTACAACATGTTAGCCTTTGACTGCAATCTCATTTGAATCTGGTAAGTAATAATGCAGTTTAAGCGCATCGTAGCGGAATGTAAAATCGCTTGGCAGCTCGTAGTTGTCGATAGGGTTGTAGCTAGCAAAGGCCGAAGCCTGCTACCAGACTAGACCGGAAAAATACTAATAGTAGTATATTATTAGTATTATGGACACATCATCTAGCTCCAAAGTAAGCGTAGCTTGGTTTATGGGTACTGACAGGACAGATGAATATTTTTATAAATAATATACATATATACTTATGTTATACAGATAAACAGATACACACAGATACATTTATGGCCACACAAATATTTTCCAGTTGTGGGAATCAAACCTACGGCCTTGGACTAAGAAAGCAGGGTCGCTGCCCACTGCACCAATCGGCCGTCAAAATCTAGAAATGTTTGATTCCAAATCTCCGGGGATCGAACCAGGGACTTTCCTGCACATAACCCACTGCGCCAGAATGGTCATCTTTGAAATTATAATTCATATTAAACCGTTAATTGTTATTTAAACGAATTTTAAAAAACTCCTCAATCTGGAACCATTATTTCGGATGTTAATAAAAAAAATAAAAAAAACGCGGAATTTCATGTTCCTAAATTTTTTACAGAAAAAAACCCAAACGAAGTCTTTTTGCACAATTTGTTAACATTTGATGCAATTTCCCCATAAATTCCATTTTTTTCCCAGATGGTTAATAAATATAACGTCTAATTAAGTTTTGTAATTAAATAAAAAGTCGGGAAATTATAAAGTTACATTGCAGTGACTTCACTCTTTTTTCTATTTTATACAAATGCGAAGCCTTTCTTTATTCCTCTCACTTTCTATTTCTCTCACATGGCTAGATAAGTTTACACGGTTTCACGGTTGGCGTCTCGTTTTTCCGTCAGGAGGCAGAAAACTTTTATAGTTTTGGCGCTCCGCCTCCGAAACTAATAGCCTTGCCCGGCCCCCATATTAGATAATATTCGGGGATATTGCTAACCGATGACTACTGACGACGTGTGCAAGCTCACGGCTTCAAAGCTAGAGTGATTAGCCATTTTACGGGCTAATGCGCATCACTGCTTTTGCTCAGGCATGATTATCGTCAAGTGCAAGCCTAATTACTAGTACAGAAAATGCTGTACCTTTTAAAGAGGAAAACTGCGGACTGTCACTATCATACACATGTATGAATGTAATATGTACAAAGATAAAATATGAAAAAAGTCGCAGTCGATTTATTTAAAAAATGAGGTGTGAGGTGGCCTCCAAAATGTTCTGAAGCTAAGCTTTCTTACTAAGCACTATCTAAAAATTAAAAATCGAGCATGATTTTAACCATCTAGGCTTATTCCAGGAACTCATGAAAAGTTCATACATAAATTATATGTTAGTATTATGATAGCAGCGGTATATAAAGCGGTGATAGCACAGTGGGTGGCCTCTAACTTTTCTAAGTTATGTGCGTTTTAAGGAATTAAAATATCACTTGATTCAACGGCGAAGGAAATGAACGTGAGGAAACCTGCATGCCTGAGAATTCTCCATAATGTTCATCGTTGGAGGAGACCCGTGCCCTGTACTGGGCCGGAAATGGGTTGATATGATTAGGATGATGATTATTGTAACTACGAGGGTCCCAAACGCGCACTGGTCTGGCCAACAACTTATCAGGCTCCAACAAGTGACGCCAAGTGTTTCCAACGTCGGACGAAGTAAAACGCATCTAAGCTGAAGCGGGTTCCTATACTCACTTTATCGCGTCATTTTAATCCAACTTAAAGTAATAAAAGTAAATAATTACATACAGGTTACACTCGTGCAACTTAAACCGTATCATAATCTTTTAATGTTTTAAAACATAAAAAGTTAACAGTCGAAATTTCGAAAGATTTTAAAAGATCGAGAAAAAGAGTATTGCTCAAATATAAAAACAAATAATTGAGGCCCATTCATAAAAAAATATGCGTAAGAATAGTAGTTGTTTTTTTCTGGTTATGTAGGGTAAAGTTGCTGAAATCGTACCGTCTTAAATCGTCCTGAACTGAACAATATCCGAAATCTCCTAAAAGTTGCAATGATGTGATTTAAGTAATACAATGTCTCCGACGGACAGACCGAAAAAGCGGTTATTCTTTTATCACCTTGTTTCGTATCCTTAAGTCGCAGTTAACTTAAGCAGTTAAAAAACTCTGATTCCTGTAAATGAGAATGTATAAGAATTAGATTTTGTTTGCGGAAGTGTATACAGTACAACTATGACTGCATTGGTTTAGTGGTTAACATGTTACAAAGTATGAGGTTGTGGGTTCGATTCCTGGGCTAATATAACTAATATAGAAACAGCGCGGTCTGTCTCCCCTCTTGACCCTTGAAAAAACCTACAGTTAAATAAAAAATGTAGCTAAATACATCCAAGTCGTTATTATAATAATATTATAACCGATCCAACGTTGTTTTATTTTAAAATTTAATTTATTTCTCGCCAGCCTTTTCCAATAATTGACTTAGTTCGGTTTTTCCTGCCGACGTTGCACCCTACCTTCCGGTAACTCTATTAAAAGTTAAAACCCTTGTAACGGTTTTAAGGCACAGACAATCCAGTGTGTTTATTATAATTTCCGTATGATTTATCTCTATATATACAGCTACCATCTAGCTAAGCAAACAAAGAAATACCGCAAAGCGATAAATCGTTCGATAATCGATAAACTTCGAAAGTCGAGAACGGTGGCATGAAGGTATATGACACGATAAGACAGCGTCATGATGTCATAGTGACAGAATAAGGGGTATATTTTACACTAAACGATATGCTCAAAAGTAGAAAGAAGTTTATGTTTATACTCCTCGGAGGCTAGCCCGGTACCATCTTAGGCTGTACAACCAATTATGTAGCCAAGGGCTAAGTTGTAGTAGTAGAACAAAGAAATAAAAATAATTTAGTCGTCCTGTCGGCGGATGTGAAACAGCATAACGTAGTAGAGAGACGTCATATCCCCTGATATGACGTCAGGCGACATTACGTTAAGTGTTGCCCAAATTCAGTCTTGGTCTTGCAGTCTTGGTCTTGTTCTTGCGTTTTTGCAAGACCAAGACCAAGAACAAGACCGCGTATTTTTAGCAAGACCAAGACCAAGACTGACCGTGCAAGACTTGAGCAAGAACAAGACATAGCCTGCAAGACTCTTGCGTCTTGCAGCTAGGACTTAGCGCTATTTCACGGAGTAGTTAGGTGTAACAGTTCGGTGTATAGGTAGGTAGGTACGCTTAGGAATTCTATGAGACGCAAAAAACTATATCAAAGAATATGAAAAACTGGACCTATGCGCATTACGACTAATACCATAAACATAGCGAATAAAAAAATATCTATTAAAATCAAACTGAGTGCATGCATAGTTATGTTTTAACCATCGGCACTTTGATAATGCGGCATCAAAGGTTTTGTACTTACTTCTCAAAGAAATTTGCCGCTTTTCGGAAGTACATGGTTATGATACACGCGCCGGCGGCTTCTTTTGAAATCTAAAACAATCGTTGCCGCCGCGCCGAAATCATAACATTTGACACTATTCATGCAAAATAATTTCGAATTTTAAGAGTACCTACAGGTGTTCCAAAGAATAAATAAGTTTCAGAGTGCTTAGAATGAAAATGAATACATTATACTGATCACGCAAGTAGTATTATGATTAGGATAAAATGGTGAGGATAGGTAGTAGATGTCATAATAATTCATTCTAGTAAGTAATTATAATATTGATTACTTATATGGTTTTAAACTAATTACTTAGGTACTATTATTGTACATTTAGTCATTATATTTCTTAAGTTTTTACAAGTTGTTTTAGCAAATGTAAGCTTATAAATCATAAATGTTTATTAAGAAACAGTTACTTCCATGGAAAACGACATATAGGTCAGTTGATTTTTCGAATTTCTTATCAAATCTTCAGTTATTTATTAATCTGCTTGATCTTTACTATGGCTATGTTAATTCAAGCTCACAATGTTCCAATTCTAATACGTTTTTCTAAGATTTAAAGTAAACTTTAATAAATAGTAATAGACTAATAGGTAATTGCAAGACTTGCAAGACTCTTGCTGCAAGACCAAGACCAAGACCAAGACTGGGAGTGCAAGACCAAGACCAAGACCAAGACCAGGTGTATTGGCGCAAGACCAAGACCAAGACTGGCTAAGTCTCGTCTTGTTCTTGCATTTGGGCAACACTAATTACGTTCTTCTTAACAGCATAGGTATTAAATAGTGTTTCAAATCTAAAATAGAAAAGAACTTATATCGCTCTTATGTTCTTCAAATAGGTGTGCGTATGCATAATATTCAACTCGCTACGCGTCAAAGGAGAAACTAAACAAATGTGGTGACGACGGTGCGCGCCGTGCTGCTGCCCGCCGACGTATGTATTTGTCTTTATTTGCGATTAGATCCGACATCGTATCACGGCACACGTTATTTGTTCATAGAAACCGCCTCGTTTGTCTAGTGTTTAAAATATTCAACTTCGAACCACGGAGCCCTGGGTTCACAGTGTATTGTTGTGCAGTGCAGTGTAGTGTTTTTGAACGTTAGAAGCAAAAATAAACTTGCAGTGCAGTACACTAGACTACACAAAATAAGCAATTCAAGAAAGAAATTGTATACAATTTTACAATAAATTACCGGTTGATATCTTGGGGATGTCACTAAAGAAGTTCAAAGTTTGTATTAAGCGAAAGCTTATAAAAAAGTCCTATTATAGTATAAAGGATTACGTATACGATAAAAAAGCTTGGGTGTAAACAATTGCTCTAACCAGGTTGATTCTTAAATATTTTCTAATGACAATGTGAGATGGTGATAACAAAAAGAACACCTTACACCACTTCTTAGACCAGGGCGCGATTGGAACCCTCGTAGCTTTAGTTTTAAGTTTACGATTGTAGTTATCGCCATCACTACTCACTGCTATGTACACATTTTGTATATAATAACGCATCAAAAGTGCCATCTATGTGCCTATTTGAATAAAGAAATATTTGACTTTGACTTTGATTGGGGTTGTCTGTAAAAAAATTCAGCACCAACCCGGAGTTAGGAAATTGGTGGTAGATACCTGCACCCGTTACACGCAAAGCTAAGTCGCGGCATCCAACTTCCATCCTTAGCTGCGTTCAAAATTTCGTCTAGGGTACGACCAAGCTTCGCCGACAGTCGCGGTACTATTTTATAATATAACCATGTAGGAACGATATATAGGAGTAGTTATTTAAAACAAGCTAGGTGAAATGGTGGAAAATCTTTGCTAATAATTAATTTAATTCGGTTTATCCTAACGAACTTGCGGCAGTTGGCGACTTAGCGTACCGGTACGATGCCGGATTGAAAGTGGATTTATAAGACGGCATCGCACTTATTCTGCATCATCACTTGATGATATAGAAGTCAATAGCTAACTTGTAGCGGTGGACGTCATGAGACGTCCGTCGGCAAATGTGAAATATCATAACGGAGTAGAGAATGAGACGGATATGACGGCATAAGACAGCTTTATATCGTTCCCCATGACGGCAAACGTATAAAATAAATATTTCATATCTAAATTAGAAAGAAGCTTATATCGCTCTTAATATGTTCTTTAATTTTTTAGCTTTTTCAAATATATAACTTAGTTCAGTTTTTCCTAAGGAATGTCCGCCCCACCTTGCGGTGACGCTGTTTAAAGCACGTAAACTGATTAGCAATTTAGCGTACGGATACTATGCCGCGTTAAAACTGGTTTTATAAGACTGCCATACTTCAATATGCTAGCCCGCTACAATTATAAATATCGCTCTTAATATGTTCTTTAAGTAGATGCGCGTATGCATAAAAACCGGTTAATATGTTCATCTTTGGGCAACGTGGATTCCATTTTCGCATCGGGTTAAGAATTTGTATTGCGGTTGTCTGTAAAAAAATGTCAGGAGGTAGGAACCTGGAGTTGAGAAGTAGAAGGAGGTTAAAGGCAAGGCTAAGTCATGGCGTTCAACCTGCGTTCTTAGCAGCGTTCAAATTGTGTCTAAAGTGCGACCAATGACACGAAGCTCCGCCGACGGTAGCGTTTATGTTTGACAGTATCTCCTATGAGAGAGGAGGCATATTGTGAGAAAAAACCTGCAGTAAAATACTAGATATGACCAAAAATATGTAGAAATAGCGGTTAATAGGAGTAGGTAGTTATTTCAACCGATCTAGGTTGGATTATTTGAAAATGTAACCGAACTAAATTAATTATTGGGAAAAGCTTACGAGAAATAACGTCAGCTTTTCCCAATAATTAATTTAGTTCGGGTTTTCCTAAGGAATCTGCGCTCCACCTTCCGATGACGGTATTTAGCCGATATAAGTCGTATGTCGATGAGCGATTTAGCGTACCGGTACGATGCGCATTAAAACTGGTTTTATAAGACTGCCATACTCCTAATATGTACGCCTGCTACCTTCCGAATTGTGTTTAGCTTGCGACCAATAACTCTAAGCTTCGCCGACGGTAACGGTTATAGTTGAGAATGGTTATAGAGAAGGCATATAGTGAAGAAATAACTGATATGATCAAATCATGTAGAAATCTCATAAAAAGGGAGAAGGTAGTTTTATTTTAACCGATCTAGTTTGAATTAGCTGAAAACTATTTTAATTTTTTAGCTTTTACAAATATATAACTTAGTTCAGTTTTTCCTAAGGAATGTCCGCCCTACCTTGCGGTGACGCTGTTTAAAGCACGTAAATTGATTAGCAACTTAGCGTACCGATACTATGCCGCGTAAAAACTGGTTTTATAAGACTGCCATACTTCAATATGCTAGCCCGCTACAATTATAAAGGCACAGTTGTGTTTAGTGTGTGACCAATGATACGAATTAGTTCTATTTTTTTTGACGAAGCTGCGACCCATATTTCGATGACGTAGTTTAATATTTAAACCCGTATGAAGATTATCAGCTGAAGACAATCGAACAGCTAGCTTAGCGGACTTATAAATAAAACTATGTATGCCGTTGCAAGACGTCCGTCGGCACAATATGTGAAAAATCATAAACTCGATAGAACGGTGGCTATATAAAGGGGATAAGACACAATAAGACAGAGTCATGTTGTTCAAAGTGACGGCTTACGGGTATAGTTTATTGCCAAAGCGCGCCACTAAATGTTTCACCTCTAAAGTAGGAAGAAAATAATTTATACCTACTCCTAGCAAGCTAGCCCGCCACCATCTTAGACTGTATCGTCAATTATGTAGCCAAGGGGTAAGTTATAGTGGTAGAACAAAAGAATTAAAAATTTACTGGCCGTCGCGGACGCCCGTCGGCAAATGTGAAACATCTTTAGAGAGAAGAGAATAAAGCGGTTACGACGGAATAAGACAACTTTTTCTTGTTCACCGTAAAATACAAAGAAGCTTATATCGCTCTTATGGTATTTAAGTAGGTTTGAGTATGCAAAATAATCAAGTCGATACACTGATACGCGTCAAAGGAGAAACTTAACAAGCTATTAAGAAGTGTGGTTCCAAGCCGCGCGCCGCTCTGCCACCCGCGGCGTAGGTATTTGTCTTTATTTGCGATTAGAGCCGAGATCGTGTCACGGCACACGTTATTTGTTCATTGCTGCATCAAACTGCTGATCTAATGATTAACATGTTAAATTACGGAGTACGCGGTTCTAGTTTTCTATATTCAGATCTGATTTAAATTTCGTATAGGGTTTTCCGTAAAAACATCTCAGTACCAAGCCGGAGTCAGTAAATTAGCTAAAGATGACATAAAGCTGTGTTACTAAAAAGTTCCTATTAGTTCACGAATAAAAAAGACAGTATTCACCGAAAACTTTAAAAAAAGTTATAATTAAATGAAAATTTACCTATTTTCAAAAGCAACAAACGCTGAAATTGTTTTATTTTCAACAAAACGTAGGCTGCTTATTTTATAATTAGAATAAATACATTTTGCAGTAAGATATATTAGATACAACATATCACTGATTGATTTGACATGATTTTGAGGTTTAAGCGGTATATCTATTTATTAGCCAGCTTCAACCCCAATTCAACTTTGTCTTCGTTATTTATGAAAATTTATGGAACACGATGGTCACGCCCAGCCATAAAAAGCATAGTTCCATCGCAATGTCAAACTTTAAAGCATCGGCAAGTATGTAGACGCAAAGTAGATAAAATCGCCGCATGTTAATTCAACTTTGAGGCCATAACGAGACATGAAAAAAACGAATTTTGCACACACATAAATAGTTGTCCTAAAGCGCGCACAGTCAATTATCAGGTGTTCATAAACTGGCACATTTACCCTATTCACGCGTTTTCGTAAAATTTAAAAGTAGAATTTAATCATTTCGTAAATAAAACACATTCAACTCATTAAATTATCGCGAGAAAATTTTGCCAGATTGATAACGTAACAATAAAACCAGCGTTATGAGAACAATTCAAAAAGTTATTTAACTACCACTTAGCACTGACTTACCCATATATATCAGAGAAAGCAGCTCCTCCTACGCTGACGACAGGCAAATTCAAGTCAGTTTTTCCCAGATATTTTCGCTTCATGATGGTAAGGACCGATCCGAGCTGATGTTAAGCAATTCACCGAGCGCGCTTCTAGCTGCGCAACTACCGACCTATTCCGCGACTCGCCGAGCACTGATATCGGTCTGGTCCGCGGGGCTGCTTTATATAGTCACTGGGGCAGGGAAACAATGACGCACGAATCCAGGCGTTGCCAAGTTAGGTCCCTCCTCCATGTTAAGGTGCAACCCATTTTACAAAATGTCGTGAAACTTGAACTCAAATATAGAAAACCCAGCTTTAATCTCATACGGAAAATAAATATTGCACTCTTACTATATTGCATGTATGAAACTGAGCTTGGAAAGCGGGTGTGTTGTCGTAAGTCGACGGTTATTTTTGCTTCTTACGAATTAACTGGTAACAAAACGATGTTATATGACAGTCGCATGTTACATCATTCGCATTCGTTTTTTTTATGGATTTCACTATAAACATTATGTTAAGCTTAATTTTCTCTTAAATACCACCCACAAAGCGATGCATGTTTATATCAAATAGTTATCTAAATTAAATCTCAACCGATTTCGTAAGTAGTTATCTACGCGTAGTTTAGTTTATAGAGGACTAGCTGACCCCAGCGCCATCTGTCGGGCTGATTTGTGAATCTAAACGATCTAGGGTACCCAAACGCATACCGAAAAATTAATTCAAATCGGTCCAGCCGTCAAGGAGGAGTTCAGTGGCATGCACACGCACCCAAGAAATATATATATGTACAGATGTAAAAAATATGTAGAGGTAAATGACTGAAATCTCAACTGACAGCTGTATATAATTTATAATCTGCGTAATTTTCTTACACGCGTCTTGTATATCTATAGCTAAACATAAGCCTTTCTGAGAGTGCAGTGTACCTTCGCGGACCAACACCGTAATTATTCGGCTGTTTTAATTTGCCTATATTCCATATTATCACCATTACAAGCCCTAAACATCCAAAGCTTATGACTCAAGTACTACAACTCCACAATCTTGCCGCCTGTGACCACTGAGAAATACCTACTTGGTGCTTACATTATAATGGTGTATGACATATCAATTAATTAAAGAGCTACTCACTGAGGCATCTAGCGACAGGAGAAATGCTTTGTCTATAAATTTAATCCAAGTCTAGTCGCATTTAATTACGCCTGTTCGATGTCAATAATGCGACAGGAAGTGGTTGGATGCAAAACTCAGTCGACTGTGTACGCCGACGCTCATATACGTATGCTAGGCAAAATCTATATCCAGCTGTAGGTTTCCAGAGCCTTTAACGATGATCAAAAACGATGACAGCTAACCAGTATCCGGCAGATTTCTGTAATTTATTAAAAAAATTGCAAAGTCTTTTACAAGAGAAATAAATTAGGAGAAAGAATTTACTTCATACACAAAGGAATTCTTATATGTTATTATAAGTATAATATAATGAGAACGTTGTACCTAATCATAAGATCTAAGTAATAGAGTTTTTTTTAATTGGTTACTCCCACTTTAAAACACACAGTTGCTGACCTACTGACTTAATTGTGTACGAAACGCAGAGCCCCGGCGAGTCTGTACATTCGATATTTAAACAACGTGTTTCGCTGTTCAAATATCGCATGTCCGTACCAAAACACAAGAGAAAGGGTGAAAGGGTGAACTGAAAGGCGCAAACAAAATAATAAAATCACTGTTCCAGTACTACGCGTCAGTTTGGTGGCTATATTTCAGGAACTATATGTACATCTCAGTATCTGCCAGTTACACAAATTGACTGTTATAAAATCTTAATAAATCTATATCTGTTTCAATTGTATTAATTTTTTAACCGTTTATGGGTACTCTACATATCAGTCCTTTATAAATGTCGTGTAAAATAATAGGGCTAATTTAAAAGGTACGCCGATGGTTAACGAAATACAGAGTATTGAAAACGTCCGGATTATTTAACTCCACCAAATCCACTCGCTATAACTGAGCGTCACGGTTGTCCATTTTTAACGAGTAAATACACAGCACGTTAATTGGACGCTAAGCCTCCGTCAGTCGGCAGATATAATGAATACCTACCATCGACTCCAATGTGAAAGTTATCCTTGCTTGTGATTATTTAATAATAATCCAATACAAATGTGATATTGTGTCCGATTGTTTCTTTGATTGTTTAATTGATTTATATTGACTATTAATATTAATATTGATATTGATGATATTTGGCAAAGAGATAGTTTGCGATAGAGAAGGATATTATCTACTCGTATCCGGGTTTTTTTTTTATAAAATACATTTTTTTTTCTTATCTGTAGGTTGTAAACAAAACCGATCCCTTTGCGTTGAAAATCCGTAATCGAGCACTAAACCGCTTGGCAGTACGGCTTTGCTTATACTCGTTACTAGCCGAGACCGTAGCCTCTCTCAAGACAAAATCGTATATTCCCTTATTTCGACGGCCGAGTGGCGCAGTGCTGGCTTGCCCACTTGCTTTACTGAACTTCTTTCTAAGTCCAAGGCCGTGGGTTCGATTCCCACAATTGGAAAATGTTTGTGTTATGAACATGAATGTTTTTCAATGTCTGGGTGCTTATCTGTATATTATTCATAAATATTAGTATTTATATTCATAAAAAAATATTCATCAGCTAACTTAGTACCTATAACACAAGCTACGTTTACTTTGGGGCTAGATAGCGATGTGCCCCCACCGGAAAATGAACCTAGCACCTCAAATTTCTAAAATTCATCGCCTACTACGCTACAGAGATTATAAAAGCTTTTAAAACTTCTTACCCTTAACCAGCGGAGCTCAGTGATTTGTCCGTCGAAACTAGGTCAGACCGCCCTCTATACGGTCGAGGTCTCTGAAAATAGAGGCTTTGAAATGGCACATCCATTAATTAAATTGACGTGCAGAATAACCAGGTACTCCAGAATTAGAATAGAATTGAATTTATTATTTATTCGTTGCAAGTGGGTCATTTGGACATCGTAGGCAATTCGGATTAATATTACAAAGAGGCAGCAACTTTTATTTACCGTCTTTCCGTGTTCCATATCTTTAAAAGATGGCCGTCAAGCGTTTAGTAGTGATATAAAAAAAAAATGCATAGATGACAGTAGCGTGCAAAATCTCGGATAAGAGTTATAAAATACTTGAGGATAGGCATTGTCAGAGTTATGAAAACCCTACCCTTAAGTATTTATAGGTCGTACTGGGGTCGTACTTCTCTTTATTTCGTGCATAACCTCTATGCACGCCACTGATAGAAGACCCGGCGAACTTTGTACTATGCCATGATGGCTATATGTTTAAGTAATCCGATAAGGCCATACAGATTTAATTGACTTTTCAGCTGTTTTGAAATGAAGCGCTTAGCTTGATTAATACTAAATAGAAAAAAGATTACACGGAGAAGAGGTTATGTGATTTAGAAATTCTCATCCTCACGCTTTATATGTCCGACGGGAGGGAGATATTTTGAATTTCGACCATTTCGAGCAGTGTTGTTGGGAAAGCACACTGCATTCCAAACCACGGGTGTGAAAAGACAATTTCCTAACTCTGTACTTTTATTGTGAACGTACTTAATCATATTTGATCAGATTTTTAGCATTGAATATGCGAACCAATTAACAACAAAGCAGTTATGTGCTTATGAACAAAATTAAAAAGTTAAATGTAAAGCTGTTTACATAATAATATTACTTCCCGTCCATCGTAGTACGCCTTCCGTCGGCAGACGGCCGCAACTGCGGTGTTCTAAAAAGGCTTATAAACAATTTTACTACGTAAATGAAGAAGCTATTTACGCAATTATATTACAACCCGCTCAAAGCTTAGTTATGACTTTGATTACACCTAGGTACGCCTTCCGTCGGCCGCAACTGAGGTGTTCTATAAACAAGTTTCCTCCAACATCGACAGTAATCTAATTCTAAATTATTTAACGGTTTAATGCAGTTTGCGTTTCTTTATTTGCTTATACAACTACTTAATAAATTTAACTAATAAATTTTGTACACGTATTCGAACATTCTTCCATATCAATGCTATAAACATTTAAGTCAATTTTCAAGTTGTATCGTTAAAAATTGGAATTTAAGTTGTAAATTTTTTGATAAAGTACGTTTTTCTGGATTTAGAAATGTTTCCCCACCAAGGAAATTCAATTGGGGTATTAGAGTTTATTTTTTAGAAAATCCTAGAAATAAGACCCTGATTGAAAATTAGGTAGCTTTTTTACATTAGGTAGCCGGATTGTCGTAGGACGCTAGACGGGAGAGACTGCTCGGTAGGTCGAGGTAAATTGTGTTAAATAGACACATGTAACATGCAAAACGACAACCCGCCCAAAGCCTAATTATTACTTACAGTATACATAGGTAAGCATTAATTTATTATGTAACTAGTAGGTACACATTCCGTCGGCCGACGGCCGCCACTGAGTTGCTCTGCAAACAAGGTCAACAAATGCAGCTAGTAAAGTAATCTGATACTAAATTAATTAACGGTTTTACTAAATTAATTTGATACAATTCGTTTTTTTTATCAACTTAAGTATCTACTTGATACATTTAACAAATACATTTTTTAACGTTCTTGTATATTCTTGCTTATCAATGTTATAAACTTTTTTCGACAATTTTCAAGTTATACGGTGGAAAATTGGTATTTAGGTTGACAATTTAAATAATAAAATACTTTTTTTCTGGATTTACAAATAGTATGTTGTTTAATGAGAGTTTATTTTTTAAAGCGGGGTCCAGTCAATAAATCACAGCACGATCGAAATGTACTTTTTAAAATGGTTTACTCCGATTTTCGAAGAAGGGGATAGGCGACTAAATGAAGCTAAAGCACAGGCGGGCAAAGCTACGCGGTGGGTCGAGGTAAATTATGTAAAATAGCGTAATTAAATTTGTATTGGAAACTAATAGAAGACCTATTTTATAATTCCAACAACTTCGCTGTATGTTTTTAGCTGATTTATTTTTTCAGACATAGGGGTTTTAAAGGATATTGAAAAATAATTCTACATGAATTGCGTTTCTTCTGATATGTTTTTATTTTATATTATTGCGATGGTATACGACGAATTCCATACCTTACCTTAAAACTATGTTACCGCAGCGTATGCGCGCTACGAACGGCTACTTAGGTGGTACGCCGGCTAGTTTAGAGATATACCGACAAGTTTGGAGATATACCGGCTATTTTAGAGGTACGCTGACTTCTTTAGAGGTACGCTGCCTTCTTTAGATGTACGCTGACCACATCGTAGGTACGTTGGCTACTTTAAACATTCGACAGCTATTTTAGCCTAATTTATTAGGTTTTTGGTCTACTTTATATACAGGACGGTTATTTTAAACATAAGCTACGCTGGCTACTTTTGGAGGTGACCGACCATTTTAAAATTATAAGGTTTTTTCATCTAATCTACAGATTTGCTGTCCAGTCTAGAGTTACGCCAACCATTTCAGAGGGACGCTGGCTACTTAAGAGATACTCTCGACTAATTTTGTGGTACGCTGACTTCTTTAGAGGTACGCTGCCTTCTTTAGATGTACGCTGACCACATCGTAGGTACGTTGGCTACTTTAAACATTCGACAGCTATTTTAGCCTAATTTATTAGGTTTTTGGTCTACTTTATATACAGGACGGTTATTTTAAACATAAGCTACGCTGGCTACTTTTGGAGGTGACCGACCATTTTAAAATTATAAGGTTTTTTCATCTAATCTACAGATTTGCTGTCCAGTCTAGAGTTACGCCAACCATTTCAGAGGGACGCTGGCTACTTAAGAGATACTCTCGACTAATTTTGTGGTACGCTGGCTATTTTAAAGGAAGGCTGGCTTTTATAAGGCGGATGTTGGCTACTTTAGGGTTCGCTGACTTTGTTAAAGATAGCCCAACAACTTAATAGATAAGCGGTTTATTTTAGGGGTTTGTCAGACAATTTTGAAGAATGATTGCTAATATAGATGCAAGCAGACTTCCTTGAAGGTACGCTGGCTACTTGTGAGGTACACTGACTACATATTTAGAGGTAAGCTGGCAACTTTAGAGATGCTTTGGTTATTAATGGTTTACTTCGGCTACTCTAGAGTTAGTATGATTATAAATTTTTTTTTCAACGAACCGAGAAAGTTTCCGTGGAATAGGGGAATATTATGTAATTTAGAAGTCATGATCCTTATGTTTTATTTGTTCCACTAGATTTAGAACTTCCTCTCTCCACGCTGCTTCTTTATTGGTTGGTTTTCTAATTATTGTCTCATCATAACCGGAAACTAGCGAGCTCACCATAGGGGGGTATAAAGCGATGATTTTAAATTAATTAACGGAATTAGTATTGAAAATACTAAATTAATTAACGGTTAAATACAATTCGCATTTCTCTATTTACTTATGTACCTACTTAATACATTTAACCAATACATTTTGTACACGTCATTGTTTATTCTTCTTTATCAATGTTATAAACTTTTTCCGACAATTTTTAAGTTATATAGCGGGTAATTGGTTTTTAGGTTGGTATATGATAAAATAAGTCAGTAAGTTTCGCCAACAAAGAATTTAAATAGTGGATTGGATTTCAGTTTTTTATAACGGGCTAAACTCAGGAAATAACGGCAGAAAATATATCTGTAACATTTGGTAAACCGATTCTCAATGAAGGTTATATACTATATCATATCGTGCCAAATGAAGTTAAAGCGCAGGCGGGCGATGGTTGGGATTCAATGGACGGATTTTGTAAAATAAAATTGACGGCCGATTTGCGTAGTGGGCATCGACTCTGCCTCTAAGACCAAGCCGTGGGTTCGATTTCTACATCTGGAAAATGCTGGTGTGATTTACATTAATGTTTATGAGTGTCTGGGTGTTTATATGTATATTATAAGTATTTATGTATATTATTCATATAAATATTCATCACCCATAACACATGCTACGCTTTACTTGGGGCTAGGAAGCGATGTGTGTATTGTTGTAGAAAATTTATTTATGGCTATCGGAACTATACAATAATAAGCATTACAAGGGTTGCGCATCGATCGGTTATCTAATAAATACTTTTCTTGCGAACGCTGTGTTTTATTTCGCCCTGATTTATTACATTCCCTATTTTCCCGTTATCCTGGCAATTCCTGGTACGGTAATCTGACAAAGGTTTTCTGGTAAAGGTAAAGATAAAGGTGAGTATTGGTAGCTGGCAAGCATCGTATATTGCTGTTAAGCAATTTATGCCTGTCACAATAAAAAGCTGATGGTCAAGTGCTGATGGTGGGAGAACTCCTCAACCGTTAGCACCGCGGCCTCGGGAAAAGAAATATCTTGTAAAGCGTTATGAGCAGTTGACTTCTAGGGAAACTTTTAGAGTTGTATTTTAGGGGAATAAGGCTACGTCTAATTTAGAGGTACACTACTAACTATTTTAGAGATTCGCCAAGCACTTTAAAGGTACGCCAGATACTTAATGAACTTAACGACCACTTTAGAGGTATGACATATATTTTAAAGGTAAACAAGCTATTTTAAGGATATTAATGCTTTGTTAGAAGTACTTCTGTATTTCATAGATACGCCAACAACTTAAGATGTATGCTGGATAACTTTGAGTTACGCTAACCATTTTAGAAGTACGACAGCCCTTTGAGAGAGCTTATTCAGGACTACGTCGCGTAGCTAACTTAAATGGTTGACTTAAGATATATGCAAATCAGGTGTTCAAAACTACCTTTACAGGTAAACTGGCTATTTTAAATGAAATACATAGATTTTAATAAAAAACTAGAAAAAAAACATTGATTAAAAAATTATAATCAATCATTTTTAAATTGGGTAAGCTTAATAATAATTTTGAAGAGGAAATTACACGAACATTAAGCACACGATCCGAACTATTCCAAATAATAAATATTCTATATATATTATGCTAGTTCAGTCATTGTATAGATGCTTCAAAACATTGATATATCTTCTCTCTACTCCATGTGATTGTAGATCTTCCCATATCGACGAGTGACACACGGTATCAAAAGCTTTTTTTTTATATATATTATGCATCTTTATACGTGTAAACATTTTGATAAATACATTTTAAATCCAAAAAAATTGCATCCCATTTTGTACGCATATTGCAATATGCCGGTTTCACCGTCCACTCACACTATTACTTCGATTTCTCGGCTCTCTAGGGTCTCAGCGTGATGTTAAATAGCCTATCATTTTCCTCATGAATCATGATATCAAATTGTAGAAGGATTATTTAAATATGATTGGTAGTTTCCGAGATTAGCGCGCTACAAAAGAAAAAAACTCTTCAACTTTATTGTACCAGCTGTTCCCGTGACATCTTTAGCATACTACCTCTATTTTATAATAAGTTCTTATATCAACTATTTTCCGCTATCCTATACGATACACCCCAAATCTCCGCGTCGCGTCTTCCGCCTGTGTTACTCAAGAACTGTTTGATATTCCGCATAAATCGCATTAGCAGCTTTTGTGTTCTAGTATTGTATAAGATTACCGGAGACAGGTTAGCCCGCAATCATCTTACCAGGGAGATTGCAGTAAAGGGCTAACTTGTACTGGAATAAAAAAAAAACACCCGATTTTTTTTTTTGTACAAGAATTAACAACAAAAATATCAGTAAAACTACACCTAAATTGAATGCCACACATCTCTCATATAAACTGTTACTACGGGATGCTTTAAAACAAAAACAAACGCGGACGAAGCCGCGGGCAACATCTAGTATCTATAAATAAGCCAATAATCGAATTTAATAAGAATAAAAAAAAAGATACTTCATTGACAAGACAATCACATGTAGATGAATCTTGCCCTTATCAATATGTTATTTTGTCTCATCGTTTAGAATGGAATGGAAAATGGTTACTCCGGGATGTCTGATTAATACTTTTATGAACAATATACATAAGTACTTGCATAGGTATATGAACACCCAGACACTGGAAAACATTAATGTTCATCACACAAACACTTTCCAGCTATGGGAATCGAACCCACGGTCTTGGAATCAGAAAGCAGGGTCGCTGTCCACTGCGGCAATCAGTCGAAGCACACTGGCCTACGAGTCAAAAAACTGCAAGTCTTCATTAACAAGGACCTGCGTAACATCTTTGGAATCTTTTGACCTGAAACTATTCCAAATTCAAATATCTTGACCAAATATGGCGTCGAGAATGGAACTGTGTGTCCAACTAGAAGAATTTTACTGGGGGGCACCAACAAAACGTGGCCAGCCCAAGGCAACATGAAATGAAGGCTTAAAATTTATCTTGGTAAAAGTTGTCTCAGCCCTATACACCGTTAAAGGACTTAAAGAAGAAGAAGACAATGTACACTCTACTTGCTACACTTTTTATGTATTTGTGTGCAATCGTTATTATATTACAAACGCAAACCTGATTGACATGACAACCCAAGTCAGAGAGTTCTGGCGCAAAAAGACGAGGAGAGCCGACCCCAAAGGCAAAGGAGAACTGTGCAATAGTTTTTACTTATATCTATCTCTCAATGCGGCTAAGTTTGTTGTAGGCTCTTCTTAGACCAGGGCGCGTTTGGAACCCTCGTAGCTTATAGTCTTATGAACGCTTCATAAGTGCCTGTGATAGGCCTACATGAATAAATAAATTTTGAATTTGATTTTATCCATCTATCTCTCTATCTATCTATTTATCTTTCCACTAAAATGCTGTATCAGGATATTATTGTTACATGTTTAATATAGTGATTACATTACGTTACTATCTCACCACTATTTGGTATTAATGTAATGGGTATTAAAGCCGGTAGTGCCAAGAGTCCAAAACGTACCTATTAGTTGATGTTTAGTTAACGCGAGTGTACAGTTAGTAATTAATGGCAGCGCATTCCGTATCTCAATGGCTTGAAGTTAATGAAGAAACTTGTTGAATTTAGTTTCGTGAAAAGGCATGCTCAAAGTAAGTGTGCGACATGATCTTGGATCGGATTGCGCTCCAAGAAATGTAAACTTCTCCTTTAGAAGTTTCTATTAGCGAGCGGCGAAGGCGACTATTTTACATAAGTAATTAAAATACTTAACTAGAAAGCAAAATTATTCAAGGATAATCCGACGAGTCAAGTTATGAAACTATACAACGTGAAACGGAATCACGAAATGCTGTTGAAGGTTGCCTAAGTATATTTCATAAAGAATCACCCTTTAGAAATATGAAATCAAAAGAAGCATATTAATTTTTCCTCACAAACTAATTCAAAAAAATCTAAGTGTTTACTTTTGACAACCCTATTGAAGATGAAAGACCGACACGTGCATAGTAGCTGCGCTACGCGACACATACCTAATAAAGTGACAGGAGTCACTTTTTTTCTAATTTTGCATGTGATGTTAGTTTTGTATCTGATATCTTTCAGTAAAAACTATGGCAATGCTTTTTTTTTTAATTATTAGCGTTTCAGTTTTGTGCCTAATCAACCTAAGGCCTAAAACCTTATCATTCTGAGAGGAGTCTCATGCCTATATTGGGCTCTTTGTCTGTAGTGAAGTAATTAACCTTACCAGACCAGACCAAATTTCATTGTATCCACAAATAAAAAACGTATATAACTCTCAAAAGTAACCGGTGCATCTCGGATTTTGTACTCGGTTCCACCGAAAGGGAATCCAAAGCCATAACAACCAGGTTATCACTGCTCCTTCTTAACTTTTAACCGACTTACAAAAAAGGAGGGGGTTCTCAATATTCTTGAATTTCTTTTTATATTGCTGTTACTTTCCTTGCTACTATATAAAAGGAAAAACGAAGTATTTGATCTATAGATAGTAACTTTCTAAATTTTATTTGGAAACGACTTAAAAATTTAGTAGAAAATATTTTTTTAATGCTTTTTTAGTTGTACATAGCAAAGTCGGTTCCTTTTTGTCGATCAAAAATTATAAGTTACTGTGATTGTTTTATATTTGCCATGTGGTGACCGGTGGCGTGCACTTCTTACAAGCACAAAAGCACTGCCTACCCTAATTTTTTTTGTATATCTCATAAATGAGGATTTTCTCATTTTAAGGCGTCTTTCTTCTTTATGCATACCCTTGTCAAAAATTGCACGCCACTGGTGGTGACGGTAGATCAGAATACAGTGGTCACCACCCCACCTCTTTCTGCGGGTGTCGTACGAGGCGACTAAGGGAATATTACGGAGAACGGGCAGCAGCTGTCCTCCCGCCGATGTCGTGGAGCCCTGGGGCTCTTCTCATGGCGAGCCTTCGGTGACGCCGTAGCAACCCCTCAGGTGGTTATCGGCAAGTGTCCATCCGAAAATCGGAATATACTGCTATCACCAGCCCGTCTGTCCAGCGTGGTGATAATGGGAAAGCATCCCATTGGGAGAGACCTTTATTTATTTATTTATACTCTTTATTTGTACACCACGAAAACCACACCACAAAACGACAAAAAAAAAGGAACAAACACATGAAGAATGAAGCGGGTTACAAAAGGCGGCCTTATCGCTAAGTAGCGATCTCTGCCAGGCAACCTTAGGATTAGGAAAAGTAAAAAGAAAAACGAATAGGTGGGGTACACTATTTGGTACATACATACAAATATCAACATACTAATACATAAACCAGACTACACAAATACAACAACACTATTGATAAATATAAAAAATAAATATTCTAATGTACCATATATACTTAAACATGTTTGAGTAGATAAATAAATAATAATAGTCGGTTTGTACTATGTACCACAAGTTCCTAATTTAAATCCGTATTATTGCAGAATGCAGGTGTACGCTCTAATACCGATACTAATTGGTTCCGATCGCTTTACAGTATGCTTCGGATTATTGTCGCGTTGGAACCTCTACTTAATTGGTACATTATCTTTGACGTCGGTTGATTCTCGGACATGATACCCACTTTGATTCCATTCAAAAAGCTTTTGAAAGCAATCTATTTTGTACTGAAATAACAACTAGGTACCTCACTAATAATATTCTTATTTTACGCATAGAAATTTCCTAATGAAGTGCTTATATTATACCACACAATGCCCTTTTCATTTGAAAAGCTACGAAAATAAACTCCCATTTGGAATGAGAACCACGTGTGTAAATTTATTTTTCTCACATCTTGTATGTAGGGTTATTATCGAAGGCTTATAGCAATTAAAAAGTTGTACCTACGGCACTTTTCCTTTGCTACAACTTTATGAAAAGCAACATTTTCTTTTTCAACACATAAAAGATGGCAGGCTATTTGTGTTACTTAGTTATATTTTATTTCCAGTATTGACATACAACGAAAGAACGAATTGACAATGAAAGAATTGGTGATAGCCGAGTAGGGCCAAGTTCGAATCCCAGGACGCACGTCTAACTTTTCTAAGTTCTGTGCGTTTTAAAGAATTAAAATATCAATTGCTTCAACGGTGAAGGAACACACCGTGAGGAAACCTGCTTCAAAGGCATGTTAAATCCACCAATCTGCATTGAGCCAGCCTGGTGGACTTAACCCCTTCTCATTGTGGAAGGAGACTCGTGCCCTGGAATGGGCCCATAAAGGGTTGACCTGGTGATGATGATGTCAAGCAATATACGCATTATTTAGTTGTTGGAAAAGCTTAGTAAAAAAAGTTAAACTTGATGAAAAATTCAGAAAATTGGACTTTCATATTTGAGTACTGCGCCTAAGTCCCGTCCTAAGATACGAGTATGTTTTGGTAGAAACCTTGTCAGCCGACAACAAACGGCAAACCAATTATAATCTATATCCGTTGAGCCATTTAAGCTTAACAATAGAATTGCAATTGAATCTATCCAATATAAGCCACGCATTTTATCGGAGTTATTAGTAAGAGTAACATATAATGTTACTAAGTTATATTATGACACTTGTCGGTCTCCGTACAATATCTAATCAAAAAATACGTGAACCTGTTGCTCTGTTTGAAGAAAAAACAAGCAGCAAAAACTTTCTTATTTTAAATACTATTTGCAGGGAAAGTAAGGGAGGACAAATAATGTAACTTTTTTAAAAACTGGATGCTTATTTATGACATACGTTAATGCTGACCTCTCTGGCGCAGCAGTGAGCGTTATGGTCTTAGAAGTTAAGGTTCGAATTCGATTCTCAGTTGGGCTGCTTGAGAATTTATAATTTCCAATTTTTTTCCTTGGTCTAGTCTGGTGGGAGGCATCGGCTGTGGCTAGCTACCACGCTACCGACAAAGGCTTTTTAATGTACACGATACTTTAGTACATTATTTAAATCTGTCTCTGAGGGTCCAGCAAGCGTTTGCAATTTAAGGACAAAAAAATGTTTATTTACGACATCACATTGGAAACTTCTAAAATTATCTACGCTATCTAAAAAAACGCATAAAAAATCAGTTACGTGGTTTTAAAGGCATAATTTATATTTTTTGTAATGTACATCTGTGACTGACTTAGTATACGTTTTAGCTAGGTGTAAGTATACTAGGGATATAAATAAATAAATAAATAGGGACAGACAGACAGCGGGAAGCGACTTTTTTATACTATGTAGTGAAGTAAAGAGTTCAATATGCGAAAGCGACAGCTCGATTGCGAGCGAGCGAATCTTTTATTAGGGCTACAGTATCGATACACGTCAATATAGGTACACGATCTGTGTCGCGCATCCCTGACCCATTCACCCTATAGTAGGGCACCAGTTCACGTGCCGTCTGATAGAATGGAACGTTCCCTTTATACCTACAGGTTCCCTTTATACGTACATCTGGTTTGCCGATTGATTATTAGAATTCGGGGTTTGTTTACTGGGTTGTCGCAAAATATCAACACTATTATTTTACATTATTCGCTGTGCAAAATTTTTATATTGTTCTATAATTATCACGAGTAAGTTTAATCATCTATTATATAAAAACCCCCCACTATCAATATGGTGTTCATTATTCTACTAGTCAAACCCTTTCATTTGATACCCATATTGAGGGAATTGGGGAACGGATTGTGTTTCGTTATTTTTACATATAACTAAATCTCTATGAGGGCTTATACAATATTGGAAAGGGAGAAGGAAAAAAGGTTAACGAAGAAACCCTATGTCGCCATTATAAACTTTCAATTGCCCCATCGATCATCCGACTTTATTAGAAAAAAAGCGATACTTTCATAAACAGTTTTACTTTTCTCATAATATATTTTTTTGCAATAAACATCTCAACTTTGTTTATTTCTGATGTTTCGGTATTTTTCTCAATATCTTCTCTTTGTAAATGTTTATTGTTTATTTTATTTGAAAACTACAAGTTTAAAAAAACAAAAGAAGAATAAAAAACAGACAGAAGCAGTATACAAAAGGCGGCCTTATCGCTAAGTAGCGATCTTTGCCAAGCAACCTTATGATAAGGAAAACAAGAGGATAATATACTGCAGGTTGTGCATAATAACTTCATACTACTACTGAGCTGAACTAGTTTACACAAATAAAATAATAAAGACAAAAAAAATATAAGAAACTAATATGTTAGACATATCGTAAATACATAAATAACAGTAAATAAATGTAAGTTATGCATAAAGAATATTGTGCTTAAGGTGATGGATGGATGCTGCTTAATTAGGCTGAAAGAACTAAAACTATTAATGATATATAATCTTATTGTATCTACTTACCTGGACGAGCTCTACATGACAACAACTCTACTCAACTATTATGTATCAATCGTGATAAAGATAATCAATAAATCGCGAGGCTCTGTTATGCATTCTGTCGCTAGGCGTTATCATCTAGAAGCAACGGTAAATAACAGTTCAACAATGGGTTCTTTTACCCTCTAATTACATGTAAGTGATAGTTCTGCTTGAGGTGTCTCAGTGCACATTTTTATCGAAAGTGGTCAAGCCAAACACGGCAGGGATGGCAAAGACACAAACAAAAAATAAACACACAACACACAGACTTTCGCATTTATAATATTGGTATGAATTAAACTCTAGTCTCTTAACGCTGTAAAAATTACAAACTTCTATAAACTTTAACTCGATTAAAAACATACAGCCTTTCAAAGCGTGTTTTCATATTAAATCTGCCACTCCTTACTGCAATCAAAACTTAGCTTCAAAACTCATCATACCCTCCACAGTTAATATTAGTAGAGAGATAGGACCTAGATTTAAAAGTTTTCCCCTTTAAAATTTTTATTCGCAGTTTATTTTGGAATTCTTTGAACCATCTCGAACTTTCGTACCTACTGTAATATAAATGTGAAAGCTTGTGATGTTGCTCAGTCACGCTGAAACGTTTGAACTGAATTGAATCAGTTCTGGCATTCTGGCTGTTAGTGGAGTTAAACGATCGATTATTTATTTTAAGAGTGCCGAAACTGTCTAGCGTCTGTTTCCATTATCATTCTATATTATTCTCTACAGCTGGGGCCAGGAAAGAACAGGAGAGAAGGTTGTACAGTATATCCACCAGGCTGTACTAATGTGGATTGACTGCTTAACGTGTTCTCCGGGTTCACATGGTGGACAATACCAATGTCGTAATCCTGGGCAGGCATTGAAATTTTCTGCCTGAAGATAGCACCTAGGACTCGTGATCCGTAATCCAACATTTTGTTTGTACCCAATAGGCTCCATAAGTACACAACCGATTTTAAAGATTTCTTGGCCAAAAGAAGGCTAAACTATGAACTAACTTATGAAGTAATATAGGATATAGTTTATTCACAAAAAAAATCAGTATATTAAGAATATTTAATTCATTACTCGGCATGTGCTGAACTGAGTATTGATGACACATAAAAAGTATGTACTACATGATTAAAGTATTAATAATTACGTACAAAAAGGCCTCGAGGGAGTTTATCTAACTATCAAGTCGCAATAACACTATAAATCGTCGTTCGAAATAAAACTGGGATACATTAGAATTGCAATATTAATTCTTATTTAAATACATGGTTTTACCATAAAGGGTATATACATAGCAGTTAAATAATTTTAAATTCATTCAAATTGGATATTAAATTTAAAAGTTATTGCGAGTTTATTCAATTAAATGTTTCTCCAAAAACAAATGTTTTGTTTGTTTGTTTGTACCAAAACAAATATTAATTTTTTTTTTTAGAGAAACATTTAAATGAAAAAGTTCTTAATAAAATAAAAGATTTTAAAAATAAGAACCCAAAGATACACACATCACATCACATGCCCCATAAACTTTTTCCACAGACGCAGACGAAGTCGCCGGCGACCGCTAGTGGTGTATAAAAACTCCAAACTAAAAAGTTAAACTCAATAAAAAGATACAGTCTTTCAGAGCGTGTTTTCATAAAAAGTGCCCCCTCGATTGCAATCAAAACTTACGTCTATTGCGGTATCGATGAAAGGGGAAATCGAGCGAAGTATCGTGTAATTTTCAAGTACTCAGTTGCATTATAGACGAGTTTGTATTTCATCCAGTTATGCTTCTGTTCGCGCGTAGTGAAAATCAGATGAGGGTGAAATTTTCCGAATCATTCGCTCTCCGTTATAACAATATTTAGTTACTCCTCATTATTTTCTGGAAAAAAGTTATTATTCATTTAAATATAGTTGATGCTCGGCTTCATTTGCGTGGAAAATTTTAATGTGTATGCTTATATTACTCTCTGAACCCTGAACTACACAAAAAATATTATCTCTGGCTCTGTGGAAAACAAAAACAGATCTGTTCCTCGGGCACTGTACATTTTTTCAGCTTGAAAAATAGCATATGCTATGTTCCAAACTATTTATTCATTTATTTATCTTTTCAGAATATAATTGTAACAGTTATTGTTGTATTAAAAATCCATAAATTCAAACTTTCGCGTTAATAATATTAATATAGATAAAAGTTATTTAAAGTTTCTTTCATATTATTTTTATTTTTGTCTGGAAGGCTTTGACAAAGACGTGCCGCTAAGCGATTTAGAGTTCCGGTGCGAAGTCGCGCAATTATGGGTATGACTACCAAACTCCCTAACATGTTTACCCGCTACCATCTTAGACGGCTAACTTGTAGTGAAATAAAATATATATATATACTACTTGATGACTGTTGTTGAATTCAGTTAAAATTTAGTTGAAAGCGTAATTTTCAGTAAAACACTAATTAAACTTCAAACGAGATATGACTTCTTGAGTACATACACGATATTTTTCTCTTATTGTGCAGAGTCCACTTGCACGTATTTACGTACAAGTGGACAAACAAACTTCTCAGTTTGCAAACATATTTCTGTTTGCAGTCTGAATGAAAAGTTTTAAGCCCGTTATTTAGCGGATGTAACCGTCATCTCCACCCCAAGCTATTTGTGCATTGACGGTCATACGCTCCGCGGTAATTAAAGTCGAATAGGATGATAAGGCTGGGTTTAGACGATCACGTGCTATTTATTTTATAAGTTTTTATTGCTATAAGTTATTGAAAAGACAGTCAATCAGAGTTTTTTTCATAGTGGTTAAATTATTTTATCAATCACCACACGAAATATGGAACTGTCGTAATCCGAAACGATGGACTTTCACTGCTATATATAAGCCTTGGTTACCAAAACTGTAAGATCTTTTGTCACTTGTTTTCAGTGACTCGCTTGACGTTGTCTGCCCATCCAGTCGGTGCTCTACGTTTCAGCGTTTCCGATAAACATTACTTCATCTGAAATATATTGTTATATTCCGAACTGTCTCCTACGGTTCTGCCAACCTAGCCTATACTTACGATATTTTCCAAGATGATGAGGAATTGGGGGAAAGTGCCTCGAAGAAATTTCAAATAATATAACTGAACCTACGAAATGTTTGAATCGGCTAGCCTTCACATGGACTAACAGCCTAGCAGCAGTGCGCTATAAAGCGATGGGCATGACACGATGGGCATGACCGGATGGGCATGACGCGATGGGCATGACGCGATGGGCATGACACGATGGGCATGACACGATGGGCATGACACGATGGGCATCACACGATGGGCATGACACGATGGGCATGACACGATTGGCATGTTTTTTTTTGTAATTAAAATTAGTGTAAAAAAGACGGTTTGTATTTCGCGGGCGAGCGTTCATACGATAAAAATAAATTAAAAATTTACAAAACTCCCGTTACTGTTAGCAGTTGTGAAAAAATATTAAATCCACCATTTTTTAGCTACTTGATAATTATCATCATAGCTAAGAACACTACCAACTGATTCACCTTTTAAAAAAAACATAATCGGTTCATCCATTTGAGAGCTATGATGCCAAAGACAGATACGCTTTTAAGCGCGTCAAACTTATTAAACACCCCTATAAAACAATGACACCAAAAAAACAATAGGCGCGTAATCTGTTTTTCTTAAGCTTTCTCGAGTTTTTCGACGCGCGCGAAACTTACAGCCGATCCAGAACCTTAGAGGATATTTTGATAATAATATTTACAGACATATAACTAGACTTTATGAAATGGGTATATTGATAAAGCATTATTTAAATGAGAATTCGGCGCCTACGATTACTAACCGAGCATTTCAAAGGCTTATATAAAGGCTAAAATGGCTTCACAATATTCGTCATCTATTCCGGGCTATAAAGCAATGTTGCAAATGCGGGAAAAGCGGAAATCACACTTAACCAATTTCACCGGTTTCCCGATTGTGTAATGTATATCAGTATCAGCCTAATTAAGCTCCCGTCAACACTGCCCTAATGCGATTTTGCAGCTTAAAATATGATACTATTAAATGTTAGTGATATTTGTAAAATCCGTTTAATTAACCTCACTGCAGATTTTAATGTTATTTGAAATAAGTATAATATAATAATAACATATAATCCTATGTGTCCACTACTTTAGGGATGGACTTTTGTAAAAACGTAACATACGTCTACCAACGAAATAAAACTGTGTACCAATTTTGAATGTGTCACAGTTACTACGTACATATCGCAGATTTTAGATAGAAGAAAGACAAAAAATGCTATAAAACGTGTTTTCTTGTGTTTTTTTTTAGTTAAAAGAATCAAGTAAATTAAGATTTGCAAACGTATACTATGGTTTCATAATGTGATTTTGTATTTGTTATTTAAACAGTTTTGCATGCCTATTGTTAAGGTGAAACAATGTCTATGCCTTCTACCAAAATTCCTAAACACCTTCTATATAAAATGTTTCTGCCAAATAAAGAATTTTAATTTGAAGATGAAAGAAGCGGTCTTTTGGAAATTTCCGACAGGCATTTCAATTTTATTTATTTGTTTGTAATAACAATTAGAACAACCGGCTAAGTCGTGGACTTTTATGTGGACCCGGGTGCGTTTAGAATGCTCCTAGCAGTTTTTTGTAATTACGCCACAAAAATACAAAAAATGTACGTACGAATGAAAAATGAAGATATATTCTAAAACAGGAACGTTCCCTGAAACGCTACAGATATCTAACCAGGAATTAATACACCGTAGAAGTGAATGACTGGAACGTCTAACTTAACCTGTCGTTTTCGCGTCGGGGACATGAATCTTTTGAAGGGCAATGCTGATTTTTTTTTATGCTGCCGTGCCCTCAGGTGTTTATCACCTGAGGGCTTGCTACGGCGTCACCGAGGAGTGGGGCGAGCGCGAAAGCTCGCTATGAGAAGACCCCGAGGGCTCGACGACATTAGGGGGAGAATAGGAGACGTCGACCCGAGGGTGCCTCGTACAAGTGCTCGGACCTTGGCTCTTTTCGACGTTAATCATTGTTACGTCCGAAAGCAGCCGTGACCGTGGAGGAGTAAGGATTCACGTCCGGTCAGAAATATCACAAGGAGTAGCAGGTAAAAAAACAATTACACATCAATAAAATGTTGACGATACCGGCCGGCGATGCCGACAATACAAGTGTATGTGTGTGTAAGTCGATCTCGTAGCGAGCTCACTGACGCTTCAAAGCAAACATTTCGAGATCAGAAATTTCGTAGCATTAGTTGCGCTCCGCTACGAAAACACGTAGGTGTTATTTTTACTTTCTAGACTAATTAACAAAATTGAATAACTACTCAGTGAATGCAGTTACTTGATCTCTTAGATTTATCTAAGATCTTAATATTAGAAATAAAGAGATTCGAATAACTAAAGTTTCTGACATAGCTAAATGAGTTACAAAGCTGAAATGGCACTGGACGAGGCAAATAAACCGATGTTCTGGAATTTCGAGCACCGACTACGACATCAAACGAGACACAATAAACCGCGTCCGCAAGGGGCACAAGATTGTGGACTTTGAAAACTGTACAAAAGACCTACACCCAGCCGTGGACGTGAATCGGTTTATGTGAGTATGGTTTATAGGAGTACCTGTTTGTCTGTTGCCTGTTCACGCCTCAATATCGATAAAGTTTGGCAAAAACATGTTTTACATCCTCGGAAAAGTTGAAGGATACTTATTAACGAGTACGAATACTAACTAAGCAAACGATTTGGATATTAGATGTGTTATTTGGGTAAAAGTAACTTTCATGTAGGAGAATATGAGTAGGAATTAATGAATATAACTTTTATTTTACATCACATAGAAATACATCTACCTATATTAAATATTAATAGCTATAATAACTGCGGTGATACCAACTATCTAGTTGTTAAGGCTTCGGCTTCCCTTTCGGAGGGACCGAGTTTGATTCCCGGCACGCACCTCGAACTATTCCTTAGTTATATGTGCGTTTCTATAATTTAAGCAATCCAAAATCACTAGCTCTGAAGGTGAGGGAAAACATCGTAAGAAACCCTGCATAAAAATAAAATAAAATAAATATACTACGACAATACACACATCGCCATCTAGCCCCAAAGAAAACGTAGCTTGTGTTATGGATACTAAGATGGATATCTATGTTTTTTATGAATAAAATACACATAAATACTTATAATATACAGACAAACACCCAGATACTGAAAGATATTCATGTTCATCACACAAACATTTTGCAGTTGAGGGAATCGAACCCACGACCTTCGACTCAGAAAGCAGGGTCGCTGCCCACTGCGCCACTCGGCCATCGAAGCATACATGAGAGTTCTTCATTGCTTAAGGGCGTGTGAAGGTCACCAATCCTTATTTTTGACGAGACCCGTGCCATTAGTGTTCTGATAATTGTTGATGCTGTCTGTATATTACATGGTAATGTATGAAATGATGGGATCGATTGTTGATTTTAACTGACTTAGGCATGCAAACAATATATATTTTATTTTATTACGACAATACAAACGTAGCTTGTATTATGGGTACCAAGGTGACTGATGGATATTTTTATAAACAATATACATAAATACTTGTAATACTTACATATATATATTATAAGTATTTATGTATATTGTTTATAAAAATATCCATCAGTCATCTTACTAACCATATATATATATATGGTTACTAAGATTACTGATGGATATTTTATATATATATACACCCAGACACTGAGAAACTGTGAGTGGGAATCGAAATCACAGCCTTGGTATCAGAAAGCCCACTGCGCTTATCGGCCGTCTGACAATATATTGTAATGATACTTACGGCCCAGGTCATGTGGAAATGTGTGCAACATTGGTTTTATTTGATTTTCTAGTGCATTCAACAATACAGAGCTACTGTTTTGAAGTTATTGTATTGGATTTGTAATCGAAAGCATTTGCAATGGTTGAATGGTTTCTTGAGAACAAGACCAATACGACGCAATATATACAAATTAATAGAAGACGACGGAAGGAATCGTGATTCAATTGTTGCATATCTCAAGAGGCGAACTTATGGGCTCACATACGTTTCCTCTTACCGACTTCCATAGATGGAGGTTTTCGGTATGTCAGCAATAGTAGTTTATGCATCTAGTTTGGTAACATTGCATTTTACTGTCCAGGCGGTATTAGCTAAAAGCGAATGCGCTAACAAAGCCGAGAGTGTAAAAAGTAATCACATGCGCGAAAATAACTGTAATTTTTTCTGTTTTTCTATGGTTTGAAATTTTCATAGGCCTCTCTCTACTAGATTTTGGTCGAAATAGATTATTCACTGGCGATTTGTACTTCGATTATTATTTCCGTCGGAGTAAAATCTACTATTGCTCTACTTTGCAATTTAAAGTGGACATTTTAAATTATTCACAATAGACTAAAAAGCAAAAGCTTTTTTTTTTGCGCTCCAAGGTAAACCGATATACAGCCAGTATCGTTCGCCCCATACAGTCGATATTAAAAATAAAATAAAGGGAAAATTTTTAATTTTTCAAAATGTTTTAAATATAAATAGTTAATACGACTGATTGGCGCAGTGGATAGCGACCCTGCTTTCTGAGTCCAAGGCCGTGGGTTCGATTCCCACAACTGGAAAATGTTTGTGTGTGAATGATTTTAAGTGTCTGTATATTATTAGTACTTATGTATATTATTCATCAGTCATCCTAGGACCCATAACAAAAGCTGACGCTTACTTTGGGGATAGATTGCGATGTGTGTATTGTCGTAGTAAAAAAAAATAGTAACGAATGGTTTGTAATTTGATAAAGTTCTTTTATCATAATAAATGAGAAGATAAAAGCATTTTTTCATTTTCGTAAGTAAAAAAAAAACTGTATTCCACGGGTGTGTAGTGAGACGTGGTACGCTTTCACGGTTCTTGGACACAATGCAACGCATACAATAATGGCTGAATAAGGTTTCTATATGTTCTTAATTCTGTGGCTTTATCGTCCACCATCTGCTCCAGACCTTTCTCTTTAACTTTTCTCGGAGGACGAATGCCTGGCGAGGTAAACACTTCAATTCTATACAGCGCAGCGGCAGTGAAAAACATCTTTAACGACTTCCTCGCTTTCCGCGAGGTGGGCCATTAAAATGGGGGCAATGTCATTAAAATCTGTAGGTCACCCTTTTCAGCTAAATGAAGTATTTGTTGATCCTTAGCCTGGAAAATGAAGCCTAGTATTTGGTCCCCGGGTGTAAACAATTCTGCCTGCGTTGATTTTCATTGTTTGAAATTATGAATCCTAGCCATTATTCAGAACAGCTTCTGGTTGTAGTTGAGCTTTTTGCGACAGACCACGTCCGAGACAGTCTGCATGTTCTGCTGCTAAGCCACATTGTGCCAATACTGTGTTACGGTCTGAAGGGCCTGGTTACCGGAGTAATTAAAGGCGCATGAGGCGTAACACCTGCGCGCATGTTGATGGACAGCATGTTGCTGGACGTGCTCATTGCATGACCTGTTAAGTATTGCTCTGTAAGCGATGGTTTTACAGGTGGTAACCTGATGGCAAGTGGAAAACCATCCATCAACCAACCATCTGATTGGTCCGTCAATTATCACTATGAAAAAATACCGAAATTGATCACCCTGGCACAGTATTGCTGTGGCTTTAAGACTTGCCACTGATCTGGTCTGATTTAACACTACCGGCAAAGATTTGCCTCCGAATGGCTTAGGATAGGAGTATGGCTTACTGGTATAACTACCAGCTTTAATATAAATTACATTTCGTTTGCTTATTATATCAAAAAGGCCGACGATAGAACAGGATAGAAGGTTGTAGTAAAAATCGCTACGAAGGTACTTGAATCCGGACACGACCTTCAGTAATGAAGTAAACGACGAAGAAGAAGATTATATTTAAACAAATTATTTCCCACGATAACGCTCGCCGGGTGTCATGGCCGCACTCGTGACGTCATAGGCAAATTGGAGCTTTGGTAACTCCTCGTCCCATAGCTAACAATTATTGATTTTTTTATTAATAGCAAAAAACTGAGCAAGTATAGTTTGAAATCACCAAAAATTTGATACACGCAGAGATTTTTGAAGTTCAGGCATTACAAAACTATATTTATATAGAAGTGACGACATAATTTTGAATTCGGCGTTTCACCTTTCATCGCGGATTGCTAGTATTTCCACATTTATTTTTGCAATTAAATACCAATCTCTCTTCGAATATAAATAAAAAAAAAATTGTGTGTCAACTCCGAAACATGTACAAGTACGATTGTCGAAATATACACAAAAAGAGTTTATTTAGCTGAATAAAGATTAATCTATATATATAAAAGAGGATGTTTGTATATATGTCATCGATAAACTCAGAAACTATTTGACCGATCATTATGAAAATTGGTATGCTTATGTATTTTTTCACGGAGAAGGTTTATATGCTATGCCCATTGATGTAACTCCCCACCAGGCGGCGCTGTCAAGTATCGACTTCCGCCCCGTTCAACCGATTGTCATAAAAATTGGTATGACCATGTATTTTTCCACGGAGAAAACGAACATGCTATGTCCATTGATGTAACTCCCCACCAGGCGGCGCTGTCAAGTATCGACTTCCGCCCCGTTCAACCGATTGTCATAAAAATTGGTATGACCATGTATTTTTCCACGGAGAAAACGAACATGCTATGTCCATTGATGTAACTCCCCACCAGGCGGCGCTGTCAAGTATCGACTTCCGCCCCGTTCAACCGATTGTCATAAAAATTGGTATGACCATGTATTTTTCCTCGGAGAAAAAGAAAATGCTATGTCCATTGATGTAACTCCCCACCAGGCGGCGCTGTCAAGTATCGACTTCCGCCCCGTTCAACCGATTGTCATAAAAATTGGTATGACCATGTATTTTTCCACGGAGAAAACGAACTTGCTATGTCCATTGATGTAACTCCCCACCAGGCGGCGCTGTCAAGTATCGACTTCCGCCCCGTTCAACCGATTGTCATAAAAATTGGTATGACCATGTATTTTTCCTCGGAGAAAAAGAAAATGCTATGTCCATTGATGTAACTCCCCACCAGGCGGCGCTGTCAAGTATCGACTTCCGCCCCGTTCAACCGATTGTCATAAAAATTGGTATGACCATGTATTTTTCCACGGAGAAAACGAACATGCTATGTCCATTGATGTAACTCCCCACCAGGCGGCGCTGTCAAGTATCGACTTCCGCCCCGTTCAACCGATTGTCATAAAAATTGGTATGACCATGTATTTTTCCTCGGAGAAAAAGAAAATGCTATGTCCATTGATGTAACTCCCCACCAGGCGGCGCTGTCAAGTATCGACTTCCGCCCCGTTCAACCGATTGTCATAAAAATTGGTATGACCATGTATTTTTCCACGGAGAAAACGAACATGCTATGTCCATTGATGTAACTCCCCACCAGGCGGCGATGTCAAGTATCGATTTAATAATTAATTCATCATAAATAAATAATCTATATATATATATATATATATATATATACATTTAAATAATTAATTGAATAAAATTTAATTAATAGTTATTCGTAAGTAATAATTTCGATAAACAATACAAATTTAAGTAAGATTAATTATAAGTTACAGTGTAAATAGTTTTATAAAGTAATAATGACATAATAGGTTTTGAGTAAACAACTTCACACTTCTATTAAATATAGAGTATGAAACTGAAATAGATTTTTTTTTATCAATATAACCTGTTTTTGTCTTTATCTATATATATAAAAGAGGATGTTTGTATATATGTCATCGATAAACTCAGAAACTATTTGACCGATCATTATGAAAATTGGTATGCTTATGTATTTTTTCACGGAGAAGGTTTATATGCTATGCCCATTGATGTAACTCCCCACCAGGCGGCGCTGTGAAGTATCGACTTCCGCCCCGTTCAACCGATTGTCATAAAAATTGGTATGACCATGTATTTTTCCACGGAGAAAACGAACATGCTATGTCCATTGATGTAACTCCCCACCAGGCGGCGCTGTCAAGTATCGACTTCCGCCCCGTTCAACCGATTGTCATAAAAATTGGTATGACCATGTATTTTTCCACGGAGAAAACGAACATGCTATGTCCATTGATGTAACTCCCCACCAGGCGGCGCTGTCAAGTATCGACTTCCGCCCCGTTCAACCGATTGTCATAAAAATTGGTATGACCATGTATTTTTCCTCGGAGAAAAAGAAAATGCTATGTCCATTGATGTAACTCCCCACCAGGCGGCGCTGTCAAGTATCGACTTCCGCCCCGTTCAACCGATTGTCATAAAAATTGGTATGACCATGTATTTTTCCACGGAGAAAACGAACTTGCTATGTCCATTGATGTAACTCCCCACCAGGCGGCGCTGTCAAGTATCGACTTCCGCCCCGTTCAACCGATTGTCATAAAAATTGGTATGACCATGTATTTTTCCTCGGAGATAAAGAAAATGCTATGTCCATTGATGTAACTCCCCACCAGGCGGCGCTGTCAAGTATCGACTTCCGCCCCGTTCAACCGATTGTCATAAAAATTGGTATGACCATGTATTTTTCCACGGAGAAAACGAACATGCTATGTCCATTGATGTAACTCCCCACCAGGCGGCGATGTCAAGTATCGATTTAATAATTAATTCATCATAAATAAATAATCTATATATATATATATATATATATATATATACATTTAAATAATTAATTGAATAAAATTTAATTAATAGTTATTCGTAAGTAATAATTTCGATAAACAATACAAATTTAAGTAAGATTAATTATAAGTTACAGTGTAAATAGTTTTATAAAGTAATAATGACATAATAGGTTTTGAGTAAACAACTTCACACTTCTATTAAATATAGAGTATGAAACTGAAATAGATTTTTTTTTATCAATATAACCTGTTTTTGTCTTTATTATTTATAAATAAAAATAACATAAATTAAGCTGTCATTTCTAGCTGAGAAATTATTTTAATCGATTTTTAATTAAATATAGCTACAATTTTAATCTACATTTAATCATTTATTATTCACATTTCTTATTTACAATTATCGTTTTATTTTAATTCATTTTTTTAAATATAAATTTAATTTTATCTTATATTTTTAGAAAGAAGTTTATTTTATGAAAAATCCCTAATTTTTTTTTAAATTAAATTTTATATTTTAAAACATTAATTACATCTAAACGCGAGTGATAATATCATTAATAATTACCATGTCCAAGCTATTGGTTGTACAGGATATTGCAATAGTTGTCTCTGTTTCGTCAACGTAATCTTAGAAAATATTTTTTTTTATTTCAAACGCACTTCATCGATTAAAAAACTAAAAGTTATCATTTTTGCTTTAGTACTCACCGATTACTTGATTGGTAATTGTATATGACCAATTATTTTCACCAAACGCATTATCAGCATAACTGCACAAATTTTCGAAAGTATACCTAACCTACACTTTTTGCGTAAAATATTTATTGAGCAGCTGATAACTTGTATATTATCAAAATATATAAAAGGCAAAGGTCACTGACTGACTGACTGATTGACTGATCTATCAACACACAGCTCGAACCACTTGACGGATTGGGCTGAAATTTTGCACACAGATAGTTATTACAACGTAGGCGTCCGCTAGGAAAGGATTTTTTTAAATTCCATCAGGGTTAAATATGGGATGAAAGTTTGTAAAAAATTCTTCATTTATCAATTTATTTTTCAAGCTACATCAATTAAACTTTGATTTTAGGTTTTCGATTTATAATAAAGAAATACGTATTTCATAAGGGAACAAAATTTATATGAAAGTTTCTGATTTTTTAAGTAATCTCCGTTCATATTTTTCTATAAGCAGCAAGACCTTTTTTTAACCCTTTGTAGTAAATTTAACAAATCAAAAATAAAACTTAACGTGAGCGAAGCCGCGGGCAAAAGCTAGTACCATATGAAAGGGTAAATTAAAAATCCTGTTCAATTTATTCACCCACGGCGGAAGTGTAACTTCTTAAAAAAAGCCTACGGGAGATTGAGGTGGTGGTAGAGTATCAGAACTATTAGGATAAATTTAATGTTTATTATTTAGTTTCCATGGTAACAAGAATAGGAAAAAAAATTTATAATGTTTTCTATCTCACTCTGTCCCAATCATATATTTATGTGTTTGTTTCTCTACCTAGACAATATTCGGTTTCCTTGGTTACTCAAATAGGAAAAATAAGTTAATTAAACGAAAGCGACGTTGCATGTTTGCGCATCACAGTTGCCGGGCATGCAACGTCGCAAAGCAAAAACGTAACGAGATCATTCATCAGTAGATTTTACTCCTCACATTTTTCTAATACCGGGCGCCTTATATATGAAAATCGATTCTTAAGGAGTAAACTCCAAAATACGTTTTCAATATACATGAATCGTTATATCATTAGATAAATACAATATTTTAGCGATTCCTTGTTACTGTCATTATTCCATGGGTTTTATTACGCGAAAAACTAATTGTTAATCTAAAATATAATAAAAGTCAGTGGCGTGCATAGAGGATATGCACAGAGTATGCAGATGATATAAAATGAAGAAAATCTCCAGTAAGAGATAAATACTTAAGGTTAGGTTTAATACTCTTACAATGCCTATTTGTATATGTCTATAAGTTTTTATTACTCATACTGGAGGTTTTCTGCATTTTATATTATCTGCATACCCCGTGCATACCCTCTATGCACGCCACCGATAAAAGTATACATACATATACGAGTACTTTATATTTAAACACAATTCTACAAACTGCAATTGTAAGAAGTCAGGCATTTTCAATCCAGGCACCAGACATTTTAAAGGCTTCCCGCGTAATTTCTGAGCTTCTTCCAGACCTAATAATATAACGTGACCTTAGCCGCTAGAAAATTAAATTGTGTCGTCGTGGAGCTCTTGGCATATGTAAAAGTTATGAGGAAAACCAATTTCATTTCTACACATTTGAAATATACAAACTCATATTTTGTCGTAACTGTACACTACTAGCTGACCCGGCGAACATCGTCCGCGGATCTTTCTTTTTTATGAATGTTATGAATATTTTAATACTTTTTATCATATTTCGGACTAAGAGAAATCCAAAAAATCAAATACTATAAAAATTGGTCCAGCCGTTTTTGAGTTATAAATGGTGTAACTAGCACAACTTTCTTTTATATATAGCTCGACTACACTTTCGGGGGGCCGAGTTCAAATCAAGGTATACAATTTGGCGGCCTTATCACTTTATAGCGATTTCTTCCAGGCAACCAATGGCGAAGAAAACAAATACAAAAAATAGGTAGGTGGTGCATCCATACGAGTACATATACCCATAAAAAAATTATTTCATTACTTAAATAAATCTTAATATATATAAATCTCCTGTCACGATGTTTGTCCGCGATGGACTCCTAAACTACTTAACCGATTTGAAATTAAATTGGCACACCGTGAGCAGTCTGCTCCAACTTAAGCTTAGATCTTTAATTATAGTCGCAATTTTTTTTTATTGCAAATTATTTGTCTATAATTAATTGACAGTCACATGTTATATATATATAATACTATACTCATTTAAGGCTTAGCGATGCTGAATACTTTAAAAACAAAATCTAACGCAGACGAAGTCGCGGGCAACAGCTAGTATATAATATATATATGTAACAATACTATAAAAAAACTACAAAACAAATTAATAATTAGTCTTAAGGCTAGATTCTCATTTTAACCTTTCGCATGGTCTTCGTACACACGAAAAATTTTATTAACATCGTGTCCCAAAAATTGGTCTTGACGTCTGGTGACCCAAGAGCTGGCGCTTATTTAGCCCAACGGCTAAGTCTAGCAATTCAAAGGGGCAATAGCGGCAGCATTTTGGATACCATAGACGGCTTATATTTTTTGTAAATATTGTTACCTTGTAATTATTAGTAGGTTTTTTCTAATGGGAATTATATTAAAATAATAAAATAACATGTTTAAATATTAAATAAATATATATGCTCCTATTCGGCGAAGCTTTTCGTGAGAAGACCATTGACTGAAACAACTATCGCAACAATAACGGTTGACCACGTAGCGATAATCTCGTGACCGGTCCAAGTATTTTGATACTTTTCCCTTTTCATCTTTCACCATATCATCGTCTTGAGGAATATTAATGGTGACTGTAAATTATTTATCATCAACATCACAACCCATTACCGGCCCACTACAGAGCACGGGTCTGCTCCCAAAATGAGACGAGGTTAATGCCGTCCACCACGCTGGTCCAGTGCGGATTGGTGGACTTGACACACCTTTGAGAACATTATAGAGAATTCTCAGGTATGCAGGTTTCCTCACGATGTTTTCTTCACCGTTGAAGAAAACGCACATAACCTACGCAAGTTAAAGGTACGTGCTGGGATTCGAACTCGGCCCCCCCGAAAGTCAAGTCGAGCTTCTACCCAATGCGCTATCACCGCGTCTCACTTTTTTTATTAAAAAGGTTTTTTTCAAGGAGACAAAATATTGCAACCGCTTTAAAGCTTTTATTATTAAAGGGGTTTATTTTCAACTGTCCCTAATAATAGAGCACTTTGGTTTCACTACAAATGGGTCGCCACGTCCACAGAATTAAGAAAGTACAGAAACCTCATTCAGCCATTATTGCATCGTGTCCGAAAACAGTCAAAACGCCCCGCGCACGTCACATTTCACAACCGGCGAATGTTGCTAGCTCACAAGCTGGCTTTTTGTGTTAAACTCTCAGAACATTAGAGGTAAAATAATTACTTTCAACTGCTAAATCGTATAAAGTAACTAACCGCCGCGGCTGTTCCAGGAACTACCAAAGTGGATTTCGATGCTTCAATATTAGTGGTGCCATATCTGTATGTTCATAATTCTGTGGTGCCGTCTGACCCGCCACTTTAGATGTCTCACATCAGACATTCTAATAATACTGAATTTACAAAATTACCTCAACAAATACACATTCAACCAGAAAATTTACCCCTTGAACTTTGTACCTACCTGATATCGATTTCTTTGTGAGCGTATTCACAAACGACTATTTTCAATCTATTGAAAGTAATCCGATCTGACAATTCCCATACGCGATTATCATATATCGATTTTTGCGATATTTCGGCCGCCTAATATCCAATGTCTTATTTAATCAATCTCAATAAATATGCCGTGAGGTGACGGCGTATCTGATCCCCCTCCCCCCTCTCCTCCCCTCCCCTACCCGCAGCTGTCGTACGAGGCGACTAAGGGAACAAACGGAACACGGCCAGCAGTGTTGTCGATACTACTACTACAGTCTACTGCGATCATCGACCCGTCGGCCAACATGGTGATTATGGAACGGTGGGCAAGCTTTTCGCCCAGCATTGGAGTGTTGGTGATGATACGCCGACTACCTAAGGCTTTTACTCAGAATAGTTGTGGCAACTAGCAGATTCATATCAACATCACCAACGTCCAACAAACCTCTAGCGGTGGTGCCAATTACTTTTTTATAGAAGCGGTAATAGCGCAGTGGGTAGGAGCTCGACTTTATTTTCGGGGGGCCGGGTTCGAATCCCACCTAACTTTTATAAGTTATTTGCGTTTTAAGTAATTAAAAATATCACTTGCTTGGACGGCGAAGGAAAACATCGTGAGGAAACCAGCATACTTGAGAGTACTACTTAATGTTCTCAAAGGTATGTGGAGTCCACCAATGCGCACTGGGCCAGCGTGGTGGACTAGACGGCCTTAACCCTACTGATTGTAGGAGGAGACCCGTGGCCTGAAGTGGACCAGTAATTGCTGATATGATGATAATGGAAGGAAAAGTACGTACAGATTCTATTTATACAAACAAGGTGCCGACTACCTTTGTGCAAAATGTTATTCGCATCTGCTCATAGTTTGCTTTCTGCAGGCGGCCATAAGCATCGCGGGAAAGTTGTTTTCACTGTACATCAGATAATCTACGCAGATGAAGTCGCGAGCATCAGCTAAAAAGCTAAAAAAATATATTAAAGTGTGTCCGACGTACGGCTTTCAGTCTTCGTACGAGATCGTGAGATTTTCGCACACTATCGGTGCCACTCGGAAGTTCGCTGCGTTCGGATATCGCGCAGTTTAATTATATCTGTCGTTTGCTACCACACCTCCGCCGTAGTGTTTGTATACTCATTGTGAATACACTATTGACTGAAAGTTAATGAATCGTGTTTATTTCCTCATTGCTAACAAGTATGAACTATTTTAGGAGATTTATCGTAACGCAAACCTGGCTTTTCGGCTTGTATGGTAGTACCGCCACTGCATGAGAAGGGGTTAAGGCCGCAGACCACCACGCTGGCCTAGCAATATGTAGTACTCTCAGGCATGCAGGTTTCACGACGTTTTCCTTCAGCGTCGAAGCAAGTGATATTTTTAATTACGCATATTAAAACGCACATAACTTAGAAAAGTTAGAGGTGGGACTCGACTCGGCCCCCCGAAAGTGAAGTCGAGCTCCTACCTACTGCGCTATCACCGCTTCTTACCTACCTATCTACCGACTCTAATTATTAGTATGGTGTAATCGTGAATCCTTGCGAATATAACTGTACTGCACTGTACCATCGACAATATAGGTAAGCACTCAGGATATTAATTAACAATAGTGGCGCCCACGTACTCACTACATCAATCAAGATATTCCTATCACTAAGGATTCCCTCAATATTAATAGGTACAAAGCTAATTGTAATAAGCCTGAATTCAAAGATATCAAATTCCAATTCAAATTCAGAAATGTTTTATTCATGTAGACCTTATCAGCCACTTATCAAGCGTTTGTTAGAATATAGTCAGAGACTATAAGAAAGTATGTGTAGTGTGGTATTATTGAGTATGGCATCTCTATTCAGTAATACAAGCGTGTCAACACTTGTACTGTTTTATCTTTGCAGTTGGTAGACGATAACTGTAGTAGAATACTAATGTATTTTAAATAGAAGTAAAGTAATAAACAAATCAGTAACGTAACAGCTTTCTACAATAACGCTTAAAGAGAAAAAAAATAGTTTGGTTTTATGTAATCACCATCTTTTATTTATTACCTATGTAGGAAAACCACGCTTTATTTACTAAGTCTTATTTTCTTGACAACTTTGATGTGAGAGTCTAGCTCTACTGTGTCTCTACCCTAAAGGCCTTTTTAACACGTTTATATATAAAGTCAAAAGTCAAAGTCAAAAATATCTTTATTCAAGTAGCCGGCACTTTTAATGCGTGTATTACGTGAGACGCAGTAAAAACTTTTTTGCTATGGCATAACAAACAAATCACTCCTATACACATTATATATCTTTATAATATTAGGTTAGATAGAGAACTGATATAATGTTTCTAAAAGGTTTTAATATGAGAGTTACGAAGTATCAGTTAACTTTATAGAGGCGACGACAACATAATAATGGTGCCATGATGACACCCTGAAAGACACCTACACGTACACGAAAACTTACATTTCTTTATAAGAAGCTTATATAGATCAGAAGAACAATGAGGCTTTTACTGTTACATAATACGTTGGTTAAGGTCCTAGCTTTGAAGCGTTATATGCGAATTAGTAGTCATAATCTATTAATCATTCTACTCTCCAATACGCTACAGTATAAAGCGGTCTTTTATTACTATTATCACATGTTAGTGATAGCATCTGATGCCGACGGCATAGCGTGCTTTCCGAAGTACGTGTGAAATAAATAATTTGATGACAAGGTTGCTTCGAAGCATCCGGCTCCGCTTTCATCTTTCACAAGATAGAAAAATGAATGTCGAAATGTAAATAACTGATGTTTGAAAAGAGAGCAACTGCTGAGTTTCGTGCCAGCTTCTTCTCGGTAGAATATGCCTTCCGAACCGGTGTCACTACAAACAGACAGAATTGACGTTTCAAAAGTGCTTATATTGGGACTGCTTGAAATAAAGTGCGTTAGTGATTTAATTAAAAACGAAGTCATTAAAAAAAATTTGCTTTAATAAACTTTAATAAACTTATGCCTCATGTACCTGTAATTACATTGGAAATCACAGCCTTCAAACCGGAACACAGGATTAAATAAATAAATAAATAAATATACTACGACAAGACACAATTCGATATCTAGCCCCAAAGTAAGCGTAGATTGTGTTATAGGTACTGGGGATAGCTAATTTATATTTTTATGAATATAATACACATTAATACTTATAATGTACTGAAAAACATTCATGTTCATCACACAAACATTTTTCCAGTTGTGGGAATCGAACCCACGGCCTTAGACGCGGAAAGCAGGGTCACTGCCCACTGCGCCACTCGGCTGTAACATAGGCGATGGTTTTCACGGCCATCACGGCCCGTCTATTATTACTATTAAAAAAATAACAGGTAATTCAAATATTACAGGTAGAGCCTTAATATTTGCTTTTAACGCAAACAATGGATCATTGGCACTAGCGAAAAGTCGAGAAAAACAAAGGTTGGATAAGGTTTCCTAGAGCACCTTGGGAACTTACAAAGGTTGAAATGTCCTTTGAATCGTAGAGTTGCACGCTCGCTTTTTATTAAAAGAAATAATTTATATTTCAGCTTGTCATTTTGAGGTTTCATACGAAAATTGAAAAACTGTTTTTAAATGTTCTATACGTGCGTGTTCTATAGGTTGGTATATTATGTGCACATCTCGGAAAACTACTACTAAGATTTTAAAGAATTTGAAGTTACTAAAATGACTGATGAATATTTTCTATAAATAATATTCATAAATACTTATAATATACAGATGAACAACCAGACACTGAAAAACATTCATGTTCATCACACAAGCATTTTCCAGTTGTGGGAACCAGACTCAGAAAGCAGGGTCGCTGCTCACTGCGCCAATTGGCCGTTTTTTTTAAATATTGTTTTATTATAATAATAAAACTAGGTGTAGATAAACAATATATTAGAAAAGGAATAAATGATAGAAATATAAAATAATGATAATATAATAATAAATGGCAAGAATGCTGCTTAGCGGCTGAATTAAGCTCTCAATCACAAAAAACTTAACAACTACTAAAACGTAAATTTTCCTTCGCCGTTAAGGCAAGTAAGTAGAGGTGCTTGGGATTCAAACGTTGTCCTCAGCAAGTAAAACCAACAGTCTCATCTTCTAGGCTCTCACCGCTAGCGAAATATAGTTAGATAAATATTAATAATTAACGTAAAAAGTCTATAGATCGCCCCTATAATGGGTACTTTGTGCACACAACGTATTGAGATAAACACATTTTGTGTCACTTTATACAAAAGCCATTGTTCATCGACGGCCAATGGCGCCAGTCGGGAGGTTATATTTATGCTACCTACGAGTAGCTTGTCGTTTCCATATCAGTAACCCCCAACGTATAAACAAGGTTATCTTCACGCTTTTGTTAAGGATCGACTCATGTTAAAGACGCAATTCGTGTTGACGATCTTTTGTAAATAATTTATTCAAGAAATCTTTAACCGAGGAATAAATTTGTCAGTGTGTTTTGAAAGCCAAATATATCGTTATCTATCGGTAGCTGTTTCCTGCGATTCCAATCGCATTAATTATGGGATGTAGCGAACTGAAGTGTCGTACTCATAGATGTAAAGTCCCGCCGAGCAAAGGCAGCCGCAGATCGCGCGAAACTTTAAGTTTACAGTATCCCGTAAACTACGTTCACGTCATCATATCGAGCCATTACAATGCCACTCACACAATTCTCCTGCCACAATGAGAAGGGGCTAAGGACGTATTCCACCACGCTGGCACAGTGTGGATTGGTGGACTCCGCATGCCTTTGAGAACATTATGTAAAACTCTCAGGCATGTAGGTCTCCTCATGATATTTTCCTTCACCGCTGAAGCAAGTGATATTTTTAGTAACTTAAAACGCACATAACTTCGAAAAGTTAGCGGTGCGTGCTGGGATTCGAACTCGGCCCTCCCGAAAGTGAACTCGAGCTCTTACTGTGGGTCAGAGCTCGACTTCACTTTCGGGGGGGCCGAGCGCTATTACCCCTCAACATGATAGTATTGATAAAAATACTTTTTTTTTGGAAGCATTAATATTTTATGCCTTAACAATCACGGTTGATTTTTTAGATCTTTGAAAGACCAATATATTTGTTATGGACCATTTATTTTATAAAGCAGCTTCTCTTTTTAAATAAAGGCTTCCGAGGAAATATTATTTTCACAGGTAATAAAATACTACTGAATGTATTTTTAAAAGTAGTTTTTGAGTTTATCTGATTTCTAAAAACATTATTTATCTTTATAATGTTATTATACTGATTTAAAGCACAAGTAGGTACCTACCGACTTCTTAAAAACACAGTTATAAATGCGTGACCCATTATGTAAAATTATATACACCATTGCATATAAAAATGTTATTACTCCGAGGAGTTATCTTTTGCCTCAGCACATTTTGTTTCTTTTACGCAATTATTAACAAATTCAAAATTCAAATTCTAAATTTCTTTATTCTTTATTTCTTAAATTTCTTTTAGGCCTATCACAGGCACTTATGAAGCGTTCATACATACATGTTTACATAATTGTAAGGGGATTGTGATAACCCAACCAACGATCGCCAACTTAAACCTAAAGCTACGAGGGTTCCAAACGCGCCCTGGTCTAAGAAGAGCCCACAACTTAGCCGGGTATTTTTTTTTTTGTTATCACCATCTCACAGTAAATTTATTTAGTTATGAAGCGAGAGCAATTCACACCCAAGCTTTTTTATCGTGAAACATGCGGCGTAACTTTCAAATTGAGGCATGAGCCATCTTTTCGAAAAAGGGGAATTGACACTCGAGCGGACGAACGGATATACAGATAGACAACGCCAAGACACGTGATTCAAAAGCTACTTCGAAATAAAAGCAAACTTTGTCGTTTATTTTGAAGAGTCGATTGAAAGTAACAAATAATTTTACAAAACTTGTTATTTCATTTTAGGATTCGGATTTTTTTTTCTTGGTTTTTTTTTTATTGTACTCTGTCATGTTACGAATGTGGGTAACATGGCAGGGTAAAATGAAAAAAGCATTGATCGACCGCTGGAACACAATTGAAATAGCAGACTTGGGCCCGAGGTGACGTGCGGAAATGAAACTACGTAGAAACGAACATCGCTTACAGGAACATATTTATGTATAGAAAAAATTTGACAGTTAATAAACACATCATTGGCATCGGAAAAGGATACAGAGCAAAACAATATTAAGAAAATTGAACATTGTCAGATAGGATACGAACAGTGGCGTGCACTTCATACGTGCACAAAAGCACTGCATACCCTAAAAATTTTGTATTACTCGTAAAGGGGAAGGATTTTTCCATTTTCTGCCATTTTCCTTCTTTATGCATACCCTGGTCAAAAACCCTGTGCACGCCACTGGATACGAATGGGAAGTCTTATTCTCTGATAGATTTAAATGCTGTGTGTCTTTAGATAGTCTGTATGTCTTCCCAACCCAACACCTGTCCAGTACAGAACGTCATATAAAAATATAATAAAGGGTTTAAAATATAACTGTCATATTTCTAACAGACTTATACGTCCCAAGAACTTATTTATAGTGGCATATAAAAATAAGGAAAACAGAATTTTATTACATAACATAGGTTTGATAGTTGTTATTGGCCTTTGGCCTTTAGGCAAGTTTTACATATAGATAGAAATAGATTTTATCAACGTGGGCCGAACCTGAAATAGCTGTATCAGATTAGTGGCGCAACCAATATATCATAGAATATGAAGGCAAAACGTGAGGCTGCGCGGCCGCCCACATTGTTAGCTTACGTCAATTATCGGCAAAAATATTTTCAAATGGAAAACTCCCTCAGAAAGCTATCATTAGTAAGTATTGTCGTTTCTTACAAAAGCCGCATCCTACGACATCTTACCTTTGAGAACTTTTAACGACATGCTTTCACGTGTGTATTTTTATACACCTTTCATAAGTATTTCAATTAGTGTTGCCCAAATGCAAGAACAAGACGAGACTTAGCCAGTCTTGGTCTTGGTCTTGCGCCAATACACCTGGTCTTGGTCTTGGTTTTGGTCTTGCGCTCCCAGTCTTGGTCTTGGTCTTGGTCTTGCAGCAAGAGTCTTGCAAGTCTTGCAATTACCTATTAGTCTATTACTATTTATTAAAGTTTACTTTAAATCTTAGAAAAACGTATTAGAATTGGAACATTGTGAGCTTGAATTAACATAGCCATAGTAAAGATCAAGCAGATTAATAAATAACTGAAGATTTGATAAGAAATTCGAAAAATCAACTGACCTATATGTCGTTTTCCATGGAAGTAACTGTTTCTTAATAAACATTTATGATTTATAAGCTTACATTTGCTAAAACATGTAAAAAAACAAATTAATTACAATAACTTGACTGTATTTTAAAGAACAATACTTATCTGTCTAGAAAGAGATTGAACCCTCAACTTATAAGAAATTTAATAAAAGAGTTTTACGATTTATCATTTATTTGAATAAAAAATAAAATACAACACAAATCAACAGCTTTATCATTAGGTTATGATACTTTATATCAATTCTTTTGACCAAGAATTAATACAAAGTAACCACCTGGCTGACTCATCACTTAACCTATTTCTATGTTTTCTAATTACTAATGATGCTTTAGAAAATAACCTCTCAGCAGGTACTGAAGTTGCAGGTATTGAGAGAAAATCACGGCCCATTTTCGATAAAATCGGATACTCTGTCTCATGCGTCCTCCACCAATCTAAAATGTCTTCCGAGCTGGCAGTTCTTGGTTTTCTCAGGTACTCCTCCAACTCGTCTATCACTAAGCCTTGAAGACAAGATCCAGATGACGTCGAGGGACATTCATAGAGTTTATCAAAGTCTATTACGTCTTCATCTTCATCACATACTTTATTGTCTTTTTCTGGTAATTCCAGAGATTTGTTCAGTGAGTGTAGACTTTTATATTCTTCATAAAGTTCATTGAACTTGCGCAGACTTTCTGTTTTAAGTTGCTTCCCCCACATTGTCAGGTCAAAAGTGTGAGCCTTATGCCTTGGGTCTAAAATTAAAGAAGTACAATAAATCCAGTTGCTCTTCTTGTAATGTTTAAGCATTTTGTCTCGAGCTGCTTGGAAAGCTAGAATGAGCCTTTCATCCACTTCAGATCGATTAGGTTTCTCATCTAACTGTTTTACCATGGATTCAATTTTATCTAGCAAGAGATTAAATGATACAATGACTAGCGGTAACGTAACATATTTGTCTCCACCAAGATTTGTACTTAAAAGTTTAAAGTTTATTAGAAATTTATGTAATTTTTCGAGTACCTGCCATTCATTAGCTGTGATTTGAAAATCATTCAATTCGGTGACAGAACTGCACAATATGTCAATGCCCGCTCTCACTTTTAAACCAAATCCAATCATATCATGTGTGGAATTCCATCTCGTTGGACAGTCAAGAATGGCATTTAGATTTGATGGCACGCCAGCTGCTTCACAAGCAGACTGAAACTTCTTCTTCACTATCTCACTTCTTTTTATTTTACTGGAAATACTGCGTAACTTTGTTACAGATGTACGCGAGTCAGCAATATTTGGTGCAGATTCTTCATCTTCCTCATCCTCAGTTTCGTCTGCATAGTCTTCGTACTGCTGATCTTGCGCGTTAGTGTCAGACTCACAGTGTAATGCTAAGGTCTTTAATAAATCTTGTACACCAAGGTTTAAAATGTGAGCAAAGCACCGGAAATGTTGATTGTCTGAATCAAAGTGTGGCGGCAACTGTTTGCCCAGTTCATACATAAATTTGGTATTTGCAGTTGCGTTGTCGACCGTGATACCTTGTATTTTATCAATTATGCCATATTCCAATAAACATTCATGGAAAATCGTTGCAATATCTTCCCCAGTATGTCGACCGCGTGATGGTATAAAATCAAGAACTACAGATCGATACTTCCATTCGTTGTCTATATAATGAATAGTAACCCCGTAGTAACTCCTACCAGCAATTGACGTCCACCCATCAATGGTAAACGACATTTTAGATGATAATGGTTGAAGTCGTTCCTTGAGATTCAATTGGAGCTCTTCAAATCGCTCTTTGACTTTCCTTCTAAGTGTAGACCTTTTAGGAAACACCATATTAGGGCAAATACGTCGAAAATATACTTGTGTAAAAAATGAGAAGGGAAGATATTTTTTCACCACCCAATCAACTGTAGCTGTCGTGATGTTGTCACTGCTGTTTTCCGACTGAAACAAAACAATAAATCTTGTGTTATTATTTAAAACATACTAGGTTTGAGCGTATAAGAGGAGGAGGTTTGTTGTTGTTAAATCGAGAAAATCGTTAAATTGATATTTGTTATATTAAGGTTGCACTGTACTGTAATTTACCAAAATAAAGTACTTAGTTGTTACTGGCCGATTAAATGAAAATATGGGTGTTTATAAAAAATATTTAAGACGATAATTACATACTTAATATGTCGCACCCCTAGATGAAAACACCACTAACTCAAAAATACTTACGTAAGTTAATGGCGTTTTTGAAAGTATCGCATGAATAGCTACACGGAGTTAAAATTCTTTTAACTGTTAAAAAAATATTCTTACCTGTCCACTTCTTCCAGCGGTTACTAAAAAGCTTGTGATATCTCCACTTAATTTTGCTTTAACAGGAAGAAATATTTCTGATTCCTTTTTGTGGAAAGACATTAGATGTTTCCTTAAGCCTGAAGTGTTTCTGTTTTTCATTTTTATTTCAATCTTTTTATGTTGGCACAATTTACACAAGGCAGTTTGGGATGCATGAATTATTTCGAAAAACTCCTCAAATTTGCTTTTGGGTCTTTTAGATCTGTGACTCAAACTCTCGTTACTCGGACTAGAATAATTTGAATCTTCGTCACTCATATTAAATTGTACACGTGATACGTTTTTAGAAAACAACGAGAATTAGTAAAAACAATTATTAAGTTAGAATCGAAGCACAGCTCAATTGGAAATGACTGGAATTAAAATAATTCCTTCATTTATAGTACGTTTCCTTGCTTTTTACCGCGCCGCCTCGCCACGTGCCGGCTCTATGAAAAGGATGCCGCCGCAAATCGAACGATGCCGCGTGCGGCGTACAAACACACACTAAATATTACCTACTTGTACAGACGCGACCCGTGAATAAAATATATGTAAAGAATTAGTGCCAATCACTATTCTTTACATATAAGTGAATGTTTTGGCGTGCATCTATACTAATATTATAAAGCTGAAGAGTTCGTTTGTATGTTTGATGACAGAAGTTTTAAAATAAATAAATAAATCCTGAACGTCACTATACCTCCAAAGTTACTATTCCTCGTGGACGAAGTCGCGGGCACAGCTAGTAAATACTTACTCTCATCATCTCTCTCAGAGATATTCGAACACTTTTTTGCTATTTTTTCTTGTAAAAACTTAAGAAATATAATGACTAAATGTACAATAATAGTACCTAAGTAATTAGTTTAAAACCATATAAGTAATCAATATTATAATTACTTACTAGAATGAATTATTATGACATCTACTACCTATCCTCACCATTTTATCCTAATCATAATACTACTTGCGTGATCAGTATAATGTATTCATTTTCATTCTAAGCACTCTGAAACTTATTTATTCTTTGGAACACCTGTAGGTACTCTTAAAATTCGAAATTATTTTGCATGAATAGTGTCAAATGTTATGATTTCGGCGCGGCGGCAACGATTGTTTTAGATTTCAAAAGAAGCCGCCGGCGCGTGTATCATAACCATGTACTTCCGAAAAGCGGCAAATTTCTTTGAGAAGTAAGTACAAAACCTTTGATGCCGCATTATCAAAGTGCCGATGGTTAAAACATAACTATGCATGCACTCAGTTTGATTTTAATAGATATTTTTTTATTCGCTATGTTTATGGTATTAGTCGTAATGCGCATAGGTCCAGTTTTTCATATTCTTTGATATAGTTTTTTGCGTCTCATAGAATTCCTAAGCGTACCTACCTACCTATACACCGAACTGTTACACCTAACTACTCCGTGAAATAGCGCTAAGTCCTAGCTGCAAGACGCAAGAGTCTTGCAGGCTATGTCTTGTTCTTGCTCAAGTCTTGCACGGTCAGTCTTGGTCTTGGTCTTACTAAAAATACGCGGTCTTGTTCTTGGTCTTGGTCTTGCAAAAACGCAAGAACAAGACCAAGACTGCAAGACCAAGACTGAATTTGGGCAACACTAATTTCAATACACGCGCTTATAAAAGCGAAACCAAACCGTATCAATTAAGTCTCGAAATAGTAACATTGTAAGAAATTAAGAATATATTTCGTACGTGGGTTGTCGTCAAAGAGGCTAAAAAATTCGTCATAAATAGCATGTAACCGTCTGGAAAATAAACCGTCTAAATACGTCTCCCGGTGAGAGGGTTCTACCATAATCAACGCTGGACGCTGCCCGTTCTCCGTTATACTCCTCTAATCCCCTCGTATGACACCAGATGTATGAGGAGGGGTGGTGACAACGGATTGCTGATCTGGCGTCACCACTGGAGCTTCTATTTTTCCATGTATAATGATTACAAAATTTAAATACTTACTGGACGGATACTCCCGTTCTCTTGCCTTAAGTCCTACTACAAAGGTTGCCTGTAAGAGATTGCTTGTAGCCGAAGGCCGCCTTTGCATGTCTACATTGTGTACTGTATACTTCTTACTGTTTCTTTTCCTGTATGTTATACGTGCAATAGTTTCTTGTTCTTCTTCTGGAGATTTTTACCATCTTACCTGACTTGTTTTGGTGAACTTAAGGCGCATTGAATATTATTACTATTGTCTTACTCTGTCTGCGCATAATTCGTAAACTTTATATTATAGAAACGCGCTGGTAGTCAATGGTTACACTTCACTTTAAGAGGGCCGAGTTTGAATCCCGGCACGCAACCCTATTTTTTCCGAGCTGTGTGCGTTTAAAGCAACTGTGGGTGACAGCCGAGTGGCGCAGTGGGCAGCGACCCTGCTTTCTGAGTCGTAGGCCGTGGGTTCGATTCCCACAACTGGAAAATGTTTGTGTGATGAGCACGATTGTTTTTCAGTGTCTGGGTGTTTATTTGTATATTATAAGTATTTATGTGTATCATATTCATAAAAATATTCATCAGCTGTCTTAGTACCCATAACACAAGCTACGCTTACTTTGGGGCTAGATGGCGATGTGTGTATTGTCGTAGTATATTTATTTATAACTAAAACACTTGCTTTAAAGGTGAAGGAAAAAATCATTCTCTATAATTCAAAATTCATTTATTTCAAGTAGGCCTAATATAAGCACTTTGTGTTTGTTTAATGTTTTCAAAGGCGTGTGGAGTCCACCTATGAGAGACTATGGCCTAAACCCTTCGCATTCTGCGAGGAGACTACTGGCCCTGTAGTGGGCCGATAGTGGCTGTCCAATGTTGATGATGAATATTTAATATTTTTCTGCACCTGCGATGTAATATCTACAGGGTTGGCAGGGTATTTATTTACCCCATACCCCAAATTGCCCCGGCCGGAGATCGAGTCCATGACCTCCGCTTATAAGAAACGCTCACCGCTACGCCATGGGGGTCGTCAAAACGTCCGATTAGCTGGAACAAATAAAACAACAATTTAAACATTATTTCGGCTAATTACGATAAATACTTTCATGGCCGTTAATTAATACATTGAATCCTTAAAAACCAATTAGCCAAAGGATTCATTAATGGAACGCTATTTACGAGAACTTTTTATTGTAAGAGATTCGTTGGTTTGATCTTTATTTTTATCTTTAAATAACAAATTTCTAATTAATATTAGAAACGACCTTTTGTTTAAATTAATTTAATTAATAAAGTAATTAGAATCAATGAAATGTAACCTTTTGTTCTGTATTTTTATCTTAACTTTTTAAGTAAATGATTTGTATATTCTATTTATATTTTCACCTATTCGAATGGACTAATGGACATTAGAAATAGAAATTTTCATAACAAGAATTAATGAAATGTTATTTTTTGTTGCTTATTTTTGTCTTAAAAAGGTAAATGATTGGGTATTTTATTCTTTACCTATGCTAATGAACTAATGGATATTAACAATAGAAAGGATCACAACAAGAAAGATATTACAACAAAGCAAATCAATATTAAAAATGAGGAAGTGTGTTTTTTGGTGGGATGTGATAGGCTAGTTAATGGACTTCGGGTTCTTCCGGAGGAACCGAGTTCGACCCCGGACATGTAACTCGGAGTTAAATAAAATAAAAATAAAAAAGCCATTTATTCTACTACCAATAAATATAGAAATACATATTACATTTATTCACATAATTAAACTACATAACATAATTCAATTTATACATATTTTAAAAAATTACATATTTAATTTCCTTACATTTATTTAATAGCTAGTCTCCAATTCTTATTTGTTTTGTTGTGTTGTGGTAGAAGTCGCCTCTCTGGCGTAGGCCTCCCCCAGCTCTCTCCATTCCCTTCTTTCCTTAGCGTTTCTCATCCACAAAGGTCCACATACTCGAGTAAAAACGTCCGCCCAGCGTTTCCTTGGTCTTCCTCTTTTCCTTTTCTTATCTCGGAGTTACGCGCACTCAATTATCAATTGCTTGAACGGTGGAGTGAAACATCGTGAAGAAACTCGCATGTGTGAAACTAAATGCCTACTGCCCAAACCTTTCCATACTTAGAGTGACCTGTAATGGATTACGCTGTCCTGTAATCGGTTCAAAGAATCATTTATTTCTCTTAAAGAATAATTTAACATATGATAAATGAAAAAATCTACGAAATGTCGATGCCATAGTGTAACAATAAACGGTATTACAATTGAGATAGTATGCGATTTTTTTAAGTTGCGCTTAGAAACTTTAAACGCCTAAGCCAAAGATAATGACGTCTAAAGCATGAACGATAATATTAACCGGGTGGTAACTGGTCAGATACTATAGTAGACGACCTCCCTGGCGGTGTCTTATAAGTCGACAGTCCCGGATTCCATTCCCAGCGAGGATAATTTGAAATTTTTTAATTTCCGAATGATCGCTGGTACAGTCTGAAGGGAGCACAGAATTAAGAAAATACGGAAACCGTTTACACGACTAATATTGAAAGATCAAAAGCCACTCCACTTTAGTAGTGTGCCACAGGCGGTTAGTTTCTTTACAGTTTTTTAGCAGTTGATAGGAATTATTTTACCTTTAATGTTCTAAACGTTTACCATAAAATGGGAAAATGGGGAAAGTTTGGGGAACATTCCGCGGGTTGAAGTTAGACATGCGTGAAAAGTTTACACTGTTTTTGGACACAATGCATTGCATGCAATAATGGCTGAATAAGGGTTCTGTATGTTTTTAGTTCTGTGGGCGGGAGGCTATGGCAGTGGCTAGTTGCTAGCATACTGAAAAAAGCATGCCGCTAAGCAATTTAGCGTTCCGGTACTGTGACGTGTAGAAATTATAGGGGTATTGTTTTAACAATGCCTGCAAAACTAATCACAGGTAAATCCTGCTACTACATTGGACTTCGTCAAAATTGCCATTAGGTGAGATTGCAGACAAATTCAAATGTAGTGTAATTAAAAAAATAATTAGGTACTTTTCAGTCATCAGTGCAACTAGGGGTTATGGTATAAAAGGCGCAAAAACGAAAACAGTTTAGCTCGAAGCGCCTTCAACTGTTTACTGTGATTTCTGTACTTGACATTACAAGAAGAAAATAAAACATAACTCATAACTGAGCACGGCAAACATATTAAATTGTTGCGCTAGAAGTATTTTTCTCAAAGCGCTAAAGTCCATCTCACAATATTTGTCGTGAAAGTGTTGCATGAAAACTGCTGCTAGTTAAAAATTATTGACATCTTGGAGATGTCTCTTAAAAAGTTCCTTTGACATCTTGGAGATGTCTCTTAAAAAGTTCAAAGTATGTATTAAACGTAAGCTTATAGAAAAGTGCTATTATAGTATAAAGGACTACGGAATCGATAAAAAAGGTTGGGTGTGACTTATTGCGCTTCTAAGGGTTATAACAATAAAAAACACCCCGCTAAGTTTGTTGTGGGCTTCTTAGACCAGCACGCGTTTGGAATCCTTAGTTTAGAGCTTACGAATATGGTTATCGCCATCATCTCACTACCGTGTAATTCTCGTGTAATATACGTATCAAAGGTGCCACCATTTCTACTTGAATAAAGATATTTTTGACTTTGACTTTCACTTTGACTTTATGAGCAGATCCCTTAGTCCAAGTTGTGATATGAAAATTGACTCTAATGTAAACGAGATAAATGTATTAAACGATAATGGGTAATTCTATATGCGGCGTCGTTCCCAGAAAATAAAATAACTGTAGCATTATGAATGATATCGCCTTTTGTTGCTCTAATGGAGTAGTTTAATTAATCCCAAGACAACATATCTGATTTCACTTGGAAAAAAAAAGATATATTCGTTAGAAGAACCTGAGAACAATGAATAATATATCATTGTTCTAACAGAATAACTGATATTTCTTAATAATAATTAATAAATACATTTTTAGCTTTGGTCTTCCTAAAATGCCAGATTTGCTGTTTTATAATGGCACTCAGTTGTATATAACTCAGACTCATATATATAAACTAATATATGAGTCTATATATATATATGGCGAGAAGCGTGACAGCCTAGCGGTTAAAATTAAGAATTACATGCTAGATAATATATCAAATAACTAGCCTAGCCGGCAAACGTTGTTTTGTCATATAATTTATTTTAAAAGGAATTTATCTTAGTAGTCTTATTTTAGCTTTGCTTAAATAATTAATAATAATTAAAAATTAGTAATAATAATAATTCAAACTTAGCTCAGGGAAATTTTAATCGAATGTGAAAAACTTTTAAAAAAAAACACGATAATTGATCAGTTCATCAGAGCGGGATGAAAAATGATTAAATTACTAAAATGAAATCCGGGGGAAATATCACTTGCTTCAACGGAAAACATCGTGAGGAAACCTGAATACTTGAGAGTTTTCTCCATAATGTACACAAAGGTGTGTAACGTGTGTGTGTGTGTGTGTGTGTCCACCAATCTGCACTGTGCCAGCGTGGTGGACAAAGGCCTAAACCCCTTCTCATTGTGGGAGGAGACCCTGTAGTGGGCCGATAATGGGTTGATATGATGACTAAAATGACTATTGGTCCTATGTATGTTTAAATAAATAATTAAAAAAAAAACTGTCAAAAAAAAACCCTTAATAATAATATTAATGATTAAAATTTTATATATAAGATAAAGATAAACATAATACATATCTATATATACAAAAAAACCAAAGATCCTCCATAATATAAAATATCAGAATTACGCTAACGTATCCGCGATATTAGTTTACATTAAAACCAATGCAAACCTTCGCGCTACGGTGTAAATAGGTCTACAATTTTCCCGCCTTATTGCTTTTCGATGGGGCAATGAAATAAAATGACTGAATGAATAATTATCTCGTTGCGCGTGTTAGGAAATAGGGAATTATAGCACTTTATCTATGATAAACCCGATGATTATATTAAATATATCAACAAATCATAGTTTGTATACTCATTGATAGTGTATTGAAAATAGAATAATGGCCTTTAGTAGACTGTCAAAGAAAAATATAGGATCTATGGCGGGAGACGCGAGTTTGACAAGTTAGATTGGCGGCAAAGAAAAGTGATGACGGATTTAAATTAATGAATTGAGAATAGAAGATTAAGTAAAGTATTGTGGATAGAACGTTACAAATTGGGAATAGATGATTTATAATGGAAACGACATACTTAACGAAATATTGTTGTGACAAAACAAGAGTCGTATATACTGGTGATGGTGTTGAGATAAGTTGTTAAAAGTTGTTGGTACTATGGTTGTACCTGATGTTGCATCAGATAAGTATATATCATCTTTTGGTTTATTTAGGTATCATATATGGAGCCCTAGCATAACTTTATACCGACAGTTTATGTAGCAGAGGTTGCTCTATACAAACAACTTGTTTCAAAAGTCCTGATGTTATAAGTGATCCTAGTAGTTATGTTTGACCTGTCTTATATGTCTTGTATCAAAGGGCCTAGCGTTATAACATATGATAAGATCTAAGTGCCATCCTGAACATTGTGGGTATTGCAGTGAATATCTGAATACCTTGGCCTTCATTTCTCTATATTTTTTTAGCACGCGCATAAGCTAACTCTACAGGAGCGTCGCGTCCGCCAAAATTGCTCCGCAAGGCACGGGGCCGAATTCGATCCGCCAATATCGTACGCATAAATATGTCGCTCAGACAACGCAATCGATCTACTGGAGCGCACACTGGCTTCTACCGATATACCTAGAAGCATCAAATATTCAAATAATTCAAAGTCAAATATTTCTTTATTCAAATAGGCACATATATGGCACTTTTGGTGCGTACATAACTTGTAAAATAACATAGAAGTGAGTTGATGGCGGTAACTAAATTAGTCAACTTAAAACTAAAGCTACGAGGGTTCAAAACGCGCCTTGGTCTAAGAAGAAGCCCACAACAAACTTAGCCGATTGTGTTTTTTTTATGTTATCACCATCTCACATTGCTGCTCTATAGACACAGATGTGCCGCTAAGTGCTTTAGCGTTCTAGTACGATGTCGCGTACAAATCAATTAAAGGTATCGGTTTAATATAACTGCAATACACCTAATATGTCAGCCTGTTACTAGGTGAGAGTTAAAGGCTTACCTTTATAGGGGTAAGTTTTTTTTTCTTGAATCCACTACAAGCTAGCATAGTACCGGACCAGACTAACTATTCCACAAAAAATCTAGAATCCATAAGCAAGAATCGAACCTGCAACCTACCTAGCACTAAAAATAAATAATAATAAATAAATAAATATACTACGACATAACACACTTCGCCACTAAGCCCTAAATTAAGCGTAGCTCGTGTTATGGGTACGAAGATGACTGATGAATATTTTTATGAATAATATAGGTACATCTATACAGTAAATATCATCCATATTTTTAAACTTAAATTGCTGCACCAACCCGTTCCTTCCTCTTTCCTAACGTCAAAGGTTGACTGGAAGAGATCGCTTAAGCGATAAGACCGCCTTTGCACGCTCTATTTTCTATTCTGTATATGTGTTTACTTTGTATAAAATAATAAATATAAATAAATAGTAAATAAATATACTACGACAATACACACATCGCCACTTAGCCCCACAGTAAGCGTAGCTTGTATTATGGGTACTTAGATGACTGACGAATATTTTTATGAATAATATACATAAATACTTATAATACACAGATTAACACCCAGCCACTCGAAAACATCCATGTTCATCACACAAACTTGTTACAGTCGTGGGAATCGAACCCACGGACATGGACTCTGAAAGCAGGGTCGCTGCCACAGCACCAGTCGGCTGTATATATTATAATTGTCTAAATAAATAGCTCGCGAAAAGTTAGAGGTGCGGGCCAAGAATCAAACTCGGTTACGAAAGGGAGATCGAAGATTTAACCACTACGATGTCGCCGCTACTGTGTCTATAAAAGACAGACTGAAGAACTCCTGATTTTGTTTATTTATGCGAGAATTTAAACGAGGCGTTACCTCGTACTGAAGGTTGACGGTTGACACCGAAGCGACCCCCTTTAGGGTGGACACTTGTGCCACCCCGAAGGGCGCCGTTTGCCCCCCTTACTACGCGACACTGGATATATCGAATATTCCGCTACATGAGTTCAAAACGCTACTCGATAAATCTTTAAAGTTCCGATGTATTTATTTGTAGCTAGCTAACTAGCAATATATACAGTAAGCAATTTCTGATGGGTGAAGTTTTTGATTGATTCGGTGTTTTATTTTTTTACCACTACAAGTTAGCCCTTGACCTCTTTTTTTTGTCGTTGGGCACGCTGGTTATGTCGGAATCGTACCAATTAAAACCCCACTGTGTTCCAGCCAGTCACCTGATGGCTGAAGAAAATCTCCATTATGAGTTATAAATACTTGAGGGTAGGCTTTTTATAACTCTTACAATGCCTATCCTTTTTTGCCTATGGTTTTTTATAACTCGTACTGGAGATTTTATTCATTTTATATCGTCTGCATACCCTGTGCATACCTTCTATGCACGCCACTGGCCACTGGAACGCTTTCTCACACACCGGGTGGAAAGTTAGACCTTACCTGCTGGAGGTCAGTGGCGTGCACTTCATACATGCACATAAGCACTGCCTACCTTAAATTTTTTGTGAAACTCCATCCAAGCCATCTTCCTTCTTTATGCATACCCTGGTCAAAGACCCTGTACACGCCACTGTTATGGGGTATGTCAGTTATGTTAAACCCATGCCCCTATGGTTTCTACCCGGCGGTACGTCTTTATTGTAAGGGTTGTTACTACGAGTAGCTATAGATAAGCCACATAGTTTGTGTGGTAGGTGGTTTTGAGTGCTTTAAAATACTTATCTTGGGTTTGAGTCTACGGTTGGGCCAAGAATTTTATTGGTTTGTAGCTACTAACTCGGAGATAGGAAATTCGCTGTAACGCGTGCATCGGAGAGCACCTTAGGCAATCGATCCATATGTGTTCTCGTTCGATACCGATTGGGCTACCATACTCCCTAACCGGTTAGCCCGCTAAGACTATATCGTCACTTCCCGCCAGCAAATATTTCAGTTAAGGGCTAACTGGTAGTGGAATTAAAAAAAATCCAATCTCTCGGTTAGTGTCTCCAGTGGCGTGCATCGAGGGTATGCACAGGGTATGCAGATGATATACAATGAAGAAAATCTCCAGTACGAGTTATAAAAAACTTAAGGTTAGGCATTGGTAAAAGCAGTATAGAAATTAATTATTCATTCATTCATTTTATATCGTCTGCATACCCTGTGCATACCCTCTATGCCCGCCACTGATTGTGTCTTACATGTGAACCCGTCATTTACCTCCCCGTTCTACATGTACAGAGGTATTTTATTTTAAGTCTCGCCATTTAATCAATAGCTTATAACAGTACACTGCTGGCATAAACGCCTTTTCCAACGGGGGAATACCCCATAATCACCACGCTGGGTGGACGGGTCAGTGATCGCAGTGATAGCGCTGAAGACGCTGATGTCCGTTTTTTTTATATTCCCTTAAACGTAACCCGTGGGAAGCGTAGGGCTGGTGACAACTGTACTCTGATTTGCCGTCACCACACGACAAGTCACATATGCCCATTTGCATTTAAAAAATATATTTTTTCAATAAGCCTAGGCAATCGAATGCCTAAAGATTTAGGCGTAGTCTATATAAAAAAAAGTTTAACCAACTCTTCGGCGACCACTATTGATGTATCCCTAGGAATCGACCTAGATTACGTGTTATTTATTTAGGCATTGCGAAGTTCGTCGTTAGTGAAACGGGAATAAATAAATAATAATAATGATTTTCTTAATGATATAGATAGGAAAATTAACGGTAAAGTGTCAAATGTAAATTGTTTATATTGGAAAAGAGAAAATGCTTCCAACTTTTTTGAAGGCCGGTCGGCGCAGTTTGTAGCGATCCTGGTTTCTGAACCCAAGGCCTTGAGTTCGATACCCATAACTGGAAAATGTTTGTGTAATGAACATGAAAGTTTTTCAGTGTCTGGGTGCAAGTTCTCTTATGATCTGAAGAAAAGTTATAATTTTAATTGCATAAAGCGCACGTAGCTTAGAAAAGTTAGAAATGCGTGCTGGGATTCGAACTCGGCCCCCCAAAGAGAAGTCGGAGTCCTACCCATTGGGCTATCATCGCTTCAATAAACTCAATAACAGGTAGCTATTTCGAAATCACGGTTTTTAAATTTTTTAATATTTAGAATCCTCGAAGATTGAAAGTTACAGCGGTGATAGCTTAGTGGTTATTACTTCGACTTCCCGTGCGGGGGACCAAGTTCGATTCCCGTCATACACCACTAACATTTCGCAACAGTTATGAGCGTTTTATGCAATTAAATATCACTTACCAACGTTGGATATTGTAAGTGGCAGGTCCGGGCCAAAGCAACTTGGAAGCTTCGGCCGTGGCAAGTTTTCAAACCTCGCCTTAGGCTCGGGTGATATCCTTCTCGGGTAAAATATGTTTTACAACGCACCCATAATCGATATATACGCGACATCATACCAGAACGCAAAGTCGCTTAGCGACACGTCTTTGTCGGTAGGGTGGTAACTAGCCACAGCCGAAGCCTCACATCATACCAGACCAGAGAAATGTCGAAAGTAATAAATTCCCAGACCTCCCCTCCTGGGAATCGCTCATCACTGTGCTAGGGGAGGTCGTAAAAGCAATAAAGGCTAGCACGGTAATAATGACAAGGTTGCGTGGAAGCATCCGGCTCCGCTTTCATCTCTCACAAGATGGAAAAATGAATGTTAAAATGTAAATTGTTGATGTTAGAAAAGATCAACTGCTGAGTTTCTTGCCGGCTTCTTCTCGGTAGAATCTGCCTTCCAAACCGGTGGTAGAGTCACTACACACAGACATACTTTTCCGACGTTTCAAAAGTGCTTATATTAGGCCTACTTAAAAAAATATTTAGAAAAAAAACCTACCATCGTGGAATTGTCAAAAAGAAACAATGATAATTTAACGATAATGTATTCGCAGCCGACTGATTTTGGTTTTCTTTCAATGTCGCAGCAATTCAATGTCGAAAGTTTCCTCTTCAGAAATTATAAATTCTCAGATTGTCCCTGTCGGGTGCCGAAACTGGGAACACCTATTTTAAACCACAACGCTCACCGGCACGCCGGGAAGGCAGTCAAATTTTCAATTTTAATAATATAATACTTGGTACATCGGTATACGCGCTGTATACCGATATAAGAAGTGTATATGTACTTTGCTGGTGGTAACTAGCCGCGGCTGAAGACACCCACGCCATATTCGAGGGAAAAGCAAATTAACTTTATAATTTCTTCTTTATTACATATGTTCAAGACCTTACTTCCCTCATTCTGGTGTGACTCAAGGAAGCAATTTGGGTCTATTGGAGTTTTTAATATTAATTAATGTATGCCAAGAGGTGTTTATTGTTTGCTGATGATTTGATAATCTTTTTTAAGGTTGGAGACTCCTGTGAGAGACTGCCGCCCAAATTCTTCAAAGGGATATTGATAATGTGTTACAATGGTGTAACCAGAATAGACTATTATTTAATGATAAGAAGTGTGCAGTTATTACTTTTACTCGGAAGACAGCACCAATTGTGGTGAATTATCAATTAGGTGGGTCATATATATCTCGTGTGACTATGATTAGGGATCTGGGTGTAAATATGTCAGATGACCTGCATAAAAATATCTGTACTAAAAGCTTATAGAGCGCTGGGGTCTGTACTCCGACAGTCACAGCATTTTAAATCTGTCGCTGTTATAAAGCTACTATATAACACTTATGTTCGCAGTAAACTGGAATGCAATGCTATTGTATGGAATCCGTATGAAATAAGTTACATTGACATGATAGAGAAAATTCAAAAAAAGTTTATACGGTGGCTTTATAGGAAAAAGTTTGGGTATTCTGTTGGATATCCCACAATATATCCAAGTATGTTTCTTCTTGGTATGGTGGGATACGACCGGTTGGAACTGAGGCGTACTGTAGCGTTGCTCCAGTACGTGATCAATTTAGTCCAGGTCAAAACAAGTGACTCCTTTATGTTAGGATCGATAGGTTTTCATGTACCGGATGGCTATACCAGTGCGCGTCGTCGTAATTTGTTTGCTTTAACATGTTGCAGAACTAGATTGACCCCGCACGCCCCACTGACTCGTGCGCTACGCTTGCTCAATGACCTAACTAATAGTAATTCGGAACTGGACATATTTCACACCCCGCCGCTTCAGTTCTAAAAGCAAATGAAAATGTTATTAGAAAGTTGGTAATCTAAGATATTAATTATATGTTTGAATGTTTTGTTTTTATTATTGTTTTTTTTTTTTTAATTTATAAATTTATATAGCTTATGTTTATGTTTTAATTTAATTTCATTTGTTGTAATTATTACTCGTTCTTACATTCTTTTAATAGCCCCGGTGAGACGAATTGGGAACTGTAATGTCTTCACATCATATATATATATTCTATTTTGTTTGTAACATACTTTATACACCATCCACTTTCACTTTTTTATCGGCTTCGCACGCTCAGGTTGCCTTTAAAAGTGGCGTGCATGGAGCATAAAATGAATAAAATCATCAGTAAGAGTTATAAAAAACTTAAAGAAAGGCTTTGTAAGAATTACAAAAAAGCCTATCCTTAAATATTAATAACTCGTACTGACGATTTTTTTCATTTTATATAATCTGCATAACCTCTATGCACGCCACTGCTTTAAAAGATCACTTTTAGTGATAAGGCCGCCCTTGCACTCGAGCACTAAGAACTATTACTGTTTTCCTTGTTTATTTCCTATTGTGTTGTGTTGCAATAAAGTTTTTCTATTCTATTCTATTATATATTGGCGCTAAAAAAAAGAACTATGATTCGGGCTAAAATTTACCCGTCTGATCTCACCTTAACGAGGGTGTACTTTCTAGCCCGCGGCGAAGCCGACGGCGCAAATCCAAACGAGGTTGTATTACTACCGACTGTAACGGTATAAAAGCAAGTAAAGAAATAAAGAAAAATATCTTTATTAATACATTATGCCACTATTACAAATAAAAATGCGATGGTGACTGACTGACTGATCTGTCAACGCACAGCTCTACCACTTGACGGATCGGGCTGTAATTTGGTACACAGATAGTTAGTTATTAAAACGGTAAGAAAGGATTTTTAAAAATTCCAACCCTAAGAGGGTTATACATACGACGCAGAGCTAATTTCAAAATTCAAAGTCCAAAGGCATCAAATAGGCAATGAAAATTTATATGAAAGTTTCAGATTTTTTAAGTAAAGTTACGTTCACATTTTTTATTTGCAGCAGGCATTTTTTTAACCTTTGTAGTTAATATTTACGAAATCAAACATTTCTTTTAACGTGTGCGAAGCCGCGGGCAAAAGCTAGTTACAAATACAACACGTGCTCATTGAGCAGTTATTTTAGGTTCTACCAGACGCTTCTATTACATGAACTACAGAAGCGCCAGGATTACGCTTGTCATTACGACGATAAACGGCCGATTGGCGCAGTGGGCAGCGGTCCTGCTTTCTGAGGCCAAGGCCGTTTGTGTGATGAACATAATTGTTTTTTAGTGTCTTGGTGTTTATCTTCAGATAGACCTAAGTCTGAGTGTTTATGTACATTATTCATAGTAAAATATTTATCAGTCATCTTAGTACCCATAACAAAAGCTACGCTTAATTTGGGGCTGGATGGCGATGTGTGTATTGTTGTAGTATATTTATTGTTATCATGTGTGACACAGCCAAGTAAAAAGCTCCAGCTCAGCAATGTGCTAGGTATACAAGGCGTGCAACGCTGATTTTCAGCTGAATCCCTAGTAAAGGGTGACGCAAGACGCATATAACTAGGTACTACAGCTACCTATTCTAAAAATTAACTTAAATGATTAAAAGCTAAAATGATTGGCTAGCAAATTTTAATTTTAATAATATAATTATTATATCTGTATATTTCAGCACTGGGAAATGCATTTACGATTATTTTGAGTCACAGCGAGTCGCTGTGGCTCAAAATAATGTGTGCTGTGGCCCACAAAAAACTTGGCCACTATTTTTGTGTTATCACCATTCTTGATGTTCAGTTGTGTAGGTGGGAGAATAAGTGAGGAGTAAAGGAATTGCGGGTTAAGTTTTTGGAGGAGAACTGTAAGAGCAGATCATAAACTTAAACGTATGTATATATACGAGTACTTATAGGATAATTTAAACATGTTGTTGGGTGTGTAGTGCATTATGAATTTGTGTTAGGTTAAATTGTGTGGTAGAGTCACTACAAACAGAATGACTAGATGACAAAAATGCTTATAAACAGGGTCTACTTGAAATAAATGAATTACGCTTTTATTATTTACTAGATGTGCCCTGCGGCTTCGCCCGCGTAATTTTGGGAGGCAGCGTACTGCTACATAGCCTACACCTATAGTCATATATGAGATTTTTTCACAATTTTTTTTTTATCTTACGTAATTTTTTTTTCAATGAAAAGTATACTATATTATTTCTAATAACTCCAAGAATATGTATAAAAAGTTTCATGGAGATCGGTTCAGTAGTTTTCGCGTGAAAGCGTAACAAACAAACTTACATTCACATTTATAATATTAGTAGGGATTTGGTGCCCGTTTTCACTAACGTTGAGCAAGGCAATGCTCATGGGCTGCAGGGAGACTAAATAAGGTAGCGCCAGATACATTGTTAAGATAGTTAGCGGATCAAGATCACGTATCGCACGATTTTCTCGCATGCTAATGCACCAGACAGGGTGAAGCGGGCAAACTCTTAGCGCCTAACTCATATAGGTACACTCCATGTTTTTATAACTTGTCTTAAAATGTAAACTATAGTTTCGTTCCTATTAAGTGTAAAGTATCTATCAATATATATAAAAGAGAAAGTGTGTGGGTTCCGAAACGGCTGGACCGATTTCAATGAAACTTTCAGGTAATCTCCGGATTGAACTGGTGAGTAATCCTGTAAAGTTCGGTGACGATCGGAACACTCCTATTTTTGAACTATCAAACTGTCAAATACAGCTTTTATTTACTATGATGATATTCTATTGTTGGGTGTACATGGGTGAAGATCATTATCTACACCCATGTACACCCAACAATAGAATAAGAGAAGAGTACAGAAGAGAATGAATACGGAGAGAAATAAATGATTTAATATATTATGAGACTTAAATAAAAAATTTAATGATGTCAGTTTATTGTTTAATTAAAATAAAGCAAAATCTAGCCCGGCGAAGCGTGCTGGGTACGCTAGTATTTTATAAATATAAAAAAACAAGTGTGTTGAAATAAAGAAACTAAACAAAACTAAACGAGGTTTTCTTTATGGAAGTGAAACGTGTCAAGCAAGCCATACAAATAAAAGTAAAATTAAATCTTCGGTCAATTTTTTCCAAGTTTCGAAACAGCCCATCAGTTTGGACACGTTTCTCACAGTCTTAAATAACACTTTTAGCAGTGTGACCACGTGTTAGATAAATTCATGGGATTAATGTATTTACCTACATGCGATTTTACGTCCCTATTTTCGATGCTAAATTTAATTTAGTTAGCATCAGTATTACCTGTAATATTCAGTAGACTCGTCTTGAGGAGGTAGGTAAGTCACATCAATAAATATATATATAATTTTTTATAACTTAGAAGTGATCAGGCTTTTGGAAAACTGATGAGAAGAAAAATAGCATGCTAAATTTCCTTTTTGACGACTTGGAACCCTTTTAATAAAGTATCACAAAAAAAGTTCGTAAAATGCATACGTAATGCATAAAGCGCGTGTTTTCGAAGAGCATATACTTATTACTGGGTAAAATTGAAGGATGTATCCCTTAAAAGTCATGTGTAATAGTCTTTGCGGGTGAGTCTGGAGTATTACTTTCTACGACAGTCAAAACGTGAACACGCCATGAGATGACAGAGAAGCAAAAATTCTACAATCATCTATAGCGGTTTCAAGATATAACTTAAAAGTGTCGGACTTTCATCCAAACTTTCATCTTCTCTTTAGGAGTGAAAATTAAAAAAGTTAAATAGCAGCCTCCTTCAGGATTGGGCGGGTGCGTTATTATGCAATCTATTATATATTCTTGGGTCATAGTGGCCACAATCCTCCGAAACAGCTGGACTGATTCTTAAGATTTTTTTTTGCATATTCGTTTTGTCTGAGAATCAGTCTGTTTTTTATTATTTGTTTTTAAAGCGGTAATCTCTGAAATCTGAAAATTTCAACTCTCTACCTATTACTGTTCATGAGATTGCAGCCCGCGCACAGACTAATGGACCCAACAAGCGCTTGACCAATTTTTATATTTTTTTATAAATCGATTATTTATAAAATTTCAACTTTCTATTTATTGCGGTTCATGAGATACAGGTACCGCTGACAGGCCCGACTCGCACTTGACCAATTTGTATATTTCTTTGTAAAGCGACTATAGATATGCGAACTCTGAAAATTTCAACTCTCTATCTATTGTGGTTCACCAGATAAAGACCGATGACAGACCCGACTCGCACTTGACCAATTTTTATAATTCCTCGTATAGCGACTATAGATATGCGAACTGTGAAAATTTCAACTCTCTATCTATTGCGGTTCACGAGATACAGACCGCTGATACGCCCGACTCGCACTTGACCGCTTTGTATAATTCTTTGTAAAGCGACAATAGATATGCGAACTCTGAAAATTTCAACTCTCTATCTATTGCGGTTCACGAGATACAGACCGATGACAGACCCGACTCGCACTTGACCAATTTTTATGATTACATGTAAAGCGACAATAGATATGCGAACTCTGAAAATTTCAACTCTCTATCTATTGCGGTTCACGAGATACAGACCGATGACAGACCCGACTCGCACTTGACCCATTTTTATAATTCTTTGTAAAGCGACAATAGATATGCGAATTGTGAAAATTTCAACTCTCTATCTATTGCGGTTCGCGAGATACAGACCGATAACAGACCCGACTCGCACTTGACCAATTTTTATAATTCTTTGTAAAGCGATAGTAGATATGCGAACTCTGAAAATGTCAACTCTCTATCTATTGTGGTTCATGAGATACAGACCGCTCACAGATCTGACTCTCACTTGACCAATATTTTTTTTTTTTGGAAAGCGACAATATAAATACACAAAGAAAATTTCAACTCTATCTATTGCGGTTCATGAGATACAGACCGCTGACAGACCAGACTCGCACTGAACCAATTTTTATAATTTTTTGTAAAGCGACAGTGCATGCAAACACACAAAATGTCAAGCCTGTACCTATTATGGTCCATGAGATAGAGCCCAACAGACGGACGAATTGAAGAACGGTGGAGTAATAGGGTCCCATTGGCACCCTTTGGGTACGCACCACGGAACTCTATAAATTATACTTTTTATTTTTATTTTTATTAAAAAAATTAATCTTATAAACCCTCAAAAATTCGATTACGATAATATATATTATATAATTAATATTAGTAATCAGAAAAAATCTTAACCATTTAATCGTTAATTAGAATAACTTTAACCAACACTGGTTCAACGACGATATCAAAAGCTTTCTAATTAAAACAAAAACTCTACCCACAGGCAACTACTACTGCCACCTAACATACACTTCGTTAAACTCCCGCGTGAGTAATTTTTTGTGGAGTGAACTTTTACGTACAAAACTATATGGGTTTGGTTCTGAACGAAAGTTGCGAGATTTAAAACTCTGCGGTCAACGCCATCTATGTCACGCAGATGTTACTATTGTAAAATTTAGTTTTCTAACTTTACGTTTAGAAAAAGAGCGTACTTTTTACATTTTTTTCTTTAGGAAATTAAAGAGTTTTTGTGTACATAGATTCTTGTAAATAATAATTAATATAGTTTTTTATATTTTTGGATAGATTTTTAAGTTTAAAACAAAGTTTGAAAGCTAATATATATTTCTGAAACAGCTAAGAAAAAAGTGTTAAGTTCGGTAGAGTTTATATTTTACCTATGAAACATATAAATTTACATTTGAACTAGGTATTTAAGCAAAAAATATAAGGTTATTAGATATTTTAGCTTATAAAAGTCTAAAACATTTGGACATAAAACTTTAAGTTACCTACTAGGCTGCATTCGAAATGCGTTCCGAACATGGCTAATGGCTATAAATATAAAGCATCTGTCATTCTTCCTGTCAGGCACAGAAACAGTGCAAGACAATGTTACTTGTATTCAAATAACTGCTAAAATTTGACGTAAACAGTAGCTATATTTATAAATAAACAAATTTTAAATAAAAGTTATTTTAAATCGATTTCAAATGTTTAATTTTTTGTCCACGAATGATAATATTTAACTCCTTGACATGACTACATTCGGAGCGCAAGCGTATTTCATGTGTCGCCAGTAGAAAAGGCACCTACTGTGTCCCTAGTTTGAAGTAGTGACACTTGACTATTTTTTCAGTTAGAAGCTTTAGTTCCATGTTTGTACTACTTTAATAAATCTACTTTAGTGGTATTTCAAATTTAGTACTTAATTTTCGCTCGTTTTTTATGTTTTGTATATATGACTTGGTAGAAATTGGTAGTTTTTAAAATTGGTGTGACAGCTGACACATGTAGAGTATAAAGTACAGCGTGCTCGCTGCTTAGCTCTACCAATCGGCAATCGGTATTGTTCCGCGGTCGCGTGTGCTAGCATCGTTAGCGAGTTCGTCTTCGAGTTTAAATAGTTTCATTTACGTGAATTAATAATATTGTTCTTGACTTTAATTATCGTAAAATGCTGTGTACTGTTTATGTGACTGGGCTGAAGTAATGTATGTAAGTATAAATTAATTTTAACACCGAGTTCTCTAATTTGTTTGTGTTTACAACTTTAGGAAGACGTTAACAACTTACGTGCGATGCGTGTAGTTTTTTTTACTCAATAGCGACGTCTTTTGTTTTTTTATGATTGTATAAAAACTTTTTAGCTTTGTTTCTTACACATTTAAGTTTATTCCTAATTTTTTCCCTGCGAAATGCATAATTACGTGCTAGGAAATATTTGTTTTGACACTTGCGGTTAAATTAAGTTTCGTTACTGTTTATATGCTTTGTGATCAATTAATTTCTTGAGTATAAATAAATATAAGGTTTATTTATTTCGGTATTATGTTTTCGTCCTAAATACCACGTGAACGTGCTTCCCTAGGATGAAGTTTTAGTAGAGTTATTATTTGCATCAATATGTTTCTTTTCATAATTCTTTTTTTTTTATTAGTGTATGTATATTTGATATAATATATTCAGAGGTGTGATGTCCTATTATATTTTTCATTTAATTTCCCTAGGATGAAGTTTTACTAGAGTTGTTATTTGCATCACTATGTTTCTTTTCATATTTTTTTTATTTTTATTAGTGTATGTATATTAATTTCATTTATATATTAAGAGGTGTGATGTCCTATTAAATTTTTCATTTTAATTAAGCATTTATTCTACAAAATTAAAGTACCTTACTTACTTTTCTTTTTACATATTCTAAATGAATTTAGAAAATTGTATTTTTATTTTGTTTTTTTCTACCTTGAGGATATCAAGTGCTACAACTATAGTCTGTTGGTTTTCACCATAGGGTCCCAAGGTATAAACTAGAGAAGACTAACATCTTATATTGAATAATTATTATTGGCATTTGAAGGTCCAATGTATATTGTGCATTGTCATAATATATCCAAAGAAAATAGTAACCATGACTAAAGATCCAATCCTAATCTTATAAAACTAAAGAAAATTAAAACAAAATCTTTGATTTCTATATTTTTTTTAAATCTAATTTACATAAGTAATTCTCATTCAAAGTAACCAATTAAAACCAATTTAAGTTATTACTAAATACTTTATATCTATTAATTAATAAGCAAATAAAAGAGCCTTGTGGGCGACTGAATATTTTTTTTGCAACTTTTGTGAAAATATTAAAAAGAATACCTATTATGTTCATATAATATGCAGGCAAAGCGAATCATTATTTACTGAGCGAGATTATTATTAACTAGCCTTGCTAATTAAAGTTTTTGTTAAATCTTACTTAAACTTCTTAAGAAGTCTTGGTTTAGCGGCTATACTGGCATCAATTACCCTTTCAACTATGTACCTTTTTATGAATGAATATAATAGTTCAAGTCTCATCTAAATAAATTAATTACAAAAGCATTAGTAAGACTGAAGAGACTAAAATATATTATTTTAAATATTTTTCTAAACACTTTTCTTAAAAATATATGTAACTTCCTCCGTTAAATCTTAAAAGTCGAAAGTTGCATACTTGGTTATCCTCGGTAGAATTTTTCCTGTTTATACATATTGGAGTATTTACATGCGCTATAAACATGTACATAGTTGTTAAAAGTTGGTTGTATCTACCTTACTAAAGGTAGTAACAACACTACCGACACTACACAACAAAAGAAAGAATGTTTAAAAGATCCGCATTAAAATTTTTTTTTTTCGTTTGATTTATCGTTATCTAATTTGGATATTTCTAACAATAACCACAACTAATAACCATTAATGCGCGGCTGCTTGGATGCATTTAAATTCAAAAAAAAGTCTGTGTGTTAACTTTAGGTCTCCTTCAGTACCGATTTTCCATCGCAAAACGTAAATAAATGAGACTGTCGCCCGTAAGTCGACAGGTGCATTCGATAAGCTGATGTCAGCTTATGACGGACAGGCAGTATTCATTTATTAAAGCGTTATTAAAAAAATGTGACTTTTTACACATTAAACAAAATATTTACAACAATTATCTTTGTAGCATAGAACAAGTAGTTGCAAGAGTATGTAGTTTATGGTATCGCAAACCATGGCACTGATGACTATATGTAATGCAAGTTATGGATGAGTTCCCAGGAATTCAATAGTGTTGTACCTAGTATCTGGAAGAACCAGAGGTAACGATGTAGATTAACGAGTCGCGGAACTGAAATGATAATAAGTCAAGTAAAAAGCTTATAAATATGATCGCGCTAGAATGGCAACCTCAAACTAGTAGGTAGAAAAAGGACGAACGATTATCTACTTCTTTATCTTTTGCTTTTGTTAATAGATTGTCTCGTAGGTGGCAAAGGTACAAACCGATGGACGCTGGGATCCCAAGGTGCTGGAATGGCGATCTCCGATAAACAAAGCATTGGTAGGCCGCCAACTATGTGAGCAGGTGACTTCAAGAAAGTCGCGAAAAGCCACTGGACGCACAAGTTTAATATGACGATTTGTATCGTATGTGTGGTGAAGTCTCAATGACCAGTATGATTACCCGGTGGTATGCGTAAAGGCCTCCTCAAATTTGCCTGCCCACTCTGGACCTCGCTGCGATTTGATCCGTTCCATCCCTGTTATCCAAGCATGGGAGAGAAAACCTTTTTGCATTGTCGACTGCCAGCCAGTCGTCATTGGCCTTCACAATCGGAAAATCACGCCCATTGATGGAAATTGGTATTTTGTATCGCAAGGTTCCCACTGCTCTCTGCTATTCGTTTGATGTCATCTTTCGAGGGTCTACCAACGCTTCTTTAACTGGAGATCGACACTCCAGCACTTTGGCATGCCAACGTCCATCGGTTTTCCGAGCTATGTACTAGTAACGACTTACGGTTCTATCTATTAACACAAGCAAAAGATGAAGAGTTAGAAGATCAATAAGTTTCGTGTTTTTTCTTATGTCGTCGACAGTTATTTTATTAAGAATTTTTATCCCTAGCATTATTCTCCATGAATCCTTGGCAATGAGCCAGTTTTGCGCGTTTATAACTGTAAGCGCCGTTTGGCAGCCGTATGTAAGAGTAGAAAGAATTGTAGAGTCCATCAGATTACCATTTAGGTGGCATGCCGTCGTTGATAGTCCCGTACCAGAACTGGCAATTTAATAATGATCCCTAATGGGGGACCTAAAAAGATTTCCAGATAAACTTTCTCTTAGCGTATACCGAAACCCGTACCAAAGGTACCGTTGCCTGAATTTTTAAATTCCTTACTTGAGATTAAATTAATTCCCGTTTTCACCCCCTTAGAGGTTCCAGTTCTCTGAAAGAGAAGCTTATGCTACTTACAGTTTATGAAAGCCTCCTGTACCGGTTGTGGGATTTCCCGTCTTTCCAAAATTGGTCCAAAGATTAACCAGTTGAAACAAACACATAAATAAATATATAGTAATTACTGTGTTAGCAATAATTTTGAAGAACCCTATAAACATGTGCAGTATTGGCAGTAGCAGCGATGAATACAAAAAACGAGTAAATCGCTCTAACGCAAATTTATTTAACTACCCTACTGTAAAACTTTTATATCTTATTGGCACTGCTATGTTTCTTTGTTATTTTATTAATCACACTTATTATAATATATTATGTGTTTAGTTGTTACATAATATATACCGCTATAGGTTTCAGTTTGTATTAAGAGGAATGTGCAGTGCGCCGTCAAGCGCTTACGAGCATGAAGCAACCAAAAAGATGTATTTTAATTTGATAAAAAATAAATAAAAAAATGTGTGCGTGTAACCTTTACGCGTGATTGAAGAAAAACCTTTATTAATATTTATTAATGAAAGAGTAAAATGTTCCTGCAACTCCGCCATTTCATTTAATATTCACTATTTCATTTTATATTCTATTTAAAATTCATTAACATCACTTTCACATTTTATAAATATATTAGAATTTGTTAAATAGTTTTTATTTATTGAGTTATTTGTGTTGTCACTGTTTGATATTTGCCACTGGCGATTTTGCAGCTGGCGTAAAAGTCAAGAAGCGTGGAGTGTGTGACATATACATACGACCAATCCAAATTACTATTTTTAAATAGCGGAAACTACACAGACGTCTGACGTAAGCGTTACTTCCGTCAGAAAAAAGTTTCGATTTACTTCATAGTCGCGCCTAAAGAAGTTTTTCTTCAAAAAAACAGCTTTAGAGGTATTCTATTTAAAACTATATCTCTCTTTCTTCAGATATTAAAGCTCTTAGTTTAAAACATAAGACTTTTCTTAAGATCTTCCGCACACCTTAGGTTTTAACCTTTTGGGGGTAAAAAACTTTTTTTAAAAGGTACCGTCTTTCTTAAAGGACCTACCTATATAATAAACTCTTTGTTAAAAACAGGACGCCTGAACGACAATACATTCTTCCAATCCACGTTTAATACCTTATAATGTAGATTTCTGTCATAAAAGTAGCCTTTGTTACATCCACTACCTGCTTGTGAAAGTACCGTGAAATCGGTTTTGCTGTTTTAAATTTAAGCTCCACACAGACAGATAAATATTTAAAAGAGTGTGATTGTGTTCGAAAGCACAGATACCTACTTAAATTATATTAATGAGTTTTAAATTTAAATTTTTAATTAAATTAACAATTAAAATAAAATTAAAAATTAAACTTAAATTAATAACTTTTTATTAAATTATTATTCATTGTATAGTGTACGTATTTGTGAATTTTGTTATCATTCGTTTGGTTAAATGCTATATAATATTATTTCTATTTATTTATTTGAGTTATCGATCAAAATACAGTTCTATGTTGGTAATAGAAACAAATGTAAACGCGAATTTGTAATGGACATGCAGCTACTGTTTCCTACGATTATTCCGTTTTCTTGAATATGACTTTTTATTTTTTGCTTGATTTTATTTCGCTAATTATACTTTGAATCTACTATATACTACTACATACATGACACAATCTTACACATCAATCGTACATTTTGTTTCTAAGATAAACGATAGATTAATTGGAAAACACCTATTAACTTCCATGGCTATTATTACCATTATGCTATCCATAGACCTTAAAGTATAGTAAACAGTTTTTATTTAACTACAAGCCGCTGGCTGCAATCTTACCTGGCGGTGTGATGATGCAGTTTAAGATGGTCGCGGGCTAACATGTAAGGGATTACGGCAGTTATATTTAACCCATACCCTTGATCGGTTTCTACGCGACATCACCAGACCAGACCAGGGAAAATTAGCAAAAAAGGATTCCCAAATCTCCCTCTCAGGGAATCGAACCCGGAACCTCCAACTTAAAACCATAGCGCTAAACGCTGCGCCAGGAAGATCAATATATTTGATTTTAATTTAAATTTTATCACATTCAACGAGTTGTCAATAGGCGTGAAGGAATATGAATTTTCGTATTTCTATTTGATCAAACAGTTTGATCGAACTGTTTGGTCAAATAATTTGAGCGTGTGTTCTGCAAGGCCTAATTTGCTGCTGCGAACGAGTCTGGTCTTTTGGTCTGTTCGGCATAATGCGTTTATCATAATCAAACAGCGTTTTGTTTAAAGAATAATGGTGTCTTTATCTCAAGTAATGACTAGGTGGCCTGACAACCTGAAACCGCTCTGCTTTCATCTCACACAAGATGGAACAATTGAGAAATTATGTTGGAAAAGAGAAATTTCTGAGTTTCTTGCCGGCTTCTTCTAGGTAGAATCTGTCTTCCGAACCGATGGTAGAGTTACTACAAACAGACACACTTGACGTTTCAAAAGTACTTCTAATAAATGAATTAAATGAAAACTTAATTCTTTTATTAGAAACCTACTTGAAATAAATGAATTTAAAATTTATGTTTCGCACTGTCTAGCGGAACAATCTTTAAATATGTTTCATAATTATTAAACCAGAATTTAGGACCAAATTTCAAATAATTTAACTAATTAATTACACGAAAAAAGGTAGTGTAAAAATGGCTACTGAATACAGAAGATTTTTTACACAATTGATTTTTTTGTTCTTTTTTCTGGGCCTTCAAAGCAAATACTAAATCGACTGTTGATATGGCGACATCTCTTGATATTAACAAACCATTCCTGCCCGCTTCAATGCATGAAACTGTGTGGTCGCTAAAAAGATCATGGCAATTTGATTAAAAAATAAATGAACGTCTATGACTTAGTTGGTAAATTGTACGTCTGTAAACAATGTTTGAACTTCACCTATCTTTTGCCTCACTCGTTCTGTCATTTTCCGCTGCCCTCTTTCTATCATCGGGACATCGTGCTCAAGGACGCCTCACACGAGCTTATTTGTACGCGGTCTCTAGCAGTTATCGGTTCGAACAGCCATTGGTCTTCTAACAAGCATAGCTTGTTCTACTTCACTTCAACTATCGAATGGTTTGTGCCATATTAGTGACTTGCTTTTCTGCATCGTAATTGTAAAGGTACTGTTTTATAATAAGCTACCGAATGACGTCTACCTTTACGATATCGCTCAATAAGTTGAATAGTGGCAATGATTGAATTAGTTACAGAAAAGCTTGGGTCTAGATTTCTCGGAACAAACTTTTTATGCGGCTGACGGCTTTTTATGAAGGCCGAGTTTGTTTTGGACTTCTTAGTAGTCCGGGACGCTTTAGCCGCTCGGAGCTTTAGTTTTAAGTTGAGAAACATTATCACCAATACTTAGGAATACCAGTAATTAGAAAGTTTTTATGAAAGCTTCCAAAGTGGACGTAATTGACCATTTTAAAATAAAGAGTATGAATTTATCCTGCAGGCAAAGTCATTAAACAACCCTCTTTGTACTGGACGAACAATTATATGCAATAATTTTGTTATTACAACAGCCTACCATGCGAGCCCTGCGGTTCTTCCGCTGCCGCTCGTGCTCTATGCGGCTGCTGGTGCTGCTGCTCATGGTGCTGGCCTTCATTGTCTACTGCTTCTACTACAGCGTCGCGCCGGCCTACCCTAAGCCAAGTAAGTGACTAATTTATAAGGACACGAACGAATTTTCTGCAAGCGTTATGATTTCTCCAAACATAGGCAATGGCGTGCACAGGATTTTTGATCAGGGTATGCATTAAGTAGGTACATGGCATAAAATAGAAAAATTGCCCTCCAATACGAGTTATATAAAATAATTTGGGTATGCAGTGCTTTTGTGCATGTATGAAGTGCCCAAGGAAGCCCACTTGGGCTCTTTGGTTAACTTTAAGGTTTAACATGGCGTTACGGTCTGCTCGCATAGGAAGTGTGCAATATCTAGTTAAAAATAATAAAGAGGAAAAATATAAAAAAAAGTTTCGCCCACCTCACGCGTTATATATGAGAAACTTCTTAAACAATGCCCAATTAATATAACATCACTAGGGTTTGAGTCCCGGGGGGTCTCGTGTCTCGAAGTGCCGGCACTTTTCGTAATTTTAGTTGTCTCGAGTGACTTTGAAATTGTCGGATATTTCCTACACAATACACTTCTGCTTCCGACTAAAGATTTTAAACTAAGATATTCGTGGTCTCTCAACATTTATTAAAAATAGTAAAACTAGTACATACCACGATAATATTTTTATATGCGTCGAAATTTCGGCCCAGTTAAATGGTGGTCACGACGGAACTGCGTTGGTGCCAGACGTCAAGCAGAATGTCAAGCGCAGAATCTAACTACCAGCTTTCGTGTTCTTCTTGTTTGTATTTCGTCGACATACTACTCCGAATAAGTCACTTTCAAATCCAGAAGTCGTGTTCGTACACAGTGTTTTCTTCATTTGCATATTTCTTTCACTGGATTCAACACACTCGCTTATTTAAAACCTTTCTCACGATTGAAATTTTTGTTCTCCCGAATTTCAATCGCTTCTGCTTCTGATGTTGATAACGACCGTATGCTTTTAGTATTTTAGTTACAATGCATAGCTCTCTTTCTTTTCTTTACGTTATATTTCAATTCTCCCTTATGTGACGAAATTTTCTTAAGCGTGGTGTTAAATGGCACTGTAAATTCTTGTCCGAAACAATTTACCGAAACGCTCTTTAAAAATTTCACATCATAAATTGGTAGTAGGTAGTCTCGCTAATAGTTTTTTTTTTATATATTTGATTCTATATATTGAAACTTTAGACGCTAGGTCATAATTATAAAAACGTGATGTCGCGAAAACATAATCTTGTTGATATAACATATTGTACAAATATTACAATTTAATATAGTTTTGGTTCTTCGGATGATTTGACACGAGCCACAGAATGGCACTATTTGCGGCTATAACATTATCACACATAAATAGAGTTGTCAACTTTTTTATGACCGTTTTGAAGTAGGCTTTTGGAACAAAAAATATTTTTCATCATTTTTAAAATAATTGATATGCTTCCATTTTAGTTGACTTGATTGATGAATTAAGAAATGTGTGAGCTTGGCTCTGAAACGTAGTCGTTGACTATGGGCCACATAAGAATGATCAGAGTCACACAGCGCGCGATAGAGAGCGCTATATTAGGAGTATATCTGCGTGATCAAATCAGGGAAGAGGAGATCCGTAGAAAAACAGAGACATAGCTCAACGAGTCAAGGTGAAGTGGCAATAGGCGGGGCACATACCCGTAGCTCGGAGAACCGATGGACGTTGGGGTCCTAAGGTGCTGGTAGTCTCCCGACATGGCGGACAGATGACATCAAACGACATCGCAGGGAGCCGCTGGACCCAAGGAGCAAAAGACCGTGGTATTTGGAACTCCCTAATAAAATATCTATGTCAAACAGTGGACGTCAATCCGTTGATATGATGATAATGTTATTGTAAATTGAGTTTTCCGTACTCCGTACTCTTTTGGTACCTATTACACCACCTATTACAGATTATCATGTAAACCTACATAAAGATAGAGTACACAAGACGCGACGTTACATTAAAACTTCGTAGGTTTTTCTACCATACCATGCCGTTTCTCTTGGTTTCTCGGTTTGTCATCAGCAAGTTCAAACGTCTCTAGTACAGCTTTTAAATAATCACTGCAAAACACTCGTCGTCACTCACATTCAACGTAGCACGACCGACGCCATAGACAAAACTTTTCGGCGATACGTACGACCGTGCTGTGTGGTGTCTTTTTATGAGTAAACACCTTAGCATATATATGACACTCGGGCTCGGCACTAAATCGTGCAGTGCGGTGACTCGTGTATAAATGCTCTTATTCTATTTTGACGAACCCGGATATGATTTTTTAGGATTGGTTAAGAACGAAGTGTTTATTGTTATGGCAACAAAACAAAACAGCAATCTGTTTTTAGAACTTTAATTTTCATACCACGGACATGATAGACATGATATCAACCAATTACCGGGCTATACACACGGGTCGCCTATACATGAGAAGATCCCATACACAGGCCCAGTGTGGATTTGAGGACTCCTAACGCCTTTGAGAACATAATAAAGAAGTTCTAACCACTAGGCTATCACCCTTTCAGACTTATTAACACATGAAAGATATTTTGAAAATATATTGTGAAAGCACGCACGCCTGCAAATTACCACGCTGTCTTATATAATTCCTTCAGCTCAGTCGTTACTGAATGCAACTGTAGCCCGTTTGTCGAGCAACTATATTTCACCAGAGCTATGCTTGTTTTATATAACTTGGGCTTTATTGTCATTCAAAATTAAATAACAATTTGATTTGTCTGTTTCTTTCGGTTATAAAAAAAAAACGCGGCAACCGTTACTTACCATAGATTAAGTTATCTATGCCCATTTGCTGGATACAGGTTTTTTTTTAAAATCATTCGGGGATATATTAAGAAATCTTACAGAACCATTAACAGATAGTTTCATGGCTATAAAAAGTATTTTATCCCACATCTCTGAGATGCGAGCTATATATACAACGTGTAGCAAAATTAAAAAATAATATTGAAGGGTGCATAAGTATTTTTCCATAAGGAATCTTCCTGTAAAAATATTAAATCAAAAGAAGCGTTTTTATTTTTCCATACAAACTAATTAAAAACATTCCGAGTGTTTACTTATGACCACCGCATTGAAGATAAAAGACTCCGTCGCATGATTTTAATTTTGCATTTCATGCTAGGGTTCTATCTGTATAGACTGGGTTTAATCAAAAACTATTAAGTTTTCGGTTTCACAGATAAGTCTCAGAGACAGTACATAATGTACCTCTAAATCTTGTGAAGTATTATTTTAGTTTTCATTTACACGTTGTGTATGTTCCAAATTTCTTTAAGATCTGTGCAGTGTCTGAGTTGAACATAGGTAACATACAAAAAACTTTTGCATTTATAATTTTAGTATGGAACTATGGATATGCGGAAAATAGTTAATCCGTTTAAATAATGAAGTTAACAAAATTGTTTGACTTAAACAATGCACGTTTACGTCTCTGTGGTTAAAGTTTAATCGCGGTAAAGTTTTGGTGAAGGCTTTTAGGGCAACTTTTAACGTACCTATAACTTTAAAATGCGGCTTGTTTTCCAATATTTAACGCTCAGCAGTCTATCGAACAAAACTTTTAAGAATCGCATTGATTATTAATAAAGTTAACTTTTAAATCTCCGTAACAAAAAAAAGCACAGGCTTACCATATCATCGTCATATCAATTCATTACCAGCGCACTGCAAGACACGGTCTCCTCCCACAGTCCACCACGCTGTTCAACTGCGGCTTGGTGGCCTTCACACGCCCTTGAGAACATTACGGAGAACTCTCAGGCATGCATTTTTCATCAAGATGTTTTCCTTCACCGTTAAAGCAAGTAATATTTGATTGCTTGAAATGCACCTAATTTAAAGTAGTAGTAATAATAATATTAGTAGTAATATTTGATTGCTTGAAATGCACCTAATTTAAAGTACCTAGTTTGAAGTAGTGGAAATCCTTATTAAGATACTATTTTTACTTTATTCCACCACAAGTAACCCTTCTCTGCAATCAACAAAACCAACAAACAAAACAACAACAAAAAACAAAAACAAACGCGGACGACATCACGGGCAACAGCTAGTATTTAATATATGCCATACCAATAATAGGTTAGCCCGCTACGATCTTAGACTGCATCATAACTTAACACCAGACAAGACTATGAAAATTAAACTTAATTTGCTATACTCCGCGAAAAGCAGGAGAATCTGTACGGTGTTATTTATAATTTCTTCAATCCTTATACTCCACACCAAACAGATCTTCGGCAATGTATCCTCTACGCACGTTTCGCTCGGAAACCGGAGCATCCTCAGTAGATTTTGACTTTACATAAAATAATTGCTTAACGAAGTAATTTTAATAAAACCATACAGATTCTCCTACTTTTTGTGGAGTATAGCAAATATAGCTTAATTTTCATTATCTCACCTGGTGTTATGTGATGATGCGGTCTAAGATCGCAGCGGGCTAACCGGTTAGGGGTATGGCATTTATTATATTCTAGTTGTAGCCCGTGACGTAGACCGCGTTTGTTTTTGTTTTTAAAATGTAGCGCAGCTTATTTGAGAGATGTGTGGCACCAGCAGCACAAATAGTTTAAAAATGACTTTTTTCCATTAAAATAACGATTCTGTTTAGGTGCAATCCTTAAATTTTAAATTCGCGATAACTTCTAAAATAAATATCCGATTCCAATGAATTGAAAAGTATTTTTAACTATTTATTTGAATGAGAATGAATACTGCGGTAAAAATGAAAACCAATTTGTTTCAACCAGCGAACTAAATATAAAATAAAATTTTACATCACAAAAGCTGCTTTTGTGAGTTAACTGAAATAGACATATGCCCTCGTGGACTTTTTTGTATGTAATATTAGTAGTTTAATCGTGTAGGATTTTTATGTATCACCAGCAGTTTCCTTAGCGAGCGCCCAGTAATGAATTTTATAAACAAAATTTACTACTTTGTTTTACATTATTGCCATTTTCTTGAGGATCTACAATTTTATAAAAAATAAATTACAGCTTTCCTCGATAAATGGGCAATCCAAAACTAGAATAATTTTACACATCAGATACCTAGTAGTAGATCCTGATATCACGCAAAAAAACAAATAATCTCTTCAGCTTTACATAGCCACTATGGTCATCGTACCGGGACGCTATATCGCTTAGCGGCACGTCTTTGACAATATAGTGGTAACTAGCCACGGCCCACCATACCAGATGAAAGAAAATTCAAAGATTATATATATTCCTAAAGTGGGATCGAATCCGGGACCGCCCACTTATAACACACACACCGCTGCGCCAGAGTGATCGTAATCATATAACGAATAGTGTCGGCCAAGTAGAGTAGGTAGTATGAAATAATAATAATGTTCTAATTGGTCCAGCATACGTGACCTCTAAAAATAATCACTCATATATAATGCACTGCGCTACCCCGATGCACTCGGAATGTCTCGATGCACTAGAAATGTCACCAAGAATAGATGACGTGGTAATTTTATTTCGTCGCTTTTGTGCAGTTTTGCAGATATTTTTCAGTGTATTTTGACGACTTCCCGGGCGCAGTGGATTCAGATCTTGGGTTCCGAATTACGAAACAGTTTGAAGTATTGTCTACGACTCTAAGTTATCTGCGGACTTTTTAATTGGAATTGCTAAATTGCAATTAAGTATAAAGGCGGATTCCCACCAGGGGTTCGTGAGATCGCTTAATCGTCTTGGATTAGCTGAAATTCACTCTGGTGGATGAGGGGCTTAGTTTAAGCTAAGCTTCTAAATTTAATGTGTGCTTGATCGTATGACATCCGATTCATGACTCTCAAACAGTTCGTACTTTAATAAATGAATACAATATTTTTATGTTAAACAAATTACGGTAAAGTCATGCCGGCGTGGAATTGTGGCAAGAATGCTGGCTGCATTTCCTTGCAGAACAGCCAGGCTGATTCTTTCCGAAAAGTAAGCCAGCCCTTCTGCCACCAGGTGAGGCAATCAACCTCGGTGAAATGTCTCACAAAAATGTTTTTGCGCTTAGACTCCGCGACCCCAGGGTCTACGGCAATCGGAGCAGATGTGTAACTCTCTCTTAAAGAGGCCTTTGGCCAATTTTAGCCATCTCAGCGGCACCCGGTCTTGAAATAAATTAATAAACATGCATAAATATTAAATAAGAATAATCTACCTTAAAAATCATCACCGTTAAAAATCTTCGCTAAAAATTACAAGTTATTCCTTGACTGCAATCTCAGGTTAGATTGCAGTCAAGGAATACTAAATTCTGGTTAGATTGCAGTGATGATGCAGTCTAAGATGGTAACTGCTAACCTGTAAGGGGTAGTTTAGTTAAATTTAACCCTCGGTTGCGGTGGCATCGTGCCGGAACGCTGAATCGCTTAGTTGTACGTCTTTGTCGGTTGGATGGCAACTAGTTAGCCAGGGCCGAAACCAGACCAGACGAGAGAAAATTTCATAAACTATTAATCCCCAAATTGCTCATGCTGGGGATTGAACCCGGGACTTAAAACAGCACTTCCGAAGCATAAATATATGTTTACATAATTGTGGGGCGATGGTGATGTATACTTTCGCCAACTTAAACCTAATGCCACGAGTATTCCACAGCAAACTTAGTCGGGTAATTTTTTAACGTAAGTTAACTAATATTTAGCTTTGAAGTTAGAGCATTACATAACCAACTTTAACTTTTTTAACTTTAAAGTGATTCTTAACATTATAATAGGGTTTTTCCATTAGTTTATGTTTCACATTATATAAACTTTGAAACATAATTAAATTTGTACTTTTTTTTAAATCGCATACTCATTGGCATAAACTTACCACTCGACATCAGTCACGCTTAATGCAAACTTACCGCGTGTTCAAGCGCTAACTTTTTAACAATACTCATTATTAATGTATTTAAGATATGTTCAAGTATATATAAGTTTATTATTATTATTTTTTAATAATTATTATATTATGTATTATTTAGTTCATGTAATCTAGTTCAAGTATTAGTATGTATTTTTTTAATATGCACAACCTGCAGTCTGTTTTCCTTATCCTAAGGTTGCCTGCAAGAGATCGCTACGAAGCGATAAGGCCGCCTTTTGTAAACTGCTTCTGTCTGTGTTTCTTTTTTTTTTTTCTTCTTTTGTATTTTTTTGTGTGCAAATAAAGAGTATAATTGAATAAATAAAAATAAGCAGCTTTGCATAGCATCTTCACGCGAGGCGAAAGCGGAAAGCCACCTTTAAGTTAGCACGCCTGATTTCCGTTAGTATCCAAGTTAAATTGAATTTCACGAAACGGAATTGCAGCATCAATATGCTTATTGCATTGCCGCCTGCAATGCAGTAATTAACACGCGGGTGAACGGGCCCCGTGTTACTTCGGTGTGGATATAGAGGCTTAGTGGGGCGTCCTCGTGCCTCGCCACTGTTAACTGGAACGGTGTGAATAAACAAACAAAATTGGGTTAAGGATCTGGTCGCATCGGGGCTGCCAGGTGCGTCCTTATCTTTCATGTGCCCAGAAGCGCTAGCATGCAAACTTAATAACATATATTACAGTTAGTAGAGATAAGTGACGGCCGATTGGCGCAGTTTGCAGCGACCCTGCTTTCTGAGTACAAGGCCGTGGGTTCGATTCCCACAACTGGAAAATGTTTGTGTAATAAGCATGAATGTTTTTCAGTGTGTTTATATGTATTCCAAGTATTTATGAGAATATACATATATTTTTTTTTATAACACGTATATATTTTTTTATATATCTCTAGGTGCTCTACGAGGTAAACTAAGGGTCGACACGTAGTTTTCTCAGCGCACGACAAGTGATGAACTTTATAGGCAAAATTTAGCTACTTTGAATTACAGCATTGCAAATTTCTTAAGGATCAAAAAAAAATTTCTTTATAATAGCTGTATAGATTTGTTCATTGTGTATTAGTTTCTAGCGTATAATCATCGCAGTAAACTAACCGTTCGACCTTTCGTCAAAGCTTTAATACAAACTAATTTTAATTTTCATTAAATGCATTGAAATAACACGCTGTAAGGAACACTATTCAGTGGCTTATAATGACGATTTAAAGCACCTTTACTATTTTTATTATTTTACTTCTCTCTCTCTCTCTCCTCTTTCCACGATTGGGTATTTTGAACATCCTTTTTCGCTCTTTGCCTTACCTATCCTATCCTTATCTTTAGGTATTAATTAAATGTTTGTATTAGCTTTTGCGTTAGCTTTTTTTTATGCCGAGAAAATGCCTGACGCATACCACTCCGTTGGGGGAAACGGAGTAGTTATGTGGGACTTGCACCCACTAAAAACTCTGTGTCCCTCGATAGAACTATAAGTGAGAGCAGTTCACTTGCGTGTTTACCGCACTCTCGCCAAGGTTTTGACCCTCCAATACATTGCGGGTCCCATCGTCAATGGCCTGATCGCTTGCTATTAATTAAATTGTTTGCTCAAGCTTGCCACCTTTTAAAAAGCTGTTTTATATTCGTACATTCTTTTATAGAGAATTTTCTACCTGCTCCAAATATGTTATAAGTAGTTACATTTTGAAGATGTGACATAATATTTCACACTTTGTACTCATGAATATTTCCCGCCAACTCTAAACCATAATATGCATAACGCAATTTTGCCCTTATATATTCTGCATCCATCCCGCTCGGATACACCGAACAATAGGGCTAATTAATGTCTATTGAAATAGGCTTTCATAGATAAGCTTTGTTACTCCAATTTCTATTTATAACTTAATGACCCTATGAACTTCATAACACCTGAAACTTGTGGTTGTAACTTTTTATCTATATATATATATATAATGAAAATGGTCTTCGTTTGAGGCTTAATCACGCCTAAACCACTGATCGTATCGACATGAAACTACCACCATTCGATGCGAAATTTTTCCTAGATGGTTTATGGCTATTTTTTGAATTCCAACATTCCTTCATTTTTTTATTGCTGTTTTACTTTTATGAACATTTATCCCGCTAATAAATACAAAAGATAAGCATTTTCTCTTGATTCTTTTGTTTTCATGGATTTCAACAGAGTGTATTAAACGGATTATGGCATTTTACATTCAGCTAAGAATTTACTCACGGTAGTGGAGAACGGCTGGACCAATTGGGCTTTTTTTTTATCTTCAGAATTGTCAGGAGAAAGTTTTGTATGTAAGAAAATTTTAAAAAAGCCCGATAAAAAGTTAAAAATTTCGATGATAATCGAAGAATTCCCATCTATATAGTCACTCACCACGAAATCTCGGGAACCATAAGACTTAGAAACGTGAAACTTGGTAGGAATATTACTTTTGCTATGTAGAGGTCAGCTATAAATAGATTTTAAGAAATTCATTCCCCAAAGGGGATTGCGGGGGCGTTAACAATGAACAATTCCCGTTTTTCCCGCTCCTATAGACTTCAAATTTGGTAAGAATCTTCTGTAAGAGGTGTAGAAATAGGCTATGAACGAATTTTACGATAGCTCACCCCACAGGGGGTTGCGGGGGTGGGTATTAACAATTAATATTTTTAATTTTCCAGCTAAAGCTCCTACAAGCTCCAAATTTTGTAGGAATTTTCTATAAGTGATGTAAAAATGATTTATGAATAAATTTTACGATATCCCACCCCAAAGAAGATTGCGGGGGCGTTAACAATGAAAATTTTCAATTTCCAAGCGATAGCTCCTATAGACTCCAAATTTAGTGAGAGTGTTCTATATGTAATATAAAAATGATCTTCGAGCGGATTTTATCCTCACCTCCTTTTATAATCACCTCCAATAAGGTTCGCGGGGGTGGGTGTTAACAATAAAAAATTTCAATTTCGAAATATAGCTTCTAAAAATTCTAAATATGTGGTAGGAATCTTTTATTATTCACATAAAGAACATCTCAAAATGGATTTCAATAAAGTCTACTTCCGACAGGAATTGCGGAGGTGGGTGTTAAAATCTAAAATTTTTATTTCTAACCTGTAACTTCTACAGACTCCAAATTTGGTGGGGATCTTCGTGTATGTAGGGATATTCGTGTATTTCCTTACAACAATCGTCTTTTTGGCAGCGGAGAAAAAGTCATTGAGAGGTTTCAAAAACTTAACTTTACATGTAGCTATCCAATCAACGGACTAAGAATTTTACATTCATTTTACTTTTGCAGACTACATAACCGACGAATTCTTTTATTGCGGGATCGCGGAAATGTAACAGATTAAAATGAATGCATTTTCCAAGCACATGAGATGTGCGAAAGAAATTTAGTTACTTATTCCAATAGAATTCGTAAAAAAACATGCACAATTAATTTTCTATAAAAAATTGATGTCACGGAGAAAATTTTAGTTAACAGAAAATTCGTCGCACTTGAACCTAGACAGATTTCAACTTCACATATGAGACTTGCAATGACTTTAACTTAAACTTTCAATGCTCATTTCAAATTTTTTTCTTCATGTCAATTATTATTAATTTTTGGAAGAAAGACACGGAAATGTTATAATGATTGCACATTGAAAGTTACAATGAATATTAGTGAGAAAAATCACCTGGATGAAAGATACAGGCTAAATCGATGGAATTTGGAATTTGAGTAAGTCTAAACAATAACGATGCTTACAGTTCTATCCGCGGGGCCTATTTATGTTCATACAAAAATAAAAAAAAAGGAGAATAATAAAAATATGAAAAAATAAACTAAAAATGAAACATAAAATGTAATTTATTTCCTTTTTCAATTCGCCCAGCGAAGCGGGCGGGAAACGGCTAGTTATTATAATATTACGGTAATAATTGACGAAGGAAACAGATCGTTCACCTAATAGCAAATGGAAACTCACCGCCTATAAACAGAGCAACTTATCGCAGGATATGCGAGGGATGTGTCCTGCAAAATGCAACCCTCTGTCCATCCTTCTGAGTAGAAGATGTTAAACCTCATTTGCATGCAATTACACTGGAAAAGTTTTCAAAACCTTAAAGTTGTAAATGGGGGAAAGAAGGAAGGTAAACAAAACTAAATGGACAGGTCTAAGGCTATACCTTTCACAACTGCCTAAGATAAGTTAAGATCTGCCAATTTAAGTTTATAGTGATTTGTGTACGACACAATTTTCACTGTTCATCCCCGTGCATCGGAGATACCTAACATGAGATATTATTTATTAGACCTGTGTACACGCATAACAGCGGCGTGGTGGGGTTATGCTCTATAACCCTCATTCTTATGCCCAGCGGTGATACATTCATACGCTGAGAACATCGATCACTTTTCATTAGTTATCGATGACTGAGAATGATGAATGATGCTAAGTTTCATTATCCACTATACCAATATTGATCACATAGATGCAGCTACACATTTTGCTTGTGTATTTTAGGTGTTACACTAATTTAGTGCGAGCGTACTGCCACTGTTTACCGAAACCGTACACCATAATACTCTGTAATAGTTAATTACACAAACAATGGTATTTCTATTTAGTTAGCTTACAGTCTGAATATTGGATCATGCCACGAGTAGGAGTTCGGGGATCGCAATGGTAACACCTTGATTCAATTTACCGTCTCTATTTCACGCACGTGAAATTGGATGGCACGCCTCTAATTTTACGCATGCCGTTTGCTTTACTTGACAGACTTCTATGATATACAATGATATAAGCCGAAGCTTATTTTTTGTAAGCGGTGATAGCTTAGTGGTTAAGGTGGGGAAGGCGAAAGGTCAGAGGTGCGTTCCAGGGATCGAACTCGGTCCCCCCAACGGAAATTCAAAGCCTTAACCATTAGGATACTATCGCTATATGTAAAACTAAAACAACGTCTGCCATCAATTTAGAACAGGTCATGTTGTGCAGATCTCACATCATGTGGTATAAAAGAAAGAAGAATAATTACTTTTGTGGTATACCCCCAGAATTAAGAACATACAGAAACCGTATATACGAATAATATTGAAGTATCTTAAGGAAATGTTCTACATCTAATGTTCTAAGCATTCACCATAAAATGGGAAAATGGAAAAAAGTTCTGACCTAGCAACATTGGTGTAAAGTGCGCGGGGCGTTTTCACTGTTTTTGGACACAATGCACTGCATACAATAATGGCTGAATAAGGATTCTGTATCTGTTCTTAATTTTAAATAAATAAATATACTACGACAATACACACATCGCCATCTAACCCCAAAGTAAGCGTAGCCTGTGTTATGGGTACTACTAAGATGACTGACGAATATTTTTATGAATAATGTACATAAATACAGAAAAACGCCCAGACACTGAAACACATGGTTCATCACACAAACATTTTCCAGTTGTGCGAATCGAACCCACAGCCTTGGACTCGGAAAGCAGGGTCGCTGCCCACTGCGCCAACCGGCCGTCTCAATTCAATGGGTATATCAAAATTTATTTGAAGTAGGCCGCAGTGGCGTGTATAGAGGGTATGCACAGGGTATGCACCCTGTGCATACCCTCTATGCACGCCACTGGTAGGCCGTATATCGGCCGGAAAGCAGATTCTATCGAGAAGAGCCGGCAAGAAACTCATATATATTACGATGTGAATATATTATGGACGGTGGAAGTTGGAACATTATAATAGATGATGGCTGCGAGAGTAAAAACCGGTGCATCTGAAAAATCGATCTTTCATCCCCCAGTTCAGCAACAAGTGCATGTTCTTGTATTCACGTACGTGGAAAACTAAGATGTCGTTAGCCTGAACATATCATGTTTCCAAGACGTCGCCCGCCAGGTTAATAAGGGTACGCTGTGTTTTGTTTGTGCATCTTTTATATAAAATGTGCTACAACTAAAATTTATCTCAGTTGCATTAAGTTTGCCAGAGCTCGACTGGTCCTGAAGATAAACTCCAGACGGCAAACTAACTTTTCAATGGAGCCTGCACATATCTAATATACGCGTATAGAGTTATTTTAAAAGCCAAATCTTTAGTTCAGCAACTTACATCTTAATATTAATTTCAATCTTAAGTAAGTTAAATTTGACTCACGTATGGATAGAATGACGGAGATTCAGACAGCAAACTTATCCTATGAGTTTTGCGTCTACGTTCGAATTAACCGCACTAATCTTGACGGAATTTAGCACAGAGATCGCTTCTTATCCCATCTTGGACACTTTTTGTCCCAGGACAACGTTTCGGCGGAATTAAAAAATTTACCCTCGTACGGCCTAGCAGCAAAACCCAAAAAAGTAGCATACAGATAGTTTGCATCATAGAGGCATATGATATTTCTAGCCCGTAAAATAAAAACCAAAACATAGGTAGGCTGCCTATTTATACGTCCATTACTATCCATTACTCGCATGTGAACTCGCATGTGTGCAAAATATTTGCCATTGCCTAGCCCGCTATTAATATGTTGGCTCTTTTAAGCCTTGGGTATCACATGATTGACATCGTTTCCATGGTGGGAGGCTTCGGCCATGGCTAGTTATCCGCCTACCGACAAAGATGGCACGGCAACGCCAAGCCATTTAGCGTTCCGGTACGATGTCGCGTAGAAACCCATTGGTAGTTTAATATATAACTATCATACCTCTATAATATTTATGTGAACCCATTCGCGTTGAGCCAGCGTGGTGGACTACGGCCTAACCCTGTCTCATTGTTGACACCCGTGCGTTGAAGAGGGCCGGTATTGGGTTGATATGACGATGATGACGATCGTGATGATGCCTCTATAAGGTAATTGTAAAATATTTCTTTATCTAAATAGGCACATATGTGTTCGTTGTAGTGAGATGATTGTGAAAACTACATTCGCATATTTGAAACTAAAGCTGCGAGGGTGCTTAACGTTTCAGATCTAAAAAAAAGGTTGATCAAAAACTTAGTAGGGTGTCCTTTTGTTATCTCCATCTCACATTGTCATTGAGGGAAACCACAACTGACCACAAAAAAAAACAGTAGGTACTTTGAAAGAGATCTATGACTGTTAAACGAATCTGTCTTTTACGTCGCGCGTTTTATGTCCACCACATGGACACATTGGGACCATTACGTTCCTCGGAGTCAGTGTGTAAAAAAGTACATTTACCACAACTACAACAAGTACAAATACTCGTACATTTACTAGAATGTTTTTTACATATTATGTGTTCGCAATTAGGCCATAATAGCCAACAACGAGTAAGTTATTGTAGTGCAAATGTAAGGTTTTAAGATTTATACGTTACAAGATAAATATACATGTTTGAATATAGGCATAAATTAAGATTACCCAAGACTAGAACAAAGTATGGCAGTAAAACTATACAGGTTGAGGGAGCACTACTATACAATAGTCAGATTAAGAATAAGCTAAAAAAGCATTGTTTAAATTTTTTATAAACGCGCCACCATTTATTTTATTTTACTACTAAAAGCTGTTATTAATTTAAGTTGCTAGTTTTGTATCACACTAGACTAGATAATATATTACCACTTCTATTTGTTAATTTTAATTTCTCATTAAGTGAAACTGTATATTTTGAGAATAAATGTCTAAAGTGACTCTTGGATTACGAGCAAGCAAATCTTTTACTAACGATGCAAGCTATACATCAGATCGGTGCAGTGTAAGAGCTAATATAGGAAACCAACAAATAATTCAGTTTAGCGTTTTTATAGTAGTATGAATGAAATTAAAAAACACCTTAACTTACTAGGTTCTCATAAGACACAGTATAGTTTAATTTTCTATTTCGCGCGTCGCAACTGATCTTTCGTATCATTCCGATATGTCACTGACTGCAGATTCCAAAGTCATTTCACTGATCCGAGCTGATATTCGCTCCAAGCGACACGTGTGCACTTACATTAATACCGGCTGTTTACGCCCCTATAATTAATAATTGTGCGCTCGCATTTCCGCTTTGTGTTGCTGATGATCTCAATCGGTTGGTTGGACGTCTAAGCAGATGATAAGTTCGGCCAGCCGTTAAGCAGGCAATACCAATTTGACTAAAAGGCTTTAATTAGAGCGTATGTGCGTTTGCTTCCGATGTATATACATTATAGATATAGATGTGCTAAACTGGGAGGCTCAATTAAAATGATTAGGTCGTTAATTACAATAATGAAGCCTATGATAATATGTAGCAAATATCGTATTACTAAAGCTTAATCTAGAGAACGCTCAATCGTTTAAATAGATTTAGATTTATGTTTACGTATGTAGTTTTAACATCGATTATAATTGAAGTCATTGAGTTATAACCATCTCTCTGCATATCAACTCTTTATCGGCCCACTACAGGGCACGGGTTTCCCACACACGGTTTAGGCCATAGTCCGCCACGCTGGCCCAGTGCGAATTGGTGCATTCCACACACCGTTGAGAACATTATGGAGGAATCTGTACAGATTTCCTCACGATGTTTTCCCAGTCAAATGTAAAATTATACAGTAGATTACAAAGAAAGTACCTAAAATTTTCAACAAACTTCACTTGGCAGGTTTTAGTTGTTTAAAAAAGCAGCTATTGTAATTATCTCAGTTATAATAGCCAATGGCAGTTAACGGTTGGGGATTTCTTCCAGTAGATTTCTTTTTGTCAAAAAAATTTCAAGTGTGGTGAATTACGGTCTAAACCCTTCTCAGTCTGAGTGGAGGCCCGTTCTCTTTAGTGGCATGTTGGTGAAGATGATGATGATTAACGTTTTTGTTGACCCCTCTGGCGCAGTGGTGAGCGCTGTGGGGTTAAGTTTGAGGTCCCGGGTTCGATTCCCGGCCGGGGATATTGGATTTATTATTTCGAAATTTTTCAGCCGTGGCTACCTACCCAATGTCGCGTAGAAACCGATTAGGGGTATGGGTTAAATAATATAACTGCCATTCTCCCTAACAGGTTAGCCCGCTACTTAGGCTGCACCACCATGCAGACAAGGGCTAACTCATAGTGTAATTAAAAAAAATAGTACGCGTTAAGTTTACGAAAATCGAGTTTATGTCTCTTATCTTGCCATTCAGCTATGTAAACGCATGTGATATTCACCCGCCCTATTGCTTTACGTTGCCCTTGTCCGTCTCGGCCAGTTAATTGGTTTCCATTCACGGCGCACTGAATAGGTAAGAACAGCTAATGTATTAACATAATGGATGATTGAATTTGACAGCATCGTCATTGAAATTGCTAATCAAACTAGAATCTAACAGCGCGCTGAAATATGCCCGCAGCATAGCTATGCATGCATAACGTCGTATTAAACACAATTGACGCCCTCCCTGGCGCAACGGTGAGCGCTGTGGTTTAAAGCTAGTAGTTCCGGGTTCGACTGCCGGAGCAGGGGAAATTTGGGAATTTATAATTTCTAAATTTTTTTTGGCTCTTGGTCTGGTGGGAGGCTTCGGCCGTGGCTAATTACCGACATACACGTGCTGCTAAGCGATTCAGCGTTCCGGTACGATGTCGTTGTTTTAATATCACTGGCATACTCTCTAATAGATTAGCCCGCTTTTATCAGTATATCAGTTGGGATTTGTTGAGATTCCTGAGGTGTTTTGTGACAAATTCCTAGTGTTAATCAAACACCTTTACCCCCCATTACGTTTGATAGTTCGATGGTATGTTGGAATTGCCATAAACAGCCACTTATCTTGGCAGCTGCAAGTATAAAGTATATTGAAGTATATTAGTGGAATAATGTCTCGTAGTGCCTGTCAAAACCAAGACTGTGTGGGGTAGTACCACAAAGTGAGGAATGCCTCACAGAGGTCTGGCAAAGCCCTCTGGACTTCAGCCGGTACGAGTGGGAGAGCCAGGCGAGAAATCAACCCTTACTGGCTTGAGTGCAAAGAGTTTTCTTTTTATTTCATTACTAGCTGTTGTCCGCGACTTCGTCTGACGTTTGACTTTGTTTTTTGATGTGGCATTAAATTTAGTTATAGATCTAAAAAAATATAAACCTTAAATGGGGGGTTTTGCTGCTGTCCACTGAGGAGTTCTGTCCTCTATCTCCTACCACCGTTTGGGCAAAATTAAACACATATTATAACCTCTATAGTACAAAAATAATTATTTAAATCGGTTATAATTTGTCGGCGTTATGGTGTAAAATCGTCAAACACTCATAAAAAGTATCCTATATTACTTCTAACACTTCCAAGAATATGTGTAGGTACAAAGTTTCATGACGATCAGTTAAGTAGTTTTTGCGTGAAAGCGTAACAAAAAAACTTACATTGACATTTATAATATTAAATAGGGATAGGGATAAGTTCAGTGGCGTGCATTGCATATATGCAAATAAGCAGTGCATACCCTACCCTCAGGGTCTTAAAGAGCCTTCAGATAGGACCATTAAAGTTTTGTAATTAAAAAACACTAAGTAAAAAATATATGAAAGCGCCATCTAGTAATGAGCGGCCAAACTTCTAGATCAATTGTCGCTAGACAGGCGACAGCGCAACCTGCGCGCGCGAGGCGCATAGCGTACAAAATAAAATCTTCTACTTCGTATTTTAATTTCTAACCGTAAATGCTAAACATTTACCTTTTGAAACACGTAAAAATACCTATATTATTATTTAAATCTCATGTTATAGATTGCAGGGTAAATCAATTATTATAAATCACTCGACATATGACGCCATCTACTGTTGCATAGAAATATCAAATAAAATAATCACGCCCAAAGAAAGAATCTTTCTGCTAGATGTGTGCGTGCAAGTTAGTAGTGTGTGTCGTGTAATGTTATAATCGTGCTCTTGTACTTACAAGATTAGCATCGGTTCACACAAGAACAGTTTCATTCATATATTCTTTAAGTATGGGTGTCTATAAGCACTGCTTACGGAAGTGGATAATCAATTACGTGTTTGATTTTTTATGAATAAAATGATTTGCTTGGTTTGTTATTGTTGTTAACGGTCATTATTCTTTTTTTAGAATTAAAAACATTATTCACAAATGTAAATACCTTTTAGTGTCTTTTAAGAAAATTAAGGAACTAATATTATCGAGTTAGTCTTTCGTTTTGAAAATAATCTATGAAACCAAACGCTGTCTAAATTTTGAAAAATGAATAATTTAGGTTTTCCAGGAATCATTGGAAAGTGAGAGAGAAAACAATAAATATGGTTTCTATTTATTGTTTACATATCAAAATAAAATAGCGTTCGTACCCATACTAACAAAAAATTAAAGACTATTTTGACTAATTTCGATTGCAATATTATCTATAGCATATTCAATCGCCATTATTGTTTACCTTCGAACAATGCTGTATGGCGTTGGTGATAAATAAACGGTTCAAGTGCATAAATTCAGTAACTTATAAAAGTTTGAGTAGTGATAGTTTAATGTGTTAAGGTTAATTTATAGTTTATTCATTCATTTTATAATGAAAGCATATTCGTGCGGTCTTTGTTTGGGTTCAGTGTGCCTGGAAAAAGTACTTAGAGAAAACTTTAATTTCTATCCCTATATCGTAAAATTAGAAATCATTCGCAAAGGAAGGAGTGTACCAATGTTACAAATATCCCAAAAAAAGGTGATAAAGTAACACGTATGTTTAATAATAAATATTACGAAAACTTTTCTTGGCTAAGCGGCTTTGTACATACCAATCTATTATTTTGCTTTCCTTTTGTTTTATTGTCCAATATACGTAAAGTGTGGAATGATAAAGGATATTGTGATCTTAATAATTTTCATAAAGACGCTAAAAACGTGATATGTTGGAAAAATATTATCATCTTCTTCTTCTTCTTCTTCTTTGAGTTAATGGCTTTTTGTCATGCCGGAACGGCACAGTTTACTTCGCCAATGACGGGTGGGTAGCTTGAAGAAAACACAAAGGAGGATGGTGAAAATGTCTTGAGACTATTTTAGTTCGCAAAACAATAGCAGGGTAGCGTTTTAGTAACTGTTAATATCTAACATTACAATATACTATAGATATTTATATATATATATATATTTTTTTTTTTTCTTTTTTTTTAAATTATAGACAAAAAATATATGTGTTGTTATGCATAAAATGTACTGAATGTAATAGATTAGTGTATTTACAGTTTAATGTTGTTACGTTTAATGTATCTGCATAAGAATTTAACATGCGGACTAAACACAAGGATTAATAGACATTGTACACTTATAGGACGAGGGATCTTGGGGGGAAGAACATCATAAAGTGTATGTAGGAGTTTAGGGCAAGAGAAGAGTATATGAGAGGTTGAACCTTCATCCAGACCGCATTCACACATTGAGTGATCTCTAATTCTTAATTTAGCTAAGTGTACTGGAGTGCAAGCGTGTCCGATCCGCAGACGAGTTATAGTTGAGGCAACCCACCGAACCATATTTCGGTGATAGAAAAACCAGGGTCGACGGGGGATTTCCGGTTGCAACGTAGCGTAGTATTTACCTTTGACCGAATTTGATAGGTTCCAACTTGATTTCCAAGAGTCAGAAAGATAAATTTTAGCAAGAGCGCAAAGATCTTGGGTGTGGTTCTTAAATTGGGTTAGGGAGCCTGACTCAATAGCAAGTTTTGCGAAAGCGTCCGCTCTTTCATTTCCTTTAATTCCAGTGTGACCGGGGATCCAAGCCAATTTGATAGAGAGTCCTTTTTTATGGCAAAGGAATAAGGTTTCCCGGATTTTGAAGACTGAAGAAACAAGTGCTCTACTACGGAAAGGATTTCCTTTGAGTGCTTGAAGGCAACTTAAGGAGTCAGTCAATATAATGGAGTTTTGTATATTGTGGGACTCTATAAAAAGGATGGCTTCCAAAATAGCAATAGATTCTCCAGTGAATACCGATGTTTCTGGGGGGCACTTGTATTGTAGACATATTTTATACTTTGGGATCCAGCATGCTATACCAACAAAACCGTTAATAGACAATTTTGAAGCATCTGTGAATATCGCCAAACAATCAGACCAATTATTTTGGAAAATTTCGTTAAACTTAGCATCAGCTTCGACCGTATCTTTACTTAATCCTAAACTTTCAATCTGTGGAACGTAGGTCAGCCCTGGGAAGGGGGTTGAGTATAATGGAAGCTTAGGAGAAGAGTGGAATGGATGTGGTAAACGAGTGAACTTACGGTAACTCATTAGAAGACAGGGGAGATTTTGATCGGATCTTAGGACAGAAGACAGTTTTTGTAGGCAATCAAGGAGAGGATGGGAGGAGAGTTGCAAAGTCCTGCAAATAAAACGATCACTGAGATATTGCGTACGTATAAGAATAGGTGGGTCAACACATTCAACCTGTAGTACATTGGTGGGAGAAGATTTCATTGCACCGAGGATAATCCTCAGGCATTTAAATTGTAATTTGTTGAGTTTTTCTGTGGCAGATTTATTTAAGGGACCTAATATAAACAGCCCGTAGTCCATATGGCTGCGGACTATAGCATTATATAAGAGCTTTAGCGTATAAGGATGACCACCCCACCAGACTCCTGATAGAGCTCTAAGGATGTTTAGGGAGCTTTCACACTTACGGATAATATGTTCAGAGTGAGCTACGCCATTGAGTCTAGAGTCAAAAATTACTCCGAGAAATTTGGTTTTGTGAGCAAGTGCAATGCGATGATCATCAAAGAAGATATTTGGAACTGGAATTTGTCTTTTTCTAGTAAAAATGACGGTCTTGCACTTATCGATAGATAATGAAAGCCCATGATCTGACAACCACTGACTTAGATAATGCAAAGCCGAATTCAAGCGAGGAGAAATTTCATCCACGGATGAGCCGTTGGCGTAAATAGCAATGTCATCAGCATATTGCAAGACTTTGCAAAAACTCTCCACTGACAGTTCGAGATCGACGGTATAGATATTGTAGAGAAGTGGGCTCAGAACCGAACCCTGAGGTAAGCCTTTCCAAACAACTCTAGGGGAAAGATTTAGGGAATGTGTTCGTACCAGAATAGTTCTGGATGAAAGCAGATTAAATATGATCTGTGTCAGTCTCGGCGGGATGCTCAGCTGTTGCAATTTTTGCCTGAGTATCGGGAGAAGAACGTTATCATAAGCTGCTGAAATATCCAGGAATACACCCACAAGGTACTCTCGCTTAGATAGGGCTAATTGAATATCTGTAGAGAGGATACCAAGGCTGTCGGTTGTGCCAAGGCCCTTGCGAAAACCAAACTGGGATTTGGCAAGCAACCCTTTGCTTTCCAAAATCCAATCAAGACGGTTTTTTATCAAATGCTCCATAATTTTAGTCAAAGAGGAGGAAAGAGCGATGGGGCGATACGAATTAGGATCTAACGGGTCTTTACCGGGTTTCCTTATGGGAATTATTATTTGAGTTTTCCAAGGTCCTGGGATGATTCCTGTATTTAGAAACCAGTTTAACATGTTGAGAAGGCAGATTTTTGCTTTATCATTAAGCTTAACAATGAAAGAATATGGGATCCCATCTTCCCCTGGGGAAGAGTCCTTCAGGTCTGAAAGAGCACACTGTAGCTCGGAGAAACTAAATGGAGCATCCATAGGATCTGAAGAAGTCAGTGAACTAGGATAAGAATGAATGTTTTCACAAGGAACAAAGGGAGGGGCAAGTTTATCTGCAAAGGCCTCTAGCCAAACGGCAGGGTTGTTTGAAGTTGGGTCGTTGGAGGATACCGATTGCCGGAATCTTTTCATTCTATCCCATACCAGGGTAGATGGGGATCGAGGATCCAAAGATTCACAAAAAGTTGTCCACCCTGTTTTTTTCTTTTTGGAAGTCACCCTTTTGACCTTAGCATCTGCTCGTTGGTATTCCAGGAAATTTTCGTGTGTCATCGAGATCTTATAAGACATTTCTGCATCTTTACGTTTATGTATTATGTTGGTACACTCCTCGTCCCACCAAGGAGGGGATAATATAAAATCACGTTTAGCCCTTTTGAGAGGTATGTGGACGTCGGCCATACTACGCACACACAATACATTTTCCACAAACACCAAGTAAACTGGAAGAAAATGTACCTTATTCAACAGTATGCAATAAATAATTAAAATAAACATGTAAAAGGGGAGTCTACGAATAGTATATTGCCCTGTATATAGAGCTATATATTATAGAGCTGCCCTGAACTATATAACCCTACGATTGCCATTTACGCTTTGCAACTCGCTCAGCTTCATATTTCGGTCTGATCCTTCCTCTGATCCCACTTCTGATTTAATCACGTAGGGAAAAGGAATTAATCCTTAAAATGTATCTTTATAGTCAAAGTTTCTTCTTTCTTTCAGATTGGAACTTGGTCAGACATAAATGGCCTCAAGAATGTTTTTCCGTTTGAAAGACAGAAAACACGCCTACGAGAAGTGATTGTTGCAATATTTTATCAGTTTCATGAAGATAGCTAACACACTAGGTATAGGTGATCCTGATAAAATTTTTGGTTTATGCAAGGACATTTTGGACTTAATTGCCAAAAGTACCGGCATAGTGTGTGAGTATATATTATATATTTGCTTAGAATGCTAAGTGCATTTTAAGCAAATAAAAACACTGTGAGAGGAGGCCCTTGCCCTGTACTGGGTCGGTAATGGGTTCATATGATGATGATGATGAATATGAACTTTGTAGATCTTGACAGTAAATTATAAATAAAAAAAAAAATAACTGACCAGTGAAAATACCCCGACTATCAATTGATAGCCATATTAAGAGAGTTGTGAAAACAAAAAAAAAACACAGGGAGATGTGTAAAAACATGTCATCCGCCATCTGACGGCGACCCGAACACTCTCGACTAATATATATATCAAACAAAAACACAATATCAAAATCGATTCGGGAAATATGATGCTACAGACAGACAGACAGACATAAAACACCAAAGGAGGATAAAACAAATAAATTAGGGTTTTCAAAATACAAAAGCATGAGTAAATAGTTATATAAATTTGAAATTGGAATTCATATCCAAAGAGAAGATCAACGAGGCCAGTACGACATAACGCGAATTTCATAATTAAGGACCTAATATTATTATACAACGAACAAATTTTTGCGTGAAATTTGGTACCAAAAAGAAGGCCACCGCAAGCCATCTTTCTTTCTTTCTTACCGATGATGATCGAGTTAAGTTTACGACCAATAACAAAAATCTTGCTGATGAGGGCACGACTTATCATTGGTCGCACGCAGAACGCGAATTTAAACGTCACATCAGACGCTGCTGTCTGTTCTTGCGTTTGTAGATGCTATTGATATACAGACATTTTAATCAATATTTGTAATAATACAAATATTGATTAAAATGTAAACGTTAATCTATCTTCAAGATTGAAAATACGTGTTGGGTTGAAGCCTTTTCACGTTCATCTGTCTATCTGATTCGTAACTTTACTACTTCGTATTTTAATTTTTAACCGTACATGCTAAACATTTACCTTTTAAAACACGTAAAAATCTCATGTTATCTATTGCAGGGTAAATCAATTATTATGAATCACTCGACATATGACGCCCTCTACTGTTGCATAGAAATATCAATAAAATAAGCACGCCCAAAGAAAGAATCGTTCTGCTAGATGTGTGCGTGCAAGTTAGTAGTGTGTGTCGTGTAATGTTATAATCGTGCGCTTGTACTTACAAGATTAGCATCGGTCTTGTGTGAACAGTTTCATTCATAAATTCTCTATTCTCTAATTACGTGTTTCATTTTTTCTATGAATAAAATGATTTGCTTGGTTTGTTATTGTTGTTAAAGGTCATTATTCTTTTTTTAGAATTAAAAACATTATTCACAAATGTAAATACCTTTTAGTGTCTTTTAAGAAAATTAAGGATCTAATATTATCGAATTAGTCTTTCGTTTTGAAAATAATCTATGAAACCAAACGCTGTCTCAATTTTGAAAAATGAATAATTTAGGTTTTCCAGGAATCATTGGAGAGTGAGAGAGTTAACAATAAATATGGTTTCTATTTATTGTTTACATATCAAAATAAAATAGCGTTCGTACCCATACTTACAAAAAATTAAAGACATATTTTGACTAATTTCGATTGCAATATTATCATTAGCATATTCGATCGCCATTATTGTTTACCTTCGAACAATGCTGTATGGCGTTGGTGATAAATAAACGGTTCAAGTGCATAAATTCAGTAACTTATAAAAGTTTGAGCAGTGATAGTTTAATGTGTTAAGGTTAATTTATAGTTTATTCATTCATTTTATAATGAAAGCATATTCGTGCGGTCTTTGTTTGGGTTCAGTGTGCCTGGAAAAAGTACTTAGAGAAAACTTTAATTTCTATCCCTACTTATATCGTAAAATTAGAAATCATTCGCAAAGGAAGGAGTGTACCAATGTTACAAATATCCCAAAAAAAGGTGATAAAGTAACGCGTATATTTAATAATAAATATTACGAAAACTATTCTTGGCTAAGCGGCTTTGTACACACCAATCGATTAATTTGCTTTCCTTTTGTTTTATTGTCCAATATACGTAAAGTGTGGAATGATAAAGGATATTGTGATCTTAATAATTTTCATAAAAACGCTAAAAACATGATATGTTGGAAAAATATTATCATCATCAGTGTGCTTAGAAAATGCTGCCGAATGGCGTGTCATAATTTTGTGACGTAAATCAGGGTATTTTATTCAATTAGCAGTAGATAGACGATAGTATTAAATCAATCAAAAATATAACTTTCGTAAAGTAATTTGATTATAAACCGACATACCTATCTAAAATCTAAATTTTAATTTTACTTTATGTTTGTGCTGAACACCTTGTGCATACCCTGGGTCCAATGGCTATGCACTCCACTGGATAAGTTAGCCCTTGACTGCACTCGTACCTGGGGGAAGTGATGCAGTCTAAGATGGTAGCGGGCTAACCTGTTAGGAAGTATATGCAGGAAGTAGTTATACCATACCCCTAATCGGTTCCGACGCAACATCGTACCGGAAAGCTAAATCGCTTAGCGGCACGTCTTTGTCGTTGGTGACAAGCCACGGCCGAAGCTTCCCAGACTAGACTAAGGAAAATTTGGAAATAATAAACAAATTGTCCCTGCCCCGGTTATCGAATCCGGGACCTCCAACTTAAAACCATAGCGCTCACCGGCGAGGTCGTTAAATCTAACGGGGTTTGCGACACTAACAGTCATTGTTGCGACACTAACAGTCAATGGCGGGATTTACCACGAGATCAAAGGCTTCGAACTACTGTATCTTCATACTGTGCTAATTCCCTTCCTGAAATACGGCGATACCGTGTATTATATATATAGACTGAAGACCTATATTACAAACTAGAGCGTAAATAAAAAATCTATATTTAGATAGCTGTGAGTCGATATTATATTAAGGTACACTAATTAAATATTCACAGTGCTTTTATACATATAAAGGATAAAAAAAAAACATTCAATTTGAGAGTAAACCCCATGCAAATTCAATTAACGTCGCGGACGAATGGAAAAATTATGCATGCATTTTTTAATCTGTGTTGTTTTATGAACTTGCAGATTCTAGTCACACTAGCAACATTATACTTTAAATGTCACTGGCATGTGCTATTTGTGACGCTGCGTCACTCGCGTCACAGAAGCCGCGTCACAGAAGCCGCGTCAGACGGCTAATCGCACTACCGGCGCTTCAACTCTATGATTAGCCCTTGATTAATTCAATCATAACTTATTAGTTATGGATTTGTGGTACTTAGTTGGACATTTAATTAAGGATTCTATGTAGTTCTGCGGTAGCCATCACCGCATCTCAGCTGACAGGCCACGTCTACAGTTGCGTCTGTCGTTGGCGTGGTGTCTTAAATGTGTAAGAACCCTTAGAGCATATTATCCTCATCATCATCATCACCTTAACCAATTGACATCCACTGCTGGACATAGGCTTGAATCCAGCGGCTCCCAGCTACTCGCCTGATGTCATATGTCCACCTCGCTGGGGGCCGACCTACGCTGCGTTTATCGTAAGTCATCACTGGCAACACGCACTGTTCGAAGACTTTAGGATCGAAGGATTTAATAGGGAGCTTATAATAAGACGGTTAAAAACGAAATCTTTTAACTTGGTTTATGATATTACACAAATTGTACCCTTTTTGAATCATCGGAAAAAGAATCCGCCCAACTGTTCCGCGGGGTAGAGCTGGAGAGTGAGCTAGCTGAACTTAGTATTAAAAAATAAAAGACAAAAGTTATGCTAATTGGCAGGGCTGGTCGGCTTCCTAGAACTGGAGAACTCTCGGACTTGGAATTTGAGAGCGAGCTCGTATACCTTGGGTCATTGCTTTCGGACCATGGTGGAAGTGAAAACGACAGTGGAAGACGAATCCAAATAGCCAAAGATGCAATGACCAAATTAACAAGAATTTGGCAAAACAGGAAGTTTTGCGACACCACCAAAGAAAGACTGGTCATACATTAGTCTTTTTAATCTTTCTTTCAAGGTTCCGCGACAGTTCGAGCGGCTGAAAGGATAAAATAAATGCTTTTGAAATGTGGTGTTGGAGAAGGATTTTACCATGGACCGCTAAGAGATCAAATATATCGATCCTGGAGCAGCTACGTATTAAAACCAGGCTATCCACATTCTTAGCTACTTCGGTCACATTGCCCGATGCCTGCCCAGTAATCTGGATAAGCTAATATTGGTAGGTAAGGTGGAGTGTAAAAGACCACATGGCCGATCACCTCGTCGCTAGTCTGACCAGGTAAAGTCGCTCACATGCGACATATTAAGAAGCTATAAAAAGGGCCGATGGTAGAACAGGATGGAAACGAACTTAAGTAATATGAAGTAAACGACGAAGAAGAGAAGAATTGTACCCGAAAAACTACTCTTATATAATTCAATACGTTGACCTGGCAAATTAATGATTTGTTTTCCCCGTGACCATAACCTTTTCGCTGTAGCCTCAGTAATTGACCCCATTTGACCTTAAATAGAACAAAATTGATGTTCCAGATGACATGGCTTAATTTTATGTCAAAATTGTACAGGTATTTTTTAAAAGTAAGATAGTTAAGGATAGAGTGTATAAACAAAAGTTTTTCACTATCGTAAAAAAAATATATGTTTATACCCACCGACTTACTACTGCCTATCGAATTGCATATACTTAGTTTCTGTATGTACTCGTTTCTAACTCTCCTAATGCTTAGGAATACTGTTTATATATCTTAATATATATAAATCTCCTGTCACGATGTTTGTCCGCGATGGACTCCTAAACTACTGAACCGATTTTAAATTAAATTGGCACACCGTGAGCAGTCTGGTCCAACTTAAGAGATAGGATAGCTTAGATCTTTAAGTAGTCACAATTTTATTTTATTGCAAATTATTTGTCTATAATTAATTGACAGTCACATGTTATATGTATATACAACTATACTCATTTAAGGCTTAGCGATACTGAATACTTTAAAAACATTTAATAACAAATCAAACGCAGACGAAGTCGCGGGCAACAGCTAGTAATATATATATATATAGGTATTTGCCCATTGAATTAGCACCCCTTGTCCAACTGTTTATTCTTATATTTACACATTTACCCCTTGCTACTCTACTACTGCCTAGGGTCATTGGTAGGGATCTCCACCAGTTAATAGTTATATATTAATGTTAATAAATAAACGCTGAACATCCCTTTGTATGAAATGTAGGTATATTCTTACCATTTAATTAATTTAACATCGAATTAATAAACTATTTAAGCGATACTAACCATTATTATTAATTTCCGAGTTGGATTCGTTGTAACAATAGGTGTTTCGGAATAATATAATATTGTGAAATCAGGCTTTTGTTTTGGATTTCGACCGTTCCACAAAACCTATCCCAATTAGCTAAATCCAGACAATGCTAACTCATTTTATGCACCCGTAGTCTTTTGATACCTGAACTCATATTCAATATATTATTGTGGCAGCTTTTACCGAATTTATTGTGTGACAATACAATTGTCATAATCAGCCTGCGGACATCAACTGTTGAATACACCTTTCCCAAGAGGCTCCACAACACCCTATCGCCAGCTTTCCTCATCCACCATGTCAGCGGACGCTTGCTTATTCGCGGTCTCCACTCTTGACTTTCCTGATCGACCAGCACCTAAGACAAGCACGGTCACATAAATGTACAGTATAGCCCCAGAACTATAACAATGCGTCCACAGAGGGGTGTAGTTGTAATTTGATAATTTAAAAAAAAATATATTACTTAACATCATCATCATACATAGGACTTCTTTAGGGGGTTCCGAATTCTACGGTTTTGTGCCGCTTGGATCCAGCGGCTACCTGCGACGCGCTTAATGTCGTCTGTCCACCTCGTTGGGGGCCAACTAACGCTGCGCTTACCAGTGCAGGTCTGCCATTCCAGCGCCTTGGGAACCCAACGTCTATTTTTCAATATTTAAGAATCCTTTCACTACTTAACATACTGATTCAAATTAATTTATTTCAAGGAGGCCTTCTTTATAAGCACTTTCGAACAGTCAAGTATGTATGTTTTTAGTGACTCTACAACCACTCTAATGATTTAATGAAATATCACTTTCTTTATCTATAAAGGAATTTATCATTGCGGGGAAACCTGCATGCCTGAGAGTTTTCTATTACGTTTTTAAAAGGCGTGTAAAGTCTACCAATCCGCTCTTGACCAGCGTGGTGGACCCGTGTCCTGTAATAAAACGGTAATGTGTTTATGTTGATGATGAACGTACCGAACGTAAAATACGTTCATTATTTAAACGGCGGATAATTTTACCTATAAATATATCAAGGAAAGGGTCGGCTGGGAGATAAGTAGATATATGAGAGGTTGATCCTTCGTCTAGACCACATTCACGCAGATGAATGTCTTGAGTACCTACAAGCATGTCTAATCCGTAGACATCGGTTAAAAGGCACCCCATCTTATCGCGTTGAAGTCACAGAGTGCTTAAACGATTTCTATATTTTAGTTACTAGCTATGCTTCGCGCGCTCAAATAACGGGAGGCTGCGTACGTCTACAACCTTCAATATTATTTCAATCGTACTGGTAGTGCCAGACATACAAACCGACACGACTCGATCGATTGGAAGTTTGAAAGAGAATTTAGTATTCATCAGTCTCAGCTCCTACCACTAACAGGAAATACGAGCAGTCGTCAAAGAAAAAATCTAAATCGCATTGTCAGGGGATTCGTATGCTGAAGATTTACGAAGAAAATTTCTTACATTTTTATTTAGTCTCAGCAGTAAAGTTCTGTCCACTATCTTCTATTATATTTATATTTGGGGGAGTTGGAATCCCAAACCGCACATCTAACTTGCTTCAACGATGAAAGAAAACATCGTGCGGAAACCTGCCTACCTGAGAGTTTTCCATAAGGTGTGTGGAGTGCACCAATGCGTACTGGGCCAGCGTGGTAGACTACGGCCTTAACCCCTTAATGTGGGAGGAGACCCGTGCCCTCTAGTGGGCCGGTAATGAGTTGATATGATGATCATGAACACTTGACAGAGTTATGGTCTAAATTCGCCAAACACTTTCACTACAGAGGTAGTGAAAGTGTCCCAAAGGTACTCCCAAAGGTATCCCAAAGGTACTGTGCTGTTTTGGAATTTTGGGATGCAAAGTACTACAGCGAAGTAGCATAATGCCCTGCAACTCACATAATGCCTGTGTCTTTACTGCGCATCGCGCTGAAACTACACAATTGTTTAGTTGAAAGTATAAAAACTGAGAGGTAAGCTAGGCTCGAAATTATTAAAAACCCTTTTAAGTCCATCAGCCGAGTGCTTTAGACCTTACGTGTTAATCCCCTAGCGCCTGACCAGAAAACCATCAAATATAACTAAGAGTCATTGTGATGTTCAAATCCCTCACGTAAAACTCCTTCGGACTAGAGTGCGAACTAAATGTGATTGCACTCGCGAACCCGCCGTTCCCTTCCACCCATACCCCCTATCATTCACCCGTGCAAGTGTATTGTCCCTTAGCATTATTTTTACATTATTGATTTTTTTTAAAGCGTTTTTTTTAAATGTTGATGTTTAAAATCCTTTTGTTTAAATTAGGCTTTGATGGCGCGCAATCTTAATTAAGATTAAAATAACTAGCGGAGCTGTTGTATCGTGATTGTGTAAAGTGCCGGCTGGCCTTGTTGAGGTATATAACTAAGTTTTTTAGGCGAATAACAACATACCGACGTTTGCAGGGTGAGATTTTAAAAGCGGTCATTACGCATAAACAATCTCAGACGTCTTAAAAGGGAAAATACTCCTAGTATCATTACGTTACTTAGACGCGATTTCATACTAGGTTCTCAGAAACATGTAGACTTAATAATTTTAATAATCTACGAATTACCCGAATTCCCTTAGGACGGTTGTAAGTTTTTCGTTAGTGCAAAATATTTGTCGAAAACATTCATTATACATCGAGACTATCGTGGTGATGTTCTTACAACGATACTCCCTATTCTATCCTAAGCCGGGTTTTGCAATGTTTGTCATGATATCTATGGTTTGGCATCAACAATTGTAGGTTTTTTTTTCGTTGCTAACAAAATGCAATCTTTTTATGTAATAGTTGAAACTAAAGTTCTCAGAAAATAATGAAAACGCTTATTTTTTTTCTCTGTCTGTTCGTAATGTCTGAACTGATTTCGAAGAGTTTTTCTAAGGCAACTTAGGCCTATCTTTCAGTTCGGAAATCTACCCCTAAAGGGGTGAAACGTGGCTTAAGACAGTAGCGAGTCCCATCATAATCCCATGTCTTAAGGATGACCCTAACCTATAGGTTAGGGTCATATTACGTGGTATCCAACAGGAGTTATTCTAAAATCAACCCACCGGGGTTTTAAGATTGTTTGTATGAAAGTCACAAGAACAAATAGTAACAATTTCAAATAATCTTAATATATATAAATCTCCTGTCACGATGTTTGTCCGCGATGGACTCCTAAACTACTGAACCGATTTTAAATTAAATTGGCACACCGTGAGCAGTCTGGTCCGACTTAAGAGATAGGGTAGCTTGGATCTTTAATTATAGTCGCAATTTTATTTTATTGCAAATTTTTTGTCCATAATTAATTGACAGTCACATGTTCTATATATATACTACTATACTCATTTAAGGCTTAGCGATACTGAATACTTTAAAAACAAAATCAAACGCAGACGAAGTCGCGGGCAACAGCTAGTAAATTATAAATACCTGATTTTTTTAAAAACAGATCCTATATAGAAAATGGAATTCAATTTTGTATAGTATAATTCTACATGCGTACTGCAAATTATGCGCGACCGAAGTCGCGGGAAACTGTTAGTTATTTATATTTTCCGTTTCGCCTTAAGGCAATAAATGCAATTGGTTTAAGTAAATATGGAGTGACTACGTTCCTTTAATTCAAGTTACACTATTTCAGAAGTTGTTCAGAGTAAACTCTAAGACTGCGCATCGCTCGCAACGAAAACAGAAACTTCTAATTTAATTAATTTGTAGTTTTGCTAAGTTTTGCTAACATAAATACAAAAACATATAATTTGTAGTTTTCCTTTCATACATAAATATCACATATTTGCCTTAATGACCGTTCCCAAAATCTCACTTCGTACCTAGTCTTTATTTTATGTGCATACAATTTTTTGTGACCTCTTCTCAGTAAATCCACTTCCATGAATAAATTATGCTTCGGAATTAGCAAGTAACACCGTAAATTCACATGTATTTTGAATGAGTCTAAAAATTCAGTAGTATTTGAATAACAGGGCTTAGAGAGAAGTGCAACCTATATTATATCTCATTTTCTAATAATGTTTTGAAGTATGGTCTACTACTGAGCTAAGGAAGCTGTGGTGGCCCAGTGGTTAGGACTTCGGCTTCACATTCGAGTTCCAATTCCATCACGCACCTCTAACTTTTCCAAGTTATGTGCGTTTTTTCAAGTAATAAACATATCACTTGCTCCAACTGATAAGAAAAACATCGTGGGGAAATCTGCATGCCTGAAAGTTCTTCATAATGTTCTCATAGGCGTGTGAAGTCCGCCAATCCGCGCTGGGCCACCATGGTGGACTACGGCCTAAACCCTTCTCATTGTGGGAGACCCGTGCCCTGTAGTGCGCCGGTAACATGTTGATATGATGATGATGATGATGATGTGCCCATCGCACAGGTTTTAGTCCCCTGGGTGGGTCTTATTAGTGGGAGGCAGTAATAGCCTAGTGGTTCGGACGGCTGCTTCACTTTCGGGGGGCGGAGTTCGAGAAATCGTTCGAGAACTCCAACACACACCTCTAACTTTTCAAAGTTATGTGCGTTTTAAGAAATTAAAATATCACTTGCTTCAACAGTGAAGGAAATCATCGCGAGCAAACCTGCATGCCTCCATAATGTTCTACTTGAGAACATTATGGAGGCATGCAGGTGTGGAGTCTTCTTGTGGAGTCTACCAGCGTGGTCAAAACGGTCAAAACGGTCAAAACGGCGTACGATCAAAATCTTTACCATTGTGGGAGGAGACCCGTGCCCTATAGTTGTCCGGTAATAGGTTGATTAGTTCCCAATAATTAGGTCTTGGGTTCGATCCGTGGTTGGGGCAGTTTGATAACATATAAATGCTTAATTTTCTCTTGTATGATCTGGTTGGAGGCTTCGACCGTGGCTAGTTACCGACATACCGTGCCGCCTAATGATTTAACGTTACGGTCTCGCGTAAAAACCGATTAGGGGTATAAGTTTAATGTGACTGCAATACCCCTAACAAGTTAGCGCTCTACCTTCTTAGACTGCGTCACCAGTTATCACAAGGTGAGTTTGCAGCCAAACCTCATCTTGTAGTTAAATAGAAAAAAAGGAGTACCTTCAGCCCTTTATCCCTAAAGATCTTCGCTATGTGTGCTCTTATAATTTTCTTAACGATTTAAAAAAAACTTTACTCTGAAAAGTAACAAAAAGATAGTTTAAATTACAAGACATGTAAGAAAATAAACTTTCCAGAGGCTGATAAACACATTATTTCTCCTTGGCTCCTATTTTAATGTATAATTATTATACTATCAACTAAATGTGTGTAATTTTGTTTACATTCTATTACGTACTGGTGATTTGTCCTTCCTAGTTCTACAAATACACTCGTACGCTTACAAAGTTGCTTAACCCACAATCTTTACGTTTTCAACACTGGGTATGGTTAAACACTCTGAAGTCAAACTTCAACCAGATGTAAAACAACGTAGGTATAATCCGCCCGGTGAAAGGAGGCGTTCCTGAACTATGTTCATATTTGTCATATAAAATCTTATATCTTTAAACGAGCAATTCTGGTATATATATATATATATATATATATATATAATTGGAATCTCGGAATCGGCTCCAACGATTTTCATGAAATTTAGTATACAGGGGGTTTCGGGGGCGATAAATCGATCTAGCTAGGATTTATATTTAGAAAAGGTCATTTTATTCGTGTTTTCCGGTAGTAACCGATTTGGTGCAAACGAAGTTGCACGGGTCAGCTAGTAATAATAAAGAGTAGACATAACCTTGTAACAGCGCAGTTTAAACATAAAATTTAGCGCAATTTTTGTTAAATTCCTCTACAAGTTAACCGTTGAATGCAACTGGTTATAATTAATATGTCTAAAATGGTAGCGGGTTGTTGGACGCAATCACAGTTATTTGAATCCCATACCTCTAATCGGGTTACGTGATATCGTACTGGAACGCTGAATCGTTTGGTGGCACGTCGTGGTGGGTAGCGTGAAAACTAACCACGGCCGAAGCCTCCCACCACATCAGAGAATATTTAGATATTATTAAATCCCAAATTGCCCTGCCTTGCAATGACCCAATAAGTTTATCTTTAACAAGTTAGCCCGTTTAAGGACCAGGTGAGATTGCAGCCAAGGTTAACTTGTAGGTGAAATAAAAAAAAAATACATCATCCATCCATCCTGACAACCAGTCAAGATATCTATCTCGACTTGTCAGTCAAGTGTTATTTTAAGGGCCAGACTATAAATGCAAATGTACATAAAATAAGCAAACAAAAGGTACACCCGACTACTGGCTTGCAGAACCGCGATTGTTGGCCGACCAAATTATTTTCCTTGTTCCAGATTCTTCAACAAATACCACGACTCTTCAAATATATTTTTTAAACCTTAAAACTAACTATTTGCTAACAACCTTGCAGGGTGTACCTACATTAAATCACAATAATACAAACTTTAGTGAAATATGAGTACCTAATAAACTAGTAATTCGTTGTATAGTAAGTTGGGTTCTATTAAGGAAAACATTACTTCGATTGTTAATAACTAATAAAACTCTTATATAATAAATATTCTAGAATACATAACATGAAAATGATTGTCCGTTTCTGTTTGAACTTTCGCGAATGTTCTCACAAATTGTATTCTCTATATCTATTATGTTTTTACCGCTGTAAATACGTTTTTTTCTTTGGTCATTTATTATAAAAATTTAATTTTTTATTATATTTTATAATAATAATAATAACAATAATATATTTATTTAATCCAAAAAAAAAATCATTCATTCATTCATTGAAAATTTACTTAAAACCATCACTCAATGCGATCCTCGCAAAAGACGCTAACTACGTCGAATTCTTTGACAGAACTGACAGATGTTATATTTCTTAAAGCGGTAGAATTGAGGATTAAAAAAAACTTAACATGTAACACTTCTTTGTTTCCTAAAACCCGATCTTGTATTTCGGATGTAAACTAATAATACGGTAATATAAAACGGTTTAGCCATTTCAGGTAGCAAATTCCATTAATTTTTTAATCCCGCGAGTAACTGTTATCAGCATCTTTTCCGAGATAAATATTATCTTTCTCCAAGATGCAATTCCAAGGTGCGAAGTGTGCCGAATTTCATCAAGATCAATTCAACGGTAGAATATATAATGTTGGCATGGATTTTGTAGTTAGGCCACTTTAACCTTGATCGTCTTTGGTCATGCGTCATCATACCAAGATTGTGAGGACCTCGCGAATAAATCTGCCACGACCGCTACTTGCCGTAATCACTGACCTCTAATATTAACACACTGCTCTGGCTGACCCTATTCAAATTACAGCTCATATTTTGTCCCCATTTGAAGCACCTTATACTTATGTGATAGCGAAGCGGTGATAGCCCCGTGGGTAGGACTTCGACTCCACCTCTAAGTTTTCCAAGTAATGTGCGTTTTAAGTAAATATCACTTGCTTCGACGGTGAAGGAAAACATCGTGAGGAAACCTGAATGACTTAGAGTTTTTGATTGCTTTCCAGTTATCACCAGAGTCTGCCGATTATTATTATTTATTTAAAATCGTTCCTATAGGACCAAAATTAAGGCGTCATTAATCTAATTCTACTTAACTGCCTTATGGCTCTAGTGGCATCTTCGCCTACAGATCGTGAGGATCTGGATTCAATTCCGGTTGGAGCCATAGTTAATTAAGCCAAAGTAAGACCTTTACCTTTTGATACACTTGGAAAATATGAAATCTGTCTGCAGGTGCAATCGGGAAATAGGGGAACCCAGGTCGGGGACTTAAAAAAGTGCCATCTGCATACCGCCTGCGAAAGGCGCAGACATCCTTTGCGGGGTTGAGTATACTCTTTTATAAAATAATTCCCACGGTAATTTTGACTTACGAGTACCAATGCATAAATATGCGAGGTTACTATACAGCCAGGTTATATACTTGTTTGGTCAAAAAATTTAAAATTCAAAATTCATTTATTTCAAGTTGGCCTAATATAAGCACTTTTGAAACGTCAACTCTGTCTGCGTGTAGTGACTCTACCACCGATTCGGAAGGCAGATTCTACCGAGAAGAAGCCGGCAAGAAACTCAGCAGTTGCTCTTTTCTAAAATCAACAATTTACATTTTACATTTTAAAATTCATTTTTTTATCTTGTGAGAGATGAAAGCGGAGCAGGATGCTTCCAAGCAACCTTGTCATTAAGAAATTCATCAATTATATTGTAACCTCGCTGTAATAAATGTTTTTTAACACATTCTTTAAACTTATGAATTTGTAAGTAGGTCCAAAATTACTTCAGGAATCATGTTATAAAAGCGTATACTCAATCCGACAAATGACTTCTGCACCTTTCGCAGATGATATGCAGATGTCACTAATTTATGACCATTTCTTGTAAGTCGACTGTTTATATCCACCTTTTGTTTATATAGACTAAAATATTGTCTTACAAACTACCGAGTGAAACCAAATATCAATTTATGCTGGAACGCATCCAAAACAATTTTTTGAGGTTTCTTTATTGGAAGTTGTTCTGAGTATGTCCGGGATATCTATTGTTGTATCCCAGGATGTTTGTAATGGATGCCCATTGGTGGAGGAAGTGTGGAGAGAACTAGCCTTCCTTGGCCTTGGGTTTCTTAGATGCAGTCAGCTCCGCTGTCAAGATGGAAACATTATTATAAAATATTGATGTTGGAAAAGACCAACGGATGGGTTACTTGGCTTCCTAACCGATGGTAGAGTCACAAAGTCACAACAAACAGACGTACTTGACGTTTCGTTTCAAAAGATTATAAAGTAGGCGTACTTGAAATAACGAATTTTGAATATTGAATGTTTGGAAAAAAAGTCTATTCATATATCCTGCGTTGTAATCAAAACTCTATGGTTGTGCCAACAATATCTGGTTTCCATGACTGAAAATAATCTAAAAAAAAAAAAAATAAATGTAGGTATTCCCAGCCAGTGTGTTCCAGTCTGTGAAATTAATGAATATAACGAAGCAACTCGATACAGTTTCAGTTTTTCAATACAAAATACGCAAAATGCAACCCCCTAAGTGGGATTCAATTACATTTCACGCACCACATATTATTTTTGTTTTATTATAACTGCTTGTTGGAGTTAAAACTGGGGAGATATGGGCTGCTTTTGAAATGTTTGCATGACTCGTTATCTCACTATATGAAAGCAATAGTAGGCACTGAAATAGGCTTAGCTGTAAGACAATTGCACGTTTTATTTTTTTAAAACCACGCCTGTAATGAAGGCTTTTTAGTTAGACGGCAGCAACGGACAACAATTTAGTTTTAATTCATAAAAGAAAAATAAGAAAAGATATAAAATAGATTATATGTAATTAACTGATATTGCCTTGCTTCTGACTATATATTAAATGATTCTAAATAATTGTGGAGTCAAATATTTACCTTCGAAATTGATTGGTTAGTTATGAATTTCCCATACAATTCGCACGCAACAAACAGTTGTAAATATTCGGCAATTAGTTTATCTATGGGGCGTTAAAATAACACTTTCGATAAATACACCTTGTAAATGTAAATTGCTATTAATTAAAATGTATGGTTTACGTACAGTCGAAGAGCAGCTGGGACATTGTCAAAAACAGCTGAACTTTTTTTTTTAATTTTAATTTCCTACTACTTAGTTATTAGTGATTATCTATTTATATTTCAAAATTGCAAAGTTTCAAAGTTTCAGGTTCTAGGAAGAAAAATATCAGGATAAATAAGCAATTCAAAAAGTTTAAAACAAACGAAATATTTTATATTTACAATATTTTATTCCAAAATACTCCCGTGTAAAGCGGACCGCTATTTAGTCAGAAATAAAAATCAAGAAAAACTTCTTTCTCGCTGTGGAGAACGACATAGATTACATTAAGAGTTTCAGTGCTTTCAACCTCATTTAGCAGCACTCCGCAACTTAATACAGGCTAGCTACGATCATGTGTGATGGCATGGCTTGCTTAAAAACAATGGCGGCTGCTAAGGTGTGCTTGCCTTGTAAACGCTTATTCACTCGTGGCTTTGCTGTTGCGCGATATGCTGTTTATTGAGTTCGATCCCACTTTTCGGAGTTATGTGAATTTTTAATTTGAACCAATTAAAATATCACTCGCTATAGCGGTGATTGAAAACATCGTGAGGGAACCTGTATACCTGAGAATTTTCATAACGTGCTCAAAGGCGTGTTAAGTTTAGCAATTCGGGCTTGGTTAGCGTAGATTGACAAACACCCGTATTCACAAACATTACTTCCACAAGCATAGGAGCAAAGCTATGATAAGGGCGAGATTTCTTAGCGCTTTCAGTGTGGTCAGAAATTGGTTTCATAAGGAATTCTCAAAAGGATCTTTGATGTGCGTACGCATAGCATTGTATTGTATTATTGTAAATTATTGTATTATGTCATTGTCATTTGTAGGTTTGTTCTCTTAAGGATATGAGTTCTGTAGTTTTAAATAGTTTGTTATGAAAATAAAGTTATCAACGCGAATTAACATTCCAATTACTGCCAATAAACAAAACAAAAAACACTAATCTGTAATGTATGCGCTACTATACCAATTTGAATGAATTTATCATACTATACTTAGCGTAAAGTATCTATCCAGCTACTTTATACACAGGATCGTTCGTCCGCCAAGTGTTTTTTAATATTATGTGTTCAGCAACCTGTGCGTTCGAATGCACTGTTGGACCTGAAAGTAATGTTTGTGAATACGGGTGTTAGGCTTAAACTGCACATGATTGAATATTTCATTGTCAATTATACTTATTTCTTGTCTGTACATTCATATGGTTTGGTGTAATTCGTTTTTTTAAATTTGTTTCTAAATACTTTCTGGAGGAAAGATAGGCTTCAACATAAGTTATCTTGTGAAATCCCTAGTTCTATCCTCGAAAACAATAGATTGATTACGATGTAGTTAAAGTTTCTATGTATAAAATGTCAAGACTAAACTGGTTTATTAATAAAATTAATAATGACGAAATCACTTAATATGGCTAACCAAGCTTTATATTTTTGTTAAAGCTAAGAAATAAAAAATTACCAACTCATATTTTTCCACTCGCTCCTTAATAGGTCTATATCTATAGTAAATTTATGTGCGCTACGCAGTACCTGCACGACGAAATTTTGCATCGCGATGCCTTTAAACATTTTGCACGGCGTTTAAATTTTTTTGCTTCTTATTTTGGTAGACTACCGTTAACATTTGACTAATCGCAGAATATTTTTCACAAACGGCGTCCCTTTTTGGCATATCGCTTAAACTGATAACAAACCTGTAGAGTTGTTTTTTTTGTTTGAACCTGCTAATCTCTAAAACTACCCGCCCGTGTTTTTGCTTCCTTTCCGCGTAGCGTTCTTGCAGATTCTTTTATTTTTGCTCGTTCATAAAGTGAAAATTAAAAATGCTAAATGAATTACATCAACTAATATTACTAAGCAGGTATTACATGCGCCCTTATCGCTGAAAAATTATCTGCCAGGCAACTTAGTAAAGGACAAGTTAAAAGTCCGTGATGTTAAGTAGCCTAATAGTTTCCTCAAGAATTATTCAGTAAAAGTTGAAAAAAAAAAATTAAAATTATTTAGCGTGGGCGATTTTAGGTTTTAACTTTTAATTTAGTATATTTTTTTTCATGATACCAGAAAGCGATTTTACGAATGGCGTGCGCGCAAGTCTCCGGCTACAATGAAAGGTAACAGCTCAGTGGTTAGGGCTTTGGCTTCAATTTCGGGGGGTTGGGATCCCAGCACGCACCTGTAACTTTTCAAAGTTATGTGCATTTTAAGCAATTAAAATATCACTTGCTTGAAGGTAACGGTGAAGGAAACCATCGTAACGAGCCAACCTACGAGCTATCCGTAATGTTCTTAAAGGCGTGTGGATTCCACCAATCCGCACTGCCCAGCGTGGTGGACTACGGCCTACACCCTTCTCATTGTGGGAGGAGATCCGTGCCCTGTAGTGAGCCGGTAATGGGTTGATATGATGATGATATCTACAATAGCCCTTAGAAGGTACCGTATTTGACTACACTTACTATCAGGTGACACTTATTATCGATTATTATAATAAGTGATAATAACCGGGACCGACAGCTTAACGTGCTCTCCGGTACGGCTGGTATTAAACATCCTTTAACAGAACATACACGATACCTAACAATTTCTGACCCGGATTCAAACCTAGGACCTCGTGTTCTTCAGTTAAACTTTTAACCTTTAACCACAAGATTTTGAACGGGTCTAACTTGTTGTTAAATAAAAAAGTCTAGGGCATCTAAACTTCTGTAGGTACCTATTATAGCACCTACATATAGTATACGAAGTGTATAAAGACATTGAGTATACTAAAAGCTCTGTTCCCTCGTAGCATTCGCTTATACGTTTCATTCTCTTTATTTCACGCCCGCCGCTGCCGCTGGCCGTTTCAGCCGGAGCACAAATTAGACAATGCGAACCTCTCCCCTATCCAACTTTTCCTAACTTGTACTCGCTACAAAGGGTGAAAAATAGTCAACATTTTATCTAAACGGGCTGAAATTATTAAATTGGTTTATAATTACGACTTATAATAGTTGTTATAACGTACCATAAATCTTTAGTTTATTACGGTCGGATGGATTAAGATGCCATTAAGTAATTAAAAAATCACTTGCTTCAACGGTTAAAAAAACATCGTGAAGAAACCTGTATGCCTGAGAGTTCGTCACATTGTTTTTTTCAAAGGCATTTGGAGTCCACCGATGCGTACTGGGCCAGCTCTGTGGCGAAATCCTTATCATTGTGGGACGAGATGAATGAATGAATATGTATACTTTTATTGCACATCACAAAAAGTACATAGAAAAAAAAGAAAAGTATAACAAAACAACGTATACAATTCGGCGGCCTTATCGCTTCATAGCGAGATCGACGATACGAGATCTGTGCCAAGCACGGCTAGTATGGGCAGGAGACAATTATATCCCCGGGGAACTCCTATAGCTTTATCAACTCTCCAAGCACTGGCGTACAAAAGTGGAAATAATATCCAAATAATATATGTGTAATAATAAACGGGGGTAAACTTCTCCTATTCCATGTTCCCGTGCTGTGGGGATAAAACATTTATCTCCTGCCCGGACTAGCCCTACCGTAGTGGGCCGGTAACGAGATGGAAGGATGGTGGTAGTGGATGGTGGTGGGGATGGTGATGGAAGGATTACAAGTACTTCTAATAACTTTTTAATTTAGAAATTAACAACTACAACAAAATGAAAGGATTAAATTAGTAAAATATATACATAATTTGTTTGCAACATGGATCATTAATTGTTGTCTGTTTGTTTGGCTCAACAACTACGCCGATCTTGATTGAATTCAGCACAGACATAGGACACTTTGTATCCTTGACAAAAACACTAGGGACCGTCTCGCGCGATTGAAACAAGTTAACCTTCTTACCTATGTACGGCTTGGCAGCAAAACCAATCTTGACTAGCACAGAGATAGCAGGAGACAGACATTCGATACCTGCAGTTTGCCCCGGGAAAATAGACGGTTCTAGCTGTGTAATGCCTCAAATGTTAGTGCTCAAATAAAAGGGACCGGCGCGTCCTCTTTAAAAGCGCGGATTGAAATTGAACGCTGAAATTTTACCTTTAATCAATATATTTTATACCTTTCATAAATCTCTGTAGTATTGTATAAATTAAAAAATGTACCCACTATATAAATAGGTATATTAAAATAAATATACTACGACAACACACACATCACCATCTGGCGAAAAGCAGGAGAATCTGTATGGTGTAATTTATAATTTCTTCAATCCTTTTCTCCACACCAAACAGATTTTCGGCAATGTTCCCTGTACGCACGTTTCGCTCCGAAACCGGAGCATCCTCAGGAGATGTTGACTTTACAATGAATAATTATTAAAAACTCAAATTAAATTGTTGACGTAACAATTATTCATTGTGAAGTCAACATCTCCTGAGGATGCTCCGGTTTCGGAGCGAAACGTGCATACATTTGCCGAAGATCTGTTTGGTGCAGAGTGGTGTGGAGTGAGAGTGTAGTGAGAGAGTAGTGTGGAGGAGAGAGAAGGATTGAAGAAATTATAAATTACACATACAGATTCTCCTGCTTTTCGTAGAGTATAGCAAATAAAGCTTAATTTTCATAATATATCATGGATTTCCGCAAAGTAACGCCTGCTTCTATGCAGTATTTAGAAACAGTTGACGACCTCCACGCCGCAGTGGCGGGTGCTGTGGTCTCATAGGTGGGAGGTACCGCTTGTGTTCCGGTGGGGGCAATATGGGAATTTATTATTTCTGTTGTTCCTCTGTTCTGGTCTTATGGGAGGCTTCAAGCGTGGCCAATTACCATCCTGGTGATTAAGCGATTAAGCGTTCTGAAATGATGCCGCGTAGAAAACGATTGTGGTGACGTATCCAAAGCAGCTTAGCCCGCTTAAATCTTAGTCTGCATTGTCACTGATCACCATACCAAGTTTCAGTCGAAGGCGAAATATTAGTGGAATAAAAAAATCATCGGCATCTGGAGCATTTGCCGCTTGAATGATGCTGTTTACAAACTGTCAAAACTCAGCAGGTACCATTTTTATTACTGACGGCACTCCAGGAAAATTCGGCTCGAAAAGTCCGGACGCCGATATGTTAGAATTCTCCCACGCAATTAACAAATGGAACCAAGAAAATAAGAACGAACATTTTATGTAAGTAAAATTGTTTGCTTAATCAACATTTTACGAGCATGTTTATTTGATATTAATGTTCTCCGAGGGACTTTTAAATGGCTAAATCATGTATTCAGGCGAGCAAATAAAATCTTTTACAAGTTAAACAGTGGTATAGGAAAACATTTTATTAGGAGGCAGGGCCACGGCTGTTGGCGTACAACAGGCGGGTAGCGGGACGGAGCGACGCAAGCCTATTTGGTTTATGCTTAGTGTAAGCCTATGTATGTAGTTTCGTTACACAAACAAATATATAGGCTTAACACGAGTGTTAGGTAACCAGGCCAAAGAAACACATACAAATATTTAGCAGCATTTACGGGTGCGTTTTAAGGTATTAAAAATATCGCTTGCTTCGATGGTGAAGGAAAACATTGTGAGGAAACCTGATTGCCTGAGAGTTCTACATAATGTTCTCAAAGGTATGTGAAGTCCACCAATCCACACTGGGCCAGCGTGGTTGACTACGACCTTAACCCTTTCTTACTGTGGGAGGAGACCTGTGCCCTGTAGTGGGCCGGTAATGGGTCGATAAGAAGTATATAAATACTAATCTCGAAGTACCTGTACTGGCTGAAACACTTAAATATTGAAATATTATTATTCCTAATATTTGGTCTTCATTTCGTATAGCAACGGTAATATGTCCTGGGGTCATAAGTCCTGGGCCGGAACTGTTAGTAGGTAGGGGCTAATGTAGGTGGTCTCCTGTACGTCTTCAGTTGTATTTATACCATAACAGACGTTTCCGTTTCCTGTTTGAGATGAATCGTTGTACATTCACATACAATTTCACAGCTTCATTGAAGGCCAGATGTATGCTACAAACCTTATCATTTTCGTATTCACTTCCTAAAGTTTTTGGCTGCACCCTCACTCGTTTTTCTAGCAGGTCCGAAGGTTGGCTGGTAGAAAATGCTTCATTAGTTCCGCCTTTCGAAAACCGGTTTTTTTTTTGGTTATGCGATAAAGTGAATACTTAAACCATCATTCTGAGCCAAGTACTCCAATCTTAAACAATAGAATGAGCATAGAACAACCACCAGAAGGCTTTAACATAATATAGTATGTCATTCAGACAAAAGCTAAACGCTGTCATGATTTCTACAAAATGGCTGCAACTTTTTCTTGCTTTTATCCTACGTTATGTGCAGTACGCACACCGCTACATCATTCGTCAAACTTGAAGGTATAAGAAGTTATTTTGGTTGTCACATAGTTTTTTACGACCGCTCGTCACTTCTCTTTGGATATACATATTTATGCTGACTAATGAACTAGTGTACAAAATATCTTATACTAACGATCCGCGTTATGATCAACCATAAAGATAGACATGATATTTTAAAAACGAACAATTCCGTCATACATTATTTTGGCGTAACTTTAACCGTTTACGCATCACACACATCGGAAGCTCTGAAAAGGAATATTTTTTTCCCCGCTTTTGCAACATTTTTCAATTATGTTCCGCTCTTATTGCTCGTGCCGTGATATAACATCCATTAGTCCGTTTATCGAGGAAGGCTTTAGTCAAATAAAAACTTTTTTCCAATTCGGACCAGTAGTTCCTGATATTAGCACGTTCAACCAAACAAACTCTTCAGCTTTATAATATTGGTATAGTTTAATATTTTAAACTCGTGAATTCGGATATAATTAAATACGTTACATTCCATTTATAATTATATATGTCATGTTCTGTCTATAAACAAAGGTGACTTGTATAGTGGGGATTTGATTTCCAGTTCGGTAAGCACTGCCTAGGGATAGTTTACATGGAATAATCAATATTGTATGCAAACAAGGAACATTAGGTCTATTATACTACGAGCTTAATGTTTAGATAGGTACACGACAGCCACCGACGCTTGCGAGATCGCTCTCGTACTGTTTACTTTTCCTTCCGCTCGCAAATCAAGTCCTAAGCGTTATACACGACTGATTAATGTGCCAAGACCAATTCCGAATCTTCGATTTTTCTTGGCGGAGGCGAAAACTTCACATTGGCCTCATTTGAAATAGGTGTTTTAAAATCGATACGGCTACATAAAGTATTCATAATAATGAAAGACTTTTTTTCCACATATCTTCTTAAAGGAATAAATGCACGAAGTTATCATAACATGATGTCAGGACAATCTTAGGATTTTGAAACATTCAAATCTAGTTTGATGGATTATAATGAAAACTTTTGATAGACAATTTTTTGTAATTATTAACAGAGAACTGTGAATAATTACTTTACGACAAAAAAACTACACAAAGCTAACATCAGCTGTGTTTATTACACAGCTATAGATATGGTCTTAATTAATACAAAAAAAAATTATTTACATATACGTTCGGACTGTTATACCTTTATAAGATTAGACAGTAGTATACCCCTCCGCACCAATGACCGACACAAGGTTAAAAAATACTAGAAAACTTACGACCTGTAGTTGTGGACATTAAAACTAACAACTTTTGTTCTACGACTTTTTTAATCGATAGTTTGTGAAGTATAGAATATTTGAATATATTACATACATACTCTACTTGTTACTACTCTGTAATGTAATAATCGGCAACGGCGCGCGAACTACGAATTTATTGTGCGGTCACTGACCCAATTACGCGACGTTTTCGAATCAAATGTATTTGGTTTCACAGTGTAATGTCACCTAACAGAAATAAGAAGATTGTTTTTTGTATAAAATAAGTCAATACTGAATTTCGAAAGGTCGTAGAACAAAAGTTGTTAGTTTTAATCATAGGAACTACAAAACCGAGAGCTTTATGGTATTTTTTATTTAACCCTATATATAAGGTATCTTAAGGGCTATTTTTAAAAAGTCTGGAGGAACCCTTAATTAGACCCGGAGGTCCCGGTTATATATGTTTTTTTTTATTACATTATACTTTTATTCCATTTCAAAAATAAATCTTCTTTATAAAGAGCTTAGTTACGCAACCTGTAACAGTACGTACACACATATACATATGTCTAAACTAGATTCCAAATCATTAAAAGTAAGAGTTATCAATAGTTTTATGTTAGTTTTATATGAAAACTGGCATATGTACGTTATTTAGTTTTTCCCATTAGCAATCCTAGCTCACCCTCTTTCAATCCAGCCTTGTATACTTGTATAGTGGGGGTTAATTCCTAGACGAAATTGGAAATAGCTCGGCAAAAGCAATAACAAAACGAAAATAATAAACGAGTGTAAGGAGTTCCACTGCTAGCGCATTGCACACACGACCCTTATTATATGTCAAAGCTGTGGCCCTGCAGTACGAGAAACCTGTAAAGGCACCTTACCTTTGAAACTTTTAAAACACGATGTCAAAGGACTACACTCAATATGTTGCTTGAAAGAAAATCTGGTCTCATTCGCCAAATTGCCAACATTATTTAGATATTTCTTTGAAGTGCCTAGTTCTCACTTATTCTTTCATACTATAGTCAAAATTACAGTTTAAAGAAATTACATTTGAATTAGGTAAGTACCTCTTATTTTTTCCTTATCTTTTACTTTATGTTTCCTTATAAATATTATTAAAAGTGTAAACAATTCGTTTTTGCATGGATTCATATGCAATGGATATACTCCGGAACAACTTAACCGGTTTTTCTAATTATTTAATATGTAGCAAGCTACATTCTTATGGCTATATTTTACTAGAGATTTTCTAGAAGATGCCCATTCATTCTTAATTTGAAGGTACTCATATTTATAGGTCATGGGGAAAATGGAAGCTGGAAGGGCATTCCAGATCTTTGCCAGACATTCAACCAGTATTCGTACAGTTAGCTAGAAGAAATATCGCTTACGCGCTGCTTTATCCGCGTGCGCTGTCAGGTTTATCATAAGCCATTAATTTGTATTGCAAAAATACTGGTCTTAATGAAATAAAAGTGGTGAAAGCCCAGTGGATAGAACTTCGAATTCACTATCGGGGGGCCAAGTTCGAACCCAGAACGCACCTTGTAACTTTTCTAAGTTTTAAGCAATTAAAATATCCCTTGCTCAACGGTGAAGGGAAACATCGTGAGGAGACCTGCATGGCTGATAGTTCTACATAAGGTGTGTGGAGTACACCTATCCGCGCTGGGCGAGCGTGGTGGACTGCAGCCTTAACCCCTGCTCATTGTGAGATGAGACATGTGCTTTGTGGGCCGGTATTGGGTGGATATGATAACACTGATGCACAAAATAAAAGCCATATAAATACTAAGTTATGTATAAAAATGAACAGCTATTTTCCTTGGTCACGCCATAACTTGAGGACGACCGTTTGGAGTCATATATCTTTTTATTTTAAAATTTTCTACTAATTTGTGAAAGGTTTTTTATAGAAAAAAAAAATTTGGTAAGTAGCGCAGCAAATGAGAAAATTTATGAAAACTCAGCGACTAATGTAACTTAAGCGCCTTTTACGTAACTGTCAGTAGAGTGATCGTTGGGGCGATTGAATGATCGTGCGCTGATAATATTTAACCAGCTGCATTGGTCGGAATCTATAGATGAAATCATTATCATCATCGTCATATATACCGATAGACGTCCACTGCTGGACATAGGTTCGTTGGAGGGAGTATTTTTGGTTCAATAAACTCCTCGGGGTTTGAACCCGAGTCTAACTTTAAAACCATAGGGTACATGACTATGAGTAGTTCAAAACGAACGTACGTGAACTCTTTAATTATTCACGTGAATCGCGTGTGATTGGCATGTTAATGTACTCAATGGCTAGGGTATATCGAAGGGTTAATTATTTATTTAAGACAGTTCCGGGAAATATTGATATAAAAGACGTGAAATGGAAATTGTATGAAGTAATGGCGTATATTAAAAAACTTGATTCATATTCTTATTAGCATCATCATATTTGTTTACTTTTTTGACCACAACAATTCTTATCACATTACTTAATATTTATATATAATTCTTGTACATTAAACTAAAAGTTATAGATATTTTTTCTACTAGTTAACCCGACTTACATTTTAGTTAGTTAAGCTTATGTTTTATTTTATTTATTATTTTTAAGACAACAATATTAATTATTTTAATCCAATTTAATTCATTTTTGTTTTGTTTCCTTTTAGATATTTGTTCTACTGATTAACCGGACTTACATTTTAGTTAGTTAAGTTTTATTTTATTTATTACTTTTAAGAAATCAATATTAATTATTATAATCCGATTTAATTCATTTTTGTTTTGTTTCCTAATAATTAATTAGGTTAAATTATTAATTGTAACTTAGCTTTAAATAGATTATTTTCTTCGTTTATACTTTTAAAAGTTTATATTAACAGACTAATAGTTAGTAACAGTTGTTTATATTAAAAACTTTATAGGAATGACTTTTTACATTGTTATGCATGCTGTGATAACCCTGTAAATAGTTGAACATATACTATGTGACTCATTAAAAAAAAAGAGTAAGTTTTAATATATCTACTGTTGGTTTTCCATTATAAATAAATCACCATCGTCTTTAACAACCCATTACCGGCCCACTGCTATACTAGGCAGGGGTCTCCTCTCAGAACGAGAAGGGTGTAGGCCGTAGACTTCCCATTCCGTTGAGAACGTTATGGAGAACTCGCAGGGATGCAGGTTTCCTAGCGATGTTTTCTTTCACCGTTAAAGCGAGTGATATTAAAATTGCTAAAATTAAAAAGGTATGTGCCTGTAAATTCAGTGGTGCCGGGCCCGATGCCTTACCCACCTGGCTATCACCGATTTCTTTATAATACTTATAGCAAGATACAAATACAAGATACGATGTTATCGCTGCAAAAAGTCGACCTAACTTGTGTAAATTCGAAAACAATTGTAGAAGCAAGTTTATTTACACCATAATCTCATTGTCCTATTGTCTATTGAAAAGTGCGTATGAGAACAAAACATGAGTCGTAACTATTGCTCATGCTAACAAAGGTGTCGGCGAAGTGAGAGTCACAACCGAACACCGAGGGTTCCGTACCTCCTAAACATGTAAATGGTTTATTGGTAAAATTATAATAATTGTTCAATCGCTTCGAAAACCAGACCGCAAAGTGGAACCAGTGTTTTCGAAACGATCGATTAATTACTTATTTAATAAGAAAAGTATGTACTATATTTCTCTTGAATTATTCTTTCAGGCTAGTTTCAGGCTGTGGCTATGGGTGGAGTTCGTTTGAAGTTATTTCTTTCTGCGAGAAGATATTAGCGCGATTTTCTGGAGATAAATTGTAGAAGTGATAGCGAAGTTCAGTTCATGAGCTATCTGCATTCCAAATTCCAAAGTAGGTGGGAGGAGTAACAAACCTGATAATATATATGTGAAAGTTGAAGTTGGTTTCGCATTCTATTTTAATCGTACAGCGAAAAAAAAGGTGACTGTTATCCAACACTTAATGCGTGCGAAACTGACGGTCACTGATAGAAGTGTTAAATACCCTATTGTTATAATGTGTGTCTCCAACAATGACCGGCTGACGTGAGAGCCAATTAAAACGTCTCGCAGAATAAATATCCCATCATCATCAAGTTACAAAAAAGAGTTTAGTTTGAGGGATCCCCGTCAGGTTCTGTACTCTGTCATAAAAAAACTCACATTTTTCAATCACATAATCTAAACAAGTATGGCGGCCAGCGCTTGACGATAGTGCCGGAATAATACCGAACGAAACCATGGGGAATATCACTTTTTCCTTACATGACGATTCTAATCAGTTAACTCCGTTATGACTTAGCTGGAAGAAATCGTATTGTTAAAAAAATATGTTTATGCGACCTGTGAGTTTAATATAGTGGTAATGGTGGCAAGCTGTGCATAAAAACGCAGTAAAGGCGGCGTAATAATTTTACAGCCTTAAATAGCCTACCTAGAAATCATACATTTAATCAAAAACATTATAGTTTTTTTCATTAAAAAAATCAAATTGTAGACACGCAGTGGCTTGCATATAGGGTATGCATAGTTTATGCAGAAGATATAAAATGAAGTGAATGATATAAAAAAACTTAAGGATTGCAAGAGCTATAAAAAACCTACCCTTAAGTATTTATACCCCGTACAGGATTTTCTTCATTTTATATCTTCTGCATACCCTGCGCATACCCTCTATTCACGCCACTATAGACACGTACCTACTTAGTAATTATAAATACTGCATCACACTAAAAAGCGAGACCTTCTAACGCAGGTTTCATTTTATCCGGCTTTATGATAAAACCTATGAACGAATTTTTCAATTTACTTCATAGGGCCTCAATACAAAAAAAATGTATTTGAAGCGATCCATGCTAGCGCCGCGCTGTTATGACACCGACAAAACGTGCAGAATTAAAAAAAAAAAAAGGCTTTTGCGTCACATGTCACTCTGTGATTTTGTAATAACGATAACAACCCAAACGCAGGTTCTTAAACATTATATCGGCCCGCCGGTTTTTCCAGGCTCGGCTTATAAATGCAGGTCGAGAATTTTACAAGGATTGCTCCTTTCGATAGATTGAACTGATTGAGAACCGATTTCAACGAGTCTTTTATAGGCAGGAAGACGCATTTGCGAAAGCGTAGAAAAATACTATTTAAGTATATAATACGATGGTTCATAGAATTAATTACGGCTGATATATGACAGATATAAACACAATGACAGATATTAATGTAGTAAATAAATAATAAAATAAATATAATACACACATCGCCATCTAGCCCCAAAGAAAGCGTAGCTTCTTAATATTAAATCAGGCATCTTTAGAAAGTTCATACAAACACCCAGACACTGAAAAACATTCATGCTCATCACACAAACATTTTCCAGTAGTGGGAATCGAACCCACGGCCTTGGGCTCAGAAAGCAGGGTCGCTGCAAACTGCGTCAAAATCATGCAGCCGTCAAAATCATATCGCACATCAATATATACCAACATATGGCACATAACCCCAGCAGATTTAGTTGTTAAACGATTTAAAGTTAGTCCAAGTTACAGCCAGAAATAAAGTTTTTTAATATGTCGTTGTACACATCGTAGGCTTCATCATAACACTGATTACTATCAAAGTTTATCTATCTCCTCTACCCGCATAAAACGTTCCCACTTTGAAAGTTTATTTCTAAATTGAATTCTACAGAAGATTTTTCAATTGTTAGATTAAATTAACTCAGCATTTGGCATAGTTTCCCATCCAAACACTGGAATTAAAAGGGTGTTTTTAAAAGTTTTTAGTTAAATACTTAGTTACTATATATACTAGTTTTTATTTTTTTATAAAGTGACCGGAGATAACAACGATAATGCTGTATACACCTATAATTGATTATTGTAATGGCACTAGACAGAATTCGTAATTCTAACACATAATTAAATATTTTTATGAATGTAATTACAATAAATTGCTGTCTTAAATTGAATAAATAATATAAAAAATATGTATATTATAATCTTTAGGTCTGGTGATGTTATCAAAAATTATGAATTCTTACCAAAGTAAGTATACCTATCGTTTTACTTATTTAATATAAAAGACTTTTCCCCTTTCCTGCTTGTAATTTGGACGAATGGTTAAAGAGATAATACGAGATAGATATGGAACCGCGACGGTGTTGTAATCTTCAGAGTAATATTAATTCTGAAATAAGTATTACTGTTATTTATAGTCAAACGTAATTTATTAACCAGGTACTTAATAAATAAAATAATAGGTTGGGGAAAAGTCTTTTCGCATTAAACTATGTATGAACTTGCAATAAAATCTCTTTGGCTATACTATAGTAGCAGAAATAAGTTCTTTCGAACATACTACTATGTTCCGGTACGAAGTCGCGTAGAAACCGATTAGAGGTATGTGTTTTATATAACTGCTATACACCTAGCAGGTTAGCTAGTTACCATCTCAGACTGAATCGACATTTACAAACAGGTGTTATTGCAGTCAAGGGCTAACTTGTAGTGGAATAAAAAAAGAATTAAACTGTTTAAGCTTTAAAATATTAAAAGGTACACATAATAATGAGACAATAAATTCGGTAGGTTGATGCGCAAATTTTTAAGCGAAGAAATGAACAATGTATGAAATTCAAAAAATAAAGAAGCCATATTCAACTTTATAGAAACTCCATCCAATAAATCCATTTGCTATAACTGGATTTCGCCATTTTCGATGTTAAGTGATTTTAGACGCGACATAGAACCATTTGTCAGTTGACGGATAGAATTATTATAACAAGGGAAAAAGTATTTAAATGTGAACTGAAAGGTTTCTTTGGACTGCGGATCACGATCGCTAATAGGCACTGATTTGAGTCTGACAATGGTGCATTTGAAAGCTGAAATTTAAGACAAAAATAATCAATAATCATTAAAAAAATGTGTATAACGTGTAATGCTATCTCCTTCGCACAATATGCGCGTGTTAGGAAATAGGGAATTACAGCACTTTATCTATGATAAACCCGATGATTATATTAAATATATCAACAAATCTTAGTTTGTATACTCATTGATAATGTATTGAAAATAGAATAATGGACTTTAGTAGACTGTCAAATAAAAGTATAGGATCTATGGCGGGAGACGCGAGTTTGACAAGTTAGATTGGCGGCAAAGAAAAGTGAGGACGGATTTAAATTAATGAATTGAGAATAGAAGATTAAGTAAAGTATTGTGGATAGAACGTTACAAATTAGAAATAGATGATTTATAATGGAAACGACATACTTAACGAAATATTGTTGTGGCAAAACAAGAGTCGTATATACTGGTGATGGAGTTGAGATAAGTTGTTAAAAGTTGTTGGTACTATGGTTGTACCTGATGTAGCATCAGATAAGTATATCTCTTATATCCTTTGGGTTATTCAGGTATCATATATGGAGCCATAGCATTATTTCATACAGATAGCTTATGTAGCATATGTTGCTCTATACAAACAATTTGTTTCAAAAGTCCTGATGTTATTAGTGATAATAGTAGTTATGTTTGACCTGTCTTATATGTCTTGTATCAAAGGGCCTAGCGTTATAACATATGATAATGTTGTAATTGTGTTTATAAGTCTTGTTTTAATTGATTGAATAAAAGAGCAACGGTAGAGTTTCTTGCCAGTGGTCTTCTCTGCCGAAGACAGCATTCCGAACTGGTAGTAGAGTCATTTGAAGGTAACAAGTAATATGAATTATAGAGAAGCCTAATATACAGTATTAGAGTCAGTCTAGTTGTTTTATTTCACTCCTTGGGAACTCCTTGGGTTTATAGAGTACAGACCCACAACACTGCTCTAAAGCAGGTTGGTGGGATTCAATGATGTCTTATAAATTTAATACTTTAATAGGAAGGAAGAATAATAGTCATGAGAATAAATAAGTACTGCTAAGAAACTAGGTATTTAGCTTCAATAATACTGTTAATTAATGAAAGATCTAAGTGCCATCCTGAACATTGTGGGTATTGAAGTGAATATCTGAATACCTGGGCCTTCCTATTTTTTTAGCATCAGAAGTTGGATCCTATTCATGTCCAATTTATGCCTTTCTCTAATGCAGATTTACTTTTTTTAGAACCATCCCGTCAAATGTGGACATAATAAAGAATTTAATGTTTTTGATGATGCCTCAAGTTTTGCTGCTATGTGCTAAAACAGAAACACTCTGGAGACAAAGCACCATGTTTGTTGAAATTCTATTTAAGGATATGTGGTCCGGGGAACCAATTAATAACCATCCCAGCAAATGTGGATATAGTACATGGTTTGATGTTTTTGATGATGTCTCAACTAATAGCTGGTATGTGCTAAAACAGAAACACTCTGGAGACAGAGCACCAGACTTGGTAAAATTCCATTGAAGTATATGTGGTCCGGGGAACCAATTGATGTGATATTTTTATTTATCTTTTCTTTTTGTGGTTTCTACTTTTGAAAGATAGTACTTATTACCTGAAACTGATATGGCCTAGTGGCTCTTTGTTTATTTTGCTGAAATGATTAAGTCCAAAACAGAATTGATTTAAGTTTGTTTGTGAAAACCAACTAGTCAAGTTGGCCAAACAGAATGTGTAATGAGTTTGATAAATTTGAATTATCAAGTTTTATTTAATTAGTCAGGTTAGCCAAATAGAATTTGTGCTAAGTTTTATTATTAGTCCGTCCAGGCTACAATAAATTAACTGGTCAGGTTAGCCGAACGGAATGTGTAATAGATTTCTCTTTTAATTCTTATTTATTACATACAAGATTTCAAGTTTATATTGAGCAACTAGTCAGGTTAGCCGAGCTGTTAACTTTTATTTAGGAACTTTTCTATGTACTTCGAGATCGAAGTACTTGTCAGGAAAGCCGAGATAGGAGAGATTATGTAAATTATTCAGAACATATAAAAGAATAAACATAAAACAAAACAAAAAAAAAAAAAAAAATTTGTTGGTACAATAGAATAGAATATGATTATGTATCAGAACAATACATATAGGGAAAATTACTACTGAATAGCTAAATGAAATAGTTTAGTGTCTATGTTGGATTGTGCGAAGAAAATAATTGAGAGTCAGCTTAAATGTTGTGGGTTAGGTTAGGTCAGTGATCTTTCAGTATGATGTTGAGAGAAGTTTTTAAAAATGATATAAATAAAATACTATTATAAACTAAATTAATGTTGCTGCTGCAAAGGAAAATATATTAGTTGCATTATAAATAATTAGATTATACTTAGGTTTACAGTTGTTTAAATTATCAAATTTTATGTGAAATTTTAAGAGTCCTTGCATGATAAATGATTCTGTTAAACAGGTGGTTTAATTGATGTTTAGATTGAAATAAAACATTGAATAATAGAAATAACAATTGAACAAACATTGAATATACCTTGGCTTTTATGATGAGATGATAAAAAAAAAAAGATGTAAACTAATAGAAATAATTCCATCTTAGCGTTTTTATATTAATTTATTTATATTTATCTTATATATTACTTGACTTGGACAGAGGAAAAAATATGAATATCACCAGTGGGTGATGATGTTATTGATATCACTTGAGAGTGATGATGTTGTTGATATCACCAGTGGGTGATGATGTTATTGACATTACTTGAGAGTGATGATGTTGTTGATATCACCAGTGGGTGATGATGTTATTGATATCACTTGAGAGTGATGATGTTGTTGATATCACCAGTGGGTGTTGGTGTTTTTGTATATATTGGTTTGACTATTAGACTGTACCGATTGCATCTGTGACTAAATGAGACTAACAATGTTAATGACAGAATTGATGGGAAATACAATTACCTGTGTGGATATTTTGATAAAGTTGGACTAGAGGCAAAAGGATAAATTGTTTGAGATTTATATTGAGATGGAAATATTTGGATTGTGATTGTACATGTTAAAATGTACAAGATAAATGAAAATGAGTATTTTTGATTTACATTGTTGAAAATTAATCATTTTACTTTATTAGAAGTATTATATTGTTGTAATATGTTAAATGGTGTGGAATTTTAATGAAATTTTTTTTCTAAATTCTTTTTTCTAAAATGCCTATCTTTTGATAAAATATTGTTTACAGTTTATTGATAAAAGTGTATACAGAATGTAACTGATTTGATAATTTTTTATGCTTATATACCATTTGAACTAATGTTATAGAGGTGTACATAAGATGATGTACTTATAAGGATGTTCTTTGAACCTAAAGACTTATGATACAATACATATACCTAAAAAGAATAACCCTATGTACTTCGAGAACGAAGTACTTGTCAGAATGGCCGTGTTAGGAAATAGGGAATTACAGCACTTTATCTATGATAAACCCGATGATTATATTAAATATATCAACAAATCTTAGTTTGTATACTCATTGATAATGTATTGAAAATAGAATAATGGACTTTAGTAGACTGTCAAATAAAAGTATAGGATCTATGGCGGGAGACGCGAGTTTGACAAGTTAGATTGGCGGCAAAGAAAAGTGAGGACGGATTTAAATTAATGAATTGAGAATAGAAGATTAAGTAAAGTATTGTGGATAGAACGTTACAAATTAGAAATAGATGATTTATAATGGAAACGACATACTTAACGAAATATTGTTGTGGCAAAACAAGAGTCGTATATACTGGTGATGGAGTTGAGATAAGTTGTTAAAAGTTGTTGGTACTATGGTTGTACCTGATGTAGCATCAGATAAGTATATCTCTTATATCCTTTGGGTTATTCAGGTATCATATATGGAGCCATAGCATTATTTCATACAGATAGCTTATGTAGCATATGTTGCTCTATACAAACAATTTGTTTCAAAAGTCCTGATGTTATTAGTGATAATAGTAGTTATGTTTGACCTGTCTTATATGTCTTGTATCAAAGGGCCTAGCGTTATAACATATGATAATGTTGTAATTGTGTTTATAAGTCTTGTTTTAATTGATTGAATAAAAGAGCAACGGTAGAGTTTCTTGCCAGTGGTCTTCTCTGCCGAAGACAGCATTCCGAACTGGTAGTAGAGTCATTTGAAGGTAACAAGTAATATGAATTATAGAGAAGCCTAATATACAGTATTAGAGTCAGTCTAGTTGTTTTATTTCACTCCTTGGGAACTCCTTGGGTTTATAGAGTACAGACCCACAACACTGCTCTAAAGCAGGTTGGTGGGATTCAATGATGTCTTATAAATTTAATACTTTAATAGGAAGGAAGAATAATAGTCATGAGAATAAATAAGTACTGCTAAGAAACTAGGTATTTAGCTTCAATAATACTGTTAATTAATGAAAGATCTAAGTGCCATCCTGAACATTGTGGGTATTGAAGTGAATATCTGAATACCTGGGCCTTCCAACCTTTATATTTTTTTAGCACGCGCGACCGTATGTTGTGCGAAAGAACAAGCACGACTCGTCCACCTTACATAAATCTACTGTTTGAAGGGTTACATTAACGCGACTATTATACATAGAATATTGAAAGTATTGACTTGGACTTTTTACATTATTATCATCATCTTAATCACAGGACTGCCACTCGCTACGGTTTTGTGACGCTTGTGTCAAGCGCGACCCTGTTATCTGTCTACCTCGTAGGGGGTCTGTGCTTTTCAGTACGGCGTCGCCACTCAAACACTTACGGACCGCAACGTCCATCGGTTCTCCGAGCTATGGGCCCCGGCTATTGCAACTTCAATTTCGCGACTCGTTGAGCTGTTATACAAGGTGTACACGAAGACCGAAATATTAATTTAGAGGCTTTACAAGTACAATTTTTTACTGTTGACTTATCTGTCAAATCGAAACGCTAATAGTTTTTGATTAAGTAACCATAGATCTTATTGAAATAAATCAGATACAGCTCTAACATCACATGCAAAAGTTAAATCAAGTGACGCCTGTCACTTTATTAGTACGCGTCGCGAAGCGTAGGTACTGTGCACGTTTCAGTCTTTTATCTTCAATAGGGTTGCCATAAGTAAACAATTAGAATGATTTGAATTAGTTTGTATGGAAAAATAAATATGCTTCATTTGATTTAATATTTTTACAGGATGAATCCTTATGAAATATACTTTTGTACACTTCAACAGTATTTCGTAATTCAGTTATAAGTTGTATATTGACGTTGTACGTAGCAAAAGTAATTTAAGAAAACCTATTATTAAACGTAGCTTAGTTATTAGTTTACAGGATATTATGTGTCTGGCTATCATGTCACGCCGCGATGTGACGCTCTTGCTTAGGAGCTGGATGCAATCTTGGTAAATGATTAGTGCCTCGTTGGAAGTGATAGGTAATAGGATGTTGACGCGGGCGTGGTAAGCGAGAATATAAATTGAGCTGCCTTTTACCTATCCATATTAGCTTGTGATATAGCTCGTCCGTAGAAATAATTGTCGCCGTTTTTATTTTGGCAGCATAACGCCTTTATCTTTTTTTTTTATTTTTAATTTTTTTAATTTTTAGTTTTAATTATTTTAGTTTTTAGTTTATGAAATTTGTTATTGTAGTTGGATATTTATTTGAATTTTAAATTTTACTATTTTTTTTAAATTTTTTTTTTTTATTATTTTCACAGTATTTTTTGTATTTTTGTTTAAATTATAGTCCTTTTTGTCATAAGGGTATTTGACCTGAATTAAAAGCATTTATTATTATTATTATAACTGTGTTTAGCAGCATAGCTATGTTCCGGTCTGAAGGACGAAGTTGCCAGTGTAATTACAGTAACATGAGGTTTAACACTCACGCCTCAAGTTGATGGCACAGGGCGACACTTTGTAGGACGTGTTTTGCATGCCCTGTTAAATTTTGCTTTGTTTGTAGGCCATGGATTTTACTAAAAATCACCTTGGTCTGTAAGAAAAAAAAAAAAAAAAAAACACATATTGTAGATACTTATGGACTACTAAAATTTATCCAAAGCTATTATAAAGTTTTAAAATATCAGTTGTTATTTATTTATTTTCTATTGATGTAAAATAATAAGACTTCAATCAACTCCAATCGTTCAGTAGCTACTTGTTGGTGTTGATAAAACTTCTTAGAAAAATAAACACAATATCAGACTTACTGTTATCTGTCTTAACATAATATTTATATTGGTCGCGTGGAAACCTTACTCACGGACGTTACTCCTCCCCAGTTACACTGCTACCTTGGATGCGGCACTAAAAACGTGTTTTGATTTTTTAAATATGACTAGAAATATTGATGCGATTTATTCAACAAGGAGAGGTGATAAGGCCCAGTGATTAAAACTTTGGATTTACTTTCATGGGGACCGAGTTCGCTCCCGATTAAATTTACAGTATCTATGCATGTGTATTTTTAATTTGAGCAACTAGATATCACTTGCTTTATCGGTTAAGGATAACATCGTGAACAAAGTTTCTCCAAGGTGAATACTACCAAACCGCACTTGGCCGGAATAGAATTCTACGGTCAAAGCTCTTTTAATTCTGAGAGGACCGGACCGTTTAAGTGGGACTTAGATTGTTTTATAGTTAAAGTTATAATGAGCTATCTGGCAGCGCTGGGTAATTATGAATTTGTGGTAGTTATACTTCAATTTTTCAATTTGATCACTTGTATTATTTTTGGCTTATTTTTTTTGGCTTAGGACTAATTTATAGCCCACGAGTTCACCTTGCAAGTTTTTATAAAAGATTTATAAGCAACTGTACGGCGCGCTCCCCCGATCAGCGTTTTACCATCGATTTTTCGCTATTTCGCACGAAGCGAAACCTGCATTATCTCGTAACATTTTCACAGAGCACTTAGTTGCACGTTTGACTTCAAAAAAAGAGGAGTTTTATGTTTCACTAAATGGTTTTTTTTTAATTTATGTTCAACGACTTCTTGGGGCTTTGAAGAGAAAATTTAGGAATTTTCAATATCCCTTATAGCCATGCATAGTGTGTTCCAACCCAAATGATTGATGGACTAAATATGGCGTCTTATAATTTTTCTGTCTCTTTATGTCTGTGCGTGTTCCAACCGCGCAAATCACATACTCTCCAACTACGACAATACACACATCGCAATCTAGCCCCAAAGTAAGGGTTAGCTTGTCTTATGGGTACTAAGATGACTGATGAAAAATATAAATAAATACTTATGATATACTTACATATAAACAACCATCATTGAAAATCATTCATGTTCATCACACAAATATTTTCCAGTTGTGGGAATCAAACACACTACGCCAATCGGCCGTGAAAATTATATGCGCATGGAACGCACTGTAGGTATATAGATACCGTTAGATATAAATCTATAGATCTTATTTAGTAAAATTTAGTGCAAGACAAAAACACATTGTTAGTTTAAGAAACAACATGTGTAATCGTTAAATAATAAAGAAATTTTTCACTTGATAAGTAGAAGAACTCTTTATTGCACGTATAACATACAGGAAAAGAAACAGTAAGGAGAACAGTAAACAATGTAGACATGCAAAGGCGGCCTTGTTGCTGCAAGCAATCTCTTACAGGCAACCTTTGTAGACAGGACTTACAGCAAGAGAACGGGATAGTGCCAAGAGACTTGATATGTATACATAAATACCAAAATGTATGGATACCAATAAATAGATAATTTAAATATAAGTAGATTTTAATAAATAATTTACAAACAATAATAAAGAATGTACTTCAAGTGCCATCACTCGAAGAGAGGTAGTAGTCCTTCAGACTTTTCAATAAAGAAAGGGAATTACTTCAACGGATTTCAGCAGGCAGATTTTTCCAGAGCATAATAATTGCCTTAAATGTAAGGAAAGAATAAGTAGGAATGTGCCATATAATATAATAAGTTTGTTTTTTGACAAATGTCCTATTAACTCTCATTTAATTAATAAATAGTTTTCAAATACCAAAAGTAATTAATTCCGACATATTCGTAGCGAAATATTGTGTTGGTGGGTATTTTTATATAAAACGTATGTACCGCATTTATTAGCGATACACGCGGTATTGTATTCAGACTCAGACCGCGCAAAGATACCTCCTGTTTTCTAGGTTATTGTAAACTAAAACGCAATATGAAATTCGGAAACATACCTTAAATATATGTCACTTTAAGTTCAAACGCACGATGTAGATAAAACTACAAAAACACCTAATAAGGCTTGCTCCCTTTGTTAAAGACGCAAGACGAAATATGAAAACGCACAAGTGTGGACACACCTAACGGAAGACCTACATATATGTGAAGATCGTTGCACGTAAAAAGATCTATGACGTATCGACCTGCGCAGTAGATAATTTTTACATTTGTATGCGAATTAATGCTACAATACTAGTCAGAGAATGTTCATGTAGGTCAAACTTACGTTTTATAATAAAACAATTTTATGGGCTCCCTTTGCTGAAGACGCTAGAGGAAGTATGAAAACGCACAAGTCACAATTCATTTAACGGAAGACCTACATATATGAGAAGGTCGTTGTACGTAAAAAGATCCATGTCGAACGACATGCCAGTAGATTATTTTTACAATAGCAAATACTAAGGCACTCTTATCGATCGTACAGCTCTCTTTTGTACTATAAATATAGTTTCTAAATCAGCAGCTTTGTCCCATACGACATTACTCTATGGAAGTGTGCAAACGTATATTCGACCAGCCAGTAGATAATTTTAAGAATATATGCGAAAACATTCATCAGTAAATGTTTAGAGTAATGAACATTAAAGTATGTTTAATATCGATCCTCTCGGATCCCTCACTGCGCAGCTAACGCTCCTTTTACGTGACGCGTTCTATAACATAGCCGGGCCGTCTGATCGTTTCGACCTCACTCTTGACTCGCGTACTCCGCTTATCTTATTATGTAACGCCGCTTACTACAATGTGTCCGTACAGCTAGATTATATTACAATTCAGAATATTCATTAGTATTTATTTCGTTTCAAATATGAGTAGGTAATAGGACAAAACGAGGTTTTCTGCATTTTTAATGGATAAATAAATAATAAATAAATAAATATACTAAGACAATACACACACCGCCATCTAGTCCCAAAGTAAGCGTAGCTTGTGTTATGGGAACTAAGATAACTGATGAATATTTTTACGAATAATATACATAAATACTTATAATATACATATAAACATCCAGCACTGAAAAACATTCATGTTCATCACACAAACATTTTCCAGTTGTGGGAATCGAACCCACGGCCTTGGACTCAGAAAGCAGGGTCGCTGCCCACTGCGCCATTCGGCCGTCATATAATATATAATGTCAGTATAATTTTTAATGGATGGTTTTTTGTTGAAGGTTCAAGAGTCCTTAATGTTACAATAAAACTTATAAATAAACTAATTACTCTAAAGGTCACGCCCACTTGTAATGGTGTCAAGAATGCTGTATTTCCGTGCCGAACAGCCAGGTTGATACTTTCCGTAGAAATAAGCCAGTACCAGTTTTTTTGTTTATAATTCCAAACGTTCAAAAGTAAGTACTTAATACTTACTTTTGAACTTTGGATCCTCAATGTTCATTTTTATGGTAAAATGTATAGCTTAGCTCAGAGCCGCATTATAATTACAAGGAGCTGAAATTTTGCGTGCTCATGTGAATCACAGGAGTAATATTGTTATGACATCAAGCTTAACTGAAACCGATCTTAAAACATGTAATCACGATTAACGAACAACTTTTACGACATCGCCATTCTTCTGATTGAACTGGGCGAATTAAGAAACTAGAAATTCTCAATATAGTCTCCCGCCTGGCCGCAAATCCGAGACCTCAACTTTTAAAGCGTCGTTAGGTTAATACGTCTAAGTGGTATATAACCGTGTTAACTATTATTCAACATCAAGTAATTGGTGTTGTAGGCATATAATATTATATAAAGTGTTACAAAGGTTGGTTTAGCGACGAATTTGTTTTTTAAACTGTATTATTTATTCCTCACAAGCTCCGTATAAACTAGGTAAAACTGTATAAACTAGGTACCTATCTATATTAATAATATAGCTTGACACCAATATCGAAAACGCAACCAATGTTCGTTAAAACTGCGGTTATGTTACTTTATAAAATACCTGTACGTTTTAAGTGAATACGTCCTGTATGGTGGGAGGCTAGTTTCCACCCTACCGACAAAAGCGATATAACGTTCCGGTACGCTGTCGTTTTTTTGTGTTCCTTTCCTTTTTCTCCGACATGATGGTCGGAGACTGTTCTAGATCGGTACTTACTATTTCGCTCAGTTATTGTATTTGCTCTGTTTTGTGTGTTCTCAGTTACATTGAGATGCAGATTAGTTATTCGGTGTACATTCTTATCTATCACGCTGATTTAAACGAGTATACTTCTTTTACATTACATCAAATTACCTACATATTAGTGTTACTTACCAAAGGTTAGGGGTAAAGGGGCTTGTAGTGGCAAAAAATAGAGTGAAACCACGTACAGTGGCGTACATATAGTAAACAGCCAATGTAGGGATAAAGCAGGAAGATGGCATAAAATGGAAAAATCCCCTTCTGTAAGAGTTACTTCAAATAATTAGGGCAGTGCTTTTAGGAGTATATGAAGTGCACGCCACTGACCATGTAGATGTACTTAAAGTATACCTAGAGCTATATCAGGCGTTCATAATTTTTGAGCATATTGATGCTCACTGGATAATCTTGCAGAAACGTTGTTCCACGTAAAGGTTACTCGAGTTCAGGGAGAACATAACTCGGTTACGACTGGAGGTCGCGGCCAGAGGATTGTCTCTTGTTAAATACTTCCCCGTCTCCCCCACCGTGTTGCCGCACTCCCCCGATCCCACTTTCACGCTCCCCTCGCGACTTAGCTATCCGGTATGTATATTATACGAATTTTTGCCCGCGATTTCGTAAGAGTGAATATGTTTTCCCTGCCAAAATAAAGTAGTCGGATGCTAGGAGTGAGTAGTACTTACTATCGGGAATGTCGGGAATTCAAAACTCACCTCGATCAGTGATAATGCAGTTTAAAGGCCAAATCTGCATTATACCTAATATCCCTAACATGTGATGATGATCGTTAAAAGCGTGCCATCAACTGATTTAATTCTGGAGCTAAGCAAAATTAATCATAAATAAATAAACAGTAAAATAGTAGTTATTAATTTATCCGGTAGAGCCGTTAGGCTGTTAGGTTAGAGGCATAGAATTGAGAACATACAGAAGATGCGTACACCACTAATATTAAAGCATCGAAAACCACTCCACTTTAGTAGTGTTTCTCGAACAGGCGGTTAGTCATTTCATTCCATTTAGCACTTGACAGCAGTTATTTTACCTCCAATTTTCTACACGTTTACCATTAAATCGGGAAATAGGAAAATCTTTTGAGCTAGCAACATTCCGCGTGAGTGAAGTATGCCGTGCGCGGGGCGTTTTCACTGTTTTTGGACACAATGCACTGTATGCAATAATGGCTGAATGAGGGTTCTTAATACAGTGGTTAGAGGTAACTGCGACATATTATTTGGTCAAGACAATATGACTTATAAAGTCGTAGGTCATCATTATATGACCGCAACATCGGCTTACTACAGTGCACGGGTTTCCTTCTGCAATGGGTTTCAGGGTCCACCACGCTGGCCCAGTGCACACTTCACACAGATTTGAATTCAAATTCAATTTCATAATTCATTTATTTCAAGTAGGCCTAATATAAGCACTTTTGAAACGTCAAGTCTGTCTGTTTGTAGTGATTCTACCACCGGTTCGGAAGGCAGATTCTACCGAGAAGAAGCCGGCAAGAAACTCAGCAGTTGCTCTTTTCCGACATCAACAATTTACATTTTGCATTTTAACATTCAATTTTCTATCTTGTGAGAGCTGAAAGCGGAGCCGGATGCTTCCAAGCAACCTTGTCATTTAAAAATTCATCAATTGTATAGTAACCTCGCTGTTATAAATGTGTTTTAAAAAATTCTTTAAAGTTGTGCATTGACGGGTCCAAAATCACCTTAGGAATCATATTATAAAAGCGTATACTCAATCCCACAAATGATCCCTGTACCTTACGCAGACGATATGCAGATGACACTAATTTATGACCATTTCTTGTAAGTCGACTGTTTATGTCCACTTTTTGTGTATAAAGACTAATATGTTGTCTTTAAAATACTATATTGTTATAAATATATTGTGAAGCTACAGTAAGTATGCCTATTTCTTTAAACTTCTCACGGAGGGATTCGCGTGATTTAAGTTTATATATTGACCGTACAGCTCTTTTCTGCAATACAAATATAGTTTCGATATCAGCTGCTTTACCCCATAACAAGATTCCTTAGGACATAACACTATGAAAGTACGCAAAATAAACTAGCCTGGCTATTTCAACGTCAGTAATCTGTCTAATTTTTCTGACTGCGTAGGCAGCCGAGCTTAGTTTACCCGCTAGTGAATCTATATGGGCACCCCACTGTAACTTATTATCCAAGGTCACGCCCAGAAAAACTGTGGAAATCTCTATTTTTAGTGATTCACCATTTATCATTATATTTTTATCAATTTTGAGAACGTTAAAGCAAGTGATATCAATTTTTTTTCTTTTTTTGATTGAGGTTTAAAAAATACTTACCTACTCATAATTCGAAGCGCTGAACGATGAATACCGGTGTACGGATAAACCCGGTTGGGTTTTTGTTACGCCGTTAAGATGTGGTATTGTTATATTCATTTAAAAATTGATATTTTTCAGTGAATAATAACTATAATAATTTAAAACTCGTAGAAGGTAGAGATAATTGTTTTATAATAAATAAAGCAAATAGCGTGTATACTACTACCGTCCGTCTTAATGGCAGAGAAGCGCGTTGCCCAAACAACAAGCAGGAATTTCTCTCGCTCGCTTGTTTCCCTTTTACTGAGTTTGATCTCCGCGTGAAATGGCTTTGGCAGGCATTCAGCGTGCCTTGTTGCATTGTCGAAACTGTGCCCAATGTATATGTCATTCATACAGAAGACAATATCCGAGGTAGGTACACGCTTTACCCATAAGTTTCTAGTTGCACGTATCTAAAGTTTTCTCATATGCGAAGCCTTCCGACGTAGTTGTAAACCACTGGACAATATAGCTATTTGCCTAGTAATATTATGTAAAGTCAAAGTCAAACTTCAACTAGTAGATATTTTATTGATGTATGGATTTGTTTCCCAAAAATTTTGCGATGAGGATAAAATGTTATTGAGAAAAAACCCTGACCCTGAATATGGTCTTTCGTCTTCGTGTTATCGGCTATCGAGAATTTAATTGAGCAAATCGTTAGAAAGGCGTTTAGGCAAATCGATGAAGTTGATTAACGTCTTCGTGACATAGGTAGTATTATAAAATTTGATATTGAATTAAATCTTTTAGCGGCGATAGCCTAGTGTATATCGCTTCGACTTTCCTTTCGGTACAACCGGGTTCGATCTTCGCTACGTACTTCTCAAGTCTTTATTGATTTAATTAAAATATCACTTGCTCAAACGGCGATGGAAAAACATCGTGTGGAAAGCCTGTCAGTTCTCCAATCCGCACTCAGCTAGCGTGGTGAATTACCCTTTAACCCATATCATTCTGTGAGGAGACCCGTGCCCCGGAGTGTGCCCGCTAATGAGTTAATGATGATCATGGTGAGTTACTTTTTGAGCAGTCTTTGTATTATACGATTATCTCAATATTAAATTAATATGTTTAATACAATAACATATTTATAACTAGTTGATTCCCAAGACTTAGTTCGTGTGTAAATTTGGATGGGTATGCCTAATGCCTATGCCTCTAGTATTTCCCGACCCCTGAACTTCCGCTATGCAAACTGACAGGACGATCATTTGCTCTGTGAAAAACAAAAACAAATCAACCCTTCGGAAACCGAACATTCTTAGATATGCCATGTGCTATTCCAGATTATCCCTGTACTAAATTTCATCTAGATCCGTTCAGCCGTTCTGTTGCATGAGATTAACAGTATAGAATTATACATCAATATGTAATAGATAATAAATAAATGCATGTGATGGGCACACACAATCTGCATACAAATAATTCAAATGAAATATACCGACATATACAAACGAGACTGTATATTAATATTTTGTATATCTTGATACTGTTAATCTGCAGAATTGACTGGCAATATAATTATTGCATATACCTGCTCACATTTTAAGCACAAATGAAGTTCGAGGTTAGCCCGAGGTCAGGAAATTGGCGTGGTGGCGTGCCTCTGAGATAAGCTATTATCACGAACATCATTGTTATTAAATATCGAAATAAGTTATCTGTCGTCACAGTAGTGATTTGAATGAGTGGAGAGTTAAACCATTCGTTTATGTACTCCCGTTCACTCTCTATTCCTTAATGTGCTTTGTGCAACGTGCTAATCTTATTGATTCTTATTAAAAGCATCAAGAATCTTCATTATCATCACTCCAACCAATTGCTGTTGTCCAATGCTGGTCCAATGCTGGACATAGGTCTTTTTTATTTAGTTTCAAAATCCACGGTCCTGGGCCGCTTGTTTCCAGTGACCCTTTTGATGTCGTTTGTCCACCTCGTTGGGGGCCGACCAACACTACGTTTGCCTATGCGAGGTAGCCATTCCAGCACCTTGAAATCCCAACGTCCGTCGGTTCTCCGAGCTATGTGCCCCGCCCATTTCCTCTTCAGCTTTGCGACTCGCTGTGCTATGTCGGTGACTCTGGTTCTTCTACGGATCTCCCCATGTCTAATTTGATCACATAGAGATACATTGCTCTCTCCATCACCCGCTGAGTGACTCTGAGCCTTCTTATAATCAAGAGCATTATTACAATTACACATAGGTATTTGCGATGTAAAATGTACCTTCCCTAATAACTATAACCTATAAATATTATCCATCTAAATAATTTGTGAAGTTTAACATATTTGTAGTTTTAATGTGTACAATATGTAAATTAATAAAATAAAATAAATTAATAAAGGGCCCGTTTAGTACAACTTTCTCAGTATTAGTCAACAACTGTTTCGGTAATACTGTGACTAGAGAAATGTCTACGGCTAACTACTTAGTGAATGTTCCAAAGCTTTTGGAACGCACTACGTAGTCTTACGACGCTTAGCCAATGCACATTACAGCAGCGTGGTCCTTTCGCCTGTGAAGCTGAGAATGATCATGATTTACGTAGCCAAATTGGCAGTTTGGCTGTTAGTGAGAATGTTGAATGATTAAGAAGTCCAGGTAAGTAGATTCCTGGCTCCCAACCTAGTTACTTTTTCCATTTTTTCAGTACAGTGTTTGAGCGCTGTGGTTTAAGTGAAAGGTCCCAGGTTGGCTTCCTGGTAGTTACCTAGATGTTCCACTAAGCTATTTAGCGTTCCTGTATACGATGACAGTAGTACCTATAAACATACTAGGGCTAATTGGTTTACTATAACTACTATACTGCTAATAGGTTAGCCCGCTACTTTAGACTGCATTATCACTTAACAACAGGTAAGATTGCAGCCATGGACTAACTTGTAGTAGAACTGCTTCTACTACAAGTTAGTCCATAGTCCAGGTCTGCACCTGGAGTAAGCAAATTGGCTTTGTCAACAACTCTGCCTCGAAAATAACATAAAGCCCGCGGTTCCATTTATTATAAAAAGCATATGCATATTTCACCAGAGCTCAACCTGTGTCATAGTAATCAGATTTAAAAGGACCAACCCAATAAAAATGAGTCAGGAAAAAAAACACAAGATTTAATTCACGCTGCTCCAATGTCATATATTAAAAGTAAAAGTCAGTAGGGCCTACAAATATTGCATAAGTAACTCAGTTTTGTATTAAGTAATCAGAACTAAGATTATTTCAGAGTTAGGAAATTTACGTTTGTCTGTCGGTACAGGTTATAAAAGTCCACAAAACCGTGTAATTTGGAACTCCCTACAAAAGACCTCTATGTCCAGCAGTGGACGTCTATCGGTTGATTTGATGATGATGACAGGTTATAAGCATGTGACAAATCGCTAAAACACGCCCATCCACTACAGAGTAGCACTGTGGGCCCAGGAATAGGCTGAGGGTAGACTTCGACTCGTTCCTACTTTCACGATCAATTGCAACAAAATATTTATGGAAAATATTTCTAAATGTTCATCTTGATGAGCTAGCAACAGTTGGAAACCAAGTAAGGAAGCTTTAAATAAAACAAGTTTGTTGGAATGACGTGCTGCTTTATTAAATCTAAATTTGTACTTTGTGTACAAATACAAAAAAAAAGTAAAGAAAAAAATACAAACTAAAATAAAATAAGCAAGTATCATTAAGTGGGTCTGTGAGGCGTAGACATGACACTGCGAACGAAATAGCATGCAAAATATATTAAGTATAAATCTTACAAACTAAGCAAGGCAGCGTCTACCCTGTGATGATACAGATAAGTGGTGTGGCTGTGCCAATCAGATTGCTGAAAGATGACATGATGTCGTACTCACGTCAGCTATCACTAATCAGATTGTTTTTTCGTTCGGTGGCACTAAATCTTACGCTAAATCTAAACTATATTTTAACAAGGCGGTAAGCAACCATGTCTCAATTTGTATGACGCCACAGATACGCTCGGCGGTACGATTTTACTGGTTGGCAATTAGAAACTAATTTCCAAATTACGTACGTAAATCGTTCGTATACACTGCGAAGCGTCATACATCTGAAATTAATGATAATCAATCTAATCGAAAGCTTCAGATGGCACCAACAAACTTCTACCACCTGAAGATTTTGGTTTAGATTGATTATTAACTTCGGGTGATAGATCACACGGCTGCACGTCTCCGGACTCGCTGGAGCAACGCTAAAACTTATATAGACAACTCCCAAATCATATACAAATCAGTCTTAAATGGTAGGTTACGCGGTATACTAAAAGTACAATGGGCATAACAGTAATTTCGTATCTAACGAAACTATTAATAAAACTAATAACTAATAACATGAACATATATTCCCAAAACCCAAAAGTGACTCGTTTGTGGTGAAAGATATCCTTAAAATAACGTGCTGTAAAAACTTATTTATAAGAATGCTTGTTAACCTTAATCTAAAAAAACTCGCATATACTGTTGTAGTTTTGTACATTACGAAGTTCGTTTGTTTCTTTTCACATCAATTGATTTGAGGCGACTATCCGATCCGCGTGCAAATAAATGACATGCTAAAACTAAATTAAGTCTATCTTAACATTACCCTGAACCCATATAAAGCTACGGTACAACTATTTTGTTGTACATAAAACTGCATGAACCGTACAGTACTTCTATATTAACAGTAAGGACAAAGATCAAAAAATTGATAAAGAATCAATCCTAAAAAAAAGAACTACCCAAGTTGCTCCGTTGCACATATTATCCTACAAAAAAAAATAACAAACCAAAATATAATCTTCTAAGGCAAACCAATCATTGATAGGACTGATCCGTTTCATATCTTATCTTATTGATAATACCAAGTAAACTTATATTAGCGAAACGTTTACCCTGTGGAATTGTCTGTTTCCACAATTCTTAAGCGATTTGATTCCGAGGTGAAGGCACATTAGTCAATCCGTTTGCATATCGATGATACCCTAAACCTAAGCTTGTCTAAATATATCCTAAATATAACCTAAAGAAAGCTTTCGGATAACTCGGCTGTTATACATTAACCTGTATGTACTTACACTAAGAAAAAAAAAACCATAATTTTACTTCTTATGCATATACAACCAGTCATACTCAAAACTCTTGAAGACTGATCCGCTGCATATCTTATCCTACGAGAAAAAAAAATTTGCAAAACGCAAACTAGCCTAAGCTATTAAAAAAAAAAACATAACGACTTCTTTACTTGTAGCTTGTCGCGATTTTCCTGCTGTAAAATGCTTCGACGATGCATCTTGGCAAGAGGTGGGACACGTTCGCTGCATATTTCAATGGCGAGGCTTTGCGTGAAGGCAGTTTAGGTTCTTGACTCCCAGATACCGCGGGAGCAGCGGCAAGCGGCGAGAGAGCTGCTCGCCACAGATATTAAGTGAATTTAATATTCGCACCGAGCAGTTCTTGCGCCAGAGTGCGAATATGTACATAATCCTGCATCACCTGCTGGATGAAGAGAACAGATACATTTTTATTAACCCCCGGCAAAAAAGAAGCGTTGTCATGAGTAGGTGCTATAATATAACAGACACGCACACACACACACACACACAGTGTGTCTGTGACATCGTAGCTCTCGAACGGATGAACTGATTTTGATTTTGTTTTTATGTTTGAAAGGTGAATTAAGTCGAGAGCGTTGCTAGCTATGTTTGATAAAAATCGGTCTAAGGTGGCCGCCGCTACAAAACGGCGGATTATATATTTTTCACAACTTCCTCAATATGGATATCAAATGAAAGGAACCTACTGTTAGAATACTGCACACTATGATACGTTTCCAAAAATCGAAGATGGCGGCCACCACAAAATTACTTATCAAATGAAAAGTGCTTGACTATGTCGGGTCATTTTTAGTTTAATTTTTAATGCACTAGAACTTATCCCTTGAACCTGCTTGCAAGTTATGATGCACAAGTTTGTATCGGGCTAACCAGTTCTCGGTATGATAGTTATATTAAACCCTAATCGGTTTCTACGGAACTCCCATAAATATAAATAATGGTTCGGATACGAAGTCTTTGCCCACCATACTTTATTACGGCATAAGATCTTCAATGCAGTACAGAATAAATTTCACTAAAGAAGAAGTTTTCAAGAAACTTTGTCCCAAAAACAGTCGCACCTTAATGTCTTTAGAATCTCGATGCGGTCGGACATTTTTGAAAACAAAAAACTGATGAATATGAATAGACAAGTGTTTTAAAACTAAACCTGCTTTCCATAAGGCAAGATAGTTGTCGAATGCAAGCCTTTCTAAAATTTCTAAAAAAAAAAATGCAAGTTTGTTTATAAGTAATTATGCCCACAATGTTAAACTATTTGAGTCCATCTTGATCAACTTATGTGTGACCTGGATACTTAAAACGATTGCACTCATATCCTAGTTACGCACAGAGGGAACCTATTTGACTAGAAAATTTAACTAACACTGGCTTGCACAATAAAAGTTCGTTTGACCCGTGAACATAAAAGAGTTTACAATTGACACAGCTCCAAAAAATAAAACTTACCTCATTGAAGGTTGCATTGTTAAGAGGCGCAGATGCTGGAGATGTTGAGGGCCCGGGAGCAATGCTGCATAGCGAGACGGGCTTTGATGGAGGTCCCTGCAAATAACAAACCCTTAATAATTTTGTATACGCATAGCTAGAAAACGCCCTTCCACTTTGGGTACCCCTCAAACAAGAGTGAATAATATGTGACCAATAAATATTGTGATAACCGCCAACCCGCATTGAAGTGTAATTTTTTTCAGATTTATTTTTAAGGCCTAAGTCTTAAGATAGCAGCAGGCTAACCTTGTTGAGGCATGGTAGTTATATCAAACACACTCCCGTCACGTCACGTATCACTTTATTTTAACACCATCGCATCGCATCATCGGAATCGTTTGGTGTCATGGCTTTGTCGGTAAAGTGGTAACTAGCCACGGACGAAGCCTCCCACCAGACAAGTGAAAATTCAGAAGTTATTATTTTTCTATCACCCCTAACGGGAATCGAACCCAAGACTTCCCACATAAAAGACATAGCGCTCACCTGTGCCAGGGTGATGAGATTGATTTCAAGCTAGTTAAGCTAGCAAAAAAAGCTAATGAAAACGCGATACATATCTTAAAATAGGCCAATTGAAAAGCTTGCAGGAAACAGACAAACTAATAAAATACATGCATAATGTTGAACTCAAAAGAAGAGATTAATTGTCTTTAAAACCGTATGCTTTCGCTTGATTTCTACTGCATTGCATATACAAAAAAGCTGACTGCTAGCACTCCTTCGATATTATGACTCGAGTGAAGTAAAGAAGTAAAGCTAGCATTTATTTAGACTAGAGCCACTTTCGGCTACAGCATCATGAAATTAAAACCACGTTTCGTAAAATTGTGTACGGATTACAAATCTACAAATCATCAAATTAAGTAATTTATTTTAAATAGTATTAAAATGCAGACGAAATATAATTAAGAAAACTTTAAACGTTAGAGTTTACTTAAGCGCTATTTTGTTAAATTAAAAACCACGTGCTGAAAATATCAAAATGGCTGCCTAAACAAAATGGCGGCCTATATTTGGTGCCATTCTGTTAAACTAAAAACCACGTGCTGAAATTATCAAAATGGCTGCCGAAACAAATTGGCGGCCTTTATTATTTCACCATTTTGTATTAGGCTTTTAAATTTAAAAAATTATAATAAATATTAATTTATTTTAAATACTATTGCAATCTAGACGTAAGTTAAGTTAAATTATATTAAACTAAAAACCACGTGCTGAAAATACTATAATGGCATTTACGATTAACGAAAAAAAACCTTGAAAATACAAAATTAACAAAAAACATACGACCTAAATGACAAAAGATGTTTTAATAAACCAAAATTACTCACGGCCATCAGCCCCATCTGCTACAGGCAGCATGCTCCCACGGTAGACGAGAATCTCTGTAAACATGAAAATATGTTAAATAAACTACGCTGAGAATTTTTTTTTTAATTATTGAAAAAAAAAGCTTCCTAGGGTATGCAGTTGAAATTAACTTTATTGCAATCAGCTTTAGGAGCACGAAAGGGAGTTAAATAAATGGAAGGCGGCGTCTTGATACTGAAATAAGTTAATATTAGACATAGATATACATAAATAAGTTACTGGTTTCAGAAAAGCTAAGATCGAAAAGTAAAAGCACTTACCGCCTATGCTACATCTCGCGTCTGGAGTGAAAAGAGGCCGAGTGTACGCTCCCTGCTTATTTATACCGGGGGTTCCGTGGAGGTGGCAAACGACGCGCATAGGGATGTCCTGTCTTACAAATAATTACGATAAAGATTCGATTTTAGATCGTTGGGTGGCTTCGGCCGTGTGTAGTTGCAAACTTGACTGGTGGCTAGTTGGCTTGTTTGTAGTGGTCATACGGCTACTACGTGCAGCAAAGCGAGTTAGTAATAATAAATAACCTTTTAAGCATGCTCTTTTATTATTTTAGATACAGTTACAAAAACAAAAAAACAATATTAGGTCTAATAACAATATGCTAAATGTCCGCAAACTCAGCATCACGCTGTACAACAATGTTCATAAAAATTCAATGTTAAATTACGAGTACATTATTTTATAAACATATTTTACATTTAGGTATATATATTTTTATTTACCCTTTCACCCCATTCTTAACTTTTATCATTATTATATTAATGCCTCATAAGAGGTATAGATTTCCAGAGCTTAGACCCATCACGCTGCTTCTATACAGGTACCTATGTGGGTTTATACGGTTATTATCACATATAAGGTACTACATAAATATAATGAAGTACATAAGAAGAGTCAATCTTGTCTCTCTGTAACTATTTTTTTTGTTGATACTAATTTTCGACGGCCTTGCAACTTCGCGCCATGAGATAACATTCACATGAATGGTTTCAATTTTCCAATAGAAAATAATCTATAAAATCTCCTTGCTTTACTACCTGTAGAATTTCTCTCAAAACCGTTTTTTTTTAAATTAAACTAAAAGTTAGCCATTGAATGCAATTTTGCATGCAATGCAAAAATTTTGCATTACCTGGTGGTAAGCGATGATACAGTCAGACTCAATATGTTTATACGCAACATCGTATCAAAACGCCAAATAACTATGCGGCACATCTTTGTCGGTAACTAGACACGGCCGAAACCTCCCATCAGATCAGACCAAAGAAAATTCTGAAATAATGACTTCCTAAATTACCCCTGCCGGCCATCGAACCCAGGATCAACCTTAAAACCAAACCGCTCGCTGCCAGGAAGGTAGTCAGTTCATCCAATTGTCGGAAAATATTCAGACAAACATTTTAACAATCATACTAAGAGCTTTTTATGAGGTAATTATACAGACATTTCCGGCTAAAACTGTAATTGAAATATATCTTCAATTACTAGCTATTCAGTAAAAGAACATCCAATTTACTATAATGGACCATCTCTTTACTATTTATCGTAATGTATAAAATGAACTTAACATTTCACATCACTAAATTACGTCGAACCAGTGGAATATTCCACTAACATTGTAACAAATTACCCTCGTTTAAAATATTATGATACCTATAGAAAATCGCCTTTATAACTAGTGTTAACTACCCTCAAAGTCAACAAAAATACATTTTTTTTCTTTATATATCCAGTAAAGCCTTCCTTTTCTTACCAACTGACAAATCCTATGTAAACCTGTAGCCCAAAGCGGAAATTAATATGTATAAGTACTGAAAAAGCAATATTTTAAGGGGGCTCCCATACAACGAGGGCCTATAATATTATGAACCTAATATAAGTATTGGAAAAAAGCTTAAAATTAAAAACATTCTTTTTATTATTATTTTATATAGCTTGACGATGGAGTAGCATTTTAGATTAAAAAACGGCTTAATCTTAAAAGTTATTCTTTTGTATAACATTAGTCATATTCTAAACAAGTTAAAACACGATTAATTATATCAATAGATTCATAAACTGAATTATTAATAAATAATACGTCTATTTCGTGTAAAAAAAAAATTCTCCCAAAACTTACGAGTGCAACATATCTCGTATTGGGTAACAATAGAAACTGGCGATACTTTTGTATTATTTATATATATAGTTTGTATAAATAGGAAATATATAAAAGCATCAAAACTATTTGTAACATATAGTTTGATGTTTTTGTTTTTGTATATACTTTTTGTGGTGTGCTATAAAAGTATATACATTCATTCATTCATTTCATATTAGACTAGTTGTACCCTGCCACGCTTCGCTGTGGTACATTTTGATTGAATGGTTGATTAATATAGATAAAAACAATCCTTGATGCGTATTATATATCATGCTTAAATTTCAGCCCGAACATTGCAGAACTTTTTGAGTTTTTGAAGCGTGCACAAACCAACATAACATTTTTATATATATATATAGATATGTGTTTTAGCACTAAAGATGTCCCTCCTACTTCCAGAGGCAACCAGTATTCTTTGGAAATTATAGATAGTTGCAATCATTGATTGCAAATCTTACATAGACTCTTCCGCACTTAAAGTTTTAGTAGTAGTACCTATTAAAGCATTTTGTGGCCACGCTTGTCCACGGAAATCCCTACTACCCCCATGCCTATTTAAGCTGCTAAGCTGCGTTCCAGTCCGAAGGGTGTTATTTCATAGGATGTGTTCCTTGCATGGGATTCCAAGTGTTCCTCTGTTTATGTAACAAATTATGTTTTTTTACTAACCATTAGGTTACCACCGCTTGGTCCATCATTTATTACTATAAAAAAACCTTTAGGATGTTATCAACAATTATAATTTTATAAATAATTTTACGCCCCCACAATCACCTCTAGGGCTTAAATTTTTCGAAATCTGATAGTAAGTGACCTTAATTTAACAAACATGAAACTTTTATTAAATTTTAAGTCTGTGGGAACTTTAGTATAAAATTTTCATTTTTTTTCATTAGCACCCCCGTAACCGATTTTGTGATTTAAACTTCATTCAATACATTCTTGTTTGCTCGTAACATAGCCCAAAAAAATTTGTCCACATTTCATATATTAAAGAGTTAGTTATCGCCCCCGCTATACACTTAACTACAGATTTAACACTCATAAAAAAGTTAGCCTATCCATTAAGTCAATGTATCCTCTACATGGAAGCAAAATTTTAATTCAATCGGATGTATAGTTTAATAATTTTAACGGAACAAACGTAAAAAACTCTAGAGATTTATATATTAGTATAGATTACCCATAGATTGGTTGAATTACACCAAATAAACTTAGACGTAATAGAAATGCTTAGTTTAATAAATTTACTTTTTAAATGTCTCACAGCCCGAGTTTTAGTTCTGGGCAAACAAAATAGTTATTTATTATTTGTTATTTGTTTGGCTAATTATGTCAACTTTACTGTAAATTTTTTCATGACACGAAGGATAAACGTTTTACATTCCGCTTCGCAGGTGAGAGACCTAACATAATAGTCATATTCAATTCTCGAAGTCTGCAAGTTCTAAGCCAATTACCTATAGTTCGGAACTGAGATCGCAACTAAAGTTGTGTCGTGAAAATGTTCTTTTAGATCAAATTGGATTGTAGGAGATTCAATTTGTTTGGATGACAATTTTCCCTCAATGTCGTTTATTTGATGTCCACCATGGTTCATCTTAGAGTTTTTAGTTAGGCACTATCCGTCTACAAAATCCGAATCAAGAAACTTGTAATCTTAAAAATAAACAGAAGACATAACTTCTTACAAAAACTCAATCATCTTTTGAAGCACTTATTATTGTTGACGGTTTTGTTTCAGAATGTTGATCCTTATTTAAACTGCGTTAAGGAATATTACAATAAAACATCATATTAAAATAGTGCTGCTTTAAGCGAGGGTAGTATAGCCCCGCAGTTCGTAAACAATTTTAGTATAATGCTTAAGATACTATTTCTAGATTTGATTATGTTTTTTTTTTCGTACTAGATTCTGTACATTACCATATTATTGTAATTTTGATGTAATGCTACGTTGTAATGTATTCATCATCGTCACCCATTACCGGCCCACTATAAGGCACAGGTCTTTCTCTCAGAATGAGAAGGGTATATGCGCTTGTCTACCACGTTGGCCAAATGCTGGATAGACTTTACGCGTCTTTTAGAACATAATGGAGAAATCTCAGTCATGCAGGTTTCCTCACGGTGTTTTCTTTCACCGTTAAAAACAACTGATATCTAGATTTCTTTAATTAAAATGTTTTATTTAAATATATTAGATTTTGACCGCCGATTGGCGCAATGGGCAGCGAGCCTGGTTGCAGAGACCAATTGTCCAGGCCGTGGGTTCAATCCTCACAACTGGATAATGTGTGTGATGGAAATGTGATGAACTCGAATGTTTTACAGTGTCTGGGTGTTATATTTATTTATTTTTATTATTCTCTTTATTTGTACGCCACTCAGAAAAACGAGACAAAAAAAAGAACAAACAAATGAAGAATGAAGCAGGATACAAAAGGCGGCCTTATCGCTAAGTAGCGATCTCTGCCAGGCAACCTTAGGATTAGGAAAACTAAAAAGAAAACAAAATTTATGTACATTATTCATACAAATATTAATCCGTCACAGTTCACATAACACAACACAAGCTACGCATACTTTGGGGCTTGATGTGTGTATTGTCATGGTATATTTATTTATTTATTTTATGGTATAAAATATAGTAACATAAACGTGTAACAGCGCAGTATGTATCTGAAAACAACATTTTTATCCATTTGTGTAACTATGAGAACTCAAAATTATAAAAACAAAATGGTCAGTTGATATAATGATATAGTTTTTATGATCAAATCATTCGTAAGTTGATCAAATAAATAAACAAAAGGTGTAGGTGTTTTTATTGTAAAACAACGCCCTTTCAAAGTTAAATCGTCCATTCAATCACCTGCTGTCAGTAGCACATTCATGAAGCTGAAATGTTTCTTTTATTTTACCAGTTTTAAATAACGTGATGAGCATAAGCTACGATCCTTCAATTACAGAAACGCCAATCATTCAAAAATTATTACTGAAATGTTATAGTAAATATTTTCCTTTGTCCTAATTTAACAGGTGGATCTGTACATAAAATGTATCATATAGATCCTTCCACCTTCCTTTTTGTAGAAAGATCATTCGTTGTTCATGTATCTACTTACATAACACTTGAAGGGCTAGGACAGGCAGGAGACAAAAAATATATTTACGTGTCCACGTGCACAGGATCATGAAATAGGAGAAGTTTACCCCCACTTTTATTACACATAATATATTATTTGAATATTATTTCAACTTGTGCGCCAATGCTCTGGTAGTTGATAAAGCTGTGGGAGAAGATACATTTTTATCCTTTGCCCGGGGAGATAATTGTCTTTTGCCCATGCTAGCCGTGTTGGTGAAGTACAACTGTGTGAGAATAATCTTAACTCTTCAAGTATACTTATGGTGGAAAATTCTGGAAAAAAATTGTGGTTAAACAACCGAATTTGTTAATAAGTGTCATCCCTATCCCTATCCCTATCCCTACTATTATTATAAATGTCAATGTAAGTTTGTTTGTTACGCTTTCACGCAAAAACTACTTAACCGATCCTCATGAAACTTCGTACACATATTCTTGGAAGTGTTAGAAGTGATATAGGATACTTTTTATACCGACATTTAGCTCAGTTCTTTTGGGAGAGGGGATGAAAGTGTTTGACGATTTTATACCATAACTCCGACAAATTATAACCGATTTAAATAATTATTTTTGTACTATAGAGGTTGTAATATGTTTTTAATTTTGCCCAATCTTTGTGTAGATGTAATGAATGTGGTTGGAAATAGAGGACAGAACTCCTTAGCCGACAGCATACCATTTAGTTTAGACATTTTTAGGCTTAGCGATACTGAATACTTAGATTTTTTTTAGAACTACAACTAAATTTAATGCCCCATCAAAAAACAAAATCAAACGCAGACGAAGTCCCGGCCAACGGCTAGTACCAAATAAAAAAAAAAGAAATAAGTTGCAAAAAAAGAGCTTTACCTACAGCTTACTACAACAGAACTATCTTGATATAATTCCAATTAAAAAACTTATAATAATAATTACAAACAACAAACCAAAAATATAAGCCGTGTAACCGTTCTATTATGGGCATGAAAATAAGAAAGAAGTATAATATTCTAAAACATTTTTAATACCGGTGAAAATACACTGTAAAATATACGAGATACTTTCCATGCTAGTATATAATAGCGAACTGTTTACGAATTAAGTACTTAATATTTTTTATATTTGACTTGGCACCCACTTTAAGATGATGTTCAAAATGCTAGTTTCTCGTCTCTTTATTGGTATAACATTTATTGGAATAGCTTTTAATTATTTTGTTTTGCAATTATCTAAATTATAGAAGACAAATTTGCGAAACATTGCTTTTCTAAGATGGGTCTTATTGTCAAGGAGCTCTCCTAGTACTTAACCCCATTATTAAGATGTACTTAGTAAAATTACAAGTATACTTGTCAAATACTTAGGACTAAATAGAGTGGGCGTTTTACTTTATATTGCTCCTCAAAATGGCAATAAGTTAGTAAGCCTCTTAAACTTATATAGACAAGTAGCTATGAGTGCTAAATTACGTTTAACAGTATTTTTATAAATTTTAGGGTTCGTAGCCAATACTTTGCTGCCCATTCAACTGTCACAGTTGAATGGGCAGCAGTTGAGTTGTCGTTTAACAAGGTTTAGGTCGACAAAGATTATATCTAAAGCACGGGAACATGGAATGGAATATGAGAAGTTTACAGAACAGAGCACGGGTCTCCTCCCACAATGAGAAGGGGTTAAGGCCGTAGCCCACCACGCTGGCCCAGGCCCAGCAGCGGATTGGTGGTGGTGGAAATCTTGCATATCATCTATGTAAAGATGTTCTAATGACACATACCAAGCTGTCTGCTGGTAGGTCTCTGGCCACTGCTTCGAAATAAAATCCACCATGCTTAGGCTCTTAAACCCAGTGTGGTTCGAGAGGACTCGACTTAGCTTAAGTGAATATATTAGTTTTTTTTTTAAATCAAAACATAATACAATATCTTAACGATGTTTCGGCTCTGTCTGCTAAGAACGCTTCGTACGAATACAATAATTGTTATATTGTAGTCGATATTCCTCAGGAATACGTGACAAACAAGATACAAGAAGAAATAATAAAAAATCTGGTTCCGATCTGATGGTCCTGCCTTGGTTTTGATTGGAGAATCTATAGTGCGATTTTCGTAGTCAGTTCTGTTATGCCTTGTTTTTTTTTTAAGTTTACGAGCTATATGCGCTGTAAATTTAAGATATTTAATATAACTTGCTTTAACTGGCTAATCTAAGACCTGGAAAACCTCACCCCGTAGTGGGCCGGTAAAAGACTGATGATGACGATAATGATTATTTTTAACTTTTCTAGTTCACTTGATGTCGGAGGTTAGGCCTCATTGCATAATTCCGTATCAGTCGAACTAACTAAGTTATTCTTGCGGTCGGCATATATGCATAGTCGTGTTGTGTTACAATTCCAGGCCCCCTATTCAGTCATTTATTTAACCCCCGACGCAAAAACGACGGGGTGTTATAAGTTCAACGTGACTCCCGACGTATGATCCGATTTTAATTTGCTTTTTTTTTGTTTGAAAGGTGAATTAGACGTTCTTAGCTATGTTTGAAGTCAGTCCAAGATGGCCGGCGCCACAAAATATGTTATATTTATGTGACATATTTTTACAAACTAACACTATTTGGAGGTATCAAAAGACGGCTAGACTTATAAAATACTATTAACTGTAACAAATTTCATATCCCAGATAGCAGCCACCAGTAAAATGGCGATTTATATTTTTTTTCACAACTCCATTACTGTTAAGCCAAGCCCTTTTATTTGGTACCCTAATAAAAAGGCTTGACTAGTAAAATAATATGCACTGTGACAAATTTTAAAAACAAAATGACAGCCTCCACAAAGTCGCGAATTAATTTTTTTTTCACAACTCTCTCAATGTGGGTATTATATGAATGGGCTTCACTAGTGGGACTCACGAGATAATGAAAGTCTATGGTTATTAAAACTTTAATTTGTATGTTTATTATGTTAGAGTTGGTGACGATCTTACCAAAACTTGCGTTTAGTTAACAACTGTGCAGTAAATTTTTGCTTTTTGTTTGCGGACGGCCAGTGGTTGTTGGAAAAGTGACAGAACCGGGAATGTACTCAAGACCTCGTGACCAGTAATTGATCATGCTACGAGGTACAAGAGGCACTTTAGTTGTATAATTTTACAAATAAAATGCGCTATAATAAGCTGTGATAGCCTAGTGGTTAGGATTTTAGCTTCTCTTTCAGGGCGCCGATTTCGAATCCTACTTAGCCTCTGACTTTTCTTAGTCATGTGACAATTAAAATATCACTTTCTTCAACCGTGAAGGATAACGTCGTGAGAGTTGTCCATAATGATCTCAAAGGCGCGTGAAGCCCACCAATCCGTATTGGACCAGCGTGGTGGACTTCGCTCTAAGCCCTTCTCATTGCGATAAGAGAACCATGCGCTGTAGTAGGCTGGTAATGGGATGATATGTTTATAATGTCTGTATAATAATAATGTCTGTAAAATAATAGCTAACAGCTGATTAAACTGATGCATGAACATGACGATTTTAATCCATCGGTACCTACTAATATATAAATAAATGCAGAAATGTGACTGTTTCATTGTTACCTATGTTCTGCTGCACCGATATATATTTAATATCTCTTTCACAAAAAAGAAAAATAAAACTCGTCGAGCCAGTTTCCTTACCTTACCTAGAACAAGGACAAATTATGCTAAAAAATCCCTTACCTTTGAAGGCGCCAAATTTTATAATAAAATACCTATACTTATAAAAAATGTAAACTCATTCAATGTATTCAAAACTAAATTAGCTTCTTATATATTAAGTAATACCAATAAATTTAAAGACGAATACATTTAATGAGTAGATAATAGTAAAATTGAATTTAGTTTAGTCTAATGGCGGAGTGTATTAATTTATTATAGAAAACTAAGTTTCCTATGTAAGTGACTTAGGTCTTTTTATGGGAATAAATGTGTAAACCTAAACCTATATGGCAAATACATAGTTTGCATCCTGGAGATGGGCATAGTTTAGACCTGGAAAAAGGGTAGAAAACAGGTATATTTAAAAAAAACCTTTATAACCTAAACGTACGTCAGTCACAGCTAGCATTTGAAATTTGGTCTCCCGATCACAGAGGCGTGAATAGAGGGTATGCACAGGGTATGCAGATGATGTAGAATGAAACTTAAGGATGGGCATTGTAAGTTATAAAAAGCCTACCCGTAAGTATTCATAACTCGTACTGGAGATTTTCTTTCATTTTTTTATCATCTGCATAGCCTGTGCATACCCTCTATGCACGCCACTGCTCGATTATGTCCAAGGAATCAACTTTACTTGTAAACCTACCAAAGCACAGACAGGGGAGCACAGACATAACATATCGCGCGTCCAGAGCATGGGGACATTGAGCGGGCATAGGTCTACCTCAATTATTTATTTATTCAAAGCACCACCAAGAGAATCACGTGTAATAATCAACACATGATAATAGCCTCATATTATCTATTGTGGATATTTTATCGTCCCGGAAACCTAGTCCCGGGCAAAAGCCTAAAATTTTATCAAAAAATGCTGTAAGTACTGCTTGGGAAATTGTCACGGGTTGTCTTTGTTTCACTGACGTATTTCATATTAGGTCATGCTTTGTTCCATATTTCTATCAGATATTTCAAATGAGAGATTAATGTATGTTTATTACCTAAAGGATTTTTTGTTTACTAAGCTAATAACAATGCATACATCGAAGTTTCGTCACTGGCGCGAGAAGCAGGAATAACGTGGGTGGATCATGAAATATGCATGCATCAAGATCATGAGATAATGCATGCATGCATAATCTCATTAGTCGTTGCAGCCATTTTCGATTTATTAGGACACTTTTCGAACGTTATCGAACTTAACGAGGCGACAGTCTAAAGCTCAAGAGTGCAGCATCTTAATAATAATTATATTGTGATGCTTTTACGTGCTTACTAACAGATCAGTATGCCGTAAGGTGATGGCAGAGAGTTTTAACCTAGGAATATAACAAAGAACCGGCAGCAGCGTCCTCTGTGCTACTACCACCATCAACTATGTACACAATTATATTAATCATGATAATGAACTATGGGCCTGATAAGAAGGCTTAGAGTCACTCAGCGGGCGATGGAGAGAGCTATGCTCGGAGTATCTCTACGCCAATCAAATCAGAAATGTGGCGATCCCTAGAAGAACCAGAGTTACCGACATAGCTCAACGAGTCGCGAAGCTGAAGTGGCAATGGGCCGGGCACATAGTTCGGAGAAAGGATGGACGTTGGGGTCCCAAGGTGCTGGAATGGCAGCCCCGAACTGGTAAGCGCAGCGTTGGTCGGCCCCCAACGAGGTGGACAGACGACATTAAGCGCGTCGCAGGTAGCCGCTGGATCCAAGCGGCTCAGAACCGTGGCACTTGGAACTCCCTACAAAAGACCTATGTCCAGCAGTGGACGTCTATCGGTTGATGTGATGATGATGATGATGAATGAACCTTTTATTTCGGAACTTTTACCCGCGAACAATACTTACAGAGAAAACAGTTGTTTAAGAAAAATACGCTGTGATAACCGTAGCATCAACCATGTTCACATGTAAGGTCAAATTGGGTCACGTTTTTCTATAGCAAACGCAAAGGTCCTGCATAATATGAAACAATAATTCACATACACGGTCATACGCATACACATACCCGTGAAAATGCGATCTCAAGTCTTCAAATTTTAATTAGGTTATTTTTATATGAAAACTGAAAAATACTTTAAATACTTAATTAAAACATTTTTCTTAATCTAGTGTTATATATTCCCCTTCCAACTGGCCTTTTAATTTGTATATATAAACGTAACATAACATGATATATAGATACATTTTAATAACGTTGAGTCTCAACGTTTGATGGAATCGTGTCGGTTATGCTAGCCCTGCGACCAACAATGTCAATTGATGACAATCGATCTCAATGAATAATTGCAGCTTTTGTAACAAAAAATTGTAATATGGGAACGGCAATTCATATAGATCGTGTTGTTAGTAGATTGCGAAAACACGACAGCGTTGGTAATGCAGTATACATGCACAGATTGTTATTATCCGATCACTGGGTGCGTATAGGTATATCATCATATTTAAACCTATTAAAGCCAACTACAACGCACGGGTTACCCTCTCAGAATGAGAAGAGTTAAGGCCGTAGTCCACCACTATGGCCAAATAGGGATTTGTGGACTCCACACACTTTTTGAGAACATTGTGGAGAACTCTCAGGCATCTTAGGCAGGGTTTCCTCACGATTTTCTCTTTCAACAGCAAAGCAAGTGATATTTAATTGCTTTTATAAAAAACGCATGCAACTCTGAAGAGTTAAAATTGCTTGCCCGGGCCTGAACTCGATTCCCCCAAGAGGCTATTGGTATTTTAAATAATAAAGTGTATATTTAGGTTTGTTCTTTACCTGTTTGAGTCAACCATATATATAGGTATAGACCTATAGGTAAGATTATAAGAATTAAAGATACTTAACACCTGAAGTCACGTAAAAACAAATAGACTACGATAGATAGTTTAATATTTTTTAGTCGTAAAAAAGTAAATAATAGCTAGTAAAACGGTATTGAGTAATTTAATATAATTTGCTTCAACGGTGAACAAAAACATCGTGAGGAAACCTGCATGCTTGAGAGTTTTACATTTTGTCAAAGGTGTGTGGAGTCCACCAATCCGCACTAGGCCAGCGTGGTGGACTACGGGCTTCTAATTGTGGGAGGAGACCCCGTGCTCTGTAGTTGGCCGGTATTGGGTTGGTGTGATGATGATGACGAATCGGGTATCCTGTAAAAAAAAGAAGAAAGAAAGTACTTACTAGCGGTCTTATCGCTAAAGAGCAATATCTGCCAGGCAACCAAACTGCAGAGGACATAATAAGCGACAGTTTGGTTATGGATGTTACAATAAAGACATTCAGCCAGTATTCTAGTTTTTCCACCTTACCTTGAAATATTTATGTTAAAAAGATCTTAATAAAATAGAACATATCCAGTCAGGCGACCTCATAATACGAAACTTTGTCAATTTATACAACATAGTTCTTCGCATTGTGGTTCTCAAATAGATTGTAGAAATTCATCAATTGAATGAAATACATTACTCGACAGTTATCGTATGAAGAACTCGTAGTTTTATGAATACTAAACTAAGCCTAAAGTACGTTACAAAGTCTAGTTCTTGGTTTATTCAACTACGATCACAAGGATCTGGATTGGAATTTATATAATATATCATTTATTGGATTTATCTGTTAATTATTACATGAACGGCGCGATATTAGTTAGGCAGTATCAACTCCCGTAGAACGGAGAGCATGTTTCTTGATTATATTCCTAACATTTTGTTGACACGCCTACCCCATAAAGAGAGCAAATACGCCTCAATGCGTGTTTTGTTATCAATGTACCGACAATATATCAAAATATGTCAAACATTCTACAGAGCAGAATTATCGGTTCTTTTTCTTAATTATTACAATGCGTCAACTTACAATATTTTTTAAGACTATTATTTGATATGATGATTTCATACTAAACACGAAAATATTATTGTAATAATAGTTGAAGCACATCAGCCTGCATAAGAACAGCGTTGTGTGTAAATGCTGTATAAGCATCTCTACTATAGGGGAAAGGGCTGCTTTTAGCAGTAAAATGTTGGTAGGCTGACGACGTAACGTAAGTACGTGCAATATTTATTGGATCTGGCTTAATTTGCCATCTTAACAACATATCTAACCACAGCCAAGTAAGCCAATACTAAATGTAGCTAAACAAAACGCTTGAATCAATCCAAGGCTAAAGTACATCTAAAAATAACAGACTACATACTTTTAAAAATATTCGTGACAATAGGAACATGCAATTGAAAGCGCGCACAGTTCTTGAATGGAATATCATGGTGCATTTTACCCACAGACTATTTCACGGCACACAATAAAACGTTGTGCAGTGATGCCATGCAACTCACGCTGTTTTGTAGGGTTTCTCTAGACTCGATAAAACGTTGAACCTTTCTACATTCATAGGTTACATAGTCTAAAATCGGGGCCTTGATTATCGTTTGTAATTTTTTTAGAAAAGAAATTTTAAAGTAAAAATAAGTGTGTAAGAAGAAGTCATAAGTTATCTTAACCACTATTTTCATCAAAGAGAATCAGGGCCCGTAGTTTGAAATTCACACCGTCAATTTCATTTTGAATTCAGTGAGATAATTGTTCGCAAACTGACCAGATTGCAAATGTTCTATTGTCTACATAGTTTGTATCATCATTGACGTGAGCACAACTAAAGAGGATATAAACACTCTGTAGCGAAACGAGAACCAGCCAGTCCAACAATTACAATACAACAAAGTTGTTAGTTAAACGATGTAATTATGGAATATAATCAATTGTGCATATAAAATTTGTAGGGTTTGGTTACAAAAAACTTATTTAACAAAGCACAATTTCTTATATTTAAATTCTATCTTGCTGATAAATTATTTTAAAGGTATAGAGCGCCAATGTACGGGTGTAAATGGCGAGTCTTTGAAGTAGCCGACGCCCATATGAGCGAACGAACTATTGTTAAAGAAACTTATTTTAATATACTTTTACTTTTACTTACTATAAGCGGCGTATGCCAATAATTAATATATTCAAAGAGCAGGAAACTTATACCAGGATTATGGGCAGTTGCAAGTGGCTATATTTGGTGCTTTTAACTTTGACCTATTAATTAACCTGTGCTCTGTAGTGAATAACTCCGGCCAACTTGTAAGCGGATGACAGCCCCTGCTCTTTGCTTAAAACTTCCTAATATAGTAGCGCCAGCAAAAGCGTTTATCAACGAAAAATTTATGAAAATTAAGTATTATTGTGATAATAATCTTGTGGGAGGCTTCGGTCGCAGCTAGTAAAAAGCTAACCCTATCGACAAAGACGTGCCACTAAGCTATTAAGCTTTCCTATTCGATGTCGAGAAGAAACAAATTAGAGGTATGGGTTTTATAAAACTGCAATAACTACTAACAGCTCAAGTCCGTTACCTCTAAGTCGATTGAAATAATAAAAAAAAAAATTAAGAGAAAAAGGGTACGACTTCTCTGTATAATGATAGTTAACTGTAATGTTTTTAAAATAATACGCATTAAATAACTTTAACTTATAATACGTAGGTTCTTACGTTAAAATAACCTAATCCATCACTTCTATTGACAATAAAACAACATCAACAATATTTGGGAAAAATTGGTACTACTTTTGAACTGATCAGTTTTTTTTTAATTAATAAGCATCTGCTTGGTCCGTAAATTATAATTATAATATTATCACTCAGCAGGTAGGCCACACACATGGCTGCTAAGTGGAAATCCAGCGCCTGTAAATAGAGCAATACTTGGCAGTCTCTGCCAGGGATACGTCCATCAATCTAGAGGATGGCCTGTAATTACACTGGCAACCACGCCTTCGAGACCAGAACAGAGCATTGCTGCTTTGCGGCAAAAATAAGCATGGCAGTTGTGTTTTGTTCCCCGTATATTTATTCTAATTCTCTTTTATTCTAATTTTTATGTCTTTATATGTTTACACATATATTTGATATCCTCTCCTACTAATTATAAAAGTGAAAGTGTGGATGTTTGTTATTCAATCACGCAAAAACGGCTTAACGTATTTGGATGAAATTTAGCATGCATGTAGCCTTTGACAAGTCAACTAATATTTTTATTGAACTTTGTGTCTTAGAGTACGTTATACGTAATACTTAACAATTATTTAGATTGAGTTTATATATAAAAGAAAACAATATGTCATAGTCGAGTCATAGGTAGAAGTCTATAGGTACTCTATACACTACACGGTCACCTGATGCGAACTAGAGGTGCCACCATATTGGTCTCGGCTGATCTCACGAGCGCCTGTCAATTTATTCGTACTCCGCGGCCGACCGTCACGCGACATGCAAAACGTAGCCGAAAAACAATGAGACGATGTAATAAAAGTTTCACTTTAAAAAATTAATAATCAAAAAATTATAAACATAATATTTTTATGCGGCCCGTACTTAAACACGCGAGGTCGATGTGCAGAGAGTTGTTTTGAGATCTGTGAATGGGCGAGTTTTCATCCGCTTAGTGGTTTGAACAGGTATACGATGGTCACCTAAAAAGAGCAACAGCTAACACTACATGGTCAGTTTCACAAACAAACACAAACCGCTTATATAGGTGAGGGATTGTCAGGCACTTTTAAGAGTAATTCTGGCGTAGACCGATCACAGGCTACTCTCTGTATTTATCACGTTGTATAGTACGTGATAAATTCTGGTTTTGTTTAGATACACATAAATAAATTTCTTTCTCTTTTTTATCAATATCAACCCATTATTGTAGCGGTGATAGCCCAACTTCGGCTTCACTTTTGGAGGGGCGAGTTAGAATCCCTGCACGCACCTCCAACTTTTGTAAGTTATTAGTTTGTTATTTGCGTTCTAAGCAATTAAAACATCACTTGCTTCAACGGTGAAGGAAAACATCGTGAGGAAACCTGCATACCTGAGAGTTCTCCATAATGTTCTTAAAGGTGTGTGTAGCCCGCCAATCCGCATTGAGCTAGCGTGGTGGACTACGGCCTTAACCCCTTCTCATTGTGGGAGGAGACCCGTGCTCTGTAGTGGGTTGGTGGGTTGATAGGATGATAAACCCATTACCAACCCACTACGGTACGGTTCTCTCAGAATGAGAAGGGTTTAGGCCGTACGCTGGCCCTGTGCGGATTGACAGACATCACACACTTTTGACAATGTTTCGGAGAACTTTCAGGCATGCAGTTTTCCTCACAATGTTTTTCCTAAACTGTTAGAGCAATTGGTTAAATTAAAAACACACATAAGTCCGGAAGAATGGGGTTTTGAAGCCTTACCTTCTAGGCTATCGCCGCTTCGCAATTTTTGTAACGGGATATTAAATATATTGTTGACATCACCATCCTCCCCTAGCACAGATGCTCTGATTTACAGCTTTCACTATAGCATCTTTGCATTCCCGTGAAAATAGCGCGCTAAGCCGTGAAGCAGCCGCGAAACATGAGTAGAACAGTTTCACGTAGCAATGTAATTACCAAATTAGAGGGGTAAAATTTTGTCACTAACTTCGTCAATATAATTTCAGGGGTAAACCTCTAATTTCATATTGCAAGCATTAAGAAGTTAGGTTTTCAAGTAATTCACGTTACATGAAAATCAAGAGCGGAATTGTTGATGAAATTTGTGCAATGAAACTAGTTTTATATCAAATTTCTTTATCTATTTTGCATTGTCACGAACTCCTTTGCGCAACTTAGAGATCTGTGGTTTTTAGTGGGAAGTCCCGAGTACACTTCCCGGCAGGGTTTTTTAGTAATTTTAGTTTTCTGAATTTTCTCTGGTCCGTCCTTGGGGAGGCTTCGGCTGTGGCTAGCTACTACCCTACCGACAAAGACGTGCCGATAAGTGACTTAGCGTTCCGGTACGAAGTCACGTAGTGGCATGGGTTCAATATAACTGCTGTACCCCTAACAAAGGTTAGCCTGTTACCATCTTAGAACGTCTACGAACGTCAGTCGAGGCTTACAAAAAAATGAAAATTCAACTTTAGGTTCGCGAATAGCACACCGATTTTTGTAGGTCCTACACCCCACGATACGGTTCGTGTTCGTGGAGCGCGTGTGAACCAGACGCGAAATACGCGAGAATGGAACTGACAGTCCTTGACGCGTACAGCACAGCGGCCGTATCGTGGCGGGATTCGCGCTGTAAATTCGCATGGGGATGTGAAGAGAGCTTTCCATGCAACTTATAATAACCGTTGCGGTTATAGCCCAGTGGTAGAAGCTTCGGCCTCGCAATAATTTAACGGAGTTACGTAAGATTTTAATTTAAGGAATTTAAAAAGTTACCCTCTTTAACGGTGATGGAAAACATCGTGTAAACCTGCATGCCTGAATAACATTCTCAAAGGTGTGTGAAGTCTACCAATCCGCATTTGGCCAGTGTGGTGGACAGTGGCGTGGACCGGGTTTCTTACCAGGGTATGCATACAGCAGGAAAATTGCAAAAAAACGACAAAAATCCTCCTCCCTCAGAATTATAATATTAATTGTAGGTTAGGCAGTGCTTTTGTGCATGTATGAAGTGCACGCCACTGGTGGTGGACTACGGCCTAAGCCAGCCTCGTTCTGAGAGGAGACCATCTGTAATAGTCCGGTAATGTGTTTATACAAAGATACGACCAGTCGACCTCGCACCTCTAACTTTTAAAACGTGACTCCACGTGCAATTTAAAATGTCACATCGTTATTACGTTATTCTGAGAAGAGATCCGTGCTCTGTAGTAGTAACGTTTTTTATCCACGTTTCTGATACGTACCGCTAAGATGTGGAACGCCCTCCCGGCAACTGTGTTTCCTGCCACGTATAATTTGAGTACCTTCAAGGCTTGAGTGAATAGGCTTTATCTAGGCAAGCGTGCTCCAACCTAGACCTCATCATTGCTTTCTAACGGGCATGATTGTCGTCAAGCGCTGTCGACAATGAATAATTGTTAACAATTTTGAATTGAACAGTCAATTCAAAATTGTTAACATTTATTCATTGTAAAGTTTGAATTGACTTTTCAATTCAAAATTGTTAACAATTATTCATTGTAAAGTCAACATCTCCTGATGGTGCTCCGGCTTCGGAGCGAAACGTGCGTAGAGGGTGTATTGCCGAGGATCTGTTTGGTGTGGAGTATAAGGATTGAAGAAATTATAAATTACACCACACAGATTCTCCTGTTTTTCGCGGAGTATAGCAAATTAAGCTTAATTTTGTTAAGTTTCCACAGGTATATTATCTAGCTTCAATATGTCACGATCACTTTGTGGCCATTAACGTATCGTTTAGGGGATTATTTAGTTGGGTCGTAAGATGGTCCGCAGTCAGTTCAACTGACAATTTGCGTGGCATCTATTGTAATTGCTTTCATGGGTTGTTTCGTTTTGTTGTCGGTGTATAAGTTCAGTTAAATATAGCGCAATAATCACTCGTACTAACACGAAAGTAACATTTAAGTTGGTAAATGACAGCCGATTGGCGCAGTGGGCAGCGACCGTGCTATCTGAGTCCAAGGCTGTGGGCTAGATTCCCACAACTGGAAAATGTTTGTGCGATGAACAATATTTTTTTTTCAGTGTCTGGGTGTTTATGTGTGTAGTTATTATTGGTATTTATGTATATTATTCTTAATAATATTCATCAGTCATCTAAGTACCCATAACACAAGTTACGCTTACTTTGGGCCTGGATGGCGATGTGTATTTATTTACGTAGAAAAAAAAATATGGATATAATGTAACCATCATAATCATATCAACCCATTACCGGTCCACTACAGAGCACGGGTCTCCCCCCAGAATGAGGAGGGGTACGGCCGTAGTCCACCACGCTGGGCCATTGGGGATTCATGATCTCCACACACCTTGGAGAACATTATGTAGGTCTCTCAGGTATGCAGGTGTCCTCGGGATGTTTTCCTTCACCGTTGAAGCAAGTTCTAAATACTTAAAACGCATATAACTTAGAAAATTTGGAGGTGCGTGCTGGGATTCGAACCCGGCCCCCCCGAAAGTGAAGTCGAGCTCCTACCTACTGGGCTATCACCTAACCTAAAATTGTCTTTTCACCATGCGACGTAGCTAAGCAGTGATAGAGGCCAATGCTAGGCTATGGAACCATGTGTCATTAGGGCCTAATGCATTCTGTAGCAGGAATTTCTCTGTACAAATAACATAGTTTGGTTAAATGCGTTTTCAGTACTTAACTATCAAAATAAAGGTCCCTTTTTGGCAGATATGAAATCTCTAGCTTAGCACGTCTCTGGTTAAAAAAAAAAGTATAAGACATCGAATTATTTAAACCTATCTTATATTAAGATTTTGTAATTACTAAATTGACTTCAAAAATGATGTTTTTTTTACGTATGTTCGGCCGTAACTCTGCCATCTATAGACTTTGTTTTGTTTTGTCTGTACAGATCCTAAGAGAGGAAGAGTATAAGATATCGTTGTGTCTTGCTAAGGCTCCACCAATCAGTAATACCATATACATCATAAAAAAAAACAGAGTGGATCTCTGTTTTTTCATACCGAAATCATTATTATTCATTTCTCATTAGCACATCGCATTCTTCCTTTACTTGTATTCATCAACCAAAAAGGGTATTAATAGAGTAATTATTGCAAATGTAAGTTTGCTAAATTACAAAATAACATCTGAAATGGAAAAGTAACACTAAATTAGAAATTAACATGCTTGGATCTCTCTTTTGTTGAATTATGACGAACAATGCAAATAAGAATCCGACAATAAAGTACAAAGTATAACTTGTACTTGATTACGCACAAGTGGGTTTGCGGGCAAAGTCTATTTGATTCTTTAACGCTAATGTAAATCATGGAGTCATTATGAGATTTTAAATCACAGGGAACCATTATGAGATTTTTAATCATGTCTACTCATTATCTCGTCTATCTCTACAGAAAATATGCGATGAATGAGTAGAGATAATTATCTCGTAGCGCACATATGCTATCCTTGTGGTGCCTGTCTTTGCTTTAAAAGCGACACCGTCTTCCTCCATTCATTGCCCATCGCGATATTATCTACATGCATTCACTTGTCCTTGATCTGATAAAGCGTGCATATTACTATGAGCATGATTCATTCTAAAACACACTATTAAATAAATTTCCAATAGTCCCATACAGATTACTAATAACTATATTAATCCGTACACATAATTTTCTTAATTTTTTATTTTATTTTCGGATCGCACGCATCGAAAGCCTTCAAAAGGAATATTTTTTCCCGTTTTTAAAACATTTTTTGGTCATAACGTGATGTTATACATCCTACAAGATATTCCCTGCGACTGCGTCTGCGTTTATTTTTTTTCATTCAATTAAGGTGTAGTTCTACGATATTATTAAAGTTTATTTTTGGTGTAGGCCCTAATTATTTTTTTCTGGCCGATAACTTATAAATTAAATGTCTGATTGGAATGAATTAAAAATTATTTGCATGACATGATGCTAAAACAATATATTAGAATAAGAATTACTACTGCAATACTAATTTAACTTAATTTGTTTGTACCGGTAATTTAATAATATTTTAGAACACAAAAGCCGCTACTGCAATTTTACAATGATAGTTACATTTATTCTCTCCCGGACTCATTGTGGATAATAATGAGTAATTTAATCTTGTTGTACATAATTTGTACGTATTAACAATATTTTTCACAGAGAACGCCAAGTAATGAATATAGTATAGGATAAACTATGGTAGTTTGGGTTACATTATTCCAATTTTCTTAAGGTTCTACAATTTTTGGAAAAAAATTATCTTACTTCGTGATAGTTAACCTTTGATAAGCAAAATATGTTTAAAATTGGGCCAGCACTTTCGAAACCTATTCGGTTCAAACAAACGAACAAATCTTTTATCTTTATAATATTAGTATAACCTTCCTTGATCTATGGACTATACAGAAAAAAGAGTTTTTAATTCGAACGAGTACCTCCGTAGATTAGCGCGTTCATCCAAACAAACTCTTCAGCTTTTTATTATTAGTACCTATAAGTAGATGTTACACCAGCAAGTTGTTTACACAGGACTTGAGTTTACGTGACGGGTCACCTAAATTCGGAAAGAACTACCTTTCTTTACGCCTCATACCTGTGTTTTAAAAACAATACGCTTTAACGAAGTGTTGTTAATCTGATCACGCAGACCTCGGTTTCCCCGCTATGAGATGCATCTACCAATCATTGCAACAATGTGCCGTTGATTTTCCAAATCCAAGCGTGGCCGTATTATACTGGAATTCATAGCCGAGGGGCGAACAGCCCCCAAAATCTACCATTCAGCATTCGTGCAGCGGTTTCAATGTTGGATCAACTTTATTTGTCTTTCATATGTGCAATCGCTCGGGAATCCCCCAGGCTGAATACAGTTTCGTACAATAATGTCTTGTTATTGAACGTATTGTCTTTGGGAATTCTCTACGGGTGCCACGATTACGTTCGACCTGTGGAACAGTGTACGCGAGTGTACGGAATCATACAAGACAGACACAGGATTCAATTAAAAAGAAATTGAACTGAAGCATCGTTATAAATTATTACTAATGTAATAAATGAGAATGAGTCAACAATTTGAGGAGAACACTGTCGTCTGTAATACAGGTTTTTACCTAAATCACAGACAGTAGATTTTAAACTGCACCATTACATACATTTATTATATACACAACAATATAAGATGTGAAGTACGCATTTGGTTGTGTAAAAATTATATTCATTTTACTTTATATAAAAATAAATTGTTTTAGAAATTAAAGAAATAAGAGTAAATTAGTCTCAGTTCACTTTAAGTTAAAGTTAAAATAAATAAATTATTATTATTATTAAAAGCTTGTTGCTTGTTTGTTTGTTAGTTTTTTTTGGCTTAACACTGTTCGTAATGAAATTCAAAATGGACATAAGAATTTTCAAAACGATTTCTGCTGTTTTTGTAAGGGCCAAAAGATACGCGTAGTATAGATCTAGTAGGTATACAATAAGCCTATGAATTGAATATTAGGATGCTCATAATTCAACTCATACCTAGTTCGATTTTTAATACTGATGATACTTTTTTTTTTTTTTTATTATTTTAATTGACTCTTATTCTCTTTTTTTTTTATTGGCATTTACTGTGTTCTACTTTTGTCTTATTGGTGCTATACATTTATTGTTGGAGGTGGGCGTTAATTGTTGCGACACAGTTTATACTACTGCAACAGTTATCGTGGCACCATGTTTATTGTGTCAATTCTGTACCCTTACCAATATTCTGAATAAATGAAATTCAACTCATACCTAGTTCGATTTTAAATACTGATAATATTTAAAATCGAACTTTATTCAGCTTCCACACATAAGTAAACTCACAGAATTAAGAACATATAGACTTATATTGAAGCATCAACAACCGGAGTGGTTTACTCGTAGCAGTTGACAGTAATTATTTTACCTCTGTTGTTCTAAACGTTTAGCATTAAATGGGGGAAATGTGAAAGTTTGGGAGCAACATTCCGCGAGTTTGAATTCAGACGTGCGCGGGCCGTTTTCACTGTTTCTGGACACAATGCACTTCATACAATAATGGCTGCATAAGGATTCTGCATGTTTAATTACTAATTGCTTTAAAACTAACTAAAACACCATTACCAACTTAATGCCTCATGGAAAGGTGCTTTAAAAGGCTGCTCGTCAGCTTGATGTTGCAGTATTTGACCGCTGCAAAGCAATAAAATGGCATATCTAAAACCGCGTTTTAATAAATGCTCATCTGTTTGATATTTGTATACCGTACACCTTTTTGAACGACTACAAAAGGGCTGAATCAAACACTGTCCATCTGTTTCTTTTTATCCGTTCGGTACAATCGGTTTCAAACTAACTTCCGGACGAACTCCGTCCTGTATGACAAAGCAATAATAAACTCTTTGTACAAAATGACCAATTGAAATATGAGAAATTTCCTGCGTCGATTTCAAACAAAAAGATGTAAAACTAAAGATCATAAAAATGATTGTATTTAAAACTTCATAAACTTTAGACCATTTATAAATGTAACGTAATAGGACAAACCTGATCGAACCGACGCCGGTATGTGTACTGATAGTACTTCACTGATGTATTTCAGGATTTAAGGTTTCAAGGCAATCCGGATCTTGAATCATTCAATCCTCAATATAGTATAACCCCCATTGCATAGAATAAGGTTTGTCCGACATTATTCCGACAAAACATTAATAATAACTTATTGTTTGCGTTAAAAATATATAACTAGCCATGTTTGCAGCTTGTATTTGTGAGGGGCAACGAAGCGGGCCAATACAGAGTTTGCTTTGCTGATCAAATCTCCAAACACCGCAATCCACAATCCCGCGGTGGTTTAGAAATTACATATTTTTCCGTGCTCCTTCAGAGTTTACTTGTTCACTGTAAACTGATTTAATAGAAAGCGCTTTGATATTTTTCCAACACTGCGCTACAGAGTGCTCCTTAAGACGCTAATTACACATCCTTATATGTTGAACTTTCTTTGCTTATGTTTCAGTTATATGTTATGAGATGTAAAATTAAAATGCTACCTCAACATTTCGTTAGTTAGTTTAACAAAAAAGGTTTTTGTAAATGGTATTTGGCTACACGCCCTTTATAAAGTACGTTTTTTTCTAGGTTTCTTCGGATTTTAAATCCCTAGAAAATCCCTAAATCTCTAGAAAATAAAACTTTTGGTATCCGGTAAAATGGAGAAATGGGTATCGACTTGCCTCGACCTTGAGGTGTGATCAGTCTGTCTTATTCGACTTATATAACAGGAGTATGTGCTTGGTCATAAAGTTACGTGTAGGTCTGGTATAGAGTAAAAAATTGTTTAACAACCAGGAGTTTTCTCAAAATATAATTGGGGATCTTGATAACAACTTCTGATTTTTAAAAACAATAGTATCCACAGAAGAGGTGTTATAAGTTTTACCGCAATGACAATCTGTGGATGTGGACAATGCAGCGCTCAAACGGATGGCCCGATTTGAATGGTTGGTTGGTTCATAGTTGTTTGATGAATATTCGACGAGCCGTTTGTGGATTATCAACTAGCGTAGGAATATCACTCGGGGAAATTGATATTAAAATCATACCACGGCCAAAGATTTCATTTGGATTACACTTGTGTTATTAACGATTTCTTTAATAAATGGATAACTAAATTAAGCATATAAGAGACTATAGAGAGATTGCGCGAGACTTGACAGTATTTTTTGTCTAAAAATGCCAGTAATTTCAAGAGATCTTATATTATGTTTAAGCGATAAAGTTAAGTAAATATAATAAATTGTTCAGATGGAGAAATAAATAAATAAATCTACTACGACTTTACACACATTGCCACCTAGCCCCAAAGTAAGCGTAGCTTGTGTTATGGGTACTAAGATAGCTGATGAATATTTCTATGACTATAATACACATAATTACTTATAATATACATATAAATGTTCATCACACAAACATTTTCCAGTTGTGGGCATCGAACCCACGGCCACGACACAGAAAGCAGGTTCGCTTAATTTCTTATAATATACATATAAATGTTCATCACACAAACATTTTCCAGTTGTGGGCATCGAACCCACGGCCACGACACAGAAAGCAGGTTCGCTGCCCACTGCGCCAGTCGGCCGTCAACGTCGGATATCCGAACAATTAATTATTTATCTTGGTGGATACAAAAAACTAAAATCTTTAAATCATTTCGGAGGAAGGTTTGTGCTCGTGTTTTTATTGCATTTGTGACTTTAGGTTTTTCTTAACAATTAGTTTTTAGCCCGTCACACATTGATAACAAAAGTAACGGTTGTCGACTATTTTAATATGCATTTATATAGTTCAACATAAATATAAAAATAGAATAAATAATTGCAATTATTGTCTAAAAATCATACCATCCACCAAGGGACGCTAAAGAAGCTTTTTGCTGAAGCATGTTTTTAAATTTCCATTTTTTATTATTTACCATTAACATTAACATTGTTGTATCACTGACCTAGAGAGCAGATACGCGTGATAAGCGTCTACAATAACATTTGGTTGAACTGTCTTATCAGTTAGCCATGACCCTATCTGAAGTAAGAGCACCTCTGAGATTTCTTTTTAACGGACATTAAATACCAACATGATTTTTAATTTTATTTCTATATTATTGAATTGAAAACATCTTTGGCGCGGTACGCATATTTTTAGATGAGATAAAATCTCTGGACTTGCGACACCGTTACGAGACGCAGCTATTTAAATTTTTGAATGGAGAATTTTACTGTCGGCACTCCCGGAGTGCAACCCGTTATTTTTTTTTTATATTGGCTAAGTTTATCTTCATGTTACTATGGAGACGTCTTTATGTTTTTATTCTACTGCAAGTTAGCCATTGACTGCTATCTCACCTAGTCAGCCGAAATTGCCGAAGTAAGTCATAAAAATCTTGCTTATTATAATAAGAAACGAGATTTTTTCAAATAGATAAAACCAATTGTGATTGGATTTTCATGGTGCGAAGAACCTATAAATATTATATATATTTTTGTTTTAATAAATAAATGATAGGAACATAATAATATCCATCTTTTGTCACTGCGTAAATATTAGAGGCAACCATTATTTAGACATTCCATAATCAGTTGAAAAGATCGTTTCTGGGTCACAGTGCGCAGTTCTACATACTATAATAAAATTCCTCGTGCGAACTAAATCTGTCTACGCTGCAAACGTATATAAAAGAATCTCTATTCAAGACGGATTATTACACAATCAACGTCTCTAAATGCCGATAAAAAGTTTTTCTATTAGGATATTCATGACTGGATACCAATAGCAAGTATTTCAGTGCAATCCAAAAATCTTCGTTTTGTATGTAGAAATACTGATTGCAAAGCATAAAGTCACTTTGGATTAGTTCGTACATTTTTTTAACAGGATGCCTAACGCGACGCGCTCTGAAATAATGACAGAGCGCTCTCAAAGCACTCGATCAACGTTCTCTCATGTGGTACATTCGCAATGTATGACCGCCCAAAGTCGTGCAGCTACAAAGAATAAGTAATTTACTTTTTATTGGAAAGAAGCAGACGTTACTTTGCGGTATTCCATGATATATTATGAAAGTGAAGCTTAATTTGCTATACTCCGTAAAAGAATATGCAGCTCCACTTACTGAGGTTGCAGTCAAAAGTTTCCTAGTAGGACTTAGAGTAATAAAAAATCTCAGACCATCTTTGTACCAATAAGGCATAGGCTTTCTTCCTAGTAGAGTTTACCTCAGATCCTGCTACTACAATGCTTGCAATGTTAGCAGTTTTTAACGATAATTATCACACGCTCAACGATTCGCAAAGCCGAAGTGGCATAGGCGTCGCACATGCCTCAGAGATCCGGTAGACGTTGGGGTTGCAATGATTGAACCCCAACGTGAACGCCGTCGAAACGAAATCGCCGACGACGAAGCCGCTGAAAACAATCGGTCGGTCAGTCGCAACAACAACTTCGTCTGTCTCCTAGGAAGAAGCCTACGCCTTATTGGGACATCTCGCCTTATTGGGACATCTTGGTCTGAGATTTTTGTATTCCTCAAGTACTAGGAAACTTTTGACTGCAACCTCATGCGGTAAGTGTACCTCCATATTTTATTTCGCAGAGTATATCGGTAACTCTAGTTCTTCTACTATTTTATAAATGACAGCATTGGCTTGTGCATATAATGTGCATTTAGCTCCGCCGAGGAAAAAAAAACATTGAGCTTGTATGAGTCGGAGGTGTGTAGGCAATGAGAATGCAAAAACCACGTTATCTGTATTATGACTTCATGCTCAAAGTTCGGAGTAAAACAAGCCCGCTCAAATAAAAACAGCAATAGTGAGTGAGCGGCGGCTCGCCACTCGTGTAGTCACATTCACGTCAGCCGCACTCGATGTCGCCGCTTTTCAAGTTTTCAGTGCAAGTGGCCACTTTTTGAAGGGCGCGACTGAATAGATCGCGGGAAATGATTTTCTGCGCCCGTAGAAAGCTGTTGAAAGACATTTCTAAAGACCTTAAGGGTGCGTATTGGGTGGGTATAAGCTACTCATTGTTGTCTACGACTTGAAAAATATTAAGACTATGTCTTTATATTCAAAGAAGTATATGAATAATAATATTATTTATATTCAAAGAAGTATATGAAATAATAACATAAGTTTCGATTCTTTATGTTCTGTAATGTCTGATATGTTGGGAAACAATTTAACAATGGAATAAAACTCCGAAATAGTTGTTGTGCTGTCTTCACGTTATAGATATCTGCGTAGGTTTTTTATTAACTATACTGAAGTCGAATTATGTGTTATTAGGAACGAAGGGTAAAAGTTTTGGAATTTAAAATGCATGTAACTATATATGTTAGGTAGGTCTAATAAAAATATGTCTTAGGTCCGATTCATCGGTAGGATCAAGGAATGTTGGGTTTGAGATTTACTGTAATCTCACAATAGCAGCAGGAATTAATATATCTCTCCACCACCGTGTCACCGAGAGCACATTAAACCCTGAAGTCGCTGCAGCACACCAGAGCTGTATGATTAATTTGATCCCGTAATCCAACTTCTCTCTCTCTCGTATGAGAACTAATAACACAAGTCTCGATTCTTTTAGATCTGTAAATATGTTCGGAAACAATTCAACAGTGGAATAAAACTCCGAAAAGGTTGTTTTGCTGGCTTCAATCCTTATAAATATCCGAGTATTTTTTTAACTTATCAAGAGCTTCCCTTTTATTTATAATTAGCGACCCGCCCCAGTTTCACTCCTTGGAACGTAGATACTAAGATGGGGGATAATTAGTATCTCTGAATTTCTTTGCTTTTCTCTTCTATAATATTGTTCATGTTTGCTACATATTAGTCTTAGTCTTAAATCACTATATCTATTGTTTGGAAACTGCATTTAAATTCAAAGCGTAGTTTAAAATATCCAAACATAGAAACAGTTTAAAGAAGACAGTTTGAATAGGTTTTTTACTCAGTTTAATGCCCTGAACTTCCGTAGTTCTAATTATTTACATAAGCATGAAAAAAGAAAACTCTCACTCTCACATAGTACCCATTGTTATGTCTCTCAGCTGACTAAAACTATTATTACGCATATCATGCTCGTGGCATGACAGTAACCCGGAATGACGCGTTGGATTAACTTGCTCTGCGAGGCACGGCGGTTGAACTCCGCTAATTTCCCATATCCGGGAACCACTAGACCAACGAGATTTGAACTATTCATGTAAGGATTTTCAGGTGCTTAAATATTAATTTGTCTCATTAGTTTAATATCATTTCCCTTCCTTTTAAACTCCTATGAACTGTTTATATGTTCACATATCAATGCAAACTAAAACAAACTGTGCAGTGTTCTTCTTCACAGACCGAGACACGTATAGCGCTTGGAACCCTCGTAGGTTTTGATGGCTCACGTTATTGTGAGCCATCAAAACCTACGAGGGTTCAGACAAAAAGCGTCTTTGATAGGGTTATTTAAAAAGAGAATTTGACTAAAATAAATGTAGTATAGGTACAAACACCGGAAGGTGCCTACTCTTAAATGTGAAGTGACTATTCGTATTTTACTAGTTAATAATTATTAATTAATTGAGTTAAGTTCTCTTCAAATCTTACTGCAACCAAGTTTGCGTTGAAGTTGTTTTTGTTATTGTAAGCAGATTACGTAGGTTGAAGAATTTCTTTCTACATTTAATATTGCTGTAAATTCCTGCAATAAAATTGAAAGAGCGATGTTCCAAGTTATTTCTGTAACTAGATAATCCTCTGCCAAGGGAAGTTTTGTATTTTAAAAATATGAATACCGTTTATCCAATTTCTATTTTCTCTTAAACCTAGTTTACGGTTCAATAAATGGTTCTCTATCTTCGATGGTTAAAGATGATACGCCTAACTGACCCCTGCCGTCAGTAACAGAAGATTGTACAATTAGAGTACTGTCAACTATATATTAACAAGTAGCTTAGTCTTGTAGATTTGAAACTTGTAGGTATAATAACCATTGCAATGTGGTACTGTACTATTTCCAAAGATACTAGAAGAACATAATAAATACTTTGGCATTTATCTTGCGATTCCCACTACCCCAATTTGCACGACGCTGCTTTCTGCCTTGCCATGGCGCCGCGCGTTCTGACTCCTAAACAGTCATGCCCACGACGCCGCGCCTCTCCGTCACAGTAGTTTTACTACGTTGCTCTTGCATATTTTCCTTTCCTACCACGCCGCCTCTCCACGTATGGCAAAACTCTTACAGAAAATGATTGTTTTATTTAATATTTTAAGAAGATATTAATGCTTTTATGTCAAGGTGTAAAGGTCAGACCATTGCAGATGGCAGGAAATTAGCAATATTATTAGTTCAGGGAGCGGATGTTCGTCGGAAATTGCTATATTTTATTTATTGCACCCCTCGAGAGTGGCAAAATAACTATTTTAGAAAATACTTGATTCACTAGGTGAAATTATTTTATTAAATCCAATCAATAATTACTTTGGTTTCTGATAACAAATACGCACAATAATTTTCTTTTACAGATAAAAATACAATTCATATTTAGCAGCAATACAATAAATAAACAGGAAGCGCAAGCAATACAATAAATAAATAGGCAGGTAACAGTACAACTTACAGTCAGATTTAAGAAGAAGTGAGTTGTTTTAATATTTAAAGCTTACTAAAGTTTTATTTTACTTTATGTTATACAAGTTAGCCCTCAGTGTGTGATGATGCAACCTAAGATGATAGCGGGCTAATATGTTATGCATATGACAATTATATTAAACCCATAATCTGTTACTACGTCGCGTCGCGTCTACGAACTATCACTCATCTATACTTATAATAAAACTGTAACTGATTTCTGTACATTTAATATATTTTGAAAATTTTGAACGGGGGAAGCTTTATAATCGATACTGAGTCCAATACAGATTTTTATTGAATTTTTTAATTTTTGTCTGTCTGTCTGTCTGTCTGCCCGCTAGTAAGATAATAAGCGCAGACCTTAGCTAGATGATAGAAGCCTTCCCTAGAACGTTCACCTTTTAACTTTTCAGAGTATGTGCGTTTTAACTCGAGCAATTAAAATAACACTAGCTTTTACATTGAATGAAAATATCGTGAGTAAATCTGCAAGCCTGAGAGTTATGTTCTCAATCCTGTGAAGTCTGCCAATCCGCACCTGGCCAACGCGGTTGACTACGCCGTAAACCTTCTCATTGTGATGGGTAAGACGTGCCCTGAACTGGGCAGGGTATTTCACGACACAGGGAACTAATTAATCGTCGTTGGAAAAATGCTTTTGCCGATATTTTAGAACCCAGAAAGATTATACATTGCTGCTTAATCTCTCTATCTAGGTCTGTATCGTTGGAGCGCTCAAACAGACGAACTATTTTAATGCGATTGTTTGTAAAGGAGTATTTAATCCAAGCTTAGAGTCATTCAGCCGATGAAAGTAGATTTGCTGGGAGAATCCCTACGTGATCATATCAGAAACATGAGGATTTGCAATAGAACCAGAGCTACCGAGATAGCTGAGTGAGTTGTGAAGTGCCGGGCACGTAACCCGAAAGACCGGTGGTCGTTGGCGTCCGTAGGTAGGTGTAAATGCCATATAAAACTGGATGGTAACTAACCTTTTCGAGGTATGGCAGTTATATTCAGTGGCGTGCACAGGGTTTTTGACCCGGGTATGAATATATAAGGAAGATGATTCTTCTCCTATATCAGACATACAAAAATGTTAGGGTATGCAGTGCTTTTGTGCTTGTATGAAGTGCACGCCACTGGTTATATTGACACCATACCATGCCAAAGAAGCGAAAAGCCTGGCTTGCCTTACAATAAGTATCTCAGCTTGCAGCATTCCAAAACGCAATTCATAAAATAATTCATACATGATTGCAATGAGGAAACAAACACTATGGTTACCTTTTCTCGCAAACGACTCTTTGATTGCGAGTTAGCAAATGTACTAAGGTGGTAACGGGTGCTAGAAGGACTCTCCTACAACGGAAACTATAAACTGGGAGCAGTCGGTGCAGCGGCTCGAGAGCAAATTGGCTCTTATCCATTTAGTGCGACAAGCAACGGCATGCATGCCACGAGTGAAGTGCGTGGGACATATGGAATTACTTGAACTGAGGGGCGTTAGATATTGAGTGCATTCAAATCAGCGGTACTGTAACGCGCGACAATATCGCCGCAGCGAATTCAGATTAGACTTACTTGTCGTGTTGTGACGCTTGGATGGGTACACGTAGGTGAGCGCAGTGGTTTTCAGTGGGAGGTCCCGAGTTTAATCCCCGGCTAGGGCACATTGTTATAATAACTATATAAGGAACAATTACTGATTTTTCTATGGACTGGTCTGGTTAGAGGCTTCGGCAGTGGCCGGTTACCACCCTACCGACCAAGCCGTGCCACTAAGCTAAATAGCGGTCCGGAACGGTATCGCGTAGAAAACGTTAATGGTAAAACATAGTGAAGAAATCTTCATGCCTTAGAATTCTCTAATTCTCGAGGGCGTGTGAAATCCACCATTCCGCACTGGGCCAGCGTGGTGGGCTACGGCCTAAACCATTCTCATTATGGGAGCAGACCCGTGCCCCGAAGTGGACCGGTAATGGGTTATATGATGAAGATGATAAATAACAGTAATCGTGCACCTTTAATAGACGTCTTTATTGTTTAAGATCAAAGCAGCGTTTTTTTTGTTAAGTACGACAGTGTCTATTGAATGTGTCTGTCGTACGATTCAATGGAATGTATTCCACGTTTGAGTAGAACTAACAATTAACGTATGCTTGCAAAACTTTGTTGAGTAAAGGCACGTCAGCCAGTCAGAGTACGACAAGTTACAATTTGGATTGTACTCACAGAAATGCAAAGCGGAAAATAATATTATGTAAAAACGGACGCTGTACCGAAGTGTATCGATACAAGTGTATCTAGGCTTTAACGATTTTCATGAAATTTAGCAGAAAGTAATAATATCTCAGGTCAGAAATCAGGCGGTCCCAAAACTAGAAGATTCCGGTTCGAATCCAGGTGAATATTTTTTTCTGTTGTTCGAGTTCATTGATTACTCTTTCCCCTTATTGCTTGCTACCAAAAACATTTTTTTTTCGATCGATTTACCAAAAATACCGAGCAAAGTTCGGTAAAATATATACTCTGATACAATTTTCGCAATATGCTAGCTAATTTTCGTTTATGAAATAAATGAAAAAACCGTCGAATATTAAGTGCTTAAAATTAACAATATGAGAAAAATCATAATCTCCTTATGTTATTATTTTTATTACACAATTTCGGTGATTATTTTAACGAAATTGTTTTCCTTAAAATTTGTTTTCGTTCACGTAGGATTTACTTGTTAAGAGGGTGCTCAGAAATTTTTTACACGTTAAAAACTCTTAATTAGGCACTCAATAGAAAATAAAAACACAGAGGAATATATTTGTTCAAGTATGTTATTATTGGCTCTTTCTTATTTCAATTTCTTCATATATTTCCTTCAATTATTAGATAAACCGATCATAGTCCAGTGGGTAGCACTTCGACTTCACTTGAGACTTTTCCAAGTTATGTGCCTTTTGAAGCAATTATCTTACCTAAATATCTTACAGAAAATGATTTTATTTAATATTTTATGAAGATATTAAAGCTTTCGTACATTTTATATCAAGGTGTAAAGGCAAGGCTATTGCAGATGGCAGGAAATAGCAATATTATTAGTTCAGGGAGCGGATGTTTCTCGGAGATTGCTATATTTTATTAATGGCACCCCTCGAGTGTGGAAAAATAACTAATTTAAAAAATACTCGATTCACTAGGTGAAATTATATTATTAATTCCAGTAAGTACTTCGGTTTCTTCTAACAACAAATACACACAATAATTTTCCTTGGGACTTCCTTCCTAGACTTCACTTGGGACTTTCAATTAAAATATCACTTGCTAAAGCCAAAGTGATATTGAATGAAAACCATCGATAGGAAGCCTGCATACCTGGGAGTTCCCAATAATGTTCTCAAAGGTTTGTGAAGTCCACCAATACGCAGTTGGCCGGCGTGGTGGACTACGGCCTTAACCCCTTCTGCACGTGCCGTGTATGGGCCGGTCATGGGTTGATATGATGATTATTATTACTTGCCTCCCTCCCTCCCCCAATACGACTCGTGATGCCATTACACTTGTATGGTGTAGACACAGAAGCTGTTCGCAGGACAGGCGTCAGGATTTCGGAAATCGTAGAAGTACATAGAAGCCCATATACCCTTGGGTATATGGGCTTGGGTGTTGGCATTAAAGACTTGGCATGAGACCGATGTAGTACTTGTCCAACTAGTAGTATTCTTAAATAGATTGAAACTCACCGCAGCGGTTTAAGTTGTTGTAGAACAACACACTGCGATTAGAAGGCACTTAAAACGGGAATTCCGGAAACACGAGTGAAACGAAAAACGAAGCGAAACTTGTGTAAGTGTTTCCAGAATTATGTTTGTGGTTATTTTAATGTGTATGTGAGAATTTGAAGCCCGGTCAAATATACATACTTATAGTGTTACAGTTGTCAAAAAACTTTTATAGATTAATTTTGTTGAAGGTCTATTGATGGACCTAACTAGATACCTATATCTCTTCGTGATCTTTACCGCAGAAACCGCTTTAGTAAGTAAGTATGAAATGTCTATTTTAATCGGACTAGTATAGTGCTATCGCACTATTGTTGTATCACTAGATTCCAAAATTCACCTTCACGGAAATATTTTAAAATTAAAATGACCATTTTGTTCGAACTCTTAGAAAGGATTTAACTTTACTTATTTCGTTGAAACCAGTGAGCTTGCTAATACATAGATGTACTCGTAAGATTCAAGGTTACTTCACAGAAGTATCTACTGTAGCTACATTAATAACACATAAATCACTAGAGCTTCTCCTGATCAAACATAATGCACTCCGAACTAATAGACTGGCATTGTCTATAACTGAAACCTTCGAGTAATTAGTGAGCTTCGTCTTGCATCTTCGTACCTTGGATATCGAGGAATCCGATTAATGATTGATCAACAATGGAACGATGAAGTTGTATAATTGAAGTTAACGACAAATTTTGACACATGCCGCGTTTGTTTGGTCCTCCCTAAACTTTGGTTCTCATCATCTTTATTGCTGTGCATATCCTCTTATTGGAGATAAGGTGATCTTTATCTGCATGTAACATTGGCAGGCGCCATTTTTCTACGTTTTAAAAATCTTCTCCTACGGCTCTATAAACTGCTCGCATTAGCGCACAAGTGGAAATAATATCCTAATAGCGTACAGATAGCAAAATCTTTACATCTTTACAGCGTAGAACTATCTCACAAATCGTGATAGTTATTTGATTCACATTGCCAAATCATTTGACTTGATTAATAAGGTTTATCTGGTGGGAGGCTTTGGCCGTGGCTAGTTACCACCCTACTGACAAAGACGTGCCGCTAAGCGATTTACTGTTCCGGTGCGATGTTGCGTATACTCCCTAAAAGGTTAGCCCGCTACTATCTTAACCTGCATCATCATCTTACCACCAGGTGAGATTGCAGTCAATGGCTAATTTGTGGAATAAAAAAAAACAAAAAGGTTTTACGTTACAAAAATAAGTTGCGAGTTAAAATAATCGTAATAACGTCCGCTCAGCCTCCGCGGCGACATACATAAATTCTTTTAATAACACCCAGGCACTGAAAATCATTCATGTTCACCACACAAAGATTTTACGACTGTGGAAATCGAACCCACAGCCTCGGATTTAGAAAGCAGGGGCCTATTGGCAGCAACATGGCTTGCTGCCAATAGGCCGAAGCCATGTTCCCACACATCTTTATCAACCCTCCGAGCATTGGCTTACCGCTGGAAATTATACACGTGTAATAATAAAACATAAATTTATCCTCTATCAAGGGATAAATTCTGTCTCCTTGCTACCTAGCGTACTGGGGGACCTCGTTCGATCTCCGGCAAGCACCACTAACTTTCCGAAGCTATGTGCGTTCTTAATTTAATTTAAGCAAATTAAATATCACTTACTTTGGTTGTTAAGGATATCATCGTGAGGAAACCAGCATGCCTGAGAGTTTTCTATAGCGTTCTCCAAGGAAATCTATCCATAAGGACTTATTTTCAAACTTCTTATCTATACCTATTACTATAAAGAGGAAAGATTATTTTGCTTTTAACAAAATCATATGACAGCAGCTGGGTTAAATACTTTGTTAGTTTATAATGATGTTTCGATGTAATTATAAATATTAAATAAATGTTTTAATTTTACAATAAGTAAGTTTCAAAACGATTGTTACCACCTGAACCAGCACCACCAATAGGAGTCGATCAAGTTGTCGCTAGTTTTGCGCAGAAGACGTGGTGCGCAGTGGGGGACGGTATTATTGAAAACACTGGACGATCGAGCTCGCAAGAAAGAAATAAGTTGTGTTTTGGTTTACAATTCACGATGAATTATAATCTATTTTCATTTAATCTTGTTTGTTTTGAACTAAATTTTAATTTCAACGGACAGTGTAGCCGGCAGAACCGGTGACACAAGTTAGGTCAGCGGTTCAGCATCTTTTTTTTAATGACGGCGAGACACCTTCTCCGATATGTAAATAATAATAATAAATAATAAATATACCACGACAATACACACATCACCATCTAGCCCCAAAGTAAGCGTAGCTTGTGTTATGGGTACTAAGATAGCTGTTGAATATTTTTATGAATATAATACATATAAATACTTATAATATACAGATAAATACCCAGACACTGAAAAACTATCATGTTCATCACACAAAATTTTTCCAGTTGTGGGAATCGAACCCACGACCTAGGACTCAGAAAGCAGGGTCGCTGCCCACTGCGCCAGTCGGCCGTCGAATGTATATGTATATTATTCATAAAAATATTGAACAGTTATCTTAGTACCCATGAGAAAAGCTACGCTTACTTTGGGGCTAGGTGGCGATGCGTGAGTAATATACCTATTTATTTATTATTATTTTGTGCTTTCCCCTGAAAAATGTCTCCTGCCATGGTATCGGTGCTGGAACCACTATTATATACCCTACCAAAGCTAAAGGCCTCCAGCGCAGCCTTTTTACTTGGTACCCTTCTCTTTAATTACTTCATCACCTCTTTATATCCTTACCGTTGCTATTACACTACTATCATGGACTATGTAGTGGACTAAAAAAATGCCACCAAGTAATGCATCCCTGACTAGATCAATAACACCACTCAATATTAAGCTTGAAACATCGGCAATATTACACGAATTAAGTCTTGCTTTATCGTTTTATCTCTCATCGTTCTTATAGTAACAGTTACGAATTAAATGTTACAAGGAATTGCTTGTTATTGAATTAACTTTAATTCCCTGAAAGATCTAAAGGCATATAAAAAATCTCCGTGTATTATTTTTTTTTTAACTAAGATAAGAAATAAAATCGCCGAAATCATGATCTTATCGTCTTCGGTTAACTTTGAGGGATCAATATAACTCAAAATTATTTGACGTTTTTTAAAACTAAGAACAATGTAAAATAAAGGTAGATTCCAAAATGAATTCAAATAGAAACGAAAGTGGGTTTAAGCTCTCAGTCACTCTCTCCTAAGCGAGCCCACGCCCAACCGTGCGAATAGATAGGGGATTATGGTACGAAGTTATTTCAGAGTCCACAGAATAAAAAGCAGTAAAGCCGATTTCATGTATTAATTATTGTTGTAGAAGTTTTGAAGCGCTTCACAAAATTGCGAACTATTAAACACTTTCCATTGCAATGCAGACTTTTCACGCCGCACATACTGGCTTTATAACGAGTTTTTATTGTAAGCGAGTTTGTTTTATTATTCATTCATTGCTTTACTCTGTTCCTTACCAAAAAAGGACAAACTACACCTAGCATATCTATACTTTTATACTTCTATACTTCTATACTTGTATACTTAATGTTATAAGGAAAGATGATGTCTTTTTGTTGGTACCTACAACGACTTTATGCCTAGATAACTCTATGCCAAAAATAAATTAGATTGGTTTCTGAGTTGGGGCATGAAGGAAGGACAAACAGACAAACGCACTTTCGCCTTTATATTATTCATCCTGATGATTAGTTAACCGATTTTCTCCGAGCCATGTATTTGTCTAAAATTTCGAGTGCAGAGCTCCCAACTATTAGTGGGTGGAAAACATGAGCGTTAGCCATAATTTTCGTCTTGGTCATGGTCATACGTAGGCCCACCTGTTAAGTTACTTAGCTGAGCTCATTGAGCATCGTATTGAGCATTTTATAATATTGGTTAGGATTAAAAAAACACGTGGTAGTCCACGATTTTTATTCCATAATTTCTTTAGTCGGCTAATGAATCTCGCAGAATTCCTAATCGGGTATTGTAATTTCTTAAGCTGGCTCTTAGAAAATAGCTATCACGATAACAATATAGAGATAAAAGGTGCTTATCATGTTTTTTATAAAATAAACCTATTAGCATGAGATTTGCAAGAAATGCTCAGTATTATGGGCCTTATTTATTAACTGGCGTTTTTTCCACCCCTGTGCTTCGGAGAAAATGTTAAGCCGATCATTCTGGTTATCTTCACTATTGTAATAATAGCTCATTTGATCTTTAAGTCGGGAATTCTCGGGTTTGAGCCCGACAGGAGAAATTTGGGGATTTATAATTTCTGAATTTTCTCTGTCTGGTGAAGGACTTGGGCCGCGGTAAGTTATCACTCTGTTGAATTAGAGGTGCCGACACTCTATGAAAATGTATGTGTTAAAACTGATTTGGGTTATGGGATTTGAATATAATTGCTATACTATAAAAATTTGCCCGTCTACCGTCTCAGTCTGCAATATCACTTGGTGAGATTTGAGTGTCTACGCTGAATTTCTTTAAATATTCGTTCGACTTCAATATATAATAAATGATTTTTTAATGTGGTATTAATGCATCCTGAGCATTTATTATATACGTGGTAATTTCTGCAGCAATCAGCAATAACGTTATCTTATAAAAATATAACTTCAACTCATGATCACATTTCATCATCATATAAACTCACTCCTCAGCTTATAAACGTCTGAAGGGAATGGGTTTTAGAACTTTAAATTCACCACGCTGCTAAAATGCTGGTTGGTGGGATTTAATGCAAATAATCACACGTTATTGATAAACACGGGGACCGACAGATCGACGTGTTCTCCGACGCACGGGGATTTACACAGCAAGTTTTCTTACTCCGGGCTGGTACCGAGTACTTTACTATTTTGGCCTACCCGAGATTGGAACCTCTTCGTGATCAATCGTTGACCATGCTAACCACTAGATCAACGAAAAGAATAACAATAATGATTTTTTTTTATTGTTTCTACTTTAAAATGTACTAATTTTCTTAAACTAGGTGTACACCCATTGTGTGCATTCACTATTTTGTATAGTTATTTTATTAGTCATCAAAAAAAGGACAAATTGATGCAAGACAAGCAAATGCTCATTAATCGAACACTTTGATCAATACAGATAGATGCAAATGAATGATCAAATGCATTCAAACTGTTTTCTTAACATTATGATACTGAATCGTAGACCACTTTAGTTATAGGCCAGCCAATTATATTCATCTTTGAGATATCCAATTATATTTTTCTAGTACTTTGATAAAATTTTTGTAATTGTTACATTTCTTTGTCAATTGATGTTACTGCTCCTTATCTTGGTACTGTCTTGGCTCACATTTCTATTATTTAAGTTTGTTATACAACTAATTATCCCAAGAATTATCTGAGATTCAGGGATATTTTTAATAAAGAGTTATTATTAAATACAAATGGATGGATATTGTATTGCCGATGTGGATACATCACTGCATTCTTTCTTGATACATGAAATTGAATAAAGGTGAAGATAGATTGGCCTTACGCACGCAATCACGTCGAAGTTAACACTTGTCCTATGAAAACCCTATGGAATACCTTGAAATAAGCTTCTGTGAGACTGTCTGGCCCCATGAACGTAAGGTATGTGGGGGTCGTTTGGGAGAGTTCGATTCCTTCACATTTTCGGAGATACGAGCATTTTTAATTTAAAATATTAAACATCACTGGCTTTGATGATGAAGGAAGGTGTTAAACTGCCTAAGAGTTCTCCATAATTTTCTCAAAGGTGTGTGACACCTCACACTGAGACTCACATGAGAGAGTACCTACGTACCCCACGTACGCAACGTTTACGATGCACAGTGCAATTGTTTGTTCTTAAGGCATAGACATACATGATCCAAATACAACGAATGCTTATATTCTAATCTGAGCTTGGATCTTAAAAAGGCTTCAGTCAAGTGGGACTGCGTTAGATACGATTAGTATATTTCCTGTCATCAGATTTTCATGCTAGCTGTGGCCTGAAGATCAATGTCTTCGAACAGTGCGTGCCAGTGATGACTCACGGCTCTGAAACTTGGTGGATATATGAACCTCATAAGATGGCTCAGAGTTATTCGGCGGGCGGCGAGAGCTATACTGGGAGTGTCGTTATAGACATGATAAAATCAGAAATGAGGAAAGCCATAGAAGAACTAGAGTTACCGAAATAGCTTAACGAGTCACAACTAAGATGATACCACTCGAGTAGATGTTTGCCATAGTTTACCATTGCCCTAGTTTAGATTGGCTACTTGGTCAGGGCGTAGAGACAAAAATAAAATAATAGTATGGATATGGACAAAAATCTGAGGATTGATATACGACTAAGACACCGGGATGTATCTTTGCATCGTTCGAGTGCATGTAGGACTGAAGTGTATCGAAAATGCACCCGTATTTATATCACAATACCCACCAACTCAATGTCATGAACATTGATTGTTAATCATATATAATTTTAACTGTTTCTTGAAAACTGTCTTTTAAATAATTAATAATTATTAGTGTGAAATCCTAATAAATTTAATAAAATATCTGGCAAATATGAATTTATAGTTACCAAAAGGTTGTATTAAATTTACCCACTTTATAAAATTACTGGAACAGGAGTCGAGATTTCCTAACGTGGTCGTAGGTACGTGGGCTTAGTTTGTCGCCACCTTAAAGCTACTCTGATAATACGCTTTACAGATGGCATCTTTAATAAATTAAGCAAGCCACTCAAGAGCTAATAATATGAAGTGCGCATCTGTTGATTATGCTAGGAGTTGAGCTCGGAGAGGCGAATGATTAGCGCATTTGCGCAAATGGTGCACTGCTGCTTTTCACCTGTGCTCGTAGCGCAAGTTCTCGAGTTAACTATCTTGACGGCGGCATTAGTGCAATCTACTAATCTATCAGAATATTCTCAGACAATGAAGATAGAACCCTACACAATATAGACCTGTCTCAGTTTTGATTTTATATTGAAGGCCCTAATTACAATAGGTTAATACATATGTTATGCAACTTAAAATTATATTGAAACGATATTGATTTTGTTTTTTCTTAGCTGTTGTTGATATAAATCAGTTCAAGATAAAAAATGACTCTTTTTTTTCCCTGTTGCCGTTCTTTAGCAGGACGACAAGTAAATGTTATCCCTTAAAAATGGTGCCCCTTACGCTAGCCGTAGGTACCTCCACTATCCAATGGGGAGGTAACTCCTTGGGAACGTCTATGGAACAGACCAATTAAATCTTAGAAAATCTGTAAATAATCGTTGCTTGCGTAATGTTACACGTCCCGGCTGCGATCCGCTTCGCTGGAAACGCTAAGGAGATGAAGCTCGCAATTATTGACTATGATGACAAAGTAAAAGATCACAGTTATCTTCGCATCTTTGTTTCTGACCCGCACCGCTAGGATCTGGAATGCCCTTCCAGCTTCCATTTTCCCCAGTACCTACAACATGAGTACCTTCAAATCAAGAGTGAATAGGCATCTTCCAGGCAAGCGCGCTCCACCTTAGACTGCATCATCGCTTACCATCAGGTGTGATTGAAGTCAAGCGTTCGTCTATAAACATTAAAAAAAAATCTCAGTTTATGCTGTGCAAAACTTTTTCAGTGTAAAGATGGGCCTAATGCCCATCTTCGTGTCGATATTCACCAGAAAGCAAAAGGTCGAACCTTTTACTTTTGACCCCTTGATTAATTTTTGGAGTATCATAAGCCAATGAAGTGACTATGTGTTTCCAGATAGCAAATAGAATACCCAGCTAAGTTTCTGGTGGGTTTCTTCCTAGACCGGCCGCGTTTGGAAACCCTATAGCTATAAAGTTATCACAAGGGCTTGCAACCGGTTTATATTTCCCCTTAATTTTGGTTATATAATATATTATATAATCGGGTTAATATTGTTATTTATTTTACAGGATCTTGATTGAACTATTTTTAAGGAACCTAAATTATTTAATTATTTAACCTAAGTTAGCCGGTTTATGTTGCGATAAAAAAAAGCGCGATATGATACTTCTGTAAGCCGTTTGATACTATAATACTTCTGTAAATCTGTACTTATTGCAAAATCGAAATAGAAACGGTTTCTCTATTAAACCGGTTAAATAAACGAAACCGAAACCTTACAAGAAAATGATTCGGAAACCAGGGTATTATGGATTTCCAAGCCCTGATTATAAAACATATACTTAAAGATATGAATATTTATTGACACATCCATCCATTGGCATTGGAATAAAAGACGTTTTGATTTGTTTCAAAAATAATCCTTTGAGTGGTTATAGCAAACAGAGCGATTGAGAATTCAGAACGATTTCTATTAGACTACTCTAAATAAGCCTTCGGACGTGCTATCGGTAGGTACTGTCGTGTCGCCGGATGCTTTCAATAAAATCGAACAAAAACTCAGCATTCATATCCATCTCATCTTCGGATTCGCAATCAAGGGTTGTCCACATTTTGAGACATTATTATCAATTGAATCTAAAGCTGTCAGGCAATGGCGTAACTAGGGGAGGGACACTAGCTCCCTAGAAATATCATCATCTTTTTTAATTTCATATTCAGAATAATTTACGTATCGTTTGACGCTCGCTGCATCCTTTTAATTAACCGATACATTGAGCTTCTGTTTGTAACATCGGACGCGAAAAAAGGGGTGTTAACAAAACGTTTCGCGCTCGTTGCTTCCATCTACCTTTTAATTAATCAAATACATTGTGCACCATAAATGAGTGAGGTGAAGCGAATTGGACGCAAAAATAAGTGTTGCTTTTCCAATTGTTCAATAATGTCATATTACATGCCCTGTTACGAAAAGATAAAGCACGTAATTATGTTAGTGTTACTTGGTGGGATTGTAATATAATGTTGTACTGAAATCCATTTCCTCCACGGGTTTTACCTTATATGAATTCAATTCTATTAAATTTAGGTATTGCTGTCTCGCTTTGACCTTCTCTTTCGTACTCGCCAGAGCGCATAAAATGCGTGTGGGACTCGCAAATGAAGAGTTCAGGACTCCGTTGCTGCTGCGTTACGTCCGTAACGAAAGTACAATGGAATAAATGGCAAAGAAATAAGGTTCCTTTGCACTACGTTCAGACCGACCAAGTACGGAGACGAGCCCAGAGACAGAAGAAGAAGGTCCCTTTGGTACCCTTCGGGTACGGAACTCTAAAAATCATTGTATAATTAACCTATCAATTATTTCTTAAATTAAAAATCATAATGCCGAGTTATGCCGATAGCAGCAGTAATTTGACTACGTAAACTAATAACCACAAAATGCATGACTTCATTGCCTTTCGAGATGTTAAAAGAATGTTATCTTCGCCTTGGGCGCGATTAAACCCCTCGATACACTCAGGATTCTAGAGGCAACCACAATGGTACGCGTGGAAGTAACTCGAAAACCACTCGTTCACTTGGGATATAGCTTAGCAAACAAACGGATGGATCTATTCGATAAGGATGCGTTAAAACTTTAGGACTTCATTCAAGGGCCCAACCCATAGTCCATTTTCCTTAAACTTTATTTTGATTATTTAGCTAGTTCTAAATGAGCCGCAAATATGAGACGAGAGGTTTAAACACTAACAGCTCCGGTCTCGTCACATATTATCGGCCCTTATAGGACTACTACACAATAGGCGTAATAAAATGGATCTTCAACTGTCTTAGAAGTACACGAATGTTCACACGCGAATCACTTATTTTTAAGGCAACCCTGATCGCATTCGGCATCATATATGCAATTTCGTGAAATCAATCTTCCGCTGTCTACAACTGAAATTCTAAAGCTGGCCATTCACTGCTTAACACGAGCACATCTACGAATTTCGGATCAACCCGGACTTGATACTGTCTAAACATAAGATTTTTTTTTGAATAGTTAAGTACGGCTTCGCTGTCAACGCAGATAAACAAGCAAGTGCCGTCAGGTGTGTTTGTAGGTTTGTCTGTTGGTTTGCATAAATGGGCTGTAAAGGGAAGGGAAACATTTTTTTCGACTGGCTATGTATTTCTATCGAATTGTGCGTTCAACGCAAAAAAATCTTATTACCTAAATCTTAATTTAAAATTGTTTCTGTTTATTCAAGCGCTACCGAACTCTGCGACAGAACCACGGAATTACGTATTATTTGTTGTTTACAAATCGGAAAGTGACAAAGCCTACTTTTTATCCCTACAAAATTCTTCCTGTGGGATAAAAACCTACTACTATTAACAGTGGCGTGCATAGAGGGTATGCACAGGGTATGCAGACTATATACAATGATAAAATTCTCCAGTAAGAGTAATAAAAAACTTAAGGATTAAAAGAGTTATAAAAAGCTTACTCTTATGTTTTTATAACTCGCACTGGATTAGTATAACTCATTTTATATCATCTGCATACCCTGTGCATATCCTCTATGCATGCCACTATAAATGCGTAACAAAGTTTGTCCATCTTTCACCCACAATTTTCACATTCATAACATTAGTACGCAAGTGTAGTTTACACGTGAAATAAGGCCCGGGGGTAAAGCGTGGGACTGGTCTAGTATCAACTAAAATAAACACGTAAACCTCTTAATCGTTCTCGGTAGTTAATGAATCAGCCGACAAATCTCAGCGGCGCCACTCATGCGCGTATTTGTCGGGTCCAGGCCGTTCTACCTATTTGACGGTCTGGCGGCTCAGCTGGACGCTTCCATTCACACATGGATTAGTTGCAGGCCGGTGAAAGGCGGGCTTTAAGGGAACAAACAACTTGAAATCGATATTTTTATGAGAGAACCTTTATTTTTACTTTTACCAGAGAGGACCGAGTGTGATAAAATTTGCATGCTATTGTGATTCGTAGGAGCAGATATTGAATATTCAATAAGGTGATCGCAAAAATAATAGGACTGAATTTAAAAGACATCCATTTTTTAGAAACTCCCTCCGCTGCTGTGAGAAAGGAGGCATGTGTTTGGCAATGCTAATGGAGCGGTAAAATGAATAAGCTTATGAAAATTATCGCAAATATTTTATTGATACTTATAACTAAACTAATAAATAAATAAATAAATAAATAAATAAATAAATAATAAATATACTACAACAATACACACATCGCCATCTAGCCCCAAAGTAAGCGTAGCCTGTGTTATGGGTACTAAGATAGCTTATGAATATTTTTATGAATATAATACACATAAATACTTATACAGAAAACATTAATGTTCTGATAAGCAAATATTTTTCCAGTCCTGTGTATTTCCGCACTGAACAGCCAGGTTGATTCGTTTTGCAAAAAATGACTATCAGGTGTGATGGCAGCGAAGTGGTAACTTAAATTTCATTCAATCATTATCTCATTAACCTATTACCGGTTCACTACAGAGTACGGGTGTCACCCCAGAATGAGAAGGGGATAAGTAAATACTTTATTTATTGCACACAAGAACAAAAGTATAATAAATGAAAAAGAAAAAGCTACAAGTAAATTAAATTTTAAGTTGTAAACTATTCGATTCCGTGGCATGTTTTGACGGCCGATTGGCGCAGTTTGCAGCGACGCTGCTTTCTGAGTCCAAGGCCGTGGGTTCGATACCCACAACTGGAAAATTTTTGTGTGATGATCTTGAAAGTTTTTCACTGTCTAGGTGTTTATATGTACTCGCATATTATAAGTATTTATGTATATTAATCATAAAAATATTCATCAGTCATCTTAGTACCCATAACACAAGCTATGCTTACTTTGGGGCTATATGGCGATGTATGTATTGTCGTAGTATATGTATTTATTTATTTATGTATCCACTGCCGTGTGGTGACGGCGATCAGAATACAGTGGTCACCACCCCTCCTATTCCCACGGTCACCAACTACAGTAGGTACAGCAACTTCCTCCGTGCACCATCAACTGCGATCACCAAGTCGTCTGCCAAGTTTGATGATCATGGTCAAACCCAGGTTTCTCGAGCGGAGAGACCTGTAGACCGGCAGTGGACTGATTAATGTAGTTTCATCATTTAATTTCACCAAATAAGAGGTTACTATTTACATATTGGTTAAAATACAAATAAAAATGTAAAACATCGAACATACAAATAACGCTATAGTAATTGAAAGTGCAATTTCACACGCATTTTACGAAAATTACTGTAACAATGTATTAAAAAGGAGCACTGAATTTTGCGTTCATTTCAGTGTGAGTACCACAATATTGCGCCGTGAAGTTATTCAGCAGCGTATTGTTTTTAGCTACACGAGCAATTTCATGTCGCTTTTTCACCTTTATGTTTTGAAAATGAATAAACATATCCTTTCTGCGGCGATAATTCGCGTGGCATCAATAAAAGTGTCGCAATTTTCCAACGAGTTATCAATACATTTCAGCTCTACTGTTTTGTTAATAAAATTGAGATTCCTAGAAAAACTGAGTGGGCAACTCAATAAAAACAATGTGATTTTAATTTTTTCAGTGTGTATCGGAACTCCGACTAGCGAAGGCCGATTATTTATTACCTACATCGGATATAAAGATTTCAATCACAATGTTATGTTAGTTTTTCCAGGTAGGGTTCTGTTTTTTCTGTTTCCCGCAAAAAGTTGTAACGGTTCTAGCCAGAGAGGAATTAAAAGATTGAACACGTCATCACAAAAGTTCTTTAAAAGTAAAAGGGTTTACTTTTGCTTAAATACACATGAGCTTATAGCATAAGATCACCAGTGTATTTATAAGTTTATAGGTATACAGATGATATAAAATGAAGAAAACCTCCAGTACGAGTCATAAATACTTAAAGGTAGGCTTTTAATACAATGTATCTTACTTAAGTCTATCCTTAAATTATTTATAACTCGGATAGGAGATTTTCTTCATTTTATTTCATCTGCATACCCTATGCATACCCCGTTTGCACGCCACTGATATTAAGAATGCCGTGTGGTGACGGCAGATCAGATTGTAGTTGTCACTCACCCCTCCTCTTCCGTGGGTGTCGTGCGACTAAAGGAATATGTTCAAAGTCAAATTCAAAAATGTTTTATTCACACAGACCTTATCACAAGCACTTTTGAAGCGTTCATACATATAACATGTTACCGCTAATGTTAGGTAGGGGTGATAACTGCATTCGTTAACTTAACTAGGGGGCGTTCCAAACGCGAAATGGTTTAAGAAGAGCCCACAACATATTTAGCTGGGTAATTTTTATTTATCACAGTTAATTTAGGTTTAGGTTTAAAGACTAAATGTCTTCCCATAAAAAAGACCTAAGTCACTTACATAGGAAACTTAATTTTCTAACTTAATAATATACACTTCGCCATTAGACTAAACTAAATTCAATTTTACTATTATCTACTCATTCAATGTATTCGTTTTTAAATTTATGAATACATTGATGAGTTTACATTATTTATAGGTATAGGTATTCTATTATAAAATTTGGCGCCTTCAAAGGTAAGGGATTTTTACACTAAGCTATGAAGTTGGAGCAATTCACACCCAAGCTTTTTTATCGTTTAAGTTATCCTTAACATTGCAATAGGGCTTTTCTATAAGCTTACGTTTTATATAAACTTTGAACTTATTGTTAATCATAAGGAAATGCTGTTAAGTTGCACGGCAGATCAAGAATACTTGTGTCACCACCTCTCCTCTTTCCCGCGGGTGTCGAACGAGGCGACTAAGGGAATATATCAGAGACCAAGGCCGTGGGCTCGATTCCCACGACTGGAAAATGTGTGTGTGATGAACATGAATATTTTTCAGTGTCTTGGTGTTTTTATCATTATATATTAAATGTATTTAGGTATACTTATTTTTCACCAGTCATCTTAGTACCCGTAACACAAGCTACGCTTACTTTGGGGCTAAATGGCAATGTGTATATTGTCGTAGTATATTTATTTTGTACATTTTATTTTATCCCAGATTAATGCAGTGCATGTTAGAATTGACGATAGCCTAGTGGTTAGGACGTCAGCCTTCTATCCGGCGGACCTCACGTTTTTCTATATTTTCGGGATTGAGTGCATTTTTAGGCGATTAACCTGCATAATGTTTTTAAAAGAACGCAAAATCTACCATACCGCACTTGACCAGTTTGAATTATCATGTAAACCTTCATTCTGGGGAGAGACCTTTGTTCTGTTGTAGCATGAGTCTCCCTTCAGGTTGTAAATCATAATAATAATGTTATTATAGTTTATCAAATATCCTGCCGTGCAGATCCCAATAACACGTAACACGATCCTTCAAGTTACTTGATATTTACCGACAACACTTTCGGAGTTATGCGCGTTTTTAATTTTAGCAATTTAACATCACATGCTTTAAAGGCGTAATAAAATATCGTGAGGAAACCTGGCTGAGAGTTACCGTAGTCGATTATACGAACTGTTGTACCAAACGGCGGATTGCAATCAGAAATTTTTAATATGAAAGATTGTATAGCGCGCAACCGTTATGGATTACGAACACGTCAGTAAAATGCATCAAAGGGTTGTTCATTCCATAACAACTGTGCTACATAGTGAATTTAATTTCACGAATTTTACCGGTTGCAGCTTGGCAGGTTAGAGCTCTAACACGTGAAGCATTAGATCGTTTTTACGCTCACGAGGTGTTCCATGACAGATATTTGACATCGCAGCCGGCGCGCTGGTTGCAAAAAGTTTCCCCATGGGGTGAGATCTACATCAACATTCAGAATGTATACTAATATTGCCTAGGTCAGGTGGTTAGCATATCTAACTACGGATACGAGGGCCTGGGTTCGATTTCCGGGTTCGGCTACGAATTGCTAGGTTAAAAGCCTCAACTGTGGGTGTTATTGATTTCCGATTGCTGAGCACAGATCTCCTTCTTCATAGGAGAGAGAGATTTAGAGCTTATACCCACTACGCTGCTCTAATGCGTGTTGGCAGGCTGTATTTCTATAAAACTGAGCTATAGTGACATTGTTTTACTTTTCCTGTAATATTTACATAAATCAAGATTATTTTATATTTTCGCTTTACAAACTACAAAGATATGCATATGGTAAATGAAATATATGTGGCTGAATAGTTATTAAAAAGTATGTACGTTGATTGAGCCGGCGATATCATGCAATACGCGGATCAACGCAATCATAAGATACTGCAGTTCGCGCCGCATATTTTAACAATTCCAAAGGAATAATAGGCCTATAGGATACATACGTACTCTCCGCCGACACCGACGATGCAATATCCTATAGAAAGTAAAGGAAAAAATCTATAAACTAATAGCAATAGTTACATCTCAGTAAATAATAAAAATAACGATTCCCATTATGGACAAGATGTTTAAATCATTGCAAAATTGTGCACATGGACTGCGAGTCCTTCTGGCACTTGACCGGTTTTATATATTTATTGATGTAACGTGGTTTACTTCAATTTATTACAAGTTACCTACAGAATTTGAAAATCTGACTCAAAATTTGTTTCGAAGTAAACTCCATAAATGGCTGTTAGAAAAATGTTACTACGATTTCTATGAATATTTAATGATTGTGTCTTTTCCCTTTTTTGTTTCGATTGATTAATAATTGTATTCAATTGTTTTATTTATCTGAATTATGATGGATTGTTAAATCCTTTTAATTATAATTCGTTTCCATGAAATATGTGATTTGCACACTCTTAATTTAGTTTAATTTTATGGTCTATTTATGAAAAATTGTAATATATCTCTTTAAAAACATTCTGGTAAATAAATGTTTTTTTATTTATTTATCTACTAGGCGATTCATGTAGATTTTTATCTGCATACCCTGTACTTAGCCTCTATGTACGCAACTGATAGTGGGTACACAGGGCACCTCAACAAAGTAAATACAAAATGCATTTATATTATTAAAGTTTCCAATTTTCATATTATATAATGAATAATTTGTAAATGCATTTCGTAACCGTGCGCCCGGTTTCCTCATTGTTCTGAGTAAACAAATGGCACAAAGTTACCTTTTAAGTATATCTTGAATAGTAAGTACTAACTAAAATGGCGCGCAAAGGAGCCACATATGAAACATTGTTTTGTGAGGATTCACCGCTTTGTGCAGTTAGGTATCTTTACTCTAACTGAAGGGTTATTAATGTGATTCATTTAGTTATTAAAGTTGAAGTGTACTATTTGCTATTATAAATAAATAAATAAATGTACTACGACACATCGCCTTCTAGGCCCAAAGTAAGCGTAGCTTGTGTTTTGGGTACTAAGATGACTGATCAATATTTTTATGAATGATATACTTGTAATACACATACACACACTGAAAAAACATTAGTGTTAACCACAAAAACAGTTTCCAGTAGTGGGAACTGAACCCACGGCCTCGGACCCAGAAAGCAGGATCGCTGCCCACTAAGTCAGTCGATCGTCATATCTAATTACATGTTAGTGCCAATAACTGTGACCGCCACTTACCATACTCTCCGAAGCTGTACACTACCAACATACCAGCAAAGTTGCGGGCTGGTAATGAAAATTATTAACATACAATAAAAATTACCCTGCCCGAACGGGGTATAGAAAAAACCTCGCTATTCTCAATAGAAATGCTAACCACCGAGGTCAGTCAGAGAATGATGCCGCATAGAAACCTTTTCGGGGTAGGTGATTTTACGGTTATCGACTTTTTGACTGTTTGTTTACGAACTGACAGGAAATGACCCTCTGTCTTTGCACTCGTAGCTTGGTGTTTAGCGACGCACACATGTATAATTCGTTGCAAAAGGGGAGCCGCGGGAATTGATCTGTTGATCAGGGCGTGGGCCCCGCACTTATAACCTAATTGATGTAGTGAGCACGCCAAAGCCGCCGACCCGCCAACACAGCCCGGCGGTTTTCTTGTCGGCGGCTTCACATTTTGTTGCCAAGTTTGAAAACTGTCGGCGGCAGGAAATCAGCGTCTAAAATTGCGGAGCAACTGAGTGATTACATGCGGTAAGTCCCGACATGTTTGCGTAGTCAGCCGGCGTCACCAAGTTATACATTTCCTTTACATAAGACTTTTTTTCATTTAATCGTGAACGAGAGTTTCATATATCCATTAAATATATTAATCCACTTTTTTTCACTATTCCACTAAGTTAAATGTTGCAGTCTAAGATGGTTGGTTTGCCCCTAATTGGTTTCTACGCGACAACGGACCGGAACGTCTTTGCCGGTAGAATAAATAGGGTAGGAAATTAGCCACGCCCGAAGCCTTCCACCATACAAGACCAGAGAAAATTCAGTTTTTATTTTAATTGTAATAATTCACGGACCAAGACGCCGAACACCGGACAGGTTGTGAACGAAAACTTGGAAGGGCAAAGGCAACAAGGAAGCGGTCTCTGAAAGCGGAAATTAAGGCTTCTAACTTATCTTGGACCACGCTTCAGTCTGCAGCTCGGCTAGCTGTTGAAGGACACAAAGAAAAAGAAGAAGACTACAAAAATAAAAAGATCAACTATTTATATTTCACCACTAAGGTTACTTTCTAACAGTCGATAAAAATACGCCGAAAAAAGATCGGGAGGGTAAGCGATGCAATAAAACGCCCCGTTGTCAAAGTGTTAATTAACTGCAATAACTGCCAATATGTACTCCTTCGTTAGTGCGATTCCGTTTAAGACTGCATCGTTAAGCTGGAGTTGGAAAAAAATGTAATAACGTTTTCAATCACAGCGTGATAAGAAGTGTGTGCTTAGTGCGATAGGTTTACTAGAGCGTCCGGGAATCTTAATATTACATTATTTCCTACTCATGACGTGAAAGGAGGAAAAAAAAATAACAGTTTTCATCACAAGTTCAACCCTTTTTTAATATTCGCCAAAAGCTCATAATTGCATTGATTAGAATTTTTGAATTATTATTTTCAAATAAAAGTTGTTCATCATCGTTTCATCGTGGTCCTCAGATATCCGGGCACTGACCAGGAATCTTAAACGGGGTAAAGATTAAGAGGTTAGTCCTACCACGCTGCTACAATACGGATTGGCGGGCTTTGTGATTATTACAACGTGTAACATGCCAGTGATAACTGGGCTTTATCGTCCTTGCCAAGGCATCCATTTACAGACTCCGAGCTGCTACTGAAAATGTGTTGCCCGTAAACGCCATTAGAATTCGGGCCTACCTAGAAAAGAACCCAGAAGTTCCCAGGAAAATATAATAAGGAGGCGGTAAGTAGATAAGTTGAGCGGTGTGACGACGCATGTGTAGATCAGATAAAATATACCACTTCTTCCCGTTGGTGTTGAACAGGAGTTTTTTTTTATTTTCGGTATATAGACGAGTGCTTCACTGGAATCAAACCTGATGGTAAGTTATGATGCGGCCTATGGTGCGCTTGCCTAGAAAATGCCTTTTCACTCTTGACTTGAAGGTAATGATATTATGGGTATTGGGGAAAATGGAAGCCCGAAGGGCACTCCAGATCCTTGCGGTGCGAGTCAGAAATGAAGATGCAAAGCGCTTCGTACGCGTCCATGGTATATCAACCACGTAAGGATGCATCCTTACAGTGCATCGCGGTGCGATGGTAAAACGGTCAGGCAGGAACTAGATCCAACAGTTCTTGAGCACTCTCTCCGAAATATATCTTATGCAATTCCAAAAGGCAGGCAACCTTGCGTCGATGCTCCAAACTCTGAAGTTTTTTATTGCCTAGGTGATCAATGATCCTTCTATCGCTGATACTTGGCAGAGCCATCCCATAAATGGCAACCAAGGGAATACAACAAAGAACCGACAGCAGCGTAATTAGCATGGTAATTATGAACAAACCCTGCTGTTGGGACTGGGAGAGGCATTTAGTCCAGCCATGGATAATAGGGTATTGATGAAGTAGGTAATATTTAAGTGTGGTTCCTTTCCAAACGTAGGTTTAGAACTCGAAGGACGATGCTCACAAAAAGGCAAAAGGTCGAGCGAGCGTATCACAACTTTTAAGTTTTAGTTAGATTATTTTCTGTTAGGTATTTATTAAATTGAGTATAATATTGTTTTTTGAGTTTAACGCTTCCATGAACAGATTCGTTAACAATTTTTAAATAATCTGCAGTTTCTATTAATGCATTTCCAAGATATTATTTTAATGATGGCGTATTTTTATCCTTAAAATATTGCATTGCACGTATTTTTCGTCTGAAACTCCGAATATATCTGCTCATTAATCGCGAAAAATATTCCATTCATAAAACACGATATTCAAAACGTTGGCTTAAAACTGGAATAAAAAAAACTCGGTATCGAATATTCACCTTGTAATGAAAATAAACTATCTGAAAATATATAATGACAAAACCGAATTCAAAATGTTTTACTAGAATCATAAACCAAACGCCAGCAAATGTTGAATAATCATCATCATTTTAACGTTAATATGTTATGTGTGATATGTGCATGACACCTCTATGAAAGGGAGGGAGGGTTTTAGGGCATGCATCCACGATGTTTCTCCAATGTGAGAAGGTGTTGTTAGTTATACTTACATTGCAAGTCGTAAGCAGTCTCAGACTGCTTTCTTAAGATGCTCCCCGAGGCACGAGGGCAGACACCGCCAGTTTTTAACCCTGGTGTGGTACCTCATTTTTTTTTTTTGGCGTGATGGGAAATCTTTATTGCCACCTCTGAACCTTGGGCAGGACGGAGATTATGAGGTACTCCCCCCTCTAAAGTGGATATACCCAAACTAAAAACCACCACGGCATATCCCTCTGGTTGGCTTTGTTAGACGCCCGGGGAACCCGTTGTAGGTATACCACCCGGAGTCCAGTCCAACCACCCCGACCGACTGCTGGGGCTCCTGCGCTAACGAGGAGGGGATCAGGACAGCTTGAACCCCCCTTCAGACCGTAGATAGGCTTGAGGTGTGATACCTCATGAGATTGTTTGTACCGGAAACCCCAATAAGTTTATTTTTGCATGACCTAATAATCGAACGTAGAACATCGAGTACCGCAATTCATTTTATATTTATTCACCGTTAAACCCAGTTAAATTTGAATAAAGGATAAAAATTTAACACAGGCCTACGAACAAAGTTAAATTAGTTAAAAGCTTGCTCTGAATAAGCTGATGTATCAATGGACGGAGCACGTAGCTGGGAGAACCAATAGTCGTTGGAGTCCCAAGGTGCTGCAATGGCGACCTCGCACCGCTTTAACGCAGCGTTCAGCGACATCTAACGTGTCATCGGGACCGTGGTATTAAGAACTACCTTCAAAAGACTACGAGTATGTTTGGCAGTGAATTGGTTGATAACTTATCTTTTTTTTCGAAATCTTGACTGCAATCTCACCTGGTGGTAATGACAGAGTATGGCAGTTACATTAAACCGATACCCCTAGTCGCTTTCTACTTGACATACGATTATATCATGCCGGAACACTAAATCGCCTAGCGGCACGTCTTTGTCGGTAGGGTGGTTACTAGCCACGGCCGAAGCGTCCCGCCAGACAAGACCTGACCAAAGAAAATTCAGAAATTATAAATTCAAGAACGGCCCAACCGGGAATCAAACCCGCAACCTCCAACTTAAAACTTCAGAGCTCACCGCTACGCCACGGAGGTCGTCATAATGATGTTTAAGAATACAATCATTAAAATCAAAAACAGATCAGGTGAGATTATGGTCAAGTATTATTAGGTATTGAAAAAACAATAGAATTTACGTAACCTCGTTAACTATCGTAAGGTTTTTTTTATTTTTGTGTGGTTGAGTTAAAATTGAAACTACGAGGGTAGTTTATGAATAAGAAGTGAATAACAAATTCAGTTATGTTATCAACCTCAAATTTAAAACTATGGGGAAGATACTTAGCTCCACTTTTTACTGGCTATTCCATTTCCAAGCTTTTTATTATTTATAGAATAATAAAAATAACAGTAAGCTACGAAAAGATATTTAACATAAACTATTAAATTACACATAATCGGCGGCACTAAAAAACTGAATGATTTTTCTCTTTCTGACATCAGTAATTTAACAATCAAAAGAATAAGACAAAACATTGTTGTTCCTACAATGTTAGCCTTACAAAGTTGATTAATAAGAGGAAATGAAAACAGATGGCGTTTCATATTTGTTGCAGTAAAAATTTGCAATGTTCTATAGAAATGTTATATTAATTTACTAAATTTACCGTTTAAATATTAAAAAAGTTTATGACATGATGCATAAGTGAAATAAAAGTTATTCGATGACCTTTATAGCCCTTAATAACTATTATTCAGTTAAAGTTGTAGATCGCGCTATCGAAGTTTTTATGAAGTCTTCATATAAATAGACGTAGTTAGCAAAGCTCCTCGGGAGTCTGCGTCTACATCGCGCTGTGAATACGCGTCCTCTCAACAATATACACCATCTTTAATTACTTAATAAATATAAGTATTTTCTAAGATTGGTGTAGGTATGCGATTACTAAAAATACTGGCCCAGGGCGATGTAGATGTATTGACTCCTTTTTGCTATTCAACAATAGATTCTGATTGTTTTTTAAGTTGTCTACTATTTTCTTACCGTAATCTTTAAAAAAATTCGGTGAGATTTTGTTAGTTTGTAACCAACTTTGTTTGTGTTTGAAGTTGTGACCAACTACTTCTATCGACCGACAATATTATCACTATATATCGTCTTGGCAGAAATTATTAAAAATAAATGAAGTAAACAAAAATCGTTGCATAAACGGGAGTGTTGCATTTTTCAACGATTTTTTTATCACACTTTCAAAGAATAATTATATAAGTTAAAAGTTTTTTGGTTTTTAAATTTTATATTTTTATTTGTATAAGTACGGTTTTCTTAGCTGTTTGTTCATATTTTTGGGTTAAAATAAATAATACTATAAATGTTGGCATTACGGAGTATTTTAGGTGGTTTTAATTTTATATTCTATTTCATATAAAATTTTGCAGGTAAAAAGGTTTTAATAAAAATGTAAAATTTAACTCATGATGAAGTAGACGACTTTTTGAATGCATACAGAATTAAAAAAAAAATGTGTATACTTATGTACACACGTTAGAAGTTACACTCCTTTGGCGCACTATTAAAATTAAATAATCTTTTGTAATCTAATATTCTACGTTTGTAGAAACAGTTATTTAATAATTTAAAAGTTTTATTATAACGCATTATCAGTTAGTTATTTAAATAAAGTTTATTTAAATATCACAAAAAATATATTTCTATATAATTAAAGAAATGGATATAATAAACATAAATAAATTTGGAATACTAATAGACTCATTATCGGACAACCAACATTAAAGTTTGAGATTTATGTACAATTGAATCACCGAAATGCGCCTGCAGACTTTGACAAGTCAAACCTTATAGCTAACTTCAGGGTGTCGGTTTTTTGTGACGGTGTGCGCGCGCATCGTAAAAATTTACTCTCATCATTTTTCCCTAACGCGCCAAAAGAAGTGTAACTTCAAAAAAAAAATTGAACACAAAACAGCATTAAAAAGATGTAAGAAACTATCTATATCTTCTTATTACTGACATGGACCAACGTAACTTAACCGATGCAATTAATTGATTTGCGATGCCACAACTAGGCCACACTGCGACTGGCCTTTGGGAATCATTGCAAACTTAGTGCAGGGTTCAATGCCCTGTCGCCCTTTGAAGAGCGACCGTGGCTTTCATCACCCTACACTAGGCCGCCAGTAAATAACGTGGTCTTTGGGCACACACACTTGCATATTTATATCACGCCAGCCAGACGGGACGCGCGACACGTGTTGATTCTGATGGAATCGTAGCAATATCCACACTTCGACTAAAAATGCAAAGATATATCCAATATGTAAACCTTAAATACTTTAAGGTTGCCCTTTAATTTTTGACGACCTCGATGGCGCAACGATGAGCGCTGTGAATTCAAGTAGGAGGTCCTGGGTTCGATTCCCGTCAGGGGCAATTTATAATTTCTTAATTTCCTCTGGTCTGGTCTGGTGGGAAGCTTCGGCCGTGGCTAGTTACCACCCTACCGACAAAGACGTGACGCTAAGCGATTGAGTGTTCCGGTGCGATGCCGCGTAGCAACTGATTAGGGGTATTACTACCAAACTCCCTAACAGGTTAGCCCTCTACCATCTTAGACTGCTTCATCACTTACCACCAGGTGAGATTGCATTCAAGGGCGAAGTTGTAGTGGTTTTTTTTTTAAAGTTTACAATAACTTTATCAGTCAGAATGTTACGTTGGGGTAATGTGGTAATGTTACGTCTGATATGTCATCTATGTACAAGTTGGAATCATAAACTTGCCATATTGTGTTCTGACTACCTGGGTAGGTTTGTGATTACAACTTAGATAAAAAAAAAACATCACTATTAGTTGTCACATAAACCTTGTTTGTTAAAAGTTTGAGACGATGTGAGTTGTCATTAATTTTTAGGCAATTGTGTTATTTATATCGAATTGAGGTGCAATAAGGTATTACTTTATTAAAGCCGACCCTCTTGAACCCGAAGTTGTTAAAATCAAACTTGTGCAAGATCTTTAGATGGCAGATTTTTAGTAGCGCTATAAAAACGATAGATTTATAGATTATAGATTATTTTAATAAATAAATTAAATGTACTACAAAATCGCACACAATCGCCATCTAGCCCCAAAGGCAGCGTAGCTCGTGGGTGCTAATATAGCTAATGAATATTTTTTATGAAAATAATACACATATAATGTTATTATATACAGATAAACACACATACACTGAAAAAAATTCATGTTCTCAAATATTTTCCCGCTGTGGGAATCGAACCCACGGCCTCAGAAAGCAGGGTTGCCGCCAACTGCGCCATTCGGCTGTCAAATCGATCTGCCATCTAATGATTTTGGACTAAGTAGATTGATTATTTGTAGATTTAGATAGTAACAAGGTTTAACATTAGGCATTTATCATTTATATCAGTCACATTGATGACAGTCGTTCGGCGCAGTGGGCAGTGACCCTGCTTTCTGACACCAAGGCCCCCACGGCCACCAGACCAGACCAGAGAAAATTGAGAAATTATAAATTCCTAAATTGCCCCTGTCCGTTCAGAAAGGGAGGTCGTCAATAAGTGAATTCGATGAAATTACTTATTACGGTACGAAATTGCCATCTTTACGTAGCCATAACGTCTGTCCTAGTTAAATATGATTCACTATATTTAAAGTTTTCAATCAATCCCTACATTGGTAGGACGTTCATTATTGATAAGGTACCTACCTATTCCATTTTTTAATACGCTCGTTGAATTTGAGTCATGCCCATATCGATTTCCACTTCATATTACATTTATAAAGATTGGCTCCTAGAAAGAAATAAAATGATACGATTGTCTCTAATGCTGATCACACATTGATGGTAATTTTTGTGTATTAACTAGCATGATAGTAGATAGATATTTTCCGGGTCGGATAAACAATTAAGGTATGAATGAATATACCTTATTTTATTGTAGACCACACTCAAAGTACATAAAACAGAAAGCAATAACAAAACAGTGTGTACAATTTGGCGCAGTTATTAGGTTTTGTGAAGAACATACATATACATTGTTGATGCGGTCTTGTTTCGCCACTTGTTTTTTCTTCACGGATCTTCACGCAAATCTCTTCAATATCCCACAAACTTACAGTTTGCATTTTCTTTGCGCATACGCACAGTGCAGTGAATTCCAAAATATATGTTTCCTGATGTGACTAGACAACCGCGTTTTATCAATATTAGATCAGCGACATATACAAAAAAATATCTAGCCTTCAGGTACGTAACCCAAATATAATGCACTGCCTCAAATATAATGCTAAACCGCCTGCGCTGGAGTCCATTATTATCACTAATTCGGGACGTGGGATTCTGACAAAATGTATATACCCACTAGGCTGAATTCAGATACAATTTTCGCCGATTCATGGGGAATACATTCCACTGATTTCCAAAACACAACGCCTACGACATCGAATTATAAATATATATCTGCGGTCTAACCTTATTCTGCAGTCATCATCCAGTCTGCGGAGATTCCCAACATATGGTGTACCCACCAAAGACAATGCGCCCGTAAGCTACGAAACTTGTCACCGGTTATGTTATCAAAATGAAGCAATAGGTACCATATCGAGTGGTTCATACACATCGTTCGCAAATAACTAAACTGTAAGTGATTGTGATTGTTATTAATGTGAAACAATATTTAAAAGTTACTTTATCCAAATCTCCATTGACAACACAGTTGTTTTAAAACAGCTTTAAATGCGTTACATTACAAATAACGTTACGAGTCTTAATCATTTGATCAGAGAATCAGTCTATTAGACTTCCATTCAAATACTATCAAGTGGTCGTTTGTTTTTATCCGTTAATCTTCCAAATTATTTCAACGGTTTATAAATTCTTTCGTAATTAGAAAGCTATTTCATCAAAAAAGTAACAAAGGCTACATTTAAATTCAGTAATAAAAATATATCAGATTGAAATTGTAGTATAATGTTAAATTTTTATTTTCAATCGTATTTTTATGCATAGAATATTAATCCGGTGCCTATTTTTCATAAAATAATTCCCTTTACAGCTTATTATTTGATTACATAGTTCAGGAGATAATTAAAAAAATAAATCACGGGACGTGCGGGACGGGTTTAATTTTATGAGTATCAGCGTCGCAAATAGGGTATTTAAAAAAATGTCTGATAGCTGCCCGGCTAGCATGGGCAGACGTCAATTATCTCCCCGGGGAAAGGATAAAGATTTATCTTCTCCCACAGCTTTATCAACTCTCAGAGCATTGGCGCAAAAGTGGAAATAATATCCTAATAATATATGTCTAATAATAAACGGGGGTAAACTTCTCCTATTCCATGTTGCCGGGCTTTAGCAGGTGGACAAGTTTATTATATCCCTTGTTATGGGATAATCGGGGGATATAATTTTTGACTCCTGCCCGTGCTAGCCCTGCACGTATCTACATGAATAAAAGGCAACCAACAAAACAAAATATGTAGGATCATTAGAAAAACACCAAAATAAGTTATTTTTCTAAACAAAGTCATTATAGCTTACAAATGATAATAACCGGCAACCTATCTATTCGTGTTATCAGCTTAATATTTCGTTGCATTAACAAGCCCTTGACAATCAAGCAAGGCCGATGGAGCATTGATTATGTCGTCGTCATAACGGAATTGTAGCCCATAATTCTGCAATTATTGCTGGATTACAATGCAATTTGCCGAAGCACTAAGTAGCTAATGCTACTTAATTATGAATGAGTAAGCTGTTTCGATTGCATGTCAGGTGGCAGTGATTGTTTGCAGACCTTTACGTTGCTGTCTAACCAAATCATTTTTATTTATTTATTGTTTTCATATTACACTGATTACTTCGTGCATATTTCTGACAGTGGATGTTGCGAGTGTTGACTCATTGCTCAGAAACATGCTTTTTAGCTATAAGCCTGATTAGAAAGCTATTATAAAATCATCGCTGGAGAATGTTCAGAGTGGAGCCTAGTGAATAAGGCTTCAGGTTCTTCAGGTACTTTTCGCAGTTATGAGCTTTTTTAATTTAAACAATTTAAATACCACATGCTTTCTTTAAACGGTGAAGGAAACATCGCGAGGAACCCTGCATGCCTGAGAGTTCTCCATAACGTTCTCAAGCTCGTGTGAAGTCTGCCAATCCGCGCTTCGCTAGCGTAATAGACTACGGTTTAAGCACTTCTCTTTCTGAGAGGAGACCCGTGCCCTGTAGTGGGCCCGTAATAGGTTGATGGTGAAGATGATGATGACCCATACCAATGTCGATTTATTCAAGTTTAACGACTTCTAATTTTGGGGTTATACTAATTTACTTTTATCTTAAACGACAAATTAGTCAAAATATCACAGTACCAAAAATTCAAAACAAAAAAAATTAATAATCACATCAATCCAATCCATTTTCGAGTTTTTGCGAGAGACACAGGTATTTGATTTTAACATGAAATAGATAGTTATACTTGATTAATTCCAAGGCATCCGCCTAATCCGCCTATGAGCTGCGGATATGGGTATATTTCAAGTTAACAAACATTTCTGTCGATTAATTATTATAGATACTTCCCTAACTCACGCCTCTTTATATAATTCCGTTCTATTAGCTTGGTATTGAGATTAGTTATAAAGTTTGTGAAGATATTTTGATGTGTGAATATTTGGTTACTTAATCGGCTAGCCAAAATTTGAAACAAAGGCAGAATTTGAGCGTGTTTTAGATAAGCGAACACATTTAATTTTCCAAATTCCGAATATTCAAGAGTGGAGCGGAGGACAGAGTTCTCTAACTTTTTGTAGCTATGTGAGTTTTAAGCAATTAAATATCACTTTATTTAATGTTGAAGGAAAATATCACGAGGAAACCTGCATAATAATAATAATACAAATAAATAAATACTTGGACCTTGGTCACGAGATTACCCGTGGGATGTTGAGTCGACCATTATTGTTCCGATCGTCGTTTCAGTCAATGGTCCAAAGCATCGACCAACATCTCAAGAAGCTTTCACTTGGTTGTTGGATCAAGGATCGGACATAGTAGTCCTTGAAACGGCGCGTATTGTGAGGAGGTTCCTCACTCTGGAGCACTACCCGCCGGTTGCTTGGGTATTCGAAAGCCCCGCCCCGCAAGTCGAAGGTGGATGTTTTCTGTATAAATTTTTAATAGTGTTGTTTTTATTATAAGTTAGCATTGTTAAGAATTAAAAAAAAAATGAAAATCAATAAATTATAGAGAAATAATAATAATATTTATTTATTTGCCAAATTTAAGGTACATAACAAGTAAACATTTAATTAAACAGCCCCTTCACAATCGACTGTCACAGACAGTGTTCAAATGTTTTAAAAAAAAATACTTAGCAAAACTCAATAATCAGAAATGGGTAATAATGTAATTTTTCGAATTGATTAGGCAAATAATACTATTACAAATGTTGGTATACAGTTACAAAAGTTAACTAAGTAAGTATATTACATTAACGTATTCTTTTACACTATAAGCATGCCTGAAAGATCTTTATAATGTTCTCATACATGTGTGTCTAGCAAGTTAAACTTGGCAAGAGTGATGGACTAACTTAACTGCTCCTCATACGTTGAGGACAGCGTTATTTAGTAAACGGTAATCGATGAATAATGATGATTATACTCTTTTATTTTTGACGTGACAACGTCTTATAATTCGATGGAGCCGACTGCACGCACGAAAAAACATGACGCATGCGGCGTTACCTCGCTCTGAGGCGTTCCATTCAAGGCTTGAAGTGCAAGCGAGAGCGCGGATCGAGCGACTAAGAGGCACAGTCGGCCTCCGCGTTCGACATCTGTCTTTCTCCTTCTTGAGTGAGCGATGCGTCCGCGTGGACAGCATCTATACAATAATACATTTACATGTTTTCGGCAAGGATGAAGTGCAGTGAAAAGTGAATGTGGTGTCGATTGTTTATAGCAACGATAATATCTATCAAATAAATAAAATTAAAATTTGCTTTTGAAAAATGCAACCATTCCAGCAGTATTTTCTTACGACGTTGTCACGTTTAACTATCGTCAGTAAGCTGACTTTACAGACAACCAATTTTTTTTGTACACTGTCTCAGTTGAAAACCGGCTTCTCTTGGTGCAAGTTTAATAAGGAAGGCATAAACTAAGCTGTATAATTCCGAATGGGTGGTATACAGTGAGATTTGTTTCTACCCTTGGGACGAACTGTTTGCGAACAATAAACAAAAGTAAATCTCTTATTTTTTTCTTTATATTTTTGTCGTCTAGCCTTGACTGCCTCGTTGCTCGGTGAGCATGTTGGACTTTAGATCAAGAAATACTTACTGGGTTCGACCAACTGTTGACAGAATGCAAACAATTATTTACAGTTAATTATTAGTCGGTTTTGCTTAGTTTACTTAGCTTAGGTGGTGCCACCTGTGTTCTGATCTGTCAACACACAGCAAGTACCAACCCGGTGCTCGAAAATTAGCGGTGATTGACCCCTGTGCCTAGGAAAACGAGTTAAGCTGTCTGTTTTGATCTCTTTCCGGTATTGTCGGAACTGCCGTCCTGTCGGATTATGAGAATGTACCTGTGTTACACAAAATGGCACACTATAATATCGCCTGCGTAATTTTAAATCACTCTGGAGATTGACAACCGTGACCGAGAGCGGTCAGGGAAACTGTATTTATTCAAATATAAACATATAAATATAGGTACTAGGACCAAAGTGAGCGTAGCTTGTGTTATGCGTATTAAGATGACTGATAATTATTTTTGTGAATAATATACATAAATACTTATACGAGAAAAACATACAAACACCCAGAATCTGAAGAACATTCATGTATGTATGTATGTATGCAGTTTTTTTTCTAATAGTTTAGCAAAACAATTAGACAAGAAGATTGTACTAAATCGTAAGAGTTAAGTTTTGTTTGAAGGTAAGAAATTATGTGTAGTCTCTGGGTTTAGTTAAAAGTCAGGCTATTTAAATTCACATCGGCAGCTCGGAAAGCTAGTTTAATTGCGTTATTCTCTGAACCTTACATTAAGTTACGCGATGGTCGCCGCTCATACGGACATAAACCAATTATTTCGCATTTCTAACTTGCTTACTGCATTTTCGAATGGTTTCATTACATGCTTGAATCATTTTATGATTTATGGTTAACTATTGACCCGCCCTGGCTTCGGACGGGTGCAATTAAAACACTACTGAGGGCAGTTCTATTCATAATACAATTCCGTAAGTATAGCCAGCGTTTGCAATGTAAGCGCACAATAAAATGTTCACATTACAAATCAATGATTTTCCTTACATTTACTCTTCTTTTTATGTTTATAGACGAGCGCTTGGCTACAATCACACCTGATGGTAAGTGATGATGCAGCCTAAGTTGGAGCGCGCTTGCCTAGAAGATGCCTATTCATAATATAGGTACTGGGGAAAATGGAAGCTGGAAGGGCATTCCAGATTCTTGCGGATCTATGCTTGCCAGAATACTAAAATAGGCATGGTTACTGCATATAAACCTTCCTTCTTCAATCACTCTATCTATTGCTGAAAACTACATTAAAATTCGTTGCGTAGTTTAAAAATATTAAGCGTCCGAACAGCGGGTGTGACTTCGTTTAAAACTATGTTAAAATTATCATCATTCATATTTGACAAAAACGGCACGCTGCACGGGCCTTGGCCCCGGCCACGGCACAAAAGCGACCGTATCGAAGCAAATGGACATTATACTTTTTTAATTTATTAAATATATCACTTACAATTTTATAAATTGAAAATGCATATGAAATTTTCGGAACCGACAGGATTTGCACCTGCGACTCTCTGACTCTCAAGCCGCGATTGGCTGAGAGTCGCAGGTTCAAATCCTTAAATTTTTATATGCATTTTCAATTTATAAAATTGATAATTCCTCCTTTTAATAAATTACAAAAGTATAATGTCCATTTGCTACGGTCGCTTTTAGAAACTAGAAACAACTAACATTTATAGAAACTTGGTAGGCTTATGCTCTAAATCTCTTTTTCTAAGAGAGAGGAGGCCAGTTTCCGGCAGTAGGACAGTAGGGAATTTTGATATTATATCACACAGAAAAATCCGACTACTTGCATTAACCTTTGCCCACGGATGCACGAGGCTGATACATAGGGTCTATGGGGATATAGCTCAGATGTTCAAGATATTTTTATATCAAAGGAATAGCATACTCATAAATGCACTCATGGAAACACATTTCAAAGAACTAGAAATGTAACAAATAAATTGAGAGTAAACAACATTGAAGTAGTTTAATAGAGAAAACACAAATATAACTAAAATCTCTTTCGTAAATTCATTTTAACAACACAATTCGGTCCATTGAACGGTTACAATACAGCAGCCGGTGGAAATAAAATTCCTTTTAAAATTCACTAGTTTATAAGTAAGTGGTTGTACTGTCTAAGATGGGAAAATAGCGTCTGGTAGTTTATTGTACCTAAAATGCTTCTAGAGAAACGCCTAATTGCTTGGCGTTAAGGATTAGCTTTAAAATGGTTAAAGGCGAAGCTTTCCATTAGAACAAACGATTCTTATTTTTCTGTAAATGAAAAGAAACTTAATTTAAAATGAGTTGAGTCGATGCAGTAATGGATCGCTTTATATTATGTAAGTAGATATGAGGGCGACCCGCAAGCTTTGTCTTATTTTAACGTGAACGTTATAAATTGAATGCTAGTTTATGAAATTAACATAATGGGAGTATTCAAATACGAATGTTTATGAGCAGTTTCATAGAAACCCTATCTATACATACAATATAATCGTAGACTAGCTGTGTCGATACATTAAGGATTTTTGCAAAAGAAATTATTGGAAGAAGTTAGAATTAATAGCAGTAATAGAAGGCAAATATGCAATTTTTGAAGTTATTTTCTTTTTTCTGTGGATCTGTTTGTCTGTATGTCTGTATGTCTGTTGCTAAACTACTGAACGTGTTTTAGAGCAATTTGGTAAATTCATAGCTGATACTCCAGATTAAGCGGTGATATTGCATTGGGTAGAAGCTCGTCTTCACTTCAGGGCGCCGAGTTCAAATCCCAGCACGCACCGCTAATTTTCTAAGTTAGGTGCGTTCTAATTCATCAAAATATAAATCGCTTCAACGGTGAAGGAAACATGTTAGGCAACCTGTATGCATGAGAGTTCTCCACAATGTTCTCAAAAGAAGAATGAAGTCCACCAGTCCGCACTGGGCTAGTGTGGTGGACTAAGGCCTTAATAGTTAATCCCCTCCCAATGTGAGAGGAAACCTTTGCCCTATGGTGGGCCGGTAATGGGTTGATATGATGATGATGAATCTTTGAAAGCTAATAGGTACAGCTCTCAACCAAGAGCGCTAGATTTCTGTTTCTCGTAGTCTAGATCGTTGAGTCGTACAATAGAAACCTTCTATCAGAACGCTCGGTAGATCAAATCGTTTAGAATAAATTCGATTCGTTCGTAAGTCAGATACATTCTCTGCAGGAGTTCTCTACAATTCTGATAAAAAAAAAATATACTACGACAATACACACATTGCCATCTAGCCCCAAAGTAAGCGTAGCTTGTGTTATGGGTACTAAGATAGCTGATGAATATTTTTTTTTATTAATATAATACACATAAATACTCATAATATACAGATGAACACCCTGACACTGAAAAACGTTCATGTTCATCACAGAAACATTTTCCAGTTGTGGGAATCGAACCCACGGCCTTCGTCTCAGAAAGCAGGGTCGCTGCCCACTGCGCCAATCGGCCGTCAATAGATGGATGGATGATAGATCCTACGTCCCATTCAAACACAGTGCAGCTCTGTGCTCTTTATAACCCTTTTGCCATTTTAATCTGCACAATCTACTGTCGAGCTGCTGAATCAGTTAATATTAACTGACGCTGCCCGCCCTTCCACTAATGTTTATTATAAACTATAACTGATGCCTACGACTTGGTCCACACTTATTTTCTCGGAATAAAATGTACACGTGTCTCAAACAATTTCTATGCAAAATTTCACCAAAATAGTAGACAAGCGGATGAACCACGCATAGGCGACAAATACTATTTTATAATATGCCGCGGGTGACTTTTAGTTTTACCAGCAGTTTTTCCGAAATTAATATTATCTTATGTCTGTCTTAGGATGCAAGCTACGAGTATATTTGTGCTAAATTCCATCAAGATTGGTTCAACGATTATGCCAAACATAGGTACCTAAGAAACAAACACACAATTTTCGCATATTAACATACGCATGGTTTCCACGTTGCTGCGATAAGGACCAACCATTGTAGTTAATAACAAGAAGTCATTTCTCGGGATAAAAAATTTTGTGTGCTCTTCCGAGATATTATGTTTTCACCGCTTCCGCTTTCCTTATATTAATTGACACATCCTTAGTAATATTAAAAATGCGAAAGTGTGTTTGTTTGTCTATCAATAACTCAGCAACAGAGCAACTGATTGATGTGAAGTTTTGCATAGAGATATTTTATGAGCCCGAGCGTGACATAAGCTACTTTGTCAGCGAAAAATGAACAGTTCCCGTGGGAAGATACGCTTGCACTTGCTCGCTTTCTTGCATTTTTCCGGGATAAAAAGTAGCCCACGTAGCTCATGACCTATCACTATACCAAAAATCACGTCTCTTGGCAAAGATTTTCAATATACTACGCGAGCGAAGCCGCGGGTAAAAGCTAGTACACTTTCTAAAATAAAAAGGAATTTTAAGCGTCAGTAGGTATATCACGAATACGTGAGCCTCACGTTAAAAAATCCTTCTGCACTAGAAAATTCCTGATGTTAGACTACTTACAACACAATTGCGCGACCTTTAGATAATTTGAGACCCTTCTAGAATCTATATGACAACGTTTTTCTTTTGCAGGTAATGCTATTGGCGAAGTTGGTGGCAGGGCCCAATATTACCGCAAGTCATCGGGACATGAAAACGTAAGTTGTTTCATCTATACTAATATTATAAAGCTGAAGAGTTTGAATGAATGAATATACTTTTATTGCGCACCACAAAAAGTACATAGAAAAAAAGAAAAGTATAACAAAACAACGTATACAATTTGGCGGCCTTATCGCTTCATAGCGATTTCTTCCAGGCAACGAATGGCGAAGATAAAAAACAGGTACAGAAAATAGTTAGGTGGTGCATATATACATATACCCATAAAATAAATATTTCATTACTTAAATATATACATATAATATTTCGAAAAAGAATATCTGTAACTAAAGTCTGATAAATAAACAAGTAACTACAATTGTATATATAATATATAAAAATGATAATTACTTAAAAATATTAATAATAGTTTAAATATAAAATAAATAATTATCCTCAAATAAAAATAATAAAAATGAAAAAAAGAGAAGTAGGGAGCAGTGGACTATCCCGGGTCATCAGTTGATTGAGACAAAAAGTGATCTTTTACAAGTTTTTTTATGATTTGGATAGATTTTGCCTCTCTAATAGCCAAATGCAAGGCCTTCCAAAGCTTAACAGCCTGAGTAGTAAAAGACTTGTGGTTAAAAGAAGAATTATGTGAAGGCACCTTTAGGATCAGTTTCCTTGCAGAGCGGAGAACTTGGAGTTTGTTTAATTGAACGCGCTAATCTCAGAAACTACTGGTTCTAATTGGAAGAATATGTTTGTTTTGTATAGCCCATTTATCGAAACAGGCTTATACGCTTCATAACATTAGGGTACGACGAATAGGAGCAGAACATAATTGAGAAATGTTGCAAAAACGGGAAAGATTATTCCTCTGGAGAGCTTCAGTTGCATACAATGAGTAAACTGTTAAAGTTACGCTTAAATAATGTTTGAAAGAATGGTTCCTCTATAAAAGCTCTACAAAAAAGTCCCCGACAGCATTTGACTCTGACTCATCTTTCAATGTTGACTAATACGCGGAGGAACGCGGTCGCGAGGGAGCGCTAGTTTATATTAAAATCTCTTCTACGCCTGGTGAATATCTTTAAATACGTATTAAAATTGCAGAATGATGCATGGGATTTACGGGGGAATAGAGAAAAGTTCTGGATTTTGTTTTGACTAATTTAAGTAGCAATGGTAAGCGTAGCTTGTGTTATGGGTATACTAAGATGAATGTATTTTTATAAGTAATTTAGATATATAAATACCTAAGACGCTGAAAAACATTCATGTTCATCACACAAACATTTTTCAGTTGTGAAATCGAACCCACAGTCTTAAACTCAGAAAGCAGGCACTGCACCAAACGGCCGTGCGCCAATGCGCCATTTAGACAGATATAGAAGATAACTGCCTAACACTAGCGGTTGCCGGCGATGTCGGTCTCATACAATTTGCCCCGTAATCCTTACTCCATCCCACTCGCAGTAAACGGTTGGCACCATGAAGTTTTTAAAGATAAAAAACCGACACGCGCATAGTACCTACGCTACGCGACGCCTATCTAATAAAGAGACAGGAATCACATGATTTTCATATTGATTGTGATGTTAGGGCTTCATCTGATTTCTATAAGTCTTAGAGACAGTACATAATGTGCCTCGAAACCCTGTGCAGTACTATTCCGGTTTTAATTTACAAGTCTTTTAGCAAATACGATACGCTCTAAAACACGCTACTTTCATAAGCGTTAAGTAAAAAGCGGTTCTTAGGACATCGCAAAAACCCGCTTAAATTTTATTTATTTTATAGATAGTAAAATATGTATAACTCAGGTATTCGACTTCTACCTACACCTACTTTATCCTACTGGTTATGTTACTACTTATTCTGATAATAAATACATGTATCTATAATGTCACACTAAAACACTCTGACCGCGATAGCCAGAGAGATGCGGTTTCAATCCCGCTGTACCTGTATTTAGTACATCGATCAATAATAATGTAGTATATGCGTAGTCCCATACATAATCTAAGAAAATTGAGTGTCTGACATAAGTCAGAGAGATAACTCTATTCTTAAAATGAAAAGAAAATGAAATTAAAATGTAACGAAAACTAAACGAGCATTAAATAAAAATAAAACAAAAATGTGCTTTTTTAAACAAATAAATTTATAACTGGACTGATAACTGATGGATATTTTTATGAATGATATACAAATACTTATAGTATATAAACAGCGTGTAAATGAAAACCGAAATAATACTTCACAGGCTTTAGAGGAATATTATGTACTTCTGAGACTCCGTGTCTCTGAGACTTATCTGTGAAATCGAAAAATTAATAGATTTGAGTAAACCACTGTCATATTTTTTCATGAAAGAAATCAGATACAGTACATGAAAATTAAAATCATATAACTTATGTCACTTTATTAGCTACGCATCGCGTAGCGTAGCTACTATGCGCGTGTCGGTATTTTTTTTTCAGTAGGGTTGACATAAGTAAACACTTACAATGTTTTGAATGAGTTTGTACGGAAAAATAAATATGCTTCCTTTGTTTTAATATTTTTACCGGGTGATTTCTTACGAAATGCACTTATGCATCCTTCAATATTATTTCGTAAATCGGTTACACGTTGTATAAACACTGAAAAAAAATAATTTTCAACACGCAAAACATTTTCGAGCAGTAGGAATCGAACCTACTACCTAGACTAGAAAGTAGGGTCACTGCCCACTGCACCAATCGGCCGTCAAACAACAATTTTAACACCAATTAGGACAGTATAACTTTTTTGATACATCCCTAGGTACATCTTTCTTTCTTTTGTCTGCAGGAGCCAATCGAGCAATGCCCAGTAGTGCTGGATATCGAAGCCGACATCGACACGAAGACCATTTACCCCTCTTTTGACTTCCAGGTGAGCCCCTTTTGTAGTTATGCCTCTGAATGTATCCGGTGCTTAACTGGAGCACAATTCTCTTCTCTGTTTGCATATAGGATGAACCTTTAATGCGATTGCAGTGAAATGATGGTGATAAATACATTCGCTAACTTCAAACTTACTTCAATACAACTTAGGCTTACTAAAATATTAGTTTCCTGGTATAAGAAAAACTCACCACCTTTCCCTGTACTTGGCGGGTCTCGTCAAGTAACAAACCAATCGCAGACATTCAAAGCTGCAATTAGAAAGGCCAAGACTATTATAATAGTATAAAATGTTCTTGTTAAAAACGCCTAATAGTATTAAAATCCATCAACGACCGACAACGATAATGAAGAATGCGGCCAAGAATAAGGTCCTTATCGTGAGAGAAGTCCCGCAAACGCGGTGCTTAAGTAGTGAAAAGCGTTGCAAGATTTATATCTATTTTCAACATAATGGTGTACACGTTATTTGCAGAAAAGGGTAAAAGTAACTTGCGAACAAACTCTTAATACCTAATTTGATAGTTTCTATTGAATATGGTATGGTATGGTATTAAATACATGTCATTAATGCGCCCTTAAGACCCAAATGCAAAAGTATTTACATTATTTAAATCTTTTGTATATAGCCGCTTGACTTTAAAGCTACACGTGTTAAATACATTTTAACGACATAACATAACAATTTTAAACTCCTGCTGGTAAATTTACCTTATCTTTAAAAGGTTATTCATTATATTCGTGTATATAACACTGAACTCCTAAACAGTTGGACTGATTTTGCCAAAACTTTATTGGATGGATTAGAACTTCTAGCGACACCTAACAGGTCTAATGCCCGTTTTCACCAAACCCTAATGATTGAATGCCTTATAATTTAGTCGATATCTATCGAAAGAAACGTTTGACCAACTCTTAGGTGACAACTATTGGTGATCTTCATCATCCTCGACAACAACCTAGGCGTCTCTTGCTGGACATAAGCGTTTCCAACCTCTTCCGCCTTTCTTATTCAGCCAGAAGTGGTGCTAGCCCAGTGGGTAGGACTTCAACTTCACTTTCGTGGGCCGAGTTCGAATCCCAGCACGCACCTCTGACTTTCCTATAATAAATAAATAAATATACTACGACAATACACACATCGTCATCTAGCCATAAAGTAAGCGTAGCTTGTGTAATGGGTACTAAGATGACTGATGAATATTTTTATGGATAATATACATAAATACTTATAATATACAGATGAACACCCAGACACTGGAAAAGACTTATGCTCATCACGCAAACATTTTTCCAGTTGTGGGAATCGAACCCACGGCCTTGGACTCCGAAAGCAGGGTCGCTGCCCACTGCGCCAGTCGGCCGTCCTATGTTTTGTGGCTTTTAAGGAATTAAATATCACTTGCTGTTTAGACGGTGAAGGAAAACATTGTGAGGAAACCTGCATGCCTGAAAGTTCTCCATAAAGTTTTCAAAGCCCACCAATCCGCACTGGGCCAGCGTGGTGGACTAAGGCCTTAACCCCTTCTCATTGTGGGAAGAGACTCGTTACCTGTAGTGGGCCGGTAATGGGTTGATATGATGAAAGTCACAGTTTATATTGGTTGAATTTCTGTGATAAAAAAACCTCATATTAGAGAGAGGAAGCCTATGCCCAGCTGTGGGAATGCATCCTCATTCCAGTTAAACAGTCATCATCACATCACATCAACCGATAGACGTCCACTGCTGGACATAGGTCTTTTGTAGGGAGTACCAAATTCCACGGTTCTGAGCCGCTTGGATCCAGCGGCTACCTGCGACGCGCTTAATCTCGTCTGTCCACCTCTTTGGGGGTCGACCAACGCTGCGCTTACCAGTTCGGGGCTGCCATTCCAGCACCTTGGGACCCCAAAGTCCATCCTTTCTCCGAACTATGTGCCCGGCCCATTGCCACTTCAGCTTCAAGACTCGTTGAGCTATGTCGGTAACTCTGGTTCTTCTACGAATCTCCACATTTCTGATTCGATCGCGTAGAGATACTCCGAGCATAGCACTCTCCATCGCCCGCTGAGTGACTCTGAGCCTTCTTATGAGGCCCATAGTTAACGGCCATGTTTCAGAGGCATAGGTCATCAATTTGCGATTAACTTTAAAACTGAAGAAGAGACACGTGCCCAGCATTGTCCTGTAATGGTTTGATTATAATAATAAAGTGTCTGTTGGTTTTGTACATTTTTTTGTTATCGGATTGGATTTTAAGCTACTAAAGGTCTTAAATTTTGTGTTAATCAGTCGATATATTAATGAACAACTGGTAGAGGATTCCCTTGCTACTATTTAACCGAAACCTGCTGATTTAAATGTAGGCATTTAAAAAAAAATATTTTGTAGTTTAATCCTATCCAGTCACTAATAATAATCGTTTGTTAAAAATAATAGGGTACCGAAATATTTTGGTTAAAATGTTAGTAAAAACTTTGCCTCTCGTACTTACGGATCGAATTCAGAAAATTCTTGCTTTCTTTTTGAAGTAAGTTAAAAACCTTTACCGTGAAGCTGAAAGAACTAGAGTAAAAAGAAAGCTTCTATTAATTATAACTTATAATACCTTTGACGCTGGCGGTCTTTGTCTGTAACAATTTTGCTATGAAGATTGCTTCGAATTAAACTGAGATGTTATTTTAATTTATGAGATGGGAATATTTTCTTAATGGAATAATGTGTAAACGATGGAAGCTTTAGTAAAATGCTTTTAGTTAGAGCCTGAATAAATTGTGTGACTAATATAATAATGAGACACTGTGAATTAATGAGGGTTTAAATACTTACTAGTACAATTTGTTGCGTATTCTATCGTTAGTTTACTTTGATTTTACTGTTTTATTTGCTACTTCCAGTTTACTACATGTTGGGTTCATATTATAGCATATTACAGCCCACTGCTAGACTAAAGGCCTCTTCAAGGCCTCGGTAGGGTTTTCCCATAATCTATGGTAGTAGTAGCATAAAGAACGCTGCTGTCCGTTCCCGCTACATTCCCTTTGTCGCCTGGTAAGACACCAGCCGGAAGAGAAGGGGTGGTGACAACAAGGTACATTTTAGCTGAAATCGTATTCTCCCGGGCTACCTAACGTTAGTGCTAAAAATAAAACTAATTAGCTATTGATCCCGACAAACTGCGCAGCTTAAGAGTGCAGCACAGTAATTATAACCCGATACTCTAATAAATATATACAAGGACTTCAAAGTAATCGCGCGGCCAAATTGGAAAACGTAATATAGGTAGGCGATACAAAACTCGGTCAGCGACATTAAATTCGGCAAAAGAGCTAGAAAATAAAGGAGTCTTGGGAAATTCTGGAGAAGGTCTTTACTCAAAGGAAAATCTTAAATTATTACAGAAAGCCGCTTACGATTAAATAAATACACTACACAATAAAATAAAACTGTAATATGTATAAAGTGAAGCCGTGATAGCCCAGTGGGGTAGGATTTCGAATTCACTATCGGGTTGCCGAGTTCAAATCCCAGCAACTTTTCTAAGTTATGTGCGTTTTAATTACTAATATTTCTTCAACGATGAAGGAAAACATCGTGAGCAAACCTGCATGCTTTAGAGTTCCTATAATGTTCTTAAAGGCGGGTGTCGTGTCCATCAATCCGCCAGCGTGGTGGTCTACAGACTAAACCCCTTCTCATTGTGGAAGACATTCCGTGCCCTGTATTCGGTCAGTAATTGATACGATTATGGTGATAATGTATAATTTTTATTGCCTAGTGCTAAAGTACTAGTATCTTTTTTTATAAATTTATATTTACATACATACATTTTCCCTGACCGCTCTCAGTCACGGTTGTGATCTCCAGAGTGATTTTACAACTACTCGGGCGATATTTTAGTGCCCAATTTTGTGTAACACTGTGATGTGACGGCAGCTCCTACACGACCGGAATGAGATCAGGCGCGGGACCGACATCTTAACTAGCTTACCTAGGCTCGGGGGTCAATCACCGCTAATTTTCGAGCTCCGAGTTGGTACTTGCCATGTGGTGACGACCAATCAGAACACAGTTTTCAGCACCCCCTCATCTTCCCGCGGGTGTCGAAGGGAATGTAATTGAGAACGGGTAACAGAGTCCTCTGTTCTACTAATAGCCAAGCGAGATAATGAACAAACCATCCCGTTGAGAGAGGCCAATGATGATTGGCAGAAGAAGATTCTTCGGCCAAAACATGCATACTAGTTAGAAAAATACTTACCGAAGTCATACATAAACAAATTACTTTTAAAACTAAATAACATCTAAATACACGAAATAGGCATAAATTAAGATTACCCAAGACTAGAACTAAGTATGGCAGTAAAACTATACAGGTGGAGGGAGCACTACTATACAATAGTCTACCCAAAGAAATTTTTGCGAGAAATCTTTAAAATCATTTAAAAACAAGTTAAAAAAGCATTGTTCAATTTAATATTCGACTCACAGGCACTTATGAAGCGTTCATACATTTAACATGTAACACTAATGTTAGTGATGGTGATAACTGCATTAACTTAAAACTAAAGCTTGGTGGACCCTCCTCTTCCTCCTGTTGGGAGAGGCCTTAGTGAACTGTTATAGCGTGTTGACATTATATTTCTAACCGCATATAAATAGAAGAATATAATAATAAGACGGTAAGCCGCGAGAGTGTCATTGGTGCCAGTTCTGATGTACACATATCTCTTAAGTCAACTAAACTGTAAAGTCTATAAATGTTGCTATTCTTTTCTGCACGAAACAATGTGAAAAGGATAGCACTATTTTAGTCTGTTCAAAAGTGTGCACAATTAACAATAATTGGATATTTATATCCCGGGGTAGCATTGGAATTCTAGGTATAACAACCTAAATCGACGCGCGTCAAACATTTATAGCTAGCTGATCCTCGGCGGTTTTGTCCAGTTTACTGATCTTTAAAATAATGAATATAAAATGCAGAAGTAGTTATATATATTTTTTTTTGACTTTTCGCTTCAAGCACCAGTAACACTTGCCAACAGCATCACAGACTACATAAAGTAATTAACGCATCCGCTTGGAAATTCAGAATGATGAAATGGTTTCCATTAACGACGGACGTATTGGAAATTTATAATTCCATATACGTACAAAGTTTAATCCTCTATGTCAAACCTGTTACCCCGGGTTCATAAAAACGCTTTTAGATATTCCATTTAAAACTATTTGAATAGCCTTAGTTTAAAAACATAAAACTATTTATAAAAATTTCAAGCCCCGCTTCACCCTTTCGTGAGTAGATTTTATAAAAAATCTTAGCGAATACCAACAACCTTCTAATAATACCTTTCGAACCCCCTTTCACCCCTTTTGGCCCAGCAGTGGAGCGTAGTTAGGCTAAAGATATGGTGAGGATGAAAGTATTTTATGTATTTCTTCTTATGATATGCTCGAGGCAAATAAGTAAATAAAAAAAACTATTAATTTTGGAAAGTTAGCGATTAAGAGCGTAGATAGTTCTTGGCACTTATGTGGCACTAAGATAATTTTCGAATTCAATGTTTTAAAAGTTTAGTTTTTTAAAGGCTGAAATAAATAATAATTACTCTAATAGGTGCATTAAAAGGATATACTTAGTTTGCGCTTCGTTTTTTTCCCAACATTGTGAGGATGTATGTTTTTAAATTACGTATGTTCGGCTTAGCCTCTGCACTGACACTGACCTTTTTACAATACTTTATATCCCGGTTTTACACCCGTGAAACGTACACGTACTTTTATAAAAAGCCATTATCATCATCATCATATTAACCATTTACCGGCCCACTACAGGGCACGGACGAAGTGTCCTCCCTCAATGAGAAGGGGTTAAGGTCGTAGTCCACCTTGCCCAGTGCAGATTGGTGGACACCACACGCCTTTGAGAAAATTGTGGAGAACTCTCAACTCAGGTTTCCTCACAATTGATAGTATAATTTCTTAAAACGCACATAACTTAGAAAAGTGAGAGGTGCTGGGATTCGAAGTCGGCCCACGAAAGTGAATTCAAAGTCTCATCGCCGCTTCTTCATTTATTCCGACAACTGCTATAAATGTACAACTACACCCAATTTAATCCGCGCGAAGAGGATACTTGCTCTGCTAATACGCTTAAATCTATGATCGAGATCATAAGCCCCAATTACTAGTTAATGCGATAATTCATACCGGCGCGGCGTTCCGGCATAAATGCATAAGCAATTTTCGTCTGGCAACGAAGCGTGTTTACGAAACACAAGTACAAACTAAGATTTAAATATTTATTAACATATTATGAAAATGAGGCTTAATTTGCTACACTCCGCTAAAAGCAGGAGAATCTGTATGGTGTAATTTATAATTTCTTCAATCCTTTTACTCCACACCAAACCGATCTTCGGCAATGTACACTCAACGCACGTTTCGCTCCGAAACCGGAGCATCCCCAGGAGATGTTGACTTTACAATGAATAATTGTAAGACAAAAAAAAAAAAAAATTATTATTAAGTTTGCCGAAGATCTGTTTGGTGTAAAGTATAAGAATTGAAGAAATTATAAATTACACCACATAGATTCTTCTGCTTTTCGCGGAGTATAGCAAATCAAGCTTTATTTTCATAACATAAGAGTTCATCATGAAATACCGCAAAGTAACGCCTGCGTCTATCCAATATTAATTAACACTAGCTGACCCGTGCAACTACGTCTGCACCAAATCGGTTATTACCGGAAAACACAAATAAAATTACATTTTCTAAAAATCAATCCTAGCTAGATCGATTTATCGCCCCCGAAACCCCCTGTGTACTAAATTTCATGAAAATCGTTGGAGCCGATTCCGAGATTCCAATTACATATATATATAATGGAATATATAATACAAGAATTGCTCGTTTAAACATATAAGATAAAATACCAAAACCAAACTACCAATCCAAATACTTGCTTGCTTTAAAAAAAATGTCATGTAGATAAATGAGTATACTACCAAAATGTATATAAATCATAATAATCAACTCATGACCGTCCCACTACGACTCTCCTCTCAGAATGGGAAGAGTGTAGGCCGTAGTCTACCACGCTGGCTAACTGCGGATTGGTAGACTTCACACGCCGTTAAGAACATCATGGAGAACTCTCAGGCATACAGGTTACCTCACGATGTTTTCCTTCACCGTTAAATCAAGCGATATTTAAATTTCTTAGATTAAAAACGCACATAACTCCGAAAAGTCAGTGGTGCGTGCCGAGGCTCGAACTCTGTCCCGATGAAAGGAAAGCCGAAACCTTACCCACACTAGGCTATCACTGCTTAAGTATATATAAGTATTGATTATATAAAACTGTTTTAAATCTAAAATTCGATGCCGTGAAAACATGGTTTATGTACGTGTTGAGATTTTATATATATGTCGTAAGAAACTAGTGAAACATCGAATTTTTACGACGGTTGCTCAGGAGTGGATAATAGGCAACTTATACAGTTTTTTCTTTTGATGAATATTAAAAATGTGTGTATTATCTTACTAAACTGTTCATAATAAAATTTAAATACAACTTTCATACAGAAAAAAATGTATTTCCGAGGTATAGAAAAATAACTAAGTATGAAAAGAATAGCTTGAATTGATTGGCATAATAATGGCAAAATATTGAATATTTTTATCGAAATTGCTACTACATCCCGTAGGTGCGAAGCCTTGCACCTCGCAGTTTCGAAATAACTTTGCTTTAGGCTAAATCTGTCTAATTCGGTGTTAACTGACTACATTCGCTTCACATAATGTGCACGCTGATATTAAATTTGTCATCTGAATTGATTAACGGTTTGAGGCAGAGATTGACAACCTTTATTATAGCTAGTGTTTTGATGAGTTGTATGTATAAATATTGTACCCGTAACTGTCTCTTATCATCATCGTATTCCACGGTATTGTAAGATGTAATCTTCGACTGCCGGTTGGCGCAGTGTGCAGCGATCCTGCTTTCTGAGTCCAAGGCCGTGGGTTCGATTCCCACAGCTGAAAAGGGTTTGTGTGATGAGCAAGGATGTTTTTCAGTGTCTGGGTGTTTATCAGTTAGTATTTATGTGTATTATATTAATAAAAATATTCATAGGTCATCTTAGTACCCATAACACAAGCTTCGCTTACTTTGGGGCTAGATGGCGGTGTGTGTATTGTCGTAGTATATTTATTTATTTATCAATCTATTGCCCAAAAGATTTTTACTGCCGTGTTGTATTATCCTTTATCTCTAAGACATCCTAGAAAGCCCCCCTTTTTATTTGGATACATATTTTTTCGTGTTTAAAAGCCACTTTAAAACCTCAAACTTCTTAGAGGTTACCACAACACCTATTCCAGCGGGTGTCGTACGAGGTGACTAAGGGAATGTAATGGAGAGCGGGAATCAGCGTCCTCTGTGCCACTACCACCATCCACTACGATCACCAACTCCTTCCCAGCGTGGTGATTATGGACAACCCCTGAAGTTGGAGAATTAGCCTTTAATCCAGCAGAGGACTGTTATAGGCAATAGCCTATAAATAGATAAGATGGTCCTCAACATAAACAATGTAAATGGGAATAAAACAGAATCTGCAGTTCTAACACATATTTTTTTTTTTTATAAAAATGTAGTTACAATCATTCGCTGGTGTGTCTTATGAATAAATAAAAAATAAAAAAAACTAATCAGTGCGAAGCGGTGATAGCCCATTTGGTAGGAGCTCGACTTCACTTTCGCGGGGCCGAGTTCGAATCCCAGCACGCACCTGCAATTTTTCTAAGTTACGTGTTGTTTAAGTAATAAAAATATAACTTGCTTCAACGTTGTAGGAAAATATCGTGAGGAAACCTGTATGCCTGCGAGTTCTACATAATGTTTTCAAAGGTGTGTGAAGTCCACCAATCTGTACTGGGCCAGTACAATCTTTACTGGTGGACACCTTCTCATTGTGGAAGGAGATACGTGCTCTGTAGTGGGCCGGTAATGGGTTGATATGATGGAGCTAATCTCTCTTACTCTCTCTCCTATTTTAGATATACAGTGCTTAGACATTCAGTGGGCTTAGGTTCTTGATCTCGTAGCTCTCGTAGCTTTAATTAACGATTAATATCAGAGTTGGTGGCTTTACGTGCTGTTTGCATTATGACCTGGTAACCAACTTGGAAATGTTGCTATTTTGTGGGTAACACTGGCGCATTTGTTGCATGAACACTTGGGTACCATTGTTCCATAGAAAATCGGTCAAGTGTACACCACGTTTCCAGGTCAACTTTTATGAATGGCTTATGATTTTATCATCAGCCTAATTAATGTCCAACAACACTAGCTTCCGCTTCGAATAATAGACGTTAAACCCAAGACTATAATATACGCCACATATGATAAGATTTTTAGATTAAGATTTTATGATTTATTAAAATATTTTATTAAAGGATTATTTCATATTCATTATTTTATGCGATAATAATAATTGTTTATTGTTCAATAAAACATAGGTACAAGTTACATTACATCTGCACAATAAACATATATTATTGTTATAATTAACACGTATGTACAGAAATCAACTGTCCCTAAGCTAGGTATAAACCTGTGTTATAGGCGACAGTGCTCTCCTTATAAATATGGCTCGTTTAAAACAAAAAAATGAAAGATATGAATTTGCAGGTAACGCGATAAGAAACGGTTGTTTGTTTGGAATTGTCAAAAACTATATCCTAACATTGTTCACAAGTTGTAACTACTTTGCTTATAATTGAGAAGTTGTACCTATAAGCTCGGTCTCATATACCACATTTATAAACTCATTTTCAAAAATAATCTCTTTATCAGCAAGTCTATGTCTCTAGGTCCATTTTTAAAGTAGATTTATCACAAGAATTATACTATATCAAAACGTAACGTACACCCTTAACTTAAACTATGAAGGGCGATTAACGAACCAAAATAATGCGTAGCTTAAAAGTTACCTCCTTAGTTTGGGGGCGAAGAACCAGACTACGTATGTTATTTGTAAGTTTGAAAATTCCATGAAACCCCTCAAAATAACTTTGCAACTGCAAATTTTCTACGTAGAGATATGTAAAGAGATTCGCGAACTGTCGCTTATTTATATTTTTTTTGCTTCTCTTTCACATAGTTTTATACAACTAAGTAACTGTTAAGTTGTTGAGCATAAAATAGCAAACGTTTAAAATAAATTAGATATTTTTGGTGACTTATTATTTTTAGACACGATTTTGTCAAACAAGACCTACAAGACCAATGAATTGATTAGTTTTTCTTTATGCTACTACAATCCTTGACTTCATTCTCACCTGGTGGTAAGTGATGATGCCGTCTAAGATGGTAGTCAGATCGTCGGAAGGGCGGTAACTAGCAACGGCCAAAGCCTCCGAACAAACCAGACCAGAGAAAATTCAGAAATAATAATTTACCTTATTGCCCCTGCGGGGGAAAAAATACGCCATGTTGTACCACCTAAATTATTAAAAACCATATTATTTGGCTTTGGAACTTTGTATACTGTTCTTCTGCGAACATGGGTGGATCATGGATGGATGGGACGGTGAATGTAAGACTTAACTAATACAGCTTCGGATTGCGCAAAGGTCCCTTTTAAAATTCATGTAATTAAGACCATATAGATACCCAACGCTTGATTTATAAAGAACTGCAAAAATATTTACAATTCGACAACTAGTAATCCTACAAGCAATTGTTACAGTCCATAGGACAACTAAATAGGAGAAGTAACCACGCTGTTAGCTTTTCACGGCAGTAGACAATTAAAAAAACAATCAACTTACCTGTATAACAAACTTGAAATTAAACGCTATTTCAATGCAAGACTACACAAAATATTTGGCTAAAAATTTAAATTACGAAGATACCGATAAATTATTAAAGTAATATCGTTACAAAAAAACACACACACACGCAAACTTAGACACACACGCACATGTACAAACGTATACACACCAGGATTAGCATGTTAGATTATAGATATTTGGTTTTTATCGTTTTCATTGTTAAGATAGATAAATTGTATATGGAGGAGAGCGGGGACCTTGCGACACAGGTTTATTTTAAAACTTACTTCAGGATTCCCAACAATATTGCAAACTGCAATATTTCAACAATAAATTTCATTTCATATCAATTCTATATAAAATACTTCTCCGGCATAAAAGTGACCCGCGCCTGTGTGTGACATGATTGTATACGAGTTGTCAATCGCTTGAAATGGATTGCGACTACTGTCTATCTAATAAGGCTGTCTCTCCAGAGTCATAAGAGACACGAAGCGAGCGATGTCAACCCTACTGACCGCTTCTGTTTCAAAGCATAGCTTAGGGGTGATATGGAAAAGAGTTTGAAGCAATTTTTTTTATCGTTGCACGATAGGTTCGACGAAAGCCACTTCTACATTTTAATTACTAGTTATTTGTCGTGCCTGAATTCAATGAAGCTATTAATCAATTTTATAAAATTCCAGTGTCACGATGTTGGTCCGGGATGAGCTCCAAAACTACTGAATCGATTTTAACTTTTTTTTATTCCTACTTAAGAGATAGGATGGTATATATCTCAATCTCAATTTATTTAATATCGCTTGCTTCGACGGTGAAGGAAAATAACGCGAGGAAACCTGCAGCTGAGTTCACATAATGTTCTTAAAGGCAAAGTCCACCAAACCGCAATGGACCAGCGTACCTGAACTGGCTACTACTATGGGCCTGAACCCATCTCATTGTGGGAGTCTCCTCCCCCAATGTAGTGAGCCGCTACTGGGTCATGATGATGATGAAATAGATGACACAGGTTGGGACTTCCGAGTTGTATACCTTACTATCATCAATGCTACATTTGAGGCCTTTCAATAAGCATTTTGTTATCTTTTTGGACAGCCTAGCAAATTTAAAAGGAACATGTTCTATTTTCCTAACTGGCCAGTTCGCGGGGCAACCTTAATACGTGGGGCATGCTTTTAGAATTTCCCACGTATTAGGATTAGCTCAGCTCCGGTGGAAAAAAGTTCACAATGTGGCAAAATTTTATATTGGCTCGCCGAGGTGAAGTACTCATGCATTGTGAGGGATCTATTAAATGCCGTAATTCTATTCTATTAGTTTTATTTTCATTAGTGTGATCAATTTAGCTGCACGTAGAAAAAAAGTTAAATGAAGCTCATTTATTAATATTCGTAACGTTTTTTCTCTTTTTATAGCTTAGCTGATCTGTGGTGGACAAGGTCAAATCGCTTCATAGCGTAGTTTCGCATCCCTTAGTACAATATTTGCTCGCTCGCAATCGAGGAGTCGTTTTCGAGAATGGAAAACTTGAAGATAGGAGTAAAATGGATCTCATTTCCATTCAGTTAGACCTCAAACTGGCATACAATTCTTTAGGTTGGCCATTTGACAGAACGTTTGTAAAACGAAAATCAGAAGTACGGGATTTGTGACTCTAAGACGAGTCCCGTTAGGTGAATTTTACTTTGAGGATACAGAGTTTAACGAAACGAACTCGAAACGACTCCTCCATTGCGAGCGAGTAAATCTGGTACTCTTGCTAAGGCTACTGGTACAAGGCGCTTGAGGTGTTCAGTGCACTTCCCGTGATGAACCACCAGAGTATTCCAACAAATCGATGTCCGCTAGCTATTACTTTAAAGCATTTTGTTATTTGTACAGCACAAAATATCAAAATATCACAAACATTTCAGTCAGCTAATCGGATTAAAATAATGTTATTTTATATCGTGACATCGAGCTCTTTCATCTCTCGTTTATTAATCTACGTGATAATACTGATTGCCTGTTTGGTTGATAATACGAAGGCTTGCGAAATAACAAATTGGTACATTCATTACTTCATATTTTTTTTAATAATAATAATAATAATATCGTTTATTTCTTTCATCAAAATTACATTGAGTTGACGAACTGGCTATCCTAGCTAGATTTTATCTGTGTTAAGGATAACCAGCCTCGCCCCCGGAACACACATAGACAGATTGAAATGAAGACATTACTATTTTGTAGCTTTAATTGTAACTTAAAAGAAAAAAAAAGGAAATAATAAAAACGTTAGTAAACTGTGTGTGTGTGAGTGTGATTGCGTGTTTGTGTGTGTGTGTTGTGTTATTAAATTTTTGGGGTAGGGTTCAAGTAACAATGACAATCAGGTAAATTAAATTAAAGTTTGTAAGAAATATTCTGTTTCTTCGTAAGATTTACTAAGCAAAAAAGATGTTACTTTATTTTTACTCCGAATGAGTGGTAAGTTATGAATGAACACTTCCGCGTTAGGCTTATTATACAAGTAGGGGCCCAGAAAGTAGCAAAACCGTTTTGTAAAGGCAAAATTAGGGGTACGCAAGCTACAAATTTAATGATATGAAAAGTGCATATTGTCGCGGTCTGTGAAATACCAAATGTATGCTGCCAATATTTCTGGTACTATTCGACGCAATTATTTTTCTCATGCTTTTATTAAGTTCCATAAAGAACTATGTGGCGGCCGAACAGAATACAGTTGTCACCACTCCTCTTCCAGCTGGTGTCGTACAAGTCCACTGATTGGACTAAAGGCCTCAGGGCACAATGGGAGGTTTTGCCCATAATCACATGCTGGGCAGACTGGTTGATAATCGCACAGTTTATGGCCCCGTCCCTCCCTTTATGCCCCGTGGCCTTTAGTCCAATCAGTGGACTGTTACTGGCTATTGATTTTTATTTTATTTTTTTTTATTACACAAACTACTAAAATTATTATTCTTCGCATCCTGAAACTCACATGAGTTTATTTGGTCGCTGCACATTCCTCTAAAATCAAATAAGTTTAAATATATACAGTATCATATTTTAACCATTAAAAAGCAATACAGTATACAGCAGGTAGTACACTAATAAATCCAGTGTAGGATGTGATGAATGTGGCAATGTATTATCATCATAATATAAACCCTTTACCAGCCCTCTACACGGCACGGATCTCCCACAATGGGTTTAGGCCATAGTCCACCACGCTAGCCCAGTGCGGATTTGTGGTCTCCACACACCTTTAAGAAGTTATAGAGTACACGCAGGTATGCAGATTAATTATCTCACGATGTTTTCCTTAAACGTTGAAACAGGTGGTATTTTAATTGCTTAAAACTTGAATAACTTAGAAAAGTTAGAGGTGCGTGCTGGGATTCAAACTGGGACCGCCGAAAGTGAAGCCGAAGTCCTACCCACTGAGTTGTCACCGCTTTTTTTCTTTTTCGATTCGCACTTGACTGGTTTTTAATAAGTTTATTATTGCGCCCGACGCGCCGTGGACGTCGTGGAGAGCTAATTAACTACACCAGTACGATCGATGCCATTGGCATGATCATAAGCCCTAATAAGCATATTAGACGAAGGCCGCAGTACTCCGTAATTTTGTTTCCACGTGTAGCACGTTGTACAAGTCACTTCCTTGCAGTAGGTAACATAATTGTCTCCAACGCACTGAATTTAATTATACAGTACAGGAACATCTTAATGTAATACATTAAACTCGTATAACGAAACGGCAAAATTACTACATTAAAATTGACTACGAAAGATTTTGTAACATTGTTTCTCATTTAAACTATTCCGACTTAATGCCACGTTTATTAATAAAACACTTAACACATAGTTCAAATCAAATTTTATTTTTATAATCTTGTTAGCTGATTATAAAACCGCCGCCCGCGACATGGTCAGCGTTTGATTTTGTTTTTTGAGTTGGCATTCAAAGTAGTTGTAGTACTACAAAAAAAAAGTATTCAGCCTTAGCCTTAAATAAGAGGTTTGCTGCTGTCCGCTGAGGAGTTCTGTCCACTATCTCCAACCACATTCATCAGACCTACACAAAGTTTGGGCAAAATTAAACACATATTATAACCTCTATAATACAAAAATAATTATTCAAGTCTGTTATAAATTGTCGGGAGTTATGGCGTAAAATCGTCAAATACTTTCATCCCCTCTCAAAGTAGTTTTTGCGTGAAACCGTAACAAACAAACTTACATTGACAATTATAATATTAGTAGGATAGGATAGGAAGTATGACAGGAATAGGGATAGGGATCATCTTGTTTAAAATTTAATTTATACAAATTTAAAAAAAAAACTTGTCTTTAATTTTGATGATAGATCCAACAGGATACGTTATTACCAAAATCATTTATATTCCATATAGCCATCGGTCGCTTCTAACAGACACATGAGGCTTAACACCTACCCCTCAGATTGTTGTACAGGGGGGTACTCTGCAGCACGTGCCCCTCGCATAACCTGCGAATAATTTTTGTTTTTTTTTTATTCTACGACCAATACATACATCGCCATCTAGCCCCAAAGTAAGCGTAACTTGTGTACTAAGATGACTGATGAATATTTTTATGAATAACATACATAAATTCTTATAATATACATATATACACCCAGACACTGAAAAACATTCATGCTCATCACACAGACATTTTCCAGTAGTGGGAATCGAATCTACTGCCTTGGGCTCAGAAAGCAGGGTCGCTGCAAACTGCGCCGATCGGCCGTCAATTGCTCTGATTATAGGCGATGGTTTTCTGTAGAAGGTTTGGTCTTGTAGTAATAATTGAAGGACCAACCTTCAATAATTACTACAAAAGAAATAAAATCATCTACGTCTTTTCTTAGTTACTGGAAATATTTTAAAGTCAACCGAATACGTTTTTTTTTTCTTTTAAATGTCACATCACGCTTATATTGAACACGAAAATATTGTCACGTTGGGGTGGAAAAAGGTTTGCTAGCCCTGAAATATGTTATTAAATTAATTCCATATGAACGCGCCTATTTCAGTGAACAACTGGCTAGTCTAGACTGCTATTAGGCAAATTTTTGCTATTTTTCGATTGAATTACGAAACGAGAATAGGAAATTGAATATCCTTCCTGCTAAATATTATTAATGTGAATGTAAGTTTGTTTGTTACGCTTTCGCGCAAAAACTGCTTAACAGATCATTTTGAAACTTTGTACACGTATTCTTGGAGGATTCAGAAGTACTATAGGATACTTTCTATTAAAAAAATATATGTAGTTTTTACGAAAGATAAACATATGTTGTCAAAAATCTCATGTAATACTATAGGTGTAGACTATGTAGCAGTACGCTGCGTAGATGCACGGTATATCTACTTAGTGCAGTAGTTTGTCACCCCTGTCCGGTGCTTCCCTATATGTGTCGAGGGTAGACACCGAGTGGGTTTTATGGGTAAGAATCCCACAAAAACCAAAGTTTTTCCTCCTGGATAGCAGGTATCTCACCAGGAGATCCCCCCCCTTTCCCCTAGTAACTAGTAAGAAAAGCTAATTCCCGGCAATTTACCTTGTAGTAATCTTTTGCAAAGTTTCTCTGATCTGCCCTGGTGCTAACCTTACAGTCAAGAGCTAATTAGTAGTGGAATAAAAAAATAGAATATAATCATTTGTTTTCACCAGCCGTGAAGAGAGATGATCATCATTACATGGCTGAACAGATATTAATCAAACGTAACAAAGAACCATCGCGATTAAAAACTGCAAATTAAAATAAAAACCACATTTAAATCCGTTCGACCGTTCGAAAGCTCCGATAACGCGAAAGGCGGGGTTTTATAAGACCGACCTGTCAATCAGAGCGGTCTTATAAAACCTCTTTTTTAGCGTCGGAGTTCAAAAAATATGCGTTAAAATTACGAAAAGTGATGGCGAAATTGACTTAGAAGTTTAAAGCTTGATCGTTTCTTTTGACCTGGCTTAGCGAGGTCTCTTCGGTTATGGCTAAAGTAAAGCAAAATTGATGTTTTTAAATATATTTTAACTTGCACAGTGTGCTAGAAACGGTTTTCTAAAAAGCTGTTACGGCTTTATAATTCCAGCCAGTGATGACTTACGGATCGGAAACGTGGTCGCTTACTATGTGCCTCATAAGAAGGCTCAGAATCAATCAGCGGGCGACGGAGAGAGCAATGCTGGAAGTATATCTACGTGATCAAATCAGGAATGAGGAGATCCGTTAAAGAACCAGCTCAGCGAGTCGCAAAGCTGATGTGAAAATGGGCAGGGCACATAGCTTGGAGAACCGATTGGGGTCCCAAGCTGGAATGGCGACCCCGCACAGGTAAACGCAGCGTTGTCGGACCCCAACGAGGTGGACAATCGACATCAACGAGTCGCTAGGAGCCGCTGGAAACAAGCCCACAACCGTGGATTTATGAACTTCCTACAAAAGACCTATGTCCAGCAGTGGACTTCAATAGGTTGAAGTGATGATGATGATGATGATGATGATGAATTCCAGTCATATCTTCGCAGTAGCGTGTTTTCTAATGCTCCAGTTATTGTGAGGAACTGGCGAGGCAGTTTCCGTGTTACTACACGAACTATTTAGAGCCACTTTTTCTTATATCAGTGAGTGAATTAATAGTCTTTGCACGCAAAAATTTGTCAACACGAAATTTTTTATCAGAAACGATTGCTTATCTTCTCGATGGCTTCTGCAGCTAAGGTCGCATTATTCGCATGCTTAACTACAGATAAAGGGATCTTGGGCTCAAATCCAGCGGCGAGATCAAATTGGCTATGTAATGGCTTCTTTTGACAAACAATTCTCCGAGTTAGGAAAACGGCCATGTTTGTCCCTGTGCTTCGGAGAGCACGTTAAGTCGGTAACGTTTATTATCACTCAATATTGTCATAGTTATCGTGAAGCAAACTGCCGCCAGTCTGCATCGGATACAGTAACAGTATCTCAAGAATACAAGCTATTTCTGTGGTTTTCATTACGATCGATACTGCATCAGAGTTAAAGAAACAGACAGACGTAGTAAGTACTAACTAGAAATTTAAAGAGCAAGTGTAAGTACTACAATAACTTTGAAAATCTTAAGTAATAGTCAAACTTTTCTTTATTCAAATAGATAATAAATAAGTTAAGGAAGGTACGAGAGATTAACTGCGATGCACCTTCAGAACAATTCAGAGCAGCTTTCCGCTGAAGTTTCCTATTGTGGAGTTTTGAAAAGTTGTTTTTGTACTACCTGTTAAACGTCTAAACTTCTGCTAAAGTTATTCCTGGTTCGTGAAAGATCAAATTATAGATAAACTATGAAAACAAGAGATAGTTTACTAGCCATCTCTTTCTCGAGTGGCAATATCAAATAACTATTTATATAACATCGTGTACTGCATCATATTATATGTCCAGTGGCCCCCTGCGACTGGTTGTACGTCTTCTGTCCACCAGAATTTACCGGTACGTCGCTAAATCCATCATCGGTCCTCCGAACTATAAGCCCCGCCCATTGTCACTTCATTAGAGGCTCGATAACGAAGTCCTGCGTCCGACCTCTCTGCGAACTCGTGATCTGCGTTCGAATGTGTACAACAAGACCAAACAAGCAGTACAGATATTAAGGTAGCAAGTACAAGCACCATGAGTCCACGAAGTAAGAATGAATCAATCAATCAATCAAAAATACTTTATTGCACACAAGAAAAAAACAGCAATATATGAAGGAGAACAAAGGTACAAGTCATTTAAATCTATGTAACAAAGGCGGTCTTATCACTTATAGTGATTTCTTCCAGGCAACCATTGACTCGAAATTGACTCACATATGAATCCTTATAGCGGTGCGCAAAGCTCTAAGAAAATACTTACATATTTATAAATACAAAAACAGTACATATATAAAATAAACTAATACATATTCCCCTACGGTAAAATAAATAATACTAAAACTTTATATATAAAAATGTTAACAGTACAGAAAGTAAATGTGGAATATAATAATCATACTTACATTATTAGATAATAATTCTGTAGACGACTTAAAAATATTATGTGATTTAGCGTAACGAATGTCAAGTGGGAGATCATTCCACAATTTTACCGCCTTGATGGTAAAAGACTCATTGTAACAATGCGACGACTGATTGACACTTCCAACTTAGGTATCTTCACTCTGAGAACGGAGACTAAGTGGAAGAATTGAAATAGCACCAAGAAATGTAAAGCGATATTTAAGATAAGTCGGAGTATGAGGATGAAACAGAATAGAGGAAAGAAAACTTAAAATATGACAGTTTCGTCGGTGTCTAACAGAATGAACTTGCTAGTTATAAAACAAATAATTAATTACATACAGAATCCTCACTCAGCCATTATTGCATACAGTGCATTGTGTCCAAAAACAGTGAAAACGCCCCGAGCACGTCACACTTCACACACCCCGAATGTTGCTCACTCACAACTCACAAACTTTTCCCATTTTCTCATTATATCATTACATGTAAAATAATGACTGTCTTGTTAATGGATGAAGTGGCTAAACGCCATTTCGAGAAACACTACTAAAGTTGATTAGTTTTTGATGCTTCAATAAAAGTCCTATACACGGTTTGTGTTCTTAATTCTGTAGTATAAAACTATGTGGAATCTATTAAAGGAAATCGGGTGGCCTAGTTACGCCAGCGCAAATCTGTAACAGAGATAGTCTTTATTTCAGGGTTTCCCAGTCATCAAATCGGTTTGATTGCACATTGGTTATAAAATATGTAAAACAGTCTTTAGTTGTGTTCACATATTCGACCGTTGCGGCCTGCAGGTCATAAAATGATAAAGAAGATATTGAAATAGGTACCGCAAATATCACATAGTTTAAGATAACTTAAAGAGTAATATTTAAAATGAAGAATAAATTATTAAAATCTTGGCTCTGACCATTCTTCCCCCGTGCCTTGGAGAACAGGATAAGGCGTCAATATCATTAACCACCACCGTTTCATCATCATCATATTAATCAATTACCAGCCCACTACAGGGCACAGTTCGGAGTCCACCACGCTGGACTAGCGCGAATGGGTGGTCTCCAACGCAAAAACTCTCGGGCATGCTGGTTTCCTCACGTGTTCCTTAACCGTTGAAGCAAGTTATATTTTAATCGCTGAAAACGCTCATAAATTAGAAAAGTTAGTGGTGCGCTGGTATACGAACTCCGCCCCCGGAAAGTGAAGCCGAAGTTCTAACAACTAGGCTATCAACACCTTTTAGTAAATGCTACTCATTGTGATCAATACGTGATTCGATTACCTGCTTAAAAATGGATGTAGCCATTAGCGACATATAGTCTTATTCAAGATTCTAAGACTTTATCATAGAACATTTATAAGCCGATAACGTCCATCATGAGCAATCCTTAGGGATTAGCGGCGAATACTGAGAAATTCTTAAAAGTGTAATTTTATACCTGTATTTGACGTTTTGTTACCACTTTGACCGTACAACAATCGCAACATAATACTCAGTTCTAACACAGTCCAACTAACACAAAAATTCGATACACGATTTTCTCTCTGCCGCGCAGAAAAGACATCTTCCTTTTTGTACTCAAAGTTCTCGCTACATATATAAATATCTTTAACTTTATTTTATTAAATAGAGCCTGCAATGCACATATAACGTTCGAACGCATTAATTCCATAGTTTTGTGAATGGTCGTAAATTTTTAACTGAAGCAACAAATGTTTTGATATCAGATTATAGCTGTCGATATCGTTACCGTTGGGTTTTGAGTACAGAGTTTGACACTTTAATTAATGTTAAATGTTAAATTTACATGGCAACGTGCTGTTATTTTAACCTATCTTACAGTTTCCTGTATAATACTTTAAAGCTATTTGCACATTGGGCAGTAAAGGAACGTTGATGATGTTAATGACGGTAAATTAAAGCTGATAATGTACCAATCCGCACTGGGCCAGCATGGTGGACTATGGCCTTAACCCTTTCTCATTGTGGGAGGAGACCCGTGACCTCTAGTGGGTCGATATTGGGTTAATATGTGGCAAATTAATCCTCCGCTCCTTTTCCCACGGGTGTCGTACGAGGTGACCAAGGGAATATAACGGAAAACGGGCGTCCTCTGTCGTACTAATACCATGTACTGTGATCACCATCCCGTCTGCTCAGCGTGATGATTATGGCCAAACCCTCAAGTTGGGAGAGGCGTATAGTCCAGACTGGGCTATTCATCAATGTTGCAATGTGTTATAATGTAAACGATTCAAGAGCAGTGATAAGTGTACAGGATGTGAGAAATATACTTAAGTAATTAAATACCAGTGTTGTTTAATTTTCTACGCTACAGCTTACAATCACCATCTTAAAGTGTCATTTAAAATAACCCTTATATTAATACATTTATATTTAACTAACGTACCCAGCCCGCTTCGCCGGGCTAGATTTTGCTTTATTTTATTTAAACAATAAACTTACATCATTAAATTTTTAATTTAAGACTCATAATATATTAAATCATTTTTTCTCTCCGTATTCATTCTCTTCTATTCTCTTCTCGAGCGGGTGAAGATCATTATCTACACCCATGTACACTCAACAATAGAATATCATCATAGTAAATAAAAGCTGTATATGACAGTTTGACAGTTCAAAAATAGGAGTGCTCCGATCGTCACCAAACTTTACAGGATTACTCGCCAGGTCAATCCGGAGATTCCCTGAAAGTTTCATTGAAATCGGTCCAGCCGTTTCGGAGCCTAAACGGAATATACCCACACACTTTCTCTTTTATATATATAGATATAATGCTGTTAATATAACTTTTCAATTCCGAACCTTTGAGCTACAGCGTCTCTTTAAATTGAATTGCATTGAGCACTCTCGCAGACTCGTTAATTTCATTACCAGTTCATTGAGCAGAGCAATTGAGTGCTCGATATTTAAATAAATATTGGTAATTATGTGCAACAATTACAGATAAATAATTGCAGGGCTTGTTGAAATTATTGCATTTTGCATCCAAAAATCCAGACTGAACAAGATTGTCTCAAGGGTGTGATCAGTTATAACGTATTTAATTTATTTTAATAAGTAGCTGTACGCCCAAAACTTATTTGAAAACAGTGACAGCTGATGTGATGCGTAATATGTAAATTGTTGATGCTGAAAAAGAGCACCTGCTAAGTTTCTTGCCGACTTCATCTCAGGAGAATCTGCATTCCGAACCAGTGATAGGGTCACTACAAACAGACAGACTTAACAATTCGAAAGTGCTTATAGTGTAAGTCTACTAGAAATTAATGAACTTTGATGGAGCCGCGTACATTGTTGTGTAATCAAGAGTGAATAAGATTTCAAAACACGTGTTTTGAAATCTTATTCACTCTTGATTAAAAGAAATATATTTTATTAATCTACAATAGCGATGACTTCAACGCAATAGAGAACTAAGGCCCCGCGAAAGGGCGAAAACTGATTTTAAATCGTATGAGAAGACCTCAAATTATTATTAACTAGCGGACCCGCGCGACTTCGTCCGCGAATGAGTCGACTTAAAAAATAGGCGTATGTCCAATATAAATGATTCCGAGATTCCAATATAAATGAATCCTAGCTAGATCGATTTATCGCCCCCGAAACCCCCTGTATACTAAATTTCATGAAAATCGTTGGAGCCGATTCCGAGATTCCAATTATATATACATATACTTTTAAGATATAAGATAACATTGTAGTGACATCCAATCTTAATAAACTACTAATTGTAAAACGAAACTATTTGTATCTTTTAAGTTGACATATTTAAATATTGTGTATTTATTGTATTCATAATTTGATTTGACCATAACTTTGATTTAAATTATTCATTGCAATGCCCCGGCGGGGCATTTATGTACGTACATGATAGCAATAAATTGATAAACAATAAACATAAAATAATATGTTTCTAGTAACGTTAGAAATGTCCCCACAACAAGATAAGCAGGTTACGTTTAAAATGACATAGTTTTTTGCTTTACAGCGTGAGGCTAGTACGGGCGAGCCACTATTAATTTACAATTAGTTTAGGTCTGGTCTAGTTGCCGTACTGCGGCCGCGGCAAGACTCCCTACCGTCGGAGGCAAACCGCCATGCGATTGAGCGTTTTGAAGCGACGCCGCGTGAAAACCGATTAAAGGGGAGCGGGTGCAATAAACTGACGTGCCCGTCTATTTTGGCGCGCTAACATTTTACACTGCAACGTCACTTAATAGCTTTAATCAAACATCCCCTCGAATTTGTGCTCACCTCGCATCGCAATATTAGCGTACGTTTTGAAGTTAACAAGTTATATTGATGACGTACACTCCCACGTGACCATAATAAGTTGTTTACTAATACCTATACTTCATCAAAATGAGGACCCATATGAATATGTTAACTTCATAAAAATTAGGACATTAATAAATATGTAATGTTATTGGCATTACGACATATTATCATAAAATGAGAATTAAAAAAAAATCTAAGTATTACACTTGACAATTACACTTTACAATCCTTGAATGATAGGTTATGACAGCTTGTCCCATACCCCTAATCGGATTCTACGCGGCATCGTACCGAAACGTTTTAAGTTTATGCGTCACGTCTTTGTCGGTAAGATACTACTTAGATATGGACTAAGCATGACCAAAGCCAGAACAGACAAGACCATAGAAAGTTCAGCTATTAAAAATGTCTCTAAACACGCGACCCACCTTATAGGGCCACAACGCTCATCTTTGAGAAAAGATACGAGTCAAGTATTTTCGGGAATCGTTTTAATAATCTCTTTATTCAGGCATAGCCCATAGTTAAATTTAAAAATCACAAAATTAGAGAAAAGCAAAAGAAAAAAGTCCAGTCCAGTGCTTCCAAAATGTTTTACAATAAAAACTATTTTCTATAAGGGCTATAAACTTCTCTGTTTGGGAACTATTTTGGTCACAGGGATTACACCAAATGAGCTTCAAAAACTTGAGCTTACGTACACAAAATTACATTCCATAAACATCAAACACTATTATCAATGAATCGTTAGAACTTCAAATAACAATACTCAAATTAGAAGCCGTAAGTTTTAATTATGTTTGCTGCTTTGTATGTGGAATTGCAGGTATAATATCAACTTATTCGAAGTTCTATCGCGTGGCCTAAGTTCGGCTAGTTATTGAAGTTAGCAAGGCAAAGCAATACAAATACCGACGAGGCCGCAGCAATTGATGTGCACACACTACACAGCTAAAGTAGATATTACTCCGTGTTTACCGAATACTGGCCACAAGCGTAGCAATATTTACCGTTGTAAAGTTTGATACGGATTCTGCGCTTCGATTAGCGACGACTCTTTTCATGTTTACTTTATTGCATATATTTGAAAAGGCTAAAAAACGCAGAGGATCACACTAAATAATAAATAAATATACTACGACAATACACATCGCCATCTAGTCCCAAAGTAAGTGTAGCTTGTGTAATGGGTACTCAGATGACTGATGAATATCTTATGAATAATATACATATGAACACCCAGACACTGAAAAACATTCATGCTCATCACACAAACATTTTCCAGTTGTGGGAATAGAACCCACGACTTTGGAATCGTGAAGCATCGTCGCTGCCCACTGCGCCACTCAACCGTCAATACTAGAGTTGGTTGCGTATTTTTACAAGCTTTTTTTTTTATTTTTTTGCCACGGTATAAGGGCAAGCAAATGTCGATACCGAATAAAGGGTCAGATCTTGCAACTGAATTTCAAGCCAATCAAAAAGTTACATAGTAGTTAACATTATTCTAAATCCAATATAAAGGTGTATAATTTCTAGTAACAAATCTAAGTATATTTCAATTTTGTAACGTAAAAATAATACTTCGTTAACTTATCGTAGTAGGTAACTTGATACACACTTACGTGTGTATGCGTTTTAATTTTAATTTTCTGTTGCTTAGAACTGTGTACCTCATCATCATCATATCAACCCATTACCGACCAACTACAGGGCACGGGTCTCGTGTCATAATGAGAAGGGGAGAAAGGCCGTAGTCCACCACGCTAGCCCATTGCGTGTTGGCGGACTCCACACATCACTGGATGCTAGCTAAATTTTATTGCATAAATTAAAATCAAATACCAGGAATCATATTCGGCCCTCCACCAACAACTTTAGATTTTTTGTCGCCCTTCCTAGCGCAACGGTGGGCGCTGTGAATTTATCTACGAGGTCCCGGGTTCGATTCCCAGGTCTTGAGGCTTTGGCCGTCGCTAGTTACCACCCTACAAACATAACGTGCCGTTAAGCGATTAGGTGTTTGGTGCGATGTCGCGTAGACTACCTTCTACTCTCTACACGTTAGGTTAGGGCTTACCTTTTTTTAGGCATAAAACTAATAACATTAATATTTAATTTTTGATTGGTGAATCGAATTTACAAAGACTAATAATTAATTAGTTAAAAAGTTACAAATATAAAAAAGATTTTTTTAAATTTTACCTTGAGCTGAAAAAAGACAACAACAGAAAATAAGTGTAAAATATGTATTTCATCTCATTTTCATTTTATTTAAAGTGATAGATTGAGAGAGCCCCATTTGACCTTTTATCTTTATAAATGCTATTTTATTGTCCCTACAGCCCAGCTGGTTGCGGTCAAAGGAGTTCTGGGACAAAAAATTCGAGGATCGTTACGAGCAGCTCCAAGAGGACAACCAACGACCGCGCCTGAAGGTAAGCACCAAGATTTGCAATGCAGTTATATGGTTATATAAAAATAATAATCACACAGTCGTTTTGTTTGAAAGTTGAATCACTCTCTATCACTCTCTACTCTCGGCTATGTTTGATGAAAATCGGTCATCATGGCCGCCTCCACAAACTGAGGTCACGTATTTTTGACTAGTACAATACTATACGCTGTGACAAATTTCAAATGCAAGATGGGCGCCACCCCAAAATGGCGAATTTTTTTTTTCAAAACTCCCCCAATATGGGTGTCAAATGAAAGGGCTTGTCTAGTAGAATAATGTACACAATTTTGAAAGTCGGCTGTTTCTCTTTACGTTTCTTAAACAAATCGCTAAGGTGCGGCAACTATGTTTCTCGCCACATGCCACTTGTATACATTCCATAGAAGTAAATAGGTATTTCCGAGACATCCTAACCTTGACCTGATCATTAGTTGTCTTTCATCAGGTGCGATATTCATCAACTGCAAGGCCGTACTCAAAGAAAATATTCTTTTTTTGCCGAAATTAAAGGTTTTGTTAATAAAAATTGCAAATTAGGTTTAAAAAAATTATTTCCCGCGAAACACTCGCTGGGGGTCATGGATGTATTCGTGACGCCCTAGCTTTAGAAATGTTGATTTTGGTATCGATAACAAAAAACTTAATTAGCATGTAATCGGGGGATATAATTTTGGTCTCCTGCCCGTGCTAGCCCTTCTGACGTCAGTTCTCTTTGTGACATCTACCGTCTGGTATAAGGCGTGTTCCTAAGAGTTGTTTAAGCTGATACCTCCTTTGCTGAACGATTCGTCGCCAAAACTTCATCCCCACCACCTGGATGGCTGGGGATCTCTGACTGCCCATTATATTAGATCTTTTCTCCCACGCACATGCAAATTGTGGACCCCACTTCCATACGCGGTGTTTCCACTTGAGTTTATTAAGAGATTATTTAAGGGGCGGATATAAAGTATCTCAGAAACCGGCAACACATTGGTGGTTCCTCTGGTGCTGTTGATGTTTATGGGCGGCAGTGTTCACTTACGACGTAAGTTAGGTAGGTACTCACGTCATTCAGTGTCAATTTAATAGCATCGAGGCCATCAGTTGAAGCCAGCACTAATATTCTCAACCTTAGTTTTTACATCCCTACTTTTTAAGGACCTCCTCGATGACCTAAAATTGCGTTAGATCGCTACTAAGCGATAAGGCCGCCTTTTGTGTTCTACTTCCGTCTTTGTGTTTTTATTGTTCGTTTATTTTCCTAACTTCATCATGGTGTACAAATATTGAGTTAAATAAATAAATGACATGGATCAAAAGCTCTGGACTGAAAATGCTACAATCGTACGCAAGCGATGACTAAATCTCCTATTTTTCACGTCATCTTAGCGTTGTTTTCGTGGATGACATGGATTAATTAGATTTGAATCCTCCATCAGCTTCGTTCATTCGTTGTCTATCTCACATCTAAAGATTTCGGATTAGATTGCTTATTTTTTAATATCGGACTGTTTGGCATCACAGGCTAGGTCTAGAAAGTTGTCGTTCCCTTGTTCCTTCTTCTGATCTTTAAGGCGGTAAGCATTATGAAGAGCCCAGCAAATCCAGATTCGCTATTCATAACGCGTAAAATCACTTCTTGCCTCGAGGCGTTATTACTGTAGTAAAGAAATATTTTTACGTAGAAACTTCCTGACTCTTATCGAAAGATCTTTTACTCAACAGCAAATAATGACTTTTAAATGTAGTAGGTACCTGGTACATGCTATGTTCGCGTAACTGCGAGATCATATGGCCGTGTGATCAGGCGGATACCGGAGGCAACTCGTTAGAAAATTCAAATCGATCAAACACCTGAAGCTGTGCTATTATTTACACGGCAGTCCAAGAGTGAGTGAGGGATGGATGTAGTGTTCATTTATGCATGAGTGCGGTGTGGTGACGGCAGATCGGAATACCCCACCTCCCTTCCTCACCATCCCTCCTCTTCCCTTGGGAGGCATTTGAAGCGACTAAGGGAATATAACGAAGATCAGGCGGCAGTCTCGTATGGGCCACATCTGCATCATCATCGGTCACCAACCAGTCTACTATGAGCGAACCCTCCTCTTGGGCAAGTTTGATTTATGTATAGGCGTATAGTTCAACCGCTCAGGTATTTTATGGAAAGAGAAATAAATATATCAAGTTTTTTTTTACTTTAGTTACAATAATTGACGGCCGATTGGCGCAGTGGGCAGTGACCCTGCTTTCAGAGTCCAAGGCCGTGGGTTCGATTCCAAAAAACTAGAAAATTGTTTTCAGTGTCTGGATGTTTATCTGTATATCATAAGTATTTATGTACATAAATAATTCATAACAATATTCATCAGTCATCTTAGTACCCATAACCCAAGCTAAGCTTACTTTGGGACCAGATAGCGATGTGTGTATTGTCGTAGTATAAAAAAATTAAATAAAGAATAGAAAGTTTAACGACTAATCTTTTCATCTTTAAACTAAACTATTTAAGTGAGCGAGTAAACTATGGGTACGTATGTGAGTGACCTTGTTCCACCATAACTTCTAAATGCCATTTGAATTTATGTGATCCTTAAATCATACCGAGTGAAACTGACTATAGTACCTACATTTTTAAAAATCGTGATGGCAGTATGGCACCATTTTCAAATATGATAAATGGTCGAGTCGAGTGTTCAAAATATTTGAACTTTATGTTAATGTTTCTTTGGAAGCATAACTAAGCCGACAAACACTGTTTTCCATACTAAAATAATCCTTAGTCCTTCCCAATGCAATATGAGGTATATTGCATTGGGAAGGAAAATTTAACCGCATACCCATCGGTGATGAAAAAATAACAGAAAAACAAAAGTCACTTTTGAATTCATAGCATTTATGTATGTATGAGAATAAGTTGGAGAATTCATTGCGCTCAAACCTCTATATAACTCAGACAAAGACTCAGATTATGGCACAACTATCTGAATGGCTTTTGTGACATTCCTCGGTAATCATATTATTTTTGTGCCTCCCTTTGTTATAAATATCAGCGTCAGTTTTTTATGGTGATTATCAAATACGATATAAGATTCCTACTTATGCTTCCTTTTCCTCTTAAACCCCGCGGTGTTACTCTCGTTATTAAAATGAGTATATCTGTCAATTCATGATCTTTATCTTATCCACCCATTACCGGCCCACTACAGCGCACGGGTCTCCTCCCACAATGAGGAGGGGTTAATCTGTCTATTAACGATTGTTTATTATCATTCATCATCATCATCATCATCATCACCGCATTAAGCACGTCTGAAGCTGACCATAGATCTTTTGCACTCCTCATAAGCGAAGCGTTGAGGTGGGTATTACTGTCAGTTTACGCGCACCGAGAGATTCTCCAACTTAAAATGTCTCTTTTTATTTCTTTATTGCTTTTATAAGTGAACTAGCTGACCCCAGCGCCATCTGTCGGGCTGATTTGTGAATCTAAACCATCCAGGGTGCTACCCCAACGCATGCCGAAAAATTCATTCAAATCTGTCCAGCCGTCTAGGAGGAGTTCAGTGACATACACACGCACACAAGAAATATATATATATAGATATAAATAGACAATTGTTGAGAAAAAACCCCATTTTTAACACTCATGATATATTTAAATCTCTTTTTATTAAATAATTAAATAAATTAAAAATTCTTTAAAAAAGTTCTGTTTTGGACGTCCGTGTATGTGCGGATCCCGTATCTTGTGGTCACTGTGGGAAATACTTCACTTATCGAGTTGGTTTTTTTTTTAATAGGCTTCAGTATTTTGAGGTATTTGTCCTGTCACCACACGACACACCTACAGTTGCATCTCTCTCTCTCTCTCTCTCTACATAGTGTTCCTCATTGCTGAGGGCATCGTGACCCTTCCAACCTTCGGCAGAATTTGTGCCATTTGACTCGGCTTTTAGCAACCCGTAAAGCAACGGAAGTAAAAAAAAAAGAAGCCTCAAAGCATTTTGGACTTTGGTTTCCGCTAAAGCGGCACGACGTAGTTCAATGTGGTTTTTGACATTGCTTTTTATTTATGGAAAAACTTTAACTTTCAGGTAATCGTAGTACCACATTCGCACAACGACCCCGGCTGGCTGAAGACCTTCGAGCAGTACTTCGAGTCGAAGACAAACAACATAATCAACAACATAGTGCACAAGTTACACCAGCATCCTAACATGACTTTCATCTGGACCGAGATATCCTTCTTGAACGCGTGGTGGGAGCGCGCTCATCCCGTCAAACAAAAAGTAAGCTTTTATGTACCAAAAAGATTTGGTTAGAATAGTAACATTGTGCTACAAGGGCATAAAACAATCCATTTCCGCGAGACGAGGATGAAATGGGTTCTGCTTTATTCGATTGCGCGGAAATTGTAAGGTTCCTTTCTCGAGTCAGATCAAAAGTGAATATATAAGTGTCCGATAAAGTGTGTTTTATGAATAAATAAAATAAATTATTTTTAATAAAGATTATTTAACTCGTGTAGTACCTACGTGCCACTTTTGTTTTCTTTAAGGGACCATAATATTTTTGTTATATTGAATAGTTGCAAATAAATGCAAATTGGGTACTAATAAACATTCCATCGATTTATTACATATATTTAAAATTACTTAACATCATCATCATCATCTGATGTTTAGTGTGACAGTAGTAACTGCTTCCCCTGACGAACTCTGTCGCTAAAGCTACTACTTGGAAAATATTTAATAACTCTTTACAGTACTTTTCAATGCTGCTTGACGGCAGTTATAAACATGACAATAGTAACTGCTTCCCCGGACGAACTCTGTCGCTAAAGCTACTAGTTGGAAAATATTTAATAACTCTTTATAGTACTTTTCAATGCTGCTTGACGGCAGTTATAAACATGACAGTAGTAACTGCTTCCCCGGACGAACTCTGTCGCTAAAGCTACTACTTGGAAAATATTTAATAACTCTTTACAGTACTTTTCAATGCTGCTTTACGGCAGTTATAAGCATTACAGTAGTATCTGCTTCCCCGGACGAGCTCAGTGAGTAAAGATCTAATACTGTGCCAAGTCTTAGACTACTAATATGAAAGTTAACTTATTTAATAACTATTTACAAATAAAATTGGTTAGAAACTCTTACCAACTGTAGATAATGTACCTAAGTACACTATAATGAACCAATCCGACGACTGATCAGATCGTCCACGAAGATAAATGACCCTCATTGTTGCGTCAGGCTCGTAAGCGAGGATGTGCATGTACAGAAAAGAACTGCTAAAAACTTAATCTAAATCAAAGCCTATACTAATTTCGAAACCGAATTAAAATTTAGATTACTTGCACTATCAATCGTGTAAAGTTTATTTCATCGAAAGTGCAAGCAATCATCTATTTATAGGACATTAAAAATATACATATATACCATACAGTTATAAATTAGTTAAATATTTTTATACGTACGAATATATCGATAACAACAACAAAAAATATATAATTGCATGTAAACACAACAAAAATAATCATATAGACTAGAGGAAGAGGAGGGCTATGAAAACGATGAGCTTTTTTTATATACCGGGTAAGTATTGTGTAATATGTCGATGTCCGGTAATAATAGTGACATTACGTTGTATTCAGCACATATGCAGGCTATTGGGGCCTGATTACAAAGATGCGTCCTACCATAGTCCTACCTAATAAAGTTTTCAACAAACTTTTGTTGTACCTACCTACCAACGAATATATGCAACTCGAATACACGTGAAGTGTGAGCTAGCGCCATCTTTTGCATACACGCCACAACGGGACGCAACCGACGTTTGCAAATGCAATTTGTGCATAGCGCCAAGTTAGAACCTGGTTCGCCTTTGAGTACAGTTGAGCGTAGACAGTGCCTCAATTCCGCAAGCATACTCGCGCAGTATTCACGTCGTTACGACTGAATATAATCCTTGTGTAATCCGAATAGAGTTACATATGGTGTGCAAGATTCTGTTTGTTTAGATCTACCACAATGTTGAGTATGTTTACATTTTGTATACTAGTATAAACTCTATTGCTATTGAATAAGGATGATAATTCAAATCCGTGATAAAAGTGCTCGAGCATGATGCGTTAGCTTTGTTTCGAAGCGTGATGTTACGGCCTTTTCACGCCACTCACTCGGCAATGCCTTATTACAAGAGTTGTTATCCAAAGGTGAAGTACGTCATTACATTCGTAAGGTTCTGCGGGGATGTATTGTTCTACTGAAATCCATTACACCTACGATTTTGAATGTGACTAAAATTTATTTTGAGACACGCATATCATGAATATTCTGTTCATACCTACTAATCTTGCCTCAACGAATAATGAACGCGTAAGATGTTGCTATTAAGCCTTTTTTTTTTTTTAAACGAGGAGGAAAAAATCCCTTCGGACTTCTGCCTTATGGCAGGGCATGTCCGACTTGCACGGACTAAAACAACCCCCCCTATCTGCCAGGTCTGCACGGAACCGCTGGGAACTTCATGCCGACTATTAAGCCTGTGAACCGCGAACCAGATAGTGTGTTAATCGTATAAGATTCCCTCGAAAACTTATCAACCTAACTTCATTATTGGTGGGTTATTTAAATAAATCGCGAATTGCGATACCTAAGGATTGAACGAAGGGGTTCAACATAAGCGCTACGCTCGGGATCTACCAAAAACCCTTAAGTTACGCTTGGGATTAGTGATACATTGCATTACCGCCTCGTTGAACTATCTAGGTACTACAAACCTTCCACAATAGGCAATACTATCAACTTTACTATAAAAATAATTTGCAGTCCCGTTATTAATTTCTAAATATTCAAACGTCAATAAAACTATTCAATAACATTGTTAATAACTAGCTTTTGCCCGCGACTTCGTTTGCGTGGACTTCAGAATTGGGTATTTAGCTTCGCTCGTTAACAATTTTTAAAACTATTTGACAGATTGATATGGAAAGTACATGCCATTTTATAATATTAGTAGGATTATATATTAACAATTCCATAGAACTAGGAATCTTAACTTCAAATAATATGTATCCTTTGGTTTACAGGCCTTCAAGAAGCTTATCAAGGAGGGTAGGCTCGAGATCACAGCCGGCGGCTGGGTTATGCCGGACGAAGCCTGCACACACATCTACGCCCTCGTCGATCAATTCATAGAAGGTATTTCAATCTATTTTCGTTGGTTAAAAAAAGCCTGATAACTAACCTGCTAACTTTAGAAGCAATGGTTTGGAATTGAGATATTCTGTCCAGCACGGCTAGCATGGAAGGAGACAATTATATACCCGGGGAAAGGATATAAATATATCTTTTTCCACAGCTTTATAAACTCTCAGAGCACTGGCACACAACACACATAAAAGGGGGTAAACTGAACACGTTAATAATATGTATGTTAGGGGATATAATCGGGGGATATAATGTTTGTCTCCTTCCTGTGCTAGCCCTGCAGACTCTCGGCACCATCGCGTAGTTAGGAAATGCCCCCCCCTTGCGCTCCAGAAAGCATCTTAAGCCTTCGGTCCCGGATATCGATAGGTATGCTAACTGCTTCAATCGAATCTTACAAGCCATCGACCTTATACATACTTGCTACGTAACAACGCTTTTGGCGATCTTTGACGATATAAAAGTAGAAATTAATCGTCATTTCTATCCAACGAGTCCGTATCGTGAATAAGTTTTACTTATTATGTTCTTACAATATTCTATGGAAATCACGGGTTAAATTAAATCAACTTGTTAACGAGCTTGTTTGTCTTTGTTTCAGGCCACAGCTGGGTGAAAGCCAATCTGGGGATAGCTCCAAAGACCGGGTGGTCGATAGATCCTTTCGGGCACGGACCTACTGTACCGTACTTATTAGAGCAGAGTGGGCTGGAGGGAACTATCATCCAAAGAATCCATTACGCTTGGAAGCAGTGGCTGGCTCAGCGGCAAATCGAAGAGTTCTACTGGACAACCGGCTGGTCTCAACACAAGCCCTCTCTGATCGTCCATAACATGCCCTTCGATATCTACTCCATTAAGTCCACCTGCGGGCCACACCCTGCCGTCTGCATAGGTTTTGATTTCAGGAAAATACCCGGAGAGTACACCGAGTACACAGCTAAATATGAAGAGATAACCGAGCACAATCTCCCTAGCAAGTCAAAGGCCTTGATCGAGCAATACGAGCGCATCGGCTCCCTCACACCTCACAACGTCATCCTCGTGCCGCTCGGAGACGACTTCCGGTACGAGTACGGCATCGAGTTCGACGCACAGTACACCAACTATATGAAAATGTTCACCCACATTAACAATCATAAAGAACTTTTTAACGCTGATGTTTCATTTGGCACTCCCCTCGACTATTTCAATGCGATGAAAGAGCGACATACTGACATACCGACATTAAAAGGCGATTTCTTTGTGTATTCCGATATTTTCAGTGAAGGTAAGCCCGCATACTGGTCCGGTTACTACACCACACGACCCTACCTCAAAATCCTAGCACGACAATTCGAACACCAGCTGAGAACGGCCGAAATCATTTTCACGCTGATCTCGAACAATGTTAGGCAATCTAGTAACCAACAACTAATTGCGTCAGAGAGAAGGCTAGAAAAATCCTACGAGCAGTTGATAACAGCTCGCAGGAATCTAGGCCTTTTCCAACACCACGACGCGATCACCGGCACTTCTAAGGCTAGCGTGATGAGCGACTACGGCACTAAACTTATTACTAGCATTTATCACTGCATTCGACTCCAAGAAAGCGCCCTCGCCACTTTAATGTTACCGGACCACGCACACTCTTCTCAGAGTATTCTACAAAGTCAAATGGAATGGGAGACGTACGGAAAACAGCCGCGACAACTGCAGGTGTCCCTCGTCGACAAAAAGAAAGTCATCCTGTTCAATTCTCTCGCCGAAGAACGTACGGATGTCGTAACAGTGAGAGCGAACGTGACTAACATCAGAGTATATGACACTCGCAAGAGAGAATACGTGGCCTACCAAATCACCCCAAACATTGATATCCGCGAGAACGGAAAATATGTCTTGAGCGATGTTAATTTCGACATCACATTCGTTGCTACCATTCCACCCCTTAGTGCAGTTACGTTCAATCTCGAAGAGTATACGAACACCTCTCACCACTGCACGGTTTACTGCAACAACTGCGGCATCGGAAAACAACTAGACTCCGAGAAATCGGAACTTTTTCCCATCAAGAAAATGAAACCTGGCGACATCCAGTTAGAGAACTCTGTCTTGAAACTACTGATCGATAGAAATACTGGACTTTTAAGGCAAGTGAAAAGAAAAGATTCGCGACGAAAGAGTGTAGTTGAAGTTCAATTCGGAGCCTATAGGAGCGCACAGCGGCACTCGGGAGCGTATTTATTTATGCCCGACTACGACGAACCCGAAAGAAAAGAAATTCTTAAAAACTATATGACCAGAAATGATGACGATTCTATGCAACACATGGATGACAATATTGTCATAATCGCTGGGCCCGTTTCCACTGAAATCACCACCATGTACCTGCCCTTTTTAGTCCACACGATCAGGATTTTCACAGTTAAAGACTCTCTACTTGAGTATGGCGTCCAAATTGAAAATATAGTCGATTTCGAGAATCCACCAAAAAATAGAGAAACGGAACTATTCATGCGTATGCAAACGAACATACAGAACGGAGAGGTGCCGGAGTTCTACACCGACCAGAACGGGTTGCACTATCAGAAGAGGTTGAAAGTGATTAAATTAGGAATAGAGGCGAACTACTACCCGATCACAACGATGGCTTGGCTTCAGGACGAGGAAACGCGACTGACCTTTATAACTAATCATGCACAAGGGGCCTCCTCGTTTGAACCGGGTCGATTGGAAGTGATGTTGGACCGACGCACGCTGTACGATGACCACCGCGGGGTAGGCGAAGGCGTCGTCGACAACAAGCCCACGATCTTCCAAAACTGGTTGCTCATAGAACCAGTGGCCCCGGATTCCGGAGCGAGCGAAAAGAAAGACACGAACGAACACGGCTCGAGCTTCAACGAGAGACACTTTATTCCGGAACCGGTATCTACCAACTATGAGCTACCATCGCGAACTGCTGGCGTCCTAAGCCGAACTCTGAACTATCCGGTTAACGTTTACTTAGTGGATACGAGCGAAGTCGGTGAAATCGCTGTAAGGTCGAACAAGGCGTTCGTCCAAGACTTCCCACCTGGAATTCACCTGCTCACTCTACGGACTATCACTGACGAACACCTGGAGCAGTACCCGAGTCGCGAAGCTTTCTTAGTTTTGCAACGACCTGGCTTTAGCTGCTCCGTGGGGAATTCTTCATACCATACCTCCGCTAGTTTCTTGCCAACGACCACGTTTAAAGACCTACGCATTACCAACATATCTTCTGTAAGCTTAACGGGCCTCAAGCATTACAAATCATTTTTCGGCTTCGAAGATATTGAATTATCTCCTATGGAAGTCAAGACCTATAAGATTCGATTTTAAAATCATTACTATAGTAGACAATTTTTATGTATTTATTCAATGGTTTACCATTTTAGTGTCGTAAAAGCATCGACGCACACGTTTTAAGCAAGTGTCATTTGTAAATAGTGAGGGTTTAATGGCCCAAAATGTTTGTCTGTTGAAACAGAAGTTACGATTTCTCATAATGCATTTGATGCGCGATTTAATCGTGTAAAAACTCATGAATGCTCATGAAGGTTTAAACTTGGCGAGCGGCTTTTTCACTTGGGCGTACATCGAAAGTGAATGCGAGAAGTCGTAGGTATCAACCTCGGCTGAACAACTGAGACTGAAATCGAATAAGAGTCAATGGTGCAAGAGTTATAAGACTATGCAGTGAGAACCTGGCACTTGTGACCATAGAATTAACTATTCAAATATAGTTATTTTAAACAGTTCCTTTACTAGTATGTATAAGATAGGAAGCCTAAACAATCCCTTGAAAAGAAAAGCTATAACTGCATTACAATCCAGTGATGTGTGTAATATGAGGTGGAATCATCATATTTAACGGAAAGCCTAAGGTTTTAAGAAGCATTTGCACGTAAACTACATCGCCTTAGAGATATCCAATCAATAAAACTCCATAGGAGCTCTACGACAGGACATAAAACCTCTAGACTGAAAAGGCATGGTAGTTGTAATGTTCGCATCAGCAAATCATGGACGCTCATAATACAGTACAGTTTGCATAATATCACATAGTATATCACATAGTATATAACACCGACAGCCTGAAGTTGCCTCTGCGAGATATCGCATGTACTCGTTCCATTAACAGATTACTAAAAACACACTTGTTACAATCCAACAAAGATTTCGCGTACCTATTATATGGCACTTACGTTCGGTTTTGAGTAATGATACTTTACCTGGAAGTTGCGGCCACTGGTTGTCGTCAGGACCGCGTAGGCTTAAGCGGTAAGTGAAGTGATGTCATTTATTATTTGCCCTGATTTTTCGAATTATAGAATAGGTACACTTCCCTTCTCTCGATGCTATTTGCCCACCCATACAGAATCAGGGTCCGGTAATTTTGAGCCCCTGCACTCATCCACAAAAATTAAATTTCTATAACATGTTTGGTTTGAGCATTATATTATTCGAAGAAGGTTGTCAACAACCTACCTTCTTCGAAATTGTTGTACAGACCAAATAGATAAGCAGCGGCCAGCAAAGGTTTTATGAAAATCCACATCTGTCGTGATTTGGCTGTCAATTAAATTACACAGCTGCCCTCAAACCGACCTCTATACTACGCTATAGCATGTTATAGGAGTCAGTGCATAGCAAACTCATACCTGTCGCGTAATTTAAAAATGGAACGATTTTTTACTCCGAAACATGGTAACCAAGGAGGTAACTCATCAAAAGTTTTATTTAATTTTCCTTTGATCTTTCCCATAGAGAACAGGCAAAGGTATATCGCCGTACAGCCAGGTTTATTTAAATTTCGAAGTGGCTTAGAAATGGTAAGCTGTTTATTGAAAAAAGAACAAGTAAACACTTTAACGCGGGAAATAAAGGCATTTACGGACTTACATGAGAACTTAGCCCACGTTTACACGGTCGTCAATCAACTCCTCTTATGTTGGCCGCTGCAGTAATGCACTATTTCAAGCCTAAGGTCGCGCGAAATTTAATTTTTTACCATAATAGAATGTAATTTTATCGCTTTAACATTAACTAAGTAAAAAAATATAAAAAAATTTAATAAGTTCAAAATTTTGTAAAACGATTTACACCTTAGTACCTATATTTTGTATTTTTTGGAGACAACAAAATATTTATCTGCCTCAGGACCAAATTATTAAAAAATAAACTTCTCAATACCGAGAATCTATTTGAATCGCTTTACGTGATATACATTTACGTGTAATATTAATTGAGAAATTACAGAAGGGCCACGACCTTATCGCATAAGCTGTTAGGGAAATGGGGCGCAGCAATAGTCAAAAATAAATGTAAAGAAATATTTTCAACAAGCTTTCTAAGCAAAGTATTATTCCGAAACTCGTGCTAGAAACATTTGCAAATAATAAACACGTAGGCCGTTGACGGCCTACGTGTTTATTATTTGCAAATCACGGTTTTGAGTGAAATTTTCATCGTCATCAACGTATGCTCGCCTGGTACTTAAAAAATAGGATCGATGTTATGTCGATGAGTGTTGTTTTAGTGTGCGAGACAATAATCGTCGTGTTTGTGAAATTTTAAATGTATTAGGATCGGAAGGAGACTTTCAGACATAGATACTGGAATTCCTGAGGAAAAAGCGGCAATTCACTCACGAAGATCGGAAAATACAGTGGAAAATACTCAAGTCAGTTATTTTCGTAATTTAACATAATTTTTGTCGCCTGTTACACTGCTTATGCCATAAGATCGCAACCCTGCGATTGATTACATTGCATATATTTTACACGTTTATATGACATAAATCGCATAAACGATACTCTCGACTATTGTTTTGTGAAAATCACAATGCTATACGTACCAACGCACTGTAGCTCTCTTTTGATGCATAATTTTATGATAATTTAATAGTTTGTTTATGTAAACGCAGAATACACTGTATGCTTAATGTAACTTATCTAGAAGGGCGAATCCGGTAATTGCGGGCGAATTCAAATCGCAGCTATCTCGTAATTCATTGGCATTAATAGTTCTTGTATTAAAGGGTGACAAAAATCTCCACCGCCTGGTGGTCAAGGTCGATTGGACGGCGTTCATTAACGTTATGGATTCCCTGAAAGTGACTTAACATAAAAGTATTTTGTTTGTCCATTGGAGGTTTTTTTTAGTGAGTGCAACATCCGGAGTAATTTTTCGTATCCACTTCTATGATGAGAGTGAATGACAAAAACATTCTCGTCTACTTGATGAACACCGCAGCCCATTTCGTGAGCTGCGATTACGTCATAGAAAATCGTGCGAGGAATTGGCACCAAGGCAACTGTTTGCAGAGGATAGTCGCGCGTTTCTCGTTCCTTTCGGATGTAGAACCGCGGAAATTTTTAACTCCGAAATTCGCCCATCTAGACAAGCTTTGAGTGCGTTCTGCGGGGAGTGCGATAAGATCGTGCGCTATATTTTCTTATATAAGACATTATACATTTCGAAGGAACCAGTCTTCACATCTCGGTGTGGACGGACGACCAAACGTCAGCCAATATATGGCATTCGCATACACAGATAATGTTGAGTAACCTGGAAACGTACACTAGAAATACAGGATGCATTATATTAGCATGCGATCGAGATAAACAGGTGCAAGCTTCACGCTCCGCAGAACTTCCACTCAGCCTAATTGATCATTACCTATGGCATATTATTAAGACAAATACATTGAGGCAATCCATTAAGGCAATCCATTATAGACAGAGTATCAATAGTTTCCTTTGATCAAGCAACTCCAGTTAATTACAACATTGCTTGCTTAATGTATAGTCTATAATTGGCTCCGTGTGAATGATTCATTGTTTACAGAACCACCTATTCTGTATGTTACAACGGTTTACCTGTAAGGAATATTTATTATGTACGCGCGTAAAATTAATCTTACGCACCACCACGTCTAAAGCATCACAACTATTGGATATTGCATACGCTTTATGATGGCACGAATGTTATAAGCGCGACAACCTTGGTATCTTAGAACAATGTCTGGGCCCTGATTCTATATCTCTCACAATGTTTACAGTTCCGTATTTTGAAAGCAATGAGGAATGCATATAGGATAACTTAGGTGTCATTCTTTCAAGACACTTTTTATGAGAAATACGTGCTGGATTTGATACCTCTATTTGTACTAAATAGGTACCAAATACTCTGATTAGTCTGATTAGTTACTTTACGTTGACCTAGAATCATCTAATTGAAACTGGAAAGCACCGAAACTGTCAAATAGTTAAAAACACAGTAAACATTTATCTTCGATTTACAAAAGTGTTAGGAAACCTTGATGCATGAGTCTGACTCGCGCTAGGCCGATTCTTACGTTAGCAAATTTCGATTAGGAGATTTGTTATGGTAATACATGTAATCCGTACCTCCATACTAATGTTATAAACGCGAAAGTATGTTTGTTTGTCCATCAATAAGGCAGCAACAGAGCAACGGATCGATGTGAACTTTAGCATAGAGATAGTTTATGGGCCGGAGAGAGCCATAGGCTAATTAATAACACAGAAAAATGCACAGTACCTGTTCTTGCTCGCATTTTTTCCGGGATGAAAAGTAGCCGATTTAGCTCATAAACTATCTCTGTGCCAAGAATCACGTCAATCTGTTTCTCGGTTGCTGCGTGATTGAAGAACAAAAAAAAAAAAGGAATCGTGCCTTTTCCGGAATTAAATGTAGCCTGTGTCACTCTCCGGCCCATAAACTATATCTCTTTGCAAAAAATCACTTAAATCCGTTGCTCTGTTGCTGCTTTATAGAAGGACAAACACACAAACAGTTTTGTAGTTGAGAGGAGGGAGAGTAACATGAGCTACTTTTGGTCCTGGAAAAAGTTTGATTCCTATAAGGGTGGTACAGAAAGTATAATAAAAAGTCGTCCTTTAATCACGCCCTAAAAAAGTAACCCAACTACTTTATTTTTGGCATTGAAATGGTTGAACGAACGAACGATGAATAGTGCACTGTTCTGTATTTACATCGGTGTCCTATTGCGATCAAAACCGCGAGCGAAGGTGCGGGTAAAAACTAGTAGACTATAAACAAACATAAACATATAACAGAGAATTAGGGCCCAGATTTTTTTTAAATTTACAATACCCTAAACCAGCCTCAGCTTACTACCAACGGATATTGTCCTGTTACTTATAAAAGTGGTACCATTGTATTTTATACAACATTAAAAAGTTATTGTCACTGAAAGTGAGTCTGCACTTAAAACATTTTTGTATAAGAACTAGAACACACTACGGTTTTCTCCAGCGGGCGTTTGCAGTCAAAAACCGCTTACAGTTCACGCACTGGCTACATAAACGCTGAAAACTGTATAAGAATTTAAATTTAACAGATGGTTGCGCAGTTTTACGCCGAGTACGCATATAAAAGTTTATTTCTAAAATCTGCTGCGTTTATAACCGCAAGTGCGTTTGCTCGTATTTATTAATTTAGATTCAGAAAATCTCGCGGTTTATCGTACTGTTTTCTAGAACGTTAGTTAATGTAGTTTAAATACACTATATATGTCTATTTATCGATATAGTATAAAAATTGGTGTCTAAATAATATTGAAGTTCTACTTATATAGGTTACGCTGTTATACCCAAAGAAATAATTTTTATCTTTATAATTTGTTTTAGCATAACATGAAATGTAATGGACAGTTTCTAATGGGGATCTAACTGTATGTAATGAAATAATTCTTAGTTAGCCCGATATAGTTAACAAGCTTAAAAACAAATTATGCTTAAACTTTTTGGTTCAAGCATTTGACATTTGTTAATATACAATAAAAATATATTATAATTTTAATAATTAACAGATACTAAACTATTACATAACACTTATTCCCCAGTAGATGTAAATTATATTACCTTGTTACGTTACAGTTGAAGCTGATCGCATGTAATCGCAATAATGTTTCAAATCGTTATGAAATCCTAGTAATTTTTCAACCGTTACGTTATATTGTTGAATTGAGTTGGCAAGTCACAACGATTGAACGTTCATATAAATCAAGATTTCACGAAAAGGGGTCATCCATAAAAGACGTCACACATTAGGGGGATGCAGGTGGTCAACAAAATGGGATATCGTGGGGGCATGGGGCTTTAAGGGGGCATGGATTCATGAGATTCGTGTGACGTTATGTATGGATGGTATCTATAACCGTATGAAACATTTCAATGAAAAATAATAGGTGCTCTCTACTCCAAAAAAGAGGCGCATGCGTTCAACTTTAAATCACTATCCAGGTTGTGTTTGCATAATATTAGCTGTACTAGCCTTATTCCGTTTTATTTATATAATATTATTCTGTAAAAATATAATTAAGTTGCTCGTATATTACGAGTCCCAACCACAAACGCCGCACGAACTATTGAATGCTGCTGACGTCATCATCAGTCAAGCGATGATGGGCATTCGATAATATCGATATTCGTCTGTTTATTTCGATTCTAGATTTAAACTTACGTAATCGTGAACAAACAATTTATAATTAAAAAAAAGAATATTAAATTAAAATAACTGCCTTTATGTCATGTAACATTTGTTATGTTATCATCCTATAAATTAAATAGTTAACTGATCCAATCGTTATTTATTCTCAATGCTACCGATGGATTTCCAAAGTTCGATTGGACATCGGCATATATTTTAATTTAATATTATAGTCTTTCCGGAGAATCGACTTGGATGGTTAACAGCAACGAAATGTGCGTTTTGCTCTGCGGTTGCGGCTCGTCTTGTATGTTTCTAGCTTTATATTAAGCCACATTGTTTTTATTGTGTAAATGCATTTTTATTTATAAATTTATTGCATAATATAATTTATACGTAGTAATAATGTAATACTTATAAACATTTACGTGTAAATTAATGTAGTATAAATTATACAAGTGTTTATATCAGCCATCATGAGAATCTCTGAAAAAAAAAAATGGGTTGCGAAACAAGTTATCTAAATACTATAGGAAATATATAATAAATATAGTAGTTAATAAATCATTTCACGTAGTTATAATGAATATGATAATCATTATGAGTTCAAACCAGTCTATGTTTACCACACCTCACAATCTTAGTTTAAGTATATTTATCTATGATTTATGTATTAACTTTTTGTGATAAAGTACTTTTTTAAATTAATTTTAACTTTAATATTTATTTGGGACGGACACAAATTGGTTTATGCGTAAATAAGTCTGGTTTATTATCACACTATTATATTAACATTGGTTCTATTTTGGTTTCTTATTTTATTATTAGTTCTATTTATTAGTTCTATTTGGTATTTGGTTGATTGGTTCTATAGAAGCCGGCAATAAACTCTGCACAATTTACCAGCTGCAGTACATACATTTATTTACCATTTGTCTACAATTGTGCATATTAAAGCTTGGCCGATTAATGGTTCTTTCTTTGTGGTTACCGTATTTCGACAGTTCATCACATTACTGCTCCGACGTAGGGAACGGATCACTTCTGAGGTTGATAAGGGTGTAGGCCGTAGACCACTCCAATTGCGGATTGGTAGACTTCTCACGCCTTTGATATCGTTATGAGGAAGTCTCAGACACGAAGGTCCCCCTACGTTTTCCTTCACTGTTAAAGCAAGTGAAATTTTAGGAGTGCGTGCTCCCGAAAAAGGAAGCTGTAGTCCTGAGGGGGCGTTCATAAAATACGTGAGATGTTGGGGGGGGGGGGGGGGGCTTTGACTCGGCAAATATCACGCATTTCTTGATTGAACAAAAAAAATTATATTTTGGTACATTGGTCTTTTTACAATAACAATCCAACGCGTTAACGTAAGAAAACCACATTTTGATAAATCTCACGTGAGATTGGGGGATGGGGGAGGAGGTTGAATAAAATTCCACGACGTCTCACCAGGGTGGGAGGGAGGCACAGAAAATTTAAGAAAACACCTCACGTAATTTATGGACGCCCCTTCACCGTATTTCAACAGTCAGTTTTATGCAAACCATAACATTCTAACAATATAGCCATACAATCACTCAACTGGTGTCACAGCCAGACATTTCCTCATTTCTTATAGTGTGAAATATATATCAATAATTGAAAAGAAAATTGTACTTACACAAAATATCAAATATCACGTAAAGGAGTCAACACACCGACCCCGCGACTTGATGCCGTTATCTGATGATAACGGCATCAAGTCGCGGGGCATCATGCCGTTTGAAAAGTAGCAGTTTCGGTGTGTAGATTCCTTTAGACAGTTTTCTGCATATATTTCGATTAAAATTTATATTATCTGTCCCAAATAAATGTAACTCCAGATAATAATTATAAATTTGATTGCTTTAAGATTCGTAATGTATTACCAGATACCTCTGTTTTTATTTGTAAAAAAAGGCCGGAAATCAAGTTTACTAATTTAAAAAAACGATGATGTACATTTTATGTTTAAGAAATAAATGTGTAGTTGAAAATAAAATCATTGAGAAAATTTACAAGAACATGTATTTGATTTATTACCTTACAAGAGTCGTCGCAGCCACTCTGAAGTATTTTACAATATTATTTCTTAAAAAATTCAGGATTTCATAAGAAGTGTTACAGTATTGCTCAAAAGTTCTTAACACTAACACGGAAGCTTTGAAGTCTTTGAACCTGACGAGAATTTTGCGTTCAGTCCGTTTGGGAAATGTCCAAACTTAAACAGTACTCATAGATTGAGTCATTCTCAAGAGTCCGTTACAATGAACGTGATAATTATCACTAAGCGGGAATTGTAGAAGAGAATTAATATATACTTAGACAATACACACATCGCCATCTAGCCCCAAAGTAAGCGTAGCTCGTGTTATGGGTACGAAGAAGACTGATGAATATTTTTACGAATAATATACATTATACATAAATACTTATAATATACAGATAAACACCCGGCCACTGAAAAACATTCATGATCATCACACAAACATTTTCCTGTTGTGAGAATCGAACCCACGGCCTTAGACTCAGAAAGCAGGGTCGCTGCCCACTGCGCCAATAGGCCGTCAAAACTGAATTAGTCAAAAAAAACAATGTTCGAAAGGCAAATGGAATCCGGTAACAAACTATCGGACGTGTCCGTAAACCACGATGATCGCAGTCGTTTCGACTCGACTCCCCGCGGGAGCGGCATCTAGTTATAATACTGGGAAACTACTGCCACTCCGCTCCCCGATTTAGTAACCATGCATCAAATACGTAAACGTAGGTAGGAAATCTTAGTAAGCATACAGATAACCTAGCAAGCAAGCTACCGAGTACTCCGAAGTCTTATGATGAACGAACTTTTTTTTTATACCACTAAAGTTATAGTGGTAGCTAGCAACCGCCGAAGCCTCCCAACAGACCAGGGAATATTCAGAAATTATAAATTCCCGAATTGCCCCTGCCTCCAACTGAAAAATACCGCTGCGTCAAACGTCCGATACCTCTAGGACGGCCTAAAGTTATGTCCACAACTGACGTCCGATACTTTGCAACAGTTTCGTGTACATTTATTATTTAAGTACCTATAAGCCGCTCTGTCAGGCGCGTCTGTCAGTCTATAATTAGATTTTGCATTATCGCAAAATTTTCGCCGCGGCCATAGCTTCCCCGTGTATCATCAAAGGCAGTTATCATTATACACTCAAGTGTGGTCGTGACAAAAATAGTCAATAGCGTGGCCATAAATATATAGGCATAAGTACAGAACTTTAAGATTCGAAGTGAAACAAAAAACACACGTCTTCTCATTGCTTAGTCGAGTGAAGCTAACTCTACACTCGCGCAGCCGATACCATAAGTGTAGATTCGCGATGCAAATTTGATACAATTTTTAGTACAAAATACGTATCAAATTTAAAAAAAAAAAGCGAAAAAAAAGTAATTATTATTTTTTGAAACATACTTTACACCAACATATTTCATTATTTACATTAGACCGGTACGACAAATTGACTATGGGTTGTCGTTATATTACGACAAAGGATTCAAGTAGGAACGCTCTCGACCTTACTAGAAATATTTAGAACCTATTGAGAATATGAAGGTGTTGTGTAGCAATAATGTTGAGTTAATTTGAACATCGGGTTCTATCACAAAAAGGGTATTTTGCGCTAGTCCCAAAGTTTTTCTTTAGTAAAAGGAGATATTGGTCGCGGAGACGTAACGCACGAATTTCGAGACATATTACGAGATTTATGCGCGAATGTAGAGCTGGCTTAACACAACGAGCATCAGATATTAATCTACAGCACTGTATCTACAAATAACCGTGTCCAGTGACTGGAAAGTCAAACGAAAAACCGTTCAAAAACCATTTTAAAACAAATTAGGGTTCCGTAGTACAACAAGGAATCCTTATAGTTATGGTCTACTTGATTGTGAGTTACAGGTACAATTTTCTTTAAACCAAGGCTATAAACGTTGCAAACATATTTGAAACAGATATACTTCAATTTTTCAGTTGATCTATATAATTTGGAAAAAATAAATTAAATGTCGTTGACAGTATGGATGCTCACAGTTATTATTTTCCAACGAAATATCGATATATCGATATATTACCAACAAAGAGTATACAAAGACTAGGTGAAGCTGACATGTTCCTGACACTGGCCGGTTGTGTGGAGATACTTCCCGACTCATATACATAACTCTGCCCCCAACCGCACTCATTTTACACAACATTAAACCTAATTAATTATTTAGCGCGAATCTATTTAAAATTTTAAGTATTAATTGAATTGGAGCTTATCAAATCTAGAACAACCAATAACTAACTGAAGACAAAACATTCCAACACTTTGTTCCTCGTAAATACAATAGTTTTAAATTCGAATTAATGATTCTATTAAATAAACTGCTTAGCTTATGTCTATCACAAGAAACGCCTGAGTAATAAAACCCTTCTCACTTTTCTTATAGCACCGTAAAACTACAAAGTTAATAAAGAATTAATCTAATCTAAAAGAGATATTTTTTAATCCACTACTAGTAAGTTCTTGAATGCAATCTCACCTGGTTGGATGTGATGATGCAGTTTAAGATGGTAGCGACTAACGTTTTAGGGAGTATGGCAGTTTTATTAAAGCCCTAATCAGTTTCTACACTATGGTGGTCCAGTCTGCGATACAAGGTTATCTCATGCACCCGATTGGTGCTCTTTTTATGTTTGAGCACCAATAACTCAGGGCACTTTTTGTATCTTCAATGGCCCTGACCATACGGTGTTTTACGTTAGTCTAAGGGAACGCCAGTAAAGTAAAGTTTTAATGTGTGCTTAAATTTTAAGAAGAATTTTATTAATCGAGCGTTAAACAACGAATACGCAAACAAAATTGTAACAGTTTGAACTCGCTTACATTTTATTGTCAAATATTGGCACAATTAAAAATCAGGTCAATTCGCCACAGAACTTACCTATTTGGGAGACATGAATATAATAAACAGCAAATACGCGATTGTTTTGTGATACCATATTACCATATAAACTTAATAATAAAGTAATAATAATTATAACATTTTATCTAAATAAAATACAATTTCATACTATATAATATCATAATTTTTTCCATGATGTAAAATTTATCTAAATGTTACTAAATAATTAACAATTATTATGATTGCATAAGGACGGTAGATATGATGATATAAAGCAAAGAACAAATAAGTAACATAATACGCATATAAACGGGGTCCGTAGGCGTTAATATTCAATATTGAATTTCAATATGGAAAATTCTTAACGCGATACTAAATCAGAAAATACCCATTTTCACATCATTATCCTCAGCGTATTAAAGTCTCTCATAGGAGAGTAAATTTAAAGCTGCGACCCACAATGCTGCACAATTGCGGTTGGGCGGGCTTTGCCTTACTTTACTTTATCGCATAATAATAAGGTTTCAAGTCCGTTTCAGGTTAACAAAGGAAACCACTAGTTCTAAATAATTAACTGATCTCCATCTTATCTTATTTTTAATTGTTTCATACCTTAAGGAGCAACATACATTGAGAATTCATGACATATAACTTATTCTAAACTGTCACGTACATGCCATTATTAAATTTTGATATGAATAAATACCGCCAGCCCGCGTAGTAGCAGCGTGGTGGGTCTATGCTCTTATTCTATCAGAATGGTAATTATGTATTATTTTAAACATTTAACATAGAATTGGCCTTGGCAATGAAACTTATGATAATATAATCAACTTTAGACCCAAAATTATTAATCAATCTCCATTCAGCGTTTGAAAACGAATCACGGAACCCTGAATACAATAACGCGTTAGCAATTCCAGCCCCTTAAAAACTTTTTGTTTGGTTACGTGATGACAACCCATCATACAAAACATGTATTTTCGACAACGAGCGTTGTATGCTTCTATCAATACTATACTAGATAGTCCGATAGAAGAAAAAAAGTCTTGACTTCTCTTTAAGTTATCTGGTATGTGTGAGCTTTAACTATGTGGCCGTAACTAAATCGAAGATTCTAAAACTAGTTTTGAATTATTGCTCTGACTAGGTTGCGATTTAAGTGGTTTTATGCGACTATGTGAGATGGTGATAACAAGCAAGGCTAATTTGTTGAGCTTTTCCTTAGCCGACAAGCTCGAGTTTGTAGCTTTAGTTTTAAGTTTACCGTTTATCACCATGTACGCATCAAAAGTGCCCTCTATGGGCCCAGCCATTTGATTAAAGAATTATATTACCACAAAAAAAAACAATAAAAGAGGTACATTTAAACGTGTCATAGATTAGCTATTTGTTTTTAACAAAATTGGCAATAATATTTGCATTTCGTCGCCTTAGCGGTTATATATTCGATCTAGAATTTTACAGTAGTGAGTTTTGTGTAATTAACACATTATGAAGCTTTGCAATAGTCAAGTTGCAGTTCCAATGCCACAGAGACAGTTTTTGAGAAAAATTTGTTTTTTTATTAATGTTTTAATTCCAATTTTTATTATATTTAATTTTAATGTAATCATTATTTTTTTTATCTGTTAAGTCCTAAGTTAACTGATTTTTTTTTCATGACATTTTTAAAATGATTTATTAATTTTTATGGGTGAATGTGAACTGTAAATTAGTATTAATTTTATTTATTTTAATGCCTATTTTATTTTTTATAAACATCTCTAAGTGTAAATTTTAATATTTACAAATAAGCAGCAGCGCTAAGGTGACGAATTTCGCTTACCTACTCAATAGATCAAAAAAAAAATATGGGTTACCAAAACGGGGGTCATATCTATTATGTTATTGACCGAAGACTGGTTTTAAATTTCATAAAGAGCAAGTGACAGGGAACTGTCAGTTGAAGCTGCCAGAAAAGTCACTGAAAGGGCAGTTCTAGGACTGTCTACGGAATACCAAACTCCTCGATAGCTTACAGCCGATATTTCGAGTTAGGATCCGATAGTGAAGCAGGAATACTGACGACATACTCTACTCGAAGTTAATCCTTTTGATCCAGCATGCTTGCGTCGAGATAATTATTTCTACCCGTTACTCGTGCTTTTTCCATAGACGAGAAAATTGGTAGACATAATTTTCTAGAGCATGTTATATATTATAACCCGAAGACAAAGAGGATTTTACTGTCTACTGGACCGACATGTTTTTTTCGTCTTCGGGCTATCTTGTATAATATTCTCTCGTTGTCGATGAGTAAAGCTATCGAGGTCTTTGATTAGAAAAGGGACATACAAAAACAGAAAAGCGACTTGGTAAACTACGCAATTCAGTAAACGACATTTACTATAACTAGTTAAAGTAACTTAAACGCCACTTAATGTGAAAGCAGCACAAATGGTGTTCTAAACTACGACAGTAAGGCGCTCTGCAAACGTAGACACTTTTAGTAACCGTCGTACAACTATCAGAATTAACTCAATGCTTATACACCCAATTTTTTCTTACTCGTCTTATAATTTAAACAATATTTTCATTACAATTGCTCCTAACGTGGACCTTATTACATCGATATAAGGCTACTAATCCAAGATAACAGATATGCCTGTTTTATTTAACATTACCGCACTTGTGTTTTTAATATAAATATTTGATACTTACTATTTAACTTTGCTGCGCGATTTTCCGTAATTAATATTTTGTTAATTTAGCTTTGGGGTTGATTATTAATAATTTAGAAATAAAAATAAATTTAAAATAAATAGTAACTTTGCCGCTTGTTATATTTAAAGTTCAAAAATAATAATTAAATTATCCAGTTTAACTTGGAAAGCAGATTTTACTCATCCGGGAATAAAAATCGCGGCGCGAATCACAATTAACCTTTTTTCACATAAAATCTAGAGAGCGGCCTACGAAACTTTTATACAGTGAAACTTCAAAAAAAGGTTTAGTTATTTTCTGAGAACGTACTTAAAAGTTTAGCCTGTTTTGTCCCGCAAGTGTTATGAAAATCGTCGTATGTATTTCACTCTCGGATTCCGTATCGCGCTCGCTTACAGCTCGCGTGCCTAAAACCGCCTCGTGTTGTGTAATGTAAACGTACTAGTTGCATAATCTACTATTTCATTACATGTTAGTGTAAAGTATATTTTAAAAATAAAAAAAACCAGTGCGTTAATATAAATAAAAACATAACAATAAAATTAGATTTTCTTCATATACGTGTAGTTTTATTTACTTAAAACTTTAGTTATTTAAATCTTTATTATAAGACAAATAGGAAAACGTAAGACTATACGTCCGGTATCAAAAACTGGACAAGGTCCCAGGTTGCTAGTTAATATTGGCTTCTTTCAGAAAGTGTCTACCTCTGCACAGTTGATTTCGCAGTATGATAAAATATTCAATGGTCACTAACACAACCAATCACAAAGTCTCCGTTTGCGCAGAGATAAGTATAGGCAAAATACCAAAACACATAAATTAATATTTAATAAAAAGCCCTTAGATTTTATAAAGCGTTTCGTTGTGGGGTGCTTAATTAAATACTTTGGGCCATGTGTTCATTAAAAGGATCCGAACACTTTTGTCATCACCTGTCAAGACCCGCGGATGTCGTACGAGGCGACTAAAAGAATATAACGAACTGCGGACAGCAGCGTCCTCCATGCTACTATGTACTGCGATCATAAACCCGTCCGCCCGGCGTGGTGATTATGGGAGAGTTGGGAGACTGTTAAAGTCTACAGATGATGACTTAAGGATGATCTTTGACGGATCCTGACCGCTAACCAACACTCAAGAAAAGTAATAGAAAAATCTTTAACAAGCTAGATTTTATATAATTTTTAATTATAAAGTCTGTTATACTTGAACAATCTCATTAACGCAGTTTGGTTTCCAACGATCTTTTGGTCATTAACAGTACTTAGTTTTAACCATGTCCATTATGTGGTATGGGATGTATTTATTTATTACCAGTCTATTTTTAATAGCTTTTTGTATAAACTTCCGTCTTGTTTTCGGTAATTTTCCGTACTAAGATGTATTAACATTCTATTTCATATCCGTCGTTCGCATTTATTTTCGCGTTCGCGTTATTGATTATTTTACCGTGTCAATTAAAACAAAGTATTTAACAGTCTAATTTAACTAGCTGTTACTAAACTTCTTTCGTTCGTAAGTATATTTTAGGATTATTATCAGTAATTATTTCATCGTGTCAATAACGCGGTATACGTTTATTTAACAGTCTATTTTCACAAGGTTTAATATAACTTCCATCGTTCGTATTTCTTGGTTTGTTTATTTCATGTCAATTACTCTACTTAACTTCCTCCGATTGTAAGCTTTTTTAGGGATTATTTTCGTTACTTATTCCATCATGTCAATTACGCGGTATATGATTTATTTAACAGTCTTTTTCAAGCTTTTACTTAACTCTCTTCATACGTATGTCTTACATTAAATTTCATAATGTCATTGAAGTGGTTGGTATACGATGTATTTAACGATTTTTATTAGTTTTTAATTGACTTCGTTCGCTCGTGTCTTGTTTGGTTCGGTTCTTTTATGAATATCTCATTTACCCGGTAAGGGATGTATTTAAGTCTATTTTTACATTTTTCTTTTAGTATAAAATGTGCAATCCATTGTTTAAGTACTTGGTGGCATCCTGTTAAGCTGAAATATGAATATGCAAGCCAAATTTGATGACCAAGTTTTCAGAAAATGATCAGTTGGTCAGATAATGAAGCCTAGAATGCTTCTCAACTATCTAACATAACCTGATCGTGTTTGGTCTCATTGGATTTGAACAGCCAAGAAATGCATACCTAGATCATATTCGAGGTCTGATGAATGAGCACTAATCGACATCTTTTTTGGGTTGGTGGAATTTGTCTTCCCAAGAACAGTGGACCTAGATGGTTATCAGGGCCCAAACATAGGGCGGGAATGTGGCATTGGGAACTCCTCAACTAAATGAGGTAACCCGAACACGTCCAGGTTTGAGGAGGGGTCTGAGGATTATGATGGAAGTAGGCCACCTGAACTCCTCAACGATTCGTTGACATATCAGGATCTTTGGATGTCTTGCAGAGTTCTTTAGACGAAGGTCGTGTCCATGGCCGAAAATGAAGCGAGAATTCGGCTACAAAGAACTTCTTAACCAAGCGACATTACCATCGTTTTTGGGCTCTTTGGATATGTTTTCAGATACGAAGATGGTGCGGGAATGTGGCTAAAAAACTCCTTAATGACATAGCCAGATCTTATCCAGGGTCTGATTGAATTGGAAGGTGGCCAGTGGACCTCTTCAACTAACCAAGATAACCTGTTCGTGTTTTGGCTCGTTGAATTTATGTTGACATATGTCCAGGGTCTGATCATTGGGTTGGAAGGTGGCCAACTAGACCTCAGAACCATGTTTGGGCGCGTTCATATCCAGATCTGATCCTCAGGAACTCCTCGGCCCAACAAGATAGCCAAACAAACCGTGCTCTCTGGCGATTACTACAAAAAGTCATCACAGGATGTAATAAATATTGCTTGCTTGCTAGCTTGTTATTAAAAAGTGTTAAATAAAATTATTATAAATTGTGTACGAGAAATATACTTTGACATAAAAAGGAAGAGGATCGTTATAAGCTGTGGTGTACGGTGTCATTTCTTCTTGATGCGACTTGCGATCCATTCAAGGCCCAAATGCAATCTGAAAAAATCGAATAGACTGTTTACATGAGGTTATATTTATCTTTATTTTTTTTAATTTATATTAAAGCAGTAGGAGACCTTTTTGTGAAAGAGCTGATCAGGAGAAATACTATCGACATGCTTATTTCTGCCGCTAAGCAGCATTGTTGCAATACTGTGTCCGGCAGGGTGATTACGTACAATAAATAAACAAAAGTGGCGTTTGACAGCAGTGATTGCAAGATTAACGCCTGTCGCAAACCTGTCGCGAGATACTTAATCACCCTGGCGGTCCGAGTAGAAAACCGTGATAGCCCAGTGGGTAGGACTTCGGCTTCACTTTTGGAGGGCCGAGTTCAAATCCCAGAACGCCCCTCTAGCTTTTCTAAGCTATTTGCGTTTTTCCAGCATTCAAAATATCACTTACTTCAACGGTGAAAGAGAGCATCGTGAGGAAACCTGCATGCCTGAGAGTTCTACATAATGTTCTCAAAAAGGTGTGTGGAGTCCACCAATCCGCACTGGGCCAGCGTGGTGGACTACGGACTCAGCCCCTTCACTTCGTGGAAGGAGACCCGTGCCCTATAGTGGGCTGATAATGGGTTGATAAGATGAAGGGAACATAACGCGAGTGGGTAATGCGACGCGGTGGGTTGGAGTATATTATTATTATACCACGACCTATATTATAAAGAGTGGATGAAACGTACTGACCACGTTTTATCCAGCACCCTCTGTAATCCGACATATCTATTATTATGATTGAACAAGCTATAACATATAGAATCTTATCTTTGTAAAAAAAATCCGGATCCGGGTCTTAGGCAGTACTCTATAATCCGACAAACTCTATAGATCGACAATATCAAAACGTATGTCGGATTCCTGGGTTCCAAAGGCATCAAGGCAAAAACAAAGAATCGCTAAAATATTGTCTTGTGTCTAATGACATCTAAATGTTAAAATTCAATAGGGTCCACATATAAAAACATTATCAAACCGACTTATTTCTGCAGCATACGCGGTTAAAAAGATACGTCGTAGGACAGAAATAAACTGCCAGTTGTGTATTTAATCATAAATTTCAAGGCCAAGGCTACTTGGAAACAAATTATAATTCAAATAATGTTTATAAAAGTGTATATATGTGTGTGTAATTATGTAAATAAAGCTTAATTTTCTATACTCCGTGAAAAGCAGGAGAATCTGTATGGTGTAACTTATTAAAAATTTAATAATTGTTGACTTAACCACTGTTCGCTGTAAAGTCAACATATCCTGAGGATGCTCCGGTTTCGGAGCGAAACGTGCGTAGTGGGTACATTGCCGAGGATCTGATGGTGTGGAGTATAAGGATTGAAGAAATTATATGTTCATTACACAGATTTTGCCGAGTTTAGAAAATTAAGCTTAATTTTCATACTATATCATGGAAGTCCGAAAAGTAACGCCTGCTTCTATCCAATTGTGTGTGTAATGTTTTATATATTGATTTAATGTATGTTTTATGCATAATAAAAAAAAAATAGCATTCTGCACTCTTTTTCTATATTATCTTTACTTAAAATAAAACTGTAATGGGTTAAATTCTGTACATGGAAGATATTTTAAAATTTTCTTTTGGGGGCCACTCTATGATCGATACTGAAGCAAAATATACCAATGTAATTTTTAACTGTCTGTCTGTCTGTCTGTCAGTCTTATGGCCGCGCATCACGCTGAAACTACAGAAAGAATTCGAATGAATTTTTTTGGACGATTTGAATTTGTACTACGAGGTAGGACAAAGTACGTATGTACGCATCAAAAGTGCCACCTATGGGCCTAATTGGATAAAAATATTTTTGACTTTGACTTTAACTTTGAAAGGATACTATTTATCCCAAAATTTCAGCTCAGTTCCATTGGGAGAGGGGATGAAAGTTTTTGGAGATTTTACACCATAACTCGAGGTTGGTGTAGATTATGCAGCAGTACGCTGCGTCCCGTAATCAACGCGGGCAGCTAGCCGCAGGCACATCTAGTATAAACTATAAGTGTGGAAAATTTCTCTCTCTTAGTCTTTCTTAGTTTCCGTCAGTCCGTCCATCTTAAAAGGGGCTACAAAGTTTTTGCTAATATATAATTACTACTAATGCAATTTTATTTTTAACGTTTATGAAGTTAGTTATAGAACTTCTGCAATTAGCGCTGAAAAGCGCAGCGGGAAACGCGGTTATCATTTCAGTTGGATGCTGGAGCAAACTGAAAATCAGCGCTGAACATTGTTGCCAATGTAAAGCGTAATGCTGAGTTTGCGGCTAATTGCCATATTGTTATGTTACCTAATTACGTATTCTTGTTTTTTTGTTACCATATCTAATAATTAAGCATGGCAATAAAGTTTTTATTTTCTAACATATATTGATTTTTTTATTCTTAACAATGCTTACTTACTACACAATTAAAAATATTACTACACAATTAATTTTGAATGCCCAAGCAACCGGCGGTCAGAGCTCTAGAGTGAGGAACCTCCTCACAATACGCGCCGTTTCAAGGACTACTGCCTTCTGTATCCGACCCTTGATCCAACAAACGAGCGAAAGCTTCTTAAGATGTTGTTCGAAACATTTATTATTATTACATATTTTATTAATTTATTGAAACTGAGACGGTGTAACGGAATTTATTGAATGGCTCGTTGGTACTAACCCTTCGCCTGTGAGAGCGCAGCACGCCTGGATGTGCCACGGATGCTGTTTGATAGACGTAAGGTCCAACTGCTCGGATATCTCGGCAGCGGTCATCGACCCCTTCACGTCCTGGAACGAGAGCATAAAGTAGTCAGAAGATCGAAAGTCTCCGAGTACGGCTAGCATGGGTACGAGACTATTATGTCCCTGGAGAAAGGATAAAAATGTATCGTCTCCCACAGCTTTATCAACTCTCAGAGCAATGGCGCACAAGTGGAAATAATATCCAAATAATATTTAAATTTTTTTTTTTTATTTAGTTTTTTATTATTCTGTTATATAATAGTGCAGATGGGTCATAGATACCTTATAAAAAAATATATATATATTATTATTAATAATATATGTGTACTAATAAACGGGGGCCAACTTCTCTTACTCCACGTTCCCGTGGTTTAGCAGATGGATACGTTAATTATATATATATATATATTTTAAGTATATAGACAAGTGCTTGACTGCAATCACACATGGTAGATGCAGCCTAAGATGAAGCGCGCTTGCCTAGAAGATGCCTATTCACTCTTGATTTGAAGGTACCCAGATTATAGGTATCAGGGAAGACGGAAGATGGGAGAGCATTCCAGGCCTTTGCGGTGCGGATCAGAAAGGAAGAAGCAAAACGCTTCGTACGTGTTAATGGTATTTCAACCACGTAACGGTGCAGATTCTTTCGGTATATTCCTTGTTAGGAGATATAATCGGGGGATATCATTTTTGTAGTACCTGCTGGTATGTAAGAAATAAAGACATCTACCGGGATCTGCGAATGGACTTTGTAGATAGAGTTATTAAAAAATATGTCAAAACCGGAACGGATTATAAATAACTAAAAAAATATATTGAATACGGACTTAGTGAGAAGACTCAAAAGGACTATGCCTTTTGAGGTAATGTAATAAATAAATAATAAATAAATATACTACGACAATACACACATCGCAATCCAGCCCCAAAGTAAACGTAGCTTGTGTTATGAGTACTAAGATAGCTGTTGAATATTTTTTATGAATATAATACACATAAATACTTATATTATACAGAAAAACACCCGCGCACTGAAAAACAATCATTTTCATCATCACAATCATTTTTCAGCTGTGGGAATCGAACCCAAGGCCTAAGACTCAGAAGGTAGGGTCGCTGCCCACAGCGCCCGTCGGCCGACAAATGTAGTGAGAGTGTAGTGTGCAATTTAAAATTTGCAAGAATAATGTGTCATTGTGAACATCTTAAAATAAGTCATTGGATCTAATTCCCAGATATAATCTAATGTATAAATGAAGAACATAAAGAAACCGTGTACGCGACTAATATTGAAGAATCAAAAACCGCTTTACTTTAGTAGTGTTTCCTTAAAAGGTACTTCATAACTTTTAACAGTTTGCAGTAGAATTTTTACCTGTAATGTTCTAAACGTTTACCATAAAAATGGGTAAGTGGGTAAAAGTTTCTGAGCTAGCAACATGAACGAGGGTTCTGTATGATTTTAATTCTGTGAGTTTATGTTAAAAAAGTTACTAATTAATTTTAAGGCATCATCTGATGATGATAAAGATGATTGGCTGAAGTAAATTAACGTCTAACTATTGAGCAGAACCTCCCCTCTTACAAAACAGATATTTGTAAAACCTACCCATTCCACACACCAATATAACTCACGATATTATTCTCATAAAATAATTCGACTGTGGATGTATTATGTTTGACTAGCTGCTGCCCGCGACTTCGTCTGCGTTTGATTTTGTTTTTTGATGTAGCATTTAATTTCGTTGTTGTCTATAAAAATTTAAAGTATTCAGTATCGCTAAGCCTTAAATGAGGCGTTTGCTGCTGTCCGCTGAGGAGTTCTGTCCTCTATCTACAACCAAAGTTTGGGCAAAATTAAACACATATTATAACCTCTATAGTACAAAAATAATTCTTTAATTAAATCGGTTATAATTTGTCGGATGTAAAATCGTCAAACACTTTCATCCCCTCTCCCAAAGGAACCGAGAACCGAGCTTAGTGTCGGGATAAAAAGATTCCTATATTACTTCTAACACTTCCAAGAATATGTGTACAAAGTTTCCTGAGGATCAGTTAACACGTTGACTGCTGCCTAACATTAACAAATACGGTACACGAGTGCGGCAGGATTACACGCTAGGCGTGTTTTCAGCACTGGTGAAGCGTATTCGAAACAGGCGCTACGAGCATGCGGCCCCACACGCCTGGCGTGTTTAAACTTATCGCGACAGCTATGCGGCCTTTACGCAACAGGTGTGTTATTACATCACTCGTATTTTCTCATTTATTTATTGAACAACATGAAAACCCAACACTTGTCGCATTTGAATAGCAATTTGTATTTTTTGTTGGATAAAATAGAATAAAACTTTAATGTAGTCAACACAGATTTTCTTTTTTTCAAAAATAATCATTTTCTAAAGAGCTTTAAATATAGTGGCTTTACATCTGGTAGGTACACTATTTTACTATATTCAAAATCGCGGCAACGTCAACCTGTGTGTAACTTGTGAATGTCATTTACGAATCATGATAAATAAATAAGTAAAAAAACAGTATTAAATACCTACTTACATACGAATGCGGATTGCCGACAAAGAAGCAAATTTTAAAATAATATGCATTTTAAATATAATAATCCTTCGAGTAAATATACAGAACCATTGTTAAATTTACTTTTAAATTCGAAACAATAGTAACTCATTCCTGAGTAGTTTATTGGTACCGCTGGCCGCACCGATAACGTTTATTTAAGACGATAAGAAAAAATAAGGATGCGGATGCATCGTTTTGTAATTCTGTCGGTATAATGGAATGCAAACCGATATTTATAAAATAAATTATTGACGATACCAATACCAATGAAAATAGTGCAGGCGAACTCAGGCGTACAAATATTAAATAATATACAAATAGACGTCAAACTTATGTTGCGGATACCTTTATTGCAGAAAAACATTGTAGAGTATGCTAAAATATAGGACGACGATCCTATATCGATATCAATATCTATTTCGCGTCCCTATAAAATATTTTAAAACAATGCAATTATCTAGGTGGGTATTATTTAGTGATCGATGGTATTATACTATTGTTGCAAATATTTGGTCGAAAACATGTTTTTTATATGAACTTGTTAGTTATACGTGTGATGGTCGATTCTCTCGATGGCATGGGAATTATTAAGAAAAACACTCATGTATAATGATTAGATAACTCACAAAACAACGAATTTTAAGTAGGTATACTGTCTAATATATAATAAAACGTAATTGCGTTAACGTTTAACTAATATTTAATAAAACGTACTTGCGGTAACGTATAACACACTTGTTGCGTAAAGGCCGCTCTAACAGTATATTTAAACAACACAGCGTTTGTGTTTGCCGCACTCGCAGAACGCCGGAAAAACACGCCCAGCGTGTTCGGCCGCATCCTTGTAGGTACATTTATTTTAACACGCCTAGCGTGTTCGAGCCGCACACGCGTTACATAGTTTTCAAACACAAACGTTGTGTTTTCAGCAGCCAACGTGTTAAGTAGTTTTTGCGTGAAAGCGTAACAAACAAACTTACATTGACATTTATAATATTAGTAGGGATTGCAATCAAACTTTTTTTTTATTTAAATTATTTTATTTAAATCAAACGGCGGTAAAGCGGTGGTAGCCCAGTGGGTGGAAGGTCGACTTTTCTATCGGGGGGCCGAGTTCGAATCCCAGCACGCACCTCTAACATTTCAAACTTTGAAATGTAATTAAAATATCACTTGCTTTAACGGTGAAGGAAAACATCGTGAGGAACCTGCATGCCTGAGAATTCTTCGTAATGTTCTCAAAGGTGTGTGAAGTCCACCAATCCGCACTGGACCAGCGTGGTGGACTAAGGCTTTAACCCCTTCTCATAGTGTGGGAGACCCGTGCCCTGTAGTCGGCCGGTAATGGGTTGATATGATGACGAAATCAAACCGAATCCTTTTTTTTTTAATCGGTTAATTAGGTTCTTATTGTATACTTATCACCTTATCAGCAAACATTGCGACGTCTACGCGATGTAAGACAAATGTTTACACAACTGGTGTACTCTTAGTAACAATACTGCTTGCTCCAACGTACACAGTTTTCTCGCATCGAAATACACTACGGCCCACTAAAGGGCAAAAATCGCCTTTCAGAATGACTGGGGTTTAGGCCATGGCACGTTAACCAAGTGCGGTTTGGTAGAGTTCACACGCCTTTGAGAAAATTATGGAGAACTTCGGCAAGTTTCCTTCACCGTTAAAGCAAGTGATGTGTTAATTGCTTAAGAAAACGCATATAACTCTGCAAAGTTAGAGATTCGTTCCAGAGACCGAACTCGGTCCCCCGTAAGGGAGGTCGAAGCCCTAACCACTGAGCTATCACCAGTTTGAAAATAAATGGTCTTAATTAACTTTATTTTAAATATTAAGTTTTTTTTTGGTAGTGAGCACTGCCCCAAATGATACAGGTCAAATCCTAATATAATGCAGAAGTTTTTCACCTCCCATATCTCGATAGAATTGTATCTAACTACAGATGTGTGTAACAGTTTCTTAGCACATTTAACTGATAACTAATCTGTCGTTTTGTACACCACTATAATTGCACTTGTTTTATTTGTGCACAATAAAGTATTAAATAAATAAATATACTATGACAATACACACATCGCCATATAGACCCAAAGTAAGCGTAGCTTGTGTTATGGGTACTATGATGACTGATGAATATTTTTATGTATAATACACATAAATACTTATAATGTACATACGAACACCCAGACACTGAAAAACAATCATGTTCTTCACACAAACATTTTCCAGTTGTGGGAATTGAACCCACGGCCTTGACTCGGAAAGCAGGGTCGCTGCCGACTGCGCCAATCAGCCGTCAAATTATTCGATTAAAGTGGAAATAAATATATAATGAACAAATTTCCGCAGCCTATGAATGTCTTTGAGAGAGATAAGGGCATTGGCCCTGCAAGCTGCCCTAAAGATTATTTTTATCATATGATTGTTATGATAACCTGGACCGACAGCTCAATGTATTCTCCGAGGCATGGAGTCCGACGCCACCAATTTCCTATCTCCGGATAGGTACTTCAAATCAGTAGCGGACAGCAATGTTTGTAAAATTATAATAAGTACAGAATATATCAAGTAAAATTTGAACAAAAAAAACGACTTCGGAAATAAATGTGCATGTTACACAATTTAACCTTAAGGTGGGTACTGACCAACGTTACGAGGTGTAATGTAACATTCGCATCGAGCATGTTACGCTGCGTTTTAAAATCGGCGTAACATGCGCGTCAAAACTGTGCTCCGCTTTCACCGTTTGTTCACTCAAGATGGCCGACAGCGAGTACGCGTTGGTATCTTCGATTCTACTTAATTATTGTTTCATACAAATTAAGAAGAAGAAGAATTAAAAAGAAAAAATATTCCAAGCGTTTGCTTTCTTGAGTTTGTTATAATGCTCTGGATGAGCTGTTTTCCAAAACACTTCCTCTTCTCTGTATTTTTCTATTAAATACAGTTTTATCTTTGTGTTTTAAGAAATAAATACGAGAGGAACGACGTGTGATTACTCGCGACGCGGTACTACTGTTTGATAGAAAGCGTAACCCTTTCCAGTGTACAGCCGATGTTATATACTACGACAATGTCGGTATTAAGATGACTGATGAATATTTTTATGAATAACTATTTGTACCCTGCCACGCTTCGCTGTAGCACATTTTTATGGAATGGTTGAGAAATGAGAAACAAAACAAAGAATACATTACATATCAGTTTAATTTTGCAATATTTGTGGATATACAATATTTTTTGTTTGTCCACTGTCTGCGTAGATATAAAGACTCGCGGATATGTGAATGATGCAAAAAATAGATAAAAACAATCCTTGATCCATGATATTATATCATGCTAAAATTTCAGCTCGATCGGTGCAGAACTTTTTGAGTTTTTGAAGCAACCAAACAAAACATTTTTATATATACATAAATAGTTATAATAAACAGATAAACACCCAGACACTGAGTAACATTCGTGTTCATCACGCAAACATGTTCCATTTGTGGAAATCAAACCCACGGGCATGGACTCAGAAAGCCGGGTTGCTGCCCACTGCGCCAGTCGGCCGTTGCAAAAATCGCGGTTGATTTTTGAAGTGTTCTGTTGTTTGACTCCGGAAATATACTTTAGATCTATATGAATTTCGTTTAAAAGCCCCTTTCGATCAAATAGTTGTTTATGTTAACATCCGAATTTATTGACTCCTCTTTTTTGGAGTCATTTTAAAAATTTAAATGTATTTTACTATGAAGTTGGTGTATCGATATTCGAAAACGAATATACTATGATAGCGAAGGGGCAAATTTCGTACTAAGATAAGTAGGTACTTCTAGCCAGGGTCGACGTTACGTAGTAAAGTTATCTTATAATATTATATTATTAATAAAACGACAAGATAAGAAGAATTCCGGGCACGGGTGTTTCGCCCTCATAGGCAGAGCGATATAGAGCTTTTACCAAAGACTAGTATTTTTGTAGAACATAGTATTTCTGTATGACTGGCCATTGTTCAAAAATTGAGTTATCTAATCATTTTATAATATGTTAAGCGGTGATAGCCTAGTGGTTCGGATATCGGCTTCACTTTCAGGGGGGAGGGGGGTCATCACAATTTTTTCTGAGTTATGTGAGTTTTAAGCAATTCAAATATCACTTGCTTCAACGGTGAAGGAATGCACTCCTGAGAGTTCTCCATAATTTTCTCGAAGGCGTGTGGAGTCCACCAATCCGCACTGGGCCAGCGTGGTGGACTACGGCCTAAACCCTTCTCATTGTGGAAGGAATCACGTGCACTGTAGTGGGATGGGTTAATATGATGATGATGAAGACTAAAAGCCCCTTTTAACTAACTAGTGGGCAGCGACTATGCTTGCTGAGTCCAAGGCCGTGGGTTCGATTCCCACAACTGGAACATGTTTGTGTGATGAACATGAAAGTTTTTCAGTGTCTGGGTGTTTATGTATACATTATAAGTATTTATGTATATTGTTCATTTAAGTATGCATCAGTCATCTTAGTACCCATAACACAAGCTACGCTTACTTTGGGGTTAGATGGCGATATCGTATATTTATATCTATTATTACTTTTTTATTTATATATCTCTAATACTTGAAGGCGTTCCCACCGATCATTTGGATACAACTAACTGATGGGGAATCGTATAAAAGCTGATGACGATGATTAAGATGATAATGTTACCTGTTTGTTAGCAAACACGAGCAAGCAAGCTCTGCTAAGTTCTTCGTGAGTGAGCATGCGGTGCAACTCCTCGCGGCTTATGCCCAAACGCTGCCGGTCAGTGGAGTCTATCACCATAATGACAAACTGAAAATCATCAATGAAGAATATCAGAGATAAATACATACAGTGATCGAGTAAAAATAAAAATGTTTGTATAACAATTTTTTTGACGTGAAAAAGTCTTCTAATATATCGAAGATCGCTGGCCGCACGCACGACAAAGCATGACTCATTGTCACGTTCCGCCTGAGCCGAGCGTGCAAGCGAGAGCGCGGAGCCACGATCTGCCTAAGCGTCATGTGACGCATCTATCTCTCATCTACTCGGACACACGTGAAACTACCATCAACTAACATCCGTAAACTGACTTTACAGACAAACTATTTTTTTTAATATCTATATCTTAACGAATGAACTTACATAACAATATAGTATTTGTAAGACAACATATTGGTCTATATAAACAAAAAGTGGATATAAACAGTCGACTAACAAGAAATGGTCATAAATTAGTGACATCTGCATATCGTCTGCGAAAGGTGCAGAAGTCATTTGTGGGATTGAGTATATATACGTTTTTATAATATGATTCCTTAGGTAATTTTGGACCTACCAATACATAAGTTTAAAGAATGTGTTAAAACACATTTATTACAGCGAGGTTATTATACAATAGATGAATTTCTTAATGACAAGGTTGCCTGAAAGCTCCGGCTCCGCTTTCATCTCTCACAAGATAGAAAAATGAATTTTAAAATGTAAAATGTAAATTGTTGATATTGGAAAAGAGCAACTGCTGAGTTTCTTGTCGGCTTCTTCTCGGTAGAATCTGCCTGCCGACCCGGTGGTAGAGTCACTACACACAGACAGACTTGACCTTTCAAAAGTGCTTATAATTAGGCCTACTTGAAATAAATGAATTTTAAATTTAAGAATGAAATGAATCGTCTATCTGTTTCTTACATAGAAAATAATAAACATATTGCGGATACCTCCTAGTAAGCATCAAAATACCTGTGTGAGGAGGCCCATACTTTCTTAGAAACAAAAGACAGTAAAAAAAAACGATTGAGTAGTGATCATGTGTGTGTGCGCGTGTGAGTGTGTTTGAAATAGAAGTATGTATACGCATATGATTCGCTAACATGGTAGTTATTTCAAGAGTAGTAACGATATAGAAGTCTTCGCTATATAGAAGGAATACAACAGCTAAACTTTTAAATTCACCAAAACTGTTAGTAACATTATGAAGACAAACAGCCCCACTTTTTAATAGGTCATGCTGCTCTGATGAATTACAATGAAATTGGCTAATTATTATGAAAATAATATATTTAGCCATATACAACGTGTAAATGAAAAACCGAAATAATACTTCAGAGGGTCATTATTTACTCTCTCTGAGACTTATCTGTGAAACCGAAACGCGTATAGTTAGTAATAGTTTTTGAGTAAACCATTGCCTTAGTTTTTACTGAAAGAAATAACATACAGCCCTAGCAAAACAGGAGTCCAAGTGACAGGAGTCAAGGCAAGTTTTGCATCACATGCAAAACTTGCCTTGACTCCTGTCACTTTATTAGGTACGCGTCGCGTAGCGTAGGTACTATGCACGTGTCGATCTTTGGTCTTCAATAGGGTTGTCATAAGTAAATACTTAGAATGTTTTAAATTAGTTTGTATAGAAAAACAAATATGCTTATTTTGATTTAATATATCTACAGGGCGATTCCTTAGGAAATATTCTCTTAAACCCTTCGACAGTTTTTTGTAATTCCGTTACACGTTGTATTTAAAACCTGAGTGGTTTTTGTGACTATATTATTATATCAAAAATGTAATTTTTTGCAATCAATAGGCAAATAAAAAAATGTATATAGGTATATAAAATATATTTTGATGAATCAATAATAAATTATATTAAAATATATTTTGATAACACCTTTCTAACAAGCACATTAAGCGGAAGTTATAAGCCTTTCTACTAACACCATAAACACACAGAGCTTCATGATACCATATTATTACATTTGCATTGTCACCAAAGTTACACAGATGTTACAATCGGATGCCAGTGTATAAAAAATGCATTGCTAATTTTGCACCAAAAAGTCAAGATACACAAACGAAAGCAGGTTAAATCTTGTAGAAATCACTAGCATAAAAACTAAAACTACTAATCTGAATAATTATTTTTCAATGCAATTCATTTATTTACACAGATTTCGAGGTGCAATTGGTGTTATAAAAATATAGTGATACAACAGTCTGACATTTAGTGGCATGCAAAAATAATTGGTGAAATCCTCAATCTTATTCCTATGCAATATATTTTACTCTATAATAATATCTATAAACCAATTAAATATGTGTGTAAACTGTTAAATCAATTTGAAAAAAATGCAAAATCCAAATTTCCTACTATGCATTTCAGTGTATGTAAATGTAATGTAATATAACAGAATACTATATGTTGTATTATGTATGTTACCACAGTAAACACTAATTCTTTATTTAATCAATCATATAACTATTTTCTTATTAAGCATACACTAAAATGATTTGAATTTTAGATAAATGCAAAATTAGAACCATAGTTCTAAGTTATGCATTTATCTAAAATTTGAATCCTTAAAACTTAGTCAGAAGTATAAGGATGGCAATATGGAACCTTATTGTAACAAAAACTAACTACCAAAAAAGACAGCATGTCGCGGATAATGCATAGAAAACAAGGCACAAAAGTACATAGAAAACAAAGCACAAAAGTACATACAAGGATAACAAATAGCATTGCAAATATCATGTAGGATCTCTGTATAAGTAACATTCAGCCTGCTTATGTTATTTCGCATCACAAAATACAGGAATGCTTGAGGCAGGATCAGCGTGTCTAATTTCAGATAGTTTGCGCTCTAGTCTGAAGGGGTGTTACGAATGCGCTTAACAATTACAAGATACCAGAACACTACATAATTTGATACTGGTATTCTATATAATAATAATTAAAGACCACCAACCGTTAGAGCAGCAAGCTGGGTCTATCTATGAGAGGCCTATGCCCAGCAGTGGGACTATAAAAGACTGTGGATGATGATGATATAGAATTTATCCAAATCAAAATTAATTTCCAAAATCGGAGTACTTCACCAATTATATTTTTATAATTTGGATTGAACCACAGCTTTTACGGATCATTCTCGAAAATATATTTGTCCAGTTGGTACAAAACGCAAGCCATGTCGCCAAAAGTAAAATTGAATTACATAATGATTATTCAAAAAAACTGTGACTACTCTACTACATCCCTACTAATGTTATAAATGTCAATTTAAGTTTGTTTGTTACACTTTCACGCAAATACTTCTTAACCGATCCTCATGAAACTTTGTACACATATTCTTGAAAGTGTTAGAAGTAATATAGGATACTTTTTATCCCGACATTGGGCTCGGTTCCTTTGGGAGGGGGATGAAAGTGTTTGACAATTTTACACAATAACTCCGACAAATTATAACCAATTTAAATAATTATTTTTGTACTATCAAGGTACAAAATAATATGTGTTTCAATTTTGCCCGAACTGTGTAGATCTGATGAATGTGGTTGGAGATAGAGGACATAACTCCTCAGCGGACAGCAGCACACCTCTCATTTAAGGCTTTGCAATACTGAATACTTTAATTTTTTTTAGAACTACAACTAAATTGAAGGCCACATTAAAAAACAAAATCAAACGCAGACGAAGTCGCGGGCAATAATAAAGTAGCTGGAGCTGGAGCTTTGACAATTTTTTTTTATTGTTATATGATGGACCAAGCATATGGCCCACCTGACGTTGAGTGAAAAACAATCTACCTCTCTGTACTACTACTGAACTAAATATTAAAACAAAATAAACTTACTTCACTGTTGGTATAGTAAGTGTTCCATGCAGATCGCAAGCTCTGTTGGCCACCAAGGTCCCACATGACAAAGCGCAGGTTCCTCCACACAACTTCCTCAACATTGGAACCAATTGTTGGTCGAGTGTGAACAGCTTCTCCAAGAAGAAGTTGGTACAGTATTGTTGTTTTACCAGCATTATCAAGCCCAACTAGTACCAGCTTGTGTTCTAAGGCAGTAACAGTGAGCATTTATAAATTATATTTAGTATAATAAAAGAAATTGTTAAAATTAGGTAATAAATATTATTATTTTTAAATTTTCTATCATTTATTGCTTTTTTTTATGTCATATAAATAAAAATAAACAATATTAAAAATTTATAAAGAAAAACATTTGCATCAGGCTTTTGAATCCCCAAGCAACCGGTCAGGGCTCCAGAGCGAGGAACCTCAACCCTATATGCGCAATTTCCAGTACTAAAAAAATTAGCCAGATTGGTATTTCAGATAACCAGATTTACATACTTTTGCCCTATTTCTTGTTTAGTATTCATAATATAAATTCACAGTCTAAATTAGGTTTTCAAGGAATAAGAAACTGTCAACATGCCTACACAGTCTAAATTAGGTTTTCAAGGAATAAGAAACTGTCAAAATGCCTAGAATATTATTCAATGCCTAAGAGGTAGAAATCAGGGGCACAAAAGGTGCCCCTATTGTGCCCTTGTGTTACATAAAACTAATAATGAAAAATAATACACTGCTTGAACTAACACAAGTGTGTCTAGCATGGTTTTCATCAAAAAGAATTATGAAATTCTTTGAAATTCTCTTGCAGACAATATCTATTGTGTTTCACTTAAAGTTTTCAAGTCTAGACAGAACAAGCTCTAGTCATCTCCATGGCATTGCATTATGAATTTTGAATATTGATTGAATTTTTTTTTAATAGATAATATATATTTATGTGTGATATATGTAACACTCTAAAACACTCATGCACGCAAACACATAAGTACACATTATGATCATTATTATTGTATTGCCACATGCCTGCAGTTTACACTGGCTTGAAAAATAAGGGCACCCATAAATCAGTTGCTAATCCAAAAATTCCATTGGAATTAGCAACTCATACGCTCAGTGTGTCTGTAGCGGTCCAGCAGCTGTTACAGCTGTTGTTGTTTAAACAATAAAAAACAACAGGCGTTCATCTTTTATTTCATATGAAGTGTCAATCCTGAGTTTTAAATTTACCATTTACTATCTTAGGAATGCTTTAAATGCTTAGTTCAGAATAACAGATATTTGATTGAAAATACCCTCCGAAAATGTCTTCATTGATAAACTCCAGCATATTTTAAAATTTATTGTATAAAATAAATCAAATACCTTCGTTTCCGAACAAGCTCCAAATTTTTGATATCAGCAGGCCCATTGTAAATAGATACACAAAATACGATCAACTATTGCTCTTTATGTTCGAAATGAACATCGTCAAAATACTTGTCGACGTTGAACCGCGAAAAGCCCGTTCAATATTCAAATATGTCGATCGAGATATTAACAGTGTTTGGATATGTTTTAACAACAATCATAATCACTGAAACGTATAATAAACACGAAATATCAAAAAATATGTTAGGTGTAAAATTATTTCCAATCCTATCGTATGGACACCTGTTGAAAAGTACTTAAATTTAAAGATAAATCGATGTTTTTTTTATATTCAGCTAACACAGTATAATTTAAGTTATGTCGACAGACTATTTTCGGTTCAAATTTATCTAAATATCTGCACAAAATCACAAAATTACCTACTCTATCCCAAAATCACAAAAAAGTATTTAATTTCGTGATACCACAGATAATTTAGTTTGATACATATATCATTGCAATGACAATCACAGACCAACAATTGACACGGAAGCGTTATGCGTTACATAGTGTTTATATACTCATTGGTTGAGGCAAGGTTGAATTGTTTAAGGTCTGACAATAAGGATGTGAGCAATCCTGAGCAATCATATTATATCGCCTTGGTACGGAAATTAGGGCTTAAAATATAAAAAATTATAGTTGGTGTATTAAAGTTTGTCCACGCATTTCTCAAACACGCATACCCATAATACAAGCTACTCTTATTTTGGGGCTCGATGAAGATATGTGGATAGTCGTAGAGTATTAAGAAAAAAAAAAACAAAAAATTGTTCTGTTGAAAATTGCATTATTAGGAAAAATGAGATATTTTTATAGCTCTAACTAGCTGTTACCGTATTTTCGTACGCGTTAATTACGCTTTTTTTGTAATTCCGTGGGAACCATTTGTGTTCCTGAGATAGAAGTATTCTATGTTATATAATATGCGCGTGACCACAATATCACTGGTGGAAAGCGGTAATGTAGCGTTGCAAGAAATTGTACCTAGGTATTCAATGCTATTTAGAAAGGGGATACTGGGACACTATCGATTCAGATAAATGGTTATCAAATAAAATAACGTCATATGTTCAAGTTTGCATATAAATGTAACGTTTATGTAAATTGAAAAGACTTAACTGTACGTACTGATTTTAAATCACATCGTGCGTTACACATGTATAACGTGTTCGCGATTTCTTCGACTCAGAGTGGAAATTTTTAGAGCTAGGTATTTTGTAGAGCGTTCGAAAATTCACGACCGTAGGCTGCTTATTTCCAGCAGCTCCCAGCTGCTCTCGTCTGTTCACCACGTTGGTGTTGACCAATATACGTAACTTTTTTTTACAGTTTGTAACAATTATTTTGAATAGCATAAAATTACTAGTGATTAGGATCTAATGCAACTGCATAAAAATTTGTCACAGAGTCTAAACCTCAATTACGTTTTAAAAAATGCTAAACAGTAGTTATATTGTAAGATATATACATACAACTTCAGAGCAACATGTTCACTTTTAGTTCGGCTAACTTCTCATCGGTCCTCAACGACCGTGCGTTCGAGCGCGTTATGAACGAGCGAAATCTCTTCCGAAGGTTCTTAAACCCCCTTGCTCTGCCATTACCATATCCGCTATTCCTGAGCCCTGCTAAAAGCCGGGAATAGCAATACTGCCGCGCGGTTACAAAGTTCTGTTGGTCTCTTGTCTCTATTTTTGCAATTTACTACGCTGGACAGGCGGTTTGGTCATTCTAGAGCTAGACTGATCGCAACAGGGTTTCTGATGCCCAACACCAGTCTGTAATATCAGTGTAGCCAATTACAAGTTATACAGCCAGGTGTCGGTCACCAGAGCCTCGTCAATTTGACGGCAGGGTGCACCACATGTGAGGTTTGCAATTTAGGAGGCTGACTGGTACTAGCCTTCTCCTTACAACACATTATTTTACTAATTTAATAATTTTAATTTTGTTGATCTGGGGCACAGAATCTCTTTCAAATGTATGGAATAAGGATCTAATGCACTTACGTTTAAGGTCGGAATTCAATTATTATGCATCGAATGTACCAGAGCAATATAACTGCATTAAATACGAACACAAAAGGAAGAGAAGAAAATGCGCCTGCGTAGTGGGATCGGCCCCTGGAATAGGTGCCTGGGGTCGATCCCTTTGTAAGCGTCAGTGCTCAATTCCGTTTGCTGAGAGTCGGTGTGTTGTGTGTCTGTGTGTTTTTAAAAAGTAATGGATGATATGCGTCAATTCGACTGGTACGTACCCTATCAATTATTTTTTCATCCCTGCAGGCTTAATCAACGACAATTGGGAAAAATATAAACCTGAGCACGCATTATATTATGTTGTGAACCCCTTGAACGACGCTGCATCCACTACAGGTATCGTTATCGATTATGGCTAACTGGTTAGAGGTTCCTTTACCTCAACAGTGAATTGTTTAGAGAAATAATGCTGAAAACAAGGAGACAAAAAATTTACTACAAAACAGCAAGGAGAATAAAAGGAAACCTATAAATAATTTGGGTACCCAATTATTTTGCGCATATATGAAGTGTTATTGATTTTAAACCATTCAAACAAGATGGCTCCAGCCACCTTTGTGTTTGACCGGATACTTTTGAAATGGTAAATTATAGGAAGCATGATTAATTATCAATACTTTTGTGTGCAGAAACATATTGGTAGCTTAGAACGACAATTGCTTTTCACTTTGAATGGTTTACTAAAGTAGCATCATCACAAAGCTTTTCAAGCTGCTACCTTTGAACCTTGAACCCTTAGAAACAAAGGATTTTTTGAGGAATCTGGTGTCGAAACCCTAGCTCTCAATCCTACAGCCCTGACTCAGCCCTGAATCACTGGGAGCTATCCGTGTGATTCTTTATTGTTCTTATGAGTGGAAGAAAAACTAGGACGAAGTTTTTTTGAGCGACGAGGAGGCGGTGCCTTTATAACTCTTTTTTAAAGTTGGTTTAGACAATTAGAGGTTAATATACATAATATAATGATGACCCGATAAAAGAGAATTTAAGAAAAAGCTAAAAATTTATTAAGTTCGTAGGTAGCGTATGAGCTATGAATTGGAAACAATGCAGTTGAAATGGCACAGTGTATAAACAAGAAGGTGTAGACCAAGGCTTGTAACTTGTTATGCCATATACACTAACTAAATTTTAAATATCAAAATGGCCGAGGTGCAAAATTTTAATGTATAAAATTGACCCAGATTCAATATCGACCCAGTTAGAACGCGCATGCTGCACATGCGCCCCCGTCTCGTCGGGATTGCTCGAGGATGCCCTTAACCGAGTGACCTGCTCTCGTTTCGCTACTTACTAAGTTTCACCATTGCTGCCGACAAAAAGTCGATATCTCTGATATCATATGCGCACATTTACATATTATTTCATAGTTGACCCTGTACCGCTAGCTTGGTCGCCTTCACGACCCTATTAGCTTTAATCATTGCGAAATGAAGCTATACAAATCCCCCTCGCACTCGAATACAATAGGTACACATTTCATTTCCATACCTACATAAAGCACTCAATACGTTCGAGTATGTTATGTATAGATGTACGATTCTTCTGTGCAACTTCTTCTGCATCAAATCGGTTATTATCGGTACTAATATCTTAAAAAAACCAAAAACCTAATTTCGCCACCTACCGAGTTCAGTTTTATTTCCAATTAAAAAAAAATTATTAAAATCGGTTCAAATTTAACGGAGTCATGAAATAAAATTGATAAAAACTTTTATCCCATTTCCCGGAGGAAACTTTTTTTTATCGGGATAAAAAGTAGCCTTTATGTTGACCCCGAATATCAGCTACCACTTTACTAAATTGTATTTAAATCCGTTCTAAACCACTTTACTAATAATAATAAATAATGTGCTTAATAATTTGATTTTTTAAAATATTTATCCTTTTGTTAAAAATGTCAATATTATGATTACTTGATACTAAATCATTATAAAGGCGGCGCATGCGAACGATGGGATCGTTAAAGGAAGTATTGTTCTTGTAGACACTTAGGGCAAATGGTTTAAAATATTTTAATCTGGTATTAACGCGAGTATTTATAGTAATGAGCGAGAGCAAGACGGAAGAATCAATTTGGGAGTTAATGAGCTTAAATAAGTAGATCAAATGAAAGAATTTTCGACGAAAATGCAAGCTTTGCATCCCAAAGTGTACAAGCCTGTCATGGTAAGTTGTACGTTTATGGCCGAAGTGATGTCGATATGACAATATTCGTAAAAAAATTTTTTGAACAGCTTCTAAACGGTCGCTATGAATGGTATAATACGGTGACCATATTAGTCAGTTATACTCCATTATACTACGGACCATAGTTTGATAAAGTTGTATTGGGCTTGATGGTTTTGTAAAATCTCTCGTTGACCTTAAAATAAATCCCACAAGTTTGTTGCATATAGCAATGATATAATGGTAATGGTCTCTAAAAGATAATTGATCATCAAAAATTACCCCAAGATCATTTGCGAGATCCATAATGTTTTTCGAGTTAGTGCTTGATCATTCAAAGAGTAATTAAATTCAATTTTCTTTGAGATTATTTTAGTAAAAGTAACGACAAAACACTTATGCATATTGAGGCTCATGCGGTTCTTGGTGCATTTTCACTATCAACAGACTTGAAAATTTTAAGATCGTCAGCATTTAATAAACTCTTGCAGCATAATCTGTCTACAAGGTCATTAATAAACAAAATAAAAAATAGTGGTCCTAAGAGAGACCCTTGAGGAACCCCCGAGGTAATGATGGTTGGTAAAGATAGATGACCTTTAATGGCTACTAATTGTGATCTCTTAAGTAAGTATGATTTTACCCATCGGAAAAGGTTACCACAAATACCATATAAAGCTAATTTATGACAAAGTATTCTATGATTGACCTTATCAAACGCCTTGGAGAAATCCGTGTGAATTGTGTCTGTTTGACCTTGTGTAGCAAATGACCTGCAAACATAATTCTTGTGTTCTAATAAGTTTGTCGAAGTGGAGCGATTCTTAACGAAACACGTGATGACAGACTCTAAAACTTTAGAAAAACATGATAATATACTAATGGACCGATAGTTTTCGCAACGCGATCGGTCTCCAAACTTAAAAATTGGAATAATTTTAGCTGTTTTCCATAATTTGGGAAAGACACCTGATTTAAGTGACATGTTGTAGATGGTACTCAGGGGGATTGATAATTCACTGGCACACAATTTAATAAACAATGGAGGGATCTTATCAGGCCCCGCACCATTGCTTGAGTCTAACTCTTTAAAACGTCGTTCAATGTCCTGCGCGGTGACAGGGATATCACATAGCGTAGTCTCTTTACAAGTATCGATTGGTGGGTATGAGCTTGTATCAACGTCAATAGCATTATCGAAAGCGGAACTACAATATTTTGCAAACATTTCACAAATTTGGCTACTATCTGAGGATGACAGGTTACCCCAACACACAACAGGTACACCCAAACTTATTTTAAGCCAAATGATCGCAGCGATTGTTCCACGGCTTGATACAAATTATTAGTCGCGGCTTGACCACTGTGCAAGCAGTTACACCAACAAAACATATCAACTTCAAGTTTAACTATTTTTAAATCGAGGTTAATACGGAGCAAGATAGTGCACCACTAGCGCCATGTTGTGAAAAGCATATGGAGAGCAGTTATAAAGCATCCCCCGGTAAAAATTTACAAAATATATTAAATGTACAGAAATCTTCCAGTTACAGTTTTATTATAAGTATAGATATTTGTTAACTATCAATAAATACTTATTGGTGAAAAATAGTGACTTAATATTGGATTCGATTGCTTATTATTTTATTTACCTTTCACAATAATAAGACAGGTTTATTTATTTAACACATACACGTTTTCGTTTTGATTTAAAACTTTTTCCCAAAATCGTTAAGTACAATAATATATACAGATAGGGTAATGGCCGTTGTTGGCGGGAGTTCACAACTCGCGTTTTTTTACATGAGATCACTTAATTAACTTATAGTTAAAACTGTCTTTATCAGTTATTAATAAATTGTGAATAAATAATTATTGCACTGGAAATTAATAATGAATTTACGATGAGAGTAAAATTAACATGAGGGTTGCACAGAAAAATTAAATAGAGATACGTACACAAATAAAACCGAAAAAAATGGCCGAAAACTGTATAGTGAGTAAGACAGGACAGACCGGCTTCGCGAAGGCGGGAGATTAAAAGACCAAAAATAATTTAAAAAAAAATCGCTATGGAAAAATAGGGGTTGTTCGTAAAGGGTTGAAAATTTAGGGTTGTATGTATTTTTTAATGCTGTATCATAAAAAAAAAATATCTAAAAATTAAAAAAAATAATTAAAGGGTGGACTAAATTTAACATTTAGGGGGATGAAAACATACCAACCCAATATGCACACAAATTTTCATGAGAATCGGTTAAGCCGTTTCGGAGGGGTTTAACTACAAACACTGCGATACGAGATTTTTATATATTAGATATACACAAGTAGTTTTAATAAATAATACACTGTATGTGTAGTAAATATATATATATATCTATATATATAAAAGAAAGTCGTGTTAGTTACACTATTTATAACTCAAGAACGGCTGTATCGATATGGCTGAAAATTGGCAGGGAGGTAGTTTAGAGCCAGGAGAAGGACATAGGATACTTTTTATCCCGTTCGACATCATTCCCGTGTGACTTGACATGTAACGTCAGTCACTATAAAACGTGGTATAACAAAAAAGAATCAGACTTGGAATAACAAAATTGACGTATAATGACAGCTATGTAATGACGTATGGATGACTATTTGATATTTGTAAGAAATCAATAATATAACTATTTCTATTAAATAAATAATTAACATTATTGCCCAATTGCCCATTCGTATAAACAGTGAAGTGAACTATAAAACTCGGTATGGTTAAAAATTTAAGTTTTTAGGTGAAGTGAAGTTTAATTAATAATGCCGCGACCAAGACGATCGAATCTTTCCCGACAAAGCCGTGATGCAAGAAGAATACGAAATACTGCAAATGAAAGGACTGAAGAAGAACAAGAAATTGCACGTGAACAGCGCCGCGATAGTATGGCTCGACTTCGTGCTTCTCAATCACGAGAGCAAAGTGAAGCAGCCCGTGAAACAGCTCGGTTGGCAATGCAGAATCGTCGAGCGAACAACAGAGGTCAACAAATAGATAATTTGCGACGCAGAACAAGATATTTATCAAGTGCTGATTTGAATCGAGCAGCGTTTCAATACGATTGCAGCAATGATTACAGCTTGCATCCTAGCGTTTGCATTGGGCAAATGGACGTAGTTTGCGAGTATTGTGGTGCATTAAAGTTTTCCGGAGAAACGCCTGGATTATGCTGCCTTAATGGTAAAGTGAAATTGCCATTGTTGACTCCGCCACCTGAGCCATTGTATTCATTGCTTTGTGGCGAAACACAAGAATCACGCCACTTTCTTGCAAATACTCAAAAATACAATGGTTGTTTCCAGATGACGTCATTTGGGGCAGATATTATCGAAGAACGGGGATTTAATCCGACATTTAAGGTATTTATTTTTGTACTTATATAGAATGTAGTTAAAGAATAACTTACTTTATCTATTGGTACCTATGTAGTATATTTGCTAATTCTGAACTCTACTCTCCCACCGAAAAAAGTGTTTATAACCCAGTTAATACTGTCTGTTTTTATTTTGTAGATACAAGGACAGATTCATCATCGAATTGGATCATTACTACCTTTCGAAGATACACAGAATAAATTTTTACAAATATATTTCATGGGCAACATGGAAGAACAACTTGATCGACGCCTAGAGATCAATGCAGGAATGAAGCGAGCAATTCTTCAAGACTTGCAGTGTCTGCTTCATGAACATCATGCGTTGGTCAGGTTGTTTAAGAGTGCTTTAGAGCGCATGCCAAGTGATGACTATAAAGTTGTTATCAAAGCAGATAAACGACCATCTGGAACACACGAAAGGACATTTAATGCTCCAACAGTAGACGAAGTTGCCATCCTGATTGTTGGTGAACAATTGGAAAAACGCGATATTGTGCTTACACGTCGCGATACTGGGCAACTGCAACAAATATCTGAAACTCATCGATCATATGACACATTGCAATACCCGCTGATGTTTTGGCAAGGAGAAGATGGATATTATTTTAATATTAAAATGAAAAATCCATTGAATGGTGAGTATCAGTATCATAATTTATTTCATTTATTTGTGAAAGACACTGATTTAAAATAATGCTTATTAAAAAAATGGTTAATGTCTGTATTGTTTGCCTTTAAAATTTGCCTTTGAAATGGTTAATTATCAAATTTTTAATTTCAGGTGAAGAAACTACAAAGAAAGTTAGCTCAATGAATTATTACGCATATCGTTTGATGATTCGTCAAAATGCTGACAACTATTTGCTGCGGTTTCGTCGATTGTTTCAGCAGTATTGCGTTGACATGTATGTAAAAATAGAAACGGAACGTTTAACATTCATTAGGTTGAACCAAGCCAAACTGCGTTCTGAGGAGTACATCCATTTACGTGATGCAGTTAATACTGAAGGAAATGCAGCTAATATTGGTCGATTAACTATTCTGCCGGCGACATACATTGGTAGTCCACGTCATATGCATGAATATGCACAAGATGCAATGACATATGTTCGTCATTACGGTCGGCCCGATCTCTTTATTACTTTTACCTGTAATCCAAAATGGATAGAAATTACTCAATTGCTGCTTCCCGGACAAACATCAAGTGATAGACACGACATCACAGCACGTATATTCAGGCAAAAAATTCGGTCCCTGATGAACTTTATTGTTAAACAACGCGTCTTTGGAGATACTCGATGCTGGATGTATTCAATCGAATGGCAAAAGCGAGGCCTGCCGCACGCACACATTCTTATTTGGTTAGTGGAAAGAATTCAGCCTGACCAAATAGATGATATCATATGTGCTGAGATTCCTGATTATGAAGTCGATCCAGACCTACATGATGTTGTTACTACTAATATGATTCATGGACCGTGTGGTGCCATCAATCCCCAATCACCTTGCATGGTCGATGGAAAGTGCTCTAAACGATATCCACGGAAATTAACGGCGGAGACTGTCACTGGCAATGATGGTTATCCGCTGTATCGGCGTCGATCACCAGATGACAACGGTCGAACTGTCACAACGAAAGTGAAAAGAATGGATTTCGTTGTCGACAACAGTTGGATTGTTCCATATTCGCCACTTATTTCTAAATCGTTCAAGACACATTGCAACGTTGAATACTGCAATTCAGTTAAGTCCATAAAATATATTTGCAAATATGTCACGAAAGGCAGTGATATGGCGGTTTTTGGATTGCAATCCTCGAATACCAACGATGAAATTTCACGCTATCAAGTTGGTCGTTATGTGAACTGTAATGAAGCGATTTGGCGTATATTCGCATTTCCCATTCACGAACGTCATCCTACTGTTACGCATTTGGCGGTGCATCTGGAGAATGGTCAACGAGTATATTTCACGGCTTCGAATGCTACGCAACGTGCTGAAACACCTCCAGCAACTACATTGACCAGTTTTTTTGCAATCTGCCAAAGCGATCAGTTTGCACGAACTTTGCTTTACTCGGAGATGCCACGTTATTATACTTGGAATGCTTCATCGAAGAATTTTCAAAGACGGAAGCAAGGCGATGCGGTTCCTGGGTATCCAGATGTGCGTTCTACTGATGCTCTTGGTCGTATGTATACAGTTCATCCAAAGAATAATGAATGTTTCTATTTGCGGTTGTTGCTGGTAAATGTGCGTGGGCCAACGTCATTTGAGTCACTACGAACTGTTAATGGTGTAATATTCCCAACATATCGTGCTGCATGTGAAGAATTGAAGTTATTAGAAAACGATAGTCATTGGGATACGACAATCGCTGAAGCCATTATCTGTGCATCTCCAAGTCAGATACGCACATTATTCGCTATCATAATTTCGACATGTTTTCCATCAAACCCATGTAACCTGTGGCACAAATACAAGGATAATATGTCAGAAGATATTTTACATCAAATTCGTGTCAGTTCCAGAAATCACGATATTGAGATGAATGAGGAGATACATAATCGTGCTTTACTCTTGATCGAAGATATGTGTTACCTCATGTGCGGTAATTTATTAATCAGGTTAGGAATGCCAGCACCATATCGTGAAATGAATGACGCATTTAATCGAGAATTGGAACGGGAACGTGAATATGATCACCAGGAATTAGATTTAGTAGTTCAAACGAATGTACCCCTGTTGAATTACCAACAAAAGAAAGTTTATGATACTTTAATGAAGGCAATCGATGATGAAAATGGTGGTTTATATTTCCTAGATGCCCCTGGTGGAACTGGCAAGACATTCCTCATGTCATTAGTTTTAGCAACTGTTCGGGCGAGATCTAACATAGCGGTTGCAGTTGCTTCTTCTGGAATAGCAGCCACATTGTTAGAAGGATGCCGTACGGCTCATTCAGCATTCAAATTACCGTTAAATCTTCAAACTATTGAAGAACCAACGTGTAATATTGCAAAACACTCAGCAATGGCCAAAGTTTTAGCGGTATCGAAAATCATCATCTGGGACGAATGCACAATGGCGCATAAACGTGCATTAGAAGCACTTAACCGAACATTAAAAGATTTACGCAATGACTCGAGATGTTTTGGAGGAGCAATGATTTTACTTTCTGGTGATTTCCGCCAAATACTGCCAGTAATTCCAAGATCTACGGCTGCCGACGAAATAAACGCTTGCCTCAAATCGTCAAATCTATGGCGCCATGTGAAGAAACTGCAACTGACAACAAACATGAGAGTTGCATTGCTTAATGATACATCTGCTGAAGATTTCTCGGAGCAATTGCTGACTATCGGTAATGGTCAAGTACCTGTCGATGAATCGAGCGGATTAATATCATTTCCAAATAATTTCTGTAATTTTGTCTCATCAAAAGACGAACTTATCAACAATGTATTTCCAGAAATTATTTCTAACTACAAAAATTATGAATGGATGAGTGAGCGAGCAATTTTAGCGGCTAAGAATAAAGATGTAGATGACCTAAACAACATAATTCAAAATAAGATCATTGGAACAATGCATTCATTCAAATCTATTGACTGCGTCACAAATGAAGATGAAGCCACCAACTATCCAATTGAATTTTTAAACTCTTTGGACGTGCCTGGCTTACCACCGCACAATTTACGCCTAAAGGTTGGCTCCGTAGTAATCATGCTTCGAAACATAAACCAACCAAAACTGTGCAACGGTACGCGTTTGGTGGTTAGAAAATTGATGAACAATGTAATTTACGCTACGATAATGATAGGAAAATTCAAAGGTGAGCAAGTTCTCATTCCGAGGATACCGATGATCCCAACCGATATGCCGTTTGAATTTAAAAGACTTCAATTTCCGATACGTCTTGCATTTGCCATGACCATCAACAAATCACAAGGCCAATCCTTAAAAGTTTGTGGTTTAAATCTAGAACATTCATGTTTTTCCCATGGTCAATTATACGTGGCATGTTCACGGGTCGGAAGACCATCTGCGTTGTTTGTTTTTGCGCCTGATAATAAAACAAAAAATGTCGTGTATCACAAGGTACTTAAATGAAGAGCAACCTATGTACTAAAATACAGAAATAATTATGAATGATTGATGTAGAAATTTAATTTTTTTTGTATTTTTTCCAATAAAAAAAAAATCTGCTTATTTATTGACATTAAGGCGGAACAAAGTTCGCCGGGTCAGCTAGTATATATATATATATAAATAGTAAAGCAACAACCTCAAATGCCATCACAAAAAAAAAGGTAGTAGTCCTCCAGAGAACTGTTAAATATAGGAAATGAATGAATTACTACTACGGATTTCAGCAGGCAGATCGTTACAGAAGATGATAGGTTAGGTAGGCCTTGAAGGTTGAATAATTACCGAAGAACTTCGTTTTACAAAATGGGAGCAGCAGACTGTACCAAAATGGGATCCCTTGAATAAGTGGAATAAAATTGATGTCTAAGGCTAATGTAAAAGTAGGACAGTAGATGAATTTCACGAAGTAATCTGATAGGCAACAATTTTAGTTGAGCTTTGTCCTCCGAGATGTTTTCAAATTTACGCATTTAAAAAACAAACCGCATGCATATATTTTGAAGGCGCTTGAGCTTATTAAGAACTTGTTCGTCTAGGTCAGGATAACATGAGTCGACATAATTCAGTATAGTTAGTTTTAATTAAATTAAGTCGTTGAAATTTTTTCAACGTCTTAATTTAATGGCAGAGAGGACTGTCAGTTATACCTAAAATGGAAAGGTGTTTGTTTAGTGGGCAGTGCCCTGTTATCATACCTACAACTGTCCTTAGTTTAAACCAATTTAGTTGCAGTAATTCGTGCGTCTGGTAAGGCCTCCTTCGTGTGTTTGCAATCTTTTGTTTTGAACCATAGCTCCGAGTGTGTTGATTGCGTCTGTTTATGGAGCTATGTCCAATAGGTTCCGGTCCAGCTGCTTCCACCCACCCACCCTTAGTGATGTTGCCAGCCGCGCTAATTCGTCGGCTGCGTCGTTTCCTCGGTTTCCGTTGTGACCATTTTAGGGCCACTTTGTTAGATTTTGATAGTGTTTGTAAGGCCTTATGACCGTCCAGTATGAGTTTTGATGTTGTTGTGTGTTTGGTTAAGGCTTTTAGTACAGCTTGACTCTCACTGTTTATGTTGATGCTAAAGCCTTTTACTTTTCTGGTTAGCATGGCTATGACTGCTGTTGTTATACCCACGCACTCCGTTTGAAAGACGGTTGTTCTTACCAAGCGCCTGGCGCCAATGCTTATGTTTAGCTCTGGGCAGTATACTGCCCTGCTCCAGTGCCTGAGTTTGTCTTTGATCCGTCGGTGTAGACCTCTATTGCTTTGTCTGTTTTCCCTCCTTCAGCGGCTACTTTATAGTGCCTGTCTAGCACGTAGTGTTTCCGCATCTTGTCATATATCCGCTCTAGTTGTGGACATTTCGTCATTTCTTTTGATAGTATCTTTGTGTAGGTTTAGTGGTGTAGTATAGTATAACCTCCAGCGCAGTTGTTGGTGTTGGGCTCATGCAGCCTGTGATAGCTAGGCACGCTTGTCGTTGGAAATTTTGTAGTTCTAGCTGGGTGAAGAAGTGTTGTCGGCCACCATATCAGTGAGGCGTAATTTAGTGAGCTCCTGACGACTGCTAAGTACAAAAATTTCATGATGCGTGGTTTAAGCCCCCAGGTTTTTCCTGCCATGCGTTTGCATTGGCCGAGGATGATCGTTGATTTTTGGATTTTTGTATCTATATGTGTCTTCCAAGTTTGGAGGAGTTTTAGTTTGGAGTCTATCGTTACTTCAAGGTAAGGTGGTTTACCTCGGCTGATAGTTTAAGACTTGCTTCCTCTTGTTGGTAAATAATACGAGTTCTGTCTTTTTCGGGTTAACAGTGAGTTCATTTTCCCTGCACTACTGTTCTAGCAGTTTTTGTTATTTGGTAGTCAACTACCAGGTTCCTACAAACTGCTGTTTAGCTACAATGCCCTTGGTTGTTCCATTAAAGTCTAGTTGGATGACCCTTAGTTCTAGGTGGGCTCTTATGCATGCTCTTAGTGAGTCCGGTACTTTGTATCTCGTAAGAGCTAAATCTATGCTCTTGAATGTTGTTTTGTCGAAGGCTCCTCCGATGTCTATAAAAGCCCCGAGAGTCGATAGTTTCAAAAAATTCAAAATTCGAAATTCAGAATTCATTTATTTCAAGTTGGCCTAATATAAGCACTTTTGAAACGTCAAGTCTGTCTGTGTGTAGTGACTCTACCACTGGTTCGGAAGGCAGATTCTACCGAGAAGAAGCCGGCAAGAAACTCAGCAGTTGCTTTTTTCCAATATCAACAATTTACATTTTACATTTTAAAATTCATTTTTCTTTCTTGTGAGAGATGAAAGCGGAGCCGGATGCTTCCAAGCAACCTTGTCATTAAGAAATTCATCATTTGTATAATAACCTCGCTGCAACAAATGTGTTTTAACACATTCTTTAAACTTATGCATTGCTAGGTCCAAAATTACTTTAGGAATCATATTATAAAAGCGTATACTTAATCCTTACGAATACTATATTGTTATAAATATATGGTGAGGCTACCGTAAGGATACCTATTTCTTTAAATTTTTCACGAAGGGATTCACGTGATTTTAGTTTATGTATTGACCGTACAGCTCTTTTCTGCAATATGAATATAGTTTCAATATCAGCAGCTTTGCCCCATAATAAGATCCCGTAAGACATCACACTATGAAAGTACACAAAGTAAACAAGTCTTGCTGTTTCTACGTCAGTAATCTAATTTTCCTGACGGCGTAGGCAGCCGAGCTTAGTTTATCTGCTAGTGTATCTATATGGGTACCCCACTGAAGCTTACAATCCAAGGTCATGCCCAGAACTGTGGAATCTTAAATTTTTAGTGATTCACCATTTATTAATATATTTTTTAACTGAGAAAAGGTATATTTAACTTATTTAACAAAACGTTAAATAAGTTAAATATACCTTTACGTTTTTTTCTTAGTTAACTGCTTTTCTTCTGTTTTTTTTACTAATTTTTGAGTTTTTTTTATTATTTTACTAATTCTAAAATATTTTTTATTTTATTGTGACTATTTAAAAAGGGGGGATCTATTTGAGGCTTGGTTTTTTTTAACACAAGGGCTATCACAAGTCAGATCGATGCAGTCTGGCATTGTTGAGGATGAAGGAAGCAGTTCATCATACAAATTATTTGTTTATAGCATTTCAACACTGTAATTGTGAATGAAGGTCATCAATAGTTTTCATCACACATCGAATTGATTTTAACACAATTTATACAAATATTATAACAAAAATTTAAATTAAAATACGAGCAGCTGATTTCACAAAATGTTAGCTTGACAGCGACCATAGACAAGTTTGTTTTTCAGGTCATGTTCTATTTTGCTTACAACTGAGTGCAGAGCTGTTTCTGTTGATTTACCTGTGCAGTAAGCGTGTTGATTCTGGTTTATGGGTAAGTGTTTTATTGTTCTCGGAGAATATGTTAGGATGTAGAATATGAAAGGATGTTAGGCTGATGGGTCTTAATGATTTGGGTTGTGTGTAGTCGCTTTTACCTGGTTTAGGTAAGAATACTACTTTTGCCTAGCAGCATGTATCTGTGTGCTAAGCATGCTTTGAAGATTTCTGATAGCCATGGTATGAGATGTTCCCTGCCCCTTTGTAGAAGAGCGGGGAAAATGTGGTCGGAGCCTGCAGATTTGAATGGGTGAAAGGATTCAATAGCCTATCAGATTCTTCATATGTCAAAATGTTGTTTGCTATTTCCCAATCTGCTTTTGTTGGTGTTGCGTTGTTGTTTTGCCACTCTCAATAAGTGTCCTACTCACTTCTTTGTCGTTTTTGGTATAGTTCCCATCTTGTTTCTTTAACGATCCAATTGTGCTGAATTTGTCCTTTGCTAGGATTTTCCTTATCCGGTTTGCAGAAGCACGAGCATAGAAAACTGCGATAATCACAGTTTTCTATGCTCGTACTTCTGCACGTTATTGCCAGGATTTGACAGTTTTCTGTTGCACGAGTCTTTTGTATTGAGATTGAGCCTCTTTGATGTTGTCCCAATCTTCGTCTTTCCTGGTGTTCTTTGCTCTGTTGAAGAGGTGCCTTAACCTTTGTCTTTTTCTCTCCAGGTCGGGGCTCCACCAACTATGTTTTTGTGTGTGTTTTGTTTTTTGTACCCTTAGGGAGCATGCTTTTACATAGCACGTTGTTATGTGTTTCTTTATTTGTTTTATATTTTGATCTATTTGCAGCGTTCCCCTTATTTCGGGTTTGTTGCTGCATGTTGTGTTTTCCTGTATCAGAGCTTTGTATTTTATTATTTTGTTTTTCTGGGATTTCTTGCAATTTAATCAGATCCAGTTCAAAACTTATTCGCCTGTGGTCGGAGAGTGTTAGCTCTTCGCACACGTGCCAGTTTTTTATTTGGTCTCATATGTTGTTTGACGCTAGAGTTAGATCGATAATTGTCTGGTATCTACTTGAAACAAAAGTTGGTTCTGAACCTTTGTTAAGAATGTTAAGGTTAGTGGTTAGCAAGTATGAAACGAATGGCTCACCTCTTTTGTTGCTTGTTTTACTTCCCCATAGGATGTGGTGTGGGTTGCTGTCGACCGAGTCGGTGTCGTCGTCGTCTTCACAGTGTTCTATAAGGTCCATTACCTCTTTTGTAGATATTTTGCCTTCTAGGGGTAGGTACACCGAAGCCAGGACAAATGATCTGGCGCTGCAACTGTCTCTTGTTTTGTTCCGTTCTGTATTCTTACTGGCGCTAGATCTCTGTAACAGTATTGTGTTAGTAGTGTCGCTGTTAAGCAGCGAGGTATGTGTATATGTATGTGTACATGTTCTCATTACATTACAGCTGCCGAAACCGCATATGTTTTGGGCCCTTATCTTGGTTTAGGGCGATGGTTTCGGTATCAGCTGTCCTCGTAGGGTGGCCGTTGAAAGTTGTTTGTGCAGGACTTTGGTTTGTATTATATTTTTGTTATCGTACTCGCTAAAAGGGTCTGGGGGTTCAGATTTGGGTCGGAGCTGCTAAAGGTCGGCCTCAGGCTCCCATCCCTTTAGCAACTCTTATATCCTCGCCTCGTTTGCGTTTTTGTCATCGTCAGTCTCGGCCACCCCCTCCCATAGGTCATGTTCGATGGGTGGGTAGTCACGGACTCCATTTCTACCGCCTCGATATCGTCGAAAGCGTTGTCAACGGAGAGTCCTGGCGCAGTGGCTTCGGTATTTGTTACAGGTGTGTCGTTCTTCATTTCTGGCTCCGGGGTCTTCTTAGGCGGTACGTCACTGAGTCCTTCGCCGTCGAAGAACCGGATATAAATGGATCCGGTGGAGTATGAGACTCTCCTTCCCTTTGCCAGGATTTCTTTGTGGTTCTTTGGTTCGTTTTTTCTCCGTGGGTATTCCTAGGACTGGAAAATCTCCCGGAGGGTTGCTGTTGGTTCGTTTAAAAGTGTACAGGGTCCACGACGAGACCTTGTACCAGGGGTTTTGGATGGACCGCTTTTGTTGGAGTATTGCTATCTCCTCCGTGAAGTCGGGCACATATAGTGCCGACCTGATCCGCACTGGTATGTCGGCCTGTCTAATGACCGTGAGCCCTGTGCCTTTCCTTGGCGACTTCAATCGGGGTATGATTTCTTGGAGCCAAGAGAGGGCTTTGTCGTCGTAACACCAAAGCTTTAACACTCCTTCGTTGAGAAAGGCTTGCCCTACAAAGGATGGGGCGTATGGTGTTGTTCCTTGTGCTGGTTTTCTGAGGCAAATAGCGAGGATCGCTTTTTGGATTTGGCCCTGGACGCTATTTGCCTCTGGTTGGGTCATGTGGCTTCTTGGCACTAGGGTGACAGCCACACTCAGGTGTGGTTGGGTCATTCTCACGTATGAGTCCCTTGGCAAATTGGTCTGTCTGTCCGTGGTCTTTTGTATTCTCCCCGGGGCGAGATGTTGGCAAGCTTGTTGCTGCTCCGCCCTCTCCTGCGTAGGGCAGGAGTGTTGGTCGATGTTTTTTGGGGCGAGCCCCGATGGATTCCGGTCGGGACACGCAGGTACCACGCCCGCGGGTGGTTGGCGGCCATGATGTGGCGGTCTCCCTTCCCCACTTTGTCCGTGCAAGCCTCTGGTAGGGTGGTAGACTTTCGCGTGCATGTTCCTTCCTTGCATGTCTGCTTGCCAATCTGCGTGGTTTGGGTTTGGAGTGTGTCAGTCCGTCTGTCTGTTTTCTTTTTCTTGGGCTTGTCCGCAAACAAAGGCGAAAGATCGCCTTTGTTTGCGGACCACCTTTGTCCAAACGCTCTCGGGAGCAGGGGGATGAGGTATCGCGGCAGCGAGAGAGGCCATAATGAAGTTCTTGGAATCGGTCTGGGTGATTCGGGTGGGCGCGGGTATTTGACGTGGCTGGGGATTTGTCTTGTGTCGTGTTACTCCATCGCGTAAAAGTTAATTACGATTTTACAGAATCGAAAAAGGGCCATCTGGTACATATTTTGTTCGCGAATACGCTGTCAAATGAATTGACACCCCAGCAAGGCTAGCATAGGAAGGGATAACGTCAAGGCTGCTTGGAAGCAGGCCACTCCACTCTCATCTCTCACAAAACAGAAAAATTCTGAAGACTGTTAAACTATAAAATGATGTTGGAAAAGAGCAATTTGCTGAGTTTCTTGTCGGTTCTTCTCAGTGGAATCTGCCTTCCAAACCGGCGGTATAGTCACTACAAACAGACTGACCTGACGTTTCAAAAGTGCTAATAAAGTAGGCCCACTTGAAATAAATGAATTTTTTATTTTGAATTTTGAATTTTATTTAATTTTGATAAATATAAACATGTTCACCTTTTTAATCATGGCAACAGGGAATTAGGAGAAGTTTACCCACGTTTATTATTTGGATATTATTTCCGCATTTGAGTCAATGTTCGGAGAGTTGATAAAGGTGTGTGATGTGAGATAAAATCCTGTTACTGCAGGGCTAGCACAGGCAGGAGACAAAAATTATATTACCCGGTTATAGCCTCTGACAGGGGATATAATTAAAGTGTCCACTTCCTAAAGCAAGAGAACCTGGAATAAGAAAAGTTTACCGCCGTTTATTATATTACACATATATTATTCGAACATTATTTCCATTTGTGCGCCAGTGCAGTTGATAAAGCTGTAGAAGATAAATTTGTATCTTTTTCCCGGGGATATAACTGTCTCCTGCCCATGCTAGCCGCGCTGGGGAGGAAATGTATCCTGCCTAAGCTATCCCGGCTGGTCGAAGGATGTCCGATTTGTTCCTGAATAAGGCTGTCACGCAGATAATAACGATGAGGACTCAGCACTTCAGCTGTTCACTCTGGGCACCCAGAGGCCTGATGCATCCATAAAAGGCTTGCAAACTTAGAATGTCGACGCTAGCCAAGAATAAACTGCAATACGGAACACGGAACCCTTTTTTTAAAGTTCTAATTAATTTTAAAGTGTTTTTTTTTCAGGATATATTGTCCCCCGGATTAATTATCTTCGTTCGCATAGAGAAGTAAGCACAGTAAGGTCCTTACACCCGCAGGCAAGGCGGTCAATATTTCAAGCGACATTCCCAGGAGAAACGAAAAATTATACAGAATTTGAGTACCAATTTCATACTTAATATTATAATTGCGAAGCGTTGATAGCGAAGTGATGTCTCCTCTGAGTTAAGAGCGTTCGAGTAAACAAACACCAGTTTTATATATAAACTGGCTTTTGCTCGCGATTTCTTCCTCTTTTAATCTAAATTTCCGTAAACTGACTACTTTGATAATTTTGCTTTTAATATATTCAACTATATCCATAACTCTTACTAACTCTGCCGCATTTTTGTGATCATTCGTTATAAACAGGCACTGACGTAATAAGAGATACGTCAGTATGAAAAGTGTTATTTTATGAAAGCTTATTTTTCTAAGCCTTCAACTTTTCTTCCGAATCACGATTCCCATTTTACCTAGAAAATGGTTTTTTGATTTTGGGATTCGCTTTCCATCCTTCATTTATATTTAAATAAAACTTATAAGATTTTTTTAGCTTTAATTCCATTTCATACCAACCCATTACCGGCCCACTATATGGCACGGGTCTCCTCACGCAATGAGAAGGGGTTAAGGCCGTAGTCGACCAAGCTGGCCCAGAGCGGATTGGTGGGCTCCACTCACCATTGAGAACATCATGGAGAACTCAGGCATGCAAGTTTCCTCACGATTTCCTTTAGAAAGTGCGTGCTCGGCCCTCGGAAAGTGAAGTCGAAGTCCTAACCACTGAGCTATCAACCGCTTTAAAAAAAAAAAACATTTATCTGGGTACAAATAAAGTTAAGTTCTTATAAGTAATGATTTTTCAGGTCTACGAACTATAGAAACCTTTATGTGCCGGGGTACAGTGCATCTGGAAGCTTTCCACATCATCCACGCTTATCAAGAATAAGCAAATGCGACCAATTCCGGTGCGTGAAAATACTGGCTTCATCAAACCCTGAAGTTCTGCCGCGCATGATTGTCCCAGCACCCAATGAGATCGACTTTCAGATTTATCAAGTAAGTTTTCTATTCTTTCATACGATTTGGACATTCAGCGACAGAGCTCAACGAGTGGCGAAGCTGATGTGGCAATGTGGTGAAGCGCCCTGGAACAGCTGTGAGTGATATGGATTTAACCGGAAATTTATAACTTCTGATTTTTCTCTGGTCTAGTCTGGCGGGTGGCTTTTGGTGCGGCTAAAGATATACCACAAAGCGATCTAGCGTTCCGGTACGATGTCGGTTCGGATTAGGGGCATGGGTTTACCACGAAGGGAAATTGCAGTCAAGGACTGGTAGTAAATTAAAAAAAACTAGCTGACCCGTGCAACTTCGTTGCACCAAATCGGTTATTACCGAAAAAACACGAATAGAATGACATTTTCTAATAATGAATCCTAGCTAGATCGATTTATAACCCCGAAGTGGTTGGAGCCGATTCCGAGATTCCAATTATATAATTGGAATCTCGATACAATATGTCTCTATGATCTCGATTTAAACGAGCAATTCTTTTATACATATGTATACAAGAAATGCTCGTTTAAAGATATAAAGATTTAAAAAAAACCGATGGACTTTGGATTCATCAAACCATCGATACCTGGGCCGTCCAACAGGACATTTTTCTTCCTCATCATTAGCATCACGTCAACCCATTACATATAAAGCAAGTGATTCTACTTTCCCTGTCTCCGTACTTGGTCTACCGGAACCTTCCGTTGTACTTATATTAGTGCTACTGGTACGGCTCCCCGCTGGGTCACTCCAGCCAGCCGAGCTCACTCCAGAAGCTTAGCAGGCTACACAGGTCGCCAATTAGCAAGTGCAAGATATTCAATTGCTTAAAACGCACATAACTTAGAAAAGTTGGAGGTGTGTGCCGGGGTTCAAACTAGGCCCCCCCCGAAAGTAAAGCGAAAGTCCTACTAGCTACGAGGCTGTTACCACACGTTTTTTTTATTAAACAATAATAATAATTTGTTTACAGATGATCGAAGAAGAATATAAACAGGAGAAAGCTGACTACGCCGCGTGGGTCAAAGAGCTGTGGGCAGAAATGCACTTTGGAAAAGCTTTAGCTATACATCCTTATGTGAAAGTGGTATACGACACGTATTTTAAAATGCGGCTCAATGAACTCAGTTCGTATCCCATTGATGATGATGTATTTGAAACTATATCCATAAAGCTAACAACAAATAGATCCTGTATGAGATTGAGAAGTATTATTAAAAGCGTGAGTTGATTTTGAGTTAATTTTACCACACGCACAGAACACACGAAGTTTCATTGCGAGTGTCGTGAGGTGTCGCCAATATATGCAACGCTAGTTTTTTTTTAATTTTTGATTTATTTATTCTTATCCCATTGATAATGATGTATTTTAATCTATTTCCATTATTTTTTCCGAAATGTGGTTAAAAACTGCCTTTCTCCTGTTCAGGTGGACATCGGTGCATTGCCTACAATTGAATGTCCTGACCTCAGCGAAAGGTTTAACATCATGGAATATCATAAAGTGCCAAGACCGTCCCCAGACAAATTAATGAAGTTCCAATTGCCTAGTAAGTAATTAAAACGCCATCATCGTCAAGACCAACCTATTGATATCCAGTGCAGTGCTCGTCACGTTAGTCACGTCTTTTTTAGGAGGGGAGTGGGTAAAATATAAAGAAGTAAGCGTAGCTTGTGTTATGGGTACATAAGGAGGTACTAAGACTGGTGAATATCTTTATGAATAGTATGCATAAATAATCTTAAAATATACAGATCAAAACTCGGACACTGAAAAGCGTTCATGTTCATAACACAAACATTTACCAGTTGTGGGAATCGAACCCACGGCCAAAGCGACCCTGCTTTTTAAGTCCAAAGTTTCAGAGTCCAAGTCTTTTTTAAAGTCCAAGAAAAGCCCCACGCCCTTAAGTGATTTAACGATTGTAATCGTTTAAATTGTCAACATGTGTGATAATAACCATGTTAAGTGAACCGTGATGAAGTCTAAGATGGCCTCAGAGGCGTGCGGACTAATCATCGTCCGTAACCCTTTCTCTCAAATCGTCGCCTGGGCCGAGGTTCGGCCTCACAAGCGCCCTCAGGCCGACGATCTCTTCGCTTCTTCGAGCCCCAGGGCTCAAACTCTTCCTGGCAGAGCCCCATTCCGATGCACATCATTTAAAATCATGAGGATTAATCAGCTACACGAAATGCGAAAAAAATAAAAGTTTACGATGGTAGTTGGCTTATCTGTAAAAAAAAACCGGCGCTTGGAAAATGGAGATAAATACGACCTATACGCCTAATCGGTTTCCAAGCGACATCGTACCGAAAACCCAAGGTGCCCTGCACGAGTTTGTCAGTATGGTGGCTACCAACCTTGGCCGAAGCCTACCAGACCAACCAGAGTAAATTCTGAAATTTTAAATTCCTAAATTACCCCCCCGACCTCCCACTTAGAAACCATAACCTCTCACCTTTACGCTAGGAGGCCGTCAAAACAATATTTCTGGTTATTATGACTTAGCGTGTGTTGGTTGGTTTTCCCAGAAGTGTCCTACGTTACTTTCCTATTTATCTACCTTGCTGCGTGAAAGAAGGGCAAAATAATTCACACACTTTCGTTTTTATTTAATTATGTATTTGAAAACCTGCACTGTAATTAAAAATATAAATTAACCCGAATTGTAGATGACGAATCAATAAAAACAATGCCGTATCCTGATGTTCTAATGCACCTTGCAAAGTTTGCTCATGAGAACGCTAAAATAAACTATGTGGCAAGTGAAAACGCACTGAAATGCTTGGTTGAGTCCAACCGATCCTGGAATCTATGTATCGCTGTGATGAGTAGCGCCAAATGCGATACATGTAAGTAATCAATTTTATTTTTAAAAGTTACCTTTTTATCGTTTAAGTATTCCATAAAATCACGCCAAGTTTAGGATTTTTTTTATTACGCACGCACCGAGCAGTAAGAAAGTGTATATATGTATGTATGTATGTATGAATGTCTGTATATATGCATGGGTGTGTGTATGAGTGTATGTGTGTGTGCGTGTGTATGTATGTGTTTATGTCTTGGTGTACTGTGTGTATGTCTCTATGTATATGTGTGTATATCTGCGTGTATGTTTATGTGTATGTCTGTGTGTATGGCTGTATGTCTGCCTGTGTGGCTGCCTGTGTGTCTGCCTGTGTGTCTGTCTATGTGTCTGGCCTGCCAGTCTGCCTGTCTGCCGGGCCTCCTGTCTGCCTTTCTGTCTGTCTGCTGATCTGCCTGTCTATCTGTCTGTCTGTCTGTCTACCCATACCCTACGCGACATTGTACCGGCATGCTAAATCGCTTAGCGTGCTGGAGGTCTCAGCCTATCGTTTTGTAATAAAATTGAGATAACAAATAAATTATTTTTTATTTTTTTGTTACTTTACTTCGTTTTGACTTAGTACGTTGATCCACAGGTGATGGAAAAAACGTGGTGGTTTTGGGAAGCGAATTCTCTATGCGGCCGGAGGAACCTATCCAGAAGACCCAACAGGCATCCAGACACATGCTTCTGCAAAGCCTTTTAGCGTAAGTTCTTTTTAAGGAGCCATTAGGAATAGAGAATCGGAGTACTTTTCAGTTTGTGTTTTAAATTTATAATAGTGCTTAAATTAAACCATAAAAGATAATTTTTAATTTTTTACAGCGTTTAATTTATAGTCACGGAATGGAAATGTTCGTCACCTTAGAGTCGGTTTTCGCTTGCTTGCTATGGCGTTTGCACTGACGTTTGCTATCGAATAAGGTTTTGCTTGTTTTTTCTATCCCATCAATGCATTAAATGTATTAAAACAGCAATAAAATGATAACTATAAAATAACAAGCAAAAGTATTATCATTCGATTGTGTGTTAGTGCTACTATATTAACCGACGAAAAATGTTTTAATTCGAGCCAACATGGGAAGCTTAATTTGTCGAGATATCTCAGACACAGTCACTGTATGTTTAAGTAGAACGTTAAATTTAAAATTTAAAATTACGCCGATACATATGTGTTTTGTTGTTATTTTTAATTCCGTGAAAATGTCATAATATGACATTACAGTTGTAACAAACATTTTTATATTTTATATTTCAGGGTCTATCAATATAACGAATAAAACGCCTTAAAAACATCCAACTCTTAGGCTTTTGCGTACGAGATAAGTAATGTTATAATCCCATCCTCGTAAGAGGTCACCCCTTACCTACGATACCCGCGGGAGGAGGTGCGGTGACATCTGTTTACTGGCCTGCATTCACGGCAAAAGCTTTTAGTATATCAAATTATATTTGAATACGTTCAATAGGTATTTCGGTGCTCTGTCGATATTTAAACTAAAATTTTACAAAAATGTTCCATTTTTAAACCAAAGCGTTAAACATACGTTTAACCTTGGTCTGACCTGTTCATGTTTTTTACACCCATCTTAAATGTAATTAATCATGCCTTCTTTGCCACAGACTAAGACACCCAAACCACACGCACGAACGTACACACTTACACTTTCGCACACAAACACACAAACACACACACACACACACACACACACACACACTCAAAGACAAACTCGCACGTGCACACACGATAAACTACATTATCTATCGTTATCCCGTCATACATATAGCACCATCTAATTTTTTGTCGGGGGTTAAAAATAACTGGGGCTAGAGCTATGGGCAAAAGCACTAACTCACACTTGAAAATTCCTTAACACTATTGGGTATAGGTACTTAAAAATATTCGCCTCGACTAGAACCAAGGATCTTGTAAACGTGCATGCTAAGATCACTAGACCGATAAGACTATAGTTATACAAAACCCGAAAGGCACACTGTACGTATCAAGCAATGATCTGTGATGTTTTCTTATTCAGAAATTCAAACACCAATGAGTATCGCGAGCAGGTGGAAGACAGACGACGACGGGATGATTCTGCAGATGTTGGTGAGGAAAAACATTTTCAGTGTTACCAACTTGAATGTGGGCTGTACGTATTTGCTTCTTCTTTTTACTCTAATGCCTTGCGACTTCATTAGCGTTTATTTTAGTTTTTTTTTCTAATAAATACCAGAAAAAGTTTTATATTATGTTTTAAATGTTTTACGTTTTAGATGTTTTACGTTTTAAATGTTTTACGTTTTAAATGTATCGCATAGGCTGGAGACCATTTTCTGCCCGTGAAAAAGAGATTCAATTTCTTATATTAATATTCGTTTGTATATGGGTCCCCGACTTGAGGTAAAATTATTTGATTTCATTTATTTATTTTACAATGAGTTCAAGTGAAGGAAAGTGGTATCTAAGCCTTGGCCACAACTAGGCCTTGATGGACTTACGTATGTGTGCCCACATTTACTCGTACATCACGTTCGTCCATCAATGCCTTAAAGAGGCATTGAGAGGCAAATTTTGTTTCCGACAACATTGTCCTCTGATGCTAATGGGAATGGGTTTGACAGACACTGTAGGTATAGAGTCACCGAAAGCTATGAATGACCTCGACCGTGAATGTATACTTATTTTGAAAGTATACTTCTTTTGCTCGTTATGAAAATCAGAGTAAAACGACAAAAGGCAAAGCAAGATGACGTTAGTCTTCTTTTGGCGCGATCCAAGGTGCGCGAGTCTAGCACTTGTCGGCTTTATTAATTTCATGAAATACACGGAGTGCACTAATTAGACGCTAGCGTTAACTAACGAGTGTGGGTCAGCCTCATTCATTGGATGAATGTTTTGTTAATGTTTTATCAATAAATAGTCACTCGTTTCGAGTTTTCCTAAGGGCCGCAGTAATTTTTGACATTGTTACAGAATTTGACAGCAGCAGTGTGGAGTACGTGCCTCCATCACCAAATGACGCCGACGAGGAAATGCCGACTTTATATAGACGTCTCCCCGCCGATTTCCCACCCTTCCGTAAATTAATATTTAATGGCTCTTTTGGAAATTCAATACGATTATTTTAGCTTACAACTTTGAGTACTTTTGACATTTATTTAAGCATAAATTATAACAAAGCGTTATGTGCCTGACTTTTTTTTTAATACATGATCGATCTAAATAGTATTCATAGACTTCGATTGTCTATTAAAAAAAGTAAATTCCACTTAATAGGCTTGTCCGACTGTTCTCTTTTGAATTTCTTTACCATCCGGGGTAAAGTGATGTGTTTCCCACTCGCACATAAAGAACGCCAATATTCAATGATATGAAGAAACTATTTAAATTTCTTATTATTTGGAGTATTTCACTAAATACTCTTTACGTTTGTATTAATTATTTATTAACAGTTCCAGTTAACCGCCAAATAAATACTCCACCAAATAGAGAACAGGAAGATGTGAATCGTAGAGAGAATATTGAGGAAATATCTTCCGAAAGTTCCAGTGAAGGTATTATAATACTTACCTATTGTTTTTTAACCCACGATAACGATGAGGAAGCTCTCAAGTCGATGCGTATATCTATTTTTCTCTTTTCATACTCTTAAAATCGACGGCCGACTGGCGCAGTGCGCAGTGACCCTGTTTTATGTGTCCAAGGCCATGGGTTCGATATGCACAAAAGCTACTTTAAAGGTAGCTTCTTAAAATCTGAGAATTTCAAGTTTTGTAGGTTTTGTAACTCCTGAGATTTCGTGATTGGTCAGTAAGTGAGTGAGTGAGTGAGTCAGTGGATTTCTCTATTATTTATATATTTAGATACACACATATAAAATCGTTTGTTTTTGTTAGAATTATAGTTTTTTTTTTACTCTTTCTTAAATTGAAATTTTTCTTGTTGTCAATTGGTATTTTAGTGCTTTCATTAACCATTTTCTTTTTACTCGCCCCCACGATATGAGTATCAAATAAACGAATTTGCCTCGAAGAAGTTTGTGTCTATAATATCTACTTATTTTATTTATACGTAAAAGAAAAGTGTTTAGTAAATAGTTTCATAAATAGTCACTCGTTTCGATTTTGTTACAGAATTTGACAACAGCAGTGTGGAGTACGTGCCTCAATCACTAAATGACGCCGACGAGGAAATGCCGACTTTACATAGCCGTCTCCCCACCGATTTCCCACCCTTCCGTAAATTTATATTTAATTAATGAATATAATATAATAATAATTAATAATTTCTCAATTTCAGGCAAAGCCCATATTAATACATTTAAAACAACAATTAGTATTACTTAATAACAATATCGAATTAAAAATTAAAATTACAGTATAAATTTATTCAAATGGCATGTCAAAAATATAAAATTAAAATACAAAATAAAAAATAAAAATAAAATTAAAAATTACAATGAATAATGATATTTATTTAATTAAAAAAAATAAAATTTAATACTATTTGCTCCGTGTGCATGTAAACCTGTGTGTGTGTTAATGACTTTTTTTTTTTATTTTGTCGTTTTTGGTTGGTAACCTTTTACAAGCGCACCAACTTTTTGTAAGCAGCTGAAAATAGTTAGGTATAGGACTAACAAATATAGAAGAAAGAATAAACAGCCTCAAGATGCTGAACGATGATGATGATAAAATAATATAACATCATCAGCATCACCATATCAACCCATTACTGGCCCACTACAGAGCATGGGTCTATTGCCACAATGAGAAGGGTTTAAGGCCGTAGTCCACCACGCTAGCCCAGTGCGGATTGGTGGACTCCATATACATTTGAGAACATTATTTAGAACAGGCATGCAGGTTTCCTCACGATGTTTTCCTTCACCGTTGAAGCAAAACGCACGTAACTTAGAAAAGTTTGAGATGCGTGCTGGGATGCGAACTCGGCCCCCCGAGAGTGAAGTCGAGCTCCTACCCACTGCGCTATCACCACTTCTACTCGTATATCTTATACTTAGATTGTCTATTAAAAAAAAGTGAATTCCACTTAATAGGCTGTATGGCTAAATCCAAAAACAACAACATTAAAAAAAACGTAAAGTATGAGAATAATAGGCTTGTCCGACTGTTCTCTTTTGAATTTCTTTACCATCCGGATGATGTGTTTTCCACCCGCAGATATGAAAAAACTATTTAAATTTCTTAATACTTGGAGTTTTTCAATAAATACTCTTTACATTTGTATTAATTATTTATTAACAGTTCCAGTTAACCGCCAAATAAATACTCCACCAAATACAGAACAGGAAGATGGGAGTCGTAGAGAGCGTCGTGAGGAATACAATACTGAAAGTTGGACTGATGATGAAGGTATTATAATGCTTACCTATTTCTTTTTAACCGACGATAAAGCTGAGGAGGCTCTCAAGTCGATGCGTATATTACTTTCCACTTTTCATATTCTTAAAATCGATTCTTCGCGCCGATTTGCGCAGTGCGCAGTGACCCTGCTTTCTGTGTCCAAAGCCGTGAGTTCGATTCCCACGAAAGCTACCTTTAAAATTTTTTTATAGCTGATTTTGTGATTAATCAGTAAGTGAGTCAGTGGATTTCTCTTTAATTTATATATTTAGATTTACACACATAGGAATAGGTTTTTTAACTCTGACTTAAATTGAAATGTTTCTTGGCGGTCTGCATTTTGAGCGCGCATCACGTTGAAACATTTGCGACTGGCAATGTTTAAATGCAAGCAAGAATCGCAATATGAGTCCCGAACATCTCTGTATCATCTAGCAAAAAAATTTTTTTGTGCGTTTGTTTATTTGGAACTACCAGTACGATCTAAAAAATCTTATCATAAATCTTGAGTCCTTCCTCCATAAATCAGCTATTAAGATTTTGCTCTCTGTGTTCTCAGCTAGTTCTAAATACAAGTTTAAAAATATATATTTTTTAATAATAATTTCAGACACACTATTCAAAAACCCTCCACCCAGGTCGTTCAAAGAATGGGAATTTATAAATGAGACAGGCGATGTATTCAATTTACTTGTACATTGCCCACATAAAGCTCGGGTAAGTGAATACTTTAACCATAACTGTTATATAATTATATCTTATATCTTTAAACGAGCAATTCTTGTAAATTATATGATTGGAATCCCGGAATCGGCTCCGAAGATTTACATGAAATTTAGTATACAGGGGGTTTCGGGGGCGATAAATCGATCAAGCTGGGATTCATTTTTTGAAAATGTAATTTTATTTTTGGTTTCCGGTAATAACCGATTTGGTGCAACGAAGTTGCACGGGTCAGCTCGTGGTTTATTAATGTCGATATTTCAATAACCGGATCAAATAGGCCCATCTCATTAGCTACTGTTATCTCGGAGATGTTGGACGCCATGCTAAAACATACCTAAATAAGTTCATTACGCTGTCAAATAAGACTTCAATTTACGCCTGCTTTCTGGCATGTCTGAGGCATTTGACCTGGGTTCATACTGGATCTAAAAGCGGAAGATGGGGGAAGCAAACAAACCTTCGGAACTCGAAGAAGATTCCGACATCTAGAGAAAAAAAAAACATCGCAAGTCACGTTGCAACGTGTGATGTTTGCTAACGGTAATTTTTATATGCATTTTAAATGTATAAAATTGATATTTCCTCCGAGTCCTGCACTTGGAGGAATGTTAGAAATTTCCGAAGACGGGCGCCCAACCATTTACTGAATTGGGTAAACGTTGCTTACCCACCGCTATCGACTAATATTATGCCACAGATTATTTGCAGTCATTTGTTAAAGGGGTTTTAAAAGTATTTTAAATAAGGCGAAACGGTAATAGGTTCTCGGGCCGGTCATTTGCGTGTCGCAATGTTTACGTGATTGAAGGTTTAAAATAGTGGGTGGTTAAAGCTCCAAGAGCAATAACAAGTATATTATTCGCCCGCACCTCAGTTGTTTGGTCAAATATTTTGAAATACTATCCGTACTTAATATCATAGGTTTGTATAGTATTATTATTATAGCCTCTTTATTTCCATAATGAATTATTATCAATTATTAAAACATTTGGTATATATGTGCATGCATAAAAATGATATTTTTACATATGTTAAATTCTTAGTTATAAATAATATATTCAATTTTACATATACAGGATTAAAAATTTAAAAAAAAATATATTGTTAAATATCAAAAGCATTCTGCCGTTTATGAACAAAACATTCGAATAGGGCAAAAAACATCGGAAAAGTCGGTGTAAGCATTTTAAAAAGATTACAATTTTATTCTATAGGACGAAAATGGTGAAGTGTTGGTAGAACCAATAATAGAGCATCAGCTTGCTTTCGGTGGTTGTGCACAGTCGCCTGAAAAAATAAGGAGTTTGGCACTCTCACTGTATTTGAGGGAAAACGCCTCTTTGCTCACCGGTGAGTTTAAAGAACAAGTAAGCTTAGTCCTATCATATTCATCAATAGCCTATACCAGTCAGTGGCATGCATTGAGGGTATTCACAGGGTATGCAGATGATATAATATTAAGAAAATATTCAGTACGACTTATAAGAAACTTAAGGAAAGGCGTTGTAAGAGTTGCACTATGCACGCCACTGTTACCAGTTCACTGCTAGGGTTTGCTGCCTCTTATGAACGAAGAGGAGGTGACCGCAGAGAATAATTCCCGAGCTATTGATCATCAACATCATCATCAAACCATTATCGGCCTCAGCAAGGCTAGCATGGGCAAGAGGCAGCTATATCCCCGGGGAAAGTATAAAAATTTATCTTCCCCCACAGATTTATCAAATCTCAGAGCACTGGCGCACAAGTCGAAATAATGACAATAAGACAGTGCATTGCAGATGACACTTGATATAAAAAGTTTTTTGTTGCTTCAACAACAGTCGTGTACACGGTTTCTGTCTGTTCTAAATTCTGTGAGCGTTCCATATAAAATTACGGATTTACTCTGCTGTAGTTATTCTGCTGATACATCAACATGCAAAATTTAAACATGAAATTAAATTAATAACAATCTTATTTGTTATCAATTATATAAAATAATGTTCTGACATTTATAGTGTCATATTAAATTATTGTATATAGGTATTTGTTATTAAATTACAATTCTAAGTTTTAATGTCAAATAAATACAACTATAATTAAAATTTAATTAAAATGTCAGAAAATTGAGGTCACGCCCACATGCAAAATTAAGCAGGAACCACAGATATTTATGATACCCATAGCAGCTAAGGTATTCTACGATGGTATAAAATTATCTGTCACACAAACATAGAAAGAGTTTCCTTTTAAAGGTTTTGCAAGGGTAGTTTTTGTACATTTATTTCAATTTTATGATATAATTGGCAGCTCATTGCGTAAGGCGATTTTAAAGTCTGTGCGAGTCGGTATTGTGGTATTACTAATTTATTTGGATATCGCGTGATGCTTTTTGGGTTTAAATCAGTCTTCTTTTCAAAATACTCAATATATATGTACGTACACACATACCTCATATATGTAAAAGAAAACTAACACAAAGCACTGTAGCCTGTATTTATATTGATCAAAATGTATATTTTAGCGCGAATTGACGCAGCGACGGGCGACGTGGTTACTATTGATACAATTAGCAAGGACGTTTTTTTGGAAAATAATTACAACGCTATAGGTGAAGTAGCTAATTTAATACAAGAAACGTTCAAAGCATTAAGCGGACTTACACCCGGGTACTACATAATGACACATGCGGTAAGATGGTATTGTACAACATTTTTGACCGTTGACCTTTGAATGGGACCAAGTACCATAACTTTAATGCCCGCTATCACTAAACCAAGGCACCACCTAAATCGAATGGCTTATATATGTATATAGAAAACAAACGTCTAAATAACAATTAAGTGATAACTATTGGTGAGCGGTTGGTAATATGCCTATGAATCTTTTCAGAGGCTTTGCCTTGTTCGACGTTAGTGAAATCGGGCATGAGTAGCATTATTTAAATTTTCTTAATGCTCTCCCTTCAGTGTAATTAAGGCGATCCCTAAATTTAGTGAAAACGGGCATAAGTCAATCAAGTGGACGACGGACAAAGCATCTCTGCTATACCAATGAGAAACTAGCCCTGCCTAAGTTTTGCTTGCGTGTACTCCCCACTTAAATACTAATCTCTTCGCTGCAAAACAACTCAAATAATCATCTCAATTCCACTCTCTATAATTAAGGTGCTTACTACATCTTACTTTATTCTTATTTTAGGTGCGGCAACGTGTATCATTAAAATCTTTTATTCTAGAATAATACAAGAAGTACTATTCTAGAATAAGCGCGAGCACAACTACTACAGTTGTGCTTTTTGTGACAGCTCGTCCGGGGAAGTACTACCATTGTGCTTATGTCTTCCGTTAAGCAGCGTTATGGCAATGCCGTGTTCCTGCGATGAGGCTTAGCACCTACGCCTGGGGTTTATGGGCACAGAATGGCACGGAGCAGAACATAACTTGCGAAGTGTTGCTCTGCTTAAAGACAACTTGGTTTTCCACTTAACATCAGGTGCGCCGTCTGCTTGGTCCGTCAATTATTCATCATCATGTCAAACAATGGAGGTCCACTGCTGGACATGGGTCTTTTGTAGGGAGTTCCAAACACCACGGTCTCGATGCAGCGGGCAGCGGTTTTCTGCGACTCGCTCGATGTCAATGTTATCCTCGTTGGGGTCTTGGGGGATTTTTTTTTTTTAATGTTGTAATAATTGCCGGAACAAGCAGCGTCAGCAGTTCTTCCAATTATTACTATTAAAAAAATTATCTTTGGCACATTGCTTAGTACTTTGTTGAAGTTAAGTTTTCCCTTTCAGCAAAAGGACGGCCCTGAAGTGGCCCTATACCAAGTTGATAATTCAGTCCTAGCCAATGCAGAATCGGCCGCTATCTATCCGCTGCATGCCGAAATAGAGAGAGCCCAAATTAACCCTATGAGTGTAGTGCCAACAATATGTGACGTATTTTTACCATATCACAAGTGAGTATTTTACTGAGCGACTTTAAAAAGGAGGTGTTTCACAATTCTTCGGAATCTTTTTTAAAATACTAAAAATCAGAATAAAATAAATATTTAAGGGGGGCAACACATCTGTTGTTTAGAAAACACCATCATAATATGGAACCCTTCGAGTGCGATTCCGACTCGCACTTGGCCGTTTTTAACTTTTATTCTAAGTTGCCTAGTGATGATTTGTACCTATTCTATACAGGATTTTGTTTGTTGTTATATCGTGTCTGCTTAATGCCTACGCTAAACTACAGTCGGTTAAGAAGAAAAAATATTTTTTAATAATTTCTTCGTAGGTATAATAGAGTCCTGCCATGCACCTTCACAACTGAAGAAAATGAGTTAAATGATACGGCCCGCACGGCACTATTGCGAGAGAGGCTGGCTGCGTGCCGGAATGTACGTACTTACCGTTTTACACACAAAAATTCTAGCCTCAAGCATTGGCATGCTATGTCTATTCATCACCTCTCTTTCATTCCCTTTCAGTTTGGAGCGGGGGGTCGAACAATGGAATTTCCCCGGAATGTCAGTATAAGACAGGTGCGACCTACTTTTCCTCGAGGCCCTCCTCGGGGCCGCTTCTCTCGAATGCGTGCGTCTAAGCGGTTCCCCTCCTCAGGCTACTACAGGCCCGCATACGGCCTGCGCCAACCGCGTGCCCCACCGCCATTTACCGCTCGACCTCGGATGCAGCCCCCAGGCTCACGTGACTTCCAGAACCCGCGCTACCGCCAGCCATATCACTCGCAAGACCAATATCGCTGGGTAAACCCAAACGTGCAAGAACAATATCGCCCGCGTCATCCACACCATTGGTCAAATCGCTCACAAAATCCACATAACCGCAAAGGACCGCGCAAAGAATAAGATAAACGCTACGTCCCGAATATGAAGTCTAATAGTTTAGGCTTGTTTATAAAGCTGCGTATACGCAGCTCAACGTATCAGCACCGCTTTGTAGCAAGCTGCAAAAGTATAAGAGAATTTTCACCGGGAAGTTATAATGATGGGCATTAGTAGTTATAAACCATATATTCCGAACACAACTATTATTAAGCGTTGGAGCATTGATACACTCCGACCTTCCTCGGAAAATGTTTACAAATGCGTCTATTTAATTACGATTTTAAATATTATTCGTGTGTCTGATTTAACGTGCTTAAAAGCTCATTTAGGCCTACTGGCATCCATGAGGATTTCCTCCTTAAAAAAAACATAGAGGATTATCGGAAGTCCGAAGGGCTGATTATAATCAAATAGTAAGTGATATATTATAATAAGTATTTAATTATTGTAGATATCGGTGGGTAGCTTGCTATTACTAGTATTTTAGCATATCACCATAATTGGCTAAAATTCCCCTGGTTTCTGTCAGCAACACTCATGCTATTATTAAAGATATTAAAGATACATGAGAATTGAGTTGATCTGCTCATCTCATTTTAAGGATTTCTGTAGATAAGTACGTATTAACTGTGTATTAGAAATAATTATGTTTGTTATTAAATAACTGTAAGTGGACTAAATCCCGGTTTCACTCACAACGAATAAGGCAAATGCCTCGATAAGTAGCGCCTAATCTAAGAAGATTCCTAGGCATACATCAGCTTTTCACCAATAGTTATCACTAAGAGTAGATGTAACGTTTTTGTCTATATTTAGGCCATTCCTAGCGAATAGGCGAAGCGGCCCGCTATATATTAAGCCATCAGTACCTAGGTACTTTGAATTACCTGCTTGTAAAATTAATATGTAAGATGTTCTATGAAAGTATTTTATGTGGAAATTGTATGTGTCAAATTATAATATCAATGAAATAAATGTATTGGAACCATTAACATTTTTATTTATAATGAACCAAAAAAGAAATATCATAATTTATTTATTTCAAGTAGGCCTAGTTTATACGCACTTTTGAAACGACAAGTCAGTCTGTTTGTAGTGACTCTACCACCGGTTCGCAATGCAGATTCTACTGAGAAGATCCGGCAAGGAACTCAGCAGATTGCTCTTTTTCAACATCATTTTATAGTTCTAAAGATTGATAATCTTTAGAATTTTTCTTGTGAATTTTGTGAGAGATGAGAGCGGAGTGGCTTGCTACTAAGCAGCCTTTTAGTTAAGGAAATTATCAATCGAGTAGTACCTAACTAGTAACCAGGGTTGATTATATATATGTCAAAGTAGAAAATATCTCTATTCAAGTAGGCCCATACGTGGCACTTTTGATGCGCATATGAAAAGTACGCGGTAGTGAGATGATGGCGATGACCATATTCGTATACTTAAAACTAAAGCTACGAGGGTTCCAAACCGGCAGACCAAGACGGGTCTACGAAGAAGCCCACAAAATACTAAGCCGGATGTTTTTTTTAGTTATCACCATCTGACATTGTCATTTAAAATTATTAGAAGGGCAACCTGGTTAGAGCTATTAACACTCAAGCTTTCTATTTACGTCGTCCTTTATACTAGGTATAATAGGTTTTTTTCTATAAGCTTACGTTTAAAACAAACTTTGAACTTTTTAAGAGACATCTCCAAGATGTCAATGGGTAATTTATTGTAGGATTGTATGCAATTTCCTTTAAAAGAATTATGAATTTTATGTAACTTAGTATATTGCACTTTAAGTTTCTTTTTTTCTCTAATGTTTAAATTATTGCAGTCACATTTACATTGTTTAAACGTAGGTAAAGGATTTCAATATTACCTTTTGACGGCCATTTGGTGCAGTGGGCAGCGACCCAGCTTTCTGAGTCCAAGGCCGTGGGTTCGATTCCCACAACTGGAAAATGTTTCTGTGATGAACATGACTGTTTTTCAGTGTCTGGGTGTATATGTATCTATATTATAAGTATTTATATATATTATTCATTAAAAAATATTCATCAGTCAACTTAGTACCCATAACACAAGCTACGCCTTCTTTGGGGCTAGATGTGTGTCCTACGACACATATATTTATTTATTTTATTACCTTCGGTATCATGTCATAAAAGCATATACCCATCCCCACAAAGGATTTCTGTACCTTTCTCAGACAATATACTATATCAAACTATATAATAATAGTATCTATTTCAAACGAATATAAAAGCAAGTTACCATTAGTAATATTAAGCACGGTTGCTTAGTTGGTAAGCAGTAGTTCAGTATTATTAACAAGGTACGGATGAAATGGTACAAGGTTAAATTTCTAGGTCGAATAATTGTTAGGTATTGGTTTTCTGTCGAGAAAATTCTCTTAAACAGCCTTATCGCTTATAACTGTTTTATCGTATTAGTTTATTTGGCATACCTTGACAGCCCACAAATAAGGATTATAATTCTGGAGCAAAATGTCAACAATAAAATTGGCGTTGTCCCGCCGACTAAAAACTCTTGGCCCCGTAGTGGGACGTCATTCTATTTTTTACTTACCATAAGTTAGCCCTATACTGGAATCTCACCAGCACCGCTAGCATGGGTAGGAGACAACTATCTCCCCGGGGGAAGGATAAAAATTTAACTTCTCCCACAGCCTTATCAACTCTCATAGCAATGACGCCCAAGTGGAAATAATATCCAAATAATATATGTGTAATAATAAACGGGGGTAAACTTCTCCTATTCCATGTTCCCGTGCATTAGCAGGTGGACACGTTAATTATATCCCCTTTCAAGTGATAAAATCGGGGGATATAGTTTTTGTCTTCTGCCTGTGGTAGACCTGCAGGTGGGATGATGCAGACCAGTCTAAGATGGTACGAACCAGTCTAACATGCTAGGGGTAACGCATTTATATTTAACAAAAAATTTGGAAAATCCAAAAGTGCACGACTCATAATGCTCATTTAATTATCAAATATTGAAAAAAAAAAAAAAAAAAAGAAAAAAACATAATTTTAAAACAGCTGTACTAGTAAAGTGATGCACAGGCGCCCCTGGTGGAATAAAATGCACATAATATCTATAGATATAGATATATCACCATCCATATTAATTTTACATGGATATATATAGATATACAGTCTTGCAGTTTTCGTTTTTTATTAATTGCAATTAAACTACACTGAATTAATTAATCATTCGCATTCAGTGACCTACAATCGTCGATTAGAATTAAAAAAAAAAAAAATTAATTCAAATAATGGATTTTTTCACAAGTTAGAGTGTTTTCGGGTTTCACACATGACGGACAGGAAAGTGTTTTGACCTATTTTGGTGTTTTTTTTCAATTCTGTTGCAGTAAATCATTTTTTTAAAAGTATGGAATTAATCTCCATTAAATTATCTCGACAATAGTATGCAAAATATCTTGATTCCGTGAACTAACAAGGCTATAATAATAAAAATAGCCGCCGAAATGAGGCGAAAAAAATTTTTGCTTCGCATGCAGTCGTGCAATACATTGCCAGATTCTACGCATTATCGTTTGGCGGGACGTCTTTTTCGGTAGGAAGGTCGCAGGTCACACTAGCCACCAGACAGTTATTAGATTGTGGGGTATGGGGTATATACGTAGGCAATGAAAATATATTCGTAACTACTTTAATACAAACCAATATTACACAGTAAAGCCTGGACCTGCCAGAAATACCGTAGATCGTGAATAAAATAAAAAAAAAAGCTATTTATAAGTTATTATTTTTATATATATTTTTCAAACTTAAAAATAAAAACGCAATGTTGTCAATTCCATGGGGGGAAAATTATTTTTATTCAATACGTTTACAGATACGCCTTCGGTCGTACCCACCAAGTTGGTCTGGTACACTGCTCTGACTTTACGGAAGATATTGTCCAATTTCAGAGAACTATCTCCGCTGCATTGAGGCTTATTTTCACTCTCTACTAAACAGCAGAACATTTGTCTGTGCAGCGTCATTAAAGCAGAATTAGGTATATATCTCTCTGGGATCCCTCTATTCAAAACTGCCCTATAATTTATCAACGTCACGTCACAGGGAAATGATGTTTTAATTAAAGGCATAAACGCATAATGACATAGATGAGTTCTATTTGCATCAATGAAGTAAATATCCAAATTGTAATTCACAGTGTTTGCCAAATACAATGCTGTATGACTGGGCAGTTTAAAATTACTTCTAAATATGCTTTCGTCGTAGTTATTTATCGGCTCAATTAAGTTATCCAATAACAGGTAGTGGGTGTGGATGGTAGCGCTGTTTTCAGCAATTGCCTCGTTTGACCCTCGATTATCATCGGAATGCACGCTCCGGTCCAGCATCAGTACTATCTGACCCTCTTGTAAAACTGTAACACCTTGAGCGTGATCAGTGACGAGAGTTAACCTAGTTTTGTGATCCTGTATGTATGCAATGCTCGTAAAAGGATATACATTTGATTCAACTCGCCTACTCACGTTGATAGCACGTGCTGTTTGTTGAAAACCGTTATTGTCAATGTATATTTCTGGAGGCTGGCCGTTACTGATATCCGTTTGAATGGACATAAACACATCCATTTCCCTATGTTTAGCCTCTGCATTGAAGTCCACTCTTGTGCTCAATGCTATGACATCAGAGAGAGGACTGTTCCTAAGGTTAAATATTTTAATAGTATGATGTAAAAAACTTCCGTAAAGAACAGTCAGTTCAGTAGTAATCTGTCCCGATACTATTATGATGATCTTTGATTTCGAATTTTGCAGGAATGGCGATAATATGTCTTCTATAGGTTGTGAAATATTAGTGTTAAACAAAAACATACCAGAATGATCATTAGCACTTTTAAATGCGCCAAAATCTATAACTATAAGTTTTTCTAACGTGGATTTTTGAGTAACGCTTTTTAAAAGTCCTGTGTATTCATCAATAGTAAGTCGATGCTTATAATTTTCCAGTTGTATATCGCCTGTCTCTAATGAGCGCACGTTGAACAAAAAGTCAGAATCATCATCAACTTTGTCGATGATACACGACGTGCAATAAATTGTAGCAGCATTATCCATGGCATGGCGAATTCCTTCAATTTTGAACAATAAAAACGCCAACGGCGGGACGCTGGCTACGAAAGAGACCTTAAAAAATTGACTTGAAATCCTAATTACCTTTTCAAAACCAAACTTCCACACTGGGTTTATTTGGATTTGCACCACTTTTCCCTTATGATCTACGATTCTTACATTCGGGTGTCTAGTGACGAGTTCCACAACTTCGACTCTCTCATGATTTAGTGAGTTGAACACATATACTTGGTCCCCCGGTGTTACTGATTTATAGGAAGTTATAAACTCTCCTTCCTTATAAATGTACTTCTCGAGATACGTCTCGTTTTGAGTTGGATGGGAACTAAGTAAACTTACGGCAGTCTCTTGAATGTACCAACAGTCTCTAGCAGTGTTTATTATTTGCTGTTGCGCATAACTCAGTGCTTTGGCTGTTAATGTGCCACCTACAACATTGCGGTCTTGAAGACGAGCGACTGCCTCCCGAGCATTAAGTAAAGGTTCATATAATGTTGAAACTCTGTACGATTGAAAAGCATTAAGATTGAGAGCGAATGCAAACAGAATTTCGGCACTACGTAAAGTTGAGTGAAGACGCCTCAAAACAGTTTTAAACTGCGGTCGCGTAGTAAAGTAACCAGTCCAATATGCGGGACTACCATCACTGATATCAGCAAAATTAAGAAAGTCACCTTTTAAAGTAGGGAAACTGTTTTGCTTTGATAGTATACTTTCAAAATAATCCTTACTCGTTCCAAATTCAATCGTAGCCTTGTAAATTTCATGATTAATGTTTACGTAATCTGCAATTTTCTGATAGTTGTTGTACTGGAAGTCAAATTCAGTCTGGGATTCGTAGCTACATTCACGTCCCATTGGCGATATAACGACATTCTGAGGAGACGTTGTGCCTGTTTTAGAATATTGTTCTAACAATCTCTCAGATTTTTCTTTAACATTAAATGTATTGATATCTTGATTGTTGGTATGATCAACAAAATTGAAATCCGTTTCACATGTTTCACCTTGAGGGCCGCATGCGCTGTAGTCGTCAGAATTGAATGGTAAAAAGTGGGTGATAACAGAGTGCTTTGGTAACCGATCGTTGCCAATCCTGTTTAAGAATCCGTTGAGGTTTGTATGAGCGGTTTTATCGGTATCCCAACTTTGAATCCAAATGAAATCGGTATACTGGTACTCGGTGAGGTATTGTTGCCAGGAGAAATGCAAATTTGTAACAACTAGATTCGATATTCCCGATGCAGACAAAAGGTATGGCAGAGTAGGACTATGTGCCACACTGTTAGTCAGCCAGGCTACCTCCGGTGAATAGTTTAAATTATACAGTAGCCATTGGTGACCTAAAATGAAGGGAATCGTTTATAATAAGCGTTAAATTGAATGGATTTGACAAAGTCATTGTGCTCTAATGGTAATTTTACAAGTTACCCTCAATCAGTTGATGCACAATCCCGAATAAATGTGAAGTTGCCTCATCTGTTTCCACCCATAAACCGGTTGTTATCTCTAGTCTTCCCTCTTCAAGCAGCTTGCGGAGTGCCTTTAAAAATTTTTCTTTTACATTACTCCCTACACAGAAATAAGAACACACAGAAACCGTGTACACGACTAATATTGAAACAACGAAAACCTACTTTAGTAGTGTTTCTCGAACAGATGATTAGTCAGTTCATTCTATTCAGCAGTTGACAGTAATTATTTTAACTATAATGTACCGTTTACCATGAAACGGGATAAATAAAAAGCTTGTGAGCTAGCGACTTTCAGCGGGTGTGTGGGGAGATTTCACTGTTTTTGGACACAATGCATGCAATAGAGGCCGATTGAGGGTTCTGTATGTTCTTAACTCTGTGACTGCCTGTTTAGAATACGTAAATATTTATTTAGCGAAACATTACAATTTATACTTTACACAGTATAATTTTCTCAATATATCAAAATCTGGTATTTTTCAACCTGAAAGCTTTTGCAGGAAGCATGGCGCAGTCATTTCCTGCAAAAGCTCTGAGGTCAGATTGCTCCATGCAGGTAAATAAACAGATATCACGAAGTCCTTGTTTGACCATAAAAAAAGTTTTGAACACGAAAAGAATCTTCACCTACCGTTCGGCTTTTTTGGCTAGCTCTTTGCCACCACTGACTCAAATGAGACACCTCGTTCCAAGAGAATGTTAAATTTGTGTAAAACTGCAGTTTTTTAACCATATTCGATATAATTTTGCGCGCGGAATTCTTGTGGAGGTTTTCAAACGATTGCTTCCAAATTGAGTTAACATGTGACCGTGGTATTAATATCACCTGTAACAAAAAAGCGTGTTTTTTTTTTGTTTTGTAATAAAAAAGAACAGACGTAACTAAAAAATAAGAAATTATAAATCCAGTTTAACTTAGACCTATGCAACTTAAAAAATAAGAAATTAATATTTTCCGCAACATTATTAAGTCGGTGCCATGTAAAATGTAGAATATTACTAAGTATAGATCATAAATATATAGATTATATTTATTTATTTTTATATCAACGAAAGTACCAGTAATTTTCTACATTTACTTTCTACTTTAACTTATTGTGTAGTTCCGGACCAACCGCCTCGTTGTTGAGGTAAGTGGTTAGTATGTTCAACTAAGGATCCCGAGGGCCTGGATTCGAATCCCGGGTCGGGCTTAATTATATAACGTATCGTTGATTTTGTATTAAAGAATTTTCGGTACCACCCCGGAGTTAGGAAGTTGGCGGTGTCAACCCCCGTGCCTCGGAGAGCACGTAAAACTTCGGTTTCGGTTATTATCACTTAATTGTGGTTAAAGCCTACCAACCCGCATTGGAGCAGGGTAGTTGGTGGGCTTTCAATGCTCTGAAACCATCTTTCTTACGAGAGACGAGGCTTGATGACGATGATGTAAAGTTCCGGTGGCCATCCGTAGTCTTCATCATCAGTTTCATCTAACCAAATGCTGCTTTTTACTTGTTACTTAAAAATATATTTAAATAGTTATCGGTGACGCAACAATATTTGATTAGTTCCCTTCTCCAGGATTCCTTCAAAAATCTTCACCCGATGAAACAAATGAGACAACTTGGGATGGGTAAAGTTTCTAACCAAGAAAAAATGTCAATCGATTTATACGACTTTTGTCGGTTAAAAATAAGCGGAACCCCATTTGTAAACAACACAAGCTCCAGTGCTCGTATCAGGTAAAACGACGTGTCCTTAATCCGCAGACTGTCGATTGAGTGATAGTTCTTGGTAATTCATATAAAAAGCTTGATTCAGAGCGGATCATATAATAATACATATACAACGCGCAACGGAATTACGAAATACCCTTGAAGGCTGCATAAGTATATTTTATAAGGAGCCTTGTAAAATTATGAAATGAAAAGAAACATATTCATTTTTCCATACAAACTAATTCAAAACTTTCTCAGTTTTTACTTGTGACAACCCTATTGAAAAGAAAATACCAACACGCGCATAATACCTACACTACGCGACGTTAGACGCACTTAAATTTTGTGTGTGATGTTAGGGCTTTATCTGATTTATTTTCGTAAAAATTATACCAGCGGTTTACCTACTCAAAAACTATTAACGTTTCGGATTCACAAATAAGTCTCAGAGACATTAATGTACCTCTAAAGCCTGGGAAGTAATATTTCGGTTTTCATTTTCACGTTGCATACACACACCGATGTTAATTCTGTTAAAAATGTTTTAATTTTTAATAACTTACTTTTAGTGGAGGCCACTTGGCGTTTCTCATAAGAGTCTCATAACGATTATCGTAGACATAGTTCCAGAAACGTTTGTTGGCAATCCATGGTGGCTGGAATAAAGCCGCTATTCTTTATAAATATCGTGTCATTATCAAACCAATACAGGCCCACACAAGGCACACAGTTTTAGAAGGGTTTATGCCTAGTCCACCCAGCGGTTTGCACTTCATACAAGCAAAAAGCACTGCCTACCCGGGAATATTTAAAAAGCTCGTATAGGAAGAGCATTTACCCCTTTGATGCCATCTTCCTACTTTGTGCCTACCCCAATCAAAAATCTTATGCACGCCACTGAGTCCACCACGCTGGCCAAGTGCGGGTTGGTAACATAATGGGCAACGTCTTTCCTAGTGTCAAAGGTTGCCTGGAACTTCTGGAAGAGATCGCTTTAGCTATAAGACCGCCTTTGCACGCCCCATTTTCTATTCTGTTACTTTTGTAATATGTGTGTTTACTTTATATAAAATTTGTGTGTGCAATAATGTATTCAAACAAACAATACTGTGAGAAGTATGAAGTGCGCTTGCTGGGGGTCGTACTCGGTTCCCCGGCAAGGGAAGCTGAAGGGTTACAATTAGGCTATAACCGCTTTACAAATATCTAAGTAATAATAAAGCTGAAGAGTTTGGTTATTTTCAAGCTTTCCTTGAAAATAATTGTTTTATAAATATAACCTAAAATAAACTATTTAAAACTAAATAAAATCTAAAACGTCCTCGAAACTACCGCAGCGAGGCACAGTTCCAAAGATGCTGGCAGCATTGCCCCTTTGGATGGCCAAACTAATTTGTTGGCCAAGGTAACTGCCCGCTCTGTGATCACTGGTAGACTCGATAACCCTTTTCGATAATTCTTTGAAAAGAGCTCTTGCTTCCGGACCCCACGGTCCCAAAGTCTCAACTCCAAAAGGCACAAAATAATATGTAATTGGTTATTTTGTTTGTATATTTTACTCTTCTTTTGTCAACGCACTAATCTGGGAATGTAGGTACCAGTTGGATTCGAAAAGAATTTTTTGCATTTGATATCCCAAATCTTGAGGAAGATAACACCACATTGATAGGAGCAGAGACACGCGGAAGGACTAGAATTTAATAAAACCCTGAAGTATCATCATCATGTCAACCCATTACCGGACCACTACAGGGCACGAGCCACAATTAGAAGGGGTTACGGCTAGTCCGCCGTGCTGGCCCAGTGCGGATTGGTGGACTAATAAAACCCAATTAAAGTATAGTTATTCATAATTCATGGTGTAGCAAAGGCTCCATTAGAGTGCCCAGCCGAATTTTAGCTTGGCAAATGATGATGACGATGATTTGAATCATGATACATTCCTACTACTTCTAAATCTAAATCATAAATACGTACGTACCTCAATGTCAAACTCCGTAAATTTTTCTTGAGCATCGATATCCGCTTTGGCTTCATTAAATTCCGCGCAAGCAAGTGGTTTAATTAAAGACTGATTATTATTGCTACTCACTTTTGTTGAACCTTTTTCGTAAAATAGGCCTGTTTTAAAATCTGTATCGTAAAGGGAACTTGTTAAATTTTCATTAACACTTGTTTCCTCTCCTGAGTGTATATTTTCTGTACTAGAAACGATACTTTGAACAAGAAGACTACTCTCATTAATTACTGGTTTATCAAATATTACATCAGAACTATCTTTTATCATTAACTCTTGTTCCATACTATGGGAAATCTTTTCCTCTATCGTTGGAAAAAAATTTGACGACGGTATTTTGTGAGAGTTTGGTGCTATTTCTTCCAAATTATTTGTATTGACATCGTGTCCGCTTCGCTCTAAAGCATCAGTAATGGCGTACCTTGCTGGTCGTATGTCGTAAGGGTGCAAAATTTCGTTTCTAGCTATATTCGTCCTGGAAAACATTGTTTTACTTCTGCCCATATCTGCGGATGCAAAGATTGTGGACATTTTGGGACGTTGCATTTTGTGAACAATTGATTTTATTTGAGCATACCCTGGGTAAACGACCACGTGCTTTAAATTCTTCAAATCTTGTCCGGTGTTGGATTCACTGAATGGTCTTTGGACCATTTTTGATTGGTTTCGTACAATTTTTCGCAATGCTGTAAAATAAAGATAAACATTAACGTCACCTTCGAGAAATTAATTGGTTGTAAGATTAGTATAATTTTAAAATACCACGTATTACTTTTTTCGTAACATTGATTTTCAAAAATTGTTAAGAATAGTATGAAAAAATATATTTTCCAATATACTCCTCTCAACTTAAGATTCATGTTACTAACAGCAAGTCGGAAGGCAACTGTTATCGTGTATTGGTAGTTTTATACCACTAGGGATGTTTAAACAACGAACCATCAATAAAGCATTACATTACACGAATTGTTTTTTTATTATGTCCGCCGTACGTACATGCTTTACATCTTGTGTGCAGCATTGATGTCTTTGTGCACTGGTTTAATGCTGAATGCATGATTCACGTATCAATCGACCCGAATAAAAACATTTACACTATTGACATTTGCAAAGGAAATGTGTCGATTACAAAACAGCAATCACGAACTTTCTTAATGCAAATAGACCATACGTTAACACGCATACGTTCATACATTTTCGTCTGTGTTGTGAGGTGATTATACTAATACTTTAATCTAGAACTAAAGCTACTTTTCTGAGAGAGTATCAACTGGTTTTGTTCATATATGTATTCATACAAAACAAATGATGTGACAGAAGTTGATCTAAACTGTGTGTGCTCATCTTCTCAACCACGGGACGTCCGCTGATATTTTGAAGGGCGACTCCCTGCGATAGGTTTTACGTCGACTGTTCACCTTGTGTCTAAAACTGCGCTTTCCAACGCCAGATCGTCACTCCAGCACCTTGGTATTCTTGAAACCCCAATGTCCATCGGTTTCCCAAGCTATGTGCCATACTCGTGGCATGCGCAACATGCATTCTACGTTTTCTAGACAAACTTATGCCCGTTTTCAGTAAAGGCGCACAAGGCTATGCCTAAATAGGTAATGCCTAATCTCAATAGAGTCCTAGGCATACATAAATCGTCCACGAATAGAGTCCACGTCCACCTAAGAGTTGGTGAAACGCTTTTTTAAAGACAAAAACATTAGGGATTCGGTTTTGGTTTAGTTAAAGCTGGCATTATTCTTATGATTTTTAAGAAATCGTATTAGATAAGTATCTGACTTAATTTCTAGGTCATCAGTTCCATTTTGTAGGTCACCTACATTCACCGAAAGAAACTTTAAATCATACAAAATTTACCATAATTTTTTGATATTTTTTTGGTTACGGTTAAGGTAACGTCACGATTAGGCAGGCAGCCCGCAAACCCGGGGTAGTAGTTTGATGGTAGGGTGTTGGGTCTCCTAGAGTACCTTAAACCCTCTCACCTAAGTATGACCTATGCCGGCTGAAGATGAGGTAGGTAAGTAAGAACGTACTTAAGACTTAAAAACCTTGTACTTATTTCTTCTTCACTTAGGACATATGACACTTGTACCTACGATCAAAGTCAACCGTGCACCGTCATAGGAAATGGACTTTATTTCATCTTTTTAAATCTATTGCGCTTACCACCCAATACAGTTAGACCCATTAAAACGCGCGTAGACGCGAAGCGAAGCTAGTGTAATTTATTAAATGTATTGAATACTAGCTGTAACCCGCGACGAAGCGTCCCATAGGAGCAGTATTCAGAAGATGTTTGGCATTCAATTTAGGTATAATTCCACAGATATTTTCGGTGTAGTTTATAAAATGTTTTTTTCAGACAGCCCGTTTGCGCAGTGGGCAGCGACCGCGCTTTCTGCGTCCAAGGCCGTGGGTATGATTCCCACAACTGGAAAAATATTTGTATGATGAACATGAATTATTTTCAGTGTCTGGGTATAATATTATAAGTATTTATGTGTATTATATTAAAAAAAGATGTGTGCTTTTTTTTAGGTTAAATTCCATTAGATTTTTTGACTTGCGATAATTTCAAAATTATGTGACCTATTGGAAGTTTATTAAATGCAAAACCTAAGGGTTCTTTCTAAGGGTACCTAGGGGATTCCTAAAAATTTACAGTATAGAGGTACCTACCTAGTATTTGGATACGTGTTTTATAGCTGTGTATAGGTATAACACTCAGTTATTCACGCATGCGCGAAAGTTCATTGCGAAGTTACTCCCTTTCTTCTGCCAACATTAGAAAGAAGGGTGTGTATTATCGATCGGGCCAACCCTCAGTTGTTGACGGAAACCCACCCAGTGACGTTTCGTATGCCTGATTTTAAAATGCAATCGTAGAAAGGCCCGTACATAAAATTAAAAGTTTAGTGCAGGAATTAACATATAAATTATGGTGAGTATCCTGTTTCGTGTGGATAAGTTGAACTAGGTTAGACTGGCGTGCTTGCCATACATGTAAACAAGCACTGGCTATCGGTGGTAGATTTTTTAAATTGTTATATATTACTCAAAAGGAACATATAAAAAATAATACTAGCTGTATGCCTGCCTAGGGCCTAAACTCTGCCCACTTACTGGTCAACGTCTTTTTATTATAAGGTGTACGTGGGTATTGTTTACTCGAGAATAACGTATAGGTAGTTTTTAATTCGTACAAATTCGTAATAGGTTACAATTTCGTGGGTAATTAATAGTGTAGTAAATTACTATAGGCGATGCCCTGTGTGCGTGTGCGTGTGCGTGTCTGTCTGTCTGTCTGTCAGTCAGTCAGTCAGGCAGAGAAAAGCGGTATTAAATATGCGGGGCCCGTAGCAATTGCTACTCTTGCTACGCTGTTAATCCGGCACTGATCACTGCCATTATTACGAGTGGACATTATTTTTATCTTTCATTAACAGAATAACATATAGAATAGGTAGCCATAGGTCACATAGAGCCGGGCAAATTTATCTTCCGTCTCTCTTTTAGTGTTACCAAACAACTGTTGTAAACAAACGAAATCTTAAGGTGTTACACTGTTGCTTGTTTTAAGGAGACGAGTGCAATGACGACATCTGGCCTGCTGGAGTGGGAGCTATCACTCTCGTCGGAACAGATTATCTCCCATGGCTGGTACCACGGGGCTCTTAGCAGGGGTGCAGCAGAAAACCTCTTACAACAAGATCGCCAGTTTCTCGTACGAGACTCTTCTTCGCAGCCCGATAACTACGTGCTCAGTTGTCGGTCTAACGGCCAACATCTGCATTTCGTTATACAGAGGGTATGTGTTTTGTATTGTTGACAGATTTGCGCAAAGTCTAGATAATATCAAGTTTTCACGCATCTTAAGTACTCCCAGCGTGGTAATAGTTGCCCATTTTGAGATAGACTGGTCTAGTTATCAGCTAATTACGACCTGCCCACCCTGGCGCTGTAATGAGCGATGTGGTCTTATAAGCTGAGTTTGAATTTCGGGCTCAATGCCCGACGAAGGCGTTTTGGGATTGGGAATTTGCAATATCTGAATTTTCTTTGCTCCTGTTAGGCCTTCCCCTTTGGCCAGTTACCACCCCACCAACGCGACGTAGCAATTATACCTTCCGGTAGAAACCAGTTAGGGGTAGGCTTCATATAAGTGCATACCCATAATAGGTTAGCCCGCTACACTTTTAGTTTGGCCTTCTTTATCGCCAGGTGAGGTTTCTAGTCAAGGGCTCAGATGTCGCGGAATAAAAAATATAATAAGTAATAACAGGCTTAGACTCACACAACCAGAGTTACCGACGTAGGATAAAGAGTCGTGAAGCTAAAGTGGCAGGGCACATAGCTCGGAGAACCAAGCTTACATATAGGGCTCATAGCTTGGGGTTCCAAAGTGCTCGAACAGCGACCTCGCACCGGAAAAGCAGCATTGGCAGACCTACAACGAGGTAGACGGACGACATCAAGCGAGTCGCAGGACCTTGGTATTTGGAACTCCCTACAAAAGACCTATGCCTGGCAGTGGACGTCCATTGGTTGATATGATGATGAATAAGTAAAGCTTACCACTATGATAGGAAAATCAAAACTTTGCCTGATTTTTGCTTTTAATTTAAGGATAAAATCGTTTCTAAAACACCTAATTAAGATCTTGCTTCTAGATCGTCGTGCACCCGGAAACAGTTTTCGAACGATTTCAATATCAATTTGAAGATGAAGCGTATGATACTGTGGCGGACCTCATCACCTCGTACGTTGGCTCGGGGAAACCGATCTCAGCCGCCTCAGGAGCCAGAATACAGTACCCAGCAAATCGTGCAGTACCATTATCCAATTTCGTATCAGGCGATGACGGTGGAACCATGGTTTCTCCGATCGGAGAAAGCAATTACGGAAACGCGTATAGTTTGTACAGCCATTTCGTAGCAAAACCTGGAGCCCAACTGCGAGTGCCATTCAAAAAGCAACGGTCTCATTCTCTCACCCCAATAGATATGGCGCAACATGTGACACATGGAAAAAGCGCCAGCGCCGATGGGGTTATTCAAAGTCAAACTAGTAAGCACCCTAAAATATTTTCAAGTGAATCGAATTCTGGCTCGAACACTTGGGACGCGAATTTACCGACAAGCCCTCCAGCGAAGCCTGCAAGATACGACGGTCCGAAAGCCGACGACCGAAGATTAGAACTGCACCGACTGTACCACGTCTCTGGGTCCGATTCAGGAAACGGATCCGGGGATTCAACCCAGAGTTCTGCCCACAGTGACCCCAATAAATCGCGGAACGAGTCGGAATACTTGGTGAACACTCCAACAATAAAGCAACAATTCGATTACGAACTAACAGAAGCAAAGTTATTGCAGCTAGAAAACTTGGATTATACCGTAGAGTCCAGGATAAATTTGGAAATTTTCCGGTCATTGATTATTCCAGCAAATCTTACGAAACCGTTAGAGTCAGAGACATTGCATACTATCAAACTGTTGTTGCGCACGTCGGGACCTCGTATCCTAGCAAACCACCTCACGAAAATAGACCTTCATTTCCTATTCGACGACTCCATACAAATCGAAGGGCTAGATAAAACAGCGTCGGGGATAGAACTTTGTTTTCTTCCTCAGGGACGCTTGTTACGTTTAGATGTCATAGAAAGGTACAGTGATAAAAGCATTCATTCTTATCTTGATAAAATACGAGCACAGAGCACTCTTATTGTTAGGTCATTGCGATGATTGAAAAATTTGCTTTAAGATTAAACTACAGTTTCAACTACTTATTGCTTGACTCATATCAATTATTGCTTTAGCTAAGCAATAATTGATATGAGTCAATCGGAATAATATATATTATCACATTGTGTGCTTTGAGGCTTTCTGCTAGGGTTTGTAATCAATTGCGTATCCAGGATGGATGTATGTGTGGATGTAAAATTAACCTACTAGATAAGTAGTATATGTGGTTGTGGTACTCATACCAAAGTATCTGTTATTTACTTAAATTTTCAGCTTCTGAAATTGCAGTATTAACTAAGCCAAAACTTGATATTCGATATATTTCTCCTTCCGAACTTGTTTTGTGTCCATTTATTTGGGCAGTTTAGTTCTGCAATGTTGATACAGTACGAATTAAATGCGTAAGGAATTGTAAATGATTATTTAGCATAATCATTGGCAATTCCTTACGCAGCATAGCAGACAAATGTTTTGCTAATGTGAAAAAATGTCATGGCTATTTCAGAAAAAGCACGATGTTTGTGCGAATGTTTTAATCAATTATGTTATTTGCAGGGTGGAAACCTTTCGCCTTCTAGTAGCGGTGACGGTCCTAACTTGCCAAACAGACAGACAAAGGGCAGATACTATAAACGACTGGATACTGCTGGCCATTGAAACTAAAACTGCTTTGGGCAACCTGTACGGATTTTCCGCCATAATGTTTGGTCTTTGCATGCCTCAGGTACGTATATTTTGTTAGTGTGGCATTACTAGCTATCGCTAGAGTGGTCAAGTGTCGATGAGCGCTGCGCTAGTCAGGGCACTATTTGGACGAGGTCCCTAGCGCAGCTGTCAGCGCTGTGGATTGTTTGCATGAGTTCGAAATTGCTCAAATTCATTATTACTCTTGTCTGGTCTGGCTGGAGCCTTCAGCTGTCGCTCGTCGTAACGTTCTTGTACGATGCTTCGCAGAAACCGATGAGCGATAGAACGCTCATATCTTAGACTTGAAGTGGAATAAAATGATACAAATAAAAAGTAATTACATTTAAGACCTTCCTTCTCATGTAAAGATTTATATACACAAAAAAATGCACATTATCGTGTATAGTTTAGATATCATGACCTTAAATTAACTGCCTCGTTGTTGGCAAACTTTTCTATAGTTAAAGAACACCGACTCTCCCTGGATTCGTGAGCCTATCCTAACCAAAAGGGCAGATACCCAGCCTATGTTCTAAAACCGTCTTTCCTATGATGGTAGGCTTAGTAGTGAAAATCGGGGCTCCTCTTATGTCTCCAAAGACTTTAAAAATTGCTGGAAATCAACATGGGCAGCGGTACTTAGTCAGCGCAATCGATTTACCCAGACACTTAATCTAAATAGGTATAATATTTAATAATTTCCGCAGTTTATTTATGACCTCATCTCTTTTATTTTCTAGGTGGAATGTTTAGAGAACGCCTGGAACATCTTAAGGCGAATGTACACCGACAACGCTTTTATGTTCGAGGCCAAACTGCGGCCGTGTTTCAAGAACATGAACGAAGGGACATATCCTCTTCCTCCGAATACCACCACTCCTTACGTAATACCGTCTGTGCTGTGCTTTCATTTATTCGGTAAGTGTCTTTAGCATGGCATGTTGTTTTAACTAATTTTTGTAGTTATCTTATTTAGCCACCTTGAGCGAATTTTGGTAAACTTCTTAAATTCGCCACTCAAAACACAGAGCGACCTGTGTACTTCTATACAGATATATACACTAATACATAATGTATCATCATACTTAGGTCTTTTTTTAGGGATAACCACTCGCAACTGTTTTTTGCCGCTTTTAAGTAGGTAAGTATCTAGCGTCTTACCCACTTACAAGCGGCAAAAACCGGATCTAGAGGTAACGAACCAAATAAGAGGTATTTAACTAAATCAAAAGTAGCTATACGCTTTTCGCCCGCAATTTATGGATTAAAACAACCCGTTAGCGTCTTGTCAAATTGCAAAGACCATAATGAGATATAATCTAAGGCCACATATCACTTTTTAAGATCCAAAAAACAGTAGCGGTTTAGAGTAAAATCTCGAATATATGTAGATGCACTGGAAAACACACTAACTCACTAACTCTTGGACCATAAGGATTAACTCTGTATTGCTTAAAATCGGTATGTAAATAAGCAATTATTTCACACCATGACAGTTTTTAATAGACCTTTACATTATTTTGATTTATCTTTTAGGGCTCAGCCAGCGTTTGCGTAAGCGCAAAAAAATGTTTTTATTTACGACATTACATGACAAACATGTTAAAATTGTCTGTGTTTGTCTACTATATTGTTCATGTATTAGATATTCATATAAACCTTCCTCTTGGATCACTCTATCTATTAAAAAACTACATCAAAATCCGTTGCGTAGTTTTAAAGGTCTAAGCATATATAAGACTAACAGACAGCGGAAAGCGACTTTGTTTTATACTAGTGATTTACGAAATAAGCAGGTTGAATTGTAATTGGCAGATGGCGAAGGTGGAGGCCTCTTACAAACGGACGAGACGTTCCCGAGCAGTCTCATGAGCAGCTTGGAGTTCGACTTCAACGCCACAGCCGCTCACCTCGAGGCAGCACGCCACTTCCCCCAACAAATAGACATGTTCAAACGGAACGCGCGCACAGTCGTACAGGAGATGTCTTCCCTCGGACCAATGTTAGATCCAATATTACTGGAGTTGTTCCGGACTGAGTTCCATATAAGCTTCCTGTGGGGTGAGAGAGGTGTGCTTACAAGTCCCAACCAGAGGTTTGCAAGGCTGACGGATATTCTAAGCGCAATGGCGACGAAGCTGGCGAATCAACCACCAGATAGTGATGATGCTGTGTGATTGTGATCTTATTATTTATTATAATTTATTACTGTGCATACCAATGTAAAAGTACGAGTAAATAGAAGTAGGTACTTAAGCTATTTTTAAACTTCTGTACTGTCTCTTTAGTCTAGTGGCTAATGATCGAGTAAAGATTTAAAGGTCAATGTTGGTTTTACTCGTCAACCATTTCTGATACAGAGTACAGTCTGATTTAAACTATGTTTTCGCGGGAGTTAGCTGCGAGTGTATGTTTACGCACTGTAACGTCGCATCTCGCTGAAAGGCTGATATCGAATATTGAATTCTGCGTTCAGCAAAACGTACGAAGTTGGTAAAGTCATCAATTTTGAATCGGATTGCACCTACTACGAGAACTGTACTGTCCTTTTCGAGTACGTAAATACGTGAAGATCAGCGTAAAATGGATCTTATTTGCATTTCATTAAAACTTAAATTTGCCTACAATTCCTTATCGACTAAACGTTTGTAAAACAAAACACAGACGTACAGCATTTGCGACTCCAACGTCCAATATTATGTCCAATAGTATGATACAGAGTTTGATAAGCGAAAACGAGTCCTCGACTTCAAGCGAGCAAATCTTATACTATTCTGGCCACTGACCAGGGAAATGCAGACTCTTTCAAAGTAGTGGCTCATGAAAACTTGGCTAATTGTCCAACTCAGCTCAGTCTTGTGTCTCAGACAATGGGGAAGCGTTGTGTCGTGCTGATTTTTTTTTTTATATTAAAGAGTGTTCTAAAATTGCGTGCGAAATTGCGAATTCTTTCATCCGCAATCGCTCACTGTTTCAGTATATGAACGCAACACTTATATGCATTATTCTACCTTTGCGAATATGGTTAACAATTGTAGAAGTACGTACAGATGTTGCTTAAATAAATGTATACCATTACAGTAGAATATGTACCTATTCATTCATACAAATAGTTATAGCCCAGTGTGAAAGGTGTCAGCTCAACTTTCGGAGGGCCGAGTTCGACCGGTACACACCTCTAACATTTGGGAGCTATGTGCGTTTTTAATTTAAGCAATTTAAAGTTGGCTGGTCGTATTGTTACGTAATTTTGTTACTTAAATGTATAACCAACATCACCATTAACCCATTAACGGCCCATGACAGGGCAAGGGGCTCCGAATGAAAAGGGCTTAGGCCGTAGCCCACCACGCTGGCCAAGTGCGGATAGAAGCAGGCCTTACTTTATGGAAATCCTCAATAACTAGACTTAGAACGCCTGCCCTCGAGAACAGTAAGGAGAACTATCAGGCATGTAGGTTTCCTCGTAATGATTTCACCTTCACCGTTAAAGTAATTTTAATTAATTAAACGCACATATAAATATAAAGTCAGAGATAAGTGCTGTTACTCCCTACAACTGAAAGTTAAGCTAAAACCACTGGGCTATCAACGCTATCATAAACTTTAAGTTTGCAAAATCCCATCACCAATGTTATTTACCTTTTACCATAACTGGTTACTGATAGTTATTATCTTATTATTACAAAACTAACCTAACTACATATCTGTTGGTTTTATTTAATATTTTTTCCTTCTCCAATATTCTATCAATTAGAACTCTAGGTACTCTTGTAATATAAAACAATAATTAGCTTGTGTCCGAAATCGGCAAAAGTCGGTATAAAGACTTATCATATATCGATAAGTACAATCGATACCGACTACCACATCACTTCTTCCTCGATGACTGAATGAATGTACGTGAAAAGGTACGTAACTGTTGCATAGTTCCTCGTTTAAATTATAAATATAGGATTCATATCATGAACAATTAAATAAACTCAAATTCAAATTCAAAAATCATTTATTTCAAGTAGGCCTAATTAATAAGCACTTATGAAACGTTAAGTCAGTCTGTTTGTGACTCTACCACCGGTTCGGAAGGCAGATTCCACTGGGAAGAGCTGGCAAGAAAATCAGCAGATTGCTCTTGTCCAACATCATTTTTAAACGTATGTATGTACTAAGTTCTACGTAAACAAGTTATTGTCATCTGTTATGTGGTTCAATTTTAAAAAGTTTTTGCAACCTGCAAAACTATAAGTACCTAATAAATTATTAATTGTTTTAACCTGGGCTAGTCACTAGGATATTAACTACTGTAATACAATTATTTAATCGATAAAGATATTTTAAAACAAAACAGAAACTCTCTCTCGCTAAAGAGTAACTATTATCTATACCTGTACAGTTGGCTATAAAGTTTCTTGACATACTGCCAAATGTATTGGTTATGTGGTGTCAGATTTGTTCGCTGAACTTTAGGTGCAGCAGATCGTATCATTTTAGCTATAGTATAGCGTGTGTGCGTGTGACTGGATACACAAGTTAGTAATTCGAATCTTTCACAAGAGCTTTATGTAACAAGTCACATCGTCGACCGTTGATGGTGTCGGTTAGATATCGCGCTGCTAAACTAAATGCAATACCCGATGTAGTTTATGTAGTAATAGTATGGGGCCAGTGCAGCATTTGCCTAGGTTGGTACATATGTAAATTATTGATATTTATCTGAATTAATTTATAATTATAATGTAAATGTACCTAGTATCTATATAATTGATTCAAAACTTGACAAGAAATACTTAACCGACGAACAGAAAACTATTATTTAAATATATGTAGGTACAATCAGTATATACTTAATAACAGGATCTTTATAGGATGATGAGTTAACTGTTGTGAGTAATCGTGGTATTGCAAACATATTAACTCAATGGTAGTAATAGTACTTTAGCTTCAATTGGTGTAAGTTTCAATTATAATTACACATATCACTCGTTTATCGAAATTAAAAAATGTTAAACTCAGTACAACACTAGCTGTCAAACGTGAGCTGGCAGTTGGGATGCGTGTCCATTCTGGTAACACAGATCTGTAACCGGAAGTAATTCCTATTAATAATCTGTGGATTGTATCTGGGATTTTCGAATCATCGATTTCAGTGCCCATTTTTCCATTGAATCTTGTGCTCGTTTCGGAACCTCTTTCACCAAGTGCTAACTGCTGAACACAGACTTTTAACTTGAATAAGTCTATTGAGTTATATCTAAATAGACTTCTTCTGTGTTTACAAATTTTTGATTTACTCCACGTCAAGACGTACGTAATATTATTATTCATGATTTGCATTAAAAATTTAACTACATGCTTCAAATAATTAATGTTGGATTCAAAGATTTCAAATATAAATCTTTGTTACGATAATCGATCGACAACCTAAAAAGATTGTTTGATAACCTTGGAATAATAGGAAACACCCCTTTGTGGGGATAATCCAAAATGGATGATTTATATATTGCTGTTGTGTGTTCTTCCAATATGAATAGAAGTATGGAAGCGCATGCCTTTCTTGCTAAAAAAGGTTTCAAGGTTAAATCATTTGGAACTGGGGATAAAGTGAAGCTGCCAGGGACAGCAGCTGACCGTCCTAATTGCTATGAATTTGGTATTTCCTACGAGTTTATTTACAATGACTTGGTAGAAAAAGACAAACAGTACTACACGCAAAATGGTTTACTGCATATGTTAGACAGAAACCGTAGAATTAAACCATGCCCGGAAAAGTTGCAATTGTCTTCAGAACGTTTCAATGTTATCATAACTTGCGACGAGAGGGTGTACGATCAGGTAATCGAATGGTTTGGGTCCAAGAGGTCAATCTATAACCAAGCTGTGCATGTTGTTAACATAGACATTCAAGATAACCACGAAGAGGCAACTATTGGAGCTTTCTTAATCAGCGATATTGTTACGAAAATGGCGAAGAGTGAAGATCTTGATGATGATATTGATGAGCTGCTGCACAGTTTTGAGGCTAAATGCAACCGACAATTGCTCAACTGTGTCATGTTCTACTGAGCTGAAAGTCTTTATTTTATTATCAGGCAGTTTGTAGGGACTCTACAATTAAACAGTAAGAACTCAATTGATGTGTAGTAATATATAAATAATATTGTAACTGTATTTGATGTCTATGTCATGACTAGTGGGGGTCTACTATTGCTTTATTTTCAAGAGTGACATCACCTCTCCAGCATCCAATGCGACCCTCATGTTTCCATCATTTGCAAGAATGATGTTACATTGTTACTTGAGCTCTGAATCTTGCTAAGGAGCAAAACTTATTGATTGATTATTTAAATATTTCTGTGTTGACATATCTTGGCTTAGACAAAAAACCCTCATAGCGAAGCCTGCCAACAATGGATGGATGCAAATGTAGAGAGCCATATTATAAGACCCATAAAAAAAAAAACAAAGGAGGCTCATTCAAAACATGCCATAAGTTGGGCATGACGCAGACTCAGCAGTTGGAGATAGTAAAACAACAGGAAGATGCTATGGATATAGACAGGCATACTAGGCAACCATGACTGGAGTGACTAACTTGGTTGCACTTGAGTGTCCTTGAATGTGATCATGAATAGCAAAGGACTATAAACTAAATTGACAACAGCAGTTAAGCAAAATGTGAAGATGAAGAACAGGAATTCAAGGAAATCTTTGCCAAAATATGCAAGATATTTTACTAATATTTGAAATACTTGATAATACCAACAATGAAAGAAGTGAACGCAATTTAAGAAACCAATTCAGAAAACATCACATTTCTTTCAAACTGGGATGGTTTAATGTGTCAGATCTTGCAAAGTGACACAATTTTTTTTTTTTATTGAACAAAAGTCGAGTGAAACTGCTTACTAAATCAGCACTTACTTAAAATTTAATAAATAATCAATTTTCCTGACAGCATTAGCCCATGATCTGCTTTCATGGTTAATATAATAGACTGGTCTTACATACGCAACATTAGCAATGCAAGAATTGTTGTGCACACTTGTCCCGTGTATGCAACAAATTGACATTAGACGCTGTTGTTATTTTGAAAGGACTATTTGTTTATGTAGTGCTGCGTGTCACTTTGAGAAACACTGGTGACTCATGTGGGATAGCCTACAATGCTTGGGGTCACCACCTTTTCATGGCAATCTGGACATTGAAGGTTGACATTGCGTGCAAGGTGTGTGATTTTGTTGCATATGATAACTGTATTTCAATTGCAAAGAATTTCATATGAAATCAAGTCCATATCATAATGTATCTGTTACTGTATTTGTTGTGTGCGTGGGACCAAGTCTTTTAGCTTTTTAATACATACATATTCAGTGTGTAAATCTTGAGTGAATGTATTACAATGTGTTTAAGTGCCTATAGACAGCCTGCTTTTAAATTGTCTGTATGTGTCAACCTACCACAAAATTGAATTTGGATACTGATGATCATGTATTATCATGTAATAAGTTTGTGTCAAGTGTGTTATATCAGAGAGCTGAATAATGTAATTGTGGGAATCTACATTGTGTGTATCAATCTACTGTATGGCCATACTTAACAGTTCAGACTCAACTGATGGTACTAAAGAATGCTTAAAATACTGACTAGTAATACTGCACTGGAAACAAAAGTCTACAACACAAACAACAAACCTATAGAATGGCACTATTATAAACTTTATTGTTACTCAAGGTTCTCTTATGCAAAATTGACATGACAGTAGCTTGTTGAATTTAAACATAATATTAGAATATGTTTAATGTGTAATAGCTTTTTTGAACAATAAATATAGCGCTATAGTAGGCCTATATACATTACTTGTGTACCCTATATAGTTATTAATTAAAAAATGTTTTCAATGGTGGTTAATGAATGAAGTGCGGAGAAAATATATAAATGTGCCGTACTTTATTAGAGTAAGGGCATATTTAAACATTTTAAACTTTAATTTGCAGAGACATGAAAATTATTTACTTTGTTATCTCTTTTGTTAGTTATAAGTAGGAATTAATTGTACTTTTAAGTAGGTACTTATTTTTTGTTAAGATTAATTTTGACATTCAAGACATTCAATATCCCATGGAATTCAATTTCTTATTTTACAACAATCCTTGTTATTATTGACATAACTTAAGTGTATCATAATTATATAGTGCACAAAGTTTACTCTGTATTGTAGTTCAAGATATCATTTGAGGTTGCTTCTTGAAATCCAGAATAGTTGCTTACGTTCAATGAGCAGTATAGTACATATATTTACATAAGTAGGTACCTACTTGAATAATTTTTTGAAATATAATTATTAAATCATAACATAACATAACTTTAATAAAATAATTCGATTTTTTGGAAAAAATAGTAAACAGGGACAAGTGGGGAACTATGAAACGCGGAGCACAATGTAACAATGTACATAAATACTTCAGTTTTTCTAACTGTTGCCTATTCTGAGGATCAATTGTGTAATTGAATGGAACGAATTCAACGCAATTCTTGGTTATGGCTTTTGCCTGTGCCACTCAATCACACGGTACTTCGTCAATGTCTTGTAGATGGGAAAGGCACGAAGAAGGTTGATCGATGAAACTAATGACAAGTTAATTTTGAGAATGGAAGGAAAGAAATTTTTTTTGTATTAAAAAAAAAAGTTTTTTTTATAAATCAAATTGTTTTTAGCGGCCTGTACTACAAAGGGTGCCAAGGGCTATTACTTAGTCTCTGTTATTCGTCAGTCAGCGAGCTCTAGGTATCTCATGAGTCGTATAAGGTCAGTTGAAATTTCACATAGGTAATGTGATTATTCTTTTGCCGATATACTTTGAACACAATACATATGAAATAAAGTTGACATATGAGGGGAAACCTTGATCCAAATTCAAGAAACTTGTTTTTTTTAGCTAGATCTGAGTAGTTGAAATTCTAGAATTTTATTAGGTATATTGTTACTGACTTTCGTTTCATTGTGCCCCACTCGTCCGTATTCCAAAAATGGCATGTTTTGCTTTTTGTTAAATAATTTACTAGCACAAAATGTGTCACGTATTATACTTAGAAATGTATACTATATTACATAACAGTTTAAGACTATTTATAAAAATAAATATTATAGCCAAAAACTGTAGTTTTTTATTACTTGAAAAGCATGTAATTTTTTTTGAAACCCTCCACAATTTCTTTATCATCAGGATCTGATCACCATTTGTACAACTACTACTACTACTAATGCTATACCACTACTATTTTTTATAGTGCATTTCAAGTTTCAAGCTTCTGACTGCAATCTCACCTGATAGCAAGTGATGATGCGGGCTATTATAGATATGGCAGTTATATAATTCCTTTTACAAATTTACACCCCGCCGATTCAGCTCCAAAAGCAAATTGAAATGTTAGAGAGTAGGTAATCCAAGATATTTGTTTGAATGTTTTGTTTTTATTATTATTTTGAATTTGAATTTTTGGTTATTGTTGTTATTGTTTAATTTTTATTTTTTTTATTCTTAATGATATATAGCTTATTTTTATGTTTTAATTTAATTTAATTTGTTGTAATTAATACTCGTTCATACATTCTTTTAATAGCCCCGAGGAGACGAATTGGGAAGTGTAATGTCTTCGCAATAAATAAATAATCTAATTCTACACGGCATCGTTATTCGGCACGTTTTTGTCGGTAGGGTGGTAAATAGCAATGATTGAATCCTACCACCTTGACATTAGTGCTACGATGTCGCTGCGCTCACAAATTTATACTGAATGGTTCTCACGACGCCGCGGCTCGCCTCCACGTTAGTCTCACTATGACGCGGTCGCGTTTTACTGCCGCAACACGCCGTTTCGCCAAATAGGGCTATAGGTACTCTTACATAGAACTAATGGAAGTAAGTAATGAATTTTTGACCCCAAGTTTAGACCACCCTAAACACGGGACATCAGGAGTTGCCTTAGCAAATGGATTTGCTCGCTAATGTACCTAATTTCTATTTCTTAGTCACAAATCCTGTAATTCTAACTTTTGTTTTACGCACGTACACGGTCTGTCAAAAGCCTTGGCTGAAGAATTGTTGACAAATTCGAGCTTTAAACCAATGAGTATAAGATCCATTTTACTTCGATGTTCAAGTATTTCCGACTCTTCGATTGCGAGCAAGTTAATCTCGTTCTATTTAAGGCTCTACTGGTGTATAGTTGTCGGAAAGTGTAGCCTATGACGTTCATATGCTAGGTCATAGGTCTCCCTTCTCATAGGTGGTTTTGGAGCACAGACTTGCGCCAATACGGCTATAGCGTAAAAAATAGTGAATTCCAACTGCTGAAATTTTAGGATAAAGAAAACAATTTTTGTGCATTTTTATAATTTATTAAATTCATGTACGATTGTGAATTACATTATACATAAAATGCATAGAGAACAATGCTATTGAAAATAAATTCCTATCTAACAAAATTATTAGGTACAACATGTTTTTAAACGTTGCTAAAATAATAACAAAACAGTAAATACAGGTTAAAATCTTAAAAATAAAAGTTTAAAATGTGTTTAAAATCATAAGAACAGGTTAATGATAAAATCATAATTAATGTAGTCAGTGGCGTAACTACCTTAAAGTCAAGGGGCCCTTCTGACTCCGTTGACGAGCGATGTTCAAAAAAGTTATTTGATATTTTAGATGTATTAGAATTTCCTTTATTTCTGGCCCAATACCAATCAACGTTTCAAGACGAAAACTGAAATCTCAAAAAATTCAAGTAGCTTCGCACCCGTAATGAACATCATTTTTTTCAGGCTGTTTTTAACTCAATTGGTTGCCTGGAAGAGATCGCTATGTAGCGATAAGGCCGCCAAATTGTATACCTTTTGTTAAATTTTTACTTGTAATTTGTTATGTTTATGTGGTGTACAATAAAAGTGTATTCATTCATTCATTCATTCATTTATCATCATCGGCTCAGATCTGTTCCACAGCTGAGCATAGACCTTAACTTACTCTTAGAGGCACGTCCATTGACATTGCCAATTTCCTAACTCCGATGTGGTACTGAAAATTTTACAGTAAATCCCCAAAAGATTATTTTAATTTATTTACCATTTTTGCCCCGGGGCCCTTGATTACATAGTTACGCCACTGAGTGTTAAAACTAAATGGTTAAAATGGTTAAGAGCCATGGGCACTGACAGTTAGGCGCGTATCCTTTTGTAAGGCTAGTATATTATACAACAAATTAGGTAGATTTGATTTTAGAGTCGAGGCAGTACTTAGCGCGGGAGCTGTAAGCGAACTTGATAAGAAAGCCGAGAGTGTAATAATCAATGTACCATACGCGTTCTATACGTCGATTTTCATCACACTTGCAGGGAAAATAGGGTTATATACGTTCCCAGAAAATAACTGACCAATTTTGCTCTTTTCCTCTGTATAAAAGTTACGTAGGGCGCTCACTAGATTTTGGTGGAAACAGACTATTCACTCGCGATTTGTGCGCCTCAATTAATATTCCCGGCGTAGTAAAATCTACTATTGCTCGGGTTATCAAAAATATTACGGAAAATAGCGCGACGGTTTTTTTCGCGCGCGAAGGTAAACCGACATACAGCCAGCATCGTTCGCTGCATACAGCCTATATTAAAATATAATAAAGAAAACATTAACGTATTTAAAACATGAATTGATTGACATGATTCAATATATTTTTTTATTTAAGGAAATGCGTAATTTTTTAAGCCGTATAAATCCTCTTTGTTCGTTTGAAAACAGAATAGCTTCTTACATATAACTTGCAATGAGGTACAAATTTAACTTAATCTATGGTACCAATTAACGTATAGTAATTTGAAATAAAACACGCATGTCTTATATCTTGGATTATGAGCCTTATATCGATGTCATAAGGTCTACGATACGAGCAAAGTGTGATGAAAAAAATATTATCTTCTACCAGTTTTTTCAACTCTGTGCAGAGCATATTCAGGAGGACTATAATTATACATCCTGACGAAGGATACAATAGGAGAAGTTCACTTCCGCTTAGAATATTACACGTATATTACTTATTTGGATATTGTTTCCACTTGTGCGCCAATTGTCGGAGAGTTGATAAAGATGTGCAACTGTTAGAACTTCTCCTATGACGTCATAATTTTGAATTCGGCGTTTCACCAGTCATGGCGCATCGCTAGATGTTGCAGTTTTATTAATTGAATATAAATACCAATCTCAATATACGTTTTTATAATACATGATTCTTATATATAAAGTCAAAAAGTCAAAGTATAAGATAAATTCAACATATTAACGTCACAAACCGTGTTTTGAGATCGGTTTTAATCCTGCCAGAGCCCATAAAGGTTAATTTATTTACAAGCATTGTTCGTGACCTACAAGACAATTCGATAGATAAGTACCTACTTTAATTTAAATAATGCTTTACTGAAGTACAAAAGTTTACAAAAACTCAAATGCTGTCTTACTTATTACCTATTTATAATAATGGGTGTTCTTATCCTAAATGCTGTGCGAAAGGAAATTTGCCAATAAAGCGAAAGAAAGTAATTTATTAGGCATTTTGCCCACTGCTATCTACTTTGACATTAGTGCGCCACTGCTACCGCTCATACAACCGTTGCCACAACGCCGCGCCTCGCCTCTAAGGTAGTTTCACTACGTCGCTTACGTACTTCTTTTAGAATTGTTTACTACTAGGTGTACCCGACCACGCTTCGATATGGCCCCAGTGTTACCATTCCATTCCTGTGGTAGTCTTTGAGTTTTTTTTGTATTGGGTAGTGACGATTGAAATAAGTTTTAATTCTTAAGTTAGGTATTTCCGCAATAAAATGCTTTTTCGGGGCATTTTTATTGATTAGATAAACTAAATTTATATTTTTTTGAGCTACAAAAGACCATTATTTTGGTAATACATATTTTCACGTGGAAGACTGTATAATAGAAATAGTGAGTTCAGGTAGTCCGTTACGCAGACTTCCCAGCGTAGGTTTTGAGGACTCGTATCGTAACCTCCAAAGATCAAAGTAAGTTAGAAATGATACATCGGGGATTCCCCTATATAATCAGCAACAATTTTGTGGGAATCCCCAAATAAGCTATGCAATTTTAGCTTTAACATTTGTATTCTTGCACGTTCATAGAAAAAAAACATTAATAAACATTAAGTACGTAGTAACATTAATAAACATTCAAGTAGTAACATTAGGTAATATGTCGTCTGGTCGATATCATTTTATGCTTTTTAAGTTTTTTTTACCCATTTTAAGGTATCACTTGTTTATGGCATCTATAATAATTATTTAGAAGGACAAGATTCCTTTCGCTCAGCTTTTCGAAAGAAAAAAATTAAGTATTTTGATTACACTAAGAAATACATCAATTAACACGTAGAGTACTTATAGCATAGACATTAATAACACTGCTTAGCAATCAAAAGGTTTTATTTCAGGAAAAATATATTGCAAGTCTTTTTTTGATTCAATTTTTGTTTTCTATGTATATGAAACTGAATACAGCCACGAGCTTCTAATCTTTTTGTTATGCTTTCCTTTTTTACAAATAACTTTAGGATAACAAATTTTCTATGAGAATTTAAATTAGCTACTATTGTTGTAAATCGTTTTGCAAGCGCAAGTGTTTATTTTCTGATTTTTGTCGACACTTTCATATTTACACTTTGACACTTTGACATTAGATGTAAGCAAATTAGTTTTTAATGAGTAGAGCAACAAAGTTCGTCTCTATGACTAGCAGCTGTCCACGACTCGGTCCGTTCTTTGTATATGTGTTTCCCTTACCCACATTATTAAGTAGCTCTAGATTCCTTGTTAAGTCCTCTATCTACCGAATAAAAAAAAAAACTTTCTCAATCGATTCCTTTTTCCTCGTATAAGATATTGCCTAGATTACTATGCTTGCCCAATCGTCAATTTTACTGTTAATGTTTCGTTAAAATCAGTTAACACATACCATAGACTTTAATCACTCTATGGACTTTTTAAATGTTGCCATATAAATAGGCATAATATTAATTTAATATAGGCAATTTTTTGTGTACCCAAAACACCAGTAGCAGTAATAACATAACATATAAAATAAAGTAACAAAATATTTAGTTGATGGGTATATGTATATACGCACCACCTAACTATTTTCTTCTTAGTGTCCATCTGCTAAAGTACGGGAACATGGAATAGGAGAATCTTACCCCGTATACTATTTATTACACATATATTATGTGGATATTGTGCGCCAGTGCTCTGAGAGTTGATAAGATAAATTTGTATCCTCTCCCCGGGGAGATAATTGTCTCCTGCCCCTGCTGGAGAAAGCAGTTGCGTGCGGACGTAGTCGCGGGGAACCGCTAGTTAATAATAACAGTGTGATACCGTTCTTTGCCAAAACCTATGATTGCTGAACCGTGTAACACTGACCGCCCATTGGCTACAAGTTAGGTAATAATTTCTCTATTGTTAATAAAGTTTCTATTAGCGTAAGGCGCCGTACTCTTCAATCATTTTAAGGCATGGCCAAACAAGAGTTAGTCCTTTGGTATAAAAGTACGGTCGTAATAAAAGGTCGATTGCCTACCGACAATATGCTATGTAGCGTCAGAATAACGGCGTTTATATAATTTGTTATTTCTATGTAGTGTCAGAATAACGGAGTTTATATAATTTGCTATTTCTAATTAGCGTCAGAATAACGGAGTTTATATAATTAGCTTTTATTCAAAGCTCGTATTCGTCCGCACTCTACAGCGAGAGAAATAAAAAACAGGAATACGGAAGTAGCGACTCTAATCCCGTAAAGTAAGTAACGTCTAATCAAAGAAGAGCATGAGCATACAATGTCTTTCACCAATCGATTTTCACTAGACAACTTATAAACCTAACTTATTTATGATTCTTTGTTGTATTTTGTTTTTGATTTATCACATTTTTCATTTTTCGTATGGATATAAGGTTATTTGAAAACCACCGAAATTATATTCTTCTGACAAGGCATATCGGGCATAGTTTTCGATTTCCCTAAACATTGTCCACGGCCTAATCAGTGTAGTAACTTTATATGGTGCCTTACATCGTTAGTTATCATGTAAGAGTTGGTGACATGTATTTTTTCTACGCATCACATAAGCGTTTCCTTGGTTTAGTGAAAACAGGCATAAGACAGGTAACATTAGGCCCATTTTGTTGAATCTAGTGTTTCGATATTTGAAAAGTACTTGTCGATTGCGAGGGTGCAAATATTGTTTTTAACGCAACACGTCCTAGTCGTCAGCTTATCGCGTACGAAAGTCGCCTAACACACCAATCTTGCGATCTGTTTCAAATTCTGCGTTTCAAGGGCAAGGTACATTTAGAGATATTTTGCAATATTGATATTTAGGAATATATTTTTACCATTAAACAAAATATTGGGTATATTTTTAACATCACATCAAGTATTTGTATTTTTCTTTTACTTTATTTAAAAGGACGTCACCAATTTGTTTCTTAAGCGTGCAGATAATGGTTAAATTATTTAGTCAGGCTGTTTTAGTCAGATGCGCCTGTTTTTCTTACAGCAGTAGTATTGAGTCATTCACGCCTAGCCTGACTATTCACAGGAGAGTGCGCAATTGAGTTAATGAGATTCCCATACGTCTGGTCGGCCTTAGCCAGGATTGGGAGAAAGCGAATGAGCCACAGACTTCTATTGACAATGAGCAGGTGTTTTTCACTTTGTTTTTGTCCGCCGTTTTGATGTAGTGAGTTTTGGAGCTGTAACACGAGTGTCCAAAGAACTAAAATCACAGGTATTAGTAGCAACAGAGGTCGTACCCTCAAGCGACGATAGCCAATCAGCGGTCAGTCTGATAATATTAATCTATTCACAAATTGTATGACTTGTAGTATATCTATAATGAATTTTTACTAAACATCTAGTTTAAACAATTAACACATAAAAAAGAAACATTAATTCATACTAAAAAAGAATTCATACAAAGATGACACGCAATGTAACTTGAATGATGAAAATGTAAATAATTTTAAAATATAGTCCACCTACACTTAGATATAATAACGAAAAGAAAAGAAATTAATAAAAATATATATAAAAGTAAGCATAGTATAGTATAAATTGTAATATATGTTTAAATAGACATTTATTTTACCGTGATATCCTAACCGTTCGACATCGATTCCCATTAATCTAATGTGCTTCAGCAACGTTTACAAAAAATCACGTGCTTCTCAGTAAAGTGATACGTATTGCGATGGAAGTTACATACTACCCCATGTTATATGGAAATCATAGAAATCTTAATAACAAGAGACTAGAAAGTTTTTGTACACGTCACCTTGTCGCCGCGAACGAGACTCGGAGCACTCGAATTTTAACAAAACATTTGTAACTGTTAACCACTTTTTTATATAAAACAACTAGTGTACGACGTCATTGTGAACAGAAATGTAAGTCTCCCAACGCTTAGTATTTCCACTGCGATTTTTTCTGTGCGCGTCACCTCTTCGCCGCGAACGAGACTCAGAGCACTCGAATTTTAACAAAAAATTTGTAGCAGTTAACCACTTTATTATATAAAACAACTGGTGTACGACTTCGTTGAAAAACAGAAATGTAACCAACGCGTAAAATTTCCACTGCGAACTTTAATGCCCGTTTTAACTAAATTAGGCTTAGACAAAATCGGATACCTATCATTTAGGCAACGTCTGCAGAAAAAATAAACGTTTCTCCAATTCTTATATTGTGATAGCTATTTGTAAATGGTTGATGTATGCTTAGGAATCTCCTTAGATTGAGCATTGCTTATTTAAGTATTGCCTTGCCCGCCGTTAGTGAAAACGGGCGTAAATGTTTTCTAAACTTAAAGTGCTATATGGCATTTCTAGTGTCTTGCTATTTTGAGATTTCGGTGACGGGGAGGAATATTTTTCCCAATAATCGCTCTTTAATGTAGTCAATATCAAAATTATCCAAGTTGAAATTGTAGGGTCGGCAGACCAAAAGCAAACAAAAGTGAAAAACATGTTCCTTTTTAGGAACATCAAAAAACAAAATTAAAAAGGTTCTATTTTTCTTTTATTTTATTGATTAATTGGGGTTTGCTACGTTGACGAAGTAAGTTTATTTCGGTCAATGCCCTCGGTTTATTAAAACACAAAATACCTTTTGTCTGCCGAGCCTAGAATCGTATCCCGTAACAGTTTTAACATAAAGTTTAGCATTTTCAATTTAAAGAATGCCGATATGGATGAAAATAATTTTTTTTATTGACATCTATTGGATGCACTGAACTTAAACCTAGCGCATCGTAGTAAATCGTTAGATGTGCAACTCGTCTTCCCCCACCGGTATATAATATAAAGATAACACACCGGTATATAAAAATTAATATGATTTCTTAACAATATTAAAAAATGTATATAATTGTGATGAAATGTTCTGCTTTCTCTTGTAAACATTCCCTGCTACTTATGCAAAGTCCCGTAACTTATTTTTAGCCACTTAAAAATATGTTTTTTATGCAAATGTATCAGTCCGTTATTTATTACTCATTATTATTATTTATTTTTATGTTATAAGTAAGCTATGCACCTAAAATACAAACGGGGCCATTACTAAACCGAGGGTCTTACTACCATTGCTTATTGCAGTTTTATTATGTTATCGTAACGTTTTGTTACAGAAATATAATCCTTATTTTAAGGAAGTCAAGGTGTGTGAAACAAACTGTCATCTTAAGATAAGCGATAGTATAAAGGGAACGTTAAGCAGCGTCCGCTTTGCGGCTACTACTATTTTCTGCGATCACCAACCCGACGGGCTGATTACGGGCAAACCCACCCATTGCGAGAGGCCTTCAATCCAACACTGGCCTGGCTATCCATATCCATTGATAGTGGTGTGGCCCCCGATACAACGTTTAGATGACGCAATAAACGTCAGTCTCTCTGCTCATTGAATGTTTAACAAATTATGACATTACTCTTGACACTACACTGTCAAGAAGTAAAGTGTCATATGTCAATAATATATTATGTAAATTAAGTAACTGTCACTGACTGATATGATGACACAACTGAGATACCACACGTGGTACCCCAATCGGCCGTCTACTGTCATTTTGTCGCTGTCCGTGTGTCGTTGTTACCAGACATGATTTGTTGACGCTATCACGGACACTTTTCAGATACATATCAAATGATTCGTTGCTTTGGGTAAACCTACTTTAAGTAGCTGATTTCATATTGAGCTAGTCATTCTGCACTGATCTGGCAGTTGACATTGTAATGGCTCCTAGTCCAAATAGATACATATTAATTATAGTTCAAAAAAGATACATATCAAATATAATGCTTATAGACGACAATGTAAAATAAGCTGTAAAAGATTGTAAATAAGGTGTTATTTTATGTATCAAATTTGACATCACATGGTCTACTTCACGTGTTCACGATTTCGTTGTATATTTCTAATCAAGAACCGACGGGAAGTAAAGTTAAAAAGTAGTGCCGTTCTTTTTCACAGGTTGAGTGTGACAAAGACGGCAGTAGTTATTTATCTATGTTTCACTTTTCAAGTGACACTAAAACTAACATTTATTGCTCACTTAAAAGGCTTGCAAAAGGCGTAACTTATACGTTTCGCTTTTGCTAATGTTTTAATTAAATTATTGCACATTATAAAGGCGTTCTTAATGCTAAAGCATTTTACTCAGTTATGTGACCAACATCATTAAAACAAAAACTAACATTGTAAACATGCCATAGTCTATCGGGTGATGTGACCATAATGAAACGCACGATTTTATTTTAAATATTTGCAAGTGGGAATCTATAAAGATAGCTTGGCTGAAACTAGTATCAAAGTAGCGGCAGGCTTCGATGGCAGAGCTGAAAGAATAAGGAAAGCTTAATTTCGACCATCATAGCGTGACGCTTCTTTGGTAGAAACCTCATGCCATTGGCATAGCTACACTTCCAGTCTGGGCACATCAACGATTTACATCCGTATTCTAGACGTCGCTTAGCTAAAAATATCGCGAGTCAAATTAGCATAGTTTTTGATAGGTACAATACAAATACTTCTTCTCATTATTACCTATCAGATTTTTGCATAATGTGGTATGATAAAATTATATATAATATTAATTTTACTGTGAGATGGTGATAGCAAAAAAAAAAGTTTACCCGGCTTAGTTTGTTGTGGGCTCTTCTTAGACCAGGGCGCATTTGGAACCCTCGTAGCTTTAAGTTTAAGTTAGCGAACGAAGTAATCACCATCCCCTTACAATTATGGAAATATATTATATGTGTGAACGCTTCATGTGTGCCTCTGATAGGCCTACATGAATAAGCCCGGATACCCGTAGCCCATTGCGAGGCAAATGAGGTCGGGGGAATATTCTCTCCCGGGACGAGCTCTACACGCGCAAGGAGGCACCGTTGCGTTCTTAGGAGATCGCAGAGCCTCCCAAATAAGTATGTGCCGAAGATGTACACCGAAGGTTCCCACATAACCCGATCTTCCCTGAGGTCGGGTATCTTTGAAGATTACCCCCCGATAAAAAAAGGCCTACATGAATAAAGAAATTTTGAAATTTGATATTACATTATTGATGCCGTATGGTGACGGCAGATAAGATTAAAGTTTTAATTTTCAAGGGATTTTCAGCGGGTGTCGGATGGGGCGAGTGAGTGATAACAGTGAACGGGTAGCAGCGTCCTCTGATCTACTACTACCACCTACTGCGATCACCAAGCCGTCTGCCCAGCGTCTCCCATTGGGAGTCCAGCAGTGGGCTCCTATTGGCTATCGATGTGGTATATATAAGAGCGTTTCTCATGTGTACCGGAAACTTAGGTAATTTCGCATGCGATATTGCTAGCTAAGCGACGATCATTCAATCCTTGTGTAATCTGTTAATAATGTTACTTTAGCAAGTTATAAATAAACTGCGTGAAAAGTCTACACAGCTCACAATCTAAACCTATATCATCATCATATCAACCCATTGCCGGCCCACTATAGGGCACGGGTCTCCTCCCACAAAGAGGAGGGGCAGTGACGTGCATAGAGGGAATGCACAGGGTATGCAGATGATATAAAATGAAGAAAATCCCCAGTACGAGCTATAAACACCTAAGAGTAGGCTTATCGTAACTAATACAAAGCCTATCCTTAAGTTTTTTATAACACGTACTGAAGATTTTCTTCATATTATATCACCTGCATACCCTGTGCATACCCTCTATGCACGCCACTGAGGAGGGGTTAAGGCCGTAGTCCACTACGCTGGTCCCACACTGGGCCTTGGTGGACTCCGCACACCTTATTATAATATTGTGGGGAACTCTCAGGCATGCAGGTTTCATCACGATGAAACCCTTCACCGTTGATGCAAGTGGCATCTAATTACGCACATAACTTGGAAAAGTTACACGTGCTTGCTGGGTTTCGAACTCGGCTAAAGTAAAGCCGAAGTCTTACCCACTGGGCTATCACCGCTTCAAACTCATATATACTACACATATGTGTTTTTAGTTTTCAATTTTAATAATATACGGCAGTTGGCCGTGAAAAATATCTCTTATAAATAGAGTAACACATCGCATGGCATGCAGGCGTACACGTCCGACAAAGTTTTAAGCCTCGTACCTATGATTACAGTCTCTCAGGCCGGGACATTAAGAACATACGGAAGCCGTGTACACCGCTAGAAACCACTCGAATTTAGTAGTTTCTCGAACAGGCGGTTATTCACCTCATACCATTTATCAGTTGACAGTAATTATTTCACCTCTAATGTTCTAAACGTTTACCATAAGATACCCCATCTTATAGTAAACGTTTATTGGAAAAAGTTTGTGAGCAACAATCCGCGGTAGTGAAGTGAGAAGGCGTTTGCAAATTTTTTGAACACAATGCACTGCATATAATAATGAGGGTTCTGTATGTTCTTAGTTCAGTGGCAGTAATGCTAATTAACGGAAGAAATAATAAGGGCGGTACTGTGTCACAAATTTATATACACAGGGTTAAATAAAAAATGCCATAAAGCTCTCTGCGTTTGGTTCCTATCATTAAAAATAACAACTTTTGTTCTACGACTTTTCAAAATTATGTATTCGTTAAAAAAAAAAAAACATGTTATTTATTTAAAATGACACTGTGAAACCAAACTACATGTGATTCGACAGAGTCGCGTAGTCGGGTCAGTGACCGCACGATAGAGTAGTTCTTCGCGCCGATGTTACATCACAGAGTAGTGACAAGTAGAGTATCTAAGTAAAATATTGAACATATGACAAACTGTCGAATTAAAAAAAGTCGTAGAACAAAAGTTGTTAGTTTTGATGTAAACAACTAGCGGCGGAGAGCTTTCTTTAATTTTTTTTTAACCCTGTATAAAATATACAAGAATATTTGCAATAAAAAAGAGAAAAAAAGAAAGTGGGACCACGTAAATGTTAGATAGGGTAAAATGTAACGGGGATTATCGTCTAAATTCTAAAGCAATACTGAGTGGCGAGAAATTCGGTGCATGCTTTCCTGGCGGTGATCCGGTGTACTAAAATTTGAGTGATTTGGCGAAAAGAGCCACAGTAGCCGCTGTCTTGTCGCCGTTGAACCGCCTCAGTTCGACGATCACCTGCGAAGGTTAGGAATTCTAATTAAACATGACATTCAAAAAAAAAGAAAACTGAAATAAATTTTTTACCTATTAAAAATATCAATCACATCGTCCTACTGATGATTTGCTAGATCTTAAAAAGTGGAAAGTTTGTATTAAAGGTAATCTTATAGAAAAGTCCTATTGTAGTATAACGTCTATCCTCCATAGTACAGGCTCGTATTCTCACGTTCTTTGGTCACGTATCCAGAAGAGACAACGACTCCATTGAACGTCTGGTTGTCCAAGGAAGAATCGAGGGCACCAGATCACGCGGAAGATCGCCCATGAGATGGGCTGACCAAATAAAGGCTGCAGTGGCTGTCCCCTTACATGAGTGTGCTAGAAAGGCAGCTGCCAGAGAGAAGTGGCGACGAATAGTTAAGCGTGCCACAACCCTTAAATGACGACCACGAACCGACTGAGAAGAAGAATTTTAGTATAAATAAATAAATAAATACATTAAATATATTTATTTATACTACAACACAAACATCGTCATCTAGCCCCAAAATAAGCGAAGCTTGTGTTATGGGTTCTAAAATGACATATGAATATTTTTTTATGAATAATATACATAAATACTTATAATATACACAGACAGACACTGAAAAACTTTCATGTTTATCACACAAACATTTTCCACTTGTGGGAATCGAACCCACGGCCTTGAACTCAGAAAGCCGGATCGCTACACACTGCGCCAATCGGCCATCATTAAAAGATTAACGTACGTAAGAGTTTTTTTACACGATAAAAAAGCTTGACTGTGTATTATTGCTCTAGCCAGGTTCCTTCTAAACTAGTTTTAAACGACAATGCGAGATGGCGATAACAAAAAAAAAGCCGGCAAAATTTGTTGTGGGCTTCTTCTTAGTTCAGGGCGTGTTCGGACCCCTCGTAGCTTTAGTTTTAAGTTTAGGAATGTAGTTATCGCCATAATCTCACTTCCATGTACACAATACACTTATCAAAAGTGCCATCTATGTGCCTATTCGCCGTTGAAGAAATATTTGACTTTGACTAAGATGAACTGTCAGTCATGGGCCCTGAGAATTACATTACATCGACCGATTTCAGCCTGGCAATCTATGGATATTTTCCAACTACGCGGAAGATATTATAGTGCACAAATGTGTGCGCAAGCGCAGGTGCACTCACGATTACCTCACTCTCATAGACCGATGGGACGGCAGCTCCGGAAAGATATCAGGCCCCGAGCATCACTATCAATCCTCAATCTTTGCCACGTAAGTCCAGCAAACTCTGTCTCAAAGGTTCAGCGGCTAGCACGTGTGGGGCACGTGTGGGGCACGTGTTAACATGCTTATGATATTGAAAGGACGTATGCCTTACCTGTTCTCTGGTGAAGCCGAGAGATACAATTTCTTCCACCTCTGTTTCGGTAAACCTATCAGACGGCAAAATTGTCACGCTGGGGTCAGGGAAACCTTTAAAGACATATATTAATCATTTAAGATTTGAATCTGTGAATATAAAAATACATCAAGGACGTGACGAGGGACCGCTAGCAAAAAATATTTTTGAACATCCTTCTATATGTGTCGGAGTTATGGTGAACGTACTTTAACAAAACACAGTTGATTTGCTGACATTTTTTAAGAGTTTCGAACTACAAAACTATTGCATCTACCATGCACTCATTGGCAGGAAACAACTGACAGGTACGAAACTTCCTCGAGTGCTAATAAAACCATTGTTCAATTTAAAGCTGCAGGATCTATGCAGACTCTGTAAGGAGGCTGCCGAGACGCCGCTACACTTAATCTAGCTCTAGCTCCGCGTAAACGAAGCAATCTTTTTAGGAAGTATATAAAACAGCTAGAAGATGCTAAATCTCTCCCAGCGAAGAAACTGTTGCTGCTCATGGCGGCAACCAATACTTGCTGGGAGATCTAGACAGCGGCGTTACAATAGATCGTAACCGAACGACGTGACACCAGGGACCAGGTGAACATGAGCCGCAAGCAGAAGAAGAATAGTTCCGTTGTCTGTCACCGAAATGCATCAATTAGATCTATGAAATTTAATCCCTCTATATATCACGGATTAATGGGCGAACATAAACTAAAAATTAAAAAAAAACATCTTAATTGATGACCTCCTCCTGTTTGTAAGAAGTCGGTTAAAAACTGAAATATATCTTGTATCTTTAAATGCCGACTCATTCGCGAACGAAGTCGCGCGGGTCCGAATTATTACACAATATAATTCGAAATGGAAATGGACAGGACATAAACAAAGACGAGCGGTGGTCATACATAGTTACCAATTGGTACCCACAAGACTCTAAGCGCCGAGGAGGCCGACCATTAAGAAGGTGGTCTGATGATATAACACAGACAGCGGGAAAACATGGGCAAGAGCAGCTATGGACAGAAAGTCCTAGCTACTCATGGAAGAGGCTTTTACCGCCTAATACTGAATCTAACATAGTTTTAAGTAAAATTACTAAGCTAAACAGTTTCTTGTATTTAGAATTTAATGATGTAAACTTAGAATCCATTTAAAATTGAATGTAAACCGTTGTAAGAAACAATAAAGCTATTATTTTTATTAATTTACCAACATAAAGACAAGATTTGAGTACATACCCTTTCTATGACTAGAGTGGTGGCCTGACTGTGGTCCCTGAGAAGCATTGGGGCCGCCTCCAGCTGCTTTTTGATTTGCACCAGCTGTTGGCTTTGCCCGAGCTGATGGTGGTGCTCCGGCTGATGGCTTTGCTCTAGCTGTTGGCGGTGATCCAGCTGTTGGCGTTGTTCCAGATTTCGGCGTTGTTCCAGATGTTGGGGTTGTTCCAGCGGTTGGCTTTGTTCCAGCTGTCTGCGTTGTTCCAGCTGTTGGCATTTTTCCGGCTGTAGACGTTGCACAAGCTGTCAGCGTTGCTCTAGCTATTGGCGGTTCTCCAGTTTTTAGAGGCAGTTCTGTTAATGGTGCTGGTTTGCCTATTGGAGCTGCTCCTGCTGCCGCTCTTGCTGCTACTGCCGCTCTTGCTGTTGCCGCTGCTGCTGCGGCTACGGCCGCCGGTGGGCGATTCGCAGGCCCCTGTGTCCCTGAGAGAATGCAAAGCTATAAGGAAAAAATGAAAAAAAAAAATGAAGTCTATTATTTCCTACCTGTCTTATAATGTAAACAATCTTATCGTTACTTTTTTATTGTAAATTTTATTTAAAATTTTTAGGAATATAATAAAATCACACTTGCACAAAGAATAACTGTTTTTATTTATGGTATCAAAGTTGTTATACAACGTGAAATAGAAAACCGAAATAATAATAGGTTTAGAGGTACATAATGTACTGTCTCTGAGACTTATCTGTGAAACCGAAAACCTTACCTAGTTTTCAAGTAAAACACTGCCATAGTTTTTACTGAAAGAAATCAGATGCAGATGTACAAAATTAAAATCATATGACTCCTGTCACTTTATTAGATACGCGTCGCGTAGCATAGGTATTATGCGCGTGTCGGTCTTCTATCTTCAATAGGGTTGTCATAAGTCAACACTTAAAATTTTTGAAATAGTTTGTATGGAAAAATAAATATGCTTGTGATTTTATAATTTTACAGGTAATTCCGTTACACGATGTGTATTTTTAAAATAAACTTTGCACTAAAAAGAAATCAAAAGATTGTTTACATTATAATACAAGTCAGAGAAAATGTAGTGCAAATCTAGATTCTATAAGGACGTTTTTGAACAACAAGGATCCAATAAAAAAAAATACCAAAAGTGAGTTGTACAATGAACATTTAACTTAACTTAATCTGTAAAAACCGGGCAGTACCTGTAAGTGTGTCATCACCATATCAACCCGTGTTACCGGCTCACTACAGGGCACGGAACCCCTCCCACAATGAGGAGGGGTTAAGCCCGTAGTCCACTTGTGCACACAGATTGGTGGACTTCACACGCCTTTAAGAACATTATGAAGAACTCTCAGGCATGCAGGTTTCCTCGCGATGTTTTTCTTTCCCCGATGAAGCCACTGATATTTTGATTACTTAAAATGTGGATTCGAAATCGGCCCACAAAACGAGCATATATATATATCCCAATGTGGATAACACCTTTTCGTTTAACAACATCCTTTTCCACGTCTACATACACTCCATTTTTTCCAACTTGTCTTGTAATGTTAAAAATACTTTCATTCATTTTTAGTGTAAAACTAGGTTTTAAGAATATAAAAAAACAAGTGCGATTAAATGTTAATGAAAAAAAAAACCTAAAAAAGTAACAAAAAGATGGTTTATGGCAAGACAGAAAAAATAGAATTTAGATACAACGCAATACAATATTAATGAAACACAAATGATGATCAACTTTACACAAATGATGATCTTTTTATAAGTATTTGAGTATATGAAAATTTTAATACTTAATATGAAGTGTGCGTGAAAATAATCTTTTTCGATAAAAAGCCGCAGTAGTAAATCCATTTTGTATAAGACAAAAACTGTTTTAAACACCGATAGCTTCAAGACGACGTTTCGTAGACGCCGGCAAAGATACTGTTGTTTTTGTCCAAATCTCTAAATTGGCATAAGTGCCATCCTTTACCAGAATAAACATTGATTTAGTCTCGCCAATTAACTGCAGTTTACGTATTTGTACACTTAACGACAGATCGGCGTAACCGCATTTGTTTACCCGTCCTTTTATTCCAATAGAAGTTAACCCTTTTCTTCAATCTCACCTCATGTTATGTCTAAGATGGTACCTGGCGGCGGGCTAACTTGTTAGGGGTATCAAAGTAAGCAGCTAATCGGTTTCTACGCGACATCGTGGCTATGCTAAATGGCTAAGCGTCAGTCTTTGTCGGCAGAGTAGTTTGTCGGGCAGCCACGGCTTAAGAGCCTCCCACCAAACCGGACCCGAGAAAATTCAGAAATTATTGTTTCCTTAAATACCCTTTCGAATATCGAACTCGAAACCCTGGGTCCCACGTAAAAGACCGCAGCGCTTAACACTGTGCCATAGAGGTCGACAATCATTATGCATTGTGTTAGCATTGTTGTTACAACCATATCTGAACTCTGAAAACCGACACCATGAAGGTAGGTATAAGGTTTGACAGTGTACACTTTCAATTGTCAAAGTCTGCGGGCTCATTCCGGTGATTTAATTGATTCAATTGTACAAAAATCTTTAATTTTAATGTTGAGTGAAACTTGGTTAACTCGAAAACATTTCTGTCCAAATGTGCCGATCGAAAGCGTTTTAGAATCAATAATACTACGTTACTACCCTGCCGCCAAAGACGTGCCGCTAAGCGATTTAGAATATAACTTCCGTACCACAAACAGATTAGCCCGTTACCATATATCGTAGACTGCATCATCACTACAAGTGAGAGTACAGACCAGGGATAACTTATAGTTGAAAAAAAGTTATAAAACATGTCTTATTAGTTCTTTACACGTGATGGGGCTCATGACAATACATAAATTAATGCAATGAGTGAATGAATGAATGAATACACATGAATGAATGAATACACGTGAGGTTTGATGAAGATTAATAACTTAAATACAGTGCCGGATTAATCACGTAGCAAGAGTAGCAATTGCTACGGACCCCGCGCGAAAGTGTATTTAAACCTTAAAATTAAAATACAATACATACACACACACGCATAAATACAGATCCATAGCAGGCTATAAAGGCTCTTTAAATAAATTTTCTACGGGCCCCTCGCTTGCTTAATCCGGTACTTGTTTAATATATCGATTTCCATTAACACTCAATTAGATAATACTTATTAATTACGTCGTAGTAAAACTAAGGTGAGGGCATACCTTTGATAACTGCACTTACTTACGTACAATTAACAAAGTAAATAATAATCAAACATACCCGTATCGTGTACACTTTTTATGGGTAGCACCAGAAAAGGCGCATTCATCTGGCTTAATGCGCTGTTAATGTTGGAACCTGTCAAATTCATTAGATCAGACTTTCCAATTACCTATTTGTTTGCCGGCTTGTATATACACTCATAAATTGTCACTCAATTGAATAATCGACGATATAGGAGTGATCCCAGGCAAAACAATATGAAAATAAGCCTTATTTCCGAACAAAAATTTTAAGTACTGAAAACTAAGTTTCTAATTTTTATTGCTAAACTCTACACTCGAAGGAAATATCAAATTTATATTTTTTTTAATTTTTACAGTCGCTATAAGACTGCTCCAGATGGTATTAATATAAGCACTGGTGGAATTAGAACCGTAGCTTAGCCGTAAAGCGCTAAGGTCGCGATTACCAGAGATTCGCAGAGTCATATCCTGTCGGTTCCGAAATTTATAAATTTTAAACTTTTCTTCATCTTGAAGCTATCATCATGTACATACAAATGTATAAATGTTCTTTATCCGTAGCTTCACAGGTTTTTTGTTAAGAAAATTATAACATAATTTATCTAATAATCAAGTAAGACTTCGAAATCCTACAATAATTTTAACTCAACTCCCAACCTACACAAAGTGTATTCTACATCGTATTGGTAAAAACTAATTAAGAGACCCGAACTCTACATGCGATGGTGGCAATGAGCGAAGTCAAAATAAATATATTAAAGCAATATGGAAATTACGAACAAACGTTCGAAACCATACACTCACAAAGATACACGCACCGACGAGGTCCCAAAGCTAGAGCCCCCATTGAAATCCTGCGATAACAGCTTAAAAATAATTTCCATACTGCTTTGATATATTTACTGTGGCTTCATCAGGCCTTAGTCCACCAAACTGACAAACAGACAGACCTCACACGCCTTTGAGAACATTATGGAGAACTCACAGGCGTGCAGGTTCCCTTACGACGTGTTCACCGTTTAAGCAAGTGGTATTTTTATTAAAAACACACAACCCTGAACAACCCGGGTTTTTGCCGGGGAAGGAACTCGTTTCCCCCGAAGGGGAGGTCGAGGCCCTAACCTTTAGGTTATCACCACTTAGGCTAAATTGTACTCTACCTATATAGTGTTAAAATAACCACTCGAGCTGCTATTGATTTTACTAAGAACTTCATACGCGCAGCAACATTTGACTTTTGGGCAAAACTTGGTTTATTGGTGATTTTCAAAACAAAATAAATTGAACATTCCTAAAATATACTATAAAAGAGCTCTTACACTTAAACCTTTAATACTTATTGTCTAAAAATGTGACAAATATTAAACTGTCTTAAAAAAATATATGTCCATACATGATGCAAATCGGGTAATTTAGTGATACTTAAGCTATTATGAGACAGCTTCGGTTAACTTGTAATATTATAAGGTTTTCGATAGTTAGGAAAAAAAAAATACTAAATTCAAATATAAAATTTTGTTTTTAATTATATTTATATCATTTATAATTGTATTAGATATTATTTGTTAGTCACATACTAAAATTGCACAAATAAATTTGGTTAGTATATTAGTCAGAAGATTCACAATTCGAAAAAAAAAAAAATTACTATTTAATATAATATTTTGGCACGGTGATACACCTATTTTATGTCCGCCTGTCATAAGGATTTTGATTATTAATAATATTTCTATAATTGACACATACATAAAAATAAAAATACATAAAAATACTTTAATGCTGTTTTTCCCTAAACCTAGGAAACGCTTAAATCGGATGCCTCACGTCACTAATTCGGCGGTGCGCAATATTTAGAGAACTCGTAAACGTACACTTGACAGATAAAAAAAATAAAAAATCGTTTTTTAATAACCACTGTATTCGTATAGATTTACTTTACGAAAAACTGAAAAATATGATAGTACAAACACAAAATACCCCACCATGTGTAAAGAATCATAGACAAGATAAATTATATGAGTTGCTTAGTGAAAATCGATTGGTTTAAGGTGCCTAGGAATCTTCTTTGATTAGTTGTTACTTACTCAAGCATTGCCTTGTTCGTCGTTATTGTGAACGGGCATGAAACTCTAATTTATTGAGATTTATTTCGGTTTGACCATTCCTAGAGAAATTCGTCATAACCTTCGATAATTTTTAGATATACAATATTATTTGACACTCGATTGTTAATCTCTAAGCAAGGTATCTGATACAATGTCAATCATTCATTTTCCAATTTTTTTAAACTGTCGCATTACGTATTAAGCTAGAAATAGGAGAGACATAATGACTACCACCGAATTCAGTGTATCACTGAATAACCAAGTTTTGCCCTAATTAAGTCCGACCAACTTAATTTAGTTTAAAGGTATTCGTTTATCAAAAAGAACATAATGTTACGTTATAAACCGAAACGTTAAATCACTAAGCGTATTTCTCGTTAGGGTCGTGAATATAGCCTTCCATTTCTTCAAATACGTAATGGATGAGACTTCCGCCAGTGTGCCGACCACAGATTATAGATAGACAATTGTCAAAGCCTAGCCGCCTTGTTGTCGTACTTCACCGCCTTGCCGAAAATGCCGCCATTAGGGTACGGTACGTCAAGCTCGCCTAAGCCAGCCATTTTTTCAAAAGTAGTTAAAACATTTTGATGTACGGATTAAAAAAAATATTTTGATTTATTTTCGTATCCGCTATAAATAAGATTCATCTTATTTATTCGACTTTCGGTTTATTCAGTATGGGTTATCTATCATTCGTCCGGTTCTCGTTTCAACATCGTGGAATTTTGTTACCTTAATGTACAGATACTTGCATAATAAGACTAAGCTCATATTAATGCAATAGTCAAAATTATAAAATAAAAATATATTTGACACCCCATCATTGGCAACTTGTTTAGCATTTGGCATTCCTTATTTTTATTTATTTTTCTTAAAAAAGGCTTCCTTAAAAACAACAGATATGTTTTTTGTAAATCTATTATTCATGCACCGATACCAGCCTTGCACGTTATTCTTAGTACGAAAAGATTAACACTCACATTATATAAATTAACTCAGTGGTTGCATCTATTTTAGTATTTAAAAATTTATAAAAGCTTATGATAAAAATATTACTTTATCTAAAACCATCGACCATGTGATCGTCGTCTAAGAAAAAATCTTGCGGAACGAAAATCTGACGAAATGAACAACTCGAAAGTGGGTATTCAGGCACAGGCACTTTTCTACGGCTGATACGGCTGATAGCAAATCTAATGTTTAAATTAACCAAAAAAAGTATTAACAAGTTTTACAGTTTTTAATCATTTTAAAAATTAAAAAAGTTCTAATATTCACCAACGTTTAAAATGTTATTTATAATGTACACATTTTATTTATACGTACTTTCTGAGACGACAGTACATATAAGTAAATAAACATATTGATCCATTATTATCACGGTTATTTTGGACATTCACAACATGAAAATATTTTATGTCTTTTTTCAATTACAGTATTGCCAAATAAAATAAAGGCTTACCAGAGATCCTAGGAGAGCGATAGCAATGCGACACATTAAATATTATGTTAAAAAACTAAAATCAATAAATAATCTTCATTGTGTTAAAGCACCACAAGTTAACTATGTGAATTATGTAAAAAACAAAAAACAACACACAGACACATTTATATTGAACAGCTCAAAGAGTCGAGAAGCTGAAGTGACACAGCTCGAAGAACCGATGGACGTTAGAGTCTCATGGTGCTGGAATAACGACCTCGCAGTTTTCAGAATAGGCATGATGATTCACTTTGAAAAACTGAACTATGATGTTCAGATGTATCTACTATATTCGGAAAATATCTTATTTTTGTAGAAATTAAAGGTTTTTGTTGAAAAAAATTGTAATTTATATTAAACGTCATCGACAAATAAAAGCTTCAGAAAGTCCTTGTTCCTAAGCTCACGATTATATAATTTTGATATTGATAGCAAAAAACTTAGCAACTGATGGTTTCAAATCACAAAATACTTGATACACGCAGAGATTTTCGATGTTCAAGCGCTAAAAAATTATGTTTATATAGACGTGACGTCATAATTTTGAATTCGACGTTTCACCCGTCATGGCGGATCTTTAGAATTTGCAGTTTTATTTATTGAAAATACAAATCGCATTTCGAATATAAATATAAATATGTTTGTCACTATACACGGAATCATAAATACAATATTTTAGCAATTCTTTTTTACTGTCATCATGCCTATTTAAAGACCACTGCAGTGTTGCTAGACAGCATCAAACGCGTCGCAAGAATCACAATACCAATATACCTATGTCCAGCAGTGGACGTCAATCGGTTGATATGATAATGACGATGATGACTATAAATTATAATGGGTGTCGGCGACATGTGAACGTAAACTAAAACACCGGATTCAGACCAGTTTCCGAGTCTCGCAGGGTTGGATTTTTTGGCGGTCTTTTCATACATTGACTTTTGATGATTTTGCAATCAGTTTTTTTAAACTAATTACAGCATGAAATCATTTTAACTAAATATTAAATGAAATAAAAAGAATACTATATTCAACAAAAAAAAAGCAATGTGAATATTAAAGGCAGCTGTTTCTCTAAAAATTCAAATACGGGTCACGACTCGGTAAAAATACCTAGATGGTTCCTAGGTTTCGCGACAATTTGGTGAGCACGTGCTGTATGTAAACAACACTATGTAATCGTAGTAATAACAGAAGTAATTTTATAATACGGCACTAAACACCACCGTTATGATTTTTGATCCATTTTCCATTATTAAGAAGATTTCTAAAGCAATCCGTTCACTTGATCGCTTTGTTTACAGAGAGATGACGTCACATGAGGTCGTTTATGAAGCATTTAAAGAAAAAACAATTTAAGCCTATTTTGGGTACATTTTTAACTTTTAGTTATTTTAAGGCACTGTTTTCTAATTTATTTAAAATACGAACCTAAAAGTAGTCCGATTAGGGTATTAAGCGTAACTTCTTCACTTAGTTTTAGTAAACTTTTCACTTACACCCTGTATAGCATCGCGCGGTATCGCTGACCTAGCACCCTAAGTTAACAGCCACCGTGCCCTAGAATATGGATGACTTTTTGGGTTATTTATTTTTGCCTCGAGCACCTTGTTTCGACTTCTCCAACGCTTCCTTGACCTGCCGCTCCTCGTGATCTCTCACAGATTGGTTGACCAGCTCGTCCTCGGAGAAACCGGAGAGTCTGGCGCAGTCGGGCAGCTCGGATTCCGGCAAGAATGGCGTCTCGGTGCCTGTGGTGCCGATGCGGAGCAAATTCCGTTTCAAGTCTATGTTGCACTGGAAGGAAATAATGAAATCTTTACTCTTAATCATTGTCATCGATAGCAATGCCCCAGTGTCGCGATGCAGAATGAATTAAACAATTCCTAAGACAAGCGATGATTCTAATTTTTTTTTTACATGTTTTCCATTTTCACTTATTTTGGACGGCCGATTGGCGCAGTTTGCAGCGACCCTGCTTTCTGAGTCCAAGGCCGTGGGTTCGATTCCCACTACTGTAAAAGGTTTGTGTGATGAGCATGAACGCTTTTCAGTGTCTGGGTGTTTATTTGTATATTGCTATTTATTTATGTATATCTATATGTATATATAAAAGAGAAAGTGTGTGGGTATTGGCTGGACCGATTTCAATGAAACTTTCAGGGAACCTCCGGATTGACCTGGCGAGTAATCCTGTAAAGTTTGGTGTCGATCGGAGCACTCCTATTTTTTAACTGTCAAACTGTCAAGCTTCTATTTACTATGAGGATATTCTATTGTTGGGTGTACATGGGTGTAGATAATGATCTTCACTCGCTCGAGAAGAGAATAGAAGAGAATGAATACGGAGAGAAATAAATGATTTAATATATTATGAGACTTAAATGAAAAATTTAATGATGTCAGTTTATTGTTCAAATAAAATAAAGCAAAATCTAGCCCGGCGAAGCGGGCTGGGTACGTTAATAAAATATTTATATTTGGATGTTTGAGGAATGCTTTCGTATACAACGTGTAACGGAATCACAAAATACTGTTGAAGGGCGCATAAGTATATTGCATAAGGAATCTGCCTGTAAAAATTTTAAATCAAAAGAAGCATATTTATTTTTCCATATAAATTAATTCAAAACATTATCAGTGTTTACTTATGACAACCCTATTGAAGACCAAAGATCGACACGTGCATAGTACGAACGCTACGCGACGCGTACCTAATAAAGTAACAGGAGTCACTTGATTTTACTTTCAGCAAAAACAGTGGTGGGCCAGTTTTGGTTTACTCAAAAACTATTAGAGTTTCGAAATCACAGATATGTCTCAGAGACAGTATATAATGTACTCGTACCTCTAAAAAGCCTTATTATTACGGTTTTCATTTACACGTTGTATAAATAGATATCGTTAATGTAGATGTTGTGACGTGCTATTATGAACTTTAATTTGTAAATATAGCATTACCAGAGTTTACTGACCTGGTGTTGTAGTTTAAAAATTATGTTTCATAGAAAAAGTTATACTTTTATTTCCTAGATGTGTGAAATGTAATAATAATCTGGACGATTACACAAGCACAAACTATTTCTTTGATTATTTTTCTTCACCGGTAGTCGATCGTCGTTTAAAAAATGATCTATTTATCAATTTGTGAATCTAAATATTTTCCAAAATCAACTTTTCTTAAATATTGACTATGCTTAAATAAAAACTATGAATTCTAGATTAAAAATGTTTATTAATTAATGCTCTTAGCTCTTTAATGAAAATAATATTATAAAAAAGAACAGACCAATGAGGCATTTTGTAGGTAAGATAATTGTAAATTTTGGAACAAACAATTTTGTATATGCATACCTGATGTCTCTTCAACATATCAAGCCCCAGCAACATATCCATGGGCTGTTCCTCTAGGACCGAGAAGGAGGTGGTCAGGAAGTCCTTTTCAATCCGCATTTGTACCATGTGTATACGCCCTATGATCCTTTGGACGCCGACCCCTTTGGCTATACCCGCCCATCTGTAACAATTATATTAGCATACATGATTCATCATCAGGGCACGAGTCTCCCCTCAGAATGCGAAGGGTTTAGGCCGTGGATTATCAATATCAACCCATCACCGGGCCACTACAGGGCAAGAGTCTCTGAATGAGGTAGGTTTAGTGTAAACAATATCTTTTTCTCTAATGTAAACCCGTGCAAAGCTATGGCGGGTCATTAGTTTACAAAGCTTGGATTAGAAGACATAGTGTTCTGCATTTACCTGGTGTCGACCAGCCTCATGATGTTGCATCTCTCGGCGCATGCTGCAGACATGATGGTAGTTTGGGCGCCAGAATCAATGAACGCTTTCACGGGAAACCTGCAATACATTATACATAATGCTACAAATAAAAGTAACAAAACGTCGGAATAGTTTAGCAATGTTTTGTAACAAATTTCGATACTCAGTGCGTGAAAAAACACACTGCGTAACAATTCTGACGTTATGATGTGTTTATTTGAAAGGCCCAGCGTTATTTATTTAGTATAAACAAATTATAACAACTCTCAGCCAGGCTAGCAAACACAGGTGTAATTTTTCTTCCCGGGGAAAGAGCAAAATTTTATCTTCTCTCACAGCTCTATCAACTATCCGAGCATTGGCGAAAAGGGTCATAATATCCAAATGTCCAAATCCGAAAAATATGTGTAACAATAAACGGGGGTTATTTTCTCCTATTCCATTCCTCCTATTGTTCCCGTGCTGCGTATAGAAAATACATTTCACCAACTCTTAGATGATAACTAACGATGTAAGGCGCCATAAAAAGTTACTACACTGATTAGGCGGTGCACAATGTTAGGAAATCGTAAACTGACACTTGTCAGAAGAATATAATTTCGGTTGTTTTTAAATTACCTTAAATCCATACGAAAAATGAAAAATGTGCTAAAACAAAAACAAAATACAACAGAGAATCGTAAATAAGCTAGGTTTATGAGTTGCCTAGTGAAAATCGTTTGTAGAAAGGTACAGTATACCTATGCTCTTGTTTGATTAGACGTTACTTACCTATTCCTGTTTTATATTTTTCTCGCTGTAGAGTGCATACGAATTACAGCTTTGAAACAAATTATATAAACTCCGCTATTCTGACGCTAAATACTCGTACCAATGCGTTATTATACACTTATTAACAAAAGATAAATTATTACTTAACTTGTAGCCAATGGGCGGCCAGTGTTACACAGTTCAGCAATCATAGGTTTTAGCAAAGAACGGTATCACACAGTTTTTACTAACTAGCGGTTAACCGCGACTACATCCGCTCGCAACTTCTTTCTCCATCACGGCTAGAAGGGGCAGGAGAGAATTATCTCCCCGGGGAAAGGAACTCTCAGAGCACTGGCGCACAAGTGGAAATAACATCCAAATAATATATGTCAAATTCAAATTCAAATTCATTTATTTCAAGTAGGCCTACTTTATAGGCACATTTGAAACGTCAAGTATGTATGTTTGTGTGACTCTACCACCGGTTCGGAAAGCAAATTCTACCGAGAAGAGCCGGCAAGAAACTCAGTAGTTGCTCTTTTACAACATCAACATTTAAAATCATTTTGCTATCTTGCGGGAGATGAGAGCGAGGCTAGCTGCTTCCATTCTACCTTGTCATTGAGGAATTCATCAAATGTATAGTAACCTCGCTGTACTAGATGCGTTTTTACACATTTTTTAAATGTATGCATTGGTAGGTCAAGAATTTCCTTAGGAATCATGTTGTAAAAGCGTATACTCAACCCCACAAAGGAGTATGTGTAATAATAAACGGTGGTAAACTTCTCCTATTCCATGTTCCCGTGCTTTAGCAGCTGGACACATTAATTATATCCTCTGTCTATAATCCAAACTCCCCAAATCAGCGTAACATCTTCATCATCGGGGGATATAATCTTTGCCATTACTTTTTGCCAAGAGTATAGGCAATACTATCCACCCAGGATTTATATATTAACGTTCAATGCTGGCCAGAGGTATGGATTTCAAATTTTTATCCTTCTACTAAGAATCTACTTCAACCTATCAAAATTAATGGCAACCAATCGCTGATTTGCAACCGGGATGGCCTACTACAGTGCACGGGTCTCCTCCCACAAAGAGAATGGGGGGTTAAGACCGTGGTCCACCATGGTGGCCCAGTGCGAATGGGTGGAATCCACGCACCTTTGAGAACATTATGGAAGGCAGAACTCTCAGGCATGCAGGTTTCCTCACGATGTTTTCCTTCACCGTTAAAGAATTATCATAATGGGTTAAAAAAAATTAGCAATTCTTTTAATTGCTAATTTTTTTTAGCCAATTATGATAATTCTTAATCACAATTTAAGTTAGTTGTAAAACTAAGTACAAAGTGGATATTTCTTTAAGATATAAGAGAGAAAATGTAACTTTATACAGCGCTTTGAGAATATCAACATCAACGTTAAAATATGCTTTTCTGTGAATTTAACATTTTGGCATGTACTAGTATGATCATTGACGTCGCAAACAAACGAAATTAAACGTCCACCAAACTAAATTTATGAAGCCATAACTTGGAAAGTAAAGAAAACCTCACTAAGTATTATTAACTTATAAATTTGTTTTTTTTGTAGTAGGTACTATAGAACATCTCTGTAAACGTTTCAATACAATCCAAAAATAGTCATAAGACACGACGAAACAAACGTTGGCCTGGCTTCAAATTACGAATATAAAGAACAATTAGTATAATAAAATGTTTTTTTGATTTCATTTGGTCTTTTATTGGATGGGTACATCTAATCTTTAACCTACATACGTAATTATTTTCCCTATTGTCAAACTATAAAGTACCACAGTGACGCAAAAAGTGTTCCGAAAGCGTCCGAAATTATACATATATTTAAGCCCACTGATAATAACATTTACAAGTCAATCATGGTTCACGTCAGACATACTGTTGGTCGTTAAAATGTGCCAAAATCAAATCATAAAGTCTGTGTTCGAGATGGAAGAAGTCCCAGATATCGTGGGATTTAAGCAAGAAGCGGACAGAATATATATATATATATTTAAAATATATTTAAATGAGACTCAGGTTATAGTTTATCAAGAGGTGTATAAACAAAACCAGCGAAACGCCAGTAACAAATACGCAGTTACTTTTGCGCTGTAGGTGTTACAATTGACATTAGGTCAGGGGAACTGCCTCGTTAACCTAGTGTTTAGCTAGTTCGTCTACGGCTCACGAGGCCCTGGGTTCGAATACCAGGTAGGGTAATGTATTGTGCACGTACTGATGAAATTTTTTGGAGTTGGAAATTGGCAGCGTCAAACCCCGTGCTTCTGAGAGCACGTTAAGTTTTCGGTTAATATTACTGACTTTGGGATAATAAGCATTGAAGTCCGACCCGCGTATTTTTATTTTATCCATGTTTCTTATACGTACTGCTGGGATGTGGAACGCGCCCCAGGCAAATGTGTTACTTGCCACGTATAACTTGAGTATCTTCGAGGCAAGAGTGAATAGGCTTTTTCTAGGCAGGTGTGCTACAACCTAGATCTTATAATTGCTTTCTAAGAGGGATGATTGTCGTAAAAAAAAAAAATTTGAAAAGAGGAAACATAAATATTTACCCGTTCACATGACAGTTGATATACAGCATGACAACAGTCCCGAATGTTTCCGGATTATACTCCATAGCTGCTTCCATATTTGCTTCTATGTTCTTCTGTCGGATCTCCTCTGCGATCATCCTCTGCGCTTCTGTGTCGAAGGGGTCCGAATTCATCATTCTGTAAATAATAAATAATGTTTCACGGGATTTCCGTATTAGCTCAAACAATGAAATGGTGATCGTGTTAGAATAAAGGGTATCACCATTTCTGTTTCAGTCACGTCTGAAAGTTGTCACCACCTCCATCTATTACTTTCATTTTCACATCCTTCATAGGGTATCTCCATGCTATAGAGATACTACTACAACCAACAAAAATAATCCAATAAATAAATTCGTGCGACGAACTATATCTATTTGGCAAGACACTGTTTTTTTATTTTATTTTTAACATCATTTAATTTACTGATTCGACTTCTTTAATTTATAATAACGATTACAATATCAAAGGTGTATTAAAACGGAATATTGACATGCTAAGTTGTCACGGTATGTTGGAAATATTTAATGCAATTAAACGTTTATACAGTGCGCACAGGTAGTGCTTGAATACGGTTAGTATTTGAGAACGGAAACCAGTTGAACCGTTGTGGAAGCTTAAAAAGAACTGACTGACCGCTCAGATTCGATCTCGAACAGCATAAAGGGATGGCAATGGGCATTAATGGCGTCCCTTTTAATATTCCCTAACCTTGTTCGTACACAAGGTTAAGGTATATCGCGTGAAACCGGTTAAACGGCGTTTCCATCCCCAAATCTTTTTTTTCGGAACGAAACCGGTTGAACTTGATTAATATAGGTTATTTTCCTGTTCCAAGCCCTGCGTACTGCATGAGTGGGGATATACAATTAGTAGCACGCAAAACGTTTTAGACCAGAGCCATAATCCATACTAATATATATTTTTTTAACACTACAAGTTAGCCCTAGTCTGCAATCTCAACTGGTGGTAAGTGATAAAGCAATCCAAAATGGTAGCGGGCTAACCTGTCAGGGAGTATGTTAGTCAGACCACTAATCGGTTTCTACGTGACATCGCACCGCGACTCTAAATCCCTTAGCGGCACGTCTTTACTCGATAGGGTAGGTAGGCTAGCCACGGCCTCCCACCAGACCAGACCAGAGAAAATTCAGAAATTATAAATTCCTAAATTGCCCCTGCCGGGAATCGAACCCGGGACCTCCTTACTTAAATTCACAGCGCTCACCGTTGCGCCAGCGAGGTCGTCGAATGAAAATATGCGAAAGTGTGTTTGTCTCTCCTTACTTCGAATCGACTTAATTTTTGGCATAAAACCATATTGAAAGGTGAGTAACAATAATTTAAATCCCTGGAAAATAAACTGTTCCCAAGGGTTTTGTAAAAACCGTAATAAACTTGGACAACAGCTAGTCCTTCACAACATGGAAATGTTACCGGCACAGCAAAAAAAAATTTTATCATTTTTAATTTCACAATCTGTGGTTAACATGTGTTAGCATTTAAATACAATGGAGGTTTAGCAGGCAGAAGAAGGCTTGGCCGTAGATGAATATCATAGCTCAAAAACCTGCGACAATCGTAATCGACTTCGTAAGGAGACGGCATCCTAAGAAGAAGATAATTAGCTTCCAGAGTAAATATAACTACTAAAAACGTATTCAGATTCGGGTTACCTTTCTAATCCTACTTATATTATGATTTGTGAGTGTGGATGTTTGTTACTCAATCACGCAAAAACGGATTTGGATTAAATTGGGCATGCATGTAGCCTTTGACTTTGAAAAGAACATACCCATCCCGATTCCTTAAGTAGTTCCCGAGGGAAAATCGAAAATTGCTTACGAGGTAAGCCGCGGGCAGACAGCATGAAATATTGTACGCATGTCACCCATGCTATGGAAAAGGACAGGTACTTTCTACACCGAGCTCTCAAATGTTCCCGTGGTAGGATTAAAAATTAAGTCCACGCAGACGAAGTCGCGGGCAGAAGCTAGTACAATAATAAATTATTTGTGTCCACCATTTTCGGGTGATGGTGGTAAATGATGGTATTACTCAACTGCAAAATAAAGCTTCGTGGGTTCCAAGTGTACCCTGGTCTAAAAAGAACAGTTCACATCAAACTTAGCTGGGTATTTTTTTTCTCACCACCATCAATGTCACTTAGAATTAAATACTTTTGAAAGAAACACTTCTAATATTTCACTAACATTGTACAAGTTTCCACAGAGACAGTGTCTCTCTGAAAAAGATGTTTACTAATTATTATATTATAGTAATAAAATAGATATTATATATAGAGCTGACAGCATGAAAAGTAATTCACGAATTAGTCAAAATTAAACCCAAGTTGAGCTGGATGTACAGCACATTATTAAAACTAATTGAATGATTCATCATTAAGATTCCAATCGAAATTAAGAGATTATGACGTATGTTTATCAAGCTAATGCGATAATATGATTATATGAGTGGCGTACAAGAATAATGAATAGCGAGTTACGAGCAACCTATTAAAATGTGGGCATTGTTCAAAGTGCCCAGACAATAATATGAATAATGAAAATGCACGAATAAACAAAGTATGTCCATACTTTCTTAGATTGCTTCTTACTTAGGTTACGGACCGAAAGTCCTATTATAGTATTAAGGACTACGTCAACGATAATAATGCTGGGGTGTAAATTATTGCTGTCACCAGGTTGCTTCTTTAATAGTTTTTAAATGACAATGTGAGATGGTGATAACGTAAAAAAAATAACAACCGGATAAGTTTGTTGTGGGCTTCTTCTTAGACCAGGGCGCGTTTGGAACCCTCGTAGCTTTAGTTTTAAGTTGACGAATTTATTTATCGCCATCAACAACACTCCTATGTCATATTTTACATGTAATGTACGCATCCAAAGTGCCATCTATGTGTTTATTTGAATAAATAAATATTTGACTTTGACTTTGACCTTAACGTGCGAAGTTAAAGTATTTCTTAACATCTGAGTTGTATGGCGTATCCATACTACTTTTATATATTAGGTACTAGCGGACCTGCGCGACTTCGTCCGCGAATGAGTCGACTTAAAAAAATAGTCGTATGTCCAATATAAATCCGAGATTCCAATATAAATGAATCCTAGCTTGATCAATTTATCGCCCCCGAAACCCCCTGTATACTAAATTTCACGAAAATCGTTGGAGTCGATTATGACATTCTAATTAGATATATATATATATATATATATATCTAATTAGAATGCCATAATATATATATATTATATATTAATCGATAAAACACGAGTAAAATGACATTTTATAAAATTGAATCCTAGCTAGATCGATTTATCGCCCCCGAAACCCCCCGTATACTAAATTTCATGAAAATCGTTGGAGCCGATTCCGAGATTCCATTTATATATACAAGAATTGCTCGTTTAAAGATATAAGATAAATGCGAATGTGTGTTTGTTACAAAGTTACGCCCTAACTAAGCAATTACTCGACTTGATTTTTGGCGTAGAGCTAATTTGAAAGGTAAGGTAGGGCTAGGTAGTTATAACTCAAGACTTTTTATTCCAGGAAAACGAACGGTCTCCACGGGATAAAAAACCATAATAAACGCCAACGAAGAACGAGAGCAATAGCTTCTAAATAATACAAAAGTTATACATGATAATGTAAAGGTATGTCCGGTTGTCGCTACTACAAAATATGTTGACCACTTTCAAGACGCAGTTATAAGCGTTGTGTGTTAAGCCGGAGGTCTTGGGTTCAACCCACTGCATGGTATTTGTATATTAATTATTTCTAAATTTTCTCTGGCCTGGTGGCTTTGGCCATGGCTAGTTACCAGCACACAGACAGCGATTTAGCATTCCGGTACATTGTCACATGACTGTCATCTATATTATCAGATTAGCCCACTACCATCTTAGGCGGCATCATCATCGGAGAGGTATATAAAAAAAGCGTAATAATAAATTTCTAGATGCTCGGACAAGTTTAATTCATTTTGTTGGGACATTATAAATAATAATATCTGGGATTCGGTAAGCCTTTGGCACTACTTCTACTACACAGTGATCGTCACTTTTGTGCACAGTGCACAATTAGTGCTGATAAATGACATCATCAACAAGTTGAAATGCTGGGCATCCTCTCATATAGTATTTTGTCTGTCCTCTCATATAGTTGACTAAGGCCCATGATTTGAGCACAAAATATCCTGGAGGGTCGAAGTGCACCCGCTAAAGCGGGCCTCATTACAAGATAGAAGGCCCATGATGGTGATAATAAGATAGTAATTAAATTCTTGTTTATTGCTTTAGTCTGTGCCAACTGGGCGCAAGGTACTTCGCCAATGTCTTGTAGATGGATAAGGAACGAAAGAGATTGATCAATGGAACTAATGAAAAGTTAATTTTGAATATGTCTCAAGAAATAAATAGTTGTGAATAGCTTGTTAGCTTAACCTTAGACATCACAGATAACACAATTATGAATATGCTATAACAAGGAACTCAATATACATTATACTTATAAAAATCTACAATAACGACTGAAAACAAACTTTTACAACCATAAGTAAAGTATTATGGCTTAATAATGCAAAGGGCAAAAAAAAAAAAATGTCCAGTAGAGTTTTAAGAATTTCTTGATATTAAGGAAACTCAACAAGGTGAGCAGAAAATATTAAACAGGTTACTGGAAACCAGTGGTAAAGGACAGTGGGTTTTGGAATTCCCCACACATGACCTGACCACACATGAGCAGTGAACGTAAATCCGGTGATGATGGTGAAGAAACCCAATATCTTACGGGAATCAGACTCACCTTGAGATCTGTAGCCTTTGACTTAAAAGAACATAACTTTCATCCCGATTCAAATCCCAAGTGAGTCAAACTTGCTTATATGTTAGATATAATTGCTTTATAATGTATTATTTTCCGAGTAGTCTACCCTTGACTTTATTTGAGTAATGTATAAATATTACATAACACTGTATAATTTATTGCAAATGATGACTCCACATCCTACACATCCCAGCACGCACCTCTAACTTTTCTATTATTTATTTAGTTATGTGCAATTTTAAGTAATTGAAATATTACTTGCTTCAACAGTGAAGGATAACATTGTGAGGAAACATGCAAGCCCAACATAATGTTCTCAAAGGAGTGTGGAGTCCACCAATCCGCATTGTGCCAGTGTGGTGGACTACAGCCTCAGGTTACGGCCAACCAAGTACGGAGACAAGCCCAGGGAAAGAAAAAGAAGAAGAACCCCTTCTCATTGTGGGAGGAGACCCCGAGCTCTCTAGTGGGCCAGTAATTGGTTGATGTGATGATGATGATTGTAATTATGATATACTAAAAACATGATATACTTTGCCAATTTAAATTAAAATTACATGATTTTAACTTTATAATGTAATTTAAGTTACCACAATTATGCGATCGTGTATAAAATAATGTTATTTATGAGCTGCAAGGTTGCAGAAGAGGCACAGAAATACCTACTTAAGTGCAACAAATATGGTGTTATGTAAAGAATTTGCTGTGGGCGTATTACACCAGACACATTTGGAACCTGTTAACTATAGTTTTAAGTTATCAAATATAGTTATCACCATCCCTTACAATATTAGAAACAATCTTGTATGAAACCTTAATAGGTGCTGGCGATAAGCGTACATTAAACAAAGATTTTTTTTTTAAATTTTAAACCATATATAGTATTCCTTAGAATCTATGCTCGTATATTCAGCGCTTTAAAACTTTGTTTTTTTCAAACAATAATAATTATTAATAATAAAAGATCAAGTCCCCCACTTTGTCACTCACAACCATGTTAATGTGTAATGCTTTAAGTTTTATCATAGAAATAACTTGTTTATTCATATAAATGTGAATGTGAGTTTGTTTGTTTCTCACCCTTTCACGATAAATTACATTATCATACAGATACAGGGTGTACCGAAAGTCATACAGAAAATAAGTATTTTTCCCCAGGGATGGAAAATACTTCTGAGAGCTCATGATGATATGGGACTTATGATGAGGCTTCTCTTGCGTTAATAAAGGTATTCAAATTATTTTCCATTCCTTCCGAAAATATTTCCGCTATAATCTTGTTTCTATTCATCAATCAGTTCTGCTATTTAATCCGTATCGGTTTCTATCTTAATATTAAGAGGTGCAACACAAAGACATCACTATCACAATGAACTCACCCTGTATAACTAAAAACCCTGCAAAATACTTGGCACTTGGATTAATGGAAGATCATTGCTGAAAATTTTAGGCATAGGGCAGAGGGCACTTTCGATAGTAATTGTCAGTTGTCACCAGTCTATGGTTAAGGGTCTGTGGCTTTTACTTGGCTTGGTATCTACTACAACGACTAATATGTAGGAATTGTTTGATTTAATTTCTAAATTTAATTTTATAATTATTTGAAACTTGCAATGTTGTTATTGTTTCAAATTGTAAGGTCGTCAGTTATTTCGTTAAAATATTTGGCGCCCTCTATGCGGAACTAATTGACAGGGGTCTTCCCCATTGTCACCAAGTGTCACATCTCTGCCCTTACCACAATATAGTACTAACCGACTTAAAAATGGAGGAGGTATTGTTTTATAAAAATGTACTTTCGGTCATAACTCCGTCATATATAAACGGATTTGCGAAATTCTTTTTTGTTCGAAAGGAGTTTATTTCGAAATGGTCCTATTTAAATTTGATATAGATCAGACGATGCGTTTCAGAGGCAGACAACGAAACTTTTCGAAAAATGACATCTTATCAAACGCGATTGCTGCTATGTTATATATATGCATTGTTCGCACAAAATAACATCACGCCTGTACACTCGAAAGGGTAACGCAGATGTATTTCGTTTATAGCGGTACACCCACATTTACTATCAAAGTTAGTACTAGTGTAAATATTTTTGCTTCTGTGAAGTACATAGCACTCAAGCTTGATGATACCAAAATTTATTTACTTTATATTTGGTATAGCATTTATTTCTTAAGTTGGGGTGGACATAAATTAGTAACACTACTAAATGTACAATCATTTGTAGCATTGTGCATGACTTTATAATCTATCGAAAAATCGGTTGTTAGGAACAGTTAGGTGACAAACACATATAACATAGTATTTATTATATATGCCTATAAGTATGTTTCTCACCCTTTAAACAGTCCCTAGACTTCGATGAATATTTCAAGACCCAAATTGGTCCAGCTGTTCTCAATTTTTAGTGAGACTAATGTACAGCAATTAATTTTTAGATATAAGTAATTTTGAGCCAGACAATGGATAAGTTCAGACAATGTATTAAAATACATTTAATACAGCAAGGTTACTATGCAATTGATGAAATTCTTAAATAGAAGGTTGCTTGGAAGCATCAGCCTCTGCTTTCATCTCACAAGTTGGAATAACAAATGTTAAAATAAATTGTTGATGTTGGGAAAAAGCAACTGCAGTATTCCTTGACACCTTTGTATTGGTAGAGTTTGCCTTCCAGTGGTAGAGTCACATCAAACAAAGAGACATAACATTTCTAAAGTAAGAAGGGGCATAACTGGAAATAAATAAATTTTGTTTCATTTTTTTTAAATAGTTTTACTTTTTCAAGGTAGGTTAACTTACAGGTTCTATTGCAATGTCAAGCCTATTTATTATAATTAAATGTCACTGTCTGATGTATTTAGTAATTATGTGCATTGCCAAATAAACTATCAATCATCCATTCAACATATGAATATTTTTACAATACTTTGTAAGTAATATTTAATTTAAGGTCACCTTATACGTTGCTGTTGCCGTTCTGTCCGAGCTGATATTTGTTCTCGGAGGACTGATGCAAATGAATCTATGGAAAAGGATATAATAATCATCAAAATATTAATGTGAAGTTGGACAAGTACTGATGTTTCAATACATGTCTGTTTGTAACATTTTATACCTTAACCTCTAAACCAATCTTGATGATATTGGATACATTCTATAATCAATAATTTTGCAATAATCACAATACTTTATTGAGCTATTCAAGGAAAGCAATATTATAAAACAATGTTTTTTGGAAGTGTACTGAGAAATATGGGAGATGTAAGCTGTGTGCTGGAAACTTAAATTATTTAATGCCATCACACCATACCCCATTAAAGAGTGAAGAGATTATTTAAGATAAAAAAAATATATAAAATAGAAATCAAAGTCCACTAACCAAGGTTGCCACTTAATAAGGCATCAGCTAGTCTTGGGTTGTTTTGTTTAAGCAAAGCAAGTTGGTCAGGATTGGCCAGGAACATTTCCCTTATGATGCGGGGATCCTCTTCCACGTTTCTAGCCATAGAGGTGCTGGGGGATTCTTGCGGCACATGTATACTACTGAAGTCAAGATTTGCTAAGCCAGTTGGTAGAGCTGGAAGTGGAGGTTTTTTTCATAATATTTTATTTATATGTCCCTATGATAGTTTTTAAGAACTCTACTGACAACTAAGGTTTTTTTTGTTAAATCATTACTTTCTTAGTGGACAGTACCTAAGTGACTTTTTTTTTTACAAAGTGTCATTTTGTTACAAACTTTAATCAGAGATGACAATGCAGTTTTTAGCAGTGTTGTTGTTACGGTAAATATTGCGTCGAAGAAAATATACCTTGATTAGCATCGTTGACTCTGAGTGAAGAGTCTGACCGGGAGACCATGCGAAGCATCACTATCACGTCCCCATCGTGAACACCAAACTCCTTCAGTGACTTTTTGTCGTTCACCATAGGCTTCCCGTTAAAAGTTAGAGTGATTCGAGACGCAGGAAAACCTGACTCTATTTCACAGAAAGCCTTAAAATTTTCTAGTTCCAAATCTTCGGACACATCTAAGACGAAAATTTCGTCGTTTAACGTGGAAATTGTTACTTTCATTGTGTTATAATTTGATGATACGCAAAAGTGAACTGTTTACTCGTAAACTGTTGGGCGCGTCACTTAGGTATATGTTATTTATATTTCGGGAATGACTGTCCAAAACATTGTAGGGTTCACACGCGTTGGGAAAATGCACAAGTTTGTCTCAGAAAGCAGGCAAAAATAAACTTTTTGATATATTCCCACTCAGCCCCGAACTTCGCGAAGGTGGCAGCCTTTTACTAGGTATGTGCCACTTTATCAGTCCGCTTTATCGGTTATAATTTTTTTTCTTTGGCAATTTCATATTTATTTTTTATAGATAAAGCACTAAAAAGTAGAAAAAATTTAAATTTTCATTATGAACTTAATTTTTTTTATAATTTTTTAAACAGGAAATAGAGCCAACGTCAAAAAATCGTCTAACGTCATGTCTAATTACGATTCGTGAAACGTTGCACCTCCCTAGGAAAAAAAAGTAAATGAGAGGAAAGCTGTGGAAACTGGAAAACCTTTGTTGTTAATTTTCTTTGTTAGTTTGTAACTCTAGCTTGTACTGGCTACGGGTATTTTCAGTTAGGTTGCAGTAAATCCGCGATGTCTTTTTTGTAGATGATGAATTCGTTTTTGAGTTAAGTGACTAGGTCATGGTAGTTTAGTTCTATTAGTTTACAATGTGAATGTGCAATTAACTGACGTATATAATGGTAAGGCATTTGTATAAGTATATATTTACTTTAGTTTATACATCAAAATATTGACCGTGTTGTCTGGTTGTGGTGTTTAAAATGAAGAGTATTATAATTCCGCGATAATGCGTTAGCTGATTTTATGATAATGGTGAAAGTAATTGATTATCTTTTGAGCAAAACTGGTTGTGCACTAGTCTTGAGGTACAAATTACGGTGATGGTTCATGAAGCGATTGGTTAATACTTAGTTTTATTGTCACGCTTTCGTGCTTACGTTTGTTTCAATCACTAATTATTATGTGAGCACAATGTAATTGATTGCAGTTAAAATGATTGCAAGTCCATACAATTTATTCACAGTGCTTAATTGGCTAGGCAGCACAAATCTTGTGACAAAAAAGTGCAGTTTTTATGTATATTGTGATCAAGATCAGTGATCAAAACGCTTAGTTAACTATTTTTACTTAGTTATACCAGTTTACTAAACCAGTTTGTAGTGTTGTAAAGAAAACATTTTCCTCACATTCTTACTATGTCTTATCATTTATTATTGTAATATTTTGTGCATCACTACAATTCTTCATCAAAAGTAATGTTTTTATAATTAATATTAAAAAATTATTTGATATTACAAATTGAATAAACTCACTTCATTATATCTTTGAGATGGCTACTGAAAAACACTAGTACTGTATATAAAATAATCTTATCCTATCTTATTATTATAAAAGTTTGTATGGATGGATGGATGAATGTTTCTTGCTCTTCCACAAAAAAGACATCAAATTTGACTTAAATTTAGAATGGAGATAGCTTTGTGCATACGCAGAGGCAGAAATACATAGGAAACTTTCTGTCTAGGAAAAATGTCTAGCTCCCACAGGAAAACCAAAAAAACATAGATTGCAGGCAACCGCAAGTCAACTGCTTGATTATATATAAAAATGTAGGAACTATGAAGCCTCGACAAAGGCGTAATATTATAAGCCAAATTTTAAAGTGATAATGTTTTGCAGCAATCCCTGTAAATATCCAGTGCACCCGGGAAGCATGTCTTCAGTCGGCCAGTTAGTGCCACAGGTCACTCGGGGGCCACCCAACATGACCATAAAGTACAGAGGGCCACACATAGAGGGCTCCTTCTGCTCAATGATCGACTACAACTATGACCCAGTCATCAGTGTTATATGTGCCATGTACATCATCTTTGGCATAGTGTACACACTTTTTGGTAAGTCTTTTTATTTTTTTTATTCCACTACAAGTTAGCTCTTGACTGCAATATCACCAGTTGATGTGTAATGATGCAGTCTAAGATGATAATGTGCTAACCTGTAAGGGGTATGGCGGTTATATTAAACCCCTACTCCCAATTGGTTTCTATGCATTATTGAACCAGGATTCTAAATCTTAGTGCTTAATGGCACATCTTTGCCGTTGTTTTTTATTACTAACTTAAAAGCTATTTAGTTAGCTTATGTGCAATGGAATTCCGAGCAAGAGGTAAACAAGAGAAATCTCTCTATAAGCTATTAAAAAACCTTTTCCTATTGAGGACTGCAGTAAGTTACATTTATTATTTAAACCCACACCTGAGTCGAAGGTCTTGGGATCACCTCTGAGCTTATCCCTATGCCAAACTATGGACCTGGCATCCGCACCGTAAATCCATAGTGCTATAAGAAATTTGTTACTTCTTTTAATGTACATATAAATTGTTTAGGCCAATTGTAGAGATCTACATACTACATATTCTAATATGGTCATTAGTTCGAATTTTGGTTACTGGGCTTTACTGTGACTACTACAAAGAAGGTGTTGTTATGGTAAAAAAGCTATGCTCAAGTTAGGATCCCAAAGTACTGAAATTTTCAGTCAGGCCAAACACTAGGAGTTTTTTTCATTTAACCGCAAGTTAGCCCTTGACTGTAAACTCACCAGATGTAATGATGTAATCTGAGAAGGTAGAGGGCTAATTAGTGTATAGGGTATAGCAATTAGTAATACCCCTTATCGGTTATTACGCGACACTGCACCGTGCCGGGAAGCTAAATCGCTTGTCAGCACTTCTATGTTGGTACCTAGCCACGGCCTGAGAGTTATGGCCTATTTGATTATTTCCCTAACTGGGTACAGAACCCAGATCCTCCCACTTATAAGAACACAGTGCTCACCACTGCGTTAAGGGAGTTCGTCAAGGTTCTTTTCATACAGGACTTTTTTGTTAATCGTAAGCCCGCCAACTCGCACCGCAAGCGGCGTGGCGGGTCTCTTGATCCTATTTCCTATGATAGGGGAAGCCTGAGTCCACTTGCGGGACAAAATTAGGGAAAATTTGTAACATCCATTTTTATTAAGGCCCAACAACAAATCTCAGTTAGATAACAGACAGGGGAAATGGAAAAGGAAGCACGGAAATAAGGTAGAACTTTATTTCCTTTTCGTTCACGTTTCCGCCATTTTAAGGTAAACATTTTATTGCAGGATACCGATGTTTCAAAGCAAGCATGTTTCTAACTGGATTCACATTCGGCACGGCAATTGTGTATCTTATATGTCTTCAGGAATACCTAATGCCACCCTACGGGAACGTTGGTAAGTATCGATCGCATTTTTTGTTTGAAACTTGTGTTTTGATTATTTACTAGTGCCATCGTACCAGTTTAGGGGATTCGGCCACATTTGACTTTTCAGGGGTTCGCAAATCGCGCCGATAATTTGTGTGATTTGTTTTTTTACCAACTTTTTTTAGGACGCGTGCGTTATTAATTGCAATCGGTATTATTCCTTCAAAATAAAATCGTCCACCGATTGTCTGACGCGAGCAGAGCTTCTTATACATACTAATGATAATTCTGAAGAGTTGTTTTTTTCTGAATCTGCTAGTGGGATTTGAAAGGGGTTTCGGCCACATCTGACTTCTTGCAGGTTCGCAAATCGCGCCAAAAATTTTGCTGATTTGTTTTTTTACCGACTTTTTTGTAGCACGTGTACGCTTTTTAATTGCGATCGGTATTATTCCTTTGTCGACATAAAATTTTCCTCCGATTATCTGACGTGAGCGGCGCCCCTTATACGTACTAATAATAACGCTGAAGAGTGGGATTTGAAAGAAATGTTTTTTTACAATTTCTTGAGGAAAATTGTACGTATTATATAATATTTATCATGAGGCACTCAAGAGCTAACGAAGTAATGGCGTGGGCGGGCGGTGGGCAGGTATAAAATTGCGAAAAAAATTTAAATGTGAAAAATATATTTATAGAGTACTAGGTGTGGCCCGCGTTCTTCGTGACCACAAGATACGGGCATCACGTGAAAACTACTGAATGGATTTGAATACAATTTGGTATAGTGATACTGCGGGTCATCATATAGGATACTTTTTATCCCGATAAACCATAAGTTTCCTCCGGGAAATGAGATGAAACTTTTTATCAATTTTCCTTCATAGCACCGTTAAATTTGAACCATTTCAATAATTCTTTTTTATTTGAAAGTGTATATTATCAAACATGTATTGTCTAATTTAAATGAAGATCTGATAAATGTCGTCGGAGATAAAGGACATAACTCTTCACGGATAACAGCAAGACAACGATCGAATGCACGCGTACCATCCTACTAATATTATAAATGCGAGAGTTTGTGAGAATGTATGTATGGATGGACGTATGTATGTATGTATGTATCAACTAAAATAATGACAACTTACTAACTCAGTTATACATCGTAAAATAATACATAGCTACGATAATTATGATATTAGCATCAGATCTATTCTAGCTTCTCGATTTACTCATACGCGGACGAAGCCGCGAGGGTCTGCTTGTCTAAGAATAAATTTTACACTAAACTTTTTCAATAGTTTCAATATTGAAAAATTAAATCATATGCTGAGTGTTTTCGTAGTGTACCTACGCCGAAGAAATTGCTGCAATTTTATATTTTTATGAACTGTTTGAAGAAAAATAACATCATAAGCTGCTTTTCATAAAAAAGGCCCTTAAACATTCTTCGAGCGGCATTAAGCTCTACCTATTAGGAAGATACGATACATTCCATGTAGTATTTATAATACCTAATAATTGCGAAAAACAATTTTTCAATTTTTCTCAAGCATGCTTGGATGTTTTAACATCATTATGACAACCTTCTTCTGGATCGAAATTGCTGTAGATACTGGCAAAAATAAATGTGAATAGCGGCCGGCAATACTTTAATGCAATCCATTTCTGTTGTGGTTAAGCGGCCAAATAAATTACATATTAGTCGTTTACTCCGAATCATTACAAATTTACAACCAAGGAGGTAACTTATTGAAGGTTTTGATTAAATTTCGAACTAGCTTGCAAATAAAAAAAGTTGTCTATTGCAAATGCACACTCAAACGCGGGAAAAACTATTGTTGTTTCTTTTTCGTCGTTGATTGCGAAAAGAATAAAAATAAAAGATCTGCCTAGGTACAATTGGTATTAATTTCCACATTGTCCATAACATGGCATGGATGGACTTAACATTTACGTCCATCGTCCGTCAATACATCTTTTGCTGAACGCTGCAGTAATGTATCTACTGTGTGTGTGTTCGCACGATCTACGTTTCACAGATGTTAGTAGTAGTAGATCTTATTGTGATAGAGCTCGTCCGGAGAAGTCCGCCACGCTTATTGCTCACTACCAAGAAGCCTTGTTGCAATGTCTGTGTTCTCGTCTGAGATGTGTGTTTGTTAGTGTTGACACTTTACGCTTAACATCCACGCCCCAGGTTGACGGTCACAGGGCGGTACGCTGCAAGACGTGTTTTTTGCATGCCCTGTCAAGTGGCTCTCATTTATAGACGATGGTTTTCCACTCACCGAGAGATTTTGCTTAATTCGTCAATTATTATTACAAAGAAATAAACAGATCTTGACGATATACGGCACGGAGACGGACAAAGAATAGTTTTCATCCATTTCAATTGCGAAAGTATTGGAAAATTGTATAATTCTTGCGGGATTTCACTCAGCCAGTCTATTGAAAGAAAGAAAGAAACATTTATTTTTTACATTATTGGTGTACCGCTTTAGAAAAGCATGAACCAGTGATTGCCCAGTGGTAAAGACATCGGCTTAACGTATAGCGTCATTGCTGACTTAAGTTATGTGCCTTTTAAGTAATTAAAATATCACTCGCTTCAACTGTGAAGGAAAACATCGTGAGGAAACAAACCTGCATTCCTGAGAGTTCGCCGTAATGTTCTCAAAGGTAATTCTACCAATCTGCACTGGGCCAGCGTAGTGGACTACGGCCTATAAAACCTTGTCATTGTGGCAGGAGACCCTCGCCCTGTAGTGGGTCGGTTATTGTCTGTTGGAGATTCCGCTCATCTAGCTCGTCATTGATGCAGACCTTTTCTTCATGTTTCACTATATTATGTTTATAGCATATATCATGAAGAAAAGGTCTGCATAAAATATTTAAATCTTAATAAAATATATATATAAATAAACATTTATATATATATTTTTTAATATACCCCGTGATATTCTTACACAAAATCAATTTGATTGGTTCTATTCATAGTTCTATTCATAAGCGATTATTAATTCGTTTCGAACGCTAATGAAAGTAAACCTTACAAATTCATCATAAATTTTATCGTATTTCGTCCCCTTTTCCTTTGAGTTTTAATTTAATTTGTTCATAAACCACCCGAGTATTAGGGCGGACAAAATAATATAAAATATTAAAATCGATCCAACGACTTTGATTTTGATCTTTTGCCTCGGTTATGTAACGGAATGAGCTATAACTTGACGGGTCTTTGATATTCCAAACACAATTCTCACAAACAGATTTTCTAAGAAAAATGGTGGTATTATATTATTTTATCGTTCAAAAAAGTACTGATTCTGTTTCGCACAACTAAGTTGAAAATTAACGCCATCCTTTTTAACCGACTTTGGCTGGATATGGACGAGGTTCTCAATTCGGATGCATTTTTTTTGTTTGTTAACTTAGAACTCTTGTCTTTTATATACCAATTTTTTTTTTTTTTTTTTTTTAAATTCAGATAACTAAAGTCTTCCACGATAGTTATGTTTAGATTTGTGTGAAACAAAATTGGTACCAGTACAAGGCATAACAGAGAAACGTCTTTGAATTATTTTTTAATTTAACTAATCAAAAATTGAAGCGGTGGACTTCACTTTCCGGGAGCCGAGTTTGAATCCTACCACGCACCTCTAACTATTCTAAGTTATGTGCGTTTAAAGTAATTACCACTTGCATGAACGGTGAAGGAAAACATCGTGAGGGAATCAGCATGCCTGAGAGTTCTACATAATGTTCTCAAAGGTTGATGTGATGATGATGATGTTGATAACTTATCTTTCAATAGAAGCTGCGATCTTTCGCATCCGAATAGCCAGCGTATCGATGCACCGGCAGGGTTATTAAATAGTGTAGGAACATAGCGAAGGGAAGCATTTTCCCAGTAAGCGAGCATAGCGGAAATTGCTTGAAGTTTTGTAAACTAAGTACAGATACCATACCTGAGATCACAAGTTATGACTGAAACACTTCGTAGTATTTTGCCCAGGAACAGCAGGGACGCGTAAATTCTAGAACTTACTTGCTTTGGTTAAGCAAATTTTGAAAACTGGCGGTTATTCCAAAACATTCCCAAGAAGTGTTGACGTCGGACACGTCAGACGTAAAAAATATGGCGAAATCAAAAAAACATTTTCGTCTTTCAGTTTGAAGAGCACACGTTGTGTAATGTTGAACGAGATGCAATCATTGCTACTTTGAAATGGTTTTTTGATTTTTTAATTAAATACTTTTAATTTTGACGTGATACCGTACGCGTAAACCGGCGGTTCAGGCCAACTAGATACGGAGACAGGCCCAGGAGAAGAAAGAGAACCCATTACCGGTCTGCTACAGGCAGTGGCTTGCATGCAGGGTATGCACAGGGTGCGCAGATGATATAAAATTAAGAAATTCTCCCGTAAAAGTTATAAATACTTAATGGCAGGCTTTTTATAACACTTGCAAACTTAAGTTTTTTATAACTCGTATTGAAGATTTTCTTCATTTTATATCATCGGCATACCCTGTAGGTATGCACGCCACTGGCTACAGGACATGGGTCTCATCTCAGAATGAGATGGGTTTAGGTCGTCCACCACGCTGTACACGTGCGGATTGGTAGACATCGCACGCCTTTGAGAACTTTGGAGAATTCTCAGGTATGCAGGTTTCCGTTCGCCGTTAAAGCAAGTGATAGGTGCCTCTCCAATTAGTGAAGGTTGGCCATCAGTATTTGATACTTCGCCTTTTCTCTCGCGAGGCTAAACAGCCGGGCGGCACTCGCGATCCCAGTCCACTCTCTAAAGTTGCGCAACCAAGACTTCCTTTTGCGACCGATGCGTCTCTCTCTAACAACTTTGCCCATCATTATCAGGTGCAGTAGCCTGTATATGTCATGCCTAAACACATGCCTTAGATAAGCAACTTTTTATTTAATTGCTTAATTTAAAAACGCACATAGGTACCTCGTGAAAATGTTAAGAGGTCAAGTTTAGAGCTAGAGAACGAACTCCGTCCAACGAAAGGAAAGCCAGAGCTACGCTACGCTATCACCGCTTGAAATGCGTTACTCTATTATTATACAATTTCAACAAATGTGTTGAACTGGCTCGAAATTCTCGGAACCATTGGCATGCACTGGATTTCTTACCAGGGTATGCGCTATACATACAGCAGGAGAATTGCGTAAACGGTAATAATCCTCCACTTATAACAGTTATATATAAATTTTAGGGTAGGCAGGGCGTCCGGGAGGTATACAACGGGATCCCCGGGCGCTTACAAAGCCAACAACGAGGCGAGCGAGGGACATGCCGGGGTGGTTTTTAGTTTGGGTATACCCCTTTAGCAATAAAGCTTTTCCACCACGCCAAAAAAAAAAACGGGTAGGCAGTGCTTTTGTGCTGTTCGTATGAAGCGCACGCCACTGCTCGGAACCCAGTGCAACAAATTTACAAAAAGTTCAGTGACCTCGACACTGGGACGTCTCGAGCCTCGTCCTAATATACGTCATTTATAGGTGTGGCAGTCTGCGCGGGCTTGCTGTTCGGACTCATCACAATGCTGATCCAATACGTGGGACTGTTCATGACGGGCTTCCACACCGGCCTGCTGCTTGCCATCGCGGGACTGGCCATATACGACCACTTCCTTGAAACCAGGCCCCATACGGTGAGTGAACCTTAAATCATTCAAAATTCGTCTATCTGTTTTTAAGTGACTCTACCACAGGTTCGGAACGCAGGTTCTACCGAGAAGAGCCGGCAAGAAACTCGGAAGATCGCTCTTTTACAACGTTATTTTTTAAATTGTTTTACAATCTTTAGAATTTTTCTATCTTGCGAGAGATGAGAGCGAAGCGGGCTGCTTCCGTTAAGGAATCCGTTAAGAATTCGTTGCTGTCATTAAGGAACGTATAAATCGTTGAGTAGCAACGATTAATTAAATTGTGTTTTAATACATTGTTTAAACTTAAGAAAAGGTAGTTCTAATATTACCTTCGGTATCATGTTATAAAAGCAAATATCCATCCCCACAAAGGATTTCTGAACTTTTCTCAGACGACATGCAAATATCTCTAATTTATGTCCGTTTCTAGTAAGCCGATTGATTATATCGATTTTATCTTCTTTCTGCTACTCAGATAAAGGTAGCAATATCGCAGTGGAGATTCATAAACTAAGACAAAAGTCGATACCTTCACAGCCTCTAATTTTTTTTTTTAATTTAAGTATTTTAAGGCAAATATGGAATTACTTTTGCAATTTTTATTTGTATTGATTATACACGAAGAACGGGAACAAGAAACGTAGCTTTGAAACGTAGCTTGCAGGAAAAAAACAAATACCATAAAAAATATAAAAAATTTGAAAATCCTCGTGACTATGACACATTTGATTTCCTTCGACAAAGATGTAAGCGTCTGATGGATGCATGTTATTTAAACTTTTTGAACTCGGTTGAGGACTCGCTCTTCACAAATGCAAAAGCATTTTACAGATATATAAATAGTAAAAAGGACTCCAAAACGAATTCCATACCTCAGACTGTTAATTATGGTAACCTGTCATCCTCAGATAGTAGCCAAATTTGTGAATTGTTTGCAAAATATTTTAGTTCCGTTTTTGATAATGCTATTGACGTTGATACAAGCTCATACCCACCAATCGATACTTGTAAAGAGACTACGCTATGTGATATCCATGTCACAGTGCAGGACATTGAACGACGTTTTAAAGAGTTAGACTCAAGCAAAGGTGCGGGGCCTGATAAGATCCCACCATTGTTTATTAAATTGTGTGCCAGTGAATTATCAATCCCCCTGAGTACCATCTACAACATGTCACTTCAATCAGGTGTCTTTCCCAAATTATGGAAAACAGCTTACATTATACCAATTTTTAAGTCTGGAGACCGATCGCGTTGCGAAAACTATAGGCCCATTAGTATATTATCGTGTTTTTCTAAGGTTTTAGAGTCTGTGGTTTATGATAGTATTTACCATCACGTGTTCCCAATCATAACACCTAAACAACATGGTTTCGTTAAGAATCGCTCAACTCCGACAAACTTATTAGAATACAAGAATTATGTTTGCAGGTCATTTGCTACACAAGGTCAAACCGACACCATCTACACGGATTTCTCCAAGGCGTTTGATAAGGTCAATCATAGAATACTTTGTCATAAATTAGCTTTATACGGTATTTGTTACCACAAATGATTATGGAAATTAGCTTTATACGGTATTTGTTACCACAAATGATTATTGGGTGATTTTACCCATCGGAAAAGGTTACCACCTTTTCCGATGGGTAAAATCATACTTACTTAAGAGATCACAATTAGTAGCCATTAAAGGGCATCTATCTTTACCAACCATCATTACCTCGGGGGTTCCTCAAGGGTCTCTCTTAGGACCACTATTTTTTATTTTGTTTATTAATGACCTTGTAGACAGATTATGCTGCGAGAGTTTATTTTATGCTGACGATCTTAAAATTTTCAAGTCTGTTGATAGTGAAAATGATTCTCTTTGTCTACAAAAAGACTTAAATGCTATAGCCGACTGGTGCACCGAGAACCTCATGAGCCTCAATATACAAAAGTGTTTTGTCGTTACTTTTACTAAAAGAATCTCAAAGAAAATAGAATTTAATTACTCTTTGAATGATCAAGCACTAACTCGAAAAACATTAGCAAATGATCTTGGGGTAATTTTTGATGATAAATTATCTTTTAGAGACCATTACCAGTATATCATTGCTAAATGCAACAAACTAGTGGGATTTATTTTAAGGTCAACGAGAGATTTTACAAAACTATCAAGCTCAATACAACTTTATCAAACTATGGTCCGTAGTATAATGGAGTATAACTCACTAATATGGTCACCGTATTATACCATTCATTGCGATCGTTTAGAAGCTGTTCAAAAAAAATTTTTACGAATATTGTCATATCGACATCACTTTGGCCATAAACGTACAACTTACCATGACAGGCTTGTACACTTTGGGATGCAAAGCTTGCAATTTCGTCGAAAATACTTTCATTTGATCTTCTTATTTAAGCTCATTAACTCCCAAATTGATTCTTCCGTCTTCCGTCTTTTACAATCCCATCGTTCGCATGTGCCGCCTTTATAATGATTTAGTATCAAGTAATCATAATATTGACATTTTTAACAAAAGGATAAATATTTTTAAAAATCAAATTATTAAGCACTATTCCACATAATCTTTAGGGAAATAATATATATTTTATTATTTAAGTGTTTCTTTTTTGTTTCAACTTTAATTTTATCTTTACTTTCTGTTTAATTTAATTCCAAGTTGTGTACACATACTTTGGGTTGTAGCTTAGAACAAAACTTGTTATTACTTATATTTAGATCTACTTTTAGTTATTACCTGTTTTGTGTACCTAATAACAATAAACAATTAAAGGATATGAAACTATATTATTAAGATGTAATTAAATTCTGTTTAAATCATATCAAGATGTGATTTAAACAGAATCGAATCTTAATGCGTTTCATTGCGGGGCATCAATTGCTCTTAAACATTTCTCCTATGAAGGAGAAATGTTTAAGAGCATATAGCATTACAGACTGGTGGACATCGTCGATTTTTGTTATCACATGAAAATTTACGTTAATGCCGGTTTAATTGATATCGTTAATTACAGTTTTAGTATACAACGTGTAACGGAATTACGAAATAATATTGCAGGATGCATAAGTATATTTCGTAATTAAATAATCCTGTAAAATTATTAAATCAAAAGAAGCACATTTATTTTTTCATACAAACAAATTCAAAACTTTCTAAGTTTTTACTTATGACAACCCTATTGAAGATAAAATATCGACACGCGTCTATTACCTATGCTACACGATGCTACCTAATGAAGTGACAGGAGACACATGATATTTATTTTGCATGTGATGTTAGAGCTGTATCTGATTTCTTTCAGTAGAAACTACGGGAGTGGTTTACTCAAAAACTATTTGGTTTTCAGTTTCACAGATAAGTCTCAGGGTCTGTACATAATGTACCTCTAAAACCTTTGAAGTACTATTTCGGGTTTCATTTACACGTTGTATAGATCAATATCATTAATAAACTGGGGAACTACCAGTAGGATTAAAAAAGTTTTTTATCACGCCACTATTCTAAATGGGTGTGGCCTGACTCGGTAGGTCGGAGTAAATTGTGCAAAAGAATAGGGGAATAGGTTTGCATAGGAAACTTCGCGAAAGCCGCGCTCTATATAACTTATCATTATAACATAAAGACCAAGTCTCTACATTAAAGATATTTAGATTTAATTTTTGTAGGACACTACAATCTAATATTAAAATAAATTTTGACGGAACCAACCACACATTTTTCACGAATGAATAAATGAATACACTTTTATCGTACGCCAAAGAAAAAAGTAATTACAGCGATATAAACATAGAGCAAGAGAGTACAGTTTGGTGGCCTTATCTGGTGGATTTCTTCCAGACAACCAAAGGCTGTAAAGGAAAAAACATAGGAAAGAGATAGGTGGTGCAATAAATAACATTACCCATTAATATAATCTACTAAAAATCATATAAAAAAATACTTAAGCATATCAATTTATTTTTATCATAGATACATCCTCAAAAGTATGTTGTATCTACCTACTACAAATTAAATCTATATATATATAATGAAAATGGTGTTCCTTTGAGGCTCAATCACGCTTAAACCACTGATCGTATCGACATGAAACTACCACCATTCGATGCGAAATTTTTCCTAGATGGTTTATGGCTATTTATTTTTCGAATTCTAACGTTCCTTTATTTTTTTATTGCTGTTTTACTTTTATGAACATTATCACACATCCCGCTAATAAAAACGTTTTTTCTTGATTCTTTTGTTTTCATGGATTTCAACGGAGTTTACTGAACTGAACGGATAATGTTCTTTTACATTCAGCTAAGAATCTACTCACGGTAGTGGAGAACGGCTGGACCAATTGGGCTTTTTTTTATCTTCAGAATTGTCAGGAGAAAGTTTTGTATGTAAGAAAATTTTAAAAAAGCCCGATAAAAAGTTAAAAATTGCGATGATAATCGAAGAATTCCCATCTATATAGTCACTCACCACGAAATCTCGGGAAACATAAGACTTAGAAACGTGAAACTTGGTAGGAATATTACTTTTGCTATGTAGAGGTCAGCTATGAATAGATTTTAAGAAATTCATTCCCCAAAGGGGATTGCGGGGGCGTTAACAATGAACAATTCCCGTTTTTAAACTATAGCTTCTATAGACTTCAAATTTGGTAGGAATCTTCTGTAAGAGGTGTAGAAATAGGCTATGAACGAATTTTACGATAGCTCACCCCACAGGGGGTTGCAGGGGTGGGTATTAACAATTAATATTTTTAATTTTCCAGCTAAACCTCCTACAAGCTCCAAATTTTGTAGGAATTTTCTAAAAGTGATGTAAAAATGATTTATGAACAAATTTTAGAATATCCCACCCCAAAGAAGATTGCGGGGGCGTTAACAATGAAAATTTTCAATTTCCAAGCGATAGCTCCTATAGACTCCAAATTTAGTGAGAGTGTTCTATATGTAATATAAAAATGATTTTCGAGCGGATTTTACAATGAATCACCTCCAATAAGGTTCGCGGGGGTGGGTGTTAACAATAAAAAATTTCAATTTCGAAATATAGCTTCTAAAAATTCTAAATATGGTGGGAATCTTTTATTATTCACATAAAGAACATCTCAAAATGGATTTCAATAAAGTCTACTTCCGACAGGAATTGCGGGGGAGGGTGTTAAAATCTAAAATTTTTATTTCTAACCTGTAACTTCTACAGACTCCAAATTTGGTGGGGATCTTCGTGTATGTAGGGATATTCGTGTATTTCCTTACAACAATCGTCTTTTTGGCAGCGGAGAAAAAGTCATTGAGAGGTTTCAAAAACTTAACTTTACATGTATCCAATCAACGGACTAAGAATTTTACATTCATTTTACTTTTGCAGACTACATAACCGACGAATTCTTTTATTGCGGGATCGCGGAAATGTAACAGATTAAAATGAATGCATTTTCCAAGCACATGAGATGTGGAAAAGAAATTTAGTTACTTATTCCAATAGAATTCATAAAAAACATGCACAATTAATTTTCTATAAAAAATTGATGTCACGGAGAAAATTTTAGTTAACAGAAAATTCGTCGCACTTGAACCTAGACAGATTTCAACTTCACATATGAGACTTGCAATGACTTTAACTTAAACTTTCAATGCTCATTTTTTTCTTCATGTCAATTATTATTAATTTTTGGAAGAAAGGCACGGAAATGATTGCACATTGAAAGTTACAATGAATATTAGTGAGAAAAATCACCTGGATGAAAGATACAGGCTAAATCGATGGAATTTGGAATTTGAGTAAGTCTAAACAATATCGATGCTTACAGTTCTATCCGCGGGGCCTATTTATGTTCATACAAAAATAAAAAAAAGGAGAATAATAAAAATATGAAAAAAATAAATAAAAATGAAACATAAAATGTAATTTATTTCCTTTTTCAATTCGCCCAGCGAAGTGGGCTGGAAACGGCTAGTTGAAATATAAATTGAAACGGTCGATAAATAGGTATACAGGTTGCGACATTCAAATGTAGCACACACATTATGTTTGCATTAATAATTCTACAGGCAAAGATAATTATCTTTCACGCCTCGCAACCATAATGAGTATTGAAAAAAAAACCGGTTATTTGGCAAGGGACGCCTAACATTAGTGATGCTATCAGTGGTGGTCTTACAGAATATTACATCACAGACAAATTATTTCTGATTTGATCATTGAGATACTCCGAGCATAGCTCTCTCCATCGCGTTAAATGCTGGTCGGAATAACCCAATATTTCGCAATAATAAAATTCAAAGAAACACGGCGAGTTTTTAAATGTTTTATTTTTATAGTTCTGGGTACCTATCTAGTAGGCAATAGTTTTTTTTTAAAATACTCGTGTACTTACGGAAAACAGATACTTATCTAATAGCAAAAACTTACCTAAATAAAGTACTTCATTAAATCGATAGCGTTAGATTTATCTTAATTTACATACTTGTAGGATATCCTTCTAAAAATATCCTGTACAAGGTACATACATATTCTTATTGAAAGGGTGTGTAATGACCCCTGTTTAAAGCTCACTATCATATACTGCATGTGGATGTAGGGGTATTGACGCAGGGGTTATGCGGGGTGGAGGTAGGGGGCCAGACGGCCGGAGGTCAGGACACCAGGTTGATAAACCGAATCTCTATCCTAACAGAGTCCGTCAACCCGAGAATCTGTACAGCTGCGTCAGAAGTAACTTTCATCAAAACAATCGAACATTGACACGAGTTTTGATATAGACTGAGCGATTTTGATCGACGAGCACTTTTCCCTTCACTTGTAATGATTTTATTTTTATGATTTTTTTTAAAGAGGTGCTATATGTACATGTACCACCGCTCAGCGTTTTCTAAAAAAATCGTTAACTTTGACTACTTTTAAATAAGCAGGTTCAATAAAAAGGTCCAATTGCTATGATTGTCGTAAATAATAGGTACGTGATTTACAAATCAACGAAGTATTGTAAAGTCGTGCAATTGTAAGAAAATAAAGGGATAAATAAGAAATAAAAAAAACGTGTGTGTACTTATGTACACACGTTAGAAGTTATATTTATTTGGTGTAACAAGATAAAAATCTTTTCAAAAAATTTATTTGTAGAGAAAACGACAGTAACAAAAGGAAAAGTTATTTTATACATTGAAAGATTTATTATAACGCATTATCTAGTTATCTCCAAAAACCAAGTTTCATCATTAAAATTTGAGTTTTTTGTTTGTACAATTGAATCAATTAAATCACCGCAATAAGCCCGCAGACTTCGATAATTCAAAGTGTACAATGTCAAACCTTTTATTGAAAAACAAAATTGTTGACTATAGCTAACTTCAGGGTGTCGGTTTTTCGTGACGGTGTGCGCGCGCATCGTGAAAAATTACTCTTATCATTTTTCCTTAACGCGCCAAAAGTAGTATAACTTCAAAAAGGTTAAGTTGTTATGATTGTCGTAAATAAGAGGTACGTGATTTACAAAGTAGTGCAATTGTTAATTATTATAAAGAAAATAAAGAAAGAAACAAACGTCTCTATAGTCACACATTTGTGCATTAATATTTTTTTCTTGTATTCATAATAAAAGGTAAAGGTAAAGCTAAACTAGCTTCCAAAAAGCTTGGTGTGCTCAACAGAGTAAAACGTTACTTTGCGTCAAAGCATAGACTCCAGCTCTACAAAGCGAAGTAAGACCTCACATGGAGTACTGCTCACATCTTTGGGCTGGTGCACCTCTTTACCAACTCCTTCCATTTGATCGGATACAAAAGCGGGAAGTTCGACTTTTTGACAATCCCAAATTGACTTGCAGTTTGGAGTCCCTGGGGAACCGAAGAGATGTTAGCTCTCTTTGTGTTCTATCGACTCTATAATGGAGGAAGTTCGCAAGAGTCCTCCTTCCTCAAAAATAAAATCTAGGGTTATTCAAGAGGCGGATAAACAAATTCCTTAAAAGCCGGCAACGCATCGGTGGCTCCTCTGGTGCTGCAGATGTTTTTGGGCGGCGGTGATCACTTATCATCAGGTGACCCACTTGCCCGTTTGCCCGCTATTAAAATATATTTAAAAAAAAAAAAAAATTGTCTCCACTATATTCGCTTCTAAATTGAACTATCGAAGTCGTCTCGAGGTCGCCTATTTATACTCGGCAATAAAATACTCCGGACAGTTTTATCGTTGAAATTTTTTATTGTTTGTTCTTAATGTTTTAATGCTAAACATATAGCCTATCCCACTAGTGGACCAAACCAGAGGTTTTGCCCTTAACCACCACGCTGGGAAGATAGGTTGGTGATCGCAGTAGACGTTAGTAGTCGTGTTCCTTCCTCGTTCTGTAAGACATCCACGGTATAATTAAAATTATATTTATTTCACAGCGAATGTTTACGGCATTGTGTCGATTGGCATTTTGATATATATACGAGTGCATTAGCGATACACTTCAGTCTTGTTGAGAGACTCAGACGGCCAAAAGATACCTCCTGGTCGTCGTCATATAACTATACAACTTCTTATTAGTGGAAACGGTCTCATAGCTTCGCACTCTAGGTTTAATAGCACAGCTCTAGTAATTGCTTGTCCACCCAAGTTGCTAGTATAACGTTAAGGTAATTGTAGAACGTTCTTTAAATTAGATTACGTGACTGAAGATTTAAGGTATCGAAGGGCAGATATTGCGATAAATGGGTGCAGTGCTAGTTGCAGCGCAGTTCGCCATGACCCCGATGTACTCAGACGTGGAATCAACAGCTCAAAGCATTGTCTAATAACGGGAGACTGCGACGCGCCGATCTTAGGGTTGAACGACACGAGAAAAATGATTTTTCTATGTATGTATTTAAAAAAATGTTAATCTTGAGTCTGTGCTCTAAAATCATCTCACCTTTGAAAACTGGATTTTAATACCTATTTAGGCAGAAGAATATACCGTTGACGACTGACGGATTATCGTGCTTTCATTCAACGAGGCCGGAGGATGCTAGTTTCGTAACCCAGACTGGGGCTGAATATTTCTTTTCTAAACTTAGTACCAAAAAATTTAGCCCGATACAAAAATCTATCAAAAGACCTTTTTTTTTGTTAAAATAAATAAATATACTACGACAATACACACATCGCCATCTTGCCCAAAAGTATGCGTAGCTTGTGTTATGGGTACTAAGATAACTGATGAATATATTTTATGAATAATATACATAAATACTTATAATATTGAGATAAACACCCAGACGCTGAATAAGATTCATGTTCACCACACAAATATTTTACAATGTGTGGAAAAAAAACGTTGAATAAATATGAATCTATGAATTATCAAAAATGGCAAAAACAACTAACACTGCTGGACTAAACGCCTCCCCCGACGGGAGTGTTTGCCAATAATCACCACGCTGGGCATACTGGCTGGTGATCTCAGTAGACGGTAGTAGTAGAACCGTCGACGTTGCTATCCGTCTCCTGTTTATTCCCTAAGTCGCGTCGCAAGATACCCGCAGGATGAGGTGGTGACAGCTGTATTCTTATTTGCCACCACATGGTACAAATCTTCTATATATAGGTATAAAAGAGAAAGTGTGTCGGTATGTTCCGTATAGGCTCCGAAACGGCTGGACCGATTTCAATGAAACTTTCAGGGAATCTCCGGATTGACCTGGCGAGTAATCCTGTAAAGTTTGGTGACGATCGGAGCACTCCTATTTTTGAACTGTCAAACTGTCAAATACAGCTTTTATTTACTATGATGATAGTCTATTGTTGGGTGTACATGGGTGTAGATAATGATCTTCAACCGCTCGAGAAGATAATAGGAGAAAATGAATACGGAGAGAAATAAATGATTTAATATATTATGAGACTTAAATTAAAAATTTTATGATGTAAGTTTATTGTTTAAATAAAATAAAATAAATCAAAATCTAGCCCGGCAAAGCGGGCTGGATACGCTAGTAATAAAATCCAAATAATATACCTTGTGTTGGCAACCCTACTGTCGAGCATTTCAATTCTTTTTTGACAAATGCAGGGAATTGCGCATTATTTATTACTACGAATTCCTATTTTATTGCTGCTTCCATCTTAAACATCCCGTTTTCCAACTTAAGTATATTTTCTGTTTTCTGACGGTCCCTCTTTGTTTAAGTAGTTAGCCAGGTTGACTACTGGTTCACGACGTCCGATACCCAGGTAGCTAAATATTGACGTACCTGATACCAAGTTATATTTACCTTAAGGCACCAAATTTACATTTTGTATGTTATTGGGGACATTCGTACTAGATGGAGGCTTTTTGATTATGCTAACCCCTTGGCTGCAGTCTCAGTAAGTGAGGATGCAAATATGGTAGTGCACAAACCTGTGAGCGGTACGGCACGGCAGTTATATTGAGCCCATATCTCTAATTGGCTGCTACGCGGTATAATTTCTGGATCTACCGAAATGATTTTGAATTTTTTTTACGAAAAGAAAACTACATTGTTTGTGAGTGCTATTGTTATATTATAGGTTATATGATATTGTCCCGAAACATTAAAACACTTTGTCGGATTTTGCAAACAAAGTTGGATATTTATTTATTTATTCATAAGACAAACCAGCAATTAATTGTAACTAAATTCATAAAAAACAAAATATATGTGTTAGTATTACAAATTCTGTCTAGTGGCACTAGCACTATATACGTTATAAATATGGATATAAACATATATAAATTAAAAATTTATGAACGTTCAATATGGTGTACATTATTCTACTAGTCGAACCCTTTCATTTGATATACATATCTAGGGACTTGTAAAAAAAAAGGTTATTCGCCATTTTGATGTGGCCGCCATCTTGGATTTGAAATTTGTAACAGTTTATAATATTGTATTAGCAGTGGCGTGCATTGGGTTTCTTACCAGGGTATGCATTCAACAGGAGAATTGCATAAAATGGAAAAAATCCTCCTCTAATACGGGCAATATTTCAATTTTAGGGTATGCAGTGCTTTTGTGCATGTATGAAGTGCACGCCACTGTGTATTAGTCAAACCCTTTAATTTAATACCCATATTGAGAGAGTTTTTAAAAAATATGTCATCTGCCGCCGCGAACCGGGTTCCATCAAAGTTAGGAAAGAACACTTCCGAGTAATTCTCTTTTGAAACGAAAAAATAAGTTAAAGGGGCGGGTGGCTAGTCTATGGAAATAAGATGAATAAACAGTATAATGAACAAGAGCTCAAAAAGCAGGTTTAATAAGCTTACACCGTCTGAACAAGAACAATCGAGAGAACGGAATGTTTATCTTTACTAGGCGTACAGACGTGCAAAAGGGAAAGGTTATTTTTATTTTGCATAGCCGTCGGGGAGAAAAGAAATGTGATATTTATTAGATGTACTGGAGTTAATATAACAGGGACACATACGCCCGGGGCGTCCGTTTGCCCACCAATTAGCGTCAATTAAGCGTTAATCCATCTGCTTCCATTGTTTGCATTGTAATCTAAACCCTCTGTACTGTACTCCTGTGTCTACTAATTGGTACAAATTTAAAATCCATTTTAATGGAACAGAGGGGTTAAATACGATGGCTCAGAGCTGTTTCATTTTAAAATGACAGTTTAGTACGTTTTAATATATATATATATCGACGTCTCTGAAACAAGGATTACTCGTATAATAATTGACGGCCGATCAGCGCAGTGGGCAGCGATCCCGCTTTCTGTGTCAGAATGTTCGTGTGATGAACATGAATGTCTTTCAGTAGCTGGGTGTTTTATATTATAAGTATGTATGCACTTTTATTATTCATTAAAATATTCATCAGTCGGCTTAGTACCCATAACACACGCTTACTTTGGGGCGAGATGGCAATGTGTGTATTGTCGTAGTATAATTATTTATTTAATCCTAATATAAGAGAGTCAGCAATATTAAAATAATACTGCTTTAAGTGATGGCAGTAAGTTCTGGGTAGTCACTATCAAACGAAACATAGAGCACAATTTTTATATTAATTCTATTCATATAAGCTCAGCGGGCTATGGAGATAGCTCTCTAGATGCTCAAAGTAATTCTATGTGATTAAATCAGGCAACTCCTGTCCTATCTAATCCGTTGAGCTTGTCTGTCACTGTGGTGACAACGAGTCGCGAAACTGAAGTGGCCGTGGGCGTGCCACATAGCTCCGAGAACCGAAACCGATGGACATTGGGGCTCAAGGAGCTGGAATGCACTTGTAATCGCAAATTTGCTAGACCCCTGACACGGTTGACAGATTACCAGTCGCAGCGTAGCCGCTGGACCCGAGCGGCAGAATAACGTGGTTTTTGGAACTCCCTACAAAATACCTCTGTCCAGCAGCGGACCTCCATTGTCGTCCATAACATGATGACTATGATTAATGTAAGCAAAACTCGAAATTTCGTCGATCGGTTGAGTTATAAGATAGCGTTGCATTTCTTTCTAAGAGTTTTTGCTGTTTTTGAAGTTATACTTCTTTAATATTTTAAAACTAGAAAAAAATAATGGTAGTGAAATTATACGATTTAACGTAATGCGCGCGCACTATGATGCGCAATGCAATGCGCAGGATGAAGGTAGTTGCGAAACCGCGTGAGAGGGGAATAAATCGTCCGCCAGCTCACTTTTTACGATACGCGCGCAAACCGTCACAAAAAACCGACATCCTTAAGTTAGCTATAGTCGATATTGTAGTTTTTCAAAAAAGTTTTGACAGTGGACACTTTCAATTGTCAAAGTCGGGCGGGCTCATTCCGGTGATTTAATTGATTCAATCGTACAAAAATCTCAAATTTTAATGTTGAATGAAACTTGGTAGTCCTATAATGAAATAACTAGATAATGCGTTCTAATAAAACTTTCAATGTATTCAATACCTTTGCTCGGTTGTTAGTGTCGTTTTCCCTACAAACGTAGAATAATGCGTAAGATAAAAATTTTGAAAAGAATTTTATCTTGTTACGCCAAAGAAATATAACTTCTAACGCGTGTACATAAGTACACACACTTTTTTTCATTTCTATTATTTAGTACCCATAAGAAAGACTGAGCCATATAGAAGCGTGGCCAGGTATTAAAAGAAAAGGTGTCTCGGTGACTATCTGATCTATCAACGTACGGCCCAAACCATAGAATAGGCATCCACTAAGCTATATATTTATTTAATTCCCCCTAAGGGCTCGAAATAAGGGCTTCAAATTAGTTCGAAACTCGAGACGATACACTTAACGTGAGCGAAGACTGGGAAATGCTAATTAAAGTCAAATATAGAGAATATCTGACTTCTGTCTGTTTATTGAGACGTTCGTAATAAGCGTACGCAAGGATGGAGACAGCTCACGACTCGACCCGTATGCATAGAGCATACAATATTGATTGAATCAATCGGGGAACATAGGTATACCTACATCAAGTGCGTTCACATATTACGAGTCGTTTTAGAATAGGCATTGTATTTATCTAATGATATATGATTCAAGTATTGTAAAAGGCGTATTTCTATTTATATTCCAAATGAGATTGGTATTTATTTTAAATAACTACGAAATCTACCGATCCGCCATGATAGATGACACCCTGAATTTAAAATTATGACGTCATTCTATACTAACATAATTTTGTACAGCTTGAACTTCGAAAATCTCTGCGCATATCAAGTATGTTGTGATTTCAAACTATCAGTTGCTAAGTTTTTTGTTATCAATACCAAAATCAATAATCTTTAGCTATGGAAAAATGACTTAATAACCTTTAATTTTCCAAGTACGGGCATTACACCCGGCGAGTGTTTTCGAGGGAAACATTTATTTTTAAATATAATTTGTAATTGATATCAAGCTAATAAAATAATGATAATGATAAAATGTCTAATACCTTTAGTTTATGCGAAATTAAAATAATTTTATATAGATTTTTCCAAACATATTATTTTAGTTTATTTTTTTAAATTAGTCATCATGCATATTGGTCGCTTATGTCGCAATTAATTTGCATTTATTGTTTACCATTTTTTTTTGTCAAGGTGTGGCTGCATACTTTGTTTATTACATTCGTCATATCGACCCATTATCTGCCCACTACAAGGCACAGGTCTCCTCCCACAATGAGAAGGGGTTAAGGCCGTAGTATACCACGCTGGCCCAGTGCGGGTGGTGGACCACCTTTGAGAACTCTCAGGCATGCAGGTTTCCTCACGATATTTTCCTTCAACGTCGAAGCAAGTGATATTTTTAATTACTTAAAATGCACATAACTTAGAAAGGTTAGGGATGCATGCTGGGATTTGAACTCGGCCTCTCGAAAGTGAAATGGGGCTCCTACCCACTGCACTATCACCGCTAGGCATCTTTCACTCATCTTCAGTCCACGTTCGTTGATCTTTGATAACAAGATTCGAACATGGAACTTTTTTCTTGCTTCGTAACCAACTACGAGAACGGAATGAACTCGCCGTTTCTGTAGGCTAGCTGGCTAGGCGGGCAGGAGACATTTTTCTCCTGAGCATTGGCGCACAAGTGGAATTAATATCCAAATACCTACTTAGTTGTACTTAAGACGTCACAGACGGCAGGTCAGCACGTTAATTTTATCCCTTGTCTGGGATAATATAATCGTTGTATATAATTTTTATCACCTGCTTAGCTTCTAGCCGTGCTGTGAACAAATAGCATAGGGGTTTTCTATCAAGATTTTTGAAGTTATACTTCTTTTGGCGCGTTAGAGAAAAATGGTGAGTAAATTTTTACGATTCGCGCGCACACCGTCACAAAAAACCGACAGCACTGAGTTAGCTATATTCAACATTTTAGTTTTTCTAAAAAAGGTTTGACAGTTGACTTTCAATAATTCAAACAATACCTTTTTGCTATAGTTAGTGTCGTTTTTTCTACAAACTTAGATTTTTTTTTAACACAAGCCTGGATCTGGAAATTTGCGGTGATTCACCCCCGTGCCTCGGAGAGCACGTTAAACTGTTGGTTGCTTCTTTTCTCCTTGCGGTTGTGTCGGTGCTGCTGTCCCATCGGACTAGAAGAGCGAGGGAAAAGAGAGTGCACCGGTGATTGCGTGTGTACTGAATCTCCGGTGTACTTAGTTGGAAAATCTCTCTGAAGGTGGATCACCGAGGAAAAAGTCTGTCAAGGAAACTGTTTCTTGTTTCCTTGTTACCTATGTTAGGCTCAACCTTTGAGCCGAACATCTAGAGAACGTCTAGTAGCATAGAGAGTATTCTAGGCTACTTTATCATACCGCGGAAAATGGGAATTATGCTAATCATAAATATCGATATAATCATATCGCTCGATAGGTAATGCGATAACAAGATAATATTCCTCGCTATTGAATCATTGGTATAGGAGTAAATAATCAATTGGGATAAGTGTATTCCTTACATGCTCTAACAACATAACGACGGCTCGATTGCACCCTGGAGGTTGCGGATTGCACTGGCTAAAGCAATCACTATAATTTGTTTGCCACACTGAAACTTGCAGGGCAAACACAATAAGGTGCTGAGTGCTGCTAAATGAGGGTCAAAGAATTAATAATAATATACTATATGTTGTTCTTCGCAGCGTAATATATATATATGTTATTCTTGATCTTTTATACCTACGGTTTCCGCTTTAGACCGTTCATTTAGTATATTTCTCGATAGAAAAGATAGTCATAATTACCTGTAACAAAAAAGTAGTAGGTTTTTTAATTGTTAATTGAAATTTTAATGTGCACGGGTCTCCACTAACGAGAAGGGGTTAAGATCGTAGTCCACCAGGCTGGCCCAGTGCGAATGGGTGGACTCCGCACACACTTAAGAACACTATGGCGAACTCTCAAGCATGCGAAAAAAAATTAACGTAGTTGATAAATAAAAATTTTAATCTAAGGTCTTAATAGTTAAGATATTGTAGTAGGCACCCGGTTGTAGACTCTGCACAATGTAGAAGTAGCGTACAAAAAAAAACCCGAATGCAATCCACGTATATGAATACGGACCTAGAACAGTCTTCGATCCCAATGTCGAAGGAAAAAAGTAAGGAACACAACAAAAAAAAAAATGTGCGTTTGTAGCAATTAAAATATCACTTGCTTCAACGGTGAAGGAAAGCATCGCGAGGAAACCAGCACTCCCGAGAGTTCTCCATAATGTTCTCAAAGGTGAGTGGAGTCCAGCAATCCGCACTGGGTCAGTTAGTGGACTTCGGTCTTAACCCCTTCTCACTGTGGGAGGAGAACCGTGCCCAGTAGTGGGCCGGTAATTAGTCGATATGATGAAGATGATGAAGGTGATACCGACTTGTTTAAATCATCATAGTAAATAACTCTCTCAGGATGCAAGCTACCACCTGGTATAATTAACAGACTGATAGATCTTACGCTAGACACGATTTCATCTAGGGGCTTAGACAAAATACATTTTGTATGGAAATAATATTTGCGTGACTGCATAGCAATTTTATACAATTCGCTTTTGGAGCTTATTCAGCGAAAATAGATTTTATCTACAAGAGTCTGGGTCATTACCATATGACATGTACAATGTATACGTCTCGTGATAACGTTGAACCTTCATGCGGCTTTAGATGACAAAGTATGAAGGCAGAAACTGAATTGACAGGGACGTTGCCTGCATCTGGTGAATATTATTTAAACTTATACCGTACTCATAGCTATGATTATATGCAGTGGCGTGCATAGAGGGTATGCACAGGGTATGCAGATGATATAAAATGAAGAAAAACTCGAGTACGACTCATAAAAACTTTAGGGTAGGCTTTTTATAACTCTTACAATGCCTATCCTAAAGTTTTGTATAGCTACTGTAGATTTTTTCAATTGTATATCATATGCCCGCTTAGTGCATTAAAAGTAAAAAAACTCAGCATCTGCTAAAATGGCCTCGTGTCCATCACAAAGAGTTACGGATATTCTTAAGTTCATATCAATCTGTTGACGTACATGAGAGCAAGTGAATAATTGAATACTGAATTACTCAATAAAAACACACTCAAAAGTGCCACTGCATTGATTCTGTTACACAATCATACTGGAATCGATATAACTGGGATACCTATTTGGAGATTGTTTTTAAGTCCTTGTATGTGTGTATTAATTTCTAATTTCCCCTCTTGATCACAAAGTAAAAAGTCAAATAAACACTATGTCTCATCAAAATGTCCATATAGACAGTTCTACCTCCTATATAAAGGGAAATGAATTCTGAAGTAAAACGCCTAAATCCTAATAATCTTAGGGGTATAATAGAGTAGATATCTACATATTACTATCAATTTAGTTCCCGTGCTTATTGCGGTGATAGCGATTATAGCCGTAACAGATTCGGCTTCCCTTTTCGGAGAGCGAGGATCCCGCGACGAACTTTTCACTTTTCGGGGCTATTTGTGTATTTAAATCAAGGAATTTAAAATCTCATTGCTTCAATGATAAAGAAAAACATGCTCTAATATGTGATAATAATCGGTAAAGCCCAAAACCCAGCATTGGTGCAGCGTATGTTGTAAAACCCTATCTCCTATGAGAGAGGTGGTCTGATTCCAGCCGTTGGAAATTATTACGTTCAGTTGATCAAAAACACATAAACCTATGTCTTAGCAGCGGCTTCAAATATAGGGGCGGTGTTTGTAAATATAAGCGCAACTAGAAAAGTGCGCTCGTGAACAAGATATATGCAAGTATATTTTGGTGCATTGGCCTTACACGTACTGGCACCGGGAGAAAAATTACTCCCAACTATGCTTTAGTATTTGTTACAATATAAAGATACTAGAATTATAATTTTAATGATTTATTTGACATAAGTCGCCTTTAAATCTGCTCAAAGGCGTTATTAGAAGCTAAACAAAACAAATACAGTGCTATTCAACACTAAAAATAGTAAGAGCAACGCTTCTAGTTGTTTATTGTATTCCTTGATACAAACTAGGTTCACTCGCTTTACGTTCGTAATAATTCGAAATTATAAAATACGGACAAGAGCGAGTCAGACTCGTGCACTTAGAATTTCGTACCTTGGTAAGAAATTTTATCATCGTCATCGTGAACCCATTACCGACCCACTACAGGGCACGGGTCTCTTCTCAAAATGAGATGGGTTTAGGCCGTAGTCTAGTCACGCTGGCCAGGGGCGGACTGGTAGAAGGCGTGTAAAACCTTTGAGAATCTTATGGGGAACTCTCAGGCATGCAGGTTTCCTCACGATGTTTTCGTTCACCGTTTAAAGCAAATGATATTTAAATTGCTTAAATTAAAAACGCACCTAACTCAGAAAAGTTATTGGTGTGTGCCGGGGCTTGAACGCGGTTCTCCACGAAACGATAGCCATACTTATCCTAATTAAACTAGTCCACTACCTATTTATTTGTTTATTTGATGGCAATAATATATTACACTGCGAATCGGTGATGACAAAAAAAAAGAAAAGTAAATGAGAAGGTTTTGTGAGTAACAAAATTTTTCACTATGAATAAAAAACCGGTCTATACGTAAATCGTGCCGTCTATGACCTCCAGATCTGTAACAAACAAACTGACAAACGGACATTAACAGGGCTCCGTGTTGCATCTTTGGATCACCATTCCGAATCCATTTCCTCTATAAGGTTTCCTCTAAAATTAACAAGGGTTTCGGCCAAGCATTCATGTCTTGACGATGTTTTCCTTGACCTTCAATTGACAGTGATATTGAATTGCTTAAAACGCACATAACTCTGAAAAGTTAAGAACGCGTGGTCAATCAAAGCATGGCCTAGTGAGCATGTCCTCGGTTTTCCTTTCGGGGTAACCGAGTTTTATCCCCGTTAACGCGGAGTTATGTGCGTTTTAAGCAATTAAATGGCAAATAAATATCACTGGCTTCGAAGGTCACACAGACAATATTATTTTCAATATTCCTTTGGATACGGAACCCTAAAAATGGTTTATCAAAGAAATTTCATCTGAACGCAGTGCTCCCTGCGGAATTTCTATATTGCAATTAAACAGCAATGTTACATAGCAGCATCAGCTCGAGAGAATTTGCTAGATTGCAATAAAAGAAACGTCGAATAATGCAATGAAAAATCTAGCCAAGAGCGAATCGGACTCGTGCAAGGAAGGCTTCTGTATCATCTAGACATATTATAAAAAGGAAATTTTTTTTTGTTTGTTAGTTTGTACCCAATAGGCTCCGAAAGTACTGGGACCGATTTTAACCATTTCTTCGATTAAAGTAGGACAGCTGAACTATCGTGAAGTAACCTAGACTAAATTATTTAAAAAAAATTCACAATCCTTCATAAAATTGCTATAATTACCATAAATTATTAATTCTTATTGAAATAAATAGTTTTATCATCAGGGGTATTTATAAAGCAGTAAGATACTGTTAATTTTTGACAGCCGATTGGCGCAGTAGGTAGCGACCCGGCTTTCTGAGTCCAAGGCCGTGGGTTCGATTCCCACAACTGGAAAATGTTTGTGTGATGAACATGAATGTTTTTCAGTGTCTGGGTGTATATCCTTATGTTATAAGTATTTATGTGTATTATTCATAAAAATATTCATCAGTCATCGTAGTACCTACGAGTATAACACAAGCTAAGCTTACTTTGGGGCTAAATGGCTATTTGTGTATTGTCGTAGTATATTTATTTATTTATAATTTAATTTATTCCAATCGGACACGAAATGTAGAATTTATCGCAAGTTTAAAAAAATTACGACTTGGTACACCTGAACAAGAAAAAGTTATTTTTAAAAAGTACACTAGGTACGCAACTTAAAAATATGACGCAGAAACGCTATTTATCGTATAAAGCGATTAAAGATCACTTATGTTGTATGTAGCCCTGATTTTTATTTAATGTAACTATTTATTTTTAAACTAAATATTCTGTGAATATTTCCAGATGTTGCCGTTATCAATATAAATAAATATACGACAGTACACACGTCGCCATCTAGCCCAAAGTAAGCGTAGCTTGTGTTATACGGAGCGGAACCCTAAAAAGATACAAAGTGGCTAGGTATGCACTTGACCGTAACAAAGCGACCTCGCCTCTTCATGTTTTACATTCGTCTGTTTTAAGGTTATTTTTCATCCATGATTTGTTTTAGTTCAGAATTCTTGCCAAGCATTGAGTTGGGCAAACAAATTCTTAGTAATCTTTTGCCAATTAAGTTTTTACAGCGTTGCGTTTTAGCCATAATGCTTTTATATTCAATTTCTTTGCCTGCATTTGCAATAAATTAAGATTATTTTATTTTTTTTCTCGATTGCAATAAAGTTGAAAACTATATACAAATCTATACATATTTCCACTAATATTATAAATGCGAAAATGTTAATGGACAGACTAGATGTTTGTTTCTCTATTACGCCAGAAGGGTAAATCGAATATTGATGAATTTTTGCACACAGATAGATTATAAGAATATCAACTGGGCTACTTTTTTTCCGAAAAACAAAAACGGTTTACCCTAGCGTAACCCTAAATCATATACAACGTGTTAATGAAAACCGAAATATTACTTAGTACATTATTTACTGTATCTGGGACTTATCTGTGATACCAACACGCTTATAGTTTTTGAGTAAACCACTGCAATAGTTTTTACTGAATGTAATGATATACAGCTCTAACAGCACATGCTAAATTAAAATCGAGTGACTCCTGGCACTTAGGTCCGCGTATTAGGTCCGCGTTGCGTAGCGTGGGTACTATGCGCGTGTCGGTCTTTTATCTGTATTAGGGTTGTCACTTAGAATGACTTTAATTTTATTTTGATTTCATATTTTTACATGATGGTTCCCTATTTAATAAAGTTATGAACTAACTTGTTGTCAACATCATCGTCATCACCATCAACCCGAGAACATTTTTGTTGTTATTAATTGGATGTAAAAGTGACGTTTGAAAGTTGTGATCGTGAGATTTACACCTGTCGCAAACCTTGCGCGTGATGCGTACGCCCAGGGTACAGAGTACGACAAGGCCGTAGACTTAACACGCCTTTGAACGCCTTATGAGAAACTTTCAGGCATGCAGGTTTTCTCACAAATTATAACACATTTATATTAAAACTAGCGGATCCCAGCGCCATCTGTCGGGCTGATTTGTAAATCTAAACCATCCAGGGTGCCACCCAAACACATACCAAAAAATTCATTCAAGTCGGTCCAGCCGTATAGGAGGAGTTCAGTGACATACACGCGCACACAAGAAATATAAAGATTGTTTAAATAAGCACATAGCTCTGAAAAGTTAGAGATGCACGGTGGGGTTCGAACTCGGTCCGTCAAGAAAGAAAAGCCGAAACATTTCCCACAAGGCCATCGCTTCACCTATACCTCTATATTCTATACCTCTTGCAGTAGAATAACAAAATATACCTTTTTAAGTCGTTTAGTGAACAGAGCGAGGTTGACTCTTTGTACGGGATTAAATTACACGCTAACTATTTCCCTTTGCCTGCAAGCTCTCGTTATTTGTGCTATGCAATATTTTATAGCTATGCCAGCTGGTTTTGCAGTCCGCGCGGATTTCTTTGTTGTTTGGAATGAAAAGTTTAGTTTTTTAGTCTCCAGTCTTTGAATATATCTAAGCGGAAAAAATCACGTCGTTCCGTTTCTGCGCAAAAGAAGCTCAAATTAAAAATCAATAACACTCGCATTTATAAATAGAAATCTCACCTTATTGTAAGATTTTGCTGTGTATTACAATCGAAGACTTGTAACCTGGAAGCCCAAAGTGGAATAGGATTTTTTCCAACCCCAGTGGCGCGCACTTCGTACATGCGCAAAAGCATTGCTTACCCTAAAAGTAATGTATAACTCGAAAAGGAGGAGGATTTATGGCATTTCTTGCAATCATTCCACTGTATGCATACCCTGGTAAGAAACCCAGTGGTATCTCTACCATGTGAAAAATATTCGTTAAAGTCCAGAAGATAAATTTCTTTTTTAGGTGCTATTCTCGAAAAATAATAAGATTACAAAAGAAATAGGTATAATGAAATAGGTTAATTTTACCCATACAATTGTATGGGTAAAATTAAAGAAAGGTATAAACCCATTACCGGGGCACGGGTCTCCTCCCACAATGAGACATTTTTTTAGATGTTCCTTAGAACCTTTTGGTAATCGATCTATATGAACGTAACGCGCCTAAAAATGTAACGGTTTTTTTTTCCATGAGCATCTTGTATACGAATAATGCAACAGTCCATGAAAAGAGATTGCAGCTCTTGCTAATCGACCTGTGTCAAATGTTAGCGATTAAACTGGAATCGACGGATTAACGTGGTCAACGAAGCTTGAAATGCATAGTGACTGCGTACAGTCCTACAATTTTGTGTTTGATGTGAAACTTCTTTTTTTTTTTTAAATATACTACGACAATACCACACATCGCCATCTAGCCATCTAGCCCCAGAGTGAGCATAGCTTGTGTTATGGGTACTAAGATGACCGATGAATAATTTTATGAATAATATACATAAATACTTATAAAATAGAGATAAACACCCAGACCTGAAAAACATTCATGTTCATCACGGAAACATTTTCCAGTTGTGGGAATCGAACCCACGGCCTTAGTCTCTGAAAGCAGCGTCGCTGCCCACTGCGCCTATCGGCCGTCGAAACATTCTTTTGACGTCATACTTTTTTGTCCATTCTAATTTTCAAAGTTACCTGTGAGATAAGTGATGATTTTGTCTAACCGGCATCTGTGGTTTAACTTGCTCACCAAGCCACGAAATGCATAGTAGTTACCTTACAGTCCTACAATCTTGTATTTGATGTGAAACTCCTATTGACCTCATATTTTTAAGACCATTACATGTTTTAAGCTCACCTGCAGGGCTTGCACGGGCAGTAGACAAAAATTATATCCCCCGATTATATCCCGTGACAAGGATATAATTAACGTGTCCACCTCCTAAAGTACGGGAATATGGAATAGGAGAAGTTTACCCCCGTTTATTATTACACATATATTATTCGGATATTATTTCCACTTGTGTTCCAATGCTCTGAGAGTTGATAAAGCTGTGGGAGAAGATACATTTATATCTTTCCCCGGGGATATAATTGTCTCTTGCCCATGCTAGCCGTGCAGGGGGATAAGTGATGAATTTGCCAAACCGGCATCTGTGGTTTAACGTGCTCACCGAGCCTTGAAATGCATAGTAGTTAACGACAGGCTACTGTCCTACAATTTTGTCTTTGATGTGAAACTTCTATTGACGTCAAACTTTTTGAAGTTATACTTCTTTAGCGGCGTTAGGAAAAAATCATTGGAGTGAAATTATAAGATGATTATTACGAAATGCGCGCCATTTTGAAAAGATCTTTATCCAGTTACGCCATTAAAGTACAACTTCTAGCGAGTGTACAAAAACACACATGTTTTATTTCAATTTCATTACAGGTTAGCCCTTGACTGCAATCTCACCAGTATAAGATGGTAGCGGGCTGACCTCTTTGGAGTATGTCACTTACTCGTATATTAAACCAATTAGTTTAGTTATCGTTTTCTAGGCGCCACGTCTTGGTCGGGTTACCACGGCCGAAGCCTTCCACCAGACCAGACCAATATATTTATTATTAAATACATTCTGTGATTATTAATGTAAAGTAGGGAGAAAAATAGTATACTAATCTTATTAATGAAACTTTTATCATTTTCATTATTTTTACGCATTATATGTTTTATAAAACGTGCTCGGCGAGGCTCGAAATGCAATGCAGTTGCTTAAAGTCCTATAATGTTATCTTTTTCGATAATGACCGTAAGGCATATGGCATGACGCTGTCTTATGCAGTCATACTCTTCGCTCCCGCATTTTTACTTATTTTTTGTCTCAAATCATTATTAAGATTAAAGTAGCAAGAAAACAATATTTTATTGATTTTATAAACGATAATATTCTTTAAAAGCATTTTTAATCTGAAACGTCTATTGGCACCTTGGTAAACCTTGGTACAAAACCAACTTTTAAGCCGTGACGGCATATGGCATGATTCCTTTACAACCCCGCATAATAACTTCTTTTTATTCTGTAATCATTATTATAACTAATGAAGCAAGCAATAATATATCTATTAATTTTATTGACTTAACCTTTTTATGTTTTCTATAAATATAAATTTTATTAAATAAGAGCTCTGCCTACCATCATGTTTGATGTTTAAGCTTTTTTTAATGGCTAGCGTATACAATATGAACCTGATGCGAATGATATTGCAAAAGTACTCTTATCGCCGATTTAGCGCGAGCTTATACCCACGTTGCTCCAAAGCGGGTTAGCGGGCGTTATCGATTATTACCACATGTAATTGCTTCGTTAGTCTAGTAGTTTGGAATGTTCATCCACAGATGGTCCATGAGATTCTATTCCCGGGTCAGGCCAAGAATTGTAACTATTTTAGGTATAAACCTATTGTCGGTCCCAGTTATCGTCACTAAAGTGTGAGAATAATGGATAAAGCCCACCATCCCGCATTGGAGCAGCATGGTGGGCTCTAGGACCTCTTTGTCAAATGTCTGAACTCCGAGCTGGTACTGAGAATTATAAGTAAAAGGTGATAGTTTTGGTCGCACTCGGGAATCAAATTCAGAACCTCGTGATCCATAGCCAAATACGCTGAATACAAACAAACCCGACGAGTTATTTTTTATAATATGTTCATATTGATGATAAGGTTTCTGCGATATGCTTTGTTAATCTGTAAAATCTAAATATTAATACGTGAAGCAAAATCTTTGTACCCTTATTTTACGAAAACTGCGCGGTCTGATGTGTATGAAATTTACCACACTTCTAGTTAACATAGAGATGTGTAGAATGCTCATATTTTTGTTCAATTATGCATAAAACATTCATGAAGTGAATTAAAAATAACACATTAAAAACACTACTAACAAGTTATATCTGACACATACACGTATACATTCTGACGGCCGAGTGGCGCAGTGGGCAGCGACCCTGCTTTCTGAGTCCAAGGCCGTGGGTTCGATTCCCACAGCTGGAGAGTGTTTGTGTGATGAACATGAATGTTTTTCAGTGTTTGGGTGTTTATTTGTATATTATAAGTATTTATGTGTAATATATTTATAAAAAAAATATTCATCAGCTATCTCAGTACCCATAACGCAAGCTACGATTACTTTGGGGCTAGATAGCGATGTTTGTATTGTCCTAGTATATTTATTTATATTTTCCTTTTAGTCATTTCTTGGATTATAATTTGGTGGGAAAAAAACAGAAATATTTACAGTGTAATCGTCGCGGAGTCATCGAATAAAGAAATCCAAGATATAATAGAACCTTGATAATTTTCTAACTTATAACCACCACTAGGCGATCACTAGTTTTCATAAAAACGCAATGCGAATGGGTTTGTAATTGTATACTCACAAATTATGATGCTATTCAAATTGCGGCTGAGAAATTTATTGTATTGTTATGCAATATTAACTTAAGTGTTTGCGAATTGCTGTAATCTTAGGTACCTACTTTGTTCTAAGTGACATAGCGTGATTGCGATAACATAATGCTGGCTTTTTGATGGTACAAATTAGCGCCTTGCTGCAATGTAACCTGCTGCTGAGTGATGATCCAGTCTAAGATGGTTACTGGCCAACCAGTTACGGTTATGGCAGTTATATTACTTACAATATAAGTAGAGGGCTGACCTATTACCCGTTATTGTTGTTACTGCCAAAAGTATACCACCTAAAGAACCCAAAGAAAGTTCAGAAATTACATAATCTAGGAACTGACGGGTATCGGACCCTGGACCTGCCATTCATAACACAGCGCTCACCACTGCGCCCGAGAGGTAGGCATTCGAGATCGGCTCTTTTATATTTTCCTTGCTGATATCTATATATACACACTACGACAATACACACATCGCCATCTAGCCCCAAAGTAAGCGTAGCTTGTGTTATGGGTAGGTACTAAGTTGACTGATGAATATTTTCTTAATGAATAATATACATAAATACTTATAATATACATATAAACACACATACACTGAAAAACAGTCATGTTCATCACACTAACATATTCCAGTTGTGGGAATCGAACCCACGGCCTTGGACTCAGAAAGCAGGGTCGCTGCCCACTGCGTTAATCGGCCGTCAAGGTATCAACAACACAATAAGTCGTGAGGCGACCTATGGCAACCTTCATACTGGTTCCTTCGTCACCAGACCATCACTATGGTATTGCTACAATAGTTTATGGATATGCCAAATTTAATATTGATCGGATGCTAGAAACAGATAAACATTTATTCTATACTAGATGTGCCCTGCGGCTTCGCCTTCGTAATTTTGGGAGGCAGCGTACTACAGTCTTCACCTATAGTCATATATGAAATTTTTAGTTTTTTTTTTCACAAACATATTTTTATCTTACGTATTTTTTTTTTCAATGGATAGAATACTATATTATTTCTAATATTTCCAAGAATATGCATAAAAAGTTTCATGAAGATCGGTTCAGTAATTTTCCCGTGAAAGCGTAACAAACTAACTTACATTCACATATATAATATTAGTAGGGATTTTTTCACAAACATTTTTTTATCTTACGTAATTAATTTTTCAATGAAAAGTATACTATATTATTTCTAATACCTCCAAGAATATGTATAAAAAGTTTAATGAAGATCGGTTTAGTAGTTTTCCCGTGAAAGCGTAATAAACAAACTTACATTCACATTTATATTATTAGTAGGTATTTTCCGAGGAGCATGATGCCCCTTAAACATTACTCTAAAATATATTCTCTCTCTATGCAGTCACACAAAGCTGAGCGTATTGTTATTCTTTGCGCGAATTTCATCTTGAAAATGTGCATGTCTTGGAAATAATGAAATCAGCCACTTGTCATGTCCCTGAATAAGTTCGTGTACCTTTACCTAAGATAGCCGCTTCTTTGTAAAAATTCCACTGAAATGAAGAAAATATTAAACTGAAATAACATGACTGTACAAAGATTGCCAAATAATAAAATAATATAATCATATTTTCAGACGTAAATGGGCGTCTTAGGCTCTTGTCTTTTAATGAGATTTTGATAAAAAATAAATTATTTTCATTTTCATACTCATATCGAGTACTTATTAAAATATCACCATGGAGGCTGCGTGGGTGGAGCTTAACTCCGCTCCACTCCCACCAGTATAATAAATTTAATGAAAGATCAAGAAGAAGGCAATGAATACACCTATAGAAATCAGTAAATAGATTTAAAAAAAGAAAATTTCATTGTATTTTCCAAGTTATTTAAACCTTCGTTTTATTAACAGACTTAACCGACTTTGTCTATTTATTTGTAATGTAATTTTTATTTTATTCTTTATTTTTTAAAACATTTGCACACTGTCTGTTTAATTAAATGTTTACTTATTATGTACCCACAATTTTACAAATATTATATAAAAAAGGGGTCACCACTCAATTCAGTTGAATTTATACTTTATTTTTAAACATCGTTTTTGTCAATAAAATATTTAAAAAATTATATTTACGTTTTTGTATGTAATAAAATTAATTTTTTTTTGCCTATTTGATTGATACCTTTATTTGGTACCTACTGGACAGATTATATACCTGCAATCAGAAGTATAGACATTACTTTTCCTTAATTTTTGTTTACGTAAAAAATACATAATGTTAAAGATCCCCGCACATGTCTCGATGTTTTTCGGAGTTACTCATGTGCGTTGCTATTAAACATTGCTAAGAAGGATAATCTCGTGACGAAACCTGCATGCCTGAGAGTTCTCCGTAATGGTCTCAATGGCAAATGTAGTCTACCAATTCGCACCTAGCCAGCGTGGTGGACTTTGGCCTCCACCCTTCTCAGTCTGAGTTTAAACCCGTGTCCTGTAATAAAAATAAAAAAAATCAACCGTAGCGGTGGTTCGTCACGACCTATCTAACTAAAATCTAAATGGGGAGTTACATAACAAACTTCAGCCAGCTTCCGTTGAATACGTGCATATGATTTATTTTCAATCTCCGACAATACGATCAAATTTCCCAATACCGGTCGTAGCTAAAGTGGCTTCCTTTACGGGTCGCAGACAACAAAGGAGTCATTGCACGGAATTTGAGAACAGAGATCTCGTATATTGTGCCCGTTGCACCCTATTACCTTTAGCACCTTGAATGTAAATTAAATTAGAAAACTGCTGTTTAGGATGGTAGCTCGCCAGCCTTTAAGGCTAAATTCAAAAAGTGTCGATTTTTCGGAGCTACACACATTTATGCGTAGGTAAACCTGGATGGTCTTAAAAAATTAATGTTGAATTTTTTTTTAATAACAAATTCTGGTTATCGTTAGGTACTCGGAATTTAGCAAATTGTAATAATTAATACTTACATAACAAAACATGAAGTAATTTTAATACTTAGACAATTTGGATGCAATAGCTTTTTTTATTGTTTTATTCCACTACAAGTTAGCCCTTCAATGTGATCTCGCCTGATGGTAATTGGTGATGCAGTCTAAGATGGTATCGGGCTAACCTGTTTAGGGTTGGCATTTGGCAGTTATATTAAACCAATCATAGTACCGGAATGCTGAATCCCATAGCGGCACGTCTTTTTCGTTAAGGTGGTAACTAGCCACGGCCGTAGCCTCCCACCCCAGACAAGACCAGAGAAAATTTAGAAATCCTAGATTCCGAAATTACCCCTACCGGAAATCGAACCCGTGATCTCCCACTTAAAACTGAATGCTGTCATAAAGAATGTTGACGAGTAATAACCACCGTATAAAGCCATTTGAATATTTCGATGACCATAAACATAGTAGGTACCTTTATTACAACAAAATCTTATTAAACTTGGCAGGTTTTCAAACCAGAGTCATTCACATCCCTGACCTTGAACAAAAACATATTATATATAACTATGTTTTGCTGCTCGTAATAGCGATAGTATACACGCGTCCCAGGTTACAACCAACCCATTACCGGCCCACAACAGAGCACGGATCTCTTCCAACGATGAGAAGGGGTTAAGGCCGTAGTCCACCACGCTGGCCCAGTGCGGATTGATGGACTCCTACCACACCTTTGAGAACATTATGTAGAACTCTCAGGCATGCAGGTTTCCTCACGGTGACGTAGAAACAGCTAGACTTGTTTACTTTGCGTACTTTCATAGTGTGATGTCTTACGGGATCTTATTATGGGGCAAAGCTGCTGATATTGAAACTATATTCATATTGCAGAAAAGAGCTGTACGGTCAATATATAAACTTAAATTACGTGAATCCCTCCGTGAAAAATTTAAAGAAATAAGTATCCTTACGGTAGCCTCACAATATATTTATAACAATATAGTATTTGTAAGACAACATATTAGTCTTTTTAAACAAAAAGTGGATATAAACAGTCTACTTACAAGAAATGGTCATAAATTAGTGACATCTGCATATCGTCTGCGAAACGTGCAGAAGTCATTTGTGGGACTGAGTATACGCTTTTATAATATGATTCCTAAAGTAATTTTGGACCTACCAATGCATAAGTTTAAAGAATGTGTTAAAACACATTTATTATAAGCGAGGTATTATACAATTGATGAATTTCTTAATGACAAGGTTGCTTGGAAGCATCCGGCACCGCTTTCATCTCTCACAAGATAGAAAAATGAATTTTAAAATGTAAAATGTAAATTGTTAATGTTGGAAAAGAGCAACTGCTGAGTTTCTTGCCGGCTTCTTCTCGGTAGAATCTGCCTTCCGAACCGGTGGTAGAGTCACTACACACAGACAGACTTGACGTTTCAAAAGTGCTTATATTAGGCCTACTTGAAATAAATGAATTTAGAATTTTTGAATTTTGAATTTTGGTGTTTTCCTTCACCGATGAAGCAAGTGATATTTTAATCACTCAAAACGCACTTAGCTTAGAAACGTTAGAGGTGCGTGTTGGTATTTGAACTCGCCCCCTCGAAAGCGCTATCACCGCTTCTATACAATACATTACATTCCCATCGCTCGTCATACATTGTAACACAATGAATAAATTGTGAATTTTATAATTGCCATTTTTAGCGCGACTACTTAACATATTTTTTTTAAGAGATTTGAGAGGGATCTTTGAAGGACGCGTCAAGAGCACTTGTCGATACATGAGAGAAATAAGTAATATGAAGTAGCCATACGGAGAAAAATAATTCGATTTTAATGTGAAGTAGAGTTTATGTAAGAAATTTCATTTCTATTGAGTGTACGGTGCAGGTTTCGGCTTCTCTTTTTGCGGGTGCGAGTTCGACCCCGGCACGCAACTCTGACTTTTTGGGGCTATGTGCCTTTTTAATTTAAGCAATTAATAATGTCACTTGCTTTAACGGCGAAGGAAAACACCGTGAGGCAACCTGCATGCCAGAGAGACCTCCGTAATGTTCTTAAAGGTGTATGGAGTCCTCCAATCCACACTGGGCTAGAGTGGTGAACTACAGCCCGAACCCTTTTCATTCCGAGAGGAGACCCGTGCCCTGTAGTTGCCCGGTAATGTGTTGATAATGACGATCGACGAATCTGAATTTCCTAACAGAACACCCAAAATACACCTGATAATCGAGTTTCAAAAAAACCCAAGTATAGGCATTGTAAGAGTTATAAAAAGACAACCCTTAAGTATTTATAACTCGTACTGGACATTTTCTTCATTTTATATCATCTGCATACCCTCTATGCACGCCACTGCTGATAATGCAGGCTCTATCTTGTGACACGTAGTTGAATGGTCTAACTACTAGACCGAGAGACGGGCAAAAAAAAAAAGGTTTTTAAATGAAGGATTCTAATACTCAGTATAAATATTAACTCGTCTATATGTCTTATATATTGTTACAGTATTGGCTTTGCGTTGTGGTGGCCATGCTGGTTTCTGGAATCTTTTTCGCGGTCCTCAACTTGTACTGGAAGAAAGGTGAGTTTTTACAATTAATAACCGTTTGTTTGTCCTATTTTTTTTCGTAATGGGAAATTTTCGTCTGAGTTTGTAAGCTTCGAACTCTGATGTATTGATATCGATGTAATTAAAAAACATATATTATGTATCGATAATAATATCATTGTAAACTTGCGAACCCACACTTGTGTTACCGCACGTATGTATTTTTTACTAAATGGTTATTAGTGAACTTCTTTTTAATTAATATATAACTAGTCAGAGCTCTGAAAAAGTAAGGCAACTTTGTCTAGAAAGTTAATATAACTTTGTATTTGCCCAGGCGTCGTTATCACTAATAAGTTAGCCGAGCGTTAATTATAATAAGGCAGACGCTCGTTAATGAAATCACTCAAAAGGTCAGACTCCCGACGGCGTAGCGGGAATCTAAACATGTCGCAACAAGTTCGCTATTACACCGGATGTCCAGTCTAGGCGAGATGAACAACGCCGGCCGGATGTACATATAGTTGTAAAGGAAGTCTAATATCCGGCCAACAAATAGGCACACTATTTTACAGATCTATTGCCTTCTACGCGGCAGCAATGTCTAACATAATATCGCCTATGGCTGCATCCTAAGAAGCTTTGTGTTGCTCTGACTAGATCTCTCTAACCAGGTTTTAAGTGACACTGTGCCAATTTTCTTTCACTCATAAACAACCTCGTCAATAGCTACATGATATGAAAATTAAAAAAAAACAATCGGTTCATAAACAAAAGAGAAAATGTAATGGTACTATTTTGTCTTCGCCTATTTAAATTTAGACTAGAACAAAGTGAACTTTGTACCGCATGTAATTTATGTGAGTGTAACTAGGCTACATGCTCAAAAGCATTGTGTTGCTAGATCTTGAGACTACTCTAACCAGGTTTTAAGTGACACTGCGATCTACCAATTTACTTTCATTCATAACAACCTCGTCAATAGCATTGTATCTGTAGTAAATATATATAAATATTTATTATTGTATATATATATATATATATATATAAATACCTGTAATATATATATATATATATACATATTTATATCTTATTTTATTTATCTCTTTTAATAATTTATTATATGAGTTATTAGTAGTATGTACTTAAGTGTGTAAATTTATGTATTGTTTATTTTAATTGCGATTTCCCGTCACTCATCTATTATTGTGCACTATCGTTAAGGTTACCTGGCAGAGATCACTTTTAGGTGATAAGGTCGCCTTTTGCTTTCAATTTTTTTTTTTAAAGTATATTTGTAATTTCTCCTTTACTACGCAATAAAGATGTTTAAATAAAATAAATAAATATTGTACTTTATAGATAGATATATTACTGTGTGTTTGTATGTGTTACAGTGTTGACGGTGTTCGGCACTAGCGTTTACGGTGGCGCAGTGATCGCTGCCTGCATCGACTACTTCTTGGAGCGCATGATCATGCTCAAATGGGTTAGTTAATCTGTAAAGCTGCATTATTAAACTCTTTATGTGTATACCACAACATTAACATATATACAAAATATAATAAAAACAGAAACATGTAGAAAGAAGTAGAATACAAAAGGCGGCCTTATCGCTTAATAGCGATATCTGCCTGGCAACCTTTGAATTAGGAAAGAAAAAAAAGAAGAGGAGAATAGACTGCCGGTGGTACAAATGCTGCATGCAGTACTGTGTACGGGTTTATTTTTCAATACAAATTAGCTATTGGTGGCCATACTCAGGCGGTTTGCCCTTAGTATGGATAGGAAAAAAGTTTGATATGGTCCCCTGGCAGAGGGGACAGATCAAACCAATTATTTCCGGTCCGTCTTCCCGCTGCTTTCTAGTAGGGACAGATTGGAATCTCACCTGACTACAGGCGATGATGCAGACTAAAATAGTGGCGGGCTACTAAAGTTGCAATAATGTAAACTTCGTTTTATAGATTTATGATGCCAATTATAAGAAAAAAAATCAAAATCAATTTATTTCAAGTGGGCTTAATATAAGCACGTTTGAAACAATAAGTTTGTCTGTTCGTAGTGACTCTACCACTGGTTCGGAAGGTGAACCTACCGAGAAGGAGCCGGCAAGAAACTCAGCACTTGCCATTCAAACATCATTTTAAATTTAATAAGCATAACTCAATTATCAATATTTATTACCATTATTGGGTTTTAGTTATATCAAACCTATGGCCCTATGGTTTCTAAGCTTAATCGCTCAGTGGCATTTCTTTGTCGGTACGGTGGTATCTAGCCACGGCCGAAGAGAAGGTTCCACTAGACCAGACCAGAGAAAATTCAGAAATTATAAATTTCCAAATTGCTAACACCGGGGATAGGGATATAACCCGGGACCTCCCACTTATAAGACCAGAGCGCCTACCACTGTGCCGGTAAGGTCTTTGGTTGTCGACAAGCAAGGCTAGCATGGGCAGGAGACATTCCTCCCCGGGGAAAGGATACAAATTTATCTTCTCCCACAGCTTTATCAACTCCCAGAGCACCGGCGAACAAGTGGAAATAATATCCAAACATAATATATGTAATAATAAACGGGGGTAAATTTCTCTTATTCCACGTTCCAGTTTCAAACGGGTCCAAGGTGGCCGAAAACACAATATGGTGAATCACATACTTTTATTCACAACTCACTCAATATTTGTCAAAATTGATACGGAATAATGTTACACGGTAATCGGAGGATATTTAAAATTTCAAATTTATACATATTTTTATTCATGTGAAATTATAACGTTTCAGGTGTGGGAAAGGGCCAAGTTAGAGCCAGCCTTACCTCCCCCGTGTCGCCTGTCTTGGCTCGCTTTAGCCGCTTGGCCCGCTGCCGCCATCGTGGGTCTTTGCGCTCAGGCCGCACTCACTGCCACTGGCCTGCACCATGAACAGAGTGAGTGTTTGACACTATACTGTCCATCATCGGGCACCGGGCATGCTTGTTTCCCCACGATGTGATATTTTAAATTTCTTAAAACGCACATAACTCCCATCGACGACGGCCGATTGGCGCAGTGGGCAGCGACCCTGCTTTCTGAGTCCGAGGCCATGGGCTGAAAAATGTTTCTGTGAAGAACATGAACGTTATTCAGTGTCTTGGGTGTTTTTCAATATTGTATAAGTATTTATGTGTATTATTGATAAAATTATTCGTCAGTCATCTTAGTACCCATAACACAAGCTACGCTTACTTTGGGGCTAGATGGCGATGTGTGTATTGTCGTCAGTGGCGTGCACTGGGTTTCGCTGGGCACACCTGGGCACCAGGGTATGCATACAGCAGGAAAATGGCATGAAACGGCAAAAATCCTCCTCCTATACGAGTTATGTATATAAATTTTAGGGTAGGCAGTGCTTTTGTGCATGTATGAAGTGCACGCCACCGATTGTCGTAGTATATTTATTTATTTAACTTAGAAAAGTTAGAGGTGCGTGCTGGGATTCGAACTCGGCCCTCCGAAAGGAAAGTCGAGCTTCTGCCCAATGCAATCACACCTCCGAATACGAATAACAAAACATTAAAATAAATCAAAAATAGTTTATTGCGGTACTAGAAAGATTAGAATTTAAATTCAGTACAGTTAGAGATAACCATTCCCAAGTACAAAGTTACGAGGTCAATTTTAAGACGAATTGTTTAAGGTATAAGCGCACAGAAGCGTCGCTTGAAAGCTGCCGCGACGAGGCCTGTGACACGAGAGCAGCGTGCCGAGATGAAACAGCGCAAGTACCGCTATCTGTACCAAGTGCGTACCGCCCACGGTGACGTCATCTCACAGGTCAGTAAAAACTGGACAGTAGACATTGCTGCTGAAATGTTTGGAATTACAGGTACGCAAAGCAGGGTTGCTTTATGCTATAATAAATAAAAAAAATGTTCCTGTCAAAAGAGTAATATAGGCATAAAGATATTTCAATTAGATTCAGCGTGTACCTCTATGTTTCAGTGTTTGTCTACTCAAAGTGACTATCTATTGATTCGTTAATATACGCATTACCGGCCCACTATGGTATCATTCTGACCTCAGAAGCTGTCCCGGCGTGTAATACCGCTTAACCTTGTTGAGGTTTAGTTAATTCTTGATAAATATAATTGCTTTTATCAATTTAATTGCAATTTAATAAATAATACTGTCTGGAAGAATTTCAGGCGATTTACGATCATATTTTATACTACCAAGAGGATTAAATATTACGTTTATCAGCACAGAATTAAAAACTTACAGAACCCTCATTCAGCCATTATTGCATGCAGCGCATTGTTCCCAAATAAAGTGAAAACGCCTCGCGCACATCTCATTCCATACCCGAGGAATGATGCTAGCTCAAAAAACTTTTCCCATTCTTCCCATTGTATTGCAAAAGTATAGTCCATGAGAAATAAAATAATTACCGCCAACTGCTAAAGTGACTAACGGCCTGTTCGAGAAACACTACTAAAGTGGAGTGGTTTTTGATGCTTCAACATTAGTCGTATACACGGTTTCTGTATGTTTTTAATTCTCTGCTACTTGGCATTTCCTTGCAGTCGTACGTGCAAGCGCTCCAGAAGAAAGCGCAATGTGGCAATTGGAGTGCCAGCGCAAGTGGCGTGGCGGGAATAGGCGGAGGTGGCGAGTGCAGTACACTGCAGAGTGACTCCACGCACCTCACTGTTTTGGCCGGCTCCGACCACGCACCTCACACCGACTCGGACGATGATCTCAATCAGATACGCGCCGCGCACTAGTCCTGCCCACAGGTGAGATCATCAAAATGTTGACCAATAGCCTTCCACTGCTGGACATAGGTCTTTTCTAGGGAGTTCCAAACACCTCTTGGGTCCAGCGACTAGTTTGATGTCTCTGTCCACCTCGTCTGAGGTCTGCCAACGCAGCTTTTACCGGCGAGATTTAGCATTTTGGGTGTAACACTAATGTAAAATTCTAAAAATTCAAAATCTCATCTAGCTGAAATGTAGACCGGCTCTAACGATGCGCCTGAGACTTTCTCAGGTTATAATCTCAATCAGATACGCGCCTCGCACTAGTCCTACCCACACGTGAGATATCGCATTTTAAAATGTTGACAATACTTTAGTATGTGTCCTCCATTAGTATTGGATATTGGATAGAAGAAGGCGTTACTTTGTGGTAATCCATGATAGAGAAGGGTGAACCTACCCTTCTCACGACCATTCAGCCCCCCACTCCGTTATTATTTCTTGATCTTTCTTGGAGCGTCTGCTTGTTGATCTAAAAGAGTATTGAAGATTCTTTGACCAAAGAGATTAGCTAAGCTACAAAGAGGAGCCCTGCTATCACCAGACACTTCAGTGTTCCTTATCGTGTGAGGTCTGGTGTGATTTTTCTAACTCTTGTTTGTGAGGCTACTCCATCCTGCCCTTCCTCTACTTCAAAGAGTATGTCACCCAGTCTTCCTCACCTAAGAGAATATGACTTTATTACTCGCTACTCATAACTATATTTGGGGAGTTTAACATTGTCCAGCACATTTACATTTTTAGACTCCAGCAGTCTAAGTCTAAGATGGCTGGAAGAAATCAGAGTTCGAAGAAATCAAACGTAGACTAAAACATAGCTGAACCCTTTATCTGAACAGTGTCTCGAGTTTATTTTTTACCATCGGCGATTGTCCATTTCACTTTTCCCATTCAGTAAATGTTTTTTTTTAATTTCTTATCATTACTTCCTTTTAAATCGCTAATAACTGTCGGGGTTCCCTTTATTGTGTTCCGTCCTTGACTTCTAACTCATTTCATTCCCTCTTTGATTTAGCTTTTATTTACGCCCGTTCCATTTCTATGCATAGATCATCGCCCTATTCCACTCTTTATAACTCGCCACGTATCGCCGTGTGTGTACTTTCCTCTTCAAAGCTCACGGCATTTCTAGCCTACCTCGGGGATTTCCAGACCCATCTTCTGTCACTCACTTTTTGAACATCCATAATTATTCCACACTCTTCCTGCACTTTAACGGCATTATTTTTACATGAACACAACGTTCATCAAGGACAAGAGAATTTATAAAAAAAAAAACGTAAAACCAAAAACGTTAAAAATATTTGTTCTCTTATTTCTTCTGAGTTGCCTTTTACTTTAGCGTACTTGTAGGAAAAACCTTCTGCATTCTGCCTTCTTATCTTCCATTGAACTATCGAATATTAGTGTTGCTACTTAAGCAAAGTATGTGCTGTCGTACCCTCTCGACATTCTGCATCCCCTGCCCCAAAACAGTCAGGGGTGGGATTACCCGACACCATTTTCAGAGTTTCCCACTCGGGGGAGATAAATCTGCTGTCGAGTTTCCATGATCAGATATTATGTATTCCCAAATATTCCTAGCTATATACCTAGTAGGTAGATAAATTCCGAATAAACCCAAAATCTCGCAAGTGCGCCAGGGAGGTCGACTAGTCTTCAGATGGGTATTATGATTCAAATGTATATGGTTTGTTACAGGTTATCATGACTGAAGATTCCTCGAATGTAGGTGACCAAAAAGAAATTATATTCATTTTAAACATCCAGTATTATCATAGAAGAGATCCACTCATTATGTTAACATTATTTTATTATTATATTAGCTATTATTATCGATGTATTAATTGTATTCCATGCGAAATTATAATTTACTATAATTAATTAATTATTTACTATCATTATTATCGCGATTTTATATTGCATATCGTGTGGGGTTCAAGGCCTTTCTTTTTTTTATACTTATATTACTAAATTACTTATTGTATATTTTGTATGTAGTTATACATTTACAGTTACACTTAGGGAATTTAAAATTATGCAAGCAATCATAACAAAATTCCGACCAATTTGAAGTAAATTAAGAATACTATTTGAGTTAATTCTTAGCATGTTTCCTTATATATATTTTGGAATTAACTCAAGTACTTTCCCATTTATTAAATAAAAAACAGAAAACTCCAATATCAGAAGTGGGATTGAGTATTTACGAATTTATTCAAAAAGTTATTCGCTATAAAATTAACAGCTAACGTTCGATTTACTTTCAAAGCACTGCCCTATATTACTGAATTTTTGCTTACATAATTTTAAAAGTCTACTTACGGTTTACTATACATAATTTAGTACTCTAATCTTTCTTAATAATAATAAGCATCGGCCGTTGGAAAATCTTAGAATACATGTCTGCGACAACTATATATAATACGCAACAACCACAGTGTTGTTATATTTGTATACTTAATAGGAATTACTGTTACTAAATGTTATGTTGTTAAAACATAGTTAGGAACTAAAACAGTGGCTTAGTTTTGCCCGATTCTTATATAACACCAGTCGCTAAAGTTAAATATTTTGTTTGGAATTTTTTTTTAATGTCTCATGTGTCTTTTGTCGTTGATTTGTCAAACCTTTTGGACTGGTTAAGAAATAGTTTGAAGATTGTTTGATTGGATTTGTATAGGAAGAGGGCATACCCCACAAACCACTGGCTATCCGAACACTGCCATATAGGAACATACATTTTGGGACAATGTTTTTTAGATATTAAACGAATGGCCTTGGACTCCCGCTCTGTGGCGTTTTACGTGCACTTGTATAATTGTGTTCGCATGTACGGTTGTGTATATAAAATATACATATGGCTGTGTGTGAAGTTACTTTTGACATTACAGAACAAATATAGTTTGCTTGTTACAACGCTCTTCGTAAAATGAGTTAAAATAATTTGAGTAAATGAAAATATTCAGTGTACTATTAAAGGAGAAGGACCATTATTTTGACGGTTCTTGTCACAAACATATCACAAAAAATAGAGCTATAGCTAATTTGGCACTGCCCATAACGTACAATCAATATTTTGATTTGGTAAGATTAACTCGTGAGGGTAAAGTCATAATTTGCACATTGATGCTCGTATTCATATTTTTCTATTTTGGTTATAGAGATGCTACAACGTGCATGGTGTTAAATATAAAATCCAAAAAGTTGCTTTTCATTTTGGCATGTTACAGATTCTATTGTACTTTTTTTATTTTATTTGGACAGATACTCATTTTTTTTAGCAACCGTTCATAGCGCAACAATTAAATCTATATATACTTTTCATTGGACCTTCTCCTTTGCTCTTTTATTCTTACATAAATATAAACACTGCCATACTTTAACTTTCATATAGCGACTAAGTGATAAACAGTATGGAATGAAAAAAAAAAAAAAAGAAACAGTAAACTTAAGGTTATATTAGTTTATCATGTCAAAAAGGTTTATGTTTTCACTAAACAGTTGTTTTATAATCTGCTTTATTTACAAAGATTATTATTCCCATAATATCACTATGCTCCAAGTCATTTAGAATGATAAGATTACATAATTGTTTAAAGTCTATATATTTTAGCGATTATAATGGATCATTTTTAGTTGAGCAAGTAAATCTTCATTAAAAATGAAATGGGGAGAACCAATCACGAATCACTTTAGTTTGTCACTTAACTGCTCTATAATTGGACGGTGGTGTGACTGAATAAATTAACGCGCACAAAATGAAATCAATGTTAATGGAAGCTATATACTATAGTTGTCTGTTAAAACATAGCTGCTTGCAACCACATTGTTATCGGTGTGACAGTTGACGCCAAATATACCACAAAAACTCATATATACAAAAACAAAAACATTCCCTTTTAAGAGGAAGAGATTTTATTTATTAATATTAGTTATTACGTTATTTAATTTTAATTTACTTTTGTTTTCTATGTGAATGTGGATGGCATCCATAAATAAGAGATGATCAGAAGGTATATCACATTTCGATTTTATTTATTTGCGACGTTATCTTGAAGATTTAAATCAATTTTCATTTTTTTGCCTATTAGTTTTAGGCTAGCCGCAGTATCTTTTTTTACGAGTATATTGCCGTCTTTCAGAATGCATGCTAATTGTATATTAGCAAAGAAATAATAAATAATGTGAGACAAATATTAATTGCACAAAAATGGTTAGAAGCTGTTATTTTTAATATCTGCTTTGATAGTGTTTAAGTTTTATTTAGGATTTTATAATCTTATATAATTTAACGAGTCGCTGCTTTTCTAAACTCAAAAAAAAAGTTCTTATACGAGTTTACATAAGATTCAGCACTCGCATTCGAAAGTCAGTGTAGTTTTATCTGTCTCTTTAGATGGCAGTGCGGTTCTGTCGATATCAAACAATTTTGCAATATTTTCATTTGTTTGATATATTACATTAGTTGGTCTATAAAATGCATACTATTTTACTATCAACGCAAAGAAGCGAAATATACAGCTTGTATATTGAAAAGAACAATAGAACTCAGCGTTATTTTAATCAAATATCTAAGATTGCGTCTAGCCTAAGGTTTAAAATGTTTTTCGTTCGTCATGTAAATGCACAAAGCGAACGAGCGCGAACGGGTAAACTCTTTGAGAGTGTAGGATAGGTATTTTATAAGGATTCCGGGGAACCAAGGATAATGAAAAGAGAATTTGTTTTAATTGTTTTTGCAACTTTGTTGGCCTGTTGTGAACGGCATGTTTTATTTTAACTGTGTCAATGCAAAGCATAAAGTTGTTTTTAATTAAGCCTCAGTAGATTAGGGGATCGAATTGTGGACTTTTAAGGCTACTTTTTGCGTTACGAAAGCGTACAGTCAAGTCGGATTTAGAATGTCGCGTTGCATTAGGCGATGATGACCTTGTTAAAATCATTAATCCGAGACCGTAACAGGATTTGGTCATTACCTTTCCCCCGTCAACCACGAGGGTGGTCAAAACCAATTCACAATTCCAGAAACACTAAAAAACTTAAAAAAAAAACCCAATACCTTAAAAATTTTGACCAGATCAGGAAGTCCTACCTAAATCCGTATTTGAGCATGCTGACGACGACGACTAGAGCACGTTTTGCTGTGGATCACAACCATTATTATTATATTAGCTTATCGTCGTATTTACTTCCCACTGCTGAATACTGGCATGCTCTCTCAAAGAAGAGAAGGATTGCATAGATCCACCACGCTGCTCCAATACGGCTCGGTTAGCTTTGACAATTATTATTGCACTTTAGTGACAATACCCGGAGTATTACCGACAGTCCAACCCAATAACTAAATAATCTGTATCCGAAGATGCTAACGACTGCCAGACTGACCAATGATACAGTCCTCAATATAACCTTAAAATCTAATGTAGCTCGCAGCACGCAGCACACAATCAATAAATATATCAATTCAAGTAGTAGTAGAGCTTGAAGTGCCAGAGCTCGTCCGGGGAAGTACTACCACCATGTTTATTTCTGCCGCAAAGCAGCATTGTTGCAATACTGTGTTTCGGTTTGAACGGCGTGGTTGCCGGTTTAATTTCGGGCATGCGAGGCTTAACACCTATGCCTCCACAGGGTGATTTCTCATCTCGCGACAGGCTTGCGACAGTCGTAAATCTTGCAATCCTTGCTTGCCTTGCATGTGACGGTTGCCATCAAAGATCGCCAGATCGCCTATCGCAAGCATATCGTGCGATACGTAGTCAACCTGCAGGTTGCAGGTTACAAAATGTGTTTCCGCCATAACCTGCGAAGTGTGGCACTGTTCATAGGCGATGGTTTTCCTATAACCATCTGCCCATGTGTTTGGTCCGCCAATTAATAATAAAAAAAACTTGCAGATACCTCTCCAGGTGTGCGCCGTTGCTCGTACAGGTTTTGGGTACGATTTCCTGAGTAACTTTTTCGGAATTTCGACTTCCTTAAGTTTTTCAAATATGGTTTCGCGAGAGGTTTTGGCCACGGCTATTTATCACTCAACCTGTACACCAGTATCACTAAGATAAATGAAAGTTACGTAAAGATGCCGCGTAGAAACTGTGGAGGGGTTAATAATCTGACAAAGCTTTCATCTTCTAACATTGCACCTGTATGACACATTACCTCTTTAGTGTCCTAATTTTTACCAAGAATATTAATTTAAGATGACGAGTCACGTCATATTTAAATGATTGGCGTGAACAATCACTGATCAATTTCATCAGATTGCGTTGGGTTATCTCCGACGCATGGACACTTAAAACAATTAGGATTAAGATACATCCTGAGTAAGGTTTGAGTATACACTTATAAAAATCGGAATTTTCATTAGATCTGTATGCCAAGAAATTGCCCGATTTTGAGCTCAAACGGTAGCCATCCTGTTACGCAGTTAGATTACTTTACGCGACGAGTAAGAATAATTATGTTAACATTTGGCCAAAGTTTATTTTAGTAATTACAACGCTTAGAGCACAACTGTTAAATGCGCATTTTTATCGATTCGGATCGATTCGTTGCATTTAGGGATTCCCCGGCGGTTGGTACACAGTATGCGGGGATTCCCCGCAAGCTAATCGACCGATGAAAGTGCGTCGTTATTATCAATAATAATAAAACTAGGGACCCACATGCTGATATAACTTTCGAGAAGCAACCTTGGGAACATATCGATGCTGGAATCATGTAAGCTTGTGGAAAAATAGTATCTTACTTGCATTTAATCCGCTTTATATATTTGCTTATTACAGTACAGTCAGTAGCAGTAGACTGTATATATTTCTCAAATAACCTACTAACAGTATCTTAGGAATTGTGATGCGTTCACAAATATTTTGTGCATTATGGTGAAAACTTTATCTGTTAAATTAAAATAAACACACCCGCCCTGTTACATAAACCATAGACAAACCCTGAATTGAATTAACACTAACCCTTTCACATATCGTGGAAAAAATTAAACAACACTGAAAGAGATAATTTCTATAAGAAAATTTAGAGTAAATTAGAATGCACAAAGTCCAGATTTCTACTTGTACGGTTCTTCACACCGCACATCAAATATTAAGAGTTTTGTTGTAAATTGTACATTACAGAAACTGTAGCGCCTGACTGTACAATGTGTATTATATTGTTGTTTATACATTATAATCATTTCATATTCGAGTCAGTATGCAGTTCTAGCGGAACGCGGAACTCTTAATTATTATTCGTAGTTTTAATTCGTCTGTAAGGAATATTGTATCGTAAGCTATGCAGTGGTGGCGCTAGTTTGCGCTAAAGAAGGTCTCGTGGACGTTTGAAACAAGGTTTCCATGCATTAGTTTTAACTGTCCTTTTATGGACAGGTGTCAAAATTACTCTCGCCTAATGTATATCGTGCGCAGTAAATTTGAATGCTATTGAGATTTTCTCTGGTCTAAAGGGAGGCTTTGGCCGTGGCATGTTACCAGCCTACTGACAAAAACATACGACCTAGTGGTTACGATGTCACGTAGAAACCGATTAGGGGAATAGGTTTAATATAATTGCTTTACCCCTACCAGGTTTGCTTGCTTCCCTCTTAGAATGCATCGTCATATGCTACTAAGTGACAGTTAAGTGTTTCTGTGGACAGACGCTAACTTGTAGTTGTAGTATCAGTCGTAAGTGCCCTTCGATCCGCTCCTAACAATTTCGACTATGGTAACTTATGTTGAAAAACTGGTATGCAAATTCAGTTTTGTTATATATTTCCTATTTTATGTATATATTTATATTCACTTGACCTCGTAGGTCCCCTATCTACCTAAAACGCATGAGGCCTCGTGAAGTTGATGACGTCACTGATGGTCTAAGTTTGGACTTGCGCAGTTTGGCTTGATGGAATTTTGGCCTGGCTACCGTTTGGTCTAGCGCACCTTTGACCTAGCGCTGCCACTGACGGTGTTTCAGCTATATCCGGAAACGATCGTGCAGTGTTAAATAGGAACCGACATTCTACTACAACTCTGAGCCAATTTGAATGAATTTAGAATGACTAGTGAATTCCGCATTTGACTATATCACACTCATTTTAACACACAACTTAGTCATTTAAGTATTACACTTTCTAACGTATGTTGATATCTTTAAGATGTCTGTCTGTTATCTCGCGCATATCGCTTTCTTACTGCACGGTTGTAAGTGAACTCTTCTAAAACGGCATTTCTGAATGCTCTTGTTTACGAAATAAACTTGACAGCTGCACCTAAAATTATTGATATGTGTAAAAGAATAGGTTTTAAGATGGTAGTAGTTGAGATATTTTTTTCTGTAAAGCAAACTTTCATCCTTGCGGTTGTATACGGATCCAGCTTAGCGGCTTGTGCTGTATTTTTTTTTTTTACTCGTTCGATATTACACGTTTCTCATGTGATATAGTTTAAATCATGCCTGTGATTTTTTTTTAAATATTTTATACAGTAATAAAAATACAGCTTGAACAAACATGTATTTGTTCCCAAGTGAAACATGTCTATTACATTTTCGGAACATAAAACAAATTTATTCGATTTTACAACTGGAGGTTGACACTAAAATCTGTCAAAATTTAACCGTTTAGTCGTTCTCATCACGTTTATTGACAGTAAAAAGCTAAAAAAATGAAGCTTTGATATACCACATAATGGTTCTTTTCTAAAAATACTTCACGAAACTGATGAATGATATTTATAGTTTTAATAATTTTAATTAATTTGTAATTTCTTTGAATTCATATGAAACTTTTCCAATAAACCTAATATTTTAAATCAATACTGTCGTAGGATGTCGTCTATTAGACGCTAGTCTCCAAGCCACAGATATAGTATTATAATAAGTAGGTAGATATCCTGGCACACGTATTATTTTATTGACGTGGTGGACGTAAGTGATCCGGAAGGGGTAATTCAAAAGATAGAAATATTAACACGACTAGACCACCAAAGTCACTTCAAAACAGAGTACTGTTAGAGTACAACCAAGGGTATTGCTCGAGTTATTTGCTGTAGGATCTTTAGACATTCCAGTAGTAGTAGAGCTGTTTGTGACAGAGCTCGTCCGGGGAAGTACTACCGCCATGCTTATTTCTGCCGCTAAAGGTTCCGGTCTGAAGGACGTGGTTGCCGGTTTGATTATAGGTACATGAAGCTTGACACCTACGCCTCAAATTGATGGACACAGGGCGGCATGTTGCGTGACGTGCTCCTTGCATGCCCTGTGAAGTGTTGCTCTGTTTATAGATGGTTACCATCAGGTCAGTGGCGTGCACTGGGTTTCTTACCAGGGTATGCATACAGCAGGGAAATTACATGAAACGGCAAAAATCCTATCCTATCCCAGTTATATATCAATCTCGGGGTAGGCAGTGCTTTTGTGCATGTATGAAGTGCACGCCACTGCATCATGGACCATCTACCTGGTCCGTCAAATAGCCATAAAAAATGGGTCACTGCACGAGTTCAGCTAAGCTGGTCAAACTAAAGTCGTCTTTAAATCCGTATACGACTTACGAGTAAGTCCGCACGCTCAGTTTCTAGTCTTTAATCTGTTTTATGTGGCGTTTTTTTTTCTTCCTTTATTTTGTTTGTTGTTATTATTGTTTAATTTTATAGTAGTATATTTAATTTTGATGCTTTTAAGGCATGCCCAGACTGAGTTTCTTGAAGCAGCACGTTAAAAGATTAAGTCAGTGTTCTTGCAAAACTGAAGTTTAAAAGTTTGAAGGTTTTCCTAATATTACTAAAGAAAACTGTCCATACGTTCGTACGCATCTACAGGTTGTAAGTTCACAAATGCAATTCGGGGCAAGTTTCCATAAGTAGTGCTTATGCAAAAGTAAAACCTATAGATTTCTTGTCAAACGTAAAAGACAGCCATCTTGTCAAATAAATTTTTGCGAAACTGACAGTTTTGGCAGGCATTCATTTATGTATTTTTAATGTTGTTTCTTTTTTCAAAACGTCTTTACGGACCCGGTATTACTATTCTAATGACTTTTAAAATTGTCTTAACGCAGCATTCGTCTTATCGGGATATATCAGTTTAAGTTTATAAGATTTCTTCATTTTAGATTCACAGACTAACGTATCTACGTGTGCTCTGAGTTCTTAGACACATTTTCCTAAAAAATGTTACTTTTGCAATATTTAAGGGATATGCTGTCGTTTAACAACAGATATAAATCGTTTATTGTATTAAAACATTCAATAATACGATTAAAGTGATGCAAGAAATACATCTTTATTCGAATTCAAGATACAGGGAATTATGGCGAACCTCTTGTATTTTTAAATCAACATCGGTGACATCGTGAATTGCATTAACGCAAACATAAATTTGCATCAGACGCAGACGGATATAGAAAATGTTGATTATTTTCGAATTGGAGTCCTATAAAATAGGTACCATTGCATTGTTGCTTCTTACAATTTAGTCATTGTATAGAATACCTAGTCGTTACATTAAATGCCGGGTTTGCATTACAATAAACTATGCCCGACATGCACATTTAACAATTGTTATTTTGAATTATTTTATTTTTTGTATTGCAATATTTTGTGAATACATTTATTTTATTTGTTAAGTATTATTTTTTTTGTTTTATTTTTTTATCCTCATTATTGCCTTTTTACTATACTGTTAAATTTGCTATAAGCGATACGACGGATATTTAGATTTTATATTACTGAAATAAGTTTCGAATAAAATACATTTCATGCTTTGTCCTTAAGTATAAGACTACGTGTAAGAGCATATAGCGTACTATTTTTTTTACTTATAATTATTATCTTATAATCAGTACAATAACAAATCTCAGAGAGGTAAGTACATTTAGCCGGTTATAATTGGATTAACTAAGCTAGCTATTTCCAGGTTAATTTACTCGAATACATTCGTCTTAATTAGGTATAAGTACTATATTGACCGGAAAATTTAAATTGTTTTTGGGCATTATTATTCTACTATGCATAGACGATAAAAAATGTTCTTCACATTATACACAAATTTGGAAATTATACACATTAAACGAGATTATTAATATTTAAAGCAGTTTGTGAGATATTGACTCACGAATGAATTGTTTATCATTATCGGATATGCATTTATATGGTTTTTAAAATCTTATATGGTTACATCTATGGTTTAGATTTATTGTTTTTAAATTAGGTTCGTCTACTTAAGACGGTTAGGCTACGGCGTGCTAGGCTGGCTAGTGGTTATCTGCTAGCTAGTTGGTAGGTTAGGTTGAGCGACTAAATTCTAAATTATCTGGATTTGGTGTCCCCCTTTCTCCTTATACAGCATCGCGCTTCGAAAATGCACGCTTGGAACGCTTCATCAACAACCCTATGCTGGATATTCACCGGAGATGTGCGAGTGAACAAAAAAAATATGTGCAGTGTGAAGATAGGAAAAAGAACTGAGCATCGAGCACACGTCACTCCCACATCTCTGGTGAAAATTCAAGTATTAATAAAAGCCAATACGCCTAGATCACACCAGCGCTATGAATGCATGGGAATTCTCTATTCTTTTGACATTGTCCGCGGCAAGGTTGATCTAACGACCTCAAGACAACTGAAGCGTAAATATTCTTGACGTAATGCTGCATGCCCATTGTTGACTAAATTTCAGCCTTTTCGGTAATTTTGGCTCGTGGAGTGATTATTTTTGGAAACGTTTAATTTAAATGGCATTCACCAGTGCACAGTGACATTGATCACTTCTAATGAACATGAATGATGTTGAATCATCTTCGTGTATTGAGTAGAGTATCATATTTTATTTAGAGCCCCGCGGGCAGCATACTAGACTGGCCGAGAGTATATGCGCTGAGAAGATCACGCAAACGTAACGTTTTATAGCTCGATTGATAGCTTTGGATGGCCGCTAAATTCCCAATATTTCAGCCAACTTTAACGATAATTGACTCGCAAACATACGTGCGACATTCGATATTTTAACGTAAGTATATATCTGGGTACAAAAAAAGCATATATAGTAAATAATTTCCTCCACATTTAATTTATTTAGGGCTGGTATTAAACCTTTTATCCAAGTGGATATTTTCCCGGTATAATGGGTAGCTCAGATTAATGCCCGGCCCTTCAACCTAAAAAAATCCCATCAACGCTCTCACGCTGTGAGAAGACAAACAGCACGCGAAACATCAAATAAATAATCACCTTGTCACGTCACGTAATCGTTCACCTCACTAAAGTCGCAACGTCAAGACGCACTGACCTTGCGTCTGCGGTGACGTGAATATTTACGTCTGACAATCGATGACAACACGTTTTTGTCTAACTGGCTCGTTTGTGATTGGTCCCACGCAGGACTAGACGCAGCAATAAACGCGCGGGCTGCAGACGTACAGATTATAATACAGATATAAGCTTTAATACGATACGTTTTAGGTCCATTTCACTCTCAAGTTAGAGTTTGTCTTATGTAATTTTTTTTGGACTAAAATACACCGGCCGATCAAGTCTGTCGTCCACGCGGGCTCTTAGTAGTGTTAACTTAATTCGATTTGTAGTTTAAATGTGCACCTATTATAATATGTGTATAAGTATGTAATTAACGTGATTTATATTTTGGACATCAAATTCTTAATGTTGATAAGAACCGAAGTAGCACAAGGAGTTGACAATAAGAGTTTAATATATTAGCGTTCTCATAGTTCGTATCTCTAAGTAGCGATTTCGTCCGCTTGCAATATCTGAATTCATCTTCATCCGCTATTCTTCGCTTCGCGGTGGATCGGGCCATGAGTCCAAACCTAACGCGTCGCGTGGCCTCCTACGCTACAACTCTGTTGGTTTGGCTACTAGTCAAAGACAGTTTCAGAGATTAGCTTGTTGAAACAGATAAAAAAGTTTCAGCGTAGAAATAGATTAATCGAGTTTTTACCGTTATTGTTAACTTTTCGTGCTAGTTGGAAAAATATTGATAGCGGTTTTATTCCGGTTGAGCTGACTCGGGTAAAATGAATGTTATTAAGTAATAAATTGTAACATTACATTATAATGAAATAAAAATGTATTTGTAAGACGTATGCACAAAATACAGATACATACCTACTATGAAGTGTCATTGTCGATTAATATATACAGATTATGGAATCTTTTAATATACCTTTTATCAGATATTTGGCATTGATGGCCCATTTTGTCTTGTCTATAATCGTTAAAACATGTTTTGATACTTTTATTGATTGATATAATATATTCATATATTTGGCAATATTATTTTTATTGGATATAATATTTAATCAATGAAAGATTTACGTACTGCCAGTACCAGTTATTATAGACCATCGAAAGTAGTTCAGTTCAGTTAAGTTATTTTTTATGATTTTAGTTTTATTTTCTACAATCATTTGCTAGGTGCATCGTTGTTTTCTGGTCGATATCGATAGTAAACAACGATGTTTCAACCACCGGTATTTACCACACTGCGCTCGGACACTCAGTGAGACTTCATAGTAATGTTTGCGCATAGGTATAGCTGTTTATGCTGCCTAGTACTCAAATGTATTTTAAACTGTGCTAAATAAAAAGTAGTTAATGCACAGAAGGCATTTACCCGAGAAGCGATGTCACGTGATATTTCGATACAAAAATAAAATGTATGGTGTAGTTTTAAATTGATCGCACACTGCCGCGAGAGAGTGCCTTGTGATGCTCTGTGATGAATATGTATTGGGTACAAAAATATCTAAAATAAATTCAATTAAGCGAACATTTGTGCAAAGGATAGCATTACTTTTTGTGCTCTCAATTTAATTACTTACCAGTTGTGTACAAAGGTCACCCGCATTCTTAGACGTGCCTGATGCAGTTGACTCTAAAATAGACGTAGTTATGCGTTACTCTACCTTTTTATTATCGTATCATTTCAGCAATTTTTTTGTACTTATTTTGGCACTGTTAGATCCTACCACAAACACATTAAATTATTTAATTCTTTAGTTATTAAAAAAAATAAAAGGTCTTACGAGCTAAAATAAAGTTATAATGGATTAGATGGTTTCCATCAGAGTACGTACAACAAAGTACAGTGTACGTAAAATATTTGCACCTCTTGCAGCAGTCTGCGATCAAATTAAAAGCATATTTTTGTAAATAATGAATGTAGACGACGAGGAAAGATTATATTTAAAAAATAATATTAAATAAACGATTTCATCATTCGAGTACTAAAATTTCCGGGATGATATTACCTCTTTTACATGAATTGTAACGTTGAATGTAGAATTACACGTCGTGTGATTGGCACTATTGGAGGAACTACCACCGAAAAATATATTTGTTTTAAGTACATATTTCGCTGTCGACCTTGGATTTAGTTTGAAAAGTCAAGAAACAAGTATTGTCTGTATAATGAGCACGACTTGTGTAGAATTTATGTCTACCAATAACATATAATTTTTTACGTTATTGGTCGATATAAATTACCACTTAAAAACCACTTCCTAAAATATTAATCTATGTACCTATACTGCTTTTGTACTGATACCACCTGACGTTTGCGTTTTAACGCCCGATATGTGACAGTAAAGTATTGTTACGTTTATGTGCTTTCGAGGTAATAACATCTCTTTGTGTATGATTAATTCGGATTTTGACGACGTGGCGTCGGTTAATTGAGGAGTTTTACGTCACTATTCGATAGTTAACAGTCTGTTTGTATATCGAGCCATTACTATACAGTACTGCTTATTGTAACCGTCAAAATACGTTTTGAAGTTTTATTTATACAGTTAAGTGGGCAGTTCAAGTGAAATTTAATGATATACGTTAAATTGTTCAATTAATAATTCACATATGTGAAATATTCATTCACTTATTTACAACAATAACAATTATATTCATTTATTTCAGGCTTTACCCATAAGCATTGTAACAATATTTAAAATAAACCTCCCCCCTGTATAAATTCCGTTTTTTCGGTTCACTAAGTAGGCGGTAATGGCTCATAAGTTACTTTAACTGTATCGTAACTTGAAAAAATCTTTTTTTTTATTAATCGATCATTTTTGGTTTTGTTTAGCATTCCCCGTGTCATATGACGTCATGATATTTCCAACATATCTGACGTTTATTTCTCAATTTGACGTACCCAGATGAATTCAAAATCATTCCAATCCACAGATGAAGTGTCTACCGTTTCTGAAATTGTGCCTCGTTCCAGCACAAATGTTTCAGTCCATATTTTATATTTGTGTATCTTAAAATGCGGGAGCATGTCGGGCAATGTTCTTCTTTATTTTTCTCAATCATGAATAGGTACCGCTCGTAAGAACGCATAACTATATGAGATTGAGATGAACAAAAATAAGGCTGTACGGTGATATACCTTTGCCTTTACCCTATGGGAAGGATAAAGAATAAAAATTAGGCAAACATATCGTAGGATTCCACGAACAAAATACGAATATAAGATTTAAATAAAGAATAAACCGTATTTAGCATCTTGACGCCACATTGCGAGTTATTCAAAATTGGAGAACCACCCCCTTGCCTACGACCAAGAATCTACGTCCAATTGAGTCCTAGCGAGTGAAATATAAATGATTTCGAAAAATGCCAAATTATATTTCGCATGCTAGAAAATAATAAAATAGCTAATTTGCCGTTGTCCTCAAGATCCGAATACAAAACTGATTAGTAAAACTAATTAAGAACGTGATCTTTTCTCGTCAAATACCTATGTTAAGACATGTTTATTATAATATGTTATTAATACGAACAATTATTGTAATTTTATATGTGCTACTCTTATAATTGTATATATCTGAGATATAATGTCTGGTAACCAGTTAAAATGCATTATTTTTTTGGTGTTTTTATAGTAATTAACTAATTAGTGATTTACATAATATATCTATCCATTCAAGGCATTTTGGAAAGGGGGTATGTACTATGGGATAATACAGTATTCATGATAATAAAAAATATAGGAACTCATAAGGACTGGCGATAACAATGGAATAAGGTTACACCATTAAGTAAATACTTTGTTTTAGTCATATATACTATATACAATAGGTAGGCGTAGGTACAATGGGCGTGTCGGTCTGCCTTCATTAGGGTTGTTATAAATAAACACGGAATGTTTTGAATTTAGTTTGTATGGAAAATTAATATGCTTCTTTGATTTAACATTTTTACAGGTGATTCCTGTAAGTAAAGATAAGAATTATACTAATGCACACTTCAACAGTATTTTGTAATTCGGTTACACGTTGTCCTTGTACGTATGTACAGAAATAGCTGTACAAAGATTTCAAAAATGTTCGTGGTGACAACCATTATATCAAAAGTCGAATGCGGTTCCAGATTACTACGGCCTACCTATTTAACATTCAGAAATACACCTGTGACTGTCTACGCATTATCAAACTAGATGGCGCCACAAAGATCGTGCTGCCTGCATCGTGATTATGATATGAATAACAAAAAAAAAACCCGCTCGGAGAAAGAGCTTCCTATTGTTACACTGGAGCACATTACCATAGCTCTTGTAGTTTTGTCGAAAATTGATATCTGGTTGTGACACTGGTGAATTTTGACTACTGTTATATTTTAAGTGACACTCGCAAGGTTATGACCAATCGATAGACGTTAGAATCATCAAAACCACGCGTTCAGCCTCTAGATCGCAGCATAGAAACAAACATACAGACCGATGAACACATTACCCTCCTTGGCATTGCGCGGCTGGATAAAAAAATGAACGCTGGATTTCACAGTCGAAAGGTAAACAGTCCCCTAAAATCTAACAAGAATATTTATGTGTTGCATGTTGGACGAACATGTTTTGTCTTTCATAGACAACCGCTGAAAAAACCCCTAACTGAATGGAGTTTTAAACATAATATTATTTTACCTGTATTTCACATAGAAGATGCTGACAAACTCATTTGATAGTTGTCACCATATTGTTAAAGGAATAATGATTTATTATTTTATTTATAAATAAACGTAATAAATCATTTTAGTTAGGGTTGACAATGTTTTCTGTAGGTTACTAATTTGTATGAAAACTGAACTCTAAACAGAATATTAGTGCGTCTTATTGTTTCCTAGTGAGTACCTCCTTTCCGAATCCGAAAGATCTTATATTTATTATATTATAACTACTTATTTAGGTGATTAAGATGATTTTTCATATAATATTACTTACTAGTATGTGAAAACATTATTTATAATAATTGTACCTACTTTGATTTCAATACATTTATAATCTTGTAACAAGGAACGTTCTAAAAAATATGATATAACTAAGACCTTCAGTGGTTTTATGTAACTTTTCTGTCTGATTGCTTATCGGTGATCTTAAAGCAGTAATTTACAAATAATAACTAGAACTCAATTCGAGTTAAGAAAATAGTGAACACTGAAAGTTAAATTGTATTCGCAGTGGATTATAAATTAAAGAACAGATTTTTTTTTATAAGGAAAGATGAGATTCAAAAAGATACTCATTTTTTTTTTAACAGCCGACACCGTGCACCGTGCACAATGTGCACCGACTGCTTTCTGAGTCTAAACCCGTGGGTTCGGTTCCCACAATTGAAAAATGTTTGTGTGATGAACATGGAAGTTTTTCAGTGTCTGGTTGTTAATCTAAATATTATAAATATTTATTTGTATTATATTCATCTAGCTTCGCTTTCTTTGGGGCTAGATGGCGCTCTGTGTAGTATATTTATTTATTTTTTATTTAAATTGAGAAATCGAAAACATTTTTCTTTCGAACCGAACATGCACAAAAGGTCACCGTGAACTAAACTTTTTAATTTATGGCTTCCTGATATGTAATTTCAATGTGTCAGAGGCCGGGCTATTTTCTTAACGCGATTTGGCTATGGGCTATGGGATTATTTCTTAGGTCTACAATACAGTCTTAGATCCAGGATTTCATCAGAAATAATTTGTCAAAGGTTATGTGCTCACGGTGTTTTTTTGCGAGCGGGTATTTTACAAAGGTTGCGAGAATATATAAAAAGATTCAGGCTGCCATTAGTTAGCAACTGTCAGAAAAGTTACAGCATACGAGGGACTTAGGAACTTTACAATTTGTAACTCACCGAATTAGGATGACTCGTCTAAAAGAAATAATGTTCAAAATTAAAAAATTACGTTTTTAAACAGATATTCAGCAATGAACAATCGTGTAATTTTTTAATTGTACTTGTGTATTATATTTTGTTTTTCTTGCTTTTCCACTTATTACAATAGCTATAATATGAGTATACACAATATTTCAACATGTCTATATATCTTCACTTTTCTGATACTGAACTTTGCTAGAGTAGACAAAATAAAATAAGTCTCGCATATCTATCAATATACATAAGTTGCGTCACGTAAAAAAGATGCTGACGATCGTAGCTAGTTAGTTCATTCAAATAGCGAGAGTGACAACGACACCCAACTACGCATCCCAATCCCGTATTTTCTATGTGATCATTCATTGTAATGAGTAAAATTGATAGTCGTTGTATTAAGAAGTGTTACAATTGATGTCAAAAAATCAATTACGTAATTCATTATGATTACATTACATATGCTATGGAAAATAAAAACCAAGGTGTCACTTTAATTTTGTTGCAAACGCAACAAACAAACGCAAACGGGAACTCTAGAATTATTGCGCGGTGTGCGTTTTATTCGCTAATGTATAATCGTATAGTATTTATTTGCTTAACGTAATATTCATTGACAGATTGAACTAGGTAGTTGGCATTTTCAACAAGTTACGAATGCGGGCTATTGAATTTTCTGACAAAAAGTTCTCAGTACCAGCACGGAGTTTGGAAATTTGTATAATACTCGCTAAAGCTATCCGCATAAATGAGCTACAATGTAGTATTTCAGCTAAATCTCTAAAAATCATAGAGGAGGACTGTACCCTTAAGTGCGACACCAAGGTGCTGTAAATGATGAAGGTTCATTACGCCAAGCAAATATATTAACTAATAAAACATCACTCTTTCGTGTGATTGCTTAAATTGTCAGCTCTCTTTTTACATGACACTCCCTATACCTACCTACCTTACATTGAGAATTACGTTAACTATAGCGACATTTGCCTGATTTGTTATAAAATATAGCACATATTTATAGGCGTCATCATAAAAAGCCATCGTGGTTTTCTAGCGGTGAGTTCTCAGTACCATCTCATTTTTTTTTGTATATTCATGATTCGATCGCAGTAAATAAATCTAGGGCACTTATAATATCCTTATAAGCAAAGAAACAACTGAAGATTGTCACTTCCTTAAAATCATAGATTTATTATGAGTACGTACTAATACGTAGGTACTAAATACTTAATACCTTTTGCTCAATTGGTATAGGTACAGTAAATCTATATTCAGACCAGTTTCAGTCACTTATGTTGATTGTGAAAATGGATAGATATCGATGCGTAAAATATAATCAATCGTACCTTGGCCATTAAAATATCGTAAAAAAAATATCATTAGTAAATGTTATGTTTGTAACTGGGCCACTCAGGACAATAATAGGTATAGTCTATACGTTTAGAGAGATAAGTTATAATGTACACGCATTGTGAGATTATGTAATAGGTTCAAAGTCGCTAGCCACGTTAGATAGTGTAGTAAAATTTGTATTAAATACCTATCGTTGATTGCAAGAAGGCTTTTTGTACACGCTCTTACGCCGGACTTGAAACCGGTATTAAACTATTAGAAAAGATATTATATAAAACCGCTCTTTAACTAGTTTCTCGCAAGTGACACAGAAACTAAGAAAGATCGTTAATGTTCACGTCGATCTCCCACACCCCGCCGCGTTGCCATGTGTGAGATCGAACACGAGCGGTCAATCAACCCAGTCACACAGGGATTCGTGAAACAGAACACAGAGATATTCGTGAACAGTAGTTCTCGAATATTAAGATTTGGACTATGTTACTTAAGATGTGACTCGCGTAGGTCCGTTGTTTTTAGTTTGGGCCCGAAAAGTATTGGAAGAGAGTTGCTGAAAATCACGTGTTTCGATGTTTTTGGGTAACAATATCTTATAGACATAGTAATTGCGTCATAATTGCCCACGGTATACGTAGTGATCTGTCATTTTCACGATCGATTTGCTCAAAGATGTAAGGGAGGTAGGTTAGCTACAATAAGAAATTTCGAATTATTGAGTTAAGCTTTGAGTTAGTTACCATTAGATCCAAGAAATACGCTCTAAGTACGTAAAACACCATCCGATCCAAAGGCACTCGTGAGAATTAATCCTTGCCGTTACATTCTTATGTATAATAGGTACGTGTAATAATATTTATATGTTTAATTATTGCCGTTTTATCTTAGACGATGTAAGAATTGTGTATTAATTACGTGCAAAGGAATTGCATCGAAATAAATTCTTTTCTTATCGTCTTATTTACTTATAAGGTGTGTTTGTGAAATAAATATGTTCCTATAGCTTTTTTCAAACTACTTAGTTGATCTGCGGTCAGCATCAATATGAAGACTCTATTCGATCGCATACTGCCGTACTCCGTAATCTTCCTATTTGATTAATGCCAGAGAATTACGCGACCGACAATTCTTGGCAAATTTCGAGGCAATTACCCCTAACAGCGGCTAAAATCTGTAATATTATTTTATTGGCTTTATTTCTAAAGACAAATCTTGACCTGTAATAAGCAGTATAAAGCAGGACCAGGAAAATATTAAACCGGGTCTGTAAAACTAGGGTCACCATTTTTTTATGACAATACATTTGACAGAGTTAAATGGTTAGTTCCATTTTTGTCCGCAATAGGAATGGCGAGATTTGTATTTGTCTGATTATGTCTAATAAAAACAAAGAAATAGAGCACTCTTTGAATTTTTTGAGTATCTTTCGCCGAGTGCCATAATTGGTAATCTTTATATATATATTTCTTGTGTGCGTGTGTATGTCACTGAACTCCTCCTAAACGGCTGGACCGATTTGAACGAATTTTTCGTTATGTGTTTGGGTGGCACCGAGGATGGTTTAGATTCACAAATCAGCCCGACAGATTACGCTGTCCTTATTATAATAATGTAAGTCGCGTCTTCGACCGCATATGTTTTGGTTTTTTTTTTTAAATCACGCTAGTATTTACATAAATAGTGTTTATCTTTAAACAAGGTATCCACTTCATAAGCTGTAGGAACATATTTATTGCAATTGTGGTAATTAATTGGTACAATAGTATTAAGCGATAATGGACGTAGGTATATTTTATTTTCTTAAGGAGTACAATCTGTCTTTAACCATTTCGAAATAAGGAATATTGTATGTTTTGCGATTTATCAAACCATAGATGGCTTTAGTACGAGGACGGCTAAAGAATAATTCAAAGTAGGAAGTTACGTGTTATCTTCTATGTAACACATAAAGTAAAACAAGATAAAGAATTAAACAGCACAGAAAGTTTTATTTATAAAAATTACATTCCTCTATCACACTAACAATGACCGTTTTGGGTAACGGTATTAAGTATAGCCTTTCAAGTGGGAGATCATTGATTTTATAATCAGAGCCAATTTATTAACAAACTTAATTGCCTCTGATCTGGTCTGCTGCGAGGTTTCGTCCGCGGCGTACTACTACATTACTGGACGTAAAACCCTTGGCCCTATTAATAAACGTGGCATAACATTCTGGTTTGATTAGGTTTTCTTTCGTTTCGACTTAAGTTTTCTGTGGTTTTTCTATAAATGCCTAACCTAAGCGACACTTTTATCTTAACTTTACAACTAGCGCATGCAAAAGCGGATGCCCTGATAAGTCCCAAAAAACGTTATTTTCTTCTTCCGCGATGTTGCATTGTACAAATCGCGGGACCATCGAGTTTTGACGTGATATGCGTCGCAGAAAATAGTGTGAACATCATTAATAGTCCATAACAAACCAATGCTGGACTACTGATCTAATGAGTGGGTTTACCCATAATCTCCGCGCTGGGCAGACGACTTCGTGATCACAGTAGATGGTAGCAGTGTGACGGATGTCGTTGCTACCTTATGTTCCTCTAGTCGACACCTGGGGAAAAAGGGATAGTGACAACTGTACTTAGATTGCCGCCACTACAAAATTATTATACACAACAAACTACGCAATACAAATAAAACTAACAATTATTGTTCTACGACTTCGAAATTAATAAATCATGGTATTTTTTAAAACATGTGATGCGAAAACGTCGCGTATTCGGGTCAGTGACCGCACGATAGCGTCGTGGTTCGCGCGCTTTTGCCGATGCTACATTACAGAGTAGTGACAACTATAGTATATTATTGATTGATTCTATATAAATTATTGTTTTTTAATATTACACGAAATATCTAGTTAAAAAATATCGTAGAACAAAAGTTGTTCATTTTAATGTAAACAACTGCAGGCAGAGAGCATTCTGGTTTTAACTCTGTATAGTAAAAAAAAAAATGTACATGCAAACTTTGTTTTGATTTCAGATGATATTTTATTTTAAATAAATTTTGTTTGTATTTTGTTTTGGTTTTGTAAATTTTGTTTCGTAATCGTAAATATCTTTGATAGATCTTACAGACTTCAATAACATGTATAGGACTGATTTCTAATTATCTTCAGATATTCTAATTTGTAAGATAATTTTAGACAAATAGATTATAGTATTTTATTTTTACATGTGTCGAAACGTCATATTATTATTTAAACTTTTAGGTACAATTTCTTTTATAGTAATACTATTAGTTTTATGAGAATGTGGAAATTCGTTGCCATAAACAGGGCGACACTTCGCAGGGCATGCAACAAACACGTCCCACAACGTGCCCACCTTGAGGCGTAGGTAATAAGCCTCATGTCCCTGTTATTACACCGGCAACCATGTCCTACGGACCGGAACAAAGCATTGCAAGAATGCTGCTTAGCGGCAGAAATATGCGTATTGGTAGTACTCAACCGGACATGGTCTGCAACAAAAAAATCACACGCGAAAAAATCCACCCTAAAATGTTAAAGTCGCACACCTAGACCACTAGAATTATACACTTTAGGCCGTATAAATAAAGGGTGCGTAACGTCGAAATATAGCTATTCCGACGTTATGCCACGTATATTAATAAGTCCCTATGAGACTAAATAGTAAAGCTTTTCAACAAGTGTGTAAGCCGCCCTCATACTAAAACATTCTCGTTGTAAGATAAGTTAACAAGATTTAGTAGTAGATATTTTTGGACTGCAGTCCTTTCTTGCCAATACTGTAATCTACGAACGTTATTTTAATAAATAATTTGTTGTCATCTCCATTTGTGTTTTATTTCATCACCAATAAGGTAATATTCGGTAGTAGTAACTAAAATGTGATAAAGATCAAGTTCTACAACTTTAAAGTCAGCAGAGTGGTTGGACAATGGTCTATGGCCTGTGTCATTGAATTGGCGAACCAACCAGATGGCCTAATTATTGGTCAGTGGGAAATATAGCTAAAAAACAGAAAAACACTTTGCAGGCAAGCAAGTATGGAGGGTAGAGGTAAGGAGAGTCATCTTATATGGGAGAAAAGTTGAAAAAGTGTCCAGTTGTATGCGCTAAATAACAGTTCAAAAATCCTCCACAATGGCGCTGGTGGATGCACAGGGTATGGTATGAATGTAGCAATCGTAGATGAATTGAAGTATGCAGAGTTAAAAAATTTAATGTCATTATCGACTAAAGTAGTTAATTATTGAGAATTTCAACAACTTACGTTGTACAAAATATTGTGGTAAATATAACCTTACTTCCTTGTTTATTTTTCAAGCCTACTCTAACAATATTTATATTTGGCGCTTCTTTTAAGAGTTACCTTGATGCAAATGTGGCGCCATCCTAATTTAATACATTTTGACGACACTTTTTCATATACACAGATGATCCTCCTTGCCTCTACCCTCCATACATGCAAGGAACACGTCCTGCAATGTAACACTCTGTGTCCATCAAAGTGTATCTGTTAAGCTTCATTTGACTGTAATTACACCGGCAACCATGAACTTAAGACCGTGACACAGCATTGCAACAATGCCGCTTGGCAGTAGAATATACAGAACCGCTACACCCTGTGCTATGACTGCCAATATAGTGTGCTTGTGAATGACGAAATTCAAACAATGTCTGAAGCACTTATGTATCGGCTTTTTACCTGCTTTCAGGAGTTTAGCTGTGATTCCATCATCGTCTGTGAAGTGGCAACTTGTTGTTTTTAAGTTGTTTCAGAGACATATTAATCCAATATACGCAGACAGACATTTTCGGTGTAATGTCAGGTCAATTTGGTTTTAAGACAAAATGTCTGTGTTGTAGTTTACATCTGTCCATAAAACTTTACCACAACCAATATCTTAGGTTTTGAAGAAATGAGTTTACCGCTCCCTTCACATATCCTCTTTCTTCGTTTCATGACATTTTGACGTGACGTCTATTTTTGTTCCGCTATTGCTGGTTCTGGCATCAGTAAAGGCCGGGCAAGAGTTGTCGGAAGAGATTATCTATAGCTATCAACCCTGACGACTAGATCTTGCTACAGATATACATTTATGCACTAGACAGATAGCAACATTATTTTTGTCGTACCTACAATATTGGGTTTTGTTAAATAAAAACTGACAGAAAATGTTATCACCGTTTTGTTTATTACATAACATACTTTGGTTTAATTTTACACATCAAGTAATAATTTACATTTAACATAATACTATTTAATATACATTTAATATAAAGCCGACGCACAACGGGTATCGCAACCGTCACGTAACTCAAAATTCGCTCAATGAGGAGTGCGTTCAGGTTTTGCAATACGTGACGCACAACGTTGCCGTGACAACAATTGAACAATGCATAGTTCTACCTCTTCAGTTAACATAAAACATTGGATAGAAGCAGGCGTTTCATTGCGGAATCCCATGATAGTTTCAAAATTATTTTTAATTTGCTATTCTCCGCGAAAAGTAGGACAATCTGCATGGTGTAATTTATAATTCCTTCAATCTTTACACTCCACATAAAACAGATGTAATGTACTCTCTACGCACACTACGCTCCGACACCGTAGCATCCTCAGGAGTTATTGACTTTACAATGATTCATGTGTGAGTGTGGTACGGTGTGAAGTGTAAAGATTAAAGAAATTATAAATTACACCATACAGATTGTCCTGCTTTTCGCGGAGTAAAGCAATTTAAGCTTAATTCTCATAATATTACATAAAAAGTCGGCTTACACACACGTAGCATGTACCCAGTACAATAGCGCCTTCTCATGGATACAGTCACCAATGGTAAAGCAGGGGTGGCGAACCCGGTCGGTGCTACCGTTAGTTCCCCAGCAGCGCCGTTGCCAAGTTTACCGCCACCTGGTTCGCCATCCCTGCCCTAGGCTCTATAAACACAAACACAAATAACAGGCCAAATGTTATTTTCCTATGGTGTGAAATGAGTATTTACAATTTTGGTCACAAAAATATTTCGATGGATACATAGATCGGTGCTAAATCAGTTGTAAACAAATTCCAAAGTACACTGACTACAACTATCTGCAATACTATAAAACCGGTAATTTTTTTGTTCTTTATTGAAACATAAGGCATTTATTTTTAAAATGTAAATGCAATATCTCCTAACGATTAATTTGCAACCAAAACGGCACCGTCTATGTAGTCTTTATATACCGGATACATTTAAGTCACTGCCCAAATTCAAATATTGAGATATTAGTGAAAATAAAAAAAAACACGTGATTTTTCTTTTAGTAACATGTCAAACTGAACCTACTTTAAATCGTACGTTATATAACGAAAAAATATTGCAGTCTGAAAATCATACCCAATTATTTAGAATCTAGAAATGAAACTATTCAACAAGAAAGGTTAAAGAGAATACCGTGGACAGAAAAGTACTATTATATAAAGGAGATGAGTGTGCAAAACCTAATGTTTGCATTTTGGGCAGTTATTAAAGTGTTAGATTACACAATAATTAACGCTATTTCGGCTCTATACAAGAAACGTAACATTATGGTCATTAAAAAACACATACCTATATATTTTTACCTTAAATTAAATACAATTTTTTATTGCATAAATCGTTGTTATAACATGCACATCCTACCTATATTTTATTTAGCTTGGGTACGAAAGGTTAACGGCTCGCTTTTTTGACCTTTCGTTTTTAACCTACAAGATTTATTTTTCCGAAAAATGACTTTTATGTTTTTTCAAACTTGAAACGTTCATTATTTATAAAAGAAATAAGTCATTTTGTACTAATTCTTACAAAGACTGACATACAGCATATTTTTGCTTGCGTTAAATAAGGGAAACATAAAAAGTTATTATACTTACTTTGCGTAATCATTATAAAAATAACTATGAATTATAATTTAAATAACAATATACTCAGAACAATATTCGAATTTTATCAAAATAATAAAAATGATGATTTGATATTTTTTTATCTTACGAAGCCATTTGCTATGACTTTCCTATACTAAATTTGGCTGATTTATTACTCCTCGCTATTAATTAATTATGTTTTTTAATGTGTGCCATTAACCCATGATTAATAACTTGCTATTTTACAAAAATTTATTAATTACTAATACATTCATCGTTCAGTATCTCGCCAACTGACAGCCAACTAAAAATACAGGTACGGCAGCGGTCGAGCGAGGCATACATCGTCGTATGAGGAAAAATCGCTAAAAATCGTACTTGCCTCAACAACAGTAGGATCGGCTGAGTTAGAGCCGTTTGCGCCAATACCTCAAAAGTCGCAATGCGTCAGGGAGACGTGACTCTTTAAGATAAATAAGATATGACTCAGTTGAGGCAGGATACTTACATCCCTCGAGTTAGCGCCAGAGACTATCTCTGCCACGCTAATCCCCAAATGTCCATACATTTCACAGTCCCTTCTGGTTTAAAGAGTTCGTTGCGTTTAAGTTTTAGAGCGCAAATGTGCGTTCGGATTTAGTCCGCAAATGCGCTCCCCCCCTCCCCGTTTCAAAAAAATATTACTTGCGCACGCGCATGTTTGCGCAAAGGCATTTTGTGGCGTACATTTTGATGCTTCGACCTCAGAACACTGCGCTTTTTCATATTTTGACAGTCATTTTTATTTTTGTGACGATTGCAATGTCATAGAGAATCAAAACCCCCATTGCAAAACTTTAACGGAAACTTCTGCAAAATTGTTAATATACATAAGTTCAGTGATCTTGTGCTATATGCAAGAGGTGATTTCTTCAACGTACGACGACGGGAAGATTCCAAAGGAGCCGTTGAGGTCGCCGCTCCACCAGACGTCGTCTTGCTTTTCAAATATATTTATAACATCACCTGTTAACAAACGTTCTATTAAATATATAAGCACGGTAATTAATATGTGTATCTATAAAAAGTCCGGCGAAAATCATCCACTTGGAATTATCTCGCGACTTATTGGCTTGGTTTTAAAGGTCCAAGCTTTTCTAGTCGCCTGATAGTACAAACAAGAGAAAACAAAAACTCTATGAATAAAACCATAAGATACTGGTCAACATAATAGAACAGTTAGGTATAAGTACAATTAGACACAAAAAAATTGAGGTGAAATGTTTTTCTGGCGGAAATAATGTGGCCAGTTTTTGTACGGCAGAGCAAAAAATCGCAAAGCAATATGAGAACAAATAGAAAAATGCCGGAGAATAGGGTTTTTACCACACTTTTAGTTGCAATAGTTTTTTGTTAGTACATATTTTATAATGAATAGTTTCAATTCAATACCAACATGGCAAATAGATGTTTTGCAAGATACTGTATTTTTTATCAAGCGAAAAATTTACAGACGTAGCGTCAAGGCATTTAGGGTTTCGGTAAATTAGTACTATTATCGTTTCTGTGGTTCAATTACCATGCCGCGTAGAAACCAATTATAGGGCTCGGGGGTCAATAAACTTGCATTGGAATCGTTCTAGCTAAAATAATTGAGTAAGTGGGGAATCTTCTCCGAAAGGGTATGTAAAGGGATTTAGGTACTGTATACAAATACAGTAGGTAAATGCCTTAACTTTCGCAAAACTAGTTATTTAATCACAAGACTAAATAACAAGTTTGGCGAAAGGTGATGATTATTCCACCCACGAAAACATTCCTATACCGGGGTTGCTCGCAAAAATAATGGCAAAACCATATTTAAGTTAACCCAGTTTGTATAACTTTCAAGAATAATTTAATTTCTTTATTGTGTTTCATTTACAACGGACTCTTATAATCTAAGTAACTGTAACAACTGTATTAGTTAAAAATTTGTTAAATACAATAATGCTAAACCAAAGAAAATTAAAATATTACAACTAACTAAAACAAAAACATGAAATGAAATAAAGGTAATCTTTGTTTTACTTTAAACTTAACCAAATAATCAAGGAGGACCAGTCTGCCTTCCCAACCGTGAACGTCACCTGCCCGTGGTGCACCCTGCCGACTTACCAACGAAGCTCTGACAACCGACCAATGGCGGTTGAACCATTTTTTAACCTACCAGGGCAGCAGCGTTATAAGGACCAACACTGCGATCACCAACCCGCATACCAAGCGTCGCGATTATTGGCATTACTTTGATAAGGGAAGTAAAGAGCCACCACAGCCTCTAGCACCCGGCAGCCTTTTTTTTTGGCGTGGTGGAAAAGCTTTATTGATAACCAAAGGGTGGGTACACCCAAACTAAAAACCACCACGGCATGTCCCTCTTAGTTGGACCCCGGGGAACCCGTTGAATACCTCCCGGACGTCTACCAACCACCCCAACCGATTGTTAGGGCTCCCGCGCTAGAAAAGGAGGGGATCAGGACAGCATGAATCCCCCCTTAGACCGTAAAGAGGCTTGTATAGTGACGTGTAGCTAGCCTAATGCTACTCGCCGCCTCTCATGAGAAGCTGGCGAGTAGCATTCCCCTCCGCTGGAAACAAGCGGCCCAGGACCGTGGATTTTGGAACTCCCTACAAAATACCTATGTCCAGCAGTGTACTTCAATCGGTTGAGTTGATGATGAAATAATCAAACAAGAAATAAAATTACCCATATAAGAATACCGATACGGTTACAATAGACGGCTATACTAGGCAACTTAGCCTAGACTTGTTGTGCCGACGCGATGCCACATAACGTGGAATAACGCAAGAAAAAGAAGACGAATTTCAGAGTTAAAACTCTACTAGACACCCCCACAATTTTAGTGTCCTACAAGTTTATGACATTACACTACAAGAATACCGTGCATTTAAAATGAAAGTCGAGTATTGCAGAAATAGTATAAGTTCACTGTCAATTGTAAAAAAATAAAGTTCAGTTTTGTGCAATGCTCCAACAAATATTTTTTGCTATTACTATCATCAAAATAAGATTTCGCTAGCTAACAGCGGTTCAAATCATATGTAGTGGAAGAATACAAAAAAATATTATTTATCGAGAGCGATAGAATTGAAGAGAAAAATACATTATTATCATGATTAATTAAAAGTAATTGCTGTGAAAAAGCATTGTAGAAGAGACAATAAAAATACTAACCTGGAGACAAAGTGAGCTCGTCATCTAGTCTAGCTTCATACGTATACAGCGCCCGGCACTTTCCAATATACTTCTGAACCGATTCGTCTCCATTTTCATTCTTGTCCACATCTTGCAAGTCTGACGAGCTGTCGCTTTGTGATGAGAACTCGTCTGGAAGTAGATTAAAGATTGTTTAAAAATAAAAAAACACACGGGCTGGTTCTGGTGGTGGAAAGAGATTTTTATACATTTATTGACACCTCAAAAATAAAAAGGAAGGTAACTTGTGGCATGATGAAGTTAAAGAAATAGTTGAAATCTAAAATACGCTTTTTAAGAAATGGCAGATTAGCAATATCTAGGAAGACCATGATAAGCATCGTAACGCAAAAAAAAGGCCAGGAGAGTAGTAGCACAAGCAAAAGCCAAACTCTGTCGAAAACTTTTATGAGAAACTGAGTGTTAACAATGCTACAAATGGCAGAGAGGAAATGATGAGAGTAAATTTTTACGATGCACGCGTACACCGTCACATAAAACCAACACCCTGAAGTTGGTTAAAGTCAACATTTTAGTTTTTTCAAAAAAGGTTTGACAGGGTACATTTTCAATTGTCAAAGCCTGCGAACGCATTCCGGTGATTCAATTGATTCAATTGTATAAAAATTCCAGATTTTAATGTTGAATGAAACTAGGTTGTTCGATAATGAGATAACTAGATAATTGTTGCGTTGTTTTTTCTACAAACTTAGAATAACATTTGTAAAAAAAACAACGAAAAAGGCCGAAAGATAAAAAATTTCAAAAGAGTTTTATCTTCTCGCCAAAAAAGTATAACTTCTAACGCGTGTACATAAGTAAACACACGTTACTTTTTTAATAAAAACACCTTCATCACGAAGCAGCCAGAAAAGTGGATGAGCTCAGACAATTCCACCAGAAATTATAATTCGATGGCGACCTAGTGGCATATTGTAAGTGTGTTCAGCTAATCAAAGTGTCCTAATCCTCGAACTCTAGCACGTAATAATTAAAGAAAAAATGTAAGATTATTGTCAAAATAAATTAATTACCAAAATCGCTATCCTGTTGATTGGACAGTCCATCGCCCGCGCCGCGCTCACTCCAATCTAACGGGCTATCGGGTGGTAGCGGCGCGTCAGGCGTCGGAGGTTTACTGGCAACTGGGGGCAGTTCCACACAAACTGGCGTAGTTGGTGCACTCCTGTGATCAGCATGCCTTCGGAAAGATAAGTGTTCTATGCGCAACTTGCTGGAAGCTCTGCTCATGATGGAATCCCGGCGCTCCCGTTCCTCCCCGCCAGTAACACTCCTAGTAAGCGCGGTGTAGCTCGGTTGGAGGTTTTTGTTAACTTCATTCTGATAGTCAGTCTGTAGCCACGGTGGGACCTGAAATCGAAAAACACCACTTATTATAGAACACCATATATTAGAGAAGTCGATTACTGGATGGAAGCAGGCGTTACTTTGCGGAATTCCGTGATATATTATGAAAGTTAAGCTTTATTTACTTGACAAATATTCATTGTAAAGTCAGCATCTCCTGAGGATGCTCCGGTTTCAAAGCGAAATGTGCGTAGAGGGTTCATTGTCGAAGATCTGTTTGTTGTGGAGTATAAAGATTCTTCTGTAAATTACACCATACAGATTCTCCTGCTTTTTGCGGGGTATGGCAAATTAAGCTTAAGCCTTTGCGAGGGCTCCTTCCATTCGTCCCACCAGAATGCTCTTATATTTTCTGTCAATTGATGTAATGATTTTGTGATTTCAGAGAATCCCTTAACGATACGTCTGTAGTATGAGCACAAGCATAGGAATGCCAGTACCCCTGTCTTGTCTATAGACATAGGCCGCTTTTGAACTGCTTCTACTTTCTCCTGGTCAGTCCTTACGTCGTCAATGAAAAAATAAATCAAAAAATCTCTCTTTGCCAGTTACCAGAATTTTGGTCTAGAGTCAATAGCCATTTCACACCACTCATAGCATACAAGGTGGTATTGATTCCAGGTAGAGGGTAACTGTCCTTTTTTCATTCTGCGACATCACAACACTACCACACAAAACGAATATGAGATAGAAGTTTTAAGAAGAAGAAGAATTGGTATTCTATTTTATATACCTTAAGAATGCTCTGCTGGAGGCCTTGCTTGTCTCTCACGACGTGGATGTGCGTCGAGAGTGGGTGCTGCGCCGGTGGACGGCTGTCAAGCTCCGCCAGACTTGACGTTATCTTGTGCCGCACTGCCTCTAGGTATGTAAGCATTGATCTCATCTGGAAAAGTGGGAGAACATGACTTAGCTTAGACTCTATAAAGATACAGGCTTCAATCAAGATGTTGTTAATTGTCGAATAGAAATCAAAAAGATTATCAACCTATATCTAACTGTGACAATGGTAGGAGTAAGCTTTTCAAACTGCGGATTCCTAGCGCTTTCTCCGCTGCAAGAGGTATATTTAGTCCACAGAGCCCACACTAAATTTTACACATGGGTCCTGCCCAGCGCTTGTCTCCAAGGCTTTGTGAATAAATAAGTGTTCTTAACAACAGATTACAGGTAAACACGATAAATTAGATCCAGCTTCCAGGCATGCCACTTATAGTTTCTTGACCTGTTCCACGAAGCCATTACTGATGTTTTCCCTGAAACCCTACGAAAAACCTAGTTAGACTTCCTGGCTGTTTTTTTATGAATTTTGCAGCACCGTATAAGTTCGAAGATCTAACCACTATCTTATTTTTGAATGTTGCACGACTTTCGTTCTTTATAGTACATAAAAACCTTCAGGAGAAACACCCAGAAAAAGAAGGACCAATAAAATTGCTACTTACATGGTATAACTTATCAGCTACATTTTGTTGTGAATCATCACTGCCGAACGTTGGAGTCTGTTTCATAGCCATTGAAAGTTTTTCAAGGCCATGCTTGGATTTGCGCTCCCTTTCGATGTCTTGTTTAACGAGCTGGAGAATCTTTAGCAGGGCCTTTGAACAAACGTCACATTTTTAATAAATAACTAATTAGTACATAATATTAGTCACAGTCACAGGTAGGTGCTGTGTAGAAACTTATTTGAAATATATGTCAAGATTTTAACGCCTATTGCTTGAGATGTTGACGTCAGGTTAAAAGCAAGGCAGTACGGATCTCGTAAAAGCCATTGGTATAAAATGATACTATCGGTAAAAGCGTAATAGATTATAGAACTTATGCAGAATGTCTTGACACTGTCATGACCACCAGGGCATGATTTGGCACGCAATTTGAACACATATATATTTGGAATATGAAAAAGTTGGACGGTCGAAATTCTGTTTTAAGAAAGAAATCAAGATGCAAAAAATATGTTCCGGTATTAAGATGGAATGGACAGGCGGTAAAGCGGAGACAAAGATAAGCCGCCGTCACACATGCGGGAGATGAAAGTGTCTGAAGATTTTACACCATAACTCGGACAAATTATAACCGATTTAAATAATTATTTTTCATTTGCCTCATCAATAAACAAAATCAAACGCAGTCGAAGTCGCGGGCAACAACTAGTATATATATAAAGATAACGAAGAACGGGCAGCAGTATCCTCTGTGCGATCAACCTACTGCGATCACCAAATCCGTCTGGCGAGCGTGGAAATTATGGGCAAACCGTCCCGTTCGGAGAGGCCTTAATTCCAGCAGTGGACTGTTATGATAGACTACTGATGATACGAGATTTGTTAAGGTGTAAGATCGACATATCGGCAGTTGGGTAAATACTTACACCGTATTGTGTAAAAAATTTGCCCGCTGTACAGCTAGAGCGTAGAAACCTTCAATGGAAAATTTTACGGATCATCTGATTTCTACTTATTACATCGGCCTCGATGACCGATTGATTATTATCCACATTGAAAACTATACCTAAACCAATTTACAAATATTTTAGAAACGATCGTTTTAGCTATTATTTTCAAAGTGATTTTTAATCACTGCACGTTTCTAGTGATCAAATAGCAATTAGATTTAGATATCCCGGTACTGAGAAATCGGTAGGTATATCTACTTATTTAAAATGAAATATTTTGTTGAACTCGGATATAGTAAAACGGGGTTTAATCACCAATTCAATTTTCTGCCGAAAAGACAGGACACTTTATTTACTTATGTTCTATTACTTTTTTCCTTACAAACTTCACTAAAATTGTTATCTAGTCCTAAGACTAATAAGTACAATGTATTATTATAATCTAATATCTAATATTATGATATCAAATATCAACCCGCATGAGGCCAGATAAACACCCAGACACTGAAAAAAGTTCATGTTCATCACAGAAACATTTTCCAGTTGTGGGAATCGAACCCACGGCCTTTGACTCCGAAAGCAGGGTCGCTGCCCACTGCGCCAATCGGCCGTCAAAATTAAAGTACTTCTACTATACTAATGTCACTGGTTGGGAAGGCAATGCCCTTAAGATACGGCCTAGTGGTCAGGATTCCAATGATTGCTGAACTGTGTTTTACTAATTTAAAAAGTCTATTTCTATTTACTATCTTTTGCGGCATACTAACTTGTTTCCGTCGCTCCCGGTTCATGGCGAGCGTTGTGTGCTCGCAGTAGAAGTCAGGTAGCAATTGCTCGCTGGCACCAGCGGGCGCTGAGCGAACGCCGCGGACCACGCGCATGTCAACGTTGGCGTTCGCGTTGGCTATAGGGGCAGCGAGCGCGTTCGTAGCCTTTAAAAAAAATTAGTTGTCTGTAAAGTCGGTTAGGAAGATAAATTTACGTTATAATGAGCGTTCCAGCAGGAAAAAGATAAATGCGTCACAGGCCGAAAGCTTAGGCCGATCGTGCGACTCTGTCGCTTTTCCGCGCTCACGCTCGGCTCATATGGAACGTGACAATGAGTCATGCTTTTCCGTGCGTGCTGCCAGCGATTTATACGACGACGTCACTTCAAAAAAGAACCAGTATTTGGCATACCAGGATGACCGAGCTTAGCTAAGTAAATGAAAAAAAAACTTTTTAGATGGTGCCAAAATTAACCTTCGTACTTTCGAGGTACACGAAGAAAATGACGTTTACTAAAAATTAATCCAATCCCAACACCCCCTGCTTATTAAAATCCTTAAAATTCGTTGGAGCCGCTCCCGAGATTCTGATTTTATTTAAAGGTACATATATACAAGAATCGCCCGTTTATTGGTGTTAAATATGTACATAGATATACGGATAGATTAATAGATTTTAAAGGTATGTTTCCGTTCTACACAAACACCGACCACAATTTTCACCATTTTTATAAATTTAAATATCCTTGTTAATATTATATTACTCATATTATAAAAGCGAAAGTGAGTTTGTTTGTTTTTTTGTGGTAACTTCACGCCCTCACTTAGTAACGCATCAGCTTGATTTTTGGGCATAGAGTTAGTTGAAACGACGGAGAGTAACATAGGTTCCAATTTATTCCAGAAACAAACGCTTCCCATGGGATTTGGGAACCGTTGGGACAAAGAATACTGGCAACAACTAGTATGGAATAAATAATGTAATAAGGACCTTTGAAAAGTAGATCGAAACAGCAATATAATTTAAGCAATTAATAATACTAGATGGCGCTACAGTCGCTATAAGACCGATTTAAAACATTATATAATAATTTCTTGTATGAGAGCCGTAGCTTAATAGTAAAGGGCTCACGCCGCGATAGCCATGGAGTCGCAGGTTCAAATCCTGTCAATTCCAAAATTTTTAAACGTTATTTTTAAATTTATACAAGTGATTCAGATTTTCCCAAATGTTTACCACTTGATCTTTCAATTTTTTATTTAATTTTTCATTTTAATAAATGTTAGGTTAGGTTAATCTATTATTAACTGCCATTGCTTGACCCCATTTTGGTCGATTTGACACACATGGAGCAAGTCTGTGGTGGCAAGCTGACTATTACCGTATTTGTTGAGGTAAATTCATTATTCCAATGTTCCATAAAAGGCGTTTGTTACCTCTGCTAATTGCGGTGGTACAGCGGCAGTAAGCCTCAGGTAACAGTCCGCAGAACTCTTCAGCTGGGTAAGCCTCTCTTCTTCAAGGGACTCCAGCATGCCCGCGCCCTTCACCACGCTCGTTTCCCATTCCAACCTGGAAGATGCATCGACAAACAACACATTATATCGAAGTTATATCAAGCTTTATTTACCGAAATGACTCGTTAGTTTTGCAGTAAGATGCTAGCCGTAGGACCTAGGGTTAAGTATAATAATGTGCGTTTTTAGCAATTTTAATATCACTTGCTTTAATGGTAGATAAGTATTTATCCCAATAAAAACTTTTAACCACTATTCTACTCAGTATAAGGTTTTTTTAAATAGGCCCAATCTATAGACATTCACATAACACACATGCATATACACACAGTCACACACAATTGCACACACACACACACACACACACACCCGCACTAAATAAGTCGCCGCATGTTTTTATTATTTTAATTGACTCTTATTCTCCTTTTTTTTTATTGGCATTTACTGTGTTCTACTTTTGTCTTATTGGTGCTATACATTTATTGTTGGAGGTGGGCGTTAATTGTTGCGACACAGTTTATACTACTGCAACAGTTATCGTGGCACCATGTTTATTGTGTCAATTCTGTACCCTTACCAATATTCTGAATAAATGAAATGAAACTATTATGCCCTGACCGAACGTCTTTGACGTCATTTGCCCGCGCTTTATCTTCTTTTGCTCAACATTTAAAGACCATAACTTAAAGACCATAACATAAAGACTATCCCTCTCTTGGGAGAGCTTAGCTATCTTATGCCATAATTTTTTTTTTAAACCCAATATCTATGATAGTTGTATTGATAGTTTGTATTGCCGCCAAATTGTAAAAATTGTAAAATTTTTATTCATAATTTTTCTATATGTTTATGCTGTGTACAATAAAAGTGTACTCATTCATTCATTCATAGTTCGAGAGACAAATAAGAAACAAACATAGAAGCAAACTCCTCTACATGTAAATAAAATTAGCTTTAAAACCACAGTAGTTTACCTAGCCCGTTCAGCTTGCACGCAGACATTGTAGTACTCCACCTCGGTCTTCTTGACAGCGTCTTCTGTCTTCCTCTTTTTCACCTGCAGTTTAGCGACGTCTCGCTCACTCGTAGGGTTACCACGCTCTGCTCTTGCAGCGCTCAGTATCGAGTGGGGTATGTGACCCACACTTGAGCTCCGGGACATTCGGCTGTTGAACGTGGTTTAAGTAAAAAGCTGTTCTAAGTAGAAAAGGACTGAGCTATTGCCATCTCAAGGTAATCGCCTACCTCACTGGTTCATCTAAGTTCGAAGTGTAACAGAATTCAAAAGCATACCTTAGAAAATTAACCTACTGAAACTTAATTATTATACGTGTACAGTATAATAATGGGTTTAGGATACTGTTGGGTTTGCCGAGGTTCTGTTCAGCGTCTGGGATGTTCGCTCAGGAATCGTAATTTTTACGCCATTATAAGGAAAAAGACGGCATCCCTCCTGACAAGGTTGCGGTCGAGCTCAAACAGTATCCTGAATATGTTAGCGGGAAAGTTTGATTCACCTATCTTGCAACACTTCATGTCGGTGCTTGTACGGTGAAGCAAATTATATTGAATTTATTCTTTAATCTAATATAATTAATTAATACTAAAATAGTCGTTTAAGATGTATTACTAACAAAGGTGGACCTTAGTTGTCTTAATAAAGAGATTATTATTATTATTATTATTATTAATTAATTATCTGAGATACCCTCTCAGCGCTATAACATGATATTCACTTTAAAAGCTGTAACACTTTGAACGCTCCCTGGGAAATAAGTCAGTCCGAGTCTATTCACCTGTTTAAACATTGCTTAAAAAATTATTACTTATCTATGTAATTGCTGTACCCTAAAAAGCTGTACCCTGCCACGCTTCTCTGTGGCACATTGTGATTGTTGTTGAGAAAAATAGATAAAAACAATCCTTGATGCGTATTATATATTATGCTAAAATTTCAGCTCGATCTGTTCAGAACTGTTTGAGTTTTTGAAGCGTACACAAACCAACATAACATTATATATATATATAGATTTATATTCTAGTATATATAGATTTGTAGTTATTATGTCAATGAATATATATATATATATATATATGTATGTTCATGTAAGTTGATTTTATTTTTTGTAACATACTTTATGCACCGACTTTTCACCTTTTTATCGACTTTGCACGCTCAGGTTGCCTTTAAAATATTACTTTTAGTAATAAGGCCGCCAGTGCACCCTAGCTCTAACTATTACTGTTTTCCTTGTGTTTTTCCTATTCTGTTGTATTGCAGTAAAGTTTTTCTATTCTATTTTAGGTTAATTTCCTGGTGGTAGGAAATTACACTAATTATTAGACATATTCAAGAGGGAATCTTAGCGTTGATGCTAAGTGAAAATATGCGTAAGTATTCATTTCATTCATTTAATTTTTTTTATTTGCATGTCACATTACAGTACCTAGAATAATCTTATATCTTTAAATGAGCAATTCTTGTTTATATATAATATTGGAATCTCGGAATCGGCTTCAACGATTTTCATGAAATTTAGTATACAGTGGGTTTCGAGGGCAATAAATCGATCTACCTAGGATTCATTTATATGGTAAACTCGGGAAAAAAACTGCAAAAAATATCCTTTTTAAGAGATGCGTCAGATGCGTGAACGGTAAACGGTAGGTATATTGAAATTGTCGGAATTGTTGTTTCTTTGAAGTTCTATTATAAAACAGTCCGCGACAACATACGAATATTTTCTTCAGTAGTAGTATTCGCGTACGAAGTCGCGCGGGTCCGCTAGTGTTATTATTAATAATGGTCTAAAAATAAATATTCTCCTCAACTTACAAATCGAACAATGCTACTCACAAATCGAAATCATGTATTTTAAAGGTAGGTTATCGTTTTTTATGAAAGTAGTTTTAAATAGGATTACTTGTGTTAAAGCCATTTTTACTTTTTTTAAGTCGGACTTTTGCTTTGCAGCTCATGGTTCATAATATTGAAAAATGATAAGTTTTACCTAGCATTATATTAAAATATTCCTTATGTTACGTGTTTTAAAAACATTGAAGCCACTGTTTATTTCAATTAACCCAATTTTGGCAAGATCGACGGCTCCGAAACCGGAAAAATTTTAAACCGTTTCGGTTTTGTTTTTCTGACCGGTTAAACAGCTAAACCGGTTTTTATTTAATGTAGCTCAATGGATTGAAATAAACCGGTTTTACGAACTTGAATTTCAGTTATTTTTGTGATTTGCTGCACGCGCTGCAATAAGTACAAGTAATTTGAAGCGCCAGGACATTTAAAAATGGTCATAAGTTATTCCATGCACAACATTGTTCTTAAATTGCTTGCTTTTTCTTTGAAATTAGCCAAAAGTGTCGTCATACTATGGGTACCTAAGTAGGTATTTATATTCCAAAAATAAGCTTTTCTATTTAGACATCTTCATTTATAAGAATCGACACAAATCTATTTAAAAAAATATATAATTTATACTATTTTTAATTTTTGCCGCGGCTAGGACTCGCACGCGTCACGAATTAGGCTAGGCATTTGTGAAACAGACTAGCGCGCTTTGCATACACCGGTTAATTATGGTTTAAGAAACGTAATGCGATTACATTACGTGGTTCGCTCATTAAGAACGGTAACCTACAGCATTTCGGTTCGTTCAATCATTTAACCGGTATAACGAAGAACATTAAAAAAACCGGTTATGAATCAAAATTTTCCGGTAAATTGAAACCGGTTCCGAACCCGGGCTGGCTTATACAAATAAATAAACAAACAGATAGATAAAAAAATCCGTATTTATAATATTAAAATACAGTTTCAGCTTAGATTTGTCGAGTGTCTTAGAAATAACAAAATTAAAAAGGCCTAATAAAATTTATAGCTTCATTTTTAAAAGAACGTCTGCTTAGTGCATTTACTTACTTATTAGTATAGTTGTGATGAACCAAGTGAAGTTAGTGCCTTTACAAAGTAAGAACTTCTTGAAATAGATTTCTTATAAGATAACACGAGTATTGCATCATGCATGTATAAATTAGATAATATACTGCTTAGTAATCAACTAATAGTTTTTAATATACTCTTTAAAGATCCCAAGGGTTTAACTTATACCACTCCAAGTAACACGACTAGAGTAAAAAATAATCTATGGCAAATTATAAGTTTATTTCAAGCGTGAGAAGTTCTTATAATATAAAGGTGAATACTGAATAGCAACGGCCTTTCCTTTATTCAAACACTCCATAAAAAAGATATCTAATAATAATTCGCCTTCACAGCCCACATTATGACAGTCGCAAGGCAATGAATCGCCGCATAGCTAAATAATCGCATCGCATATAGACTGAAGGATCCTTCAATTAATTTACGGAATTGTCGTCGGAAACTGATGAAGTGCAATTACGCTTAATTTTTTAATACCAATTGGTAGGGTCAAAGGACCGTCATCAGTCCTGTCGAGATTTTACAAGGGCTCAAACCTAATGTCCAACGAAGCGTCCTGTAGTTTTTCATTTTCTCTAGCAGCTGCATGAGATTGCCTCTTCGACTTGGCCTCGGCTGACCTGCAGTCCGTAAGCGTACGCGTCATCTTGTCTACATTACCCTCGATCTGCGAAGTAAGACAAAGCAGTTTGAACATCCGCTCGGCTGGCATATGCAGGAAACAAAAAAATAATCCTCCCCATTATGGTAAGATACTAAAGTCAAAGAGTATAAATATATCTGGATTCTCTTTACCTTCTTCCGTAATTTGAGCTGGCTGTCGATGACATGTTTCATTGGTTTTACTAGTTCTTCTGATAGAGCACTGGAATAATTTCTGTAAAATTGAATAACGTTTTACTTAAGTTTTATACTGAGACGATTTTTTGGGGGTGTGGCCTGTGCGACAGATTTCAAGGGATTTAAAAATTATTTTTATTTCGAATTATTATTTCATTTCGGAAAACAATAGACAGCTGCCACGGTATGCAATTTGTACGGTTTAAGTGACTTTGTGTTAAAACACGCTGATATCTTCATCTTCACTGACATTACTGACACCAGCGTCTAAGTTAATGTCATTGTCAATTACCGATTTTGCCCAGGTATTGCGTTTCTTTTGTTGAATAAAATTAACGTAATAAGTGTTGCTCAATTTTGTAAAAAAAAATATAGCAAGATTCTCCAGTACGGTCGGATTTGGTCGGGATCGTTGTCTTTTTAGCCGTTTTACCACCCTATTGTTACGCCACTGGTCGTGGGACAGTTTTCGACTTATATATGAAACCGGATGCTGCAGAAATTATGCGACTCACAACTCATAAAATTACGCTCGTTGGCCTCACGCGATATACGAAGGTGTTTATTGTTTGGTTTGTATGTCCTTCAATCATGCAGCCATGGAGCGACGGATTCACGTGATGATATGTACAGAGATATTTTATAGTTCTCCGAGGCACGGGTCTGGATCACGCCCATTTCCTATTTCTATATATCTGGTACTGAGAATTTCTGGAAAGATTGCAATACCTGGGAGTTCATATTTTTTGTACTAATAACACAAAGCGGTAGCCTTGTGATAAGGTATTTAACCTCCCTTCGGGAGGTTGTCGGAGCTCGATCCACGCACGTATTTCAAACTTTTCGGAACTATGTGCGTTTGATGCAATGAAATATCTCTTGCTGTATTAGTAACGCAAAACATTGTGAGGATCCCTGCAAGCCGGAACGTTCTCCATAGTGTTCTCAAAGGCTTGATAAGTCTACTGATATGCACTTGGATAGCAGCGTGGTGGAGTACGGCCTTTAGGAGACATGTATCCTAAAGTAGCTCAGTAATGGGCTGTTGATGTTAAAATAAAACAGCTTGGGAACTACAGCATTTGAACGTTTTCAATCACAAGTTTTCGCACGCTCAAGAGCAAGCATGCACGCTGCATCTGGTCGAAACAAAATGACGGACATTCGAATTGTCTCCTCTAAGTCATTCAACTTAACAATTATTGGTCTATACATGCTAGCCACCGGACCAACAAGGCATTAATCAGTCCTTACCTATGAATTTCTGATCGTTTCTCCATCTCGATGGCGACGTGCTTCCACGCGTCTGCGCATGAACCGACGCTTTCCTTGCATGCTTTGCTTAACTTCGTGCCCAACTTTGATAAACATTTCGAGTAGTAGTTCTCTGCCTCTACCCTAGAAAGAAAAACACAAATTCAAATTTGATTTTTATTTTAAAATATCTAATAAGAAAAAATAATGTCAAGATCCTCCAGTCTGCCCGTGACATTTTGCTCCTCCTCCCCGGACTTTGAATTAGGTCGGTCAATCAAAGTCCGAGGAGGAGCAAAATGACACGGGCCTCCAACCGTAGGTATACATCTGGGATCGGTGCCTTTTTGACCATTTTTCACAATGTTTACTGGTCGTGAAACAGTTTCAGACCGGCAATAAGCGAGTAAAATCGAGCTCCCATTTCATAGTACTTTTGAAAAATGAATGTTTATACAATCGTTAAAATTAGGTTTAAGTACCAACCAACCTATATTATTTATTTATTATTATTATTATAACAAAAATAACAAAAACAGTACATAATAAAAAAAAAACTAGGTAAAATAGTTCTACCGTGTCACAATACTCTGGTGTTAAATACAGTTGCAGCTGACCTAGGAGACCTGTATGACGGCAACAAACAATATTATTTGGGTGATCGGGTTCGAACGGCTGATGTATCCTCTAACTTGTTAGGTGTTTTAAGCATTTATGCACAGAATTTAGAACGTGAAGAATCCGTGTACACAACTAATACTGAAGGATCAAAAACCAGTCCACTTTAGTAGTGTTTCTCGTGAACCGCCTGGGTTAGTTACTGCACACCATTTAGCAGTTGACAGTAAAAATTTTAGCTCTATATTCTAAACGTTTACCCTAAAATGGGGAGAATAAGAAAACTTTGTGAGGTAGCAACATTACGTGGAATGTAAGGTGAGACGTGCGCGAGGCGTTTTCACTGTTTTTGGACACAATGCACTGCATGCATAATAATGGCTGAATGAGGGTTCTATATTTTCTTAACTCTGCGCATTTAAATATCATTAGTTCTAACGGTGACGAAAAGCGTCCTGAGATAATCTGTATGCCTAAGAGTTTTTCGTAATGTTCTCAAAGGCGTGTGAAATCTGCAAAGCCAGTGTGATGGACTACGGCCTTAACCCTTCTAACTACAAGAGAAAACCCGGGCCCTATAATGGGTAGTAGAATCGGTGTATGATGATGATATTTAAAGTATGGTTAATCTACTATAGTTATTTCAGTTTTTAACTTCATGCTGTCGTTTTATATCGTGGCCCACTTGGCACATCGCGTTCGATGATCTATTTCTGTTTTTGTGGCCTAACATCACGGGTCGCGGATTGTCTCGCTTTTTTCCTAGATTGCATTAGCGTTGTCGGTGGAACTGTAAACAAAACTGTTTTTACCAGTATACAATATTTTCGGCACGATTTAGTGCAAACTTTTGAGTATGTTTCTAATTATTAAAAGGTAATCCCTATCCCTATCCCTACTAATATTATAAATGTCAATGTAAGTTTGTTTGTTACGCTTTCACGCAAAAACTACTTTACTGATCCTCATGAAACTTTGTACATATATTTTTGGAAGTGTTAGAAGTAATATAGTATACTTTATATCCCGAAATTAAGCTCGGTTCCTTTGGGAGAGGGGATAAGTGTTTGACGATTTTACACCATAACTCCGACAAATTATAACCGAATTAAATAATTATTTTTGTACTATAGAGGTCATAATATGTGTTTAATTTTGCCCAAACTGTGGTTGGAGATAGAGGACAGAACTCCTCAGCGGACAGCAGCAAACTCCTCATTTAAGGCTTAGCGATACTGAATTCTTTAATTTTTTTTAGATCTACAACTAAATTTTATGCCACATCAAAAATTTTGCAGTAATTATGTATTTTTCATTTGTTCCTAAAAGGCAAGATGGCCAGTTAAAACTTTTTTGCGTCGTTTCGCTATAACTCCGTCAAATGTGGAGCAATTTAAACAAAGACACATTTTAAAACTCCAGGATGCGAGTTATGTATATTATACATACCAAATTTTCAAAGATCGTTGCAATAATTGAGTCAAACATAGGTTAAAAAACGAAAAATATAAGAACGAAACCGACTTTCGTATTCGTAATGATGTGAAGACGGCACTTCTTCTAATATATCAAATATTATTGATTTACTGTTTCAGTACTTGAAACTATGTATACATAGTTATATCTCATAAACAATAAGGTATTGTGTTATTGCCGCAACTGTAGAAAGCGAACATTGCAAAGAGGCGATAAGATTGCTTATCTTCTGTAGGTAGGTATTAGTTCTAGGTAGATACTATAAACAAAGCTATCGGTAAGCAAAATCCGCGTATCATTGTTATAGTCAAGCACGCATATTTCACTCTACACGTTGAAAAAAAAAACACTAAAATGGATAACGAGCCCGTCGAAACGACTTACATTGTCGCGAATTAAAGTCTTGTAAACATTTTGTTTAATAATTTCTGTTCAGTCGATTGTTTAGGGGCTCACCATTGAATACCATGAAAATAATTGTCCAAAAAGGGTATGCGGGCTCAGAATGATAAGTGCTAAAGACACAGCCACCGCGCTGACTATTATGGAGAGCTTTCAGGCATGCAGGTTCCCTCACGATATTTTCCGTCACCGTTTAGCCAAGTGACATTAACAAAATTAAAGAGATTCGTTAGTGACATCGGCTTTCCTTTCATGGAGACCGTGCCCCGGCACGGACCACTGACTTTTCGGGGTTATGTGCGTTTTTAAATATCACTAGCTTCAAACGGTGGAGGATAACACCGTGAGGACACCTGGATGCCTGAGAGTCTTCCATAATGTTCTCAACGGTGTCTTAAGTCTACCAATCTGCACTTAGCCAGCGTGGTGGACTACGGCCTAAACCCTTCTCATTCTGAGTGGAAGAGCTATGCCCTGTAGAAGGCCGGCAGTGGCCAGTGGACATTGTCTTCCTGAAAGTAAGTTCGAAGTCTACGCACCTTATTTATACATGTTTGATAACGAGCAAACGCAGAAGGCGGGTCTTTGGCAATGTTCTGGCAAAACGGACGGAAAGCACCAGTCAGGCAGTCATCTAGGCGCTGGGGACGTTGACTATTACCCGTAATCAATATCATCAGCCTCTTGACGGCCCACGGCTGGACATAGGCCTCCTTTGTCAAAGGATACCTGTCTCAGCCAATCAGATCGATTTCGGCAGAGCCAGTTACCTACTTAGTAGAACCTACCTCTCTTGTAATATGGAAGCTAACTCCTTGCTGAAGTCGCTGCCCTGTTTCACGTACCGGCGTAACTCGTCGAAGCCGTTCTGTGCCTGCAACAATGAAAATAAACCATAGTAAACACAATGATCAAAACTCCTGATCAAACTAGCTGATGTTACTTTAAGCTAAGTGTGTTGCGGACTACTTTAGGCCGCGTTTGAACCATATTTCTCCAGTTTAAAGTGAGCAAATTTATAAAATCACGAATCGTTGATAGGACTTCGACTTCACATTCAGGGGACCGTGTCCGAATCCCAGCCTATATATGACCTATAAATTTATAAGTTATGTGCGTTTAAAGCAATTAAAATATGACTTGCTTCTACGGTGATAGAAATCATTCAAAAACCAGCATGGCAATTGGCAAAGTGGTGGACTACGGCCTCTACCCCTTCTCATTGTGGGAGGAGCCCTGTAGTGGCCCGGTAATGGATTGATATGATGAAATTCATAAAACTACCACCACAGTAGCGTTTCCAGGGGAAAAGTTTGCTTAGGTGCTTGGCCACCTAAGCTACCTTCTTCCAAAGACAACTAGCTGACGCCCAAAAACAACTTGGTCACCTCTGACAAGTCTCCATTTTTACTGAATATCAATTAACCTTCTTGCTAAAGTACAATTCTGACTTATAATTTATTCTAAGGATTCTCAGTTTAATATCTCTACGCTGGATCAAGCCCCTCGTAAATTTTGGAACAGGTTTTGGAACGTGGCGCTAGTATCTAGAACCGATAAGATACGCTATAAAGCCGCCGCTCTTTGACTGCAGGTCGGCGGCTCATTTGTGTAGTAATTGAAGGCCAAGGCCGCCGTTTTCAACTGTTCGTATTGACTCTAGAATCCGCCGCGGCGGCACCAGTCATGCCATGTCAGGGAACTGACATGCACTGTGCAGGAACTGACCAATCAGTGGGGCGATTATGTAAACATGTCCAGTTATTCAAGGATTGTTAATGAATACAATTGGTCATGGATCGTTGTATGCAAATTCATATTGTGTTAAACTGTCCATCAATGAAGAATCTGAATTTGGAGGATCTGAAAGATATCGGTGCACGTTTTACCTAATAATTCAACCGAACGATTGATCTTTTATGATTTTGATTGAATTGTAACGAAAAACAAATGAGTAACTAAAGTATATAATACATACAGAAAATGAAGAAATATGCCTAGTTTACTTTCTCTAATAGATTCAAAATAAAAAACATTCAATAAAAATATTTAATCGAAAAGTCTCAGTACTTCAAAGAAGCCATCGACTTTTCTTTTTGACGAAAGAAGCGAATGACATTTGATACAGCCATTAGTAAAAACTACATACCCAATATGTTAAACATATATATCTATATCATGAAGCATATAAATCTATGTCATTAAGCAACTGATTTAAAGAGCAGCTGGCGGGAAGAGCCATTTCAAGTTTTTATCACCACTGTTTAAGTCTGTCGGCACGCAGCTGTTACTAAAAGAATAAATGCCAAAGCCTTGGAGCCGCATTCTTTGACCCTGGAATCTCACCCCCCCTCTCTAGGGGAGGTGCTATACGCAACTTTCTTCTCTGCCAAAGTGCAGGACCACTCGGTCAAATAAAACTATGGAAAGGTGCATGGCTTGTCCATGTATTTCATCATCACCCTCCGCTTAGAATTTGCAGTAAGGAAATTTATCTAATAATCTTACGCAAAACTATTTTATGAAATAAGACGTTGGTTCATATTAACTGTTTCGAAACGGAACCCTAAAAAGAGCCCAGTTAAAAAGAGAGATTAATTTAAATGGGAGTATTGGGATTGTTCAATAGATTTATTTGATAATCTTAATCCTGATTGACATTCGTGGCGATCGTGACCTTTAGTGAAAGTATTGTCATGTGTCAGTTTAAAAGCAATGAATCGCACGCATAGGAGAGGACACACACATCTCGGCTTTTGTTGATCGCATCGGGCAAGAGCCCCTAGAAACCTTGGAACAGCAAGAGCTGTAAGAGTCAGACGGGGTGCGTGTGAGCCTGTGTGTGAGTAAGTAACGCCTAATCAAACAAGATTCCTAGGCATACATTTACCTTTCACCAATCCATTTTCAATACGCAACTCACATAAACTAACTTCTCTATAATTCTTGCCATAAGGTTTGGTATTTTGTGTTTGTATTATCAAATATTTTATTTTTCGTATGAATTTAAATAAAAACAAAATTTATGTTTTTTTTTAATTTTCTTAACCTTATCAGAAAACAACCTCTTTATTTAGGTCCTTATCATAACTTTTGTATTCAATGAGATATCTGTCTCAATCGGCGCCTTAAAGATTTAAGGAAAATTATAACAAGGCGTAAATAAAAAAAAAACATGAGAACAAACACGCAAATAAAATTAAAGCGTTTTAACATTTTTGCATTTTCCCTTGCTTTTGCGATAAAAAATAACATTCGCTAGCGATACTTATTTAGCTTCCCAGTTGTTTTCATTTATAACGGAAGAAAATAAATGGACAAACTATGATATTATTAAAATTTTATGGCTACAGATGCAGGGCAATACGAAATAGATGAGAATAAGATAGCGTCCAGTGAAACTAGTCGCAACAATCGACAGTAATAAATGATTAGTAGTAAATTGTCGCAGCCATTATTGCTATCTCAACAACGATCGTCGCAGGCGCTCTGTGTCTGTACTTACCTTTAGTACGAAACAGTACGACTCGCAAACGTCAATGTTTTTCGAGTGCAGTCACTGTAACTTTCGTGTACACATTTCTAAAACTGCATATGTGTGCCAATTTCGGTTGGATATTGCGAAGTGACTTTTAATGATCAAGATTGCGGAAACGAAAGGATATGTTAAGCTTTCGCAGCCTGTCTCAATCAATATTGTCAGTGTTTTAATAATACCACAAAGTTGTGCAATTTAATCGTGCTTATACTTATAAATTTTAAAAGGTACAATTAATTAGGTAAGACAAAGGACAATAAACAAATGCTTAATATGCAAAAGGTTATTTGGAGAGTAAAATATGATGACTTGTCATTAAATTTCACCCACTATATTCAGCTTCTTATTCAAAATAAATCTTTCTTTCTTATTCAATGCTTATAATAGACATTATAGCGTTTCGAAATTACAAAAACTCTATTCACGAGAAGTCCAGGCAGGCTACAGTTGGAAATTATACATTATTGAAAAGCAGGAAGGTAGTAACACTGTTTATGTGAGGGGTTTTCTTTTTAATGCAATTTTGTAGTTATTTCACGATGACGTAATCCCTATTACGTCATCGTGAAATAACTACAAACGAACTCCATTCGAAACTCTAAAGTACTGACGCGGACGCTTCGAACTGTGCTACCGTACTAAGGCTGCCGTAAGCAAATATGTTAATGAGAAGAAATCTCGGAGCAGAGCAAGACAAAAGGAGAGCTAGTAAGTTATTGAATTTCCAGAGCTATTCATTGCACGCGATTTTTATTATTACGATTACTGCATATTCATTGGTTACCTACAAGAAGTGGCAAGGAAGTAGGTCGGTACTGATGTAACTAATCGTTGAGATGACCTTCAACATTTTCTATTGTTTAATCAATATATTGAGTACTGTACTTGTGAGTATTAATGCCAATTAAAGTTTAACATTTCGTTAAAATAATAGTTTACGATTCGAAGGGAGCACTCACACTAACGTAAAACCTATGTTTATGTTTAAAACCGATGAACCGGTATTTAATATGCTACATATTAAATCAATTCTTAAATCCAGATTAACATATGAAATAAATGCTTCAAACAGTGTAAAATAGTGCTAGTCGTGTAAAGTAAGTATCGAAGACAAATAACTGACTGTATACTTAGGTACTTTTATTACAATTTTGCGCAAGCGACAATAAGAAACGTTTCGCGGTTTAGAAGGAGTTAGCTGATAAATAGACAAAAGCGGGAAGAGACTTTGTTTCATACTACATAGTGATAGAGAAGAGAAGATTGAGAGAGTGAAGAGAAGATGGGTTTTAATTCGTAATTAAATGGGCACGTAAATTTTTCATACGTTCATTTCGAATACCAGCAAAACTATGTAGGTAAGAACCATAGATAATGCTATAAAATGTTATACATGTATCGTAGTATTTGATTATACTAATCTGTGGTTAAGGTTAGGGTTGCTATCATAGTTAGTTTTACACTCTAAATTAAAGTGGCGTAATCATATAGAATACATCCAAGCTAGGATAGTATCACTTACTGGAGCCCTGGTAGATCTACCCGATGTATAAACAAGAAATTCCGCACTATTATTTACAAATCATTCGTTAGCCCCTTATAAAAATACCTCATAGAAATATGGAGAAGTGCATGTGATACAAACCTATAATATTATTCAAATTTCTCAAAACAAACTCTTGGAAACCTTGTTCCAACTAGATTTTCGCTATCCAACTAAAAACTAACATACTTTCCCTTAGCCAGTTGTATTATAAATAAAACATGCAAAATAGTTAGAAAAATACTTACCGAAGTCATACAAACACTAATTACTTTTAAAACTTAATCACATCTAAATACACGAAATAGACAAAAATTAAGATTACCCAAGGCTAGAACTAAGTATGGCAGTAAAACAAGTTGAGGGAGCACTACTATACAATAGTCTACCTAAAGTTTTTTGCGAGATATCTTTTAAATCGTTTAAAGATAAGCTAAAAAAGCATTGTTTAAATTTCTTATAAACGCGCCACCTTTTATTTTATTCTACTACCAAAAGCTGTTATTTGTATAAGCTGCTAGTTTTGAATCATACTAACTAGATACCAGATAATATATTACCACTGTTTTATGTTCATTTAAATTTCTCATTAAGTGAAACCGTTTCTTTTGAGAATAATTAATGTCTAATGTTAAAAGCTGTGGAATGCACTCCGTGATGACATTCGACGCTCAAGTCCTTTGCGATTTTTAACATCGTGTAAGGAGGCACTGTTTGTTACTATAAATATGTGTATGTATGTGTTATTTATGTATATAAATTATATAAACATATATATTTATATATATTATTACTATGTTCGCTATGCTCGGAGTATCTCTACCTGATTAAATCAGAAATGTGGAGATCCGTAGAAGAACCAGAGTTACCAAAATAGCACAACGAGCCGCGAAGCTGAAGTGGCAATGGGCGGGGCACATAGTTCGAAGGAGGGATGGACGTTGGGGTCCCAAGGTGCTGGATTGGCAGCCCCGTACTGGTAAACGCAGCATTGATCCACCCCCGACGAGGTGGACGGATGACATTAGACAGGTAGCTGCTGGATTCAAGTGGCACAAAACCGTGGAATTTGGAACTCCCTACAAAAGACCTATGTCCAGCAGTGGACGTCTATCGGTTGATATGATGGTATTATTTAATTAATAATTTATTTAATTATTTATGTATTTTTATAGTGTGTAAATCTATGTAATTATATTCCTTTAGTAAAAAGGTAGCCTGGACGTGATCACTTTTAGTGATAAGGCCGCCTTTTGCACATAATTTATTTTGAAGTAAGTGTTCCTGTGTATTTCCTTTATTATGCAATAAAGTTGTTTAAATAAATAAATAAATTTCTTTAAACCTATAACATGCGGAACCCTAAAAACGAAGCTCTATTTGACGCCATTCAAATGCATTATTCATAACATTACGCCTTTCGTCATATTCAAGTAGATACTTTCTTTTTGTCTCTCCATATTATGAAACAGCTGTCTCATTACTCTTGATGAATAGATTACATACTATCATTATTTTGACTGATCAGGCTATGGGACCGCAGAGAAATTAACCCAAATATGTTGAGTGCGATTGGAATTTGTGTCACTGCGATTGATTGGTGATACATAAAGGTTAACTTAAAAGTCTTGAGTAATTAAAATATCACTTGCTTGAACGGTGAAGGAAAACATCGTGAGGCAACCTGAGAGTTCTACATAATGTTCTCAATGGTGTGCGGAGTCCACCAATCCGCACTGGGCCAGCGTGGTGGACTACGGCCTTAACCCCTTTACATTGTGGCAGGAGACCCGTGCCCTGTAGTATGCCGGTAATGGGTTGATATGATGATGATGAAAGGTTAAGCGCGGAAGACTGTCTCTTTTTATGGTTGCAATTGACGGACCATGTAAATGGCATACATAAATACTTTTAATAAACACCCAGACACTGAAAAAAAATCATGTTCACCACACAAACATTCTGACACAGAAAGCAGGGTCGCTGCACACTGCGCCAATCGGACGTCAATTATTATAATCCTTGTTTCAGAGACTATCCTAGGTGAAACTAGGATAAATATTAACACATATTAAACTGTCATTTTAAAATGAAACAGATCTGAACCATCGGGAATTGGGATGGCATTTTTCCAGTTGTCTGAATTGAAACCACTGCCGTGGACGCAGAAAGCAGAGTCACTGCGCCCAGCGCCAACCGGCTGTAAATCTAACCATAAAAATGGAACAGCCATTTTATTGCTTATCTTTTGATGTTGGAAAACTATTTTATTTTATACTACTCCTACCAATGCGAAAGTTTGTATAGATGGATAGTGTATGGATGTTTGTACTTTCAGGTATTAGCGACAGATGCTAGCAATTCAGAAATTCTAGGAGATCCGAGGATCTGACCCGTGACCACTCAATTGCCAGCTTTCTTTTCTTACTACTATAATGAATAATTTTTAAGTTAACATCTCCTGAGGATGCTCCAGTTTCGGAGAGAAACGTGCGTAGAGAGTACATTGCCGAAGATCTGTTTGGTGTGGAGTATAAGGATTGAAGAAATTATAAATTACACCATACAGATTCTCCTTCTTTTCGCGGACTATAGCAAATTAAGCTTAATTTTCATAATATATCATGGATTTACGAAAAGGAACGCCTGCTTCTATCCATTATCTTTTTTTACTCTTAAGTTAAATGAAAAAACATTTATAATAGGTATTTGCTAGTTAATTGCTAATTAGGCGAAATAGTTTCAAACGTGATCTAGACACGTTTTTGTATACTCTCAACTTCAACCGACCTTCAATTTAGTCTTCTCGTCTGCTTTAAACGCGACTGCCTAAAAACTGTAATTTTTTTAGGTTAATTTTTATGTATGAATACTTAATATAAATTATAAATATACTACGACAATACACAAATCGCCATCTAGCCCCAAAGTGAGCGTAGCTTGAGTTATGGGTACTAAGATGACTGATGAATATTTTTATGAACACCCAGGCATATGAATGCTTTTCAGTGTCTGTGTGTTTATCTGTATATTATAAGTATATTTTCAATAAAAATATTCATCAGCCATCTTACTACCCATAAAACATATTATATTATATATTTATTTATTTGAATATCTATGGGATTTTATTAGAACCCCTTTCCCACTAGCTTTGACTGAATAAAATTATAATATGGCGGCTGTATAGCGCCATTTTTAAATTTGAAAATGTTTGGCTAAGGTTTCTTACTACATCACTGCAGTTAGTTTTAGACTTAGTTCAGTCTTGCATTAGCTGAACCGATTGGGGCCAATTCGGAACCAAAGTAGAAACGCACAGACAAAAAAATTTAAACAAATAAATACATATGTAACGTCATAATAAAAGCGTTTACTATATAACTATAATAAGTAAATAAGTAAAAAAGTACATAAAAAAGTATACGGTACATAGGTATAACAAAAAAAAATATTTTAAAAACTTTTGTTGGAGTCTGTCTGTTTGTTCCGCTTTGTTAATCTCAGAAAAATAAAATTTGGACGGGCCTTTCATAAACTGGCAAATAGAAAATAACGCTTTTTCTGCAATAAAAGAAATTAAACCCAAAGTTGTAGACAAAATACGATTCAGATAGGGAATTTTTTGCAGTAATAGGGGAAAGACGATTAAACATTTTGATTTAACCTGTAGTAACCGCGCGCGCGAATTAAATACTGTTTTAGAATAGAGGATGAAATTTTTGTACAGGAAAAATGTACTTAGAAAGTAAATTGGTCTAGTATAACCATTTATAAACATACACAGTAATATAAATACAGATGTGCTTATATATTATTCACGTCACTCACAATAAATTCTTTAGCTGTCGTCAGTCACGCGCCAAAACGGAATACATCAATGGATTAAATGATTGTATATGAAGCTATATATAAACCATATACTGCAACGCGCTTTAACTTTCTTTACACCATAGGCTTTCACCGCGTACTGTTATGTGACTTAAATTTAAGGCGTTAAGATTCATATTCGTGTGACATGAAATGAGAGTTAAGGCGATTTCGTCGACATCGTGAGTGGAATGACGAGTGCTATGTTGACTTCCGGTGTCGCGGGAAGTGTGGTACCGACATTATAACGTAGAAATGGATTGATCGGTGCTCCATTGCGGACAATTCATATCGCTATAGCTGTTCCCCACGATTTTACTCGCGTGTACTGTTATATCAATACTAATATTATAAATGCCAAAATGTTTGTTTGTTTTTGGTTTATCCTCACTCAATGAAATATTCTATGTACATGATAATGAAGAATAAAAACACAAAACATAGGACGATCTGTCGCTCCGATCAATCGCAAAAAAATCGTCACGGTCTATCGCTGAACTGCAGTATTCTTTGCAGTCTTCACTAAGTACATTTTTGTTACGATATACCATTTAATAGCAACTAGCTTGCAACGGGTAATGGCATCAGAAAAAGCAAAATACTGTATCGTTAGTATTATGATATTTGTCATAACCGATACGAAAAAATATAAAAACTTGTGGCAAGAATCGTAGACAAGTTAAGTTATATGAGTTGCCCATTAAAAATTGATTGGTGAAAGGTAAGTGTATGCCTAGGAATCTCCTTAGACTAGGTGTTACTCGCTTACGCATTGCCTTGTTCATCGATAGTAAAACCGGACATCAGATACACCTGCAAAATCCTTTTGGTGCAGACGGATAAAAGCTATATTATGCCAATTAAGCTTAATTTGCTCTACTCCGCAAAATACAGGAGAATCTGTGTGGTGTAATTTATAATTTCTTCAACCCGTGTACTCCACACCTAACAGATCTTTGGCAATGTACCCTCTACGCACGTTTCGCTCCGAAACCGGAGCATCCTCAGGTCATGTTGACTTTACAATTATTCATTGTACCCTTATATCACTACCGTGTAATTCTTATGTACGCATCAAAAGTGCCACCTGTGGGCCTACTTGAATAAAGATATTTTTGACTTTGACTTTGACTTTGACTTCATACTCCACACCGAGATCTGTTCTCTGTTGATTCTCCTGCAATTCGCAGAATATAGCAAATTAAGCTTGATTTTCATAATAAATCATGGATTTCCGCAAAATAACGCCTGCTTCTATCCAATACGGATAAAAGCTGCCTGTCTAAATGGAACCTAAGTTCCTAACTCGGAAAATTTCTTATTTGTGGAGAGTTGTAGCGACTTGACAACTTTTTCTGTTACCTAAGGTACCTTATTCATGTAGTCGTCAGTCAATGTTTCTAATAAGTTTATCGTTTTCTAATAAGTTTCTAACTGTTTCAAATAAGTTTACCATTTGCGACCTCTGTCGCAATGGATGATATATTTTTGAAGTCGTGTGCTTTCCGAAAAATATATATTCATAATAAAATATATTATTATGAATGATGCATTTAAAGTGAAAAATCTGAACAGTAGCCTATGAGAGACTTTTAATGTATTCTTATATAATAGGTATCTCATTCTCTTCCTATAAGATTTATGTGATTGTTTCTTTATCGTGCCGCATTTTCGTTTAATCGAGTTTCAAATCACACGATTCTAAAGAAGATAAACTACAAAACTGTATCAACAACTCTGATTATTACTAATTTACTACTTTTATTATATATTATTCGAATTTAATGTAAAATAAATAAGAAAAATACATTTTCTAAAATCCAGATTGCGCTGTTAAGAGGTAATGTGAAAAGTATTAAACATAGTATACTGCAATCTGCATTAGTTTTAAATTAAATTTAGCTCAAAATTATAATAAAACTAGTAGATTTGTAATAATCAGAGTTGTTGATATAGTTTTTTAGTAAATCTTCTTAGCAATCGTTTGATTTGAAACGCCATGAAATATGATGTGGATAATCTTTTTTTTTTATTGCTTATAAATGCACAGGTATGCTAGAAACATTTCGCAACTTTCTTGGTCCAGTTTTGAATGTTCAGATAATAGTGATTGAACTTTCTCTAATAATAGTCATGGGCATGGGGCAATTCAACAATAATTATCGGATAAATAATGGCCGCTCCAAAATTAATCACCAATTAATGCTATTTTTCTCTGAATTTATAATTAAATCTAATAATTTGCATTTTTTTTTCCATTTTTTATTGACTATAAATGGCACATTCATTCATGTCATTCTAAGCATGTATTTTTAAATATAAAGGAATACGGATGTATGTACAGCCACTGCAGCCCGCAGTCCGCAATAAAGAATTTTGAATGAATTTCTTGACCTACCAATGCATACATTTAAAAAATGTGTAAAAACGCATCTAGTACAGCGAGGTTACTATACATTTGATGAATTCCTCAATGACAAGGTAGAATGGAAGCAGCCAGCCTCGCTCTCATCTCCCGCAAGATAGCAAAATGATTGTAAATGTTGATGTTGGAAAAGAGCAACTACTGAGTTTCTTGCCGGCTCTTCTCGGTAGAATCTGCTTTCCGAACCGGTGGTAGAGTCACACAAACATGCATACTTGACGTTTCAAAAGTGCTTATAAAGTAGGCCTACTTGAAATAAATGAATTTGAATTTGAATTTGAATTTGAATACTGAGAAAAATTACTATTTTGAAATTTGAATAAATACAAATTTGAAATTAGTACTAAGACAAACCGGTTAACGTGCTCTGCGAGACACGGGGCTACTCCAAAATTTTTTTTTTGGTTCTGATTGAGGTGTCATGTCCAACCCGATCTGGGTTGTATTATATACTTTGATATATGGACTATCGAAATAAAATCATCAAATTCGGTGAAATTTCTTCGTTTTATTTTTAAATCAAAATAACTGAAAAATATGTAATCTAATAGAAACTGCGTATCTTTCTTTGGTACACAAATAGATTGCATTACTTAAATGTTGCAATACAGTTGGTTTAATTTTTTTTACATACATTGATTAGAATAATTTCAGAATAGATATGATATGCATTGCTGACCCTCTGCAACGTAGGGCAGAACTCAAGAAATATAAGTAAGAGTGATAAAATGAAACCTACCAAGATAGATTTTATACAAATATATATGCTAAAAATTTAAAACACAACTTTAAGAAACTATACAAAAAAAGATAAAATAAAAAGTTGCCTCTCCCCGGCGGGGAATCGAACCCCGGTCTCCCGCGTGACAGGCGGGGATACTGACCACTATACTACCGAGGATCATGAGAGCTACATCCAATTTATGGAGTCTCTTATAGGAAACTACGGCTCGCGGCTCGATACCCTCCTGTTAACAAAGACGTGCCGCCAAGAGATATCGATCGCGTACAAAGAAACCGATTAGGGGTGAGGGTGTCACATAACTGCAATACCTCTAACTGGTTACCCGTACCGTCTCAGACTGCATGACCACTTACAACCAGGTGAGATTGGAAATAGGGCAATAGTAGCCATTAAAAAAAAAATGTGTCCGAGTGCTTGAACAATGACATTATAATTCCTACTAATAAAAAAACATTCATTTACAAAAATTTAGTTTCCTTTATTACTCTACCTACAGACAGTACCTACACTTGCCTATATACCAGACTTGCTGTTTCCCGCGGTTTCACCCGCGTGAACTAATTAAGTTAAAATTTAATATTGGCCGGCTCTTAGTCTTAAATCTATGGTTTATTGTGGCTCAACTATGACAGTAGGATGTGTTTCTCGCGCATTTTTTAAAAGTAATTAAGAGTATGTACTTTAATCATTTTACCGAGCAAGGGTAATTTGGGAATTTATAAATTCTGAATTGTCTCTGGTTTCGAGGGAGGCTTTGGCCGTGGCTAGCTACCACCCTGTCGACAAAGACGTACCGCTAATCGATTTCGTACTCTGGTGCGATGTCTTGTAGAAACCGATTTGGGGTATGACTACCATACTGCCTAACAGGATAGCCCGCCGGATAACTTCAAACAACCAATGGTATCTTCTTCTTCTTCTTAGTCGTTTCAGTCTTGACAGACTGGTCGTGGTCGTCATCTGGGTTTTGTGGCTCGCTTGACAATACTTCGCCACTCTTCTCTAACGGATGCCTTTCTTGCGCATTCATGTAGAGGAGCCTCGATTGTGGCCTTCACTTGGTCCGTCCATCTCATCGGTGATCTTCCGCGTGCTCTGGTACCTTCTACTTTACCTTGAACCACAAGTCGCTCAATGGACACGTCATTACGCCTGGACACGTGACCGAAGAAACTAAGAATTCGCACCTGAACTGCAGAAGAAAGGCGCTGTTTGATTCTGAGTTCGTCAAGAATTGATTCGTTTGTACGAAACATGTTCCAGGTCACTCCCAACATTCTCCTCCAGCACCACATCTCAAGAGCATCTATTCTTTTCTTCTCAGTCTCCCTCAGGGTCCACGTCTCCGAAGCGTAGAAAAATATGGGGAATATCAGTGCTTTAGCTAGCCGGACCAATGGTATAAAGGAATAAAAGTATGACGTTGTTACAAGGTCAAGGGTGTAACTCGAAACCACTTGGGGTGTCGTGAATCAAAATAAACTCCAAACGTGAACTAACTTCCGCTGTCTTCTATGGCCGCTAAGTACCTATACCTGCATATTCTGTTACTTTTTAACGCGCAATTATTAACCCTGACGCAAATACGACGGGGTGTTATAACTTTGACGTGTGTCTGTGTCTGTCTTTAGAATCGTAGCTCCCCAACTGATAAACGTATTTTCATTTTGTCATTTTTTGTTTCAAAGGTGTAATAGTCGGGAGTGTTCTTAGCTGTTTGGTGAAACTCGATCCAAGATGGCGACTGCTACAAAATGGCGGGTTACATATTTTCCCACAACTCCCTCAATAAGGTTTTTTAAATTCAAATATATTTTTCGTTTTGTTCTCCGAATCGGCAGACTACAAGCAGATGGGTTGTTAGGGTAGATATGCGATCAGTGACGTGCATAACATATTCACAAAAGCACTGTCTACCTCAGGGTTTGTATAAAACTCGTTTGCGGCGAGGAATTTTTTCAAATTCTATTAGCAATCAGAAAAAACTACTCGTTTTGTAAAAAGTTCTCCATAATGTTCCTAAAACGTATTTACGTTGGAAGACCACTAATCCGCTCTGGGCCAGTTCCCCGGACGAGCCTTTTCACAAAACACTTTACTACTACTGTGTGATGAGCGTCAAGCGCTGGGCACAATAATAATAATCCTTACTAATAATATAAATGTGAATGTAAGTTTGTTTGTTACGCTTTCACGCAAAAACTACTAAGCCGATCATCATGAAACTTTGTACACATATTCCTGAAGGTATTAGAAGTAATATTGGATGCTTTTTATCCCGAAATTAAGCTCAGTTCTTTTGGGAGAGGGCACGAAAATGTTTGACGATTTTACACCATAACGCCGTCAAATTATAACTGATTTAAATAATTACTTTTGTACTTTAGAGGTTATAATGTCTGTTTAATTTTGCGTAGATCTGATGAACGTGATTGGAGATAGAGGACAGAACTCCTCAGCGGGTGGCAGCAAACCCGTCATTTAAGGCTTTATACCCACATTTATGACCCACAGTGATAGGACTAAATAAAAGTTGTCAGAGATGTTCTTCATTACGTCTAGCATATGAAATGCGATTTCGATTCTTCCTTTAACGATTACTATACTTTGTAAGTGAAAGGAGGAGCTGACATTGATTATACAGTTCTTTTTAGATATTGTTTATTATGTGATTTTTTTTTATAAACTACACCAAATCTTTTTTTATAAAAGAATACATAACTTAAAAATTTCGTAAAATTACACCTAAATTGAATGCCGCGTGCCTTACAAAAACAAAAACAAACGCAGACGAAGTCGCGGGCAACAGATAGTAGTTAATAAATTAAAAAACGTGCGTGTTCTTGTGTACACGCGTTAGAAGTTCTACTTTGGCGTAGCTAAATAAAATCTTTTCAAAAATTTTACCTTTTGCCTTATTCTAAGTTTTAAAAAAAACGAATAACTATAAAAAAACGAAAGAAATGTTTATTATAACGCATAGTGCGTTATAATAAACATTTCTTTCGTAGTTAAATAAAGTTTATTTAAGTATCACAAAAAATATTTCTACATAATTAAAGAAATGGAAATAATAAACAAAATTTAATTTGTAACAATAATGGAATCGTTATCGGACAACTAAGTTTCACTCAACATTAAAATTTGACATTTTTGTACAATTTAAGCCGCAGACTTTAACAATTCAAAGTGTACACTGTCAAACCTTATAGCTAACTTCAGGGTGTCGGTTCTTTGGGACGGTGTGCGCGCGTATCGTAAAAATTTACTCTCATCATTTTCCCTAACGCGCCAAAAGAAGTATAACTTCAAAAACGAATGGGAGATGCTACCTCGACGTTTGCCAGCTTGACCAAGGCAGGAAGCCGCAACAACTGGGCTTCCTTGACACAGTTTATCGTGTATGCTACCAAAAATCCTTTCACTCCCAACTGTGTTTGATGGAGTAAACTTTTACCCCAATTAAGTCACTTTCACTGGCGTTCGCGATGTAACGCGTTGCGGCAAGAGAACAATAATAATAGTTTTAATTGTTTTTTTTTGTTTGCGGTTACGTCAACAATGAATCATCATACTTAATGCAGTTTGAGAAATGTGTTGCATGGGAAGAACGAACGTCTCATGACTATTAAAATGTTGAGTTACTAATATGACAAAAGACACTCGATGGTTCGTGTATTACAGACGGCTGATGCGTCGCCAGTTCTTTTTTTTGGCTTGAAATTGGCTCGACACGCTACGTCTCAATCTATTCTCAATATAATGAAGCTGAAGGGTTTGTTTGAATGGCGCTTAAGGTAATAATTACTGGTTCGAAAAGATTTTTTTTTCTTGGATAATCAATCCAACGAATAAAACATCTCGCTACGACTAATAGGAGCGGAGAATTAATGAAGAGAGTTGTAAAAACGTGAAAAAAGATTCCTGGTGGCGTTTGTTGCGAGAATTGTTCAAGTTACGCAAAAATAGTAAAGACGGAATTGTTTCTTAAAAAAAAATTCCACGAATAAGTATGTTAAACTTTGTGGAGATACATACTATGGGTTATGGATACATGGATTTCGGCAAAGTAACACCTGTTGTCCAACGACGAGAGATGTAGAGCAAACTAATGAAACCTTACCCAAGAATTATCTTTAAAGATGTGGTTATTATTGGCTTTAAATGGATTTCCGCAAAGTAACGCTTGCTTACAGTAAACTTACGGATCCGATACATGGTCGCTTACGATGGACCTCATAAGAAGGCAGAGTCGCAGAGTCGTAGAGTCACTCAGCGGGTGAGAGCTATGCAAAGAGTTTGCTACGTGAACAAATCAGAAATGAGGAGATCCTAGAAGATCTAGAGTTACCGACATAGCATAGCTAGTCGCGCTGCTGAAGTGGCAATGGGCGGGGCACATAGCTCGGAGAACCGATGGATGTTTTGGTCTTAAGATGCAGGAATGACGACCCCGCACCAGTAAACGCAGCGGCTGCCAACGAGGTGGACAGACATCAGGCGAATCGCTGGGAGTCGCTGGAGGCAAGCGGCCCAGGACCGTGGATTGTGGAACACCCTAAAAAGACCTATGTCCAGCAGTCAGTGGCGTGCACTTCATACATGCGCAAAAGCACTGCCTATCCCAACGATGAAAAAGATGTAGTATAATTAAAAGAGGCTTACCCAATAATTATCTTTGAAGGCGTGGTTATTAGATGGGCGCAGATGGATCATCTCCTCTAACGTGGTTTGCCAGCGGTCCATGCCGGCGGTTGGCTTGGAAGCCTCGCGACTCACAGCCGCACCATCCTCCGCCTCTTGCCGGGACGCCGCATTACCAATGGCTTCCTTGCTACTGCCGCTTGTGCTGCTGAAGGTCCTGCAACAATCAAAATAACATTTTAATATTTTTAATTTGAGAACATTATGTAGAACTCTCAGGCTTGCAGGTTTCTTCACGATGTTACGAGTTCCTTACCGTTGAGGCAAGTGATATTTTAATTACTTCAAACGCACATTACTAAGAAAAGTTAGAGGTGTGCGTGCTGGGATTCAAACTCGGCCCCCCGAAAGTGACGACGAGCTCAACCCCACTGGACTATCACTACTCATTCATTTTATTATCACCATCACCTTACAATAATTATAAACAAATAATTAATAATAAATAGATATACTCGTACAATAAATACATCGCCAGCTAGCCCCAAAGTAAGCGTAGCTTGTGTTATGGGTACTAAGGTAGCTGATGAATATTTTTATGAATATAACACACATAAATACTTATAATATACAGATTAACACCCAGACACTGAAAAACATTAATTTTCATCACACAAACATTTTCCAGTTGTGAGGATAGAACCCACGGCCTTGGACTCAGAAAGCTGGGTCGCTGCCCACCGGCCAGTCGGCCATCAAATTATGTATACGTATGAACGCCTCATAAGTGTCTGTAAATAAAGATTTTTTGAATTTGAATTTGATGGGGACTTAATACAATTCATTCTGATGATAGTTTTCGAATGCCGAAATGTCACAGTCAATTATAGTTTTGCATATTTTGACATTCACACCGGATAATGCAGCGTATGGTTGAAGCGCACTTGCCTCCAACACGCCAGAAGTCTTATAAGTGGTGGGGAAAACGGAACCCGGAAGGCTATTCCAGATCTTTACGGTGCGTAATAGAAACGAGGAAGTAAAGCGCTTGCCAGTTAGATCGAGCTTTCGAGGCGTGCCATCTTATACCGTACCTACTAAGTAAGGTTATAGTGCAGAGACTATAAAAAAAAATTTGACGGAGTTATATTATGCCACAAATGGATTTCTAAAATTCTTACATTACAATAAAAAGTTAGAATACAGCGAAATTTACAATCAAACTTATTGAGTTTTAATAATAAAAAAAAAATACATATGTTCGTAATGATAAATCTATATGAATGTTCTTTAATTAATGTTACTATAAATATTAGATATATAAATTTTTTTTTCTTGTTTTATGACAGAGAAAGATTATGAAAATAGGGCTGAGGGTTCCGTTCATCTTCTGTTTACTCTATGCTTAATCTAATTAACTTAGACGTAACTACGATGATTCGCAATGTCGGTATAAAGAATCATGTCGTCCTAACGTTCGTTGTTATTCATCGACGTCCATCGAACAGGAAATACTGGTGGATATTTGTCCATTACATATATATAACAAATATCCACCGTGTCCATTCTATACCATTCCATTTAGTGATTTGTGACATTTAATTTTTATTTTGGTTATGGGTAATTTTACGGTAATGTGGAGATTCGTAGAAGAACCAAAGTTACCGACATAGCTCAACGAGTCGCGAAGCTTAAGTGGCAATGGGCCGGGCACATAGTTCGGAGAAAGGATGGACGTTGGGGTCCCAAGGTGCTGGAATGGCAGCCCCGTACTGGTAAGCGCAGCGTTGGTCGACCCCCAACGAGGTGGACAGACGACATTAAGCGCGTCGCAGGTAGCCGTTGGATCCAAGCGGCTCAGAATCGTGGAACTTGGAACTCCCTACAAAAGACCTATGTCCAGCAGTGGACGTCTATCGGTTGATGTGATGATGATGATGATGGGTAATTTTATTTATGCAACTCAAAATTGCAAAAAAAGTGGTCTTATTTTAGGTCGCGTTTTAACTTGCAACGTTCTGAAACAGAATCCGGTCATGGCTTGCTCTTAATCTTAACTAAGTAATTTGACAGCATTGTAGGTACAGATTTATGTACCTGGGCTGAGTATAACTCTCCCCATTCATGGGAGAAAGGCTGAAGAATGATAAAGTCAAATTTGAGAATAAAGTTTGACTTTATAAGAAAGTTATGAGAAATCCTAATTTTAAGATTATGCATATTTTGCCTTAAAATTATTGAAAAAGCAAAAACACTATTTGCTCCGCCAAGATCGGTCACTGCACCATCATTTAAACATTAGAGTTCCCGCACACGAGCCACTGGCTCAACCGGTTAAAACACAAGACGCCGCAACCGGTAAAAACCGGTTAAACCGCGGTGGTCGCCATACGTTACAAATAGTCACTGCCGCTCAATCCAGAAAATATGTTAGTAGGCATGTCATAATATGGTGCACTCATTAATGATAACTACTAAATTAAAATAGACAATGTTAAGATATATTGTATATTTAGTCGTTACCTATATTATATATTTTTTTCTATTTGCTTTTCTTTACAAATCAGACTTTAAGTTATAAGTAAAATAAGCCTTCTAAGCGTTCACTTATGGGCTATCCAAAATGCTGGCGCTATTGCCCCTTTGAAATGCTAGACTTAGCCGTTGGGCTAAATAAGCGCCAACACTTGGGTCACCAGACGTCTAGACCAATTCTTGGGACACTTTTTGGGATTTTTTGTGTGTGTCCGGAGAGAGGCACAGAGAGGCGCCGCAAAATCGTAGTCACTACTAATAACGGAGTATTTACAGCGCTTAATTATAAATTATGTAGTATTTGACCTGTACCACATTATAAAATCATCTTACTCAAATCCTGGGGTGGCTGGAAGAGGTCTCTTATAGAGAGAAGCCTTCCTTTGCTTACTTCATATATATATTTTTGTATCACAATTTCTTGTATATAAACGATAATTAAATAATAAATAACAATATGCCGGAGCAGCGTTTTGTGATTTTGGCCAGTGGCCCGTGTACGGGGACACTTAGTTGTGAATGAACCAAGTTAGAAATTATAAGTAGAAAGCGGTTACAGAATGACGCTATCATGTGTTTTAGCACATTAAAAACTCCCGTGTGAATTCATAAATGAGTTAATCTACACTTTTGTAATAGTTGACGGACCAAGCAGTTGGCCCATCTGAAGCCCATCGCCTATAGACAGTGCAACAAGAGCACTTCATACATGCACAAAAGCTCTGCATACCCTAAAATATTTACAATGTTCGTATAGCTGAATAAATATAACATGCTTCAACGGTGAGTTGTACATAATGTTCTCAAAGATGTGTGGAGTCTACCAATCCGCACTGGGCCAGCGTGGTGGACTACGGCCTTAACCCCTTCTCATTGTGGGAGGATAACCCGCTGCATCCTAGCACCTAGCTATCAACGTCAAAGTGGCAAATGTCTATTTCAAAATGATGACACGTAACGTCTACTTCTGCACACGCTTCTTTTATTGCCTCTTGGGGTCCACTCTATATGTCAAGCGGCTTTTTATGACTAAAACATTTAAGTACCTTACTTATATCCTCAGTAGCCTGGGCTTGGCAATTGAAGCGACTTTAGATTCGCAGCTACATTCTTAAGCTCTTCATATTACTGATTTGATCACGAAGAAATATTCCGAGAAACTACGACCCAGATTTGTTATCAGGCTCATGTAGTTAATGACAGTATTTTGCAGTCATAAGATGAGACATCGGAGCTACCCAATTAGCAGTGTCGTAGAAAGACTTATAATATATTAGGTATATTGAGTAACGTGTCCGCTAAACGCTCTCATGATAATTTCATCCTTAGTGCTAACTGATGACCGTTGAGATAACGTCAGTTGTTCAACTCCCAAGATCACATCGCAAACAAGTTCGGGCAGATTGCTCAAGTTCTGATATTTAATTTATACCGTGGTCTTTTTATATTAAAACATTTAATTTAATGTTTGGCTAGAAAGTCGATTTGATTGCTTCGCTCGGACCTTTATGACAATCGACCTTGGTGCACGATGTACCAAAAGAACCATTACACAAACAAGTGTCGGACGCTTAGCGGTTGCACTGAAGCTTACATTTTGATCATTAAGTACAATGGGGTCTAACTTCTACCAACATTGCAAATTTCAGCTGCCCGTGTATTAAACCTAGTGACTTACAGTCTCTGGTGGACGGAACTGGGCAACAAAACCACTCTTCTAGGTAAAAGCGTTATCAGTGCGGTAAGACTACCTCTACGATAACCAAACCATCTACCAATATTAGTAAATAATTATAAAATACTTGGTATCTCGCATGGGCATGATTACAGCAAACCCACAACTGTATATTTTTCCAGCGTGGGCAGAAGACAATTATCTCGGGATATCCACGGGAATAGGATAAAAATCTATCTTCTCCCAGAGCTTTATGAACTCTCAGAGCACTGGCGCATAAGTGGAAAGAATATCCAAATAATATATATGTGTAATAATATACAGGTGTATCTTAAGAGGCTTTCGCTTGGTTGGATCAAGGGTCGGATGCAGAAGACAGTAGACCTTGAAACGGCGCGTATTGAGAGGAGGTTCCTCACTCTGGAGTCTTGACCGCCGCAAGCCGGTTGCTTGAGCATTCAAAAGTCCCGTAAGCGGAGGGTGGATATTCTTTTTTATAAACTTTTAATAATGTTTTTTTTAGTAAGCATGGTTAAGAATTCAAAAAAATGTGTATCAATAAATGATAGAAAATACGGGGGTGAACTTCTCCTTTTCCATGTTCCCGTGCTTAAGCAGGTGGACACGTTAATTATATCCCTTTTCAGGGGATATAGTCGGGGGATATAATTTTTGTTTCCTACCTGTGCTAACCATGTAGAAACATGTAGAAACATGTAGAAAGATGTAGAAACATGTAGAAACATGTAGAAACTGCAGGTTCGTCGTAAAATATAAGCCATTATTGTCTCAAATAAGGATGACTTCCTATCAGGTATCAACGTAAATCAGGTTATTTGATTTATATTATGGTCTACCAATGAACGTTACTACTACCAGTCCCTAGTTGCCGCTGAGAAAAATACTACCGACACTTGTTTTTTATCTGCATATAGTCTGCGAAAGGTGCAGAACTCCTTTGTGGGGTTAAGTATACGCTTTTACAACATGATTCCTAAGGAAATTCTTGACCTACCAATGCATACATTTAAAAAATGTGTAAAAACACATCTAGTACAGCGAGGTTACAATACATTTGATGAATTCCTCAATGACAAGGTAGAATGGAAGCAGCCAGCAACTACTGAGTTTCTTGCCGGGTCTTCTCGGTAGAATCTGCTTTCCGAACCGGTGGTAGAGTCACACAAACATACATACTTGACGTTTCAAAAGTGCTTATAAAGTAGGCCTACTTGAAATAAATGAATTTGAATTTGAATTTTTTTTATTGGAGATCAAAAATATTTATATATTGGACCCGATAGGTATTGCTGTCGGTATGTTACCTATATAGATTTGATTAAAATATCCTATTTATTGTGGCACTGACTTTCTGGGAAGGACGACGTCTTCCCTGCCGTCATCACCCAATAATCATCATCAAAATCATCATCAAAATCATCATCAAGAACTCATTACCGGCCAACTACGGGGCACTCTAAGCCTTCGCTCAGAATGAGAAAGGTAACGGATTGTCTTACCACGCCCTTGAGAACATACTTATGGAAAACTCACAGGCATGCAGGTTTCCTTGCGGTGTTTTCGATAACCTACCGGTTACTTACTTCATGTTTTTTAAATTGAAAACGCACGTAACTCCGTAAAGTTAGAAGAGCGTGTCGTGGATCGAACTCGGCGGGCCCGCAAGGGAAGCCGAAGCCTTAATCACTAGGATATTATTTATTTATTTATTTATTTATACTCTTTATTTGCACACAAATAAAAATACAAAAAAAGAATTAAAAAAAAAACACAGACAGAAGAAGTATACAAAAGGCGGCCTTATCGCTTTGTAGCGATCTCTTCCAGGCAACCTTAGGATAAGGAAAACAAAAGGATAACATACTGCAGGTTGTGCATATTAAAAAAAAAATACATACTAATAACTACATACTAATACTTAAACTAGATTACACAAATAAAATAATACATAATAAATTAAATATTAAAAAATAAAAAATAATAATAAACTAATATATACTATAACAGTAAGATATTAGCCCTTTTTTACTAGTAATATTAGTATTCCACAATTTAGCCCTTAAGTAAGCATAGCTTGTGTTATGGGTATAGATGACTGATTAATAAATCCATGAATAATATACATAAATACTTATCATATACAGATAAACACCCAGACACTGAGAAACATTCATGTTCATCATATAAACGATTTCCGGTCTTGTGTTGTGTCGGAATCGAACCCACAGACTCAGGACTCAGAAAGCAGCGTCGCTGTCCACTGCGCCAATCGGCGACTTAATTCTTTAAGTAGTATGAATAAATCGAAAGTTTGTATGCAAGTTAAATTCAGACTGGTGCTGATTATGTTAAATTTAGTTCTAAACTAACATAAAATCAGGTCTAAAAAAATATACATCTATCCAAAATTGGATCAGATTCAAAAACTTTGCTATGGTAAATGAAAGCACAATTTTAAGACCTGTCTATTTTAGTAATTTTAGAGATTTTTGGCACCTTTGCCGTATTGTCCATCGAAAAGTCCAGGAATTGTCTGAGATTGAAAACAATTATACAGAGTAGCCGTTGGCATTTATCGTAGGTAGTTAGTGTCGAAACAAAGGTTCAGATAGTATTAGAAGATTTGTACGGCGAGGCCGGTCCTCGACCGAGCCGTTACATAATGTTAACCGCCACAAACGGTCGCGAACTTAGGTGCGCGTGCGCAATTATTATTAGGACTTTATAACATAGGACTAGCGGTTCCTTCGCTTCTTCTCCTGCGTACAAGAATTGCGTACTTCGACTCCATATTGGGATATCAAATGTTAAAAAAGATTTTCTATTTTCTACTGGTAGTTCCCGAGATTAGCGTGGATTAAAAAAACGCGAATTTTGATACATTTCAACGGTAACTTCATTGCCGTGGGATACTCACCAAAGTTATCAGTCAGTCAGTCAGAAAGTATCAAGAGCAGTTATTTCGTAGTATCCCAAGTAGATTAGGAATTCTGCTGGAGATAACTCAATACGATCGATTTTAACAATAAATTTGACTTCCGTAGATCATGACCTCTTGTGCACGACGACCAGAAAAACTTTGGTATAACTTCATAGAAAATCAGCTGTTCAAATCAGGAAATCATTGGGATTCGATGATTACAAATACGTCCATATGGCATGATGTAAATTACACTTTTTTGTGAGGAATTATATTCTTTGTCTACTAATGATGACTTTTATTTTATAGCCGGCTTCAAAAAGGATTTATATATTTTTTAATTTATGATCGGACAAAACTGCGTCATATTTACACGGATTTGCGAGTTTTATTTTGTCCAAAGGGGGTCTAACTAGTCTAACTTAGGTGAGTGTCGGGAAAAGTCAACGTTACTCAAGAAATGCAATCGCATAAATATGCATTGTTTACGCAATTACACAACATAACAACACACCTGTACGCTACTCGAAAGGGTTACGTAGATGTACTTAGTATATCTGAGTACACCAACATTTTCTATCAAAGTAACTTATTTTTTCTACCTTTTTTTTTGGAGGACTTTTATCCTTGAGCCCCATGGTAACCTACACAGTGAGAACCTTAAGATTAAACTAAATAAGAACCAAATACTACAACTAATACTTACATACTATTGTATAATTCAAGGATGACCCGAAGCAACTAAGTCATAGAAGTCCATCGCGATCGCAAATGTTGGGCTACATCAAAGTTTTTTTTTTTTTTTACAATGCACGCCATCGCTATTTAGCCCCAAAGTAAGCGTAGCTTGTGTTATGGGTACTAAGATGACTGATGAATATTTTTATAAATAGAATAATATACACAAATACTTAGAATATAGATATAAACGCCCAGACACTGAAAAACATTCATGCTCATCACACAAACATTTTCCAGTTGTGGGAATCGAACCCACGGCCTTGGACGCAGAGAGCATGGTCGCTGCAATCAGTCAAAATTACACGATTGCAAGTAGATACTAATGATGACACTACTCGTAGTTGCATACTTAGTCGCGACTAAAAGCTAGACTACATAGTATTCAAGCTGGATTTATATAAAGAATTATTTACATTTAAGTTTTATTTATTTAATCACTTCGTGAAGGGGAGACCTATAAATATCTTGGAATGTCAGAAGCACTTGGTATTGAGGTAGGGCACATGAAACAGGTAGTGCAGGAACGCTTCTTTAGCCGCCTAAAAAAAGTACTAAAGAGTCTTTTATCAGGTGGTAATTAGGTACGTGCCTTTAATAGCTGGGTCATGCCCTTACTCATATACACTTTTGGCATTCTAAAGTGGACTCAAACTGAACTGGACACCCTGGACTGTAAAGTTCGCAAACTGTTGACGGCTTACCGTATACATCACCCACGTTCCTCTGTAATGAGGTTGTACATCCCACGCAAGTGTGGAGGACGTGGTCTTCTGAATGCCAAGAACCTTCATAATCGTGAGGTGTGCAATCTTAGAGATCATTTTCTTAGAATGAATATGGGTATGTGTAAGGAAATCATTGGGATTCGATGATTACAAATACGTCCAAGTTTTTTTTTCCAGTTTGCGAACTTTACAGTCCAGGGTGTCCAGTTCAGTTTGAGTCCACTTTAGAATGCCAAAAGTGTATATGAGTAAGGGCATGACCCAACGAATTAGTTTGGCCATCCAGAGGGGCAATGCTGCCAGCATCTTAGGAACTGTGCCTCGCTGCGGTGGTTTCGAGGACGTTTTAGATTTTATTTAGTTTTTAAATAGTTTATTTTAGGTTATAGTTATGTTTTATTTAGGTTCAAATCCTAATGTTATTTTCGACTTAAAAGAAAACGAATGCATCATTGTGGCTTTTTTATAGATATACGAGTATGATCCAGTGGACTTTTTTTTAACCTAATCTTTTACAAATGCGATCGCCACTGTAGATCATTACACCCGTGCAGATTATTCAGGCAGAATAGTGCCCTGTTATCATATTTTCTATTGAAGGGGGCCCCAAGGTCAAGAGGGAGCGTCATTTGTTAATACCAGTGATACTGTTGGTCCAATATAGACTGTAGTACGCCGGGCAAAAACAAGTAGAAAAATAGTTAAGTATTCAAAATATGCTATATTTAGCAGCTAATTCATTTAACGCACTTCTTTATTACCCGCCTGCGAAAGAAGGAGGGTTATAAATATAAATATACTACGACAATACACACATCGCCATCTAGCCCCAAAGTAAGCGTAGCTTGTGTTATGGGTACTAAGATGACCGATGAATATTACTATGTATAATATATATAAATACTTATAAAATACAGATAAGCACCCAGACCCTCATGTTCATCACACGAACATGTTCCAGTTGTGGGAATCGAACCCACAGCCGTGGACTTAGAAAGCAAGGTTGCTGCCCACTGCGCCAGTCGGCTGTCGGAGGTTATGTATGAGGGTTGTGTATGTATGTAGGTGACCGCAGATTAGAATACAGATATCAGCGTCCCAGTTGTTACAGCGGGTGTCGTACGAGGTGACTAAGGGAATATGTATATCAGAGCACGGGCACCAGCGTTCTCTGATATGATTCGTTATATTTCTTTCTTTTAAAATGTATAGTAAAATCTACTTATATATATTATGTATATTTTATTTTTAAATAATACGGTTTACATTTATATAATTAAATTATATATGTATTTGTATCTTTACATTTTGGTATTTATGTATATCTAACAACACTCTTGACACTGTCCCGTTCTATAGTAAGATAGACAAAAAATAACGCACGGTTCATAATTTGAACCGTTCAATCTATTAATACTTAGGAAAGAAACGCAAGTTATCAAACATGTATAGAATAGTCAATAATGCAACATTTATCAACACAATATTTATTATTATTATGACATCACGTACGTAACTAATACCAGTGACCGGGGTCGGTTTCATAATGGACACACAGTTAGGCTGCCTTCCCACTGAGAGTTGTCCGCTGCAGTGCACTCCATATATGCGTAAGAACACTGCCTTTTTTAATGTTATAATTGATGGACCAACAGTTGGTTCACCTGATGTTAAGCAAACCATCGCCTTTGAACAGTGCAACACTACGCAGGGCATGTAAGAAGCACTTCCTACAATGTGGCCCCCCTGTGTCCATCAATCTGAGGTTGTTACCCTCAGGTGTCTGTAATCATACCGGTAACCTTCAGACGCGAACATAGCAATGCGGCTTGGCGGCAGAATAAGCATAGGCAATAGTTCAAAACCAGCAGTTCAAACCAGCTTTGAAGAAATGGCTCTCACAAAAGTTCATTTTGTTCAGTCAAGGAATTTTCAGTGCACAAAAATATTTGACTAGATATATATTATACTTATTGTTGACGAATACGTATACCTAGGACACACGATCCAGTTAGGTAGGTCCAATTTCGCGAACCGCCGAATCCAACTCGGATGGGCAGCGTTCGGGAAACTTCGTGCCATCTTTTCGTCAAAAATCCCTCAGTGCCTGAAGACGAAAGTCTTCGAACAGTGCGTGTTGCCAGTCATGACCTATGGCTCTGAAACATGGTCGTTAACTATGAGCCTCATAAGAAGGCTTAGAGTCACTCAGCGGGCGATGGAGAGAGCTATGCTCGGAGTATCTCTACGTGATCGAATCAGAAATGTGGAGATTCGTGGAAGAACCAAAGTTACCGACATAGCTCAACGAGTCGCGAAGCTTAAGTGGCAATGGGCCGGGCACATAGTTCGGAGAAAGGATGGACGTTGGGGTCCCAAGGTGCTGAAATGGCAGCCCCGTACTGGTAAGCGCAGCGTTGGACGGCCCCCAACGAGGTGGACAGACGACATTAAGCGCGTCGCAGGTAGCCGCTGGATCCAAGCGGCTCAGAATCGTGGAACTTGGAACTCCCTACAAAAGACCTATGTCCAGCAGTGGACGTCTATCGGTTGATGTGATGATGATGATGATGATATTAACCTAACCTTATCACCTATACTGACATTATACTTAATATTATGCTTTATATTTGCACGTAGATGTGAACGACAAAATATGCGCGAATCAGAAAATGATAACATCTATATATAACAAACAAATAAACATAGTCACTTTCTCACTAATCATATGAGTGTGAAAGATCTTTCGCCTAACCATTTTCTCCTTAACAATGTTCTGTCTATTTTCGTAAAGGTATTAGTGCACGGCTCCGGTGGAAAGCCGCCTTTAGAAAGGTGAACCCAACTACGGCCGAATTAATTTACGCAACCTCTCAAATGCCTCGCAGCCGAAACCAAAGCCAACGGGGTTATTCAGTAAAACAATTAGGTCGCATTCATCGTAAACTTCACCGATATATTATTTTATTGAACTCAATCCGAACTTCTCCTGGTGATATTCGCGAAGAATTAACAATAAGAAAAATAAAAACGGCCAAGTGCGAGTCTTACTACTTATATAATAAACGTGTGTTTGTTTGTCTGTCCTTACTTTACTCCCTAACAAGCAATCCACTTTATATCTTGCATAGAGTTAGTTGAAAGGACGGAGGTCACTTTTTATCCAAGGAAAACCAACGGTTTTTACGGAATTTGTAAAAAACCGTCATAAACGCGGACGAAAACTGAAGAAAACCATGTAAGTTGTATAGCTGCCCCTTTAAATATGTACTTAATTTCGTTAATATGGTTTGTTATAGCGGCAACAGAAATAAATCATCTGTGAAATTTTCACAGCTGAAGAGTTTTATTTTGTATCTCTAAAACTGTCAGTCAAATTTGCATTTGATAGCCCTTACAAGATATTTCATATTGTCAAACTGACAATATGAAAACATTTTTTTCTGCCAAAGTATACTTTTGGACGTGCGAAGAAACGTGTGTGGGATGTGGCTAAATTATTTTAATTATACCAAATTTACTCATGTATGGCTGTGCAAAAAGAAAAAGAAAACTATATTGACAAAGTTATGCAAACTGATAAACATTTGTAAACAAAAAACTGGTTTTTAGACATATTTTGCTACAGGTAGATCATATAAATAAAATGAAAAACAATTATCGGTTTTCTGTTTGTTCCATTCCGTCGATGCCACAACGTTGAAGGCTTTCGTTTAGATAGTAATTAATCAGAATAGCACTACTGCGCGAGCGTTTGATAGTAACAAGACCTTGTATTACATTAATTGGAGCTAAAGACCCGTTTTTCACAAAAACAATGTTGCTTCCTTCCTGTTTCAAATTACGTCAGGAAGTGTTTTAGCGGTCATCATACTTGTATCCCTTATTCATTAACATGGCATAACGTCGGAATGGTTATTCAGTTTTTTGTCACGCTTCAATTGAAAGCACCTTTTCGGGTACGGCAGATCAGAATACAGATGTCAACACCCGACGTCTTCCCGCGGGTGTTGTTCGAGGCGACTAAGGTGACAAAGTTGATAAGGCAAAACTTATCGAACTGGACTGTTGTAGGTTATTATGACGACAGGTATTGCTGCGAAAGTATTTTTTAAATTTTATTTATGCGCGTGAGAACTACTGTGATATTTATTGTAATGTAAAATAGCCCTCAAGGCGCGACTAGTAAACTATACGAAGTGAAAGTCGTCAAATCGATCCAATCTTCGATCTACAACACTTTCGTTGGCGCAAATCGATTGTCATTCGAGGGCGATCCTAGCGATTTCCCTCTAATGAACCGAACAGGCGATCGCGAGATGTGACTTACAATTCGTATCAACACCCTTTTTATCCGACTGTAAAATTAAATTTTTACGATGCGCGCGCACACCATCTCAAAAAACCGACACCCTGAAGTTAGCTCTAGTTGTCAAAGTAAAAGTAGGGACATCTACGTATGTTTGCGTGAGAACTCACAACTGTATTCATTCATTAAATAAATTTTGGCGTAACAAGATAAACATTTTTGGAATGATTTTTATCTTGTTTCTCTACGGCAAGCTAGTATAACTTCTAACGCGTGTAGATAAGTACACACACGTTTTTTTATTTATTAACGATAGGCCAGCGCTTGTCGGCAATCATGCCCGTTAGAGCAAGGATAAGATCTAGGTTGGTGCACGCTTGCTAACGCGCCAAAAGAAGTATAACTTAAAAAATAGAAAAAACCTTTAATAATTTTATACCGAATGCTTTCGACTAATAGATATAAACACACTCTATCGTATACATACTACCTAGTTCGTAGGTACGTATAGTATGGATAGGATTGCAATTTGCAGTCACTTATGTTTATTTAAGAGTTATTTTATTCCGTGGAACACGGATCGCCCTCGAAAGTAAATAACTTACGGATGCGCCTGTCCTTACTGTTCAGTTTAAATTCACGGCCGACGCTGTTCACTCGCTGTTTCGCTACGCTTCACCGCCCAGCTTTACTTGCACACCCCCTTACATTGTTATTTCAACACTGAATCTAAATTATAATGATACAAAATAACTATGAATCTATCTGAATGATTGTAAAACCTTAGCAACGGCATCAACAGGTCGAGGAAGATGATGATGAATTATTTACTACCCCTTCCCTTATAATTTATTTTTCAACAGCTCGGAACAATTTACAACAGTATTAATGCGAGAATTTTGTCTTCGAAATCAGATTTTAAGATCAAGGTTCCACAAAAAGTTTCTTAACGAAAGACTTAAATACACTTAATTGTAATTAAATGATAAAGGAAACATTGATTGGATTCTTCCTTCGGAATATCCAAAATTCCGCTTATAAGAGTAGGTAATAAAATATTTTAACTTTATGCATTTTGATAGTCGGATAAGCGTTCTGATTGAAATAAAAAAAAATTATACTATTTTGGTCCATTTAATCTAGATTATACATGCTTCTTAAGATTTAATTTTAAATGCAATCGTAATACGATTAAGATCATTCACTAATACGTTCGCAAAATAAATTCATTCATACTTCGACGTTATAAATCTACTGACTGTCAAACCGCCGTATCTGTTTTATACCATTTTTATATCAGGTGACGACTGAAAAACGCCAGAGGTTATACACTAAAAGACTTATATTTATCTTTAAAAACTGCCTCCCCTTCTCTCGCTGCTGTCAAAAGATGACCTTGTGTAACCCGATCGAAGTAATTGGATCGCGTTTTAATTTCCGCCTCATATTTGGTACCGCCAGGGTCGGATAATTTATTACGAAATTATATGAATTGTTGCAATGCCATCTTACTTGCTGGCCACGGGACAAATCGCGTCGTGCGGATTAAGATTGCGCGGATTTTCTGAATTTTTTTTTCACTCAGTAGCTTCGCCACTACCAAGTGACTCCTGGCCAGCATATTCAACTTCATCATCATATCAACCAATTACGGGGCCCACGGGTCTCTCCCAATGAGAAGGGGTTAAGGCCGTAGTCCACCAGGCCAAGTTTAAATTGGTGGACTCCATACACCTTTCAGAGCATTATACTGAATTTTATAAATTTAAAAAGCATATGAAATTTTTTCGGAACCGACAGGATTTTAACCTGCGACTCTGGCAATCGCGGCCTGAGCGCTTTTTCCAATCAAGCTACGGCTCTCCTACCATCGATGCCGAAATTAGTATATGCCTTTTTACATCAGTCTTATAGCGAATATAGGTATATTGTAATTGATAATTCCTCCAAGTGTAGGTAAAAACACTAATAAAAATTATAACATTATGGTGAGCTCTCAGGCATGCATGTTTTCTCATGAACTTTTCCTTCACCGTATTTAATTATTGGATAGAAGCAGGCGTTACTTTGCGGAAATCCATAATATATTATGAAAATTAAGCTTAATTTGCCATACTCCGCGAACAGCAGCAGAATCTGTATGGTGTAATTTATAATTACTTCAATCCGTATACTCCACACCAAACAGATCTTTAGTCAGTTGCAGAGTATAGCAAATTAAGTTTAATTATCATGATATTTTAATTGCAAAACATACATAACTTATAAAATTAAGAGGTGGTGGGATTCGAACTCGGCACCCTTAAAGTGTTTCCTCACGATGTTTTCCTTCAACTTTAAAGCAGATGATATTCCAATTGATAAAAAACGCACATAAAAAGTTATGATTCCGTGCTGGGATTCGAACCCGGACCCGAAAGTGAAGTCGAAGTCCTTCCCACTGGGCTAACGCCGAAAATCGATAGGTTAATTTATGCCTAGGAATCTTCGTTGATTAGACATTACTTAGCTAGTCATCGCCTCGTTCGTCGTAAGTGAAATAGAACGATTTTACGACGAATGAAAGTTACATCAATTTTATTTTGACGATACAGATGATATGCGAGAAAGACGCCTCGATTGCGAATGGGCACATCTTGTACTAAGGCTACAGTCGCTCTAATCCGATGCGATATAAATGAATACAAAATGCAAGATTCCCTTTAAATTCCACTGTTTAGTCAATCGCCTGTTTGAACCGAGTGAATGTTAATTTGAGTTACGTCACCAGCCGCATTAGCCTGTGTCATTAACGGGTAACGGTATAATTAATATAAAACCGGAAGTCGCTTTAGATTTGCCATTTCTATGGCTCGGTGACAATAAGTGACAAGCGTAACCTTAATCAAACAATAATTTTATTCAATAATTCAATAAATGATTGTTATCATAGCCACAACTGGTGTCGGCTCGTTAATAGTGTTAGTATTAAATAACAAAATATGAAAACAATGTTATAAGGATTTTTTTTTATTTCTCTGCGAGTTAGCCCTTGACTGCAATCTCACCTGGTATTAAGCGATCCTTCAGTTTTAGATGGTAGCGGCCGGTTAGAGAGTATAGTAGTCATACCCCTAATCGGTTTCTACGTGACATCGCACCGCAACATTAATCGCTTAGCGGCACGTCTTTTTCGGTAGGGTGGTAACTAGCCACGGCCAAAGCCTCCCACCAGACCAGAGAAAATTTGGAAATTATAAACTCCCAAATTGCCTACCGGGAATAGAACCCGGGACCTCCCACTTCAATTCACAGCGCTCACTGTTGCGCCAGCGAGGTCGTCAAAAACACGTCGGGTTTCAAAACTTCCGTGAGTGACCCTTTTACACACGATATAGTTAAAGTAAATAAATAAAAAATTTGGAAAATCCAAAAGTGCACGACTCATAATGCTCATTTAATTATCAAATATTGAAAAAAAAAAAAATTTAAAACAGCTGTACTAGGAAAGTGATGCACAGGCGCCCCTGGTGGAATAAAATGTACATAATATCTATAGATATAGATATATCACCATCCATGTTAATTTTACATGGATATATATAGATATACAGTCTTGCAGTTTTCGTTTTTTATTAATTGCAATTAAACTACACTGAATTAATTAATCATTCGCATTCAGTGACCTACAATCGTCGATGAGAATTTTTTTTTAAAAAATTTAATTCAAATAATGGATTTTTTCACAAGTTAGAGTGTTTTCGGGTTTCACACATGACGGACAGGAAAATTGTTTGACCTATTTTGGTGTTTTTTTCCAATTCTATTGCAGTAAATCAATTTTTTAAAAGTATGGAATTAATCTCCATTAAATTATCTCGACAATAGTTAAAAAAAATATCTTGATTCCGTGAACTAACAAGGCTATAATAATAAAAATAGCCGCCGAAATGAGGCGAAAAAATTTGCTTCGCATCATGAGTCGTGCAATATACTACGACAATACACACATCGCAATCTAGCCCCAAAGTAAGCGTCGATTGTGTTATGAGTACTAAGATGACTGATGAATAATGTACAATGTACATAAATATTTATAATATACCATATAAACACTCAGATACTAAAAAACATTGATGTTCATCACACAAACATCTTCCAGTCGTAGGAATCGAACCCACAGCCTTGGACTCAGAAATCAGGGTCGCTGCCCATGCCAATCGGCCGTCTAAAGTGTATAGTAGGTATATAGTTGGAAGATGCAGTCAGAGATGGCTAACCTATAAGCCTTTACCCCTAAACGGTGTCAAAGCGACATCGTGCCCCGGCAGGTCTTTGTGGGTTACCAATCACGGCCAAAACCTCCCACCAAGCTAGACCGGAGAAATTCAGAAATTCATCATCATCGTAATATCAAACCATTATGGGCCCACTATAGGGGCCTCCTCTCACAATGCGAAGGGGTTAAAGCCGTCATCCACCACACTGGCCCAGTGACGATTGGTGGACTCCACACGCCTCTTACCATTAGAGAACATTATGGAGAACTCTCAGGCATGCCGGTTTCCTCACGGTGTTTTCCTTCGCCGTTGAAGCAAGTGCTATGCCTATCCCTATCCCTACTAATATTATAAAAGCAATGCCAATGTAAGTTTGTTTGTTATGCTTTCACGCAAAAACTACTTAACCGATCCTCAAGAAACTTTGTACAAATATTCTTGGAAGTGTTAGAGGTAATATAGTATACTTTTTATCCCGACATTAAGCTTGGTTCCTTTGGGAGAGGGGTTGAAAGTGTTTGACGATTTTACACCATAATTCCGACAAATTATAACCGATTTAAATAATTATTATTGTACTTGTAATATGTGTTTAATTTTGCCCAAACTGTGTAGATCCGATGAATGTGGTTGGAGATAGAGGAAAGCACTCCTCAGGGGACAGCAGCAAACCTCTCATTTAATGCTTAGCGATACTGAATACTTTGAATTTTATTAGAACTACAATTAAATTGAATGCCACATCAAAAAACAAAATCATACGCAGACGAAGTCGCGGGTAACAGCTAGTAACATCATTGAATAACGCACATGACTTGTGCGCTTAACTTAACTAGACCGGAGAAATTCAGAAATTGTAAATTCCGTCGGATATCGAAACTGGGACCTCACGCTTTTAAGACCACAGCGCTCGCCACTGCACTGCAAGGACCCCCTATCCTGAGCTCAGATTATCGGTTATACTTTGCATTGAAGTATATTGTCACTACAATAGTTATTTACTTTTTTATTCCATTAGGAACAAGCTAGGATTAAAATTGATCTAATCTATATTCTCCCACTGTTTAATTAACTCTCAGAGCACTGGCGCACATGTGGAAATAAGTTAGTTAGTTAGTTATATCCCCTGTCAAGGGATACAATCGGGGCATATAATATTTGTCTCCTGCCTTGCTAGCGGGCTAAACTGTTACATTAATCCCATACTCTTAACCCGGGTCACTCACGTCTTCATTAATCTGTCTGTGATCGAATATTTTAATATCTTCGGACCCTCTTGGCCGTTATGAGTTTATTACTCCATTTTTCTATTCAGATCCAAGCAACCTTGTCATACGAAAATCTATCTTAGATCTTCGTATGACAAGGTTGCTTGGAAGCATCCGGCTCCGCTTTCAGCTCTCACAAGATAGAAAAATGTAAATTGTTGATGTTGGAAAAGAGCAACTGCTGAGTTTCTTGCCGGCTTCTTCTCGGTAGAATCTGCCTTCCGAACCGGTGGTAGAGTCAATAAAAAAAGACAGACTTGACGTTTCAAAGTGCTTATATAAGGCCTACTTGAAATAAATGAATTTTGAATTTTAAGATCTGAATAGAGCTATATCGAGCTATATCGCTATTCGAGCTATCTCGGAGTTATACGAAAATTTCCACTCTTGGAATATTCCAAGAGTGCAAATTTTCGTATAGCTGCGAGAAATGGTCGTAACATGGACGATGAGAGCTACACACAGTGTCTCTACTAGATACTTATATGACCCAATGCACACAGCCACTGAATTTGTCGAGAATATTCTGCAAACTATTGCTGTTGCAGCATTAGGTCAAGGTTATTTAGGGAACCTACTAATAATATTCATTTATTTCTATCGCTGCTGGCGGTGCCGAACGGGCGTACAAAGCTAGTGAAGGAGGCGCCACTGACGCGCGCACTCCGTACCCTCAATTTGATAGCCGAGAAGACGGATTTATTTTGTTGCACTCTGAGTGAACACACAAATATAGCGATTTGGATTTTATCATTATACATTATAGTTATATATATTATTAAAATTTACATAACATGCTGCATTGTCGTATTAGGATAAATTTTTCCCGTAATCACAAAAATGTAAGATGAAGAATAAATAAATAATAATACATAAATAATTTATTGTGCTCTGTGATGCACATTAAGAGCATATTTAATTATTCATTGATTCATTGACCAAATCAGAAATCACAAGGTCCTTAGTAGATTTACCTAACGACATAACTAAACGAGTTAACACAAACATTTAAAAACTAATTTCATATATTTTACGTAGGTTTGAGCTCCGCAACGTATAGTTGTTCTGTTTGTAGTGATTAAACTACCGATGCAAAAGCCAGATGCTATATAAACAAGACTTATCAGCTGGTGTTTTTCAATAGCTTGCGGTTAAAGAAATTTATTGTTTTCATGAGAACACTACATGAAAATTTAAGCTATTACATTATAAGGTTTGCTGAGATTGCAAGTCAGAGCGTGCTACACAAAAAAAGACTTAATTCAACATGCCAAAATAATTAATTCACATGCAGCTATCCGTTAAAAGTATACAAAAATATGAGGGTAGTATAGAAAGAAAAAAGAAAAATCGTATTTATTGTCACACATTTGTGTAATAAAATAATTGTTAAAATAAAAAAAAATAAAAAAAAATGTGTGACAAAGGAGCTGGCTCAGTATAGCTGCAAACTAAAACGCGCAGCACTGGTTTTCAACCAGCCCCATTGTACCATTGTAACAAAATCCCACTATCGCTAGGCATATCTACGTCATGAAGATTACGTCATGAAACGTTGTGTTAGCTAAATGACGATCTCTAAAAATACTGCTATCCTTTTCGATAGAGTACATTGTGTAAAGGAGAACACTGCTTTAAGACCAGTCAATTCAGTTTAAAAAAAATATTTTGAATCGGCACCAGCATTATATTTAACGTTTTCCTACAAAACCTGTTACTAGGTGAAATATTTATTAAAATTAATTATTCTTTATATTTAGAAACTAGCGGACCCCCGCGACTTCGTCCGCGTATGAGTCAATCGAGATGCTAGAATATATCTGATGCTAACATCGTAGTCGTCGTGACTCGTGAGTAGCTATTTACTTACTATTATTTTACGTGGTGTTTTAGTTGATAACTTACATCCATCCTCGCAAACTTTCGCATTTTTAATATTAGTAGGGTTACCATCCTTCGATCGTTGTCTCATATGCCTTGCGACTAACAGTTATTTGTGAAGAGTTATGTTCTTTATCTTCGACAATATTTATCAGATCCTTATTAAAATAAGACCGTACATGCTTGATAGTATATACTTTCAAATAAAAAAAAGAATTATTGAAATCGGTTCAAATTTAACGGAGCAATAAAGTAAAATTGATAAAAATTTCATCCCATTTCCCTGAGGAAACTTACGACCGTGGTGGTAATCCTTCCACGAATCTCTAAACAAAATTAAGCCAGACAGGTTTAAAATTAGAGCGTTTTTTTTAAAATAGGATAGCTCTATACTTAGACATGTCTTTATTAGTTTTTATTATTGCAAGCGTACTATCAAACGCACATTATCTTTGCGCACATAATTGTCTCCATCTCTTTTCCCATAATTATCTTACTTGTCGAGTTGCATCGATGATAACGTAACAAGCTATTGTTTTGTGCTGTTGATTTTTAGTAACAACGAGAGATTTTATTTACCAAGTTATTTTACATAATGACGGTTCATCAAAGTCAGGTATGGAAGCGATGTTTGTAGCGTTGCGCTCCGTTTCCTTGACAATTGCTGTGACGTTGGGGTTCATGTGAGCCGGCTCGAAAATAACGTAATATCAAGAGTTGAGACCGGTCGCCTGGTGGCTTGGCTACGGAAACGCTTTTGCATACTTTCTGACTATATAACATACTTTTTTTTTTGCATACTTGCATATAACTGAATGTTTTTTAGTGTCTGGGTGTTTATCTGTATATTATAAGTATATAAGTGTAATATATTCATTAAAAATATCCATCAGCTATCTTACTACCCATAACACAAGCCACGCTTACTTTGGGGCTAGATGGCGATGTGTGTATTGTCGTAGTATATATTTATAAAATTCAAAATTCAAAATTCAAAATTCATTTATTTCAAGTAGGCCTAATACAAGCACTTTTGAAACGTCAAGTCTGTCCGTGTGTAGTGACTCTACCACCGGTTCGGAAGGCAGACTCTACCGAGAAGAAGCCGGCAAGAAACTCAGCAGTTGCTCTTTTCCAACATCAAAAATTTACATTTTATATTTTAACATTCATTTTTCTATCTTGTGAGAGATGAAAGCGGAGCCAGATGCTTCCAAGCAACCTTGTCATCAATTGTATAATAACCTCGCTGTAATAAATGTGTTTTAACACATTCTTTAAACTTATGCATATTTATTTTTATATATTTATTTATACATCCGCGAAACCTAACCTTATTAGCGTCATAATCATCGTCATTGTAAATCTATTATGGGCCCACTAGCACAATTACCTTTATCGCACCCTTAGTATGAGATTTGATGCTCGCAAAAGAGGAATGACTCTCGCGTATCGAAATAACTAATCCAAAAGGGACCCAAAGACGCTAGTCTTTTTAGTCGCAAATACTGAACTACTTATTTTATTTTACAAATGTTCTTAAAAGCTGTATGATTGAGCCCAAATTTGAGCTTTATGACTATGAAGATAAGTTCCATTTTACGCCGACATGCACCGTTTCGAGCGTACTAGTTTCGTACTAAGAGTACAGGGCACCTCTCTCTCATCTCAGGATGAAAAGGAATTAGGCCATAGTTTACAACTCTGGATTCTGGAGAACTGTTATTATTTTAATCCACTACAAGTTAGCCCTTAAATGCAATCTCACCTGGTGGGTGGCTAACCTGTAAGGGTATATGGTAGTCATATCCCTAATCGAACTCGAGACGTCCTACTTAAATTCACAGCGCTCACCGTTGCGCTTGGGAGGTCGTCAAAATTAACTAGCTATTGCCGGTGGAACCCGTTGATTTCCTGGGATAGACGCTCATGTTACTCTGCGTCTTTTCATGTAAATCTACAAAAAAAAATCAAGTAGTGTCAAAAAATGCACTTTCGCATTTATAATATTAATTATAATGTAAGTCCGGACTAGCGGTTCCCCATGACTTGGTTCGCGTACGAATTATTGGATGTAAATATTTCCACAACATACCCCGACCTACCGCTACGCATCACCCGCCCGCATTATTGTTTCTCTTACTCGGCTACTGATGCTCGTAGCGTGTTGTCAAATAGTCAATAGTCTATGACCTACCTTAAAAAATGGGCTATAAAATGCAAAAATTATTTTTCTAAACAAGTTTATTGTATAATAGATTATAAATCATAATATAAAAAATAGGTGGTAAACATATACAAACACAGCCAAAAAGGTCTTATTAAATCTGCCCACGGATGACCGTAAGATATAACGCAAACATAAGGCTTTCAAGGTCGGCTGTTATCTCATCCGATTTCATATGAACACACTAATTTAGTGTGGCGAAAGAACCGGTGACATTCGAAATAGCCGACTAATTTATTCTCAAATAGTTCTTTGGAGTTATACTTTTTATAGACAAGTACATTCTATATTATTTAATTAGATTTACGTATTCATTTATTCATACAAAACATTACTACGAATAAGGAATACTTGCAAACCGGCATGCCTGAGAGTTCTTCATTATGTTCTCAAAGATATCTGAAGTCCACCAATCCGCAATAGGCCAACGTGGTGGACTACGGCCTTAACCCCTTCTCATTGTTGGAGGAGACATGTGATTGTGAATACGGGGCGGGTCGCTAGTTCATAAAGAGAACCAGTTTTTGCAACTGTTTGAACGAACCTTATCGTTAGTTCGTCGATACGTTTGACTCCGGAACCCTAAAAGCGATGGCATTAAGGATCAAATAACAATATAGCGTTTCAAAATGCGATGCTGGATAAACCGTTTGAGGTGACTTTCTGGACATATTGTGGTTACTGGCATGGCATACGTTTTACAAGCGTGGGATAGCTTAGACAATTCCGTGTGTTTAATACGCATAAGTTCATTTATGTGTTAGTTTGTCCTATTTCACGCAGCAACGGAGCAAGGTTTTTTTTAAAGAGTTTTAAATCCGAGAAGAGAGATACGTTGTGTATATAAATTCAAAAAAAAATGTGAAACGGCAAAAAGCCAGTATGAAACACTTTATTTATTTTTTCTTAATTTTTATGATAATTTTCTAGAGCGAATTTCTAAGCTCATTGAAGCGACTAAGCCGGCATATCAGTGTCTCTAGAAGTATTAATAAGTATATGGTACAACAGACTGATATGGTGTAGGAAAACATCGTAAGGAAACCTGCATGGCTGAGATTTCTCCACCGATATTTTCCTACACCGTTGAAACAAGTGATATTTTAATTGCTTTTATAGCACATACTTAGAAAATTAAGAGGTGATTGCTGGGATTCGAACTCGGCCCCTCGAATGTGAAGGCGAAGTCCTAACCACTGAGCTACTGTCATGAGCACTATGTTCTTATAAATCGGAGGTCCCGGGCTAGATCGAGCTTTTTTAATATCTGAATTTTAAATTGGACTAGCTGTTGCCCGCGACTTCGTCTGCGTTTGATTTAGTTTTTTCATGTGGCATTAAATGTATTTATTATATATGTACTATAAATTTTGATTGTGAACATAAGATACATGAAGTGTACAAAGGAAATAAATGAAATGAAATGAAATGTAAATTTAGTTGCAGTTCTAAAAAAAATTTAAGTACTCAATATCGCTAAGCCTTAAATGAGGGGTTTGCTGCTCTCCGCTGAAAAGTTCTGTCCTTTATCTCCAACCACATTCATCAGATCTACACAAAGATTGGGCAAAATCAACACATATTACAACCTCTATAGTACAAAAATAATTATTTAAATCGGTTATAATTTGTCAGACTTATGGTGTAAAATCGTCAAACACTTTCATCCCCTCTTCCTAAGGAATCGAGCTTAATGTCGGGATAAAAATTTTCCTATATTACTTCTAAAACTTCCAAGAATATGTGTACAAAGTTTTAGGGATAGGGATGGTCTTCGGGTGCCGCCAACTGATTAGCGTTCTGATACGATGCCGCATAGAAACTGATTATATGTGTTTACTATTACTGCTATGCCCTTAACAGGTTAGACCAGCAACGATCTTAGACTGCACATCACCACCGGGTGGCAGATGACAATGAACTACCTTGTAATTAAATAATATAAAAAAAAAACCTATTATCATTATTAGACCCATTAACGGCCCACTGCGGTAGTCCACCACGCTAGCCAATTGCGGATTGGTGGACTCTAACGCCTTTCAGAACATTATGGAGAACCTCAGGCATGAAGGCTTTAGCATGTGATATTTAATTGCTTAAACTAAAAAGGTTAAAAGCTTTACTTTTTAAGAATACCCTGGAACTGATCAATTTTTAAATTTGATATAAAAGTGCATTCAATTGAAACATCCTAAAGTAGGTCTAATCCGAGAAATCTAACGGCACACATAGCAGGGTTTCTGCATGTTTTTCTACGCTTGCATCCTCCACGCTGGCTGCGCCTGCGCAATGGCGCGTGGGCCTCCGCTAGCGGTCGCCATGCTCGAGGTACGATCCCATATACCGAGGGATATACATATCGACACATGGGTAATTTAACCAGCCATGCGTCCATGCTTGAACTGGTGGATATATCTAATAGGTATTTCGGAAGCGCTTTACCGCTGTGTTCCATGCCTCCCATAACCTCACATTCTCCATGGCGGAGTGCTGAGCGCTGTGATCTTATTTGTCGGAGGTCCTGGGTACTATCAGACAGGGATAATTAGGGGATTTATAGTTTCTGAATTACCTCTGGTCTGGTGGGAGGCTCTTAGGCTGCGGCTAGTATGTTTACCCTACCGACAAAGACGTGCGCAAAGCGATTTAGCGTTCCGGAACGGTGTCACGTAGAAATTTAATTTAAACGTTATCGAGAGTTTTAACAATTTAAGAACTACGATTAAAACCAAGCAGTTATTATTTAAGATACACTTAGTACTATACAAAAAGTACTTTTAAAGAATTACAACCGTTTATAAAAATAAAAACTTAAAAATATCTATGGAACCTTGCACCTTACACCTTAATTGCATGCATGTCTCACATCATACATCTCTCGAATAAAAACATGTATGCTTAAAGAATAACAAAGAAAAAAGTCGCGGCGAACAGCAACATATATTATATATCATAATTCTAAAACCTCCTCACCAGTCACCATAGCCTGACTGCCAAATGCTATTCTTTAAAAAAACAAATAATTGATTACTTATGAGTTCAAAGAAATAGTGTGTCAATGTTGTAACACAAATTATTTGTTTTGTAATTACATCTACATAATAATACAATTGTTATTAACACACCGTAAATGTTTAGAAAACATATGCGATGGCAGAAATCAAACATTGTGTTTGTTTATATAACAATAATAAAATTATAATACATAACATAACTGTTACGTTTTCCATCATTTCTCTGGATTAATTAATATAAGATTAGCGAACTGAATCGTTCGCTGTATGTGTGAGTGTGTGTGAGACATAAATATTTTATTGAAAGATTATGTATTTCTTTGATTGATGATGAATTTTATTTTAAATACCTTAATTTTTTTCAATGCATCCTTTATATATTTATTGCCTCCCCACATGATGCGCTCATCAGAAATATAAATATCCGCCATATTGGATTTAGAATTATGTCACATAGCTACTGTGCATAGCTTGTCTTTTTAAAATTAAGTTGCAAGTTAATAGACGGTTGACGTCTGTCTAGTTGGCCCCGTTTAAATTTGCTGAAGAGCTGATTTTCCTGATAAAAAAAACTCTGATTCAATTCAACAGTAAGTAAGCAATATACTATATATTCTTAGTGAAGTAAACGTTGCATAACACGTTTGTTATACAACGTTTACCTCGCTATAAATATATAAATATAATAACGTACGCATAAAAAAATATATTTATTAAATAATTCTTACATAAGTTATATGAAGTATCGATATGAGCTACATTTTTTCCCACTATGAGGCCTCGATATACCTAACTTTAAAACATACTCTTACTCAAACAAGCTATACCTACTGTGCTTAAGAAGACACTGTAAGTCTTCGAAATACCAACAAAATGGCAGTAGGTACCTACGTTTACCTCATTTCAAATCAATCAGCTATGTGTAATTTGTTAAGACCCTTTTATCATATAACGTAATGCTGTCAATGCGACGTCATTAATTCAGTGACTCTTTAAAACAGACGGTTCGAACGAAATCATGAATTGACCCGGCTGGGCTCTGGGTTCAAAAAAAAATACATAAGGTTACTAACCTTATGTATTTTTTTTTGGGTAGGGTAGGTAAGTCAGGTAATAACAGATGTATAACGTAAAGAACTCCCAAAACCCATAACTTACCAAACCATTTCTTTTCAACATCACTTTAAAAGCTATCGTTTCGATCCTCATCCCATATTAAGAGTAAATACAAAGCGATTGCATAAAAATTAAAATATATTCCGATTTTTAAAGCTCTTATAAATAAGTAATCAGTAAAATATATCGGGTCTGCATTGCAAGGAAAAAGTTAATCATTGGGTACTTAATTAATGAATGCAAGCTAAGCAGAGTTGGTTTTGCATCGGTAAGGTTTCTTTTGTGTTGTAGCCAGTACATAATTCTTACGGTTTTAGGATAGGAATTATACGTAACAAAATTACGAGTAGGTACCTGTTTAGGTACTTATTTTTTTAAGCCTCTGAATGTCTGCGTTCATACGGATAAACCGATTTGAATGCTGTTTTGCACTGCACAGGTATCCAGATCTTCTAAGACAAATGGCACCACTATTTGCAGATGTTGGTTCTAAGCCTCTTTTTCTTACTTCACAATATTTGGTAATATATTCTTCGCACTCCAAATACGAAAAAAAAAATTAAATAACATTTCCAACTTTTGACGTAATTAACTACGTAAAGTTAACAATCGGTAAAAATATTTTCGGACATATTTTTGGCTGCGTTCCAGAACGCAGATTGTTAAATTATAACCTTTTTTTTATTTATTATCAATAATTTTAAGTGAATGAAACACTCATTAAAGGATACCAGCCTCTTTTGAAGTAGTACAAAAGGTAGAAAGAAGAGAAATATAGAGACAACAATAAAAAAGTTAAATTTCTAAACAGCATGGCAATCGTTGGGCACCACTAAATTCAGTAACTACGGGCTTTTGTGCATGTATGCAGTGCAGTGCTTGTACTGCCCTTGTTCACCATGATCCTTCTTGAATAGTTCTGATACGAACGACGATACCTCGATACGAGACGATACGAGATACCTCACACGTACCACTCTGTTGGAGGAATTGGAATGGATATGTGTTCCGTTACTGCCCCAAAGAACGATCTTCATGACACCCAAAGAACCCTAATTATCTTGCTTAAATTAAAACAAGTATTTCGTATGCGTGGGTACTTTGTCCAGCAACCTTCCATATACGGTTTCTCAATAAAAATAAAAAGTGATCAGGCTCGAAGGTCAAGCTGAACGCGGCGCGGGGCGCGGGAGATCTGTACCTTAGCACGATTGAAATTAGCGAGAGCTTGTATGGTTTTCGAGGGCACTTTAAAGAAATCGCCTTGTTGGTACTTGGTGTAGGGTTTGTCGCCTCACGTGGTCCTTGGCTCGATTGCCGTGTTAGTAGGTCTTTTGGAAGATCTCAGTACCGACCCGAAGTTAGAAAAATAACATTTACTAGCGTACCCAGCCCGCTTCGCCGGGCTAGATTTTGCTTTATTTAATTTAAACAACAAACTTACATCATTAAATTTTTAATTTAAGTCTCATAATATTAAATCATTTATTTCTCTCTTCTATTCTCTTCTCGAGCGGGTGAAGATCATTATCTACACCCATGTACACCCAACAATAGAATATCATCATAGTAAATAAAAGCTGTATTTGACAGTTTGACAGTTCAAAAATAGAGGTGCTCCGATCGTCACCAAACTTTAAAGGATTACTCGCCAGGTCAATATGGAGATTCCCTGAAAGTTTCATTGAAATCGGTCCAGCCGTTTCGGAGCCTATACGGATCATACCCACACACTTTCTCTTTTATATGTATATATATATATATAGAATAGATTGTCAACCATCAACCCAATTACCCGTTATTATAAGAATAATAACAGAAAGGGTTCCGGCCGTACTACCACGCTGGCCAAGTGCGGATTGGTAGACTTCACACGCCGTTGAGAACGTTATGGAGAACTCTCAGGCATGCAGGTTTCCTCACGATGTTTTCCTTCATCATTTAAAGCAAGTGATATTTAAATTGCTTAAATTAAAACGCACATAACTCCGAAAGGTTAGTGGTGCGTGCCGGGGCTCGAACTCGGTCTCCACGAAAGGAAAGCCGGAGCCTTACCCCACTAGGCTATCGCCACTTGAACCGCTTTTTTATTATAACCATGTGATAATAATAAATGAAGCGGTGATGCCCAGTGGGTGGGCTTCGATTTCACTTTCGGGGGGCCGAGTTCGAATCCCAGGACGCACCTCTTACTTTTCTAAGTTATATACATTTTAAGTAATTAAAATATCACTTGCTCCAACGGTGAAGGAAGACATCGTGAGGAAACCCACATACCCAAAAGTGCTCTATAATGTTCTCAAAGGTGTGGAGTCCGCCGATCCGCATTAATTAAATAAATATACTACGACAACACACACACCGCCATCTAGCCCAAAATTAAGCGTAGCTTGTGTTATGGGTACTAAGATAGCTGATGAATATATTTTTTTTTTGATGAATAAAATTCACATAAATACAGATAAACACCGAGACACTGAAAAACATTCATGTTGATCACACAAACATTTTCCAGTTGTGGGAATCGAACCCACGACCTTCGACTCAGAAAGCAGTCAATGGCAATGGGCCAGGGTGGTGAACTACGGCCTTAACCCCTTCTCACTTTGGGAGGAGACCCACGCCCTGTAGTGGGCCGGTAATGTGTTGATATGATGATGATGATAATATGATAAAAATCGTTAAAACTCGCAAAGGATTAGCCAAAATGCTTTGATCAAGCAAGAAATTAAAATGCCCAATATCAAGAACTTAGTAAATTTACTATTTTTCTTAATGACTCCCAAAAATCAGGTTTTACTGTTACATACTAGATGGTATACTTGCTATACTACTTATACTTTATTCGTGGCTAGTACCACTACCGACAAATATTGCCGCTAAGGGATTTAACGTTCCGGTGCGATGTCGCGTAGTAACCGATTAGGGTTACAACCCTTATATAACTGCTATAACCCCTAATAGGTTAGCCCACTACCATCTTAGATTGCATCATCGCTTACCACCAGCTGATAATATAATAAAGGGCTAACTTGGAATGAATTAAAAAATCAAGTATCGTAAACGCTTTCGAAAAGTACAATCTCGTACTAAAAGTACCAAAGATAATGTCAAGAAATATTTGTTATCTAAAGTTTTGTCTCGTAAAAGCGTTAAAAATGGCCGCCTAATATTAATTCAAGATATTTGCGACCATTATGTAGAGCTACTAAGATATAAATCATACGATATACATAAATCTTAATATTATAAAGAGGAAATATTTTTTGTTTGTTTCTTTGTTTGTACCCGAGGCTCCGAAATTAGACTTATTGCAACCATTTTGTACCAAGAGACAGCTGATTTGGCGCGCAGTAACAGAGGCCAGGACTCAAAGCTTTGTCAATCATTTAAGATTGTCTTATATGCGGACGAAGTCGCGGGGACAACTAGTATTAAATAATTCCTAAGTGCGTATTCATTCGACACCTACCTATTATTAGAACGTTGGTTTGTTTTTACCGATGTACGTATAAAACGCACTATTTGATAAAAGGATAAATTTCGCTCTACATTCATCTACTTTCATTAAAACTTACTTACCTGCTTTCATTTAAATTTTATCGAATCAGTTTAATTATGATGTTGGTAATTCACAAAACAAATCTAGAGTAATGACCGATTAAATTACACCCTTTAATCGGACATTACTCTTTTACATTAGTACCTACATTGAAATGGTTTTATTTTCGTTTAAATTTATAATACTACCGCTAGTATCATAAATTTAACTTTACTTTGCTCGAGTATAAGTCAACCTTAAAATATAAGACTTATGCTGGAATGGCCTTTTTTTAGAATATTTAAATTTTAACAACTTTGTCGATGTTATAGCCGCGCACGCAGCGGAAGATCTCAAAAGGAAAAAAAACAATATTTTGAAACATTCTTCATTCGTGCTATGGTACTATTGGTCTAATCGTGATCATACATATTCGTAGCATTCCTCGATAAATGGGCTATCCAACATTGAAATAATTTTTCAAAACGGACTATTATTTCCTGAGATCATCGCGTTCAAGTAAACAACCAAACTCTTCAGCTTTATATATTAGTATAACATTGAGTTATCTATGTGATAATGATAATTCTGTTTATGAGTGGTGTCCGATTTACCTTATCGAAAACTATTTTTCTTGTCACATTTCTGAGTCACACTATATAAAAATAAATTTACCCTAACTTGGTAACTATATTGGGTCTGAGTCATCCGAAAGTAATAACTATAGTCACAGTTGGTTTCCACAGGTATTCATATTAAATGATTCATAGACTCTTACATGGAAAAAAACATAAGTTACCTATAATATATATCTTAATATATATAAATCTCCTGTCACGATGTTTGTCCGCGATGGACTCCTAAACTACTTAACCGATTTAAAATTAAATTGGTACACCGTGAGCAGGCTGGTCCAACTTAAGAGATAGGATAGCTTAGATCTTTAATTATAGTCGCAATTTTATTTTATTTCAAATTATTTGTCTATAATTAATTGGCAGTCACATGTTATATATATATACTACTATACTCATTTAAAGCTTAGCGATACTGAATACTTTAAAAACAAAATCAAACGCAGACGAAGTCGCGGGCAACAGCTAGTAATATATATATATGTGAAATATTTATTCCAAATTCATTTTCGGATGAATCGAAACAGCACATTTTAGAACAATTTAATAACTTGGCTCCCGGCATCAAAGTTTTAAATGATAAATCACTTCGTCTCCTAGGGGCACCTATACTGGAAACGTCAGTCCCACAGTTTATTGACGATTTAATTTCCCAATTTAGCAACACTTCCGATCGTCTTTTCGAAATTAATCCACATATGGCTCTAACTATTATTCGCTTTTGTTTATTTGTTCCAAAATTTACGTATTTTCTTAGATGCTCACCTGTTTGGAGATTTAATTTTTTAATGGAAAAATTGGATACTTTTATAAAAGATATTCTTGTTAATATTTTAAATTGTCCCATAAGTAATCAGGCATGGACCCAGGCCTCACTTCCGATAGGGTATGGCGGTCTTGGAATTCGCAAAATTTCAAGTGTTTCGCTGCCAGCTTTTCTTTCCTCTGTGTACAGTACACACACTCTATTTCAAAAAATTATATCCAATTCTTTGGGTTCCATAGAAGTGTCATACTTGGCAGAGGCAAGAAATAGTTGGTCTGCTCTTAGTCCCAGTATTTTGCCGGTTTCTTTTTCTTCACAGAGACAGTGGGACGACATTATTTGCAAAAAAACTTTTGACACACTTTTAGACCAAATGCCATCTAAAAGAGACCGTGCTCGTCTTCTCGCTCTCTCTGCTAAGGAGTCCGGCTACTGGCTACATGCTCTCCCTTCAGCTAACCTGGGCACTATGTTAGACCACACCACTCTATCGGTGGTCATTGGTCTTAGGCTTGGCGCCTCTATAATTCAGCCTCATCGATGCCACTGCGGTGACAGCGTTGACACCTACGGTCACCATGGACTCTCCTGTTCAAGAAGCGCTGGTCGCTTCTCTCGCCATAGCACCATCAACGACATCATCCGACGTTCTCTAGCTACCGCTCACGTACCAGCTGTATTAGAACCTATTGGTTTGGCGCGGAGCGATGGCAAGAGACCTGATGGTATGACGCTCATACCTTGGAGGCTTGGAAGGTCACTTCTGTGGGATGCAACTTGTGTTGATACCCTAGCTGCATCACACATCCAGGCTACTTCGTCAATGGTAGGTGCGGCTGCTTCCAGTGCCAAGCAGGCCAAGAGGCGTAAATATGAAAACCTGGATAGCAGCTTCATTTTTGTGCCTTTTGGAGTAGAGACTTTGGGACCGTGGGGTCCGGAGGCAAGAGCCCTTTTCAAAGAATTATCGAAAAGGGTTATCGAGTCTACCGGTGATCCTAGAGCGGGCAGTTACCTTGGCCAACGAATTAGTTTGGCCATCCAGAGGGGCAATGCTGCCAGCATCTTAGGAACTGTGCCTCACTGCGGTGGTTTCGAGGACGTTTTAGATTTTATTTAGTTTTTAAATAGTTTATTTTAGGTTATAGTTATGTATTAATAAAAATTATATTTTAGAGATAATCATATATATAGTAAAGTATATATATTTACTTGCTCAAGACCAGGCAAAGTGGGCTCGGATATGCCAGGAAGCGGACCCCTCATAATGGGAAACGTTAAGTCGAAGAAGAAGAAAGTATATATCTTATCTTTTATATCTTTAAACGAGCAATTCTTGTATATATATAATTGGAATCTCGGAATCGGTTCCAACGATTTTTATGAAATCTAGTCTCGATCTAGCTAGAATTCATTTATATTCGAATCTCAGAATCATTTATATTGGACATACAACTTTTTTTTTAAGTCGACTCATTCGCGGACGAAGTCGCGCGTGTCTGCTAGTAACAATTAAAACTAATAAGTAATTCATGTTTGTGTTTACGCTCGAGGTTACAAACACCCATCCATCAGTTCACAGAGTTCACCATCCCCATGGTTGCTGAAGAACTTCGGACTATGGGGGTAATTCCCCTGAACTGCTGTCGAGAGAGAGCGCAGTGTTTATTTATATAAAAACAGCAAACTAAGGTTACAGTAGTAAGTTTATTTTCCTACTATAATAATAGATAGCTATTCGACTTTGTCAGCTAAGCTACACCTCGATTTATCATTACCTTCAAGTTACTCAAAATCAAGCTACTCAATGCAAAATGATTTGTTTCAATAAAATGACCTTTGTACATGAAACTTGCGCAAATAAACTATCAAAAAATACAAGATTTCAAATATAAATAGCATTCTAGTCTAGTTAACGTTATTATATATAAATTACAAATAACTTTAATTTGTTGAAATATATTAATTAGTTTTGCCATAACGACTCTGTTTCGAAAAGTTGCTTTGCAAACTAGTTTTATGTCAAATCAGAGAGCATTCGCCCATTACTGAAAATGAAACAGGTTTCTGATTAGTCACTCAAACGTATGATGTTCATAAGGGCTCCACTGAAAATAAGACCGTACTACCGCAACATCATCATCAATTCAAACAATTGACGTCCACTGCTGGACATAGGTCTTTTGTAGGGAGTTCCAAAATCCACGGTCCTGGGCCGCTTGTTTCCAGCGGTTCCCAGCGACTCGCTTGATGTCATCTGTCCACCTAGTCAGGGGTCGACCAAAGCTGCACTTACCGGTGCGGGGTCTACATTCCAACACATTAGGACCCCAACGTCCATCGGTTCTCCAAGCTATGTGCCCTGCCCATTACCACTTCAGCTTCGCGACTCGTTGAGTTATGTAGGTAGATCTATTTCTGGATCTCCTAAACTTCTCGCTGATTGTCTTCTAGCCTTCTTATGATTTATGTAGCTCTCTACCTTTAACAGTCTAGGCATGTCCAAGGACTCTATCTCCACCTTCAAATCAAGGCTTGGTAAGCGAGTCACTTCACCGCTAAGGCATCTATATCTACCTTCAAAACAATGAAGAGGTAGATATCTCTCTAATTTCAACAGTCTACGAGTGTCTAAGAATTCTATCTCCATTTTCAAAGAAGGCTTGGTAAGCGAGTAACTTCACCGCTAAGGCGTCTCTATCTACCTTCAAATAAAGGTTTACTATTTGAGTCGCTTCCAACAAGAAGGCGTCTATCTCTACCTTCAAATCAAGGCGAATTTAATCTCTTAGCTATCTCTACCTTCGAAACTAAGCGCTTAGAATTGTATTTGTAAATTGTGCTACACGGTTATGAACAACTGTTACACAAGAATATGTTCTGGTTTAAATAAAACACACATCGGTTTTTCGGTAGGTATATGGCATATCCGTAACAAGCATAAAATGTTAAACAATTTACAGTTTCTGAAAGTGAATGTCCATCAGAAGCAGTTAAATGTGAATCGATCGCAATTCGGATTCGGTGACAACATTCGCCGTTAGGGTTGGCCAAGTGCCATATATTTATTTTAAATTTAAATAAATCGTTACTTTAACACTCGTTTATTTAATTGATATAATTATTTACAAATCAACCTGACGGTTTTTTTTTTTTAATTTAAATTAATAAAGAGGTAGAACGAACTAATAAAACAATTGCAATAGATACCATTTACCATATTCTGCAGGAAAATAGTGTTATTTCAAGACAGAGACATCCATATATCCAATAGATTTAAGGAATGTACCAAAAATAAAAAAATATTATTTCAAGTAAATTATTTAAAATAAATAATTATTTTATCATGTTTATTTTTTTTTTTTATATAATTTCAATCAAAATGTGAATATTAATGAACCATAACCTATTAGACAACTTTTCAATTATTTCTGCTGTAGACAGACGGGTTGGCTCAGACTTTTGGCGCAATATCTGTCAACAAACTGGCCATTCAACGCGGAAATGCAGGAAGTATTTTTAGTGCGTAGTTGGCGTAACTTTTAATATTTTTATAATTAAAACGAACACAAACTTTTAATACACTATGTAAAGCCTAAGTAAGAGGTCGTAACACAAAGTGCCATTAAGAAAGTAGATGAAGAAACCTATGAGGCGATATTTATTTTAATGTACTTTGTCATCGTAACTTCTCATCAAACCACCATCTATATATTAAATGCTACTAGAATCATGAAGGGTACGTAGAAGAATAAATCGTGTACTTCAAAGCGTTACCTGTATATTTAAAAACCAAATGGCATCACTGACATGGAAAGTCATTTTATAAGCAGTCAGATACAATTCGTTACGAATAACACAAAAGAAGGAATACATTTTTACAAACATTGGTATGCACAGGCGATCTTATTACTAAAGTACACCCTTTCTAAGAAATTAACGAATTATCATCTTCATCATCATATCAACCCATTACCGGCCCACTACAGGGCACGCGTCTTCTCTCACAATTGGAAGGGGTTCCGACCGTAGACCACCACGCTGGCCCAGTGCGGTTAGGTGGACTTCAGCATGCAGATTTCCTCACTATGTTTTCATTCACCGTTGAAGCATGTGATAATTTAATTACTTAAAACGCACGTAACTTAGAAAAGCTAGAGGTGTGTGCTGGGATTCGAACTCTGCTTCCGAAAGTGAAGTCGAAGTCCTGCCCACTGGTCTATCACCGCTTAACGCATCATGATTTTTCGAAATGAAGCCACAAGGTAAATTTGGAAATAAGTTTTATAAATTTTGGAATTACTATAAAATATGTTACAGATTTCGGTAAGTCGCCAACCCTGTGAGTTGCGCAGTGTTGCAAAACGTCCAGTTTCGGTTTCGGCATAGCGCACTCTCAATTGATAAGTTTCAATTTCGGACGGAATTGCGTAATTTTAACCCATTTACAACTTTTGTCCGCCTTTATTAAGTAAGTAGGTACCTATTTAAAGTAAATTAACAGTTCTCTGGCGTTAAGGGCCTCGATACGAACAATAAATTTGTATTCGATTCGAATATCGATTGAAAGCTAAGTAAAAAAAGTTATGTTCGTCTTTTTTTACATTGCTTTAATATTTTACTGCGATAGGAATAAAATTGCCTTCAATATACGTGTACAAATATAATTAAGTAATTAAAACTAAGCTTAATTTACCCGGCTAAGCCGGCTGGCTAGGCCGGTTTTTGATGATCCCTGGCGTAACGGTGAGCTCTGTGAATTTAAGTAGGATGTCCCGGGTTCCATTCCCGGCAGGGGGCAATTTGGGAATTTATAATTTCTGAATTTTCTCTGGTCTAGTCTGCTGTCTGGTGGGAGGCTTTGGCCGTGGCTAGTTACCACCCTACCGACAAAGACGTACCGCTATGAGATTTAGTGTACCGGTGCGAGTGCGATACTCCCTAACAGGTTAGCCCGCTACCATCTTAGACTGCACCATCACTTACCACCAGGTGAGATTGCAGCCAAGGGCTAACTTGTAGTGGAATAAAAAAATAAAAAAGTTTATATATGTATGAACACTTCATAAGTGCTTGTGATAGGCCTTCATGAATAGAGAATATTTTAATTTGAATTGAATTTGAAAAAGTATTTAAAGACGGTTTTTGAAGATTGTATTTATTTTGCTTTGTTTAAATGTATGTACGTAATCTAGCGCCTGTAATATTATTGTATCAATTTGTTTTTATTTAAGTAAAGCGTTACTATTGACATAAGAGCGAAGATGTCCTTGCTTTTTTTTTTATCATATCCGCTATATTGAATTGGGCATAACTGAATACAGCCTGTACTGGCGAAACGCTTAGAGGATACAAACGACACATCATTTATCAATACGTGTTGAAAGAAGTAACTAACTGCTTGGCCTAACTGCTTCCTTGCCGAAATAATAGACGTGTAATTTTGAACTGGAGTACTTCCACTTTTCCCTGTTGCCCTATTCTTATGCCTGGTCAGTAGATATAATCGGGGGAGAAATTTTTCTCTTCCTTGATGTCCTATATCAGAGGTAGATACAAAACGTAACAAAGAAGTTTGGTAGGCGAAGCTACTTGAACTAAGAAAATATTTATTAATAGAAAATAGGGTAAGGGTCAATCCGACATCTATAGATACAAACATATAATATTACCCTTCTCTTGCTCTGCTTAGCCCGTGGTAATAATTAGGTATGAAGCGCGAAGACGTTGCAGCTGGCAGCCCAATCTGCTTCTCTGTATTTAGCAATTCATTCCAGTGGCGTAACTTTTTGGCAAAGTTGCCAAACTGCCGTGAAAACACTATCAAAGTATAACATCGCAGTAAGTACCCTTATTTGCCAGTCAGTAGCTACTGGGTTGTTAACGTTGTTTTTAAATACAAAGTGAGGTAGCGTGGAACAAACGACATATTATGTAATGTTCGTGTTTTGACGGCCAACTGGCGCAGTGGCCAGCGTCCCTGCTTTCTGAGTCCATAGCCGTGGGTTCGATTGCCACGACTGGGAAATGTTTGTGTGATGAACATGAATGTTTTACAGTGTCTGGGTGTTTCTGTATATTATAATATATATATCAGTCTCTTATTTATATATCTCATTATAACCTTATTAATTAGTAAAATATTTTTAGACATTTATTTTGTAATGCAGTTATATATAAAATGTAAATAATTTTGAAATTATTTGCAAACGTTGTGAAAACCTGTAATAAGCTGAACTTTCACTTAGCTCACAACGTAAAAACTTGGACAAGAAAAAATGTATTAGCGGTTGGTTTTCCTAAATAAATAAATCTCATTAATATATATAACTTTCTTGAACGTAAGCCATTTTAAAACGAGGAGTAAAATTCGGCTGTGCAACAATAAATATAAATTAAAACAAACCGAAAAATCCCCCTTTTGCTATGTGCGTTAAAATCTACAATAAATTAGATGCAGGTCGAAAAAATCAACCTAAGCGTGTTTTTAAGAACAATCTGGCGCATTGGCTGTGTACAAAATGTTTCTATACAATATCAGAGTATATGACTTCGTATTAAAAATAACATTATTTTGACATTATTATGATAACATTAATGTTACCTGTTTAATTTAATTATTAACTTTTTAATGCTTGCTCAACAAGATTTTGCAGACATGTGTAATGATTGTTCTTGTTGTGCACTTTACATTTCGCATGCTTAATAGTAGAATATGGAGGAATGTTATATTATAATAAGACCAAAAATTCAAATTTCATTTCATTTCATAAGTATTTCTGTATATTATTCATAAAAATATTCATCAGTCATCTGAGAACCCATAACACAAGCTATGCTTACTTTGGGACTAGATGGCGTTGTATGAATTGTCCTAGTAGGTATATTTTTTTATTTACTTGAATAAAGATATTTTTGACTTTGACTTTGAACAATCACAAACAAGAGATACTCGTAGTCAAATATGAGATATGGCTTTGGAAACCTATTTAATCAGTCTTGGCTTAAAGTAGGACGGTACCTAAATTATACGTACCAGGAAATATGGAAGGCGGAAGGGCGTTCACACTTCACAAACGTGGACATAGATACATCCTTTCTTACCGTTGATTGCTGTTAATCACAGGTTAAGGTTTTTCTACTCGATGACAACTTGTGAGGCGAAAGCGGGGTTACCTGGTAGGCAGTCATAAACTAGTCATATCTAGAAATCGGTATCGCTTGACAGCACCTCCAACTAATTGTTATTTACGAAGTGGTAGTATTTACTGCACACACATGATACTACATAACGCGGTTTTTCTTTTAGGATGCGAGAATAACCTCTGGTTAAGGCCTTAATTACCATGCTGGCCGAGTTTTATAGACTTTAACTTTAACAGCACGCACCTTCAACTATTCAAAATTATGTGCGTTTTTACAATTAAAATATCACCTGCTCCAACGGTGAAGGAAAACATCGTGAGGAAACCTGCATGCTTTTTATTTTGCGTTGTAGAAAAGCTTTATTGCGCCCTTGAGCAGGACGTAGGTTATGTTGGCCTCCCCCTTCTAAAGCTCTGTTATACGCTCCTGTTAGCTTTGTTAGACGCCCGGGAACACCGTTGTATACCTCCCAGACGTCTACCAACCACCCTCACTTATCGCATTGCTGGGGCTCCCGCGCATGCCTGAGTGTTCTCCATAATGTTCTCAAATGTGTGTGGAGTCTACCAATCAGCGAGGCCCAGCGCGGTGGACTATGACCTTAACCCCTTCTCATTCATCACGTTCCCTGTAGTGGGCCTTTATTAGGTTGATCTGATGATGTTGACGATGACATGCCTTTGAGAACATTACGAAGTATTCGCGGTAGTAGTAGCTGTAGATAGATCTAAATCGGTCCTCCGAAAGGTAGGCTGGAGTTATAATCTCTAGGCCAACTATCGCCGTAGTTGGTAAGAACTATTTCTGAGTTTAAGCTGTCGTGACGGAAATACGTTAACCGGCGAACTCATGTGGTAAGCCAGTGTAGTAACGAACCCGTCCGGCGCTCTTATTCATGAGCTGGTTCACGTGACGCGACCCAAACCTAACTGCGAGTAGTACGCCGCAAAGAGGCAGAGGGGACGAAGTTCAACTAGGCTACAACCCTTCGACGGTGTATGCTGGAATTCTTTACGTGCCCAATTCAGGTATGAATGAATGAATGAATAAACTTTTATTGTAGGTACACCACATATAGTAAAATTATAAATAAAAATTTAACAAAAAGTATACAATTATAAAGATATACTCCAGGTGGGAGCCAGACCAGGCAGCCAATTTGTAATGAAACCTTAACGCCAGGTTTCCGAGGCACAGCGATAAAACATTGCAGAGTTCGTTGAAAATATCTCTAGCTAGATGTTTAAAGTTTTTTTGTCACAATCTCATTATTATTTCCTTATATTGGCGTCTGAACGACAAAAACAAGCGGCCGATAAAAAACTGTCATTGCCAACAGGTTGACGCGCCGCAAGGGTGTTTAAAAATTACGCGAACAATCGTTTTGGGTCTATCTAGATTCTAGATAAATCAGAGTAGTTTCTTCGTTCTTTGGGATACATTATTGATTTCGAACCCTTTCAAGTATAAAAAGGTTCTCAAAATGTAAGGGAATCAAAAATATCCTCATATATTGCTTTTCTTTATATTTTAAAAGACGCTATGTGTTTGCTTCTCTTAGAGTAAGTAAGAGATCGTTTCCTTTACTTATTGAATAGGTGTTTTTAAATAATCAGATCTAGCAGACAGTTTTGCCAAAACTGTAAACTAAGTAAAGCAACTTAGTGGCTTAGGCGATAGTAGTCAATCCATGAACAACCTTCAGGACACAAAATGAATAGTTGGAAACTGTGTTTTTAGCACGGAGCCCTGAATTGGATACTGACTGAATGTTGAACTATTGTATTATTCAACTATTTACAGGGTATTTTCCTTTCAACCTTAATTACAGCGTCCGCTGTAAACGACTTCGCAAAGATCAGTTGGACCTTGTCATATTTCAATCCAACCTGTTATTGTAAACAACAATTAATTGGTTTCATTTAATTTTTTAAAACGATTATCTGTTTATTATTATACTGGCTATTGCACGCAACTTCGTCGGCATATTTTTTTATATGCCAGGCTTACCTATTAACGCGTCAGCCGTGCATAAAAAGTAACCATTGTCCATATACATTTTCTCGTCGATTTTCAATGAGATAAGTGGACATAATTATCTCGCGGCGCTCAGCTTTGCTCTATTAGACGCGAGCTATCTTTTTTCCAAATTTCATTTTAAGTTAAGATACAGTCTCATCACAGATGTTAGCGGGCTGATCGGTTAGGGGTATGTCAGTTATTTATACCCGTTCCCTTCAAAAGTTTCTTTCTACGCGGTATCGTACCAAAAAGCTAAATCGCTTGGCAGTATGTCTATGTCAGTAGGGTGGACACTAACCAAGGCGGACAGTTCCAATAGACCAGAGAAGAGAAAAATCTTAAATTATGAATATTCCAAATCCACCAAGGCTAGAATCAGGGATTTATAAACCACAGCGCTCAACACATCGCCAGAGGTTGTCAAAAAAACAAACGGTTCCAACGGGAACGGTACAAAACCATAAAGAACAAAAGTGCTGAAGATCGGCCTTTGCGCATTTTTATTTTTCTAGTATTTATGTTTTCAATATATATTATCTATATCCCTTAATTGTGTGCAATAAAGAATTTATCTATCTATCTATCTATAGGTATTATGCTATAACACTCCTGGCATTAGATAGCGTGTTGTGAAAAAACCTCTCTAACAAACAAATCGCAGCTACGAGTATGTCAGCCAACCCGCACCGGCTTTTCGTCTCCTAATCGCTCGCCAATTACTATAATAGTGATCGAGTTAAAAGACGACGCATGTGCAATCGATAGTGTAACCACACGGGTGGAATAAATTAAACTTATATTGAAGCTAAAATCATTAGACAGCTAACATAGAATGATATATAATTTATGTCAAGGGATCAAATTAACGTACACGTTAATTTCCAACAGGGAATTTAATTTTTTTAAATTTAATTTGTAAAAAATTATTTATAATGAAAGGTATATTCTTGCTCGGAGATCTTATATCGCTGTTAGAAAAGAATAAATGTTATTCTTTACCCGGGGATAACAATATCTCCTGCTTGTAGTACACGTAGAGTTCCCAATTTGAAACGGCGAGTATTAAATATGCAGCATCGTTTAAAGATCAAACAGTGTTCAGACTCTGATGATAACTGTGAAGTTTAACCTTATATGCCTTGTCAATTTTCTTTTAAATAACCGTACTGTAGCGTAATAACCAACCTCTTCTGAAGAAGTCAAGACTCTATAAAACGCGAGGATATGAAGAAACAGTGAGGGCGGGCGATGCGATGTTTTGAGGTATAATGCGGTTACATAACACCGGGTGAAAATGATATCTACTTATACAACAATTCGCGGGTAATCGCAATTTAGTAGTAAAATGCTTGAATCGACACCAAGTCCAAAATTTTACAAATTCTGGGCATAATTCTATTCCAGCGGCCTCCAGAGACTCCAGAGTTCGATGCCGACCAAAGCTGCGTTCCAAACCCCCAATTGGTTCAGTGGGAAGTGACCCTGCTCTCTGAGTCCGAGGCTGTGGGTTCGGTTCCCACAACCGGAAACCGTGTGATGAACATGAATGGTGTTTATCTATAAATTATAAATATTTATGTATATTATTCATAAAATATTCATCATGGCGATGTGTGTATATATTTATTAATTGTATAATTGTAAGAACCTGCTCAGAAGTAAGTCGTATGTAGAGCAAAATGCCACATTAGAATTGGCAAATTGAAATATACTAGCCGGTCAAACGTATGGAACGTTGTGAGTGAGGAAAAAGACAACGTAAGTAGGTAGGAACGTAGGTTCCGCATTTTGGTCACCCTATGCGTATTCGCTATGCGTCGATTCACTAACGGCCGGCCGTCAGCTGTTTCACAACGGTATTACAAATGTAGGAAGGATCTGTCACAACCCTGGAGTTCGACAATCGCCAGCTCACTCGCAATTGACTCCAATAGAAAGGTCGCCATAATTAAATTAACGTTTGTATCCTAATGTGAAATGTCCAACTGTTAAAGATTACACACTCACGTTCTAATGTTCTTGGACCTACCTACTTGTACTCAGGGTTCCGTAGTCGAAGAAGAACCCTAATAGTTTTCGCATGGCTGCCTAGATAACATCATTGTCATCGTTATCAAGCTACTACCGGCTCACTATAGGGCACGCGTTTCCTCTCAGAATGAGAAGGGCCACATTCCACGCTAGCCTTTAAGAACGTTGTAGAGAACTCTCAGGCTTGCAGGCAACGCTGTTTTCCTTCAAAGCAAGTGATATTTTAAATGGCTTAAAGTAAAAAAATCACAAAAAAATAGAGGTGCGTGCCGGAGATCAAACTTGGTCCCCTACGAAAGGGGACATAGATAATTTAGTTTTATTTAAATAAGTTTTTTTTTTTTTTTAATTTATGTTTATTTATTATTGACATGTATTTATTTTAATTGCATTCAACATTATGTCGTAACTGATCTTAAATTGTATGGGTAAAGCCTGAAATAAATGATTATTATGTCACCCGCCACCCGTCGAATATGTAAAATTTTTTCTCAGTTATTTATTACAACAAAATTATAATATTTTACACAATTTTAATACAAGAAATCAAATAGTAAACAATAGAAAAAATAATTAATAATGTACAAGATTGAAAAAAAAGAGACGCGGTGGTGGCAGAACGAGATGCGCACAACCGAGATCCAAACATGAGTCATCGTCGTCGTCGTCGTCGTCGTTGGATGAATTTAAAACCCCACCAACATCTGCGGGGGATGTGACGCCTCCTCCAGTACGAAGGACATGCAGGGGCGGCACCACGCGACGACATCAATATAAAAAGGACGACGACCATTCAACATCGGCTAGCTTGGAGCAACAGGGGCTACGGGCTCCCGCGAATGCTCCCGTTACCGGTGGTGTAGTGCGTCGCATGAGATGGTCTCAATCAAATGAGAGCGTCATGCGTGCGTACTATGGGGCGACAGAGGGGGGAACTAACCTCACTTCGTATCCTTATTATTATTATTATTATTATAGCAGCGTTGTACGTCGTTATGTCGTCGTCCAGGTCGTTACGGACGCGTTGGGGCAGTCTCCTATAAGGATTGCTGACGTTTGGATTGGGCGTGTGAAACGCCTTCACGACTAACGGGTTAGGATGAGTCTTGGCTCTCTTAAAATATTTTTAGAGAGCCGTTTGAAGCGATTAGCTATCGTACGAGGCCTATGGAGATCCGATCTGTGCACGAACTACGGACATTTGGTGGCCATTTGCATGAATTTGTTTTGCAGCTATTGCTTACTGTTAAAAATATGTGTGTGTCTCAGTGAAGATAATAAAAATATGTGTGGGACAATACACTCAGTGAAGATAATTTATAAATACCAACAGTACCACATTCAAAAGTTTGATAAGTGTTGCTAACCAGCGTAGCAGGAATCAGTTATTCCGCATATAAAACGATAAAAAATCTAGGGTGTGAATTGCTCTAACTTCATACCTTAATATTAATTAAGCTATGAAGTTATAGCAATCTTAATGTTTATATTTACTGAGATGGTGATAACAAAAAAAAATAACCGGCTAAGTTTATTGTGGGCTCAAGGCGCGTTTGGAAGCGTCGTAGCTTTAGATATAAGTTGGCGAACGAAGTTTTCAACATCCCCTTACAGTTATGTAAACATATATGTATGTATGTATGCTACGTATTGAAGAATTCAATATCTTGCTTTCAGATTACAGCTCGAAACGTCAGTGATAATAAGTGATGACGAAAAAAGTGGCCGTTTCACATAAGGTTAATGACCCCAGTCCCCCGTCGCTCTAACTTCTAAGCTAGGCACTGTTTTCAATAATCTGTAAAATTCTAAATTCTATAATTCCGTTTCGAAGATTCTTGGATTCAAATCGGGTTCAATCTATCGTTAGATGTTCAAAGAACATACTATCGTGTCTGTAATAGGCACATATATAGCTCACATATATGTGTAACTAGTAGTTAATTAATAAAAAGTATGATATAAATTTTCAGCATGGTGGGTCTATGCTCTAAAACCGTCTCTCCTATGAGAGAGGAGACCTGTGCCCAGCAGTGAGACTGAGGATGATGATGACAAAGGTATAGTAGGAACATATATAATAAATTACTATATATACTACGACAATACACAAAGTAAGCTTGTGTTATGGCTACTAGGATGACTGATGAATATTTTTATGAATAATACATAAATACGTATAATGTAATAAAACAATACATTTTAATACTTATAAACATCCCAGGCACTGAAAAACTGTCATGCTCATCGCACAAACATTTTCCAGTTGATGGAATCGAACCCACTCAGAAAGCATGGTCGCTGCCCACTGCGCTGATCATCTGGCATTTTTGACTGGGGTCATTCAACTCCTGTTTTCGCTTGTCTGATAAATTATATATATCCATATATCTACTGCACACACAAACTCAAAATAGCTGAACGCCAAGTGGTGTCCGGTATATATAGTACGTAATCCAAGGGCTTACTACCATCGCTTAAAGCAGTACTTTTTTATTATGGTTTTCGTTTTGTTTCATAACTATTTTACTTTTGATCACTATGAGAAGTGCGGATTGGTGGACGTTTAACCAGGATGTTTAATATCTCAAATGCACAAAGCTTAGAAAAGTTAAGAGGTGCGTGTCGGGAATGGAACTCTGTCCCACAATTCCGAATTATAATCCTTATTATTGGACGACATATGAACTGAGAGTTTTTAGTCACGTAGAGCCTATCACAGGCACTTATGAAGCGATGTAAATATATATATGTTTACACAATTATGATGCAATGGTGATAACTACGCTCGCCAACTTAATAGTAAAGCTTCGAGGGTTCCAAATGCGTCCTTTTCTAAGAAGAGCCTATAACAAACTTAGCCGGGTACTTTTTTTTTGTTATCACCAAATAGAAAATACTACTGTTCGGTTTGATCGAACGTCGCGTCGGTCCGATGGCATATTTTAAGTATGCCGGGGTATTAATGGTCGCAGGCTCCACTGACCCCGTTTTCATTAACGTCTCTCAGTGACGAGTTGACTAGTGAAGTATCAACAGCCTCCGATACAGTTACACTGCGGGAGCGGAAACCAGAGTACCTAGTGCAGGTACCTAGCTAAGCGTGAACACACGACACCTATGGCTCCATTTCCACGAAGATCGACTCATCTTGCACTTTCTATAGAAATAATGATTATCCTAACGATTTCCATCTCGATAACAGAATATGTGTCAGAATTTGTAATTCTAACACAAATTTTTTTTTTATGAATGTAGTTACAATTAATTGCTGTTGTGTCTTATGAATCCCTATCCCTATCCCTACTAATATTATAAATGCCAATGTAAGTTTGTTTGTTACGCTTTCACGCAAAAACTTCTTAACCGATCCTTATTAAACTTTGTACACATATTCTTGGAAGTGATAGAAGTAATATAGAATACTTTTTATCCCGACATTAAGCTCGGTTCCTTTGGGAAAGGGGATGAAAGTGTTTAACGATTTTACACCATAACTCAGACAAATTATAATCGATTTAAATAATTATATTTGTACTAAAGAGGTTATAATATGTGTTTAATTTTGCCCAAACTTTGTGTAGATCTCAAATGCTCAATCCCTAAATGTATTCAAGAAGCGTTTGGAAAACCATTTCTTATCTATGTAATATTATATTATGTAGTATATTGCTTAAATATGTATATACTTATATATATTATGTATAATATGTATGTAGTATTAGAATTTATGAGTAAGTAGTTTATTAAAATTATTTTGGATATATATAAATATATATTTTTTATACTTAAATTGCTGCACCAACCCGTTCCTTCGTTTTTTTTTTTCTAACGTCAAAGGTTGTCTGGAAGAGATCGCTTTAGTGATAAGACCGCCTTTGCACGCTCTATTTTAATTTTATTATTTTAAGTTTCTTCTCTATTTGTTGTTTAATTTATATAAAATGTGTGTGTGCAATAAAGACTTAAAACAAACAAACACTTCAGGCATCACCGATGGACGTTTCACAATCGACGATCCTCGGCAGCTTTTTTCCAGCTGGTTCGAGCCACTCGCCGTCAGTGTAATTATAGGCCCATGAGGCTTAACACCTAGGCTTCAAATTTATGGACACAGGGCGGCATGTTGCGTGACGTGCTCCTTGCATGCCCTGTGAAGTGTTGCTCTGTTCATATGCGATGGTTGTCCACTGCTTGGTGCTTCAATTATAACTATATAAAACTTTTGGACCCGACCACCATCCGTTATTCCGTGTTAATATATTCCTCGAGAAATTTCTGGAATTATTTTTTCCCAAAACGTCCCTTCTAGGAATCCCGGGTCATTCACTTTTATGCAGCGCTCACCACTACACCAGAGTGTTCGCAACAATGAAGTAGACAGATAACACCAAATGAGTTTCAGGGAGAGAAATCCCTGAAAGAAAGAAAATGAAGTATATCTATTGAAGTGGGGAAAACTTAAGTGGAAATGGACGGGGCATATAATAAGAGGAATCGAGAAATGGAACAAAAATACTTAATTTTGATACCCAAGAAATAGACAAAGGAATCGAGTTAGACAGTTTCGAAGGTGGGAAGACGAAAAGAAAAGCAGTAGCAGGGAAAACATGGACTAAGGAAGCTTAAACAGATAAGAGTGGAAAAGAATGGGGGAGGACTTTGCCAACGGACTTTGGGCAAACAGACTAAGTTGTCGGTGTCTTTAGACTCACCAGAGTCGTTAGTAGTGTTAATTGTAAAAAAGAAAAAAAACTGTGTCTTAATAAAGGCTTTATTATAATTATTATTATTGAAGTGGGCGTTTGAATGTGAGCCAACCATGTCAACCAACTATATTGACAACTAATAATTGAGCAATCAAATCAAAAAGATGTTGTATAAATTCGGACTGGTAGTAAGCCGACAAAAAATTTGCATATGTCCCTCATAGGTAAAGTGTACCTATTTTAAAGGAACTCTAAAGACTATGAATGAATCAATGAATACACTTCTATTGTACACCAAAATATTAGTTACAGAGATATAAATACATATCAAGAGAGTACAATTTGGCGGCCTTATCGCTACATAGCGATTTCTTCCAGGCAACCAATGGCGTAAAAGGAAAAAACATAGAAAAGAGGTAGGTGGTGCAATAAATAAGATTTACAAATATATAAATATGTATATATATAAATATAACTTTAAATAGACTATGTGATAAGACAAAAGATACCAATGTAAACAATCAATGAAGATGTGCCGTCCGCCGTAAAAAGTGCATTGCAATACTAAATCTTCATTCATCAAAACTATAACAGGGTAAAAGAATTGAGAGGTAATAAAAGAATAAAGGATACAGATACCAGTAATTAAATACCACTCGCTTCATCGGTGACGGAAAACATTTTGAAGAAACCTGCACGCATAAGAGTATTCCATAAAGTTCTCAGGGGCGTGTAAAGTCTAACACTCCGCACTTCGCCAGCGTGGTGGACTACTCTGCACCTTCTCATTCCGCAAGGAGTCAATTGTCAATCTGTTTCTGCAAGAACCTACAAACGCACTTTCGCAATTTTAAGTAGGGTTTCAATAAATAGGTGAATCAAAGTGTTATAAATTGACCGAGTTTCAATTGTGTGATATAATCGAGAGTTCATAGCGTGCAACCTGCATCGGCGGCCCCCGCTTCCTGGGTCGACCAGTGTGCCGACAAACACAATAGCTGTAGGTATCGCAAGTACCTACCACTCACTAGACAATGGCCGGCCGTCGAGCGATCTACTCTCGGAATTAACTGCTATATTTCCTGTTGTTTGGATACTTAACAATCAATTTTAATAGCTGTTTAAGATACCGTTGAATATAATTTGAAGTGCCATACTGACCGCTGTGAATAATCTTAACATTGTTAGTTATCTACTCTCGGAATAGGATGCTTCATATACAAACTGTACGCGTAATTGGGACAGCTGAAAATAATTTGACTATTCTAGATCAGTAGGAGAACTAGAGTTACCGACATAGCTCAGTGAGTCGCGAAGCTGAAGTTGCAATGGGCAGGGCACATATCTCGGAGAACCAATGGTCGTTGGGGTCTTAAGGTGCTGGAATGGCGACCTCGCACCGGTAAACGCAGCGTAGGTTGGCCCCCAAAGCGGTGGACAGCAAGCGGCCCAGGACCGTGGATTGTGGAACTCCCTACCTATGTCCAGCAGTGGACGTCCATTGGTTGAAATGATGATGATGATGATACAGTAGTCAGCAGTAACAAATCAATGTTGCTCAGTGGCGTGCACAGGGTATTTGGCCAGGGTATGCATTAAGCAGGAGCATGGCTTAAAATGGAAAATTTCCCCTCACATAAGAGTTATAAAAAATAATTTGGGTAGGTAGTGCTTTTACGCTTGTATGAAGTGCACGCCACTGATGTAGCTATACCATCGTCCTGAAGGCCAAAATAGGTAATTGGCATAGAGGCACATAAAAATCGTAAAATAGGTATTAACATAACAGTGCTATGAAATGGAAAGCCAGTTGAAACTGTTAACAGCACTTTATTGGAACTAAACGAATCGCAACCGATCTATTGACTACCTAGCCGACTAGCAGGAAATTGCAGACAATATTGCTAGGTTCAGTCGTATACCTAGTATTGTTGTTAATTTCCTAGAAAGTAAACCGCAAAGACAGTCGCGGCTTCCGAAGACAACCGCTAAAGCTCTTACGCCCGTTTTCACTAACGACTTAAAACTTTACAAGGCAATGCCTAAGTAAGTAACGCCTTTTGTTGAAGTTATACTTCTTTTGACGCGTTATGGAAAAATGATGAGAATAAATTTTGCGATTCGCGCACCTAATCACAAAAAACCGACACCATGAAGTTACCTATAAGGTTTGATAGTGTACACTTTCAATTGTCCAAGTCTTGCGGAATCATTCCGGTGATTTAATTGGTTCAATTGTACAAAAATCTCAAATTTTAATGTTGAGTGAAACTTGGTTTTCCAATAATGAGTCTAATGTGTGTATATAATGAGTGAGTATTCCCAATTTAATTATGTTTATTATGTCCATTTCTTCTAGATATTTTTTTTGTGATATTGAAATACTCTATTCTTCTATTGTGAGTGTCGTTTTTTCTGCAAACTGAGAATAAGGCGAAATATATCATTTTTGAAAAGATTCTTATCTTGTTACGCCAAAGTATCACTTCTTACGCGTACATAAGTACACTAACTTTTTTTTTATACTGCGACAATACACACATCGCCATCTAGCCCCAAAGTAAACGTAGCTTGTGTTATGGGTACTAAGATGTCTGATGAATATTTTCTATAAATAATATACATAAATACTTATAATATAAAAATAAACACCCAGACACTTCATTCATGTTCAGAAAAGCATTCATGTTCATCACACAAATATTTTCCAGTTGTGGGAATCGGACCCACGCCCTAGGACTCAGAAAGTAGGGTCGCTGCCCACTGCGCCAATCGGCTGTCAAAGAAGATTCCCAGGCATTAATTTAACTTTCTCCAAACGTCTATGGTTCTTGCCACAAGGTATGGATGTTTTGTGTTTGTATTATCATATTTATCATTTTGCGATTCAAGGTTATTTAGTAAAAACCGAATTTACATTTTTTTTTCATCTCTCAAGTGTCAGTTTACGAGTCCCTAAACTTTACTTCGAATCGTAATTATTTGACCTGTTTTAAGTTACTTAAATTTTTTATTTTTTTTAATTCGACTAATAGTTTTCAACACAAGATTATTTGTGAAATAGCATAACAAATATTTTATTTTAATATCCGTTGATAAACTGCGAATAAAAAATATATAAATTGTTTTATTGGTTTCAGTTGCATTTTGTTGTTTAGATCTTCATCATTTTCTACGTGCCACAAATTGCAAAATTCTTCAACAAAATTAATTATTTACTAACTAACTTTTTAGTGGCTTTTGAAATCGTAGTTTTTAAGTATTTTCATATTGATAGCGAGACCGGCATCTGATGGGAACTGGGGCGTAAAGTTGACTGCGCTTGCCTAATTGCAAAATGCCTATTCACTTTTGCACGTAGAGAAAAACAGACGCAGCTGAGACATTACATGTCTGTCTTTCGTTTTAAATAGCTAATCTAAGCAACAAGCTTAAAACAAATGGTTCCAATTATTCTATTATTAACAAGCATTTGCAAAGCTTTAAAGCCCACAAACCCAAATTGGAGCAGCGGTGGGCCATCCAGGTGGGCCACTTTTCTAAAGTCTCTCCAATGACTTCTAACCCCGTCTAAGTTTGTTATGGGCTCTTCTTAGACTAGGACGCGTTTGGAACCCTCCTAGTTTTTGCTTTAAGTTAACAAATGTAGTTATAACCATCAGCTTACATTTATAATGGTCAAAAATTATGTGTTTAACGTAGATTAAGTTGAGTACTAAGAGCACTAAGTTGTGGAAACTTCATTGGTGTATGTAAAAATACGGCATTACTCTTATGTGTAAAAGTACCTTCTGTTTGTTAACCTTGATAAACTAATAAATAAAAAAGGCATCATAAGTGCCTGTGATAGCATGAATAAAACATTTTTCTGATTTTGAATTTTGATAGTCGCTGTGCCCATTAGTCGGTCGTTAATATGCTGCGATGGTGATAATGAATTCTCATGTGCAATAAACCTATAAACTAAATTCATAGATCAAAAAATAGTGCTTCTTTACCATAAGATGTATTTTGAAAAGGATATTACTAGATTTAGGTTTATCAAATAAGTTACGACAACGTGTACAACTGAATTGGCATCATTATGTCAGAATATTTTTGAACAGGCTATTTATATTTATAAGTAATTCAATTACTGCGGACTGATCAAGAATTTTTCTGCGAAAGTACTATCCATCTCTGTAACGTAATCTACTTGTTATAAACTAAGGCCGTCTGGTTTGTGTACATTGAGATAAAATGTTTAAAATTCAATGACCGACAAATGTAAGGCGTTGGTATAGTTTTTTATTGTTATAAATTATACATTTTATAGCCTAACCTTAAAAATGGTACAAGGTTTCCTTCTGTACTTTATGAAAATATATTATAGTATCCACAAGCTATTATCCTTCATTGTAAAAATTTGTTTTGACACTTTCTTTGATCACAAATGTGACGGCCGATTGGCGCAGTGGGCGACAGTTCTTTCTGAGATCAAGGCCGTGGGTTTGCCACAACTGTGATGAACATGAATGTTTTACAGTTTCTGGGTGTTTATCTGTATTTTATAAGTATTTATGTATATTATTCATCAGTCATCTTAGTACCCATAACATAAGCTACGCTTACTGTGGGGCTAGATGAAGATGTGCGATATTGTCGTAGTATATTTATTTATTAGAATATTTTATTTAACAAAAAATTAATGTAGCTAGGTCTCTAGGAATCTATCGAAGGTCAAGGCCATCCGAAATCCAAACCCTCGCCACTCTCAACAGGCCTCCTGTTCTCTCAACAAGAGACCCCCTGTTGTTGAGAGTAAACATATCCTTCACGACCCTTACGATCAGATGACTACTGACAATGCAATCACACAATTAACCTATGCACAGCGTCCTCGCCGGCGAAGACGAGGTACCTGACTCCTAACGAAACACCGCGGCCTTGGAAGCATACGGACTTATCACTGTGTGAAAACTCGTCACTCCAATCGCCAGAGCCGAGGTTCGGCCTCTCATGAAGCGCCCACAGCAGGGCTAGCACAGGCAAGTGACAAAAATTATATACCCGGACAAGGGACATAATGAACGTGTCCACCTGCTAAAGCTCAGGATTGTGGAATAGGAGAAGTCTATCCCCGTTTAGTATTATTTATTGACGGCCGATTGGTGCAGTGGGCAGCGACCCTGCTTTCTGAGTCCAAAGCCGTGGGTTCGATTCCCACAACTGGAAAATGTTTGTGTGAAGAACATGAATGTTTTTCAGTGTCTGGGTGTTTATATGTATATCATAAGTATTTATGTATATTATTCATAAAAAATTTCATCAGTTACCTTAGTACCCATAACACAAGCTACGCTTACTTTGGGACTAGATGGCGGTGTGTGTAGTATATTTATTTATTATTATTTTTATTATTATTATTATTTGGATATTAGTACCACTTTTTCGCCAGTGCTCTGAGAGTTGATAAAGCTGTGGGAGAAGTTATATGATATTTGGCCCGATATCCAACCCAGGTCCCTCACTAGATCTTGGCTGGATACATTTATATGATGGAATCACGTAATGGATATAAAATTAATAATTAAAATAAAGTAAAGTTTATTTTACCGCCTTAAAATTAGATATATTATATATCCTACGGTTGATATGAAATACTTGCTAGCACGTTCAATAATTTCAATCTATCGCATTCAATACTCAAACAAAGAGTATATAAACATTAATGTATATACTAAACAATCGCTATTGTTTCTTTGTGAATTCCGAAAAAGATGACATGCACAATAAATTTAAAGAAAAAACAATTACGGTATCAAATTAAAAAATCTCAGAACTAAATTACAGCAACGACTACGAAAGAGTTAATACTCGGTAATACTTTGTGATTTTGTAAGCTTTCTGAGGACATATTATTATCGATATAGAACACGTTAACAATATTACGAAACTTGCAACAGAGCTGCCGACATATTTTGTAAAACGCAGTGTTCGTCGTTGCACTCGCCCTCAGAACTTATCTGGACATGTTTAAAACAACGACTTCATTTATGTCGATGACTTAATGGCACTTTTAGGATTTGTATTTACAGACGATGGAATTCATACAACTAAGTAATAACGTTATAATGATTTGAGCACGATTTTGCTGACGACACTCTTATCACCATTATCAAAACTTCAACTGATTGGCATGACACAGCTGGGCATAGGTCTTTTGTAGGGAGTTCCAAAATCCTCGGTCCTGGGGGGCTTGTTTTGTAGTTAAATTAAATTCTTATAACACCCTTTACCCTTGCTTTGTAACTGATTATCCGATCAGGCGCTAATTTCTCAGTCTTTAGATAACCAAACCATTGATTTAATATGTTACTGTAACCAAACTTAGGAAAAAATTAGACAAACTTCCTGTACCTACTATATATAGGTCTCTAAACCTTTTCATTTTTATGTGTTTTTTTTATTTCACAGTAAAGCTTATTTGACCGGCGTTGGCTTTACTAGTAAAAATATTTTTATTTATTATTTATCGCTTTATTCATTTATGCAACCAAAGGACTACAAATATTAACCGTTGAATTGAATGTTTACGTACATGATAGGTGTCGCAAAATCGGAATAACGGGCATTCCAGACACTTTCTTTATTTAATTTTTTATTATCATTTTTTAGGGGTCCGTTGTGGGACAAAAACATTTGAACAAATAGATACCTACTTTATATACGCTCTCTATTGCTCGACAATGAAGAGCCATCGGTTGTATTTAGAATCAATTAAAACGCTCGTCGATGCGACAGCGTTGTATGAGAGACTGAATTTATGGAATAGTACCCGGGCACGAGCTTGATGCTCAACTAAGCGTCGGGTCAATGAAATTTGAACAAGTGCCCTTCGGTTGACTTGGATCACCTGTCGCAGCGCCGTCAAGCCGCCGCGTGCGCCGAAGCAGGTATCTATCTACACATTAACACATAGCTATTGATCTTAGCTATATTTGTATTTAAAATTCTAATACACTTTAGTGCAAACGCTCCATTCGAAAATCCGATGCAACCGTTCGGTTTTTAAGAATCAGCTAACCGATTCTATATGATTATTAGTGGTATGGTTTTTCCCTTAATTATTTATGGATATGCTTAGTGGGTACAGCTTCGACTTCACTTTCGGGAGGCCGAGCTATAATCCCAGCACCTCTGACTTTTCTAAATTATGAGCGATTTTAAAAATATAACTTGCTTTAACGGTGAAGGAAAAGTATCGTGAGGAAACCTGCATGACTGAGAGTTCGCGATAATGTTCTTAAAGGTGTGTGGAGTCCCCCAATTCGTGTTGGGCCCGCGTGGTGGACTACGGCCTTAACCCCTTTTCATTGTGGGAGGAGACCTGTACCCTGTAGGTCGGCAATGAGTTGATATGATGATGGATGAATGCTTTAATTATGTTATTATTTTTATTTATCATCAATGGTTTTCTCAGTGCACGTCACATAATGAATTTTATAGGGAATATTTTACTACTTGGGGTTACATTATTGCAATTTTGTTAAGGATCTCTATTTAAAATAAAAATTATAACCTAATATGTAAGCGTATTACCGGCCAGTGGCAAGTACTCTGTAGCGACAGGGCACGGGCCACTTGCCACTGGCCGGTAATGGGTTGATATGATGATGATGACGATAGATAAGCATTTAGTAAAAAGTTGTTATATTACATACACTACACATATACAACACACTTCAATTTTCGTAAGTTGGTTCCTGACTCCTAAGCATTATTCAACATGGCCTCTTACATAATATCTTAGGTGACCATTTGGTTGCCTTGAGGATGTCTCCAATGAAGACAGACGTACGTCCATCTTCGCAAGTAAAGTTAGAAGTGCGTACTTACACCGCTTCCGGGCCTTTTGTCTATTACGCAAGAACAGATTACTCTTTAGAGATTTTAAACAATGATTGAGACAAGACATAACAGCACGTTCCTTATCTCGTGGGAAAAACAGCGTTATGGGACAAAAATAATTATGAATCTACCTTAAATGCATTTTGCTTTTGCTAACAAAAACCTTAGTATTATTTACGTTCTTTGAACATATTAATAACAATAAAATGTATGAGTTTCCCAGATTATAGCGTTCTTTTAGCTTGTAATTAAATTTTTGCAGGTGAGAGGCTTTGGCCGTGGCTAGCTACCACCCTACTGACAAAGACATGCCGCTAAGCGATTTAGTGTTCCGGTGCAATGTTGCGTAGAAGCCAGTGACTACCATACTCCCTAAAAGGATAGATCGCTACTATCTTAGACTGCATCATCACTTACCACCAGGTGAGATTGCAGTTAAGGGCTAACTTGTAGTGGTATAAAAAAAATGTATAAGTATCAATAAAAAAAAAGGAAATTAGAACTGATTAATTTTATGTCGAACAAACATATAAACTAGGCAGTCAACTATTTACTACTTTATAAGGACGATTGTCCTCAATATTCAACGTGCCCGCGATTTCACCCTAGCACAACTTTTCATAAGTAAATTTGATGAAATTTCATTCTACGACCTACCGCGTCGCCTAGCCCTCGTGTTGCTCAAAATCTAAATAGCTAGTCGTTGTAGTGTGATTTAAATTAGCTTCGAGAACTGGTCTACCGAAAGCAAAAGGCTTTTCCAATATGGCTAGTAGTTCAGACATTTAACAGTTTCAGCAGTTCAACAGTTACTAAATATTCAACGTGTAAAAGAATTACGAAATAATATTGCAGGATGCATAAGTATAATTCATAAGGAATCACCCTGTAAAAATAATAAATCAAAAGTAGCATCTTTATTTTTCTATACAAACGAATTTAAAACATTCTCAGTGTTTACTTATGACAACCCTATTGAAGCTAAATACTTACACGCACACAGTACCTAACTTATCGATCACTAATAATACGTGTACCTAATTAAGTGACAAGAGTCACATGATTTTAATTGTTGTATTTGATTTATTTCAGTAAAAACTATGGCAGCGGTTTACAAAAAAACTATAAGGTTTTCGGTTCTGTTCACATATAAGTCTGAGAGACAGTGCATAATGCACCTCTGAAGCCAGTTTAGAATTATGTCGGTTTTCAATTACACGTTGTATATAACAACTAAGAGATAAAACCTCAGGATTTTTATTTACGGGCATTTATACAATATATAATAATAAATAAGTATGTTATAGTTTGTTAGGAAATTTAAGCGCAAGGCGAGCAACAGGATTCATGTCCTTAAACTGTATTCAATCAAAATAATAAACAGTTAGTCCTATACATATTATTATTATAAAAAAATGACCTTATCTTATATTAATTTATTAAAATGATTGTCACTCGTAAATGTAATGAAAGGTCAAACTTCTCAAATATACTTATCAAAAGTAGGTAGTAATGAGATATGTCCGTGGAAATGTTAAGATAAAAGATAATGTTGAGAAAAGTTATACCTATCCGTTAAAATGTGCAAAAATTCTCCGACGAAACAAGGTCAGGAAAAAAAATAAGACTAATGCATCTATCGAATTTCGCATAAAATAAAAGGTCTCATTATGTTAATTCCGATATTTTAAATCTATTAATAAAAAGGTTTCGTTCTAGTGTTCTGCATTTACCTCTGAGGATTAAAAGGTCCTACTTTCGAGTCCCGTGCCGGGGAAAATAGATCTACCTGAATAATAGTAGTACTACCGCCATGCTTTTTTCTGCCGAAAAGCATTGCTGTGTTTATGTTTGAAGAGCGTGGTCGCCGGTGTAATTATAGGGGCATGAGGCTTATGACCTATGCCTCAGATTGAGGGACACAGGGCATCACGTTGCAGGATGTGTCCCTCGCATACCCTGTGAAGTTTTGCTCTGTCTACAGGCGTTGAATTTCCACATTCAGTGGGACATCTGTTAGGTCCGACTATAATTACTTTTTAAAAATAAAAGCATATCTCCATACAGAGAGAGAGAAGCTTAAAAATCGCATTCTAGGCTGAACAAACGCTTAGGCAAGCGGTCACTCAGCTTACTGATGATTGCCTCATGAACGCGTCTGTCTGTTAATCCGACCCGAATTAATAATTAGGTAGGTGTTTACAATTAAAGTAGGTATTTTCTTAGAAATAACACTCGCCCGCCTTGAAGTGTTGCAGTTTTGGTGGAAGTGGTAGCAACGAACGCGTTTCAAGGTCATCGATTCATTAAAAATATAGAACGGATGATGAAAAAAATAATGTATTATCCTCGACCTATTTTAGCTTAGTGTTATATTTTGCGTGCTCTATTATTTTGTAGAGTTCATACTACTTGTACAACGTGTAAATGAAAACCGTAATAATACTTCAGAGGCTTTAGAGGTACACTATTTACAGTCTCTGAGACTTACCTGTAGATTTTAAGTAATCTATTTCCATAGTATATACTGAAAGAAATTAGTTACAGCCCTAACATCACATGCAAAGGTATAATCAAGTGACACCTGACGCTTTATTAGGTACGCCTCGCGTAGCGTAGGTACTATGCACGTGTCGGTCTTGTATATTCGATAGGGTTGTCATAAGTAAACACCGAGCATGTTTTGAATAAGTTTGTATAGAAAAATAAATACCGAACCGCTTCCGAACCGTTGGTAGAGTCAATACAAACAGACTCCATTCTCACTCCATTTCAGAAGTGCTTCTATAGTACGCTTGTTTGAAATAAATGAATTTTGATAGATCTCAAGTGTTTGGGGTTTTTTCCACTACAAATTAGCCCTTGACTGCAATCTCACCTTGTGGTAAGCGATGATGCTGTCTAAGATCGTAGCGGGCTAACCTGTTAGGGAGTATGGTAGTCATAACTCATACCCCTATTTGGTGTCTACCCGTAAATTGCTTAGCTGCGCGTCTCTGTCGGTAGGGTGGTAATAGCCACGGCCAAAGCCTCCCACCACACCAAATCTTTCAGGTTTCCACCTGACTTCGGCAAGAACGCCATACCAAGTCACTCTCCTATATGACTCGAATCAAGCCACAATTTCGTGTTTTATAAACGTACGTGGAGCTGAAAACGGGTTCTCAAATAAAGTCTCAAGCATGATGTCTCAATCTTAGCTTGATGCAGTTTTATTAATAGTGGTTTTAGAGTAACATTGGTACTAATGCGATGGTTTTATTGAGATTAGTCCGTTAACCCGAGACCGTGGTTAGAAATCACGTCAGTATACGTATGATATAAAGAGGCCTTATAAAACGCTATAATTATCTATTCACTTATTTAATTATGATTATTTTATCTATTGTGAGGTTTTGTGCTCTATTTACTTCCATAGCGGAGTTTCGTGACAGAGTTTGTTTCAATTTATTAACAACGTTATGATATATCGAAGCGCATTTTGGTCATAGCGCATTGAGTAGGAACTCGACTTAACTTTCGGGAGTTCGAATCCCAGCACGCAACTCTAACTTTTCTAAGTTATGTGCGTTTTAAGTAATTAATATATGACTTGCTTCAGCGGTGGAGTAAAACATCGTGAGGATACCTGCACGCCTGAGAGTTGTACATAATGTTCTCAAAGGACCACCAATCCACATTGGGCCAGCGTGGCGGACTACGGGCTTAACCCCATCTCATCGTGGGAGGAGACCTGTGCTCTGTGGTGGGCCTGTATAGGGTTGATATGATGATGATAGCCCAGTGGGTATGACTTCGACTTCACTTTCGGGAGGCCGAGTTCCAATCCCACAACTTTTTTAAGTTAACACATTTTACATAATGGGTTAACATAACGTTTATGATAAGTTATCAAGAAAAACACTGAATGTTCAGACATTTGCATGCTTAATGTGTGTGTGTAAATAAAAAAACCGATGAAGTGCGAGTTGGAATTGCAAAAAATGAAGATTAATGTCATTCACCTTTTATTTTTATTTTCACCTTTCCTTTTTGTATTTTGTATTGAAAATTTCAAATGTACTGATTACGGTTCATGAGATACAGCTCACTGGCAGAGACTCTCGCGACAGTCTTAAGATTTAAGTGGAAAATAATTTTCAATCGCCATTGTTAGGCACAAAATAATCACAAAAAAAAAACATTATAATATCATGACAATCTTATATAGATAAAGCTTGCCCTTAGCAGTATGTTACTTGGTCGCATAGAGTAGGAGAACCTGGAAATTCGTTTCGATTCGATTCGGGGCTTTACGTTTATGAGTAAGGAATCGCACATCAACTATCGCGACTAAAACCGTGGGGAACAGCTAGTAAAAAAAAAAAAAATCGATATATCGTTATCTATAGCATCGATAGTTTTTAATTATTACATTACTACTCTTGTAGCAATCGTATATAAATTGGGTCACCGTGGGCTTCGATGTTATCGAAGTGCAGGCCGTTTGTGTAGTCACAGTGCTATTAATGATATAGTCCGCGCTTTAACCTGCTTCCCTCCCTGCACAACTGAATTCTGCCAGTTTGTTTAAGGATGATGGCATGAGAGCCATCCACGACGGTATGGGTATAGGTCAGTGAAGGTTTAATATGTGTATAATAATTATTTTAACTAAATGTTGCCCATGTTCTTCGTGCGCGTTTTTTACGGGTTTTACAAATCCCTGGGATAAATTTAGCCTTAACACCATACCTTAATTAATACCTTACACAATACCTTAAATAATTTCGCTTGACCCGGGATTCGAACATAAGACATCTTAGTTGAAAATGCTAACCACTCTTCTTAGCAGACAGTTCACGCATTTGTAAAAACTATTTAAATAAAGGACAAATTGTTAAAAAAAAAAAAAGCTAAACCATAAAAGATAATGTGGTTAGTATTAAATGTGTATATGTTTATAAAAGGAGTGGAGAGTGAGTTGGAGGCTAACAGAAGTGAGTGGAAGAAGTGCTAAGTATACTCTTATCATCTTCAAACTGTATCATCTGTTTTCACATAGCAGTCAAAGACTCACTTGTAGCGCAAGAAGAAAAGAAATCCGAAATGGAGCTTTTAAAACACTAAAGATTTTACATATTTTTATTATTAAGTTCACTTTTATTTCATTTTATTTTTGTGTTTTTATTCTTCTTTTGTTACTTCAAATCTTCTATAACTCCTTAGTTACATGGAACAAGGTATGCAAATAAAGAGTTACAGAAGTATCTTTATTATTATGATTTATTTATAGGTAAACTACTACTACTACTCGTACTATAAATAAGAAATAATAAAGCTTATACTATAATAAATAAAATCAAAGCTACAAAAATACTTTACACTTGTTTATTATTTTTTTACAATGTTTTACATTTCGCCATCAATATGCGAAGTAACGTAGGAGTAAGTATTATTACTTTGTACTAATGCAGTGGCGTGCATATGATATGTACTTTATAAAATCTCCAGTACAGGTTATAAAAAGCCTACCCTAAAGTTTTTATGACTTGTACTGGAGATTTTCTGCATTTTATATCATGTAATCATGTTGTGTCACACTGAGCTTGGGATTAGGGCGAAAATAAAAGTTCCATAATTAGGTTCGAAGTATCGTTGCCCAATGCAACGGTGCGGACGGCAGATATAGACCGCCCGTGAGAGTAAATGACCAAAAATAAATTAAGCGGCGGGGTGGAATGACTGTGTCCGTACGTACGCGTTACAAATAAATGCTTTAACGAACTCGCTTGCGCAGCGCTGCAGTGACTTGTAACTAAAACGGGTTCGATTTCCGACTGAACCAGTTTCGAAACAAGAGATATAGATATTTTTTTCGTAATAATCTACCCGAGCGCAAAAGCCTGTCTTATCGGTTCATTCGTTACTCATAAAAATATATAGCAGTGGGCAACGTCAAGGCTGTGGATTCGATTCCCACAACTGGAAAATGTTTGTGTGATGAATAATTAATGTTTCTCAGTGTCTGGTTGTTTATTTGTATATAATAAGTATTTATGTATATTATGCATACAAATATACATTATTAATACGCTCACTTTGGGGCTAGATGCCAATGTGTGTTTTGTCGTAGTATATTTATTAATTTATATATGAAATGGGACTTAGTTAGTGCATAGAAACAACGCTGCTTATGTGCCGTAACTAGGCCAGACCAATCTGTAACATCAGATACTTTCAATCTGCATATACGAGTATAATATAAAAAATAATCTTCCGTATGTTAGTGTTTGCAAATCTCAAAAAGAACTTCATGGATTGACTTGTTATTTTGTACACAAATCTTCCATTATTAATTGAAAATGTTTATATATACTTAGTCTTTAACATTCCGAAGTTCCTTACTGATATTATAATAAAAGACTAAGTCGACCGTTATTTTTCCGATCGTCGTTTCAATCCAATCGTCTTCTCGCGAAAAGCTTCGACCATCATCTTAAGAAGCTTTCGCTTGGTTATTGGATCAAGGGGTACAGAAGACAGTAGACATTGAAACGGCGGTTCCTCACTCTGGAGCCCTGATCGCCGGTTGCGGAGGGTGAATGTTTTTTTTTTTAATTTTTTAATGGTGTATTTTTTTAAGTAAGCATTGTTAAGAATTTAAAAAGAAAATGAAAATCAATAAATGGTAGAAAATATAAAAGACTAAACAGTAGACCCTAAACACTAGATAAAAATAAGATGTTACCTTTTCAACAAGCTCGCCATTTCAAATTAGCACTCAAAACCACAGCACTAATAGTTTTTGCACACACATTATCAGTTATCACACTCCGAAACTGGCGAGTGAACAACTACTACGCGGCGGCCTCTCTTACAAAGTTATAACTTATCGGCACCAACTGTTATCAGGGTTGACACCTTTTTCATTCACGACGGAAACGTATGCTAACAGTGCACGCTTTAGGCGTTAGAGGTTTTGCTGTAGACAGCTTGTGACGTGTGTTTATAAGTTTGTTTGCTAACACTTATGCAAAAAACCGCTGGGTTCATTTAATGTGGTATTGCAGACATAAGCGGATTATATTTCAGTGCACGAAGTTAAAGTTTGCATTTTTTTTGCTTCAATTGTTAATGATTTCGAGGACAAATCAAGTTTAGTATAAATTAAATTTTTAAAAATACCCAAATACTCGGTATTGTGTGGTATTATAATTTTATCCCAATGTTTAATAAATAACTTCGAACGACGATATTCATATTGCCTTTCAATAGAGAAAATTTTATGAAAACACGTAACCATTTGGTAATTTTATGAAAACATGTAACCATTTGGTCAGTGATCAGTGATAGTCAAGAATAACACATTATTTGGCTGTGTAGAACGATATAGAACTTTTAATTCAAAATAAAAAGTACAGAGGCAACCCTAACTTATTGTTATCAGTGACAGATCGGGGTTCTTTCAACCTTATCGACTTTAATCTAAGAACAACACGTCAATCATGGGACAAGACAACTTATCTCGCGCCTCTGATACGAGATCTCTCATTGCAGAATCACGTGGAAACTTACAAACAGTCTAACAACCTTTACTCATTTGCTGATTAGAATAAACTATAAATTTAAAAATCAACTGGCCATACAACGTGTAACGGAATTACGAAATACTGTTGAAGAGTGCATTTTATCTATTTCATAAGGAATCACTCTATTAAAATATTGAATAAAAAGAAGCATATTTACCCATGCAAACAAATTCATAACATTATCCGTGTTTACTTATGACAACCCTATTAAGATAAAAGCACGACACGTGCATAGTACCTCCGCTATGTGACGCATACTTAATAAAGTGGCAGGAGTCACTTTTTTCGAATTTTACTTCTGCATGTGGCGTTAGGGCTGGATCTAACTTCTTACAGTAAAAACTATCTCTCTAAGGGCGAGTATAGATTGTACGTAGCTTAACTTTGTCATTAATATCTTAATCTTTAATATAAATACCGTAGCAAGAGTGATAAAATATACATCCGTACGTTTTTCTACAAAAATTACCTAATGTTTAGTAAAACTTACAAAGTAATTATTATCGTCTAGTAGTTGCATAATCAAAACAGTGTATTGGACGTCTTCCAAGTTACAACTGTTTGGGTACAAACGTAATAAGCGTGACATTAGCGTGACAGCAAGGGTTGCCACCTGAGCCATGCTATAAATATACAGCAAAACAAATAATATTTTCCCTACAACAACTGTAGTAGTTCTAAAGTACTAAATAGGTTTTTTTTTTTTTTGTAAGTAAAACTACTAAACTTCAGGCGCTACTAGGGAGTAACTCAGATTTTTTCTGACGGAAGTAACGCTTAAAAATCTTAAATATACATGTTTATTATTACTTTTGTAATAAATAAACAAGTATATTAACAGGTTATATTGACATGTGCTGATCTAACCTTCAAATTTCTCAATTATTCTATTCGCGCGTAAAGGTTTGACGCACACACATTTTTATTAACTAACTCAAAAAAGTGTCTTTTATTTTTAACATGACCGTCTAAAATCTGTATAACACTGCCATATTATTTTATATACAATTAAATGCACAGCATTTTAATAATTTTTCGTTTTTACGCTCCGTAAGTAAGCAATTTAGAAAGTTCTAACTACTTTCATACTTTTACCATACCGATTTTGTGTTCCTATCACAACTTAAATAATTTAGCCGCTAAAAAAGGAATATAATAACAATGTTTTCTGAAACAATATTGTGGTTTTTTTTTATACCAGATAGGCTTGTGATTATCAATTATCACGTTTGTTGGAGAGCAATAATGAGGTATACCTACGTTTAGTGCGCTTGCGTAAGAAATGCTTATTTCTATTACATTCTGCCTATGTAAATATATATGTATATGCCTGAATTAAAACAACGTGGTGGGTCTTACCCCGAAATCCCTCTCTTATATGAGAGTTATGTGCTCGCCATGGGAAATTTCAACCCTAAAGAAGCTATAAATATTATATTAAAAGCACTTCCCCAAAATGTTGCCATTTTGTAAGAAAACGCGGTGTATGTACACCTGAAATTCGCATATAAGCAAATTAGTTAATTACTTAGACAGGTTTTTAGTCTTTCCAGAAATGGCAGTCAGTGTTTACCACGCCTGACGCGCTGCTCTATAGAAAGAAAGCAACAAAAGAAATTACGAAGTGAAACTTCCAACTATTAACATTCACGAAACGTTTAATTTAAATTCAATGGTAGTCGAGAGGCGTTATATATATATAAAATCATTTTCGTTTTTAAAGACAATGCTTGTCTTTAAAAACGAAAATGATTTTATAATTGAAAGTTAGGTAATTGATAGGGGTCAAGAGTAATCTGTTACATTTCCACAGCACTTTGTGAAAAGCTAGCAAAACTTTACGAGCTGTCAATTTATATCATATCATCCCATCACCGACTAACACAGGGCACGGGTCTTCTCCAAAATGAGAAGGGGTTAAGGCCGTAGTCCACCACGCTGGCCCAGTGCGGATTGGTGGAACCACTGTTGGCACTATACCGTTCTCTTGCTGTAAGTCCTTTCTACAAAGGTTGCCTATAAGGCCGCCTTTGTATGTCTTTATTGTTTACTGTATACTCCTTAAAGTTATACGTGCAATAAAGTGTTTGTATCCTGTATGTTATACGTGCAATAAAGTGTTTCTTCTTCTTTGAAAACATGATCTCTCAGGCATGCAGGTTTCCTCACGATGTGTTCCTTCACCGTTGAAGCAAGTGATATTTTAATTACTTAAAACGCACATAACTTTGAAATGTTAGTTGTGCGTGCGAGCTCCTACCCATTGAGCTATCACCGCATCAGAATGAATTCAGAGTGACAAACATTGAATTAAAACTCTTTAAATAACTGCATTGGGGATTGTTGCACAGAAATAAAATACTAATTTAGCGATTACATCAAATCGTCAATAGCTTATGACATCAATGACTAGAAGATGGTTAGACAGACCTGGTACTTAAGTCAGAAATAACCAATAGATCGAAAGAGTAACTAAATTAGCTATTTCCACATCGGATTAAATTTAATAGATCGCGTAGTATACATTAAATCATTCAGTATTAGATCATTCAGTATACATTTAACTTGCATAAAATTAAATAAATATACTACGACAATACACACATCGCCAACTAGACCCGAAGTAAGCGTAGCTTGTGTTATGGGTACTAAGATGGCTTATAATATACATAAAAACTTATAATATAATATAAACACCCGGACACTGAAAAACAATTATGTTCATCACACATACATTTTCCTGTTATGGGAATCGAACCCACGGCCTTAGACTCAGAAAGCAGGGTCGCCACTGTCCGGGAGAAATACAACGGGTTTCCCGGGCGTCAAACAAAGCCAACAAGAGGGTCATGGTGGTTTTTAGTTTGGGTATAGCCCCTTTAGAGGGGAGAGTCCCACATTACCTCCGTCCTGCCCAAGGGTCGGTAGGAATAAAGCTTTTATACCACGCCAAAAAAATAAAAATGGTCGCTGCCCACTGCGCGAATCGACAGTCTTTAATTCAATAATAGGTTTGCTATAAAACTGTTATATATATATCATCAATTAGTTAGTGTAGTACCATAGATTGAAAAAAAGAACGCATCGGCTAGAGTAAGAAAGAGGTCTTTTCGAGTTGATTCTACGGTATCTTCTAGGTATGCACAATGCGTCCAAAAATTCTAGTAAATAAAGAGGTTTCGCAAAAAATACTTAAATTCTCATTACCTTCTTACGAGTATTATATGTTGAAATAGCGTTGAAATGAACAATCATGGAATTAATTCGCATTCTTTTATAATTTACTAGCGATTCCACGCGACTGCAGTGGCGTATATTTGTTAAGTAATTTTTTTCCAGACAAAATTTCATTCGCAATATACTCTGACCAACCGGTTCACAAAACTCGCCTTCACTTTTATTTCGGTTTCTCGAATCCTATGGGAAGTGGCGTGATGTTTTTAATATCCAAGACAGTTCCAGAGATAAGTACTAACAAACAAAAATAACCGAGTAAAGTTTTCTGCTTTATTATAAGTATAGATTACTTTAGCCATTTACTTAGTTCGTAACTTTGTTTCCTTTAGTTACTATGACTAAACACTACAACCGCTTATTCCCACTCTTATCTACTTAGAGTCCATAGACTAATGAAGCACTAGAGGCTTTTGTAGGCCGAGTTCAAACCCCGACAGGTACCTCTAGTTTTTCTAAGTGAGTTGCGTTTTGTGATTAATTATGGAGGAAAATATCGTTGGGAAACCTATCGCGTATCACACGCCTTTGAGAATAATATGGAAGACTTTTGGGCATGCAGGTTTCCCAACGATATTTTCCTCCATAATTAATCACAATACGCAACTCACTTAGAAAAACTAGAGGTACCTGTCGGGGTTTGAACTCGGGGTCCACCTATCCGTACATAGCCAGCGTGGCTACGGCTTTAAACCTTTCTCTGGGTGGACACCCGTGCTAGGTGATGATGAGATTAAACCATCACCGTCAACCCACGTCCATGCGAGGGTGTTTAAGACAACCGATTACAATACGTGGCGTGGGTGAATATGGGCGTAAACAACAAGATTTTCCTTACACCAGCTGATATTAGGAATATCTTGGCAAATAACATTATAACATAAACAACTGTTGTTCTTAAAAGTTTATAAATTAATAAAATTAAATGATTGAAATAAATAATTAAATGATCTATGAACAAAGAAATATGGCATCGAAAATCTAATTTTAAAATACTAAGCTGAAGAGTTTGTTTGGTTGCAAGCGCTAATCTGTGGAACTTCTGGTTGCAGTTGGAAAAATCTTTTGTTTGATGGCACATTTATTGCGGAACGGTTATGATATAACATCACACTACGACCAATAGGAGCGATGCATCAATGTAAAAGGTAGCAGAAACCGGAATAAATACTTTTAAGAGTTTCCGATACGTGTGATGCGTAAACGGTTAAAGTTACGTCGAAATAATGTAGTTACGAAGACTCTTTTCCGCTTTAAAAATTCTAAAAAAAATTCAGCGTCACCATATATCTGCATCTTTTAGGTTCGTCGCGTGGGACCGATAGCTAGTATACTTATAAATCCAGAAACCAGATGTTCACATTGTAGGTTTAACAAATATAAACTATGTATGTGAATGAATGATAATTTCATGAATTAAGATGAACAATGCAAGTACCTAATAATAGCAATGTGATTCAACCGTGAGTTTCTCTATGCTTCTGTGCGCAATTGCTCTGTCAGACTCATTCATTCACTGCATTATGCTTTATAGGTACTCATATCTGTATGATAAGTAATACGTACTATATAATAGCCGGCATTCATACACCTGTCCTTCTAGTCATAGTATTTGCGACTGATAGGTGATTATAACATTGTTTTCATCTCTTACAAAACGTGAGCTGCGATCGTACAATAACTAACGGTTTTTAACAAAATTCTTTAAAGAGTTTAGGTTCTGTATTCGCAGGTATTGTATTGTATGTAACTTTTTCAATAAATCTGGTCATCATCTTCTTCGTCAACATCGCAGCAAAATGACAAACAAGTGCGACTCTGTAGACTTCACACGCCCGGCCATTGAGAACACTATCGCGTGCTTAACTCTCAGGCATGCAAGTTTCGTCACGTTGTTTTCCTTCACCGTTAAAGCAAGTGATATTTAATTGCTTGAATTAATCTATATAGGGACACTCTAATCACGATATGTTTGTATATTCTCATGCCTACTAAATGCACATAAAAATATCATATAAATCGGTGGAACAGTTCCGGACTTACATATTATACATTCGTATGTAATTGGTGTTTGTTCTTGCTAAATTTATGATAATCCTAAGCAAAGATCGCTAATACATCCGCCATCTTTGTTTTTCAATTCTTTTATTTCCCCAACTTCGTCGTGGCATGCAGTCTAAGATGGTAGCGGGCTAACCTATTAGCGCAGTTATATAATTGTTTATTAGGTTTTCTACGCGGCATCGTACCGAAACGCTAAATCGTTTGGTGACTGACAAGCCCAGGAAAACAAACATAATATAATAAATTCCCCTATTGCTCCTGTCGGGGATCAATCCCCGGACTTCCGCTTATCATACCTCAGCGCTCACCACTGAGTCAGGGAGTTCGTCAAGGCCCTCGAGGGAGGTTGCAACTTTTTTCGGTCAGGGTATTTCGTATTTCCACCAAACAAATCCTCGCGTAGCCTACCTATGTAAAAACACACTTTCGCTTTTATATCTACTGCACCATGAAGATATTATGCCGAAGTTGAGTTGGTATACCTAATTAACATTGTTTCATTATTAATATTAATATTATCATTCGCCGCCTCATAGAAGACAGGGTAGACAGAGACAGAGCAGGGTGGTGGCCTGCTCAAATGCGGGTTGGTGGGTTTCAATGAAAATTATCACAAACTATTAATACTTCTAAGAGCGGTGATAGCGAATTGGGTAGGAGCTCGACTTCACCTTTGGAAGGTCGAGTTCGAATCCCAGCACGCACCTCTAACTTTTCTGAGCTATGTGCGTTTTAAGTAATAAAATATCGCTTGCTTCAACGGTGAAGGAAAAAATCGCGAGGAAACCTTCACGCCTGAGAATTCTACATAATGTTCTCAAAGGGATGTGGAGTCCACCAATCCGCACTGGGCCAGCGTGGTGGACTACGGCCTTAATGCCTTCTCATTGTGGGAGGAGACCCGTGCTCTCTTGTGGGCCGTTAAGGGGTTCATGTGATGATGATGATGACGATGATGATTTATACTAACCACGTACCCTATACCTGTATAGTTCTTAACTCTTTTGCTTTTACTCGGTCTGTTAGAACATTAAAGGTAAATATACACCCGTAGTAATTAGTACTAGTTTGCACTCGAAGCTGTCGCGGCTTATGGCGGGCAGGCGCCAAAGGCTACTTCTAATACTCGCCATTTGACAAGTGCTGCACAGTCGCAGTGCATATTGGTGCATCGCGCTGAACTAACAGCGAAACTTTCATAATAAACACTGAATTTTTCGGAGAATACAGATTATAAGGCGTTAAAAATAAATGTCGAATAACTTCGGAATCCCTTCGGAAATTATTAACACTCTGACATTTGAAAAAAGTGACAGAACACTGCAACAACAATAGGCTATAACAGTCCACTGCTGGAATAAAGTCCTCTCCCAACGGGAGGTCTCTTCGAAGTTAAACCACGTTCTAATGTTTTGATTTTCTGCTATTTCATTATGGTACCAAATTAATGTAAAAACAATATACCTATATTTATTTCCACATACTTTCCAAAACTGCCTGTGGGTGTACTGCAAAGTATTACAGCGTACGAACTATATTTAGATTATTGTCTATACGTATTCACAGGGCCGTAATACATTTGAGATCAGCGTGAATTAAATTACTGCGATCGCACCATGTCAATATTTTACAAACGCTTGCAGCGCAAATAAATGTACCTAAAATACCGTAGACAAATACCTATATTACTAGTAATCGTATGTGTAGGACATAGAATTTTATATCACTTACCGAAAAAAAAGACGCGAAGTTTCGAAAGTCCGTTTAAAATAGCACTTTAAGATGAAATTCACTGGGAAAGCCTATTATTAAGCGTAAATATGTTATTTCACTTGGTTTTCTCTAGGGGAAAACTTAAATGAATTGTATTGGTACGGAAGGCAAGTACGTAACGGAATGAGAGCGTTTGGTCGCACAACACACAACCGCTGGCGAGCGGTGCCGAGGTAAAACTGAGTTTACGTTACGTTCACTTCATTAACTTTAGTGAGTGCTGCGTTTTTAGCGCGGTGAGCGTCGCTTTGGTCTTTGACCGTTGGTATACGAAACCAAAGATAGACAGTTTACGTTTGCCTTTCTCTAAAAAAAATACGGCAAAGTGTGAGTTAAGGTGTAATTAGACCTTTATCTTTTTCATGAAAAGGCATTTCATAAATTAAATCAAAATCCAAACAAAATGAAAGAAAAAGAAACTTTCATTGATGTGAACAATCACCCGGAAAGACAGTAAGGCCTAAGACACATTCATAGTAAAAAGTAATAAAATAAATTTCAAGTAGGTCTAAGTCAAGTTCAAGTATGCATAGAAGTTTGTTTAGTTATTTTTTTAAAAACTACCAAACGTCAATATATTATAACGTGCTTGAGAAATAATGACCTTAATAATTACTCCTTCCTGCCTTATTTACAAAATAATAAATCTGAGTAAAAACCATTTTCTTTAACAAAACAGAAATAATCATCTGGACTAAAGTGAAAACTCAAAATAACGACATTTCAAAAATAAATTAATTGTTTTAGTCGTATTCCTACGTAAACATTTGCTGATTAAAGTATATTTTGTACTGCATAGTACTCACAAAATGAAAAATTCAAGTAAAAAAATATGTTTTACATCTTTCAAAAAAACGTACTTGTTTAATTAGGAATGCTGCATCATGCATGATCATGATGATACTGCTTAAAATTCATGAGATAACTGCTATATACTGTATTCTGATCACCCGTCGCGTCATGTAAGACACAAAACCGTATTGTATTCTCGCGGTACTGTGAGTATCTACGCGGTTAAATATCAACGTGTTCACGCGAGACCAGCTGCGAGCGGCGCCCGCGTATGTGCTACCGATTCGCCTCGGTCCCATTCAAACAAAAGGTACCTACCAACGTATCATTGCATCACTGGGCTAATTGTCCAACGGTGCCAACGAAGCAATAAAGCAGAGACTAACATACTAAAATAGTAGTACTATCTGAGCTACCTCGTTGGTCTAGATACATAGCACGATTATACTCTATAGTTTGGCATGTTAATTTGTTTATCTGGAAGTCCTGATTTTAATTTCCGAGTCGGGCCCAGATTTGTTAATTCTAAGAAGTTAGGAAAATTTTAGTGTCCACTTCAAAGCCTCTGGAGACCACGGTAAGCCGGTCCCAGTTATTATCTAGAACATATCATTCGGTTAAAAATCGTTAAAAACACCAACTCACATTGGAGCTGCGTGGTGGATTTATAATCTAAAACCCTGTCGAGGCCTTTTCTCAAAAGTGATCATATATTTTAGTAGAGCAAGACTTGTTTACTTTGCGTACTTTCATAGTGTGATGTCTTACGGGATCTATATATAGGGCAAAGCTTCTGATATTGAAACTATATTCATATTGCAGAAAAGAGCTGTGCGGTCAATATATAAACTTAAATCACGTGAATCCCTCCGTGAAAAATTAAAAGAAATAAGTACCCTTACGGTAGCCTCACAATATATTTATAACAATATAGTATTTGTAAGACAACATATTATTCTTTATAAACAAAAAGTGGATATAAACAGTCGACTTACAAGAAATGGTCATAAATTAGTGACATCTGCATATCGTCTGCGAAAGGTGCAGAAGTCATTTGTGGGACTGAGTATACGCTTTTATAATATGATTCCTAAGGTAATTTTGGACCTACCAATGCATAAGTTTAAAAAATGTGTTAAAACACATTTATTACAGCGAGGTTATTATACAATTGATGAATTTCTTAATGACAAGGTTGCTTGGATGCATCCGGCTCCGCTTTCATCTCTCACAAGATAGAAAAATGAATTTTTAAATGTAAAATGTAAATTGTTAATGTTGGAAAAGAGCAACTGCTGAGTTTCTTGCCGGCTTCTTCTCGGTAGAAACTGCCTTCCGAACCGGTGGTAGAGTCACTACACACAGACAGACTTGACGTTTCAAAAGTGCTTATATTAGGCCTACTTGAAATAAATGAATTTTGAATTTTGAATTTAGTAACATCAGCGAACAATGTTTTATTTGTTCGCTAATAAATAACCTCATTGCATATATTCTTTAGACTTTATATTTAAATGCTCTATTTGACATTAACATTACGTCAATTTATGTAAACAAACAATAATAGCTTCCTTGTTTCCAATTAAAAATTATTACACAAAAATAAGTTAATTCGCTTCTGATTATGGATAAAAAGTGTTCCATCTATACTGGTTCTCTTCCCAAGTCGAAGGAAACCTCGAAGAAGGTCAAACTGCACTGCAAAGGTTCCGTGAGCTCATCGCACACGCAAATCTTCAGACAAAACAAAATCGAAAGAAAGTACGAGAGAATTACCAGTGATGAGTATTTGGGAATATCGGAATCTATTTCGGGAAGTTCTGACTCCTTCGGATGCGTTCACGGCCCTAAAGGCAGGCAATACTCTGAAAAAACTCAACTGGAGAGAAACATTATTAAGGAATTGGATCCTTTGCGTACAGGTGACCGTTTTTCACTGAATCAATGTCCTAATTAAACTTTGTAATACTTATGAGTAGTGGTGAAGCGGTGATAGCCTAGTGGGGTAAGGCTTCGGCTTTGCTTTCGTGGAATCAGAGTTCGAGCCCCGTTACGTACCCCGTATTTATATATCACTTGCTTTAAAACGGTGAAGGAAAACTAACTTCGTGACGAAACCTGCATACCTGAGAGTTCTCCATAATGCTCCAATCCACACTTGGCCAGCGTGGTGGACTACGGCCTAAACCCTTCTTAGTCTACAAGGAGACCCGTGCCCTGTAGTGGGCCGGTAATGGGTTTGTGATATTTTCTCATAAGCATTTGTTTGAACTGATACCACCTCCCTGGTTCTTCTATGTACCTTGCGTCGCAGAAACAAACATACCTTATTTGTTTTAAATATGGATAAGGTATTACAAATAATATACATATAATTACTGGCCAGAAAACAGTCGGAAACATTGCTGAATAAGAGGGCATATGCACCTAATAAGAAGGCAATGATTGGGCGGCTTTCTCTTATATTTGTGCGAATTTAAAAGCCGCCGGCATCCGTGTATAGGTATCTTGCAAAAGGCAGTAAAGTTAACAAAATAAGACTATCATGGTGATCTACAGTTTATAATTTCTCCAGACGCATGCGTGAAGCACGTAGGTGCTCGTACATAAAAGTGATACGTAGATCCTTCTTTGCACAGTTGAAATTAAACTTTCCTTAGCCCACATTCCCTTACTTTGGACGCCATATTTTTATTAGATTTCTCGCGTCCGCACTCTTGACCCGCAAACCTTTCTATTGTTCGTTGTATTAGGGCGGAAAGTGGAAAGATACTAAAAAATAATAACTAATGAAGTTGTACAGAACACCCGCTAAAACGGCCTGCCTTTTCCATAGCTATATTACAAATAATTGATGCCCTTACCAATTTTTATTATATTAATATATTAATTTACGCTGATGCCCCTATCCATCTACTGATGTTATGAAGAGTAAAGATTTATTTGTTCATTTGTAACTTTGAAACTTGTGTGATAAACTTTAAAACTCCGAAACTGATTGTATTAATTCTTTCACCATTCGACAGCAATTTTATGCTACATCTAATTTCATTCGAAAAAAAAACAATTATCATTTTTATGCGTTAAATGTGAATCCTTACAAATAACTTACCTAAAGATTAAAGTTACCCTTGCAGTTTGCACCATGTTGTTTGATCGCATAGTTTAAAAAATAATAATTAATTAATATAACGAGCCTTTTTAAAATTCCATAACGTTATATGACGTTTATGAAACCGAGGGAGACAGTAAGTAAACTATGTGTATAGATGTAGAAATCGTCTAGTGAAATAGGGGTTCGATTCGAACAAGTAAAATGACAACACCTTATTAGGAACTTCAGAACTCGGTTGTCCTACTTAAAAATTAATGAAAATCGAACTTAGATTTTTGGTCGAGCATCATCACCATAGATCTCAGTAACGTCCACTGCAGGATATATATCATTAATAGTGTTTACAATATTATAAATCTTCTGTCATGTTATACTCTCATCTTGTCTGTGATCTATTGCAGATCCTAAGTGGAGGGACGGTTGCCCTCCAGCGTATGGATGGGATATTGCAGCCACTTTAGAGTTCTTAGTGACAGATCCCGGAGGCAGCCAGACTACCGAAAGACTCGAAGAACATCTTCGCGACTTCGCTACTTTAGCTCGCTGCGGATATGTATCCTTTTTGTTTTTGTCAGATTTTAATTTATGACTTTCGAATTGATTCTAAAACGTTCGTTATTATTAGACCATTTCTATGCTTCCATTTCCCGTTTGGACTAATGATTGGCGCTTTGGGCAGGGAACGTGCTTTCTGAGTTCAAGGCCGTAATGTTTTGTGTGATGAACGTGAATGTTTAACAGTGTCAGGTGTTTATATGTATATTATAAGTATTAATGTATATTATTCATAAAAATATTCATCAGTCAACCACCCATAACACAGCTACGCTTACTTTGGGGCTAGACGGCGATGTGTATTGTCGTAGTATATTTAGTATTTATTTTAATCATTAGTTTCTATGACAATAAAATGAAGAAACTTTAAGACAAGCGAATACATTTCTGAAAACTCTGTGTTTCTGTCATTATCATCATATCAACCCATTACCGGCCCACTACAGGGCGTGGGTCCCCTCCCATATTGAGAAGGGGCTAAGGCCTAAGGCTGGACACAACAGCGCGGATTGGTTGGTTTAATGTCAAAACAACAGAAACATGGCTACTTATTGTACCGTAAATCTATCCATAAAGGGGTGATATGTAGGCGTTACTAAATTTCTCCAAAATTAGCCGTCTAAAGTGGTAAAACGGGGATTCTAAGATAATATCAAAATATCGGACCTCTGGAATTGTTATTTTATATAAAAATAAAATATTAATAAATAAATAATTATAATATTACAATACACACATCGGCATCGCCATCTAGCCTCAAAGTAAGCGTAGCTTGTGTTATGGTTACTAATATGACTTCTAAATATTTATTTCAATAATATACTTATAACGTACAGATAAAAACCCCGACACTATAAAATATTTATATTCATAGCACAAACATTTTTCAGTAGTGAGAATCGAACCCACGGCCTTGGACTCAGAAAGCAGGGTCGCTGCACACTGCGCTAATCGGCCGTCAAATAAACCTCTCAACTAATTAGAATATTACAAATTGCACGCTGACGAAGTAGAGTTGAAAATTAAACTCCTACATCTAAATAATATCCAGAAAATCTATGTTTTAAATAGTCTGACCACCATAATAGACTATTTGGTGGAGAATTTGGAGAAGAGGCCCAGTTTGCGAGAGGTTCTCATCTCTCTCTTGCGCCACATGGAGAAGCCTATTTTGTTAACAGCTGTTTCGGATGTTGAAACTCAGATCGAAACTGTTAAGAACTATATAGGATTCCTTGGTTAGTTTTACAATTCTTTCAACTATATCCGCAGCTGTAGGTACACAACCTTTCTCAGTACACAGAAAAAAAGTTCCACTAAGATTTTTTCTAGTAAAGCTGGGAATCGGATAGGATCTGTTCGAACTAAGACCGTTGGGCGTTTCTAGAATAGAGATACTTACCTTTACCTAATTTGTTTGAAATGCTTGATACCAACAAATATTACCACAAACCTTTTTTTTATTCTGATTATCCCTACTCCTCATTAGCAAGTTTAAAAGTTTAAAAAAAAAAATTTTCCTGTATAAATTGATGGTCGCATTTCCACTCGGCAGGATCCGAACACCATGCCTCGTCGAAATCTCTTTAGCGGTTCAGGCCACGTTGTTTAGCTTTGGGCCATAGATTTTCTTACTAATTTTACTGCAGTTACTTAGTTACTACTTAAGGGTATTTTATTCAGAAGCTAAGGGTCTTCTTACAATAGCAACAATCCTGACTGACTGAGAGATTGCTCACTTTCTCATTGTTAGATATTACTGACTCCAGGTTACCTCTTACTGCGAGTGGAGCAAGATGATCTCTTTGAGCTGGTATCCCGAGCGATACTCTGGCAGTTGTGTGCCAGCGACGAAACGCGTTGTCCGGGAGCCTTACCCCGCAGGTAAAGTTTTTTTATTTGCACAAACCACATATTAATATCTGCTCTGTTTACTGACTTTGCGAACTGTAACATCATCATCAACGATGGGTTGATACAGTCAGAATGAGAAGTAGCGCGGATTGGTAGTTTCACACACTTTTGAGACCATTATGCAGAACTTTCAGGCATGTTGAATCCTAACGATGATTGCGTTCACCGTTAATGCAAGGGATATTTGAATTGCTTTAATTGAACACACACACACAACTCCGGAAAGTTGAGGTGCGTTCTGGGGAGGCCGAAGCGCAAACCACTAAGGTTTCAAGTTTTTAAACAAGTTTAGACAATGTATTTAAGAATATACACTAAGATAAGAAGTTCCTGCTTTTTGTGATTCGGGACAGTAAGTAGTCGCGTACGGCTGGGTCGATGGCATTATTCTTACCTTATGAAAATTAAGCTTAATTTTCTACACTCCGTGAGAAGCAGGAGAATCTGTATGGTGTAATATATAATTTCTTCAATTCTTAGACTCTGTACCAAACAGACCTTCGGTAAGAAATGTATAAAAAGCTACACATTGCGAAGAGGGTAAATTGCCGAGTATCTGTTTGGTGTCGAGTATGAGGATTGAAGAAATTATATAAATTAAACCGTACAGATTCTCCTGCTTTTCGCGGAGTAGGTATAGCAAATTAAGGTTAATTTTCATAATATAACATGGAATTCCGCAAAGAAGAAAAAAAATGGATATATGCAGGCGTTACCTGCTTATATCCATTTTTTTCTTATCTGTGTGAACTGCCTTGTGCGAGATTGAATACCTACCTACGTTGACTAATTCAATGGCTTTAAACTAAACTACGTTTTGTATGGTATCGAAACAGCCATCTAATAACAAGAGTGGGAAGCATTCTTGTCACTAAATGTCGCTTTTTCGGATAAGACATATGGAGAATATCTCAACCCAAGGTACGTAAATTTATTCTGGGGTGTGCGCCGTGACCATCCACTTATTAAAGGTCGTCAGGCAGAAGATACATCTTGAGCTTTTCTGAATAAGTCTTGGATATTCTCGCGGATCCGTTTACAAATCCTCTCCATCCGCACACTTCTCCTCTTCTCTTCCCCTGCTTCTCTTTCCTTCCACGCGATCCACAATAATAAGACGGTCTTAACTGCTAAAAAATGAGAGCTGTCTTTAAGCGTATCGACTAGACAGACGAGTTAGATCTTCAGCTCGAAACTTCGGACCGACACGTTTGTGCGATGCGCAGTACACTAACATTTCACGCCAACACCACATTTCAAACGCATCAATTCTGGAGAGGACAAGAGATTTGAGGGTAAAATATAGAAAAAATCTGTGCTCGCATTAGCTTAGTCTTAAATTACTAACTGACCCTAAACGTTGTCACTTGTCAATTCCATTGCCTTGGATTCAAAGGTACGCGATGTCCGCCGCTGGCACGCACCTTCTCACCACCGCGGTGCGCATGCTGGCGTTGGCTTCGCCCCAACGCTTCCCCGTGTTCCAACGGATCGCCCTGCTGCTGGCGTGCCACTCGGTCGACTGCTGTAAGCTCATTCTTTATACGACCACTAGCGGTACCTCGCGACTTCCTCCGCGTATAAGTCAACGTTAAAAGATAGACATATGCTGTTCCGGACTTTTATTTAGAAATCGTAATGGGGAACAACTTTGTCAAACGCAGCGGAAACTGTCAAAAGGAAACCAAAACCCCGATTTTGAAACATTGTTCATTGGTGCTACGCTCCTATTGGTTTTAGCGTGATCATATATAGCCTTTCTTGATAAATGGGATATCCAACACTGAAAGAATTTTTCAAATCGGACCAGTAGTTCCTGCAATTCAAGTAAACAAACAAACAAAGTCTTTATATTCATATTAGTATTAAATTTAAAGAACTGGCTATAACCGGATTCCAGCCCTCTCAGCTTGTGGTTATTGATGAATGATGATGCAGTTTAAGGTATGGCAGTTATAGAGCCTAATCGGTTTCTACGCTAAATAGTCCAGTGAAAGGTTTTCTACCATTGAAATATTTGGACATACTTACATATATAGGACAGATCTGTAAATAGACATATTGTAATGTTCTTGAAAGTTCACAGGTATCGACATGTTTCGGGAAAATGTTATTGAAAATATTTTCTACCGTTTCAACCCCTATTTCCCAATGAAAGATTTGCCTGATTATGAAGACACTCCTTTGGACCCACAGGATTGCAACGTTAAACTTGGTAAATATTCTATCGGTACCTACAAATTTTTAGGTGAGATAACCCGTCATTGCAGAAATTATAACAAAAAAAGTAGCAGCCCCTCGCGACGTAGTACACTAAGAACTTCTAATCACTGTCCATACTATTAAATTTCCTCCGCTATTCTATACTATAAACTCCGACCCACCGCGCCGGTTTTCCCGCAAGCACTATAATTTAGTTTTGTCTGCTCCAACGCGTCTAAGCGTTATTTTAAATAGACTATAATCTGCCTCGAATATCTGGCTATCAAATACATAAATGTGGTTTTAAAGATTTTTAGTTAGAGTGATGTTTATTTAGATTATTTAGTTAAGATTGCCATGTTTATAGATATAGACTTAACAATACCCATTCGTAGAGTTTTGTTATTTTATAAGGTTAGAGGGTACTTCTAGGGAAGCGTTAAAAAAAGCTAGGTGTCTCTGCGGAAAACCGAAATCCTTTAATCCGAAATGATTAGGGTCATTTACTAAGGAATCTATCTATGAAATAAGAAAACGACGAGATTGGACATTACGCAGGTACAGATAACTGGATTATGTGTACAGATGATATAAAATGGGATAATACTTACTTCTCCAATACGTGTATCCAACGACTAGTTGGATATTATTTCCACTTGTGTGCCAATGCAGTTGTAAAAGTTGGTAATTTAAAGAGAGGGTAATTTTTTATCCTTTCCCCGGGGAGATAACTGTCTCCTGCCCACGCTAGCTGTCATGGGAGATTTATAGTTGCCCCTTTAAATTTAGGTTCGAGCAGCATCCATATTTCTACAACACTGTCATTGCTCTTGGTTCTGTTAAAAACATTGAAAAGTTTTTTGGACGAAAATCCTGACTTCCACAGAACGTTCCCCTGTCCAGATTATTACGCTCAACGGTAGGTTAAAATAATAAACTCTTATTTTACCCAGGTATTTTTTTTTTTTTAATGTAACGTTTGTTGTATTAGCAGTAAGCAAGTATATTGTACATACTTGCTATAATCTTAGGTTCGTAATGAATATTTATTATGGCCAAAACCGAAGCATAGATTGCATCGTTTCCAATAGGACCGCTTAAATGTATACTTACAGGGCTACAATACATTCCGCATAACGGAATATGTGAAGGAGTTGGACGAAAAAAATATGATGTTAATCATTACGTCAGCCTCCAAAAAATATGATGTCTTTTAATTAGATTATATTTATTGTTTTTGTAATTTTAGCGTAATAAGGCAAGTTTATTTTTTTATTTGCAATTTTCACATTTTTTTTTTTCCCTTCTGGCTTTACATAGATTAGCCAATAACACATAATTTCGCCATTTTATAGTGGTAATAAATGCTGCGTCTTAAAATGTAGAAAGAACAGTTGTCATAAAATCCGTGATCAGGAATCTTGGGATTGTGGTGTCAGCAAATGCGCTTTAGCAAATAGAAAAATAGAATAGTAAAAAAAAATATTGCAGGAAAACACATAAGGAAAAACAAAAAGAGAACAGTTATAGTATTTAGTGTTAGTGTGCAAAGGCGACATTATCACTAATAGTGACATTTTCATGGCAACCCGAGCGTGCGAAGCCGATATAATGGTGGAAAGTTGATGGTACATAAAGTAAAAAAAAAAAAAATTGATAAAATAAACTTACATAAGCGTACATACTATATTTACGTACCAACTACAAAAATACAGGAATAAAAGTACATTAGAATAGATATTTATGATAAATATATGCTACGGTAAACTTACACAATACTTAATTATATAGATACGTAACAATAATATCATCATTAGTGTTGCTTCAAACGCTTTCTGAGAAGCTTTTATATCGGAGTACCAGTACGATTCAGTCGCTTCGTATGTCACAGGTGCTTCCTATGGGCGTACCGATACGAATGTCGTGCGAGGGGGCGCCGACACGAAAGGATAACCCTGACCGTGATCGCTCACGCATTGCTCAGCTGCTTTGGAGACCGCCTTACAGCATTCTGTAACTTGATGATGCCAGGTCCTAACAACTCATTTTCATACTCATCATCATTTCAAGTAATGGAAGTCCTCAGTAAAATAATCTGTGAAATACTTGATAAATTTCTTTTAAGCTGTTAAACTTCCACGCAACTTACAGTGAGTTGTGTTGCGTTACTTCATCATACTCGTAATAATATAACCACTTTTACTTTTTTTATTTTATAATTATAGCTTTTAATTTTTTTTCTTCCGAACCGAAGCATACATTGCTTCGGTTCCAATAGAAGCGCTTAATACTCATTGTATTATTATAGCAACCATGTTTTTGTAATTTACATTATTGGCTAACGGCAATGTCACGTAATTTGCCATTGTATATTGGTAATTAATAATTTGTCATTGGTATAAAATGTAGAAACAACAGCGGTCATAAAATCCGTGATTGGGAATCTTACGATTGTGATGTCAGCGAATACGTTATTGCAATTATAAAAATATCTTATTAAACGCTTTATATTAGCTTCACTTGTATGTTTGTTTGTAACCGACTTCTTTGGGCGCGATTTTGACCCACTTTAAACGGTCAGATTTCTTTCAAACTTTGTAGACATATCGAGGACCGATGACAATACACTTATCTGAAAAGATTATTCCAATTTTCACTATAAAAAATAAGATTTTTTACTAATTACTACAGCGCCATCTAGACCCAAATGTAAAAACCTATGGCGTTCGCGTACCTAACAAATTCCACAGAAAACACTAAGCTACTAGATGGTAGAGGGAGTTAGCTATTACTTTTTAATGGCCTGTTTTAAATAATAATTAGAACTTGCATTTCGAGAGACGGGCACACTGAATTAAAAAAAATAATAATTTATCTCTTTAATGGAGGATGGGTTACCGATTAATTTTGCTCTAATAAAAATAATAGATCAAGAAAAACTAAAAAAAATCGCTATTATGAATAAACTAAAAGAAAGAAATTAGTTTAGTTTTTTATACCAAGCGTGTTTTTTTAGTTTGTTTGAACTATTTAATTATTTTGATATGAGATCCGTGCCCTGTAGTAAGTCGGTAATGCGTTCATAATGACGATGATTATAATTTATATTTTTATGATATTTGAGCTTAATTACGTGTGAATGTGTATGAACTTAAGGAACTTAAGAAATCGCGTTTAAACGTTAACAATATAAGCAAAACAATGAAAAAGATACATGTAGTAGAACGTTAACATGCTCACATTTTATTAACATGTCAAATCTGGTGTAGTCTCAGTGGTTGCCATATAGTTATATCCACAACCACCTTGGCTTTATATATAAGTGCACTACATCAATCCGTTATCTGGTTACTGGTATATATATCCCTACTAATATTATAAATGTGAATGTAAGTTTGTTTGTTACGCTTTCATGCAAAAACTACAGTTCCTAAAGGTATTAGAAGTAATATAGGATGCTTTTTATCCCGAAATTAAGCTCAGTTCTCTTGGGAGAGGGGACGAAAGTGTTTGAAGATTTTACACCAGGCTTAGCTATCCTAAATACATAGAGTGCTGCCACATTTATGAGGCACATGTCTTTCGAAAAACAAAAACAAAAGCGGACGTAGTCGCGGGCAACAGCTAGTTATATATATATATAAGGGGTGGACAGCATTGTTTCGTGAATTGTGTAAATACAACATATTAGTCTTTATAAACAAAGAGTGGATATGAACAGTCGACTTACAAGAAATGATCATAAATTAGTGACATCTGCAAATCGTCTGCATAAGGTACAGGGGTTTGGGATTGGGTATACGCTATTATAATATGATTCCTAAGATAATTTTGGACCTGCCAATGCACATTTCTTACAGCGAGGTTACTATACAATTGATGAATTTCTTAATGACAAGGTTGCTTGGAAGCAGCCAGCCTCGCTCTTATCTCCCGCAAGATAGCAAAATGATTGTAAATTTTGATGTTGGAAAAGAGCAACTACTGAGTTTCTTGCCTTCTTCTCGGTAGAATCTACCTTCCGGACCGGTGGTAGAGACACTACATACAGACAGACTTAACGTTTCAAAAGTGCTTATATTAGGAATTTTGAATTGTTGAGATACTCTGAGAATATTGAATGACCTTTACTTCAATATTCGCAGAGTATCACTATAGTTAATTATATTTATATCATGGCTTTTATAATGTTTATCTTTCATTAATTTATCTCATATCTATCCATAAATTATGTAGTTTTATCTAGAAAGATGTAAAATAAATAAATAAATATATTACAGCTTACAATGCTATAAAATCTCTTTCCAGATGTTTTGTCACTTTCGGTGCTTACTGAGATTCCTCCGAAACAACTCTGGATCCAGAGCGTCGGCTTCAATACGTCGCAACTGGATGTCCAATTCAAGAAAAGCCTTATCTACCTCTCTGTTGATTTTCTCAAAATTTTTCCCTATAATTCTTTTGTAAGTTTTTCTTAAATGTTTTTCAGCATATTACAACTCTGAAACAATCAGGCGGCCACCCTTGCGCAAACGAACTCAATAGATAAAGCCCTCTGAATTAAAAATTGACTTGGAGATAAAAATGTTGTATTGGATAGAAGCAGGCGTTAATTTGCGAAAATCCATGATATACGAGTGTCATGAAAATTAAGCCTAATTTGCTATGTACCCTCTACGCACGTGTATAACAATAAATACGCACTTTACAACGAATAATTGTTAAGTCAACATCTCCTGAAGATTTCTACCATTCTCCATTTTTAATTCAAAATTCAATCATACTTTTTAAGCACTTTTGAAACGTCAAGCACATGTATATTTAGTAAGTATATGTTTGTATATTTATTCCTCTTGGCCGTATCCGACCACAGCGAATTCCTCTGGATACTATAATGAGCGTACCTTATGTGCTCTCAAGTGGCTGCCAAAACGTCAGTACTCCACCAATTATATTGTTATATATGGCCGTACCGGTCTGGCATTTATCTTATTACGCCTAGCATCTTGTTTTCGGGCCTTTTGACTTCAAATTCCGATACTTTTTATTTACGGGTGTCTCAATCGCAGCCAGCTCTTCAGCTTTGCGACTAGCTGAGCTAAGTCGGTAAATCGGGTTCTTCTGCGGATCACCTCATTCCTGATTCGTTCACGTAGAGATACTCCCAACATTGCTCTCTCCATCGCCTGCGTGAGTATCTGAATGATATTCTGCTATTCCAGATGGTGGAATCACAACACTGGCTCTTAGGTATGATGTTCCTTCTGGACCCTGACCTGTGCCATCTCAGAGCGAGGTGGACCCCTGCACTTTTCGCAGAAATCCGTAAAACTGCATTGCAAGCTCTAGTGTGCACATTACACCTCATGCCTACGAGACTGGTCACAGGACATGAAATAATAAGAAGGTATGTAACCCACATTATTCACTTTATCTTAAAGATGACAAAAATGGCATTTTATTACTGCAAAATGAAAAGTCTATTATAGTCTCGTTTGCCCATAATTGGCACGCTCAGCAGTCGGGTTGGAGATTGCAGTAACTGGAGGAAGCCGCTGCTAGTTTTCTTTCATATCCTTAAGACCCAACCCTTCGTCGCCTTTTACGAGCCCCGCGGGAATAGATGGAGTAGAAACAATTGAGTTCTGATCTGCCGGAGCCACACTGCAAAATTTAATTGCTTATTGCTTCGTAAATATCAATCTGTTGGTAAGGAGTAAGTGACTTTCAAATATAAGCGTCGTGCCTAACATCATCAGATACTGTTTTAATGTAAACAAGCATTTGCTATTTTTTCCTGCTCATTGATATCCTGGAACACTCATGCAAGGAACGTGCCACAGCACATTTTTTTTTTACAACGACATTACATACGAATACATCGCCATCTAGCCCAAAGTAAGCGTTCCTTGTTTTATGGGTACAAAGACGACTGGTGGATATTTTTATGAATAATATACATAAATACTTATAATGTACATATAAACACCCAGACACTGAAAAACATTCATGTTCATCACAGAAATATTTTTCAGTTGTGGGAATTAAACCCGCGGCCTTGCACTCAGAAAGCAGGATCGCTGTCCACTCTGCCAATCGGTCGGTTGGCAGATTTGGTTAGTCCATTTGCTCTGGTGTCATCCATCTACCGCAAAGGAACTGATATAATAGTGTGCAAAATAAAAAAAAGTTACGAGTTTGTTTTCGCAGAATAATGTGGTACATCGAATGGTACTCTGAGAACCCTTACGAGCTGCCTGTTTTGTACTGGTGCGTGAGGCTTTTGCACGCAGCCATCCGCGTTCGAGGCGAGACGACGCGCCCCGACACCCTCCGTGATCTATTCGACACACACGGAATCATAATACTGATGCGTAAACACCGCAATAGCATTCTTAATAACACTAGAAATGCGCTTTGAGTATAGAACACACTTGTCGCGAACGGCCAAAGGCTCCCTACGGCTGTATCACTATGCGTATTCTTAGAGTCTTAAATTTCTGTTTTTTTTAGAACGGCGTACACTAGTTACTTTAGAGCGTAAGAGGCAATGTAGTTTAAAAATTACAATTAAGTCGCAAACTGTTACAAATGTTTTGTTAAAATTTGAGTGTTCTGAGTCTCGTTCGAGGCGATAATGTGATCCGTACATATAACATTTCTAAAGTCTTGTTATTAAGATTTTTTATTTATTTTTCTTTATTATATTAAATTGACGTAGAGTACTCGAAGTTCTCATTGTGGGGTACCCGTGCCCTGTAGTGGACCTTTAATGGGTTGATATGATGTAATGATCTTTTTGGAATTTTGGTTGTAAACCGAAGTTAAGTTAAGTTATTAGTTAGTGTCTTTTGTGTTATGCGTGCTGAATTAGCCTTTGAGTGGAGTTTACAAAATTATAAAGCAATTTTTAAATGTGTCCATATATTAAGGTTGTATGCACGTTGGCTTCTTAATAAATAAATAAATAAATAAAATAAAAATAAGTAAATATAAATGATGGTGACTCGCAGTTATCATAGACAACTAATAATTTATTACAGTACCGTATCCGTTGCCTATATTGATACACACCCGTTATTCTTGTCAATCCAAGATTAAAAATAAAAGAAATGAGAAATTACATAGGTATTTTACGGGAAAGCCTGAGTCCAATACTTCCGACTTACATATAAACATTTTCTGGTATCTAATATATTAATCCAGTGACTTGTTTAAATAAGCACGTTCATTGAAAAATTGTCCTCCTAAGTTTCTTAGACCAGGACGCGTTTGGAACCCTCGTAGCTTTAGTTTTAAGTTTACGAATGTGTAACGCCATCATCTGACTACCGTGTAATTCTTGTGTACGCATCAAAAGTGCCACCTATGGGCATAAATATATGGCGTTAACCCCATCTCATTGTGGGAGGAGAACCGTGCCCTCTTGTGGGCAGGTAATGGGTTGATATGATGATGATGGCTCTCATAGGCCATTAATGATATTATTGAATAAAGATATTTTTGACTTTGACTTTGACTTTAATGATTCTGATTCTCAGATCTATGTTACACGTTGCTTGAACAACGTTGTCCACCGGTGGAAAAGAGTCAGGTGGTGCTAGCGTTGACCGTGCGGTTGCTGACCAACGCGGTGACCGCTGACCGGTGCATCACCTGCTGCGTATATCCGCTGGTCAAATGGCCCGCCTCCATTAACACCCTGGCCACGAAGATGTTGGACATTGCGTTGTTCTCATTGGAAAAACACTTATTTGTCAGCGACAGGTACAGCGTCGGCTCCTAAAGATTTCTACCCACACACTACTTTGGAATCACAACACGCACCTGTAACTTTTCCAAGTTATGTGCGTTGTAAGCATTATCACTTGCTTCAACGGTGAAGGAAAACATCGTGAGAAAACCTGGATTCCTGAGAGTTCTTCATAAAGTTCTCAATGGTGTGTGAAGTCCACCAATCCGCAGTGGGCCAGCGTGATGGACTACGGCGTTAACCCCATCTCATTGTGGGAGGAGAACCGTGCCCTCTTGTGGGCAGGTAATGGGTTGATATGATGATGATGGCTCTCATAGGCCATTAATGATATTATTGATTATTCAACCTGTGAGTACTTCATAAACTAATTAAAGTAGGGGGAAAGAGGGGAAGAGGTCGACCAACACTAGGACTTATAGAGAGGAGCAAGAGAGGGCAAAGGGAGGCTTTGTGAGGGTTACATCGAAAAAAGCTTAGCTCGGCTAGAATAGAACCACGGAAAATAATACTAAGTATATATATATCATGTGAATCTCCGGAATCGCTGGATAGTTAATTTTTTTTTAACAGTGGTAGACTAGCGTTTGACTAGAATCTCACATGATGGAAAGTGTAGATGTGGCCTTGGATGGGACGCGTTTGCGTAGAAGATGCCTATTCACTCTTGTTTTAGAGATGCCCGATGATTACAACGAGTAAGGATTAGGAAACAAAGAACTCCGAAGGGTGTTCCAAACCCCAGCCCTGCGTATGAGAAAAGAAGATGCAAATCGCTTCTTGCGATTTTTTGGGATATTAACAACATACTAACATAGCCCGCCCAAAACAGTGCGATAGCAGAATGGTGAGGAGGGGATGAGATCGAATATTTCCTGAGCACACTCTCCTATTCTATAAAACACCGACAGACTGGATACCTTACGGCGATGATCAAGACTTTGGAGTTTTACCACAAGTAGTGAACCCTCGCTTATCTCCCGGCGATCCACATTATGCAAAGCGGCCAACTGGTACTTAAGGGAGCCATCATAAAGATTACTCATTTGGTTGATCGCGAAGTACCGCTTGACTTAATTAAGAATACCAAGTTCTTTGACGGCATTTTGGGCTTTGGATTCTATGGATCTACCAAAGTTGATGTTAGCTGTAATGTCAACACCAAGGAGATCAATGTACAAAATACGCACGTACTAAATACACCAGCGGCGTGCCTTGTCTTAGAGTAGCCGACGCCCGCCGATCACGTACACTTGGAGTAGCGAAAGCCGAACTATTTAACCGAACGTAATTGCATTCTACACACGACCGATTGATGGATCTCGAAAGGAAGGCATCCTTACCTAAACTTTTAATTACCTATTAACTGTCATCCTTAAAAAATCCATTTGATATGAATATGAATATCGAGCTTCAGAGTAAAATGCTCTTGAACAATAAATCATTTTTCCCGTTTTACCGTAGGCTTCTCCTAACGAAGATAACCTGTTATAATTTTCCTGAAAGTGAACTATATACGAGTATGATGTTTAATAAGGAAATATAAATCAATTTACAAATTTCTATTTAGATTGGAGGCTCAGTAGTGTCGGGGAAAAGAGATATTTTCCTTAATATTACGTACAAACTTGTTAAACATTAGTTATGCACCGCAGCTGACTTTTATTTTCCGAATACCGCTCCCTGAAATCTGCCGATTGGTGCCGTAACACAACCGCTCATACTTCATAATCTATACTTATAATAAAACTGTAACTGGAAGATTTCTGTACATTTAATATATTTTGAAAATTTTGACCTGAGTCCAAAACAGATTTTTATTTAATTTTTGTCAGTCTGTCTGTCTGTCTGACCGGGCAGCACGTGAAAACTACTGAACGGATTTTAATAAAATTTGGTATAGTGGTAGCTGATATACCGGGTCAACATATAGGATACTTTTTACACCGATAAACAATAAGTTTCCTCTGGGAAATGGGATGAAATTTTTTATCACTTTTACTTCATAGCTCCGTTAAATTTTGACCGACTTTTATAATTCTTTTTCATATCTAATTTTAATGAAGATCTGATAAATATTGTCGGAGATAAAGGACATAACTCTTCACAGATAACAGCAAGTCGCGAGGCATATGGGACAACGATCGAATACATGCGTATCATCCTACTTAAGACTATAATAATATAAATGCGAAAGAAATAAAGTAATATAAATATTAAGATTGATCTTTACCTGCAAATTCATTTTTAAAATATTCAAATTGGCCCTATCGCTTAGAAGTTGCGACGGGTATAGAATAACATAATTTGGAAATTAAAAAGGTCCACCTGGTAGATAGCGCTGCAATTAGTTTCTAGGTTTTTTTCTAGGTGCAGACGAAGTTGCGCGGGTCAGCTAGTTGGTACTATAATCCTGATGATTTTAAGGAAGTCTTAAAATCGTTTTGAAGCCAAAATTATACAGGAAATCAAATAAGTAATGTTATGTAATGTTTTTTCTATTTTAGATGGCTCATTTCAATTTTAAATTTAATTTGGGAGGCGGTCATATGGAAGAACCATTACAGGGAGAAATTCGTTTTGAAAAACGGCGTGTACAATCTTTTGGATATGATAACGGTGAGTGAATCTTATCTTTATAGGTAATACCTAGGTCCCACACTCGTAATCTCCCAAAATTATAAGTAAATTAATGTGCACAGGTATATTATTACCTAGACGCATTACTTTACAATGATAACTAAAATACAAAAATTATTCGTGGGCGTTTATTGCAATCAAGGTTATTAACTTGTAGTTGAACAAATATATTGGTGATGTACTTGTACTTTAGTTTTTTTTGTTATCAAAGACAATGACGTCTTTGATAAACGCCATTAAAAAAACTAAAAAAAACTTGACAATTATAATAAAAGTTGTTTTTCAGGATTTATTTTAATTTAAACCTCTTTAATTAATAGTGAATGAAAATAATTATCCTAGAACGCGCTTAACTCCGATTAAAAAACCTGTTGTTGTACAAGGATTTATTTAACTTGCTTGTATTTCGTTTGGGCTGAAATTATGCAGATACGTTCAGTTTGGATGGCAATGCATGTGATGTCTTTCTAAATCCAATATGGCGGCACATCCAAGATGGGAGACTTGTTATTTTTAATGCACTCCTACAATACTTATTGGCTGAAAATAATTCGATAAATAAAGTGGCGTCACATTAAATCCATTATTGCGGACTTTTAAATTTTGAAACTCAATTTTGAAGTAGAAACAAGAAACTCACATAAATTGATGTTGTTGATTTTAATTGATGAAACTGGTGAACTCTAATAATATCTTTAATCATAAATTCGCACACCGTTGATTTAGTTTAAATGTTATAGCCCTATATGAGGATGAGACAAAATTGTGTTAACCATCATATATGTAGGTACTAACATTCATGCAAATAAATGATTGTTATTATATTAATAATACGTAAAACAATAAATAATAAAATATACTACGACAATACACACATCGCCACTTAGCGCAAAACTAAGCGTAGCTTGTAAATATGGGTGGATGAATGATGTGTTAAATATTTTTATGAATAATATACCTACATAAATACTTATAATATATAGATAAACACCCAGACACTGAAACAACCATTCATGTTCCTCACACAAACATTTTCCGGCTGTGCGAATCGGACCCAATCGTATTGAGTTTTGGACTTGGCTCATGACGCCGGCTACTGCGTCAATCGTCAATCGTTGGGACCTTCTTCAGCTTCTTTATTTTTCGAAATGATTCTGCTACCCTCGCGATTCCAGTCCAGTCTCTAATTGTACGCAGCCAGATCTCGTTCCTTCTACGTCTACGTCTTCCACCAACTTTGCCAATCATAATAAGTAGCTAGTAGAGTTATATCTCTGGTGCCATTACGTGGCCCGAATATGCTACGTTTGGGACAGCTAGCTTATTATATTTACATTGTTCAGATGTCCAAGCCCCCCGTTCAGTGCATAGCTATGGCACTGGTGTGCGACCTGGCACGATCTGGCGATGCGGTTGCGCAGCTCGTAACCTGGCGCGCCAATCTCGGCGCCTCCAATGCGGTGAGCCTTAATTTACCTACAACTCCGTATAAAACAACTTATTATCGTCTTTTTCTGCATAGGTTTTGCAATGCAATGCAATGTGAGCATCCACTGGCTGGATTTATAGGAATACTAGCTTCTGCCCGCGACTTCGTCTTCGTGGACTTCCGAATTGGGTCTAAAGTTCCGCTCCGCTGAAAGCGGGTTAAGGCCGTAGGCAACCACGCTGGCACAGTGCGGATTGTTGGACTCCAAACACCTTTGAGAACTCTCAGGCATGCAGGTTTCCTCACGATGTTTTCCGTCACCGTTAAAGCAATTGATTTTTTAATTTTAATTTTAATTTTTCTGTTCTATTGTACTTCAAATGACAGTATCCTAGCGTGGTGAAGCGAGGAGCGACCATTGCGAGCCTGTTGGCGTCTTTGTTCAGAGACGACTGCCTGGCGATCGGTGTGCCTCTCGACCACTGCGGCGTCGTACAGGGTAAGTAAATCGATATATTGTGATTGAAGTCATTGGGTAAGTAGCAGATCAAACGTCATGTTCTATATTATATGCAACTAACATTAAAGGTATATATAGACTTCCACTTCACTTTCGGGGGGGGGGGGAGTTCGAATCCCAGCGCGCACCTCTAAGTTACGTGCGTTTTAAGCAATTAAAATATCACTTGCTTCAACGGTGGAGGAAAACATCCGCGTCAATCGTTTAACATAGACGACGAGGCCTGAATGAATTTAACGTATTGCAATACAATAGTGCTACCCCTTTTCTCAATTGTCGTGATGACACTTCTTTTAGAATTTTGTCTACTTATGTGTAATAGAAAAGCCAGATGACTAATTTTGAAAAACTACTCAAGTTCGGAAGTATCAACTATATCCGAAAAATAACGATTTTGTTGATAAAAATTGCTAATTATATTTTAAGAAGTTATTTCCGGTGAAAGCGCTCGCTGGGTGTCATGGCCGTACCTACTCGTGATCAGCAAATCAGAGTATTTGAAAATCCACTGATAGTTTGAAATCGTAGTTCAAGCGTTGCAAAACTATGTTTATAAAGAAGTGACGTAATAGTTTCGAATTCGGCGTCACACATGACTCTTACCACAGATGACTAATAGTATAATTAATCTATCACTGAAAATTTTAAATAGATCTGGAGTGTCCGCTTATGTCTACTGAAGTACGCAAGGAATTGAAGAATCCAGACTTTTGCAACGGTCCTCACGAACAGCCTCCCGTGTGCTTGGCGGTTGCTGATATGGCCGCGTCGCGGATGTCTAAGGTTCTGAATACAATTGCCCGATTGAACCAGTGGGCCGTGACCCTGCTTTCTGAATCCAAATTCAAAATTTCTTTATTCAAGTAGGCCTATCACAGGCACCTATGAAGCGTTCATACATTTATGTTTACATAATTGTAAGGGGATAGTGATAACTTCGTCCGCCAACCTTAACCTAAAGCAACGAGGGTTCTAAACGCGCCCTGGTCTAAGAAGAGACCACAACTTACTTAGCCAGGTATCTAAGGTCTTGGGTTCGATTCCCACAAATGCAAAATGTTTGTGTGGTGAACATGTTTCCATGTTTTCCAGTGTCGGGGTGTTTATCTGTATTTATGTGTATTATTCATAAAAATACTCATCAATCGTCTTAGTACTGCAAGCTGCCTGCATTCTTTATTAAATTTCATCGACCTATGTTCCCCGAAAGGTAATAAACCAACAAAAAGAGGAGGTACTTTTTGATTTAATGCAAAAAAATTCAAAATTCAATACTCAATTATTTCAAGAAGGCCCAGTTAATAAGCACTTTTGAAACGTCAAGTCAGTCTGTGTGTCCACCACCGGTTCGGAAGGCAGATTCTACCGAGAAGTGCCGGCAAGAAACTCAGCAGATTTTTATTAAGTAATCGATATGTAAACGAAGTCGTTGTATTAAGAATTGATTAGGTGTTCAATTTCATACAAAAGTTTCCATGACTGTGTTACAGGCGTTCGCAATTTTACATATGCTTTCCGAAGATTTACAGTACAAAGTGTCAATAGCTGACGACGCCTACAACTTGTACAAGAACGTTAAATTGGGAGCTCAGGAGGAGGTAGGTACAGTAATTAGTAGTACTTGGCACCTAAAAGTTATTTAACTACATGCAATCTTCTTTCCCGCTTTATTATGTAGCTTAGACATCTTATCATATTCATCATCATCGGACCTCTTTTAAGTAGCGCCAACTCTTTCTACTAATTGTTTAATTACCAGCTTTCTGCGTCCAATGTCTGCCACTTTCCGGAAGTTGTCCCACCACCTAGTCACCCACTCACCATGTCCTCGCAAATTAATATTCCAACGTAGCTCAAAAATTTCGATCAGAATCGATTCAGTCTTTCCCGCGCTGTAAGACGTGAGCGCTGGCATCCTTATTAAACGTATTTTATCCACGTTTCCGATACGTACTGCTAGGATTTGGAACGCCCTCCCGACAACTGTGTTTCCTGCCACATATAACAGGAGCGGCGCCGCAGTACGGCTAGCATGGGCAGGAGACAATTATCTTCCCGGGAAAAGGATACAAATTTATCTTCTCCCACAGCCTCATTAACCCTTAGAGCACTGACGCACAAGTGGAAATAATATCCAAATAATATATGTAATAATAAACGGGGGTAAACTTCTGCTATTCCATATTCCTGTGCTTTAGCATGTGAACACGTTTATTATATATCCAGTATCCGGGGATATAATTGGGGGATATAATTTTTGTCTCCTTCCCATGCTAGCCCTTCTGTAGTGGTATAACCTCTATCATCTACTTGGGCAGACGGTTCAACTGTTCCGAAGATTGTCAGACTAGAAGGCGGACATAGAGTTGAACAGGTGTTTTTTTTTTGCTTTGGTCATTTGCATCTTCTTGCGTCACTTGTCTCTATTGTCATTTGAATTTCTTGCGGCTTTTACTCCATAAACGGCTTATCTATGCCTTGCGGTTTCTTGCAGCACTTCTAATGGCAGTTTTTTTCAGGCGATTTTGATGCTCTGCTCACACTACTTGACCCTGAAACTAAACGAAACGTGGACGGAAGCTAAGATTCAAACTGGTGAACTACTCGCACACGACAAGGAGGTTTTAGATGAGTTTATTGAAATAAACGGGTTAGCTTTTGTAATTTTATCTTGACTTTACCAACTCTAACTATCCTAATAAATAGGTTGCTTTTAGGTTTCGAAACAAAATATTGCCAGTGATCACTTCGTGTTTAAATGACGACACCGGGCTATAAATCTTGGTGTTGATAAATACACTATTGGTACTACATTTACCTATTGGTGACTTTTTCCCCCTTTATTCATAATAATAATAATTGAGGACACAGTTCTTTAAAATAGCAGAGCATTTCTCTCCTGGGATAGAACGATTATCACTGACAGGTAAATTTCATCTAATAGACAGATATAGTAACAGTTGATAGATCAGTGCGCCGTGCAATTTGCTGAAAACTGAAAAAGAAAAAGTCTCATAATACTTGGACCTTGCTCACGAGATAACCACCATGAGGAGTGACGAGACTTAGATAGCACATAGCGTGGGATATCACTTGCTTCAGCGGTGAAGGAAAAACGTCGTGAGGAAACCTGCATGCCTGAGAGTTCTACATAATGTGCCTACAAAGGTGTGTGGAGTCCACCAATACGCACTGGGCCAGCGTAGTAGACTACGGCCTTCCCTTCTCATTGTGGGAGGATACCCGTGCCCTAACCGTACATGACTACTCAGGATAGCCCGTTATCATATCATACTGTATCATAACTTACCAGCATGTGAGACTGCAGTCAAGGGCTATCTTGTAGCGAAAGAACTGTCCAACATATTACGCTATGAAAGCACAGTTTAATCGAAGTATGTGAGGATTCTACCCATGGTCGTACCCACCTGCTTCAGGTCAACGGCGGGTGGTCTAGATAGTCCTGAAGCCAAAGCGGTAGTTTTTTTTTAATTTTTGTCTGTCTGGACGCCATACATTTTTTTGAATGGTTCATTGCATATTTTATGCAAGATTTCCACGGGAAGCAGCTGCCATCCCCTGGCACCCCCCGGGTACGCCCATGATTATTTCCACGAATTGTTTAATGTGCGGTGACAAACTAAGTACTTACCTAATTGTCTGTTGCAGTGGCTGGGCAAAAGAAGTAAAGAGGCGACAGGAAGATATACTCAATAAGCATAACCAAGAGGTAGATAACATATTATGTTATTTAAATTCAAAAGTTAAAAGGTTTAATCTTCAACCTTTATTGACAACTTTAAAAAGGACATTGATCATTTTTTTGTATGTGCGTACACCGATCACGCTGTGATTTATGATCCGTTTCACGTGATCCTCTTTTTAGTTTTATGCGGAATAGTTGTCATTTGGTCCAATAAAATTTAACATAGTTCGTTTGCTCCGAAGTTTTCATTTAATAAATATTTTTTGTACTTTGCGGAGGAAATAATTTTATTCGTACTTAGTAGGCATGCCAACTTTTCCCCAGACATTATTCTTGAAGAACAGTGAAAAAGGCCGAGCACGTCTAACTTTACAGCAACGTAGTATTGCTAGCTCACAAACATTACCGTTTTTACCCATTTTATATAAAAATTTAGAACATTACAGGTAAAATAATTACTGTCAACTGCTAAATGGAGTAAAGTGACTAACCGCCTGTTTCAGTAACACTACAATAGTGAAGTGGTTTTTCATGCTTCAATATTAGTCTTGTACACGGCTTCTGTATCTTCTTAATCCTGTGATAAAAAAACTCCTGACTAATTCCCCTTTCTATTAAAACAAAACAAAGACGAAGAAGAGGTTTAAGATTCCTTATGACCAGGATGATCGTGAAGAGAAATCCCTATACGCATTCTTGGGGCAAGTCCGGCTAAACAATGCTTTGGACGCACTACGGGAGGTGCGTTGTGTCGGCCGCTCGGGCGCCGCACGCACGCGTAATTTGCCGCACCAGCCACCGCATACCCCCGAAGACTTGTCTGGCAACTCTGTCATACCTACATATCAGCCGCCGCTCGACGACTTTGTTAGTAATAATATAAATAAATAAATAAATATACTACAAACAAAACACACATCGCCATCTAGCCCCAAAGTAAGCGTAGCTTGTGTTATGGGTACTAAGATGACCGATGAATATTTTTATGAATGATATACAAATACTTAGAATATAAATATAAACACCCAGACACTGGAAAACATTCATGCTCATCACACAAACATTTTCCAGTAGTGGGAATCGAACCCACGGCCTTGGGCTCAGAAAGCAGGGTCGCTGCAAACTGCGCCAATCGGCCGTCAAAATAAAGCTTATCTAATTTATTATATTTATGTATAAGCCTCATCTTTCCTCATTTTTCCTTTTTCAACCGTCCCTTACTAGAGTACTTACTCCTCCAGTCTTTCTTGCAACTTTCGCGTTTACTACTGCCATTCCAGTTCTTTAGAACCCCAGCGTTTTTAGTCAGCCCAAGGAAATAGAGGTCAGCAACCCAACTGCCTAAGGTTCCCTCTGCATTACTACTCCATATTCCTGTTTTCATTTCAGAACATGACGGGCCAGTATGTCAAAGTGCAAAGCATTCCGACCAAGAAAAAAACAAAGGACGATGTTACGAGTCGCAACTCCAATCTAAGTTGTCGTTAAATGTTAGTGCTGTCTATTTTCTGGAATATACCTTGTTATTAAATAGTTTTGACTTTTTATTAAACTTGCCGGTACTTAAAACACTCAACTACAAATGAGATTCATCGTGTAGTTTTACCTATATGACATAAGACAAGTCTTATGAAGTTAGGAAAAATTATGTCATATTATCCTAAAACGTGTGAACCTACGAGGGAACTAGTCATTTTTTTGTAGTAGTGATGTTTCATATCTCAACATAATACCAGTCTTATGATGTTATAAAAGAATAAAGATGGTGTTTATCATTCCATACTTATTAACCTAAAGTCATTAATTTCCCTAAATCAAATTCATTTTTTAATTCAATTCGATACAAAAAATCTAGAACTAAATAACTGACTTGGGTATTTATTGTGTTCTCCTCCGATCTCGGGTCCCGCTGAGTGTAGAAAAAATCTAGGAACTTTGGCGTATTTAAATCTCTCAACGAACCTAAAAGGACAGTTTTTTAAATAGCGCTGTAACGGATTTTAGAATGCAAAAGAGTTTCGCACTGTCTATATCCGACTCCAACAGCGATTCGCAAAACTGTAACCCAACCTGACATATTCAAAATAAAAGAACTTTTTTTAGGTACATATTTAAATTTATTTATTTTTATATCCAAAACCAATATCTGTGGGTATCAACTTCCACGATATTTTGTTAGAAAACGCCAATAAGTACAATTTATCAACAATTCCTAATACTATAATATATATATATATATAGATATATATATATATATATATTTGTATTAAGCTTCATAGCGTATTACACTACGCAAGTATCACACGCGCCTTAAGAAAGAATTTTCAGTGCCCACTGCAACCTGATGTTTGATGACAACACACACACACTAAATGCATTTTGTTGTTATGTTTGACATGATATGTAAACGGCAATTAAGAATTGTCAAACGTGTTACAATTTTCGGGTGTTATACAAATAAAATGAAAGAAATTCAATTAGCAAATGGTCATAACTAAAAATCTCTTAGTTGTACTCGGTGGACGATGTTGTCCTTATTATTTTTAAGGCTGTTAAAAATGCGTCGCTTGAGGCACGTTGCTGTAACGTACTTTAAGTCTGTTAGGTAAACGCGCATTTTCTTTGGTCGATTTACCGGGCACGGGGATTCCCCGCTGATAAACAGTAAATGGGCTTCACCGAAAGGCGGGTAAAATCAAGTATAATTCACCAGCTTTAACGCTCGTATCTCGAATGTTTTACATAGCACTGAAAATAGTTCACCGAAACAGGGCTTTCGGCATTGATTTTATATATATCCTGCACTCCACCGACCAGAGAAAATGCTGGTAATGACTTCTTAGGATTTAGGACGCGCGCTTTGGGCCTACTACCATCGATCAAAGAAGTATTAAGAAAAAAAGAAGAAGTCTAAGCGATGGTAGTGGGCATACCCCTGGACGTTAGAAAAACTTTTTAATTACAAACATATCGTAAAAGTATTATAAATAATAAAACAGTCTTACAAAAAAATTCAGTTAAATAAAGAACTCTTTTGCAACCGCTACTATAATCTTCAATTCACTTAAAACAATGAGTAGTATTTCTGAACGTTGAACCTGTCCATTCTTAAGCGCACGCTTACCATTATCCTAGGTGAGCGACAGAAAACGATACGATGCGACATTCCTCAAATACACTCCTAACAGAAAACATTCCCTGACGTAATAAAACTGTCCTTAAATGTTAAGAAGTATCGACTATATCCGAAAAATATCTTAGTTTTGTAGTTAAAGTTATTTCCCGCGAAAACGCTCGTCGAGTGCCAAGGCGTACTCGTGACGGCATTGACAAATTAGAGCTTTAGTTTGTCCTTGTTTCATAGCTAAAGATGATTGATTTCGGTATTGATAGCAAAACTAGCAATAATACTTTATATTTGCAGAAATTTTCAAAGTTCAAGCTGTACAAAATTATATTTATGTAGAAGTAAAGTCGTAGTGTTTAATTCGGCGTTTAAACTGTCATGGCGGATCTCAAGATTTTGCAGTGTTATTTATTGAAAATAAATACCAAACTATATTATAATATTATCATTAGATAAATTCAATATTTTAGTGATTCTGCGTTACTTTCATCATGCCTATTGGGAGTCCTCATATGTAGTGGTTTTAAAATTCACGTCCAAACGTTCCGCGCGCAATTGTGCTATCAACACCATAGACTAAATACAGCACGGCAAGGAGGCAGGAGATAATAATTATATCCACTGACCAGCAATTAACGTGTCCTCGCGCTAAAAGATTATCAAGACGGTCCATTTTGTCGTGTTTTCGCTTGTTGCTCACTTAGGATAATCGGTTATGTTATTAATGATACATTCAAAAACATTTTATATCTGCCGGATTAGGACATAAATTATATAATAGAATATGTCAAACCTCATATCTTGTATCACAAACAATTAGTAAATAATAATTTAGCAAAAGAATTCTGTAAAATATAATTCACATAACTACATGATTATGTTTATTTGGTGGATTTGGACAAAATATTTATCTGAGTTATAAGTAACAAAATAGTGAAATAAAAATAAATTACGCCCTAAATAGTAACTGTGCCAATAACTTTGTACATTTATCTTTGTAATAAACTAAATTGACAAATGTAGCTAATTTTTTTCTGTAACACGAAAATTGACAAGATTAACACTACTTTTACACCTGCCATATTAGTAGAGACAGTTATGTAATTATACCACGCAAGTGAAATTACTAGTACAGTTTTTATGACATACAAAAACTCACAACAAAATTGATAATATACTCTCTTACTATATAATAAACAAAATCAAATAGGTAATAAACCCATTAATATTGCGAAAATCATTATGCACAGAATAAAGAACATACAGAAACCGTGAATTATATTGAACCATCAAAAACCACTCCAGTTTAGTGTTTCTCGAACGTACGGTTAGTCACTTCAATCCATTTAGCAGTTGACTATAACTATTTTACCTCTAATGTTCTAAACCATAAAATGGGGAAAAAAAAGAAAAAAATTTTTAGCTAACATTTCTTTTTATTCTTTTTCGTATTGACCCTTGCCGGTTACCACCTGAGGGGTTACTACGGCGTCAACCCCCGTTGAGTGGGGGGAGCGCGAGAGCTCGCCATGAGAAGAGCCCCAGGGCTCGACGACATCGGGAAGACGTCGACCCGGTTCGATCTTAATCTGACTGTTGGTGGACTTTTGGACTAATCATTGTTTAGTCCGAGCGCTTTCGTGACCGTGGTAAGGGTCCACGTCCGGATGACGTCAGAAATCGGAGCCCTCGCCTTCGCCGGCGAAGATGCTGTGTTTGCTGTGTGTGTGTGTTGTTGGGACACATTGTATTGACGGGGGTATAAGTGGAGCGTTTTCAAAGTAGGTCTTCAGGTGGGTACTGACCGGCGTTACGCGTAATGTAACGTGTTACATCGCGAGCATTCGTGCAGTCAGTACGTCGTGTTACGGGGAAACCAGCGAGCAACGAGCCGCTCGTTGCTCACGCGGTTCGGTCAGTACGCTCTTGCAAGTCGTCCCGAATTGGTCCAATTAAATTTACGAGTTCTTCAAAATCGATCGGAGACATCATTTGGTTTTTAAAATTGCTATCAATGACAAACCACCATATACGCCTCTGTTTTTAAATAAGTTTGATGTCCAGTAACGTTTGTTCTTCTTCTTAATTTGGATGAAACAATAATATAATGCAATCAAAGATACCAACGCGTCCTCGCTGTCGGCCATCTTGAGTGAACAAACGGCGAAAGCGGAGCAGAGTTTTGACGAGCATATTATGCCGATTTTATAATGCAATAACGGCTGAATGCGGGTTCTGTATGTTCTTAATTTTTTGCCTTTATGTTTAACATGAAAGATAGGTTTATCTTGCTATTTTTGTATAAAATAATAAGAACTGTTTACGCTATCTTCAAAAAAATATTCTAATTTGAATTGCGTGGTTATTGTAAGCCCAGCGACGATTGGCACCATTATAGTAGCAAGTTTTACATAACATTTGTAAAAATCATATGTCGATTGCCTGTATTTGTCAGCATTTTAAGTAATAAGGCTCCGGTGTCTATTGTATAACATTGACTTCACATCTCAGGCACTTTCAAATAGCAACCTTTAACAGGCTCAGCGCCAATGCGGCAAAAGTTCTTCGCTATTTTTCTTTTCATATCATATGCTATAGTTTCCTAATATTTTGATATATGTGTACGCCAGTATTATTTAATTATTTTTTAAATACTTCAGTTTCTTTTGTAGTAGAAACCAACAGTGTGTATGTGTATGTGTGTGTGTGTATGTTTGTGTGTGTGTTTGTGTATGTGTGTGTGTGTATGTATGTGTGTGCGTGTGTGTATGTATGTATGAGTGTGTGTGTTTGTGGGTACCCCCGTATTACCCAACAATGCCAAAACAAGGCTTTTACATCGATGCCCTTTAATAAAATGTAAGCGGTTGCATAGACACGCAATGTTTTGTCTTCTTCTCTCTGATATTAAAATATTGATATAGATAAAACATTGTATAGCTCAACACCAGTTCCTCAACGTTTATTAGTACCTCTAAATGGTGTATATTCTAGTATACATTGGCCAATTGGTAATCAATTTATGATTTAACTTTAATAAGATTTCGTATATAAACATTTATTATTTTATACTATATATGTCATTATTTGTCCTACTCTGTGTGCTGAGGAAAAACTGCGCTCCATTTCGCAACATGTAGATAAATATTTCACATATAGGTAACATCAATTCAGTACATACGAGTACATAACAAGTGTGATAAGTAAGCATAGTTCTGCTAAGATTCTAATAATTTCATTATTAATGTCTTTGACAATCATGCCTTGTTAATATGGTTAACACAATACACTCGATTCGTTGATAAACTGTCTTATAATGTAGAAATTACTTTTCGTCACCATCCGTAGTATGTAAGTTTTAAAAATATAAAACAAGGCAAGCGTGCTATATAAAATCAAAAGCTACGCTCTGTACAAAGTTTTACAAAAAAAAAAATTATAACGTACTTTAAACTAAAACGTAACGCGATCATATTATAAGACAGATAAGACAAAATGAACTACGCTCTTTTTATTCACTTAAAGTTTATAAGTACTGCCGTGTAAAATAAGTACAGATTCATATTTGGTCACACATTTAAATTGAATCGATTCGATTTGACTTATTAGTTTGTTTGACTTATTATAGTACTTTGAAGTATTAAGCCGAGCAAAAGTACACATGTGCGCAGTTCTAGAATTGATTTTACGCTTATTAAAGCTGCAATATCATATATATTCAGGTCCAGTATTTTTTTTTACATAAGTGTCTTTTTTGCTTGTATTCAAGCCTCAATGTCGTAGATAAATAATCAACCATGCATAATTTATTATAAATATCAATAACATAGATAGATGGTTCAATAACATAGATCTAATATCATTCACTCAGTTTAACGCGTATTTAAGTTTAAATATAATAAATAATCAGGTCCAGATTTTTGTTTACTTTTTTTCATCACAAAATCGATTTTACATAATATAGTTGAGCTTCAATATCATAGAGTTTCTTTTTTTTTTTAATATCAATATCTATTTTACGCGTAGGCTTGAATATCGTAGATAATTTGGCCCGGATTTTTCTTTAATATAATTAACTAAATTTTATGTGCAGGAAAGCTTCAATGCCATATATAATCAGGACCAGATTATTTTTTATTTAAATCACGCTCATTTTTACGCGTTGTTGACTAGTTTTTTTTTAACACAACAATATCATTTTTACGCGTAGTTAAGTTTCAATATCATAGATACAATATAATTAGGCCCTAGATTTTTTAAGCTTGAATAATATAGATTTGTTATCTATCACAGCTTGATTGCCAGTGAAGTTGCTAATGGCGTTCGCACACCATGTCGACTCAACACAGACTCGACTGAAATTGAGGCATTGGAATGTGAGCCTTAATTACCTAAGCTAAATTTTCAATGATTTTGTGCTTGTCGCGACTAATGAACGAGTGGATCACCCATTGGCCACGCATCCAACAGAAGCTCTCTGAATATCACAAAACTACCGTTATAGCCATTGCTCCCCACCACGAGCGCTGACCCTACCGAATATATTCTGTAAAAAATTCATAGTACAACCTTAATAAATACATCGTGTTTTAAAATGTCTATGCGTAAACATTTTGTATATCATCGTCGATAACAATTACATAATATATAAGTACATAATAAAGTACTACATCTATGCATCAATTTGACTAATTTTTAACAACGGTAAATTCTTATATGTTACTTTTAGCTGATCGCAAACCAAAAAGCGAGCGCTGGATCCGCGAAATCATTACAAAAAAATTAAAGTTCCTCTAGATACTTTCATAAAGTGAAACATTATAAAATATAAATCCGTGTTGCGCACGCTACTTACTTTAAAACAATTCACATAAGGTATATTTTAGTCTGCTGAGTGTTTTACATAAAAAAAAAAAAAAGGTTTGCAATTTTTTATACAAACGACCCAGCTCCGACACTCCATGGAAGCGAACAGGGTGTCTAGTGTGAGTTTGTACATAAAACTAAACGTAAGAGTAAACTACGATTTGTATGGAAGCGACAGAGCGCCATCTAGTGAATGAGCGAATACTGTTGCTCATTGTTTTAACTAGATGGAACTCTTTTTATTCCATACATATAGTAGTTAATTATCCCGTAAAATTATGTCATAAGAGTTGAACACTAGCAAATCTTGCTGATTGGTTAGCGACCATTATGCACTAAAAACACTCTGTAGTGATAGTTTAAAATGTAACACGGTCTATGTGATAGCGTAGAAGATGAATAAACTATGTGATACCGTAGTAGGCAAGAAAGTGTTACACTCATTTACCTTTACCTGACCGCTTATGTGACATTGGCTACTTTTTCGTTTTAGGCAGTCTAGAAAGTAGAATAATGAATAATGAATCCTATCTAATCTAGGACTCAGTGGGCTTACTGTCATTGCTTAAAGCAGCTTTACTATGTACAAACCTTGACACCTTAACGTAAGGATTGCAAAAAAGAATCCCTACTGTGTAATATACTACGACAATACACACATCGCCATCTAGCCCCAAAGGAAGCGTAGCATGTGTTATGGGTACGTAGATAGCTTATGAATATAATACCCATAAATACTTATAATATACAGAAAAACATTCGTGTTCATCACACAAACATTTTCCAGTTGTGGGAATCGACCCCACGGCCTTGGACTCAGCAGCTTGGACTTGGCAGCCTAAGATGCTAGCGGGCTAACCTATAAGCGGCATGGCAGTTATATTAAATCTTTACCCCTAATCGGTTACTACGCGACATGTATTGGAACATTAAATTGCTTGGCCTCGGGAAAAGCTTTCCACCAGTTTGAATTTATGAAACAAGATCGTCAACGATATTATAATAATACTGCTTAAGTGATGGAAGTAAGCCCCTGGTCCTCCATAACATTCTGTTCGTAGCACAGTGTGAGGTGTTAAACTCAATTTGCACCGATGGGCGGGCAGCCTTACATTTTGTGACAAAATACCTATTTAAATAATTAGAACGCTATACAATATAAAAAAGCACTAAATATTCAAAATTGGCACACAGCAATTAAAAATAATCTCTTCGAGCTATATTAAACGGCCCGTTGCTCGCGACTTCGTCAGGGTTTTATAATAATTTGTGTATTATTATTATCTTTATTGGTATACCACAAAAAGTTATAAGACAAACCTTAGGATTAGGTAAACGAAATGAAAACAGAATCATCGGGTGTATTATTACATATAAGAGTGTGTCTCTATGTTTGTTACTACTTCACAGAATAATTTCAGACCACCTGTTTGTTCTCGCTTATGTTGTCCTAATCCAAAGGTTGCTTGCACATATGTGCAGGCTATTTAAATTCTGCTTTAAACTTTCTTAATTTTCGTAACTTTGTAGTGGTGTACAAATAAAAAGCATAAATAAAATCCCTGTGTGATGGAAATAGGATTATTTTATAGTTATATATATATATGAATAAATGAATCAATGAATACACTTTTATTGTACACCAAGAAAAAAAGTAGTTACAGAGATATAAATACAGAGCAAGAGAGTACAATTTGGTGTCCTTATCGCTAAATAGCAATTTCTTCCAGGCAACCAAAGGCGTAAAAGTAAAAAATATAGGTGATACACACAAACAAAAGAGGTAGGTGGTACAATCAATAAGACTTAAATATATATATAGGATTAGATTTTAGTTTATAGTTCCCGAGGGATTCAAAAATATTAACCGATAAAATCGCGGGCGTAGTCGCGAGCAACAGTATACAGCATACGCAATAAAGTATGAAATAAAACCTAAACGGAGCAAATCGTTAGGCACAGCGATATTTTACTCCTTAATCACCTTAAAATAATAAGTTACAGGGGTGGGTATACCAAGTCTATCGTATGGATGATATATATCACGAAGACCGTTTAGCTAAGGTAGCATGCATGCACATGAAACTAGTTGCATGCATGCACATGAAACTAGTGGCATGAATGCATATGATACTTGTTTCTGCTTGGTAAATAGAAGTTAGTAGTTGTGGTAAATGTAATAAACAGCCGACATGGTCATAAATTAGTGTCATCTGTATGTCATCTGCGAAAGGTATAGAAGTCATTTGTGGTATTGAGTATACGCTTTTATAATATAATTCCTAAGGTAATTTTGGACCTACCAAGATTACCTTAAATATCTATAATAAGTTTAAAGAATATGTTAAAACAGATTTATTACAGCGAGGTTATATAAACAATTGATGAATTTCTTAGTGCCAAGGTTTCTGGAAGCATCCGGCTCCGCTTTCATCTCTCACAAGATAGAAAAATTTATGTTAAAATCTGAATAGTTGATGTTGGAAAACCGCAATAGACATACTTGTCGTTTTAAAAGTGCTTATTTTTAGGCCTTTTTTATATAAATGAAATCTCAATTTTGAAAATAGTTGTAGTACTTTGGACCGAAGATTAGGTTGTAGTTTTTTTTCCTTTTATTTCCAATTGGTAATATTATTTTAGAATTAAAACTGTAGTTTATTTAAAATTTATAATGGACGGTTGAATGCCACCGACAAAAGTACAGCCACGCGAAAAACTATTTATGAATTATCGTCATAAACTCAATAAATTAATAAAATAGGTTTTATGTTTACGTAGCCAACCAAAGGGAGCTAGAGGCCGCCAATGTGGATTAGCAAGCTTAAGATTTGAAAAGAAACTAGTGCTCTAGTCCGGGGCAGATAGGTTAACCGGATCTCTGAGACACAAGAGAGAGTAGAGCCAACATATCAAACGAATCGATTTTATATTTGCAACCATTTTTACTAATCTTCATTAAGTGTTAGTGTTATGTGTCAACTTAAAACATATGCTAAATATACTTAACGTTAAAAAAAGTGTTTTTTTACAAAGTGATAATATCTGAGACGCGCGGAAATACGCTACCATAAATAAATATTAGATTAAATCATTATCACCTTATATTATGTTGTGCACGCAAATTGCTTCATCGTATAATAAATGATATTGTACATTTGTATATCTATCACTACAAGTATACGGTTTTTAAGATAAAATTTCTATGCCTCCTGCACATTTATACGGCAACAAACATATAATATTTTAAAATGCCATGATTAATTTCTTATAACTAAAATAATAAATATAAATTTTAATTAAAACACTACTTTGGTTAACACACAGAAATACACGCAAAATGCGCGACTACAGCCAAGGCTGAACGGTCTTTGTGGTATAGATCTACTATAACTACATTATGGGTAAAATGGCCGATTTACATATTAACAGTTAATGACTCTCTTACTCAAAACTGACCGGGGCCCTTTTTCTGTATAACATGAGAACCTTCCCCACTCTAAGGGAAATGCATTTTTTGACGCCAAACGGGTTTTGATTATTTTAGTATGTAGTCTAGCTTTTTTTTTAACAGCGGCCATTCTTGTATCTATTTATTAGCTGTCAAAATGTCAGACCAAAATGTTCTAAAGTTTTATTAATGCCCCGTCGCGTATATAAACGTTTGAATTTGTTCATTAGTGATATTTAATACCTCAGAACAAATTTTTAAGTTTAATTTTAGAATTATTTTTTTTTCATAAGTACGTCAGTCAACAATAAACAATTATAATTGAAATGAATCGTGCAAATTGACTCCTAGTATTGAGACATGAATGTCGAAAAATGATACTTCAGAACCGATTTGCACGATTTATTATTTACTGATGACTGAGGGCGCCACCTGACCGGATTTACCTGATATTTTGTTAAAAAAAATGGTGGCCCAGTGAGCTAAAATATTCAAAAGCCGTTTGACAGTTACTATACCTATACGATATTTTATGTGCTGGCGATATGTCACACAGTATCAGAGCCCCGTATCTACGCAACCGTGCAGTGGGGAAGCGGAAGGGACGCCAAGTGGGGGTAAAAACATCTATTCTAAAGGCCAGCGCAACGCAATAAAACATTGAAACAAGCTTTGACGTTATCTGCGTGCGAGAGAAGATATCTGCGTCCTCTTCACGCAACGCACGCAAAAAACGTCAAGCGTAGTTTCTGCTGTCTTACCGGCCTAGTGTATAGAGCTGAAACGATTGCATGTTCGGACACGCTCTCAAAAACTACCAGTCAATTTTTTTTTTTTTTTGATAAAGTTATACAAGTTGTTGTACGCATCGATATCTACTCTCTACGGTTTTTAACACACGTCACTTAAGCGCTACGAAAGTTTCATTGAAAAACATTATGACCAAACGATTTAAACTCCATTTTTTCCCTCTTGTTTCATTTTGTAAACGATTTTTTCTTTACTTTTAAATATACTTTTAAAAAATTTATAAATTACACAATGAAAGAGAATATCTCTTTTTGTTTTTCCTGTTTTTATTTATTTTAACATACTTGTAGTACTTACACTAAAATGTAATGAAAAGACTGCCTATATAATAGCACAAACGTAAATGAGCGTAATGGCAGTGTCAAAAATCACAAAAATCCCGAATAGCCTAATTCTTGGTTAGGATGTCGAACGTACGTATGGGGAAAATTTAAGTAGATTTCAGAAGATTTAAGCGAATAGGGACCTATAGTAGGTAGCTACTATATAAAATGTACAAAACTGTATAGCGCATTCGCCTGGCCCCAATACGTCCCGACTGCTCGGTAGTGTGGATCTATCGAAGCTTGAGATAAAATCTGGCTTAAAAGGTTTAAACGGTTCAGCGGTCGTCTGGATCGCCCTCGCCATACAGGGCCGCCACGAGGCTGTCGAACTCGGGAACTGCCTCCTCGCACATCCGCAGCTGCGCCGCGACCGAAGCCCTATCCACCGGTGGGGCTACACTCGCCCAGGAGTCGCCGCTAGATGCCGAACGAGCCTGCATACACTCGCGGTAGAAGTTCGCCAGTTCGGCGATAGGGCTGCCGTCAGCGAACGGAAATTCCTGTTGATAACGAGACATAACCTGTACTGTTGCATTCATATTTATTTTTTTCCTTTGCTCTTCTTTGTGTTAGTTTAGTGGTAGTTTAGTGGGGTCAACATTTTTAATATTATTTTATATATAATTTAAGTATTTGTTTTTTTTAAATTTATTCTAAATGTATGTTTTTGTACGCGGTGCTACATTCGTCAAGTTTATGTCACAGCCTGATGCATCTTACAGATTATAAGTACTCTCATGTCTCTCTTAATCGTTTTTCTCCTTCTAACTGACAATATAGTTTTGTATTCGGAAGTTGTAGCAGTCTTTAAGTGGGTCTACAATATTACATTTATATGTTTTTTTATTTTTTGTTTAGTTTTATAAGAGTTGTTGTTGTAACCTGTTGATTGTCCATTAAATAAATTCATCATGTCAACCCATTACCCATTAATGAGAAGGGGTTAATGCCGTATTGTATAGAAGCAGGCGTTACTTTGTGGAAATCCATGACATACTATGAAAATTAAGCTTATATATTTGCTATAGTCCGCGAAAAGCAGGAGAATCTGTATGTAAATATATACTAAAGTAATGTAATGTAAGTCATCTTAACAAATATTCATTGTAAACTCAACATCTCCTGAGGATGCTCCGGTTTCGGAGCGAAAAGTGCGTAGTGGGTACATTGCCGAAGATCTGTTTGGTGTGGAGTATAAGGATTGAAGAAATCATAAGTTACACCATACAGATTCGCCTCCTTTTCGCGGAGTATAGCATACTAAGCTTAATTTTCATAACTAATGCCGTAGTCCACCACGCTGGCCCAGTGAGATTGGTGGACTTTACACTCCTTTGAGAACATTAAATAGAACTCTCAGGTATGCAAGTTTCCTTACGATGTTTTCTTTCACCGTTAAAGCAAGTGATATTTTATTTTAATAACTTAACGAAAATAACTATAGGAAAGATAGAGAAAAAAAAAAGTTGCTAGGATTCGAACTCGCCCCAAAAGTGAAGTCAAAGTTCTACCCACTGGGCTAACACCGCCCGCATTAGACGATCTATTTTTGTGTGGTAGGAGGTTTCGGCCGTGGTTAGTTACCACCCTAAAGACTTTAGAGATTGAGCGTTCCGGTATGATGTCGCGTAGAAACCGATTAGAGGTATGCGTTCAATATAACTGCTATAATCGCTAATAGGTTAGCCCGCTACCAACTTATGACTGTATTATCAATTACCAGCACGGGCTACTTTAATAAAAAATTTAAAAAAAGACTGAAGCGGTAGCCGGTAGCCTTGGAATTTCGGAGTTATGTGCGTTTTTGATTTAAGCAATTACAATATTACGCTGAACGAAAACGTTGTGCGGAAACCTGCATGTCTGTGAGCCCATCCATAACGTTTTCAATAGCAGTGAGAAGTCTATCAATGTGCACTAGTGCAAGCTAAACCCTTCTCATTCTGATAAGAGACCGGTTCCCTGTAGTGGACTGAGAATGGGTGACCGATAACGATTGATGATGATGGCATTACAATTTGGCAACCGTATTCATACTGTCATTTTGCAATTTGAGTAAATAGTGAAACTTCAAGGGCAATTGTATATCATTTTATAACAAACTAGCGTACCCAGCCCGCTTCGACAAATCTAGCCTGATTTTGCTATATTTTATTTAAACAATAAACTTACATCATTAAATTTTTAATTTAAGTCTCATAATATATTAAATCATTTATTTCTCTCCGTATTCATTCTCTTCTATTCTCTTCTAGAGCGGGTGAAGATCATTATCTACACCCATGTACATCCAACAATAGAATATCATCATAGTAAATAAAAGCTGTATTTGACAGTTTGACTGTTCAAAAATAGGAGTGCTACGATCTTCACCAAACTTTACAGGATTACTAGCCAGGTCAATCCGGAGATTCCCTGAAAGTTTCATTTAAATCGGTCCAGCCGTTTCGGAGTCTATACGGAACATACCCACACACTTTCTCTTTTATATATATAAGATTACCAAATGAAATCTTTGAGATGTCTCTCAATAAAAAATAAAAAAATTACCCGGCTAAGTTTGTTGTGGGCTCTTCTTAGACTCGGGCGCGTTTAGAACCCTCGTAGCTTTAGATTTAAGTTGGCGAACGAAGTTATCACCATCGCCTTACAATTATGTAAGCAAATATGTATGAACGCTTCATAAGCGCCTGTGATAGGCCTACATGAATAATGAAATTTTGAATTAGAATTTGAATTTTGAATTTGAATTTGAAATTCATTTGTCTATTTATATTCACTTATAAAAGCAATAAAGAGTAAATAATTTAATTAAATAGTTCAAACAAACTAAAAAAACACGCTTGGTATAAAAAACTAAACTAATTTATTTCTTTTAGTTTATTCATAATAGCGATTTTTTTTAGTTTTTCTTGATCTATTATTTTTATTAGAGCAAAATTAATCGGTAACCCATCCACCATTAAAGAGATAAAATATTTTTTTTTTTATTCAGTGTGCCCGTCTCTCGAAATGCAAGTTCTAATTATTATTTAAAACAGGCCATTAAAAAGTAATTTCAGATTAGTGTATTGTCATCGGTCCTCGATATGTCTACAAAGTTTGAAAGAAATCTGACCGTTTAAAGTGGGTCAAAATCGCGCCCAAAGAAGTCGGTTACAAACAAACATACAAGTGAAGCTAATATAAAGCGTGTAAAAAGTGACATTTCAAGTTGGAGAATCACTCGGTGTGCGTAAACTGACAGTAACAGCCACCTCAACGCTTCGCTTACGAGGCGTGCAATTATTATAATTATATTTTGTTCACAGCCAATCAATCTACATGACTTTTTATGATTTTGACGGGACCAAGTAGATGGACCGACCGGTAAGTAGATGTTAAGTATAAAACCATCGCCTATAAACAGAAAAACACTTCGCAGGGCAAGGAAGCATCCTAGAAAGTGTCGCCCTGTGTCCATTAACCTTAGGAATAAGTGTTAAGCCTCATTCGCCTATAATTACACCAGCAACACCCTTCAGACGTTAAGATTTCACATAAGTATGAGATCTTAAAGAAAAGCCGTGGTAGCGAAAAGCGGTGATAGCTCAACGCCACTTTCGGGGGCCGAGTTCGAATCCCAGCACGCACCTCTAACTTCTCTAAGTTATGTGCGTTTTGAGTAATTAAAATATCACTTGCTTCAACGGTGAAAGAAATCATCGTGAGGAAACCTGTATGCATGTGAGTTCTACATAATGTTTTCTAAGTAGTGTGGAGTCCACGAATCCGCACTGGGCCAGCGTGTTGGACTACGGGCTTAACCTATTCTCATTGTGGGAGGAGACCCGTGCTCTGTAGTGGGCCGGTAATAGGTCCATGTGATCATGATGACGATAAGATTCTTGCTCGTGGCAAAAGACGAGGGGAGTTTTCCTTTCATTTCACAATAACACAAATGTAAGGCTTCGAGAACTTTTGCCTTTACTCGGCAATTATAAAAAGTTTGCTAAGCGTTTTGCGCAATGCGAAACGTGAAAAGTTCGGCAATTGGTCAATCGCAAAGTTTTGAGGCCACGTGGAACGTGAAAACAAAGCGTCACGTTGAAGAAACATTCGTCCGGGAAACAAAGAGTTAATTTACACCGTACCAACAATGACGACTATGATGAAAAGGAAAAAAGTAAAAAAGAAATATTTCGTGCCTTAACAAAACTTTTAAAAGGTTTCTCAATTCAATGCGTAGGCTGGAGTACATACACCAATTTCTCCAAAATTGCGTAGGTTAAGTTTAAATTTGATGGATTTTGAACTCAGCGAAAATCCAGTAAAAAAACAGTGAAGCGGTTAAACTTAATAAATTTACTAAGAATACACAAGGTTATAGGTAACTCGACGTATTTCTAGCAGGACGTTATAAGGAAGCGAAAATGTGACAAGTAAAGTGAAGCAGTATTTTGTCAACTGTATGTATTTTATGTACCAAGTACGGTTACATTGCATTTTACAGTCTTTGCATTATTAGGCGCGCGAACTAACAGCGAAGGAAGCCGACAGTTTCATACGACTCTTCTACACAATTGCGGAAAAAAAGGGATAAATATTTTTTTCAGTACGTTCTCAGAAAATTACTGACCCTTTTTGGTATTTTTTCACTATATGAAAGCTTCGAAGGCCGCACTCAAGATTTTGGTTGAAACAGGCGATTCGTGCCACGATTATTATTCCCGGAATTGCAAAATCTACTATTGATCTGCTTTCCAAGTTGAACTAGTCATTTTTAATTATTAATAATCACAAAGCGAAAATATTAACAAAAATGTTAATTAAGGAAAATGACGCGACGGTTTTTTAGTCGTGCGCGAAGGTAAACGGAAATACATTTATTATTTATATTTACGTCACAGGCTTTAGAGGTACAATAGTTTACGGTCTCTGAGACTTATCTGTGAAAACGAAATGCTAATAGCTTCTACCACTGCCATAGTTTTTACTGAAAGTAATAAGATACAGCCCTAACATGAAACATCACATGCAAAATTAAAATCAAGTTACTCCTGTGTCTTTATTTTTACGTTTCGCGTAGCGTAGGTATTATGGGCGTGTCGGTATTTTATCTTCAATAGGGTTGTCATAACTAAACACTGTTTTGAATGAGTTTGTAGGGAACATTAAATTAATATTAAAGAGAAATATACTAATGCACCTTTCAACAGTATTTCGAAATTCGGTTACACATATGAAAAGCTTACCATGAGGCTTCCGTATTTGTTGAGGTCATTCGGCTTAGGGACGTCTATGGCTCGGCTTGGTGCCGTAGAGCAACAGGCTTCGTCGACTTTACCCGCCTCGCTTGTATCCTCCATTGATAAGAGCTTCATTTTCTGTCAAGTATTTTTTTATTTATTAGCTTCACTCACAAACAGTAAAGTTCATAAACTTGTTATGCGTTTAAAGGAAATTGTATTAAATTTTAGGATAAATTTCCGGATGACATTATGTAATAAAGTTTATTTTCAATAACTTCAAAGAATACTGAAATATTTTTGAATTACTTTTTATTGTTTATATCATAACAAAAGTTTGGGTACCTATTAATTTATCTAGATTGCAAATTAGTGTTAAGTGATATTGTGCGCGGACAATCAATTTGAATAAAGACAATCCTGAATTTAATTTTTTTTTTATACATATATCTATTTAGATTAGACTTGAAAAAGAGTATGTACCTATATATATTGAAATAAAAGATAGTACAAACTTTCTCCATCTTGTCCTTTTCAGCAAGAAGCCACACCATGGGTGGCTCAGGAGGAATCTGTTGACTCAGCGCATCATGTAGTTCTTGAAGTTTGATTGTATCCACAAAAGCTCCAGCTGTTAATGGCCTCGATAAGTCTAATTCCTTCTTTTCATTCAACTTTTTCCTACAAAGTAAACAGTTTTGGAATTCTATATTCAAATAAAAAGTAATTTAGCACAGATTAAACAAGTAGATCTAATTTTGCATCAAGATCTAGTGCAAACAAAACATTTTGATCTAATTTAGAAATTAGACTTAATTTAGCTATGACTTAAGGTCGATTTTCGGACCAATTTACGGTCAGAGTATACCTTGGACTTTCTTTTGGAAAATGATCGCTCTTTATCATTATGTTGTCGCTGGTCTGTAAAACATTCTTCTCCATAGGCTTATGGTCCTCTGGAAGTATGTTCATTTTTGTCCGATAGGCCACCTCTATCTGGATAGTTCCAATTGGTGTGCTGACTTCACTCACTTTTATAGATTTACGGTTTTCGCCTGAAATTTTTTGTATAAGTACATTATATTATTTTGACAAAAACTTTAATTACGGACCACAAAGTTCTGCATTGTGGCAATAATAAGTTATTCTGTAATAAAATTGATATTGTGCCTCAGAGGACCAGTTAAACCATTGGCCACGGTTATTTATTATCACTAATTATAATTATGGTTAAAGCCTACCAATTTGCATTGAGGCAGCATTGTGTATCTATGTTCTAAAACCTTATGAGCTCAGAACTCTTATGAACCTGAAAAGCTTTGAACAGGATGGGATTAGCCCTTACTCCAGGAAGTAGAACCCTTTAACAATCAACAAAATATTAGAATTACAAACAAACAACAGAATATAATTGTTATTATTTTTATACCCACCTAAAAAGTCTAGGTCTGGTAGACCACCGTAAATTTTATAAGATATTTGATATGAATCTCTATTTTGTAATCTTGAAAGTTTGTATGCTGGTGTTATCCGTGATATGCTCAATGTAGATTTCAGCATGATGCTCATACGATAGTAGATATTTGAGACTGAAGAGATGCTGTCACAAGTGGAGCTTGGAGTGAGTCTAACTGTCCAGACTTCTAGTACCATCTCATCTCCGTCATTTGTTCTCAGCACTATCTCGATACAAAGAACATTGCTGAGTGCTTCTAGCACTTCGCCATTTAGAACTCGTTTAGTGTCACTGTTCACTTCCGGCACATCCGGTATGGATAAGTTGAACTAAAAAATAAAGCAAGCAAAATAATTAGAGCAAGAGCAATCCTTCTTCTTCTTCTTCTTCTCCTCTGTCCAGCGCTTTAACTTTGCTTTCTTCTCTTTGCTTTTTTGTATGTTTGTGCTTGTACCAAAGCTTGTTCCAGAAGCCTGGCAGGCCGCCCAAGTTGCGAAGGACAGATTAATACATCACTGGGATTACAGGGTGGCATAGAGTGATACTTTCACATTGTGTCTGTCAGTTTTTTTACTATTTCAGAGTATAAACACTTCATAGATGAATTTTTGTTTGTTAGTCTTGCTAAAACTTAGAAACGGCTTGACTGATCTGTTTTATATTTATATAAAAATAGAAGAAGTCCTAAATAAAGTATTGTATAAAAGTAGTATACTTATTTAGTCTAATTTTAGCTTTTGGGGAATGTGTCTATTCAATTTTAGTTGTATAAGTTTTTTCTTTAGCCCTTGACTGCAATTTCATCTGGTAGTAAATGATAAATGTTAACATTAGTTAAGCCCATACCACCTAATTGGTTATCACATAAAATAGTAATGGGACACTTAATCTTTTTGCAACATATTCGTATCTTTGTTGTTAGAATTGGCCAAACCCTTTATCCCACTAGACCAGACCAAAGAAAATAGAGAAATTTAAAGAGTATGATGAGCCGGTGTGGAATCCACAACTTCCACTCCACGACATCCACTTATAACCACAGTACTAAGCACAAAAGAGATAGGAAGAATTATATCTATTCAGTCATTAATAGGCAATATCAAATTAAAAGCCTAGTATTTATGCAAAACATGAACATAACTTTACCTACATTTATGTTCCAAGCTATTCATTATCTGCCTATTTACCTATTCATTATCTTATTTATTATTCCATCGAGATTTTCCATTCCGTACAACATTGTATGAATTGTAAGCTATAATCATAACCTATATTGAAATAGTTGCAAGGAAAATGAAGGAAATCTTTGAATTATTTTCCAATCATCATCATCATTTCAACAAATTGACGTCCACTGCTGGACATAGGTCTTTTGTAGGGAGTCCCACTATCTACTAATAATGTCGAACTACTATTATTGTATCACCCAAGATTTGAATTCAATAGCTCAGTGCTTCTATCTATCATAATCTATCTTTTATCTATATTGTAGTGGGTCTGCTTTGGCCGATGCACTTCAACCCTACTGAGTGTGTTTTACTACTCTATCCTTAAATTGGCTTAATGAAATATATGAAGTTTTCATTATTTTCACCAATTTACCTCCAAAATGCCTTTCTACATCTACAGCATATTCGTGAAAAACCTAGTGCCAGAGGTGTGCATACAGAGTATGCACTAAGCGGGCAGATGATAGAAAATATATATTTGTTCAGATCATGCAGTAACCTGTATCACGAGGATGCATAGACTGACTTTGAGATAAAAATAAAATTAAAGCAAGTCTGAAAAAGAAATATTGTACAGACCCCACATTACATAGAATAACGGGAAGAATAAAGATGGGTTTGTAATTACAAATTGAGCCTGAGGATCACAACACACTCAATTGGTTGCTTTGTGATATTCATATAGGTTTACAGAATGAGCTTTGATGGCTAGAGTATCTATCTAGCTGAGTGGAAAAGGAGTCCATGTACACCAGACCAGTGTGGATCATTACAACTAGTGAAGTGTGTAGTTGTTGGTGTGGAAAATTACCGAATGTTTATAGCTTATACTGTTTTAATATTGGCCATAATACGCAATTAGAACCAGATTAAGTAAATTCAGTCTTTTAATGGCGTTAATAGCAATAAAAATGAAAACATTGACATGTTTTTTAGGTATCTGGGCTTATCTACGATACCTCAACAATAAAAAGAAAATAACTTACCCATTGCAAACTGTGAGGAGACCCCGGCCGGCCCTCTTCGTGGCCTTTTATAATATTATGGCCTATTTTTTTCCCTTGTCTACTTTGCACTACAATCTGCGCCACTTTCAAAGTCAAAATCTTAGTGAATTTATACAATTTCACTCTATCCTGCATATCTGCTGTAGCGCATGCCATTATAAATGGTTTCACGAGCTGATTACAGCTCTAAAAGAAATTTAAAGAAAAGAACGTACACAAATTTTGGAATGTTACGCATTCGGAAAGAGTCAAATACTGATAACATATCAGACGCCTACATTTTAATTTGTTTCAAAAACTACGATATTTTAGATTTCTTCAGCTTTAGCAGTATAATAACTAAGAATTAGGCACCTAGAAAGAAAAATAGGTCACCAAATTCCAAAATATTGGGCAAAACCACAGGCAAGGAATGAATAATCGCAGATTAATAATTACACTTGTAGCCAAAGAGAATAGAATCACTAGTCTGTGCCTACTCACAAAGAGGATACAAAACATTTCTAATATCTAATAATAATTTATGTGACATTATATTATTATGATGTGATTCTGATTTACATCTCAGATAAAGCAGATATACGGTATCTATAAGTTTGGGTTGGGATTTGGAATAAACATCGATAATATGGGACCAACAACGGGCTTACGGCCACGGCCGGCTTTGAATACTCGATTGTATACGTCTACCATTTTTAGTAGGTATATTTTATCACAGTTTTTTGGTAATTCAAGACAAGATTTACTTTTTAAGCCAACATTTTTTGGTGGTTGATCTACACATAGATTGCAATCTTAGAGCAAATACATAGATTCTTTAGAACTTTAAAACCATAGTTTAACGACAATTCTTACGAATCATCCACCTCCATGCATTACCACATTAATACAGGTTTGGTATCGGTAGAACACAAAATTAGATGTTATTTTTTTAGTAAAATTTATTAAGATCTGTTTTAACCAAAATTTTAGTACCAAGGTATGTAGTTGTAAGCATAGCTTATTAACGGATAAAACAGCAGCATATCACTGGTAATCATCCATTGACCTGTATCTATACTTATAATAATTAATATTAATAAAGGTCAGTGTTATCAATCGAAGATAATATAAACACTTGACAGTTATTTTTACCAATTGTTTGTTTAACTTGCAATATTTCTGAGTCTAACAACTTTGTTAATGATTCAGTTGGATAAGTCAACATCAAAGAACGTATGCGAGTGGAAATGCTTATCGGGCTGGGTATCTTCTTCAAGGCGCGTTCGGAACCCTTATAAATAAAGGTTACTTCGTTTTAGTTTATGAATGTGGTTTTCAATGTCATCTCTAATTAAAAGTAATAAATGAAAGATTATAACGGGAGGCCGGGGACCAAAGTTCTGATTTCGGAATAGGACGCAATATGAAAGTTAAAGAAATATTTGTAATCCTTGATTCCTATATAAAAAGATGCAGAATTTAATCTAGTTTTATATTATAGTCGAATTCGTTGAAATAATAATGTATTTTTACCTAGGACAGTTTTTCTTTAAAAAATTGACGAGGAACAACCCGCCCCACGAAGGTGAGGCAAGTTGTTACGTTTTCAACATCCGTTATTAATAATGTAATGTTATTTGAAAAGGTATCTATGTTTAAAATATATAAGGCACAATTTACCGAAAAGTTTATTACAGTTTCTTTTATATCGGTACGAAATCTTAATGTTTTTGACATCTGACATTTAACAATGATTGCATGAAAACTTTACAAATTTAACGAAAAAAATGGCTTATTGGCTTAATGAAATGTTGGCTCTGTTGGTTGTAAATTGGAACATAAATCGCAATACATTAAACCAAACCAGTCCATGGCCGTCTTCGTCACTATCACTTACATGATGATCTTCTTGCAGGACTTTCCATTTCGAATTATCTTTACGTTTTTCGGATTTAAATGTCACTTTAAAATTTTGCTTGTGTGTGGCAGTTCACTCATTTTTAAATTTTCTTTTCCTTTACTTTACTACTACTACCTACAAATTATGTTAAATCAATTAATAAAAACTTTCACGATTAATAATCACCCGCCTCTTGCTCGAACGTATGACTTAAAGTCCTAGCGTGATTTAAAATAGCCTGTGCACTCCACAAGAATTAGGCTATTAAAAAAAACAAAAAAAAACGGAATGGAAGTTAAGTTTAGCGCGTTTTATCAAACAAACCTTTATTCCGCCTATAATTAACTCATTTTGGATGTTTTTTTTTTCAAATCCTTATCATGTATTTTACAATTTTAACTGTCAAACTTAATACCAAAAAACATCTACAATTATTCATCCACTACTCAATAACTTTTGATTATAATATACATAGGAACAAAAAAAAACAGAAGAATGATAGCAATCTCCTTTATTCATAGAAAATATACCTATTTAATACATAATAACATAGTAAAAAACAAAGGGCCTCACACATAAATTTTTGACTAATAAATATATTTTTTTAACTAACTAACGTATGAACACCTTCAGATACGCGTGTAAAGCTGTTGACGCAACAAAGATTTACATCCCTATCAATTCTATTTTTCAATATGAATATTATGTACGTATCAAATATCTATTATAATAATATTTATGTATACTGAATTTTATTTAAATGGATCATTTTATCATTGTCCTCTTTGTGTAAGGTTATTGCAGAACAAGGTATCTTCTAGTATTTAAATCCCTTCGAGAGAACTAAATCCAGCGGCGACGTACCAGGTTTGAGATAATTACGACGGAGAATATTAAGTTAAGGCCACTCTAAGGAGTCTAACCTACGTCTGCGGTTGCGTCTAGTACTGCGTCTTAGCTGCGGCCAATCATGGGAGCGTTGCTCAAACTTAGGCGTTTTGTGATTGGTCGTAAAATTCTACGCAACTGCAGAGGTTGCGCTGCTACGCTGCTTTATCTTTGTCATTAGGGACCTCGTTCACTACGCACTAACCTGCTACTCTATTTATTGCTTATGATTTCATTAAATGTTTTAATAATAATTCAACATTTTTAGGGCGTCAGAATTTTTTGTTATTGTTTTATACCGCCACCATATTTATTTTGTATTGTCCCAACAGTCCCATTAAAATAAATCAAAAGTCATAATTTACTAACATTTATAAGAATGTGTAGACTAGCTTCGATTTTGGTAGCTATAATGTCCGCCATGTTGCTTTTCGATAAACGCAACAAGTAATTTTTTTTTTCTTAATAAAACCTGTACGAAAATAAACTACATAAAATATTAAAAAGGACCATCAACAATGATATGTAAATGACATGCAAAAACCACAACACAAATCGGTCAATTAATAAGACATAAGAAACTGGCATAAAGATATGCTGTCAAACTTAATTAAACTATAACAGAGGACTTGTCAGATGAGAGGGAAAACGAGGAGCGTAGGGCGTTGGCAGTCCGATTCAATATGTCAGCTCGCAGGTTCGCACGTTGCAGTAAAGAGGTAAAACTCAAACTTTTTGAGGCTTATTGTCAAACTTTTTACATGTGTAGCCTGTGAATAAACGCCTACAACGACCTGCGCGTCCATTGTAATAATAGACAAAGAGTGTCAATGGTGTTGCCGCGATTCTGTATTGCGTCTCTGATGCTTGCTAAAGCTCGAACCGATGATTTCTATAATATTTAAAAAAAACGGCAGCATCAGGATGAGCAGAATGCACGGAAGCTCCATCGGTTTTCTGAATACGCTTTAAGAAAAGCAAGAAAATCCATTTACGCAGCACTTCTTGGGCATGCATGTATCATCAGTGCTCTGTAAATGGAAGGTATGCCCAATAACATATAAACATAATATGCCGCCATTAATAAGTCGCCATTTTTACTGACACTACTTACATTACCTGCCTATAAAACTAATGCAATGAATATTATTGTATTGTAAATAAAGAATATAATTTGTATTATTATTAAAGCAGTAATTATTGCGTCGGTAATCTCTGGGTGAGATTTATGGGTCAGTGCCAATTTATTTTCAGTCGCACATTGCTTCGAATCAATTGGAAACTGAAGTGGCACTTTTAATAAAACGTTTTCCTTTTTTTTGCTAAGTTTAAGCCTGTCTAGGAAAAATATTAAAAACTTGCTATATTGCACCTTTACAGCCTATGTTTACCATATGCAGCGCTTAACAGTTAGCAATGAAAAAGGATACATTTTATTATTACGGAAGACTTGGATGTGTGGCCTTAATTTCTTTATTTATTTGATTTTTTTTATAATGATCTAAGCTATTTACGACCCAAAGAGTCTTTTGAAATTTTTATTTATTTGGATTTTTATGTTTTTTTTATCGTAACCAGAAAAAAATTTGGAAAATTCTCCATCCGACATCATTACCTAACTATTCCATGCAATATAATCACCAAAAAAGGTAGGTATAATAACATTATAATATAATTATATATAAAACATAACAATATAATTGCTTTATTAATTAATTATCTTTTTCTTTTTCTAGTAATTTAATTTCCTTGTCGTACATAAAGGGTAGGACTTCGACTTCACTTTCGGGGGCCAAGTTCGAAACGCAGCACGCACCTGTATCTTTTCTGAGTTATGTGCGTTTTAAGCAATTAAAATAGCACTTCCTTCAACGGTGAAGGAAGACATCGCGAGGAAACCTGTATGTCTGAGAGTACTTCATTATGTTCTCAAGGTAAGGATTCCACCAATTCGGAGTGAGCCAGGTGGACTACGGCTTTAAGTCCTTCTCATTTTGGGAGGAGATTCGCGCCCTGTAGTGGGTCGGTAATACGATGATGATGACATTAAATCTTGGCTACTGGCAGACTAGTTTTCGGGCTTCTTAAATAGATCGCACGTCCAGCTCACAGTATTCACGCACGATTGGCTAACGCAGCACGCTCGAACGCAAAGAAAGTTATTGTACTTGGTGAAGGATAAAGATTAGAATTCCTTATACTATTAATATACACAATAATGCCCGTTTTCACTAAACCTAGGAAACGCTTAAATCCGACGTCTAATGATTTGGGTGATGCGTAGAGAACGAAACGTTACACCAACCCTTAGATGATGACTAACGACGTTGAGCGTTAGTCATCATCTAAGGGTTGGCGTTGGCGAAAACTGACACTTGACTGATGAAAAAAAAATCGAAAATACAAACACAAAATACCACACCTTGTGGCAAGAATCATAGACAAGTCAGGTTATATGTGTTTTTTGTGAAAGTTAAATGTATATATGCTAATAATCTACTTTGATTAGGCGTTATGTACTTAGGCGTTACCTTGTTTGTCTTTAGTGAAAACAGGCATAAGTATCTTAAAATATTAGAGTGTTGTGTGTTTAGCTACTTGACCGACGTATCTGTTCCTGATTTTTCATCTAGTATTATTATTGATCGAAGTTAAAATAAAAAAATGTATAAGGGTTTGTAGGGTGCTAAGAGGAAATGGATTTCAGTGTGCGTATACTATCAAGGCGGTGGTAAGCCAAGGGTCTTCCGAACCAATCGTTCAGCCGTCTTGTTGAACTGTTTGCGATCTTCGCGCCACAATTTCGCTGCATCCACATTCGCTCCGCTCTCGTCATTCGGTTCTGGAATTTATTGTTTTATATTAATTTATTATCAGTAACCTTAATAAACGACTTGGACCTACTGTAATGTGTTGTTTAAATAAATCTACCTATATTGCAATGATTTATTAATTAATACCTATTGACTTATATCGATGTTGACACCAAAATATATATGCGTTTGTTTTTGTTTTTCTAGAGCCATGTGCCATTCAATTTAGGTGTAGTTCTACTGAAATTTTTAAGTTGCGTATTTTTATAAAAAAAAAAAAACTGGTGTAGTTTTTAAAAATAAATTTTTCAATTCACATAAATAATATCTAAAAAGAACGGTCTGATCAGTCTCAGCTCCTTATACCACTAACAAAGGATAGGAATCATTAAATGAAGAATCGAAATCGCGATAAAAGTACCCTATGTTACTTCCAATACCTCCAAGAATATGTGTACTTCAAGATCGGTTAAGTAGTTTTCGCGTGAAAGCGTAACATACAAACTTACATTCACATTTATAATATTACTAGCCGACCTGGCGAACTTCGTTCCGCCTAACAGTCGATTCTTTAACTTTTTAGTTTTTTTTTTTCATTATGATACTTACTTAATTTCATTTTATTTTTACTATATCATTCTAAATTAAGTTATATTTTTAGTGACAATAGTTGCAGCCGCGTCTTCGTCCGCGTGGAATTTAACAATGACACGCGGAATGGAATTTAAAAAGAACGGGGTTTTCAGAGTGTGTACGAGTGTGCTACGGAAGTGAAGCGGTGATAGCCAAGTGGTTAGGACTTCGACTTCACTTTAAGGGGAGCGAGTTCGAATCCCAGCCACCTTTAACTTTTCTAAGTTGTGTGCGTTTTAAGCAATTAAAATATCACTTGCTTCAACCGTGAAGGAAAACATCGTGAGGAAACCTACATACCTGAGAGTTCTCCAGAATGTCCCAAAGGTGTGTGAAGTCCACCAATCAGCACTGGGCCAGCGTGGTGGACTACGGCCTTAACCTATTCTCATTGTGGGAGGAGACTTGTGCACTGTAGTGGGCCGCTAATAGGTTCATGTGATCATGATGACGATAAGATTCTTGCTCGTGGCAAAAGACGAGGGGAGTTTTCCTTTCATTTCACGACAATACAAATGTAAGGCTTCGAGAACTTTTGACTTTACTCGGCAATTATAAAAAGTTTCACCTTAACCCCTTCACATATGGGAGACCCGTACCCAGTAGTGGGCGGGTAATCGGTCGTTATGATGTTGATGTTTGTACTATACATTATGACAGATACCAATTCAAATCCAAAATGGCGAATCACAATTTATTTATAGGGAGTTTTTAATTTATAATTTTGTTAAGTATATATTTTGTTATATCAGGTTGGTTTTTTATGAACTCTACTCTCGTCCCCTCTCTACGGGACGGCGAATGCAATGTAATGCGATTTTTTGTATTTTACATCTGGGTAGGTGTTTGAATGCTTTACGGAAATGGGCCAAACAGGGCGAAATGTAGTTTTGTCTCCCTACTTGTGTCTGTTAAATTGTATATTTACTTTTTTTTGTCTGTGTACTTGTCTATTTCAGTTTAAAAATTACTCCCTATATGACGAAAATCTATAAATGGCAAAAGTATTATTTTTAGAGCCTTAGATTTACAACCATTGTTGTTTTTTAAGACACCACCCATACAAAGTATCATATACTCAATTGAGACAAAAAAAAAATGATTTTCTAATTACAATACAAATTGACAACCGTCGTCGTAATTACACGTTACAAGTGTAGGTATGAACATTCAACGTGTATGTTATTATTATTAAACATTATCTAGGACGACTTTTTCGCTGTTGCCGTAGTAATCCGCGACCCGATTGACCTTTAATGTTAACACAGCTGATGTACATTGTACTGTTTTCTCTAAAACTAATCATCACAGGAAAACGTTGTTACCCATATGTTTTTTAAGGTTATGAATACTGTCATACTCTATTTACTGAGTACTCTTTTTCTAACTGCCGTTGTCTGTTTTCGTCAAGAATATATTTTGTAAGTAGGAAAGAAAAAAGCTTACCTGCCAGCATACTGATGACAGAGAGCAGGATCTTCTCGACACTCTGTACCGGAGACCACCGTTCTGCACTACACTCGTAGCCCGTGGGGTCATCGCCCGGTGCGTGAAGAATAGAGATGCAAACTCTCCCATCTGCATATACTGAGATAATGATGGAATCTATTAGCCACGACTCACAACCAGTGACACAAAGGTAAGGTGTCAACAGACTACTGCAGTCTTCATTTAATATGTTAATTTGTATGATACTCAAAATAAACACTCCGGAACAGTAAAGTACGATGTTCTACCGATTTCAATAAAATTTCCGTCGAACCAATACGAACCTGCAATAGTTTAGAAGACGGTATAATTATTTCTCATCTAGTTCGTTCGTTATATCGTTCATTACAGTTCTGACACTTTGAGTTGCGTTGCGCCATCGCACAGCTTTTTTCCAAATTACTTTAATCTAGCGACCCGCCCAGGCTTCGCACGGGTGCAATACTAATGTGGGGCAGTTTGGAGGGTTTGGTAATGTTATAATCATTAGACGCGCGTACTGCCAACCTGAGACGGACGTCGGGCCGCCAGCAGCTCTGCCTCCTCTTTTTATATCTCTGGTATGCTCTAAGATAGACATTGAGACATGGATCACGTAATTATAAGGAAGACATAACATTGAAGGACAAAGTGACCAATGAGGAAGTCCCTAATAAAGTCCCTAAGTCTCTAAGCTCAACTAAAAAAAACGCTCTCGCTGGCTAGGCCATGTATACCGGATGGAACCTTCTTGTTTGCTACGACAGGTTCTTCTTCAGACCGTCCGCGCTTAAGCTTCAAAGACTGCGCCAAAAAAGAAGTGACTGAATTAGACATTCGGACAGGCTTGCGTAAGAAAGAGATGAACGACGGCAAGAGCAAGAAAGAGCGTTGAAGAGGGATGCTGTGTCTATGACGAAGCTTGGTTTGGTGTTCTTGCTCAAATAAGGATACGAAAACATACCAACGCTTCTTCAGATTGCTCCGAAGGGTTCAACTGCCATAATTGCGGCTGTTAATGTCACGCATCGGCTGATACAAAAAAGTGTCTTAGACAGTGTTTGAATCGTCTCTCAACAGTAATGCTAATGGATTCAATTTAATGATATGCACGACGTATCTATTATGTATAATGTATTTGATAGGAATAATACCGTATTATTTAAAACAGTTTGGTTCAAACCCATACTTTTTTTGAAAATAGTAAGAGACAAAAATTGTTGTGGTTTCCCCTTTGGAGATAAACATATACCATCGCTGACTTATTTATTAATGTTTTTATGTAAGTACTAGTAGGTAGTTAAGTCTTCCGTAGTAGGTACATTGATTTAATGAATCTCGTAAGGTTTAGCCAGCTTTTGCAATATGTAAGCGCACAAATGTAGGTTTGTCACAATATCACATTGCAAATCTTTAACTTGGCGTTTATATAAACTTTCCTCTTGAATTACTATCTATTGCTAAACTCTGCATTAAATCCGTTTCGTACTTTAAAAAATCGCAGCTTACCAGGGGTGGGAGCGACTTTGTTTTATACTATGTATAGATGACATGCCATATATGTATGTATGAAAGCGTTGGTCGTTGCAACACTGGTATGGTTACAATGTGTTGATCCATTGCTAAAACGCAACGCAACGCACTAATGAGCCATCGCTTTTAACTGTACAGAAGCACATGCAGTGTATTTTTATAAAATCCTGTTATAACAGAGCAAAAAAAACTTAACTTTGGCTTTAATAAATATTCACTCACTATTGGGGTGAAACATCTCGCAAATAAACTGCATCTTCGGTGGACTCAGGGGGTAGTCTGGTGGGAACAGGAGCTTGGCTGGAAATAAGCCACCTTCGAAACACGTGCCTTCTGGACCTCTGAGGATGTAAGAAATGTAGTAATTTCAAGCACCAGCACCACATTCACAGCGCATACAAAAAATAGCAAAAAGTAAGAGTGAAAAAAAAATTAAGTAATTCCTTCGATAGATCGTAGTCATTCTAATCACATTTTACTATTACAGCTAAGCTGTAAGATCGCTACTAGCAAAGATATTGTAGGCTGAAAATCTTGTTTTTTCATAGTTCTAAGAGTTTCGGTCAAAGATGATGCTATTACGATGAAGAAGAGGCAGTAAGACCTCCAGCAGAAGGTCTAGAATATGTGATTTTAAAATTAGAGGAGACATAATAGATTTATAAAATTTTTTTTAAATAAAAAATCATCCATCAACTTTCCATTTTTGTCTTATAAGTTTTCCATGTTTGTCTTATAACGAAAAATCCATATTTCCAAACTTCAATATCAGCGTAAGTAACGCTCGTACGTACAACTTTGCTGCGATTGTAAAAAATGTTAAGAATAAACATAAAAATTTTGAGTTTTTATTTCGATAGAGGGAGGATCCCTCTATCGAAATAAAAACTCAAAATTTTTGTCTGGCACTTTCAAATTTTGGTACATTTTGAATGATCTTCTTTATGGAAGAAATATCCTATAATAATAAGTAAAAAGAATTAAATCTATTAGTACGGAGCCTGCCAAAGTGCCTACCGTCTGCCAATTTTTTTTTAAAACATGAAATCCTTTATTATATATTTAATTGACCGGAACAAAAGGAAGTATACAGATAGTGAGAATTTTATAAGCACAAAATGGTTGTTGGTGATATAATACAGAAAATTTGATTTAATGCATAAGTTCAAAAAGTTTTTGTAAGTATTTCCAATTTCTGCAATATTTCTCATTGATGATCTTAGCGTGGTCATGGTAGCTATAGGTCGCGTGATGTTACACAATAGCCGCCGATAAATAGACTATCCAATGCAAAAAAAAAACATTTCGAACCAGAGGTTCCTGAGATTAGCGCGTTCAACCAAACAAACACAAAAGCTTTGTAATACTATAGCTGACCAATCCCCACTTCATTGGGCTTTAAATATTTTGACGCATTGTGTGATAAAATTATGTGGTCAGAAGTATCTACTGTGCTATGATAAACTTCCAAAACGAGGGTTAAATGTTTACTGCATATGTACCTATGTATGTATTTGCATTCCAATTTGGCTATGTTACTGGATTTCAAATAAGAAAGTTAAATGATTAGGATTGAATAAATAATATTTATTTTTATTGTTAAAAACTGTATATAGAGACCCGAACAACTTCGTCTGCACCAAATCGGTTACTGTCGGATTTAATATCTAAAAGAACCTAGAACCTAATTTCAGTGCCACCTAACGCATCAGTTTTATTTCGAAAATCTTAATATATATAAATCTCTTGTCACTATGTTTGTCCGCGATGGACTCCTAAACTACTTAATCGATTTTAAATTAAATTGGCTCACCGTGAGCAGTCTGTTCCAACTTAAGAGATACGATAGCTTTGATCTTTAACTATAGTCGCAATTTTATTTTATTGCAAATTATTTGTCTATAATTAATTGACAGTCACATGTTATATATATATATAAACTAGCTGTTGCCCGCGACTTCGTCTGCGTTTGATTTTGTTTTTAAAGTATTCAGTATCGCTAAGCCTTAAATGATTATAGTAGTATCTATATATATATAACATGTGACTGTCAATTAATTATAGACAAATAATTTGCAATAAAATAAAATTGCGACTATAATTAAAGATCTAAGCTATCCTATCTCTTAAGTTGGACCAGACTGCTCACGGTGTGCCCATTTAATTCAAAATCGGTTAAGTAGTTTAGGAGTCCATCGCGGACAAACATCGTGACAGGAGATTTATATATATTAAGATATATATATTTATTACAATAGTCACTTTTAAGGCTTAGCGATACTGAATACTTTAAAAACAAAATCAAACGCAGACGAAGTCGCGGGCAATAGCTAGTATATTATATGTCTTTACCCGTCGTAACTTTTCCACTAACACAAACTTTATGCTATGGTATTAAAGTTCAAATTGCCTTTAAGTATTATTACTTTTTCAGGCAATTTTTTTAATTTTTCTCTCCGTAAAAACCACTCTAGGAATATTCTAAACAAAGAATTAGCGAATCGAGAACACTTTCAGCGATTTATTTTTATATTATAGATTACACTAGATGTTATGTTATTATTTGGTACCGAAATATTATAGTGTCCTTCAGGAGTTCCAACCCGATATAGAGTCCACATAGAATCTTTCTCAATAGATTGACATGTTGAACAAATAAAAAAAACCGTCTCATATCATTAATAACACTCAAAAGATTACGACTTTGTCGCGGTTCCATACCTACATCGTAACTACATCATAGTATCTCTTTAACCATTCGTCCAAATTATATGAAAAAAAAGGGAAAAGTCTTTTATTTAAACTACTTGAAACGATGAGTTTAGTTATTCCGAAAAGAATTCATATTTTTTTACAATATTACCAATTACATGACCTAAAGATTTAATTTATTTTATTAATATAAAAAACTACTTTTTGTTACTAAAATATAAGGTACATATACTGTCGCTTACTTTTTCGTGGGCATTAATTATCAAGCTCTACAAGTCAACTCTCTTTCTCTAGATCTCAATATCTCTTATCGTTGAGCAGTATCGTAAGAAACGTTTTCGTTCGAACTTTTTTTCTAAGACTTACTGCCACGAAAAGGTCTTTTCAGTTTTCAGGTTAATATATTTGTGTCTGTGGCTCTCACGAAAAATGTGGCTTTCTATTGGTGAAAGAATTTTCAAACACACACAACTCATAACAAAAAATAAAAAAATATTTGTTATTATCTCTCGGAGCGTCACATTCGATTTTCCGAAATCTTCAACATAATATTTCGTATATATTATACATAAATTAATTATACTTCGTAATACTCTGTTTGTCGACAGTGTAAACTAGGTACGCTCAGGTGTTTATGAGTTTATCGCGAACTTCGTTATATATGTACTGACTTTTCACCGATGGCGCCACCAGACATGCGAGATTTTATATCACATACACCTCTGGTTTTAATTGTGCCAGCTGTTGATTCATGTATGTTATGAAGAAAAAGAAATTGGCAGACAAGTAAGTACATTTTTGTGATTTCCAATACTTAACTTATTTAAATGAGGAATATCAGTTTAAAATAACAAAATAATGATAGATTATTAACTGTAAACTATCATTATTCTTTCTTAAACTTATGATTTGTAAACACAAAAAAATATTTATTTAGTCAAAATCAAAATCACAAGAGTGCAGGGTGAACAAACCAAAAAACAATTTAAGCATTTGGAATTATTTAGAGCTTTAGTAATAAATAACTAATGGATTATACAAACCGGGTAAAAAATAGCCATTTAGATATAGGAAGTCTGTAATTTATAATTGTTAGTTACATCTTGGTTTTAGTGAAGAGTGTATCATGTATTTATAGGTATAAAGCAATTGAGATAAACTGTAATAAGCTAGACATAAATTACATAGACAAACAACACCTCTGTGGTATTTTTTACCCAGTAGCTCCTCCTTCCGGGTAATTTTTACATACGCTATGAGAGCCTCCCACTCAAAAAAGTTTTCTTCATTAACTGGCCCTGCTATAATCCCTTCTGGTGGGTTAAGTGTTAGTTCTGCAAAAAAAAAAGTTACTTGGAACATGCTTTGTAATAACATAAAATAATTTTTACTATAAGTGTAACCTCTTTCTTTCTAATATTTCTTTTTATAAAACAGTTTCACTGAGATATTTTGGTGTTCATTCTCTTGTATAAAATCTCTAAGCTAAGCTTAACTAATCCATCTAATAATAGTTCTATACTATTGTATTACGAGCATGAGCAGGATAGTAATATTTTTATCAAGCAGTCTAAGATACCTTTGAGCCTACCTAATGATATCTTTGAGATTCTCACAATAAGCTCAAAGTTTATATAACATGTGGTTCTTCTTAGACCAGGGCACTTTAGGAACCGTTGTAGCTTTAGGTTTTAGTTGGTGAATCAGTATCACCTCACAATTATGTAAACATATATGTATGAGCACTTCTCAAGTGCCTGTGATAAGCCTACTTGAATAAATATTTTTGAATTTGAATTTCAAAGTCAAAGTCAAAATCAAATATTTCTTTATTCAAATAGGCACATAGATGGCACTTTTGATGCGTTATTATATACAAAATGTGTACATAGCAGTGAGTAGTGATGGCGATAACTACAATCGTAAACTTAAAACTAAAGCTACGAGGGTTCCAATCGCGCCCTGGTCTAAGAAGAAGCCCACAACAAACTTAGCCGGGTGTTCTTTTTGTTATCACCATCTCACATTGTCATTAGAAAATATTTAAGAAGCAACCTGGTTAGAGCAATTGTTTACACCCAAGCTTTTTTATCGTTTACGTAATCCTTTATACTATAATAGGACTTTTTCTATAAGCTTTCGCTTAATACAAACTTTGAACTTCTTTAGTGACATCCCCAAGATATCAACCGGTAATTTATTGTAAAATTGTATACAATTTCCTTTAAATGAATTGCTTATTTTGTGTAGTCAAGTGTACTGCACTGCAAGTTTATTTTTGCTTCTAACGTTCAAATTATTGCAGTCACATTTTCTTTTAAATTTTGATATATTTTTGTGAACATACATTAAATTTTCAAATATGTATTGGCTATAGAGTGTCATTATTTTAACATCTTTAAATTTATCTTTCAATGACTCTCTCGGACCCATTTTATAGATCGCACGAACAGCCTTCTTCTGCAGCACGAAAATAGTGCCAATATCAGCAGCATTACCCCATAGTAAAATTCCATATGACATAATGCTGTGTAGTAACTAAAATAGACTAGCCTAGCAGTTTCTACGTCTGTCAGGTGGCGTATCTTCTTTACTGCATAGGCAGCAGAACTAAGCCTGTTCGATAAATTATTTACATGCGGGCCCCATTGAAGTTTAGCATCTAATGTTATTCCTAGAAATACTGTTGTATCAACCGGATTCAATTCCTCATTATTAAGTAGTATAGTGGTTTTTACATGTTTAACATTTGGTAATGTGAATTTTATGCACTTAGTTTTATTTTCATTTAAAACCAAATTATTAGGAGGAATTTAATAGGAGTATCAGGTATTAGATTTCTACATGGCACCATTGCCTGAAGGATAAATCGTGGGGGGGCATATCATTGTCGTGCATCCTGTTTAGTATAATCTTTGTGGAAAATGATAGCACTTTTTTAGACTTGTTCATTAGGGAAGACTATATATTGCCCGCAACTTTGTCAATGTTTAGTTTTATTTTTAAAGCCTATTTTAATTTGTGTATTGGTGAAAAAAATTATCAGGTGTAGTTTTAAATAAAACTTTTACAATTAAATGTATCTGTAAATAGAACTGTTTTTTTTCAGTGTAGTCCTTACAATTTTTTACACAACAACATTAAATGTCCAATTGGAATAAACAAAAAGTATTTTACTGCAATTTAATACCAATGATAACATTATTTATTTGAATAAGAATTAATACTGCAATACTTAATGTAACTTACATGTTAATGCCAGAAAATTTTAGAACACAAAAGCTGTTACAACATAATTATTAATTATATATAAAGAGATACCTTGTGGACATTTTTGTAGGTAATAATGAGTAATTTATTTATGTAGTACAATCTTTTTATGCATCATCATCACCCAGTATTGAATTTTACATGCAAATTTAGCTACATTGGGTTACTATTTAGTACAAACAAACAAATAATCTTTCTTCTTTATAATATTAGTATAGATTTGTGTATAGCAGCATTGCCACCACTTATTTGAATTTGTCCTACTTTGAACACAATCCATAGTTTGCTTGCAATATTCATATATAAAAATAATTACTTTGTTAACCACAATTTTTTTTTTGTTCGTTACAATGTCAGGTGTTGCTTAGAATTAAGTTTACAATTTATTATAATTTATATACTACGACAACGCACACATTGCCACCTAGCCCCAAAGTAAGCTTAGCTTGTATTAGGGGTACTGAGATGACTGAGGAATATTTTTATGAATAATATACATAAATACTTATAATATACATATAAACACCCAGACACTGAAAAACATTCATGTTCATCACACAAACATTTTCCAGTTGTGGGAATCGTACCCACTGCCTTGGACTCAGCCAATTGGTTGTCAATTAAGTGGTTATTATACAGATTATTTAAGATTACTTGTTATTTTTGTTTTATTCCTGGGCCTATGTCTGTAAGTGATCAATGAAAGCTGCTTTGTAAATAAGTACTCCTCATAAATAAATTACAAATTCATCATGGAACAGATTCCAGGCTGTACCATGAATGCTAAAGTATTGTATTGGCTTTGCTTTTTATAATACTTTAACAACACACAATAAAATAAATAAAAACATGCACATAGGTAAAACTTCATACTTGATGGCATTTTTTGGTTGAGTGGATTTTTTAAATGCTTACATTATAATTAAAATAAGAAGAAAGGAAAAATTAATAGGTTTAGTCTAATAGTGTAAACTACCTGTTTGCTCTTACTTGAAATATAAATTGAAATACCTGTATAATTCAAATAATGTAATTGTGTATAATTTCAATATTTAACACCTAAAATAAGATCTCTCTTAGAAATCTACTCAAACAATAAACTATATTTTTACTTGAATTTAACTTTACTAACATAGGTATTTTGTCACTATGTATGTTATGTGTATTAACTAATGTTTACATAACATGAAATAATTTGTAAAGATTAGTGACAAAATTTCAATGAACAAATGTTTACTGAAATTTGGTACCTGCAGTGTAGCAGCAACATTACACAATACCTAATAGTCCAAAAACCCAAAACCAATCTTCCTAAGACCTTAGTAACTTTAGAAATCAGTAATATTAAATTAATACATACGTTTATATTCGGCCATCAGCCTCCTCAGTGCCGACCCAGCCATCATTAGGAACCTAACGATTATTATGACAAGTCACAGTTATTTTATGTGGAAGACCGATTTGTATCCCGTAAGTTAGTTGAATGTGCTAATACAGTATCACTGATAATATGTTAACAAATAACGTTGATATACTGATAATGAGACTTAATCAACCAGTAGCAATTTTAAACAAATTAAATTGAAATCGGAAAACGCAAAAAGTAATACGTATGCGTAAGAAATACGTAAACGTAACCACAGAAGGCCGAAAACGTAGGTAACTATTTATAACTAAATTACGCTAAATGTAGACCGTAAAGGGTTTTTTTTAATTTATTTTACGGCCATGGACTCAAGGCCGATGTGGCCTTTCCACGTTGAGCAAAATCAAAATAATTAGTTGTATACGTTGATTTAATACTAAAATTCAATTCTTGTTTAAATACTAAATTTAATATGTAACTTTCTTGTTTTATACGAAAATTTTATACACAGAGTACCGTACTAACATAAAACTACAAAGAGAATGGTACCAATATTTTTCTGCATAATATTTAAGAATATCTCTAAACTAAAAGAACTAGTGTAAATAATGCTATTCTGTTATTTAAAGAAAATAGTGAAAAAATTATGATGATATTAAAACCCTGGCCTCTATTATAATTATAGAGGTCAGTGTATCAAAATGTATTGTTTTGTACACATAGTACCCTTCTGACATAAAATTACAAAGATAATATACCATTTTTTTGTGCATGTTATATCGCTAAACTAAATGCACGGGTTTGAAAAATAATATATGAAGGATAGCATGTTTTGAGTCGTTCATTTAGAAAAGGATGATTATAATTTTATACCTGTCAATCTAATTTAGAGATTTGTGTACACGAATCACTTTACTTTTTGATAAGTCTAAAAATAGGGCTCACTGCAGCTTGAGGGATATTGTAAAAAGGGTGGCACTACAAGGTCAATTTTGTTAGGACATGAATGAAATTTGGATATATTGGTGCAAACAGTCAATTCTGTTGTGCACTAATCTCTATAGATGCTTTACTTAACTAATATATCTGGGTTGATCGAGAGAAGTCAAAGGAGTTGTGGAAAGAAGTACCTAATTGGCCATTTTAAAATAGCGGCCATCTTAAGTTTGAAATTTTTCATAGTGTCAAGTACATTTTAATACAATATTGAGGGACTTGTGAAAAAAAATGTAATTCATCAATTTGTGGTGGTGACCATGTAAGACTTGAAATTTGACATCGTTTGAAAAACTCCTTTGTGAAATCCTTGCAGTTGATACCCATTTTTAGGGAGTTTTGAAAAAAAATCTATACCTAAGATCACTCTATTTCACCTTTCAATAAAGAAAAAAGGCAAAATCGGTTCATCCGTTCGGGAGCTACGATGTTACAAACACACAGATGACACACACCACACACATACACACGCACGCATGCACGAACGCCCAACGTGACAGTCAACCTTATAACACCCTTGGTTTTTGCGTGAAAAAGTGTTTACATTCTATACAAACGAGCGATTATGAAAGTACATTAAGATATTAGTGGTAGCATGGGTACAACGCGACTACTCCTTTTCTGAGTTTTATAGTCACTCACATGGCCGAAATTCAGCCGCTTTTATTTTTAATTTGCTCGGAATGTTTTGAGTTATTTGTAATTAGTGCAATTTACTTGCCTACATGAAAATAGTAATTCATTCAAGGAAAATTATGTCATGGTTCTGTATCAAACTACATTATAATAGCTGTCCTTGGGCGGAAACATTCTTAATTGAGATGAAATTATTTGTATAAGAATTCATAATGTTTGATTTTTTTTTACATAAAAAAAAAACAAAAATACCTACCTAATAACCTATGTAGGAAGATAAAATCAAAAACTACGTTTTGTTACTTAAATATAAAAGTTTTACTTTATTTTTTATGTTTTTACGTTGTATGATATTTTGTCGCTGAATTTTTTGTAATGCCACTCAAGCTCTACATATTTTTCTTTAAAAGACAGTCATTTATCTGTCATCGTTAAAGCAGCGTTCGTAAGAAACGGTTTCATGCGATCTTATCACGAAAAAGTCTTTTAATTTTACAGTTTAAAATACCTTTGACCTATGACACTCTACACTACTACAAGAATAATACAGTTTTTAATTTGAATATATTATTTTTTTGAATTTATTATTATATATTTCAGTTTTTGCAAACCGAATTTAAAGCTGCGTTGTTAAGTATTTATTACCGTATCTTCTTAGCGGTCACCAAATAAAATTTGTGTTGCTTGATTTATAATATTTACCTATGTACTATTTAAACAATCTTTTCGATATCCCGCATATCTCCACCGTCGCATATTTTGTCGGCAACTCGCCTGTAGTTAGTAGCAGCAACACCAGCTTTCTCACCGGCCACCGCAAACTTGGATCCAGATGTCTACAGCTGCTCGCACCATCTCATCCGGTCCCGAGTACTCAGCGCTGCTTTTGCATCGGACTCATACTTTGCGTGGCAGATCAGAGTCAACGATTTGTACGAGGTCGTTGATCTGTATCTACGTGGTCGGTGTTTTAGCTTGAAAAGGTTATTTAGCACCCAACGTTCGCAGAACACATCGGTCAGCCACTGTGCTGCTCGTCTGGAAGCTCTGAGTGTCGCGCTCACCATATTCTTCTGCCTGTCCTTGTCCGTTTCATAATCACAGTATTGGTATTACACTAAGTGACAAACTTGGTGAAAGTTGAGTTCTTCATTCATGATTTTAGGTAAGGCTCGATTATATCCCTTAACCCATTTATGCACCTTTTCAGTGACGACAAAGAAGGTGATGCCGATCAGCTAATTTTACTCTATTTATAACTTTTATTTTCACCATCCTATTGCCGGCAATTATTATACAGAAGAAAATGTTATATTAGGTTTTTATAAGATAATTTTATATCAGGGCTACATTCAATAGAAATAGACACACAAATAATAATATCTGCCACTGAATTTTATTACATATAGTTTGAAGGTTGCTGTCTGAAATCCAGCCATTGTGATTCAGATATGTGTATGGTAATGTGGCATTGTAGTCGTCACTTCTTTCAAATGATATTAAAATGGATATTTCGGTAAATAAAATACAATCAACCGATAAATCTTATGAGCTGTATGATGAAAAACAAGATATTAGACTCTAACTTTCCTTGAAATTGTGGGGTTGAATTGGGTTGTTCTGTTCTGTGTAAAAGCTCTACTGTAAACTATTATCGAAAACCGTTCGGTAGTTTTTGCGTGAATGAGAAATAAACGTGCAGACATCCATCCAAACGAACTTTCGTATTTTTCATATTAATAAAACAGTAAGCAGTGGCCCTAACCTAACAGGATAATGGCGCAAAACCTGCTATACACATAGCTCTAAACTTAGTTTAGTTTTATATTAGTCAGGTAAAAAATAGTGACATACTTTTCCATAAAGAACTTAGAGAAAAGAGTGGCACTATTTTATGATTTGAAAATTTTAACTAGTTTTACAAAATAATCAGCACCACTTTAATCCTTACTTTAATGCAATGAGCATGTAAACAATAGTGCAATAATTCTTTTAGGTATCGTTTCTTATCGTATACCTCAGAGTAGAGAAACTCACAACCGCACCCACAAACTTTGCATGATTAAAGCCACGTAGAAAACTACGAGAAATTTTGATGGCTAGGTGACAGTTATTAATAAAAGTTATATATAGTGCGATAAATATTTTAGTTTAATAAATATAGAACGGAAATATGATAAAATTATTTACTTTTTTGCGGTAGGTGATTTCATTTTAATTTCACGAAACAATGTTTAGCTTTCTCGTGGCCCTTGGCCCCTTGTCCTTCCTAACATGCAATTCTGGTAATATAAAGCTTGGCAATTTATTTAAATATCCCAAACGTTGGCGTGGTGCCGTTGTCTAACCAAAGTTTGTATTTTTTAATAGAACGGCACGACAGCGCAAGCCATCATAGGTACTCGCATCTGCTGGCTTATTTTTATATTCTGAAATGCCGTCCACCTTAATTTTTCTATTTATAATATTAGTTACTATAATAGGAATAAAAAACGCGGCGTGATGAAACTAAATTTAAAAGCAGGGCGACTGTAGTGGAATTAATTCAAATAGTTAGGTGGTATACAAGTCCTTTTGTCGGTGGAAAAGTACCAAGAATGGGGGTCCATATTTCCAAGCTTTTCTGATTTTATTTTTCTTTTCTGATTTTGAATCAGACAGATTCTGAAGCTGATAACTGATCCATATTGTTGCCATCTGAACAGACTATCGTAGAATAAATTTATTTGTTACAGTCATGCTCCGCTTCGAATTAATAGAAACTATATCAGTACTATAATATGGAAAGAAAATGTCTGGGAAAACTATCTCAAGCAAATTCCAAGAAGCATAGAGCTAAAAAGGTTTTTTGGACCATCTGCTGAAGAAGTAAAAGCTTGTTCATATTTAAAAAAAATGGAGTCTTTGTGATGTTCTGTTTAGTGGCAACATTAATAATAACGGACATTTTCTTTATTTCGTAACAGTCTCTTAATTAAACATTAAAGGGGTTTGAATACTTCAATATGTTACTTAAATTGAAATGTACCTACATTAGTAGGTAAATTACAATTTATGATCGTCTGACGACCGATGCTATATTATTTTGATATTTTTAAAAAACCTCCTTGAAATGATGATTATGATACAAAAATTTAATGTTTTAAAATAATCTATTAAAATACAGACAGGCTACTTTTTGTCCCATTTTAATAAAAGCAGTCGAAGAACGCGGGCAACATAAATTAATAAAACTAGTTCTTGGTAATTATGGCTTTAATATTAATTGGAGCAAGCCCTCATTCAAGCCCAGAGATACAAAAACTGGGAACACGACTAATATTAAAGCATTAAAAACCATCCACTTCATTCGATTTAGCAGTTACTAATTATTTTACCTCCAGAGTTCTAATCGTTTAACTTAAAATGGGGAAAATGCGAAAAGTTTGTGAGCTAGCAACATTTGCGGGTGCGAAGTGAGACGTGCGTGGAGCGTTTTCACTGTTTTTGGACATAATAATGGCGGAATGAGGGTTCCGTATGGTCTTAATTCTGTATTCAAGCCTTATTTCAGTTAGTAAAGGAAGTCAATTTGGAGAACAAGACGTGTCTCATGACAGGTGCAAGTGGAAGTATTGGATTAGAGTTGACACGCTGTCTGAGCTTACGTGACTGCAAAGTTCTTATGGCGTGTCGAAATGTATATAAAGCATCACAGGCCACAAAAAAAATCTGCGAGAAAAACGAACGACTCACTTTTTACGATGTGAACCTAGCATCTTTAGCATCAGTAAGAGAGTGCGCGAATCGTTTACTTGCAAATGAAAAGTAATTTAACCCTCTTTTACTACATTTAAAAAAGGAAATTACTATTTGTTATTTGCATAGTAGGTAATATCGAGATATTTTTCGTAGGAAAATTGATATTGTTATTCTAAACGCGGCAACGTTTGGTATACCATGGACACTAACGGAAGATAAACTTGAAACAACGTTTCAAGTCAATTGTCTCAGCCAATATTATTTATTGCTTCTAGTGTCAAACATACTCGCTCCTGATGCACGTATTGTATTCACTTCAACTGAATCGCATAGGTTAGTAGAACTAAACAACTTTCTATCTTATCTTTAGCTATGGAATGGATAATATACGTTTACTTAGTTGTTAGAGAAGAAAATATTTTTTCAGGAACATAAGGTGGCCATCGGAAAATATTCTACTGCCAATTTTAGACAACGTATCGCTACCTAAACATGAGTATACTTCGATTAAGTCGTACAATATATCGAAACTGTGCGGCATACTACTAATGCATTATTTGAGCAACCAGTGGAGTAGCACTGAGAGGTCTGTGTTCTGCGCACACCCCGGCTCTTTTATCAAGACTGGTTTATGTAGCAATTGGTGGGTCTACGAGTTGCTGTACATCTTTATGATTCCGTTTACTAAGTCTGTTGTAAGTATTAAGTACCATATTATACATATACTTAGATAGTTATTAGATGTGAGTCGGAAGTCACAGTTCAGCTATCTGTATATTATAAGTATTTATATGTATTATATTCATAAAAATATTCATCAGTCATCTTAGTACCCATAACACAAGCTAGGGGCTAGATGGCGATGTGTGTATTGTCGTAGTATATTTATAGTATATTTATTATATTACAGTTCAGCTAGGTAGGTCAATTTCCGAGAAAAAAGCCAATCACTGAATTTAAGACCTAATGAAAATCTCGGTCTGTGAGCTTCAGTTTGCTATAATATCTTCGTGCCTTTTTGGACAATTGCACTGGAAAAATCTACTTTTAAAATTTTCTATTGCCCAACAAATCTTTCATGTTCCCAAAGAGTCATATATTCAAATTACTTTCTATCAGAAATAAATTAAAAATTTAAATGTTAATAAATTGGGGAACAAGTAATTGTTGTTCCTTGTTCCCCAATTTATTAACATCTTGGTTATTCTTATGTCTACAGTTTTATCAATATCTGAGAATATCTGAGAGTGTTTGTTTACATGAACGCGCTTATCTCAGGATCTACTGTTCCAATTTGAAACTTCAAATTTGATTTAAGATTCTTTCAGTTGTGGATAACCCATTTATCGAGGAAGGCTATAGGCTTTAGCCTATATATCATCAAGCTAAGACTAATAGGAGCATATAATGAAGAAAGCTTCAATATCGGGATATTTTGTTCCTTTTGAGAGCTTCTGCTGCGTGTAAACGGTTAAATAGATAAAATCGTTTAAAAGTTCTAAATAAAGTCCGCGATATATGTCGATCTCTTAAGGTTTTACTTACACGTGGAGGAAGTTGCAAAGGACCTTTATTTACCTTTAATATTATATTATCGAAATGCGATCAGTACAAAATACATTCAGTAAAGCTTACGGTAGTCCAGGGACTTTTCGCCTGGTCCTTATAAGGAAGATGCCTTGCAGAATGTAGGTAATTGCATCGTAGCATTTCACGTTGCAGTTCCTGAATTGCGAATTTGTTTTTAAAGATTTGTGTAAGCGCCTATACTGTTCGTGTGTGATTTTCGATATGATTTATTCATAATATTCTTTTTCCAGGTTCAAGGCGCTAGTACGATTATTTACTGTGCAACCTCTCCAGAACTCAAAGGATTGACTGCAGCTTATTTCAAAAACTGTAGGCCCTATGACGAAAGCGATCTGGCTAAAAACTTTTGCATGTCCTATAGAATTCACGATCTATTAATTGATACATTACGTGAACGCGTTGCTGACTTCGACAAGATACTGTGTGACTTTAAGTCTAGTCGAAAGCTTTAAATATAACGGACCATTTATAACGTGACTTAATTTATGTACCGACGTACCTAATTATTAACCTATTAATTGTTGATTACCAGTATAGTGAAAAGTATATTAGGTAGGTTATTGTCGAGTCCGGTCTTAGTTTTCGAGTTTCAATAAATCAATAAGCAGAATACTTTGTTATTTTTATGTTGCGAAGTAGATTATTGACCAATTCGTAAATTAAATTGTTATTCGTAAAGTGATGTAATGCAACACGTATTCAATTTAGTATAGGGTTACAGGGAAGGGTAAATTATGACGATTTAAAAATAAAATGCGATAATAACATTATCACATTAAGGTTCCAGAGATTTTTAGATCTTAGCCTATTAATTACCTATAGCTAGGCAGAGACTTCCTCTGCTGCAGCACAGCTTTGTTTATTTTTCTATTTACCATTCTCTATAGACGAAAATATTTCAAGACTAAACAATGAAAATGTTAGCCTACTTTGACAAACAATACTCGCTGAATGCGGCTGAATGATAAATGGCAAACTGAAACTGATGATAAAATCTAAAATTAGCCTTATAAAACAGCACCTAGTGTCAAGAACCAAGATAACTGTAGTTTTTACTACCCTAAAAATAGAAAATATATAATTTTGGTAGATAAACCATTAACAGGATCGGCAACATTGATGCCCATTGCCAAAAAAAACTAAATTAAAACAGAAAGTTCTGAAATAGTGCTATCTCTTTCACTGTGTTATTTGTGGAAAAGGATAGCACTATTTTTAGGTATGTTAATTTAGTTTAGAGAAATGTGTTTCTGCAATATACCAATTACAATAAAGAGTGCTCAGGCTCCGTAGACGTAAGAAAGGTCAATGCAGATTATGGATAGGGATCTAGGGTTAAGTAATGAACATAGAATATTCTAGTAATAATTAATAAATTTTTAAGGAGCCAACCTTATTTATTAATATTCTGTGCTTTTTATTTCTGAGTTCTCACGGGAACCATAACCGTGTACAGCTTCTGATTTATTTAAGTTTATCTCGATCTAAAAGCACTGCTAAAAAAAATTATTCTTTGGGTTTGTGTGATAAACTCTTAGGTTAAAATATTTAATCCTCTAATCAGTATCTTTAAGTATCATATGGTTTTAGTTTGTTATCTATGCCTCCATCTATTTATGGCTGTTTGTCTGTGGCACGTGCTTTCGTGCCTGATGCCTGTGTTCAGGCGACCGCTTTAAATTTTTCGATTGTGTTTTTATAAACTCATTTTAAAATTTTCTATTATTTATATCTAGGTAACAGGTTGAACTTATTTAGAATATCAATTCAGATGGTCGCTTTTCATTAGTATTCAGTATGGTGCCAAAAGGCATCGTGTAAGAAATAACCAACACTGTACACTACTAATTCCCGACAACTAACGACGTAGCTGTACTACGTTTAAGTTTTACTATCATAGGTGAGTGAATCTTGTTTACTACGAGAAGGTAACTACTTAATCAGAGATTATTTTATTATAGTACCTTATACTTTCGAATTTAATATGTTTCGAAGAATAACTTTCTATGCATGTGTTTTGTATTAGCGATTCCATACGTATCGTATATCATCAATTTTTAGCGATGTTTTATTTAAAATCTGTTCGGTAAGAAACGATTATTCTTAAAAATGTTTTCGCGATGCTGTCGTCTAATTGCGATACTAACCACGTACATAAGTAAAGTAGAACGGTAACGTTCTCAGATTAGACTTTGACACCAGATCTGCATGTGTGAGTGTGTGCTGTGAATGTGTACGTCCGGTTGTCGGCTACGCGAATGTTTTTGGAACGATTTCTCTTAAAACCTCGCTCCTTTCGATGATAAAAAGTTATGTTATTATATTCTTAAAATCTGATTTCTTTAATAATTTTTGTTTTGTTTTTGAAGCACAAAAGCTTGAATTTCCTATATTGGCAGTGAAGGCGACTTTGATCCTTTTTTTAATCACGCGGGAACTGTTTGATTCCGACATAAATTCCTAACATCTTCAGGAAGCTATATCTATGCTTATTTTTGGCAAAATTGGTTAATTTTTAAGTTATTCATAGATAACAAGGCTTAGGTATTTTTTTAATAACAAAATCATTAACACAACAATAACCTTAATATTGGTGGTTGTCTGGTATAAAGAGCCCAGTCCATCTTAATGATGCAAACTATATAAGTGCATAATTTTATCAAGATTAGCGAAGGGGTTGAATAGTACATAGAAAAAAAAAACAAATAGTTTATTTCTCTATTGTACTTGTAATATTAGTATTGATATTTAATTATGGGCACAGTACTATGATGTAAGTTAAGATTTAGAGGCAATTTAGAAATTATCAATTACCAAATCAACTCCTCATAATACTATTCTTTCCCACTAAGCACATAGGTTGTCTCCTCCAGGTTATATATATGTATGATAACTGTTATGTATTGATAACATTATACTTCATTTCTAATTAGTCAACTTGGAATAGTTTGGTGAGGGTGGCATTAAACATTACTTATAATAATTTGTTATAAAAACTACACTTGCCATTTTTGCTAAAAACTTAAGAAAAAGCATTACTATTCATAACTGTTAGGTTTAGTTTACATTTTTACTTTTTTGTAAACTATATTTTGCTTTTATTTACTATATATGTACAAACGTTAGACATTTTTTGTTTAACTGCTTGTTACAAACTCAAAGGTAACTTCTTTAGCCCCACAAAATGCCACACTATTTACAAGTTTCTCTAAGACTAACTCTTTTCTCTTATTAAATTTTTTATTAAAAACGGTAAAAACTTTCTGAAATAAGATTCTCTTAATCATAAAATATAATCAAGTGAAAAAACTAATTACATTAATGATATGCAAATGGTATGAATTTCTTTGTAATTATGACATTGCTGAATAAAATATGAAATTTGCATAATTTTTTAATGATTATACTAGTACAAATAATAGGATTTGGTTTGTTAAATATTATACAATATAATTATTTAAGAAATTAAAATACTACTTACTTGTTTTAATGGTGAAGCAAAATGTGAGTAAACCTGCATGCCAGATATCTCTGTATGTTCTCAAAGTGTGTGTATTCTGCCAAGATGCACACTAGCATGGTGGACTAAGCTGCCAAACCCTTATCATTCTGAGAGGAGACCCGTACCCTGTAATGGGGTACAAACTTAGGCAGGTATAAAAATGGGGAAGAAATACCTTTTCAACCAAAATGATCTTTAAAAATTAGGAAAATTTAAATGATAAATGAGCAGATAGTTTATTTTTCTTACTTAAAAAAGAAACACTCATATCTTGAAAGTAGGGAATGTCTGAATATTAATAAAACAAATACAAAAAAAATTAGGGCTATTATGATCTTTTGAAGAAAATATATATTACTAGGTTTTGCTCGAAACTTCACTCATGTTTAGTTACATTTTTGATTTGGTAAATTTTAACTACTGTTAGTTAAAAAATGTCTAATAGAAAAATATAAACGTAAATTACTTAAAAATTCAGAGACCTTCATATAAATTTTCATCCCCTATTAGCCATTGAATGGAATTTTTTAAATTTGTGCAATATGTTTTCGTTATTTTTAATCGAAAACCAAAGTTTTCTGGATGTAACTTGAAAAATCATCCCCCATTTAACCCTCTTAGGGTTTGAATTTTCAAAAATCCTATGTTGTAATAACTATCTGTGTGCAAAATTTCAGCCCGATCCTTCAAGTGGTTAAAGCTGTGTGTTGATAGATCAGTCAGCGAGTCTTTGCGTTTTATATACAGATTTCTTGCGAATGATTTACTACCACACAGTATATATTGCGGTTGCGAACAACTATATTGAGTATAACCAGCTGTATTAGTCTATTCACTTTATAAAGCATAGCGATTTGAGCTTCTTAGTGTGGCTTCGCACTACTATGTCTGGTGTGTGAAAATACCAAAGAATTTGTGGAGCTGCTGTTTCGAAAGCATCCCTATGCTGTGTCCTTTGTTTAGTCTATCTTTTTTATCATAGTATATAGTGTATCCTATACACTTATGAATATATATTTCTTATTACGGAACATAATTAAATGATATTTTTCATCCATCTGGGTATGAGATACAGTTTAACAATATGTGGCAGTCTCATTTACATCATAAGACTCCCGTGAATGCCTGTCTAGATCTTCCAAATTCGATTGCAACACGTTCAATATTTATCGTGATCCTGGGGGTCAGATGTCAAAGACACTGTTCATGACAAAGCTTCCTGATACACAACTATACCTATTCGCTGAAATAAGCAACTTGAGTGTCATTACAAATTCAGCCAATAACAATAGCGATTATCGCAATCTGATAATCACAACGTGCTCGCGTTTTGCTTCGCGTTTTTTGGATCACGTTTCGTGATACAAGTAAATGTCTCATGATTTTATTATTTTAATTATAGCGTTTTAACCAACAGTGGGAGGAAATATCAAATTTCTAAATTAAAAACTGCACAATAATTTCGGAACCGATAGGATTTGAACCTGTGACTCTCTGGTTATCGCGGCCTGAGCGCTTTACGACTGAGCTTCGGCACTCATTCCGCCGGTACTGAAATAATTTGTTATAACCACTTTTACACTTATAAATTGTCTTATAATAACCAATGGTGCCAATTATCTTTTCCCAACAAACTAAACTTAAATAAGAAGTTCATAAATAGTATTGTCCTTTCCCACAAAGCACATAGTGAAAAGGATTGCACAATATTTAGAGCAATCAATAATTTATTAACACAATTGTAATGCTGTAAAAAATTTTGTAAAAGTAAAGCACAATTCAGACACTTGATTTTGTTTAAACAATTGTTCACACCAGAATAGTCACCAATGTTCACTGCTAGACTGCTTCATATTTATTATTGTTTACATTACGTTTCTATGGTATCTTATTACATTTATTGTGAGCGACAGGAATGAATCACGTTAATAATAGTGCTGCAAGCGAAGACTGTTAATGCCATATATTAAAGTGCGATCCGAGATAGTCACTGAAAAATAAGTTTAGAGGAGTAAAAATTTAACATCTCTTATGACATAATGGAGTAAAGTTTCAGTAGTACGACTGATCTCCTTTCCTTTCAGCATATTTTATCATAGAAGCTGTGAACAAATATAGTAGAAAATTTTATTTTTAGAAAAATTCGAGGTGTGCTTTAATTTAAGTCCAATTTTTGGTGCTGAGTCGTTATTATGAGTTTGATATTTTTTATTTGGCTTCAGGCAATATATAATACCAATCTTAAGAAACTGTGACCTAAATATAAAAATATCTAAACCTAAAAAAGGATTTTTGGCCTCGCTTCCCTATAGCGACTACGGCCAAAAGTCCGCACTAAGGAACACGTCCTTGCACCTTGATATATATGGTACGCGAAGGCCATGGGGTCTTTAAATATCTTATCAATTGTTATTGTAAAGTCAATATCTTCTGGATATGCTCCGGTGTCCAAGCGAAACGTGCCTAGGCAGTACACTACGGAAGATCTGTTTGGTGTGGAGTATAAAGATTTTAGGAATTATTAATTGCACCGCACCGATGCTCATCCTTTCGCGGACCAAATGAAGCTGAATCTTGTATATTATGGAATTCCACAAAGTAACGACTGCTTCTGTCCAATATTTATAAATATAATTTAAGAATTAAAAGTTCTACGGTTTTAAATATATTGTAAATGTCAACTAGTAAAACCCTTTCATTTGATACACATATTGAAGAAGCCAAGAAAAAAAAAACTAATTCGCCATTTTGTGGTGGCCGCCATCTTGGATTTGAAATTTATATTCAGACCCGTCAAAGTATGTAAAAGTGTAGTCAAATAAGTTATTGCTTAATCCTTTTGCAGGTGGGTCGTGAACCAACATGGCGGAAGCGCATTCTGCGGTCGCGTTCTCGTTCGCGATCACCCACGACGGTTGGGACGTGAACTTTGACCGCGAGGTCCTCTACTTGGTGTGGGAGTCGGGGTTACGCTCGTGGAAGAAGCGACTGGCTCGATTCAGGGTGAGTCATCCTAGATCATGCTCCAGTCTATTAATGTCCGATTAGTGTGCTCAGAGGACATACTACCAACGCTTAGAACATTATTGCTTTGTTAATTTCTTTCAGATTAAAATCCTTACTAGCTGTTGCCCGCGTTCTTTGCCCGCGTTTATTACGGTTGCTACGGTTATTATGGTTTTCTACAACACCCGTAAAAACTTTTTCTTATATTCTCCGACCTTTCAACTCTACGCCGAAAATAAAGTCGATCGGTAGCTTACTTAGTGCGTAAAGGAACGACAAACAAGCAAAAGAACACAATAACACATTTATAAATATATATTATGACAATACACACATTGTCATTTAGCCCCAAAGTAAACGTAGCTTGTGTTATGGGTACTAAGATAGCTGATGAATATTTTTATGAATATAATACACATAAATACTTATAATATACAGATAAACACCCAGACACTGAAAAACGTTAATGTTCATCACACAAACATTATCCAGTTGTGGGAATCGAACCCACGGGCTTGGACTCAGAAAGCAGGGTCGCTGCCTACGGTACGGTAGGCGGGATTCGCCGTACAAATGTATTCCTCCATTTCCTACCTGGATAATGCCTCTACAGAGTCTCCAGCAATCAATTTTTTCAATCTTCTATCAAATCAAAGCCTAGTGTTGTCTACACTTGACTATCATTTTTTTTTGTTGAAAAGCTAGTTCTATAGAAAGTATGACCGTCTGAAATGACCAATAATAAGCCGTCCTTACCACCATGTTCAGAGGTCTCATAGACGAATATGAAAATGAAAAACAAGACGGAAAGAGAAAACGACGTTAATCTTAATTAAAATTCTATAATTAAATCGGTTCGGTTTTCTAATCCAATCGGTTTTTGGTGGAGAAACCCGGAGAATACGAAACGTCAATATCGACATCTTTCTTTAAAATATCATCTAAGTTGTCCTAGCTATACATAGCATAGCATAGTCAGCATAGCATAGTCTTAAAAGTTACAATCAGGGTTCTGTAGACAACAAGAACACTAGTAGATTTGCTATGTCCGTCCGTATTGTCGGTCGGTTCGTTCGCAGCTTTCCTCGGATACTCTTGTGTACACAATAATTACACCGACAGTGTGGTAAAATGCAATCATGAAAAAATACGCTTTTGGTACCTCGTATGTACCCAGAATAATTAATTTTCACTACTTGAAGGGACACGTTTAGTCAATCAAAAAATATAAAGGTAAAGAAAAATCTGTTTGAACAGCAATTTTCTTTACCTCTATGTAAGAAATAAAAAAATACAAACCTTAAACAACAATCTCTTGCCGGTGGAAATACTTACAGATCACTGCAAAAATATCTAAAATACAATTTCAGAAGTAAGATTTGAATCTTGTGTTCCTTTTGTAGTGATGCTGAACTATCGATAACTGTATGACTTTAGTATCGATACTTAAGAAAATTTTAATAGGGATATTCTTCATATAGTAATAGTTAAAAGGGTAAAGTAATCACTTTTACTCCTAAACTAAAAATATTGACATCTAAAACATTTGCGCATTGTGTTTGATTTTAATTTATAATTATGTGATTAAGGAGGATATATTAATTTGAGCTTTTTGGCATATTATTTAAGATAATGATACGTAGTGCCTTTTACTCCGGAAGATTATAGATATTTGATTGATATTATTGAAATTCAGCTGGAAAGCCATAAGTCTGAACCATTGATAATGTCGATAGTATCAAAACTTTTCATGCAGACTGATCTATAGTATCGATAATATCGATACTGTTGCCTCATACTATAATATTGATAGTATACTATTGATTGGTCGTAGACTATCGATAGGCTATCGATAGATTACTGAGTATCGACTTTCAATTATGACGTCTCCGCTGCGATATATAGGTATTTATTGTTCGAAAACTATTGGTAATATCGATTCTTTACACAATTCGATGTGTAGTATATATAATAATGATAGTTTTGTAATAGCAGTAATTTATAAACTACACGTTGCCGTGTTCCATCGATAGACTGTCGTTAGTAAAGCCTCAATCAGCATCACTTATACCATACATATAAGTGGATCATCAGTGCGCGCTGAAACGGACGCGTGCCGGGCTCATACACCTGGCCACTAGTGTATTGGACCGAGCTAGAGTACTCCGTTTCTCTTGCTATGGCGGAAAACAGTGGAAGCTTTTGGGAATTGTTTACCAGTTATGGACTCTCGGTGAGATCGAACTATAAATATGTAATTTTCTTGTCGCACTGCCTATCAAACTTACAAGGTTTATGTTATTAAAACAAATTTTCCAGACTCGCAATAATAATTCCATACGAATTATTTTGGAAAAAAGTTACTCTTTATTAATCATTTCACGCGGTTTTTGGTTAGTTTTGTGTAAGGGATGAAAGTATTTGTAGCGAATGTTTACAAATTATTGGAAAAAAGTGACCGCCTGTGATTATGAAATAATTGCCGCTTTTTAGTACACTGCAGTACAAATAAATGCTTCCTATTAGAGTTCACAATATGGTTAGTTTAACCGAAACATACATTTTGAAAACACATGTTTAGTAAACGGATTTCAACGAGACGATTGACGCATGTAGAGGATTATTCAGGGAGTGATGTAGGATTTGTATTGCAAGACTATTTTTAAGTTTGAATATTTAATATTTAAATTACCACAAAGTATCTGCTAAAAGTTAGTGTAGAAAGCGAACGCGAAATCCCAGGCAACCGATAGTAGTGAATAATTATGGTGATTATATAAAATAGTGAACTTTTTACAATACATGATAGTACGTTTGAAAGTATCGGTCGTTTTTTAAAAGAATCCTTAAAAAGCATGGAATTGCATCAACTTTTTGAGAGTAACTATGACGCATTAACTTTGCAAGAAATAATTATTAATCTGGAAGATAGTTTTTATAAATTGAACTAGTTCTAGCTATGCCAACTTCTTAAAGTTTCTATCAGAACACTTATAGTTTGGCTATGTCCGTCCGTATTATATATCTGTCCGTTCGCAGCTTACCTCGGATACTCTTGGGTATTCTCGTATGTGTCTCGTTTTTGTGAAACATTAACTTTACAAGAAATAATTATTAATGTGGAAGGTAGTTTTTATAAATTTATCTAATTTCTAATCCTACTAATATTATAAATGTAAGTTTGTATGATTGGATGTTGGCTACTCTTTCACCCAAAAACTAATTCGACTTAAATCTAGAATAGAAATAGATTATATCTACTCTGAATTAACACTAAGCAAGAAAAATTTGACACATACACGCAAATAAACTCTTTGATAAGCATTTTTTGGATTATATTTTGTTTGTAAGAAACAGGCAAATTTACAGTCTTATTGTCTTTGACATTATAACCATAATTTAAATTAATTATGTGTTCCTTCAGTTATATTTAAGTCACATAGAGTAGTTTTCGATATTATAAAAGTATTATCAAAATTTATATCTAGCCGTGCCACCCCGAGGCGGGTCGATAGTTTCAATAAATATATAATTGCGCCCGATTCGGACTACGTGTAAGAACCCCGCTGCAGCACGTCAAATCAATATGCGCTCAAGGTTATTTTGGCGTGCTCATAAGCGTTAATATTGAATTTTTCAATCAATTCGTCTATTTCCGTTTTTCTTAGGCATGCAGGCTTCCTCACGATGTTTTCCTTCGCCGTTAAAGCAAGTTATAGTTAATTCCTTAAATTAAAAAGGCACCTAATTCCGGGGATCGAACTCGGTCCCAGCGAAAGGGAGGCCGAAGTATTAACCACTACGCTATCATGATCATGATCTGCAGCCTATTGACGTTCCACTGCTGGGCAAAGGCCTCGCCCGGCGTAGTAGACACTGTTTTAGAGCATAGACCCACAATGCTCCAATGCATGCTGGTGGGTGGACCCGAGGGAAAATTGAAAATTGTTTACGAGCTAAGCCGCGGGTAGACAGCTTTGAAATTTGGTATGGATGTCATCTACGCTATGGAAAAGAACATGTACTTTCTATACCGATCTCTTTAATAGTTCCCGTGGTAGAATTAAAAATTATTATCGAGCGAAGCTTGAAACCCAATTCTGAAGTTCACGCAGACGAATTCGCGGGTAGAAGCTAGTAAAACTATATAATATGGCGCCTCCTTGGTTGTAAAGAATTAAATCGATGATTGAGTGTATAGCAGTTCTATGATTAAATGGTTACATATTAATGTTCAAATAGTTCAATGATTACGGTTTAAATGATTAAAGTATGTCGAATTAGAAGTTGGACTTCATTAACCCAAAGTTTAAAAGCTCGAATTCAAATGTAACAGAGTTATCGGTCGCTTAAACGAGAAATAAAACAATTGACTTTATCGAGGTGTTACGAGTAGGAGTTATGCGCGTTCTCACTAAACCTAGAAAACGCTTCGGATGCCTAATGATGTAGATTTTGCTTCGAGAAAAAATACTTTCCACCAACTACATAGTGACTAACGACGTAAGGCGCCATTTAAAGTTACGACTCGATTCGCGAGTCGTAACATCGATCGTAAAAATCGATCGCAATTTTCCGGTGCGTATTATTTAAGGAACTCGTAAACTAACATTTAAAAAAGTATTTTTGAATCCTGAAACTAGATTTCGCATGCTTTCCAGAAAAATATGAAAATCCCTCAGGCGTAAAGCTTTACTCAAGTAGTTAAATCCGTTAAATCAAGTGCTATTTAATTGCTTGGAACGCACATAAAGATTATGATTATAAAATCAATTTGAATTAAGGCAAAAACAAACGTGATAAGAAAATTTGGTATCGGTATAGTATGTGATCAAGTGTAAAACCGCCCATGGCTTGTACTTCTACTATCATTAAATTTTCTTGAGTTTATAAGGTCATGAAATCATTATGTCGTTAAACTGCTGAACGTTCGTCACTAGCCTATTCCACAACAGTCCACTGCCCACTGTTGGACTAAAGGTCTCTCCTAACGGGAGCGCTTGCCAATAATCATCACGCTGGGCAGTAGGGTGAATGATCGCGGTAGTTGGCCGCCCGTCGCACATTCCCGTTAGTCGCATCGTACGACACCCGCGAGAACAGGAGAGTTAATTACTTCAATCCTTATACTCCACACTAACCAGATCTTCAGCAATGTACCCTCTACACAAGTTTCGCTACGGAGCATCCTTATAAAGGATGCTCATATAATCCTTATATATCCTTAAAAAGGGTTAGGTTACCTAAATTACCATGAAACGTACGAGAAGCTCGCGATTTAACACTCGTTTAAACGCTTGTGTTCGCCATATTCCTCTATGCATCGGAAACGTGGATCCTGCGGGAGAGTGAGATGTGGTGCTGGAGAAGAATGTTAAGAATACCTTGGAATGCATTCCGGTCCAACAAAGTCCAAGGCTCGTATTCTCTCTTTCTTTGGTCACGTATCTAGAAGAGACAACGACTCCATTGAACGTCTGTTTGTCCAAGGAAGAATCGAGGGCACCAGATCACGCGGAAGATCGCCCATGGAGTGGCTGACCAAATAAAAGCTGCAGTGGCTGTCCCCTTACATGAGTGTGCCAGAAAAGCGGCTGCCAGAGAGGAGTGGCGATGGATAGTCAAGCGTGCCACGACACTTAAGTGACGACCATGACCACTGACAAGAGCGAACCGACTGCGAAGTAAAATGACGACATGCAGATAAAACAATCAAACTTACGAATTAAAAAGAGAAATTCAGAGTATACTATTACAGTTAAAGTTTTGTGTAACCGTTCACTTAGTGTACCTTACCGGATATACTTCGGTGAGTGTGCTCATTAACTTCAAAATCTTGTTCCACCTTCCCCGTTCTACCACAGAACAGCGAGACAACTTGAGCGGTGGCATCCTTATGTGGTTGATATTCCATCAACACGCACGAAACGTTTTTTTATCCACATTTCTGATACGTGCCGGTAAGATGTGGAACGCCCTCCCGGCAACTGTGTTTCCTGCCACGTATAATTTGAGTACCTTCAAGGCTAGAGTGAATAGGCTTTTTTCTAGGCAAGCGTGCTCCAACCTAGACCTCATCATTGCTTTCTAACGGGCATGATTGTCGTCAATCGCTGGCCTATAGTTAATAAAAAAAAAAAACCTTCCAGAGCTGTGAGATCTATCTAAGCAAGATGTAGTAGCAAAATTGCTGAGTTTCTTGCCGGCTCTTCTCAGTGGAATTTTGCCTTCCGAACCGGTGTAGAGTCACTACAAACAGACTGACTTGACGTTTCAAAAGTTTGAATTTTGAAAACTTATTGGGAAGATTAAGATTCTTACTGTTTTTAGGATTTGTATATTCCAATATAGTTTTATTTAGGAACCTCTTAGTTTTTTTGATTTGAACTTGTAACGAATACAATCAAATTACTCGCAATTAGTGCAATAGCTTAGAGTGGAACCTAACAGAATACCTTCTCCAATTTTTTTAAAAAGTGTTTTTAGTCTACGCTATTGCCCGCGATATCCGTCCGCGATTATTAAGGATTTTAACAAATCCCACGGGAATCGTGGTCCTGGTAGCTTTCCTGGGACGAAAAGTAGCCTTTGTTACTCTGTCCTTTTAACTAACTCTTTAGCGCGTAAAGTAAGATTAGTTGCTTAGTTAGAACGTAAAGTAAGGCCTAACTAAGAAACTAACAAACAAACAACTTGGCATTTAAAATATTGGTAAGGATATACACTATACAGTGGTCTGTGTTAACAAGTAACAACAAACACTATTCCCCTACGAGTTATGACGCAATTGAAACCTTGCAGTCTAACAGATTGATTGAACATCTTGGGTGTAGATTGTATAAATGCTAGGTCGGCAGCGACAGATGTATTTAGGGTTGCCAAACGTCCCGCGTTACCGGAGCCATCATGATAAAGTTTAAGCTGGCACGCTTAGATAACGTGACCTGCATATATCATTACAATGTCCACCTGCACGGCAGGAGACATTCCAAGGGAAAGAACCAAATGTCTTATCCCATAGTTTTATTAACACTCCCAGTAATGACACACAAGTGGAAATAACATCCAAACGTGTAATAAAAAATGGAAGTAGACCTCTCATATACCCCTGTTACCCGGCTTTGGTATGAGGAAAGTTTAATTTTATGTCTTGTAAGGGTATATAATCGGGGGATAAAGGGATGTATCTATACTATACTAGCCGCGATGTGCTTGCAAGAAGCCTAGAAGTCTCTGACTAGTAGATTAAAAGGTGATTGTAGCAGACACCGATTCGACAACCTATTAGAGCACGAGGTCGCACACTTATCTACCGCGGTTATCTCTGGGGTTGTCAACCGTCCCGAGTTTCCAAGGCAGCCAGAGATGATATGATACCCCGCTTACGTCTGTATTATATTGTTATGTAAATTTTATTGTTCCTTATTTCAAACCAATCTGCAAGGAAATCTTGAATTTTCACAAAGCAGTATATCTGTCTAGGCAGACGGCGTTCAACGGCCCGTCGAGGCCGCGTCCTGCTAGTGTCAGACGTCTCACGATAATCTTACTCGTGTAATCTATCAAACGTTGCCAAACGATTTGAATTTTCCGGGACATACCTCATTAAGGCATACCACTGTAGGTTTTCCACAATGTATACGCACGCTTCAAATGAGCATGTTTTGATCAGTGGCGAGTTTTACAAAACCTTGTAGGCATTGTAAGTGTTATAAAAGGCCTACCCTTAAGTATTTATAACTCGTACTGGAGTTTTTCTTCATTTTATATCTTCTGCATACCCTGGGCATACCCTCTATGCACGCAACAGCTTTTGATTAAAGAGCGTAAAAAGTTAAATTGGGTACCGAAAAACAGAAATTCACATCACATCGGCTACTGTCCGGCTATTTTTTAGGAGAAATTTTAGGGATTTCCTAATAAGCTGCATTATAAAATGCATAGGTAACAAAGGTTTTTTAAAAATCCCCCGAGTATGTTACCTAGTGCTATTCCGATACAAAGAAGGGTGCAAGCTCAATATTATCATATTTTACAGCACAAATTAGCCTGGATTTTTTTGTGTACAAGATATCCTGAAATTAACTATAACTTGGCTAATATACGCGTGACGTTCATTATTATATGGACCACCAGTACGCAACGCGATAATATATTCACTAGACACGCGTTCATATCTTCGTATCATTACATTATTATGTAAATAATAATTTATTCCTTATTGTTATTTTGTCGTCGACTTCCAGCCCGTTTTGACTAGCCTACTAAGTATGGGGTCACGGTATTTTGAACCTATTAATTCGCGATAACTATTGAATAAATCCTAAGAAATAAACAATTTTAGGGATTTTACACGCTTTGTAATTCTTTATCTAATTATTCATTCCAACTTTACTTTGTCAGTACATAATGCATAATTTGCATTAGTCGAATGTACGTTGAAATTTATCACTGTATGTCCTAGAGCTATCGAAAGCTTTTGTAAAGTCAATAAAACTCATAATTACACATAACACTACATTTTAACTTGCGATTGCTATTATATGAGCTAACGCGTAAGGGATAGTCGATCGTTGAAAGAAACATTGTCACTAGGTCCCTAGGTCACTATGAAGGTCGACGCTATTTTGCAGAAGAGGGGGACAGTAATTCACGTGCCAAGTACGGTACTTATAGAATGTTGTAGCGTTGTTATTGATATAAGGACCCTGATTCTCTGTACCGTAACTGCAGTCTGTGACGTACATTTTTACACCTCTTCGTAAAAGTCTATAATTACCACGTCACATATTAAGATTTAGCCCTCCGTCCCTCGCTTTATGAGTCGGTTACCAGATTCGCTCTCAAGCCACTCCAAGAATTTAAGTACGAGGTTCCGGGTTCGATTCCCGGTCTGAGCTTTGGCCGTGGCTAGTTACCATCCTACCGACAAAGAAATGCCGCTAAGCGATTTTAAGTTCCGGGGCGATATCGACTACCATACTTCCTAACAGGTAAGCCCGCTACCATCTTAGACTGCATCATCACTTACCAACAGCTGAGAGGGCAAGGGCTAACTAGTAGTGGAATAAAAAATAAAAAATATTTCTCTCACACTGATAGTTTCACACACAGGCGTACCGGTGGTAAAAAATACTACCGACTCACAAAATGAATTAATTTTTAAGTTCCAGTATATATTAAGTAAAAGTTTTATATCCTTGTTTTTTTTTTTATAAGCAATTGTTTTAAATTAATATTAATATGTTGTACAGCATCTGGAAAGCTAATTATAAATACAATGAATTCTTTGTTTTTGGGTCGTGAAATTGGATACTGCAGGGCTAGCATGGGCGGGGGACACTTCTCCACGGGGAAAGGATATAACGTTTATCCCCTCACGCATTTATATCCACCCCCCGAGCATGGGCACACGGGTGGACAATATATCCACGGTGGATATAATAGGGGAAAGACGAACCCCCGGTAAATGTCACAAATTAATTATTCTAATCTGTGCTCATGGTTTTGACAAATAAATTTTTCGTTTTCTGTTTTGTTTTAGTTGTCTAAGTTTTTTATTGTTTTGTTTATCTATAAATGTTCCTCGTCTGCGGCTGTTTGTTTATATTATTTATTCTGAATTTTTCAAAGTGGTATAAAACCTACCTTTCGAGAAAATAAAATGAGTGCTAAAAAGTAAGTCTTCTATTATAAAATGTTTGAAAAAGTGACTACCTATTGATTTAGAAGCGTACCTAATGAATGAATGTTTTACAGTGAAAGTAAACAGAGACGTTAATCATCAAGATCCAATCCTGTTTACATATCAAATTATTGATCATGTACTATTTTATTTAAAGTTGTGCTTGCCTTTTTCTATGGCCCATTAGTTGACAAATTTGTGTTTATTCAGATCAAGAAGTAATAAAATACAATTGCAAATGTTGGTATATTTCATGCCAACCCACAACCACCTTGCCACTGGGGAATTCACAGGAACTCTTAGGAGCCAAAAGGGGAAGACTCCCAGTGGCAAGTCTTAGTCATTACTGAAGGAGCATGGGCCAGACGGGACGGTCAATCAGTGGAAACAGTTAAGTCAATTTTGCGGTAAAGTAAGCAAGTGCAAAAAATTTAAATTATTTATTAGTGTTGTTGGCATCAAACAAGTCTTGCATAATTTTTCTTTTATTTGCAGACGTGGCAGGACATTAAAAAAGCTGCAACAGCACGGGGACGCAGCACCACAGGCAACATATACATAGTATACATGTTGCTGTACAGTCAACCAAGTGAAGAATTTATTTATTTTCCAGAGTAGGTATAGATGGAAGAATGCAGGATGCTCATTTATCACACAAAAATGAATTAAAAAGGATGAAAAGGTTAATTTAGAAATTTTATTAATTAAAATATGTATTTATAAATCTTTCTCTTTTTTGTCGAGCAACTGTTAACAATCTTGTTTGATCCATATTTGATGTCTGATGTCGTTCTTCGCTCGTATTTACAAAATTTACTGTCATTTGCTCCATTAGAGTTCTGAAATATACAAATTATATTATGCTCAATACTGTTGACCCAAATTAGTAGGGCAAATTGTATGTGAAAATGCAGGATCAATGATTTATAAGGAACCATTATTATAAGATATAATTTTATAATATTACCAAACATTAATGTGCCCAATAATAATAAGTTATGGGAACTTAAATATTATTTAAAGTATATATTTACAATACACGCCTATAATGATGCATAATATTATAAAGTGTTATGCAGGCATATATAAGTGGAGATGCTTTTTCGGGACTGTAATGAAGCACCCAGTCAATCCCCAAGCTGCGAAATGTGTCTTTGAGGTACCTATTGGCCCTTTCCACACAGTTTTTTACTTGGCAGTGCCAGTTTGTGTACTTCTCTGGAGAACTATTTGGTGCAGCTTCTAAATCCGGAGTCATCATCCAAGGCTCTAGAGCATAGCCTGAGTCCCCAATAAAATTCTACTTTGTTATTTAAACATGTAAATTAATTCCTACTTGTTTTGCTTTTTCAGATTTTCTCCAAGATTTTAATAAAATGTTGAATAGAAATATATGCATATGTAGGATTCTACATTGTAATTTGGACGTGATGATTAACCCATGCCCATGTTAAATAATTTATCAGACATTTTTTTTTGTATTTTCTTATATTTCATTACTAAATACAGTATCTACTGCCAAGTTTTTGTACTAATTCCTCAAATAAACAATTTTATTATAATGAGACATTGTTTTTTGTATATTCATATAAATAATTTACCAGACTAGTCGTATACAACATATGCAGCAGAATCCTAGGCATGTAATTTCTAGGTAATTATGAGGAGTATAATATAATGATATAGGTAGGTGTGTAACTTTTTTTGATTTGCATTGTTTCCCTTTTATACTAGTAAATGGCAACAATAAGTAAAGTTTTGAAAGTTTGCACATTTTATTTAAAACATACATAAGATGTAGTACTGTCCGATTCTACTTTCATACAGCTGTATCTTTTCATATTTTACTTTAGAGTTAATAAATATGAATTGGTCATGGACACACACCACAATCTGTAAAACATATTTTAAAATTATTAACTTACTTGATTGTTTAAGTTTTTGATAAACTCTAGATCTAAATAATTTGTCTTTACCAGTTGAACATCTATCGTGGATCTCCAGAGTCTGTTCCCGGGAATAATATCTACTTTGGCATTAGTCTAAAATGAAATGAAAAATAATTAAAGTACCTAGCATTGAATATCTTTGCTATGTACTTATACTGAAGTACTAAGTACTGACTAATAATTTTATTATTAAAGTAAGTATATCTATATTTGATGAGGGGATGTCTGCCATTGCCAGACGGGTGATCAGTCCTATGTAAGGACCGTTCCACCCTATTCCCCATGTTTGAGACACAGGTTTTACTGGTGTCCCGGCAGGGTCCCCCCTGAAACCTACCAGTCTCTGTGGTGAACCTAACAATATCCCCTAAGGTGAGGTTTGCTAGGTCTTCTTCACTTATTCTATCCTTACCTTGTAGTTCCCATCTTACCAACACGTACAAGGGGCACTCGGCTATAAAGTGAAAACTAGTTATCACATCACTGCACTTTGAACAGGATGGGATTTATATTTACTAATGAGAATTATTAGGAAGTAAGTACCTATATATACTCACATACTGACAATAGCTCCAGTAATTTGGGTCAGTTATTTGCTGACTGTTGTTTGAGCAACAGCCATGGTCTTGACCTGTCCCCGCTGATAACTACCGTCCGCTAATAGCCTTAAAGATGTGAGAACCTAGACAAAAAGTGATTAGCCATGCTTTTTTTTAAACCTACGTTCATATATAGATGATGTCTTTGCACAAGGTGATTTTAGGTACTTAATAACAACTTACTTTTATGTGCACTGGTAGTCCATCGACAGCATTTAGTGGTTAGTGCCTCTTTAAGGTCCTCGCACGAGTACAGCACACAATTTTTACCCATCCGAAACAAGTGTTGGAACTCTGCATCGGGAAATTCGAACGGATTACTGGCGTCACGTATAGATCGCCGGTGTAATTTTCGTTCAGATTTCTCCATTTCACTTGAATAATAAGAGCCCCAGAAAGCACGAGACATGTTTTTTTCGACTTTAATTCGTTAACAGAATTTTAAACCCACGTCTAAGGACGGGGATAAAATTGTCTCTTTCAAATGTCAAAAAAGGATAGTCTTTCCCCTTTCATTTCTTCCCATGCTATGGGCGGGGGATATATATCCACGAGAAATGTCAAACGGGGATAAATTTATCCTCTCCCCTGTTGCCGTGCTCTGGCAAGGGGAAAAGATAATTATATCCCTTGATAGAGGATATAATCGGGGGATATAATTTATATCTCCTGCCCGTGCTAGCCCTGCAGTATGCAGTCGGTATCACCTTCAATAGATTTGTTTTCCCTTCTATCTACGCTGATGCCAATGATATCCAACTTCAATTTTCCAATTGCATATAACTTCCACTAGTCTATTATCCAATGATAGAGTTCGCACGTTTAATCTAACTATAAATAAACATTAGGGTTGAGTTTCTGAACGTTATTTTCCTCATACAGGGGTATTGGCGCGACTGTTTCAGGGAAACCGGGGATGCCGTAGAAGCTCTTTTCGTTTTTTGACGTTTCAGTATCATTTACTTGATTATTTCTGTTACGTTTCTTGCAGTTTGCTTGCATATCTTATATCTTTAAACGAGCAATTCTTATATATATATATATAATTGGAATCTCTGAATCGGCTCCTACGATTTTCATGAAATTTAGTACACAGGGGGTTTCGGGGGCGATAAATCGATCTAGCTAGGATTCATTTTTAGAAAATGTAATTTTATTCGTGTTTTCCGGTAATAACCAATTTGGTGCAACGAAGTTGCACGGGTCAGCTAGTTTTATATTACTGTCGTAGTATTTTTTTATTTATTATTGTTTTTAATAATTGATTGACGTAATGGCTTGCTTTCTATTTGCCGCAATTTATTATTAAAGTCCTGCTTTTATAAAGCCAGTGGTATTTAAATACATACACAATATTTAATCTAACCAGCTGTAATTGTAATGTGTGTAGATTTTTTGACGATATGTTTTTTTTAGTTCCGAATTGGTTAATTAATTTAGTTTTTACCAGTTGTTTCCTATATTTGGCATAGTTCCGTTTTTCCGGTTATTATTAGAGTTTAATAAAAGAAGATCACAGTATTCACCATTCGGGCAGGGGATTTCGTCAAAAGAAGATCATGCTGATCAATTGTATGTATTTAATTTGTTCACAGAACAGCATACATAATGGCGTGTACCCGGGGCATCTCCAGTCGCTGTACTTCCTATGGACCGTGCTGGTGGCGGCGCATTTCGCCGGCCTCAATATACCATTTGGTTTGGTGCAGAAAGCCTTGACTGTACTACCGAGGTGAGAACCAGCCGACCGACAAATAATCGATACCACGCCGCGTAGGTTTTTTCGCCCGGTGACAACCACCACCTAACTGACCAAGTAGTGCTGTTGAGCGATTGAGCGTTACGGTACGATGTCGCGTAGAAACCGATCAGGGGCATGGGTTTAATACAACTGCCATATCCCTAACAGGTTAGCCCTCTACGATCTTAGACTGCATCATCTCTTAGCAGCAGGTGAGATTGCAGAAAAAGGCTAACCGTAAATGAGTACGGAAAGATCAGAGTACCGTTGCCACCATCCCTTCTGTACCCGCGGGTGTCGGCTAGCAGCATCCTCTGTTCTACTTCTAGCATCTGCTGCGACCACCAAACTCTCCCGTTGGGAGAAGCCTTTACTCCAGAAGTGGACTGCTATAGGCTATCGATTATTAATGACACTGTTGAAAAAGAGCGCTGCTGAGTTTCTTGCCGGTAGAATCTGCCTTCCGAACCGGTGGTAGAGTCACTACAAACAGACTGACTTGTCATTACAAAAGGGCTTATGTTATGCCAACATGAAATAAATTGTTTTTTATTTTGTCAAATTAAGACAAGATTTCAGCTGTAATTTTAACTAAGTCACGCAAATGCCATTTCCAATAAATAATTGAGTTATTTGTTTTCCCAGTACGTCGGCGATGTGGCAAGTCATCGCCTGTCTCTTGGCCGCCCTGGCGATGTGGTTGTCGGTTATTTTTCTGATGCGGTACGCGCTTAAACTTCTGCTTATGTACAAGGTGAGATTTGCTTTTTGTTAGATGAAACTTTCGAACAGAGTACATTATTGCGATAAACCTAGTTCCCAATCTACCGGTGTTTTTGAAGTAGAACTTATTTAGGCGCGACTAGGGAGTAGCTCAGATTTTTTTGTCTGTGTAGTTTCCGCTATTTAAAAATAATCATTTGGATTGGTCGTAAATATATGTCATATACTCCACGGTTCTTGACTTATATCAATAATCAATAAGGATTATTTATTTCAAATATTTACAAACGGATCAATTGTGAATAGCAAAGTGAATAAAAATTCAATGGTATTAAAAAAAATATTTTAAATTGCAAAGTTTTTTGAGAATCTCTAATTATATTTGTTTATTTATTGCTTTTGTAATAAATAAATTGTTAGTAAATTTTCTGACGATTGCGACTTTCTATTGAATATTCAATGACAAGGTTTTATTGATATGTGCTGATCTAACCTGCAATTTTCTACTCTTAATTATTCTATTTAACAAATGATAATATTTACTTATAAAATGTGAAAGCGATATTAATGAATTTTAAATAGAATATAAAATGAAATAGTGAATATTAAATAAAATGGCGGAGTCCCAGTTTACTCTATCATCAATAATTAAATGATGATAAAGTTTTACTTCAATCGCGCGTAAAAAACACTGTTTTTTTAAGACTTTAAACGCCAATCGATTCAAATCTGAAATCTCTTTACTCTTTTCTATATTTTTCGCCCACTGATAGTTACACATACGGGTATAGTGTTTACGCTGGTAACAAATACAGTCGATTTACAAAAAGTTCTTATGTAAAAGTTTTATTGCCCTTTGTTTTTTTTTTGATTGGCAGTTGTTTTAATTAAGCTTAAATATTCTTTCACAATATGTTGTAAACTTCTGCTTATGCACAAGGTGAGATTCTCTTTTTGGTGGAATATAGCACATTATTGCAATAAACCTAGTTTCCAATCTAGTGGTATTCTTTTTAAACTTTAAACGTCAATTGTTTCTTTATTGGTTACACGTACTACACAGTTCTGCATATGAGAAGCGCTCGCAAATACACACGCACTGTATGTTTAATTTGAATATCGAAAATAAAAAATTATAAATATTTATAACGAAGATCGAGACCTTCTGGCACATGTTTTATACTCAACAGAAGTTTATGCTAAGGTACTGGTGAGCGGTGATAGCCCAGTGGGTAGGAATTCGACTTCACTTTCGAGGGGCCGAGTTCCCAGGACCTCGTTACCAGAAAGTTCCGCACCTCGTAACTTTCCTAAGTTAGGTGCGTTTTAAGCAATTAAAATATCACTTGCTTCAACGGTGAAGGAAAACATCGTGAGGAAATCGGCATGCCTGACAGTTCTACATAATTTTTTCAAAGGTGTGTGGAGTCCACCAATCCGCACTGGGCCAGCGTGGTGGACTAAGGCCTTAGCCCTCTTCTCAATGAGGGAGGAGACCCGTGCCTAGTAGCGGGTTGATATGATGATGATGATGAATATGTGAAAGCATACATTTTCATTTCATTTGTAGGCTAGCGTATCTCATCATATATACAGCAGCATAGACTTTTAGATTTAAAATTAATGAAATAAATTCTTCGAGATAAATCGATATTATTGTACTGGCCATATACGTGTTAGCAGCGGGCGGCAAAAGTATTATGTAAATCCATATCTTTCTTGGCGCCCCTTATGCTGGCATTCGTGTTCAAATTTTTATTAGTGTTTTTACCTACACTTGGAGGAATTATCAATTTTATAAATTTAAAATACATGTAAAAAATTTCGGAACCGACAGGATTTGAACCTGCGACTCCCTGGCAATCGCGGCCTGAGCGCTGACTCCAATTAAGCTACGGCTTTCCTACCGTCGATGCCGAAATTAGTATATGCCTTTCACATCAGTCTCATAGCGACTGTAGCGTCATCTAGTAGGAAACGCTGCAGTTTCGTTTACAAATTTGTTTTATAAGTTTACATTTTTATAGTTTTTAGGTTATGATGATAATTATGTTTAGTCTTTTATTTAAATCTTGCTAATTATTCACAGTTTATATTTCACTTCGAAGTTCGGTATTAATCAGATTGGTACAACTTTTATTGCTTCATTTCATCGCTCACTTGATTTTGTATTATGGCTACCTGCCCTTGACCGTTACCCATTGTTATTGTATTTTTCTGCACATATTTTTGGTTTTAAGCTTGGATAACGTTTTGTCACGTAAACTGGTAATAATTATTCACCTTTATGCACTTTTTAAGTTGTTTAATTCAATTGTATAATTTTAAAACACTTTATAATGCGGACTAGTTGTTGACGTGAGCACTCTAGCGCGCTCTCTGCATTTTTATATGCATTTTAAATTTATAAAATTCATGTACTATTAAAAAAAAAAGGAGGAAATTATTGTACGAAAAAAAAATAACGCAAATTATTACATTCGCAAGCACACCGCTTAAGCCAAGAATATTGGGTTTCGTCTAAAGTCAGTGCTTTACACAGGGCTGGATGTATGAATCTCGCGCGCCCGGTTCGAGGGTGTCTCTGAAGACGATGCTATGGGCCAGCGTGGTCAAGGTGCTATCTGGCTGGAACAAACCTCGTCTCTACAGCTTCCAAGGGTCACTGCCACGACTGCCGCTGCCGAACGTTTCTGACACGATGCGACGGGTGAGTTTTTTTTTTAATTTTTCTTTTTACTCTCTTAAAGATCTTTGTTTATGATAAAGAACGACCGCTTAAACCTTTTAACCAACTTTCCCTTCACCTAGTTTGCTTTAAAATATTTCGCTGTTACACAAGAAATTTCCTTTCGCATCTTTCATAAATCTTAATGCCCGTTTTCACTAACAACAGAAAAGGCAATGTAGGCGTTGTAGTAACACCAAATCTAAGAAGATTCCCAGGCCTGCATTTACCTTCCACCAATCGATTTCACTAGGAGACTCATATAACCTAACTTGTCTATGGTTCTTGTGTTTGCATTCTCATATTTAAACAAAAAAAAACATTTTTTTTATAGTTTGTTCATCTGTTAAATGTCAGTTTACGAGTTCCTTAAAGAATACGCACCGGCAAATCGGCGGTCGTAACTTTCGATGGCGCCTCATGTAAGAGTTGGTGAAACGTATTTTTTCTCCAAGAAACATCTAAATCATTAGGCATCCGAATTAAGCGTTTCCTAGGTACGGGCGTAACTCCCTAAATATAATAGAACCCCTTTAAGCCTCATAAAAAATAAATAAAATTTAATACTTGGTAAACAGATTTTTCTAAAATAAGTCGTTTATTATTTTATCGAATGGATTAAAAACAGTGAATTATTATCTTATAGTATCTATTGAGCGTGCAACCACTCTTGAATGACGAGAACTACAGACGTGTTGAAGGCCTTGCTAAGGAGTTCGAAGAAGGAATTGCGGTCAAGTTGCAGAGATACCTGGTCCTCAAGTCATGGTACTTATCATTTATTTATTTATTTACTAGCTTCTGCTCGCGACTTCATGTGTGTGGACTTCAGAATTGGGTCTAAAGCTTCGCTGGTTAACAATTTTTAATCTTTGAAAAATGTATGTCTATAGATGAGGTGTATGTGTGACATGCACACCAAATTTCAAAGCGGTCTGCCCGCCGCTTAGCTCGTAAACAATTTTCGAATTTCCCTCAAAAACTACTTAAGGGTACGGGATAAAAGGTAGCCTTTATTCTTTTCCATGTCAAAGGCTACATGTATGCCAAATTTCATCCAAATCCGTTCGCGTGATTGAGTAACAAACATCCACGTCATTGAGAGATAAATTTAAAGATTTTAAAATAATGACAGTGTATAGTTAGTACATATTTAAAAATTTAATGTACGTAAAAGTTCAAAGTTTGTATTAACCGTAAGCTTATAGAAAAGTCCTATTATAGTATAAAGGACTACGTAAACGATAAAAAAGCTTGGGTGTAAATTATTGCTCTAACCAGGTTGCTCTTCTAATAATTTAAAATGACATTGTGAGATGGTGATAACAAAAAAAAAAAACACCCGGCTAAGTTTGTTGTGGGCTTCTTCTTGGACCGGGACGCGTTTGGAACCCTTTAGTTTTAAGTTTACGAATGGGGTTATCGCCATCATATCACTACCGTGTAATTCTTATGTACGCATCAAAAGTGCCACCTATGGGCCTACTTGAATAAAGATATTTTTGACTTTGACTTTGACACACTTTCACATTTATAATTTTAGTAGGACTAAAGGAACACCCAAAGCTTGTTCACAATACTTATTAAAGGAAAATTACAAATGTTTTGCTTCTAATCAAGACAAGATATAAGAATAAGAAATTAGTAAAAAAATATAAAAAATTATGATCCAAAAGGTCAGTCCGCTTTGCTTGACTAAGCAAAAACAATAGCACAAATTTAAAATAATTTGGCCTTTGACAAAATAGATCAATATTGTTATTTGAGCGAGCCAAGTACATTATAGACACGACGTAGGCGATTAAGAGCGGCATTCCTTTTTCTTTTTTTAATTTCATTCAAGGCTAGAGTGAATAGGCTTTTTCTAGGCAAGCGTGCTCCAACCTAGACCTCATCATAGCTTTCTAACGGGCATTATTGTGCGCTGCGCTGGCCTATCGTTAATATAAAAAATTAAAAAAAATATCAGACAAAACAAACACATCTAAACGGTGAGTATAAAAGCACCCAGAAAACTCTGAGAGTTGATAAAGCTGTGGAAGAAGATACATTTTTATCCTCTCCCCGGAAAGATAATTGTCTGTTGCCCTTGCCAGCCGTGTTGCGTTTGCTCATATCACGAGCTGATATCCAGTGGCGTAGAGGGTATGCACAGGGTATGCAGATGATAAAAAATGAAGAAAATCTCTAGTACGAGTTAAAAAAACTTGAGGATAGATAGGCGTTGTAAGTGTTATAAGAAGCCTACCCTTAAGTATTTATCTAAATAGCGCGATAGTACAAACATTCAGCTTTGTGAGTATCTAAATAAAATAAATATACTACGACTATACATACATCGCCATCTAGCCCCAAAGTAAGCATAGCTTGTGTTATGGGTACTAAGATAACTGATGAATAATAATATGAATAATATACGTAAATACTTATAATATATAGATAAACACCCAGACACTGAAAAACATTAATGTTCATCACACAAACATTGTCCAGTTTTGGGAATCGAACCCATGGCCTTGGCTCTGAAAGCAGGGTCGCTGCCCACTGCGCCAATCGGCCGTCGATTTATAACTCGTACTGGAGATTTTATTCATATTATATCATCTGCATACCCTGTGCATACCCTCTATGCACGCCAATGCTGATATCCATAGGATCTGCAAAAGCATCTATAGGACATTGGATTTGATCGATTTTCCTCCTAACAGCATAGTTATAAAAGCCCCACAAAGGTTTTCTGCACTCAGACGACTACCTAATATCACCGATTCAGGACTTGTTTCTAAGGTTTCTTTTGACGCAACTTAATCCCCGCAGGTGGTCAAGCAACTACGTGTCAGATTGGTGGGAAGAGTACGTGTACTTACGCGGCCGGTCACCGCTGATGGTGAACTCCAACTTCTACGGCACTGACACCCTGTTGAGGCCGACCCGCTTGCAAGCTGCGCGAGCCGCTACCATCATACACTACTGTCTGTGCTTCCGGAGACTCATCGAGAGGCAGGAGCTAGAACCGGTCAGTCCTATTACATCACTGACCTCGTATCTATCTATATATATAAAAGAGAAAGTGTGTCGGTATGTTCCGTATAGGCTCCGTAACGGCTGGACGGATTTCAATGAAACTTTAAGGGAATTTCCGGATTGACCTGGCGAGTAATCCTGTGAAGTTTGGTGACGATCGGAGCACTCCTATTTTTGAACTGTCAAACTGTCAAATACAGCTTTTATTTACTATGATGATATTCTATTGTTGGGTGTACATGGGTGTAGATAATGATCTTCACCCGCTCGAGAAGAGAATACAAGAGAATGAATACGGAGAGAAATAAATGATTTAATATATTATGAGACTTAAATTAAATATTTAATTATGTAAGTTTATTGTTTAAATAAAATAAAGCAAAATCTAGTCCGGCGAAGCGGGCTGGGTACGCTAGTTATTTAATAAAATAAAATATAAATAAACGACACTACACACATCGCCATCTAGCCCCAAAGTAAGCGTAGCATGTGTTATGGGTACTAAGATGACCGATGGATATTTTTATTAATGAAATACATAAATACTTTTAACATACAGATAAACACCAAGACACTAAAAAACATTAATGTTCATCACACAAACATTTACCAGTTGTGGGAATCGACCCCACGGCTTTGGACTCGGAAAGCAGGGTCACTGCGCCAATCGGCCGCCTGTTAATTATTTATTTACTGGTTATTTATGCAACTGCTGTATTATAAGGGACATAAAAACTTGAGCATGGGATATTTTGAAGATCAAGCTTAATTTTCTAAACTCAACGAAGATGTTGACTTTACAATATAATTGTTACTTCTTAACAATAATTTTCGGAGCGAAACGTTCGTAGAGGTTACATTGCCGAAGATCTGTTGGGTGTGGAGTATAAGGATTGAAGAAATAATAAATTACACCATACAGATTCTCCGGCTTTTCGCAGAGTATAGAAAATTAAGCTTAAATTCAAAATTCAAATTTAAAATCATTTTATTCATGTAGGCCTCATACAGGCACTTACATATATATATTTACATACATACATATTACTTACATATATATTATTTACTACATATATGTTTACATAATTACTAACAAGTTCAAAAAAAAATCACGGCGCCCGCGGTCTAACCAGCTTGTTAAAGTAAATACGTACTTGTTGCTCAGGTATTGTTATGATACGCAATGTAATGTAATGTACGCATTAAAAGTGCCACCTAGTGGCCAACTTGAATAGCGTAATTTTTGACTATGACTTTGACTTTGAATAAATTCTAACAAAGAATTGAGAAACATAAAACTACCTCAGCAATGGGATTGCTGAGCTTAGGTGGTCTCCGCACAATTTGACAAAGTGAAACCGAGAACTATCAGAAAATATCGGTTGTCTGCTAAGTCGGTTAACTAACGATAGTTGAACGTGACAACGTCATAAGAAAATACCGATGGAATGGTTGCATTTAAAAAAAAAAACTTAATTTTTTTTGTTTGATATAGATATTTTGTATGGATATAGAGAGGGAGGTAAATGGAAATCATTTATTTGTATGCATAAATACAATAATGATTTTTTTTTACAATGTACATAATATATTTAATATTGAAAGAATCATTACCTTTATCGCCGCAAGTATCCTTGCTATAAACAATTGACACCACATTCACTTTTCACTGCACTTCATACTTGACGAAAAGATGTAAATGTATTATTGTATAGCAGCTGTTGCATCGCTCACTCAAATAGGAGGGAGACAGATGTCGAACGCTGCCGAATTGTGCCTCTTTGTCGCTCGTTCCGCGCTCTCGCTTGCACTTCAAGCCTAAAATGGAACGCCTCAGAGCGTGGTAACGCCGCATGAGTCATGTTTTTTCGTACGTGCAGCCGGCTCCATCGTGTTATAAGACGTTGTCACGTCAAAATTATTTTTCCTTATTTCTTTTAACATTTGTTCGACTCCGTACTTTCCACGGCTCCCAGGCTGGGAAGCCCTGCTTTATGTGAAGAAAAAAATGGTGTGCAGTAATAAACGTTGCCGCTACGCTTGCTCCAGATAATGCTCCAAGGCATGGTGCCGCTTTGCTCGTGGCAGTACGAGCGGCTGTTCAACACGGCGCGGGTGCCGGGAGTGGAGCGGGACCGCATTGTGCATTACCAGGACTCGGCGCACGTGTCTGTGCACTGCCGCGGGAAGTACTACAAGCTGGTCGTGTACTCGCGCGGCCGCCTGCTGAACCCGGCCGAGATACAGATGTGAGTTCCGCCGCGGCTTCGGTAACGACCGTCGGTCGTGCCCGTTTTCACTAGCGTCCAATAAGGCAACGCTTAATAGCTGAAACTTTTCGAATGGTAATCTAAAGCTAATAAAAAATAACACACAATTTTCGGTATTTTAAATAAAAATCAGTAAAAGCCACCTAAACCGAAGATGCCATATGTCTGATGACTTTTTAGATATTTCCTGTGTAGTGTAGTATCTATCGACCAATGAAATCACGTAATATGTTACTCATCGACCAATAAGAATACTATATTATGAAAATTAAGCTTCATTTGCTATACTCCGCGAAAAGAAGGAGAATCTGTGTGGTGCAATTCTTCCTCAGGAGATTAACAATTATTAATTGTAAAGTTCTCCTGAGGATGCTCCGGTTTTGGAGCAAAACTTGCGTAGAGGGTACATTGCCGAAGATCTGTTTGGTGTGGAGTATAAGGATTGATGACATTATAATTTACACCAAAGATTCTCCTGGTTTTCGCGGAGTATAGCAAATCAAGCTTAATTTATATAATATATCGTGGATTTCCGCAAAGTAACGCCTGCTTCTATCCAATATACAATAAGAATACGTTTTACCTAATGCTCATTCGGTCGGTTTGCAGCCAGTTGCAACAGATACTGAACGACGAATCGGAGCCCGCGCCGGGCGAAATGAAGATCGCAGCGCTAACTGCCGGAGAAAGGTCGCAATGGGCGCACGTCAGGCAAACTATGTTCCAACGTGGACACAACAGAACATCGCTTCACTGCATCGAGCGGGCCGCATTTCACGTGTCACTAGGTAAATTTATTGTCTACTTAAATATATATATATATATATAATTTAATATTTATATATATATATATATATATATATATATATATATATAATATTTTTTTATTAGGTAACTATGACCCATCTTCACTATTACATAAAAGAGTAATTAAAAACTAAACTAAATCTATAAAAAGAAAAAATCTATACTTATAATAATTCATAAGTATAATAATTACTTATTACTTATAATTTTAAGTATGTTGTAAAATGTTAAAAGAAAAGTGCATTAAAATATGGTTTATGCAAGTTTAGAAAGAAGCAAGTGTTTTTTACGTCTCGATTACAAGAAGCAAGCTTCGTTTATACAAGTTAAGGACATTTCGTTTACAAGAAGCAAGTGTCGTTTATGCAAGTTTAGTACGTCTAGTATGCAGAAAGCAAGTGTCGTTTATGCAAGTTTAGTACGTCTCGTGTACAGAAAGCAAGTGTCGTTTATGCAAGTTTAGTACGTCTCGTGTATAGAAAGCAAGTGTAATTTATGCAAGTTTAGAGCGTCTCGTATACAGAAAGCAAGTGTCTTTTATGCAAGTTAAGGACGTTTCGTTTACAAGAAGCAAGAGTCTTTTATGCAAGTTTAGAGCGTCTCGTATACATGCCGCAAGTGTCTTTTATGCAAGTTTAGTACGTCTCGTATACAGAAAGCAAGTGTCTTTTATGCAAGTTTAGTACATCTCGTATACAGGAAGCAAATGTCGTTTATGCAAGTTTAGTACGTCTCGTATACAGGAAGCAAGTGTCGTTTATGTAAGTTTAGGACGTGTCGTGTACATTCCGCAAGTGTCTTTTATGCAAGTTTAGTACGTCTCGTATACAGAAAGCAAATGTCGTTTATGCAAGTTTAGGACGTCTCGTATACATGCCGCAAGTGTCTTTTATGCAAGTTTAGTACCTCTCGTATACAGAAAGCAAGTGTCATTTTTGCAAGTTTAGTACGTCTCGTATACAGGAAGCAAGTTTCGTTTATGGAAGTTTAGTACGTCTTGTATACAGGAAGCAAGTGTAGTTTATGCAAGTTAAGGACGTTTCGTTTACAAGAAGCAAGAGTCTTTTATGCAAGTTTAGAGCGTCTCGTATACATGCCGCAAGTGTCTTTTATGCAAGTTTAGTACGTCTCGTATACAGAAAGCAAGTGTCTTTTATGCAAGTTTAGTACATCTCGTATACAGGAAGCAAATGTCGTTTATGCAAGTTTAGTACGTCTCGTATACAGGAAGCAAGTGTCGTTTATGTAAGTTTAGGACGTGTCGTGTACATTCCGCAAGTGTCTTTTATGCAAGTTTAGGACATCTCGTATACATGCCGCAAGTGTCTTTTATGCAAGTTTAGTACATCTCGTATACAGGAAGCAAATGTCGTTTATGAAAGTTTAGTACGTCTCGTATACCGGAAGCAAGTGTCGTTTATGTAAGTTTAGGACGTGTCGTGTACATGCCGCAAGTGTATTTTATGCAAGTTCTGAACGTCTCGTATACATGTCGCAAGTGTCTTTTATGCAATTTTAGTACGTCTCATATACAGAAAGCGTCTTTTATGCAAGTTTAGTGCGTCTCGTATACAGGAAGCAAGTGTCGTTTTTGCACGTTTAGTGCGTCTCATATATACATGTCGCAAGTGGCATTTATGCAAGTTTAGTACGTCTCGTATACAGGAAGCAAGTGTCTTTTATGCAAGTTTAGTACATCTCGTATACAGGAAGCAAATGTCGTTTATGAAAGTTTAGTACGTCTCGTATACAGAAAGCAAGTGTCTTTTATGCAAGTTTAGTACATCTCGTATACAAGAAGCAAATGTCGTTTATGCAAGTTTAGTACGTCTCGTATACAGGAAGCAAGTGTCGTTTATGTAAGTTTAGGACGTGTCGTGTACATTCCGCAAGTGTCTTTTATGCAAGTTTAGGACGTCTCGTATACATGCCGCAAGTGTCTTTTATGCAAGTTTAGTACGTCTCGTATACAGAAAGCAAATGTCGTTTATGCAAGTTTAGGACGTCTCGTATACATGCCGCAAGTGTCTTTTATGCAAGTTTAGTACATCTCGTATACAGGAAGCAAATGTCGTTTATGCAAGTTTAGGACGTCTCGTATACATGCCGCAAGTGTATTTTATGCAAGTTTAGTACGTCTCGTATACAGAAAGCAAGTGTCTTTTATGCAAGTTTAGTACATCTCGTATATAGGAAGCAAATGTCGTTTATGAAAGTTTAGTACGTCTCGTATACAGGAAGCAAGTGTCGTTTATGTAAGTTTAGGACGTGTCGTGTACATGCCGCAAGTGTCTTTTATGCAAGTTTAGGACGTCTCTTATACATGCCGCAAGTGTATTTTATGCAAGTTCTGAACGTCTCGTATACATGTCGCAAGTGTCTTTTATGCAATTTTAGTACGTCTCATATACAGAAAGCGTCTTTTATGCAAGTTTAGTGCGTCTCGTATACAGGAAGCAAGTGTCGTTTTTGCACGTTTAGTGCGTCTCATATATACATGTCGCAAGTGGCATTTATGCAAGTTTAGTACGTCTCGTATACAGGAAGCAAGTGTCTTTTATGCAAGTTTAGTACATCTCGTATACAGGAAGCAAATGTCGTTTATGAAAGTTTAGTACGTCTCGTATACAGAAAGCAAGTGTCTTTTATGCAAGTTTAGTACATCTCGTATACAGGAAGCAAATGTCGTTTATGCAAGTTTAGTACGTCTCGTATACAGGAAGCAAGTGTCGTTTATGTAAGTTTAGGACGTGTCGTATACATGCCGCAAGTGTCTTTTATGCAAGTTTAGGACGTCTCTTATACATGCCGCAAGTATCTTTTATGCAAGTTCTGAACGTTTCGTATACATGTCGCAAGTGTCTTTTATGCAATTTTAGTACGTCTCATATACAGAAAGCAAGTGTCTTTTATGCAAGTTTAGTACGTCTCGTATACAGGAAGCAAGTATCGTGATAAGTGCGATATCTTGCGTGTGTAATAAAACATTACTGTTTTATACAGATGACTCGGAATACGGCTTTGATGACCAAGACGTGACTCGGCTTGACAACTACGGCCATGTGTTGTTACACGGTAAAGGATACGACCGCTGGTTCGACAAGTCCTTCAATCTCTGCTTCAGTACCGACGGCTCTGTAAGTACCTGCTGCTAACTCGCAGTGTAATACAATAAAAATCTACACACAATAGACAAATAAATAATAAATAGATATACTACGATAATACACACACCGCCATCTAGTCCCAAAGTAAGTGTAGGTTGTGTTATGGGTAAGATAACTGATGAATATTTTTATGAATAATATACATAAATACTTATAATATACATATAAACACCCAGACAATGAAAAACATTCATGTTAATCACACAAACATTTTCCTGTTGTGGGAATCGAACCCACGGCCTTGGACTCAGAAAGCAGGGTCGCTGCCCACTGCGCCAATTTGCCGTCAATAATAAATACAATAAAAAAACATCTGTGTACACGCGTTACAAGTTATACTTCTTTGGCGTAACAAGATGCGCCTGATTCCACGTTTGTAATAATATGGACACTAACAATAGAAAAAAAGGTAAATAAATTGAAAGTTTTATTGAAACGCATTATACAGTTATCACATTATCGGACCACCATGTTTCACTGAACACTAAAATTTGATATTTCTGTATAATTGAATCAATTCAATCACCGGAATGAGCCCTGTCAAACCTTGTAGCTAACTTAAAGTGTCACTTTGGTTTAAAGTGATGGTGTGCACGCGTATCTCAGAATGTGAGCTGGCGGACGATGTATTCCCCTCTCACTCGGTTTCGCATCCGGTTAAAATCGTGTTACCATTTTTATTTCTTTTATTTATTTATTTAAACATCTTTATTGTGTAGTAAAGGAGAAATTAAAAATATACTTAAAAAAAATTAAAAGCAAAAGGCGACCTTATCACTAAAAGTGATCTGTGCCAGGTAACCTTAACGATAGGAATATACATGAGAGACGGGAAATCGCAATTACAATAAACAATACATAAATTTACACACTAAAGTACATACTACTAATAGCTAATATAATAAATTATTAAATTATTAACCATGTGCGCGCTCATTTCGTTACATCGTATAATTTCACTCCCGTGATATTTTCCTAACGCCGCTAAAGAAGTATAACTTGAAAAATACAAATTTAGATGGAAACGAGATTTCTTTCGGGCTTCCTTAAGCCTATGCCATCCTAGTACCCCATTTGTAATACCTAGGCATATTTCTAAAGCTCAAAAATTTTGTTTCAGGTTGGCTTTAATACTGAACACACGTGGTGAGTTGAATGCATTAGGATAGTCTTTCGTTAATATCTATTTCAAAAGTATAACTTACATTGTTAGTGATTTTTATAATAATTTAAAAAAAACATCGCTAGGTAAACTTAATGCAAAACTTTGTCATATCGAAATGCTAAATCACATGATATAGTATAATTTTTGGTTTCAGGGCGGACGCACCCGTTATGGGCCATCTTTGGGAATATGTTATCTGGTCGGAATTAGAATACGGGTAAGTTAGGTTATTTTCTTTTAATGGTCTCGGACTTTTATGCACAAATCTCTACTAGTACGAAAATAAGAAAAAATAATAAAAAGGAAGGCATTTGATACACAAATCTCTCCAAGTACGCAAGTAAGAAAAACAATAAAAAGAAAGGCAATGCCTGCCTGCCTGCAATGGCGACCTTATTATTCTTCTTAGCATTTGAAAATGGCGCCAGAAAAATTAATATATCTTAATAAACTTTTCTTAATATATCATGGAATTCCGCAAAGTAACGCTAATCTATCCAATATTCTATCAATGTCAATAGTCATATGCGAGATTTGAGATATTTTCACAAACATTTTTTTATCTTACGTAATTTTGTTTTTTCAATGAGAAGTATACTATGTTATTTCTAATACCTCCAAGAATATGAATAAAAAGTTTCATGAAGAACCGTTCAGTAGATTTCGCGTGAAAGCATAACAAACAAACTTACATTCACATTTATCATATTAGTAGGGATTATATATTTATGATATTTCCTCTGTCTTCCTAAGGAAAACTTATTAAGCCAACTCAAAGCCTATTAAAGCAAACTTTTATGCTCACCTGTCTGCTATCTAGCAACTTAATATTTATGTTGTTCAGATACGACGAAGCAGGAAACGCACGTGGCATAGTTGCGGCACCCCCGCCACCGCCCGTACGGCTAGCGTGGGATCTATCTGAGCCATTACTTGCGGCAGTTGATAATTCGTACCGCGTCGCCGAAGCGTTGCTTAAGGACCTGGATTTGCGCATCCTCATGTTTACTGGCTACGGAAAAGGTAAATTTCTCAAATAGTTATCTTCTATCTCATTCTGCTAAGTCTATGACAATGTGTTTCAATCGAGAACGTTCGAAGTCATTGCTGACGGCCGTGAATACTGCGTAGCTAAAGTACCTGGATCTCCGCATCCTCGTTTTTACTGGCTACGGAAAAGGTAAATTTCTCAAATAGTAATCTTCTATCTCTTTCTGCTAATTCTATGACAATGTGTTTCAATCGAGAACGTTCGACGTCATTGCCGACGGCCGTGAATACTTCTTACTGCGTTGTTAAAGTACCTGGATCTGCGCATCCTCATGTTTACTGGCTACGGAAAAGGTAAATATCTCAAATAGTAATCTTCTATCTCTTTCTGCTAAGTCTATGACAATGTGTTTCAATCGAGAACATTTTAAGACTTTGCTGACATCAGTTACTATTTCTTACCGTGTCGGTTAAACGTTATTAAATGCCCTGGCTTTGTCTATGACACTGGGCTACTTTCGAGAACATTCCGAGTAATTGCTGAAGGCAGTGAATTCTTCAAACCGCGTCGCTGAAGCGTTACTATTCCTGACCGGAAACTGCGTATCCTCATGTTTATTGGCTAAGGAAAAAATGTCTATCTCATAAACTCAGCCTTGTCATTCCTATATTCGTTTTATATCTATAGCACTGGGTTTTACTCTAGAAAGTTCTAGTTATTTGATTTAAAATTTGTATAATAGCATTCATTTTCATCGTCAAGGTCATAATCGTATGCCCATCTTTCTTATCAGGTTTTATGAAGAGTTGCCACATTTCGCCAGATGCTTTCATCCAAATGATACTTCAGTTATCATATTTCCGCGCGGCGAATCGCTTCTGTCTCACCTACGAGGCGTCTATGACGAGGTTGTACCGTGAAGGTCGTACTGAGACTGTGCGTTCCTGTACTCTGGAAAGCTGTGCTTGGGTTGAAGCTATGCAGGATCCTACCACATCGGTGAGTTAAACTTGTTACAAACTCTAAACAAGGGTTGCCTTGTAATATCAGTTGAAAACTTTATAATACGCCATGAATAGCGGCTAAGGAAATATAACGGGGACGGGCAGCAGCTTCCTCTTTGCTACTACTACCATTTATTACGTTCACCAACCCTTCTGCCCAGCGCGGAGATTATGCGTAAACCCTCCTGTTAGAAGAGGCCTTAAATCCAACAGTGGACTGTTATAGGCTATGATATATATATATATATATGTCGGAGATTCAAATTAAAGTTGTTATTATTAACAACGCCATCTAGTTATCTATTACCGAATCACGTTTTAGTATTGGTTAATTGCATCCCTCAATTGATTTAATTATCATAAACTGGATGGAGTTCGTGTGGCAGGCGTGATCAGTTGTCGTATTCGAGAGTGGGGTTGGTGCCCTCCAGGCAGTTGAGTTGTAAGCTCCGTATGGGATGGTCGGTAGTTACACCGCCGCACCAAATCCGTTGTTATCAACGTTAGTTATTGTGAAATACCCAGTTTAACTATAGTGTGCAATATACCTTAAAATCGGTTTCTCGTGTTTTATTTGCCCGAGTACCCGCAACCATATCATCAGATCATGCTGAAGAACATGCCCACAATCCCCACAATGCCCACACGCATTGGTCCCCGACATATAACAGAACCTAGAAAAGTGGTCTTTTCGACGAAGCGATATTTACAAGAGAACTTTTAAGAGTTTATCTTACCCTACTCATCAATAATTCAAAATTCATTTATTTAAAGTAGGCCCAGTTAATAAGCACTTTTGAATCGTCAAGTCAGTCTGTTTGTAGTGACTCTACCACCGGTTCGGAAGACAGATTCCACCGACAAGAGCCGGCAAGAAACTCAGCAGATTGCTCTTTCTCAACATCATTTTACCAAATAGCATTGTCGTTAAGATTATAAAGGTCCACCATTTAAATAAGCCATAATTTCCCTATCCCTACATGTCACTCCAACAATTACGGCGTTTGTTTGTTTGTACTGACGTGTTTTTTTCGCAGGTCGAAGAACGCGTGAAACGTTTAAGGGCGGCAGCGGCTCGTCACCAGTTGGGCTACCAAGACGCCATGGCCGGGCGAGGCATTGACAGACACTTGTTCTGCCTTTACGTCGTTTCCAAGTACCTCGAATTGGAGTCCCCATTCCTGCAGGAAGTGTTCAATGAGCCCTGGCGCCTGTCTACCAGTCAGACGCCACATGGTAAGTTACTTTTTTTCGCGCCACAAGTCGGCTACCAGGGCGTCATTTTAGGAAGCCTCGATCAACCTCGAACTGGACTACCCACTGTCACAACCCTGGCTTCTGTCTATCAGCTAGATGACTCATGGTAAGTTACTTTTGTACTGGATCGAACCATTAGGTGGCTACCAGGACGTCATAACAGAAAGAGGGGTTTGACGACAGTTTTTCTGCGTATATTTAGTCTCCAAGTACGTCGAACTTCACTCTCCATTCCTGCGAGAAGTGATCAATGAACCTGGCGCCTATCTTATCAGCGACCCATGTTAATTTGATTTGTGATTTTGTAAGTTACATTTCTAGATATTGTTGTAAGTAGAGCTTTTTATGATTGTACTACCGTCGTGCTTATTTCTGCCGCCAAAAAGCGTTGCTGTGTTCCGGTCTGAAGGGCGTGGTTGGTAGTGTAATTACAGACACATATGGGGCTTAACGGGCACTATGTAAGACGTGGTTCTTCTTCTTCTAAGTGTTGTTCTGTTCATAGGGAACGGTTTTAAACTAAACATCAGGTTAACTTATCTTAGACATTTTCCTGGCTCGTCAATTATAACTATGTCAAAAAAAACTTATAAACAGATAATTAGGGCTAATTTACTAACCTTTGCGTTCTGCAGGTCAAACAAGCCTACTGGACCTCAAAAAGTACCCGAAATGCGTGAGCGCGGGCGGCGGGTTCGGACCGGTGGCAGACGACGGTTACGGCGTGTCATACATCATTGCGGGCGAAGACACTCTTTTCTTCCACGTGTCCAGCAAAGTTAACTGCCCAGTCACGGTATGATATAAACACTTTTCAGTTATATATCGTATCTCTTATACTCGACTTGTACTAGAAGGTAAAATTGTTGGGAAGAGATCTCCAGGACGTCAGAGACGAAAATGTTTAGATGATATAAAGGGGTGGACCGGACTTAGTTACCTACATCTAAACTAAGCGGCACTTAACAATCTCTGTAACTTTTTAGTGTAAGTCGTTTATTTTTAAACACAAGAAAATATATTTTTAATTTGTTTGTTTTTTTTTTATATTTTTAAAACATACTTTACACTAAAAAGCAACGAAAAGATTATAGACATTATAAGACAAGTTATAAAAAAAAGGATGATACAATCTATCTGAGTTTTAATCTTACTTAATACAAGTTATTCTTGACTGCAATTTTATCTGATGGTAAGATGGTGGCGAGCCAACCTGTTTGGGGTATGGCAGTTTCACTAAAGCCATAACATTAATCGGTTTCTCTTACTGTTCAAATTAAAAAAAAACACTCAACACTGTGCTCCGTAGATGGAATACCTGCTTTCAGAGTCCAAGGCCGTGGGTTCGTTTCCCACAACTGGAAAATGTTTGTGTTGAACATGAATGTTTTTCAGTGTCTGGGTGTTTATCTGTATTTTATAATTATGTATTTATATTATTCATAAAATTATTCAGCAGTCATCTTAGTACCCATCAAACAAACTACGCTTATTTTGAGGCTAGATGGCGATGTGTGTATTTTCGTAGTATATCTATTTATTTATTTATTTAATAAGTGAAATAAAACGTTACGTTCGATTACAGAGTTCAACCAATTTCGTGCAACAAATCGAGCAGTCTTTGAAAGATGTTCGCGATCTTTTCGCCGAGTACAAAAAACTGAACAACGGCGTCGACAAGAAGAAAAACAAATAGTGTGCGCTTTGTTTTAGGCTATAGTATAATTTTAGATAGATATTGTGCAGTTTTGTTATTGCTTTAGTTGATATTAAGTTTGTTTTAGATGTTAAGGATATTGTGGTGTTAAACAGACAGAAGTAAACATTCTTGTAAAACCGTTCTTAAAGATTTTACATTTATTGTAACGTTTAAACTGTGATTTAATTTGTAATATTAATAATAATAATAATTCATGTCTCTAACAAGGTTTTAACTCGCGGGAGTCATATCCACTATACTCTCCGACGTGTATTTGGTCATTAATCATGATTTCGACACACACACGAAATGCATAACTTCTTGTGGGTTTTAATGGTGTAATATAAATGTTTTATTATTATATAACACTTTTCAATAGTATTCTTGGTGTATACGTATAAGACAATTATCAACATAATAGTTGTACAGGAATGTTTAGTTTCTGCGAAAGATCAGATTATAGAAATAAAGTCGCTTTTCCACTGGAGCTGAGACGCGATGCTAAGCTATAACATTAGACCTTTGTCACCAAATCGGTGTAGTGGAGAGTAAAGATGTGCGAGCGATATTTTCAAGTTAAAATAAAGGACTCTGCTGTCCATTCTCCTTTATATCCCCTAGTCTCGTACAACACCCGCGGAAAGGGGAGGGGTGGTGAGAACTGTATTCTGAACTGCCGTCACCACGCTTGCACATCTCGAACGCACATCTCAAGTTTGCGTGAGTAATAACAACTCAGTTGGATCCTACTCCACCACACTAAGCTTAAAATGGAGGAATGCTCTAGGTCAATTTCAAAAGTATCCAGCAGCTCTAATGGAGAGGCACTATTAGACCCGTTATTTAACAAAGCGGAAACGGATGCTAAGAGTGGCGTTTTTACAGGATTTTTCCAATAACTTTTAGAGATCATCGCGGAAGAGTGATCCCAAAAGCGTATAAGACATCTAGTAAAACTCTAAACTTGATATGGGTGGCAAGTGTGTGAATTTCTACTGCGTTTACTTATTCGTTCGCGTGAAAGTTAACTACGATTTAAAGGGTATCCCATCTGTGACATTACTGTTACACAGTATTGTAACGAGGTGGCACTCCCTTAGCAACCTGTCTTCGTGAAAGCTAAGCGGAGAGAAGTTTTAAAAACTCCACTGGTTACATACGAAACATATCTTCGCCACACGTTTCCGCGTTGGTGGATAGCAGGCGTAAGCGGAATTTATTCCGAGTATTTTTTATATAAAACTTCATAAACTATTATACATTTATGTGTATATCTGGTTGACCCATTGCGACCGATTGTTCGATTTTTTCTATTGTCGCATGAAATTTATTCCCAAGTGCCCTTAAGTCTTAAAATTTAAAATTGATTGTATATTTTAAAAAGATCCCGTTAAAAAAGAAATGTCTACTTGGAATTTAGTAAGCTACTCTATAATATAACTCTTTATAATATAATATTTTTACTGAATTATCTATAACTACACTTGGAGGGTATATCAAATATTAAATTTTTAACTTGAGCTTGAATCTGATTTTCCCTAATTAACTTGCGAGAAAGCTCTTAGTAAAATTCTATTAGATCTAAAATTTAATTGCGGTTCCTCAAATAAATTGCAAAGGGAAATTATTCGAAAGGGTCACCCTATGCATATATATATTTTGGTAAAAAGAGATATGTATTTTCTTGAGAGTAAACTTTTACGTACATCGGTCGTTATCGATTAGGATAAATAGCGATCTAAACGGAAAAAATAGGTTGCGTGCATATCAAAATATTTTTTTTTTTTTTTTTTTTTTTTTTTTTTATTCTTTATTTATTCGGGACTTTTCTTAACAATAAGAATGTCAGCCCCATCGTTCCCTTTACAAAAATTTATACTTCCTTTCTCTTATCTTAACTTAAAATCTAATAGAATTCTGGCTACCTCTGAATAAGGTGCCGCCAGGATACTTTGCCAAATCCCCACATCATGAAGATTTATTTTAAATTTACATATTAATTGGTCCCTCATTGGCCTATTCCGAACACACTCCCCCAACAAATGCAAGACATCTTCGTCTATATTACAAATTTCACACTTAGGTGAACTGACCCTTTTCATAAGATATCCAAATTTGTTTAGAGGAACATGTCCAGCACGCAGTCTCAATGCCATCACAACTTGTTGGCGCTTCAATATCAAAATATTTACATATTAAAAATCAATATTTATAAATATAATAATATTTTGCATATAAAAAAATATTCAATCTGTTTATAAATCTTTATAAAATTAAATTATAAAGAATAATCATTAGATAGTACAAGTAATAAGCTTAGGTTGGGTCAAGGTGTATATTTCTTTTTAAATGTAATTTATTTAATTGTGTATAAATATTTCTCTTAACATATTCTTCAGTACATTTGGTACAAACCGCGTGCCGTGAAAGAACTCATGCTATCTCACTTGCATGTGCAACAGAGAGCATGTTATCGACAGTCTTTTATAGAACTGTTCTTTCACGGCACGGGTTATATATATGGAGGTGGACCTAGAATACTTTCATCCCGGAAAATCATAAGGATTACGTTCCCGAGGGATTTAAAAAAAAGGCTTTGTCTTCTATGAACAGCTACATAGCAAACCCGATCTTGTTCTCTCCACCTACTAGCCTGTATGCCTTCGTTATTGGTGCAGCGGTTTCGAAGTAGTAGCCTGGACTAAAAGACAAACAGACCAAAATGTTAACAAAGTGAGTTGTTAAAAAAGAGGCAGGTATATTTAAATCTAAGACAGAAAATTCAATTCTATCTGTGTGTATACATATTGTTTGTTTGATAACATTTAATCTCAATTATTTAAGATAAGTATAAAAAATTGTTTTGTTTTAGAAGAGATCAAATGCATGTATATCTATAAAATATAATGTTTATATGTAGCTATAGTTTAAATGGTACTAATTTTCGGATATTGTTAAATATCCTAATTTTTTTCATAAATCTAAGAGCACCTTTCAATCTTCAAAAAAATAGGTTATTCGAAAAAACATTTCTTTGATTGACTTTTATTTATTACATGATTTTATAAACGGTGCTATAAAACCTTGAAGAGTAACTTCAAAGTTTTATAACCCGCGCTGTTGAAGAATGGATTTTATATAATAGGCGTCCTTTCTCTACCTTTAACGTTCGCACACCTCTATATTGTGCAAAAGAGATGGGACTCCATCAGCCGCGTTTTATCGGGTTGATTCTTGATTTCTCTCAAATTAAAATAAAAAACTGCGTTAATATTTTCCTTTAAGCTTTCAGTGCACACTTCAAAAATTTTTTAATTAATATTTTTTTGTTAGGCAAAAGAAAGCTATTTTTGTAGTTATAAATCATAACAGTTATACATCAAATCAGTGCTGTTTGATTATACAGTTATATTAAGGCTTTGTCATTAATATTTGGTTTAGAGTGCTTCCACGCTTGTTATGTATGAAATTGTTTCTATGTTTTGTGACAGGTTCATAAAGATTTGTCAGCGTCAACATTATCAATGTTTGTCATTTTCGTTTGATATTGTTGTTTAACAATTATTAACAAGATTTCTGCGTGTGATAGTTATGTACAACGTACTAGAGACAAATAAGTTGTCTGGACTCTGGAAAAAACTCATAATACCTTCCACACATAGCCTGAAGGAATTACTTAGAAAAAATGAATAAAAAATCTACTTTATTATTTTCGCCCTCGCAACTAAAGCGTAAATACCGTGCTATGGTTTTCTGCTAATAAGTACATATTTAGTCTACTTTGTGGAAGCATTACTGATGCTTACATTGTCAGGTCCGTCACTCACAAATGCATAAAAGGGTATCACAGAGGGTTCAGTTTTCATTTTTTTGCTAGCGAGAATACGCGAGTCTACCAAAAGTCACTTAGTTGGCCTGGCACAGATCTGACTCTGAACATTGCCCTTTAAAACGCCAATGTTAACATTATTAGTTAGACATGACAAGGTTTTTTTGTTTGAATTATTGGTTGAATTCGAGCCTTTTTTGCTGAAGTCGAGAGTCCAGGATAGGTGAAACGGAAACATCAGTATAAAATGCCCGATCTACCTTTCGACAAAGAAAATGCTTCATTTGACTTATGTTTCCTGCTTTTTTTTACTTGAAGCAGTTTTGAGTCGTACTCGAAATTTTAGGATACCTAATAGTTATAATTTCCTAATGTACCTTTCGAAATAGGAGATTCCATAATTCCTTTTCACTTTTCACCTTTCTCACTTTTGTTGTTGGGCTTCCATTAGTTAGAATTGTGGCCCTTGCCCTACCTTAGTATCTCTAAATGTTCAACCTTTACTGCCTTCTTTTGCGCTTTCAGAAGATAAAACTGTCTCCAGCCTTCCATTCCATGTTCCACCTTGCCTTCTTTTTTCCGACGCTTTCAATAGCTCGCTCGCAATCGAAGAGTCGTTTTCGCATCGTCAAAGTAAAATTGACCTAATGTGATTCGTTTTAGAGTCGCAAATCCTGTACTTCTGATTTATATTTACTGTCTGCAGTAAAGAAGTGTAGGCATATTTGAGCTTTAATGCCATGCGAATAAGATCCATTTTACTCCGATGTTCAAGTACTTCCATAATTCGAGGACGACTCCTCTACTTCGAACGAGCAAATCTTGTACTTAGGTTGATTTGCCTTTCGAAAACGAATATTGCATATTCTAGCTTTTTGTAATCTATTCGACATCCTGTTCAGCTTACTTAGTTCATGTCTTTCGAAATATGTTTCGTAAGGACGGGCCGGCAGACGATTTAGATGAAAATTGCATATTATGTTACTACGGTGAACCATAGAGTGGCAATGATAAATGATGAATGATGATTAAATCAGAAGTGGTCGACTGTTGGTGGTGGTGAGTTTGGGTTCCTTAGATTGGCCTCAATGACTGACTGTGTTCAGGGTCGACTTATATAGGTAAATAATCGAGCCAACTTTAAATGCTCGTTTCTTTCATGATTTTGATATATCCATCATATAACAACCGATATGCACTGGCGTGCATAGATTGTATGCAGATGATATAAAATGAAGAAAATCTCCAGGAAGAGTTAGAAAAAACTTAGGAATTGGCATTGTAAGAGTTAAAAAAAGCCTTCCCTTAGTATTTATAACTCCTACAGGGGTTTGTTCATTTTATATCATCTGCATACCCTGTGCATACCCTCTATGCACGCCACTGCTACCGAGTTAGAAACGTTGCTTACGTTTTTTCTACATTTTGGTATGAACTCATTTATGCATATGTGAGTTCTCGATGTCATATTATTGTAAATTTACTGTCGTGGTTGCTTTTAAATGCATTTTACATGTTTTCATAAAATTAAGATTATATTTTATTGAATAATTAGTCGTGTCGTTAAGGTGTGAGTGCTAAAATAAATCACAGTTGAAATAAATTTAATAACATAAAGGCTAAAATTAACATATTGACATACCATTGTATTTTTTGATATACAACCTGTATTTTTGAGAGTTACTATGGCGCTTTGTTGAAATTATAATGATGGTTTACGTGATTTGTACTATTTTTAAATCACTCTTTCCAATTAAAATCGGTCCAGCGTTTCCGAGTCGTTGCAGAATACATATTCTGTAATATATAAGTTCATTATATGGAAATACACCGTTATGTTTTTATCGTCGACAGTCCCTTAAATCTGTCCGATCTATAGTTACTTTAATCAATTTTCAAAAAAAAATAAGTTTACTACACCAGTCATAAAAAAAAAACATTAATTCCTGCATTTAGATACAAAGAAGCTTCTCTAATTAAGTACCTATTCGAATATGTTTTGAGCTGCAACCAACGACCATAATTGATGGAAATAATACCGCCCGCCGCCACGCGCCACTGACACTCGATATATGATTCTTTTTATACACCAAACTATTAATTTAATTTTCTATAAAATTATTTTTTTACCGAGATTAGAACAGGATCACTGTTGTATGGCGACAAAAGAGTCATATTGTATAACGATTTTGTCATTTTAATTCTTCACTGATCCAGTGAAAGTAACTCTAGATTCAAGTGCAATAACACAAACACCTATAAAACCGATAAATAATTAATGGCAGCATATATAATCAATAATTTTAACTCTTATTGTTATCCCTGTTGTATGTTACATATATCTTTTAAATAAATAAAACCGCCCTATTATTATTGTACATTAGAAAAATATATTCTGTTTGTAGAAGTATTAATAAGTTATTTAACTCCAATTGTTAACAGTATACAAATTTGGTGGTCGAGGTAATTGCGCAACGCAATCGCAAGCAATATAAAGTTTTGAGAAATTATTAATCTGGATTCTACGATGGCAATTACAATTTGTCTCCTATGTTCATTATAAAATATAAAGGTGATAGCGATTGCCTTTCGCAATGAACCTACCTTTGCACACGTTGTATTTAATTGCGATTATAGCAATAGTGATTGAGTGAATTTCCTATTTAGCATCCGAGTATCGCTTTGGATAGCTTTGGAGTGCGTCAACGTGAGACCACCATATTTTTATTATGTCCTAGTTAAATATTATAATATGTAGTTACATTTAATGTGTTATTTCATATACTGAGATAATACAGTGCAACTAAAAAATAGACTACGCAAGATGCTGTACGTGGTCGATGACCGTTATGTATTCATCAATCGTCATTAATAGCTTGTAAATGCCACTGCTGGACTAAGGCCTCTCCCAGGGTTTTGCCCATCATCACTAAGCTGGGCAATCGGGTAGTAGTGGCACAGAAAACGCGGCTGTCAGTTTTCTCCGTTATATTCCTTTAGTCGCCTCGTACGAATCCAGCGGAGAGAGTTCTGATCTGCCGCCACCACACGGCGCGTATTGCTTGCTCAGATATATATAGCCACGTAGTTTGACAGAAGGTAATGCCACAATCATGGAGTCGTACTACCACAGAGGAAGTATAGAGGTTCGACTAAGTGGGGGTGGTGCGGGCAAAAGAGGTACCTTACCTTCACCTTATGTCGCAACGCTATCTTGACGATGTCGGCATTTACCACAAGATGAAAGGTATCGAACTACTGTATCTGTTCATTGTACTGTGCGAGTACACAGTAGCTGTAATGCTGGACCTTTACGTCACAGGCTATGTATGTATACAGCACGCCATCCACGAGACGCCACGCGTGTTCAGTAAAAACAAATGTATGCTGCAGTATGACTAATAATGCGAACGCATCACGTATTCACTATGTGTAATATGTTTATACCTTATAGGGTCTACTTATATACGCGTGGCGGCGTGTTGATAATCTCTTCCTGGCTTCATAGCAGTGGCAGCTAGATTTCAGTGGGAAAAGGAAAGTTAATAGTAATATATATATAATATATATAATAGCAAAGGAGCGCAGTATTTTACGCTGACTTTCGCAAGAGATTTGCTTTTAACTCTATTGTGAGGAGCATCACCATCTGCTTTCTTTTGCTTATGAGGCCTTGAAACCCACGACAAGCTTAGTAGCTTACCCTTTGGTGATGCACTGTCGTAAAAAATAAGCCAATTGTCTTTCTCTCATGCGTGAGCCTAAACTAAACAACTTAGAGTTAGTTTTAACTATTACAAAATGATGTACAAAACAACACTACTTTATAGTGGCCTTATTATGAAACATTGTTACTAATAATAATTCACTTTAAGCAAATTTAAGCAAATTTATCTTTATAAATCGTGAAATAATCGTAGTCTTTATAAAATTTGATCACAACACTTTGTTACTTAAGTTTTACAACAGTTTATTGTAAATAAATATTGTATAAATTATATTATGAAGCTTCTATTTTTTGTTTTATTTTAATACCTACAGACCCTTTCGAAAACCTCTAATTATTAACCTCAAAATATTCATTCCAATCTCATCTAAGGAAAACGAAGTGACGGGCGAAGAATTTCTTTGCTGAAAATCCTACACGAATGGTTTGAAAAAAACACATTCCTTAATCACAGCTGCGGCATCACAGATACAAGTCATTCCGGATCAAATGAGCTATCGCACGTAATTTTAAGAGCAGTATCTCTATTTTGTACCATTTTCAACTTGTCGACTGGACCCCAATACAAAAATCGTCTAGTTTTTCTAAAACTATTTCTACTATATCGTAAGTCGTGAATTTCGAATAAATCAACGCCATCTCTTAGAATAGTCATAGACTACGTCATGACGGAAACAGCACTGACCTCTATTATACTATGATACTACTAAAGAAAAGAAGAACATGTATCCGCATTGACCTCTTTTATACTTGCACGTTCTTTTCTTTTTGGCAAATTTCTGTATACAAATCTTGCCTCAAGAACCAATGACACATGCCCTTAATTAATATAATAAGTCACTAAGAACAACGAATTTACATATGTGCCTTGTGATAATGTGCCCATAACCTTTTATCAAGGTACCCTGTATTTTTCGTCAGCGTCGCTGTTATCGCTTTCGAAATCTCGGCGAGTAGCAGGCCAATAGAAATGTCAACATGATGTCATTCAGATCCAATTTTGGATACCGGGCTACAAATATGAAGGTATTAATTTAATTATAAATAAAATCTAATCTTAATTTACCTATTGCGGCATGTATCTTGTATCTATATATATATGGAAAATGGCTAGACCGATTTGAAATTTTTTTTTGTTACATGCCAAGATTTAACAAGAACAGCTAAAATTGGATAATATATTTTTTATGGGAATTTCCACTTCAGATAGCTGCACGCCGCTGAACTATGCTTTGACATTAATCCCATTACGCCGCGCGATAAATGATACGAATTTTACTGGGCCGTCCAATAGTTTAAAAATATAAAAAAACAAGTAAATATTTTTATAAAATTTTTATTTTAAAAAGCAACAAAATGTATCGTTTATATATTTTGCAAACCAAGAATATAATGAGAATCACATGAAATTCATTTAGATTAAAAAGTAATTTCATTCCTTAGCCTCTAGTAGCTGTCCCATAGCCACCTTACTTTAAAAGTTAGTAAGGTATTTGTGCATCCCCTGACAAACTTGACAGGTAAGAAATTTGTGCAAGCCGTATCACAGTTGTTCCTTCTACCTCTTCTATTCTATTGTATTAGTATCTATTATAAGACTTCTTTACGGTGTACAATAGAAGAGTATTGATTCATACATTCACAATGTTACCTACTTTTAGACCGACGTAATAATTCCTTAACGATTTAATTTTGGCACAACATTTCGACTTAATTTTAGCACTTATTTTAGACTTATTTTTTACTTTTTGGTTAAGAATAATAGGAAAAAATCCTTAAAGGATATCTTAGACCTGTTTCAATGTCAACTCTTCGGTTCTGTCTGTGATATATATTTGAAAATTAATTGTATAATGAGAAAACATTCAAGTGTGATATCATAATGGCCGAGTGGAACTACGGAAATGAAGTATACTAGATTATTGGATATATATATTTTGTATTACAAAATAAACAGTATCAAACTGTTTTGCTACTACGGAATCACGATAGGAAAATAGGTTCGCCAGCCGATGTAAAGCATACGACTGCGCAAATAAGAATAAGTACAGTATTGAATATCAATTACATCTAGTAAAAGTATATCTATTAATATAAACATGGCGGTACTTACTTAGAAAATTCGATGTTAAAAATAGTTTTAAAAAGTTTATGTTCTTATTAATCTTTAAACTAAACTGAAAGTTATAGAGTAGTGAATAATAGAGTGTGTCCCGTACTCTCGTTTAAAGGTTCGCTAGCTGTCGCCGCGTTCTTCGTCCGTTATTATTTTTTATAAACTATGCTAGATATAAAGTTTATCGGTTGCTTAGTCAGGGCGTGAAGGTAGGACAAACAGACATACTTTCACATTTAAAACATTAGTGAGGATTGAGGGACACACAGAGTATTGAGCGAGCGCAAACCACACATAATCACAACATTTTCCCATAGATAATAACTGCATCTGTGACAGTTTACTCGGAAAAAAAACTAGAGTTATTAGTGCACAGTTTGTTGTAAACAAATCTCTAATCTTAACTAGGCTGGACTTATATGTCTTGCTGCCCAACATATATTTATCTTTGACCTTATCAATTCTCCTTAGTTTTTGTGTGTACAACATAATGTATCATGTTGGAGATTTCTCAATATACAGCTTTCAGCAGCAAAAATTAAATTTTTTGTTTATAATTTTATCCATAAATAAGAGCACCAGAAGCTTAAGAGCCAAAGTTTTATCAAACTAATCGATAAAAAGCACCAAATGGATTTTAGCATGAATGGCGGAGTTCGACCATAATCTGCAAATGTAAGTTCACTAAACTCTGATGGAATCACTGATAAACTTGGAATACCGTCGGATGTGTTAGTTATCAGTGTTTCGTCACGCTCTGATAATTCCCAAATTTGTCCTTGCCGGGAATCAAACCAGGGAGGTCGTCGAGCCAGTCAATTGGTTCGAGTATAATTCAAAGTGTGTCAAAACAATGCATAACTTTTCTGACGTCACTAAGTTTATTTGCGAGACCCTAAGTAAAAATTAACTTAATATAGTTAAGTAGTTTACATAACTGTACGGACATGCGCGCGTATTCACAAACATTACTGTGTATTCTCACAGTAGTGGTTGTGAATACCCCGGTTGGCAGAGTTATCTATAATACTACGGTACGGTATTATCACATAATAACCTCGCACACTATGCGTCAACGATCATACTTAGAGGCCAATATGCCGTATATTTTTCCTCACCTTGTGGTTAATCTGTTAGGGGTGTAGCAGCTTATTTTAAACACATACGTCTACGACAAGATTGGTATACCCTGTCTGCAAATTGTATACATAAACATCTCACCATACCCCAAAATCGGTTTCTACTTTGCATCGAGACGCTACGCTACGTCTTTGACGGTTGGGTGGTTAATAAGTAGCACTATCTGAAGTAGAAACATGAGGGTTTGCTCGGGATACACGTTTGTATCCCGAGCAAACCCTTATACCCCCGCACTTATGACTGTGCTGAAATCAGTTTTTATATACTGCGCAGCCAGTGTTCTTTTAAGACCGTTTGGTTCGCGATAACTAATCTCTATAATCAGTGACCGCGCGATGTTATATATACCATTAGTGAAATGGCATCGAGTGCGCTCAATCCTAGGTCGCATCATAAATTATTTTCATGTGTGATTACAGTCAAGCGCTATTCCATGGATTCAAAAAAAGCAAGTAGCAAAGGTATCTGTAAATTAAATGCAAGCTCCTTTATTTAAAAAAAAAAACCTTCTTAACGATTTTAAGTAGTTGATGTTATGTTTTGTAATGAATTTGTAATATTGTAAGTATCCGCATTCCAGCGATGGTTGGAACTAATATTTCTTGCATCATCATAAGTTTGCCGTGTCGTTGGGGCAGATTAAAATGCACCTAACGTACTTCACTAACCCGTCTACTTACCTTGGTGACTATCAGAGAGGTCTATTTATGATTGATGAGTTTTATATTCATGTATAGCCTAATAAATAAATACACGACCTAGCCGTACTTTGATAATAACTTCTGCAAACCAAGTGCGGTTGGCCGCGTAGTGTGCGAGTTACCTAATCTCTAACAATGCGTCAAATATTAACTTATGTTACGAATACAATGTAACGCAAAACAAAAACAATATAAAAATAACAACCATAAAAAAGTTAACAAAATCGCACTTATAATAAATAACAATTAAAAAAAAATGTTTTAATTCTGTTCAGTTAAATTAGATCTTTTGAGTATTCGGGTAATTATAGTAATAGCCTCTCGATGGAAAGGAATGCACGTTTAAGTCACCATCTCACTAGGACACCAGTGGTGGCGTAACCAGTCGCGTCACCAACAAAATGTATACATCTATATGGAAGGTAGCTCACTTGGTGTCCTCTTGGTTGCGTAACCAATTTAGTAGCGCCACCATAAATGAGCATAGATTTATTTGGCATCTCTTTGGCAATGCAAAGAGCTCTTCGAAGTCCATTTGAAACTAACGATTCTGGTGTCTGGATCGTGTTTCTCGTATGGTAGTTAAAGAAACCACGGTGCCGCCGCCATGGTATCCCAGTGAGATATTGACCTTACGGCGCGATTAGAATAATATTAAGTTTATAGGCCTAGAATATTAAGTTTGGGACGTAGGAACAAATATTTCTCGAACGGAAAATTTTACTGCATTTGGCTCTATGTGTAAAAAATAAAATATCAATAAAATATCCTATGCGATACACTCACGGGTAAATTTTCGTTTAGGCCATAGTTAAGACTTTGTCGTTACGTGAAAACTATAACGTATAAGTACAAAGGGCATAATATAGCAAAGTTATCCTTTCATTAATAAATTGTTAAAACTCCCACTAATTATTATAAATTTTTAGAAAAATCGTTTGACACATCAATTTAAAATACATCCATAATATAGTGAAATACTACCTTAGGGTAGAATTGGTATTTAAAAGCACCTCAAATAATAGCAAGATTTAACATCTAGTTTTCGCTCATTAACAAAAGAGGTAAAGAGTCCCAAGGTGTTGCAGTGTCGATCACTCTACCACCTGTTTATAGATTTTCAACGTTAGTAGAACCTCCAACTGGTTGGCTGGATCGATTACATCAAACGAGACGCTGGACTTAGCCGGCACAAAACCTTGGAATTAGATCTCAACAATATACTAATTTCGCCAGCCGTCAAGAAACCGCCTCATTACTTCACGAATTGTGCCCATACAGTACGATGTCATTCTATCTTAAATCATTTGCCATTGACAAGAACCGGTTTCGACGGCTTAACTTGCCCTCGGAGGCATGGTGTTAAAAAAAAATACTACTTTCCTCAAAGCTGATATTTGAAGTGCATTTGAATGATTTCCCAATTCTATCCGGATTAAAACATTTCATATTCAAATACTTATTCGAAATAACATTCAGACTTTCATAATTGTTTGAGTAACATTAAATGTGATGATAGTTATATGAGTTGAATTCTTTTTGTATGAGTAAAAAGAACCGCAACAACAACCTTTGCGTTTTAGAGTCGCAAACTCTATACCCCCGCTTGAAGTTGTACTTCTTTTGGCGCGTTATGGCAATAAGACGAATTATTTTCTTCCGAATGCAACGCGCTTAAATGTAATAAAAATGAAGTTATACTTCAACGAATAAAATTTTCAAAAACAATAAGTTAAGGACTTCGGCTTCACTTTCGAGGGGACGGAGTTCGAACCCCAGCACCACTAACTTCTCAAAGTAATGTGCGTTTTAAGCAATTAAATATCACTTGATTTACGATTACCTGCATGAGCTCTCTATAATGTTCTCAAAGGCGTGACAAGTCCATCAAGCCGCAATTGGCCAGCGTGGCGGAGTACGGCCCTACGGAGAGGACCCGTGCCCAATGCTTTAAATGATGGAGTTTTATTTTTATAATGATTATATTATGGACATAAAACTAAATTCTTTTTAGTTTTAGTTTATTGTTTAGCCGAGTTTTTTTGTATGTAGTTTAGGAGAAACGACTCACCAATAATTTTCCAAAATCAACAATTAGTAGTAAAGAAACATAATTTTTAATCACTGGAAACAATAACCTCATATAATGCAGATAGTTTCTTTTTTTATATCAAAAACTCAAAAGAAACAGGGTTCGAGGCATTCTAGCTAAACTACATTAAATTTTATTGCGTGTAAATTAATGATCAGTGAGTGAATGATTAATCGACGCCAAAGAGGTACAAATTCTAAGTGCTTAAAAAAAAAAGATAAATACACGAGTTTTTAGATAATGCTGCCAATTCTGTTCTACATGACTAAACTAAATTGACAAGTCTAAAGGTAGTGATGTCCTTTTCACATTTTTTTTTAAATTTACGATAGGCCAGCGCTTGACGACAATAATGCTTATTAAAAAGCAATGATGAGGTCTAGGTTGGAGCACGCTTGCCTAGAAAAAGCCTATTCACTCTTGCCTTGAAGGTTCTCAAGTTATATGTGGCAGGAAACACAGTTGCCGGGAGGGCGTTCCACGGTACGTATCAGAAGCGTGGATAAAATACAATTTACCGTATGAAAAAGTATTCCGATCCGTCAATTTAGTGCACTTTAAAGATTTTTGTGAAACAGAATTGGCAATCATTGACAACATTTCAAAAATGAAAAGCCCCCCTATAAAAAAAAAAATAATACCCACCACTTGTAGGTTCGGGTGTCTCGATACAGAAAATAGCTTTTTTATTCCTCTTCGGTACGTAACTTTCGGAAATAAGTGAGAATCGTTGATGACGTCAGTAGCGTGCACTTCATACATGCTCAAAAGCACTGCCTACTCAAAATAGCTCGTATTAGAAGGAATTTTTTCCATTTTATGCCATGCGTCTGCTTTATGCATACCCTGACCGAAAGTGCAAGCCACTGGATGACGTCACAGCTACGTACGTTTGAAGGCGAAGAAAAAAAAAACTTGTGGCAAGTCATTCGGTTTCATTTAACAGCGACTTCGAGGGCCATATGAATTGCCATACTGCTCATTATTTTTCTGATTTCAGACACATTATTGCATGCAGTGATGTGTATCCGAGAACGTAGAAGACGTCCCGTGTACGTTCGTGCGTACGCATTTCACACCCGCGGAATGTATGCTCGCTCACAAACTTTTGCTGTTTAGAACATTAGATGTAAAATCATTACTGTCAACTGCTAAATGAATGACCAACCGCCTGTTCGAGAAACACTACTAAAGTGGAGTGGTTTTGGATGCTACAACATTAGTCGTGTACACGAATTCTTAGACAATATGAGTATAAGCTTAAACCTAGTTACGCTGTTAGTTACATAGAAATTACACGTAGAAGATTTGAAATGTTGTAAATTACTAGAAACTACGAGTATATATGCTTAAACTTGAGTAGAGATACAATGCGTAAAATATTCAAATTCAGTGGGTTTCCAAGTGAAGCGGTTCGCCTGCCTTATTCATCTTGATCTTCGACGGCGGACATGAACAGCTTCTGGCATAGATGCGTGAATTTAACTGAAACAATACAGTTGACAACATCAATTTAGAAAAAAAATTAAAAATGAATTTTTGGTGTAACATGATTGATTTCATTCATTAGAATACACAAAAAAAAGTATGGACGGTTTCTGCTAGAAAGAAAGAAGACTTGAATATAACTAAAACAATACAGATGACAACATCAACTATATATTTTATTTATTTAATGAAAAATATACATTTTTATGTTAACATAACAATAACATCTATTACGGAGTAACAAAAACCCAATCGGGTTTATCCGTACACCGGTATTCATTGTTCAGCGCTCGGAATTATAAGTAGGTAAGCATTTTTAAAGCTACATACAAAATATTATGGGTAGTTCTAAAAAAAAAATTATTGCGTTTCAACTAGTATTATTCATAAAACCAGTTCCACATATCGCACTTTATCGTTTGATTAAACTTTACACAGGATGTTCCGGCTATTTATTATTATATTTTTAAGTTGGAAAGAAAAATGTCTTAAGTTTCTTCTTCATGTTTTTATTGTTTATTTCCTGCTTTCGTTTATAAGGCAAGCTGTTCAGCAAAGTCGGGTAATAAATATAAAATGATCTATTGTTGCAACATGATTACATTTAGAATACACAAACAAAAAGTATGGACGGTTTCTGCTAGAAAGAAAAGAAGACAAGTCTTCTTTCTAGTCATTGGTTCAATGTTCAAAGTCATTGGTTCTTTGTGTTTGTATTACCATTTTTTTTGCATTTTTCCTATCGACTTAGGGTTTATTAAAAAATATCGAATTCATATTATTTTCTTCTGTCAGTGTCAGTGTCTTCGTAAGACATGAGAGTTCGTGAAACGTTTTATTTCTCTAGGAATCACGTGAACCTTTAAGCATCTGTTTAAGGCTATTCCTAGGTTCAGTGAAAACGGGCATAAAGAAGCACTTGATTTTCCCTTTAAAGAGGCTTCTGTCCCGGACGTTGTGTACTCAAGAAATTAGTTTTCAAGATAAAGGAAGTTATATACATATATTCATATATATATAGGTTATCTTTTTTTAAACTCTCTTTGAGTTCGAGCCCCGGCACGCACCACTGACTTTTCGGAGCTACGTGCGTTTTAATTTAAGCAATTTAAATATCACTTGCTTTAAACTGTGAAGAAAAACAACATCCTGAAAAATCTGCATGCCTGAGTGTTCTTCATAACGTTCTCAACGGCAACAACCGCCTAAACCCTAAAGGGCTAGCACGGTCAGGAGACGAAAATTATATCCCCCGTATTTTTCCCATGAAAATGGATATAATTAACGTGTCCACCTGACTAAAGTAAGGGAATATGGAATAGGAGAAGTTTACCCCCGTTTATTATTGACGGCCGATTGGCGCAGTTTGCAGCGACCCTGCTTTCCGAGTCGTGTACGTGGGTTTGATTCCCACTACTGGAAAATGTTTTATGTGATGAGCATGAATGTTTTTCAGTGTCTGGGTGTTTATATGTATATTCTAAGTATTTATGTATATTATTTATGAAAATATTCATCAGTCATCTTATGGGAGTACCCATAACACAAGCTACGCTTACTTTGGGGCTAGATGGCGATATGTGTATTGTCGTAGTATATTTATTTATTACACATATAATATTTGTATATTATTTCCACTTGTGCGCCAATGCTAGCTGTGCTCCGAGGAGACTCTTGCCCTTTAGTGGCCCGGTAAATGGTTGATGATGATGAAAGATAAGTTCGAGCCTTTTAAAAAAAAACGCTTTGGTTAGAAAGTAGTAACTCACTGGACAACTCCCTCACGAATTTTGGCTGCGACTTGACAAACAGGTAGTACACGGGCACCCCCGCCAGGGTCATCAGGGCCCCGGCTCCGACTGCCACCGGCTCGCTCAGTATCGGCACCACCAGCAGGATGGAACAAACGGCCACGAAGACAGAGGGAATCCACAGCGAAACCTGGACGGAAAGGGGATAGTTCAAGGTTGCTTCGCCAAAGCATTTAACTCACTGACCCTCTGTTTTTACCACTTTCATTTTGTCTCCGATTGATTAACATATTCCAGTTAATTGGGAAGCCATAGTTCATAACGAAAATTTTAATGCCAAAATCACTTGAATGCTAGTTACACTATGGCTTGTGGTTACGGCAGGTCAGAATACGACTCCATTCACTCTTTCCGCGGTTGTCGTACGAGGCGACTAAGTATTTTGAAAATATTAAGCAATCAATGGGAAAATCTCTCTATGGAGCACTGGGTTGGTACACGCTCATAGGTGTACACGCGTAAGTGCTCTAGAGGGTTAATTGCCTTAATTAGGAGATATTTATATTTATAAGTTTGGCTAATTTCAATTTATAAAATAGTTAATAAGATAATTGTTACAAGCTATGAAATTTTATCCGAAATAAACAAATAAACGTTATTATTATTTTTTCTATCATTTAATTATATACTTTTTTTTAAATTTTCAGTTTCAGTGAAATTATAAAAGAAAAATAAAAAACACTATTATAAATTTATAACAAATTATTATTATTAAAGGGAATATAACGGAGAGCTCTGTGCTGCTACTACTACTATTAACTGCGATCAGCAACTGATCTGCCCAGCGTGGTGATTTTGTGACAAACTCTACTGAACTAAGACCTTTTGAAGCTATTGATGATTAGATAGACTGTACTCCTTTCGTCGAATGTGGGGCTTCAAATGGAGACAAGATTTCAACTGTCTTTTACAAGGACAGCCAGTCAGTGGTGACCATTGAATAAAGAAAATACAGAATCCTCATTCAGCCATTATTGCTTGCAGTGCATTGTGTCCAAAAACAGTGAGAACGCCCAGCGCACGGCAAGTCTCACTTCACACCCGCGGAATGTTCCTCACAATCTTTTTCCCATTTTCCCATTTTATGGTGAACGTTACGAAGATAATTAAGGGGCGTTCATAAAATACGTGAGATTTTTAAGGGGTGGAGGGGGTTGCGTCAAATCTCATCTAATCTTACGTTGGAGAGAGAGGGGTCTCAGCATACTATTTTGGTCAATTTAATCTAGATTGTAAATGCTTAAGATTTAATTTTAAATGCAATCGATTAAGATCGTATCTGTCAAACCACCATATTTGTTTTCCATGTTTTTTTCTTTTTTCAATAAAAATCCAACGCGTTCACGTAAGAAACACACATTTTGAAAAATCTCGCGTTTGATTTGGAGATCGAAACGCCATCTCACGAGGGGGGGAGGGAGGGGCAGAAAATTAAAAAAAAAACACCTCACGTAATTTATGGACGCCCCTTTACTGTTAAAATCCTGCTAAATGCTAAGGAGTGACTAACCGTCTGTTCAAGCAACCATTCTAAAGTGTACACGGTTTCTGTATGTTCTTATTCTGTAGTGGTAACAATAGAGCGTCAGTGATTTGACACCAAAGAAACATAATAACATTGAGTACATTGCTCTGAATTACTAAAGCTTTAAAAAAAAGGAATAAATATCGTGGGCGTGGTATCTGTTACTTTTTTTAAGCTTCCAAATTTAAAAAAGAACCAGGTGTTGGCGCAAGCCAAAATATTTATGGACAAAGGCCGTGACACAATAAATCTCAGCAAGGCAAAAAGATTACGAGGCAGACCGAGATCAATTCCGATTTAAAATGCTGCCCGGAGTAGCAACAGACCGAGATAAATTCGAATTCGAAATTCGAAACGGCATTCATTTCTTTTGAAACGTCAAGTTTGTCTGTTTGTACGCGACACATACTTTCGATAAGTGGAAAGAGGATATAAGCCTTTGCCCAACAATGGTACACATAAAGATAAATAAAAATAGCGTAGGACATTGCAAAGGAAGTACTTGGGCTAAGCTTTAATTTAAAGTTAAATAAAGCCGCTGGGACTGTTCGTCCATCCGGTTTCCGGTATGCAAGGTATATTTATGCATAATTTCGTCATGATCAGAAATCGCTATTCTCTCTAAACCTGCGGAACCTCCTGTTTCTAGGATGCAATATAACTCAGTAGCATATTTTATCTAAGTGTAGCAGTTGAGGCCACGAGGTCCGATTCAAACTTTGTGTCGTCGCGGAAGTCGTGAGTAGCGTGGCGCACGTTGTCAAATATACGTTAGTAGCCGCAGGGCTATATTGAATTCTTCGCATCGAAATGCACGAAATCAAATTCAAGATGATTATTGTAATGGCAATAGACAGAATTTGTAATTCTAACACTGTTTAATTTTTTAAGAATTTTGTAACAATAGAATTCATAAAGTTTGAATCGGACTATAAAACATCAAAGCCTACCAGACACACTTCCACATTTCTTAGTGTAGATTTAGGATTACACGTATTTCGCAAACCTATAGTAAATAGGTATTCAAAGAATGTACAACCCGCGCCATTAAAGAATGTTAATATATATAATTCTTCTGTACGTGTTTATCATTCAAATCCTCCTAAACGAGGGAACCGATTTGGATGAAATTTTGTATATATTCTTGTATGTTTCTTTACCATCTCATTCGCACAATATAATAAGTACGAGAATATTTTTGAATACTTTTTTTGCTTTGGTGAGCCAAACAAGATCTTAGCTCTCAAGTTAAAGAAGATATTATTGTGCGAAGGAGATAACACGACATCGGCCAACATTTATAAATCTATCCTTTAATAGCGCGGGTTATATGCATATGGAAATCGGAAGAACGGAACAGTGGACAAAATTGACAGCTCTAAAACCAAGCACTGTCAATTTTTACGTCCAGCCTGTGAATTATAGAGTAAACGAAGAGAGTGCTCGCGCAGCCAAGTTGTTTATCTGTATACTAAACTAAGACAGTAAAAAGCAGGTAGGTACTAAGCAGGTGACAATTTAAATTGTGATATGTATGGTGACTTTCATATCGTCTTACAACAGCGGCCTGTTAATCGGTCCAATGTCTATTTATTGGTAAAATAATACTTAGACATGTATCGAATGTAAGCGGCGCGGTGCGGGGTAGGTATACATTAAATCAATTTGTAATTGGTACTTTATTTGATAAGCTGTTTTCAAATTTGAAAAAAATATGCATTTAATGTTTTGTATCACAAACAACATTTTGTCACAATATTGCATCATTAGTTTGTTAAACTTTTATTTTAAATATTGCTTGGATATCATGAAGGTATTAAAGATTAAATAGGCTATCGATGTCCGACGATAGAAGATCACTGTGTATACTCTTTTATCAAACTTATTTTCGTTATGTAAACAAAATTTTCATTGTTTTAGTGTAAAGTGTGTTTTAAAAAGTTCAAAATAAATATTAAGCGTGTTTAAATTTATGTATGTGTTGTTGTATATGTTTATGAATTTAATTGTAAATGTAAAATGTATCGTTTGTATGTTTTATACTGTGTGTTAGTTGGAGTACAAAAAATATACTTACGATATTTGATCTCCGGGCATTATTCTTTTAAAGAAATAATTGTATTGTTTTAATTAATGAAACATGCATTAAAAAGATGCATTAACATTTCAGGTAACAGTTTCCGTAAATGTTGTTTTTTTTTTTTCATTCTACAACTACTTGGTTAAACGTCACCTGGTGGTAAGTAATGATACAGGTGAAGGTGGTAGCGGGCTAACCTGTTAGGGGTATGGTACAAGGATGGTTATAAAACAGCCATACCCCTAATTATCGGTTGCAGGGCTGCATCGCAGTGGAATGCTAAACTGTTAGTAGGCATAGCTTTAATGATACTATGATTTCTACCCACGGGCAAAGCCACCCAACATCACAAACCAATATTGTATGCATTTTGAAAACATAACTTCACATCTTTGCAGTGCGTTTCAGAAACCAACAAGCCAAACTCGTCGTAGCTGTTCATTGGCTGAAATTATGAGCGTTAAGGTGCACTTTGCACGTGTTCATTGGCTATTAAAACAATTGGCTACGTAATGGTGCGCATCGTACGTGTCCGTGGGCCATTACGCACAGTTAAGGTGCGCGTCGCACGTCTCTATTTACTTTTAACTACGTATAGAGCATTCGTACGAGCTCGTGTAGTTATGGCAATGTAAACGTGCACTCCGCACGCGTTCACTGGCTATTAAATACTTAAAAGCAAGTTCTAAGGATGCCTTCCCTTGATATAAAATGGCGAGGGCGGAATAAAGATTAAAAAAGTTCTAATCGAAGCTAAACTTGCTGGTAATTCGCAAGGCAGTATAAAGCATCAAAAGCTGGCACTTCGCAGAGCTATCCCGTAGATGGGAGCGTGAATCCGTGCTCTATGGAATATGAGCTTAGTACAAATTGAGGGGCTGTTAATATATAATATATTACCAGTAATACTCTTTGCTACCCCCATTCTATAAAAAGCTTGTAGTAGCCAACTTGGGTACTATGGAATAGTCCCGCGGCCTCGCCGAGCTACCGTGATTACTTACCCGTATGGGACGAACAAGGTCAGGCTTTTTGTATCGCAGCCAAAGCACAGCGCTACAACTGAGCGTGGTGAAGAAGGATTCCACCACCGTGCAGTATGTGATCACTGCCGTCAAGTTGTTCGGTATCAGCATTATCAGGGAGACCACCATCTGAAAAGGTTACCATGAGTCGCAGAATCTTGTTGCTAAGTGGTTTCAGTGAAATCAGTGGTTCTAACTGACAAACTAGTTTTTTATACGCAATTTTATGGCAGCCTCTAAGTGGGTCTACAATATTACATTTAAATTATTTTTCATTTCCTTGTTTAGTTTTAGTATAAGTGTTATTGTAACCCGTTGATTGACCATTAAATAAATTTAAAAATATATATATATACTAGTCGCGCACACGGTTTCTGTATATTCACAGTTCTGTGGTGGGACGTTAACTCCGGGGCGCCATGTTAAAAAAAGCACAAGTGGGAGTTACCAGGAACACGAGCGAGGGCATCGGCGACATGCACTTGGTGTTGATGTGCGCCAGTAGTTCCGGCATGTGGCCGTTGCGCGCGCCGGCAAAGCACATCCGCGATGACGTCATCACGTGCACAGACAGCCCACCCAGCACCGACACCGTGACCAGCGTCGGCATGCCCCAACTCATCCAGCCGAGCGCCGCCACCGAGAAGTCCTGCGCGCAAAACACGAATACAATTCTCTAGAACATGCCTAGAAAGGAAATCGGCCAAACTAAATTTTAAAAAAAAGTCAAAACTCATTTATTTTAAGTAGGCCTAATATAAGCACTTTTGAAACCGTCAAGTTGTCCGGTATCAACATTATCTGGGATACCTCCAGCTGAAAAGGTTACCATGAGTCGCAGAATCTTGTTGCTCGCTTAAGTACGGTTCTCCGCTTGAAATTCAAAAAATTCAAAATTCATTTATTTCAAGTAGACCTAATATAGGCACTTTTGAAACGTCAAGTCTGTCTGTGTGTAGTGACCTATTTACGAGACGTATTAAACTTGCATAAACGACACTTGCGATCTGTATACGAGACGTACTTAACTTGCATAACCGACACTTGCGATCTGTATACGAGACGTACTTAACTTGCTTAAACGACACTTGCGATCAGTATACGAGACGTACTTAAATCGCATAAAAAACACTTCCGACCTATGTTCGGGACGTAGTTAACTGGCATAAACGACGCTTACGATCTGTATACGAGACGTACTTAACCTGCATAAACGACACTTGGGGTCTGTATACGAGCCGTACTTAAATTGCATGGCGTTTTCCCCAGAACCCCGCATATTAAGTGATACCACTGTCCGCGTGTTTCCGTCCGCCAGACTTGTATCCAGGAGCAATTAAACAATTCGAAAGAATGCGTACTTATTTTTTTTCTGAGAACGTATCGTTTTATGAAACGCGTATGGTACATTACTAGTTACACTCCCGGCTTACTTAGCGCATTAGCTCAGCGCCTAATACCGCCTCAACCTCGAACTGCAATGTAATCAAACTTGATTCATAATCTACTAAAACCGTATAGGTAGGTCTACATTTCTGAGCACATTAGGACATAGTTTATTGCAAAACTGCATTATGTAAAACAACCTGAACCGTTTGGTGGACTTCTGGGGTCATAAGGTATTGGAGTGATCACCCTGCATTAGAAACCTCAGGGTCGACCCCTAATAAGTTTTGACAAGCCCACTGGCGCAGTGGTAAATAAACAAATATACTACGACCATACATACATCGCCCCAAAGTAAGCGTAGCTTGTGTTATACTTGGTACTGTCTTGAACAAAATTTGTCGGTAGGGTGGTAACTAGTCACGACCGAAGCCTCCCACCAGATAGATAGATAGATCTTCATTTGCATAATACACACGTTTACATAGATGTAATTTAAATATCATCTACGAAGTCACAGTGTATAGCCATTAGCTGGCGTGCAAATATTACAAACCGTTGGTTGCAATTAACACATAGAATCAATTTAAAAACATGCAATTTTAATACAGTACAATAATACAATAGCACAATAATAAAGTATCAGAAACATTAATTTAAAATTAATAAATATTAATATCAAAATAAAATACATTTGTCACAGTTGTTTTTTGTCATTTTGGAAAAATTATCTACGGCGTAGAAATATTTCCCTTGCAACCATTTCTTCATCTTTTGCTTAAACTGTTTTATTGAAAACATACCAACAGACCATACAACATAATATACTCACAACAGCAATAGCTTCAGAGGCCATAACGCCCGCGGGCCCCAACACTGCCAGGTACGCCACATTCGTCATGAAGTAGATAACAGTCACCAGTGGCAGCGAAATATAGATCGAACGCGGGAGGTTCACGTAGGGATTCCTCAGTTCCTCTGTCATGAAGTTCAGGTAGCTCCTACAACATGTTTCCTAATATAAGCACTTTTGAAACGTCAATTCCGTCTGTTTGTAGTGCCTCTACCTATAATAATAGTAATAGTAGTAATAATAATTGCAACAAGAATATGGCCCAAATACTCAAAGAATAATATTAATGCCTATTTCGGAGATTCCTAGAGAAAAAAAAAAAGAGTGAAACAACGTTAGGCGCAATCATACGACACGGATTCGGCGGATCGTTAGTTTAGGGGTCTCGTTAACTGACACTTGACAGATGAAAGAAATATTAATGCGGTTTTTTTTTTTTCCAAGCAAGCAAAGCCAACAAGAGGGACATGCCGTGGTGGTTTTTAGTTTGGGTATACCCCTTTAGAGGGGGGATTCCCACATAACTTCCGTCTTGCCCAAGGGTGGCAATAAAGCTTTTCCAGCACGCTAAAAAAAAAATTAATAAAAAAAGTCCGGAGTCTATTACAGATTATAACTTACCAGCCCGAGTAGGAAAAGATTCCAGAATAAATTGCAACAGACCAGTCGCTAACGGACGTCTTCGTGCCCTCCCAGCCATTTTCGAAATGTTGTACGCCTCCTATGACAATTTGTTTGTGTAAACGTATAATTGTACACACGGTGGTGGAGTGGTCAAGGAATGCGTTTTCTTCAAAACCATAAATAGTATTTTTTATAAACATCTTTATGTAATATAAAAAAATTAGATGACATTTAAACGCAATTTTACAGCAATATAATAGAGTGAGTCAAAACGAAGGTTTATATGTAGCAAACACCTATCTCAATTACCTAGTTAATAATTTTGTCAAGCGACTTTTCTAAAATAATCATTTTGTACTGTTACTTTTTTTTTTTACTGATTTTTTTAGGCAATTTGTGCAAGTATAGGATATTTATTAAATTATTAATTTTTTTCTCAACTACAAGTTAGCCCTTGACTGCCCTAGCTACTTGGTAAATGATGATGCAGTTTAAGATGGTATCGGGCTAACCTGTTAGGGGTATGGCAGTTTATGTTAGCCCATATCCATATGATACAGCATGTAAACATACAATCTGATTATGGCTGGAAAAGCCGATGGCAGATAGATATAATGTAAAAAAATAAAAACCATATGATAAAATTTGTATACAAAATGAAACTAATAATACTTTAAGCGATGGTAATAGGCTCCTATGTGTGAGATTTTATACATGAATTTATTTTTTTCTAACATATCTTGCTATGTAAAAAAATCTTTCAATTACTTTTGATGCGTATATACATGAGAATTACAGGGTAGTGAGATAAACATATTCGTAAACTTAAAACTAAAACTACGAGGGTTCCAAAAGCGTCCTGGTCTAAGTACAAGCACACAACAAATACAGCCGGGTGTTTTTTTTGTTATCACCATCTAACATTGTCATTTAAAATTATTAGAAGAGCAGCCTGATTAGAGCAACAATTCACACCCAAACTATTTGATCGATTACGTAGTCACTTATACTATAATAGGACTTTTCTATAAGCTTACGTTTAATATAATGAAAGCATACATTGATGAAGAATATATCTCTTTATTTTATTTGTTTTTCTTCTCTTTTTAAAACAAACATCATATACATAGCCTACAGCAGTCCACTGCTGGACTAAAAGCCTCTCCCAACTAAACTAAAAATGGACGAAAATATTTTTACATATTATGACGAGTAAAAAGACTAGGTATACCGTATACGTTTACTTATTCGACCGCGTGAAAGTTAATCACGATTACTATGGAATCGAAATGGTGCCATATAGTGACAATAACTGGAAACAGTATTTGCAATACTGTGCCCACGTATTATATTGTGCTCTTACGTTTCATAACTAATCGAAGAATCTCACATTAAGCACCAAAATGCTAGACGCAACGTGTAATCTGTAAATTACCTCCAGCCATCCACACGATGCCGCCAATTATGATAATGACTAGTGCAGATATTTTCGTGAACATAAACACGTTCTGGATGCGTGTGGTGAAACGCACGTCGTATGCGTTCAAGTACGTCAGAAAACCTGCAACCAAACAGTACGAAACATTTTGTTATATATGTGTTCTAATGTCTTTTTTTTCTAATGTTTAGAAATGAGTTTCTTAATCAGATGCCAGAGTGATTTAGGTGATACCTAGAGAAAAAAACGATTCAACAACTCTTATGTGATGACGACCTCGATTTTAGGCGCTATCTACAGTTATGGCACCGATTCAGCGGATTGTAGTTTAGGCACTCGTAACAGTGCATGTGCTAGAATTTTATGTCCGGTCCCAAATTTCTGGTTCACTTTGCAATAATGTATGAATGAATGAATGAATACACTTTTATTGTACACCACATAATAATATAGAAAAATTGTAAATAGAAATATCGGAAATTATACAATTTGGCGGCCTTATCGCTACATAGTTATCTCTTCCAGGCAATGTAAATAGTTATAGTCCAAAAAGTTCTCAATAATCTTGTTATCATAGGAAATAATACGACACGAGCACGTGAACAGCCGCTCGCGCGGCTTAGTTGGGGTGTGACAGAAGGACAAAGAAACATAGTTTCACCTTCATAATATTAATAATATAAGTATAGGTATAGTATGTTCTCTCTTATTTTTTTTTGATATAAATATTTGAAACATACTCACAAATAGTCACAGCTGCAATTAATTTCCGACATAAAGGATCAACCGGGCAGGAAGGAAATATTGGGTGCAGAACGTTGCTTGCAAAAGTTACTGCCATAATTGCATTGGTACTTGGCCTGAAAAGAAATTAACTCTATTAAACAAATTATTAATATGCAAATACAAATAAAATTACAATAATAAAAGGGTGTGAACTCTTTTGTGAAATATACACACTTAAACTCTCATCCTGACACTATGTACTTTTGTTGTTGTCTTTCTTTGTGTTTTGTTGCAATAAAGTTATTCTATCTATCTATCTCTTTTCCATTTATGGCACTACCCACGGTAGTTTGGTTTAAAGCCATTTATATCTCAAAAATAACAGAATAGTTTTTCTTGCTTGCCAACCATTTCTATAAACACAATGGCTAAACAATTGCTCTATCTTTCTTCAAACTTGCCTGACCTCCATAATGTCATGGAATAATCAACTGCCAGTTTATTTTAATATAGCTCATCTATGTAAAGTATACATTTTACATAGTATAAAGTTCATGATTGTTTGTTGAATTTTTGAATGTTTGCTACCAAAACTACCCAATATTGAACCACTTGAAACAATTGCCAAGTAATTAGTTAACTAAGTAATAAAAAGGCTGCCTGTAAAGCAGAAACTGTTTTGGACGGAATATGCAATTAAGTGCATGCTCTAAGCATACAAGTGGGATGCAATATGATATGAAATTTCCTTTGAAAAAGACTGCCGGATAAGGGCCCCACTCTTGAAATCTATAGTGTGTAATTCTTATGTTGTATCTTTGACAGCTTATGATGTATATACTCAAAACTAAAAGCAGTGATAGCCTAGCCAATTAGAGCTGCAGACAGAGTTTTATCCCCGGCACACACCTCTAGTCTTTTAGGAGCAATGTGCTTTTTTTAATAGAGCAGTTAAAATATCACTTGCTTTTATCAGCATTATCATATCAATTTTTTTTTTTTATTTGGTTTACCAACAGCTTTACATTTCAAAAAAACAATTTAAACTAGCTTATAATGTATGAAGAAAAAAATTTCACATACCTTCAAGAATATTATGCAGAACTCACAGGCATGCAGGTTTCCTTACTGAGGTTTCCTTCACCGTTCAAGCAAGTGATATTTTTATTGCTAAAAACGCACATAATTTAGAAAGTGCGTGCTGAGATTCAAACTCGCCCCCTCAAAAGTGAAGTCCTGGGCAGTCCTGGGCCACTGTGCTATCACCAATCACTTGCTTTAATGATGAAGGAAAAATATTGTGAGGACTGCATGCCTGAGAGTTAGTTCTCCATAACATTCTTAACAGCATGTAAAGTCTAGCAATCTGAATTGACCATTATGGCAGAGTATTGCCTTAACCCTTCTAATTCTGATGAGATGAGAGCCCAGAGATAGGGCAGTAATGAGCTGTTAATGATGAATGAATACTATCGTAATGAATTAAGTTGTGTGTTATGAGCTTAATGAATACTTACACAAAGACAAAATTAGCATCCCACAGGTAAAGGAAAGCAGGTAGTGGCCCGTACGCCTCATTTATGTAGTTGTAATCACCTCCACATTGCACCAGGGTTGTGCCTGTAAGCATAGTAAGCATTATAATACACTCTTTAATCACCGGATTGACCTGGCGAGTAATCCTGTAAAGTTTGGTGACAATCCGAGCACTCCTATTTTTGAACTGTCAAACTGTCAAATACAGCTTTTATTTACTATGATATTCTATTGTTGGGTGTACATGCGTGTAGATAATGATCTTCACCCGCTCGAGAAGAGAATAGAAGAGAATTAATACGGAGAGAAATAAATGATTTAATATATTATGAGACTTAAATTAAAAATTTAATGGTGTAAATTTATTGTTTAAATAAATAAAGCAAAATCTAGGCGAAGCGGGCTGGGTACGCTAGTGTTTTATAAAATGTAACGGTGTTAGCCTAGTGCTTAGAACTCCAACCCCTCTTTTGGGTTGTTTAATCACTCAAGTTTGATCCCCAGAACACAACATTAACTGTGCAGCAATTAATATTTTAAAAATCATATAATGCAGGAAGCATTCATCAAATAAATCGATTGACGTCCACAGCTGGACATAGGTCTTTTGTACGTTGTTCGAAACTCCACGATTCTGGGCCGCTTGTATCCATCCAGCGGCTCCCAACAACTTGTTTGATGTTGTCTGACCTGGTTGGGGGTCGACCAATGCTGAGCCTGCATTATATGCTTCAACAGTGAAGGAAAACATTGTTAGTAAACCTTGCATTCCTGTGAGTTCTAAGTGTCTCAATTGCCAATTTGCAATTGGCCAGAGTGGTGGACTACGGCCTAAATCTCATTTACAGAGGAAACTACTAAAATACCTAATGCTGATAATTTCAGGACCTCATAGTATATTCACTCTTCCAAATAATTATTTAAAAGAATATTAAAATGTTTGCTAAGTTACCTATATTTATTGAAATTCAAAAAATCTTTATTAATTTAGTAATGGAAAAACAATAATTAGTTAGGAAAAAAATGTAGGAATTCATATTCTTAAGTGCCTGTGAATGAACAAAGAAAGCACAAATATCAATTTGAATACCAATAAGGCTGTTAATGATGATGATGTTTTACGTACCCAATTCCGCATAGGACAGGGCTCCCAGGGTTGCTATGACACCACAAACCACCCATACTGTCAAAGCACCCCACACTGATCCGGTTTTCTCTAGCACTTCCTTAGGCGATATAAAAATACCGCTGCCGAATATTATCCCGAGTATTATAGCTACCCCTTCCATCAGTCCCAGCTGTTTTTTCATTTTAACTTGTTCCCCGCTCATATTTATGTTGTTTTATTCCGTCTGTTTTAATATTCAGAATTTCACAAAAAATACCCTCCAGCCTTAAACAAAACAAAAGAATATATTTTTTAGATATACAAAGTAATTATTTTATATTCTTAGCAAGAATTGTTTCAGAATAGGTAATGCTGATAACTTCCACAAGGGTTGCAACTGCGTCACCGAAGACGGCGATCGTGAACGCTCGCTAGGAGCCCCAAGACTCGACATCGGGGGGGGAATCCGAATGCCCCGTAACTGTGGTAAGCATCTACATCCGGAAGATGTCTACTTATGTGATATCTGAATAACAGACATCAATCATTTAAAGGACCCTCATTTCAACCAGAGATTTATAGTGAGCTTATCTCTGAAGTTAATTAGGCGGTAGGTTGGTAAATTTTTGATAGCAATAAGGATTGTGTGGTTGATTAACTTGTGTACAAAGGGCTATTTTAAACCACAAAGGAAAGGAAAGCTGTAACATTTTGTTGACAAAGAGAATCTATTGCCTACTGAGGATCAAGCTATTCAACATACAGAACAGTAGTTCCCAAAGTTGACTCAATCTCAACTCACGTTTAGTAGGTGATCTTCAAAATTATGGATTCACCAATTGGTTATCAAAAAATAAAAGTGGCAAAACAGATTCAATGAAGAATAAAAAAGAACTTCCGAACCAAGAAACAAGATCCAGGAATCTGTTATGTTTCTGATATGGCAACAATGGATGACTTTAGTTCCATTGAAGTGAGACATTGAGGTTAAAGTTAAGAGCTATAAAAAGCTGGGATAAATTCTGCGCAATGTTTGGCAGTAGGCAGAGTTTACTGCATGGCTTGGCATGGCATTCACCTTTGGCTGCTACCAAAGGTGAAACTAAGAGGGAAGGAAGATGAAGGACTATTATTAACCAATTGTTGAGATTGTCATTGATTGACCCTTTACACCATGGGAGATTAAAGACAAGAGGACAGGTCATTGTTTCACATACAAGTCTATTGTATGAGGTGAATTATTGGTAAGATTGGATCAAGGAGTGTACGGATAAAGGTGTATAAGTGTAGGTGCCATTTTTCTAGCCTCTATGTAATTTTGTTGCTAAGAAATTCTACATAATCCTTATCTATACCAAAAAGAACAGCTTAGCAATACAAACTAAGTCTTTTCTGTTTAAGACATCACAAATCCCCTGTATGTGGCTTCTACCAGTGGCGAGCATCCTCTATGCGTGCATAGAGATGGTACAAGCCAGCCAGCTGGTAGGTGTGCAAAAGGTTTGCAGATTATACAAAATGAAGGAAATCTCCAATACGAGTTATAAATACTTAAGGGTAGTCCTTATATAGCCCTTACAATGCCTATAAATAAGTTTTTTATAACTCGTACTGGAGTTTTTTTTTTTTTTAATATCATCTGCATAACCTCTGCTTACCCTCTATGCACACCACTAAATAGTACCTACACTAGGTTTAAATATGACCAAAAAACAACATGAAGTGTAGAATTACCCTACTTTGGCAGCACATGAACAGCTGGCCCCTAAAAGAAACTACTCCAACAGGTATGATACCCATTCACTAATCTTTCTTTGGATATTTTTCAATTTAAATGAATGCCCGACAAAACCAGACTGATATTGCTCCATATGTGAGCCTTGTTTTGTTATACATAAATTATTAAAAGACAGTAACCTTAGTAGGTAGCTACTACAGAACAGTGTATTATAGCTCAAATTTGCCTGCAATTCTTAAGCTCAGGCTTTTGCCACAACGCTTGTAAAACAAAAATTAAAAGTATTGGACTTCGACTTTTTGTAATTAAATTAAGTCCATTTTGCATTGAAGATACAGAGTTTTAATAGGTATGTACTCGAAATAGACTCCTCGGTTGAAATTGAGCAAATCTTGTACTACAGTATTGGACTTCGCATGAAAGTAGAGATGGTTAGCCATCTTATCATGGTATTAAAGTAGCCAGTTCTAAAGAATGTTGGATAAAATACAATGCTGGCCTGGCTGGTTCAATGCCTATGAAGTGGCCTTTGTGTAGACTTATGCCATATGCCATGGGTGAAAAGTGAAAACTGTTAGTATTGATCGGTCGGGAACCGATCGATAAACGGTATGAGTATCTTTTCGTGTTTCCAGAACTATCAGGGTCCGCAGGAGCCAACCACTATACTCACTATTACTGCTACTCACCAAGACCAAAAAGCGTAAGTATAAACACAAAAATCGGCTACATTTCAACAAAAATCACAGTTTTAAAAACACAACATGTCCGTCCACCAAGAACACCGCAGCGAAAGAACTAATATAAGAAAAAGGTAGGTATCCTAATTTTTGGTCTGTGAAATTTGAAAATTGAAACACTAGAAATTCTTAGACTTTGGTGAATTGGTTGTTAGTCTGTGGTTATTCCATAATTGTGGTGTATTTGTATCCTCTTTGGTTATATTTATAAAACAATTATTTTAAAGAATAAGTCAATATATATATAAGTATCAAGTCAACAAGTTGAAAATGGTACAAACCGCTCTTGAATTATGAGATAGCTCATTGGATCCGGAATTACGCCTAAAAAAAAAATGTGCCAAAAGCGTGTATTAGCACATATTAATAAATTACAAAAGTGATAAACATATAGAGCCTTTCTTATATACATTCTTAACAAGATCGTGCCATAAAAGCTTCGTGCCCTGCACTCATCGTGCCCTACACGCGTTTGACGCCGCGTTCGCTATCTATAAATGTCTCCTCTTTCATAATCTTTTTGGATTTTTTTTAAATATTAATAGTTCATGAAATATTGGCATAAAACGAAATGCCATTTTTTTTCATCTTTAATTGTTTATAACTTTTGCAAATTTTTTATGTGTAATTTAATATATTAAATTATAGAAAGTATTATAAATAAAATATCGCTTAAATGGCGCGATCACTTCAAGTATAGTTAATTTTATATTTACACAAAGATAAAAATAAAGCATTTGTTAATAATGATTTAATTAATTTATTTAATTTGATTTTTATTTAAGGTAAAATATTTTCATTATTTAAATAGCTTAGGTGATATTTCTGGATCGGGATCGGGATAATACTGCAGTAAATCGGCCACTGGAGCCTCTTGGTCCTCGTAAAAGTCACATGCCAATAAATATTCGCGCTTCGAATAATCGTCTCCTTTGCAAAACATTTCCCCTGAAATTAAATTGGTCATGTTAACGGTACAAATTAGTAGTTGTCATAGCACCATTATGTATCATCCTGAAGTACTTCAGAATCCACATTTGTTTATCAATTTATGTTAAACAGCATAGTGTTTTGGGCAAGATTCAAATTCTATTGTACGAAATCAGTACACAACTCACTTAAGCTAAACTACCATTGTCAGGTTTAATACAGTTTTATCCTTTTTACCGGCGAACAATAAAGTAAAAAAAAACACTACTTATAACCTGTCAAATTATTTTAGTTTAGATTGACCGGTTTTGGACAATAGTATGCTCTTGGGCCATGTCTTTCCGGTAGCGATCCTAAGCATGATGGAACTGCAGGCTTAGCAAGTACCATCACTTAAAGCATTATTCGTTGTACTTTGCTTAAAGCATTCGAAAATGACGCTCTTGGTCCAGAATTAAAATTGAATTATGACTCTCTCCCACTTCAATTATGACTCAGAGGGATATCAGGGTATAAAACTGGTATCCTAAATATTACTGATAAGGGGGTTGGTTACTTAAAAAAATTAGCGGACAAACGAGCATACAACCGCTTGCTCTTGATACCAAGTATTTCATTTTGAAGTTCTTTTTTATTGTGTAAGTGCTTAGCCTCAAGGACTTTACCATTTCTTTCAGGAGTTCTAGTTTTTCTATACCTTTATTAACTTTTACCATATTTACCAACCTTCAATATCCATAATGTGAACTGGACTTCTAGACTCTAATGCGCCAACGCAGTAATGCTCTTCAGTCAAACTCGGATGCCAATACATTATAGCATCCCTACAAGATGTACCCGCGATCGGAAGCAATATTCTATCCTAAAAAAAAAAACCAAAGCAATTCAACCAATCTATCTACATAGTATATAAACTGAATGAGTCCACCGTTATGAATTATTTTATGGTTAATAGTGCGTGGGGACAGTAAAAAATATGTTTGTTATGACATCACATAACTAATCTTTTGATTTCTTTGCATTTTCTAGTATACCACGCATGTTAAATAAATATAAAACTTTCTCTTGAATCATTTTAACTATTGCTGAAAATTGCATGAAAATCGGTTGCGTACTTTTAAAGATCTAAGCGTACAAACAGCGGGAGTGACTTTGATTTATACTATGAAGTAATGATTATGATATTGCGTTTTTGTAAAATATAAATATTTTTCACCTTGCATATTATTTTGTTATTGACAATCGGTTCTTTAACTTCGCCGGTACAGAAGAACTTGCGCTTTTTTCTCATAATAACTGTGCTGACTTCTAACACAGTTTTAATACTATTGCCTTTCTCCCCGTTTATCGCTTCTAATTCTCGCATACCCCTCACTTGTGTTTCACGACTGTTTTGTTGCTTCATGTATGTAGCCAGTCTATTCATTGCGTCTACAAATTCGTCTATCGGACCTGTAAATATCAAGTCAGGCCAAATTTCCTTAGTTCGAATAAGTCTATTTAGGCCAATGTACCAAGTTTATAACCGATATTGGATATTTTTTTCTTTAGGTTAAATAGATTTGGTTCAAATATTGATTTTGGATCGCGACATAAAAATGCTTTTTAATCTCTTTGCGTGGACACTGCTGAGTGTGAAATGAAACACGAGCGGATAATATACCCACGCTGGTAATTAAACTGAAGTACCTGAAATTCAAACAATGAAATGCATAGGGCCACATCTTGATGGAAAAAAATAGTGATCTGTCACCCGTAAAAACACAATGTACTGTGTACTAATAAATACAGGCTCTTTTTTATTGGATTATTTATATTTTTTAGTATTTCATTAACAATTCATTACCAGTTCCAAAACTTCCTCCGTCTAAATAATTTAAAAACTGATAGAATCTAAGGGCTTCATCAGATTCTATTTCATCCATCACTGGTCTCTGAAAATCACATGTTGTTTTATTTATACATTTTTCTTAGATTTACATCAGTCAATAAAAGATATACCCATTGTTACAAACCATCGATGTCTACTTGTCACTATTACGCACATCACTAAGGAGCTCGTGAGTGCGAGCGAGATGGAATGAAAAAGATTAATAACCACATCACACGAATCACCTGACAACTGTGCGACGTATATGTGATGATGATGCTAATAAACGGTAGATACATGTCGTTAACAGATATAATTTAATACTTGTTATATTACTACTTTCTAAATCTTAATATATATAAATCTCCTGTCACGATGTTTGTCCGCGATGGACTCCTACACTACTTAACCGATTTAAAATTAAATTGGTACACCGTGAGCAGTCTGGTCCAACTTAAGAGATAGGATAGCTTAGATCTTTAATTAAAGTCGCAATTTTATTTTATTTAAAATTATTTGTCTATAATTAATTGGCAGTCACATGTTATATATATATACTGCTATACTCATTTAAAGCTTAGCGATACTGAATACTTTAAAAACAAAATCAAACGCAGACGAAGTCGCGGGCAACAGCTAGTAATCTATAAGAATCAAAAAACGTGAACAAAACAAATACAAAAATTCTGTGTGTTCTATAACTACGCGCGTTCTAAGTAGGTGCTTGGTATTATCACCAACTATTTACTATGCAATGGTCATAAAAATATAAACAATAGAAATGGATATAAACTCACAAACTTTCCACTCCAAGCGCCTACATCGGAGTAAAGGGAATTGACTCTGCTTGGCATCCAATCTAAGGATGAACGAGCCACCAAGACAGGATGCTAAATAAATATATAACTCATTGTTAAAAACCTATTCGGCAGACTATTACATGATTAGGTAAACAGTAAAATCTACTTCAATATGTTAAAAATACGTATGCTACGATCAGATTAAAATCAAGATATTCTATAGCTCTCTTTACTTGCAATTCATGAAGTCAAAGTAATATCATTGTACAAATATTATTATTTTTCTAAGTTTATAGCCTTCTTAGTATCTATCGTTGGAGAGCTCTTTCAAAACCGTCTTCAAAGTAATTTTTCTCTTGGTACGTTGTTAAAATCGGATAGGCCTGAATTGATTCAAAATAGTTCTGGATTTGCGGCCAATTTAAAAACGTCTGGCTGGTATGTAGTATTGAGATGTCTGTATAGAATATTTATGTGAATGCTTAGGTACAAACAAAATTTTGTGTATATATATTTTGGGTTTATACCCGAGTGTTTATTAAAAAGATTGACATTTAATTCGGAGGGATAACAAATCAGCAGCTCTTAATGTTTAATTAAGGAGTCTAAAGATATTAAAGCTATAAGTTTTCAATAGTTTTCAGTCTGTCCGTAGTATAACAGCAAATATTTATATCAACTGAAATTTAAAAAAATATATATTTTTCTCCGTTCTTATTCGTATATAAAAATATAACAAGAGTTAATCGATAGCCTTTCATGACAGACCACGGGATACATAACACATATTTATTTAAAATAACATACTAAAGACGCGTGTCTCGTATAAACATCTTTTAAACAAAATGTTACAATAATAATTAAATCAAATTTCATGACTTTTCGTATGTTCACGTAAACGTTCCGTGCACGCTTATTATAATAGTTAGACTAGTTGGTAGTTTAAATTGAGATAAGCAAATTGGCGCAATCAATTAGCTGTTAGCAATCTTACGGAATTTTATTTCCATATCTTAATTGCTTTAAAGCAGTTAAAAAAAAAATTAGTAGTATTTACCTTGGTTTCTGCCAATATTATCAATCGAATTGGTCCGTCCTTCTGTCCACCTTTGCCAGTCCTGAAAATGACAAATAAAAAAAAAACAACAAGGAAAAAAAATTCTGTGCATCCTCATTCCTCGTTGATCACCTGTCAAATTCTAGCTAGTCTCTGTCCGCTGTTCGCGCCATTTTAATTGTCAACAACTCATCAACATTCGTCTTACATAGATTTTAGATCTTATCTTTTTTTTTTGTACCTAATATTTTCGTATATTAATTCGTTGAATAATTTCTTTCAATCGGTGACTCCGGAAAAATTAATTTATTAAGCTGTGTTATTAATTAGAAAAATGCATGTTCGAATGAGATTTTATGGACAGCCCGAAGCCGTTCTCGTAGTTGAGTCAAAGCTTACAAAGATCGAACATTTCAGACTTGTAATTAGAGATAAGTTCAAAGTGGCTCCTGAACTGCAACGTTTAATTTACGGTGGAAAGCTGGTGAGTTTTACTGCAGCTAGGAGAAAGATCTTCATAAGCAAATTTATTTTAAGACTTGTGTCAACAAGGCACAATCAGTCTTGCCGGTAACGGATTTTCGCTAATAAACGAGAAGGCGCACATTGTAAAATTATAAGTTCCTATCATCTAAATGGCTCTGTTATTTGCCACGATCCAGTTGCTTGGGCTGCGTAGAGTGTTGTGTGTAATCTTGTGTTGCATAGAAGCTTTTTGAATATTTTACTATCATACAATAAAATGGATCACTGTCTTACATATACACTTACCCGAACGGTTAACCAATCCAGTGTAAGTACTAAGGACCTAATGTTGTCAGTTGAATATACACCAAACGTTACTGAACTCGCATGTAATTGTATGAGCTTACAAAATTCAATAGCCTGTGTCACAAGTTGCACGCCTTTACACTGTTTAAACTGTATTTATGTTATGGGTTTTAAAATCAAATGCCTATTGAATATGCAACATGCATGACTCTACTTTAGCCAGATGCCAGAATCAACTGTGTATTCTAAACTCTTTTCTATTGCAACTTCCCATTATTCTAACTAATAAAATAACATGATCTATAGCAGAACTTCCGAAACTATACTAGTAGCTTGAACATGAAGTGTTTCTTATTGGATACATGTTAGTGCTTGACTGGGATCTCACAAATATTCATGTTCCAATCGTAAGCCATCCCCTATTAATCTCTAGCTGCTCAAACACTATATATAAATCCAATCCTTTGAATATTACATAGAAATTAGTTTACGAGAAGCTTTCTCGTTTTCCTGATGCTTAGTTATAAAATCGGAAGTTTCGTAGTTAGTATAGTTAGGCAGTATCCAAAAAAATATTTTCTTATTTCAAATTCCTCAATTTGCAATAAGATACATTTTCAGCAAATGCCTATTGGTAAATATATAATTATAAATATAATTTTTTTTATGTTAAACAAAAAAGAAAAGCAATAGCACTGTGTTAACTCTCATTACTACATCTTCTTTTTCTTAAACTTCAGAGCTATGCTCTTGTTGGTTTAGCCTTTTCCAACTTTCTCTATCCATAGGCCTATCTTTACATCTTTAAAACTACCCACCCCAACCTTTTGTTCTAATTGTCCCCCAAAAGCCAGTTCTAGACATCCTCATCCTCTCTTTCCATCTACTTTTCCCTGAATAAACTTGCGCAAGAACTGGCAACAAATTGCAAATATAGAGTGCAAGCATGGCATCTATTCTAAACAAAACTTAACCTTTTCATAAGTTGTCACACCTCAAGGCACAAATAAGTGATTTATGGTATATGTAAGGAGATGGAGACATGTTCATGCTCATATATTTGTCAGTAGTTTGATATTACATAGGTAAAATTTGTAATTCAAAAATGGTTTTATATATGTAGATCTATTACATGCACTTGAAGTGTTCAACTAAATCTAGGAGGGTTTCAAACGTGTCCTAGTCTAAGAAGAGTCCATAACAAACTTAGCCACAGGTTTATTATTTTGTTATCACAAATAAAATTAAAATATAGCTATTGCTATTTGCAATTCATATCCTAGGAGGGTATCATACTAGGATTTTTCTATAAGCTTATGTTTTATATAAACTTTGAACTTACTGAAAGACATCTCAAAGATTCCATCTGGTAATTTGTTATAAAATAATATACAATTTCCCTTGAATGAATTACTCATTTTATGTAGACTAGTAAACTGGCCTACATTTTATGTAGACTAGTAAACTTGCCTAATTCTGCTATTTAAATTGTAACAGTCCACTTTCTTTTAAACTTTGTTATATTTTTAGGTACATAAATTAAATTTTCAAATAAATATTATTTTAACCTCTAAAAATACATCTCTTAAATACTCATCTCATATATTGCACAAACAGCCCTCTTCAGCAGTACAAAAATAGAATCAATATCAGCATTACCCCATTATAATGTGCTGTAGGACCTAATGTTGGCAAGTAACTAAAATACTACTGGCAGTTTCTATATTTGTCATATGAAGTATCTTTTTAACTCTGTATGCTTCAGAGGTATACTACATAACCCATTTTTGGACTGATTAACTTCGACTTTCAACTCCAGAATGGACAAAAAGTTTTAATATAACTATCATTTTTCAATATTTTGTAGCTTGAAGATGGTTATACATTCCATGACTACAATATTAAGCTTAATGACGTCATACAATTGATTGAGCGAGTACAACCAGTTGACAAACAAGACAATGATGAAGGAAAGAACCAGAAGAAAGATAAGGCTCAAGAAGAGAAGACTGTAGAGTATACAGGTTAATTTCATTTAAATTTTTGATCAAAATTGGCAGCAAGATCTATCTGCACTATCCACAACCATCCTAATTTACCTAATCTTTTTTGCAACAAATATGCAACAAGTTTGAAGACCATGACCAGTTTTTATACTCATAGTACAAAGCTGAATACTATTTGTTTGTATGTTTAAATTCGCTAATGCAATTAACTACCTGTACAATTTGTTTATTTTAGACAGCCTGTGCATTAAGGAAATGTAATGTATAGGTTATATAATATGAAATTGTAAATCAAAATTATTCAAAGCCCTATTTATATTCTACTAACAAATACCCAAAATATTTTTTAGGCTTACTTGCTTCATTGCAAGCATGATGATACTTTATAGCTTAGAAAAAAAAAACTATATTTAAGTAGTACCCAGACAAGTCATCAAAGACCTAGGGTGCAAATAATAAATACATATGTGTAAAAATAAATAACTAAGAATGTATACAAATAAATAATATAAAATGACGTAAATTTAAAAGACTGCTAGAGTATATTTGCCAATATTGGAATGCCCGTTCAGGGCCTAATGTTTAATAAATACCTACATATGAACTGTATTGTGTGCTAAGCATAATAGCAAAAAATAAATGATCATAATGTAAATAATAATGATATAAACACAATACCATATCACCATAACATAGTCAATAGGTAAAAGTGGGGCAATGCTTTCTATACAATTGTGTGCAAATTATGTAGTATCTCATAAAAGTTTCACTTGTTTTATGAGGTACAATAGGAAGTCAAAGCCAAAGTCAAATATTTCTTTATTCAAGATAATTTATCATGTAAAATATGACAGAAGTGAGTTAATGGCAATAACTAAATTCGTCAACTTAAAACTTAAGCTAGGAGGGTTCCAAACACGAAGGAAAGGGTCTCAGATGAAGCCCACACTACATGTGTACAACAAAGGTACACTGCTTCTGCTAATTGCCTATAACTAAGCACTTTTTGTGAACTTGCCATTGTCATCTTCTCAGTTTGTAATGTATAGACCCTACTATGTAGAGTCTGCGAGAAATGTTAGGTTAGATTAGGTAACATCACCAGAAATCATATTTTTGTATTGCAGTTGTTGAGCTTCCTCAGCTGTTGTTTATTACTAGATAGACCATACGCTTATGCATTAGTGCAGGGCTGTGAGATGATAAGAGATGGTGTTTTCACTCTCTCATGTCTCTATTTTTATCCTGGAGTTGACTTATGGTAATGATTTCCCATACCAATATCATTGTTGCATTACATTAATGAGTGTTCAACTTCTAGATGCCACTAGCACACTGTATGAAGTGGGAGATCTTATTGATGCAAAGCACAAGAGTGGATACTGGTTGGAGGGCACAATAATTAGGATAGTACTGGATCCAGAATTACACAAAGATGACAAATCTTCAAGAACCTTGGAAAAGGAAGCTGAAGAAATTTCTGATGAAAATATTTTATTCAGAGTGAAATTACATCATGAGTAAGTAATACTGATAATGCGATAAAGTGTCTAAAAAGTTAGCCAATTATATAAACAGATCAGTTATTTATCCCTTAGATCTTACTTTGTTTTTATTTCAAATAGATGCCAAAATATTGTTAGACATATCCAGTTTGATAACTAAATTAAAGTTTATTATTTTTAACAGTTGTTCTAGGTTAAAGATTTTCTATGAATTGTTCTTTTGAATCTTGGAGTTGTGATGTAGTTTTTAGACATCAAAAAAATATAAAATATCTATTTTTTACCTAACCAAAACCTTATATCATGATTATGCATTGCAGTACCGACGAGGAAGAAACTTTCTGTAAACTGACAGAAATTAGACCAAGAGCCCGGAACGAAATTGATGCTGAAGATGTTCAAATAGGGCAGATTGTTATGTTAAACTATAACATTGATGACCCAGGAGAAATAGGTGACTGGTAAGTTAAAACATAAATTCCAATCCAATTAAACCATAAACTCTTGTTCACAATACAAAGGGTAATATTCTATATGTACAACAATGAAGCTCTTGTTTTTTAAAAAAATTTAACTATAGCAGTTTTATATAAACATTTCAGTTCAATTCATTGAATGTCAATTTTTAAAGAAATTTATTAATGTGTATAATATGTATTAGTAAATATCTGAAAAAAATTGAATTCATGGTACCTATTTTTCTACTCACACATGTTTGTATATAAAAAAATATAAATAAATATACAATGACAGTAAAAACATCATCTAACCTCAAAGTTAGCATAGTGTTGGATCAGTTGGAATAGAAATATTACTTATATACCAAATGGCTAATATTACTTTGGGTCTATGCTTCTTAATTCTGTCTCCTATGACGGAGGAGGCCTTTCAGTGGAATGTTGATGATAATGATATTTTTTTTATTTATACTATGTATTTGTTCGAAGGTATGATTTCAAAGTAGATGAGATAAGAAAACGCAGAAAAAACTATGAGCTCATCGGTACACTGTACTTGGGTTCCGAATCAGTGCCACAGAACAATACAAACATACTGGTAAAAGACAAAATATTTACCATTGAGGAGCCAGTGCCTTTGTCAGAAAGAAGTGAGGCGTATATCAAAACGATTGCAGTCGCACCACCAAAAAGTATGTAAGCCCAATTAGAAAATGTTTTATTTTTTATATAAGGCATAACCAGCTGGTCTTTTAAATAATAATATGGCTCTAAAAGATGCATTTGTTTTAAGATCACAGACAGAAAGCTACATTTTATTTTATTGTATAGGTATTATTCCCACCTAGTATCATAAAGATAAAAGTGCACACAATGTTCTGCTGAACCATAACCCTGATCCCAATGAACTGTTGCTAATCTCAATGAAAATAATGTTGATAACAAAAAAAAAAAAAACACCTGGCTTAGTTTGTTGTGGGCTTCTTCTTAGACCAGGACGCGTTTGGAACCCTTGTAGCTTTAGTTTTAAGTTTACGAATGTGGCTATCGCCATCATCTCACTACCCTGTGGTTCTTATGTACGCATCAAAAGTGCCACCCGTGGGCCTACATGAATAAAGATATTTTTGACTTTGACTTTGACTTTGAAATGAGCTATCATATATGATATAGATAGCTTGTATCCTGGAGATGGGATCAGACACTTTTTTCCGGGAAAATATAGGGTTCCTATGGGATTCAAAATAACAGTATTTGTTTTGTAGTACACGTTACCTATCAACAACTGAACTAATCTTAACTTAATATTTTAATATTTAACATACAAGAAATTCCAAAACAGCATATATGGGTCATCTAAATACTAACAGAATCTTGTTAATATTTCGTTTATGTTTTTTAGGAAGCCAACCGATTATCTGTAAAAAGTGTGGTGATGATGAAAGCAGGCCTTGCAAACGTTGTGGTTGTTATATATGTGCTGGAAAGGATTTGCCTGGAGAGGTAATTTGTTTTAACATTTTTAAAGGGCTAGAGGGTAACATATCACAGTTGACAGGAAGTTTGTAGCCCAGGGACTGGGCTAGGCTGAGAATTATGGTAGTATTCATTCGACTGTGAGATGATGATAACAAAAAAATAAACCTGGCTACTTCTGTTGTGGGCTCTCAGACAAAGGTGCATTGGAAACCCTCCTAGCTTTAGTTTTAAGTTAACGAATGTAGATATCACCATCACCTAACAGTGGTAACGTGTCATATGTATGAACACTTCATAAGTGCCTGTGATAAGGTCCACATGAATAAAACATTTTTTTTGAAATTTTTATCTTGCTGCCCTGCCCCGTATCAAAATGTTCCCAACCATCGAAAGCTTTGGCTTCACTTTTTACTTTTGCGAGTTTGTTTATCGGTAATGCACACATTAAAAAATGCGTAAAAACAATTTACAGCGAGCACCAACAAACAACAGCGAGGTTACTATAAAATTGATGAATTTCTTAATGACAAGGTTGCTAGGAAGCACACCAGTCCGATTACATCTCTCGCAAGACATTATTATATTTAAATATATAATTAAAATATATAAAATTAAATTATAGTTAAAATTATGATTTTGAAAAAGAGCAAATGCTGTTTTTGTTGTCGGATTCTTTTCATTAGAATCTGCATTCTGAGCCAGTGGTAGAGTTACGTTCTTATATAACCTACTTGAGTTTGAATTTCTTTTAAATTGGCTCTCGGAAAATTGTATGTATTGTTTTCAGATAATCCTCTGCGACGAATGTGATAACGGCTTTCACCTCAAGTGTCTGAAACCGCCTCTAATAGCTATACCGGAGGAGGATTGGTACTGCAACACTTGCAAACGAGATCCAAATGATGTGATAGCGCCGGGCGCCGCTAGACAGACGAAAAAGACCACTGGCTCTGAGACTACCCGAGACTGGGGACGTGGGATGGCCTGTGTTGGTACGCTACTTTTTTTATTGATGCAACTGTAGTATAAAACATGTTACTGAGTTTCTTGCTGGCTTATTCTCGGTAGAATATGCCTTCTTAACCGGTGGTAGAGTCTCTACAAACTGGCAAATTTGACGTTTAATAAGTCCTACTAAGATAATAAGACATTAGGTCTGGTAAATAAATATACTACGACAATAAACACATCGCCATCTAGTAAGGGTAGCTTGTGTTATGGGTACTAAGTTAGCTGATGAATATTTTTTTATGAATATAATGCACATAAATACTTATTATATACAGATAAACACCCAGACACTGAAAAAAATTCATGTTTATCACACAAACATTTTGAAGTTGTGGGAATCGAACCCACGGACTCAGAAAGCAGGGTCGCTGCCCATTGCGGCAGTCGTCATACTTAAATCTGATATTTAATTGCTTAAATCAAAAATGCACATAACCCTGAAACGTTAGAGATGCGAGACGGTACACCCGAAAGGGAAGCCGAAGCCTTACCCCGTAGGGTACCACGAGTTGCACCGCTTTTATAAATTCAAAATTCTAATTCAAAAAATTCAAAAATATTTTCAGGCAAAACGAAAGACAGTGCCATGCCAGCAGATCACTTCGGTCCCATACCAGGCATGGAAGTTGGTATGATGTGGCGATATCGCATGCAGGTAATTGTTTATTTTCTTATTTTTTAAGACCATAGATATATGGAACACACTGCCTCCTGCAACACAGTTTAAACTACCGCAGGAGACAGGGCTTTGCACGAATACGTCGTGAACTGTAATTGTATACGTTTTTCTGATAAAATAAAAAAAAAAAAAAAAAAAATTAAAATGTAAATTGTAAATTTTTGATGTTGGAAAAGAGCAACTGCTGAGTTTCTTGCCAGCTTCTTCTCGGTAGAGTCTTCCGGTGGTAGAGTCATTACACACAGAAAGACTTGACGTTTCAAAAGTGCTTATATTAGGCCTACTTGAAATAAATGAATTTTGAATTTGAATTATGAGTTGTGTGAATCCAGCCATCTACATGTCCTTCCATCTGTCAGAGCCAAAGCCAATTTACAAAATAAAAGAGCATATTTGGACTTTCATACAAGTGTATCAAATTAAGACTTAAAAATTGTAAAAAGTTAAACTATTATTTTTTACATTTACAGTTAATTTTATTTTAAAACATAATGAAAATGTAATGACTAAGTAGCTATTTAATAGGTACTTGTCCAGCGGCCTTTCTCCAAAGCTGCTTCTATCTTACAGGGCGGTAATCTGTTGTTAAAAACAAATAATAATATTAATCGATTGTTATGTAGAAATTTTAAATAATCTTTTTATCTCTGTTAACATATATATTTTTTTTAATAATACTCAATTTATATATTAATCAATAGTTGTATTATGTAGAAGTAGGTGTTACTTTTATATTTCGAAGAGCAAATGCTCGTTTATAATATTCGTTTTTTTATTTATAAAAATAGCACATAACTCGCTATATATATTTTGTCTCTTGGAATTCATATGCATTCATATTTTTTTATTATGTTTATAAAAAATGGAATAGAAATCATTAAAAATAATATATGGTTTCTGCAATGTTACAATAAAACAACAGTTAGGGCTCCAGACTGAGGAATTTAAATATAAAAAAAAAGTCACACACTGTGACAGCGTTGGAAGGTATATAGGGATATGAGCCCTATAACCATAGTTGAGTGGCCTCTTTTATGACTGAGGCATCAGTGGGACATAACTCAGACTGATTGTCATAATACTTAATGCAAAAATTTATTTAATTTCAGCTCTCGGAAACTGGGCTACATAGGCCAAGCGTCTCAGGGATTCATGGTCGAGACGCCTTGGGTGCCTTTAGCATAGTATTATCCGGTGAGTGCATTTGTCTCATATATTCTAATCAATAATAGAAGCGGCCATAGCGCAGTGGCTAGGAGCTTGACTTCACTTTCGGGGGACCAAGTTCGAATCTCAGCACGCACCTCTTAACTTTTCTAAGTTATGTGTAGTTAAAAAATTTCACTTGCTTCGACGGTGAAGGAAAACATCGTGAGGAAACCTGCATGCCTGTGAGTTATTATGTATGTACATAATGGTCTTAAAGGTATGTGTAGACCACCAATACATCCGCACTGGGCCAGCGTGGTGGACTACGGCATAGACCCTTCTCATTGAGGGAGATTACCATCCTGCCGGCAAGACGTGCTGCCAAGCAATTTAGTGACTTATGGGTATAGGTGCAATATAACTGCTACAGCCCTATACGGTGAGCACGCCACTACCCCAGATAATATGTGACGACGCAATCTAAGAGAGATTGCGTCGTTACATATTATCTGGTGAGATTGCAGTCAAGGGGTGACAGCTGATAAACTTGACAGCCCTTCTACATATTAAGACCATAATCACAAAATGGATGTGGTGTGCACTGTGCAGTTCTACTACTCTCGCGGTACTCTCGAGTATATGCATTAAAATCTTTGTCTTATTTATTCATAAGACACACCAGCAATTAATTTTAACTAAATTAATAATAAAAAAAAAAAAAATTACAGTAATCAATTATAGGTGTATACAGCATTATCGTTGTTAGGTCACAATTAAAAAAAAAATTAAAAACTTGAATAAGTATCTAAAGATTACTGAAAATAGTAATGTAAATATGAATTAAGCTATTATAACAGATTGATTAGTAATATTAAATTAAAATTAAAATTTATAATTACGATTATTTAATAGATTAAAGAGCTAGTGCATGAAACAAGCTATTATATCTGATAACTTAAAACCGAATTGGTATTCCTTGGTCCAAACGAAGATAAATATTTAATTCTAGGTAATGGAATTTATAACTGAGTTCAAAACTACTTTTTGCTTGGAATCTGTGAAATTTTATGTAAATGACAAAGTTTAAGTTCAATTAGAAAATCGTTATTGTATATCTATATTTATACTGCCTTATATTAGTTCATTTTATGCATACAAAGGAAATATATTTTACAATTTACCTTAACCTATAAAATCATAGTATAATAAAGAGCAGTAGAAATGAAAGCCTTTTAATTGTCATCAGGTGGTTATGAGGACGACGTAGATAACGGCAACGAGTTCACGTACACCGGAAGCGGCGGCCGAGACCTCTCCGGTAACAAGCGCACGGCGGAACAGTCCTGCGATCAGAAGTTTACACGGGAAAATAGGTAAGATTGCGCACTAAAGTTCTTACAACCAGCCTAAGAAAGGCCTCCTAGTCGGTTTCCTAGTAGAGTGTGCCTTTTAATGACGGCAAATCAGCAGTGGCGTGCACAGGAATTTGGACCAGAGCAAGCATAAAGAAATAAAATGGCATAAAATGGCGAAATCCTCATCCGCTGCCAGTTACATAAAAATGTTTGGGTAGCCAGCGCTTTTTTGCATGTATGAAGTGCACGGCACTGCAAATCAGAATATACCTGTCACCACTATTCCCCAGGGTGAGGCGACTGAGGGATTTCTAACAGACAACGGGTATCAGCGTCCTCACCAACCCAACACCAATTTTTCTCTCTTGTGAGAGATGAAAGCGAAGCCGAATGCTTCCAAGCAAACTTTGCATTAAGAAATATATTATAAAGATTCGAAAATAACAAGTCTTCACCCAAGATTGCAAACAATTTCTTTGTGATGGTACAAGTGGTTATACTCGTACGTTTACCAATTACAGAGCCTTAGCTCGTAACTGCGCTGCGAAGTCAGTAAGTGAGGACGGAGGGGATGCAGGCGCGAAGTGGCGTGAAGGGAAACCAGTTCGCGTCATGCGCTCGTACAAGATGCGCAAGGCGTTTCCCAAGTACGCACCGCTTGAAGGCATACGGTAAGTATCGACATACCTGTGTACCCTTAGTCCAAGATTTACTCACTCGCAATCGAGTAATCGTTTTGGAGTATCAAAGGGATCTTATTTATATTGTGTTAAAGCTCAAATTTGTCTGTAATTCTCAGGATTTCACAGGATTACAGGATTTTCTACTTTGAAACTGTTACAATAAGGCCCATTTTACTTTGAGCTTTAGAGCTTGATATGCGAAAACGGATCCTCGATTGTGTTCTACTGTTTCGAACCACACTAAATCTAGTGTTAGAACAATTGTCCACCAATCAAAGACTTGCGCATGTGTTCAAGTTACTTTGTCGCTAGCTGCAGTTCTCTATAAAAATAAGCGTGGATGAGAGAATGACGAATGGGAAAGGAAAAAAGAGAACACAAAAAAGAAAACGTAGCCTGATCAAAACGCTTCCCCCTCCGAGAAGGACGGCCATTGAATTTAGGAGGATTTCGATGACCACAAATGTTTTTATTACATGGTTGTCGCACTGGCCAGCAACAAGAGCAGTTCGTCAAATGGTGCAAGCAGCGTTTCGCGTATTTAAATAACGTTAATACTATGAAGTGTTTCACATTACACTTCATTAACCTAAAAGTTTTTGTTTCACTTTACTTCATTCCCTATTGCCTATCAGCAAGCACCAACCAATTTACTTTTGATTTCCAGGTATGACGGAATTTACAAAGTAGTGAAGTACTATCCAGAAAAAGGTCTTTCTGGTTTCCGCGTGTACAAATACCTACTGCGTAGAGACGATCCTAGCCCAGCACCTTGGGAGCCGGATGCAAAGCAGTTTTCTATTGTCGTAAGTACATTTTACTAATAGTGTCATAAATATTTATATTAAAACTAGATGTGCCCTGCTGCTTCGCCTGCGTAATTTTGGGAGGCAGCGTACTGCTACATAGTCTACACCTATAGTCATATACGAGATTTTTAGATATTTTCACAATTATTTTTCTTTCATTGAAAAGTATACTATATTATTTCTAATACCTCCTAGAATATGTATAAAAAGATTTATGAAGATCAGTTCAGTAGTTTTCGCGTGAAAGCGTAACAAACAAACTTACATTCATTTATAATATTAGTAGGGAGTAGGGATTCAGAAAATGTAACTAAGAATACACATGGCATTCAGTTATAATTAAACAACTCGCTGTTGCCCGCGTTTATTACGGTTTTTTACAAATTCTGTGGTAAACGTTTGTTTCCCGGGATGAAAAGTATCCTATTTTACTACATTCCTTTCAAATAATTCCTTTCAAAATTCCTTAGTTTGGGCGTGTAGAGGAAGGAAAATGGAGGACTGAAATTTTTTTTTTTTTTAATGGAAAAAAAATATAACATATTTTGAACCTTAAGGCTTCTCGACTAGTCTGGACATCTGTCTAAAATGACAGATTAGGTTCCAAAAAATAAAAACAAACACCATTTACAGATTCGATGTACCCGATGGTACCCACACTAGGTACTCCTGTTTCGTGGTCGCCATTTACAATTTAACAATTTAAGTTTATGGTTTATAATCCTTATTATATTAATACTTATTACGGAGTTGTGAGATAAGTTGTTGGTACCATGTTTGTACATAATGTTGCATAAAATAAGTATATGTATCTCTAATATCTTTTGGGTTATTTAGGTACCATATATCTCCATCTATGGTTATCTATGGTACCTAAATAATCCAAATTATATTACTACTATATATATTATATATATTATTTATCTTCAAAGGGCCTAACGTTAAAACATATGACAAAGTTGTAATTGTGTTCAAAGTATTGTTTTAAATGATTAAATAAAAGAGCAACAGCAGAGTCTCTATCCATTTGATTCCTTGGGGAAAGAAGGCTATCTACTCTATAGACCCACAACACTGTTCTAATGCATGTTGGTAATACTTTAATAGTATGTCATAAGTAAGGAAGAATAATATTCATGAGAATAAATTATTATTCTTAAGAAACCAGGTATTTAGCTTCAATATTATATTTATAAATATTAATTACTAATTAACAAAATGATCTTAAGTACCATCCTGTATATTGTTAGATTTAACACCTGGTTCTCATACACTTTTTTTACATGCGCCTGTTTTTCTAATATTAAACAATGACATCAAGTTTATTAAATACCTAACATTCCAGTACCCAGATGGCTACTTAGAAGCCGAAGCACAAAAACTGAAGCTCAAACAGACTAAAAGTAAAACCAAAGATACTAAAAATGGATCGCCCGAGAGTACTACGAAGGCTTTGAGCGAGAACAATCACAAGCCAACACGCAAAAGCAAAAGATCCACAAACGGTAGCAAGGACAGCAAAAAGACAAATGGCGTAGGGAAAACAACGGGCAAAAGACGCAGGATATCCTCAAGCGAGGATAACACGCAGAGTTCAGATGAAAGCAGCGACAATTCTAGTAAAAGTAATACAAGGAATAGTAAGGACACCAGTAGGAAATCTGTTACCAGGACGAAACAACCTGATGTATCATCTCCCGCAGTAGAAAAATCGCCTAAGGGCACAAAATCTGATGATTCAGCCAAAAAGGTGGTCAAACTTGGTTTCGCTAAAAACGAGAGTTCGAAACAGAGCAATAAGAGTGAGAAACGAACGAGAAAACGGAAAAACTCCCCAGATGATAAAACCTGTCAGACCAAACTCACGTTCTCTCCGGTTAGTAAAAAGGTCAAGAAAAATCTGGATTCTTTCACTGAAGGTATTACTTCTCTTCTGTATTCTATTATCTTTAAACTTGTCCTGAGTAGCTTTTTCATTACTGAGGATTGTTATATCGATATTGCTTGCTTGATTATATTATGACTCCATCTACTCCGAATCTTTGACGTATGATACTGTAGACGGAACACTATAGTGCTTCCTCCACATGTTTCGTCCAAAGTCTCAGTCTACGTCCGCGTGGCCTCTTTGCTTCGATCTTGCCCTTCGGCATCAACTTTTCGATACTGCTCGAGTCTTTTCTGGCTATGTGACCGAAGTACTCGAGTGTTTTCCGCAGACAGATGGTGAATAGACGAGCTTGCATGCCCATAATTTTTTAACAGGCTTACAAAGAAGGAGGTTCCAAATTATTCTTTTTTATGTTTGTCAGCTCAGAGCTCTGTCATTTATGAATCGATTTGAAAAAGTTGGTCCCATTTTCATCAGGTCAAGATCTGTTTAAGGGATCCTAAAGAAATTACTCTTCAAATATTATAGGGATACTTATAGCAATTTGAGTATTTTTATAAGTATCTTGAGCATTTGCTATCGAAAAGCACCATTTGGTCACTTGATGATGGCCACGGATGGCCAGCGGAACTACAAAATAGTAAAGTATAACACTGGTTGCGCTTCGATTATGGGCTATGGTAGGTAAGAAATTTATGCTCGTCACAATAAAAGAGCTGATGGTGAAGTGCCGGGAGAACTCCTCAAGTATTATCACCTTCAAAATAGGTTCTCATTTTAGTACCTCTATTTATAGATTCAAAATCAAATTCGGACGAAGAGAAGGAGAACGTAAAGCTTACTGCGAGTGAACAGAAGGCTATTGACGCTGACGAGTTAAACGCTAAACTGTGGGGCGAATGTCTTGAGATCTGCCAGCAACAGAGCAAAAGGGTATGCTATTTTGTTTTTTATGCCACTATAAGTAAGTCCTTGACTGCAGTCTCCCTTGGTGGTAAGGTAGGTGATATGTGATATTTGGGGGTATGGTAGTCATACCACTAATCAGTTTCTACGCGACATTGCACCGGAACACAAAATCGCTTAGCGGCACGTTTTTGTCGGTAGGGTGGTTACTAGCCTCGGCCGAACCCTCCCCAAGACCAGACCAGAGAAAATTCAGAAATTATAAATACCCAAATTGCCCCTGCATGGAATCGAGCCCGGGACCTCCTGTTTAGTAGTCAAAATGTTTGTAAATATTAATTATTTTTAACCGACTACCAAAAGGAGGTGGGTATTAATTCGTCACATATAGACCGATTTGCAACGTTCTTTATTTTTTTTTTTTATTGGGGTTTATTACGAAATGGTTCCATTTAAATTTCGTATACATGTGATGAAGAGTTTCGGAGACAGATAACGGAACTCAAAAAATTACAGCAAATCAACCGCGATTGCTGCTAATGCATAAATATGAATTGTTTATGCCGTCACACAACGTAACATAACGCCTGCATAGGGTATACTGAATACATCTAATCCTTTCGAGTATACGAAAGCATTACGCAGATGTATATTATATATCGGGGTGCACCCACCTTTTCTAACAAAGCTAGATGCACATTTTTTAGATGTAAGCACATAGTACACCTGCTTGATTTATGCAAAAAATTATTAAAATTTTAGTTGGCATAACATTGTGCGTCTCTCCCGTCGTCTGGTTGCCAGCTTCGGTCTAGACTAGTTACCAGCCTACTGGCAAAGTCGTGCCGTCACGCTACGATGCCGCGTGGAAGGGTTTTAATATAACTGCCATATGCCACTGCACTGCTATTGTGGTATCTTAGACTAGACTAGACTTCTTAGCCTGCTTTACGATTTACTACCAGGTGAAACTGCAGTAAAGGTTTTTTGATCCACTACATGTTAGACCTTGACTGCAATTTCACCTGGTGGTAAAATGATAATGCATTATAAGATGGTAGCGGGCTAACCTGTTAGGGAGTATGTTCATCATAACCCTTATTAACTTGAGGATTAACTTGTAGTGGAATAAAAAAAGTGAAACTTATCCAAAGTTGTCAAAAAACAAACTTTTCTTAGACATAACTGTATTTATGTAAATAAAATAAGTTACTTTTGTTAAATTTTTATTTAATGACATAAGTGTGTGAAGAGAAAAGTCGTTATGTATGTCGTAATTTACCTTAATTTTTTTTCAGGAGTTCATAGAAAATGTGATGCAAGTTTTCCGCTGCATTATATGCCAGGGATTGGCCGTTTCCCCTGTAACAACACCATGCCTTCATAATTTCTGCTTTGTGAGTATAATTAGACAATAGAATAGAATAGAACAGAAAACTTTATTGCAACACAACAAAAAAAAGGAAAATACAAGGAAAACAGTAATAGTACTTAGTGCTAGCGTGCAAAGGCGGCCTTATCACTAAAAGTGATCTTTTAAAGGCAACCTGAGCGTACGAAGCCGATAAAAGAGTGGAAAATGGATGGTGCATAAAGTAAGTTACAAAAAAAACAAAAAAAAAGAAATGTAATATAAACTTACATGAACATACATACTACATTTACATATTAACTACACAAATACCAACATAAATTTATATATACTATGATAGATATATGTGATATATATTTATGCTATTATAAACTTACATACTACTCAATTACATAGATAAGTAATAATTCTTTAAGCGATGTTTAAACAGGTGAATGGTTTCGGAATGACGTATTTCCCAGGGGAGCGAGTTCCACAGTGTTACAGCTTTAACAGTGAATGACTCGTTATAGCGCTGAGAGCGAGATAAGGGAATCTCAAGCTTGTTGTCATTCGCCGACCGGAGACAATATTATAATTTGGCTACATTATTTTCATATAATGTAGCCAAATTATAATATTGCCCCACCATGCCTCTAAAGGAAACCATGTTTGAACATAAATCACAACATTCTTGATTTGATTTCCGGGTAGAGCCTAAAATAGTTTCAGTAGTGTTATAAATAAAATAATATATTTGGTTTAATCATTTGATCTCAAGGTTTACATAACATTGTCTTGGTAATATAAAATGAGTTGTTTTTTTGAAGATTGATATTTTATGCCTAATGAATTTTCGGCATAAAATGCGAGCCTAAGATGGTGGCAGGCTAAAGTGTTAGAGGTATGCCTGTTATATCATCATTAACAGTTTGTAATGATTAAAAAATGAGATCATTCCGAATGGAACATTTAAAAATGGACGTCAAAAATGTTTTTTAATCCTATTGGCTCAACATATATTTCAAGTTTACGTACAGCCTACTGTGTGTTCTGCAACTTCAGGATTTATTTGAAACCGTACGGGGCGGTTCGGAGTTTGAAAGTAGGTACAGTTTACTGGTGGCATCAAATTAGGTTAGCATGCGCCATTAAATCACTGAATAATCTAATACCGACTCTGACCGACCCTAATATATCGAGTCTGTAATTATGGTCTTTCCTAACGGGTTTAACCATCACACTGGAGAGTCAGTTTGGTGATCGCAGTAGACGGTAGTAGTAACAGCACATATAACGCAGCTAAACACGGTCTCAATACATTTTATAAAAAAGACAAATACATGTATATTTATGTATATATTTATATATACTAGCGGACCCCAGCGCCATCTGTCGGGCTATTTGGTGAATCTTAACCATCCAAGGTGACACCCAAACGTATACCAAAAAATTCATTCAAATTGGTCCGGCCGTCTAGGAGGAGGTCAGTGGCATACACACGCACACATAAAATATATATATAAAGATATATGTAACAATATTTATTTTTGTTTTACAGTCATGCATGAAGCGGGCCTTCAAAACGACAGTGTCCAAATCCTGTCCGTACTGCCGTCAGAAATTGACAGATTTCGAGCTGACTACCAACGAACAACTTATGACCGCTTTACGCACAATCCTACCGGGCTATGACGCTGGACAGAAGTAAAGTCACCATAAAGCTGGATCCACACGCAGGTACATGCTCGACGAGCAAGCTGTACAGTATATCTGACTGGTCTCTGTTATTGCCATCGAACATAGAGAGATTACATACGACATAGATTAATAATAAAGACAAGTGTGCTCGACCAATGAACTCCATATTAATTTGAACTTAACACACTCCCTTGACTTGTCTTATATTGAAATAGTGCTATCATTTTTAGTTTTAGTTAGGGGATATAGTTTAAAAGGTCATCCAATTTAGTATATATATTTATATAGAGATTTGTGAACAACAGAATTATTGGCACTATTCTTTATAACATCTACGCATCGGTACCTAAAGTCCTTAAAGTATAACATGTTTAGAATTGTAGTTGTTAGCAATAACTGTATATAACTTGTTGTAACGTCAAAACAACAGTTAATTTTAATTCGTAGTAAAAAAAAACTTGCCTATGATGTGTTACAAGGTTTAACAACCAAAAATTGTAGAGTTTGATAAATTAATACGCTAAATGTAAATCGACCGGATCGATAAATAAGAAATCAATTCATTTTTATATGAAATACAGTAGCTTTTCTCTTTACAAGAAAACACTCTCAAATTCGTCATTAATTTTATATATCATATATTATTTAAAGTCCATGATAGTTCCAGCGATTCTAACGATGAGGACAATACCGACTTAAAAGGAAGAAGTTGCACCATTTAGTCACTACATTCTTTGTGACATTATTGCATTAAGTATTGTTTATTTTTAACTTAAATAAATATATATATATATTATCTTGGATATTATGAAATGGTTTTAAAATCATAGTCTGTTTTACTAATCATGTCATAATTTAAGTAGGTATCTCAAGAAATGCCTTTTTTGTAGATGTAATTTTTATTCTATACTTGCATTTTGAGTCTATTTTTTAAGTAAAATTATGTTTTGAACATTGGTGTTGAATTACAAACCTAAACGTAAGGTTTATGTTTATTACGACGTATTACATTACGTCGAAAGACTTCCTCCCGCGTGAATAAAATTTCTTGATCTAACACATAAAAGTGTAAGAACTTATGCTTTGTTCTAATAAAGGATGATAATTATGACAGCTCGCAGACGGGATATAATTTCCTTACAACTTGAAGGTGATAGTTGCACGGCAATACTGTAAGGTCAGATTCTCATTTGCGATACAAAACATTGGTTATTTCATTTCATTTTTGATTCAATTATTTCCATCTATGAATTTTTACATGTACACATCATGCATTATGAATGCATTATGATAATAATATCGTATGTAATGATTTCTAATTGTTTAAACTTAAATAATTTGTTATACAATGTGTACATAAAAGCCGAAATAATACATTCATTGTCTCTGAAATTTATCTGTAACTAGATGTCTAAATGTTAACTCTAATAGTTATTGAGTAAACCATTGCCACTGTTACTGAAATAAACTGTGGCACTTTATTAGGAACGCGTCGCGTAGCGTAGGTACTATGCACGCGTCGATCTTTTATATGTCTAGGGTTGTCATAAGTTAACACTTAGAATGTTTTGAATTCGTTTGTATGGAAAAAAAATATGCTCCCTTTGATTTAATATTTGTACAGGATGATTCCATATGAAATATACTTATGGAACTAACAGTATTTCGTAATTCCGCTACACGTTGTATAAGTAACAGTTTATATGCAATGAGTGGGTGGTACCGAACAATGAAGTACGATATTATCTATATTATATTTAACCGAAAATAAAAACAACACATTCATACAATTCGCCTGCCAAAATAATCATCCTAAATAAAACAAAGCATAGTGTTTGTTTCATTTCTGAGTACTTCATAAAGGTAAAATGGACCTAATACGCCTGGTTTTAAAGTCGTAGATTCTGTTATTTTGTCTTTTTTTTCTTCTACATTCGTTACGGTATGATCTCTGGTTGTAAGTGTGTACAAGAATAAGCTTAATAGCAAGGTAATTAGGTTCAATTTAATGAAACTATAATGGGGTATATGTAAATCTGACTCTAATGAACATTATAGTACTTTTTACATCAGGCAGTGATAAAGAGTATAAGACGCTGCAAATGTGTGTGTAAGCGATTAAGTGTTGCGATGCGATGTCGCGTAGAAACCAATTAGGAGTATGACTACCATACTCCCTAACAGGTTAGCCCGCTACCATCATAGACTGCATCATCATTTACCACCAGGTGAGATTGCAGTCAAGGGCTAACTTAAGTGGAATAAAAAAAAAGCGCGAGAGTTCTCAGTACCGTCCGAGACACGGTTGTCGTCGCCACTACGTTCTACGCACACATTTGTAGCAAGTTCGCTTAACTCGCGCCATTAAAGAATAGATTTATAAAAGGTGGCCGATGTTCGCACAATGACGGGGTAATCAGTGGTGTGCATAGAGGGTATGAACACAGGGGATGCAGATGATATAAAATGAAAAACCTCCAGTAAGAGTTATAAAAAAAATTAAGGATAGGCATTGTAAGAGTTATAAAACCCTACCCTTGAGTATTTATAACTCGGACTGATGATTTCCTGCACTTTATATCATCTGCATACCCTGTGCATACCCTTTATGCACGCCACTTGGGGTAATATAGTGGTTGGTGGGTCGTACGAGGCGACTTAAAGAATATAACGGAGAAAAGGCAGCACTGTGTACCTCTTGGCTACTACTACTCACCAACCGTCTGCTCAGATTACAGGAGGCCTTTAGCTATCCACTCTTATAGACTATTCATGATACAAAATATTTATTCTTTAATGGCGGGGGTAAAGCATCACAAACAAATACCATCGCTTTGATAGATTAAAGAACTATATTTATGAACATTAGACATTTACTAAAGTTTTTCTAGAACGCAATTTAATGAATTCAGTTTAACTGTAGGTAGTACTTAAACGTTTATGCCTTGTTGTGCCTTGTTAAAGTTAAATTATGTATGCGTAAGCAATTAATGTAAATGGTTATTGACCTGCTGACAAGGGCAGTGGTGCACTTCATACGAGCACAAAAGCACTGCCTATCCTAAATTTTCTGTATGTCTCATGAAGCAGAAGATTTTCTGCATTTAATGCCATCTTCCTTCTATTTCATCAGCGACTCTCGGGCAATCGACTCTTTCACCAATTACTATAAGATTGATGTGAAAGGCATATACTAATTTTCGGCAGCGACTGTAGGAGAGCCGTAGCTTAATTGGTGAAAGCGCTCAACCCGCGATTGCCCGAGAGTCGCTGGTTCAAATCAAAAAATAGAAATATTTACATGCATTTTAAATTTATAAAATTGATAATTCCTCCAAGTGTAGGTAAAAACACTACTAAAAAATTATAAAAATATCTTCCTTCTATTTGACCCGACGCCACTGGACGCGGGTATGTAAAACCCCCTTAGTGTGCATTTATTGTAGACTATTTTTTTTTTAAATAGTAATTGTGGACGGACAAATTTAACGGCCCGACAGACGGTTTGTGGAAAACAATCGCCTATATAAAGAGCAGCAATTCGCAGGGCATGCAAGGAACACATCCTAAAAAGTTTCGCTCTGTGTTATCAATATAGGTGGTTGTTATTACCCTGGAAGCCACGTAATCATATCGAAAAAAATAAATGATGCTTGCCAGCAGAAATCAGCATTTACAGATTCTCCATTGTCACTTGCTTTAAGAAGTGGCAACAATCGATAGTCATACACACGATTATGTATATTATAACATAAAAATCTTATTCATGTAGTTTTAGTATGACTGTGCAATTTCTTAACTTTTTATTGTTAAGGCTAAGATACATGAGACGCCCGTATTAAAAATGTAAATGGGGCAAAATCATATATGATAATTTCAGATGGAATATAAATATGCATAAGATTATGATAGCCCACTTTAAATGACGTCAAATAATTGATAATTTAAAATTTAAATACACATGGCGTCTAGTTAATGTACTTATTTACTATGTTTACAATGAATGGGTTCGGAATGAATGAATGTTTGGAGTATATAAAATTGCATGCTGCTTTTATTAATATTGCTTGTAAGAAAAATATAAGCATTATTATATTATTGACGTATTGGTCCGAACCCAAAACCTTTGAATGCTTATAACTTGTTTGAACTCTTACAATTAAAAAAGTTTGCGAGGAGACACGTACACGTACATTATTAATTTGACGTTTCCAGTGTTATCAGATTTTAATGGCAAGAAAATAGAGTTGCGAGTAAGTCATATGTCTACTTACAAGAGTGTGTCATTCATACGATGCGTGGATCTAAACTAATTTTTTTAATGTCTGTCTTAGTAGTATATTGTGATAAGTTATTAATAAATATCTATTGGCATCTTTCTATAACTAATATTTAGAATTATTATTATGAATATTAGGTATCCTATTAGCTTTATGCAATTGAGTTGAATCACTACTGCGCTGTAACATCACTTTTAAAATAAATGTGACAACATTGTTTTATAAAATGACAGTTGCAACTGTCAGTTTACTCCAAAGAATTCCGACTTAAGGGGCACGGGAAAATTAATCTGTAACGTACAAATTAATTTTCCCGCGTAATAATACTAATAATACTAAGTTATCTATAATAATTATTTTAAATATTACTGTAGCACACTGTATGTCACCTTTATTCGGACAGCTAATTAGGAAAAATGTTTTATTTACTTCGCCGACTGGTAGCATGTTAAATAATTAGGATTTTATTTTGTATTAATATTTAAAAATTAAAACTGATAGTGTTTCGCGTGTTATGTGATATGAGAACAATCGTTATTATTTAATAATTATGTAATGTGTAGAAATTAAGTCAATGATACGAAATTTAGCATTTTTTATTGCCATGGTTGAATTGTGATGACCGTAATTTGGTTGGTTTACATTTATTATTTTACGCACTGTGCTTTTAATGTGGTCAGCAAATGGATGAACTTCGTAAATGTTGCGTTCGGGACGTAGATGATGCGGCATCGTATTTACTTTTAATCCAGGTTCGGAAAATTGCGCGAATAACTTTTTAGGTATTCGATTAATTTATTTTATTTTAAAAATAAAACAATAGGTATGATGACTAATTTAACTTTGAAACTGCCCTAAGATGTTTGGAAGTATCTACTGTATTCAAAAAAATACTTCCTACGCTCGCTGGTTGTCACCAAATTAGAGCTTTGGCTTATGTATATGTTTACAAAGATTTGACGTCATAATTTGGAAATCAGCGTTTCACCTGTCATGGCGGGACGCTATATTTAGTAGTTTTATTTAATGATATAAAATACCATCATATGTGAGTAAAAATAAATTTGTCATAATACACGAATCCAATATTTTAGCGATATTGTCCCTGAAAAGGTTGATCAGCACTGGGCGGTTTAGGTAAAGCCTAAATAGGCATCATGATTTCATAAATAGAATAAAATTTCTTGACGCTTGGTCGCGGAGTTCCATCCAGTGCGTTTCAAACTTGGGGCGTTTTTGTACGAGCCACCGCAAAGCACGATTCGCCACCACACACTCCTCACGATGTGGAGACGATGCGTTAAGGCCGAACCGCACTTCGTAACACGACAACGCCGTATTCACAAGTTTCGAGCTGTGCGATATCTTCGAACGAGTGGAAGTATGGCATTTGGACGCTCGCAATCGTTTAGTTGTCGAGTACTGAAAATCTGCTACGTGAAGGTAAAATGGTCTCAATCTACCTTGTTTTAAAGTCGTGGATTGTGTATTTTCGGTTTTTTACTTTTAAATTTGGACCGTTATGAGGGCTGGTTATGTATAGATTGTCGTACGGGGTGGCTCGTATAAAATCACTGGGAGTAATTTAGTTAGTTAATTATAGTTCCGATATGGTTGAATAGTTTTAAGACGAACGGTTCAGTATAAACAAACCATTGCTTAAACTAGTTATTTTAAGAGTTTGATAGTACAAATATATAGCGAGACTTAATTGTTTTATTTGAATATTTTATTAATATGATGTACATTTTTGTGCGCATGGGTTTCGTTTGCTTTTCAAGGGTCGTAGGTTTGAATCTCGTACATCATTTAAAAAAAAAAAATTGTTAATGCCACACAAAATACTACAAAACCCTTGTAAATGCATTTTAATGATAAAATAATTATTTTAATGCAATTTGTGCAGTAATAATTTTATTGAACTGCCTTCTGTAATAGTCTTATTTTAATTTCTGACTACGGTTAAGGAACAAGTATTTGAAAAAGACATTTCTGCATCTTCTAACCAATTCGAAACGGGTTAATATAATTGATTTAAATTGTTTGTTATCTTTTAAGTTTTAGACCTATTTAAGTTTTATTCTTTTTAGTAGTAATTAATGTAATTAATTTTATATTATAAAATAAATATTAGACAAAATGCATTGGATTTAATTTCATAAAACTGTTCTGTTATGCTATCATCATCTTCATATCAACCCATTACCGGCTCACTACAGGGCACGGGTCTCCCTCCCACAATGAGTAGGGGTTAAGGCCGTAGTGCACCACGCTGGCCCAGTACGGATTGGTGGACTCCACACCTACCAGGGTATGCATAAGGCAGGAAAATTGCATAGAATGGCAAAAATCCTCCTGCTATGCGAGTTATATATCGATTTTAGGGTAAGCAGTGCTTTTAAGCATGTATGAAGTGAACGCCACTGATATGTAGAACTCTCAGGCATGCAGGTTTCATCACCATGTATTCCTTTACCGTTAAAGCAAGTGATATTTTAATTACTAAAAACACATAACTTAGAAAAGATGGAGGAGCGTGCTGGGATTCGAACTCTGCTCCCCGACAGTGAAGTCAAGCTCCTATCCACTGGGCGAACGCCGCTTCAATAAATAAGTTAGCCATAATAACGCGCAACGAAAACGCGTTACTGGCTACGGTTACGCGGCTTAATCAAAAAGTGTGGCCGTTATCTAAAATGGACCAAATTGTCCTCTGTTTAAATGTTTCTATATTATTTTACAAACTTCGTATGGAAACATTTCGTCCACATTTCCACATATCGTTACCGTGCTATTCTAATCTTATCAAGATAAGGGAAAGAACTCGCCGGGGTCGGTAGTTTCAAGCATATTTATTTATTATTTATGTACCATAAATTTTGATTTTGAACATATACATGAAGATTACAAAGGAAAGCTTATCTCTATAAAATTCAAATTTTCAAATTCAAAATTTCTTTATTCTTGTAGGCCTATCACAGGCACTTATGAAGCGTTCATACATATTTGTTTACATAATTGTAAGGGGATGTTGATCACTTCGTTCGCTAACTTTAACCTTAAGCTACGAGGGTTCCAAACGCGCCCTGGTCTAAGAAGACCCCACAACAAACTTAGCCGGGTAAATTTTTTATTTTTGGTATTATCATCTCACAGTAAATTTATATTAAGCTGTCAAGTAAGAGCAATACACACTCAAGCCAGTGGCGTGCACTTCATACATGCACAAAAGCACTGCATACCCTAAAATTGATATTATAACTCGTATAGGAGGAGATTTTTACAGTTTTATACAATTTTCCTGCTGTATGCATACCCTGGTAAGAAACCCAGTGCACGCCACTGACTCAAGCTTTTTTATCGTTTAAGTAATCCCTAACGTTATAACAGGATTTTTCTGTAAGCTTACGTTTTATACAAACTTTGAACTTATTGAGATCTATAAGAGATCTCTTCCAGCTACCCCAGGATATAAGTAAGATGATTTTATTGCGATTTTATCTTCATCAATATCATTAAAAACCATTACCGGGTCTCCTATACCACTAGTGCCGTCTCCGCTGCGCCATCTTATTTCTATACTCATTGTTCTATTGTCTTGCTTTAGAAACTCGTGTTTCTAACTCATTCTTCTTTACCCGTGTTTTTTTACTGTACTCTTCTTTCTGTATTCTACTTGTGTTTTTTAGTGTACCTTTATTACTATACTATACCTGTTTTTCTATACTATACTCGTGTATATGACGGCCGGCTGGCGCAGTGGGCAGCGACTCTGCTCCGAGTCCTAGGCCGTGGGTCGATTCCCACAACTGGAAAATGTTTGTGTGATGAACATGATTGTTCTTCAGTGTCTGGGTGTTTATCTTTATATTATAAGTATCTGTATATTAATATTATAAGTATATTATATTTATTATATTCATAAAAATATTCAACAGTTATCTTAGTACCCATAACACAAGCTACGCTTACTTTGGGGCTAGATGGCGATGTGTGTATTGTCCGTAGTGTATTTATATATTTATATATAAATAAATATACAACAACAATACACACTGTCGTTGTATATTTGAATAATAATTCTTACTCGTATTTTTATACTCATATTTCTATACAATACTTGTTGATACTTGTGTTCCCATATTACTTTTTTTTTATTTCACTATAAGTGAGCCCTTGGCTGCAAACTCACCAGTTGGTAGGAGATAATGCTATCTAAGATGTTAACGGGCTAACCTATTAGGGATATAGCAGTAATATTTAACCCATAGCCCGAATCGGTTTCTACGCGACTAGAACGCTAAATAGCTTAGCGGCATCTCGTTGTAACTAGCCGCGGCCGAAGCCATACACATACACCAGACCAGACCAGAGAAAATTCTGAAATTATAAATTTCCCAAATTGCCCTTGCTGGGGTTCGAACCTGGGACCTCTCATTCAACTGCTACGGCCCACCGCTCCGTCAGGAAGGTTGTACGTACTTATACGTTTCTATGATAATCTATATAAAAATGTGTTTTGTAGTGGAAGAGCGAGATCTTCTGGCACAGGTTTTAAACTTAACAGAAGTTCTCCGCCTTATCTGCTATTGTTTTATGTGAACAAATAAATTTTAAAATTTTCATTTCATTTTCATTTCATTGCAGTACAGATTTGTTTGGTTGTCTAGTACAAGTAAAGCTAAATATTATATAAGGTATAAGAGGGAACAAAACTAAAACATGATATATTTTAGATTATGATTTATTCAAACGGGAATCCATCCCGAACAACTCTGAGCACAATATCACCGACGCGTGATTCGCACACGTCATACACTGCAGTAAACATAATTATTTATTGAAAACATTTCCTAATAAATATTCTTTATTGCTATAAACATCACAGACTTATTATTAAAATATTCTATTAGTATCGGATTTGTGGGTTACATTATAATGGTATAAATAGAAGACCTATGCCCTTCTATCCTACGTAGCTTTTGTAGATTATTAAAACCAAAAAATATTACAAGTATACATTTCTCAATAACATGTGAAAACTATATAATACTGCCTACATACCTATATAATGTATTCAGGCTCTTACTTATTTACGATTAGGTAGTTATATATGCCATAGCTAATGTAAACAAATTAATGAAATATGTTTTTAAAACAATTAAAAAAAATTATGAAAACATCAATACATAAAAAAAAACTTTTAATTAAATTTATTTTTATTTTCTAATTTCAAAACATTATGTACGTTTTTAAATAAACTAAAAAGTATGTAATGAAAAGGTGTTTTACTTTGAAAAGCATTGGCGGAATGAGAGACGTAGCTTCAAACGTAGCGTAGGTTTAATCCTGTCAGTTCCGAAATATTTATATAAATTTTAATATTAAAAAAATTATATCTCCTCTAATTGTAGGTAAAAACACAATAAAACAAATTATTAAATTTATAAGACAGATTAGAAATAATAGAGTATAGTATATATATATCGCCAAGCAAGTTGTACTAGGTAACACGCCTCAGGTGTAACAGGCCTTGGAGGCGAAATGTAACGCCTGCTTCAATCTTGTATTTAAAATGCTGCAGAATGCTCTAGTATGTAGTACTTATGCTATGTTACAACGCGGAATATATTAATTAGGTTATATGCCTGGTACTATTCGTCAAGGTGTGAAATTTCACTTATATCTAGAGTCGACCATAGAATTAATAACATACAGAACCCTCGTACAACCATTATTGCATGCAGAGCACGGTGTCCAAAAACAGTGAAAAAGCCCCGCGGAATGTTGCTAGCTCACAAAATTTTCCCATTTAATGGTAAACGTTTAGAACTTTAGAGGTAAAATAATTACTGTCAACTGTTAAATGGAATGAAGTGACTAACCGCCTGTTCGAGAAACACTACTAAAGTGGAGTGGTTTTTGATTCTACAATATTAGTCGTTTACACGATTTCCGTATGTTCTTAATAGAGGAGTCGACTTACCTCAAAATATTATGCTACGATTTAATTGTGACGTATAACATCTAACCATATAAATCTTAATAACAAGACACTAGAAATGATTCCCTTTCGTTCGGTGTCAAGTATTTTCTATATTTAAAGTTTTAATTATAGAAAACTCTTGTTGCCGAACCGCGCTTCTAAGAAGCCTTATCCCTATGTGTTTGGAGTTTAATCTATATATCTTTTATAAATAAAAAATTACAATAAAGTAAAAACGCGGTAAAATATTATTATCTGGCTCAATAAGAGGATTTGTTTTTAAATATACATACTTATGAATGAATGAATGAGTGAATATACTTTTATTGCACACCACAAAAAGTTAATAAAAAAAAAAAGTATAACAAAATAAATTAACAATTTGGCGGCCGTATCGCTTCATACCGATTGCATATATTTACTTACTTGACTTATATATATTTTTTTTCTTTTCTGGTATTTATAGCTCGATATAATATATATTACTTCTTTATTTTTATATTTGTTTCATATATTTGTCTTGTTTGTGCAATTTTATGTTTATGCATTCGTATGTAGTTATTTAAGTGTAGGTTTATTATAATGTTTCACCACCTATTTGTTCTCTTCCGAAATTGCCTGGCAGAGATCTAAACTAAGCGATAAGGCAACCTTTTGTATTCTACTCCAACATTTGTGTTTTTCTCTCGTTTCAGTTACTTAATAAAAATAATAAATAAAGCAGTAAGTAATAATTCTGCAATGATTTTCTAGTGTCAAATAACAATTTGTGTGCTCTGAATCTCGTTGGCGTAGACAACTTGACGCGTACCTATATAAACATTTCTAGTATCTTGCTATTATGATTTATATGCTTTTAACCACTAGAAACTAAGTTTCAATGAATATTTATTATCTAACCTAACTTAACCTAGCTTTACATTTTGACAAATATAGTACTTTTGCAGCAGGATTTGGTAATCATTTACTAGATAAATTATTGGTTATACACTTATTAAAACTTAGAACTAACTGATCATTTACTACATTTGATCTTCGAATATATGAATATAAAGTAAGAACTGAAACAATTTTTTGCACCTCAACGAACAGGGCCAAGTAATCTGCCCTAGGTAAACCTACACTAATACCTACTGAATACACCATCGTAGGTATTTTAATCTGTATTCTTATCTTAACATCCCCTACCATTGTCATACATGCGAAAGTGTGTATTTCTGTTTAAATGATGGTTTTGTAGGTTATGCATAAAAATAGAATACCGCCTGGAAGTGGGAAAATCAATATTTTTTTAATATCAGGCCAATGTTCATTTTTGTGCATCTTTATCCCTGTGGAATTGGATAAGGATAAAGACGCACAAATAGGTCGATTTCTACCACCCAATACAAGGTAATGTCAGTGTAAAATAGAATTTATGAATGTTGTTTTAAAGCAGAAATTCGTCTACCTTTACAGCAGGCGCGATTGGCAAAATGCAAAAGATAACAGAATTTTCGACATTAAAACAATTTACATTAGCTTCATTTCGCATTGACGTTACTACGTTTCGATACTCGAAAGCGGCTCCACAATTGCGAGCATGCAAGTCTTATACGTTTAGAGTGTCTAGCCAAGTATTGGAGAGAGTACAGAGGTATAAATATATGCACTTAGCTGACTGAAAAATGGGACAGTGAAAAAGAAATTAAAACCCGGATAGCATTAGTGCTTTTCAAAGCATGAAAAAAGTGCTCACTAGCCGCATCGCATTACGGAAACGCCTTCTACATTGTTACGTATGGCCAATACTTCTTTACGGATGCGAATTCTGGACCATCGAAGAGGATCTCAGGAAACGTCTAGAAGCATTCGAGCTGGACTCGAAAGGTTGGGCGTCACATCACAGGTCGAGTTTGTTGTCATCGCGAACTTTGGAAGACCGTCAAAACCAAAGTTGCTTATCTAGGGCATGAGCTTCGGCATGATAGATACTGCAATTGATGGGCAAAGTTGCTGGAAAGAGGCGCATCGGTCACAAGAGGAAGTCTTGGTTGCGCAACATAAGAGAGGTGTCTGGGATAGCGAGTGCCGCCCAGCTGTTTAGCCTCGCAAGGGAAAATGAGAAGTATCAAAAACTGACGGCCAACCTTTGCTAGTTAGAGAGGCACCTAAAGAAGAAGAAGTCGGAGAGTTGATAAAGCTGTGGGGAGAAAAATGTCTACTGCCCATGCTAGCCATGGAACAGCCTCCAATACAGATATTACGAATATGTTACTAGGCTTTTGAACAACGGAAAATCGTAGCATTCGCATTTATAACATTGGTGGGGAATGTGGGGTACAGTACTTGCAAATAGTGCACGCAGGCAGAGCTGCGGTCACTTATAGTTAACATTAATTTTAAAATACAATTACTAATTATTTATAGTTAGGATAAAATTATGTATAATCTGTGATTTGGCGAACTATCTATTACTTATATTATTGATGTAAACACGGTAACCTTTTCCGTATAGCGTTGGCTGTTCATCGGCATATACTGCAAGCTCACATTCACAAACAAAAATCAATATTAATTTATTTCAAGTTGACCTAGTTTACGAGCATTATTGGCAAGTAAGGCTGTGTACTGACTCTACCGCCGGTTCGAAAAGCAGTTTCTACCGAGAAGAGCCGGCAAGAAACTCGGCAGATTGCTGTTTGGCAACATAATTTTACATTCGGTGTAGGATGTATATTAATGCTCCGAATTGATAACTTTATTTCAGTATAAAGGAGTAATTTAATATAATATATAATAAATATAACTGGGTTACAGTTGTAGGATGAAAAAAGTTACCGTGATTATTATGTTGTATAATTATAATAAAGTAATTAATTCTAAAACTGTCGTGACTATTTAAAAGGCGACTTTTTTTCTTGAAAAGTCTGGAACTCAGTTTCAGCAACATGACAAAAAGTCCCCATTTTTATAAGCACGACAGGACATACTTAACTATATGTTATTGTTCAATGGATTTGTGTAAATAACATATATTTTAGGTAACCAATTTGGCGAGGTGTTGTTAAACGTTGAACAAGTAGTGCGGTGAAGCAGTGATGCGTGTTAATAGAAGACAACATGGGGCGTACCACCATCGCTTAAGCGGCTGAGTAAGAAATGATCTTGAAATAACTTTAAACTATTAATTATCTATGACGTAGTTCTTTTTCTTTTTAATTTTCTCAATAGAAGAAAATTACAAAGTTACCTCTAGCGAAAATTGATAAATTATAAAGACATTACAGATTATTTCAAGTGTACGAAACATTTTAATAATGAATTTGTAGTCTTTTAGAAATCATCAAAAGTGCAAATAGCAACGTCGCATACCTACTGAAGTGGAAGCTAGGCGTGTCATGGTTTTAAAAAAAATATTATTCTTATATTTTCGCTTGTTCTAGTTGAAAAATTATAATCCTTATTCTTAAGGCAATAAAGTTTATCATATAAAATTTATTTTAAATATAATACTGTTTACGATGGTAGCAAGCCCCCTAGTACTTTTAGTTTAAGATTTGTACGCTCGTAACTGAACCTTCAACGTGAAATGTAACTAATTTTACTGCATCCGTCCCCTTTTTTTCAGCCAGTGCGTTTAGCGTGAGATGTACAAACTCATTATAAGTGGAACAGAATTGTATACTCTAAATCAAGTATTATAAGGTCAATTTTTCTTTGACGATTCGTAGTTGTGATACTCTAAAAGGACTACAATTACGCATGTTCAAGTCTTATGCTAAAAGTATAGTACATATAACAATTCACTAAACTTTCCAAGAACAATACTAAAACACCTTATCCTATTAAAATGCCCTACCCATAGGGACTCATTTTCAAGGGAGAAAAAAAAAACGCCACGGATTAAATCCGCCTAGCGTATTAAGCAAAACCCGGCTCTTTATGCTATGCTTTTATAATTATGCATTACAAAATATATTTTCGCACTTTACGTTCAGTATTTCTACTATTGCTAATTTTGCTACTTTCATAATTCGATATTAGGTAGGTACTTATATAAGATTAGGAAGACAACAAAAAAAACCACATAACATATTTTTGGAACATGCTTTGAAAACCGTTCGGAAACCGCGAAGTCAGTTTTATGGTAATATTGTTTAAATTTTTGTTTTCAGAATTTTATTATTAGGAGCTTTGATTTAATATGTTACTATCGTACCTATATTAATATTATTGCCATTGGACAGGCTGCTGCCACTTGTTTGTTTTTGTCTCCGATGGTTTAACGACATTTTCACTCTGTAAGTGTGTCTTAGAAGTTATACACAGTGTATTTATTCCAAGGATTTCGTGATACTAGTGTTTAAGGTCTTTTCATTTTATTATTAGTTCCAGAGACTCTTCTGTCACATATGAAAGCTGCTAACACATTATCATTTTCTGAGGCCATTTTCAGCCATAAAACAGTTTTATAGCTATGCATTTCTTCTCCCCCGTTCCCTGGGTCCCTATTTTTCGAGCTCTAACATGACATAAATTCTCACTGACAGTTTAATTCCATAACGTCTTAAGGCTATATTATTTTATAACCAACCGTTCTTATTAATAAACAAAATATATATAGTTCACTACTTTTAGATTTGCTTGCTGCGAGGTAAAGCATTACATTACGCCCGCACTCCTCTGCGAGCAATGTGCCACAAAGTGAGATGATATCTGAAAATAGTGCTATCCTTTTTCAGTAGCGAAGTTATAGACTAATATTTTTTAATTCAATTACTCCTGTAGATGACACTTTGGATGCGTTGCTACATTACATAAATAAATATAAAAGATGGCACTACTTTTAATCCTGTATTCAGATATACATATAGATGGATAGATAGATATTAACTATATTTATTTATTAAGTTTAGGGATTTGTGCAGAATCAGAACAACTAGAGTTTTGGTGACGTGAACCTAAAGATTCTTCGCGGCACATCGCTAGCAGAAGACGCCAGGGTCGTGTTACAATTCTAAAATCACAGTGCGAAATACTTTTAGTTAATCTACAGTGGCGTACTAGGGTGGTACTGATATCGATGATATCACCACAACAATGAACGCGTTAAAATTAATAAATATCATTTTAAATACAAATGGAGTTATAATGAAACACCAAGTTGGAATACCTACATGTAATCGATAGTTTTTTTTGCGATCAGTTGTTTAACTTCATAAATGTGCTAGTACGCAAACGGAACAAGATCGTGAAGACAACCCACCTCCTCTCATATAACTTAGCGGTTATATGGGTTGAATCGCATGAACCCTCACCCGATTCTTGCTCTTGGCAGTTGGCGTGTTCCAAGGCCGCCTTCTTGACTCCCTACAACTACTGCGGGAAAGGTCGTGAAGAGTGTTAACTTCAAAATACCCATGTCCAGCATTGGCCGACCAACAGATACTACCGGTGCGGGCCCTCCTAGCTACGCCACTACCTATACATTACAATATTATACAAAAAAACAAATCTGATGTTTATAATAAATAAAATTATACAATATAAATTAATTGTGTGCGGTGTTCTTTTACTAACCTAATAGTATTTCCGGATTAATAACCTATTATGAAAGATTTGAGTACGAAACGACTACCATATTTTAATAAAATATGTTATATATATGCGATAAACAAACGTAGAGATATTTTGTTAAAGATACCGAACCATCGTGTTACTGGAATAATTATCTTTTGATGTGTTTGAGATACTGGAAATTTCATATCGATATGTCGAAATAAATTATTATATAACCTCGAAAAATACATCGATATTATTTCAATTAGCCTATTGACGTGTCTCGCGTCAATGTACAAAGTCTACGTTTTGTGCATCGCAATTCTACCGCAATTTATATAATTCCAGCAGACGTTCTTTATGGTTTAAATAAAATAATATGGTATCAGAGTTAAAAAATTAATATAAATTCTTAACCTCTCAACTGTTTAGTTCATAAATGATTTATATGATATAAAACCTAATTTTATTAAATTAACTAAACACGTAAAAATGGGCTAATAAAGGCTGTTTTATTTATTAATAAATAACACATTCGCGCGAGCAAACTGAGCTGCTTTGATTATTCTCATATTCATATAAACTTTTATAAACGTGCTAATAAGTTCGTCTTTAATCACAATTTGCCAATTCTGCTGCTGTAATATTTAAACTAATCTACACTACACTACTACTACAATCAGCACTACTTTAAAATTGGTAATTTCAAAGTAGTGCTGTTTTTTCACACTGTATCCCCCCGAAAGAGACAGCATAATTTTTTAGATGTAATTTTAGTTTAGTTTGTGTAGGTACAACAGAATAGAGTAGCACCACTGTCTTGAATGAACATCTATAGTTAAAAGAGGCTTGTGACGGTTTTATTAACTTGCTGGTGGATTATTGCGTTCTTTAATGAAATCAAAAGTATAGCTAAGGATGATCTACGGCATAAGACGTTGCATGCATGAATGTGTTTGTTATAGTTAATTAGATTTAAAAATAATAATAATTCGTCTCTACTCACGCGTGGTTTCATCGTTAAATATATATATAATACGTAATAATATCGTTAAATATATATACCATCTCACCACATCCTGAGTTCCGCCGCCCGCTCAGAACCCCTAGTGTAACTTATAAGTTAACGAACTTAGCATTAGAGTAACGTTAATCTGTCCAATTAACATCTATTCTAGTTCTATCCTTATTAATAGCCTATAACAGTCCACCGCTGCACTAAACGCTACTCCCATGGGAAGGGGTTCCCCGTAATTACTACGGTGGGCATACCGGCACCTGATGGTAGCAGTAATAAAGAGGACGCAGCTGCCCATTCTCCGTTATATTCCTTTAGTCGCCTCGTACGACACCCGCGGGAAGGAAAGGGGTGGTGACATCTGTATTCTGATCTGCCGTCACCACACGGCTGACTCTTGTAAAATTTTGACGTTTGGTCGTATTTTTTGGAGCCCTATTTAAACCCAATACGTTTGAAGAGCGCTTAGGAAAGAAACGTTGCGTGCGTCTATTGATCTGAAGAAAACTGTGATCCATCGCTGCAAACATGTCGTTCCTACACGAAATTTCCTAGTTTCAATTACTAGTTTCCATAAAATGACAGTTTCACGCTAGCAAGGATGTGACCTTTACATGAAAACTATAAGGCTACTGCACTAAAGACTCCGGATGGATTCTAAACAAGGGGCATACACCAAATGGCACGCGTGAGCTTTGTCGAATTATTTCTTAAAACTTATGAATACCACCCAAGGTTATATAGGTTATACAATTACAATATCATATTATTAACACAGATTAAACAAAAAATTATTTTGAAATGTAAACGGATCTCTTAAACTAACTAAACAATACTTAAATAGGTACCTACTGATATCTGATAGATTATAATAACTTATTAATTAACAAACCGATCGCTTTATCTATTGTATATATGCCACGGACGGTTTTCTATGATATTAGAAATGGCACTGACATATTGTCAGGGCCGTCTTTGCAATAAAGGCACGCGGCAAAAGGACCCTTTGGGCACCGGCCTGGTAGTGACCAAAAACTTACCAAAGTAATTTTACCCAGTTTTAGTAATGGAAGATTTTAAACTTGATTTCTCCACAATATTTGTGAATTTTATAAAAGTTTCTTAATCTTTTCTTTTTTCAATTATTGAACGAATATTGGCGGTCGATTAAAAATAGATCTACTTTTTTTTTTTAAACTAACGTGCAGTTAACTAAAGCTTCGTTAACTACGAATATCTATCTACGACACTGTGCCTACAATAAATACTTCAGTCGAATACCAAATAATACATGGAAGTATGGCGTCAGTTTAAATCAATATATCGGAGACAAGAAATAACTCCGATTCTTAGTTGCTTTTTTAAAAGGGCTGGGTCCTTTATTTGCCTCAAGCGTAAGACGGCCCTGAACTTTATAAAAATCTTTATTCTATTCTCAAGGCATGATACTGGTGTCATTTCCGAAGCTTATATCCATATCCTTAGAGTTAAGGACTGGAGCGTGTGCTGAGAATTTAATGATAATGCCTTGAAGTGATGTCCAGGTTCCTACAACTAGACCTAAGATGCCGAAGATGACTACAATAGCGTTCTTGATGATCATACGGATACGTTCGGAGTCCGACACGTAGTACCAATAGGTGCAGCTTTGGATGAAGGCGGGGAAAGCCAGTCCGAGGGCAGATAAGCAGAGCGCACCGAATAGAGAGATGAACAAATCTAGCTCCGGGACTGCCGCTGCGATTCCAACTGCAACAAATAAGGTGTGGTTGGAAATATTGGTCAATTCTAGATAAATTTTGATGACTTGATTCTGGTCTGTAAGAATAATGTAATGCCCCCATAATATTTCCAGGCTAACACCCTAACCCGTAAGTGTCGAAATCAAATCAAAGTCTTTACCGTGTTTGATCCTTCAAAAACTATTGGCATTTGCGAGATATTCACATCGTCGTTCACGGCCGATTGGCGCAGTGGGAAGCGATCCTGTGTTCAATTCCCACAACTGGAAAATGTTTGTGTGACATGACTGTTTTTCAGTATCTGGGTGTTTATATGTGTATATGTACCTATATGATAAGTATTTAAGTATATTATTCATTAAAAATATTCAGCAGTCATCTTAGTACCCATTACACAAGCTACGCTTACTTAAGGGGTTGGTGGAGATGTGTGTAGTGACCTGCTCATACCTAATTTTGGTCTGAAACTATCTGAACGAAGTACCAAACTATTATGTAAGGGGATTTTGCCAGAACCTAGTGATCCGTTGTTTAGTATGCTAATCACTAGACTAACGAGGCTAGTAGGTACGTATGAGGTAGTATTTTTCTGTTGATCCGACTGCAACTATCGCACTGAGTACAAGTGATCCACTGTTCTCCTGTGAGGAGTTCGGTCTTACTTCTCTATTTTTTGATATCCTTCATTACTCTATATCACCAAATATTAATGTCCCCATTTTAATTTGGCGAGGAAAGTATGAAAGCGTATAAGGTCATGACGTCGGCTCATTTAAAATTTCCCAAACTAAGCTATTCTCTAATTCTCCAAACCTCTTTTACTCTATCTTCTTACCAAGTAAAATCTGTATAAACAAATAAATTAATACTACGTCGTAGTGTGTATTGTCGTAGTATATTATTACTATTATTAAATTCTTTATTGCACACACAAAAACAAATACAAAGAAACACATTTACAAATAAAAAATAAAAAAAAAAACTAGTTTGTGTGTGTGTTAGGCGGCGGTCTTATCGCTAAAGCGATCTCTCCCAGTCAACCTTTGGCGATAGTAGTTTATATTTATTTATTATCTAGTCCCAAAGTAAGCGTAGCTTGACTAAGATAACTGATGAATAATTTTATGAATAATAATCCTACATAAATACTTATAACAAATAGATAAACACCCAGACACTGAATAACATTCATGTTCATCTCACAAACATTGTCCAGTTGTGGGAATCGAACCCACGGCCTTGAACTCAGAAAGCAGGGTCAATGCCCAATGCACCAAATAATAACAAAGCGTCAAAGAGAACCATGGAAGTCAGATGAAATAGGTTTTTATGTCTATTTAAAAAAGTTAATAATATGAACTTACATGTGACGAGTACGATGACGGTCCTCAACAAGTACTCCCAGATGAACCTGTGGTTGTTATTCAACAGGCGGACACCCACGTACTCGTTCCACAGGATGTCGATGGCCACGTAGCACGCCAACCCGTGCGTGATGAAGATGGCGAAAGCTAACAGACATTGGACGACGCTTGCAAGTCTGGAAACAAATTTTATCTCATTACCTGGCCGACTATTTCTCAGAAAAAGCATTTTCATAGTTATTCATGAATCAAGATGAGTCGAGTTGGTTTAAAATACAATTTAGCTAAACTACCACTAAAATAAGCTTTTCAATGATAGGTAAAATGGTGAGAGAGTACCTAACCTATGTTTAACTTTGTACTTCTAAGAGCCGCTGGATACAAGTGGCCCAGGACCGTGGATTTTGGAACTCCCTATAAAAGACCTATGTTCAGCAGTGGACTGATGGAGCTTCTGGGAGCTAGGCAGAGAGAAGGTGGTTTTGCCACCTCTGATGATGATAATGTAAAGTTAGAAGAACTATGGAACTGTTGGGAGCAATACATCAAAAGAATTGAAAGAAGTGTGGCTATCCAGTCCATCCTATGTTAACTATGTATTGGATCACATATAAAGATAAAATTACTTACGTTTCCGTCTTAGAAGGCAAGTTGAGCGTGATACTGCCCGCTGCGGCGTTTCCGTATTGTAAGTATCCGAAGAGGCCCATACCCACGTACAGAATGATGATGCTGATCATCGCTCGGTTCAGCACTCCGAACTTCCCTACAAAGTCCTTGGGAGTCTTCATTTCATTTTCCAAAGGGAGAATCTGTAATGGGAAAAAGATTTGGATTAGCAAGTTTCGACAGTAGGCTGCTTTCTGAGTCCAAGACTCGATTTCCACAACACGGAAATGGACATTAATGTTTTTCAGTGTCTGGGTGTTTATCCGTTTATTATAAGTATTTATGTGTATTATATATATAAAAATATTCATCAGCTATCTTAGTACCGATAACACAAGCTACGCTTTTACTTTGGGGCTAGATAGCGATGTGTGTATGCCGTAGTATATTTATTTATTTTTTATTTAAGTTTGTAACCCGCAAGGCATCAATTCTCTTTAGGACCTTTAGTGGGTCCAAGCTCTAAATCATTATATCCTATAATGATCATAATACCAATCGATGCTTTCAACTCAATCTAGATGGCGTTGTTTGGCTCCCGTATTTTCAAATATCAGGCTTTAAAATAATGTGACTAAAGAGTTTCTCACTGAACTAAATGAAATGGAAGAGAATAAACTATGTAGTGATAAGACTGCGAAATTGTAACCTCTGTTTAACTTGCTCTATGTATTCTTATTTTGTAGTGTACAAAAAAGTGTACGTTATTGATTCATTCATAAATGCCTTACTAATGTAGCTTTAAATCATTCATCAGTAGGTACATACTTACCTGTCTACATAAACCTTCTTTTGACTGCCTTCGTGCTTTATAACTATTTCAGCTAGATATCTACTTAAAATGTTGTATACTTACCACACCAATAGCTTCCAATGCGAACAGAACAGTCCCGAAGAATAGAGGGAAATCGCCAATCTTTCCTGCTGGCGTTTTTCCTTCCAACGTAGGAGCCTGCCTGAAGATGTAGTACAGAATAATGCCGAAGCTGACGATGGTCACTGCATTTGCGATCGCAGAGAAAGGCGCCAAATACTTCAGGTCTCGCACCCAATTTATCAATACCAGTGGAATTAGAATGTACGTCATAACTTCTGTGACAGAGACATCTAAGCCGAAGTGTTTTGTTAAAACGTATTGTATGTTCTCTGATACGAAAACCACGTAGACGCAGCAAGTACCAATTTGATAGATGAGTAGAAATACGTTCACGATGTGTCTGTAACAATGAAAGGAGATTGTTTTTTTAAAGATGAATTGAAGTGGGAATATTAAATCTTGCATGGAGCCTAGAGGCCCTTGGGTCTTTACTCTCAATAATTTCCTCTAATCCATGACACTAGAGGCCTTTTCTGTGATTTTACCAAAAAATATATTTATTGGGACAGTCTGTAACCTTCCATTTTTATCCTTGCAACCATCTATAAAAATAAATGAATTTGTAAAAACAAATGCATGAAATGAATTGAATTGAAAATTTTCTTTCCAGAATAAAACAATAACGCTACAGAGTTCACTTTTTTTTCTAGTCTAATCCATGGAACTATTAGTCGGATTATTTAATCTTTAAGAGTAGAGCAACAATTCTGATTTAGAACGCCTAGCGAAAATAATTAGCAAAGGTGCGCCGGCGTATATTAGCAGATGAAAGTTTGTAAGAGAATAATAGAGTTATCCGAATTTGTACGTCGGCTAAGTCGCCGGGTATAAACTTACGCAGCATACGGCGCGCAAGCCTTGCACCAATCAGGTCCTTCGGAAAGTGCAGCTTCTGCCACCGCGGTGTACGTCATGGAGGGCACCTTCCGCCGCTTGCACAGCACATAGCAGGAGTCGATCAGCACGTGGATGCAATATGTGCACAGCACTCCTATCACCAGGGTTCCTATCGCGCCGACTACGTAACCAGACTTAGCGAACGCGTGTGGCATCGCCAGGATGCCGGTTCCTAGACTCCCTTTCATTAAGTGCAGGAGCGTTTCTGTGTTCCTGAAAGAAGAATACGAATTTATTATTTAAGGATAGTAAAGTTATAACGAGAAAAAAACGGTCGCTAATCAAATGGTAACATTGGTAGGTACTGGTTCAAAATTTCTTCATTCAAATCTTGACGTCAATGTCAACTCTGTAAAAGGACGGTTACTTTTTATATCATACATTGCGGATAGGACGAAGGAAACTGTTGGGGACTAAGGAGATGCAACGGACTTTAAGGAATAGGTTCCTACATCATCATTAAAACTTCGAAGTAGAGTCGTAAAATTGTGCTGCAGTTTAAACGGAGTAGGTATACTTTAAAAACTTTGAACTTAGTTATTTCATTATTATCGTTACTAACGAGGACTTAAGATTGTAATTAAATTCAGGTAGGTATGTTTTAGAGAGTCCAGCAGAAATATGTGTTCTACTAGCGGTTTTAAATAAACATTTTAGTCGGGCCTTTTAGTATCCTTTCGAAAAATGCATATCAATATTTAGGATATTTAGGAATGATATGAATCCATCTCTTTGCCTCAGCATAGACTACGTAGACGAATGAGATGCGGATTTAAATCTCGTTGGTTTTTTAATGTTTAAATGCATTATAACATTTTATAAGTAGGTATTAGTATTTCGGGAGGGGAGTTTGCACTACTACGTACGTAGGGATAATTATTATTTATTTATTTTTATTTCATTATTTATATTCTTATTCTAACACTATCATTACAGAATTCTTAAACCTAATGCGATAGTGTAGCTTTTTTTTACAAAAATAATCTTAACAACATAATATTTAATTATCTAGTCCTGTAACAAATAACCCACATTGCGATCCTTGTGGATTCACTCAGAGCGCAACAATACAAATCTCATTGCTCTGATATGACATTGAGGATGAAAACGTAGTATTGCAGAAGAAATTAGAGCACATTTGATTTAATTGCATTTGGTTTGTGAATGTAGCATTGGTTTTGCTTGAATAACAAGTAATAAGTATGTAGGTTCATAGATACTGCCTAGTGCAATAAACTTAACCATTGCGCCAATACCCACACTATCAGATATTGCTTCACAGTGAAGTACCTAAGTATCTATTCCTTTATTCACCAAGACAAAGTTTCAAAACCTGAATATACCACACTAGTGCTGGCGATAATCTTCTTTAACGTAGGTACTTTGCTCTATTGTGTTTCTTTTTTATTCTCCATCCTGTTAGCGCTTGAAGACAATCTCACCTGGTGCTAAGTGACGATGTAGTCTAACATGGTAGCGGGCCAACCTGTTCGGTTCGGTAGAGATTTTTGCGAGAAATCTTTTAAATCATTTAAATAGAAGCTAAAAAGCACTGCTTACATTTTTATAAACGCGCCATTTTATTTTAATACTAAAAGCTGTTATTAGTTTAAGCTGCTAGTTTTGTAATTGGATAATAAAATTACCACTTCTTTATGTTCATTTTAATTCTTTACTAAGTGAAACTGTTTCTTTTGAGAATAAATGTCTTTTAACCTAATAATAAAGGATCGTATACAGGAGACAGTAATTCTTGAAACGGCAGGTATTGTGAGGAGCTCACTCTGGAGCCCTGACCGCCCCGGTTGCTTGGGTACTCAAAAGCCCCGCAAGCAGAGGAGTATTTTTTTTTCTTTTATAATTAGCACTGATAAAAATTAAAAAAAAATATAGAAAAATAATATATAACTTTAGCTTGCTTAATTATTATGTTAAATATAGGAACAAAAAACAAAAATACAGTATTGCCGTTAGGGCAACGTAACAATATGGCAACAGGCCGCAAACTTAGCATAACGCTTTACATTGGCAAATATGCTCAGCGCAGATTTTCATTTTTCTCCAGCATCAAACTGAAAACTGCGTTTTTCAGTGTATTACTTATTTTATAAATGGAAACGAAAAACCAAAAAAATTGCAGTACTTTTACTTGCAGTTTTTTACTATAACTTACTGTAGAAATTATGTGAGTCGCGAGTCACTGGTATACATAAGTATATGTATACCAGTATCTCGCGGCTTTTGCCACTAATAAGTTCAGTTCCCGTAATTAGTTTAAATAAATCCCGAAGTTAGAATGCACACAAAGGTAACTTACGTAGTGGGATGATCGACAACTCGGTTGTCATATGGCTCATATTCCTCGACCTCCTGCAGATCCTTCTCTTTCATGTTTACTAAGAAGATGCTCTTGTCACCGGGCTTCTTCTTCACATCTTTCACGGGCGACAGGCTGAAACAATTAGCGAAAATTAGTTTTTATACTATTTAATTAAAAGAAAGAAAAGACGGAAAGAAAAATCAAAATGAGAGTGTCTATATTGTACATAAAAGAAAAGTTAATATAAAGGTACTAAAAATTTAACTAGGGTGATTGAGATTTTTTTTTGCAATAATTTTAAGTATTTTTTTAACTTTCTTTGTACTATAAAGGTAGGCATATTTTTAACACAGGGTATGCATATGATATAAAATTAAGAGGATGTCCAGTACGAGTAATAAATACTTAACGGTAGGCTTTTTATAACTCTTAAAATGACTATCCTTAGGTATTTTAAAACTCGTACTGGAGATTATGCTTAATTTTATTTCATCTGCATACCTCTATGCACGCCACTGCATGAATGACTTCAAAATTACCTTAAAAATATCTTAAATTACCTTAGAAATTATGTTATAATTATGTTTATAATGTAATTGATTTTGTGACGAAAAATTAGCGTGCAGTAACCGTCTTCTCTTACGTCACCAGAGTATGTATGTATGATTTGAATTTAGGTCTTGAGCCCATAGTAGACCTCTATTATGGGCTCAAGATACTGTTCCCAATGCGTTCACAAACTGAGTACCAGATTATAGCTGGGAGCGAGCATTGAAAGAGACATATCTCTAAAGAAAGGGGTAGCACTAACAGTAAATAATATTTGATTTTGTTATTTTTTCGTATACGAGGATAAATGCCGTACATACGCATTTGTACGCGCGTGCATAATACCCTCATTAAATCAATGTAGGTATAGTACGAGAGTGTTGAAATGATATAATTGGATGTAGTTATGCAAAAGAAAAACTAGCCCACAAAACTTTAAAAAAAACAAGCATATGTATATCATCATCATCATCATATCGACCCATTACCGGCCCAATACAGGGCACGGGTCTCCCCCCACAATGAGAAGGGGTTAAGGCCGTAGTCCACCACGCTAGCCCAGTGCGAACTGGTAGACTCCAAACACCTTTGAGAACATTATGTAAAACTCTCAGGCATGCAGGTTTCCTCGAGATGATTTCCTTCGCCTTTAAAGCCTGTGTTATTTTTAATTACTTAACACGCACATAACCTAGAGGTGTGTGCTGGGATTCGAACTCGGCCCCCCGAAAGTGAAGTCGAGCTCCTACATTTGCTTCACCATATATGTATAAAAGAATATAATAATCTAGAATCTTGTTTGCATTACTGGGTTCAATTAGACCAAGGTTGATTATTGTTAATGAGATAATCAATACAGCGGCCTTAATTCTTATTCAAAAATGAGATGTCACTTGCTTTATCGGCTTTTTCACCACTATTCGCTGGCCTATAAATTGTAATAGGTATTCTACATTATGTTGTTACCATATTGCAGAACTAAAATGTGTTCAAAACATTATAAAATATTAACTAATCATTTAAAATTAACAGTTTATTCGCATTATGTTACATTTTGTTATTAGCTGTAATGTAATCAGATTTATTGCACGCTAGCTTTATTTCATGCTTATAGCGCGGTGCATTTTGCCAGTGTATACTGAACGGTTTATTCAAAAGTAAGATCACGAGGCCCCTTTACACTTTGATTCCTGATTAGGCGAGTTCATGCATTTTCTGCGGGATTTCCATTATTGGGGCTTGAAGCTGCCCTGCCCTAAAAAAATTTTAGGTTTCAAAATTATAAGTTCTCCACTGCCCTGCACGTAACGTTATTTTTTTTTTATTATCTCCTAAACGACATATACATACATTGTCTTCATAATTAACTGAGACTTTTATTGTAAGGATCAATACTTTCCTAAAAATGACATTCGGCATACAATGCATTATGTTGTGCATTATTTATATGAATTATGCTTAATGGTATCGCAGACTTTTTTATTTTCTAGAAACCACTATTCTTGTAGAACATAGGATATCTTTAAGACTGGCTATTTAGACAGCGCACGCGAAGCAAATAGATCGCAGAGGTTTTTTTTTTCAGGCTGAAATCTTAATTTTACGGAAATTAAATATAGTGGACCCCCGGTAGTCCGACAAACATTTTGCAGGGCAGTGTCGAACTATCGAATTCGTCGGATTATAGAGTACTGCCTAAGACCCCCTATAGTCCGGATTTTTTTACAAAAGAGTACCTTGTAATCCGACCACAATAGTGATGGTGCGTACAAGTTGTAACTTGTTCAATCATGCTTAGCGATTACGTATTCAATAATAAATAATAGACCATGTCGGATTACAGGGGGCGCCGGATTAGACAGGGGCCGGACTACCGGGGGTCCACTGTATAGCGTTTGTAACTTTAAGAAATTTTGGATTAAATATTATTAAAACTTTTATTTAGTATAATTTTGTTTAGATATTTCAACAAGCAATAATAGTTATATAAAATCATGTACATGTATTTCATGTAGGTATCTCAAAACAGCACTGACTAGCTGTATGAAGTCTTGTATTTCACCTAAATACAAGATTATATATACCATTTATGGTTGGGATTTGATTAGGGTGGGTATGGGATTAGGTTTAACTCTTGAAACAACCCGATGTACATGACACGTAAATAAAACAAAAGAAAAAACGCCCAGAGTCCAAGTAATATAAATGCAAGAAATTTTTACACAACTTGAAATGGCAAAATGTGTAAGAATTTCTAACAAAATGCAAATTAGAAAGATATGTTCAAGTACATTTTATAACCGCAGCGTGCCAGCACCAATAAAATCAAGCTTGCAACACATAAGAATAATGATCTAATAATCAGATTTCCGCATTAAGTACATTATTGGGGATATATTATTAAGCAGTTATAAATTGAATGATACAGAAACAGTGTCGTTGAAATATTCACCAAACACCAAATTACATTGTATTGTGGTAACCTTATGGGGTGCATACACAGGGCGAGCCCGCGCTAGCAATATCGCAAGCGACGTGTTCCGTTACCATCGGGTAAGATTGCAGTTAAGGGCTAACTTATAGTGGAATTTAAATAAAAAGTCCATCGCACGCGCTCTCTGATATTGCATGCAATTTGGGTCGTTTCTAGCGTAAGTCTTGCACGAGTTTCTGGCTATATCGTAAACATATCGACGGCCGAATGGCGCAGTGGGCAGCGACCCTGCTTTCTGAGTCCAAGGCCGTGGGTTCGATTCCCACAACTGAAAAATGTTGGTGTGATGAACATGAATGTTTTTCAGTGTCTGGGTGTTTATCTGTATATTATAAGTATTTATGTGTATTATATTCATAAAAAAATATTCATCAGCTATCTTAGTACCCATAACACAAGCTACGCTTACTTTGGGGCTAGATGGCCATGTGTGTGTATTGTCGTTGTTTATTTATTTATTTATTTATATCGCCCTTTAGAATTTTGGAAATTTTACTAACTGGTGCAAGCTACTTGCACAACGTACTGGTGCAGAAACATACTCATAACTCCTATTTACTTACGCAAGTCACTGAATGGGGCATTCTACTTGATCGCAATGACATATTGTACGTGAGTGGACAGTTTTGAAGCTATGGACCGCAATCGATCGCTTGCGCACGGTTTGCTTGTGTATCGGGACCTTTATATGTATCGATTTTGTAACGCAGTGCTTAATGATAGGGTTAGTCAAATGACTTTTAATGATTGTTTATGCGAATTCACAATTAATTTCTCATTATAAAGCTGTTGAGTATGTTTTTTATTTGTTTGTTTGATTGCACTAATCTCACGAACTACCAGTCGAATTAGAAAAACCTTTATTTCAATTCTTTATTCCAATTCCAATTTTTTTTTATAACCCTTTAAAACTTTACCGTTAAAGGGGTTCAAAAGGGGCATAGCACTTTGTATAAAAGTACATAAACTTTTCGAGATATACCGATAAAATTTTAAAATTCGATAAAAATAGTAAAATGTTTTGGGATGTATGAAAATTCCATCTACAAAGGGATTAAATAGATTGTGCTAGTTTATTTTGCTAAACTCAGTCAATACCATTCCGATTTTATATTTTTTATGTTTTTTTTTGCATAATTTAGGAGCCGAACAGGCAAATAGCTTAAGCGAGTGACGCAATATGGTGGGTCTGAGTAAATTGTGTAGAATAGCGAAAGAAAGTTAGTACGCGTAACATAACAGAAGCTTTACGCGGTCGAAGTCGCGGGTAGCTATTATGAAATTTATTATTCAAATCAAATTTCAGTGTGCATACTTCATAGAAAAACGTAATTGTCTTCCTATAAGCAATTTTTTTCATTATATCATTCTATGTTCAACATTATTGTTGTTATAATTTGATCCAGTCAGGCTAACAAGATCCAAGAATCTAAATCACCTAATTGTATTACAGCACTTTTTGTTTAATCTGTCTTTTTCTGTGGGTTAATAATATTTTTGTTATTTGGTACAATTAATCTGTTCTTATATACGTATATATATACAAATAGTGCTACTTCCCACGACAACCCACGTTAAACTACTATCATCATCATATCAACCCATTAACGGCCCACCACCGGGCACGGTTATCCTCCCACAATGAGAAGGGTTTAGGCAGTAGTCCACCACGCTGGCCCAGTGCGGATTGGTGGACTCCACACACCTTTCAGAACATTTTGGAGGACTATCAGACATGCACCTTAGAAGCAAGTAATTTATGCCTCAATCTAACTATTGATTTATGAACGAACTACCTTCAACGTTGATCCAAAATGTAAATATTAAAAACATTAAATGTAAACTCAAAGGATACTTTTTAGCGAAGTTAGTTGGCTGACTCTTTTGTATCTCGTATAATTTATATTTTTTTATTTTTGTACTTACTACTATTAAATATTAAAATTTACAGGCTTACTTAGTTCCTATCGTTCTACAATGTAGCAGTATGTTTTTCCCACAGCTGGTTTTATTCTTGTAATTAACACCTAAGGTAATCGTTGCAGATAGGCACCGAGGACAAACCTTTGCGGCTTTTTTCGGTGCTTTTATACTAACCATTTTAATGCAATTGTTTTATTTGATAAGTAAATAAAAAAAAAACGAGTATTACAACAACCTAAATACGAATATCGCATACAATAAAACTATGCACAGTGCTATATTATTAAATTTAGAATAATTGTATGCTCATAATATATTTATATTCTTATAACATAAATACCTAATGCATAATATTCTTGAATTCAGATCTAGTTCACGACACATTGCACATAAAAATCACGTCACAAGCACATCACTTAATACAATAGTTGCCTAATCATTCGATTGGGTAACCAAATAGAAATTTATGACACAAAATTTAGCTTTTCAGTACTTTCAAGTATATAAACACTTTTATTACATATACTAAATTAATTTTATACATACAAAAGGAACGGTAAAAATTATGGAATCTGTTTTAACCTGCATAATAAATTCCGTATCTTTTACCTTTCCTAGAGTTTTCAGAATACTTATGGGTGTTTCGACGACGAACTTACTCGGCAGCAGTCATCGTTCGCTAGGAGACGGATTATGTTTGCGGATATTGATTTATAAGTAAGAAGGTAGGTATTTATTGCGTCACGAATGAAGGCTGCATTTTAATCGGTCCCAATAAGGTCGCGTACACCTTACATAGACTCTGAAACTGTGTAGTGTTTTGTGTTTGATGAAATACTCTACTGTTACTTCATAAAAAACTCCACATAATACGAGTACGAAATAGATTGGTTTTTCACGGATCGACAAGGAATGCAAGTCAGGTATTGCTATTAGTATGCTGTTTGTGGTGGAACAGTGAAAGAACACCAGAAGTCGCGACTGTAGTTTGTTTCGTATGTTCTTTGACTGTGTTTCTTAATGCACCGAATTTCAAAAGTTTTTCTATTATTTTTTTTCAAATTCTCAGCTTATTTTTTTTAATATGACACGTATGCACTGGTTAGAATGTAATGGTTATGAGACGTTAAAAAAATCACCGTTCTTTAAATAAAGTTGTGTTAAGTAAATATTTTAGAAAATGGAAAAGCTATACGCAAAAAACCTGTTAAGAACAAGAGCATCGACATAGCTCAACGAATCGCGAAGCTAAAATGGCAATTGGCGGTGCCGTTAGCTCCGAAAACCAATAAATAGACTATGGGAAAACCTATGGAGCTGATGACCTTGAACCGGTGAACGCAGAGTTGGTAGACCTCAACTGGGTTTCGAAAGACATCAAAGAAGTACCAGGGAGCTGCCAGAGGCAAGCGGCCGAATTCTGGGGAATTTAGGGAATCCACGGTAAATATATATGGTCTGGTCATATATATAACGGATAATATATATGACCAGCTGTGGATATCCATTGGATGATATTATGGTTATTTAACATTGACGCCATGTTTATTTTACACGGCATATAATTCGATTGAGATAACGACGATAATACAATATGAATACATGAATACATTGCAGATAATATGAAACGTATTCATAAATTAATATGAGTATGACCTAGACCTATTTTTGGAGACATAAGAGTATGTGCAGACCTAATTTCTTATTGAATTCTTTAAACTATTAACCAAAAGTTATTGCAACTGGCTTATTGGCTTCGGAACTGACCCATTGACCAAGATGACGCATCGTACTTTTTTAGCCTAAAATATTTAAAAAGTTTATGTGCTTCTCTTTAACTGTTGATTTTTTTTAATGTAAGAAATATTGAAGCCAATGAATTATGATTATTAATTATTACTAGCTGTTGCCCGCGACTTCGTCTGCGTTTGATTTTGTTTTTTGATGTGGCATTAAATTTAGTTGTAGATCTAAGAAAATTTAAAGTTTTCGGTATCGCTAAGCCTTAAATGTGGGGTTTGCTGCTGTTCGCTGAGGAGTTCTGTCCTCTATCTCCACACCACAACACATTCATCGGCAAAGTTTGGGCAAAATTAAACACATAGTATAACGTCTATAGTCCAAAAATAATTATTTATTTCGGTTATAATTTGTCAGAGTTATGGTGTAAAGTCGTCAAACCTTTCACCCCACCTCCCAAAGGAACCGACCTTAATGTCGGGATAAAAAGTATCCTATATTACTTCGAACACTTTCAAGAATATGTGTACAAAGTTTCATGAGGATCGGTTAAGAAGTTATTGCGTGAAAGCGGAACAAACAAACTTACATTGACATTTATAATATTACTTGCGTACCCAGCCCGCTTCGCCGGGCTAGATTTTGCTTTATTTTATTTAAACAATAAACTTACATCTATAAATATTTAATTTAAGTCTTATAATATATTAAATCATTTATTTCTCTCCGTATTCATTTTCTTGTATTCTCTTCTCGAGCGGGTGAATCATTATCTACACCCATGTACACCCAACAATAGAATATCATCATAGTAAATAAAAGCTGTATTTGACAGTTTGACAGTTCAAAAATAGGAGTGCTCCGATCGTCACCAAACTTTACAGGATTATTCGCCAGGTCAATCCGGAGATTCCCTGAAAGTTTCGTTGAAATCGGTCCAGCCGTTTCGGAGCCTATACGGAACATACCCACACACTTTCTCTTTTATATACATATATATATATACATATATATATATATATATATATATATATATATATATATATATATAAAGTATTCGAACACTGTGCCCGTGTATTTATTTATTTTATTTATTTATATATTTATTTCCAACTTACGACTAGTTTACAGGAATTTCCTAATGCACTAGCGTAGATACTGATGCCTACCTACACACTAAACTTTACCAGAGTAGCAAATGCAAATAAAAAGCTCCTGTTATATAAAACCTTTGCTATCCACGGTTTCACAGCTAAGCTGATCTTATCCTCCCTATTTATTATATTATATTATATATAATATAAGTAAGAAAAGTTAGAGGTGCGTGCCGGGATCAGAACTCGGCCCCCCGAGTGATCACCGCATCCGCTTCGCACCTTGTTGAAAAGTACGTCTCTTAGATGCAACTTTAGGTATATATGCCTAATTTCATTTATATCGATGCATAGGATATAAAGTAATAAGATAAACACAGACACTTTCATATTTATAGTTTTTAAAGCATTGATAGATCCATTAGATTTTCCACATATGGTTATATATTATATTAAAAAAAATCCGTAAAATGTGCTTTGTTTTTTTTACTTCTTACTATATATTTATGGTAAATACTTTATTCTAGGTCCGCTAATTTAAAATTTAATTATTTTTTTTAATAGCTCTACACATAAATAACTGAATCATCCAATATGTATTCACATGAAGTTTTAACAATAAATATTTAAAAAAAAAAGTACAATGGGCTATTAAACAATGACATCAGTACCAGCTGAATGGCATCTGCCCAGGTGATTAGTATCACGTACAACCTACCTATTTTGGATTCGATATCTACGGTCTACATTTCTCCCTCTCTTTCTCGTACTCCGTGTTCCAGTTGTGAACAGTCAGGGTTTTAACATGAGCTCTATTTCCCCTTTTCGTGTTTCTCGGTAACTCGCTATGCCAGGTTTTTCGGTTTTCGACCAGGGTATGCATAAAGAAGGTACATGGCATAAAATGTGAAAACTCCCCTCTAATACGAGTTATATAAAATAATTTGGGTATGCAGTGCTTTTGTGCATGTATGAAGTGCACGCCACTGACTACACAAGACCGGTGAAAATATAGAAATTATAAATTGCCCTTGTCGGTGGTCGAACCTGAGACGTCAGCTTTTAACTTGTAAGAAACACAGCGCTAATCTGGACGTCGACATATCGAGAAAATAAGAAAATGTAATACACGGTAAGTATACGCTGAGAAGTCATGGGATTAAGCTCCAGCGTCGGTCATTTTGTTTTTTTTTAATTTTCTCTGGTCAGGTCTAGTCACGGCCGAAGGATGGCCGTGACTACCGTCCCACCGCCAAAGACGAACTGTCAAGCGATTTAGTGCTCCGGTACGATACAGCGTAGAAACCAACTGTTAGTGGTTTGCGTTTAAAGTACCTACCTGTTATACCGCTAACAGATGTGCCCTCATCATTATACACCAGGTTAGATTATAGTCAAAGGTTACCTAGTTTTTAGTGATGATAGATTGTAAGAGAATTAAAAACTATTTATTTTTTAATTCCACTACAAGTTAGCCCTTGACTGCAATCTCACCTGTTGGGAAGGATGATGTAGCGGGCTTACGTGTTGTTAAACACAGAAAACTAAACACATACAGACTTGACTTTTTCAAAAGAATAAATTAATTTTGAATCGGTTTCGAGGCAGCATCGTTTCGGAACGCTAAATCGCTTGACGGCCGTAAGGTGGTACTAGCCCGACCAGGACAGAGAAAATTGAGAAATTATCACATATTATATTATTATTCTAAGTTGTGGAAACCTCATTAGTTTATGTAATATAAAAATACGGCGTTACTTTTATGTGTAGTAGTACTGTTCGTTTCCCTTGAAAAGCTAATAAATAAATAATAAATATCCGAATTGCACCTGCCGCGAATTTTTATTTTATCTTTTTATTAACTAATCACACATAATTAACATCCCAGGTTCAAATTTAATGGTGGACTCAAAACAATTTTTCCGTACACCCAGCCGTTAACAAATTTTTGCATAGTCTCGAACCCGGGACCTCAAAATAAAAACCACAGCAGACACCGGTGCGCCAGAGGTCGTCAAACTCGTCAAAAAAAAAGAGGATTGCTGCAGTGCAGTTTTGTCCAGAGTTGTTTGACCTTAACTGCGTCAATAACGAAATGTATAATCACATGACTGATGGTGTCATGTTATATAATATGTACCTTTGTGGCAGGAAGTCGTCCGGCTCGAAAGACGGATTGACCATGGGCCCACTCTGTCTGCGCGCCCATTCTTTTGCTTCCTGAAACAATGAGAGCAAATTCTTTAGATAATAATCACAATATCAACCCATTGTCGTCCAACTACATAGTGGCGTGCACTGGGTTTTTTACTAGGGTATGCTTATAGTAGGAAAATTCCATAAATGGCAAAAATCCCCCTCCTACAAGAGTTATATATAAATTGGAGATGTCTCTTAAAAAGTTCAAAGTTTGTATTAAAGTTTGAAAAGTCCTATTATAGTATAAAGGATTACGTAATCGATAAAAAAGCTTGGGTGTGAATAATTGCTCTAACCAGGTTGCTGTTCTAAAAATTTTAAATGACATTGACGATTGAAAATGACATTTTTTGTTATCACCATCTCAGGTGATAACAAAAAAAAACACCAGGCTAAGTTTGTTGTGGGCTTCTTCTTATACCAGGACGCGTTTTGAACCCTCGTAGCTTTAGTTTTAAGTTTACGAATGTGGTTATCGCCATCTTCTCACTACCGTGTAATTCTTATGTATCTACGCAACAAAAGTGCCACCTATGGGCCGGCCTACTTGAATAAAGATATTTTTGACTTTGACTTTGAATTTTAGGGTAAGCTCTGCTTTTGTTGACTACAGGGCATGGGTCTCCTTCCGCAATGAGTAGGGATTGAGAACGTAAACAGTCCACAACACTGGCCAAGTACGGATTGGTAGACTCCACACTGAGAGCGTTATGGCGAACTCTCAGGTTGTTTTCCCTCACGATGTTTTCCTTCACCGTTGAAGCAAGTGCTATTTAAATGTCTTAAAACGCACATCAAGTAGAAAGTTAGAAGTGCTTGCTAGGATTCAAACTCGCTTCCCGATAAGTGCAGTCGAAGTCCTACCCACTACATCGCTTCAGCTTTAAACGTTCAAACGACGCCAATTTCTAAGCCGTTTGGTACTATTTATAAAACTAAAATAACTATTTTACCGCCCTGGGAATCAAACGATGGACGTCGTGATTCTACTACACCAACGATGCCATTAATAAAAGGAAGGAAAAATAATTAACTTTAACGTTAATCTAATTATAGTCCCGTCGTATGAAGCTAGTTATTTTTATCGTGAACATCAGGAAACGCTAAACTAGCTTTGTTTATCGTGCCATAAGAATGGCGCGTTATTTTTGACACCGCTAGTCGCCCACGCGGTGGCCATTGAGGCCGCCATCCTGTAAATTTAAAATGGCAATGACATTGATACCGCTCGACTTTTGAATTTTTTTAAACCTCGTCCATAAAAGGCGAAGGTTCCCAAATTCAAAGTTAATTTTTAACAATTTAAAAAATGAGGAGGTTCTCGACAACATGCATCGACCGAAGGAATTAAACATTTTCAATCGCTTGCTGGATAAACAAAAGAAATGTCAATAAAAAACCATTCAAAAATAGGGAAATTACCTTTATTTTCTAAATTATCTTCTATATAAAATGCATGATTTTTGCTTATTGGATATATATAAGTATAAGTAGAGTTTCTAAACCTCTTTCTTCTGGCTTACTTTATAAGTATGGATGTGTCTTTGTGCTTTTAATTTACGAGTTTTTCAGTTTCAAATATCATATTCATCATACTTAACACAGTTCATTTACTTCATCACTTAGATACTGCTTGCTAATCGATGCAACACAGAAAATCAATCGAATAATTAGTTCGAATTACTATATCACGACGCGGCTATTGCCAAATTCTTGGAACCAAAATAACATTATGGTAATTCAGTACGTTTCCATATAAAAACTAAAATAAATACATAATATTTACTTACCTAATTAACATATTATACTACGTCATAAGTGAGGTACCTATTTATAACGTTCAACAGCCTTTTAGCTCGACTGGTCCTGCTGTAGAAATTAGGCACTATTTATATATAATGTATTTACTTAGGTGGATAAATAATTCCTATTACCAGACAAAACAGATCTAAAAGATAACAGATAAACGCAAACTAAAAAATCGCATACTATCTCAGTTGTAATGTAGTAATACCGCTTATATACTACACTATGGCAACGACTTCGCATTTCGCAACATACGGTTATCGAAGTTTCTGATGGTAGATCTTTAATGATTTATATGTATATATATATATGTATACCTTCATAATAAGTTTAATATGATTTCTCTGTAAGAGAAATAAATGATTCTTTAACCTGAGACAAATACGCGTGACTAAGTTTGCCAGACATAAATATGTCACGAATGGCAAATATGTTGTAGTTATAGGAACTCTATGGAGGCATTGTACTAAGAAATTCTTGCGTGATCCTGCTTGCGTGTTATTTTCAAAAAATCATCCAGTGTCATTCGAGTTGGGATGGTATAGGTATGGTAACGATTCCCCAAACATCCAAATGTGTTCAGGCATTTAGAAGTTATGGTGGAACAAACAAGTACATGAAACCTGAAAACAAACATTACTATTTTGAGTTATTAAACGGACGAGTTCATTCATTCGTCCTAACAGGTTAGCCCGCTACCACCTTAGACTGCATCATCACTTAACACCAGGTGAGATTGCAGTCAAGGGCTAAAATAAAAATATACTCGATAAAACACACATCGCCATCTAGCCCCAAAGTAAGCGTACCTTGTGTTATGGGTACGAAGTTGACTGATGAATAATTTTATGAATAATATAAATAAATACTTAGAATGTACATATAAACACCCCGACACTGAAAAACATTCATGTTCTTCTCACAAACATTTTCCAGCTGTGGGAATCGAACCCAGGGCCTTGGACTCAGAAAGCAGGGTCGCTGCACACTGCGCTAATCGGCCAAAGTCAAAGTCAAAGTCAAATATTTCTTTATTCAAATAGGCACATAGATGGCACTTTTGATGCGTTATTATATACAAAATGTGTACATAGCAGTGAGTAGTGATGGCGATAACTACAATCGTAAACTTAGAACTAAGGCTACGAGGGTTCCAATCGCGCCCTGGTCTAAGAAGAAGCCCACAACAAACTTAGCCGAGTGTTCTTTTTGTTATCACCATCTCACATTGCCTTCAAAATAGATTAAGTTTTGAGGTTAACGCGTTATAAATCAATTGAAGCAAACTATTAGAGGTTTCATTGTATTACAAGCAATTATAATGAGAATATAAGAGGATGTTTGTAACCCTTTCAATCAATTTTCCGTCCGCATGTATAGAGCGGTATACAGATGAGATGAATCATTAAAGGGAGTGAGACGTGCAATAAAACATTTCAGCAGAGATATAATGTTTATAATGAGTACGCGAACGTTCTAAGCAGAAACAAAAGAGAACCGTCAGATTTACTCAATGAGGGTTTCATATTTTGGATCTATTTGGATTTCAGTTTGGAACCTTACCCATTTTGTCAAAAATGTAGTCAAGAATAACAAATAGGGTTTCATATTTTGGATCTATTTGGATTTCAGTTTGGAACCTTACCCATTTTGTCAAAAATGTAGTCAAGAATAACAAATCTATTTTTATTTCGATGAATATTAATTTCATTTAGTAGCACTCAGCACCTTAAAGACTGCCGGACGTGGTCAAAGATTAAATTGGACACTATCTGTTGTTGTAGGTACTTGGATGTTTGCGTATGATCTGCACGCGGCTTAGCGTGGAGGTAACCTAGTACGAGTATCTACTGACTAGGTATCAAGTAACGAGCTTCTTCCTGCCCTCAGTATGCCAATCTCTCAATTAGACTATCAGATATTGTCCGGTCCCTCTGCCAATCACTTCAACTAGATGTTTTATGATTACCGTGCTCCGGCATTCTGACGCGCGTATTAAACGCGCTCTGAGTTTGAACAATGGTAAAATTTTGTTGCTGAGAAAATAAAAAGCAAATTCTTTTGAATGGATATTCGACATTCTATCTAGTTTTTACTTCTACTTCATAAATTTATTCCTAGTGGAGTCAGCATATCATGTCTCCAACTTGGAGATTTTTTTTTGGTTTTAGCATAGAATTAAGAACATAAAGAAAGCACGTACACGACTAATATTGAAGCATCAAATACTACTCCATTTTAGTAGTGTTTCTCGAACTTGTGTTTAATCACTCCATTCCATTTAGCAGTAAACAGTAATTTTACCTCTAATGTTCTTAGCGTTTACCATAAAATGGGGGAAATGAGAAATGTTGAGCTAGCAATATTCCGTAGGATTTAAGTCAGACGTGCATTTTAAAAGTTTTTGGACACACTGCAATTATTATTATTTATTAATGCAATAATGGCTGAATGTGGGTTTTGTATGTTCTTCGTTCTGAGGGCATATTTTTTTAGAACTGTCAACTTGAGCCTTATATTGACCCTGGTTGAGAATGATTTCGTTGGTTATATAACTACCACCTTTCGGTTCAAAGGGGTAAAGTTGTAATCAACTTTTCAGGACTGTTCAGGGTCTTTTAATGACCTTGAGACTTTTTTTTGCGACAATACACACATCGCCATCTTGCCACACAGTAAGCGTAGCTTGAATAATATACATACATACTTATAATACAGATATACGCCTAGACATTGCGAAACATTCATGTTCATCACACAAACATTTTCCAGTTGAATCGAACCCACGGCCAAGTAGAGTCGCTGCCCACTGCGCCAATCGGCCGTCTAAACTTTTATCACTTAGTCGACCTTTACAACAACAAAAGCGCAGATATAAACAAAACATATTCTTAAATCGGGATACTTAGGTACAGACGTAGCCTACCGAGAAATGCAATAACATTTCAGTGATCATTTCAAATTGTTATCTCTTTATGATCTAATCGGAAATCTTCGGGTCAAATAATGAGGTTAGAGCCATCCTTATTGACATGGAAGAATGGGAAAAGGACAGCTCTAAAAATCTGAAATTTTTTAATTATATTGATTCTTTTTATTAATTTCGGACGTAAAAAAAACCATCTTGCCCGAGTATTGTTTGTTACTGCGAGTCTACTTTATGTTTAGTTTTTATACAGTAATATAGTATAAATATATATAATATATTTTTATATAAATAAATATAGTGACAAAGTCATTGAGTATATGTAAGTATGTAATAAACGACATACGTATTGGTATATTCCGACTTGAAGTGCGCAAATTACTCCAACATACGAGTCAGTCCTTGAATTCTAAAGATTGTCCCTCTGTGCATTGACCACTTTACGTTTTTAGGGTACCGTATCCGTAAATAACGGGGCCCTATTACTAAGCCCCCATTGTCTGTCTGTCAGAGGACTGTATCTCAAGAACCAATGAATAGGTATAAACTTAATCCTTCGTGACTTTTTTGTGTTTAACATATATATTTATTACAGCGCGGTTACTACGGAGTCGGTTTTGTCTTGGAATAGTCTGCTTTTCAAACCGGTGGTAGAGTCACTACAAACAGTTTAGACGTTCAGTTTTGTATTAGAGATATCTATTTTTTTTATATGACACCTCAAATTATCGTTTGACTACAATATGTCGCCTGGTGGTAAGAGATGATGCAGTCTAAGATGGTAACGGGCTAACCTGTCAGGGAATACGCAGTTATATTAAACCTAATTCCCTAATGGGTTTCTCCGTGACAACGTACCGGAACGCTAAATCGCTTAGTGGCACGCCTTTTTTGAGTAGGGTGGTAACTAGCCACGGCCGAATCCTGGTCTGGTTTGGTGGGAACCAGACCAGACCAGCGAAAACTCGGTAATATCTATCATAAGAACCGTAATAGTAGTAGCAGTAGTAGTAGCAAAGTTGAAATTTTAACAGATTTTGTATTTCGATTGCCGCTATATCAAAAAGCTAATAAAAAAGTGATCCCGGCACAATAAATGTGTTTTTGTGTTCAAACTTACAAATGTTAATACGAGTTAGGTACCAAGTATTTCATACTACATCTTGCTGCGAAACCGTTTGAGTTCAAGTCCAACTCGCAGTTAGCAGTTTTTATTAATATATAAGTGGAGTACATACTAGTCCTATTGTGTACCTACACTAGGTAAACTAAAATAAGGACATTGAACTATATAACTATACTAATAATAACTGTAAAGGCACTACAAATAAACGTAGCATAACGTCGGAATAATTAGCACGCTCTAGCATTTAAACCTTCATTTCTACCTTCAGTTTAGTTTATATATAAAAACTTATGTTTTATAGTTTTTCTAAACTATTATTTTTATTAGAGCAAAATTAATCGGTTACCCGATCACCATCATTTTTTTTAGTATTAGAGAAATTCAAAATCATTCCTGTCTTATCAACTATAGATGAAAATTATTTACATTAGCAAAAATCTTATTTTGCAAAGTGAAAAAAGGAATAATCTAAAATTCAAAATTCATAGTTCATTTATTTCAAGTTTTTAAGCACTTTTGATGTCAAGTCAGTCTGTTTAGTGACTCTACCACCGGTTCGGAAGGCAAATTCCACCGAGAGCCGGCAAGAAGCTCAGCAGATTGCTATTTTTCTCTTATCAAGTCTTATCAAATTAGTGTATTGCCATCGGTCCTCGATACATCTGTAAAGTTTGAACGAAACCAGACCGTTTGAAGAGGGTCAAAATCAAGCCCAAAGGAGTCGGTTGCAATCATACATACATACAACAAAAACTTACAGGTGAAGCTAATAAAAATCAAATTCAATAAAAAATCGATGTAACACACAAAAAAGATTACCCATCGAGTCTCAACATTATTACTTCGAAGCCGTTTAAAAATGTATGAAGTTATCATTCAATTACGATCGCTTCGCTCATTGTGATTCACTCTACAAATCCCATCTTCATTAAAAATTCGATTACAATCAGTCCGTGATTGTACATTACAATAATGCTTTATGGTTCGATTTGTATACCACTTTAGTAATGGCTTATATTATGTTAAGACTACGTTCGGGCATGAGTCAAGCTTAAAACATAGTCATATGTTGTCCCGGACTTTTTGTAGTAACCTTCAAATAGGAGCCTAATCTTCGCACGTTTCGAAAGCCCGCAAAAGAAATATTTTTTTCTGGTTTTGCAACATTTTTCATTGATAGTCCCGATCCTCTTGGTAGATTACCGCGATCAACTAAACAAACTATTGAGCTGTATTATCTAAGTATAAATTAATATACTTTAAATCCCTGTACCTGTACTGTAAGATGATTTAAATTGTTAAGAGACTTTATAAATGGTCTATTTGCTTTTACCAACTTTCCAGGGGAACAGGTAATAATATCACAATTAACTGTAACGAAGTAGGGCCCGTATATAGTTATTACATGATATAGATAATAAACAAGAAACAACGAAAATTTAGTTAAATCCTAACCCTCCCTCAATTTGATTAATTTGTTATCTATAACTAATTAATAAAAATCAGGGATAATTGTTACATATAAAAAAATAATGTAAAATAAGATACCTGAATTTTATTAGTAATTTTAAGTCAAGTATTGAACCAATATCAATTCTACCACAGATTCGCAACACACGATATTCGTATGGTAATCTTAAATGTGACTTTGTAGTTATTAAGTTATTCATTGACGTCATAATATAAACGTTTCATCGAGAGATCGAGAGCAACATCCGACAGAGGTAATAAAGTAAGACCTAGAATTATATTATTGGTATGAAATATAATCTCCGAACGGACGAAAATCTCTACGTAACAGAAAATTATTTAAATAAATGTTTTATCAGTCGGCCATATTAGAATTTACGTGACGTCATATGGTTATTATAGCGGTCTACCGCGACTTTCCTACAAAAGCTTTCTTACTCTACACAATAAACCATTCTTCTTTACAATACATTTTTTTCGTAAGGAGTACTATTCTATGCGTAATAAAGACGACTTACAAGTACCTCTCAATTTTTAGATGATTTTCGATCCTAAATATGAAATTGTGTCTTTGAGATAGTTATATGTGCCCGCTTATTTGTTTTCAGAGGTACTAAAGACTAATATTATTGTAGTACACAATATTTGCATCTAACATCTTGTTAGCGTTCTGTGATACTGGCTTGCCTTTAAATTGAACATAAGCTTAAATCTTATTTTTCTAAAATAAAGCGGTAGAAGCGATTTTCGGATGGACACTTGCCGCTAAACACCTGAGGGGTTGCTACGGCGTCACCGGGGGAGTGAGGCGAGCGCGAAAGCTCGACATGAGAAGAGCCCCAGGGCTCGACGACATCGGGGGGCGGTAGAAGCGTGATAGCGCATTGGGTAGGAGCTCGACTTCACTTTCGGGGTGCTTTGTTCGAATCCTAGCACGCACCTCTAACTTTTCTAAATTATGTGCGTTTTAATTAATTAAAATATCACTTGCTTCAACGGTGAAGGAAAACATCGTGAGGAAACCTGCATGCCTGAGAGTTCTTCACAATGTTCTCAAAGGTGTGTGGAGTCCACCAATCCGCACTGGGCCTGCGTGGTGGACAGCCTTAACCCCTTCTCATAGTGGGAGGAGGCCCGTGCGCTGTAGTGGGCCGGTAATGGGTGGATATGATGATGAAGATGATGAAAATAAAGCCTATGTGACTCGCTGAAAACGCTTTCTATGGGTTAAAGAATTTTTGAAATTGTTTTAGCAGTCTTGCTCGAGTTCTTCGCTATACTGTTTGTACATATTATCATCCTTTGGAATATTGCAAATGTCACTGGTACAAGCAAATAATTATTTACGCAAGCTACTGCCTGGGTCATTCTACTAGCACGAGCTTTCTGTTATGCCAAGTGACACGTCCCGTTGCACACGAAGCATTGCGATCGAACAGCGTGCAATCTGGAGATGGACATAGGATACTTTTCATGCTGGAAACACAAACGGGGGACCGTTTTTCGTAGGATAGAAAAACACAAAACAATGCAGACAAAGTCGTGGATAACAGCTAGTTATCGACAAGTACAGATTTATGTCATTTTAGCTGTTTGCAGTGGATGTAACTAACTATTTACGTAATATTTCTCGCTTGTCGTTTTATAAATGACATTGTCCAACATTAGTAATATCCGAAAATACATACAACCTGAAGTATTCGTTTGGAATAACTCCAAAACAGTATAAAACTTCACATACCTATATGACACAAACGAGTTTATTGCGTATCTTTATTATTCGTTTTTCAAAAGAAATTTAATACAATCTTACATGTTGGTAAGTTATGACGATCTTCTGACGGCTAGCATGGTGACATTTAAAATGTTAACCTTCTTTCACAATTTCATATGCTCTTCGAGGATGGGTGCACAAGTAAAAGTAATATCCAAATAAAATAATATATATTTTATTGGTAATAGTGATTTTTGTGACAGAGCTCGTTCGGGGAACTACTGCTTATATCTGCCGCTAAGCAGCATTGAAGCATAGTCATTGGATATAACTGGGGGTGAATTTTGTCTCCTGCCTATGCTAGCTGTGGCGGTTCGAATTTAGTGGTGCTATCGCGATTTACAGGGAAGAGTAGAACAAGGATGGCGCTACTTAATGCAATCCGTCTCGATTCGAACTCGCTCCCCCGAAAGTGAAGTCGAAGTTCTACCCCCTGGGCTATCACCGCTTTCAGTCTATTTCGCGAGTGGAAATTTCCATCGTGACAATCTCGTATAATGTACGTTGTTTAGTTTTGCTTTTTTTTTTCGCGGCCACAGTATAAATATTTATGGACGCAAATAGAATCAGTGGAAGAGGTGATTTGTCAGATACTTGCCAACTTTATTGATGACTAGCTCGTGTTTACAGGTTTGTTTGTGTGGTTTTGGAATAATATTTAGATCATCCACCCCGATGGTCACCAGCCAGCGGGCAGTGGATCGATCTAAATTTGGAGTTGGGGAAATCAGGGAATTCATAATTTCTGTACTTCCTATAGTCTGGTGTGGTGATAAGCTTCGGCTGTGGCTAGTTACCATTCTACCAACAGAGACGTACCGCCGAGAGATTCGCTAAAATATTGATGCTAATGATATATGAAAAACTTATATATTCCAAGTGAGATTGATTTATATCTTCAATGAATAAAACTGCAAATTCTAGCGATCCGCCATCACACTTCTTAATAAACATAACTAGCTGACCCGCGCAACTTCGTCAGCACCTAATCGGTTTTTAATATCTTAAAAAAACTAATTAATAAATTTTAATATCTTAAAATACCTACCGCTCGAATTTCGAAAATGTCTGCGAAGCTAAGTATTTTTTTATCAATACCAAAATGAAATAATCTTTACCTACGGACTTTCTAAAGCTCTAATTTGCCGATGACGTCACCAGTACGGCCACGACACCAGGCGAGCGTTTTTGCGGAAAAGGTTTCATTGAGCGTAGAATAAATAATATAAAGGCCTAAATCTACGACAGTCCACACATTTCCATGTAGCCCCAAAGTAAGCAAAGCTTGTGTTACGGGAACTAAGACAACTGATGAACATTTTTATGAATATAATATACAGATAAACACCCAGACACTGAAAATCATTTTCATCACACAAACATTTTCCAACTGTGGGAATCTAGCACACGGCCTTGGACTCAGAAAGCAGGGTCGCTACCCACTGCGCCATTCGGCTGTCAAATTCAGCCGACAACGCTCATATTCGTATATCCATCTATAGACAATAGCACGTGTTTTGACATCTCGCTATTTTCGACGGTGTGCCTCTGGAAAACGTACAATGTACGCCTTACAATATGGGCCGCAATTCGAAATCAAGGTGCGACTGGTTTCGGTGACGAAGACCACTCCCCCAGCGCGCATTCCGACGTCGACGCAAGCGTTGCCAAAATTTATATACATTTTCGAAACGTTTTTATGATGTTTAACAGATAGGCCGCACTGTGAAAAAAAAAGTCTGCGCGATTTTTAGTCAAGCGGCCACTGTGAATTGGTTTCCTCTCGATTTCGGTCCGTTTCACCAATAGCACATACAAATTATATGAAATAATGCGTTTACTTTTGCAATTGTGTAACATTTGCAATAGTATCATCTGACACCGGTTAACGTCTCACCACTTGACACCTCTTATAGGACAGACCCACCACGCTGTTCCAATGCGGATTGGTGGGTGCAATCATATAGACATAAAAAATCGGTGGTTAAATAAAATTTTAACGCGGTACGGTGCGGATAATTTAAATTCGCGCGTTTTTTTTTGCAGTAAGTGGGAAGTTGTGAAGCAGACAACAAGTACGTGCGTGTAAAGTCGTACTTGTTGTCTGCTCTCGAAGTAAACGAAAAGAAGAAAAAAATATTATAGTTAATTATTATTAGCCTGCAGTTAATTTATGCAATTTAAAAGTAGTATATAAATCATCGTGATAGGTAAGGATGTACACCGAATGACTAATCTGCATCTCAATGTAACTGATAATAAACAAAACAGACCAAATACAATAACGAAATAGTAAGTACCCACTTAGAACAGTCTCCGACTATCATGTCGGAGGAAAAAAAGGAAAGAAACACATAAAAAAAGCCGGATAATAAATCGCGTGACTAATAAACGCGCGGTTTTCTTTAGCGCAGTGCGTGCTTACTTTTACAAACAAAACAAGCTTTGGTTAATAAGCCTAGCAGCAGTAGGTACTTCCCCGGACGAGCTTTGTGTAACATGCACAGGCTAAGCTGTTAGTGATATAGCAGTTATTTGATAAAACTATCCCTAATCGGTTTCTACGCGAGATCATTACGGTACAATATATCGCTTGTCGGCAAGTCTTTGACGGGTAGACGGACAAAGTCATATCATAATAAAGGTCTTAGTTTTATACCATTTCGGTACGGACTACGGAACTCTATAAACTACTCTGGAATATCCTGATAGTGGCCTTGAATAACCACTAGACATGTTCATCAAAAAACGACTAGGTAGGTACCGTCAACTTTATTGCAAAAAAAATACTTATTTAACTTTAAGTACAAAGACAGCACAAAAACTGCTTGATTATTTATATCAGTATAGTTAGTAGGTACCCACTTAAGTAAGTATTTGTTATGCAAAAAGTGCTGCGCTAAAGTTTATTTCATTCATCCTTTATTGCTAAATTTTATCAAGAGATTTATTTATACAGGTAGGTACAGTATGTAAATATGTTGTAAGATGCATAACAACTATATATTATCTATACTAATATTATAAGATTATTTAAAAAGCACTTTCATTTGATACCAATATTGAGGGAGTTGTGAAAAAGTATATGATCCGCCATTTTGCGGCGAAGGCAATCTTTGACCGGTTTTCATCAAACATAGCCTAACATTAACCTTTTAAACAAAAGTAAAAAATTCAAAATCGGTTTATCCGTTTGGCAAATACGATGCCACAGACAGACACACACACACTTTCAACTTATAAAACCTCGTCGTTTTTGCGTCGGACAAAGACAGTATGTTCGTGACGCCAACCCAGACTGTAGATGCATTATATACCTAACATTCAAATCAGTTCAGTATACTTTTTGCGTGATGTGCAAACTTAAAGAGATCTTCCATGATCGAAATTTCCAGTCCAGTTTTACAACAACTACAGATATATCTATATAAGTCCGAAACGGCGTTCCCAAATTGGGCCATCTCCATTCAAAAATTAATGAGCAATACGTGCGAGAGTAATTCTTTAAGCATATGACAACAAAGTAATTTGCATTTCTATGGAGTGCGTGTGCGTGACAAAATTTGGGCAGGACGTCAGAAATCACTAGCTGTGCCAGGCGGCGTCAATGACGTCACATGACGGTAAGTTGAGAAGAACCCTTTTCATTCGGTCTGCCAAGTGTGGATTGGTACACTTCACAGGCCTTTGTTTCGAGGACGTTTTAGATTTTATTTAGTTTTTAAATAGTTTATTTTAGGTTATATTTTAAAATATAATAATAACTTAATAAATAAATATATAATCTAACTTTATTTATTTTATACTCTCGTTTAAAAAAAAAAAATCGTAAAAATATTGACCCTATAACTTGTGGAACATAAGATTTTTGTTACAGTAAAAACTCATAAAGGAAATCAGTTAAATTTGAAGTTCTATAGACAAGTTGGCACACTTACATAATTGTATGTGAAATATCTGTAGTCTGAGTTATCGTAACAGCTGTTGAAATAAACACAATTAAATATTATGGTACACGTTTTCAAGGAAATTGTACTACCATTTTTCTTACCTGTTAATTTACTTTACGGTTTTATATAATTAACCTTTGAATACTTATAAAGATTGTATACTTGTATAATTTTTGTTAAGTTTTTATTTATAATTTCACTATATGTTTATGCGGTGTACAATAAAAGTTTATTTATTCATTCAAAGATGTTTGGTAGAATGCATATATTAGTCGTGTACACACAGAAACTGTGTACGCGACTAATATTTATTGAAGCATCAAAAGCCACTGAATTTTAGGGCTGTTTCTCGAACAAACGGTTTGTCACTTTATAATATTTAGAAGTTGAAAGTAAATATATTACCTCTAAAATTTATTTTTTGATTATATATTATGAAAATTAAGCTTAATTTGTTATACTCAGCGAAAAGCAGGAGAATCTGTATACTTAGTGTAATTTATAATTTCTTCAATCCTTATACTCCACACCTAACAGATCTTCGGCAATGTACCCTCTACGCACGTTTCGCTCCTAAACCGGAGCATCCTCCGGGTGAAATCATGTATTACACCATACAGATTCTCCTGCTTTTCGCGGAGTATAGCAAATCAATCTCAATTTTCATAATATATTATTGATTTCCGCAAAGTAACGATAGAGCTGCCTTCCCTGGCAGAAAATGTACTAACTGTCTTAAAAAATGTACGGCGTCCATTCATTTTTCTGTCTGTATCTTAGATACACTGACAGACAAAAGTGAAGAAAAACACAGTTTTGGCTTCAGTATCGACTATAGGACCTAGAACTAGACTAGACTAGAAATAGTCGATACTGAAGCAAAACTTTCACAAAACCCCCGTGGCCCTCCCTCTAGACCAGAATCTGGGTACGCCCATGATAATAGGTGACTAAATCGCGTGACAGCAAGCAGATATTTCTGGGATCATACTTGTAGTTGGTTGATGTATAATATAGTTTATATGTACCTACTACATGGTGTGAGGTTGGCGGGCTGCCTGCGAATAAACAGCTGTGTGATCGAAGCTGAACACTTTATGCATCTATGCGACTGTGCACATGTTCGAAAGTGACGTGTTTATAAATATTAGTTGGAGCACGTGGCCGAGTCGTGAACCAGTGCGATTTAACTTGCGGGAAAATCGAAGAAAAACAACAACATCATATCAACCCGGCTCATTACAGGGCACGGGTCTCCTCCCACAATACGAAGGGGTTAAGGCTGGCCCAGTGCGACTTTACACACCTTTGAGAACATTATGGGACACTGTCAGGCTTGCAGGTTTCTTCAAGATGTTTTCCTTCAACATTGAAGCTACTGATATTTCAATGCTTAAAACCCACGTAACTAGGAAAAATTAGATGGGATACGAACTCGGCCCCCGAAAGTGAAGTTGAAATCCTACCAACCGGGCTATCACTGCTTCAAAGAAAAACTTCAAGAGATCGCAGGCTTAAACCTTAGCTCACACTTCCTTGGGAGTACCTACCTATGTCAGGATCTTCATATATTATGTTTGATCGAATTTAGGCTTATAAAAGTCTAAAAATAGCATAGCATTATTATCTTAACGAAAAGTAAGAATATAAGAACTGTGTTCAAGTTAAATTTAAATAAGCTTCATTTTTTTTTTTATTTCAAAAGTCTATTGCACCCGTCTTCTTAGATATCCTTGGGTTACCTATTTTACTTATCATTAAGTAGGCAAGGGGGTAAATAATAGAGAGGAGATTCCAGGGTTTAGTTCAGGGCCGGATGTAACCCGGATTTAACCCGGAGCGACGTTTCCGATTTGTGTTAAAAAAATATTTACGAAGTTTGACTTTAAAAACAAAAGTAAATCACCTTGTGTTATAGTGTATATAAGAAAAAAAAAATACAATAATTAGGAATTCACTTGTTTCCTGATTAATGAATTAAATACAAATCTTTGTGTGTAAGATTCAACCTTCACAATATTATAGTGCTTGTATCTAGTTAAAAGAATCAATTTCATGGTTAAACGATAACGACGTGAAATAGTTTTCCGTTTTAAATGTTAAAGGAATTGAGTTCAAAATGTAAACGAATCTTCTGGCTGCGTTGGATTTAGTCTTGTATTCAAATAATCTTAACACGACAAAAATTTTGAAAAGGTGATTGTTGTTGTTTTATTCAGAACAGGTTTCCGATTGATCAATGAACTCTTTGGCTTCGATACTAATGTTATAAATACGTATGTCTGTGTGTTTTGTTTATTTGTTTGTCACATGGATAGTTTGTATCCTAGAGACGGTAATAGGATACACTTTATCCCGAAAAAAATTTCTAGGTTTGGTTTTATAAAAACGTTTTTTTACACATAACACTGTATATGAATCGAAACTTCATTCAATTTAAAAACATGTAATAACATTTAGGTAGGATTTTCAATAACTGTGCTACAAAAACCCGTTAAAGTGGATGAAATTATATATAAATAGATAAACTACGACAATACATACATCGCCATCTAGCCCCAATGTAACGTAGCTTGTGTTATGGGTACTAAGATGACTGATGAATATTTTTATGAATAATATACATAAATAATTATAATATACATAGAAAAACAAACAAAACACACCCAAAACTATATTCAGTACCTAGTTTAATAGTGCGCTATGAATGTGAATTGTTATGAATGTTATTTAAATTATCATTAAACAATAAACCTCTATAAACGTATCTAGAAACGCAACGTCGTCTGTCAATTGATTTTACATACTAATAAATGATTTAAAAAAAGATCGCTTATTATTTCAAAGGCAGGTTTTTTATTCTCATGGTTACAATTATTCAGTATAAGGGTACATTATTTATAACGAGTTTCTTGCCGGCTCTTCTCAGTGGAATCTGCCTTCCGAACCGGTGGTAGAGTCACAACAAACCGAGTGACTTGACTTTTCAAAAGTGCTTATAAACTAGGCCTACTTGAAATAAATGAATTTCGAATTTTTTTTGGACGTTAAAGCCAAAGTTTCTTATTCAATACGAACCTTTTTTTTTATTTAAATTTGTTCAGAAATGAATAGAAGTTGTAAGATTTGTTAATTTAAAAGTAAAGCAGCGAGGGTTCCAAACGCGCTCAAACGATTTAATTTTTTCAGAGGCTTTTTATCTAGATATTTATTTATTTTGTCGTACAGCTAGTAACAGAAAAATAAGTAAAAGCATAGCCGATTACAAGTTGTTACAAAAACAACTGAAATAATAAGAATGGAAAATAGTATTTAGAGGTTTTGTGAATAGTAAGTATACAAAAAAAGCGAAGCGGTGATAGCACAATGGGCAGGAGCTCGTCCTCACTTTTTGGGGGCCGAGTTAGAATCCCAGCACGCCCCACCCACCTTTAACTTTTCTTAGTTACGTGCGTTTTAAGTAATTAAAATATCACTTGCTTCAACGGTGAAGGAAAACATCGTGAGGAAACCTACATGCCTGAGAGTTCTCGATAATGTGTGTGGAGTCCACCAATCCGCACTGGGCCAGTGGATAACGCCCTTAACCCCATCTCATTGCCCACAATGAGATGGGGTTAAGGAGACCCGCGCCCTGTATTGGGCCGCTAATGGGTTGATATGATGAAGTCTACAATAGGAAAGACCAACATGGAGTGCTTATAATTAAAAAAATATTATAAGAATTGCTTAGCACTTGACAACAGGATGTCTTAACTAAGAGTTGCAGAAATTTGCCTATGCGCATGATAGTATTTTTTTTTGACAAAAACAGTCATTATATAAAAGTAATTTAATACATACTATAATAATCTTATATCATAGACTAAATATTGCCGAAAAATTTTCCAATTGGTAGGGAAGCTATCGACTATGGCAGCGCGCGGTACTGCTCCGGAGAGGTCGCCAAATGCCGAGGCCTTTCACCGGCTCCCTTGGCAATGTGGCCCCATACAGGGAAGAAAGCAAAAATTTTCCACCGAGGACCGGTCCTGAGCGCCAACCGGTCTGCTCTGTGCCGTTTCCACGCAGTTGCACCGTGGCATCGCCACTACACGTGGTATCCCTACTAATATTTACAAATGCGAAAGTGTGCTAGCTGAGCATTTTTCACGCAGCGATAACGCGCAACATAAAACATCAGCATGTCGTTTAGGCAATGAACAGGCAGACAATTTATATTTGAAAAGAAACGAAGTTTTTTATTGTAATCAATGATTAAAATATCAAAAATAATTATTAAAAATAATTAACAAGTTATTTATAACGTGTTATTTAGTTGTAATTAAATTTTATGACAAGTTTTTGACATTTCCATTTCATATTTAATTTTTTCAAAATCATATTTAATTTTTTCAAGAAAAAAATATCACTCAGAGCCATATAAAATATTGTTGGTCAATCCATTTTCTTTACAGGTACGTCATGGTACATGGTACTGTATACAGGTAAACTTCGTACCCTTCTTTTGATATAGATAGCACGACCGAAGACGCTCAAGCAATTTTTTTTATTTTGTCTCATAGAAAGAGTGTATGTGGACAGATCTAAAGTACAAATGTAGGAAGCACAACGAAATTCAATATCTTGAAAAACTTGTGGCACATTGTGAATAAGAATGTTTCTGTTGGATTGCCCTTCTTTCAGGCAACAGCTTCCGCATAATTATTACGCTTTATTCCAACTTTTTAAAAGCCATGTGTATCATATAATAAATACATATCAGTAATGAGTTGGTATATGCATTATATAATAAACCCAACTAGTTTGTATTAGAAGCACGTTTTCTTATATCTAGGTATATTAAATAGGTATGTGAGGTCTAAACGTATAATTTATTGTACAAATAACATTTCTGAGAACGAACTTACCTACTGGCTCATTATTATAGCATTACATACCGTAAAGTAAATAGGTAAATATGTAGGTAAGTTCCTTCACATTGTTTATTTTGTCGTGATAGTTCTATTTAATACCAACCAGCGTAAGTCATCGGTTTGTGTTAAATTTTAAACCATTGACATAACGAAGTTAGGAAAATTCCATAAGTTACCATAGATTGTCTTTATGGCTCGTTGGTCTAGTGGTAAGCATGTTCAACTGCGGATCACGTGGTAATGGGTTTGATTCCCGAGTCGGGCTATGTCCTAGTCCGGATTGAGGAAGTTGGCGGTGCCTCGGAGAGCAAAGTTGTCGATTATTATGTTAATAAATAAATCTTTTATCTTTAAACGACCAATTCTTGTTATATATACAAGAATTGCTCGTTTAAAGATAAAAGATTTATTATAATAATTGGAATCCCGGAATAGGCTCCAACGATTTTCATGAAATTTAGTATACAGGGGGTTTCGGGGGCGATAAATCTATCTAGCTAGAATTCATTTTCAGAAAATGTCATTTTATTCGTGTTTTCCGGTAAAAAGCGATTTGGTGCAACAAAGGTGCACGGGTCAGCTAGTATATATAAATATACTACGACACTACACACATCGCCAATTAGCCCCAAAGTAAGCGTAGCTTGTGTTATGGGTACTAAGATGGCTGATGAATATTTTTTATGAATAATATACATAAATACTTATGACATACAAATAAACACCCGGACACTGAAAAACATTCATGTTCATCACACAAAAATTTTCCAGTTGTGGGAATCGAACCCACAGCCTTGACTCAGAAAGCAGGATCGCTGCCCACTGCGCCAATCGGCCGATTGGTGTGTGGTAATCGTTGAATCACTTCAATTCGCATTGGTGCAGCGTGGTGGAATTATGGTCGAAAATCTATTGAGAGTGGAGGTCTGCGCCCATCCCTAGGACGTATATGCTGATGATGCCTGTATGTTGATAGGCAACTTAAATGGTGCCTATAGTAACAAAAGCGTAAAGTTCTCAGTCGATTGCCGATCGATTGATGCTAAGAACAGATTTAATCGATAACGGGTAAGGTGAACGACTTTGAGAGTCCGAAAACGTAGCCTCTACCTTTTTATCACTGCATCAAAGTAGGTACACGTTGAAGTATTCGGTCTTGACATTAACACTAATTCTAAATATCTATATCGTATATTTTAACTGCAAAGGTAAAAAAAAAGTCTTGCTGCTAATTGAAAAATATGAACGTAAATTACTTAAAAAAATAGAAACTTTCACATAAATTTTCATCCCCTATTTCATGGCTAAGGTGTTGGAATTTTTAAAATTTGTAAAACACGTATTTCTTTATTTTAAATCGAGAACCTAAAATCATAGTTTCACGGATGAAACTTGAAAAATAAATTGATAAATGACAGATTTTATACAACTTTAACCTCTTTAAACCTCTTAGGGTTGGAATTTTCAAAAATCCTTTCTTAGCTTAGAGTTATTACAACGTAGGCAACGTTGTAATAACTCTGTGGGAAAAAAATCAGCCCGATCCGTCAAGTGGTTAGAGCTGTGCGTTGATAGATCAGGCAGTCAGTCAGTCAATCAGTCACCTTTGCCTTTTATATTTATAGATTACTAGCTGTTGCCTGCGACTTCGTCTGCGTTTGTTTTATAAATTTAGTTGTAGTTCTAAAAAAAATATAAGTATTCAGCATCGCTAAGCCTTAAATAAGGGGTTTGCTGCTGTCCGCTGAGGAGTTCTGTCCTCTATCTCAACCAACCACTGTTTGGGCAAAATTAAACACATATACCTCTATGGTACAAAAATAATTATTAAAATCGGTTATAATTTGACGGAGTTATGGTGTAAAATCATCAAACACTCATCCCCTCTCCCAAAGGAGCTTAATGTCGGGATAAAAAGTATCCTATATTACTTCTAACACTTCCAAGAATATGTGTACAAAGTTTCATGAGGATCGGTTAAGTAGTTTTTGCGTGAAAGCGTAACAAACAAACTTACATTGACATTTATACTATTAGTAGGGATAGATGTTGTGTTAAAGCCTCTTGTTGTGAGGGATTTTTTGTCCAGCAGTAGACTATTAAAGGCTGTTGATATAATTACGTACTAATCCAAATAACAATAACAATGTGGTGCGAATGCCAATTCCACCAGTAACCGAATTGCACTTCAAAACTGGGTCATATTACCCTCGAAGTTCGTATCTAGTTTCATATAGAGACTAGTAAGTCACTGACCATATTTTGTGTAGTATATTCACCTACTTATACTTTATCGTTGATATATTGGGCGATTAAATGTAAATTAAGCTTTAACGTAATAGTCAGAGAGTCGGTGGCAATTCCGGTAAATGTTCAACGTCATGGCTTTATACATAAACTAAAAGACTACGAATTAAATGCTTTTAAAGCTAGTGCTAATTGGGAAGAGTTCACGCCATTATTTTTTATTTATTTTAAATTATATAATAGTCAAACCGTAATGGACTCACCACAATTAAACAAATTGTGGTAAGTCCAAGCTTATTAACTATATATCTCTTCTATGATATAAGAACGATGGTTGTGAATAAAACATATTATGTGTGTAAAATAATTACTGCCGATACGTGACGTGACGATATATTGTCAAATAGTTAAAGATAACTGGCGGGCTGTTTTGAAAGATAATGAAAGAAGCTTCTATTTTTGATACTTAACAAAGCAGTTTAAATATACTTTTGAGAACAATACGTTATATGCTACTAAATGGTATTTACTGTGTTAATGATGCTGATATATTATCATAATTTCGTTACTTTTCTGTTTGCAATAAGAATTACTGTTTTAAATTAATAAATACGTCCATTAATGTTATAATTTTGTTTAGCGTTATTACCTACACATGAAGGATTTATTAATTTATTATATGCATTTTAAATTTTAAAAAAAAAGTTGTACCCATGTCCTCCGTATTAAAAAAACTGCTATTGATTAGGGACCACTAAGGGACGTAGAGCGATGAAGAGGCGATGTTTTGACTTTGAAATTTTATTCAAACATTTTAGCCACAATCTCCCTGGCTATATGCGAATGCATCAAAGTACCGCAACGCACAGGTAAAATGTGGTAACTGGCAAAATCCGGAATGAACCGGTTCGGCGACGCTCAAGGATTGCGCGCTGATTGACTGGAATCAGATGCTGTTGCACAGCGAATGGGTCGATTGCACAAGCTACAAACAACGTAACCAATCGTAAGCAGTCTCTCGGGACAGTCCCGGAAAATCATCCGCTTGGAATAATTACTATAAAAACGTATAAATAATTAAAAAAATAAATATACTACGACAATACACACAGCGCCATCTAGTCACAAAGTAAGCGTAGCTTGTGTTATGGGTACTAAGACGACTGATGGATATTTTTTATGAATAATATACATAAATACTTAGAATATATATATAACACCCATGACAAAAATTCATGCTCATCACACAAACATTTTCCAGTTGTGGGAATCGAACCCACGGCCCTGGGCTCAGAATGCATATCTACTTGGAATTTCAGTAGTGGTAGTTAACCTAACCGGTAAGGTTTTATGCTGCTGGCGGAGTCTCGGATGTGTGCGCAAGTGTTTCCGAGGCTCCGACGTCACGGGGTTTCAGTCAGTTAGAGTTTGAGATGAACTTTGCGTCGGAGGATTTCCCCACGAAAAAAAAACGTTAGATTTTATCCTCCGAAAACAAAGCAACGCATACGAAATCCTGAATCAAAAGTATAGTATATTTATTGCAAGTCGTATACTTATCTGATTACGATCTCGCATTAGAAGCTAGTCCGTGATTTTCTTTTAAATTATAAGTTAAAATATAAAATAATAAATTTACTAAGTCGAGCGATCGTCAATTCCGTCGCCTTAATAATATGTTCCCATATGTACTTAATTATGTTTAATGTGTAGTTACTTTAGAAGTGCGAATCAAAACTCGTCGACAAAAGAAACTTTTTTTGGAATTTCGCTATACGGTTTGTCCAAAGTCAAGACATGTTTTATAAATTAGGTAACGTCGAGGTTAAATTGAGGAAAAAAATAAATATTCAAAATGTTATTTTGTTGATATTCAAAAGCCTTGCGGTTTGAGGTGAATTTTGACAGCAAACAGTTTCCATGCCTTGTTACCAAAGAAAATATATGTTAATTTAGTCAGAATTACCCTGTAGCTCCTTACTCTGAAGAGTTCTTATTTTGGTTAAATGTCACCAGTTGAACTTATTATTACCAAGCTTATTCAGACCTCGGTCTAGCTTATTCTCAGGTAACAGGCTCCAGAGCAAGTGATAAACGAAATTGAAATAAATCAGGGTACAGCCCTCGGTATCGAAAAAAAAACCTGTATTTTGTTTACCTATTAACTGGATACGGAAAAATTGAGCGTAAGTAACCGAGTAAGCGTGAGGTAATTGCGAGGAAGGATTCGGCGACAAGACGCAAGGAACTGGTTATTCTCGAGGTGTCAGATAACGAGTAATGGCGCACGCAGTCGTGTTTCATACACATATCGTTTTAAAGAAGCTACTTAGTAAGGAATTTACGAAACTTATAAACTTCTGATCATCATCTTATCCAACGACAGAGCCATTTATAGGTACAATATTTCCAGTGCCACATTATATGGCCCGAACTGGGCCAGCGTGGTGGACTACGGCCTTTACCCGTTCTCGTTGTGGGAGGAGACCCGTGTTATGTAGTGGACTGGTAATGGGTTGATATGATGATGATGAAGATGAGTGGAAATATTTCCTGAGTACAATCAAAGTTATCATAACGCATATAAATTCTATATTATAAATAAATTACTTAAATATGCTAAATATAAACTAATTACACATAATATATATGCGTAATTTTCGCTTATATTATCTATTATATTTTAGATAGGTGCATAGATATAAATAATACATAAATAGCATGTCTCATAACAGATACAAGATCGCTTTTGATGTTTTGCTTTGCCTATCGAAGCGATAGGGCCTTTTGTATTCTACTTGGTTTTTGTGTTTCTCTCTTATTCGTCCTTTATTTCCCTAACTGTGTAGTGGTGTACAAATAAAGAGTTTCAATAAAAAAAAATAAGATCTGGAGACATTAAGTGACTCAAAAATAAAAGTTGAATAAAGTTAATACAGTTATTAGACGGTGTCACTCTTCAACTGAGTGCACCTTTCAAATGGTAGAGCGAGACAAAACACTGACTTACTATTCCGAAGATATTCCACGTTAATTATTAGTTAAAGTTGGAGGTGCGTGCTGGGATTCGAACTCGGCCCCCCGAAAGTGAAGTCGAGCTATCCCATCCACTGGGCTATCACCGCTTATTAAGGCACTTGTATGCAAGTCTTTAATACTTCCTATAGTGAATTGTATCTGTACTAGATTTTACTTTTGTAGTTAAACTTTTCTATTGTTAAATTGCACGCCACTGACACCTCAATAACTGCTTTCCTTCTGCAATAACTGCTGAGAAAATGCTGAATATCTATTTCTAAATTTGATTTATTTGGTAGCACCTGTCTTCCAAACTGGTGGTTAAGACAGACTGATCGTTTCAATAGTTCTAAAGTAAGTGGGCTTTCTTAAAATAAATGTATTTTGTGGGAGGTCTTGGCCGAGAGGGCGTACCGCAAAGCGATTTAGCGTTCCGGTACGATGTTACGAAGAAACCGATCCGGGTTACGTGTTTAATATAACGTTTTTTATGCAGTAATAATTTACGGACCAAGCGGATTGCCCACCTGATGCTAAGTGGAAACCATCGCCCATAAAAAAAAATACTTCATAGGGCCTGCAACATGCCGCCCTCTATCAATTTGAGGCGTAGGTGCTAAGCCCCATGTGTCTGTAATTACACGGGCTACAACGCCCTTCAGACCAGAACATAGCATTGCATAATTTGCTTAGCGGCAGAAATAAGCATGGCGATACTACTTCCCCGGACGAGCTCTGTCACGAAAAGCTAACTTTTAGTGGAACAAGAAAAAAATAATTGATATTTTGTACGCAACTGTACTCGAGGCAGTCTACTTAGTTCCCAGACTGGAGGAAATACGCTCTAAATGACTCTTTGTACGTATATGTAGACTGAGAACTGAGGTCACTGGGTTATCTATTAAGACGGTATTAATCACAAGCGATCGTGATATGTTTCGGACACCGTGATTTTATCAGTTCAAGGCCGAGTTGGATAATCACAACCATGATCACCGCGATCTATAAGTCGATTATGCAAGATTGTTTATGTATAGTTGTAGGAGATATTGTATTGTGTTAAGCTGGCCGACGACCTCTCTGGCGCAGTGGCTTGGCGCTGTGATTTTAAATGCGAGGTCCAGAAATGTCTGAATTTCCGCTGGTCTGGTCTGGGGGGAGGCTTCGGCCGTGGCTAGTTACCAACCTACCGACAAACACGTCCCGCTAAGCGTCTCACGAAATACAAACGATTTCTTAGATATTACAAAGGTGGATGTTAGAGGGGAATGCATAACTAATATTCGTATATTATTAAACACCTAATATTTTTACATAGCGTAGCGTGGGTGGAGGCGAGAGGGCGATGGCCCACTCCATTAGATTTCGTAAATAGAAGGGGTATCTAAAAAGTCGATCGTCGACCAACGTGTTAAAGACAGTGGGAAGTGATATTCTCTAGCTTTACTATTAAAATTCATACATTGAATTATTAAAAATGAGAAAATGCATAAATAAAAGCTTGTTGAATTGGTAATATCTTTTATATATTCAATTATCTAATGTTTTTCAGCACGGTCATGTTATGAAAACAAACACGTAGGTGTTACATTGTATGTGCGACGTCTATTCTATTTTTATAACCTGTCATTATACATCTTCAAGCAATGTATTGATTCAGTTAGTACACATTTTGTATGTATTCAAGGTTTTAGATAAAAATGTACGTGTGACCACTAATAATAATATTTTTTGTCTGGGTGAAGGCTTCGGCCGTGGCTAGTAAGTACCGTGTAAACAAGGACGTGCCGCTAAGCGATTTAGCTATCCGCGTCGATGTCGCGTCGAAACCGCTGGTATATACCCGTACCTCAAACAGGTTAGCCCGTTTCCATCTTACACTGCATCATCACTTTCGATCAGGTAAGAGTGCAGTCAAGGGATAACTTGTATCGGAATAAAAAAGAAGGAAAAAAAAGTTATCGTTACTTTTTTCGTAAAGTTTACATAGAACCTTAAAGTTAGAAAATTCCGTTTGACAGCTCTAATTTTCTAAACGTCTCACTCGATTTTGATAGTGCTTTTTTCGCTTTTTACAACTCTATTGATTGATCTTAAATGGACATACAGGCTTAATCACCGAGATAACATAAAATGAGCACATTTATAGAAACCCCTAAGAAAATTTACAAGAATATTTTTTTAACCATAGCTTTATTTGGACCTAATTATGCCAATCCTGTGGAATACAAATCTCTAAAAATTGTATTTTTTTACAATGTGACACATTTCACTTCCACTATTTTGTCCATATACGGTGGATAAAAGAGTGGATAAAGATGTCACTATTTTATCCAACGTGGCAAATTCCTCTAATTTTAGAACTTTATGTAGGTACAATGGAATAGGTATGATATCTCTGTAAAATGTGCCTTTTATCTATATTTAAAGTCAGACCTTTAACATATCAAGATTGTTTAAAGGTAGAGTCCCTTTCACCTTCAATTTTGTTATTAAACGATATAGATTAATTATTACGCTACGATTTATTTTATAACCGTTACATAGGTAGGAAATGTTTTTAACAAGATGTCAAAAGTTTGTGCTATCAGCACCGATGCGTGAATAAGAATATAATTAAGGCAATGAAATGTTTTGGATTAAAATAATTAATTTGATTAACTGCAAATATATATAATAAAAAAATAGCTAGGAAAAATAAACACAGATAGTTCATCGGGTATTCCCCTCAGGTCTACAGCTGACGCATAATCTTTTCATTTCAAGCTTGAAGACGCATGGCCTTGATGTGAAACTAGTTGGAAGACCGAAGACGGAAAATGTTGTTGCCATTCAAACATCCGCCTTGATCTGAAATTATTTAATTTAAAAAGCAATACCCTCTATGGCAAACATTGAATGAATGTAATTTACCGAAACCTAGTCCATTTCCGATCTAAGGGTTATCTACTTATGCCAGATTTCAAATACGTAATTGAACAATATTTTACTTGTAGTTCTTCACAGGTTAATAAAATAAATTATTCTTAACCACATATTACTAACTAAATGGCTTTTCTATTTACAGGCTTCACTAAAATTTCGATGGTCAATAGTTAAAATCATCATTCATTTTGGTTTAATTATTTACTAAAACTTTGGGATCAAATACAATAATATTATATATTACTATAGTACTACTTGTATATAGATATTATAGCTACCTATCTATAATATTTTGGTTTTATTTAAAAAAGTTATGAATTATAATTATATTTCCTCCCATAGTTACATTTTGTTATTTATTAAAACATTGGGATCAAATAAAAAAATACTAAATATTATTTTAGCTACCTCTGTAAAGCTACTTATTAATTATACGTATATTCCCCTCAAAATGAGGGTAAAAATATAATCATAAAGAATCATAAAGTCATAAAGAAATCGAAATCATCAAAACTGCAAAAACATTTTGTGTACGCGTATTTTCCCCGGTTACTTTTTCTAGAATGTGAATAATATTATATATTCTAGAATGTGAATGTGATAAAAAGTATCCTATATTTGTATTCAGGATGGAAACTATCTTTGCACAAAATTTCATCGAGATCGGTGCAATGTTTAAACCGAACATGAGTAACCGACAAACAAGTAAACAAACCGAGACACTTTCGCATTTATGATATTAGTATAGATTGGCACTTATCCTATTGAGATGCAAGCAGGTACATATTATCCATTGCGACCTATAGAGGGCGCGCTGAAAATCGGTTAGTTCCTCGTTAGTAAATCGCAAATTCAATTAGTCGAAATCACAGGACATCGTCGCTTTCTTTGACACTTGCATTGCAGACGAGTTGGTGCGCAATTGGACCCAATTTGATAACAATCGGAAGAAGCAGCACAATATATTATCACTTGACCGATGCTAGAGCTGGGCGGGGATTCGTTTAGGTACCGCCATTTATAAACTGCGCGTCGATTGGGTCCCAAGTCTGCTGTTGCGATTGTGTATCAGAGGTCGCTCAATGACGAAAATAACGTTACTAACTTCAAATAATTTGAGAATTACAAAAAATTGATTGGTAGGTACACAAGGTAAGTGTGTATCAGTTCTTAAGCATTTCATACGTGTACAAAAGCACTGCCTAACCAAATTTTTGATATAACTCGTATAGAGTAATATCATATTTTGAAAAATGAAAGACTTTTATTGCCTAACAGTATTTTATACCTAATAGTATTTTCAAAGCGGTGAAGAAGGCAAGTACTTGTTCATTATATGTTTTCGCCAAATACACAAAGTACTGAGTTTCACGCACATACTTAAATATTAACAATTACAGACTTTCATACACACCTTCTTTCACTGTTAGAGTCACAGCCTCTTAGAGTTAGAATTTTAAAAATTCCTTTCTTCGCACACATATGGATCGCTCGAAAAATGTACTATCAGATTTTAAAATTTCTACGTTCATCCGGTCGACTGTCAGTCAGTAAAATAGCCTTTTATAGATATAAAGAATAAGATAGGACATAGGTATCAAAGTTGGCCCAGTGCGGATTGGTGAACTTTATTTACTCTCTCAGACATTTGAGAACATTATTTACTATCAGACATGTAGTTTTCCTTCACCGTCGAAGCAAATGATATTTTAAATGACTTAAAACGCACATAACTTAGAAAAGTTAGAGGTGCGTACTGGGATTCGAACTCAGCCCTCCGAAAGTGAAGTCAAGCTCCTACCCACTGCGCTATCACCGCTTAATATGCCATTTATTTACTACGCCAATAATCATAGCAATGTTCTCATTGATATTGTGCAAACATACGCTTAGATCCGATAAATAATTATAGGTAATTGAACGGTACAAAGGTTTCTTTGTTGATCAGAAAAGTGTGGAATGCGATTTATTGTTTCCTAGCTCTAGAGTCTAGCTTTAAAGAAATCCATTCACAGGCTTCGCGTCGCAGCGATAGACTGCACGCAGATTCACATCCGCAACATGTTTAAGTCCCACTGCTGGGCCTATGCACCTAAACCGTTCATTTGGCCAAATGCCAAATGCACGTTACAAGAGCACGTTAAGCAGTTGGTCCCCGCAGACCGTGTACACGACTAATAATGATAAATAAATATATTACTACAATACACACATCGCCATCTAGCCCCAAAGTAAGCGTAGCTTGTGTTATGGGTACTAGAGGACTGATGAATATTTTTTTATGAATAATATACATAAACACTTATAATATACAGATAAACATCCAGACACTGAAAAACTTTCATGTTCATCACACAAACATTTTCCAGTTGTGGGAACCAGACTCAGAAAGCAGGATCGCTACAAACTGCGTCAATCGGCCGTCAAAGATGCATAACACAGACAGTTATTTTACGTTTAATTTTCTAAGCGTTCATCATAAAATGTGAAAAGTTTGTGAGCTAGCAACATTCCGCGGGTGTAGAGTAAGACGTTCGCGGGGTATTTTCAATGTTTTTGGACACAATGCACAATAATGGCTGAATGAGGATTCTGTATGTTCTTAATGCAATGCGGTACCCGTTATTATCCTAGTGATAACCGCCCACCAACCAACACTGTAGCAGCGTGGTGATTCTATGTCCAAAGTCTATAATGATGGCTTTACTTATATTTCTTTTACTGTCATATCTTTAGTAATTAACCATGCCCGGAGTAATGGCACAATGGTCAATTATCCACGCATTGAAGTGTTTGTCTGTTTGTGTGCGAGCGTGTAACGCGGAAACAAACTTGTTATCCTTCGGCTGAAGCTTACCGCAACCTTGTCGTACCTGCTATATTATTATCATTAAACATTGCTATAGGCTGGGAGCTGGTGGGATAAAATCTTGAGCAAGTTTATTTATTTTTTATTAACCCAATTGGTAAAAACCCAAACTGCAGCAGCCTAAAATGGTAACGGGCTAACCTGTTAGGTACCTGTAAGCCCAGGCGATGTCGTACTGGAACGCTACGTTGGTAGAGTCACTACAAACAGACCGACGTTGACGTTTCAAAGTGATTAATTATATTAGGCTTACTTGAAATAAATGAATTTTTAATTTTGTATTTTTAAATCGCTTAGCGGCACGTCTTTGTTGGTCCAGACAAAAAAAAAATGCGACTCAGTCACAAATAGTCACCATTGATAATAAAAACACTCGAAACTACTTCTGCCATTATTATTAGACGAATAATTAACTTACTAAAATTGTGTCATAGTAAGGCTTCCAAATTAATTTTATCTGCAGAAAATATTCCTAATGTAGTATGCCTCCTAGTGACCTTTATTATGTATATTTTATCTCAGAATTATAGTAACTGAATAGGTTAAAGTCATGCGCACGTAACGTTAGAAAAACTTCGAAATAAACACATTCGAATTATAATGCACTCGTATATCTTTGTCAAATTAATGATTTTTTTTTGTCACTAAGAGTATATTAAGCGATAGCTACAAATTAAAGACCAGGACGCTTCGAGGAGGCAAGAGGAACCCTCGTAGCTTTAGTTTTAAGTTTACGAATATGGTTATCGCCATCATCGCACTAACGTGTAGTTCTCATGTACTGTAAGCATCAAAAGGGCAACCTATAACAAAGTCAAAAATAACTTTGACTTTGACTTTGACTTTAATGAATTTATTACCACTATCAATAATGAACAAATCCATTTACCGAAATCGCCACCAGCTCCCGAGCTATTAGTGATTTCGAAAAGTATTTATCACAGAAAACAAGTTTTATAAAAACACAGCGTACATTTTAAAGAGCGTATGTACTCTTCTGGGCATGTCTAGATTGGGTCGTTAACTTATCGTTTTTTTTTATAAAAGTATTTCAAACGTAAAAACAAGGTCATTTAGAAAATACTACTAGGGCAGCATTTATATATATCATGCTAGCTGCTCCCCGCGGTGAATAAAACGTTGCTTTGTTAGGACGTGAACGAAGGACAATATTTGGTGTGAAAATAAAAATGTACCTATTCTGTATTCTTTGAACAATCCTTGGGAATTTGATGTTTTCCAAAATCAAAATCACTCTGTATCAAAATCAATCAAATCGCAATTGCAAATCACTCGCATTTAGCCTTTAGTTTAGTATATAGTAAGTACTCAAATAAGGTTTATGCGAAGGGTGAACTCTACCGGTGGGGCATTTAAATAACACTTTTCCCTATACACTTGGGTCAGCGGGACTTGAGAGTGATCATATAACAACTATTCACAAAAAAGTTCACACGCACACACATACATGTGAAACTGTTGTTTTTGTTATTATAATTTACAGACCAGAAGGCCCAAAAGAACCAAAAAAAACTTCGCTAGGCATGCAAGGAACGGGTTCTCCAAATGCCGCCCGTGTTCACCAACTTGAGGTGTAGTTCTTGAGCCTCATGTGCATGTTACTACACCGACAACCACGCCCTTCAGTCCACACAGCCGCAGGAATAAGCATAGCGGTAGGACTTCAACGGACTGGCTCTTACACAAAAAGCTCTTTTTATATATGATGTTAATCAAGTCAATATAATTCATTAAGATTGACATAATTTTTTAGGTATCTTTAAATAAGAGAACTTATACTGAAATCACTGTTATTATCTTTACTAATATTATAAACGCGAAAGTATGTCTGTTTGTCCTTCAGCATAACATAGAGGCATTCGCGCTATTCAAGGGAAAATTATATGAATGGCTTAGCTCCATAACAACAATTGGCAAAATGTTTGTGTGATGAACATTAATGTTTTTCAGTGTCTGGGTGTTTATATGTATATTATAAGTATTTATGTACATTATTCATAAAAAATATGAATCAGCCCTCTTAGTACCCATAACACAAGCTACGCTTACTTTGGGGCTAGATCGCCATCTAATTATTATTTTAATAAGACGTTCGCGTGGTATTTTCACTGTTTTTGGACACAATGCCCTGCATACAATAATGGCTGAATGAGGATTCTGTATGTTCTTAATGCAATGCGGTACCCGTTATTATCCTAGTGATAACCGCCCACCAACCAACATTGTAGCAGCGTGGTGATTCTATGTCCAAAGTCTATAATGATGGCTTTACTTTCTTTTACTGTCATATCTTTAGTAATTAACCATGCTGCAGATTATGGCGATGTGTGTATTGTCGTGGTGTATAACAAAACTTTCTCAACTGACTTGTAAAAACCGTATAATACATAGATGAATATGCAGTCTTTCCCTATTTTAAAATTGCTTCACACATTGTTTTAACTCAAAGCGCGTCATGTGGCAACGTACCGCGGGGCGCGTTATAAGTACGCTCCAGATTTATTTCAGCTTCCTACAAATGCACTCAATTGAATGCATTTGTAATGAGTACGTTTTAAATTCAACTCTTGTTGTTGCATTCAGGAATGGATGAAGGTCGGTTTCTGCGAATGAATGAAATCCTAACAAAGCTATATTTATCTGAGCCGAATCGGAATTAACGCGGTATGGTATTTGTATTTCAAATCTGTGGCTACTTTGCGCTTTGTATGTACACGCAAATCAAAATAGAGCTACTGTAAATAGCTACTGTAAATAGCTTTATTTCGATTGAGAAAGATAAATACACCAAATAAATTCGTCACACGCAAGACAAACGCAGTACCTAGTTAATAATTTCTCACAAACATATAGGATAACTAAGGCGGTGTTATTGCTTAAATCAATAATCAATAAAAATAACTTATTTCGGAACTTCCTATATAGATCTCTGTCCAGCAGTGGACGTCAATTGGTTAAATTAGTGATTATATAGACATTACTGATTTTTTTGGTTATGTTTTCTTTTTGTACTAAATAAGTGTGTTCTATGTTACAAATTAATGCCTTTGATCTTTTTTTGAGAACGGAATATTTCTTAGAACCATTTGATAGTGGCACTGCTAAAAAAAACTGTTGTAAGAAATATTTCGTACTAAAAGCAAGTTATTTTTTTTTTTCAAATTTAGTTGTCGTCTAGTTGTCTAAATTCAAACGTTATTAATTCAAATTATAAGTTCAAACATTATAAAGGCTTTGCTGTCAAAGATTTTTCTTCTAGAATAAGGCTTTATTCTTAATTAGTCTTAGGCTACTACTGAAAAAGAAGTATATAATATATGGTAGTGTGTGTAATTTTTTATTATTGGTTAAATGTATTTTTACGCATAATTAAAAAAAATGCATTCTGCATATATACGTGTGAGAAATTTCATATCCCTCCGTCCGCGTAATTTTCGTAAAAAGGGGTACAAAGCTTTTGCTTCCCGTATTTATATATAGATTATATGATTGTTTATTAATATGTATTTTGCATAATAATAGGAACAGAAACCAAAAATATATTCAACTTATTGCCAAGTTATTTGAATAATTTTGAATGCTTCATTTAAAGTAAATGAGATTTATTGGACAGCGATGAATAAGATCTTTAATCTTGTAGCCTCAAGTTTACATCAGTAACTGGGTAGCGGATGTTCCAAAGCGTTCCCGTAACTGAGTCACCAGTCGACTAGTAGGAACATCGTGGGGTTCAGTCGGTAAAAGTCCGACATAACTAACGCACCTAGCGTGCGGTTGTGCGTTAGTATCCATTAGATATTTCATACATGTTCATGCGTATCTTTCTGTATTAAATATTATTTATCTGACCGAAATATTTTTCCCTTTAAAACGTCTTTGCTCATTTTAGAAGGGTAAATCAATGAGTCTATTGTGGAAATCGCAATAAAACGAAAGAATCAACTTAAAAACCCTGACATTGACATTTTTCATGGCACTTTATTTAGCTTTAAGACGAAATTATACTTAGAGTAATATTTTTTAAATAGTTTTTTTTTTAAATTTCAATCATTATTTTCATTTGTTTAATATTAATTCTTTTATTCAATTTAATTATTTTCAACCGGACCTACTTCAATGTTATACAACAATATATATATATACAATGGTATGTGTATACCAGTAAGTGATAACTGTACTTGGACAATAAACTATAATCGTAAATGATCGTTGGTATATCTAATGAAATAAATAAATAAATAAAATAAAATCATAGTAGTTTTTATCAATAAATATATCTCACTAAATGTTACAACCTTAAAAGTCGGGGGCCTATTTTGATTGTTTTTTGGGTGTATTTGAGTGAATACCAGAATGCTTTAGATTCGCAATGGCATGAGGTCAATATCTGCCGTGTCAGCTAGTTTCATATCGATCTATACTAAATAACAAGATTTCCGTGAATTACAGACAAGATTTCCGAATTATAGACTGCTGTGGTTAATTGTCCACGCAAAAAAGGCTTACACGAGTACAGTCATGTGCAAGACTCAAGAGTTAGCTAATTAATAAAACAGGCAAGATGGGTGTGTTTGGTGCAGATCAATTGGCTTGGTGACGTCACGGTAAACAATAATGCGTTCAATTTATATCCAATCAGAGGATCGACGTCACGATGCACTACTTTCATAGACTACAGAGAGGTAGAACGAACGTGTTTATAATTTACACAACTCATTCATTTTAAACATACAATTTTGATCGTAATTTTGTAGGTATATAATAGATGGATATTTGTTGTTACTCCTTCATGCAATACTACTAAACCAATTTGGCTGTAATTTGTCTTCGAAAAATGTGTAGTTCAAATAAAACGCGTACGAAGCCGCGGACAACAGTATAGTACTTACTGTTATAAATGCGATAGTTTGGATTGATATTTGTAACAATCACGGCAAAACAGCTGGACTTAATATCTTTATTAATTTTTTTTTTTTATATATTACTGTACTGTACTGATAAATAAAGTCTAAATATGCATTTAGTCGTGTGCAGTTATTCGTGTGTTTACATAGGATTTACTTTAACTTTATCCGCGTGGATTCTTGGTTTTGCATTGAATTAAGAAAAATTTGGAAAATCCAAAAGTGCACGCATCATAATCTCATTTTTTTCACAATAAAATTGAAATATTTTTAACTGAAACTTTCAATGCTCATTACAATTTTTTTTTTTCATATTAATTATTATTCATTTTTTGTAAACAAGACACGGGAATGTCAATGATTGCACATTGAAAGTTACAATGAATATTAGCTAGAATAATTACATGGAAATTTAACGACAGTGAATTGAACGCTCATATTAACTAAGAAATTATGTCGTGTGTTACTTTAGATAATTAAAAAAAAATTATTCCAATACGATCATTTTTTCGACCAATTTTGATGCCACATACACCCGTCCATACACGGACGTCCAGATAAGATTATGTTTAATGTTATTATTTACTATGTTAAACAAAAAAATTGTTATTGAAATGTATTTTATGTGCCTGACAAATTATTTGACTTGATATTAGTGTACTCAAATTAACCTGTAAGTGCAATATAAATAACAAAAAATCAATATCAGTTTCGAGAAAACTGCTTTTTTTGAAATGTCGAGAGTGGAGCACAACCTCAACGCTTCGCTTATGAGGCGTGCAAAAAATGTAGGGCAATACACGGTAACACATTTTAGTCTACTCACATAGCAAACGTTACCCCTGAAGCAAGCAAGTTCTTTAATATGTATATTTATCTGTAAGATTTTATCTTGAAAGAAGCTAAAATAGCTTCTTTCATTTTTGCTTATTTATTTAGAATTCGCGATAAACGGACTATCGAACAAAAATATAATTGTGCCATTCGAATCATTCGTTCCTGAGATTAGTGCGTTCAACTAAACAAACTCTTTAGCTTTATAACATGGGTAGTACCGGATGATAATTCGGGCGTATATCGTCTAGCTCTCTTTATTCTGTGTGATGCCCTAATAACACAATACTTATAAGTTGGAATGTCGATGTTGTAACTTGTGACCGTTTGAGCAAAATCAAGAGCAAGGTCGGGAGGCGGCGTCATTCGGAACTGGATAGCTACCTACAGCGCGTAAACACTGTTTTTGTTTGTTTGCTTTGTTAACCTATTGTAATATATACCCACTAACTATTGCTGCTATTACGTCAGCATTTTGTTTGTTTTTTTTTCCGGGAGCATTTAGTTTCTCTCAGATTTAAATGTATCCTGTTAACGTCTCCACGAGGCTTTTGCCAAAAACAGTGTAGCGATGTTACTTTGAACATTCAAAGCACTACCGTTTTTCTTTTTCGTGAATAAGTATCCTAGGATGCACGCCATATCTTATTTGACAAATCCAAACTGTCAAACCACAGGAATAGTTAAACTATGGCAAAAACTTGAACACGTATTTAAAACGTATTATCATATCCCCGAAGCATATCTCTAACTTTTCAGAGCTCCAGAGTTACGTCTGAAGCTCTGAAAAGTTAGAGATAGGCTTCGGGGATCAAACTAGATCCCCCCAAAAGAGAGACCAACCTAACATTGGTTGATTTGTTGGTTATAACCACTGTGTAAAATAATAGTTACAAGATTCATATTCTTAACGTGGGGTCATTTGGGCAAAAAATAAATTGGACGCCTTATTAAATATTGCCATTGTATAAATGATTCTTATTTTGGGGAAAGCCGATTCAACACCCAGTTGGCTAAATTGTGGCAGCGTAGAAACCTATTAAGCAACAGAGGCCTTTACTTTCAAATCGGTGGATTTACGTTCTCAATGCCGATGTCGAGGTAGGTACAACTAATATTTAGGATTTACTCATTTTAATAAATTTGAATGTAAGTCAGTTAAATACCAGTTTAAACCGGTATAGCCAAATTATAAATTTGTTCATTTCATTGAGTTATTCTGACTAGTAAAAGATACTATGTATAAATAACTCTATCATCCTCAACCGATCGATGTCGACTGCTGGATATACTTTAGGTCTTTTGTGGGGAGTTCCGTGGTTCTAGGCCGCTTGCACCTCATTAGGGATTGACCATCGCTGGGTTTACCAGTGCTGGGTCGCCATTCATACACCTTGGAACCCTACGTCCATCAGTTCTAAGAGCTATGTACTCTGTCGATTGCCATTTCAACTACGCAACACGTTGAGCTATGTCTATATCTCCAGTTCTCCACGGATCTTATACGAAAATTAAGATCAACTATCTGTATGGTGTAATTTATAATTTCTTCAATCTTTATACTCCACACCAAACAGATCTTCGGCAACGTACCGTCACCGCACGTTTCGCTCTAAAATCGGAGCATCCTCAGGAGATGTTGACTTTACAATTATCCTCCTGCTTTTCGCGGAGTATAGAAATTTAAGCTTAAATTTCATAACATATAATAGAATTCCGCGTATAGTTACACGAATGTATAGTTAAAAAATTCGCATTGCAACTTACAACGTAATGTAATATGAAAATCACAACTGAACCAAATTGACCTACAGGTTTAATTGAAGTTTTAATTTTGTTTCGTTTAAAAATTGTTGATATATCAACACATTAAACTTCTTAAGCATCTAGTTACAGCAAAAGTCGCAATGCAATAAATAAAACTTAACATTCGCCATGCAATTAAAATATAAAAATATTTTAATTTTCTTTCCAATACAGCTGATTTATATAGGTTTAACAGGAATAAAAGCAAAAAATAAAAGTCTTAGACCTCTCATTTAGCTCAACTAGAAGGCAAACCGTGGGTGTATACACTCACCCACATCCTAATTTGGGTGCAAAGTAATAAATAACTTCTTAAATTATTGAATAATTTATTTGATTATTTTGACAAAAACGATACTACGAAAAATGTAATTACTAAGTATCTGAATGAGTCTGAATGCTCTGCAACGATACAGAACAATGTACACTGAGATTGATCTCTCAAGTAGCCGACGGATGCATTACGGCTTAAACCGTCTGCTTAAAGTAAATGAACTATAGGGTTGAGCAATGGACTTGGTCTTTTTATTGGCAATTGACTAGCGCTTGCCTAGATGATGCCTATGTACTCTTGTTTAAAAGATTATAAGAGTAAGGTAACACAGAACTGGGGAGGGAGTTCGAAGTCCCAGGCATGCGTAGGTTAGATAAGAAAAGAAAAGAAAAGAGGAGGAAAATCGCTTTGTGCAAGTACGGATGTAGATGACAATAATTTTCTGTAGTTAACGTACCTAGACTTAATTCTCTGTTAGCATATATTACAACCTGGCTGGTTTTCTGATGCCAGCTATAAGTATTTTTTTTTTAAACCCTATGTAAATAAAAAAATAAAATAATAAAATGCATTTAGAATTGCACGGTCATGCACAGGGTATGCAGATGATATAAAGTGAAGAAAATCCCCAGTACGAATTATAAATACTGAAGGGTAGGCTTTTAATAACTCTTACAATGTCTATGAATAAGTCATAACTTTTACTGAAGATTTTCTTCATTTTATATCATCTGCATACACTGTGCATAACCTCTATGCACGCCACTGCATACGGTGGGTATATAAACCTGTTCTTTTCAAATCAATTTTATACGCATTAAATATAGTTGAACAGAGCTTATGATGTTTGGATAAAATGTAGACATACTTCTTCTTAATATAGAACTTCATTTATAAAAAAAAATTAAGGTTCAGATATGTTTGTAATTGTTTTTGATTTACAAAGGTGAGCCAAGGTGGCGACATGATTGGGCGAGATTGCTGTTAGCACCACACATCAACACGACCTAGACACTAAAAGCATTTAACAACTAATGGTCGTAGTAATCAACGCACCCAAATTAAAGCAAAATACCCACCTGAGAAAATGGCCTTTGAAATCCCATTTCTTATTATACCCTTTTTTTAATATACGTTTATCCTGTAGTGCTGAAACAGGCCAACACATTGGTTTGATTTTTTGCATAAAAATAGTTCAATGGCAAGCAATAAGCTGCTTGATATCGCGAATAACACTGCTAAGAACTGGTTTACTTTGGGTTCATTATACAAAGAAAGACAAAAAAAACCGTCTGTATTGTCACTATAATTAAATTAAAATTTTATTTAATACTATTTTAATTTTTTATTTAATTTAATTCTTTGAGTGCTTTTGTGTAAAATTTTTTATTTATGTCATAAACTTACACTTATGACAAAAGAGCTAGCTCAGTATAGCTGCATATTAAAAAGCGCAGCACTGGTTTTTAGCCAGCCCCCTTAACTTCGTCGTCGCCAAATCCTCGCGACTTTATACCAAAACAATCACAAAAATGGACAATAACACATAATATAATATATAAACAAACGAGAGATATTTACATTAACACAAAACTTAATTACCTATGAAGGACATCGTAAAAAAACAAAAATATCGTTATACAGGTAAATATCGTTTTGTAATTGGACAATTTTTAAAGATCCGATTTCATAACGATTTATTATCCTAAGTTCGACATACAAAAATTAGTTATATTATAGAGTACTTATAGTACACGTACGTACTACTTATAGAGTATAGACTACTGGGTACAGTAGGCTATACTTTATAAGTGTGTTGTTGTTTTTTAGGAAAAATACTCACCGAACACTTATTGGTGTTTAAGTTTGGTGGAATTTATTGTCAAATTATGTTTACATAACGCTTTCTCAATGCTATGTGCACTTGTAATTGACGTGCATATCAGTCCATGTTTTTGTGTGTGTGCTATATGTATAAACGTGTATTATGCATGTTGTTATTGCTCTTTATTAATAAATAGGTAGCTCTGTATGTTTGTAGAGACTCTAACACTCAAAAGGCAGATTCTACCAAGAAGAAGATTCTGAAAAGAAACCCATTGTTCTTTTCAAATAATAGTTTTATGCCGCGATTTAAAAAAAACTCAGTTCCATAGTTCCGTATACATGTTAATATCTAACTGTATTTATTTCAAGTAGTCCTAATATAAGCTTTTTGAAACGTCAAGTATGTCTGTTGTTGACTCTAGCACCGATGCGGAAAGCAAAATCTACCGAGAAGAAGCCGGCAAGGTTCAAAGTAGGTATTTTATTTCCAACATAATTTTACAATTTAAAAATTATTTGAATATCTTGTGTGAGATGAAAGCAGAGCGGCCTGTTTACGAACTTTATAATTATTTTGTACAAAACCTAATCCGCAAATATAAAGTAGTAAATTATAATTTTAATAAGAATTGTTTTCATTTTTTTAAGAATTCTAAATCTCTAACCCATTTATTTATTATTAGATAACAACTTGTGTACTTTCTGAATTACTCATTGTCTTTTCGATTGTACAGTGGCTTCACCACTCGAAATTCCTACCACTATCCTAGAGACTCAGATATCGGTCACACTTTAGCGGTGTTTGATAAGATATCAATGAACTTATCAAATTAATGTTAGCTAGGTACACTTATACTGAATCGTTTCAAAAACTTTCTCTACTTTTAAACCAAGTTCCAAGAAATTAGTGATTTCTTTTGCACCTTGATATGAAACTTACCAAAAGCATTTAACCAAATCGCATGTATTTAGCCGATTTTTTTATTGATGTACGCATTTAAGATAACGATTCTAAATCGGTTCGAGTATCTCCGACGTTTTCGGAAGTCGGTTAGAAAACATTTGATATTTATCACTGTTAAAATTAGCATACTAATAACGTAATGGGCGTAGTTTTGCCGCGCTGCCGTGTCACGGTCGACGAGCCTCGGGCTCAGACGACCTCCTTAGCGTAGCGGTGAGCGCTGTGGTTTTAAGTGGGAGCTCCCGGGTTCGGTCCCCGACAGAAGCATTTCAGGAATTTATAATTTCTGAATTGTCTCTGTTATTGTCTGGTAGGTGGCTTCGGCCGTGGGTAGTTACTGCCCTGCCAACATAGACGTGTCGCTAAGTATTTTAGCGTGTCGGTACGATGGCGCGTAGAAACCTGCTAGGGGTATGGGTTTAATATAACTGCCATACACCTGCACCAGACTGCATCATCACTTACCAGCTGGTGAGATTGCAGTAAAGGGCTAACTTACTTGTAGTGGAATAAAAAAAAAGACAATTTTTTTAAGTAACTACTCTTCTCCGCGGTTACACCCGCGTTAAGTGAAGCTCGTACCGTAACGAATAGTTACATTAGCCACGCAGTTACCTTACTCACAGACCTCTCCCTTATGTCGCTTTATTATAAGTTACTATTATCTCTAAAACTGTGCGACCAAGTAACAAGCTGTAAAGGGCAAGTTTTATATGCATAAGATGACCTCGATAATAAAATGAACACATTTTCAAGGATTTATATTTATCCCTAAAAATAACGATTGTAATTCATTAAATTTTTTTCTTTATAAAAGAGTTAATATGGGCTGGGGGAATAGTCTAATAAAATTCTTATAAATATAAAATCAAATTATATGTGAGTGCCATAGGCAATATTATATTAACACTAGCTTCTGGCCGCGACTTTGTCTGCGTGGACTTCAGAATTTTTTCTAAAGCTTCGTCCGTTTACAAATTTTACCACGGCAACTATTTGAGAAATCAGTATAGAATACTTTCTATACACGCATAGGTGACGTGCATACCAAATTTCAAACTTAAGGAATCGGGATCAAAGGTAGCCTTATGCTCTTTTCCATTATTAAAGCTACATGCATGTCAAATTTCATCCTAATATGTTCAGCCGGTTTAGCGTGATTGAGTAACAAACATCCACACTTTCACATTTATAATATTAGTATAGGCTGAAAAGAACTTTTTGTGGTAGTCGGATAAAGTAATAAGGAGAATAAAGATTGAAGAAATTATAAATAACACCATACAGATTCTCTTGCTTTTGGCGGAGTAGGTATAGCAAATTAAGCTTTATTTTCATAAATGACATTACTTCTAATATATAGTATGTAGAGAAATTTTGAAAAATAAAAATAAACACATTTACTCAATCATAATCAATCAAAAACTTGGTAATAAAGCTAAATTGGCTTTATATAACAAACACACATAGTAAAAATGAAACCTCCTTTTGGAAGTCAGGAAATGAATCATAACACTCAGAACTAACCGTACAACATTTATAATAATTCAACACGAGTAATAAATGTGCCCAAATAATCAGCAATAAAGCTAATCTTACGAACTGGTGTTTCGAATTGGATTTTTTTTGTGAAGGTAGTATAGGTAGGCTTAAGTGTATATAACGTCACGCTACGATCATTAATGAGAAAGTTACAAAAACTGCAAATAATATCCTTTGTGAGGATTCCGATGCGTGCTGTGCGTGTACGGTAAACATTACGCCAAAGTATGTAATTCTTATGACGGAATTGTTGCTCTTTAAAAGTCCTAAAAGCAAACTAAACAACGGACGATGTCGCGAGGTAACGCAAGTATAAATAGGAATACAAGCAAATTTTGTATTATAATGTAGCACTGGGCAGCACTTATGCGCAATGGTCTGTTAGATTTAAAAGGGCTATACGTATAACCTAGAGACGCAGAGCAAGTCAATAAAAAAGGCTATAAGTACGTCTGAATAGACTGTACGACCATGGCTTGTTTAGAAAGGGACAAATCGAAAAACAACAACATAAAACGCCCTAGTATCAGTTTAGCAGAATACAGAAAAGCTTACACCGACAAGATTTTATAGATTGACCAGCATGAGTTTATAGTTATTTATGCAACTGCTGTATAGTAAGGGATATTAAAATACGAATGTGCGTTTTAATATTATTACATGAGTATGTATATATATATTATCACAGTTACTATCAACTGATAGTAACTGGCGTTCGGGTAGTGAAGATATAGATGTTATTTTAATTCTTTCAGATCTGACGTATCGAGCAGTAAGAATGTGGATGTATGTTGAATGAACTCTTTGCGCAGATCGAAAAAAAGTAGTGTTACTATGAAATTCAGTACAACATTTTATCATCCGTTCGGATGATATTGACATTGGGTGCATTAATGTTGGCATTAAGCTAACGGCTTCAGAATCTTTTCTTGAGGATTTAAAGCATGGGAGTAGATAAAACAAATCCTTTGTGGGAATGGGTATTACTTTTATAACAGAATACCGAAGGTAATATTAGATCTACCTTTACCTAAGCTTAAACAATACATTAAAACACATTTAACCAATCGTTGTTACAACACGATTGACGAATACCTTAACGACAAGGCTGCTTGGAAGCAGGCCACTCCACTCTCATCTCTCACAAAACATAAAAATTCTCAAGATTGTCAAACTTTAAAATGATGTTGGATAAGAGCAATCTGCTGAGTTTCTCGCCGGCTCTTCTTAGTGGAATCTGCCTTCCGAACCGGTGGTAGAGTCACAACAAAAACACTGACTAAATGTTTCAAAAGTGCTTATAAATTAGGCCTACTTGAAATCAATGATTTTAAAAACTCAAACGGTCCTACGGTTAAAACTGGTATTTGTGTTACTTTACTTACTTAACATTTTGAACACTTGGTTCATTTGCGATGTGATGGGTTGCTGGCATGGCGACGCATGTTGGATGTTAAATCGATCTTTCCTTTGGGATTTAAAATAAAGAAATATTTTTATTGCTTTCAAAATAACATTTTTCTCTGATTAAGCCATATTTATACATTATCAGGCTCAGAATCTCAGCGGGCAATGGAGAGAGCGATGTTGGGAGTATCTCTACGTGATCAAATCAAGAGTGAGGAGATCCGTAGAAGAACCAGAGTTATCGACATAGCTTAGCGAGTCGCAAAGCTGAAGTGGAAATGGGCGGAGCACATAGCTCGGAGAACCGATGGACGTTAGGGTTCCAAGGTGCTGGGCGACCCCGCAGCGGTAAACGCAGCTTTGATCGGCCCCCGACGAGGTGGACAGACGACATCAAACAAATCGCTGGGAGCCACTGGCAGCTAGCGGCCCAGGACCGTGGATTTTGGAACTCCCTACAAAAGACCTATGTCGAGCACTCAACTCGTGGACTTCAATCGGTTGAAGTGATGATGTTGATACAACGGCTACGTCATCGTCATCAAACCGTTACAGGACTGGTAACTTCAGGGCACGGGTCTCCTCTCCTCTCAGGATTGGCAGATACCTCATGCGCTTGAGAACTTCACCAAGAACTCTAAGGCGCGCAGGTTTTCTTTTTAGGCAAGTTATTGAAATCTGATTGCTTAAATTATAACGCACGAAACGTCTAATGTTTTAAGTCTAAAATTTTAAGGCATAAAGCATAATATAGGATTAATGCTCTCCATTTCTTAGGTGCTTTAAATATAATGAATTAGACAGACACGCGAGTTTTTTTCCTCACGTGTTTATGAGGTTTAAAATAATGGAAATCTCGTAGGTTTTATTCGATAGTAACCGGTACGCTTATAAAAAATATGTAAATCACTTGGATAACTACCTACTTAAGGAAAAACAAGACATGGTCTCAATGGTAAATATTTATGCGCTTCGATTAAATTATCTCGACTTGTGCAAATGTAAATAAAACAACAGGGCTATTCGATTACATCATTTAATTGCAATTAAAGCTTGTAATGAACTAAAATTGATTAATTAAAAGAAAAATTATGTTATATCTAACTTATAATCCTGTTATAGGTCACTTCCTTATACCTTTTTAGGAGGTTCTTAGAATATATATATGTTTTAAGTTAGCACACAGAAGGCGCTAATTTAGTTTGTAAATATTAAAGACCACGATCGTCGAAAATGTATAATACCTATTTAAATTTAGAAACCACTGGCTTTCAATATAGTGTGTATTATTCTACTAGTCAAGTCATTGGTTTTGATACAAAAGTTGAGCAAGTTATGGAAAAAATGTTATTTGTCTACTTTGCGGTGGCGGCCATCTTGGATTTGAAATTTTTATAGTGTAGGTAGTATTCTATTAGTCAAGCCTTTCATTTGAGACCTAACCAAATTGAGGGACTTGTGGAAAAATATGTGAACAGCCATTTCTTAGCAGCGGCTCTCATTGCCCGATTTTCATCAAACATTGCTAAGAGCACATCCTTTTAATTTAAAATAGGTTTTTCCGTTTGGTCATACAATGCCACAGACACACACATACACAAACTCATAACCACCTCGTTTTTGCTTCACACGGGTAATATACAGAGTCATGAATCCTACTATTGATATTATAAAACGTGAAAGTTAGTGAGGTATGGTTGTATGGATGTCTCTTTCACTCAAAAACAACTGGAAGGATTTGACTTAACGTTGGAATCATCATTATCACTATACCCATTTCCAGCCCACTACAGAGCACGGGTCTCCTCCCATAATGTAAAGGGCTTAAGGCCCACCACGCTGGCCCAGTGCGGATTGGTGGACTACACACACCTATGAGAACATTATGGAGAACTCTCAGATATGCAGTTTTCCTCACGATGTTTTCCTTCACCGCTGAAGCAAGTGATATTTTAATTACATAAAACGCACATAACTTAGAAAAGTTAGAGGTGCGTGCCAGGATTGGAACTCGCCCCCCCGAATGTGAAGTCGAAGTCCCATGAAGTCGAGAACACATGGGCTACTTTTTACTCGAGAATAATTCGATGGGTCCTCCGCAATTTTTTATAACTTGAATTTCACGTCAATGAACTCTAACGAAGTTTTCCATAACTAATTTATGATTTAGCGACCTCTCAGGGGTGGTGACAACTGTACTCTGATCTACCGTCACCACACGGCCTTACACTGTAGTATTGGGTCTTTAAATAGCAATGAAAACATTACCCATAATTCACTACCTCACCCGACTATAACGTAGCTAGGTTGATAATTAACTAGTTAGAACCTCGTGATAAGAGGCGCTAACCGACCTTGCTTACTTATCATACCCTTGTAGTGGCGTGGTTAGTCACGGACTTCTTCATTCATAACAAACCCCTCAGTTATCGTTTTTATCGTTATGTTAATAATAGGAATCTCAATTTTAATAAGGCAATCAAAACATGTGCAAAAACTTTACGCATCTATTAAAAATGACACATTATCTTTCCCTCTCATTAAAAATCTTTTTCCAAAATTCAAAATTCATTTAATTCATGTAGCCCATAGGCACTTTTGAAACGGCAAGTCAGTCTGTTTGCACCGAGAAGAGCCGGCAAGAAACTCAGCAGATTACTCTTTTATCTTTAAATCCTTCCTGCCTGTCCTTGGGGGTTCGCAAATTTATTATAAAAAATAATCGACCTCCGACTACCGTTCGATTCGTGAGAGCAAAAGACATGGCCGTTTTATTTTATCATTAGTATATATTCATTAGCAGCTCGAGTTTTTCGCCCGCGTTCTTTTATAAATCCCATCGGAACCGTTTGCTTTTCGGGATACTCTCTATGTCGCTCTCCGCCCTTTTAACTTACTCCATGCCAAAAATCATATTGATTGTTTGGTTAGTAGGGGTAAAGTAAGGACAAACAAAAAAACATACTTTCACATATATTTTAGTGAGGATTTCTTTGTTAAGATATGAAAACTTTCAAAATAAATCTGAAGAGTTTTTTTGAACACGCCTATATCTGGAAATACCTGTTGGATTTAAAAGCAACCTTTATTTGCATTCGACAGTTCCATTTATTAGGAAGGCTTTTACAATTTTCATCCCCAAGGAGGTTAAATAGGGGATGATACTTTGTATGACAGTGCGTCATATTTCAAGTTATATCGATAGTAAAATGATATAGTTTTAGGTTAATAATTAAAATAGTAAAATACACGTTTCAGGATTTATAAGAATTTCATCCTCAAAGGGGACAAAATTTTACTTGTTAGAACTCACTTAAATCATCAGGAAATAAATATCACTACGATTTAAAGATCATTTTTGCATTTTATTGCCCAACGATTTTTTTTTGAGAAAGGTTTTAGGGTATTTAACACAACGCTGCGTCTCCAAGGAGTCAAATGAAGTAACAGGCGGGCGAGTCGGCGCAGTGGGTTGGGATGCATTGGGTCGAATACCGAACAAAGTTGACAAGATTAAAACGTGGCCATAACTTTGCTTGTAAACATATTTCGACAATGGGATCACGTTTAGTCGAAGAAGTATTCAAAAAGTGTGTCTACCTTTTTAAAAAGAGGGCATTTTGTAGGCATACACAAACTGAATTTAGGCCCTGACCCTAATTACCAAAGGCACTTTAAGTAGAACTAGCACCGTCCTCGACCCTTGGTGGCAGACCATATCGCGTGCACAGAATTATAAACGTTCATCGCTTTAGTTCTCTCATAACTACGAGTATCTCATATAAACCTGACTACCTTGATAACGATAACCTAGTGTAATAATATAATAAATAATATTTTTTCTAAATGGAGTACAAGTCTATTAGTTATGCTTTTTATAGGGGGTGTTCTTGTAACCTTTTACCGAAAGTTATTTATTTATTGTTATAATCGACGGACCAAGCCGACGGGCTTCGGATGGCAAACGAATCAATCGCCAATAAAAAGAGCAACATTTCGCAAGTTCTGCGAAGTGATGCTCTGCCTCAGGTGCCTGTAATTACACCGGCAACCTCACCCTCTAGAACGGAACACACCAAACAGAAATTCTGTTTGGCGGCGGAAATAAGCAAGTAGTAGTACTTTCCCGGTCGATAACGGTAACAAAAAGTTCTTTCATTCTCATAGTCCGATGTGGCGGCAGATCCGACACGATCGGAAAGAATCAGGCACTCGTGCTCTCCAAGGCACGAGGTCAATATCCCCGCCAATTTCCAAACTCCGCGTTGGTGTCTAAGAATTTCTTGATAGAAAAACCAAATATTAGTCACTGCCCCGTGCCGGGTGTCGAACCCACGACTTCGTGATCTGAAGTGAAATATGATAACCACTAGACCAACGAGGCAGTCGTCAAAATAAATAACCTAAATATCCTTCCACCGGTCACCCAAAACGCTGGGTCTCAGAATACCTCTTACTAAAATGTTATCAGTACAATATGATTCGCCATAAGTAATGATAGTGACGATAAAAGACCCACAGTGAGCTATACCTTCAAGAATAAAAATAAAAAACATCGATTTAAATAAAACTAAAGAAAAAATATATTGATTGGTGTTTTCATTTGAAAAGCTAAAACAAATTAAGATATTTTCCTAACGATAATAATTTATTCTGGGAAAGACAAATGACTATACACCTATATTATAATTATGATTTTTTAATCAATCTTATACGTTATACCAACAGTCTTTACTCGTAACCCGCGACGCCGCGCGTCGTGTGCGTTTAATTTTGGAATCAAAAGGAGTCTTGTTGCTAAACTTCGGCAACTTTAAGATTCATGACCGAGAAACCAAACACACTTTGAAATTTGTCGTAAAGACAGAATTTTTTACTGTTTTGATGGAAAATACCTCACACGATGGGCGTAAAATTGATCAGTTATATTCTTTTAAAAATACCACTTAATATTTTGTTTTTGATTATGCCGTATTTATTTGCTTTCGTGTATTTTCTTTATGAAATAGTATCGATGTTTAACATCTGCCCCACACGTAAAGTGACAGCTATTTTTTTTTCATTTAATGTAGGCGTAATTTAGTAAGCGAAGCTTGTGTTATGCGTACTAAGATGACTGCTGAAAATTTTTATGAATTATATTACATTACAAAAATACTTGTAAAATGTACAGATAAACACTCAGACTCTGATAAACATTCATATGTTCATCACACAAACATTTTCGATTTGTGGGACTCGAACCCACAGCCTCCTACAATTAAAGCGCAAGTAATAGCGCATGCGCTCAGTTATATCTAGTAGGTAATGGTATAATTTTACCACGATGTGTCTTTGTTTTTATAACTGCCTCGTAGTTCGACTTCGGATCACGTAGTTGGATTTCTAAGTCGTGCCAAAAATTCTAAGGTATCGGGTTTTTCTAGTTTCCTATCAGAAAAACCCAATACTTGCAACTACCAGTCCGGAATAAGGAAGTTGGCGCTGTGTCAACTCTTAAATCCACTCCTTTATTAGGTCCCGTCACATTCGCGGGGAACGGAAGAGTGGGTGGAACCTTTTTGCAAACGAAAATAAGTCTTATTCTCTCTGTCTAATCACAAATCATCTATTGTGTCCTAAGTAACCTAGGTACTCCTCTACCTAGGTTACTTAGGATACAAAAAGCTGTCTTGTAGCTTAGTATTGATCGTCTTTTACTTTCTGTGATAGAGTTTTCTTAAGGTTTTTATTACATTTCTGATTTGTGATTAGACAGAGAAAATAAGACGTATTTTCGTTTGCAAAAAGGTTCTACCCACAAGGTAGAAAGGAGTTTCTTCATATTTTTCTTTTGTTGCATTAACTTGCTGTGGTATGAAAATTAAGAATATTAGATTATAACTACTTGCTTGTCGGATTTTGATTTTGCGCTTAACTGCGCCTTATAATTTGTACCGTACAAATAAATAATAAATAAATATACCACGACAACACACATCTCGCCATCTAGTATCAAAGTCAGATCATGCATGTTCATGATACAAACATTTTCCAGTATCGAAAGGAATCGAACCCGCAACCTTGGACTCAGAATGCAGGGTCGCAGCACACTGCGCCAATCCGCCGTCCTATTCATAACGGTTTCCTTCTTCGATACTAGATTTGCAGTCCAGACATATACAAAATCCAGTCTGATTTTTAAATTGTATTACTGTAATGTCTAAAATAATAATAATCAAAGATACAGAAGGCAGTAGTCCTTAAAACGGCGCATATTGTGAGGAGGTTTCTCACTCTGGAGCCCTGACCGCCGGTTGCTTGGGCATTCAAAAGCCCCGCAAGTGGTTTTTTTTTTTTCATAAATTTTTAATAGTGTTGTTCTTATTAATATGATTTAGCATTGTTAAGAATTAAAAAAAAAATTGAAATCAATAAATGAAAGCGAAATAAATATATGTAATAATAATAATCGTGTAATTAGGCTAAAAGTAATGGATACAATATTTACACAAAACCCGTGTTGATTTTTTGTTGTTTGTTTAAATATTTTTTAATATTATGCCCTTATATTGAAAATTTAAGATACTATACGAAAATAATCCCATTTTATTGACGCCAGCCAGCGTCATAAATTCATCTCCTACTATTTTTTCGGACAACAATACATGCTTGTTTACAAGATTGCAAACGAAAATAGGCACCGAATTTGTGGTTGAAAACTTAATTTTACGGAATTTTTTTGACCACAGATAGCACTAGAATATTACTGACTCAGATTATTATTGATCGAAGGCGATGACGATTGGATGGTTCGGAAAACTACCGGCCCATCGACGTAGTTAACGCAAAGTCACCAATCATTTACTTAATTGTAGTTAATACCTATAGGGTAAGATAATATGCTAACTGAATCGCATTAAAATATGCATATTGGTTGATTACCCAGTGCGCTCATTATTATACAATTCCATAAATACTATTAAGAAAATTGAGGCTCATAATTTATTTAACAGAATTTACTAGTAAGTATTTATTTTTAAATCAATTAAACGTTAATTGCTGTCACGGGCGCCGCTTAAGGAAAATTGTGCTACCATATATAATTTTACCTAAGCTATACCAGATACCTATAATTAAAACAATATTTAAACTAAGACCACTTGATCTAACTTGCATGCTTAAACTCGCGCAGGATATGCTCGCGTGTCTGTTTTGAACAATACTAGCTATAAAGCGTAGGCCAGAACGTGACCACTGGCGTCTAACCGGCGTTCTTAGCAGCGTTCACGTTTGCGTCCTTCTCAATCACAACTTTCTTAAACTGGCGCATCTTGTGATGTGTCGCAGGTTGAACGCCGCGGTTTGCTCTTGCCTTACTTAAACGTTGGCAAAACCACCGTTTTTAAAGAGTTATTGCGTTGGGTGTTGTTGGGAGATCTTGCGTTCTGAGTGCTCGACCGGACCGTCATGTTATTGTTTATACGCAGGACGCAAACTGGAACGGCGCTATGTAGATTAACGTCGCGGTTTAGAGGCGTTCAATTTCTGCGTGCGACAAAATGTTTGTAACATTTCAGTGTCAGTTCTTGTGATAGGTGACAACTGGTACGTGTGATGCAAACTTGAATGAAATCCTAAGATCACGCAACATAAATATTTATTTTAACATAAATTATTATAAAGGGTCAAACATATTATATTGCCGAACCCTGACAGGGAGTTTTATTTTATGTTTATCACGTGGATGAATGCAAATAAATATATTCTTTGATAAATTACAAGTAGGCACTCGACTGCAATCTCCAGTGATGGTGACTAAGATGGTAGCGGGCTAACCTAGCTGCCAGAAAGTTATTTTAAACCCATACCTTTCATCAGTTTCTCTTTCTATGCAGCATCGAAAATGAACGCCTGATCACTTGTTGGCATATATCTTTGTCAGTAGAGTAATAACTTATTAGGTAAATCAACAAATAAACATGAATGGTTTGACGCCGTGTTGTGGCCTTAATAGGTGCGATGGGTTTTTACACCTCGCGTCCATCGCGCCCGCACCGTGCGTGTTTTAGCATTGGCCTTAGAATATTTTTGTTACGTTTCTCGGTTTATTGTGCCTGATATTTGTGCTGGAATCAGTGGAATTAGTTTTTTTTTATAGTAATCATTGACGGTCAACGTAGATGGCCCATCCGATGATAAATATAATACCATCGCCTATCAACAGAGCATATACTTCGCGGAACATGCAACGAACACATTTAACAAAGTGCTCCCGGTACTAAAGGTTGATGGACACAGCATCAACCTTTAGTTTCTAAGCCTCATGTGACGGTAATAAAACCGGTAACCACGCCCTTTCGACCAGAACACAGAGAAGTCAACAAAAATAAACAGGGCTAAAATACTTCTCACAACGAGCTACGTCACAAAAACCTGAACTACTGACCAGCTCATCATGAAAAACTGCGCATGCATCGTAGAATCGTGTGTTTTGTGACAATCCTCATTAAAAAAGAACAGTTAAAGTTTATGAAAGTTTCCACAATTATGATAAAAAATCAGTGTCCCAGTACAACTTTCGCTTAATAGATATTTCTATTTCATAGTCATAACAAACGTGTTTGCCTTTAACGATTTTGGCAATGGTGATGTTTAGATTCTGGGTAAAAATAGCCTTTCAATACATTAGACAGTACACGCTGCTCGAGTACTTTGGAACTTGTGATCTTACCATTAATCATAACACTAAATAGAGTTAGCTTGTGATTTTGTTGGGAGCTGACGTTGCGGGCCGGGCGCCAGCAGGATTATTTCCCGGGGGGAGACCGGCAGGGAGGGTGTACTCAGAACCACACCAAGTATGTGAAATGAACACCTCAAAATACTATTTTTGTGGTGTTTTCGGAAAAGCGTCATTAGCCTTATCATTTTCCACTGCAAGCCCAAGCCCCTTCTTTTACTTAGAGAGGGCTGGGATTGAGTTTTAATAATTCTCCGAGGCACGGTGCAGAAACACCAGTTACTTAAAGTATACAATTTGTGTTCTAGCTTGCTTTTCTTTTCCAACAGGGTGCAAGTGTAGGTTTTGCATTATCTTCATACAAAACAATGTTTTCAAATATCGCACACTCAGATAAAAGTAGATACCTGTTTTTTATTTTTATGATTCCACTAAAAGTTAGACTTTGGCTATCTTACCTTTAGGGCTAACATGCCCATCTCCAGAAAATTATGTCTACCAAAGTGTATAAACCTACCTACCTAAGTGCTAACCTATCATTTGCATCATTACCAACTGCAAGTCACAGGGCGCTTCTACGAATAAGAAGGGTTAAGGCCATAGTGCACCAGTGCAGATTGGTAAACTTCAAACGACTTTGAGACTATCTAAGTCTTAAGGAGAACTCTAAGGTGTCCAGATTTTCGTTGTTTTCATTCTCCGTTAAACCAGTTGATATTTAATTCCTTAAAACGCTCATAACTCTGGAAAGTTAGAGGTGTTTGTGTCGACAATCGAGTTCCGTTGCCCAAAATGGAGGCTGCAGTCTTCAGCATATTTTATATCTTACTTTAGCACCTAAGTATTTTAGTTCATTAAATAAATATGCACCATAAATTAATAGCCACAATTACCTGCGTAATATTACGTAGTAAATGACGTATTTATCGCCCATAGGGAAACCCTGGTCTGTGAAATAACTATGCTAAAGTTATGAGAACGTGAACTCTTCCTTGTTATATCCCTTTTGCGATTTCGATTAGGTAAATCCGTTTAACCTGTGCCTTTGGTCTAGTGGTTAGTGTTGGTCTATCGAGAGGTTCGAATCGCAGGCTGGCCTAAAATATGTGAAGTTCATGATTCTTCTCTCGAGAAATTTGAACTGCGTATTGAACCATTAAATTAGCGCTGTCGATTACTGTAATATCTGATATACTGAAAATCGCATCGGTACCATTTTTTTGTCAGTTACGTGCTTTATACTGCCTCTTATGTTAAGAGTCATGAGGTCCTAAGTTTCAGTACTAATACGTCGAAAGTGTAAATCTATAAAGCGATGATTCTATATGACATTGAAATCTTGTAGCGTAGAAAATGCATTTTGTAACTTTAACTTTGACGTCATAAAACGAATGTCAGTTTTCATAAATTGTAGTATCATAGTGTGATTAAAATGTACAGATAACGAACCCAAAAATTTGACGTCATAAAAGGCATTTTGCGCGTAGTGGCGTCTTCAATGTCATACCGCATCAGAGCCTTGAGCTTGAATTATACTTTTGCCTGTCTGTAAGCAAAATAGGTATAGGAAGCTACATAATTATAGGAAAATCGGGGCGGAAATAAGTTTTCCTCAACATTTATCTGTCCTTAAATATTCACAACAATAAAGAAGATATCATGTGTATTGATGCTTCAAAAGGATTTGTAACTTGGAATATTTCAATGCGTACATTTTAACTAAGCAACTCTGTGAGAGTTTGTTTTTTGACTCCTAGCCTGCCTAAAGGTGCCTATACTTTGTTTATAGCCTATAAGAGTCTACTGCTGCACTAAAAGCCTATCCCAAAGGAGGGTTTGTCACCATAATCACCAAGCTGTAGAAGCAGCGCAAAGGATGCTGCCTATCTCCGTTTTTTACCCTTAATGCCTCGTACGACTCCCGTGGGAAAAGGAAGGTTGTTGACAACAGTATTCTGATCTGCGTCACCATACGGCTAATACCTAAACTTAAGTTCTTAATATTAATTTTATAGCGTTTACCCACGGCTACGTCTTCTTCATGAAGCGGTGTTGTCCTATAGGTAAGAGCTTCAGTTTCACTTTCGGGGTTCGAAGAAGCCTATAACTTTCCTAAGTTATGTGCGTTTTAGGCAATAAAAATATTACTTGCTACAACAATGCAGGAAAACATCATGGCGAAACCTGCATGCCTGAGAGTTCTTCATAATTTGAAAACCAATCCGCACTGGGTCAGCGGGGAAGACTACGGCCTAAACCCTTGACATTATGAGAGGAGACCCGTGCCTTGTAGTGGGCCGGTAATCAGTGGCGTGCACTTCATAGATGCACAAAAGCACTGCATACCCTAAAATTGGAATATAGCCCGTATAACAGGAGGATTTATTCCATTTTATGCAATTTTCCTGCCGTATGCATACCCTGGTAAGAAACCCAGTACACGCCACTGCCGGTTGGTTGATATGATATGATATGACTGTGCGCAGGGTTTTTGACCAGCGTATGCATAAAGCAGGTGCTTGGCATAAAATGGAAAAATTCCCCTCCAATACGTGTTATATAAAATAATTTGGGTATGCAGTACTTTTGTGCATGTATAAAGTGCACGCCACTGGATATGACGTCTACAGAATGTCGCCGGAGGAGGTAACATGGAGAACGTCCGCAACATGCCGCCCTGTTTCAATCAATTTGAGCCGTAGGTGTTCAGCCTCATGTGCCTGCAATTAAAACGGCAACCAAGCCCATCAGACCGGGACACGGCATTGCCTAATGCTGCTTAGCGGACAGAAATAACCATCATAGAATAGAATAGAAGAAAGAAGATACCATCACAATAGTCTAGATACCACCACGAGCTCTATCACAAATCTTCCTTACATCAAATATGCTCTGATGAACGTTGAGGACAGTTTTAAGCGCTTTAACATATACCGGCATAATGGCCGTGTTTTATCGTCTTATCTACACCGAATTCATCAAATTCGCATCGTAATTGAATGAATAGTATAATTTCGCACAAAAAAAGTGGTTCGGCATGCTTCCAAATGATTTTCTTGTTGTACCTCGAGTCTCGAGAATGCAGTCAGCGACTCAAACACAGTTTCATCTTAATAAGATGAATAGTAATACAGAAATTCTATCTGTAAAGAAGAAATTTTCTGGCGTGTTCTTATATCGTTAGAAAGCTTCTCTCGCATTGATTAGGTACAACCAAAATTTGTTTTGTTTAAGAACTACCAATTTTTAAGGTTAGGAAGAGGAATGAGTTAGCGCGACATCTCCCTGACCGTTTATCCACGTAAACCTCGACTAGTATTTGTTAAAAAATTGCCCTTTGTATAAGCAGTGATGGTAGCATCTGAATGCGGTATTGACATTGAGTTTCGGCATCTGTCCGCGTGGTTTATTTACGTCCGGCCATGAGACTACTAGCCGTTCACTCGTGCATAGTAGCAGCCTAGCTGAAAATACCATTGCTGACTCTAACCACACACATTTTCTTTACAAAATAGTTAAAAATTAAAAAAAAAATAATCATATTCGAGTAGCCTCAACTTCTGGGGCCGCTTTAATTGAAGAAGGGGTCATTATTCGACCTTTTGTAAAAAAATAGATATTTCCAATTTTTTTACAGGTGCTTAGTCAACTATTTGTCTCTCCCTGTTTACATATACACAGTAATAATACATAATTTTAATGAAATAATTAGTTGTAAATAATATCCAGTAATTTTATTTTATAATAGCACGCCATATTCCTATGACAAAATGTGAGCATTTTAAAACGAACAAACACCAAAACTGTATCACATTTAGCAAATAAAGATGATTTGATTTGATTTACTACTTTTCTGTATACTATAGGTATATAAGTTAGCGTATTGTCCAATTAAATCAGTTGTCCATCTTAAACTGCATCGGTACCAACCATCGCAGGTAAGATCGCAATCAGTTACCTACTGAGTTGAGTAGGGGAATGGAAAATATAATAAAAGTTTTTTTTTGCATCTAAATATTATTTTGTTGAGTAGGTTTACTCTGAGGATAAGTTACAAAAAAATAATAAGCCGCTCCTGTTTTATGGATAAAGGTAAAAAAATTAAATCGGAAGCGTTCATTTCAGAGTTTTTTTTGGGTTATGAAAATAAAAGTAATTCGCAGAGTCTTTGGTTTATAATATAAGATTAATAAAACCATAAAACCGTATCATAAATACATCGCAATGAGCTTATCGATGTAATTAAACTTTTCCCGTCGAATGAAAATTTTAGATGCAATAGAAGAAACTTAAAATAAACCGTATTGTTTAATATCTTAAACAATGCAGGTTACATTGTTTAAAATATTGGTGTGTTTATCCAACACTTGGAGGAAATTGCGAAAAAAAAAAACAAGATCAAAAGCGAGAGGAGTGTGACTTAAATGGCAATAAAACTGTGTCCTCCATATTGAGAGAGATACGGGTTCGAATCCGAAAGAATCTGCAAATTTTGTAATGCATTTAAAAATACACTTCCTTTTCCTCCGAATGTTGATAGATCAATTCAAAAATATGCTTACCTTTTTGTTCTGGCGGGCCGCTGTGAGCCCCACCTGGGAGCCCATCTCTGCTAAAATATTCTTCGGCATTTTGGAGCACAAAAAATATCACTTGGACAATCTATTTATTTTTTGGTCAAAATTCGCGTGCGCAAAAATCACGGTCGGTGCGGAACGCGGTGCGCAGCGGGCGCGCAAACTAGCGAATGAGCGTGGGATTGCGCGGGCGCACTTATAATGCTTGCGATCGTGACGTCAGCGCACCAGCCTGCGATCCTGCACCCTATGCGCGAATTATATCCCAATGTCCCACTGTGGCACAGGGCGCTCATTGCAGTGAGAGATAGAGATTTAAACCTCTATCGCTGCTACGATTTTGTTTTATTTACTAAATAACGACGCTTAAACGACGGGGTGTTGTCGGTGTGTCTGTGTGTGTGTGTGTGTGTGTGGGTGTGTGTGTGTCTGTGTGTGTGTCTGTGTGTGTGTGTGTGGCATCGTAGCTCGAACAGATGGACCGTCTTTGTTCGACAGGTGAATTATTCGGAGGTATTTAATGAAAATCAGATCACACAAAATGGCGAACTATGTTTTTTTCGAGACTCCCTCAATATGGGTATCAAATGAAAGGTGAAATGGAGGCTTGACTAGTAGAATACTATTATTGTTAATAAACGTGTTTTCATTTTTATTCTCATAAATATACTACGACAATACATTCATCGCAATCTAGCCCCAAAGTAAGCGTAGCTTGTGTTATGGGTACTAAGATGACATGAATAATATAGGTACATACATGTTCTTTACACAAACATTTTCCAGTTGTGGGAATCGAACCCACGGCCTTGGACTCATAAAGCAGGGTCGCTACCCACTGCACCAATGGGCCGTCAAATAGTTATTTATAATACAACAGACAAGATGACAAGATTTACTATGATCTAAAATTTTTTGTATACCTACCTACTACATTTTTACAAGGTTTTTTAATAGCCTTTATTAGTTCACTGCTACTACCCTGGACTAAAATTCCAAGCAACTTCGGCCGTGGCTAGTTCCCATTCTTCATACAAATACGTGCCGCCAAGCGATTTAGCGTTCCGGTACGATGCGGTGATGCTGTGTGGTATGGTTCATACCTATAAAAGTTAGTTCGTTACCGTACGTGTCTTCGACTACATCGTTACTTACTACCGGATGGGAATGCAGTCACGGGCTAACTTGTAGAAATAAAAAAAAAAAATTAATCAAATCTCTTCAATATTTTTTTGTATAAAACTCACGCCAGCCCAAAAACTAGTAGCGGCTCAAGATACTAGCACCCCTATATAAGTAAAAAAATATAACCGCAAATAAATAATAGCAGTAATATAATAGTAATTTTCCGCATAGTAATTTTCTTACCAACTAATATTACTATTCTAACTTTTAAATTTATCATTGTTATTACACTCGAAGCTTCTATAATTTTGAAGTTCTGTTTATTTCAAGTCATATAAGTACCTTGAAAGCTTCAACGTCTGTTTGTTGTAATGACTGTACCACTTTTCAGGAGAACTGCCGGCAAGAAACTCCAAAGTTGAACATTTCCAAGCTTTAAACGTGATTATACAACGTGTAACCGAATTACGAAATAATGTTGAAGGATAATTCATACCGAATCACCCTGTAAAAATTTTAAATCAAAAGAAGTATATTTATTTTTCCATACAAACGAAATCTAAACTTTCTCAGTGTTTACTTATGAAAATCCTATTGAAGAAAGACCGACACGGGCATAACCTACGATACGCGACGCTTAACTAATAAAGTGACAGGAATCACATGATTTTAATTTTGCATGTGATGTTAGTATCTGATTTATTTCAGTAAAAACTATGGCAGCGGTTTACTCAAAAACTATCAGGTTTTCGGTTTTACAGATAAGTGTTAGAGACAATCCATAATGTTCCTCTAAAGCCCGTGAAGTTTTATTTCGGTTTTCATTTACACGTTCAATAAGGTAGCTGTTAAACTATCCCATATAATACAAAGTTATAATTTACAACTTCAGCTATGGTTACTACATAGTTCAAGGGAGGAAAAATAGTAAGGTAAAATAGGTGCACACAAAGTGTACTAATGTTATATTTCCTCGTTTTAAGGATGTTTATGTGCCTGAGGATATATGCCTCATGAATTTGATCTCGTCTGTCCAGATAGCCAGTTGGGATCGGCAAAAAGAGAATGTGATACTTAGATTTTAAATTATCATCCTACCATTACGGGCCACTGATGGGAATAAAGACTGGCCATAGTATTAATGTACACTTAGCTGATGTGGTATTGTTTTTTTTTCATTTTATATTCCACTACTAGCTAGCCCGTGACTACATTCTCATCTGGTAGTAAGTTACGATGGTAGAGGGCTAACCAGTTAGGTTAGTATGGTAGTGAATTAGTGATACACCTAATCGGTTTCCGAGCGACATCGCATCGGAACACGAAATCGCTTAGCATGTCTCTATCGGTAGTTTGTTAAGTGGGCAGCGACCCTGCCCTTTGTGTCCAAGGCCGTGGCTTCGATTCTGGAAAATGTTTGTGTGATGAACATATTTTTTTCAGTGGCTGGGTGTTTTATGCATATTATTCATTAAAATATTCATCAGTAATCTTAGTACCCATAACACAAGCTACGCTTACTTTAGGGCTGGATGGCAATGTGTGTATTGTCCGAGTATATTTTTTTATTTAAAGATATGGATTCCTCTAAAAGTCTCTGAAATATATGTGGAACTAACATTATTCAATATTATTTTATCATCGTGTGCTTTCTACCGTTTATACTTCGGAAATGGTTTGGCCTAATTGCAAATCAGTGGATTGTACTGAATAAGGCCATGTCCACCCACGAAATCCAGAGATTTGCGCGCTCCTCTCGCCTCACGTCTGATAACTCAGCCGATTCACAAAGTGTCCAATCTTGCGCGCCTTCCGCACAAAACTAGAACGTCGTAGGTTACAAAATAGTAATTCAAAGTGTGTATAGGGTGAAGCCGTGAGAGCTTAGTTGTTAGAGCTTCTGTTCTCTCCGAAGGTCCCGTGTTCGATCCCCGGTACGCATCTCTAACTTTACAGAGTTAAGTTTTTAGTTAAAGTACCGACTTAAAATATCACAGTGAACGAAAATGATACCTGCATGCCTAAGTGTTTTCCAAAACGTTCTCAAAGGTGTGTGAGGTATATACCAATTCGTACTTGACTAGTTTGGGGGACTATGACCCGTGTCCTATAGTGAGCCGGTAACGCTAACAAATTACCATTCGCTCCAAGGAACGCGATTGAAACCCAACATTTAAAACACATCCCGAGTCCCGTCCCGTAGTCGGGACCACGATCCATGCAACTGGGTCGAAATATCGACAAATCTCATAATAAAACCTTAAAATTAACATAATGTAGATATTCTACAAGCAACAACCGTTATTGAACCCATTATATATAACTTAAAATAATAATCTTTATTTAAATCCATTCAAAATTAGATAATTACTACTCATAGTAATGAGAATCTATAAAATAATTATGATTAGAAATGAAATTTCTATAATGTGTATTATAATGTTAAATTGTTACTCTTCTATAGACTCCCTTCGGGTAAAAGTTACACGTTTAGATACACGTGTTAAAACAAAGTGGCTTGGTGGGCGTAATATCAACAGCAAATGAAAAGTTATAGTCTCGTATACCTTACTATAACTCGTAATATGTGGGGAGTGATAGGGATAACCACGGTCTTGGGATTCTTGTGTCTACCAGTGCCTTATGTCGGGTCTACCAACATTTAGCTTTTTGTTACACGTACTGCACGGCTAGCATGGGAGACAATTTTCTCCCCGGGGAAAGGATAAAAATTTGTATTCTCCCACAGCTTTATCAACTAACAGAGTTCTGGCACAACAGGGGTAAACTTCTCCTATTCCATGTTCCTGTGGTTTCGCAGTTAATTACATCCCCTGTCAGGGGTTATAATAGGGGGATATCATTTTTGCCTCCGGTCTATGCCCTGCCCTGCTGGAGGTGGGTCTGAGCTCAGTAGCAAAATACTGCATATGCCCGTTTTCAGTAAATCTTGGGAACACTTAAATCTGATGCCTAATGATTGGGGTGATGCACAGAGAAGAAAACCGATTCACTAACTCGAACGATGACTGACGACGTTAGGCGTCATCTAAACCAACCAAATACCGATTCGGCGATGCATAATTTTTAGGGAACTTCTAAAGCAACACTTAACAGACGAAAAAAATTAAATTTGTTTTTTTTTAATGACCTTAAATCCAGCACACCTTGTGGCAAAGACCATAAATAAGTTAGGTTATATGGTTGAGTTGCCTAGTGAAAATCGATTGGTGAAAATGGAAATTAGTGATAATAGGACCCACCTTCTATGACAAATCTTTTCTTGGTCGCGGGTTCATAACTCCAGCACTTTAGAACTGCCGTATCTTAGTCAAAATCCCCAAAACACTTCGCCGTCAAGGCAAGTGTATTTTTCACTATAAAATTATTGTTAAGAGCTATTGAAGTACTTTTCATTTAAATTCAATTGCTACTTAAGAGTTCTTGACGATACTACAAACTTGAGGCTGCCCTTCACCCACTCTTCTTATCACTGAATAATACCTAGGTATTTTAACCAACCTAACAATAAAAAATTTAGAAATTCAGAATTCAAAAACCCTCGACTTTCTATAATGTTTACATTATTCTGTACATACGTACATAATGTTTACATTATATACGTATGTACAGTCAAGCCTCTTTAACTTTACCTCCGTGGACCGATTTTCATGAAACACAGCTAAGAATACGCCCTACTAATTTCCCAAAATTAAAATCGGTTGAACTGTTCGGTACTTATGATGCCACAGACAGACGTACAGTGTGTGAGTAGCAGGAGACAATTATCTCCACGGGGAAAGGATTATCTTTTCCCACAGTTTTATCAACTCTCAGAGCACAAGTGGAAATAAAATCCAAATAATATATGTGTAATAAAGGGGGTAAACTTCTCCTATTCCATGCTCCTGTGCTAGCAGTTGGACACGTTAAATATCTCTCGTCAGGGGATATAATAGGGGGATATATTTTTTGTCTTCTGCCTGTCTAGTCCTGCTGCCTGTCTAGTCCTGCTGCCTTTGCTAAATAGAGACAAATGCAAGAATACTTCCAGATGATATTGAGTTTGACAAACCAAACTCGCGTAACTTGGCGGGTATAATATTTGAATCTCGAATAATGACTGTTTTTTTTATTTCAGATAATTTATTATCAGTATATAAATTATAAGGTGGGGATAGCACATTGGGCAGGAGCTCAACATCACTTTCGGGGGGCCGAGTTCGAATCCCAGCACGCACCTCTAACTTTCTAAGTTATGTGCGTTTTAAGTAAGTAAAATATCACTTGCTTCAACGGTGTAGGAAAACATCGTGAAGGAAACCTGGATGCCTGAGAGTTCTACATAATGTTCTCAAAGGTGTGTGGAGTCCACCATTCCGCTCTGGGCCAGCGTGGTGGACTACGGCATTAACCCCTTCTGATTGTGGGAGAAGCCTCGTGCTCTGATGATGGTGATTATTTGTAGAGATTGATGTGTTCCAGTAGATATATTGTGATGTTGCTAGTTGAGCGGAATGTGGTCTACTCAGCGTGATATTGCCCAAGTAGGTCATAAGGCTGGGGGAGGGGTAAGTGGTGTTATAGAGGGTGAAGTAGTCTAGTTTGATGATTTTGGCCTATTGGAGGATGAAGTTGTCTAGGATAGTAATGTGTGGACGGGTTAAGGAGAGGGTGCTGAAGAGGATTATTTGGTCTAGCGGAGGATGAAGTCGTACAGTATAGGGCCCTGTGGCTCAAAGGAGGGGTTAAAGTGTTCTTTTAAAGGGTGAAGTACGTTAGGTGAATTAGTTCAGTAGAGGATTTTTAGTCTAGCAAAGGCCTAAGTCGTCTGAGATAGTCGTGTGGCTTAGTAGGGGGGTTAAGGGTGGGTACAGTAGTCTAGTAGAGGGTGTTTTGTCCCAAAAAAGAAAGTCCTGTGGTATAGACGAGGGGTTAAATTGCCTATTAGAGGGCGTAGTCGCGTAGAGCGTTATTTATTAAGAATCCAACAACGTAACAAATAAAATAAATAAATATCCGACAAAACACACAACTATCTAGTCTCAAAGAAAGCGTAGCTTACGTTATGGGTACTAAGATAACTGATGAATATTTTATTTATGAATAATACACATAAATACTTAAAATATACATATAAACACCCAGACACTGAAAGAAATTCATGTTCATCACACAAACATTTTCCAGTTTTGGGAATCGAACCCACGAATTTATTTTGAATGTTGGCTTCTAGAGGAGACTGTGGTAAATAAGAACTGAAATAAATGCGATACTTATGATGCTAAATAAATGCGGTATTTATGGAACGTCGGTCTAAGACAGTAGGTTCGCAGGGCACATCATATCAACCCGTTATCGGCCCACTGTATTGCACAGATCTCCTCCCACGTTAAGGAGCGAAGGTCGACCAATCCGCCTTGGGCTAGCCAGGGCGGATTGGTGGACGTTTGTTCGCAGAGAACGCTAAGCTCGCTTTAGAACATTGTGTTGTTCCTTCTACCCATATCCATTTCTCCTATACAGATTACTGGAAATAATTCGGTGACCTCGCATGCCTTGAGGGCACCTACAATCTTCACGGGAATTAACCTTTTATTCAGGTACGATTTGACTTTGTATTCATCATACAACATGTCCGTATAGATGTTATCTATGCATATTAGGCCCACAACTACTTGATGAATTAACATAAACTCTGCCGCAAAGATCTTGTTTTAGACTATCTTAACTAAGCTCTAAATACGTAGTACGTAGGTCTAGGTACCTCTAGGAAGGTAGGTAGGTATAACATCTTTAGAAGTGGATATTAATAAGTGATAACTGAATATCGTCTGCGGAAAGTGCAAAAGACTACCAGAAATTTAAGCATTGTTTAGCTCTATCGGATAAAAGTACGTTCACTTTAACTTCTGCTTGCGGCGTCTCTCGCAGCCTGCCGTCTGGGGCCATGGCCCTTTTGGCTCTACGTGAAATACGCCCATGCGACTACGATAAAGTGTGTTTCTGCAGGTATGAATTGCACGAAACTGCCATTATGCCTCTCGATATAATATATATATATATAACTAACCTATATATATATATACATATATATATATAGGTTAGTAATTGGTACCAACTAACGATATCAACATCACCATCATATCAACCTATAGACGTCCACTGCTGGACGCAGGCAGTTCCAAATTCCACGGTCCTGGACTTGGTTGTGCCGACCAACGCGGCGCTTACCAGTGCAGGGTGGCCATTCCAATCCAGCACCAGTGACCAAAATAATAATAATAATAATTTATTCACAACAATGTAGGTACATAGAGTTTTTATAATCTTAATATATATAAATCTCCTGTCACGATGTTTTTTTATTACTTAACATCCGTTTCCGTAAGTTTGTCCCTCCGTCCATCTTTCTCTCTATTACCGGGCTATCATGCACTCTTGCATTGTAATAACTGGAGAGTTAGATTTTTTACAGTGTACAAATGATAAAAAACCGTGATACCAAAATCATTAAACATGGCCGCCATGCAAATTTAAAATAAAATCTTATAGCGAATATACGGAAATTAAAAAATAAAACAAATAGCGAGTTTTTCAAATTCAACATTCAAATACAATAAGGTAACCTATGACAAAAATTTTAAATTACTTAAGATATCAGTCTAGATATTTGAACAAAGCATATAACAAAGTTGTTTGTGAATCGTGGTAATACTTTCTCGGACAAAATACAAAAGATGTGACCCAAAATTGTGTTATACTTATATGTATATATAAGTATAACACAATATAATACCTAGGTATTTTAACCAACCTAACAATAAAAAATTTAGAAATTCAGAATTCAAAAACCCTCGACTTTCTATAATGTTTACATTATTCTGTACATACGTACATAATGTTTACATTATATACGTATGTACAGTCAAGCCTCTTTAACTTTACCTCCGTGGACCGATTTTCATGAAACACAGCTAAGAATACGCCCTACTAATTTCCCAAAATTAAAATCGGTTGAACTGTTCGGTACTTATGATGCCACAGACAGACGTACAGTGTGTGAGTAGCAGGAGACAATTATCTCCACGGGGAAAGGATTATCTTTTCCCACAGTTTTATCAACTCTCAGAGCACAAGTGGAAATAAAATCCAAATAATATATGTGTAATAAAGGGGGTAAACTTCTCCTATTCCATGCTCCTGTGCTAGCAGTTGGACACGTTAAATATCTCTCGTCAGGGGATATAATAGGGGGATATATTTTTTGTCTTCTGCCTGTCTAGTCCTGCTGCCTGTCTAGTCCTGCTGCCTTTGCTAAATAGAGACAAATGCAAGAATACTTCCAGATGATATTGAGTTTGACAAACCAAACTCGCGTAACTTGGCGGGTATAATATTTGAATCTCGAATAATGACTGTTTTTTTTATTTCAGATAATTTATTATCAGTATATAAATTATAAGGTGGGGATAGCACATTGGGCAGGAGCTCAACATCACTTTCGGGGGGCCGAGTTCGAATCCCAGCACGCACCTCTAACTTTCTAAGTTATGTGCGTTTTAAGTAAGTAAAATATCACTTGCTTCAACGGTGTAGGAAAACATCGTGAAGGAAACCTGGATGCCTGAGAGTTCTACATAATGTTCTCAAAGGTGTGTGGAGTCCACCATTCCGCTCTGGGCCAGCGTGGTGGACTACGGCATTAACCCCTTCTGATTGTGGGAGAAGCCTCGTGCTCTGATGATGGTGATTATTTGTAGAGATTGATGTGTTCCAGTAGATATATTGTGATGTTGCTAGTTGAGCGGAATGTGGTCTACTCAGCGTGATATTGCCCAAGTAGGTCATAAGGCTGGGGGAGGGGTAAGTGGTGTTATAGAGGGTGAAGTAGTCTAGTTTGATGATTTTGGCCTATTGGAGGATGAAGTTGTCTAGGATAGTAATGTGTGGACGGGTTAAGGAGAGGGTGCTGAAGAGGATTATTTGGTCTAGCGGAGGATGAAGTCGTACAGTATAGGGCCCTGTGGCTCAAAGGAGGGGTTAAAGTGTTCTTTTAAAGGGTGAAGTACGTTAGGTGAATTAGTTCAGTAGAGGATTTTTAGTCTAGCAAAGGCCTAAGTCGTCTGAGATAGTCGTGTGGCTTAGTAGGGGGGTTAAGGGTGGGTACAGTAGTCTAGTAGAGGGTGTTTTGTCCCAAAAAAGAAAGTCCTGTGGTATAGACGAGGGGTTAAATTGCCTATTAGAGGGCGTAGTCGCGTAGAGCGTTATTTATTAAGAATCCAACAACGTAACAAATAAAATAAATAAATATCCGACAAAACACACAACTATCTAGTCTCAAAGAAAGCGTAGCTTACGTTATGGGTACTAAGATAACTGATGAATATTTTATTTATGAATAATACACATAAATACTTAAAATATACATATAAACACCCAGACACTGAAAGAAATTCATGTTCATCACACAAACATTTTCCAGTTTTGGGAATCGAACCCACGAATTTATTTTGAATGTTGGCTTCTAGAGGAGACTGTGGTAAATAAGAACTGAAATAAATGCGATACTTATGATGCTAAATAAATGCGGTATTTATGGAACGTCGGTCTAAGACAGTAGGTTCGCAGGGCACATCATATCAACCCGTTATCGGCCCACTGTATTGCACAGATCTCCTCCCACGTTAAGGAGCGAAGGTCGACCAATCCGCCTTGGGCTAGCCAGGGCGGATTGGTGGACGTTTGTTCGCAGAGAACGCTAAGCTCGCTTTAGAACATTGTGTTGTTCCTTCTACCCATATCCATTTCTCCTATACAGATTACTGGAAATAATTCGGTGACCTCGCATGCCTTGAGGGCACCTACAATCTTCACGGGAATTAACCTTTTATTCAGGTACGATTTGACTTTGTATTCATCATACAACATGTCCGTATAGATGTTATCTATGCATATTAGGCCCACAACTACTTGATGAATTAACATAAACTCTGCCGCAAAGATCTTGTTTTAGACTATCTTAACTAAGCTCTAAATACGTAGTACGTAGGTCTAGGTACCTCTAGGAAGGTAGGTAGGTATAACATCTTTAGAAGTGGATATTAATAAGTGATAACTGAATATCGTCTGCGGAAAGTGCAAAAGACTACCAGAAATTTAAGCATTGTTTAGCTCTATCGGATAAAAGTACGTTCACTTTAACTTCTGCTTGCGGCGTCTCTCGCAGCCTGCCGTCTGGGGCCATGGCCCTTTTGGCTCTACGTGAAATACGCCCATGCGACTACGATAAAGTGTGTTTCTGCAGGTATGAATTGCACGAAACTGCCATTATGCCTCTCGATATAATATATATATATATAACTAACCTATATATATATATACATATATATATATAGGTTAGTAATTGGTACCAACTAACGATATCAACATCACCATCATATCAACCTATAGACGTCCACTGCTGGACGCAGGCAGTTCCAAATTCCACGGTCCTGGACTTGGTTGTGCCGACCAACGCGGCGCTTACCAGTGCAGGGTGGCCATTCCAATCCAGCACCAGTGACCAAAATAATAATAATAATAATTTATTCACAACAATGTAGGTACATAGAGTTTTTATAATCTTAATATATATAAATCTCCTGTCACGATGTTTTTTTATTACTTAACATCCGTTTCCGTAAGTTTGTCCCTCCGTCCATCTTTCTCTCTATTACCGGGCTATCATGCACTCTTGCATTGTAATAACTGGAGAGTTAGATTTTTTACAGTGTACAAATGATAAAAAACCGTGATACCAAAATCATTAAACATGGCCGCCATGCAAATTTAAAATAAAATCTTATAGCGAATATACGGAAATTAAAAAATAAAACAAATAGCGAGTTTTTCAAATTCAACATTCAAATACAATAAGGTAACCTATGACAAAAATTTTAAATTACTTAAGATATCAGTCTAGATATTTGAACAAAGCATATAACAAAGTTGTTTGTGAATCGTGGTAATACTTTCTCGGACAAAATACAAAAGATGTGACCCAAAATTGTGTTATACTTATATGTAAAATCATTGGAAAATTGCGCTTCATATTCTAGGTCATGGATTTCATTTTTAGTGCCAGTACAGATCAAATGAAAAGTGGACCTCACGTTTCCCATTTCAAACAACGATACGAAGAACGGTAAGTAATAAATAAATAATAATAAAAACTACGACAACACTCAAATCGCCATCTAGCCCCAAAATATGCGTAGCCTTGTATTATTGGTACTAAGATGACTGATGAATATTTTAATAATAATAGGCCACATTTAATAATGCCATGCGTAAATAAATACAGCGTTTACTTAAATCAAATTATATAAAGCAGTTCAATTATTGTTAGTACGCTAAGAGGATTGTGGGACACAAAACTTCCATGACCAATTTAAGATTTTCCAGTAAATTAAAGATACTTATTACAGATAATTGAAGCCGCTTAGCTCAAGGGCTGCCACGTGGCTGGGAAATCTGGGATAGTCCCGGAATTTAGCGTAGTTTGAGACACCGGGAGGTATCTTTGCAACGTTCGAGTCCACGTAGGACTGAATTGTATCGAAAATGCACCCGTATGAAAATACCCACTAACTCAATGTCATGAACATTGGTTGTTAATCAAATATAATTTTAATTGTTTCTTAGAAACCATTTATTAATTGATTAATAATTATAAGCGTTTTTGTAAAAATGCTAATCAATTTAATAAAATGCCTGGCCACTATTTGCGACCCCGCAAACGTACCTATGCCTAAAACCGAGACGCTAAAGCTGTGAATCTACCACCGATTCGGAATGCTGATTGTACTGAGAAGAACCGGCAAGAAACTCAATACTTGCTCTGTTTACATAACACGAATAAACAAGGATTATATTTATTAAAATTCGATAACTGGGAGACCACAGCTGACATAAAACGTAGGTTATGTCAGTCCGCGCGATCTCATCTCAGACAGACTGAGTAAGTGGGAGGCTGTGCGCAATGCGGCACATTTCACTTTGAAAAGTTATTGTTTGTTTAACTTTAGCACTTTTATATAAATATTTAGGTAAGTGGCATGGCAAATATGGTGCAGCCAATATGAAACCGCTCACAATTTAGATATTGTGCCGTCAATCCCATTCAATCCATCCTATAAGTCCAGTGAAATGCAGTGTATTTCTTTAAAAAATCTGATTCTGTTGATTTCATTTTATTAGTAGATTCAGAAAACTTAATGTAAGTATTAATAATGATAATAGTACGTTTTTCGGCCGTACAGTTTTTAAGTATACTGCAATTGGCGCAGTATGTCCTCACCCTTTATACTCGGAAATCTAAAAAATTATATGGCCACCCTACTCAGCTCCGTTCTACATTGAATCCCACTAGGTAAACTAACAAACAATAAAGTAGATGATTATTGTATTGAAGGCTGCTTTTTGGTGACCTGCCTGGCCTCACGGTGCGGTGGATTGAAGTGTGTGGAATGGGAGTAAATTCTCGACAGGGGTATATATGGGAATTTATAATTTCTGATTTCCCCCTGGTCTTCAGCCCTGGCTAGTTTCTACCCATTGACACAGATGTGTTGCTAAGCGATTTAGCGTAGGACGTCGCCTAGGAACTGATTAGGGGCAGGTATGAGTTTAATATAACTGCCATACCCCTAACAGGTTAGCCCGCTATCATCTTAGAGATTGCAGTCAAGGGCTAACTTTTAATTTAATAAAAAAAGACGAGTATAAACGTAGATTTTCATTTCTACAGAACTTTCAGAACTAACACTTGTTTTTGAATAACTACCTCGTTGGTTAGTATGATACTACGGATAACGAGGTCGGAGATTCGAGTTCCGGATCGAGCAAAAATGGTTAAGTATTTTATTTCTTTTCAGTTATATTAAAAATATCTTTTTCTGGCATTAGAGTGCAATACAACGATGCTTTTCGTGGGCTCATACTCATGGGCCTACCGCGTTATTGCAGCTCTTCGACAATTTCGCCGAATCGAGCTTGCCTGACTTTTAATGTATTGTTACAGTTAGTTTAGCATCCTTTTGGGGAAGGATTAGGAACACTAACAATAGAGTACTCAAGGTTCTGTCTGTGTGTCTGTCTGAACAGCAAGTCACAAGGCATATGGGACAACGATCGGAAGCATCCTAGGGGGCTTTCATAAATCATGTAAGTTGTTTTTTTTTTTAATAATCTGTCCCTCCTTCCTCCCCTCGTGAGATTTTATTCAACCCCTTTCCCCATCCCCACGTTAGATTGTCACGTAACATTTCTCAAAATGTGGGTTTCTTACGTTAACGCGTTGGATTGTCATTGTTAAAAGACCAATGGACCAAAATAATATTTTTTTTTGTTTCAATCAGGAAAAAATATTGTGTGATATTTGCCGAGACCCCCACTCTCTCCAACGTAAGATCAGATGAGATTTGACTCGACCCCCTCCCCCCCTTAAACATCTCACGTTTTTATAAACGGCCCCTACTAATATTATGAATGCGAAAGTTTGTGAGGATGGATGTATGGATGTATGTATGTATATATATCAACTAAAATAATGACAACTTAACTAACTCAGTATACATCGTAAAATAATAGTAGGTACATAGCTAGCCATGATTATGATTTTAGCATCAGATCTATTCTAGCTTCTCGATTGACGCGAAGTCGCGAGGGTCCGCTAGTATTATATATGTGAAATAGTAAACGGGGGTAAACTGCTCCTATTCCATGTTCCCGTGCTTTAGCAGGTGGACACGTTAATTAGGTATTGTATAGTCAATGTCAGGGGATATAATCAGGGGATAGTATTTTGGTGTCCTGCCTATGCTTGCCCTGCTTCAAAGAGGTGGTGGCAAAGTAAGCTAACAAATAAACGATTGCGATAAACCTAATAATTATTTGGAAATTAAACTAAAAATTAGATAAGAAAAACTTATATGAAATAAGTAGGTTGATATAAATATTTGTAAAACGAATCAGTTCTTTGTGATTCACACCGAAAGACTGATGATTGATGACTAATGGTCGTAAGAACAAGAATTAGACTATTTTCCTTAATTTAGGTAGGTATTTTTGTTATAATGATAGCATCCAGGTAACATATTTTTCAGCATTAGAGAAACAATAAACAAAGAGACTATTTATCATATCAGTGTCATATATAATTCCAACTGGAGAGACTGTCCATAACTACCACGCTGGGCAGACGGGTGGTTGATCGCAGTAGATGGTACTAGTAGCACGGAGGACGTTGCTGCATGTACTGCATTATATTGTAAGTGTGCGCTTAAGTAACTCGTACGACACCCGCAGAAGAACCCGCAGGGTTGGCCACAACTCGCACTTGCCGCCATCACAAGTAGTCATTAGAGTAATTTCATAAACCTACCCTGAAATCTAAATATTAAAAATATATTTGGTTTCGGCGATAAACGAGTAAAAATATAGAATAAAAATACAATGCGTTCCAATACATTTCAAACGTTTAAAGCAAATAATAAATCATTTACGATGGCAGTATTCAGTTTTGTTATTTATAAAATTATCCCAAAACTATTGATCCCACTTCTGAAATTGTTTTTTTAATCAATTAATTCCGGGCTGAGTTCTGCCTGTTACAATATGTATCATACAAAGTACAAAGTAATGATATGGTATCACACAAAGTACAAAGATATGGTAATAATCGACATTGGTATGGTAATAATTTTTTCTTATATTAAAGGGTTTGTTCAACACTGAACATGTCATCCTCATAGGTTTACACTTTGTTGTATCTACACTTACTTCTAGTTTGAGAGTAGTTACTCTCTACGAATCATAGTTAATTATATAATTATTTTTTTCTTGATTGTTATTGGACTTATATTATACCTAGACTTGAAGGGTTCCTTCATTATTTCACGTGATTATGTGCTCACTTGTGCTCACTTCTGTGTCCCAGTTCTCCACGGAATCGTTTCCCTATCAGCTAAGTTGACACATATATATAACAAGTCTGCTAATTAGTATTCTCAATAAAACGAATTGCCATGACGATCTGCAAAGGTAATAAACCTAGGTACCTACCTACCTATAATGATCACATGAGTAGATATTATGTGATTAGGCACCTCGTACCTATTTGTCACACATGTTGTTTATGTGGAAAAATGTTTGCTAACTTTTTATGGCAGTTAAGTACTTGTGTGTAATTTGTCACGCGCGCTTTTGTGTTTTTATTATGATGTCGTAAGTACGAAACACTCCGAAAAGATGTACGGACATTAGAAAACCCCTGCTAGACAAAATGTGTTAGGTACTCGAAAATTCTATCAAGATAGTCCACCTACCAGCTCAGTATTTGACCGTAACCTACCTACTGTCATTGTAATAGTAACCAGTTCAGAAACTACAAGGGTCACCTTTTTAAAAGATACTGATTTAGATATAAAAAAACTAAGTGCAAGAAGATTCTGTATCATCACCTCAACCAATTGTCGTCCACTGCTGGACATAGGTCTTTTGTAGGGAGTTCCACAACACACGGTCCTGGGCCGCTTGCCTCCAGCGGTTCCTAGGTACTCGCCTGATGTCATCTGTCCACCTCGTTGGGGGCCGACCTACGCTGCCTTTACCGGTGCGGGGTCGCCATTCCAGCACCTTAAGACCCCAACGTCCATCGGTTCTTCGAGCTATGTGCCCCGCCATTGCCACTTTAGCTTTGCGACTCGCTGAGCTATGCCGGTAACTCTAGTTCTTCTACGGATCTCCTCATTTCTGATTTGCTCACGTAGAGATACTCCTAACATAACTCTCTCCATCGCCCGCTGAGTGACTCTGAGCCTTCTTATGAGGCCCATGGTTAGCGACCATGTCTCAGATCCATAAGTCATCACTGGTAACACGCACTGTTCGAAGACTTTAAGTCTTCAGGCACTGGGGGAATTACATTATAAAGTGAGATATAGTGCAATATTTGGGTCACAATATAATATTGATTGTTTAACATTATTTTGTTTTACTAATTTATACTGATATTTCTGCAAGGGTAAGTTAATACACTTTGATATAATTTAATTTATACTGAAATAGACGAATACTACAAAAAAATGGCAATATGTTGCATATTTAAATCGAATTCGGTCATGACATCTTAACTGCAAAAGTTATACCTACAAGCTTGGCGCTCCGGCCCTGAAACGTCTGATTAGATATTAGTGGGTGCCAACCCTAGCTAAAAGATTATGGGATTGCAACACTAGCTTCCGCGCTGGCGACGCAAATAGTTCGCAGCGGTATGAACCGGTTCAAGGCGACGGGCACGGCGCCGGGCGACAGGCCAACTGTGCACCAAGTCGAGGCACGACGTAGTGCTAGCGGGAACCTAGTAGATACCCTCCTACCCACTAAGCAATGTGCATTGAAGAAATAAATATAATACGACAATACCCATATCGCCATCCAGCCCCAAAGTAAGCGTAGCTTGTGTTTTGGGTACTACTTAAGATAACTGATGAATATTTTTATACGTACATACATAAATACTTAGTCATGCCGTCGTTAAAACCTGCCAACCGTTACTAGGGTAGCGTGGTTGAGATGCTTTCTCTTAGGGCTGTTCCTTTGCCCAGCAGTGCGACATTACTCAGATTAGGATATAATAGATAACGCAATAAATTGTGCGCAAGAGAGTGCACTACAATGGCCGCCTTAAAAAAATCCGTTCTTTATTGGCGCGGGTTATACATGATCATTTGAGCCCCTGCGTCGGAAGTCGTCGGGAGTATAAATAGGTGCGCCTTAGATACTTGTACAAAATGGGCGCCTGGAGCCCATTTTGTACAAGTATCTAAGGTACTTATTTCCGGGTAAGTAGTGTATGAAGGATTTCAACAAGTCACCTGTAATCAGAGGTGAATGAAGATAGACAGGCGCTTTATAGACCTCGATTAGTATCATTGTTGCAATTCTGCAGTGATAGGTACTTATTCCATTGTACATGCCCACATACGATTTAGCTATTAACGCTCATTCAGAGTTTGGACCTTAACACGCAAAGTGTAATATGATAACCATCCTAAGTTTTCGTTACGTTACGCCAAAATATACGTAGGTACCGGTAATTTACACTAATTAGTTTGTACATTTGTAGGCCGGTGTACAAAACCATAAACATCGTACTTTAAATGGAGGTTCAGAAGTCTGACGAACACTTAATTGTTCAGTCTCAGTTCGGAAACCTATCTACTATTGGGGTGTACATCTATATGTATATTTCTATACTAATAAAAAGAGGAAATATTTGTTTGGTTTTAATCGATTAACTTATAAACTACTGCACCGATTTTAATAATTCTTTCACCATTTGAATGCTATTATAAAAGAAGATCCATAGGCTATATTTTCGGGCTGAATATATTAATTGTGAGGCAAACCAGAAATAATTCGTTAAATAAGTTAGTGGTCACACTTATACATATACACACCGGCATATTTAGCGGAACACAAAAAAGGTCAATAATTACAAAAATATGGTTTTAATTTTAAAATCTACTTATTACGCATTTCGAGTGCCCCAATGGCAGGCATAATTCAGTCCTCAACTCCAGAAAGATACGCGATTAAAAAAAACTAACAAAAAACAGTATTTCAAAAACATTTTAAATCAAACTCAGAAGGAAGAAATACTCGAAGTTCGCCTCAGATAAGGTGTATTTAAATATAATTAACAATTGCATAAAATGTGATGTGCAGTTGTTTTCTTAATTTGAAAAAAATCTTAATAAATTAAATGACGTATAAACCAGCCAGCGACCTTATATGATACTGATATGAAACCTTTTTTTGTGTTCCTCTAAATATGCCGGTGTATGTAGTACTAAAAAAATATTGGTCTTTAGTTGATCTGAAAAAAAAATTGGCCGGAATATGTCATACAATATTATTCCATGCAGCATTATAAAGACAATCATTATCATAGCTGAGAATACTGTAAAGTCGAATTACCAAAGTTTACAGGACCCACCAAAATACTCTAATCATAGATGCATACGTTGAAAGGTATTGGGGTTAATTATTACCCATCAATATTAATGGGTTACAGATAGCATATCATAACTTCGAGAAATAAGTAAAAAAATTATGAAAAAATAAAATTTTAAGTAACATTTATACTTTAAACCTAAGTTCCGTGGATTACGAGCCGAAATAAAACTCAAATTTATTCACAATTAGATTGGTTTATTTTGCCATAAAATACATTCTACTAGGTAGGTACATTCCGTTTCGGATACATGAAAGTTTTCTACTCCATTTAACATTTAGATATTGTAGTTAATACAGTCTTAAAATTTAAACACCAAGAATATTTAAAAATCTGCGTGGTTAAATAGCGGCTACACATTCAGAATTACATTTATATTTGACCTATTAAGCTTGCCTACACATTTATCATTTAATTACGAATAATAAACATTTAAAGAGAGTTAGCACATTGCCAAAGGAACCGCAAACGGCTCCGCAAACGGTGCTGCAGGAGTTTTATGCGCATTCCAATAGGCCCCGTTCGGACTTCAGTAGCTTTTCCAAAAGTTCCTAATTAATTGGTCGCGTACTGAAATCAACCCTTACATTTCCACTTCCCATACAAAAGTACTGCCAAATTATTAAGCGTTTATTATTAAGTCAAAGTCAAAGTCAAAGTCAAAAATATCTTTATTCAAGTAGGCCCACAGGTGGCACTTTTGATGCGTACATAAGAATTACACGGTAGTGAGATGATGGCGATAACCACATTCGTAAACTTAAAACTAAAGCTACGAGGGTTCCAAACGCGTCCCGGTCTAAGAAGAAGCCCACAACAAACTTAGCCGGGTGTTTTTTTTTTGTTATCACCATCTCACAATGCCATTTTAAATTATTAGAAGAGCAACCTGGTTAGAGCAATAATTTACACCCAAGCTTTTTTATCGTTTACGTAGTCCTTTATATTATTAATATGACCAGTGTTGACATTGTCGTTAAGAAATTCATCAGTAGTATGGTAACCACGATTTATTTGACCGTAAAGCTCTTTTCCGAAATTGAACCTTGTGGGACACCTAACGACGTATATTAACTCTGCGACTTAATGTCTTTTATGCATACCCTTAGGATTTTGTAAGTTAAGAGCAACGTTTTTGATATCATAGTGGGCAAGTTTAAGAGGCAATTTTTTTATGATCAACTCAATCGAATGCTCAAGATAGATCACAGAAAACACCAACAGTTTGTTTCAACAGTTTAGCGCCTGCATCCATAGTGCTACGAACTTAAGTTTTACATAGAAGTGATTTTAAAGGCAGCTTGCAGAAAGCATCAGGGCCCTAAATACGCGACTTTAAGCAGCAAACCTAGACCACATTAAACAACTGTCAAACGAATGCGAGTGCGGTTCATGTGGCAATGTGCGATCAATCCGCTTACTTCAGCGCGTTCGGGTAGCACTGCATACAACGTCGTCTGCAATATAACACGCTAGATTTGCTTGTTGAAATGATATATGCGATGAAGCTTATTAGGCAAGAACAATTAAATATGCGCATTATTAAAAACTAAATAGTATAAATTAAACATAGAGCTAGGCGATGGTGGCAGAAATTTGAACTAAATCATTCGTTTGTTGAATTCTGAAGGCTGAATTCTCAATTGGTCAAGACTTCAAAATGCCTTATTCTTAAAGAATTATTTTTAGAGTCTTTATGAGAATACGCAATAGCTTATGCCCAGACCTCTTGGGATGGCAGGCATAGTACTTAATTGTTAATTAAATACTTTAAAAAATACTAAAATCTTTGAAGTCTAACAAGTGGTTTTAAGTATATAAGCCAGGGATAATCAAACTATTTTGGCCATAATTTAAGTCTTGATTCGAGGTGGGAGCGCGCTATCCTGAGAAGAGTGAGTGAAGAGTGAGGTCATTTAACCCAAGCATTCCAGTATGATGACGCGTAGACACCGACTTCATAGTCGGTGTTTACGCGTCATCATACTGGAACGCTTGGAGGTATCTTTGCCGGATAAGCTAGTCGTGGGGAAGTCAAAACAGTAGATCTAAGATGCCACCAACTACCTAGCTGATCATGGAATGTTTGTAAATTATACAAAAACCTTAAACTATTAGTCAATTCATAATAATTGTAGACCAAAAAATGCTGCTATAGGATTGCTGCATTCAATCAAAAGCTATAAAAGTTTCAGGAATTTGTGGGGGTGTCTCCCGATCTACGCTTAATAAAATCTCATCGAAATCGAATCCAGCCATTTATCCTGGTGCCTTAAGGAGTTTGGTACTGAAAAAGTGCCAAACACTTTTGAAAATCAAAGCTCATTCAATTGCCTATAAAATGGATATCATTTTAAAATTTATAATACTTTGAAGTGATTATATCATTTATGGCGACTTATATTTCAGAGACATCAACCATTGTAAGGAATGTATGATAGCAATTTAAAAATTCTAACATTTTCTCTTAAACGAGCTAATGTTTGAACTTCTCTCCTGGGCCACCTTAAACTGATGAGATTTTAGGAGGCGTTGTTCGCGGTTTTTCCCCCAACGCATTCTTTAAACTTTGAATGCAGCCCAGAATCCTAATTTGAATTCATCAGATGCTCATACATACCAAAAAAATATGTCAATATTACAAGTGAGAATCAACGTTAGGAAACACAAACATCATTAACTACTACATAATATATCATTTTAAAAATAAACTATATCATCAAACAAAAAGACTCTTCCAAAAGATTTAGAAAATTATTATGGTTAACCATATAAAAAAAATATAAGAGACATCCAGATACAAGATTTTTTGGCAGGAGTGTAAGACATTTCATTCCAACATAAAGAAAGATCCTATTCAGTCCAATCATGTTCCAAGATTCTAGACAACGTAACGAGATTAAATATCAAAATAAATAAATAAATTATTTAAGAATTAAAGTTTGAGTTGACCTTTTTTTACGATTTATTTAAGTTCAAAGGCTTATTGAAAGTAATTTTAGCCCAACCCGATGCTATAGATTTTTTTATGAAAATAGTTTATACCAATAAGTCATTATGAACGTTTGGTCATTGTAAGTGGATGCCATCCCACGGTAAGCACATTAAACAGACTACAAAATATTGGGGTTTGGTAAAACCCCGTATTTGATTCAGCCCAATTAAGAAAAGTCCGCAGACCCTGGTGAAAATCAGTAATGTTTTTTAAATTATTTATCATCTATCCTTTTTTCCCGTTTATTCCGAAATAAGGGGGCGTCCTTTTATTTAAGTGAGAAGAATATGTAGATATTTAAAAAAGATTAAATCTTTTTTATTACAAAATCAACTCGGGGCCAGATAGGCGAAATACACGAACATATCTAATGCATAAAATTTTTAAAAAGTACTACTACATCCCACACGAAGGCGGAGATGCCGCAGAACACCTTTGCCACTTTTTTTTTCAATAATAATGAATAAACCATCGCCTTAACAAAGAACAAGAACAAGGGCATGCAAGGAACACAGTAGGTTTTAGCCTCATTGTGCCCGTAATTATACCCGAAAAACAACAATTCTGCTTGTCAGCAAAAATAAGCATGGCTGTATTACCTACTTCCCCGGACGAGCTCTGTTGAAAAAAGCTCTAATACATCGAAACTCCACCTCAATTGAGGCCCCCTTACGGTAAAGGCTACTAAACGCAGATAATGGTGCCATCTCTGATCTAAATCGAGAAGCCTAATAGTAGCAATCCTTCTCACTTAGTTCTTTGAGCAAAAGGATTTTCGGCACCATTAACAAGACTTTAGCGTGATCATGACGTTTAACGTTATGTCACAAATGTAATTAAAAGAAAAACGCTTTTTTCTTTTAAATATAACCAACATGACTCTGTCCAGACATAAATGTTGGACCTAATCATGCCAATGTTCTTTGGCACCATGTGTAGGTTAAGTATAAGATTATAATAAATAGCACAGTTTGTTCCGGCCTGTCAAAAACAGTTAAGAATAAAAACCCTGGAAACCGACACTTACGACACCTAATTATAAAAAAAATCCGAAGAAAAACCATATCCAAAAATGAAGATTCTTAGCACTATTTAGAGAACGGTAATAAAACCTACTAAAGAGCTCATTTTGTAAAGTTAGTTTTATCTAATAGTCATAACACAGAAAAATACTGCTGAGAACTAAAATACGAATGTAAAAATTAAACCCCATTACAAAAGGAGTCTACACACCAAACCCGCCAGTTGGTAACAATATTTCGGTTTTTAGTTCGGTTGACCGTACCAGTACCGTACCGTTAGGCCAAGTAGTCCGTAGCTTTTAGTGGCATTGGCTCGCTTAATAGTTCTTCTTTTAAAAGGACATGACAATATTATCTGTACGGGATAAAGAGTTTATCGATATTTAAAAAATGCCAAATTATTTTGAATTGACTTCACTGTAGCTATTGGTTACACCACCGTTAAAGCCAAAGGTAGTCAACTCAGGCGCATGTCAATCAATATCATTATCGTGAAGTTCCAGAAAATATTGACATGTCAAAAAATAAATTGCTACTAAAAGGGTCGGACTACAGAGGTCAACCGGAATAACAGCTGAACCACTGCTACTAGACAAAGCCGCCGATACAGCTAGGCTTAATGTCGGCGGCTTAATTTGAGATACTAGTCAGGAACTATCGCCCGCGATTGCTTTCCGTTTAGCAGCTCTTTTTCGCAACTCGTTTGCCTGACTTTTCTCAAATTCCGTGAAGCCGGCAACATAACAGCCGTGCAGTGCCGGCGTATCGGAAAAGGGGTTTGAATATAGAGCCTCGCTTACTTACTCCGCCATTTTTATTTTTATAAACCAATAGCTACAAATAAGTATTATGTAAGATAAGGTTTTTAAGTGTCAAGTTTCAGAGATAAAGTAGATCATAGAGAACGACCGTCAGAGAAAGTGGTATTTTCTGTATGGATGTGTATGATTTTTTAAAGTATGTCTTCCCCCTAAGAAGGTCACCTCGGGGGAAAACGTACCTGTGTCGTTGTATGAATCAGGAAAATTTAAAAAAGGAACTGAGGAAATCCGTACGTTACATCTTATAGTCGGAAAAATGTAATAGGCCCGTTTTGACATTTGTGCAAGACCATAGAATGTAACTTGGAACGAAACTGAAAGAAACAAAAAAATAAAAATCAATTACATACAGTGTTTTAAAAAATACGTAAATTTTTTTGGGACGTTAAATAATATGAAAGAATATATCGCGAGTATTCTTTATGCGCTTACTTTATAATACCATGCAATTTATAATTGTTGCGAAACGTTCCGAAAACAGTTACGTTCTCAGTCTTTTTTTTTTTTATACTAGAGCTGTAACCATTTTTTTACTGAATATCGAAATTAAATATTGTGTAGTTATCTTTACTGCAAAGAATGAGCTTGGTTCTCAAAATGGGTTCTAAATAATGAGTCTGAGATGATGTATCTGACCAAGCGGCACATGACTGAAGCGTCCCCGCGTGCACTGCGCAGTTTTTCGTTCCTCATCTTGTAAAGTTGACTGTGCGCTCGTTTAAGTTTGATATATATTGTTTACTATTACGTTAACTATGGCTCTTCTATTTTGGACATTAATTTAAACATAGTGATTTGACTCGATTTTTGTGTTTGTTGTTATATAGTACTAACTGTGTTTCAACATGTTGAAAAGTGGACGTATAATCAACAGCCAGTCACGCGTATTGGTTGTGAAGTTAAAGGAATACTTTAAACGAACGAACGAACACTTTACAATACATAATAATATCAATCAAGTACTGATACAAACTTGAATTGATTTATCGTGAGTATCGAGTACAGAGTCTTATGGTTCCATAACTAGTTACGTCGCGATGACAAATGTCAAAACGGGCCTATTACATTTTTACGACTATAGTTTCAATTATGAAATGTTGCCTGACGTTTCCGAAATATGACACTCAGTAAGAATTTATCTTCCACAATTCTTGTTTGTATTGAATTCAAACCCCTTTCTAGTTTAGACTCCTTGATGTGTGTCTCGCATACAAAGTTGTCTATAGCACATTTGTCTTAAAGGTATGTGTTACCCTACAGAATAGCTTATTCTAGGAAGCATCGAAGAAAAATGCACAGTCGAGTTATTTCTAATTACTTTATTTAAATTTATAAAACGGATGACTGACTATACACCTAAACACACGACTTAATTATGTATTGTAGTGATGACTGGTAGTCGACATTTACTCAATACAACTATTTTCTAGTAAGACGTGCCACGTTCTTAGTAGAGATACTTATACGTTTCATTACCTATAATATATGCTAGATCAACTGACACGACAGCTGTGCCATGTGATTTCGCATCCTAAAAGTACTTATTCTAAATAAATTTGATAAGAACAAGCTTACTCTGATATTATCGGCGAGGAAAAAAAATGTTGAAAACATTTTTGTAAACAACTATGCATGGATAAAGTTAAAGAGACGAAGAGTGTAAAGGCCACTTTAGATCCAGCAGTTGTATGCGCACAATTAGCGGCAAACCTCAAGCAAAATATAACAAAGTAAGCTTGTTGGTTCTTATAAGTAACTATTTCTACCAAAAGCGAAGCACACATTAATATAATAATAAACTTATGAATAACTTATGCATTTCGTTTGCTACGAAGAATACAAGATACCTACAAACTACCTTTTTTATGTTTTTTTCCTTTTTTTCGATCTATTTTTATTTCTTTTTATATTTTTTATAATCTTTTTTTGTTGTTTTTTCTCTTTTTAACTTTTTTTTTCTTTTTAAGTTATTTCTAGGCTAAGTTGAAGTTAACGATGATTATGTATTATATTAAATAAAAATTTAATTAATAGAGTTGAGTGTTATTCTAGATAATATTAATTTAAAAGTTAATTAAGTTTTTTTTTGGGTTTCTTGAATTATTTTTTTCGGTTTTTTTGTATTATTTTTTGTTTTTTTTTATAATCCTAAATAGCCATTACTTAAACTACACAGACAAGATATTAAAGTAGACGCGTTATTTTTATGGTAAGTAGACACAAGTATATCGAAAGAGCATATTATTAATTCTAACAATTGATAAGAGAAAAGAAGTATCATTTTTAGAGGCCATAATATCTTAAATATTAGGCCGTTTTCGTCCGTTTAAACGACAAAACTATTTGTAGGCGTTACGTAAGTTCCGAGTGAAATCACTTTTGTTACAATCGATTAGGCATTTCAATGGATAATTCGGATGAAGAGAAAAATGAAAATATACAATGCGTGTGGCCCCTACGTAGGTTACAATAAGCATTTACTATGCCTGCACGGAAATCAGCATAGCTCTGCTCCTCCCCTCAGCCAGAGATTGGAAGAACAGATGTATATTTTCATTATAAAGTACGAAACTAATAGCTTTGGCAACGAATATATACTTTTCTTCCGTTGATTAAACGGTGAAGTAGACAAATACATATTCATTATAAATCAGATTGAAAGTATTTCATATAAAACTGGCCGATAGAAACAGCAAATCAATTAAGTGATTATTATGAAAAACAAGTTCAGACATCAGAATCAAATTTGACGGCAATTTGATTCTGAAGTCTGAACTTGTAGATAAAAATGCAACGAATATATATTTTTCTGTCGTTGAGATAAACGAAGAAGTAGACAAATATATATTCATTTAAATCAGAAAAAAGCTCTTCATACAGAACTAGCCAATATAAAATGCGAATCAATAAGCGATTTATGTTTGTTACCGGGGTTGGCCGCGCGCATTTATACGACGACAGATTAGTGGTCTAAGCAAGACCAAAAATCGGTAAAAGCCGATTATGTATTCTAAAATATGAATACTGTCATTAAAGAGATGGTCATTTCTCCATTTTTGTATGTCATAATGTTTTCAATAGCTGCATACTTTTGTTTAACACGCAATATGCAACACAGAACGTATAACGTGACTCAAGTCCCGAGTGTTACATTCGTTATCGATTTTCATTAAGACGGTCAGTTTAGAAAGAAAGTAAACGAAATTTATTATAATGGATTTGGCAACAAATATATATTTTTCTTCCGTTGAGCCAAACGGTAAGGAGACAAATATATATTCATTAAAAGTTAATAAAAACAAAGACCTTCGTTCAAAACTAGCCAGTCTAAAATGTGAATCAATAAGGTGACTAGCAGTGTACCACCGCGTATTTGTATATTATAAACACGAGCGTGTTTGTATGGCGCGTGATTATAATTAAGTAATTTTGTCTTTTATGTACTAAAGTCCGGCCACGATGCATTCTGATCTGTCCTTACAAGGTCATGCTAATTGTTTATATTGTTTTACATGACCAACTGAAAGACGTCAGGGAGAGACCGGACTTCATTAAATGCGTATTTAGCGATTGCGAGTATCATATTTTCGCACAAGCTAAGCTGATAGACTTCCCTATAAACGTTGAATTTAATTTTGGCTCACAACAACGATCCAGCATTGATAGTAAGTTTTTCAACCTGCCCATTTAGTTAAGCGAAAAGATATGTAAATGGGTATTTAATTCAATCAGCCTTTACTGCATTATTATATTCCAGAGTTACTTTTGTTAGGATAAATTAAATTACCGCCGGTGTAAGTAGACATACTCAACATGAGCAATAGAGTATCGACTATCATCAAAAATAATTAATGTTATAGTAATATGAAATGCTAATGCTTTGTACTATCGGAAAATATGCAATGTTATGAAATTTGGATATAATTGGCATATCTGTATGATCACTTATTATGGTAGTAACCCGGATCTTACAATTGTAATTTCACTGAAGACTGAGTAATTAGCATATTTAAAGGTTCAAAAAAATAGTACGTCTCAATTCTGCGTTATGGATATATTCAAAAGCTTGAATATAATCTGCATACTGAGTCATTTGTTATATTCGAAAAATAATAGAATATACATCTGCATACAGAGGGTTATAGGAATATCCGCATTAGTGAATATAAATTTGAATACTGAGTAATAGATAGCTATTACTCAGTATTAGAATGTATATTCAAATATTCGAATTTTTTCATTCCCTCGTATCCATATATTTATATTCAATTTATTATTAAAATATACTCGTTACTCAGTATTCAGGTGTTTATTCAACCATTCCAGAAAAATTATAACTAAGTACCTAATGCATTCAACCATTCGTATATTCCTTTTACTCACGCAGATGTATATTCAAGCTTTTGAATATATTTATTATTAATTATTCAGATGTACTCATATTCAAATCTTTGAATATATTCATTACTGAGTATTCAGCGTAATTATAATTGGCATATGCGGATCACATTTTATAATAAGTGATCCAGATTCGCCAATTGTATCCTAATCCTGGCTAGAAACACCATCAGCTAGTATTTTACTGGGAAGCCAGTACCTGGTATTAATTCATGTAAACTATAGTCAAAATTGGAAAACTCTAAATTTTTGACAGATTGACGTTACTCAAAAGTAAAGTTTGTTTACCACTACACTAGGGGCTTTAGAATTAAAAATTAGACTATGGTATTGTTAAAAAAAAAAGAAAAAAAAAGAAGAGACAAATGTGCGCTAACATAATGGGAGTTACACGGTTGTTAAGAATGTATAACTACTGTTTATGTTACTAATACAAACGCTCTTCGTCTTGTTCACAATAACGGGAAATGCGAAGAATTATTGTGCTGCAGAGCCAATGACAGCACTGCGTGGAGTGCGTGCGATTTTCCTGGTTGTGATTGGATGGTAAGCACGCGGGCGTTGTTGAAACGATATTCGGCACCAGTGTATCGCGCTACTCGCGCCATAGCCGCAGCGTTTACCTGATAACGTAAAAACTTACTTTACACTTGCTCGCATAGAAATAATGAACACTGCAATTAGAGCTGTTACAAGAGACTGCGCTGTAATAGTAACGCCACACGACGTTCTAAAACATTTGCGTTGAAAAAAAAGAGAAATTTTAGAGTTAACTTAAAATTATTAACATTCAAGTAGGCAAGGTACGTTAGAACCTAACCATTCAATTAAGTATATGCCAAAAATCAATTCGAGCGAGCGTAAGTACCTGATAATCGCTGTCTTCATTCACGTTTCGGGACTCAGGTGTTTTTGTAGCCTTCTTTTGTGCCACGCTTAACTGTGGAAAGGTAATTATTTTAATGCCCGCTTTCACTAACGACGAACAAGGCAATTCGTAACACCTAAGGAGATTCCTAGGCATACATCAACCGTTGACCAATAATTAACCTAACCTAAGGGTTAGCAAAACGTTTTTTTTCCTAGTCATTAGGCGTTCGATTTAGGCGATGACTATATGAACACGGGCATAATTCTCCTAAAGTAAAATTTTAATTTTAATCTTCTTCATCTCTTTTAGCTTAAGAGCTAAAATCTTGTCAATATAGCCATCTCAATATAACCTTCTCTTTTCATCTCTAAAAGCCCCTTTTTTCTCGTGGCGAGAAATCGAAATCCTCATGGATACCACCACACCTCGACTAACGACGCCTCCTACCGACTAAAACCCCACGGTGTTCGAATTCGTCGCCTGGTGACTGGGTCACGCGAAGGCAACAATACCAGCAACTTTCTATGAGTCCCTACCACAACCTTTAGTTTTATTTTTCCAGAAAGATCCAGTCTTTTTTTATCCCCTTCCTCTTCTTTTTCCTATATTTACCTACATTATCTTTTTTAACTATCTATCTATAAAACAAGGTCGTTCCCGCTGTGTGTACACTTAGATCTTCTTAACTACGCAATGAATTCTATTTAATCTTTCAGCAATTGATTCAAGAGGAAGGTTTCTAGTTTAAATGCATTTCATTAACAGACAAAAACAGATAAAGACAAAGTGTTATCGTAACAAGCACAATTTTGTGCGCTTAAATTGCAATTAAAAATAATTTACTACGGAATTGTATTATTAATCACTACAAACTGCCATTAGTATCTACATTGCACCCGTGCTAAGCCGGGGTTAGTGGCAGTGATGATTTTATCTTGTCTTTCTAGTCCATGAATTAGTGGAACCTATAGGCGTTTAGATCGTGTCTTAAGACATCCTAGTAATGTTTGTGAATAAGTGTGTTAAGATGAAAGATACGTACCTCGATTACATGACCTTGGTAGGGGCTGAGTGTGCAAGTCTTTAATTCTATCATTTCCGTTATTTGGTCTGTCTCGGGCTCGACTAGTACCAGACACTGAAAAGAAAAGTTTAAATATTAAGAGCTGAGATCTTTTGCATGTGTTGAATGTCATCTTCTGCGTTGCTCAAAGGATAGCTCTGACATAAGGGTATTTAATCGAAACTACGTACGTCACGTTGCGCAGAATTCAATATTCGGAATGAGCCAATCAGAGAGCCGGTACAGTTGACTACCTGCGAGAAGCTACACTCCAGCCTCCGCGGCAACATACATTTTGAATCGACGCTAACTTTCTAAGCGGTGATAGCCACTGGGCTATCCTACCCACTGGGGTAGGAGCTCGACTTCACTTTTAGGAGGCCGATTTCGAATCCCACGCACTTCTAACTTTTCTTAGTTATGTGCGTTTTATTAAGCAATTAAAATAACACTCGCTTCAACGGTGAAGGAAAAAATCGTGAGAAAACATGATACTACATAATGTTCTCAAAGGTGTGTGGAGTCCACAAATCGGCACTGGGCCAGCGTGGTGGACTGCGGCATTAACCCCTTCTCATTGTGAGAGGAGACCCGTGTTCTGTAGTGCGCCGGTAATGGGTTGATATGTTGATGATGCTAACTTTCTGGAAGATCAACCCTGTTGGCAGTCGTATCGTTGCAGTCTGTGTTGACGGACGACATCAGGTGTCTCGCAGTGGACACAACCGTTTTACCGTACAAAATCGTCTAGTATCGATTAAGACCGTAAAGAAAGTCACCTGAATGTTAACAAACTTGTATATACATACTAGAAACATGCAAATTTGTAAGAAAACATCCAGAATTTTTTTTAAGACTCCAAGACATGCCCGGCAGGATACATGGCGGCGCATGCGCAAACACAACTTGGTCCGCCATCGAAATTTTAAATCCACAGCACCGGCCCAAACCCCAGTGCACCAAAATATACAACTAAATCCCGGAACATATAAAAGAAAAAGAAAGTATAAACTTATTTACAAAATCCTTAAAACATTAACTGCTGGAGAAAGCTTATTATAAAATAAATGACTGCCTAAATGAGAATATTTAATATTGACAATAAGTCCGCCTCTCGATCTGGTTACAGCGTCCTCACAGGGTTCCATTTCAAATGTAAACATTAGATTGACATTCTTTTTGAAAAATATAATAATTATGTAATCTATATGACATTGTAATGGACTTGTAATTGAATAAATAAATAAATTAAACAAGAATACTATACACGCAAAATTGTGTCTGTTTGTTACCAATACTTTGCTCAACCGATGTAATGATCGTGATGAACATAAGGTGCATATGCACAGCTTTATAGCTTAATCGATTGTGGCGACAGCTTGAGATCCAGTGACTAACGTAGACTTATTTTTCCCGGGAATACTAATATATAACGTTAACTACAACACAACTACTATATATATATATATATATATATAACAAAGAAGAGCGATAAAATAAATGGACGTGAATTGAAAACGGTGTAATGTATAAGTTGTGTTGTCCCACAGGGGTCTATATTAGGACCATTTTTGTTCCTTATTTACATTAAACGAACACAATAGAATGAGCTTCTATTTATGCAAGTGTGCTTTTACAATTACCTGAACAATTTGGAAAAACTTTACACTGAAAGTAAGAAAAGATTATACGCACCTTACGAGTGACTAGCAGATGTGTTTGCGCATCGTTGATTTGTACGTCGAAGCCCGCTAACACCGTCATTTCTGCAAGTCGGAAACTCCAGCGCACACAGTCACGCCGCCAACGGGCGAGAACCTCTTGATCGATCGGGCGAACACCACCTAGGCGGGGCTGCGCACAAATAAGAACATTTTCACAACCACTCGACAGAGCCTTATTCCAAGACGTTTTTACATGTTAGCCCTTAACTGCATTCTCTTCTGCTATTACGGTGCAGTCTAAGATGGTAGCGGGCTAAATATATCCTTAATATTTTTTTACGCGACATCTTACCGGAACGCTAAATCGCTTTGCAGCACTTCTTCGATAGGATGGTAACTATCTACGGCCAAAGGCTCGCACCAGTCCAGAGAAAATTCAGAAATTATAAATTCTCAAATTGTCGCTGCCGGTGAAGGAAGCCGGGACCTTCCGGGACCGTCATATCTGTTATACAACGTGTTATTGAAAACCGAAATAATACTTCACAGGCTTTTGAGGTACATTATGTACTGAGTCTTGAGACTTGTCTGTGAAACCGAAAACGTAAAAGTTTTTCAGTAAACCACTGCCATAGTTTTTACAGAAATAAATCAGATACAGACCTGGCATGACATGTCATCAAAATCATCAGAATTTAAATTATATATTCATGATTCCTGTCACTTTATTAGGTACACGTCGCGTAGCGTAAGTACTATGCGCGCGTAGCTCTTTTATCTTCGTAATACGTAAACAATTTGAATGTTTTGAATTTGTTTGAATGGAAAAATAAATATGCTATTTTTCATTTAATACAGGGCGATTTCTATGCATCCTTCAATATTATTTCGTAATTCTGTTACACGTTGTATAAAGCGGCAAAACAGGGGATCGTTAAATTGCTTGATAGCACGTCTTAGCTGTTTGGGTCAACCATGGCCACGAAGCCTCCCAAAAGACAAGTGCAGTGTTCAGAAATCATAAATTCCTAAATTGCTCCTGACCGGGATTGAGCCCGTGACCTTAATGCATAAGACTGCAACGCTCACGAGGTAAGTTGTGCGTCAGTGAGGTGGTTGTGTGTTAGCTTACCTGTGGAACAGGATCCCAGCCAGTTTGTGAAAGCAGGCCGTGTCCAGCGTACGCAACTAGATCAGCCGTTGCGCTGAGTGGTTTAGTGATGGCGCCTAGGATGCCCCTGCGTAGTCCGGTCGCTCCGCTGCCACTCTCTCCCACGGCCGGTCCCACTAGTGGGTGATGAGCGAGACCCCCAACAGCACCTACGAATATATCAAATCGAACCTCAAAAATGAAACAATTCTCTGCCTTTTACCGTTAGTATATGCCCGATTTCACCGTTGAAACTAAAAGCTAAACTCAGTTACTGTGTTAAAATTGGTTAAAGGGTTTGACAGTATAGCAAATCGTTTTTTTATTAAAAAATAGTTTTTACATATACATACACCAGTAGTTTTAGAGCGTATGTAGCAATGTGGTTCAAAAATTACAATAAAGTTGCTAACTGTTACAAGTGTTTTTATAGTATCAAATAACTACTTGTGTGTTATGAGTCACGTACTCGGCGGTAAATTGACGCGTAAGCAACATATCTAGTGTTTTGTTTCTAAGATTTCGTAGGGTACACCTTTTTTAATGAAATAATTATACCGTATGATCGTTTAGTTAAAACAAAAAGTGGAATACCATAGGAAAATAAATAAATAAATTGGCTACGAATTGAGAACCCCTTCTTTTAAATGTCGGTTATGAATTGAATTTTTTTATCCACGCCTTTAAATAATAGATTAACAAATTTCTGCAGAGGTCATTCTATCTCATTGCACAACATTCGCAAGTACGTCTATTATGCAAAAGAGAGCACCGCGCACGCACCTCGGAATCAAACATTGGAATGTAAAACTTCCAAATTTTAATATAAGATTCGTCGTCCACGCCGAATTTATCTCACGCAAAGTGGACAGCAAAACCTAAAATAATATTTATGAAATTATGAACAGATGAAAGTAAGAGAATCACAAAGGTACGTATTAAAAGTTACACCTATGGGCCCTACTTGAATAAAAATTTGTTTTGACTTTAACTTCGATACTGTTGCCAATACTGTTCTACGCAAATATGTAGCTAAACTAAATCAAAAAGTGTTAAAATCGTGCCATCCTTTTCGAAAAGATGAAAAGGATAGCAATATTTCTAGACTTGCCAAATTAGTTTAGTAAATAGATTTTTGTCCAACAGATTGTGCAAAACTTTTGGATGCATGGCTAGGATATACAAAATGGTGATTATATATGTTCGTTCTAAAAAACTATATAAAAGAAATAATTAAATGTCAAAACTATATTAATTAATTGAAGTGAATAGCGTTAATGTTTAAAAGGTGAAGTTTCATATACTAATTATTTTAAACTATGGATAATATTCCAACCATAATACTGCTCTATCTGTCTAATCTGAAATATAGAAATGTTAGAGTTTTCTACTTCATTGTAGGATTGTGATTTTGTTTTCAATTTTCTTCATATTTTCAGCCTTTTAAGGGTTACATGAATGTTGCCAAACAGGACCCTATTACTACCATACCCTTGTCAATCTGTGTGTCTGTCTGTCAGACAGAAGGCTGACTTAATGGGTAGCCAATAAAAACATTCCCAGCATATACGTAACTATTGCTTCTATCACGAATCAACAAGTTATTAGGTAAAATCTTTCGAGAATGTGGAATAAAAAGCTATACCGAATAACTACCTTTTTATACATTTTCTTCTCAGGTAACCAACGTGGGTTGGGATATATTATTCAAAAAAAAAACGACGCGGAATATTATAATGTTAATAAACGCATGGCAAAAAAATTTAAGTTATGATAATTATTATAATACCAGCTCCTGCCCACGGCTTTGTACGCGGATTTTTGGATTTTTCATGAATCCTGCGTAAAGCGTACATTGTCCCGGGATAAAAAGCAGCCTATGTTTTAATTCAGTCAAATTGGTTCAGTAGTTTATGCGTGAAAGAGTAACAAACATCCATCCATCCATCCATCGATAAATCCTTACAGACTTCCGCATTCATATTAGTAGGATTAGTTAAGTTAAGTTTAGTCATAATAAGAAAATCTTAGTTACCAAGTATATTGATGGCAAAATTCGTAATGCCTGCCACGAGACCGGCCATCAAACTCGAGGGCGGTCGCCTCCTGTATTAACGGAAATTTTGAATATTTTGTACCCAGTATCGGAGAGTGCCTTGTGGCTACAAATCCGGCCTCTTGTCGATATCCTGTTCCCTTTAACTACTCAGAGTTATGTGCGCTTCTTATTTAAGCAATTTAAATATCACTTGATTTAACGGTGTAGGAACAACATCGTGAGAAAACCTGCATGCCTGCGAGTGCTTTTATTCTTGTTTCATCTGACTCGTGGCATAGGAATTTGAAATTATCGAAATTATCTTTCGAAACACTCTTAGTACAATACGATTACGATATCATTTTGAGTAGAGAGTAGGGCAGAAGAGAGCGTTTGATTTTCTTTTACATCATCAATACCTACGCTTAATTTTAATACTGTGCACTTTAACAAAGGTTAGACCGGTAGAAAATGCCTTTAGGCGTTGAGTTTCTTAAATGCACATGCTTATTTTGTAATTGTGCAATAAAGTTAAAAAATAAACAAACAAACAAACGATTTGGTCCTTCGGAATATATTCATCAATAAATACAAGCTTTAAATCTCCTCTTGATTGTTCCTAGTTTTCTGTAGTATTAAAATGAACTCCCGAGACCGGTTTAAGCTGTCCGTTGCACGTCAGTCAGTCAGATAGTGTTAGAAACTAATTAAGAACAATAAGATTAGTTTTAAGAAGTACATTATGAATTAAGGCCACCCTCTCTAAGGCAGGTGAGACCTACCATCAAACCTAACTTCAAATATTAAGAACCCAGACTAGTTACCTCGCAGCCGCAGCTCTTCGCGCATGGTCATCATCGCCAGCTAGCAAGTCAAGGTTCCTGGCAAGCGAGCCTGCAGCTGCACTTAGCGATCTAAGCAAGGCGCCAGCCGCAGCCGAAGCCACGCCGCGGACTCCTCCCCCCGCGTTTCCTACCCTCGCAGCTAACGCACCCGGAGCGCCTAGTAGTTCTAAACCGCCTACTACCCAACCTGTATAGGAAAAACCCCAAACAAAAAATAAAGGAGTGCGATTCCACTGAGGCAGAGCGGATCGAAGCTGAGATGTTAACGAATAGACTCCGTTGCAGCTCATCACAGCTCTGTTCCGTTGAGTGGAATCACACGATAAGGGTGCATTTTAACAAAACCGGAGATGAGCGGAGCGGAACGAGAACGTGCAAGAAGAGAGCAACCAGACTTTACACGGATTGGTCTAGCCCGGCACGTCTTCACTCGGCTCCGTTCGACTCCGCTTCTATTGAAACGCATCCTAAGGCTGCTTTACCACCCGATATAAGTGAGAATGCGTAGCGGTAGGTTTGAAACCACTAAGTAACAATTTTTAAGTCTTACTTATTAGATAGTTCTGTCCAAGACTTTATAGCCCCTAACTGTTTTTGACAGGTCAAGCCAACAAGCCATGTTAAAATAAATCAAGCGTCAGAAAATGACAGACTTATATAATAATACTACTCAAAATTTCACCATCACTTTGTTAAACATCCTTGCAGATATGGGGTGAAAATGCAACCTAATATTAATAAAATAAAATAAAAATGCTCATCGGAATAAAATATTTACTGGTCATATTCGACACTCTGCCCAAAAAATCCTACTACCAATATTGATTTAGATAATTAAGGTTGCGCTTACCGTATACATACGTAATAGATCATAAACTAAACTAAGTATCGATTTATACCTATTTCAACGAATCAAAATATTTATAAAAACAGTAATATTACGTTCGACTGAACATTGATTATTAAAGCACAAAGAGAGCGATAGTAGTAATCTATATAAAAGTAACAACACTTCGTGTTGTTACTTTTACCTTATTTCCATCTTTTATTTATTAGATTATGTAAAAAACGTTATTAACCTCATTTTACATAATAAATAAAAATAAATTTTGGTTCGAATGGTTTACTTATAAAGATATAATTTGACCAGAAATATTAAACACCTACTTTAAGAGAAAAAATCTTAATATCTTTGAAACGGAACTGCTAACAAATATTAAATCTTAATATTAGTAAGTACGTTCTATAATTTTTCGTTCGTATAATTCAATGGTTGCAGCTCACATTGGCGGAGAATTAAGCTAACTTAAGGATGATAATTGACCTAAAATAAAAGTGGAGGTTCTCAATTCAAATTCGAAGTGAATTTTTTATTTCACCCTCGTATAAATTTCATGAGAAAAAAATAAAATTAAGAAAAAAAAAAAATGCATAGTAAAGAAGTTTATGTTTAAGGCGAGGCCGTTCCTTTTTATTCCTCAAAAAGTTTTTGGCCCTTGACTGCATTGTAGTAAGCGATGATGCAGTCTAAGATGGTAACAGGCAAACCTTTTAGGAGTATGGCAGTTACATTTAACTCATACCTCTAATCGGTATCTGCACGAGATCGTACCAAAACGCTAATACGCTTGAAGGCACGCCTCAATCGGTATCGTGATAACTAGCTTCAGCTGAAAATTCGCTAGTTGTTTTTTTTTGCCAAGTAGGTGGCCCACCGGATGGTACTTCACTTTACGTCCTGCAACATGCCGCCTTATGTCCATCAATTCGAGACGAAGGTGTTAAGCCTCAAGTCCCTATAATTATACCGGCTACCACGCCCTTCAGACCGGAACACAGAATTGCAACAATACTGCTTGGTGGCAGAAATATGCGCGGCGATAGTACTTCCCCGGACGAGCTCTGTCGCAAAAAGCTCAACTACTACAAAACCGTTCTAGAAGGTTCTTGCCCTCTCTAAGACATTTGTGAGGAGTTATATAGAATATAATATTCAATAGATATTATCTCTACTTTTGTGCCAATGCCCGGACAGTTGATAAAGCTGTGGGAGAGGATTAAAATTTGGTCCTTTCCCCTAGAATAATGTCTCCTGATCTTGCTAGCTAAGCTGAGTAAGAGAAAGTGATATTGGAGAATATATTCAAAAAAAAACTAACAAAATCTACACAACTGACCTGCAGCAAGTAGCGCAGCGGATAGGTAATGTACTGTCAACGCGTGAGTCAGTTTCGCCGAGGAGGTCATCACGTCTTCAAGTTGGAATTTGTTGAGACACAAGGGGCTCTCGTCCAGCGCTATGTATATGCGGACCTGAAAGAAAAAAAACAAGTCAAATTTGCAATCATACGTTTAGCTAAGCAATGGCTTTATTGACTTTCGACTTTATTACGTAGAAAACTATATAGAGTTTAAGAAAAAGTCGTAGAACAAAAGTTGTTAGTTTTAATGTAAAAAACTACAAGCCCGAGAGCTTACTGGTATTTTTTATATTAACCTGTATAGGTGTCGATTTCTGATTACGTCATCATTATCATCTTTTTACCGGCCCACTACAGGGCACAGGTCTCCTCTGAGAATAGGAAAGCCGGAGCCCACCATGATTTCCAAGTGTAGGGTGGTAGACTTCACACGCCCTTGAGAACATTATGTAAAACTCTCAGGCTCTCGGGTTTTCTTTGACCGTTGTTTTTGACCTTTGATAAGTTACGAGGTGCGTGCCGGATATCTAAGTCGGTCCTCCGAAAGGAACCGACCACTATGTTATCACAGCTTCGCGTCTGTGTTTGCGTAAAAAGACAGTGGCTATTTCTTGTAGGCGTTTTCAAATCCAATTGACGTTTCCTTTAAATTCATAATCCGCATATGATTAAAATCGGTCGGTTATGATTAAATTCCGTTAAAAAGTTATAAGAAACTATCTACATTGTAAATTACATGCGAACATGCCTTATAAATACGAGAACTTTAAAACGTAGCAATAAATAGTTTAACTTACCGCTGTGTGGAGTGTCAAGGTCAAATCCAATGGGTGAAGGAGAAGTTTCCTGAATCTGATTGGTTTTTGCAAGGATCTGGATTCGGCAACTGCGACCATTTCAGGAGTCTGCGGGATTGTCGGTACAGCCACTTGGAGGAGGTTTAATGTGGCGCCGATGAATGCGTCTTCGATGTATAGTCCGAGTGGACCCAATTTGATCTCGATCTCCGTCAATTCTGTGAAAAAGACAACCATGAGATACTATTTCACAAAAGTAAGTAGCTAGGAGCATGTGAAGATACCCAGGCCAAGGTCAGAGTAAGTTGGGGGTGGTGCGGAGTAAGGAAAAAATACAATCGAGGCTAGTGATTCTTTCCTCACTCCAATACAGGCATCAAGCTATTGTAACTTCTTTATAATGTGATACAGAGTAGAAGTACTGGGGTAATGGTGAGTAAAGTAATCCTACTAAACATGAGACAGAAACTAAGAAGTTTCGAGTAATTCGAGGGTTTCTGGAAGAAATCACTTCAGAGTAAAGTTGCTTTTGTGCACGTGATGTCATATTTTATGCTAATTTTTGATATTTGGTGAATAAATAAATAAATAATTACCTTGAAAACTACACCCGGCAACTGTCCATTTGTCATGACATGTGTGCATAAATAGCCTGCCATCGGCAGAATTCTTTGGAAACACTTCATTGTACATTCCCCACAGTGGCGACCACTTTTCCGGCTCTTCTATTACCGCTCGAGTCGCGGCCACGACCGCAAAGTCGAACATTTCCGTCGAATACTGCGTGTTGTCGACTTGCAAGTCGGCTACGGAAACAGTGGTGCGCACTTTCTGTTTAGAAAGAGCGATATAGAATTAATGTCACTAGCTTACCAGATAAGTACATTGAGCTATAGCATTGTTTATCTGTACACTCATCATAATCATCACATCAACCTATTACCTGCCCACTACAGAGCACGGGTGTCGTCCCCCAATGAAAATGGGTTAAGGCATAAGTCCACCACACTGGCCCAGTGCGGATTGGTGGACTCCACAAACCTTTGAGAACATGATGTAGAACTCTCAGACATGCAGGCTCCCTCACAATGTTTTCCTTCACCGTTGAAGCAATTGATATTTTAATTACTTAAAACGCACATAACATAGAAAAGTTTGAGGCGTGTGCTGGGATTCGAACTCGACCTCCGGAAAGTGAAGTCGAGCTCCTACTCAATGCGTTATCACCGCTTCACTTTTGCGAGGTATTGTCAGATATTATTATTATTTATAGAAGGCCCTCAAAGCATGGTAGACTCGCATAAGGGCCCAAGATTTCTTATGAGAGCGGAAGCTTGTGCGTTGTGCCTGAGATAAGGCTGATAAAAATGGTTTTGTAAGGAGAAGCTAAGAAGTTATGTGACTTACCCTAGAGTCGGATTGCACCCGGATCGCCGCTCGCTGTAGATGTATTGCCAGCAAGGGTAGCTCGTCAGCTGAAGCACCGAGCGTAAGGGTGATACTGCCCACGACGCATCTGAATCGTTCTATTTCTTTCCATATTTGGCTGCTCCGTGACCACTCTGGGGGAAAAGTCGAGTATTAATTGACGGCTTCGAAATTGATGATGAGCATGTTTTGAGGAGAGAACTACCAATCTGTTGAGTTACAACTGCATTGTACATACTTTTAATTAGCATGAGCATATTTTTGAAAAAGTTACTACACAAGTTGAGATTACGATATTACATTACTAGTTACGTATGAATGATAGTTTTGATCCTTCTTTATGATTCGTATGATCATGAACTCGGTTTTGTGTAAAGTTTCAAATGTTAGGTGGAAATTCGGAATTCCGCCGGGGATGTAATCCGGGGCCGATCTTAAATAAGACCACAGCGTCTACCACTGCATCAAGGAGGTCGTCAGATTTATTATAATTGTCCATTAAGGTTGTCTATTTGAAAAGATTTTAACTAATCGAAGTAGGTACCGTTACCCAATGAAATATAGTATATGTCGGAGTACATGGATTGATTCGAGAACTTAACAGTGTTACACGTGGATAACCAAGAAAAAAAAACAATTATTGACATGCAATACCGCGAGTAAAAAGTTTTGCGAACGAAATATACCTAACACGTAATCTAACACGCAATAAAAATGACATTCATATATCCAGCGAAACGCTTTTAATTTTTATCAATAATTGAAAAACGGTTTTGGCGACCGCTAGTGTAAATAATAAGACTAAAAATAAAAGAATAAAATAGTCAATTTTAAATTTTAAACACTGTTATACGAGACACCACAACACAACGAATGTTAACTCCCAACAAAGGCGATACTAGGAAGGAGCCAATTTAGAAAATATATACAATCAACGGGATCTGAATTAATAGGCGGATGCACTTTGAACCATCCACATCTTATGCATATCTCGGTCATGCATAGACGTACTCTTAGTACCTAAGAATTGCATTCCTTTCAATTTAAAGGATGTGTGCTTCGTGAAAAAAATCCCTACTTAATATTATAATCCGAAAGTGTGTCTGTTTGTTTGTTTGTTCTTCCTTAACGCTACAACTAAGCTTATATAAAAAAGAAAGGATTTGTATTAAATCGCAACAAACGCGAACGATGGAAAATGTATGAAGAACGCTCATCCTCCTTACGCCTAATAGTTCCCTCATAGATCATGACAAGTGGTAAGGCCGCCTTTACTGAGTAAGTCCATAAGTTGTTTGTCGTCAAAAGTTTTAAAAGTTACGTAACTTTGACGTGAACAATGACAATATATTTGTATATCATTTTATAACAAATTACCAGATGAAATCCTTGAGATGTCTCTGAATAAGTTCGAAGTTTACATAAAACGTAAGGCTATAGAAAAATCCTATAATAATGTTAAGGATTACATGTATGATAAAAAAGTTTGGGTTTGAATTGCTCTAACTTCATAGCTCAACATTAACTCGTCTGGGAGATGGTGATAAGAAAAAAAAAGCCTGGCTAAGTTTATTGTGGGCTCTTCTAAGAAGACCAGGGCACGTTTGGAACCTTCCTAGGTTTAGTTTAAAGTTAAATATATGAACGCTTTATAAATGCCTGTGATAAGGTCTAAATGAATAAAATATTTATGAATTTAAATTTGAATTTGAATTTATAATACAATACAGAGTTAAAAACTAAAACTTCGCTACAGCTACCAACTCGTTAAAAATACTACTGCCGAGGTACTGATCATAACATATTTAATTATTACGGAATCTATAAATAATGACACTAAATATATCGTTTCAGCAACGACCTTGCATCGATGCAGCCGGGAAAATACGAAAATAACCTTTTTCCTCAACTTTTAACAATAAGGAATTTTCAGAGTAATCTGTGGAAAGATCACGAGCGACTGACATTACGCTTGGTATCTCACTCTTGTACGATTCTGTAAAACATATATTCAAAAATGGTTAAGATAATACCAATAAATAATTCAAACTTAAATTAGGAAAAAACGATCGAATAACTTAATTAATAATTTGAATAACGTTATTTTGGGATTTCTTTTAAAAGATGGCCTGATTCAGGTTGTACGAAGTTCACTAACTTATCTAGTTTGATTGTCTCATTAATTCGTACCTGCAATATCGTTCCTGACAGCTGTAGAAAGTTTCATAAGGGACGAGTCTCTGAGGGACGCATCCTGTGCAGTCAGCATCACAATTTGCTCCACGTTTTGAGTTCCCGGTTTCTGTTCATACAAAAAAAATATATATATTAATACCAGATGACAGCAATACAAACAATTACTCGCTATGCCTAATTTGTGATTCCAGTCCGTAGAGTAATTATCATTATCGTTATCGTTATCAGCCCATTACCAACCCACTACAGGGCACGGGTCTCCCGTCACAATAAGAAGGGTTTAAGGCCGTAGTCACCCAATACGGATTGGTGGACTCCACACACCTTTTAGAACACTATGTAGAACTCTCAGGCATGCAGGTTTCCTCACGATGTGTTCCTTCACCGTTGAACCAAGTGACATTTTAATTGCTTAAAACGCACATAACTTAGAAAAGTTAGAAATGCGTGGTAGAAATCGTACTCGGCTTCCCGAAAATTTAGTGTAAAAGTCCTACCCATTGCGCATAGAGTATATTATGGTTTATTTCTACATATCTGGTCGCTCACATCGCTGCTATTTCCAAAAGAGTCTATACAACCAAAACAATGGGCAGCGTCCTCCGTTCTACCACTACCATTTACTGCGATCACGAACCCGTCTGCCTAGGGTGGTGATTATGGTCCCATTGGGAGAAGACTTCAGTCCATAAGTGGTCTGTGATACAGAAAAGCCGCCGACCCTACGACATAGCTGGCCGGAGGCTTAACGGCTATCCTCCCCGCTTGTTTACCAGCGAATTGTGGCTTTTTGTTTACTCTGGGCTGCTCTATGATGTTCGGAACAGTGATGAACAAAAATTTTACATTGTAATAAAAGTCTGAAAAAATGGACTTACTCCATATTCGACTTCCGAAGCCGACGGGGCACTGGTTTGTGTGTCGACACGTAGCAATGCTTCATTTTCTTTGGATGTACTTGGTCCCGGTTGAGCGAATGCCTCCATAACTAAAATAGAGAAATCGTATTAGACAATGAACTCAATGTCTATATAAATAATTAAAACAGAAGTATCTGACTGTGAAATTTCGAAAGACTGCAACATATTAACTCATTTAATTATTTGAATGATTATAGCATTTCAAAAAAAAAAATGCTAATTTTCAGAACGGCTGACGGGATTTTCAAGTATTGTCTATGCTTGCAAAGATAAATCTAGGCCACTTTATACTGCGCGAAAGACTTAATCGATTTGTTTTGGAACTTTTTAGTAATTTGTAAGAGGTATTTTGTTTTTTAGGCTTTTGTTACTTATTTTTAAGACATTTTAGGATTTTTTTACGGGTCATTAATATACGGTGTGTGATGATGGCATTGGAAACAATTTTAAGGATAAGGCGTTTATGAAATTACTGGACGATAGTATCATAATCGAACTTTAAAATACATGTAATCATATTTATTTACAACCGATTTTTTTTAAAAGATTTTTTACGGGAAACATTTATAAAATTAAAACAGAAAGAGTTGAGTACTTTATTTATTTACTTACGATTTTCGTATGCGCTAACTCGACGTACTTCTGTGATTGGCGATTTACCCTTATTCTGAAATAATAAAATAGAAACACTTCTATTTCTCTTTTGTAATTGGGTATAAATGTTATTTAGAAGACTTTGCTAGTATTTATCTTATTTTATATCGCGACAATAGGGCAAACAGACATTCTACGAAGAGAAAGTAACGGCTAGTCTGTACTAATAATAAATAGTTTGTTTTTTGTTTGAACGCGCCACTACCAGTCGGATTATAGAAATCTTGTGTTAGGCTATTTAACATTACGCTACGACTTTTAAGAACCAAGAATAACGTATTACGGCCAATTACGGATTAATTACGCGGGCGGATGATGCAACGCGGTGGGTTGGGGTATATTATATAGAATAGCGTATGAAAGTTAGAGGTTGAAAAAGTTAACTTATCTGATTCTGTACGCGGACAAAGTTAAGAAAACCGATAGTTGTAAATACAAATGCCCGAAGGAATTTTGAATTGAAAACTTACGTCTTCTTGAAATAATGTTGACTCATCCGAGACACCGAGTAATCGCCGTCGTATGTCGCTAGCTGATATGTCGTGCTGCAAGAAACATTAACTTTAATATCTCTTATTCTATTGGATTCCTAAATCGCTTGATAAAAAAATAAAATAAATAAACATACTACTACAACTAGCCCCAAAGTAAGCGTATCTTGTGTTATGGGTACTAAGATGACTGATGAAAAATTTTATGAATAATGTACATAAATACTTATAAAATAAATATAAACAGGCACTGAAAAACATTCGTGTTCATAATACAAACATTTTCTGGTTGTGGGAATCGAACCCACGGCCTTCGACTCAGAAAGCAGGGTCGCTGCCCACTGCGCGAATCGCGTCATGATAATCGACAACCGAGGGATAAATGAGACGTTTTAAGTTTTTCATATCGTAAATAACAATATTATTCCTTGGATGAGTTATTCTATGATTGAAAAATCTATCCTCATAGATAAAGAGGAAAGATTTTTGTTTGTTTTTACACACTGTAGCTCTGAAAGTACTGGACCGATATAAAACTATACATAACATTTTTTACATTTATATTACAATGAAAAATATGTTTACAAAGTTTTGTGATGATCGGTTTAACAGTTTTTGCGTGAAAGCGTAACAAACAAACTTACATTCACATTTATAATATTAGTAGGGATTACACAACTTCCTCAATCAATCAAATGTGTATAGGTATCAAATTAAAGGGCTCGACTAGTAGAATAATGTACACTATACTGAGAGCGAGAGGTTCTTTCATTTTAGATTCCATACTTGGTCAACGTCCTGAAGTTCGACAAGCGTGGAATGATGATTCGTGCACACTCGGACTTTGATCGTCACGCCACCCGCCATCTGCAGTAAATGCTCGCCATCCGCTATCGCCACCGGTTGAGACCATTCGTATTGGAAATCACCTGTGAGTCGCGAAAGTTGTGATTAGTGCATTGCGATTATCGGTATTGGCCTCATAAGAAGGCTCAGAGTCACTCAGCGGGCGATGGAGAGAGCTACGCTCGGAGTATCTCTACGTGATCAAATCTGTAGATCCGTAGAAGAACCAGAGTTACCGACATAGCTCAACGAGTCGCGAAGCTGAAGTTGCAATGGGCGGGGCACATAGTTCGGAGGAGGGATGGACGTTGGGGTCCCAAGGTGCTGGAATGACAGCCCCGCATTGGTAAGCGCAGCGTTGGTCGACCCCCGGCCAAGTGGACGGAAGACATTAGGCGCGTCGCAGGTAGCCGTTGGATTCAAGTGGCACACAACCGTGGAATTTGGAACTCCCTACAAAAGACCTATGTCCAGCAGTGGACGTCTATCGGTTGATATGATGATGATCATTATCGCTTTTGTAGTTATTGACGGAATTATTGAACATTCTTCTAAATTGCGTGTTTGAGCCAATAGTGTAATGCGTAATACCACAATAATGATAAAGCGAAAGGTCACTGACTGACTGACTGAAATGTCAGGAAATATAAAGCCTACGAACTTGAAATATTACAAGTGCGGTCTATCTAGGACGTATATGTCAGTTTTGAAGAAGTATGGAATGCAGAAAAACAAGCGTATCAATTCTCACCTGCAATCTTTTGTCCGACGGTGAGGAACGGTACAGGCGGACTGGATGATATCTCCAATGATGGATAACGATTACCGTAGTCAGGCGTCGAGTAGTGGGTCGACCCGCAAGCTTCCACTTCGCAAAACCATCTCACACCGAAGCATTCTCCCACCGGCTGGCACAGAATTGTTTTTTTTATAATACTAATTAGCGGAGCAATCAGATGGCCCTACAACGCCTATAAACAGGGCAAACATAAGCAGAGCATGCTAGGATCACGCCATGTAACGTGCCGTCCTGTATCCATCATGTGTCTGTAGTAAAGCCTCATGTGTCTGTAGTTACACCGGCAATTTATTAATGATATAGTTCCACAACTTATCTGGCCTGGTGATAACCGCGCAGTTTTATTGGTATTCGCTGATTTAGGTAATGCCAAGAAAACTGATATTTCATTATGGATCTGTTGCAATTCAAGCAATTCTTGCACTACAGGGCCGGATTACTTTGTGGCATATTTCGCGGATTGTTAAAGACATTTAAACTTTAGCTACGTGACTTGTACAATTGATTCGAGTGAATATTCGGCAGAGTCCCCCCGACCAGTTTCTAGCATGTTATTATGAGCCTTAATAATAAGCGCTAGGAGGAGACATACATAGCTCTGAAATAGCACTCATGTTTCTGCTGGCGCTCATTCGTTGCCTTAATCGAGTAATAAAAATAATACTAACGCCGTGTCCCAGTTTAGGCCATGTATTAGCTTTAAAATGTAGTCTCCATGAAACCTCTGCACTGTATGCGAACAACAAAACTAGTCGTAAAAAACGTACGGTTCGACATTACATTATAAGAAAATACTCTTAAAGTAGAATTCGTAAGATTCGTAGTTTTCGAATGATTTGGAAACGGAAAATCTAATTCAAGTTTAAAGCGAGAATTTATCAAAGCTGTGAAAATGATGCAGGTATTTTAACGGCAGATGGTTTAAATTACCAGAGTTCAAATCGACTTTGGATTATACAACAAAGTACGAGAGGTACAAAATTCAGTGCAGGTACAAGGTTCATTTAATTTTATAATTCTATTTTGTATAATACGTTATCATTTAATATTATAATATTGCCATCTTTTAGTGTAAAAATGAATAAAGAAAAGTAAATAATTATATTTGCAACGCCCTGTCTCATGTATCTACATAATAGTAAAATATATAAAATAAACTAAGGTCAGCACCGGTGCATTTTAAGGATGTTTTTAAGAAACCCCCACTAAATATAACAGTAATAAAATAACACACATAAAACAGAATAATTTCTACAAATATTTCAACTCCAACATACCTGAACATTGGCCTGACCAGATTCGTCGAAAATCGGTTGGGCCACAGCTAATGAGTTAGCGGTAAGATTGCGCACCACAAATTGCGGGCACGGGTCTTCGGCCACTGTTATCACCCAGCGTGATTCGTGACGCACTTGGGTTACCACGGCGGCTATCTGCAAACATATTATGCCTTAGTATCATCATCATCAATATCATCATATCAACCTACTACCGGCCTACTACACCGGTCTCCTCCCATAATGATAAGGGGGTAAGACCGTAGTCCACCAAGCTGGAACATTGCGGTGGATATTTCAATTGCTTAAAACGCACATAACTTAGAAAAGTTAGAGGTGCGTTCTGAAATTTGGACTCGCCCCCCGAAAGTGAAGTCGAAGTCCGACCCACTGGCCTATGACCGCTTCGTATCATAGGTCAAAGTTATTTGAAATGATGATGATCATCATAAATGATCAAATTTATTCACCTGATATTGTAAACGTGTAAGTTTGTAAGATTAATATGGACGTATGAATAGATGACTGTTACTTTTGCACGTAAAAACTATGAACAAATTTTGATAAAACAGCAATGTAGTTTACATATCAGAGTAGCATATAGGCTATAATTTAAATATATTCTTTGTATATTAATTAAAATACAACAATCTAATCTAATAACAGCTATCTTGCCGTGCGCTGCATAAACCGTTAAGAGTAAGGCTAAGATAATGCATAGTGGGACAGTTATGTTCACTTAAATAGTTCATAAAAAATCCCCGGCAGCATATATATACCTCTTATGTGGAAGCTATTATAGCCAAAATAGTGAAACAAAACTTCATTTACACTGTATACTATATCTAATTGAACGAAAGTTCCTCGCTGTTCCATATGTAGCAGATTACCACCACGCTCTTCCTGATATTTATTAAGAGCCCTTAGAACATGTATATTACACGTTTGTAAATACAAGACACACACACACACACACACACACACACACACACACACACACACACACACCGATATATATCGGTACATCGTTAACATCAGTAGCTTAATAGATTTGGGTTAAGTGACGCACCACGTACAAGTACGGAGTTAGAGTAGGACTGACCTTTCAAGTGCACCCGAGGGAGTACCGCTACCAAGTGCATAAAGAATACTTACGGAGTGGCCCCTCTCTTGTCTAAGCGCGATAGATCTTCTAACGGGTGGCTTGTCCAGTCGCACGGGTACGTAAGAGGTGGTAGGGTCCACATGCGATGGTAGCGCGATACACAGATAGGTGCGTATTTCTTCGGCGTCCGTATCACGCCAACGACCTCGCATCCAGAAACTACATAATGGTGTTCCTTGAACCCTGGACATAAATAAAGTATAAAGCATTAAAACACATCACGAGCACGTAAAATGTACGGAATATTCGTTTGGGAGTGACCTTGAAAATGTTCGATACAAATAAATCAACTCTCGACGAACTCAGTATTAAATAGCACCTATCTTCTGCAGTTCAAGCGCGATTTCTCAGTTTATTCGGTCACGTGTCCAGTAAAAAGTAGACGGCACTAGAGCACGCGGTAGATCACCGATGAGATGGACAGACCAAGTGAAGACCGCACTCGAGGCTCCTCTACATTAATGCGCAAGACAGGCAAGCGTTAAAGAGTGGCGACGGATTGTAAAGCGAGCCACAACACCCAGATGACGACCACGACCGGTCTGTCAAGACTGCAACGACTAAGTAGAAGAAGAAAGAACGCGAATGTATAGCGTGAAGTATTAAAAAACCGAACAATTCGATTCTACGCGTTCACGCGGATCTCACAGAAAATTTACTATAGTATAATTTATATTTAACCAAGACCCATTTATACTCGTCGGCTTAACAAATCTGTATAGATTTTAACTTAATAAATAGTTTCCATTACCTCTCTTCCTTGGTTGGTTGAATGGCTTTGAACATCTTCGGACGTAAAAGGATACTGTCATTCGACGGTCTGGGAACCACCATTGGTGACACCTGCAGTCAGAATCAATTAATTATTATTCCATTTCCAAGCACATGATCTATACTAGAAACTCAAAATAAATATTTTAGTAATTCTCACCACAACATCAATAGGTAGTCTGTTGATCAAAATGTATGTAGACGTGATGCCAAGGACGTTGATATCTTCTTGTATTTCATAGCAGAACGTCAAAAGCGCCACCTTTAAATAGAGAAAGAGAATAAGCACGATCGTACGACTCAGTGTGGGGAATACTTAATTTTTTTTTTTACTAGATTGACTTGCGCTTGATAAAAATATACTTGGTAGAAGAGGTAGGTAGCCGACTGCGTAGAATCCGTGATAGATTCACTAATAAACCATAAATTTAAACGTCTGAGAAGTGCTTATAAACTAGGCCTTCTCGAAAGACTTTGTCTGCGTGGACTGCAGAATTAGGCCTTAAGCTTCGCTCGTTAACAATTTCCAATTTTCCCTCGGGAACTACTGAAGGAATCGGGAAAGGCTACATGCTAAATTTCATCCAAATCCGTTCAGCCGTTTTTGCGTGATTGAATAACAAACATCCACACTTTTACATTTATAATATTAAACAGCATTACCTTTTGGCCACAGTGTATAGCTAGTTTGGCTGCACGGTCGAGGGCGATGTGTCCGGGCGGCGGATTGCCGTACTGGCCGTGATCCCTTTTGCAAACTTGAAGCTGACTACTCACGTAAGTCTCCCGAGCCATCTCCACAGATAAGAAGAAGGGTTTCTGAAAATTGGGAATAGCATTACATTCTATTCATTACTCGTCACCAACAGCGTAGTATTCAAATTTGATTTTTACTTTTGAGTTGGTAGATATTGCAATGATTGCGTTTCTTTTCTGTTAAATAAATATAAATAAATAAATATACTACGACGATACACACATCGCCATCTACCCCCAAAGTAAGCGTAGCTTGTGTTATGGGTAAAAAGATGACTGATGAATATTTTTATGAATAATATGCATAAATACTTAGAATATACATATAAACAGACATTGAAAACCATTCATGCTCATCACACAAACATTTACCAGTAGTGGGAATCGAACCCACGGAAATAAGGGTCGCTGCTAAATGCGCCGATCGGCCTTCAAAAAAAAATTATATCTTGTTATAAAATAAAAATGAATCCTTACGTGTAATACATTTGTTTGTGGCGACATAGCCACACCGGGCTCGAGTCTGCACAGAGGTGTGGAGTTGTGTGCGCGCAGTGTCAACGCAACGGGTGACGCGTTTGCAAGCAGAACCACGGGGCGAACCTGCAGCTCGAGAGAACAACCGCCCCCGATGCGAATCGCTTGATAGCGCATCTGGGGAAATTCAAACTTCATGTACCTAATACAAATACAAATATAAATTATCAAGTTAGATTCATCAGTTTTGTCTAAACAGAAATGTGCAGGACAGCAAATAGTCCAGTTGGCCGCATCAAATCGCCAAGGTCAAGGCCCCTCATTGCAATTTCACTGGTGGTAAGTGATGATGCAGTCTAAGATGGTACGGGCTCAACTGTTAGGGGGTGTGTCAGTTGTATTTAACCCATATCTCTAATCGATACCGGAAACCGAAATCGCTAAGCAGCACATCTTTGTCTAAAGGGTAGTAACCAGAAACGGCCAAGGCCTCCCACCAGACAAGACCGGATAAATTTCGGAAATTATAAGTACCCAATTGGCCCCCACCGGGGTTCGAATCTGAGATCTCACACTGAAAATTACACCACTCAACGCTGCACCAGAGAGGCTATCAAAATAATCACATCTGGGTGGTTTGTTCGACAAAGATCAAAGTACTCACATTAACATCGCTTCGTGGCTGCAACAACGCCGGGTGCCACGTGCCATGCCAGTGCTTGGTCACTATAGAGTACGGCCAATTGCATTGCACATCGCGGCCAGACTTCTCCAACCTAGATGACAAAATACTCAAGTAATAAAATAGTCATGAGCACACTACATATATTATGATTACGAAAACGTATTTTTATTTATAATCGAAGTATTTATTTTAAATAAATTAATCAGCAGGATCTTGCGATCCGCCATGACAGGTGAAACGCCGAATTCAAAATTATAACGTCACGTCTATCCCTACTTTCCTACTAATATTATAAATGTGAATGTAAGTTTGTTTGTTACGCTTTCACGCAAAAACAACTGAACCGATTATCATGAAACTTTTAAAACATATTCATGGAGGTATTAGAAATAATCTAGGATACTTTTTATCCCGAAATTAAGCTCAGTTCCTTTGGGGAGAGGTGATGAAAAAGTTTGACGATTTTACACAAGGACTATATAAAAAATGTTAGAAATGTTCTTTGTTAACCTTTAGCATATAAATCAACTAACAATGCGATTTAACGATCCTATAACGTTTACTATGTTTTGTAAGTGACAGGAGGAGCTGAGACTGGTCAGACAGTTCTTTTCAGATGTTGTTTATTCGAATAGAATTTTTTTTTTATAAGAACACACAACATTTACAATATAGTATTTGTAAGACAACATATTAATCTTTATAAACAAAAAGTGGATATAAACAGTCGACTTACAAGAAATGGTCATAAATTAGTGACATCTGCATATCGTCTGCGAAAGGTGCAGAAGTCATTTGTGGGATTGAGTATACGCTTTTATAATATGATTCCTAAGGTAATTTTGGATTTACCAATGCATAAGTTTAAAGGATGTGTTAAAACACATTTATTACAGCGAGGTTATTATACAATTGATGAGTTTCTTAATGACAAGGTTGCTTGGAAGCATCCGGCTCCGCTTTCATCTCTCACAAGATAGAAAAATGAATGTTAAAATGTAAAATGTAAAATGTAAATTTTTGATATTATAAAAGAGCAACTGCTGAGTTTCTTGCCGGCTTCTTCTCGGTAGAATCTGCCTTCCGAACCGGTGGTAGAGTCACTACACACGGACAGACTTGACGTTTCAAAAGTGCTTGTATTAGGCCTACTTGAAATAAATGAATTTTGAATTTTTCAACATAAAAATGTCAGTACAACTACACCTAAATTTAATGTCCATGTGTCTCAAAAAACAAAAACAAGCAGACGAAGTCGCGGGCAACAGCTAGTGTAGACATAATTTAGTACCGCTTGAACTTCGAATATCCCCAAATACTATCTATATATTATAAATCCCATATCACCCTTGACACCGAACGAACCCGGGACAAGAAAAAAAAACAATTGGAATATGAAAAAACAATACAAAACTTACCATTCTTTCAAGGCTTCAATGATTTCCTCAATGTTGGTGACGGGTGTTGGTTTCTCGAACACGGAGCTCTCCGTCACTCCGTAGTGTAGAGGAACGGCTTTGAGAGTCACAGGGCAGTCGATGTCGCTGTGAATTTTTTTTTCAATAGTTTATAATAATTCTTAAGAATAGTTACAATTACATATAGGAACTGTTCATTAACTACAATTATCTTAGTATAAATTTTTTTTCATTCTTTCATTCATATCGATCACGGGTCTCCTCCCACAATGGGAAGGGGCTAAGGCCGTAGTCCACCTCGCTGGCCCAGTGCGTATTGGCGGACTCCACACACCTTTCGTCGTCCCCCAATGAAAATGGGTTAAGGCATAAGTCCACCGCGCTGGCCCAGTGGCCCCCTCACGGATTGGTGGACTCCACAAACCTTTGAGAACATGATGTAGAACTCTCAGGCATGCAGGTTTCCCCACGATGTTTTCCTTCATCGTCGAAGCAATTTTCCAAAAAAAAGAATTTTTGTAGTTTACTTAAAAGCTTCATGGTTTAAATATTGTAAGATTATTTTCAAAAAGTGTGAAATGGGGCTGAAACTTTATCGGGGACAATTTTTTTTAAATATATTAATAAACCAGATGAAAGATGTTTTTCGACACACTCTCCCAAATATCTATATAAGAAAGTTGTGTTAGTTACGCCATTTATAACTCAAGAACGGCCGGACCAATTTTTATGATATTGAATGTTTTGGATTCCTCTTAGACCGAAATACGATAATAAGTATTAAAATGAAAACATTCATGAAAAGAAAATTATCCGCGCTACGAAGAAAAACTTTAGACTCAATACCATCGTTTAAACAGTACTATTTTAATATTAACGACTTCCTGTAACAGTATTATAATCCTTATATTTAGGACATCAAGGTATGTCAAATAGAATTATAAAATAAATACGCGACATTAGTAAGCCATCAGTGCCAATAAAAATGTACCTGTACTGGAAGGTGAGTGCGTGGGTGGTAGCGGTGGTGCCAGGTGCAATGAGGTGAGTGGTAGCACCGCGTCCGGTCACCGTCTGTATGAGCGGCGGCAGTCTTTCTTTTTGCTGTGCCGATATGCCTTCTTCCTCAACGGGCGTCCGTGATGTTATCGACACCTGAAAATGACGAGGTGACCTTAACTTAACTCCTCAACAAGACAAGCTAGTCTCGTAAAGTAATTGGGCTCGAGGGTTTTGGCTTAAAGTTTTATGTCCCTCTTTGTAGGCATCAAACCTTCATCAAATCAACCTTTTACCGGCCCATGCAGAGCACTGGTCTCCTGGAACGCGGAATGCGGATTGGTAGAACCTTCACTTTCTTTAAAAGCTGTATATAACCTATTGGTTTGCCCGCTGCTTATCTAAAACGGACCTTAACTTCTAAGAAATAAGATATGAATCTGTTAATAGTGATAAGATTTTACAAACTTACGTCCGCGTCAAGTGGCAGATGCGAGCGCAGCAAGTAAAACGGCCAAACTGTCGCTATGATGCGTCTGTCGACGCGGGCGCGATTTACGCGGCACCAAACGGACGTGAAATTAACTTCACCGCCACTGGGCACTGAATAAACAAACATTTAATTATTGCAGATTTTAGACACAAGTAGCCGTAAATCGGAGTAAGTGCCTGATATACAACATTAAGCTTTATTTGCTTCTATTATATTTTTTCCGACTACTTCGCTCTGTTATTATACCAGCTTCCGTAATTTGGTCATAAATGCGAAAGTGTTAAAGCGTGAAATTGCATACCAATGAATACTCTTTTTCATTTAGAATTTCATAAAAATTCAAATTTGTACGAATGTTCGACGTCCTTAATCGAGAGTCGCTTTCGACTATCGATAATACCCCGAGTAAAATGCATTTTATAAAACGTTAAACGATTCAAAGGTTAAATGGCCTACATTTCTGCAGAGAGACCTCCTGGCGTGACATTTGTATTCATGTCAATCGGTCGCTGCGTGAAAGATGAATAAACCAACACACAATCTTTCGCATTTACGAGTATGGACTTTAGATCTTTTGTTCCTAATTATTAGTAGTGCGTCAAGGTAATATCTTCTGAGAATAATGAGGCATAACTTACTCAGCTTATATTCGACAGTACGTGGACGATTAAAAAATGTTACAAAACATACTATTAAGATTGAATTTATTGCCGCGGATTATAGCAAATTAAGCTTAATTTTTGTTCTGAAATACATTTCCTCTGGCCATATGGCCTCTGTTACAAAATCACTTAGTAATAAACATGTTTTGTTTTATATGCTTTTTTCTAATATCATTTAGGTTCAAAATGAATAAACCATTATTCAAGCACTTTATAACGTCCGATTGAGCGGAAACTCGGGAACTTTTGTAATACAATAATATAGTGCCATATAGTTGATGATAATGATGGTGGAGCCGGAAGGAAGCTAGAAGTACTGTTCAAGCAAACAAGATAGTTTTGTCGTATTGACGCTCGTTGGATTTGTTTCATTTGTACACGTACTACAGAGAAACATCTTTTACGAAATAAAATAAAAAGAAATTGCACGTGCAGCAACGTAAAACGAATTCGTGAAAGAAGTGAAACTTCTTAAATAAAACGCATTAAAATCAGTGTCACATCACACTTCTGAGCGTCAGACGCTGGAGACGCGTAAATGCGATTCACAATGTAAAACTCTCTTTCTTCTTCTTTTATACGTTTTTTCGTTGACTCATGTTATGAAATTTGTCTAGACGTAACCTTGAAACAGCGCTCTCAACTCTTATCCAAACAGAATCTTCGCCGCCTAAGAAGTTTCACTTCAAAAATGCAAATCCGCCAAGGAATGACGGTGATATTGGTGTACATACATTAAAAAACTATTTGAACGAAAAACAACTGCATTCGTTGGATGTGAGTTTTTAAAACACAACTTATGCTGCTCTATTAGATACGTTTAAAATGGCTTCACAATTTTTTATAAAAAATAGTTTGTGGTCGACAAACATCATTACACAAAGTGCGTCTCATTTAGAACACTTGGTAGGTATACATTATATGCCCGTTTTCAATAAACCTAGGAATAGCCTTAATCGGATGCCTAGTAATTTAGGTGATTCCTAAACAAAAAAAAACGTATCACGAATTCTTATGCGATGTCTAACGACATTAGTTACAACACCGTTACGGTGGATCGCAAAGTTTAAGCGACTCGTAAACATACTCTTAAAAGCTCAAAAATATAACAAACACAACAAACAACAAACACCGCACCTCTTGGCAAGAACCAAAAACCAGACTACGGTCTAATTGGCCTGCACTTTTCGAGTTACAAGCAATTAAATAACCAAGTGCTCAGACCTTACTTGAATCGTCAAAAAGGGTATTTTTTAATAATAAATAAAAAAAATACTATACTTCGGTCGTTGAACGAATGCGTTTCTGATAAGTAGAGATTAAATGGAGGATATGAAATTGAAGAGGCGTTGTTTTACCATATAAATATTTGTGTGTTGTTAAATGCAATAGTTATGTTATCAGTGTTCGTTTAGCAAATAATAAATATATCGATAATTTATTGAACACATTTAAATCCATTATTTGCGATGATTAAATATTTTAGAGCGCAAGCGTGATTTTCAAAATAATTATTATAGGAAGATATGTCCGATGCATATATATGGAACACAATGCAAAATAACTAACAATCCCACGCAATAATCCCAAGAGCCTTGCATACCGACCTTTTAAATAGAATTTCATAAGTAGGTATTAGTTGTTTGTGTAGGTGAAGTTATGAGCAGTTTATTATCCATTAATTTTAAAGTTATCTTTCGTTCGTCGAATAATATTTGCACACAATATCTTAGACCAGTTAAGTACAACAAACAATTTCTAAACAATCTGAGCCCACAAGTCATATTATTTCATCACATTTACTTCAATTCATCACAATAACTATGCGAAATGAACTTTTACACTCTCTCGCAACATAACAAATAATAACAGATTACAAATAGAAACAAGATATAAATGAAGGAAGTTGCATTCTCATTGCACCTGCGCATTTTGAAATATTACGCACCTGTAGAAACTTCATATCCCTCGCCAGCTTTGAAGTCCATTAAAAATATTAATAATTTGAGTAACTATAACAGTCGGCAACCCTACTCCACAAGTGGAAGCAATCGATTGCCACAAGTATGCTATAAACTTGCATTGCATATATGCAAATAAGCAGTGCATACCCTACCCTCAGGGTCTTAAAGAGCCTTCAGATAGGACCATTAAAGTTTTGTAATTAAAAAAACACTAAGTAAAAAATATATGAAAGCGCCATCTAGTAATGAGCGGCCAAACTTCTAGGTCAATTGTCGCTAGACAGGCGACAGCGCAACCAGCGCGTGCGAGGCGTAGGTATAGCGTACAAAATAAAATCTTCTACTTCGTATTTTAATTTCTAACCGTAAATGCTAAACATTTACCTTTTAAAACACGTAAAAATACCTATATTATTATTTAAATCTCATGTTATCGATTGCAGGGTAAATCAATTATTATAAATCACTCGACATATGACGCCATCTACTGTTGCATAGAAATATCAAATAAAATAATCACGCCCAAAGAACGAATCGTTCTGCTAGATGTGTGCGTGCAAGTTAGTAGTGTTTGTCGTGTAATGTTATAATCGTGCGCTTGTACTTACAAGATTAGCATCGGTCTTGTGGGAACAGTTTCATTCATAAATTCTCTAAGTATAGGTGTCTATAAGCACTGCTTACGGAAGTGGATAATCAATTACGTGTTTGATTTTTTTATGAATAAAATGATTTGCTTGGTTTGTTATTGTTGTATACTGCCATTATTCTTTTTTAGAAATAAAAATATCATTAACAAGTGTAAATACCTTACAGTGTCTTTTAAGAAAATTAAGAAACTAATATTATCAAATTAGTCTTTCGTTTTAAAAATGAGTTATGAAATCAAACGCTGTCTTAATTATGACGAATGAATAGTTTACGTTTTTCAGGAATCATTGGAAAGTGAGAAAGTTAACAATAAATATTGTTTTTATTTATTGTTTACATATCAAAGTAAAATGGCGTTCTAGCCTATACTTACAAAAAAATTAAAAACATATTTTGACTAATTTCGATTGCAATATTTTCATTGGCATATTCAATCGCCATTATTGTTTACCTTCGAACAATGCTCTATGGCGTTGGTGATAAATAAACGGTTCAAGTGCATAAATTCAGTAACTTATAAAAGTTTGAGTAGTGATAGTTTAATGTGTTAATTTATAGTTTATTCATTCATTTTATAATGAAAGCATATTCGTGCGGCCTTTATTTGGGTTCAGTGTGCTTGGAAAAAAAGTACTTAGAGAAAACTTTAATTTCTATCCCTATATCGTAAAATTTGAAATCATTCGCAAAGGAAGGTGTGTACCAATGTTACAAATATCCCAAAAAAAAGGTGATAAAGTAACACGTATGTTTAATAATAAATATTACGAAAACTATTCTTGGCTAAGCGGCTTTGTACACACCAATCGATTATTTTGCTTTCATTTTGTTTTATTGTCCAATATACGTTAAGTGTGGAATGATAAAGGATATTGTGATCTTAATAATTTTCATAAAGACGTTAAAAACATGATATGTTGGAAAAATATTATCATCATCAGTGTGCTTAGAAAATGCTGCCGAATGGTGTGTCATAATTTTGTGACGTAAATCAGGGTATGTACTTTTATTCAATGAGCAGTAGATACACGATAGTATTAAATCAATCAAAGATATTACTTTCGTAAAGTAATTTGATTATAAACGGACATATCTAAAATCTAAATTTTACTTTATGTTTGTGCTGAACACCTTGTGCATACCCTGGGTTCAAGGGCTATGCACGCCACTGCGCACAGAGTATTATCACAAAGTTGGAATAGTGAAAAACAGACGGTCGAGGAAACCATCTTGACGGAGAAATCTTGCGTCTATGACGGTTCGGTGCAAGGAAACTGGACTAAGTAGTAAGGTCAGTCAGTAGGGTACTTGCGCAATTAAAAAATAGCTCGGACTCTGGTGATAAAATACTTTTCGTCCGGATTCTGACTTTTTATTTTTAATCTTGCTATCCCTGGCATAGGGCCGCCTCGTTAATATGGGCAAACTGGGCGCTCTTAGTAGAGGGTTACAGAAAGTGGCATTGGAATTAAAAAAAAATAATATAGAAATCCTTCGAAATTTTTTCAAGGTCTGCCTAAATATTTGTAGCATTGCTTGACATCTTAATCATACATACAAGCTCATAACTGCAACCGATAGAAGTCGACTGCTGGACATAGGTCTTTTGTAGAGAGTTCCAAAAACCAAAGTCCTGGGCCGCTTGTTTTCAGCGGCTCCCAGCGACTCGTTTGATACAACCTATACGTCCTTAATTTTTTTTTTTAATTTAATGTTTTCTTAAATTCTCGGCATTACGGACTTTCTTCTAATGAGCTAATTACTCTGGGGCGGGCGCTGCCCATCGAGGCCCTAACACCAAAACCGAAATTTCGCATTAGGAAACCTTGTGTCGCCAGCTTGTTATCAATAAAAATTTAATACATACGTTTGACGAGCCACGGCATATTTTCTTTCCGACATTCTTTTAATGGGATGTCACCGGACCAACCGCTCCCTGATGTCTTATATTTTAACCTAAAAATATATTAAAATATATTAAACACATACAACATTAGTGCGACTTTAGTTAACTTTAGTTGACTTTAGGTAACTAAAGCACTATAAGTTTTCAGTCACAAGTTTTAACATATATGTAATGTTATAAGGTAAAATCAAATTAAAAATTGAATCCCGACTGAAGCTAGAAAACAATATGATAAGCTGATACTGATATTGATACTGTTTTTCTCGATGAGGCCTCGATAATCATCTTTACCCTACTGATTGAGATGATTCGAATGAGCCCAAACGACTAACTCTGCTGTTTGATGCTAAGGAGTTGGGTATCTCGTAGACTACTTAATGGTGCTTCATAAATTCAAAGAAAGCATGTAATGGAAATACCGCACAAGTGCAGTACACATTCCGATTCAATCGGACCTGTAAAAGTTGGAAAGGGCTGATTATCTCCAACGCCTGAACAGACCTTCATTAACTTTAGCCAAGAAAAAAATCGCATCAAAATTAGTTTCTTCTTTAAGGACCTACGATGCTAAACACATAAACGTATAAAACGTTTCTTCATTAATTTTTTTTAATTAATAAATATATCAATAGTACAAGACAGTGATAAAAATATTAACAGATAAGAGAAAAATACTTACTTCAGCACAGTTTCATATTCAGTGTTGCAGAGCACGCTGCAAGTCATAGTTTCGGAGTTAAAGTCTCCAGAACTTATAGTTTGCCAGACAGTTTCTTCGCGACGTTTTACTCGCACCTGAATAACAATGCAGAAATTGTATGACATATACACACAAATATATAAGACAAATATTCCAGACGGTTTTTTTTTGTTCATTGCAATTATTATAATAAAACATGACATGAAAATTCGGAAATAATTAATTCCAAATTTTCAATTACTGGAACCTGGGACTTCCCACTTATAAGACCACAGCGCTCACCACTGCGCCAGAGAGAAAGCAAAAAATCGAACCCAAATTAATTACTTTATAGAGGTCATGCATTAGTGGCATGGATGAATACATTTAAATTTAATAGAATTGAAGAGAAGGATAATAAATGATTTCAAGCGCTCTGGTTTAGAAAATTTCTACTAAGGAGCCTAAAGACATTGGAGGGTTAGAGTTATCCTGTTAGCCACCCTTTGGGTACATCATCATCATCATGTCAACCAATGGACGTTGACTGGTCTGGGGTCTGATTCAGGGTCTTGTGCCACTTGGGTGCAGCGGCTCCCTACGACTCACTTGCTGATATGACAACTCGGCGTTTACCGGTGCGATTCGTTCAGCTATTTCGGGGACTCTGGTTCTTCTACGAGTCTCCACATTCCTGATTTGATCACGTGGTGATACTCAAAGCATAGCTCTCTCTATCGTCCACTGAGCCATCTTATGAAATTCTTATTTAGCGACCACGTTCCAGAACCGTAAGTCATAACTGGCAACACCCACTGTTCGAAGACTTTGGTCTTCAGGCACTACACACATTATATTTGACGAGATATATTTTGTATATTGGACGAGAAGATGTCACGGAGTTTCACGAACGCTACCCATCCAAGTTTCGGCAGTTCATCTCTTTCCCTAAATTGGACCTACCTAGCTGGATTGTGCGACCCTTTGGGTACCGAAGCTTGAAATTAACATGTCGAATGCTCACCTTGTAAAGCAAGTTGTGACGTAGCATATTCGCAAGAGTGATTTCACCGGATAGGAACATGTCGCGTCGAACACCGGTGTCTTTCACGACGACGTATAAATATGTCCCATGTAAGCCCCTGATGTCGCTATTGACGTAGCCTTCTTCGAGTCTCACTCGAGATGATCCAACGGAGAATGTGATACCTGTAGAAAATGAATTGTTATCGTAAAAACAACTGATCTTCCAAAAATATGTATTGTCTACGCATGTTTTTAATAATAATAATAATAAGTATATTACGACAATACACACGTCACCATTAAGCCCCAAAGTAAGCGTAGCTTTTGTTATGGGTACTACTTTAACTCATGAATATGTGTGACTCACTGAGAATCATTCATATTCACAACACATACATTTTGAAGTTATGGTAGATCAGAAAAACGGGAACTAGTGATTAAATATTAAAATAAATGAATAAAATATGCATACTGTTAGACCAGCGCCAGTCAGTTGCTTTGCCCGCTATTGAGAAGCGTATCTTTTTCGGTGCCGTAGGTGACCGCCATCTGCGCAAACAAATAGTAACAACGATTAGTACAATCATCAATAGCCTATAATAGTCCACAGCTGGGATAAAGACCTCTCCCAACGGGAGAGTTTACGCGTTTGCTGGGCAGAAGATGAAAGTAGTAGAACACAGACGAAACTGCTGCCCGTTTTCCATTATATTCCCTTTGTACAATAAGTTTTCATAAACCACGGCATATAAATGCTTGGCTGTAACCAAACCTGATCGTACTGATGTTGATGATGATCGCTCTTGTTAAGATGTCTATTCGCTTTAGGTTCTAAGGTATAACTCATCTCGTGTGGAAGTAAATCTTCAAAGGTGACGTCAGAAAGGCAGTCAGATGAAGAATGCATGTTTTGCCGATGCTTCATAACGTGGAATAAGGTCAACAAGAGATATTTTGTAATAAGTCCTCACCACCTATGGAAAAGTTAGTAAGAAGAGCATTCCAGAAATAGTGCATATAGGAATCGAGGAAGCAAAGCGCTTCGTACGTGTCCATGGGGTATATACCAAATTAGGGCGGAGCGCGAGAATTCTTTCGATGTCTTCTTTCCGTTTCGTTGATAGTAAGTTGCAATGTTGGAAAGCATACCTGTACGCAAGTGATGCGCCTCCATTGAGCGGCACGATCTCATCGGTTTGGTCTTGTCCAATAAGCAGCACCGACGAACAGTTGTTGTGAATCCAGAGCGAAACTAGCCCCTCCAAAGCTACTGCAGCGTCCTCTTCAACAGGCTCTGTCTCGTCTGTATCCAGTTGTAAAGCCTAGATGGATAGACAGATGAAATATATATAAACAACTCGAGAAGTAGATTTTTGTCAGTGAGCCCAACTATATCTCAGTGGGATTGGTCTGGGGCGCCAAATTTCGAGACTTTTGAGGTTTTCTGCCAAGAAATGTCTGAATTTACCAGAAACTAACCGATATAACAAGAACCAGTATACTAATTAAGTCGGTTCTTGTAAACATATGCATGCTTTGATCATCCCCGACAAATAAAACCCGTCAATTCGTATTGGAGCAGCATAACATATATGTTCTAAATACCTTTTTCCTATATCTGTGGAGGCCAGTGCTTAGACGGCTAAGAGTAATGTTAATGCTGAAATAGTTGTAAATCCCTTCAGGAAGTTAATTCTAATTCCGCTGGAATTACATGATACGAAGTACTTGTCAAGTACATGTATTTAGTACCTTAGTAAAAAATTGCGTGGTCGGGGGAATCCCGTCGGAAATTTAGTTCTGTACTCTACTCTAAATGTCAGAAAAAGCCACAACGTTATCCAGTATAGCGGCTAGCTCTTGGCGATAAAATCATAACTTCGCTGGATTGAACAACTCTCAACCGTCATTGAGGGCGTATAATGCTTTTCCTTACGTGACTATGTTTACCAGTCTAACGCAATGCGTGTTAAGAAACCTCTATCCAAAAAAAGGTACAAAAAATTAAAACTTACAGATTTATAAACATCGATCCAGTCGTGGGCCAGCGCTTGCAGCGTACACACTCCTTGGACGTGCATGGCTGCGCGAATGTCACCCGCGCGCAATAGCAATCTCTGTTCATTGTTCAAGGACACCGTGCCTTGCATACGAAACTCTTCTATCAGCTGCTCCATTGAACCGGTGGAACTGTTTAGGATGTCGCTTCTGGAAGTTAAATAAGATGTTGCGTTAAACTCTTGGAGAGCCTCTATTATTACCACTGAGCGGTTGCACTCACATTGTTTTTGTCCCCAATAAAAAAAAAATCAGTCGTTTTTTTTGTTTCCCTTAACCATTAAAAAAAAAAGTCCAATCAAGCAAACCATGGTATTTTGTTGTATGCTTAACATTCAACGCCACCTATTGGATGTTTAAAAACCATCCAGGAAACCATCAGGACAAACACACATACAGAAACATTTTATTTGGTCAAGCGCAAGATTATATAAGCAAAATCTTGTATAAACAAAACAAAAAATATATTCACAGTAGTGAAATTTTCTAAAATTATCTATTTTCATATACGTCATTAATTAGTAATTAAGGAAATACACTTACGAGATATAGGTGTCAAATAGTAATCTCGAGGATTCGCCAAGGATGGCTTGCGCTGCAGTGTCTCTCATAGAAAGGGTTAGCACACGGTGGCTGCGCATTAGCGGCTTTGACACGTAGTAGCCTTCTAATGGCTTGACTGGCCTGCAAATATTATGTAAGGTTAATTATGAAATTCATCATCATCATAAGCCTATAACAGTACACTGCAGGACTTAAAGCCTCTTCCCAGTGGACTGAATTGAATGAATGAATGAATATACTTTTATTGCACACCACAAAAAGGACATAGAACAAAAATAAAAGTATAACAAAACAAAATATACAATTAAGCGTATACTCCTCTACTAGTTGTGACTTGGCTAGTTACCGACAAAGACTTGCCACAAAACGATTAACGGTTCTCGGTTATCTAAGTTGTAGTGTAAAACATCGCTCGAGCACTAAAAGTCACGGTTATCTTCCTGTAACGTTCAAGAGTTCTGCTGTGATGCCGCCATTACGGTCTGTTATCGTGCTACTACGACGAATAGACCCGCGAATAACTTAAGCCGCTGATATAGCCCAAGCTATCAGCAAGTTGAAATAACAATGTGCAGGTCATGCTTGTCTTAGGTGCGATGGTCATTGCATCAGAGAAGTTCTAGAGTAGAGCCAATGAAGTGTGAGTCTGCGACGTACAATGGGCCGACGATATAAACAGAGTAACTTGGAGTGGTTGGACGGGTAGAGTTAGGCGGAGGATCAGGTGTGGTGGCGCTTTTTACGAAAGGCCTATGTTAAGCAGTGGACTTCCGCAGGGTGAAATGACGATGATGATGGTCGTTCGACTGCAACGAGCCTAATAATTAAGTGTGCAGTCAAAGACTTGTAGAAGCTAGTTATCGATAAAAGAAAAACTTGCCTAGACTGAGAAGGAAGCTCGTTGTGTGCAACTAATTCCAGGCTAACAAAACGTAAGGCGACCCGCGCACGGGGCATGTGGCGCGGAGCGAAATAGGAGTCCACGCGCAATATCCCCGATAGCTCCTCTGCAGTTACGGTGAAAGTTTGACTGTTGTTATCACTGGCGGGGGCTTCATCAGCGGACTGTGGAAGAAAATTAAGCTATTAATACTCCTGTAAGCGGTGACAGTCTAGTGGTTAAGACTTCGGCTTCACTTACGGGGGGGCCCAATTTAAATCCCTCTTACTTTCCGTAATTATTTTCTAATGCGTTTAAATCAATTAAAATATCACTTGCTTCAACGGTGAAGGAAAACATTGTGAGGAAATCTGCATGCCTGAGAGTTCGACATAATGCACTCAAGGTAGTGGACCACCGAGATTGGTGGACTATGGCCTCAACCCTTCTTATTGTGGTAAGAGCCGAAAACCCGGAAATGGGTTGATATGACGATGATAATGACTACTGTAAACTTGTGAATGACAGATTGAATTGAATAGAGCAGGGTAGAGTAGGAACTACTGAATTCAATCTAATATCTGTTGATTTTGGATTGGAGTGACTGACCGAAGTTAGGGCGTCAATTGATGTGCGAAAAAGGGCCAACTAACAGACAAACTGACTTCCCCATTTTTAAATTTAGAGTTTCGGCATTTATTTGTCCTCTATATTATTCCAAAACCTAAGGGGCAATTCATAAATGATTTTTCAATCATGATTTTCTAAGACTCACTTTTACTCGGAAGAAGTGAGTTTTTTAATTCAATATTGTGTGTAGATAAAGTGGAACCTTCGGCGACAAAGCACTGTTAACATTTAGTAACCTGTGAATGAAAAAAATAATGTTTTAACATCTCACTTACCAAGGGATCTGGTATTGGAGTGAATATCTTAGTGTCGAACTCAAAAGGTGGTCTTGTTTTAGTGCCCTCAACATCAGAGCAGGCCCGGACTCGCCAGGTAAGTGAAAATATGGCATCTGCGAAAGAAAAACATGAATATAATTTAAAATATAAGACCTTTTTTTAGGAAAGAATAACTGCCTTTTTCTACACTCTCGCGATTATGTAAACAATATAAAAACAGAAACCTAAGTTTCTGAGGCCTTTACCAAAAGAGTATTAAATATGGTTAGTGAAAACTGGCATAAAAGTGCCAAGGTAATAAGAATAAGGAGGCTCAATCGAGAAAGAGTGTTCCAAACTAGATTTGCCATTGTATATTATATATGAAAAAAGACGAAAATCGACTTGCGTCTGTTTGTGAAATGTTTCCACCATAGCGATGAAAACCCGCCTGGTTCATCACTTTGCGATGGTGAAACAATAAACGATGGAGAGTTAGGCTCGAAATATCTCTAAGTAATCGAGTCAGGAGAATGAGGAGATCCGTATAAGGACCAAATTTACTGACATAGGTCGTCGATTGGCAAAGTTGAAGTGTCAATGGGCGGGGCATATAGCTCAGAGAACCGATGGACGTTGGGGTCCTAAGGTGCCGGTTACTCATATCGGCATCTAGTGGAGCAAAAAATAAATACTTACCCGATGTGGCAGAGTTCAGTTGAATTTCTCGAGGCTCCGAGATCGGAAGTTTGAAGTAGGTGTAAGGTTCCCAACGGGCCAGCAATGGGCAGTATAACTCCAGGGCACATTCCACTTCTTTCTCGGTCTACAGAGTGTACAAGGTAGAAATTAGAAAATTTGCAAAATAAGTAATTTGCATTCAAAATAATTTTGTGACCGAGCTTTTGGGAAGTACTAACGCCATGATTACTTCTGCCGCTAAGCAGTTTGCTTCGCTTCGCTATGTTCCGTTCTGAAGGGCGTGGTTGCAGGCAAATGGGGTTAGCCCCTGAACGTTGCAGGACGCATTCCTGGCATGCCATGCAAAGTGTTGCTTTATTTACAAGTCACTTGGTTTTCCGTATCTTGGTCCGTCAATTAATAGTATAAATAAACCAAAAAAAAAAAAAGTAGTATCAATTATGCAAGCAATTTATGCTCTAGCCATGTCATGAAATAGTTTCTGTACTCACATGCCCAGGTATAGGGTAAGCAACTATGCGAGTGACAGCGCGTGGATGGGGGTACCGCCAAGACACCGTGTTGCCGTGTAAAGTCACTTGATATGCCATTGGAAGTTGACCTCCTGACATAATTTTGAATGCACCACTCCTGTAGATTCAAATAATACTTTTGGGTCAAAAGTATTTGCTACGGTAAAACTTAAGATTTAAAACCGAAGAACTAATAAATAAATTATTTACTGATAACGACTAAGACACCAGGTTAGAAACATATAAGAATAAAGATGTCAACACCCCGTCTTCTCCCGCGGGTGTAGTACGAGGCGACTGAGGGCATGCCGCAGAGAACAGACAGTAGCGCCTTCTGCGTTGCAACCATCTATTGCGATCACTAACCCGTCTGTCAGGCGTGGTAAAAGTGAGCAAACCTTGGCAGAGACCTTAGTCTATCTATAAACGTTAGGTATCTTTGAATCATCTGAGTGTCAATGGAAGACTAAAGTGCATATTAGCAAAATCTAATGCAAACGTAGTTATACAGAATACTATTGTCAACTTCAAATATTATTTTAATCATTGCAAACTATTCAATCAATTGCAGACTTCGACTTCACGGAGCGTGGCGGACTACGGCCTAAACCCATCTCATGCGCTCGAGACCCGTGCCCTGTAGAGGGCAGGTTTTGGGTTGATATGATGATGATGATGATAATGATGATGATGATGATGATGATGATGATTTGTTAAAACGCTAATCAATTTAGTAAAATATCTGGCACACATCAAGTTATAGTTATCAAAAGTCAAATTATTTAAACGTATTAAAATATTACTGTAACACAGCAATACTCTTTGGGTTTAGGTAATTTTAGATGAAATAATTGATTAGCTACCTCAAATCATCTTTATAGTAATGGTGGTCGGAGTCACTGCTTGTAGCATTTCTTTCGAAAACTGAGTCACTTGATACGCTCGGTCCTTCCGTTGTTGGCTCCGAGTCGCTAGCTGAAGAATACGCGGGGCTCGAAGGGCGCTAAAAATTTAAGCAAAGATTGACTAATGTTTTCACAACTAGAGCATCGTTTGTGATTTGTAACCCATACAGTCAGTACAGAATTCAGTTTACTTTTCGAAGGGATTTGAATAGTTAAATTTAATCGAAAAGAGGGTGACAAAAATGCCATCAAAGTTTTTTTTTTCATTTTTTTTTTGAAACAAGGCGGTTAAGGATAATTAACATGGGAGGAAACCGCTCTATTATTTTTTCCTTCTAATGACCAAAATTAAATTTCACTTTTAATAAAATTGCCGCACCAACCCGTTCCTACTTCTTTCCTAACGTCAAAGGTTGTTTGGAAGAGATCTCTTTAGCGATAAATATAAATTTGATATTAAAGTTGTTATTTGATAGAGATGAAGTTACTAAAGTTACTTCTATGATTATTTTCTAACACAAAATGGCCGCCACCACAAAATGGCGTATTAAATTTATTTTTCTTCAACTCCCTCAGTATGAGTATCAAATGAAAGGGACTTGACTAGTAGACTAATGTACACTATTTGAAAGAGAATGAGGAACATATTAACGAACGAAATGAAAACTAAAAAATTTCGTTAATGTCTGGGATTTTTATAATTTTTAATTTTACGCTACATAATATGAGGACCTTTTCAGTAATATAATACATACATAATGGGTAAATGGGTTATACATATGGGTTAATAGTATAATGTTCATCGTAAGATGAACGATAACATACCTGAGTCCAATACATAACTTCCTGCACAGCATCATAGATTCTGGCCAAGGCAGCCATATCGGAAGGTCGGAGATCCAAACTTATGTGATCCACATCAATGGCCACTCGTATTGAAGGGTTTTGGGCCGCGGGACCGCCCTCTGCCTTACGCCAAGCTTCCCAAGTTGCGTCTAATAGGACGCTGCAATATTTTTTAAACATTGAGCTAACTTTCGGGCGAAACTGCCGCTTTAGTCTAGTGGTTAGTTGGTTCGCATACCGGGTCGGGCAAAATTTGTAAGGGTTTTTTTTTTAAATAAATATACTACCGGAACCCGGAGTTAAGTATTTGGTGATACGATATAGTCGAGACGAGACGACATTTACAGCTGACATTTCTAGCTGTGTCATGGCGGATCGCTAGATTTTGCAGATTCATAAATTGAAAATAAATACCAATCTCATTTCGAGTTAAAAAAAACATTAAAGTCAAAAGTCAAAGTCAAAAATATCTTTATTCAAGTAGGCCCACAGGTGGCACTTTTGATGCGTACATAAGAACCACACGGTAGTGAGGTGATGGCGATAAACACATTCGTAAACTTAAAACTAAAGCTACGAGGGTTCCAAATGCGTCCTGGTCTAAGAAGAACCCCACAACAAACTTAGCCGGGTGTTTTTTTTTGTTATCACCATCTCACAATGTCATTTTAAATTATTAGAAGAGCAACCTGGTTAGAGCAATAATTTACACCCAAGCTTTTTTATCGTTTACGTAGTCCTTTATACTATAATAGGACTTTTCTATAAGCTTACGTTTAATACAAACTTTGAACTTTTTAAGAGACATCTCCAAGATGACAATTGGTAGTTTATTGTAGAATTGTATGCAATTTCCTTTAAACGAATTATGAATTTTATGTAACCTAGTATATTGCACTGTAAGTTTATTCTTACTTCTAATGTTTAAATTATTGCAGTCACATTTTTTCTTAAATTTAGAAATGTTTTTATGAACGTACATTAAATTTTCAAATATGTACTGACTATACACTGTCATTATTTTAAAATCTTTAATATTATTGATATATAATTAGATAAATAAAATATTTTAGGGATTAATTGTTATTGTCTTCATGTCTATTGATGCCAGACTCAGGTCTGTGGCCGACGATGGTACTCACCCTGCCACCAAGGGGTTTAACACCACACGCCTCTGATCAGTCGGAGGTCCGGCAGATACCACGATGGCGTCGAGTAATCCCCGACAACGAAGACGGTCTGGATGCGAGCCGGCCGCGGCTTGAAACTTTAATGAACTCCAGCCTATAGCTCCCTCGGGGCCATTAACGCCAATTTGTCCGGTTAGGACAGTCACGCTCTCGATTTGCCGATTCACTGTAAAGATTCGATTTGTTAGTCCTTATTAGGGTACAGTACACAACGGGTCTAACGGGACCCTATTATTAAGACTCCGCTGTCCTTTCTGTCTGTCTGTCACGAGGCTGAATCTCATGAAACATAAAAGTTAGTCAGTTGAAATTCTAACCGATGATTAATTTCTGTTGCCGCTACAAGAAAAATAAATATCTAAAAACAGAATACAATGAATATTTAAATAAAATAAAAAAAAAAATACTACGACAATACACACATCGCCATCTAGTCCCAAAGTAAGCGTAGCTTGTGTTATAGGTACTAAGATGACTGATGAATATTTTAAGGAATATACATAAATAGTTATATTATACGGATAAACACCCAGACACATGTTACACCCCTTAAATATTAGCATACATATTGCTTACATACTATTACTATTGATTTGCGCAACAATGCAATATGTCTCGAATTTAGATACTCAGCAGTCTTTCTGGTATGCCTCTCACCTACGGACAACATAAAGCTGACCTACTGAGCACAAATTTTCGAAAGACCTTTTGTTGCGTGTTTTTTTCTATCAGCAATAAAGGCCAGAGTGTAACAGTTAATAAAAAAATAATGAAAAAAATTATAAATTATCAATAATTAAATATTACTAACCCAAAAAGCATCTAATTTTGTACAAAAGAGGCGTTGGATTGATCTCTTCTTCTCCAGTTTTCTCACGACGACTTAGCAACGAACTGTTCTTTTTAATCTGCAGCAAAAATATATAACTATATATCATAATCGCTATCCTCACCATGCCCCATTGCATAGCTTGGACTCTCCAAGCTGAAATTACGCGGATTGGTGGGTTTTATACCGTCCGTCTGCTTGGTTTCCTCTCTGGAGCACGTGGCTAGACCTCGGCAATTTCCCAAGTCCAAGTTAAAAAGAAAAACGTTGAATCCATTTTGGCTTATTTATTATTTCACATAATATTACAAAAACTAGATTTGACCAAATTTTTCGATGGTGTTTCTGTGAGCCAAACTAAAGAAGATACAAAGGAGGTAGGTTAACTTATTTGTCTCTTTCGGGCGGCGGCAACTTGATTGGTTGATTTGTCTAAGTTGCTACAAAATATAGCGAATGTAAGAATAAATAGACAGTGAAGGGAATTCTTAATATTTGGTCAAATATGGGGTCAACCATCCTATTTTGAGATATCTGTAAGGTGTACATGATGGACTTTCCCAAAGTAACGCCAGCTTCTATCCAATATCCAACACCTGTGTTGGACACAGAAGATTTTGTTTTGCGATGCACTGCGCCTTTAACTCTATATTTTAAAAAGTCAGCAATAAAAGAAGGTAGGCAAATAAAATGTGTATAATTACCAAATCAATGATGCCTCTGATTCTTCGCAATCTGTCGGTGGACACTTCCAACAGAATAGGTCTCTCTACATCTAGCTGTACTGTACCACGACCGCTCGTATGACTCAGCGGCACGTAACCCCCTGTGTACAAAATTCATTCATATTCAACTAGATAAAATTATCCTATACTTGTCTCCAGGCTATGGTAATCGATCAAGCCGCACAAAGGTAACAAAAGCTATTTTATAAAATGCTGCGCGTTACTATATCTTTTAAAACACATTGTATAATAAAACTGTGTGAGCACTGTGACGTCGTCCGTACGTGCCAGCTTTCGTTAACACCAACAATGTTAACGTTATCAACTGACATGAACATTTTGTGATCTTCTTGGTTCATGGCACAACATGGCTTGATGAAATTGTCATAGGATCATAAGTAGTTAAGAAATTTCATTTCATTCAGATCAGAATTCTGATACGTTAACATATTCAAAGAGGTATATTTTTAAAACATTATAATGTAAGGCGGTGATAACTCATTATTTTAATAATAAAAGGTACAAAAGTCTGTATTTGTACTTAATCGGTGGTCATCGCTTACTTAAAGCAATAGTATTTTAAATGGCAGTTTTATACCATGACATCCCTAAAACCGTTGCTAGTATTAAAATTGCGAAAGCGATGGTGATAGGCTGTCTGATGAGATTTGAAAACAAACGTTATTAGAAATCAGATATTACCGGAAAAAAGGTCCACACGTAGAGTGGCGAGTGCTGGTGGAATTTCACTGATGGGATCAGGCAAACCCCGTTTAGTTCTAAACAGCGGAGCGTTCCAATGACCTTCCTCCTGACCCAATCCAAGCCCGAACCATGCGTCAAATAGTGATATCTGCACGACAAATTACAAATGTATACACTCACACGAACAAAGGCAAAGTCAAAAATATCTTTATTCAAGACGCTCCATAGATGGTGCGTGCGCGACTTTTGATGCGTACAATCAATCAATCAACAGTATATGCTATTGATAGACTAAACATTCATTCTACTGCTAGACTAAAGGACTCTCCCTCTGGGAGGATTTGCCAATGCTGGGCAGACGGGTTGGTGATCGTAGTAGATGGTAGTAGTAGCACAGAGGACGCTGCTGCCCATTCTTCGTTATATTCCCTTAGTAGCCTCGTACTAAACCCGCGGGAAGAGGGAGGGTGGTGAACACTGTATTTTGATCTGCCGTGACAACCGTGTTACTTATAATACATACAAAAATGTGTACATGGTAGTGAAATGATTGCAGTAACTATATTTATAAGCTTAAAACAAAAGCTACATGGGTTTTCATCGCGCCCTAGTCTTAGAAGAAGCCTAGAACTAACTCAGCCGGGTGTTTTTTATTATCATCATCTCACATTGTCATTTCAAACCGACACTTTTTAATCATTAACGTAATTCTTGATACTATAATAGGACTTTTTAAAAGCTTTCGTTTAGCTCAAACTCTGTATTTAAATCATTTCACTGAATTTGTTTAGTGATATACGACTCTGTTGTGAAGACGAACTTCCGCGGATGCCGTGGGAGACTGTCTTACTTTGCGATTAAAAACTTAACCCTATCAATCAAAGGGTGGCGGTTATTCCACTAAAATGTTTCGCACATGTGCCGACCCCATACAACATGGGATGAGGGCAAAAGGAAAAGAGATTTTCCTTAATTTATACCCTACCTATACCTTATAAGAAATCTCAGAATAACACAGTGGGCGAAGAGTCATAAAATATGACAGAGATATTCAGTATATTACGTGTATTGGCTACAATAGTTTTCAAACATCTAAATTTATAAAATTCTTTATTCTTTTAGAATGATGATTTTCGTGTACCCTTTACTCAGAGATAATATTCAGAGAAGCTGGTTCTATTGCAAGGAGTTCTATAGGCCGGTAGAGGATATTAAAACTTGAATTAAGAAGGAAAACTTACCTGGATAGTTTTCTGATTCTTCTTTTTCAAGTAATAGAAATTAGGTTGATGCAGTGTTGCGTGCATGAGTGGTATATTCCCCTCGGTTTTACTTGCATATGGTAAGACGACCTGAAAATTATAACGCATAAATAAAAATTTTTAATTCTGACCGCATACATCATAAAATGCAACATTATTACAATCGCCAGATTGGCATTTTTCAGTCAAGATAGAAAAGAAGAGGTAAAGAATATTATATCAACAAATAACAATGGAAAAAATTAAAAAGTGATCCATTTGATTAAATACGGTTTAGACTAGAAAACCTTTAAATTTAATAAAATCAGAAAAATCATGCCTTGAGAGCACGTTAAGCCGTCGGTCTCGAATATACTGTCACACATGCTACCCGCGAAATGAGTCACCCACTGGGTGAACATTATTAATATTAATATATATAAAGTGAAAGATTTTATTGCTTATTACCGCTTGTAACTTAGTTTTCCCGATGTCTGCGTTTCTGGTGTTTTCAGTGAGGCTTTTGCTCGCACTCATCGAATCTTTCCCCTCGTCCTTGCTTCTCTCGGCTTTTTCTTCCTTAGGTTCTTCTATTATAACCTGAATTACATTTAAAACAATAAAAATATATACAACCAACTAAGCGACAATGTATGTAATTTAAGGTTTCAGTTACAGCATAATGATTTAAAAAAAAAATATAAATAAAAAAAAAATTCGTGGACGAATTCGATATTTCGATATAAATGTGAGGCTTAGCACTATTCTACTGTAACGTTTAACTAACACCAAAGTTGTAAGTTATCTTTTGAAATTGTTTGTTACCTACCTTCAACCTGGGCACTTCTTTTTTAGTTGGTTTGTTCAATATGCCGGGTGGCGGTCGTAGTCTCTTCACTACTGGAGATCCATCGTCCCCCACGTACAGTGAGATATCGACTACTCCCATGGTCACGAAAACCTCTAAAAAGTCCGATGCCTTTGCTCTGTTTAAAAAATAGAAAAAAAAAGATTCAAACTGCGTTCCTGTTTTCAACGATCTACCTGTAGCCTTTGTGGCATTATCATTGGGTGACATAGCGTTTGAGACGCGAAATTCATTGGACGTTGCCCTGCGTGCGGGGAATTCCTACATGTGTATCGAGAAAGTTATCGACCAATAAAAATGGACCCTTATGATGCAAATTTACGAACATCAAGAAAATCTTATTTATTGTCATCATCATCAACTCACTACCGGCCCACTACAGCGCACGGGTCTCATCTGAGAATGAGAAGGGTTTAGGCCGTAGTCTACCACGCTGGCCAAGTGCGGATTGGTAGAATTCACACAACATTGAGATTATTATGGAGAACTCATAGGCATGCAGGTTTCCTCGCGATGTTTTCTTTCACCGTTCAAAGCAAGTGATATTTAAGTTGCTCAAATTAAAAACGCACATAACTCCGAAAAGGGCCGGGATCGACCATCACTGCTTTATTGCTTCATATGTTATTTTGTTAGTTTTTATATATTCTATCGCACTAGTTTTATATTTATACTAGCGGACCCCAGCGCCATCTGTTGGGCTGATTTGTGAATCTAAACCATCCAGGGTGCCACCCAAACGCATACCAAAAAGTTCATTCAAATCGGTAAAGCCGTTTAGGAGAAGTTCAGTGGCTAAACACGCACACAAGAATATATAAAGACTTAAAAAAAATACTCTACACTAAAAAGTAATAAAGAAATTGTGTAGATTGTAAGAAAAGATGGAATGTAAAAAATACTCTAGTCTAAATATAATGATGGAGGATGGAGTGTAAAATTACTTACTGTTTATCATGACACGCGATGGACACAGACTTCTTGGGCGGTAATTTGTATGTGGACTGCGATGTGGCGGTATCGAAACCGGAATCAAACGCACTGCAGCTAGCGATTCCGGCGTTTTCTGTTGCTTCTGTGAAATAGCATGATAATGGTATTTTTTAATTCAAAACGCTGAAACAAGTACAGTGGGCAGCGACCCCGCTTTCTGAGTCTGTCTGTCTGTGGGTTCGATTCCCATTAGGAAATGTTTGGGTTCGGATCCCAGATCGAGTATTTTTTTTAACGCATTAATTGATGGACCGATCATATGGCCAACCTCTGCGGCACCACACCGCATGGCATGCAAGGCCTACAAAGTTCCGTATCATATAAACCATATGCGCGTGTTAGGAAATAAGGAATTACAGCACTTTATCTATGATAAACCCGATGATTATATTAAATATATCAACAAATAATAGTTTGTATACTCATTGACAATGTATTGAAAATAGAATAATGGACTTTAGTAGACTGTCAAATAAAAGTATAGGATCTATGGCGGGAGACGCGAGTTTGACAAGTTAGATTGGCGGCAAAGAAAAAGTTAGGACGGATTTAAAGTAATGAATTGAGAAAAGGAGATTAAGTAAAGTATTGTGGATAGAACGTTACAAATTGGGAATAGATGATTTATAATGGAAACGATATACTTAAGGAAATATTGTTGTGGCAAAACAAGAGTCGTATATACTGGTGATGGTGTTGAGATAAGTTGTTAAAAGTTGTTGGTACTTACTATGGTTGTACTTGATGTTGCATCAGATAAGTATATCTCATCCTTTGGTTTATTTAGGTATCATATATGGAGCCCTAGCATAACTTTATACCGACAGTTTATGTAGCAGAGGTTGCTCTATACAAACAACTTGTTCCAAAAGTCCTGATGTTATAAGTGATAATAGTAGTTATGTTCGACCTGTCTTATATGTCTTGTATCAAAGGGCCTAGCGTTATTACATATGACAATGTTGTAATTGTGTTTATAAGTTGTTTTAATTGATTGAATAAAAGAGCAACGGTAGAGTTTCTTGCCAGTGGTCTTCTCTGCCGAAGACAGCATTCCGAACTGGTAGTAGAGTCATTCGAAGGTAACAAGTAATATGAATTATAGAGAAGCCTAATATACAGTATTAGAGTCAGTCTAGTTGTTTTATTTCACTCCTTGGGAAGTCAGGTTTATAGAGTACCAACCCACAACACTGCTCTAAAGCAGGTTGGTGGGCTTTAATGATGTCTTTTATAAAATGAATACTTTAATATGAGAAACTAGGTATTTAGCTTCAATAATACTGTTAATTAATGAAAGATCTAAGTGCCATCCTGAACATTGTTGGTATTGAAGTGAATATCTGAATACCTTGGCCTTCCATTCTTTATATTTTTTTAGCACGCGCAATTGCACCGGCAACCACGCCCATCAGACCGGAACACAGCGATGCTGTTTGGCGGCAGAAATAATCCGTACTTCCTCGACCGAATACTGGCACAGAAAACATTACAACAACTTCTAAATATCACTACCACTGTACGAATCATGATAAAGTTTGGTGATTATGCTGTTGGTTATACTCGTTAAAGTCAACCCGAATTCGAGTAGCGTTTTGTCCCTTAGTAGTGTAGCCACTCGGGAAAATCAGTGTAGACAATTAAAAAAAAAAAAACAGAACCATCTCCTGTTTTCGAGCGTAACACTTACCCTCGGAAGCGGCTGCATCACTATCTGCGGTTGAAGAATCGATTCGTTGGCTTGCAATTAATTTAGCAAATGGACAAGTTTTGGTATCCTCTAAAAAGTAGGAGATTGCAGTCCTGCAAAAAAAATTACAGTGTAACCAAAACCAACAACGAGTGACTATTATATTATATTCATAAAAAATTTCATCAGCTATCTTAGTACCCATATCACAAGCTATGCTTACTTTGGGACTAGATGGCGATATGTTCATTGTCGTAATATATCATTTAGTATAGCACCTTAAAAAGTTAGTAGGTGCTAGTGTTTCACAAAGATTTTATTATTACAGTACAAAGATAAATCCCGATTCTGCGCAGAAGTGATTAGTAGTATAAGTAGTTTAGGCTGTAAATAGGCGCCGCTAACCAATAGGAAATATCTATCTTGGGTCCGAGCAATAGAAAATGCTTATCTAATGTTAACAAATCACGGTGATGTTAAACGCAGAACGTGCGACAAAATAATACGTACCTAGTAGACGCTTCTATGAAATGTGCGATAAGTGTGTGAAGCAATTCCAATCGTTCGACGCCAAGTTCAATCGTGCAATCTGTGAGTAGATTCAGTTCTATTGCCGGTCCATAGACTAACGCACCACCAGAGTATATAGATGGTGCCAGTAAGCAGCTTATGTCCACGCTGTGGACAAAATACAGATAATAAAATTCTTGACTAGTCGAAATGCTGAGCGGCACTTCAATAAAACAACTTTATCATTTACAAATCAAATTAAAAATTCTGTATTAATATGAGCATAATCAAAACAGGATCTACATACGAATGGATCACTGGTGTAACAGTTGGAGGTACAACTTGCTGGCTCCATTTTAGCGCAGGATTTTCAGCTCCTGTTCCCTTCAACATCTTCGATTCAATTACCTGCAAGAAGTAAGGAGTATCTTAAAACATTGTACCTATATTGATATAGAAATAGCACGCACTATGCCGCATAGTTTACAGAACAACAAGAAAGTGCGTTCGTATTTTCATGTTAAACCACTGGCGCATGTTTCGCAACCAGGAAATTCCTCTAGGCCCTTTTCCTTGTCTTGAGTAATGAATTGGAGCAAGTCGTACTTGGGATTGCATTATGTATCCCATATATTCGAGTAATACTCTACTATGAAAAAGCCCTAATATATTAAATTCGAATTTTTATTTCGTTTTCTTTTTTTTTTTTAAATACAATGCACACATCGCTATCTAGCCCAAAAGAGAGAGTAGCTTGTGTTATTGACACTAAGATGACTGATGATTATTTTTTTTGTGAATAATACTATGAAAAACATTCATGTTCATCACACAAACATTTTGCAGTTGTGGAAATCTAATCCATGGCCTTGGACTCAGAAAGCAGGGTCACTGCCTACTGTGGCAATCGGCCATCAAACTTATATATTATTAAACTTATGGACAAGTCTATGGTGTTTAAAATATGGGGCGGCAAATTTCGGAGGCACAGGGTGGCGTAAACTCACCCATTGTTACAAATATATCTTGTTAAATGATGCTAAGCTATTCCGCCTTACAGAAAGTTATGCCTGATTCATCATGTGATGATAAGCCCTCAGTTACATCACATCCCTCCTCTCATAGTCCCACCACGCTGCTTTAATTCAGAAAAGCGGATTTGGCCCTTCGAGACACGGAGGTAAGGTTTCGAAGTTCCAATGTCAATCAATAAAATCAATCTGTTATCTATTATAATGTAAGATAATGTTATTATTTAAATCATCAATTACCTCCTGATCAAGCAGTTGACTCAAACGCGCGGTTCGGAGAGAGATATTCTTTATTATAATCTCGTATTGACGCTCATCTAAATCCGGGCACGAAGTATTCCAGGCGTCGTTAACATATTGTCTGGAAATATTGTGATGTTTTAAAATTTGACAAATAAAACCCTCATCGCTATTCTATATTAGACGGTGACGGTCAAAGAGGTTTACAATTGCTTTTTGAGAGCATGATATGGAATCGCAGAATAAGCAAACTGAAACTACTCGAATGTTTGAACCAAACATACGCTGGTGGAGTATTGGTCTCTCTAGGCCAGCGCACAACACTTTTATATTTCAATTCAAGTGGAAGCTATCGAAGTAGCTGATTGAAAAGATGTGTTAGGCAAAAGTTATTTGCCATAAAGCACTAAGTCTTAATGAGGTTCAAATAGATTTTCAGAACCCAGTTCATATAAATTTCCCATCAAGAAACGAATAGTATAATTAGAGATTAGTCAGGCCACTTTTGACAGACATAAAATGCATTTTAAAGCAACTTAGTAATTGAACTAATTTTAAATATAATTTCATGTATTGTTTATTACAATTAAAGCAAGCGTAATTGAAGAAAATGTTATTACAAAAACCTACGTACCTGCAGATAGGGTTTTCCGGGTATGGGGTGATTCTTATGTTGTTAATCTGAAAAATAAATCAGTTTATAAACTAAAACCCGCACCATCTCAGAGTAAAAAAAAGAACATGATAAAAGGCATACGTACGATACACATGAGAGTGTCATCCACGGAGTCTGCGTTTTCATCCCCAAAATTGAGAAGTATCCGTATGGCCCCAACGTAGATGTAACAGAAAGGCCACTGCCGTGAACTAGAAGTGCTGTGTAAGAACCATTATTTAAACATTAATAATTATTATTCCTGTAACAATATAAAAAGGCACATAGCTCCAAAAAGTTAAGAGGCTATCGAACTAGGTCGCAAGATAACAAAAAGTTAATTGGAGTCTAAAATCAGTGGTTTGATCATCTTTTGAGGCCCAAATTTATTTTAATAATTATCTCTATGTCTGTGTTTTATTATTATATCTCTATGTGTTGTTATTTTGTGAAACAGTTGGTTCCACATTCCAGAAGAACTCTCCTTTGTAAGACAGGAGGCCAGTGCTCAGAAATTAAACATTGTTAGAATAATTTGATGAACAAGAAAGTTCGTTTAAAACTTAATGAAAGATATTAAACGTACCTAGGTTCCATATGGTTCAATGGGCAATAATTTGGAGGCATTAATTCGTTTGACCAGAAGATGATAAGCTCTAATAAATCTGGTTGCATCGCGATCTCCAAAGGGGCAAGGGTGGCGTATACTTCCCACATTGTATCTAAGTTCTGAAATGGAAATGAATACAAATAGTTGAAAGAACGGATAAAGCAAAAATCCGAGGCATTTCCAGAGACTATCAACTCTCTTAACCCTAATTATGTATAATTTAAATGAATACTTTTATTTAAATTACGTACATCATTTTGTTCGAAAAATTTTGGATGAAGTTCTTCTTTCCAACTGGTGGGTAGAGCGGAAACCCTGAAAATTCAAATAAATTAAGTACACAACAAAGAAAGTTGCAATTTTTGGAGAAAAATCATAAATAATAATAATAATAAATAAATATACTACGACAATACACACCGCCATCTAGCCCTAAATTAAGCGTAGCTTGTGTTATGGCTTGTGGTACTAAGACGACTGATGAATATTTTTATGAATAATTTACATAAATACTGAGAATATACATATAAACACCCAGACGCTGACAAACATTCATGCTCATCACACAAACATTTTCCAGTTGTGGGAATCGAACCCACGGCCCTGGGCTCAGAAAGCAGGGTTGCTGCAAACTGCGCCAATCGGCCGTCAAATAAAAAAGCAATGGTCGTTTAAAGTGTTTCTTTGTTAAATGAACTTTTGAAAGTAGACCGAAACTAAAGTAAATTAGTAGCTAAAGGCTAACAAAAAGAAATATCAGCATTTCAGCAGCAGCGGAACAAGGATCTTTGAAATAACATAATATTTTTACAAATTTAAAATGCATATTAATGAGATGAGACACATTTCATTGTAATATGGACCTTTGAAAAGTAGATCGCATATGCATCGTTTCCTTCTAGATGACGCTACAGTAGCTATAAGACTGATTTGAAAGGCATATACTAATTTTCGGCATCGACGGTAGGAGAGCCGTAGCTTAATTGGAGAAAGCGCTCAGGCCGCGATTGCCAGAGATTTTAAATTTATAAAATTTATAATTCCTCCAAGTGTAGATAAAAACACTAATAAAATTATAAACAAAATATTTACCTCTAATCTTACACGGTCCCAGTTAAAAACAGGGCTAGTGAAGTGTTACAACTTAAAATAAATAATATGCGAGGCCTAATCAATGTATATGTAAATAAATGAACCAGTCCAAGTTTTTGCAAGACACACACGGCAATTTTCATATATGTATGTAAATAGAAAGAAGCTAGACAAAAATGTTAGTTAAAAATACTTACAGTGCTTGAGTAACTGTTACAGCAAGGAAACTATTCTCATCTGTAGAGTCAGTTGGCTCTCGGCTTTCCAGGATGCGTCCTCCATATAATCCAGGCATCCACTCATAACATCCATCCCTAGTAAAAAAACAAAGTATATTTATTAGAGAAGCGATAATATAAAATTGTGTCGATGTTGACCTATCTTTTATGATGAGAACAATTTATATATGAATTATAATCGCAGTACTCTCGCAACTGAAGGCACTACATACTCAGGTTGAATACGTCAACGGTCCTGAAAAGCTATTTTTTTACAACTTGCTTCTTTTTCCCGTCTTAACTTGCACGAATTACGTTTGTACATTAAGATTTGATGTTGGATGTATTTATTAAATTCTAGATTAATCACACGACATTTAAGCACTATATATAGAGGATATGATAAAAGATATCGAAATTTTAATTTATTCATCACTCACACCTACTACAAAGAATGCTTTTGCCGCTAGCGTATACCCTACCACAAATAATAAAAGCAATTAAAATCGAGGGTGAATAAAGATAGTCCAAGCAAGAGCGCCCCCTTATTAACTGTATAAAGCTTACACAAAAAATATTCGGATCTACAAAAACCTTAGACGGTTAGGAAGTTTAAAAAAAGATGCCCTTTTCCGAAGGGAACATTTTGAGAAGGTCAGATTTAGATTGTTGCCCAATATCATTTAACTTACCGCCTTTTGAAGTGTCTTAATGAGGCAGATGTCACTTTAATCTTGAGTTGATAGTAGTTCTCTTGCAAGTCAATCGTGCTTATAACGTCCTCTACGTTAAACACCAGTTTGGCTTCCGGAAAGAGGATCAGTAACCTTACTTGGTTTATCACCCATTGTGTCCAGAAGAATGTTTGTATTGTTGTGTCTGTAATCCATAATTTTGCACTAAATATTTATATTCGGGTATTAATTATCAAAACTATTCACGGCTGCATTGGATAACTATTTCAACCTTCTGGATTTGAAAGTGCTGGCCTACCGCTCAACGATAAACACAGTAAATACACCACTCAACTACGTTTTGTCGATGATGTTGCCATAGTGTCAAAATCTCTGACAGACCTAAAACAATGCTCAATGAACGGAGCAGAATTCCTCAACAGGTAGGCCTAAGAATAAAATTGAGCAAGACATTAAAAATCTGATACTCAAATTTCACCCGCAATCGCTGAAAAATTTGCATATTATAGACGTAAGTAAACAATTACATGTGCAGAGTACGTACGAGTCCGTAGGACAAATGATTCAATTAGGTCAAATTTCAAGAATGAGTGAAACCGCCGAATCGTTTTCGACTGGACGGCGTATAGATATACTTTCGTCATATGGTTTCAAGACCTGTGTTGTGCAGTGGTCGTCCACCAGTTACTATGATTATAATAACTATGGAAAAACCACATTAACACACAAAACATTTTAAAATTCATTTATTTTTAAGCGGTTTGAATGGTGCAAGCATAATGTACTCGTAAGAGTCTAGAAAATTTTAATAATTGAGTTACCAATAAGATTGTAATGTAGCATAAAATCAGAGATCTTTTTAAAATAAACATTTTTCTGGCGGCAAATAAATATTTATTAAACATACCTTCCTCATCAGGATCGTTCTGTGTTTGATTTATGCTAGTGCTTTGTTCGGCGCGATTTTCGCTCGTTGTCTCTTCAAATAAAGTGCGTCTTGCGTCCACATCGGATGTCGATCTGAAAATAATCCATTTAATTAGCAAAACTGATGGATTTAGTCAATGAATACTGTAGAAAAAAGCTTTCCAAATGCAGTGCAGCACGTGCAGTGACTTGCCCAGTGTTAAAATTTAGAGTGAACACCGAAAAAAATTATCTAAAGTTATAAATCTATTTTGATTGAATATTGTTATTACATTCATTTAACTTATATATGAAGTCAACAAATGACACACAGTATCTAAGTACATGCCTACCTTTAAAATGGGCAAGCGTATTTTATATTTGAAACATTGTTTGATGATTGGCGAGAAAAAAAATTGTATTACATACTGTTGCTGTTAAAATAACAAGGATACCTATACCTTTCAAGTGGCCTATGGGATGACCTAGAGGAACGTTTTTCTTCCCGCGTCACTGGTGGACGTCGTAGTAGGCTCCAAACATGACCTAGGCCGTGTATTGCTACAATCACAGTCTGTAACTGGAAGCAGGATTAATAGATTAGAAGAAAGAAAAATAAATAGAAAAGAAACAGAACCTGAGTTTTTTTACAAAAATAGGCAGTTTACACTGATTTTTGTAAGGCGGCTGTCTCAAAATAAGATTTGGAGGATTTTTTTTAATGTTTGGCTGTGGTAGGAACATTCACGTCTCTCTGGAGTCTCCTAAAAAGCAAATAATGCGAAGTGCAACAATTTGTTTCTTTAATTTGTGAATTCTGGACTTGAAACCTCATCTATTCCAAATTTGTGCATGCATCTTACATGCATAAGAAAGGCTTTTTTTATAGATAGTGGTATATAACTTAAACAAAGTTTAATATAGCTATTTCAATGAAGAAAGTTAGTTAATACAATTACTTGGTCTTGGTCCAGTGTTAAAGTAATTGGTGGTGTGTCAGCATGTAGATTAACTCCCAAGGCAAGCACTGGACCGCTGGTAAACATTGAATGGAACGATGAAGTCTCTGAGTATATTGCCGCCGCCTGTAATAAAAATAGAAACGAAAAGGAGTAACGGAACAGGAGAACAATATCCTAAAATAAATGAGAGATCGAATTAATTAAATACTAATAAGAAAAAAAAACTGAATAAAGGAAGGTATTAGTCAAATAAAGAATTAATTAAGAAGACTACCTGAATGAAGGAAGAAAATAATGTAACATTGAACTAATTAAAGAATGAAGAATAATAAGAGAATGGAGGAAGGAATTCATTAATACTATAATGAAAGAAGAAATCCGAATAAAGGAAAGAATTAATAAAATAATATATAAATGTATGGTTGAATGAATGATATTTTTGTACAGCGCATAGAAAAATAACAAAAATACTAGCAATACAGCAATTAAGGTATAAGGTGTAATTTGGTGGACTTAAAAAAAGTTTAGAGTGAAGATGCATTTTTTGTACTATAAAGTATCTTTTCATATGATGCATACTCGCTAGCGATAATATAAACAGTGAAATACGATCGACCAATATTTAGATGCATCAGTGACGCGACAAAAACAGCAAGAGAAAGCATTTTATCAGCAGATTGTATCTAGTCTGATTTTTAATTCCGCGGAATTCTGACTCTTTGGTGTTTCAAGAGAATCAAAATACAAGTCCCACACACAAAACACAGAAAAAGATAGCAAACTAGATAAAACATGGAAATAAATGTATGTTAAAGATTAACATACTTTACCACAAAACACTCACAACATTTATATATTAAAAAATAACAAAATACTTGAAAAAGGAGGAAAAAACACTCTAATTTTGACAGAAAGAAAAATGACCTTGCGATCCAGAACAAAAATAGCACCAGCGTCTCAGGCCTTTGGGCCCTTAAATTTTCATTGCCAACTCGGGGCTAGGAAATTAACGTTTCCCACCAGTGCCTAGGACGCTAAGCCGTCGTCATTATCACTTATTTGTGATAATAGCTGTTTAAGTACACACCCGCATTGGAGCAACATGGTGGGTCTTTGCTTACAAACCATCTCTCTGCTATAAGAGAGGAGGTTCGTGCCCAACAGTAAGACGTAAACATTTTTGATATTATTATTTAAAATGTCGTTTAAATGACTTTCATTAACCTTTACATAGAAAAAAAAATCATTCTTTCTAATTAAAATAAGTCAATCATCAATTGTTTACAAGCATATCAAAAATGATTAATGAATGTCCAGAAAAGTCTGACAGTTTTAATTCAAACTTTCACAGAAATCAATAAATTTTTTTTTGTAATTTTGTAAATGAATAATATGCTCATCTGTATATATTAATTTATTTTATATATAAGAACGGTGCAGAGCCTATGTTTTATTTTAAATTTAAAAGTATGGAGATAATTATTTTTAGTTTAAATCTGCCAGACTCTTTGGAAGGTTATCAAAGTAGGCTAAATATGTCGTAAGACTTTCTTCTTTTCAAACACTAAAGAATTGAAAAAGTAACATAACTATAACGCGTATAGTTATATTACTTATATATATAGCTTTTTACAGGGCTGAAGGGACAAGTAAAGGGAAAATATAATGAACTTATTAGATTTTCATGATGCATTTCATTAAAAAAAGGGTTTAAGTATCGTCGAATTCAAGAAAGGATCTATAAACATTTGTAAAGGGCTCGGAATCATGTACTTATTCCCTGGTTCCAGTTTAACGTTAGCATGTCCCTTGCACCAGTTATTATTCAAGTAACATTTATATATACAAAGACAAATAGAAAAATATATATACATATATCCTTCACAACATAGATTTGTAGGATTTTGACTTACTATGATGGATTCTTGAATCCATCATAGTAAGTCCAAATTGAAAAAAATATAATTGATTTCTGAGGTAGGTGGGTCGTACAATGAAAGGTTGTAAAAGGTAAATTTAAATAATAGGTTTTGAACGCGAGAGACAAGGGGAGACAAAAAGGGAGACAGTTATAAAATAGCAAAAGGTTAGAATTCAAAAGTAATAAATGAAAAATGAATATAACTTTAATGCGTAAAGTTATATAACTTTGAAATATATATCTTTATACAGGGCGGAAGTGACAGTTAACGAAAATTATAACTACCTTAAATGTAATTCAAAGTCGATTAGAGACAGAAAGACTACAGAGATTAGCATGATGATTTATCTAAAAAAAATCTGTGAAAATAGGAGAGTAAGAATCATATACATATATCATATCATACGTTAGCATGTCCCTTACATCAATTATTATTTAGGAAATTTCTACATAAAAAAGAAATATTAAGCAAGATATATATCTTACACAACACAGATTTGAGGGTTGCAGGGCATTTTAGTAAATTAAGCTTAACGTTTCTTTTATCAATTGATGGTTACGTGTTAGGGTTCCGACTTATATGCCGATTTTTCGTTATGGAATCTAACATTAATTAAAAAAAAAAAAAAGTTAAAATATTTGATTTCTGAGAGAGGTGGATTTTAGAAAGAAAGTTTGTAAAAGGCAAATTTAAATGTCAGTTTTTAAAAAAGCGGACCAAGACTTGGGGGAGGTTCTACTGAAAATTGATAAAATAGCAAAGGTTAAAATTCAACAGTAATTAATCAAAAAAGTAATATTACTTTTACATATATAGCTTTTTACAGGAGCGGAAGTGACAAGGTAACGAAAACTATAACTACCTAAAATGTTAATCAAAATCGATTAGAGATAGAAAGGCTATAGAGATTACCATGATGATTAATCCAAAAAAAACTGTGAAAACAGGAGAGTTAGAATCACATACATATTCCCTGGTTCCAGTTTAACGTTAGCATGTCCCTTACGCCAATTATTATTCAAGAAATTTATACATAAAACTAAACAAATACTAAGCAAAATACATATCTTACACAACACAGATTTGTAGGATTGCAGGGGATTATAGTAAATGAAGCTTAGCGTTTCTTGTATCAATTGATGGTTACGTGTTAGGGCACCGACTTAAAAGCCAATTTTTCTTTTTTTTATGGAACCCATCATGGTAAGTCATATTTGTAATAATTGATTTCTGAGGGAGGTGATTCTTTGAATGAAAGTTTGTGTAGTCGTAGGAATGCCGCTTGTCATAAAAAGGCACACAAAAATGGTGGTCAACTGAAAAGTCATAAAATAGCTGCGGTCCGAATAAGACGGAATAAAAATCAGACATTAGACGGTGCTCGCATTGTATTAGAAAATGAAGACCTAACATTAAGCAATATATGTCAGTGACAACGACCTACAAAAACGGACTATGGACGTATTTCGAGTGTGAATTTGTAAATGTTGTTGTTGATCTATACCATAACCTAACTTGATATGGAGTAAACACGCACACACACACCCATACGTACACAAACATACAAAGTTCACTGTAAACAAAGCATAAATATTATATTTTTTAATCAACAAACTTTCTTTTTCCATATCGAGTTTGGCTATAGTAAGTGTTAGATTGTAGACGTTGAAATAATAATATATATATATATATATATATGTATAAATATAAAAAGGATTGTTGCCCTGCTGTTCCGTTACTCCTTGTTAGTACACCATGAACCATTGAATTAGCTATGATAAAGTCCAAATTTTTTGATTAAGGCAACACACTTATATACAATCAGATCGGAGTTACAAATTATTATGAATAAAAAAACACATACTATAGCTTTTGGTTATTTGAACTTTATCTAACTAATTATATGGACTTAAAATGGAATAACTAACCTCTGGATTAGGAAATCCCCGCCTGGAACCAAAAGAGAATTATAGCATTTTAGTACATCATGCGTTCATATTTACAAGCCCGCGGTTAGATTTCATAGTATGTGAACTGAGTAGTACATTACTTAGTCCGGAGACAATTTCTGATTTCACTTGAGATTTATGTCAGTTTTCACTAACGACGAACAAAGTAATGCATAAAAAAGTAACGCCTCGTGTCGTAACTTTAGACGGCGCCTAACTTCGTTAGATATAACATATAAAATAAAACAAATAAATGAAAATATACTACGGCATATATATACGTTTTTTTTAATCCAGAAATCACCGAAGTCACTAGAAATACGATTAAGTCGATTGCGAACACTGAACGTAGCAGTGAAAACGGACATAAGGAGTTTTCCTATAAAATTGTAGCGATGAAATTTGGAATTTTCATTTAAAATAAGTTTGGTTTACTAAGCACGTCTTAGCATCTTAACTAATCTTAAGAAATTTTGTATGTAAAGAATGCCGAACTTAGGATACTTTATAGACTTGGCGACCAACTCTGATGACAGATAGTAGAATATATTTTAGGAGTGTGACCCGAAACCACCAACACAATATAATGAAAATATAAATTAATATGAAGATAAGCCCGATAAGCCCGTTAACCCGAATTCAAGCAGCGTGTTGGGTGCATGCTCCAAAGCCCTCTGTCCTATATGAGAGTAGGTCAGTGTCTTTAATTTGTTGATAATGCTTAGTGAGTATTGTGACATTTAATTGTGAGTTGGAGAAAACCAGTCTTCAATGGTCATGCCACGGATGCCACAGAGTTCCATCGGTAACTTATGTCTAAACATCGCCGAATCTAAAACGGCCTTCCAAGAAGTGCTGGCTACTCATGCACGCCCATGTGAAAGTACTATGGACCTATAGAAAACCGGACAAGTACGAGTCGGACTTGCGAGCGAAGTGTTCCGTACCATCTATAAAAAAGCCAAAAAGAAACTTGTCTGTTTTATAGGTGATCCGTTATGTTTTATTACAATATGTTTTTTAGTATTTGTTGTTCTAGCGGCAATTGAAATACATGTATTGTGAAAATTTCAACAGACTGACGGACGGACAGTAGTGTTAGTAATAGGTTCCCGTTTAACCCTTGGGTACGGAACCCAAAACTGATGTCAAAACCGGGCTTATATACTCGAAAGCGGATCCCCTCTTGAATAAAGTTTAGTCAAAGAATCACTCACCTACTAGGGCCTCGAATAAATTCCTCTATCGAAGGAGGCGGAAAGTTGGTTCCAGTCGCAAAGTTCTTTGGTTTCTGCAATAAAGAAGCATCAATTAGTGTTCGTTACAACCTTTAAAAAAACACATATTTTAATTCGATTATATACAGTTCATAAACCAATATAAAGGTGTTGCAATTCTTTTTTTTTAATCATATCTCCTAACTTCGATATAAGGCATTATTTAAGAATTTATTAATTATTTTAAATGAATTAGATTTCATAAAGCCAAAACAGTGATAGCCTAGTTTGTAGGAGCTCGACTTCACTGTCGGGGGGCCGAGTTCGAATCCCAGAACGCACCTCCAACTTTTCTAAGTTATGTGGGTTTTAAGTAATTAAAATATCACTTGCTTCAAACGGTGAAGGAAAACATCGTGAGGAGTTTTCTATAATGTTCTCAAAGGTGTGTGGAGTCCACCAATCCGCACTGGGCCAGCGTGGTGGACTACGGCCTTAACCCTTCTTTTTGTAGGAGACCCATGCTCTGTAGTGGGTCAGTAATGGGTTGATATGATGATGATGTAATATCAATTATTTTCTGCCTGCGACTCATCAATCAAGTTAACGAATCAAGTTGAGCACAACATAATGCTACAAGTTTCCCGACGAATTCTTAACTTTAAACTTCTGTTAATCTGTTTTTTTAAAACGGGCGACAGTACAAGTCCGATAGATTTCTTATGCAACCACTATCAAAGCGTAAAATGTATTTGTTAGTTAAAATTTGGCGTTGTAGGGTTAGCTATTCTGCGGTTAAAATACAAGCCGTAAATGAATATAGTAAGTTATTATTTGGCCGGTTGACTAATTCCTATAAGTTTAGATGAGAATTTTGTACAACTGTTTTAGTAGCAACGATGACGCTGATGTTATAAAAAGCGAAAATTTATATATATAAGGTTAGCACGTACAAATAGCTTAACGGACCTTAATGTATTGCCACGTTTCTTAACATAATATTGCGTCTAATGTATGTGACGGATAGTCACGATTTAGCGCGTTATAATATCTGAAACTGAAATATATTTTACTAGAAATCAAACAAACAATGAACAATACAGAAATCCGAGTATAACACTCGGGTATGTTATAAATAAGTCAACTTATTAAGAGAATCTGTGAGTTGATTATTGGTTAAACTTGTTACCTCAGTTTGATTTCGTAACTTAGTATCTATAAACCGGATTTTGCGGCATTCATGTTCTTTATATTGTATAATTATTTTTTACACAATTTCCATTTTGAAGAATTAACGTAATAAATAACTTTTCGATTACAATGAACATAGGCATGTTCTGTTAAATATATTTGGCAAGAAATAATTAATAAAACCTATTACTTACGTCGTCTTCCCGATGATGTTCGGATGGTTTTCCTTTAATGTCACATTTCTTTACTTGCTTGTCTTGCGAGCGCTTCGTAACAATGGACAATGTGACAGTAGAAATGACCATGTCCAGCAAAGGTCGGGGATGAACTCCACTATTTATTTTTAATTCAGGCATGAGCTCAGAAGTAGATGTCTCACTTTCGCACGAATCTTTGTCGTATTTTACTTCAAGTGTATAGCATGAGACCTCGGCCAAACTAAATTTCCATGGGAACGAGTCTTCAATAACTGGGGAGTTCAAAATGTAAGTTAAACTCACTCCGTAGTATGTGTGATAAATCTAACGCACACCGTCGAACAACTAGTGAAACCAGTGAATTAGGGGGCACCCAAATTTTTGCCACAAACGAACTGACATTTTTCTTACAATTTGCACTTTTAATTACTTTTTTCATTTCATTCATAACACAGATGATCGTCATGTAAATAGCAAGAAATTATTATATAAAAAAGACATTAAATCAACCAATTCTGGAACGCCGATTGGCGCAGTGGGCAACGACCCTGCTTTCTGAGTCCAAGGCCGTGTGTTCGATTCCCTCAAGTGGACAATGTTTGTGTGATGAAAACGAATGTTTTTCAGTGTCCATGTGTTTATTTTATAAATATTTATATTCACTAAACCATTCAATAGACATCTTGGTACCTTTAACAAAAGCTACGCTGGCTGCCCACTGCACCAATTGGCCGTCAAACTACTATACTTAATTCAACTTACCATTTTGTTCACGTTGAGGTCTAAAGTATGTGGGCTGATCGTGTTGGATAGTTTTCCACAGATAATTCATTTGGGGACTAGAGGCGACGGAGAAATGGCCGAAACTGGTGGAGCAAAAAAGAAAAAGAATAATACCAATATAAAAATTATACACAAATCTACGTGGTATTGCGTATGCGACTCTATTCCAGTCGCAATTGGTTGCAAAATTTAATTTCAAAAATGCAACTCTTAGTTTTTCTAAGGTACGTGCGTTTTAAACAATTAAAATATCAATTGCGCACTGGGCCACGTGGTGGACTGCGGCTTAAACCGATCTTATTGTGGGGGGAGATCCGTGCACTGTGGTGGGCCAGTAATGGCTTTTAAGATGAGATTAGATGATATAAACAAGATAAACGGAATTAGATAAGAAAGTTAACTCACCTCAATACTAAAACGCGATTTGAATTTAAGACATGCCGATCGATTGCGTCCCTTATTTTTATACAGTCGACTGCGGACACCACGGACGACGGCATGTAAATTTGTGTCAGCCCTATTCCAACTGATAGCAACATCCTATTGAGGCGTGAGTAAATTTTCAGAACCATATCATCACTTAACCAGGACTCCACCTTCTTAGGCTAAAACGCAAAAGATGAAAACATAGTTAATACACGCACTTAATTAACTGCACTACATTTAAACTGGAAATCATAGTTAAGGGGCACGATTCAACCTTTACACATTTCATAAGTCAAAAGTAAAAAATATATTTATTCAAGTAGGCCCATAGGTGGTACTTTTGATGCGTACATTACATGAGAATTAGGTAGTGAGATGATGGCGATAACCATAATATGGTGTCAACTGTAAAATTACTTTGTCATATATAGTTTTCTATGTAAAATAGAAAACTATATATGACAAACCGACCGTTCAATGTTCAATGTTCAAAAGTTCATTCAGCTAGGAGTTCTATCAGCAACCGTGTATGAAAACAAAAAATGATCGACCAACATTCAACCCCTTCATAAATGTTGAGCGTTTGAATTTCCTTTAAATTTCTCACAACACAGACGCACGTACAAAAACACACACACAAAATACATTCAACATACCAACAGATGCACACTAGACACATACCACTATAATTACGCTTTGTATTGCTATTTATTACCCTAAAACTATACCTAAACATTTGTTCACTGTTATCATAAAGATAATTATAATTATGTACCTATTCTTAAGTATTGCACTTGAAGAGCACTGCCTCCCTAGGGGCAGAAGTTTTCCAATTTCTACATATCGATAATTTTTCTAACCACAGATGGCTGTAACAATTGCTTGGATCATTTAACTAATAACTAATGTGTCTTTTTGTATACCATTATAATTGTACTTGTTTCTTTGTGCCCAATAAAGTATTCTATTCTATTCTATTCTATTTTGGGGGGCTATCCACATCTCGACTATAAATTCTAGTGTTAAATACTCGTTCCGGAATTTAAAAAAAGAAAAAAGTCAAAGCTGTCTTGAGGGTCTAGTATTTGGAACGACTACGAACTCGTCCCGTTTGATTCTTGGTCGGCCCCGAAAATTGTGACGTTTTGGGTTTTTCTTACAATTTGCAGTAGCGGCCCAAAGTTACGAAATTTGCTATATTTACCACCGTGCCTCGCGAAACACATTAAGCCCTCGATACCGGTTAAGATCACAAATAGATAACAGATAGATGGAAGAAGGCTAGAATAGAACCGGCGAGAAAGTCAGCAGATTGCTCTTTATCAACTTGATTTTATAGTTTACAATCTTTAAAATTTTCTATCTTGTGAGAGATGAGAGCGGAGCCTTCTTTCAAGCAGCCGTGTCGTTAATAATAAACCGTTGTACAATAAAACCCTAATCAGTTTCTACGTGACATCGTACTGGAACGCTTCGTTCACGTTTTTGTCTTTTGTGATAAATAGGCTGACACGGCTGAAGAAACTTTAAAATTATAAATTCAAAATTGCAACTGCCTGGGATCGAATCCGGGACCTCCTACATAATAGACCACAGCTCTCACCTCTGTGCCAGAGAGCTCGTCAAAAACCTATCTTACATTTAGGTTATTTATATAAATACGATAAGTAAATATGATTGATATCGAAACGTGCCAAAAGACGTGATGTATCGATACATAAATTACACAGAACAGTTATATCACGTGTGTTTTATGGCACATACCTTTTCATCAGTTGGCTTGTCCTCTCTCTTCTCGCTAGGTTCACTTTCCGACTCCAAGCTACGGTGTCTCACGTGCACCAACTCAGCACCCGAGCCTGATCGACTGCCGCCACGGCCGCAGGAGGACTGGCATACAAAACATTATTATTTAAAGCCCAACAAGGAGTAAAATACCAAAAAGATAAAGTGCCGGAGAAAAAAAAAATTAAGTAATTCCTTCGATAGATCGTATCATTCTAAACACATTTTATTATTACAGCCAAGGTGTAAGATCGCTACCAGCAAAGATATTGTAGTTTTAAAATCTTGTTTTTTTCAAACTTCTAAGAGTTTCGGTGAAAGAAGTATGATGCTTTAATGATGAAGTAGAGGCAATAAGACCTCCAGCAAAAGGTCTAGAAGATGTGTTTGTAAGAGTAGAGGAGACGTAATTGTATTATCCTTTATTTTAAATAAGAAACCAATTTTAAAACAGCTTTAAATTTTTGTGCCGTTTTATTAAGAAAAATCCATATTCATCATTCATAGGGCAAAACAAAAACGGCCAAGTGTGATTTGGACTCGCGATCTACAAAATGGGAAAAAAGTATTGGAAAAAATTAAGTTATTTGTTTGGGGCCCCCCTTAAACATACATTTTATTTTAATTAAACAATTTATTAATAAATTTATAAATAATATAACTCAAAAAGCTGTGAATATTTCAAGCGTCTACCTGGTGTTATCAATATCGACCAAAACAAGTCACATCTGATGTATAGAAGCACCTTTAAAAAATTTTAGTATTTTTGCTATAGCGGCAACAAATTTCAAGTGTCTAACTATCACAGTTCATGCCTGGTGACCGACAGACAGACGGACGGCGGAGTCCCTTCTATTACTATTAATAGGACCCCGTTTTATAATTTGGGTACGTTAAAACAAAATAGAAATTAATAAATACATATTTTTAACCATTCACAATCCAGCGTACGTACAAGAATATGTAGTCTTGAAATAAGCTGCTTAAAACATTCTAAAAATGGAATATTTCAAGTAGTAATATTACATCTTCCATATCACTGAATCTCCTTTAGAACACTATTTTATTAGGTTATTTATTATTTTACGTAAAAAAATCTGATTTTACTCACCGGAGGTGTCCCTTTTCGCTTTAACAAGTAGGATGGCATGGGTTTCGTGTGGGACGACGATTGAGCCTGAGTATCTGTAAGAGAAAATAAAATCATTAACAATTCTTGAGTCTTCTTCTTAGATATATTAATATTGTTACAAAGTGCCGGTATAACATGTCCACAGTAATTACGACTACTTGATTGCCGATTAGCACCGTGGTCTGTGACTCAATCGGCCGTCGAAATATATGTGGTAGAGCTTTTTTTGACAGACGTCATCCGGTTTACTACTATCGTTACGTCATGCTTACTTCTGCTGCAATACTGAATTCCGGTCTGAAAGTCGTGGTTGCCGGTGTAAATACAAATATATGACGCTGAACACCTACGCTTCAGATTGGTTGTTTAACTGCGACACTTTGTAAGACTTGTTACTTGCATGCCCTACGATGTGCTGCTCTGGTTACATGCGATGGTTTTCCACTCACCATCAGATGGCCTATCTGCTTAAAAATAATATCTTTATACTTCAAACTCACCGGCAGACCCCTTCAGTCGAGGCTGGTAGCTCAACCAGGCTACCAGCAACGGGTCGACACTGATAGCCATGGACTCAGAATTCAGGTTCAGGTACTCTATCATAGATGGAAGTGGGTCGTTGCAATATTGGAATGCGCATCGGATGTAAGATCTGTGGGAGACAAAACATCATCAATCTTCAGCCTTTTATCATACTGCTGGAATGCTGCTAAATTTAAGATTTTAAAACAAGTTTTGATTTAACCTAGGAACCCCCTTAATCGAACTCTCTGATGTGACAGAAGCGTTTTAATATTTACTATGAAGCGAATATTCTATTTGTGCTGTAAATAAATTGCTGACCAAAACTTTAGGACATAAAAAAAGTGGTTTTACATCAGTTTCTAAAATACTGGCGATCGTAATTTTGTTTTAAAATTTAGTAAATTAATTTAAACTTACGAGATACTCGGTATTTCTGGTGCAGAAAGAATCCAGGCGTGTTTTACACCGCTTGCACCTGGAAATAATTAGAAGCTTTAAAATTCATAAATTAAATTATTAGGAGATGTGGACTTGAGACATTTGGCAATAACTTAATTTACCAGCACGGTTAGCCGCTAAAAGTACTTATATTACTAATAAACAATTATTTTCGTACAAACTTTCAGCCGCTATTCTACACGCGGAGTACACTGAAATTCGTGGGCGTCGCATTTCCCGCCCACGATATTACTTCAATTACTCTTAAGGGTCGTAGCATGATTTTAAATGACCTATAAAATTTCTCAAAAATTAGGCTATCTATCAAAAAGATTTTTCTACCAGTATCCACCAGTAGTATCTACCAGTTATCCTTGAAGCAAGATTTTTTTTTCCGTTACAAATTAACCCTTGACTTTAAATTACCTGCTGGTAAGTGACCTTAGGCTGCGTCTAAGGTCGTGCGCGCTTGCCTGGAAGATGCCTATTCACTTTTGATTTTAAGGTACTCATATTGTGGGTACTGGGGTTAATTGAAGCCGGAATTACATTCCAGATCATTGTGGTGCGAGTCAGAAACAAAGATGCAAAGCGCTTCGTACGCGTCCGCGGTACATCGACCACTCACGGTGCCTCGTTATCCTTAGGGTCTAGTCCACTAAACAGGCCGAGTGCAGATTAATACACTACAATCCTTCGAGGAGTTTATGACGGATTCTCAGGCATACAGGTTTCCTCATGTTGTTAGGGGAATTGGTTTAATATGTCATAATTTCGGAGTGTGTCAGCTTTTCAGAATTAGCTGCGAGGTACCGAAAGAATCTGCACCGTTACGTTGTTGAAATACCGCACCGCAAAAGGCCAGAATGCCGTCCCATCTTCCGTCTTCCCAGATACCTATAATCTGGGTACCTTCAAATCAAGAGTGAATAGGCATATTCTAGGCAAGCGCGCCCCATCTTAGGCTGCATTAATTCTTACCATCAGGTGTGACTGCAGTCAAGCACTTGTCTAAATATTTGAAAAAATAAGAACCTAAAAGTTCAGACTGCATGTGAGGGCATAAACTTAAAACTTACTCGCTTGTAAAGCAGTAACTTTCACAGAGCCCAAATTGAAGAAATGTGCGTTGTTATATTTCGTAAGGTAGCCCTGCGTCGTTATGTTCTCCAGCGTTACATCCAGCGCCACTAACTCTGGAATATTAAGAACAAAATTTAGCATCATCATCATTTTCAATCCATTACAAGGCACAGGTCAGAATGAAAGGTTTAAGCCTTCCAGCACGGCTAGCATGGGCAGAAGACGATTATAGCCCCGGGGTTATAATCGTCTTCAGCCCGTTTCCCCGGGGAAAGGATATAAATTTATCTTCTCCCACAGCTTTATTAACTCTCAGAGCACTGGCGCACAAGTGGAAATAATATCCGAATAATATATGTGCATATACGAGGGTAAACTTCTCCTATTACAAGTTCCAGTGATTTAGCAGGTGGTCACGTTAATTATATCCCTTGTCAGGGGATATTATCGGGGGATATATTTTAACTCCCGCCCGTGCTAGCCTTGCTGGTGGTCCACGCTGGTCAAGTAAGTGTCTGTTCATATACTTTTAACGCCTTTGGAGGAAATATCATAGATAAAAAATTAAAAAAAAAAGCAATGTGACAACCTTTGCTTCAAAGTGATGATACACTTTGAAACAAAATTGTAATATGAACCTTTGAAATCGAGATAGAAACTACAATGCTTCCTACTAGATGGCGCTAGTCGCTATAAAACTGTATACTAATAAATCCATATACTAATTTCGGCGTCGGCAGTTGGAGAGCCGTAGCTTAGTGGTCATGCCAGAAAGTCGCAGGTTCAAATCCTGTCGTGTCCGAACATTTTTATATGCATTTTAAATTTATAAAATTTAAATTTGAAATTGGCTTAATTTGCTATACCCCGCGAAATGCAGGAGAATTATTAGAAATAATATAATTGTATTTAGTTTATAGACGGAAATATTAATGGGGGCAAACTAAAGAAGTGGTATTTGTTGGGTATATTATTCACAACAATTCAGAATTTGCGCTTTCATTCCACTCACACTATTTAATGAGATAAAGAACCACAACTGATTCATTTTTTTCATTTTTACTCAGAATAAAAATTATGCTTTTTTAAAAGAACTTTTTGGAAAGGATTTTACTTTATACTTATGTATAACTTGAACGAATAACTTCATTTTATAATTTCGATTTTTTTCATTTTCACGGTAATATGTTTTGATGAAAATACGCAAATCAAAAAAGAGATATATAATGTGTGTACTACATAAATAAAACAACATCAAAAAGCTTCCCTAGATAGGGCTACGACCTATTGGCAGTAGAATTAGTATACGCACCTTTATCGTTAAGAGCGTCATTTGCGAGCGTGGTATCACGTAGTGGGCTGGTCAATTTTTCGTTTATAAATGACTTAGCCACTTCGATTGCTGCTTGTAAGCGCGGTGCCGAGCCGCATACGTTCACTTCACCTAAAAAGAAAATATTAATATTTAAAAAAAACTCTTCACGGAAACCACCTTTAATAAATAACAATAATATTAAAAAAAAAAAAAAAAAAGCTTCGACCAATATCTTAAGAAGCTTTCGCTTGGTTTTTGGATCATGGGTCGTATACGTAAGGCAGGCAATGTGGAACGGCAAGTACTGTGAGTTCCTCACTCTGGAGACCCGACCGTTTGCTTGGGTACTCAAGAGCCCCTCAAGCAGAGGAGTGGTTTTTTTTATATAAACTTTTAATAGTGGTTTTTGTTTTTCTTTTATAATTAAATAAATAAAATACACATATAATAAATTATAGTATAAAAAAACATCAAGAAGAGTAAAGTCGAATGTCTGAGCCACGTCCTGAGCGATCCCAACTACTACATATTAATGATGGTTTAATGGTTAAAGTAGAGGTTTTTTTTATTAGTGTGCTCTCTACGCACGTTCCGCTCTGACAGTGGAGCATCCTCAGGAGAGGTTGATTTTACAATAAAGCATTACTAAGTGAAAATTTCGCCAAATGTATCGCCATTGTCGCAAGTGTGGAATATATGATCAATGGCTACGTTATGACCGCTGTCTGAAATATGTTTTAAGAATGAGTTTTTTCAGGATGTTTATGATTGAAGGCCATATTATCTTTGAATCAATCTCTGTCAACTTGAAAATCTGGTTGTTTGTGAAGAAAGAACCATGCGTGAATGTATCATCATCGCTAGCGTGGAAACATTTTTTCGCTTGGCGCAAGAACGCGAGAAGTTCGCTAAGCTGACGGCCAACCTCTAATAGATTAACAATAAGTAGAATATATATTATAAAAATAATAAATAAATATACAATGACAATACACAGATCGCGATCTAGCCCCGAAGTTAGCATAGCTGGTGGTATGGGAATATATTTATATATTTTTATGAATATAATACACATAAATACTTATAAAATACAGATAAACACCCAGACAATGAAAACATTTTCCAGTTGTGGGAATCAAACACACGGCCCTGGACTCAGAAAGTAGGGTCGCTGCCCACTGCGCCAACCGGATGTATAAGAAGAAGAATTATATTATAAATTCTTTGGCGTCTTCTTTCCGCAATGACGCCATTTTTTTCATGGACATTGAGAGTTAATGGATTCGAGAGTTTTACTTTCTGTTATCATAAATTTTATAATAAATATACTATATATTCACTATATATATTTTATTCCGATAATTCGAGATCTGTAATTTGAGAAGTTCTGCATTTGGTCTGGTCTGGTGGGAGACTTGTGGGCTTTTCCGGTACGACGCTGCGTAGAAACCGATTAGGGGTTTAAGTTAAAAGTAACTGCCACACCCCTAACAGGTTACCCGCTACCATCTTAGACTGCATCATCACTTTGATTGAATATGCAAAAACCGTCACTGGGCCGTGCAGTTTTTACGGTTGAGTTACCGAAATTAATACATATACCGATCAATAACAAGATCAATACCGAATAAATACTGAATAGATACCGAATAAACACTTACTTATTCCGACGATGTAATTGAACAGAATACTTTCTCGGTGGTTGAAGAGTGCTTTGTTTATCAAAGAATGAGTGCCCATTTCCAGCGAAGTACTAGCACAAGGCCTCGGGTTGTCTTCGTGTGGTGAACATATGCTAACACGCATGGAGTTTATTCGTGAGGACGTGTGGAAACGTGCGCCTTGAAGTAGCGGAGACGAGTCGTCAGGCATCTGACATGCTGCCGAAGACACTCTGCAAAGAGACGCAATATTAATATGTAAAAGCGATTGGGATAGAATATTTGATTTAACCTAAGTGGACAACATACCAAAGATGATATATAGAATAATTAGCATCAGAAATCAATATAATTTCTTATTATTTTATCTAAACTTTACATACTGTTACACAGTTAGGAAAAGAAAGTACGAATAGAGAGAAACACAAAGACTGGAATAGAATACAAAAGGCGGCCTTATCGGATTAGAACAACATTAGCGAGAACAAATAGGTGCTGTAAAGTTATTATAAACCTACATTTAAATATATATATATTTAGTTATTAGTAATAACAAACAAAGTAAGTTGTAATACTAACAAAGTGAGCCTATAAGATGCCCATATTGAGAGAGTTGCGAATATGTAAGTAATTAATAATTTTATGTTGGCGGCCATCTTGGTTTATAGTATTTTCTAGTCAAGCTCTTTGATTTGATGTCGATATTGATGAAGTTGTGAAAAAATATATATAATCTGTTTCTTCTATAATAGAAGGTACTTAACAAGTACTTTTTAACACAAGTTCCTTTTTAATTAATTAAATATAATAAAATGTATTGTAAAAAAGAAATACGTTTTTTTTTTATCTTCTTATGTATCGTGAGTATTGTGTTAACTAGAATAATAGTAATTTCACGTCGGTTAGGTTCACTAGTGATGGCAATCGATGGAATAAGTAGCACTTTTTTTCGGATTTTGTGTAGCTGATTATCCTCAATGATTTTAAAAGCGTAACGCGGGCTTGTTAGCGTGGCCTCGAAGGCTTAGCCAGAAAGAGGCTCTGCAGCACAGCACAAAGAACGTCCCGCTGCCCGTTCCCGTTCTCCGTCGCCTCGTACAACACCCGCGGGATAGTGACAACTGTATTTTGATCTATAGTCACTGTGGATACATGTGGATTGTACTTAAATATTTAATTCGCCTGCGCGCGATACCACAGTACTCGGCGCGTCTCTGCTTGTGAAGCACGGTGTATTAATCATACATGTGGGTCGCATTAACATCTTTTATTTCGAGTACTAGCTGTGACACCCCAGGGTACCTAAGGAATCATCGGTACACCAAAAACTGGTGACCCCGACTTCTGAACCGAGGATCTGAACACGCAACCTTCTGATACACGTAAATTATTATAAAATAGTTATAATTATTGTAATTCAGTAGTGTGCTCACCTGTTAGGATACAGAGGCTCAGTAAAATATATGACAGCTGAAGGAAATTGCACGTCCAACACAAGCGGTGATTGGATCAGCTTCTCCGAATGCTCAGTAGGCAGAACACGGACATGTAAACCCCTCAATTGGAAGTTAATATGCCTTAGAGGCAAATTCTCTGATAGGGCATCGCATTCTTCCACTGTGAGAGTACGCACTTGTACTTCTACGGGATAACAAATAAATAGTATTACCTGGCTTATCTATAATTTGCACGACAAGAAAAGAAAAACAACGTCGGTGCAAAGTTAATTTAACAGCAATACATAAAATCAAAGCAAAATGGCAGAGTGTTATAGAAATATTTAAGCTTTTTAGTAAAGTCTTCCTATTAAATTAACTGATCATTATCAACACGTTACTGGCCCACTACAGGGCACGGGTATCTTAAGCCGTAGTCCAACACGCTAGCCCAGTGCCGATTGATAGACTTCACACTGATTTGAAAATATTATTATCTCAATGTTTTCCTACGACGATAAAGCAAGTGATATTTTAATTGCTTTGAATTAAAAACGCACATAACTCAGAAAAGTTAGAGGCGAGCTCGTGGCGGCGAAAATACGCGGTTCCTCCGAAATGGAGGCTAAAGCCTCTAAACATTACTCTTGCTGATATACGCGAAGAAATAAATTACATAAGAAGCAATATACTCTATAAATTTTATGTCCTTCCTACATGCCCTAAATAAGCACCAAATCAACTTGATTTTTGGCATAACTTGAAAACGAACGGTTCCTACGGAATATAAAAGCACATAAACGCCGACGAAGTACGCGAATAGCAATTAGTATGAATAGACAAACAAAGGCTGATGTTAGCATAATTTTACATACCTTCGACTATTGGAGGCACTTCACTAAGCGCATCCCGTATTACAGCCAGTCGATGCAGCAATCCATTGGACATATTGACCAGCATTGGTCTTACTCGAATAGTCAACATGCTCTGTTCCTCCCAGTCACTAAAAAAACATAATAAATATAACAACCGCCTTAGATTTTAGCCCCTGACGCACTGGTGGGCACTGTTTGATAAGCGGGAGATATAGTTATCGATTTTCTCTGGTCTGTTCTGGTAGCTCTTCGGACGTTACTAGATAATTAGCCACTTTACTGACAGATGTAGCCCTCTGGTAAGATAAATTAGAACATACCCCTATAAGTTTAGCCCGCTACTATCTTAGACTGCATCTACTTACCTACGACTTACGATTTATCTTACTTACCTAAAGGTAAGAGATTTTTGTAAAGGGCTAGCTAATAAAATATTTAATAGAACATAGGCTTGCTTGCACGCAATTAATACGTCGTATTCAAGCATCGCAATACTAGAAAGTCGAAGTACAATTGATCTTATTTAAAACTGTATTAAAGCCCGAACATCCTTACAATTCTGTCATGTCAATATTTAATCATGAAACGTTTTACATATATCCTGCTACCCAAATGTGTTCTCCTACCAAAGACACTCCAGATTACATATTGCATTTTGAATACATTTTCTACGTATAATGTGAAAACATCGAAATCACATCACTGCGTCATGTCGGGGAGATTGAAAATTTGAGAGTTTTTAAACAAAAGAATAAAGAAGCTCACCTGTATTCAAAATCCCATATCGGTTTTTCGTTCGGAATTGAAATGCTCGATTGTGGAGCTCTAACGTGATTCAACTCAAGATAAATAACAGGCTTCATGTCCTGCCAAAAAGGATCCATGTCTTCCTCTGTCTCACTCTCCTCATCGTAGTAAAATCTTGGCAACTATAAATTACAAGTTCATAATCATCATCTCACAGACGACATTAAGCGCGTCGCAGGTAGCCGCTGGATCCAAGCGGCTCAAAACCGTGGAACTTGGAACTCCCCACAAAAGACCTATGTCCAGCAGTGGACGTCTATCGGTTGATGTGATGATGATGAATCATCATCATCATCATTATCAACTCATTACCAGCCCACTAGAGGGCACGGATCTAGTCCCAGAACGAGGAGAATTCCACCACGAGCCGAGTACGGATTGGTAGACTGCACACACAAACAAGTGACATTTTCAATTCCTTACATTAAAAAGGCACATAACTCCGACAATAGAATTATTAGTCGGCAATTTTCAAGTTTTCACTTGTGTAAAAATGATATTGCTAAATAACTCTTGTTATTTATCGTACCGTCACGTCAAAATAGTTACGCCCTGTTTTGTCACACTTCAACTGACCGCACCTTCATATGTCGGAACGTGACAAAACATGCTATACAACTTTTACTATTATGGGGGAGTAGCGGTCTCCACATTAGCCTAGCTAGTTGGCGTCATAAGATCTTACATCGCACTACCGAAGTTTTCACAAATGAGGGCCACATATGGTCCCCTAGCACAACAACAGATCGGAGGAAGATCTTCCCATTGTTACCGTCGAGTGCATTACTATGGCTCCCGTAAATTGTTGACCCCGACGTGATCATCGAATCACACAACCTACACACGCAACGCACGAACGCACGCGCGACGCACTATGTACTCCTGACGCAAACATCGCACACACACGATTGGTTAGACAGAGTCACACCACAAAAAGTGCACATCGACGTCGTTCGATCTTTGAAGTACATCAATGACGGTTGATCCGGCAACGCATCGCCGTCGCTCCACGACCATGAGGCACGTTAACAGCGATGGTCGATTCTCCCACATTGACGTTTATCTCTAAAGCACTGCTATTTTCCAGTTCCGAAGGAGAGTCCTGTGGCGGTCTTCACTGCAATCTAGCTAGATGGTGCCTCAGGATCCTACATCGCGCTATTGAAGTTTTCACTGATGACGACCACATTAGGTCCCGATCACAATACCAGCTCGGAGGAAGATCTTCCCATTTTCCCAGCTCCCGTACAGGGTTTAAAGTACATAAGTAAGTTCAGTAGTAAAGTTTTCTCTATTACACTTACCTCTTCCTCTTCGGCCAAAGCGGCCTCAACCGCTTGGTTACTCAACTCCTCCTCTACCCAACTCCAGGGTTCTTCGTTGGGATCTACTATTTTTTCCAGGTATACTGTTGGTTTTTCATCATTCTGTGTACCAATGGATAAAGTAAATGAATACATTGTTTATCAGCGAATAGTGAACTTAAAGGTGAATTCCTACTGCGCTAGCCGATAAAATGCAAAGCATTTCTTCAAATCTTAAATGTTTTGGGTAGCTGCGATACGATCCCGTCAAGAAAACTCACCCTGTTTATTAACGAAAGGTACTATATTTTGCACGACTGACGCCTGGACATAGCTCATTGTAGCAAGAACATAGAAAATGTTAAGAAAGTTCAAAACATCTTCGCCGATAACATTCGCGGCTGCGTTTTTAAATATCGCTGAGCGCATTGCATTGCAAGGACAGCGTAAGTTCTTGGCGTAGGAAATCTCAAAAGTGTATGAAAATGCAATCAAAGATTATACTTATTACATTCATACATATATAGGCGAATGATAAATAAATAAATAAATATACTACGACAATACACACATCGCCATCTAGCCCCAATTTAAGCGTTACTTGTGTTATGGGTACTAAGATGACTGATGAATATTTTTTATATATAATATACATAAATACTTAGAATATACATATAAACACCCAGACACTGAAAAACATTCATGCTCATCACACAAACATTTTCCAGTTGTGGGAATCGAACCCACGGCCTTGGACTCAGAAAGCAGGGTCGCTGCAAACTGCGCCAATCGGCCGTCAAATGATGTAAGGAATCAATATCTTATTCATATACCGCTTCCATCTATTCCTTCGTTGGTAATAAAAAAAAAGATGTTTACCGTATTGTCGAGGTGGCCGCACGCGCACTTTCCGTGCGAGGCAAGAGTTAGATTCCTTGCGGCCATTTTTAAATATAAAAAAGATGGCGAGCGCATTCTACAATTGATGACCGCGTCTGTGGCAGTCAGTTCGCAGATGCTACGACGTCGTTTGCGACCGGCGCCATCTGTTTCCGTAATCTAAAAGATAAATTACCTTTTTATATTACCGTCTATTCGATCTACAGTATTTCGTAACGATATGCAATGTTTAGTGTTTATGGTATTAAGCAAGTAATTACATTCAAAATTTAAAAACCTGCCGCCCCAATTAATAGATCCCCAATAAAAAGAGTAATCCCCAATAAAATAAGTAATTAACTATTTTGTGGTGGCGGCCATTTTAGATTTGAAATGAACATTATTCTAATTGTCAAGCCCTTTTATTTGATACATTGATGGCGTTGTGAAACAATATGTAATCCGCCATTTTGCGGCGCCATTTTAAATCAAAATCGATGCCACAGACAGACACACATCTAGGCGCTTCAAACTTATAAAACCCCGTCGTTTCTGCGGGAAAAATAAACTGCGTTTTTGTGATTATTAAAGCAACTGTTCGAATTATATACCAATTCGAATATGTTTTTCGTTAAACTGTTTTGTTTTGTTTTAATTTAAGTTATGTTTTTTGTTTCTGTTTTAAACTTCATTCATTATACAGCGTTTCCTTCGTTACAACAATAGTATCATTGTAAACTTAAAGCGAACCCGCACTTGTGTTTTGTTTAGATACGCATGCCAGATTGCCAGTAATTGGGTTTTCACTACAACTTAATGTTTCTCAATTGTGTCGTTCCTAAGCTAGTTTCAGTGTATAACCTGTGTGTTTCAGATGAACCTAATTAATAAATAAATTAAAACGGAATAAACGGAAGAGTTATATCATCAAATAAAATTGCTCTTTCGTTTTGTTTTTATATCGGTGAAACAAGTTTGTCGGGCACCACTTACCCAGAAGGCCAAAGATACTTGTTCAAAGTATGCGGTAAAAGCCAGAACTGCGGGAGTGGCAGTAGCCCGTGTTTCTTCAACGCCCTCACGGTCCATCCAAGTAGGAAGCCAGGACCAGGCCCACTCTGACCAGCTTTCATTTCCAACGCGGTCTGCAGAGCTGGATGTTGAGGTATCTGTGGTAGAAGGTACGAATCATATTTTTAACATAGAAAACGACAGTGAAGCAGAAGTTCCTAATATTTCCTGCCTTCCGAACCGTTTGTAGAGTCAACAGACATATTTAACCGTCAATAGTGATTATCAAGTAGGCCTACCTGAATTCACAGAATTATGTTTATTACTTTGGCCTCCTTTCACGGAGCAATGCAGGAATCGTCCAATGATTTGTCAAAGGCGCCTGGACCGATATGGATTTTTTTTTCAAAAGCGTGTACTTCTCAGGTGGTCCTATTGTCATCAGGTCTAACAATACACAAGGAACACCGGCTAAAGTTAAAGTCCGTGTAGGGTCAAAACATTTTGGACTCTTACTCTTTCTAAACATAGCGTTAACGTGTTTTTATGTTGCTAAATTTCTGAGATAATATATGACACACAGAGACATGTGATGCTACAGATTCGCTCCAAGTAAGCCAGCATTATTTCTGATTACATTGCCATGTTTCCATACAATCTACCATGTTTCTTAAAATCTTGAGTGCACGATAAAAATTATCTGATAAATAATTTAACATACTGATTAATGACTAATTCTCGAAATAATGTATAATGAGCAAATAATTATAATTAAGGTACTCACTACCATATTTGTAGTGGAACAAAAAAAGCGCATCTTGATGTTACGGTTCTGCAAGAGCAGTGACGATTGTAGGTGAAGAAAACTGCATAGCGAACTATTTTCTAAAATTGTCGTAAAATAGGTCTATTACTTGAAAAAAAGTGTGTATAATCACTTACCGCAAGGTGAAATTGGAAACTTGCAATGGAATAAAAATTATTAAAAAAAACTACACTAACATCTAACTCATCATCAACAGCCTAAAACCGTCCAATGCTGGACAAAAGGCCTCTCCCAACGGGAGGGCTTGCCCATAATCACATCGCTGGGCCGACGGGTTGGTTATCACAGAAGATGGTAGTAGTAGCACAAATAACGCTGCTGCACGTTCTTCGTTATATTCCCTTAGTCAGCTCGTACGACACCCGCGGAAAAAGTGGGTTGGTGAACTGTATTCTCATCAGCCGTCACCACACTGCACACCCCCTTCTGAGAACTACCCATCCTTACTAATATTATAAATGCGAAAGTGTTTGTTAGTGTGTGTGTTTGTACTACCTTTACGTTCTAACTAAGCAACCAATAAAGTTGATTTTTGGGAAAAAGCTAGTTACAAGGAAGGTGTGTGACATATACTACTATACAACGTGTAAAAGAAAACCGAAATAATAATTCACAGGCTTTAGATGTACATTACTGTACTGTCTCTGAGACTTATCCATGAAACTCAAACGCTCATAGTTTTTCAGTTAACCACTTTCATAGCTTTTTACTGAAAGAAATCAGGGTACGTGCAAAAATTACAAGGCGGTAGTTCACCCAGACCATTCCTACATTAATATATATTTGTGCAACCCTCTCGAGGACAAAAATCTTCCATAGTGAAGATTAGCGTAATGTAATTGAGATTTGAACAATGTATTTTTTATTTATAATATACAGGTTTAAATTTATTTTTTATTTATTTAGGTAACGACATCAAATGCAAAATTAAAATCAATTGATTACTGTCACTTTATTAGGTACGCGTCGCGTAGCGCAGGTACTAAGCGCGTGTCGGTCTTTCATCTTCAATAGGCGTGTCATAAGTAAGCACTTAGAATATTTTGAATTAGTTTTTATGGCAAAATAAATATGCTTCTTTTGATTTAATATTTTCACCTTGTGATTCGCTGTGAAATATACATATGCACCCTTCAACGGTATTTCGTAATTCGGTTACACGTTGTATATATCCCTACGGGATTTTATAATTTAAAAAAAACCGTAATAAAGGCGGTCTTAGAACGTGGGCTAGAACTAGTAGTAGTATAAAAGTACATACGAGGTGGCGTTGCCTGAACGTTAGCTTGTGCAGGTGGTGGTGTGTTCGGCACCACAGGGCTGCGCTCCCTGAGTAAACGTAGCAGCAATACCAGCTGCTCGTTGTGAACGTCCCAAGCTAGCCTACTGGAGAAGAGCTGGATGCTGATGATGCGTGCGCGACGTGTGTTCGCCGATGCAAGGCGCGTCAACACTCTGTGCAATAATAAAGTTTACTATGAAAATAATGAAAAAAAAATTTTTTTTTTCCTATAATCGGTGATACGTGATTATGCAGTCTATGCTGGTAGCGGGCTAAACTGTTAGGTTGTATGCCAGTTACATTTAAAACATACTCCTAATCGGTATCTACGCGACATCGCACCGGAACGATAAATCACTTAGCGGCACGTCTTTGTCGTTAGGGTGGTATCTAGCCTTTAAATAAAGTTAAGTAAATTTTTAAAGTTACCTATAGCCAAAGAATTAAAAACATACAGAACCCTTATTCAGCCGTTATTGCATGAAGTGCATTATGTCAAAAAACAGCGAAAGCGTCCCACGCTCGTTTGACTTCACACCCGCAGAATGTTGCTTACTCCCAAACTTTTCTTATTTTCCCGTTTTATGGTAAGCGGCTAGAATATTAGAGGCAAAATAATCACCGTCAACTGCTAAATAGAATGAAGTGAAAAACAGCCTGTTCGAAAAAGCGGTTTTTGATGCTTCAATATTAGTAATGTACAAGGTTTCTGTATGTTCTTGATGCTGTACCAGAGAAACTAGCAAATATTTTTTTTACTATAGCTAGCAAGCGAGCTGTTATCCTTGAAAAACCTCTTAATAATATTAGGAAATATGAAATAGGACTTACCTTAACTCCAGCTGGCAGCGGTAAAGCAACGGCTCGTGGAAGAACCGGATTTTGCCATCGGAATCACTCTTGTCCAGGCATAATGTCAAGTCATCCAAGCGCACTAGCCGCCGGATGACTGGGTTCTCTTGGTCTATGTCTGTTGGATTATAGGTATAATTATATTAAAAACGTTTTAAATTACACTTGCTGTAACGGTGAAGAAAAACATCGTGAAGAACCCGCATGCCTAAGAGTTCTCCAGAATGTTCTCAAGGGTGTGCGAAGTCTAACTGCTTCTCTTCTAATCTGCGCTTGACTAGCGTCGTGGACTGCGGCCTAGAAGCTTCTGATTCTAAGTGGAGATCCGTGCCCTGTAGTGGGCCGGTATTGGCTTGATGATGATGATAACAAACTGTTGATTTTAAAAAATTTCTTAAGGTAAAGCCTGACGAGGAAAATAAAAATAATTCGCCATATTGCGGATACGAAAATGGAACTATTTTTTTTGTACAATTACTCTGTGAAATGTATTTCCATGCAAAGGTGGCACCCCCAGAGCGGGTTTTTTTATCCCGGTCAAGCTTTACTTAACAATTCTGACAAATCTGTTTTGTGACGGTGTAATATTGCGGATAAAAATGGAACTATGTTTTTGTACAATTACTCTGTGAAATGTATTTCCATGCAAAGGTGGCGCCCCCAGAGCGGGGCTTTTTTATCCTGGTCAGGGTTTAATTAACAATTTTGACAAGTCTCTTTTGTGACGGTGTAATATTGCGGGTAAAAATGGAACTATTTTTTTTGTACAATTACTCTGTGAAATGTATTTCCATGCAAAGGTGGCGCCCCCAGAGCGGGTTTTTTTATCCCGGTCAAGCTTTACTTAACAATTCTGACAAATCTGTTTTGTGACGGTGTAATATTGCGGATAAAAATGGAACTATGTTTTTGTACAATTACTCTGTGAAATGTATTTCCATGCAAAGGTGGCGCCCCCAGAGCGGGGCTTTTTTATCCTGGTCAGGGTTTAATTAACAATTTTGACAAGTCTCTTTTGTGACGGTGTAATATTGCAGGTAAAAATGGAACTATTTTTTTTGTACAATTACTCTGTGAAATGTATTTCCATGCAAAGGTGGCGCCCCCAGAGCGGGTTTTTTTATCCCGGTCAAGCTTTACTTAACAAATCTGACAAATCTGTTTTGTGACGGTGTAATATTGCGGATAAAAATGGAACTATGTTTTTGTACAATTACTCTGTGAAATGTATTTCCATGCAAAGGTGGCGCCCCCGGAGGGGTTTTTTTTTTATCCCGGTCAGGCTTTACTTAACAATTCTGACAAGTCTGTTTTGTGACGGTGTAATATTGCGGATAAAAATGGAACTATATTTTTGTACAATTACTCTGTGGTATTTCCATGCAAAGGTGGCGCCCCCAGAGCGGGATTTTTTATCCTGGTCAGGCTTTACTTAATAATTCTGACAAGTCTGTTTTTTGACGGTGTAATATTGCGGATAAAAATGGAACTATTTTTTTGTACAATTACTCTGTAAAATGTATTTCCATGCAAAGGTGGCGCCACCAGAGCGGGTTTTTTTTTATCCTGGTCAGGCTTTTCTTAAAAAGCCAAGCATGCTCTTCAAAGCGATGCTCTGTTTATAGATGATAGTTTCCACTAATAATTGATAAAAAAAAAAACTTTGAGAAGAGGCAATTAATAAGAATAGAACATACCAGCAAAGGTTGGCTTCCACGCTTGCCCGACACTATCAATTGCAAGGTGTTTTATGGTCAACGAGAGTGTGATGTCATCATGAACATATTTCACTATAAGAGAGTGAACTCGGATTGCAATGTTGCTGACGATCCGACGCACTAAGTCCTGAATGTACCCCGAAGGAGCTTCTACCACTTGAGAGCGGTTACTGAAACAGAAAAAAAAACGTTTTAGCGATAAGGCCGCCTTTGCACTTATCTTTATAATTTATTCTTCTGCTTTTTGTGTATTATCTATTTTATCCCCTGACAAGGGATAAAATTAACGTATCCACCTTCCAAAGCACGACAACAGGGAATTGGAGAAGTTTACCCCAGGTTATTTTTACACGTATGTTATTTACATATTATTTCCCCCTGAGCGCCCATGGTTTATGTCAGAGAATTAAGGACAAACATCCTTTCAGCCACTATTGCATACAGTGCATTGTGTCTACAGCAGTGAAAAGCCTCGCGCACGTCTCACTTCATAACCCGAACCCACAAAACAATCCAAGATGGATGAACCGATTTTGATTTTGATAGATGAAATTACTCTAAAGATTTCTTAGTTATGTTTGACGAAATCGGTCCAAAATGGCGGATTACATATTTTAACTCAACTCCCTCAATATGTGTATCAAATCAAGGGGCTTGAATAGATTATTATACAAGATGGCCGCCAGAAAATGGCAAAACATATATCTTATTTTCGCAACTTCCTCAATATGGGTACCAAAAAAGGACTCGACTAGTCGGATAATGTACAGCAAAGGGCGGTCATACGGTTGATGCTCTGCAAGTCAATGCAGTGGATACTATCAATTTCATAATTTCACGTCCAGAATTTTCAGAGAGAAAAGTCCAATACATAAAACTATATTTAGCGTGACCAAAGATTAGAATCCAGCACTCCAGAAAAGGAACAAATAATTAACGCAAGTGCCTCTCAGGCCGAGACATGACCAATCAAGGCAGGCGTCAACAGCTAAATAGACATCCTTCTTATGGAATGCGGATCAAGCTGAACTAAATGCCCAAGAAATAAAGGATACCCCTTCTGCAGAAATGAGAAGATTTGTAGAAGAAACAGAGTTACAGATAAAGAAGAGTCACAAAGCTGACGTGTCAATGGGCGGGGCACATTTCTCGGACAATCGATGGAGTTGGTACTTGTAATGGGGGTCGGGAGGCAAAGTACGCCTGGAGTGGAGCCCTAGAGCTCGACGACCGCGGGGGGAAGGAGGTGACGTTAACTTTAAGGATGCTTCTTGTAAGGCTTGGGCCTCGGGTTAGGATTCGGACAAACGCACCCGTGACCTTGGATGCGACCAACATCTGGATGACGTTAAAAATCGACATGAGAAATAGAATCTAGACCCTGAGAGTTGATATTTGTAAGTACTGAGCACGATTCCTACGACTTACTTGATAGTCTCCTGCGCGGGGCCTTCGTCTGGCGGCGGATTTAAACTGAGGATGCATTCTGTAAAAAGAAAAATGTGGATTAAAAAAAATGTTCACTCACTGATCAAAACCAGTAGTTTTAGCAAAATAATCAATCAAGGTCCAGTAATCAACAGACTATTATGAAACATATTGCGGTCGTTTCGGACAATTGGACCTGGTAGGCGGCAGCGGTCAGATTACCTAAATGGTTGTTTTTTTACTGCACTTAATTAATATCAAATGCAATTAATTACAACTGCCACGTTGGTCTAACAGTGAGCATGATCGTCTAAGGATTCTAAGGGATAAAACCCACGTCTGGATGATGTTACAAATTAGGAAGTACACGAGACCAATAAGGCAGTTAAGCGGCACAGGGAGAGGAGTCGGACTAAGAATCAGTCCATACGCCCCCGTGACCGCAGATGAGACCCACGTCCGGATGACGATAGAAATTTAGAAGTACACGAGACCAATGAGGCAACTAAGCAACAGAGGGAAAGGACTTAGACTAAGAATTAGTTGGATGAGACCCATGTCCGGATGACATTAAGTATTGGGAAGTTCACGAGACCAATGAGGCAGTTGAGCAGCAGAGGTATAGGAGTTGAACTTAGAATTAGTTCTTAGGCCCACGCGACCGTGGAGGAGACCCATGGCTGAATGATGTAAGAAGTTGGAATGGTACACGAGACCAATGAGGTAGTTAAGCTGCAGAGGGCGAGAAGTTGGACTAAGAATTATTCCATAGACTGGACTGGACTAAGAATATGTCCGTACGCTCCCGGGGCCATGGATGAGACTTAAAACAGGATGACGTCAGAAATCAGGAAGAACTAGGCCGCGGTAGTTAAGTACCAGAAAAAAAAGAAATAGTATACACTAGTACAAGAAAATTACGCACCACAGACCCCCCCCCCCTTTCCCCCGGGACACACTAAATTCCGGCACCGGAGCATTTTCTGAAGATCATGCTCCGGTGCCGGAGCTCAGGTGTAAAGTGAGGAACTCCTCGAACGAGCGCTGTTTATGTACCCCTTTCCTACCTCCCTCACCTTTAACTTTTTGCACCCCCTAGAGCCACCCACAAATATACTTTGACAATACCGAGCTGAACGCCCAATTTAAGCCTTTAATAAACTGGTGGTTTGAGTAAGCGGGGACGCTATTGTTTTTTGGAACACGGAGCTGAAAACAATTAAGTTCTTATTTTTAGGGTACGGTAAAGCGAGGAACCATTCTTTATTTCAATCCATCGATCTATCTGTACCTATGTCACAGCCATTAAAACTACTAACACTGCTATATTTCACCGTTAGGACACATTTACATCTGCACGAAAACTTTTGCAACAAGTCTTACGACAGCCCTTTAGAGAAAACTCCTATAGCGAGTGGAAGATAAATTTTGGAACGTTAGTTCTACTGAGAAGCGTTGATACTCCAGTGGCACTTTGACTTCACTCTTGGAATGCCGAGTTCGAATGCCAGAACGCGCCTGAACTTTTCTAAATTATATGCGTGTTTATTACTTAAATATCACTTACTTCAACGGTGAAAGTAAGCATCGTGACTAAACCTGCATACCAGAGAGTTCTATAATGTTCTCAGGTGCCTGCTGGGATTCAATCTCGGCCCCCCCCCGAAAGTCAAGTCGGAGTCCTACCACCTGGGCTTATTGCCAAATAAAAGATGAATGGCGAGTTCCCATATAGTTTTAGACCAAGATTAAAAATCCACGTTCACGAGTAAAAATTATACTACTTAGTAGTACTCAACCGGACTAACAAAAAAATCAATAGAAGTCAATCAAAGCAAATAGGGAGAAAAAAAACATTTATATAATTGTTAAGTAAGGTTACGTATACCTTTCATCAAAAGAGAAATGGCCATTATTTATTACCTGTCTCACTACTTATTACCAAGAGAATATGCTTTATTTTAGTGTACTGCTTTTCTATTTTAATTGCCAGTGGCACAATATCATTACGCAGTATAAAACAAAAGTCGCTCCCTTCGTGGTACGCTTAGATTTTTTAAACTATGCAACGGATTTTAATGCAGTTTTCAGCAATAGATACCAGTTATTCAAGAGTAAGGTTTATATTATGCAGTATATACATGCATATTAAGAGAAAAGGCAAGAAATCCAAAGATTTGTAATGTCTTAATAAACTTATTTTATTCTGTGAAATCGTAAGTCTAAAATCACGCCAATTTGTCACAAAATCAGTAACATTCCAAGAATCCACTATAATGCGCAATTAGCACAAAACAGTCAAAATGGGAAAAGACCACGAATAACATTTGAATGAGTTGTCAGTTGACAATTGACATTGGACAATGCTATTTGGAACCTAAAGTTGACCCTGCAATTAGAACGTTTTTTTTTTAAATCTTTTACTTCTTAAAATATAGCGTTTGCACAGAAATATACTTTGAAAAGTATTCATACCAACTTTGAAAAGTATTCATACCAAATTAATAATTTCGGAGTCTGAACGGTTTCTAAAATAGCTCGGTCCATTTTTGCCATTCTCCATGGCGCATGTTTTTCACACAACATGTGTGACGCGGTGTAAGAATAAACAGTTGTTCGAAAAAACCTACTGTTACTTTATATTAATTAGACAGTACTGGATGGATGCCACTCTCAGATTAATGAATATAATCACAAGTATCGTCAAACGTCTATGGAAGTTAGACAGATGAGCGGGTCCAGTCTTATTTGTAAACTTGCAACAAGTTTTAAAAATAAAAAAATAAATTCGCATTTTATATAACCTTGAACCATTTGCTATAACTATTATTACGGAACCCAAGGTGTCGCCACACACTTGACCAATTAGATTGTTTTATTATTATTCAAATGAAAACTGCTTTCTTAACGTTACTCGGCTAATTTGCGTCACTCGCTTTATGTTTCCATATCAAAAGGAAACCAAAAAAAGTTGCAAAACAGCCAAACTACACAACAAATTAAACTTATTTTCAGTTACTTGAATTTAAAGGGCTTTATATTTTTTGTTCTAGCTGAACAAAAACATAAAAAGCCCTCGTCTATTTTTTATTTTTTCAAACTGCCCTAAAAGCACGTACCTACCTACCTATCATCAAAGCAAACAACGACTCTCAGCTGTGTATAGAAAAACTCAAGACTTAAAAAGGCTACAGACAGTAGCACAAAACCACAGAATTAAGAACATATAGAATCCTCATTCCACCTTTTTTGCATGCAGGGCACAATGCAAAACATGTCAAAAAACAGTGAAATCGCACAGCGCACGTCTAACTGCACACCCGCGTGTGTTTACTAGCTCACAAACTTTCCCATTTCCCCCATTTCATTGTAAACGTTAAAAACATTAGAGGTAAAATAATTACTGTCAACTACTAAATGGAGTGAACTAATTGACCGCATTTTTGAGAAACACTACAAAGTGGAGTGTTTTTAGTTGTTTCAATATTTGTCGTGTCTCTGTATGTTCTTAATGCTGTGCACGAAACCCCCATAAAAAGAAATCATACGTAATCTGCAAATCTCATAATCAGACACGCAAAGCGTTTCTACCGCTACCGTGTGTAATATTACACGAACCATGAGCCACTTTCGTCGTCTCAATAACTAAAAATCTATTTAACAATTATTTATTGAAGCCCCTAAGATTAACTAGAGCCCCAAATTTCATAAATACAGCTCTCAACGGTTATTGAGATATCAAAGTCTAAAACGCTTGGTAGTTGTGTACAATGGTAAGCATCAGAAATCAGTGAACTATATCTGAACAATTGATTTTTAGTCACACCTAGCGCTTTTCAAAGCTTAAGAGCAAACACCCACTTTCGTATTTCTTTATATTTTTCTTAGGGTTTAGTATAATTAATAATTGACCTAGCGAAGCGAGGTTTTAGGTTTAACTTGGGTTAAATCGCATTTTATCGGCCGTCTGTCAAAGTTCTTTAAAGAATTAAGGAACGTAGTAACACAAAATCACAAATATTATGTAAATCTATGACCCAAATCTGAATTAAATTAAATTATCAAATAAATCAAATAATGAATCCTCAATTTTATAAATTTCAAATGCAATGCAAATTTTCGGAACCGACAGGATTTGAACCTGCGACTCTCTAGCAATCACGGCCTGAGCGCTTTAATCATCAAACTACGGCTCTCCAACCACCGATTCTGAAATTATTAAATGCCTTTTGTATTAGTTTTATAGCAATTGTAGCGATTTATGATCGTTTTTTATAAGTGTAAGTAAAATTAATTTTTAAAATAGTAAAATATACTATATACATATATACTTCTTCTTTTGCAGTCAAATAGTTGTACATCAAATATAGAGGTTCTATTTATTCTAAACATATATTTTCTTGTAGCAAACAATGTTGTAGCAAAGAAAAGAAAATATAGTGTTTTGAAACGAAATTTTGGAATCATATGGAACTTTACTTAAATTTTTTACATAAATTATGTTTTTGATGTCTATAAATGTTATAAATCAACTTGTACATTGATTTAACCCCCGACGCGAAATTGACGGGGTTTTATAAGTTTGTGTGTCATTCTGTGTCATCGTAATTTCCGAACGGGTTTTTTTTATTGTTTGATTTAATTTTCGGAATTTTTAACAAATGCTTCAATATGGGTATTAAATGAAAGGGCTAGACTAGTACAATAATGTGTGCTATATTGGAAGTCGGAGATTTTTTTAATTTTTTGGTGTTATAAGTACTTCTTTTGGCGCATTCGTGAAAAATAATGAGAACAAACTTTTACGATGCGCGTACAAAAAACCTACACCCCGAAGTTAACTATAGTCAACAAAGTAAAAGTTTGGACATCTACGTATGTTTGCATGAGAACTGACGACTGTATTCACGATATGTATTTATTTGTGATACGTAAACTAGGCAGTACTACATCATTAGCTCTAGAATTTACAATAAAATCAAAAGAGATATCACACTCATACACACACAACAGACACGCGCTAAACAAATTTATATATATATAATTATCTTATATAAGCAAACACTAGCTGACCCGTGCAACTTCGTCTGCACCAAATCGGTTATTACCGGAAAACACGTATAAAATTACATTTTCTAAAAATGAATCCCAGCTTGATCGATTTATCGCCCCTATTATAATTACTTTACTTTACCTTACTTGTACATGTACCTATGATAAAAGTAAATAAAATTATTTTATCTAGATAATGCGTTATACTAAAACTTTTCTAAAATTAATTACTTTTTTCTATTGTTAGTGTAGTCTTTTCTACAAACGCAGAATAAGGCGAAAGTCACATTTTTGAAAATATTTTGACAATTGTCACGCCAAAGAAGTATAACTTTTCACACAGTTCACAGTTCACACAAGTTATTTTCTATTATTCATATATTTATTAATTAAATGTGTGGCCTAGACTTTATATAATTGGCTCTTTCAGTTCAAAAAAAATAATAAAGCGAGCAGTAAATAGTCTTGACTTCATATTAAACAATAGGATTTTGAAAAAATATAAAACCGACTTCATTGTTAGTAATGTAATCTATTTTCTATAGATACCAAAAAAAATACACAACTTCGTCTACTTGGATATTTTTTCCAGTAATTTTAAATTAAAAATCTAACTACTGAAGTCTGAAACTATTTTGTTCAACCAATCTGAAAAGTATATTCTTTCAATAAAAAAAATCAAATTGGTATACAAATGACATAGTTCTGAGGGAGGAAAAATAATGGAAGAGGTTATAAAAAAGGATTTCCTTCTTTCTTTGTTAGTTTGTAATCGATAAACTTTGAAATTACTGAACCAATTTTAATAAATGATTTTACGCTTAAAAAGCTATTTTATCCAGAGGTACTGTACATATATCCCAAATCTCCCCTGCCGGGAAATTTACGTTTATAAGTATTATTTCTGCTGCTGTTTATTAGTAATTTAATATTAAGTTGTAACCACAGTGAATGCGACCGAAACCGCTGGGAGCAACTAGTGATAAATAATAACCAATAAAGAAATTATGTTATATATTCGAAGATTCTGTTAACCGATGTACGTTAACATTATTAGTAATATGACATTTGAATGCGTGTAATTTCGTTTCTGCTCTTGGCCGTTGGAGAATTTGCTCATTGGAAGCCAACGATAAGAGGAGCAACCATGTCATGGTGGTATTTGGAAAGGGCAATGGCAATACGTAGTTTCTTGTGTGTGCTCTTAGCCGTCGCGGAATTCATGTCATGGCAGCAGCCATGTCATTGTGATGCTTAGAATTGATTATTACAATTGAATGTGTCTACAGAATTACATGTCTGTGCTTTTAACCCTGACGGCAGCGTTGTGCCCATGTTATGTTAGCGCTTAGCCAATAACCATTTAATGGTGACTATCACAATTTAATGCGTGTATAAATTTCATGACTGTGCTTTTAGCCGTTGAGAAATTCCCTCAATCCCTACTAATATTATAAATGTCAATGTAAGTTTGTTTGTTACGCTTTCACGCAAAAACTACTTAACCGATCCTCTTGAAACTTTGTACAGATATTCTTGGAAGTGTTAGAAGTAATATAGGATATTTTATATCCCGACATTAAGCTCGGTTCCTTTGGGAGAGGGGATGAAAGTGTTTGACGTTTTTACACCATAACTTATTCCGACAAATTATTTAGATATTTTTTTTTGTGCTATAGAGGTTATAATATGTGTCCAATTTTGCCCAAACTGTGGTTGGTGATAGAGAACAGAACTCCTCAGCGGACAGCAGCAGACCCCTCATTTAAGGCTTAGCGATACTGAATACTTTAATTTTTTTTAGAACTACAACTAAATTTAATGCTACATCAAAAAACAAAATCAAACGCAGACTAAGTCGCGGGCAACAGCTAGTAGGCTATAAAATTGAACGCATATGTACAATTTCGCGTTTGTGCTCTTAGCCGTTGGCCGTTGGCGCGCTGGACGTTAACTCTAAGTGCAACAGCCATGACATGGTCAGAATGAACCGGCTCAATGGTATGATAATTATTTTTATTATAATAAATACAGAATATATATTTATGAATAGAAAAATAAGAGTAAATTTATAACACCATTAGAACAAAGGATTTACTAAGGCCTGCGCATTCTCATAAATAATGAAAATCTTCCCCTCTTTGAAATCCTCCTCTAAGAGGTGTACAACATTTCTATAATATAATATGACTAGCCGTTTCCCGCCCGCTTCGCTGGGCGAATTGAAAAAGGAAATAAATTACATTTTATGTTTCATTTTTATTTATTTTTTCATATTTTTATTATTCTCCTTTTTTTTTATTTTTGTATGAACATAAATAGGCCCCGCGGATAGAACTGTAAGCATCGATATTTTTTAGACTTACTCAAATTCCAAATTCCATCGATTTAGCCTGTATCTTTCATCCAGGTGATTTTTCTCACTAATATTCATTGTAACTTTCAATGTGCAATCATTATAACATTTCCGTGCCTTTCTTCCAAAAATTAATAATAATTGATATGAAGAAAAAAATTTGAAATGAGCATTGAAAGTTTAAGTTAAAGTCATTGCAAGTTAGTCCAGGGTCGATAATTTTTAAAACCAAAAAAAATCATAATAGGATGAAACCCATTAGAAAATGAGGGAAATATGATAAAAATTAAAGGAAAAATAATTTACGGGCGATCTGAGGTTGGGAAGGGGATGGGAGTGAGTTTTTAAGGGTATAAAACGGTTTTTCTCGATTTCCGGCAAAACTAAAAGTCCTATCGAAAAAAGTCAAATGGAAAAGTTGTAGATAATAAAAAGATCTAAAACTTTTGTATTTACACTTTTTTCACATAACCTCAAAATTTATGTGAAAAATTCAAAAAACCAAGTTTTTGGTTTTTTTTTTTATCTTTTACAAAAATTTTTTTTTTTAACGAAATTTTGTGAAAACTTACCTTTTTATGTCCCAAATACGCTGTAATTTATTTAATTAAAAATATTTATTTTTTCACCTTATTTTGAATTAATATCGAAAAAACACCCTAATTTTCAATCGAAAATTCACCCGTCAAAATATCAGCTTTTTTCAAAAAGTTGTTGTGGTTTCTGTTCGTTGAAATCTCTACTTTCCGATGGTGAAAAAAAAAATATATGTTACTATGGTAAATCTTCTCAGAAAATGCAAAAATTCAAAAAAAACGTGAATTCGAAAAATTTTTTATGGTTGAGTTGATTGATACAGATAAAAATAGAGATAGTATTTACCTTCCTATGCAGATTCGAAAAGTTTTTTTGTTTTTTTAAGTAAACTTGTCACAATTATCTTCAAGAAACTCAGCGTGCACGTGTATTTTTATAAACGATGTTGTATACTGTACTGTATTTCGAATACTGGTTAGGCTAGCGGCTGTAACAGCTGCTACGAAATATATAGTATATAATAGTAGGTATGTATGTAGTAAGACCCAGACCCGCCTAGCCCCTTCCCCACTTCTCCACGAAATACCTTTTGATGGGCTACAATTTTTCGTAGGTCACTCAGGTATATCTACTCAGGTATATATATAATTTATCTCAAAATAGTTATAAATAAGCATCTACGCATATAATTTAAAGAAAATTAGACAACTTTCTCCAAATATTGTAGATGTCTTATTAAATATTAATTTAATTAACTTATTTGTTTGTTAATTATAGTAGTATATTTTTATTTGCAATTTTTTTGTTATCAACGTCACATGTAATCTAACGTTTTTCGAGTAATTAAAGTCTAAATTTTAATAAATAGCTAAAAATTATTTATAATAATTAAAAAAAATTTTTCAAATTCAAGTTTTTTTTTAATTTTTGCGTTTTCTGAGAAGATTTACCATAGTAACATATATTTTTTTTTTTCACCATCGGAAAGTAGAGATTTTAACGAACAGAAACCACACCAACTTTTTGAAAAAAGCTGATATTTTGACGGGTGAATTTTCGATTGAAAATTAGGGTGTTTTTTCGATATTAATTCAAAATAAGGTGAAAAAATAAATATTTTTAATTAAATAAATTACAGCGTATTTGGGACATAAAAAGGTAAGTTTTCACAAAATTTCGTTAAAAAAAAAAAATTTTTGTAAAAGATAAAAATAAAAAACCAAAAACTTGGTTTTTTGAATTTTTCACATAAATTTTGAGGTTATGTGAAAAAAGTGTAAATACAAAAGTTTTAGATCTTTTTATTATCTACAACTTTTCCATTTGACTTTTTTCGATAGGACTTTTAGTTTTGCCGGAAATCGAGAAAAACCGTTTTATACCCTTAAAAACTCACCCCCATCCCCTTCCCAACCTCAGATCGCCCGTAAATTATTTTTCCTTTCATTTTTATCATATTTCCCTCCTTTTCTAATGGGTTTCATTCTATTATAATTTTTTTTCACTTTTCATTATTTTTAAAGGCTTCTACCCTGGTCTAAGTCTCATATGTGAAGTTGAAATCTGTCTAGGTTCAAGTGCGACGAATTTTCTGTTAACTAAAATTTTCTCCGTGACATCAATTTTTTATAGAAAATTAATTGTGCATGTTTTTTATGAATTCTATTGGAATAAGTAACTAAATTTCTTTTCCACATCTCATGTGCTTGGAAAATGCATTCATTTTAATCTGTTACATTTCCGCGATCCCGCAATAAAAGAATTCGTCGGTTATGTCGTCTGCAAAAGTCCGTTGATTGGATAGCTACATGTAAAGTTAAGTTTTTGAAACCTCTCAATGACTTTTTCTCCGCTGCCAAAAAGACGATTGTTGTAAGGAAATACACGAATATCCCTACATACACGAAGATCCCCACCAATTTTGGAGTCTGTAGAAGTTACAGGTTAGAAATAAAAATTTTTGATTTTAACACCCACCCCCGCAATTCCTGTCGGAAGTAGACTTTATTGAAATCCATTTTGAGATGTTCGTTATGTGAATCATAAAAGATTCCTACCATATTTAGAATTTTTAGAAGCTATATTTCGAAATTGAAATTTTTTATTGTTAACACCCACCCCCGCGAACCTTATTGGAGGTGATTCATTGTAAAATCCGCTCGAAGATCATTTTTATATTACATATAGAACACTCTCACTAAATTTGGAGTCTATAGGAGCTATCGCTTGGAAATTGAAAATTTTCATTGTTAACGCCCCCGCAATCTTCTTTGGGGTGGGATATCGTAAAATTTGTTCATAAATCATTTTTACATCACTTATAGAAAATTCCTACAAAATTTGGAGCTTGTAGCTGGAAAATTAAAAATATTAATTGTTAATACCCACCCCCGCAACCCCCTGTGGGGTGAGCTATCGTAAAATTCGTTCATAGCCTATTTCTACACCTCTTACAGAAGATTCCTACCAAATTTGAAGTCTATAGGAGCTATAGTTTAAAAACGGGAATTGTTCATTGTTAACGCCCCCGCAATCCCCTTTGGGGAATGAATTTCTTAAAATCTATTCATAGCTGACCTCTATATAGCAAAAGTAATATTCCTACCAAGTTTCACGTTTCTAAGTCTTATGGTTTCCGAGATTTCGTGGTGAGTGACTATATAGATGGGAATTCTTCGATTATCATCGAAATTTTTAACTTTTTATCGGGCTTTTTTAAAATTTTCTTACATACAAAACTTTCTCCTGACAATTCTGAAGATAAAAAGCCCAATTGGTCCAGCCGTCCTCCACTACCGTGAGTAGATTCTTAGCTGAATGTAAAAAACCATAATCCGTTTAATACACTCTGTTGAAATCCATGAAAACAAAAGAATCAAGAGAAAATGCTTATCTTTTGTTTTTATTAGCGGGATAAATGTTCATAAAAGTAAAACAGCAATTTAAAAATGAAGGAATGTTGGAATTCAAAAAATAGATAGCCATAAACCATCTAGGAAAAATTTCGCATCGAATGGTGGTAGTTTCATGTCGATACGATCAGTGGTTTAGGCGTGATTGAGCCTCTAACGAAGACCATTTTCATTATATATATATAGAAGAAGATATAGGATAGAAGAAGAAGATGATTGATGACACTTCCGTAAAATACGCGATGTCGTTGCACACACTCAAGGGGCAGCGGGGCGTTACAGCGTTACGCCGTCATACGTGAAGAATTACAGCCAAGGTGCGCCAACACATGTCGTCTATCTAGATTTAACGGTGAAGAAAAACATAGTGCAGAAACGGGCATGCCTTAGAGTTCTCCATAAAGTTATCAAGTGTGTGTTAAGTCCGCTGTTGTGCTGTTCAAGACACAACAGCGTGGTGGAGTACAGCCGAACTGTAGTCTGCTGGAATTGAACTGCTGATGATCATGATGAAATAGATAGTGCTCTGTCCGGGCGCGATTTGTGTGCGTTGGCCATAATACATCGCACCAAAGACCTCAACAATCGATCAACATGAAGGTGATCAACAAATCAGTTATCCACCTGATTCGTTGATTTCCTACAGAATAAATAACGAACGAAGCAAATCGTGAATCGTTGTAAATCTCTTTTAAATAAATAGTCAAACTAATAACTAAAACTCACCGATAGTATTAATTGTAACAACAATTGGTTCGGACAAAATTTTTGTCCACGGGACTTGTATACGGAGTTCGTGGATTCGCCCGGAGACCAGTGTAAATGGCAGGGCCACCTCCTTTTGCAAGACGTCTGCTTTAAGCACCAGGTTGTGGAGTGTGACACCGCCAGCCCATAGCGATACCTGGGAAGAACATTATAAGTTATTGCCAAATGCAAGAATTCTACAGATAAGAGTATAACACGACCTGATTCAGTATCATCACCAACCCATTAGTGGCCCACTACATGGCACGGATCTCCTCTCAGAATGAGATGGGTTTAGACCGTAGTCCACAAGGCTGGCCAACTGCGTATCGGTGGACTTCAAACACCTTTGAGAGCATTATGAAGAACTACGAACACCGTGAAAGCAAGTGATGTTAAATGCATTTAATTAAAATAACATCAGATAAATTAAATAGTTCAAACAAACTAAAAAACACGCTTGGTATAAAAAACAAAACTGATTTCTTTCTTTTAGTTTATTCAAAACAGCGATTTTGTTTAGTTTTTCTTGATCTATTATTTTTATTAGAGCAAAATTAATCGGTAACCCATCCAACATTAAAGAGATAAAATATAGATAAAATATTTTTTTTTTGATTTAGTGTGCCCGTCTCTCGAAATGCAAGTTCTAATTATTATTTAAAACAGGCCATTAAAAAGTAACAGCTAACGCCCCCTACTATCTAGTAGCTTAATGTTTTTTGTGGAATTTGTTAGGTACGCGTACGCCATAGGTTTTTTACATTTGGGTCTAGATGGCGCTGTAGTAATTAGTAAAAAATCTTATTTTTTAAAGTGAAAATTGGGATAATCTTTTCAGATTAGTGTATTTTCATCGGTCCTCGATATGTCTACAAAGTTTGAAAGAAATCTGACCGTTTAAAGTGGGTCAAAATCGCGCCCAAAGAAGTCGGTTACAAACATACATACAAGTGAAGCTAATATAAAGCGTGTAAAAATGCACATAAACCCGGTTATGCCTGGGGTGTCCTTGCGGCTTTTCACCACCAGAAGCTATTGTAACCAGCATAAATTGCTTGCGAAACATATACCATCATCGAATCATCGAATCGGAAAACTTGCAATACTTTTTATTGTGTAATTTCAGTGGCCACCCGTGATCTTCATCGTCAGATTCACTTTTCGAAAGCAAGTGCTCAAGATACTTTAAGAAATACTGAGTTCGCTATAAATGCCCCTATAATATTTGAAGAGTTCCCTCAATACTCCAGGATCCCTTTGATAGATCTTGCACTATATAGACTGATGAAAATAGCACCGCACATTTCAAACAAAGTAAATAATGTACCAACCCGTTTTCTAAATAACTGAGTCCAGAGGTAACCTTTCAAAAAAACCCACTAACTTAAAAATAAGCTTTAAAATCAAAAGCAAACGCGGACGACGTCGCGGGCAACAGCTTGTCTCAAATAAACGCAATAACTATGAGGCAAATATAAAAATAACTTTAGCTAGGGGGAAAGTTTACAAGTTATTAAAAAAAACTTTCACATTTATTAGAAAACAAAGCAATGGTCTGCAGACGTCATTCGAATGACGTGAGTAAACTGAGGCAAGTTGTTCCTAAGTTGTGGAACTTGGAACGAAGTTCCTTTCGATTAATTAGTGAAGGAATTGTAATAAAATTTTATTTTATTTAGAAAGAAAAAACGAAAATAGCCCTGATAGCTATCCAACCGTAATCGTTAACTTTAAAATGCAATCCAACTTATGCACAATCTAGTACCGGAAATTTACTTTAACTTTTCTCAATATCTTGTAGTACAAGTCTTAATATGAACTTTTAGTGAAGTTGGACAAAACACTTATTGATATGGCAGATTATCAGAACTTGAAGTAATATTAATTTTTCTATGATATTTACAGTAAAAGTTACAGTAATTTATCATTAAAAAATCTTCCAACGTTAAGTTACTATACAATTTCAACACAAATTGTATATAAATTTTACTGTACAAGTCTTGGAGTAAACTTAACGTTAACTTTGACTGAACTTTCTATACTACGAGTATTTTTATTGTAAGTGTGGCTATCAGGGAACTGGCTTGCTTTCTATAAGAGAGAGAGAGAGAGACAGACAGAGAAACATGCGCACGCCGCACGGCTTACAATATAGCTTACTATAGCAAAAAGTGTCGTGACAACTTTTCGTTAGAATTTTTTCCGTCTAGCCCCCTTTCACAACGCGCGATAAGGAACTTCGTTCCAATAGTAAGTCAATACACACACCGCCATATGACTGATGAATAGTTTAATAAAAAATATACATAAATACTTATAATATACAGATAAACACCCAGACACTGAAAAACACTTATGTTCATCACACAACCATTTTCCAGTTGCGGGAATCGAACCCACAGCTTTGGACACAGAAAGCAGGGTCGCTGCCCACTGCGCCAGACACCTGTCATATGGCAGCTCATTAGCATGATGGCAGTAAATTCGAAGACGACCCTATATCATCAGCATTCTCAGCTGAGCAATGTACCACTGCACAGGTCTCATCTGCCATAGGAGAGAAGACGTCAGAGCTTCCAATGGGTGAGCTTTAACAATATAATGAGCTTTAACAATATATATAGTATTTTTTTTATCACCACTACAAGTTAGACCTTGACTGCAATCTCACGTGCTGGCAAGTGATGGTGAATTCTAAGATTATAGCAGTCTAACCTGTTAGATCCAACGCCTAATCAGTTTCTCAGAGACATCCTACCGGAACGTAAATAGCTTAGCGCGTCGCTGTCATTAGGGTGGTAACTAGTCACGGCCGAATCCTACCAGAAAATTCAGAAATTATAAATTCCCAAATTTTCCCGACCGGGAACTGAACCCGGGACCTCCAAATTAAATCTACATCGCTCACCGCTGCGCCGGAGAGGCCTTTTCATCACACAAACATTTTCCAGTTGTGGGAAACGAACCCAAGGCCTTGGACTCAGCAAGCAGGGTCGCTACCTACTGCGCCACACGGCCATCGGTTACAAGTATACAAAATAGCTTCATATAAAATTAAAGTAAAATAATATTAAAAAGTCTTGAATTATCTTCATCACCATCAGCCGTGGGGGACCGTGTGACCGCGCTTTCGGAAAACCCTTAAAGCTTTAAACTTTTAAATTGCGTCACGTCCGTTCTACGAGTGACGATCTATCAAAGAATTTCGCTATTAAATTGCGTATTGCGAAAAAACAGAGACGCCTGCTTCTGAAAACGTGACCGACGGGCTATAAACCTTGGCAACTTAATTAGGATACGTGAATCAATATATCTCTTAATTTCGTCCAACGTTGGTAGAAGCAGTGATAGCGAAGTGGTTAGGAGCTGTAGTAGCGGTGAAAGCGCTGTGGGTAAGAACTCGACTTCAGTTTCGGGTGCCCGTTTTCTAAGTTATGTGCATTATAAGTAATTAAATATATCACTTGCTTTGGCGGTGGAGCAAAACATCGTGAGGAAACTTGCATGCCTGAGAGTTCTACATAATGTTCTCAAAGGTATGTGAAGTTCACCAAACCAGCCAGCGTGGTCCCTGGGCCAGCGTGGCCAGCCTTAAACCCTTCTCACTGTGGGAGGAGACCCGTGCCCTGTAGTGAGCCGGTAATAGATCAATATGATGTAGTCAGGTGTCACCGCATTGGCAACACGCACGAAATGACGGCGCGGAATAAGCGGCCGATATTCAAACCTCTATGATGATGTTAACTATTTGAATATTATTGTACATTGGAAAGTGAATCATCTGGAAGCATTCTACCCCGCAACGAGAACAGAACTGTACCTTGAAAAAAAAACCATTTGTTTGTAAACTACGTAGAGGTAAATCCATTTTTTCATTCTAATCCAAAAATATATTATTTCTTAGTGTCATGTATGTTTATAAAATATTAAATACTAGATGTTTCCCGAGTACTTCGTCCGCGTATATTACGGTTTTCAACAAATCCCGTGGGAACTGTTTTTTTTTTTTCGGGATAATCAGTATCCTATGTCACTCACCGTACTTCTATACTATCAGAGTTACGTTGATTGTTTGCGTAAGACGTGAACGACAGAAACAAACATACATACCTACTTTCGCATTTATAATAGGACAAGCTGATTCCCGCGACTTCGTTCGCGTGGATTAAGGTTTTTATCCCCGCGACGCGCTCATTAACAATTTTTAATCTTACCACGGGAACTATTAGAGATCAGAATAGAAAGTACACGTCCTTTTCCATAGCATAGGTGACATGCATACCGAATTTCAAGCCTGTCTGCACACGACTAAGCTCGTAAACAATTTTTGAATTTTCCCTCGGGAACTACTTAAGGAGTCGGGATAAAAGGTAGCCTATGTTCTTTTCCATGTCAAAGGTTACATGCATTCCAAATTTAATATAAAACCGTTTAGCTGTTTTTGTGTGATTGAGTTACAAACATCTACTATCCACTATCTACTATCCTACTAATATTTACTTTACTTTCAAATGTATAATATTAGTAGGATAGTAGGACTAGATGATCCTGTGAACTTCGTAACACAAAAAGAACACCTATTAAAATCCGGACTGGAAATTCATATACAAAGGAAATAATTTAAATATTTCCGTACCGAAGCGATAAATGAGGGTATTGGTAGCGAGCAAGCCTCCAAGTACACTCGCAACAGCGGACAGCCAACCCGCCCGATTTGAGTGGCGAACCCCGCGTTGTAAACACGGTCATTAATCGCCTCATTGGAAACACGGTTCCTATTTGCCGATATTACAAAAACCGCCGCTTGTTCCTTTGGACTCTCCATAATTTTTCTTTTCTCCTAAACCAACCCACCGCACGTTAGTTATTGCTGATTTTTAACAAGCTGTGCTAATTTCAGAAGTGTTTTAAAATACATTTGTAAACTTTGGAGATAAAGAGAGGGATAGCAATATTTTGGAATGTATGATTTAAGACAGTTAAGCGTCGGTATGGCAGTTACGTAACCGCCATATTTGGATCTACGAATTTACGTATTACAGACCACATAATACAATATTGTCTTTATAATTATAAATAAGTAGATTAAACTTACCTGGGCGTCAGCTGGTTTGAAATCTCGTACATATTTATCCACATAGCTAAGCAGTATAGGTGTAATGTATGATTCAGCGTTTAACAAATTCATCCTTCAGTGAAAAAACACAACTTGGATAATGTTAAAACATTCTTCAGATTACATCACTGCAATTAGAAGTACCTGAAAGTTTACAGCACATTAGCACAGATTTCCATGAAATAATGATACAATTTCAATACATCACATGCTTTGAATATATCTGTAAGTATTACCCTAAATATGTTTAAATAATACAATGTACTATTATAATATATACACTTAAATTTTAACAGGATAACTTTATTTCGATAGTTTAAAGATTTAAACTGATAAAAAATAAAGAATGATTGAACGTTTCCATTGATTTCACGCAGCTTTCTCCAATAGGCTTGCCTAATATCTCTATCATTCTTCAGTATGTGGTTATTCAATAAAAGGATTATTATCTATTCTGTTCTGATCAACTTCCTTAAATGTTCTGATAATAAAATCAATTAATTATTATGTTCTGTATTATATTGTTTCTTTACTATCAGAGTTAGGCTGTATTGTATTTAGACGATTGGTTCAAGAATGCAATAAAACTCTACCAGTTTTACACTTAGTGACTAGACAGGCAACCCTGCTCAACACCTTGACCGGTTCAAATCTACTGATTGGGTTAGTTTTAAACATTTCTATATTTTTTGCTGTCTTCTTTTATTTGAGCTAAAACCTTTCTATTCTATTAGCAACATTCTTTAATCCTGATCCTAATCCTCATCAACAGCGGCAATCAAATATAAATCATTTGATTTTTATATTTATAATTTTAAGTAAATGTTTGTGGCTGGTTAACACAGTACAGTATTACTAATAATTTAAATGATAATGTAAGATGGTGATAACAAAAAAAAAACATCGGTCTAAGTTCGTTGTGGGCTTCTTCATAGACCAGGACTCGTTTGGAACCCTCGTAGCTTTAGTTTTAAGTTTACGAATATGGTTATCGCCATCATCATCATCATCATCTCAGTACCGTGTAATTCTCATGTAATGTACGCATCATGCAACCTATACTATTTCCTTTTTTTTTTAGTTAGCATAAAATAATTGCAGAAGCCCCTTTATTAATTTTTAAATGTCAACTTTCCTGTGAACTTGACATGTTAAAAGTTCACAAACACCGGATAGATCCTCATTGTCCATTAAATGATATTTAGCATCACTGGCCAAGGGCATTCTTCACTATTGAGTAAGTACATATTATGTGTTTCCTTGTTAAGTTTTATCAGATGCATTTCCCTAATTTTGTATTTAGTATTTTATATAGATAGTAATGATTTCAATCTCTCAGGATGCTCCATTAAGATTCCAGTTGAGTTCTAGCTTAGTGATGTATAAATCTTAAGAAAGCCTGTACAAGTTGCAGATTTAAGTTCCAGTTTTCAAAACAGCTTCTAATTCTTTTGTAATTTCTAGGAAATCGATTCATGTTTCTAGCCATTGCAGCATAACCTGTGATTCGTTTTATTTTGCCTAGTAATTCTGTCAGGATTATACCAGACTAGTCTTAGGCTCCAATAAGTAAGGATAGCTTGGCAAACAAAAAGAAAATAACATTAGAGAAGCATGTATTAACAAATGCAGAGTTAAAAATGTCCCATTCATGAACATTTTGGCACCACTGTTAATTAACTTTCTCCCATATATATGCTTTATCAAGATCTTACATTGCAATCTTTGCTCTTGTAAGTTTAGGAAGTTCAGGTCATTCACATCAGTAAGTAGGTAAAAGTGCTGACTCTGACTCGATGGTAAGCTTCGACTGAGTAAACTGTGAAATTGATGTACCACTTGATCTTGTATTTTTTGTACAGTTAGTACAACTTTCAGTATCAGAAGATGACCGATTCAGAGTCTAGACACAGTAAGCTGCTAATATAGCAGTAACATATCCCGCTGGTTTGTGCATATAAGGAAAAAATATTCTAAATGCACATAATTCCCTGCAGCAATTTAGTTGACCTCAGTAATATCACTTTCAACAAATATAACATCACTAGTTTTTATTCTTTGACGTTGTTACTATGCTGATGTTTTGTAAGTTAATCATAGCCATAAAGTGAATAGGCCTTTATGGAATTTAGACTAATGATTGTCAAACATTATGATCAAATTTGCTGAATCAGTATTATATGCCATCATTATAATGTATGAACCACTTCAGGTGTGATCATTTGCACCTCCAGGTTATGTGGGTGGCTATCAAGTCTGTTTTGCTGTAGTAGAGACTAGTAAATTGACTGTGACTTCAACTCTTCTGATCTTAAGATAATTTTGGTTCTTAATTATTTCAGAAACCTTGGTGAATTGGATTATTATTTGGAAGTAATTTTGTTATTCATAAATATTTTATATTAAAGTCACCATTTGCTAACACCTATATGTAGTTGGCTTTTGTATGTTTAATTTGGTTTTATGTCGGTTTGATAGTCTTTCTTCTGCTCAAGTCCACAGACATTTGTCATATAAGTGTCATCAAAATTTTCATCCAAGCCAAACAAATCGACCATTTCTATAGTATAGCTCATCATCTGTTTAGTTGATCATTTTTCTTCCAAGTAAGCTTTCTGCCTGTATACATACCTACTAAATTTATAAGGCTGATACACTGGTTTACTTTACATAATTTAAATATTAAATACACTGATATAGTCATATTTAAACCATAAATATAAAAAAACGAAAGATTTTGCAGTGGTCAATTAACTGCCTCATATAATATCTGTTACTGGATAACATGCACTAAATTCAAATGTTTTCACAATATTTACCAAATTTTTGCTTCCTCACCACTAATATGCTTAAATAATTAATGGACAAACAATTAACAAAACTTGTATAACAATGAAAACAACAAATCATGATATCTAAAAAAATATATGGTATGTCTGAATTTTTGTCAATAAAATGAAGTGAACATCCCTAATATATTTAAAGAATCATATAGAGCATTTGTTTGAAACAGGTGGTTGGTTTATAAAAAGATTTGATGCATATCAGAGTGAAGGTATGGTAATCTACAGGTGTTATTGGTTTGTAGTAGTTCCATCATCAGTGTAGAAATTATTGATTTTTATCAGTGTCAAGTTATACAACAAATAAGGCATGAATTTTTTGTTAAAAAAATCATCCTGTTTTAAGATTTAGAGATTATTGCAAGAACCTGCACTGAAGAGAGATTTTCCTCCTTCCCTCATCTACAAATCTGCAGAACATCTCAATTAAAAGAAACCACACATCACATTCTACATTTTTGACATTTAAAAGTTGTATCACCAAATGTACTTAATGTTTTATCAAAGGCTCTATGACAAAGTAATATTTGAAAATCAAAGCACTGGGATTAGCGCCACAGTCAATGTCACTCAATCCTACACTCATGGGGAGGCATTGTACACAATAGTCCATAATGATTGTTTCTGGCCAACAAAATGTGGAGACAGGCCCAGGAATAGATTGAGAACTGAATTGAATAGGCTACAAAGATGTCATCAGATGCAAATTTGTAAACACTCAATGCAAAATCATAGAAGGTGCATTGTGCCTCATTGAGAGATGGTGTGATGAGAATAAACTCGCAGACCACACCCAAAAAACAGAAATTAACCCAAAATCAACCCACTACCGGCCCACTGCAGGGCAAGGGTGTCCTCCCACAATAAGAAGGGGTTAAGGCTGTAATGCACCAAACTGGCTCAGTATGGATTGGTGGATGTGGAGTCCACTTGAGAACATTGTGGAGAGGGATGTGGAGTCCACTTGAGAACATTGTGGAGAACTCTCCACAATGCATGTTTCCTTAAGGTGTTTGCCTTCAGCATTGAAGCAAGTGAAGCTTAAAATACTCGTAACTTAAAAATATATGTGCTGGGATTCAAACACGAAAAGTGAATTAGAAGTTGTACAGTGGGCTATCATTGCTTGATAATTTTTTGCCATAGCAGTTTTTTTCCAGTTCACAGAGGTAAAATATATTGAGTTTCTCCTAGGAACTAGGACTAGGAACTTGTTAAGTAAAGGCACAAAAAAGATAAAGTGAGGAAAGTTAGCATACTCCTGTTAACCTGGGATTCACTCCACTAAATAACAAAATGAAGTTTTATTAAGTGTAGAGGTTAACAAAATTGTCTCTTCTAATCTGTAATAAAGAAATTGGTACAAAACATTTTGAAAACATAAAGAAAATACAGAAATACCATACAGGTATACTATACAGCAACTGCAAGAGACTATACTATGGCCACATCATCAAGGATAAAGAATCTTTATACCAAAAATATTTTAATAGCTACGTACAGAAATTTGGATATATGTATGTTCAAACTAAAACCATATGTACAGGCAAAGATACCAAACACTCTATGCAAGATTTTAGGGCTTTCAGAACATAGGAATGAAAACCAGGCTGGTACTTACAGTGTGATAGTGATATTGTGAAGAGGGAACAAAATTTTATAACTCAAGATCACACTCTCTGAAATATATTGTACAAAAACTCAAAAACTTGCTACCTTATGACAATGATTAAGATTTTAGAGCTTAGGGAAAAGTGATGAATCCTTATTTAGTAAATCTGGGTCTGCTGGATTCACAGTGCCTTACACAAGCAACAAACTGTTATAAAATTATCAGTTGGTGTTCAGTAAAGTACCTCTTGCCTTATATAGGACACAAAGATTCATAGAAAATGGCTGCCACACCCCAAATCAATACCTAAGATGAAAGGATCAAAGGGTTTCAAAAATCCACAATTGGATTGGAAATGCAAAAAAACCAATAAATTTAACCAATTGGGAAGCAACTCCAAGATTAACCTCTGGGATAATTTGAAAAGAACCAAATAGGTCATCAAAATGTCAAGGTTCAATGTACACCCAAAAAATCAATAACTTTGACAAAGTAAGACCAATTTAGAAAACAGCTAAGCTGGGCTTTTCCTTCTTTAATTTGGATGTTTTGCTGTTAATTGCACTTTCAAATCAATATTTTATTAAATACCATTTGTTTCTTCACAACAGATTTTAAGAGAACAAGATAATGGGTGGGGTCCTGGCTACATACTTATGTATGTGCAGAATATTTGTTCCACTCAATTTTGCTTGATTTATCTTGTTTTATAATGTGAAATGTGAAAGAATACAAAGCCAAGTATAGGTAAAGATAAACTTTGCTTAAAACTTACAATTTTTCGGTGTTTTCTGCACTAACACTGGAGACCGTATGCCTTCACTGAAGCAAGGGGAGGAAAATATCAATACTCAATAGTACCTAGTACTTAAACATGGTTGCACTATTTTCATTGAAAAGTCCTGTTCCACTAATGTCATCACAATCACCAGGTTCAAGTCTAAGAAGAGCACATTATTTTAAAAATTTTGCGGTTTCTTTTATTCGTATCGCAAAAATTATCTATCCCGGAAAACTAACGATTTGACTGTAGTCTCGACACTGGATTTTCAATTTTATGTTGACATTTGTGACATTAGCATAGCACAGAATATCCAAAGTTGTCTACATTTTGTCTATCTACTGAAATTTAATAATGTTCAACATAACAATTCATTTTATCACAATGACGAAACGTCTCACCTGAAATAGCATTGTTTGGGCTTTGTGTTTTAGTGTAACGTAAAGTCATTTTTCAATATTCTTTTGACGTGTACAGTACAGCATAGATCTATTGGAAAGATTCACGGTCTTGGGTTGCTTGCGTTTTTCATCGGTGAATTCTCAGTCACACTCAATCGTGTCATACTGTGTTGGGATAATTTTCCCATCGAGTCACGCTGTCCCATGGGTGTGACTTTGTAAATAGGAACCGTAATGAAAAAAGGGGAGTCGAGGAACAAGTGTAATTCGATAGATAAAGAAAATTCCCAACGTTTTACACTTTTTTAATTGATGATGATAGTATCATATAGTAGTGATATAGAAACTCATTTGTAATAAATAAGAAAGTGAAGAAATAATTATATGTCAACGTCATATTTAATATTAATTCCAGTGTAAAATTTTAATAGAATAAACCTATTTTTATAGGATTATGAATTATTATTACAATTTATCCTATTAAAACAATGGATAAATACTTAAGACCTCGGCACTCAATTCATCTAGAGAATGGGAGCATTGGAAGAAGACTTTTAGCCCACTATACATATAAGCCCACTTATATTATTTTAGCTAGACATATTCTCGCTATTCGAAAGCAAAGTTCAAATGAGAGTATTGATACATACATGCAAGCATTGAAGTTCTTATCAAAAGATTGTGAATATACCGTCGACCGTGATACCAATAGAAACTATACTATTCGTAACGCCTTTAAATAAGGGATATCTTCCGATAAAATTCGTCAACGCTTGTGTGCAGAAATAAAAATATTACGATGAATGCCATAATTACTGAAGATACAAAAAATGTTGAAATTACTGCAGCATCACCACATTCCTTAAAAAAAGCAACAGTAAAAGCTCTCGTTAACGGCATAACAGCGGAAGCACTGTTAGACACTGGAAGTTCTGTTAACTTTATTAACGATTCTTTTGCAGTCTTGTAAAATTAAAGTAACATCTTGTAATCAAACAATATCTATGGCTTCATTAAACTATACTTCTCCAGTAGAAGGACAAGCATATGAAACTATAAAAATAGGAAAACATGAAAATATTCGTTTATTAGCTGTTAAAAATTTGTGTGCTGATTTAGTCATCGGCCATGACGTTTTGAAAATCACTCGGTGATAGAATTTTCATTTGGTGGATAAAAAAGTCCTTCAAAGTTTGTGGCGTAACTGAAGCAACAGTACCTGCCGTATCATTATTTTCAAATATCACTCAAGACTGTATGCCTATTGCTATTAAATCTCAGAGATATTCAGAAGCTGATAAATCGTTTATTGAAAATGAAGTATCACATCTGTTAGCCAACGGACTAATAGAAGAGAGTGAGTCACCATGGCGAGCACAGGCTCTTATATCTAATACGGCAAATCATAGAAAACGTTTAGTTATGGATTATTCTCAGACTATTAATAAATATACGGAGTTAGATGCTTATCCTCTACCCAACATAGAAGAATTGGTAGCTAAAATATCTGAAAATAATATTTTTAGCACTATTGATTTAAAAAGTGCATACCATCAGGTACCCATTTTGCAAAATGAAAAACAATATACTGCTTTTGATGCCGTAGGAAATCTGTATCAGTTTAAAATAATTCCATTTGGTGTAACTAATGGAGTATCAAGTTTCCAAAGAACAATTGATTGGATTATAAGACAGAAAAAACTGGAAGGAACTTTTGCTTATCACGACGATATCACTGTTTGTGGTCATACGATTGAACAACATGATAAAAAGCTGGAAAAATTCATGAAAGCTGTTGAAAAATTTGGTCTAACATTAAATAAAGATAAATGTAAACTTTCTCAAAAATCTATTAATATCTTAGGATACACAATTCGTGATCTATAAAACCAGATAATGAAAGATTGCAACCTCTTATAAACTTGCCTCCCCCAAATATAATAATAATAAGCAATCATTAAAACGAATATTGGGGATGTTTGCTCACTATGCTAAATAGATTCCTAAGTTTTCAGAAAAAAATTACAATCTTTCAAAAGTTGAATCTTTTCCACTATCTAACGAGTTAGTTAAATCATTTCAGGACCTTAAATATGATATTTTGAAATCAATGGTACACGCAATTTAAGACAATGTTCCGTTCACTGTGAGACGAAGGCTTCGGAGCATTTTATAGCAGCTACATTATCACAAGATTCTAGACCAGTAGCATTTTTATATATGAAATAAATAAATTATTATTATATTATTATTATTATTATTTTTCTCGAGAACGCTTAACCATAGCGAAGTAAATCATTCTGCTATAGAAAAAGAAGCCTATGAAATTGTTGAATCACTCAGAAAATGGCGACATTTCCTAATAGGAAGAAAATTCAACTTGATTACCGATCAAAGGTCTGTTTCATTTGTGTTTGTAAGATAAATAATGAAAAGATACAAAGGTGGCGCTTGGAATTAGCTGCATCTAAATATGTAATAATTTATAGACCGGGTAAAGAAAATTATGCAGCTGATGCTTTGTCTAGAGTTTGTGCTTATATTGATTCTAAGAATTCAAACTTAGTACCACTTCATGAATCTCTGTGTCACCCTGGAGTGACAAGAATGTATCACTGGATTTGATATTAGATAGGATAAGATACTCTATAGATGACATTCGTACAATGATTACACTCTATGGAAAAGCCAAAATTAGCCCCATTTGAAAGGTTGAGTGTTGATTTTAAGTGCCCCATTCCATCAAATACTCAAAACAAATATAATCTTACAATTATTGACGAGTATTCACGTTTTCCTTCTGCTTTTCCATGTTCAGATATTAGTGCCAAAACAGTAATTAAAAATCTTAATAGTATACTTATGACATTCGGTATGCCTCATTACATCCACTCTGATCGATGAACTTCATTTATGTTTGAAGAAGTGAAGTTTTGACGATTTTTAAATGCTCGAGGAATTGCAACAAGTCGAACTACACCGTACAATCCACAAGAAAACGGTCAAGTAGTAAGGCTAAACTCTACTCTGTGGAAGGCAATACAGTTAGCACTGGGGACAAAAATGATTCCATTGAAAATTGGGAAAAAGTCTTGTCTCAGCGTTACATTCTATAAGATCACTCTTGTGTACTGATGTACACACAGTACCCCACATGAAAGAATCTTTCTTTGTAAAAGGCGTTCATCAAATGGTGTTTCATTACCAACTTGGTTAAACAAGCCAGGAACAAAGATATTAATGAAGAAATTCAATCGTGGTAATAAATACCAACCAGAAGAAGTCACGCTGCTTGAAGCAAACAGCGATTATTCCTACGTTCGTCTCCCAGATGGACGTGAGACAACAATTTCCAACAGGTATCTAGCACCAAAACCTCAACAGGGATATGGTGAAGTACTCTCTGATGATGATGATGATGATTAAAATGATAATGGTGATAATAATGTAAATGTGAAGGAGGTTCAAATTGAGGATGAAAGAAATGATGGAGATATAGTTCAAGCTGAAGTATTCATGACACCAGAAAGCCAATTAAGAAGATCGAAGAGATTGCATACAATTCCACAACATTTCAAAGATTTAAATCTTAATTACTAAGCAGGGAAGAATGTAGTGATATAGAAACTCATTTGTAATAAATGAGAAAGTGAAGAAATAATTATATGTCAACGCCATATTTAATATTAATTCCAATGTAAAATTTTAATAGAATAAACCTATTATTAATTAATATGGATTATGAATTATTATTACAATAGGTAAATTAGTTGGGCTAGTCAACAAATCGATTATTTGATAGCTCCGTCATAAATGCTTTATGGAATCAAAAAAAATTACATAAAAATGTGACAAGATAATGTCATTGAGAAAACAGTCAGTGTGGTTGTAGTAAATATTTACCTGTCTTTTATGACTAAGCTATATTGTGAAAAGTGTTTAACGAAACTTTCAATAGCCATAAATGTACAATTGAAATAGCATGAATAAAAATTTTGTTAGCCATGTCCCCGAAGAACAGGCTGGGTTCGTGAAAGGCAAAGTACAAGAGAACAGATCCTTTATATAAGACAAATCATTGACAAGGGTCGTAAGTTTAACTTTACTGTATTACTGTGTTTTATTGACTATAGTAAAGCATTCGACTTTGTGCACTTTGTATTAAAGACCACAAAAGGCGTGCGCCAAGGTTGCTTATTATCACCTATGCTGTTTAACATATACAGGGATCAAATTATAAAAAGAAGGCATGGAATATTGAGATAAAGGGTTTCAGATCGGGGGGAAACACATTAACAATATTGTGGGATTGGACGATACTGTACTCCTAGAAGATATGAGTAATTTGCTCCAAAACTAGAATCTGAAAGCAACGATCTAGGACTTTCTATAAACCGAAGCAAAATCAAGTTCTTGGTGGCAGACCATTCGAGAGAGCTTTCCAATATTTGCAGCATTCAGGATATAGGCATAAGATACCTGGGTTCCTTAATCTCTAGTGATGGTTTATGAGTTTCCGAAATAAAATGAAGAATAGCGATAGCTAAGGATACGATACTAAGGTTAACAAATATCTAGAAGAATCGAAGCATCGCCAATAGAACGAAACTACGACTGGTACATGCACAAATCTAAGGGAAAAGCAACGTGGACTAATCGCGCCAGAGAATGTCAGCGAATTTATGTATTTGAAATGTGGTGCTGGAGGCGAATTCTACGCATATTGTGGACTGTCAAGCGCAAAAATATATCAATTATTATTTCACAACCACGTTATAATTTATCTATACTTATAAAAATACTGTTACGGATTGAATTCTGTACAATAAAGATATATTTTTTTTTGTAGGGCACTATATAACAGGTACTGAACCCAAAACTGACATTTGTTTCATTTGTTTCTGTAAGTCTGTGTCTAGGCCGCGCATAACGTTGAAACTACCGAATAAATTCAGATGAAACTTTCCACGAGTTTAGTTTATTCTACGTGGTAGGTTAATTCTACACATAGGTTACTTTTTATCCGAAACTCAGCTCAGTTTCTTTGGGAGAGGGGTTGAAAGTGTTTGACGATTTATCACCGTCCGAACCTATTTCAATAATTATTTTTGTATTGGATAGGTTATAGTATCAGTTTATTTTTGCCCATATTTCGTTTAGATCTGATGAATATGATTGGAGATAGAGGAAAGAACTCCTGAGCGGATAGCTGCAAACCGCTCACATAAGGCTTAACGATACTGAATACATAAAATATTGTCAAATTTATGAGGACTTTACTGCTAGGACTAAATAAATAAAGTTATAAATGTTCTTTGTTAATCTTTACGACAAGAATCAACTAACAATCCGATTTCAATATTTCCTTTAACGATTACTATTCTTTGTTAGTGGAAGGAGCTAAGACTGATTTATATCAAATTATATTTCAAATTTCCAAAGACGCGCCCATTCCATTTACTGACTTGGATCACCTTTGCTTACCCAGCGCTATCGACCAATATGTAGTGCTGTTATGGCACACTTTTTGTGTTAGGTAAAGGGAATCAAAAGTATAAAAAAAAAAAAAAGAGAATAGGTTCGCGGGCTGGTCATTTGAGATTGGTAATGTTTATGTGATTGAAAGTTTTAAATAGTGGGTGATTAAAGCTCCTCAGAAATAGATCTAGATCCTATAAACAGATATAAATCTAGCATATAATATAGCTTATAGTAAAAATAAAAGAAATATCAAAGTCTTATAGCTTCATCAACATCATCATCAGCCCACAAGCTTCCACTGTTTAACATACTCGTAGGTCTTTCTGAGAGCGGAAAAAAGAAAAGGTAGCTAAAACCGGCTGGCAATAAAGGAGGACCGTGCAGTGACGCACTTTCAGAAAGCCCTATAAGTTCTAAACTTTTTATTTGCGTCACGTTGGACACGGCGTGACCAGAAAGTTCTTCACTTCAGAAAGACCGTCCTGCGGGTGACGAAATCTGTTCCAGAAATTCGCTATTCAATTGAGTATTGCGAAGAAACAAAGATGCCTGTCTCAGAAAACATTCACGACGCGCTACAATACCTTGGCAACTTAATTAGGATGCGGCATACATAAATATATTACACACTAATGGTGCTCATTGTGTTAATTTCGTCCATCGTTGACAGGTGTAACAGAATAGAAAACGCACGAAATAAAGAAAAATTATCTTAACATCTTTAGCCTGCATTTCTTGAAATAGCGCGGAACAAGCGGCCTGTAAAATTATATTTCCTATTTGAATATTGTAGGGCGGTTGGACAATTGAATCATCTGAAATCAGTTTTCCCCTAACGAGAACATAACTTTAACACATAACATTCTGTACCTCGAAGCAAAACAACGATGCCGAGTTTGTTTCGAAACTAAGTATAAGTAGGTCAACTTGATCCTACTCGTATTATTTTGTATAAAAAATCTATTACTTCTTATTTTGTTTTCGTTTGAATTTTACTTTAGTGGCATATTACATATATATTGATATATTCGTGATTGCATCTGCGACCTTTTACTCTCGTTAACTAATGCTAAACAATGCTATAATGCTATACAGTTAGGCCCGACCACACTAAATGACCAACTAATGCAAAAAAAAAATTCTGACGTGACTGTTTAATCATGGACATACGAACTAACTGTTCAGGTTTTTAATATTAATATCACAGATAGCAGCGATGCAAATTAAGAATCTTCTAAAGGAGCTGAAATCACCTATCATTTGAAACCTTTAATCAAATAAACATTGAAAATAACTAATAACCGGGAGGACATGTAAGGTATCTACAGTTTACCTAGACATATCAGGGGCCACTTCATTTCACTTCATTTAATCTTCAGTTAAATTATTTGTAAATAAGGATAACTCGCTGCTTTTATTAGGATTAGCCATTGGGTTTGGTTATTCGACAATCATTGGCTTCTCTATAATATTTTTAGCAAGTCAATGAATTCAATGTACGTACCCTTAATGAGAAAATCAGTCATCAAATTATTTTAAATTATCTCTAACTAAATACTTTTTTTTTTGGGATGGACACTAGCCGATAGCTACGGCGTCACCGGAGAGAGGGGCGAGAATGAAAGATCGCCATGAGAAGAGGCAAGACGACACCGGGCGGGGGGGTCATTCATTGGTTTCGTAGTTCGGTTACCTTTAGCACCCTTTTTCGTTCCGTGAAAGATCTGACTGCCCTAAAATTTTATTCCAACGTAATTAAAAAGATAATACTATTATATAGATTAATCGGTGCCGTTCATTCACTGACCTTTAATATGCTATAGTACGCTGGACAGGCTTTACCATAAAAATTGTGACGATATGAAGTGCCTATGAGAGTTCTACGATAGGGTTGTGCCTTGTTTTTTGTCGACAGTGCTCATCGACACTATTTCTGTTAAGGTTTTTAATAAACGTTTCCATCTTATTCTTAATTAAAATCATTAGGGCTGCGAGATATGAATGTTGTCAACTAGGGTTATAAGTTATTGAACTTGTAATTATGTTCTTAAAACTATTTTACTGCCGTTTTATTTTAAAATGTATTCCCTACGTACCACTTTAAAAAGTACAGCATAATAACATTATTTTTTGGTAGGTAAGTAAATATGGAAATAGGCAGACATTTTATTTCTTAAAAAGGCTGTCTTTTGCCACAGTTAATGGCCTTTTGTCACTAAGCTCAAGGCGAGCTCGTCCGGAAAAAACAATGCTGCGCTTTTATCTCGGTTCACCTCCTATCCTCCATTGGCGGAACCAAGCTCCTAGGCGCTCTATTGCAAGGGATGACTAGGCGAAGCGAGTGTGCAAGATTTTTATCACGCTCGCCACTGCTCGCCTGCACTCCGCGAGTGTGAGGACGGGTCTTAATCACAGATTTGGCAGTTGGCACTAGGCGCCTAATATTTATTCAATAATCTGTGATCGCTGCGAACTGTCATAGTTGTGGTGTCTGGCTGGTCTGTGGTCTCAGTGAATTTATTCCAAATTAATGGTGATTTTAATTCAGTCAATCTAAAATATTTTGGTAGGTCAATAGTTTACTTATACAATGTACTTGTAGCGTTTAAGTGCTCGTCATGGTTTTTGCTCATTTTGTGTATTGAACACTCGCTATGGCTTTGTTTACATGCATGTAAGTCAATTTTGTTTATCATCGCTTTCGGGTTCAGTCCGACCAAAATAACAATTTTAACCTGTTTATTTGAATAGTGTTGTCATATGCTTTTTGTTGTATTTTTGTAGTTGAAGGACAGTAAAGTTACATAACTTTTCTTCCCTCATATTTACCTTACAGTGAGAAACTTCACCTAAAAAGATCATATGTAGTAAGAAAGTCAGAAAAATTGTTTAACAGTAATCGGTTAGGCAAAAAAAAATTTTTTGTTCAGAGTATTTTTTGATATGAGTACGAAAAACTTTACATACAAGCGTTTTATGGTTAACTAATAATTTAAAAAAAAAATGTGAATGTTAAGTATACATTTTGATAAGAGTTCAAACAACAACTGATTCATAAGATAAAACTATAGGTATAAGATTTTCTAGTTTATGGAAATTTAATTGTATTGTTACAATGCTGATGTTTAGAGCCTTTAAACCCTGCAATGTTAATTAAATGGACTATGATTTAATTAAAATTTCTTTTAACTGGTAATTTCTGAGACTAGTCTAGAGACTAGACTACAAACAAAGCCAGCCAGATAACTTATAATAATAGCACTAATAAAAAAAAAAACTAGTAGCCAGAAATATCTTATTGATCTTTGAATTTAATGTAACACACAAAGTAAATTAAAACTCAAAATAACTTAAATGTTAAATAACTTTTTAATGTATTTATACTACCTAATAATAAATATTGACTATGAAAATTACAATAATGTAACCGAAAGAAGCAAAATTTTGCTTATAAAATTCTTTACTTGGTGTGCGCTGAGAAAACATAACAATCAATGATACATGAAAATAACGTACTACATGATTAAAGTTCTCATTATAACATACAAAAAAGCATAAGAGGGGATATATCTAACTATCATAGTAAATTAGCAATAGCAGCTTTTTTGTTCTAAAATTTTATTAAATTGCAGGTTGAAAAAAAAAGGTTTTACGTTTGTATTACAGTAATAATTCTTACTTTAATAAATGGTTTTGTCATCCAGGACAGCTGTAAATACATTTTAATTCATTCCAGTACAAAGTACACAAAATTATGTGTGTTAAATCTTGAACTTATTTGGGAAAACTCATTTTGAACAATTCACTCTCATTTTTTTCTTTTAGCCCTTAACCTATCTTATGTGTAGTGGCTGCACAAGGTTTTCAACTGCAGGGTATGCATACAAATGGAAGATGGCATAAAAATGGAAAAAGAAAAAACTTTGAGTTACCCAAAAATAATATGGTAGGAAGTACTTTCATGCTTAAATAAAGTGCACACCACCTAGTCACCTAGGTTCAGCAGATCATCTCTTCTTAAACTTGAAGATATATTAGTTGTTTTAGTTCTGATATACTTTTTACAACTGATCACCTGCCTAACATTGCCCTACTTGGGAATGTTTTTTTGGTGTAATAATCCCCACTTTTCAGTTTAATAGTGGTAAACTTGTAATCCCCACAAATCAAATCAGTCAGTCTACCAGATCATTTGCATGACTTCATTTCAGACTTTTTGGGGAAGTTTCTCCTTGCACCATATAAAGGTCTCTGCCTTATCTTTAAATTTACTCTTATCTTATTTTCATAGACATGTAAAGAAAATATGTAACTCCAAAAAATCATCAAACAGTGCAGGCTGTATTCTAGTTTTATCTAACCTGCATAGTCACAATCAAATTAAATTAATGTCCATGCTAAGGTGTTAAACATAATATAAAAATTGTGTTTGTCACATAAATAAGAAAACTTATTTATAAAAAAATGGGTTAACATAAAAAACACTTAACTTATTATGTACAGTACATTTTCTTTATTGCACAGTCAAAAAATAATTCCATATGTATATTGAGTATTTATTATACAGATGAGAGACTTAAAACCATCTAAGAGTGAGTTGACTTGTACACAATGGTTTCATACTAAGGAGCAATATGAAATACTATTAATATTATTAAGATTAAGCAAAAACATATTTATAAGGGTCCCCATTATATTTCAACCTTTTTGTTTTTGTTTCTATTGTAGCAGCAATATGTACGAACTTTTGCTATACAATCATTTGTTTTTATAACCGTACCTATTATGGTTCAAGAGATAACAAGATCTAGCTAGCACTCTGACTGATAAATAGTCATAAAGTTTGATCCCCAGCAAAAATTTCTAACTTTCTAGAGCTACATTTATTTTATTCAATTAAATATTGTTTTCTTTAATGGTCAACCATCAGAAAACCTTTATGACTGAGTGTTCCTAAATGTCTTCAAAGGTGATTTAAGTCTTCCTGTAATATTTTAATTGATTAAAACGCACATAACTTAGAAAAGTAAGAGGTGAGTGCTGGGATTCAAACTTGCCCCTCTGTAAGTGAAGTCAAAGTCTTACCCTCTGGGCTATCACCACTTCAAGACTACTGTCTAAACCCTTCTTATTCTGAGAGGGGCTATCACCACTTCAAGACTACTGTCTAAACCCTTCTTATTCTGAGAGCCAACCTTTCTAGGGCTTTGGTAGTATTTTGTTAGATTTTAAACAAATTTTCTGTTCTTTACAGCTTTCAAACCTAAGCCCCAGAGCAAAATCCATGAGAACAGCTACATAACCAAGTTGCAAAAGAATCTAGTCACAGCCATGGGCTGTAGCCATAAGCAATAATACCTATTAGATTTGTTTTACCATGAAACAACCTTTTTAAAGCTATGCTGAAATTGACACACAGTTTTTGCAGATATACCAGAGTATCATGTGAGAATATAAGTTATAGCACTATTGTGGAGAAATTGACTCATTTGAGTTGCAGAGACAAGACATGTGCTACCTGGAACAACTCACAACTACTCAGTTCAATTGTTCCCACCGACTTACAGTTAAGACTGTTGTCAAATATAAAGAAAAGAATCAAGAAGTCACACATCATAGCAAATGCTATAAAGGCAAATAAAAAAATGAGTAATCCCACAAATCCGTCGGTAGCAAACTTCTGCTATGGGGGTCCGTATGAAATGTAAGTGTTATTATTTTATTTAAACCTAGCTGATGCCTGCAAATTCGTTCACATTTTCTATGGTTTTCAAATAAAATCCTTATTTTACTGTGATTTCCAAATTTTATCAAGATTTAGAAACTTTGATAACACAAAACTTATTGACACATTTACATATTCATAAAATTAGTTTGGATTGGCAAATTTCTATTTTGAGATTCAAGAAAATATCCTTTCCTTGTAGTAGTATTGAGAAAGGGGCCATATTATTTAAGGAGCCCCTTTAAAAACAAGTAAATAAAGTGAATGAACAGCATATTAGATAAAAAATATCTATTTTGTTAAATAATGTCAATAACATTCAATTACATTGTACTATCGTGTGTCGTGTATTGTATTGATAAAATCTTACAGTTATGTTTAATACAAAGCAGTTACTGATTAACACATCAATATAGACTGTATTATCTAATCTCACCCTGACATTGGTTGATAGATAAATGTTGCTTAGAAGACAGTCGATATTAAATACTTATATTTACTGTCTTCTAAGCAACATTGTTGCATACAATCCAATTTAATTAATTCTTCATCATTCATAAATATACTTTAAGGTTCTGGTAGGATTTTGCTAAATATTTTAAATATATTGTAAATGTGTGTGAAAGTACAGTGATTTTTGCAACAATTTTTGACTGCCTTGAAGTGTGCATGTACAAAAAATATTTAAAATTATTTTCTATCAGTCTGTATACGGCTTGTCCCCTAAACGGTGTTATATATGGTTTAACAAAGTCTGTTTTTCATGTAAATTTTTTACGCTCTTTAGTTGGTACGGTTGCGATTAAATATCAACTGCTCATAAGCTATTACAAAATATTATTTTTTCCGAAACCGTTATCCCGTAACACGGGGCGTTAATAGTTGCGGAATTCTCTTGACACCTCCCCATCTCCTCCCATATTGTGACGAGCATAAATTGCTTTCCAACCATATACCATAACCAAATCGGAACCCATGTTGATGAAAACCACGGACGGACCTGACCAAATTGTGCATTTCGAAAGAAAATGGATAAGCTATTTAAAAAAATACTCAAGTATAATATTTGAAGAGATCGTTACCTAATAAATATGTACTAGGGAACAAATAGGAAGTAATCCATTTCGTGGAAAAAAAAAAACCAAGTCGGTTAATATATGACCAAGTTCTGTAACAAATAAAATTAATCGAATTGAGAACCTCCTCCTGAAGTTGGTTAATAAAATAGTAGTTACTAATAGTCTTTGAACTTCATTTTAGTGCCAGATCTTCAGATGAGGACGAGGCAAGCAAGAGGCAATCTGATTCTGATGGAAACAAAGAACATACTTGTGTCATTCCAACTGACTTCCGGATATGGGAGCCCGTGGGAAAGAGGAGTCAACGTTGTGGTGAATACTTTCTACTTCTATTATATCAAATTTTATATATTGTCAAGTTTATCAAACTTAGTATATTGTTCTCAGTTGTTGTATAGTGTGTCAGATAAGTATGAATAATGTAAGAATGAACATGTCAAGTATAATATTAATAATATCTTCATTTATATATTTCATTAGGGTGTAGCAATGTCTCCTGCATTAAACTCTATTGCAGCAGGCAGGAGGACGTTCGGTTAGGTCCTTATAACTAACGTTTGACAAATTTAATGGCAAAACTATTTCGAGGAGAAAAAAAAATCCGCATTTTTACCATCCAACCGCGAGACACCGTTAGGATCTGCATCCCTACGTGGTCGATATACCGCGGACGCGTACAAAGCGCTTTTCATCTTCGTTTCTGATCCGCACCGCTAGGATCTGATGAGTACCTTCAAATCTAGAGTAAATAGGCATCTTCTAGGCAAGCGCGCTCCACCTTAGATCATCGCTTACCATCAGGTGTGATTGCAGTCAAGCGCTCGTCTATAAACATAAAAAAAAGTGTGAGTGTGTGTGTCTGTGTGTCTGTGTGTAAGGAACAACTTTTTTATATTTTTTGTTAAAATTATTGATTTTGTTTTATTAAAGAATATAAAATGAATAAAACTTCTTATGAAAATAAGTGCTAACGGTAAATATAAGGAATAATAGGCCGGTATGAAGCGATGATAGCCTAGAGGTTAGGACTTCGCCCTCCCTTACGGCTAGACCGAGTTCGATCTCTGGCAACTTGACTTGTAGGGGGTTACGTGCGTTTTCAATCGAAGCAATTAAATATCATTTGATTTTACATCGAAGAAAACATCGTAAGGAAACCTGCATGCCTGAGAGTTATCATAACGTTCTCGAAGACCCCTAAGAGTCCAAGGAAGTCTACCAATGCGTACTTGGCCAGTACGTGGAGGTCTACGGACTCTTCTCATTCTGAGGAGACCTGCCCTGTTGTTCTCCGGTAATAGGTTGATACTTATGTGTTGTGACAAGAAAGTATGGATGGATAATATAAGACAGAAAAGGTGAGGAGTAATAGGCTGGGATAGGCGTGGTCATGTAATGCGAATGTCTGGTACAGAAATTGTATCTCAGTATTTAATCTCTTTATACTATGTGCAACGCATAGTCAAAGAATTTTGTTCTCAGCATGCTTCCGATCAGCAGTCCAAGTTATATTCTTAAATAATTAATTGTAAACACACCTAAGGTAACCGAGCGTTAAGAGAACATAACGTGAAATACCCACGTATCAGTTTTAACTGTTAATAAACGTTATTTTTTCTTTAGAAATAGTGTTTCCATTATGAATTTACTTAATTTTTTGTTATTGATCTCTGCTATGCTTAGGGCCCAAGATAATGTTGAATGTGTACGTAGGAGTACAGGAAGACCACATAAGAGATTTGTTATATGCATCCTGATGGATGCATTGTGTGAAAGAGAAATTCGGTGTAAAAGGGTTGAATAGTGAATTGGGCTTTAAGTGTGTAGGAGAAAAAGACACGTTGTGCCACCACTTGGAATAAAGACAAGAAGAGACACCAATATTATGTCGTAATTATGTTACACTTTATATATATATATTAGTGTATATTGGTATCACTTCCTTACATGCAAGGATATAAAGTAGGACTGGTCGATTTTATATATATATATACATATATATATATATATCTATATATATGTATTTATATTTTGGTGTATATTGGCGTCAAATTCTTCAGTATATGGATATAAAGGCAGTGATACTGACTTTATAGCAGTGATCAGTAACTGCTGCCCTCAGCACATCTTTTACTGAGACGTATATTAAAATAAAAACTTTCATTAAAATCGGTGCACAAGTAAAATTTAGGTCGTGAAAAATTAAAAAAACATTGAACAATAAAACTTAACTAGCTTTCCATTAGGTAAGTAGTGATTTTTAGCGGATCAAATATTTATTGTCACGTCTAGCCGAGTCTAGATTATAATCTTGACACCCCAGCAGGGCTAGCAAAGGCATGAGATAAAAATGATATCCCCCGATTATACCCCCTTACAAGGGATATAATTAACGTGTCCACCTGCTAATGCACGGGAACATGGAATATGAGAAGTTTACCACCGTTTATTATTACATATATATATATATATATATAAACTAGCTGTCCCGGCGAACTTCGTACCTCGGATCTTTTTTTTTTTTTTTTTTTTTTCATGAATGTTATATTTTAATACTTATTATCCTATTCCGGTCTAAGAGGAATCCAAAAAATCAAATATCATAATAATTGCTCCAGCCGTTCTTGAGTTATAAATGGTGTAACTAACACAACTTTCTTTTATATAAATAGATTATGTGGATATTATTTCCAATGATGTGCCAGTGCTCTGAGAGTTGATAAAGCTGTGGGAGAAGATACATGTATATGCTTTCCCTCGGGATATAATTGTCTCCTGGCTATGCTAGCCGTGCTAGACTGAGCCTAGTCGGTCTTATGGGAAATCCGTCCGTGCATATAGTCCCTTTCATTACACACTACTTACAGTTGACGCATCAAGTTATAATGAGTGTACACTACATATGTTGCAACCAGAGGCGTGCACTTCATATATGCACAAAAGCAGTGCTTACCTTAATATTGATATATAAATCTTGTAGGAGGAGAATTTTTGCCATTTATGCCATTTTCCTGCTGTATGCATACCCTGGTAGAAGAACACACAGTGCACGCCACTGGTTGTAACGTAATATGTTGTTAGGCCAAGGACGTTTAGTTCTGTGGCGTATATTAAAAATGTTATATTCTTGTTCTAGAAGGATTTAGATTTAGGATAGTGTCATACAATGTCCTGGCGCAATACCTTTTAGAATGTCATCCATATCTGTACACGGCATGCGGTCTGAATAATCTCAAGTGGAAAATACGTGCTGTAAGAATTTATGACGAGATACTGAGCCTGTCGCCTGATGTGAGTAGTATAACTTGGTATTATTGTGCTTTGTCTCATTTAGGATGCTAATTTTGACAGCTCACAGTAGGGTTTAGGTATTGTATAATCGATCAATGAACCTCTTGGATTATCGGTTATACTTTCATAGAACTGGGAATCGATAGTTTCATGGCATTACTGTATGGTCAGATTATAATTTATGATTTTCATTTAATATTTCATATATTTTTTAACAAATAATTACTTATACCTTTAATATTTACAACAGATATTTCTATTGTAAGATAATTCTGATGATTGAATGTTCGATTTATTTTATTTCAAAACCGATTTCGATAGTCAGTAGTGGTTCGTTATGCGTGGCATTTATTAAGTAAGCGGTACCATCAATGAAGTACGACGTTATCGGTATTATATTTTGCCGGAAAAGAATACGACACTTTACGGCCGTGCACGGTGCACCTGCCAAGATTTTCATAAATAAATTCAACGAGGCATAAGTTAGGTAACTGTCAAATTATTTCGAATTGAATAATAGTTTGAGGGATATACGACGACCTTAGCTTTATTGGCTTTAGTACGTTTAGTGGTAGGATGAAAGGTCTATTTCGGTTAAAGCTAATTTGGGATATTCTAATACTTAAATTAGCAAAATAATAATAATTGAAGCGGTGATAGCTTAGTGGGTAAGACATCGTGGAGACCGCGTTGGAGCCCCGACACGCACCACTGACTTTTCGATGCGTGCGTTTTTAATTTAGCCAAGTTAAATATCACTTGCTTTCAACGGTGAAGGAAAACATCGTGAGGCAATCTGAATGCCTAAGAGTTGTCCACAATTTTCTCAACGGCCTGTGAAATCTACCAATCCGCACTTGGCCAGCGTAGTACGGCCTAAACCCTTCTCATTCTGAGAGATGACCCGTACCCTGTAGTAAGCCGGTAAAGGGTTGATGATGAATACCTAAATAGTATCTGGGTTAGACCCCACAGTGGTCGATGGGTCCCGAAAGGTCAACGTGCTGTTCAAAGCCCAAAGGACAGGCATGGCTTATTCGAATTTCCAGAGTCGTGCTAACTGTCCATAAGTAAGTACGTAATAAAAAAACAAACGTGTGTGTACTTATGTGGACGCGTTAGAAGTTATACTACTTTGGCGTAACAAGATAAAAATCTGTTCAAAAATTTTATCTTTCAACTCATACTACGTTTATAGAAAAAAGTTAGTTAACACATTAAAAGTTTTATTATAACGCATTATGTAGATATCTCATTATCGGACCACCAAGTTTCACTAAACATTAAAATTTGAGATTTTTGTACAATTGAATCAATTCAATCGCCGAAATGAGCCCGCGAACAATTGAAAGTATACACTGTCAAACCTTGTAGCTAACATCAGGGTGTCGGTTTTATGTGACGCGCATCGTAAAAATTTACTCCCATCATTTTTCCCTAACGCGCCAAAAGAAGTATAACTTCAAAAAAAAAAACGTGACTGAAAAACACTACGATTTTCACATTTGAAAAAACCGCTATACTGCATGTTTGATAAAAAAAAAAATACTATAGCCAGAATCACTCGAGATAATGAAAGGGTTTTAACGGTACCTCAAACAGCCAAAATATAATGGAATAAAGAATTTTTTTTTTAATTTTATATATATAGTAATAATTGACTTACCAATCAGATGGCCCACCTGATGGTAAGTGATATCATGATACAGAGCAAAACTTATCAGGGCATGGACGGAGCACGTCCTGAAAAGTGCCGCTCTGTTGATGCGTAGGTGTTAAGCCTCATGTGCCTAGAATGCCCTTCAGACCGAAACACAGCTTTACAACACTGCTGGTTAGCGGCAGAAATAAGCATGATGGTAGGCATGGAAGTAGTAGGTTCCTACTTCACCGGACGAGCTTACTCAAAAAAGCTTTGCTAGTACTAGCCACATGCTAGTACTAGCAAAGCTTTTTTACACGAAATTTGAAATGATTACACTCACATTAACGGCAGTCGTGTAAAAAAACAATCACTGTACTAACGACATAAACTTACATGGTTCCAGATTTTTTGCCTGCAAGAAGTCCAAGTATCTCATTTGAACAGTTTCTATAAAAAATTCGAAGAGATGGGCTATTGCGGCGTCTTTAAACAGAAAACCGGAGAGCGGCAAGATGGATGTGCGATTTACTTCAAGAAATCTCTTTTCGATATGAAAGATCAGATAAGTGTAAGTATATTGTGACGTCAGATTAGAATACTTTAATCACCACCCGTGCTCATCCCGCGGGGTCAGTACGAGGCGACTAAGGGAAAATTATGGTCTAAGAGCAACAGCGTTCTCTTTGCTACTACTATCTACTGTGATCGCGTCTGCCCAGCGAGCTGATTTTGTAGGAAAGGTCTTTAGTCCAGCATTGGACTGCCATTGGCAGATATATCGACCTTCTAATTCAACTAACGTACATCATACGCGTTGAGGCATCGTCAGTGGCGTGCTTAGAGGTTATGCGCAGGGTATGCAGATGATAAAAAAGGAAGAAAATCTTCATTACAAGTAACAAAAAACTTAAGGATAGGCATTGTAAGAGTTATAAAAAGCCCACCCTTAAGTATTTATAACTCGTACTGGTGATTTTCTTCATTTTATATCATCTGCCTACCCTGCGCATACCCTCTATGCACGCCACTGGTCATCGTGATATAACATCTTTTCAGAACACATTACACTGCTTTCTCCAGAAAGCAAACTACAGGCAACGGTAAAATCAAATTAATGTATTATGAAAATTAAGCTTAATTTGCTATACTCCGCGAACAGCAGGAGTATAGCAATGTACCCTCTACGCACGTTTGTTTCGAAACTGGAGCATCCTCAGGAGATGTTGACTTTACAATGAATAATTGTTAAGAGTAATTCTCAGATTTTCCTGCTGTTCGCGGAGTATAGCAAATTAAGCTAAATTTTCATAATATATTATGGATTTCCGCAAAGTTACGCCTGCTTCTATCCAATATCAAATTAATGTATTCATTTTTAAACCCTAATGTGGTGTATTTTCTAAACTGTGAAACAAGTTTTCTTATTATAAACATCGTGTTTCATGTACCTTTATAATTTGGAAAAATATAGGCTTTTATACTAACTATCTTTCTTGCCCCGTACTGTTATTAAGGGTAGAATTAGAAAATAAAACTTTTTGCTAGCTCTAGGATGCTCAAAGAACGTTCTCTTGAAATTTATTACTTGGCAAATATCGCTGAGGGCAAATGCATAGTTATAGATTACATAATAGACGCAGTTGATCCAATCAATTGTAGCAATAATCTTATCCCATAACACTGTCCCATCATACCTTAATAGCCTAGCTAAAAACGCTAGTATCCATTATCTGAAAATTGACTTCACCGGACATTTATAAAAAGAAGTAAAAAACGGTTTATAGCCTATCTAGATAAATCATGAAATACCAGCATCATCACGCATGGCACGGGTCTCTACCCACTTTGAGAAGGGGTTAAGGCCGTGGTCCAACACGCTGGCCCAGTGTGGATTGGTGGACTCCACACACCTATGAGTACATTATGGAGAACTCTCAGGCATGCATTGCCTCACAATGTTTCCCTTCGCCGTTGAAGCAAGTGATATTTAAATACTTAAAACGCACATAACTCAGAAAAGTTAGAGGTGCGTGCTGGGATTCGAACTTACCCCCTTCCCCCCCCCCCCCCCCAAAGGTAACTCTTACCCACTGGGCTATGACTGATTTTCAAATTGTTATCTAATCAAATTTTAAAAGCTTCTGAGATAAACGTAGGTATGTTCAATATGTCAAGAATTGATTCCGTAATCATATAAGATTCGTCTACCAAAGTAAAATATTTCAAAAATGTTTGTGAAATGCACATTGCGGGGTCAATAAACTTAAACTAATATATAAAACTGAATAGTTTGGTTGGTTACTTGAAAGCGCTAATGTCAGGAACTTCTGGTAATTTTTTAAAAATAATTTCAGTGTCGGAGAGCCTATTTAACGAGGAAGGCTATAGGATATAATTTTTCAGAAAAAAAAACTAGAGATTCCACAGAAAATTGCAATAATGTAAACCATAGTATACATTATTATATTTAGTAGCAATTTATCAGTACATTACATTGCAGTATTTATAATATGAATCCTGTTCATGCCACTAGTCCGCGGTAGAATATGTGATATCCTAAATACAGTTAGAACTAGTTAGGTGTCAGATACTCACCCACACCATGGCCAAATTTGGACTTTTTACCTTAATCTATTCAAATATTTGTGGCTCATAGTAAACCTTGTTTATATAATATACTAGCTGTGGCCCGCGACTTCGTCTGCGTTTGATTTTGTTTTTAAAGTATTCAGTATCGCTAAGCCTTAAATGAGTATAGTAGTATATATATATATATTTATAACATGTGACTGTCAATTAATTAAAGACAAATAATTTGCAATAAAATAAAATTGCAACTATAATTAAAGATCTAAGCTATCCTATCTCTTAAGTTGGACCAGACTGCTCACGGTGTGCCAATTAAATTTAAAATCGGTTAAGTAGTTTAGGCGTCCATCGCGGACAAACATCGTGACAGGAGATTTATATATATTAAGATATATAAAATAAATAAATAAATAGTTGCAATATTTAAGGACTGCACCTAAACAAAACATTTTATTTTTTTATGTTAATTTAGTTTTAAGTCCTAATATTTAATTTTGTTTGTTGTACCACCTACTTATTTCTTATAACATTTTCTTGTATGCCTTTGGTTGCCTGGAAGAGATCGCTATTTAGCGATAAGGCCGCCAAATTGTACGTTCTACCTTATTGTGCTGTTGTATTTGTATCTCTGTAAATTTTCTCTGTGGTGTACAATAAAAGTGTATTCATTCATTCATTCATTCAAAACAGTCATTTTAGAGATGTACATAATGAAACAATTACTTTAAAAACTATAACTAGAACTACGTATGTTAGTATCCTCTCTCTTAACTTAACGGTTACTATTCGTTGTTAGTGATAAAAGCTGAAACAGACGTACACTAAATTCTTCTTTAAACTTCCAAAGTGGGCCCCATCCATTAACTGACTCTAGATACAATTTTATCTAGAGCTCACGCAGCACAATCGATTACTTTTTGCTGCTGACTCGAACCTGTAAAAAAAGACAAAGTTAACTTTCATGTGGTTCATAAATGAAAGACCGATAACGTCCCCATAAATTTAGGTTGTATCACACACAGACTGATAATGTTCGACTTAATCGGTGAGTGACAAGAAGATAATGAGTAAGTTCTTGTAGTTCATTGTTTAAATCTATTTATAGAATATTTGGCAGAATATTAGTCCGCCAATCCGCACTGGGCCAGCGTGGTGGACTACGACCGGTGCCCTGTAGTGGGCGGGTAACGGGTTGATATGATGATGATGATAGAATATTTGATCAATCGCATTGCTGATTATAATATATAATGGGCATACCCCGTACTAGGCTGTAATATGACATAAAATTCGCTGATCGTTAGGGCCACAAGACCGTGACCGTTCCTATAAAAAACGAAAGAATAGTCTTACTCGCCAAAATATACGCGTATACAATGTAAACGAAAGAAGGTACAACTTGCTTATAACGCAGCGCAGGTAACTAGCGAATGTTTTTTTATAATTACCTATACTAATTTCAAAAACGTGTCTGCTTTTTGATTGTTACATTTGTTTGTCTCGAACACTACATCGATTTTGATAGAATTTTGCACAATACACATTAAAACTAAACACTATAAAATTGCAAAATTCTATACAAACATAAGATTTTTAGCACGGCAAAGCACGTTTGTGCGCAAACGTTTCCAAGGGAGTTTTGCATTTATTACCTATCTTGGTGAAATTTTTAGTAGAGATAATATGCGTCCCAGGAAAACATAAGAATCGCGCGGGTTTGTGAAGTGAAGGTGCTTGGTGTACAGCCAGTAAATGATATTTTCTGTTAACAATTCTAAATAATAATAATAATAAATACAGTAAAACCTGGGTAAGTGAGAACTGGATAAGTGAGAAAACTCTATAAGTGAGAGTAATAGCCAGGACCCGTCATTTTAAGCTCCCAAAACCTCTATTAGCGAGAAACAGAAACCTTTGTAAGAGAGAGTCGTTTTTCCCTCATGGACCTCTGTAAGTGAGACTGCTACTTATCTATACCTCTATTAGCGACAGTCGAGCAAACAATATGAGTTAGAGTTTTGAAAAATTTATGAGTTAGAGAAAAACATTCAAAATACAAAAACAGAAACCCAAACGAAATTGACGGATTTTATTAAATGTAAATAAGTTCTAAATAAAACAACATTACATAGTGCATGAATATATGTCTTGTTATTGCTGCGTACCTCTATAAGAGAGAAACGCTACCCATGTACCTGCATTAGCGAGAAACTCGGGTTAGTGAGAAACCTCTATAAGCGAGAATGAGATTGTGCTCCCTTGAACTCTCCCTTATCCAGGTTTGACAGTACACACATCGCAATCTAGTCACAAAGTAAGCGTAGCTTGTATACTAGGATTACTGATGAATAAATTTTGAATTAATATACATAAATTCTTATAAAATTCAAATAAAGACCCAGACACTGAAAACATTCATGTTCATCACACAAACATTTCTAAGCATCACAGTTGCGCAAAAAGACGTGGTAGATACTAGATCGAAATTACGATAATCTATTTAAATCTACTATAATGGAAATGTATGGAATCTTTTAAACTATAATGTCATCGGTTAGTTTTTCCGAAGCATGCCCAGAAATATTAGGTAATACAGTAGTAAGGGTTATTGGATCTATGGACGCCATCCAGACTTCGCCGCGCTGTGCGTATATACCTACTGTGTAACCTCCGAGCCTTATCTGAATACATGACCTTGAGCCGATTCAAAATGTGAACACGAATAAATAATGGCACTCCCCTGACGGATTTCTTAAAATTTCCAAACACAACTGAAACATGTGACTTATACTTCAAAAATATCTTTTAGGATGTGTGAATAAATTACGATATCCTATACAATTTTGTAAAATAAATATGTGGAAACGTGATTTTAAGAATTCGGTCTAATCTGAAATCAACCTTGTTGCCTTCCTTGCTTGCGATTTGCGATAAAAGCAATTCTTATGCAAATAACATGCCTTTTGTGAAATTGCAAATTATTCCCCTTCAATATCCACGTGCAACAAAAAGATAACTCCTCATTGTGTTATTTTAAAAGCATTGTAAATGACCCCGGGTTTGAACCATGTTAAGTGATTGTATCGCAATGGTAGTATGTTTTATTTTATTCAACTAACACACAATGTTACAAGAGAATCTTCTCGAACTTAGATCTCGCATTGTAATGCAAATACGTATTTCCCTTTCTGCGGTCCATCATCTATAAATAAGAACGTCCGTCAATTTAGTAATAAAATCTCCGACCAACGGCGTGGTATAATGGCGAACCGGTGATCGCGTAGTTGTTCAGAGGACTTCGGACTCACTTTGGAAAAATACCAGTTGGTGCTTCAATCAATGTGTTTACATATATATAGTATCTTTCACGTGAGGCGTTTGCTGCTCTTCCATAAGGAGTGTTGTCCGTCTGAACCCAATTATATATACCAGATATTTACTTAAATGGGAACAAAACCAATGTTAAATATAGCATTTCTAGTGACAAAAACAATAATTCAAATCGGTCCAAGTTTGACGGGGTAATTGTATAAAACTCACTACCTTACTACAAAGACTTTAACACCCCCTATTCCGGAACCCTATTGTTTTTTGGGATAACAAATAGGAATATTCACTACTTGTTAATACTCGGGGTTAATACTCTTATTAACCCCGAGTATCCCCTATATATATATATATTTACTTGAAGTGCGAACAGACAGACGAACAATAACTTAATAAAAAATGTTTCGGTTTAACTATCGATACAGAATCCAACACATTTTAATACCTATCCCTATCAAGAGGTAAAAATATATTTTATGTATACATTCATACAACGTCCTGAATTTAGTTCATTAATTGTATTGAAACTACGGCAGCCCGAATTTTATTATATTATTTGTAGTATATTTAATGAGTATTTTTAATATAATTATATAAATCTGTGTTAAGTATGGCGCTGTTGCCCTTTAGAATCTTTAATTACATTCCCCGAGTATGTCTGGATGATTTTGCTTAAGCAATAAAACCGCCTTTGCATATCAATGTTTGCGATAGTATTATATTTCCTTATTCGTGTTGTTTGTAGCGAATTCGTTTGCAGTGAAGTGTATCAATCTATTTTTTGTATCCGTCTAGCATGAGCAAATAGTTGCTTGCCTACAATTTATTATACGCGTGTGTACGCTAGATCTTGCTTGCTTGCGTTACCATCTTCGTGTTTTCTGAGTATATGCTGCATAGGAGAGAGGGATTCATAGGATAAACTCACCACTCTGCTTCGATGCGGATTGGCGAGCTTTAACGAGCTTTATCAAATTTCATTCTATCTCTATACAAACTTTAATAATACATATAAATAATATGTCTTTAATATTCTACTAATAGTAGACTAGTCGTGTCTGTACCTACATTAAAGAGACAGAAATATATAATTGGGAGAAATTTGAAATAGGTAAAAGTACAAATTTAGGAGTTCTTGTTTGTTTATCTGTTTGTTTGGCTTTGCGAATTAAAACTAGCCAAGTTTATTTAATTATATTATAAACACACTTTCGCATTAGTAAGGAAGTGATTCAAATCACTTCCTTACTAATGCGAAAGTGTGTTTCTTTGTTTGCCTTACTTCACTCCCTATAAGCAAGCAACCAATCCTAATTAATTTTTGCCATAGAGTACCTCCAAATTTTAATGGACATTAGTATGTTAAACATTATTTTGATGGAGTTTTGTTTTTGATGACATACATACGACATACCTACATATTAAACATATATATAAAAGAGTAATCCTTTAGGCTTGCGTTTTTTGGAACACAGTTCCTTGCTTGCTGCTTGCATGCTTTTCAGTCGTATTACAAGATGTTTTTTTGACTGTCGTAATGTTTATATACTATTATATCAATAATAAACCAACGCTACAAATTAATTTGTGCCCAATCCCGTCACTAATACACCTAAGATACAAATGTAGCTCTCAATTTTAAAATGCTAGGTTATACAATAAATTTAATAATTTTTAAAGTACAACCGAGTCGGTTTTGTTTTGTCAATTTTTTACGCTTTGTAGAGGCTAAATTTGCAATTATCTAAGTTCTAATAGCCAAGTGTCAACTGTTAGGTGGCGTTTTACAAAATATACACTTCACTATCAACAGTTTTATTGTGACTAGCATAAATTACTTACGAACTACATACCATAAACGCCTCGCAACCAGTGTTATTGTCTTTAACGTCAGTTTCAAATGGTGCTTTTTGAAAGCAATTGCTCTAGTTAATAAAAAAATACTCAAATCGTTATATTGTATCTATAATATTTTGAGTTCCCCCGATTTCCCCAGGACCCCTTTAACAGGTTTTGACCTGATCAAAATGGGACCACATATACGGCTTAAAAAAAAATAAAATTAAATCGGTTCATAAATGATAGAGTTCTGAGGTAACACTGTTTAATATAAAAAGGAACCCTTATTGATTACCTCATCCTACCTCCTTAGTAGTAAGTCTGTCAATAGTCAGAAAACAACGTGACGCGATGAGAATATTTTCTCCGCTTTTTCGAGTCGCTTATAAATAAAAACAATTTTAAAACATCATATTACATTTAAAAGTTGAGCGAGTTGAACAAAAGGCCCCTCACTGGCTTCTCAGATCGCACATTTTTCTTTCGTTACATTTAAAACTGTATTATTTGGGAGTCGAACCCAGTACCTCATAATTAAACATGCTAGTGGTGCATCAGAACGGGCATTTATTCGCTCTGACGATATACTTTACATAAACATCAGATAAAAAAATGCATGCCGAACTTACTATTGCGCAGTAAGAAATAACACTCTTGAAAAAAGTTTCTTGTCATCTTCAAACAACCACTCAAAGGAGTTCTAAGGAATAGAAAAAAAGGAATGCACAAAAGGAAAACTACTAAACGAAAAAACTATTTTCGAAATATGCTGCACTTCCGGACGCAATACGTCGCAAGCGCATACTGAGAGAACCGCAAAACACACGTATAATATGTACGCGATCGACGGCTGGGTAATAAATAACTTCGTGCGAAATGTATTAGAGTAGGCTGAGTGGAATGACATGTTATTTTACCTGTGGGCTCAACCTAAAACCTTATGCTATCAACACACATAGATTAAACTGTGAAACCTTATCTTAGGGTTTCTCTGAATAACATATTGGTATACATTCTGTTGTAGGTTATTCTCTGAACTAAAGTGACAGTTCTAAAAGTGGCGCTATCCTTTTCCAGTGGATAAAGTGTGCATAGGACAGCATTATATAATAAGGGTGTTTGTCCATAACAGAATCAGCACTGATGTTGTCTAGAGGAGTTGGGGCTTATAGTCAAAACATTTACGGATTCTTTTAAAAATTAGCAAGACTTAGTTTATTTTAAAGAATAAATTTACGTTTTTATCTTCAATGTTAAATAATTGCCTTATTTTTAAATGACAAACCATCACGGTTTCTCATAAAAAATGAAATTATATTTAAAATACAGCGAAATCACAACTAGGACTTATTCAATAAACAACATATCGAATGCAATCCATTTGACAAAAATGTATTTATTACCCGTCGGTTTGGTAAGGGAGTTCTAAGCCGAGTCGGTACAACAATGAAATAAAAAACATAACTTTTTTCTTAGAAGAAGATATATATATAACTGTCCTCAAAATTACGAAGTGACAACCATGCCATCAATCATGTTTACATATTATAATGGGGTCACGGATTACTATGGCAACTGAAAAAAGTCTTGGTCTGAGAGAAACAATAGTACACATATACGTTCCTATGAGCACACTTATATGTGTAAATGTTATTTAAAGTCATAAGAATTTTTAAGGTTGGTGTCCCAGTACACCCTTTCAATATAGCCTTGTAGAAATATAGTACATTACTTATTATAGGAAAACGTGGTTGATTTCAATACAATTTACAAAACTTAAAGGCTTCATGAGAGATTTTTTCTGGACTTTCTTGAAAGAATCAATAAATTTCCCTTAACCCCCGCTGGAAAAAGTACGGTTGCACGGATTGAACGCTGACCTTTTTAGTTAAACTTTTGGAGGGAGCTGTGGACGAATGAGGTTTTGGACGCCTACAATGGTGTCCAATAAGTTACACTCAGATCTCCCTATAAACTAAATTGTCAGTTTCTAGGTCCAAATTGAAAGGTTGCTGCCTTTTTCTCTATTTTCCCCGTCATATCCTTATTTAATAATTTATAGTTAACTTAGTATCATAATTTAATAATTTATTTAACTTATAATCATTCAACATATTGACAGTAAAAAATTATATCAATTATTTCAGGTGGAGTTTTATCAACCCGAGATGCCAATTCTAAACCGTGACAACATTGGGTTAATAGTGAAGTTGGCGCCAAAATGCTCGCCCGAAACCCCCGTTGTCGTGGCCACGACCCATCTCCTGTACAACCCGAACCGAACTGATGTCAGATTGGCCCAATTACAATTGTTGCTGACTGAGATTGACAGATTCGCTTATATCAACGACGGTAAAGAGTAAGCATTATTTTAAATTATTTTGCATGACATTCAAAAAAATTGGTGATTTACGATTGATCTGACTACGCTTATGTCCTTCACGCTAAGGCAACGAAGGATCATTAATAATGACGCTTGGGATGCCGGATGAGCATGTCTTGTTACAAGGAGGGGAGCGGAGGCCTTGTTACAAAATCTTTATAGACCTATCATACTTATTTGAAAAATAATGGGAACATATTAAGTATATAAACTCATCGCCATCTAACCCCAAAGTAAGCTTAGTTTGTGTTATGGGTCTTAAGGTAACTTATGAATGTGTTTATGAATATTATACATAAATGCTTATAATATACAGATATTCACCCAGAAAAAAAAACAAAAATATGTTTTTTTTTTCATATATTAATAAAACTTGTAAATAATGTGTAATACTGTTGGCGGGTGCATAAGTATATTTCATAAGGATTCACCCTGTAAAAATATTAAATCAAAAGAAGCATATTTATTTTTCCATACAAACTAATTCAAAATTCAAAATTCAAAATTCATTTATTTCAAGTAGGCCTAATATAAGCACTTTTGAAACGTCAAGTCTGTCTGTTTGTAGTGATTCTACCACCGGTTCGGAAGGCAGCTTCTACCGAGAAGAAGCCGGCACGAAACTCAGCAGTTGCTCTTTTCCAACATCAACAATTTACATTTTGCATTTTAACATTCATTTTTCTATCTTGTGAGAGCTGAAAGCGGAGCCGGATGCTTCCAAGCAACCTTGTCATTAAAAAAATCATCAATTGTATAGTAACCTCGCTGTAATAAATGTGTTTTAACAAATTCTTTAAACTTGTGCATTGGCAAGTCCAAAATCACCTTAGGAATCATATTATAAAAGCGTATACTCAATCCCACAAATGATCCCTGTACCTTACGCAGACGATATGCAGATGACACTAATTTATGACCATTTCTTGTAAGTCGACTGTTTATGTCCACTTTTTGTTTATAAAGACTAATATGTTGTCTTACAAATACTATATTGTTATAAATATATTGTGAAGCTACAGTAAGTATGCCTATTTCTTTAAACTTCTCACGGAGGGATTCGCGTGATTTAAGTTTATATATTGACCGTACAGCTCTTTTCTGCAATATAAATATAGTTTCGATATCAGCTGCTTTACCCCATAACAAGATTCCATAGGACATAACACTATGAAAGTACGCAAAATAAACTAGCCTAGCTATTTCAACGTCAGTAATCTGTCTAATTTTTCTGACTGCGTAGGCAGCCGAGCTTAGTTTACCCGCTAGTGAATCTATATGGGCACCCCACTGTAGCTTATTATCCAAGGTCACGCCCAGAAAAACTGTGGAAGTCTCTATTTTTAGTGATTCACCATTTATTATTATATATTTATCAATTTTCTTTACATTTGGTAAGATAAATTCGACACACTTTGTTTTTTTGCATTTAAAAGTAAGTTGTTAACTGTAAACCAGTGCGACACATGCGACATAACACGGTTTACTTCGTCAGAGTTATCTTTACTCCTATCAGTCTTAAAAATTAGAGATGTATCATCTGCAAACAATACAATGTCGCATGTACCATACGGTAGATCATTTATATACACTAAAAATAGAAAAGGACCCAAAAACATTCTAGGTGTTTACTTATAACAACCTTATTGATGATAAAAGACCGACACGTGCATAGTACCTACACTTCGCGACCTAATTAAGTGACGAGTCACTAGATTTTAATTTCGCATGTGATGTTAGGGCTGTGTCTGATTTCTTTCAGTGAATAATATAGCAGTGTTTTACTCAAAAACTATTAGCATTTCGGTTTCACAGCTAACTAAGGCAGCAGACAGTAAATAATGTACACATTGTATATTTGTAGTATATATATTTGTGTAATGTTTATATCTTATTTATTGCACCACCTACCTCATATCTATGTTTTCCTTTTTCATTGTTTTATCTATGGTCTGGAAGAATTCGCTACGTAGCGATAAGGCCACCAAATTGTACCCTGTTGCTCTATGTTTTTTATGTTTCTAACTCTGTGACTATTTTTTTCTTTGGTTTACAACAAAAGTATTCACGCATTCATTCATTCAATATATTAAGAGAAGATGTTATTTGTGTTGATTGCATGGTTATAAACTATCGTCACTATAACGTATCCAAGAATCGATTTAATATTATCTAGCATCTAAGCAAAAATCTTTAGGTGGCAGATTGAATTCGGTGGTGCTACTCTTATTGATTGTGGGCTGTATTAGGCTATTGAAAGTAATCATCAATAGCCTAAAACAGCCCACTGCTGGATTCTGACAGCTGGTTTTGCCCAAAACCAGCAGGCTGGGCAGACGGACGGGTTGGTGATCAAATTCAAATTCATTTTTTTCAAGTAGGCATACTTTATAAGCACTTGGAAACGTCAAGTATGTATATTTGTAGTGACTCTACCACCGGTTCGGAAAGCAGATTCTACCGAGAAAGGCCGGCAAGAAACTCAGTAGTTGCTCTTTTACAACATCAACATTTACAATCATTTTCCTATCTTGCGGGAGATGAGAGTAAGGCTGGCTGCTTCCGACCTACCTTGTCATTGAGGAATTCAGCAAATGTATAGTAACCTCGCTGTACTAGATGCGTTTTTACACATTTTTTAAATGTATGCATTGGTAGGTTAAGAATTTCGCATCGCAGTGGATGGTATGGATATTAACACAAAGGACGCCGCTGTTCGTTCTTCGTTGTATTCTTTTAGTCGCCTCGTACGATACCTACCTACCCGGGAAGTGGTAGTATTCGATGCCCATTTGTATGCATCGTAACCGGTCCGCGGGTTGCGAGCTCCGCGGGGGGCGGCACGCGAGCGCGGCTTACATAGCCGGCACTAGCATTCACTCATTGGCGGTCTCAGTGCATCTACCACAATCTTTGTAACAAAACAAAGGTCCTAGTTAACCAGCAATCAGTTTAATTTCAATACATAATCTTTAATACAGTCCACAATCTATATATACACAACCGGTAGTGATAACTGCATTTTGATCTGCCGTCACCACACTGCTTGGAGAGGGCTACTCAATTCAATCTGTCATCTGAATAGCTTGGATAAGTGGATTAATTATCAATTGCGGATTTAAAGCTACAATACTTCAAATGCGAATGTCATTCTTTTTCAGATCGAAATACCTGCCCATAATTTTGGCGGGTGATTTTAACTCTACCCCCGATAGTGCTGTTGTGGATTTACTGGATAGAGGATTCGTCAGGTACTAAATATTTCTAGCCCGTGTTTTATAGTGGTATTGGAAAACGTATTCCTGAACATTTTCTGAAAAGGAAATCGCTTGAAATTGGTGTCACTTGATGGCAAGAACCCACTAACCTAGCGGTTCAGTCAGGGTTAACTATACTATTTTTGGCACCTCCCAATGATTGGCACTCTAAACTAGAAATCCGAATAATAAGGATTTTTAATATTTAATTATATTATTTATTTTGCGGGATAATATTACGCAGTGTGGAAATACTACTTTACGTCTGTCAATTCGGCTACTTAATATTGACAAGCATTTAAAAATTTACGGTAAAGGTTTAACTTTTACGTAAAATATCCGCTTCAGCTCAGGATTCGACGTATAAAATTAATAATTTTGTTTTTTTAACAAAATAACAATTATTTGTATTTTATAATTTATTTATAACTTGCAAAACACACAAAAAGAAAATATTGTTAGAGTCATGACAATTGATACTCCACACTCCACTTTTACCACAGGAAAAAGAGAATATTATAAATAGGAAAGATTTTTGTTTGTACCGAATAGGCTCTGAAACTTCTGTACCGATTTTGACAATTTCTATAACAATAGAAAGTTCATTATCAGGAAGTAACATAATTAGGCTATAATTTATATTCAAATAAATTTGAGGAAATTCCAATAATGTATCCCGAAGTGGTTAAATAAGGACTATAGTTATCATGAATTGGCGTGCGCTCAGAAAACTTTCAAGATACATAAAAAATATGTATTATATGATTTAAGTATTCATAGTTACGACTCAAGAGCTACTTTAAGAGGTGGCCGATATAACATTACGTTACAACCTATGCATATTACTTGACGCGGGTGAAACCGCGGGAAACAGCTTGTACAAGAAATAAAGATAAGTTAAAATCTACATTATGAATTATGTTGCAAAAGAAATTAAACATGAAGATTTATTTAAAATGTTGACAAAATATTTAAAAAAAGAATGATGCCAATGATTGTACTAAATAGATGCTCCCAATAACTATGTGCCAATCATTGTACGTTGCCCTATATTTAAGTTAAATTTAATTTGGTGGTAATAAACAATAGATTCTTCAAATTGTTGCATCATTTAATTTAAGATTATGTATATAAATAGACGTAAAATTAATAATCTTCTAAGTTAAGTAATTATCCTATGATAATTAACTACTTGTGTATCAAAGGTCATCTTACAGTGCTAATACAGTGTATAGTTTACCCTAGATTCTATAGACAAAAGTCGGCTAGAAACTCAGCAGGTGCTCTTATCAAACATAAACATTTTTACAATCTAATATATGAAATTCTCGTGTCATAGCGTTTGTAACAAAACTCCTCCGAAACGGCTTGACCTTGAAATTTTGAAATTTTGTGTGTATATTCAGTAGGTGTGAGAATAGGACGCAGATGATTTTTCATACCCTAATATTATTTTCATTTATTTTTTTCAAATGATAATTATTTTTTTATGAGTTAGTAAATGTGATTTAACACATTGCCGCTTTGGTAGGTTGACCAACGACGAGAATGTTGTCCTATAGACCCCGTTGACCCCGGGATTTAAATAAAATTATTAAAAATAGTCCTGTTGTCCGCGTTATGTCTGTTTGTTAACGGAGCCAGCGGGATTTGAATAAAAATTATTTAAAAATAGTCCCGTCGTGCCCGTTATCTATCGTTAAAGGGGGCAGCTGGATTTGAATAAATTATTAAACAAAAAATTAAAGTGACAGACGACGTCCCCTTTGACTATTACTTTGACGAGAACGGAACTTGTAGAAAAGTTGCAAATTTATAACCCGCGACTGAATGCAAAACAGACATTGTTTTTTTGCTATTTTTTTCTTTGTCTTGTTGGTTGATTGCTTCGTTGGCATGCCTTTCAGCGCGCTTCCGTTCAGAGATAACTCTGACTGGAAAAAGATCGGTGTCACGGATAAGTGCCAGCATCTGTCCGTGTATTTGAACAGGAAGAAAGGAATCGCCACCGATTTTAGTATGATAAAGGTTTTATTTTTTATTATATTTATATTATCCCATTGATTATCCCCACTAATCCTAACTAATATTATTAATTCGAAAATGTGGTCGCTCTTTTATCCACGTGCTTAACAATCATATCTTATTGATCACAAACAGACGTTATTAATAACGATGTCACAGAGGTTGCGTATAAATCGGTCTACAAATGTTACCGCTATAGTGTACCGCGGGGAAGCATTCTTTGACCGTATTTGTTCCTATTATATATCAATAACTCTGCCCCTCTGCGGTTAAATATATAAAATTAAATATATTAAATTTTGCATTGTCTCATCTTAATATCAATAATAACGGTATTCCAATAGATGGAGCTATAAGTATATACATTAAGTTTTTAGGTTTACTACTTAATAACACTTTAAACTGGAAAGGTCACGTGAGACATGATTTGTAAAAAAATAATTAGTCATGTATATGTTTTATATAGATTACGTTAAGTAGCATTACCTCACATAGTTCTGGCAGCTTACCACAGTTACATCTCTGCTGTTCTGCGCCACGGACTGAACAAACAGAACTAATTTTTCTTTATGGAGGGTTTGTTGAATTCTGAACATGCCACCCTCATCGGAGCTACTTAAAGGATATTCATTACTTCCTATGCTTAATGGACACTTTATATATGTAATAAAGTTTTCTGGCCTCCTTAGATAATGAATGCGCCAAAACAGTGTTACATACCCCCAGTTCCCGCAAATCAAGATTAAAGTGAGCCCTGAACGAGCGTGTTTCTAATTCGCTTCGGACACATTCCATCAAAATGTGATAAACATCCTCGATAACATTGCACTCTCCTCTTATAATGATACACCACTAACACTTAGTTTTTTCTTACCTGTCTTATAATGTTAACAATATTTTTATCACTGTATGATAAAATAATATAAGCGAAAATAATTAAAAAGCGATTATCTTTATTAAGTTTGTTACAATTTGATTATAAACTACACTAAAAAGTAACAAAAATGTTGTGAACATTAGAAGACAATTCAAATAAAATCAACTTTATCTTTTAATAATACGTTTCAGATTCACAATTCAGATTACACGGCCGGCCCGGATGACGTGAATATAGATACGCAACAACATAAGGAATTGTTCAACGGCAATGTCTTAGCGCATTCCTTGAATTTGAAGTCCGTGTACCACAGAAAGAAAAAGAACGGCCACTCAGAAGCTACCACTTTCCAAAATTACTGGGTCACTGTGGACTATATTTATTTTGGGTAGGTGAATCTGATGAGTTAATTTTTTAAACATACTCTCGATATTTTTGTCAGGAGGGAGGCTTTGGCTAAGGCTAGTTAGTGTTCCGGTGCGATGTCGCGTAGAAACCGATTAGGGGTATGACTGCCATACTCCCTAACAGGTTAGCCCGTACCTTCCTAGACTGCAGCTTCACTTACCACCAAGTGACAACACGACACTAGTCAAAAAAAAAATTTCTGCAGTTCAGTTTGTGTTTTGTTTTCTATTTATTTAAAAAAAGACGTTACGCGTTAGAAAGTAAAAGAAAAAGGACTTTCGAATCGATAGCTTGGGTAAAAACATTTTGACGTCGCAAATTGAAACACTTAACCAAGTATGTGGTTTGCGAAAATGAATTCCAAAACCAAAACAATAAGCCCAATTTCATGTATAAAGAAGACATTTTATGCCCATCATTATTAATTAAATTATTAAATTATTGCCGTTATTGCCATAGCAATATTTCTCTAATTAGGCTGCTTTATATTAGTTTGTTGAGCGCTTCTTCTTAGACCACGGCGCGCTTGGAAACCTCGTAGCTTTAGTTTCAATCTTACGCATCCCCAACATCCCCAACATCCCTCTATCATATGTATTATGTTATACGCATCAAAAGTGCCATCTATGGGTCTATTTGAATAATGAAATATTTAACTTTTACTCAAGAGCAATCAAGCATTTGGTTTTAGGAGCAACCATACTAGTATTATAAATGCGAAAGTGTGTGTCTGTTTATATTCGGCTCAACTATTGCAACGATGTTGGCGAAGCTTGTTAAAGCGCTTGCTAACATCCTGGACATAGGAGACTTTATTCTAGGAAAGTAGGATTCCTGTTCCAGCAGGAATATTTAAAAATCGAAGTGTACCAAGTTACACAGTTAAATTACCGACGAAAGACGAAGATGGCCGTGGACTTACAAAAGACCTATGTCCAGCAGTGGACGTCAATCGGTGGAATTGATGATAATTAGTCTATACTAAATTCTCTCAAATAAAAAAAAGACTAGTGAGAATCTACATTACCATAATTCTTTGTTCCAGTGGTGGCAACTCTTTGAAGCTTGTGGAACGTCTCCGTTTACCTACCGTCACGGAATGTAAAGTTCTTGGTCAACTGCCCAACCATAAATTCGGGTCTGACCATCTGTCTCTTGCTGCTACCTTCGAACTGAGGCACGCGAAGTCTTCCCTTTGAAATTCTTGACGTGGAAAGCAGACTTTAACTCAGATGGACATGGACTTTGTTGCCCATACGGATACACGCACGATTGTCACAAAATCAAATACAGTGCGAAATTGTTAAACTCGTTTTATGGCTAATGATGAGCGGAACATAAAAATAGGGATTATTTCATTCTGTCCCCCTGTTCTGGACCCACAGGGGGACGGACAGGAATAAAAAGTTCGAGTTGTCTATGTAGTACTCGCCTTGTTTTAACAGTTATATGCTTGCGTGATTTATCGATTCACTGTAGTAATTGTCTTTCTGAGGAAAGCCAGAAACACTAGTCTGTACAACCGTTCACCAACGGGATGGTTGCCTTTGCGACCAAATTGAGCGTTCAGTACTTTAAGGGGTTAGCATGTTACTTTGACAGCGATAATGTAATGGTCGTAATTCTTCCAGAGGTTTAACATTTAACTTGGGCAGCGATAATGTGATGATCGTAATTCTTCCAGGGGGTAACAAAATAAATTTGTCAGCGATAATGTGATGGTCATAATTCTTCCCGGGGGTTAGCATGGAACTTTGACAACTATAATGTGATGGTCGTAATTCTTCCAGGGGGTTACCACAGAAATTTAAAAGCGATAATGTGATGGTCGTAATTCTTCCAGGGGCCATGGAACTCCGACAGCGACAATGGACGATCATAATGCCTTAAGGGGGTTGGCGCGGATTTAGGTTGATTTAAGATGCTAGGTGATCTTTGCTTGAAATGGAGATTTGAATAAAGAATATTAAGTCCTTTTTACTCCTATGAGTGTTTCAATACCTTAAAACTATAGAAGTTTGACAAGATGCTGATACTACGGTACCCAAGTAAGGGAACTAAGTATTTGCCGTATGATGAAAAAACTAAGACGCAGTTCATTCTTTGTCCGTCCACGAGTTTTCTAAGATTTAGCCCAGATGCTTTATATTTTTGTCGAATTTGTAGAAAATGTTTGAGCGCAGGATCTCGATTATTCATTTATATCAATAATAAAGTTCTGGGCATTTACGGTAATAATGGGTGATAGATGTCTTGTCTTGTGAATAGAACTCACGACTAGTTTTTGGTATATTCAATCAATCACTATGGCTCCGTGAGACGCAGTGATTGATATCAGTGACCAATGACCTATAACTACGCTATTGAGGGCAATTGATCAACGATGGCAATTGTATTGATGCTCAATAAAAGTAGACATGGTTTTTGGTTCCAATTCCAGCAAGCCCTGTAACTCTTCAAAGCGTTTTAAGTAATTAAAATATCACTTACTTCAACGGTAAAGGAAAACATCACGATGAAACCTGATAAAACCTGCGGGCTTAAACTCTTCTCTCGTACTGGGCCGGTAATGGGTAGATATGATGATGAAGATGGCGACTTATAATATATAGGAAAACACCCAGACACTGGAAAACATTAATGTACATCACACAAACATTTTCCATTAGTGGGAATCGAACCCACAGGCTTGGACTCAGAAAGTACGGTCACTGGCCAATCAGCCGTCAAGCCGTCAAGTTAAATGACTATACTTTATTAAGACTGATTCAACTAAAGGTAAATTGATAGATTCTTCGGAAATTAATTCGAAATAATGCACCATTATGTGCCGTATAAAGAATTGGATCTAAAGTTGGCGTATAAGAAACGCAAAAATGGAGCTCAGAGTTTGGATACTTAGAATCCCATGAAAGTGAGGTCTTTAAAATTAAGGTCAGGTAATATACTTATATTTTAAAATTAAGGTTGAATGCGTGTAACAAAAAACATATTTTTTATGGTTTTCAACTCAGATTAATAATTAATACCTTTTAAATTCACGATAGCACTTCCAAGCAGACCCAATAAAAACATCTCTGACTTTTGAGACTTTATTTAAAAATACTATTTTTAAATTAGTGCAATAATAAGCAATAAAACTTTACTACTAAGCTGTTGAGTTATTTAAATAATAAATATTTTTGTACTTATTTTAGAAATGAGTTTTTATTTTCCCGGCGGCATGAGCTCTGAGTATTGAAGCGGTGATAGCGCGTTAGGTAGGAGCTCGACTTCACTTTCCGGGGACCGAGTTCGAATCCCAGCACGCACATTTAACTAAAGTTATGTGCGTTTTAAGTAATTAAAATATCACTTGCATCAACGATGAAGGAAAACGTTGTGAGGAAACCTGCATGCCTGAGAGATCTACATTATGTTCTCAAAGGTGTGTGGAGACAACCAATCCGCATTGGACCAGCTTGGTGGACTACGGCCTTAACCCCTCTTATTGTTAGAGGACTGTAGTGGGTGGACTGTAGTGATGATGATGATGATAAGGTCTGAACTTTACAGACGTAATTAAATAGTGTTATGTGCTAGGGTATGACGATACAGAATGAGAACACGCTTACCTAGAACCTTCAGTACTCGGAAATCATAATAATAATCATTTATTTGAAAAAAACATGTCAAATTATAGACGTTACAAAAAATTATACAGAAAAATGTTTAGCTCATTTAAGGGCATGCAAATCTTAACTTAAAAATAATTAATAGCATTCAGAATAAGATTAATTACAATTAATTTCATTAAGGCTATATGATTACAATTAATATTTTAGTTATGTTTTAGTTTATTAAGCTTAGTTTATTTTGTTTATGAACTGTAGCAAAATATGACAGATTTTCATATGATAACAAATTCATTATTAAATAAATTTATTAATAAGAATTCAACACAAATCATAAAAAATATATAAAATGCATATTTAATGTAATATATTCGGTATTAATATGTCAGTGAAATTTTATGTCAAATAGTAAAATCATTATAAAATATAAATTAGTATAAAATTTCATTCAATAAATTAAATAAAAGTCTACTTATTAAAAAAAATCACTTACAGAAGTAAAAACACTTACTAACTAGCTATTTATGCAGTTTTCTCTTGAACGCATTAAAAGGTAATTTTTTCAATTGATCAGGCAAATTGTTGTATATTTTAATAAAATTCAAATTCAAATTCAAAATTTCTTTATTCATGTAGGCCTATCACAGGCACTTATGAAGCGTTCATACATAATTGTTTACATAATTGTAACGGGATGGTGATAACTTCGTTCGCCAACTTAAATCTAATGCTACGAGGGTTCCTAACGCGCCCTGGTCTAAGAAGAGCCCACAACAAACTTAGCCGGGTAAATTTATTTTTTTGTTATCACCATCTTCCAGTAAATTTAAATTAAGCTATGAAGCTAGAGCAATTCACACCCAAGCTTTTTTATCGTTTAAATAATCCTTAATGTTATAATAGGATTTTTCTGTAAGCTTACGTTTTATATAAACTTTGAACTTATTGAGAGACAACTCAAAGATTTCATTTGGTAATTTGTTATAAAATAATATACAATTGCCCTTGAATGAATTTGCAATTTTGTGTAGCCTAGTAAACTGCACAACGAGTTTATTTTTGCTTCTAATATTAATATTGTTACAGTGCATTTTCTTTTTAAATTTTGATATATTTTTATGGACATAAATTAAATTTTCATATATGTACTGACTATGCACCGTCATTATTTTAACTTCTTTAAATTTATCCCTTAATGACTCTCTTGGGCCCATTTTATGTATCGCACGAACAGCCCTTTTCTGCAGGACGAAAATAGAATCTATATCAGCAGCATTACCCCATAATAAAATGCCATAGGACATAATGCTGTGAAAATAACTAAAATAAACAAGCCTAGCAGTTTCTATGTTTGTCATATGACGAATCTTTTTTGCCGCGTATGCTGCAGAACTAAGTCTGTTCGCTAAATTATTTATATGTGGGCCCCATTGAAGCTTAGCATCTAAAGTTATTCCTAAAAAGATTGTCGTATCCACCAAATCCAACTCCTCATTATTAAGTTGTACAATGGTTTTTACTTGTTTAACATTCGGTAGTGTGAATTTAATACTCTTCGTTTTTTTTCCGTTAAGAGCTAAGTTATTAGCCTCAAACCATTGTACTACTTTAGCGAGACATATGTTTACATCGTCAAGATTTTTTTCACGACGTTTAATTTTAAACATCAATGATGTATCATCAGCAAACAATACTATCCCGTGATTGTCCTCAGCTAGGTAAGGAAGGTCATTCATGTAAATGAGGAATAGGAAGGGTCCTAATATAGATCCCTGGGGGACACCAATTTGCACAAATGACCCGTTAGACCGCTTTCCGTTCACGTCAACTTTTTGAATTCTATCATTAAGATAGGAAATCATTAAATCTAGAGCTATGCCCCGATTCCATAGTGGTGTAGTTTCCTGATTAATGTTTCATGTTGTACACAATCGAAAGCCTTGGACAAGTCACAGAAGACGCCAAGTGCGTCCCGTGACTTCTCCCAGGCTTCAAATATATTTTTTACTAACTCAACACCAGCATCGGTTGTTGAGCGACCCCGTGTAAAACAAGTTCTTGGCTGATATTGTAAAAAAATATGATAGCGAAACAGCTATCTGTCGTTTAAAATAATTTGATAGGTGATACCTATCTTTGTACAAATTATAATAAGCATTAGCACACTTGCTAAAGTCAATAACCTTAATTTTATTATTATATGTACATAAATTGTACAGAGTCATATTTAAATTATATCTGCAGGTATTTTCTTGGTGTGGCAAATTTTCACAATATGGGAATGTATACATAACAAAACTATTAACATTTAGGGAATCTAAAAAATTATAAAGTTTTATCAATTCTATTTTGTTAATATTCCTTCTATTTCCAATTAATAATATTAAATTAGTTCTACAATCATACCTATCTCTATTTTTATACATACATGAAACAATAGACTTTAAATCAGAGTTAGGTAAACAGGTGTTCAAAACTGTGTGTCTTTAGTTGTTTTTGTCTGGGAAAAGGAACTGTTAGTAAGATTTTTTGTCAAGACTTTGGATCCGTCACACACCTTCCTCGATTTTGAGGGTGGAAATGCTGGTGACACAGACTGTGGATGGCTGTCTTTGTCTTTACCTCCATAAGTACCATAGGAGTTCATATGAACAGAATTATTATATGCTGTCTCTGTTGTAATAACATCCACAGTTTGTGTGTATGCAGACATCATTCTCTTTTGATATAATATGTCATATTGAGTTGCCAGAGTACGTAGAGAAGTTTGCAACCTGGCTATCTGCGATTCTAAAACCTGCGTGTTGGATTCATATCTTAACCTATTATCTTCTAACTTAGTTTGATACATTTTTATATCTTTTAATAAATCTAAACGCTCTTTTATAGGTCCTAAGGCCTTAGAAGATTGTTTATGAGCTTTTAACAATCTCTGAGTTTTCCGTACAAATTTATTTAATTTAATATATTTTTTATAATAGACATACAATAACAATTTTTGCGATAAGAAGCAGTTCTTGAAACGGGAAGTAAGAGTTTGTTTAGATGTCTGTTAGGATACCTGGTATTGAAATTTACCACCTGGCTTTTCTTTGTAAAAATATCTGTCATATTTTTTCGAACAAATAAGCTTATCTCATAAATGTACAAGCATGGCAGTGGGAGAATTTTAAATTTTTTAAATAGAGGCTGACAAGAATCTAACGGACTGGCTCCACAAACCGCCCTTACACACTTCTTCTGTCCAATAAATAAACGCTGTATGTCCACCGAGTTGCCCCATATGACCAACCCATATTTTAATGATGAGAACACGAATGCATGATATGCCATGAGAGCAGTCTCTTCACCTACTGTTTTGGATAGGCGCCTAAGGAGATATACATACTGTATTTCAACATGTATTTTCCAGGAAAGGGTGTAGTCTAAAGTAATGCCAAGAAAATTAACAACTTGCGCTTCTTTAAAGTTCTCATAATAAGGAACTTCTCTCTTAAATATAAGGAATGATCTAGAAACGTTTCCACAGTTGCATACAAGACTTTATCAAAACCAGTTCGCTTACTGCTAACATTAAAACAGCCAGACCTAGTAACACCAGTGGCGTGCACAGGGCTTTTGACCAGGGTATGCATAAAGAAGCAAGATGCCATAAAATGGAAAAACCCATTGCATTTAAGAGTTATAAAAAAATATTAGGGTAGGCAGAGTTTTTATGCCTGTATGAACTGCACGCCACAGAATAACACAATATATACAAATAAACTAAGTATATGAAAGAAGTATTTATTGTGGTAGTAATTAACATTTTGTAGGAAGTTTTAAAATTCACTTAGTCAAGGTCAAATATTTCTTTATTCAAATAGGTACATAGATAGCACTTTTGATGTGTACGTAGTAGTGAGTAGTAATGGCGATAACTACATTCGTAAACATAAAACTAAAGCTACGTGGATTCCACACGCGCCATGGTCTAAGCAGAAGCCCACAATAAACTTAGCCGGGGGTTCTTTTTGTTATCACCATCTCACATTGTCATTTGAAAATATTTAAGAAGCAACCTGGTTAGAGCTAAGCCTAAGCTACTTTGTCGTTTGTATTAAGCTTTTGCATAATACAAACTTTGAACTTTTTTAGAGACCTCCTTGAGATAGAAACCGGTAATTTATTGTAAAATTGTATACAATTTCCTTTAAATGAATTGATATGTTACTTAATGTTGAAAGGTCCCGATCAAGAGGTACTCCGCATGTTATATTAATTTATATTTACCACTTTTTCATTTTCATGGAAATTTTAAAAATAAAAAAATCGGAATCGCTTATTTTTTTGTGAACAAAAAATATTGAAGGAAAATTGCTACTCGAATAACCTACTTTTTTATTGACTGCGTGCGGCGTTTATTAGGAAACGCACATGAATGATAATGTTCTTTTTAACACGCTTTTATTAGCTTCACCTCTATGTTTGTATGTATGTATGTTTGTATTTATGTTTGTATGTTTGTAACCGACTTCTTTGGACGCTATTTTGACCCACTTTAAACGGTCAGATGTCGTTCAAACTTTGTAGACATATCGAGGACCGATGACAATACACTATTTTGAGAAGATTATTCCAATTTTCAATATAAAAAATATTTTTTTTTAGTTTTTTCAAACTATTAATTACAATTACTACAGCGCCATCTAGACCCAAATGTAAAAAACCTATGGCGTTACCAACAGATGGCGTTCGCGTACCTAACAGCGAAATCTAAGGTAAAATACTAATTCCACAGAAAACATTAAGCTACTAGATGGTAGAGGGCGTTAGCTGTTACTTTTTAATGCGCTGTTTTAAATAATAATTGGAACTTGCATTTCGAGAGACACTCTGATCGGGCACTCAGCTTAGCAGCAACCGCGTAGGGACTGTTATGGTAGTTACGTCTTAATATAGATTCCTGAGCGGGTAATAGGGCTCTTGACGTACACATTAATAATTTGGAAAATAATTACAGTTACTTGAGTTATCACGGAATTGATAGTAGATTAGATCAAATAACAGTTTAAAATAAATCAAACTAAAAAGTAGAAAATAATAAAAAATAGTTTGAAAAAAACTAAAAAACACGCTTTTTATAGAAAACCGAACTAAAAAATAGAACATACATTTTAATAAATTTAAATTAAGAATAGTGTTAAAAATTTCAATAATAATAATAGTGTGAATAAAAAAAAAAATTATTTAAAAAAAAGCGTGGGGTGTTTTTTTAAGATATTATCAAAATGATAATCACTCTACTCATATCTGTCAATAAAATATTTATAACTATTGATACCATGCGTGGGGCATGGTGTTTTTTTTTACAATAAATATATAATTTTTATTCACACTTTTATTAATTTATATTTATTGATAAAACAAGTTACCAGAAGTTACGATTAGTCACTGCGATCCACCAAGCCAAGACTCTAGTCGCTTGCCTTAATTTTCTTAGGCTCTTGCTCACCTGAAGTTGTAAACGTTATAGAACTTTTTTTTTCATTTCGTACTAACAATCGTTAATAGGTATTTGTGTGTGTGACCACTTGAGTGGTGCGTCTGTCTTCTGCTTATTTTAGAAGGTAGGTACCAATCATTGATCAAAGGCTTTCAACCTATTTAACTTAACTTCAATATAGAAATAGCGGATTTAAAACCATATTTAAGGGAAAATAAGAATAATAACCATTAGCATTAAAACCACTCCATTTTAGTAGTGTTTCTTGAAGAGGCTTCATACCATTCAGCATATTTTCCTACAATAAGCATGATGACAGTAACAAAGAATCGCTAAAATATTATATTTGTCTAATAATATATGATTCATGTATTTTTATTTATATTCGAAGTGAGTTTCGCATTTATATTCAATAAATAGAACTACAAAATTTAAATTATTTTCATAAACAATTCTGTATCGCCTGAACTTCGAAAATCTCTGCGTATATTAAGTACCTATTTATATTTTTTGGTTATCAATACCAAAATAAGTAATCTTTGTCTTTGGAAAAACGATTAGTCTTTAATCGGTCGTCGTGCGCAATTCCAAGATTTTTTCATTTGAACATAATAGTTTATCTTCAAGTTTAAAGTGCGTGTACAAACAGAGACCTATGTATATTGGGCGGTTGTTTAAACTGTCGCCTCGGTACAAAATCGTTGTACAAAAATTAATATAATATTATCTATATCATGTTAATAATTATTAAATTTTTTTTTTGACGTATAGTGGCTTTTATTTCACCTTTTGCAGTACAATCCTTTACCACACGAGCATCGTTTGCATGCGTTTTGCATATAATTTATATTTTAGCAATTTAAATATAAATTGCTTTAACGGTGGACGAAAACATCGTGAGGCAGCCTGCACGCCTGAGGGTTCTCTATAACGTTCTCAAAGGCGTGTGAAGTCTACCAATCTGCACTTAGCAAGCCTGGTGAATTACGGTGTAAACCTCTCTTATTCAGTGAGCAGACCCGTGCCCTTTAGTGGGCCGTTACTACGATAGTGTGTTATTAAATGACGATGAAGTAAAATTGCACTTTTAAAGCTAAGACGCTATTGAATAGGCAGATCGCTCATGGACAAGCTCGACTTACATTATAAAATTTAGGCACATTCTTATGCGCAGGTGCAACGTCTTGCATGTGTGTGATGCTTGAGAAGGTTGCTTGTCAAATATTTTACCTAGTTTAAGGTTCAAAATAAAACAGCCATTTCACTTTATTGAATCATTTATACATTTCTCATTTACAACTTAGAAGAAGAATACAATATAATCAAATTATAAGTTACAGCATAGTACTGTTACAACTTAGGTGTACATACTTATAATTGGAAAAGCCTCATTCACACATTATTATCTGTTATAGTAAAGCTAATTTCTAGTTAGATTTAAATAGACAAGAGACTACTTGCGTTTTTCGAAGTTTTTTAAAACTAAAATTAAAAACAACAATATCTGTTTTCAATTATAAACCATGCATGGGAGACTTTTATTCATTAAAAAAAAATCCAAATTTTCAAGACTACTATCCCTAGTATAGATATCCCAAGCGTGAGTATCTCTGCATTCCCACTGAATGACTCTGAGCATTCTTATCAGGCTATAGGTGCATCGCCCATTGTCACTAGCTTCGCTAGTCTGCTTTTTCCATGAATATTCTCATTTCTGATTCCATCACGTATAGATATCCCAAGCATGAGTATCTCTGCATGTCCACTGAATGATTCTGAGCTTTCTTAACAGGCTCATAGGTGCCTCGCCCATTGTCACTTTAGCTTCGCTAGTTGGCTTTTTCTACGGATTTTCTCATTTCTGATTCCATCACCTATAGATATCCCAAGCATGAGTATCTCTGCATGTCCACTGAATGACTCTGAGCTTTCTTATCAGGCTCATAGGTGCCTCGCCCATTGTCACTTTAGCTTCGCTAGTTGGCCTTTTCTATGGATCTTCTAATTTCTGATTCCATCACTTATAGATATCCCAAGCATGAGTATCTGTGCATGTCCACTGAATGACTCTGAGCTTTCTCATCAGGCTCATAGGTGCCTCGCCCATTGTCTCTTTAGCTTCGCTAGTTGGCCTTTTCTATGGATCTTCTAATTTCTGATTCCATCACTTATAGATATCCCAAGCATGAGTATCTCTGCATGTCCACTGAATGATTCTGAGCTATCTTATCAGGCTCATAGGTGCCTCGCCCATTGTCTCTTTAGCTTCGCTAGTTGGCCTTTTCCATGGATCTTCTAATTTCTGATTCCATCGCTTATAGATATCCCAAGCATCGGTATCTCTGCATGTCCACTGAATGACTCTGAGCTTTCTTATCAGGCTCATAGATGCCTCGCCCATTGTCTTTTTAGCTTCGCTAGTTGGCCTTTTCTATGGATCTTCTAATTTCTGATTCCATCACTTTTAGATATCCCAAGCATGAGTATCTCTGCATATCCACTGAATGACTCTGAGCATTCTTTTCAGGCTATAGGTGCCTCGCCCATTGTCACTTTAGCTTCGCTAGTCTGCTTTTTCCATGAATATTCTCGTTTCTGATTCCATCACCTATAGATATCCCAAGCATGAGTATCTCTGCATGTCCACTGAATGATTCTGAGCTTTCTTATCAGGCTCATAGGTGCCTCGCCCATTGTCTCTTTAGCTTTGCTAGTTGGCCTTTTCTATGGATCTTCTAATTTCTGATTCCATCACTTATAGATATCCCAAGCATGAGTATCTGTGCATGTCCACTGAATGACTCTGAGCTTTCTCATCAGGCTCATAGGTGCCTCGCCCATTGTCTCTTTAGCTTCGCTAGTTGGCCTTTTCTATGGATCTTCTACTTTCTGATTCCATCACTTATAGATATCCCAAGCATGAGTATCTCTGCATGTCCACTGAATGATTCTGAGCTATCTTATCAGGCTCTTAGGTGCCTCGCCCATTGTCTCTTTAGCTTCGCTAGTTGGCCTTTTCTATGGATCTTCTAATTTCTGATTCCATCACTTATAGATATCCCAAGCATAGGTATCTCTGCATGTCCACTGAATGACTCTGAGCTTTCTTATCAGGCTCATAGATGCCTCGCCCATTGTCTTTTTAGCTTCGCTAGTTGGCCTTTTTTTATGGATCTTCTAATTTCTGATTCCATCACTTTTAGATATCCCAAGCATGAGTATCTCTGCATATCCACTGAATGACTCTGAGCATTCTTTTCAGGCTATAGGTGCCTCGCCCATTGTCACTTTAGCTTTGCTAGTCTGCTTTTTCCATGAATATTCTCGTTTCTGATTCCATCACGTATAGATATCCCAAGCATGAGTATCTCTGCATGTCCACTGAATGATTCTGAGCTTTCTTATCAGGCTCATAGGTGCCTCGCCCATTGTCACTTTAGCTTCGCTAGTTGGCTTTTTCTATGGATTTTCTAATTTCTGATTCCATCACCTATAGATATCCCAAGCATGAGTATCTCCGCATGTCCACTGAATGACTCTAAGCTTTCTTATCAGGCTCATAGGTGCCTCGCCCATTGTCTCTTTAGCTTCGCTAGTCTGCTTTTTCTATGAATCTTCTCATTTCTGACTCCATCACTTATAGATATCCCAAGCATGAGTATCTCTGCATGTCCACTGAATGATTCTGAGCTTTCTTATCAGGCTCATAGGTGCCTCGCCCATTGTCACTTTAGCTTCGCTAGTCTGCTTTTTCTATGAATATTCTCGTTTCTGATTCCATCACGTATAGATATCCCAAGCATGAGTATCTCTGCATGTCCACTGAATGATTCTGAGCTTTCTTATCAGGCTCATAGGTGCCTCGCCCATTGTCACTTTAGCTTCGCTAGTTGGCTTTTTCTATGGATTTTCTAATTTCTGATTCCATCACCTATAGATATCCCAAGCATGAGTATCTCCGCATGTCCACTGAATGACTCTAAGCTTTCTTATCAGGCTCATAGGTGCCTCGCCCATTGTCTCTTTAGCTTCGCTAGTCTGCTTTTTCTATGAATCTTCTCATTTCTGACTCCATCACGTATAGACATAACAAGCACGGGTATTTTTGCATCGTCCACTGAGTGACTCTGAGCGTCCTAATATGGCTCATACGTGCCTCGTCCATTGTCAGTTCGCTAGACTTGTTTCTATGGATCTTCTAATTTCTGATTCCATCACTTATAGATATCCCAAGCATGAGTATCTCTGCATGTCCACTGAATGATACTGAGCTTTCTTATCAGCCTCATAAGTGCCTCGCCCATTGTCTCTTTAGCTTCGCTAGTTGGCCTTTTCTATGGATCTTCTAATTTCTGATTCCATCACTTATAGATATCCCAAGCATAGGTATCTCTGCATGTCCACTGAATGACTCTGAGCTTTCTTATCAGGCTCATAGATGCCTCGCCCATTGTCTCTTTAGCTTCGCTAGTTGGCCTTTTCTATGGATCTTCTATATTCTGATTCCATCACTTATAGATATCCCAAGCATGAGTATCTCTGCATATCCACTGAATGACTCTGAGCATTCTTATCAGGCTATAGGTGCCTCGCCCATTGTCACTTTAGCTTCGCTAGTCTGCTTTTTCCATGAATATTCTCATTTCTGATTCCATCACGTATAGATATCCCAAGCATGAGTATCTTTGCATGTCCACTGAATGATTCTGAGCTTTCTTATCAGGCTCATAGGTGCCTCGCCCATTGTCTCTTCAGCTTCGCTAGTCTGCTTTCTCTATGAATCTTCTCATTTCTGACTCCATCACGTATAGACATTACAAGCACGGGTATTTTTGCATCGTCCACTGAGTGACTCTGAGCGTCCTAATATGGCTCATACGTGTCTCGTCCATTGTCAGTTCGCTAGACTTGTTTTTGTGGACATCTTCTCATTTCTGATTCCATCTCGTAGAGATATCCTAAACGTAGGTATCTCGCTACATGGTCCACTGAGTTATTCTGAGCTTTCTTGTCAGGCTCATAGCTGTTATTTTAGCCAATACGCCTGTTAATAGATCATTCTTCATTCTAGTACTTAACCTTGAGTTACATAGGTAGGTACTCTGCAACTGCAGAGCAGCAACCGTGCTTTTTCTAAAGATCTCTTTCCTGTTTCCATCACATAGAGATATCACTAGTATAGGTCTATGCAATGTCTACTGAGGAGGAGGTTTTCTAATCGGGCTGTTTATCCTGTAAGTAGGCAAATGACTTCACGGTCTTAGATTCCGGACCGTCTTCCGGGTTCATTTTTGCGATAAATAGTATCCTCTTTTGAAGGAGAGGGAGAAAGACAAATCAAAACCCGCTATAAAGCATAGCATAGACCGACTGGCGTAAGTTAAGTACCTAATGCAATTCTTAGCTACCATAGAGTATATAATTCTAATGTAAGTGATAATAACGTCCGGGACTAAACGCTGAATATGCTCTTCGAGACACGAGAGTGGTAAGAACCAGTCTTTACCATTCTACTGAAAGACTGAGTCGTATATCTACTCCTAGAAATTGTGCAATTTCCATTTACCTACTGTTACGGTATTAGCAAAGGGTTACTGATAACAAATTAGCTCCTCAGGAGTTAAGTTTATGCTCGCTTACGTTGCGTTATTACCTAACGCATACCTGGTAGTTCATCATAATATTGCCCTTTTTTTTAACTTTTACCGAACATAATTTATTTCACGCAATTTATAAAATAGTCTCTCGTCTAATAAATCTGAGACAGAAGTCGTTAGGGATACCCCCTAAAGTATAGACTTAGTAACAAAACAATTAAGGTACTTTAATACAAAGATCTTCGGGCTTGAGTTTTTACATTATAGAAATCATTTTCTTAGGTGGAAATTTCCTTTGTATATTTATAAACGTAACACGCTCTCGACCACAGTTTGTTACATAAAATTGTACAGTCTTCGTATGAAGAGGGTAATAATTTACGTCACAAACTACATTATGTACGCAGTTGTTAGATTAAGGAGCCAGATCAATACTTAATTAAAAGTAATACATAATTATCTAATTGCAGGAAATTAAATTATGAATACGCACCTATAGAAATATTTTGTTACTAAGTTTTTACTTTGTCTCATAATAGCTCCACGGTAAAGCGATATACTTACACATTATATGTATGTTTACGATAAATAATAACATTCACACATTTCGACTCATACACAGATGTTTAAAATAGTTCCGACTAGCCCTGTACCCTTAGTACGAGTATGCACACTTCCTTAGTTTCGACGATTGTCATAGTTAGTAGTAAAGCTTGTCCTACGTAAGGGAAGTTGATACGAACGAGACGCGATGAGATGTTGCTATTATCGATCAAACACCAAGCGGTTCCTCTTAATATGCTGAATAAGTACGACGTCGCAAACCGTCAATCGAATATGGACAAAAGTACAACTACGTCCCATGCACGGAGCAATGATACCCAGCTAAAACAGTATTTCTATCGTCTTACAGTACAGGATGTTCTTGATAAACAGCATAATTTTAAGCAATTTGTCCAAATCGCGCAAAAATATCATGGATCGCGTTCGTTGAAGATTTTCGTCGCGTTGGTGTTTACATCAATCGCGCCGCGTCGCGTTTGCGTTTTATTTCTCCTACTTATTACCCATGTCAGATCTACTAAGCTGTTCCAGTGTGAATTAGTGCGAATCTAAACACTGTAACGTTTTAGTATAGTTTACCTACACTATGCTCATGTGTGATTCCGCATTATCGATTTCTGTTCCACAAAGTCTTCGCTAGCGGCGACGTTTGTAGCACCGAACTCGAGTAGTCCAATACAAAGAGCAATAAGTAGGTGGTGGTTATTTTATACTCGTAAGTCATTCATGTTTTGAGATGTGCAATTTCGTAGTAAGGATACTGCTATTTATATGTTACGGGTAAAGTGCAGGGGTGTGCACAGATCTTCTGGGCAGAATGTCTAAATAACACTTCTTGCTCGAGTACTATTAAATTTGTTGAATTAGTTGGCAGCAAGCAGCTAAGTTGGCTGGCCGAGAAAATTGTATGTCAATCAAAATTAAATTTGGTTTTACGCAAGGTTATTTTGCGTTCTACAGACAAACAGAACATTGCCGATGGCAGAGATAACTCACAATGCGATAAAATCCTGATGTCAACGTAAAAATCATTTCTTGTACCATTATGGATCGATAAAATATGAACTTAACATGGAGTTTATTTATACGCTTTATGCAATTTTTACAAATGTTTTATACATGCATTAATTTATTATTACAGTCAATTTAAAGTAAAGAGAAGATGACGGTTGGAGATACCTCTGCTGTCTGTAATATGCCGAGGTCTGTGAGTACACATTGGACGTCTAGTCTGCCCATAGGCTCAGTGTTAACTTACCCTACTCTCTTTGCCCGTAATTTATGCACGGCGTACTTATATGGCGAAGTGTTACATACAACTGTAGTGTGTACAGTGCAAAAGACTAGCCGGGATCATCATGTGCGTTGACGTCATGTGGCACAGTTGTGATTTTTCACAGCGAATCATCGCTTGTTTTGTTATAAATAGGTAAATTTTGATATTCTTACCGTTCCCATAAAAATAGCTGTCCCATGGCTCGAAATAATTCGATCACCACTTTTAAAAAATAAGAAACAAAACTGCGAAATGTTATTGTAATACCTTTTTACATTATGTACCTGATAAATAGGTATGTAAGAAATTTATTTATTTAAAGCCATATTTATAAAAAAAGATGGCTTAGTTAATTAGGTTTTTAAGGCTGGGTCGCCTTTTTTCTTACTAAGTTTTAGAATGCGAGAAGTATCAAAAGAGCAGTGTTATAATAAGATTTATCGATAGAATTAATTTAATTCTTATTTATATTATTAATGCTTTAGTTTTAAGTGATTTAAGGCTTAGAAGACCCAGTCTATTATTCTGCAAATACATTAAATTCAAATATACAATGGTGCTTATTAGCTTGTACACAAATAATTAATTCACTTGTACAAGAATCTCGCAATTGAATTTACAGGTCTAAGAAGGGCTAAATCAATAAGAAGATAGCAATATTTATGGACCTGTCTAATCGGTTTAGACACTTGTGTAGGTACAACCATATCAGCATCTCACCAATAAGCTCTAATTAGGCTATATTCAAATTTCTAAACTATACTGACAGGTCTACCAGTAGTCATTTCTTCTTGTTAATTTTCCCTATTTGAAAAGGTGGCACTTTTACATTTGTCAATTAATTTTAGGTTTGTGTACCTACAACCAAATAAGCGCCAGTAGAACCAACCACAGTTTACTTTTTTCCCACTGCGGTACTACACCTTTTGGCCTTCGAACTAACACAATAATTACAATGTAAAAATTTGTTGGCACACGATACTAACAATAGTTGTTAAGATTGCGCAACTGTACCACACCGACGTCAGTACATGCAAGCTGGCATAATGTTTCATTAAAGTAAAATAATAAAAATTACACAAAAAATGTGCTACAGACAACACTCTGTGGACACTTGTTGTATAGATATCATAAGATTAACGCATGGATGGGTCTTGTAATTTTACTAAAAGGTATACATTTGTGCTTTGTAGACATATTTCCTGGCAAATACTAATTAATATTATAATTGCGAAAGTGTCTTTGCTTGTCCGTACTTCACATACCAACAAAGCCACCAATCTTAAAATGGCAAAACCTCTCATCTCCCAGAATATAGAAAAATGATTGAAAATGATGTTGAAAAAGAGCAATTACTGAGTGTCTTGTCGGCTCTTCTCGGCGAATCTGCTTTCCAAACCGGTGGTAGATTCACTACAAACGATTCAAAAGTGCTCATAAAGTGGGCCTACTTGAAATACATGAATTTTGAATTTTGGATCAACTTAATTTTTGGGATATGCTGATGCCGATATAGAAGCCGTTCTTTGCTCCAAAGTTCACAAGTTGACGATGGATTAATTAAACCAGCATATCTAAACCAGAAATACTAGAGTGAACCGGCATCTTTAATTATAACAACATTGAGACGTCACCGACCTTACTCAACAATTTGGACCTACCATAGCACCTGGCAGTGTAAACAATGTGTTAACACATTAATTACAGCGAGGTTACTATTAAATTATTGATTTTTGTTAATGATAAGGTTGCTTAAATGCAGTCATATCTCTGAGATAAGAAATGATAAAAATTATTGTAGAATGTTGATGTTGAAGAGGAGTAACTGCTAAATCTCTTGCCGGATTTTTCTCGGTAGAATCTGTCTTACGAACCCGTGGTAGAGTAACTTTAAACATACAGACTTGACGTTTCAAAATTGCTTATAAAGTAAGTATATTTTCAATATTATTTTGATTTTATCATTTTGTTTTAGTAGGTAAATTTTTGGTACTTAATAATTTTAGTCTTTACAATGGACTGACTTTTATCTATGACACAAAATCTATTTCGTGTCATAGATTAATAATCATTTATTATTGTAAGAAAGCCAGCACAGTGTGATTTGATTTTAACGTAATTTAGAAGCACAATGGTATACTACCTACGGAGTTTATTGAAAAAAAAAACTAAATCTCGTATCAATGCTTCAAAAGAGCCGGTAAAGTAGGCATATTTGAAATTTTACGTGAGCACAAATGTAACCCTATAGTAAAGATAGCTTAGTTACCTAGTTATCAAGTGTTAAGTCTCTACAGAATGTCGCTTGCATCCCACAGCCCCTGCCGAATAAAACCTTTCACAAAATGTAAAGTGTAATATTTAGTCGTGTTTCACGGGTCTCACGTTTATATGAATTCCAAAACTCTGCAAATCAGTTGACGCTTCTATAGTTATTGATAATATAAATAAGATGGGACATATTTCTAATATTATAATTAAATAACGAAACTTTTATATAAAGAGATTATCTATTTTGAAATCTAATAAATCATTTTTAATGAGACCTAATTTTCTAACGAATACAATTAAATAGTACTTAATATCATATATAATATTTTGTTTGCCAATTAGTGAACCTATGTTACTAGCGTAGAATAGGAGCTAGAAAATGGCATCCACCGTTACACCTATTTATCTAATAATACTGGATGGACATTAAATATAAATTTCCGCGAAAAATTCATATTAAGTACTTCATAAGATCTCATCTTTGGTAAGTATACTATTGAAAAAGCTCTTAATATTATAAAACCTTATTTAATTTTTATTTAAGAGGTTTAATAATTATGTTCTAGAGAAACGCTCTTTTTTTTCTTAATAAATTGCCGTCGCAGTTACATGGCAGAGTAACTTTTGAAATGTTAAACTATAGTTAAGCTTTTCTTTTTTATAAAGTTCCTTTATAATAAAACAAACAGTAGTATAAATATCCCGTCGTACATAGGTTTATATACCTACGGACTTTATTAAATCGAAAAGGAATATAAATCGAATAGTAATCAGATTTCGAAAAGCATTTTACGCTAATTAAACGTTAGTTTTTTTTTTGATATTAAATATGAACACGCTTTTATCTGGACGGAGAGGGGTAAGTGGAAATGAAAAGTATAATATACTTACGGGTCCAATTTTTTTTTACGAATATGTAACATTGTCCTTGATCTTATGTTTCTGTCGATACTATTTGAACCAAATGTATCATTTATATTTTGCAATGCGTTACATATAAGGATTTATCTCATGAATCATTACAAGAATGTTTCAATTTATAGGTATTTCTGACATATTATAAAAAAATGAAATATATTTATGCGGTACACCGTACATGTGAAAATCTTATGAAAATTCATGACCCTGATACTTTATGACACTAAAATTATAAATACGTGTAAAAGGTATTATGTGACCTCTTCTTCTTCTTTTGATTTATGGCTTTACGTAGTGCTAAAACAGCACAGTGTACTTTGCCAGTGTCCAAGTAGCTTGGAAAAGGCACGAATGTGACCTCGCACTTGCTATCAACAAGAACTGTCAGAATTGACTTTAAAAATGGTATTTCTGTTTGTGTTTTTACCATTTGAATGTCATATCGAACGGCGAAGTTCTCGTGTTAAGAATTTAACTTTTCTGATAGTTTCTTACTTGCAGTGCCTGTATAGATATTAAGCCACTCTGGGTAAAACAATATTCATCGGCCTTTACACTAGCACCGTATGTCTGGGATTTGCTATTCCAAAGATGGAATGTTATATAAGTGATATTGAAGATGTTTTTTTAATATTCACGTTATAATATGTTAGTAATGTTGCTACTGGGGCTTTTGATCAAGACAATAGTCCGCTAGTGTAGTTGCTTTTATAAGAAGAAATTTGAGTACTTCGTTGCCACCCCGCATTTTGGGTGCGCTGGGTTTTTGCCGGGCCTTTTATATGAGGTAGCATCTAAAATTTCTATAAAATAATTCAGACGAGGGTAAAACCTCTGATTATATCGTGGACTTCCTATGGTGCTAACAGGTTGCCCTAGGTCAGAAGCTATCAGAAATGTTACACATACGAGCGCGGACAATGTGACATTTATTACAGTGTTTTTTTTTTAATCCCTCTGCGTTGCATCGGTGACTAGGATCAAGCGCAAAAATACGCACCGAAGCTCCTATGCATAATAAATTGCGCAACTCCAAACAACTTGGTGGAGTCCGGGTAGAGTTTTAGAATTCATGCAACCGTTTCGACCGAAAATGCTTTTAGGCGAAATACACAAGCAAAATATATATATCTAAAATAAGTTAAGATATCCCCCACAAGGCTTAAATGTTTGCGGATATATCCTAACTATTAATCTTAAAACAAATTGAATTTACAGATAAAATTACCGATTACAATTTTTATAGGACTGTAATACGTACAGCCAAACTCGAACCACCACATTCTCAGATAAGCGGTAATTTTTAAAATTTTACCAACGCCATACCTAACTATAAATTTGATATTTCCCGAATAAAGAGAAGAACGTGACTCCTTCAGCCAAATCTATGTGGTTTGTCTAACTACTGTGATTTTTTTGAATTATTATAATTAACAACGTAACGTAAACAGCTATATGGTAATCGTATAATGTCATCGATTACGTAAACCTGATTATATTATTATATAGTTATGTGAAATTGTAGTTGCATGTGTCCACTTATTACGTGTTACTTAGCCGCTTTGTTAAAATAATTGAGATCTCTATCCCTACTTGCCTTAGTGTTAAAGGAACGTACATAATTCAATTAAAAATAGTTGCTAAACTTAAGTACATAAAAACATAATCGCTTATAATATAAAGACAGTCACATAGATCCTAAATACAAAAACATTGTAACAATCTTTTGTCAATTATTTAGAAATAAATGAAGTTAGTATTTTTTATAGTAAGTAACTTTGCATGTCTATACAATGTTTTTCCATTTGGGCGTCGATATAATAAAATTGTCTAAAAATTAAGCATTTCGTTTATAGACATAATTAGGTAACATACATATTAAAGGACATGTATAGGTAGATAGTATATAATTATGTTTTATATTTTTTTTTGGTCGCATCGGGCCCATGTATATCACGCCGTGTACAATACCTACTTTACTTATCAAATATCAAGATACACATCGATTCAAATGAAAGAGAATATATAATTTTGGCCAACACGAGTAATTCCCGGTAAACATAACTTTTCATGTAATTTCATCTCAACAAATTTTGCAATTTATAATAATTAATATCGTTTAAATATTATTGAATTTCTTTTTTGTTTTATTTCAACGTAATAATTGATAAAAAAACAAGTACTGTTAAAACAAGTTCACGTAGTTACACAGTTCAGAAGATCCAACTAGCTGAACATCCAGGTCATGGACCCGTATGCTGGATTTATTGATAATAACATGCATGTTCTACACTTATACAGTAAACATCGACACATTTAGGGTAACTTGCAACAGCCTCGGTCACCTACGTAAAAATTTCGACATTGTGGTGTCAGTCAGTACCTTATCCAATAACGACCCTCAAATACCGTACTGAAGTAAAACCTTTCCCAGTAAACGAATATTAGTTCATATGAGAATATCAAAAAGGTTATAAAACTTATTTTTCATCACACTTGCTCGTTACTAGGACCTTTTTACATCAATAGAAGGCTCGTAATCCAAGATTAGAAATGGGTGTTTTATTTAAAATTAATATTTAATTAAAACAGCGAAAATGGTCAGTTATTTTCGGCTATTTTTCCCTCGCAAGTGTGATGAAAATCGTCTTATAAAACGCGTATGGTACATTTCTTATAACACTCTCGGCTTTCTTATTTAATTTCGCCTCGACTGTAAAATCAAATCTACCAAACTTGTTGTACAATATACTATTATTAAACGTGGACTAAATATGTTATTTTCTTTAAAGGGTCTTCTGTTTTTCTCAAATAAACCAATATTCGATTATTAATGATTTAATTTATATCCTCAAATCTCACCACGATTAACAGTAATTTATCACACCGCCTTTACGACTATCACGACCACCTATTCCAGATGTGTTTCTCTCGAAAATGAGACTGAGGATACCAATTTAGTCCCATCTATCTAAAATCTGTCAATTTGTATAATCAATTTAAAAAAATCATAAATGCATACTGGAACCTATTTTCTATAAAAAAATATAAACATTTAATAAATAAATCTATCTTAATGTAAGTACCTATAACATCAATAATAAATATACATCCACAAAGAAATTTAAATCTAAAATAATTAACCATCTAAAAAATATTGCAAGTTAATAAAATAAGAAATGCCTCAATAATAGGACATAAATTGACAGGTTTATTAAAACTCCCTAATATCCTATAGTGCTCCGAGATATGTATGTTAACACTCCGTTGAGCTATTCGCACCACAATCATGATCCTGACAAACACTGAGTTGAACTCTCAAACACGGGAGTTTTCCCCAGTTCCGACCCTCCGCGTGCTAAGGACGCGACGATCCTAACTTATAACTACCGTGAATATGAATATCTATTACGTTTAACACAATTAGTACTTTACGTACCTTAATAAATAATGCTATCTTAATGGCAGAGTCGTGAAATAATGCGTTGTATCTTTTGTTAGACAGGCTAAAAAACTCTCTTGCACCCATCCCATCTGATTTCTTTCGGCATTATTAGAAAAACCTGTCTCACCCTTAAAGCGGTAGATATATAAGCGTCAAAGTGATAGTATAAAGCATCCTTACATCCAAAAGATACCTAGATCTATTTTAATATAATCCTTACTCCATAACACCGATATACCTAACACAAATATGATATACTGATCGTACCTACTACGTGATAATATCTGGCAGCTTTGTGTTATTGTATTCTATAGTCAGTAATCGATTTAAAAAACTAATGAATATAGATTATTACAATCGAATTTTCTATTTAGAATATGGTTAGTTTACAATCACTGGCTGTATATTAGGTAAACTTCGGTGTTTTTGTATTCGTGATAGTATCGTATTCGTAAGTATATTATAGTAGTAAATATTCGCAAGTTAATTCTAGTCTTGGTTATATGCAGCAGAAATTCTTATACGAGATCTATGTCAGCAAAGTAATCGGCGGTAGGTACTTATATTAATTATGGCTGAACTTATTTCTATGCAAACACCAATTCTACTATAACCTAGAGCGTAAATATATCATGTCTTTTTATGTTTAAATACTATGACATGTGTACTAATGATATGATGTAAATTATTGTGACTATGACTAATAGGGTTCATAAGTTGTCGGTCTTAATATACTAATTAGGGAATGCACCTAAGGAAATAAAACATATTGTAATATCGAAATTAACAAATTTAACATTAATTTTGCATCTTTTTTGTCCTCAAAATAGTTTGAAAGATTAAAGATATTGAAAAATAACATTAGAAAATTATAATCTCGATTATGGACCCATAGACAAACGTAAATATTTATTAAATTGACTAAAGACAAGCTTCTCGAGGATCCAAAGAAACTTCGATCGTAAAACGCGATTGGTCGTAATCCTATGCTTTTTTTTTGGTTTTGTAATTTTTTGGTTTTTTTTTTTTTTTTTTTTTTAACCTTTTTTTTTTTTTTTAATTTGATGGGAAGCTAGTACCGGACTGCAAAGTCACTTTTTGTTGTGACGATACAGTCTTAGATGAATGCGCCTGCAAGAGTTATTGCCTCCTCCCACCAAACAAACTATATATATGTACTCCAATAATAAATAACACATTTAGTATAAAATCACTTCTTATGGGATATGTCTATAATATTATTTGCTAGTACGATATAATCCATCCTCATCCACATCAGCGACAGTTTAATTAATTATTTAGAAAGTAAGTTACATAATTTTAAGTCCGATTAAACAAATAAAATGTTACATAAATTAATTGTTGAGTTACCAGTTCTTTAAATTTTATTTTAGTAATTCATCAAATAAATTAATATCTTGTATGGGTAGTAATATCATGTGTAATAGCTCCCGTCTGTGTTGTCCTAGAATGTGCCTAATTATACCAGGCTCTTGACGAATGGTTTGATCAGTTTATGTGATTTTTATCCACTAAGCTTACTGCTTATTATCGGATGTTAGTGAACCTAATAAATAATACATCCCAATCTTTTTGTTAAATTAATGACTAGAAATTTGGTCGCCAAACGGTTGTTTGACGAAATTATACTAGTTCGATACCGATCTGTCGCCAACGTTCCATTGCTCACAACCCACCCGCATTGTATACCTAATGAATAAAGCATTTTAATATTATCGTATGATATAATGTTATGTTAATAGCTACAAGTAAATAACCAATTAGGGTCGCGTGCATTGTGGCCGAGGCTGTATCAAGAACTGGGCCCAGAATTTCTATGACACTGAAATGCAGTTACTAAAAATTCGACACAATCTCTAAAAGAGCTTTCGATTCACTAATCGCAGATAGAGCACAGGAAAATTATCTGGCCCGGTTTCCGAAATTGGAAGTGAATGGTTTCGCTTGCGATAACAGCGAATCTGCCACCGGTCAGATAATTTTGCTGTACTAATACCTACGTGTTTGTGACTATTTTAATGTCATAGTAAAGATGAGCTTAGGGGACGAGGACTGCGGCCACTGCCGTGTCTAAGTGTGTATACACTGGCATTAAGTCTCCATAACTTAAATAACTTACGACTACTTTTCTGACCAATTGACCGAGGTTGATATATTTGATTCACAACATCGTTCTAATCAACAAGACCGCGTTACACCGGACCTCAAACCAACTCTAAACACTATTGCAGAATCGTTTAAATATTTAGACTAAGCACGGAAGCGATTGTGGCCGAGCGGCAAAAACCTGGACACGATCTGGTGCATGATGCCTTGAATACAGCCGATTTGTGAGTCGGGACCGATCGAATTGCGAGAGATCGGGACAACTCACCGGCATGGATTCGGAGCAATGTTCAGATTATGATCGTACCTACTGGTCGAGTGCGGCTATGTAGTAACAATTTAGTCGACTCACTGTTTTCCGAGTCGCTTGTATTTGATCCCAACAGTCATGTTTGGCATAGTCAAACGGGTTTACTACGCTGTTACAAAAAAATGGATACAATTTTTAGTAACGTCGTAGTGTTTCATCGGTGGACAATATAGATACGCGGGAGCAAACGTCGTCACTTCACTGCGTCTTCGCCGCCGCGCCTTATCTTTGAGGCAGTCACGTCAAGGGATAGCACTGTTCACGTATCGCGAAATGCAGCGGTTACATGTTGCTTCTCAGAATTGAATTATCGTAGGCCTATTTTGTTTAAATCTCTCATGTCAGAATTATCGTTCCTAATTTAACACGTGTATCTAATTGTATAAAGTGTACTAAGCGGTAGGTAAGCCTTCTGGATTTATTTACAATGATGGCCAAAGCATATCGCACTCATATCTAGTAGGTACAAGCGTATTCAAAGATTTATTTAAAAACTCGATTGCTAGGATTTTAACCGTTTAACTAAAGTATAGTTCGAAACGTAAGCACCTATAAATAGTTCATAAATAATTAACACCTGTTTTTTTCATCTACAGATATGCCAATTTCACCTCCAGCTTGCGATCTGTCCGGGCATAGTTAATAACTGGTGGGAACGAGTTGCGGGTGAACTAGGGGCACTCCTGTAGATGGGGCATGGCTTGGTTGGTGTTCGCGGGCGTAAGGCGTGCGGGGAACGAGCGCTCACACATGGCACGCGGGCGGCGAGCGTGCAGGCAGTCGGCCGCGCCACACAGTGTGCGCGTCCTCTTCCCGGCTCGCCTTACCTGGAATGTCACAAACGCAATGTCAAACCAGCGTGACCGAGGGCCAGATTAATAGTCGTTACTTAGCCATAACAAATGTATCCGTATCTATTATGCTCAATATTATTTTAATATTAATGTTTTCGTCAGTGTTATAGTGTATTACAATGTAAAATCAACCTCCTTGTTTTAAGTCGTATTTGTAAGTCGTAAGATAACCTGTTGTCTTTAAATAAATAAGACATTGAATATAGTTTATGAAAATGATAGATGTAACAAATTTACGTTCTCTAAAAGGAAAATAAACTTGTATTGAAAATAACAGCATAAGTAAATCTAGAGCACACCGTGTAAGTTTACAAGTAATAGCGCTCCAGCTACGTTAATCGGTTTAAATATGAAGTTCATGACAGTTGATCGTTCATACAAAATAACAGATTAACAGTAAGTCTACGGTGAACTAAGTTACTGGTAAACTTATACAAAATGCACTGATATTCGTCGTCCGAAACTAGTTTTAAGTAAGTTACACCATATGAAATTTATGTAAGTGTTGATGACATTGGTTGCACCGATATTTCTGAATAATGTATTTTATGTTTCCCCGTGTACATCATTATGTGATAGTCGTATCGCATCGGATTTATATCAATATTTTGCTTTGCTGAGCTAAGTAACGCGTATTAATCAGGGCATTATATCAATCTCCCGTATCAATAAAATCATTATTATGAATAATCAAAGTGTGTCCACACTGTAGTTGCTACCAATCAGAATATAGAAATATTACGTGTATGTAGCTTTCATAATAATGTTTATTGATACGAGTGTCAATAATTTTTTTTGTACCTATTTCGAAGCTACTACATCAAATAGTATGGTATTTACCGTAATTATTGAAGTCTTTTGATAGGATACACGTCCTATTTTTTGGGAACTGGGCAGTTGACTTTTATAAACAACCACAATATACAACTGAAATGAAACGAAAGTAACATGGATCTTGACATCTTTGCAATTTGTGACATAGACATGTTAATGAATATGCTTACTATAACTTTATCAGAAAAATTAGACTTTAAACGTAAAGTAAGAATTAATGTACACTTAAGTATTACTCTCATATAAGTTGTATTTTAAAAACAAATTGCTAAACAAGAAAGCAGGTAAACTTTAGGCTTCTAAAAGAGCTCCCCGAACCCCGATTTTAGCAACAATCAACTACCCAGTTTACATAAAAAAAATTACGTACGAAGTCCCCTTTTGGCATGTTTTCTTCGTCATAGTTTTTAATTGTATCAATGTTATACGCAATTAATAAACTAACAGTTTATAAAACAAATATACTTCTTTTAAAATATAGTCTGACCATTCTTGATATAATATAAACGAAAGAAATACACTGAAACATTTCGTGCTCCTCGTATAAATAAGAGAGGTGACATTAAGAAATTAATTTTAGAACAATAATGAGATTTTTTGCGCTGTGCGTGATACCATTGTTTTTTTATGAGAACATTAAGGAATATACCCTTATTTCATGTTTTGGTTTAAGCCATAAACTTATTAATTTTGCCAATAGGAACTTCGTTCGTATAATGGTAATATAAAATTAATATTATTGTTGCAAACACATAAATTACACATTCCACATACAGGGGGGGTTTCACATTTAAAAACGGTAACGTTTGCTTACTTATTATAGTTACAACTAACATATAGAACAGTGAATACAGCATTGTCTACGGCAACGGGTCGAGGAAAAGCGATTAAACACACACACTGTGTTGAGTGTAGGTATAGGTTGCTGATATAGTAGTATTGCCAATTGTCCTTCTCGATTTGCGTAGAGCAGCAAGTTTACACTATCATGGTTTAACAACCATACAGTTCGCAAGCATCACTGCGGTGCAGAATGTGCTTCTAAAAACATATTTTCATAACATGCGAAAGTTGCCCGGGCTCTTGTTCATTGCGATATGGAAGTCCGACTACGTAAACCATAATTTCAATAAACATTATTTCACAAAATTCAGTTACGACTTACGAGTAAATTGAAATTCTACTTTTGGTATATTGTATGGTATTTTTGTTAGGTAGAAAGCTATTGTTTACAGTTATTTAGAAATTTCATTTTATGAAAAAAAGTACGTAGCAACACTAACTTATAATTATTTGAATGTTAACGCCATCTTTAAGGTTGAACGTATTTTAATTATCTATTGATTATGCACGCGTATTCCTAAAAAAATATGCTTAATAACTTATTACATTCGCAAGGCACCGCATCGCCAAGCCTCGCGCTGTGGGACTATCTGCCACTTCGTTTCTGGAATCCGAACTGTATGATTGCTAAGTTATGCGATAGTTACTTCACTTCCTTAACTGAATCCAACTGAAATATAGTGTCTACTTCCGCTGCGATTGCAAACAGCGAATCAGATAACGCATATTAATGCGCTAGCTAATTTTTAATCGATTGAGAATTAACATTGGAGTTAGACAAATAATTGATATGTTTTCAGTAGATAGTCAATAGTATGTAGACAATATTATTATCGATGTTACAAACGAATCGTATGCAATTGTATTATTAAGGAAAGTAAATAATTCCGGAGAATTTCAGTAGGACTTGAACAATGCATAATAAGACGTCTTTTTAAGTGTAAACTGACGTAATCTCTGGCAAGTATCGAGAGTTCATGCGAATTTTGGTACCCTAAAAGAAATTATACAATCCAATATATAAAATAATTAAATAATAGATCACAGATGGTTGAAGAAAAATTTGGATTCTCGTAAGAACGCTATATATTTATTAAGCATTTGCCAATTGGTTGAAGGAAGTTTAGAGACAGAGAGTATTTGGTTGTTGTGCGAAGATGCTGGGATCACATTTGTAGCAACATACACATTCAGTAGAATAACACTTACCAATTCAACACAACAATACAAACAAAACATAATGTAACAATACGAAGTTATAAACGTCTATTTTTTTCTTTCAACCCCGGTCGATATGTAAGGTGAGGTGATGAAATGTGAACTGGAAATAACGTCGTGAATTCCTCATTCGGAGTAATCCTACAAAACTGTGCAGTGTGACAAACAGGTTCAACCTGTACAATAAGGCTTTTCCTCTAATTGAAAATTATTCGGGTTTTTGAAACTAGTGCCTACGTATGTAACATAGTTTCATTAAAACAGATGCGATAGTGAATTAAGAATGTGAAGCAATCTTTCTTTGTTATTTCAAATATTCGAAAAAGGGGTTTTCAGGTGTATGTAATAGTTTTTATATAACAATCGGGACACTAATGACTTAAGAACGTGAAGTCGCAAACACGCGAATAGCAAAAAAAAAAGTTAGTTATTTTGAATACCGGCTGCGTTGGAACAACATTGTTTTTGTTTGCGACTCATAAACGCAGCTGCTCAAGTCTCTATGGAAGGAAGACTTTGTTTAAAAAAATTGGAACGACTTTGTTACAAATTCGTATAAAGTAGACGTTTCAACGTCGTACTGTATGTTTAACATACAAACTAAAGCCTGGAACACGATCACGTACGAGGAACAGAGCCTTTAGCGTTCGTTTTCAAGCTTGCAAATGAGTTTGGTGTTGCCGTAAATCTGTTATTTAATATGGACGTACTAACAAGATGTTTTCACAACTCCATACAAATTTGACAGATTAACGTAACGCCATTGTCACGTCTGTTAACTTCAAAACTTACACCAGAGGCTTAAATAACTGCCGGCCATAAATCAATTTTGAAATAAGATGGCTAGCAGTCTGTAAGGCCAACGTCCTATAAAAAACTTTATCTAAAATAAAGCTAGACAGAAAGTGCGGGATTATTTGAAATTGAAGGTTATTTTGTACGCGTCACGAACGTTTTATCCTCAGGTTGGATATATTTATAAAATTTCCGATCATAATAAGCAAAGCTTTTGATAGAGCGTTAGCCTCAATTGGGTGTTCATGCTAATAACACGTTTCTTGACTGCATTGACTTACACTTAAAATCGTCCAGCATCGTGATGTATGTCTATATCTACTGAATAAAACAAAAAATGTTATTTAATAAAAACTCCCATAAGAATATTTTAATTGTACCTGTATTATTAAGTTAATTACATTAAATGAATTCAATAGAACGTAAAACTACGATGTTTTTGGGTTTGTAAAAAAATAGTTCTCGTTAAACTCCTTTCAAACTTTTATTTTACATATTGACATAAGCAAGGAAGTGTACTCGAATCAATAACATACTTTATTGTTGTTTTGTTAATTAGTATTTAGTGGCGCAACAAACATACAGCCTACAGACCACCAAATTCCAATCCAAATGCAAATCCATATCGGAGTACTGATCGTTAAATCCAATGAAAGAGTTTTGATTTTAAAAATAAATAGTTTATTTATATAATTTAAAAGGTCATTTACACATGATATGCACACTTACGGATTAATAACATAGCTATTGTTATAAAACAAAGCTACATGTTTTTCTAAAATAAAATATGAGTCTGTTAACTTTATTAAACTTGTTTATAACTAAATCCGATTGAAAGATATCGATTTTTTAGCGCATTAAGACATCACTGAATCCAGCTGTCAAAAATAAAATAAACTGTTGGACGGAATTCTTAGGACTTTGAGTGAAATCATAAATGATTATAAAATGTTCAAATGAAATGTTTTCTCAAGCAGAAATGGACCTGGGTTGGTTGTTTTTAGAGTAAGAAAGGAATGTTATTTTATTAATTAAACTTTACGTAAATTTATAAAAAATTCGATGTATCATTTGTTTCCATCAGGACTCTAAATACTTTTGTAGAACCCATAATAGATAAAGATTTCCATTTTTTATCATCTGCCCCATTATTCCTGATATTTTTGTTTATTTTGTTTGTTCTTTGTACGTTTTTAATTTTTTTTATTAATGTAAACCAATTTAAAATAATAAAATTCTTTGGAAGGGCTTACTCCCACGGAGTTCTACCCCTTGCCTCCAAGTTTGGATCTGATTAGAAACTGACATGAAAATCTATTAATCCATTCGTACGTTTGTCGAACTTTCTCTACAAACGGACAAACTTCATCTCAGACTTCAAGACTTCAACGGAGACATCAATTTGAATCTATTCATGGATCAGGCGTTCGAGTTTGAGAGTCGGTTTTACTTCGATTTCAAAGTTTTGTTATTATTAAATTATGTTTGCCTACATCTGGGACAATGAAAGAAGCTATGATATAACAATATTATAAATCGAGAAAGAAAGTATGATATTACAATATCATAGTTTATTTTTACGGAACCGTTGAGATTGGAACCTGTATCTGCGGATTCACCGTAGAACTCGGGTGTAGAGGTGTTAACATTATGCGCGGTAAACATAGTAACATATTAAATCAATGGTTAAAATCATCACTATTATATATTCAATCGACGGATGTCTTATTATAGGCATAGCTCCTTTGTAATGATTTTAAAATGCCACGGTATTGTGTCGCATTGGACCTTTAAATTTGTAGTCACCGCGTATTTTACATGCAAATTTCGTACAGTTATTTATCAAAAAAATATTGGTCGAACTCAAATTTCTACATACCCCATAATTCGCATTAGCTTTAATGTTACTCGTAATTGGAATTTATTTTCATTTAACTATACTTCGACGCTTGACTTATGCATCGTCTTTCAAGATGGCGAAATCGATGCTGAACCTCTCTGCACCCTAGTTTATAGCGAATGTTGGCGACTCCAAGGACCCTATCCTCCCTGGGCGTCCTTTATGCACCCACCTGCGTCTTGCCTCTGCACACCGCGTAGAGTGGGGCCGTTAGAGCTACATTTTCCGAACATCATAGATTGACGCGTGAACTGTGTAACGAGTCATACACGTCAAGCTATGATGAACGGTCAATGTGCTCCGGTGTAGAAGCTCGCTCACGAGTCTCCTCGCAATGATCCGGTGCTGCACTTCTCCCACGAGTCCTAAAAGACTAGTGTTGCCCCTAGTCCAAACTGCCGTTCGAACTTTATGAGTCCATCTAGTATCTGACCATTTAACGTCTGCTTTATTTTTTAAGTCATGAGATTAGAAATTCCCCTAGGGGTTCTCATTTTATCCTACCTCAATATACCTCAAATAGCTCAGCAGACCACCCCACCAATAGGATTATCATCCAGTGCAACGTGTTGATGCTCTAAAGGTAAAGACCCGGTAATTTATATCTATCCAGTTTAGATTTAGTCTCTCACGAAGCCAAAACACTTTGGACTTCACGTAAGCTTCAAAGCGTTGTATTTGTCCGATAGCACAAAAAATCTTATCCATTACAAATAAAGTCAAATTGCAATTAGTAATTGGAGATTAAAACAAATTAGTTTATTTATGGTCTTAAAATGTTTGACAAAGTAAATTACTTTACACATATGTTTTATTTAAATCTTTTTTACACATAAAAGTAATTTTTTAATAATATGACAAGTTAGGTTAGTATTAAATATATGTATGTTTAAGTAAGTATTCAGAAGGTAGGTAGGAAGATGTACAGGTGGTGGAGTTAAGTGTGTCAAGAAAGTGCTACTTACTCGTTGGTCAGACGTCCGTCTCGAATGCCGTGGCGGCGGCTGCGTGCAGGCGATTGACTCGCACGGTGCACCGGGCGCCTCCGAGGCCAGCACTGCATGTGGGCCCGCAAACGGCTACATCGTCGGAGTCGTAGCCAGAGCCGTGCGCAGAGCCGTGGCTAGCCACGTGCGCCGCGGTGAATGCGTGCGAGGACCCGTGGCCGATCATATACGCGGTGCCGTACCCGCAGATGGCGCCATGGGTGGCTCCCGGGCAAGATCCGTGCGCGCCTTCGTGCAGGGCAGCGCGGCCGGCGGTGTGGCGCCGACGGACCTCGGGCTCCTCTTGCGGGGTAGCACGCTTGGCCAGCTTGGCTTGTCGCTTCAGCAGTTCTATTTGTCGTAGCTAGGCACGACATTCATACGTTTTTAATAGCTAGTAAGCCATAATTAACAATGGATTGTGTGACCCGTTTTTGAAGTCAAAAAGAATACATTCGATTTCCCTAATATATTTAAGTGAACTTATTATTTCGTCTAAATAAACAAACACATATTTCTGAAAACTAAAATACGCTTTAGCATAATTCCAAAAAATATATCGTAAATAGAGGTCGCTACCGCATTAGTAATATAGTAAAACCTAATTATTACATAAACAGCATAAAGTAGTTGACTACATACTTGATTATGACGTAGCAAGTCCAGTTGCTCGAGTTTTGCGATGTCATCCGTCGTACCGGCGGCCTCCATGGCGGCCTGTTGCTCCAGAATGAGGCGTTCTTCTTCACGAAGGCGCCGCATACTGCTCTCAAGCTGTGGATCCGCCACGAGAACAGAGTCTTCCAGTTCCATCATCTCAGAGGACGAGTCATCGCTGACAGACGACTTTTTGATCGGGCCTGAAACTATATTCAAGCATTGTAACTATATGCTTGCGTATAAACCTCAATTGGGATTACGTAACGTAAAATCACATTAGGGTCACGTCACTTGAAACTCCGCATGATGAGATTTGGATGACGGACGATCAGTGAGTTGAAAACAGTAACTACAACCTACTAGTACCTACTACGCGATGATGCGACGTAATACTTCCGTAAGTACACTGAAAGGATACTTCAGGGACGCGCTTCTTTTAAGAGAAGGGCACAGAAAGGCGTCCATTAATTAATAAGACAAGACATGCTCTTAAACCGACGCGTATTGTGATAACTAGTTAATTTGTAAGCCTTTGCAGGGTGTCTTTATTCGTTCTTTTCTTTAGATAATACAAGGAAGTGAAACTGCTACATACATTTTTTAGTATTATATTGGTTGTTAAGACTAAAAATGAACGGCAGATACGCGGTAGCGCACCAAAAATTACTTCTTGTCATATGGAATATGGAAAACTCTGTAGACTAAATATTACGAATAAGGATCTCGAATACCGTCGTTATGTTCCGTTATTACTAAGATAAGAATTCCCTAATGTGATTTTGCGCCTAAAGATTTATGTTTGACAAGCATTAATGTTCAACCCGCGATTGTGTAAAAGCCTCAAGCGTTTAATATAAGCATTAGCGCAATACATTTTTAATAGCAAAAGCTAATAGACAAATATATTTTCATTATTTTACAATAGCATGTATTCGGACTTTGAATAGATGCTTTTCAACTATCTACGATGCTCAAAACGCAAAGCAGAGCCAAAACAAAGAAAGCTCAACAAAACTGAGACGTACACTACTTTGTCTACGAGAACAATGAACTGCCGCCGTTGCATTCCGCTTCTTTTCTTATTAGGGGAATCTTTTGTAGGGTATATGTCACGTATACAGAGCTATGCGGTGTTCAATTCACATAGTTACATGAAAATTAGTGGGCCTTTGTTACTTAGTACATGTTTATGTGTTTGATACTATCAGCCTACATAGGTGCACGGTTTTAAATGAGAAAAAACATAAGAAGCTACTACCTTCTGTTAAAGAATTTTAATTGACACAATGTTTTAAGGTCTCATTTTGTTTCGCAATTCGAATACGTTTCCTTTCGACGTGCAAACGGCTACAGTCGTCCATCCATGAGAAAACCTACTCAGCGTTGCAATTAACAAAAAAAAAAATTAAAGTTTCAATGAAAGTATTATTTTTAAGTACATCTAAAAGTGTAGCCTACGTTTGCCATGTAAATTAATATTATAGGGACTTGCTAGCAGGATATTTTTTTCTACTTACCAAAAATAAACTCAATTAGGCTTCATTGCCCACTTTAATCATTTTTAAAAAGATATCTAAACAACGATGGCCGCATCAAATTTTTTCGAGGTTTAGTGGGACTTAGGGAATGAACAGATAGACACGGAAAGTAGGTTGTAGTTTGTATGTTCTATTAAAAAAATATTTGGCAAATGTAAACTGGTGAACTAATAAAGCACTAGATCCCACTACTTAGTCGTAAAGGCTATCTAATATGGTTTCTACTAAATATAATTAAAAACAACTCGAATCTTTATGTTGATTAATCGAATCTTTTTGTAAGTTATACTTAGTAATCGAAATATTAACTGCTAATTTATGCAGAGAACTAAAATGTTTACCGTAAATATACGCCATCCAATTGGTTACTCATAGGAAGGGTGCTCAAGACGCTGGCACTATTGCCTCTTAAGCATTGCGAGGCTTATACTTTGGGCTAAATAAGCGCCAGCTCTTGAGTCAACAACTTTCTTAGTTAACAAAGTCCTTACCGCTCTCGTTGAAAATTTTATAATGACTGAGTTATAAATCAGCAACATTTCCAGTTTAAAATAATATGGCGGCTAACGCAATGGCAAAGCTTGGAATATATTTTGAATTTGTACCACCAGTGAATCTAATGACGTTAAGTTTTTTGAATAACGGCGCTAGGCTGAGTGTTTAACCATGAGTTAAACAGTAAAGAGTTGAACAGTGCTACCCCCAAAAGTTTTAAGGTGTAAAAAAACATGTGAGTTTCATCGTAGGCTGTCCCGCAGTGTGTAATGTATTAATGTTAATTATAGATGTGAAGTATCTTTAAAATTGGTTGAGTAATAATAGTAGAAATAATAACTTTTTAAAGAAGAAAGCGGCGAGTGAGGCAAAGTTTTAAAGCAACTACACCAAAGTTTAAAATACAAAAGTGCAAGGTGCTTTAAAATCTCACAAATCAATAAAACTTCTCGTTGACAGCACTGCAATAGCGCAAAAAGTAAAGAAAATCATATAACTTACTTCAAAGGCCCGATGTTGAAAAAATGCTAAAATTAAATAAAAGAAGCAACAATTCAAGACAATTAAGTATAACCTAGGAGAAAACAATTTGCTTTAAGCCGTCTTGTTTCAATCAACATGTTGCCGGGGGTGTAAAGCTAAACAAGAATCTAAATTGCTACGAGATAAACTTTGTACAAAGGGAAAGCTTAAGATTGAATTGGAAATGAAAGACTGCCGCCTTAGCCATGAAATGGAACTAAAAGGAGAAATAGTTGAATACGTAAAAGACAATAGTTTTATATACTTTAGACTGTAGATTTATTGTATGCTTAAGCTAAGGGAAACGGTTATTCCATTTTTTGTTAATGCTAATATTTCATAAAGTAACTTTTCTAGGACTGTAAGTAAAAAAAATTGCAACATGAAATAAAATCAGGCAATTCAGAATGCGATCAAAATTCTATTATTCTCTAATAAAATAACATCGCAAACATTACTATGAAGAAAATGAACAACAATTTTTTCATGGCATTTTCACGTAACTTAAAAAACTAATATTTACATAAACACTGCACTTTTGCCTTATGATAATATCACAAAGATCGTCTCTATCGATAAAACTAATTCGCTCTAAACAAACAAACGCACAACACTATATTGTTTAGTCATTGGTCACTGTAGACTTCATCTCTTTCATCATCCTTCCCACCTGAAAGTACGGAAAATAAACATAAAAGAAAAAAAATAAAATCAAAAAAGCGAAACATGCACCATTGGGATTCTTATTGCACAAAAATAGAAAAAATTGAAAATCAAAATAACATTGAGTAAAGCTCACAAATAAATGGTTAAGACATACTGCGTCTCACAATCCCAACACGAACGAATTTTTTTCATGTTGCATTTTTAATAAATGCTATGAAGGATTGGCCTAATTAGTGCGGCAACATCCACATATGGAAAGCTCTTTTGATGTAGATAAGTTGGTACTTGAATCTCAAATCGTGGTGTGAAGTATTTCACGCCTTAGACCCAGACGGTCTAAGGCCCTTACATATACGAGTGTTTATTGCATAAGATTACTTTAAATTTGATTTTTGGATAAGGAAAAATATCTAAAACTTAAAAATATATAGGTGTTTATTACATTTCTTATATGGGGACGTGTTGGTTTGCAAATTTTATTAAGACTCCATGTATGTTTGGTAATTTACAAAATTACCTACTAGCGACCGTACGGATGCGACGTGTTTAAAAATAACAGTAAAAATAATTTACGGTCGTCAGATATTTTAAATAATGTGAAATAAATCAAGCTAGGTGAAAGTCGACTGAAAATTTCTGCAAAAGCTTCTGTGATTAATGTGCAGATTAAAATTACAATATATAAAGATAGGAATACTAATGTATGTTACCTTTGTTCACAAAACGATTTCCTATTATCCCCACAGTAATAAAAATGTAGGTACATGAAATGAGCTCTCCAGACATATGTAGTCTACTACTAATGATAACAATCGGTCTCATATATTACGCCCATCCTTAAACGTATAATAATAAGCAATATATGTCTTGACCCTATGATAGTAATTTCCCATTTTTACGTCTTGAAGTTTTAAATAAATCTCAATGTCTGTGCACTTATGTTATAGGACTTACTTAAATAGGGTTCACCAATAGTCCCGGGCAGATAGGGGCAACTGGTAACGTGGTTGAAATTCTGCGACTGCATCTCCTCCTGGTCTGTCTCGCGATGGTAGAAGTAGTTGAAGTTGGATACGATGACGGGGACGGGCAGCGCGATGGTGAGCACACCAGCAATGGCACACAGCGACCCCACGATCTTACCCCACACTCCAACAGGCCTAATGAAGAAAGAATATTAGACTCCTGAGAAATCCGCCAAACTAACAGAGTGCTTAAGTAGTAAGCCCTAGCGATAATGAGCATGCGAAATATTCATGGAACTAAATAAAATAATATATTCAATGCATAAATGAAGTGAGATTTAAATTCAAATACTTTCGATTAATTTGACGTTTCATTAAATATTCGCATAAACTGCAATACAATTTCTTTCATCACCACTCATACGCGCCAGCAGCAAATACCTTCCGATTGTATCGCACAGCAAAAGCTTAACGCCAAAATAACCAAAACTCCAGTTTTAAACATATTAACAGATAAATTCGCTAGCAAATACAGTTAATAAATTATCTATTAATACATCAACGGCCCGAGTCTTGATTTATTTTTGGATATTTTCAAATAAATGGTAATAATATTTTTTTTTTGCTAAATAAGTGATCCTAATATTTAAATAAAATGCACCACAAATATATTTATAATGTACATTTGAGACATGCAACAATACGTCTAACGTTGACACCTAGATCGTGTATCGAAAATGGTGTGAGAACTAAACAATGAGATGCATTGGAAAAAAATAAGCAGTAAATTCTGAACATCAATTTTACATAGTAGCATACGTAAGGGCACGTTTAAAATTTAAAAACTCAGTTATCCCAGAAAGTCTACGATGGTAAGACAGGATAATTTCGCTAGTAGGTGATAAGCAAAACAATTGAAATATAGCTTCGGTGATTAACAGAATATGTTGTGTTGACAGTAATAAAAGTGCATTTCCTTTAAGATCACCATTTTCGATAAATAAGCTGTTAACATCGATATTTTAGCGAAAGCGTTACAGAAGAACACAAACTATAACAGAGGAATCCGTACAACGAGACATTGACTGGATCACTTCAACTTAAACATATGATAAGTAGGTATCTGTACATAACAAATCACGCTTTATGCCAGTTTTACTATATTATTTATCGTTGCAACGTTATCAAAGTTGAAGTGTCGCTTTAAGCAGATTTTGATTACGGTTTGGAAAGGGCGATTGTCACACGACGAAGGGTTCTTGTGGCAGATAAATACGCTTGTTTGTATCTTTGTATGAATACCTATCTACTCGATATCTATCAAACAATGCTTCCATGTAAAATTGTAGGAGTTCAGAGAATACTTAACGGCTGAATGTAAACGAAAAACCTACTTACGGAACGTGCATTGGTTTTTATAACAAGTGAAAAGTAACAAATTGGTTATGTTTTAAGCGAACCGTAAATAAAACCAAACGAAAGCGTATGTTGTTACATGATATAGCGAAAGGAAATCATAACCGTGTTAAGATGTTGATGTAAAGTTGTAGGATAAAATGAAATGACGAGTAGGCATAGATGATATTATTTAGGGTGAAGTCGCTGTATCATACGTCATGTCGCCGTATCCTACGGTCGTCATTGTCACGACCGCCCACCAAAACGCATCAGGTATGGATTTGAAGAAGCTGTTCTCACTTCCGGCTTCCGCGAAGTACACCGCAGATGAAAACAGCACCACACCTTTAAGCACATACGAACGCGCATACAGTGGGATATACAATGCAAGGAAGTGACAGCGGGTGGGCACCGGGCGGGGCTTGGGGGGGGGTTACCTCATGTCTCCGTAGCCAACGGTGGTCATCGTTATGACGGCCCACCAAAATGCATCGGGAATTGAGGAAAAGTTTGAATCGGGACAATCTTTATCAGCAAAGTATACAGCGCTTGCGAACACGACCACCCCTGTAAACACAAAACATGTGGTGCAAGAGCGCTTGAAGTCAGCTCGGTTCTTCTGTGCCACTGGATCAGCTCGTCGTATCGCAACCGTCTTCCGCAGTCAAGATGCTTAGTCCTCTAGTAGCAGTCCTCGTTCGTTCCACATTCCCGTTTTCACAACCTATTTACATGTTTACCTAATAACGTAAGCTCCTACTACTACACCTATTTTTACATTTCCTTTTTTGTAAAACAAAATACAGATAAGTATTTACATGGTCTGGAGTTTTGATTGTAAGTTATGTATCCTTTTTTATCGGTACAAATGTATAAATATAAGAAACCATTTTTCAATACAATTTAAAATAGATAACTAAGTACTTTTATTTTTTAAAGAATATTTAAAAAAAAATAAAATTTAACTCACCAATAAAGAGGAAGAATATTAGCAAACCAAGTTCTCTCATAGACGCCTTCAAAGTTCGTCCCAATATCTGCAGTCCTTTTGAATGACGGGATAGCTTGAATATACGGAACACCCGCACGAGTCGGATCACACGGAGTATAGCGAGACTCATGGCTTGATTTGTTGATTTGTCTTGAGGCGAAACTGGAGCTCTCGGGAGGTTCAGCGTATCTTCTTCTTCCGCGACAACGGTGGCCAACGTGATGAAATATGGTATTATAGCAATTATGTCTATTATATTCATCACATCTCTAAAGAAATTAAACTTGTTTGGACAGGCCAGAAACCGAACTATCAATTCGAATGTAAACCAAATAATACAAAGCGTCTCTATCAAGAAGAACGGGTCAGTGATATCGGGAACTTCGTCCTCTTCGATTTTAGTACCGTTGGTCGTGGTATTGAACACCTTATAGTGTTTGAATTCCGGAAGGGTTTCAAGACAGAAAATAACGATGGACAGCAGAATGACGAAGACCGAGATGATGGCGACAACTCGGGCGGCTTGGGAGCTTTCTGGGTATTCGAACAGCAGCCAAACTTTGCGTTGCCTCTCGTTGGAGGGCAGGGGTTTCTCTTCCTCCTTTATGAATCCCTCATCCTCACTGAAATTATTTAAAAGTATTAATTGATTCAGAAATTTTAAAGTTTAAAAGTGTGTCATATTATGAAAAATACCTAATTTTACTAATACGCTTGTACGCAATCTGAATTTGAAACGGAAACAAAATTCACATAATTTTTACTTTGTAGGCAATCTTGTGATATGTTGCTTTAAATTATAAAGTTCCAGTAAAATTAAGTAGTACCGGAATTTGTTAGTGGCCTGTTCTCCTAGCTCGTAGAACTTGATCTCTTCCGAGAATACGTCCAGTGGTACGTTGACCGGGCGGCGCAGGCGCCCGCCGCTCTGGTAGTAATACAGGATGGCGTCGAAAGACGGTCTGTTCCGGTCGAAAAAATACTCGTTCCTGCGACAAATTGGGTAAAATGAATAATGCTGAATGGAAGTATTGAAGACTCTACAACAGACTAGAGATGTAAAGTAAAATCGGGAACTTCTATACCTGACGGTGGTCAATTTGACATCTTTAAATTTAAAATGGTAATAGACTGGTGAGTTGTTTTGGCTATGGCCACAAGCGTGCACAGGAGTATCATCAAGTGATTTAGTAATATGGTACGATGCAAAGTTGAGTGTGAAACCGAAACTATAAAATGTCATAGATAGCAAGTTAACAAGCTTAATTGCCGAAGGAAGCTTAGTTGAGGCCAAGAGCCTCACAGGAGGCGCCTTTAGGGTTGAGGTTTTCTCCTTTTCTCCCTAGATGTTGTCGATTCACGCACACCCAAATGAAACTGTCGCAACTTTTAAGGTGAATTTCAGCAATAGTCCTTGCGGGACGACCAAAAATTCCAGACTACGTCTACTAACAGTTGAGACAACAGTAAGCGCTATATTCTCGTCAGGTCTTTGTTGTTATAATTAGAACAATAAAATTTATGATAAAATTTTGACACGATTCGCTTTTTTGTGTAGCGTATACCAAGCCAACGATTAGATTCTCTAAATTCAGATTAAGTTAGTGGAATTAAAGTTTACCTTATGGGATCAAAGTATCTGATCCGTCTTGCAGGGTCCCCTAATAGTGTTTCGGGAAATTGGTTGAGTGTCCGTAGTTGTGTTTCAAATCTGAGTCCGCTTATCTGTCGACAAAACAAAATAAGTTTTAACGGAATGCTAAGAACTAATTATTAAGTATGAGTTGGCGTAATTAACGATTATTAAGATAAGATATTTGACCGCACGCTAAGCCAGGACCACTGGCTTTGCGTGCTCTTCGAAGCAAATCCCTGCTGGCACTGAAAATTTCTAGACAGAAAAGCTCAAATCGAAAAATTTTGGAATTCGAGCCCAACGCTATCCTTAGTCCTCGTGACCAAGCTAGAAGTTACAATGATTATGTCGATAACAACCCAAATTCTAACTTTACTCACTGCGCTCAATCTTTTAGTGCAAGTTGGGCTACTTTAAGAGGTTTAAGAGATTACTTCTAAATTAAAACTATATAGATGATATAGTTCATATGGACAGTATTTTATTAACATCTCATTACCCAACACTTTGGGGCACCTATCTCCACTCAGAATGAGACGTTAACGCTGTAGTCCAACCACGCTGTCCAACCGCAGATTAATAGTCTTAGACAAGCCTCTGATGTCATTTTTAAGGACCTCACGATCCTCTAGCTCCTTAGGTTAAACTTGTAAAATCCTTGACTTACGAAGCAACAGGTAGAGGCAACTAACTATCATCCCATAGGCCAATGCCATGCAATTATGGTGGATTTTTAGTAGTCTATGATACACTGTCCATGGACCACCAGCTCGCAAACAACTACGTCAATCCGTCGCTACAGAGAAACATTGCCTTGTGAAAGAGGACGAAAAACATTTTCGCATTCACAACATTAGTATGGATATCAGTAGCTTGCTTTTGCGGACCCAAGACCAAGGGTAATATTATGCATTGCACTTTGTTAGACGAGACTGTGCCGTTCACGTTAAAGTTGAGCGCTAGTGGAATGTTTGCGGAGGAATGTCATAAAAGCTGCCTACCCTAAGCTTGCCTTTTACCTAACTTACCTTGCCTCCAGAGCTTAAAGCAATATTATTTAAAAAAAGATTTATTAACTATATTCCGTATATCGTACAGAATATAATAGGTTATGATTTTGAAATAAAAAGGTCAACAATTTTAAATTAATACTGTTTTAAGCTATTTACGCTATTTAAGCGCCCTGTACTCCTTTCTCATTTGAGAGATTCCCATTTTGTAATATGTGCCAGTTTCATCACTACCCAGGTCGATACTCCATGAATGCATACATATCTACTAAATATCGCTTATGTTTGAGAATAGAGCTGAACAGCAAAGCTTAACAAAGTGTCTAGTGACAGGTTTAGTACTCTTGCGGGCCAAGGTCGATTTAGATTGCACTTTTGCCTGATGAGATAGGAAGCGATATACGACGTATGTACGTGTTACAGAATGAAATACGAGTAAGTGTATTAGATGCCATAAACTCGTTCCTTTAGCAACATACAACACTGTAGGATACTTTGGTGTTGTAAGAGAAAGACATCTCTTTAAATAAGGACGCTGTAGCGGATAAGGGACAAACGATAAGAGAGGGATACAAGATAAGTGGAGCACAATTTTTACACTCTGGCAGACGTAAAAAGCGACGACAACGAAGTAGATGGGAGCGTAAGATAATTAAGATAACAGGCAAAACATGAAAGGAAAATTGAAGGGAATGTTTGAAAGGGGTTCCCAGAGATCTTTGCCAGAGGGAACCCAAAATCGATAATGTTAATTTTGTGGTGTACTTATGCATTTTTTATATCAACCCATGCTTAATATTATAAAGCTGAAAGTTTGTTTGATGATGCCTGACTGATCGTCTTACGAATACTGTCACGGTCATTCATACTGACCAAAAACTTGTGAACTGTCTCGTTGCGGTTGTGGTGACGTGATAAGATAAATTATGTTTTACAGTAGATACCTAAAGGATGAATGCGGAGATGATACTGGTTTATTTGAGTTAGTCTGAAGAAGTTGCTGAAGAGCCCCATGTATCGGAATAACACGAAGACTGCCAATTATCCGGTTCTATTTTAACGGAGTATCTATTTAAATTCCCTAGTTCAGCTTCAAATAGAATATCATTTATAGCTTTTTTGGCATATAGCCTTTGAGTAGGCTCTAAATGTACCAATGTATTTGCCCAGGCAAGAGCTAGTGACTTGCAACTACTTGGCGTTGGTTCCGATAGATAGGCACACACTCTCTCCAAAAATTCGGTTTGTGGTGAAGGACTTGGTGGCGTTACTTCTCCCTCTGAGGAAATATATCCAACATTTGTCTGTATAGCTTGATATTCTGGTGCAATTTCTCGTATATCATCAGAAATTTCACTCTGTAAATAAAAACAATTATTCAATAATGGAAAAATTAGATTAAAGTTTGGGATGAGTTAGGTGGTAAATGCGTTGCAACTCAGAAGCCAGCATATTCAATATAAATATTCTTCAACTACAAAGGGTTCGTCAGCATTGTTCTTATGGCGTCAATAAATCTGATCTAAATTATTTTTGGATGGTAGATGTTGGCGTCAATGACCGCGTGTACGCGCCACCACCACAAAACATAATTCAAACATTTCCTTATTGTTTCATATCAGATGAAGCTCTTTTACTGGACAATTTAATTAAGTTCTGTTCACAGTCTTAGAATATGTAAAGTTTGTTACGTAAGAATGAGTTTTTGATCCGGGGCAATGACTGCAAAAAGGAGGCAGAGGAGTGACACAAGCATCACACCGTCATCACAACGTCGAGTGACATTGCCTAAAGAGTCACACCTTTGTATCCAAGTGATGTTGCAAAGTAACGTCAAGTCAGTGATGGTCATGATCTAAAATTAAGTCTCGATATCGATATTGAGCTTAATAAAGGTGACGAAATAGGACAAAGTGACTAAAACTGTAAATAAGGTGGCTTCATCAGCACATATATAAAACAAATCTATGGTAGCAATAAGACTGATACCGTTATCACTTAAAACTTCATATGTATGTATACAAAAGAAACATTTTGTTACATTCAACAAAATGCGTACATATTTAACAATATTATTGCAAATGTTCTGTCTTCTCGACTACTTAATGCTTTTGACCAAAGAAGTAAACATGGATAGTGTGTCTTTTTGAGACCGCAATGTTGCCATGTGTCTGAATTAATATAATTCAACATGTAAAACCACTAAACGGCAGCTTAGATCAAAGAGGGAATGGTACAGTTAGAAATTTTACGGCTTTACAGCTTAATATAATTATTTCAAACCTATACTTACATAAACTGTACTAAAGATTACGTGTTAATTTATTATAAATTGCTCTAGCTTTGTTTGTGTTCAATTTCTCAGAAGTAAAAAGAGCTCCTGGTGATTTATTTTAACTATTTATCTAACTGTTATACCATCTAACATCTCTCATTGTAATATAGTTGTAAAATAATACATTTTTATTTGGTGAATCATTGACTATAGAATATATTAGAATAACAAGGTTACAGAAATATAGAAATATGAATAAAAAAGTCGTATTAATATTCACCCACAAATTCCAAGTTGATATGGTTATGCAAGTCATGCAATTGTTTATTTAGTTGCACAACACGTCGAAAAAATTCTAAGAATATATATATAATATGATATGAATGATAGGATCAAACAGATCCTATCTTCATAGATTTTTTCGATAGCATATTGTGGAGGAACACTTTGCTACATGTGCGGATGCTACCTTGTGTCAGATTTCGTGTTATAAACGCAAGTCCTGCAACTACATAAATAGGTGATAGCATATTGCAGAGGAATACTGCGGTTTATATTGCGGGGTGTAGTTCTGCCATAAAATATATTATTTTTACTTGAGGAGGGATAAAATAACTCAATTTCATTTGTCTTAATGTTAAACACAATAGTTTTATCTTTTTGCGTTATTCTTCAACCGAATTTCACTTAGGACATAATGACAATCAATAAGTGTAGTCTATTATGTAGTGAATTATGTTTCATTTATGATAATTACTTTTAATGAAAAATGTTTGTAATGGACTGTTAGTAACCCAATAAAAATAAATGTTCAATGTTCATGTATGCAATCAATGTCCTGCAACTAATTTAACAGTTTGCTGAGAAATACTCCACTACATATTGTGGAGAAGCACTTCGCAACATATTGCGCAGTTCGCCAAATAATTGCTAAGACCTGCATCTAAATAAGCGATAGCATATTGCGGAGGTATACACTCCGCATCATAATGCGGAGTGCAAATGCTGTCTTGCTGCAGATCTCATGTAATGAATCGATTCGGCTCGCACCCTTTCCATGCCAGAATTTAGGCTATGTTAAGACTACAATATTTTTCCCGTAAGTATACCTACAACTAAGGTTCAGAAAATCGAGTGAAAAATGGTTTAAACCTAGGCGCTATTGTGCGTATGTCCATGGTATAAAATTAACATAATGCTCGATTTAATAAATTGAGCTTTATTTTACTTTAATTAGCGACGGAAAGACTAATATACATTGTATTTTTATGCTATAGTTGACTTAAGAGATAAGTGATAAGGCCTCCTTTGTTAGTATCTTGTGACCGACCGACGCTTTTTTTTCTATAGATATTTTGCAATCTGCACACAGATATAGGATCTCGGGAATGTCGGGAAATTAAAATACTTTTACGGGATGCACAAAAATGTTTGTGGCTCAATGACTACACAAGTGTGTAGTTGTTTAATTTTCTATTACTTAACTTAGCTTTTCTTTCTAATCTTTTATAACTAAAGCTAAAGAGCTATTACTAATTAAGTTAAGAGTAAGTTTTATAGTTTTTGGAAGAACGCGTTAATTTCTAAGTCGGAGTTGTGAAATCTTTTTGCATTTGAATTTTTTTTCTTGTGGAAGGTTATTGGATTTATAATCTCGCTACGACCTTTAGGAGTTGAGCAAACGATAGGGAGGGATGACAATGCGACGCGGTGTGTACTTTACGTCAAAGTCACAGGGAGCTGTTAGTAATTAATAAGATGACACAAGCGAGTGAAGTCACTGGCACTAACAATGGCAAATATTCTAAAAAAGAAAACAAAATTCAGTCCGCACTTCAAACAACCGGCGAAATAAATAAAAAATCGGAAACTCGTAAAGTACACAAAGGGGAATGTTTGTGAAAATAAATAAAATATAATTCTGTAGCCTTAGTACAAGATTCGCTCGCTCGCAATCGAGGAGTCGTTCCCGCACATCAAACTATGTATAGTCAAAGTAAAATGGACATAATGTGATTCGCATTTGAGTCGCAAGTCCTGTACTTAAGATTTTTATTATACAAACGTTGTTTCAAGAGTCCGAGCTAAAGGATTGTAGGCATATTTGAGCTTTAATGCAATGCCGATAAGATCCATTATACTCCGATGTTCAAGTATTTTCATATTTGAAAACGATCCTGATGGCGAACGAGCAAATCTTGTAGTTACTAAGGCTACAGGAGTGTTGCGATTAGGCATGATTTATTCGCATCGGGTAAACACACCGATGGCCACTAATAAACATTTCCGCGGTTCCGTCCGCCATTTCTGACGTGACGCACTTTAAACTATCGCCGGATATCGTTTTGCTGGAATCGATTTACTAATCCATAATCGATTTATACAGAGCGTTATTTTTGGATCTTTACATGCGACCAAAACTTCTTAACAACTGTTTAGAGAAGTTCAGATAAGCCAAATTTGTCAAAGTTACTATAACTAAACCCTAACAACCTCTTTGATCTAAGCTGGTTGTTTTAGAATGCTCAAATACTGAAGATCCTTGGTTCGAAACCTGGATCGGGCCAAAAATTGTTAGGTTTTGGGTTGCACAGCTGCCGCCCTGACTCAGTAAAACAGCGGTGTCAACTGCCGTGCCTCGGAGAGTACGTTAAACCATCGCTATCTTTTAAAAGCGCGGTAAGTACATGCTCTTGAATTTTATCCTACGAAAAAGTTGGTCTGTGCCCAACACTAAGTACTAAAAATATAATTCTGAAAAGAATATGAAAAAACACATTTTTTACAGAAGGCTACTATACAATTAATGAAATTCTTAATGACAATGTTGCTTGGAAGTATCCGGCTCCGCTTTCATCTCTCAAAAGAGAAAAATGATTGTTGTAAAATGTAAATTGTTGATGTTGGAAAAGAGCAACTGCTAAGTTTCTCGTCTTCTCGGTAGAATACCTTCTTCTTCTCGGTAGAATGCCTTCCAAACCGCTGGTAGAGTCATAACAAATAGACTGACTTGACGTTTCAAAAGTGCTTATACTAGGCCGACGTGAAATAAATTTTAATTTTTTTTTAATTTTTTTCAGAATTGTTTAATTGAAGAACATTTGCTTTAACAATAAATAAATTTATCGTGAAGAAACCTGAGAGTGTTCCATTATGTTCTCAAAGTCGTGTGAAGTCTGTGAAGGCCTCATTCTGAGAGGAGACCAATACTTTGAAGTGGTCATGAAACGATGATGATGATGTTACTTATCAATATTTTTGTCTTTTTAATTCAGACACCCAGCACGCCTTCAGTTTAGAACTCCCCGTTTTTAAACGTCGGTTAAAAATAGAGACATAAAAATAAGCGATTAAAAAGTTATAGGGATGTAATTACATTGGTAAATCAATCTCCGCTTTTAAGATCCATCGATAAATCACGTTTTTACGCGCATCGATGTACCTACACAATTCCAAAAAGGATTTATTAACGCACGCTTGTTTGATTTTATGGTTTAAAGGGATTAACGTGTTTTATAACTTTCTATTATGTACTTATAAGGTATTATTGCGATAGCCTAGTGGTTAGGATTTAGGCTACACTTTCGGGGGGCCGAGTTCGAATCTTTTGTACATAAATCTCTAACCAACTAAATTGACATGGCTAGAAATAGTGCTTTCCTTTAATAGGGGATCAATGGTCTATTACAGTCCAGAGCTGGACTAAAAGCTGTCGCAACAGGGGGGGTTTCCCAATAATCACCACGCTGGACCGACGCTCACCAACCCATAACGCAGAGGACGCAGAGGACTTTTCCTTTGTCGCCTCGTAAGACACGCGGGACGATGAGTGGTGACAACGGTATTCTGTTCTGCCGTCGCCATATGGTAGGGAATACAGAGTAAAAAAACGGTTTACCTTTCCTAAGAAGAGAAAATCCATAGATTTACTGGATTTGTAGACGAAATAAATTCGTAGTTATAAAATAGTTGGGGACTTGCAGTTACAATAAACATACTACTGATCGGTTTCTTTGCGGTAGCGTACCGGAACGCTACATCGCTTGGCGGCGCGTTTAAGTTGGTAGATGGAAACCAGCCACGGCCAGTCTCCGACCAGAGAAGATCAGGGAAAATTCTGAAATAACAAACTGCTCTTGTCGACCGAACCATACGTCAGACCACATCACAACCCACGGAGGTCGTCCATAACAGTGTGTTTTAAGTTTGATTTATATTCAAAGTTAAACATTTTCGTGTCGTTTATGTACCCCGCTATTGTACCGAACGACACGGTACGGTACGGTATTAAAAAGTGGCGTGGCTAGATGTAGTTAGGGTAACTCAAACTGAAGAAAAACTAGTTTTAATCTGTAATAATTTGAACACAAGAATTTTATTTATTTCGCTACCATCCAACTAAATGTAAGCATCAAACCAGTTCAGCAATATTTTTTAACTGCTGCGTTGGTCCAGTGCTTAGGTTTGGCTTCGATTCTCGGGTCAGATTTGTGATGTATTGGATTTTTGATGTGAAACATCTATAAGCGGAGGTTAAACCTGATCTTTGGCGTGGCGATACAGACCGTGGTGACGCATCGCCACGCTATATGATTGAATTTTTGTATTTCGTATATAACAATAAAAATTAATATTAATTTTGTAATAAAACCGTCATTATTAACCGACCTACAAAAAGGAATGGTTGTACTTATTTTTACTTTGTGGAACAAATATCTAATGCTTTATCTTTTCATTATGCAATATCTGCAGTAACTTACAGAAAATTTCGATGTTTCACATCTGCCAGGCGTCCCGTGACGGCTCACACGTTTTGTTTTGATACAAAATTCCGGGTACCCATGTTACCACTAACATGCGATAATATGATCTTCAAAGCCTACAAACCTACATTGGAAAAGCGTGGGTCTATCTAAAGTCCTCTGTTCTAGGAGGAGGAGGAGTGTGATCAGCATGCGTTAAATACGCTTTAATGATACAGGATGGTAAAAAAAAAAATTGAAATCATCCTTACTAATGTTATAAATACGTAAGTTCTTCGTACACGCCCTAACTAAGCCACCAGTAGAGATACTTGAAAGTACAGAGAGTATCATAGGCTACTTTGTTTTTAAGGAAAACAAACAGTTCTCACGTGATTTGTAAAAAAAACCGTTATAAACGCGGATGTAGGACGCAGGCAACTGCTAGTAGTTATTTTTTTAACTTTTGGCGCATAAAGAAGGTCCCTAATGTTTGTCAGTAGTATAGTAGTGTAGTAGTATCATATTACTTTTTTTTATATAATAGTAGAGTTTAAACGTACCACTGTATGCACTGGCTGTGATGCGTATTATTGCAATACTTACGCAGTCTTCTACAATTTTTAATATTGCAATTTTAAGACTAGGTTCGAGAACTTTAATATCTTTGAGGACCCCCTTTCTGTAGCAGAAGCTCGCGGCAAAACTAAGATAAAAAAAAACAGCTCCGGCCTCTCTGCAAAGGCTTTTCATACCTCTTTTATCCATAATTAACATCGTAAGAGCGGCCTCCGAAATGACTACTCATAATTTTAAAAGGCGTTAACGAGTAAGTTTTAACGAAGTACTCTCAAGGAGTCCACGTGAATTGCTTCCGACTCAATTATCACTGAGTGTTATTTAGTGCACTTAGATATTAATTTTCCCGCTATTTCTTGTAGGGTTTTAATATTATATTTTTGATTTTTTACAACGTTAGAATTTTGAGTGTTTCCTTGCGAGAAAAGAAGGGAACGCGCCTATATTTAGTGGTATCTACCTATGTTTAGGAATTTTTTAGTATGGCCATTTATTTATATACTAATATGCAGCAGTTTGTTTTTTTACTTTTCCGCGCTAATAGGTCTATACGATGAAGGAAAACATCGTGAGGAAACCTGCATACCTGAGAGTTCTCCACAATGTTCTCAAAGGTGTGTGAAGTGCACCAATCCGCACAGGACCAGCTCGGTGGACTACGGCCTAACCGCTTCTCATTGTGGGAGGAGACCCGCGCCCTGTTTGGGATCGCCCAGTGCTTGAAACACATCTTTAAACATGATCTCTCAGGCATGCAGGTTACCTCACGATGTTTTCCTTCACCGTTGAAGCAAGTGATATTTTGTTTAATTAAAATGCACATAACTTAGAAAAATAAGAGGTGCGTGCTGGGATGCGCTATCGCTGCTATCACCACATGCGCAGCGCGAGAGGACGCTGCGCCTTCAAATGGTGAATCAAATGGCATTGTTCAACTACACGGCGTTGTTTTTTTTAACGCTTCGAAAGGCTTCATTTGCATGCTTCGGTTTGCTTATCGCTTGCACTCAAGCAACAACTAAGCTATTGCTAGAAAGATTATTTTTGTTATCATCATCTTCTTCCTTTCCACGACTGACTATGACCGTTTTTTTATTAAATTACATATTGAGGAATCATTATGTAATTATTTTACCTTATATGTAAGTTTATATTATTGTGTTTGTCAAAACATATTTTGGTTTTCCTAAATCTTATCTAATGTTTTTAATCGTCAGATAAACTAAGCTCAAATTTTGCCGATATCCGTTCAGATTGTCTATTTACTATTATATTCCGTGCCATTAAAAAAACGACCCTTGAATTTTGAATTAATATCAAAACTTGATTGTTAAAAAAATTCACAAAACTCTGAGCCGGGGTTTCAACTCGGTACACCCAAAAGTGAAGCTGAAAACTTACCCTTAATACCGCTTTTAACGCAATCTGCTATATTGAAGAAAATAGTACCAGGGGCACAGTATTGGTAATAGCACTGCTTAATGCTCGCACTGTAATGTGCGACTAGTTCAAGTTTGTTGTTCCTTGTACATAAATTATAATTTTCCGAGCTAGCCCACCGTCGTCGCTCCGTGACCGCGGTATTTCTTTCGACGCGGCCGTTGCGCTGCGTTCGGCAATGGACCGCTCCAAAAATAAATTTTATTGTGTGTTCACCAAGGGCGCGCGGTGCGTACTGTGTCCGATAGGCCGGTAACGCTTTCATCAAGAGATTTCATCATTAAAGTAGCTTTCGCCCGTGACCTCCATGGGAATGTTTTGGTACCGTCATCATCCACAGCCTATTAATGTTGGGCACAGGTGTCCTCTCTCTTACGATAGATGGTTTAGAATCATTTTATTAAATTTATTATACAACGTGTAAATGAATATCGAAATAATACTTTACAGGCTTTAGAGGTACAATATTTGCTGTTTCTGAGACTTATTTGTGAAACCGAAAACTTATAGTTTTAAGTAAACCATTGCCATAATTTCTACTGAAAGAAATAAGATACAGCCCTAACATCACATGCAAAATTAAAATCATGTGACTCGACTGTCACTTTATTAGGTAAGCGTCGCGTAGCGTAGGTAGTATACGCGTTTGGGTATTTTATCTTCAATAGGGTTGTCTTTAGTTAACACTTTGTTATAGTTAACACATTTTAACGTTTGTATGGAAAAGTAAATATGCTTCCTTTTTAATATTTTTACAGAGTGGTTCGATATGAAATATACGAATCCATCCTTCAACATAGAATAGCTTATCCATACTTATATTATAATTGCCGAAAGTCTGTTCGTTTGTCCTTCCTTGACGCCCTAACTGAGCCCTAATAAATCAACTTGATTTTGGCACAGAGTTAGTTAAAAGGCCGGAGAGTAAATTAGGTTACTTTCTAACTATAAAATAATATAACTAATGAATAATATACATAAATACTTATCAGATGGGTACAACAGGTAAAAACCCAGACACTGAAATACATGTTCATTGCACAAACATTTTCCAGTTGTGGGCATCGAACCCACAGCCTTGGACTAAGAAAACAGGGTCACAGCCCACTGCGCCAATCGGCTGCAAAACAGATTATGCTTCAGAACGTTACGACCCTTAGTTAACAGCAAGAGTCAAATAAAACTGTCACTTTGACGGTAGTCAAGAACGTATACAAGTCGTTAAATGAATGAATGAATACAATTCAATTCCATTTAATTTATTTGCTGATAAAGGTAAACAGGCGTTACAGAAAAAAAAAAGATCTTAACTGTACCACGCCAAATTGGCATGCAAATTGTTGTCAAGGTAGTATTTAAATTTTGATTGATGTTGCTACAACACTTTTATTGTGCTCCACAAAAAGTACAGAAGATCGTAAAATAGTCACAACAATAATTTTCCTAACAAATGTTATGATAATAATTCTTATCTATCAGAGTAAGTTTAAAATTTCTCCCTCCTATGCCCATAATACATCATACCAGCTCTGGAACTTAAAAAGGGTATGGATTATGTTGACGTAATGCGATCGTATTTTTGACGTGACAACGTCTTATAATTCGATGGAGCCGGCTGCACGCAAAAAAAAAAAAAATTACGTATGCGGCGTTACCTCGCTCTGAGGCGTTCCATTCAAGGCAAGGAAGTGCAAGCGAGAGCGCGGAACGAGCGACAAAGAAGCACAGTCGGCCTCCGCGTTCGACATCTGTCTCTCTCCTACTTGAGTGAGCGATGCGTCCGCGTGGACAGCTTCTATACAATAATACATTTATATGTTTTCGGCAAGGATGAAGTGCAGTGAAAAGTGAATCTGGTGTCAATTGTTTATAGCAACGATAATATCTATCAAACAAATAAAATTAAAATTTTCTTTTGAAAAATGCAACCATTCCATCAGTATTTTCTTACGACGTTGTCACGTTCAACTATCGTCAGTAATCCGACTTTACAGACAACCAATTTTTTTTTTTATAGAGATTTATTGCAGTTACGTCTATTTAGTGTAAGTTGCCCTTCCGTACTAACAAGACGTAAAAAAAGAAAAAATATAATAATAATAATAAATGCAGATAGACAAGATGATCTTTACTTTATACCTACAGTATAGTGAATATCAGCGTTTCGATCACCGTTTTATTACACGTATACATTAATATGCCGACAGTGCCGCTGTAAAACTAACCGCGAATATTTCCTGGCTTTAAATTTTATTATTCAGTGTGCATGTGACGTAGTGTGACCACCATGGGCGTTCCCTGCAATTTTCGACCATCCTTATCCCTATCCCTACTTCCCTATCCCTATCCCTACTTCCCTATCCCTATCCCTATCCCTACTAATATTATAAATGTCAATGTAAGTTTGTTTGTTACGCTTTCACGCAAAAACTACTGAGGATCGGTTACTCATGAAACTTTGTACACATATTTTTGGAAGTGATAGAATTAATATAGGATACTTTTTATCCCGACATTAAGCTCGGTTCCTTTGGAAGAGGAGATGAAAGTGTTTGACGATTGTACACGTTAACTCCGATAAATTATAACCGATTTAAATAATTATTTTTGTACTATAGAGGTTATAACATGTGTTTTATTTTGCCTAAACTTTGTGTAGATCTGAATATGGTTGGAGATTGAGGACAGAACTCCTCAGCAGACAGCAGCAAACTCCTCATTTAAGGCTTAGCGATACTAAATACTTTAAATTTTTTTAGAACTACAACTAAATTGTATGTCACATCCAAAAACAAAATCAAACGCAGACGAAATCGCGGGCAACAGTTAGTACAAATATAAATGAGATCAATTATGATGTGCTATAAGCCCAGTGGCGTGCATACAGGGTATGCAAATGGTATGCACTAAGCGGGCAGATGATATAAAAGGAAAAAAAAATCATACCAGTTATAAAAAACTTAAGTATAGGCATTGTAAGAGTTACAAAAAACCTATCCTTATGTTTTTTAGTTAGTATCCTAGTAACGTATTTTCTTCATGTTATATAATCTGCATACCCTGTGTATACCCTCTATGCACGCCACTGTATAAGCCTATAACAGCCCACCGCTGGACACCGTTGCCTTTCCCAACAGTAGGGCTAACTCGCTCAAGCTGGGGATATTTTTAGATGGTAGTAGACGTACCACAGAGGATTCCTATTATATTCGGTTATTAGTGTAGCGCAAATTGATCTCTATATCCAGTACTCCAACCCACTACTATGTATATATTTTGTATGTAACGGACGCATCAACGAAAGTGGTGATAGCTCAGTAGGTAGGACTAAAACTTTACTTTCGGGGGGCCGAGTTCGAATTCCAGCACGCACCTCTAACTTTTCTAATTTTTTTTGCGTTTGAAAAGAAAAACTTCCTGGGGAAACCTGCATGCCCGAGAGTTCTCCATAATGTTCTCAAAGGTGTGTGAAGTCCACCAATCCACACTGGGCCAGCGTGGTGGACTACAGCCTTAGCCCCTTCTCATCGTGAAAGGAGACCCGTGCCCTGTCAGCCAGTGATGGGCTGATAAGACAATGATGATGAACGCGTCAAAAGTGCCATCTGTGTGCCTATTTGAATAAAGAAATATTTTACTTTGACTTTGACACTAGTGATTACCTATACAAAATTGTAGGTTAATCTAATGCCTCTGATTACTCAGAAAATGGATTACGAGTTTTAAACCGGATAGGTCGGACACGAACAAAGAAAGTTAAAATAAATATTGACCGTCTGATCTAGGCCTATTACAAATTCGTGTCTCGTATATTTAGCGCTACGTTATACACACGTAATATATTGGGGCATTTTTTAGTGAACGCTAGCAGTGAGTGTTTACAGAATATTGTAATTATAAACACACACAAAAAGTTTACGACGAAATAAATAAATGTTGTTTCTTATTAATGGCCTTACTCGTTTCACTGGAGTTCCCTGCAGAGGGCCGGACCGAAAACGTAAACACGTTTCTGAAGAATCGACGGGCTAACAAGCTTCTCTTATCTCGATATCGGTTCGAAAATGTTTTTTCAAGTATCGATAAATCTTTGCTTATGCTTAAGTTTAGGCTTGGAAAATTTCTTATCTGTTTATTATTTCATTAATACGCATCGAAAACACAAATAGACGATATGCGCGGAAGAGAACGACCGATACTGGATTTTGCGGGACATAATATGAGACTATGGGTTGAGGTGGTGACTTATGAAGAGTGGAAAGAGAAGGCCATGGGATAGAGAAGGTTGGAGAGATTTACACCGACAAGAGCCCTTAAGTTAAATATAAACAAGACTGATCCCGCTATGAATATAGAATACTTTTTATGCCTGAAAAACACCTGCATAACGATTCCGGGTTATTAAAAGAAATATTCTTTGCTGCTCATGAATGGTAGCAAAATTTTGCAGAAGGATAGCTGGTGGACTTTTTATCCCGAGAAAATTTAGGGTTCCCACGGGGTTAAAAGAAACATTTGTTTCGTAGTATGTTACCTGTGTTAGCCTGGACCGCTGAATTAATCTTAATCTAATTTAGCACATAGATTAATTACGTAGTACGTACATACGGTGCACTTTCTGTAGACAGACAATGAATACTTTTATATGAATGAATACAATTCTATTGTACGTCACAGAAATATATAATATGACATAAAACAAGAATAGGTAATATGTATTCTTGTTTTCTGTCATGTTTTTAAGCTAAGTAAATAGAGGTTATGTTTTTGTTGCCTTACCGCTATATAGCGATCTCTTCTAGGCAACCAAAAGAGTAACCCCAAGGTTGTGGTGAAAACAAGATAAAAAACTATAGGGAGTAAAAAATATATGTAAAATACATGAATTTCCTAAACATAACATTCGTATACATGAATGTAAACGCGTATTCAAAATTTAAAAAAAAAGTCGTGTAAAAAGGAAAACCTGGACCAGACACCAGAGTGCTTACGCCGCGGAGAAGGGTGTCACTCAATGACTGACTGACTTGACGTCTAGAACGAGTTCGACCCCGTCAACTTGTTCCACAGCCGAAATGCTTCTTAAGTAAGTGTCTGATATGAAACCAGACTTGTAAGCAGGCACAGACATTAGCAAACTATTAAAGGCATGGCAGATTTACAAGAATATACACTATCGGTCTGGCTTAACTACACTATACGTCGATTTACTATTTAGTTTATACATAATTTGGTCTGAAAATATAGATGGTTTGACGAGAACGCATTCGATTATTTCCAGAACCTCATATCATATCGAAATATTATTATAATAATAAAACACGATGTGCGTATTCCCGCCGTAGAGTGGGCCTACTATTTGGCAATGACATGTGTTATGTCGTCACAGGCTGAAATTCAGCATGAGCGTCCACAGAGATCAGTGAAACACCCAAGTTCAATTATTTATAGCCCGGTATTTTAAGGCGTCTATATTTGGGATTTAAAGCGCGCCGGCCCCACAAAATTTAGGGCGGCATGGTAGCGTCGTTTTTGTATGGTAAGTCTCTAAGGTATAGGCCAGGATTGCCATGAATCAATGGCAGGAATGCCAATGATGGTACGCAATCTAATGCTTTTTTAGGTGCCACATAGGCTATCTTTAATCTAAAGATATTAATAAAAAAATCTCAAGCATTATTTTCTTTGTGAACGTGTTTTATAATATTTTTTTTGTATGGTTAATTATATATATTTTATATTGAAGTTGTTCTACTCGAATTAAAAGAAAGTTTGCGTTCGAAAGTTCAAATCTTGGGGACGAGGAAAGAAGATATATAGGGAATTTAGGTTGCCAATTTAATTAGAAAAATTCCTATTTAAGGTTCCATAATAGTTTCACCCCCAAAGGGTGGATTAGGGTATGAAAGTTTATTTTTTAGAACGCGCTCACTCTGGTATTTTAATAAATGTCTTGGTAAACGGCGGTGCGTAGTACAAACGAAGATCCTCATGCTTCAGATATGTAGGTGAAATTTCATGATTCCCCGTGGATAAGGCATCATTATGTTTTTCGGGTTTAGTAAAGCCGACGAAGTCAACGCATCACGTACCGAGACGAAAACTCGGAATCTCAGCTGTTCTGCGTCTGCATATATACAGGGTGAGGTTTAGTGAAGCAGTACCTTAAGTACAAGACTAGTGGTTCCCCGCAACACAACTCTCCACAGCTCCGGGACTACTTGAGCCTGCTCATTTTATTATTTTATTTTCTCGATAACTCAGGGTGTTGCCATGGTTTATTGTATTCGAATCTGATTGGTTTGGACCATAAAACTAATCTTACGCCTTAAAACAACATATATCTGACCGTGGCAGTTCTGTTAAAAAACATCTTTTGTTTTCACACCAGATACTTGCCTCAGCCATCCATCAATTCGTACAATCGTTATAATCGATAAACTCTAAAATAATTAAATTGACTGTAATAACTCTTTCACAATTATAAAGTCATGGCCTACCTACCAAACTACATCCGGAGCAGCGTGGTGGGTCTATGCTCTAAAACCATCCACCATACAAGACAGACTGCCTGTGCCCAGCGGTGGTACATTAAAGGCTGATGTTGATGATGATGATTTATTATAATTTCTGGTACGCTATATTGTAACCATTTCAAAGCTGTTATTTACTTTAAACTATTTATTTTAACTTTTCGCACTAGTTTGGTAATAATAATAACAATTATGAAGTTTCCGATGTTACAGACCACTCCCGAAATTCCATCCTGTATATTCTCAAGCGACCCAGTTTAACGATATATTAATTTTGTGATGTTATTGGGTCGCTACCTAAATTTTGCTGTCTAGGTGATTTGTTTACTTATCTTACGTATTTACTTTGATCTGCGTTGACATAAACTTATTACGATATGCTCGCTTTTTATTTCATTTTAAATGGTTACACAATTCCAGCGTGTACCTTCAAAGGAAACATTTAAATAATGATAAATTAAAAGTTAGTTGGTAAAGTAAAAATGTTGAAAAGTAGGTATTTAATGGACGGCAGGCGTTGAGAGAGATAGCCAGATATATCATATTGTAAAATAGTTTACATAATACTTAGTATAACAGTGCGAATAATGATAGTACGCACATCTAATGGTTACGCTTATATACCGCATAGGTTAGACTCCGTTTATATAAAGCAGTATCGTAGTATATATTGAGGTTGTTTAAAATATAATAAAATATATATTTGAAAGTAAATAAATGCATTTAAATGTGTGAAGGGCGAAAAATGCCTTATAAAAAAACCCACCCTTAATTGTACTAATGAATATGAAATACTATGAATTTCGAAGGCCGACTGGCGCAGTGGGCAGAGACTCTGCTTTCTAAGTCCAAGGCCGTCAGTTTGATTAACACAACTAGAAAAATTTTATTTTTATTTTTATATTTTTATTTTAAACAACATAAATGTTTTTCAGTTTATCTGTATTTGTGTATATTATTCATTAAAATTTACTTTGATCTGCGTTGACATAAATTTATTACGCTATGCTCGCACAAATAAAATAAGCATAAACAAAATAATACAATTATACAATATTTTATGTGTGTAGTGTCGTAGTATGTTTATTTATTTATCTATTTCATAATATGTTTAAGTTCAAAACAGTATAGGTATCATATCACAAACGGGGTTTCGAAGTAGAATTTTGTTACCTATCCGAGCACCCGTTTTCACAGTACATTCAGCTTTAAAGTGGTTTGACACGCTTGGTCTACGTTAAAGAGAAGCGCTGTTGAAGCCTATCAGCGAGCCACGTTTGATCGCACACGAGTGGTTCAGGGCAGTTGACTGAACAGCAATCGAACGGCAAGTGCAATTCACTGCCAATTTGTCCCCACTTACCAATGTCTGCAGCAAACTGATACATAAATTGCTTAACGTCGTTCACGTAAGGCTTGGGCCACGCTTTTGCGACGGCGGTAGCTTTCGCGACCGGGCGGGTACGGGAGGTGAGAATTCGCCGCGTTTGCTAAGTTTTATGAAGTGAAAACTTTTTTATCTTCTTATTGAGAATTTTTTTGGCTGAACAAAAATCATGAAACTCGCGTCATCTTAACCGAACGCATTCCATGAGCTATAAATATACTGTGTATATTATGTGTACTTTTTGGGTGAACATATATTTAATTTGTATATACTCGTATATATTTAATTTATAAACAGATTAAACGAATTACACTTCAGTTTTAAACTATCACTTGCTTTGATTTCAGTTAATACATACATGAAATAAGAAAGCTGAATTTTAATTTAAATAAAGATAAGGTCAGTCGCTGCGTGTTTGGTTTGTATCTACCTTAAGTTTGTGAGGCTATACTACACTGCAAGAGGCGACGCGATCCGTATTGCGTAACCGCAATGCGACTGGGTGGTTTATAGGCCGCGTCACCTGGCGCTATGGAATGCAACCTCTGCATATCGTTTGCTTCTTCCACTTTAATTGATACTGAATAATAACATTTTAACAAGCTTTTTTTTTGTTTCATCAGAGTTGGCTGTGGTTATTGTGGTATGTTTTTATTACCTACCGGCCCACTATAGGGCACGGGTCTTCTTCCACAATGAGAAGGGGTTGAGGCCACGTTGGCTGTGTGGATTGGTGGACTCCACACACCTTTGAGAACATTATGTAGAAATATCAGGCATGCAGGTTTCCTCACGATATTATCCTTCACCGTTGAAGCAAGTGATATTTTACACACTTAAAACGCACATAACTTAGAAAAGTTGGAGTTGCGTGCTGGGATTCGAACTGGGCTATCATCGCTTCTACTTTCGCTTAGTTTTTACTACGCTACCGAAAAAAACGTGTTGCCAATCAATTTAGCGTTCCAGTAAGAGCAGCGTATTTTGGGCACCCTCTAATTAGAGAAAGACATAAGGCTAAGGCCCTCCACGCTGCTCCAATGTTGATAGGTGGGCTATGACGATTTTTATCATATTTAGTGATAAAACTGCCGGCTGATTTGATTATTGCCTATAATCCGCTACTAAGCACGTTTGTGAACAACGCTATTTTCCCAGCTGCTACTGAGATATTCTCAAAAGAAAAATATGTAGGTTATATATATAGTTCCACCAGTGCATCGATAGATGAAGAGAGTTACTGTAGAATTTAAAAAATATAAGCACGGATTTACTTTATAAATCTGATGCCAATTTAAAATAAGAACTTGCATAAAGTTTCACGTAAATCTGCAACGACAAATCCCCTGTCGCCTTCAAATTACATTCTCATATTACGTCGATGTCTGTATTTACTGCTAGAGCCTCTACTTCGTAGACTCTCGGCTGCTTTCGCCCCGCCCTCTATATTGAAAACTTCCATCCGAACATTCAACACTACTCGTATTTACACAAGACACACTAGATATAGTGGCGTGCACTTCGTACATGTACAAAAGCACTGCCTACCGTAAATGTGTTATATAACTCGCATAAGGGGAGGATTTTTGCCGTTTTATGCAATTTTCCTGCTGTATGCATACCCTGGCAAGAAAACCAGTGCACGCCACTGCCCGTACGAGTTATACAAGACTTAAGGATCGAGATTGTAAGAGTTATAAAAAACCTACCCTCATGTATTTATACGTAATACTGGATATTTTCTTCATTTTATATCATCTTCATACCCTGTGCATACCCTCTATGCACGCCACTGTCTAGATATATTCATCATAAACATCATTGTCAACCCAATGCCGACCCACTGCAGGGAACGCGTCTCCTCTCAGAATGAGACGGGTTTAGGCCGTAGTCTACCACTTTGGAAGTGCGATTAGTAGACTCCATGCCTTTGAGAATGTTGCGGAGATCTCTCAAGTATGGAGGTTTTCCTTTACCGTTAAAGCAAGCCAGTGACTAGAGCTATTGTCTCCGATAAATTGTCTCACCGATATCACGCTCGTTCAAACTTACGCGTTCTACTTACGCCACAAAGTCGTAAAAGAAGAGTGTTTAAAAATCTTTAACTAAATAATTATTATGAAACATGGGTGGTTTCATTTAAATTTGTTAGTGTCTTGTCTAGTGAAACTCAATCCGATATATATGATGCCAGCAGGAAATTCCGTCGATAACACTACTAGGGATATTGACCGGTAATACCGACCGGCACACCAAGTAAAAATATCGACACATTTTATCGTAACACCTGTTGAAAAATCAACCGACATTACCAAAAGCAATAGTGGCCCGAAATATCGGTAGGAATGTCTATCGGAATTATGTACAGTGCATTCCCTGATAAATCGGTACATTTCTTCACAAGTGTATTAGCAACAAAGCGTTTTATATTGTAAAAGGAAAGCGACGGATTTGTCCTGTCTTAATTCCCGGCACCTGGGCGTTCTCCCACATTGTCGAACAATAAGGTATTGTGTGCCCCTTTATATCGTACACTGAAAGGCCTAACAGCTTAGTGTCCCGCGGAGGTATCCCATAATTTTTCACTCTTAGTGAACCATTCACCGTCTAAAACCTAGTTTTCCGCTGGCATGAAATGGAACAGTCATGTTACGAGTGCGCAGTAATCCAATGAACCGTCGAGTCGCGAATTTTTTAGGGTCACCAACATTTGTCAGCACTGTACGCGTCGTAACACTCTTAATAAAACGTACTAACCGTAAGAACCTGTCGACGCGGTCTGAAATTACTACCCGTCCCGTTCATCCACACTAGTACTATACTTATACGGCAACTTAAACATAACTAAATGATTCCTTAGGATGCGATGATTCCTTAGGAGCCCAGTGGGCAAGGCTTCGGCTACCTTTCTGGAGACTGAGTTTTAATTTAAGCACTTAAATTTCACTTGCTGTAACTGTGGAGAAAAACATCGTGAGGAAACCTGCATGCCTGACAGTTCTCCATACTATTCTCAAGGGCGTAAAAAGTCCACGCACCGCACCGCACTTGTCCAGCGTGGTCGATTATGGGCTATTGGGTTGATGACGATGATGATTCCTTAAAGCGGTTTTAGTTTAGTGGCAAGGGTTTGAGCCACCTTTTGGGAGGACCGAGTGCTCGGCAAGCAACTCTGACTTTTCGGAGTTATGTCCGTATTAAGCAGTTAAGTATCACTTGCTATAAACAACAAGGAAACCATCGAGAGGAAATCTGCATGCCTGAGAGGAAACCTGGACCCTAAAATGGGCCGGTAATTATGATTATAGACTAGGCTCATGTTTGTAGGATTGATTTGATTGAGACAATTTTTACACGCGTTCGGTGGTGACAAATGAGCGCTCTACTTTAAGCAATTCGCTTGCGATAGCCTACTCATAGTTTCATTTACAATTAGCCGGATGTAATTCATTCCTACACACTGTACCTACCTCGCCCTTGATGTTTTGCAGGTCACATTGCAACGCGTTACATCGCTAGATATTATTAGTTGAACTAGCTACTATTTCGAATTGTGCCGAGCTATTTTGAACATTTGCGAACATTTTAATGAAGACATTCACTAATACTACTACATTAACACACGCATGCACTACCGCCTGGGAGTTTACGCAAAGTAAATATTACACATCGGGTTTGAGATAGAGACGTTCAGCTAAATTTGTCTTAGCATCTTTCTCTCTCGTTTGCGTGTTTAGAAGATCATTACGATTAAGTTGTGCCCACTTCGAACAGATTAATCATCATTATCATACCCACCCATTGCCGGCCGACTATATTACGCTGGTCTCCTCCCACAGTGAGAATAGTTTAGGCCGTAGTCCACCAAGCTGGCCCAGTGCGGTTTGGTGGACGTCACACGCCTTTGAGAACATTACGGAGAAGTCTCAGGCATGCAGATTTTCTCACGATGTTTTCCTCCATTGTCGAAGCAAGTTATATTTTTTGATTTGAATAAACTTACGAAAGTATGAAGCTGGGATTTTAGCTTGCACGTGAAGCCTAACCACTAGGCTATAACCGCTTCAATATTATATTAATAGTTTTAGTAGTATTGAGAGCTTCGTGCAATCGCGAGGAAATCTCTATTTGTAATTTGTATGCACGTGGGTAGTATGTAGCCGGTGGCAAAGTAAAAATATAACTGAATGCCATTCATTCGCTATCAACAAAACATCACACATTAGTTAACAGCAATTTTTGACGCCAACATGGAAAGTTTAAGTATAAGAATATGCAACACACCATTACATATTATACAGCTATTGTATAGCCGAGTGGTGAGCATGTCAGCTTCATTTTCGGGGGACTGAGTTCGAATTAAAACACACAGCTCGAACTTTTTCAAGTTATGTGCGTATTACGAGTAAGTAATTAAAATATCACTTGCTCCAACGGTAAAGGAAAACATCGTGAGGGAACCTGCATGCCTCAAAGTTCTCCATAATATTCGCAAAGCCGTGTGAAGTCCACCAAACCGCACTGGACCAGCGTGGTGGACTACGGCCTAAACCCTTCTCACTGTACGAAAAATATTTAATCCTTCGTTACCAGTTTATTTTGTCTCAAGACCTATACAAATAAAACAAGTAATAAAATATATTATGATAACCGAATGGAATGTTGTAATATCTCTTTTATTGGTATCATTTTAATTTAAAGCCGGAATCAAAAAGGTTATTATTATAGGCGCTTAAAAAGGTTTAGGTACTTTGGGCGTGAGTAACCAACCCTATTGTAATTTTTAACGCATTTTAATCAGCCCACGATCAAAAGATTCACGCATAAAGTTTCAGAAGCGCTAACAATGAATATTTTCTGCCTTTACGTCAGTCCATCACAGATTTCGATCTCATATACACTGAACGCTAAAAAGTGAAAATATGCCCGTCTAATGACACATCTGTCCAGAGACTCTGAGGTTTTAGAGTACAAGTTTCTTGTGTTGCCTATATCAAGATGCTTCCTACGAAACGCTTCGTGTTATCTTCCCACCTAGTTCCACCAAGTCACGGATATATTATGTCATAACATTACTTAAAATAATAATGTAATAATGAAAGTTCTCAAATTGAGCTATTTCCTTAACTTCGATTAACAATTTGGGTAACAACCACCACCAACCCTGCTATTGTTTTGCGAATCTAAAATAGTCTCAAGATAAACCCATCATCTTCCTTTGTGTTTTCTTCAAGCTACATTGGCGAAGTAAACTGTGCCGAGCAGGCACGACAAAATGCCATTAACCCAAAGAAGAAGAAGAACTTTGGTTCTTCAATGGGTCTTCTCAATTTTAATTTGTTAACGTAGATAACATCTGAGCCATATGCTGAACATATCTCTTTTTACCAGACGCTGAATTATTCAGAGGGTTTTAATCAGGCCCATAGTTAGCGTAGCTTAAGTAAGTAAGTAATTAATTTGAGAGCATTAAAGCTTTTTATGTTTGACTACTATGTAATAAAATATTCCATTTTATTCTATTGTATATTTTATACATGTACTTAGATATGAAATCCATTTTAAAACCTTGCAGATCCGGATTTTGTTTTTACATATGGTTATCTATCTATAGAATTTAACTCATAAAATGTATGTTTTAGAAAGTTCGCCATTATTACAGCACTTTTGGTCGTTAAGCCCGAACGCATTGGCGTTCAGGCGTAAATTTGGTGACAGAATTTTTAAACAACGCGATCTTAATTACATCACATCTCATAATATATTAATTGTTGAAAAACGTGGCCATTTGTTTGGCATTTGTTTATTATATTTACTACTAGCAACGTGTGCTACTCCGCTAAAAAAACGAAATGCATTGTTTTAATGGTCTTAAACCATCTTCGTACTATGAAACCAGTTTGGGGCACATCGGTTTGACGATTTCTACATCTGTAACGGACTCAATAGTCCGTTACAGATGTGTACGTTAGAAAAATTTGTTTTCCCAATGGAAAACAAATTTTTCTTTTATTTAAATAGATCACTTTAGTTACCTTGATGTTAAATGAACGTTTATACAATTTATGAAATATGTTAATATTTTCATTCCAAAGTTGGTATGTAAAGTCATAGGATAAGCGGTATTTAAGCGGTATGCCATTATTAAATTCGCGCCTGAGGCTACGAGGCTACGAGCAGGCAGTGTATATGTTATGATTACGTAGAATACATATGCATATAAACTTAAATGGTGTCTTTATTGAATTTTGTTTTTTGAGCTTCATTTTCGCATTAACTTTTATATTTTTTATAAAATTAAAATGCATATAAAAATTTTCGGAACGGACAGGATTTGAACCTGCGACTCTCTGACAATCACAGCCTGAGCGCTTTCTCCAATTAAGCTACCGCCCTCCTACCGTCGATGCTGAAATTAATATATGCTTTTCACATCAGTCTTATAGAGACTGTAATAGTTGAAGCACAGTTTATTTAATAAGATATAAATAATTAAAATATCACTTGTTTTAAAGCTGAAACTTGCATGCCTGAGTGTTCTTGATAACGTTCTCAAAGACGTGGGAAGTCTACCAAAAGCACTTCGACAGTTTTGTGGACTGCAGCCTAAACCTTTTTCATTTTGAGAGGAGACCCGTGCCGTGTATGCAGTAGTTTGAATTTGGCTTAGCTGTTAGTATAATAAGCGTAATGGGTGACAGAAGAATGCCCCGAAAGATCAAAGGGAAACTATACAAAACTGCAATCCGCCCTGTCACCCGCCTCGACAAAATCAAGAACGAGTATGTTAGAGGTAGTTATAGAATCACCTCCATCGTTCATAAATTACAGGAAAAACGATTGCGCTGGTACGGACACGTTATCAGACGACCCGCAGACCACACAGTACGAGTAGCCCTGGACATACCGACGACGAAGCGTGGGCGCGGAAGACCCCCCGCCACCTGGTTAACGACGGTCCAAAATGAGCTGAAGCTAAATAACATTAACGCGGAAACCGCTCAAAATCGTCTTGAATGGAGGAAACGGACAAGGAGAGCCGACCCCAGATGATGGGAAAAGGCGCAGACAGATGATGTTAGTATATATAAGCGCCTGTTTTGTTGTCACGAAACGCGTGCATCCAGATTTGTGGCACTTCATTAGCTTCACTTGTATTCTAAATGTCTATTTACATATGGACTTGATTCGCTTTACAATATGCATGACAGGCTGTATCTGCCTAAAATAGTATTTTGTAGTAGAAATATTTAACACTTTAACTTTTCTCAATACCGCGTAATTAACTATAAGGGGTTCAGAAAGCTGATTTTTCTCATAACTAAAATACCATACTTGATCGAAATGCTGTTGAGTACCCATGTACAGTAGCTGTTAAATGCACTAACATAATAGCGTTAATTAGGGTAGAAAAGCCTTTTTTTTTATTTTCATACCATGTTTGCCTTTGCCACAATCTCACCTGGTGGTAAGTAATTATGCGCTCTAAGATCGGCGTGGGCTGTCCTGTACATGTATGGGTTTGATATATATCATACCCAGCCAATTAATGTCTCACGAAAGGCAGTGAATATATTAGCTAAAGTTCAGTAACTGTGGCACAAGCCTGCTCTATCATGATGACACATACCACATATGTAAATCAAAATTCTAAGTATAAGTCAGGCATTACTGTATACCGCGGAAGTACAGTTCGTGCGGAGTTTTTGAAGCAGCCGCCGTCCGCATTTCTGCATCCCTGGAGGCCGATTTCAAGGCGCGCAAACTTTCAGCAAACGAACGGTTCACAAAAAATTATTAGACAGCGGCTTGTAAATTTTGTATTTTCTACGTGTGTGAAAGTAGTCTCAACTGGTTGGCAATTTTCAGAAAAGCTACAGAAATAGCGTCACTAGGTATCTTGTACTGCACGGTCCAATACTTTCATAAACAACCTAACATTGTAAGTAAAAAAGATATAATAACGCCATGGCGAAATCGCTCGTGTCGGTAATCGCTCATATACGCTTGAGTGTACTAGTCTTCGTAAGGCCGCGTTTGCTCTGTGCAAGTATGTTTGACGTAGCATCACCCTCAGCTTAATGTCCTATTCCTGGTCTGTAAGTCTATAAAACTGTTTCTACAATTTTGTCTCAGTTGTCGAGAAAAAGTACTAATAAAAATAATAAAGCGTATTAAAAAAGATAAACACTGTTATTACTAAAGCTTCCATTTTTTTCAAAAATAAATTAAACCCATAGCGTAACAGTTAACTGTTACGCTATGGGTTTAATTTATTTTTATCATCCACAGCAAAATAATGTCCCACTTGTTTTCCCAAGCGTCCTCTGTCATAAGACAAGATGGTTTGACGCACCACGCTGCTGTTAGGCTTGGTGGGCTTTAACGAAAATTATCCCATGTCAGTGCCAATAAGCAAGGTAATACTGTGAATATTTAACATAATTACTCAATAGCTAACAATCTGGGCATGACCCGGGCATCAACCCAAAACAATCGTGATACGAGCATGATAACAGCGGGACCAACAAGGCAGTCCGATTACTTTTAACTTGTACGTTGCATTTAAGGTGCAAGCTATAGCAAGTATCTTATAATTCAAGTAATTCACACGCGAATGCGACGTCTTACTTGCACATTGGAAACGCGGCTTTATCTTTTACAGTGAACTAAGCCATTCTCATTCGGTCCGATAACCTGATAGGTAATCTGGAATATACTTATTATGTTATAAAACATATTTTGAACCGATTTCTTAAATATATATTCGACTTGATTATTTTTTGGGCTATCAATATCTCACTTAAAACGTTTAGATGATTTTTGGAGGTACTTATCATAATTTTGCATTTGGATGGATTGGAAAACTAAGGTTCCAGTTACGAAGGCTTCCGTGAGAATTGAAGAGAATTGGAAGTGAAAACTAAGGTCTTCAGATGACGTTCACCATTCCAAGCCACTTGGGAATCCAATTTCCGCCAATCGGTCAAAACAGATTCGGATCGGTACGATGCCGCGTAAAAAACCATTAGAGTATCGTATTTAGTGTTTGATAGATGAAGGCGATAGTTTGCGGAAGTCCATAAATTTCAATGAACAACAAGCTCAATTAACGATGATTACAGTATATACTTAAGCGGGAAGTGTTTATGCAACCGTTTTAATTTACGTAATCTTTTTTTTTTTTTTTATTTATTCGTCAAACAAATGCGCAGGAATTGAGAGCAGCGCATATCCGTTTACAAAACACAAACATTTTAAGAAAAATCTCCAAGATATTATGGTAGTTTATTGAAAATTTGTATACAATTTTCTTTAAATGAAATACTTATTTTATTTAGATCGCCACTACTCTGCTCAGTTTGAGCTATCGTGCGCTGTTCAACGACTCGTCTTAACGAGATGTCTTATGGTACATTACAACGAGGCATTAAGATTTTGTTTTCATACGTTGGTTATTACTTTTTTCATGAATTGCTGAGTGAATTCAAATGCTTTTCCTATGCTCTGGTCTTACTAGGAAATATAAAAAAGGGTACTTTTACGTATTTTCCCAAGTGGTCTATATCGATACCCGAAGGTCAACGATAACCTGTAAGAGGTCCTACTATAACATTTACTTATGATATAATGTTAGGCTTTATTACGATAACGTTGTAACAATGTTGTATAACATTTTACAACAATCCTGTATTATTAACATCCCGTCATCGAGACGGATTCAATGTAAATCAATCAAACCTTTTATCAAAAATACTTAATTTACAGAACACAAAAACCAAAAAGAAAATAGACAAAATAAAAAAAGTCATAATTAATTGGTTTTAGAACGGAGGCTTTATTGATCTGATATATTTCTACCAGACAATCATCGTTAGGAGGTATAAAATAAATGAGCAGGGCAAAAATTACGAAATAAAATAAATAGATACCATTGTATTAGCAGTGGCGTGCATTGCATATATGCAAATAAGCAGTGCATACCCTACCCTCAGGGTCTTAAAGAGCCTTCAGATAGGACCATTAAAGTAGGACCAAAAAAAAAAATATGAAAGCGCCATCTAGTAATGAGCGGCCAAACTTTTAGGTCAATTGTCGCTAGACAGGCGACAGCGCAACCAGCGCGCGCGAGGGCTATAGCGTACAAAATAAAATCTTCTACTTCGTATTTTAATTTCTAACCGTAAATGCTAAACATTTACCTTTTAAAACACGTAAAAATAACTATATTATTATTTAAATCTCATGTTATCGATTGCAGGGTAAATCAATTATTATAAATCACTCGACATATGACGCCATCTACAGTTGCATAGAAATATCAAATAAAATAATCACGCCCAAAGAAAGAATCGTTCTGCTAGATGTGTGCGTGCAAGTTAGTAGTGTGTGTCGTGTAATGTTATAATCGTGCGCTTGTACTTACAAGATTAGCATCGGTCTTGTGTGAACAGTTTCATTCAAAAATTCTCTAAGTGTAGGTGTCTATAAGCACTGCTTACGGAAGTGGATAATCAATTACGTGTTTGATTTTTTTATGAATAAAATGATTTGCTTGGTTTGTTATTGTTGTATACTGCCATTATTCTTTTTTAGAAATAAAAATATCATTAACAAGTGTAAATACCTTACAGTGTCTTTTAAGAAAATTAAGGAACTAATATTATCAAATTAGTCTTTCGTTTTAAAAATGAGTTATGAAATCAAACGCTGTCTTAATTATGACGAATGAATAGTTTACGTTTTTCAGGAATCATTGGAAAGTGAGAATGTTTACAATAAATATTGTTTTTATTTATTGTTTACATATCAAAGTAAAATAGCGTTCTAACCTATACTTACAAAAAAATTAAAAACATATTTTGACTAATTTCGATTGCAATATTTTCATTGGCATATTCAATCGCCATTATTGTTTACCTTCGAACAATGCTCTATGGCGTTGGTAATTAATAAACGGTTCAAGTGCATAAATTCAGTAACTTATAAAAGTTTGAGTAGTGATAGTTTAATGTGTTAAGGTTAATTTATAGTTTATTCATTCATTTTATAATGAAAGCATATTCGTGCGGCATTTGTTTGGGTTCAGTGTGCCTGGAAAAAGTACTTAAAGAAAACTTTAATTTCTATCCCTATATCGTAAAATTATAAATCATTCGCAAAGGAAGGTGTGTACCAATGTTACAAATATCCCAAAAAAAAGGTGATAAAGTAACACGTATGTTTAATAATAAATATTACGAAAACTATTCCTGGCTAAGCGGCTTTGTACACACCAATCGATTATTTTGCTTTCATTTCGTTTTATTGTCCAATATACGTAAAGTGTGGAATGATAAAGGATATTGTGATTTTAATAATTTTCATAAAGACGCTAAAAACATGATATGTTGGAAAAAAATATTATCATCATCAGTGTGCTTAGAAAATGCTGCCGAATGGTGTGTCATAATTTTGTGACGTAAATCAGGGTACCTATGTACTTTTATTCAATGAGCAGTAGATACACGATAGTATTAAATCAATCAAAGAAATTTTCTTAAAGTAATTTTGATTATAAACCGACATATCTAAAATCTAAATTTTACTTTATGTTTGTGCTGAACACCTTGTGCATACCCTGGGTCCAAGGGCTATGCACGCCACTGTGTATTAGGTATAATAGAAGTCTGCATATGAACATGCACTTGGCTTGGTGAACTACGGTCTAAACCCTGCTCCTTTTGAAAGGAGACCATTTCCTGGACAATTGGTTGATAAAATTACTATTAAATATGTCATGTCAATTCAGATAAAGAATGGACAAAAATAATGTTCAATAACGTTTAATAGTATTTTATAACTGCAGCGTCGAAGCACCGTGGTGGTTCCAAACATTTTAGTGCCAAAACTAAGGGTATTAAAGCGTGAACTAATAAACAGTTCACGATCGACGACTTTTAACGGCGCGTACGCATTCGGCACTCCGTTTAATATTTCATTTACTGCCTGGAAAGCAGTTTTGGAAGAAATTTCCAAAACAGTCGTACCTCCGGCTATTTTCTGAACCTGCCTTGCCTGAACTTTAAACTCTGGATTCATTTCCGTGTCATTTGTTATTAGCTTCGGCATATTTATCATATAATGCATCTTAACGAACTTGTGGGTAGAATGTTTTACTACGGATTCTGGATACGATTCCCGGGCAGGGATAAGTATTGTTAAGTATTGGGGTTTCGTGTTAAATGTCCAGAGTTTATTCCTCCTTATATAAACCCGCAATTAAGCAGCATTTCATGTTCATAAAACCTCTCTCGGGACAGTGGAATCCTGTTTCCAGTAAGTTAATAAGCTGTTGAGAGTGGCATGCACAAGGTTTTAGACCAGGGTAGGCATAATTCAAAATGTTCGATGTTAAAATGTGTTCAAAATGTTCATAATGTATGAGATATACATACCGATAACGTTAAAATCGAAACTCTATTATAAAAGAAAAAAGAAACAGACAGTATTCTTTCCATGTAGCGAGATGTTATCAAGCTGCTAGGGTAGTAAATGCACCTTGGGCGCCAATATTATTTACGTTTTGTTAGTGACTTATAATCCTTATTTATAAGGAGCCAAGGCATTATTTTGAGATAATATTGTTTTAAGTGATGATAGTAAGAATAGTCACTATCCAAGTATCCCAGAGATTCAAGCGTCAGTTAATACACAACTTCTTATTTCATTCAATATATGTCCTCATTTTGTATATAATGAAAGCATCAAAAGTGCCATCTATGTGCCTATTTGAATAAAGAAATATTTGACTTTGAAAACCCACTGTAAAGAGTACAGCTGATTAAACAGTACAGCTGCTATTGCAAATTAGGGGTGAAAAAGTTGATTAAGGTTACTAGGTCAAGTGGGGCATTGTAAAAGGGCTTAATTTGCATATTCTAAAAAAGATTTTTATTTATATGCAAATTGTAGTTTGACTTGCAAAATGTCTGAAAGAAGGCAAAGTTTGCTAGTGTTATTTTTTAAATAGCGTCGATAAAGGATTATCGTAATAGCCGCCTATGACTTAGTTCGCGATATTAAAATGAAATAAAAAAAAATCTTCGGAATACTTACCATAATCTCCAGCAAAACCTCAAAATCAGTTCGTGAAAATACAATTTTTCATGTAAGCCACCCTTGAGAATTAGTTGTATTTGAACTGAACCTATGATATAATAAACAAACAAACACCCATTTGGATTTCTAATATTAAGTTAGGATTATTGAATAAATAAAACCTAATCTTAATCTAATCATCTTATATTATATATGATCACGAAGTCAAAATGAATCCGTGATTAAAATTGTGATTTGTGTTCGATTTGAGCATACAAAGTTGCAATCTGTAATTATTTTTATATTGCAATTACTTTTCTCGCTATTTTTAATGCATTCTAGAAGTAGCCGAGTTCGTCATCAACAAAATTTTACATTTTTATTATATTTTCCCACCACTTCAAGGAAATATCAGCATAAATTAGTAATTAATCCAAATACAACAAACACAGTTATATACAGTCTACATAAAAAGTGTTTTTTTTTAAATTTATCCTATCGTTTTAATAAATAACGAAGGCAAAATAAATTTTGTTTTTGAAAATAATTTATTTAATCATATATGGCGGACCACCATTTATTCAGAAATATGGTCATAACACACATCTTTTATTTCTCTGTGGAAAATCATATATAATAGAATAGAATAGAATAGAAAAAACTTTATTGCAGCACAACACAAAAGGAAAATTAAAAGGAAAACAGTAATAGTGCTAGGGTGCAATATTAGATTATTATCGGTAGATTATTATCAATAGATTTATTTATTTCTACTCTTTTAACCTCATTTAGCCGCACTTACCCGTAGCACCTTAAGAACGAGTTAAAAGTGCTAAGTGAATTTTTAACTGCTTTTAAATTAAATAATTGGCAAGGAAGGGAAGGCTAATTGCTCTGTAATTTGCTTAATTGTATCATTAAGTTAAAATAACTCTCTTTAATTGGAGCGTTAAGTGGACAGTTTGTTATAAATTCTGTTTGTGATCCGTTCGATCGAATATATACAACTCTTTTTTGTAGGTTATATAGGTGCCTAATTATCGATAATTTGATATCGTTCATCAGAAATGACTTAAGCCAACATAAAGTATGAATTTTTAAATCGACTTCTACACAAAGCGACAATTTATGCGATATCGAACATTTGGCAAGTAAGTTTACTAAAGCTTGTCTTTGTTACCTATTCACGGCTCAACATGTAGCTGATTGATCTCAGCAAAATTTTTCGTACCAATAGTCTTGCATTCTGTGCAGACCGACCACGCTGCTCCAATAAAGGTTGGCAAGCTTTAACGAAGTTAAAGTACTCCGAAGTACGAGGTATGTGGGTGGACAATACCTATTTTTAATTACGGCCTGGTACTGGGAATTCGTTAAGAAGAAAACCCAAAGACATGTCATTGAGAAAATCGAATACCTAAAAATTGTTGCCTGTCATCGAATCCCCAACCTCGTGGTCCATAGACGAATATGCTAACTATTTGACCATCAGTCAAATAATAAACGTTAAAAATAATTATTTATTAACAAAAGATTCCTACAATAGTATGTTTTTGATTGACATACTGACAATCAAAGTGTACGAGTATTTAAAGACGCTAAATGCCAACAGGGGGTCTCTAAATAGGATACATATTTAGAAACCCCCTGTCAGCGTAAATGGCTGTCAAGTTTAAATATCAAAAGTTTAAGGTGAAGTTCATGAGAAGGTCAGGTTTAAGTCTGATATGCCTAAAATATTTCTATCATGTCAAAGATTTGGACAGCCGATACGTTACCCGATTTAGATTTAGAACGTGGTTGCGTTCATTTTAAATTAATTCTAAACTTCAGGGAAGTCGAAATGCCCTTTATTAAACGTCAAATCTGACTGTTTGTATTTACTTTGAAAGATTCTACCTAAAAGAAAACAAGGAACTTTCCATTGTTCTATTTCGAGTACAACATTTTACGATATAACTATAACATATAAAATTAATATACCTAGATACTTTAAGATTTGCGTGTCGTATAATATTTTTTCATGTTTTAAGCAAGTAAATGAATTTGAATTGAATTAGAACAACCTTTTTTCCTATTTTGTGGGAGATGAAAGCGGAGCGGAATGATCCTAACTTCTTCCAAGTTCTTGGAGGAAGTCCTTATCATTGTCTAAAGATAAACCGAACCGATTTTAATAAACCGATATTTAGATTTGATATGTCTGTCATATAGCGAGGTATTTCATTGAGCACATCTTCAACCTGTTACCGGCCCACTACAGAGTATCGGTCTCCTCTCAAAATGAATGAGATGTGTTTAGGCCATAGTGCTGTGCTAGTGTAGTGGTCACGCTGGCCAAGTGCAGATTGGTAGACTTCACACGCCGCTGAGAACATTAGGGAGAGCTCTCAGGCATGCAGGTTTCCTCACGTTGTTTTTCCTTCACCGTTGATGCAAGTGATATTTTAATTGTTTAAAACGCATGCAACCTAGCAAAGTTAGAGGCGCGCTGGGATTCGAACTCGGCCTTCAGAAAGTGAAGCCGAAGTCCTAAACACTAGGCTATCGTCGTATCATTTCATTGAACACATTAGGTATAAAAACCCAGTCATATTATCTCATCTCATTTCGAATTGCCACAGTAGATAGTGATCTAAAAGTATATTTATTGCTCTAATAAAATGTTTGCCGTTAAGTTTTAACGACTTCTTGGAAACTTACACGCTTGGTTATGAAGTTATAGTGAGTTTCACGTAGCGGCACTTAGTAGGTTTTAATCGGTAAGGGGAAACTTTGAAAATACGATACCTGGGGAAATTTAAAATAAAAAGTATTCGCTGTAATACTTCTTTCGCTCGTATCCCAAGAGAATATTATTTTTATCAAAGTTATACGTTGAATAAATAAGTCATTCATTTCGACGGCACCTGTAAATAAGTGACCCTTTTTTTAAGTATTTACTAGCATACATGGTTTTGGACGTTTAAGGGCCAATAAAGTAATGACGACATCTGGTGTTCTAATTTTTAATTCGTTCGATCGATTGCTGCTTCTTTAATACTTTCCAGATGATGGTTTGATATTTTTTACGTTTTGCATTTGTTAACAATCGTATCTGGATAAAAAACCTAACGCATAAGCGTGTAGCTCACAGCATTTGTAATAGAAGTATTATAAAAATTGCGTCGATGAAAACCTATGACATAACTTCACGCGTGGATGTACTTGTGTTTAAAAAGTTAGACCTATTTATAAGTTGAATACTCATTGTTTTTAACTTTGCATGTCTGTTTTATTATTTTTAGATAGTTGGCGTAAATAACACAAGCTGTTTTTGCATATTATCCAACTTACATTTAAATGTTATTAAATATGATAGGGAGATATAATAATGGTCTACTTACATTGATCACGACTCTCTCGCAGAAGTCGTGGTCATGTTGAATCGGTTCAAATGTCACTACACCACCCGGAGGCGGCCGGACCTGTTCTTCTTCTTGACTGCCTAATTTCGGCAGCGACCTGAAACAAATAATATAGCATTAGTACATAATCAATACACGAAGAACTTACGTAGGAAGCTGCTGTCCGCCATCTTTATTCTTTGCAAAATAGTCGGCACGCATAAAACCTTTAGTTATTTATAAATCTTAAAAACTTATATTTTTCGTGCCTTTCATTTTATACGGTTTTCCTAGTATAATGAAGAAAAATTAGTATTGATTAGTATTCTATGTGAGGCCGCTATTTTGAGAAAAAATTGTCAAACCTGTACCAATACCAGTACCAAATATTTAAATCCCTTTAAACTTAATCTGTCACCTGCAACAATGGAATATTAAATAGTATATTTAAACAGCACAAAGCCTTAACATCGACATTAGACAGCTTAACATGTACATATATATGATAGTGTGTAATGACTATTGCATGTGCGCTGTATATCTCACATTTATACAAACATCGGTCCGGCCCACCTGACCAATCTAAAATTAGAGATATAAGAACTTTTTCATATCGTGTAAAATTTCGTGTCGCGTAAAAAGAGTGAACTCTTTGGAATCACGTGAGAATTCGTAGAACATTATTCCATACTTATTATACTAAATTAATTTATCCTATTATATGTCCTACTAATATTATAGATGTGAAAGTGCGGATGTTTGTTACTGAAAAAACGGCTGAACGGATTTGGATGAACTTTGGCATGCATGTAGCCAACATGGAAAATAACATAGGATACCTTTTATCCCGATTCCGTAAGAAACTTGAAATTTTTTAACGAGCGAAGCTCCACGCTGTCGAAGTCGCGGGCAGATGCTAGTAATATAAATATAACAACACTTTTTCTAATACAACAGGGCAGTTAATTCTGTCAGCTCTGTGTGGGATATGTATAATTAAAATAATTGATTACCAACCGTATTCCAACAAATTATCGTATGGTATCTTCAGGATTCCCAAATAATCATTTTGATATACAGTATTGGATACTTAAATAATAAAAGAGCGTTAGATAACATGTTTTGCACTAGTGTCTACTGGTAGTGAACACCTATAGGCAACGGACATAGAAAATTGCAGCAGTGGATGGTGCAAACATTGAAATATACTTATTATTGTATTCAATATAAAATAACATAAAATTACATATAATAAATTTAACCATAATTTATACAATACAATTTAGACGTACAGAAATACATTTTCCATACTAATATTAATAATAATACAATATAATAGTCATTGGCACCTATATAAAGCCTCTATATAGACAATGCTGCCTAGATAAACTTTGCTCCATTTAGTATGTTATTCGTGCGTATAATATGAGAATAATTTACGGGAGAGGAGTTTACGTCTACAAGTAATGTACCTAAGAGCTGTGCGGTTCATAATATGCTAAATTACATTATAAACTTTAATTAACGTGGGTAAAACTGCGGGTAACAGTTACTTGTATCATACAGCTATAACTACACAGCCAATAGTGGCAGTAGTACATTGTATTCATAATTTAATAATGGGCCCGATTTGGAGGACCCGGAGACGTAGCTAATACCTTAATGGCGTGATCATAAGCGCTAAAATTAGAAAAACCTTTTATTTTAGGTCATAATGCCGCTTCGACTGAACTTGTCAACAACTAAAAAGCAATATACGATGAGAACACGTGACCCATATTCCCGATATTTTAATCGTAGAGTTTGTGATGACAAAGACATCTGGAGGCTGCAGTTCGTACTATTTTTATTAGACGTGTTTTTTTTTGTATTTAAGAGACAAAAAACGGCTTTTATTTTGTAAACTTTAAAACAGCAAATTGATAATTTCCTTATTGACAGTGAAATAACAAAGACGCGTCACGTTTAGGGACAATTCGTTACGTGAAAGAGAAGAAAGATATAACGAAGAAGAGAAGGTGAGAGGCAGTCGTACATTGCATCTATAATAGGTTTTTAGTTATTAGTGGTAATAACCACATAACTGCAGTTAATTTAATTTAGTAGGATTTGGCCATAATTAATTAAGTTGAGAAACATTTTTATTCAATTTAACTCAGTTTTCTTGCAATTTTACAACGTATATTGCGCAAAACAAACCGTGATATTTCTTATCCCATCTCACTACAAAACTCACACCTGGAGGTTGTTTAAAGCAGACGGGGAGTCTTAATAAGGGGAGTACTAATGGATGTCCACTTATTAAGAGTATCGTCTGACTGCAATCACTTTTGATGCTCAATAGAAATGCAGCCTAAGGCTACTTTAAAAATGCTTCTTGATTTTAAGATATCTGTATTTTTTTCGCCTCAATGGCCTGTAACATGAGACCTCATTATCTCTATCTAATATTCAAGCTAACAATCTCACACACTTCGGCTTTATAATTGGTCGAACAATTTCGATTACTATTGCTTTTATACGCCGTTAATTATTTTGATCCCGTAGATAGTCTAATAATTTTAAATGACATTGTGAAATGGTGATAACAAAAAAAAACACTCTGCTAAGTTTGTTGTGGGCTTCTTCTTAGAACAGGACGCGTTTGGAACCCTCGTAGCTTTAGTTTTAAGTTTAATCGCCAAGTCATTTAAGGTTATCGCCATCATCTCACTTCCGTGTAAATCTTATGTACGCATCAAAAGTGCAACCTACTTGAATAAAGATATTTTTGACTTTGACTTTGACTTAAGTATCAATAGTTAGTTAGTTACTGTTGCAATATTTGCTACAAATAGAGAGTGTCATTTATTAAACTTTAAAAGGTTCGCATCCTTTTCATAATAACTCTTTGCAGAGCGGATACTGCAGTAACGAAGGGAAATTGAGAGCGAACGTTCCTAGCTTGTCGTGTTTGAAGGCTTTCATTACGACATCCGTTTGATATTGGTTATACAGGGTGATTTTTTTTTCGACACTCTCCGAAACATATCTTATACAATTTCAAAAGGCAGACAACTTTAATCATCTTAGACTTAACATTTAGGCCTTTTGGCGAAATCAGTATATCGTTACCTTCAAAAACGCTGATAAAAACTACTTTAATACATTAATACGGTTAAATGTAAGAGCACGTCTTTTGTTAGCTAAAAAACTTTTGTTCATTTCCTTGTGTTGTCTCTACTTTATAAAAGGCTACTTAAAAATAGCATTCTCATCCTATTGTATTCGACAGAAGTTGTAGTGAAGACGTATTATGCAAGTACTTTGTGCTTACATTTATCAAAGAGGTAGTTTGTCCGCGAGTTGACTCGAGCCAATATCAATTTTATGTCCGAACGATTTCAAACTTCCTGATATTCTCAAGTTGAGAACCCTTTTGCAAATAGACGAAAGTTTTAAGCACGCTTTCAATATTTGTATGAAAGTAAGTTGCAATATTCTTCTCTGGTAAGTAAATAGATAGGGAAAACATAGATCATTAGCATTATATACTTTCATTGCAAAATTCTTATTATATAATGAAATAAAATAAAAGAAATAAACTTAAAACACATTAAAAACAACAATTTCTGAACTAGCTTACTACTATTAAAAATAATAATAAATTACAAATGAAAAAGAAGAAGGTATGATTTGTAAACAAAAAAAAAATCCTTTAATACGGTGAGATAAGTAATGTAAATCACGCTATAATTCAATTTATCATCAAAATTGTTCAAAAGTGCATTTTTGGCATTTTGTAAATTAAAATACGTATATTAGGTATAGGCGAGTTTTTAGCCGGGCACCATATTATAAAGACATCAATGGTACAATCTCCCGTCGGCGGAAAACTTTAACGGTTCGTAAAGACCCAAACTAAACTACTTTGGCGAAAAAATTTAACGGTTCCCGTCGGCGGAAAACTTTAACGGTTCGTAACGACCCAAACTAAACAACTTTGGCTGCATTAGAAATTTCGGTTTTAGGATTGATCATCAATTAATATATCTAGGAAAAAAAATGCAAAAGTTGCAAAATTATAAAAAAAAACCTCGTAAATTTTTCCTAAAATTAGGAAATTAACTTTGTATCAAAAATCAACATCTCAAATCGTCGATAAACTTTGGTTTATAAAATTTTAACCTGTAAATTATAACTAGACGTAGTAAGAGCCCTTCAATTCCAACACTCATTAAATTATTTTCAGATAGGTAAGTACTAAGTGCCATGAATTTCTTTTGGTTTATTAAATTAAATAACCGAGCATAAAATAGCACAAATAAAAGAACTCAGCCGTCAATTGATGTATTTTAGGCTTACTTAGTGATAATAAATACAAATTTCCTACGAAATGAAAACATGTAAAAAAATTCCAATCTTACCTCTCAATTGTCCCTGCACCTCCACGTTAAAACATACAAGTAGTTAAATTTAATTACTCGCCTCACTTGCGTTAAAATAGCCAGATTTAAATTATTTAAAGTGCTTTTGTTTGTTACTATTTTTTTCTGTAATAAATTCTTTATTATATTAATCCTAAACTGGCAGTTGCCTCATCACTAGGCTCATATTTTCGAAAATTGTTCTTTTTCCGGAGAAGATAAATTTGAAAAAAGAAAACGTTGACTTAATATGCATTCGTCCGAACTGTTTCCAAGATAAATATGTATACACATAAATAAAAAAAAGCTCATTTAAATATATTAGATAAGCACTTCACAAAAAATCTAATTAAAATGCAAAAGCGGCAAGTGCAACACGAAATGAAACTCTAAATTCTAAAATACACAACGAAGAACTAATGAAATGAGATATTTTTCCTTTTTTTCTGCTATGACGTCTATTTTTGTAACTAAAATTGTTTAATGTGAAAAAGGACATCACTCGATTTATGAAATAAAATTTATACGACATATTACTTTCTTTCGCTATTAAGCCGCGATCTGGTAGAAGGCGGCAGATTATTATTCTGGCGATACCGAGTGGGTATTATAGATTTTACGTTCCCCATAGAGCTTCGTTTTAATGTTGATCGTCCTGTAACGCAATTAGAGTTAAATAGCACAATGTAATTTTATTATAAAATTTTTACTAATTTTAAATAATAGCTCAGAATAACTGTAAATTTTCCAAAATACCGAATTCGATTTATGCACGCATAAACAAAGTAATATTAAAAAGTATTCTATTGATTCGCATAACAATTTTCAAGAATGTCAAGTTGTAAAAAAAATATATATACTTAAAAATCTTAGAGTAGTCTGGTTAGCGCAGCGCGAGCTTTGAATTTTAAAATTACGTTTAACACACTAGTGGTATGAGCTGTATGGTAGTAAAATGTTACTCTGCAACTGCGGTCGTAAACTGCAGGCAAGCCCTTATATACTGTTTTCGTAAATGATGTGCTGTGAATTATTAAGGAGTTGGCTGTTCCTTTCTTGTCATTTACAGACGGGCGGTATTATGGACGTATTTACAATACAATAAAGCCGCATGCACTTGTTTCTTATAGTTAAGGAGCCGGTGGCGATAACTGATACGTGTTATAAATGTCATTGGCGTTTTTAACTATAGAACTAAATCTTTTTATGCCAATTTTAGTATACTAATTTTTATTTTAGTATCTTTAAAGATCACTTGCCATACTACCATTAACGTATTTATTTTTATACCGATATGTCTCTTAACACCCTTATTTTAAGAAACATTTGGGGACAAGTGGAACACTAATGGGCCGACGATGATCATGATACCAAGATGTTTAATGATACCGAGAATTCTTTAGTGATTCTTTTTGTTAAAATGTTATAGAAAAAGAAGAAGACGAACAAACATTTCAGTGCATGGACAACTTAAAGGAATGAAGATAAACACAGCTTGATTATACGTCTACGTAAATTAGACTGGTTGGCACTAGAAATAACAATTCCAAATTTTATGCCACTGGCTCCCTACCTATTAATTATAAAACGTTTTAAATGTCGTTTTGTACGTTTAAAATTTAACCGGCTACACGGTTTTAGCACGCTTTGTTTCCTATAGTAATTTGTTTGTTGGTTTTAACCTTTTCCTAATGTTTTCCAAGGCAATTAGATATTGATAAGTTTATGGAATGGTGTGTATAAATAGAAATGAAAAATGAAAGTGAACCATATAAATTTGACGCTAATGTCACCTCGTACGATACCTACGATACGATACTTATACGACAGGATTTCGAATGCATGCGCATTGGTCAGAAAGACTTTCTGATTTTGAGGAAAGGGGTAACATTACCCCTTTATGCCGAAGGTGGCGCTAACAAAAATTCCCAAGGACGTCAGACAGTCGGTAATACTAACTCTCTTTCGAGCTCTTTGTTTCACTTTGTAAGAGTTTGATATAATCCGTACGACGTCATATTAATATATAAATAAATGCATATGGCACAAAAAAGATAAAAGAGGCAACAAATAAGGTAAGAATTTAAATCCATCAAAATATATTTTGTTTGCTAATTTAATAATAGCAGTACGCAATAAAAGTAAATTCACTAATTCTTCTTCTTTGTGGTTAATATCTTTAACCACAAAGAAAATATTGTATCAGAAAAATTACTGTGCATTAAGACGGATAAAAATGTTATCTCGAAAGTATCCCAATAAAAGCGCTATAAATACATAACCCAAGAGACCCGATTTGTTCCGGTTTAAACTTGAACTCTAGATACTTTGTAGAGCGTCTTAAAATAAGACGCGGGGAGTGTTTTATAATTTGTTTCGGTATTGTAAACGTTGAATTGGCAATGGTGCCAAATCGGTTGTACACAAATCCTAAACTAATAGGAATTGACATCTCTAAAAGTTGCGCCATCCTTTTCTACATGGAACAGTGGGAGAAAGAAAGCATGACTTTAAGAGCTGTCAATTGTCTGATTTCATCTGCTAGAATTTGTATTTCTCGCGGGACTTAAATTTTTCGATGGAAACATGTATTCCTTTTCTACTTGTTTTTTTATATTAACATGGTATTGTTTGTCGGTTTAGGAATACTTTTTTACATTAGGTATCTGATTAAAACGTACATTACTCAGCTCTGGTGCTTTTATTAATAGCATTTATCAGTCATGCTCACCTCCCAACGAGCATCGAGGTATGCATGAATGGTATTGCTTTGCAATATATTATATGGAAGGTATCGAATCGGTGGCTCACTACAAATAAATAATCACTGCTAAAACTGAGAGCATAAACCCTTCATAGTCGACAATGGAACATAGCTTCTCATAGGGAGATGGTTTTAGTGATTCCTTATGGTTTAAGAATTTTTATTCCAGTTCTTAGGTTAGAAATTCTCTACAGGTGTCTTTGTTTCCTGCTACAATTACCTTGAAATAAATGCATTTTACACGCAAGAATATTCCTAACGCGGATATTGTCGTAAATGTAGTTAATCTTGGATTGAAAACAGTACTCCGAACCTAACAGTCCACTGCTGGACTAAAGGTCTCTACAAAATGGAGGGTTTGACCATAACCCCCACGTTGGGCAGGAGTATTGGTGATCGCAGTAGATATAAGTAGTACAGGGGACGCTTCTGACCTTTCTCCGTTATATTTCCTTAGTCACCTCGTACGACAACCGCGGGAAGAAGTGAGGTGGTGGTTTATGTATTCTGATTGTGCTGTCACCTCACGTTGTCGTAACTCATTTATTTCATCGAAATCCAAACGCATCAAAGTGAATATTAAAATTCCATAAAACACCACGAGCAGGATGCATTCGAAAAAAGGAAGTCGGAGATATTTTTTTGCCAACACGACATTTTTGCATTTGATGTTTCATTTTTCCTTTAGAACTCGATTACCCTCAGTCAAAAGAGAGTTGATGGGAAGCTTTTAGTCTAACCTTTTGACACGAATCTGTTGCATTGCACTTTGATGTATATTCAACATTTTAGTTGCTGTAAAGGCAAGCTATTCTGCCTGCATTTATGGCTAAAAATAGTTTTCATCATATTTATCGGGATAGTTAGCTGCTATTGTATAGAAAAATTTACCAAGTTTAAATATTTTACTCTTTGTTTCTTATATACTGAGATTATAGCAAGGGAGTTGTCGGAAATAGTTTGGATATTATATTGTTATCTAAATAAATACAAATTCAAATAATCAGATTTAAGTTTTTGTCAGTTTATAATCGCCTAAAGAAACCAATCGGATCTTGAGGAAATAATAGTGACGGGAGATGAAAAACATGTTCAATTCTAAACATATTTTTTGGTTTTTCTGTTAAGATAAAAAGAGTAACAACAGTTTAAGAGGCTATGACATCAAACTTGGATTTCAGCGGGCATCGTCTTATCCGACAATTACTTTTTCAGCAATAGAGTTAAACAAATGTGGAATGCCTTGCCTGAACATGTAGTGACTGCAGTATCACCGAATCAGTTTAAGAATAGACTGGACAAACATAAAAAAGACAAAAAGAACAAGAAATGATATGGACGCATCAGCGAAAGCTATATAGTCTATTATATAGTCTATATAATAATAATCATCATCCCTATAGTTATATCTGCGAATGATTTAATCCCAGTTAGTCTAGCACACCATCTAAGGCGACTGGGGTTTCGTGGCAGCTCACGGGCAGCCAAGATGTAGAAAGTGGTGTTGCTGGACTCGGCTAGGATAGTCCGCCGATTTCTTAGCCTGTCGCCCTGACCCCCGGCCGTCTGGTATCCCCTTGCCAGGGTGTAATCCTACGCCCGGTGCAAACATGTATTTATGAATGAGAGAATACACTCTTATTGTACACCACATAAGCATATAGTAAAATTATAAATAAAAATTTACAATACTATACAATTTGGCGGCCTTATCGCTACATAGCGATCTCTTCCAGGCAACCAAAGTATATTTCAGTGTATAAATCTCTTGGGATGATATATGATGATATGCCATGGGATGATAATCTTTAAACACCCCCTTCGCTAACCAGCATTTGAGTTACGTAGGGGGGAGGTGTCTTTCTCCCATGAAAAGTCGACCAAAGCTAGCATCGAGGCTGTCGATGATTACGATGTCGCGAATTGAACGTTGCGCCGTATTTTATGTCGGTTAGTCAAATTATGTTAACTGTAATTATGATAAGCGGATACGGTAATACGGCTGAATGGATTTTTACGTCAGAAGAACATTAACATTTTTCGACTTGACATCATTCGGTAAATGTAAGTTCCGGTCGGAGGAATGAAAAAAACGGCTAAGTGCGAGCTCGACTTACACACGAAGGGTTCCGTATCAAGGTTTACTAGGAGAAAACACACTGTATCAACATTGTTAAAATTAAGCAAAGCGCAATACATGTGAGATCCCTACACCAATTGTTGTTTCGCTCGTGCACCTTTATATCCTATGATGAAAACTCGTGTGTAAGTCCAACTCCCAATTTATTTACTTTTATATGTTTATGACTTGTCATTATAACGCAAATAGAAATACTTATTTTGTGAACATTTCATCTATTTACCAATTCCGATTTATAATATACAGCTGGTGGATTGGCAGACGTAGGGACGGACAAACAGACAGCGGAGGCTTAGTAATGAGGGCCCGTTGGCATTCGGGTACGGAACCCTAAAAAGCAGCTGTTTCGTCCTAACATACAGAATACATTTGAATCTGACAGTATTCAAAACATTAAAATATTCAAGATAATTTATTTAATCTATCTAAAAGCACCTCCATCGTCAAACTTTGTAAATAAATTTAAGCGCGATAAGAATAGTGAACACATTACATATTAATAACTCCCATACGAAGATAAAGCGCATAACGTCCAAGTCTTACCCTTTAATTTTTTCCTTTACTAATAAACATCACCAGTAGCATATTACGTGCCACTTGTGGGCATAGGTTTTAGAGCATATACTTTGGGTCTATATGCTGTTAATTTATATTTATCATCAATTAGTAAGCTAATGATAACTGCGTAAGCCGAAACCAAAAAATCAAGCCGTCTTCAAACTGGATATGTTGTATCAAACAGCATAAGGTGGGATGTAATAAAAGGTAAGGGAGTCACAGTTTATGTTATAAGTCTGGACTGGCACTGTGAATTTCAGTATACACTTATCTTAGACACTAAATTGCCTACATGGCACATAAGAATACGCTGATTCTTCGATTAACAAAAAAAAAGGACGTTTGACAGCAAAGATTGCAAGATTTACGCCTCTGCCGGTTTCTAAACAATAATATACCTATTATGAAAATTAGTAACGCGGCAGACACCGTAGCGAATATCTAGTATTAATTATCCCCAGCGACTAAGTGAAGTCGAGCTACACTAGTTCGAAAATCCCCGTGTAGCACTCTGTATGATTTGCTACACAGGCATATTGGAAAAGCATTATTGCGTAGGATGCGAGTATAAATTCTTCACATGCGGGTTCAATTGTATAGTTGGCAGAGCTTGCAACGTACTCTGTGTGAGTCAGTGGCAGCACTACCACAGAAGCCGAAAAGCCGGGCTTGCGTTGCAATTAATATCCCTATTAAATTTTGCTCAACGCTTCCAAAATAAAAATCATAAATTAATTGATAGCATGTAATTTTACCAGTACGGGGCTGCCTTTCCAGCACCTTGGGCACAGCACCCCCAACGAGGTGGACAGACGACATTAAGCGCGTCGCAGGTAGCCGTTGGATCCAAGCGGCTCAGAATCGTGGAACTTGGAACTCCCTACAAAAGACCTATGTCCAGCAGTGGACGTCTATCGGTTAATGTGATGATGATGATGATGTAAATTTATAGCTGATGGAATAAACACAATTTTTTAGCTACTGCTCATTAATGAATGGGCAATGAGTATATAAACACTACGTTACTCTGGCCGTTACACTAAGTGTTAGCAACCAGCCGATAGGTTACAACTTTTAGAGGTAACTTTTAGAGGTTATGACTAGTCAAATTAGTCGTATAGTAAACTGGGCTTGCTCAAGGCCCTAGGAACGCCACTACTGTGAGTGAGATATATTTATTGAAAATATGGCTAGGATAAAATAGTGTGTACTTCATTCCAACTGCCCCATTGGTCAAATGTTTGGAAGGATAAGCTGTGGGATTGATTTCCGAGTCAGGCAAAGAATTTCAACTTATTCGGTTTATCTGTTAAACATATCAGAACTGACTCAGAGTTTTTTAAGTACAAACCCAGTAGATGCCTTACTTAATGATGAATACCAACACCAATACATAGAGAAAAACTTAGTAGGCCATGCAAGGAGCTGCAAATTCAATATGTATCCAACAACAATTTTTTTATGAACTAGGAAATTCGTAAAAGCGATAAGCGCGTTTCTAAAAAAAACATATATTATAAAGCCGTTAGTTATCTTAATGTATAAAGGAGAAAATCACTGACACACTCACTGACTAATCACGAAATCTCAGGAACTATAAAGCCTTCAAACTTAAGATTTATAAGATAGGTTAATTCTAGGACCTAGGTGTCAGCTATAAGTAACGGTTTGGAGAAATTACCCCCCTTAGTGGGTGAAACAGGGTTTGGATGTTTGATTTAATTTTAAAAATTTCTCTTTTACAAATTGGATGTAATATTATAGTTTAGAGAGTTACAGAGATTTCGGTTTCCTTTTATATTTGCGGCAAATCACGATTACATTGCGGACGAAGTCGCGTGTGACTGCTACTTTTAGTATATAAATTTACCGTAAAATATTATGAAATAAAACCTTGTAAACATGGCTTACACGCGGATTTCGATTATGGCTCCAAAATGGTTCATTATTATTTATCGAATATTCTATAATGACGTTCGTACGTTGTTAATTATTGTAATGGCGGGAGACTGATTAAACATGACCGCTAATGCTTTAAACGATCGGGGGAAAACTTATTTGGCTCTTTCGGTAAATGATAATGCACGTAACATGTTCAGTAAAAATTTTATACCGAAACGTATGGTTGCTAACTTTTTTTACGGCTCCTTATCCAATAACTTTTATAAAAGTTGAAACTAAACACAATGTTTGTACGATTAAATTTGGTAGTTCGCGAATTTGATGCCATTTGATGCTTTCATGATCTTTTTTTCATTACACTCGTATCACTTTTAGGTTGGATCTTAGAAATTTAGACGGTCAAGTTTATAAACGGGGAGTTATAAGTTTGACGTGTCTGTGTGTGTGTGTTGCCTGAGGCATCGTAGCGCCCTAACGGATAAATCGTTTTTATTTAGTTTTTTTTGGTTCATAGGTGAATTAGTCTGGAGTGTTTTTAGCTACGTTTAATGAAATTGGTCCAAGATGGCCGCCGCCACAAAATGGCGGTTTATATATTTTTCACAACTCCCTAAATATGGATATCATGAATAGGCTTAACTATTAGAATACTTGAAACTACGATAAATTTCAAATTCAAAATGGCGAATTTTTTTTTTTTACTGGGTTTGAATACTAGAACATTGTGCACAATATCAAAAGTCGGGGGATTTCTAAATTAAAATTTTTTCATTAGTCGTTTTTGCATTACGGTTATTACGTCACATATTCTCTCGTTTTTGATGTTATAGAAACATGATTTTCGTGACAGTTTTGTGCTTTTTACTCAATTATAGAAAATGTTTGTGTTTTATAACGAATCAAATTAGACCAAAAACCAAATATATAAAATCAAAAAGCATCAATGACTAAATAACCTAAAATTGTTGACACAAGATGCAAAAGTCGCTTAGGCGACGCAAGACGTTTTAGTATAATACATTTGTCTTATATTCTAAAGATAAAAATAAGTGACCCAGAAATAATTACGAATGCCCACCATTTTGTCCATCCACTTTAGGTACGTGAGTTTTCTGTACTTTTGCCAAATATAGCTGCATATCGCTCAAATTTTGACACTTGAAGGCCGCTTTGCAGCATTAAACCATAGCCGCAGCTCTATTTCCTACTTTGGTTTGGAACAAAATATACCGTTGGAAGTTGGAAATGGAATCTGTTGACATCTCATAAACACGTCTGCGAATTGTTATCGCACACGTACATACGTGACATTCAGTAATAATAACATTTGTTATTAATACTGAATGGCACGTATCACCTTCTTCTTAGCATTGGGCTCTTTTCTTGTAGAATTATAATAGAGCTTGAACCTACTACGCTGCTTGATTGTAGGCTTGCCGGCTTTATTGGTGATAGGACCAATTGTTCAAATCTAGAAATTCTTTTCAAAAATTCAATAAGGTTAGAATTATTATATTGTATCTTTATTTTATTTATTTAGAAAACGAATGCACGTGCATGGAAACAAAACAAGGCACAGAAGAAGAAAAAAGAAGAAAGAAGAAGAAAAGTTATCCAGTCCTCGTCCTGTATAAGTTACTGCAATGCGTAATATATTGGATATCGGAGTCCATACCAGTCTGCTGAAAAAAACTTACTAGCTTATTCGATAGGAATTATGTCAACAGTACCTATCTCAATTGTTTAACGGTGACTAGCTGAAAATTTTGGAAGAAAGTACAACCACTATTATAGAATTACTAGCTTCTGCCCGCGACTTCGTCTGCGGGGACTTCAGAATGGGATCTAAAGCTTAGCTCGGTAACAATTTTTAATCTTACCACGGGAACTATTTGAGATACATGCCCTTTTCCATAGCATAGGTGACATGCATACCAAATTACAAAGCTGTCTGTCCGCGGCTTAGTTCGTAAACAATTTTCAATTATTCCTTGGGAACTACTAATGGGAATTTAATCGGGATAAAAGGTAGCATATGTTCTTTTCCATGTCAACGGCTACATGCATGCCAAATTTCATCCAAATCCGTTCAGCCGTTTTTGCGTGATTGAGTAATAAACATAGACACTTTCACATTTATAATATTACTAGCAATGCCCTGCGGCCTCGCCCGCTTAAATTTCGGGACGCAGCGTACTGCTACATAGTCTACACCTATAGTCGTGCATGAGATTTTTGACAAATTTTTTTTTATCTTTAGTAACAAATATAAATATTTTTTTAGTAAAAAGTATCCTATGTTACTTCTGATACCTCCAAGAATACGTGTCTATAGTTTCACGATGATCGGTTAAGTAGTTTTCGCGCGAAAGCGTAACAAACAAACTTACATTCACATTTATAATATTAGGAGGATATACGAGTATAATATATTTAAGTAGGATGTTTGCTGTTTGGAGGCACAAATGATGTTGTTATGTTAGCTCTTGTAAGAAAAGCATACGGCTGCATCTATATTAAAGTATATCTTTCAAACAGAACAACCTGAAACTAAAATATTGTACATGTATAGCTGTTTTATAGGGCGCTTTTACCTTGAAATATCTAATGTGCCGTCACCTTGCGGTCTGACGGTGCATATTTCATGTCTAATTTATCTCTTCAAAGTTGAAGAATTTAAATTTAGCTTCTTTTTACCTTTATAGTGGAAACGGGTATTTTATAGCCTTGAAACTAGGCATAGTATACATCTATATGCTGTTCAAAACATTCTTGACCAACTTTAAGAAAGTGAGAAGTTCTCAGTGCAAAGTGTACGTATTATATATTTTACTAGCCAAACCCGACCACGCCTCGCCAAGTCCGGTATTAATTCCTGTTCCTTTCAACTTTAAAATTGTAACGTTAAGTATTAATTCATAGACAAATTTTTCAGTTTCGTCAAAAGTAACATATGGAAGTTAAGTGTTTATATCTTCGAGGTCATATTAAAATATCGTTCACTTTGGTTTACTATAACTATAATAATATTTATACAATAATTGTGGTAGCTATACTGAGATGTTTTATAATGATTATGTGTAGATTGTCTGTTACGTTCTGATCCAGTCTTTGCCAAAATCCCATTTTCCTCAGTGACGTATCGTAAACGACTTTTTTGTAAACATTTTAGTCGAGCGTACACACCACAAAGTTTCCGGTTTGACGCAGTGTTATGATCATTTTCGCAATTAAGAACTTTATTTCTAACGTCTTAAAAATAAAATTTGTTTAAAAATATTGCGACGACACGCAAATAACGTGTTGTCTATTCAATACAAACAAGATGACGTCGAAGTAGAGAATAGAGCGAATTTGTATCTGGTATGCCGAACTACTATTCCCCGATACTTATAACCAATCACACTAAACGTTACATTTCCATTGAGTACTTCTAATGTTCTGGCTGCTTAAGTTTTTTAGACTCTGATCACTGTTACACTATTATTAGTTCATGTAGATAATACTGAGATGTTTTTGACGAGCTTTATTGCAGCAGCGTGGTATTTAGTTGCTCTAAAATCCTCTCTCCTATTAGAGTCCTATGCTTTTCCCAGCAATGAGATACTAAGGCTGAGGGAGATCATGATTGAATAATAAATGTGCTATAAATTATGATACAATCATCACACGTCATTTTAACCATCTTTAACTACCTAACAAACCGGCGTAAACTGATTCAAACAAACTTGCACCTTAATCAAAAATGATACCTTCTCCCCGGAAAACCAATATAAATTAGTTCCGCAGAAAAAATATGCGGTCGGAAACAAAAGGTTATAATTTAAATGCAGAATTGAAGGCTGTTTACTTAAAACTGCTTAATTTAAAGAACACAATCGTAGAAATTAGCGTAGGTACGGATGTACAATAAATAAGACCGAGATAAAATCAGTTTAAAGTGTTTTAAGAAATTTGTGCTGTGGACTTTGCATTATGCTGCATTGCCGAGAAATCCTGCAATTTCTCACAAGTAAAATATCTTGCAGTGCAACCTGGCCAACTGTGAGAAGTTTCTACATGCATGCAGCGTTGCAGTTAACTTCCAAATTATCTTGTTATTTGAGGTTTGTTCTGCAGTGCGACATTTATGCACGCTTTATAAAATTCTTCGCTAAACAGATACATACCTGGCCGCTAAACCTATTCTATTTCGTTATGTTGACGATTTATTTGCTCAGCGGTGAGCACTTTAGGGTTATAAGTGCAAGGTTCCGGGCTCGATCACCCGGGAGTGCAATTTTTTGGAAATTTATAATAACTGAATTTACTCTGGTATTGTCTGGCGAGAGGCTTCGGTTGTGGCTAGTTCCTAGTAATTACCTTAGCCACAAAGACGCGCCGCTAAGCGCCAAGCTTTCCGGTACGATAAAGTGTAGACGCCGATTAGGGTTAATACTTCAATATGCTATACCCCTAGCAGGTTAGCCCGCTACCATCTTAGACTGCATTTAATACCTACGACGCAGAGGGAGCGCAGTTAACTTCTACTGGTATAAATAAAAAAAAGATTGTCTCCTTAACCTCCTTGGCATAGTGGTAAATATTGTCATTTATTCGACGTTCAACTATCTTTCCGCCACGCCCTCTTGCCACGCTTGCCACGCTTTGCTATCACGCCAAATTGATCCTTCACTATACCTTATAGTTAACATACCTTTATTTCAAATGCGTTCGTGCACACATACTTTTTTTTATTTGTTTTTTGAAGTTATTGTTTACAAAAAAGTTTTACGCTGCATTGTAAAAAAAGGTTAGGTAGGTTAAGGGTAGGTAAGGTTATAGATATAATTATCAGTAGATTATAATAAATCTGAGTAACAATGAAGACGATATCATCTAATGTAGTTGCTGAATCTTTAAAGCTTATATAATAACTTTAGCGTAGATCATTTTACTTTGATATTCTTAATGCTACGACGCGACATCGCAAAGGATGCGGATCCATTCCATTATTATCTACCTAAATTACATGTAAGGCTTGAGTCAATTATTATTCGAAGAGATAAAATTGTTTTCTTTATATTTTATTTTCGTGTTTTACTAAGCACTTACTCATTGTAAGCCTTTGTCAGAGTTACATCAGTAAATAGGGTGGTTCTTGGAGATGAGTTACATATTTTACGGTTACGTAAATTTAGGAGGGTGGTGTGGCCTACTTTGGACAGCGCTAATCAATCAGTTTCGTCGAAACTAGGTAGCCGTGTGACTTTGGAGGTTGAAATTTGGCCTTTACCTTACCAGTACTTTTCTGAGACTACGTTCATTGTTCTATTCTTTTGCTATTAAAATTCTTACATCGGGCTTGTACTGCGCCTTTTTTTACCGAAAGTACTTAGAATTCTTGGTAGGACCTGGGTATGTGGAACCATTCCCTCTTAAACCATAGTTTAACATCCACTCGAGACGGGGGACAATTAAGCTGAGGGTGATGATAGAAATAAATTGTAATGCTTTAATTTTTTATCATCATCATCATGTCAACCGGTTGACGTCCACTGCTGGATATAGGTCTTTTGTAAGGAGTGCACTTGATGTCATTCGTCCACCTCGTCGGACCACCAACGCTGCGTTTACCGGTACAGGGTCGCCATTCCAATGGTTCTCCGAACTATGTGCCCCGCCCATTGCCACTAGCTTCGCCACTCTTTGAGTTTTGTCGGTAACTTTGGTTCTTCTACGGATCTCCTTTGATCACGTAGCGATACTCAAGGATAGCCCTCTCCATCACCCGCTGAGTGACCGCTGAGCCTTCTTATGAGACGATCATGGGCAACACTTATTATTCGAAGACTTTGGTCTTCAGGCACTGGGGTATTTTGGACAAGACGATGCCACCGGGTTCTCCAAACGATGCCCATACAATTTGTTATGGGCTCACCGTATTGGTTAAATATTTAGGCGCAGCAATATCCAACGGATAAAGTTTTATCGTGTATGCCATTCTAAGCTTAGCTATAAGCCTTCTGACGGTTGCTGTAATGCAATGCAACTGGAACGATGATGTAACGTGTGATTGCGCGCTGTAATAGTTGTAAGCCTTCCATTCTAAATGTACCTAGTGAATACCTACTGCTTTTGTAGGTAGTGCCTAATGTAGTTAGAAGATATCGTGAACTAGCGAGTTTTGCATGCGACTTCGTCCACTTTTCAGGGTTCGTTCCCATAGGTTAATAGCATTCCGCCCTATTATTAAGAATTCGCTGTCCTTCCGGCTATCTGTCACCAGGCTTTATCTCATACACTGTAATAGTTACAGAGTTGAAATGTTCACAGGTTATGTATTTCTATTACCACTCTAGTGCAAAACAGAATAAAAGAAATATTTCATGGGGCTTACAAAAGAAATGTTTTTTTGCTTTTATTATTGATGATGGTGCCTTCGTGCACGGTTCAGACTCGCACTTTGATGGTTTAAAGAAAATAAAGATAATATCAAACGTCTCTGGTTCATCTCCAGGTTGCAAAGTATCTCTATGCAAAATTTCGCCAAGATGAGTTTAGATGTGAGCTCACGAATAGATAATAAACGCTATGTTTTAAATATCCTCGGAAAGTTACCTTTGGGAACGTAAACTTCGCATTTATAACATTATGTATGGATGATAGTCCCTTGACGCGTAACTATATGGACCCATATATTGTATAATAGCTAGACTTTGATGTAGCAAAACGAATAAACTAATTTTTACTGTGATTTTTTTTTATGCGTAGATCCTTCAGGCTATCGAATAGTTGCCATTTAAAATTCGTTTACTTTGTCCTTTGTTTTAATTGTGGCAGTAATGTAAATTATACAAGTCACTACACTTTTTTTTTATTCTACATTAGAATAAAAAAGCAAAGAAAGTTTTAACCCATAGATTTTCTTCGGTTTGACTACTCGACCTGATAGTATGTATCGATACAGCGAACAGGAATTACAAAAATCCAAGTTCCACCCAGAAGAGCTTGAGATTACGAGTAAAAGTTCTATTTTTGTGAAACGCAATGTCTGTACGTGAAATTTACGAGTTTTGTGAATGACTGGTTGGTAAATGAGTTAACCTAACTATAACAAAACATTTATTTGATGGTTAAAAAACGTTACATGAATTTGTTACTCTTAAGATAGGTTTTATTTAATGACGTATGGGATGTTATGGATTAAAATGGCAAAGAAAATAATTGAATAAAGACAAAGAAAGTTTATTAAAGAAAATTACATAATATCTGCATAAGAAATAAAGTATAAGGTTTTCTACAAGAATTATATTACGTAATACAGAACCGAATATTTCAGTAGCTTTTCGCAGCGCAAAATTTAAGATTACCGTACATTTTGACTTCAAGTTAACATTAATGTTATTTACCATCCTAAATAAAAAAATGAAACATTGCTATACAGAAAAATACCTGATTATATACTAATTTATTTAGAAAAACTTGTTTGACGTAATTATATAACATCGTTTTTTTACTTTAGAGATACTAATATTGTAATAACAATTTATGCATACTGGTATTCATTCATCGCATTACGCGATTTTTAGTATAATGTGCGAGAAAATAATCAGTAAAGAATTGGTGCAACTAAATATTATATACAGAGAATATTAATTCTAATGAGAAAAAATCATATTTACATAAAAAATAGGGCTAGTTTCGCAAAACAAACGGTAAACAATTGTAAGCCGCGAACCTACTGTATAAACGTTAACTTTAACAAACCACACCTACATAATCTTCTGTGAACGGATTGAGATGGCGTGGAAGAAATATTTATATAGTAATTTATAACTCTTCAAATCATATCTTGGAAACATTCATTGCAGATCAGTCAGAAAATTGCAGATAAAAAAAATTATGTATGTGATGATACACCTAACTAGCTCATTCATTCAGTAATATCAGATATCATCTGGTATTAGAATTATACTGCAGCTTAGCAGTTTAATACCAAATCTACAGACGATTCTAACAAAATCTTGAAAACTTGGTTCTCTCGAGATTCACTAGAGAGAAACAGACAAAAGCAAGGTAAATGAGAATAGCGATGAAAGCGTCCTCAATACCGGTGCTGTCGGGGAGCAGTGCGGCTCGCTGGGCTGATGCGCCCCTCGCCGCGCGCCGCTGAATAATACCGAAACACTGAAACAACGGAATATAGGTCGACACGAAATGAAGACTCGACAAGGAGGAAACTCACCGAGGCGATCGGAAGTGGTTAGTCGCAGTTAGTAGCGGCCGCCACGCGGCTCACTCACCAACACATGTCGAAGTATTCCATAACAAAGCTGGTAAACATATGCCTCCGACCAATAAATGGAGCGCGTGCAGCCGTGCTCGCGCCTCGCACGGCATGTGCCGCAACTGCGAAACACGACTCCTGTGACGCAACCGACACATCCTGACCGCAGCCCTTCCGACCGAGCAGCTACACCTAACGCGGGTACATACCTTTGGTCTTCGCCTTGCTCCGGGGCCCGGGGGCATTCCTGCCTCGGCCTGAGGACAGGCGTCAGCCCCCATTTCTCGACCAACTCTATACGAGCAATGGTGGCTGCTCAACGTCAATGTGGCATCGGTCTCAGCAGCAGGTTCGGTGGTGCAACGTTGCTCGGCAGTGAGGCCGGCTGGCCCGCGGCGCCCCCGGCCGCTGGTGGCGCTCGCGGCCGCCGCCGCTTACTCGCGCGCCATGCCACGCTCGAGGGTGCGGTGGCGCTGCCGCTACGCGCGCTGCCCGGCCTGCCGCGCTCCGGCGCTGCCTCGCATGCTGCCTCACAGCGCACGGCGCGGCGGGCGCATAGCGCTCACTGCGGCAAGCCTGCTAACTCGCGCACCGCTGCCTCTCGTCACCTGCGCGCTTCCGGTCCAGGCCTTGCGCTCGCGGGCGCTTCTTGCTGACTATGATCTATGATATAATTGTCCAGATATGTTCGTTGCGTGGAGTCCTTACGTAACGCGAGAGGAGCGCGTGCGGCGAGTCATCGTCCTCTTACAGAGCCGCGTGTCGATCGCTAGGCCCGGGCAAGCGCGTATGTTGCCATGCCACGACAGCAGCAGACTGGAGATGGCGCGGCCGCGCGTGCGCCCCGCACCCCCCGCCGCGCGCCCGCCCTCGGGCGTCCCGCGCTCGCCGCACGCGTATCGACACCGCGTGCCAACCACTGCACCGCGGAACGGGCCACCCCCCGCACGCCACCCCGCCGCGCGCTTGTGGCCGCACGCCTCCGCACGCCGTTGCCGGCTGCACGCAACCCCTTCGAAGCCTCGACCCTCCAAGCAAAACATTCGCTTTCCTTGCCCTTATTTGCTCTTCCGGGTACTTGATTCACTTTCCTCAGTATTTTCTTTCACGACATGGATCATGGGGTAGTATGAATAAGACTACCGAAAGAAACCTGAATGACTGATTAATTGAAAGTGTTATCTAATAGCTAGGCATGGGATGAAAAAGTTTCAGTAGAAAAAAAATGAATACAATTATATAAAATGTAAACATGAATAATGCAGAGAAATAACAGATATAAAAATATAAATTTACATCACTTATGTGCGTGGGTCCGGCGCGGGCCGGGCAGGACGGCGGAGCAGAGCGGGCTGGCGGATCACGCGCGGCGCGGCCGGCGTGGAGGCATGGCGGCAAGTGCCTGCAACGCGGATGCGATGCACCGCGCCAAGCCAAGCCGACATAACCTTAAGAACGAAAGCTCGCAAATGCACCTCGCGAGCCAAATACTCGATCTGATAACATGTTAACGGCCTTCAACTTATCGATGGACACCTCTTTTATTAATCAAATTGTTTATTTTGGTTGTCGTTTCAATATTATGTGGTTAACTGTAAAAATCACAATTTAGTGCTCTGCAAGCTTAGCTGATGTTCACAATATGCGATGTAATAAGCAAAATCTTCAATACTATTCTCTTTTTAATAGAATGATTTATTTTACTAAGCAGACTCTACAACACACTTTTTTCCTTAAATATTATGCAAGTAACTTGATAAGACACAGTGTAAGCAATATTATATCGATTGCGATATTATTTTGCAATAAGCGTCACACTTAATATTTTTGAAAATAATAGCAGAAGCAAGTAGCGATAAGCAATAAGCATCTACTGTTCCAACAACTGAAATGGTTGACGACTTAACTTGTACTGATGTGGTCGTTTACAATGGATCCTTAAATATTCATAGGGCGACCGCGACCATATGGCGTCGCTTAATGGCCGCGCTCGTACTAAATAGGTTTCAAGTCAGCTCAATTGAACTGCTTCGACCGTCATTTTATTAATAAGTTAGCATGTTATATTAGGGTTCCATCGGAAATAAAATCGTACACGTGTATTATTTTGTGAGGAAATTCTTATTACCATCAGAGGTTTTGGCGAAAGTCCTTGATACTGATAATAAGTAGCTTTTTGTTTTAACTAAGCAACTCGCACGAAAACGCGGAAATGCCCAAATATCAAGTTTCATGGAAGACAGATTGGCACAATGACACGTAATTTCAAAAAATCCTCTGTTATCACACGTCTAGGAGGCGCAAAGAAAATTCTCATGTTGTCTGGCAGTCAAAAAGACAAACTCAGTTTTGCTTTAGTAGCGGAAGCCAGCTTTTTCGTCTGCATATAACTTATAACATCTCGTCCGATTATGGAATATTCCTGTGATGCCTATACATATTCTTTTCGGGCAACTACAGATTCACCTGCTACGTGTTTTTTTTTTATAATACTTATGGTCGGACTAAGCAGATGACCCACTATATGTGGCACCATCACCTATAAAGAGAACAATACTTCACAGGGTTTGAAGGACCACGGTCTGCTACATGCCGGCCTGTGTCCATCATTTTGTGAAGTAGGTGTCAAACCTCATGACACCGGTAACCGCGCCTTTCAGACTGGAACACAGCATTGCAACGATGTTGCTTAACGGCAGAAATAAGTATGGCGTCAGTACTTCCCCTGCTCGCTCTGTCACAAGAAGCTTTACTACAAGATAACTTGGTTTAGAGTTTAGGTTGTGTTGGTAAGTCAGGAGAGCATTTATAGAAGACTAGCTGTTGCCTACAGGTTGTCTGATTCAGCAGGCGAAGACCAGTTTATAGGAGACAAGCAAGTTTGATATTTTTATGGTTTTATAAAGATTTTTAAAATTAGTTGAAAAACATTTATTTGATTTAGGAATTCAGTTACAAATGTCAGCGTAGCACTTATTTGCTACAAATCGCTACCGCTTTGTAACTTAATTCAGTACATTCTGATTTATAGCTACGGTTTGCTACGCTAAGTTGCCAAACGCTAAGGATTGCTACGATAGTTTTACGAAAGACTACCTTATTTAGGGCGATATGACCTTCGGACCAATATTAGGAAGACCAAACTGCGGCGTCCAGAATGCGTCCATAGCAACGATCATGTGTGTGTCCAGTGTGCGTCCTATGAAAAGAAGCGCGCGTGAGTACTTAACTAAGAACTCATTCGATATTTCAGTATGTGAACTTGAAACGTGGTTGATATAAACTCTATTCTTCTCTCCTATTTGTAACCTGATAAAATTGGTTAGGAAATTGGCGGTTTCCAACCTCATAAATGGAGAGCACATTGAACCGGTTATTGTCACTTATATGCCTTTGTAGTAGCAAAATCTATTTTGCTACTACAAAGGCAGTTTTAATAAAGGTATCATAAGGTAGGACATAAAAACATATAAGTTTAATAATAACTACTACATAATATAGTTGGAAAATAATATAAATACTGAAATTAAGTTCTGTGCTTGTATACTCCAAAAAAAACAGCCATGGTCTTTAGTCTATATATTCATTATATATTATTGTTTATTTCCTTTGTGTTACTTACGACCATGAAGTTATAGATAAATACCGCATACCGTATTTATCTATAACTTCATGGTCCAGTTTTTTTAAGACTTGTCTAAAGAATTATTATTTAATACTGTAAGTAGGATTATTATATTCCACATTTACTTTCTGTACATTATTATATATAGTTTTAGTATTATTTGTTTTACCATATAGTATTTTATTTTATTTTATATATGTACTGTTTTGGTAACTATTAATATGTATGTATATTCTAAGAGTTTTGCGCACCGCTATAAGGATTCATATGTGAGCCAATTCCTCATAATGGTTGCCTGGAAGAAATCACTATAAGTGATAAGGCCGCCTTTGTTACACAAATTTAATCGACTTGTACCTTTTTTCTCTTTTATTTTTTTTTCTTTTCTCGTGTTCAATAAAGTATTTTTGATTGATTAATTGACCTCGACCTTAAGGTATGCAATATAGAAATGTTATTTTGAAATAATATTGCTTTAAGCGACTGTTGTAAACGCGCAGGATTTATCTGTCATGTTAACCGTCCGCTTGGAACAGATAAATTTTCTAAGCGCCGCGTTATTGATTTGCCCCACTATTAGATGAGGAGGCTGGCTGGCAACCGTTCTGAATTAACACAACTATAGCCATTCAAAATCTGGATTGAAATTCTCTGTAAACTTGGCAGATTTTCTAACCGGGACGAATAACAAAAAAACATAATATTAACTCTTTCCACACAGTAAGTACTTTCTGCAAGCAACTTGTTATTACTTTAACGGAGTTGAAGCTTTTTGATTTCCAAATAGATTTTTATTTTATTGTAAACTAGCTGTTGCTCGTGGTTGCGACAGCATTTTTATGGTCTTCATAAATCCCTCGAGAATAAGATAAGATAAAGATATACTTTTAGGGAATAAAATATAGCCTATCCAGAGAATAATCTATCTCCAATCCAAATCACTAAAATTGGGATTTAAAAAGGGTTCAGTGTTTTTTATATTACTTTATTAGGTAGAGGTTATTAAATAATCCCTACAAAACACCTATACGTTCCATTCCAATCAAACAATAAAAAAAAAATTAACAATCAATGTCCTTCGGATGAAATAATGAATCATCATTATTATTTGTATGTTACATTTTTCACATGTTGTTATTTTTACCCATAACCATAAGGGTTATGGGTAAACTGTCACTATAATATCAAATAAAATTACTTTGTTGAGATCGCTTCGTACCAAATTTGAAGAAATAGGTATACTTACAGTAGCCTCGCAATATATTTATAATAATATAATCTTTATTAAACAAAACATAAGTAATTATAAACAAAAAGTCGATATAAACAGTTGACTAACTAGAAATTTACATAAATTAGTGATATCTGCATATCGTCTGAGAAAAGTACAGAAATCCTTTGTGAGGATGGGTATATGCTTTTATAACAAGATAACGAAGGTAATATTAGATCTACCTTTACCTAAGTTTAAACAATATATTAAAACACATTTAACAAATCGTGGTTACTACACGATTGATGAATTTCTTAACGACAAGGCTGCTTGGAAGCGGCCACTCCGCTCTCATCTCTCACAAAACAGAAAAGGTCTAAAGATTTTGAAACTTAAAAAATGATGTTGGAAAAGAGCAATCTGCTGAGTTTCTTGCCAGCGCTTCTCAGTGGAATCTGCCTTCCAAGCCGGTGGTAGAGTCACTACAAACAGACTGACTTGGCGTTTCAAAAGTGCTTATTAATTAGGCCTACTTGAAATAAATAAATTTGGAATTTCGGATTTTGAAATTTTGAGATCGCTTTTTAGCCCTTCTGCCGCCGTTTGTATAACTCTTAAGCATTGTGCCTCTTGGTGTATAGGAAATTACTATACTTTATTTTTAACTCTCTTGACCAACATTGGGACTATGGCAAATTAGTTAAGTTCATACAATTTTTACGAGCTCATATTTAACCTGATTCAATCGTACGGTTTTCCTGTTAAAAATATGCAATCAATTTTTGAAGCACTATCTGTCATCCGATTGAGGTGAAATTTGTCATACCTTTGTATTTTCGCTGGAAATGCAATAACATAATATCCGTAGTCGCGTAATATTACATTATTCGTTAACAGCATTTCAAATTATACCATATTAAATGCACTAATTATAATAATCTAAGATTCGAATTTTATTACTTATCTCAGCTCCATCACAGACATCTAAATGTCGCTCAACAGGGCTAGCAGGCAGGAGAGAAAAATTATATCCCTCGATAATAAACCCTGACAAGGAATATAATTAACGTGTCCACCTGCTTAAGCACGGGATCATGGAAAGGGAGAGGTTTACTCTCGTTTGTTATAACGCATATATTATTTGGATATTATTTCCACTTGTGCGCCATTGCTCTGAGTATTGATAAAGCTGTGGGAGAAGATAATTTTTTATCCTTTCCCCGGGGATAAGTGCTAGCCGTTGCTAAACGTGGGCCTCCTCTGTGATAGGAGAAAGAGGGTTAGAGCATAGACCCACTGACCTCTTCCAGTGAGGGTCGACAACAACTTGGAATGTATGCTGTCTAAGCTTATTTTTTTTTCTTAAATAATTGAGAAGATATTTGGACTACAAGATGATTTAATTAATAAAATAAATAGTGATTAATTTAATTCAGACAGACAGGTGTATTTAAATGGTTATTTGCTACTACGTGTTAGTAACAATTAAATTTATTTATTTGAAGTAATAGAAGCAACGCTCGAAATTGATTTGAGAAATATATCAAATCAGACAACGTGCAAGTTCATATTTCACAGGCTCTATAAAGGCTCTTAACAAAGCAGTAGGCCGGCATTTGGCATGTAAATCAAATTTGGCAAACTACTATTCCATACATGTTCCAGATTCACTTTATATGTCCTACTTCGCAATAGCGAAAACTCGTCAGCACGTCAAAGGAAAGGTAGCAAGTGGGCAAACATGTGAGACATGTGCTTTCACGCTTTCACATGTCTGTTTTTGTTTTTCCGAAGATTGTAACACGTAGATTATTTTCATGATTGGCAAATCTTAAATTCGTAGATGTATTCGTGTTCACAATCATCATCATCACATCAACCTATTACGGGCCCAATACAGAGCACGGTTTCCTCCCACAATGAGAAGGGGTTAAGGCCGTAGTCCACCACGCTGACCCAGTGCGGATTGGTGGACTCCACACACCTCTGAGAACATTAAGTAGGACTCTCAGGCATGCAGGTTTCCTCACGATGTTTTCCTTCTACAATGAAACAAGTGATATTTTAATTACTTAAAACGCACATAACTTAGAAAAGTTAGAGGAGGGATTCGAACTCGGCCCCCGAAAGTGAAGTCGAGCTCCTACCCAATGCGCTATCACCGCTTCCATATCGAATATATATTTTGATTCGATATTCGTGATAATTAAGTGTTAAATGTTCCACTTATCTTCTGTTCAAAAGACAAGTTACAAAAATAATAAAGAATTGCTGGAACCTACATTTATTTTTAAACTAGATGACCCGGTGAACTTTTTATCGACAAGAACGCTCAATTTTCGTAAGAAGGAAATCTAATACAGAAATACGTTGCAATTATTTGAATTTGTATGCCTCGCAAAAACTGCTAAACTCTGAAACTATCAGTCCCATTGGAGTAAATGTTTTTGCGGCAGATAGCCCGTTTATTTAGAAAGTTTACAATATATTTTTTACTGAATATTGTTTACTGAAAAGTTTACAGTGTATTGAGCACTGAAAATTTACAATTGACTTTTTCACTGAAGCTGCTAGGAACCGCAGAGCCCTGTTGGTTAGAAATATTTATGATGTACGTGTTTCCTCCCACGATCGTGTGGATTGTTGCGCAATCAAATACAAAACTGTGTCATATTTTCTATTTCTATAAAAGTGTTCCGTTATTTCGTTATTATTATTCTTTTTTAATATATTACTTTAGAATTAATAAAGATTCTTAGACATAAAAAATATTCTGTTGTTCTTTAACAAAAAAAAAATATAAAGTATTTTTTCAACATGATCTAGCGATACGAAGTTGTAAATGCCAATCGCTAGTTACATACTCGTCTATGAATACGTAAATATATTAAACAAGCTTTTAACCAACACTACGTCTGCGTTTATGCGGAGTTTTAAAAATCCCGGGAATCGTTCGTTCTCCCGGGATGAAAAATACAACAATCTATGTGTTATCACGCTATCCCTATACAAAGTTTTGACAAAATCGGGTTTGCTATAAGGTGGAGCATTTGTAACCAAAGGATTCCTTTAAATTCCTTTGGGAATATTTCCCACATAAAAATTCCAGGTTCATCTAGAAAGGAAGCTATGTATTGCTATAAGCAAATTTCATCGTAATCGGTGCGGAATGATACAAACAAACGGAAACACTTTTGCATTTAATATTAATGTTCGTAATATTTAACGTGTCCGAGCGATAACTCTTATCATACTAATGCTAATTTTTTTGAGATAAAAACGCCAAAAAAACTCCTAATATATTTTTTTACTGATCTGAAAGTCGATTCTAGGAACTTGTAATGAGTAGTTTTACATACTAATTAACCTTCAAGTCGGTTAACGTAGGCTTTATGTCATCCAATTTTAATAACTTTAAGAAAGGGACAAGAAAGGGAAATAGTTTCTTTTTGAACTAAATATTATTTGCTTAATCCAGATCCATGTATATGTAGTAGGTCACTAAGGAGACATCAAACTTTTGCGAAAAACCCTAGATTGATGCGCAAATTCCTAATATAACACCCGATGTGATTGTCAATCTATTCAATAATCTTTTTCTTTACAATAAAGAGCAGGAAAGGAGCAGATTAAATTATACCTGTCATCATAGGATTTTAGATTAGAGCTCGGGGGTATGGCAATTTTTGTCAACCTGCAAACATGCAATCAGATCGAGAATCTCTTCGCGACTAAGAGAGTATAACGGAAAAGGGGAAGCAGCGTCCTCTGTGCTACTACTACTATGTATTCCGATCATCAAACTTTAGATTTTGCACAAGGTGCGAGTTTTCTCTCAATATGAGTAGGGTTTGGGATTTGCTCACTGGACATGCTGGCCATCGTGTAGTAGTAGTAGAGCTTTATGTGACAGAGCTCGTTCGGGGATGCACTATTATAACCATGCTTATTCCTGCTGCAAAACAGCATTGTTTCAATGCCGTGTTCCGGGTTGAAGGGCGTGGTTGTCGGCGTAATGTCAGGCTCATTGAGGCTTAACACCTACGTTTCAAAATGATGGACACAGGGCGGTACCTTGCATGCCCTGTGAAATGTTGCTCTGTTTATAGTTGATGTTATATATATATACACTTACCAATGGCCTACCCATTAATGTGCTGGGTCCGTCGAATATAACTATAAAAAAACGGGTGGGTACATTTCACACGTCTTTGTGAACATTATTAAGGGATTGTCCTCATTCTTCTTTTTATTTAAATTTGATTTTTGAATTGGTTTATTTGGATTCGATTTAATTTAGTTATATATTTTCTTTTTTAATTTTTTTTAAATTTTTTTTTGACATGTATTTATTTTAATTGCATTAAACATTATGTCGTAACTCTTCTTAAATTGTGTGGGTAAAGCCTGAAATTGTAAACTTTTTAGTTCCCGTAGGCAATCACATAAATTATTTCTTCATGTCCGATGATTATTTCCTTCGCAATATTTCTAGGTTCTCGCAAAGGCTCGATCTGTCCAATTATCCTACGATATACACATTGTTCGCGGCGCAGATATAGCTCCAATACAATACTTGCCGCTCTAATGAACATTCGTTAACCTCATTTTGGTTCGATGGGTTGCATTACAAGATAATAGATTACAAATTGGTTATTTATTGATAACAGTGTTATTATAATGGCATTGAATAGTTATTAATTTGTCTGATTTGTCATCGTTTATCATCAGGGTACAACTGGGTGCTCGGGGAGGCAGAACTTACGATTAAAAGATTACAATCTTACCCGTTGTAAGCCAAAATGGCTATTCCACCTACAGACGCATTCCCAAGGATTTGATATAAAACGGATAAAAATATGCCAAAACCCAATCGATTAATCTGTTTTTCTCAGATTCCTTGTATCTGCTAGTATTTTTCAGTGGCTTTGATGGAAATTTATATTATGATCTGGCTACATGGCGTATGTAATACAACAAAAAAAAAACGTGTGTGTACTTTTGTATTTGCGTTAGCAGTTATACTTTTTTTTTTTTGCGTAACAAGATATCTTTCGCCTTATTCTACGTTTGTGGAAAAAAATAAGAAAATTTTTTTGTAGCGCATTATCGGACCACCAAGATTCACTTAACATTAAAATTTGAAAATTTGGTACACTAAAACTTGGTTTTGGTTTGACTAAAGCTAAATTGAGGGTGACGGTTTATTCTGACGACGTGTGCGCGTGCATGTAAAAATATATTCTCATTTTTTCCTGATGCACCAAAATAAAAAATAAATTAAATTCATAATTCATTTATTTCAAGTAGGCCTTATTTATAAGCACTTTTGAAACGTCAAGTCAGTTTGCTCCTAGTGACTCTACCACCGGTTTGGAAGGCAGATTTCACTGAGAAGAGCCGGCAAGAAACTCAGCAGATTGCTCTTTTCCAACATCATTTTAAAGTTAAACAATCATAAGATTTTTTCTGTTTTGTGAGAGATGGGAGCGGAGTGGCCAGCTTCTTGTTAAGGAATTCATCAATTGTTCAAAAGAAGCATAACTTCAAAAACTACCACCTCAGTAGTAGTAGTAAGTAGTAGTAAGACGTGAATTTACTAACCGCAAAGAAAATAGGACTGGCACTTTGGGCTAAGCACTAACAGATTTCAAATTAGAATTTTCTAGAAGTATTTTAATTTTGTAGATGAGTAATGCCCGTTTTCACTAACGGTGAACAAAACAATGACTAAGTAAGTAACGCCTAATCAAAGAACATTCCAAGGTAAGGGAATTTAAGAGTTGGTGATACGTTTTTTTCTCTACGCATAACCCAAATCATTAGGCATCCTATTTAAGCGTTTCCTTGGTTTAGTGAAAACGGGCATTAGTGTGTCAATTAGTGTACCAACCAACCATTACTTTGTAAGCTATAAGCTTTAGTATACCTACATAGCTATAATTTGTCCTCTTGATCACTGAAACTTAAGGCTTCTATTTTAGTTCACAACGAAGGGGGGGTCGATATTGCACCGAGTGGCTTGGCTTGCACTGATTACAGTAAAATTCTATCTCCTATGAGAGAGGAGGGCTATGTTCAGCGGTAATGAAACGAAATGAAATAAACAGTGGAAAGTAGACTGATGAGGATGATGAAGAATGAATGACTTACATGCGATAAATTAAATAACAATTTTCAGCTACGGTTTTTATTAATATTCCATTAAAAGTTCAATAGAATAATTTTTAATAAAACCAACACGTGGATACCGAGCCATTGTTTGTTTTTACTAATGGCCTTAGTTCCTTTGTTCAAGTAATGTTCTATAAATGCGACTGCTCTAATAATAATTGATGAAAGGTAAACGTCATCAACACATACATTAAGGTAAAGAATCATACAGTGGGGTGAGGCTGCGTCCTTGGAAATATCTACCGTCACGCTTATCACCTCAAGTTTTCATTGAGAAATGTTTAAAATCGACGCCTAAAGCTACTACTAGCTTATCTTATTCATACAGTTGAAGTCTGACATAAATAAAAAACAATACACATGAAGTCCATTATTTTTTTAATTTTAAATTGTTTTCAGAAAAGAGATTTTTATCTGTGCAATTATTTTTATTTCATTTTGTAATTCAAAACCAATAATAATCATCAAATAATGCGAGAGATTATTTTAGAAAATTAAGCAAATTAGCCAAACGCACGGTACAATTTATACGTTTTTATTAGGTACTTATTTAAAAAGCCATACATACCAGTAGGTAAAGTTTTTATTCCGTAAGGTACTTACTGTGCGATTGATAAACTCTGCTAATGATTATTGACATCGAAACTACATTTAGCTGCATTTCTCAAAGTCGCATTTCTACGACATTTTCTTCATGACAGAGTTTACTAATGACGTCAATTATTATAAAATAATAATGTGAGAAAGTAACAAATGGTGCAACTGGTAAATGGTTCTAGTTCCCAGTATTCATTTATCTAATAACACCGTTGGAGTTGTTTTGTTCTGACATTGAAATTACTTACTATGTAAAAATAAATGTCTCTATGGCATAGAAATTACATATCATGTAACGGATTTTTTTACTCGGCAGTATAATTTTATATTGATGATACTTTACTGTGATATTACCTTACATTCCTAATAATGGAGGGAAAATAATTAAATACTGACAAGAAGACAGGTTTATTAATGAAGAGTAGATTTACATGAAAACTCTATAATAGCGGTATAAAATGAATTTTTCTTTAAAGCTCTTATTTAAAGTTTTTATATTAAAATTTGCATGCTCTAAATGTTTAATGTTTTAGTAGCATCACTTTGAAAATAAATAATAATGCTTAAATTGCATTGTATACCTTGATCGTTTTCTTTTAAAGTGTGCCTAAAGGTCTCTTCCAAGGGTAGATGGGTTAGTGATCGTAGTAGATTGTAGTAGTAACACAGAGAGCGCTGCTTCCCTTAGTCCCCTCATACGTCATCCGCGGGAAGAGGAGGTTCAACCTCAGGCACGCATGCACGCAACTTTACTAAGTTATGTGCGTTTAGCAATTAAAATAAGAACACCCACTCAAATACACGCTGGTTGTACTTTCATACCACCTATGTTGCTGTACCTTTTAAGTATCATTAAAAGATCTTTTTGCAATGATGATCTCTGTAACCGCCCTCTTTCCCCGATTATATTTGCGAGTACAACCCCTCCCCCACTCTTGATCTTTCTGCGTCTTTTTCCAATGACCTATGTGGCTGCCGCCCCTTGCCCCGATGATCTGCCCCTTTTCCCTAAAATATCGTCACGAAACCTGCATGCCTGAGAATTCTGGAGAGTTAAGAATTAATTGAAGAATTCTGGAATATTATGGATAATGTTCTCAAAGGTATTATAGTAAACCAATCTGCACTGGGCCAGCGTGGTGGATTACGTCTCTAGCCCCTTCACATTGTGAAAGGAGATCCGTGCCCTGTAGAGGGCCGGTAATAGGTTGATATGATGATGATGAAGATGATACATTGCATCCTCATGGTTGCCAAAAGCTTTTTTGTTACGTCAACAACAGTGAAAGATGCAGTGCCTTCCATCCAAGTTTTTGCTGACTGTCAATTTTACGATCGTTTGAGTAACGACATTAGTTTCTTTGCAAGGCGATACACATCCATATATCACGTCTGGACCATTTTGATATCTCACTTTTATTGTGCTGGTAAATCTTTGACTTATTATTAAGTTTTAGATCTAGAACTTTATTATTATTATTACAATAAAGTTCTAGATCTTTGAATAAATATAATGTTCTAGACCGCAAAATTGTATCTGATGCAGTGCATTAACCCGTTAACCCAACTCTCAAATACGGATATCAAAAATTTGTCGCCCATCCAATTACCAAATTAGGTCAAAGTAGTTTCAAAGCGTAATCGACTAGAATATGCTATCGCAACTATTATATAACATCCTTAAGATTATATAAGCCTTTATAGACGGGTAATATAACAGCTTCATGTATTAAGTGAATTTTTCGTTGCGTCTTCGAACGCTACAGAAGTCATTTTTTACGTTATGTTTGAGAATATATTTCTTTTATTCCACTACAAGTTAGCCTAAGATGGTAACGGGCTAACCTTTTAGGATATATTAAACCGATTTCCACACGACTTCGTACCAGAACGCTAAATCGCTTAGCGGCACGTTTTTGTCGGTAGGGTGGTAGGTAAAGTAAGGTAGCAACGGCAGAAGCCACTTATTAGGATTTGCTAGTAAGAGCTTTTTTAAACAGAGCTCGTCCGGGAGTGCAGCTAAGCAGAAATAAGCATAGCTATAGTAGTTAGTAGTTTTCGGGATTAAGTCTGCCGCACTCAAAAATTAAAACCCGTAGCTCTTTTTTCATTTTCATATAGCTAGTTGAGATGCGGTCAATGATCTCTATTCTCAAAAAGAGAAGTCAACGGTTTTTAGTGCAAAACTGGAATGATACTTTAGAATTGGTTTAGCCCTCAGATCCCGCTGGCCCAAGCATAAAAGGCACGTAAAACGCACATTGCAGGATCTAAAAAGACCTCTAGAGTATATTTAGGTGAAATTAGTGGTATGGTGGTAATGTTGGTGGTTGCAAAACGGTTGAAAATTTCCAGCTTGATGACCTGAAAGTGATTTTTGTTAACCTGTGCATTTATCTCGTGTAAACCGTAAAAATGGCGGTGCTGTGTAAATGGAAGTAAATTCATTTTAGCACATTTTTCTTCTTTAAACATATTCATGACTTCCACAATCATGACTTCCCCGAAATCATTAACTATAAGCGAGCTCTACCAGTGAAAATTATGTCAGTTTAGAACTAGGGAAGTACTGTGAACATGTACGGTGGTGGAAGGATTTCCATCAGTGTCTAAAAGTTAACTTGAAGCTACCAGTATCCTAAACAAATTAATTCTACTGATATGCAAGGGATGGCAGCGTCTACATTATTATAAAATTCGTAATGCTGCAATTCATTCTTAAATGCTGAACGATACAGTGGAATGAACCAATATTATCACTTTTCCAGTGTACTGAAATTTAAACTGTTTACATTATTCCATCAAAACAACGCTGGATCAGATCGCTGGACTAGAATAATGTACAAATAAATCTCGTCATTCGACATTAATAAGTGTTGAGCACACTGCACTATGCTTGCCAAAACGTAGTCTTGACTCAAGGGCTTTGCCAGTGACTGGCACTGGTTGTTTAGCCTGGCCTTCATAACTCACATCGAATATTAGTTAAATATTTAAATTTACAAATACCTAACTGCTATCATGAAGGTTGCACTTATCGTGTGGTGTTACAAACATAACTTGACACCGCTATGCACCATTGTGCTCTATACACTTTATTGTTTCTCAAGGCCTAGAAACTTTACTTGTTCCAGCCGTTAAATATCTTTGTCTTCGTTAAACAGCTTCTCTAAATATACCAATTTTATACGTGCCTCTAAGTGCCGTGGTTCATCAAAATATCAAAGCATTACCGGCCCATTACTACTGGGCAAAGGTCTCCTTCCAGAATGAGAAGGGTTTCGGCCGAAGTACACCAAGCTGGCCAAATGCGGATTAGTGAACTTCACACGCCTTTGAGAACGTTTTGGAGAACTTTCAGGTACGCGGGATCCTCACGATTTTTTCCTTCGTCATTAAAGCAAACGTAACGTGATGAAGTTAAAGGTGCGTGCTGAAAGTGATCCGAACTCTGGCCCTTTTATACTGTGACAATTCCCCACTGTGGAATGTTTGTTGTATATTTGTTATTTTCTTTCAGGAAAATGTGATGATGGTGTCTGTACGTTACGTGATAGGTGAGGAAGACGACGTCACCGTTATTTTCATTATCTACCTAACTTGATTCAGGTAAGGCCCTTGAGCTCTCTTTGAGATAAGCCGATATGAGTTGATGATTGGTTCTTACGTGTTCAAAGCCGGCACTCTTTTATTCAAAGCCCGTACGGTGAAGTTGTCTCATTTCAAAATCCTTTTGCCCACTTGCAATTTAGGTAAAGCTGCATTTTGAGATTCAATGTTGGTATCGAGATGGTAGTGAAATGCAATGACCTAAAATCTCATGGTAATGTAATAGTGTATAATCAGTGCACCGATCTGTATTTACATTATCACCAACACACTGTTAGGCGATGACAGTAAGTTTTTCTTAAATATAAATATTTTAGTTTTCTATGCCAGGCCAACGATATGTAGTTATACCAAAGTTAAAAATATGTTGTTGTTGTTTTTGAATGTCGGTAGTCGTCCGGCTTAAGAAAGTTTAAAAACAAAATACCAAGAATAATCCAAACCTATTTCAAATTCGATCCTTCCTAGTATACTTATAAGGACGTGCCACTATGTGATTAGCATTCCGGTGCTATGTCGCGTAGAAACCAATTAAGGGTGTGTTTACTATAACTGCCCGTTACCATAAGACTTCATAACCACTTGCCAGCGTGCAAGCAATAAGATTGCTAGAACTATTTTAGCGAATATAAAGAAAACTGACAATGGTTGTTTCTGGGTGGTCGTAATAAAATAACACAACTTCACTGCGTTTTGTTATTAAGTCGCATTGAATGTCGGACGAATAAAATAATTTACTCCTATGATAATATACAACGTGTAACAGAATTACAAGATAATATTAAAGGATGATATTTCAAAATGAATCACCCTGTAAAAATATCTAATCAAAAGAATCCTATTGATTTTTTCATACAAACGAATTTAAAACATTGTAAGTGTTTACTTATGACAACCCTATTGAAGATAAAAGACCGACACGAGCATAGTGCCTACGCTACGCGACGTGTATTTAATAAAATGACACGAGTCACATGATTATAATTTTGCATGTGATGTTAGGGCTACATCTGGTTTATTTAAGTAAAACTATGGCAGTGGTTTACTCAAAAACTATTAGGTTTTCGGTTTCACAGATAAGGCTCACAGACATCACGTATCTCGAAAGCCTGTAGAGTATTATTTCGGTTTTTATTTACACGTTGTATTTCGATACGCTTTATGTGGTTTACGTATAGGTATGGAAACAAAGCGAGTATTTTAGTAATTTGCTTTCTAATATATTAGAAGACTTATTAAATATTTTTTACATAATACCATTTTAGTGCGCCTGAAACGTTACGTAAGAGTTGCAGTTAGGTAACCTGAGCCCTTTTTCTATTGAAAGCAAATACTTTGCTCAGCAGAGTGCTGGTAGTGGAAGTTTATGAAAGCTCATTATTCTCTTATAACAGTTTTTAAACTATAAAATAATGTTATATAAAGTTATATACCAGGTATATTACGTATATTATATAGGTTCGGTTATATATATAGTATACCAGGGCTATTAATTTTACAAGATTACAAAAATAAAACAATTCTCATAATTCTCTATCGTTATTTTAATCTATCGACACTTTTACTCAGATTGTGTTATGCGTATCGATTTAAAATTGAATTTGAGATACAGATATCTGACTCATGAGTGGTAGTTCTCAAGATTGGACGTAAATAATTATACTAGTGATGTATTGCTAGAATACATTTGCCAACGGAAATATTCGAGTATACGTATCTATAATAAGTTGACTTAAAAAAATTGGCAACCTATAAAGAAGCACGGATCCTTTTTTTACTTTAATACTTGTTATATGATTCCGATGATATGAACCGCTAAGGCTTCGTAGGATTAAGGGTTTGACGTTTTCCATTTTGTAGTGCTGAGTGCTTTGGTTTTTTGAGTGGAGGTCACTGGACACTTTCCAAGAGCTATAGGTATACTGTATATAGGCACATAGATTTAATTTTCACTTCCATCAGCAGTCCCCAAAGATTGCACCGCTAATTTTTTTTTACATTTATGAGTACACTCGATAATATCGATGCTAAAATTGTTAACAACACTATTGTAACAAGATTTGTTGCACACTAGGAGATTCCATAAGACGGTCAATGTTTATGATTAGTAATGAATAATGTGAATCCGATATTGTATGTCATTATAAACTTGGCGATCGACCCGAACAATCACGCAAATAGATTATTTATTAAAGGAATCGTATCAAAATAGTTGGTATCTTATATTATAAGATCCCATTCCCCGTACGTTTACAACCCACATATATTGGCCATAATCTTCATCATCATAATATAAACTCAATACCGACGCAGGTCAGGGTACGGTTCTCCTCTCACAATGAGGAGGGTATAGACCATAGACCACCACGCTGGCTCTGTTTGGGTTACCGGACACCACACGCCTTTGAGAGCTCTCAAGCAGGTTTTCTGTCTCGGAAGCAAGTGACATTTTATTTGCTTTAAACGCACATAACTAAAATCTGCGTGCTGAGTTTTTTACTCAGCCCCCCGAAAGTAAAGCTGAAGTTCTAACCACTTGGCTATCGCCGCTCCTTTTTATTGCTCATAAAATATTATTCCTGAATCTACAGCACTAGGTTCACGTTAACATTATAACAGAATTTCTGTTTATCTTTTTCAAAAGGTTAAATAGCCTAGAATTCTTAATTGTAAAGTTACGTCAAAGTCAGTTCGTCACTTGCTAAAGAGTAGACCAGAACTTTTCTTATAAATTTCTTAACCTGCCTTACAAAGTTAGGTGAAATTCAGTTAACTTGAACCACTGACCTAAATTATTTGTTTTTATCTGTAATTGATGATGTCGTCAAAATTTCTTCACATTTTGGCGCTGGAAGCGGAACTAAAGAACAATGATGAAATCTCGTTTGACTAAAATTTAGGGGTCTAAAAACACACAAATCTTAAAATATAAAACAAATCTATGTTTTATCAAGCTATCCCCTAAAATTGTAAAAGCCATGTAGAAAACTATTAGTGTACAAAACAGAATTCTGAGAAACCCGAACAAAAAAAAACATTTTAAAACATATGGATGGTTAAGGCTATCGTTAAAACAATTACTCTTTAAATCGGCTTTTAATATAAAAGAGGCACTTCTATTTTATTTATTCGTTCTGTAAATTACTAGTTCAGTGAAATACAATTGCTATTGTTCAGTTTTTTTTTTGTTGTATCTATCACCACTATATACGGGCTGCGTTTTAACGTCCCGCTGCTGGGCATTGGCTCTCTGATATGTGAGACGGTTTTAGAGTATAGATCCACTACGCAGCTCCAATGCGGGATGGTGGGCTTTAACGATTACTATCGCAAGTTATTGTAATAACTGAGACCGACGGTTTTTACGAGCTCTACGGGGCAGGAGGGTTGCCCCGCCAATTTCCTAACTATGGGCTGTTCCAGAAAATTCTCTCAGCCATGCAGGGTTCCTGCCGATGTTTTCCATCACTTCAATGTAAATAATATTTTAATTACTTGAAATGCTCATAACTTAAAAGTTAGAGGTGTATGCTCCTACCCAATGCGCTATCACCGCTTTCGGAAAATAAGTCATAAGTTAACCAAAATAGCAAGGAGCTGTTTAGTGAGATTGGCCTATTTTTTATTCGTATCAAACAACTTTACGCATCAAACTACTGTGTGGATTTCGATCTTCGGCAGGTAAAGTTCGAGAAACAATAATTTCCGAATTTTCTCTGGTGTGGGTCCCAGGCTTTGGGCGTGGCCACCCTACTAAAAAAGATGTGCCGCAAGCTTTTAGTGTTCTGGTCCTGTAGACACCGATTAGGGTTATGGGATTAATATAACTGCAATATACTCCTAACCAGGTTATCCCGCTCTAACCACCAGGTTAGAGCGGGCTAACTTTTTGAGAAATAAAAAAATTTGAACTAGTAAAATTATACGGTTTATTTGTAATTGAAAATCTAAAGTTGTGTTATTTTATTTTGTAGCCTACTAGCTTCTGCGCGCGACCTCGCCTGTGGGGACTTCAGAATTGGGTCTAGAGCTTCGCTCGTTAACAATTTTTAATCCTACCACGGGAACTATTTAAGAGATTGGTATAGAAAATACATGTCCTTTTCCATAGCAAACCAGCCCGCGGCTTCGCTTGTAAACAATTATTTCGCTTGTAAAAAAAGCAGATTTAAGAGCTTGTTTTGCCGGTTGCAACCAGAGAGATGGACCAAAAAAGTGACTGAGTGGGTTCCAAGAAATGAAACCAGGAAAAGAGGGCAACCAAGAAAGAGGTGGCGAGATATTTTCCATCAGAGGTGTGGGCCGGATTGGATGCGAAAGGCTCGCGACAGAAAACTTTGGCGAGACTTGGGGGAGGCCTACGCCGTAGAGGCGACTTAAACGTAAATGTAAAGTTATTTGTAGTAAAAATATGTAAAATATAATTGTAATACGTTTAAGAAATAAACGCTTTTTTATTTATTTATTTATTATGATATTATAGTCATAAGCGGTAGGTAATTACAGGCCTGTGAGGCTTAACACCTACGCGCAGGTTGCTGCAAATAAGGCGGCACTTTGTAGGACGTGAGAAGTATTACGCTGTTTAAAAACCATGTTTTTTCCCTTACAGTCAGGAAGGTGGGTCATTATAACCAACCAACTTTGTTTTTTAAAATCAGTAATATTAAATCGCAAAGACTATTCATTATATCGCGGATCCACGTAGGGCAGCGCTACGCTCTTTTTATATCTTTATATTTAAGGGCTGATTTGAACATTATCAAGTTGCAAGTGAAAAGTGCAAGAATCACGTTAACATAAAATTGGACGCAGTAATTTGCGCAATTTCGATAAATATTAACGCTTGATATGTTAAATATATACTTGCACATGTGGCAAGTGTCAAATGTAAATAAACCGGGACCAGCGTGTCCGTTTACACACTCATTTTACTAATCACTTGCCATTAGCACTAGCGCCTACACCTATAGTAATTAGGCATCAGATGTTAAATGTTAACGCCAAATTGCGCATCTATACATTTGCATTGCGTATGCTTACGTACCTACTCATAGGATGCCCTATAAGTTACATTTAAACTATCTGTGTGCAAAGTTTTACTATCTACTTCATGGCTGGGAGCAACATAGTAACTACAGTACATTCACGTAGTTAAAACAACGCGCAGATTAAAACAAACTGTTATAACTTGCATGCTTTATTGTTTAAATATGAGTGGATTACATTGGTGGATAAGATACAATTTTAAGTTTTTCCGAAATCGGAATCAACAGTAGGTTTTCAGTTCATCAACAGAGCATGGTTTGTCGCAGCATTCGCTGACTATCTGCCTCTTACCCCTTCCCATGCGTTTTGCTTCACGTGGTGTGATCAACGGCCATTCATAGTCATATTCAGCGACCGAAAATGCGTACTCATCCATGTCATCCTCGTGGGGGCACCGCTTTTCTACTTGGTCTTCGTAAATTTCTGAGTCGTTTGCTAAATTCATGTAATCTTCTGAGTCGCTTGCTGAATTCATGTAATCCAAGGACCTCTTCTCCAGCATAGACGATTCGTCACACACCAGAGCCATAGCCATGGCGAGGCGTCTACCGCAGTATTTTTGTAACTGAGCTTCAGAAGTTACGTACATTGACGCGATTATGGCAAGGATTACCAAAGTCTTGATCTTCATTTTGTACATTTTTAAACTGCTTTACTGTAGTGTAATACGGATCTGCTCTTCGAAAGGATGCGTTATTCGGACTGTGATCTTAGGAGAAATTTCCGCGGCTTTTATACCTTGATTTAGATCATTAATATTCAATAAGGTCGGGGGATACTAATGGAACCTGAATACTCGGTGAGGTATTTGACATATTATCACACATGGATGAATATTTGCGTGGGGCGGTTAAGTGTTTTCTAATTAAAAGCGACTGTATGACGTCTATTCTTGTTGACCTTTTCACTAGAATTAAAGTTATGCAGGCAATGAAACGTTTACAAGCTTAGGTAGGCGTTTATATTCAAAAATAAATAAGTTTATATTTCAGCTTTTACATTCGGCTTTTGAAATTCGGCTCAATCTAAAACAATGTGTAGACAGCTGTGATGATGTTGGGCGCAATGTATGTCTTGCACTGAACATACAGAATACATTTTTGTCTAGTGGGAGGCTGCACAGTTGCTAGCTACCGCCCTACCAACCAAGCGGTACAGCCAAGCGTATTAACGTTATGGTACGATGCCGCGTGCAAACCGTGTAGGGGTGGGTTTATTGTAACTACCATACCGCTAACAGGTTAGTATGCTACCATCTTTATTTAGCGGTCTTATCGCGATGAGGCCGCCAAATTGTATACGTTGTTATGTCTTACTTTTTTATGTACTTTTGGTGTGCAGTAAAAGTATATTCATTCATTCATCTTAGATTGTATCATCATTTGCCACCAGATAAGCCCGTGACCCGGGGTGAATTTGAAGTGGATAAAAGAAACTGAAGAACCAGATCCAGCCCCATACACAGCGTGGGATGAGTTCAAAAAGATCTAATAATCGTTATCGTCATCACCCCATCTCCTCTTACAATGAGATGGTTTTAGGCCAAAGTCCACCGCGCTGGCCAAGTGCGGACTAGTAGAATCAACATGAATTTGGAGACGCTATGCATGCAGACATTTATGTTTCCAAACTGCGTTTCCCTTCACCGTTAGAACACGCAATATTTTTATTGTTTCAATTGAAAACATGCATAGCTGTGAAAAGTAAGAGGTGTCTGCCGGGGATCGAACTCGAAGGCTCTAACAGGGAGACCGAATACCTGCCCACTAGGCTACCACCCTTTGATACTACTTGAAATTCAAAAATGTAAAATTCAAAATTCAAAATCTCTTTATTCATGTAGGCCTATCACAGGCACTTATGAAGCGTTCATAGATATTTGTTAACATAATTGTAAGGGGATGGTGAGAACTTCGTTCGCCAACTTAAATCTTAAGCTACGAGGGTTCCAAACGCGCCCTGGTCTAAGAAGAGCCCACAACAAACTTAGTAATGTACATCCAAATTGCTAATATATTCGATAAAACCCGTTCTTTATAAACTTATACTGGCACACATTAAAACATCCTGTACCTACTAACTGCGCAACGGGTAATTTTTATTTTTGCTATCCCTATCTCACAGTAAATTTATATTAAGCTATGAAGCTAGAGCAATTCACACCCAAGCCTTTTTTCGTTTAAGTCATCCTTAATATTATAATAGGATTTTTCTGTAAGCAAACGTTTTATATAAACTTTGAACTTATTAAGAGACTCAAAGATTTCATTCGGTAATTTGTTAAAAAATAATAAACAATTGCCCTTGAATGAATTTGCAATTTAGCGTGGCCTATAGTAAACTGCACAACGATTTTATTTTTGCTTCTAAAAATGTATAATAAGTATAGATAATATTCGAACATCCAAAATCTTATAAGATGTACGTACTCCAGTATGCAGTAAATAAGCTAAAGGTTATAGCGGAGCTGTGACCGCGATTGCTAGGCTTAAGAGATTAAACATAAATGTGTAAAGATTTGCACGAACACAACGCGTGTTGCCTGCATAGGCCTTCGGAATGTAGGCCAGTAACTACGTGTCTCTTAACAACAAGTGTGGTGGCCGACTACATTCGCCGCCATCTGACGCGACCCCTGTAATCCGCTGTCTGTATATGTACTAGAGATGTGCAAAAAGGCGTAGCTTGTAGGGACGCATAGCATTTTTTAACTTTTTCTAGATGTCCCGGATTAAATCGGGAATTAGATACATATAATTTCAAAAATTTCCTCTGGTCAGGTTTAGACTTTTGCCGTGGCTAGTAACCACCCTACCGTCAAATACATGATGCCAAAAGATTAAGCATTCTGCCGCGTAAAATCCGATATTGGGTTTGGATTTATTAAACTGCCATATCCCTAATAGGTTAGAACCCTAAATTTTCTAAGTTATGTGCGTTTTAAGGAATTAAAAAAAATCACTTGCTTTGACGGTGAAGGAAAACATCGTGAGGAAACCTGCATGCCTGAGAGTTCTACTTAATATTCTCAAAGGTAAGTGGAGTCCATCAATCCGCACAGGGCCAGCGTGTTGGACTAAGGCCCTTCTTATTGTGGGAGTAGACCCGTGCCCTGTAGTGAGCCGGTAATGGTTCGATGTAATGGTTACCACCAGGGAGATTGCAGTCAAAGGCTCACTAATAGTTGACTAAAAGAAAAACGTAAGCGCCATCCCTACTTTGCTACTGATGCTTACAATGTAAAAAAGTGTTTGTAGGTTTCTCGTACTTCCCGTAGAAACTGAGCAATGGCCAGTGATTGTTTGCAGATAGTTTATGGGATTATATTTAACTCTATTCTATTTAGCAAGGTATTTTATTGTAAGGAATGTAAATAATGCCATATAATTATAATTATTATTATTGTATCTTTGCTAATCATGGTCACCGTTTAGAATTTTCAAAATGCGCGGAATGCTACGTAGAGACACCTTATGTGAAAATAAAAACATAATTGTGGATGACGTAACTACTTTTAGCTTGATAGATATAACCATCCCTTTTGTACTCCTCCATAATTGGATACAAAAACAAACGAGTAAGTTTGAATTATCATGTGTTTTTACTTACGTAGGTGTACGCTAAAATCACATGGAAATTCGCACACATTGCAACAATGAAAACGCTGTTACAAATAAATCTGATATAAATTTGCCTGCTTTAAATTTCCATTGCGCAGTTAGTAGGTACAGGATGTTTTAATGTGTGCCAGTATAAGTTTATAAAGAACGGGTTTTATCGAATATATTAGCAATTTGGATGTACATTACTTTAAAGTATACTTGGTGTCCATTTTATACCTGTTGGTCACAACCTTACTGTTTTGGCAAATGCTGTTGTAGAAATTATAATTTTACTAACGGTCTTGTTTTCACTGTTTTCTAGTAGGAGCCTTTACCACAGTTTATTAGCACTGAAAGGGAGAAGAGGAGAGTATAAGAAATTAACTTCGAGGATGGTGTGCTCGCATTTCAGACTGAATCTTTACTTTCATCTGACTGATTGGTCAAATGATTTCATAGTGTGAATTCTACATAATAATATGTATCGTTTACCTGACAAACAACACTAACTTTATATTTCGTGTTTCGGTTTAGTAATACCATTGCTTGATTTGAGTTTTCTTGATGGATAACTTGCAACTCCTTTTTGGAACCAAGGTCCTATCAAGCTAGGAACTTTGGTTCCAGAAAGGTTGCGGTAGCAGTCAACTGTTATAAATCATCACATAAGAAAAAAAGCGTTATGGATTTTCAATGTGAATTTTACCGTTTGGTCCGACACAGTTACGTCATGCTTTTTTTTAACAGGTTTTGTGAACTTTTTCCAATGCAAGAAAAGAGTACAGAACATTAATTCGTGGAGTCAACCGAACCCACATATCTTAGTCAAAAAAAATTACAATTGCCTTTTACAGATTTTTGGGAAATGTAAGAATTAGTACTGTTAAATAATCTAAATCAAATGTATTTTGTTTGAATCCATTGTCACGTAAATGGCGTGTACTAAAGTATTGAATACTTCCGTATTCATAAGTGGCTTCCCCGTTTCTAAAATACGCACGGTAAAGATCTGCAATGCCCTTCCGGATTCCGTTTTCCTTACCGCATAGCCATCTATAGTATATGAAGTAGCTCCAAGTCAAGAGTGAATAGGCATCTTCTAGGCAAGCGCTCTTCACTGTAAGCGTATTATCATTGACCGTCAGGGGTTATTGCAGCCAAGGGGTACTCTTATCATTGAACGCCAGGGGTTATAGCAGCCAAGGGCTACTCTATACTTAGGAAGAACAAACGAAATCGCTATCGATTTATTTATTTGCGATTAAAAAGTGATTTTTGTGAACATCCTGTATATTTCATAACGTTAATTTTATGTGTTCGTTTAATAGTTATACGATGTTATATAAATGAATTAAAATGAATGAATTTCGCACTGAGTGTTTTTAATAAACTTCAGGTTTCATCATCATCATCATCATCAACATCGTTTTATTAAATTAAATAGATCTGATTATCTTCTTTGCATATTGGACTAACACCCGACTAAGTAGCTTAGTTAATACTATATTAAATTGCACTGTACTGTAGCAATAAATACATCTGTTGATAATCGGTTAAAATGAAAATTAGCTTACTTGCAGACTTTGAGCTGGTGTAAATAAAACTCTAAGATTTCTTGTTGCATATTATTAAATAAGTGGGCTCTAACCTACAAGAAATGTATGTTAGGTACTTCGTATGATGCCACGATAAGTAGCAAACGTGTAGCTGTTTTATTGTAAAAAAGATATCTTTCACCTTAAGTTTATACACATATATCTGCACAAATATATAAAAACATATATGCGTGTTTAATTACTACATAGTTTGTGAATAGTAAGTGATTAAAAATTCCTAAATAATTATTATTATGATATTCATATATATAATATAATCATTCTCTTTACTAACTACAATAATGCAGGGTTTTAATAGAAATAAAAATAAACATGTATACATATCTTTATAGATAAGTAGAAAGAGCTCCTTCTGATTCATTGAACCGTAATTACACATCGCACGTAAAGCGGAAAAAATGGTACATTAAACAAGAAATACAGAGATTCGGAAACGTTTCAGCAATAGGTACATCGTGAAAATGCAGCGTTAAAATTGGGATTGAGAGTGACATACAAGTTTCAGATTCTCCATGAGATTCAAATCTTAACATACAACATTGCAATTTGTGTCGTTTAATGATTTAATATGTTACGATCGTGGTGACTATTATTTTTAAACCTCATAAAATTTATTTGGCGTGTAATCACGATGTCAGTGCCATAAAGACTCAGACGGTCGACTGTCGCAGTGGGCAGCGATCCTGCTTTCTGAGTCCATGGCCGTGGGTTCGATTCCCACAACTCGAACATGTTTGTGTGATGAACACGAATGTTTTTCAGTGTCTGGGTGTTTATTTGTATATTATAAGTATTTATGTATATTATTCATAAAAACATTCATCAGTCATCTTAGTACCAATAACATAAGCTACGCTTACTTTGGGACTAGATGGCGATATGTGTATTGTCGTTTTATATTTATGTATTTTATTATAACGAATTAGTGGAGTGTTTGTGTTAGTGTGCATCAGGGATTTGGTAGTTTGAATTTTGAAAACATGACTTTTGGGCGCCTTTGTAGTATTGTGCGTCGCATAAATAACTTATGGCAAAGCAAAAGTGGAAATGACAAACAATAGAATGCAAAATAATGGAAAGGTTTTAATTGTGCAGATTCCAATATTCCTTTTGTTTAAATATCCTAGTGCAAAAAACGCTTTGAAAATGGCGCGGAAAATCTTTTATCCAAAAAACTCTATAGCTTTTGAATCCAGAGTGACAATTGTGTGGTATTAGGTATCGTTCATCGTCATCAGTCAAACAAGTGAGGCTAAACGCCTACGCTTCGGTTTGTTGGACACAGAGCGGTACTTTGTAGGACGTTTTCCTCGCAAGCCCAGCGAAGTGGTATACTGTTTATAGGCGATGGTTTTTCATTTATGATCTTAGGTGCTTCTCTGTCCGTTAAAAATACAAAACAAAAGACAATACCAAATGTTCAGAGGAATATAGTTTCTTTTTTATTCACTTATCAGGTCTTCTCTGTCGATTACATATATTATTAGACGGCCGATTGGCGCAGTTTACAGCCACCCTGCTTTCTGAGCCCAAGGCCGTGGGTTCCCACTACTGGAAAATGTTTGTGTGATGAGCATGAATGCTTTTCAGTGTATGGGTGTTTATATGTATATTCTAAGTATTTATTTATATAATTCATAAAAATATTCATCAGGCATCTTAGTATCCATAACATACGCTTACTTTGGGGCTAGATGGCGATGTGTGTATTGTCGTCGTATATTTATTTGTTATTATTTATTTATAGCAAAAGTATCCAAAATCAGAGCAGAATTGTAAGCTTCCACTAAGTAATCCACTTTTTGGGGTATATGTTTTTAGGTGCTTTAAAAATAAGCTTTACCATCATCAGTCTATTAAAGTAACGCTGGACACATGCCTCCTCTTTCATAAGAGCGTGTGTTTTAGAGCATAGCCACAACGCTGCTTTTATGCATGTTTGTGGGCGGGTCTATAATAATGGACAGTAGATAACTAAATTGCTAAAAGGCCCTTAAAAGTTCTTCGTCATTACTAACATATTTTAATAGTACTCCGCTACAAGCCGTATTAGTTCAACAAAATTCAAAATTAATTTATTTAAAGTAGGCCAAGCCTGTATATTTGCAAAAAATTAACTTTGATTTCTCTCGATTGTATCATGGCTGTCGTTGTGCCATCGTAATGTAATCGGCAAGTGTAAAAAGTTTATTATGGGCGAGTTCCTTACACGTTGCAGAGGGAGAGAGACAGAGGATATTTCGGCATTATCGATCCGTTCTGGCTGCGTGGCGCGGGAACTGCGGGGACCCGAAATTCAAGCAGGTATCTACATTACTGTTATAATTACACATTGTTCTTATGTTGGACAACATTGATAATTAATTTTACGCTGTCAACATTTATATGCAACTATGAGAATTATTTAAGTAAAAAAAAATTATTACTACTGATTGGTGTTTTCATTGCATTTTCAAATATGTAGCTTGAGTATAAGTGAAGAGAATTTAGTTATTCTGTCAATAGCATATATCCTAGTAATTTGAAATTTACGTAAGACTATATGTAAATATTATAGAAAATTGGGATATATGTTTTTAGGTGTTTTAATAATAATCATTTTGTACTTTAGAGGTTATAATGTCTGTTTAATTTTGCTCAAATTTCGTGGAGATCTGATGAATGTGATTGGAGATAGAGGACACAATTCCTCAACGGACGTCAGACAACCCGTTATTTAAGGCTTAGCGATACTGAATACTATAATTTTTTTTAGAACTACAACTAAATTGAATGCCACATCAAAAAACAAAATCAAACGCGGATGAAGTCGCGGGCAAAAGCTTGTAAGAATATAAATAAATAATTAAAATAAATTGCTAAGCAGGCTACTATCTCTTTAAACTTGTTCGTCATTACTAACATATTTAAAAAGTAAAAAAGGAACAAAGAAACATACGAGTAGATCTTGAAGCGGTGATAGCCCATGAGGTAGGACTTTCACTTCACTTCTGGAGGGCCGAGTTCGAACAGCACGCACCTCTAACTTATATAAGTTATGTGCGTTTTAGCACCTGCATGCCTGAGAGTTCTTCATAATTTTCTCGAAGGTGTGTGAGACCAGAGAAAGTTATGAAACTCCCAAAATTTACCCTGCCTAACATCGAACCCGGGAACGCTAACATAAAACCACAGCACTCGCCGTTGCACCAGTTACTTCGTCAAATGAGTAACAATAACAAGCTAAAAGTTATCCCTAGGGTCCAGTATGAATGCCGTGTCCGTAGACCACGCTGTGTCCACATTCATGTCCGAAATCTAGTCGTAATACTTGTCTCAGCGGAACAAAGTACAAATATTATCGCCACTATGAAAAAACCAGATGATACAATTAAACCGTTGCCTAAACTTTAGCACTTAAAGACATCAAAGAGCGTTCCATAAAGGCTTTGACAGAAAAATTGGATATTAAGACAACAAAGTGGAAGCTTTTACTCAAGCCTTTGAGCTGAATGCAACTGTTATTTTGGTCTACGCGGATAAATGCGAGCGCAAGCCGGATTCTTTTTGTGCTGTCTTTTCGCTTACCGCTCTGAGAGATTTCTCTATTCGTTGAAAATTGAACTCTGTTGACTAGTGTGAACTTGAGATCACATTAAATTTAGCATGAGTTATGCATATGAAATGAAATAGGATATTTTTTCCACTTACACAATCCAATAGGCAATATTTAATATGTATATTGTATATCCAATATCTTAATATTAATATTTCATGTAATTTCTTTTTATTTAGTTTTTGATTATTACTGTATATTAATTATTCTGTATATAATAGTGTAGATTGGTCAAAGACACAAAATAAATGATAAGTACTTATTATTATAATCCGTATCCTTACTAATGTTATTAATGCGAGTCTGAGTTCATATTTTAATTTTTTATTTATTTTTATTCCACTACAAGTCAGCCCTTAACTGCAATCTCACCTGGTGGTAAGTGATGATGAAGTCTAAGATGATAGTGGGCTAAGCTGTCAGGGAGTAAGGTAGTTAAACCCCTAATCGGTTCTACGCGACATCGCACCGGAACACCAAATCACTTAGCGGCACGTCTTTGGGTTAAATAGCCACGGCCTAACTAGACCAGACCAGAGAAAAGGCAGAAATTATAAATTCAAGAATTCATTTATTTATTTGTCTGTCAGATCAAAGGATAGACAGGATTTTATTATGATAAAGAGTTATTTTAAATGTACCGTAGGATAGCAATAAAGCTCAGTAATTATGTTCAACCTTTCCATTATAAAATGTCTGAAAGGTATTTGATTTTAATTTGACGTAATATAAGTCTTGGAATAATTTACAAGGTATTCGTATTCGGAATAATTAAAAATAACCTAAAAATGTTCTATAATTTTGTTTTGCTCTTTTAGCAATTTGCGATCATAGTTGTAACATAATTGTTATCAGATAAATATTATTGCAGGGTATTATATTTTTTTATATCAATAATCGCTAAGAGTGTTTTACATTGTAGAATATCGATGAATGTGTAATTAATTGCCTACTATTTAAATCTGTTGAAAATCTGTTCTTATTTAAAAACTAATCACTAAAAAAATATCTAATCTGAAGAAGATAACATCATATATTATCGAAATTAAGCTTAATTTGCTATACTCCGCGAAAAGCAGGACAATCTGTGTGGTGTAATTTATAATTTCTTCAATACTTATATGGAGTATACAGCAAACAGATCTTCGGCAATATACCCTCTACGCACGTTTCGCTCCAAAACCACTTTAAGTCACTTAAAATTACTTTAAGTCACTTAAGTCACTTAACACTTATTCATTGTAAAGTCAAGTCAAATTAAGCTTAATTTCGATAATATATCATGGATTTCCGCAAAGTAACGCCTGCTTCTATCCAATATCGAAGATAACATCATCATAACCTATAAACAGTCCACTGCTGGAGATGGCACATACTCACCACGCTGGATAGAGGGGTTGGTGATCGCAGTAGATGGAAGTAGGTACTAACTAGCAACAATGAACAATGATTATTTTCGAAAATGGAGTATAAAAATGATACAGATAATCTCAAATTAACTCTATCTTCTTAGAAGACAATGCTGTCATAATAGTATCATATTATTATCTCCTGTTTTTAAAACCTATTTTTCATAAACGGTCTTTAATGTTACCAATTATGAGTCCAAGGCCGTGGGTTTAATTCCCACAACTGGAAATTTGATTAATTTAGACCTTATTACAGGCACTTATGAAGCATTCATACATTTAAATGTTACACTAATATTAGTAATGGTGATAACTGCATTCGTTAACTTAAAACTGAAGCTAGGAGGGTTCAAAAGAGCCCTGGTTTAAGAAGAGCCCACAACAAACTTAGCCAGGAAAAAAAATGGAAACCGTTAATTTCTATTTTTATTTATAAGTTTAGAATGGCGACAACTGGCTAATACGAGTAGGTAAAAGCAAGTGGAAGTGACCAAAATAGACAGTATTAAAACAGTGTGTTCTAAATATAGATAGACAAGGCGCTACTAATAAACATAATATTTAGATGATGTCTGTTTATAGACATCGGTGTATATTGTTTAGCTTGTTCCATTATTCATCGAACTAAATTCCATAATTGACTCGTAAAGATCTATTCAAACTCAGCCGACTACAGCTCGGGTCGTGCTGGCTTAGCCTCTCAAATAGATGCAGCTTCCCGCGTGTTTCTCTCGGTCTCGTTATGATAATCCTGAAGACAAAGTTTTGTTGTTGTTTGCTGTGGCAGTTCAAAACCGGAGTCACAATATTCAAAAGTAAATACAAAAAATATCAAAACAGTACTTCACACTACTGAAATGTATACGTTTTTTTTTTATAAATGAAAATATAATTATTATGATATCTAACATTTATATTTTTATATTTTTATTTTATTTTTATTCAAACCATAGTCAATTCTGTAGCTTCCGTTAGTGCTGAGTATGGCATTAACATCAATACCAAAAACACGAAATTCATGGAAATTAGCCGAACACCTGAGCTAATCAATTCTTTGTACCTTAATGGTCAGGTTCTTGAACTGGTATCCAAGTTCAGATATCTAGGCACAATGGTTGACGACAAAGGGGATCATAGTCTTGAAGTACGCTGCAGAATAGAGCAAGCACGCAACGCCTTTTCTAGACTGAAAGAGTTCTCTGTGACCGACACCTAAGCATTGCTCTTCGAACACGCATAGCGCGGTGTTATGTGTTCTCTGTACTCTTATATGGCGTAGAAGCTTGGACTCTAACAGAGACCATGTCTAGGAAACTCGAAGCGTTCGAGATGTGGGTGTACAGACGTATGTTAAAATATCTTGGACAGATCGTGCATGGAATAGCACTGTATTGCAGAGAATGGGTAAGGTTCCAGAGGTACTCTTAACAATTAAAAAAAGAAAGTTAGAATATTTTATTCATGTGTTTTAATAATATGTTAGGAAATTTTACCACTTATCTTGAGAGCACATAAAACAGCTAGTCCCAATTAGGTATTATCGTTACTATAATTAGTACAGCCCACCAAACTACATCAAAGCAGCGTGGTTAACTATAGCTCCTCTGAGACAGTATTCCGTGCCCAGTAATGGGCCACTCATAGTTTGAGGATGATGCGGAGTGCTAGATGTGTTTTTATTAATTTTTAAAACAACTATATAAAAATAACTTTTTGCTTAGACCATTACAACAACCCTATTATAAACCGCAGCATTCTGGTAACATTGAGGTGATACTGTCACGTTAGCGAACATGTCACGTGCCAGTATTGTTATACGAACAGCCCTGTATTGCATTGCGGGGAGCGATGCGGCGTGACGTCATACCGAGGCGGGGGAGCGGGGGGAGGCGACATGGCCTATTTATCCCGGGAAGAGGGAAGAGTGAAAAGGTCCCGGATATTCGGACAGCTCTTATAATTAGGGGTTATCGTATTAAGGAGGATACGGACGAAAGCCAGATTTACTGGTGTTGTAGCATTAAAGAATTGGCACGGATGCTTTTATGTCAAATTAAATGTGTATTTTAAGATTGCCGTGTGTGCTGGCTACAAGGGCGTTGTAATTACTGTCCTTAAAGGCGTTATGTAATCTGAGCGCATTTTGCTACCATTATTATAGTAGGTACCATATTAGGACACGCCCATTTTTATCCATATAGAGTTATAATCATATCATATGCAATACTTATTTTGTGATAGTTTTCTGTTGCAATTGGTTAATGGTTTGATTAAACCTTTACTTCTAACGTCCAAAGTATTTGGTTCGAAGATTAAATTCAGTAGTGCTTTTTCTAATTTCCCTGTCTATAAGAAACGTTCTACTAACTTTATTATTCGATCGAAAGATTTGTATAGATTGATTATTAAATCTTTAAAACAGAAACGGTTATATTGTATTTACCATCATGTTATTATGTAAACAAATATGTCAGTAATAAACGCGAGGTCAAAGATAAATGTGTTATGATTTAAAAATAGGTACATCGCGGCAAAAGTAATAGATCTTCTAAGACAGCTCAAGAAAACTTTATGAAAAGACCAACCGCTTCTTTGCAGAGTTATTGCCACCCAAAACATATTTTATATTTTTCTTATAACAGTTTCGTAAGTATAGCGCCAATCATTTGTCTAATAAGACTAAATCATTGGCTCGCGAGTACTAACCGCATACCGCAGTGATCGATAGTCTATTTTGCTTTACGCATGCTTTCTCTACGAGACATAAAATGTTATTTTCATAAGAAATATTTTAAATGTCGAAATCCACTTAAAAAGTCATCTCATTACTGTCGTCGTTAAAACCGATTGGTAACTACAACAAACTGTTATAGACATGGGCAGGGCAGCTTAACGTCGAAAACAGCAAAATTATGCACAATCAGGCACTACGTTTTTCAAATACTTCTAAGGTACTTAGCTTCCAATATCTGATTGTGACGTTTGATATTACGTATTTTGAATTTCCGAATAATAATATTAGTATTTAGGCATTTACATTATTCGGGAACAAAAAATTTGTCTAAGTATAAAATCAAAAAAGACCAGGAAATACAATTATACCATAGACAACTTAATAACATTGTCTTGCTATTAATATTTCTATGAATTATATTTTGCTGCATTATTAAAATTTCTCCTCCTCCTGCAGGGTTGTATTGCGATAGTTGGCTACAGAGTGTAAAATAGATGATTTATGCCTATACCAGTCGTACCAGATATTAGTTCAAACCAAACAAAAACGTGAATGAAGAAGCATTGAAATTGAATTTGGATTAGAATTTCAAAATTCCAAATGACCGTCCGCTGAGGACATCTGATATAGCTGCTGTAATTCTTATATTAATATGATTTTAATCAAAACATTTGAATTAGATTTGAAGTATAACAAAGTTATCACTCTTGGCACTCTCCCTTTCTCTTGCTGTTATTCCTGTTTACAAATGATGCCTGAAAGATATGGCTTACAGTAATAAGACCTTACTCCTTACTACTTCTTTTCCTGTATGTTATACGTGCATTTTAATTTTTTTCTTCCCCATGATAACAACTGGTAGTTATTACTAATAGATAATTATACTATTAATTAAATGATCAAATGATGGCTTTAAAATTGAAGAAACAGACAAGTTTTATAACTGCATTTAGAAATAACGATAAACACGGTAACGTGAATTCTTTATGCATATAAAAAAAGTCGTAATTCATGTCACTTGAAAACAGAAAAGCCTTCATCATCAACAGGCTGCCGAGGTTACAAAGCAACGACCTTGTGACGACTACTCTTCAGTTAAGTAGAGGTTCAGGAGTACTATATATAGAACTCTTAAAACTATTTCTGTGTGTAAAACTAAATACATGCCTTCTAACCCGTAGCTGAACAATCTATCGGGAGTTATCTATCTATATGAGAGAGAAGCCCATAAGTGAGTTATAAATTAGGTTATTACTATGTCTTTTGAAGCGGTGACCCGGGGCCCGAGTTCGAATCCCTGCACGCTCCTCTGAAGTTACGTGCGCTTTAAGTAATTAAAGTATCACTTGCTTCAACGACGAAGGATAAATATCGTGAAAACCTGCATGCCTGAGAGTTCTCCATAAAGTTTTCAAAGGCGTGTGAAGTCCACCGATCCGTACTGGGCCAGCGAGGTGGACTACGGCCTTTACCCTCCACATTGTGGGAGGAGACCCGTGCCCTGTAGTAGGCCAGTAATATGTTGATATGATGATGATGATGTCTTTAACTACTCCAAATTATTCCATGAGCAAGGGAAGAAAGTTTATATTAAACTATGTCATATCCATTAAAGAAATGAGGAAATCGTGTTTCATATGTTTTGAAAGTACCAAAAACTGGTAGATTACGTGGGTGAAATAGAGAATATAAGTTGGTTAATGATATCCACCGAAATTGGTACTTTGGGTTGCGTTTTAAAGTAAAAGTATCTACGTTTTACACAGATAAAAAAATTTACAACAACGAAAGGTAGAATATGGAATAAAAGTTTGTATTCCAAATAATTCTTTTCTATTTGAAAACAAATTTTACACCAAAAAGGTTTGCAAACATTATTTTCACTTATAAGACAGGTTAAAAGAAATTGGTGATAAATATATTCACTACAAACCGTACATGCAGAATGACATCAAGTAAATTCAAGTTTTCTGAAGTTCGGAAACAAAACTAAGAAAATTCAAACTACGTATTTACAGCCTCAATATGGTTTCACTTTCACAGTCTAAGCTATATAAGCGGATTTATCGTGTCCCCGTTTCCATGGAAACGTTAGAAGTGGGATATTGAAAAGATTTTACCGCGAATGGATGGCAAAAGGCAAAACGTCAGGTGCGAGTAGGATTATGGATTTGATAAGGCCCCTACCTTTAGGTAAATACTATGCTTTAGGTAAATACTATAATGTTGATAGAAAAGTATTGAAATTAATTATTACGTTATTTAAGTCAGTTAAGAATGTTAGTTAAGTCTAAGCTCCGCAAGTAGCATATAAAACATCGTGAGAAACCAATCTTCGCAAAATGTTGCATTGAATACCTTTCAACCCGAAAATCCCGAATTATCCCCCAAAACTAATAGTTCCGATGGAATAAAAAACGGAATAAAACACAGACTGGGTAAAAAAATTACATTTGTTTTTGTTTGGCTTTACTCATCCTAATGTAGAAACGACAGACGTAATGTATATCGTACAGCGAGTGTTATTATGAAATTTAAATTTTTTATTGAAATTTGCTAAAATCCACGAAAAGCCGGAGAGCCTGGATGGCATAATTTATATTGTCTTCAATCCTTATACTTTACACAAAACAGATCTTCGGCAATGTACCCTATACGCACGTTTCGCTCCGAAACCGGAGCTTCCTCAGGAGATGTTGACTTTACAATTAATGCAAATAATATATATAATAATAATAAGCTAAATTTTCATAATATATCATGGATTTCCGCAAAGTAGCGCCTGCTTCGATCAATATTCAGAGTCGTGAAATAATACACTCGGTATTATTTCAGCAGCATGCATGTATTATGCAGCGAGTTTTTTATGTAGCGTGTATCTGTTCAGAATATGCCTTGCATCATAAAGCCATGATACAAGCACATGCTGATTGAAATGAGAAGAGGTCATAAAATTCTCTATTACAATTTTTAAATTGGCTAAGGAGTTCTTGAACAAAGGATTGACAATCCCCATCCTACCAGCAACGTACTAACGGATATAGCATCCCATTGCGATGCCGCATAGAAACCAATTAGAGGGTCAATAAACTGTCATACCCTTTACTAGTTAGACCATCAGTAGACTATATCAGTGGCTAAAAAATGAATAGATGTTTTCATTGATATCGGTCATGACCTACAAAAAATTGGCGTCTGCACGTCTCCGGTCGAAGCACCGCACTGCCGTATCATTCCCGAGTAACCCCCCTCTCCTTACCTCACGCCCCTCACCCTTTTTCAACAGAGGAATCCGCGAAGACATTCCCCGGCGAAAATTATGGATTAGCTGCGGTTTGTACTGTACACGGCAGCTGATAAACCTTTTTTAGTGTTCCGCCACCAAACTGGTGAACCGTTATGATAGTTGATTAGTTTGTCCGTTTGTTACAACTTTATAATAACCATAGAGGTAATTAATTATTAAAGGTTACAGTTTTGTATTTTATTTTCTTACAAAAAAATAACATTTTACCTCCTTCATCTCCAAAAAAAACCGATTGTTTTAATCAGCAAAATCTTTATACACTAGAAGTAATTTGTGAGGTACAGTGTTTTCAATTAATTGAAATATTTACACGTTTTCTGCGTAGGTACGAAACACTAACACACAAGACTCTGACTCGCGCTTATCTATTTTTTTGTTAAATTAAGAAAAAAATTGTAGTTAAGGAAGACGTAAAGAACTCGATATCCTTTTAATATTTTAAATGCGCCCGACAAGCCGCATTGTAGCATTGTAGCGGGGGATGGTCGTAATTGTAAATAGGTGTTTGTTAGTAAAGTTAATAGAAAAACAGTCTTAAGACAGCATTTTATAGAAAGCATTTTTAAAATTCTTATTGCATGAACAGTAATGCGGAAAAAGAGCAATCTGCTGAGTTTCTTGCCGGCCCGTCACGGTAATTCAATTCAATTCAAATATTCCTTATTCATGTAGCCTATCACAAGCACTTATAAAGCGTTCATATAATATATGTTTACATAATTGTAAGGGGATGGTGATTACTTCGTTTGCCAACTAAAACCTAAAGCTTCGAGGGTTCCAAACGCGTCCTGGTCTAAAAAGAGCCCACAACAAACTTAGACGGGTGATTTTGTTTTTACCATATCACAGTAAACTAATATTAAGCTATGAAGTTAAAGAAATTCACACCCAAGCTTTTTTAGCGGTTAAGCAATCCTTAAGATTAAAATAGGATTTTTCTCTGAGCTTACGTTTTATAAAAAACTTTGAATTCATGGAGAGAAATCTCAAAGATTACATTGGCTAATTTGTTCTAAAATAATCTGTAATTGTTCTTTAATTAACTATCAATTTTATATAGCCTAGTAAACTGCACAACGAGTTAATTTTTGCTTTTAATATTTAAACTGTTACAGTCTCTTTTTTATATTTTTATGGTAGTGATAGAGTCAAAACAAACTTGGCAAATAAATGAATTGTAAATTTTTGATGTTAATTCAAGTATGAAAGTTTTGTCTGACGAGCTTAAAAGAGAAAATAAAAAAAAAACTGAAGCTAACGCAGCTGAAGATAAACATAGGTAGGTTAATGGGTAGTTATTTAATTAGAATTGACCCATTAAGAACTTGATCACGCTAGCACGTGGAGTGTTACCTCGATATTCGTTTCGGTCAACGCCCTATTAGGTCACACCCAACATCTCAAGGGCCTTCAGATGGGTTGCAAAATTTAAAATTTTCACTGTAAAATAAAATTACATCATAATCATCTTTTTAATATCACTGCGCTGCTCACAGGGCACTCTCATAGGTGAGTTAGTTTAGAGCGAAGACCCACCATGCTGCTTCAATGAATGTTCGCGGGCACTGCTCTTATTTAATGTACCTAATATGCCTTTCTTCGCGACATCATATCGGACTGCTAAAGTGCTATGCGGAATGTCTTGTAAGTTTCCTTTGATGGAAGGTGTGTTATCCTGAACTTGTGCCAATAATAATTTTGATCTGAACTACATTAGTGAATTTCTAAAAATTAACAATCTTTAACACTTAGTGTTAGTAACTAGGATAGGCAGGTTAACGTGCTCGAAGAAGCACGAGGAAGACACTGCTTATTTCTTAATTCCAAGTTGTTCTTACCTACTGTAACTTTTTTGTAGAAAAGTCTCAAAAGTTCGATGAGTTCTAGAGGTTCGATGTTAAGGTCCCTCTAGACCAACGAAATAGTTCGAATCATCGACATCTTATCCATATTCTGAGCACATACTTTGTGGGTCGGTTTTGAGTCACGGTTCACGGGCTGTAGCAATATAAAAAGGCTTACCGAGGGACAACGTCAATTTTTATTTATTTAAGAATTTGGGCCTTACCAGGGAACGCATCCTGGGCTCAACTCAGTAATTCATACCAACTTGTTATCCACTCACAAGCTCGATAACCACTAGCTTAGTAAACCATACGCGCTGATAGTAATTTCCATAGTAATATTATTATAAATATTAGTTCTTTTTATATATTTGCCAGGCTATTCTATATTTGAACAGATCTTGTCCAAAGTTAGCAGTTGATGGCATTCTCGAGACTGGCATAGCATAATTAAAAGTAAAGCTTTTAACATAGAATTTGTTTAATATTCAAATAGTTTATTAGCCGATTACAAAGATTGGGAATCATCCGTAATGTATAACCATTCAAACATACTTTAAAAAATTGTCCAAGCTCGTCCTTCACCCAAAGAAAAGCTTTTTGTTAAAACATAAACCTACAACAGGAAAAAAGTGCCCTCTTGTCTTTAGGACAAGTAAACGCAGCACAAATTGAAATTCCTACGCTCGTAGTATGAATTTCGTAGCAGCTACAGGAACTATCATGTAGCACGAAGTCCTACGGAGGCTACATGTTCTACGACTGCGTAGCAGAGATGGCGTTGTTGGTTTTTATCGTTTTGTAGGTAGGAATCAAACAGGTTTATTTTTATTCTTTATAGATAAACAATCTTAAAATACGTAATAGTTACGTAATATTATAGTACGAAAATGCCAAATTGAAAAGAATAACTGTAAATAAGTATCTCTTATCTGATTTCGACGTTGATACACAAGGGGTTTCTAGCTAGTCAAAACATGTTTCTCGCTCAAGTCTACGCCATCTATTGACTCGTTTTCAAACTACTAAGCAAGCTTTGGGTTCCCTGCGTTCGTGAAAAGAGACAACCACAAGTCCATTCTCATTTGATAGTTCCTACCTACTTTACACAGAGGTCGCTGATTTCAATCTGGTTTTTCTGGAGTTTGTTTTTCAAGACAGACTTGTATAGAAGAGAAAACGAATTAGCTATTTAAACACTGACGCAAAAACAATTATGTGTGCATTTGTCAGCGTTTAATTATAAAATATAAACATTAATAATATTCGATGGTGTAATATAATAAAGAATATAAATATTTTTGTTTAATGTCGCGAGAAGTTTTGTAAGTTTCAAGTGTTCTTATGATATCAATTTAAATATAATCTTTCAATTTGCTGTAAGCTTAGAACAAGTTGAGACAACGGTATAAGCACATATTTATCACTCATCGTGATTTTAAATTCGTACTTTAGGCTTCGTAGTTTTGGTGAACTAAAGGTCAATTTTTGGCCCTTGTGCTAAAAATTTATAAAGTTATAATTGAGTTTCCGGCTCTGGGTTCTAGTATTGATCAAAAGATATACCTATTAGACCTTGTGAGAATATTTTTTTGATGCATTGAGTATATAAATACTATGTTGTTTGTTACTTTTTTTTCTACTTTATTACGATGTTTTCATCCATTTCTTGTTAGTATTCATGTATTCCTCGATGTTTTCCTTATTAATTTACCCGAAGACCAAAAATAAAAACGTTATAGCCGTTAATTGTATATCACTATAGTAAAGTATAAAACAAAGATGATAAGTAGACTACAGTATATTTTACTTCAATAATGACAGTCTATAGCCAATACATATTTGAAAATTTAATGAATGTTCACAAAAATATATCAAAGTTTAAGAGAAAATGTGAAAATAATTTGAACGTCAGAAGCAAAAATAAACTTGCAGTGCAGTACACTAGACTACATAAAATAAGAAATTCATTCATAGGAAATTGTATACTAATTAACAATATAAATTACAGGTTGATATGTTGGGAAAGCTCAAACAAATTTCCTCGCAATCGAAGTGAGAAGCAAGTAGCACTATCTACCGTTTTTTATAATCCCCTAGAATGTTTGTCCTTGACTGAATTTATCCTGAAGGTAAGTGACGATGCAGTCTAAGATAGTAGCGGACTTTGTTAAGGGTATGGCGGTTCTAATATACCCACAGCCTGAATTGATTTCTTGCGGCATCGTACCGGTACGCTTAATCTTTTATCGCTTCCCACCGCAGAAAAATTTAGAAACTTTATGATCGCAGCTGGGAATCGAACTTGGAACCTCCCACTTCTAAGATCAAAGTACTCACCACCGCGCCAGAAAGGTGTTATAAACACCAAATCTTATTGTTTTTCTAGCTTATATTTGCTAATGTAAAACTAAATGAAATCTAAAACGTTTTCGAAACCACCGCAGAGGCACAGTTGCTAAGATGCTGGCAGCATTGCCCCTTTTGTTTGAGCACTAGTAAGTATTTACAATTATTCATTGTAAAGTTAACATCTCCTGAGGAAGCTCCGGTTTCGGAGCGAAACGTGCGTAGAGGGTACATTGCCGAGGATCTGTTTGGTGTAGAGTATACGGTATGAAGAAATTATAAATAACACCATATAGATTCTTCTGCTGTTCGCGGTGCATAGCAAATGAAGCTTAATCTTCATAATTTTTGTTTCTGCCGCAAAGGTTTTTTTTTTTCGGATTGTGTATAGCTGATTAACCCTAATGATTTTACCAGCGTAACGCGGGCTTGTTGGCGAGCCTCGGAATAGGGCTCAGCCAGGAAGAAAGCCGCAAAGTAGCATTGTTGCAATGCTGTGTGTTTGCAGGTATACGCCATCTTAACATCTACGCCTTCGGTTGATAGACACAGAGTGGCACGGCAGCATGGCACGTGGTCCTTGCTTGCTGTGCTTAGTGTTGCCCCTTGCTCTGTTTATAAGCGATGGCGTTCCTCTTCCCATCAGGAGGGCCATCATTCTGGTCTGTCAATTATTAATATGTAAAAAAAAGTGAAACTTAAACTTACAATTGTCGACTTGGCTGTAAATTAAGCTCGATCTATAGATTCGACAGGCACAACCAGGCCATGTAATGATATTATAATGATAGGGTAATCTTGACAACCGGAACCAGCCAGTTTCAAATAAATGTGTAGTAGGCAGCTACACATTTACTTGAAAATGTAGAGCAACTATGTCGCTTGCACTCTAGTTAAATTTAATATGTTTAATATTTTTATAATTTTAATTATTTTCGTTTCACGCACTTCAAAAGGTTGTTTAAAATATTGGTATCATGAACACTGCGATCTTAATGTAAGCCTAATTTTTTTTGATATTCCTGAGCGTTCTATGTGCCACCTATTTAGCTTTTCGAGAACTAAGTTATTTTAAAACATTGCCATCTAGTAGGCAAAGGATACACTAACTCTTTCATACTCTTAATAGTTGAAATAAATAATGTTAGTACATTTTACTTCTTCTTCTAAATTATAACTTAGAATCATTCGCGGTAAATTCAGGGCTTTCATTATTGAAAGTGGCTTTTTTTCGGAAATAAATGTTGAACTTTATATAACACGACGCTCTACGATGAGTCTAGCGACGAATGCTCTGATATGAAACATATTTCTACAACCTTCGCTGGCATTGTAGTTCGACTACTCGTCGCTAGGTGGCGTTTTTTGTAGCAAAAGTTATCAGAATATCATGAAACTTATCAGTTAACTTTGTTTCGCAAGTTACTTCATAGATTTTTTTGATTATTTTATTAAAATGAATAAGAAGTACTATACTTAAATGCAAAGACATGAATACATTAACTGTAAATCTTTGCGTGGGTGACATTATATTTTTTTGTTATGTAAGAACTTTTAGTAAAAATGACATAATGGAAATATTAAGAATGGATATAATAATGGCTAATTTCTGGATAGATTTCAACAGATGCATAATTAATGTAGGTTTTTTAACCTTTTTTTATACATACATCGAATCGAGTGATCATAGGTAGGTAATATATATTATAGTCCACTGGATGGGATTTAATTTAAAATTCTTTCATTTTTCAATTCACCGCGTCACAAAGTTAAAGAATGGCACTTTTAAATTATATACCCAATTTACCCCGGCTCGTCCTCTCAGGTGACATGAATAATTAACATGTCAATATATATCATAATCACGGACAGATAGTAATTCTACTTTAGTATCCATATTAATTAAGAATATAATTATTTAACTTTGTTTCTTGTCTTGTTGTTACCACCTTACCGGCAAAAGAGGTGTTATTAAGCGATTTTTCATTTCTACGATACCTCATATACCTAAACCAATTAGATTGCCTTACCCTTAAGACGTTTTCCCGCTACCATCTCAGTGTGGTATGAGACTGCAGTAAGGGCTAACAAGTAGCGAAATTGGAAAAAAAAACTGCCCCTACGTTTACATTATGAATATAACTTGAACGGTAACATAACCGGAAAAAAATCGTGTGTGCAATTATGCACGCACATAAAATATTTAAGCTCGTGTTAATTATAATACATTATTTTTTATACGCACTCAAATTAATAGGTTGAACAAAAGATAACAACGAATACTTCGAAAATAATGCTTATGCGTCACAAGCATTTATTTATTTATTTATTTTTATTTGGTAACTATGACCCATCTACACAATTACATAACAGAATAATTAAAGACTAAAATAAATAAAAAAAAAAGTTACATACATTAAATATTAATATGCAATATACAAAAAGTTACAAATTAAAATTTCTGCGTCTGCGTTTAATATACAGCTTGTAAATCGGAGAGTCGTATCGATTTATTCTAGCGATTTTGGGTTACTTTACACTGGTTACTTATTATTGGATATAGTTCATCTTATCTTATTTCGGCGCCATGAAGTTTTGTTTCATTTGGTAAATTAACGCTTAAATCACAAAAAGCCACCAAACTAAAAAAATAAACTCGAGTTCTGGTTTTTTATAAATAATAAATATACTACGACAATACACACATCGCCATCTAGCACCAAAGTAAGCGTAGCTTGTGTAATGGGTACTGAGATAGCTGTTGAATATTCTTTTATGAATATAATACACATAAATACTTATAATATACAGATAAACACCCAGACACTGAAAAACATTCATGTTCATCACACTAACATTTTCCAGTTGTGGGAATCGAACCCACGGCCTTGGACTCAGAAAGCAGGGTCGCTGCTCACTGCGCCACTCGGCCGGCTCGGTTATGTGCCTAAGTAATCAACATACTTCTTTGGTAGTAAATAGAAATATCATTTTTATGCATTTGAACTAGGTTGAACATCATCATAATGATGATAGAATTGTTTAACCCTCCCATGGTCATCATTAAATCCATTGCCGGCCCACTACAGGGCGTGGTTCTCCTCTCAGAATGTGACAGGTATAAGCCTTTTTCCTATGAGACCTGTCAGATATGCAGGTATCACAATTAATATTAATTTAAAAAATAATCTCTAAGTTAATTATTCTTTATAAAAAAAATATCTCATATTTGTCGTCTGTTATACAACGTGTAAATTAAAACCGTAGTCTTTAGAGGTGCATTATTTTCTGTCTCTTAGATTGTGTGAGACCCAAAACCTTAAATTGTTTGAGTAAACCACTTCCAAAGTTTTTACTGAAAGATATCAGATACAGATCTTACATCACAATATGCAAAATTAAAATCATGTGACTCCTGTCACTTTATCAGGTAGGTACGCCCAACGCACATACGTTGGGCGTTTATCTTTAAAAGAGTTGTCATAAGTAAACACTTACTAATATTTAATTCGTTTGTATAGAAAAATAAATATGCTTCTTTTAATTTAAAAGTAATTACAGGCTGTATTCCTTATAAAATATACTTATGCATCATTCAATATTATTTCGTAATCCTGTTACACGTTGTATAATAACGCAAAACTTTTGTTTCATTCGGAAAAACTTACTCCTATTTGATTTTTACTAAGAGAAATGAATGGATACATTTTAGTAGCTCGCCAAGCATAAAACTTCATAAGTAAATAAATAAATATACTACGATAATACACACATCGCCATCTAGCCCCAAAGTAAGCGTAGCGTCGATTATGGGTACAGAATATTTGTATGAATAATAAACATAAATACATAGAATATACATATAAATACCCAGACACTGAAAAACATTCATGCTCATCACACGAAAATAATCCAGTAGTGGGAATCGAACCCACGGCCTTGAACTCAGAGAGCAGGGTCGCTGCAAACTGCGCCAATCGGCCGTAAAAAAAGTAAAATAAAGTTTTTTTATTTTTGTCATTCTATCGGTCTGTGAGGCCTGAATATCTATCAATGGCTTAATCTATTATGACGGAACTGTCATGGCAAATAGAAACCAAATCTGTGTTACGATTTATCATGAAAAACCGGTAAAAATTCCGGTACGATTCCGCGTCAAAAACAACTAAGGGTGTGTGTTTAATATAACTACCATAAACCTAGCACCCGTTATTTTCTAATTAACTGTGAGAACAGATTACAGTAAGCAGTGCTTTCGGCCTCCATGTTGGAGGAGATCGTAATTCTTCTGAAGGCATTAAAGAAAAACAGACTAGCCCATAACCATCTTAGACTCGCTGAGCTTCAGCAAATCAAACCAGATGATACTGCAGTCCGGGCAATTATGGGATCTTCCAGTGAGAACGGTTTTTTTCATAGCTTAGCTTAGCTTATCATGACGATTTTTGACAACCTCACGGGCGCAACGGTGAGCGGAGTGAATTTAATTAGAAGGTCCCTGGTTCGATTCCCAGCAAGGGGAAGGGTCGGAAATTTGGGAATTTATAATTTCTGAATTTTCTCTGGTCTGGTTTGCTGGGCTTTGGGCGTGGCTATTTACTACCCTACCGAAAAATACGCGCCGCTACGCGTTTAAAAGTTCCGGTGCGATGTCGCGTAGACACTGATTAGGGGTATGTCTACCATACACCCTAACAGGTTGGAACGTTACCATCTTAACTGCATCATCACTTACCACCAGGTAAGATTGCAGTAGCTAAGTATGTGAGCACGTCTTACTCTCTCTGCTACACTACCTTTTATCATATCTTTGACCTTGCGCGGTGCTTCGCTGCCAGTGTCGTGCAAAAGGTTTTAGACCAGGGTAGGCATAATTCAGAAACTTGGCAGAAAATGGGAAAATCCTCCTACTTTACGAGTTGTATAATTATTAAGGGTAGGCAGTGATTCTGTGCGTGTATGAAGTGCACACTACAAGTCTGCTGTGGAAAAGCAGTCTTAATATTAAGTGTTTGCAAATCCCTAGTCTACAACGCAAACTTGCAAAAGTAAACATCTAACGCCCGAAGTTAATAATCAATCTAATCCAAAAGCTTGAGAAGGTAGGATTAATTAAGTAATGCTGTCCTTTACCACAGGGAACAGTAGGAAAAGGATAGCACTAGTAAACTGTTTGATTATCAATTAACGCTATAATGTTAGGGTGTAATTTTTTTTGTTTGATTTTAACCTAAAATTTAGTCATCAACAACATTGACTCTCTATTACCGGCCCGATACAGAAAAAGAAGGGAGTAGGGTGGTAGTATATGCGCATTGATAGACTTCTCAAGCAGTTGAAAACGTTGTGGAGAATCTCAGGCATGCAGGTTTTCTCTCGTTGTTTCCCTTCACCGTTAAAGCAGTCATATTTTAAACGTTTAATTGTTCTACGTAAAAGTACTACTTATGTTTTCATATATCTTCACTATTACTTTGATGGATATTGTTAATAAGGGTCTTCTCTTTTTAACAATATCTATCAATTAATGTGTCTTTCTAGCCTATATTCTAAAGTTTCATAATTTAGTTATAAGTTTGCTGTCAATTTTAATGTATTCGTTTGATTTATTAGCGGCTTCTTAAATGGTGTATGTGTTATTTTCTTTGTACTAATTTTAAGTATTAAGTCTACTGTTTGGGCCTTAATAAATGAAATAAAATTAAACTAAAAACGCACGTAACCCCAAAAGCATAGAAGTGAGAATCGAACTCTGTCTCTCTTAAAAGAAAGCCGAAGCCTTTACACATTAGGCTATTACACACACAATTGCTGGAATGGCAAACCCGCACTGGTAAGCGCAGCGTTGGTCGACCCCCAACGAGGTTGACAGACGACATTAAGCGCGTCGCAGGTAGCCGCTGGTTCCAAGCGGCACAGAACCGTGGAATTTGGAACTCCCTACAAAAGACCTATGTCCAGCAGACAACGTCCATTGGTTACCATGATGATGATGATGGCACATAATTAGGTAATCGGTTTAAAACTCTTTAACAGTTAAGAAAATGCTCCGATTACTAAGCCGATTTGCAGTCGTTAAGTACATTTAAATTCTCATTAAATAAATCTATATAATCTGGGGCGAGAATACCTGCCGAGCTTCACCGCGGATCATGCTCCAGTTAATCTGCTTAGCAGAGATTGTAAACAGGTCCCTAAGCCCCTTAATGATATTTTTTGAAAATTGCACTTTCTGCAATCATTTTCCAATGTAAGTAAGATGTATCAGTCTTTGGAGATTTGTATGGGGTTGAGTATACGCTTTTATAAAATGATTCCGATGGTAATTTCGGACCTACAATACTTAAAATATATAAATTTCATGGCCAACCCATTACCGGCCGTCCCATTACAGGGCACGGGTCTCCTCTCAGAAGGGTTGAAGGGTGGAGGGTGGGTGGTGGTTTAAGCTGGTAAAGTAAGGATTGGTTACTATACCAACAATTCATGAATTTGCAAACCATCTGCTGCGCTCTCAACTCACGCAAATTAGAAAAATGACTGTAAATCGTGATATTGGACATAACAACTGCTAAGTTCATGGCCGGCTTCTTTTAGGTGAAATCTGCCTTCGAATCCAGTGGTAGAGTCACTACCAACAGGCAGACTTTTCAAAAGTGCTTATAAAGCAGGCCTACTGGAACTAAATTAGTTTTAAGTGTTACACATTGACTCTCAACGAAAGGAACGTCGTAACTTCTCATGTACAATAATAAAAAATAGTGGGGCAGATAACTTAGCAATTTCGTTAGTCAAGAATAACTGAGTTGATGAGTGCCTTAGAAGTAATTTTTTTCCTTCGAGTTTATTATAAATTTCTGTATAATTTAGTAAATACTGTTACGCAAAGCTTAAAAAGAGAACCTGACAATGACCAAGGCGCATTAATAAAAACAAAATCTAGATGTAAATTTATTTTCGTTGCACTCAATTTATCTTCGCCTTTAAAATAAATAAAAATTAAAATATGCCTTTAAATTTCGCTTAGAGAAGATAACTCGCATTTATAAAAGTCTAAGAACGGATCTATGGAATTTATAAAATATTTAATAAACACTGGTGTATCGCTTTTATAAATCGAATAAGGTTGAATGGAGAGAAACAAGGCATCGTTAGGAATTAAATATTACCTGCCTTAACGGTAAAAGAAAACATAGTGAGAAAATCTGTGTGCTTTAGTTTCTCACAATATTTTCAAAGGCGTGTGAAGTTTATTAATTCGCACTTCTTAATGCCAGCCATGATGGTGATGGAAAAAAGGTTCGAAATAAACAACAATTTATTACAAGAAAGAGAAATTAAAGCGTTTAACCATGATTTTAGAATAACAACTGTGTATTGGTGACAATTGCGGTTGGGTGGCAGTAAGAGAAACTAATTTGAATAGTTCTTGGTTGCTTTAAATTCCAAATTATACGCTCTCATTAGTGAATATAATTTTCCATCGAAGTAAAGCTCTTCTGTTCAAATTCTACCGAAGCGGAATAGCTCAAACTGTTTTTTCTTTTTACTTCATTTCTAATTGACTCAAAAGTTCCTTTTATTGTGCTATATTTTTTTTTTTTTAACAATATTTTACGAAATTAAATACGTACAAGCTTTTTGACTGAAACTTATGTAACCTAAGAGACAAAATGATAATTATATGGTAGTTTTTCTCAAATTCTACTGAACCGGAATATCTCAAACTGTTTTTTCTTTTTACTTCATTTCTAATTGACTCAAAAGTTCCTTTTATTGCGCTATATTTTTTTTGTAAGAATATTTTACGAAATTAAATACGTAAAAGCTTTTTGGCTAAAACTTATGTAACCTAAGAGACAAAATGATAATTAAGTAGTTTAGCTGGTTTAGGTTTTAGCTTGTTCTACTGCGACACGATGTTCTGCATTCGATTTCAGTGTCTGGTTACCAAATGGTATTGAATTTTTTTATTAAATTTTAAATAAATAGGCACGGAGTAAGGAGCCCGTCTTTTAGCATTGCAGCAGTGTGGTGGATTTTTGTTTCGTATAAGAAATGCCTGTATCCAGCAAGGGTCAATACGTCTGATGATGATGATGACACAATGTATTTACATTATTTATTGCTATTTAGATAAAAATCAAGTAATAAGAACAAATTCCAACGAACTAAAATGATAAAAAAAAACCTCATTTCAGACGTCAGAGGTTTACTTTGAATTTCCTATTAAAACTTTATTGAAGTATAAGATTTTCACGATGAGATATATTTTCTTTGGCCGTATAAACTTTTTTTATAGTCACTGATTGCTAAGAGGCTGCGCGGACTAAGCGATAAACTGCAAGAACATACTCGATAACTTTTCTTACTAATAAAATTAAACTTTTCTATCCTATTTGATTAGAATTCTGTATAAAAGGTACAAGTTTTAATTATAGTTTTATTAGCCAGGAGCTGGCTTAAGTTAGCTGGCTGAAGAAATAAAAAAGTATACCAATATCTTAGTATACCGACAAGGCTACGGGGCTATTTTTTAAACATTCACGCTTCTAACAACATAATGAGTAAATCTGAGTCATGCAGGTATCCTCACAATGTTTTCCTTCGCTATTAAATACAATTATATTTAATTGCCTAAATGTCCGTACCTGCGAAAACTTAGAGTTGCGTGCCAGAGATCTAATTCGTTCCTCCCGAAAGTGACGCCGAACCGAACTTTTCGGGTTATTTAATTTTTATTTTTAAATTTTGTTCCTTTTAGTTCCTTAATTCAGAAGTAATACGGCTGACGAAAAATATAATATAATAAATTGCCACTGTATGTCCACTTCATGACGTAGTGCGATAGTGGGATTTTGTCATCATATTTTTGTATACTTTTAACGGATAAAGGATATATTGTAGAATTATTTTGACATAATAAGTTAAGTTTTTTCTTTTTTTTTGTAAAGCACGCTGTGACTTGCAATGTTAGCAAACCTCTTATCATAAATAAGAAAGTGATTATTTTTCCTATAAAAATAATAACTTTCTTAAACCGCAAGTGAAATTCGACCTCAATGAGTAATCTACTGATTGTTTTCGCAGCACTGGTCGGCGGCTTGGAATTTCGCTAAAAGTCGGTAAATGTCAAGATAAGCGACAATGTCAAGCCGCCGGGCTGTGTTAACGGCTCAGTGGCTTTGGTGGCTGGACTTAGATGATATGAGGTTTAGGCTGATAAAATTAGCCCAATTTGGATGATATACCATAGAAAAACATTTGGCGCATGTGAATGCCGTCTGCGCTGACCCTTAAGTTGTAATTAGGGATCGGACGAAATCAAGTCGCTTACTCTCAGGGGTATAGTCAGTTTTAGTAGATATTTTGTGAATGGCCGTCATTTAATATTAATTCGCGCCGTCTGGCGTAATTGAAAACTCATTCAACAGACTTTGGTATTTAAAACTTAATCTCATAAAGTTGGTACAGCTTTTAAATTTTTTACTTTATTAGGTTAAATTTGGTAAGATGTTAGTGCCGCCTAGCTTCTACAACGTAAGTCAGTAGGCAGGTGGTCTGGTGGGAGGCTTCGGCCGTGACTACTTACCACCCTTCTGACAAAGACGTGTCTCTAAGCGATTTAGTATTCCGATACGATGTCACGTAGAAACTTATTAGGGGTATGATTTTAATATACCTGCCGGGAGGTTAGTCCGCTACTATCTTAGATAGGATTATCACTACCACCAGGTGAGATTACACTGGTGTAAGTTTGCTGACTGAATTGGTTATAGACTCTAGAGTCCACTACCAATCCAAATTTGGCCTCAAACTTATACTTCGTATCATAGAGAGCTCGTTAAGCCATCACCCATTTTGTTCAACCTACCTGGCGCAGTCAGGTGAGGTAAGCGCTATGCTATGTGGAGTAAAAAAGAAGGGCAAATTTGAGAATTTTTAATTCCTAGGGCATCCTGACACTCTAATAAAGAGCTGGTATATTTTGAGCCGATAGTGACATAATGAAGGTTGTCCGGCTTTGCAAATTTTTATATCATGGCATGGGTCCAAAGAATTAGCTTTACCTCCAAGGCATGCGACATCCTCTAACTCCGAGATGGTACTGCAATTTACAGTACTCAATACTTAACGATATCTTGCCGACCCAAGTTTCAAAACCACGTGCTCGTGATTCGCTTATAAACATTTACTCAGAACAATATAAATAGGTCAAGAACAACATATCTTTTTATATAGAAAAAAAAAAAACTTAATTCATAGTATCTGGTATTTTATTCTCATTTTGGCATACTCAACATATTAACTACACTGCACATAATCGTCCACTACGTGGCCTTATAAGAGCAGCGTGTTGGGTTAGACCCACTTTTATATTTCTCCCCTTTAATTATAAATACTTTGAAACCTTTTCTTCTAGAGAGATTGTTCATTGAAGGGCCATGTTTTTAACAGTGGGAACTGGGGCAGTAATGATCTGATCGCCTATCAGGTAGATACTTGCACCGATTCGAGGTTAGACGCGGCAGGAGGTATGATATGGTACCTTAAATACAGAGCGCAGGCCTGCCAGTGCTTAGCCAAAAGTATTGGGTGCTCAGATTTCATTTTAAGATTCTCTGAGATTTCATTATGAGATTGAACATAAATTTCATGAGAAAACTATTAAAGTAGATGGAAATAGCTTTTTCCCTAACGTAAACTTCGAATAGCATTTTCATGACTGATCTGCATTTGGAAATGAAAAGTTTTCAGAACAGCTCCCCAAGGACGGAAATTGTGATTATTAAGCGACGATGTAAAGAGAGTAGATCGATTTTTAATGTTTTTATCGCGATAAAATATATATTAATATTCGTAATGTTTAAGGGGATTTTAAATTTAAGTCTTAGTTACCTTCAATTGGTTTCATAGCTTGCTATCTTGGCATTTTAAGAAAAAAATATATAACATCAAGGCTAAAATAAAGAAATAAATTAATATACTACGACAATACACACATCGCCATCTAGCCCCAAAGCAGTGGCGTGCATAGGGTTTTCGGTCAGGGTATGCATAAAAAATTAGGTACTGAACATGCTATTTTGATGTTACTGTATAATTTTATTTGTGAGTAGGTACCTAACCTAACATTGTTTGTGATACCCATGTAGATCTTCTCATCATCTCCCATTTCCAATAGGTTTAGTAAGCTCTGAGACGACCGACTAGCGAGTTTTTAAAATTGTCTGCCATTGCGGCAATTACATTAAATAATGTTTTTTGTGTAAACAATAAACAAACATAGGTATTATTATAAATAAATAATGAAACAAAACATTGATCACTGCTATTCGCCTGTTTCTGTAAGTCAGTCAGAGCTCTTTTTACGTGCCGCTCCTTGTAGGTGCATTCCTTCCTTTACGAATAATCTCAATTAAACGTTAGTTAAGAATTAGCTCTAAACTTACCTACATTTTCCAAGCACACTGAACCATCAGATCACACGCCGAATATAAGAACTTTCTTACACTAAGAATATTCCTCACAATCATTTACAAACAGTACACTGTCACAAAGGTTAATGTTAACAATAATAATTGTAACTATTTACAAAGAACCGTACAGCAAACGAAAAAAACAGTAATTAATTCTAATTCGGTGAATATAAGTTGTTATGACAGAAGGTAAAAGGTAAACAATAATGGCGCTGAGCGTTCGCCAGCGATAATGAGAATATCATAGTCAAAATATGTCCGTAATATTTTCTTAGTACACAAATGCTATTAAAAGTTGTCATTTGAAGAATATTACTTCATCAGTTACCAATGGCACCAGGTATACGTTAATAATTTATTTAACATAATTCGGCAACTTTTAATTTGGTTATTTTAATATACTTTTTGAACAAATTAGGTACTTATAAATTTCTAAAGACCTTGAATGTAATAAAATTCATTGATAAATTTTTTAACTACAAATACACAAATAATTATTGCCGTTTAAAACAATAACAAACAAAGCAAATTACTTGCGCTTATAAAAAAACAAAGCATACATTTGGATTTCAAATTTCCGTAAGCAGTGCTTTTAAGATTTGCACACAATCGAAACCCCTATACTGGAAACCTTGAAAACTAGCACACATAGAAAGAGCCCAATATTGTGTAAGCACGCACGCGATTATATCACTACACACCAGAACTTCCTTGTGTGCTGGTGCACACAAGTAACGACAGATGCATTCAATCGCCGTGCTTCTATGGAGACCGCGACGGCGCGGCGCATTAATTCGAGCGACGAATAAACGATTTGCCCGGCAATGGATACTTAATCGTGAAAACCCCAGCTAATTTTATGAGATTTAAATTATATTTAAAGCGTTATTTTTTATTTAGGGATACTGTTTACAACTCAAAATTAAAATATAGTCGAAATATTATGCAGTTTGTCTATTTTAGTTCTAAACCATGACACGGGACTTGTCCATTGATTTACATAGAAGTGCGGCCGGTTTTAACTAGATGGCGCTTTTATAGTTTTCTATAAATTGTTTAATTTTTTTTCAATCTTTAAATTTTAAGTCGTCCGTATGGTCTGAGAGGCCCTGAGGTCAGGGTATGCACTGCTTATTTGCATCTATGAGATGCACGCCACTGCCCCAAAGTAAGCGTAGCTTGTGTTATGGGTAGATGACTGATGAATATTTTTATGAATTATATACATGAATACTTAGAAAATACATATAAACACCCAGACACTAAAAAACCTTCATGCTCATCACACAAACATTTTCCAGTACCTAGTGGGAATCGAACGCACAGCCTTGGGCTCAGAAAGCAGGGTAACTGCGCCAATCAGCCGTCAGAGGTACATAGGGTATGAAGCACATTTCATCCCGGGAAAACTAGACTTTAAAATACAGAACGAAAAACGGAGTTTCTTTTACCCTTTAAAATAAAGGAGTATAGTAAAACACAAAAGAAAGGTAGATATTGAACGAGGTTAAATACCTAATTTACTAGAATACACGCACTTGTCTTTTTGACAACCGAGTTCACCATCATCAAATCAACTCATTACCGGCCTACAGGGCACGAGTCTCCTGTCACAATGACTTTTCATTAAGACCGTAAGACCGTAGTCCACCACGCTGGTCCAGTGCGGATTGCTGGACTCCACACGCTGTTGAAAACATAATGAAGGATTTTCAGGCATGCAAGTTTTCTCATGATGTCCTTCACCTTTCCTTCACCGTTATATTTTAATTGCTTAAAGTGCACATAACTTAAACAAGTTAGAGGTGCGTAATAACCACCCGAAAGTGAAGCTGAAGTCCTAACCTATAACAAAGAATTAACAACCCTGACGTGGTTGCTGTCTTTGGAGAATTGACTGATGTTTCTCTTCCTAATTTAGTTTAGTTAAAAAGTGCTGATGCGCTGTTTTTGTATAAATAAAAAACGAAGTCACGGGCAACGTATAGTACCTAATATAACATATCGTGAGCCCGAGGTACGTTTAACAACATGCTCATGTAGGTATTGGCTTTAAAAATAATACGATTGGAATATAATTCTCAGCTGGCTCTTCGAGGTTTCAAGGAAGTTTTATTTTCTGAAGCTTGCAATATCTGGTTTGATCTGGCTTCGGCGGTATCTATTGTTACGTTGTCGGTAAAGCTGTATCGGCAAGCGATTTACCGTTACGGTATGATGCTTCGAAATATCCGATTAAGGGTGAAAGTTTAACAAGTCCGCTTTAGTTTTACACTGAATCTACCTTTATCAGAAGATTAAATCGCAATCGAGTGATACATTTTAGTCAAATTACATGATTATTTTATGTACTGAATATAAGCAACTGTATTGTTAGTCTAGTGGTTAGCATGCTTGACTACGGATCACGAGGTTCAGCGTTCAATTCCTGGGTGCAAAGCACGTGAAGCCATCATCCTTGTTATTATCACTAGAATGTGTTAACAATCGTTTAAGCCCGCTTAACGGAATTAGAGCATCATGGTGGGTCAATACTCTCATTCCCTCTATCCTATAAATCCTACGGCACAGGCCTCCTACTAGAAGAGCCATCCTCATATTAGTAACAAATAAAAAAAACTGGAAAGTTAACCTTAGTACCAGAAGCCTTGTCATATATCAAACGATCCCAAACTCGATGGAGTCATCTTCCAGCTCCATCATTAAATGAACTTTATCAATATCATCATCATCAATAGCCTATAACAGTTCAGTGCTGTAGTTAAGGCCTCTTCTATCGGTAGGGGTTGCCCATAATAACTACACTGGGCAGTTGGCAGATCAGCCTTATATCATAATTTTAAAACATTTGGACGGCCAATTGGCACAGTGGTCAGCGACCCTGCTTTGTGAGTCCAAGACCGTGAGTTCGATTCCCACTACTGGAAAATATTGTAAAATGTGTATCAAGTGTTCATCTGTGTACAATAAATACTTACGTATTTTATATATAAACTTCATCAGTCTTTGTAGTACCCATAACTCAAGCTACGCTTACTTCGGGGCTAGATGGCGTAGTGTGTATTGCCGTAGTAGGTAGGTAGGTATATTGTTATCACAAACAAAATTAAAATTATTACATTCAAAATTTCAGCTGAATCGGAAACTGGAAAATGGTTCCTGTAAGATTTAATTACAGATAGACAAACATCGGGACAGGTGGAACTAAATTAAACCTTGTTAACAACTATTTAATGGTTTACAAACACAATGAGAAAGTTACCTGTAGGTTCGGAACTGAAGCAATAGTTGACTAGCCAATTAAGTGATAAACTGCAACCTAACCTGCCAGTTAGAGTTTTCTGGGAGGACTGCCATGACTCACAGACATACTAAGGGTGGATAAATCGCGGCGATCGCGTTGACACAATGCTGTGAATTATTACAGAAGTATAGCGTGCATAGAGGGTATGCACATGGTATGCAGATAATATAAAATCAAGCAAATCTCCAGTACGTGTAAAAAAAAACTTGAGGCGTTTCATAATTTTTACAATGTCCACCCTTAAGTTTTCTGTAACACGTACTGGAGATTTTTTTTATTATATGCTTACTTAGTGCTTACCCTGTGCATAACCTCAATGCACGCCACTGCAGAAGTATCACGCTTCTTATAATAATTCACAGCATGTTTCAGAGTCAAGATAGCAGAGTATGTAGAGTTTGAGAGACCGGGACGAGAACTAGTTCAGGCTGCAGAAGCCGTTCAAACAGTCTACCAGTGGCGTGCATAGAAAATATGCACAGAGTAGATAATATAAATTGAAGAAAATCTCCAGTCCGATATATAAAAAACTTAAGGATTAGCATTATTAAAAGAGAGTTATTAAAAGCCTACCTTTAAGAATAACTACCCAGCCAACCCCACGTCACTGCACCCTACAATTATGCCCAACGAAATTGGTCTATAATCAGGGAGACTTTCCCCCGTTTTGTTTTTTGGTGCAGGAAGCATTACCGGAGCATATCTGCAGGACGGTAACCAACGAAAGGCAACAAACGAAAATTAAAAGACTTTTTGTCAGATGTTATGTTTGTTTTGAAGATGTTAATTTAGAGGATTTTTTCCATCCCGTAGTAGTACCTGTTGTACTTATTATATACATACAAAAATAGGTTGTTTAATAATTGTATTATTTGTGTGTAATTAGGGTAAAAGTACACACAAATAATACACGCGAGTGTAGCCGCGGGTCGTGCGAATCTCGTATATCTCTGAGTCTATGCCAACACATTTCGACGATGTTTTGCTTCACTAAAGGGCTCTCAATACAATGAAGCGCTTTTTAAAACAGAAGAGTGGTTTAAAAATAGAACTGGTTTTTATAAAAGTATTATAATCATACTACTGATGTACCAGTACTGGGCACAGCGCAGTGAAGCTGTTATTGTTTAGAGTTTTCCTATCCTCGGCACCAGTTGCGTGCATAGAGGGTATGCACAGGGTATGCAGATGATATGAAATGAAGAAAATCCCCAGTACGAGTTATAAATATATAAGGGCTAGGCTTTTTTGTAATAGCCTATCCTTAAGTTTTTTATAACTCTTTCTCATGTTTTTCTTCATTTTATATCGTCTGACGATGCACGCTATGCACGCCACTGCTCGGCACGCACGGTTAACTGTCTTAACAAAACTATTTGATTTTTTAAGCATTTTAATATAACTTGCATTAACGGCGATTTAAATTGTATGAAAACAGCTTTGGATGCAAGCCTTAGATTCTCCATTATGTTCCCAAAGGCGTGTAAGGTCTCCGCATTCAGCATGGGGACAGCGGCCTAAACCCTCGTTATTGTTGAAGGAGACCCGTGTCCTGTAGTGGGCCGGTAATGGATAAAAGACGAAGATGAATATGAGGATCCAAAAGTTTAGTACCTGACCCCGCATCGTTTACCGTAAAATGTCTAACATAGCATTTGCATTTTTTAAAATAATAACAAATGCAGATAATCGAGCATTGTGTGGAATATTTCAAAGATTTATGTACAGAATGACTATTTTATAGATATAGCTTACCTTTTTTGACGACCATCCTGGCGCAACGGTGATCTCTATGAATTTAGGTAAGAAGTCCCTAATTCGATTCCCGGCAGGGGAATTAGGGCAATTTGGGAATTTAAAATTTCTGAATTTTCTCTACTTTGGCCTGGTAGAAGGCTTTAGCTGTGGCTAGATATCACTCTACTGACAAAGACCTGCCGCTAAGCGATTTAGTGTTCCGGTGCGATGTCGCGAATAAACTATTTAGGGGTGTGACTAAATACTCCCTAAATGGTTAGCCCGTTAGCATCTTAGACTTCATCATCACTTATCACCAGGTGAGATTGCGATCAAGGGCTAACTTGTAGTGGAATAAAACAAAATAAAAAGTTTTATTTAACAAAATATTTCATTGCTTTGTTAATATTCTTTCGGGAATGAACGTAAAATAATAACCGTATAACCGTTTAATAGCCGTCTACACTTCTTTTGTGTATACATTAACATTAAAACCTACCACGTCCTAAAATAAAAGGTGTTTAACTCTCAACATCTCCGTGCCCTAGATTTTTGCGTAGCCCGCTATTACTTAGTAACGTTGAGCATTCTGAATGACTGCAGTTAATTGACCTGCCCATTAAAATTTAATTAAATATCATCATATCAACCCATTACCGCCCCACTACAGGGCAAGGGTCTCCCCCCACAATGAAAAGGGGTTAAGGCTGTAGTCCATCACACTGGCCCAGTGCGGATTTGTGACTCCACAGACCATCAAGAACATTATGGAGAACTCTCAAGCATGCAGATTTAATCACGTGTTTTCCTTCAGCGTTCAAGCAAGTAATATTTAATAGCTTAAAACGCACATAACTAGAGGTGCGTGCTGGGATTCGAACTCGGCCCCCCAAAAGTGAAGTCGAAGTCTTAATCACTGGGCTATCACCGCTTAGTATAATAATTCAATATGCCTTAATTAATAAACACTTAACAAGTTAAACACGTGGGTAGAATCACGGTCGTGACACGCTTTTAGATACAATATGGAGTCGAGTATTAGAATGGATGCGGCAATAAAAATACAACATATTTAATCTGACTTGACATGCACCGCAAAGCTTCGGATTAGATTAGATAAGATAGATAGATAGAGAAGCACTATTAATTTTATTTTATTCAAGTCAGCACAAGAAGCTGGCGTGGTATTTTTATTTGTTCAAAAAAAAAAGGTTTTGGGTTTAAACCACTCATTGATTTAGCATTCTGGTGCGATGGAAACTGAAACCAGAATCAGCGCTATATCTTCAACAAAATGTACACGTATGCAATATTACCTATAATGCGAAGTCATTTACAATTATCAAACGCAAACTAGAAAATCGCATATTATCTCAGTTGTAATGTTGTAATACCGCTTATGAATACACTATGGCAACGACTTCGCATTTCGCAACATACGGTTATCGATGTTTCTGAGGGTAGATCTTTAATAATTTATTTGTATATCTTAATAATAAGTTTAATATGATTGCTAATCTAAATAAAATAATGTAAGTTGAATATGATTTCTCTGTAAGTGAATATGTAAAATTATTCTTTAAGAGAAATAAATGATTCTTTAACCTGAATATTTGGTACTAGTCTACGGTTAACAAAGAACGACAGGGAGATGTGATAAGTGGCCATGCTTATCTTAGCCGCTAAGCAGCATTGTTGCGAAGCTGTGTTCCAGCCTGAACAGCGTTGTTGCCGCTGTTATTGCAGGCCTATAAGGCTTAACGCCTACGCCTCAAATTGATGGACACAAGGCGGCATATGACTCCTTGCATTCCCTGTGACTTGTTGCTCTGTTATAGGCGATGGTTTTCTACTTACCATCAGGTGAGCCATCAGCCATTACTATCCACTACAAAAAAATAGTTGTCTGTAAAGTCGGCTTACTGACGATAGTTGAACGTGACAACGTCGTAAAAAAATATTGATGGAATGGTTGCTTTTTCAAAAGAAACCTTTAATTTTATTTGTTTGATAGATATTATCGTTGCTATAAACAATTGACACCACATTCACTTTTCACTGCACTTCATCCTTGCCGAAAACATGTAAATGTATTATTGTATAGAAGCTGTCCACGCGGTCGCATCGCTCACTCAAGTAAGAGAGAGGCAGATGTAGAACGCGGAGGCCGACTGTGCCTCTTTGTCGCTCGTTCCGCGCTCACGCTTGCACTTCAAGCCTTGAATGGAACGCCTCAGAGCGAGGTAACGCCGCATGCGTCATGTTTTTTCGTGCGTGCAGCCGGCTCTATCGAATTATAAGACGTTGTCACGTCAAAAAAAGTAGCTGAGCATCCAGGTCATTCGAAAGACTACACTCCTTTGTAATGTCTCACAACTACAATGTTAAATATGTAAGTGTTGTTATTATATATATTAGTTTATTTTTATGTTTATTTATTAATTATATTATTTACTTTTGTTCTATTTGTGTACACTAGTTTATGTATTAGCATGTAGTTATTCGCATGTATTTATTTTAACATTTGTACCACCAGCAGTCTATTCTCCTCTTCTTTTTGTTTTTCCTAGTTCAAAGGTTGCCTGGCAGAGATCGCCATTAAGTTATAAGGCCACCTTTTGTATTACTACTTCTTTCGATATGTTTCTGTTTTTGTCATATTTTATATATGTTAATGTTGTGGTGTACAAATAAAGAGTTTAATAATTAATAATAATGTTATGCCGCACGACTCAAACGGGGTAATAACAAGGGCCAAAATTATCTTCAAGAGCCTTTTAGGAACTAATTAACAAGTCCCGTATTACCTTTATAGCCGTACTATTCAAAGAACTGAATTCTGCAGTCATTTTACAGTTTAGGTAAAACGGAGACTGCAGAATCCAGTAGTGAAATAATATTTTTAAGAGTCTTTAAAATAATGAGTTTTAAAAACTAGTTACGATACGCTAAAAGAATATCAATGTGGCCCCAGCCTTAGACTGCATCGTCACTTAATACCGGGTAAAATTGCAGTCAAGCGCTAACTCCCCGTACTCCCCCCGCTAACTTGTATAGAAAAAAAGTTAATTGACCTGCCCACTAAGTCTATTATGCCTTGATGGTCAACTAAGAATTAAAGGTTGTATGAAAATCCAATTGTGGAGCTCAGTCATTATATTTATTAATAATTCCTTCACGGTAGGAACGTGTAGGTAGTTGTCTCTTGACCTACTTATTATGAATGGTAATGTTTAATCGATTTAATATTGCAATTATGCAATAATCAGTTCAGAATCTCTCATTTATAGCTTATTTATTTTTTAAACTGCCCCCTATAACTCATGTTATTTAGAGGCGACGTAAGGTTTTGAGTCTTAAAAACACCACACAATATATATCCAAGAATAATAAACGCCATTTTACTTTGGTCCAAAGTATTATACTTTTTATTATTTATGTACCTAAAAAATAAATAACTTACAGTGGTATTTTATATATTTAAATTGTCACATTTAAATTCAACATCATGCATACAATATTATGTTATCCCTATTTCCAAGAATTAACGGTTGCTCATGCGAAATACCGACAACAATCTTCATATTCAAAGATGACATGTTCCGATCCCAATAAATACATTTAATTTTTTTACTTCCAAACACAACATCAGGGATTAGATATGACAGTTACTGAGTTTGACGGAGCTTCAATTATTACAGTTAACACGTCATAACGCCTAAGCTCTTCAGCATTTAAAATAATGGCTGATAGTAGAAATGGGAGAAGAATAAATAATAAATAAACACTCACGCCTCTGTGTTGTCATCCCTGGACTCGGAGCGCTCAGCGTTGGCCTGGCCGCGCCGGTGCCTTCCCCGCTGGTCGTCCCCCAGTCCGTACAGGCCGGCGACTGCCGCCATCTTGCACCTCCTTCACAGCCACATTCCACCACCGACGATCAAAGTCTCATAGTCAACTCTCCGCGGCGCCGCAGGATCGCGGCGACCACATACATTGTCTTAACACTATCTTGCGACCAATCACCCACGATATAAATAGAACTCTATATAATATAACTACTAAGTTAAATCTTTATCTAATTCGAAAAATTTGGACGCCTTCATTGGTACAGTACGTTCTAAACATCACAATTGAATTATTGTATCTCGTCATAAGTTGTATTATTTTGTATTTTTTACTTTCTACATTTTTATTTATTGTAAATGTTTCGTTGGCCACGTTTGATATATCATATCGCTCGAGCGCTTCTGCTTGTTATATTGTTGAAACTGCATTTCTGTTAATAGAAAATTATCGAATTCGAAAATACTTATCTTCGAATGTATGATGAGTTTTCATAATGTGCAACGCAGATTTTGGAGTTTCACGTACGTAATTTTAGAAATGTCACAACTAAAAACGTCCGAACTTAAGAAATCTATTGAAATATTTATACTTTCAGTTCTGCGTATTTGGATTTTATAAGAATCTCATTAGTTCTGATTTGATCACGTACAGATACCTCGAGATCTCCATTGTCCGCTGATAAACTTTAAACTTTCTCAGTAAAGCTGTAAAGAAAGTTTAAATTCGTCTGCCAATACGAAATTGACGAGTTTATTGCCTTTGCCACATGTAGAAGCGTCATAATAAGTAAGAATGTTGGCATGTTGTAAGAAAATTTAATTTAAACTTGAGAAATTGGTGTAAACTAAATTAAATTGAGTAATTACCATCAATAATTAACATATCTGAGGGAAAGATGATTCTTATTTTACACGAGCATAATATGAATGTGTTTTTCCTTCGTTTAATTAAAATGTTTATAAATATGAAATAAAAAGCGGGAATATAAAAGTACTCGTACCTACTAAACGTTAAAAAATAATATTGCATTTTTACCTAGATAGAGGGTTCTCGGAAAAGTGTACGTAATTTATGTTATGAAATTTGTGAGCGATCATTAAAAAAATACATCTTTATTTTCGACTACCCCTGAATGAAGTATTTTCAGGTGTATGTATGCATCAAGTGGCGAATACAAAGGCGGTCTTTAATGGGTGTAACACAGTTTTAACTAATTTATTTTTCTGTTATTAAAATTATAAGTATAATCTCATTTTAAAATAAAACATTTTTTCATTTTCATTTTCCATCTTCTAAGAATCATACTGAACAAGCGGATAGATTTTAATAAAAGAGGTACCGTTAGATTGCTCTCATCAACTGTCATAGACAAATGACATTGAATGAGTGGCGTCACAAACAATCGTATCGCAAAGCAGAAAAAAGAACAGCGGTTTGTTGCAGATAGTTTGAAACCAGGGCGCGTTTGGAAACCATGTTGCTTTTGTTTTACGTTTGGTTTGTTGTGTAATTTTCGCCATCGTACTAATAACACTTTTTTGTTTAGGTAACCAGCGCATCAAAAGTTCTATCTATAAATTAAAAAACTTTTTCTCTTTCATTTTCTACACCAAAACCACCTGAATTTTATTTCTCTCAATAGATTGAGATATTAATCATAATATAATATATAATAGCCCTTATAATATTTTAATTACATATCCGTATGGCAACCGATTCGAATTACATTATTACCATTAAAGAGCAGTCATTAACTTTTCATTTCACATACATGACATTTCAGTGACCGATTTTGTACAGGCAGCCGTAGGTTTTTATAATTAATCAAAAATGTTATTAAAATCACACAGACAGACGTATCACTCCAGTCTTTCTTAAGCCGTGGCTATGTTCTGCTACAATGCCGCGTGGAAACATTAATTCCGCTATTTATGGACTAACATAAGGAATTTGATGGAAGGCTAACTAAGGTTAGCCTTCCATCAAATTGGATTGTATCATGACTTACCAACATATTCAAATGAATTCAAGAGCGAAGTAAGAAACAAAGAAAAAAAAAGTAAACAAACCCTCACTAAAGTTGGTGCAAAAACTATACACTCATAGAATGGTTAAGTTTTTTAAAAACATGCTATTTTTGGATTTTTGTAATTTCCCCGTCTTGCAAAACTTAGACAAAAAAACTACAAATAATTAAAAAATATATTCTTTTTGTGAAATTCTTCCTTCTCAAACGTAATAGATAATAATATTTCGTTTTAATTTGCTTTAAGTCTCATTATCAGCAACAGCTGCCAAGAATGTCCTATAATAAGGGCTATTCTGCAGATTGCAATTAGTAACGAGTCGCATTAGTGTTCTTACGTCCTTAAGGAATAAATATATGACTTCAGAGTAATTACACGTATCACGACAATATAATATTGTACAACTAGTAGTGGTGCTACCACCTTAAACTACCAATCAACCAGTGTTTGTATTTAAACTACGTTTTGCTTCCAATAAGAAAAGACAAATCCAATTTGTAGAGTAGAGATTGGCGCTACAAACAAACAAGCAAACTCTTCAGTTTTATCATAAGTAATAGATATTATGTTCTACTATATAGTATAAGAGAAGGCCATGACTTTCCACATGAGGCGACATTGCGGAAAATATTTAAAGAAAGGCTACTCTGTATTCATAAATCCATGAGGTAATCAGATTAGCAGGTATTCTTTAAAATCATCCACATTTCACATTTTATTACCATCTATGTAACGCCAAAAGTGTGAATCGTTCAACGATCGATTTTTTTTAACACACAGTTTAAACTCATGCAAAGACAAACTTCTTTAATCAGTTATTATAATTGTACAAAATTTACGAAAGGGTCCATAAACGTTGACGAATTAGATGTGTCATATCTATTGCGTATCCTAATGTAACATCGCTAAAAGTGTGAGTAAAAACTTTATTTTTGACACATTTAGGTATTCATGAAGTCTGAATTTTATCTGATCTGCTCCGGTAGTAGGTTTCGGCCGTGGCTAGTTACCAACTTACCCACGAAGACTTGCCGCAAAGCAATTTAGAAAATCAGTGCGATGCCGCTAGAAACGGAATACAGACATGTATTGGGTGTGTTTAATATAACTGCTACATCTCTTACATGTTATCCCGCTACTCACCCCGGTGGTGAAAGATTGTAGTAAAAATGTGGTTAAAAACAGATTAAAGTAAATCAATGTTACCAATCCGGTTTTATATGAAAAGCGATACTAATTAGTTATTGTTAATAAAGGCAATTTCTACTGCAAATATTATGAAAACAGAAACAACCAAATGTCTTATGGGCCTAACAATTTAGTTCAGTTAGAGACTTGCATATTACAGAATTGGTCAAGATTAAATTTCCTCCAGAATCATGTAACAAAAGCTCATCAAAGATTTCTGTACGTTTCGTAGATGACCTTAGCCAGTAGTGTAATTTCACTATAGACCCGCTTATCACATCGCAAATTCATGGCCCAGGCTTAAAGCGGCCTGGGGGACTTAATAATAGGCAGTTTGATAGATAACATAGCATTTAAATATAAACGATGTTTGTTTCCCTACAGGGCTGGGTGGCACGACTGTAAAATATTTACATAAGGAAGCTTTTATCTCGGTAGTTTCTAACAAAGAGGAAACGTTAATTATTATAGCCTGTAATGCAAGTATGCGCCATCATCATCATCATATCAACTCATTACGGGCCAACTACGAGGTATGAGTCTTCTCCCACAATGAGAAGAAGTTATGGCCGGCCACTGGCCCAGGGCGAATCGGCGTACTCCACACACCTTTGAGAACATCATGGAGAACTGTCAGGCATGCAGGTTTATTCACGATGTTTTCCTTCACCGTTGAAGAAAGTAATATTTTTAAAACGCTTAAAACGTACATATCTTAAAATTTAGAAGTGCGTGTTGGGATTCGAACTCAGCCCTCCGGCAGTGAAGTCAAAGTCTTACCCAATGGGCTATCACCGCTTCAAATATGCGTCAAGTCGCCAGTATGGCGAGAAAAAAAAATTATGTAAATTTGTGCATCTTTTGATAAAAAAAATGGAAGCTCAAATAATTCGTTGCATCCCCAAAATACGGAGAATTAATTACGTTTGCAATCATTATTATCACAGATAGGAGATAGGTCTGATCTCAGAATGAGAGGGTTAAAAGCGTAACCCACCACGCTGGAAAAATGCAAATTGTTAGACTTCACACGCTCTTTAGAATATTATGGAGAACTGTCAGATCATTAAAAATACATCTTCGACTACCCCTGAATGAAATATTTTCAGGTGTATGTACCCTTCAAGTGGTGCATTTAGAGCCGGGCTTTAATGGGTGTAACACAGTGATAAATAATTTATTTTTTCTGTTAATAAAGTTATAAGTATCCATTGTTTTTGTTATAGAATATTATGGAGAATTGTCAGCAATGCATGTCCTAATGTTTTTCTTCACTGTAAAAGCATCTGATACTTTATTATTCAAGTTGGCTATAAAAAACTCTAGAGGTACACATGACGAAGAAATCTGAGCACGAGAAAAGACATAGATTTTAAAACTTTTGAGGAGATGCAGGCACAAAAACATACTGAATGTAAAAGAAAACCTTACCGCAGTAGGGTATTTACCCGGTAGGTAAATAGTGGTTTTATTAAAGTAGTAAAATAAATGGTTTTCATTCAGCGCAACGGACGGCGTCCCGCGCGTGATTTATTTACATCCTATAAGAGGTGAACGCTTTTAAATATAAGCTCTGGATGTAGGGCCTTAACTCGTAAAGGGTTTTGAAGTTAGATTTAATATCCTTTAAATATGTCGGTTCGCACGTTCATGTACACATTAAACATACAAGGGTAGAGGGCAGTGGCGTGTATAGAGGGTATGCACAGGGTATGCAGATGATAAAATGAAGAAAATAGATATGTATATTGTTAGTATCCTTAATAAATAAATAAAATGAGCAAGAAAATTACCTGTACGAGTTATACGAAACATAAGGCTAGGCATTGTAAGAGTTATGAAAAGCCTACCCTTTAGTATTTATAACTCGTACTGGAGATTTTCTTCATTCTATATCATCTGCATATCCTGTGCATACCTTCTATGCACGCCACGGCCGATCGGGTGTTATTGTATTCATGAAAAGGAAAACCTTTGTTTCGCAGCTTTTTACTGGGATCAATATTTATAAACTGACTGTGCAAGCTTTCGTTAAAAATACGCGGTGACAACCATAACACTAGCTGGATTTAATTGTAATCAAACTCTGTCACAAATGACTTAAACAAAACCACAGATATAAACCCTTGACACATGTACTAAAAGCTAATTTAATAAGGATTGGTTATCACTCCACTTATCTCAATCTAGGGCATTGATCAAACAAAAAAATAATTTTCAGTAATTTCTTTAGTTGACATACCTCATTCCCTTTCAGTGTTTGTAGTATTCTTACTCATACTTCACACAAGGCAAGGAGATGTCAAATCTTTACAAATACTTTAGGAAGCACTTTCGTATGGAAACTGAATTATACATTACTTGTAACTATAATAATTTCTATTATCAATTCATAGTGATACTTTAAGGCGATGTCGTAGTACTTCGTTTCGATATGATCTTTTATGTGCCAGGAGTGCCAAATTTTTTATTAATCATTTTTTATAATGTCAATAACGGCGATCGACAGCTCAACGCTATCTTTAAAACACGGAAGTTGACTTTTACTGAGGAATTCATACAAATTTCAAAAATACAAAATTTATAAATGTTTTATTCATGTACCACAGGCCCTTATAAAGCGTTCATACATTTAATATTTAACACTAATGTTAGTGATGGTGGTAACTACATTCGCCCACCACAAACTTAGCCTGGTTTTTTTTTGTTTACACCATCTCACAGTCGAGTTAATGTTGAGCTATGAAGTTAGAGCAATTCATACCCAAGCTTTTTTATCAAACATATAAAATCATAATTCAATGCTTCAGCGTTTTCACCTATTCAAATATTAAGCTTTGGACTAAATTTAAGTGCAACTGAAACTTTTACTGAAACTTAATAAAAACAATGGCGCAGACTTTGCGACCTCTCGACGGCATAAAGCGGCGTGAATATCGCTGACAGCCCGGTAGTGCCGGAATTTTAACCGTCTAGCAGGTTAGAAACCAAGCCGTCAGGAGGTAATCCCTTTTCGAAAAGTAAAAGGTATGCAGATATTTTTTAACTTACCACTACATTTTTAATTATGAAAATAAACTTCGTTCATATCACTTGATTGAACAGATTATAAATATCGATTTTCATTAATAAAATATTATTAGAATTTAATTGGTAATTTAGTGTTACTAATCCTTGCCCTTGGTTTGTATGTTGATGTTGATAATTTTTTTATGTATTTACCCGTGTTGTTCTCTAACCCCCTGAACTACTATTAGGCAAAAAAGCAAAAAAACATATCAATCTCTTGCTCTATGAAAAACAAAAGCCAGTCTATCCCACGGCAAGTAAATTTTTCCGGGGTACAAAGTACGTAGCTTATGTGCTAGACAATCAATCTCTGCGCTGTATTTCATATAGATCCGTTCAGCCGTTCTTTTATAATTGAGTGACAAGCAGACATTCAATCTTTCGCATTTATAAATATGAGTAAAGATTATTCCAAACTATCTGCTATCTATTTTAGCCCGACGGTCCCACGAAATATTTATTAACTGCACTACACGCTCTGTTTATTTATGTTTGATGCATAATTACTATCCAAAATGGCGGGTCCCTGTCATAGCAACGACCGTTAACCTTGTTTATAATAAGGTAAGCCAACGGTAACATTTATTTGATTAGGCGCGATCGATATTGTCACCATCACAGAGCATCATAGTAATTATTATAATCTGAATATCGAAAATTGATAGCCTTATATATAGGGTTGGACTTCGAATTAACTTTCGGAGACCGAGTTCGAATCCCGTACTTTTAACTTTTGTAAATTATGTAAGTTTTAAGCAATTAAAATAGCACTTGCTTCAACGGTCAAGGAAAAGGTTTTGAGGAAACCTGCATCCCTGAGTTCTCCATAATGTTCTCAAAGATTTGTAGGGTCCACCGAGCCGCTAGCATGGTGGAAAACTTAACCCATTCTTGGATAAAAGCAGGCGTTACTTTGCGGAAATCCATGATATATTATCAAAATTAAGCTTAATTTGCTATACTCCGCGAAAAGCAGGAGAATCTGTGTGGTGTAATTTATAATTCCTTCAATCCTTTTACTCCACACCAAACAGATCTTCGGCAATATACCCTCTACGCACGTATCGCTCCGAAACCGGAGCATCCTCAGGAGATGTTGACTTTACAATGAATAATTGTTAAGTCAACAATTAACAATAACAAATAATAAAATAAATAGTAATAATAAAATAAATAATAAATAGTTACAATTATTCATTGTAAAGTCAACATGCACATGTACAGCATACCCTAGGAAATCTTTTTAAGATTACGGGAAATTCGAATATCGACAAAGTCGTAGAAAGCGCTTTTTATAAAATTACTGTGTAGTTCATCTATTACTCGTTCTTTTCTCTAGTACTTTATAATGTTTATAAAACATTTATTTGGAAAAACACCCAGAAACCTAAGTTAAGGAATCGTCGTATGTCTTTAGGCGGTCGTAAAAAAATATGTCAAAATCAAAATAACATAGCTGTCTTCAAGTGAAGAAGACCACATCCTGTGCTTACCCCACATACCTCGAGAAGTGGGCACTTTTCTGCTCTGAAATAATTATTTCGGCCTAAAGCAAGGTCTTTAATTTAATATGCGTAAAATCATTCCCAAGCGCAAAAGGAAAAAGTGCCCCCTTTTTTCTAAAATGACCTTTAAGTCAAAGGCACCTTCTACACAAATGCTTTCTACAATTGGTCCTATCATCACCACTCATCACTTATCAGTTATTATAGTGTATACATATTACGTAAGTATAATATACAAAGTCAGTTTGCTATTTCATAAGATGAAACTAATAATTTGTTACAAAATATTATTTAAGTTGGAGATACTAGATATAAATGACTTCTTAATGACAAAGTTTCATAGAGGCAAGAAACTCCGCTTTCATTTGCACACAGATAGTAACTTTATTAAGATACAGGTATCTTGTTTGTAAAAAGCAACTGCTAAGTTTTCTGACAGCTTCCTCTCAGTGGAATTTGCATTTCGAACCAGTGGTAGTAGACAGACAGGCAGGCTTGACGTTACAAAAGAGTAAAGTAGGTCGGCTTAAATTAAAGATTATATTGTATATATATATGTACCTGTGAATGTGAAATGAAGTGCTTGTCAGTTGATTTAAAAAAACATATTCCCAACAGGACAATTTGCTGTCGCGGGTTACTTTTTGAACTAGCTGAAACGTTTGTGGTTGGGATGTCATTGGCAGTTATAGGACTACCAGGAGTAGAACGGAATATGATTATGTACTTTGTTTTACTATTTATTACCCTTAGTGTATTAGAACAAATATAACCTATGTCAAGACAGGGGAAGACTTGTTTCTTTCATAAATTATAAAAAAAAAACTTACATTAAATTAATTGCCAATGTGATGTTTACTGTTTTATGCCTTACGTTGTGTTATTAAATAAACATATGCATGATTAAAAAGTTTTTTTGCACTCCATACATACTAATATTATAAATATGAGTAAAACACTCTAGTTAAAAACTAGAGCGCTTTTGTTTGTTTGTCCTTACTTTACGCGCCCTAACTGAGCAAGCAATCGATTTCATATTTGGCATAGTGTTAGTTGAAACGATGGAAAAAAATACAGTTTCTGATTTGTAAACAGTCCGTTATAAAGTTACACCTATAGCAAGCCTGTCGTGAGATACGAGTACGTAATCACTCTGGGGAATTTATTAGGTTTACGGTTTTGTTTAATTTGAGTCCAGCGTATTCAGGCACAAAAGGTTTTTGGGCAAACGAATATGTTTGTATGGTTCCTGAATGTTCGCCGCTGTTAATAGTTTTCATGAAATAATTAAAATTATATTTGATTCACAGCCATTTTCCATGACATTATGTAGGTGGGTATTTCGATATAAATACGGATGCATTTTCGATAAACTTCTGTCTTGTATTAACCTCGAATACATAGTTCCCGGTATCTTAGTCTTTATCATCGTCGCTTATGTTTAACAAGTATTTTTTAAGCATAATATAAAGCAATAATTTGGCCTAGGTCGGGGCGTGTTTGTACTCATAAATCAAGTAACAAGTAGGTTAACTTAAAAACTACTGGACGGGTTCCAAAAAATATTATTTCCAGTTTGACATGCGAACAGCCACGATGTTTTAGCTTATAAACTTTAGAGTTTCATAAGTCAAAGTCAACAGGTTTTTACTGCGAATTACATTTATTTTTGTTTGATATAAATCACTCTTTAAACTAAGATGAACTGTGAACGTTCTATTCTTATAAATATTTTATTCTACAGAACTATGTCCCAGTTTTTTTTAAATCAATATGATCTAATGTCCATTGTTGTAAAGTAAGGCAAGAGTTAGATTATTAACTTTAAAACCAAAGCTTACTTTAAAAAGGTAGATAAATTAATTCTGAAGCGTTTTTATCGTTTAAGTTCTTCGTTTTATTAAACTAGGATATTTCAATAAGCTTACGTAAATAAAATCTTTGAATTTCAAATCCGAGTCACCAAAGCGCTTCATCTTCGGAATGAGTAAAATTTTATTTATTTCCTATTTTTAATCTGAATGTTATAAACTGCGAAGTTAATGTTTCAAATTCCAACTCCAGCTAAAAGTTTACTATTAAATGGGGAAAATGCGAAAAGTTTGCGAGCAAACAACATAGCGTGGGTGAGAAGTGAGCTGTGTGCGGGGCGTTTTTACTTTTTGACACAATGATCTGCATGGCATAGTAGGTGAATGAGGGTTCTGTAAGTTCTTAATTCAGTGCCGTTATTATTCCGATATAAAATGTATCCTTTAGCCTTCTCCAGATGCAATTTTTTTAACGAACACTAATTAACGTAGCAAATGCAATTAATAAAAAAAATATTTGTGTCCTATGTCTCCAAGATGCAAGCTCAAATTTCATCAGATTCATTAAACGGTTGAGGTGACAAACAAACAAACAGAATTTTTTCACATTTTAGTACAGATTATGACAGTCACAGTCCGTTTCAACAGAAACAATTCTATTTTGATTGAGCTTAATTTGCTATAGTCCGCGAAAATCAGGAGAATCTTTATGGTGTAATTTATAATTTCTTCAATCCTTATACTCCACACCAAACAGATCTTTAGCAATGTACAACGTAAGATCTACGAGTATATTAATATTCATAATATACTCGTATCATGGAATTCCGCAAAGTAACGCCTGATTCTATGCAATAGAAACAATTCTTCTTGCTACATGAGGTACGGTCAGCGACAGGTAGGTTAGCGACATCGTGTCCCTTTCTTAAATTCAAACCTGTTGTTTTGGTTACGAGGATTTTGGATCTCTCCTATATGAGAGTAGACATGTAAACAGAGTGAGACATGAATTGGCTAAAGATGAAAATTATATTTTTTTGGCTTGTAACGAAATTATGTATTAAATCTCCTACAAACACACACAACTGTAATGTGAATAAATCTTATCAAAATCACGATCGCAACATTAGGCGTATGTTGTTTTTTTTACGATCTATTTTGTTATAAGATTTTAATACAACGCCTGAAAATGTTTTGTTGAAAGTTATTTAATATTGTTCTTCCAACAAAAGCCGATTATATTGTGAGCCGGTTGCCTGCAGCTCTTCGATTAAGCTCTTCAGAGACAGGCGTTGCAAGTTGACATTAATTTCTAGCGTATATCGCCGTAACTACTACAATATTTAAAGCTGCAAATAATTGAGTGAAAGAAGGGGAATCACAGAGTTTATACGTAACCCTCTGCCCTTCTGACAAATCACAAATATTTACAAATAAATTTATTTCAAGTTTTTTATTTGAACACTTTCAAGTCTGTCTTTTTAGTGACTACCACTGGCTCGAAGGGCAGATTCTGGGAAGCAGGCAAGATACTCAGCAGTTCCTCATCATCATTGTATCAACTTATAAACGTCCACATGGACGTAAGTCTCTCGTAGTCTTTTACACTCCACAATCAATAATTGTCCAGCGACTCGCAACATGTTATCTGTCCATCTAAGGTGGGTCTAGCAACACTGCACCAAATAATAAATTACTTTGTACAACACAACTTTTGGGTAATTAGTGTAGATTGTATTTTACTAAATAAAGCCGTTGAAAGAGAAAAAAGAGACACCACGTAATATTCATATGTTGTTACGTATGCATACTTATCGCATAATGTGGTATTTAGCGGTGATAGCGTATTAGGTAGGAGCTCGACTTGAAACCTCTAACGTTTCTAAGTTACGTGCGTTTTAAGTAATTAAAATATCACTTGCTCAACAGCGAAGGAAACCTGCATGCCTGAGAGTTCTAAATAATGTATGTAGTGTCACACCAATCCTCACTGGGCCAGCTTGGTGGACTACGGCCTCAACTTCCTATCATTGTAGGAGGAGACCCGTGCTCTGTAGTGGGCCGGTAATGGGTTGGTGTGCCATCACCATCATCATGGTAATGGTATGCTAAACAAGAGTGCTATAGCCACCGTCACATCGTATACAGCAAGATAATTCTAGCCACTATACAGCGTTTTATGTTATAATGTAACGCTTAGTTGGGCTAGGGCTGGCTAATGGATTGCTGGATTGGAATTATAACGTTGTTTACATATTTTATTCCAGTAATGCAGCGCGAGATTAAACCTCTGGTCTGGAATGCGATTGGTATAACGTGAACTAGCAATTACGTTGACAAACAGATAAACTGGGTGGTGTGGCCTACTTGCAACAGCGTAAATCAGTCGATTGCGCTCGTTGCAGCATTGACCCAAGTCGGTAATTTCGTTCAACAATCTTTCGGGGCTATAATTTGGTGCCCCTCTGGACCTTGAAGTGCAACATAAAGTCCAGTATCGGGCATTAATGTGGCATTTGGTAATTAATCCGTACTTCAAAAACTATAATAGGTAAAATAGAATTGTAGTAAAAATTGTATGGTATAAAAGCGGTGATAGCCCAGTGGGTAGGACTACGGTTTCACTTTCGCACGCACTTATTCGATTCGATTAGAACGCACATTAAATATACTACAAGAATATCAACATCGACGTCGAGCTCAAACGTAAGCGCAACTTGTGTTATGAGTGCTAAGATGGCTGATAAATATTTTTATGAACAATACACTCAAACACTAAAAAACATTCATGTTCATCACAAACATTTTCCAGTTGTGGGAATCGAACCCACAGTCTTGGACTCAGAAAGCAGGGTAGCTTCCCACTGCTCCAGTCGACCGTCAAGTTATTTGCGTTTGAAGCGATTAAACTATAACTGCGATGCCTGAGAGTTCTCCATAATGTTCTCAAAGGTGTGTGGAGTCCACCAATCCGCATTTGGTTAGCGTGGTGGACTACTGACTTTAACCATCTCATTGTGGAAGGAGACCCGTACCCTGTAGTGGCCGGTAATGGGTTGATATGATCGAATTATAAATTTGGTCAGCCCCCAAATTTATTTGGGAAATAAGTGGCCCAGGGCCGTAAATTTTTGAACTTCCTACATATGCGTGTCCTATGTCCAACAGAGAACGTCAATCGATGATGATGACAATGATAAATAAAATTGTTCTTATATGTTTCTGATTCTTTGATCATGACTATTGGTGCATATAAATACATTTATACATTTTAGCTTTCTTCACGAACTTTAACTGTGCCAAATCTAACACTGCTTTGTGCGCGCTAATGTACTTTAAAAGTTGAAAGTTTTCGCTTCGCATATTAATATAAAGATTAACTAAGACGTAGAAACATTCATACGATATTTTCATGCATATTATACATTCATACATTTAGAATGTATTTTTATTATTAAACCATTAGTTCAGTATTATTTAAATTGTAAAATTGTTTTTGTTGATTTAATATGTTAAGGAAAATAATTTAAAACTTTAAATTTATTAGAACTTTAATACAAAAAAAAATTAAAAAAAACGAGCGGGTGCATCACTAGGATATTCAGGGTGTAAGCAATTACCAACACCAATAAGTATTGACGGCACCAGAGGAACTGTCAACGCGATGACACCCATTGGGACTTTTAATAATCTGTTTCTTGAAAACCCCTTAAAACTGTACTGAACATGGTACGACCAGAGACGGCAAAGGTATTAGTCTAAACGTCTATTCAGCGCCCTCCCCATTTTTGCGGGACGCAATAGGAACTGACGTCTCTACTGTTCTCCGAATTAATCCAATATAATCTTTTAAGAGCTTCGTGTACAATCGACTTAGCATCAATGTCAATTATATATTCACAATTTAAAAGTAAATTACATTAAGTACTTACGCATATAAGTAGTTTACGATCGAACCTTCACACTATGTCTTCAAGATACGGCCTACATCAAGGTGTTAATCCAATATGATGCTATCATTTGTCGGACTTCAACAAAATGCTTAAACAGAAATCGGTGCAAATTATGCAGTCGTATGTTTTCGCGATCACTTAATCAAATCTAAATGTCCATTCTTCAACACTATTTGATATTATTAACTCGGAAGTAATTCAATTTTTCTGTTACTGTTTCTAGAATAAACTACTCAACAGATTTCAATACAATTTTGCAATGAAAAAAAGATTGCGTCCTGGAGAAGGACGCTGTTCTGTCGGTCGTTGCCTGCTGCCTGCCTGGCTGCTGGAATGGCAGCCCCGAACTGGTAAGCGCAGCGTTGGTCGACCCCCAACGAGGTGGGCAGACGACATTAAGCGCGTCGCAGGTAGCCGCTGGATCCAAGCGGCTCAGAACCGTGGAATTTGGAACTCCCTACAAAAGACCTATGTCCAGCAGTGGACGTCTATCGTTTTATATGATTGATGATGATGATGGTATAACAACAAATAATGTGAATAATATTAGATGATAACGAATAGGTCCTTTATATATAAGAAACGTCTTTTTTTAAGTATGGTTCAGAGTACCACAGTATTAAGCCCTACGTGTTCGAGCCCAACTCGGGTTCACTATGAAGGTTTTCTTTGTTGTAATAATTGGAGGACAAAGCAGATGGTCCACTTGATAGACGGATGGAAAACTTTAGCTTTTACACAGAGCAACACTTCACAGAGCATGCAAGGAACACGTCCTACACCGTCCAGTGTCCATCAACCTCAGGCATAGGTTTTAAGCTTCATGCGCTTGTAATTAAACTGCCGAGCCATTCAGACCGCTACAACACAATGCTGTTTATCGCTTGTAATAAGGATGGCGTGAGTACTACCTGGGCGAGCGCTGTCACAAAAACGCCACCACTACTAACTATGAGCGTCACGTAGAAACACCACAGATAATCGAGCTTGCGTGCGATGATTAGTTTTAACAATTATACATGTATTACACAAAGCGCTTTAGTTAATTAATACTTACTTATATAAAAAAACTAGCTATTTTGAGGCGTATATTTTCATGTTTTTAATAAATTCTGGCAAATTTATTACGTTAACCTTATAAATATATGTAAGTTAGCAGCAAAAAATCCTATCTCGGTGACGTTTTGTTAAAACATTTATTACATTTAAATATTATACAGCTTTCATTTTTCCAACTGCGTTTCAATCCTAATGTGGGCATCTTTGATAAAAAGGGGCCTGAATTTCTTGTAGTACTTATGATATTCCGTCAAAATCGGTTCAGCTGTTCATAAAACTAGCCCGGTCAAGGAAATAGAGAGACACAAAATCACTGTAAGGTTATCGTTAAATCAATCAAAGTAACGTATAGTCCAAGAAAAATAAGCAACAACATTGCGCATACATTTCAAACCTAGTTAAAAGATATTACAGTTTAAATAATCGGTTCTTCCGAACGATTCGTCAGCCATATTACAAAGTGAAAGCTTATTGCTGCTCGGAAAGCAGCTCGGAATTAATGTATGGAGACTTATGAGGCAGGCCACGATCAATGGTCTAAGCGTAAGCTATGTGTTAGCTGTATACTGCCGGATATATTATTGAATTTCCTTTGCAAGCTTTTAAGGTTTAGATTCAGTTTTTCTTTGTGTTTTTTAATGTACTATATCCACGTGCGTAATAATTAATTCAATCAAGTCATTTAATATTATTAAGTAGAGATACTAGCCGTTCTGAAAGCGGTGGTAGCCCATTTTTATGTTTCTTTAATGTATTATATCCACGTGCGCAATTATGAATTCAATCGATCAATTAATTTTATTTTATTTAGTAGAGATACTTGCCGTCTGGAAGCGGTGGTAGTCCATTTTAGTGACTCTTTAATGTTTTATCCACGTGCGCAATTATGAATTCAATCAATCAATTCATTTAATTATATTTAACTAAATATAATTAAATGAATTGATTGATTGAATTCTACTCGAGATACTAGCTGTACTGGAAGTGGCGGTAGCACATTTTTGTGTTTCTTTAATGTATTTTATTCACGTGCGCAATAATTAATTCAATCAAGTCATTTAATTTAATTTGGTAAAGATACTAGCCGTCCTGGAAGCGGTGGTAGTTAATTTTAGTATTTCTTTAATGTTTTTTATCCACGTGCGCAGTTATGAATTCAATCAATCAATTCATTTAATTTTATTTAGTTGAAAGACTAGCCGTTCTGGAAGCGGTGGAAGCCCATTGGGTAGGAGCTCGGCTTCACTTTCGGGGAGCCGAATTGAAATCCACGCACGCATCTTTAACTTTTTAAAGTTATGTGCATTTTAAGTAGTTAAAATATCACTTGCTTCAGGTGAAGGAAACTTGGTGAAGGAAAACATTGTGAACACCTGCATTCCTGGGAGTTCTCCATAATGTTTTCTTCTCCATAACATAAGTGCGTGGAGTCCACCAATCCGCACTGGGCCAACATGGCGGACAAAGGTCTTAACCCCTTCTCATTGTCGGAGGAGACCTTTGCCCTGTAGTGGGCCGGTAATGGGTTGATATGATGACTAACCGTTCTTAGTTAATCATTATTATTAAACTTAACAGAAGGTCAAGTGCGTATTTGAAGACCTTACACGCCTTGAAGGATTTTATAGCTCTATACCTTTTGTCATACAGGATTCCACGAAACATCTTTAAAACCAGCCATTTAAAGTTAGAGATGCGTATCGGGGATCGAACTCGGTCCCTCCATAATGGAGCCTGGAGTGTCAACCACCAGGCTATCACTGCTACGATCTTGGTAAGTACTATTTGGTACCTACATTTAAATAAGTGGTACCGTGATTATGCTTTATTAGAAATGATGAAGTCAAAAGTATAAAAAACAAACTTCAGTTCTGAGACAGTGTTTACAATAAAGACAACCGCACCAATTTGATAACTTAATCCAAATTTAAGATATTAACGAAATGTCACTGTCACGTTTTTAATTTCAAACTTGCAATCGAGGCTCGGAACGGTGAAAAGCGTCAGAAACACGTTATGCCATGCAATTGTGGAAACGCAAACAGTATTAGTGTTCGTTGCATACAAAGCACTAAACCGTACTGCAATAGTAGAAAGTAATTCATACAAAGGCAATAGTCGTGTCACGCTCTGTAATACATTCTCTAAGAGAATTCAACGCTGCACCATCGTCAAATACGGCGACGAAATCAAAGTTACTGTCATAACACAGATTAACGTAGGATCAGATATTCTTGTACAAACCGAATAAAAATAATTTCATGCAGAATACCACGGCGGCAAATTGTATGCAAAAAACCTAATACTACGAATAACACAGGTTACATACATGACAGAATAAACTAACATTGCTCACAGCACCAGTTGTATCGTATGAAACAGCTTCAGACACGCGCTGTTAGCAAAATGTCGTCGGTGTATACAGTTATATAGAGATATTTCCTTATTTTTAATCGAAAACATAAAATCATAGTTTCAAGGATGTTACTTCAAATATAAATTGAAAAATTTCATCCCACATATAACCCTCTTAGGACTGGAGTGTTCAAAAATCCTTTCTTAGTGGATGCCTACGTTGTAATAACTATATGTGTGCAAAATTTCAGCCCGATCCATCAAGTGGTTAAAGCTATGCGTTAATAGATCAGTCAGTCAGTCACCTTTGCCTTTAATATATATAGATAGCCCTCTGTCCTATAAGAGACGAAACGTAGCAGTGGGACTTTAATATTCAACTGGATTGCCTATTGTTATTTTATTCGCCAGCGGAACATAAACTATCAATAAATTCATCGACGAACACATATTAGAGAATACGCCTCGCCCGGTACGTGATATCGTCAAAACGGCGTTGTGATTCATGAACAGAATTGTTTTAGCTAAAGTGGCTTGTTATTTTACAGGAACCAGCTTGTTTTTAGCTGTAGGCCTGTTAAATGGTTTTGTGGAAATGTGACAGATTTTTAATGATTAGCCCCGTCTGAGTAGCCGATGGTCTCAATACACGTCAGGCGATTTATAAAATAAAATATGTGTGTTTCTTGTTATTTAACAGAAACTTATAATGTTTTTTTTTTGACGGCCGATTGGCGCAGTGGGCAGCGACCCTGCTTTCTGAGTCAAATGCCGTGGGATCCATTCTCACAACTGGAAAACATTTGTGTGATGAACATACATGTTTTTCAGTGTCTGGGTGTTTATATGCATATTATAAGTATTTATGTATATTATTCATATAAATATTCAACTGTCATCTTAGTACCCATAAATTAAGCTACGCTTACTTTGGGGCTAGATGACGGTGTGTGTATTGTCGTAGTATATATATATATTTTTTTTTTGTCTGGCTGTAATCTTAAGCCGTAGTTTAGTGATTTAGTGATTAGGGGTAGGTATTTATCGGTTACATATAATTTCCATATCCCTAAGTTTAATACGATATTAACTTGCTACTTACAACGACAAGGTGAGATTATAGTAGATGGATGAATTAGAGCAGAATGTATACAGAAACTGCCGTATTATCCAATCTATATATCTATCTTTTAAAAAAGCAATTCTTGATCATGCATACAAATATATTTCATGTATCTTCGAAATGGCTTTAACGTTATTTAATGAGCAATTCTTGTGTTCAATCTTCGATAACGATTTGGATCTAATTTTTTATTTAGAGGATTGGCTACTAAAGTTTATCTTTACCCGAAAAATATTTTATGCCCAAATATATAGCGAAATTTTGTAAAAATAAAAAATAATGCTCCGAAAATATACGAATAAAAATAAACCAAGCGATGCTCGTTTGCCGAGGTACAATCATACCACACTTTTTAAATAAAATCCCTCTCACAATATTATGCCGCTGCCTATCGGGTCTTGGTATGACAAGCATTCACGGCGCTCTTCAGACATTCCAGATTTTAGTGAGGTATGCATATACCGAATACTATTGTATACGTAGTTATTCTAGACGTACAATTCATACAAGGAAATAATTCAATCGATTATCAGTAGTATTTCAACAGTAAACAATCTTACGAAACTACTAGTTTTAATTTGTAACGCCCGGTTAGATTTTGGCTTGTGTGTTAAATGTGTGTTAACGAATATACCATGGTCATGTTATACCAGATATTCCAACACGAGAAAGGCACGTAGGTCTCCTTCTATACCGACTGAACATATCGAAGGAATCACTGAAGACAAGCGGAACAGGACCGTAGAACGGATAAACACCTAAACCAAAACTTATTGTAAGGCAGTAACCTTCTATCAGTTGGGACAGCGCTGATGGTATAACTACTTTTAAAACATTATTAGGTGTTTTAGTTCTCCTTTTAAATTTATTATATATCTAATAACTACTATGACGTTGCAAAAACAACCAGTTCAAAGTAAAGTGACTCTATCAAAAAGCACTTTTAACTTTAATATTCCGCAAACGAATCACTGAATCAAATAATAAGTATCACATACATGCAATATTTTTAAAGACATACGTATGGAACAAATTTCTTTAAAATTTTTACCTCCTTGCGTGATTAATATGAAACCTATTAGGTGCTAAGATTCTCTGAGCTATTCAGTGGACAGACAGACAGGTCTACGGAATACTAAAAATGCATTTTGTACAAAACATCTAACACTGTTTTTGGCATGCAAACTACCTTGTAAAACCTTAGTCGGATACTTTCGAATTTTGTTAAAATCAATCATTTGATTTTGTCAGAATATCTCATTGTTACACAAAGAGGAAAATATAACAATATCGCCAACATTAACAATGCCAATCTCCTCCAAACGAACACGAATAGCTTCCATATTGATCATTTGTCAATTTTGACTGCAGTTTCACCGGTTCGAAAGTAATGACGGAAGCGAATTATTGGTTTTTTAAAAAGCCCCTCAACTCCGCACCTTTCTAATAACGAACTACCGATAGTGTATATAACTGAATAAAAATCTTTTACTCAACGACCTTAAAAAAATAATTCAGTTTTTAGAGAGATTTGAAACTTTAATTAGAATAGAAGTACTCGTATGTTTGAATATGAAACTTGATGGTCGTAAACATAAATGTAGTAGTATCCCTGCTGCATTTATTTAGATGTTAGTGGACTAGCCTAGTTAGGAGCATGGCAGTTTGATTAAGCCCCTAGACGGTTTCTAGGCGGTATCGACTGGAACGGTAAATCGCTTGGCGGCTTTGTCGATAAGGAAGTAACTAGCGATGGCCGAAGTCTGCCAACATATCAAGATCGGGGAAAATACATTAATGATAAATTTTAATATTACTCATCGCGGGGAAATTTGACTGTTTATTTGTTATGGAACTTAAGCTTATTTTTCTATGATCCGCGAAAGGCAGGAATATGTATTAGTAGTATAAATACTTTGAATAAAACAACACCTCCTGAGGATGCTCTGGTGTCTGAGCGAAACGTGCGTAGAAGGTACATTGTCAAAGATCTGTTTGGTATGGAGTATAAAGATTGAAGAAATTATAAATTACACCATAAAGATTGTCCTGTTTTCACGGATTATAGCAAATTAAATTATTTTTTTATAATATATCATGGAATTCCGCAAAGTAACGTGTAATTAAATCCAATGTTTATTTGTTCACTTATAGTGTACACATAGTTAAAACATTCTCTGGCGTATCATCTTTCATTAATAGAACTTTACATCGTTAATGTTAGGGAATATGGTAAGTTGAGTTGAAAGTTCGCGACGCTGTCAGTTCAGCTAATTCAGCTAAAGACCTATTTTAATTGTTCTACTGTGTGGTTTTTTTTTGCAATTAGTGCATTTGTATGGTTCCTTGATAAAGCTGACAATGAAAACGAGACAATTTTCTAAGTCCATCATTAGAATGTAATCTCTGTGCCAAATTGCCTCAATATCGGTGCAGTGGTTGAGAAGACAACAGGTAACAAACAAACACATCTATATAAATGTGAAGTAAGGTCGCAGAGAAACGCTAATCTCAAGAAGCGCTAAGTGGATTTTAAGTTCTGTTTTTTATTTACGACATATATTTAAATAAATATTTTTCACCCGCAACTTTTGCCGCTTAGAACTTGTGCAGCTTTATCTTGGAATAAAAAGGACCTTACCCGTATGTGTTTAAACAAGAGCAAATATTGTCTGGTGTTTAGGTGACTTCGCTAGGTTTACTACAGTTTTGTTCTGAAAGTCATCTATCCAAGTAGCGAATTCAATAATGCACTCTGTTGCAGACCCATACAAAATCTTAGAGTAAAATGTGCGACTTTTCTTTGTCTGTTATGTGTTTAAAATATTGAATGTAACTTTTAATACTCTTTCGTCTTTTACGTAATGTTTTATTGTTATTAGGACAAAAAGTACACTCACGTAGGTTAACTCAAATGAAAATAGATTCCCAATTTGTGGGTAAGACCAAAATATCTATCTATCATCTATAATAAGATGAAAAATTTCTCATGGACACTTTTTGTCGACACACATCACATCTATAAACAACCCAAAAGTGGTGATTAGTTGATTGATGCCAATGATTCCTCTCTTTTTGCCATCAATAATATTTACTGACTAAGTTGAGCATTCCATTACAACACAACACAACACAACACTTGGAGTGACATTGCGGATATTAGAGCTTGTTATCTAAACAAGACCCAAATCATGAAGAAAGTTGAAGCCGTCTTTAAGAGAGGGCGTTTTTTATGGGACATGAAGGATAGAGTAAAGTGATGATACAACATGCAAATTTCTCTACGTATTATAATGTAAAGCACTTAACATAAGCATGATATTTGCTAATATGGTCGAACTATTTTAAGCCACATTGTTTTCGCAAACTCTTAAGATTGTTGTTAACACTTCATTCGAGTGAGTATTTAAGCGGAGATTGGTATAAACCAATATGATATTTTGGTGTAAATTTTCTCGATAGCTTCCCCTGAACGTTCGATCGGTATCGAAACTTTAATAGTGTATCGTATTTCAGTGTAAATAAACACTGGGGAAACATGTTGGGAACCTATCTGCTTTAGTGGCGTTTAAACTATTCGGACTTAGTGTTACCTAAACTGTTGTGTAGATAGTTCTATTTGAATTGGCTGTTTTGAACATCGAAAGGTGCTATCTATGCATAACTTCCTTAGTTTGTGTATTTTTTAAGACACGACCATTTAAATGTTCACATTAATTATTTAATTGAATCAAAAATAAATAACTTTGATTGATACTTCATCATCATGTCAACCCATTACCGGCCCACTACATGGCACGGGTCTCCTCCCACAATGAGAAGGGCTTAAGGTTGTAGTCTACCACGCTTACCGAGTGCAAATTGGCGGACTTCAAAATTCATAATTTATTTATTTCAAGTAGGCCTAGTTTATAAGCACTTTTTAATCGTCAAGATAGTATGTTTGTAGTGAATCTACTACCATCGGTTCGGAAGGCAGGTTCTACCAAGAAGAGCCAGCAAGAGCCATCTTGAATCTTGTGAGAGATAAGAGTGGAGTGGGCTGCTTCCAAGCAGCCTTGGCCTTACGGAATTCATCAATTTAGTGGACTAGCGATACAGACAGGCAACAATGCTTGCGTTTTTATTATTATCAGAAAGAAATCATAATATTAAATTTAAAAATGTATTCTGCTCTCTTAGATGACGTTTATATAAATAAGAAGCGGTTGATTGCAAAAATCTTTTATCCCCATTTGTCAAGCTTCAAAGTTGTTTAAAAAAAAAACGTTTAAAATATACACGGATTTTAATGCTTTGATGCCAAAATAACCGTTTCGTATCTTCAGGGGAAAATTTTAGAGAGACTTTTCTAGCGAATATCAACATCGGGTAATAAATGAAAAGCGCTCAACACTTTAGCGTTTTAAATCAGAAAATTTGATGAAAACGTTACGTGCGAGATTTTTAGATGTCTACCACCTAAGAATTTACACATGGTATACAATTCTTATAGAAAAAAATATGTTTTGCTGCATGCGTTTTTTTTATATAAGATTAGAATTTTAATTTAAAGAAGAACCCATTATATACCCACTACAGGGAACGGGTCTCCTCCCACAATGTCAAGGGTTTAGGCCATAGTCCAACACGCTGGCCCAATGCAGATTGGTGGGCTCCAGACTCCTTTATGAAGATTATGGAGTACTCTCAGGCATGCAGGTTTCCTCACGATGTTTGCCTTCACCGTTGAAGTAAGTGATATTTTAATTACTTAAAACGCACATAATTTAGAAAAGGTGCGTGCTGGGATTCGAACTCGACACCCAGAAGTGAAACCAAAACTCTTACTATTCGGTTATCACCGCTTTCATTAAACAGTAAACATAAAAAAGTAACTAAGCAATAATGCAATATCAGTAAATGCTAGTGTTTATATAAATTGTATTGTCAATGGGAGCCTATCTAAAATTAACATAAGTATCAAAATATTAATCAAGTAACATTATCTTATAAAAAATAATGACAGTGTAGAGTCAGTACATATTTGAAAATTTAATGTAGTACGTTCATAAAAACATTTCTAAATTGAAGAAAAAATGCGACTGCAATAATTTAAACATTAGAAGTAAGAATAAACTTACAGTGCAATATAGGTTACATGAAATTCATAATCCGTTTAAAGGAAATTGCATACAATTCTACAATAAACTACAAATTGACATCTTGGAGATGTCTCTTAAAAAGTTCAAAGTTTGTATTAAACGTAAGCTTATAGAAAAGTCCTACTATAGTATAAAGGACTACGTAATCGATAAAAAAGCTTGGGTGTAAATTATTGCTCTAACCAGGTTGCTCTTCTAATAATTTAAAATGACATTGTGAGATGGTGATAACAAAAACCAGGCTAAGTTTGTTGTGGGCTTCTTCTTAGACCGGGACGCGTTTGGAACCCTAGTAGCTTTAGTTTTTAAGTTTACGAATGTGGTTATCGCCATCATCTCACAAACGTGTAATTCTTATGTACGCATCAAAAGTGCCACCTTTGGGCCTACTTGAATAAAGATATTTTTGACTTTGACTTTGACTTTATGCAATCTCATATATAACACAATATCTGTTAATATATGTGAATATCTACAAAGTAAAAAGTAATTGCAGAACTAAGTAGACTTAATATCTAGAAAATGTTAGTATTTATATGAATTGTACAGTCAATTGTTATAGGAGTCTATTAAAATTAACATAAGTGCAAAGTTGGTAGTGTTCCAAGCTTTAGCCCACATTATGTTCAATTAAGGCGATACACGAAACTAACATTTAATATAATCGACTGTACTATCCTAAACCGCTACGTAAAAACATTGATTATTTTCGGCGATTTGCATTTTGTGGGTGCACAGCTTTTAAGGTTCTTTTCTGAACCAATTAGCGCGAACTTCTTTCTCGTTAGAAATAAATTATTTTAGTTTTCATAATATGTCCGTGAATATAATATTTCGATACCATTGTTACTTAATTCCTGAAGACCGATTTATATTTATCTATCCCTAAATCTAATCTTAATAAATTCTCGACGAACTCAGCATCAACCAGTGCCTATCTACTGCAGTTCATGCGCGAATTCTCAGTTTCAATTCTCAGTCTCGTGGTTCAAGGGAAAGTAAAAGGTACCAGAGCCCGCGGTAGATCCCCGATGAGATGGACGGACCAAGTGAAGGCCGCAATCAAGGCTCCTTTACATGAATGCGCAAGAAAGGCAACCGTTAGGGAATAGTGGCGACAGCAAAGCGAGCCTCAACACCCAGGTGACACCCACGACTAGTCTCTCAAGACTGTACAGACTAAGACAAAGAGATCTTTATTTTTACAAATAATATCGCTGAATCTTTTTCTTTGTTTGAGCATTTACCTCTCAGTAAATTTTTTGCGTTTTATAGCTCATCATTTGGGAAAGGCTATGGAAATAACCTTAAAATTTCCCCCTTAACAAGGTTAAATAGCGTATGTAAATTTGTATGAAAGCCTGTGATTTTTCAAGTTCTTTAATATTAAACTTGGCATTTCGGCCAACGATTAAATAGTCAAATACTTTTTGCAGGATTTCTAGAAATCCCACCCCTTTAGAATAGGCTAAGTTCAGAAAAAACGAGTTCGGTTTACGTGACACGGCAGGCGATTGATGCGGCGCGGTGGGTACATAGTGAATAACAGATGAAAATTTCACTCTTCAGAACTTGAAAGCAGTTTAAGTCGCAGGAAACCACTAGTAAAAAAATATATACACTATAAATTCGAAACGTATATTACATTTCAATTTGAGAGTTATTGTGAGTTGAATCTCGTTTAAATATAACTACGTCCAATTATAATGCGAACGGAAAAAAGGAACCGATTTCTCCGGTCGGTAATATAATATGTGCCTTCTAAGTTACTAACAATGTTTAAAAGTTACAAAAGGAAAAATTGTGTGAACAAAAGGCAGTTTTATTTGTTTATGTGAATGAATGGGACAGTATGATGACACAAAAATACCTTTAATGTTGTATTTTTGTTTGTTCTTTCGCGTAGCCACGGTGCGACGAATACAGTACGCGAAGGTTTTTTCATAGACAGTTAATGGGGCGTAATGTAAAGTAGGCTACATTTTCTACCAGTAAAACAATTCTTTGGTAGTCATTACAAACAGACAGACTTGACATTTCAAAAGTGATTATATAAGGCCTACTTGAAATAAATGAATTTTGAATTTTGAATTTTTAAATATTTATATTGTGTTTCAGAAGTTTCCTGGATGTTTTTTTACAATATCTTAGGTTAGGTATAGGTTAGCTACCTTAGATTAATACAATAGTGCCTGATAGTCGTAAGTGGAATTGCAAATCTGCTTGTAACTAACCTCCACCTAAAATTATCATCCTATACATATCAATGTCTCACTCCTGGGAACATGCCTCTTCTCTCATAGCAGACAGGGAATTAGCGCACCGATCGTGATGGATTAGCGTTGTCATCGGTGTCATACATTTATTGACATCTTTCTTTTACGCGATTAAAAAAATAACGTGCTTACGTGCTGATATGTGATAACAATCGCTAAGCGCGCCACCCCACGTTGGAGCAGCGTGGTGTAAAATTTGATCCCTCCCTAATTTTGACTTCATTCTCTCGAAACCGAATCTGGGTTGGTGGTTTTTATTACAAAGTTATACTCATCCATAGCCTATAAAAGTCCACTGCTGGCCTAAAGGTGTCTCCTAACGGAGGTTTCAACCATGATCACCAAGCTGGACAGACAGGTTGGTGATCGCAGAAGTAGCACAGAGGATGCTGCTGCCCGTTTTCCGTTATATTCCCTTAGACAACAGCAACTGCAACTGCTGAGTTTCTTGCCGGCGTCTTCTCGGTAGAATCTGCCTTCCGAACCGGTGGTAGAGTCACTACACACGGACAGACTTGACGTTTCAAAAGTGCTTGTATTAGGCCTACTTGAAATAAATGAATTTTGAATTTTGAATTTAGAATTTTGACAAAATCGAACTCAGGCTCGACGTGATCCGTATCCAAACAAGATTACCACTACGACAAACGACGCAATTAAACAAAAAATTAGAATATTATTTTGATTCCGCTATAAAACTTTTCATCATCATCATCATCATCACAACAACCCGTTACCACAGAGCAATGGTCGCCTCCCACCTCAAATGAGAAGGGGTTAAGGCCGTAGATCACCACAATGGCCCAGTGCGGAATGGTAAACTCCACACACCTTTGAGAATATTATGAAGCACTCTAAAGGCACGATGTTTTCATTCACCGTTAAAGCAAGTGATATTTTAATTACTTAAACGCACATAACTTAGAAATATTAGAGGTGCGTGCTGGGATTCAAACTCGGTCCACCGAAAGTGAAGTCGAGCTTCGTAAAACAACTAAATATTTAATAGATAAAACTTTTAAAGAGTTTTAAATTGTTTTTTTTGTTATATTTACCTATCCTCACTCAACCTGCCTGCCTGGTGTCGATGCCCCACATAAACAACTACGAGCACATACGAGCTTTCAAAGGGTAAATACTCCACTATTTGTACACTCTATTTGTATGGAGTCCGAGCATTTACTTTTTTGGCAGTTTGCGCTTTTGCATGTTTTCTCTCGAACTGAAACATGGTATATTGATAAAATGGCTGACCAATCCGGGCTTTGCAAGGGGCTTAAATTACATTTTTCAACATCTTTTTCAACTTGAGTTGTTTGCCCCATAAGGATAAAGACGTGCCTCTTCCCTAACGATGGGCAAACCAATTATCCCAGTTACATTATTATTCTCACTTCATAGGTTAATATTAATTTACTGACAGATGGTGATAACAGAAAAAAAATACCCGGCTAGGTTTGTTGTGGGCTCTTCTTAGACCAGGACGCGTTTTGAACCCTCGTAGCTTTAGGTTTAAGTTGGCGAACGAAGTGATCACCATCCCTTTGCAAATGTAAACAATACATACATGTATGAACGCCTCATAAGTGCCTGTGGTAGGCCTACATGAATAAAGAAATTTTGAATTAAACCCAAGTGTATAGTTTGTAACTAGCCACTACCGAAGCTTCCCACACGACAAAATGCTTACAGAGTAATACCGATAAGGCTTTGATCAAGTATCTGAAGTTCGGAGCGATCGCTCGTTTGAGCTGCGAGCGTTGAGGTTATGGCTACTAGTTCCAATAATCATCTTATGTTCAACAGTTTCAAAACTCTCCGGGGAAAATTAAAGGTAATTGAAGCAGCTCGTACACCGCTGCACCGGAGAGATAAAGTGATTGTAAAATAAAAATAGTTCCTTTTCGTATTTATTGAGATGCGAAATATGAACCTACCTATAGCATCCCTACTTATATTATAAATGTCAATGTAAGTTTGTTTGTTACGCTTTCACGCAAAAACCACTAAACCGATCCTGATGAAACTTTGTACACATATTCTTGGAAGTGTTAAAAGTAATATAGGATACTTTTTATCCCGACATTAAGCTCGGTTCCTTTGGCAGAGGGGATGAAAGTGTTTGACGATTTTACACCATAACTCCGTAATAATTTTTTTTTTTTTGTACTATAGAGGTTATAATATGTAATTAATTTTGCCCGAACTTTGTGTAGATCGGATAAATGCCGTTGGAGATAGAGCGCAGAACTCCTCAGCGGACAGCAGTAAACCCCTCGTTTAAGGCTTAGCGATACTGAATACTTTATTTTTTTTAGAACTACAGCTACATTTAATGCCACATCAAAAAACAAAATCAAACACAGACAAAATCGCGGGCAACAGCTAGCTATTATATAATACTTTTGTGTATTAATATTCACTCATGGTCGTGGTTATGGGTCACGATCTTTTATACCAGCTCTTGCGATCTCGGGAAATTTGTCACTCGACAATTGACTATTGACAGCGGCGTGCTCAAAACAACTCTTACGATCTCATTCAAGCTGCCTGTATTGGTAGCCATGCGAGAACACTTAGGTATCATGAAACAAATTGCAGCAAATTGGATTGGTCTATCTTGATGGTCCACGTAGGTCATGCGTTTGCCTCGAACTTAAAGCAAATTTTTATTGATATCTTTCCTCCTTTTGATATAGGCAAGACTAGCTAGCCACCACTCGACCCAAACCTTCTCTTGCAGAAGAGAGGGTTCAATAAATATAAACACATGTTAGTGATAATAACCGGGACCCAATTTAACATCTTTGACCCGAAAACCCAACGCAGGACTTACGTATAATGAGGGTGAACAAGCGAGGCACCAATGCAACCAAATAGATAAACTAAACTCAAGCAAAACAAAAATTTGAGATTACGTAATCTTTTGCTTTAAAAACAAGATTTATAGAATCTCGTTCTTTCACAAAAAAAAATTTCCAATTATTGTTATTACTCATTAAACAAATCGTATTAGACCGAGCGAAGCGAAGTCTTTAGGGTTTAATTGGGTAAAATTGCACTTTGTGTGGACAAAGTTATACGACTTTAGCAGACGGCTGTTAAAGCGCCAAACTTCATAATAAAGAAATTGTAAAATTCACAATTATTATGAAGTAAATTTGTGGCCAAAAGCCAAAAAAAAATTGAACGGTAATAAAATAAAATTAGGCTGTCATATAAATAAATTATTATATTAAATTAAATGAAGATTATTTAACTAATAGAAAATTAATAAAATTAAGGCTGAAGTCATTTTGAGTACGTTTATATACCGTTACTACTCTACATTAAATATAATTTATCATACTTTTTCTATTTGAATGAAAATATAAAATAATGCATTTATTCCTGTTAAAGTTTCTTCATTTCTCCCGAAGTGTTATGGGTTTCCCAGCTCGGTGCAGTTTACAAATAAATACGAGGAAATTTACTCGAAATAATTCAGACATTATACCAATTTACTGTTAGAAGCAAAGAGACAATCCCTTTGCTTAATCACTTTAAAGTAATATCCGTCGCTGCAGACTGGTTAGAATCTGCTGTGATCCGTTTAAATTTGTATGAATCTTTTCTGAGAGTAGGGCCACGACTTACTACCATGCGTTTTAACAAGGTATAAATACAAAATATCCTATTTCTGGGTCCACTAAATTACAATTACATAAAAAAAAAGCTAAAAACTTTTTACATTTAAAGCGTATCATATTTTTATCCATATGTTTGGTTTTTTTTTACAATCTGGATACATAAAATATTTAAAAGTAGGAATTGAATTGGGTACTCTTTAAATTTGTTTTTAAACGTAATAGAATACGTCTTTGATTATATTAAAAATAATTCAATTAGCTTGTATGATTCGAATATATTTTGGTGTAATTAATTGCATGGCTATTAGCAATAAACTTTAACATTAATCAAGTCGATATTTTAATAATTTTTAAATTTAAAGGAATAATGCTATTTATTATTAATTTCATAATATTTATTTAGTTATTGGGCTCTAACCAAGAGACGGTGTGATAGATGGACAAAGCTTTTAGAACGAAGTTTCTAGACCTGTTTTCAGCAACTCGAGTCTCAGTAAGCTATCGCTATTACGGGAAGTTGCTGGCCATACAGAAGTGCTGAGTTGGTCGCAGTTGTTTATACAAAGCAGAACAAGGAAGGAAACTTAAATCCGCAGCTCTGAATTATCTCTGTGTGGAGTGGACGGAATCTACTATGTTAATTAATATTCTAAGTTAAAGACTGAATTCGTAGTCATGTTATATTATTTTATACCAATCAAAAAATACATAACGCTTTGTCACCCTATCCCCTCCACTGGGAAAGTCAACGTCGATAACATTCAAACTATTTGTTCCAATTACTTACTTTGAAGGACAGTGGTTATCTACTTAAAACACCAGAAGCGACAAAAGTATTTAATTACGTAATTTATATTAGTTTAATACTATAAAACGTTAATTGTTAATATGGTGAACAGATTAAATATATTTATGGTTCAATATTTTGGCTTTCATATATTATAAAGTATATTTTTAAATTGACTGCTTAAGAGAAACATTCCCAGCATACATTAACTTTGGCTAAATTATAACTGTTTATGAAGGCGCTCGCCAAGACAGTTCGAAAATTGTTTATTTTTTCCGACTTTTGTTTGCTGTAAATTTTAGCAAATTCACTCAACATATTATTATTTAAGCGAAGCAGTGGTAGCCCAGTAAGTAGGACTTCAACTTCACTTTCGGGGGGCAGAGTTCGAATCTCAGCACGCACTTCTAACGTTTCTGAGATATGTGCGTTTTAAGCAATTAAAATGTCACTTGCTTTAACGGTGAAGGAAAACATCGTGAGAAAACCTGCATACCTGAGAGTTCTCCATAATGTACCCAAAGTTGTGTGGAGTCCACCAATCCGCACTGCGCTAGTGTTGTAAACTACGGCCTAAACCCCTTCTCACTGCGGGAGGGGACTCGTTCCCTGTTGTGGGCCGGTATTGGGTTGATATTATGATGATGATGATTATTATTTATAAGATACAGATGTGTGCATGTGTTATATGTGTGTTATGTACTTATTTGTTTCTGCACCGCAACTGATGATCTGATGATACAGAAAGAGGTACGAGATAAGAAAACTGTGTGGAAAAATTAATGCTATCGTCTTTTCATTGGAAACTTTATTAAGGCGATAGGAAACGCTTAGGTAGGTGACATCCCTAGTAATTTTCCGGTGTCAGGGCACATCCAACGATTTACGAGTAAGTCTTTGATAATAAGAAGCTCCGCTCTTTGCGCGTTCCTTCACACGGCTGCAAAAAGAGAATACAAACACTGGACGTGGCGTTACTCGTGGCATTGCCATGTCTCCACTGAAAATTTCACACCGTCTTTAGAATAGGTATAATTATATTTGCGTCACGTTTTAACCTTCACGTACTAGTCGTTTAGTGGCTTTCCCTAACTTGAGAACTCTTTCGCATTTTTTATTTAAGATCGTGACATGACGGGATTCGAGTTTTTTTCTGTAGACTAGCTGTATTGTAATGAAATTTTACCAAATTAATAGCTTTGAGTGCCCAATGGGTAGGACTTCGAATTCATTTTCGGGGGCCGAGTTCAAACCCCAGCACGCACGTATTTTTCTAAGTTATGGGCATTTTAAGCAATTAAAATAAAACTTGTTTCAACGGAGAAGGAAAATACCGTGGGAAAACCTACATGCCTGAGAGGTTTCCGTAATGTTCTTAAAGGTGTGTCTAGTCCACCAATTACTGTGTCAGCGTGGTGGACTACGGCCTTAACCCAATCCTCTTGTGGGAGAAGACTCATGCCCTGTTGCGGGCCGGTAATGGTTTGGTATGATGATGCTTCTTTGTAAACTTTTATCCCTAACTTTCCATTGGAATGCAAATTCAAATCAGAATAAGCCACAGCTGAGTGTGGCCGAGTTTATTATATTGAAAATGTATAACAAGGCATAGATGGCGATATAATATATAACAATGCTGTTAGAGACGTGGCCATACTTTTTTTGAAAGCGACATCATCGTCTTAAGAAGCTATTTAGCAGTTCGGCTTCGATCTTGTGATAGCTGAAACTGGAAGTGCAGCGTTGCAATAGTGTGTACATAATTCGTAGGACCCTCACTACTTATGCCAGTAATACCAGATTTCACTATCGACGAACGATTAGAGTTGATGAAACGTGTTTTCACTAGGTATCAAAATAAGGCGATTCCTAGGCTCCTCGCACTTACCTAAAAGTTGACCGAATGGACTATTATTATCCTTGATCTGTAATAATAGATTATGCTATGCGTTATATATCATAGATTATACTATCTTCACATACACACTGTCGTATATAGTGAGTGACACGTAACACGCGGCTGGCGCAAAAGCCTATAGAATTTTTGACAGATCACGGCCAGCCGCGTCCATGACTCTGGACGTTTGTGTCGGGATAATCCGTAGATCGGACATGTGAGAGCAAAAATAGTTCAGCTTGCTATAATCTATTGCTATACTAACTGTAAAAGAAGTGGGTAGGAACTCGTCTTCACTTTTGGGGGGCCGAGTTCTACTAAAGGCCTCTAACTAAGGGGGAGGTACAGGCTTTTAGTCAAGCAGTGCACTCTTATAGACTATTGATGATACCATCTGTTGGACTATTCCGTTATATACGTAGGTACCAACTCCCAGAAAATAACACATACTAAGTTGTAGTAAGAAATACAAGTCTTTTAAGGAAAGATAGACAAAAATAAATATCATTCTTAATCATACTAATATTATTATTAATGCATAAGTTTTTCATTAGGCGTGTGTATCTATTTTTCGAGCAAGAACGGAGGCATTAACGAGTTTTTTTACATTACATAAAAAAGCATGCCCTTGACTTCTTCTTTCTTTACATATTGTAAAACAAAGTCCCGGCCGCGTCTGTCTGGGCTCGAAAAACTGAAAAACTACCGGATTTTCATTTGGTTTTCACTAATGAACAGAGTAACACTTGTTTTCAAAAATTGTTGATGATACATAAAAATAATGTAGGTATGACATGTTTCCTAATCATTATTATCAAAACACGAGGCTATGTCTACCTGTTATAGTTTTGACATCATAACTTTTAAACTAACGCTAACGCTTATTGTTATAATTTGTCAACCATAACACGGGTAAAATCAAAAGATAAATATTGATTATGTAACTTTAAATTCAGCACCAAATCAGATCTATGGCCAGCCATTCAATAATAAAGTACACATTTCACACACACAAGAAAGATTTTTTGTTTGGTTAATAGACTCCGGAACTGCGAATGAAAAATGACGGCTACCGCAGGATTTGTGCAAAATCAGTGTTAACGCGGACAACAACTACTAAATTATAAAGTAAATGCATACGACAATTTCTCGGGCGATAGTTTGGAAATTTACTATGGAAGTTTGAGAAGAAGCTGTGAAGATGTGTGTATTCGTTAATAGTACACGAGTAAAGGTATAAATGAATAGAAAACAAAATTTGGGCTACAGATAAACCATGTCCTAGATTGATACAGGATTCCTTTTGATGGGATGAATTCTGTATGCCCACACGGACGGGGTCTATTTGTTCGTGGCAAAAAAGTACTAGAAACTTTCTTTTCTGAATATATGGAGCTGGTGGCAATCTCGGTATTTTAGATTAGTTTTTCGTGTCATGTGATAGCTATTTTTTCCCAGTATACGGCGAGCATTTAGATGCTCTTTTATTTTAGGATAAAATTTAAAGCCGTTTTATTCCCAAAATATCAACTAAAAAGTTATGGAGCCGACCTCCATAACTTTTTAGTTGATATTTTGGGAAAATTAACCACAACTTCTCGACCTTCTTTGAATTATCGTTGTCTATTCGTATGCCTGTATTAACGCCAGTCATATTATGCTGTATGCTGCTGGTCTTTTGTAACATTTTCAGTAATTAAGCATGTGAAATTTGGTTTATAAACAACTCAAATTTTCTTTCATAAATACCAAGAATATCACGCAAAATATCTGTTATTTTTTGGGCGCGTAATAATGAACCGATAATAAATGCCAGAAGTTTTATTATTATTATTATTATTATTATTATTATAATTATATAATAGACTAAGCAGCTTTCGCTGATGCGTCTATATCATTTCATGCACTCTTTGTCTTTTTGATGTTTATTCTTAAACTGATGCAGTGATTCTGCAGTCACTACATCTTCAGGCAAGGCATTCAACATTTATATAACTTTATTGCTGATCAAGTTTTCTTTAGTAGTAGATATTTAAACTCGTAGTTTCACCATTTGTAACCGCTGTCAGGCGAATTAATAATTTAAGGCCATTCATTTCGACCACCGCTCCCTAGCCATAATGAAAAATCGCTTTGTTATGCCGTAATCTATCAGAACGACAACAATGTGTGACATATTTTCAATACTTTCCAACCGATGTCCAACAGCCCATTTTGATGGTATTCAGCAACGGGCGAAACTATTGATAAATATACAGCGAAGCTTATCGGTTTTAATATTTCATTTCTTGGTCGAGTTATTTCGATTCAATCCAATTTCGTTCCAATTTTTCGTCTTTCGCTTCTCATAATTTTATTAACAATAGCGTTACATAAAGAATTGAATGAATCGTGTTATTTTTAACTTCGTATAACTTTTTTGGTCTATAAACACAACGCTAGTTTTAGATATAAAATAGCTATGATAGCCCAGTGATTAGGGTTTCAGTCTACCTTTCGGAGGAGCGAGTTCGAGCGATCCTAGGCACGCACCTCTACCTTTCAGAGCTATGTGCGTTTTTAATTTAAGTAATCATATATCACTTGCTTTGACGGTGAAGGAAAATATCGTGTGAAGTCTAAAAATCCGCAATTGGGCAGCGCGACCGATAAAGTCCTTGTCATTTTTTAAGAGAAGATCCGATGCCCCATACTCATCAACATCATCATCATATCAACGCATTACCAGCTGACTACACGGGTCTCCTTTTTCTTTACAAGGGGTTAAGGTCGTAGTCCCCCACGATAGTCCAGTGCGGATTGGCAGACTCCACACACCATTGTAGATATATTTATTATTTATTTATTGCTTTAAACGCACATAACTTGAAAAAGTTGGAGGTGCGTGCTGGGATTCGTACTAGATCCCCCGAAAGTGAAGTCGAATACCACTGGGCTGCTTCATCTGTCCTTCACCTGTTATTTTCCTTTTTAATTGAACGCTGTTTAAACTAACTACCGCTACGAATGTGATGATATTCGGCAAAGCCCGTAAACCAACATTGAAGCAGGCTGGTCGGTCTAATATCTGTATTCCTTTTTTTTTTAAATTATAAATTGATGGACCAAGCAGTTTGCCGTGTGGTGACGGCAAATTAGAATACAGTTGTCACCACGCTACCTCCAGTGACGTGCACTTCATACACGCGCACCACTAAAATACCCTAAAATTTTTGTATAACTCACAAGTGCGAAGGATTTTTCCTTTTGATGGCGCCTTCCTTCTATATGCGTACCCTGGTCAAAAACCCTGTGCACGCTACTGGCTACTTCTTTCGGCGGGTTCCGTTATAGGCAACTAAGGGAATATAACAGAAAACGGGCAGCAGCGTCCTCTGTGCGTCTACTATCATCTACTGCGATCACCAATCCGACTTCCCAGCGTGATGATTATGCTCTAACCCTTCCTGGGAGAGGCCCTTAGTCCAGCAGTGGACTGTTAGATACTTCTGATGATGGACCAAGCAGAAAGCTGTCTGGCATGCTGTATGGAAAACCATCGCCTATAAACAGAGCAACACTTCCTAGGTCATGCCAGAAATACATCCTGCAAAGTGTTGGACCAAGCAGAAAGCTGTCTGGCATGCTCTATGGAAAACCATCGAATATAAACAGAGCAACACTGCCTAGGTCATGCCATGAATACATCCTGCGAAGTGTTGGACCAAGCAGAAAGCTGTCTGGCATGCTCTATGGACAACCATCGAATATAAACAGAGCAACACTGCCTAGGTCATGCCAGGAATACATCCTGCGAAGTGTTGGACCAAGCAGAGAGCTGTCTGGCATGCTCTATGGAAAACCATCGAATATAAACAGAGCAACACTGCCTAGGTCATGCCAGGAATACATCCTGCGAAGTGTTGGACCAAGCAGAAAGCTGTCTGGCATGCTCTATGGAAAACCATCGAATATAAACAGAGAAACACTGCCTAGGTCATGTCACGAATACATCCCGCAAAGTGTTGCCCTGTGTCCATCAACCAGAGGCGTAGGTAGAGCCTCATGGGCATGTGAGTTTTTTGCCGGCTCTTTTCAGTGGAATCTGCCTTACGAACCGGTGGTAGAGTCAATACAAACAGACTGACTTGACGTTTCAAATTAGGCCTACTTGAAATAAAGGAATTTTGAATTTAGAATTATTTTTTTTCACTTCACCGGCAATCACGCCTTTCGGACCAGAACACAGCATTGCGACAATGCGGCTTAGCGGCAGAAATAAGCACTTTCCCCTTTATTGCCCTTGCCGTGAATCTCGTCCGGGACCTTCTGCTTAAATTCACAGCGCTCTCAAAAAAAGCCACTGCTCCTCCCAGTCTTCCTGTGTCCAGCTATTGGGCAAGTTGGACTGGTAGTGTTGATGGAACGTAGTGTAGGTAAATACCTCGCCAATACTTCATCCATTGTTCGTACGTCTCTATTGTGATACTACATTTGATATGATACTTGTTGTCAGAGGCATTGAATACTTCATGACGTCACACGCCGTGGCATCGCTTCGTGAGCTTTTTAATATTTTAGAGATATTGTCTTACCTTCGGGCGGGATTTAAATACATGTGGCAAAACTCATATGCAAACTTTGGTAGAATATTATTTTTCTTCATTTCATAGAATATATTTAAAGATAAAAATCTCCACTTTATCTCATTACAGGTTGGCGTGGTTCGATTACCAATTTTCACTTAAATTTTTTTAACCAATTTCCTACTTCCATTGTGTACTAAATTTCTTGACAGAATAACTCAATAATTTACTTATACAAAACCAGAAGCTTCTGAGCTGCAGTAAAATGCTAAATGGTAGACCAACGAGGTAATTTATTTAAATGTTACGCTTCAGTAGCGATCAATTGGTAGGCATAATAGATTATACTGAAATTATATCAATTAAACCATTATTTTCATCGAAAACTAATTGAGTGCCGACTTACGACAGAAAAATAACTTTTCAATTTCGGCGCCAACTATTAATTTGTAGTTATGTTCAATGATCGCAAATTTAACCGCAGACTTTAACGATGAATGAATTATACGAAGTGAGTTGATCATTCATAAAGAATTGGATCATTAGTTGGCCGATTGCCGAATTTTGCAACTCGAGTCAAATATTTTACATTCTCATTCAATTGAATGTTTAATGTTGTTCAGTCAAGGTAACTTTAACTGATCTTTACGGCTTGGAAATGTAAATAATAGAACCTCGTTGGTTGTGTTGACGTATTTAATTACTAATTACGAGGTCCTGGATTCAACTCCAGGGTCGAGCCAGATATTCTCGTAACGGGCCCGGAATTTTTGTGGCGGTCGTTAAAAGTACTAATTATCATCGTTATAGATCTGCAACCCCTATTGGAGCACCGTGATGAGTATATTTTTAAGACCTGTACCCAGCTTGAGACGTTAAATGGCTCTATTTATGACCAATTTTCCGTATATCTGTCCTTCTGACTGTCCCTATGTCGCAATAGTAGGCATTTTAATTAGTTTTATAAAGCAATAAATATTTTATAATTTAATAAAATATAATTCTTTGTTCACAAACTTCAATGTTTACCTATCAACAGGTCAGCAGTAAATAATTAGTTTGGGTAACTTATCCGCCAATATAACCCTATTACATTGCTTGCGATCTCTATTAAATTTTCTTGATAGTAATTGCAATATTGTTAAAACAAAGTTTTAATGATAAGAATTTAAACATTGTTTAAACAAAATATTTAAAATAAAATAAAATAGTAACATTATAATAAGGCACTCATTATAATAGTTTATTTACATAATGAATTATTAAAATTATAACTATTATTGCTAATGACTTCTGACTTCGAAACAGAGTTCTGATTATATCCTTTTTAATGCGAAAAAATATCTAAAGTAGAATCTGGGCATAATACAAAATGTTCAAGACCGCTCGTGAACTATTGTCCTATCTAAGGAATCTTCCCATAACCCGTTCTTAGTATAATATGATGATTAAACAAAAGACGCATTTAAATAAAATCACAAGAAAACGGACCAAATTAATGAAGTCGGTTTAAAACGGTAACATAATAACGTGAAAAAGGTTTTCGTTAACATATACATATTGCAAACCGGTAGATTTGGGTCGAACTCTTACCCTGTGTAGATGTTATCTAGATAACATGCAGATTCTTGGCGTACGTCCCAATAAACAACATAGATCTACCAAAAAAAAAATTTTGTGAACTTATAATTGTAAATTTATCTTAAATTATTATACTTATTTAGATTTTTGACTCTCAACATCGAAAAATTATCATTCTTTAATCATTATAATGTAAAAGATCAAAAAAACCATGTTGGTGTAAAGTTTGATCAAAAACAATATGCTATTAATTTTCAACGAATAGTTTTATTTAATCTGTAAACTCGTGGATTGTGTATTTGTTTAGACTAAAAAATAATCGAAAAAGTGAATTTGGTTTGCGCTAAAATTCAATAGCGGTACGAGCGTTGGAAGCTTTTATTAATTTTAAAGCGAAATACACTAAACACGCATTTGTAATAACAGATGGTAATAACGCTGAATACTAACTAACGCTGATAAGCCTTAAAATCCAAAGGGTAAATAGCAGCAGGATCTTAGACAACTTGCGTGGACTATAACAATAGCTAACCTAAAATAAACAACATTATAATAATTTAGATTATGCGATATATTATTAATACTATTTTAATTGTATTATTGTTATTTATTATAGTATGTTTATTAATATTCATAAAATAAAATATTCTAAATAGGTGGTGGGTAATTTTTGGTTGATCTCTCATCTAACCCCTCATGGATGTGTTTCAGAATTGAATGATACTTGGTGTATGTCCTACCGAAAATAACAGGTCAAAAAATTAATAAACATATTTCGTAATAGATTCGAATGATTCTAATTCTCTGGATTGAGAAATAATCTTTGCCGTTATCTATAGTTTAGGAAGTTAGCTTTGTCTATTAAACGATGACACCTAGTTTATATCAAGTGGCGGGACTCGCTTTAGCACTTCAATTCTTCAGGATCTATTGTAGTCTTCCATCCCGTCCTAGATGGCTTTATATGTCTAAACCAGAGGCTTGATCGTAGTTCTTAGGTAGGAAGCGCTATAATTCGGAGTTCTAAACATCAATTTGCTTTCTAGCAAACTAAACTAGTTAGCCATAGCAAATGCTCGTACATCCATCAGGACGTAAATGTAGTAGTGTTGTATGACAACACTAGCTGAAGTACATTATATACAACATATATAATAAGCATTTTGAATCACAATATATTTTTGGACGATCGATGATCGAAAAAAAACTCTGTATAACATTTTTTATTCAAGTTGCTATGTTTACTGTTAGTCTGGGTGAAGTCTTGTTATTTAATTTTGTTTTTCTAACCCACTAAGCTGAAATTCTGCATGAACTTATGGTTCGAATGGTACTGTATGTTAGTGACATCGTTTTCTATCAAATATGGCAGACTCCCAAATATTCACTATCTTATAAAAGATAATTGCTCCGCCATGGACCAATTATTTCTCATGCACCCCATACGGGAATAAAATCAAAGGATTTGTTATAATAATAATATAAAAGGACTTTTTAAACAAACATTACATATTTATGTTTTATTATCGATGGTTCTATTAATATGTAAGAACACAATATCCTCAACGAATTGGTTATCATGGAAAAAAAATAATCATTTCTGGTTGTGGTTACTTAAAAAGCAAACAGATAAAATATTCAGTCATTGACTATTTAGTTCAATCAATTAAACAGACTACTATACGAAGAATCCAGCTAACAGATACAAGAGAAAAACATGTTTTTATCCATTTTAAGACAGAAATATAAAACGTAGAATAAAAGCCGAACAAAATGCTTGGCTATTATTGTAAAATGAATAAAATATCCGTATTTAATCCGATAGCTCATGGATTGGATTTTTGTTTATACTCTTGAAATAATGGAAAAGTGAATTTCGTTCGCTATAAAGTTGGCTAACGTGCTGAATATGGAAAAGTCAATTAACTTTGAAGCGAAATATGAGAAAAGAGTATTTCTTGTATAAGAAAGAGATGGTAAGAGTCAACAACGTTATAACACTTTGCATCGTTTTATTGTTATGGCTATAAAATTAAGTTTTGTTTCCTTTTTAATTGTTTTCCTGGTAAGTATTTCTTAAGAATATTGGGCCGGCCGGACATGGCTTCGAAAACTTTTAGGTATCTCTAAAATATGCGCGATCGACCCTAAAGCGGCTTCAGATCAACCGGTCAACCGCAATAGATTTAAGGACTCTTAGTCATTATTTACCATTTTTCGTAGGAATGATGACGGGGCGACATTAAAAATATTTAAATCTTGTGTGAAAAATAGCCAGAACAATCATAGAAAGAGTCAAACAGGTTAAATATGACAACAATTAGTGCTGAAGATCAATTAAATGAAGCAAAAGTTATGTGAAAGAGGATTCTAAGAACTATACACTTGTTGGTTGCTTTAAGAATGGATTTTCATTGTACTCTTAGTCGCAAAATCTCTTAACACTTTATTATGAAACTTAGAAAGTGGAGAAGGTGAAGAGTATCTTAGGCTAGGTGTCAAAACCGTGTCAAGCGTCCTATGACGTTTTATAAATAGACGCTTGATACGCTAACTTTATTGAAGTTCAGGCCGATAATATGCCATCTCTTTCACTCACACACAAGACGCAAATTCACATCTCATTCATGCACGTCGGATTGAATGGGATGAAATACACCAAAATTACTATTTGCCATTCAAATAACTTACGCGTGAATTCGTACGTCATCTGTTTTACGCTTTATATTATCAATGCATAAGGGTGATTTTGCTTTGGTCTTTCTTTTAGGCACTATTCAAGCAACGGATTGGTTTTTTTTTTTTAATGTAAAGGCTTACTTAAAATGCGAGATGAGATCTAAAGATTGACTTCGGCAACATTAACATCTTAACCGACCGACGTCCACTACTAAACGAAGATTTGTCTCTCCGATTTGTTCCTAGGGAGTCTACTGATGCTGATTGACATCATCAATAGCCTATAACAGTTCACTGCTGGACTAAAGGCCCCTCCCAACGGGAGGGTTTAACCATTATCAGCCCGATAATGGTTAAACCCTCTTCCAGCGGGTGTCGTATGAGACGAGCGTCCTATATGCTACTATTACTATCGACTATGATCACGAACCTGTCTGCCCATTATGGGCAAACCCTCCCGGTGGCAGAGACCTATAGTCCAGCAGTGGACTGTTATAGGCAATTGTAGTTCTTGTTGTGTGTTACAATATTCCTATAACGCATAAGCACTTAAACTTCCTCATAGTATTATTAAAACGCTCGTAATACAAAACACCTTACAAAGGACGCGTTGTAATTATTCAGTACACAAAGTCCACCACACCATTGGCATTAAGACAAGAGATAACGTGTAAAACAAGAGATAAATTAGTTTTTTAGGTTTCTGAAATGGAAAAAAGATACTTTTTATCTGTTTGACTGTCCAAGGACTAATTCTTAGAGACAGATTAAGTTTTCCACTTAAATAAACAACCGATAGTGGAACTGAAGTCAATGGTATCATATTGCAGCGAACAGTTCAAGTGTCAAGTTAAACGCAATATAAAGATACAGCCTTTCAAAGTGTGTTTTTATTGGAAAATACCCACTCACTGGCCGCAATCAAAACTTATAGGGTACTTCTCTAATGACCTACAATCTTGAAATTACGTAACACGAAAATAGCTTTTGGCACCAGCAAAGCGAAAATTTTGAAAACCGGTGATTTCAATTGCCGCAATTCAATGCGGCAATTGAAATCACCGATTGAAATTGAAAAACATTGCGAGGAAACCTGCACGCCTGAGAGTTCTCCATAATGTTTTCAAAGGTGTGAGGAGTCCATCAATCAGCACTGGGCCAGCGTGGGGGACTACGGTCGTAGCGGGTCGGCAATGGCTTGATATGATGAAGTAATATCATAAATTACACAAAAGCGGCAAGGGTTAAAAATTTAGGTTACAGCGTAAAGTAAGTTCTCGGTAAACATGTTATAAAATAATTCTCAAACACAAACTCGGGCTTACGTCACTAAACCACACCTTTTAATGGAATTTCAAACAGGTTAGTGCGACACGGATTTAAAAAAAATTTAGGTCAATGTTTGCCCTTAGCTACAAGTCCAAGTACATTTTTAAAGGTTTAGGTTTGTAAGTGGATATAATGCTGCGGGGTGACCCTACAACCATGTATTCACAATCCAATGAACAGTAGATTTTTGGCTGCTCATGCAAAGATATAAACATATTTTATCGTAATTTTTTGGTTTCTTCGCACTTCCAGGCCCACTCAAAAAGTAGTCCTTGTCGTTCCTCTATTTTTTTTCGACTTGCGAATCGGACTAAAATTGTTTTTTATTTTTTTTTAATTTAATTGCAATTCATGAAGGCAAATTTAGCAGAATTGTATGAAGTTTTCGCGGAAGCTTTCGGTCCAAATGTTAGAGAATCAGCCTCGATTACATAATATATATATTATAACTATCACGGTTCTTGAAATACAGCCTGGTGACAGACGGACGGACAGCAGAATCTGAGTAATGGGGTCTCATCTTATCCTTTGAATACAGAACCCTAAAATAAATTGCCATTAAAATATTCGTACCACATAATATATAACTTTTAGAATTCCGTACCCCACTAGGATAAAAGAAATCCCCACTTCGCTATCCGTTTGTCTATCCGACTATCTGCAGATCTGTTATGAATATTCTTGGTGAGTTCGATTCACACAACTGGAAAATGTTTGTGTGATGAAAATGAATATTTTTAAGTGTCTGGGTGTTTATATGTATATTATAAATATTTATGTATATTACCTATTCATAAAAATATTCATCAGTCATCTTGGAACACATAACACAAGCTACCCTTACTTTGGGGCTAGATAGTGATGTGTGTATTGTCGTAATATATTTATTTATTATTATTACTATTTTATTTTGACACTCGCTAGTAAAGAATCATGAAATTTCACGTTGTCTTAACGCAAGTAACAGAAGGATCCGAAAGCTGTTTTCGTTTGTAGTGAGGCTTCGGCCTTTACTTCTTACCAACGGCAAATAAGTGCCGCCAAAAGATTAAACGTTCCAGCAGAAACAAATTACGAGTACAAATGGGTTAGTAAAATTATCCTAATTTCAATAAAATAAATAACAATCGTGTTTGCATCCATGATACGGAACCGGCAGTACGCGAGTATTGCTTGCACTTCGCCGGTTTATTTTTTAATTCCTTCCCAGAGGAACGAGGTAAGGAAATACCCCCGTCGCGTCATCATTGCCGCTCTAGCATGTCTTCTTAATAATGCACGTCACTTTTGTGTCGTGATTTATTATTGCACTGCTATGCGAAAATGCTTAAAAAGCTGTGAAACAAAATAATAGCATTGCAGTATGATAGAAAGAAAGAAACATTTATTTTTTACATTGCGCCACACATTACAATATTCACAACACCACATATGTTATGTGTGGCACAACCTAGAAAAAAGGTGCCAGCTCAGCATTGTGCTGCATGCGCCAGTGGGAGCATACAGCGCTGATTTTCAGTTGGCACCTTGTACCAGGTAACACCACGGAAATACGTAGCCATCTACTGACCACATTTTAAGCTTAGTTTAAAAAAAAAAAACTAACTAAATAAATCCACAACAATAATAATAATAAACTAAAGTAACATATATTTATATAAACTTGAAAATAAAAACGTACATATATCATAAACTTATTAAGATACACAGTGTAATATAATAGTGATAAAATTATTAAGTGGTAAAGTAAAGTATAGTAAAGTATACAGACTGTCTCTAGAGAAAAGATGACTCCGCCACATGTTCTTGGAATTCCACCTGTTTGGCCAATAAATATTGTTTAATTTGGTTCTTAAATCCAAACTTACTTTTAAAGTTCTTGATTGGCGGAGGAATATTATTCCAACACTTCGTGGCGGAGTACGTGAACGAGCGCCTAAACGCAGCAGTACGATGAAGTGGGATGCGAAGCTGGTTTCGACTGCTTCGAAGCTTCCTTTCATCGTCACTAACCCAATTCAGTTTATTTATTAAATACAAAGGCTTACCTTGCTTTATTACATAGAGAAGACCTGCAAGATGCAACTTCCTTCTAGAACCCATTTTTAACAAGTGATGATTGTTTAAGAAAGGAGTTACATGGGTTCTAGGAGGTATGTCGAAACAAAACCTCGCACATGCATTCTGCACTCTCTGGATGAGACGCTTCGTACGGCACAGCAATCGAGGACCGAACACAACATCCGCGTAGTTTAGTTTAGACAGCACCAAAGCCTCTACTAGCTGTAAGCGCACTTCTACTGAAAGATACTGACGGACCTTGTAGAGTATCTTTAGTCTGTAGAAACAATTGCGAACTACTTCTGCTAAGTGTTCCTCGAACCTCAAATCTGCATCCATGAGCAATCCCAAATTTCGAGCTTTGCAGACTCTCTCTATGGCGCAGCCCTCAATATCTATACTAACACCGGAACGAAGCTTATATAGTTGCTTTGCAGAACCGAATAGTATATACTTCGACTTTGACGGATTAAGTACAAGAGAATTACGGTCTGCCCAAGCCCCTATTCGGCCCAAGTCTGCATTAACAAAACGAACAGCGTCATCGAGGTTTTCTGCCTTGAAATGGTAGTAGAGTTGCAAATCATCTGCATACATATGATATTTACAGTGTAAGATCTGCTTAGCAACATCAGCAGAATACAATATAAAAAGAAGAGGACCAAGGACTGAGCCCTGTGGCACGCCTCTATTGACTGGCACCGGCGCCGAACGATGCACCTTACCATCCTCGAGTACAATTTCCACAATTTGTGCTCTTTTGCTAAGATAACTCTCAAACCACTTGACAGTATCAACAGTAAAGCCATAATGCGATAACTTTGATAATAAAAGTGCTGTATTGATACTGTCAAATGCCCGAGAGAAGTCAAGAAGCACCAACAGTGTGCACATACCCAAATCCTGTGCTCTAAGAATGTTGTCAGTCACATCCAACAGTGCCGTAACAGTACCACGACCAGCCCTAAAACCTGATTGATAATCCGGCAAAATTTTTTGCTTCTCAATATAAGCCGACACCTGAGAACACCTGATACATCTAAAGCTATAGATATAGCTTTAAACACTCCTATGATGGTCTTGTGATTTAGCATGTTAAACTACGGATGAGGAGTATTTAAACGATAAAAAAGCTTGGGTGTGAATTGCTCTAGCTTCATAGCTTAATATAAATTTACTGGAAGATGGCGATAACAAAAAAATAAATTTACCCGGCTAAGTTTGTTGTGGGCTCTTCTTAGACCAGGGCGCGTATAGAACCCTCGTAGCTTTAGATTTAAGTTGGCGAACGAAGTTATCACCATCCCGTTACAATTATTTAAACAAATATGTATGAACGCTTCATAAGTGCCTGTGATAGGCCTACATGAATAAAGAAATTTTTAATATGAATTTGAATAAAATATAATGTGCAGGAAACAAATCTTTTTTTTGTTTCGTAATAAGTGTTTTAAAAAAACCATTTAATTCAGACATACAGGTGTCCATTTACAAATGGTTATAACGTGTTAGTAAAAATTTACAATCACGTGTCTGTGTAGAACTAACCACTAACTTAGGCTGACTTGTGTACCGATCATGTTACGTATGTACGTATGTATGTACGCAGGTTTTGTTTTTTATTGTGTATCCTATATAAGTTTGTAATAAAACATACTCGTAAACAATACCTACATTTACATATCCATAGCAGGAAAAGGTCAGTCCTTGCTATAAAACCTCACCCAAGCAAATCCCTGCCCGACCCTCGATCCCACAGCAAAGCGAGAGCCACTTCAGATATTGGACGAGGCTATAAGCAATTAGACCGAATGTAGTAGGTACATGATTTTTTGGTCACGCACCTTTTAATTTTTACCTCGCTTTAAAACAATTTCTTTTTACCGAAAACGTATTGTTTTAAAAATGTGAAAATAGCCAAATTAACGTAACCCAAACGCAATGCCAGGTTACAACTCACTACCGTGTACTTCTCAAGTAATGAAAATATGTGTACTTGAAAAGTCTACTTGAATAAAGATATATTTTACTTTGACTTTAAATGCGAGTGTGTTTGTTTGTTGGTGTGTCCTTCCTTGACGTCCTAAGTAATCAATCAATCAACTTTTTATCCACTACTAACACTCTACTTTTATCCTAAGAAAAAAATGGTTCCCAAAAAACGTAATAAGCGCGGACGGAAAACGTGGGCATCGACTAGTTAAAAAAAACGTGTGAGCATAAGACGCCTGGTAGATGTGAAACATCGAAATTTATATGCATAAAATAACAAATTACGTCAGTTATCAGATATGGCATGATGAAAAGATTACAAATTTGTTCCATAAAATAATGATTATTTATTACATTAATATGCATTTTTATTCATCATCACCATCATCACATCAACCGATAGACGTCCACTGCTGGACATAGGTCTTTTGTAGGGAGTTCCAAGTTCCACGGTTCTGAGCCGCTTGGAACCAGCGGCTACCTGCAACGCGCTTAATGTCGTCTGTCCACCTCGTTGGGGTCGACCAACGCTGCGCTTACCAGTTCGGGGCTGCCATTCCAGCACCTCGGGACTCCAACGTCCATCCTTTCTCCGAACTATGTGCCCAGCCCATTGCCACTTCAGCTTCGCGACTCGTTGAGCTATGTCGGTAACTCTGGTTCTTCTACGAATCTCCACATTTCTGATTTGATCGCTTTGAGATACTCCGAGCATAGCTCTCTCCATCGCCCGCTGAGTGACTCTGAGCCTTCTTATGAGGCCCATAGTTAACGAACATGTTTCAGAGCCATAGGTCATTACTGGCAACACGCACTGTTCGAAGACTTTTGTCTTCAGGCACTGAGGGACTTTTGACGAAAAGATGTCACGAAGTTTTTATTAAAAACAAAAAATATAAATTTAAAAATTTCTTTGAATTCGCGACAACTTAACTACGTATAGTACATTTATTCTATCATACATCGTGGCGATGCGTCGCCACGGCCTGTATCGCCACGCCAACCATCAGGTTTACCCTCGCCTATAGATGTTTCACACCAAATAGCTGTTGCATAGTATATATAATTTTTAAAATCTATGAAAATTACAACGGTGTTAATATAGTCTGTCAAATTTGTAAGCAGCTTTCAAATATTGATATTTGGACGTCTATGACAACGTGCCCATTTGGCACACTTAAAAGCCAGATAAAGCAAAAGAAGAAGATAAAACGCCACGTTCACATTAACGCCTTCATGACGTTTTCATACTTGAACACTCGAACTAAGGGCACAGCCCTAATAATTTGTATAATGAAACGGTTTAAATTTTCATTGATCAAATTACAGAAATTGAATTAAGCATGGTTAGCGTGGAAATTAAATGATGCAGCTTATGTAGCGGAATTGAATGGTTTATGATGATAGATCCACTTATCATTATAGGATCCTGATTTATTTATGGAAATGAATTTTTGAGCATCAAAAGAATTTTGACATAATTTAATATACAAAAATATTAAAGTTTACGTCATGAATTGTGGTTATTTTACGATGAGATTCATAGACTCTGAAGTTCGGTCTTAAGCAAAGATTGGCTAATCAATCAGGGCAAAAAATTTTAGTTCATCATCATCATCCACTATATATATTAATATTGCATATATTCTACGTGTATATATATACACGTAGAATATGTTTAATATGATGTATGTATAATATATATTTTTACTAACTCTAATTGTGCCCACACCCTCACTCGTTTTTCTCGCACGTCCGAAGGTTGGCTGGTAGAAATTGCTTTAGCATTAAGTCCGCTTTTTTTTATCGACCTTGAGAACATTCTGGAAAACTCTCAGGAAACCAAGTTTCCAGGTGATGTTTACCGTCACCTTTAAAGCATGTGATATCTGATTTGATTAAATTGATTCAATTTATGTAAGTAAAACTTCGTTAGGCATGTAGGGAATAATCAACATGTTTTTTTATCGTTGAATTACCGTTGTGTCACTGCATTTACTTGTCATTTAGATCTACATTTAATAATTGTAATTAATTTTATGACTACATTAAACTCTCGTACAAACAAACGCTTATATTTTTTTTCCAATTTATTCTATTATTTGATTGCATTCAAATAAAAAAAAGTTGTTGTCTTAATGAGCGTTTATTAGTTTGAGCATAACCACTATCCAGACCTGATATTAAAACTGTTATTGTTAACTTCTCGTGCTAGTTGAGTAGTTTATTAAAAAAATATTATTCTTTGAGCATGATTGAAGTATGCTGAAATATTTTAACGGTTGCGTAATTGATTAAATGTGATAGAAGTTACTGCCAGTTTATACGCATTTCGAAGTTGTTTGAAGGAAGAATTCCAAAGACTAGGTCAGGCGGCACCCCGCGGCATATGCCAGAGTTTTGAGCTTAAGCTTAATGAATCGTCGAATATTGTGAACGTGTGGCATACGAGATACGATATCTACAAGAATTCTGTGTGACGTGTATTTTACTGAAGTGAAATATCCGATTCCTTAATTCCCCGGACGATAATAGTGTTCAATTTTAAGTACGCGTTATTTTTAGACATATTTTGTTACACGAAGGAGAAGAAAGATATAACAGCGTAGGCTTTATGGGAATTAATAATTTCTGATTTTCTCTGGTGTATATCTCTAATAAAGACGGGCCGCCAAGTGCTTCAGTGGTGTGATGCCTCGTAGAAACCGATTACGGGTATGTATTTAACATAACTGCCATAGTCTGAAAATTTTTGCCTGCAAACCATTTTAGACTACATAATCATTTACAACCAGGTTAGGTTCCGTTCAAGACCTAAAACAGAGAGAAGAGAAGGTGGAGGAGAAGGAAATATTATATTTCAGCCAATTTATTAGAATGGAAGCATAAAGAGATGATAAAATAAGTAACTAAGCTTTAAATCTATAGGCACTATAATATAGTTTTGTTAGCTTACGTCAACCTGTGCTCAGAAACAATCTCTGTGAAAAAAATAACGCCCATTCATCGCTCTGTTGCTGCGTGATTGTAGGATAAATACGCAAACACACTTTCGCATTTATAAAAACAGTAGTAGAGATACTAATAATAGAAAGGAAAAAAAGGTTGTTCGTAACACACAATAGTGTAAAAAAGCAGCAGCGGTTTCAAAAACGGTTAGTATTTTAAAAGCGACTCTCGTAGCGAGAAACGAGTATGTTAACCATAGTAAAGTTGTCAGCTTAACAAGGTGCAAGCTTACCCTATCTAATAAGCTTCGAAGGGCTAAGTTGGAGGGTTTGTTAGTGGAATTAAAGCGGAGTTTTTAAAATAGGTCACACTCCGTTACCATTCGCTTCGCACTGTTGTTACAGAGTGTTACACGCTGGTATATATATATATATATATTATTACCTTAATTTGAGGGGTGTTAAGGCTGGGTTAAAGCTAGTTCACAAAAGAGTTATAAATAAGGCTGCACATAAAATAATGACGATACATAAGTTTTAAATTAAATAACTATTCACGTATTATAATTTTGACTATATGAATCACTTCCTATTGTATACATTGATTAATTGCAAAATGAGTCAACAGATTACGTTACAAAACGTCTATTGTATTTCTTACATAAGGTAAGTGGGTGGTTCTACGTTAGTGCGGTACACTGACTGACACCTTTGAGCAGTAGTTTTTGCACTCGGCATCATCTGCGTGAAATACAAGTGAATGTCTATGTCTCAGATATCAATCGTTAATTCTAGGTATATCTAGTATGTATCTTAGCCGCACCGCACGCCGATACTACTGAATGAAACCCAATTAAACTTAGCACGGTTTGAATTCATACTACGAGGTAGGACATGGGATACGTTACTGAGGAATACTTACTTTCTTGGAACTGGAAAGAGTGTCGTATCGTATGCTCTGAAGATCAGATGAATACGATTGGAGGATTGTTTTATTAGTTATTTAAATTGGACTTTTTAGTTAACTTCTGCGTACAAGTCAACTAACAATGCAATTACGACTCTACCGAATTCGACGGATGCCAAATTTTCTTTAAAATTACTAAAGTCGGGCACCTCTCCAAGTAGGTATAATTTGAATTAAGTGAATTTATAATAATTCAATGGGATCGTAGATACATAGATAGATGTATGTCAATCAATCAAAAAATTAAAGCAAACAAAACGGTTCTGAAATACGGCTTGCTGTGCAGGGTAAGAAAGACATCAGAGCGCGCAGAACGTCGCCCATATGATGGACTCATCAAGTCAAATCCACTGTGGGCTGCTTGTATGAGTGAACGAGGCGATCTTCCCGTAAGGAAAAGTGCCTAAAGCTCGTGGAGCAAATAACATCTGCTCCAAACAAAGTCACTTCATGATGACCACGATCAGTCTGACAAGAGTGTAACGACAAGAAAGAGACTAGAAGATGTCACTCGAGAGCCTATAACAGTCCACTGCTGGACAGGTGCACAAAGGACGCTTCTGGCTATTTTCCATTACATTCCCTCGCTGCGAACGTGACAAATGTACCTATTCCGATCTCACGTCACCACACGGCAGACAAACAAATAAACAGACAATAGTTAATAACAGTACTCTGATAGTACTTAGTTAATAAAATCTGATTCACAGTTACAAAAGAGGAGGAGCCGTAGAGCTAAACAGTTTATGATTGCGAAACTTTAAACTTTCGATCGCACAATATTTATTGTGTGGGTGTTACAGTTAACTAACTACTTAATACTTACAAAATTTGTTCAAAGGAAGTTTAAAGTCGTTCTTGTTCCTCTTTGTTTGAGACTTGTTTACATTCAATAAATTATTGGAGTATTCGACTATCCGCGAGATTAAGGCCGTATTCCACCACGCTAGCACAGTGCGGATGGCGGTGGACTCCACACATCTTTGAGAACATTATGGAGAACTCATAGGCGTGCAGGTTTCCTCACGATGTTCTCTTACACCGTCGAAGCAAGTGATATTTGAATTGGTCAAAATACACATAACTTATGAAATGAGAGGTGCGTGCTGGAATTCGAACTCGGCCCCCCGAAAGTGAATTTGAAGTCCTACGCACTGTGCTATCACCGCTTCCGCGAGATGTTGTAAATCATAAGCATGTTACTTTTAATCGAATTACGAACAAAATAACCATGTTCTATGTATTTTTAGTGGGTATTTACCAATTTTAAGCTGATTTAAAAAAAAAAAAGTTTGAAACGGTCAAACGTCAAGTAAGGACTAGGAAGAGAGAGGTTAAATCGAGAGAAATCCTCAAATTTTATTGCTATGTAGGTACAGTTTGTTTGTTGAAATCAAGTATATGAAATTTGCGTCTGTCATTGAAGTTGATTGTTTTCTTATGTTTGTTTAGTAGAAAAATAACACTTAAAATACGTCTTTACCCTAGAGACGAAAATTTTCAAAATTTGTTTATATAATCAACATTCATGTAAAAGGGAAGCATACAATTACAACGCGGCAGATCGAAAATTGGTTATCAGATCGACTTAGAGGAACAGGACGTGTCCATACTTTGTACAATGCTATACAAATGTCCAGGGACGACTTATGTAAGAACATCATATAACATAAGATGAACAGCTATTGGAAAGATTGTGATCTTCAGTAATGAGAGACCGTGTGAAGAGAATATAAATTGTAGGCAATAGAAATTATTTCCCTTACACGATGAAATGTAAGTCTATACGCAGCTACAGAAATCTTCCAGTTCCAGTGAATATAAATATGTAAAGATATAATTTAATATGAGTATACAAAACAAACAATTTTGTAAACAGCTAAATATAGACTGCTAAGTTCATAGTAATAACTGGGTTTATACCTTTCAATGAAGATAATTATTATTATGATTATTATAGTAAAGTTATACGAGAACTTAGTAGAATAAGAACAAACTGTAGGTATAACTCGGAATAGTTAGATAAATTTGATAATTTTATGGATATTAACTAGGTGTATCAGTTACTATTTTTTAAGTTATGTAGAATATTTCGTAACTTTTACGTAAACATGTTTAATTATATCTAATAAACCTTATTGAAATACGTACGAAATTTATTTATCAGACGACATCAAAGGCACCTGGTAATTACAAGTGATTGACCAGACTGTCAAATTTGAAAATTCCTACTCCTTATCTACAAGTCCTTATGCTTCGATGACCAATGAGAAAATTTTATAAATAACACACTAAATCTTTCAAACTACTTGAAAGTAGCGTGATGGGTCTATGCTCTAAAACTCTCTCCTATAAGAGGAGGCGGCCGTAGCCCAGTACGCTGAGAATGATGATAATAAAAACAAAAAAAAAAAAGTTAATGCCATATTAATGACATTTTACGATTAAACAGAAATTCACATCGTCACAAGTTCACATATTAAGCTTACTTGATTATTCAAAAGATGGAATATATTTGCTAAATATGTAACATCGCAAAATACTAAGCCGGCGTCGTCTCAAAAGAATCAACATCGAACCGTCTCGTCGGCGGATTCATTATGAACCAACTTATGCCTATTCAAAGAAGCTTGTATGAATAAAAGCGTACGAGTTCAGCTTGGTGTGTTGATACTCGTTTTGTGAACATAGTTATAGACTTATGGTTTGCAATGTGCTTATTTTACTTACTTCTATACTAATATTTTGGTATTAGTAGCACAAAGATTTAAAAAATTCTTACGCGTCTTTGAAAAGATACATTCTCAATAATTTAGATGGGCTATATTTTACTTTAGTAATCTGATCTAAACGTGTAAGGATGATAGTGTAAGCATAGAGGGCGATGCTGCGAGTTCTCTCTTATAAGTCCTTAGTCGTCTCGTACCATACTAGCGAGAAGATGTTACCATACGACAAACGTACAATATAAAATATCATAACCATCATTGTCAACCTATTGCCGGTCCACTACAGAGCACGGGTCTTCTCTCGGAATGAGAAGGGCCATTCACCATTAAAGCAAGCCATGTTAAATGTTAACGCACATAACTCTGTAAAGTTAGAGGCTGGTGGTTGGACTATTTACCCCCCGAATTTGAAGTCGAAGCCCGAACATAGTCGATTTAAAAGAATGAATTTTATATTGAAATCGTTAGAAAAAATTAAAAGTTGATAATATATTACACCATCGAAATCGAGCCAATAACAATTTATATGTTTACTTAACCGAACATTAAATTGAATATGCGAAAAATTAACTAAATGGGCGAAAATAAATACTGAGTGTACCTATAAAATTCGAAGCGATTAAATAGGGCTCCAAAAGTATAGACTTGTTATCTTCATGCTACTACTAATATCTTAAATTAGGTTAGAGCATTATTATTAATGTGCCCGGCCAAACTTATTCTAGGTTAGGCATGGCTTTTTTAAGTTTTTTAGTAAACAAATGTAAAAAAAAAATGTTCTCAAAGGTGTGTCCTTAACCCCTTCCCATTTTGGGAAGAGACTCGTGCCCGGTAATAGGTTGATATGTTGATGATTATAGTCACCACGAAACTTATGCTCACTTAGTATTTAAGTAAACCATATTCAGTAATTACCTACGCTACCGACAATAAGCCGTCAATATTCATATTAGCTCGCCCCTTTGACAAATCCATAAGAACCACATAAATATAAAATTTCCGAGTTCCTAGAAATATTTAATACTTTCTTCAAATGATTTTTGTACGATAAAAGAAATGCCTTTAGGTAAATTTAATATACCCTGTTATACTTCGGAACTCGCTTGCAGCATTTCTTTCACTTTTTAATAACAACGATCAATCAACAATGCAAGTCTATAAATATTTCCTTAAGTTGAATGTAGTTTCTATTTCAATAATGAACTGAATTGATTTTATCGGTCGCGAGCAGACTGCAAACAAGCTAAATTAATTAACAGCGTAGAACCGGGAGTTTCACAGGCAACTAAATTGGTTTAGCGGTTTTAAGCACTTCGACCATTATACATCACCTAGTTTAAAGTAGTTTACGTGACACTGGATACTGGTCAAACTTGCTTGCGGTGACAAGTTTTTTATTTAATTTAGATCGGTTGCAGTTCGAAGCTCTCATGGATTTATCAAGTTAAACCAAAGTTTTCTGTGATGTACCTACGCCTGTTCTTTTGGCCATTCTCATAGTCTTAACTGCGCGGCATCGTAAGTACTTTCACTCAGGTACACAATTTATCATGTACCATGAAGAAAAGGTAAGATATCATTTTTGTAATGACTATAGCGTTATTTAACCGAAATCGAGCTAAGAACAAGCATTTGATATTAAACATAGGCCTCGGTCAGCATCGACCTATGAACAAGTGGCCCACGACTATGAACAGGTTCTCAACCTGTTCATAACTCGATATTGTTTTATTATTGGTAAGATTACTCAGAACATCTTGTTTTATCATTTGTTTTATACGTAATTCGTATGTCTATGTCGCGCAGACTGTCTCTTTCGGCTGTCGCGGAGTTTACGTATAATCGTCATCATCAACATTATCAACACATTTCATCAGGTTCATCCAGTTCAGGTCTAAAGTCCCCTTTCGCGATAAGCACAGTTTTGGTCGTAGTCCATCAAGCTGGCCAAGTGCGGGTTAGCGGACTTCACACGCTTTTGAGAACATTATGATAAAATCTCATATATGCCGGTTTTACTCAAGATGTTTTCCTTTACCGCTCATCTCTGTTAGAGGTGCGTGCTGGGGATTGAACTCGATCCCCCCAAAATGGAAGCGAAAGCCTTAACCACTAGGCTATCATCACTTTTGTTTCGTAATTTTGGGATATGTGTTTCCTAGTAGCGAATCTGATGATGGAGTCGGAGGGACTTTATCATTTATAACTTGAACTCGTTAGATTCAACTGAACGAGTTGTACTCATTTTTCGAGCTCTCATGACCTAATTGTGCTGTGTAACTGACGTCATGAGCACCCTTTACATAAATCGTCTCACTGAATCGGGACGTTCTCGCCGATGTCGTCGAGTCCTGGGTCTCTTCTCATAGCGAGCTTTTACGCTAAATTTTTTTCCCCGATGATGCAGTTACAACCTGTTATCGTAAGTAGTATCGTCGTAGTAGTACCGTCGTCGTATCGTCGTAAGTTGGTTATCAGCCACTGTCCTTCCCAAAAATGGAAATAAATGTCGGGTCGTGTTCGGTAATTATAATTGTAAATTTTCAACAGGGGTAATGTCTTATACTCAAAACACTAACTAATAATCTAAGAAAATCGAATGTTTAGTGATAGGTTGACTAACATAAACAACATTTACGTAGATGCGAAATAGCTTTTTTTAATTCCACTACGAGTTAGCCCTTGACTGCAATCTCACTTGGTGGTAAGTGATGATCCAGTCTTTGTCGATGAGGCACGTCTTTGTCGGTTCAGTGGTAACTAGCAACGGCCAAAGGCTGCCAGCAGACCAGACCAGGGAAAATTCAGAAATTATAAATATCCAAATTGCACCTGCCAAGGATCGAAAGCTGTGGGAGGTCCCCTAACATTTGGTTTTAAGTGGGAGGTCCCGGGTTGCGCCAGGTAGGTCAAAAGGTCTGAGCCAACACATTAATATTTTAGGCAATCCACGTTAAGCCGGGGCAAGTCAGCTAGTGTAGAGAAATTAATTAACAACAATTCAGTTGAATTGGATGTTATGTCAACTCAAATCATATTCGTTAGCTAACTTGGTATTGACTGAAGTCGGTAACGAAGGGCGTGCTTTGAATGTCGTAATACTAATTTATGCCGTGCTCTGCTACATGAGTCACAGAACACGTTGAACTGTCGGATTGTGGTTTCTACCACAATACCGTTCTGAGAGCTGGTGGGAAATTTTATTGAAGTGCTTGATAAAAGCTGAATATCTGTTTTTGTGACACTGCAAGTAAACGAACACTGGATCGTCGGTAGATTACACAATCGTCCAGCTTCTTGTTTATATACATATAAACAATAAACAAGATTGGTTTCTGATTTTTCTCTGGTCTAGTCATGTTGGAGGCTTTGGTCGTGGTTAGCTCACCGACAAAGACGTGCCGTTAAGCGATTTCGCGTTCCAGTGCGATATCGCGTAGAAACCTATTAGGGGTATGACTACCATACTCTCTAACAGGTTAGCCCGCTACCATCTTAGATTTCTTCATCACTTACTATCAGGTGACTGCAGTTGAGGGCATTAAATAAGATAAAAAAAAACATTGCCGGCCTACTACAGGACACAGGTTTCCTCCTACAGAAGGGTTAAGCCGCGACGCTGGGCCAGTGTGCGTTGGTGATCTCCACACACCTTTGAGAACATTATGGAGAACTTTCGGGTATGCATATTTCATCAAAAAAAATTCCTTCTCCGTTGAAGGTCAAAAGATATTTTAATTGCTTTAACTAACTAACTAACTAACTTTTCTAAGTTATGTGTGTTTTACACACGTAACTTAGAAAAGTGAACGGGTCGGGCTAGAACTCTAATTTCTCCTTCTACTTATTTACTAATATTTTACAACAAAATTATTATCAATATCACGTATCGAAAGAAAAAAACAGTCTATGTACAATTTATAATAATTTAATTCTTTAATTTTATTTCAAAAAGTAAATGAGTCCCGTATATGGTCTTTCGAACCGAAAAATTAATAGTAAAGCCAGGGGCTGTGTTAAGAATGGCTCATTTCTGGCGCTTACAACTTCTTTAAATACAAAAAAAAACCACATGCCTATTCATTATTATAACATTTATAGTAGTATATTTTTATATTAGAATTAATTTGACGCTACTTTGAAATTACTTCATGATCACCTTTTCAATCATGTTGCAATATTCCAAGCGACGGTCTCTCTAGGCCTATATTTATCGAATATGTTTCGGAGCCATCCATTATCACTGGCAACGCATAGGTACTATTTAATTACATTGGTTCGCTTGCCTTGGTGGCTGAGTTTGGGTAAAGATACCAGCAGAGACCATTTGAACTTTCATATAATCATCATCATCATCATCATATCAACTCATTACCGGCCCACCACTACAGGGCACGGGTCTCCCCCCAAAATGAGAAGAGTGAAAGCCGTAGTCCACCACGCTGGCCCAGTGCCGCTTTGTGGACTTCACACGCGTTTAAGAACATTATGCAGAACTCTCAGGCATGTAGATTTCCTCGCGATGTTTTCCTCCACCGATGAAGCAAGTGATATTTTAATCACTTAAAACCCACATAACTTAGGAAAGTTAGAGGTGCGTGCTGGGATTCGAACTCGGCCCGAAGTCCTTACGACTGGGCTATCACCGTTTCTATATATTAAAATTTATTCTGTCATATAATATAATGTACATATAATAAATGTAAGTTCAAATTATTCAAAGTCATCTTGGAAGAAAAAGTCCAAATTTTTTGCACCTAAACCGATGTAATCAAGTTTAATCGTATAATGTATAATGTAATCGATCGAATATAGTGTAACGAATAATGTATTTTATATTTCTCAACGCCGGACCTAAGGAGCACAAAAATAAGAAATAGACATTCACGAAGTAAGGCTCCAAGACTTGCTAATTTAAAGCCAAAATATAATAAATTTGGAGTGAGCAAGTACTTATGTAACCATAAGCGCGTGAGTTCTCAAGATCCCGCGTGAATGTCGAGCGTCGTCACGAAGCACAAGGGCTCAACTGAGCTCCGAAGTCACACAGATTGTAGGTAGCTCTTTTCTTGCATTAACAAAATATAAAGAAATTATTACGAACAAAGTATTATATTAATTATTTCCCCGCTGCTATAATAAATGATTATACTGTCGAGTTTAAATATTGCTTTTAGCAACAGGGAAAGCTATTTTTATAGGCTTATCGTATAAGTAGATTTTCCATTTCCCGATTATCAAAGTAGTATGGTTTCACTTATGATTGTTATACGAGGCTTGTTGAAGGTTTAGATTGTAAACACGCTCAAACATATTTGCTATGACGGACTGGCCTTTGATATGTGACGACTGTTTTATCTACAGCCATATTCAATCTGTGTTATAATTGATTTATATTGCGTAACTGACTGACCTCTCCCTGCTTAATGTGTCTAGCATTTAATGCTATTTTTGTTTAAATATTATGTTTGGGTTTAGTTTTGATAACAACACACACCCTTCTGATTCTGAGACGAGACCCCTGCCCTGTAATGGCCCGTCAATGGATTGATTGATTGATGATGGTGATATAGACTTAATTAATAAATAAACAATTAAATAAATCAATACAATACACACATCGCCATCTAGACCCAATTTAAGCGTAGCTTGTGTTATGGGTACGAAGATGACTGATAAATATTTTTTTTAAATAATATACATAAATACATAGAATATACATATAAACTTAAACACCCAGACGCTGTAAAATATTCATGCTCATCACACAAACATTTTCCAGTTTTGGGAATCGAACCCACGGCCTTGGACTCAGAAAGCAGGGTCGCTGCAAACTGCGCCAATCGGCCGTCGAAGGCAGTGCTTCAGAATTCAAAGTTTTCTATACAATTATAGTATACAGATATAAAGTTTTGGGATGTTTGGTTAGTAGCAATATTAATAAATAAAACCGGTCTTAGAGTATGATGTGATGATGATAAAAATTAGGGTTTTTCACTTTTTATGCTCTGCTAAATATTCTTGCCGCTCTACACCATAAAGTGTCGGTAGCATTTAAAGCGTTTTGTGGTTTAAAAACAGTGCTCCATCGCAACACTTCGTCAAAGGGTAGAAGTACTCTTTGCAGGGCATGCATAATTGCACAGAAGCAGATGAAAATAGATTTTACGGGAGTGGAATATCAGGTTCTTAGCTTCACTATTTCATAATGTGATCGCATTTACAGTCGCAGAATTATGGGACGTAATGTTTTATATGACTTGTTAATAATGACTTGAATGATGAATGAAAATGACTAGTATAGTTTTTTAGTTTAATATCTTTGCATATTTTTTTTTATTTAATATTTATTTGGTAACTATGACCCATCTATATATAACATAACAGAATAATTAAAAACTGAACTATATAAAAAAAAAACTTGAAATATTAATATTCGACATAAGTTACAAATTAGAATTTCTGCGTCCAGGCAGCCATACGTGAAGTTTAATATAAAGCTTTTAAATCGGAGAATCGTATCGTATCTTTGTGTCTTTACTGTCATAAAATAAAAATAGGAAGTTGACAAGACTTGATGGTTCATAAAACTTTGTATGAACATGTAAAACTTCAGAAAGTTCGTTTGAGTTCGTTTGTCAATAAGATCGTAACCTTACAACATAAGCTCACGCAACATGTAAGACTATGCTTAAGTTGTGTAGTAAGTTTATACACGTATACAAAACAGCCCGCACGTAGTTTCGTAAGTAGCTTATCTAAATTGAACGCCTCAAAGCTTCCTGATGTCTCAGGAACATTCAATTTGTGCATCGTAAAGATCTTTCATCTTAATATTCGCTTGCTAACTTTATTTTAAGGGCAACTTTGCGGGATTTGCAAAGTCTCCTGACTAAAGTTTTTGTTGGCTTCTTCTCAGACTAACGCGCGTTTGGCTTTTCATAGTTTAAAAGTTACTTTCGACTAGAGGAGTGTAAAGAAAAAGAAGGAGTGGTATGACAAAAAGGTGGTGATGGTCGTGACGCTACGCCGAGTTTATGGCTATGCTAAGTTGTTCAGGTACTCGTTGACGTTCGGAATTTGGGCTCAAATTGTGTGTGTGTATAGGTATAGCTGAACTACAAACGATAGCTCCTACTTGCGTTTTCCTTACACTCCTCTTAATAGCTCTGAACCTCATTATATTTATAGTAATGGAATAAACATATAATAGTATGCAGTTACTAATAATAATTAAGCTGCTGAGTTTTTTTTTTTTAATTTAGAATTAATTTATTATTTTTTGAATTAAGATTTAATAATTATTTTATGCGCTGGATAGGCCAATCTGCTGCTGTTGAAGGTCATATTTTCACTTCACTTTCGGGGGGCCCGCGTTCGAATCCCGGCACGCTTCCCTAGCTTTTTAAAGCAATTAAAATATCACTTGCTTTAACGGTGACGACGCATCGTGAGGATACCTGCATGCCTAAGAGTTTTCCATAATGTTCTCAAAGGTATGTGGAGTCCACCAATCTGCGCTGGGCCAGCGTGGTGGACCACGGCCTTTACCCCTTCTTATTGTGGGACGAGACATGTGCCCTGTAGTGGGCTGGTAATGGGTTTATATGGTGATGATGATGAAACAAATCTGAGAGCAAAGTTGTTGGCATTTAATATAAGACTAAGACACTTGGGGACCGAGAAAATGAAGTAGTTCGGATGTGCGATGTTACGCGTGATTGAATGAAAGTTAAGGTAATATTTGTACGCGAACAATGTCAAGTGGAGCCGCTAGTATTAGTAATAAATGGGATGCATTCCGATTCAAGCTTTATGTGTTATGATTTCATATTTATTTAACAGTGTCGTATTTGTCGACCTGTTGCTTTAGAATATTGATCGGGAACAGTTCGTGTCACCCTCGATTGTTCACTTGGAAAAAGAATTGCTGTCATAGCGGACGATTCCGATACGATTAGTTTAAAGAGAAATTCTGTAATCCAAATTTAAACCCATGTCCCATCATCTGCCTTAGTTAACAGGCTTGGACAATGTAAGAAAAGCAAACGAACAGACTACCTTTTTTTTGGCAATTGCCACTTGTATTAAAGACGTGGTACAAAGTTTAACAGGTTATCAAGTAGATTTTTAAATACTCAAGAGAAAACAAAAATTGACGATATTGGAACTTATAATTAAAATTGCCAATACTAGCTTGATACAACTGCAGAAAAATGTCCGGAATATGAATATGATATTTATTATGACGATCAATCTTAGATATAAGCTTGATCGTCATAATAATCTGATAAATCTGCTCCAACTTATAACTAAAATTGGTCCACTATAACCAGCTTGACAGAAATGCAGATAAATGTCTGGAATTTGTGTTTATTGGATCGTTTATTTTGCTGTTAAATTTAGGAATAGCTTGTGCTTGGCAACAATTGATCCAATAAAATCTGCTCCAACTTATAACTAAAATTGGTCCACAACCAGCTTTACAAAACTGTAGATTAATGTCTGGAATTTGTGTTAATTGAATCATTTGTTTTGTCGTACAATCTAAGAATAGCTTGCACTTGGCAACATCGAGGGCAATAAAATCTGCTCCAACTTATAAAGTAAGCTGATCCAATATAACCAGCTTGATAGAAGAATGTCTGGTACATGTGTTTATCTTATCATTTATTTTGTTTTACAATCTAAGATTAGCTTTCGGTTGGGCCAAATAACTGCACCAACTTACGACTAAAATTGATCCACTGTAACCAGCTTGATAGAACTGCAGAAAAATGTCCGGAAGGTGTGTTAATTAAATCATTTGTAATGTCGTACAATCTAAAAGACCTAACGTCGACGTTCCCTACCGATTTGTCATTGTATCACACTAATGACCACTTTTAAAATTGTAAGGGGTGCTATACACATATGCGGGTTAGCCTGAACATACATATGTTAGGTTAGTAAAAACCTATTATAATAACATGAATATAATTATAGAATATATTAATAATATTATATTGACTATATAGCTTTAAACATTATATAACTAGAGTATTTTATTATATTAATTTTAAAAGGCTCTAGCTTCGATTATTTATTGTGAGTTGAGCTTGTTATAGTAATTTCCAGAACAAAACTGTTCAAACAGAGAGAGAGAGAGAGAGATTAACGTTAGATGTTTATTGTTTACTATTTGTGCTAGAAAGAACGAATTAAAAGTAATAATAATACCATTGGTATTCAATTTAATTCGTTAATCAACGACATTATGTCGATAAAATAAACATATTAACATGAATGAAATGCCAACAGGACGTAAAAGAGAAAACGCTAGAAGTCAAACTTAAATAAACCAGGTTGCGCTGTTCAGAACCAGACAAAATAAATCCAAATGTATATAACCGCTACTTTTAAAAAAAAAAAAAAAATAAACTATTGAAATATGCCCGCATATGTATGTAACACCCGTAAGACCCATTCATATTCTGAGAATATAGTCCAATTTCCGAGAACATTTTTATCCAGCTCTAGAACTTTTACGATATTGTTTACAAGAAACTCATAAAATCAATGGTTTACAAGACATAATTTAATGATACCATTTATAAGCTCATTTTAAAGTTAAATTTATCGGTTTTAATCTTCGTCTTATATATAATGTTTTAAGGCAATAGCAAACAAAGGGCTCTTCACTCGAGTTGCTCTTATCTAAAGGTACTTATAATAAAGCTGTAACGGGTAAAATTCTGTACATTGAAAATATTTTACATTTTTTTTCTTGAGGGCACTCTATAACTGATACTGAATCCAAAACTGTAATTTTTTCTTTCGTGTCTGTATGTCTATATTTGAGTCCCGCATCACGCTTATACTACAGAATTAATTCAAATAAAATTATGCACGATTTGGGTTCATACTACGTGGTAGGACATAGAATACTTTTTATCCCGAAATTCAGCTTAGTTCCTTTGGATTTTGTTCAAAGTGTTTGAGTGAAATGTTAACAGATTTAAAGAATAATTTTTATACTGAATTTGTTATTCTATAAGTTTAGTTTCGCTCAAATTTCATGTAGATCTGCTGAATATAAATGAAGATAAAGGACAGAACTTCTCATTGGACACCAGCAAATCTTTCGGTTAAGCCACACATTATTCATGCAGTCATTTTTTTATAGCTATTTAATAAGTCACCCGTTATAAAAAAAGTCTACATAACTCTTTGCAAATACAATCTCATTAAAAAATTGACGATTTGAACCACCGATAAGTTGATTGTTTGAGGTATTTTATCTTTGATTTGTTTCTAAAACCTTTGAAATATCGTACAATATAAGTCCTTAAAATGAAATTCAGGATAAGTAATGAAATGGGAAAAGATATGTACACTTAGCAAAAGGCAACAAAAATTCTTCAAACGGGTTGTCTAAAGGCGCGAGGCTTACGTAAAATTAATTTAATGAATCAATATGGATAGTTACAAGTGGGACCTATCAGACTTTGTATATTACAAAGTCTGATAGGTACCTAATGATGACAATGGCGATTTGGTTTTTTTTACTAAGTTTCTTTGTTTGTCTGGAAGTATTACTTTTTAACTTATAATACTTTTGCGTGTAGTAGTTTGATATTTCTTTCGTTTGTAAACAAAAAAGTTTTTTTGTTATCATCAGTCTCAGCTTATTAAAATCTCGCTATTGGCATATGCCTCCTCTCTCATAGAAGATAAGGTCTTTGAGACTAAACCCACCACGCTGCTGTCATTTCAGTTGTTGGGCTTTAGATAGTGATAAATACCGGGACTGACACACGGAAACTAAAACCTCCAAATTACCTCCAGATTTATTTCTAAGAACTTTTGGCGAAACCCACCATTCAAATCTAAAATTTAATACGCAGGTGAACAAGGCAGACAGTAATAAAAACGTTAAAAATAACAAAAAAAAAGGTTGACAAAAAAGAACCGGCTTTGTTATATATAACTAAAAAGCAAAAAATGCACAGTTTCTCCAGGATCCCTTCAACAGATTTCGATTTTCCCTGATGAAAACGGGACCACATAGAAAGAATATCACGTCAAATAAAAAAATATTTTTTTAAATCGCTTAATAGATGACAGAGTTCCGAGTTAACAAAAAAAAACTGTAAACCTCCTACTTTTTTGTAAGTCGTTTAATAATAAATGATGATACTTTTTCAGAATCAAAATGGTATGTTAAGCCTATTCACGAATCCGGTGACTGCTATGCTGTAATGTTCCTTACCCACTATCATATTTCCATATAGGCACGTTGTCGCATCTAGGCCACACCACACGACGATGTCGTGGCATTATTCCAAGTCTTTACACTGGATTTAATCAAGTACGTGGCCGCAGGTCCCGATCTTTTCTATTGATTACACAAGTGCCTACAAGCTAACACAGCATACTAAGAAGTGATTAGTGGGAGTGGATTGTACATCGTTTTGGTTTAATAATAATAAAAGCCTTTATAATTGTAAAGATATGACAGATATCATTATATTATAAGTGACTAATTGTTTGACATTACCCCCTAAATGGGGGTAATGTCACTGTTCCTTAATAATAAGGCTATTATAGGCTATTATTATATATTATATCATAACTATAAAGATATGATAGATATCATAAGTGACCCATTTTAGGGGGTGATATCTGTTCCTTATTTTACATTTAATTTTCATTGAAAGGTTTAAAATCAATTTACATTTAATTTGAATTTACCCCCTAATAAGGGGATAATTGGGATCTGTATGATTTTAGTGACTCTACTACCTGTTCGAAACTATTCTACCGAGAAGAAGATGCAAAGGACTCAGCAGTTTATAAGCATCAACAATTTACGATTAAACATTAGTTTTTCTGTCTTGTGAGAGGAAAAAGTGGGGCTTGCAAGCCAGATTGTTAGTGCGAAATTTATCATTTGTTTAGTAACATGAGTGCAATAGTTGAAATTAAATTTTCTTTTATGAACGTGCTTTCCATAATTACTTACACATATATATTTTACATTGTTGTGTGGATTTGCTGAAAGATTATTTCAATTTTTTAACCCAGTTCTAAACCGAAACAAAGCTGTTCTAGATGCGCCCTTGACAAAAAAGCATATAACCAGCTTGGAAAAGATATTTTTTGGTATGAAGGTACTGTAGCGGTTAGGGAAGCTACTAAAGGAATCGTAAAAAACTCAATATAGAGAACTGTAACCTATATAAAGCATGTTACCTTCACGTCAGTAATTCGGCAAGGCTTAAGTCGAGCCGGTAAAATTAGATTCGACTGAAAAATTTAAATTAAAGTTACCTATAGCGTCTTTGTCCAGGTTGTGTGAGAATTTAATTTTTTTTGGTTCATGTTCTTGAACGGATGAAAATTGTGAAATGAAACAATTATGATGTTCTTATTTTAATTATTCACCTATAGACGGCACTTTTGATGCGTGGCGACACTTTTTTGGTGATAACGACATTCGTTCACTTAAAACTGGAGGTTTCGTTTGCTTAAAACTGTATTGGTTTTTCAACATGTTTATAATGAGTTTCAGGGACGGATAACTGAACTCTTCAAATAATTACAGCAAATCAACTGCAATTGTTGCTTTCGCATAAATATTGTTACGCAATTAAACAACATAATATTAACTTCTGTACATACGAAAGGGCTACGATTCGGTATATCGGAGTCCAACCCCATTTTTTATCATAGCTAGTACTTAGATGTTTCATATTTTTTGGAACCGAATCTAGTTGTAGCACATAATATTGAAGCTTGATTTATACAAAAAAATAATAACATTTTATTTGTTATAATATTTATTTCCTAACTTTTTTTTTAGTTTTTTTTCTGGTTTAGTTTAACTAAATCAAACTTTTTTCTTGCTAACAGGATAGGTAACTAACATGTTGATAGCATCTCGAGAGCATATGGTACTAATGATTGTTGTCTTCTTTATAGTTGCCTTGACCCGGAAATGAACTGACTTAATAGGTGTAATACCTACATACAAAATCTTTAGATAAAGTTGCACCTATTATTTCCCGCAAGAACAAAATAGTGCGATTCAGCAAAGCGCTGCAGTCTTTTAATAATTCAACTTTAGTGCTGGCAGTTCAATTCCCGGTACGGGCCAATTTATAACTAAGCAATCTAAAAATAGCCAAGTCCGATTTGGTTTAGCCATTGTTAATTAATTATCAATCAAAGTTGAATAAACTGCCCTTACAGTAGGAGTTTTAGTTTGAGCTTTAGCTTTAACACTTTTAGGACTTTTTGTATTAAAAGTGAATCGAAGTAAAAATTCAAATGTCAACCCAGACATTTTTGGCAACTAATTTCTCTATGGATAGATAGGAGATAAACAAAAGATACTATTTAAAATGTATCAAAATTACAGCAAAACAGTGAAAAAATGGGTATCAACTTAGATTGTTTATTGTATTACTTATTATTGTAAGCTTATTGGATAAAGAACACTTTAATTTGAACTGTTTATTCAGTCTCAGGTGAGACTTCAGTCGAGTTCTACACTGACAAGCATTTTTGTGGCATCTTTACAACCCATCATTTATCAGAATCTATTCAAACTTTGGTCTTTAAATGAAAATATATAAATATAACAATTAGTTTGTAATAAAGTGTATAATAAGTTTGAATGTAATTAATTAATTACTTTTCATTAGTTTACTTATGTGTGGAAGCTGAATAAAGTTTATTATTATTTAAGAAATAAATATAACATTATTATTTTTGTATATATTATTAGCATGTATTCTTATAGCCAATATCTTTTTTTGCCATAACTATTTCCTCTGAATTCCAGGACAAGGCACTTTTGGCCGGAGAAATCGATCCGTCAATGTCCCATCTTTATAGGAATCGCTTCGTCTACTTTAGATCATTCTTGGCCTTGGTCTTACTTTGCCGTTGAATTAGGTCAAAGTAATGTTTATCTCTATAACGATAAAACTCTAAAAACACATTCGTGTTTATTATTTACATTAACTTTTGTCAAATAACAGAAAGGCCTTCTCACATTTATTGACTCAACACAGTTCTAACACCGTTTTAACGCCAGTTAAATTTACACCGTCAACAACTCCTTGACGGTGAACCCGGGGTGGACTAGTTGTCAACGAGTCATTAGTCATATATGTCATTTGTAGGATTGAATATATTCTTTTATAGTATGATCCTGAGGTAATTTTAGCCCTAACAATGCATAAATTTAAAAAAATTGTTAAAACTGATTATTAAATCGTGGTTAGTATCCGATTGATGAATTTCTCCACGTCATGTCTGCTTGGTAGCAGGCCGCTTCGCTCTCGTATCCACAAGATAGAAAAAAATTCTGAAGATTGTTAACTGTAAAATTATGTTGAAAAAGAGCATTCTGCTGAGTTTCTTGCTCGGGTCTTCTCGGTAGAATCTGCTTTTCAAACCGGTGGAAAATAACTATAAACAGCCTTACTTGACGTTACATCAGTGCTTATTTTGTCACTGGGAACTAACTCATGGTTCACTAGTCTTCGATCATTTTCTCTTTTGATTAAAACGTACTTGCCGCAAGACATTAAGTTCACACTGGAATGTGCTCTTATTTGAGTGGAGTTGATATACTATGTGAAGGCTTTTTATGTGATTGCGTGGTGAGATCTACTAGCAACAGCGCTAATCACTTGATTTCGGTACTAAGTTAATATAGGTCAATATAAACTGGATTATACCTATAAGATACCAGATCTATGAATTTGGTCTTAATTAAAACCTCTTCTTTGTGCCCTAGTCATTACCACTAGCACCCGACTAATTTATCAACTTGTAATCAATCAAAATAACCTACGTTTGCAAAAATGGGTTGGAATAGCGATGGTATCTGCAAGCCGTTCTTTTCATTCCGTCTTTCTTATGAGAGGTCCGAGAAATAGTCTCTAGTAGTGTGAAATTAATTAAGCTGATATTGATGACTAATTAGTAATAATTAAACTTATCTTACACGTGTTTTTTCAGTTTTTTGGTCCGTCAGTCAGAATAGTTTCCATCCCAGCCAGTGTATTCATAACCATCATCATATCAACCCATTAGCGCATATCAACCCCAGCCCACTAAAGGGCACGGGTCTCCTCGCATAATGAAAACGGGTTAAGGGCGTAGTCCACCACGCTGGCCCAGTGCGGATTGGTGGACTCCACACACTTTTGAGAACATTATGTAGAACTCTCAGGTTTTTTTCTGCAGGTTTTCGAACTCGGTCTCCCGAAAGTGAAGTCGAGTTTCTACCCACTGGGTTATCATCGCTTACCAGTCTGCTTCACCAGTGTATTAGTTAACCCTAAACCACCCTTAGCCATAAATTAGTAAATGTAATTCGGCGAAATCATAGTACATATAAAAAACTTGATACACATTTTTAGCATTCTACTAAAGAGTGGCACCTCATTTCAGAATTCCCCTTTGGAGTACATTTGAAAGCACTTCGGGGTACTACAAAACGAATACTACGCTGCTGGAATGAAAACGTCACTTATCCGTTTCGAATTTATCTGGTGACGCAAAGCACACTTTAAACTTTGCTTCGATTCCACGGCGCTTTGGAAGTTGTGTTCCACGAAATTTCAGAACTTCCAAACGACGGCTTCTATAAAGTTAAGTAAAATATCTTGGTTGTTGTTTTGAAGTCTGTACAGTACGAACTGTGAACTGGCATCTTATTGCATTGTGATAGAATACATTTGATTTACAGTTGCCACTACGAATAAGTATTATTAGATTCTTACCTTATTCTTCGTTTCGTGAATAAAAATAAAGAACTACTAATTTAGAGATAAAAAAACACTACCAAGACTTATGATATCTAGCAGACGCTAGCAATAAAATAGCGAGTGCTTAGATCTTATTGAATACTGAATGGTGTAAAGTGGTCTTATATTAAATCTATCTATATATATAAAAGAGAAAGTGTGTGGGTATGTTCCGTATAGGCTCCGAAACGGCTGGACCAATTTCAATGAAACTTTCAGGGAATCTCCGGATTGACCTGGCGAGTAATCCTATAAAGTTTAGTGACGATTGGAGCACTCCTATTTTTGAACTGTCAAATACAGCTTTTATTTACTATTATGATATTCTATTGTTGGGTGTACATGGGTGTAGATAATGGTCTTCACTCGCTCGAGAAGAGAATAGAAGAGAATGAATACGGTGACAAATAATTGATTTAATATATTATGAGACTTAAATTAAATATTTAAATAAAATAAAGCAAAATCTAGCCCGGCGAAGCGGGCTGGGTACGCTAGTAATAAATGAAAAAAATAAGAAAAAGAAAAATATTTTTTGGTAGATATACTTGGCAACAATATGGATAAGGATAGTTTGTTAACGAAATACATACATATGATACGTAAGCCTCGTGGCTTTATTTTGGTCAATCTTGTACTCTGTTGTCGGAGACCTATAACTTTGATTAATTAAAAGTCCCCAATTATAGGTCCCAAATATACGGCTCGGAGCCAAAAAAATGCATAAAAGTTCGCTTGAATTAAGGTTAGAAAAACTTTAATTGAGGTGGACTAAAGTGAAGCACATATCATATAAGCCCACTCTTAGCACAGATCTCGTCTCTCATTGCCGAATATAAAACTGAGGCCTACCACTGTACTTCTATGCGGATTAACGTATTTTGTCTCTAATTTAGCTAATATTACGAGGTGTTACTAATAATTGCCGGTTTTATGAACTCTCCAAGGTAAGGCAAATAGAGGACAGAAAATTATTCGAAGAAACATTAATTGGTATCGTTAAAAATGTTATTTCAAACTATTAAAAAAAGTACATTGTTATCCATGTAGCTTTAATTTCTTTATGAATGAAGCCTTATTCTATACTACTGTACTCGAGCAGTATATTAAAGTATCAGTCAAATATAAAACTGAAATGAAATATAGCGTTTACTTCATTAAGCGAAGTCTTTGTACGGTAAACCACCAGTGTTTTTATTAAACTGCCTGGGCTAAGGTACATTACTGCAGCGTTTGTTTAGGTTTAACATGCTAATGACCCGACATTCAACTTTGCACCGATACATGGCCAATTTTACTTGGGCAAAACTGACTCGCATTATAGCACCCGGAAATTATTTTCTCTTCAATTTTGTTAAAGTATAAGCTAACTTGAAGTTTTAGGTTAAATATAACACATACAATGTAGTCTCATCCAAAAAAGCTGAGATTCCTTTTTATACAAACTAGAAATGTTTGAGAGTTTTAAGATTCTTTATTTAATAGCTTGTAAGATATCGTTAAAATGAGAGGAATATAAATCTTTATAAACAAATTGGTATGGATCTGATTAATCCAACCACATATTATTATTTTGTAATATAACATGTGGTTGGAGAATATATCATAGATATCTAAAAAAAAAACTTGTAACCAACCACGTTTCGAAAATATAAAAAAAAATTAAGAATTCCTGACTTCAATATTTTGTACATTATTCTACTAGTCAGGACATTTCATTTGATACCCGTATTTTGGGGGAGTTGTGTAAATAAAAAGCAATTCGCCATCTTGGGTGTGACATTTGTCATAGTTCATAGTATTCTACTAGTCAAGCTCTTCCATTTGATACCCATATTGAGAGAGTTGCGAAATAATATGTAAGCCACCGTTTCGTGTTGGCCATCTTGGACCAATTTTCATGAAATAAACATAAGAATACTCCCAATAACCTCAACATTGAAATAAATAAAAAAAAATAATTAAAAATCGATTAAAACGTTCGGTTGCTACAATGCCACAGACACACACAGAAACACGTTAAATTATAGCAGCCCGTGGTTTTTGCATCGGGGTTTAATAAAACAAGTAGCAGGGCGAACGCTTTTTATAATAATTATTTAGTACTAGTTATTATGCAGTATAATTTCAATGCCAACTATAAACATGTGGGCTTAAACGTACACGAGGACAAAATAAAGCCAGCCAGCTAGAACTAAAGTTTGAAAATCGGTCTGAAATCCGAAAAGTTTACGTCGCGTAGGTTGAAATTCTACCCGTTAGATTATTGTGGTATCTAAAGCTTAGCGCTTAGTTGGAGTATACAAGGAAATATTAGACATGTTTAAGAGGTTTTATATTAATATTAAAAAAAAATATAGATACTCAGTAACGTTTACTTACCTATACATTATTTTTTATTTCATCGAATTTTTTTTATAAATAAAAATAATTAAGAATAACGTAATTACTTTACATTTTAATTTGTGCTAAGAGGAGAAAACTCTTACTAAATCGTGTAAAAGAAATAAGATTAAGAGTAACATTTACCCTTTTATTTGGTAGTAAAGAACTACTTAGATTTTATTGTTTTAGTACGAGAGCATAGCCTGTCTGACTCGTCCTGTTAGTCGTAGCTCGATGAAAAATTCCCAAGAGCTGACCCATTTATTATATTTTTTTAAGTTATTGATAAACATGACATACTATAGTTTAAGCGCTTAAATTGGTTCTATATTCTTCTTCGTTCTTCCTCATATTAAAAACCACCTGAGCGAAACTGAAGTAGGTCAGTTAGTTATTCATAAAACAAGCTGTTATTTTGAGAGTGGTCAGTGAAAACATTAGCTATTTAGGGGTAGATACATTTGGCCCGAATATCTAAGTATAACGTTGTTTTTAAGAATATTCGATTTGAAAACTGTTATTTTTGAAAGCATACCGTAGAGGTTAATGTACGAAACTTTTACTTCGCAATAAATAATAAAAAAGAAATCGTATCCTACTTTATATACTATATTCGTACTCGTAGTTAACGAGTACGAATATTTCAGTATTTAAAAACATCTGCTCAGTGCAGGTTTGAGTGCAAAACAAAGCTAGCATCTAGTTTTTGTTATTGTTTCATAACAATATTTGCCGGTCAAATGGCGCAGCGGGCAGCGACCCTGCTTTCTGAGTCCAAGGCCGTGGGTTTCTTTTTCCACAACTGTACAATGTGTGATGAACATGAATATTTTTCAGTGTCTGGGTGTTTATCTTTATATTATAAGTATTTATGTATATTATTAATAAAATTATTCATCAGTTATCTTAGTACCCATAACATCAGCTACTTACTTTGGGACTGGATGGCGATGTGTGTATTGTCGTAGTATATTTATTATTTTTATTTATTTAATATATTGATATTTTTTATTGATACGTTAAGTAAAATTACTTGGCTATGAAATAATACTTCACGCCGTTAATAAAGTCTATTAAGATTGAAAGTGTAATAAACTGATCATTTGCAGGTAAAAAACCTAATATTGTACATTTTAACTTAATTAGTTACAACAGTATTGTGAACTGTAACTAACTAACAAAAGTTAGAGTTTTTGAGAGAAAGCCAAAAAATTGCTGATTTTTTTTGGGACATAATACACATACCTCTAAAACAAGCTACTTTGACAACCAGTTCCAAATTGAAAAAATAGTAATTTATCAAATATTCTCTAGAGGTTTATGATTGTTTATATTAATTATGGTGTGGCAAACATTATTATATATTTTTTAAATATGTGTTTCTGTGTGTTACCTTGAGTAGCCTGTTTGAAGCTTTTTGTATCAACTCAAGGTAACACACGAATGTTAGATCAATAACTCATGATGTGTAAACTAAATATTTTTTTGTTTCGTTTGGAACATTACAAAAAATAAGTAAATTTATAACTCAGAAATACGTCCGATTCCCATTTTTTGTTGTCCGATTTCCTTTATGTACAAAACGATTCCAAACAGAATGTATTTAAATCACTTAATACATATTATTTGTGGATCAGCGCTGATAGCTGGACATACAATGGGATGGACAGTGCAAATTTACCCAAGTAATCTCTAAGGACAAACACTAACACGTCACGTTAGTTAACTCATGAAAGGGATGGGACACATTCGCAGTTTAAAGTTTAAAATAATAACAGTCTATTCTAACAATTAACAATTAAATTTAACGCATTTATTGCACTAGCCAAATATACTAAGCCCTCTACGTATAAATGCTCACCAATTTTCAAAGGAAAAAGTTTCTTTAAATGTTGACTTACTAATAAACTGTTCCTTATTTATTCACAGATTTTTTGAATATGAAAGTGTTTCTGTGAGCTCATAAAGAAACCACGAGTGCTGCTCCAGAAAGTTTTCTCCGCCTGCTGCTTAACTCTACATTTAAAATTTAGTTAACAATATTTGATGATTGTATAAGCATTTTGGTACTTAATGCATTTTGTTATCGGAAACCTATTTTATTTACGCTCAAAAAAAATTTGGTGAACGTTTAAATAAGTGCCTTGCTGCCAAAGTTTGATTAAAATCGAGTATGTACAGCCCCGCGATACTTGTTGACACAAATTCGCAAAGCAAAGTCGCTAGCATACACCTAGTAAGCCACTGTAGTTATTTTTAATTTTAGTATACTGCGTAACGTTTTTATATTTTAAGGTTAATTTGCCTCGTTGTTCTAGTGGTTAGCATATCTAATAAACGAGTTCCTGGGTTCAAATTCCGAGTCAGGCCATAGTTAGGTGTTGTGTATTTTCTGTTAAAAATTTTCAGTGTTAACCCCGTGCCTCGGAGAGCACACAATATCATCGATCTCGATTATTATTAATAACTTATGACAATAGTTGTTAAAACCCATCAACCCGCGTTGCAACGCTCGTATTTAGAGCACACTGCTCTAAATATGAGCGTTGCTCTTACACCGTCTCTAATATGTGAGAGAAGGTCGATATTATTATTGTGATAAAATTAAAACAATATCAGGTGCATTTGTTACCTTTGCATATAAATTAATCAAAAATAAACTTGTTTAAAAAAAAATCTTATTTGAGACAAATCGTTAGAAAGTGGTTTATTTCATATTGTTCATAGCACGTTATTTTTTAGCACTTAGCACGTGTTACTTGCAGTATCAAGTGACGCGACGTCTACCGACCGCAACTGCTTGGTCTACACTAAATTATTCCACCCCCTAGCACACAGAATGGATTTCACGGCGCAAGTTCTTTCGAAAGTTCATTAAATCATCTATACTAATATTACGAAGAGGAAAGATTTTGTTTGTTTGTTTGTTTTTTGTACTAATAAGCTCCGAAAGTAATGTACCGATTTTATCCCTTTCTTCGCCAAAAGAAAGCTAAACTATCACGAAGTAATATAGAATATAAATTATTTTCAAAAAAATTGGAGCTCCTTAAAAAAATTGCAACCCAAAGTTAAAATTTAAAGTTACACCCAAAGCAGAAATTTTTTAACTATAAAATTAATTACTGGGCATGATCTGATAAAACTGTTGATACTCGTAATACATCAACATTATGTTATGTTTATGTATCATATTATGTGAGTCTTTTTTGGAGGTAATAATGATTACTTTAATGTATATAATTCAAGTTATCATGATAACCTCCAAAAAAGTCCAAGAGCGAATATCTTCGCTATAACAGTTAAGTCACAATAGCAACTTTCGTGTTGTACAGTTGTATAAGATCGCCCGTAGAAACCAAAGTGGGTTACATTCATGTAACAGTATAAATTAAAAAAATAGTTATATCATCTTTTCATGGTTAAAATACTTTTTTTAATTAATTCCAATCGGACATTAAATATTGAAGTTATCGCGAGTTTAAAAAAATGTAAGGACTTTTAAGGTTCTTTTTAGAGATACCCTTAATTGAAAAAGTTCTTTTTGAAAACTAATTCCGATTATTATTTACAAAAATCCCAATCTTTAAAACCAAATCCAAACGCGGATGAAGTTGCGGGATGAGCTAGTATAATATAATCAAAAAACTACATCCGATTATTATTTACAAGAATACAAAACCGTTAATATGTTCTAAAACCAAACCCAAACGCGCATGGAGTTGTGGGATTAGCTAGTATAATATACTTAATCAAAAATAACTTGCCAACCCGCTTTAGAGCTGTGTGAATAATAATTATATGTTCTAAAACCATATTTCCAATCAGGCTGGAGAGCTGTGCCCTTTGCAATAAGAAAAGCACGCGTCGAGTCGAAAGATAAAATTACTTTTACACAATACGGTCTTAATATAAACGTTTATCCGTCAATAGCCTTTTACAGCCCACTGCTGGTCTTTGCCTGGGAGGGTTTGTCTATGATCACCATGCTAGGAAGACGTGTGATGGTAGTAGTAGCACAGAGTAAGCTGCTGCCCGTTCTCCGTTATACCTACCCACTCCTTAAGTCGCCACGTACGACACTCGCGTGTACAAGAGGTATGACAACTGTATTATGATCTGCCGTCACCACATGGCCCAAATTAATTTGCGATTCAAGTAATGACTTCTATTATTACCAATGGACAGGACACTGTCACTTCACCGACGCCATTTCGGCGCTTGAAGTATGACGTCGTAGTGCCAGTGTCGAAGGAACTAAAATTAGAATTACTAAACAACACATCACTAATTCCAAGAGTATATAACATGCTCTTCAACTAAAGAGAAAATTTAAGCTTTCATATAGGAAAAGCCAGTCTTGTGTGCTAAGAACTCGATTGTTATGCGAAATTCTTAATTCATTCAGTCATTTTGTCAGTAATTATTTGCTACACTAAATCACTACTCTGTTTGACTGCTAAGCCACTATTATGTGTTTCATATTGGTAGTTAGGTACTAAGTACATATTAGTTACATGGTATTTACGTAAACAAATGGCAGCGTGTTTTGGCTTTGGCAATATGAACGTAAACAAACAAACGTAATGTTGCAAATATAACATATTAACTTCCTCTCTCATTCTACAATCTCACCTTTACGAGCGTATCCATAAATCCATTAAAAAAAAACTCAAATTTCAAAACATGTAAACAAATAATAATAATAATAATAAACGCTTTTAATTCAGGCCAAATACCCATATGACAAAAATGACAATAATTAAAACAAAAATACAAAAAATACTGTGAAAATAATACAGAAAAAAATTAAAAACAACAAACAAACTTCCGCTCTCTCAAATCATAATGTTTATAACGTATCTATCAAGCTAAGCTATTGACTTCAAGAAGTCACTTAGTTGTTGAAATTCGACATATAGCTTTCGAACTTCTTCTGAAAATAAATTTCAACTGTGCCAAATTGCACTCTTTTCCATGTGAGCAATATACTCAAGAGGTCGTACCTCTGACGCATCATCATTATTAGAATATCAACTCATTACCGGTCCACTACAGGGCACGGGTCTCCTCCGAAAATGAGAATGGGTTAAGGCCATAGTCCGCCACGCTGGCCCAGTGCGGATTGCTGGACTCCATACACCCTTGAGAACTTTACGTAGAACTCTCAGGCATGCAGGTTTCCTCACGATGCTTTCCTTCACCAAATGATATTTTAATTACTTAAAACGCACATAAGTTAGAGGTGCGTGCTGGGATTCGAACTCGGCCCCCAGAAAGCGAAGTCCAGCTCCCACTAACTGCGCTAATTGCTAAGTTTTCTATTTACGCTTCGGCCACTTGCAAGTCCCGGTAAGTAAATTATCTTTCAAAAAACTTTCATTAAACGACCCAACGCGTTCTATCGATATCATGCGGCCATTGCTTTAAATTGTGAATTATGAATGTTTCCCCACGACGTTTTCCTTCACGTGGAAGTGGTAATGAATCGCTTAAAATGTTAATAAATCCGAAATTGTGGAGTTGAATCCGGTGCCTCTGAAAGCGAGCTCGCAGTCCTAACCACTAGGATAGATTTTTTTCGTTCTCTGTTAAGTACAGTAGCGGCGAAAACGGTTTCATTCCACACAATTCATCTCGGAAACTTCGCTTCTTAAAGTTCTAGTAATAATAGATCATAGCCGTATCTAACCTATAGAAGACTAAGGTTCTTGTGTTGGCTCGAAGCCAAGGCCCAAAGACTACTGTCGGAAAAATACGGCTTCATCGGAAAGAAGTACATAAATATACGAGTAGTTTTATGGGGAAATGTTATAGCAAATGGCGGACTAGGCTTTATGCACCTAATTATATTAACCCATTACCGGGCCCACGACAAGGCGCAGGTCTCCTCCCACAATGAGAAGGTGTTTGAGGCCGTAGTCCACCACGCTGACCCAGTGTGGATTGGTGGTCTACAGACACCTTTGAGAACATTACGGAGAACTCTCATGCATGCAGGTTTCCTTACAAATTGTTTCCTTCACCGTTGATCTAATTGATATTTGAATTGCTTAAAACTTTGAAAAGTTAGAGGTGCGTGCTGGGATTCGAACTCGGCCCGCCGAAAGTAAAGTCGAAGTCCTACCCACTGAGTTATCACCATTTGCACCTATGCTCTATTACATCTAACCTACATTATTATGTCAACAATCTTTTTGATACTTTTAAGTGTAAAGTTTGTTGTAAAAAAACAAGTGCTTTAAAATTAATAAAAACAATTATAAAATATAATGAGATTCTTCCTCATACACTTAGTATGTTTTCTTTAGTTTATAATATACTTAAAACACATGTTACAAAGTAAAATGATTGCTTACATAACAAGACCATAAACAAAATAAAGGGTACTAATGTAGGTTTCATTTTAATAGGTTGTACATGTGACTGTCCGTTGACCGTCGCCGATTTGCATGATCAACTCAACATCCACAGCCTATTTACGAGTATATCTCACTGCCACGGTACTTATAGGAATTGGGGAATTTTGACACACTGCTTTGAGGTTGGAGGGTAATCATAAAAATAAAAGGGACAGATGATGCTCTCCGAGGCACAGGGTAGTATGTATGTAATATGGTTGGTGTATTTCCTAACACCGGTTAGGTACTGTACAAATTTTTTTTGATAGGAAAACTCAACGCCTAACATTGTTTACTGGTATGATATTATAACATGCTAACTAATTTGCTAGTAATTTTACAGTTGAGATAATCTCTACAACAGTCCGGAGTTAGGGAACTGTTCACCCCTGTTCTTCGTACTACACTGTCGTATCGTTAAAGCCAAACCAAACGCAAATATAAAACAAACGCAAAGCAAAAATGAGAAATAACATGGGATGCGATACTGCAATGGATGGGCGATGCAAAGTTGAGGGTCGGGACAGAAGAGAGTTCGGGTTTTTTTTTTGATTGACAGCGGACGAATCCACAGGACTCAGTCATAGATAATCAGAAAGAGTTTACTTACTCGTATGTGCCTTTACTTCAGCTCTACAGGATATTTTCTGCTCACCCTCGCGTCATAAAATAGCATGTCCACTGCTGAGCCCAGGTTATTTAAAGAGTGTGGGGCCGCTTGTGTCCAGAGACTTTCTGCGACTCCTTTTTTGTTGTCTGTTACCTTACGTGCTAAGTGAATAAATCAATAGGTAGAATCAATCGCTGGTTTCCATATATTTCTTTCAGTCACTAGACGCTCCGTCGATCGTGTCGCACGTTCCGTGGCCAGCCATTTAGTCTTTATAAATTAGCTAGCAGTACATATATACATTACAGGTATATCAAGGCTTTATCAATACTGTTAATGATACGTTGATACGGGCGTCTTTGAGTAGACAATTCCCAATTAATTAGCACCAATGTTGGACTCAGGCTCTGTAGATTTGATTACCTGCCTAAGGGCGCCGTTCCGCTGTAGCGATATAGCTAACAGTAAGTGAGAACGTAGCTAGGCTGTGATATCATGTGACCTTTTCACGAAAGCTTAGTGATGTAACGCTCTCTAGCGTATCCCTATCTGCCATCCGTAACTTAGCACGTATGTGATACAAAAAACACACGCGAACTCCTTGGCGCAGTGCTATTATAGATTAAAAACAAAGATTTTTGTAGTTATTCAACATTTCTTAAATATAGTTAAACGGGTACATACCGCTATAATATTTTGGGATTTGACGACGGGAGTTCCAAAATATTATCGTAGTATGTAAAGTTGAACTATATTTAAGAAATGCTATTATAATTGGGATGTCCTGTGTTCGATCTCCGACACGTGTTTTTTGGAATATATATACAAGAACCTACTGAATTTTCTATCGTCTGGTTCATAAAGCTGATGCTTTTTACCGACAAAAACCTACCGCTAAGCGACTTAGCGTTCCAGTATCATATCGCGTAGAAAACTACTAAGGATAGGAGTTTAATATAAAAGGCATACTCTTAACAGATGGACCGGTTACCATTTGTGACTTTTCTCTTGTAGTGAAATAAAAAAAAAACTAATCATCTGTATGATATAGTAGCCTATTAGAGTCCACTGTTGGACTAAAGGGGACTCCCAAAGGAGGGTTTGGTGATCGTAGTAGATAATAGTAATAACGCAGAGGACGCTGCTGCCCGATGTACTTCATATTCCCCTAGTCGTTTGTACGACACCCGTGGGGTGAGGAGGTGGGGGGTGGGGGAGGTGAGGTTGTATTTTGATTTTGACGGCAATCTAAACACACCATTTAATACCTCTTTTAAAAACTTAGCTAAGCTAAGCACTGGTTATACTAAGCTTTTTATAGAGACCAATGCGGATAGAAGCGAAGTATGTGAGCACATCTTACCCTATCGGCTACACCATTTAGTATTGGCGGAAATGGTCACATAGTTTTGTAGCCTAGCCTTGTCCTCGCTCACAGTTTAGCACATCTCTGGTAAGAACGCTGCCTACAGCGTATTACGTAATACTCGGCAATACTTCTTAAATAGCAGGTTTCTTCCATAGAATTTATAACAATGTATTCATGTATATTTTTCACAAAATATTCGATACAATATATTACGTGAAAAATAAAATATTACACATTCTGCTTTATTTTCAACTGGATCAAAGTAACGAAATCGCTATCAAATACGAAACCTATTCAAGCATAAGATATTTACCAGATAATTGGACATAATTGTTATTTTGAAAATAATATTATGTTACATCTTTTCTTAGAATAGATATTCATGCTTTCAACATAAAAATATATTTATTCAACCTTACATGAAATATCTATAGAGCTAACAAATTACAATGTTCCATTGAAAACCAAATGATTGATACTAGGAGTACAGACACAGTACAGATAAAACTTTCTAACAGGTGAACATGCCTTTAAATAAGTAGCTTGCATTTAGTTCATTAATACGCTGGTTAAAGCTATCATATATAAATTATTATTAGTAGATTCTTGAAACAACCACGACTGTAAGAAGTTACAACCCAAACGACAAAGACGTGCTGCCAAACGGTTTAGCGTTCCGGTAAGAGCCGCGCAGAACTATTGTATGGGTTCAATTTAACCACCATACTCCTAACCGGTTAGCCATTACCATCTTAGACTGCCCCATTACTTACCACTAGGTGAGATTCCTGTCAAGTGCTTAATTATAGATGAGTAAATAAAAAAAATCGCGTTACACTGTTGTAGTCCCCTAGGCCACTAAAATCCGTGAAGACAAAATCAATGTCAGCTAAGAAAATGGTGATATATTAAAAAGCATACAATTACGTACCTAAGAACCTATGCAGGAGCTATACATATGTAATGAAAATAACCGCATTGAAAGTTAATGTCATACAAAAATCATCTACTTATCATACAATCTCTAATGCACATATCACATAACGTGGGTAAAAAGTATCTAGAATTAAATTAAGCTTTATTTAAATACGCCGGAGGCCTATTTACAGACACTTTTAAAACTTTCATACGTATTTTTTTCCCATTGTTACGACTTGTGAGGTGCTCGAAAAATGTATGTGGCTTTTAACTGAAAAATATTTTCGAAATTAAATAGGAACTAAATGAAAATATGTCAAGTTGACCCTTAATTTCGTTCTAGCTGTGCTTTTTGATTTGACCAAGTGTGATCACAGCAGGACTGTATTTATGCCTGACTTTTCCTGTCAGGTAATTCCTTAGTAAAAATACTTATTTGTACTTTATTTTCTTTCACTTAGTAATTTTACATTTTACTTGGCACCGACTTAATAATGTTGTAGAAAATGAGAGATCAACACATAATTTTGTCAGACTGGATTACTGACTCACCAACGACGCACGGCCTTACTTCTAAAAAAGACTTTATCTTTCTATAAAAGGAAAGAATTGGTTTATTGGTTAGAGCTTAAGCCACGCTTTCGGGATAACTGGTTCAATCCCCGCCACCTACTCCTGACTTTCTGGAGTTATGTGCGTTCTTAATTTAAGGAATTTATCACTTGTTTTAACGGTGAAGGAAAAAACGCGAAGGAGGAAACCTGCAAGATTGAGAGTTAACGTACTTAAAGTTTGGTAAGTTCACCAACTAGCACTTGTCCAGCGTCGTGGACTACGGCCTAGATCCTCCTATAACAATCTTGGAGGAGACCCGTGCTTTCTAGTGGACCGGTAATTGCTTCATTATGATGAAAAAGCTGTTTTAAGCTTAAGGGAAAAAGGTTTCACGTTGTCTATGAAACTTTACTTTGCTCTATAACTGTTGGATTTCCAATATATTTAAAGAAGAATGCCGGATGTAGTATGGGATTTGGTTTCACATAGTACTTATAATATAAGGTGCCTTCTTGGAATTTATCTCATTTTGAAGGGTTTAATAATTACAATACATTACCAAAAACATTAAAACTCTAGTTCGCCGGATTTCAGAGTTACAAGCAAAAGAAGTTCGTGAATTAAGGTTATTTTTGAAACATGCGATTACTGTACTTACCTATTGATGGTACTGTTCACAATATATTAGAACCACTAATCTATTTCATTAAAAGATTTTTTAACAGTCGAAGTTAAGGCTTGGGATTTAAGAGGATTTTTTTAAAAATAAAAACTTAATTTTTGATACCAATTAAAATGGGGCACCAAACGAAACCGTTTTCCGGCATTCTCCTTTACAAACAATATTTAAAGCTATGTCAAAGTCACAAGTGACCTTAAAAGTCATGAAAAGCTTAATTTGAGGGAGAAGCTCATTACAGGCAAATAGGGGCTATTATGTTTTTCACCCTCAGGAGGTGTGTGGTGTTTTGTTGAATACTACTATAAAGCGGTAATTTTGTAAAAATAAATTTTCTATTCCATAACTTTTTTAACGAATTATTGCTAAATAAATGTTATTATGATATTGTTGACTTAAAATGAAAAACAAAACAATGAAAAAAAAACTAAATAACAGTTAATTTCGAGTTTATTGTTTTTAATTAGAACTGTAAAAATGACATACATTCGAAGTTTTCTTTAAATACTAATTTGATATTATAATTATTGTTATTATTTTTCGTTAATTTTTATTATAATCTTTTTGTTAATATTAGGACATTTCATAATAACTACATCACACATGTAATAAATATAATTCAATATATATATAGTGTGTGAGAGTGTCTGTTTGTGTGGTTGTGTGTGTGTGTGTGTGTGTCATAAATATATATACTGACATAAAATTATGAATCTATTAGAATTATACTCCCTTATGCTACTTAATTTAATCTTAATACTGTAAAATTTTTGATAATGTGAAATATTCATGCACTGAATAGTAGACAAGGGACAGTTGTAACTTTTTTCCCTTAGGGTTTAATTCTGATTCAATTGTTTATGTAACAGAATTTATTTTAATACTTAATGATACTCAGTTCGTATACTAGGCTAAAAGTTAGCATTAACTGAATTTAATATATCGAAACGATACCAAATTAAATGTTTATATTCAGTAGCATTAATATGGTGTTAATATCAGCACTATCCCATATTAAAGTAGCATTTTATAGCATAATGGTGTGAAAATACCCAAGCTTTATAGCAGTTTTTATATCTTTACTATTAGCCTCCTCCGCGACTTCGTCCGCGTACAACTTTTTATAAGTTTTCCATAAGAACAAACTTTCTTCCGCTTTAATAAACTACATAACCCGACTCACCGTGTTGCCCACTTGCTTTCGTCAAGAATTGGGATATTTCTTTCAATTTATTGCGGACAAATTTCTAACTTTCTAACTTATTTTGAGCTATCTGAACAGTGTGCTGCCTCAGCTTCATGCTGCAGTCTGATTGCAGAGTTGTATTCCATGCATGATCAGGTCATGATCGGATAGTGTACATGTGGGGGTGTGTGTGTCTGTGGGTGTGTTTGTGGGTGTGAGTGTGTGTCAAAGTGTGTGTCAAAGCAAAAACATGTCTCGCCGCGGTCCCCGCACTACAGTTAAAGTTTGTGCCTGTAAAATTAGTTGAAATGTCTAAACGATACTGAAGATTTTAACAAACAGGCAGAATTCAAAATTGTGGAATTTGATATGGTGGTTTTGAATATTGGCGGGGGCTGCTGTAGCCAAAGAAAATGTACCATACCGCGACCACTCTGTCAAGAGTGAACGACTAAGGAGGAGGAGGAGGATATGGTGGTATTGAAGTATCTTATACTTAAATTTTTTGTTGTAAAGTTGTAATACAAGCGGTTGCCCGCGTTCTCTGTCGTTTTTATTACTGTTATTGTTTATAAATTTCGTGGGTTTGTTGGCTTGGGATAAAAAGTGACCTAAGTCACTCTCCATCCTTTCAACTAAATCTGTGCCGACAAGTCGATTGGTTGATTATTCAGAGCGTAAAAGAAGGAAAACAAACAAACACAATTTCCCTTTTATAATATCAGCACGAATTACAATGGTTTTCACATGTTTAACTTTTTTTATGTAAATTTATTACACTTATTTTCCATTTAGAGCCAAATTATTAACCTCAATATGTTGTACCACTTCAGCAAGAGAGTTGTTTACATCGTCAAAAGCTGTGTCACGGCGATTAATTTTAAACATGAGTGATGTTTTATCAGCAAACAATACTATCACGTGATTGTCTCTAGCAGTGTTGGGTTTAAATTGGGAATTTTAGTTCCCTGATCACTTAAATTTATACTTTGACATCGATTAGTGGTCGAATTAGTAGTCAAAATATTTAGCGATCCTTATATTTCGAAACTCATTGTCCCGGAACACCTATTGGAATCTTTAATGTTAAAGTAGGTGTTTTGAGCGTCCTTTCAGACAGGAACTTTTATAACTGTATGCGTTGCTTAGAGAAGGCGAGACAATGATGGAATAAGTACCTAAGCGACCTTCTGTTTAAACTTACAGAGCATACTTTACTTTTTTAAATATACTATATATACGAAACCTTCACCTAAATTTATACTATCGTTTCTCTCGTTAGAGATAAATTCGAGATACATTTTTGCGTAAAATCTCGTTTTTCCGAGTAGATAGTTCTACTATCTATTCGGAAAAACGAGAGGGTAATCTATTAAAAAACAAACTTTATTAACACGTAAACAAGTATGAAAATCATTACTGATGCTCTAAATATACCGAGATGCTCTAAATATACTTATAAAAACGCTAGAATCGTTCGTTTAAATATATTAGAGTGATGTGTAGATATATACTGAGGCATAAATTGAGCCTAAAAGCGGAATTTGGGTCGGTTATTGTAATTAATAATTCCAGTGGCTGCCGTAACGTCACCTCAGAATACAGAACCAATTTAATATTCCGAGCGTGACACGTGCTGTATCAATTAAATTGAAAATCTAGAATAGAACTGCATAAAGGATCAGACTCATGCCTTATTTTAATTTTCAAATTAAAATAAGGCATGAGTCTGATGCGAGGAAAAACTTCTTTGGAAGGGTCTGGAAGGGTCTGGAATGATATCGTGGGGATACTTAGGAAAACTGATTGAGTTGACGCTTAATAGAGACCTTTCCATATCTACGTGACGAAAACATTCCCATGGAGGATTGACGAGCAGTCATCAGTCATGAGGTCGGTCATAAAAATATGCCAACCAATAGCAACAAGTATGGTTTCAAGATTGACAAGAAGAATAAAGTTACAAATAGGACACTCAAAAACCAATTTCATTTTTTTTTTCAAATACCAATTATTAATTTTAAATTGCGTTATTAAATTCATTACGTTTTAAATTATAAGTAACATTATTTTTAATATAGAATCCGATTTGAGTTGCGGTTTTATTAAAAAGTTATAACATGAAATTGAAACGAAAATGAATATAATTTTATATTCATTTGCGCTTTATTACTGAAGGCAAAAATAGTAAATATTAATTTCGGCATTGCTGATACGTAAACCGTCGCTTAATTGGCAAAGCACTCAGGCTGCGAATGCTGGAGAGATGTGGGTTCAAATCCTGGTAGTTCCGAATTTTTTAGCATTTAAATGCATATGAAAATTTAAGTTACAATACGGCCCACATTTTTGAAAATGGGCCGTATTAACATTGCAAATAACGTTCGGCAGTAAACGGTTTTAGGTTTGATGAATTATATAAGCGTACTAGCGTCTACCGGCGGTTTTGGCCGCATACATTTTTAATTTCCCGTAAGATTAGAAGATATTTCCACAGTAGCCGTTGCCCATTTATAAAAGGCTATAACTAAATTGCCTAAAATCCTTTCCAGTGGCTTAGAGGTTTCAAAAGTGTTTAATTAGAGTAGATTTATTTAGCCAGTGTCAAAGAATCCACTTCAAATAAAATGCTGTTCAATCACTGTATAGTAAAAAATTACAGTTTCACGCAGCAACGGATAAATTGAACAAGATGTTTTTTATTTGTCGAGAGCTAAAGAGCCGGAGAGCGAAACATTGTATTCCAGTAAAATAAATAAACGACTGCAAACTCGCGGCAAAAGCTAGTTAGTATTTATTAAGGTGACAAACTAAACGCCACCTGTATCTGTTTGTATCAATTTTGCAACATGAGTCTTTATTAATAAAGTTTTAATGGCATAATATTCCCGATATTCGTTGCGCTTAGTTTGCACGTAGTTATAGCGTGCGAGACAGCTGTTGGGTGTTTCATGCAGAAAATACACTGGCTTTAATTTAAAATGGATGCATAGCTATCTATTAATTAACTGAGCAAAACACTTAGTTTACTTTGGTGAAATTAAATTTTGTCTATCTGTCAAAGCCTTATTCTAAAATATATTGCACCTTGAGAGTAAAACCTACTCGTTTTCCGGCGAGTGCAAACATAATAAGTATAATAAGCATAATAATATAAAAACAAAATGAGTAAATGCATATTTACTTATTTTGTTTTTATATTATGTAATTATAATTATTTAAAAAAATCTTTGTACGGTTTAACACATAACCCAACCGTGATAAAAATTTTGCATAACGGGACTGATCCTATTTAAATTATAAATTAAATCTCGGGAAAGCAAACATTTGCCGGGGATATTTTAAAAGAGAATACTTTTTTTATGAGTCTATTATGAACTATGCGTTCGACCTACTATCGCAGTCTTTGATCTCGTGATAAATTCCGACTTAACATCGGCGTCACCTATAAAGACTATGTAGGTCCCTTACTGCTGAGGCCAATGAGGGTCCCAGCGCAACCGGCACTTAAGTCGGCTGCTACACGGTTCCATCGGACCTCTATATAACTATTTTTACTCTGTAACCTCGTGGTTGTCAACTGTTTTTTATATGAAACCAAATGCTTGTCTGTCGAAGATTTTTCTTGATCTCAAATCATCTGAAGTTTATTTATAAATCAAATACGCGGTGCAAAGATCTGGAACGACCTTCCGGTTTCTGTCTTCCCGCTACCCCATTAATTTCAAGCCTTCAATTGAAGAGTGAATAGGCAGCTTTTAGGGAGCTGCTTATGATTTATCACTTACTATTAGGTGTGATTGCAGGCGAGGTGTAGTCTATTAATTAATAAAATCGCCCAGAAACTTTATTTGTCGTGAGTTTAAGATGCTTTTTATCACGGTTAAATACGAATTGTCTGCATACACATGAAATGCCCACTAATTATACACGAAAGACTTCGGACCATTTCACAGAAATTAAAAGGGACATCGTTACTATTTCCATCTATGTAATTGTAATACCAAGTATTGCCAAAATATTTTGAATAGCAAAATGGCACTTCTTGTGTAATCCTTTGAAAAAGTGGATCGAAACTACAATGTTTCCTTCTAGATGACGCTACTACCATATATATATACTCGTATTAGTTACGGCATCCGTGGTATGAAAACCGTAGCTAAGCTGGTAAAGCTATCAGGCCGCCATCGCTGCTAAAATAAGCCAAAAAAATCTATGTACAAGTAATAAAACTAAATAGAATCTAAAACGTCTTCGAATCCACTGCTGCGAGGTATAGTGCCATATATATAGTTTGAAATTAATAGAATTTTGTGATAATATATCGATTATAACAAGTAATTGGTATACGTATAAGATCCTGGGTATATATAACACCCATTGCAAAATGAGATTCAATTAACATATTACCTACTACATTTAATCTATAAAATTATCTTTTTCTTCTTTTGATTTATGGCTTTTCGTAGTGCCAAAACAGCACAATGTACTTTGCCAGCTATAAAATTATACACGATTCAGTCAATTATCTGATAGAAAAAAGTGACAAAGTCAACTCGATCGCAAATTTAGAATAAGTTATTATAGCTTTTTATAAAGTTTTATGCAGTGTACATTCGATTTTATTTTTGCAAAAAAATATGCAAAGGAAGTTGAAATGGAAATTGCACAGATCGGTCACGTAGCATTTAGGTCGCGTTTTAGTTTGCGAAATCGAATTCGTGTCCAATGTCACGCTCTTAAGTGGATCCGAAAACACCTTAAAATACCTGAGAAAATTCGTGACATGGCATGGCATTCACACATTAGGGGAAAATATAAAATAATTCAGTGAGAATTGCGTTGAAATATAAATTTATAATGCTTTGTTATTAAACAGTAAAATGCTTTATAAATTTTATTCGTTGTTTGTAGGGAGTTTTTCACATCTGCGTGTGGAACGTGTTTCTTTAATAGGTACTTAACAGAAGTCGATGGTTTGAAACTATAGTTGAATCGTTATATTTAACTTCTTTCTAATTAAGTTAATATTCAATAACGAATTCAAAATACTAACAAGCTCTGTAAATTGTTTTGTACACTGTTTAGCTTATGTGTGTTAACTTATACTAGGTATATTTGATACGTTTTTGAAATTCGTCCATTTCCTCTGACCATGTTTTAATAATATATATTTCAAACCAACTTCTTACAAAAACCTGATAAGATCCAAATAAGTGTAATGTATTATTTCAACAATTTTTATTGCCAACGCTAACTTAGTCTTAAAGTTTCAACATTTATGTTTTTCCTGGGATAAAACTTTTACGTAGATAAAATCTCGGGCGGGAAATTCCTTCTCTAAAATTGCTATAGTATATGGGTTTACGCTTCGACTTTGGCTTTCTTTCGTCATTCTTTTTATATCCAGATTAACCAGGCAATTATTCTTACGTACCTGTAGTATTTTTATATACCTATTCAAAATTATCTACTTCTTCTAGACCATATCACAATCACTTGGGCTTAAATTTCATTTATTTCAAGAAGGCTAGCTCATAAGCCCTTTTGAAACGACCATCCTATCTGTTTGTAGTTACTCTACCACTATTTCAAAGGCAGATTCTGTAGGTCGTAAAACAGGCTTGTTATTTTAGATTTGGCGTATTTTATGCATGCTATTGAGTTGTGATGGTGGTGCTTGCCTAGTGGGTATGGCAAGCACCTCTAAGAGTTAGTTATGTGCATTTTTAACTTCATCAATTAAATATCACTAAATTTAATTGTGAAGGAAAACATCGTGAGGAAACCTGCATGCCTGAGAGTTCCCCATAATGTTCTAAAAGGCGTATGAGTAAAGTCTATCAATATGCACTAGGCCAGCGCGGTGGACTATAACGCCTTAGACCTTTTTCTTTCTGAGCGGAGACCCGTGCCATTTAATTAGGTAGTGGGTTGATGATGATGACGATGACGTCCAACCTTCTTGGATTTTTTTTTGTTACTAGAATAAACCACCATTCTGTGGCGTGCATAGAGGGTATGCACAGGGTATGCAAATGATATAAAATGTAGAAAATCTCCAGTACGAGTTATAAAAAACTTAAGGATAGGCTTTGTAAGACTTATGAAAGGCCTACCCTTAAGTTTTTATAACTCGTACTGGAGATTTTCTACATTTTATTTCATCTGCATACCCTTTATGCACGCCACTGCCACCACCTTGTAATTAATAAGAGGTAAGATCAAACATAGGTATTGTAACTACAAAATTGAATCGAAAAAATAAATTAAGTTTTCCACTCACGGTGGCACAGTAACTGCAAACTTGTCGCATAGTTTAAAGGGCTTCGCTCGTGAATGAACGAGTCATGTCTGTTGGGTGGTTCCGACTGTGGCTAGTTACCGACCAAGATGTGGGAAGTGTGAAGTGACGATATACGATACGAAATCCACTATAAAAATAAAAAACAAACTGCTATTCCATAAAGCTGTATTATTTGAATACTTACATCTTCCCGCGTTCTTTATCTGCTTTATACGGTTATTTATAAATCCCATTCCAACCATTTATTTTCTTTGAGATAAAAAGTATCCTACGTTTACTATTCGTCCTTTCAATTAACTCTTTGCCAAAAATCAATTAGATTAGTTGCTTAAGTATGTAAGGACTACGTCAACGATAAAAATGCTTGGGTGTAAATTATTTCTCTAACCAGTTTGCTTCTTCAATAGTTTTAAATGACAATGTGAGATGGTGAAAACCAAAAAAAAAGATAACAAAAATAAAAACAACAACAATAACAACCGTCAAAGTTTCTTGTGGGCTTCTTCTTAGACCAGAGCGCGTTTGGAACTCTCGTAGCTTTAGTTTTAAGTTGACTAATTTAGTTATCGCCATTAACTCACTTGTATGTCGTATTTTACATGTAATGTACGCATCAAAAGTGCCATCTATGTGCCTATTTTAATAAAGAAATATTTGATATAGACTTGTTGACTAAACAAACACACTTCGAATTTATATTATTGGTATAACTTAGGATATTAGTAAGGATTATTGACGTATATTTTTAAAACTAGCTGTAGTCCGCGTATTAGCTCGGGTTTGTTTTAAAAATGGCGAAAATAATCTCCAGTTGGTCTTGAGAATTTAAGCTACCTTGCCTAGTAACTTTTGTGGAGATCGCTTTGGCTGCTAAGCCGTAAGTTGGTAACAAACTATTTTTTTTATTGCTGTGTAACCGATCCCTGGATTTTTACGCAAAAAATTATCCCATGTGCTTGGGATGCAAGCTTTGTAACATATTTCATCATCTGTATAAAACGGAAAAACTTTAACTGCTTTAAGCGATGGTAATAAACCTCCGGGCCCAAAGTTCTCGAGCTATTAAAATAATGGTGTCTCAGTGGTCGATCATCAATGACATAGAATACTAATGAAAAAAAAACTATAAATACACGTACTCTTGGTACCCACCGACCCCAGTATCAAATAATTTTATTTCTGTCTGTCATTTCAAAATTCATTATTTAAGGAAAAACTGTTTATAGTTATCAGTTCACTGCTGCTCTGTTTGTGTTTGCGCACACAGTCGTGCACATAAATATAATAGCCTACTTATTTGACTGATTTCGTTGCTTTTCCTACTGGACTATGATTTTAATCGTACAGCAAATGGTCGAGGTAGAGGTTGGCCTATTGATCTAAAACATCAAATCCATTTCTCTTAAATATCAATGATTGCAAGTTCAATGTAGATATAGCAAAGTTAAACAAAATTTGTTCAACAAATAACAAGGAAATGGACAAAGGTCAAAAATTATTATACTAAAATAGTATTGATGTTAAAAGGTTGATCTCACACAAATTTGAATATTAAATAGTTAATAACTCTAGATATCGGAGCTCAATTATTATCGCAGCTGGTTCGAAACTATGTGTTTATTATTAGCATATATCATTGGATAAATAAACAAAGCTGCTAATTAAATATTTCAGCGGGCAATATGTTATATTAATAGAGGGTTAACAGGCTATTATATATTTTAAGTGTCATTTTTGGACTATACAGGAGAGCAACTTTAATATGAAAATTAATAAACATTAATATAATTCAACTAATAGTTTTTTATAACGCTTTGGCTCAGTCCGATATTATATATTATCATGGTTTAACTTAAAGGCTTACAATTTCACTTTCCCTTTGAAAAACACTATACTTAGATATAAAGATTATTAAAAATTAAAACTTACCGATTGTATAAGTGTGTATGAGTAATAGTGTAAAAGTTATAACAATCACTGAAAATTATATATAAGTGCTTTCATCTAAAACGTTGGGTAAAAAATTCAAGCAGATACTTTGAAATTTTACAAAACGAATTTTAATCTTCGGTCGAGTAATTATAGAATAGTATAATTATTGGCTTCAGACATAATACGTTATTTGTGTACGTAAAATAAATAACTTCGGGTGTAAAGAAGTTGTAGGTAACATTCAAAAAGCGTCAAAGGTGCCTGTTATTACTATACTACCTGCTACTATACTGGCATTGAGGAAATTTGACGTGTAATTAGCTTGGACAGAAGATACTTTCTGTAACGTGAAAACTGGCGATTCCCGCGTGATACAAATTATTCATGTAGGTCTATCGCAGGCAATTATGAAGCGATCATACGTATGCTTCCAATATTGTGAAGTGATGGTGACTTTATTCGTTAATTTAAATCTAAAGCTAGGAGAGTTCGGAACGCGCCCTGTTCTTTGTCTAGCCCACAACAAACTGCCAATTTTTGTTTTCTTGTCCCTAGTCACAGGTAATAAATATTTAACGTCTGATGGTAAGCAGCGGGCAAATGTAGGCTGGAGCTAGGATGTCCAGAAAAAACCTGTTCACACTTACTTCGAAGTAACTTCACTAAGTGACAAGAAACACGTGACGACAGACGGAAGGATGTTCCACGCATTAGCGGTTCAGAAACACGGATTAAAATCGTTTCGTGCAAGTTGATTGAATGTCAACCCCTCTTACGGTGCGGTATCTCACTGTTCTATGGTACAAGAGGATCAAGATTGTTAAGTTAATGAGCATACTCTACACAGTATATTCTGTACCTACCAGCTAACTATTTTAACGGGAGGTTGTTTTTTGAGTTATTCCTCTGTTGGCGCATTAGGATAATATAATGAGAGTAAATTTTTGCGATGCGCAGGGTGTCGGTTTTTCGCACGCATACCGTCCCAAAAAACTGACACGCTGAAGTCAACATTTTAGTTTTTCAAAAAAAGGTTTGACAGTGTGCACTTTCAATCGTCAAAGCCGCTAAGTAGACTCATTCCGGGGATTTAATTGATTCAATTGTACAAAAACCTCAAATTTTAATGTTGAGTGAAACTCAGTTGTCCGATAATTAGATAACTAGATAACCCGTTATAATAAAACTTTCAATGTATTATATACCTTTTTCCTATTGTTAGTATAGTTTTTTCTATCAACATAGAAAAAATAATAATACTAACAGTAACAATAACGCGAAAGATAATATCAATGAAAAGATTTTTATCTTGTTAGGCCAAAGAATATGTATTACTTCTAACGCGTGTACATAAGTACACACACGTTTTTTTATTCCACTAGTTAGACCGCAATCTCACCTGCTGGTAAGTGATAATGCCGTCTAACGTACTAACCTGTCAGGGTGTGGCAGTTATATTAAATCCATACACTAATCGGTTTCTACATAAATAAATAAATATAAATATAATACGACAATACACACATCGCCATCTAGCCCCAAAGTAAGCATAGCTTGTGTTATGGATACTGAGATAGCTGATGAATATTTTTTTATGAATATAATATAATACACATAAATACTTATAATATACAGATAAACAACCAGACACTGAAAAACATTCATGTTCATCACCCTAACATTTTCCATTTGTGGGAATCGAACCCACGGCCTTGGGCTCAGAAAGCAGGGTCACTGCCCACTGCGCCACTCGGCCGTTCCGGTACATGACATCGTACCGGAACGCTTGTTAAGTTAAGTTTGTGTGATAAAAAAATGCGATAATGTTTGACAGCTAGTAACCTATTGTAACCTAAAGACACGCTTTGTTTTGGCTTATTCTTATATTTGTTCGTATTACCATGATAACTTGAGAGATAAAAAGGTAAAAATGCAAAACTAAGAAGGTACTTTTGAGTCTTGGGTAAAAAAGCGGATTTTTATATAGCAAAAATACATTTAACAGTGAAATGCGCTTACCAATTAGATACCTCTGTAGCTTTCATATTTCTTACTTTTGAAGATTTCATAAAGAAAACGGAAGAGTCTTTCAAATAGAACAGCTGAATGTGTCTCTGAGAATATATATAATAATGAAATCACCTGATCTGTGGAAAATCCCAGAGTTATTATGTAACTTACTTACCGCGAAAATAAATTGAAGCAAAATATGATAAGTATAGATTTACCCACTTCTATTTTTTTACCAAAAGGGAAAAAGTAATAATAAAGAAACGGTATCATTATTGCGCGAGTCTTATTTTCACTTGGCCGATTTTGAGGCATGTCAACGGCAGGGCTGCTTGAACAAGTATTCTTACTTTCAGGCATATTGCCGTTCAACAAAGAAAGAGCGCAATCTGTTCAAATGTTCAATGACTTCGCAGCGGAGACAGAAATGTCGGTCGGTAAATAAGGTTTCAAAAGCAGTCCCTCGATATCCAACTTTATAGATTTATTGTCTACATCAGCTAGTAGTTCGCAGTGTTACTATTCCTGTCATTAGTTATGTAACGAATAGTTTTTATTACATTATCGCTATTTTTCTTTGTATATATCGCGACATTGCCGAGATGGCATGGCGATTAAAATTCCTGGAAATTAAACGTACTCCGTTAATTTTATCATAACAATTTATCTATTACTAGCTGACCATCTTTAGGGGGATGAAAAAAAGTTGTTGTCAGATCCTCAGACAAACCGAATATGCTATGTTTCCGAGGAGTTTAACTACAAACACCGGGACACGATAATTTTATATATAAGATTTTGTTTAAAGTTCATTGTTTTATTTATCTATTATTTTGTTACAGTTCTTTAGTTTATTGTTCCCTATTTACCGAAAAGCAAACGTAACTATTGGGTGGCCCAAAAAATGTTAGTTGACAGCATGTTATTGACCTCATTGTTTTATTTTTATTGGAGGCGTATTACATTTTTTTAGGCTAAATATCACTGGCTGGCATCCTAAATAAATGTTTCAATTAATTGATTAAAAAAACACAGTCATATTACGTTCCAATTACTTCGATGTTACGGGGGAATTATGATGTAACAAGAGTTATCATTTATGGAATGAAAAATTAATCAGTGTTTATGGAGAATTGGCTGTAGCCTTTATCAACGGTTCTGGATTAACCCACAAGCAAATCAGACAATTGCTTAGGGCACCATAAACAGCACCGAAAGAAAAGGAACCCGCATCTGAAAATTCAAAAAAAGTATGCTTTGTTTTAATATAAAGTCTAATAGTATCTTAATTTTACAAGAGTTCTTAATCGGGCACTGTCTATAGCCCATGCCATCGTCACTAACTAACGGACGGAGGTTTGCCAGCTACAAAATTTCCGGTAGTTAAGTGACGATCTTTTAGGTAATGGAAAGCATGTAATTATTTATTGTTCACCAAGATTACGAAAACTCCATTGTCAGCTTCACGTCCAAATCATTGACTTTGAACTCTGAAACCTGTGTTGTTATAAATATTGAAGAAATCTTTGCGTTAAAGGAAAATAGCGACCAGATGTATAATACGGATTTGCTCCAAAGGAATTCAAATACTTTTATTCAACCCTTCTCAAGAATAGTTTTCCAGTCAAATACCTAAGTGCATAGCCTTCGTGATATACATCTTTTAAGAATCTTTAAAATATTAAAACAACTTTAGTTTCTGTCATCGATATCAAAATATTTTGCTCTTATTATGCTCAGATGATTACTTAGAAATATATATACGAGTAGCATTAAGGAAGAAAACCCTTTTAAATTTATGACTGGTTTTATGTCTGTATGCTTGAACAGTATAACTTTGAAATAGCTAAAACAATTTTGGCGGGAATTTTTTCATATAAAATATACATGTCGTATCGTGATTATAAACAAACCCCTGAGGGGGTGAAATTGAAGTATGCTTATTAAACAGTCCCTTGTTTTTTAACGGATGTATCTTACAACTATTATTGCTATTTTATAATTTTTGTTGTATGGAAAACGTAGGAAAAATATATATTAATAAATATATGGCAAGTTGCAGATGGCTGTAGGTGACGCATTCAAGATCTTTGTTTCTTATTTATAAGACTCATGAAGTTCTCTAAACACTTTGAATACTGGCGAAGTAATTCTATGAAGAATAATAAAAGATACTAATGCCGACCTACTGAACTAAATTAATTTTCCATTTTTTTTGAATACAAATAATTAAAATTTTAAATAAAAATAGAAGATATATAAATATTATAGATTATCTGTATATTACATTATTGTAGGCACAGTAAACCTATTATAGCGTATGTTATTAACGAATGTAATAAAACCATACTTAAAAATCGTTGTATAAAATTAACTGGTGCCTCTCAGACTATTTTTCCAGCAGTGCAACCACATTTAAGCGCGCGATGCAACGGATGTCCCCGCAGCCCCAATAATAAATTACGACGTGTTTGAAATTTATTGAACAATCCCATTTAAGTGTTATGATCGCGTATGATGAAGTTTCCTTTTTAATATATTTAGATTTTATAATATATTTATTTTTAATTTTATATTTATATTTAATATATTATTTTTTCGTCATCTTTCCATACTATTGATGAAACACTTCTAAGCACTGATGCTCTGTTTCATAGGAGGAAGTAAATTAACGCTACTTTTCGGCCAAGCACAGTTGTATGAAACAAAAGTTTGCCTTAGAGTTCTGCTGTACGCTAAGAATAACAAAAAAAACAGTTTCTAAAATTGTTTCTTGCTGTTTGTCGTTTGTTACGGTAACTCCGAAACGGATGAACTTATTACGTTAGAATCTGGATACTTTTAAATAAAATACTTCTGATTTTTTTTCCCAAACAGCCCTCGAGGGTGCAGAATAAGAGATACCAGTTTATAGAGAGAAATGTGTGTACACAGACGTGCGAAGTCACGTACAACCGCTTGTGATATATAAATTTATGGCAACGGCAGGTAAAAGTTCACTTCATGGTCATGTGTACAAACACCTATTCATACATGAGATGGAGATAAAAAGTTTCTTGGCAATACATGGACTTAAAATTCTTACTAGCATGTGGGATGGCAACGATAGTTGTAAAAAAGCTTATGTGTCAGTCGTGTCACGTTAAAAGAGTACTAAAGTCTTACTTTGCGCAGTGGGCTAGTATTGTATTAACATGCGAATGTTCTTTTTGAGGTTTCGTTATCATAATGGGAAAAACGAACCGTTATGGCACGACTCTGTCAGTCAGCCTTAAAAAGAGGTATTTTTTATATAATATTTAAACGCAATCTAAATAGTCATAGATAATGCTGGTTTGACTTAATTGCAAAAGAAAAACATTTAAAATATTTTTGGTTTAATTAAAAAAGGGAAAAAACGAGAAACCGATTAAAAAAAGGTGTTTTATTAAAAAAAATGACTTTATGTCTCCGTTTCAATATTTATATTTTAAATTGAATTATTACTGACATTAATTACAACAAAACGGCATTTCTTCCCTCTTACCTCAGAAGTTTGCAAAGTGATAATTGTTTTTTTTTAATTTAATTGCCATAAAGCTTCCGTTTTTAACTAGCGCAGTTTTTTTTGAGAAATTATCAATAATTCTTTACCGATCAAACTTAGCTATACGGTTCAGTATTTTGAACTTTTCGAAATTTACCAGAAACTTTTTTAACGTTTTCACTTGCCGGTTTTTAAAACATTATAAAATAAATATATTTTATTAAGTTTAATATTTCTTAAAGTAGAAGCGAGTAGATCAAAGTGAAGAAATATAATCTAATATAGGGGAACTTCTGGTCGTCTTTGAATTTATTTTTATAGAGTAGCTAGAGTAGAGTAGAAGGTTGCTGGGATTTCATTATTTAACTGTGACTTGAGCGTGTTACTAGGCTACAAACTAAAGTTGTCTACGACCACTATTGTGTAACTCGTGCATTTTATATTGCCATTAAGTAAATAAGTATATAGTGGCTTACTGTAAAGATACTTTGCAAAGATTACTGCCCTCGTTTAATGTTAGTGATGATGCAATCGAAAAAAAGTATGTATAAATGAGACGCCTTTCCAACAATGCTCTCCTTAGCTACTTAACATTTAGTGTTGGTAAAGTATTCATCTAAATTACGTGTAAAAAATAACTTGTTTTGGACGGCCGATTGGCGCAGTTTACAGCGACCCTGCTTTCTGAGTCCAAGCCGTGGGTTCGATTCCCACAACGGAAAATGTTTGTGTGGTGGGCATGAATGTCTTTCAGTATCTGGGTGTTTATATGTATTTTATAAGTTTTTATGTATATTATTCGTAAAAATATTCATCAGTCATCTACCCATAACACAAGCTACGTTTACTTTAGAGCTGGATGGCGATGTGTGCGTTGTCGTAGTATATAACTGTCACTGGCAGACTGACTGTTGGTGACACAGCCTTAGCCATTGTATAGTCCTTTCCAATGCATAATAGTTGAACACATACGTTCCCAAAGAAAATCTGTTCTTTTTTTATTTAAAGTCACTTGTGTTCCTATTTTGAAAACATATCTTACATTAAAAATTAAAGAACAGAATTTAGTATCTACAACTTGGAAAAAATAGGTTAGACGGAAGTATGGGTCAAAGCATTCCTTAAAAGTTGTGGGATGTTTAAAAAATACACTGTTTTAAAAAATAAATACCGTTTGACCTGTTTATACTGTTGAACTTTTACAGCATCCATTACCTTATTTACGTTGTTTATTTGTATTTTATAATATTTATCTGGAAAAATCAGCAGCAAAAATATCATAAGCTCCACGGGGATCGAATTCCAGCCAGAGAAGGTCACGGTTGTCCGCTATTTTAAAATAATACTAGTCTGGATAAAAATGGTTTTAATGCAAAATGGTAGAATTTTCAAAATTCATTTACTTCCAGTAGTCAAATTCATCTGTAGTGCGAAAACGCCGACAAAAACTCAGTTTTTGGAGGTGCCACCCAACATCAAAATTAAAAAAATAACAAATATTATTCCGTCTTGTTCGCCATATGGTGGCAGCAGATCACCACTGTTCATCTTCCCGTAGGTCTCGTACGTGGTGACTAAGGGAATTTAACGGAGAACAGGTAGCAGCGTTCTTTTTACTTTACTACGGTTACTACTACCGTATACTGCGATCCCCAACCCGTCTTCAAACTGATACTTAAGATTTTCTTAATTTATATCATCTGCACACCTTGTGCACGCCAGTTTTTTTGGGCAAACCCTCCGGTTGGAGGAGGTCTTTGAACCATTGATGAACTACCATGTGTTAGATGAAAGCGGGGGCAAATGCTTGCAAGCAACTCGGTTAACACTAAGATTATTGCAATACGTGATATGGCGCCATCACGTCGCCTTCCAATTACCTAATTAGGCTTTGTATTATTTAGATGTGCTATGTCTCATACACCCTGTAAGTTAATGATCTTTACGTTATTATTCACAACAGTATTCCTTTTTTACGTTATCAGAAAACTGTGTCAAACCTTAAATTTCGCGATACCCATCGAAGTCAAAATCAAAGCCATATTGTGCAGTGCTTGGTATTGACAGTTGACATGTGGAGACAGCTCGTGGCTCGTATGTGGTGAGGCGCTCTTGGAAAGGTATTTTAGGTTCACAATCCTTAGCAAATATCCTATGTGTTTGTAATGAAAAAAAATTGCTCGTTAGCATCAACCTCCTAGTGACCTATTTAGTGAGCGCTGCGGTTTTATAATCGGGTGGTTCCGGATACTATCCCCATCAGGGGCAATTTGGGCATTAGTTAGTTCTGTTTTTATTTCCTCTGGTCTGATGGGAGAATTCAGCCGTAGTTACCCTGCCGACAAAGACAGGCATTACAGTCCTAGATAGTTACTAAACTTCTAATAAAGATTTATTAGAAGTTTAGTAACTATCTAGGACTGTAAGGTTGCTAAGAACGTGGCTACTACAAGGCCAGACCAGAGAAAGAACAGTAATTATAAATTCTTAAATTGCCCTTTCCTGGGCGTACGCTAAATCGCAAGGTGGCATCTGTGCCACCTTGCGATTTAGCGTACCGGTACGATTTCGAGTAGAAACCGATTAGTGGGATGGGCTTAATAAAATTGCCATCCCCTAATAGGTTAGCCCGCTTCCATCTTAATCGTAATTTACTACCAGGTGAGATTTTAATCATTTAGGCTTATCATAGTAGAGTTAAAAAAAAACCAGATAGAACATAATATTACTGTCATACCAATATTATATTTTCAATTTCGTATTAGACGTAGATGTATCAACGGGTGGACATCAGCCGTTCAAACTGTCCCTTGTCGTGATTTCCACTTAAGTGCAGCGTGTTCCGGTGCGGGGTCGTAATTCCAGCACTCTGGGACCACAATGTCCGGTTCTTCTCCGAGCTATGTGACCTTTACAACTTGTGCTTTGCAGCTCGTTGAACTATGCCAGCCGAATGGTTTTTCAGCTATGTTTTTAAACTCTAGACGCAATCTCAAAAAAATAAACATATTTTTCTCACCTGTTGAGTGTTAGTTCAAGAGTCCCCCCTAACTTTACGATCTGCCGAATCGGTGTCGTAGTTTTAGATAGTGCCTAAATCGATAGACATAAAATTCGTGAGAAAGAGTTCGTGAAACGTTTATTTTCCCTAGGATTCACTTAAATCACTAGGCATCCAATTAAGGCGTTTCCTAGGTTTAGTGAAAAGGGGCTTTAATCTCTTTATATATATTAGGTAAGTTTACATTAAAGGTAGTTAACCTTTAATGGATATATATTAGGTAAGTTTACATTAAAGGTTAACTACCTTTAATGTAAACATACCTAATATATATTATCTTTGTTCTTTGTTAAGACGAACATAGCTTAAGTTATGTTATCTGTAAGCGATGCATCATAGTAACTATAAATGCCTGTACCCAGAGCAGTAAAGATGATCAATCATCATCATCATCACCTCGACCCATTTATGTTCATTGTTCACTGCTGGAAATAGGTCTTTTTTAGGGCATTCCAAAATCCACGAACCTGAGTCCAGCGGTGCCAAGTTGGTCAATAGAAAGCAGTTATTCCGTGTTCACTTGTTACGAGGCTTTGAAAGGTTAAACACTAATTCAGCTCTCTCTGTATTTTCACCATAAACTGTGCAATGTGCTTGAGAATAATTATCCTGTTGAATCACCGTTTAACTGTGCTATTTTGTCATAACCGTTCCGTTAGATGGTAGCTGGCAAGAATTGGATTAGACTAAAACCACACCTGCTAGTAAGATACGATTAAGATGATAGCGGGCTAGCCTGTTTGCGGTTTGCCATACGGCAATTATATTCAGCCCATCCCACAAATCGGTTTCTACGCGACATCGTACCGGAACACCAAATCGCATGACGACGCCTCTTTTTCAAAACACCTTCTTATCCTTAGCCTTGGCCAATCGAGAAATATTCTGAAATAAATTCACAAATTGCTCTTCCCGGGGATTAAACTTGCGTCCCTACACTTATAAATCACAGAGCTTACACTACTCCGGAGAGCTTGTTAAAACCACAAAATATTTTGGATTCACGTTCTTACACTATTAGCAATTGCTCTTTCCATCGTTGGCTGAGTTACTTACATTACATTAGTTGCCACATGAGACCTTAGTCAGCACATGTTAAGATGTTATGTTGTGTAAGTATTAGTGACCCAAACAACTGTGGTAGAATGTTTTCGACACGCTACCAACCGCCAAAAGTGGAGAAGACTCGCGCGGGAAGCCGTGCAATCCAATGATGCCAAGCGCCATGAAATTCATCTTAGCAGCCACGACCACTCTACCAAGAGTGCACGACTAAGAAGAAGAAAAAGTATTAGTGTGTAATTGTTGTTAAGTATGTATATAACAATAATACACTCCACCAATCGGTTTCCCTTGGTTTTCCTAATCCTAAGGTTGCCTGGAAGAGATCGCTAATAAGCGATAAGTCCGCCCTTTGTATCCTACTTTTTCCTATTTGTGGTGTACAAATAAAGTCTAAAAATAAAATAAAAATTAAATGTTGATATGTAATGGTTAGAGTTAGTATAGTTCCGTACTCCCTATTATTAAGCCTTCGCTGAACGTCTGTTCGCCCACCCGTCCATCCGTCTCTATCTGTCCGTCTGTCCGACCACCAGTCCACCCGTTTAACTCAAAAGGCCTTTTGTCCACGAGTAGTCAATGGTCCAGGAGTAGACTTTTATGGGCTATTGATGAGGATGAAACCCTTAACGTGCAAGTCCAACTCGCCCGTAGGTTGGTTTTTTTTTAATATACCAAAGCAAAAGTTGCATGCACTCGGCCGCAGCCCCGAAATTACTTAGCCAAGCAATACATTGTGGTTTTGTTGTCACCGTGTGCATATAGCCAGAACGCTATTTTCTGAACAATCTCATATGAATTCCTCCCAATTCGACACTTGACACATTGAAATATGGGCTATGTCGTATAACCTAACCTAACGCTGTTCTCTGGAACGTTGAGGCTCATTGAATGTGACACTGACAGCTCGGTTGAATTATTACTTCGAGTGGGGAACGTACCAAAACTATTCTAAAAGGTATTGTTGTAAGCTGAAGTAACAGTTCAATATATCTGCTTAAGTTTTTTATTTCAGAACTCTTATAAGATATATGTCGATAGATTGCGTTGTACTTATAAGGTACGAAGGTTTGAGGTAAAACACAAGTTTATTCCATGGCATTGGAACTTGACTTCGAGTACACATGTCATCAGTCGAGTACATATGTGACCAAGTAACGATAAAGTTTAAGACCGAAGGGCAATAATGTGCATTCTCTTTTCTCTCACTCTGATAGTACGATAGGATGGCAGATCCGACACAAACAGAAAGAGGAGTAGACCGACAGTCCTCTCAGTCAGTTCACGTGCTCCCCAAGGCACGGGAAAACCCCAAAACTATTCATTGCCCATCGAAACCAGTACCTCTTAATCTGCTGTTGAATATGATAACCGTTAGACCAAAGATGCTGCTAATACACAATGCATAGACCATATTTAGACAACATACATAGACAGTATACTCATCGCAATTGTATCTACATGATCAGTTACGAAGGATAATAACTATTGAAAAAATTACTATATAAGGTGGCCTAAAAGGGTACGGCAGTTCAATCCATACCTCTAATCGTTTACCATAATGCACCAGAACGCACGAAAAACTAAAAGATAATTTGGTAACAAGCCGCAGCTAAATCAGATAAAAATGTTATTTTTGATTCTTATCCGTATTTCTTTAACATCTTACCATGCAATGGTTTACATATCATTCAAATATTCAGCACGTTTCAGCAAGGAGATTCACGGTTAGTTGAATACCAAAGTCCCTTAGCATTACTTTGCTTACAATATCACCGCTGTCTGTAAACAGATTTTACAAAGTAAAGTTTCTCCTTTGTCAATCCTTTTCAGCAATTGGATTTACGTTTTTAGTTGCGTGTGAGTTAATTGGATGTCACCACAGACAAGCACCACTCAGTGTTTCGCTTTTTTGAGTTCAAATTTTGAGGTACATTATGTTTCCTGAGCCTGTGATAGACCTACATAAATAAAGAATATTTGAATTTGAATACTCACTTTACAGTGTTCATCGATCAAGCTTTTACTTGTGGTGTATGGTGGTTTGTGTATATTGTATTGTGTAAATTGGTTACTAATTTTAAATTAATTTTACAACTACCATAATAACTAATGATTTGTCGTTTTAGTTCCATCTAGAGATCGCATAAACCGTGATTTCTAAAAGGAAGGCTTCTTTTTTCCCCGCGGCTAAATTATTATTTAATGAGGGGTTTGTATTTACAAAATCTTTATTTAATCTAACGTAGATGCAGTTCGAATTCTTGATGAAATAGAACTACGTCAAAACAATAGGTTTTAAATTTTAAAGTCTTTTTATGTACTATAAACTGACTTATTTAAGTGTTAGAGTTATTTCATCACACCCATTAAAAGGTTATACTTGGGGAAATATCCAAAAATTTTCCATCGCTATTTTCCTTTCAGGGATTTAAAAATTAGTATAACAGTGCGAATGTTCGCGTGATAAATAAGGGGTTGTACCTACATGTATTCTGTTAAAAAATATGCTCCTGCCTTTAGCATTTTACATAAAGGTCAAAGCAGATAATGAGGAGTGATTTAATCAATTCCCTGAATTTCTTTTCATGCGCTTCGGGGTAAATGTAAATTGGGGGCTTTTATGATAAGTCCAGGGAAACCGTAACAGCGCTCCATAACATCGTAAGCTCCCTATTAATATTCTGAAGTAAAAACAACTTATTTAAACTTGAGCTGTTCGCTAGATTTTGTAACTTCTCTTTTAGGAATTAAAGCTTAAAAGCTAATCCAAGATGCCTATAAGTAACAGTTCATTACAATAGCCTCCGACCGATAAGTCGGAAGGAAAAGAAAGGGATATTAAATTTGCCATAGTCTTTTATGGTATCCCAGCCGCCAGACCTTCATAGTTGCATAAAAGCACTGCATATTCAAAGCTTTCTTTTATAGCTCGTGTTGGGAAAAAGCTATAATTTTATATATTCATATAATGTTGCTTGCTTTATACCTACTCTGGTTGACTATCTTGCTCCCGCCTTGGAGTTACTCAAACCTGCAGCCAACAAACAGTTTCATCCAAAGAGCTAGTACGAAGTAGAACTAGAGTTACTGACATAGCTCATTCGCAAAACTTAAGGGATGTAATCGTTGCCAATGAATGATTAATTTCCATATTAGTGGAATGGCGACCCCGCATCAGTGACAGACCGATAAAAAGTGCAGCGTTGGTAGACCTCACACAGATCTGCTAGGAGGCACAAAACCTTGGCTTTTGGAGCTAAAAATATATATGATATGGTACGATACTGATGATTAAATTTCTTTATTGCCTCTATTTTTAGGATTCCGTACCCAAAGGGTAAAACTGGACCCTATTACTGAGACTCAGCTGTCCATTGGTCCGTCTTTCTGTCCGTCACCAGAATGTATCTTATGAGTAGTGATAGTTAGACAGTTGAAATTTTCACAAATGATGTTGTCACAATAACTATAAATATTTATTTATATATTAAAGAAACTTTCCATTTACATCAAAACCACGTGGATGTGCAGCTTTAACATGATTTTTTTTACAAATATTTATTGTTGAATTAAATAGTTACATATAAATAATGATCATAGAAGAAAAAGTACAATAATAATATTTGTAAAAAAGAAAATAGGTGTAGGATAATGAAATAATACCTACCAGGTGAGATTGAGGTTTATGTTGGTGTGTAATACTAAAAAAACTGAATAAAATAAATATTTGAAGGCTCCCATACAACAGACATGACTTCTTTGACGTAATTATAGATAATAGAAGGGGACTCTTCGTAAACTAGCACTTGGCCGAATTTTATAAGATCTTATATGATTACCCACACACCACGGCACATATAATAAAACAGAATACGTCGTTTGGCTATGTTATCGGTCTTCGCTTTAAGCTAGTGAACGCAGAATAATTGAATTTTCTTCATTAGATTTATATGTTTCGAATTCCAATTGATATGTATCGGCGTATTTCATTATAGTGTGAAACAAATGGAGTTGGATTATTCTAACATTATGATAAACACACCTTTACTTCTTCTAATGACATTGCACAGCGTTACGTTAGCTGTAAATTTTTATTAAAAAAACTTGGCTTTTAATTTAAAATTTGAATTTAAAAGAATCCACAGAATTGATCTGAAGAAAGGATGAAAACTAATAAATATATAAATCTGTCTCAAAAATTGTTAGTAATATAAGCAAATATAAAATAATGAGAAAACTAAATAAGAAAAAGAACTGACGCGAAAAACGTAGCCCGTAAATCGGTTGTTCGACGAGATTGTACGATATACGTTAAATTGCGATTCAGACGCATATTAAAAGTGAGAGAGGCTATCGTTAAGGTGAGACAGCCGGCAAGCGAATACTTGTCATTGAATTAAAATAATGAAAAAAGAAATAATCAGCGACGAAAAAGAATCACATCTACAAAAGAAACCCGCTCGCAGATTCAGCTACGAATTGCAACCTATAGAAAATTCAAAGTAGGTGATTACACAAAACACTCTTTTATCAAAGAGACATTATGTTTCTAAAAGAAAAGTGCTAGCGGAGAGACGAAAACTACTGCAGAACGCGGATTCCTTTTTCTTCAAAATTTTCCCTTTATTTGTTTTAGGCTAAGACGGTTGGTGCAGTTTCAGCGTTGCCCACCTAATGTCGAATTCACAGGTATTTTCTTTTTTTGAAACTGAGGCCATATAGTGCCTACTTCCTTAGGCACTTATTAATATAAATGTGTCATTTAAACAGTTTGGCGTTAGAACAGTTGCAGAACCTATGCAGGGTTTTTTCACAATTACTGACAGTACAGTTAAACACTCGGAGCGTGATAAAACACGGCTTAGCTATTCCGACGTTACGCCAATTTGAATAAGTATTAGACATTAAAAAATAAGAGGGCTAATATTTTGTAGCATATATTATACTATAGTCGGAAAAATGTAATAGGCCCGTTTTGACATTTGTGCAAGACCATAGAATGTAACTTGGAACGAAACTAAAAGAAACAAAAAAATAAAAATCAATTACATACAGTGTTTTAAAAAATACGTAAATTTTTTTGGGACGTTAAATAATATGAAAGAATATATCGCGAGTATTCTTTTTGCGCTTACTTCATAGTAGCACGCAATTTATAATTGTTGCGAAATGTTCCGAAAACAGTTACGTTCTCAGTCTTTTTTTTTTTTATACTAGAGCTGTAACCATTTTTTTACTGAATATCGAAATTAAATATTGTGTAGTTATCTTTACTGCAAAGAATGAGCTTGGTTCTCAAAATGGGTTCTAAATAATGAGTCTGAGTTGATGTATCTGACCAAGCGGCACATGACTGAAGCGTCCCCGCGCGCTTTGCGCAGTTTTTCGTTCCTCATCTTGCAAAGTTGACTGTGCGCTCGTTTAAGTTTGATATATATTGTTTACCATTACGTTAACTATGGCTCTTCTATTTTGGACATTAATTTAAACATAGTGATTTGACTCGATTTTTGTGTTTGTTGTTATATAGTACTAACTCTGTTTCAACATGTTGAAAAGTGGACGTATAATCAACAGCCAGTCACGCGTATTGGTTGTGAAGTTAAAGGAATACTTTGAACGAATGAACACTTTACAATACATAATAATATCAATCAAGTACTGATACAAACTTGAATTAATTTATCGTGAGTATCGAGTACAGAGTCTTATGGTTCCATAACTAGTTACGTCGCGATGACAAATGTCAAAACGGGCCTATTACATTTTTACGACTATAATCTGTTATGAACCGTTTTCTTTCATTATTGACACTTCATATTGTCTTATTATTATTCTTATTCTAAGTCTTTGTAACAGAGCTAAAAATCGTGCGAACTGTAACTCAAAATTTTAACTACGATGTTGAATCCTGAAAGTAAATCTTTCTACCGTTCCCTCGCCAGCGAATCCTTTAAATGGATCTTTCTACCGTCGCACGTTGACTTTAACATACGGGTAGGTATATATCAGAACATTTACTATGATAAAGTTTTTTTGAGTGATTTAAATATAGCTACAACACCTAAAACAGAATCATCAAATTGCATAAGTCAACTTTAAAGTAACGTGAAACTGTTTAATTGACAGAAAGCCAAATTCAAAGTCAAAGTCAAATTTCTTTATTAAATAGGCACATAGATAGTTCTTTTGATGTGTGCATTACATATGACATAGAAATGAGTCAATTTAAAAATAAAGCTACGATGGTTCCAAACGCGCCCTGGTCTGAGAAGGAGCCCACAACTTAGCCGGTTTTTTTTGTTATCACCATCTCATTTTGTCATTTGAAACTATTCAAAAAGCAACCTGTTTAAAGCAATAATTTACACCCCAGCTTTTTTATCGTTGACGTATGTCTTGATACTATTATAAGACTTTTCTTTAGGCTTGCGTTTAATACAAACTTTGAACTCTTTACAGACATTTAAATCAAGACATCATCCATGATATCAACTGGTAGTTTATTGTAAAACTGTACACAATTCCCACTATCAAAAAAAGCGATACTTGCCTACGTGTTTAACATAACTGCCATATTTGGTTATGTATGTTATGATATGGTTTAATATAGCTGCCATACCCGATGACGACGCATTCTAAGAAGCTAGCCCACCATATAAAATAACAGATTTACGCTAACGTATTAAAAAATATATCACAAACGCCATGAACCGTAAACAAATAATTAAAATCGCGAAATTTGCGAGTCCTTTGATGTGTCACTAAAAATCGACAAGAGAATGGATACGATTTATGCAATTTCGATTATTCGACTTATTTAACGAAATAAATGAAATGTCTTCCTCTACGTATTGCAATTGTATTTTGGGAAAATATTGCAAAACCATGAACTTATTTATCATGTGTTTGTGTGATGACTTATGTCTTCCAAACGTGGGTATCATTCCTTTCTAAAAACGTGGCTTAATATGGGCCTCATAAAAAAGCTCAAAGGCACTCAGCGGGTGGTGTAGGGAGCATAGTTCGGGTCAACCCTACGAGATTGGTAGAAGAACTTAGCGAAGCAATTTGCCAAGCTGAAGTGCAATTGTCGCTTCTTCGAGCTACAAGTATGTACCCTCATAGCTCGAAGAAGCCATCGAGATTCTGTTTCGGAGATTTTACGACGGTGGGAAGCTGGAGTGCCAACCCTGTATTTGCAAATGCAGTGTTGGTCACTCCACACAAGATGGGCAGACGAAATAAAACGAGTAGCAAGGAACAACTAGCTACAAGCGTTGCGTGTGAAAATCATTACAAAAGGCGTCCAGCACAAGACATCCATTGATTGAGATGATTTTAATCATGTTTACCGAATCCATACACCTATGTTCGGTTCAAATACTGCACCGATATTTATTCAATTTCAGGCACGTCTAATACTTGGTGATTGACAATGTCTATCCCAGGAAAGCACCCGGGAAATATTCCCGCGGGATTAAGAAAAACCGAATAAGAGCGTACGAATACATATTAAAATAATAACGAACTAAATGAGTGACCACTCAACAGCCGAACTACGAACTCTATGCACTGCACGCCATTATTATGTACACCATTATCGTGTTCACCATTAGAGAGTTCAAGTACCTACTTCTATCATCAGATAAGCTTAATCATCTATTGTCATTAAATCCTGTATACGATATCTAATTATCTGTAAAATTTCAGTTTGATTAGATGCGCATAGGTACATAACATTTATGAACGTTATTAGTTAAATAAAAGCTTTTAATAAAAAGTAACTAGCTGTACTTTGCGGTTTCACCCACGTTAGTTTCGATGCCGTAGGAATATCGGGATAAAAGTAACAGCTATGTACCTACCAAGTTTCATCGCAATGTATTCGATAGTAAAACTACGTGTTTGTATAATTAATACAAAGTTTTTTTTTTTTATTTATCCACAACCTATGTTACTTCCAGATAACTTAGCTTTCAATTGTTGGAAAAATCGGTCCGGTAGCTTCGAAGACTATTCGCTACAGACGAAGAAACAAAAGTATAGTATAGAGGTATAGATAACTAAGTTTTCGGAAAAAAATGGTATTTCTTTCGGTCAATATGAAGTATCCCAAAAACAAAAATATCGTAAATAGATTTTCATTTAAGCGAGTTCAATACGAAATTAAGGATTTCCCGCCATTTTCCATGGAATCCCCTTTTCAAATTCTGACTTGGTGATACTGTAAATATGTACCTAATAGTTGCTAGGCTTGATCTTTCGAATGCAGTTTTTCTTATTTCACCGAGTGTTTTTTTTTTCATATTTTAGTTGTATGTGTTACTTGCGTTTAAAGGCTATAATTTTATCTTTTATCTGGTGTTCGCCGATAATAGCAAAATATTCTTTGTATCAGTAGACTTCACATACCTTTAAGAAAATTATGGAGAACTCTCAGGCGTGCAGATTCCCGGTGTTTTCTTTCACCGTTAAAACAAGCGTAATTTTTAAGTATAAATTTTAAAAAAGCACATAAATCTGCAAGTGCGTACTGGGAATCGAACACGGCCGCTCCGAATGGGAAGACAAAGCCCTAGCACTAGGCTATCACTGCTTTATATGGTGATATATTAATAACTATTATAAAGATACCCGTCGCGTAGCTTAGGTACTATGGTAGTGTCGGTCTTTCATCTTCAATAGGGTTGCCATAAGTGATTACTTAAAATGATTTGAATTAGGTTATATGGAAAAATAAATATGCTTCTTGTGATTTAATATTTTTACAGGGTTTTCCAACAGGGGATTCCTTGTGAAATACATGAATGCCCTCTTCAACAGTTTTTCGTAATTCCGTTACACATTGTATTTCAATTGTTATTGTTAAAACAAATAAAAGGCAATTTTTTTATGCGTTACGTAAACACAGGAAACTTTACAATTATCAGATAAAAGTAAACTGCAACGCTATTTAAAAAAAAATACCTTAGTAAATCGCGAACTTAACGTTAAGTAGGAGTATTCACGCAAGCGTTTACTAAAACGGTTTTGTATTGTTAACTAGTTAAATTACAATTGTCTGACGAAATTGCTTTAATCAACTTTGCATAGTCAACTAATTTAGGTATGCTGGGATAGATTGGATGTAAATACTAAACAAACATTCATTATGTTAATACGTATTATTCAAGTTAGCCACTAAAAGACATAATTATAGTCATCGCTCGCCTATTAATGCCCCTCTACTGAAAGAGCCTCCTATTGCATAGAGGGCGTAAGAGTACTGACCCACCACTCTGCAGCAATATGGATTGACGGGCTTTAACGGGCTTGAATAATATACGGATCAATGGCAGGGGGTTAAATACGCTAATATTTTAACTCGAGCTGATAGATACTGAAAATTTTCTCTACAAACGTGTTGATCATCAGTGAGCAGTTGAATAGATTAAAATTATAGCATATAAAATATATTAATTAACTTTTGCTTGGAAATCTGTGTTAAAATATCTCTGCCTACTTCCGTCGCCTTTTTTTTGCATGTACGTTTATACCCTGCTATAATCAGAATACTCATTTTGTATTGATATATTAGGTGTCGCTTCGCGGTGGCGTAACTATAAAAGGCTGAAAAAACCTTACTCAGGCAGTAAGGTTTTTTCAGCCTTTTCAACGTGGAAATTTAAGTTTGTAGAGAATATTCTTTGATTGATTCTACACGATTTATCATTGAAGGGATTTTTTTTCAAATTTAAGGGGTTTAAAAAGTTTGTATATCTGTAATATTTCAAGATATAACTATCCATAAAATTTGGTACTTATTACGGCTTTTGGTAAAAAAAATGGAATATTCCACAAAAAAAAATATAGTACAAAAGTTTTTTCAAGTTTTACCTACTGATAAACTTGGTGTTTTGATTATTATTTGCTTTGAGCAAATAATTATTTAAATATTGAGTGTAGAAGAAGGGAAATGCATCGCGGAAAATCTCAAAATATATCAGGAATTCTACATATTCACAAAAATAGGTCGGATACGACGGACAAAAGTACATTTCAAAAAAGGAGTGAGGTGTATTTTGGTTTTATGGCCATCTTGTAATATTTAACTGTCTGTGAGAAAGCCTTATTAGTAAAGCCGCATGCTGTGTGACTTATGCTGTTTAGTCTACCTCCAAACTTTTCAGAAAGAACTCAACATGCGCGTACAATATTCTGGGGAAATATAATAACTAAAAGATTTTAAAAGAAATTTTCATATCAAAATGTAAATATTTTTTTAAATCTTTCTTATAAATTTCTGAACGTCTGGCCGATTAAGATGATGACATTTCGAATTAAAGAAATTATTATTTTCTTTGATAACAAACAATTCAGAAGTAATTGTCCAAAAGGTAGTCTTATGTTGGTCAATCAACCTACCCTCCTAAATTACAAAACAACCTAACCTACTCTTCTTTGTCTGTCAGCTTCCTTGGTTCAATTTTTAATTCTACCCTTTCTTCAAAGCATAACAACTAAATTACATGATTTTTATGAGTTAATTAAAAAATTCAATTCAAATTTCAAGTAGGCATTCTTATATATAGCAGTTTGGAAACGTCAGGTCAGTTTGCTTGAGATGACTTTACCACCGGTTCGAAAGTCAGACAGAAGTTTATGCAATTATTACGATAAACAGTGCTTTGTCACATGCACAAATTGTCGGATGGTTTACAGTCAATAATATAGTTAACGCAAGATAAATTGTGGAATTTATTTTACGTCCAAAACCGAATTAAAGAAATTATTACTTTCTTAGATAACAAACAATTGAGAAGTAATTATCGAAGCGGTACAGTGTTATGTAGGTCAAACAATGATGAATAGATTCGTCTTTTCCTACTCTTCTTTGTCTGTTGGCGACCTTGGTTAGATTTAACCCTTTCAGCAAAGCCAAAACACTAAATTAAAAGATTTTTGCTAGTTAATTAAAAAATTTACTTCCAAAAATTATTTTTTCAAAATTGGCTTTCTTTATATACAGAAGTTTGGAAACGTCAGGCCAGTTTGCTTGCAGTGACTATACCACCGGTTCAAAAGGCAGACAGAAGTTAAAACAATTATTACCATAAACTGTGGTTTGTCGCATGCAAAAATTGTCGCATGTATCTCACTGATTTACTGTCAATAACTTAGTTTTGAACGAAAAATAAAGTGTGGAATTTATTTTACCGTATGTGATAAAAGTTGATTAAAACGTAATCACAAATGGAGAATCATTAAAAAATGCAGAATTCCGCAGTTCTAATTTTTTTCTGTTTACTGTTACCGCTTAAAGTAATAATATTTTCAATATGTTTTAAGCTATTATAGTGAATCGTCAGGTTCTTAAGAATGGTTTGAGACTGAAATTGAGGTAGAATCCATCGTAACTAACTATGTGAAATGACAGCCAAGGGCTTATTTAGGTAATAAAAAAAACGGTCGATTGTGTAGTAACGGATACATACCATACCATACACCATACATACATATACCACACATTCAAATAAATAACTAATGGTTACCAATCCATCAATTTATAAAATGCGTAGAGTGGGTAATTTTAGTTTCAAGACCAATATACCTAGGTAGTTTGACTAATCGAGTATATAAATACATTTATTTCCCTTATTTTAAACAAAGCTTTTTATATAAATATGTATTTTGTACAAAAGCTGAGTTTAATAAAGGCCAGCATAATTTTTGAATAAGCTTCGTAATAATAATTTAAAGAAAGTGCTTCGTATAATGATTCAAAGAAAGGGTTCATTTATTCTATATTGTTCCGAATATTTATTATACTGTACATTGGCTACTTTTTAATTCCTTGATCTACTTTGAAGAAACCATGGGTATTCGATTTTGTTTCAAGCGAGAGCGGTTGTCTCAAAAGTTTCTAGTTAGCCTAAACTAAAATGTTTCCAGTGGTCATGCAAAATAATGCCAACTGTATGTGACATTTATTATTGTGGTATCCATCGTTCTATAATTAAAGAGTCTAATAAATTGACCTCAGAATGCAAAACCCTCCTGTTTGATTAGACTCATTTCAAATCTTTTGCATTGTCATTTAACTTAGCAAATAAATATCCCGGAAGAGCCGCGTGGGTAGAAATAAAACGCATGCCATTCATTTCGGCCGGACATTATTACACAATCCTAAATACAAAGGGTTATTTTTGTAAAAAGGACAAAGAATATAATAAAAATATGGGTTAAAAATATTCCGTAGAGACTATCTTCACTTTAATGGCACATTTGGTGACATTAATCGGCGACTAGACGGTGCTTTCTGCCGATATCTTGGCGGCATTTCAAATAATACCGCAAACTAAATTTAATATAACAAATTGCCTGAAAACTGTTTATTGAAGGTATGACAGATATTACATGTTGAGAACGTCGTCGTTTAGCGGAAGTTTGTAGGTTTAAAGTAAGAAAATAATATTGTTTGAAAGAACCGACCTAACTAGTTTTAAGCCAACTGTATACCGTGATGCTGACTTAAAAGCGTATTTAAAATTCATAATTTAGGTTTTTTTAAATATATCGCCTACTTTATGTCAGTTAAAAATGCTGAAACAATCGTAGAGCAAGTGAGATGTAGAATAAGACAGAGTTTCGTAACAATAAGCGAGAGGCGGGAGGCGCAAGAATGATAGCCGGCACTCGGCAGGCGCCCCGCGCTTTGTCCGTGAAACTCCAAAAAGTTGCACTAAACTCATGAAACTAACGGTTTGGCACTGGGCGAACGGGAACGACCAGAGAAGTGGCCACGCGGGTAAATTGAGAGTCGCGTGCGGCCGAGCGGCGTTCGCGACCGCGCTCATCAGTCGCGGTGCCGGCTGGGTGAGCGTGGCGGGCGATCGGCCGCGGCGCCTCCACGCTACTGCGGCACGCGCCAACCCGCGCCTGCCCCGCACCACGACGCATCCCCCAGCCCCCGCCGCGCTTCGCCCCGCGAACCCTACCGCACCGCCATCCGCACGCACGCCGCATTCTTGCGTTCCGCCCGCCTGAGCCGCTGAGGCCTCAGCTGAGCCGCCGAGGTGCGGAAAAAATCCGCACAAAGAACCCCTAGCCTCGCCGCTCTCACCACGCAGCCACTGGCCCGCTGCGCTGTGTGCACCCCACATGTTGCTGCTTGGCTGCCCCGGCGCGTATCAACACAGCTTTACGCAATCAGCCGTCATAACAAATAATAATTATTACCCATGCTTATTTTTGTCTTACAATATCATCCTATAATCCTATTTTTTTTTATAAATTATGAAAACAGAGATGCACAAATGTTACATAAAAAAAAATTCTCGCCAAACTGGTTAATCAGTTTGTTGGCGAGTTAGCGCTCGTCTAATATACTAGATGTATATGCACATGCACATGAAACTAGAATATAATAAAAACTATAACTTATTCCTAATTAGTAATATTTATTAGGTTTTAAAGCACTGAGAATTAAATTATCAATAGATGGTCTGACGATATTCAAAAACTTTTGATCAACAACAGCTGCTTCAGAATTTGACGGGGGCAAGTTGTCAGCTAGGCTTGAACAGATTTGAATAACGTAAAATCAGCCATAATCAAATTCAAAATTCAAATTCAAAATTTCTTTATTCATGTAGGCCTATCACAGGCACTTATGAAGCGTTCATACATAATTGTTTACATAATTGTAACGGGATGGTGATAACTTCGTTCGCCAACTTAAATCTAAAGCTACGAGGGTTCCAAACGCGCCCTGGTCTAAGAAGAGCCCACAACAAACTTAGCCGGGTAAAATAGTATATTAGATAATTTAATCCTCAGTGTTCTGCAAACCTCGCCTACGGCTCTAAAAAGATTTGTGACTGAGCTGGCTATTGAAATCTAACGACCAAAAAATTAGGAAAATTAATCAATGAGTGATCATCACAGCGAAGAAATTAAAATTATAAGAGCGAAGCCAACGTTAATATCATTAAATTCAACATCGTGAGTGTATTGAAATTACTAAACAAATAATAAAATAAAAACTAAACTCCGTGTTAATAACTATGGATGGATTGAGGATGACTTTGCAAAATAGCAGCTCGATCATTCGGTTGATCGCTTGGCTTATCGGCATCCAATGGCTAAGTAGAAGATAGCAAACGCAAAACTTAAAAGTTTGGAGCATCTTCGCTAGGTTGCGCTTCTATCGGTATACATCGTCGGTAGTCTACAAGATATATTTGGGAGTGTGTGCTTAAGCTGTTCTGATTTTCGATCTTGTACCCTTTCTTTATTCACTCTGAAAAACGTATCACAAGGATGTGTGCCTCATGTCGGTGCTTAAAACCCGCCCATTGTGCATCTCCCCCTCAGGCATAAGTTTAAATGGGAATCTTCGAAGAAAGAGTCTAAGAAGGATGGCCTTTTTAGGCTCGATCATTAATTCCAACAGGTGTAATTATATTTTGGACTGTACAATATAGAATGACAAAAAAAGGTTGTTCATATAACACAAGAAAAATTTAAAAGACTTCTGTATGGACCTAAGCCCAGATTACACGCTTAGTACCAAAACAAATGACAGAGGAAAGTGTTTAATTCTAATAAAAAAAAAAATATAATAATATAAGCTATTTTTATTTATTATATTAAAGGCCACCCGAAACTGACACGATGACATTACCCCTTTCTTCTAGGCAATGAAGGCTATAGCGTCCCCTACAAACCGCTTTGATCAAATCGAAATGCGGCGCTGTTTGCTACAAAAGTTCGGTTTTATGAATGTAAATCCATTCCAATAATTTCCCAACTCCGCTATCCTTGAAAGAAATGGCGCAAACTCTCGAAAAGACAGATATTTACCTGCCGGTGTATTATTTGTACCTACTCCATTTAATATAAATAGATCCGATGAAATGAAGTTTGCGGGAACATATTGTATTAAATTGAAAATTTTAACCAGCCTATGTATTGTTATCATACGGTTGTTTAATTCTCCCTTGCCTCGAAGAGCACGATAAGTCCCGGTTACTATCACTAACTTGACAATAGTCGTTAAAGCCCACCAACCTGCATTGGAGCAGAGTGGTTAGACTATGCTCTAAAACCTTCTCTCCTATGAGAGAGAGGAGACCTGTTACCAGCAGTTGGACGTTAATAGACCGCGGAAGATGATATACAGGTCGGCGTTTGCTGATGTTTAACTAAATCTGTAACCTTTGTGACATCTGAATCTCCATGGTATTAAATTGTTAAATTTTCATATATTTATTGCTGTAAAATTCGGGTCTTCGCTCAAGATCGAAATAAAATGTGGTTAACGGAATTATATGATTTGAAGGTAATCGAGAATTTAGGCTCTGATCAATTATGAGGTCTTGATCACAAATAATACTATTTTAGAATCCCGACAAATAAAATATCATATTAAATAGGTATCCTAAGGACAATGCAGTGAAATGAATGCCACAGACAGACACGCAAACAAAGGACATATTTAAGATACTCATAAAACATTTCTTTTAGTGAAACTAAAATCAGATGTGACCACCGGACTGTAATGCGAATAACTTTAGTATGCTAATGCAGTTTTTGGAGAGAACAATATTTTTGTTTCAGTTTCAAAATGCTGCAGTCGAAAAGTTTAGTACACAATACCGCCATCTACTGAAATATACGTATACGGCACGTGTTTCAACAGACGTGCCTCCTAGATAGGAGAGATTTTAATGCAGCTCCTACTTAGAAACGACTAACAGTTAACACCCGTGAGACGTCACTATGAAAGTATCAGTGCAGTAAGTTTCTATAAATATATTTTTAATACTGGTTCATTTAGACTTTCAAAATTCATAATATTCTGGCATGATTAACGATAATCATTTTTTTCCCCATAAACATTAAACAAATTAAATTAAATTAAAATAAATATAATAAATTTAGAAACATAAATGTAAAAAAATAAATAAATTCAAAATTGAATTAAATTACATCAAAATCAAATCAACAAAATCAAAATTAAAATTAAATAACAGAACTCAAAATTAAAAAATAAGAATAATCCCTCAATGACTTCACATGAATGCTTTGACTTTATTTCTGCATAATGAGTTATGTACGTAAAGAGAATAACGAACAATAATGCCTAATAACGACATTCCAAGCGAACGTGGAAATAAACATACAGCATGTTTATTTCCACGTTCGCTTGGAATAGTTCTTTAGTGACATACGTTGTGCTGGGTTCGATTCTTGGCAGGGGAGATTTGGGAATTTATTATTTCTGAATTTTCTCGGGGTTGGTCTGGCTTCAGCCGTGGCTAGTTACCACCCGACCTTCCAATCACAATACAATTTACTACTTAGACCTAATACCGACAAAGACGTGCCGCTAAGCCATTTAGCGTTCCGTTCCGATGTCACATAGAAACCGATTAGGGGTGTGGGTTATTTAAAACTGACATAATCCCTAACAGGTTAGCCCGCTATCATCTTATACTGCAACATCATTTATCACAAGGTGAGATTGTATACCAGGGCTAACTTGTAATGGAATAAAAAGAAAATTTAATGAGTTTGCAACTGAAAATTTAAAGTAAAAGTCAAAGTCAAAAATATCTTTATTCAAGTAGGCCCATAGATTGCACTTTTGACGGGTACATGATATGAGAAATGTGTACATGGTAAAGAGATGATGGCGGTAACCATATTGGTAAACATAAATCTAAACCTGCAAGGGTTTCAAACGCGCCCTGGTCTAAGAAGTGCCCTGTACAGTGGACTGGGAGTTGATATGTTGATATATATCACTTAAGAGTGACTTAACATGAAAATTTCAACCTTCTCGGCCCCACCGTTAGTTATTTTTTTCAGGTGACTTAATATTAAAAATTCGAATCTAAATATTATTGAATCTTATTAGCAAATTACTTAATTACACCTGTAATTGCCTGTTTGGATATTACGGTTTCATTTTATAATCAAATAGTGTTCGAAACCAGATTAAAAGTAATAAGGTGCCACGAGCCGAAATCAAGCGACGTTCGTCATGATTATTTTGCGAAATTGGAAATATCCGGCCCACTCTCTACTTAGTAGCGCCAGTTCTGGTTGACTTAGATAGGTCGCGATAAATTCCAATTTTAAAATATGCTATCTCAGCAATGGTTTACAACTCGTATTTAAAATCTTTGTTGATTTACTGCACATATATACATAAAAGCCAATGCAATAAGCACATAAAAAAGTGACAACGTTAAGATACATACAATAAAAAAAAAAGTTTGTCTGTCACTCTATTCGTAAACTATCTTCATTCGAAAAATTAAGTTCTCGTTGCTGCGTGAAATGACTTCGAATATAAGTTATTTGTTACTGCAATGATATGGAGACAGTGTATAAAGTAGAAGAGCAACATGAGGATTCGTTTTACATTTCAAAACTATCGATAGAACTTGTTGCAAACATTGGATATTACACTTGCTTCAACGGTGAAGGAATCCTGCATGCCTGTGAGTTATCCGTAATGTTCTCAAAGGCTTGGAGTCCACCAATCAGATGGGCCAGCGTGGAGTACTACGGCTTTTGCCCGTCTCATTGGCCGGAAATGGGTTGATATGATGATGATGATGATGATAGAAGTTCTGGCTTATTTTTTGCACAAAGGATCAGACCGCGGATATATTCGTTTCACACACCTCCAAACCACCTCAGCAACTTCATATCGTGTATCGTGTGCTAGCAGTGTGAAGCTTTCATTGGCCAATGTTCTGCTCCGTAAATAATTGCATGGTGGCCGCACCACCATGATAATAAAGTAAGTTTCATGTAAAAATAAAGGAGAATGCTCACAGTCCATGAAAAAAAATAAAATACATTAAATTGATTTGTGTCTCTACAGGGCATGGGTCTCCTCTCAGAATGGCATGGGTTTAGGCCGTACATGCCATTTTTGTCAGTAAAATTACATACATTTTGGCTTATTAAAATAAAGAAAATAGTCCATAAAAATCAGTAGAATTTAATAAAACAAACCTAAGCTGTTTAATAATTTCCCAAAGAAAAGAGACAATGCAAGAAAAAAATAGTTTGTATTATCAGTGAGATAATGATAAATATACAAATCATCCTAATTTGTTGTAAAAAAATTAAGCGTATAAACTTTTTACAGTATAAATGAACAGTCTCCTTTATACTATAAAACTTTGGAAAGAAAATTAACTTCTTAATTTCAAACATTCTTAACTTGTTACCTGCATTTAATACCATACGATATTGCAACAAGGTCTAACAACTGTTTACGTAGCTCTAAAGTAGCTTATTTGAATTACGCACTGAAGTGTAATGCCCTGACAGCCATCCAGTTATGTCGCGACTAAGTACTTCCAAAGCAAGATTGAATATGTTTCCTTTTCTGGCTGAATCATTTTCATCATCTTCATTTTCATCAGGACTGATTGCAGTCAAGCTTTAAGAGCATCTAAACAATATTTAGGTAAGGTCAAGCTGCGGCCTCCAACCTGCGTCCTAGCCGCTTTCAAAATTGCAGCCAGCGTCCCGCATAAGCGCGCGTTTGAGCAAAACACTTATGATTGGTCGCAATCAGGACACAAACTTAAGCGCATGGTAGTAGCGGATCGTGGCTCTTGCTTTAGACGTAACTGTTGTTTAATCTTATGTCTAGCAACATTTTTAACCCAATGCATAAGTTTAAAGAATATGTTAAAACACATTTATTACAGCGATTTTACTATACCATTGATAAATTTCCTAATGACATTGTTTGAAAGCATCCGGCTCCGCTTTCATCTCAAGTTCGAAAAATGAATGTTAAAATGTTAAATTGTTTATGTTGGAAAAGAGCAACTGATAAGTTTCTAGCCAGCTACTTCTCGGTAGAATCTTTCTTCCGAATCGGCGGTAGAGTCACTACAAACAGACAGACTTCACCTTTAAAAAGTACTTATACTTATTAGGCAAACTTGGAATAAAAAAAAATGCATTTCGTTTTTTTTTTGTTTTTAGAATTAAGCTAGTCTTATTGCATTTTTCCCTCAAATTTGAGGATTGTGGTTCCCATGAGATAATGCTTTACGATTGTTCATTTATTTTGCCTATAAATGGATAATTGATGACTATTGAAAAAAAAAAGGAATGACAGGTCGCGTAGTAATGAATCAACATCCTTACGATGCCCGGGATCGGTCCCCTTCAATAGTCAGACCGATTTCCTAGCCACTAGGCAATCACCGCAAAAATTTAAACTGAATGTTCAAATAGAAATAATTAAAATTGTTACAAGCCAAGAAAGTATTTAGAAATAGGTATCAACTGCGATCTAGACGTCTAGCGATGAGATTAATTAAGTAGTGAGTCTTGAAATAAAAGAGAACCATTACTGTATAACAAAACAATTCCGAGAAAATGATCTAGAATTTTTTTTTTTGATAGTCAACCTTGACCGTGCTTGCTTTTATTATAATAATCATACTAATATATTATATATAACCAGCGGACCCCAGCACCACCTCTCGGGCTAATTTGTGAATCTAAACCATCCAGGGTGCCACCCAAATGTATACCAAAAATTCATTAAATCGGTCCAGCCGTTTAGGAGGAGTTCAGTGACATACACATCGCACACAAGAAATATATATATATATAAAGAAATAATATTATAAATGTTAAAGTGTGGATGTCTGTTACTAAATCACGCAAACACGGCTAAACGGATTTAGATGAAATTTGACATGAAAAAGAACAAAGGCTACCTTTTATCTCGATTTCTTAAGTAGTTCTTGAGGGAAAATTTAAAATTGTTAAGGAGCGAAGCCAGAAGTAGACCTAATTCTGAAGTCAACGCAGACGAAGTTAAAAAAGCTAGTAAGAATATAAAATATAAGTACATAAAGAATGAAAGAGTAAATAATTGCACGCTTCGATCTACTTATCGCAAATTGCCTGCAAATTTAGTTTAGTGATCGAAGTTCACTATATCATTACTAAAATATCGATATCTAATAGTGAAAGTTAATTGGTGGTTATGATGTTATCATCATATGGGGAAAATAAAGCACTTATATTAATTAGAATTTACACCTCGGCCATGATAGTTCATCAAATTCAAATACAAAAGTTCTTTATTTCTATCACAGGCACTTATGAAGCGTTCACAAACATGAATTGACGGCCGATTCGCGCAGTTTGCAGCGACCCTGCTTTCTGAGCCCAAGGCCGTGGGTTCGATTCCCATTACTGGAAAATGTTTGTGTGATGAGCATGAATGTTTTTCAGCGTCTGGGTGTTTATACGTATATTCTAAGCATTTATGTATATTATTCATAAAAAAAATATTCATCAGTCATCTTAGTACCCATAACACAAGCTACGCTTATTTTGGGGCTAGGTGGCGATGTGTGTATTGTCTTACTATATTTATTTATTTATACATATATGTTTACATATTTGTAAGGAGATGGTGATAACTTCGCTCGCCAACTTAAACCTATAGCTACGAGGGCTCCAAACGCAGCCCGGTCTAAGAAGAGCCCACAAAAAACTTTGCTGGGTACTTTTTTTTGTTATCACCATCTTCAGGCTATGAAGTTAGAGCAATTCACATCCAAGCTTTTTTTAAATCTTTTTTTCAAGTATTATAATAGGATTTTTTTGTAAGCTTACGTTTTATATAAACTTTGAACTATATATATATTATAATTTCATACGGTAATTTGTTATAAAGTAATATACAATTTCCCTTAAATTAATAAGCAATATTATGTAGCCTAGTAAACTGCACAACGAGTTTATTTTTGGTTCCAATATTTACATTGTTACAGTCCATTTTCGTTTTAAAATTTGTTTTATTTTTTTTGCACATAAATTACGTCAAAGATTTCTTTATTCAAATAGGCACATAGGTGGAATTTTTGATTCGTACATTACATGTAAAATATGACATAGGAGTGAGTTGATGGCGATAACTAAATTCGACAGCTTAAAACTAAAGCTACGAGGGTCCCGAACGCGCCCTGGTCTAAGAAGAAGCCCACAACAAACTTAGGCTGTCTTTTTATCACCATCTTTTGTCTTTTAAAACTATTAAAGAAGCAACCTGGTAAGAGCAATAATTTACACCGAAGCATCAATATCCACTGCCGTACTAAAGGCCTCTCCCAGCCCAAAGGGTTTGCCTTAATCCCCAATCTGGACGTGTTGGTGATCGCGGTAGATGTCAGTAGTATCGCAAAGTACGCTGCTACCCATCTCGTTATATTCCCTCGTACGACACCCGCGGGAAGGGGTGGTGACAACTGAATCCTGATCTGCCGTCACCACACGGCAATGACAATTGCAACTAGAGATACAATCTAGGGTTTTTCAAGGGGCGGATAAACTCCTTAAAAACATCGGTGGATCCTCTGGTGCTGCAGATGTTGATAAGCGGCGGTGTTAGTTTTTTTTTATTTTCGTTATATTTATAGCGGGCATTATATATAAGGAAAAAAAAAACTTTATTATGCAGAAATATTACCAAACGCGCAAAACAAATAATATCAATTAATCCTCTAAAAAAATTTCCAACGATAAATCTGTACCGTTTCGTATTTGTAATTAAAAATAGACTTCGTTAACTATTAGGGTAGGTACATTCGAGTGGCGCGAAACCGGATTTTATCGGATTTTTGTGAATCCAACAGAATTAAAAACATAAATTATCGTATTCATTTGACTTTTGCCTTTTCTGGTTTAACATTTATATAATATAGAGTGTAAAGTAATTTCGCATCGTTTTAAATTTCGCATGCTACGAAGTAATAGCAGCAGCGAAATTCAAGTTGGAGTGAAGCTGTATCCATAACAAATTGACCACCGTTATCCTTCGTCTATGTCCATTGCTGACCCACAGGTCTCCCTACTCATAGGAGAGAGGAATATAGTACAGATACTAAATACTAAACCCACCACGCTTCTCCAATTAGGCTTGGAGGACATAAACTCATATTTTAGATATTCAGGATGAATTGGAATTTTTTTGACAACTACTTCTTTTCTTAAGAATTGAGAAACACAAGAATTGGCATCTCAAACTGGTGGTAGAGTTACCTACAGACAGACCGACTTGACTTTTCAAAGTGTTCCCTACCTTACAATATCTACCTATCTGGTATAGAATAATCAACATTTTGTGTTTGTATTTAGTTAAGCATTTTGTGCTTTAACCCATCTGACATAACGTCGAGTATTTACATATTTCTATGAAGGAAATGCTTATTATATTATCCGTACAAACGTTATATTAACGACTTGTTTAAGATAAATGGTCGTTCCCAAAATAATAAGGTCAATTAACACGTAAAACTGAATAAGCGAAACGTATGACGCAACGCAAATCGGCTAGACACGTTTGTGAATGATACATCGCGTAATTTACATGAGAAAACAAGCAAATGACATGAAACCGGCAGACGATGTGGCGATGTGAACCATTTCCTAGTATACATTGACATTGAAACGGAAATAATCCTTAGACAAAAAGCATTAAAAATAAATATCCCCGATATAGATAAGGGAAACTACGTAAGTAAATATTAATAAAATGGAACACGTAATACGTGTCGCCGTATAAAATAGTCACTCGTGTAAAGGTGTAGACTGTGGGTGAGTGATGTGGTAGAATTATTTCAATTCCAACTTTGTATAATGGAATATTTCAGCGAGTGTGCAGACGGTTTGATTGCAGCGATTACGCGGCGGTGCCCGTTGCGTTAAATCTTTTTAAATTATATCGAAAATTGTGCCTATTTGGTATGAAGTGCAGCGCGATGGGAAACGTTTCATTTTACGATCGGAAAACTTATTGCTCCCTTTATAAAAACGTGATGGGGCTATATCCGTCTATCATATCGAAGCAACGGCCTATCCCCAGCCGTGCGAAATTAATTAGGATGCAAATGACATTAACTAATGATGACCAATTTGAATGAGCTACTCACTTTATGTTCTCTACTATGCCTTGGTGTTGAAGGTACTTTACCTTTTGTAACCTTAGAGCGCTTATTTGACAATCCGTTCTGGTTATTCATCATCATCACATCAACCCATTACCTCACGCTGCCAGAGTGAGGGTCTTCTCCCACAATGAGAAATGTTTAAGGCATTAGTCCACCACGCTGGCCCAGTGCGGATTGGTTGACGCAACTCATGTTTGAAAACATTATGTACATCTCTCAGACATGCAGGTTTTCTCACGATGTTTTCCTTCACCGATGAAGCAAGTGATATTTGAATTGTTTAAAACGCGCATAACTTAGAAAAGTTAGAGGTGCGTGCTGGGACTCGAACTCAGCCCCCGGAAAGTGAAGTCTTACTCCTACCCAATGCGCTATCACCGCTTTCACCGATTCTGGTTATTACTAGGTAATAACTCGTGAGACTGGCTAACTGCCTCGTTGGTCTACCGGTGAGCATGTTTTTTATCAATAAATTCTTAGTACCGTAATTTCTTAGGCCGAAGTTTGGAAATTTGCGGTTATGTACCTCCGTGCCTCAGAGAGCACGTTAAGCTGTCGATCTCTGATATCTTTCCAGCCGTGTCAGATTTGCCATCCCATCGGTCTATGATACAGAGTGCAGCTCTGTTTGCGCACACTCTATTGTACCTACCGCATAGTTATTAAATCTCCCTGGAAATTATCCAAATCGGCCAGGAAAAACTAACATGTGATAATCAATTATCATCATCAACTGAGCTGATCACAATCCTCAAATCTCATTGGAAAATTAATTTTTTTGAGCGTATATCCACCACGTAGCTCAAAACAAGTTGGTGGGATTTAGCGGTTATTATCTAAGGTGAGATATAAATTTTGGTGATTTATAGGAGAATCTGAAATACGTCTGTTACAGTTTCAATCACTCACAGCAAACAGTAATCGTTAAACTAAGAGTCAAAATCTTACTCTAAACTCGAAGTTTATAATCAATCTGATTCAATCTTCAGATACCGGATTTAATTTAGTAGTGCTATCATTAATACGAGTATGAAAACAGAGAGGAGGAGTAAGAAAACTATAGCTCTATGAACACTAAAATATATATACCTTCTCAAAAAAAATATTATTTAAATAGAATAATTAATAATCGGTTTTGAAACTATCTCGGTGCGTATTATAATCGCACTTGACCGATTTTTTTATTTAAGTCCCAGGAGTCACGCCATAATAAGTGCCGCTTGTCTGCAAGTACGAGTAGTACGTTTCGTTAAATTTCAACAAGCGACAGAAGACTGTGGCGTGAGTAAGTCCTCTGCCTCCGTGTCAGTGAGGACAAAGCTAGACTTACATGGTGTTGCTATAATGCGTTTACACATACTCACATACAAGCAGTAATTTGCGATTAGTTAAAATTATGTAAGCAGGCAGGATGGATGAACTATGGACTAACATCGTGCCACATGACATTTAGAAATACCTATGGCGACTAATACTGCTATACGAGCTAGAAACAAATTATGTAAGTATATGCAGCACGTTCTAAAATTACAACGTACGAAATATTAATAATATCATAAACCTCCGCGAATTATGAATGTATTTTGTGACATAAATCTCTGTACACTTAATACGAAGTATGATTTAAGAATCACGTAGCATGTGATCTAGAAGATTAACCGATACCGGTGCAATCGTGACAATCTACCGCGATAAACGCTCAGCGGATAAACGCCACAATATATACCAAGTTTATGTTCGTGGAATGAAGAAGCGAAATATTCTAGGTTAAGTCAACAAAATACTATTTCTCTGATCGTTTATTATTTGAGTTTGTAAGTTGCGGAGGAGAAAATAAGGCACGTACATTTGTTTTACGAATTGAAACCTTGTATCTCGATTCAAGTGCTCAATAACCAAATAATTTCAAGAGAAAATAAATAAACACGATTGGATTGTCAATTTTTCCAAATTGCGACACGCTTGATTAAAAGTTCATCAAAGAGCTCATGTTTAAAGATGTTTAGAACAGAGAAGATGCCTATATCATGTTCAAAAGGTACAGAATTAATATTTTGGGGTTTAGTGTATGTTTTTATAAAAGGTTTCCTAAAGTAAATTTGATCAATCAATGCATATTGACGGCCGATTGGCGCAGTGGGCAGCGACCCTGCTTCCTGAGTCCAAGGCCGTGGGTTCGATTCCCACAACTGGACAATATTTGTGTGATGAACATGAATGTTTTTCAGTGTCTGGGTGTTTATCTATATATTATAAGTATTTATGTATATTATTCATAAAAAATATTCATCAGTTATCTTAGTACCTATAACACAAGCTACGCTTACTTTGGGACTGGATGGCGATTTGTGTATTGTCGTAGTATATTTATATTTATTTATTTTTATATTTAATTAGTTTACTCAACGTTTTGAAACTTTTTCTTTACTACAGGTTAGTAGACAGGTGATGAATTTCTTTTCTTCAGTATTATGAAAATTTAGCTTAATTCATTCACAATAAATAATATTTATTTTAATGATATCTAATTCCGCAAAGTAACGCCTGCTTCTATCCAGATATTCAGTGTTAATTTTCCTTGGAAGAAACATTATAATTATTTTCAGCTTTGTCTCCCTCATGACTTAACTATTTTAATATATATAGAGGTTTGTTATGGAAAATAATACAACCAAGTTATATACCTGCTTCTTTTCGGTCGAATTTGTTTCTAAACCGGTGGTAGGGTCATTAAAAACAGACATAATCGACCTTTCAAAAGTGCTTATATTGGGTCCTACTAAAAATGAATTATTTTAATTTTGAATTAGTAGTATTCATTCCTGTTTTATGTACACAGGTTTTGAGAATAAGAATTCACTCCGACACTTTAACTACAGCACTTATTTCCGGTCTACGGTTTGGTGTATTTTTCTGGGATATCTCACAGAGATGCAAACCCGCTCCATTGGGAAGCCATGGGGCAAGTGGTGAGGGAGAAACACGAACAAATTATACGTGAGCACACTCTCAATGTATCAGTATAAGTATTTATACGTACATAAATACTTATATTATACAAATAAACACCCAGAAACTGAAAAACATTCATGTTCATCACTCATAGATATCCAGGAAGCGTGAGCTTGCCAAGATAGATATTTAGCCTGGGAATCGGTGTTGTATTATATATTTTTATTTAATTTTGTATGGGCCTATGGGCCTCGTAAGAAAACTCAGAGTCACTCAGCGAGCGATGGAGAGAGTTATGTTAGGAGTATCTATACGTGATCAAATCAGAAATGAGGAGATCCGTAGAAGAACTAGAGTTACCGACATAGCTCAGCGAGTCGCGAAGCTGAAGTGGCAATGGGCAGGGCACATAGTTTGGAGAACCGATGGACGTTGGGGCCTTAAGGTGCTGGAATGGCGACCCCGCACCGGTAAACGCAGCGTAGGTCGATCCCCAACGAGGTGGACAGATGACATCAGGCGAGTAGCTGGGAGCCGCTGGAGGCAAGCGGACCAGGACCATGTATTGTGGAACTCCCTACAAAATACCTATGTCCAGCAGTGAACGTCAATTGGTTGAGGTGATGATGATGATGATTTATTAACTTTATCTTTTATTTATAATAAATGCGTATTTGGTACATTACTTTAATGGTTTGGTAAAGTCTGGTTAATATTATTGCACCTAGAATTAATCAACTTTTCTAAATTGCTAGACAGAAAAACTTTTGGAGTTATTTTCAACGTTGCTTGTTAAGTTATAAGAGTCGATAGATCATGTGAGTCAATACAAAGTTGAAAATAACTGTGTCGGTTCAAATTAGTTGGATTCTAGGGTATAGAATTTTTGATAGCAGTTAGTAATAAGATTTGAAGAAACATGAAACCGACTTTATTTCACGTATGGCGTTATTTTTATTTTCGTGTCTCTCCATTATTTCAAAATAAAGGTGATCAACGTAACTAATGAGCTTATTTATTACATGAACAAATGGTCAAAATTAAACTTCACACCTTATTTTTTATTTTAAAAATTTACGAAGCCGTTTAATTTATGTGAAAAAAAAACAATTAGAACTGATTAAAAGTTGCCGGAAATATTCTATATATACACAAAAATACATATACCTATAATTGAAAGGATATCTATTTTTTTAAATCGTCTGAAAAAAATATAAAATTTTATGGCAAATAAGTACCTACTTAATAAAAACATAACATTCTGTGTTAATGAAACGATGCAGAAACCATCTAATGCTTTAATAATACTCTAAGATATTTTTACTATTTCTTATGTAAACACCGCTAATGCTTTAAGCTATTTCGAGATTCATGAATAAATTAAGCCATTACTTAGAGATAGCTTAAACGCTAATCTAACTGAAGCGCACGTTGGCTTGGTTTAAGTCTAAAATGCTCGAGTGGAGGCTGGTACGTTTGAGGAAAAAATTGAGATTTCATGATTTTTTTTTATATCTGAGCTTAATTAATACTACCCACCTGATGGCTTTTTTGTTTAACGTACTACACATGCATAAAATTAAATAAATATAAAAAGCCAAAAGTTAAGCGGTGAGAGCGCATTGAGTAGGAGATCGACTACACTTTCGGGGGCCCGAGTTCGAATCCCAGCGCGCATGTCTAACTTTTCTGAGTTATTTGCGTTTTAAGTAATTATTAGTCTTTGCTTCAACGGCGAAGGAAAACATCGTGAGAAAACCTGCATACCTGAAGGATCTACAGAATGTTCTCAAAGGTGTGTGGAGTCCACCAATCCGCACTGGGCCAACGTGGTGCACTACGGCCTTAACACCTTCTCATTTTGGGAGGAGACCCTTGCTCTGTAGTGGGCCGGTAATGGGTTAACATTGTGATGATGAGTCAAAAGTTGGTTTGATCATAAAAAAATCATCAATACCCTTTTTATTCGCCGTTACCCATGCTAAACATAAAACTTTTTCTAACGTGTGCTTGAATAATGCTTTCGTTCAAATAAATAATCATTTATTATCATCGTGATTGTCAATTAATTATCGACCTACAACTGCAAAGCAGGGGACGTCTCTCGCTATAGGAAAGGTTTTGCAGTCCACCACGCTGACTAGGTGCCGATTGGTAGACTACACACGTTTTTGAAAATAGAGAATCCTCTGGCATGTCGGTTTTCTACCGGGTCAGTGATTTTAATTACATAAAATGTACAAATTTAATTCCAAAAGTTTTGAAGACCGTACTCTGTCCTCTCGAAAAGAACGTCCAGGCTAGCACCGCACCGCCTTCTTTATAGCATTAATTGAAGGGCCAAAGAGATGGCCCTAAAGCTGCTTCACAGGGCATGCAAGGAACACGTCTTGCAACAAACCACCCTTTGTCTATCCATTTGAGGCGTAGATGTTAAGTCATATCGACGGCCGATTGGCCCTGCTTTTTGGGTCTAAGGCCGTGGGTTTGATTCCCACAACTGGAAAAATGTTTGTGTGATGAACTGGGTGTTGATTTGTATATTATATATATTAATGTATATTGTTCATAAAAATATTCATCAGTCATCTTAGTACCCATAACACAAGCTACGCTAACTTTGGGGCTAGATGGCGTTGTGTGTATTGTCAGAGTATATTTATTTATTTAATAAGTGTCTGCAATTACACCTGCGAGCTTCATATCTTTTAACCATTTTTAGCCTTCATACTGGAACACAGGATTAGAAGTAATCCTGTTTAGCGGCAGAAATAAGCATGTCTTTAGTAGGTACTACTCCGGACGAGCTCTGTCACAAAAAGGTCTACTGATACTTACTGAATACGGAAGTTAGCATATTAAAATAGTTTACTTTAGCAACATCATTATGAATCAGCCCGTCACTGTGTTTGAGCTCTTTAATTGAAATGTGCTGCTTTGGGGATTTGGCACGGTGACACAATACGGAAGACGCTCTACGTCTCTAGTCTTTTGGTTACTGTGAAGCGAAAACGTTTGGAGTGATTTATACAATATCTCAGCGGTGCAGAGCGCGGTTTAATATAGAAGTGACCGGTAAGACGTAATGATAAAAGACAACAGTGGCCCCAAGTCCCGCATTGGAGTAATTTAGTATATGTTTTAAAACCTTTTATTCTAACGAAACCGAGACCGGTTCTCGTCAGCGAACCATATTTAAGACTGAGAATAATAATGGTAATTATCCGGCTCAGTTTGTTGTTGGCTCTTCTTATACCAGGGTGCGTTTGGAACCCTCATTGTATCACCATCACTACACAATTATGTAAACACTTCACAATTAGTATCACCGACACTTCACAATTATGTTAAATCTTAAACAGCATCATCACTAACTACCAGGTGATATTGCAGTCCAGGGCCAATTTGAAGTGAAATAAAAAAATATGTATCTTAATATATATATATATATATATATTCATTGTGTGCGTGTGTAACTGAACTCGTTCTAAACGGCTGGACCGATAAGAATGAATTTTTTGGTATGCGTTTGGGTGGCACCCTGGGTGGTTTAGATTCACAATGAGCCAGATAGATAGCTAGTATAATATAAATAAATGCAGATAATATCATACTAAAAATTTGAAATCAGAAAGTATGTTGATATGTTCGTTCTTATTGTGGCATTGGAGCTAAAGATATGAGGTATGCAAGCTTTTTTGTTTATCCTAAGTCCATCTCCAGGATACAAGCTGCATGTTTGCTAAATTCGGTAGCAAACAAACAAGGAGGTATACTTTCGCGTTTATAAAATTAAGTATGGGCTAGCTCCTGTTTTATTGTTTACCGGGATAACATAAACATTTAATATCTTTAGTAAAAAAATACGTCAATCTGTTGCTCCAATGCCGCAATAAGGACGACCCAATAAACATACTTTCTGATTTAAAAATTTTAGTATGATTATTATCTGAAAGCATAATAGAGATATTGTATGTGTTCACGGATTTGTATGAAATCTGCTCTTATTTACATTATATACATATTTTATTATTTTCCTTTAACTTTTTTTTTTTCCTTCGATTGCAATTTCACCCGGTAGTAAGTGATGATGCAGTCTAAGATGGTAGCGGGCTAACCTGTTAGGGAGTGTATGGTAGTCCTACCCCTAATAGGTTTCTACGCGACATCGCACCAGAAAACTAAATCGCTCGGTGGCACGTCTTTGTCGGTAGGGTGTTTACTAGCCACGGCTAAAGCCTCCAACCAGACCAGACTCGAGAAAATTCAGAAATTAAAATTCCGAAATTTCCCCTGCTGCGAGTCATATCCGGGGCCTTCTACTTCAACTGATATCTAGTACTAATAAAAATTAATGCCAGCATAAACAAGAAATATTTGAAATAAATTTTACTATTAACACTACTGGCGTCGCTACGCCAACCGCCAGTCTAACAGTATTGGATGTTATTATCAACTTTCCTACGTGTTTGTATCTTAAAGAACCTTTTACAACTTCTCTTACAAATTTCTTAAATTGGCCATTTTGAACCGACTTCAAAATGAAAGGTGTTTATTATTTTTTTATGTATGTTCAAACAAAACTCCCTTATATATAGAGGGATTTGAAAAACTCTTTCTTTGTTTAAAACCCCCCCCCGGAACCCATTACCGGCCCACTACAGGGCACGGGTCTCCTCTCAGAATGAGAAGGGCTTAAGCAGTAGTCTACGCTGATCAAGTGCGGAATGGTAGACTTCACACGCCGTTGAGAACATTATGGAGAACTCTCAGGCATGCAGGCTTCCACACGATGTTTTTCTTAAAAACAAGTGATATTTAAATTGCATTAGCAAGTGATATTTTACATTGAAAACGCACATAACTCCAAAAAGACAGTGGCGCGTGCCAGGGCTGGCTCACTGCTTAACTGATTGCACTGATTGCTGGAAGTGGTTACGTTGATGTATTCAGTATGTCACGGCAAACTCACATTTTCTATCAAAGTTTCAAATTTTTTCGCGACTTATTTTAGTTATTTGTAGCATTTTCATAAAGAGTATTACTATCGTATATTTCTTTTGCTAAAGAATTTCATTATTGTTTATTTATTTCCGAAGACGGTTTTTGTAGTAATGTCTATAATTTCTATCTACTTGTATTCATTATATTTCATAAACTTCTGGAAACATATCATATTTTTTTGGTCATATTTTACTATGTATGGCAGATCATTCCCTGGACGCTTTAGTGTAATTTAAATGTCTCATCTGACATAAAGTATCTTTATTTATCTCTATAAAGAGTATAGTTCGTTCGGAGATGATCCCACGGGTAATATCTGGCGACCTCATACTAGAATAAAAAATATTCAACGTCCTGCCTTGTTTCATTTACCTATGCAGTAAGTGTAATAAGTTCTGTGAGTAAGGTTTTTTCCCCCCGAAGGAATAAGTTTTTTTTTTTGAGATAAAAGTAACCTTTATCCTTATTGTAGATGTGATACTCTATAAGCTATTGGCTTATTGGCATACACTCAGTTTTACTATGATTTTAATATATTATAAAGTATTATGTATTTCTTGTCTGCACTCCACAGCGCCAGTTTTGTCCGTCTGTATTTCGAAGATTAATTATTTATATGCCCGAACAAATTTTAATTCTTGTATTTTACATTTAGTTGAATTTGCACTTAAATTGCAATTCAGTTTCATAAAATTATAGCAGTAGCTTCGAACACCTGCTCGGAGTGAACCAGCTTAAAAATAAAGTTGAAAATATTACCCGTCATTCATCAGGTAAAAATAATAAATACAATACTTCCAGAGCTGTTAATCAGTGACTGCACTATTTTTTATTAACTATTATTTAGCTATACGTCCATGTTGAAATTGCACTCTCTATGTTTACATTTACTTGGTTTTTTAAATTAATAATACGGCATTATTGTAATTGGATGAATTGAATTTGGATGGCCGATTGGCGCAGTTCACAGCGACCCTGCTTTCTGAGTCAAAGGACTTGGGTTCGATTCCCACAACTGGAAGATGTTTCTGTGATGAGCATGAATGTTGTTCAGTATCTGGGTGTTCATATATTATAAGTATTTATGTATTTTATTAATTAAAATATTCATCAGTCATCTCAGATGATACCCATAACAAAACCTACGCTTACTTTGGGGCTAGATGGCGATGTGTGCGTTGTCGTCGTATATAAATTATTTATTTATTTTACTAAAATACGTATAAGCCACGAACAGTTTTAAAATGTTAATTAGATATTATTCCTAACTTATATTATAAACGCGAAAGTGTGTTTGTTTGTGTGTCCTTTCTACACTCCCTTATTAAGCAACCAATTGATTTGATTTCTTGCCATACAGATAGTTGAGAGGAGATAAATATAGGCTAATTTTGGTGCTGGAAAAATATGTTCCCAAGGGTTTACAGAAATATTCTTTTTATTTAAACAAAATATCGTCCTTCCGTTTTATAAAATAAATTAGTTGGTACTACACGTAATTTTTTAATTGCAATTACGTGTACACACTTATTCAACCCTAGTTAAAAATATTTCTCACTGCAATTAAAATCACGAAGCTCGAAAAAACTACTCGACCGTAGTTAGTTTAAATTTCTATATCCAATACTGTTTCGAAGCTAACTAAAAAAACGTCAATGAGTTGAGGATCTTGAGGCAAGTCTATGTCAATAATTACGATCTAATATTAAAATGCGCCATTTCAAAGCTTTACTTTAATAAATGTTTACAGCACGTTTACTGTCTAACAATATCCGGATCTCTTTTTAAAGTGAAACGAAAAGGCTCTGGGTAATTTATGCGAGATTTCAGCACTGCAGTGCATACGCCAGCCTTAATGCAATGCAGTCAACTTGAAATACTGGATCTGAAGCTCATAGTGTGAAATTATGCATTCCCTTTAAGACAACTAGCACAAGTTTGTGCAAGTCGTAAATTCATCAATTAGAACAAGGATTTACACTCAACCTTAATCTATAATCTATAGTTGTAAACGATGGTATTCAATGTAGAACAATTATTATTGCTATCAAAATATTTCGTTCTTAGTATTGGGGATAAGGGATTAAACTTTATCCTTATTATGCGGCGTTGCCCATCCGGTATATTACCTATTCTCATACTTAACTTCATCATAGACTTCACAAGGACTCCATAACTCAATTACTTCTTTTCTGGTTTTTTGTGATCCATTAGGCTGCTTTATGTTACACGATGTGGCCTATTTACATGGCTAATGAGTAGCTTTATTACGTCTTAAAATTCTTCTTTCTTCTTTTGCTCATTTTTATAACTCACTTGGCTAAATAAGATATAGGCCTAGAGACTTAACTCCGCCTCTAAATCAGATTTGAAGATCACTTTTTCATTTCTCTACTACTAATGAAAAATAAAAAGTGACTGTAAAGAAGACTAGAAAGAGAAAGAGGAAGAAGCAGTGATAGTCCAGTGTGTAGGACCTCAAATTCACTTTTGTGGGACCGAGTTCAAATCCTCACACGCACCTGTTACTTTTCTAAGTTATGTGCGTTTAAAGGAATTAAAATATAACTTGCGCCAAAGGCGAAGGAAAAACATTGTGAGAAAACATTCATGCCTGAGAGTTGTCCATAACGTTCTCAAAAGCGTGTAAAGCCCACTAATCTGCACTGGGCCAGCGTGGTGTACTACGTCCCTAACGCCTTCTCATTGTGGGAGCTCTGTAGTGGGTCAGTAAAAGACTGATATGATGGAAAAAATAAAGAAGTTTGCGAGGCGATTTGATAAATATTCAATAGAATTATTCACAGCGCAGTATGACAAATGTTCATTGAAAACAAGATGCAAAATTGCCTAGAAATGACTGTCTATATTAGTGTTTATTATAGTTTAAAAGACAACACAATCAGCTGTATTTAAAAATAAACACAAATTCAATTAGGTATGAATGAAAGTCTCAAATGTCCAATTATGTTAATCTAGGTTGGAAATCTGGTTATACAAGCGAGTATTTCTGGAGGTATGGAGCTTGGAATATGTTGTCAAAATACGCGATTAAACAGTGACGATTGTAATTCACACCCAACGACGCAATTAAATTTCGTACAGGCGTATCTTCGGACGGCTGCCGTGCCGTTTGAATACGTCATAATTTGTGTCCGTGATGTATTTTGAGAGCTACGAAAATAAAAACGGATGACTGTTCATAAAATTAAGCCCGTGTTTCGGACATTTGATGGGGATCAAATTGATATCGCTTTATAATCAGATTTTACTCGCATATTTGTTGTAATAAGTGTTTTTTTTCTTTTTTCATTATTTAAGTGAAGAATGAATAGAGATGAATAACAATAGAATGTATTCCAAAAAGTCTTTATTGCACGTACAGAAAAGGAACAAGGTTAAAATAAAAACAGGTAAATATACATATAATATATATACATATATATTTATATATTCGAATAGGCGGCCTTATCGCCAGTAGCAGCTTGTTAGCTGCGACTTATTGATGCTTAGTTTAAATTGATATACACATTTATTTATCCTGCTTCAAATATAATCTATATCTATATCCGTATAAACTAAAAATATTAAAAATAAAGTTGAATAGTTTTTTTTGTTTGTTTGTTTGAAATGTGTTAATCCTGGTGTAAAATAGTTGATGAAAGTTAGTTAAGTTTTTGATTTTTCTATTTACAAGATATTTCGATGAATGGTTTTTACATTTTTAATGATATACCAAAAACAGAGTTACAGTGTTTATAAAAATAGGGGATGAAAGTTTATTTGCTTGAACGCGCTCTACCAGTACGAAAAAAAAAATGTAATCCATTACAGATCCTATTAACAGCATGTTAATTATGTTAATTATCAAACAATATTATAATAAATTTTTATTCCAGGAAAAAAAATATATATAACTGAGTCAGTTAGTTCTAGTAAAAATAAGATTAAAAAATTTGAATATACCGTGACATAAATTTTATGCTCGGAGGTAAACATAGTTTAGTAAATTGGCGCTTATTTAGCCCAATGACTAAGTCTAGCTATAGAAAGGGGCAATAGCGCCAGAATTTTGGGTACCATGCCCATAAGTGAACAGTTAGACGGCTTATATTTATTATAAATATTAATTTTAGTTTGTAATTATTATTTCCATCTATATGTATTATTACTTAAATAAATAAATAAAGTTTAGTAAATGGACAGTCATACAGTATCTTATTATTATTTCTGCTTATATTTGTATGAAATGATCATTTGAATGGAATCACCATTAATAAGCTCGAAGAAAGGTTTCGCTGTAAACATGAACTCATGCGTAAGTGAAGTAGGGTGAATAGCTATGTTTTTGTTACAAAAATACTTACTTTGCCGATTAGCACCCAATGATGAGAAGAAGAAGAACAAGTCTTTATTGCACATACAAATAGAATGCCAGGTTAACAAAAAAAACGATATTACACATATGCACAAAGGCGGCCTTATCGCTTGAAGCGACCTCCAGACCGCGTTTGGTTGAAGAAACAAATTACATGCAACGTGATAGTGCAATACTAATTATATACATTACATATACAATACATAGTAGTACTACATATATATAGTAGTATTGTTGCAAAAGTAGATCAGGTTGCAGTTGCAGATTTTATTCACAATTTCTTCACGCAAATTCTCTTTAGATACGTGTGAGTGAAAGGCGCGACCATATTTGCATCAATTGGTTTAATTTATTTAATTTATAATTGACGGATCAAGCAGATGACTCTTCTGATGGTAAGTGGAAAACCATCGTATATAAACAGAGCAACTTCGCAGAGCATGTAAGAGCTTGAAGTGTAGGTGTTAAGCCTGTAAAAAAACCAAATGTAATGTGTCGATCCAAAATGTAAATTATCAAAATTAAGCTTAATTTGCTATACTCCGCGAAAAGCAGGAGAATCTGTGTGGTTTAATTTATAATTTCTTTAATCCTTATACTCCACACCAAGCAGATCTTCGGCAATATACCCTCTACGCACGTTTCGCTCCGAAACCGGAGCATCCTCAGGAGATGTTGACTTTACAATGAATAATTGTTACGTCAACTTGAAGACAAAACAACAAACACAAGACAAGACTTGAAGGAGAATTAAAGTAGTAAACTAAGTAGTCCTACTACCCTAAAGAAGAAATTATAAATTACACCACACAGATTCTCCTGTTTTTCGCAGAGTATAGCAAATTAAGCTTAATTTTGATAATATATCATGGATTTCCGCAAAGTAACGTCTGCTTCTATCCAATATCCAAAATGTAAATGTAAATATTAAAAACATTAAGCGTAAACTCAAAGAATACTTTTTAGCGAAGTTAGTTGGCTAACTCTTTTGTATCTAGTATAGTTTATATTCATTTATTTTGGTACTTACTACTATTAAAAATTAAAATTTACAGGCTTACTAAGGTCCTATCGTTCTACAATGTAGCAGTATGTTTTACACAGCTGGCTGTATTCTTCTAATTAACACCTAAGGTAATCGTTGCAGATAGGCACCGAGGACAAACCTCTGCGGTTTTTTCGGTGCTTTTATACTAACCATTTTAATGTAATTGTTTTAATTGAAAAAAAAAAAAATTATACCAATTGCAGCAATGCTGCTAAGCGTCAGAAATAAGCATCGTGGTAATACTTCACCGAAGACCTCTGTCACAAAAAGCTTTGCTTCCATATTTGCGAATCACAAGAATAAAAATCCTCAAGCTTTTGTTGCAAGTTTTTTTTATTTTTATTCTTCCAGTACGAGTCAGCCCTTGGATACAATCTCACCTGCTGGAAAGTGACTATGCAGTCTAAGATGGTAACGGGCTAACCTGATAGGGATATAGCAGTTATGTTAAAGCCGTACCCATAACGGTTTCTACGTGACATCGTACCAGAACGCTAAATCGTTAAATGGCACATCTTTATCGGTAAGGTAGCCTCCCACCAGATGATAAGCTGATTCGTTGGTCTAGTGATTAATTAGCACATTCAACTAAAAATCACGCGGTTCTGGGTTCTGCTCCGAGCTTGGAAATTTTGTTCTGTTAAGTACTTAGCTTTTTTAATTGACTGCGAAGGTTATGTTTTTCGAGTGTGTGCATGTATTTTTGCATATATGTATGTATGTATGTATGTATGTAAGTACGTATGTATGTAGTCAAATTCCTTTATATCAAGTATGTGTGTTTGTGGTGACTCTACCACTTCGGAAAGCAGATTCTACCGAGAAGAGCCGGCAAGAAACTCAGTAGTTGCTCTGTATGTATGTATGTATGTTTGTATGTATGCATACATACAAACATACATACATACATACATACAGAGCAACTTGCATAAAAATCAGTGCTGTCAAATAAGTCATAATAGTCGTTGAAGCTCACCAACGCATTATAGCAGCGTCTATGTTATAGTACCCTTTCTTTGAAAATGAGAGTAATACATAAAAAAGTACGTTTTTAAATGATATGGTGAGATGTTGATTACAAAAAAACACCCGACTAAGTTTGTAGTGGGCTTATTCTAAGACAGAGGCGCTCTTAAAACCATCTAAGCTATGGTTTCAAGTTTACAAATGTAGTTATCGCAATCGTCTCACTACTATGTCCTTTATAAATGTAACGTACGCATCAAAAATGCCACCTATATGCGTAATTGAAAAAATAAATGTTTGATTTTGATGTTAGAGACGAGATCTATGCCCAGTAATGGAAAGTTTAATATAACGATCTTTGACTTATTTTACCCCACATCATGGACACTAGATCTACGTCAAACTAACGACCCAGACTGTTAAAACAATGACCCCAGGGTAAATAGGTTAAAATCCAGTAGATAGTATATTGGGAATACCTACGTGGTATCGGAAAATAGATCAATATAACGCCTTGTTGAACTGAGGAATGGCCACTTCGCAGGGAAATGAAACTTCCGAAATTCATTCCGTTTTCCGATTATTACACAGGCTACAGAGATACGTCATATCGAGAAACTAGGCCAGCGGGCCTATGAGAAACTACTACTATTAAAGCGAGTCAGTTGAAGAACTTAAGTAGGTATACCTAAACTGAGTTAAGGTACGAAAAATAGGTACAAACTACAAGTTTTTTATATTTAAATTATAGCTGGGGATGAAGGTATCTTTGCCATAATAAGATGAACTTTTCAGACTTTCAGCTTATGAAGCACCTCAGAATTTTCGACGCCCGAAACTTGACTTGACTTTAATTATAACCTTAATTAAAGCCCTGTTGAAAGTATAAGTGACGACGATCAAAGAGAATGCTACGTTACTCGGAACTATATCAAACGGATGAAGTGCCAGACACCGGAGAGTTCACGAACTAATCGTTGGTAGAAATAAAAACTGTAGTTGAACGCGGTTGGTGAACAAACCATACGATATTTACTCGTTAAAATTGGTTAGAGCACTTAACTTATCTGATAATGAAATAGCTTCTGTAAAATCGCGATGATAAGTTGAAATTGGTTCGCATCCGCGCTGCAATATTAGCCTACATTGCGTTAGTGTGCGCCAAATGCAACCTACACGCTCTGCCAAACAGCTCATAACACTCTAAACTAACCGGATAACCCGTAACCTGGCAATTGATTAGGGTTGTCTCGTGCGTGACACGACTGGCACCACGACAAACAAACCGCGCTAACTCAGTGCAATTTTGCAGCGAAATGTAAATGTTATTTTGTAGACGAACCGTTAAAAACGTCACTGGGAAGGAATTACAAAAATATATACAGTACGTAGTATACAACTTTATGCAAGCTGCATAGTAAATTATTGAAACTCTGACTTCTGGTCTGACTAAATTAGCACCGACGTCGGGCTCCGCTGCTGTAGGCATGATTTCGTACATTGCAAAACTGGTCGGTCGCAGCGTTAATAAATTGGCTTCGTGTTTATACCTCAGCATTACATTGATGTCAAATTATGCATAAACTAAATGTTAGATAATAAATAATAATACTCTGTCGAAAGTTTCGAAATAATGTGCTCTAAGTTATAAATTGTATAGTTTGGATAAGCAATCTGGCCCATAGCCAAGGTAGAAGGTTCAAATCATTATCCATGCTTTGACATTTTTGATACTTACCTATTAGTTTATCTATTAAGTTTATCGCACACTGCCACAAGAAGCAGGAGATCTGCACGCAACGGTAATGCATTGCGCTTTTCAATGTAAGTAAATAGTAATGCGAATGATTTCAAGAGAAGGTGGTTATATAATACGCAATAATTAGCATATTAATAAAATTCAAAACGCGGTGGAGTAGTACTTGCATCTTGTTGCACTCGAACGTCTGGGAGCGGCAGCTTTTTTGAATATGTGCGATCAATTAAATTATTTTAATCATTAATTTCCAACTATTAGTCTATTTTTACGTTAAAACGGTAGATTATTCTATATAGGTCACTGATAACAGCAAAGGGAACTGACTGCTTCATCACTATGAGAGGGATTGCCGTCAACTTACTTGTAGTTAAATCAAATTGAATTATACAGTAATAATCCAACATTTTGTGGCGGCGGCCATAGTCGACCGATTATAATCGAACACATATACAATACACACACACACATACAACCACACACAAGTATAAAACTTATAGCACTCCGTCCGTTTTGCGTCGAGCCTAAAAATAAAAAAATATAGCCAACATTCCGACAATGTCATTTGCAGTTCTAACTAGATTTTATATAAGGTCAAAAATATGATTAAGGATTTTCAATATTTTAGTAATTTTACTATCTTCAACAACTTTCCAAACCTATAAAAGTACTTTAGATATTTATTGGTTCGTTCATGTTGCGTAATCCAATTGAACGGGCGCGGTGGCCACTAGTTCTATAGTTTTCTAGGGTTCCGTACTCGAATGGCAAAAATACATTTTCTTTTCTATCAAGAGGTAAATATTACGTACATTGTACTGACCCCTAAGATACGGACTCTCCTAATATAGCGGTCAGGCTTCAATCGAGTTAGTTGTACTGAGTCTCGATTTAAAAAAAAAAATTTAATTTGGTCTTAATATGTCGACTTAAAACCAAATATTACTTTAAATGCTCTTTGAAGTGACAAATTGTTTTCAATGAATAAAAAAATAAATAGATAATCTACGGTGAGTACGAGTCAGTGGCGTGCACTTCATACATGCTTAAAAGCACTGCTTACGCTAAAATTGATGTATAACACGTATAGGAGGAGGGGTTTGACCATTTTATGCAATTTTCCTGCCTTATGCATACCCTGGTAAGAAACTCAGTGCACGAGTATGTTTATAAATGAAGACGGGAGGCAGTTTTTGAAGATGCATATTAATGGTTTCCTCTAAGCTTATCAACTGATATGCAGCAGAAAACATAGACGCCAGAAATACTTTCTACTCCTTTCTAGCTGTTCTTACAAGAAACGAGGATAGTAACATTTTATGGGAGTTCATAGGACGTCAACTTTATAAGGGTGCTACCAGTGGCGTGCATTGAGGGTATGTACAGGGTGTGCAGACGATATAAAATGAAGAAAATCACCAGTACGAGTTAAAAATACTTAACGGTAGGCTTTATATAACTCTTACAATGCCTATCCTTATGTTTTTTTTTACCTCGTACTGGAGATTTTTTCGATGTTATATCATCTGCATACCCTCTATGCACGAGACTGGGTGCTACCCGCTCACGGTGCAAAAGAGAAACACAATTGTGGAGCTCCAAAGCACGCGCATGAAAGTAATCACATTCGCATTATGATTTTGCTACCTACTTTAATGTTAGAATACTAGGCAGAACCGTGCCAAACCGGATATTAGATGAAATATTTCATATGAAATTTGTTTTTAATATTATTATTTGGAATATTCTCGCTTCATTTTTGATTCGATGTTATATAACGAGGGAATTCTTGAATAGTGGTAGTAAGTAGTTTCATTTGATTGTCGTGGAGTTTGCAGACTACAAGACGCCTTCCATTATTGAAGGTTACGACTAGAAAGTTTAAAGTTAAATGCTATTGCATGGAAAAGAGGGGTGATTCGTATGGAAAGTACAGTTTTATTGCACTTGGTGATATCTAAGCATAGTACCGCATCAATCTGAGTAAGTACCTAGAATATGCCAGATTAGAATATCCATCGTCATCATCATATCAACCAATTACCGGCCCACTAAAGGCTCAGTTCTCCTCCCATAATTAGAAGGGGTTAAGGCCGTAGTCTACCCCTCTGGCCCAGTCTCCACACACCTTTGAGATTTTTATGAAGAACTCTCAGGCATGCAGGTTTCCTCACGATGTTTTCCTTCACCGTTGAAAAAAGTGATATTTTAATTGATTAAAACGCGGCTTACACAGAAAAGTCCAATCTTGAGATGTGAGATCAGCCTCCCGACAGTGAAGTCGAAGTCCTACCCATCGCAATGGGATAGGCATAGACCAATTAAAAAAAACATGCATCATTTTAATAAATTATACTAAGTTTTTCCGAGCCTTATTTAAACTTACGAATGTAACGTTTTTTTTCTATAGACATACCTTGAATCATTAGGCATTCAAGTAAGGCGATGTCTAATGATTTAGGTTTAGTGAAAACGGGCATTAGTCTATTAATAGGTTGAAGAAAATGATGATAATAATATAACTGCACATAAGTATTACTATTCATTCTAATAAATCTAAAATCTTTGCATAAGTTAAATCTTCTGTTAAAATAAAGAAATTCATTATTTAAGATATAGAACACAAAGTTACTCTTACTTAATTTAAATATTACCGAATAACTGTGATTATAACATTACTTAAACTATATTATATTCATCCTTGTATACTTTATCCTGGGGAAAGGGCCTGGTGGCTTGAGATACAGGTTCTACCTAGTTCAAGCATCAGTCCCCACATTATAAATGTGTAACAAAATAGCCCGTAAGCAACATTATATTGTACTCGTACTTATAAGTAATGTGGAGAAATAAAAAAAAAAAAAAAAAAAAATGTAGGAGAGTGGGATAAAGAATAGTTAAAATTTATATGGATACAGAACGCTTAAAGCAAATACATTAATAACAAAATAATACATTCATTGTTTACGTTCATACTGCCAATGTAAACAACAGTAGTCTGTGGTTAAACAGTGCGCAAAGTAGAGATTGAGCCAAAGTATTTTAAAATGTTGCCAACAAATAATTATTACCGGCCGATTGAATGAATGAGTTGAGAACTTTTTGCTACGTTCAAACTTGAAGTTATTAAGGAAAATCTTTCTCTATTAGTAAGCTAAAATCTTAAAACCAATATCTAATATCGTTCGGAAAAGAATACTAATTTATTTAATAGGTTTCTACGATACGTCGTATCGGAGCATTGAATTAATTGGCGGCCTGTCTTATAAGTAGGGTGGTAGCCAGCCACGTGTGAAGCTCCACAACCAGACCAAACCAAATAGATTCCGAAATTGTCCCTGCCGGGTATAGAGTTGATTGACCTCAGTCATATAAGCCACAGTCCTCAGCACCAAGAAGGTCGTCAAATGCCAGGCTCTGTTGATAATCAGTGGAGCGAGTGCGTGAAGAGGCTCCAGATGCGCATCCGCTCCGGCGTAAACGGGTGGGAAGAAAACGGCTGCAATTTACGGGTAGCTATTGGGCTAGCCTTGACGGCCGAGAGGCGCAGTGGGCAGCGACCCTGCTTTCTGAGTCCAAGGTCGTGGGTTCTTTTTTTTTTTTTTTTATTCATTTATTTCAAGTAGGCCTAATATAAGCACTTTTGAAACGTCAAGTCTGTCTGTTTGTAGTGATTCTACCACCGGTTCGGAAGGCAGATTCTACCGAGAAGAAGCCGGCAAGAAACTCAGCAGTTGCTCTTTTCCAACATCAACAATTTACATTTTGCATTTTAACATTCATTTTTCTATCTTGTGAGAGCTGAAAGCGGAGCCGGATGCTTCCAAGCAACCTTGTCATTAAATTCGATTCCCACAACTGGGAAATGTTTGTGTGATGAGTTTCTTGAATTTACAGATAAACACCCAGACACTGAGAAACTAAATTATATGTGTATTATATTCATTAAAAAAAAAAAAAAATACTAAGCTAAGACATCAGCTATCTTAGCGCCCATAACACAAGCTACGCTTACTTTGGGGCTAGATGGCGATGGGAGACGTCCGGGAGGTATACAACGGGTTACAAGCCAACAAGAGCGACATGACGTGGTGGTTTTTAGTTTGGGTATAACCCCTTTCGAGGGGGGAGTCCCAGATGATCTCCGTCCTGTCTTTCCATCACGCCAAAAAAGATCTATTGATAATGATGGCCTAACGAGTTCTCCAAGACACGGAACAATAAATAATATAGACCTACAAGTTTAGTCACCCATCTAAATACCGAGTAAGTGCAAGGTGAAGCATCACCAGCAGAATCTACAACTGTTTTCGCTATCAAAATAATTACGCCACGTCTTCCACAAATATATAATCGTACAAACAATGATCACAGCAACCCTTTACCGGCCCACTATAGAGCACGGGTTTCCTTCAACAATGGGAAGGCTGTAGCCCACCGAGCTGGCCCAGTGCGGTTTGGTAGACTCCACACACCTTTGAGAACATTATGAGAGTTCGTCACACATGCCCTCCTAACTTTCTTCACCGTTGAAGCAATTGATGTTTCAATTACTTAAAACACGCATAACTAAAGAAATTAAAGGTTGTCGCACGTAAAGATCGACGTGCTTGGATACAACTCGGCGCCTCGAAATTGAAGTCGAGCTAAGTACCCAATGCGCTATCACCGCTCACAAACAACGATGAACAAACAATGATACAATAATATTAATGTATAGTAAAATTCTAAACTGTAAGCTGTTATACGTCTGTCGTGCATCATTTATTGCGATAATATTCTTGTATTGCCATTCAGTTGCTTTTGAGTATTGAAGATAAATTTATTTCATGTCGGAGTTACGGCAGCATTAGATCGTTTAGCCTCCGTCGCTTTTCACGCGATTAGTACACTGCACAGCGTCGAATCAGATGTTACTTCTTATCGAATTGAGGCATTCATTTTATTGTTGGAGAAAATGTAAAGAAGTAATATATATATATTTTTTATATTTCACTTCAAGTAAGCCCTTGACCGCGATCTTACCTGTTGGTAAGTAACGATGCAGTCTAAGGTGATATCTCTAATCCGTTTATACGCGACAGTCTTTGTCCGCAGGGTGGTAACTAGCCACGGCCAATGCCTCCCACCAGACAAGACCAGAGGAAATTCAGAAGTTATAAATTCCCAAATTACCCCTGCTGGTAATCGAACCCGGGACCTCGTACTTAAATTCACAGCGCTCACCTTTGAGCCAGGGTTGTCGTCAATTCGTCGTTTCGCACCCTGAAAGTAAACCTGAAATCCTAACCACAAGGCTCTCACCGCTCCAAAAATGAATCCTTAGGAATGTTAATATTTCATTATCTCCTATGCAACTTAATAATATTCTGTAAATTACAAGATTTATCTACATAACATTGTTTTAAAATAACTACCTCTATTTGTATAGATTAATAATGTATGTATACCTAAAAATTCCGATTGAAAATGATATATTAATTTTAATTTTAATTTCGGCTTAGTTATGAAAGATAGGTGTTAAGGAAATTATAACATTTCACGCCATTTTACACGAGTGAAAATTACTCTTCTGCAAATGTATCAACCTTTGCAAGTATTATGAGTTTAAAGAGTGAGTACATGCAGGCGGTCTCTTTTAATGCTCTTTTAGATTGCGGTCTCGCACAATACCTACTCATATCTGATCCTCCTTAATTCTCTTTAAATAACTTATAAATAATTTATTATTAGCAGGTACAGCTGTTACAGTTCTATATTAGCAAAAAATATTATTGTAAATTGCACTAACATTATTTATAAAAGCAATTAAGACTTCATAAGTTTGACAACTGTGTAAAATAGTGATAAAGTATATTGGAGAATATAATATAGTTAACAAATAAATAAGTGATAAAAGATTAATACTTGTATCATTGCAAAAAAACGACACATTTTTTTAAGTAGATCCCAAAGGAGAACCTTTCGGATGTCTTTGAATTGGTTCGTTATGACTAAATATGGTTGTCCCGTAGGAAAAGGTCGAAGGTTTCTTGTTATCATGAACGGATTTGCTTCTTTTTATAACGCCGACCTGGAAAATGGAAATCTTATAATTTAATTTCCAATTTATTTGCGAAGATTTCTTTTACCTTTTAATATTCTCTAGCAAGGTTCATTATAGACATTTATCGGAGTTTAATAGAGTTTTGCAACGGAGTTGTGTTATTATTCGTTAAGGTTTATATAAGGTTATTTTTTATTCGTTAAGGTTTTTATTCTTTAATAAATTATAAATGCGAAATTGTGTTTGTTTATCCTCCCTTAACGCCCTAACTAAGCAACGAATACACTTGATTTATTTAAAAAGAAGAGAGAGTAAGATAGCTTTTCATCGTGAGAAAACAAACGATTCCAATGGCAAAGAACCGTAACTAAGGCGGACAAAGTAGCGGGCAACAGACCAACTAGTATATTTTTTAATTTGACAAGATCTAATTTCCCATAAGTCTCGCTTGCAACTTGTAGGTTGAGAGTACCGTTATATTCCGAATAAGTGGGGGTTCGCTGCATGCACTGCGAATTTTTGTGGTTTGTAGGCGATGGTTTTCCACTAAAGACCCTTCAATTAAATGAATAGGTATTTGAAAAAAAAATATTGCCGTCGCGCTGAGCCTGTCTTCCCACGTAGAGTATGTAAGGGACAGCTGCAGCTCAGGCTGATTTAAATATTTGAAGTTTTTTGCAAAGTATATATACTCTGCAAAAAACAAGAGAATCTGTATGGTGAAATTTATAATTTCTTTAATTTTTAAGTATCTTAACAATTATTCGTTGAAATGTCAACGTCTCCTGAGCATTCCGGTGTAGGGGCGTAACTTGCAGAGTGCATATTGGCGAAGATATGTTTGGTGTGGATGTAAAACGATGTTGAAGAAGAACATCTTGCTGGCTGGGTGGGAATCTGCCTTGCGACCCGTGGTAGAGTCACTACAAACAGACTGTCTTGACTTTTCAAAAGACTTTTTTTTTTTTAAGGAACCAATATTTTTACCTGAAAAAGTTTAGCGCTTAGCTCTTTATTCCACAACTCTCTAATAGAAAATACTGTCACCTATGCTATTCAACTAAGCCGGTGCTAACTAAGATGATGACTTGGTCATAGACTTGGTCTTGGTATGTTATCCTTTTGTTTTCCTTATCCTAAGGTTGCCTGGAAGAGATCGCTACAAAGCGATAAGGCCGCCTTTTGTATACTTCTTCTGTCTGTGTTTTCTTTTATTCTTTTTCTGTATTTTTATTTGTGTGCAAATAAAGACTATAATTAAATAAATAAATAAATAGACGCACATGCTCAAAAATCAGTATACTTTAAGATAATTATTATTAGACACGTGTAATGACATAGTGTAAATAGAAGGCAATTTACTTTATCAAATTATTAATGGCATACATTTCTCATCTGTGAAATTAGGTCTTATGTTAATTGTAATCTTCTAACCGGAGCGAATTTCCGGCAACCAAATAGGATTGCGTTTTAATATAATCCGCTTGTTCGCACACCGCGTTACTGCGCTTTAATGCAGTCTTAGAGCTTTTGCACACGACTCCATTTTCATGAGTAGATAAGTTGTTAAGACTCAATTTAAGTACAAATATAATACGGCCTATACCCCTAATCAATAATTTAATGTTAACCCGTGATACAAGATCAACCACACTACCTGAACTACGACAGACCTCGTGTCTTTTGATAAGTTTGAATGTTGTGGTATTATGTTTAAATCGCGTTACTGCGCTTTAATGCAGTCTTAGAGCTTTTGCACACGACTCCATTTTCACGAGTAGATAAGTTGTTAAGACTCAATTTAAGTACAAATATAATACGGCCTATACCCCTAATCAATAATTTAATGTTAACCCGTGATACAAGATCAACCACACTACCTGAACTACGACAGACCTCGTGTCTTTTGATAAGTTTGAATGTTGTGGTATTATGTTTAAATCGGTTCATAAATAAAAAAATAGGTGCCAACAAAATACTAATATGCATCAATTTACCTTCTAACTGTTGCCCGTGATTTATACCGCGTATTTTTGTTTATTTTTAAATGTTTGTTTTTTTATTTGTTTAATCTTTGGTACTCCTTATTCGAAATGGATAGAATGCAAAATTACACCAAGATAAGTTAAGCTGTCAAGCCGCGGCTAACTTTTACCAGCAGGCATTTTTGCATAATTTTATCAAGATTGGTTCAACAGTTGAGGCAAACATAGTTTATGAACAAACAAAAAGACGCACTACAATATTAGTATAGCTATATACAAATCAATATTTTTTTTTCAAGGCGCTATAAAAGTAGACAGTAGCTCGTTTTAAATTCTGCACTATCGCTTTAGTAGAAGTTAATGTGATCAGAAACAAGGAGATCCGTACAAGAAATAAAGTGACTGTGATAGGTAAACGAGTTACTACGTGTCACAATAAGAGAATAGGCGGGGCACAAATTGACTTTACTTTGTGCACATACAGTAGGTACAAGTATTGCAACTTTGTCATATAAAAATTGGAAACGATGAATATTTATTTTTTAGGGTTCCTTATCCGAAAGATGGTAACGGTATCCTGTTGATAAGCATTCTATTTCCGTCTATATATATACCCGTCAGTCTGCTCATCCGTCTTTTCATCCATCCGTGTTTCTGTAAGCGGGCTGGCTCTTAGCTAGTAGCTAGAGATTAGACATTTCTACAGAAATGTATATTTCGAAAAATACAACGTGTGAGTAATTTTCCGATATCATGTGAGATAAAAAATTTGTCCCGCGCTGCCTAAGCTCATCTGCATTAAGCCACAGCAAATTAAATATCTGGGTATGAATTAAAAAATTAAATAGTAAATCTGTTTTATCACCCTTTAAAAATCTAAAAATCTTGCTTTTTAACCAAAAGCCCTAATACCAAGTTTGAAAGAAATAACCTTTATAAATATTCAGACTTTCATAGAAACTTTCTTAGTCTGCTTAAAACTTACCTTGTGCTAGGGTAGAATAACTAGCTTAGTTCTCCTATAGAATGGGCAAATTCTAGCTTCAGTCTATTAAGCATAAAAATCATTAAAGATAAAAGAAAATTACAAGTACCAAACCTTTTATTTTTAAGATACGTCTTGTTATGGTTTTGATCTCATTTTAATCATGTTAATACTATTGTATTGTTTCATATATCTAGGTGCTGAACCTTTACTGTGCAAGTCCAATTCGCACTTAGCCAATTATTTCATTGTGCTAATTGCCTTAACGCGCGTAAAAGTACGTCATGTGCTAAGGTACATTATGCTCACAGCCTTATATCCTAGTTTTGGTTATACTCGTGGTTGGCTAGAAGCCACGTTTCCTTGTCCTTTGCCAACGACCCACTTAACGAGGCCGTCTTGTCTTGGTATCCTATTTTTACGCAATATCTATCGTTTAAAAAGTTTTACATAATATGCTTCAGTGCTTAAGTTACGTAAGTCTTCTCTTGTTTTGAGCTAAAAGTTGGTAAAATAAATGGATTTTTTCCATTGTGTGTAAGAGCGCCTCGGAATCGTTGAAATGCATAATGTCTCCACGGGATGAAGGCTGACATGTTTGATATCAAATTTCATATCTGTAGAAGCATTTTGGTGTAGTTATGTTTTTTTTTCAAGTTTTATAACGTGTCTAGTTTTATTAAAGATGTTTTACCTTGAATACGTTAGATGATTTAACTTGATACCCGGACTTACCAGTTCAGGTGTTAAGTTAAATAACCTAACGTATTCAAGGATATAACCGCCCACCCTGACAACTGGCCTCTCCAGACGGGAGGTTTTGCCAATAACTCCACGCTAGGCACATAGGTTGGTGATTGTATACTGCCCCTACCCCGTATCCCTTGGTTGCCTTGTACGACACCCGGGGGAAAACAACTATATTCTGGTCTGACGTCACCACACGGAACGTCAAATTAAATAAGCCCATCAGCAGGACTTCCAAGTCGTATATCTCTATTTCTTTTGTATTTTTGTGACGTTGGAATTCCAGCACGCGCCTCTAACTTTTCTAAGTTATGTGCGTTTTATGTTATTAAAGTATCACTTGGTTAATAAGTAAGGCGTATTATAATATTAACGAATATTTTTGTGACTTTCTTAGTTATTGTCGTAGTAGTAAAGTTTAAAATTTTAAGTGTTATAGTAATTTGTAATATAAACTTTAAATATTTAAGAAAATTGTTGGCAAACTGTTGGAACTATTCCCACATACAACACCAAAAAAATGTATACAGTTAGAGCAATAAAAAAATATTTTATTCTATTCTATTCTTGCTTCAACGGTTTAGGAAAATATGGTGAGGGAACTTGCATGCCTGAATGTTCTAAAATGTATGTGAATTCCACCAATTCGCACTTTGCCACTACCAATTTGCAAATTTTGCGAGCCCACTGACTACGCCTTAAAGCCTTCCTATTGTGGGAGACCCGTACCTTATCGTCGGCCGGTAATGAGTTGATATGATTATTGAGACGTTGATGGAAAGCGGAGGATGTTGGTGGTTATGGGTAATATGTTACCTCGCAGGTTTGCTTACTGTAAAAGAGAGGGAAAGTAACATTACTGCAGTCCTTTTGACCATTTTACCATTTTTTTTTCATTTGGTTGACTATACCCAACAATATTTTTACGCTCTACGAACCCAATATGATAAAAAATGGTTAATATTGGGACTGCCTCGATATCGCAATGTTTTCAGAAAATGTAGCCTTCTTAAATAAATTATTTATAGCGAAGCGTTTCAGTATTCATATCATTAATATGATTTCCGTATAAGTTAACGTTTTATATGAACTGCCTTGTTGGTCTAGCATGCATCATGATCTGGTTAGCTTATTTAACAACAAATCACGAGTCTCGTCGTGGGTTCGTTTTTCGGGTCATAAATTGGAAGGTAATGAATTTATCAACAAACCTGAAGTTAAAAAATTGGAGTCCAACCCCGTTCCTCATAGAATATGCTAAGCCGTTTGTCTCGGCTATTTTCAACATTGGAAAATATTCGTTAAATACCCCCAACACTCATTGGGGCAGAGCGGTGATTTACAGTTTAGTTTGTTGTGGGCTCTTTTAGTTTGTTGTGGAAGAAGCTTTAATTTAAAGTTAACGGATGCAGTTATCACCATCACCAAACATTAGTGTTAACATGTTAAACGTATCAAAACTTCATAACTGCGTGTGATAAGGTCTTCATGAATAAAACATTTTTTTAATTGAATTTGAATTTTACAACCTAGAAGAGAGCTACTATGAAAACGGTGGCATATGCCCAGTAGTAGGATTCTTATAGCCTGATGATTCTGATGATGATACTTTAAAATGAGATATATACCTAAGATATAATTGATAGTTATATATAATAGACGTACACTCGTAACTAGCGGACCCTCGCGACTTCATGCGCGTACAAATCAACCTTAAAAGATAGACATAATATAGGGAACAACTTTGTCATCAATGACTTTATTTTTCATTTTTAACATTTTTTTCTTTGGTGAACAACAAAAGAGTATTCATTCATTAATTTTATAAAATCCTCAACCGCTTACGCCGCTCACGCAGTGGAAGCTCAGAAAACAGGAAAAAAACCCTGATTTTTCAATTGGACCATTCTTCATTGGTGCTACGCTCCTCTTAGTTTTAGCGTGATGATAAATACCTTCCTCTATAAATGGGCTAGCAGACACTGAAGGATTTTTTTTTAAATCGGACCAGTAGTTCCTGAGATCATCGTGTTCAAGAAAACAAACAAACAAAATCTTCTGCTTTAAATATAAGTACAAGATAAGGGCTGCATTCACGGTTCGCTTTGGACTTTGCTTTATTAGACCAAGTCTAATTAACCCACCATCTCGATCGATCTACCACCAAGCTCATGGTGGTAGATCGATCGAGTAAACTTTCCAATATTTGCAGCATTCAGGATATAGACACTGTAGAGACTTATACGTACCTGGGTTCTTTAATCTCTAGTGATGGCTCATGCGTTTCCGAAATAAAACGAAGAATAGCGATAGCTAAGGATGCGATGCTTAGGTTAACAAATATCTGGAAGAATCGTAGCATAACGAATAGAACCAAATTGCGACTGGTACAAGCACTAATCTTTCCTATTTTCCTATATGGCGTAGAAACTTGGACTGTTCGCGCTAGAGAAAGACAGCGAATTGATGCGTTCGAAATGTGGTGCTGGAGGCGAATGCTACGCATACCGTGGACTGCCAAGCGCACAAATGTATCAATTCTTTCACAACTCAAAATTAAAACACGTCTTTCTACCATTTGCCTTCAGCGCATCCTTAGTTATTTTGGACATATCACACGCCGCGGAAACGAGAGCATTGAAAAGTTGATAGTGGTTGGAAATGTAGAAGGCAAACGTCCCCGTGGCAGATCTCCAACCCGGTGGTCAGATCAACTGAGAGAAACTGGTGCCCGTACCTTCTATAACGCAATACAAATGGCCAAAGACAGGACCCGATGGAGAGAGATCTTATATGACAAGATTACTCGCCATACCAGTGATCACGATCCTCAGTCATGAGGGAGCGACTAAAGAGAGAGAGAGAATTAACCCACGTTTCGCCTTGCGTTCAAATGTTCAATCTGCAGCCCTGAACCCGGTTTTATTGGTAGATTAAATTGAGCTTGCTTGGTCGAATTTAGTCTCATCGGTGAAATAGGGCCTAGACACCATTGTGCTGTTGTTCAAAACGTATACAAATGTATCTGCTATAGTATCGCAGTGAGATAAAACCAAAACACTGCAGCAGCTGGTACGAGTATCACAGTAAGTAAGAATATGTAGCAGTGCACGTACAAAATGCTAATTTGCGAGTGCGGCTTTGTATTCAGTTTCTGAAATCGTTTTCACGGAGAGAGCTCAATTGGGCGGACCCGGGTGTCAAGGCCGTTGGCTTTTGTTCGTGTAGGTACCAACACGAATTTAATAAAAGACCCAAAAATATTGCGCCCTTAATGAATTCTGTGAAGTGCGCGCGAAACGGTTCAATCTATTTCTAGAACGTGTCTAGTATCTAAGCTCCTATTCTGTTTTGGTACTGAAATCGTAGCGTGCTCGTAACTGCAGTTTGTGACGTCAAATTTGACGAAAAGGGACTCAACGCCAACTCAACTAAAATGAAGCATTGAAATGGCATGTTATATAAAGAGTTCTATGATGTGCGTGACATTTGGGCAACTAGTAGTTCAATTTTCGTCCACTCGTCACAAAAATATAGCTGCAGTAGTAAAAGTAAGCTTTATACTATGTAGCTTAAAGTTTACAATTCAATGCTTTAACATTAGCAGCATCGGGTGTTGAGTCGAAATGATATCTGAAGGCTATTTATGTCATAAAATGCGGGTGATTTTGAGTAAGTGATCCTTCTGGCTATGTATCACCGTGTACTTTTTTTATTCCACTACATTGTTTACTATTTGATTCAGAATCTTACTAATTTATAATCCCTTTCTATAGAACGTCAGATATGACACATAAACTTTTATATTAAAATAAAACTGCATTAAGCATTGTTAGTAGTTAATAGGGTAAAGGTCTATCTATCGATCTATTGACAATTTATCTTGTTATGAGTGTTGCTGTGCCATAAGTCACTAGTAATAATAATTGCCCAAGTAGGATAGAAAAGAAGTTCAGAATTTTGTCAATCAAACATTTCTTTTATAGATGAATAGTATTACTTTCTTCAAATTCATCCGTCAGTTCCAAGTTGGCCAGCTATTGACCAAGTGGATAGTTCGTAAATGTTAGAGGTTATACCAGCTTATATCAACTATTTTTACTTATTCTTCTTCTAGTGCCATCGTCTTTCAGAGGTGAGAAAGCATTAAGGCTACTTATTAACTTGTTTTATCTTGCGCTGAATAATGTTTTGGAGTAGGTCGTATTTTGATTATTAATAAAATATAAATACGAGTATAAAAATACGGATATAATAATTTTAGCTGTAAACGATACAAATATGAGTAAATGGAGTGACGATTATAATCACGCTCACCCTACAGTATGGGTGCAACAAGAAAAATACCTTTTTCAGTGAAAGAAACGTGAGAAACTTAAACTTACGGTACTGCGAAAAATGTGGACCATTTCCCGTGTTAGCATCTTTGTATACAAAGTTTCACTGTTCGCTTTAATTGTAACAACCGGGTACTTTAATCTACCGCAGAAGACAAGGGATACTCGTTAATCTCGACAAAAGTTTACTTACAGAACCAGATGATTACCCTTTTAACTTTGAGAACAGCGTATAGATCAGGATGATATTTGATGGTTAAGTTTAAACCACCCCATTAAACTCCCGTGGCCAGACCTCCTCTCTCGTAGTGAGGGTTTTTATATATATCTCCGACCCACTACGCTGCTCTAACACTGGTTGGTGGACTTTGATGATTATGATCAACTAGCTGGTGTCCGCGTTTCATGGTCAACATCAAATCAACCCATTAACGGCCCACTACAGGGCACAGATCTCCTTCCACAATGAGCGGTTAAAGCCTCAGTCCAACACGCTAGCCCAGTGCAGATTAGTGGACACACACCTTTAACAACGTTATAGAGAACTTTCAGGCATGCAGGTTTCATCAAGATGTGTTCCTTCACCGTTTGAGGCAAATTATATATTAATTGCTTAAAACACACAACATTTCGACAAATTAGAGGTGCGATTTGAATCCCAAAATCGGCCCCTCAAAAATGAAGTTGGAATTCTACCCACCGTACATATCTATTCTATCACCGCTTAATTTGTTGATTGGTTGCTTAGTTATGACGTAAAGGAAGGACAACGAACCAACAAACAAACACACATTCGCATTTATAGTATTAGTGAAGATAACTGGGATCGACAGGTTAACATGCTTTCAAGGAACGGGGTTGGACAGCAACAATTTCCTAACTTATAGCCTGCAGCTTTCCTGACGATCTTTTCCTTTATTGTTAAAGCAAGTGTTTCTTTAAGCGTCTGTAACTAAGACCTCAGTTTTTAATCGACGGAGTTTGTAAACTCATTGTTTAGTTCCATTGTTATTTTTTTTAATTTCACTACAATATATAGAAAAATAAAAATTTATATTAAATGAATTATTTCATATTATATATTTTTTATAATTAAACTAGCTGTTGCCCGCGACCTCATCTGCATTTGATTTTGTTTTTTGATGTGGCATTCAATTCAGTTGTAATTCTAAAAAAAAAAAGAAAGTATTCAGTATCGCTAAGCCTTAAATGAGGAGTTCTGTCCTCTATCTCAAACCACATTTAGATCTAATCAAAGTTTGGGCAAAGTTAAACATATATTATAACCTCTATAGTACAAAAATAATTATTTAAATCGGTTATAATTTGTCGGAGTTATGGTGTAAAATAGTGAAACACTTTTATCCCCTCTCCCAAAGGAACCGAGCATAATGTCAGGATAAAAAGTATTCTATATTACTTCTAACACTTCCAAGAATATGGGAAAAAAGTTTCATGAGGATCGGTTAAGTAGTTTTGGCGTGAAAGCGTAACAAACAAACTTACATTAACATTTATAATATTAGTAGGGTAGGAATATTTGTATATGCATACCTATATTGTGAGCATGATGACTGTTGTTTCGTTTTATTATCTTAGTAAAGTACCTAATATGCCATTTAAGAATAATGTGCAGTACCCTGACAAGACTAAGGGTGCGAAGAACCTATAAATTATGTTATATTTTTGTTTGAATAAATAAATAAATGTTAACACTTGGCGGTGGTTCACATCTTTTTGCGCTCGATCTAAAGCGCAGCTGATAAAAACAACAGCAAGGAATAGTATTATGAATAGATTCACGATTTTTTTTATTCCACTACAAGTTAGCCGTTTACTGAAATCTTACCTTACCTGTTCCGTACGTGATAAAATAATCTGAAATGGCAGCAGCCCAGGCTTTTGATATACCCATAACCCTGTTCGGTTTTTCCCGGCGTGGTACGGGACAGCTTTTGAAGGTAGGTAACTAACTTTTAGTGATGGCCTCCTTTTGCACATTACATTATATTTAAATAAATGTTCCTGTGTGTGTTTTCTATATTATGCAATAAAGATATTTAAATGAATTAATATTATCTGGTTAGAGGCTTCGACTTTGAGAGATTAAATTTCAGATAGTTCAAAAAATGAATGTTTTTTCAGCGATGGCGATGGCGATGTGCGTATTGCCGTAGTATATTTATTATTCAGAGAATATAAATTCCTGTATTATCGAACCCGGAATATCCAACTTATGAGACCAAAGCGCTCACCATTGTGCATGGAAAGTCGTTCGTTTACCATTCGTGTTGTCTTTGATGTAAAATAGCGTGTCGTTTCTGAATTGCAATCTACGTTTTTCAGTCACTGTGCCGTGATTCACGTTGCAAAAAGCGAGGTTGCACCAATGCGATGCGGTGACGGCTGCTGACAGCGGGAAACACGTACAAAGCAACACTATCCCTACTTTCCGACTAATATTATAAATGTTAGTATAAATCTCTGTGTTGCTGATTAGTTCTCTTGCATGTTTAATAGTGCAACCAATTGACGTAGTTGTTTTTAGCTCCTGATGCAAAAAGACTGCGTTTTATAAGTTTAATGTGTCATTGTAATTGTGCTGCCAAACGGCAGAGCTGATTTTGATTTTGTGGTTTTGTTTATGTATGTTATATGCTATGTTTGATGAAAATCGGTCCAAGATGGCCGCCGCCACAAAATGGCGAATTAGGTACATAATTTTCCACAACTCCCTCAATATAGGTATCAAATAAAAGGGCTTGACAAGTAGAATACTATACACTATTTTAAATTTCAAATCCAAGATGGCCGCCCCCACAAAATGCTTATTATATATTCTTTTAACTACTTTTTCATAGTAAGTATTAAATGAAATGAATAAAATACACTATTCACGAAGGGAACGTTTTTGTATCGGGCGTTTTTTTTAACTATGAATTTATAGCTAACCCACAGCTGGGCAAAGGATTCTCTCTTATAGGACAGATGGTTTAAGAGCATAGACCAACCACGCTGCTCCAATGCGGGTTGGTGGGATTTAACCACGTTTACCACAAGTAAGTTATATTAAACGAGACGAATGGCGTCGCGTGCTCTCCACGGCACGGCACAGGGGTTAATGTTATGTGCACAGATTCCATAGGCTGAAGAGAAGTGATACGGGCGTTTCTTAAAGGTTTGTTCAAACTGAGGTGAACCCCGATTGAGACGTCGTGTAGAAGTTAAGCTTGTCAAGTAGTGTCAACGGCAAAAGTCAAAATCGAACGCTGCTGAGAACGCGACGATGTGGCCCTTGCTTAACTCGTAGGGGCGTGTTCAAACTGACACGAACAGTCGATCAATTGATGCGAATCTAAAGCAGGATATGGCATTCCGCGCCACCGCGATTTTATTATAAAGCTTTGTTTTCAAAATTGGAAGACATATCCCTCCCTTGAGGTACCAAGTACGAGTACACGTCAGTTTAGGAGGCCAAGCGAGCGAGCGGAGTGCTCGCAAAAACGTGCTTCATCGCGGGATTCAATCAGTTTGCCAGACCTTTTAAGTACTTTATTTACATTTGATTACTTTACAAATGAAGTGGTGTACCAGTTAGTAGATCTTCGCCTGCACTTCCATGGGTCGAGTTCGAACGCCAGCTAACCTCAAACTTGTCTAAGTTATGAGTTTTTTCAAACAATTACAATATCACTTAATTCAACGGTGAAGGAAAACAACGTGAGGAATCCTGCATGCGTTGCGTTCTACATAATATTCACAAAGGTGTGTGGTGTGGGTGGAATTCACACTGGACCAGCGTGGTGGACTACGGCCTTAAAACCTTCCCATGGTTGGAGGAGACCCGTGCCCTATAGTAGGCAGGCTATGGGTTACTAACTTTGCAAAACAAGCCAGGTTGAACCTTGAAAGCTGCCGCATACCACCACATAGTAACAAAATAAAATAATTCCAATGATCCACGATCAAAACAAACTTACGTCTTAATTTTAATAGTAATAATTGACGGACTGATCATATGGCCTAAGTGATGGTAAGATGAAACCGATAGCCTATAAATAGAACAATACTTCGCTCGGTATGCGAGGGACACGTCCTGCAAATTATCGCCCTATGTCCATGAATCTGAGGCGTAATCTGCGTGTTAAGCTTTATATGATGGTAATTACACCAGTGCCGCTCTTCAGACCGGAATATATCAATGCTACGGCAGAAGTAAGCATACTTCCCCGGACGAGCTCTGTCACGAAAACCTCTACTACGACTATACTTATCTAATAAATAATATATTATGTATTGAATTCTCGATTTCTTGTTTATTTTTATTCTGCAATTTAGCCCTTGACTGTAATCTAACCTGGTAAGTGATGATGCTGGAATGGCAGCCCCGAACTGGTAAGCGCAGCGTTGGTCGGCCCCCAACGAGGTGGACAGACGACATTAAGCGCGTCGCAGGTAGCCGCTGGATCCAAGCGGCTCAGAACCGTGGAACTTGGAACTCCCTACAAAAGACCTATGTCCAGCAGTGGACGTCTATCGGTTGATGTGATGATGATGATGATGATGATGAAGTGATGATGCAGTCGATGATGGTAGCAGGCTAACCTGTTATGGAGTATGGTAGTCATAATCGGTTTTCACGCGAAACCGCACCGAAACACTAAATCGCTTAGCGGCACGTCTTTTTCGGTAGGGTGGTAACTAGCCACGGCTGAAGCCTCCCACCTGGCCAGACCAGAGAAAATTCAGAAGTTATTAATTCCCAAATTGGACCTCTACTTAAATTCACTGCGCTCACCGTTGCGTCAGGGAGGCCGTCAAAACGTAAATGAAAAGTTCGTTAGTGTAATTATACTGTAATGGTACAAACTGCATAAAATCAACCTATTCATATCCAAAAAAAACATGTGGGGTCAGGGGTTACCTGTTTAAACGAAGGTTTGTACTGTACCATCCGAAAAGAGTCACAAATAACTAGCATATCATGTGACAAAGTATTGCAGCCAGCGTTTGACGATAACATCCGAACTGTACCAGGCGGAATCGAACGACTCGCATGGAGGCATAACACTTTTTCCAACTCCGTCGCGGTAAGGAACTCTGCGCCAAAAAATAGTAACATAGAAAAAAAACGAGATCATAGCACAACTAACAGCAATTATTTAAAAACCTATTAAAACTATCTTTATTCAAAGCAACTTTTGCTATTAATAATAGAATTTACAATACCAACCTAAAATAGATTTGATTCTAGCTTTTTTTATAACGATAGTAATCGAAAGTAGCAATTCTAATACAAAATTACCGGTATAAATATCTTCGATGTTTCAAATGCTCCTTTAAGTTATTCCTAATTTTCTTTTCTTCTAAAACACACAGTACTGAACAGAAAAAAAAATCGTGCTCTTGAAGACACAAACACGCCAAGATAGTTTTTATATATATATATAGATCAAAAAAACACAATTCGAATCTCTGTAGCATTAATGTTCTTTTCAAAAGTGACAGCCAAAAGTATATAGCGGTCAAACATATAGCACCTTTAGTTTGTTTCAGTTAAAAAGCACTAGCAATGCGGCAAACATGATATTGTACTTTGTATAAATAAAATGTGCAATTTAACTCAATATTTCTCAAAAGAGTGCCTTTTAGACTGTTATGTTGCCTCAGAAGCAATTCCCTTGTCACTACACAGTTTAAAGTAAAGTATGCCCGCGGCGTCTGTCTGTTTGAAAGCGCTGATCTCAGAAAGGGATTTATTTAAGTTTTCGCCAAAGTGTCTCGCGAAGAAGGCTCTTTGCTCAATGCACGAAGTATCTTTGTCTATATTTATATTGCACAAGAAACTATACGTTCAATACACAAAGTAGGATCTCGCGAATAAGTTACTAAAAAATAAAGACGTATGCATACTTATAGTGGTATTTATCAATATTTTATAGTAATAGTATTTTAAATTCATTAGTCTATAAAATAAAAAAATACAAAATACAAACAGTCTACAACTATAAACTGACACAAATGAGTTGCATTGTTACCTCTTTTTTGTAGGCCACTGGAAAAAATACAAAAATGAGTAAAAGTTCATTTTCACTTTCATGCACCAAATTTCGTCGTTAAACCTTTATATATGCGGCCTTAAACTGCCTCAGGCTCTAGAGCAATAACGTATGTATTAATATCTGAGTTTTTTTTATATGGGCTCGAGTCTTTTTGATTTTAAAGCATAAACATTTTTGAGGGAAATGGAATTGTAAAGTGAACCTAAGCACGAAGTTAAATTTTCCACCCGAATTGGTAATCGAACCTTAGGTCTCGAAGAATTTCCTCGCAATAGAAGAAAAAGCAGCTACTCATTCATAAAACCTATATTATCCAATGTATTTATCAACAGAGCGTATCATTAATTCGAGGATTGTTTTACAATCTTGTCGCACAGTCTACTGTTATTTAATCGAGGTTACGTTAAACACTTTAATATTTTCTTCATGACAAAGATACATCGACGGTCGATTTGCGCAGTGGGCAGCGATCCTTCTTTCTGAGTCTAAGGCCGTGGGCTCGATTCCCACAACTGGAAAATGTTTGTGTGATGAACATTAATGTTTTTCAGTGTCTGGTTGTTTATATATTAAAATATTCCTCAGTCATCTTAGTACCCATAACACAAGCTCAGGTAACTTTGGGGCTAGATGGTGATATGTGTTTTGTTGTAACATATTTATTTATTTATATTATATTATACATGGCAGCCAATGGCTCCACCTCAATTTGCAAACAAGATAGAACAAATTATACTATGTGTGTAACCAATACAAAAATACCTACAATATATTATTTTTTTCAAAGCTCTACCTAGTTTTGACACTCTTTAAGGTTGAACAGTAATTTAACAAGTATCTCGCGAGGTCGAAGTAAACTTGTGATAAATATACCCATAAAAATACACACACGCAAAGTTTTAGTCGTAAATAAGCAGGCCCTTGTTAAATACACAATGAACATGTTAGAACGTTGAAGAGACAACCTCATATTATGTGAAAATTAAATGTCTTGGCAGCCATCCCAATGGGGTGCAAACACTGAGAGTGTAATTACTAAGCTCGCTTTCACTTCTAAAACTCTATTGCGCTTTGAAAACGAAATGACATGTTCCGATTTTGTAAGGACTAATGAGATGGATGCATTTAAAATTTACTGGAGAAATATATTAGGGGTGAAATGCACAAACGCAACTTCGCTTATTTTAGACATACTTAACAAACTAAATGGGCTTAACTTTATCCTCTAACAAGCAGTTGAAATATCACTTGCTTCAACGGTGGAAGAAAACATCGTGAGGAAACCTGCATGCTTGAGATTTCTCCGTGACGTTCTCAAAGGCGTGTGGGGTCCACCAAAAATGCACTGGGCCAGCGTGGGGGACTACGCCTAAACTCTTCTCAATGTAGGAAGAGATCCTTGCTCTGTAGTTGGTCGGTAATGGGGTTTATATTATTATTATATTTAAAACTAAGGGGAATCAAGAGTTGATATTTATTTTATATAAAAGTTGTTACTAATAGGCAAAAGAGCTAACCCACTCTGGTGTCAATTGCATTATATCCCAACCACGCTCAGATCAACGGATGATTATTATGTACCATCGCAGTACATAACGAAGACCAAAATAGATAGAGTATGTTTTGCCAAATGTTGAAATGCAGGTCATTTCTGTAAACCATATTCAGTTATGAGAAGACCGAAGATAAAAAACAAAGTTTTACCTGACCGTTAAAGCGAGTAATGTTTAATTTTTTTGAACGCACGTTACTGCATAAGTTTGAACGGAGAACAAACAGCAACGGTCTGGTAGAAAGAACTTTAACTTCCCTTTCGGGAGGATCGGGGAACGAACTCGGTCTCCCCTAAATGAAACCCGAAGTACTAACCACTTGTTTATTACATAAAGGTTAAGTTATATCTTGTCCTCACTATTACGGTCTCTCTCTGTATATTCTCAGTTATCTTGACCAATCCAAGGCAGAAAACTAGTTTGCGGTTTTGGGGCTTGGTAATTAATGTCCATTGTCTGTATTCAATCTACCCGTAAACTACAGATTTATTAATTAGCAACGTTGTTATTGTCAAAAAAATTCCATACAATTTCTAACAATTAACAAGTTTGCTAAGCAACTTATAGATTGCAGATAGATTAGATATAAAAAAACTAACTTAAATAGGTATAATAAACTATCGGGTGATCATATTAGATATTAAAATATTTTTGGTTAAGAACAACAATTTTATTTAGAAAAAAAGACCTATTTCAGTAAATGCTTTTTTCAATGCACATAACCGTTAAGCTCACATGTATCGTAAGGGATGACTATTCGTTCATATGAAATCGATTTAAATTGGTTAAGATTTAACCGATTGATTTGTTTGTGAGTATTTGGGAAAAAGTTCTTCGAGTCATTGCTTAAAGAAAATCTATGGTTAGTTTAAAGGCACGTACCAAAATCATGAAATGTTAATATCATTTGGCCTAGGCACAGCGAACTAAAGTTATTAACTATATAAAATTTCACTGTGTATATGTACACTGTGCGTATGTATGTACACAAGTATGTACAAATACGCGCGTCATTCACAAAGTATAGGTCTGCAGCTCCCTTTTTTTTTTCTCGCCCATGTAACCAAATCAACCTAATCGTTGTTTGACCTAAATTTCCATGTCAACTGGACCCATCTGTTTTAGAAAATTTCCATTAAAAATGTCGATTATTTTACTTAAAGTATCGAGTTTTCGACTATGCGATGTCAGATGGCCAATGGACATGCCTACAATTGAGAATTGAATACCTTGGCTCCAATCCCAGTAGAGCGCAAACACTGGGCTGTGTAGTTAAGCCTGCCAGTTTACTTTTAACACTCAATTGCTCGTGTGAGAGAAGGATGTGTTTTGCTTTCCCAAGCCGATTCCAGTTCCATTTACTTATACTTATGCGTCAGTTTTCGGAAGCTTAAAAATGTAGTTGTTGTAAGTGTACATAATATGAAAGAAGTAAATCTTTTCTGTTTGTTTTTATACTCATCTATAGTTATACGGATTAATTTTTGTAACTTCATAACGCCAGAGCAGCTTGAAGAATCCGAATGAAGTTAAGCACAAAGATGGATTATAGTTTGGAATAGAACATGAAGGGTGGATGAAGTAGTGTGCATCTGATAGTATTAAATACGCGTATTCAAAAAAAAAATAAGAAGATAACTAACCCGCACGATACCAATTCGCAAGACTTCTATTTTCAATCAGCGGTCAAAAAAGAGCGTCTCTACTTGGTCAAATAAAATATAAGGAAATTTGTAAAAGAACCAGCGTTACCGAAATAGCTCAATAACTGAAGTTGCAATGGGTTGGGTACTGGGATCCAAAGGTTTCGAAACTACCACCCGGTAAAAGCAGGATTGGTAGACCACCAACTCGGTGGACAGAAGACATGAAAAGGGTTGTAGTAGCTGGAACCAGGCGGCACAAGATCGTAGGATTTGGAAACCTCATTTTAATAGCTTGCATCTTGGATATAAAACGATGGATATTGGATACTTTTAATCTGACAAAAGAACCAGGAAAACCTACGTAATTCAAAGTATCACACCTTAACCATCTCATAGCTCTAGGCATAATTGCATAAACGTAAGCTTGCAGATCGAAACCTTTCACCAAGGAAAACAAACGGTATTAAAAAACTAATCAATTTTACAACTTTTCCATAGATAAATTAACGTAAGACAGGTCATTTAATATTAAGTTCTCGCAAACTGCTGGTCTATTTGCTGAAAAGCTGACGCTCGAAAAAGCTCGAGGATATTTAATGAAGGTTGTCTACGTAAATCGTGATTCCAATTTAAAATGCAAACTTTTAAAATCAATTTGTTTGCCGTTCACGTGATATTGGCAGGACAATTAGCACAATTAGCGCCAAAAATAGTCAGAAGGAAGTAATTGTTTCTCATTCACCCCAAGGCGACGAGTGTTATTAGACGTGCCAAATTATGTGTGTGTGCGTGCGTGCGTGAGTGTGTGTGTGTGTGCGTGCGTGCGTGCGTGAGTGTGTGTGTGTGTGTGTGTGTGTGTGTGTGTGTGTGTGTGTGTGTTATGGTAGTGTCGAACGGATAAACCGATTATGATTTTGTTTGAAAAATAAATTAGTCGACTAGTACAATAGGAAAAGTCGGGCATTTTTTTACAAGTTCTGTCCACTATAAATATAAAGAACATCGAACCACCTACAGAACGCCGAAATAATTATACCGACATTGAAAGTAATCCGAAGTTGTTCTTTTATTATGATTTTTTAAGGACTTCATGGACATCTGCAGCAGGTCAATTATTTATATTGGAAATTTGAAAAAGCTGTGTCAAGTGGTCAAGTCACGCACAGATTTTAAATGCATATTTTAAAACACGGAATCAACATAGACCAGCAGTTTTTTCAGAATTTAAAATTATTCTACGTCAACCTCCTGGATGCAAATTACATATGTGTCAAATTTCACAAGATTGGTTTAACGATTGAGCGGAACAAAGGTAACAAATAAACAGACACAATTTCGTATTTAATATATTATTGTATGAATATAGATACCAGTATATTCAAACGTTTTACAATAAATTTAAATGCTTACCTGCAGAATTTCCCGTAGTTCAGGTTACATTGTACAGTAAATTGAATGGGACCATTGGGATTGGAGCCAAGGTGCCATCCCAATGGCACGTAAGTCGCAAATACATGTATTTATGTATGTAATTGAGCCTGAAATTCACTAGGTACTTCTACTACAATCAATTGCAGGTAACAAACAATGGTATAAACCGGGTCATGTTAAAACAGCACTTGCATTCTCACAGCGATATTCTTCAAATGTGTGAGTTTTGTCATTTTATCTCGTCCTAGGAGATCCAAGTTGTTTATAGGCAGTGGCGTGCACTTTATACATGCAAAAAAGCACTCCCTACCCAAATTATATTACCTAGCTCGTGTATGAAAGGAATCTTTCCAATTACCTGCCTTATGCATACTCTGGCCAAAGACCTTGTGCACGCCACTGCGGATATCTCTAACCTATAAGAAGTAAGTACCCATCTCCATGATGCCGGATATCTCCGAGCCAATGAAAACATCAGACCATGAGCATGGTTAGACCGAGCATATTATCGTTTACAACAGATAAGCAGGGACTACTACTAACAGCACCCAGTGGCGTGCACTTCAAACATGCACAAAAGCTCCGCCTACCCTAAAATGTTTGTATAGCTCATAAATGCAAAGGATTTTTCCATTTTTTGGCATCTTCCTTCTTTTTGCATACCCTGGACAAAACCCTGTGCATGCAACTGAATGCACCACGTCATCAAATTAAATCTATTTAAATTATATTGGCTTGTCGGGATTATCTGAATTTTATTCTGATATAAGACAATGATTTTATTCCTTAAGGAAAAAAAGTAGTCAATATCCCGACCGATGAGCAACTGTACTAGCTACTGCAAAGCAGTCAATGAGCTGGAGGAACTACTATCGCCTTGCTTATTTTTGCCGCTAAGCAGCATTGTTGCAATTCCGGTCTGGAGGGCGTGGTTGCCAGTATTAATTATAGGCGCATGAGGCTTCACAGAGACACAGGTCAACACTTTGAAGGATATGCTCCTTGCATTCATAGTTTTACACTTAACATCTAGAGGCCCATTCACTTGATCATAGAAAAATAAATAGTTTTAGCCTGACTTTTAAAAGTTCATGGATACTACAATCTCTACGGAGTTTTATACGCGGAACTAAGAATTATTTGTGCTACCGTTCGGGGGCACTAAACGGGATTTGAAACTTTATATCTATAACACTCTGGGGTTACTCAGTGAAAAGTTTCCCCCTAAAGCAGACTTAACTTACTACCTTATTTACTATCCACTTGAGGCGAACATGCAGAAACAGCTCATCGTATCTGGAGAGATGTGAAAGCACACTATATTTTATCGAACGTCAGTTAACATCAGTTATTCTCGTACCATATAACAAATTGATGGCTGTTTATTTAACCTACAGCGAGAGACTTATAATTTGATATTGTAAACATACGGGCCAATATATTAAGGTGGAAAAACTGTGTAAGTTCCTTTGTTATCGGGCTTTTAAGATAATTATAATAAATACACTAAATAAATAAACTACAACAATATACACATTCCCAGTCAGGCCCAAAGTAAGCGTAACTTGTGTTACAGCACACCGAGGATGGTAATATTCTATTTTAGAATCACAATTTGACCCTTCAGAGCTAAGCAAACGAAGTAATAGCGCCTTCGAGGCAAATGGGCGATGTGTCTCGGTTGATCGTGGTATGTTGTGCAGAATAGGGGATGCTAGTTTATTTTGCGTACTTTCATAGTGTTATGTCCTATGGAATCTTGTTATGGGGTAAAGCAGCTGATATCGAAACTATATTTATATTGCAGAAAAGAGCTGTACGGTCAATATATAAACTTAAATCACGCGAATCCCTCCGTCAGAAGTTTAAAGAAATAGGCATACTTACTGTAGCTTCACAATATATTTATAACAATATAGTATTTGTAAGACAACATATTAGTCTTTATAAACAAAAAGTGGACATAAACAGTCGACTTACAAGAAATGGTCATAAATTAGTGTCATCTGCATATCGTCTGCGTAAGGTACAGGGATCATTTGTGGGATTGAGTATACGCTTTTATAATATGATTCCTAAGGTGATTTTGGACCTGCCAATGCACAAGTTTAAAGAATTTGTTAAAACACATTTATTACAGCGAGGTTACTATACAATTGATGAATTTTTTAATGACAAGGTTGCTTGGAAGCATCCGGCACCGCTTTCAGCTCTCACAAGATAGAAAAATGAATGTTAAAATGCAAAATGTAAATTGTTGATGTTGGAAAAGAGCAACTGCTGAGTTTCTTGCCGGCTTCTTCTCGGTAGAATCTGCCTTCCGAACCGGTGGTAGAATCACTACAAACAGACAGACTTGACGTTTCAAAAGTGCTTATATTAGGCCTACTTGAAATAAATGAATTTTGAATTTTGAATTTTGCAAGTTTTTAAAGGAAATTTAATAGAAGTAAGATGTTGACGCCAATCACTATAGATACTCTTATTAAGTTGCTAATGGATTGAACATGGCAATGGCAACGTTTTTTGAACCATGTGTAAGGTAAAATACTGTATCTGTTTAAATTTACTAAATAAACGATTCAGCGAATAAACGTTCCATTAGGTTTGTGCTAGACGTTCTGCGGTGCAAGACCGCAATCGTTCTTTAGATAGAATAGCGGCTGATTGTACGAATACAGAGGCACTCAATAATATTAGGAAGTGAGCGAGCAATTTAACTTAACAGGAAAAGCGCTTTTCCTATCCCTCTCTAACGATTCAATGCTTAGTGATTCCGTCCCATGTACAACAACTGTTGCGGTAATTTAACTATAGAACTAAAAGGTGAACCGACTTTTTGAACTATTGTCTATGCCTTTGTGGTTTTCATAGTGGCTGATTTAGATTACATGTGGTTTTTCAGTGATATTTTGTAGTAATCTCATGCCATGAAATAAAATTTTTGATTTATAAAACTGAAGAGACTGTGTTATTAAACTTACTAATGTCAGGATCAAAAAGTTTCCGATTTAAAGCGTATAAAATGACTTTAGTATTTTTTATATATTATTGATCTTGACACATGTAAAACCAAATTTGATACATTCCATATTTAAAGTTTCTTTTCAATAACACATCTATACTAATATTATAAAGAGATGACGTTTGTGAGTTTGTGACGCTGTAAAGGGTAATCGCTGGATCTACTTAACCGATTTTCAAAACTATTTCACCACTAGAAAGCTACGTTATTGTGGAGTGTCATAGGCTATATATTAATCTGAAAACTGAATAGAACTTTTCATGGGAGTCGAATTTACAAAGTTATTATTAATAAATTAAAGTTCACTACTACTGAATCAGGTCTTAAAGTTTGTATAAGATTAAAGCTTTTGGAAGCCCTATAGTTTATTTTTATTTGTTTTAACTTTTTATTTAATATTGCCAGATGATGTCACCTCTAAAGTTAATAACATCTTAATGAGACTGGCGACATCTAAAGTTGTTCTGCCCTTAATCGACACTAACAGGCAAGTCGCGTGCTTGAAATGGCCAGGAAGTGAAAAGAAAGTGACGATTAGGTTTCCTTAGCCATTTTCCGCCGATAATGGCGACGACAAGCGTTTAATGAACGGAACTCTAATTAGCTAATGTTAAATCTAAGTGGAAGTGCAACGTTGAAGAAGGTTTTTTCTTACGTTTAGGAAAATGCTGAATGTCTCGTTGGTGTATTGCTTAGCTTTTGACAACGGCTTCCATTTTCTGGGCTTGATTTCTGCCCAGCTGGGCCTAAGCTAACTATAAATTATTGGGTATTCTCGTTAATTCGAAGTACCAGTGCGAAGTTAAGAAATTAGATTTACTTATCACTTATAGCAGCACGTTTAATCATTGACAGTACTGATTATTAAAACTAAATGAGGTTAATTTATTTCACGTTTTTATTTTATTTGAAAGATTGGATCGAGCGCCTGGGCAGTCAACAAATATGCCGTCATGTTTAACGGCGTGACGCTCTCTTTTGCCTTCATGCCCCCTCTTTTTCACTGCCCTTGGCTATCTCTGGTGTTGAAGTTTTACATAGAAATAATATGATAGAATTTAAAAAGAGATACAAATGTTTAATCTCGCCAAGCTGCATTGGAGCAGCGTGGAGGAGTGCTTAAAGTGTTCTTTTTTATTATTTTAAGAGAGAATAGTAATGGGAGATTATAATTCCTTTAATAAGTAATCTAACGATAAACTTTAAAACTAAAGCCCCGATACCTACGCTCCGTAATGAAACAAGGGATCATTTAAAGCTTATTGTTAAATCATATCTAACCATCTACAATGTTTCCCAGTGGTCAGATCGGTAATTAGACTAGACTGGCCAACGGGAATAATATTAGACATTTGGTAGTCCCATAGAAACTGTTCATAATAAATGTTTATTAGTTTGTATATCGCAGACTTTACCTTTAGAATCTATTAAACGCAACCATGATTTTCGTATTTCAAATAAAACCTTTTATTTCATATCGAGAACAATCCCAAGACAAATGTACAATATATTTGTCTCAATATTTGTTTTCAATATTTGAGCTTTTCAATTTCAATCTGCCAGTAATACCTACCGTCGAGCTACAAAAGGCTATAGTTTAATATTTTTGCGAAAGTACATTAAAGTGACTGCTTTGTTTTTATATAAAATATTATTAATGTGTCAGTAACATATTATTAATGTGGCAACGGTAAATAAATTCCGTATTATGCACCGCGGACAAAATGTAGCTGAAAATTAATTAAACGTAAACATTGTAGTATTATGAGCTTTTTAAATTAAATAATTAAATTTAATCGTTGAGAACTCGTTAGTATAACTTATGTAAAGCTATACTTCAGATTTTTTATGACTGAGCGTTTATGCAGTCTAAGGTGATAATGGGCTAAACTGTTAGGGTGTTATCTATAGCCTAAAATAGTCCATTGATGGACTAAAGGCCTCTACCAACAGGACGGTTTGCCCATAATCACCACGCTGGGCAGGCAGGTTGGTGATCGCAGTAGATGGTAAAAGTAGGACAGAGGACGTTGCTGTATAACCTTAGTCGCCTCGAAAGACAACCGTGGTAAGAGGAGGGGTGGTGACTACTGTATTCTAATTTGTCGTCACCCCCAATGCTAGGGGTGGTTATATTTAACCCATGCCCGTAATCTGTTTCTTTACATCTCATCTTAGCGGCACGTCTTTATCGGTAGGACACAAACTAGCTATGGCCAAAGCCTGCCACCAGGCCAGACTAGAGAAAATCGATATTAAGACCTCTGACTTAAAACCACAGCACTACACTGCTGTATTAGAAAGGTCGTCAAAAATGTGCTATTATTTTAATTTAGAATACGTAGTGAGACACACTTACAATTTAAAAACAGAATGTCATGTTGTTGTGCTAGATGACCTTGTGAATTTCAGGCAACCTTCAAAATCACCTTTGACACACCAACTTCTTGAAGTAGGTAATTAATCTATGCCGTAGTAAAGAATAATTTGAATAATTTATATGTTTAGGTATATTTAATGAAATCCTAAAATTTCAGTGTTAAGAATAAAATGTATTTATATATTGGAGTAGGTATATAATAATTCATTTAACAACTTTTTCGAACCATAGATTACTAGAGAAATGGGGAATCGATAAAATAGGAAAATGTCCGGAAGCCGATTCATTGTTTATTTTCTTTATTTCTGTCATAAAAAGCACTATAGTACGACATTTACAATCTCCTAAAGCAAACTGGTCGTTTATTAATTTTGATGTATATCGGGGGCGTGATATATTAGGTATCTGGATGGGTTTAGTGTAGAGTCTATTCATTGAGTAGAACGAGGTCTTAGAATTTAACTTTCTATTGAATTTGTATTTTACAAAAAAACCCATAGAATATTTCATTTGCTTTACAATATACTTTGCCACCAGCTAAGTCCCGTCAGTGCTTTTAGAGGGTAGAAATGTTAAATAGCCCATAACTTTTGCCTCTCGACAGCTTAGCTATGCTCATTGCACAACTTGCAAAAAATCTGAAGCCATTTTCATCATCATCATTAAATCAACCGATTGACGTCCAGTGCTGGACATAGGTCTCTTGTAGGTTCCAAAATTCACGATTCTGGGCCGCTTGTATCCAGCTGCTCTCCGCGACTCGCTTGATATCGTCCATCAGTTGAGTCATCAGTTTGGTTAGTTAATTTTCATAAAGATATAGATGTTGTGCCCGCTCTTAATATTATCAAAGGAAAAGGCAAGAAGTAAGAACTAGCTAATAACCAAGAAATCGTTGCGATTGTTTCGTTTTTTTTAATTTTGCGGGAACCGTCTTATTCCCAAACAACCATTCCCTTACACTTATGCAAACATCCTATATGTATGAAAACATGAATAAAGAAAGTTTGAATTTAATTTAATAGCTTTCTAATGGTGAAAGAATTATTAAAAACAGTTCAGTAGTTACAGTGTTTATTGACTAGAAATAAACAAACAAATCTTTCCTCTTCATAATATTAGTACAGAAGTACACACAATGCAAGAATACTAACGTGTTTAAATACTTCGTGAGGGTCTACAGCCTAACTTTGTTGGCTGCCGAGTGTCGAGGTATGGCCTTTTGGTCTGTACGAAGTGTTCGCCAAATATAATAATTTTAACCATCCCCATTTGGCCTTTGCCTTTTTGTGTTTTACGTCATCCGACCCAGTTTTCATTACTCTTTCATTCATTATGTTATATGCAACCATTCCAAATGTTTCGAAATACTTCACAGTATAACTACGAGTAGTTCCCGTAGAATTATGTGTAATTATGTGTTTCAAGACATTAATACGAAGTGCACATAACATTACCAAGACAATGAAAAAATGTGCGTGCACTAGTACACATAAGAAGTGAAACTTCCATATTCGACATTGAAATCTCCACTTAAAATCATCGGTATTTTATAATTATTGTTACCGAGTATAGAGGCACTTACCACTTATGTATGACAACAATGAATGGTGAAGAAAATTAATAATATCGTCCAACTTCGTATTATTATATATATATAGTGCAACAATCAAAATTTTCATACCATAAAAGCCATACATAAATCAGTAACTGCTAAAGCCAGTGACTGAAAGTCAGGAGAAATAACAGAAAAATCCATTCTTGTAGTTCCAATGTACAAAAACATAATAAGAATTATGATATATTCCTATGCTTCGTGTTCAGCTGTTTAAGTATTGCGATGCATTTGAAATTCCAATAAACACGAACAAACTGTGGTAGGAACAAGAAAAAGATGGCGCGTAACGGAAAAATGTGACGCCCAAAATAAGACGGTAAATTTTTTCCAACGCCGACAAAGAATTTTTCATCCATCATTATTCTCAGCCAACTAATATTTTAAAGGAAATACTCATAAACATATTAAAATTATATCAATAGAGTAGACAACACCGCGCTTCGTCCAAAAATAGTCTTAAGTATTTAGTAGAGCTAGCATACACATCTTATGCTCAAAAAACTTGTGATTGCCTAAAACGAAAAAGGATTTCCGTGGCATGAGTTAAGATATTGTACTAATAGTACAACGAATACAAACCGCGTGCACAGACCAGTGATAAAACTAATATAGTACTGCAACCCAACTCGCTACTCCTGCGCCAATATGTAAGTCGATAGCTGGCTCTTACGAGTATTTAGCCCAACAGCTAAAGTCTAGCAGTTCAAAGTGGCCATAGCGCCAGCGTTTTGGGCACCATGCCCATGAGTGAACAGTTGAAGCGCTTATATAATTTTTGTAAGTCTAAAAGTATATCATAATTATTATAATCAGTCGCGTGCATACAACTTTTGACAACATACATCAATCAGAAAGATGGGATAAAAGATAGATTAAAAAATTAGGGTAGGCAATGCTTTTGTACATGTATGAAGTGCACGCCACTGATTATAATGTACCTTAAAGTAATCAACAGAGTAAACACTCTATGATCGATCTATTACCTATTTTTCCGTAAGTGTTCCTAAATGGCCTTTTTTCTGGATAAAAGCTATTAACCTGATTAAGAGACCAAACCCATAATACACATTAAGTGGCGATACGCCAACGCTATCATTTTTGTTTAAGAATAAAGGGACATTTTTCTTATTCCTGTAAGTATTTCCATTCTCAATATAAGGCAATGTGCACATTAGACGTAAATTTTACAAAGCAGGGTTTTATTCTCTGTGACATCAACATTATTTCTGAACTAATGATATTACTGATTCATAATTTAAATTTCTCGTAGAAGTACACCCTTTCTTTAATTCTACTTCTTACATATAAAATCTTATTAAGCATTGTATTTCAAACCCTTGGTCCTGGTGTTCGAAATGAACAAAAAGTGCATGGGTTTTAAAGTCTTTCAGGGGACTTTTTCATTCGCTTTTTGGGTGACGTAAGAGAAAAAAAGAGAATCTGCGCGAGTCCTCAATGATCGTTGATTAAATATTGCTCAGGACGAGATCCCACGACTTACTTCGATGACCCAAGATCTGTCGTTAGCAAATGTTTGAACTATGTTTTGTTTCATCAAACATAGCTATTAACAATACTAGCTAGAGCCATAGTGATTATGAAACTTAACAGATACGTATATACGTAACACAAATTATATTCCTTGTCTGTGTTATTGCAGAAAAACAGTAACAAATTAGATAAGATTTATAACACACCTCTCTTTGCGAGTGCCTCTCATAAAAAATGCCACTGATATGAACTACACTTTAGTCTTGCTTTCTGGCGTACAGTTAAACAGTAGAATAGTGGGGAACAAACCCACTTCGGTGGGAAATAAGATCCATTCCTCGCAAGGCTAACTCTGTACCCGCTGCACACTATTAACAATGCTAAATGGACAAAATATTTAAATTCAATTATACGCTGGTTCCAAAAATAAAATTTAAAACTGGCTCTCGGTATTCATGTATTCTTTATTTTTTTATATTTTCAGCGGATTTATTCGAGTTCCCGCGATAAGGAAATTACATCAACAGTATTGAACCATGTCTTTGTTAGTCAGATAGATCTAGAATACATCTCCTCATTAAAAACTGTTTTTATGAAAACTGTTTTGTACTGTTATGTGGAATACAGGTTAAATTACAAGAAAGCCTATCTATGTTAGTTATTTAATTGATGTAACTATAAACTACTGCTGTAATCCAGTCTGCTTTTATTAACTTGTCAGGCAACTACGATTCTCAGAATAATGTTTGTTGCAATTGTTCTACACTTTCTTTTTAAAGTAACATCACTTTTTGCATACATGATGTTTATATTTTATTAAAAGAGTACAGTATTTGGCTCTGAACTCTATAGCTACTTGTTAATTAAAGTATTGTAGTATTAAGTAGCAAAATTTAGAATCATTTCATAGCTCATAAACATTAATAACCTTAGTTTTATTAATTTCCCTTACCCACATAATATGTTCTTTTTAAATACAAAATATAAAAAATAATCTCATATACAGAAGACGATAAGCTCTTCTTTTAATTATAATTCCATATATTTCACTAAATAAATAAAACCCAAAGTCTGTTAAGCTATTCAAAATATTAATTAACAATTTAGATTACTGATAAATTTTGGCGAGAAACCAAAACTTTCATGACAAATTTAGAAAATGAAAAAAAATGTATCTTTAACAGTAAATAAATACTGCTAAATGTTCACTCCACCGCATCTAGTTTCAAAGATCTAATGAAAAAGATATCAGAAATGTTACTATAATAGTTTTTTTAGATCTAATTATAATAAAATTTTTGTGAGAGATAAGAAGATTAATTGATGATCCCAGTTTTTTGCCCAGTCGCAATTCCGAAGAAAAAATGCATGGTTGGCTTTTGTCGACGTTATTTAAAATTTCCTCGGCAGCCACAAATCATCAGACTTCCATGACAATATTAAATTATTGCTGAACGCCTATCGGTACTTTGGATGCAATATGACGTAAAAAAATCATTTTTACACTGCATTTTAATTATGTTCCGGGAAAATGTGTGATCAGTAAGAGAGTGAATGCTACATGGGCTGCTTAATGATTTCGTTAAATGTTCTAATAACAAGGGAAAAATTATGCCATCAATAAGGAGCTTATTGTTTTACCGTCTGGTTAGTCACGAAACTGCTTTGTTACTCTTGAGTATTTTCGACAACGGACCACGTTGTCTTGTGTGCAATTTCCGGGTCGTAATAAAGTGTTGATCAGTGTATCACGTCGGCTTCATTTGTTGTCTCTAATATGCTAATGTTCATAAATGTCTCCATTTTTACAGCGTTGAGGGCAGCTTATAAATACCTATTTTCTTAGACAAAAGAAGCATAAAAACTTAGGGCTGATGATCAATCTTTAAGTTCAATCCACTAGGCCACTATAATAAATTACTAAGCTAGTTAACTTTCCGATGATAAAACTTTGTACTTAATAGCCCAGAGTGCCTCCATTAGCCGTCTGTTAGGCATAATGAAATATCCATGACAGGATTACAGCTTGTGGAAGAATAAGCGATTAAGGTGTTTTTATATATTTCCGTGCACTTGACCAGTGAGCTTCTTATGTAAAGGTTAACGCATAACGTCATCTTTAAGCTTTTTAAAATATGACCAACTCGTTTTAACGAATGATGGAATAAAAATAGGATCTATACGTCATATCAATTCATTACCAGCCCACTTCAGGACACGGATCTCCTCCCACAATGTGCCGTACTCCACCACGCTGGCAAGGTGCGGATTGGTGGACTCCGCACGCCTTTGAGAACATTATGGACAATGTAAGTTACCAAAAAAGTAAGCCTTTTTTTAATTAGCCAAAGAGAAGACAAAATTTAGTATCCCTTTTAAGATTCTAGAATTACCTAAACTTATGTAATATCAATGTCAGAAAAGTAAAGAACAAGAATGCCTTATTTGACAACGGGACAAAAGATATTTCAGATGTTTCGAGGCAGTTTAAAGCATGTTTTTGAACACACGACGCAAAAACGACGTGTATGTTTGAGTGTGTGGGTGTGCTTCATGTTCGAAAGGCCACCGCGTCAAAACAGCGGATTACCTCAATTTGGGTATCAAATGAAGGGCTTGACTAATAGAATAATGTACACTCTATTGAAATGGAACGAGGAATATTTTCAATTTTATTTTAAGCGATTTAACATCACTGGCTGCAAACTAGTGCCATCAATAAGACATCGACAGTTCAACATGGCAGCAAATACAGTGAAGACCCAGAAGAATAAATAATGGAAGAGAAGTATAATGGAAGTAGTAGTACTCGCGGAAAGGAGTGAAACTTAACCGTGTAGAGAATGTGTACGTGTCGCGGAGTTTCTGGAGTTTGTTACGTGTACGTGGTAATAAAGGTACCAGCTTCAAGTATCCGTGTCTTTAACGTTATTCCGAACCCTCGCTCGTAATAAAAATTTAGCGCACGGAGAATGTGGGATTTGGCAAAGGTAGATAATGCTTATATATTTATAAACATTATCTACAAATTTAAAATTCAAAAACCGCCGTCTTTTAATGTCTTGTAGATTATTTTACCAGTCCAGCCTTTTCATTTGATAATAAACCTATTGAGGTAATTGTAAAAAAATGTAAGCTACCCAATTTTCATTAAACATTGCCAAGAGCACTCCGACGTATTCACCTTTCAAACAGTAAAAGCAAAATCAAAATCAGTTCACCTGTTCGGGCACAACGATGTCACAAACAACACACACACGCACACACACACACACAACGCGTAAGTATTATGAACAACTGAAATATACATATGTACTTAATTTTTTTTTACTTTGTAACTTTTGTAACAAAGGTAAATGGGAAAGATAGTAGGAGGAGGAGGTACTCACATCGTTTGTGTTCTTTGACGATTGATGCCTTAGTCATATAATGTTATTAATAATACATTGACAGAGTATACAATACTGATATAATAGATTGTCAACATATGGCCCGTGAGCAGCAATTAATCAGCCTGCGCTATTAGTCAAGTGGTTCTACGGCAGTTTCCCGATAAGCTTTGATGAATGTGACGTCGTCGGGCTTAGATATGTCTGCGAATATATCAAACTGAAGTCATTATTCTGTCTTTCGTCACGTTGCGGAAGGACAGGAAACACGTTGTTGGACCATTACTTATAGAAACTGCTTGACTAAACTTGTGTTGTCAATAGTTATTTATCCATATTTCATTCTTGGCGCAAAAATACCGCTTTGTTAGAAGTCTTGCTAATTATCTACCTGCCGTAGTCCGTTTTTTTTAAATAATTGTTTTAAGTATTGCGACTTTATTAAATTGGTGATAATACTTTTGGATTCGATCTAAAAATATAAAAGGTTCTACATTCCGAATATTTCATGAAATGATTGATGTCACTTTTTAATATTCCGTACACTGATTCACTTGTATTCATAATAAAGTTCTTAAATTATTAACGGCTTTCGAGGTTATTTAATTGTTATAGTGACTAAAATTATATATTGCAATGGTTTACATTGGGCATACATTTTGCAACTAACAGCCTATATCAGCGGTCGTTGCTGAGCAAATATTCATTAGCATCAGTTACCGAGGTCTTTAAGTTAGAAAATATTGTCCTTTCTTCTTTTTTCTACCCTTGGCTCATGCTAAGTGGGGCGGGTCGGCAAAACATGTCGCTCATTTGCGACAAGGATGACATAATTAAAAATTGAGACTTTTTAGTTAACGATAAACTGAAGTACAGTACTGAAGTAGGGTACTTTTTAGGTTTATAGCGGTTTTGAAAATAATTTTAGCAAAAGTTAAAAAATGCTCTCACGTAATTTTTTTTTTTGTCTTAAACAAGCTTGAATGGCTTTTCCTTCCGCACACTTCTATAAGCCGTCATCTTACTATCAATATGCTTAAGTATTATATCCTAATTCACGCCATCCATATCTTCTTTGTACTTTCTTGATTGTCTTTTTCTAAGATCCTTTTCATAACGTGTTTTACTTCCCCCTGTGTTACATCATCATTCTATGCAATATTACTGCTAATTCTTTTAAAGTTATTGTAATTTACGATTCGTATTACTTTAAAACAAGCAAAATATTAAAGCTACAAAATCCTAGCTTGCGATGACAAATTATTGTTTTGCTTCAGTTATAGTATCGTCTGCGCTCAGCTAAGCAGTTAAGTCGAATAAGATATCGGCATTTGAGAGATAAAGAATCGAAGTCATTTTTAGGTGAGATGATATGTAGTAAAATTTAAATGACATTTTATTATTTGTATGAATATGTGATTATAATTTCATAACAAAATAAAAAATCGGAACATATTTCCGGTTACAGCCAGGAAACACCGACATATAAAATTTGGTTCACGTAACATAAGCTAAATAATCTAGTTCTGAGGCTTAAATTGTAGAAATGCATGAATTGAATAATTGATGCATAAATTCTAACTTATTTGCTCACAGCTAAACTGTTTCTACTCGATTAATATCTGTTTAGCTTTAAACAATAAGTAGTCCATGACATAACCCACTAAGTTCTCATATTTATTCTATTTCTGCACGTGATACTTTATCGATTATTTGAGCAAATGTTGTTTTAGAATGATTGTAATATTAAATAAGTGTATATTTGCGTAAAGTGCAATATTTAGATTGTTATTCTATCACTGTATTCATTTAAATCGAAAAGAAGTATAGTAATTCTATCCAAAGTGAATACAAAAAATAAGTGTGTGCATATAACCGTTACGCGCGATTAAAGTAAAACTTTTGTTATTATTTATTGATGAAAGAGTAAAATGTTCCTGGGACTCCGTCATTTAATTTAATATTCACTATTTCATTTTATATTCTACTAGCTGTCCCGGCAAACTTCGTACCGCGGATCATTTTTTTTTTTTGATGAATGTTATATTTTAATACTTATTATCCTATTCCGGTCTAAGAGGAATCCAAAAAATCAAATATCATAAAAATTGGTCCAGCCGTTCTTGAGTTATAAATGGCGTAACTAACACAGCTTTCTTTTGTATATATATAGAAGATGTAAAATTCATTAATATCACTTTAACATTTTATAAATATTTTCATTTGTTAAATAGAATAATTAAGAGTACAAAATTGAAGTATAGATCAGCACATGTCAAGAAAAATTGTCATAGAATATTGTAGAATGTCGCAATCGTCAGAAAGTTTATTAATAATTATTTATTTATTTCAAAACTAATATATAAACTATAAAACTAATATTTAGAGATTTCAAGCAATTGCAATCTAAAACTGTTGAATTTTTATTCACTTTGCTATTCACAATTGATCCGTTTGAAAATATTGGAAATAAAGAATCCAAATTGATTGTGATATTATTGCCACTAGCTGGCGTATAATTCAAGAAGCGTGGCAAGAGTATATGACATATTCTTACGACCCATCCAAGTTATTATTTTTAAATAGTGGAAACTACACAGACGTCTGACATTAGCGTTACTTCGTTCAGAAAAAAATCTGAGTTACTCCCTAGTCGCGTCTAAAGAAGTTTTACTTCAACAATGCAAATATGATTTTACTGGCGCAATTTTATTAAGTTTTTATTAATTTAAAAAAGCATTTATTTATTTATTAGCTTTTCAAGGGAAACGAACAGTATTACTACACATAAGTAATGCCTTATTTTTATAACACATAAAACAATGAAGTTTCCAAGAGCATAACGTAAACAATCTGTAGCTACCTGCTGAAATTTTACATGCGATGCCAAATTAACCTATTTGGATTCTATGAGGCACCGTATAGTACCAAAGTGCACCACAGCCTCAGGGAGGTTGGTAAAAACAATTATAATGACCCTTTTCCTGTAACTAAGTGCTTTTCTTCTCGACTGTTTCGTCATCAGCTTGCGATTGTATTCGAGCACTAACTTATCATCGTTGCGAAATAATATGCAAACATAGAAGAGTCAGAAGAGGAAAAATAACGTTAGTTAGTTGAAAGATATAATACTGCAGTGCGTATAACGGGAAAAATGTTAGTATGCAATTTTCAGATCTCTCAGTATTAGTTCAAGGTTAGAATATTCTTTTATAAAACTCACAGTAACAGGTATAGATTCAGTCATTATTAGAACTATATTTCTTATAACCTCAAATTTTAATTACTGATTTTCGAACTAAATACTTAGTTAATTATGACTATGAAAAAAATTTCATTTCTAAGATTGAACCAATAAGATATTAACTCTCGTATGCGGCTAAGAGTGAATTATAAGTAATTTCATTGATAGAAAACCTATAGAGGAAAGAAATAGATAGAATCCATCCTGCAGAAGGACGTAGAAAAGTTTTAAAAGATACAAAACAGATGCGGAAAACCGCAAGAAGGCCACCTATATAATATGAACAGACTACGATTCAAAGATAATGAGTCAGTTGTTAAACTTTTTTACACTTTAATACATATTTTCACATTGGATATATTAAAGTTTTTACGTTAATACCTATAATAATCACGCAGAACTCAATACCTACAATAAAAAAGTTCCGTACGTTAATGAGTAGAAACTATCCAATTGAATCTAATTGAAATCTGAAATGCGGCGGACTACTATTCAGTAGTCCGCCGAACCCGTTTTAGTGAACCATTTTAATGAAGATTGTGAATTGGTTTTTTCTCATTACTGGTAATCATTGGTCTAGTTTATACTATAATATATGTATTGAAACTATGATCTCTGGACCTATCAAATATCAATTATTTACGTCTTACTATCAGCTATAACTTAGCTATTTTGGGCATATCGATGGCTAAATCTTTGACAATGAGCATCGATCTCCTACGGATATATCATTTCTTACCTTCATGTAAGGTTATATAAATTGGAATTTAAATATAATATCTGTATAAAAATTACTCATTTTGTAAAGTTTTGATTGAAAATATTGTACAACAGATTTTAGTTAAGATGCTCTTATGATAATGGGACGGTATTTAGAATAATTAAAAACTTTTTCTTTACATTTGTTTTCATTCATGCACACAGCCGTGTTTAGATTTAAGGTCAAATGGGGTTACGGATTACTGTGGCAAAAGCAAAGATGGTCCTTTGATCACATAAGTGGATAATATTAAAACATCATGTTCTTAGAAAATATTAAAAATGTATATACTCGTATGAACGCTTCATAAGTGATGTGATGGGTCTACATGATTTTTTATTTCGTGGAATTATTTTGTTTCAGTCAAATTTAGAGATTATTTTTCGCATTCTATATTTTTTTATACATACATTTACGTTTTAACTTAGTAATAAATAACAACATGTTATGTGAATTAACTAAATTGGCCCCACTTCGCTAGTGCGGACACCTGGAGAGAACGGAGGAAAATTATAATGAAAAAGGTGTACTGGGGAGCCCAATACAAAAACCCAAGCCAAATACTACTCATTCTCGTGAACAATGATTCCGTACTCCAGAAGTTAAAGTATTGGAGCTAAACGATTCTATTGAACTTATTGCCTAATTTTTTTTAGAGGTTTTTATTAAGAATTGGGCAATTTAAATTTGTAATACAGTCTATCCTATTTTGTTGTATGTTTGTTTTTAACCATTTCTTTGCAAAAGGAAACTGTAATTATTTAAAATAAAATGCATATTTAATGCAGTAAACTACTTTTTGATCCATCATTCCAATCGGAGATTTAATGTCAAAATTATCGCGAGTTTATCAAAAGTAAGGAAAAAACAGCACTATTTAGAGAAACCGTTAATCGAAAAAGTTATTTTTACGAACTCCACCCTACTATTTTTTTACAAGAATACAGATCTTAAAAAGAAACCAACCATTGATGAAGTCGCAGGTTTTGGACTATAAACTACCTCTAGTAAATAAAAATCTGTTCTACAATGTTAAAGTAATGTTTTTAATGTACTCGTACCTAATACTTCATGGATAATTGCTGCGATTTTTCTTGGAAATCTGTTATGTACAACTTTTCCAAATTTCTTGTCCACAAGTCGATAGTAAGTGAAATAATTGGTTGTGACGGACTTCCGACCTATTTTTGTACGGCACCCTAAAAAGGCCCAGCTTGACGTCCTAGGTATCGGAGAATCGATAAAGCTTGTGACGATTTGTAAGCCCCCACGACTGCTGATTGGTCCCAGAATCAGCCCACAATCAGCTGACTGCTAATTGGCCCCAGAATCGTTTGGTGTTGGCGACTGAAACACTTTTTGGGTAACTGATCAAGGGAAGTAGGTACATTAGCTTGTATACATCGTATACCTTTCATCATATCATATGGTATTGTCTTGATCACACTCCTCAGCTTATTAATGACGCATATGGTTAAGTGAAGTGGTGATAGTGCGTTTGGCAGGAGCTCGACTTTCCTTTCGAGGTGCCGAGTTTGAATACTAGTAAGCAACTCTAACTTTTCTAAGTTTTGTGCGCAAGCAATTAAAATATCACTTGCTTTAACTGTGAAGAAAAGCATCGCGAGGAAACCTGCATGCCTGAAAGTTCTATATAATGTTCTCAAAGGTGCGAGGAGTCCATCAATCCGCACTAGGCCAGCGTGGCGGACTACAGCCTTAATCCCTTCTCATTGTAAGAGGAGACCCGTGTTCTGTAGTGGGCCGGTAATGGGTTGAAGTGATGATGATGATGCTTAAGTATCCTTGCAGATGTTTTGTATTTATAGCTGAGATCCACTAATTTTGTTTGATGCTCTGATGTTATTCGGTGATAATAACCGGAACCGGAATTTGCGAGACACGGGGCTGGACAACACCGAATTCCTAACTCCGGAATGCTACTAAGAGTATCTTGCCAGAAAAATCCACAATATTTTAGGTTAGTTCATAACAATTATTGGGAAGATCCGGGATATCATCCCAGTGCCTCGTAGTCCGTATTCGAATGTGGCTACAACTAGATCAATGACGTTGTCAAACATTGTAGCACGTTGACGTTCTTTGTGATTATATAATGTAATACGCTGAACTAGTCACAGCGTAAACCCATTATATAAAACTGAAATAAATGCATTAGATATTCGTCACACTGTACACTAGACTGTGTAACTGCGAATTATACAGTGTTTATAAAATGATGCATAGAGCTTTAGGATTTGCGGTTACCAGGAACGGCTTGAAACTAAGTCTACATACTTGCAATGAAAAATACAATTCTATTGAAAACTGTAGGAAGCTTTTATACCTTTCCACGTAGAGTTGAAATTTCAATAGCATCGCACGACTTTGTTCAGATATGCAGGACATGAGCACAGCTGCTGCCTCCTTTATTTTAAAATATTATCCGTTAAGAAAGCACCTCAATGCGCATGCATGATCATGTTTGATACCAAAATTTTATTAGGAACGTTCTTCGTATTTATTCAAGCAAAGAAGCTAAATATTCCACATTTGAAACTTGGGCGTCATGTCGTTGGTTGAACATTTAATTAATATATTTACTAAACCGACTTCACATAACAATTACGTTTAGCGTTGTACTTGGGTAGTTATAACTTAAATCTATTGCAAAGCCTTTGTGCAAAATGTATGAATCCGATACTTCTGAACTCCGACGTACCTATTTTTTTTTATTTAACACACAAAACAGATACATAATAACAACAACCAATGACAATAAAACTAGCCAGTCTCCACCACATGCGTGTATAAATGCAGCCAATAGATTTGACGGACTTACGTTCTTGGATTTTTTTTTTTATCATATAAAAGAATATAGTGTAAGAGATGTATTCTCTTCTCGTGTCAAGTTCAATTATGATTATTTTTTATTTTTACATTTGTCAAGCAGAGTGCTACAGCTATGTGGAGATTTAATGAAAAAACAGATTTATGATTAAAGTTGTCAAGATCGCAGTAGGAAACCAATTCGTACGATTACGAAGATAAGAGATTATACTTAGAATTACGAGATGTACCAAATTCTAAATTACATTAAATCTGGATCAAAGAAAATAAACGTGTACGGTCGGTAGACACCTCTCAGGAACGAAAAGCCACAGTAGATCTGACCATCGCGAAATAGTCACACTAACAAAATATGACGTTATATGTTACGTTTATCCTTACTTGACGATTTATACGTGATTGCTTCCGTGTAAGCCGCTTTAAGAAGCATTGTTCCTAAAACGTGTGTGCATTGTTGTTATTCTAAACAAAGGCATTTTTGAATGATCAAAGTACTTTCAAAATGAAGTAGCATTCCTTTGTAGGTAGCATTTACTTGGAGACTCGGTAATTTCCTCTTTCTGCTAACGCTGACCGGGTGTGCAATTTCAAGTTTTGTGAGATACGTGATTTATCGCACCATTTTCACTATTCGGACTTTTGTACAACCACTGTTCTCTCAATTGACCTGGGAGTTGATCGAATCAGTAAAGTCTGCAACCAGTCGTTTTCATACAAGAAATACCTACTATGACGAAGAATCGTATCGAATTTTTCGCAATTTTAAGTTGAAGTGACGGGCCTCGACCCTGTTTCGATTCTATTACATAGTTATCTGAAAAAATCTAATACTTAATACCAAATGAATGAATACCTCTAAAATAATTTATTGTCGGTTCCACTACCCAGGCAGTAATTACTTTATTAGTTCTTAAAGCTGACTAAGTAATGACAATGAGTATTGTATTAATTTATAATCAATTATTATTTATTCAAAAATCAAAAATAGTATATATTTCCTCCTTGACCTTTATGTAGGTAGTAATGACTACTTTAATTATGTAATACATATTTATTTTGTATTATTAATAGTTTTCTCAGCGCACGCCAAGTAATGAATTTCAAAGGTAAAATTTTGCTACTTTGGGTTACATAATTGCAATTTTCGTATGGATTTTCATTTTATTCTAAAATAAATATAGCTTTTATTACTTCGTGATAGTGTAGCTTTCCTTTGGCGAAAAATGAATCAAATTGGCCCAGTACTTTTGGAGCCTATTCAGTTCAAACAAACTAACAAAAATATCTTATCTTTTTATTATATTAGAATAGATATAGATTCTATTGTTTTTTCTTCACAGTAGATAAAAAAACGTAACTAGCGATTTGTAAAGCAGTATTTACAACTTTAGTGCAAGTTTCAAGTTGACAAATGTGACAACGGCGCTACCTTAATCTGCCAAATTTGTATGGATTTGTATGGGTCGTTTATATAAAAGGACAGATTAATGCTGAGGGCGATGCAAATTTTTGCCGGTGTGGATTTGAAACTTATTATAAGGGTACTGGAGTGTATATTCCAATGTCTTGTATTTACTTCAATTCTGTAAGTTCTATCTATTCATCTATCTTTGTGTAAAAAGACTTGCTTGATTTGATTGACCAACTGACTGGTTTATCAACACACAGCCTAAACTAAGTACTAGAAATTACGATGCAGGTTTCTTTTACGTAAAATAGTAATTATTTGATATGCCACGCTGTCAATGCTTAAATAATTAAGTGTGTTTTTCAAATCATAACTATTTGATTTCTTTCAAATTAAAATTTTGGATATTGGTTGAAAGCATTAAAATATTTCGTGTATCATAAAATATGTTCCGATAAAACCGAAGGTGGCTCACTGATTGCGGTGTGAAGGAGGAAGAAACATCGAAACATACATGCATTAGAATTATTAGTAGGATTTTTTATAGGCTATGTCTTTCTGGGTTCTTTGATCAAATCCACATTAATATTAAAACACTGAATTGTGTCTTTAAGTCCCTTTGTGTGCCCTTCGAAAGTAAACTACTGATTGAGTAAATTTGGCATTGATATGGTTTTCTGAGGACGTAGGCGTAGGCTATCGCGAGTAAATTTCTTAATCTCTCGGGAAATCAGAAATCCGCGCGATAGTCCACAAAGTAACGCGAAATTAAATGGATATTAAATTACTTATTTAATTATTCAATTTGGGTTTAAAAATATATCGTTTCTCTTGAATATTCATTTATGCTATATTATAATATTCCTTTTTTCGACAAATATAATATTGACTAGAGTTGAAGTTTTCCCTCCGGTTGCATGAATGAAATTTGTAAAGTATAATTAAATATCATTTTTTTTATTGCAAATTATTTATTGTCTTATTACGTAAAATTCATTATTTATAATCTTTAAAATGTAATATCAAACAATAACTTTAATTGTTGTGTTGAGGAAGATATTTAATTCCGAAAACAACACGCTTGAGATACGCGCGATACGCGCACGCATAATGGACGGTTCAGGCCAACTAAGTACGGAGACAGGCCCAGAAACATAACAAGAAAACGAACACGCTCTCTCAGTATTCTCAACAAAGATTAGAGATTCCTTGCAGCGATAAGGCTGCATTTGCGTTCCTTCAATTGCGTTCCTTCAATTTGCGTTACTTTATGTTTTGCGTGCGGTACAGTATTTCTTCATATTCATTAAGTAAAGGCATGAAAGATAAGATATAAAGATAAATGGCGTGGCATGTGTATTGTTGCACTCTTACCTTATTTAAGTTGCTAATGGTTGTCTGCCGTGACTTAATATTTGTAGATAACAATTATTACGTACCTGTAAAAAGAAAAAGTTTAAATTAGTACGAGGAAAGGTTATCTATAAAATATATATCGTGGAAAATATATAAATAAAACTGTGCTGTCCGGTTAACAGTCTTCCATATTTTATAGAGGTCTACTATATCGTGTCTACACTACTGGCACATGGCTATTATTAATGAGAGGTATATTGTATTTGTACCTCAAAAAAGGTTGGAGGGTAGCGATAGTAATTATCAAACGGTAACGATATTGACTAATAGAAACCCACAATGTCGAACCATCTATTTATATTCGGAACAACGTTTCAACGCAATCCACTTTTTAAAATCCCATGGGGTTAAGATGTTTGGGTTTTGTCTTTGCCCAATATCAGAGTTTTTAGTGGAACAATTCCCAAAGATCAGAAGCTCCATCTTTCGACAGCAATGGCGACTGGACTTAGACATAGGGCGATAAGTAACTCAATACAGTTACTTATATAGCTCAACAGTATATTTAACTGCGGAATATCAAGTAAATACTCATTTGAACGAACTTCCTTAACGCGACTCGGGAGTAAGCTGGTAGAAATCGGCACGTTAGGAAAAAGTGTTATGACTTCTCCGTGCGAGTCGTTCGGTTACATCATGACGTTATATGTTACTTCTTGTTTCTCCTCACAGGGGTCCTCCGACCTCACATATTTTTAAATTAAAATATTGCATCGATTACTGATTTTACTCATAGAAATACTGTATCCAGTAATATCAAGTAGGTACTTAGGTACTAATTCTGGCTGGACGTAACTTTTGCGTATAGTGTACTTATGTTACTGCAATGTGAAAGAAGGACAGCGAAACTCACATTTTCATTAATAGTTAGTACGTTTTCTTGGATAATAATTTCATGTGTGTTCGTCCAAGTTATGATACCAAATATAATTAGAATTCGTACTGCTATTTTAACTCAAAGAAATACGCTTCAGATCTTTCTAGAAACGTGCATTTTCTGATACGTATGGCGTATGTCACTCTCACATCCACAGACCACCTCTATACAACGTCAACCAATGATATGTTGCTACGTGAACAAACCAACAAAACACAAAGCGCATTAACTTATGATAACAAAATGCATCACCGCTTAGAAGTCATATAACTGAGTTATGTTTATCTGAAAACGTTTACAACAGTGCTAGTACGTGATTATAAGGTTGTAGAACGTATGAATCAATGTAAATTACTGCGCCTGGCGGAATTCGATTATCACAATGGCGAAGCTTCCAGAATTCCGACTCACAATTATTATGGAAATTGTATTGTGCATTGGGGATTCACAAAATGATTTTTCGAATTGCTGGTGACGTTAATATCAGTACTAACAACAGATTCAACGGTAGAAACAAAAGAAGAACTACGAGAAAGTTGTACCTGTCTAAAACAAATCTTTCTGTATACCTTACTGTCATTGTTATGTTATATGTAGAATTTAACAAACCAAATTTAATGCGCTTTGCACACTGACGTAAAAACGTAAGTGGCTTTACACGAATAATAGTTAATTTTTATTATAATTTTTACTAAATCATTTCACAAATTTTAAGTGGATTTAATGTGAGTCTAGGTTTTTTCACTTTGTGTATCCAAAGTTGTTTATCAAAGCTTGAAATGAAAACAAAATTGAAAAATAAAAATTGGATGATTTGGCGACCGTCACTGTCAGAAAGGGCCTTATGCGACAGCTCATTACTAAAACGTCACTATTTGATAATATATTTACAATCTTCTTTTTTTTGTCTTTTGTAAAGGGGACAACCGAATGCGGTAAAGGAAATAACGTTTTTTCAAAACTTATCAATCACCTATATGAATTGCTAGAATTCTTACTAAGTATTAAATTATATATTATATTATACAGTAATTAGATAATATTGGGTTTTTAATATGACTGATTAGTGTTAAATGATGACTGAAATTAATTATAAAGACATTTCCTAATAAATTGCAGACAAACGTATTTAATTCAGAGAGTTATCTGTATTTGTTGTTCAGTGCAAAGATATTATAAGATTATAAAACTAATTTCTTACGACCAATAGGGCATTTGGTAAGATTTGAAACGTGTTTGTGCATTGCTGACGTCAGTTACACGAGCAGTCAAATTATATAGATACAAAAATGCTAACAGTTCTGCAAGTTGTATAGCGGCATCGAGTCGATATTACTACTGCATAGGACTAACGCCATCTAGTGGGAAGTAGCAATATTACACATTCCATTGCTTCACCCTTGAATAATATTAACCATCGCGCTCCGAAATCCACCTTTGACAAAACCCTCTATCGTAGGGTAGATGAAACTAGGATGTGAGAAAGATTTACTAGATGGCGCTACTGACACTTTTCGATGGAAAAGTTACGCCATCTGTGACCGGGTGCATGAAAATGAATCAACACAACCTGGCAAGGTTCTTTCCGGAGAGAGTTAGACAAATAGTACACTTGGGATACTCTAGGTGGCGCTGTAAAAATGTTTAATAACTTAGTAATCATTAAAAAGAAAATTCTCTATTGTTTCTTTGTAAAGAATGTATGCTGTAGAAATGGTACACACTAAAAGTGCCTTTCATTAAAATGTAGGCTACGAGGTAACATGGTATTCATTTTGTTTTTCATGCTTCAAGTACTTAGCTTCGTAGCACAATCTACGGCAGCGTAGCGCGTAACTAACGTAGAGCAGCACAATACCGTGTTCACAATTCTGACGACTTTATGGTGCATATAAGTAACAGGTCATTTCCGGATTTAATGTTGTTATTATTTTATACTAGCTTTTGCACGTGAGTTCATCCTCATTTTTAGGTTTGTGTGCCCGAGTTTAGGTAGCTTAGGTATATTTCTAACAATTAAATAAAGAAAAAAACTAAATATTTAAAAATATAAAAAGCCATTGAATTATTAATTATCATCGATAATTGTTATGCTGCCGATTATCGTAACATACCGTTTTGTTTCTAATTTAATGCTTTAAGTGAAACGGTACAATAAATATTTAAATTTCATGAAAACTTAATTAAATACGCAAACTCAAGCTTAGGTGAGTGCATAATGTGCATTTGCTAATTATTCCATTACAATCAGCGTATTGCAAGCATCCAATTATAAGTCATTTTTTATACACTTCCTTGAGTAGTTTCGTCAACGCGTTTGCGTGTTTACGTCAGTAATTGTTAGTGATGGTATCTTATGTGTGTAACAGTAGTTTATCACGTGTTTAAATAATAGTTACGTGCTACGTTTGCTAATAACACAATTAATAAACTAGTGGTTTGGTATAGGTTACCTCGTACCTTGGTGTGAGTTTTACCTTGCGCGGAAAAATATTTACATAGAAGCTTATTAATTATTACCATGCTGTGTACTCGTGTGGTGACGGCCGATCAAAATACGGTTGTGTGGTGGTGGTGTGTCCACGCCTCCTCTTCCCGCGGGAGTTGAACGAGGCGACTATGGACGTATAACATAGAATGTGCTACTACTTCCATATAATGCGATCATCAACCCGTCCCAGCGTTCAGGTTATGGGCAAACCCTCAATTTGGTAGCAGCCTTTAGTTCACAGTGAACTGTTATAGGCTATTGAGGTATTACGCATTTTGTCACAGGTTAAAGAATCATTTATTTCTCTTAAAGAATAATTTTACATATTCACTTACAGAGAAATCATATTGATCTTATATTATTTGATTAGCAATCATATTAAACTTATAATTAGGTATACATATAAATTATTAAAAAACCACCCTCAGAAACTTCGATATCCGTACGTTGCGAAATGCAAAGTCGTTGCCATTGTTTAACTATGTTCAGCTCAACTACTGCAAAGATTATAATATAATTGGCCACATTTTTAGCTTGCATTTTGGAAATGGTCATTTTATCCCAGAAAATTACCCGGGGAACATTCTTGTTGGACTGAGAAAAATACCCTTCGTCATCTATGCATGGCTTCTTAGTTAAACTTATTTTTGCATTTTGATAGACTGGAGACGGACATTTTTATTCGGAGAAAACTAACGATTTCCCCAGGATTTCCAAAACAGAAACAAACAGAGGCTAGATCTTAATAAATTACTGATATGAGTAATGGATGGACAGAACTGATTAAATACCTAAAAATTAAGTAAATTTGAAAGCTAGTAATATTTATTACCAGCTGCATTTCGCATTTAACAATATTATAAGTAGGAAACGGGATAAGCTCTATGTTTTTGAAAGCTTCGAACTACTTGGTATTTAAATGTTGTTTGCACCAAATCGTTTTTTATTGCGTGTAATGATTAAAATATATATATATTAGCGCCTTAATGTAATTAAATTATTAAGGATTTTTGCAATACAAATATGCATAGAACGCTGTTTACTTATAAAGTTAAATCGGTTCACGGTTGAACACGATGATTAAAAAAAATATGTAAACGTCTTTTTTGCTTATGTTTTCTTACAAACCACCCCATTTTAAAAATAGGCTGTTATTTCAAAATTCATTTAGAGATACTTTAATTTTATTTATTCATGCAGACTTAATAAAACATCAAAAAACTTCCTACAACGGTGAGTGCAATGAACATTTATATCTTCCACTACACCTCCGTTTATTCAGGTTCGAGCTGAGAAGGAGCGTGTCGAATATTAAAGAAATTTCTGTATAGATTTAATAATATTACACCTAGCAAGGTGAGGATTGCGTTACCAAATTGTTATCACCTCTTCCGTTGTTTATCCTAGGTCCCAGGAAGATTTTAGTGTCGTTTTAGCCTTTAGTTAGAGAAACATGATTGCTGGTTCTTTCATTTAATTTGGACTTGCAATTTTGAGATGAAACCATATGGTTTAAAGACTTTTTTTCATTCTCATAAGAAGCAGTTTCACACTCTATGAGAAATTAAAATAACAAAAAGAAGTGGTAATATTTTATCTAGATAGATACAATACTAGCAGCTTAAACTCATAACAGCTTTTAGTAGTAGAATAAAATTAAAGGTGGCGCGTTTATAAAAAAAATAACAATTTATTTATAGCTTATTTTTATACATTTTAAAAGATTTTTTGTATAAAATCTCTTTAGTCTACCTAAAGACATTTTTTGCGCGAAATATGTCTATTGTATAATAGTGCTCCCTCAACCTGCATATTTTTATTGAAATACTCAGTTCTAGTCTTGGGTAGTCTCAACTAATGCCTATATCGTGTATTGAGATGTGATTTCGTTTTAAAAGTTATATGTATTACTTTGGTAAGTATTTTTCTAACTAGTATTATACTACCCATTCTCACTAAATTCCTTTCCATTTTATAGTAATAACCAAAGATCTGCTAAATTTTGCTATTTATATTGTTAGTAAATCAGAATGTCAACTTATTTACCCACAGCTTGAAGTACAGAGATGTGTTGTTAACTGAGATAATCCGTTTGTAAGTAAACTACGAGTGTAGTTTTACGTGTAAACATACAACTTTAAAAACCCACTACCTTTTCTTAATTTTCGTTCCACTACCTAGAACTTTTCAAGCTTCCACAAGTCCAACTTTCTTGAAAACTTTAAAGTTTTATTCAATCTTGTCTTGAAATTCAAACTTACACAGATCCATAGATATATATTATTAGGTGTATCGAGATCCGGCGGTCCACTGTTTCGCTGATTCATTTGCAACAGTAATAAATAAGTGTCAACTGTTTGAAATAGTCTTAATAAATGCAGATGCTGTTTTTCTCTTAATCATAGTACGGGGAGCCTATCACTTCACAACTTGGCATTTCTTCTAAAATAAATAAATATACACTATCAATAAACATACGACTATATAAATATATGTAAAAATGATTATCTTTTTAATTTATTTTAATTTATTTCTTTCACGTTTGTTTTATAAATATAAGCTAAAATAAACTATGTAAAACTAAATCAAATCTAAAATGTCTTCGAAACCACCGCAGCGAGGCACAGTTTCTAAGATGCTGGCAACATTGCCCCTTTGGATGGCAAACTAATTCGTTGGCAAAAGTAACTGCCCGCTCTCGGATCACCGGTAGACTCGATAACCCTAATAATATATATAATTAAGATAACTCGATAATTCTTTAAAAAGAGCTCGTGCCTCCGAACCTATTTTATTACCTTACACGGTTTTACTTCAATCATGGTATAAATTACATATTATTTATTTATTATATGCAAATTATGCTAGATAGACTCCATAGATATCCAGTCAAATGTCAAAACGTTTCAACTAAACGTTATAAAAGTATAAAAAAAAAAATATTAATAAATTATAAATACTTTGTTCTTAATATTTACTTATTAATATTTTTTTAGTGTGTTATCTGATCTAGCTGTGCATTTTTAATCTTAAATCTTCTACATTTGGTTCTCCTTTTTTTTTGTTATCCAAAGGTTACCTAGCAGAGATCGCTACTAAATGATTACCACACAAGCCACTTTGTATGCCCTTTGCTTACTTCTTATGTTTCTTATGTTATGTTTTCGTAGGTTGTTATTAAAAAGAAAAGTTAAGCTAACTTAAATACAATTTTGAAATTATGGTGACAAATTATATGAGAAGACATTTTCACTTCCAACTGGTCCTTTTACTTTTATACATATCAATGCACAGACCGTATAGATGTCGATGGATATCACAAACTTTACATGCAAGACGGCGTAGTTTAACGACTACCAAACGGTGCCGACAAAGTTTTGGCACAAGTTGGTCATCAAAAAGATACGAAGCTACTATAGTTTTAATAAAATATTAATATTTGTCTTTAAAGATATGATCAAGTTTAGATTTTTTTGGTTGATCAACTTATACTACTTACGTATAATATAAGCAGTAAGTTTGCTTTCAAAAAGATATAACTTTAGATAAAAGTCTCTTGAATTAAAAATAATTGTCTGAAAGGGTTTGCGAGTCTACCGGTGCCTAGAGGCCTAAAGTCATAGAACTGGCAGTTACCTTGGCTAAAAGATAAGTTTGGCCATTCAAAGTGGAAATGCTGCCAGAACCTTAGGCACTACTGGCTATACCTAGTTGCGATGATTTTAGAATAAATTTAGTTATATTTTGGTTGTTTTTAATCGACTTATAAAAAAGGAGAATGTTCAAAATTCGGTTGTATTTTTTTTTTAAGTTTATAAATTGATTTTTATTCGTCATAATAAATTATTCTAATTATAATTTTATCATTATAATCTAATTTTAATGTAAGAGTACACGTGTACTGGACCAGCGTGGTGGACTACGGCCTTAACCCCTTCTCATTGTGGGAGGTGACCCGTGCCCTGTAGTGGGCCGGTAACGGGTTGATCTGATGATGAATAAGTAAAAAAACGGATTAGAGAAGCTGTGATAGTCTAATCTTACAGCAAAATTTTGTTATTTGCGTCATAAGGAAATAAATATCACTTTAACGGTGAACGAAAAGATCGTGAGGAAACCTTCATGCCTTAGAGGCCTCCATGACGTTTTCAAAGGCGTGTGTTGTCCACCAAACTACACTTAGCCAGCCTGGTGGTCTAAGATATTAACCACTCCGAGTATGAGTCTACGGTCTACGGAGACTCGTGCCCTGTAGTGGGCCGGTGATGGGTTTATATGATAAGTAAAAAAATACATTTTTAATGCTACACTAATTTCTATCATCCGTTTATAGTTTTAATAGCCGATTGGCCGCAGTGGCCAGTGAACCTGCTTTGAGTTCCAGGCAGTGGGTTTGATTCCCACAATTGGAACAGGTTTGTGTGATGAACATTAACGTATTTTAGTTTCTGGGTGTTTATTTATATTAATTTATAATGTTCATCAGTTATCCTAGTACCCATGGCATAAGCTATACTTACTTTGGGGTTAGATAGCGATGTGCGTGTTATCTATAATATATTTATTATTTATTTATTTTCATCGGCAATTAACATCAGATGAGATTTAAGTAAAGTGGATTTAAATCGAATAAAAAAAACAGTCTATGGAGACTACATTTCGTCCTACAATCCTAATTATTATTATTAATTAGAAAGATGCGGTTCTCAGAGAGAACTGCATTTTACTGCGGTGGATAAATAAGTTTTTCGGAATGTAATGCCATGCCATATAAAAATAAATTTTATATTAAACTTCGTCTTTAAATTCGTCCAGTAATCATTTTAGCTTTTCCGTTTCACACTATATTTTTTAGCCCAGTTTGCTAACAATGTCGGCATTAGAAATTGTTTATTGCTAGACACAGGCTTCTGTCTTAAGGGCCTCCAACATGGGCAAACCGCCTGTTGCGACCATGACTTTTAAATTTTATAGGTTTTGACGACTTCCTTGGTGCAAGGGTTAACGCTTAATGTTAAAATACACTCAGGGATAATTTGGAAACTTCTAAATTGTCTCTGGTCCGTCTGGTTTTGTCTTTGGCTATGGACATATAGACAAAGATGTTCCGCTAAGCGATTTAGCGTTTCGGTACAATGTATCGGAGAAACAGATTAGGGGTTTGGAATTAATATAACTGCCATGCTACTAACAGGTTATACCGTTATCGTATTAGACTGCATCATCACTTACCAGTTGGTAAGATTGCAGTCATACGCTAATATGTGGCTAAATAAAAAAAAACATTGGCACAGTGTGCAGTGTATTGTGATTTGGTGTGAATAGATTTTAATCAATATAAAATTATGATTTACTTAAGTTTTAGAGTACAATTCAGTTATAGTTCAAATAATAAAATAAAACCGAACAGCTTGTGAATTGCAGGGCGATTCAAAGCGCAATTTCCGCTAGAGTTCCTGGTCTTGCATTTGAAAATTGTCATCCTGTCAGCCTTTACAATAGACAATGAATTTAATAGAGCCCTACTCTAGCAAATAGAATTTTAAGGCATTACTCCAACTTATTCCGACCAGTCTAATTAAAATAAAATATTAAAAATTCATGTGTAATTGTTAAATGTTAATGAATATTATTTAGTTCCTTCTATATTGTTAATATGTTACATTTTGGAATCCAATGATATAAGGTTAACTTATTTCTTAATATGAAGGCAATTAAAGTTAACTTCACTATTTCAGACGATCATTTCGACGATAAATTACCTCTATCTAACCAATATAGCTCTTTGTATGGTATTTGAAAAACTAAAGCAAATTTAAAACCATTTCAAAGTTAATTACTTAATTTACCCAGGGCAGGCTTGAATAAAGGTCTTAGCACAACGGAAGTGGACGCTTAAATTTTAATACATATATACGATGCCTCGAAACATTTGCAAAACGCAACATACGCAAAACGCCATTGATGTTTTTTGTGATCTATATAAAGCATTTGATTGTTTTGAGCATAAAATCTTGGTACTGTAAATAGCATATTTAAATTAGCTTTAATTTTTCAAAAACCTCTAAAAGAGTTGGTGATATTGCTTAAGAATTTACGGAATCCTAATTCAGCTATAGAATGCAGTATATTGTGTCCGGAAACAGTAAAACCGCCCCGCAAATCTCTTACCTTATACTGATGGAATGTTGTTAGATCACAAACTTTTCCTATTTTCCCATTTTATTGTGAATCTCTTATGTTCTATAAAGATTAAATAATTACTGTCCACTGCTAAATGGTATGAAGTAACTAACCGTTTGTTCGAGAAACCATTCTTAAGTGGTGTGGTTTTGGTGTTTCAATATTAGTTGTGTTCACGGTTTCTTAATCCTTGCGTGTAATTGCAAGATCTACTTATGTCAGTAATGAAGTTGTACGTTCCCAATGTAACATCTCTAAATAGGGACAGACACAAAGGTAACTTTGACTATGTAAACCGTTTTAATACGCCCTTGCGCTGGTCTACTCTTAATAACTTTCTTATGAATACAATAAACTAAGAGTAAGGAGTTGTTTTATCCTAGTGCAAGGAATAAGAATAACAATTAAATTAATCGATAAAAGAGTCTCTTGCTTGTAATCTAATAAGATAAGATAAGATCAATCCTTAACTTGGGACTGACCTTAGATTAAAAGCATATTTTGTGTTTACCCGTTAATACATTTATAAATGAGCTCCCCACTCATATTAATGGGTAAACTCAGCTGAACTGCTTATGTGGATATAAAAGTGAGATTGTTTATCGATATTGCAAAAACTAGGTTGGTTTATTTTGCGTCCTTTGTATTTCTAGTATATTGGGATTTTATTGTGGCGCAAAAATGATCAGCCATATAAAATATATCGAAACTATATATTTTATGAGCCTAATAAGAAGGCTCAGAGTCACTCAGTGGGCGATGGAAAGAGCCTAGTTAGGAATATCTCTATGTGATCAAATCAGAAATGAGGAGATCCGTAGAAGGACTAGAGTTACCGAAATAACTGAACGAGTCGCGAAGCAGAAGTGGCATTGGGCGGAGCACATAGTTCGGAGAACCGATGGACGTTGGGCTTCCAAGGTGTTAGAGTGGCAACGCCGCACCAGTAAGCGCAGCGTTAGTCGACCCTCAACCCGGTGGAGAGACAAACTAAGAAAGAAGAACTAAGAAGAGAATATCTTTATAATAACTAAGAACATATTATTAATAGTACATGAGCTAAATCAATTGTATCGATTGACGTAAGTTTTCGTGACAATGTTGCACAAAAAGTAAAATGATGATATTTACATTGTAAAATGTTGCTTTCAAAAAAGAACAACTATGTTTGGTACGTATGCAAAATCTGCGTTTTAATCCCGTTGTAGATTCAATACAATGAACCATAACGAAGTTTCAATAGTGCCAACTTGAAATAAGTTAATTGTGGGTTTGAGTTTGATTATTTAAACCTGTTGGTTAAATAAGGATACAACTGATACGTTTCATTGATTAAACGCGAAAGATAGTTTCGAATTGTTGGCATCTGTATTCTTTTTTGAGTAATACAACGTTGTACATGATACAACATGATAATATGGCTTTATATCAGTTATTTTTGTATTTCTTAGGCCAATACCGCATCGTTTTGAGGATACGTTGCGCGACAGGCTAGCTGAAAGCTACCACAAGGAGGTATCTGGCGAATAATATTTCCTGTTGAAAAGCTGACTGCTGTAAACGCCGCTGCAGAAGCCACCTTTAGTACATGTTTTTTTAAAATGCGTTTTAAGCAAATGAAAAGTGCAATAAGAAAAATCCTCGCGCCTGTGTGCAAATAACTTTGCAGAGAATTCTCATAGGACCCATAATCGAATTTTGTCGTACAGCAGACTGGAATCTCATCACTGCTATATCAGATTTTCTTTTATTTTTTAATCCTACTTCAATTTATTTCTGATTAATTTTAAGTTTAAATTTACTCCTGCAATGATATACTAGTGTCTAATAAAAAGTTTTCTTTTTCTTTAACCAATATTTACAGTAGAAAACTATCTAAACTTTTTAAATTGCGTCATAAAAGATGATCCATGCATGTGGTGACCAAAGAGCTGGCTCTTATTTAGCCCAAAGGATAAGTCTTGCAATCCAGAGGGGAAATACCGCCTGCATCTTGGGCACTTTGCATATGGCGTATATTATATGTAAAGATGACATTGAAGCTGTCGCAGGACCCACTTGGACGAGGGTCACCACCAATAGAGTCCAATGAAGCAAGATGGAGGCCTTTACTCGAAGAATATTACCCAATTAACTTCAATTCATGTTTATTTTTTTGCTTTTTTTATTGTAATGGAATGTTAAGATGTTAACGTTAGTTGGGATTAAATGGCTTATTTATTTATTTATTTTATTTAGCTTAACTTTTTATGATATAAATACTGATGAAATGATTAATGCAAGGGCAGGTAAATCTATATAATGTTTATATTACTTTTTTAGATATATCTACTAAAAGTTCACTTTTTGTTATTTTCTAATTTCAGTACATGAATTGAAGTAGAATTCTACTGTAGAAGTAATACTGACATCTTTTTATTTATGCCGAAAAAAGGATTAATGTGAGCCTAAAACAACATTTTGAACTTTAGAAAATCAAAAGACATTACTGCATAGTAATCGTCTACATATCAACCTAATACCGTCCTACTACAGGGCACGGGTCTCCTCCCACAGCGATAAGGGATTAACGCCGTAGTCCACAACACTTGCCCAATGCGGATTGGTCGACTTCACAAACCTTTAAGAACATTATGGGGAACTTTTAAATGCTTAAAATGCACATAAGTTAGAAAAGTAAGAGGTGCGTGCTCGGATTCGTTCTCGGCCCCCCGTAGTCGATGTTCTACCCACGGGCTCATTTTGATTATAGAAATACTGGTTTTAGAAACAAACATAATAAAGTAATTTATAAACTAATTGGTATTTTTTATTCAATTTCGTATGATTTTAGTATTTTAATACCTTTTAGAATCAGGGACTAAGTTTCTATCGACACGGCACTAAACGACGGATGGTTTCTCATGCCTCTTTTAGTTTCAATACATGTATTGAAACCTTCTTGATCGGGTCATAATTATCCCTGAACTCTATTTTTACTACTAGATAGGTCTATAGATATTATGTCAAGAATACGCGAGTACTCACAAGGAGTTCACTTGAATGACTAAAAATATTATCAGGGATACAAACACGGTATTCTAACGTAGTGTTTCTGTTCTCTATTAAAAAGCACATTACAATGTGAAAATCAGGGCCGTATAAGGCTTGTAATAAGAATGAGGCAAAGTTGTTTGCCACAACCGTAATCCGTAGGCTGCATTCCATATAGAATTAACACTTATATTATTTTCATATTGCACTCGCCCTTTCGTATTCCGAAAGACCCATTTATCCATCGCAGTAAAATGGTAAAATATACTTCTCGTTAAGTACCGCTACACTTTAATTAAATTTTGATGATAAAATATTAAAATGTCTAAAGAAAGATATATTTTTTAAGTATTCTGTGTACGTTAGCGACCTCGCCTGGTTCTATGGGTCTAAGATTTCATTAGTTTTTTTTGAACAATAATGTACAATATGTATTTTTTCTTGGGCACTATCTATTTTTTATGTAAAAATGGTGAGCTTAGTGCTTAACCCTCTGTACCAGTCTACCTTGGTTCATTCTAAGAACTTGACGTAGGCGCAAAAAAAAAGGAATAATAATAAAAATCATGTATGAGAAATATAAATTTCGTATAATACAATATATGGTTTAATATATATAATAATATGTATCATTTTATATTAATATACCTATATGTATTAAAAATAAGTATCAAGAGAAATGGTAAGTACTAAATTGGAAAAATCAATAGAAATCTTGCTATGCACCAAACAGCAAATATTCTCTTACCCTAATTTTGAATATAGATATACTCCTCAGCACTCATATATTATCAGGGAGAGAATTCCAAAATGTGTATATCTACAATATTAAAGGATAGAATTTGTTAAAGGCAAACAAAAGTTTAATTTGGATTGTAAGAAGAGCTGAGTTGCCGATCACTAAAAGAAGAAAGGTAATAAAAGTTTGATTTCAAGTAAGAGGGAAAAAAATAATAATTAATTAATTAATTATTAATAATTAATATTAATTATAATTAATAATTATTTTTTATTAAAAATAGTAAAAAGAAGACATATGAGGGACCAATTAATATGTAAATTTAAAATTAATCTTCATGATGTGGGGATTTGGCAAAGTATCCTGGCGGCACCTTATTCAGAGGTAGCCAGAATGCTATTAGATTTTAAGTTAAGATAAGAGAAAGGAAGTATCAATTTTTGTAAAGGGAACGATGGGGCTGACATTCTTATTGTTAAGAAAAGTTCCGAATAAATAAAGAAAAAAATAAGTAAGAGGGAGATATATCTTTGTTAAAAATAGTAAAAAGAAGACATAAGGTCCGATGTTTTCGTCGGTCATTTAAAATTAATCATTTTAATTGTGAGCGATAGTGAGTAATATGTTCAATCTTACGAAGATTGAAGACGAAGCAATAGACGGTTTAGAAGATCATGCTCAGAGAGCACGTTAATTCCTTGGTGTTGGTTATTACTATGCGATGATAATAGTTAAAGCCCACAAACCCGCATTGGGCCAAAAACCGTATCTACCATCTAAACATCCTTTCCGTACCGCAAGCTTGTACCCAGCAATGGGACGTCCATAGGCTTTTGATAATAAATGATGAACGCGTGAATATCGTTTAGATAATCTTAACGGTATTCACGTGCTTTGTTCTGTATTGTAACTGATTAGTAATGATAAATCCAATGAAGGTAATTTTTTTTTTCTGGTATGTCTTAAGCCAATTTCGATAACAATAAATTCTTAAACCAACGCGATCCAATGATCATTCAGATCCAAATATTCTTTATACCTATCATAAACAACTATAAAGGGTTCACACATATATGTTTACATAATTGTATAATGGTGATAACTTCATGCGACAACTTGAACCTAAACCTCGAGGGTTCCAAACGCGCCCTGGTCTAAGAAGAGCCCAATACAAACTTAGCTGGGCAATTTCTTTTTGTTTCAACATCTCACAGTCAATTAATATGTAACTAACTTCAGTTAAAGAAATTCACACCAAAGTTTTTTTTTATCGTTTAAGTAATGTTAAAATATAATTTTTCTTTAAGCTTACGTTTTATATAAACTTTGAATTTATATAAAACGTGAGCTTAAAGAAAAATCAGTCAGTCTCAGTCAGTCTCAGTCAGGCCGAAGTCCTAACCACTAGAATACTACCGGTTTATTTCCAGTCATCATATCGACCCATTACCGGCCCACTACAAGGACCCACGAGAAGGAGTTAAGGTCGTAGTTCACCACGCTGGCCCAGTGCGGATTGGTGGACTCCACATACTATTGAGAACATTATGTAGAAAGGTCAGGCATGTTTCCTCACGATGTTTTCCTTCACCGTCAAAGCAAGTGATATTTGAATTATTTAAAACACACATAACTTAGAAAAGTTAGGGGTGCGTGCTGGAATTCGAACTCGGCCCCCCCGATAATAAAGTCGAAGTCCCACCCACTGAGTTATCACCGCTTTTCTAGTGTTAGTCTTGAATTTGCAAACTCAGGTGGTAATGTATTTCTTTAAGCGTAGTTCCATATAATAGTAACTAGCAGCTACAGCTATCACTGCTTACATCCAGTATTATTATTTAATTCAGAATGCATTTCCATATTGAACTCGACACTTGTATTCAAGAAGTGCCATTTATGCAATAAAATGCTACTCACTGGTAGCATTGTGCGTCGGCGTCATCGGCAGGAATGAAATTGTGCACGGAATGTGTTTTTATTGCCAATTCCCGTTATAATCTTATAGCACAAGGCTTTGCTATGAAGTGTAATACGGGGCAATAAATCCGTGGAAATGTACAAAATGGTATCGGAATATTTGGCATGCTTTCTAGCGACCCTTTGTTGTTTTGTTGCACAAGAATGAACTTTGGTCCCCTACGATACTATTCGATTGTGTTTCGATTCACTCACGTGAAATGACTAGACTAGTATTTCGCCCTCTTTTCTCCGCTTATTGCAACTCGAGCCTAATTCAACGGATACCTTCTATCAGGAAGAGATCCAAAAGCTATACCACAAAATCGCAAGATTTTAGCTTAGTTTTTGGTTCAATCATTTTAAATTAATTTATTATATTTTGCATTATTTGAAAAAGAAAACTGTATCTTAGATAAATTATGTAAAATTGGTATTTGTAATGTTTCCACCACTATGAATAAATAAATAAATTTTAAATTTAAATTTAAATTTTAAATTTAATTATTATTCATTTCTGATTGATCACATATAGAACCGCTGAGCACAGCTCTCTTCATTCACCGGTATATAATTCTAAGCTTCATATCAGGCCAATAGTTAGCGACCATGTTCGAAGTTAGTCATATTAATATTCATCATCATCATATCAACCCATCATCGGCCCACTACAGGGCACGGGTCTCCTCCCACAATGAGAATGGGTTAAGGCCGTAGTCCACCACGCTGGCCCAATGCGGATTGGTGGACTCCACACACTTTTGAGAACGTTATGGAGAGCTCGCAGGCATGCAGATTCTTCAAGACGTTTTCCTTTACCGTTGAAGCAAGTGATATTTGAATTGTTAAAAACGCACATAACTTAGAAAAGTTAGAGGTGCGTGCTGGGATTCGAACCCGAAAGTATCTATCACCGCTTTCCCAGTAGCTAGTTTTAAATAAAGAGCTCACGTCGTAGTAATGTATTTTTTAAACGTAGTTCCACATATTAGGAACTAGCAGTTTCCGCGGATTAAAAGTCCGGCATAGTTTAGTAAAACTAGAAGTCCTTTATAACTTTATCCGCGTATCTATCTAACTTCTGCTAAATAATTTTATCTGAAAATTTAAATCTATGACCCACCGCGTTGCATCGTCGATCCGTTGGACAACTATATGACGTAGCGTGATGTAAAATAGCATGTAGCCTCAAAATTTAAAAGAAAAACTCTGGTAACTAAGAGTTTAGTGTGTTGTAACAAATAAACATTTTTGAGCTTTGTAGCGAACTTTTAAAGAAAAACTTTATATACGTAGATGAGCTGCACTGGTAGCTCACTCATATACGTAAATTACTCGGTAACGCCTTCTGCGCAGGCGCAGTCGGATTTATAACGTAATTATTTTTCATTATCTCCGAAACTATAAGCTAAATAACATTACAGCATGTTATTTTGATGTTTAGAAGCTAATAAAATTTTTGAATTAAAATGAGTACGGGATTGGAGTTTCCGCCTATCATTAAGGTACCGGTGACGCATGCTTTATTACTACATCTTTTTTCGACCCATTGTAAACGCGGGCAAAATAACAAGGAGCAACTAGTGTTGTAAACTTTATATTGTTAAAGTATCTCTAATTTACTCATTGAATTGTATTTGTAGGATGGGAAATATAATACCTTCCATATAATATGGTTAAATATACCATCATATAAACATAATACTGGCCTACTGCAGGGCACGAGTCTCCTCCCTAAATGAGAAGGGTTTAGGCCGTAGTAACCACGCTGGCCCAGAGCGGGTGGACTTCACACGCCTTTGAGAATGTTACGGAGAACTCCCAGGCATGCAGGTTTACTCACGATGTTTGCCTCCTTCACCGTACGTATAAATCTCACGATAAACTCTAATAATTATAAATTAATTACCATTAAAGTTTTGGGATACATTGTAGACCAGTGAGCTAAAACCGATAGTAACATATTAAATCTATGTTACAGACGAATACACCCATACAATTTTACCCAAGTAAACTCTAACACTGCACTCCGTTTGGTCAATAACTCTGGCATCTATTATGCGTTTTTATAAAAAAAAGTTGCTATGGACACAACGCTCTTGTAAATTTATCTGCATAATATTGTTATTCAAAACATTTTAAAGACATGCATTCTCTAAAATATCCGAGCGTCTCATGAGCGTCTCATAACTTAGTTTTACCCCCGAGCGCATATTTCACAATATTATATTCTAAAACCCAAATATTCGTGCACTATGGATGCGATATACGTAGTTTATCATAACTTATCTCCTTATTTCAAGCAGTAGGTAACGTGCTTGCATGCTTCATACATTGAATAATGTTCACAGAGATAAGCAGTTTCTGAAATAACAGAAGTAGCGGGCCTCGAACCTGCGTCTCTTTGGCTATCACGGCCCACAACAACAAGGTGCATGTAGCTCATGTAAGGAATATCAGCACATTGAAGATGGAAAAATGGCATTCAGTTTTTTGCTAATATTTCATAAACTATTAATATTTAAGAAATTTTAAGTTAGATTCTGAAAGAGGAGGAAATTTCCAATAAAAAACTCCGAACTTTCGGAACTCGTTCTATATTATTTATAATTTTAATTTAACGCTGAAAATAGGTTTTTAGATTAACTTTAATTAAAATTTCCAACGGGAATCAATTGTTGGTTGTAGTGTTCAAAAACACCATATTTCTTTGATTTTGATAAAAAAATGGTGATGCCACCTGCGTAATCTAAAAGTCGCGCACAGACCTTTTTTCAGCGTTAAATTAAAATTATAAATAATGGAGAACGAGTTCCGAAAGTTCGGAGTTTTTTATTGGAAATTTCCTCCTCTTTCAGAATCTAACTTAAAATTTCTTAAGTATTAATAGTTTGTGAAATATTGGCAAAAAACTGAATGCCATTTTTTTCATCTTTAATTGTTTATAACTTTTGCAATTTTTTATGTGCTAATACACGATTTTGGCACTTTTTTCTAGTTACATTTTCAACAACAGATTTTAATCTACAATGAACTTTATTTAAAAACCTAAGAATGCTAGTCAACATGCTGCCAAGTCCAGTAGTTAGCATGTTTGAATGTAGGCCACAAGGTCCTAGGTTCGATTCCCGCGTTGATACCAAAAATAATTACGAATTTCGTTTTTATATCAAGAAAGTTCTAGTACCAACTTGATACTTGCCGTTGATAACTTGAGGCAATAATCTTTAAAGTTCTCAATCAAGTTAAAGCCACACAGTGGAAATTAGCGGACTGTGGGTAATGATACAAAAGAAAACCTTCGGTGTAGAGTAGCATATTCCATAGAAACAACAGCTTCTTATCTTCAAATTGTTTAAGTTATTTGTGTACACGGTACGGATGACTTTTTGTCTTTATTGACAATTTGGCTGGGCACTAATCAAACGTGTCTAAGCTTACCGCCACCTGCTCAGTAAAGTTCAACTATGGACACTGTAAATTTATCGATTAATTTATAGCAAACACTAAGTACCGCCTGGATTGTGGTAATAAACGTGTTGAAGTACTTACGTAATGTGCACCTGGTGAATACAAAGTTTGGCACAAATAGCGTAAACATTCTCGGTTCTCGCCATGAAGCCACGCAATCAACTCTTTTTTTTTTGCATTGTTTATAACTCTCAACCCTAGTATGTTACCAATTGGTCACTGTGTGTTGGGATGAGAGCCCTGAGGGCCAGGACGCGACAAAATCTAGCACGGCCAGGATTGTGTGATCATAATCGTGAAGTACGTACCTATACCTAATGTGAACCTGGTACTTACAAAGTTTAGCACAATTATCGTAAACATACTCGGTTCTCGACAGTACGCCTCGCTTTTAATTTTTTTTTTTTTGATTTTTTATAGCTGCTAACCCTGGAATAGTTTCCAAAGCATTACTGGGGATCGGGGTATAGGATCTGAGCCTGTGTGTGTGACAAAATCTGGGAAACGACAACCCAAGCGCGCCTCTTTTGAGGTTCGTACCTTTACCTTGGTTGACATGGGTAATAAGAGAGATATTTGATTTTTATTGATTGACTAGTTCTGTAACTTAGATCTTAGATCTCGTCAATCGGAAACGAAAATCGGAATTGTGAGTCTTGTTAGCAAAAACTCAGTGGTTATATCTGTGTAGCACTAATAGTCTCATTAGCACAATAACTTAGCTTGTGGTCCTCATTAGGAATAAATCGAGTTCAGTCGTAGTTTAGTCAACATCCAAAAGGACGTCTTTGAAGTGCCTCCCGAGAAGTTGAGCGCTCAGTCTAGAGGCCCCAAATGCTAGGGGGTTGAGGAGTCGGGTGAGTAAACACTTCACTCAAAGCGACACAAAAGACGCGGGACTCGGATGAGGCACGACTTACCAATATCCATACATGTTTTTATTTTTTTTGTGTTTGTTTCTGTGCGGTTCTGTCTATTTGGTTTGTACAGGCTCATCGTTGTAACGACTATCAAATTAAGTCTAGGTATACGGAATCCCACACTCTCTTTGTCTGTCCTGATTCTAATTAACTCCCTTTTCATCTCAAACTTATTGAATAAGTTGAACCTAATTATCTTACGATGTTTTTCACGCATCGGCGACTATATGTGGCGGAGCGGCGCTTGCGGCTTGATCTCACGCTTTCTTTTTAGCGAATACTACATTGGTCATAGGAACGGTATATTGTTAAACATTGAATTTGATTCAATAAAAATATTTTTCCCAAATGAATGGTGACAAATTAAAGGTACAGAATAGGTATATCATCTACGTACAATTAAAAGGCAATAAAAATCGAAAGCCGCAAGGGCAGTTCCGCCATTGTTCTTTGGATGCGAATAGACCATTATTTGCGAAAATTGATTTAGAAATTATAGAAAAATTTAAGAAAAGATTATTATTAGATATACTATATTACAAAAGATACTATATAAATATAACGATTTATAAAAATGAGTCTTTTGTGATTGAGAAATGTTGTTTATAGAGAAATTAAGACACATATAATAATTTAAAATGTTAATGTCAGTTAAATGTGAGAACGAGGAAATTATTTGCGCTGAATTTTTTATAGTTCTTCCATTATTTCGGATGATAGTTTAACAAATTTCCATGAAAGTTATTTGTCTAACTTACCCGCCACCAGCTGCCAGGATCATCTGCATTTTGCCTCCAATTTGCACACCTCCTCGCTAATAATCTTCGCATAACTAGTTCATGCACTATCACTTCAAACACAACGATACACTTTGTTCACAAACGAAACAAAGTTACACATTCAATGTGACACTTAGTGCTGAAAATAGAATCGCTTGATCATATCAATATACAACTACGTGTAAAATTTTGATCGCGCATCTCGAGTTCTTTTTTTTATGTATATTACCCGATTATTCGAGGACGCCTAGTTCGATTTAAAATTTTGAATTTGATAGACGTTTGATTTGAGAAACATTGAACAAAAGCAGTAACTACGCCAAGTGAAACCAAATAGTTTTGAAATCCTATTGTTCTTAATTAGTTTTTCTATTTACTCTTCATCATAATTGCTCATAACGAGAATCTTATTACATCGCTGTAAGGCTCATAATCCAAGATATTAGACATGCGTGTTTTATTTGTAAATTAACAAACTTGTGCTTTATTTATGATGACGCGATTAAGTTTAGTTTGTTACTTACTGCAAGCTATACGAATGCAGTTGGATGTATGTTACATCCAACTGCATGATCTATGCATCTTGATGCATACATGATACTTGATGCATAATCTACTATTATCGTACTTATTTACTATTTTGCTTTGAAATTATCATATCAACCCACTACATTACACGGGTCCCACAATGAGAGGGGCATAAGCCGTAGTCCACCACGCTGGCCCTGTGCGGATTGGTGACCAGTTAACATTTATATCATCATCAAGTTACTGGCACGTCCACGATAACGCTCCGTGGCATTATTTGCAAGATGTCTATTTTAGCCAATGTTGCGAGGAAACCACAACGTTACGTCGGTAACAGATGCTTCAACACCGCCGTCAGAGAAATAGCTTACAAGACATCGTGAGCACAGCTTTCAGAGCAAAATTTAGTCTCAAGCGTCGTGCAAGTGGTGCAAACATATTGGAATAAAGCTTAGTTGTAGATGAAAAATAATAAAAATCAAATAGTATCTCAAGAATCATCAATGCATGATAGCAGAGGAATATGTGGGATATTATCGAAATTGAACACAAAGCACGCAACAAAGAATAATTGTTAAATGTTGACTTAACAATTATTCATTGTAAAGTCAACATCTCCTGAGGCTGCTCCGGTTTCGGAACGTGCGTAGAGGGTACATTGCCGAAGATCTGTTTGGTGTTCGCGGAGTATAGCAAATTAAGCTTAATTTCGATAATATATCGGATTTCCGCAAATTAACGCCTGCTTCTATCGAATATGTGGGAAACAAATATCCGAATGCAAAGTTCATTTGACGGCTGATTGGCGCAATTGGCAGCGACCCTGCTTTCTGAGTCCAAGGCCGTGGGGTCGATCCCCACACCTGGAAAATGTTTGTGTGATGAGCATGAAAGTTTTTCAACGTCTGGGTGTTTATTTGTATGTTATAACTATTTATGTATATTATTCATAAAAATATTCATCAGTTATCTAAGTACCCATAACACAAGCTACGCTTTCTTTGGGGCTAGATAGCGTTGTGTTTATTATCGTAGTATATTTATTTACAATCCTTATTAATCATTTACTTATTTATTTATTTAAGTAGTTTTGAAACCACAAGTCTGTCTATTTGTAGTAACTCTTCTCTGTAATATAAGTACAGTTTCTTTATCGGTAGCTTCGCCGTACAGGAAGATCCCGTTGGACGTTATTCAACTTTCCCAGGCCTCATGTTTTATAAGTTAAGCGCCCGCATATTTTGTGCTACGACCTTTTGGTAAAGCCATTGTTTTACATATTGTATTTTTAACCCCAGGTACTATTATGTAGTAACTGTATAACAGTTAAAGCCCGCAAATCTGCATTTAGAAGAGTGGTGGGTGCTTGCTCTTAAATCCTCCCTTATGTAAAAGCGGAGGCCTGTGCCTATGGGGGATCTTAATTGGCTCATTAAATTGATTGCCAATCTTCCACTTACCAACTAACTTACTAATAAATTTTCAAAGTTTATATTGTGATATAAACTGTGAAAATTTATTAGTAATATCTCTGCAGTGTAGCCGTGTCTTAAAATCGGGCTAATTATTTATGCAGGAAAATGATAACTCGATAATAGCCACCAAATAGCCTATACTCTATTTAGCACGTATGTTGTACATCTATAAAAATGTATACGTTTGTAATGCATGCAAATAACTTTTATTCAGAACACTAGGATCGACAAACAAAGCGGCCAAACTTATAACACTCCTTTTTATTTGTCGGTGGTTAAAAAGAGTGGGAGGGACTGACAGCTAAATTAATTAAATTTAACTGGTTCCCGAACTTCGTATTCTAGAGCATTACTAACTTCGAATGCGAAGTTCGCAGACCAGCGTTGTTTAATAATTGTACTTACTGTAATTGGGAGTTGACCTCTTATATTTAATTTGTACCTGCACTAAATACGTTGTGCACCAACGATAAATTAAATTATACCCATTTGAATGTCAAAATCTTGCTTTCACGGTTGATTTATTTCCAATAGATAACCATTATTCGTGATAAGCGTTCCAGCATTGTGCAATGTCATCGCGATGCCAAAGTGCAAAAATTAAACCTCCGTTTTCAATTCAATAAAATAACGTTTCAATATTTTTCGTCGTTAACTCAAAGGATTTTGTGTTTCAAGGTGCAGATTTTAGCTGCAATCACAAATGATACAACATGAATTATGAAACTTACTACTAGCAGATTTTTGCGACTTTGTACGCGTAAAATTTCTAATTTTCCGTGACGGTAAGAATTGTGTTTTAAAATTTTTTAAGATAAACAATCCCACGATAAACTTTGTACACATATTTTTGGAAGTGTTAGAAGTAATATAGAATACTTTTTTATCCCGACATTAAGCTCGGTGCCTTCGGGCGAGGGGATGAAAGTGTTGGACGATTTTACAACATAACTCCGACAAATTATAACCGATTTAAATAATTATTTTTGTACTATAAAGGTTTAATTTTGCCCAAACTTGGTGTAGATCTGATAAATGTGGTTGTAGATAGAGGATAGAACTCCCCAGCGGACAACAGCAAACCCTTCATTTAAGGCTTAGCTATACTGAACACTTTTTTTAGAACTACAACTGAATCGAATGCCACATCAAAAAACAAAATCAAACGCCGACGAAGTCGTGGGCAACAGTATATTATGATGTTAAGGATTTTTTTTATTTTTGAGTAATTTTGAAATGTTTTTTTACGTTAACGAGCTAACAGTAATAGATTATTAAAATGAGTAAGCTTAACAGTTTTTGTAACCTGTTTATAATCTAACACTCAACAACTTTGATACCAATTTTAACTGACTCAGTAAATCAGATTTTCAGTAACAGTAGTTCAATGAACGTATCCACTGATTAATAAGCTTCAGGTACAATTAATCTGGTTTGATTACAGTGCGAAATTATAAATCGATGATTTATACGCTTGTTTTCTACTTTTTATCCGAAAGAGAAAAATTATTCTATATTAAGATACATTAAGCCGAACTCGGGCTTCCTAAATGCACTTACTCTCATAGCTATTTAACTTCTATTTTTTTCATTTGAATAAACGTATCTTTCATTTGAATAAGTTTGCCAAAAGTGAGAGATGTATTCTAAACATCAAGTAGTGAAATAAAAACAAGCTAATCAAAAATGAGAAGTAAGAAAACCAAAATTGAACTGGGTAAGGCTACATGATGAGAAAGAATAGAAATAATTATTGGCCATAAGATGCCACAAATTAAATCGCTTGTAAGTTTGTGGGAAAGCTGTATGGATATTTGTATCTCAGTCCAGCATTGGAGCCCATTAACGTGAGCACAGGACTCCTCTCACATAGGAGTAAGGCTTTAGATCATACTAGGGCTATGCTTTGAACCCTTTCTTAGGCTTTCCCAATGTGGGTTGATGGGATTTAACGATTAGCAAATAAAGTTTTTGTTACCGAATTATTAATTAAATTATAATTTTAATATACATGTTACTTAAATTAGTTATTGATAATTTTAATTAATAAATTCTTAGCTCGACCGAGAATCAAACTAAAGATATCAGTAGCAGCAGTATCCGTTATTGAACATGCAAACTGGATGCTCATCATACGAAAAATGGTGTTAGTAGGACAAGTCTTAAAACCTTTCTAAAGTCAAAACAAGTATTTTAAATCCTTGGCAATCATAAATACTACAAAGACGATATCACAGGTGTTGTGTAGTCTAGCACATACGTACGGGAACATGATAAAGCAGTTGGCATCAAATTGGCAGCCTAATCCTCTTGGAGGGCACATCTGCACAAGAAGATTATTCTTGTGCTATCAATGTGACACCAGTGTGGACCCGTGAGCCAAGAAATGAGATATTAGTATTCCTTGTTATGCCTGCACGTTCTACGACATAGATTTTTTATTTATTTATTTACTTTCGCAAATAAAACCATCCTATCTTCATCCAAACAAATCAATTTAATTGAAGTTTATATCTTTGAAAACGAAATGAACTTTTTATGTTCTTATTATTAATTCCTCTACATATTATTGTTTTAATTACATTGATCGGACTGTCTGTCTGTTGTCCGAGCTATTTCAACGGGCTTTCACAGGGCATGTTGACTTTGCAATACCTACCCCTGCTTAATTGGAGATTACTCCTAGAACAAGAAAAAGGACAAAACTACAACCAATTGTAACATGATATAAAAAAAATATCTATTGGCATGTTTGCATTACGTCTTAAGTTAGGGGTCTTTTTTCCTATCGCTGAGGGTTTAAGTCCTGTATCTCCAACAATATTAACCAAATCTTTACAAAATGTGGGTATTATCAAACTAATAATAAAACCTTTTCAGTGAACCTAATTTTTTTTCGGGATGATTTTATTTAATCGAGAGTATCAGCTATAAATTTAATAGACATACAGACAATAATTTATGACTATGATAAATATTATTACAAACGTCTCCCAGTTATTTTTTTTGCAAAAATATTTAATTTACAGATGTTAATACATTATGTAATGCAATCTGCCGGCAGACATTTTGAACTCCTTAGTCCAACTAGGCTATCACCGTTGCTACGAGGCTTAACCTTTGCAACAATTTTGGTTCTGATATTATAGTGAAGGTGAGGCCGAGGTGTATGAATATTTAAATTAATAGACTGTCCATATTCACATTCGGAATACGTATTCGCAAACATTGATAGGAAGTCCCCAAAGTACGAAAAGGGTTTATTTTTTACTTTTTTCCTACGTTTTTGCCGTATTTAGTATTTTAGATTTCATTTCTAAGTCCTTTATCAATGTTGATAAAATATTATTATTCAGGGTAGGCCGAGTGTTTTTTAATACATATGTCCGTTGATGGGTCGATGGATGATGAAACACCATTGCATGATTCCAAACTCGCTGTCTGTTGTATAAAGCCTACATGAGTTATCGCTAGCAGATTAGTTTCTTAATACTGTTTAATAGTTCCGGATAACCTAAACTGATATAAAAATTGTTTTATATCTGAATAAAACATTGTTTGAATGTTTCGTTACTATGAAACCATAAATAATCAATTATTCAAAATTACAGTCCCTGGCCCCAAAAATCGTGTCTCACAGACTCCGAATAATGATTTATTGGATTTAAGTTCTCACGACAATTAGAAGGCAACATCGCTCACCCAATAGGTTTCAGCAATCAAGCTAATCTTATTCATACGGTCGTTTAAAAAGACATTATTATACCCATTATGACATACTAAAACATTTGTAAAATAGGAATCTTTTTATTAATCGTAAATAGCCCCTTGAATTGTATTATTGATAGAGTTTTACTGCTGAAGTTATAGTTAAAGAATATTGTTAATTTTCGATACACGAACACAAACGCAATAGACACAGTGTCGTTTTCAGGATAAAGGCAATGAAAACAAGCAAAAATAGACTTTTACGTCATGAAAATAAAACACAGAGTGTCAATTCTCTTAAAGAAAAAGAAGAGACGCCGTTAAGTCGAGACTGGATGGCGTCACTAAGATCAGTCATGGTAAAGGATACAAAAGGATATATGCAAGTTCACTTTTGGATAATATTATTGGTAGTATAATTTGCTTAGACATTCGCTCTGGTTTCCTAATGAAATATGTACATTGTACAAACTTATACACAAATTGGACGTGTCTGTCTGCAATTTCAAAATAGCTGCCTTTTGTTAAGCTCATCATTTAACTAAAGCTTATAATTCTGACAGTGAAGTTTTTGTTTATTTTGACTGTCTACCGGGCTATGTCCAGCGGCTAAACTGATCGGTACTTTTAGAGGCACATCAAAGAATTTGTCAGGAGTAGACTACATATGTTCCAGAAAAGTAAAAAATAATAAAGAAAAAAAATAAAGAGTTGAAGGTCAGTACAGGGGTTTACTAAGGTAGGAAGAGGACTACGCTAGATATTTTTAGGCTACCTTCATCATAATAACTCATTACCAGTACACTACAGGGCACATACATACAGAGAAGGGGTTAAGGCCGTAGTCCACCATGCTGGCCCTGTGGGGATTAGTGGACTTCAAACCTTTGAGAAAATTAGGGAGAACTCTCAGGTATGCAAGTTTCCTCACGATATTTTCCTTCACAGTTGAAGCAAGTGATACTTCAATTGCTTAGAACGCACATAACTTATAGAAGTTAGAAGTGCGTGTTGGGATTCGAACTCGGCTCCCACGAAAGTTAAGTCGAAGTCCTATCCAATGGGCTACCACCGCTTCAATGGCGAAGTGTATTTCGCCATCGTAGTAGACCACGGCCTAAAACCTGCTCATTTTGAGAGAATACCCTACAGTGCACCGATAATGGGTTGATAGCGATTATGACAAGATATTGATTTTTAATTAAAATAAATGAGTAAACAAATCGACTGGTACGTATTGTAAAAATAATGAAGCAAAATACTTCGTCGTAAATACAACGGAACAGGTATCGGATACTACGAGTTAATAACAAAGTTACAATACATTCGCATCTCTATAAATCGTTCGCGGAATTCCTCACTGAACACTACTGTAAAGGCTTATAAAGGAACTTTTTATTTGTTTTGCGAGAGTTTAGATGTTCTGTCAATGCAGTTAACTCAGCATTTAACCGCACACTGAATTAGTGGTTAGAACTTGGCATTCCATTAATTGCATGCAGCTCAGAAGTTATATCGTAGTTTTATTTACTTTCAAGTAGCCTCAGGATATGTTCGATGCGTTTAATTTTTTTGTTTCCTAACTGATTTGCATAGGGTCACTAAGAAGAAAAGTGTATCCCTACTAATATTATAATTGTAAATGTGAATGTAAGTTTGTTTGTTACGCTTTCACACAAAAACTACTAAACCGTTCATCTTGAAGGTTTGTACAAATATTTCTGAAGGTATTAGAATTAATATAGGATGCTATTTATCCCGAAATTACGCTTAGTTCTTTTGGAAGAGGGGTAGAAGGTGTTTGACGATTTTACACTATAACGCCGTCAAATGATAACCGATTTAAATAATTTCTTTTGTACCTTAGAGGTTATAATGTCTGTTTAATTTGCCCAAATTTCGTGTAGATCTAATAATGTGGTTGGAGATAGAGGACAGAACTCCTCAGCGGGCAGCAGCAAACCCATCATTTAAGGCCTAGCGATACTGATGACTTAATTTTTTTTAGAACTACAACTAAATTGAATGCCACATCAAAAAACAAAATCAAACGCAGACAAAGTCGCGGGCAACAGCTAGTATACAATAAAGTAATTATATTATTTTTTACTTTGATTGAGAGCAAGCCTTTCTGATATTGCTGTAGAAATAATGTCATCATCATATCAACCAATTACTGACCCACTAAAGGGCACGGGTCTTCTTTCAAAATGAGACGCGCTTAAGGCTGTAGTCCACCTCACTGGTCCAGTGTGGATCGGTGGACTCCACACTTCTTTGAGAACACTATGGAGAACTCTCAGGCATGCAGGATATTTTCCTTCACAATTAAAGCAGGTGACATTTTAATCGCTTAAAGCGCACATAACAGAAAAGAACTGCGATTCGAACTCGGCCCCCCGAAAGCGATATCGAAGTTCTTCGCACTCGTTATATAATGTTTTTCTACATATTTATTGATATTTGTTGATTTATCACAATTAAATGTACAAGCTGTATACCTACTTAAAAGTCGAAAATAAAATATTGATTTGTTTAAATTAAAAGTGTTATACAAAGTAAATTGCTACTCGGGCGTCTCGGGTCTGCAGGTCTTTAAAATTTGTTAAAAAATAACATTATTTTAGTAGCTTTCAGTTTTTGGAAAACGAAAACGCATTTGTGAACCTTTAACGTTGGTAACATTACTGCTATGTGAGCATTAAATGTCTCTGAATACTTTTGAGTAGCTAATGTGAATTTGTCTGTACTATCCTTATTATATATGACACCACTGCAGAAGCTACTTAATGTGACTGTTCATCTATTTTATCGTATTTTAGTAAGAAAATATGTTAAAATATGGTGAAAAAATTGTTAAAATTGGTAAAAGGATGTTAATATTAGTAAATTTAAGATGAATTCATATGAAACTCTTTGCGCATAATGATACTGATTAGTTCAGATAAAGATAAGGATTTATTATTAGACATTTAAATTACGAATCTATAATAAATAAATAAATATACTACGACAATACACGCAACGCCATAAAACCCCAAAGTAAGCGTAGCTTGTGTTATGTGTACCTACTAAGCTGATTGATGAATATTTTTATACATAAATGCTTATAGAATACAGATAAACTACAAAGATACAGATAAATTACTACAAAGTATGTACTACCAAATATTGATAAGTAAAAAGTGTGATAAAATTCCTCACTTATTTACACAGGTACAGTGAGAGCTTACTGATATTGTGTATTATGTTTTGAATTCCATAAAACAACTTTAACCTATGCCGCGGGTTCCCGTTTGATTGAAGTGAATCGAGCAAAAATCTCGCGGGATTGAAAACAATACTGGATTGAAATTCTAAATTCTATGACTTCTTCATACATCCATTACTTACTATAGATTAATTTAGTATATATTATTTTATGGAATATAACATGGATCTATATAATTAAAAAAAACCGAATGTACAGTTAATAAATCAATGCGGTTTATTAGAAATTTAATTGACGTGTTTATTCGAGTTTTTCGTTCCACGTTCAGGTTTTTAATTGCACTGCAAACCTTGGAGACTTTTCTACAATTAATCTGCTCATTAATGCTGTTATTTAGCTTTTTATAATTTTTTTAGCTTTTTAAAAGGACTCACAATTTAGATTAGAAACCCGAAAGTAAATTTTTCAATCGGTCCGTACGTATTTATTACTAAGAAATAAATAATCCTAATTACATTTAATCTTCATAATCGTCGGTTTTAAAAATAGGTCTCTTAATTTACGAAGTTTTAGTTATGTAGAAATTAGTTAGTAATAAAGAAACAACCTTAAGTTTTTAATTTAGTATAGAAAAGAAACCTTTATTATCTCGGCTACATAATAAGAAAACGAAATACGACCTGCTACAACTCATCAAGCATCACTCGGCCAAGATACCAGAAAACTAAGCGTTGGACGCAAAAAAACATCTTGGCTTAAAAACTTAAGCCAATGGTTTGGAAAAAGCATTCGTTCCCTATTCAGAGCCGCGACATCAAAAATACAAGTTGATTCAGTGATCACCTTCCTTATAATACCTTCGAAATAAGATGGCACTATTAGATGAAGAAGTAGATCATCATATCAACCTATTGCCGGCGTACTAAAGGGCATGGGTCACTTCCCATAATGAGAAGTGGTTAAGGCAGTCCAGCACGCTGGCCCATTGAGAATTGTTAGACTTCACACCTTTGAGAACATTATGTAGAACTCTAAGGCATGTAGGTTTCCTCACAAAGTTTTCCTTTACTGATACTTTAATTGCTTGAAAAGTTAGATGTGCGAGCTGGTTCTTTAGCTCGGACCCCGAAAGCTAAGTCCCACCCACTGGGCCGTCACCGCTTCAAGGAGTAGATATAAAAGAAATATAATCGTTAAAAAATTTTAGACTATTCAATACTCGAAACTGTTAGTATTAATGCAATTCTGTAGTGCATAAATCTCAAAACGAAAATAAATTTACCTGTTTAATAATACTGCCATTTTGCGGGAAACATTTTAGACAGCACTATACCGACCTGTCAATTAACTTCAGTTTAGATGTTTGTGCATGACAGAATCGGAAACACTGCTATATTATCCATTAGCGAAGCAATTTAATTTCAATAATCGCCGTCTAGTTTCAAGTCCGTTGAATCAAACCGATGGTTACTCGACGCTAAAATATAATTTCCAAATTAGCTCACATCAAAAACATATAGTCGGGTTAAAGCGCAGACCACTGTGCTATGGAAGTCGGTACTATTGTTTTTTACTACCATACAGCATTAGTGTGATGCTTTATTACTTATTACGATTTAGTAATTTGATTTTAACATAAACATAACACGACAATACACACATCGCCATCTAGCCCCAAAGTAAGCGTAGCTTGTATTATGGGTACTAAGATAACTGATGAATTTTTTTATGAATAACATACATAAATACATAGAATATACATATAAACAACGACACTGAAAAACATTCATGCTCATCACACAGACATTTTCCAGTAGTGGGAATCGAATCCACGGCCTTTGGCTTACAATGTTGGAGAAGTATTTGCTGGTGAGAACACGGATTTTGGACCATAAACAAACAAAAACTTTCTTACAGTCCTTAGTTTGCAAGTACAAGTTTTTCTGTTATTTCCGCTACACCCTGTGCAGCTTCTAAGAAGTACAATATTTAATCTGTCACTAAACTATATGGACTTGACTTTCTTATTAGAAAAGTCTCGAAAGACAGTTTCTAGGACATTGCATTTACCCGCCATAAGACCTGAACTGTGTAATAGATGTCTCCGAGTTAACTTGGAAGTATTTTTACTTGTTCCGCTTGACTGCCTGATCATTCTGCCTTATTTCTTTTAGAGGTAATTTTTAAATTGTTAGATAACAGTGCCTTAGAATTTCTTATACTAACACTGATAATCTGTTCTCTAATTATTTAAAACTCGTAAATTGACACATAATATAATATTTACCATCAACCACATCATATAAGGCATTTTTTTTTAAATATTAATTGATTTTTAGGAAAATCAGAGTAGGCTTGTGACATATGCTACCGCTTATGTATATACATTAGAAATGAGATTTTTTTATTGTTTTAAACGTTATCCTACCCAACCATGTACCTAGCATACTAAATGTACTAACGAGTATTTTATATTCGTAATTATGTGTCTCTTATTTCCCGATTACTTGTTAATCAACGAGGATATAAAACAAACAAACGAAACGAAACCTTATAAGAAGTATACATTTATTTTATACCTGGTTTCTTTTCGATGAGATTTTCTTGTAAAAGAAGAAAATTCATACAGTGCCTTATAAACGTTCCTTTAAGCTACAACTTTTGATAAATTCTTTATTTTTCAGGCAATAGTATATTAGACTGTTAATGATGACACCAGGTATAATATAACAACTATTTTGAATTACCGCTGCATAATACGTTGTTGTATCATTCATAATTTTAGAAAAAATTATCCCTAAGAAAGCGAGTTAGAAGATTGTATGAAAATCGTATATTTTTTTAATTGAGGACATGAATGCGCAGTAATGCCAATTACTGGCATTACTGCGCATTAAAATTAATAAGACCTTTAATATGAAAGTTACCCAAGAGCATTACTTCCGAAGTTTTAAGAGAATTAACTATTGAAGACATCGTCATGCATCATGTCTACGAGATGCGAGTACTTGTCTATTATTTAACAGATTATTATTTGAACGCAAAGTAAGACGCGACACGAATTTCGTAGGTTTTGAAATATTTATAGTTCTAAAAGTAGTAAATGTAAAATTAATAAAATTACAATGTTTTCAGATTGATGAATATTTTTGAATCTATGCTGTTTAAAGAGCTATCTGGAATAACAAGAGTTTTAAAAAGAACTTTCCGAACCGGTGGTAGAGTCACTACAAACAGACTGACTTGACGTTTCAAATGTGCTTATAAACTAGGCCTACTTGAAATAAATGAATTTTAAATTAGAACTTGAATAGCTAAGTAAAAAATACTAGAAATGCCCACTAGCATTATTTCGATTATGGATCAGTAGTTTCATAATCTAAATAACGGCTTTCTTCGACTTTTTCTGATACCATTAACATAAAGTGGTGTAATAAAAACTAGACTGAACAGTAGATAATGAGCAATAAAACACAGAGGAAATCGAAGTCAGATGTTGAATTCACATGACAGGTGCATAGTAAAATAAAATTACTACCGAGCAATATACCTACAGTGCAAAACTATATAAAGCTAGCCGCACATTGGCTAGTTAATTTACCGAGATACATCAGAGTCGGTAATACTTATTGTTTGCTGGGAACTTACTTAGAATCGCTTTAAACGGGATTTAAAAGAGACAGTTATACGTATTGTAATTTATAGGAATGACTTTTTACATTTTAATGCATGCTGTGATAACCTGTAAATAGTTGAACATTTACTATGTGTCTCATTCCAAAAATAAAGAGCAAGTTTTAATGTTTCTACTGTTGGTTTTCCATTATAAATAAATAAATATATATGTCTTAACTTGGCGTGTCTTAAATCCTTACTAATATTGTAAATGCGAAAGTGTGTTTGTTTTTTGTCCTTCATCACGCTCTAACAGAGCCACCAAGACATTAATATTAAATCAAGAACTTTAACATAAATTTAGTTGTAAGTACAGAGAGTAACCTCAGTAAATGGTTTTCAGAGGATTTGTAAAAACTGTAATCAACGTGGATGTGGAAGAAGGCAACAGCTAGTAGGTAAAAGGACGATAATTCTAAAACAAAATGTGAAAAGACCTTAAAGCAATTTTAGTAAGCTCTATGTAGCGACCATCCATAGGACACTTGAATTTCAATTATACAGGCAACTGTCCTGTTGTTTAAGCAATCATGCGGTCGCAGGTTGATAGCACTATCCCTGTCACGTAAAACGAGCACTGACTTGCATGAAGATGTGATCACAGAATTACGCTCCAGACCTTTTCCACAAGACTTGTGCATTTTTCTGAGACAGAAAATAGTCTGTCTATCTATATAAAAATTGCTTTTATCAGTTGCTGTTTGCTTGCTTTTCACGTCCTTTCACGCGACGAAGACGATGCGTGATAGAATTACAAACGAATTAAGACTTATCCAATATTTTATAAAGTTAGTTGTAATAGATTAAATATTTTGTCTACTTTTAATGGTCAAAATTTTATGAATTGTACATGAACATGATGCAAGTGGGCAGGTCCGCGATAAATGCTCTGCTCTTTTTACGTGACATCAACTAGTCATACAGTTCATCGAGTAATAGAGATTGGATCGTGCAAGTGACATCTAATTCGATTTGTATCTTTGCGGGGAACAACCTGCACAAAGGATAAGCGCAGTTTGATTGGTCAAAGACAATGGACTCCCACTAAGCGATTAATCCGTGATCAGTTCAAGTTCCCGTATTTTTAATTAAAAGCCAAGTCTTATTGTGGTTCTTTCTATCGACATTCCTTTATTATTATGTGGACATAATAATACAGGAATGTCGATAGAAAGAATCCGTAGAGAATATGTAAAATATATAATAAGCGCATGACACCTAATTTATTATTTAACCACCTATTTAACATTTCAACTTTAACTATATATAATTAATATCAATTTCAAAAACATTATATTGTGGAAAGAATTATTAATAATTTGCGTAATTTACCTTTCCTCCATAAAGTTGAACATATCACGTCATCAGATATGAGCAAAACCATTATCACTGCTCGATTGATGGAATCAAACAAGTAAACTACAAACTTATACAACTGAAAATGCCGGCGAACCAACGCTGTATCGATTTTTTTTTTATTTGAGCCAGTGTCACTCTTTATGATATATAAGTATTTGAAAGATGCCTAATAACGTTTAAGTCTATTATGACATTTAGAAGTTAAGACGGAATAAAGGAATTCGCATACAACATACATAGATGAAACTCAAAAAGATCCGGCACTAAACCACCTTTTATGACTATAACTAGGCTTGAATTTTTCTTGTATTTGAGCTTTGGTAGCAGATATAATAATATAATAAATTAACGTGTGTTTGAGTAGCAATAACGAATGCTAATTCATAAATACATATGCAACGTGTTTGAAAACCGAAATAATAGTTCATAGGCTTTAGAAATACATTATTTATTGTTTCTGTGAAACCGAAACGCTAATAGTTTTTGAGCAAACCACTGCCATAGTTTTCATTGGAAGAAATCAGATACAGCCCTTACTAACATCAAATGTAAAATTAAAATCAAGGCAGTGACGTGAAGAGTTAGGTCGTATGCGCGTGTCGGTCTTTATCTTCAATAAGTAAACACTTTAACACTTAGAATGTTTTCAATTAGTTTGTAAGGAAAAATAAATATGCTTCTTTTGATTTACTACTTTTACAGGGTGATTCATTATTAATATACTTATGCACCCTTCAACAGTATTTCGGAATTATTTTACACGTTGTAAATAAACCTCGTTGGTTCTCTGGGACCGAATACCTGATTTTTATTAACCAAAGACCAAAATATTTCTATTACTTTAACTGTCAGTAAGAAATTTGATGTTAAAGCCTGCCAATTCGCATTGGAGCATCGTGTAAGTAATAATCCCGGTTTACCTCTCTTCTGTGGGAAAGAAAACCTGTGGCCGGCGGTTAGAGTGATAGAGAGATAGGAATGTTGGTTATAACTTTAAATTACAACTATACCCCTGACCTCAATACCTCGTTTACCCTCTTGCCATATTTCAAATCGTTGCCACCTGCTCGCTAGCTATACGCAATGCCGTAAGGAGAAGTATTACAGAGTAAAGATAGTCATAAAGAGCTCCGTCTAGAAAGAACAATCGTGCGATAATTCCGGTATGATAAAGAACCCTAATGCTCTCAGCAGTTACTACCTTCAAAGCCTATTCAACGCTGTCTAGACCACCTCGGCTTTTACCACGACCACGAGATCAAAGGCATCAAAGTAATATTTACACATCTTTTTTACACTGTGGTTTCTTAATAATAATATTAATGTGCAAATGTCTAAAATAGGTTTTATTTGCTCGGGGATCCCTAGCCTGGATCGGAAATCGGTATTTAATCCAAAATTAGAGGGGTTAAACTACTGCATCTATTTTCTTTATACTGTGGGTGTATGATCCATGACTCATGATTGAAAGATTTTCGCATATAGATCTACGAGTTTTAAAATGGTCCATTACGTCAAACGACAAAAAAAACCCGAAATTTTAGTTTGCAGGTTACAAATTTGATAGTATCATTCGCTTAGGACTCATGAAATTTCGCTTTAGTAGTTAATGACACTATATATTATCAAAATTCACATTTAATATATTTCGCCTTGCAGGAAGTACCTAACAGTATCATAAAAAAATAATGTATGTAAGATAAAACAAGATAATTTAAAACTAGATAGACAAAGCAGTCCATATAATATTAACTGAGGACTAATATAATTTGTGAAACAAAGAACAATGTAAACAAAATACAACTAGATCTCGTAAGGAAGTAGATAGTTATAATATTCAGTCATTCAGAAGAGTTTTCTTAAAGCACCGGGAACTTTCATCATCAACATCATATCATCGCATTACCAGCCCACTACAGGGCACGAGCCGTAGTCCACCACGCTGGGTAAGTGCGGTTTGGTTAACTTCATAATAGAACTTCTTTGTTTTTGTCAGTTACATAGGTACCAGTTCCCACAACGTCATCCACTTTCAACTTCTGATAAATTTCCCATACAAAGTTTCATTTGTTATTCTTCATAATATACGCCGACCCACCGCGTCGCAACGCCTGTCCACCTAACTATTTCAGGTGCTCGGCTTCTAAAGTAAGATGTAGCTTAGTTATTTAAACTCTAATATAAATGATGGGGAAATAGCGTGTGAATTTAACACTGAAGAAAAACATCGCGAATCGTAAATCTGTATGAATTCTTCATAGAGGTTTCATTGGCGTGTGAAGTGTACCCTTATTTTTATTTTATTTATTTAAACATCTTTATTGCGTAGTAAAGGAGAAATTAAAAATATCTTTAAAAAAATTAAAAGCAAAAGGCGACCTTCTCACTAAAAGTGATCTCTGCCAGGTAACCTTAACGATAGTACAGAATAATACATGAGAGACGACCCTTGTGTACTTGTTCAGCATAATTGACTACGGCCCATACTTCTTCTTCTTCTAACTCCTAGAGAAGACCATGTAATGGGCTGAGAATAGGTTGATTTTTATAGTTGAATTGGTTGTCTGTAAAGTCGGCTTACTGACGATAGTTGAACGTTACAACGTCGTAAGAAAATACTGATGGAATGGTTGCATTTTTCAAAAGAAAATTTTAATCTTATTTGTTTGATAGATATTATCGTTGCTATAAAGAATTTACACCACATTCACTTTTCACTGCACTTCATCCTTGCCGAAAACATGTAAATGTATTATTGTATAGAAGCTGTCCACGCGGACGCATCGCTCGCTCAAGTAGGAGAGAGACGTCGACCGCGGAGGCCGACTGTGCCTCTTTGTCGCTCGCTTGTACTTCAAGCCTTGAATGGAACGCCTCAGAGCGAGGTAACGCCGCATACGTCATGTTTTTTCGTGCGTGCAGACGGCTCCATCGAATTATAAGACTTTGTCACGTCAATAATGATTATGATGATCTTAGGCGCGCAGTTGGATGAACGATTAGGGACACTTTACCAGATAGGAAAATAAATAAAGCGTAGACCGATGTGCCTGTTAATGTATGTGTTTTATTTGTGGCTTTAATTATCTCTAAGCTAAACTGTGCTGATGCTCTGTATGGAGCACGACCGCTTGTTCGAGTTCAGCGACATATCTTTGCCCACTTTACTTTTCGTTTTACATCCACACGTAACTTGAAGACCAAATTGCTCGAAATAGACCAGGGAATGGCGTAGCCTCACTTCACTTTGGAGTATAAAATTTACATATCATTGTTACTTAGCCTATCCATCGGAAATGTATCCAAAAATAAATTGATTGTAAACTTCCGATACAAGGTCAAGTAGTTTATTATAGTCCCTTAAAATTCTGTGCCATTTCAGATCTGCCTTTCATGGTTATTTCAGAGCTACTAAAATCTAAACGACTTACCTCAGACATTTCGGGTCATAAATAGCTCTAAAAAAAATAATTAAGTACGAAATCTTACACAACAAATGTTTTTATTTGAGTACTTTTAATTACATTATTTATATTTTATATATTTTTATTTCCCTTAGCGAATCAGTACAGTAACGTTTATTCATCATCAATCATCATCATCATCATCAACCCACTACCGCCCCATTAGAGATCACAGATCTCCTCTCAGAATGTCTATTACACTGGCCAAGTGCGGATTGTTAGACCATATTGTAATTATATTATATAGCTCTATTATATAATGTAAATAGCGTACCCAGCCCGCAACGCCTGGTAGATTTTGCTTTATTTTATTTAAACAATAAACTTACATCATTAAATTTTTAATTTAAGTCTCATAATATATTAAATCATTTATTTCTCTCTGTATTCATTCTCTTCTATTCTCTTCTCGAGCGGGCGAAGATCATTTTCTACACCCATGAACACCCAACAATAGAATATCATCATAGTAAATAAAAGCTGTATTTGACAGTTCAAAAATAGGAGTGCTCGGACCGTCATTAAACTTTACAGGATTACTCGCCAGGTCAATCCGGAGATTCCCTGAAAGTTTCATTGAAATCGGTCCAGCCGTTTCGGAGCCTATACGGAACATACCCACACACTTTCTCTTTTATATATTTAGAGTTAGATAGATGTTTTCTTTTAACGGCAAATAAGTATTCTTTTCCAATTATTGGTAAAATAAAGGAGGTACCATGTCTAATTAACTACAACTCGAGTAAAGCTACGTACATTAAAATATATTTTTAAACTATGTTTTACCTAGTTTTAAATACTAAGCGTGAGTTTTTCAATAAGATATATTTTGTTTATGAAACAACTTATTACTAATTATTTATCATATACATTTGCAAAGACAATTATTTGGAGTATGGTACTAAACCAAGAGTATTACAAAAATCTGCAAAGTGTTAGTTGTACTCGCACTCTAAGTGTTCCGTATCACGGTAATTTAAACAATAGATTATTGCCCCAATTGTATCGAGAAAGACAAAAAAATTATAAAAAAAAAAAATTAAATTTCTCTATCATATTAGAAGAGTTATGCAAGAAAAATGAAATTCGCCGTTTTGTTGTGGCGGCCATCTTGGATGTGAAAAGTTTCAAATTTGTATTTTCATTTAATACCCATATTGAGAGCCTTGTGGATAAATATATACCTAGTACGCCATTTTGTAGCAGCGGCCATATTGGACCGATTTTCATCAAACATAGCTAAGGGCACTCCCGACTAATTCACCTTTTTCCCCACTAAGTCAACAAAAATAATAATCAAATCGGTGCATCAGCTCAGGAACTACGATGCCACATACATACACACACACACACAAAGACACGTCATACTTATAACACCCCGCCATTTTTGCATCGGGGGTTTTAGAACAGAAGAAACACATTTATTCCATTATATTTAATTTCTATGCTTTATTTAATTTTCATTATTTGCTGTTATAGAGATAATATGGCTCTGTGCTTTTAAATTTCAACTCAACACCAATCATGCTTCTTAAGACATGATTACAGAAAGACGAACTATCGATTGTAAGTAACAGAGTCCCTTTGGCACGCTGAAAAACACACTCTCGTGGCCTGTTGCTTTAAAATATATCTTAGTACTTGTTCGGGAGCTCTAATTCATGCCTATGATATAGGAAGATCTTACGAGCTGGTGTTGTGTTTGGGGACCGAGATCCAACCCTTCATCTTTGGAAGTACATATATGAGTAAGTATACATATTTACAGCTACATAAATATAATATAAATAAATAAATATATTACTAACATACACACATCGCCATCTAGCCCCAAAGTAAGCGTAGCTTGTGTTATGGGTACTAAGATGACTGATGAATATTTTTATGAATAATATACATAAATACTTAGAATTTACATATAAACACCCAGACTCTGAAAAACATTCATGCTCATCACACAAACCTTTTCCAGTTGTGGGAATCGAACCCACGGCCTTAGACTCAGAAAGCAGGGTCGCTGCAAACTGCGCCAATCGGCCGTCAAATTTGTCCCCCATGTGGGAAAACTTCGATAGCGCGATGTAGAGTCTTGTGGCTCCATCTAATTTTAGTAACTTGCATACCGCCACATACTTACACCAGTTTTTCACATAACATCTGTGGACCAGAACAAAACTGAAGGTCTACGGAACATAAATTATGTCCGCTCGCGCTTGTCGTACGCGGCACCTGATTCCACAACAATAAGGGCCCATATAAGTAAACAACCCTGCGTTTCACCATAATGCTAAATATTCTAGTACTATTTGCCATTAGCCATAATTTTTATGATTGCATACGAGTGTGTGCGAGTACTTACGAATCCCCGTGACTTATCCTTGTACAACTATCATTGGTTATTCAGTACAATTATTCTCCTAAGTTTTCGCAACGCGTCACTCACCAGCACTGTTTGTTTTCTAGGTTACAAAACAAATGCATTTAAATATCTCGTTAAAGCGACGTGCCTTAGAGAGGAGGCGAGGCTATCGACATTGATTACCACTTACATGTAATAAAAATCCTTAGCCCAACTGTCCTTAATGGAGCAGCGTGGTGAGTCTGATACGCAAGCGTAGGCCGTTGGTTAGAAGTGGTGCGTTAATCGGTTTGATTAAAACACTGACGTTATGACGTAAGTTGTATACACACGAACGTTACAGCTCTTTTTTACGTGTTATTTTGCATACTGACATTGAAGTTAGTAGACTGTGCCCAAATTGTTAAAAGGCAATCCAGTTTTAAAGCCAAAGAGATGCGGGTCTAGCCGCGAAAAATTCAATTTTAGCACAATCCTCGATGCAGGTAAACAGTGGTAAGAATTTAATTAAAGTACTACATGAGTCAACTCTTTAGTCAAGCTGGCTTACCTATAAACGCTACGCTTACTACTCTGAATCTCTCTTGTTTGAGAATTATCATAATTCTTTTTGGAAGTACGTAAGGATGAGTATTTAAATAAAATAATAATACCAGCAGCAGGTGTAACAAGACTCGATAAAGTGCATAATGAATGCATCAGAGGCAGTAATAACGTCGCCCATATAACCGACAAAATGACGGAAGGCAGACTACGGTGGTACGGGCACGTTATGCGGCGCGGTGACGATCACGCCGTGCGAAAAGCCTTGGCACTCCCTGAACATAAAAGAAAAAGAGGACGCCCTGCTTCCACGTGGTGGACGACGGTGGCCAAGGATATTAAAAACGCAAATCTAATTGACGTGACAACCCAAGACAGAGAGTCCTGGCGCAGAAAGACGAGGAGAGCCGACCCCAAATCAAAAAAAGGATTTCAATTTCCACTTTCGGATGGACACTAGCTGATAACCAACCACCTTTAAAAATAAAATGGCTTTCTATCGGTAATATTAAAGTACCTTTCTAATTCTTAATCTTCCTTCTTTATAACATTATAGCATAGAGTATAAATAACAAGTAGATATCCTTATAAAATTGTACATAAAGGTTACAAAAAGAACACATCTTAAATTATGTTCCTTATTTGACTGTATCAACTTCGATTAACTTTTAAAGTTTCGTTTATATAAGTACCAACAGGTCAAGGTGCAGGAACAAAAGAAAATGATAAAACAAAATTTATGATCCTGTATATACAAAAAAACGTCTTGTTACCAACAGGTTTTAAACTCGGAAATGAAGATATGCTTGATTTCTACTGCAAAATATGTGCTTCAGTTCTTATGCAAACCAAAAAAGCTAAAAGAACTTATTATAACATAAGGCAGGAAAATAACCAGTTCTATCTCAAATAAGGATTTATTTTATAATTGAAACTTACCTTTAAATCTACCTTTATTCTATACTTAGCGTGTTAATCAAGTAATAACTTTGATTATGTTACTATTCTGAGTTCGTTGTATGAAAGCTCCTAATTTCAAAATAATACCTTATAAGTTTGGATGGAAAACCACCTGACAAAAAAGGGTGGTATGATCCTCTATTATATGAGAAGGATCACTTGTACGGTAATGGCACATGTCTCCCCAATAAATAGTAGTACCTACAACCAATATGATACGAAAAATTATTTTTATTCAGGCCCTTAGGTTATTGCGTGTATCATGGGCGTTAGTTAGATACTAGTAGGACGTGCGCCTTAAGTAATCATTATTAACTGCAAGGTCTTAGCTATTCATACAGTATGTAAACATTATTACAGCGTCCTTGAGGTATTTTACCGGACACTAAGGTAAGCCACACACCAAACACTACGACACGATGGCATCTTCGCTATTTGCATGCATGTTTGCCAAACAAAATAAAACCTTAAACAGTGTACCGATAGCTCCGTTCTTTAAATGGAAACCTGATATTATAAATAATTGTTTGTTTAAATAATTATGGGAACGCCACGAAAACTACGCACTGCATAGCTGTGTTCGCTTGTAAGAGATTATTTATTGAGGTTTTATAACAATTTGTGCCTAGTTTTGATTTTTTCTTGTTAGTAATATTTACATAAACTTATATCCACAGTATTAAAGTATATAGTTTATGTATTTAACATATATACTAATGAAAAGTACATGGCTAAAAAAACATTTTTTAGAATATGCATACGAAGATCTTTCATTTGATTCCCCAGTTGATGGAGTAATCTCGCTTAAAAGTTTCAACGCCTCCATTTTGGCCCCTTGGGGAATCGAACAATTTTTTTTCATTTTCATTAAAAAAGCAGCGATAGCAAAGTGGTTAGAGCTTCAGCCTCCCCCTCGGAGGGACTGAGTGCGATCTGCTCATCGTGTAATTTTCTATGTGCGTTTTTAATCTAAGCAATTAAAATGTCACTTTGATAACATAACGTTTCACATTGATGGCCGATTGGCTCAGTGGGCAGCGATCCTGCTTTCTGATTCCAAGGCCGTGGGTACGATTCCCACTACTAGAAAATATTTCTGTGATGATCATGAATGTTTTTCAGTGTCTAGGTGTTCATATGTATATTAGTAACCTTTCCTTTCCTTGATTGGGTTGCCTGGCAGAGATCCCTTTTTAGCGATAAGGCCGCCCATTGTACCTGTGTTTTATTGTGTTGTTTTTGTTTATAATTTAATTTCTGTTAGGTGAACAATAAAGTGTATTTTCATTTCATTTCATTTTCATTTCATTTCATTTAACCATAACACAAGCTGCGCTAACTTTGAGGCTGGATGGTGATGTGTTTATTGTCGTAGTATATTTAATATTATTAACGTTCTCAAACGTTTGTGAATCGACAAGTCCGCACTGGGACAATGTGGTGGCCTACGGCGTAGAACCTTCGTATTCTGAGAGAATACCCGTGCGCTGTAGTAAGCCGTTAATGGAGATTATGATAAAAGCTTGATAAGACTAGCGTATATACTCAATCGAAAGTAAATACAATAATTTTATACTACATGGGTTCGTTGAATGTCATTTTTGGAATTGAACCCGAATAGTTATTTATTTAAATAAAAAGCTACACATCATACGCCAGAGAAGAATGAGCTCATGATATCGTAAAATATATGATTGCAAACTTATCGGTCATACCATATTATGACATTAGATATATCTTAAAACCTCTATTATAAAAACATTGTTACCCTAATCATATATTTTCATCCAAACCACGCTGCATATCTGAAATATTTCAGCTTAATTGGTTATATGAAACTTGTCAAAAAAACATACAAAAAATCTGAAACGAAAGGACGGACGTACGGACGAATGCTAGTTAATATAGAGCTCGTAATAAAACACCGATACGGGATAGTGATATATTCATGTACAAAATAATGTGCAGTTATTTTTGCCGTTATCAAGATGGCCTTTCTATTCCGTTGTAACGCGCATTCGCTATTTTACACAAACAAAAAAAACTGTGAAACCGACAATTGTGATATCAGCTATACCCAAACGTAGCGCCTCCATTTTTCATAGGGAATTACTCGATTATAAATCGAATGTTCGCTGAAAGGAGGCGTATAGGTAATGTCTGTCTGTGCTTCGACTTACTAATCCGTAATTAGATGATGGTTTACCTCAATACAACTGTGTTGACTGGTCTACGGGAACGCTTTTGCACACAGTTAGCGACGCTGGCCGTTGCAAACCAGTAGTAGTTCCCAGGCTATAAGTGGATTATGGACTGTTTTAGACCATTGATGTTGATGCCAATTATTGGAATACTATATTTTTAATACACTTGTTCGTATTTGCATATGTTTAACACAAAAGCCACAGGCCCCACCCACCGTACGCTCGACTCAGGTCATACACGTTACGCGAACTGTAACATTACTATTTAGGCCGACCGTACTTTGGATGCGAATTTGTTTCGTACTTATGTAAACGTAAGAATACTTCATCATCTGTCTGCACCCGTACCTATGATCAGGGGTCGGCTCTTGTCCGTTTCCTTCATTATTAGCGTTTTAAGGGGTTCTGCGTAAATGTTGTTGGCTTCAGGTCATTTTGGACCTTCGTTAACCAGGTGGCGAGGGGTCTTCCGCGCCCATATGTCCATTCCGGTATGTCCAGGGCTAGTCGTACCATGTGATCGGTGGGTTGTCTGAAAACATGTACACGCAATCGTTTTTCTTGTACTAAACGTGGGAATACTGTCGCAATGAAGTTCGTATACTGAAGCGTCTGAACATCTTTCTACGTCAGGTATTGTCCAGGTGGTAGAGCTTTCGTGAAGTCTATTTCAAGTTCATCTATTTCTATTTAAGTTAATCATTTTTAACACCCGTAAGGGTATTAAAAATCTCAACAAGTTAATATCATTTTCATATGACTAACAACTGACTAAGCATCCAGTCACGCCCCCATAGTAGGTACATTATTCGGGTGTCTTCGTACGTATTCGCACGATTCATATTCGGTATTTGTCCGCGCTTATTACGGTGATATACAAATCCCGTGGAAACCGTATGTTTTGTAAGGACAAACAAACACAGTTTTGCTTTTATAATATTACGGATTATATTACGGATTATAGCATCATAGTTTTTCGTTATCTGTGTTAATTATCGTAAATTTACAATTGCTTTATCATTTTCTTTTAAATTTATGATTTAGGATTTTTGTTAATTTCTGAATCTATATAATTTTATCGACCTCTAGTGTCACAAATGGACCAAATTGAAAAATAATCAAATCTGTTTTATTTTCGTTAACCGATATCTTATTAAAGGATTCCATTTATAACCGAAAAAACTTGATTTTTTACACATTACCATACAATAATAGGCTATATCTTTACCTAATATGCAAATTTCAACCATGGGTTGTTGAGTTGATTCTCTATAATTGTTTGCAAAAGTATACCATTTCAATACTACTGTATACTATCAAAAGTCTAAGCTAAAGAGTTGTAGGCAAATTTTCTTAGTAGCTTTTAATGCAATACGATTTTACTCCGATGTTCAAGTATTTCCATGCTCGAAAACGACTCCTTGGTTGCGAGAGCACATTTTATACTAAGGCTACAGAACCGTAATCTATGTTTTATAAATACTATCATTAACGGTTGGGTGGCAATATTATGTAAGTTTATTTCTATGACAACTACCTATTCATTTTTTTTTTGTATTTGATGGCCAGCTTATCTTGGTTCATCATCTTGGTTTCGCATTGAATGCCGAAGTCAAAGATGTGAGGATGGGAGCTAATCTGGAAGGGGTATGGGAGTCAATTACCTGTGTGAATCTATCTTAAGGCGTAGGTTTTTTGTATGAGGAATAGGTCCACCACAAATAATAGCAATGTATATTAATAAATCGCATGTTGATTCATAACTTAAGCTCTCTATATCAAAACAGTATTTTAAGCTTTCTATTTTTCTTGTGTTTGTCCTATGTATGTGTGTGTGTTGTGTTGCAATACAGTTTTTCTATTCCATTCTATTCTTTACCTAACCAAATGATTGTGAAATGGTCTATGAAAACATGCACCTAAAATCTCACTTGAGATTGTCGGGTAGATACCATCGGTGTAAGTGCCTACGCTTGAATAGTGCACTGCCTTGCTTTGGCTTTGCGTCATACTTGAACAATCAAGTTTATAAGATATCTCAAATAAATACGTGAAAACAAGTCATTGAGTTGTCATTTTTTTTTCATTTTTTTTTTATATTAATAGCGGGAAAACTAGCAAGTGGGTCACTTGATGTTTAGTGATCACGTCCACAAAATTTTTGCAGCACCAGAGGAGCCACCGATGCGTTGCCGGCTTTTAAGGAATTTGTTTTATTTAAATGATGCCAATGAACACTGGGTACTTTTTGAATTACCTTATAACCTAATATATCCTAGCCAACTCTAAAAGCTATTTATAATAAATCTCCCACAAACTGGTTCCCTTTTTTTCCCTACTATCACTATAAAACAAAAACAAAAACGGGCAGGCAAAACCGAAAGCTTTGTCATTAAAGTTAGTCACGCTTTTGTAAGGGGGACGAATTACACATGACTGCTTTTGATAGAAGGCTTGAGCGTACACTTGAAGTTTTTACTAAGCTTGGCTAAAAACGAGAAACGCTAGCAAGTTGTGTTTCTAACGCATTATATTTATAGTGGCATGCTGCTCTTTTACCTCTTACGAATCTCGGTTCGGGGGTGAGTTAAGGAAACCGAGTAGTGTGTGTTTTAATAAATAATCAACGACCGATAAATAATGGAACTCTATAATGGATAAGAGTAATCGCTCTTTATCATTGTGATAGTATAGTAAACTGATGATGTAGACTAATGACCGTAACTACACAATAATTAGGAGTTCACTAGTTACAATTCCATTACTTGAATATTGTTGCAAAGTGACTAGAGCTGATGGTTAGGTTAGGTAAGAAAGAAAGAAAAGTCTTTTGAGTTTTTCCAACTCAGGCTCCTAAACGAATAAATCTTCGGTTATTCGATATGCATACTATTTCTTTCCAATATTTTTTTGTAGTGGTTAAGTTATTCTTTTTTGTTAATACTTTAACTTCATTTTTATTGTAGACTAGTGGTCCCTCGCGACTATGCCTATAAGTCAACACATCGCCTATAAGGCACGAAAGCGCCTTATAGGCGGAAAAAACCCGTTTTTGAAACATTCTTGATTTGTGCTATGCTCTTTTTAATCTCAGCGTAAATACATACACCCTATGACCTTCCTCAATAAATGGGCTATCGAAAACTAAAGGAATTTTTCAAATCGGACCAGTAGTTCTTGAGATCATCGCGTAAAGCGAATCAAAAAAACTCTTCAGCTTTATTTATTAGTATAGAATTAGGTACCTACTGTGTGTTAACAAAATTAATATTTTACATTTATATTACATCTTAAATGGACCTACTATATCTATTAACTAAACGTACCGACTGAAAAACTACAGATAAAAGAGTTGAAATAATAAAAAATAGATAAATAAATGCTACTGACCATTTGTCAGCGGTTTGGCGGGCTTAACATTTAAGTACTTTAAGGTACAGATTATTTAAATTTCTTAGTGCCAGAGTCACTCATCTGGACATGGGGACAGCCTAGGAGATGGGGACAGCCTATCAAATGGGGACTAGTCTAGAAGTAGGTAAATAACAACGTGATCAAGTAAGAAATTCGTTGAAAAAACAAAGTTAACGAAAAATCCACGCTATTATAGTGACAGTATTAACAGGCTATATAAGTAACATACAACAAATACCAGTAGGGTACTTTCCTCGTCCTACATTAATCGTTTCGTCTAGACAACTTCTGCGTTATAATAGTAGAGATCAATTTTTTTTATTTACTAAAGACACTGTTAAATAACTGCGGCGAGTAATTGTAGATTCTACCTTTCAACCCTGAGCATGCCCATCTAACTGTAGTGGTTACGCCATGTGTCTCCAAGGAAGCCGCCCGCAATAAAACGCTATCAGACATGCAACGTGGAAAAATATGTTTTTCAGCGACCGGGACAGTTTGATATTCGATTGATTTTTTTCTCACTAAATTTTTTTTTCATCCGCAGCAGTTCGAACAGGCATTTGGCGTTAGGTATTATGTGCGAACGTGTTTCTTTGTGCGTTTGTTTGTTTTTTTTTTGTGTTGTGTGATTGTAATGTAGGCTTTTTTTCCTTAATACTTATTATTGAATTAAATTAATACAAAAAGTCGTTATGCAAAAATATGATTTCTTGTCTGCTCGATTATACTTGTTATGTATAATACAATGCAAGTACACTGAATCACTTCATCCGCATACATTGCCAACTTTTCGCTAAGGGAGCTATACGCGCCGTTAGACTCTATGACTCATTATACTCTTAAGAGGACAGTAAGTTGGTGACAGACATTTTTAAAACGTGTGTACTCTAGAATAAGGAAAGTTGTTTGGAATACTAGCACGTTAGACAAGACGACTGATTCCATTTTTGTGGCGTTATTTATTGACTTAGGTGAATATAATAGATAGAATAATAATATTTGAAGTATTCTAACATTTTCCTACCTACTCTTGTCACCAGATGTATAACTAATATGACGCTGTATGCATTTAATTGTTTTCTATTATACATAAGGGTTTATATAATAAATTATAAAGTTATAGTTTTCGGTTGGTAAGCAAATTCTTGATAATTATTTTTGTATGCACTTCCTGTCGTTGTAATCAATTTATCAATCAATTGCAATTATATTATAAATAAATAAATAAAATGCTAATCAATTGCTATTAACCGCATTCAATTATTAATTTATCTATAAAAAATAAAATAAAAAGACCAGTTGGTTTTACTGTGCACTAGGTTATCTAATAAAACATTAAGAACAAAATTTTGTTATTCTTTACCGTTGGACTTTTTAAATTGTTAGTCTTGTCGTTGTTTATTTATTTATTTAAAACAATAATAAATCGGTATATATATTCAATACACACAACGCCGGCTAGCCCAAAAGAAAGCGTATGTGTTATGGGTACTAAGATGACTGATGAATATTTGTAGGAATAATATACCTGAATATTTATAATATTATAACATAATATCAACACCCAGACAATGAAAAACAATAATGTTCACATCACGCAAACCTTTCCCACTTGTGGGAATCGAACCCACAGCCTTTGACTCTGCATCAATCGGCCGTCAATATATAATTATTGAGATAGCATTTACGAAAATACAAAAATATACCATCTTTGTAATATCGTAAAAATAAATAGCAATGGTTACTATTGACCTTCTGCGCTAATAATGAAGACGGAACGTAATCTAGTAATAAATATAGTGTAGTTAACGTAACTTAGGCTCATAAGATTGCTCATTGACAAACACAAAAGTTGTGTAAACAAAATCAAGATTCAGCCTGTTTAAAAAAAAAAAAACTTTTAATCCAGCAGTGTTTTAATAAGGAACGAACCACTTACTTAATGGAATATGCACGTCATTGTCATGCTGCCATTATGCCGATGAACTCAAAATGTCTCAATGCCAGCCAGCAGGGCTAAACGGGTTGTTTTATGTTTTGAATGTATTAACTTAACTCAACTAACAGGTACATAGGAGTTGCTTGGGTGATTCTAAGTCAGAAGATGCTTTGCGAGTGCTAGTTTGAGTGGGTAAGTTTTCTTAGTAATTATTGATTGAATTTTTCCTAGACAAACGTACGTGCAGAATGCCTGCGTGCCTGGGAGTTCTCCATAATGTTCTCAAAGGTGTGTGAAGTCCATCCCTGAGTAACCCCTGCTCATTGTGGGAGGAGACCCGGTATGCACTATAATATTATAAATATACCGGCCCACTGGCCGGCAATGGTTTGTTATTATGATGATAATAAAGAAACTTATTATGTATTGTCTATCATGGAATTCCGCAAAATAAAGCTTGCTTCTATATAATTGTATTCATACCGAAGTCCAACACATAGGTAAAGGCCTTAAATACGGTTAACAAATTTTGAAACGGAATGTCGGAATACTGGAATTTGACGTCATGCTAGCCTTGAACACAAGGAATAACTACGACACACTAAGGCAATATTGAAATCGTAACTGCGCACAAGCTGCATTTTGTGGGATTAAAATAAAAACTGAAAAATTCAATTCTAATGTAAAATACATTTATGTAATACAAGCATATTTTATAAGCTATATAACGTCACGTTTTTGTAGCAAAATAAATATTTACAAACAAAGAATCATTGTTCTACCTTGTGAAAGGTGAAAGCGTGGCAGCCTGCTTTTAAGAAATTAATATCAGGCTGGGCCATAGAGCACCTTTACAGGTTTACCTTGTAGGTGAATAAAGTAAAACCGAACAAGATTTCGTGATCGATAGTCGAAAATTATACTAAGTAATAAAACATTTCAGCATTCGGCTTTACATATTCGATAGAAGCAGGCGTTACTTTGCGGAATTCCATATGATATTATGAAAATTAAGCTTAATTTGCTATACTTCGTGTAATTTATAATTTCATCAATCCTTATACTTACATCACACACACCAAACACATCTTCGGCAATGTACCCGCTACGCAGGTTTCGGTCCAAAACTGGAGCATCTTCAGGAAATGTTGCCTTTACACCATACAGATTCTCCTGCTGTTCGCGGAGTATAGCAAATTAAGCTTAATATTCATAATTCCGCTTTACGATTTAGGGTCCCGGAAAGATGCAACTTAGAAACTGATCATGGGCTATAACTGCTATACGTAGATAACAAAAACGGGTTGCTGACTATTATCATAGTCTGAAAACAAGTAAATAAAAAAAATGTACAGAAAGTTTCTTAAAGGAAATGGCCAATTTCTGGCCCGACTTGAGAAATGAAACGAGACTCGTATTTTGTATTCGAACATGCTAACCCATAACTTGTCTTAAAAAAACCGTTGGCACCCTAGCAACTGGTGACACAATTTCCAATTTAATTAAATTGGAAGCATTAGCGTTATGGATATCAACGTTGATAGTAATTTATATTCCGTGTGTGTAAAAACATACGTCTAGACAGCAAGCCCAACATAATATTGTAGTAACGCAAATGTGTAAACTCGTAAGTGCTGGCAGGTTTGTCGTTGAAATAATAAACATTTTCCACGTAACGTTCATACGAGAATAGATTTACTTTATTTCACTTAATTTTATGCGTTTTCCATTCGTTTAGTCATAATCCATCGTTATCTAATTATTAATCGTATACTTATTATAAACTATTGATTCATATCTGTCTATCTGTAATCAAATTTTGTAAGATTTTGCCCAATTTCCGGTTTCAGATAGAGCTGATTGCGTTAGTAACGACACATGTAAATCGGATGACAATGCAATACTGTTGTGATTTAAAGCTGATTCGATAGTGGAATTGGATCCAGTGGCCATGAGAACTTTGAAATAAAACAACGTGACGCAATCCCATCGAGTTTGGCTACAGCCTAGGACTCACCAGACAAGATAGAAAAATATCAGTATTAAAAAAAAATCCAATTTTCCGCAGCATGGGATCCGCAAACAGCAATAAACCCTGTTACAAGATCACTGTTCTCACAACTGTGTCAGAAAGTCGCCACGGAAAATGGACAGGCAAAAATATTCTGACACTCGATATAACAATTATATTAAGTTATTTGAAGGCACCATCACTCATGGCATAAGGAAATATAGAACTGAAACCCACTGCACTGTTTCAGGTGCTGTCTGCTTAGTTTTTCAATGCTTTAATGAGAACAAGGATTTTTTATAGAATGTCTTTGTTATCTGTCTTTCTGTCTTGCTGCGTAAATAACAATTTTTATAAAAACTAGAATATTTATCGGATCGCATAACGAAAAATGGGGAGCAGAGTCCTCTGTGTTATTACTATCGTCTATTTAGTTCCTATACTAGAAAGCAAATAAAGGTTACCTTCTAATGTCACTTGAATAAACTAAATATGTGTCAGACCATTATAATAAGGTTCAATCATAATATTTAATAGTTTTATAGTGGTTTTTGCATTACATAGGTGCGAACTGAGTTTTTTTATATTAGTTTTAAAACTTAAAAGTTCGATGGCCAATTGGCCTCCTCGCTCATGGGAGAGAAAGATCTGGAGGTTTCTCCATGCTACTCCACTATGGGTTACCGGATTTGGTATAGTGATTAACCTAACTAATTGTAGGTACGAGTATTAACGCAGAGAGTCAGAATCCTAATAATATACTTTTCTATAATAATAATAAGGAATAAAAACATTGGCATTGAAATGTTACGACTTCTTCACGTCATAGCAACTAAGTTTAACTTGTAACACTTACTTTAAATTGTCTTGAAATAAATAAACGCGAACATTAAAATAAGAAGAAAAAAAAGTAAAAAAAAAGTCCAAGAACTCAATAACACCACTCTAGCTCAATAATGCATTCATATTGCTTTTATAATTTACGATTCCATCAAACTTTCTTAGACGCACACGTAAATAAACCATAAAGTTTTATGTTATTCCAACTAGAGGCAAAGTTCGCGGGAGGTACGATAACGCGGGAAAATACCGCCAGATACGGTTGTGCGTGCGTCACGGGGAACATTTGTTTACTGGTGGAACATGGACTTCGCTTACATGGAAACTTGTATGTCGCGCGTGCGCGTAACACCATCTTGAACATTCTATGGAGGGCTTAATTACTGTCAAATTTGGTACTAGCAGTTCATCCGAAGTAGAACTGAGCTAGGAGAAAAACTTTAAGCGCTTTTTATTAAAATGTGTTGTTTAGCCGTTTGGTGGCAGATCAGAATACCAAAGTCGAGTATTTTCAAATAGGCATAGATGGCACTTTTGATGCGTTGATTACAAAGAGATCTAAAATGTTACCACCCCTCATCCTGCGGGGGTCGACTAAGGGAATATAAAAGAGAACTTCCAGTGTTGTAATCTGTGCTACTACTAGCATCTACGCGATCACCAACCCGTCGGTCAAGCGAGATTATTAAGAGTAAACACTCGCGTAAAGAGAGGCCTTTAGTCGAGCTATAATAGATGATGATAATTAGAAGCGGTTATCCAGTCGTTAGGAGCTCGACTTCGACCCAAGGTCCTAAGCTGCTTTTTTCCAGCGGCTCCCAGTGACTCATTTGATGTCGTTTGTCCATCTCGTTGGGGGATGACCGATGATGCGTTTGCCGGGACAGGGTCGTCATACCTCAGCACCTTAACGTCCATCGGCCACAAAGTTTATTGCTTGAATTAAATACAGTCTTTTCTTTCAGCAAATTAAGATATCAGTATGCTTCATATGTGATATAAGTTCTAAGGTATGTAAAATTAAAAAAAAAATATCTGGATTTGCAACTACATGTTTTGTCACATTGTGTTCATTTTGTACACGCATTGAAGGCCTCCGAGATTGAACACGATGCTTAAGAAAAGAAGAAAATTTAATAAATTGTTTTCGTAAGTATATGTATATTTTTAATGTGTTTACAGCATTTAAATTAAGAAGGTTCTTAATGTGATAGGTTTTTGTTATACGTTTCCTTGTGCCTACATGAAAAAAAACAAAACTAGCATGACATTTTTTTAACATCTTAAAAAATGAAATGAAAATTTGGAATGAAACAAGTATTTATTTTTACTTTGTTGGTCATTTATCAACAAAATTTAACACGATACAAGATTTTACAAGAACGATTACGAGCTGCGGTATACCGGGATTGTAATAAAAACACGGATACCGGAAACTGATACCTTTATTATCGTAGTATGCGCTACAAAACATTATTACCAGAGACACGTTGTCGAGAGACGGTAACAATTTTACCACTTTCCTATATATCTTTATTTCTGTATATCTTTTCTTCCACTATTACTTATTCTTCAGTCTTCACTGTATTTACTTCTTAATAAAAATGTAGATAGTGTCTCAAACAATAGACTCTGCCGTTTTCTATTGTTTTTTAAGTAAAACTTCTTTAGGCGTTACTAGAGGTAACTCAGATTTTTTTCTGACGGAATTAACGCTTACGTCAGACGTCTGTGCAGTTTCTGCTATTTAAAATAATAATTTGGATTGGTCGTAAGAATAGGTCATATACTCCACGCATCTTGACTTATACTCCATAATTTGGCACTAGGCAAATTATAACATAATTAGGATTATCTATTTCCAATATTTTCAAACGGATCAATTGTGAATAGTAAAGTGAATAAAAATTCATCAGTTTTAAATGATGATGATCTAACCTTCAATATTCTACTCTCAATTATTCTATTTAACATAAAAATATAAAAAAATAAAATATTTTAAAATGTGAAAGTTATATTAAAGAATTTAAAATAGATTATAAAATTAATTAGTGAGTTTCGCGTAAAGGTTACACGCACACACTTTTTTTTATCTTTTCCTTTATTAATCTCGCTTTTCTTCATTTCAAAACTTGACGTATGCCAAATTATTTAACAATGATGATTGTGATATTAGTTTCCTTTACCCCAAGATAAATATGCAGTGGCTAGCGGCTGTTAATTCTCTTTCCTACAAATTATTTACTTTAATAAAAAAAATACGTGCTTCGCTTGCTGAAGTCATCTTTTAAGTGATTGCAATGTTCTAGTATCCAAAGTCCACTGCTATGCTCAATTGCCCCACTGATCTCTTTTCTGATCCCATCTATTGACTTTTCCCTTTAAGCTGTTTGTTTGTACTTTTCTGCCATTGCTTACTCCGAAGCCCTGGCTGTATTTAGTTTTCCTGCGCCTTATCGGATGTGGATACATCCGCATCCGCTTGGCGTTTATTGTTAACTCGTCCGTTTCTGGGGCAGCTGCTCTGTAAATGACCCCGATCTCCACATCCGTAGCATGTTGGATTAAATGCGCGCCGAGTTTCCTACGTGGCCATTTCATTCAATTTTAGAGCTATCGCAGCGTGACACACAGCCTCTATCTCGAAAGCATGAGTCACAGCTTACTTCAAGCTGTAACTTTAAACGGACGGAAATTCGATGGAAGCTGTGAAGGAGCGTGTCTTCACATGCTCCTTCACATAGTCCTTCAAGTTGATTCCTGCGTGGAAGGAGCTAAAGCTTTGAATCTTGAATCCCAGTATCAGAACAGAATCCCGAACAATTTATAAAACATTAGGAAGCTCTACATAGATACTTGATATTAAAAAACACAAATTAAAGGTAACCTTTATGTTATTCGGTGGGCAGAACAAAAAGCACTTTTGATATTTTTATTTTGTACTTGCATCATGACGATTACTGTTAATATTAACTGAACAATTTTTTTAAGGATGTTGCTGTGTACACACTTGAGCCCCTGTATTAGTTTCTGGGAAGTTGGAACTACGACAACGGGCCCCTTTCGTACTGATAAATACCCACGAACAAGTTTTTAGATGGCAACGAACGGAATTTGCAACTATAAAATTTTGGTACCCACAATTTGACTGGGAAGACATTGAAAATCGTCATGCCACATGTGTTTGCGCTGTAATATCTATAGGTATTTAAATTTATATCATTTAGTTTCACAAGGATAAGTTTTCTGTACTCTAGCGATTTCATAGACACAAGGTGTATGTCAAGATAGGCCAAATATAATTTTACACAAAGCTTTTTATAAAATGTACTCTCATTAACAAATTGTCGAGCCCCGCTGCGATCCAATTTTTACTACATCTCATGATCGTGAAATATTTATTAGTTGTTTAGATTTATAAAAACAATATCCCTGTGGATGCTCTGGTAACTTAGTAAAATGCGCATAGAAAGCATGTACATATGCAACACTTAATGAATAAATTACATTGTACAGAGATTTTTCTAAGCTAAGTGAATATATATATTAAAAATATATAAATTAAGAAGGTAAATCTTTTAATATTTTTTTAAATGTTGAATTTCTCGTAATGTTTCTGTTGTTGGCAGACTTGACGTTAGTCTTGTATTTATTTTTGTATGTAGAATATATATATAAATAAATAGAAGTTATTTACGTCTAATAAATTATTTAAAAATAACTTTAATACTTTTACAAGTTGGAGTTAGAGTAAGGGTTTGGAGTTAAAGTAACTCCAATGATGTTGTACTCAAGAATTATTTATTCAGTTATTTGTAGGTAGACTGAGTTATTTTGTATGTACCTACCCTATATTACAGTTCTGTTTAGTGAAATTTGCGTTTTACTTTGCTGAGTTGAGGCTGAGAGAGGTTTGTGGAGGCTAGAGTTAACCCCCCCCCCCACTACACAAATAGCCTCCTCACTCCCAACTCCTCAACTTAACTAACAGAAAGGATGTCTCGGAGCAGAACTACTTACTGTCTTTCTGTCGTGCCGTCTAACTAAGGACTAGCCGAACAACCTTTTAGTTGTACTTACGAGTAAACCAGTAAAAATAAGCATTTTATTTCTAGGTTCCACACCACTGGGTGTTGCTACAATCTTAAATCGCCGTACACTTCTAACTTCAGCGAACTATATGGACCCTGTTATGGACAACCAGAGAATGCTCCGCATTTGGGTGTTAGGTAGAGCTGGGAAACACGATACACGACAGATATCGTGTATGGAGAGTCCATAGCATCTTCCCCAAGAGCCTCAACCCATAACACCGGAATGGAACTCGAGGCTACCACAGTCCTCGGCATGACGTATCGATTATCATAAGCTTCGACCAAATATACATTTACAATAAGTTGCCCAGTAGGTACCAATACGCAAACCGTGCCTGGCTTACCCATGATCGTGATCTGTTAGACGACCACTTCATAATGGCTGGATCGGGCTAGGAGTAAATGCAGCACATTTATGAAAACTACAAGATTTCCTACACTAAGCTGTACAAAAAGGAAGTTGTCGATTGCTCAAAGTATATCCCAAAATGGTGGGGTGAATTCATATGCATAAGTAACGTTAACATGTTTCCAGATCTAGCAAACGGCGGTCCAGTTCTACAGCAGAAAAACCTCATGGCTATGAAATACGTTATAATGAAGATAGGATATTCGTTTTTACCGACTTACGTTATTATGTTCGTTGGATATATAACTATGCGCGTATAAGTGGTTAAGATTACTACGAGTATGCTTACCCGGAGTGGGGGTATCCAGGAAAATTGTTTAGTATCTATGAGAAAAGATCTAATAGCCCGCAAATTCCTACTAACCAAGTCCTGTACTATCCTTTCCCTTTAGGCTGATAGTTTAACACCCAATCCAACGGAACGGGTGTAATCCTAGCATTTACCAACCGCTGTTTTACTATGAATTGATATACAGTAAATGTTTTAATCGTATGCGATGGTACTTGGAAAGACCAAAATTGAAAAACCTTTTGAACAACAATGAAAATATTTACAGGTTTCTACAAAAATCAACTTTCGTCTTTTTTTTGCTTTCAGTGTGATCACTTATATTGATATTAAATTATTACCTAATTAATTAATTATTTTTGTGAGAGAGCTATGCTCGAACTATCGCTACGTGATCAAATCAGAAATGTGGAGATCCGTAGAAGAACCAGAATTACCGACATAGCTCAACGAGTCGCGAAGCTGAAGTGGAATGGGCGGTGCCCACATAGTTCGGAGGAGGGGTAGACGTTGGGGTCCCAAGGTGCTGGAATGGCAGCCCCACATTGTCGACACTGGTCGAACCCCGACGAGGTGGACGGACGACATTAGGCGCATCACAGGTAGCCGCTGGATTAAAGCGTTACAAAACCGTGGAATCTGGAACTTCCTACAAAAGACCTATCTATGTCCAGCAGTGGATGTCTATCGGTTGATATGATGAAGATGAATTGTTATTGCATTTTTTTATAGAAATAATTGACGGAACAAGGTTGGGTGGGTAGTGGGAAAACTATTTCCTATAAACAGAGCAACACTGGGCATGCAATATTCCGCCCAGTGTCCATCAATTTGAGGCGTAGGTGTTAAACCTCACGTGCCTGTAATTGCACCGGCAACCACGCCTTTCGGCATTGCAACAATGCTACTTAGCATACTGCTATTTGTAACATCTAACTCACTTTTTCCCCAACTGTTTTCCTTCCCAATTAGATCTCATGATTGTTTCTTCTCCAAATCTTGTAGACGCACATGGACAACTGCCGGCGGAGGCTTTTTCTCATCATGATTTGGTCTATGTTTCCTTTAGAATTCGTCCTCCTAAGGCAAAACCGACTATTGTTATGCGTCGTAGTTTTCGTAATTTTAATAATGATAAATTTATGGAAGATCTTAATAATATTGACTGGGATATTGTTTTTGACACGCCTTCTGCAGATGATAAGCTTAATATATTTAATTCACTTTTGACCCAACTTTTTGATATACACGCTCCGCTCCGGACAATCAAAATTCAAATTCAAAATTCAAAATTCAAAATTCAAAATTTATTTATTTCAAGTAGGCCTAATATAAGCACTTTTGAAACGTCAAGTCTGTCTGTTTGTAGTGATTCTACCACCGGTTCGGAAGGCAGATTCTACCGAGAAGAAGCCGGCAAGAAACTCAGCAGTTGCTCTTTTCCAACATCAACAATTTACATTTTGCATTTTAACATTCATTTTTCTATCTTGTGTGAGCTGAAAGCGGAGCCGGAAGCTTCCAAGCAACCTTGTCATTAAAAAATTCATCAATTGTATAGTAACCTCGCTGTAATAAGTGTGTTTTAACAAATTCTTTAAACTTGTGCATTGGCAGGTCCAAAATCACCTTAGGAATCATATTATAAAAGCGTATACTCAATCCCACAAATGATCCCTGTACCTTACGCAGACGATATGCAGATGACACTAATTTATGACCATTTCTTGTAAGTCGACTGTTTATGTCCACTTTTTGTTTATAAATACTAATATGTTGTCTTACAAAATTAAGCATCTTCCTGCACCATGGCTCACTAATGACATCAAGCTGCTTATGTCCAAACGCAATAAAGCGAAAAGTAAATATAAGTTAAATCCGACAGATGCCAACCTGACAAAATATAAAAAGCTACGGAATCGGTGTAGCAGAATTTGTCGAGATGCTCAGCGTGAATATATTGACTCATCAGTGGATCAAAAGAATGCCGACAAAGCTTGGAAATTTCTGGCTTCACTGGGAATCGGTCGTCAGCGTCAGCAAGATTCGCAAAGCATTAACTTGGAGAGCCTTAACAAACACTTTATAGCCAAATGTTCATTCAATGCGCTAATTAAACAAGGGACGCTTAATTATCTTGACTCATTGCCTGCACACGAAAGACCTGAATTCCAGTTCAGTGATACAACCGTCGATGAAGTTAAAAAGCATATTCTTGCTATTAAATCTGATGCGACTGGGATTGATGGGATAAGTAGGAGAATGATAATTGCAGCGCTTGACGGTGTTTTGCCAGTATTGTCTCACATACTGAACTCATCACTTACTTCAGCTGCATTTCCCACCGTGTGGTGTAAAGCATATGTAGTTCCTATTCCTAAAGTTCGTAACCCTGTAAATCCTTCAAACTTTCGGCCTATCTCCATTCTTCCGTTTCTGTCTAAAGTTCTCGAACGTATTGTCCATCAGCAACTTAGCCTCTATCTTACCAGATATGATATTTTAAGCCCCCTCCAGTCCGGTTTTCGTCGTGGTCATAGCACAACAACAGCCTTGATCAAGGTCTGCGATGATATTCGTTTCGCTGTCGACAATAAACTCCTTACCGTATTAGTTCTCTTAGATTTCAGTAATGCGTTTAACAACGTAGACTTTGATCTACTTTTGGCTGTTCTAAAGACAGTCAGCATTTCACCTCACGTTGTCAACTGGTTCCGGTCTTACTTATGTAATCGTCAGCAATGTATTCGTTCGGACAGTAAACTATCTTCCTTTCTTCCACTTCTTTCCGGAGTACCTCAGGGTGGTGTTCTCTCTCCGCTTCTATTTTCAATTTTTATAAACTCAGTGTCATCTGTTTTATCTTCGTCCTATCATTTTTACGCTGATGATTTGCAGTTTTATGCATCGGTGGCTATTGATAATCTTGCCGTTGCCACTGATAATATTAATACTGATTTAAATAAAATTGCGGCTTGGTGTCGGTCATTTGGTCTCCAAGTAAATCCAAGTAAATCTCAAGTAACTATAATAGGCAGCTCTTATTTCCTTTCCTCTCTATCATATAACAGTTTACCACCTGTTCTATTTGAAGGTACTGTTATACCTTGGAACAGTGCAGTCAGAGACCTTGGGCTAATTTTGGACAATACAATGTCTTGGGTACCTCAAGTTTCTGAAATGAGTCGCAAAATTTTTGCCGCTGTTGGATACTTGAGACGGTGGAAGAAGTTTTTACCGTTAAAAACTAAAATTCTCTTAGCTAATTCTCTTCTATTACCTATTTTAGACTATGCTGATATTTGCTACATGGATTTATCAGAGACCATGCTCGATAAACTGGAGAGGCTGCAGAACGTATGTATACGGTTTATCTTTGGTATACGTAAGTTTGATCATGTGTCCGAGTATCGTTCTCGGTTAAACTGGCTACCAATTCGATCACGTAGGAACTTGCACGCTCTTTGTCTTTTATATTCTATTTTATTTTATCCTCAGACGCCACCATATTTAAAAGAGCGATTCAACTTTCTTGGTAGCAATGTTCAGTGCTATTTGAGGGCTAAGGATGACAACAGGTTGCATGTTCCTGCCAGTCACTCGCATTTGTATGGAAATTCTTTTACAGTCAAGGTGGTTATACTCTGGAATGGATTGCCAAGAGACATAAGACAGTCTAAATCATTAAGCATCTTCAAAAGTCGTTTAAAAGAATATTATTTATCTACGGAGTCATAAACTAATATATTTGCTCTGTATGTATTTGTGTATATTTATATTTATTTATATATATATATATATATATATTTTTTTTTTATATGTGTATGTATTTATTTCTGTATTATTTGTATTTGTATTAGCTGTTTATGTATTATTGTTATATATAGTAGATGTAGTTTATGTTATATATTTTTAAAATTGCACTATCCGGTTTCCATACTCCTGTTCTTCTTTCATTAAGGGTTGTCTGGAGGAGATCGCTTAAAGCGATAAGACCGCCTTTGCGCATTTTTATTCTTCTTATATTTATGTTTTCAATTTATATTATAAATTGTGTGCTAACTCCGACCAAAAATATTCGCGATAGAGAATTTAAATCTAAATACGTAAAGTACAGATACCGAGGTCTAATATCCGAATCCTTCTTGCATAGATAGGAAGGCGTTAGCAGAGCAAATTAATAATTGCCTTCGGCATAAAATAAAATAAACATTAATAACTCGATTTTTGAATTAAAAAATAAACAACGTTATAATTCAAAATTTTTTTTTTAATATGTCTTTAAACTATTGAACAGATGGATTACTCAGTTGTCGCTTAAATAAATAAAGATATTTTCTGGATACGTCGTGAAAAGGGAAAGTACGAGGTATAGCTGCATACCCATAGGTATAAGGGCGATAATAAAATATAATAAAATTTTATTTAAGAGTAGGTACCTACATTAATGAATATAAAATTCTATAGCTAAGTAAATATCCCTAATATTTAGGTATATGTACCCAAATATTAGGGATATTTACTTCCCTACAAATATATACTATAAAATTAAAAGCCTTAACTAGATTAGTGATGCGGTCATAGTCTTCACGCTCTTTTGAGAGAACCGAGCTCAATGCCCGGTACGCGGATCTAACTTTCCAGAGTTATACGCGTTCTCAATGTCATTCCGAGGGGAGACCTGTGCCCTGTAGTAAGCCGGTAATGCGATGACAATGAAAATATACATTTGCGTAACTACAGTTTCTTCAACAAGTCACAATAAATTTTGATTGAACATTCTACCTTCACTTGGTAGCAACAAGGTTAAATATTCCTAAGTTATTGAGAAAAGGTTTTATATCCGTAAAGAAGCAATAAGCCAAAGCTTAATTCCTGTTGCTTTCAAAACAAATAAAGCAAACAAGTGTAAGCGTCATCTCGTTTTCGTTACGTCAAGATGTAGCTTGGAAGGAGTACATGAATTCCAATTCTGAGGTGTTATGCTAAAGTTCCCTGGGTGACATACAGATGGCGGTGTCAAGTGTCGTTGTAGCGCATGAAGTTTGCAAACAGTTGTTTAAGCCATCCGACAGATGGCGCAACAGGTACGTTTTGTCAAACCATAGCTCCATAATATTTGCAGTATATTACGTGGATTAAACTGGTAAATTATTACAAATTAACTTATGATCTCGGCTTTCTTTTGATTCATTTAATTATTTCCTTGCAATAAATTCCAGTTATAGTATTCCTAGTAATTCGATTGCGTTTGTTATATTAAGGTTTTACAGAAAGTCATAGGAACAGTTCATTTGCCCGGACTTAAAATTATGCAACGTCTATCTCCAGGATGCAATAGTTTTATTATAAGTGTAGATTTAATACATTAGGGACGTCAATTATTTTGTTTTCTGGTCAAATAGTAGTTAATATTTGACAAGGCTTATAATTTTCTAAAATAAATTATGAACGAGACACTACAGCTTTACAAGAACAAGGTATCAATTTGTTATTTGCTATCGAGGAATTTACATAAATTGATGTAAGTTATGTGCGTTTTAAGCAATTTAAATATCACTTGCTTCAACGGTGAAGAAAAACATCGAAAGGAAACCTGCATGCCTGAGAGATAACTAACTACACTACTTTAAATACTAACAAAACTATATAAATTGGGAGAGTTTTCTGACAATCCCAGATCAGTGTAAAAGTCCAGACTAAATAGTAGTACCAATCGTGGGTCGCTGAAAGCCACAAAAGCAGACAACAGCGTCTAAGCTCTATCACTCTCACCAAAGACCCTTGCAAACTATTTACTATAATTATTTTAATGATCGAGTAAATGGCTTAGAATGCAATTTGATTGGGTATATCTAGGCCGGAAAAGCGCTCGGGTATGCTCTCGCAATTTATCTCTCGGGCAGTGTTGGATAGGGTTGGCAACATTTTTTATATTAAACGACATGTGGTAGGGTTCATCTCGTTTTGCTATTCCAATATTAATTCTAGTACTCGTAGTTACTTAGCGATAAAAGATAGTGTGAAAACTTCAAATAAATTAATCGCTTTTACACAAGGAAGCTGAATTTGTGAAGGTATATGTGCGATCAGACGGGAGTACTTTTCCGAATTAAGCAGTTGATGCTTGCGAATATGTATCACAGCACTGAAGTCAGACTTCAGTGAGAAGCTGTTGTTCTGAGAGGATACCAATACAGAATATAACGACTCGCGTGTAGAAATAAACGCAAGTTTTAGTGCGACAGAGGAGTATCTTCAGATATTGACTTTGCAACGAAAATCTGTAGAGTCCAATAGTACTCTACAGATTTTCGTTTCCATTCTAAAATTTATTACATCTGAAGTGGCAGCTGGCGCGATATAAAGCTGGTAGCACGGCGTGATGTCGAGATCACAAGGTTCTGGGTGTGCTGAAGTAGCGACCCAAAACCGAAACTTAGATATTTATTGATAATATTCGTTAAAACCCGCCAACCGCCAGATCTATGATCCAATTAGTTTCACACTCAGGTAAATAAGTCTCTTAAAAATTAATTTGTGTTGTTATGTACAGAAACTGTTTTACAAACCCCATCAAGTCGCATGTTTTTAAACACTAACATTACAACGAGTGTCCAGTTTGCTACAAAATCCCGGCAATTATTGCCAATCGGTTTCACGATTGCTAACTGAGTCCGGCAGTTCAAGGAAACATTGGTCTCAGTTCAGTTGTACGTACATGTATTTTAATGGAAATATACAGAGAACGAGCATCCCGCACATTGTTTACGTAATAAGTTCGTGAAGTAAGGAAGCATTGAGCGGAACAGGACGCGTGTAACAAGTACAAGGACATGTCGGACCCACGAGGCTTAGGAATACTGAGAATTGAAAAGTTAACGCTTAAATAATAGCACATGAATGTCGATTTCGCTGTAAAATCTATTCACCATCATATCAACCCAATACCGGCCCACTAAAGAACACGAGTCTCCTCTGAATATGAGAAGGGGTTAAGGTCGTAGTCCACCCCACTGGCCCAATACTGGTTACTGGACTCTACACGCCTTTGGGAACATTAAAGAGAACTCTCAGTCATGCAGGTTTCCTCACGACTTTTTCCTACACCGTCGAAGTAAGTGATATTTTAATTGCTTAAAACGCACATAACTTAGAATAGATAGTTTGGGCAATTTCAGCGACTTATTTCGTTCTTCAGCGGATCTCTTCCTTCCTAATTCTATCCTTCAGAGAAACTCCCAACATAGCGCTCTTTGAGTGACTTTAAATTGGTGGATCAGTTCATTAGTAAGCGTCTACGTTTCAGAACCATAAGTGAGGCCGCGAAAGACACTCTGGTTGAAAACTTTAGTTTTTAGTATAACAACCTTGTAACGTCATAATTAAAAGGACAAAATGATCCTTGTGTAAAAGCTAATGGAAATCTTCGTAATATAGTTCACTAGCACGGAATTGACGTTTCTAAAACGATAGACACTAGGAAGATTGTACCACGACTGACTTGAGAGATGTGCAGTCTCGTACTTAGGTTACTGGAGCTTACTACTATTGCTAAATGTAGTGTTATATTTTGGAAACAAGCTTTGTAAAACATACCTTGACGTCCCTAAAATAATGATTATAACTTTGAAACAAGACTTTCTACAATCCCTATCCCTTCGCTATCCCTACTAATATTATAAATGTCAATGTAAGTTTGTTTGTTACGCTTTCACGCAAAAACTACTTAACCGATCCTCGTGAAACTTTGTACACATACTTTTGAAAGTGTTAGAAGTAATATAGGATACTTTTTATCCCGACATTAAGCTCGTTTCCTTTGGGAGAGGGGATGAAAGTGTTTGACCATAACTCCGACAAATTATAACCGATTTAAATAATTATTTTTGTACTTAGAGGTTATAATATGTGTTTAATTTTGCCTGAACTTTGTGTAGATCTGATGAATGTGGTTGGAGATAGAGGACAGAACTCCTCAGCGGACAGCAGAAAACCCCTCATTTAAGGCTTAGCGATACTGAATACTTTAAATTTTTTAGTACTATAACTAAATTGAATGCCACATCAAAAACAAATTCAATCGCAGAAGAAGTCGCGGGCAACAGCTAGTATTAAAATAAAACTACTACCATGCATAGTCAAGGAATTCAGAGTTTTCTACAAACATCGACTTTGGTCCTTAAATGAATAAGTTTTCAAGTATCGGTCAACTTAAGCTTAGGACAGAAGATGAGAACATGTACTTAGCTCGATCTCGGCTTGTTAATATGGGGCTGATAACGCTTAAGTGTTTACATTTCACATAGTTTGACGACCTTTAGCCTAAGTGGGAGGTACCGGGCTGTATCACCGGCCGCGGCAGGGACTAGTTACCACCTTACCAAAATACACGTGCCGCTAAGAAATTTACCGTTCCGGTACGTGGTCGCATTGAAACCGATTAGGGATGTGGCTTATAACTGCCATACCTATATCAGGTTAACGACGAACGAGTTCTTTAACAGACTATTTCTCCTGATGACACAGCGAAAAAGAAGAAATAAGTATAAATTACACGCGATCATTGATGTCGCGTTATAAAAGTGTATTGCCATCATTACTCGCAATAAGAAAGTCATCTAAAGCTGTCCACTTTCCCGACGTGACTATGACGTAACTTTTTTTATCCACGTTTCTGATACGCACTGCTAAGATGTGGAACGCCCTCCCGGCAACTGTGCCACGTATAATTTGGGTACTTTCAACGCTAGAGTGACCCTATTTACTCTAGCCTTGAAGGTTTCTTCTAGGCGAGCGTGCTCCAACCTAGACCTAATCATTCACCGATAAATATATATAATTTCTAAGAAAAAATAAATAAAAAACGGTCATATCAACCCTTTACCGGCCCACTTCAGGGCACGGGTTGCCTCCCACAAGAGAAGAGGTTAACACCGTAGTCCACCATGCTAGCCTAGTGCGGATTGGACGACTCCACACACCTTTGAGAAAATTATGAGAACTCAGCATGCAGGCATGTTTCCTTAGGATGTTTTCCTTCGCCGTTGTAGCTAGTGATTTTTTTATTGCTTTAAATGCACATAACTTAGAAAAGTAAGAGGTGCGTGTTGGGATTCAAACTCGGCCCCCGAAAGTGAAGTTGAAATCCTCCCACTAGGCTATCACCCCTAAACGACGACGGTGCTTGATGCTTTACGAAGATGAATTCCAATCACTTAATGCCAAGCTCTTTTACTTAAGCTGCATTATTGCTTGATCTTATTACGGGAATAGTCTGGCAAGTTAGCTTCGAAGCGAATAAAAAAATCTCTCAACATAGTTAATAATGGAACATTATAAAAGTGACTACTTTTATTTGCTTGGAATTGCAATATTTGGATTATTTTATGGATTTGTTACTCTCAAACATAAGCTTTATTAGAAGATCCAGAGTCACTTAGCAGTCAATGGAGAGGGATGAGTGAGGGATGCTCGGAATTATTCTACGTATGAAACCAGAAATGAGGACATCCGTATAGAAGAACCAGAATTACCGACACAGCTGAACGAGTAGCGAAGGTACAGTGCCAAAAGGTAGGGTACGTAGCACGGGGAATAGTAGATTAGGATCGCAAGGTGCTGGAGTGGTGACCCGGCACTACAAAACGCAGAGTTGGTAGACCCCAACGACATCTATCGAGTCGTAGGAAGTCGCTGGACATATGTCCAGGGCCACAGGACCATGGAGTGGGAAAGTCCATAGGTAACACATATATTATGCTCAGTAGCGGATGTCTATCTGTTGGCTTTACATTTGCAAATAACTAATTATGTTGGATTTGATAAGCCGTTTTGAAATGTACAAATTAAGTTATTTCATGTTATACATCACTTAATCCGTACCACTATTTTAATACCTCGTTTTAATGCAAATATTTGTATGTGACTAATAATGTTTGATGTAATCACGTAAACAAGCATTAATTAGGTATCCGAATTTCATGTCGATAGCATTAATTATGACCTGTTTAAGATGAACGGACAAACTAGCACCTCCTTATGGCTTCTACCAACACTTACCGTACCAATTTTCCCCGGCAACTTGGGAATCTATTATATCCGAATTTCCTCTGTTCTGTTCTGGTGGGGGGATGTCTGGTTTTGTGAGTGGCCATGGCTAATTCCCTACCAACCTACCGACCAAGACGTGCCGAAAAGCAATTTAGCATTCCGGTACAATGCCACGTAGAAATCGATTTAGGGATGTGGATTTAATATAACTATCACCGGACAAGATTGCAGTAAAGGGCCATCTTGTAGTGGAATACAAACAAAATTAAAAGTTATGCTATCCCAATAAAAGGAATACGCCTGTACTTTGATTTAAATAAATAGTAGGTATTTATAAGTTGTGTTTTATGGTACACCAGGTTAGATAACAGTCAAAGGCTAACTCTTACTGGAATAGAATAAAAAAAAACGCCTCTAAGACGTTGTTTTGAAACCACGTTAGGTTGAAACCACGTAAAACATCCGGGGCTTACCGAGTTAGTTGTGGCCCCACTGGGTATAGTTTTGTCCCCGGCATAGTTTTGAAAGGTATATTCATTTAAATCACACAGACCGAACTAATTTGCACAGCCTAATTGTTTAGTCCTCGAAAGCGAACCTCCTGTATGGAACTTCTGCAAAGTATGCGGTGGAATGAGGCGATAAAATTTTAACTTCCTGAATATATTTTAGTGCTAATGTGTGTGTAGCAATATAACTTAAAAAAATATTACTTATCTATGTAATTGAGTATTATGTAAGTTTATAATAGCATAAATTAAAGAAGATAAATACCTATTAAAGAACATATAAATTTATATCGGTATTTTTTGTGGTTAATATGTAAATGTAGTATGTATGTTCATATAAGTTTATTGTAACATCCTTTATGCACCACCCACTTTCCACTTTTTTATCGGCTTTATACGCTCAGGTTGCCTTTAAAAGATCACTTTCAGTGATAAGGCCGCCTTTGCACCCTAGCACCAGTGGCGTGCATAGAGGGTATGTGCAGGATATGCAGATGATATAAAATTAAGGAAATCTCCAGTACGAGTTATAAAAAACTTAAGAATAGGCATTGTAAGAGTTATAAAAAGCCTACCCTTAAGTATTTATAAATCGCACTGGAGATTTTATTAATTTTATATCATCCGCATACCCTGTGCATACCCTCTATGAATGCCTAGCACTAAGTATAATTACTGTTTTTCTTGTGTTTTTTCTATTCTATATTTATATATATATAGACAAATTATAACTATGCTGTCGCGGACTTTTTATAACAATGTTTTATATATTAGCTCCTTCAAATATTATTTTAACTTTAACCATGTGTGTAAACAAAATGTGTTTAATAATTATAAATAAGTAGGGCTTTTAACTCGCTATGACACTTTAAAATACTTGAGTCTTGAAAGTAATAATGATAATTGTGCAATTTTCGTTGTAAATGCATTTCGTGCGACTTCAGTGTCACAAAGATTCAGGACTACGAAGCTAGAGTTATTTCATTACTTTGTCTTGTTACGTTTCAGTTTTGTACAAAAAAATACTACAATTGTTTTTTACATTTCTTAATATAAGGGGGCTACTACGGAGGCTCTTTATAACTTATACCAACGATTCGATGTCGTTTAAATATTTATATTTACAGTGCGATCTTCACTGTTGGAAGCGGTGATAGCCTAGAGGATAAGACTTAAGCTTCACTTTCTGGGGGCCGAGTTCAAGTCCCATCACGCACCACTAACTTTTAAAAGTTACTAGCTGCCCGCGTCTTCGTCTGCGTTTGTTTTTGTTTTTCGAAAGACATGTGGCATTCAGTTTAGGTTAGGTTTTTAAATCCGTTATCATTTAACGGCGTCATGGTGTAAAATCGTCAAACACTTTCGTCACCTCTCCCAAAAGAACTGAGCTTAATTTCGAGATAAAAAGCATCCATATTACATAGCATATTACTTTTAATACCTTCAGGAATATGTGTACAAAGTTTCATGATGATCGGTTTAGTAGTTTTTGAAAGAGTAACAAACAAACTTACACATTCACATTTATAATATTAGTAGGGATAGGGATAGGGATAGGGATAGGGATAGGGATAGGGATAGGGATAGGGATAGGGAAGTAGGGATAGGGAAGTACTTCTCGTAGAAAATATCACTTGCTTCAATGGTGAAGGAAAACATCACGAGGAAACCTGCATGCCTGAGAGTTCTCCAAAACATTCTAAAAGGCGTGTGGAGTCCACCAGTTAGCACAGGGCCAGCGTGGTGGACTACGGCCTAAACCCTTCTTATTGTGGCAAGATAGCCATGCCCTGTAGTCGGCCAGTAATTGATTGATGAAGTAGTTTTAATGAAATATTTTTTTGCAGCTGTTTATAAAACAAACCTTAGATTAGGCGGTGTATGTTTGTAAGGCAAACTTGTAGTACAAATTATATGTGGAAATAATCGTGGTAGCTTCATATATAAAATAAAATATTGAGGCGTCAAGGGATACTCGACATATGCAAAGTTTTTCCGCATCGTCAGCCTTATTCACAGAATTTCATTAATCACCGTCTACGTGCAACACGTACTCCCACGAACAATGTATACATCGTTGCCATAGCAACTGGGCGCGTTTTGATTCAGCTAGTTCGTATCGTCTATGTAAGATCTGTCATAGGAAAGTAGTGATTTATTTTTATTGAAAAATTATTAAATCTTATTAATAATAATAGTTATGTCTTTTGTTATAAGATAAAATGGTTTAGTGTTTACAGAACTTGTATAATAGTTTATAGATGAACAATAAAAATGATAACACGGTTAGAGAAAAACTTTTGTTTATAGAAATTGCAAAATCGTTAATAAAAGTAATCTTTTTTGTATAAGGCTATTCCTAAGTGTAGTGAAAATAGTTGGTTTTACGTTAGCTCCATCTTTTACACCAATAGATTTTGAAGAAAAGCCTGCAATAATGTTACGTTTGTTGGCCAGGAGCCAGCAATACAACCTCCTGGTTCACTGAGAAACCAAACAGATTTAATGTGCTCAGATAGGTCGGACTCTTTGTCGGACTCGATGAAAAATGACATAAATTGGTGAGGCAGTGCAAAGGCCAAGTTCTGACCTTAACTAAGTTGGACCTCGGTGCAAGCTATAATCTAACGAAATTTTCTACATACATTAAAAACTATAATATGATTAATTGAGAGCCTTTTTAACCTTTTTTTTGATGACCTCCCTGGTGGGGCTTGTATTGCCATTATCGGGAAATTTGGAAATGTATTATTTCTGAATTTTCTCTGGTCTGGTGGGACGCCTCCGGCGTGGCTAGTTCCTACCCTAAAGATAAAAACGTGCCGCTAAGCGATTAAGCGTTCCGATACGATGTTGTGAAAAACCTATGAGGGGTGTATGTTTTCACTGCCGAATGAAATCCCTGCTTTCTGTTTCCAAGGGGGTTTCCATAGGTTCGATTCCCACAACTGCTTTGAATGTTGGAAATGTTTATGTGGTGAACATGAATGTTTTTTTGGTGTTTGTAGGTGTTTATCTGTATATTATAAGTATTTATGTACGAGTATATTATATTCATAAAAATATTCGTCAGCTATTTATCTCTACCCATATCACAAGTTATGCTTACTTTGTGTGTGTCTTTTTTACTTTTATAAATGTACACCACATTTATGCCATGCCAGACTGCGTCATCAATCACCACCAGGTAAGATTGCATTCAAGGGCTAACTTGTTGTCAAATAAAAAAAAAGATTTTTTAAGTTATACTATTTTCAAGATAGAGTATTGGTACAAAACTGAATATTGCAGGCGTTTTTTTTATTCTTCTACACGTTAGCCCTGAACTGCAATATTTCTTGGTTGAAAGTGGCGCTGCAATATAAAACTGTAACATAAGACTTGGACTTCACTTTCGGGGGGCTAAGTTCGCACGCACCTCTAACTTCTCTAAGTTACGTGCGTTTTAACCAATTAAAATATCACTTGCTTCTACGGCGAAGGAAAACACCGTAAGGAAACCTGCATGCCTGAGATCTCCATTATTTTCTCAAAGGTGTGTGGAGTCCACCAATCCGCACTGCGCCAGCGTTGTGGACTACGGCTTCAAACCCTTATCTTTGTGAGAGGAGACCCGTGCTCTGTGGTAAACCGGCAAGGTTTTATTAAACTTATCATCATCGTAGATACCAATGTTCTACGAAGATGGTTAGTTTAATAAAACCTTTTAGTGTTATGGCAGTTTTAATATTAAACTCTTACCCCTAACCGATCCTAAAGTCGTTTGGCGGCACGTCTTCGTGCCTCAAAGGAATTATATAAGTCAAAATAACCTGTAAAATGCCCGTCAAACCTTGTTCCTTTCAACTTAAAACCACTCTCCGCTGCAACTGAGAGGTCGTCGTTTGTTGAGGTGATATGTTTGCAAGTGAAATTTAAAATACGTAGATAATTTTAAATGAATTCATTTTACCAGAAATAATGACATGGTAGCAAAAGAACGGTTCATTTCTTTTTATTACGTCTCAAAGAGCGCGAAATTGAATTCGCTCACTGTATTCATGTTGACATGGCGATGGGCGTTTGTAAAGGAAGGCACGGAGTTTAAAATTTTACATGTATCACTATTATTTAAAATATCACTTGATAAAAGACACACGTAACGGTGCTTAAAGAACATACAATCGAAGCTCGTTACCTACTCATATTAATAAAATGCCGTACAAGAGTGTCTGCATAATAATGGACTTGAAATAGAATTGCCTTGCTAACAATACCATAACGGCTCAATAGTTCAAGCCTATCTATTCACTATTGTAACCGGATTCTCAGAAAATAATATATCTTGTACCTTCGGTATTCAGACAACTCTCTAACTTATACTATAGATTCCTACTGGTTGGATTGTAATATGTTTTTTTTAATCTTTTCTATTGTAAAGCTTTCTTTTTATTTATTTTTGCTTTACGTTTACTTAAGAGAAACTAATACAACCTATATCCTAACCTATAACAGTCTCACCCAACGAGGTGGACCAAAATGACATCAGGCGAGTTGCATGGGTTTTTTTTATATTGCAGGTTTGTGAATACCATTTCTTGATATAGTAATCTGTTTGTGAAATATTAATCTTTCATGTTTCAATTTAAGAGTGAGTCAAAAGTAATGGGAGATGGTCTTAGATTTCAAACTGTTTTGATCCACACAATGAGAAGTTCGCCGGTATGGTGTGCAAAAGCCATAAGCCTATTCAACGCTGTCCATATTGGGAACGTTTTCAAAGAAAAAAGCTACTTAAAGCACAGAGAATCGAAATTAATAATGCCTAGCCGGTTTAAAGGAGTCTGGCTGAAAGGTTTCCGCGCAAACACTGCTCATGCAAGCCTCAGGGGAAAATTCTTGTAAGCCCCAAGCAAACTGTGTAAAACTCAAAAATATATCCTAGTTGAGGCTTTGTATCGTTACTCTGATTTTATACATTTAAACTATGTACTAACTAACTATGTTGTGGGGATGGGTATATGCTTTTATAATGATACCGAAGGTAATATTAGATCTACCTTTACCTAACTTTAAACAATATATTAATACACATTTAACAAATCGTGGTTACTACACGATTGATGAATTCCTTAACGACAAGGCTGCTTGGAAGCAGGCCACTCCGCTCTCATATCTCACAAAACAGAAAAATTCTAAAGATTGTTAAACTTTAAAATGATGTTGGTAAAGAGCAATCTGCTGAGTTTCTTGCCGGCTTTTCTCAGTGGAATCTGCCTTCGAAACCGGTGGTGGAGTCAAAAGTGCTTATTAATTAGGCCTACTTGAAATAAATGAATTTTGAATTTGAATTTGAATTTAATGCTATTACTGTTTACGCGCTCTGGGGGTAATCAGTTTATATCCGTAGGTATCCTAATTATTAGGGCCTTAAATATGCTCTGTGAACTGTGATCCATCGCAAAACCCCAAACACGAAAGGATTAGTCGTTGCACTCCCACTCCATCTCCATCATTTTCTTGTTTGCAAAGGAATGTGAATCACAGAAACTTGAAATCTAATCATTATAATAATTATGAATGAGACCAAAAATCGAATCGTAGATAGCACTATCGATATTTTGTAACAATATTCAATATGTTATGATTTGGTGCGATCTCTGATGTCGACGACTTATATTTTAAAAGCGTTCCGTAAAGCATGCTAGGTGTAATTTTGTGGACGAATATGAACTTAAAAACCAGTCAGTTTAAATCCATTTTACTATGTTGTTACATTTTTTCGATTCTTGTGTACCAAATCTTATCCTATGCGGTACAGTTGGCTTACTACTATTCCTTAAAGTAGTACTGTTTTAAATTACAGTTTTATATAACATTCTGTAAATTTATATACTTTTACAATCTACTCCACTTTTATTTAATTTTTTTGTGTCAAATCTTATTTAGGTTTCAAGTTCTGTTTCAATTAGGAGCGTTAACAATACTAAATTAGTACTGTTTCAAGCGATAGCAGTCAAACGAGTGAGTTGGCAGTTTGTTAGTATTAAAAAAATGTACAAACACTACGTATAAAATATAGCGTAAGACCTCTAAATCGGAAATTGGGTCGATCCAATTGCCCCGTAGGCGGGACGAGCTAGCAGAGCAATATTTAGTCAAAATTATCGAAATACTGATATTTCAACGCCTAACGAATACTCTATAGAAAAAATATAAAGGTGTATAGTATTCAGAGGTTATTGTTATTACACTTCATAGCTGAAGTGCTGAAGCTGAAGAACAACAAAGTAACTGTGCATTTTGCGTGATGGAAAGTAGCCTACCTAAGACACCCTAATAAAACACGTGCGTGCGTATATGAGTGCGCGCGCGCGTGTGTGTGTGTGTGTGTGTGTGTGTGTGTGTGTGTGTGTGTGTGTGTGAGGATGTGTTTCCCGAACGGATGAACTGATTTTGATTATCTTTTTTTGTTTGCAAGGTTTAAAGGTGAGTCTTAACTATATTTGATAAAAATTGGTCTAAGATGGCCGCCACAAAATGGCGGATTACCTATTTTTTTAAACTCGGTATGAGTATCAAATAAAATGGCTGGACTAGTAGAATAACGTACAATTTATTGATTAACGTTAATTTTTGTTATTCTATCTTACCAAGTAGTATGTGATGAATCAGTCTAGCCACTGCTAAACCCTCCCACCAGACAGAAAATGTCAATCAATCCGTCTCAAATAATAAAGTCTCAGTTTCTCACATGATTTAAGGACAAACCAACGAACACTTTCAACATTTTCGCGTTTATAATATAATTGGTTGGGATTAATTTGGACATGTCACAATTAAAATAGGTCCTTTGACGGAATAATAATAATCCTGTACCGAAATGCTAACATAATTCTAATCACTCCTAGGTAGGTAAAATATGAAATTAATCCCAGTATTAATATAATATTTTGTAACTGAAAATACATTTTCACTGCAATTCAAAAGGATTTTCTGCATTCTGCGTATAATTGTAAAATGAATAATGATGATCAAATATGATTTGACTTTTGACCAAATTGAATGAATGGACACCTTCAAATAAATACCACAATTATTTTGTTTCGCTCTCATATAATACGGAGCACCCACTTTGGTCTTAAATATTGAAACATTTTGAAGTAGTCAAGTTATTGTGTTAGAAAAAACATAACATTAAGTTTTTTTAAAACTTCCGATAAAATAATTTCAACCTTATTACTTCGTGTTTGTACGTTCATTTTTAAACAAATATTTAATATATATGGTACGGATTTTTGACTCTCAACATTACTTAATCCCCAGATACGTAACATTTAAAAATCTACATTTTGTATTTTATAACTTAAATTTTAATTATATATAATTATTTAAATGTAATTTTTGTATTCGTACTTAGTAAAACAATCACTACACTACACTCTTATTGCACTCCAAACGCATCCCATAAGACTATTTTATATGAAGAAATTGTATACCACTTGATGGACCAACTGTTAAACTTTATTAATTTCGTGAAGATGTTATTGCAAAGTAAGCATCAAAAAAGAAACGGTAAATACCTTACAATACATGTTAAATTCAATATAGCCAATGGACCATATTGAATTTTTTGATTTTTAAAAATTAATTGCCTAGTTTATTGATTTGGCTCGGCATTAAAACCGCTAACTGCTTAAATGTTTCACGGTATACTCAAATTCTAAATTCTAAATTTCTTTATTCATGTAGGCCTCACAGGCACTTATGAAGCGTTTATACATATATTGCTTACATGATTGTAAGAGGATGGTGATAACTTCGTTTGCCAACTTAAACCTAAAGCTACGAGGGTTCCAAACGTGCCCTGGTCTTAGAAGAGCCCACAAGAAACTTAACCAGGTAAATTTTTCATTTTTTTTACTTTTTGAACTATCTCGTTTATTAGAGGTTTAACGTGGGAACCTTTAGAAACAGCATCGCATATAAATATCTATTAGATGACTTAAACGTTAAATCCCGGCTAAGTAATGATAAGATTCTAATCCTCAACCAGCTGATCAGATAATATCACAAACACCTACTGCAATTCAATATTCCTTCGAACTAATTAAGATGGTATTATGCAAGCTTTACTACGTTACTATCTGCGTCTTCGTTTCCGTAAAACTTCTTATAAGTTTCCCTTCCATACTTTCTTCCGGTATCCTACACAATATCGATCGACCCACCGCTTCGTCTTGTCCGCCTTCTTTCCTTATTGGACTGTAGCCTCCAAAAAAGATTTTTTACCAATTTTTATCGATATTACTTGAAAAATTACGAACTTTTATTTTCTTGTTTAAACCGTGGCGGTTCAAAATGTTATTTAGTTGTGTACGTACAAAGCGGTCACAATAACTAAACTCACCGGCTAAACTATTAAGCATACGTGCGATTATAGTCTAGTCATTATGTAGAAGATTAGCAATTAATGGCAACCATAAGAAGCCATTGAATGAGATAAGAGAAGTAGTTTACCTAAACTGTCAAAACTGAGAATTACGATGTCATTGCACACAGATGCACAATGTATTAGGAGACTTGGGCTCCGGGTTCAAAAACTGCCAATTTTAAATCTAAAAGGGTCTGTTACATACAATAATACTAACGTACGTGCGATTATAGTCTAGTCATTATATAGAAGATTAGCAATTAATGGCAACCATATGAAGCCATTGAATGAGAAGATAAGAGAAGTAGTTTACCTAAACTGTCAAAACTGAAAATTACGATGTCATTGCACACAGATTCACAATGTATTAGGAGACTTGGGTTCCGGGTTGAAAACTGCCAATTTTAAATCTAAAAGGGTGTTAAATACAATAACACTAACGTTCAACATCGTGATCAAAAATCTGCATGGTTTTGATTGGTTCGCGATAAAACGTTGAACGGACCAGACTAAATTGGCTTAACTTAAATAGCCTAAAAAATATTTAACGTTTTAAATATTTTCTCAGTAATTTTTTTTTTTGTATTATCGCACCAGATCGGAACTGTTGTGTCCTTGTCACTTGTATTTTAGATATCAAAGATGTTTTATGCTACTTTTACCAATAATAATAAGTGCATGGCCATCTTTTGGGCAAGCTTTCGGATTGATCATTATTAAACTAGATGGACTTCATACTAGCTAAAAAATCGCTGTCTATTAAAATTGATTAGAAGTGAAAATTGGTATTTTCAAAAGCTTTTTTTGTATTAAAATTTACGTGATTTTCTTAATAATTTTTGAGTTTTTGCAAGATACGTGACCTTGTTGGAATTAATAATATTTTTAGATCCCAAGTGATTTTGAAATAAATGTTGCTCGTAATGCTCATATAATTGAACAACTTAAAAGATTTAGCCTTTTTTGTATCTATTTAGAGTAGGTACTTGTTAGTCATAATTACTATTTGCTTTAACGTGAAAAGAATAATTGAATTCACTTTCGATGATAAAAAATTACTGTGTAAGTTTAGAGTAAGGAAAAGTTAGAGGTGCGTGCCGGGGTCGAACTCAGTCCCTCCGAAAAGGAAGCCGAAGCCTTACCCACTAGGCTATTACCGCTTTATTCAATCAATTGATTACCAAATGTTATAGGCTTATTTGATCACCCTCAACCCATTTATGTGCTGGGTACTGGAAACGTCTCCAATCATCTCGTAAATAAATGGTGGTTCTCGAGCTAAAAGGCTTACTAATATCATGACAGAAGATAAACAACGTCAATATCCGAACTTTTGGCTTTTATTGAAAAATCCTTAACAGAAAACCAAATTTCAGGCACACAATGGAACATGATTTTTGACCAGGATAGGCATTCAACGGGTCTGTGACATAAAACATAAAATCCTATACGAATATATATAAAAAAAAAATTTACACTTTTGAACATAGCCACTAGACTAACAAGGCACTCAAATGTCAGTGGTGTAATAAAACAAAATTCTAAAATTTTCGCTTACATCAATTTGGTTTAGAGGCCCGATGTGTAAAGCTGTGACTCGTGAACTCGTATCGCAATGTAATATTCACAAGTAGCTGGCACATTGCCGGCTCCGACAGATGTGCACCGGGGATTGCCCGCTGTTATAATCGAGTATTTCAACCTATTTCAACCATGTTTCAACTAAGTCAACCCGATGTTAAATGCAGTCATCTATATTACCTTTAGTACAGATCGATTAGCAAAAGCTGGCACGAACATGACATTCGAACATGGATTTATGCTTTATAAAGATATGCCTAATCTATATGGTTATAGGTTCGAAATAGTAGAAAAAACAAGATATTGTCATTTAAGAAAATGAGAAAGTTCAAAAAAGTACCAAAGCAGTAAGTTTTTGTAAAAAAAAATCAGTTTGAGCTGTTCTACTTTACAATAAGCTTCTAGTTCATTATACTCTAACTTTCTTATGAAAACCAGTTGTTTTCAAGAATTTGCACGTCGAATAAATTCATAATTTTTGTTATGATGAGCACTGAACGCTTAACTGTGATTTTATCGGTAAGTAAGTGAATGCAGTACCTAGGTAAATTATTGCATTGGCCTTTTACTTGAATGGAAGTAGGTATTTCAACGAAGGGACGATTTTAGTTTCACTTTTAGGACTGATTTTAAGTTTAATGCATTACTATAGCATGTATGTGATGTTTAAGTTGAGCCTGACGACTTAACGTGCTCTCTATCGTATAGGGATGAAAATACTGATTGCTTATTTTCTGGGATGGTACTGAGAATTGTTGTGAAAACGTCGTGGTTAGGACTTTGACCTCCCTTTCGAAACCTGGCTGATCCAAGGCTTGAATAGCTAACGTTTCAAGGTAGTGTGTTGATGCCATTTAATATTGAAGGAAAACATCGAATGGTGGACTACGGCCGACCCTCATTCTGAGAGAAGACCCGTGCCTTATAGTGACTTGATAATGACTGGTAATTCCCTAACTGGCAATCCTCATTTCTAAGCATTTTTTGCCAATTCCTGAATTATACCGTGATCCTTAGACGATCCAACATACCGATTAATGAACCATCGTGGTATGGGCATCGTAAAAATTGTGTTCCTTAAGTTTCACCCTTAGAACCGATTATAATAATTTCTTAGTTACAATATATTACTCAGCGGGCGATGGAGAGAGCTATGTTAGGAGTATCTCTACGTGATCAAATCAGAAATGAGGAGATCCGTAGAAGAACTAGAGTTACCGACATAGCTCAGCGAGTTGCGAAGCTGAAGTGGCAATGGGCGGGGCACATAGCTCGGAGAACCGATGGACGTTGGGGACTTAAGGTGCTCGAATGGCGACCCTGCACCGGTAAACGCAGCGTAGGTCGGCCCCAAACGAGGTGGACAGATGACATCAGGCGAGTAGCTGGGAGCCGTTGGAGGCAAGCGGCCCAGGACCGTGCATTGTGGAACTCCCTACAAAAGACCTATGTCCAGCAGTGGACGTCAATTGGTTGAGATGATGATGATGATGATGATGATGATGATGATGATGAATATATTACGTACGTACTTACGAACGAAAACCAAGCAAATGTGTTTTATGCAAAAAAAATCAACAACAAATCATAAATATACTTAATGGTGGACAAAGACATAAAGCTTCGGATGGTTAATGTGTTTTGTTGGATATAAGCCAAGTTAGCAGCTTATATAGGAATAATTCTAAGTTTCCTCTTACTCAGCTCGAAACTAAAGTAAATAATTACTTGGGATCATAAATAATTACTTAACAACCGAACTGCTAAAATGTTCATTTAAAATCTTACGCCCGAAGTTATTATAATAATAATCAATATAATCCAAAACCTTGCGAAAAAATAATGTAGTTATTAGAACCATCTGTATCAACAAGGTAAAGATACTACTATTGATCTTAAATCTGAAAATTTAGGATTACATTGATTATTTACTTCAGGCTTCACTGTATAATGGTTTAAATAATGGTTTTTCGACCTCGACAAAAAAAAACTTAACTGTATAATACTCCAAAACCGGAGAAGCCCTAGTTCTTTTAGCCCTAGTTATTGTATATAATAAAATTGGGTATAGGCAGAAGTTATTTTCAGAAGTCCATAATAAATAATGAACAGAAAACGTAATTTGCCATAATACACAAAACAATATCAGTCTGTTCGTAATTATGAATTGCCCCAGATCACACCGTACCGAACGTGCCAACCATGCTGAGGATCGAGTCTGAGACGCGGGAGACGACAACGTTCACCACTGCACAGAGTATGTATGGGTACATGAGCTTTTTTTATTTAGCTCGTCCGGAATACTTCCCGGACCACCACCGTTATGCTTTTTTCTGCTTGCCGTGTTCTGGTTTGAGGGGCATGGTTCCTGGTATATTTAAGGGTCTCATGGCAAAAACCTACGCCTTAGGTTTATGGGCATAGGGTGGCACGTTGCAGGACATGTGCCTTTCTACCCCTGTAAAATGTTGCTCTGTTTATATTCAATGACTTTCCGCTTATCATCTGTGGGCCATCTGCTAACTATTCGTCTGTTACTATAAAAAAAAAAAAGATCTAGAGATGTAATATATTTAGCGATACTTAGATGGTTTAACAACAAGATTCCAGAGCCGCGAGACATTACTTATTTTATCAGTTTTTTCATAAATACAGTTTTGACACCATAAATTGGCACGCCAACTTCATTTTATTTGTATATAATATAATAGATACATAAAAAACTGCAAATAAAGTATTTAGATAGATATAGTGATTTCATATACGTGTTTGGTACCAGGGGAACAAGGAAACGTCAGTTTTAACATTTTTTTTAATCACAGTCGTTTGTAACGTGTGCCATTCAACACTGAACGTTTAATTTCGAGTTTTTAATAGCGCACACGGACCGTACAGCGCATTTTTACCAAAACGCCGTAGTTTTATTTGTTTTGTCCGTTTTAATACCGATAGCCATCAAAGGATCCTAACATGTTTATATTACGGGTGGCGTATATTAGGCTACACCGCTGTATTATCACAAGCTTTTGCCCGATGTCTTCGTCTATGTTTATTACGGTGGGATTTGGGAACATACCCGCAAACCCATTGGCATTTGGGAACCATTTGTTTTACCGGGAAATTAAGTAGTTTTTTTACTCTTTGCCCTTTCAACTAACTTTATGCCAAAATAAAGTAAATTGGTTGCTTTGTTAGGGCGTGAAGGAACAACGAACAAACACACTTTTTGGACGGCCGATTGGCGCAGTTTGCAGCGACTCTGCTTTCTGAGTCCAAAGCCGTGGGTTCGAATCCCACAACTGGAAAATGTTTGTGTGATGAGCATGAATGTTTTTCAGTGTTCGGGTGTTTATATGTATATTATAAGTATAATATTCATCAGTCATCTGGCGATGGCGATGTGTGCGTTGTCGTAGTAAGTAAACTACGACAATATACCACGACAATACACGCACAGCCATCTAGCCCCAAAGTAAGCGTAGCTTGTGTTATGGTTAAATGTTTTTCCGGCTACCTACCAGTATTTCTAGATGAGTGATATAGAGAGAAACGCATTTGGACAGCTTTAGATTTTAAGCTAGTGGATGCAACGTAACCCAATAACCGTAACGACCACGGCCCGATGTTGTTACGTCTGCTCTAATAAACTCAGTCCGATCTATTTAGTACCTTGAAGTCAACTCAACGTATGCTGTCAACATTTGCGCACTTTCTTTTTTTTCACTTCTGCCGTAAATATTAATAACTCGTAAAATACGGTTCTATTATAGAGTTTAACACGTAAGTACTTTCTTGGTATTTAAAAAGATCTAGTACAAAACCTTGCCAAATTGTATGTTTTATTGATTTTCGCACACTTTCGACTCTTGGCCAAAGAACCCCATTCTTTGGTGGAAAGTCGAAAGTGTGCAAGGTTCATATTTTCAAGTTTGTGCGGTCAACAGAGAACCGTGAATAATTTATTATAATTAATTTACTATTAATTTACTATCCGGCTACTGGCTACATGCTCTCCCTTCAGCTAACCTGGGCACTATGTTAGACCACACCACTCTATCGGTGGTGATTGGTCTTAGGCTTGGCGCCTCTATAATTCAGCCTCATCGATGCCACTGCGGTGACAGCGTTGACACCTACGGTCACCATGGACTCTCCTGTTCAAGAAACGCTGGTCGCTTCTCTCGCCATAGCACCATCAACGACATCATCCGACGTTCTCTAGCTACCGCTCACGTACCAGCTGTATTAGAACCTATTGGTTTGGCGCGGAGCGATGGCAAGAGATGACGCTCATACCTTGGAGGCTTGGAAGGTCACTTCTGTGGGATGCAACTTGTGTTGATACCCTAGCTGCATCACACATCCAGGCCACTTCGTCAATGGTAGGTGCGGCTGCTTCCAGTGCCGAGCAGGCCAAGAGGCGTAAATATGAAAACTTGGATAGCAGCTTCATTTTTGTGCCTTTTGGAATAGAGACTTTGGGACCGTGGGGTCCGGAGGCAAGAGCCCTTTTCAAAGAATTATCGAAAAAGGTTATCGAGTCTACCGGTGATCCTAGAGCGGGCAGTTACCTTGGCCAACGAATTAGTTTGGCCATCCAAAGGGGCAATGCTGCCAGCATCTTAGGAACTGTGCCTCACTGCGGTGGTTTCGAGGACGTTTTAGATTTTATTTAGTTTTTAAATAGTTTATTTTAGGTTATAGTTATGTTTTAATAAAAATTATATTTTAGATTTACTATTATGTATTTCTAAGTTATAATTTTCGATTTCGTTTGTTATCGGAGTGAAAGATCTCTTAAGTTACGCAAGAGAACGCGAGGATTGCGTAACATTGCCCTTCTATTGACTTTCGAAACCTTTGTCTCGTCTAACGTGGTACCTCCGCATAGTAACATACGTGAACGGTGTTTTTATGGTTTGACTTTTATTTCACAACACTACTTTATTTCTAATGCATGAGTTGATTTTAATGAATATTAATTTAATTGCAGGAAATATATTTTCTTAATACTAGCTGATGACGTTGGCCGAAGAAGTTTCCCGCGGTGCCTATGCTCCAAATATCAAGATACATGTAAATGAAAAATAACTATGAGGTGAGTCCAATAGTTTACAAGATTGATGGTGTGAATTATAAAATGGGTAATTTATTTAATTTATTACACATATATATTCTAAACATAGCAAATACAAAATACAAATATATAAAACTTCACAAGTTATTTAAATGAATAATATTTATAGGTTGTAGTTATTACACTTACATCGCAAAATACCTATGTGCAATTGTAAAACAATCCAATTGTTCATTGACTACTGAACTAGTAGTAGTAGTATAAACTGTGTTTCAGTAGTCAGCCTTTCTCAAATAAATAGGAAAAATTACACAACGAGCAAATGGTGAGAGATTTTAACAAAAGGACATTTAAAATAAAATTTATAATTACAGGATGCCAATATGTTCATAGTGGTGCTATGTATGTGTGTGCATGAAGGGTGTGTAGTAAATGTATGTGAGTGATTATGTGCAATACCTTATAGATAAATTGCTTTAAGAAGTTCCTCAGTCGTACGACATTTTAAGAAGGTAATCTTTAACCGTAATTATCTTTAAAATAAAAATTTGTCTTACTGTCTATACCAAACTATCCCTGTACAATAGTTCCGTGCTAAACCAATATGGTTTTCCCGACGTAATTTATAGAATTGACCTTTATGCAATTGTTCGTATTGTAAAGTTTTTTATTGTTAATAAAAGGTTTATAAATCTATTTTCTTGTTAGGTACCTAATATAATGCCATTGTGGACGAAGACACAATCATTGTAATATTCAACTTGATACTCTGACTCCCAAGTTCAATTTATGTAAAATAACGTCACATCAACTTTAACCTAAATTTGTCATTACTTAAATGTTTTAGTTTTAGTTAAAGATTGTTAAAATTGACAAATTACACTAAGGTTACGTAGTGCAGGGAGCTTGCAATAGGTTTGCGAACATTTTCAATACCCCGCTTTACCTGTACCTACTATAAAGGGTATTTTCCAGGCGGAACAAAGAAGGCATCAAACAATGCTCTTTCATATGATTCTCCGTTCCGCAGTTTGCAAGTGATGCCGGCACAGACTTCTACCTATCAATTTATAAAACACGTTGTTGTCAGGGACTACATGTATGCTTCGGTTTTGTGAAAATAGCGCGGTAAATGAATTCGTGCATTCGTTGAACAAGAATAGGTAAAAGAAGCTAACATACACAATATCGCATTTATAATATTCGTAAGGATGGATATGAAGTGAGAATATGAAGATTAGTAATCCAACATCAGAATTTAATAGCGCTGCATTCTTATCAACAGGGAACTGTAGGAGAAGTTTTCTTCTTTTGAAGTATTCTTATTTGTAGTAATATTTCACTACAAATCTTTCCGTCTGTTCAATTTGTCATTAGCTGTCCTAGCTGTCCTGGCGAACTTCGTACCGTGGATCACTTTTTTTTTTTTTGATGAATGTTATATTTTACTTATTATCCTTTTCCGGTCTAAGAGAAATCCAAAAAATCAAATACCATAAGAATTGGTCTAGCCATTCTGCCATGGCTTTTATATATATAGATATTTAACTTTTATAAGAAAACTTCGCTTAAAATAAATGAAATAACTTAAAGGGATTTTGAAATAACGGTCTCTCGTGTGTAGATCATGTTATGAAGGTATGAAGCTAATTTTTTCTAAAGTAAATAGAAGATGTAAACAACGTTATATGGAAGTTCTGTTTAACATTAAAGGCTATAATGAAGATATTTTGTAGAAAGATTATATCAAAGGTTTAACCACAAACAACAACGAACAATAAGCTAAGGATTATTTTCTCTTCAATTTATGTATCAAAGAGAATTTAATCCTCTAATGCTACTTTTTAAAAGCTTTATCGCTTTAATAAATCCTTTAGTAGACATTCTATAAAAATGTCTCTTTCATGAATTGTTTTGTTTAATATTTTCCGTTTTATTAAGTAAGTAGCTTTAATCCGAGAATCATTCGCGTATATTTGTTACGGGATAAAGTGTAGTCTTTTTACATTTATTTTAGCTTTGAAACGTTGAGTTTGTAAGGGCCGTACACTTTTAAAATTGATATTTACTATCTTTGCTACCGTAGAATGTTTGCCTAGAATTGGTAATTGAATTAGAAATGCACTTATATTATTAGTATTGAACAATATTTTACATCAAAACAGCACTCAAACCGAACCGCTAAAGGAAAAACTGTCATTCAAAACCAATTTTCAATTGGGCGCGGTTTCATCCTTAATATAATCTGTAAAATTAGATTCTGAATCATAGGCGCATGAACTCAAAACTAATGTGTTAAGAAAGCCCAGAGTGTAACAAGTAATGTGACAAACGCGTTTTATAGGACGATTTTTATCAAACCTTTACATACGTTCTCAGAAAATAACTTACCACTTTTTGCTGTTTTTCCACTGAATGAAAGTTTTCTAGGCCGCTCTCTAGATTTTGGTCGAAACAGGTTATACAAATAGCGAAAATATTAATCACGGAAAATGGCGCGACGTTTTTTTTTTCGCGAGCCAAGGTAAACCGACATACAGCCAGCATCGTTCGGTGTTATATTAAAAAAAATATTAAAGGTAATATTTTCGTATTTAAAACATGTTTGAAATATAGCTAGTTATGAATTTTGAATAATTTGATAAAATTAAACGTTCATTTATTTTAAGTTTAAGAGGTAACAATATTTGTTTATTTATGGAAATGCCTACTATTAAAAGCTGAATAAACCCTCTTTCGTTAAAAAAATTCAAAGTGGTCCATCTTCATACATATAACTTACAGTGCAGACAGAACTTAATCGGGTCATCATAAATAAAACACAAGTAAGGTAATTTTAAAATAACACACGTGTCCAATGTTTAGATTCTAAGTCTTATATTGATGTAATAAGTTCTCTCTCTTACTTTTGTTACGTATTGGGTGGGTAATAAGACCCGTTGTCCCACCAAGCCTCGGGCATAATTTTTTTTTATTCTACTACAAGTAAGCCCTTGACTGCAATCCCACCAGGTGGTAAGTGATGATGCAGTCTAAGCAGGCTACCCTGTTAGGAAGTATGGTAGTCATGCCCCTAATCGGTTTCTACGCGATGCGGTAGAGTGGCGACTAGCCACAGCCAAAGCCTCCCACCAGACGAAACCAGATAAAAATGCCCCCCCCCCCCCCCTGCCGAGAATCGAACCCGGGACTTATATTCACAGCGCTCACCGTTGCGCCAGGGATTCTACACTGCGCCATGATAATCATTACCACATATTGAGGTTGCGGCCAACAGCGTACTTGTCGTGGAAATAAAAATGAAAGTCCGGAGGACTTTGCTCTAGCCTGGTCCCAGCTGTGCGATCTTAATAGGTTGTTGATTATAGCGATGATGACGGTAAAACTTCACCCGGGTAGGTTCTTAGCTATAGTCTTAGGCTAGTAGCTATGTAATTGTGTTTCGTTAGTTTTTTGATAGTCAGTTTATTTTTACGGCCAACTGTATTATAAGAATTTATGTATATTTATTTATATAAAAGAGAAAGTGTGTAGGTATGTTCCGTATAGGCTCCGAAACGTCTGGACCGATTTCAATGAAAATCTGTCAGGGAATCTCCGGATTGACCTGGCGGGTAATCCTGTAAATCGACCGATCAGATGTAATCGATCGATTAATATATTATGAGACTTAAATTAAAAATTTAATGACGTAAGTTTATTGTTTAAATAAAATAAAGCAAAATCTAGCCCGGCGAAGCGGGCTGGGTATTCATAAAAATATTCAACAGTCATCTTAGTACCCAAAACACGAGCTACGCTTACGTTGGGTCTAGATAGCAATGTGTGTATGGTCGTAGTAGGTATATTTTTTTTTTTTTTTTTTTTAAGTATATAGACAAGTGCTTGACTTCAATCACACCTGATGGTAAATGATGATGCAGCCTAAGATGAAGCGCGCTTGCCTAGAAGATGCCTATTCACTCTTGATTTGAAGGTACCCAGATTATAGGTATCAGGGAAGACGGAAGATGGGAGGGCATTCCAGGCCTTTGCGGTGCGGATCAGAAAGGAAGAAGCAAAACGCTTCGTACGTGTTGATGGTATTTCAACCACGTAACGGTGCAGATTCTTTCGGTGCCTCGCAGTTCGATGGTAGAAAGGAGATGGTTTGACCAAATCGAATAGCTCCTGAGCACACTCTCCGAAATGTATCTTGTAGAAAACAGCCAGACAAGCAACCTTGCGCCGGTGTTCAAGGCTTTGAAGTCTACTGACTACAAGGTCGTTGCCAATGAGTCTCCTAGCACGACGATCCACCGAATCCAAAGCATCGAGCTGGTACTTGGCAGAGCCATCCCATAAATGGCTGCAGTACTCCATACACGACCGAACCTGAGCTTGGTACAGGGTTAGAAGCTGTTCTGACGTGAAGTAGCGCTTAACTTTGTTGAGGATGCCAAGTTTTTTGCCAGCAGTTTTAGCTTTGGACTCGATGCATTGTCCAAAGCTTAGATTGGACGAAATGCTGATACCTAGGAGCTCTATACTATTCGTGATTGGCACAGATACATTTCGGAAAGTCGGAGTTAGGGGGAACGGACTCCGATTAGTGTCACCACAATCGGACACCTCGCTTAAGGCCAGATTAACGCGTTCCACCAAGGCCTCTCTGAGCACAAGAGTTTCGTCTCCACTAGCTCGTGGACTGGACATGTATCTAACCGTCACAGTGCTGTCATCTGCATACCCAAAGATGCCGGGTTTTAACAGATCATTTATATGCAGCAGGAAGAGCGTAGCGGAAAGAACCGATCCCTGAGGGACACCAGCGTTGATGGCCATTAGGTCAGACGAGGACCCATCGACGACAACCCGAAAAAATCGTCCACTCAAGAAATCAGCGATCCAGTTGCAAAAACTAATGGGTAACCCGTAGGCTGGAAGCTTGTGCAGAAGACTTTCATGCCAGACACGGTCAAAAGCTTTCGATACATCGAGTGAAACGGCGAGCGCTTCACCGTGCTTATCCATGGCTTCACCCCAGATGTGCGTGGCATACACTAAAAGATCCCCTGTTGACCGATTTCGTCGAAAACCGTACTGACGGTCTGACAGGAGTTCGTTGTTTTCTAGGTATGCCAGAAGTCTGTTATTAAGTACACGCTCCAGACTTTTACATAATAAAGAGGTGATAGCAATTGGTCTGTAGTTAGATGGGTCGGCACGGCTACCCTTTTATATTATATTTATTTATTTTAATACTTATTACAGTGAACTCGATTGATTAAACACTCCACTAGTTTTACCTTACAAATGATAGCTCAAATTATGTCTCCATTTACGCATGTCGCCACATGTTGGATCGAAGTGGTACTATTAACGCAGTGCTTAATTTGCTAATAGCAGGTAGATGCTGTGACACTACTATAACAGCATTTCACTTACAGAGCCAAAATGGAGTCAAGCAATAGGAAACTGTATCAAAGCAACAGATAGCAGTATATCCAGAGGTACTAAACCTTCGTGATTATATGGTCTGGATTTCGCACTTTGATGTTATCGTAGACATAATTGTCGACCAAAATGCGCTGTTGCTTATTCTTTAGCCACTTCGTACGACTCGCGGGAAGAGGAGGGGAGAGGAAAGGACAAAGACGTGCCGCTAAGCGATTTCGTGTTCCGGCGCGATGTCGCGTAGAAACTGATTAGTGGTATGAGTACCATACTCCCTAACAGGTAAGCCCTCTACTATCTTAGACTGCATCATCACTTACCACCAGGTGAGATTGCAGTCAAGGGCTAACTTATAGGGGAATAAAAAAAATGATGCACGTGGCAGGGTGAGACCACGGATCTTATTTACTAACTTGTAGTGGAACAAAGAAAAAGGGTTGGTGACAACTGAATTCAGTTCTACCGCCGCCTCCCTGCACTCGGTATTGTTATCACAATAGGGGTTTAATAAGCTTTCTATGGATGTTGCGAGGCATGTGTAGCATAGCGAATGCCACGCGTGCCTCGCATTGGGGTTAGGTACTTTATATTTTCACTGTTTCACTTGTGTCGCTTGCATACCGATGTTATCAAGATAATATGCACAGTTCGAGGCAACAGCTTCGCATGCCGTGCGGCGCATGCCTCGCAATATTAGTGAAAGGCAAAATGGATCCGTGTAATTTATAATTGTAAGACTTATGATATGCAAATATAATGATTAACATACGACAAAGTCAAAAATACTAATTAGCGTTCATTTTACTTTACGTTATCTAAAATTGCACTAATTTAGTAATCTTTCGGCCGTATAAATATTTTGTTATAACATGCATTATGACCTATTTTATTGTAAGTATGTCATATTAAAGTTGTTGTTAAAACAAAAAGCTATAATTAATGTGAAATATCTAGCTTGTAGAATAAACTATTTATTAGGTAAGCTTAAGAGTTTCTATGTTTGTATGGAAAACATGTTCAATAGTACCATGAGAATGATATAGATGGTTTTTTATTAAAAGCAAGTCGATACCAGATTACTAGTTCAGTAAAAAATGTTCGTAGTTTTAACGTTAACCAGGGGAAATAGCTATCTATAGTTTTGTTTTTTTAATCATTTATTATTTATTTAAATATCAAGATATTACAACGCAGTTAAAAATCTCATTTAGTAGCTAAAGAGCTGAATTATTTATTGCAAAAAGTATCAGTCTGGATGCTCAGCGCATAAAAATCCAGCTTGTTATTTGGCCACATTCCACGGGTGCTAGACTTGTATAATAAATTAGCTTTAATTATATTTGAAGTTAGTTTTATTGTAAAACTGGCATTATTAAACCACTTATATACTTCCTGCAAAGGTTCCTGTTAAGGTTTATTTCAGCATTTTAGTTTGAGGGTAAATCACTAGGTCTCATGATTTCATTTATATATGATAATTCTCGTTTTCTGTAAATAAGCGACATCTTAATATTAAATAAACATTGCATTTTTATCTAATTAGTGTCTACCCAGTTAGAAAGAAAATAAATTACTGCACGCAGAACTTAGAGGAATGCAAACAACACACAAATACACAAAATAGTAGGCATGCATAAGCGATCTTACTTCTGTTATTAAATGGCTGGCATCTTACCTCTCCAAATCTATAATCGCCGTCTAAACGGCGTCGTGTTAGAACGCAAAGGATTGATTGAGTACATCTATCAATCAAGTTTTACACTTACTAATATATTTTGACTTCGACTGCTAGACGGTTTAACGTTTAACCCAGAAACACCAAAATCAAACTTGATTACAAATCTTGATCTATAGAAATATTATTAATTTCAGGCATTAAGTATCTAACTTTATTCAGCTATTCTTACAAATAACAAACTGAAACGATAACGAATTTCTTATGAACTGAAACGATAGCGAATGTTTTCTGATGTGTGAACAATATTCACATAATTTTATCAGATATTTTAATGAAGACGCATCTCAAAATTTTTGTATTTAGCTAAATGCTTAAGAATTTCAACTGTTGTTTAATTATAGTATACATGTTTTTACTTCTAAATCAGCCCTTTCACAAACTGTCTGCGTAAGTAAATTGGAAGTAACACAAACAGTTTCGCATGCCACAGTGACCTTGCGTTGATGGTGTGCCGGCACGAGCAGCCATGAAAGCCTTCGAATCACGGAAACTAAAACGGGTAATTTTAATGTGAACAAAAAAGCCTGTATAGTGTATGGGGAAATTTCAGTTTACTCGATTTTCTTTCTGTAGTGAACAAAAAAGTCATCATTGTTTACACTATCACTTATCAGAAGGTATTTATTATATATATTAAGCTTTATTACTTCTTTCCTGCAATGTATAAATTAACTCTATACCTCTTAATTTAAATGCATAGCAATTATGCATATGAAGTATCAACTATTAGCAAATGGTAATATTAGTGTAATGGCTTCTATCACAGTAATATTCTGTGTACGGCTTGCCTTTGATCTTTGACATATCCACTTGAAACTCACTTGCCAGACTTCCCTGATTGTAAATGACAATGCAGCTTAGCTTAGTTTCACCTGGCTTAGTTGTTCAGGCTTACTCTTCGAGCTCTTTAAGTTATCGATTTTAACTATTGCCTCGTAATAATTAACCTATTTTTAAACTTCTTCTTTCCCGATGTCAGTTTCATTAGCTTGCTACAGGAGCTTCAATTAATGCTCCAGGTGAACTAAAAGACCTTGCTTATGTTCATAGGTCTATTCTATACCTACGCCTCAAGGCTGGTACGATCGATAGTTCTAACTTCTAGTTTCGAAGCTGTTTCAAAATATATGACACTGCTATCAAATTAACTGATAGCTACTTCTATACAAAGGTTATTTGTTTTCTAAATTTCATGATAATGTACCGTTTGTACCCAGAGATTACTTCAACAAGCAGATACTCGTACATTGAAAAGTTGCAAAGCTAGTGGCAAGGGACGAGACACATAGCTCCAAGAAGCAGAGGGTCGCTGAGGGTGTCGTCTTACCGGAAAACACAGTGTTTGTAGACGTCCAACTAGGAAGACAGACGACATCAAAAATTGCTTACCTTTCGCAAAAGAGACATTGTGGCAATAACAGCTTCAAGATTGTGAGCAGTAAGCTGGGCTGCGCCGCTTGCTGTGTCGCTTCGTCCGCCATACCGCTTGGCCTAAAGACAAAAGTCCCGATCAGTGCGTTCCATCAGTCAGCTTACAGTACCAAATTGTAGCGAGGCTATATACAACCTTAACATTGGCCAGTATGCTAAACAAAAAGCAAGCTCAGAATTCCTTTAAAAGAAGACCGTTAACCAGTAATTTTTCAAAATTAAAACCGTAGTGACTAACGTAATTCTGAAGGTTGGAAGCTGGATACGAGTATAGCACGAGCGATGGCTGCTGAAGTCAAAATGTGCTGGAAAGCAAGTTCCCTACCAGGTTAGGCGATGATATCCAGAAAGTGGCTGGATGATGTTAAAGCTGCACCATTTTGAAAACTAATAACCAACAGTGAACCTGATTATATATGTTTGTTATTGATAGATATTTCTATACACTACGATTATGTGAACTAGTGCTGAGTCTAGTGTTGGTAGCGCTGCTTGTTTGAGCTTGGGATTATACTATCTGATAAGCAATCCACTTTCAGAGTTAATATAATATCTGCTCGTCAGGTCGTATGGTCCAGCTGCACCAAACAGCTCGGTTAATTTCGTCTAATCTGTAAATTCGTTGCGTTCTTTGTTTGAATTTATTTGGTTCGTCTCTGCACCCCGAGTACTTAATAATTTAGACTTAAAAATTTTGAAAATCGAATTTTGAGATCATTTTATCTGCAACCAGGATTATTCTGTAATGTAATTCTTACTGTAGCCGATTTTAATAAAGTTTACACAAAACAAGCCATAGCGATAGCATACATTTTTGTATACACACCTGCGATTTGTACATGAAAACTGGTAGTACTCCATACTTTTGATTGTAGTTAAGGTAGAATCCTTTGAAAAAGACAAAGGCCGCTTTATTTATAATGCTCCAACTATACTTTGAAACAAATTAAATAAATCGATAAATAAGATGCAAACACTATAAACCATGAGACAAATAAATGCTAAGGTGAATAAGGACCAAAACGATTTGGTGTAATTAAATGCACTACCAGGTTGCTGCTTAAATATTAAATATTTTCAAATGACAATATGAGATGGTGATAACAAAAATAATACTCGGCTTAGTTTGTTATGCGCTTCTTCTTAGACAAGGGCGCGTTTGGAACCCTCGTAGCTTTAGTTTTAAGTTTACGAATGTAGTCGATGGTATGGCAATCATCACTACTTACTGCTATGTACACGTTTGTATATAATCAAGGCATCAAAAGAAGTGATGTGAAATAATCAACCATCTATATGCCTATTTGAATAAATAAATATATGACTTAGACTATGACTTTGGATCCGTGGTTTAGTCAATGTGATTGTGTGAATTCAGTTTAATGATAATTACTATTTGGTCCCAGCTTCTGTGTGTTTAGTACTTAAATATTATTAGATTATATAATCGGATGAACGCCCTGAACCAACAGAAATTGATTAGCGTTGCCTCTATCTGTATCGAATCTAAAGGGAAAACAATTATAATGCTATCGAAATTGATCAGCTTCTTAGAAGTCCGTATTAAATATGTTAATATGTATTTTGAATATAGGATTCTATAGTCACTTCCGAAAACTAATAGATAATGTTTGTACAAGTGTCTTGAGGTTCGATAATCGTCACTATAATATTAAGGTCCAGCAGTGGGATTGTAATGTTAGCACATTACCATCACAAACATCCCACTTCTGGACTCAGGCCTACTTACACCTTGTCTTATCACCGATGCATGAGAAATAAGTGTAGTTCCAGGCTGCCCCAGAATTCGAATCCAAGACCTCGTGATTCGTAGTTGAACAGGCTAACCTGTATACCAACGAGGTAGTTTACAATATTATTTCTTTAAATAAAATTGGTCGCGAAAACGATATATAAGATAAACTACTGTGAACACCAATGGTTAGTTACATTACCAACTGTTAATTTGTGATAAAAAATAATAATATCCAAAATGAACTAACCTTTTAATTATATTAGGTAGCTATATCTTATGATGGTACGAAAAAAAAAGCAATTGGAAAATAAGTCCAATCAATCAAAGTTGGTTTTGTAATCAAAGAAAGAAAGAAAAGAAAGAAAGAAAAATTTATTTTTTACATTGCGCCACACATTACAATATTCACAACACCACATGTTATGTGTGGCACAACCTAGAAAAAAGGTGCCAGCTCAGCATTGTGCTGCACTCCAATGAGCATACAGCGCTGATTTTCAGCTGGCACCCTGACCACATTTTAATATTTTAATTTAAATGCTTAGTTTAACAAAAATCAATCGAAAAAAAAATATAAAATAAAACGAATACTTCTAAACTAACTAAATAAATCCACAACTATATAATAATAAATTAAACAAACATACAAAGCGAATCTTTTCAATATGAATTTTATATTTTCGCATAGATACACAACCATATTTTATGTCAATCAATTAACGGAGGCTTTATATTCCATTAGACTTTTAAACCACTGTACGGTTCGATTTAAATACGATTATACGGCTTCATATTTTCATTAACAACTTCTATTAAAGCTTCATAGCTTATTCAATAGAGTTTTTGTGATTTAAAGAGGACCCAACAAATTCATTGAAGTTCAAAAGAGAGAATGAAACATTGTTATTAGTAGAAATCATTAAGTTTTAGTTGCTGACGTAACGCAGTTTGAATACCGAACAGAAATAATTATAATTGATACAACCGCCACTGTCTAATTTCCCTATTTTCACTACAAGATATTTTTTTCGCTTAGTATTCTGTGGAGCGGTGATAGCCCAGTGGATGGGACTTAGTCTTCACTCTCCGAGGGCCGAGTTCGAATCCCAGCACGAATCTCTCGCTTTTCTAAGTTATGTGCGTTTTAAGCAATTAAAATATAACTTGCTTCAACGGTGAAGGAAAACATCGAGAGGAAACCTACATGCCTAAATATTCTTCAAAATCTTTTCAAAGATGTATAGATTCCACCAATCCACTCTGGGCCAGCGTGGTGGACTACGGCCTTAACCTCTTCCCACTGGGAGGATATCCGCGCCCTGTTATGGGTTGATATGATGACGATGATTCTGTTCACACCAAGCTGTAAGCGGTCTTTGCGAAGTGGGAAGTTTCCGTGAAGAATTTTAAGTCATGAAGGTCGCTCTTTCATTTTAATTTTTCCGTTGTATCTTTCGCCACTTTAGTTTATATAGAATAAATTGATTGTAACTTGTTCCATTTACTCACAATAGAGCATTAAAATTCCTTTTTTAGTCTGTTTCTTTGATTTTGCTCTAGCTTTTGTTTTTTAAATTAAAACTTTAACTTAATTTTATTATTTTAATGTAAAAAATAACCCTTCTCTTTCCATCTATTACCGCTTGTTCAAGAAGGCGCCTTCATCACACTCCTGTATGAAATCTTCTTTTAGGCCTTTTACAATGGATTTTTTTCAACAGCACCTCGTACTAATATATCTCATTTTTTTAACTTGCTGAATCTGATTTCCAGTCCTTTCCCACGTGAACTTCCATTATATATTTATCACAGATTATGCATAGTTTCCGGCCTACTGCCAGTGGGCAGCGACCCTGCTTTCTGAATCCAAGGCCGTGGGTTCGATTCCCACAACTGGAAAATATTTGTGTGATGAAATTCGATTTTTTTCAGAGTCTGGGTGTTTATCTGTATATTATAAGTATTTATGTATATTATTCAAAAAATGTTCATCAGTCATCATCAGTCATCTTAGTACCCGTAGCACAAGCTACACTTACTTTGGGTCTAGCTGGCGATGTGTGTATTGTCGTAGTATATTGGTTTATTGATTGATTTATTTTAGCAACATAATATAAGATCGCCTTTTAAAATAAACATACAATCAAAGGCTGACACTAACTCTAATATGATGTAAACTCAATGCACCAGAATTGTTAATCAGTGTGGACGTGAACAGATGCAAACTATTTACCTGCAAACAACGCTTTGACCAATTATATCGTTACAATAAACGGGACCTGTAAAGGAGAAGTGTACAGTACCGAAGCGACAATCCAGTTTCAGTTGAGAGTTTGTCAATAATTTGTTTACTGATGTTCACTTACTGCCGAGCTTTGCTACGCTTTGCTGTGGTCTATAACAGGCTGCTTCACCATACTTATATAACCTTGCAGAACTAAATTAATTATACTTTAACCGAGCAAGCTTTACTAACTTAGTCGTAATTTGATTAACATGCAAACTATCACTCATTTTACAGGTAAATTTTAGGTCACGTTGATAACATTATTCCTGCATTAAACATAATATAATGCTGCTAATTTTTTGAATGCAAATCTCAAAAGTAACTTGAAATAGCAGGTCCTAAAGAAGTTCTCCCCTTCTTTACCCACAGCATGTTTGAAAAGAAAGAAAGAAAGTTAGTTAAGAGATTCGTTTTTCGAACTCAGTAAACTTATGATGTTCAATAAATTGTTTTTTTTTTCACAATATTCTATTTTATAATTAAATTTATTTACAAAGCAAAAAACGCCTAGTGCGATGTATAAATAGCTATTTGGATGAATTATGTTTATTCGACCCATTCAAACACACCGCCCACACCCACAATAGTAACTTCGTTTGTTATGGTTTTCGAGTACTTGTCATAAATACACAAACCCCTTTTAATTTTTAGCGAAATTTTTAAATTTTTAAAGAATCTTTTTAAAACTTAATCTATTTATCGTTAAAATCAAATAACTACAGCTAGACGAAGAAAACAAGTCACGGAGGGTACTAAAATATCAAAGTCGATTCAGTTCCAATGTAAAGCATTGCCAAAGAACTCGCCAATTGATAGTCTTTTAGCCGTGATGCAAAAATGTGCAATAAATAAGGTTTACAGACAAATACAAATAATCTCAGATTTTCGGAGATAAGGGTATTGTTAGGCATTTTAAATGAAATTTTTAATGTAGATTTTTTATAATGTGTAAAATTAATTTATTTTATATGATATGCTGCTAGACTTAGGCCTTATTTATAGAAAAATTAAGTCGAGCTAGTTCGACCCATATAAAATGTTATTATTTTTGCATTTAAAATAAGTTTAAAAACTATTCGTATCTTATTATTTAAAATTAAAAGACGATATTATAAGTACCCTATAAGACGATATTATATATTAGAATATAAAGTACATCAACCATTTGCATGCCCTCGCTAGCCAATCGTAGTGTGAAATGACATGAATTTGCTGGCCAACCGCCACCGCGACTCTTATAGGTTGCTACCCTTTTAAGAAGGGGCCAAGAAATATCTAGAGTATCATACGTCACCACAACCATATAATATGATACACCGATTAATACCGATATAAGAAGCAAAATCCAACTTATAATTTTAGTCTTAAATGACATCTATTATCAAAATAGGTCCAAAATGACAAGCCGATAAACTAAAAAACTGATGAACTGAACCTAGTTGTAAAAGTCTTTTTGCTTAATAGTACGTATAAACTTGAAATAACATTTCTTTACTATTTGTTTCTTGCTGGTTTTGAGGTTATTAAAAAGCATTTAAAAAAAGAATAAAAAATTGTAAAATGATATTTTCATTTGTTTTTCTATCCGCCAAAAGATTGAATATAATGAAGATATTTGATAAATTTTAACATTTTAAAAAATTCGTCACTCGCACACCGCTTGCGACTTTAGTGGCGCTGACGTCTTTTGCAGCTCTTGTAGAAGTCTACAATTAACTTATTGAGTCGGCTTATAGTCTAGACGACACTGAGACATTTATTTATGAAACCCGGATTAGTTGGTAGACAGTTTGTCTGGTGACAATGTTGCAGACTTAAGATATACTTAAACGAAAGTCTTAAATTTACTATCTGTGGAGTGAACTTTAGCTTATTATTGCGGTCTGAAAAAAAAATAAGCGGTATATTATTTACTAACATTTGATAATTAATTGATTGATTAATCGTTCTCCAACCAGTTGGTGAGGTTTGAGGTCGCGGTGGCGGTTGGCCAGCAAATTCATGTCATTTCACACTAGCACGGCCACCGTACGATTGGCTAGCGAGGGCATGCAAGTGGTTGATGTACTTTATATTCTAATATCATAATCAGATATTCTGGTGCAGAAATAGAAGCCCCAATAGTAGTTTTTCGTATGAAAATGTTGAATAACGGAAAAAAGTATAAGTCACAACTTTTGCCAAATCGTTACTATATATTTTTTAGGCAATGTTAGAATACAACTTTATTGATTGATGGAAAACTTCCCTATTTAACCCCCATTTAAATTAACCCCTGGAAATTATTAAGTCTATGAAATTAGCTACCGCAACTTAGTCCCAAAAATCGACGATTTAATTAATATTATAGATTATTATAGAAAAACAAACCTTTGCAAAAAATGTATTCCCTTTACTTTTTAACTAATGCCCTCTTGTAATGTTTTAACAAGCTAAAGTTAAATTTTTATGAGATGGTTTGAAAAATAAATTCAGTGTCGTAGCTCGTAGCATCACCGTAGCACTACTTTCAAGAACTTTTATGTTCCTACGATTATTAATAAAGATTACAGAAATGTATTGTATCATGAATGTTTTTACGGCGTGGTATTCTATGATAATCATTACTTTAAAAGGCTATTTATTTATTAATTTATTTCATTCAGGCAGCTAGGTCAGGACTTGTTTTATGAGTTTTATATAAAGGGCTAGTAGACCTATATAGGTCTTCACACATATACAAGTATGCGTGTCCTAAGACAAAAAAAATACGATAAAGAAATTAAAACTATAACAAATTCAGCATATATAAAAATAAGTTACGTGTAATAGTGCCTTGAAGTTTACACTGGAGAATAAAGAGACTGTAAAGTTTTTTTTTATCTACGTTTACAATAAAGAGGAGAGCAGTCTAATTAATACTGATCTGAGTCTAATAATAAATCATTAGCGTTTATTGTATATATTATTAGTATTAATAGTAATATGGTAAATTCAAATTTGTTTGATAAAACTGTAACCTCCAAGTGATATCTGTTCATAGAAGTAAGTTTTTCCTGCTTTTCGATCGTTTTTCTGCAATAAAGTAACCCATTTCAGTTAGGGTCAGGCTATTTAACCTGGTTAAAGCGACCATGAGTGTTTTAATTACGGTAACCGTCTGTGTTCCATCAGGGTGACCATGTAGGTCTAGTTTTGGTCAGAATGTCTGACCTGCGTAAGGTGGCCAGGTTTGAGTGACTATGTGAATTTTGGACAGCTTCACCATGCGAATACGGTTAGGGTGGCTATGCATATTTATTGCACGGTGGTTTAGTGTGTAGTGTAAATAGAATAAGCGATTTTTACTATACACACAAATGTTTTAAAATAATGTAATTAATTAACAAGTAATTTATAACTATTAACCGCATCATGATCTATCTTTGTTTCGGAGTTTTTTGGTAATAATTCTGCTTTCTCTACGCTAAAAAGCAACTCTGTGTCTCAAGGATTCCAGCCTTATTTCATCAAGATAATCAAGGCCGACTGAATTGTGTAGTGCTATCCTTTTTCTTCTGTTCCATGTAGCTAAGCATAGTACTGCAAAATGCAAACTGCCATCTGGAGGTTTCGGAATAGATTTATTCCGAAACCTATTATATTAGTTTGGAGCGTTAGGTGCTAAGCTGTGCGCTAAGCCATTTTTTTAATTCAGTGAGAAGGATCCTCTGATGCTATTGCGGGATAAAATAATCCTACACCAATTTATAGTAAATTTTATATGCCTAATCAATATTGGTAGAATCACCTGTAGTAGTTGAGCGAATCTATGTAAGAAATAAATAAACAAACACAGATGCTTAAAATAAAAATAAAAACGGGCTTCCGTTTGTTGTTCGTAACACTCAAAATTATGTTAATTAATTTGTTTTATTTCAACGCAATGTTTTGCTTAATAAGAGTTTTGTACAATACACTTTTTAACTTAAAAAAAACACGTGTCCTAGTTTCTAGTATCCATTTGGGTAGTGTGCTGAATATTCTGAATTTAATTTTGCTATATTAATCAAAATAAATACGTAGTGTATTTTAAAAAGTATATCTACGTGGCGACGGTGGAGTATCATGTAGAATTGACAACATATTTTTTTTTTTAATTTTTAATTCTTGTCTAGTAAAAGTAAAACTTATGCAGCATTTGATTCTACTTGAACAAACAGCAGGAAATGTTATCGATTTCACTCTTAAGCGTGCATTTCATTGCTTCAGTGTATCTGCGAGTGGTATGACCTAGTTGCAATAATATAATGTAGTAAACGAATGCATTGGTCAAGCGACCCTGACATGGATAAGTAATTAGACGGGTGATGTTTACCAGCGTTTTTATCGGTTAATTAGCTTTGCTACCAAGAACGCATACCACAATATCGTTTATAATTGTAAACGGTTGTAATTCTCCCCAAAATAGATGGTGCGATAATTACCTCTCATTATTCGAGTAATAAGGATCTCGAGGTCTTAGATATAATTCGTAAGTCAGGCAAAAATTATTAGGTTTTTTTCTGTTAAAAGAACCGCGGTGACCTCCATGTCTCGAAAATCCCCTTGAAAATTATTTTCGACATAAAATGCGTTGCTGTAACTTATTTGTTACAACTTTTTTATGCGATTTAATGGCATATTTTGATATGACCAGTACTGTGAAGTAGGTACATAGTATTTATGAATACAGTTTAGTCAGCGTATGCTTACGCTCCATTAATTCAGAGTGATATTTGAATAATACAGCTTAAATTACTTCTGAAAAAAATAGCTTACTAACTTTGGGAGGGTTATTAAAATCAACTTTCTGATCGATTACAAACAATCAACTTATCTAACTAGCTTCTACTGTCTAGTTTGATCGTTAAAGTTGCTGTGAACTGTAACAGACAGCTAAAAGACGATTTTTTAAATTGTAATGTTATGTTTCTGACCATGTTTTCAACTGTTTATTACTCCCACGCCACTGGATCGATTAGGATTACATTTTATGTCTATATTTCAATGGGTTTCTATTTTAGCCAGACGTTTGCCAGATCCGCTAGTCTTCTATAAACCTCAATAATACAGCTCAAGCTTTGCAACAAGCCCTCACATTTCCTATTACGTCTTGTAGGGCAATTAAATTGCCTTCTACACGAAATACTCGGGTAAATGCCAGTTTTATAAAACGACTTAAAAAAAAACGCAGGATCTCAATATGATGAGTATATTATTTGCGTGGCATAAAATAAACGTTATTTCAATTTTTATCTACCAATATCAATAATTTTGTTTATGTTAACTTTATCTCCCAAAATAGAGTTAAAGAGTTTGAATCCCAGCATGCAGCGCTAACTTTTCTAAGTTATGTACGTTTTTTTAAGTAATTAAAATTAAATTAAATTAAAATTTAACTTGCTTCAACGGTGAAGGGAAACATCGGTAGGAAACCTGCATGCCTAAGAGTTCTACATAATGTTCTAAAAAAATTGTGGGTGGGTGGGGCCACCGATCCGCACTGGGACAGCTTTGTGGACTACGGCCTTAACCCCTTCTCATAGTGGGAGGGGACCCATGCCCGGTAGTGGACCAGTAATGGGTTGATATGGTGATGATGATGATATACTATTATTACAGTGACTCTTGGACGATTTTTATTTCAATGTTTTTTTCCTACAATACGAAGTATGGATTTAGTCGTATTTCTAATTTATTTACTTTTGTTGTTATTTTTAAGACATATTTAAATTATTTTTAAAAAATACAGATTTTGTTGAAATTTCTAATAAAAAAATTGATTAAAGTAGTTTATTTTAAATAAGTTTAAAAAACCTAAATGCAAATAAAGTATTATAATACTTTATTCGGAACCAGAGCAGGGTTTTCTTTACAGATGTTTAAAAAGGAGAAGAGCTGAGTTAATACTTAAGTGAAGCGTTCGCTATATCCAGCTAAGTAGTACTACTTACGTGGTAACCACAAGTACTTTGAAAGCATTTAAGCCGCGTGAGCTTCTAACTGTTTGCGCTGTCCTAAGAGGATTGCAAATAGGGATTCTACGATCCAAAATAGAATATCACTAGTTGAGAAATTCTTTTTTGATTCATAAGAGTTTTATTGCTACTCTCTCATAAATAAAAAGGGACAGTAAACAAAGCGATAGAGAGCGAGAGATAGAGAGAGAGTAACTTTACGTTAACTAAAAATCATCATTATACTTAGTCTACTACCGTCCCTCTACTGCACCTGTTAAGCTTTTGTACCGTGTTATTATTACTAAAATGACGTAATAAAATAAATGACCTTTACAACCCTGTCACTCACGAGATAGCTGGCCATTATTAATTAGGTTGATGTAAAATGTAAATTTCAAACTCAAATTTCTGATGTTGGAAAAGAGTTTCCAACATCAGAAATTTGAGTTTGAGTTTTGAGACAACTGCTGAGTTTCTTGCCGGCTTCTTCTCGGTAGAATCTGCCTTCCGAACCGGTGGTAGAGTCACTACACACGGACAGACTAGACGTTTCAAAATTGCTTGTATTAGGCCTACTTGAAATAAATGAATTTTGAATTTTTGAATTTTGATGGTGATGATAATTAAACTTAACTGGTATATAGAAAAGTAAAAAAAAAACGATTGGCTATACGTTCAGCTATGGACTCGGGCATAGTATTGCAATATGATTGCAATATCGGAACGAAACATGAATGAAAAATTTCCATTTGAACGAGCAACAGGAAAAATGCAATCTGTATTTTTCTAGATTTTTAATACCAAGCTATAATAACTTTGTTAAGCTATTTTATATTTTGATATGCCAATTCTAAAAATGTAATATTTAAAATAAAATAAAATAATCTGATTTACCTCAACTTTTATTTAGTTTTTTGTGTAGCCCAATTGATGTATAATAATACAAATTAAGGCGTTAAATGTTTTAAATATTTACCTTTATTTGGCAATCACAATTACACACTTTTTATCACTAGTTTGCTTTTAAAGTTTAATCACAATTAAACAAGACAAGACTTACAGATTGCAAGATAGTTTAAATATAAATAACTTAAAGTAGCAAAATAAGTGTATTTTAAAACTGAGTTTGTCTTAGGGTAAAAACTACATAAGTTTAGTTTATACCAAACTTTTATTGAACTCGATTGAGAATGACACATGTTTTATTTAAATTATGCTTTTTTTTTCAAGTTAGGCTCTACTAATGTAACCCAGTAACCAAAGTTGCAATTCGCCGGGGAAATCATTTTAATACGAAATAACGACGTTATAACTATCCGGTCGGCGCACACTACCGTCAAAGTTCTCTTGGAGGAAGTTTCTAAAGGAGTTGAAAATACATTATAATGGTTCGAATGCGTATGGAACATGTCAAAGGGCTTCGTTACGTAGGCAACCTAATCTAATTTTCTTCGGAAATTGAAATTTTCAGCAGCAGATACTAAGGGACTTTAAAATAAACTCAGAATATCGCAGCAATATCTCAATATATCGTTATTGAGTATTTTATCACCTTAATATTTCAGACATTTTAAGGTGTTGTCGGTTGAAGTGTGACAAAACATAAGTTTTCCGATATAACATAAATAAGAATAAGGTTAAAATAACTTCTGTTTCAAATATATCATAAGGACTACGAAACATCGTAAGAACTTTTACAATAAAATAAAATGTACAGAAAAAAGATTTCGTCTCGACATAAAAACAATTTAACTGAAAAGCAAGAAATGATACAAAGTAGAACATTCCTTCCTCGCAAAGCTTCTATTTATAAGGAATTTTTTAATTGCTCTAACTTAAAAATGTTTCAATTTTACTGTCCGTTTTCAGAATCCAAACTCTCTCGTGCAAAATTAGCTATAAATAGAAGCAATTCGCAGCTATATTGGAACCAACAAAATATTCAGGTTCATAAACAAAGAAATTATGCTGGAAAAAAAGAAATATTATACTTGCATTAACACAATTTTTTTTAAATATACTTTTTTTTTTTTAATGTCTATTAAATTTAGCAAAAGTTATCCAAATCTTTGAAATTCTTAGCTCACTTATAATATCAATACTGGACGCAGGATGGCTAAAAACTGCTGCAATGCTAGAAACAGGTATTATAGAGAGATCATTCTCCACGGTATTGTGTTTGCTATTGTGTAAAGAGCAGTCCAATTAGTACTTGGTTACCTGATGCTAAGTTATTAACACTACTTATAAGCATCTGCAGCACCAGTGGAGCCATAAACGCGTGAGGATTGTTTTCAAACGGACACCTGTCCATCTAGCAGGCGTCTACCAATGATAAGATTTACGGTGCGGGGTCACCATGCAGCACCTAGTTACCCTAACGTCTATTGTTCCTCCGAACTAGTATAATATGTGACGTAACTATATATAACTAACTACCCATACACTCTACCTAAGCTTCATTGAGCAGTATCAGGTTCATGTCGGTTAAACCTACTAATCAACATGGAATGTTATGTGTTCATACAGTACGTGACTACTAAAAAGTGCTACTGCTGCAACATGTGTCACGCTAGGTTGGGTAAGCTTGTTAGTCAACTAAAAAGGTTCCATTTACTTTGAACCAGGTGCCGTTATTGAATTTCTGTTCAAAGTTCTCTCTATAGACTTCAAATGGAAAAGCTATGTTAACACAAAGTGAAAGCGTTTTACCACGAGCTGACAGGTAGCTGGTAGGTTCCAGTAATAAAAGGAAATTTAAAAGCGTTTAAAAAAGAGCAAAGCACTGAGTTGAAAATTCAGCTGTGGACAAGGACAGTTATGGTTATTTCTTACGTAAAATTGTCAAGAAAAACCATGAACATCGAAGAATATTTCATTAAAGTTAAAACTTTATTTACCTTTTTTAAATGATGTATGTGATTATCTACATGAAATTAAATAAGAAATCTATTTATTAACTACCTTTATTTTGTCATTTATATATATTTCGGTTTTGTATAAATAAAATAGATACACTAATACATTAAAAGATGCATTAAAGTCAAGGTATCAGTTTGAAACAACATGATTATGTTAAGGATAAAAATATGCTCCCCACCCCTACCGAAAACAAGGGAGGTTCTTTGATTTTGTATTATATGCCGTAATAGATTTACTTCGACATAACAGATAAATTCATCACCATCTGGTGGCAAAGGTCAGTAAGTTTTTAGGAACTTATCTTAGAAGACAATTAGGTAACTTCAAAAAGCAATATTGGTCAAGTAGTTTTTGGATAAATGGTAACTAAAATACAAACAAACACATACAATTTGATATTAAGACATCACTCATATAACATATTCATTCCAAAATACTCGTAAGTTATATGAATGACAATGTTTAATCATTGATTTTTTTCAATTAGATCATACATTTACAATTTATAAGAAAACTAAGATATTAAAATAGATGAATAAAAAAATAATCAAAATTACTTAACTTCCCAAAATACTTAATTTCATCTGAATGGCATCCACGACATACGAGTATTATTATGTGAACTTGTATAGTAACTATTAAATTAAACATTTACGTTTTCACTGCATAAGTTTTTACAAATAATAATTCGTCCAAAAGTCATGAAGAACTTCCACATTTGTAATATTCACTATGACTTCAGCAAATGTGTGTCAATGTATTTAATGCAATTCCAAAATCAATACTCTGTATTACTTTACAAGTCGGTCACAAATTCAAGGATGCGTTGAAAAAGCTGTTGAGTCATGTATTTTATTGATTTGATGGATATATGCAATCTAAATTTCAGAACTAGGTTATCATGGTGTTATTATATTATTTGAAGTTATTTTCATTTTGTTTTTCCGAAAAATATTTGTAAGGTTAGGTTAGGTTAGCCCTTTGATTAGCAAACATTCACCACAAAATACATCAAATTTCTCTGTTTGAGGATTTAGAGATTGACTCTACACGTGGTTTTGATATTATTAGACTACTTTAGTTTGGCAACATTAAAGCTTAATCATCAATTCCTAACTCCGTCCTGGTATTGAAAACTGGAGATAAATCCAACAATTTCTGTCCTGACAAAGGACTTCATGTTCCTTAATCGAACATGCTAATCTTAAACTTTCAAACTACACACTATCAAGTTAGTATATCAAGATATTGGTAAATTGTATTCGGCACTTTGGTCTAGTACATGCGCAAGCTCTAATTCTATTATGAATGCAATGGAAAGATTTCATCGGTCGGAATTTTATGTTCTACATAGTACGGTTTACGAACGAAAGTTCACCCTCATTGATTTTTACGGGTACGTTTACAGTTTAAGATTCAACTAAAGTAAGATACATTATGTAATCAATGTTCGCATAATATTTTTTCGCTTATAGTATGTAATTTGATTTAATAAGTGAACAAACAATGTGCTCGTGAAATAATGCAGTTTAAATTTTTTTTTATTTAAATCACTCTACTCCCTCATCATTAGATTATTCAACATACAATTCCAGTACCTTGGCCATATTTGGAATGTCTGACTTCAAATATTCGAAGTCAGGCACTCGTCCAATGTTTACTTGATCATCTATTTTCACTTTATTGTCGGCATCCATCCTCAACATGCCCTTAAAATCCAACTGGGCATAGATCTTATCCCTTGCTTAACTTGCTTTCCTATGCACGAGAGTGGACAACGCCGAAGTAACTCCAGGCTGGTACCGAAAATACTTATCTAAACATTTAGAAATCGATCCATTTTAATATCTTATAGTACGTAGAACGCGTTAATTATGCATACATATCAAAGAAGGCTCATCAAGTGTAAACATAAAATAAATAAAACTGAAGACCCTTGTGTAAAACCAGCTAAAGTATGCTAAAAAAATAAAAATGAATTTCCATACCAAATCATTTATTAGTCAAAAGACGTTTCTTGTAAAGCCTCTTAATAGAAGTGACGTCAAGGAGTTAACTCTGAGTTTTTCGCGGCTTAAAGCGAACATTTATCACCCACCGGCGGCGACGCGAAAACCTTTGATAATTTACGTAAAAGCCAACACTGATAAAAGAACTCTAACGCTTTGAGTTAAAGCTGAAAATCTTTTACTGTAGGATATGGAATATCCATTAAAGGTGAAAACTGGAGGAATAAAGAACAATCGTCTCAGTTGGGACTTTGCTTTGTTCGGTAGAACGCCAGCATGACAGTCGATTAAATGGAATTAGAGATTTAACACATGCGAGTAAACGGTTTATTTTCTTCAATGTAAAGTTAGGTACTTTAAGAAGGTGTTGTATCTTTACATTGCGTTATTATGTGTTTATGACCGGGACCGATGGCTTCACGGGCTCTACAGGTAGACGGTGGGAAAGAAAAGGCCAAATTCGGAGCTTCAGTCAATCAACCAACCAATACATTTTTGGCTGGTGGGCGGCTTCAGATGTGGATTACAAAGACAGTTTGGCTGCAACCCTGAAATACTCTTTATAATATTTAGCTCATATAATATTATAGACAAGTGGTTGAAGATTCAGGCTCGCTCGACTCGCAGAACTTCCAGCTGGGGACCGAGTTTTATTCTCGGTTTGCACCGATATTTACGGAGTTACGTGCGTTTTTAATTGCTTCGACAGTGTAGGAAAATTCATCAGACAACCTGCATGCCTGCATGCCTGCAAGATCTTCATAATTTTTCTTAGGCGTGTGAAGTCTACCAATCCGCACTTTGCAAGCGTGGACTACGGCCTAACTCTTTTCATTTTGTAGACACATTATCAAACCACTGCTTTGCCTGTATTACCTGTCCACTACAGGAGTGGGCAGGTAATGATTTAATAATGATGAAAAAGATGCATCATTATGATAGTCATAGGTTAATACTGGGGCAATGTTTTCGTAAGGATTAAATAGTAGTATCGTAGCTAAAACAATATTGGCAATATTTTGCATCCTAAAACATAGGATACTTCCACCACCAACCCGTTCTCGCTCGTATTGTCCTAATCCTAAGGTTGCCTGACAGAGATCGCTACTAAGCGATAAGGCCGCCTTTTGTATTCTACTTCCATCTACTTCTATTATTTTTTTATTTCTTTTACTTCATAGTGGTGTACAAATAGAGAGAACGTTAGTTAGACTCTTAGGTTAGGTTTATAGATAGAGACGGAAACAAAATGCAGGCGAAGACGCAGTCAATTGTTAGTTAGTGTAAAATAATGTAGTTATCTAGCTGTTTTCCGCGTTTGGTTTTTCATAAAATCTGCGAGATCTGTACATTTTACTGAGTTAAAAAACTTATTTCTTAATCGAGGGTACTATCTATATCAACTCCAAATTTCAAGCGAAATGATTCTGTAATTTATGCGTGAAAGAGAAACAACTATCAATCCACCACTATCATATCACTATATATAAATAAAAAAAAATATTCTAAGACAATGCACACAATGCCATCTAGTCCCAAAGTAAGCGTAGATTCTGTTATGGGTACTAAGATAGCTGATGAATATTTATATGAATACAATAATACAAATAAATACTTATAATATTATACAGATAAACACTGAAAGGCACTGAAAAACATTCACGTTCATCACACAAACATTTTCCAGTTGTGGGAATCGAACCCACAGCCTTGACTCAGAAAGCAGGGTCGTTGCCCACTGCGTCAGGCGGCCGTCCGTCACCAGGAAGTAGGATACTAACCACGACTTTCGTGGTAATAATTAAGCTACGATCCATTACCAAAAAAGATAATGTGTAACTACACAATCTCATCAACATGATGCCAGAGCTGTAGCGACGCGCGAGCCTAGGTAACCTTCGGCACGCTTCGCGTTTGTGGCGTCACGTAGGCACTACGTACATCGGTTTTACTTATTTCCGCAGTGTGAAAAGTTAATTTAATTTTATTGTCATCGTCTTGATCCCATATAAGTAACCTGAGACTGGGCAAAGACCAACTTCCTTCCTTACAAGTAAATTCAGTCCTACCACTGACTCCATATCAACGAAACCTTAAAAACAATATACCTAGCATTTTTTTTTAATTCGAAGTTAGAACTGAATAACTACTATAGCAATACTTCAAAAATAATATACAAATTTAATAATTTTTAATTTAATACGGATAAAAATAACTTACTCGTAAGTTGTAATAAACTTAATCGTTGAAGTTTGTATACATTCCTTTAAATTTTTGTAAATGTTGTTAAATAGGTTTATTTGAACTTCCGCTTAACTATTTAACTTTGACCGTGAAAAATCTTAGTCACTTGAGAATTATCTCAGAAACTTACGCAAGAGTTAACGGGCTACCCTAAGCGTTAAATTAAATATCTATCCAATGAATGTGTGTAAAATTAGATGAACTTGTAACAGTAACAGGTCTTTGTTTGTAGGGTAGTTTGAGTTGCGCCCGCCAAAGCCTCCAGACCAGAGAAAATTCAGACAGCGGTCAGATCCTAAAAACTCTGATATTCAATATATGTGTATGTGTGTGTATATTATATAGCCTTAAGAAAACTGGATGACATACTCGTTCATTCGACATTTGTCGGTCTAAGCTTTTTAAGAACTTAGATCTAAAAAAGCAAACAACATGTTAATCCTTTTGTAACAGCAGACATGCAACTAAAGATTATTTGTAATAATTTACGTCATGCTGTAACATTGCATTTCCGCATCCTACGTAAGACTGGGCTTAACGTACTCGTTTACTTCTATAATATTAGCTAACGAAGATAATTAAATTTACCAACGTAACTAGCGGAAATATGAACTCATTGGCGTGTAATGATTAGGCCATCTAATTGCATTGGATAAACCATAGCGCAGCGTGTGAAATCTGTTATAATATTAATATTAAACCCCAGTTTCTGAACGTTTGATCATAAATCCAGTAAGCGATATGATGCTATTAATTAGTGTTGCTCATCTGTAAATCGGGTTGTTAAATCGATATACTTAATAAATTAACGATATAATCGTATATAAATGGTTTCAGCATCATAGGATTTTACTAACATCGCAAAAAGTAATATTATTTTATAATAGTAATTTAAACCAAAAACCTGGGCATCCCAAAAAGTATGTGTTATAATTCCGAAAGTAAACGTCAAAGATATCAAAATTATACTGCTTTTAGCTATAGTTACTCCTATAGTCCGCAGATCACAATAATTTATCGCTTGTTCAATGTTACATCTTTTTTCGGCAAACGTCGTTATTCCAATGTTTTAAACTATAACTTTATCATTACAAACGAGTTATTCAGCATTACAGAATATCGAAACAAGCTGCATTTAATACACTAATAAGGTATTGATTTAATATGTTACTGTCGTGAGCCAATTAATGGTATGCTGAAGGATTCAGTCGGCGATATCTTGTTACTTAGTACATCTTAGAGGATAGCAGTATCTTATATTTCATACTATTGTTATTGTTAAATCAACTGTTAAATTATACTACATAAATTAATGGTCGAATGCATATACAGATATATAATAACGAGTACATTAGGCTTATTAGCAATCCATTACATACATGAGAAACGACAAACGGCGTAGAACTATATGGTACATTAATTTAATACAAATGAGAAGCTGCCCTGTTACTAACCAGCATGCAATCACTCAGGTAATCAAGCACATAAACATACACACACCACACTCAATCACTTACACACACACACCACATATTTGCATACTTGCATGATTGTTTTTAAAAAATTCTAAACATTAAACAAAATAAAAAGAGTATAAAATTATAAAATGTAATAAATTGGTTAAGTCATGTTATACGAGAACTCCAAATACAGGTTTTTTCGAAACTTAAATGGAGCCTATTTTTTTGTAATGAAATTTAGATAACTTATCTAAATTAATTTTCATTTTTTTTTTCATTTTTTTTCATTATTGGTTATAGTTTTAACAAGACAAGTATCTTAGTAAACATAGCAAAAAAAAAGAAGTAAAAGGTAAAAGTGAACTTTCGCATGAAAGAAAGATGATTATTATACTTAAATCAAAAACGGAACACTTTAGAAGACAACACGACAACTTTCGACACCGTCTCTGGCACAACGGTGAGCGCTGTGAATTTAAGTAGGAGGTCATGGTTCGATTCTCCGCAGTGGCAATTTGGGAATTTATAATTTCTGATTGTTCTCTTGTCTGGTCTGGTAAAAAGCTTTGGCCATGGCTAGTTACCACCCTATTAACAAAGACGTGCCGCTAAGCGACCATACTCCCTAACAGGTTAGCCCGCTACGATTTTAGACTGCATTACCGCTTACCACCGGGTGAGAGGCAATTGGTCTGGTCTGGTGGGAGGCTTTTACCATGGCTAGTTACCACCCTATTAACAAAGACGTGCCGCTATGCGATTTAGTGAACCGGTGTGATGTCGTGTAGAAACTGATTAGGGGTATGAGTACCATACTCCCTAACAGGTTACAGTCAAGAGCTAACTTGTTGTGGAAAAAAAAACGCCAAACCATTTGCAAATATTCATCATCATCATCATATCAACCTATTACCGGCACACTACAGGGCACGTGTCTTCTTCCACAATGAGAAGGGGTTAACGCCGTAATCCACCTCGCTGGCCCAGTGCGGATTGATGGACTTCACATACTTTTGAGAAAACTATGTAGAACTCTCTGCAGGTTACCTTACGATGTTTTCCTTCACCGTTAAAGCAAGCGATATTAAATTACTTAAAACGTACATAGCTTAGGGTACGTGATAAGCAGTGGCGTGCATAGCCCTTGGACCCAGGGTATGCACAAGGTGTTCAGCACAAACATAAAGTAAAATTTATATTTTAGATATGTCGGTTTATATTCAAATTACTTTACGAAAGTTATATTTTTGATTGATTTAATACTATCGTCTATCTACTGCTAATTGAATAAAAGTACATACCCTGATTTACGTCACAAAATTATGACACACCATTCGGCAGCATTTTCTAAGCACACTGAAGATGATAATATTTTTTTCCAACATGTTTTTAGCGTCTTGATGAAAATTATTAATATCACAATATCCTTTATCATTTCAAACTTTACGTATATTGGACAATAAAACAAAAGGAAAGCAAAATAATCGATTGGTGTGTACAAAGCCGCTTAGTCAAGAATAGTTTTCGTAATATTTATTATTACACATACGTTTTACTTTATCACCTTTTTTTGTGGATATTTGTAACATTGGTACACACCTTCCTTTGCGAATGATTTCTAATTTTACGATAAAGGGATAGAAATTAAAGTTGTCTCTAAGTACTTTTTCCAGGCACACTGAACCCAAACAAATACCGCACGAATATGCTTTAATTATAAAATGAATGAATAAACTATAAAATAACGTTAACACATTAAACTATCACTACTCAAACTTTTATAAGTTGCTGAATTTATGCACTTTAACCGTTTATTTATCACCAACGCCATAGAGCATTGTTCGAAGGTAAACAATAATGGCGATTGAATATGCTAATGATAATATTGCAATCGAAATTAGTCAAAATATGTCTTTAATTTTTTTGTAAGTATGGGTACGAACGCTATTTTATTTTGATATGTCAACAATAAATAGAAACAATATTTATTGTTAACTTTCTCACTTTCCAATAATTCCTGGAATACTTTTCATAAAAAAATCAAACACGTAATTGATTATCCACTTCCGTAAGCAGTGCTTATAGACACCTATACATAGAGAATTTATGAATGAAACTGTTCACACAAGACCGATGCTAATCTTGTAAGTACAAGCGCACGATTATAACATTACACGACACACACTACTAACTTGCACGCACACATCTAGCAGAACGATTCTTTCTTTGGGCGTGCTTATTTTATTTGATATTTCTATGCAACAGTAGATGGCGTGATATGTCGAGTGATTCATAATAATTGATTTACCCTGCAATCGATAACATGAGATTTAAATGATAATATAGGTATTTTTACGTGTTTTAAAAGGTAAATGTTTAGCATTTACGGTTAAAAATTAAAATACGAAGTAGAAATTTTTATTTTATAAGCTATACCTACGCCTCGCGTGCGCTGGTTGCGCTGTCGCCTGTCTAGCGACACTTGACCTAGAAGTTTGGCCGCTCATTACTAGATGGCGCTTTCATATATTTTTTACTTAGTGTTTTTTTAATTACAAAACTTTAATGGTCCTATCTGAAGGTTCTTTAAGACCCTGAGGGTAGGGTATGCACTGCTTATTTGCATATATGCAATGCACGCCACTGGTGATAAGTTATAGGTGCGTGTTGGGATTCGAACTCACCCCCCGCTTCACCGCTACCACCGCTTTTTTGCAAATATTGCAGGGTATAATTTCACCCACTATTATAATACAACAGTACATTGAATTTAGTATTGTATTAACCTTATTTCTATGTAAGCGGACCAAAGGCCTCGAAATAACATTTGATATTGATATTTCAAAGTGCAAGATTTTCGCACGAACATGTTTATACGGAAACGTATTATTTTTTCTTTGCAGCTGACCAAAATAGGGTGGACATACGCCTCAAGGAAAACCTTGCGTGATAACGGTTGCGGGGATTAGGCGGTTCACAGAATCACTCATGAGACTATAAGTAAACCTGCGACATAAAACTTAATTAAGTATTACTTAATTAAGGCTTATAAAGCGAACTAGAGGCAGCCAAAAATAGAAAAGTAGCCAGTGTGAAAAACTTATTATCTTCATTACCATTTTACCCCTTTCCCAGATTCCCTTCTGTGAGGATTAACACAATCTACGATGTTGTGCCGCTCATAATTAGAGACTCCGCAATTCGCTCCACTCACATGTCGTTTGTCCACCTAGTGGGAAATCTACCACAACTTCGCTTTCCATTGTGGAGTCGTCACTATTCCGCACTTTTGAGCTCAAACGTCCAATGGTACGTACCCTTTCCGTGCCTACACTACAAAATGTAAATCAATTTCATCGATCAAAAACAGATTGCAAAAATAATGACTACGCTCAACTATAAAACAATAAAACTATGAGAACAACAATTCATTCCTGCTGTTGCACTGTTTTGTTTGAACCTGTTCAATACTCAAGTAAAATAACAAGCGACAGATGCTCGAATGTATTCTTGGTAGGTTTATTCATAGAGGAAAATAAGACGCGATCCATTGAAATAAATGCTCGTAGAAAACAACGCGGGCGTTCGTTATCGCTCGAGAGGGAGTAAACAAATTTGTGGTGGTTTTTTATTAATCCACACAATTAAGTAATGGCACCGTCTCTTTAATTAATACGACAAAGCCATTGAATTAAGAACATACAAAATCTTCATTCAGCCATTATTGTTTGCAGTGTGTGTTCAAAAACAGTGAAAATGCCCCGCGCATATGTTGCTAGCTCACAAAGTTTTTTCACCTTTCCCATTTTATGGTGAACGCTTAGAACATTAGAGGTAAAATAATTATTGTCACCTGCTAAATGGTATGATCACTTCATAACCGTTTCGAGAAACCATTCTAAGGAGAGTGATTTTGATGCTTCAATATTAGTCATGTACACGGTTTCTGTATATTCTTAATTCCGTGGACAATAATGTGCCATTTTATTTCTATAAAATAAATAGGAAGTGCTTTCCGCTTTACACTAGACCAATTTCCTATGTTTGATGCTCCGTTATGTCCTGCTTTAGCCTCGTCAAACATAATCTCATTGACTTTTAAGTCAACCGCAAAATCTAACCGTCTCAAGGTAAGCCAGCAGACGTTATAACAAGGTAGACAAGCCTATGTAACTTCTGTATTACGTATCATCCGGATTATTGTTCATCAAAACATCATTTAAATGCTTAGACGCTGGTTCCAATATGATAATAATTGTAATGTCAAACGTAATGTATGTTTTTAATTTTTTTTATGACTTTTATCATTGTCATGTCAACCAATTGACGTCCAGTTATATAGGTCTTTTGTACAAATTCTTACGCTGCGGTTCTGTGCCGCCTGCGTCCAACGGCTCCCTGCGACTTGACCGCAATCTTATAACGTAATCGAATGTGTTTTGTGTGTACTCCTGTAAGACGAGCTGAGAGTAAACAACAATCATTAATATACAAATAATTTTGGTGGGCCAATCAACCATACAAAAACGATTGTCTCCTTCGGCACCTCAAATAAAGTTTGTAGAGAATTACAGGTTTATTAAATATGATCTTATCGACAACAATATTACAAAATATGCGTAAAGAGATTGAATTGCAATCGAAAGTGTAATGTTAAATATTTCTTACTTTTACAAGTTGTATTATATGTCCAGGGGTCTTAAGGTGCTGGAATGTCGATTGTTTAAAGTTATAAATAAGTAAAGGGCTAACCCTTGGCTTCTTACTTATCTGGACGTGCTATGGAATTGTATGCATAAGTGTACCAGGCTGTCTGACAGTAGGTAAAAAGCGAATTCTCGTGAAGCAAATAACACCTGCTCCAAAGTGTAATGGCAAATAAAAAGATAGAATGTTATAGAAATATGATAAATTCTAAAAGGCATCCCATGGTGAGTCTTTATGTCACTTCAACCAAATCAGTTTTACACAAAATTAAACTGTAAATCCCAATCCCTATTCCTGCAAATATTATAAATGTGAATGTAAATTTGTTTGTTACGCTTTCACGAAAAAACTACTTAACCGATCCTCATGAAACTTTGTACACATATTCTTGGAAGTGTTTGAAGTAATACAGAATACTTTTTATCCCGACATTAATTCAAATACATATACATAATATACATAATAATTTTATCAAAAATCAAAATCAAACGCAGACGAAGTCGCGGGCAACAGCAGCTAGTGGTGAAATTAAAAGCTCTGTTTTTAGACCCGTCAATTTTGTTTATCGATTTGTGAATATAAGAATTGGCACAAGTATCTAGCTCTAGATGGACCTAGGTCCTATATCTATTATGAACAATTACAGGAAAATTAACCTGGGACATCCCACTTAAAGGCCAGCACAAATCAAAGAGTTTATCTAATCCGTTTGATGCATTAGGCGAATAGCCCATTAACTTTAATTGGAGTAATGGTGATGAAAATTCATTATGACGATGAAAGAGAAAATGTGTTTAAAAAGTGTATGGATATTTTAAAAATCGTTTTCATTCATTTTATGAGGTTAACAAACATTATTATAACGTCAACAGACGTTTAAAGTAGAGATTGCCAAAATATTATGATAATTAAATTCCATTAGGTTTTTTGCGCTGAGCATATTGTCATCTAAAGGATTTTATTTTGTAAAACAAAAGAAATATCAAGAGTAGTGATAGTAGAGAATTCAAAGTAACAAAGAGCAGAAAAAGCAAATCCATTATCAATAAAATCCCGTGAAACAGATACTAAAAATACATCTTCTAGGCGAGCTGTAGATTAAATCTTATAATCCTTTTCCATTAGTTGATTTCGCCAGGGTTGATTTCAAAGTTTCTAGGAAGGAAATCTTTACCGATTATATAAATGTAAAAGTTTGCTGCGTCCTGTAACTGCGCATCGCGAGTTCTTTGGTTCGATTCCTGGGTCGGGCTAAGTCGGCGTTTGTTAGGTATTTTAAGCACAGACCCAAAATAGATTCAAGGTGTACATTAAGGCGCAGTTATAGTTTAGATTTGAGGGGTTCTCTCGTCTTGCTTAATAGGTATGTAGGTAGGAGCACTGAAACACCGTACGTGACAAAATAAAGCGGGGATTGCCTGGTGGGTAAGGCTTCGCGTTTCCTTTCGTAAAGACCGAGTTCAACACCGCTAATTTTCAGAATTATGTGCGTTTTTATTTAAGCAATTTTAAATATAATGCTTTAAACGGTGAAGGAAAACATCGTGAGGAAACCTGCATGCCTGAGAGTTCTCCATAACGTTGTCAAGGGCATGTGATGTCTACCAACCCGCACTTGGCCAACGGTAGGCTACGCCCTAAATCCTTCTCATTCTGGGCGGAGACTTGTGCCCTTTAGTTGGCCGTTAAAGGGTTGATGATCATGATGAAGATGAATTGACAAAAAACTTAGTAACAATTATTAAAAATGTTTTTATATTTGTAATTGTTGTTGACGATAAAATAATTATGTAGTTTACAACACATTCATTGCGTAATACTTTCATTTTGATTGTTTGTTTTTTTATTTCTCGGATAATAGAATTATGACCTCGTTGGTCACACATCGACCCATTACCGGCCCACTACAGAGCAACGCGTCTCCTCTCACAATGAGAAGGGGTTAAGGCCGTAGTCCACCACGCTGGCCCAGTGGGGATTTGTGGACTCCACACACCTCTTAGAAGAGAGAAGTCGAGCTACTACCCAATACGCTTTCACCGCTTATAAATATTATAAAAGGTATTGCGAATTTTCTAATGAAAAACGTCGGTATCTGCCTGGGGTTAGAAAACTTTTGAATTGAGAATTTTAAATAAGGCCATTGATCCGGGTTTGTTTCACTTTTGGTGATAGTAATCGTTAAATACTACCAACCTGAACTGGAACAGTATTGTGGGTTCATGCTCCTAAATCCCCTCTTCCATGGGAGTGACTTAAATAGCGTACCGTAATGGTATTAAATTTGTTGTTAGAATAGGTATTGAAATATTAGTCAGGGGGCGGCAGTGGGTAAACACATTTTACGACTTTAGAGAGTGTTCTTAACTAGGTTATAAAGTGTAATAAAAAGCCATGTTCAATTATGTTTAAAATTTATTTCGTTGTAATATTACCTGTATGAGAAAATCCTACACGCATAAGCGGTAATATAAAATATAAATGTACTGAAGAGGTCGTTTCATCTTTCAGTTACAAGACATTCTAACCTTTTTTAAATATATTTTATATAGACTTCAATTAGGGAGACTGTAGTTTATCTATTCTACTTTAAGCGGCAAAACATCTCTATTTTTAACCCCCGACGCAAATCGACCGCATGTTCGGTCTGTGTGTGTGTGTGCGTGCGTGCGTCTGTGTGTGTTTGTGTTCCGAGCGGTTGAACTAATTTTTGATTTTTTTAACAAAATGGCCACCACCAAAAAATTGTTAAATGTTTAATTTAATTATTTCTATTATGGCATCGCTGTGTTCTATCGAATGAACTAGGAGATGCACAACGCTAACTATGACAGTACGTACAGTGCATAGATATACTACTAATTGATCCTATTACAATAATTATTTATTCATGTAGCCTTGAAAATAGATTAACGTTTCCGTCGACTAAAATTGCATCGTGCTTCGTATCTGTGTAATTATCTCACTGAACGATACTATTTATCAAATTAATGGCTTATAAAGGCAAAACACTCAATATATTTATGAGTTAAGAGTGTTATTTTCAATTGAATCAGATACCTGAGAAGTGTTTACATAGGAATGTACAGTGCCATAGTAGTCTGAACATAAGGTCGGCATGAAGTAATGCCCAGCGGTTCCGTGCAGACCTGGCAGATAGGGAGGGTTGTTTTAGTCCGTGCAAGTCGGACATGCCCTGCCATAAGGCAGAAGTCCGAAGGGATTTTTTTCTCCTCGTTTAAAAAAAAAAAAAAAAAGTAGTCTGAACATAAAATGAGTTAAATATTCTTTTTGCAGCGACTCGACCGCGTAGAAGGTTGGTAACCATTAAGCCATCTGTACATTAGACGCAGCTGCACGAAACAACGATCGGGTACGTTTTCCGTACCATTGGCGAAAACCAGCTATCCATAATTTTATTCTAGACCAATTTCTGAGCTGAAGACAGTCATACGCGTAGTTAAAATACAAATAAATAGCCAATATTTTAGCTTTCCATGTTGGGAACTGGTATTAATAAGAAATTTACAATCTGCACACGTTCAACGGAACGGTTATTATATTTCTTCCTATTTAAAGCAGATTTAGTACCTCCATAGAAGAATGAAGGGCAAATTGCAATTAATATGCTGGTGACGCTAATAAAGCTTCTTTAATTTTTTTTATTTCCTGACGTAAAGTATCTGTCTGTGGAATTATATTTCACAAACGGATGAACCAATTTCGATTTAATTTTTTTGTTTGAATGGTGAATTACTGTTCTTAGCTATGTTTGATGAAAATGGCCATCGACACAAAAGGGTGGATTACATATATTTTTTCACAATTCGTGGCGGCGTGACTATTAGAATACTAAACACTATAACAACATTTCAAATCCAAAATGGCCGCCATTACAAAATGGCAAATTACATAGGCTAACGAGGCAGTTATATTAATAGAATAATGGCAATAAGAATAGGATGAGAATAGAATTACTTAACTACCAGTCCACGAGACGTGACAATTGCATAAGACACGTGGATCAGAAACATTGTAGGAAACCCGCTTCCAAGCGTTTCCAGTCAGTTGCAGTAATTTGTGAATGACAGCCAGACTTTATAGACTAGATAGGGGCTCTGTTTTTCTTTTATTGTTATGACGCTTGAATAAATTTCTATAATATTTGCTAAGAATATAGTCAGCTTTTACGGCTAAATACACTTTACTTATAAATTATTTCACTTATAAATTATTTCACTTATAAATTATTTCACTTATAAATTATTCTGGTAACCAAACCAAATATTTATTATCATCATCATCATGGCACCTATACCACGTTTATTGTCGACATTCAATGCGCTCTAGGACAGCAACCCTCAATGGTATCCATTCCATGACGGGTGGACAGCATTGTTCCGTGAATTGTTGAGATACTCTGAGAATATTCAATTACCTTTACTTCAATGTTTGCAGAGTATCACTATAGTACATTATATTAATATCATATCTTTTATAATTTCATCTGTCATTAATTTGTCTTATAGTTATCCATAAATTATGTAATTCTATCTAGTTAGTGTAAGTGGCCCTGCCGTACAATAAGATGAAAAATAAATAAATCATCACCTCAGCCACAGTACGTCTGCAGGACATATTATGTATTTAATAGGGATTTTCATGGGGATTTCCAGTGACTCTTACTCGTATGTTGTCTGCCCACACACTATGCAAATATTTTATTTTACTGATAAACATTGACCAAAATGTCGAAAAGTTTGAAGTAATTTTTGAAGTAGAATTGAGTTGTGTCGATTTAACTACGTCCGATTATGCCCCCGTCCCCCTTATCTCATAGAAATAGAACGAAACAATCATAGACATAATTATCTCGAGACGCGCATGTAAGCATACTTTACTTAGGATATACTTTATACTTTGTTGCCTCGTTGGTCTAGTGGCTAGCATATTCTTAGGAAAATATTAGTTTATATATTCTCAGTTCTTATTCTCAGCCCAGAGTTTAGAAGTTGGCGGCGATTCGACTCCGTGCCTTGGCGGAGCTGCCGCCCCATCAGACTATGTGAGTGAGAGAAAAAAGAGTGCAACTTGGTTTGTGCACACACTTGTTGTACTATTATATCTCCTCTCTCATGAAATCGGTCAAATAAACTCTTTATACAGGAAAGTAAAATACATGTGGAAACTCCACAGGAATTTTTTAAACTTTTTTTTTATTCTACTAAAAGTTAGCCCTCGAATGCTATCTCACCTGGTGGTAATAGATGATGCAGTCTAAGATAAGAAGCGGGTAAACCTATCAGGGAGTGTGGTTGTCGCCTTATCGGTTTCTACGCAACATCGCACCGGAATACTAAATCGCTTAGTGGCACGTCTTTGTCGGTAGGGTGGTAACTAGCCATGCCGAAGCCTACCACCAGACAAAACAGTCCTTTTTTTTGAACATACGTAGTCGCAAGCATCAGTTTATTAATAATTTTCTATAAACTTGTTTCTAAACAAAATAGCAACGTTTATTTCCATTTGATTGTCCCCTTTCCTTCTGCTTTCTATGATTAAAGACTATTGGATTCGCTATAATAAAATCTAGCTAAGTAGGTATAGTTTAACACATAGCGCATCACTTTTAGTGCTTCCATATGCTATTATATTTTCTATCGGTGCAGTAATCGCGTTTACGTATACAAGGCAAAATCGCCACACATTGACATAAGTCGATAAAAAACAACCTTTGATGCATTGATATATACAAAAGGAACGACCGGAAGACGTGTTTAATTTCTAAAATGCCTTGTTACGAACACTATTTGACGATTGTACGTATATCTAGTATATTTTTAATGGAAACCTTTTTAAAACTCTTTTATAACATGATGGCATGCTTGCATGGCAGCTTTATGCTACGTTACTTGGTAAAACTAAGAGTTTTTGGCTACGTACTGTATTATAAAAGCGGGGATAGCATAGTGGGTAGGACTTTGACTACACTTAGGGGCCGAGTTGGAATCCTGAACGCACCTCTAACTTTCAAAGCTATGTACTTTTTAAGCAATTAAAATATCACTTGCTTCGGTGAAGGTGAACAGTTCTATATAATGTTCGCAAAGGCGTGTGAAGTCCACCAATCCGCACTGGGCCAGCGTTGTGGGCTACGGGCTTAACCCCCTTCTCATTGTAGGAGGAGACCCGTGCACTGGCTATCTGTGTGTTTATATTATGTTGATGATGATGAATATGACTAAATTATTTTTATATGACATAACATAATATGAGGGTCAATATCTACTTACACCCCTCCATCCTACCAGGTAGGCCACCTCCCAGCCGTAGACATAAAATACGCTCATGTTAAGCTTACATTATATTACGTGAAAGCTCTATTATTAAATTACAAAGGAAATTTTATTATGCCATTTTTCCTGAATTCGACTTTAATATGCAAAGTTGGATTTATGGTTAGGTCACATACCTTATTTGTGAACGTTCCGTTTTACGGCAAATGACCTCTTTCTTTATGCAGGCTTATCTTTTGCTAACCTATATTTATTCTGGGCCTCATGAGAATCCCTCAAAAGACAATGGAAGATCATCTGACCAGTTTATAATGAAATACAATCCTCGACTACTAATTGTCGAGTATTAATTTTCAAATGCAACTAATAAGTAAAAGTTTTTTTATTCCAATACAAGTTAGCCTAATGCAATCTCACCTGATCAGTGGCGTACACTTCATACATTCTTAAAAGCACTGTCTACCTTAATTATTTGATTTAACTCTTACAGTAGGGGCTATTTTGCCTACTGCTACCCTATTTTGCCTGCTAACGTATGACACGTTATACACACGCCACAGCACCCGGTGGGAAGCTATGATGCAGACTAAGATGGTAGCGGGCTAACCTGTTATGAGTACGACAGTCAGGCACGAATGTCGGTAGAGTTGTAGCTAGCTACGTAGAAAAATTCCCCTTTCCGGGAATCAAGCCCGGGATCTCCCACTTATCTCGTAGGATTAGGACCAAGAAATGTATACCATATTTCACTTAATCTATAAAGCTGTTCATAGCAGGTAATTGAATAACAAACATCGACACTACTTCAAAAGACCTTAATAATATTAGCCAAGTACCTATACTATGTTGCGTTGAAACCGATTATGGGCTAAATATTATTTACATACTCCCTAACGGGTTAGCCGCTAGCAACTTTCACTGCATCATAGCTTACCACCTGGTGAGATTGCACTTGCAGTGGAATAAGGAAAAAAATACGCTGGGAACATAAACTAACGGCGATGAAAATAGCACCTATATGTTAACGAATACTAAGATTTCGTATTAACTAGCAAGATCTTTTATATCAACCCCGATTAACAAAGAGAAATTTCTAAGAATTTGTAAAAGAGACGCTGCAAAAGCTTCCTAGATGCAAATATTAATCTACATTGATTTTTACTTTTATTACAAACAACTTTTAAATCAAAATACATTGTTCAAAAATTCTTCACGTTCGGCCTTTACTGTATTGAAAATGTTGGCAAAAACGAATGTAACTTTTATTTCCACTTTTATACCAATTAGATCAGCTTTTAGAAACCGGATATGGTTTGTTTTAGAAACTGAATTCTAAAACTTTTGTTATATATTGAAAGGTGAGTACAAACGCACTGTTGGGTTTATAAATTTGTAAATCTGAAAATTCTACATCACCAGCCTAACTGGATACCGACAATATGGACATAGTCAGTAGACTCAAAAAGACTTAGCCAATTGAGCTAGTATAGTTTAGTGAATGTGTATTGCTAGTGCAATTTTAAGATTGCCAGAACACAGTGTCTCTCATAATTTTAACACCCAAGATCCGAGTAAGTCATTGGACCAAATTCTTAGATTTAAACTAACGTTTAAGTTTAGTTTACAAGAATGTTTCAAATTAGTCTGAAGCTAGAATGTAAATTTAATAAAATCTCACGCGTGCGTGGAACTTTATGGAAGAAAAAAAAGAAGCAAAACCCGCGACCTACCACCTTAAAGCGCACAATACCGAGAAGTTTTTTTAGCTAAGTGTTAAAGTTATTTACTGCTACTAGCTGTTACCCAAACTTTGTTTTCTTCCGCGAAAATCGTTCGTTCTACGGGTTAAAACAATTCTAGGTTGCAAACTATATGTACCCATGCTAAACTCAATGAAGCTCAGTTCTGTAGCAATTTTCAGACGTCTACCGATTTATTGGGCAGACAACTAATCATTGTAAGTGACAAACATGCCTGTTTATTATAAACAAAATTCTTTTAAATAGTCGCTCGCACTTCAAAATTCAAAAAAATTCAAAATTCTTTCATTTTAAGTAGGCCTAATTAATAAGCACTTTTGAAACAAGTCAGTATGTTTGTAGTGACTCTACCACCGGTTCGGATGGCAGATTCCACTGAGAAGAGCCGGCAAGAAACTCAGCAGATTGCTCTTTTCCAACATCATTTTAAAGTTTAACAATCTTTAGAATTTTTCTGTTTAGTGAGACATGAGAGCGGAGTAGCATCCAAGCAGCCTTTTCGTTAAGGGATTCATCAATCGTGCAGTGTCGCCTCAGATAGAATTTACTACAAATATTCTACTTTATTATGGTGAACTGTGCAGTACAAAGCTTTAGCTAATAGCAACAGCTTCAACGATCCAAATAGGCAAACTAAAAGAAATTGTAATATTTATGATTATTTTTTTATAGTTTGCCACCTATTCTACATTAAAATATTTATTTTCAATACCTATAACACTGTAATTTTTGGTTAATAGTGGCAATGCGCGAGAAACAGCGCGGATAACCTATGGATGGTGCTGGGGTGGCGACCTTGAAAAGTTTATTGTTGGTAGACAAAATGGACAGACTAAATAAAACAAGTCATTAGAAGTCTCTGGATACAAGCGGTACAAAACCGTAGCCTATGGAAATCCCCATAGAAGCATATGTCCAGCAGTGGACGTCCAGTGGTTGAGAAGATGGCAATGGTGACGGTATCTTCAAAACATCAGCTTACGGCCTACGGGCGGTATAATGAGCAATACATGATCTTTATAGCGTTTTAATACTTAGTACCCTTGCACGCAACATATGGTTCAGATAGTTCGCTGATGTACGCAACCCTCTATACCTTTCGTACTTATTATTTATTTAATTCTTTATTTGTACACCAATATGCAGTTAAGAAATAAAAGAAGAATGGAAATACAAAGATAGAAGTAGATTGACAAAAGGCGGCCTTATCGTTTAGTAGCGATCTCTGCTAGGATCTCGTAGGATTAGGAAAACATAAGCGAGCGCGGACAGGTGGTGTTAAATTATTATAAACCCACGTTCAAATAGCTAAATAAAAATACATAAAGTATTTGAAATTGCACAAATAAGAAAAATACTAAATAAATATAAAATAATAATCTATTTTATTATTTACATAAATTCTTAAAAACATATGATAATAAAAATTTACTCGCTCGAATGTAAGTAAAACGTCAAGGAAACTTGTACAGAAAGACGTTAATCTAGTGTCTTTTTTGTATTTTTATTTGTAATTTTAGTATCTAGTGCTTACGGGTCAATAAATTATTTCAAGCTAACGTAACAGAATTATCTCTACATCTGTCAAGAGTCTGATTGTTGGTAGTGTCCTACTAACTTGTCTCTGCTTTGCCAAGTTGAAACGCAGTAACTAACTGTCATTTCGGGCGTGAAGCAAACTGTTTTCCAAACTGAGACAATAGACAGATGTTCACATATTTTGTGTTCAAGTTTGCATTATGTAATACACAAGCCTCCCTGCATCATTTGTATACGTTATATGTGAAAACCTTTGGTAAACGGAATATTGCTTTAGTTGTTGACTTAAAATTAGACTTGCCTCGTTGGTCTAATGCTGAGCATTTTAGACTTCGGATCACGAGTCTTGGGTTAAATTCCCGATATGAAAACTGAAAGGGTAGATTTTCCTGTCAAGAAACTCTTAGTACCAATCTGGTGCTAAGAAATTAGCGTTACATACACTTTGACGGCCGACTGGCGCAGTGGGCAGCGAACCTGCTTTCTGAGTCCAAGGCCGTGGGTTCGATTCCCACAACTGGAAAATGTGTGTGTGATGAGCATTAAGTGTTTTTCAGTGTCTGGGTGTTTATATGTATTTTCTAAGTATTTATGTATATATAATTAATAAAAATATTCATCAGTCATCTTAGTACCCATAACACAAGCTACGCTTACTTTGGGGCTAGGTGGCGATGTGTGTATTGTCGTAGTATATTTATTTATTATTTATTTGTTCCTCGAAGATCACACGAAATGATAGTTCAGGTTATTATTATTACGAAATCGTTATAAACATTTTTAAAACCCGCCGAGCCACGATGAAAAAAGTAGTTAATTACAGTTTATTTATCTTAATTGCGGTATTCGTTGGTCTTTTGGTTTGTAGGTTGAATTATATTTTGAATGTATTTCTGTTAAATAATTTTCCGGCCCGATCCTTCGTAGAGCACGTTAAGCTGTCGGTTCCGGTTGACACCAATTTATGATAATAGTCGTTTAAAGCCAGGGGGGATATCTTGGTAGGGACAAGTGGTTCCGTTTAAAAATGAGGTTTGCTCATCAGCATTTTTGCTCGATAGCTCAGATTATACACCGCATGCAGGATATCTTCGTTAAAGAGAAACAAAAGTATATTAATCGTAGTAAGATCTTTTAGCTAGATACTTAGAACTAGCTAACTTCATATGATACAAAATAGATCTTTAAAAGTTTTAAATCAAATAAAATAATAACATTGTGTTTTACGCTAGTTACGGAATATTAGCATGTTGAGTAAGTAAATTTCACTTTAGTACTAGAATGAAATGAAGGTCTTTTATCATGAGGATATAATACACAGCAATTTGTATAACACTTTATACACTGCTTTAGTGCAGCATTCCGCATACCTTGCTCGATCTCCGTTACCCATTCCTTTTTATAATAAAAGTCCATTTACTTGCTCCGTGGGTTAGGGACGAGAAAAATGTATTGACTTTCATTTTCAGTTCATTTTATCTTCTTTTAGAGCGAGTTGGATTCTGAATGAAATGTTAGAGGTAGAATGTCTGCTTCATAATTTATTAACAGCAAAAGAAATACTGTTAGGTTTACACATTTTCACGCGCATTTTTACAAGAACAGTTAATTTTGTATGTAAATGATATAATATGACAATTTATACGAAAAAGGGTGCCACAAGAGAAATTTCAATATTTGTCAATATTTTGAGCCAATAACGTGGATGTTTGTAACCACGGACCCGAAATTATAATTTTGATATCGTTCCGTTTTTAACCACAATTGAATCTTAAATATATTATGTCAAGTCGATCAACGGTAAATATTTTTAAATGAAATCAAGAGTTAATTATTCGTATATTCCTATTTTTAGGCAAAGCCGTTTGTTCCACAATAAGGATTTTTTTCAACTAATTTGTTGTGAATGATCTTTCGCTAATGAACAAGTGAATAAAGGTTTTTAAATTATTAAACGGGCGTAACACTAATTCCCACCGAGAGTTTTACGTTAATGGTATGTATGTGTTTGATTTGCCTAAATGCACGTTGACGTAGTAACGATTGAAAATTCAAGCGACTTTTCTATATTATCGGTATTTAGGCTATGATTACGCTAACAATCAGAACCAATCAAATAAATGTCAACCTAGGTATGTTACCTTAAGTTAAGTCCCCCATTGAGATTTAGCTAAGTGTCCTGTAAAAATATTTTTATAGACACATATTATGTTTATAAGTTAGCCCGTAAGTTAAACAATCATCTAATCAATCGTTCCTTAAACCCTCGGGAATTCAGAGTTTATTTCCTCCTAATACCGGTTTAGATTTATGTACACACCTATTTGCTGTCAAACTGCGAGGCCTCGAAGGAACTGTTCGGTTATATACTTTATGTCGCATTGACGTAAGAAGCGCTTTGCTTCTTCATTTCTAATCCGCAAAACAAACATCTGGAATTCCACTCCAAGCCCTATCAACTTCCATTTTCCCCGTGAATCCGGATAACGAACATCTAGGCAACCCGTGCGGTGATAAGGAGTGATGGTAACCAAACGAGTATTTTATTTGATTATACTTGTATGGGTAACATTCGAAAATTTTGTCACGTATAACATTCGTGACTGTTAGATCTTCAGTTTAAAAACTATTCTTATATTCGGTTAGTATCCCCGCTAGTATTGGGCAAAGTGAAATAGGTCAAGTGCATCGAACTTGTAGAATAACATCTGTTACGAGGCACGCCAGATGGAAACCAGCCATACTACCTTTTTCTATTAGAATAACTACATTTCAACCGTCTTCAAAACACGAGGAGTGAAAGTTATAAGTATATTTTTATGTAAGATCACAAATCACGTTAATAACGTTTTATTCAAAATTCTACAGAAAAAATCGAAAGCTACAACAATTAAAATCAAAGTATTAAATTTTTTTTATCGTTATCTCGCAATGGTCCACTTCTGGACTAAATGCCTCCCAATAAAAGTAAGAGATTGCTTGCAGCAATAAGGCCGCCTTTGCACGTGTACATTATTTAATGTATACTCCTTACTGCTTCTTTTCCTGTATGTTATACGTATAATAAAGTGTTTCATTCTTCTTCTTCTTCTTTTAGTCAACTCTTATGACAACCGCGGAAAGACAATTGTATTCTGATTTCTGGTCTGTCATTACCATGCGGCACTTGGATGGAATTAGTTTTTTTCATTTATCAATTTTTTTAACGGTTTATTATTAATTATGCAACGAAAATACGTTGAAGCAATAAATACACACGGTAAGATTTGTTGCGTAATCACTGCGTAAAGATATAACACAGCGATGAAGGTGACGAATTATTTACCTGAAACGCTTCGGTCGTGTAACCATAATTACCTAATGGTAATTTTATGTAATTCCTTACCAAGGATTTGCGAAATGACGCCTCGTAATTTTCTTAGAAACGTATTCACCTTAATGATCTATCACGCCCTGTGACCCTATTTTTGGTGAGTTAAAGCTTCATGTACTTACGCAAAACTCACAAACTATACGCATTTTATTTTTTATATTTATTCATCTCATTTCTGGCACGGTTTGAGAATAGAATTTTTTTTTTCCAAAAAAACACTCCGAGAGGCCTACAATGACGTAGGTTGTACACCGGTCAACTATTAAAATAATATTTACTTAATTGTTGCTTCAGCATTATCAACATTCTCAATCTCTATTAGTGTACAAAGTACAGGCCTCATATTCTATAGGAGAGAGAAACCGTGAGAGCCTCATCTATATATTTTCATGATTATCATATTAAGTTATTGATGTCCCATGCTCGATACTTCTCTTGTAGGGGCTGCCAAAGTCCACAGTCCTAGGCTACTCGTTTCCAGCTGCTCCCAGCAACTCGCTTGATGTTTTCTGTCCACAAAAGCTGCGTTTACTGGTGCGGTGTCGCCATTCCTGTTGGAGCACTTCTTTTCTTCTTGTTATCCAAGCTTTGTGACACGCCTATTGCCAGTTCACCTTAGGGACTCCTTGAGCTATGTCGGTAATTCAAGTTTTTCCACGTACCTCCTAATTTCTTTCTCATTTTTTTCACGTCGATTTACTCCGGAGTAGCACTCTCTTATCGCCAACTGAGAGCCTTCTCATTAAATTATACTAGTGGTCGCCCAGTGGTCAAAATCCGACCATAATTAATTTAAATAATAATTTTGAACATTATCAATTAAGGTTCTATTAGACTATACTTAGCTTGCCTATTTTTTCAAACAAATTAGGTGTATCAGTAGACTGGGTAGTAAAGATATTATCCAAAAATGATTAAAAAAGAGTATATTTATGAGTGTGTGCGTCAAATTCGGGTGGTATGTTAATTTGTTTAATGTATTGTGTGTAATTTAAGAAAAATATTAGTGTATAAACTGTAAGTGTAGGAAATTTTATATTCCTTCAGTTTTCGTAAAAAGGGGTACCGACATAGTTTTTGCTTCTCTTATTAATATAAAAATTTATCCATAATAAATTACAAATACGAAAGATTGGATGGATGTTCGTTACTCAATCACGCTGAACAATTGAATGGATCTGGAAGAAATTTAGCACTTTGACTAATTCTTATCCCGGAAAAACGTTCGTTCCCGTTGGATGGATTTGTTTTCCTTAGCATAGTATAGAATATTGTATGCATAGTTGCAGTTCAGGGGTCACAGAATATTATAGGCGTACACATTTAAATTTCCAGGCGAACGAAGCCGGGGTCAAACAACAAGTTTGATGATAAAACGAATAATATTTATTTTTTGTAGCCATGTTCGTAAATGTTTATGAACGGCGTTTAGCACTTAACATTAGGTGACCCGCCCAGTCGTTGGGTCGTTATTTTTATAAAAAAAATATTCACATCGTCATAACGATGTCTCTTTTTTATGGAATGTCTGCAAAAAATATTTTAACTTAAAGCTTTTTTAATATGATTCGTTGCTTCTGTTTGCGAATGTAGTCACCATCAAAGGAATAACGTTGCATGTGCCTTCTATTTGCTTAAATGAAGTTTTCACTTTGACTTTGAGTTAATACGTTAACCGCCTAAAAAGGCGAAAGTCGTCATTCATTTATTTTTGTACAGTAATTCGATGCTTTTTGGAAAACTTGCATCATTATTGTTTCGTTAACATAATGTTTTATACGAACCCCTATGGTATAGAATTGTCCGTCTTGTCGTCTGTCCGTCTTACCTATTTAGATTCATCCCTATATTTTTTCGTTTTTAAACTTGTTTCTTTTTAATAGTAAAAAATGAGAAAAAAATATAATTATCCAAAAGCACGGAAAAGCAAAGATTTTTTTATCCCACTACAAGTTAGCACTCGACTGCATTCTCACCTAATGGTAAGTGATGTTGCAGTCTAAAATGGTAACAGGCTAACCTGTTAGAGGGTATGGCATTTATATTAAAACGAAACCCCTAATCGGTTTCCACGCGACATCGTACCAGTAAGCTAAATCGCTTTACGGCACGTCTTTGACAGTAGGATGGTTGGCACGGCAAAAGCCAACCAGACAAAAAGCTTATATATATATTGTTAACAGGTATTATAGAGTATATACGATATAATGTTAATATAGGAAGGAGGAAACTAAAAACCAAGTTTTTTTGATCAGAATACTTATTTGTATTGGATAGAAGCAGCAATTACGTTGCGGAAATCCATGATATACATATTATGAACATTAAGCTTAATTTACTATACTCCGCTAAAAGCAGGATGTATGATATAATTTATAATTTCTTCAATACTTATACTCCTCACCAAACAGATCTTTACATCGTTCATTGCCAAAGATTTGTTTGGTGGGGAGTAGGTATAAGTATTGAAGAAATTATAAATTACACCATATAGATTCTTCTGTTTTTAGCGGAGTATAGCAAATTAAGCTTTATATTTATAGAAATAATTGTTTACAATACTTTGATTCACTGCAGTATTCGAATAAGTCAAATAATTGTTGATCCGAATAACTATGTATACCGTTACCAGTTCAGGTTACAAAAAGGTTTGGAATTGGATTTAGGAACTAGGTGAACAAAAGCAATTTTTTTTTTAATTTTTACCCATGCAAAATATCAGGTGGTGCGCTAATGGCTACAAAGAGTAATAACAGATTCTCATATAACGGCTGTGACCTTTGGGACTTACGCTTACGGTAATCCTGTACCCATAACCCTGCGAGTTCAATGCACTTGACCTATTTATGTTTATTTTAGTTCAAGTTGGAAAGAATTTGCACAAAGACCACGGAAGGCCTTTTGAATTTATAAACGCTAACTTTCTTTAAAGCAAAAGTGGACCGTAACTTATTTTGAAAAGAAATCACAGGTTTAAAAACTTAAATGTTTTAAAGAATCAAAGAAAAAAAAACTTAATACTATAATTATAGTGGTTCTTTACTCAGGCCTATTTTCGATTTCAATATAATAGTTGGAGTTCTTCTGTTCTTACTATTTACTACGCTGTTAAAAATGTATATAATGAAGCAGTGCTTTTTGGGCTTAGTAACCTATCGCGTAAGACGTACTGCCAAGTGGCTTAGCGTCTCGATAAGATGGCGTAAATAAACCGTGGCGTAAATAAATAGATAGGGGTATCGGTTTTATTTAATTAATCAATTTAATACAACTGCCATAAACTTCTATATTAGACAGGACTGGATAGCGGGTAAAAATTGTTGTAATTCACTGTCTTTTTTTAAAAACGACTTTACACAATAAATTAAATTATGTTAATAAATTAATGGTTTAGCAATACGTACTTGTAGCATGGGCGTGGGTTATTTAAGTTTAGTGTGTTATTAGGAGGTATGGGAGGACTTGTAAGGAGCATTTTATTTAAAAACTAAAATGCTCCGTACAAGTCAAGACACTTGCATCTAACCGCATCGTTACTTACAATTTGTAACCGAAAATACTCCATCAATAAAAAAGTAAAAGTTTACATCAGCTTCAAACTGGTAGGTATGTTTTATTGTATGATTTCCGTACTTATTTTAACTACATACCTCGGTTTATTAGTTCCGTTTTAAAGAACTGCATACTGCACGGGGCACATTATAAACATTCCGAGTTTTCGATCAATACTGTACTAGATTTGCAGGTCCATATATAATTTTGCAGAAAAGTGTATGGTTGTTTTTATACTGATGTTTATCTATTTAATATTTTAAAATATAAAATATCGTTTCATAATGTACGGCTTTTACTTTTTATTAAATAAGATATAACATTACTTTGATTGCTTTTCGAACGTAAAGCGTGAAACCTTTCTAATTTTTTCTAGTATCATATCAACCCATTACTGGCCCACTATAGGGTACAGGTCTCTTCTCACATTGAGAAGGGGTTAAGGTCGTACACTTCCACGCTGCTCTACACGCCTTTGATAACTTTATATAGAACTCTTCGTTTCCTCACGATATTTTCCTTCACCATTAAAACAAGTGATATTTTAAATGTTTGAAACGCCCATAATTTAGAAAGGTTAGAGGTGCGTGCTGGGATTCGAACTTGGCTACCAAAAGTAAAGTCGATGTTCTTCGCACTAAGCTACCGCTTTATTTTATTTTTTTATACAGTTGAAATGCCTGACGCATACCACTCCGTTGGGGGAAACGGAGTGGTTATGTGGGACTTGCACCCACTAAAAACTCTGTGTGTCCCTCGATAGACCTATAAATGAGAGCACGGGGTTCACTTGCGTAATCTACCGCTCCGCTTTTAATGTTCACTAGCAAACGAGTAAGAACAGAATTTTAACGTTAATTTTTTTTTGGACTGAAAGTAAAGTTAGTAAAATATTATCGATCGAAGTTCCAAGTTCTTATAATTACTTGTGAAATAGAGTACTTGTAATAAAAAAAAACCATTGCCTGTATTCCAGACGCGAATAGATCTTGCGAATTCCTTGAGATGTTAAATTTTAATGGTTAATATTAACGCCGCTCTTTTGCATCGATGGTGAAATTTACATGTTTGTTACATTCACTAATGGCCGTTTTCACTAAACCTTGGCACCGCCTTAAACGTATGCCTAATGGCAATGTCTATAAAAAAAAACATTTCATCTACTCTTAGGTGAACGGTTGTTGTATGCCTAGGAATCTGATGAGGTTAGACGTTACTTGTTTTGACATTTCCTGGTTCGTCTTTAGTGAAAACGGGCATGAGTGCCAGTTTGCGCTGCGCCGTGCGCCGTATTGTTGTATAAATCTTACCAGAGATTTTTATAGCACCTTAATGAAAGAAAATGTCTAAAGGCCAATGGGAGTGAAAGCAATAATTATTGCACAAGGATTTTTGATTTTTTTTGAAAAGCAACAGCAAAATATTAAATATTTCAAAATGTCAGAACTTTGAATTTTTTATCTGATAAATCATTTTATCTTAACACTACACAGCTATCTCGGTACGATACAAATAATAAAAAAGATATACAGTTCAAATAATTAATTATAAATTATACAAAAATATTTTTAATGATTATTTTTCATGAAAAATTGATAATATGATATTCAGCATTTTCTAAGTCACAAATAACCGTTGAAAAGAGCAACCTAAGAAACAAGAGAGAGAAAATATTATGCTTTGAGTAAAAAGCAGTAAAAAAGCAATTCAATTTACTTCGTATAATATTAATTTCTGTAATATTTGTTTCGAGTTCTGTAATTAAGCTCAAATTAAGAAGATCTTAAATTCAGATAAAAATATCTAAAATATGAAATATTCATCTTTTTTGAAATGAAACTTAAATATCATAACTAAAAACACACATTTGCATGTTATATTAAAAAGAGCAGATCTAAGAGTGTAGGTTTTTGAATGGTGTAGCTTATATAAGCCAGTGAATACCGTTACTTTCAAGAGATATTTAAACTACAACCTGTGCTATATTCCGAGACATGTGTCATGTAACTTCTATATCTCAAAGACGATGTAAAGAGGCATGACACGAAAGAAACAGCATTTTTCGTTTACTCCCTGCAAACAAGGTTCGGAGTGCGTCGTGGGAAATATTTTTCTTGTATTATAATATTCGTACCTGAATCCTGAATCACTTTGTACGTCTTCAGATATTAAAATAAACTAGGGGTTCACAAGAAATCTTGAAGTTTTGAATCATCATCCACATCATCCACATCATCATCATCATACCCATCTGTAGCATCCCTGTTTGTATGCCACAGATGGGTAAAGGTCTGTTGATGGTGGGTTTTAAAAGATTAACACTTCAAGAGCCTAAATGAAATGGTAATTTAATATAAATTAGAGTACAGCTTAACCTACTACTAGGACTCTATATTATAATATATCCTCTGATAAAGTTACCTCAGGCCGCGTATAGTATCATTTGTTCTTTTCCTATCTTGAACGTCATAAGAGTCGATAATAGTAGCGACTGTGGGCTGAATAGCAAACTGGGTGTGCTCTGCGTCTTTCCACTTATATTTCCATAGTGACAGTTCGACCGTCAAACCATGGCCTACATGAAATATTAGTAACAGTTTTAATTGCGAAGATAAAAGATGAACATGAAAGTCAACCAATTTTACGAAATCATTGCGTGCGGCGCGTATTTCACGCTGAATTCAGCTTTATGAGTAATGCTATACAACCTTATTCGTTAGAATAGCATTGCTTTTGTAAAAATTAGTTCTGGTTTGGTCTGTGTAAACTCGTTATCCATCCGAGTCACGTATAGACGGGGGGAATCTCGCAGTGTGTACAAAGACAAACTATTTACCAAGTCGACTTTGCTTGGGAAGCAGATCAGAGCACAACTATCAGCATGCTTGGACTGAGACTGTTTAAAGATTTCCCGTTCTTCAATTTTCGGTGCCTTTGTTGTTTATATGTGCAAATAGCTTTATGAACTCAGTTTCACGCAAAGACCATGTCGATAATTTTATTAAATTGATTAGCATTTTTACAAAAAAATTATAATATTTTTTATTTAATTTAATGTATTAAGACTTAAATATTATTCTTGCCTTAATCGCCTTAGTTGTTTAAGTCTTCTTGTGTACAAGTCTGTGGCAATTCCCAAGTGGGTTTTTAAGTATAAATACCGATGCGATTCGATACAAATTTTGGTCAAATTTTCGCAGAAACAAAACAACTAAAAAATATACTTAAGGCTTTTATGGATGGGATTTGATTAGTCTAAATGGTACCAAATCAGATGTGTCACCCTTAGATTATCTCCGACGAAATCCTGGCATTTTGAGTATTGGTAACGAATGATAATTCGTTCTGTTATTAACCTCATTTTTAATTTAACAATTCGTTTGCATTTTAATTGCGAGACGAATATTTCAGTTTAGTTAATTTAACGAAATAATAATCAAAATATCACATGTTTATACTATGTTTTTTAGCCAACTTCTTTAAAAAAGCAGGAGGTTATCAATTCCAAAATGGTCACATTTAAATTTCATATATATCGTGATGAAGTGTTTCAGAGACAGATACCGGAACTCTTCAACAAATGACAGCAAATCAACCACGATTGCTGCTATCGCATAAATATGCATTGTTAATGCACATTTGCATGATAGAAGTAGGTACATCGGGGATACACACTTTTCTATCAAAGTTAGTAGTAGTTGCATATTTTTTCGTGACTGGAAGCTAGGTGTATCACAAAGAATGTAAGCTTGATTTATACAAAAAAATTAATTAAAGAACTCTGTTTTTTTTTATTTTGCTTATTTCTTGTAGATAATAATTATCACCGGAAAGAGGTTTGTGACAGAGTAAAATAATTTTCTTAATACCCCCTGGTTTTGAAATGTTCTATTATAATTATAATCAAAAAGACGTTACAATCGAATATTTTTATAAGCATTGAGAATTAAAGGGCATGAACGATTCATTAATTATTCTGGAAAAGGTTTGTTTTTCTCAATAATTCTAAGAAAAGTGTTATCATAAAATGTTTTACTTTCACACAAAGCTATAAACTTGATGTGGGTGTGTGAGGCTTTATGCAACCAGGATCGTAAATTGTGCCATTATTTGCTAGCTAATATTTATGTAGCAATAATAATTTAATATTATTGTGCATATCAATATAAAAGTAAGTCTGAGAGCTATCGAATTTCTAATAGATCTTTTATTTTGCGTTTCATGTATGTTTTTTACTAGTTTCAATATGCTGTCTAATAATATGTAACTGTCTTATTGGATATTTAATACCTTATCTTTGCCTGCTTTAACTACAAGGAGCCCTTGACGACAATCTCAAGTGGTAAGTGATGATTCAGTCTGAGATTGTAGCGGGCTAATCTGGTAAGCATTTAATGTAACATCTTCACCCCTTACAGATGTTCAGGGGGTAGATGTTATATTAAATGCTCGCAACTAATCGGTTTCAACGTGGCATTTTATCTGAATGCTAAATTGCTTGGTGGTACGTCTTTTAACAAAGACATCTTCACATCGGGCTGTTTATACAAATATCTTAACCTAAAAATTTTAAGTCCTGCTTTGAATCCGGGAAACTTTAGATTTAAACCTGTAATCGCCAGGTGTAAACTTCTTTATTATTTACAACATATATTGCGTATTGAGCCGTATAATCACGGTCTAAGTCCATATCCATACATCTATACTAATATAATGAATGCGAAAATGTCTATTGTTTGATTGTTTGTTTGTAAATTACCAGCTAAATCGTGGCACACATGTAGCTTGCATACTGGAGATGTACATAAGATAACAATTATCACGAAAAAGATACTGGCAATTTTATCTGCGGGGTTTAAAAACATAGTTTTTGATACATATGCTTGACCCTTTAATGTTTCTTGGTGGATCTTTGTTTGGAAATATTATTTATTCTGTCACCGGAAAATGAAGCATTACTGGGCGATTGTTAAAAAAAAATAACCAATGTAAACGCGGATGAAGACGAAATAGAACATGTGTCTCCACCCACTTGTAACCACGTGTAAACTTATTTTATAAAATTCGTTGCGTTCGGGGCTTTCGTCACGCATAAGTGTGCAGGTTTATGTTTAGCGCCATAAAACCAACTTTGCTGTAATATTGACCATAGCATTTGTACAAATTAGTTCCGGTTTGTGATCGAATCACACCAACGAGTTGTGAAAAAAGATTACACACTTTTCGGACAGTTGCGAGCCTATATAGTTCAATCGACTCCCCATAATTTTGTCATATTTTTAAGCAGACGATTGTTTTCAAACTCTTAAAAAGTTAAATTATATAGGGTTACAGAATCCGGAAGATTATGGCTACTACCTACTGTAAAATTGCTAATGATGTAGATATTGTTTTAAGCTACTCTATTTTTTGGATATCGCTCGCTATTTTATGGATTTTCTCGTCCGATCTGTGTTATCTATCCAATATTTGTGTAACTCGTATTATAAGAATGCAAATCTATTACTAATTCACGTGTTAGATTCTTAGCACACTTGAGTAAGTTAAACCAACTAATACTTTTGCTAACCTTGCGGGAGTGCTTAGAAGTTGATTCAGGTAATTTAAAAAACAGCGGTTAAGTAATATCGTGCAAACTCTAAAGCACTTTGAGCTCTGTAGCATTAATATAAGTTTTCACATAGACGTCAGATAGGTGTATGCTGTCGTATACTTTTTTTTAAACTTTAGAAGGAAAAAACTTTGTCATGCATGATTTTATCGAAACTTTAACCGTTCACGTGGAATATTGATTTATATATTTGATAATTCAAAACTTTTAACATGTTTTCTTTCTTTAACCAAAAGGTCCTTACCTTTTGGTCGGTAGTCCAATATGCTAACCAAAACCACCAGATTGGCGACTAACTCTAAATTATTCCGAGTTAGCAAATCTCCCACGAACTATTATTACGCTTAGTACCTAAATATTTGCACGAAACCACAACAGGATACCTGAAACACCAAACTCCTAAAGTTTTGCTAGCGGAAGAATATTCTTGCATGTCAAACAATTGCTCAACTTATGCTCGCTCCTCGTAGTTTGGGAAGCCATGGCTACATTAGAATGATGTTTTCTCCATACTTCAGACAAATTATGATTGTTTGCGTTTATAATCAGTTTCTCTAATGTTAACAACGATGGTGAATGGATTACCGATTAAATTTACTCTAATAAAATAATAGTATAAGAAAAACTAAAAAATACGCTTTTATAAATAAACTAAACTAAAAGGTGGAAATTTCAACCTTAGCACTAGAGAACTCTAGTGAACTCTAGTTAACACTAGAGAATTCTAGTGTTTTGGAACTATTAATTTATTACCTATCAGCTCATGAAGTCTAAAAAAATGGCGACGTAAAATTAGCGAAATTGAAAAAAAAACACCGAAATTTGTTGATTTTTTGTTGCTAATTAGTTGCTAAAAAATTAATTTTTTTGCTCTAACCGATCGCATAAAATCTCCAAACTTTACATTAAGATAGTGTGGGAATCACTGAATGTCGACTGATCAATCAAGCAAATAAGGGTCAATTTGTTGCTAATTTGTTGCTGGAAGATGCTTAGAGAAAAAAAATAAAAAAAAAAATTTTTTTTTTTTTTATAAGGGAACTTTAAATTGGAGATTTTACCCTACCACACCCGTCTGTCTCATTCTGAAAACTATTCAAAATAATTGCTATTTTTCATTCTCATTCAAATATAAATAATAGTAAATAATATATAATTTTTGACTGAACTGAACATGGCACCCATCATTTTTTTAAATTTCGCTAGTTTTACGTCGCCATTTTTTTAGACTTCAGCTCATGTGCTTCGTGTGATTCTTGCGGCAATTTGCAATCATCGTTAACATGTTCAAGAGATGCAAGTTGAGTGTGAACTAAATATGAAGTAGCGTGCTACATTTAAGCTCCATGATATATAAATGAAATCAGGACGATAGTATATATATGGTTTATATTAAGATAATGATTTTGTTATTCCACGTTTAGGGAGTCTCGAACAACTGACCTTTCATTATTTAGAGATGGAGAACAAATCTCCACACCGAGCGTTGTCTGTGAAACATTAACACACGGATGCTTTATATCGGTAAAATTCGATTAATTATTATAATTTAAAGTAATTATAGCTGAATTTAGGTTAACGCAGCTGTGTTTCGAATTCAAGTAAAAATTTATGGCTACGCTTTTGCGGTTCTTCCAGTAATCTGCGATCAATGGTAATATATTTAAGCGACATTAGTGGAATTTGGATGTGACATTTTCAGTACGTACATTGAATCGATAGCCTCGAGTACTAAGGTTTTAACTAAAGATATAACTAGGTCGGGACGGCCGACTTTCTGTTTCGCAAAATAAAGGTAAAGTTTCTACTTTTTTGCGGGTAATGTGGCAGTCTGCGATCGACGATAACACAATGAAGAGTTAAAATTTGGCTAGGGTGGGTCTTGTTCAGAAGCTTAAATCAATTGCCAGATGACGGTCTGACAGCAGTCCTGTTTAGTAGTTTCAAGGTGCAGTTTTCTCTTCACTTTGGCTGTTATTGCTACAATCTGCGATCAACGCTAACACATCAAGATTTGAAAGTAGACTTCGAGTGGGTCATGTTCTATACCTCAAATCGATAGCCGGATGGAGGTCGGGCGATAGTCCTTCTATTTCGCAAGTCCAAGGTGAAGTTTTACCGCCACGTTTTTACGCCGGGCAATGTTCAATGTCAAAAAAGCCGCAGGACTAAATCGGTCGACAAATTAGGGCTACTGTTCACACGCAGCCCGACGACGTCACATATTTTATTTAGATCACGCAACGAATAAATAGAAAGTGGTTATCATTTAGAATGGATATTCCTCTTAATAAGGATGATACCTACACCATATTTACATCTATTATTTTGCTAAAAGTTAGAAAGGTTGCCCACTATAATCGCTAAAGTCCGTGGGCGATTGGTGAGCGGTACCCATATAAATAAGGGGCAGAGTCACCCAGCGGGCTGATGGAATGATTTACTCTGAGTATCTCTAGGTGATCAAGTCAGAAATGAAGAGTTGCATAGGAGAACCAGATTTACCCACATTGTTTAACTAAAGTGGTAAGCTAAAGTGACAATAAGCGAGGCATACACCTCTGAGAAGCGATAAGGTGTTGAAATGGCCAGCACCGTGGATTTGAGAACTCCCTGCAATAGACATAAGTCCAGCAGTGGAAGTCAACCAGTTTAAATGATGATGACGATAACCTATGTCCAGCAGCGCACATCCTTCGATTATATGATGATGAAGCTACGAATGAAGCTTAACTGTGTGTGAAATAACTGTGTCCATCATACAATGATTGACGAGTTTATTTGACGCTGTGCAAGATATTTGCAAAATAAAAGGGCAAAAGAATTGTTCGAAAACAAATGAAAATTGATTTAGCTCTCGTTACATTTTTTCCTAGCTTTAGTTAAAAACTACTCAATAAAAGTTAACTGAATGTTATTTGAATCCATTCTATAGCTACTGAATCGAAAAAAACGGTGTAATTTTGTCAGAATACTTAATCGCATTAAGGGTGGCATTAAAAAGAAATCCATCTTGGATTTCTTGAATGCCACCCTTGCCACCCCATTTACATGAAATAAAGACTCTAATCAGGCAAGCCAAAGTATTGTTTAACAATATTTTGAAAATATTGACCAATAAATGGGAAAATCCGTTTATGGAGCTCTGGGTTGGTACACACTCACACACCAAGTGCTCAAGAGGGTACTTACCTTAGTTAGGAGATTCCAATTTTTTTATTATTTATAGGTTTGGCCAGTTTTAGTTTATATATTAGTCAATAAGATAAAAAATCCGACTTAATCACGCAACTATATTATGAGTCTCCGTCGCCTGCTGGATAGCTCTCAGCGTTTTTGTCCCTACGCACACTTCGAAGACTATACTTGAGGCAAACAGAACAACGGATTACCTCTTTCTTGGATCTTCCTAGGTAGACGGAATAAGGCTTGTGTATTTTTTATTCATACATTTATTTCAGTTAAAATAGTTATGCCGCTACTGTACAAAATTTGTACCAAGACCTTGTCTCCAAGCTCATATTGAGTAGTTCCAAGTTTTGTAGAATTAATTATATAATTTCGCGCTCGCTTTGCCTGATCTAGTTTCTTTCATTCTTAGTAGCCTTGTATTATTTTTTTATTTAATAGCATAAAGAAAATATATCTTGCTTGCTTATAATTAATGAATAAATGCCTATTTTTTAGTCAATTTAAAATTTAATTACTAGTATAGAATTCGGACTACAAAATAACTAATATTTTGGATCTAATTGAAATCGCTATGTCAAACTATGTGGTTAAATATTTTATTTTTTGATAATCTGTTAAAAATAAATTTAATTTCTGTTAAAATAATAAAATTCAATGATTGAATTTCGCTATAGCTAACATTGAATAAATACGAGTAAGTTTAATATAATAAGTCTAAATTTGGCGCTCACTTCGCTTGCACCACCGTTGTCATCTAACTGAGTATATACTTCGCTTTGGCTCTAGCTCATTTCGCTTCAATAGGGGTTTTTACTTCTGCTAGGATAAAAAAAAAATTCCCAGGACATTGTGTGTATAGAAGAGTTCCTTAACACTCTTGAAGTCATAGTTACAAGGGTCACTATAGCCAAGTTTTAATAAATAAAATAAATAAATAAATAAATAAATATACTACGACAATACACACATCGCCACATCGCCCCAAAGTAAGCGTAGCTTGTGTTATGGGTACCAAGATAGCTGATGAATATTTTTATGAATATGATACACATAAATACTTATAATATACAGATAAACACCCAGACACTAAAAAACAATCATGTTCATCACACAAACATTTTCCAGTTGTGGGAATCGAACCCACGGCCTACGACTCAGAAAGCAGGGTCGCTGCACACGGCGCCAGTCGGCCGTCAAAATAGTAATAGTAGTAATAGAAGTTGGGTGCATCCCAGTTGACACCAGATCGTATTTCAAACTATAATATAGACAGGAATATCAAAGAATCTAACGGGTGGTATATATATATATATATATATATATATATTTAATATGATATACTCTAGATTATATTATAATCATGATTATAATTATTATCAACCTATTACCGGTCCACTACATAGGTCACCTCTCAGAATGAGAAGGACTCATATCATATATAGTATGAGTTCTTCTCATAACACCGTAGCTGGCCAAGCTGGCCTGGTGTGAATTGGAAATAATGTTCTGTGTAGGCTAAACACGTCTTTGAGTAAATTATGTAGAACTCTCAGGTATGTAGCTTTTATGACGATGTTTTCCTTCGCGGTTAAAGCATTTTATATTTAAACGTCTCAAATTGTAACGTCTCAAAATGTACATAGCTCCGAAAAGTTAGAGATGCGTGTCCGCAATCCGACTCGATTCTCTTAAAAGGATTCTACGCTATGACCGCTTATATAATACCGACAGTTATATCGAATGATAATAAATAAATAAATAAATAAATATACTACGACAAAACACACGCATCTAGCCCCAAAGTAAGCGTAGCTTGTGTTATGGTTACTAAGATGCCTGATGAATATTTTTATGAATAATATACATAAATACTTAGAAAATATAGATAAGCACCCAGACACTGAAAAAAATTCATGCTCATCACACAAACCTTTTCCAGTAGTGGGAATTGAACCCACGGCCTTGGGCTCAGAAAACAGGGTCGCTGCAAACTGCGCCAACCGGCCGTCATAATAATAGTGGCATCATTCATCAATAGCCTATAACAGCTATATAACAGTCCATATATAATCACCATTATAATCACCCTGCTGGGCAAACGGGTTGGTGATCGCAGTAGATGGAAGGAACACAGAGAATGCAACTGCCCGTTCTCCGTTGTATTCCCTTAGACAATTTTGCATTTCTTTTTAATTTGACAATTCATTCATCAGACTAAGTGTTATATTGTTATATATTTTTTTTTTGACATCAATTAATTTGGCGTATGTAAATATTGTGTAACATTGCATGCCGAATTACTAACGCTACACACGCTTATCATAATATATAAAACGTTATTACAACATATGATTATTTTTGCAATAAATATTTATTTAGATTAGTTGTCTCGTGGTACACCCGTGGGATGAGAAGGGTTGGTCTGGTGACATCTGTATTCTGATCTGCCATCACAGCACGGCTAAATATCAACTAAAATACTTAGTGAATTACGAAGCCGGAATTATAATACTATCCGGCAAGAATATCGACTAAAAGGATAGCCATTAGCTGTACGTTTTCTGATAAATCGGAAAGTTTTAACACTACAAAATGTATAAGCGTTACTCCGAAAAAGGTATTATTCACTGCTCACTGCAATTCTGCCTGTCTAATGACATATTATGTTTTCACGTAAATTAGATGAACGTTTTATTAATTAAGTTGACGGCCGATCGGCGCAGTGGGCAGCGACCCTGCTTTCTGAGTCAAAGGCCGTGAGTTCGATTCCCACAACTGGAAATTTTTTGTGTAATGAACAGGAATGTTTTTCATTTTATAAGTATGTATGTATATTATTCATTAAAAAAATTTTTCATCAGTAATCTTACCACCCATAACACAAGCTTTGCTTACTTTGTGGCTAGATGGCGCAGTGTGTATTGTCGTAGTATAATTATTTATTTATTTAAGTTACAGGACGAATTCTGTGCAAATAAGTGTGACGCAAATCATGTATTCTACCATTTTTAGTACAAACTGGTTGCTCCTAGACATCCTGCAATTATTAGTGATTAAATACCGCGGGAAAACAGTTCGTGTACGAGGTCGCGGAAATTGATCTGCTGTTTTCACATTTGATTAAGGATTTTTCAACGACCTCACCGCGCAGTGGAGAGTGCGGTGGATTTCCGTGGGAGGTCCCGGGATCGATCGCCGTCACGGGCAATTTAGGAATTCATAATTTCTAAATTTACCGAAAAAGACGTGTCCCTAAGCGATTTTGCGATGTCGCGTAGAAACTGATAGGAGTATGCGTTTCATATAACTACCATAAACCTTACAGGTGAGCCCGTTACTATGTTAGACTGCATCTCCACTTACCAGGAGGTAAGATTACAGTCTAGACCTAACCTGTAGTGGAATCAAAGAAAAATTTTATATTTCGTATTCATGACTAGTGAACGCTTTTCTACGAACTCCAGTCCGAGTCAACTAGGTTCCTCATTCCATGTAAAACCACTTTTATCGTAGAACCGATTAAGTAAGTTTCATAGAACCATCATCAGTCGTAGGAGCGGCTACGTAGTACGTATGTACGTGGTACTTACTAAGCTAGCCGAAATCCAATTCATCCCAAATTAGGAGTATGTCATCAAAACATGTCGTTAAGACGAATATACTTCAATCTACTCGATTGTAATAAATGGTTTACTAACTTACCTAGATTTAAACAACATATTTGGGAAGAGTATCTGCATCGAGTACGTTGAATCGCTTAACAATACGTCAAAAACAGCTGTCATTAAGTTTCCTTTTCTTAAATAAAAGTATCATAAATAAATGATTGAGTAAATACTTAGTACTCATAAAATATGAAAGTCAATAATTATGTTTCTTTGACTTTTTGTGTGAAAAATAAATTTATAGATCCAGCGTTTTTATTTGAAAGTTTGACCAAAGTTTAATTAATGCTGTGCTCAGCGATATCTCATTCATTTCAGTTTTTAATGAAGCAAGTTATATCAGACAGTTGGTTGCCGGGTTAACGCAATTGTTATTTCAAGAGTGAGTAGGCACATACCTGTTGGGTTTCCGGCGCAGTCGACGTCGCTCTCCTTCAAGCTCGTTTTCAAGGCCACGCCGCCTCGGGCAGCTCTGACCTCGCTTGCGATCCAGTTTGCGATCGTGCTCCTGACGTGTCTCCTCAACTACAGCCACGTGAGGCTCGCTGTCATCGTCATCTATTTGTTTAGGGGTCTGCGGAGCGCCCATCCGAAGATGTCGTTGACGCCACCACAGCACCCACCAGCTTATGTCGCGAATTTTGGTGAGTATCGACGTATCCCTGGCCTCTAATCTTTTCCTTTCTGAGCCAGGATACTTTTATTAAATATTATTTCGTCTTCAAACCCGGTGGTTTTGTATAACTAAGTTTAACAATTCATTAGTGGAAGGCTTTAGGCGGCAGTGAAAGCAATGGCACTGATTTTATTAAAACAGCAATCGCAGTCTTTGATGTTTTCGCGCTCGAATTTAAACGTCCGGCACGCTTTTAAAATCAGTCTTAATCTCTTTTGATCACATAGTCCACTTAAGCGTAAGCACTACTTTAAACTAGTCGTAAAACTTAAAATTATCTGGCAGGATGAGTGGCAGTATAGTTGGTGAGCGGGTCTACATTTTTTTACGTATCGCCTGTGGGGTGCTCCGATGCAGCGTCTGGCGGAGCCAGGGTGCTCGCGGTGATAGACATGACGGGTGCACGCGTATGGTCAGCGGTGGGGCAAGCGTGCGAGCGGTGGGCGACGCACTCAACAGATGTCGGTAACTCCGACGCGTTACGTAACGTAGCGTACCGAGCGAGGCGTGGGTGCGCTTCGGCAGCTGACGCGCGAATATCGTGGAGGCTTTGCCGGCATCGCATGGAGCCGCGGCTGCCCTCCCGAACCCCTACCGGGCGCCCTCCACTGCGCCGCCCTGATCATTCCGCCCGCTCGAATACCTGTGACGAGGACGACTTAACGCTATTGTCCTTAACTTTATTGCTTCATTTTTACTAAAATTTGCACAGAATTTCTGAAATTTTGACATCTTGGAAGATCAACGAGTCGATGGAAACCAGAGCGTAGTACTAAGCCTTTGACAATGTCTGTCAATCAGTAGCTTTGCTCATTTTTTATTTCAGCAATTATAATGTCGTCAATTACTTTAGAGGTGAAGCCAAATATCGCGAGGTAATCTGCACGAGTTCTTCATTACGTTCTGAAAGGCGTGTGAAGTCTACCAATCCGCATTTGGCCAGTACGTTGGACTATGGCCTACAGTTCACAGGAACACACTTCAAAGGAGGCCCCTAACCTATATTGGGCCTGTAATGGGTAGATAATAATAGTGATTTATAAGAATAAATTCATACATTTCGGTACTGAATAGTCGTTATGTTTCTGCAATAAATCACTGTATTATAAACAGAGGCTATTTTAGAGTAACCATAATGATAAAAAGAAACCCTTATAATGTGAAATAGGCCATTCATCGTAACTTGATATTCTATTGACGTGGAATTTAGATTAATTTCAATAATTAAAAGGGAATGGTTCAACGGGTACGACGAATACTTTTATTTTTCTTTAATTATTAATTTTCTATTATGAATATATAGTAAATTTGTATGCAGTGTATAATAGTGTATGTGTATGTTTATGTGTTTCTATATAGGTATGGAATATATTTTGGTATATATAATTTATGGGTTTTTTAATAAATACTATATTATTTGTTTATTTCATGTTTATGTAATTATATCATAATATCTAACTTTCATATATATTTTGTACCACCTACCAATTATTTATAGCATTTTCTACGGTTTTGGTTACCTAAAAGAGATAGTAATCATCCATTCACTTGTAAGGGAAGTATGGTGATACGCTCGACCGTAATAATAGGAAGATCTTCTTCCGAGCGGATGATCGTGCACCGGGACCAAGATCTGTACATTCATCTTTGAAAGTTGTACATATCGTCAATTTTTGTTAACACTTCGTTAGCGCGATGCAGAATCTTTATGGCGCCATCTAGTTTGGTAATGTGGAGATCGCTGCACATTCATACATCGTGGTATGAACCCGTTCAACTATTTTTAAGAAATGTTGGTTAGCCATGAAAATCTTAGTTTGAAATCTCTAATTAAAAGGCTATATGAAAACCTTAATCGTAGTTTTATTTATGTGCCTTTTGGAGTGGAGACTTTGAGACAGTGGGGGCCGGCAGCTCGCGCTCTTTTTAAAGAATTGTCAAAAAGAGTTACATGAGGTGATCTAAGAGCTGACAGTTACCTAGGCCATAGCTTAGTTTGGATACCTCGCTGCTGTGGTTTCGGAGTCGTTTTAGATTTTTACTTAATTTTATTTTGGTACAAAGATTATTTTTTTTTTTTTGTTTATGATAATAAAAGATGAGAAAACAAAGTGGGCTTTAATTTTTTTTTCCCTAGGTGTATTTGACAATCGTTAATTCTTCGAATAGTATGCTATGAGTATTATATGCTAATATTCATCCCCATTTCTCGACAAAATGATTTATCTACAATTTACAAAGTGGATAAAAAACGTCTTCAAACTAGTACTACTAGCAGTAAAAAACTTCTTCATAACATCTGAGAAGAAGGGTGAAACCGCCTGTTTGAGTTTGTAAACGAAAAAACACTTCGTAAAATATTTTAAGTGTTTTCCACGATGACGAAACTCCACTGTAGAAAAAACTTGTTACTATATTTTACAGAAGTACTTTTTAAAAATTTTAGTAGGATTAAATTTCAGAGTAATCTAAGTAATAATAAAATGTGTATTTCAATCTGTCTGTAGTTTTTAAGGACTAAAGTAATAAAACAACCTCGAAATATGGCATTTACTGTAGCTTGAGTTTCGCAAACTGATTACTCTCAGTGAGAAATCAGATTTCTTTATCGACGAAAGCCTCAGGCAATCGCCAGTAGATATAAATATATCGTCATTTGTGCTATTCTGTCTTTAGCGCTAGTTTATTGTCAGTTTTTTGGTTACTTAGAGCTCGCCGACTCGCATTGGAGCAGCGTGGTGTGTCTGAGCTGCAAAACCGTCCCTCTTAGAGAGTCGAGCCCTTTGTTCAGCAGTGAAACGTTAATAGGCTGCTGATTATTAAAAGGATGAAGTTGTCTCCAATGAACTTTCAGTCCCAAAAGCATAGTACGTTACCGTCTACAGCGCTACTGACCTTGACCTATTTAACATTATTGTTATGTCTACTGTGGCTCATTCACCCTTCTTATCGAAACAAGTAACCATGTATGGTGAAATATTTGGGTGTGTAATTTTGTGTCTGTTACCACCCGACTTTTAAAAGTTGAGACTTTTTTTGGGCGTCTTCTAAAATGTTGTCAACTCTTGCAATCGGACCTAAACGCGAGAGTGGGTTAAGGCGCCAGTTCCAGTTTTTATCGCTTACATATTATGATAATCATTTTATTTAAGTGAACAGAATCCTCATCATTTTATGAAAGATGATAGCCCAGTGGGTAGGACTTAGACTTCACTTTCGCGGGGCCGAGAGTGAATCCCAGCACGTACCATTAACCTTTCGGAGTTATGTGCGTTTTTAAGAAATTAAATATAACTTGCTTTAAAAGTGAAGGAAAACATTGGTAAATTTGTATGCGTGAGAGTTTTCCATAAAATTCAAAAAATTCAAAATTCAAAATTCATTTATTTCAAGTAGGCCTAATATAAGCACTTTTGAAACGTCAAGTCTGTCTGTTTGTAGTGATTCTACCACCGGTTCCATAATGTTCTTAAGGGCGTGTAAAGTCTACAATCCGTGTTGCACCTTTCTCATTCTGAGCTGAGGCCAATGCTCTGTGGTGAGTCGTTAATGGGTTCAATCAGCATCAACCCACCACAGGACGCGGGTCTCCTCTCTGAACGAGAAGAGTTTTAGGCTATATTCCAACATTCTGGCCAAGTTTGGTAATTTATTTGTACAAAAGTTGATTTTTTTGTTATTCAAGGAAGTCCAATTTCTTAAATATTGAACGCAGTATTGATTTAAATGCGATGGTGCTTCAAAACTACCCACTTACAATTTACAATTTATTTATTGTGCACTCGAAGATGCAATTTTATAAATATCCATCTTTTTGTAAATTAGACTGTAAGTTCAATTTAAGTGGAAATTCCTTTATGGAACATTAAATATCTTAAAGCAGAAAATATGATAAGAAATGACATCGACGTGTCTGCATTATATTTATTATTTACGAAAAAAACATATTTGTATGAAGAATCCTTTAAGGTACGAAAGTTGTTATTGTTTCTAAAAACATTTGATCAATCGTGTTTACGACACGATTCATGATTTCGTTAATGACATGGCTGCTTGGAAGCAGGCCACTCGCTCCCTCACAAGGAAAAATTCTAAAGATTGTTAAACTATAAAATGATGTTGGAAAAGAGCATTCTGCTAAGTTTCTTGCCGGCTCTTCTTTGTGAAATCTGCCTCATAGACCGGTGGTACAGTCGTTTTCGTACAAACAGATGTTGACGTTTCAAAAGTGCTCATAAACTACTTACTTAACAAATAAATAAATTTTAACTTTTTATTTTTAATTGGGAAATTTTACATTTTTTTTTTCATGAGTAAAACTATTTGCATGTCCTGCTTATATTACAATTGCTTGATGGATGATTGTTACTCTTTCACGCATAACCTACTGAACCAATTTGATTGAATTTTGGAATGAAGGTAGATAATTCCCTGGATTAACACAACGGCTACTTTTTATCATGGAAGATTCATAGCAAACAAAAAAATCGCATATGAAGCCGCGGGCAACAGCTGGTTATTAATACTATTAGACACAAATTTAGAGCTATTTACCATATTTTATTTATTGGATATATTTGACCTAATGAATCTGGCAGGCTGCCAGGGTTGGATGATTGTGCCTATTCTATCCAACCTGCCATGTTTAATTTACTCATACACGTTAATACATTAATGCCACACATGATATTATTTAAAGTGGGTAGGACGTTCGAATCACAGCACCTAACTTTTCAAAGTGTTGAGCGTTTTAAGTAATTAAAATATCACTTTCTTTAACGGGAACGAAAAATCGTGAGGGAACCTACATCCCGAAGAGTTCTCCATAATGTACTCAAAGGCATGTGGAGTCCACCGTCGTGGACTACGGCATTAACATCTTCTCATTGGGGGAGGAGACCCGTGTCCCGTTATCATCAACCCCTTACCGGCCCACTACAGGGCACGGGTCTCCTCACACGATGAGAAGGGGTTAAGGCCGTAGTCCACCACCCTGGCCTAATGCGGATTGGTGGACTTCACACGCCGTTGACAACATTATGGAGAACTCTCAGACTTTTAGGTTTTCACATGATTTAATCCACGGGGAGTAGTAGCAGTTTCTAGAAAAATCATGTACAGATAAAACAAAATGGCGCAGGAAATTTGTATAAAAATACCTAGTGCGAATTCATTTTACCAGGACTTCAGACTATTTTAAACTACAACTGGGACGAACAATTCCATTACGGTACATTGTTGTCATAATATCAACCGAACGGTTTAGGCGAGGTAATGCCAATTATTAAAGCCTGTATCTAGATAGCCAAATTGTCACCGATTTACTATCTGTTTGCGCTAGCCCTTGGCTGAAAATATGCAGCGATAGTGATTGAAACCTTCTAATTTATTTAAGACTTGCAACATGACAAACATTCGATAGAGGCAACTAAAGTTAAATGAAATTTATTTATATATGTAACATTTCTACATGTTTTACTTTAAAGTACGCGAAATTTAAGGTGCACAATAAGAAAAGTCATTATATTTACAAAAAATCTTGTTACGTAAAAATTATAAGGTAACTAATTTAATCTCAGCGTGTTGGCACAAAAAAAAATCTCTGTTCATTAATAAGTCTTTATTTAGAGAAATAAATGATTTAATATATTATAAACTAAATATAACCTAAAATAAACCCCTATTGGTGTGCGGCAAAACTAAGAAAACGGGAAAACAACTACGAACCCGAATACTAATGCAAACCGAATTCATTGTATTTGGATACACGTAGACGTACCTGCTCACCAGAAGTGTTGTTTGTGAACAATTAAAGCGGAATGTTTATCTAGTCGCCAGCGTAAATTTTCATAGCTCCTTCAATACTATCCGTGAATACCGTACTACTATTAATTGAAACGAGACTTTAACAAACTATTAACTGAAACAAACCCAACTTACTTTAGCCCCATAGTGAACCATAGAAATCCTAATTCATGTTCTAGTTCAATAAGATTCTGGTAGATGGCGTTGTACATACCATTTGCATTTACTTTTTAAAAAGCTTATGTATTTTAACGTTTGCAAAACTCTGAAAAATATTATAGTTGGTGATAAAAGAAGTAAATTGAAATTATTACCTAACGTTGCATTTCTAAGAGTGTTTTTGTATTTTTGCTTTGCCTAAAAGACTGAACTAGAGCGAAGCGTAGTATGGTTAAGCTACGTGATGCGGGTTGGAAGACTTTAATGATATTAATTATCATTATTTATTATGCCTGCTCACCTATTCTAAGGAGACTAAATGAATATAAGAAAAATCGGGCAGCAGCGTCATCTACTGCGATCACCAACCCGTCTGAACAGCGTGAATATTGCAGCAGCAGGTTTTCATATGCTTTTGATGACTGTTAACATGGGCCATATTGTATAGAAGCAAGCGTTACTTTGCGAAATTCCATGATATATTACGAAAATTAAGCTTACTATGCTATACTACGCGAAAAGCAGGAGTGTGCCTCTACGCACGTTTATCTCCGAAAGCCGAGTATCCTCAGGAGATGTCGACTTTAAAATGAATAATTGTTAAGACAAAGTAAACAACAACTTGTTTACTTAGCTTAACAATTGTTCAGAAAGGGGAACATTGCCGAAGATCTGTTTGGTGTGGAGCAAAAGGATTGAAAAAATTATAAATTACACCATACAGATTCTCGTGTTTTTTTCGGAGTAGCCAAATTAAGCTTAAATGCAGATAATATAAATTGAAGAAAAACTCCAGTACGAGTTATAAAAAGCCTACCCATAAGTATTTAAAGCCTCTATGCAAGCCACTAGATATTAGCCTAAATTATTATCATCTATCTCTACACCACAAATTGTGTTGACTGGTTGCTCAGTATCGGATATAACCCTAATATTGATTTTACTCTTCTAATGTTAAACTTGTCATTTAACTCGTAGCTATAACGTATTAGCTGAGGAGAAAAGTGTGTAATATATTGGCATATACACAATATCTCAAACAGAATAAAAAAGGTTATGTTATGTTCAGGTGTACAAATCTCTTTGTCTGCAAATAATGACCTGTTGCATTTGTCCATGGGGAGAAGCAGGCATGATTACGTGTTGCGGTTTGACCGTGCGCACAGAAAATTGCTAAAAATAATTCTTAAAAAGCCATTAAATTACCCTCCTGACAATTTATATAAGAAATGCAAACTCCGAAACGTTCGGCACCAGTATATATTTACACTCTATAATAATATTTAAAACGAGGAAAGATTTTTTTTTTGTTTGCTTGGCTCTGAAAGTACCGATTTTATCCATTACCACGCCAAAAGAAACGAAGCAACATAGGCTTCTTATAGCAAAATTTTTCATACGAAATTCATTACAACAAGTTATAGGACTTTGACTGATAATTTCTCTTTCATCTGTTTCTGAAGGAACCGACCAAAAACAGGCAGAAACCACGAGAAGGATAACTCCGCCGTCTTAGCAAGGGGATCTACATGTCTATGTTATGATCTACTAGATCATTCACCGACGACAGCACTGTTACTGGTGCTAGGACAGAGATGGATCGAGCTTACTAGACTAAGGTGCTTGTAATTTGGACCCAGATCAGTCCAAAAATATTCTTTATACTTGTGAATAAATTTCAGTTCTGACGCTTTAAATACTTAGGCATCAACATTTTTAACTGTAAAATAAAATTAAAAAATCATTAAAAAAATGAATATAAAATTAAGGCTGCCAATCAGTCATAAAATTCATTATCATTTGACCTTTAATGCTGTCATTTGTTGTTGAAGCCATTTGTTGTTGTTGAGAGAGAGTTCTACTGTGTTACAAATTGTATTGGTTATTTAATTAACATTACCAAAGCCAACATGAGAAAGTTTGACTTGCTTAAATAAGGTTTTACATTAGAGTTTTAAATTGAAACTTAAATTTATTTAATACAGTTGTTCCATTAAACGTCCGCCCAACGACCGCGGCAACATCGATATTATTACATAAATATTAGTTTATTTTAGTTTTCGATCTTCAAATGGTATATCAGTGATGTAATCTGGTCTTCTCTTCTTATCAGCAGCCGTAGTTATTGAATGAAACAAAGAAGGATATTATTAGTTGCTTTTCATTAAAACAAAAAAATGCCTTATAATCTATCCTTCTACGTTACTTTCAGAGTGTCGCTTGGACATTGATGTACAGGGTAGATATCTCTCCGCAACACCTAGGTAGATCAAATTGAGGTAGAACAGTTTGGTTTTCAGTGTTAGTATTCTTGCAATATGATGAGAAGTAGCCATGGTTAGCGTCAGAGCCCCGCATGAGACCTGGAGGGCAACATACCAAGATTCATCCCAGCTTCGAGGACATAACGTTTGGCATTTACGGCACGATATTTTACTGTTCCATCGATACAAATACAAAAAATACGAACTACGAGTGTTAAAAACCCCTCCACCATAGAGAGATAAAGAAATATAGGGAGCTAGACTCTCGCAGCAAAGTAATCACTAAAATAAAAATTGTGGTTTCTCTACTTAAGAATTATTAAATGAAAGCTTATAAAATTATGAATCCATACTGATTTCTCAGTAGACGTTTTAATAGAAAGCAGTTATTGATTTATCTCTTGGTTGACTCTTTAAAATAAATTAATATTTTTTTTTTCTTCGTGCATAATTCTTCTATACATAACGCGATTCCTTCTTTCAATCAAACGTAATGTTGATGAAATAAGATCATATCTTAGCAAATTATTTAAAATACATAACTTGGTGATCACTCAGTTAACACATAGGGAACAATAATAGAGATTATACACTAAGAATAATTCTCTGATCTACATTCCACTAATTTATAATTTAAGACTCGATCGGTTTTGCTACTCACCTCCTAAATTATTCATTTGAAAAAACTTGGTAAACTAAGTAGTTACTATTATCCTTAAATTTTACTAAAGCAGAACATAATATTAGTACTCAATTGATTTATTTTAATACTTTCGAAGTAATGCTTAAATGGTAATTATTTCAAAATATACTATATATCTTTATTTGTAATAATTCATTTAAATAATAGCCAAGCAGTTGCTTAATTTTTATCATTGCTGAATAAAATGGGGTTTATTGCTGAATCATACCGTGAAGTTTTTACACTTGGTAAGAGGAATGACAATGTAAGTGGTGAAAAAATGGTGGATACTTTTATTTCTTATAACTGTTCTCCGTTTTCCATTACGAAAACGGAGAACAGTTATAAGAAATAAAAGTACAGATGGTAAAAGTTTAAAAGACGGTTCTGTTCTGAATTCTATTCTAAAATAATGAAAAGGACCTGCAAATATAAGGTTTCTGCATTAATTAATGGGATATAAGAGTTTTTCTGTCCGAAAACTTTCTAACGCTGGTTGAAAACCTCACATAGTACGGGAAATTTCTTCTGGTTTGCGCTGTCTTGCACATGAAATGTACAAATGCGGTGGTATATTTATGTGACACATTTCTAGCATGAGATGTATTAACAGCAGTGGCGTGCATGGAGGATATGCACAATGAAGAAAATCTCCAGTACTCTTACAATGCCTATCCTTAAGTTTTTTATAAACGGTACTGGAGATTTTCTTCATTTTATATCATCTACATACCCTGTGCATACTCTCTACGCTCGCCACTGTAACAGAGTGACATTGGCATTTGATTTTTTCCGACAGATACATTTTTATACTGCCGTACTCCTTGTAGCTACGACTCTCTTTCTCTTTTATATCTCCATCATATTAGATGTAAGGTTTGTCAGAGTTTGAGCGTGATAATACAACGACCGCAGTACGTATTTTTCGTCAAATTGCTCCCAGACTAACGGGAGATTTGAAAATCCAGTAATAGTCTGTTCGCTTGTTCGACGAAGGCCCATATATCTAAAAATTTGTACTCTCGCAATTGGGAATAAAACTAACTGACAATTAGTTCCGACCTGAGTTCGCCAAATGTATGTTACAAATTTTATTATATAATACTTTGTACATTTTCGCGCTGCCGATTAAATCACCGCGCGATGTCACGGGACCAAGATTTTAGAGGAACAAGGCATTGATAAAAAAGTAATAATTTAATAATTATTATACAACCGCAGAGCTTTTAGCTTTGATATGATGATGCGAATGATAACCGACATGTTACAACCATCCATCACATTGTTCCATAAGTTTTAAGCAAATATCGAAGCATTTTAACGTCTAGAGTATAATGACACTTCCTTCCTTGCATGAAAGCTCAAATTCCTCTTAGCCAACGTTTGTAGTAACGATTCAAAATAAAAATCAGTAGTACGGAATTTCCGACTTTAAAAACTAACAAATTAGGTATATTTTATTTCGAAGTTATATAGTGTTTCGATACTTTATAACGACCCCACAATAATTGCGAGTGAGCAAATTTTACACCCAGGGTACAGGGATTCAGAAATGGCCAGAACAGTGGGTGCAAACTATACATTTTGTGAGACTTGCTGGGCCCAAACGAAGGTCAAGTTAAGGCCACGGTGGCGGAAAATTTGCACTTTGCATGCGACCTATCATAAAACTGTGTGATAGCGATACCCCACGACGTTTTGAAACGGTTTGATTGCTCGCACACATGGACAAATTTGCACGCGTTTATTACTTCCGTTTTGCCATCGCCTGTGACGCTTTTGGTGTTGTCATTGCACAAATTAAAGTTTCTTAAATGTATTGGTAAAATATCTTGAGTATTGGTAGATAAATTGTTAGTCTCCCTATAACAGTTTTATTGACAAGAAGCAATTCTTTGAAAGGAAAACAAACAACCAGTAATATTAACGAGAGTCGATAAAATGACTCTAACTAAACTCTAATGAAGTAGATAAATAAGTAAATGAATATAAATATACTACAACAATACACACATCGCCATCTAGCCCCAAAGTACGCTAAGCTTATGTTATGGGTACTAAGATGCCTGATGAATATTTTTATGAATAATATACAAACTTAGAAAATATATATAAACACCCACACACTGAAAAACATTCATAGAACTTTTTTATATAGTTAAGCTAACATCATTCAGATTGGAGATGAGTATATTTTATTTCGAGTGTTGAGTGTTGACTGGTGTGCGATCAGCAGAAATTAACTTCCAGCAAACTGCAGCGTAATACGTTCAAAGATTTTAGGACGAATAAAGACCAAGAGAATATTATTAACTCATGGTCTAAATTCCTCTTGAAACCTCTGCGTATTCAATCTTCATGCCTTTTGAGTTGTCCTTCGCGCGTCCTTTCCGACATGCGGGAAAAGCGATGAGTGCCGATTGTTGACTGGTGTGCGATCAGCAGCAACTATCTTCCAGCAAAGTGCAGTGTCATACGTACAAAAATTCTAGGACGAATAAAAGCCAAGATAATATGATTAACTCGTGGTTTATATTCGTCTTGAAACATCTCCGTATTAAATCTTCCTGTCTTTTGAATTGTCCATATTGTTCGTCCATTAGTTTCCAGCAAACTGCAGCATAGTACGTTCAAATATTGTAAGACGAATAAAAACCACGAATAAGTTACTAATTCGTGGTTTAACAGCGCTTTGAAACCTCTGCGTATTCAATCTGCCTGCCTTTTTAGTTCTCGATGCCCTTCTCACGTCTTTCGCAAAATACCGCTGTGTTCGAACAACAGGTACAAATGTTTTCAATCATATTGTAACCACCACAATATTTATAACTCGTAATTGCAATTTGATTGTTAAAGTTAATTAAAATGCATGTTGAAAGAAAATACCGATTAGGAAGCAAGCAAAGTTTACACATATTTTGTTCGCCAAATGAACCTTCTTTTAAGGACATATTGTATGACATAAATTATATTTGATTCTGATATAAGACGTTATTATATAGAATTGGTGTTTAGAGAAATGGAAAAGGGAGGAGATTATAAAACAGGTTTAAAATATATATAAACACAACTTGTTGTTTTACAATGCTAAGGTTGTTGTTTTTAATTATATGGAAAGACAACAACTAGCTTAAAATCATAGTGCATGGTTTATAACTAAGAAAAAAAAATAAGGAATTAATCGTTTTCAGGACTTCTTTCTTTTATTAGTAGAAGTAGAGTACGCCATCATTTACTTCTGCAAATAAAATACGGAGAACGCTAGTGCCAATTTTAAATGACGAAACATCCAGTTACACCTACACATAACTGTACATTTACTTCCAAAGTAACTTCACGTGCGAGTTTACTTACACTTTGCTGGTTAGGTACATAACTAAATATTATAATATGTTGGGTAAATATATATGGGAAACAAATGAAAAGATGTACATAAACACTTAATTCTACAATACACATACAATGTGTGTACACACACACCCACACAAAACTAAAATGTAGCTATTCTGTTATTTTCAAACAAAAAACGCTTTATCATGACAAAACCTAGCTTTCAAAACCCGACAGAGCTGCTCGTTTGTTTTTAAAGTTTGAAGTATTTTCAGGGCATGCGACACGTTCAGGCACCAACGAGCTTCTTTGCAATATAGAATCAAATTAAACCTGAAGGTACCCGAACGCGTCAGCACTGCACGGACTGCTCCAACATAACTCGGTGACTACGGTGACTGTTGACTGCATCATCAGCAATCATCATTCTTCAGATGACTGGAGCAGGTCCCGCTCTTCTTCTTCTTCGATTTAACGCTATTCCACAATGTGGAGTCCGCTCTCCGGCATATTCTTGCAAAGCCCAGTCTGGAGCCTCCAATTCTTTGACTCTATTTGCTCTTAGACATCAGGACTAAAAACTATCAAGTATGTAAGGCATAAGGAATCACTCTGCAAGAATAATAAACAATAAGAAACCTGTATATTTTTCAAAACAAACTAAATTAAAACATTTCAAGTGTAATTAAATATAGTATATATAATCATCATCATCATATCAACCCATTACTGGCCCAAAACACACTGGCACGGGTATCCTCTCACAATTGAGAATATCATGGAGAACCCGCAGGTATGCAGATTCTCTGACTATATTTACCTTCACCGTTGAAGCAAAAGATATTTGAATTGCTTAAAACGCACATAACTTAAAAAAGTAACAGGTACGTGCTTTCATAATCAAACTCGCCTCCCCGAAAGTGAAGTCCTACCGGACTATCACCGCTTCAACAATAAAAAAGATCATTATTTAGTATTACATAAAATATTGTATTCAAGTCATGCAATTTTTTAAAAGCATATATATTTTTTAAATCCTGTCGGTTCCGTAATTTCTTAGTGCATTTTAAAAATTTATAATTTTTTTTCTAGTGTAGGTAAAATCTCCAGTAAAAATTATACAAAATATTTCAAATGTCTGTTGTTTAGAACATCGAAAGTTTGATAATTAAGCTCGTATAGTACAAAGAAACTGTAGCTCCCTCCCATAGATCACTGACTAAGTATACGTCATAATTGATGTGAACATAATAACCGATTTTAATAACATTTTATATTATAATAGAAGTGCAGAACGCCACACCTAACCTTCGCATCCCGCAATGGTCAAATAAACCACTAACCTATCGATTAACTAAAGTAAACAATGTGAGTATATTATTATACTTATCGGCCTTCTAACTTTCTCATAAACTGTCCCGCTAACTAATAATTCCCCTTTCATTATCTATCTTCTAACTTTAACAAATTATACATATAACTTCCAATAGTTAAGTAAACTGTAAGTGCACTGACTTTATTTTATAGGACACTGACTGTATTCAATAAGCCTATATGGAATACAGTCAGTCATTTCATCGGTCTGTCAACAGTAAAGCGGAAAAGGCAGACTAGATCGGCACACCGAAGCACACATATAATAATTGACATCTGATAAGCAGAATTTAGAATTTTATATCGTCGTGTAGACCAAAATAATATGGTTACAAATAAACTATTCCGTCTGAAGACATAATAATATGCGACAACATAACGTACGTATCTCCATCCTTGTGTTACTTTTCTTTTCTGGCTGCTCAAGTCTTCACGATGGCAGGAATATTTTGGTGCGTGAGACACGTTATAGCACCGAGGTGCGGATTAGCTATGTAAAATCTAATTTCGCACGAGGGTACTACAACGCGTCACCACGGCACGGCACTGCTCCAACTTAACTCTGGAACTACAGTGACTGTTGACTGGTACATCTTGAATCGTTAACTTTAAGATTTGAATGATGATCCCGCAAGCGGAGAAGTGGATTATTTAATGATGACGATGATGAATACACTTTTATTGTACACCAAAGAAAAAAAGTAGTTACAGAGATATAAATACATATCAAGAGAGTACAATTTGGTGGCCTTATCGCTACATAGCGATTTCTTCCAGGCAACCAATGGCGTAAAAGGAAAAAACATAGAAAAGAGGTAGGTGGTGCAATAAATAATATTTAAAATTATACAAATATATAAATAAAATATATATATATATATATATATATATATATATATATATATATATATTACATATAAATACAAATAAAATATATAACATAAATACCTATATAAATAGATAACCAATAATATCCTCAATTTATATGAAATACATAGATAATAAAAATTACACACTTAAAATGATCCGCTTCAGCGATGTTCGGCTGATAGATCAAGATTAACTTCCTCGTAGAACGAAGCTCGTCTGGGAGTCCTACAAATTGAAACCTCTCTTTTAGGTAAAGAGGAGTAGAAGGATGAAATTAAACACAGTACAGAATTGACACAATGTGCAAATTCCGGCGAAGTCTGATAGGTAACCACTTGAGCCGAGACCGAAATTGAGTTATTATAATTTTTATATTTAATATAATTTTCTAGTCGTTTTTTACTTCGATCGATATATATTACTATTATTACAGGACAAATTACTCAGAGAAGAAAGATTTACTCAAAGAAACATTTCCTTTACTTTTGAACTCAAAGAAAACTGCATTCAAGGATTTTCGAAATTTCGATATTTAAACTACGCAGTTACATGCAGTTGACAGAAATGCCAATTTACACTAGAGAACCAAATTAGGCGTGCGGGTACTAAAATGCATCAGCTCGCCACTGCCCTTAGCAGCAGCAGGGTCTTACGGAAAAAAATAGATATAGATAATATTATGATATACCAATAAGAAAAAAAATCTAAATAAAGAAAATACATTAGGTATTAGAGGTTACAAACTTGAGTTTGTAACTCCATGCTATGTAATTTAGTAAAGGTTCTGCTTGTAAATTCTTATAAACCTTGATATATAAAAACATCTCGGTAATAAACCGTGGTTTTTTGGCAGTACCAAATCCGAACGACAAGCCATCGAGTTATTCCTAAACTGAACTGCACATTTACTTCCAAAGTATATTCAGTGTGCGAGTTTTACTCACACTTTGCTGGTTAGGTACATAAATATTATAACTACAACGCGCGCACACACAAACACACTCAAAATGAAAGGTATATTCTTTTATTTGTAAAATAAAAACAAGATCTTGCTTTACAAAATCATACGAAGTCTCCGAAAAAAAAGTGTTAAAAATACCATCACCTTAAATGCATGCACACGATGTTAAAGAAATTGGTCTAAAGAATTCATTTAAATAGGGATTCCCTCGCTTAAGGATGGGAACTATGGTATGCGAATATAATTGTAACAAAATAAGAACACCATTCCTTGGTAAATTCCTTATCATTGAGAATTGTATACCACTGCATTGAGTTCTAACTGTTCAACTGTTTGTATCAATAGCGGGGTGGTAACATTAAACCTATACGTCGGTAATGAAACGTAGTCAGGTGGAGTTAACGTTTTAAACTACGTAAGCATCATGTTTCGGGGTTTCGAGACTCCATAACCTTTACCTTTAGTTGCTTCGATAGTGAAATTAAATGGAATAAGTGATATTTGTCCCATTGAAGTAAAGCTAAGCTTTTAAACAGACGTGGAGTACATAATACAATGCTTAAAATATACAAGATTTAAGTATGTAGGTAAATCGTTTCCTTGCATGACTTTTCCTTTCCCATTAGCTCGTTTCTTCACAAAGGGCGAAGTTTTTCAGTACATGCGACACATTCAGCTACCGACGAGCTTTTTGCAATATATAAACAAATTAAACCCGAAGGTACCCGAACGCGTCAGCACGGTACGGACTGCTCCAACATAACTCGGTGATTACATCACTGTTGACTGCATCATCAGCTTCTTCAGATGACTGAAGCACGTCTCGCTCGTCCTCATCTTCTTCGAATAAACGTTATCCCACTAAGTGGAGCCCGCATTCCATATTCTATCCCACATGGCCCAGTTTTGAGCATCCTATCTTTTTACTCTATTTGCTGTCTATCTGGGATAAAAACTAACATGTATACCTACTTAAAACAACGTGTTACCATGTTACGAAATACTATTAAAGGGTGTGTAAGTATATAATTCATAAGGAATCGCACTGTAAAAATATTAAATCAGAAGAAGCATGTTTCTTTTTTGAAACAAAATAAATTAAATATTACAAGTGTTAATTATAAATGTATATATAACTATCAGTATATTATCCCATGAGGAGCTCACTATGGCAGCATTTAATACGAAACGCATTTTCTCAAAACGCACATAACTTAGAAAAGTTACAGGTGCTTGCTGCAATTCAAACGCAAAAAGCATTTTCTTTACAATTTCTTGCCAAATCGAGATTGATTGTATTATTGCGTTAATTGACACTAGTCAGATTATCACAAATTCCATCATCTTTAAAAAAACTATTCTACAACATTGATAAATGATTAACTAAAATACGATTGTAACATAAAAAAACAATGAACGAAACTAAAAACAAAAACTATCTAAAGAGCCTGAAAATATGAATTGGCCTGGCAATTTTGGCGTGCCATTAAACAGATTATATTTATTTTTAAATCTTAGATAGCTACATTTTATAAAAAAAAATCTTGCACTTTCATTTGACGACCTTTTCGAGCCAGATTTTAAGTTTTTATGTGTTTCGCTTTTAAGGGTTTCGTGGAATAAACAAACGAAAATGGGATTCACTTTAATAACAACACAAACTTGTCGTTTAAGCAATGAGTTTGTTGTTTTGGAATGGCAACAACCAGCATTTAATCAGAGTGCATGGTTATAACTAAGAAATTAATATGCACACACTCAAAACTAGAATGATGCAATTCTGATGTTGTTTAAATAAAAACTTAACTTTGTCCTACAAGATCTAGCTTTCAAAAATCCGACAGAAGCCTCAGAAAAAAAATTGTGCCTAAAATACCATTACGTAAAATGCATACACACGGTATTAAAGAAATTAACAAAATAAGAACACTACTCTTATAGCAGGCTGCATTATTCTAATATCAGGTTGTTAACATTAAACCTATAGGTTGGTAATGAAACGTAGTCAGGTCGAGTTAATGTTTTAAACTACGTATGCATCATGTTCATATATTCTGGGTTTCGAGACAATGTAATCTTTACCTTTACTTGCTTCGATTATGAAATTAAATGGAAAAAGTCATATTTGACCTATTGAAGTAAGTACGTCGGTAGGACGCTCAAAGCTTTTATACAGGCGCGAGTACATAAAACAATGCTAAATTAAATACAAGATTTCAGTATGTAGGTAAATAGTTTCCTTGCATGACTTTTCCTTTTCCATTAGCTGCTCGTTTCCTCAGTTTTTTCAGTGCGTGCGACACATTCAGGTACCACCGAGCTACTTTGCAATATAGTATCAAATTAACCCGAAGGTACCCGAATGCACGGGCTGCTCCAACATAACTCGGTGATTACGGTGACTGTTGACTGCATCATCAGCAATCTACATCCTTCAGATGACTGAAGCACGTCTCGCTCTTCCTCATCTTCTTTGAATAAACGTTATCCCACTAAGTGGAGCCGGCATTCCAGCATATTCTATCCCAAATGGCCCAGTCTCGAGAATCCTATGTTTTGACTCTATTTGCTGTCTATCTGGAATAAAAACTAGCATGTACCTACTTATACAACGTGTTACCGGGTTATGGAATACTGTTGAAGGGTGTATAAGTATATAATTCATAATTCATAAGGAACACTGTAAAAATATTAAATCATAAGAAACATTAATTTCAATCGTAATTATATATATTTAACTATCATTTTATCATACCATTACGAGCCCACTATGGGGCACGGGTATCCTCTCACAATGAGAAGGAGTGAAGGACGTAGTCCGCCACGCTGGCGCAGTGCGGATTGGTAGACTTTACATTACTTTGAGAACTTTATGGAGAACTCTTAGGTATGCAGATTACCTAACGATGTTTTCCTTCTCCGTTGAAGAAAATTATATTTGAATTGCTTAAAACGCACAAAACTTGGAAAAGTTTGAGGTGCGTGCTGCGATTCAAACTAGGCCCCCCGAAAGTATAATCGAATTCCTACCCACTGGGCTATCACCGCTCCAACAAAATGGTAATACTTAATGCGTATTTACAAGTCAAATCTTATTTACCTAAATAAGAATAAAAAAGATCATAATATGTAAACCTCACACTGCTGAAGTGAAAGGTTTAAAAAGAAGCCTATGAGAGATTGAGATGAGAATCAGGACTATTAGGATAAATGTAAGCTATTTTAATGTAAAATATTTCATATTTTTCAGTTATCATACTAACTAAAATATAATGTGTAATATCTCATTCTCTCGCTGACTTAATCAATATTAATAAGTGTTTTGATATCATGACGCTTTTAAGTTTCATTGATTTTAAATTACAACAAATTTAAACAAGAAAGCTATTATCCAAAAATTAAATACACTTTGTCTAATCATCCAGATTTAGTCTCTGATAGCAATGCTTGTTTACTCTGCACGTCTGCTGGAACGTCGGTTTACATTTAATAAATATGCTCTTTACAAAAAATCATCAAAATCAATATGCAGTGTCTGAGCCGAACCTACGAACACTTTTGCATTTATAACATAGACTTACTATTAAGGCTTAGTCACTAATTTATAATTTATAATTCAATACGAAACGCATTTTTATTACAATTTCTTGCCAATTGGGTTAATTTTCACGAGTCTGATTATCACAAATTCCATCAACATAAAAATAACTATTTCACAACAAATAACAATCAACTAAACTACGATAGTAACATAACAAATCAATGAACGAAACAAAACACAAAATATCTAATGAACCTGAACATATTAAATAGGTTTCGGCGCCGCTATTTCATTAAAAAAAACTTCCACTTTCAATCGACGACCTTTTCGAGTGAGTGCGGCATCAATTACTTATAAAAGTAAATGATGATGGGTAGCTCCGCCACGCCACCTATGATGAGCTTCTGCCTTACCTTGGTACTATAGGAACCCAATTCTATCTTACAAGAGTCTTGCAATTTTTTTAAATGCATAGTAATAACCCTGTCGATTCCGTAATTCACAAATGCATTTTAAAAATTTAATAATTTTATATTTTTTTCAAGCGTAAAAATTATAAAATTATTTTAAGAGTCTCTTGTATAGAACATCGAAAGTTTTATAATTAAGCTCGTATAGTACCAAGAAACTGTAGCTCCCTCCCACAGATCACTCGCTATATGTTGAAATTGATGTGAATTTGGATTTTATGGCATATCCTAGCCATATCGCATCTGGCAATAGTCAAAAAACCCCTTATCTACCAATTAATAAAGTCAACAATTTGAATATATATTATTTTACTTATCGGCCTTCTAACTTTCTCATAAACTGTCCCGCTAACCAATAAATCCTCTTTCATTATCTACGAGTATCTTCCAACTTTGACACATTAAATATAACTTTCAATAGTTAAGTTAACTGTAAGTGCACTGATTTTATTTTATAGGACACTGACTGTATTTAATTAGCCTATACTGAAAACAGTCAGTCATTACATCGGGATGTCAACTGTAAAGCGGAAAAGGCAGACTAGACCTGCACACCGAAGAACACACATAATATAGCACTACTAACATGATTAATAACTTGTTATCATACTATGACCCGCAAACCACAATATGTATTCAATCTTCCTCATGTCTCTGTATGAATTGTATTAAAAAGCTTAAGTTTTTTGTACCGTCTTTCTACGCACCTAATTTCTTTCAGTAAAAACTATCTATGGCAGTGAATGTCGGTTTCACAGATAAGTCTCAGAGATGATGTAAAACGTACCTCTAAGGCTTTTGAAGTGTTATTTCGGTTGAATATAACGATTCTGAAATAACACTTTATGGTAAAGTCTACATTAAACTTGGTGGTTAGAGGAATAAAAAAGCCGGAACTGTTAACGAGTTAAATGACTATTATTGAATTATTTTATATATATATATGTGTATATATATATGTTACCATTATATACAGAAGAAAGTACACAAACTAGATAATTTTACTCAAATGAACGATTCCTTTTCTTTTGAACTCAAAGAAAACTGCATTCAAATATTATCAAACTTTAGATATTTAAACTACGTTGTTACACGCAGTTATGTCGCATTTAAGAAAGGATTCTGCAATACAAACAAGTGCAAATTCCAGCACGCACATCTAACATTTCTGAGTTACGTGCGTTTTAAGTCATTAAAATATCACTTGTTTCAACGATGAAGGAAAACATCGTAAAGAAACCTGCACGCCTAATAGTTCTCTATTAAGTTTTCAAAGAACTGCACACGTCCAACAATCCGCACTGGGCCAGCGTGCTGGACTACGGCCTTAACCCCTTCTCATTGTGACCGTTCATGTTAATAATATGATTATGTTGACATTATCATAAAAGATATAAAATATAAACTTCATTTCCTTGAGAGACTTTTTTCGTTTGATAAGCTGCTCAATACTTCACTGTATTTTTTTCAGTGCTTACTCACACGTTTAGGGACAGAAATGTCAATTTACACTAGAGAACCATATTAGGCGTGCGGGTACCAAAACGCATCAGCACGCCACTGTCCTTAGCACCAGCAGGGTTTATCGGAAAATATAATACAGAATATATAAACATATTTATATTATGATATACCAATAACCATAAAAGCCTGAACAAAGAAAATACATTAAGTATTAGAGGTATAAGATGGCTATGTTTGTAAAGGTACAGCTTGTGGATTTTCATAAGCCTAGATAAATAAAAACATCCCGTTAAAAATCAGGTTTTTTTGGCAGTACCAAATCCAAAGGACAAGCCATCGAGTTATTCCTATCCTGAACATTATATTTACTTCCTAAGTATTTTCAGTGTGCGAGTTTTACTCACACTTTGCCCACATAACTAAATATTATAACTTAACAGGTCAACTAGGAAACAAATGAAAGATTTTGCATAAACGCTTTATCCTGTAACTATAACGCGCACACACACACACACTCAAAAATAAAATGTAGCAATTCTTTTATTTCCAAAATAAAAAATTAGCTATATTCTAACAAGATCTTGCTTTCTAAAATTATACGGAAGCCTCAGAATAAAAAGTTTTTAAAATACCATCCCGTCGGTCGGTAATGAAACGTAGTCAGATCGAGTTAACGATTTAAACTACGTAAGCAACATGTTTTGGGGTTTCGAGACACCGTAACCTTTACCTTTACTTGCTTCGATTATGAAATTAAATGGAATAAGTGATATTTGTCCTATTGAAGTAAGGGTAAAAAGCTAAGCTTTAAAACAGGCGCGGAGTACATAATACAATGCTTAAAATATACAAGATTTAAGTATGTAGATAAATCGTTTCCTTGCATGTCTTTTCCTTTCCCATTAGCTCGTTTCTTCACAAAGGGCGAAGTTTTTCAGTACATGCGACACATTCAGCTACCGACGAGCTTTTTGCAATATATAAACAAATTAAACCCGAAGGTACCCGAACGCGTCAGCACGGTACGGACTGCTCCAACATAACTCGGTGATTAGGGTCACTGTTGACTGCATCATCAGCAATCATCATTCTTCAGATAACTGAAGCACGTCTCGCTCGTCCTCATCTTCTTCGAATAAACGTTATCCCACAAAGTGGAGCCCGCATTCTGGCATATTCTATCCCACACAAACTGGGCCACAGTTTTGAGCATCCTATGTTTTTACTCTATTTGCTGTCTATCTGGGATAAAAACTAACATGTATACCTACTTAAACAACGTGTTACCATGTTACGAAATACTATTGAAGGGTGTGTAAGTATACAATTCATAAGGAATCGCACTGTAAAAATATTAAATCAGAAGAAGCATGTTTCTTTTTTGAAACAAAATAAATTAAATATTACAAGTGTTAATTATAAATGTATATATAACTATCAGTATATTATCCCATGAGGAGCTCACTATGGCAGCATTTAATACGAAACGCATTTTCTCAAAACGCACATAACTTAGAAAAGTTACAGGTGCTTGCTGCAATTCAAACGCAAAAAGCATTTTCTTTACAATTTCTTGCCAAATCGAGATTGATTGTATTATTGCGTTAATTGACACTAGTCAGATTATCACAAATTCCATCATCTTTAAAAAAACTATTCTACAACATTGATAAATGATTAACTAAAATACGATTGTAACATAAAAAAACAATGAACGAAACTAAAAACAAAAACTATCTAAAGAGCCTGAAAATATGAATTGGCCTGGCAATTTTGGCGTGCCATTAAACAGATTATATTTATTTTTAAATCTTAGATAGCTACATTTTATAAAAAAAATCTTGCACTTTCATTTGACGACCTTTTCGAGCCAGATTTTAAGTTTTCATGTGTTTCGCTTTTAAGGGTTTCATGGAATAAACAAACGAAAATGGGATTCACTTTAATAACAACACAAACTTGTCGTTTAAGCAATGAGTTTGTTGTTTTGGAATGGCAACAACCAGCATTTAATCAGAGTGCATGGTTATAACTAAGAAATTAATATGCAAAAACGCTTAATCCTGTAAAAATAACGCACACACTCAAAACTAGAATGATGCAATTCTGTTGTTGTATAAATAAAAACTTAACTTTGTCCTACAAGATCTAGCTTTCCAAAATCTGAAAGAAGCCTCAGAAAAAAAATTGTGCCTAAATACCATTATCTAGATAGCCAAATTGTCACCGATTTACAATCTGTTTGCGCTAGCCCTTGGCTGAAAATATGCAGCGATAGTGATTGAAACCTTCTAATTTATTTCAGACTTGCAACATGACAAACATTCGATAGAGGCAACTAAAGTTAAATGAAATTTATTTATATATGTAACATTTCTACATGTTTTTCTTTAAAGTACGCGAAATTTAAGGTGCACAATAAGAAAAGTCATTATATTTACAAAAAATCTTGTTACGTAAAAATTATAAGGTAACTAATTTAATCTCAGCGTTTTGGCACAAAAAAAATCTCTGTTCATTAATAAGTCTTTATTTAGAGAAATAAATGATTTAATATATTATAAACTAAATATAACCTAAAATAAACTATTTAAAACTAAATAAAATATAAAACGTCATCGAAACCACCGCAGCGAGGCAAAGTTTCTAAGATGCTGGCAGCATTGCCCCTTTGGATGGCCAAACTAATTCGTTGGCCGCTCTAGGATCACCGGTATCATTCATTAAATAAATCAGAAAAGCAATTAACTTGCGACTGTGGGCATTCGTGGTCACGTTTTGTCAAATAAATTCGTTTTTTCGTGAGCCAAATATTATTTCTTCAGACGAATTTTCATTTTTTTATTGACAAATTTTAAATTAGGTATTCGCATCTATCATACTTATATATCTATTCACGTAAAACAGTAATTAAAAAAAAACCCCTAGTGGTGTGCGGCAAAACTAAGAAAACGGGAAAACAACTACGAACCCGAATACTAATGCAAACCGAATTCATTGTATTTGGATACACGTAGACGTACCTGCTCACCAGAAGTGTTGTTTGTGAACAATTAAAGCGGAATGTTTATCTAGTCGCCAGCGTAAATTTTCATAGCTCCTTCAATACTATCCGTGAATACCGTACTACTATTAATTGAAACGAGACTTTGAAACAAACCCAACTTACTTCAGCCCCATCGTGAACAAAAGAAATCCTAATTCATGTTCTAGTTCAATAAGATTCTGGTAGATGGCGTTGTACATACCATTTGCATTTACTTTTTAAAAAGCTTCTGTATTTTAACGTTTGCAAAACTCTGAAAAATATTATAGTTGGTGATAAAAGAAGTAAATTGAAATTATTACCTAACGTTGCATTTCTAAGAGTGTTTTTGTATTTTTGCTTTGCCTAACAGACTGAACTAGAGCGAAGCGTAGTTAGGTTAAGCTACGTGATGCGGGTTGGAAGACTTTAATGATATTAATTATCATTATTTATTATGCCTGCTCACCTATTCTAAGGAGACTAAAGGAATATAAGAAAAATCGGGCAGCAGCGTCATCTACTGCGATCACCAACCCGTCTGAACAGCGTGGTTATTGCAGCAGCAGGTTTTCATATGCTTTTGATGACTGTTAACATGGGCTATATTGTATAGAAGCAAGCGTGACTTTGCGAAATTCCATTATATATTACGAAAATTAAGCTTACTATGCTATACTACGCGAAAAGCAGGAGTGTGCCTCTTATATAAGAAATGCAAACTCCGAAACGATCAGCACCAGTATATATTTACACTCTATAATAATATTTAAAACGAGGAAAGATTTTTTTTTTGTTTGCTTGTCTCTGAAGTACCGATTTTATCCAATACCACGCCAAAAGAAACGAAGCAACATAGGCTTCTTATAGCAATATTTTTCATACGAAATTCATTACAACAAGTTATAGGACTTTGACTGATAATTTCTCTTTCATCTGTTTCTGAAGGAACCGACCAAAAACAGGCAGAAACCACGAGAAGGATAACTCCGCCGTCTTAGCAAGGGGATCTACATGTCTATGTTATGATCTACTAGATCATTCACCGACGACAGCACTGTTACTGATGCTGGGACTGAAATGGATCGAGCTTACTAGACTAAGGTGCTTTTAATTTGGACCCAGCTCAGTCCAAAAATATTCTTTCTACTTGTGAATAAATTTCAATTCTCACGCTTTATACCTACTTAAAACAACGTGTTACCATGTTACGAAATACTATTAAAGGGTGTGTAAGTATATAATTCATAAGGAATCGCACTGTAAAAATTTTAAATCAGAAGAAGCATGTTTCTTTTTTGAAACAAAATAAATTAAATATTACAAGTGTTAATTATAAATGTATATATAACTATCAGTATATTATCCCATGAGGAGCTCACTATGGCAGCATTTAATACGAAACGCATTTTCTCAAAACGCACATAACTTAGAAAAGTTACAGGTGCTTGCTGCAATTCAAACGCAAAAAGCATTTTCTTTACAATTTCTTGCCAAATCGAGATTGATTGTATTATTGCGTTAATTGACACTAGTCAGATTATCACAAATTCCATCATCTTTAAAAAAACTATTCTACAACATTGATAAATGATTAACTAAAATACGATTGTAACATAAAAAAACATTGAACGACACTAAAAACAAAAACTATCTAAAGAGCCTGAAAATATGAATTGGCCTGGCAATTTTGGCGTGCCATTAAACAGATTATATTTATTTTTAAATCTTAGATAGCTACATTTTATAAAAAAAAATCTTTCACTTTCATTTGACGACCTTTTCGAGCCAGATTTTAAGTTTTTATGTGTTTCGCTTTTAAGGGTTTCGTGGAATAAACAAACGAAAATGGGATTCACTTTAATAACAACACAAACTTGTCGTTTAAGCAATGAGTTTGTTGTTTTGGAATGGCAACAACCAGCATTTAATCAGAGTGCATGGTTATAACTAAGAAATTAATATGCACACACTCAAAACTAGAATGATGCAATTCTGATGTTGTTTAAATAAAAACTTAACTTTGTCCTACAAGATCTAGCTTTCCAAAATCCGACAGAAGCCTCAGAAAAAAAATTGTGCCTAAAATACCATTACGTAAAATGCATACACACGGTATTAAAGAAATTAACAAAATAAGAACACCACTCTTATAGCAGGCTGCATTATTCTAATATCAGGTTGTTAACATTAAACCTATAGGTTGGTAATGAAACGTAGTCAGGTCGAGTTAATGTTTTAAACTACGTATGCATCATGTTCATATATTCTGGGTTTCGAGACAATGTAATCTTTACCTTTACTTGCTTCGATTATGAAATTAAATGGAAAAAGTCATATTTGACCTATTGAAGTAAGTACGTCGGTAGGACGCTCAAAGCTTTTATACAGGCGCGAGTACATAAAACAATGCTAAATTAAATACAAGATTTCAGTATGTAGGTAAATAGTTTCCTTGCATGACTTTTCCTTTTCCATTAGCTGCTCGTTTCCTCAGTTTTTTCAGTGCGTGCGACACATTCAGGTACCACCGAGCTACTTTGCAATATAGTATCAAATTAACCCGAAGGTACCCGAATGCACGGGCTGCTCCAACATAACTCGGTGATTACGGTGACTGTTGACTGCATCATCAGCAATCTACATCCTTCAGATGACTGAAGCACGTCTCGCTCTTCCTCATCTTCTTTGAATAAACGTTATCCCACTAAGTGGAGCCGGCATTCCAGCATATTCTATCCCAAATGGCCCAGTCTCGAGAATCCTATGTTTTGACTCTATTTGCTGTCTATCTGGAATAAAAACTAGCATGTACCTACTTATACAACGTGTTACCGGGTTATGGAATACTGTTGAAGGGTGTATAAGTATATAATTCATAATTCATAAGGAACACTGTAAAAATATTAAATCATAAGAAACATTAATTTCAATCGTAATTATATATATTTAACTATCATTTTATCATACCATTACGAGCCCACTATGGGGCACGGGTATCCTCTCACAATGAGAAGGAGTGAAGGACGTAGTCCGCCACGCTGGCGCAGTGCGGATTGGTAGACTTTACATTACTTTGAGAACTTTATGGAGAACTCTTAGGTATGCAGATTCCCTAACGATGTTTTCCTTCTCCGTTGAAGAAAATTATATTTGAATTGCTTAAAACGCACAAAACTTGGAAAAGTTTGAGGTGCGTGCTGCGATTCAAACTAGGCCCCCCGAAAGTATAATCGAATTCCTACCCACTGGGCTATCACCGCTCCAACAAAATGGTAATACTTAATGCGTATTTACAAGTCAAATCTTATTTACCTAAATAAGAATAAAAAAGATCATAATATGTAAACCTCACACTGCTGAAGTGAAAGGTTTAAAAAGAAGCCTATGAGAGATTGAGATCAAATCAAATCAAAATCAAAATCAAAATTGTTTATTACATTTCAAGATACTTGATACAACAGTTGTCGGAGCCCCCTTTTAAGCTTGTAATTGCCTGTACCAGGGGATTCCGCTCTTCCTTAAATATAATACATAGGTATATATTTTATTAACATTTTACTTTTTTATTTAATTAAAAACAATTTTAGGTAGGTAGTTAATTTTAAGTTTCACTACAATAATTTTAGTTATAAGTAATATATTACCAACTAGTTTTATAATCATTTAAGTTTGACTTCGATTTATAGTTATAAACAATGTTTTAAGAAAATAAATTTTACAATTATTTGAGTTATACTACGAGTTTTAGTTATAAACAATATTATCTAACTTTAAATTTTACTTAGCCAAATTTATTAGTTCACCGTGTTATTCCATAAAATGTATGATATAAGTATGAATGTGTGTGTGTGTGTGTGTGTGTGTGTGTGTGTGTGTGTGTGTGTGTATTTATGTGTGAATTTGTATATGAACATGAATATAATATAGTATGCGTCTTCGTTAGAATATTTATTATTATTTATTATATATTATTGTGCATGTGTATTTATATCTGTATATTTAATTATGTATAAAATTTTCAATATCGTCGTAGCTTAAGTTTTTTACCCAATTACTAATTATAGATTTACACTCATGAAAGGATTTATTGTATATTAGTGTTGCTTTGTTTATTTTGTTATATAGAACAGCTGCGCGTGATTCAAATTGTACCTTAGCAAATTTAGTTTTTCTATGGGGAACATTGACTATATTATTCTTTCTTCTCCTTAACGTTATACATGGTTCATAAATTAGATTTTTGTGTTTTTTTAAAATTGTCTGTATAATGTACAATTTGCGTACCGATGGTAGATTACTAATTTGGTATAAATTATGTGTTGAGAATGTCCTTTTTTTGAAATACATTATTTTTAGTAAAGTACGTTGTGCTCTCTCTACTTCTAGGAAACGTGTCTTGAGTGCTCCACCCCAGATAGGGATACAATAGGTTATTATTGATTGGACTAGCGAGGTGTAGATTTCGTTTAGTAAGTTTCTAGATTTATTCGAACTACTTGTCGTATCTTTTGGGGCTATATATCTTAGTGATTTAAATATCCAGTTAAATTTACGTATTCTTGATGTAATTTGTTCAATTTGTGGATACCATGATAACCTTTGGTCCAACATCACCCCTAAATATTTTACATATTGTACTTTATTAATTTGAGGACATCCACACCCATCATTGAAGCCATCCAATGCCCCACAAGTATGTATTTTTATGTTGAAGTCTTGGCAAGGCTGAGAGCTATTATAAATACTAAAGCAAATGTAGTTAGTCTTTTCAGTATTGAGGGTGAGTAGATTATTTCTCATCCATAAGGCCACCTGGGCTGTACCCTTCTCCGCATTCATTTTTACATCAGGCCAGCTGCTACCAGTGAAGACGATTGCTGTGTCATCAGCGTAAGAGTATATTTTCGCATTAGGAATAGACATGTTGCAGAGATCATTTATGTAAATGAGGAACAAGGTAGGGCCCAGGACACTTCCTTGTGGGACGCCACATGACACGTCAATATCATCACTTATCAGTTATCAAGTTTAACTTTCTGTTTTCTGTTAGTCAGGTAATCTTTGAATAAAAGTAACTGGGTATCTCTAATGCCTATTTTTTCTAATTTTTGTAAAAGAATTTCATTTGAAACCGTGTCGAAGGCTTTTTTTAGATCTATGAATACCGAGAGACATTTTGTGCCTTTATCGACTTGTTCGGTTATTAGTGTACTAATGGCCGTAACTGCGTCTTCTGTTGAGATTCCGTGTCTAAATCCAAATTGATTTGGTGATAGAATATTGTACTTGTCAAGGTAATTTAGCAAACGCGTATTTATTAGCTTTTCTAGAATTTTAGCCAAGACTGGAAGCACCGAGATAGGCCTATAATTACTAACATTCTCTTTGTTACCACCTTTATGAATAGGCGTTATAATAGATCTTTTTAGTGAATTGGGAAATACACCTGTCGCGAAACACAGGTTTGCCAAATGTGTGAGAATAGGTATAATTTCATTTTTAACGTGTTTGATATAAGGGGTGGAAATATTGTCCCAACCAGGGGCACTGTCTAATTTTAAGTTATTTATTATTATATTTATTTCGTCATGGTCTGTATCCAAGAAAACAAGTGATTGGGGATGGGTTTGTAATCGATGTAAAAATTGGTTTAAATCACCTTCATTTAATGTTGTACTAATATTTTTAGCTAGTTCGTTGCCAATATTAGCAAAGTAACTGTTTATATAATTTGCCGAATCGAGTGTGGTTAGTTTTACGTTTGTGAGTTCTGAATTTACGCTAGTAGGTTTATTTGTATATGTTAGTGTTTTAATATTTTTCCATAATAACTTATTATTGTTAATAGATTTTGTAAGTAAGTGTCTGTCATATAATCTTTTTAATTTTTTAATCAGTTTGTTACAGTAATTTCTATAACGCAAAAAAGTAATTTTTTTGATGTCGTTGTCAGGGTCATTACGATATATTTTTTGTAGCTTATTGCGATTTTTAATACATCTGAGGATGCCCTTTGTTATCCAGGGTTTTATTATACGTTTACTTTTAGGTATTTTTATTATAGTTGTATATTCTTTTATGGATTCTTTAAGAATTTGGATCAAACTGTCAGTAATAAAGTTAGGGTCAGTGTAAAAAAGTAGTTCAGACATTTTCTTATTATTTTTTAAGTGTTTTAAAGCATTTTCTAAATCAATTTTTGACGCAGTTTTGATTGGGGTTAGTTTCTGTTTAGATTTAGTTATAGATAGGAAAGTTGTAAGATGGTCTGTGATAGTAGTATTTAATATGGCAATAAAAGCTGAATGATTTTTTTTATTTATTCTTAGCATATAATGATCCAAACATGTTCTTTCTCTTGTGGCCTTAGTGTGACCCGGAAGAATACCGTAAGCTGACAACATATCAAGGTAAGAGGTACGGTTTTTTTTATCGGTGGATTTCTCATTATCTAAGGGTATAATATTTATATTAATATCACCTGCAATAATTATATCTCTTTGGGTATTAATACTTGTTATATGACGGGAAAGCGAATCTATAAAGGGATCTGCATTATGATTTGCGGGTGAGCGATAGATACCCAATATAGTATGCGTTGATATTTCTATTTGCATTGCCGAAGCGTGAGTTATTTGGATTTCTGAGGCTTTTGGTTTTAGTGTTTCCTTTACATACACGACCACGCCGTCATTTTGGTTCTGATGACGTGTGGTAGTAAATGATGTGTAGCTATTTAAAGTTGGGATAGGTTTATCTGGATGTAAACGGCACTCGGACAGAATAATAACATCAACTTCAAATGTAAAGGTAGATAAGTTGGTCAAAAAGTCATCAAAATTACAATAAATGCTCCTGATATTTTGCGAAATAATTGTGAGATTAGTTTTATCTATATGGTGGTGCTTAGACAGATCATCACAGTCACAATTGATAGATGTAGCTATGTCCAGACAGTCTATATTATTAATAGCTTGTATTCTGTCACACATTATGTGTGGTAAGAAAGTACGTAAGGGTTGTTGTTAATGGGTCTGTTTTGTAAATATTATAATTAACATTTAATTGGGTAGTAATTAGTTGTTTTAAGTCGGTAAAGTTAGTTTGATACAGATATTTGGTATGCAAGATAATTTGTGGGTGTAATTTTAATAATATATTAGTTATATTATCACTTAAATAGTGATGCCAGAACGAAGTTGGGTATAGGTTATATTGTATGTATGTGTTTTGTTGTGTAAATGTATTATGTTGTATGTAAGTATTAGATAGAATGAAACTCGGTGAAAAATGTGTTGTGTTTACTTTGAACTCATATAATAGAATAACATAGTGGCTGGGCTTACCTGTTTTACTAATAAGTTTACTCACTATTAGAGATAATATAGATAAGACGACTAGGATCGCTAAGAAACGTAGGTGTCTATTTATATATAGGTTATAATCGTAGCACAGTCATGCACTTTGTACCAGGTTGTGAATTTGAGATTCGTTTGTGATGTGAATCACTTTTGAGGTGTCATCTTTTCGAACCAGTATCTTGCCATAGGAGGTCCAGCAGTATTTATATTTTCCAGTCTTTACTAGGTCCCGGGCCAGAAAAAACAGGCGAGCTCCTTGGGGGGTGAGATGTTCCGCTAAAAATACGGGAGTATCTTCCTTGGTTGTATGTCCCAAATGTTTGGCTTGTATTTTAATTTTATTTTTAATATTGAAAGACTTGGCTTGTTTGAGTAGTTCACTCTTCAATATGATTGACCCAAGTTCCACAACAATGGGGGAGTTCGAGTTGGTCTCCTGTTTCCTGGACGGTAAGCGAAAGATATCTTTTATGTCACGAGATTCCAACTTCACGTTAATCGTTTCAGATAGACGCAGCACCATTTTAATGAGATCTTCACTGGATTCTTGTGATTTTTTCGGCACATTCTTCAACTCAACACAGGTTTTACGCGACACTCGTTGAAGGTCCTCTATTTTATTCTCTAGAATCACTATGTTATCTCGGTCAATTTTAGCCTGGGTTTCCAACATTTCAATTTTTTTACGGAACTCCTCATCGTGACTCATCAACAAACTAATTGACTGGTCAATGTTGTAATTAGTCTGTTGAATTTCCTTCAAGTCAGCCCGAATCTCTTGCAGTTGCATTTGTTGGGTTGATATAAAAGATGTCATTAGTTGCCTGAGCTCTTCCTTAAAACTATTAAATTCCGCAGGCAAGTCCTCTTCTCTAATCCTTTTGTTGCGACGCGTAATACAGCGCACGGGACTGTTATCTGAGCCCACCTCACTTATGTTTGATTCCGAGAGCGATCTGTTTACGTTACTCATTTCTGTAGGAGTTATTGAAATGATAGACTTCGTACTTAGTAGATGCAGATAATGTAGCAATACGTAATACTCGTAGTAATTCGCAACAGTAGCTTATGTCGTAGTCTATAGACCCGCGTACAGGTGCGAGCGAGTCAAAAAATGGCCGTTGTCCTTTTTCCCCGAGGTGGAGTGCGGGGCTGACTGCGCGTACACTACCGGTGTGGGTAAGGAGCCAGTTAATTTATGGAAGTTTACTGTGATTGACGAAGTAAGATAGACCTTAACACATTAGCACTGACGGCTTAAAGTTGAATGCACTGGTTTCACTATTTACGGAATAAAAGTGCCACACGTCTGCTTACTACTGTGTCTCGGACGAAAGAGGAGAATGAGAATCAGGACTATTAGGATAAATGTAAGCTATTTTAATGTAAAATATTTCATATTTTTCAGTTATCATACTAACTAAAATATAATGTGTAATATCTCATTCTCTCGCTGACTTAATCAATATTAATAAGTGTTTTGATATCATGACGCTTTTAAGTTTCATTGATTTTAAATTACAACAAATTTAAACAAGAAAGCTATTATCCAAAAATTAAATACACTTTGTCTAATCATCCAGATATAGTCTCTGATAACAATGCTTGTTTACTCTGCACGTCTGCTGGAACGTCGGTTTACATTTAATAAATATGCTCTTTACAAAAAATCATCAAAATCAATATGCAGTGTCTGAGCCGAACCTACGAACACTTTTGCATTTATAACATAGACTTACTATTAAGGCTTAGTCACTAATTTATAATTTATAATTCAATACGAAACGCATTTTTATTACAATTTCTTGCCAATTGGGTTAATTTTCACGAGTCTGATTATCACAAATTCCATCAACATAAAAATAACTATTTCACAACAAATAACAATCAACTAAACTACGATAGTAACATAACAAATCAATGAACGAAACAAAACACAAAATATCTAATGAACCTGAACATATTAAATAGGTTTCGGCGCCGCTATTTCATTAAAAAAACTTCCACTTTCAATCGACGACCTTTTCGAGTGAGTGCGGCATCAATTACTTATAAAAGTAAATGATGATGGGTAGCTCCGCCACGCCACCTATGATGAGCTTCTGCCTTACCTTGGTACTATAGGAACCCAATTCTATCTAACAAGAGTCTTGCAATTTTTTTAAATGCATAGTAATAACCCTGTCGATTCCGTAATTCACAAATGCATTTTAAAAATTTAATAATTTTATATTTTTTTCAAGCGTAAAAATTATAAAATTATTTTAAGAGTCTCTTGTATAGAACATCGAAAGTTTTATAATTAAGCTCGTATAGTACCAAGAAACTGTAGCTCCCTCCCACAGATCACTCGCTATATGTTGAAATTGATGTGAATTTGGATTTTATGGCATATCCTAGCCATATCGCATCTGGCAATAGTCAAAAAACCCCTTATCTACCAATTAATAAAGTCAACAATTTGAATATATATTATTTTACTTATCGGCCTTCTAACTTTCTCATAAACTGTCCCGCTAACTAATAAATCCTCTTTCATTATCTACGAGTATCTTCCAACTTTGACACATTAAATATAACTTTCAATAGTTAAGTTAACTGTAAGTGCACTGATTTTATTTTATAGGACACTGACTGTATTTAATTAGCCTATACTGAAAACAGTCAGTCATTACATCGGGATGTCAACTGTAAAGCGGAAAAGGCAGACTAGACCTGCACACCGAAGAACACACATAATATAGCACTACTAACATGATTAATAACTTGTTATCATACTATGACCCGCAAACCACAATATGTATTCAATCTTCCTCATGTCTCTGTATGAATTGTATTAAAAAGCTTAAGTTTTTTGTACCGTCTTTCTACGCACCTAATTTCTTTCAGTAAAAACTATCTATGGCAGTGAATGTCGGTTTCACAGATAAGTCTCAGAGATGATGTAAAACGTACCTCTAAGGCTTTTGAAGTGTTATTTCGGTTGAATATAACGATTCTGAAATAACACTTTATGGTAAAGTCTACATTAAACTTGGTGGTTAGAGGAATAAAAAAGCCGGAACTGTTAACGAGTTAAATGACTATTATTGAATTATTTTATATATACATATATATATACCATTATATACAGAAGAAAGTACACAAACTAGATAATTTTACTCAAATGAACGATTCCTTTTCTTTTGAACTCAAAGAAAACTGCATTCAAAGATTATCAAAATTTAGATATTTAAACTACGTTGTTACACGCAGTTATGGCGTATTTAAGAAAGGATTCTGCAATACAAACAAGTGCAAATTGCAAGCGTCTTATCTAAATAGTAATTCGTTGTTTTGATGAATAAATGACGTCAATAATAATTATTAATTCGTAACATGAGTAAATAGATTTATCTTTGAGTTAAAAAGCTTTAAGTTGGCTCATTGAATTCATAAAATTTCATGGTAATCCTTTTATTTAGGTTTTCAAGTTTCTTAGAGAGTTTGGTCCTATTAATTGATCCTAGCGATCGATGCAATAAAAATACGCGTTGTAATTTTTACAGATTTTAGTCAGTTTGATTCCCGGGTGTGTAGTTTTATTTCTATTCAAAAGAAAAGGAATGTGTTAGTTGGAATAAATTTTCTATCAACATTATTAGGAGTACTTCTTTTCATTCCTGGCATTACAAAATTCCCCTTCTATTTATTTAAAACTAAGATAGTTAAGATTTAAAAGAAAAAGTTAATTTTAGATACAAATAAAGAAGCGGTTATATCCCATTGGATGAGAGCTCGACTTCACTTTCGGGGGGGGTGATTTAAAATTCCAGCACCTCTAACATTTCTGAGTTACGTGCGTTTTAAGTCATTAAAATATCACTTGTTTCAACGATCAAGGAAAACATCGTAAAGAAACCTGCACGCCTGAAAGTTCTCTATTAAGTTTTCAACGGACTGCACACGTCCAACAATCCGCACTGGGCCAGCGTGCTGGCCTTAAAACCCTTCTCATTCTGACCGTTAATGTTACTAATATGATTATGTTGACATTATCATAAAAGATATAAAATGTAAACTTCGTTTCCTTGAGAGACTTTTTTCGTTTGATAAGCTGCTCGATACTTCACAGTGGTCGTTCATATTTTTTTCAGTGCTTACTCACACGTTTAGGGACAGAAATGTCAATTTACACTAGAGAACCATATTAGGCGTGCGGGTACCAAAACGCATCAGCACGCCACTGTCCTTAGCAGCAGCAGGGTTTATCGGAAAATATAATACAGAATATATATATACATACTTATATTATGATATACCAATAACCATAAAAGCCTAAATAAAGAAAATACATTAAGTATTAGAGGTATAAGATTACAAATTTGAGTGTTCAACTCCAGGCTATGTTAGTAAAGGTACAGCTTGTGGATTTTTATAAGCCTAGATAAATAAAAACATCCCGTTAAAAAATCAGGTTTTTTTGGCAGTACCAAATCCAAAGGACAAGCCATCGAGTTATTCCTATCCTGAACATTATATTTACTTCCTAAGTATTTTCAGTGCGCGAGTTTTACTCACACTTTGCCCACATAAATAAATATTATAACTTAACAGGTCAACTAGAAAACAAATGAAAGAGTTTGCATAAACGCTTTATCCTGTAACTATAACGCGCGCACACACACACACCCTCAAAAATAAAATGTAGCAATTATTTTATTTGTAAAATAAAAAATTAGCTATATTCTGACAAGATCTTGCTTTCTAAAACTATACGGAAGCCTCAGAATAAAAAGTGTTTAAAATACCATCCCGTCGGTCGGTAAAGAAACGTAGTCAGCTCGAGTTAACGATTTAAGCTACGTAAGCAACATGTTTTGGGGTTTCCAGACACCGTAACCTTTACTTGCTTCGATTATGAAATTAAATGGAATAAGTGATATTTGTCCTATTGAAGTAAGGGTAAAAAGCTAAGCTTTTAAACAGGCGCGGAGTACATGATACAATGCTTAAAATATGCAAGATTTAAGTATGTAGGTAAATCGTTTCCTTGCATGACTTTTCCTTTCCCATTAGCTTGTTTCTTCACAAAGGGCGAAGTTTTTCAGTACATGCGACACATTCAGCTACCGACGAGCTTTTTGCAATATAGAAACAAATTAAACCCGAAGGTACCCGAACGCGTCAGCACGGTACGGACTGCTCCAACATAACTCGGTGATTACATCACTGTTGACTGCATCATCAGCAATCATCATTCTTCAGATGAATGAAGCACGTCTCGCTCGTCCTCATCTTCTTCAAATAAACGTTATTCATAATTCATAAGGAACACTGTAAAAATATTAAATCATATGAAACATTCATTTCAATCGTAATTATGTATATTTAATTATCATTTTATCATACCATTACGAGCTCACTATGGGGCACGGGTATCCTCTCACAATGAGAAGGGGTTAAGGCCGTAGTCCGCCACGCTGGCACAGTGCGGATTGGTGGACTTTACATTACTTTGTGAACTTTATGGAGAACTCTTAGGTATGCATATTCCCTAACGATGTTTTCCTTCTCCGTTGAAGCAAATTATATTTGAATTGCTTAAAACGCACTTAACTTAGAAAAGTTACAGGTGCGTGCTGCGATTAAAACTCGGCCCCCCGAAATTAAAATCGAAGTCCTACCCACTGGGCTATCACCGCTCCAACAAAATGGTAATACTTAATGCGTATTTACAAGTCAAATCTTATTTACCTACAAAAGAATAATAAAGATCATAATATGTAACCCTCATACTGCTGAAGTGAAAGGTTTAAAAAGAAGCCTATGAGAGATTGAGATGAGAATCAGGACTATTAGGATAAATGTTAGCTATTTTAATGTAAAATATTGTATTATATTTCATATTTTTCAGTTTTCATACTAACTAAAATATAATGTGTAATGTCTCATTCTCTCGCTGACTTAATCAATATTAATAAGTGTTTTGATATCATGACGCTTTTAAGTTTCATTGATTTTAAATTACAACAAATTTAAACAAGAAAGCTATTATCCAAAAATTAAATACACTTTGTCTAATCATCCAGATTTAGTCTCTGATAGCAATGCTTGTTTACTCTGCACGTCTGCTGGAACGTCGGTTTACATTTAATAAATATGCTCTTTACAAAAAATCATCAAAATCAATATGCAGTCTGAGCCGAACATACAAACACTTTTGCATTTATAACATAAACTTACTATTAAGGCTTAGTCACTTATTTATAATTGCATTTAATACGAAACGCATTTTTATTACAATTTCTTGCCAATTGGGTTAATTTGCACGAGTCTGTTTATCACAAATTCCATCAACATAAAAATAACTATTTCACAACAAATATTAATCAACTAAACTACGACAGTAACACAGCAAATCAATGAACGAAGATTACAAAAAACTATCTCGTGACCCTGAACAAATTAGGTTTTGGCGTGCCATTAAACAGATTAAATTTATTTTAAAATCTCATTTAGCTACAACCCCGCTTTCGCACGTACTTGTCGTTTAAGCAATAAGGTTGTTGTTTTAAAAATATGAAAAGACAACAACTAGCGTGTAATCAGAGTGCAAAGGTATAACAAAGAAAAAGGAATGAAGAACTCATCGTTTTCAAGACTTCTTTCTTTGAATTTCTTTCTGAATAAAAGTGTGAGTGCGGCATTATTTACTTGTAAAAGTAAATGATGATGGGTAGCTCCGCCACGCCACCTATGATTAGCTTCTGCCTTGCCTTGGTACTATAGGAACCCAATTCTATCTTACAAGTCTTGCAATTTTTTTTAAATGCATAGTAAACATTTCTAACCCTGTCGATTCCGTTATTCACAAATGCATTTTAAAAATTTTATATTTTTTTCAAGCGTAAAAATTATAAAATTATTTCAAGAGTATAGAACATCGAAAGTTTGATAATTAAGCTCGTATAGTACCAAGAAACTGTAGCTCCCTCCCACAGATCACTTGCTATATGTTATAACTTAAAACCGATTTTAATAGCAATTTATATTATAACAGAAATGTGTTATAATATAAAATGCTACACCTAACCTTCGCATCCCGCAATAGTCAAAGAAACCACTAACCTATCGATTAACTAAAGTAAACAATGTGAATATAATATTGTACTTATCGGCCTTCTAAGTTTCTCATAAACGGTCCCGCTAATTAATAATTCCTCCTTCATTATCCATTTTAATTTCCAACTTTAACACGTTTTTTTTTACGTAAATTTTTAACGTTAACATTATAACGTAAATGAAAAAAAAACTTTAGAACAAAACATATAATCCAGATTCGTAGCAGAAAATTAGTCTAGAGTCTTTTTCCTGCGATCAATACTTTTAGAGAGTTAACTATGAGGTAAGAGATCATTACTAAATTACAGTGGCACCACATCACGGAAAATTATAGCAAAACGGTATTAGATTATATTAAAACACTAATACACACAAAACGTGTTACGATGTAAGGCTAGCCTTACACACCCATAAGTAAAACTCACAGATGTAACGCTAGCCTTATGCGACTACTACTGTCGGTTTTACCCTTCGAACATTGATAAATAATATTTAAGAAAGAAATTTTTTAAATATCCCGGTATATATTTGCTATACAACGTGCAACCGAATTGCGAAATAATGTTGAAAGTCATTATTGTGAAAAAAGTATATTTCATAAGAAATCACCCAGTAAAATTATAAAAATTAAAAAAAGCATATTTATTTACCAATAGACACGAATTCAAAACATTCATGTGTTTACTTATGGCAAGTCTGTTGAAGATAAAAGACCGACACGTGCATAGTAACTACGCTAAGCGACGCTTACCTGCTAAAGTGACAAGAGTCACGCGATTTTAATTTCGCATGTGATGTTAGTGCTACATGATTTCTTTAAGTTATGTTGTGTGTGTCAAGTGCTATGGCACTGGTTTACTTAAAAACTTTAAGGATTTTGGTTTCACGGATAAGTCTCTGAGACAGTATAAATTTACCTCTAAGGCCTGTCAAGTATTATTTCGGTTTTCATTTACACGTTTAATATTACAATGCTGAAATAACACGTTATGGTAAAGTCTACATTAAACTTGGTAGTTAGAGGAATAAAGAAGCACTAACTGACTGAGACTGATACTGTGATAATTGACATCTGATAGGCTTGGGTAGTAAGCAAAGTGTAGAATTGTATATAGTCGTATAGAACATAACAATATGCGTATACTTACTCCGTCAGGAGACATAATAATATAATACAATATAAAATACGTATCTCCATCGTTCTGTTACTTTTATATTCCTCTACTTCACGAAGGTCGACGATTTAGTGCGTACGACACGTTCAATTATCGACATACCAATTTGCAATACAGAATCAAATTTGGCCTGAAGATTCTAGAACGCGTCAGCATGGCACGGATTGCTCCAACATAACTCGGTGACTACGGTGACTGTTGACAGGTGCATCTTGAATAACCCTTTTAATATTTGAATGATGAACTCAAAAGTCCCGCAAACACAGGAGGGGATTATTTTTTAGAAATTTTTAGTAGTGTTTTTATGTAAATCTATATGTATAACCATTATATACAGGAAGGAGAATGGAGAGTTTTGTTATGCCACCTGAAGATAAATTACTCTGAATACAGTAGATAGAAAATTTTACTCAAAGAAACAATTCCTTCACCTTTGAACACAAAGAAACCTGCATTCAAAGATTTTCGAAATTTCGATATTTAAACTACCTCACGCAGTTATGTCGCATCAAACAAAGATGTCTGCATTACCTACACCCTCGAATTGCTTTCGTCTAATCTAATTATTAATTCGACATTTTAATGGATAAATGACGTCAATAATATTTCTTTATTAATATATATTAAGCGTAAATAAAGAAACTAGGTACATTAGCAATTACAGTTATAAGGTTACAAATTTGAGTTTTTAACTCCAGACTATGTAATTTAGTATAGGTACTGCTTGTGGATTCTTATAAACCGGGATGTATTAAACACACCCCGGTAAAAAACCGGGGTTTTTTGAAATACCAAATCCAAATGACAAGCCAACGAGTTATTCCTAATCTGCACTGTACATTTATTTCCAAAGTATTTTCAGTATGCGTGTTCTTTTCAGACTTTGCTGGTTAGGTACATAACTAAATATTATAACTTAATAGTAAACAACTTAACAGGAATCAATTGAAAGAGTTTGCATAAACGCTTAATCCTGTAACTATAACGCACACACACACACACACACACACACACACACACTCAAAAGTAAAATGTAGTAATTTGTAAAATAAAAACTTTATCCTGACAACATCATGCTTTCCAAAACCTAACAGAAGCCGCAGAATAAAAATTTCATATACACGATATTCAAGGAAATTGGTCTAAATAATACAATCAAATAAGGATTCCATGACTTAGGGATGGGAACTATGGTATGCGAATATAATTGTAACAAAACAGGAACACCATGTTAAATTCCTTATCATTGAGAATAGTATACCATCGCATTTAGTTCTAACTGTTAATATCAATAACAGGTTGTTAATATTAAACCATGGTCGGTATTGAAACGAAGTCAAGTCGAGTTAACGTTTTAAAACTACGTAAGCATTATGTTCATCTATGCAGAGTTTCGAGACTTTGTTACCTTTACCATTACTTGCTTCGATTATGAAAGTCAATATGACTTTTTCCGTAACAATTGAAGTACGTGGGTAGAAAGCTAAGCTTTTATACAGGCACGAGGTACATAATATAACGCTAAAATATACAAGATTTAAGTATGTAGGTAAATTGTTTCCTTGCATGACTTTTCCTTTGTCATTAGCTCGTTTCTTTACAAAGTTCGAAGTTTCTTCAGTACATGCGACACATTCAGCCACCGACATGTATATTTGCAATATAGGATCAAATTAAACCTGAAGGTACCCGAACGAGTCAGCACAGCACGGACTGCTCAAACATAACTCGGTGACTACGGCGACTCTTGTCTGCATCATCAGCAATCATCATTCTATAGACCACAGAAGCATGTCCCGCTCTTCTTCTTATTAGACTAGACGTAATCCAAATAAGTGGAGCCCGCATTCCGGCATATTCAAGCCCACATGGCCCAGTCTTGAGCATCCTATTCTTTTACTCTCTTTGCTGTTAGACCTGCGTTCACTACGTGAAGACATCAGGAGTAAAAACTAACATATATAAATACCATACTAACATATATATAAACTAACATAATAAATAAACAACGTGTTAACGTATTACGAAATACTGGTGAAGGGTGTATAAGTCTATAATTCAGAAGGAATCGCCCTGTTAAAATATTAAATCGAAAGAAGCATGTTTATTTTTCCATACAAATTAAATTAAAACATTGAAAGTGTTAACTTCTCTAATACCAATGCTTGTGTAGTCTGAATGTCTGCTGGCGCACAAAATATTTAAAAAAACTATTGTGCTCTGCACAAAAAGTCATCAAAGTCAGCGCCTGAGCCCAACATACGAACACTTTTGCAATAATAACATGGACTTACTATAAAGGCTTAGTCACTTAATAATATAAGTCACTTAGTCACTTAATACCATACTTGCCCAATGAAGATTGATTGTATTATTGGATTAATTGACACGAGTCCGATTATCACAAATTTCATCAACTTCAAAATAACTATTCCGCAACAAATAATGAAAACTAAACTACGATAGTAACATAACAAATCAATGAACGAAAAAAAAAACAAAAACTATCAACTGAACCTAAACATTATAACAGGTTTGGCGCCGCTTTTTCATAAAAAAAAAATCTTCCACTTTCAATCGACGGCTTTTTCAAGCCGATTTCAGCAGATTTTAATTTCTTATATGGGTTTCGACTTTAAGGGTTCCATTAACAAATAAAAATGGAATTCATTTTAAAAACAACACTAACTTGTCGTTTAAGCAATGTTTTAAAAAATATGGAAAGGCGACAACTAGCTTTTCATCAGTTATAATTTTGGTGCGTGAGACACGTCATGGCACCGAGGTGCGAATTAGCTATGTAAAATCTAATTTCGCGCGAGGGTACTACAACGCGTCAACACGGCACGGCACTGCTCCAGTGACTGTTGACTGGTGCATCTTGAATCGTTCATTTTAAGATTTGAATGATGATCTCATAAGTCCTGCTAGAGGAGGAGTGGATTATTTAATATAATTTTCTAGTCGTTTTATGTATATCTATATATATATATATATATAACCGTTATATACAGTAGGGTGGCGCAAAAAAACAGACTACATTTTTTTTGTCTTATGTGAAAAAATATCGGTTTTCGATGTTTTATGAGCTGTCTCCAAAGGACAGCTCAAAAAAAATTTTTAAAAGGTCGCTCTGAATTTTTTAAAATTTCAAAAATCATCAAAAATCGAATGTTTTCATTTTTCATTTCAATGAAACAGAACGCGGTAATTTTGGAAAATTCTCTATTAAACTAATCATAATTAAACGAAATATTAAGAACTTAGAATAAAAATTATTTGTTGTAATATGATGAGAGTTCTCTATTAAGTTTACAAAGGTGTGTGCAGACTGCAGACCACCAATCCGCACAGCGTGATGGACTACGTTCTCATTGTGGGAGGAGACTGTTAATGGGTTGATATGATGATGATGATGTTGATGAAATAATACCAATAATTAAAATTCTTTATTTTGACAACTATTACCCAATTTCAGTTTCCACACTTATTCATTCGAAAAAATTCAATATTCACGCAGCGGAAATCTTCGGATGACATACTGTTAAATTCAAATTCAAATTCAAAATTCAAATTCAAATTCAAATTCAAATTCAATTCATATAAACATCGTTTACTTGCGTGACTTTTATCGTTTCTTAAGCTGCTCAATACTTCACAGGGACAGAAATGCCATTTTACACTAGATAACCAAATTAGGCGTGCGGGTACTAAAATGCATCAGCTCGCCACTGCCCTTAGCAGCAGCAGGGTCTTACGGAAAAAAATAATATAGAATATATCATGATATACCAATAACCAAAAAAGTTTAAATAAAGAAAAAACATTAGGTATTACAGGTATAAGGTTACAAATTTGAGTTGTAACTCCAGTGGATTCTTATAAACTGGGATACATAAAAACATACCAGTAAAAATCGGGGTCTTTTGGCAGTACCAAATCCAAACGACAAGTCATCGAGTTATTCCTAAACTTTACATTTACTTCCAAAGTATATTCAGTGTGCGAGTTCTACTCACACTTTGCCTACATAACTAAATATTATAACTTACTAAGTAACAACTTACCGAAACAAATGAAAGAATTTGCATTAAAACTTAATCTTGTACGCACACATACACACTCAAAAGTAAAATAAAAACTTTATCCTGTACACATCATGCTTCTTTCCAAAAGCCAACAGACGCCTCAGAATAAAAATTGCATCTACACGATATTAAATAAAATGGTCTATGTATTCTACATTTAAATAAGGATTCTGTGACTTAGGGATGGGAACTATGGTATGCGAATATACAAGATTTAAGAATGTAAATCGTTTCCACCATGACAGTTACTTTTCCATTAGCTGCTCGTTTCTTCACAAAGGCTGAAGTTTTTTCGATGCGTACGACACGTTCAGGTACCTGCAGGCCTATTTGCAATATAAAATCAAACTAGGCCTGAGGGTCCCCAAACGCGTCAGCACTGCACGGACTGCTCCAGCATAACTCGGTGACTACGGTGACTGTTGACTGCATCATCAGCAATCATCATTCTTCAGTTGATTGAAGCACGCCGCGGCCTTCTTCTTCTTCGACTAAACCTTATCCCACTTAGTGAGGTTCGCTTTCTATCTATTATATTCTAGCCCACATTGCCTAGTCTTGAGCATCCCATTTTTTTCATTCACTATCATAATTCTATAATAAACTACCCGTTGAAATCCTGGAGATGTCTCTTTAAAAGTACAAAGTTTGTATTAAACGTAAACTTATAGAAAAGTCATATTATAGTATTAAGGACAACGTAATCGATTAAAAAGCTTTTGTGTAAATGGTTGCTCTTACCAGGTTGCTCTTCTAATAATTTCAATGTGAGATGGTGATATAAAAAAAACATCCGGCTAAGTTTGTTGTGGGTTTCTTATTAGACCAGGACGCGTTTGGAACCCTCGTACCTTTAATTTTAAGTTTACGAATATGGTTATCGCCATCATCTCACTACCGTGTAATACTCATTAAATGTACGCAAAAGTGCCACCTATAAGCCGGGGCTACTTGAATAATAATATTTTTGACTTTTGACTTTTGATTATGAAATCAAATGGAAAGGATATCGCCAGTCATATTTGCATCTTGTTGCATAACTTAGTGAATAGAAGTTATGTCCAGCTGTATTTGGGATAGTAGGGATGCTACCAATCATGCCTGCTTGGTGACATAACTCTATCATGATTGTTACACTATAAAAACCATACTGATGTACGTTGGTAGAAAGCTAAGCAGAGTGATCAAATTTATTTAGGCGAATAGTACATAATACAATGCTAAAATATATACAAGATTTAAGAATGTAAATCGTTTCCACCATGACAGTTACTTTTCCATTAGCTGCTCGTTTCTTCACAAAGGCTGAAGTTTTTTCCATGCGTACGACACGTTCAGGTACCTGCAGATCTATTTGCAATATAAAATCAAACTAGGCCTGAGGGTCCCCAAACGCGTCAGCACTGCACGGACTGCTCCAACATAACTCGGTGACTACGGTGACTGTTGACTGCATCATCAGCAATCATCATTCTTCAGTTGAGTGAAGCACGCCCACTCTTCTTCTTCTTCGACTAAACGTTATCCCACTTAGTGAGGTTCGCTTTACGGCATATTCTATCCCACATTGTCCAATCTTGAGAATCCTTTTTTTGATGCCATTGGCTCTTAGATCTGCGTTTACCACGTGTAGACATGAGGAGTTAAAACTTACCTGTATATATACCTATTACCTACCTATAAAACTTGTAACCGTATTACGAAATACTGTTAAAGGGTGCATAAGAATATTTCATAAGGAATCGCCTTGTATAAATATTAAATCAAAAGAAGTATGTTTATTTTTCATACAAACTAATTAAAAACATTTTAAGTGTTTCCTTATAACTTATTGAAGATAAAGGACTGTCACCCTACTTGTACCCACCTCCGCTACGCGACCATTAAATAAGTGACAGGAGTAACTTGATTTTAAGTCTGTATGAGATGTTAGGGCTGTATCTGATTTTTTGACTAATTATGACAGTGGTTTACTCTAAATCCTGTGAAGTATTATTTCAGTTTTCAATTACTCGTTGTATACTAAAATGTATATAAACAGGTAAATGGACATGTCAGCTTTTACTCCTTTTTTCTTTTATTACTTTTCTACCTGTATCTATTACATAAACAAGCTAATGTATAATTTAATTGGTCTCATTTGTACATGTTATAATAAGATTCAACTATTTAATTTCTCTTAAGCCCACAAAATAGTTAATAAAAAATTATGCTCTTTACAAAAAATCTTAAAAATCAGTTCAGCGTCTGAGCCAAGACATGTATAACAAAGACTTACTATAAAGGCTTAGTCACTAATTAATAATAACATTCAATATGAAACGTATTTTTATTACAATTTCTTGCAAAATGGAGATTGATTGTATTATTGGGTTAGTCTTTTCTCCATAACTGGAATAGTGTCATATTCCAGTTATGGAGAAAAGATAATATATGGAGATAAGATGCTTCCTACTTCAACAGATTTTTAAAGTAGGCCCAAACTATAGACATTCACATAACACACTTGCATAGACTCACACACACACAACACACACACACACACACTCACACACACACTCACACACACACTCACACACACACTGACACACTCACACACACACACACACACACACATTAACACACCCACACACACTAAATAAGACACACACCCATACACGCTGCATGTTTTTATTGTTTTTTTTTGTTTTTGTAACTTAATCATTGTTTTAATTTAGCTTTGTTTAATTTACTTACTTGGCTATAATTTTTTTATAGGCTTTTACTATGTTCTATATTTTTTTTTGGTACCATAGATTTATTGTTTGACGTTGGCGTTAATTGTTGCAACACAGTTTATACTACTGCAACAGTTATCGCAGCACCATTTTTATTGTGGCAATTCTGTACCCTTACCAATATTCCTAATAAATAAATAAAAATGCAGTTAGCACAAATTCCTTTAACTTAAAAATAACTTTTTCCCAACGAATAACGATAACTAAATTAAATTACCATAGTAACATATAAAATATATAAAGTCCCTGAACATATTTATTAGGTTTTGGCATTTTATTGAACAGATTATATTTATTTTAAAACCTAGACTTCAACTGCGCTATTTCATTTTAAAAAATCATGCACTCTCAATCGACCGACAGATTTTAAGTTCTTATGTGGGGTTCGATTTCAAGAGTTCAGGGGGTTAACAATTAATGAGATGGCATTTATCTTAAAAACAACACGATCTTGTCGTTTTAGCAATGAGGTTGTTATTTTAAAAAATAAGGAAAGACAACAGTTAGTTTTTAATCAAAGTGCATAGTTATAACTAAAAATATACCTACTAGTGTACACACGTAAGAAGTTAAACTTCTATATGTCCTTATTTTTCGAAAAATGATCTACTACTTATATGCAATTTAACAAAAATTGGTTACATAAAGTTAAATTAGATAAAGTTTAACAAAAGGCTTTTATTATCATAGATATAAATACAAATAAAACAATTATTTTATTTTACCTTATTATTACTAAGATTATTACAGCATTTGATTAATTGTAATAGAATGATTACTATCATTGTTTTTATTATTATATATTTTTGTTATTAACGGCTTATGGTAACTGAAATATGTTTACATTCCACAAAATTTAGTAACAAGGTTAAAAATTGAGCAACTGTATTCCCGGATCTTGTTGCTGACGTTTGAGGAATGTTTTTCATGGATAAATTCAATTTATCTTTAAAAAATTTAACCATCTTTAAAGATTTTTCTAATGCAAAATTGAGATTAAAATCTCCACTTAATATTATCGTTACTTTATCATTATTGTTACCGAGTGCAGAAGCACCTCCACTTGTGTATGACATCAATGAATGAAATGAAAACAACTTCTGATTAAGAGATATCAAGTCCGCCTTCACGACATGATATCCCTACTACGCTGGTAAAAGTATTCTTCGAATCAACCGTGGAAGGGACAAGAAAAAGATGGCGCTAACGGAAAAATGGGACGCGTAGCCGAAAAATGTGACGGTAAATTTTTTTTACGCCGAAAAGAAGTTTCTCTTCAAAAACAATTAATAATGAAGAATTAATTTTTTTCATACTCATTTTCATACGTTTTCATAAATTCTTTCTTTGTATTTCTTTCTAAATAAATGTGTGAGTGCGGCATTATTTACTTATAAAAGTAAATGATGATGGGTAGCTCCGATGCGCCCTCTATGATGAACTTCTGCCTTACCTTTGTACTATAGGAACCCTATTCAATTTTACAAGTCTTGCAATTTTTTAAACGCATATAAAAATTTCATCCATTCGTTTCCGTAATTTTAATAGGAATTTTAAAAATTTCTAAATTTTAGATTCATATAAAAAAAATAGGTACTTCCAGTAATAAAAATTAATTCAAGAGTCTTTTGATATAGGTTCATAACCGTTAAAAAAAAAAAAAAAAACGAAAAATAAAATTATTGTTTCTATTTTGTACTCTTATAAATATATGTTATGAAAAATAGCCCTTAACATTATGTGACTAATAAAAAATTAGTTTCAAAAGTTTCTATTAGTCACATAATGTTAAGGGCGCATAGGTTCAGATGAAATTCAATAATAACAAATAATAATATGATTTTTTATTAATGAAAATATTCAGATTAAATCTTGAATCTAAAGTCTAACGGAATCCAAACTAGATTTAGGTTAGGTTAGGTTAGAAAATGAATAAGACGGGTGCCCGGCCGCAGGCCACTTGGGTTCGGACAGTTCAGTCGAAAATTTTATATTTGAATCAGAATGAAAAATAGCAATAATTATTTTGAATAGTTTTCAGAGCGAGACGGGTGTGGTTCGGTAGTATTAAATATGTAAAATAATGTAAATTTAAAGTTACCTACCTTATTGCGTATATGTAATATGTGTTTACATAGTACTTTACTATAATGCATTTATTTAGCTATCGGTTCTTGTATCGTTTGATAGACATTTATATATTGAAAAATGGTAAGCGGTTCGTGTAACGATCTTGCGCGTCTATATTTACAAGTGTGTGGGCAGTTCGTGTATTGATTCTTCGATACTTTTGAAATATATTTAATTCTCAAACTCTGCTGGCTTTAGACTTTTTACCCTTCATCCGCAGCCTATCAACGTCCCACTGCTGACACAGTCCCTCTCATAGGAAATACGGTCTTAGAACATAGGCCCACCACACTACTGTAATGCAGGGTATAAAATTTTGTTAAAAACTTAGCCAAATACTAAAATCAGAGACTTTGAGTTTATAATGTTCCTAAGGACTGTTATGTTGCCTGGTTAGGGTTCGCATCTTATTGTAAGGTTTAGAAAAATATCACAGATAAGTAAAAATACTCTAATAATGTATTTCTTTTGACGTGATAAGACGTATAACGTGTGCAATCATGTTAGCTTTTGTAGACATTTAGAGATACATATAAGATGAGATAATGGGTACAGATAATTATCTCGTTGTGCGCATCCTAGCCCTACTGGTTAGAGCAACAATTCACACTCAAGCTTTGTGTATCGTTTACGTAATCTTCAAACTATTTGGTTACAAGCAACAAATTTTTTGTTTGGTTTTCAAAATTCAAGTCGTGCTAAATTAACATGTGGTTGTCGTTTTTAAAATATAGAGCGAATTTAACCAAGCGTATTATTAAATGGCACCGAATATAAGAAGTGCGAGTGTGGTATCATTTACTTATCTGTAAATGATGATTGGTAGCTCCGCCACGCCACCAATGATGAGCTTCTGCCTTACCTTGGTACTATATGAACCCAATTCAGTCTCTTCACACCATCAAGAGATTAAAGATTTTAATCTATGATTTTCGTGGTTAATCAACATTTCTTAAATATAATTCAACGGGTACATACCACGACAGTGTTATGGGATTTGTCGATATTTTAAGGTACGAGATGTCAAGTTGGATGTCACGGATAGAATCTGACTACCCGCTTTCGCGTTCCTATTGTAGGTATTTCATGAACTGTTTGATATACCACTCTGGCAACGTCACACTTTAAATTGAGAAGCTGTACGATGCTTCCTTGGTTTTCATCGGTGATTCCCACATCGCACCGTCCCTTGTAAGTAAAGAGCATCACATAGGGCGTTAGCACGATTTGTAAGGCAACCGTCGCCAGGTGACGTGGATTGTTGTGTGACGATCCATCACACAACCATCCACGAATACTTGTCCGTGTGTGACTGGTATAATGCGTGACCAAAAGTACCATTAGATCGAACATGAATAAGTACATCCAGGAATGGCAAGCTGCTGTTCTTTTCCATTTCATACGTAACCGATATTCTGTTATGAATGTCGTTGAGATATGCCAGATATAGTTCGTGAAATAGCAACAAAAAGAACACCATAGCGGATAGTAAAAGACTGCCTGTGACATCCAACTTGACATCTTATACCTCCGCAGTCCCGTCGTGACCACAATCAACTAGGTCGAAATATCGACAAACCCTATAATTTTATCGTGGTATGTACCCGTTGAACTATATTTAAGAAACATCGAGAGATTGTTATTTAGCTCGTATAGTACAAAGAAACTGTAGCTCCCCCCCACAAATCAACAGAGGTTTGAATTGCATAATGTATGCAAGTATATTAAAGAAAGACTTTTAAAGTGACCATTTAGAATTGGGCCAAGTGGCACACCGTTCAAAGTCGAAAATACGCAGTCAACGCATGATTTAAATTGTCTTCTATTTTAGTTTTTATACTTTAGATTTATAGAAATTTCATAATTAATATTTTATGCAATTGAGTACAGAGTCATAAAAATATACTAAAATATTTTGTATGATTTTTTAAAGATGTTGATGTGAACGTGAGATGATTATACTTTTCTTGAAATTTCATATTAGCCAAATCTACTTTATGTGAAATCTGAATTTGAAATCGTATCATAAATAAAAAATATTGTTCTTAACGTACGTTACATTATAAAGTTCTCTTTCGTCGTTTTTCTTATTCCTCTATTTCTTCACTCCGGTAACATTAAGTCAGTTTATTCATTTCGAGAGCTTAGCGATGTTGCCTTTTGCATTATCATCATCTGTCACCTCTTTCGCATGTCATCAGTGGCGTGCATAAAGGGTATGGACTAAGCGGGCTGATAATACAAAATGAAAAACATCTCCACTATGAGTGATAAAAAAGTTAAGGATCGGCTTTGTTAGAGTTGTAAAAAACCTACCCTTAGGTATCTATAACTCGTACTGGAGACATCGTCATTCTTCAATATCATCTGCATACCCTGTACATACCCTCTATGCACGCCACTGCATGTCGTGAAATGCGGCGAAAGCTGTGTGTGTCGAGTGTAAGATCAGCCACCATTTTCAGTTAAATGCAGCGTTATAGGAACAGAGATTTTTAATCAAATTATAACCAAGATACTCGTAATGTTAATAACTCGTGACAATAGTCTGATTTATATGCCTCTTGTGTGTGTGTGTTCTATATCCGTGTTGTGTGAATGGTGTGAATTTTATTAAAAAGGTAAGTCATAATTTTTTTTTTATTTGAATAATGGAAATTTAAAGAAATTCTTTTTTACACGGATATCAAGTTATCAAGATCCGTAGCAGACATTTTTTTAACATTCTGGTTTTCCTTTAAATATTTTTATACCTAGAGCATAAAGAACAATAATTCTGGTCTGCTCATACAAGTAATATAGACAAAAACTTATTAGCATATGAAGGTTAAAATATAATAATATCACACAAACACAAGTGTGATATTATTATAAGTATAGAATATAATATAGTGTATACAAAACTAAGTCGCAACAGACACTTTGTGGCAACATTGCATATAACTTGTAACAATATCTTTACTATACTAATTGTATATTCCGGTCACTTTAGAGATGCAATCGTACAATAATTAGCATATAGCTTAAAATTTATATGAATGTTCGGAGCACTATTAAAAATTAATGATGAAAAGTACCCCTCGAATTATTGTAGGGTTAAACTAACGGTATTTTTAAACTTATATTAAGATTCTTTTATAATTTTTTAACTAACTATTGTTATTAACAATACTATAACAAAATATTGAACATATTAAACGCGCATATATGTTTAAAATCAAATGAAAAGTTGCACTCATTAATGTTGTTCCTCAATAAACTCTGAGCTACAGCAGGTGAAGAATCGAGTGAATCAGTTAACAAAATTGGAACATTCTGTGATCAATGGTGAAATAAATTTAGTGATGCCAAAATAAAAATAAATAATAGTGTGTGTTTTTCAGGCTAACTTAATCTATACTAATATTATAAAGAGGTAAAGTTTGTGAATTTGTGACACTGTCAAACGTAATCGCTGGATCTACTGCACCGATTTTGAAAATCCTTTGACCAATATAAAGCCACATTATTTGTGAGTATCATCGACCGATCTATCTTGTAGTGAGACCCGCTTCAGCGGATGCACTTCGACCCTCCTAGATCTTTTTTGCTCAATATATATATATTGACATAAATATTAACATAAAAACTGAAAATTATTTTTTGTGGCATTGGGATAAGCAAAGTAAATCGGAGAAAAAACGGTTGAACGAAATTGTGAAATCCTTCGTGAGTGAGCTTACTAAATACTAGAATAGAAATAAAAAAATGAATAAACAGCGAATGGAGATCCAAAGGCGAATATTACTTAAATTCTATATTATATTAGATCCTAGAATATAAACTTGTTTCATTTTAAATATAATGATAAAACAAATGGAAAAACAAAATTAATTATGGTTTTCAAAGCATAAGTTAATAGCTTTATAAATTTAAAATTGGAATTCCTAACGAAAAAGTGATATTAGAAATTAAAGTGGCAAGTACGATAAAACGTCAATCTGATATATTATCAGATATGTATATTACCTGTTCTATCGGACGTCAGTAAAAAATATAGATTTAAAAGCGATCTCTCTATCTATCTATTTCCAGTAGGTAATTTAAGTAACAAAATCGTCTAAAGAGTATTTATCAAATAGATATTATTTATTATTATTATTATAATATTATTTATTATTTATATCTTTCCTAGTCGGGTGTACATTGACCAAAATCTTCCTCGAAGTTTTCACCTCTGCATCCAATCTTCTATAGAATTGTTCGAAGATATTGTGACTGCAGGTTTTTCATTCATGTCAAAACAACGAAATTAACGAGCATTACTTCATTGTTAAGTCATGAACTGAAAACCAAATGCAGTTACATTTGGCAGTTTTCAAGAAGTTATATGTTTTGATGTCTTCTAGGATTCTTCTTCTTTTCTTCAGCCGTATAATAAAGTGAGCATAGATGCCAATTAAAAAGTGCTATAATTACTAAAAAATTAACAACACTAACTAATTTAGCACCCACGCCACTTTGTGTCTTGCGTGGGAGTAAAATATTTATTTTAAAAGTTATTTCAATATTCTTAACTATTTTATTTTTACTGACCTTAAAAGTTATTTTAACGACCGGTTTAAATTTTTTGACAAAAATATTTTAAGACACAAAATATAACAATTTTAAATAACACATTTATAATGTTAATTTCTCGAAATAAGTCGGGAGGGAATACACTCACCTAAACCTTAGTAAGTTAGCTAACGGACACAGTATTCTCACTTATACAATTGATTTTTAAGTAATTTAAATAAAGAAAGAATCTTTATTATTCTAGAAAGGAACTGCAGTCCCGTTCACAACAGTTCAATCTTTATGACTAAATAAATATTTACAAACAGTTAAAGTCAAGGCAGTACCGGTCGCTGTCTAAAAGTGATCAAAATAGTTAAACAACTCCGTACGCAAACATGTTCTAAATGCAATGCCAATTAAGACCAAGTTTAGTCAAGATAAAATCGCAACACACACTTTTAAAAATAAACACAAAATTATTTTAATTTGTAGAAATATTATAATAATAATAATAATTTGGCTATCCTAGCTAGATTTTATCTGTGTTAAGGATAACCAGCCCTCGCCCCCGGGAAATACATAGACCATAGGATTAAAATTAAGACATTAGTAAGGAAATAATAAAAATAGTTAGTAAAGTGTGTGTGTGTGTGTGTGTGTGTGTGTGTGTGTGTGTGTGTGTGTGTGTGTGTGTGGGTGTGTGTGTGTGTGTGTGTGTGTGTGTGTGTGTGTGTGTGTGTGTGTGTGAGTGTGTGTGTCTGTGTGCGTATAGTATAGTATAGTATTTGTAACCCTAAATTTGCCCCGTTTTGTAGGAGCAAATTTAGGGGTACAAATGTTATTTTTGCTAATTTATAGGGGTAAAAATGCCGCAGGCTGATAGTGAGCATAGATGGCAATTAACCAATGCTTTAAATACTAAAAAAATAACAACACTAATTAATTTTGCACCCACGCCACATTGTGTCCTGCGTGGGAATAAAATATTAATTTTACAAGTTATTTCAATAATTGCAACTTATTTATTTTTACTGACCTTAAGAGTTATTTCAACGACCGGTATGATTATTTTGACAAATCATTTAATGACACAATATATTACAATTTGAAATAATACATTAATAATGCATATGTCTCGAAACAAGTCGGGCCTAACTGACTAAGTTACTAGAAATTCTATGCTAGTGGCATCCGCTTGAGTCACTCTGAGTCTCACACACTAATGTCCTTTATTTAGGAATTTTTTCACAGTAATTTTTAAAACTTTGCTTTTATACATCAGATGTAGATAATGATATAAACTTGAGAGTATGTATTTCTGTCTGATTGTAACCTAATAATTTCCGGACTTAAATAAATAAGTATCCAACGGCAATACACACATCGCCATCTAGCCCCATAGAAAGCGTAGTTTTTGTTATAGGTACCTAGAGGACTGATGAACATTTTTATGAATAATGTACATTAATACTTATAATATACATATTATTAGTACGCCCAGACACTGAAAAACATTCATGTTCATCGCATAAACATTTTCTAGTTGTGGGAATCTAACCCTTGGACCCAAAAAGCAGGGTCGCTGTAACTTAACAATGAAATTTCAAATTTTTTGCGGGTGAAGTCGCGGGCAACAGCTAGTATTATAAAGATTTATAAATATCCTGGCCCCATCTCACACCGTGCGATTGTAAAATCTTTCGTGAGCATGCTTACAAAATACTAGACTAATAATAAAACAGCGAATGAAGATCCAAAGACGAACTATACATCTTACATTCTATATATTACATTAGATATTTGGATATTAGGAGTATCAAGTCATTTCATTTTAAATATAATGATAAAACCAAAAGAAATAACCAATGAATTATGGTTTTTAAAACATGAGTAAATAGCTGTATAAATTTAAAATTGGAATTCCTAACGAATAAGAGATATTAGAAATGAAAGTGGCAAGTACGATAAGACGCCAATCTGATATATTATCTGATATGTATATTACCTGTTCTATCGGACGTCAGTAAAAAATATAGATTTAAAAGCGATCTCTCTTTCTATCTATTTCCAGTAGGTACTTTAAGTAACTAAATCGTCTAAAGAGTATTTATCAAATAGATTATAATATTCTTTATTATTTATATCTTTCCTAGTCGGGTGTAAATTGACCAAAATCTTCCTCGAAGTTTTCACCTCTGCATCCAATCTTCTATAGAATTTTTCGAAGATATTGTGACTGCAGGTTTTTCATTCATGTCAAAACATCGAAATTAACGAGCATTACTTCATTGTTAAGTCATGAACTGAAAACCAAATGCAGTTACATTTGGCAGTCTTCAAGAAGTTATATGTTTTGATGTCTTCTTTTCTTCAGCCGTAATAATAAAGTGAGCATAGATGACAATTAAAAAGTGCTATAATTACTAAAAAATTAACAACACTAACTAATTTAGCACCCACGCCACTTTGTGTCCTGCGTGGGAGTAAAGAATTTATTTTAAAAGTTATTTCAATATTTTTAACTATTTAATTTTTACTGACCTTAAAAATTATTTTAACGACCGGTTTAAATTTTTGGACAAAAATATTTTTAGACACAAAATATAGCAATTTTAAATAACACATTAATAATGTTCATTTCTCGAAATAAGTTGGAAATACACTCACCTAAACCTTAGTAAGTTAGATAAGGGACACAGTTTTCTCACTTGTACAATTGATTTTTAAGTAATTTTAATATAGAAAGAATCTTTATTATTCTAGAAATGAACTGTAGTCCCGTTCACATCAGTTCAATTGCTATGACTGATAAATATTTACAAAGAGTTGACAGTAACGGTCACTGTCTAATAGCGATCAAAATAGTTAAACATCTCCGTCCGCAAACATGTTCTAAATGTAAAGGCAATTAATAGCTAATAAAGAGCAAGTTAAGTGAAGAAAAAATTGCAACATGCACTGTTGATAATACAACAGAAACAGATCCTAATTTGCAGAAACATTGCGTACAACTTTTAATAATTTAAGTTTAATACTAATTATGTTATATTCCCGTCAATTAAGACCCCATTCGTTATAATTAATACTGCAAAGTCCCCTCAGAAACATTGTAGCTTTACTACTATTTTTAGATAAAATATTATTTGATATTGACATTCATTTTGTACTGCATTGTTACGTATGCACTGGCCTATATATATCAAAGCGTAGTATAAAAGAAGTCAGTGAGCGTATATATACGAGTATATACAATTAACACAAAGCTACACAAATATAATATGTTTGATATTAGGGCTTAAAAAGCCTTCGATCAGTAATATACTAGGTAAACGTTCAGTCATCATAAAGTGTCCGTGAATCGTAAGGTTTTGCTGATAAATTGGGAACCTATTAAGTTTATCATCATCATTTCTACCCGTTACCCGACGACTCCAGTGCACGGGTCTCCTCCCACAATAAGAGGGGTTTAAGCAGTAGTCCACCACGTTAGACCAGTGCGGATTGGTGAAACATTATGGACAACTCTCAGGCATGCAGGTTTCCTCGCGATGTTTTTCATCAACTAGATATGCGTGATTGGTGATTAGAACTCGGCCCCCCGAAATTGAAGCCGTAGTCATAACTACCGGTCTATCAACGTTTTCCTATTTCGTTACTTGATAATATTTAAAAAACGTTAGATTTTATTTCGGTGTAAACTCGCAGTGTATCTTGTTTAAAGTTACACCTACATAGGCATGCAGTTCATCGTATAAATTATTTGTTGATTACATTTTTACACCATGTAATTGTGGGCACCACGATTGGTGAAACATTATAGAGAACTCTGAGGCATCCAGGTTTCCTTCTATGTAATTATGACTGAATGTCATCAATATATGTGAAGGCTATCAATAGTTTTGTAAGACAGTCTTATGTTTTGAATTTAGATACATGGGAATATGTATTTCCGAGTATGTTATGCGCTTTAAATAATAAACATCTTAATAATTTAATAAGTAATATCTTAAGGTTGGTAAAATAGGGAGTGAAATCTACAAAGCTAAAATTTAGAACATAGGTGTATTTTAAAGCATAGATAGCAGTTAAAATTTCATTTATCCAAACTACCCCTAAACGGGTATAATTTGGAGTGGAATGTTATATGAAAGTTCTATGTTTTGAAGTTCGAGACACAGAAATTTGCATTAAAATTCGAAAACGTGTTTTCGATACATAGCAGTGTACGATTCATTGAACGCCGCATACTGGATTAACAGATTCTTTAAAACTACGCTAAGGTATAGCAATAATCCGTAATATAACAATACACACCAGTGTGTATTTCTGTCTGTATAAACTATTTAACTGATTTTAAACAAATTTGTGGGTAGCTTTCTTTCTAGGGTTCAACGGGGTTCTTCTCAAGTTCAAAGGAAATCAGGAATTCTACGCTAACGAAGATGCAGGCATCCGCTTGAGTCACCCTGAGGTACACACTATAATGTCCTTGTTTAGGAGTTTTTTCACAGTAATTTTTAAAACTTTTCTTTCATATTCGTACATCAAATAAATAAATAAATCAGATGTAGATAATGATATAAACTTGAGACTATGCATTTCTGTCTGATTGTAACCTGATAATTTCAGGACGTAAATAAATAAATATACTATGGCAATACACACATCGCCATCTAACCCCAAAGTAAGGATGGCTTTTGTTATGGGTACTAAGATGACTGATGAATATTTTATGAATTTTATATATAAATACTTATAATATACAAATAGACAACCAAACACTGAAAAACATTCACGTTCATCACACAAACATTTTCTCAACTCACGGCCTTGGACTCAAAATCAGGGTCGCTGTAACATCACTAGGAATTTCAAAATTTAATTGCAGGTGAAGTCGCGGGCAATAGCTAGTAATATATTGATTTCAAAAATATTGAAACTGGTTCCAAAAATATGCTGGCCCCATCTCACATTCTATATTATATTAGATACTAGCTGTCCCGGCGAACTTCGTACCGCAGATCATTTTTTTTTTTGATAAATGTAATATTTTAATACTTATTATCCTATTCCGGTCTAAGAGGAATCCAAAACATCAAATATCATAAAAATTGGTCCACCCGTTTTTAAGTTTTAAATGCTGTAACTAACACAACTTTTTTTTATATATATAGATTTACATATGAAATTGGCGTTTTGTAATGGAGGAATAAACTATAAATTCGTTTCATTTTAAATATTATGATAAAACCAAAGGAAAAACCAAATGAACTATGGTTTTCAAAACATGAGTAGTAGCTGAAAAAATTTTAAATTGGAATTCCTAACCAAAAAAGAGTTATTAGAAATGAAAGTGGCAAGTACGGCAAAACGCCAATCTGATATGTAAGGACCTAATATATTTCCTGTTCTATCGGACGTCAATAAAAGATGAAGATTTATAACATAATTCCGTATCTTATTACCTCAAGTACCAGACACGTGTAAAGAGTATCTATCACATTGATTTTAATATCATTTAATATTAATATCTTACCTAGTCGGGTATTCATGATCGAAAATCCTCCTGAAAGTTTTCTCTTCTGCATCCTCAATTATCTTCTATAGAATTGTTCGAAGATATTTTGACTGCAGGTTTTCCTTTCATGTCAAAACAATGAAATTAACGAGTATTACTTCGTTGTTAAGTCATGAACTGAAAACCAAATGCAGTTACATTTGGCAGTCTTCAAGAAATTATTTGATTTGATGTATTCTAGGATTCTTCTTCTTTTCTTCAGCTGTAATAATAAAGTGAGCGTAGATGCCAATTAAAAAGTGCTATAATTACTAAAAAAATATATAACACTAAATAATTAGCATCCACACCACTTTGTGTCCTGCGTGGGAATAAAATATTTATGTTACAAGTTATTTCAAAATATATTTAAAAGTTATTTCAACGGCCGGTGTTATTTTTTTTTACAAACACATTTTTAGACACAATTATTACAATTCCAAATAATATATTAATAACGAATATGTCCTATAATACATTAATAATGACTTAACCTTAGTAAGTTAGATCACCGGACACAGTTTTCTCACTTGTGCGATTATTTTTTAAGTAATTTTAACATAGAAAGAAACTTTATTGTTCTATAAAGCAACTGTAATTTTCTTTTTGTTTTCTATTAACTGAGATTGAACTGTTCTGTCCCGTTCAGAACAGTTCAATCTCTGTGACTAAATAAATATTTACAAACAGTTAAATTCATGACAGTACCGGTCGCTGTTTAAAAGCGATCCGAATAGTGAAAGGTCTTCGTATGCAAACATGTTTGAAATGCAATGCCAATTACGAGCTAATAAAGAGCAAGTTTAGTCAAAACAAAATCGCAAGATACACTGTTAAAAATACAACGGATAATGATCTTAATTTGTGGCAGCATTGCGTACAACTTTAATTTATTTATCTTTAATACTAATTTTATTTTATCTGACTGGTCATGGAAACAAAAATTCGCAGAGAGCTGAAAATAAGTATAAATGCTCGGAACCCCATAAGTAATTAATGCTGCAAAGTGCCCTCAGAAATATGGTAGCTTTACTACTACTTTTAGAGCGGAAATTTGACCGGACTAATAATGATATTGACATTCGTTTTGTCCTGCATTGTAACGTATGCACTGACCTATATCAAAGCGTATTATAATAGAAGTCAGTGAGCGTATGTGTATAAAATTATCGCAATAAAATACGAATATAATAAAAATGACAAAAGGGTTATGACGCCCGATTGGAGCAGTTGGCAGCGACCCTACTTTCTGAGTCCGTCCGTCTAAGGCCGTGGGTTCGATTCCCACAACTATAAAATGTTTGTGTGATGAACATGAATGTTTTTCAGTGTCTTGGTGGTTACCTGAAGTATTTATGTAGGTATATTTTTTTATAAAAATATTCATCAGTCATCTTAGTACCCATAACACAAGCTACGCTTACTTTGGCGATAGATGGCGATGTGTGTATTGTCGTAGTATATTTATATTTATTTATTTATTATTTATAAAAGCCTACGATCAGTAATAAACTAGGTATACGATCAGTCGTCATAAAGTGTCCGGGAATCATAAGGTTTTACTAACGATTTACGGACCTATTCATCAACATCATTTTAACCCTACGACTACAGGGCACGGGTCTCCTCCCACAATGAGAAGGTTTTAAGCCGTAGTCCAGCACGCCCAGTGCGGATTGGTGAAACATTATGGACAACTCTCAGGTATGCAGGTTTTCTCAAGATATATTTCGTCACCTACTGTTGCGTGATTGGTGATACCAACTCGGCCCCCCGAAATTAAAGCCGAACTCATAACTACCGGGCTATCACCGTTTCCCTATTAAGTTACTTTGAAAATATAAAAAAAAGAGATTTTTTTTTGATCGGTATAAACTTACATAGGTATTTCTTGTTTAAAGTTATATCTATATAGGCGAATTATTTTATGTAAAAAAAAAATTAAGCACCATTCATTAAGACTATTAACTAAAAATTTAAAGGTGTAAATATGCCATTCTTTATATTTTAGAGATTTGTATACAATACAATTTGGTTTGGTTTTTGTTTTGGTTTTGGGCAGATTGGGTCTTGGAACACGAAATGGCAGAAGTGAACGCCTCATATAGTTTGCAACTGAAAATGACCTTCTAATAGATTTCATCTTGGTTAGATCGCGATGGAGAACATCTATAAGAAATGCTCATACACGACCCGGTGCAGACTGTGGATCAGACCACCAACTACTGATCTCAAAGTTTAAACTTAAACTAAGAGCGGCTGGAAGTCTCGAAAAGCAGAAGAGAATCTTACTTGCACTTGTTTTCCCCATATTTTTATACGCTCCAGAGACGTGGACTTTGCGACTGGTCGAGAAGAAGAAAATTGATGCTCAGGGGAGGAATGCTGGGAGTGTCATGGACCGAATTTCGTACCAACATCTCAACACTCCAATAAATCGAAATTTGAAAGACGTCTTTCAGCGTTAGTATAGAGTCGCATCTTAAAATTCTTCGGGCACGTCTCCCGGCGTGAGAGTGACTCCATAGGACGTCTTGTCGTGCAGGACAAGGTGGAAGGCACTGCGGTCCTTTGCACGAGTGCACCAGGCTTTCGGCCAGCCGAGAAAAGTGGCGGATGCTCGTGGGGCGCGTGACATCTGCCCTCAAAGACGCTTTATGATGACCACGACCACTCTGTCAAGAGTGTAACGACAAAGAAGAAGAATACTACAAATAATACTTTTATAAACATAAACTGCACCCTTTGAATTTTATTAAATTGCTAACTCTGTTAAGTATTGGTGTACAATTTTCATACTGACTTTTTTATTCTATATCTCTTCTTAAATTAATATTATAACGAGGTCTTTAAGTAAAATTGAAACAAATAATAATTGAAAGGTTTACTTTAAAAATCTATATATGCATGCATAACTTGCAAGACTTTTATAAAATAAGACAATATAAGAAAATGCCATGATTAAATAAGTGACCATTCGTCCAAAACTTGAACAAGAGTGGCGAAAATAAATTAGCAGCGAATATTACTTCCCCCTGCCAATAAATAGCAACTACAGAAAGGCATCTTAGTGAAGTTCATGGGTTTTTTTTTCATTTCTGTAAGGTTGAATAATATGCGACAAGCTCAAAGTTCAAACTTCGAGAGTTTGATTCGGGCCTCCTCCTTATTGATCTGAATGCATTAATTAAAAAGTCGGGCATACCTAGGCCTAAGTTAGATCACCGGATACAGTTTTCTCACTTGCATTATTGTGCACATGATTTTTTAAGTAATTTTAGCATAAAAAGAAACTATATTATTCTAGACAGGAATTGTAGTCCCATTCACAAAATTTCAATCTCTATGACTAAATATATATTTACAAACAGTTAAATTCATGACAGTACCGGTCGCAGTCTAAAAGCAATCAAAATAGTAAAACATCTTCGAATGCAAACATGATCAAGGTGCAATGTCAATTAAGAGCTAATAAAGAGCAAGTTTAGTCAAGATAAAATCGCAACACACACTGTAAAAATACAACAGGCAATGATATTAATGTGTGGCAACAATGCGTAAAACTTTTATTAATTTAACCTGAATACTAATTTTATTATATTCCGCTCGATTTAGACATGCAAGAAAACAATAATTCGCACAGAGCTGAAAATTTGTATAAATGCACGGAACCCTATTATTAATGCTGCAATCTCCCCATATTAATATTGTAGCTTCACTACTATTTTGTGGGTGGAAATTCGACCGGACTAATCGTGATTTATTTATTTATGGACACTAACAATATACTTACTTACCATATAAACTTGTACAATATTCTACACATTCACTTATATGTACATCGATAACCAGTTATCATGACATTCACAAAAATTAATAATAATGAAATGTAAACACAGCAAAAATAATCATAAAGATAGGAAGGAATAGGTGCTTTGTATGTAATATCTATCTTGAGGGAAGGCTCAACGATAGGTAAGCGATTAAGTTTTTTTTTTAATACCGGGTAAGAGTTATGAAATATGTCGATGCCAGGTAATAATCGTGATATAACGTTGTATTCTGCACACATGCGGGCTATCGGGGCTTGTTTTAAAAGATGCGTTCTAGCAAAAGTTATATAAAAGGTTTTTCGTGTTGGAATTGTACAATAACGGGGATATCTACTTGGGACAGAAAGATTGATCCGCAGGGTGATCACTGCTGTCAAACGTCACTTTTGTTTATTTATTGTATGGAAAAGTGACGTTTGACAGCAGTGATTGCAAGATTTACGCCTGTCGCATTGCTGTCGCGAGATACGTAATCACCCTGCCCTTCAAGTAAATTTCATTTTATTTTATTTTGATATTGACATTCGTTTTGTCCTGCATTGTAACGTATGCACTGACCTCTATTAAAGCCATAAGAACAAAGTTATCACCGTCCCCTTCAAATTATGAAAACATATAAATATGAACGACTCGTAAGTGCCTGTGATAGGCCTACATCAATAAAGAATGTTAGAATTTGAATTTGAATTTAACGATTTGTGAACCTATTTAGCTCATCATCTCATGTCAGCCTATTACCGGACGACTACATTGCATGGGTCTTCTCCAACAATGAGAAGGGTTTGAGCCGTAGTCCACCACGTGGCCCAGTGCGGATTGGTTAAACTTTATGGAGAACTCTCAGGCATGCAGGTTTCCTCACGATGTATTTGTCACCTAGTGTTGCGTGATTGGTGATACGAACTCGGCCCCCAGAAATTGAAGCCGAAGTCATAACTACAGGGCTATCACCGTTTCCCTATTCGGTTTATTAAGAAGTGCGAGTGTGGTATCATTTACTTATCTGTAAATGATGATTGGTAGCTCCGCCACGCCACCAATGATGAGCTTCTGCCTTACCTTACCTTGGTACTATATGAACCCAATTCAGTCTCTTCAACACACCATCAAGAGATTAAAGATTTTAATCTATGATTTTCGTGGTTAATCAACATTTCTTAAAAATAATTCAACGGGTACATACCACGACCATATTATGGGAATTGTCGATATTTTAAGGTACGAGATGTCAAGTTGGATGTCACGGATAGAATCTGACTACCCGCTTTCGCGTTCCTTTTGTAGGTATTTCACGAACTGTTCGACATACTACACTGGCAACGTCACACTTTAAATTGAGAAGCTGTACGATGCTTCCTTGGTTTTCATCGGTGATTCCAACATCGCACCGTCCCTTGTAAGTAAAGAGCATCACATAGGGCGTTAGCACGATTTGTAAGGCAACCGTCGCCAGGTGACGTCTATTGTTGGGTGACGATCCATCACACAACCATCCCCGAATACTTGTCCGTGTCCATGCTTCAGGTATAATGCGTGACCAAAAGTACCATTAGATTGAACATGAATAAGTACATCCAGGAATGGTAAGCTGCTGTTCTTTTCCATTTTATACGCTACCGATATTCTGTTATGAATGTCGTTGAGATATGCCAGATATAGTTCGTGAAATAGCAACAAAAAGAAAACACCATAGCGGATAGTTAAAGACTGCCCGTGACATCCAACTTGACATCTTATACCTCCGCAGTCCCGTCGTGACCACGATCAACTGGGTCGAAATATCGACAAACCCTATAATTTTATCGTAGTAGGTACCCGTTGAACTATATTTAAGAAACATCGAGAGATTGTTATTTAGCTCGTATAGTACAAAGAAACTGTAGCTCCCCCCCACAGATCAACAGAGGTTTGAATTGCATAACGTGTGCAAGTATATTAAAGAAAGACTTTTAAAGTGACCATTTAGAATTGGGCCAAGTGGCACAAGTAGAAATGAAAGTGGTAAGTACGACAAAACGCCAATCTTATATGTAAGGACCTAATATATTTCCTGTTCTATAGGACGTCATAAAAGATGAAGATTTATAACATATTTCTCTAACTTATTATTCTCTTTTTATCACAAGTACCTAACGCGTGTTAAGAGTATTTATCACATTGATTTTAATTATTATAAATATCTTACTTAGTTGGCTATACATTAACCAAAATCCTCCTCAAAGTTTTCACCTCTGTATCCTCACGTACAATAATCTGCCATAGAATTGTTCGAAGATGTTTTTACCGCAGGTTTTCTGTTCATGTCGAAACAACGAAATTAATGAGCATTACTTCATTGTTAAGTCATAAACTAAAAACCAAATGCAGTTACATTGGGGATTCTTCTTCTTTGCTACAGCCGTAGGCTGATAGTGAGCATAGATGGCAATTAACCAATGCTTTAATTACTAAAAAAAATAACAACACTAATTAATTTAGCACCCACGCCACTTTGTGTCCTGCGTGGGAATAAAATATTAATTTTACAAGTTATTTCAATAATTGCAACTTATTTATTTTTACTGACCTTAAGAGTTATTTCAACGACCGGTATGATTTTTTGACAAATCATTTAAAGACACAATATATAACAATTTGAAATAATACATTAATAATGCATGTCTCGAAACAAGTGGGCCTAACGACTAAGTTACTAGAAATTCTATGCTAGCGGCATCCGCTTGAGTCACTCTGAGGTCCACACACTAATGTCCTTTATTTAGGAGTTTTTTCACAGTAATTTTTAAAACTTTGCTTTTATACATCAGATGTAGATAATGATATAAACTTGAGAGTATGTATTTCTGTCTGATTGTAACCTAATAATTTCAGGACTTAAATAAATAAGTATACAACGGCAATACACACATCGCCATCTAGCCTCATAGAAAGCGTAGTTTTTGTTATAGGTACTTAGATGACTGATGAATATATTTATGAATAATGTACATTAATACTTATAATATACATATTATTAGTACGCCCAGAGACTGAAAAACATTCATGTTCATCGCATAAACATTTTCTAGTTGTGGGAATCTAACCCACGCCCTTGGACTCAGAAAGCAGGGTCGCTGTAACTTAACAATGAAATTTCAAATTTCTTGCGGGTGAAGTCGCGGGCAACAGCTAGTATTATAAAGATTTATAAATATCCTGGCCCCATCTCACACCGTGCGATTGTAAAATCTTTCGTGAGCGAGCTTACAAAATACTAGACTAATAATAAAACAGCGAATGAAGATCCAAAGACGAACTATACATCTTACATTCTATATATTACATTAGATATTTGGATATTCGGAGTATCAAGTCATTTCATTTTAAATATAATATTAAAACCAAAAGAAATAACCAATGAATTATGGTTTTTAAAACATGAGTAAATAGCTGTATAAATTTAAAATTAGAATTCCTAACGAAAAAGAGATATTAGAAATGAAAGTGGCAAGTACGATAAGACGCCAATCTGATATATTATCTGATATGTATATTAGCTGTTCTATCGGACGTCAGTAAAAAATATAGATTTAAAAGCGATCTCTCTTTCTATCTATTTCCAGTAGGTACTTTAAGTAACTAAATCGTCTAAAGAGTATTTATCAAATAGATTATAATATTATTTATTATTTATATCTTTCCTAGTCGGGTGTAAATTGACCAAAATCTTCCTAGAAGTTTTCACCTCTGCATCCAATCTTCTATAGAATTTTTCGAAGATATTGTGACTGCAGGTTTTTCATTCATGTCAAAACATCGAAATTAACGAGCATTACTTCATTGTTAAGTCATGAACTAAAAACCAAATGCAGTTACATTTGGCAGTCTTCAAGAAGTTATATGTTTTGATGTCTTCTAAGATTCTTCTTCTTTTCTTCAGCCGTAATAATAAAGTGAGCATTGATGACAATTAAAAAGTGCTATAATTACTAAAAAATTAACAACACTAACTAATTTAGCACCCACGCCACTTTGTGTCCTGCGTGGGAGTAAAGAATTTATTTTAAAAGTTATTTCAATATTTTTAACTATTTTATTTTTACTGACCTTAAAAATTATTTTAACGACCGGTTTAAATTTTTTGACAAAAATATTTTTAGACACAAAATATAGCAATTTTAAATAACACATTAATAATGTTCATTTCTCGAAATAAGTCGGAAATACACTCACCTAAACCATAGTAAGTTAGATAAGGGACACAGTTTTCTCACTTGTACAATTGATTTTTAAGTAATTTTAATATAGAAAGAATCTTTATTATTCTAGAAAGGAACTGTAGTCCCGTTCACAACAGTTCAATCTTTATGACTAAATAAGTATTTACAAACAGTTAAAGTCATGGCAGTACCGGTCGCTGTCTAAAAGTGATCAAAATAGTTAAACATCTCCGTACGCAAACATGTTCTAAATGCAATGCCAATTAAGACCAAGTTTAGTCAAGATAAAATCGTAACACACACTGTTAAAAATAAACACAAAATGCGTTTTAATTTGTAGAAATATTATAATAATAATAATAATTTGGCTATCCTAGCTAGATTTTATTTGGCTTAAGGATAACCAGCCCTCGCCCCCGGGATTTACATAGACGGATTAAAATTAAGACATTAGTAAGGAAATAATAAAAATAGTAAAGTGTGTGAGTGTATGTGTGTGTATGTGTGTGTGTGTGTGTGTTTGTGGGTGTGTCTGTTTGTGTGTGTCTGTTTGTGTGTGTCTGTGTGTGTGTAGTATAGTATAGTATTTGTGTCCCTACAAAACGGGGAAAATTTAGGGTTACAAATGTTATTTTTGCTAATTAATAGGGGTAAAAATGTTAATTTCTCTATGTGTATAAGGTATGTTTTTATGCTGATGTAAGATGACATTTAAAACAAATAGCTGTCTCACACTGAGCACACCACACTCTTTATATAATGAGGTAGTTGGAAACGTAACGGGCCGCCAAGCTGCCACCTTCAGAATAGCCCGCTGTGCAATTTCCAGATGTTTTAAAGTTGTTTTGGCAATATCACCCCAACAACTAATACAATACAGAAAAATTGATTGGCATAAGGCATGGTAAACATTCCGGATAACTAGTGAATTAGCAATGATTCGAAGATTTTTAATGATGATAATTAATTTGCGAACCCTTGTTGTGAGCAAACTAAAATGTTCCTTAAAATTAAGATGTTTGTCCAGAACAATACCTAGGTATTTGATTTTGTCAGTAGAAACTATCGATGCGCAGATGTAATTGGCATTGCGCTAATGTTAAAGAGTGGGAGACTAGCCAGTCAGAAACGGCGTCCAAACCACGTTGAGAAGTTTATAAAAGATCAGGCCAAGATTTACCGTAGAAAGTTAATGCAGTGTCATCGGCGATTTTGCAGTAGTTTAGGCCCAGGTTACATAAATCATTTAAAAATATGAGAAAGAGTGTTGGGCCTAAAATGCTACCCTTCGGGACGCAATTTAAAATTGGTAGCTCATCACTCAAGTGGCTATTGATTTAAGTAATTTGGGAGCGATCTGAGAGATAGCTCCGGAAACGATTTAATTGATTTCCAAGAATACCCATTCCTTCCAGCTTAACTAATAGTGACGAAAGGATTACTGAGTCAAATGCCTTTGCAAGGTCCGAAAAACGGTTAAAACGTTTATTGCGTACAAGTTTTAATAATTTAACACTAATTAATACTAATGATATTATATCCCAGTCAATTAAGACATGCAAGGATACAATAATTCGCACAGAGCTGAAAATAAGTATAAATGCTCGGAACCCCATTAATTATTAATGCTGCAAAGTCCTCTCAGAAATATTGTAGCTTGACTACTATTTTAAGGACGGAAATTTGAACAGAGTAAGGTGATATTGACATTCATTTTGCCTGCATTGTTACGTATGCACTGACCTATCTGATAAATCTAAGCGTAGTATAATAGAAGTCAGTGAGCGTATATGCATAAAATTATCACAAAGCGACACAAATATAATACATTTTATATTAGTGTTAAAAGCCTTCGATCAGTTATATACTAGGTAAACGGTCAGTGGTCATAAAGTGTTGCGGAATCATAAGGTTTTGCTAACGATTTGGGAACCTATTTAGTTCATCATCATCATCATTTCAACCCATTACCCGACGACTACAGTGCACGGGTCTCCTCCCACAATGAGAGGGGTTTAAGCCGTTGTCCACCACGCTGGCCCAGTGCGGTGGTGAAACATTATGAAGAACTCTCTGGCATGCAGGTTTCCTCGCGATGTTTTTCATCAACTAGATATGCGTGATTTGGTGATTTGAACTCGGCCCCCCGAAATTGAAGCCGTAGTCATATGTACCGGTCTATCAACGTTTTCCTATTTCGTTACTTGATAATATTAAAAAAAAAATGTCGGTGTAAACTCGCAGTATATCTTGTTTAAAGTTACACCTACATAGGTATGCAGTTCATCATATAAATTATTTGTTGATTACATTTTTATACTATGTAATTATGGCCCCCACGATTGGTGAAACATTATGGAGCACTCTCGGGCATGCAGTTTTCCTACTGTGTAATTGTGACAGAATTTCATCAATATGTGTATCAATAGTTTTGTATGACAATCTTATGTTTTGAGCTACAAAGCTACAATTTAGAAAAAAGGTTTAATTTAAAGCATAGAGACCAGTTAAAATTTCATATATCTAATCTACCCCTAAAGGGGTAAAAAAAGGGAATGGAAATTTGTATGAAAGGCCTATGTTTTGAAGTTGGAGACACCGAAATTTGCATACGGGATTAACAGATACTTTGAAACTTCGCTTAGGTATAGCAATAATCCGTTATATAACTGGAATTCCTAATCAAAAAAGAGATATTAGAAATGAAAGTGGCAAGTACGACAAAATGCCAATCTGATATGTCGAATATATTTCCTGTTCTAACGGACATCAATAAAAGAAGAAGATTTATAAAGTATTTCTCTTTTTATCTATGTCCATTACTTCACTTGAAGTACAGGACATAGATATATAGAGAAATATGCTACACGTGCTTATCTAGCATGTGTAAAGAGTATCTATCAAATTTATTTTAATTTTTTTATTATTTATATCTTACCTAGTCGGGTATACATTAACCAAAATCCTCCTCTAAGTTTTCACTTACAATAATCTTCCATAAAATTGTTCGAAGATATTTTGACTGCAGGTTTTCAGTTCATTCCGAACCAACGAAATTAATGAGCATAACTTCATTGTTAAGTAATGAACTGAAAACCAAATGCAGTTATGCTTGGCAGTCTTCAAGAAGTTATATGTTTTGATGTCTTCTAGGATTCTTCTTCTTTTCTGCAGCCGAAGGATGATAGTGAGCATAGATGCCAATTAACCAATGGTTTAATTGCTAAACAAATTAACAACACTAACTAATTTAGCAACCACGCCACTTTGTGTCCTGAGTGGGAGTAAAATATTTATTTTACAAGTTATTTCAATATTTGTAACTGTTTTATTTTTACTGATCTTAAAGGGTATTTTAACGACCGGTTTGAATTTTTGACAAAAATATTTTTAGACACAAAATATAACAATTTTAATAACTCATTAATAATGTATATTTCTCGAAACAAGTCGGGCATACATTCACCTAAACCATAGTAAGTTAGATCACCGTACACAGCTTTTCACTTGGACAGTTGATTTTTAAGTAATTATAACATAGAAAGAATATTTATTATTCTAGAAATGAACTGTAGTGTCGTTCACAACAGTTCAATCGCTATGACTGATAAATATTTACATAGAGTTAAAGTCATGACAGTAACGGTCACTGTCTAATAGCGATCAAAATAGTTAAACATCTCCGTCCGCAAACATGTTCTAAATGTAAAGGCAATTAATAGCTAATAAAGAGCAAGTTAAGTGAAGAAAAAATTGCAACATGCACTGTTGATAATACAACAGAAACAGATCCTAATTTGCAGAAACATTGCGTACAACTTTTAATAATTTAAGTTTAATACTAATTATGTTATATTCCCGTCAATTAAGACCCCATTCGTTATAATTAATACTGCAAAGTCCCCTCAGAAACATTGTAGCTTTACTACTATTTTTAGATAAAATATTATTTGATATTGACATTCATTTTGTACTGCATTGTTACGTATGCACTGGCCTATATATATCAAAGCGTAGTATAAAAGAAGTCAGTGAGCGTATATATACGAGTATATACAATTAACACAAAGCTACACAAATATAATATATTTGATATTAGGGCTTAAAAAGCCTTCGATCAGTAATATACTAGGTAAACGTTCAGTCATCATAAAGTGTCCGTGAATCGTAAGGTTTTGTTGATAAATTGGGAACCTATTAAGTTTATCATCATCATTTCTACCCGTTACCCGACGACTACAGTGCACGGGTCTCCTCCCACAATAAGAGGAATTTAAGCAGTAGTCCACCACGTTAGACCAGTGCGGATTGGTGAAACATTATGGACAACTTTCAGGCATGCAGGTTTCCTCGCGATGTTTTTCATCAACTAGATATGCGTGATTGGTGATTAGAACTCGGCCCCCCGAAATTGAAGCCGTAGTCATAACTACCGGTCTATCAACGTTTTCCTATTTCGTTACTTGATAATATTTAAAAAACGTTAGATTTTATTTCGGTGTAAACTCGCAGTGTATCTTGTTTAAAGTTACACCTACATAGGCATGCAGTTCATCGTATAAATTATTTGTTGATTACATTTTTACATTATGTAATTGTGGGCACCACGATTGGTGAAACATTATAGAGAACTCTGAGGCATCCAGGTTTCCTTCTATGTAATTATGACTGAATGTCATCAATATGTGTGAAGGCTATCAATAGTTTTGTAAGACAGTCTTATGTTTTGAATTTAGATACATGGGAATATGTATTTTCGAGTATGTTATGCGCTTTAAATAATAAACATCTTAATAATTTAATAAGTAATATCTTAAGGTTGGTAAAATAGGGAGTGAAAGTTTCTTCCGATTTATTTTATTATGAAATCTACAAAGCTAAAATTTAGAAAATAGGTGTATTTTAAAGCATAGATAGCAGTTAAAATTTCATTTATCCAAACTACCCCTAAACGGGTATAATTTGGAGTGGAATGTTATATGAAAGTTCTATGTTTTGAAGTTCGAGACACAGAAATTTGCATTAAAATTCGAAAACGTGTTTTCGATACATAGCAGTGTACGATTCATTGAACGCCGCATACTGGATTAACAGATTCCTTAAAACTACGCGCTAAGGAATAGCAATAATCCGTAATATAACAATACAAAACAATACACACCAGTGTGTATTTCTGTCTGTATAAACTATTTAACTGATTTTAAACAAATTTGTGGGTAGCTTTCTTTCTAGGGTTCAACGGGGTTCTTCTCAAGTTCAAAGGAAATCAGGAATTCTACGCTAACGAAGATGCAGGCATCCGCTTGAGTCACCCTGAGGTACACACTATAATGTCCTTGTTTAGGAGTTTTTTCACAGTAATTTTTAAAACTTTTCTTTCATATTCGTACCTCAAATAAATAAATAAATCAGATGTAGATAATGATATAAACTTGAGAGTATGCATTTCTGTCTGATTGTAACCTGATAATTTCAGGACGTAAATAAATAAATATACTATGGCAATACACACATCGCCATCTAACCCCAAAGTAAGGGTGGCTTTTGTTATGGGTACTAAGATGACTGATGAATATTTTATGAATTTTATATATAAATACTTATAATATACAAATAGACAACCAAACACTGAAAAACATTCACGTTCATCACACAAACATTTTCTCAACTCACGGCCTTGGACTCAAAATCAGGGTCGCTGTAACATCACTAGGAATTTCAAAATTTAATTGCAGGTGAAGTCGCGGGCAATAGCTAGTAATATATTGATTTCAAAAATATTGAAACTGGTTCCAAAAATATGCTGGCCCCATCTCACATTCTATATTATATTAGATACTAGCTGTCCCGGCGAACTTCGTACCGCAGATCATTTTTTTTTTTGATAAATGTAATATTTTAATACTTATTATCCTATTCCGGTCTAAGAGGAATCCAAAACATCAAATATCATAAAAATTGGTCCACCCGTTTTTAAATTTTAAATGCTGTAACTAACACAACTTTTTTTTATATATATAGATTTACATATGAAATTGGCGTTTTGTAATGGAGGAATAAACTATAAATTCGTTTCATTTTAAATATTATGATAAAACCAAAGGAAAAACCAAATGAACTATGGTTTTCAAAACATGAGTAGTAGCTGAAAAAATTTTAAATTGGAATTCCTAACCAAAAAGAGTTATTAGAAATGAAAGTGGCAAGTACGGCAAAACGCTAATCTGATATGTAAGGACCTAATATATTTCCTGTTCTATCGGACGTCAATAAAAGATGAAGATTTATAACATAATTCCGTATCTTATTACCTCAAGTACCAGACACGTGTAAAGAGTATCTATCACATTGATTTTAATATCATTTAATATTAATATCTTACCTAGTCGGGTATTCATGATCGAAAATCCTCCTGAAAGTTTTCTCTTCTGCATCCTCAATTATCTTCTATAGAATTGTTCGAAGATGTTTTTACCGCAGGTTTTCTGTTCATGTCGAAACAACGAAATTAATGAGCATTACTTCATTGTTAAGTCATAAACTAAAAACCAAATGCAGTTACATTGGGCAGTCTTGAAGAAGTTATATATTTTGATGTCTTCTAGGATTCTTCTTCTTTTCTTCAGCTGTAATAATAAAGTGAGCGTAGATGCCAATTAAAAAGTGCTATAATTACTAAAAAAATATATAACACTAAATAATTAGCATCCACACCACTTTGTGTCCTGCGTGGGAATAAAATATTTATGTTACAAGTTATTTCAATATATATTTAAAAGTTATTTCAACGGCCGGTGTTATTTTTTTTTACAAACACATTTTTAGACACAATTATTACAATTCCAAATAATATATTAATAACGAATATGTCCTATAATACATTAATAATGACTTAACCTTAGTAAGTTAGATCACCGGACACAGTTTTCTCACTTGTGCGATTATTTTTTAAGTAATTTTAACATAGAAAGAAACTTTATTGTTCTATAAAGCAACTGTAATTTTCTTTTTGTTTTCTATTAACTGAGATTGAACTGTTCTGTCCCGTTCAGAACAGTTCAATCTCTGTGACTAAATAAATATGAACAAACACTTAAATTCATGACAGTACCGGTCGCTGTTTAAAAGCGATCCGAATAGTGAAAGGTCTTCGTATGCAAACATGTTTGAAATGCAATGCCAATTACGAGCTAATAAAGAGCAAGTTTAGTCAAAACAAAATTGCAAGATACACTGTTAAAAATACAACGGATAATGATCTTAATTTGTGGCAGCATTGCGTACAACTTTAATTTATTTATCTTTAATACTAATTTTATTTTATTATACTTTAATACTAATTTTATTTTATCTGACTGGTCATGGAAACAAAAATTCGCAGAGAGCTGAAAATAAGTATAAATGCTCGGAACCCCATAAGTAATTAATGCTGCAAAGTGCCCTCAGAAATATGGTAGCTTTACTACTACTTTTAGAGCGGAAATTTGACCGGACTAATAATGATATTGACATTCGTTTTGTCCTGCATTGTAACGTATGCACTGACCTATATCAAAGCGTATTATAATAGAAGTCAGTGAGCGTATGTGTATAAAATTATCGCAATAAAATACGAATATAATAAAAATGACAAAAGGGTTATGACGCCCGATTGGAGCAGTTGGCAGCGACCCTACTTTCTGAGTCCGTCCGTCTAAGGCCGTGGGTTCGATTCCCACAACTATAAAATGTTTGTGTGATGAACATGAATGTTTTTCAGTGTCTTGGTGGTTACCTGAAGTATTTATGTAGGTATATTTTTTTATAAAAATATTCATCAGTCATCTTAGTACCCATAACACAAGCTACGCTTACTTTGGCGATAGATGGCGATGTGTGTATTGTCGTAGTATATTTATATTTATTTATTTATTATTTATAAAAGCCTACGATCAGTAATAAACTAGGTATACGATCAGTCGTCATAAAGTGTCCGGGAATCATAAGGTTTTACTAACGATTTACGGACCTATTCATCAACATCATTTTAACCCTACGACTACAGGGCACGGGTCTCCTCCCACAATGAGAAGGTTTTAAGCCGTAGTCCAGCACGCCCAGTGCGGATTGGTGAAACATTATGGACAACTCTCAGGTATGCAGGTTTTCTCAAGATATATTTCGTCACCTACTGTTGCGTGATTGGTGATACCAACTCGGCCCCCCGAAATTAAAGCCGAACTCATAACTACCGGGCTATCACCGTTTCCCTATTAAGTTACTTTGAAAATATAAAAAAAAGAGATTTTTTTTTGATCGGTATAAACTTACATAGGTATTTCTTGTTTAAAGTTATATCTATATAGGCGAATTATTTTATGTAAAAAAAAAAATTAAGCACCATTCATTAAGACTATTAACTAAAAATTTAAAGGTGTAAATATGCCATTCTTTATATTTTAGAGATTTGTATACAATACAATTTGGTTTGGTTTTTGTTTTGGTTTTGGGCAGATTGGGTCTTGGAACACGAAATGGCAGAAGTGAACGCCTCATATAGTTTGCAACTGAAAATGACCTTCTAATAGATTTCATCTTGGTTAGATCGCGATGGAGAACATCTATAAGAAATGCTCATACACGACCCGGTGCAGACTGTGGATCAGACCACCAACTACTGATCTCAAAGTTTAAACTTAAACTAAGAGCGGCTGGAAGTCTCGAAAAGCAGAAGAGAATCTTACTTGCACTTGTTTTCCCCATATTTTTATACGCTCCAGAGACGTGGACTTTGCGACTGGTCGAGAAGAAGAAAATTGATGCTCAGGGGAGGAATGCTGGGAGTGTCATGGACCGAATTTCGTACCAACATCTCAACACTCCAATAAATCGAAATTTGAAAGACGTCTTTCAGCGTTAGTATAGAGTCGCATCTTAAAATTCTTCGGGCACGTCTCCCGGCGTGAGAGTGACTCCATAGGACGTCTTGTCGTGCAGGACAAGGTGGAAGGCACTGCGGTCCTTTGCACGAGTGCACCAGGCTTTCGGCCAGCCGAGAAAAGTGGCGGATGCTCGTGGGGCGCGTGACATCTGCCCTCAAAGACGCTTTATGATGACCACGACCACTCTGTCAAGAGTGTAACGACAAAGAAGAAGAATACTACAAATAATACTTTTATAAACATAAACTGCACCCTTTGAATTTTATTAAATTGCTAACTCTGTTAAGTGTTGGTGTACAATTTTCATACTGACTTTTTTATTCTATATCTCTTCTTCAATTAATATTATAACGAGGTCTTTAAGTAAAATTGAAACAAATAATAATTGAAAGGTTTACTTTAAAAAATCTATATATGCATGCATAACTTGCAAGACTTTTATAAAATAAGACAATATAAGAAAATGCCATGATTAAATAAGTGACCATTCGTCCAAAACTTGAACAAGAGTGGCGAAAATAAATTAGCAGCGAATATTACTTCCCCCTGCCAATAAATAGCAACTACAGAAAGGCATCTTAGTGAAGTTCATGGGTTTTTTTTTCATTTCTGTAAGGTTGAATAATATGCGACTAGCTCAAAGTTCAAACTTCGAGAGTTTGATTCGGGCCTCCTCCTTATTGATCTGAATGCATTAATTAAAAAGTCGGGCATACCTAGGCCTAAGTTAGATCACCGGATACAGTTTTCTCACTTGCATTATTGTGCACATGATTTTTTAAGTAATTTTAACATAAAAAGAAACTATATTATTCTAGACAGGAATTGTAGTCCCATTCACAAAATTTTAATCTCTATGACTAAATATATATTTACGAACAGTTAAATTCATGACAGTACCGGTCGCAGTCTAAAAGCAATCAAAATAGTAAAACATCTTCGAATGCAAACATGATCAAGGTGAGGTCATAAAGAGCAAGTTTAGTCAAGATAAAATCGCAACACACACTGTAAAAATACAACAGGCAATGATATTAATTTGTGGCAACAATGCGTAAAACTTTTATTAATTTAACCTTAATACTAATTTTATTATATTCCGCTCGATTTAGACATGCAAGAAAACAATAATTCGCACAGAGCTGAAAATTTGTATAAATGCTCGGAACCCTATTATTAATGCTGCAATCTCCCCATATTAATATTGTAGCTTCACTACTATTTTGTGGGTGGAAATTCGACCGGACTAATCGTGATTTATTTATTTATGGACACTAACAATATACTTACTTACCATATAAACTTGTACAATATTCTACACATTCACTTATATGTACATCGATAACAAGTTATCATGACATTCACAAAAATTAATAATAATGAAATGTAAACACAGCAAAAATAATCATAAAGATAGGAAGGAATAGGTGCTTTGTATGTAATATCTATCTTGAGGGAAGGCTCAACGATAGGTAAGCGATTAAGTTTTTTTTTTAATACCGGGTAAGAGTTATGAAATATGTCGATGCCAGGTAATAATCGTGATATAACGTTGTATTCTGCACACATGCGGGCTATCGGGGCTTGTTTTAAAAGATGCGTTCTAGCAAAAGTTATATAAAAGGTTTTTCGTGTTGGAATTGTACAATAACGGGGATATCTACTTGGGACAGAAAGATTGATCCGCAGGGTGATCACTGCTGTCAAACGTCACTTTTGTTTATTTATTGTATGGAAAAGTGACGTTTGACAGCAGTGATTGCAAGATTTACGCCTGTCGCATTGCTGTCGCGAGATACGTAATCACCCTGCCCTTCAAGTAAATTTCATTTTATTTTATTTTGATATTGACATTCGTTTTGTCCTGCATTGTAACGTATGCACTGACCTCTATTAAAGCCATAAGAACAAAGTTATCACCGTCCCCTTCAAATTATGAAAACATATAAATATGAACGACTCGTAAGTGCCTGTGATAGGCCTACATCAATAAAGAATGTTAGAATTTGAATTTGAATTTAACGATTTGTGAACCTATTTAGCTCATCATCTCATGTCAGCCTATTACCGGACGACTACATTGCATGGGTCTTCTCCAACAATGAGAAGGGTTTGAGCCGTAGTCCACCACGTGGCCCAGTGCGGATTGGTTAAACTTTATGGAGAACTCTCAGGCATGCAGGTTTCCTCACGATGTATTTGTCACCTAGTGTTGCGTGATTGGTGATACGAACTCGGCCCCCAGAAATTGAAGCCGAAGTCATAACTACAGGGCTATCACCGTTTCCCTATTCGGTTTATTAAGAAGTGCGAGTGTGGTATCATTTACTTATCTGTAAATGATGATTGGTAGCTCCGCCACGCCACCAATGATGAGCTTCTGCCTTACCTTACCTTGGTACTATATGAACCCAATTCAGTCTCTTCAACACACCATCAAGAGATTAAAGATTTTAATCTATGATTTTCGTGGTTAATCAACATTTCTTAAAAATAATTCAACGGGTACATACCACGACCATATTATGGGAATTGTCGATATTTTAAGGTACGAGATGTCAAGTTGGATGTCACGGATAGAATCTGACTACCCGCTTTCGCGTTCCTTTTGTAGGTATTTCACGAACTGTTCGACATACTACACTGGCAACGTCACACTTTAAATTGAGAAGCTGTACGATGCTTCCTTGGTTTTCATCGGTGATTCCAACATCGCACCGTCCCTTGTAAGTAAAGAGCATCACATAGGGCGTTAGCACGATTTGTAAGGCAACCGTCGCCAGGTGACGTCTATTGTTGGGTGACGATCCATCACACAACCATCCCCGAATACTTGTCCGTGTCCATGCTTCAGGTATAATGCGTGACCAAAAGTACCATTAGATTGAACATGAATAAGTACATCCAGGAATGGTAAGCTGCTGTTCTTTTCCATTTTATACGCTACCGATATTCTGTTATGAATGTCGTTGAGATATGCCAGATATAGTTCGTGAAATAGCAACAAAAAGAACACCATAGCGGATAGTTAAAGACTGCCCGTGACATCCAACTTGACATCTTATACCTCCGCAGTCCCGTCGTGACCACGATCAACTGGGTCGAAATATCGACAAACCCTATAATTTTATCGTAGTAGGTACCCGTTGATCTATATTTAAGAAACATCGAGAGATTGTTATTTAGCTCGTATAGTACAAAGAAACTGTAGCTCCCCCCCACAGATCAACAGAGGTTTGAATTGCATAACGTGTGCAAGTATATTAAAGAAAGACTTTTAAAGTGACCATTTAGAATTGGGCCAAGTGGCACAAGTAGAAATGAAAGTGGTAAGTACGACAAAACGCCAATCTTATATGTAAGGACCTAATATATTTCCTGTTCTATAGGACGTCATAAAAGATGAAGATTTATAACATATTTCTCTAACTTATTATTCTCTTTTTATCACAAGTACCTAACGCGTGTTAAGAGTATTTATCACATTGATTTTAATTATTATAAATATCTTACTTAGTTGGCTATACATTAACCAAAATCCTCCTCAAAGTTTTCACCTCTGTATCCTCACGTACAATAATCTGCCATAGAATTGTTCGAAGATGTTTTTACCGCAGGTTTTCTGTTCATGTCGAAACAACGAAATTAATGAGCATTACTTCATTGTTAAGTCATAAACTAAAAACCAAATGCAGTTACATTGGGCAGTCTTGAAGAAGTTATATATTTTGATGTCTTCTAGGATTCTTCTTCTTTGCTACAGCCGTAGGCTGATAGTGAGCATAGATGGCAATTAACCAATGCTTTAATTACTAAAAAAAATAACAACACTAATTAATTTAGCACCCACGCCACTTTGTGTCCTGCGTGGGAATAAAATATTAATTTTACAAGTTATTTCAATAATTGCAACTTATTTATTTTTACTGACCTTAAGAGTTATTTCAACGACCGGTATGATTTTTTGACAAATCATTTAAAGACACAATATATTACAATTTGAAATAATACATTAATAATGCATGTCTCGAAACAAGTGGGCCTAACGACTAAGTTACTAGAAATTCTATGCTAGCGGCATCCGCTTGAGTCACTCTGAGGTCCACACACTAATGTCCTTTATTTAGGAGTTTTTTCACAGTAATTTTTAAAACTTTGCTTTTATACATCAGATGTAGATAATGATATAAACTTGAGAGTATGTATTTCTGTCTGATTGTAACCTAATAATTTCAGGACTTAAATAAATAAGTATACAACGGCAATACACACATCGCCATCTAGCCTCATAGAAAGCGTAGTTTTTGTTATAGGTACTTAGATGACTGATGAATATATTTATGAATAATGTACATTAATACTTATAATATACATATTATTAGTACGCCCAGAGACTGAAAAACATTCATGTTCATCGCATAAACATTTTCTAGTTGTGGGAATCTAACCCACGCCCTTGGACTCAGAAAGCAGGGTCGCTGTAACTTAACAATGAAATTTCAAATTTCTTGCGGGTGAAGTCGCGGGCAACAGCTAGTATTATAAAGATTTATAAATATCCTGGCCCCATCTCACACCGTGCGATTGTAAAATCTTTCGTGAGCGAGCTTACAAAATACTAGACTAATAATAAAACAGCGAATGAAGATCCAAAGACGAACTATACATCTTACATTCTATATATTACATTAGATATTTGGATATTAGGAGTATCAAGTCATTTCATTTTAAATATAATAATAAAACCAAAAGAAATAACCAATGAATTATGGTTTTTAAAACATGAGTAAATAGCTGTATAAATTTAAAATTAGAATTCCTAACGAAAAAGAGATATTAGAAATGAAAGTGGCAAGTACGATAAGACGCCAATCTGATATATTATCTGATATGTATATTAGCTGTTCTATCGGACGTCAGTAAAAAATATAGATTTAAAAGCGATCTCTCTTTCTATCTATTTCCAGTAGGTACTTTAAGTAACTAAATCGTCTAAAGAGTATTTATCAAATAGATTATAATATTATTTATTATTTATATCTTTCCTAGTCGGGTGTAAATTGACCAAAATCTTCCTAGAAGTTTTCACCTCTGCATCCAATCTTCTATAGAATTTTTCGAAGATATTGTGACTGCAGGTTTTTCATTCATGTCAAAACATCGAAATTAACGAGCATTACTTCATTGTTAAGTCATGAACTGAAAACCAAATGCAGTTACATTTGGCAGTCTTCAAGAAGTTATATGTTTTGATGTCTTCTTTTCTTCAGCCGTAATAATAAAGTGAGCATAGATGACAATTAAAAAGTGCTATAATTACTAAAAAATTAACAACACTAACTAATTTAGCACCCACGCCACTTTGTGTCCTGCGTGGGAGTAAAGAATTTATTTTAAAAGTTATTTCAATATTTTTAACTATTTAATTTTTACTGACCTTAAAAATTATTTTAACGACCGGTTTAAATTTTTGGACAAAAATATTTTTAGACACAAAATATAGCAATTTTAAATAACACATTAATAATGTTCATTTCTCGAAATAAGTTGGAAATACACTCACCTAAACCTTAATAAGTTAGATAAGGGACACAGTTTTCTCACTTGTACAATTGATTGATTTTTAAGTAATTTTAATATAGAAAGAATCTTTATTATTCTAGAAATGAACTGTAGTCCCGTTCACAACAGTTCAATTGCTATGACTGATAAATATTTACAAAGAGTTGACAGTAACGGTCACTGTCTAATAGCGATCAAAATAGTTAAACATCTCCGTCCGCAAACATGTTCTAAATGTAAAGGCAATTAATAGCTAATAAAGAGCAAGTTAAGTGAAGAAAAAATTGCAACATGCACTGTTGATAATACAACAGAAACAGATCCTAATTTGCAGAAACATTGCGTACAACTTTTAATAATTTAAGTTTAATACTAATTATGTTATATTCCCGTCAATTAAGACCCCATTCGTTATAATTAATACTGCAAAGTCCCCTCAGAAACATTGTAGCTTTACTACTATTTTTAGATAAAATATTATTTGATATTGACATTCATTTTGTACTGCATTGTTACGTATGCACTGGCCTATATATATCAAAGCGTAGTATAAAAGAAGTCAGTGAGCGTATATATACGAGTATATACAATTAACACAAAGCTACACAAATATAATATATTTGATATTAGGGCTTAAAAAGCCTTCGATCAGTAATATACTAGGTAAACGTTCAGTCATCATAAAGTGTCCGTGAATCGTAAGGTTTTGCTGATAAATTGGGAACCTATTAAGTTTATCATCATCATTTCTACCCGTTACCCGACGACTACAGTGCACGGGTCTCCTCCCACAATAAGAGGAATTTAAGCAGTAGTCCACCACGTTAGACCAGTGCGGATTGGTGAAACATTATGGACAACTTTCAGGCATGCAGGTTTCCTCGCGATGTTTTTCATCAACTAGATATGCGTGATTGGTGATTAGAACTCGGCCCCCCGAAATTGAAGCCGTAGTCATAACTACCGGTCTATCAACGTTTTCCTATTTCGTTACTTGATAATATTTAAAAAACGTTAGATTTTATTTCGGTGTAAACTCGCAGTGTATCTTGTTTAAAGTTACACCTACATAGGCATGCAGTTCATCGTATAAATTATTTGTTGATTACATTTTTACATTATGTAATTGTGGGCACCACGATTGGTGAAACATTATAGAGAACTCTGAGGCATCCAGGTTTCCTTCTATGTAATTATGACTGAATGTCATCAATATGTGTGAAGGCTATCAATAGTTTTGTAAGACAGTCTTATGTTTTGAATTTAGATACATGGGAATATGTATTTTCGAGTATGTTATGCGCTTTAAATAATAAACATCTTAATAATTTAATAAGTAATATCTTAAGGTTGGTAAAATAGGGAGTGAAAGTTTCTTCCGATTTATTTTATTATGAAATCTACAAAGCTAAAATTTAGAACATAGGTGTATTTTAAAGCATAGATAGCAGTTAAAATTTCATTTATCCAAACTACCCCTAAACGGGTATAATTTATTACGGGTATAAATAATTCTATGTTTTGAAGTTCGAGACACAGAAATTTGCATCAAAATTCGAAAACGTGTTTTCGATACATAGCAGTGTACGATTCATTGAACGCCGCATACTGGATTAACAGATTCTTTAAAACTACGCTAAGGTATAGCAATAATCCGTAATATAACAATACACACCAGTGTGTATTTCTGTCTGTATAAACTATTTAACTGATTTTAAACAAATTTGTGGGTAGCTTTCTTTCTAGGGTTCAACGGGGTTCTTCTCAAGTTCAAAGGAAATCAGGAATTCTACGCTAACGAAGATGCAGGCATCCGCTTGAGTCACCCTGAGGTACACACTATAATGTCCTTGTTTAGGAGTTTTTTCACAGTAATTTTTAAAACTTTTCTTTCATATTCGTACATCAAATAAATAAATAAATCAGATGTAGATAATGATATAAACTTGAGACTATGCATTTCTGTCTGATTGTAACCTGATAATTTCAGGACGTAAATAAATAAATATACTATGGCAATACACACATCGCCATCTAACCCCAAAGTAAGGATGGCTTTTGTTATGGGTACTAAGATGACTGATGAATATTTTATGAATTTTATATATAAATACTTATAATATACAAATAGACAACCAAACACTGAAAAACATTCACGTTCATCACACAAACATTTTCTCAACTCACGGCCTTGGACTCAAAATCAGGGTCGCTGTAACATCACTAGGAATTTCAAAATTTAATTGCAGGTGAAGTCGCGGGCAATAGCTAGTAATATATTGATTTCAAAAATATTGAAACTGGTTCCAAAAATATGCTGGCCCCATCTCACATTCTATATTATATTAGATACTAGCTGTCCCGGCGAACTTCGTACCGCAGATCATTTTTTTTTTTTGATAAATGTAATATTTTAATACTTATTATCCTATTCCGGTCTAAGAGGAATCCAAAACATCAAATATCATAAAAATTGGTCCACCCGTTTTTAAGTTTTAAATGCTGTAACTAACACAACTTTTTTTTATATATATAGATTTACATATGAAATTGGCGTTTTGTAATGGAGGAATAAACTATAAATTCGTTTCATTTTAAATATTATGATAAAACCAAAGGAAAAACCAAATGAACTATGGTTTTCAAAACATGAGTAGTAGCTGAAAAATTTTTAAATTGGAATTCCTAACCAAAAAGAGTTATTAGAAATGAAAGTGGCAAGTACGGCAAAACGCCAATCTGATATGTAAGGACCTAATATATTTCCTGTTCTATCGGACGTCAATAAAAGATGAAGATTTATAACATAATTCCGTATCTTATTACCTCAAGTACCAGACACGTGTAAAGAGTATCTATCACATTGATTTTAATATCATTTAATATTAATATCTTACCTAGTCGGGTATTCATGATCGAAAATCCTCCTGAAAGTTTTCTCTTCTGCATCCTCAATTATCTTCTATAGAATTGTTCGAAGATGTTTTTACCGCAGGTTTTCTGTTCATGTCGAAACAACGAAATTAATGAGCATTACTTCATTGTTAAGTCATAAACTAAAAACCAAATGCAGTTACATTGGGCAGTCTTGAAGAAGTTATATATTTTGATGTCTTCTAGGATTCTTCTTCTTTTCTTCAGCTGTAATAATAAAGTGAGCGTAGATGCCAATTAAAAAGTGCTATAATTACTAAAAAAATATATAACACTAAATAATTAGCATCCACACCACTTTGTGTCCTGCGTGGGAATAAAATATTTATGTTACAAGTTATTTCAATATATATTTAAAAGTTATTTCAACGGCCGGTGTTATTTTTTTTTACAAACACATTTTTAGACACAATTATTACAATTCCAAATAATATATTAATAACGAATATGTCCTATAATACATTAATAATGACTTAACCTTAGTAAGTTAGATCACCGGACACAGTTTTCTCACTTGTGCGATTATTTTTTAAGTAATTTTAACATAGAAAGAAACTTTATTGTTCTATAAAGCAACTGTAATTTTCTTTTTGTTTTCTATTAACTGAGATTGAACTGTTCTGTCCCGTTCAGAACAGTTCAATCTCTGTGACTAAATAAATATGAACAAACACTTAAATTCATGACAGTACCGGTCGCTGTTTAAAAGCGATCCGAATAGTGAAAGGTCTTCGTATGCAAACATGTTTGAAATGCAATGCCAATTACGAGCTAATAAAGAGCAAGTTTAGTCAAAACAAAATTGCAAGATACACTGTTAAAAATACAACGGATAATGATCTTAATTTGTGGCAGCATTGCGTACAACTTTAATTTATTTATCTTTAATACTAATTTTATTTTATTATACTTTAATACTAATTTTATTTTATCTGACTGGTCATGGAAACAAAAATTCGCAGAGAGCTGAAAATAAGTATAAATGCTCGGAACCCCATAAGTAATTAATGCTGCAAAGTGCCCTCAGAAATATGGTAGCTTTACTACTACTTTTAGAGCGGAAATTTGACCGGACTAATAATGATATTGACATTCGTTTTGTCCTGCATTGTAACGTATGCACTGACCTATATCAAAGCGTATTATAATAGAAGTCAGTGAGCGTATGTGTATAAAATTATCGCAATAAAATACGAATATAATAAAAATGACAAAAGGGTTATGACGCCCGATTGGAGCAGTTGGCAGCGACCCTACTTTCTGAGTCCGTCCGTCTAAGGCCGTGGGTTCGATTCCCACAACTATAAAATGTTTGTGTGATGAACATGAATGTTTTTCAGTGTCTTGGTGGTTACCTGAAGTATTTATGTAGGTATATTTTTTTATAAAAATATTCATCAGTCATCTTAGTACCCATAACACAAGCTACGCTTACTTTGGCGATAGATGGCGATGTGTGTATTGTCGTAGTATATTTATATTTATTTATTTATTATTTATAAAAGCCTACGATCAGTAATAAACTAGGTATACGATCAGTCGTCATAAAGTGTCCGGGAATCATAAGGTTTTACTAACGATTTACGGACCTATTCATCAACATCATTTTAACCCTACGACTACAGGGCACGGGTCTCCTCCCACAATGAGAAGGTTTTAAGCCGTAGTCCAGCACGCCCAGTGCGGATTGGTGAAACATTATGGACAACTCTCAGGTATGCAGGTTTTCTCAAGATATATTTCGTCACCTACTGTTGCGTGATTGGTGATACCAACTCGGCCCCCCGAAATTAAAGCCGAACTCATAACTACCGGGCTATCACCGTTTCCCTATTAAGTTACTTTGAAAATATAAAAAAAAGAGATTTTTTTTTGATCGGTATAAACTTACATAGGTATTTCTTGTTTAAAGTTATATCTATATAGGCGAATTATTTTATGTAAAAAAAAAATTAAGCACCATTCATTAAGACTATTAACTAAAAATTTAAAGGTGTAAATATGCCATTCTTTATATTTTAGAGATTTGTATACAATACAATTTGGTTTGGTTTTTGTTTTGGTTTTGGGCAGATTGGGTCTTGGAACACGAAATGGCAGAAGTGAACGCCTCATATAGTTTGCAACTGAAAATGACCTTCTAATAGATTTCATCTTGGTTAGATCGCGATGGAGAACATCTATAAGAAATGCTCATACACGACCCGGTGCAGACTGTGGATCAGACCACCAACTACTGATCTCAAAGTTTAAACTTAAACTAAGAGCGGCTGGAAGTCTCGAAAAGCAGAAGAGAATCTTACTTGCACTTGTTTTCCCCATATTTTTATACGCTCCAGAGACGTGGACTTTGCGACTGGTCGAGAAGAAGAAAATTGATGCTCAGGGGAGGAATGCTGGGAGTGTCATGGACCGAATTTCGTACCAACATCTCAACACTCCAATAAATCGAAATTTGAAAGACGTCTTTCAGCGTTAGTATAGAGTCGCATCTTAAAATTCTTCGGGCACGTCTCCCGGCGTGAGAGTGACTCCATAGGACGTCTTGTCGTGCAGGACAAGGTGGAAGGCACTGCGGTCCTTTGCACGAGTGCACCAGGCTTTCGGCCAGCCGAGAAAAGTGGCGGATGCTCGTGGGGCGCGTGACATCTGCCCTCAAAGACGCTTTATGATGACCACGACCACTCTGTCAAGAGTGTAACGACAAAGAAGAAGAATACTACAAATAATACTTTTATAAACATAAACTGCACCCTTTGAATTTTATTAAATTGCTAACTCTGTTAAGTATTGGTGTACAATTTTCATACTGACTTTTTTATTCTATATCTCTTCTTCAATTAATATTATAACGAGGTCTTTAAGTAAAATTGAAACAAATAATAATTGAAAGGTTTACTTTAAAAATCTATATATGCATGCATAACTTGCAAGACTTTTATAAAATAAGACAATATAAGAAAATGCCATGATTAAATAAGTGACCATTCGTCCAAAACTTGAACAAGAGTGGCGAAAATAAATTAGCAGCGAATATTACTTCCCCCTGCCAATAAATAGCAACTACAGAAAGGCATCTTAGTGAAGTTCATGGGTTTTTTTTTCATTTCTGTAAGGTTGAATAATATGCGACAAGCTCAAAGTTCAAACTTCGAGAGTTTGATTCGGGCCTCCTCCTTATTGATCTGAATGCATTAATTAAAAAGTCGGGCTTACCTAGGCCTAAGTTAGATCACCGGATACAGTTTTCTCACTTGCATTATTGTGCACATGATTTTTTAAGTAATTTTAGCATAAAAAGAAACTATATTATTCTAGACAGGAATTGTAGTCCCATTCACAAAATTTCAATCTCTATGACTAAATATATATTTACAAACAGTTAAATTCATGACAGTACCGGTCGCAGTCTAAAAGCAATCAAAATAGTAAAACATCTTCGAATGCAAACATGATCAAGGTGCAATGTCAATTAAGAGCTAATAAAGAGCAAGTTTAGTCAAGATAAAATCGCAACACACACTGTAAAAATACAACAGGCAATGATATTAATGTGTGGCAACAATGCGTAAAACTTTTATTAATTTAACCTGAATACTAATTTTATTATATTCCGCTCGATTTAGACATGCAAGAAAACAATAATTCGCACAGAGCTGACAATTTGTATAAATGCACGGAACCCTATTATTAATGCTGCAATCTCCCCATATTAATATTGTAGCTTCACTACTATTTTGTGGGTGGAAATTCGACCGGACTAATCGTGATTTATTTATTTATGGACACTAACAATATACTTACTTACCATATAAACTTGTACAATATTCTACACATTCACTTATATGTACATCGATAACAAGTTATCATGACATTCACAAAAATTAATAATAATGAAATGTAAACACAGCAAAAATAATCATAAAGATAGGAAGGAATAGGTGCTTTGTATGTAATATCTATCTTGAGGGAAGGCTCAACGATAGGTAAGCGATTAAGTTTTTTTTTTAATACCGGGTAAGAGTTATGAAATATGTCGATGCCAGGTAATAATCGTGATATAACGTTGTATTCTGCACACATGCGGGCTATCGGGGCTTGTTTTAAAAGATGCGTTCTAGCAAAAGTTATATAAAAGGTTTTTCGTGTTGGAATTGTACAATAACGGGGATATCTACTTGGGACAGAAAGATTGATCCGCAGGGTGATCACTGCTGTCAAACGTCACTTTTGTTTATTTATTGTATGGAAAAGTGACGTTTGACAGCAGTGATTGCAAGATTTACGCCTGTCGCATTGCTGTCGCGAGATACGTAATCACCCTGCCCTTCAAGTAAATTTCATTTTATTTTATTTTGATATTGACATTCGTTTTGTCCTGCATTGTAACGTATGCACTGACCTCTATTAAAGCCATAAGAACAAAGTTATCACCGTCCCCTTCAAATTATGAAAACATATATATATGAACGACTCGTAAGTGCCTGTGATAGGCCTACATCAATAAAGAATGTTAGAATTTGAATTTGAATTTAACGATTTGTGAACCTATTTAGCTCATCATCTCATGTCAGCCTATTACCGGACGACTACATTGCATGGGTCTTCTCCAACAATGAGAAGGGTTTGAGCCGTAGTCCACCACGTGGCCCAGTGCGGATTGGTTAAACTTTATGGAGAACTCTCAGGCATGCAGGTTTCCTCACGATGTATTTGTCACCTAGTGTTGCGTGATTGGTGATACGAACTCGGCCCCCAGAAATTGAAGCCGAAGTCATAACTACAGGGCTATCACCGTTTCCCTATTCGGTTTATTAAGAAGTGCGAGTGTGGTATCATTTACTTATCTGTAAATGATGATTGGTAGCTCCGCCACGCCACCAATGATGAGCTTCTGCCTTACCTTGGTACTATATGAACCCAATTCAGTCTCTTCAACACACCATCAAGAGATTAAAGATTTTAATCTATGATTTTCGTGGTTAATCAACATTTCTTAAAAATAATTCAACGGGTACATACCACGACCATATTATGGGAATTGTCGATATTTTAAGGTACGAGATGTCAAGTTGGATGTCACGGATAGAATCTGACTACCCGCTTTCGCGTTCCTTTTGTAGGTATTTCACGAACTGTTCGACATACTACACTGGCAACGTCACACTTTAAATTGAGAAGCTGTACGATGCTTCCTTGGTTTTCATCGGTGATTCCAACATCGCACCGTCCCTTGTAAGTAAAGAGCATCACATAGGGCGTTAGCACGATTTGTAAGGCAACCGTCGCCAGGTGACGTCTATTGTTGGGTGACGATCCATCACACAACCATCCCCGAATACTTGTCCGTGTCCATGCTTCAGGTATAATGCGTGACCAAAAGTACCATTAGATTGAACATGAATAAGTACATCCAGGAATGGTAAGCTGCTGTTCTTTTCCATTTTATACGCTACCGATATTCTGTTATGAATGTCGTTGAGATATGCCAGATATAGTTCGTGAAATAGCAACAAAAAGAAAACACCATAGCGGATAGTTAAAGACTGCCCGTGACATCCAACTTGACATCTTATACCTCCGCAGTCCCGTCGTGACCACGATCAACTGGGTCGAAATATCGACAAACCCTATAATTTTATCGTAGTAGGTACCCGTTGAACTATATTTAAGAAACATCGAGAGATTGTTATTTAGCTCGTATAGTACAAAGAAACTGTAGCTCCCCCCCACAGATCAACAGAGGTTTGAATTGCATAACGTGTGCAAGTATATTAAAGAAAGACTTTTAAAGTGACCATTTAGAATTGGGCCAAGTGGCACAAGTAGAAATGAAAGTGGTAAGTACGACAAAACGCCAATCTTATATGTAAGGACCTAATATATTTCCTGTTCTATAGGACGTCATAAAAGATGAAGATTTATAACATATTTCTCTAACTTATTATTCTCTTTTTATCACAAGTACCTAACGCGTGTTAAGAGTATTTATCACATTGATTTTAATTATTATAAATATCTTACTTAGTTGGCTATACATTAACCAAAATCCTCCTCAAAGTTTTCACCTCTGTATCCTCACGTACAATAATCTGCCATAGAATTGTTCGAAGATGTTTTTACCGCAGGTTTTCTGTTCATGTCGAAACAACGAAATTAATGAGCATTACTTCATTGTTAAGTCATAAACTGAAAACCAAATGCAGTTACATTGGGCAGTCTTGAAGAAGTTATATATTTTGATGTCTTCTAGGATTCTTCTTCTTTGCTACAGCCGTAGGCTGATAGTGAGCATAGATGGCAATTAACCAATGCTTTAATTACTAAAAAAAATAACAACACTAATTAATTTAGCACCCACGCCACTTTGTGTCCTGCGTGGGAATAAAATATTAATTTTACAAGTTATTTCAATAATTGCAACTTATTTATTTTTACTGACCTTAAGAGTTATTTCAACGACCGGTATGATTTTTTGACAAATCATTTAAAGACACAATATATTACAATTTGAAAAAATACATTAATAATGCATGTCTCGAAACAAGTGGGCCTAACGACTAAGTTACTAGAAATTCTATGCTAGCGGCATCCGCTTGAGTCACTCTGAGGTCCACACACTAATGTCCTTTATTTAGGATTTTTTTCACAGTAATTTTTAAAACTTTGCTTTTATACATCAGATGTAGATAATGATATAAACTTGAGAGTATGTATTTCTGTCTGATTGTAACCTAATAATTTCAGGACTTAAATAAATAAGTATACAACGGCAATACACACATCGCCATCTAGCCTCATAGAAAGCGTAGTTTTTGTTATAGGTACTTAGATGACTGATGAATATATTTATGAATAATGTACATTAATACTTATAATATACATATTATTAGTACGCCCAGAGACTGAAAAACATTCATGTTCATCGCATAAACATTTTCTAGTGGTGGGAATCTAACCCACGCCCTTGGACTCAGAAAGCAGGGTCGCTGTAACTTAACAATGAAATTTCAAATTTCTTGCGGGTGAAGTCGCGGGCAACAGCTAGTATTATAAAGATTTATAAATATCCTGGCCCCATCTCACACCGTGCGATTGTAAAATCTTTCGTGAGCGAGCTTACAAATTACTAGACTAATAATAAAACAGCGAATGAAGATCCAAAGACGAACTATACATCTTACATTCTATATATTATATTAGATATTTAGATATTAGGAGTATCAAGTCATTTCATTTTAAATATAATGATAAAACCAAAAGAAATAACCAATGAATTATGGTTTTGAAGGCACTGCGGTCCTTTGCACGAGTGCACCAGGCTTTCGGCCAGCCGAGAAAAGTGGCGGATGCTCGTGGGGCGCGTGACATCTGCCCTCAAAGACGCTTTATGATGACCACGACCACTCTGTCAAGAGTGTAACGACAAAGAAGAAGAATACTACAAATAATACTTTTATAAACATAAACTGCACCCTTTGAATTTTATTAAATTGCTAACTCTGTTAAGTATTGGTGTACAATTTTCATACTGACTTTTTTATTCTATATCTCTTCTTCAATTAATATTATAACGAGGTCTTTAAGTAAAATTGAAACAAATAATAATTGAAAGGTTTACTTTAAAAAATCTATATATGCATGCATAACTTGCAAGACTTTTATAAAATAAGACAATATAAGAAAATGCCATGATTAAATAAGTGACCATTCGTCCAAAACTTGAACAAGAGTGGCGAAAATAAATTAGCAGCGAATATTACTTCCCCCTGCCAATAAATAGCAACTACAGAAAGGCATCTTAGTGAAGTTCATGGGTTTTTTTTTCATTTCTGTAAGGTTGAATAATATGCGACAAGCTCAAAGTTCAAACTTCGAGAGTTTGATTCGGGCCTCCTCCTTATTGATCTGAATGCATTAATTAAAAAGTCGGGCATACCTAGGCCTAAGTTAGATCACCGGATACAGTTTTCTCACTTGCATTATTGTGCACATGATTTTTTAAGTAATTTTAGCATAAAAAGAAACTATATTATTCTAGACAGGAATTGTAGTCCCATTCACAAAATTTCAATCTCTATGACTAAATATATATTTACAAACAGTTAAATTCATGACAGTACCGGTCGCAGTCTAAAAGCAATCAAAATAGTAAAACATCTTCGAATGCAAACATGATCAAGGTGCAATGTCAATTAAGAGCTAATAAAGAGCAAGTTTAGTCAAGATAAAATCGCAACACACACTGTAAAAATACAACAGGCAATGATATTAATGTGTGGCAACAATGCGTAAAACTTTTATTAATTTAACCTGAATACTAATTTTATTATATTCCGCTCGATTTAGACATGCAAGAAAACAATAATTCGCACAGAGCTGAAAATTTGTATAAATGCACGGAACCCTATTATTAATGCTGCAATCTCCCCATATTAATATTGTAGCTTCACTACTATTTTGTGGGTGGAAATTCGACCGGACTAATCGTGATTTATTTATTTATGGACACTAACAATATACTTACTTACCATATAAACTTGTACAATATTCTACACATTCACTTATATGTACATCGATAACAAGTTATCATGACATTCACAAAAATTAATAATAATGAAATGTAAACACAGCAAAAATAATCATAAAGATAGGAAGGAATAGGTGCTTTGTATGTAATATCTATCTTGAGGGAAGGCTCAACGATAGGTAAGCGATTAAGTTTTTTTTTTAATACCGGGTAAGAGTTATGAAATATGTCGATGCCAGGTAATAATCGTGATATAACGTTGTATTCTGCACACATGCGGGCTATCGGGGCTTGTTTTAAAAGATGCGTTCTAGCAAAAGTTATATAAAAGGTTTTTCGTGTTGGAATTGTACAATAACGGGGATATCTACTTGGGACAGAAAGATTGATCCGCAGGGTGATCACTGCTGTCAAACGTCACTTTTGTTTATTTATTGTATGGAAAAGTGACGTTTGACAGCAGTGATTGCAAGATTTACGCCTGTCGCATTGCTGTCGCGAGATACGTAATCACCCTGCCCTTCAAGTAAATTTCATTTTATTTTATTTTGATATTGACATTCGTTTTGTCCTGCATTGTAACGTATGCACTGACCTCTATTAAAGCGTAGTATAATAGAAGTCAGTGAGCGTATGTGTATAAAGTTATCGCAAAGCAATACAAATATAATATATTTGATATAATATACTAAGTATACGGCGAGTATAAAGTGTCCGAGAATCATAAGGTTTTGCTAACTAAATAAATAATGGCGGTGCATAATCAGTACAAATTTTAAAAGTTAAATTATGTTCATAGAAATATAACAAATTTAGAAAAGGACATGGACTGTAACGATATAAATATTAAAAACCAAAATAAACTCGTTATGCAGTTTACTAGGCTACATAAAATTGCTAATTTCTTCAAGGGCAAGTGTATATTATTTTATAACAAATTACCGAATGAAATCTTTGAGATGTCTATTAACAAGTTAAATTTTTATATGAAACGTGAGCTAACAGAAAAATCCTATCATAATGTTAAGTATTACTTAAACGACAAAAAAGCTTGGGTGTGAATTGCTCTAACTTGATAACAAAAAAAATACCCGGCTAAGTTAGTTGTGGGCGGGTGCGTTTGGAACCCTCGTAGCTTTTGGTTTAAGTTGGCGAACAAAGTTATTACCGTCCCCTTCAAATTATGAAAACATATATATATGAACGACTCGTAACTGCCTGTGATAGGCCTACATTTCTAACAAGAATGTTAGAAATTTGAATTTGAATTTAACGATTTGTGAACCTATTTAGCTCATCATCTCATGTCAGCCTATTACCGGACGACTACATTGCATGGGTCTTCTCCAACAATGAGAAGGGTTTGAGCCGTAGTCCACCACGTGGCCCAGTGCAGATTGGTTAAACATTATGGAGAACTCTCAGGCATGCAGGTTTCCTCACGATGTATTTGTCACCTAGTGTTGCGTGATTGGTGATACGAACACGGCCCCCAGAAATTGAAGCCGAAGTCATAACTACAGGGCTATCACCGTTTCCCTATTTTGTTACTTTGATAATATAAAAAAATAGATTTTTTTTGATCGGTATAAACTTGCATAGACATATCTTGTTTAAAGTTATATCTACATAGGCGAAGTATTTTATGTTAAAAATAAAATTAAGCACCCTGCAGTAAGACTATGAACTAAACTAAATATATATTTTAGAGATCTGTATACAGTACAATTTTCAGAATTGTATTGAACATAAGTAATATCTACTTTTATATAACATAAACTGCAACCTTTGATTTTTACTAAATTGCTAACACTGTTTAGTATTGGTGTACAATTTCCATACTAACTTTTTGATTCTATATCTCTTCTTTAATAAATATTATAACGAGATCTTTAAGTAAAATTGAAACAAATAAAATATGCAAATTTTACCTACCAATAAAATTTTTATTATGTTTCCATAGACGTCCGAAGTCCATTATGAGAGAGTACATCGTCTTCGTTCCGTGTTCACCGCTAGATGGCGTTGTACCTACCCGTAACCTGCGCCTGCGCCTCAAGCGCCCTCCGTACGAAGCTGAGTGAACTAAGTTACTTACGACAAGCCGCCATGTTCTCTGATCATTGTTCGGCTCATAATACTAAAGGGCTGAGGATAAACACCAGGAAGACCTTAGTCTGGACTTCGGACGTCTATGGAAACATAATAAAAATTTTATTGGTAGGTAAAATTTGCATATTATGTGTTCCGATTGACGTCCGAAGTCCATTATGAGAGAAATGTTTGTTATCTCCTGGTGGCTTGTAATAAAACGCAACGCATGATTATCACATATCATTAAATTATGCAATATTCAACGAAAATACTACAATACATTTGGAGAGTACTTTCAACATTCATCAAAGCTTCACTGCAATATACAATAAGGATTAGTATGACTGTTAAGCAATCGAATAATATTAAATAATCAAAGTAAACCACTACAGGGCACTTGAGATAATTTAACAAGGAATATGGTCTACAGTTTAATAAGCAGAAAAATATTCCGCAAGAGATTTGTCAGAAGCATTTTGGCTGGGTTGATCTATCTGTTTTTGATAAAATTTTCGAAATGTTGATTCATGTTGCCAATTTGCTTTAGACAAAATATCATTAATGGGGTAGTTTTCTATCCAGTTTAAGGAAGAGACCGCCTATCTAAAGCTACCAGGCGAGGCCTTTATACCGGCATCTATGAGGATCCGCTTTACCCAACCTCCGATGATTGTTGGACTAGCTGCTCTAACTGACCCTCTCGTTGTAATAAAGAGATTAGAAATTGTGTTTCGGTATTCTTTTGTCACGCTAGACAAAGTCCTAAGCCAGAAAACTGGGTCAACGTTCCTGTCAGGTGCTTTACGTAATAACCAACTGGACTGCTGATGATGGATACTATCAGTCTTAGATCCAAATTCCGGGTGCAAGATAATACTATCCTCATTATCTATGAAGTGCTTTGAATCGCAGTGTAATAGTGAGAGGTCGTGTACTCTACGACTAGAACAAAGAAGTAGTATAGTGGCGGTACGTCTAGAAACATCGTATAAATTACTGATGTCGGGATTAGTTTCTTTGAGGTATCTAATAAGGATTCTTGCATCCCATATGGGAGCCTTAGGCGGTATCGGTTTCGCTAGAGAAATCGCTTTTAAAACATGTTTTACGTTGTGACTACTCGATATCTTCACATTGCAAGAAGTTTCACAAATAGATGCTATGGTTGATTTATGAACAAGAATGGTACGATAAGCCAATTTTTCAGTTAAATAAAGAAAAGCTAAGTAACGTGCTACATCTGCTGGGTTAGGAGAATGACAATTTAAATTATGTTTCTGACACCACAACAACCACTTCTGCCAAATGGGCTTATAGGTTCGAAGAGTAGATGTTCTCCAACACGATGATAGTAACTCTTTCTCCTGGACAGACCAGTTGTCGGTCAGTGCGTCCCACCCGAAATGAGCCAGGCTTCCAGGTGAAGGCTGGACACCCGAGTCGGCGGTCGTCCCGTGAAGGTGTCTACCAAGTTGCGCTCTAGGTTCCGGATCTTCGTTGGGCGTTTTAGAGCTCGGCGCTTCAGGTCTGGGCGCCAAAAGGGTTTCGTCCACCTGGGTGCAATTATTATGTACCGGCCTTCCGCTTTGTTTAGGTGGCGCAGTACACGCGGGATGAGACCCGGTGGTGGAAAAATCCAAGCTAGATGGTATGTCCAAGATTTGCTGAACGCGTCGTGATAGCAAGCGTTCGAGTCTGAAAAGTCTCTGGTAACATAATTCGGAACGACGTAAGCGTGTTTTGATGCAAAGAGATCTATTTCGGGGGTTCCCCATAGGCTGAAGATTCTTTGATATTCTACTTGTTTCAGATGCCATTCGGAGGCTGTTCGATTTCGGGAGAGGCCGTCGGCCTCCACGTTGTATATTCCGGGAAGGTAATGAGGAACTAATACAACATCGAGATCGTCCACTAGGGCTAAGAGCTGTTTGGTCAGTTCTAACAGCGGAAGTGACTTCGTCCCTCCCTCGTTTTTCACGTATGACACAACGGTTTTGTTGTCGCTCTGCACGATTACTGAAGATTTTCTGAGGACTGACCCCTGCGCTGTTATTGCAGCTATTACAGCGTACATCTCTTTGAGGTTGCAATGCCATCTTCTCTGATGTGGACTCCAAACTCCGTGAATATTTTTGTTGTTTACTACAGCACCCCATTGAATATCCGAGGCATCTGTTATCAAGTAGTTTACCGGTTTGTCTACGGGATGTATCGGTCTCTGTTGATTGATGTTCTCTGACCACCATTCCAGTTCGATAGATACCTCTTCGCTGAAACGAGTAGTTTCTAAAGGTTCTTTGCGAAGGAGATTGCAGTGACGCTGCAACGTCCGGCAATGCAACCTTCCCCGATGGGTGATGAAGGTTGCAAAATTGAGGCACCCTAAGAGGCGTTGCGCCTGCTTGAGGGTCCATGAGCCTGCAGCTAGGAGAGACGGCAGATGATGGCGTATTCTGCTTACTTTTTCTGGGGGTAGGGACGCTGTATTGGTGTCGGTGTCCCAGTGGATTCCCAGAAACTCTACTGTCCTTCTCGGAGTGGTGACAGATTTTTCTGTGTTTAGACACCAACCTAGGCTGGTTAAGAATTTGATGGCCATCATTACCTGAGTTCGGAGAGTCGTTTTGCACTGATGAACAATCAGGTAATCGTCTAAATAGACTACTAAACGAAGACCTTTCATACGGAGCATTTCTGCTGTCCAGTTTGTGACTGTGGCAAACATTCTCGGCGCTGATGCCAGGCCAAATGGTAAGCACGTCATTTGCAGCAGGAAACCGTTGTAACTGATACGGAGGAAACGTCTGTGTTCTTGTTTGATCGGTATGTGGTAATAAGCCTGACTGAGATCCAGTTTGACCATCCAATCGGCAGGCTGTAGAAATTCGGGCATCTGCTGGTAACGGAATAGATGAAAATGTCTTGGCATCATATAACGATTCAAAGCCTTTAAATTGAAAATCACTCGACTCTTTTTGCTGTTCTTTTTTATTAGAAATAAAGGTGAGAGAAACGAGGGCGTTGTTGGTGCTGGTTCCACAATGTGTTTTTGAATCATTTCCTTTATTTCGTAAGTCATGGCTGGTGATACAGGGGTTCGAAATTTTTCTAGAATTTCTGAAGTTGGCATAACCAATGGTGGACTCTGATTCAATGGAATACGAGCCCCTGAAATTATTTTGAGCACAGGATTTGGAGGTTTGTAATGCTGCCAGGTACTTCGGTAATGCTGTAAGCAACCTCCTGAGAAAGTCGGTGAGTCATTTATTTCGATTTCCTGTTTTTCTTCCACTTTTGTCCTTTTGTCCCCCTCTCTTTTTTTCTGTAGCAGTGAAATGTCTTTTGGTTCGAAACTCTTTGTCTTGGTTATGTTTCTTTGTTTTATTTTGCGGATGAAAGGTTTTATTCTGATGAAATGATGAGGTAGACGGCTCTGGAGATTTCGGGCGGGTAGTTCGCGGCGGATTTTTTTTCTCTAATTTATCTAGCCCCCCATCTTACTCAAATAGGCCGATAGACCGTCTGGATTAAATATGTATTCAGACGATGGTGGAATCTTGTCAATATCCTCACTAGCGTACTTCGACTTCAGCTGCTTCAAAAGTGAGCGACGCCTTAATTCCATGACCTCAGCACGCTTGCCGCAAACTATTTGCAAGATATCCTGGGTGACGTTGGTATATTTAGATTCTCTACCAAAGGACTCACTGATTTTAACACATAGAGAACTAGGTGTAAGTTGTGTATCTGACTTACCTGCCCAGTTAATTATTTCCTGTAAGGATTGATTAACACATTCATTTTGCGCCAGAAGCGCGTTAGAGAGGGCCGCAAAACTTCTTTCCATTTGAAACCATCTCAATGGTGACAAGGGGTCTTCAAAACTTCTGAGTTCTTCATTTACTCTAAGGTCTGTGAAGGCAGGGTAGGCCACATATTTTTTCTGAATATCGGTATAGCGGACAGAGTTCCACTCGGGCGAATTAAATCGTTGCAAAGATACAATTTTAGCCACACGATCCGGATTAGCGTTTGGCACAGTAGGTTCTTTGATAAAAACACCGAGTTCCGATATATTATCAAAAGTCTTTGTGTCTGGAGGTTGCAAATAAAAATCATGACTGAGGGTACTCGATACATTTGGTAAATTGGCCTCGAAACGTTGGCCTTGATTAGCATTAGAAAGCGTTTGAGAGGCAGCAGTATTTAACGGGAAATTCGAAGTTAAGATATTGTTAACATGACTCACCAACTGTTGAGATAATACCTCAAATCTTCTATCAAGGTCAGACTCCTTCGAAATCGCACTTTCGCAGCGGCGTCGGCAACGTTTGTTCAGCGGCTCGCTGCCGTTCGAGGAATCGTCTGAACTGTTTGACGAGGAAGTCGAGGGGCCCGGAGTTGATCTTTTCCTTGAAGGCTTGTTCGGCGCACTTATTAAATCGTTTTCCATATTTAAAACGATTGGTTACGAATAGATACACTAACACTTTTATTCACTTTTATTTTTAAAGAGAAAAAATAATTTAATTTAAAAATAATTTAATTACGATATTAACTTTTTACTTTAAACTCAAAAGTTAAATCTTAAGCCAATGCTAGCAGTCGACCGCACGGTTCGACGAACGACGCAACAATGATCAGAGAACATGGCGGCTTGTCGTAAGTAACTTAGTTCACTCAGCTTCGTACGGAGGGCGCTTGAGGCGCAGGCGCAGGTTACGGGTAGGTACAACGCCATCTAGCGGTGAACACGGAACGAAGACGATGTACTCTCTCATAATGGACTTCGGACGTCAATCGGAACACATAATATTTAAAGGTGCACTTTAAAAAACATATATATGCATGCATAATTTTTATTAAATACCAGGAAGGTAGGTTGATTAAATAAGTGACCATTCGTCCATAACTCGGAACAAAAGCGGCGAAAAAATATTGGCTGCGAATATGACTTTCCCCTGCCAATAAATAGCAACTACAGAAAGGCATCAAAGGTGTCAAGAGATGTTTATAGGTTTTTTTTTCATTGCAGGACGGTTGAATAATATTCGACATGCTCAAAGTTAAACGTTTGAGGGTTGATTCGCGCCTTGGTGTTAAAAAATGTCCGCATCAAACACAGTTAGGGGTCCTTTTGTAATGATCATTGTAACAATACAAGCAGGGGTGTCAGAAGCACTCACACTGGCCAGTCAAAACAAGTAAGCAACAAGGCGGTAGCTTTATTAAAAAATACCGTTTTATTACGTTTAAACTGCAATATTACATTTCGTGATACAGCGTCACTTCAAAGGGTTACATATTCCTTTGATATCTATCTGAGTTCATCGATGTAGCCTGATATGCACCATGTTGTGTTTTTTTTTCTAAATGCAAGATACATTTAGAAAAAAATTTAACTTTTTCCATCTGCTGCAAATATTGAATTATCTACTCAAACAAGTACTCGTATGCCTATGTTGTCGGTTCGCCAACAATTGAGATATTATAAAACTATGACTGATAATAATATTATTATATAGAAGAACTTAAAAAATTCTGTATTTTTTAGAGTTCTGTCATCTATCTTCGAAGGTCTGCCTTTAATGTTATAATATGACATAACAATTTGTGTGAGTTGAAGAGAAAAAGTCCAACGTCACGTCGATTCCAAAAAGAATAGGTAGATAAGCTTTTATCTATAAATAAAAGTACATGCGAATTTTTATTTGTTGGTGTTTATCTTGCAGGCGGCAGGCATGTGTAGCAGTTTGCCAAATTCTAGGAACAATGATGGACCAAATTAATAACTCGTATTTAAATAGAAAACACAACACAACCTCCCTGGCTTAGTGTCGAGTGCTAGTTCCGTGTTCGATACCCGGCTGGGAAAATTGAATTTGTAATTCCAATGAATTTTCTCTGATCTGGTCTGGCAAAGCCGTTAAGTTGTTCGACTGCTCCCAATGAATTCCCTAATAAACCAGATTTGTAAAGGCCGTAACGCGTCCCTCGTAGTAAGATGATTTTTACAGATTTGTTTTTATACTTCTAAGTTAGCCCTTGAAATCTCACATGGTGAAAGTGTTGATACAGTTTAAGATGGAAGCGGACTAACCTATTACGTGCTGACCACTGAGCATGGACTTGGATTGGCCTTGACACAGCGCAAGATTTGATATCGTACACATTCGGATTTATTTCGAATTTATAATATTACTAGCCGACCCCAGCGCCATCTGTCGGGCTGATTTGTAAATCAAAACCATACAGGAATCAAGCGCATACCAAAAATTCATTCAAATCGGTCCAGCCGTTTAGGAGGAGTCCAGTGACATACACACGAACACAATATATATATATAAAGATTACATAAGTATGTTAATCATTATGCATGTTAACTCGTTTATTTTAGGTATTATGTAAAACTTTTTCAGATTCAAGAGAATATATCTCCTTACTAACTTATTAAGACATACCTTCTATAAAAAAATTAAAAAAAATATTAAAAAATTTCATTCATAAGTCAAAGGCTTGTAATGAAACGAGCAATATCTTTTATTACTATTCAATACGGGATTTCTAAGCACTCAGAGCAAACATTGAGGATTAAGTACTCCAAAACGCGGAATTTAGTGTTAATTCCATGTAATAGTTCTCCTCCATCGGGAATTATCGTTCAGTGCAAATTGTTGAAGTAGGTACTAAAGCATAATCCGGTTATTCCATCCATTCCGCAGTATAGATTGATAATTAGTCGATATCGATGGTGCTTGGTTTTCGCATGTTATTGTTTTGTCTGTCATGTTCGAAAGTATCTGCTAGGTTCAAACAAAATCTTAATTCGCAGAAATTGGAAGTTTTGTTAAAATAAATTGCTAAAATATATATTTTTTTAAAAATTCCCGCGAATACGCTCGCCGTGACATAGCCGCACTATAAGTATGTCACTATGTCTATGACATTATAGGAAATTTAGAGCCTTATAGAAAGCCGGTTTTATATATAAGTCAAGACAGGACTGATCCATCGGGACTATTCATATGTAATTTAAATACTATCGTGGTATGTTGCCGTTTTATCTCTTAGAGGATAAAAAAACATTCTAAAAATTGTTAAACTGTAAGAGAGTTTTTGCCGGCTCTTAACAGTATAATCTGCCTTCCGAACCGGTGGTAGAGTCAGAAAGATCTGACTGACTTGACGTTTTATAAGTGCTTAAATACCTATTAGGCCTACTGGAAATAACAAAATTTGGTTACTCTTTGATAGAGAAAAATTTTCCTAAAAGTTTTTTGGTCGTATATAGTTGGTATTGCGTTTCTACTCCGGCAATTAATCAATACAATTATTGAATAATTGCGAAAATGTAATGCATTGTAGATAGAGCGAAACGTGCGTAGAGGGTACATTGCCGAGGATCTGTTTTTTGTGGAGTATAAGGATGGAAGAAATTTTATGTTACACCTTACTGATTCTCCTGCTTTTCGCGGAGTATAGCAATTTAAGCTAAATTTTCAAAATATCATGGAATTCCGCAAGAATGCCTGCTTCTATCCAATATACTCATAGGAGAGATCTTAGACACCAAGATGCTGCAATGCAAATTTTTGGGCATAAGCAATTAATCAATACTTTAATGCTACGTTTATCAGTGTATTTAAGTCGTTTGCAAGGTACAAAGGATGGCATGATTCAATTATAATACAGTCCGGTCATAATGGTCAATGAACGTCAATTGCTTTAATATTGTTAAATACATCTTGGTACTGCAGTGGATATCTGGAAAATACATGATTTGAAGAAAGCCGCAGCTGCACAAAAGTGACCGTGATAATGCTAAAGTCCTGTAATGGAAGTTTTAAGAAAAAGCCATCGTCCTAACCTAACCTAAAAAATCTACGGTTCAAAGTATGATGCGAGGAAAAATTAAATTTTATTGAACTTATAAGATGCTTTTAAATCTTGGGGGAAAATGTCAGTAGTTAGTTAAAGTTATGTTAAGTTATGTTATGTTACGGGGCTTTTAGGAAATATAGCCCCGTATATACCCTCCTTGGCTTATACATTAATTAAAGAAATGTGTACTTATTTACAGCAGTACCATCTGTTATAGCGTTACATACATATCATATCAAAGGTTAAAAAAAATATATCCACTACGAAAGCCCACCTTGGGCAGCCACGAATCCTCACTAGATGGTGCTGTACTAGATTATTTCTAAGAGTAAAGTAACTGTCTGTTAAACTACTATAGAGAGTCGCATCGCAATTTTAATATCAACTTTTTGCAATGGAAAATATAAAAGATAATTATTGTAACAAATTTGGCCTATCTGCCATATTAATTACAACTCTACGAGTATGTAGATTATATGCTGACATTCATTCATCAATGGTAAAACCAAAAGCTTGTCAGTTAGTAGTGAGAATTTAAGTCAAATTTTGCGATTATAAGATATACCGGTCAAAAGCACCATTTTCGGGTACTACTTTTTATAGGAACTACTTGCAATATCAGCTATTTTGAACTCTATACTGTCCGTTTGAAAAACCTCTTTGCCATTACTACCATCCAGAGCAATCATCAATCAGTCTGATAATGGGCGAAACATCCTGTTGTGAGAGGTTTTTAGTCCAACAGTGGACTGTTCTAAGCTATTGATAAGTTTTATTAAGATTGATTAGTCAAGTCGCCGCCGGTAGCGTGATTTAAGTTGAATTAATTTAAACCTTTCTTATAAAAAGGATAGCGACATCTATACAAAACTAATTGAACCTATACAACATCCTAATTACTCGATCTACCACTAGTTGGTGCTTAAACCAAGTCAAGTTGCGCGAGCATGGTCGAGCATAGTTTCCACTTTCAGATTATAGTTTATCTAATTTTATTCCAGAGTGTTTATGGTTAATACAGAAAAACTTATTTTCTTCAAATTTTCGTTTGTGGTACCTTTAACAATATTTTTGCTAAGAAATCTTACTGAATCGTGTAAATCAGATAACCATCTGAAATATGGTAAGGAATAACATATATTTTTTTTACTTTTTAATACTACATTCGATTAATCATAGTTTTAGGTCTTTTACCAACATTCTACAACATCATGTAGTCAATAATACCTTACTGTCGTTAAAAAGTCGTCGACAATATTTTTTTACTAAATATTATGATACTAAGAATGGCATAACGACTTCAGAACGCTGAGAACTAAAACGCGACCTAAAGCGCTACTTTTGTAATATTTTTTCGCCTAAATAAAATTTACATATATAGAACTTTTAATTTTATCCCAAAACTTTATTGTATAACTATGAAAATCTTACTTAGAATTTGTGTTAGATGTAACTTTACGTTTTTGTCGGCCGAGAAAATTTGACTTAATCGTGTGCTGGGGAAAAATATTATAATATATGGTGTTTGTATTTTATTTTGAAACAGTAGTATCTCAATAACTCTATGAAAAAAAATCAGCTTTAAATAAATGGTTATTTGGAAATCTATTTAAGTGTTTGCTAAAAACTAGGGCTTACCCCTCAATTCTTGCGGGAACGATGGTGCGTGATCAGGCACAGCTGTTGCATTTATTATATAATATCACTTTAAGTCTTACAACACTATCACTAAAACATATTCGTAAAACATGCTCTCACGGGAGTCTAGAATTTTAACATCCTCAGCGCACACCCGAATTCAAATGTAACATTTTATTGACTGTGGTGGAATTTATAGGAGGTACGCTTCCCTTCGAGTCCGAGGAATATTAAAAAATATTTATTAGCGTGGGTGTACATGAAGATTCCACGTCTGCGCTGTTGTATGTTTAATTCACAGAATTAAGGACATACAGAAACCGTTTACACGGCTAATATTGAAGCGTCAAATACCACTCCACTTTAGTATTGTTTCTCAAACAGGAACGTTTAGAACATTTACCTCTAATGTTCTAAAGGTTTACCGAAAAAAGGGGAAAATGGAAAAAAAGTTTGTTAGCTAGCAACATTTCGCAATAGTGAAGTGAGACGTGCTCAGGGCGTTTTCACTGTTTTTGGACGCAATGCTCTGAATGCTATAATGGCTGAATGAGAGTTCTGTATTTTTCTTAATTCTGAGGTTTTATTTTAAGTACGTAGCAGGAAAAAAATTCCTTGAAGTGCTTCAAGCCTAATTTTTTCAATTTATTTCATTTTCAAAGCATACTTGACATGAAAATTGGCAATTATTGAGAGATTTTCTCTATATAAACGACTTAAAAAAAACAGGTGGGAGGTTTTTAATTGGTCTATATTAATTGTTTGTTTATTTTATACTAGCTTTTGCCCACGACTTCGTCTGCGTTTGTTTTTGTTTTTCGAAAGACATGTGCCATTCGATTTATGTGTAATTCTACGCACTTTATGTATATAGGATAGCTAAGCCTTAAATGACGGGTTGGCTGCCGTCCACTGAGGAGTTGTGTCCTCTATCTCCAAACATATTCATCAGATCTACATTTGGGCGAAATTAAGAATACATTATAACCTCTAAAATACAAAAGTAATTATTTATTATTTAAATCGGTTATCATTTGACGGCGTTATGGTGTAAAATCGTCAAACACTTTCGTCCCCTCTTCCAAAAGAACTGAGCTTAATTTCGGGATAAAAAGCATCTTATTTTAATTTCAATACCTTCAAAAATGTGTGTACAATGTTTCATGATGATCGGTTTAGTAGTTTTTGCGCGAAAGCGTAACAAACAAACTAACATTCATATTTATAATATTAGTAGGGATAGAGATATATTTCAAATTCAAATTCAAATTCAAGTTCATTTATTTCAAGTAGGCCTACTTTATAAGCACTTTTGAAACGTCAAGTATGCATGTTTGTGTGACTCTACCACGAGCATAACTTCTTAGTTTACGATCCATGATAAATTACCATTTTCGCGTTACCTAGACTCATTTTAATGACATTAGTATAGAGCCCTAGACTCAAAATGAATACTAAGGAACTCCTTTAGATTTAACTTTGCACGAAGAAATCTGCGTCTACTATTTAAAATTGTAACCTTTTTTCTTGAAAGAACGATAGTTCCCCTATTGCTAGGAGGAAACAAAATGGTGATTTTATCCCACTTTATAAAAAAAAACAAAGTAATAAATTTGATTATAACGCTAATCGTAGGTTAAAATGTAATTAACATAATAAACTTGGATATAATACTCTATTTTCACACTCCCGTACACCATTTTTACAACAGTCATGCTGGTATTCATTTTTGCTGTATTCCGTTTTAACGTCTTCTCATATTTGTAACTAGCTGTGACCTGTGGTTTCCCCAATATAAACCACAGGACGCAGCGCAGTGCTAAATAGTCTAGAGCCTTCTTCAAAAAATTAGCTTACCCGAGTATTTTGTCAATCATACTGGTAGTTCAAAGTATACAAAATACCTACATAGAGTTCACCTTTATGATCATGAGTGCAGATCGAATTTGAGAATTTATAATTTCTGAATTTTCTCTGGTCTGGTCTGGCGGAAAGCTTTGGCCATAGCTAGTTACCACCCTACCGACAAAGCCGCTAAGTGATTAAATGTTCCAGTGCGATGTCGCGAAGAAACCGATAAGGGGTATGACTACCATACTCCCTAACAGGTTAGCCCGCTACCATCTGAGACTGCGTCACACCACCACCAACCTTAGGTAAGTAAATAAAACACTATTTAACTATGAAACTTGATTTAAATAAGCTTATAATTGTTTACTGACTGTTTCAGTAGCTGTGACATACAAACATGCAAGAAAACGAACGACATAGAGATATAATTATAGACGGATAGGCTTTAACCCTCTTAATACCAAACATTGAACCCCAAACTACTTGTTGATTTTAGATTGTTCTGAATTATATGAATGACACACAGTGCTTCGTTACTTAGTGTATTACTAGTGTTAGTGTTCTGTCACACTAACAATTTTTGAAATATTATATCAGTTGAAGTGAAACATAACATAGCGTAACTATTCGTTCTTTTTTATTCGCTACATGTTTGCCCTCGATCTCGCAGTCTCGCAATCTCTAGTCTCGCAATTGTAACGGGTTAGCTTGTCAGGGGATATTGTAGTTATAATAAATCCATACCCCTAATCGGCTTCTACACGACACCGTACCATAGCGCTAAATCGCTTTGCCGCAATCTTTGTTGGTAGGGTGGTAACTAGTCACGGCCGAAGCTTCCCACCAGACAAAAGCAGAGAAAATTCAGCTATTATTGAATTCCCATATTCTCCCGGCTCCCGAGAACCTTCCATCTAGACCACCAGATTTATAAGGTAATATAATATTATCGTAGTGGTTAAAATATACGGCGTAGCGCTGGCCTACGGAGTGCGTAGCACGTAGATGCTTTGCACCATGTCTACTACGTGCGTCTAACCAAACTATTTAAAACTATTATTGTTCACTATTTCATCAATTTGGGCTATCACCGCTTCGTTGAAATTGTCGTGTGAAGAACGTTTGAAGAACTCTTAAGCATGCAGGTTTCCTCACGATGTTTTCCTTTATCGTTAAAGCAAGTGATATTTTAATTACTTATAACGCACATATCTTCGAAAAGTTAGAGGTGCGTGCTGAGATTCGAACTCGGCCACCCAAAAGTGAAGTCAAGCTCCTACCCAATGCACTATCACCGCTTCTTGAAAACAAGTACTAACCTCAAATTCCAAATTAATATTGTCACAAAAAACCTCAATACTTAGTGACCTGCGATTGAATGTGAAAATTAAAGTCTTACAAGAGTCATAAATGGTGTTTTTATTCCAAATAAAGGAACTCTAGCTCGTAATAATATATATATAAATCTAAAGCCAAAAATAATATAACTATACTAGTAACGTGATAACAATAATAGTGATGTTAATTTAAAAAAACATTTCACTCAATCAAGTGCAGATAGATATTCTATTTCAAAACAGAAAAAGCGAAAATACTGCTAATTGGGTGAAATCATTTTATTTTACGGATATTCTCCCTCCGTGATATCGATATGGATACGTGCAATCAAGTGGGATAAGTTACGTTGTTTTGATTGGCTAGCTTTGAGTTGCGATAATAGCCCTATAACCACAAAAATAAGGCTCGGGTAATTGATAATTGGGTTGTTCGAAGACAAATTGACTCTACTTGTTCTGGAGGGTTACTTGCAACAGTATCATAACGCATTCAATTATTTTGATATATGTATATATCGGTTCAAAGTTTACAAAACTTATAAGTACATTTTTGGGTATATAAAAAATGAGTTATATACACGTCGCATGTGTATATAATATACTAGTACTTGCCCGCGACTTCGTCTGCGCTGAAATTTTTTTTTGGCCCCAAAAACTAAAACTGCGGGAACGCCTTTAAATCGGATGAATAAATTATATTATCTCTTTAACTCTTTTTTCTTAAAGCTTCGCTTTAAAAAGCTGTTTAAAAAGTCTGCATATAAAATAAAGGATATTAGTGATGTGCACCTCAGGGTGATTAAACCGCGACTGATGCCCGCGACTCCATCTTCCTTAATTCCCGGGAGCTTTAGATGATCTCCCGTGTTACCTATGCCCTTCTCCTATTTCGTTAATTTCAGGTTTGTAGACTTAAAAAACAGTTGAAACTTTCATTATTTTCCCACCCTTAAAAGGTGATATCCAAAAAAAATTGTATAGGTTTTTTTTCATTAATTGCTACTAACCTAAAAGCGCATTTCAGTGAACCTCGAAAACATAGGACTTTTATATAACCGTACCAATAGAAGTAAATTTGGTTAAAATATTTTCTGAACTATATATTACTTAAAACAAAACCTATTATTTAAATTTTAAGTTTTATAGACTTAATAAAAAATATTAGTTAAAATGTTCCTTCCCTATTTTACCCTTAATTTTCCGAAATTGATTTTTATTTTTTAAAGCTGATAACCTACATATCGATTTCCATCTAAATTCAAAAACATTGGACTTAACTTCAAACTTAATTTTTCAAAACCGTTTCTAAACCGACCACTACCCAACGAATCAAACCAAATTTTCAAATTTAAAATTTATAGGCTCTAAACTCACTGAGATTCTATGGTTAGTAAGGGAGTGAGTCAGAGGTTTTCTTTTTTTGATATTTAGATAAAGATACGATGTCTTAATGGGCACTATTTAGTATAATTGCTACTCAATAGTTGCAATCATAATAACATTTTTCATCATTATCACTGTCAGCTACTTAGCCTAGCTTTTTATGCTAGCCTTTAGTTTTAAGTTAACGAATGTAGTTATCACCATCACCTAACATTAGTGGTAATATGTTATGTGTATGAGGGCTTGATAAGTGCGATAAGGAACATAAAATTTTTGAATTTGAATTTTGTTATATTGCCTTGTTACAGATGACGATGGTCTGATGGTAAGGACGATGGTCTGATGGTAAGCATACTTAAACAATTTGGCCAGGTCAGGCCAAACTATAGGTGTTGAATTTTTCTGTGCATATCAACTGCTACACAGTCTGATGCTAATTTTGCCTACTTCCATATTGTGATCTCCTATTAAAACACTTATATAAAACTTAAGTGTTAAATTAAAAATGCATATAAAATTATTCGGAACCGACAGGGTTTGAACCTGCGGCTCTTTGGCAAACACGGCCTGAGCGCTTTAACCAATTAAGCTACCGCTCTCCTACCGTCGATGCCGAATTGAGTATATGCCTTTTACATCAGTCTTATAGCGACTGTAACGCGATATAGTATATAAAGGTTCGATCTTATTTTTCAAGTCCATATTACAGTGAGACACGATTGAAACAATAGATGACACATTGCTTTTTTTCTCAGGCTGCGATTGCCAGAAAGTCGCAGATACAAATCCTGGCAGTTTCGAAAATTATATTATCTCTTCAAATATGCATTTAAAACAACACTAATATATTTATAAAATTTATAGTTGAACTTCTACTTCAATAAAGGTTGTTTGCTCCGCTTTTATCTCTCACAAGATAGAAAAATGATCAAATGATTAAGTATTATATTTCACTTAATTATTTATGTGTATTATTTTTTTATAGAATTGCGATTTCCCGTCTCTCATTGCCTTATTCCATTAGTTAAGGTAGCCTAGAAGAGATCACTTTCAGTGATAAGACCGCCTTTTGCATATAATTTATGTTAATTTAAGTGTTCCAGTGTATTTATTTTGTAATAAAGTAGTTTAAATAAAATAAATAAAACTGCTGACAGACTTGACATTACAAAAGTGCTATAGATTGCGCCTACTCGTACAAATGTACTTCAAATCAGTACCAGAATTAGAAAACTTGTGGCGTGTGCGTCCTCTGTGCCTCGATCACGTGAAGCCGTCTGTTATTATCTCTAAGATGTCACAGAAAACGCTAAAGCCTGCCAATCAACATTGGAACAGCGGGTCACTGCTCGAATTATTTTTTACGACTACTACTATACTGATAATGTACACATAAAAACCCAGTCAAATTCAATGCTACCAAAACGCGAGCATGTTTATTTACTGCCAAACGGAGTCCATTGCCCTCACTCCGACTTTCAGAAGTATATCTTTACCTATTACCGACAGTAAAGAGCTTCTAGGTGTCAATATTTCGTCGATCCTCTACTTATGGTGACCTAGCCAATAAAAAACTTCAGAGTTTAGAGCATCTTCGCAAGGTTGCATGCCTTCCGGTATTCTATAAGATATATTTTGTTAAGTGTGCTCAAGAACTGTTTGATCTATTTTCCCCCTCACCTTTTTACCATCGAACCGCGAGGCACCGTAAGGATCTGCACGTATATATATATATATACCGTATTCGTACGCGTCCGTGGTATATTGTTGATAAACCATGGATGAGTACGTAGCGCTTTGCATCTTCGTTTCTGATTCGCACCGAAAGGATCTGGAATGCCCTTCCAGCTTCCACTTTACCAGTACCTACAATATGAGTACCTTCAAATCAAGAGTGAATAAGCATCTTCTAGACAAGCGCACTCCACATTATGATGCATCATCAGTCACCATCAGGTGTGATTGAAGTCTACGCTCGTCTATAAACATAAAAGTCACTGAAAAACATTCATGTTCATAACATGAACATTTTCCAGTTGTGGAATTCGAACCCACAGTCTTGGAAGGGATCGGTTGTCTAAATTTCCTATCTCCTACGAGACAATCCATTAGTAGGCTTTAGGAGGATTGCAGCCTATAAATATCTAACTGCTAGGTAAAGACCACTTTTCCCATATGATAGGAAAGTTGGTTTTGGAGCTATACCACCATGGTATAACCGGAGTGCTCCAAAGTGATTTTGAATATTCTTAGTTTCATACCATTACTAGCGATAATCTTATGTAACTAAGGCCTGTGGCACAAGAATGGACTTCAATACGTTAACACTCCAGGTTTTTTACAAGAAAATCCAATACCTAGTAAATTAACTAATATGAAGAGCTGGCTACAAGCTACACATCATTAACGTAGTTAATTTTTGTCGGGAATTCAACGTTTATTCTTCTTCGTTATATATAAAACTAGCTGTGGCACATTGTAATTTAATGGTTGAGAAAAATAGATGAAAACAATCCTTGATGCTAAAATATCATGCTAAAATTTCAGCTCGATCGGTGCAGAACTTTTTGAGTTTTTGAAGCGTACACAAACCAACATAACATTTTTATATATGTAGATTCAAAGTGCTGACTGAATAATATTCAACACGCAGCTTAAACCGCTAAGATTGGAAATATGGAATTTTGATAGCAAGTTTCTGTTAGACCGAAAACGCACACTGAGAAAGAATTTTTTGAAAATCTATCTACGGGATCAAAGAGCGGTTTACAGTTTGTAAAAAAGTCAAAAATCATTCATTTAAAAAAGTCGATGGCGATGAAATGGTTTTTTGACTCCTTAATTTAAATAAATAAATATGTGTTTCATCGTTTTTGGAAATTCTACCCGCAAAAGGGTAAAAAGAGTTAAACGGCTATTTAGCGTTCCGTTACAATGTCACGTAGAAACTAATTTGAGGTATGGCTTAAATATAACTGCTATACTTCCTAACAGGTTACCCGCTACCACTTTAGACTGCAACATCACTTACAACAAGGTAAGATTGCAGTCAAGGGCTAACTTGTAGTGGATAAAAAAAAATCTAGTTCCACAGCATTTGAAAAATATGAAAAAAATATACGTATGTGAAAAATATCTCCTAAGCACTGAAATAGTTCCAGTTTTTGTGGGCTTTATGCCCAGTTTTTGATTTACCGGCTCTGGCTTCTACTCGTAGTTTAGTTTTTTGGATTTTGATGCAAAGAGTAGATATATAAACACAAAGTTGTTTGTTACTTTTTTAGTATTATTTTATTTCTTTCTTTAATATTATCCACATTCCTGAATCAAATAAAAACGTAGTAGTTCGTTTATTATGTTTGGAGAAAAATCATACAACTAACTGTAGTTATTTATAATTTTCTTTTCAATTCTTTTTTTATCGCGTGTTTGCAATTTTAAATAATTTTGCAAACAAATATGTTACCCTCCCTCGAAAGGTTATTTATTATATCATCATCATCACATCAACCGATAGACGTCCACTGCTGGACATAGGTCTTTTGTAGGGAGTTCCAAGTTTTCTCCTTCCCATTAAAGATATGCCCGATAATAACCACGCTGGGCAGGCGGGTTGGTCATCGCAGGGCTAGACTGATCGCCCCGGCGTCGCTGCTGCCCGACACCGGTCTGTGCCATTTGTTCAGCCTAGCCAATTCGAAGTGGTTATACCGCCACTTGTCGGTTGCCAGAGCCTCGTCGGTTAAACGGCAGGGTGCACCACGTGCAGGTGAGGTTGGCAATTTGGGAGGCTGACTGGTACTAGCCACACCCACTTACACCCCTATATTTATTATATATATTTATTTATTAGCAAGTAGTAACTTTAACAAACTTAACTTTTGATCTGACTCGGGAATCGAAACTTAGACCTTTAACTTATTTCCTTTCAATCGAAGTGAAAATCTGTGTGTGTATGGTCGTAAATCCTATTTTATATGAGAAGGTTATCACCCGAGGCGAAGGCCAGGGTTGATATTTAAGTCGAGGATTGTTTATGTCCAATGTACTATTTTTAGTATGGAATTATAGTGTAGGCCTTTAATGACGATTGAAAGGTATCTTTTTATTGCATGGAACACAGCGCGTCGCTACGATTTTGACGCAATGTGAATATATAATAGATAGCCGCTTAGCCTGGCGCGCCTCCGGCCACTGCTACGCATCGCATGCTTTGTATAATGTTCCAAACTTTTCGCTGGTCGTGCATAATTCGCGCGATTTGAGATTCCCGTGGCTAATACGTTATTGTGGCTTAGTTGTATATACTGTAATAGACACGGACATGTCTTCTCAGACTTTCCTTTAGCTAACTAAAGAACATTTTTTTGTTCCTAGATTCTCATGAAGGACATGACTGCTAGACTGTGTGCTAAGGTAGATCTTTAGGGCTCTTTCTACGCACCTACAAGGTAAGTGATCGCGCAGTCTAAAATGGTAACGGCCTTACTAGTTAAGGGTATGGCAGTTATGTTAAACCTATATTTCTAATCGTTTTCATGGCGGCATCCTACTGAAACACTTAACCACTTAGCGGCACGTGTTTGCGGCGGTAGGGTGAGTAGCAACTAGCTACGGCCAAAGACCAGAAAAGACCATAGAAAATTCAGAAATTGTAAACTCCCGAATTGCCCCGGGGTTCAAACCCGGGACCTTAAATCCTTAGTGCTCATCGCTGCGCCATGGAGGTTTTTTTAAGACTAAAATGTTGTTACTACTGCAATTAAATTTCAGCCTATGTTACTCGCTCAGAATCACCTATATAGGCGAGAAATCGGTTATGTATTTCTTGAATTCATCGATTGCATACAAACAAAAGAAAAATCTGATAATTTTCCTCTGAAGAATTTTATAAAGGTATTTGTATAATAAAATAGAAACTGTATTAATACAGATCACTTTTTAGCATCCAACGCAAGAAGAAATAGCTACCTAGTCTAATAATACAAACCGGTTTTCCTACCCGTCGCTGTTTCGGTGTATGTTAAAAAGCCAGAAATCGATGCGTTAATTTCATTTGATATCATATATAATCGTGCCTAAGCTTATTTTTTGATCTATTTTTGGTACTTAGCAACACTAATGCATTTTTTACAATAACTAAATGATTTAAAATTTTGTATACTGAGTTAGGAGCTTTAGGATGTAAATAGTACCCACTTAATGTTGTACAGACAGTGTTCAAGGTGTATTTAAGCAGAGATGTCACTGGATTCGATCGGCCTCGGCGACTACTTGGTAAATGGATGATAGTTTGAGAGGTAATAATGAGGCAGAAAATCGACATAGGATCTTGGCTTGTAAGTTTGTTGCGTCAATTCAATCTGCAAAGTTGCGTAGTTTATGTCTCACGGACAAGTATGTACTCGTAGCACCTCGTAGTCACCTACGGTTTTTTATAATGAGAACCGCATAGAAGCTGACTTGAAAACGTGCGTAGCACCTCGTAGCTATGGCTTCTTATTTTTAATTCAAACCGCATTGAAGCTGTCCGGCATTATGTTTTCCACCGCCACCTATATTTTTACTTACCTTTAAATCCAAAAAAGCGGCTGGACTGCATGATCCACAATCTGTATTGAGGTCGGCTTGAAGTGAAGCGCTAATCATGCAAAAAGAATTTATGACTATTACTTACCTAATCCGGTGACTTTGGTGCCGCCAGTGAGAACCGCTCGCTGCTGGGTTTGAATCTTGCTATGTTCTTTAATCATTGAGCTTAAGAAAGCTTGACTTTTATTTAAAACATAAGTTTTGAAATTTAATTATCTGTTGCTAGCCATTTTTAACGGGTCTTATCAAAGTTAAAGCTATACAAAATAAAGTAAAATATTTTATTTAATTTAAACGGCAAATATATCCTTTTCTGTTCATAAACTATTCACTATTAAGTTCACTGAATTTACAAGTCATACTATCTTTTTTAAATAGTTTTTAAACTAAAACTATTAATATTTTAACACAGGTTTAAAAGCTAATTATTTACATTTGGTTTAATTTTTTTTTTTAATTGTTTAAAATTTAATTGAATGTTGAAATAAGACCGCGTATAATATTTTTAACGGCGTATAATAATTTAATTTTTTATTAATTATATAGATGAATTTATTCGCGAATGCCCAGACAAGCACACCGTACAACTCTAGCTGAGTTATTGTCGCTACTAGAAAGTGTGTGCTCGGTAGCAAGACCTAGCTCGGAATGAGAACTAAGCTGCTTTAAGTAATAAAGTAGGGTTGCGTTAGGCATAAAGTGCGTTAAGGACTAGAAAGTCTAGTATCGATATCGATAAATGATTTTCATTACAATGTAAATAAATATTTACAGACACCTATTCCAATATAAATAATAGTATACAACTAATTGTATAAATAAATCAATACAACTGTATCAACATTCACCTTATTGCATTACGATAAAAATATTTTATAGTTTATTGGGTCGACTATCAAGTAGATTTAGACATTATCATTATAAATTAACTTAAATTTTTTCTTTGCGCTACAGTTACAGTTCAATCAAATTTTTGAATTCATACAGCACGTCTCCTGTTTATTATTGTTTTATATGACTAACTAGGATCGCATTCTTTAAGCAGCCGGATTTTAACAACTAAACATCACTGAAACTCAAAATTGTTAGGTATAATACCTATTTCGTTCGATGTAGATTAAACGCCCGATTGGCGCGGTGGGCAGCGACTCTGCTTTCTGAGTCCAAGGCCGTGGGTACGATCCCCACAACTGGAAAATGTTTGTGTGATGAACATGAACGTTTTTCAGTGTCTGGGTGTTTATCTGAATATTATAAGTATTTTATGCATATTATTCATAAAAATAATCATCAATCATCCAAGTCTCCCTAACACAAGCTACGCTTACTTTCGAGCTGGATGGCGATGTGTATATTTTTAAACCTAAAAAAATGAATATACTACTATATTCATTTATTTAGATTTAAACTTGATGTTTATCACCCACGCTTGGTAAATAGATCCTTTATTTTTCTAGCCCTCACGATTTGTACGTCATATGTGGGATTTTAATTTTCTAATAGCTCCTGGAGCTATTCGGCACGGGTGGTCAATATGGTTATTTCGGACTCCTACTGACTAAACCCCGTTGGTGTTTCACCTCATCGCCTGGTGGCTAGTCCTAGAGAACCACTCCACGGCATTTCATCTGTGAACCTGTATAATTATGATATTTACTAGACATTCTTATGAATGACTAACTCGTAGCTCATATAAATACAATGCAAGTGTCAGACATTTATAATTAGGGCCTTTAGGTCATAAAGAAACAACAATATAATAACAATAACAGCTAGACCAGGCTGTTATTTCACAATTATGAACTTCTTTTGTTCCTGCTTTTGTTTGAAGCCTTAGTATTTCCGGGTTGGATATTCGGTTTTGCTTTTGGCTCGCAAACCTTTAGCGTATACACCAAGTGAAGGTTCTAATCACAATGTAGGAATACTAAAGTTGGCTCTGTTTCATCAATTCTGCTGGATTCAAGGCGGGAGGGTTTACCCATAATCCTCACGCTGGGCGTGGTTGGTTGTTGATCACAGTCATCCTAGATGGTAGTAGTTTACACAGAAGACGCTTATGCCCGTTCTTCGTAGTATTCCCTTAGTCACCTCGTATGACATCCGCAGGAAGAAAATTGCTCGTGAAAACTGTATTCTGATCTATACACGCCACGGGTATGCAGATGATAGAGAATGAAGTAAATATCCAGTATGAGTTATAAATACTTGAGGGTAGATTTTTTATAACTCTGACAATGTCTATCCTTAAGTTTTCTATTTTTTTTTATGTTTATAGGCGAGCGCTTGACTGCAATCACACCTGATGGTAAGTGATGAAGCAGCCTAAGGTGGAGCGCGCTTGCCTTGAAGATGCCTATTCACCCTTGATTTGAAGGTACTCATATTTTAGGCACTGCGGAAGATGGAAGCTGGAAGGGTATTCCAGATCATAGCGATGCGGATCAGAAACGAAGATGCGAAGCGCTTCGTACGCGGCTGCGGTATATCAACCACGTAGGGATGCAGATCCTTACGGCGCCTCGCAGTATGTTTAACTCGTACTGGGGATTTTCATCATTTTATATCATCTGCATAGCCGGTGCATACCCTCCATGCACGCCACTGGCCACCACTAGGCATGCGTCTCTGTTTATAGGCAGGATTTTAGTCAATTAGTCCCTGCCTCTGTGCATTATTTATAACTGTTATTACCCAAATGTCTGTGGGATCATTCGAGAACAGTTGCAAGATCTCTGTGGCTTTTAAAGTCTAACTACGCTGGAAATATAGTGTGTCGTTACTTTTGAAATCTTTTCTGTCTGTCTTATTTCAGAAACCTGTTACGCTCTGTACAAGAATTTTATGCAAGTGCAGAAAGCCTCTTACTCTCCCCAAAGTTCTTCCAAATAAACCTTGGCCTTCGCCAGCAGCTACAGGCTTGTGTAAACATACAGTTTCAGTTCAGTTCAGTTTTTTTTTTTGTGAAATATTATAAATCGTCCCTCTTTATGCTCTATTAGGCCTACCGTCATAACTCACTTTTGATCTTGTAGTTATTAGGTCAACTCCAATTTCTTCTCTCAACTCAACTTCCACCACGCTGGTCCAGTGCGGATTGATGGACTCACACACCTTTGAGAAGATTATGAAAAACTCTCCGGCATGCAGGTTTCTTAGAGATATCTTCCTTCACCGTTGAAAGCAAGAAATAGCACCGCTTTATAGACTACTACATCAAGTAAAAAAAAAGAAAAAAATGTTACTAAGTATTTTACAATCAAATCAAATAAATTCTTTCAACAAAATTTCAATCTAAAAACAGTCAAACGCGTTCTTTATTTTATTTTTAATGAAATGTCTCTAGTTAAATATAAAAATATTAATAAAAGGTAACTAATTAACTTCGAAAAAGTTGATGAGAAGACACAGATGTACATCGTTCCAGACAACCTACAGCTCCGGTATAAAATTACAAAGAATTAAAATAAAAATGTTTTATTTTGAAGCTGCTAAAGATTTGTTTAATATGGTCTGGTCTTTGGTTAACTCAAATTATTAATTGACCTGAGACAAATACTGTTATATCTTGTAAGCGTTTTTCCATGCTAAAGAAAGGCATTAAGTTTCAATCTTAGTTTAAAAATATAATTATAGTCTGATTTTTTTGTAGTGTACTTAATGAAAACCATTAAATTACGCAAATTAATCTATCTGTCTATCTATATATATATAAAAGAGAAAGTGTGTGGGTATGTTCCGCATAGGCTCCGAAACGGCTGGACCGATTTCAATGAAACTTTCAGGGAATCTCCGGATTGACCTGGCGAGTAATCCTGTAAAGTTTGGTGACGATCGGGTCACTCCTATTTTTGAACTGTCAAACTGTCAAATACAGCTTTTATTTACTACGATGATATTCTATTGTTGGGTGTATATGGGTGTAGATAATGATCTTCACCCGCTCGAGAAGAGAATAGAAGAGAATGAATACGGAGAGAAATAAATGATTTAATATATTATGAGACTTAAATGAAAAAAATTAATAATGTAAGTTTATTGTTTAAATAAAATAAAGCAAAATCTAGCCCGGCGGAGCGGGCTGGGTACGCTAGTCGATAATAATAATTTAATTTGAGTAACTTGGACTTTAGAATAAAATTAATCGATGTATTTACTATCAGCGCAACAGTAATAAATGACACAGTAGGCTATGGCAAACAAAACAAAAAGTTAATTATATCCTCATGTGCGAAGGGATAATGAAGAGATAATGTAATTAAATATTTTTATCGACACTAAACAACACGCAAACGACAGTAAGCGCGCGCAGCAATGGCTGCGTCCCGCCCACTGATCCTCCCATCGATGTTACATAACAATACTATGCCGTTTATATAAAATGACTAGTAGTTATGTGCGACTATGTCCGCATAGAATTTCCGAATTCCATTAAAATTAGGAAATTACCACATATAGCCACCCTAGTTCCCAAAACGTAAATCCCAAATACCAAACGCCAGATTTCCTTAAGCTCGGTCAGTGGGTTTTTACGTGCGAAACAAAGAAAGAAAAATTTAAACTCAATATAGTAAAACATTTCGGTGGTTTGGTAAGATATCACAGTGTTGAATAATCGGATAAATTCATGTTCCAGAAAAGTTTATATATGGTTATAAGTATCAATGTGCTGATATCCGGAATTCTCGGAATTTTTCGTTTTTGTTTTTTTATCATTTGTAAGCGCAATTTTTTCGCTTTTAGGCGCGGTATAAGGAATCGGATTATTTAATTTATTTGAAATTTCACCCCTAACGGAGTTAAATAGGCAATGAAATTCGTGAGAAAGTCAATAACTTTTTAAGTCATATCAATGATAATTGTATTATTAAAATATTAAAATAGAAGTTTTTAGATTTGTAATAATTTCACCTTCCAAGGGCAGTGTTTTCTAATGCGGATCTCTGGAAATGCCATTCGGATTAAAAAACCTTTTTTGCGTTTGATAGCTCTATACTCGTAGGAGGTGGTAGGCTATTTCATCAAGTTGCGTTGCGTAAGAGCCGAATAAACTAAGTAATAGGGTAGTCGCATAATATTGTGAATAGCGGATTAAAGTTTGTATGGGAAATTAAATAAAATCGCGGAAAACCATTCGATATTTCATGTAATTAATATTGATATTGAGTATTATTATAAATACAATTTTCCCGTACTAACCTAATTTTACCAACTTTAGAGGTTGATTTACATGTCACAAACATGTACAACTGACATCTGCAGACTTTCATACTCTTATTAATCCTTCCAACTCTTAATAATCTTCTTTTAGGGGTTTATTTTGATAAAGCTCTTTCTAATATCATTCATGCCTAAGCCTGTAAGATACCTAACTTCCAAATTTAAAGATCTTAGGTCTCATATGTTTCTAAATTTCGATATTATCCAATAAGTTACGTACTTTTTTAATATTTAATATTTTTTTTTAATTTTAATATAATTGAATATTTTAGTGGTATGGGCACTATCTTCATTGTTCAAGATATAACCAATAAAAAGTAGCAATGACATAAACTCAAATTTTGTTCCTAAGGTACCCATGTATATTTTTTAATAAATAATAGATAGAAGTAATAAGTATTCAAAAATACGTTTTACACAGTAGTGTCAAGAATACAAAATGTTTGTCCTTGTAGACGTGACACGGATAAAGTGGCGGGTAACATCGCCACTCGAAGTGAAACTATTTAATAATATTATATAAAGTATTTTTGCTACTAGGAGACTATTTTAAAACATAAAACTTGTTTTTAATTCGTAAATTTAAAGTTATAAATGACAGTTAATAACATTTTCCCGTACTAACGTTAATTCTTAATTTTACCAACCTTAAAGTTCTATTTACAAAATTTAAATATAAAGATATTTTTCAAGAGGTATTTACCTTAATACAAATTTTGATATATTTAAAAATTGACAAAACATACGTGATAGCTACAAACATTCCTACGACCACGGTGATGATGGAAAGCTGGTGCTTTCCATCATCACCGTGCGTTCTAATTTAAACTATACTAAATTTAGTTTTTTTTTTTAAATTTCACTTCTATGTGCCGAGTTTTATTAATAATAGTTTTAAAATATATTTGTCTCTGTGACGAGTGAACAAGTCCAATAACGCCCACTTCAGTTAGTCACTGGCACAAGCATACTGTAATTCTTTTATCAGTTTTTTACGGGATATACTTTCGTGACTGAAGCGGTGATAGTCTAGCGGGTATGACTTCAGCTTTCCATCTGTAGGGTTGAGTTCGATCCCCAGCATCCGCACTTCTAACCTTCAGGAGCTATGTGCGTTTTAAGCAATTCAATATCAATTTCATTAACAGTGAAGGAAAACGAGTATGCCTCAGATTTCTCTATGATGGTCGTGGTGAACTACGGCCATAGATCCTTCTCAAACAGAGTGAGGCAGTAGGCTGATAATAGATTAATGATGATAACGATTTCGGTGAATGCGCTTAGGAACTCAGAACAGCGAGATGCGAGTATAAATAAATACACTACGACAATGCACACATCGCCATCTAGCCCCAAAGTAAGCGTAGCTTGTGTTATGGGTACCAAGTTGACTGTTGAGTATTTTTATGAATAATATGCATAAATACTTATAATATACAGATAAACACCCAGACACTGAAAAACATTCATGTTCATCACACAAACATTTTCCTGTTGTGGGAATCGAACCCACAGCCTTGGACTCAGAAAGCAGGGTCGCTGCCCACTGCGCCACTCGGCCGTCAAATATCGCAGTATGATTATTTATAACTACCGGTCCCTGGCGACTCCGACCGCGTATAAGTCAACGTTAAAAGATAGACATATGCTGTAGCGATCTTTCATTGACAACGTTTATAGGGACACAACATTATAATACATGATTTTATCGAAACTAACCGGTTATTCAGCGCACGGAGCCGGAAAACCCTGTTTTTGATACATTCTTCATTGGCGTTATGCTCCTATTGGTCTTAGCGTGATGATATGTAGCTTGAAGCCGTCCTCAGTAAATGGGCTATACAAAACTAAAAGATTTTTTCAAATTGGACTAGACAACAAACAAAATCTTCAGCTTTGCATTTAAATGTAAGATGATTCCTCGTATAACTCATCCTACTTTTAACTTCCAGAAACGAACAAATTTATATCTACTAATCCCTTTACAAAGATATTTCTCCTACGTTAGGAAGGTTAATAGATATCTTTGTGAAGAAAAATTCAATTATTTGAATTCATTCGGTGTTCATACACGAAATTATTATAGTCATACCCACCAAATTAAAGTAATTAAAAACCTATGATAGATAGATAGATAGATCTGACTTCCCGAGTCCTGACTTCAGCCGATTCGGGAAGTCAGAATTCGATCTCCAGCACGCAGATCTAACGTTTCGTAGCTACAAAATATCTCCGTCCTACATAAAATACATTTTTAGAATTATAATATATCCCTATACAGTTTTAGAATTATAGTATCGCTCGCTTAAACATTGGATATCTTCATGCCTATGAGTTCTCCATAATGTGTTCAAGGAGGTGTGAAGTCAGCCAATTCGCTGATTGGACAACGGCCTTACCCTTCTCATTCTCAGGGAAGAACTATTTAAAAAATATCCATAGATCATATACCGATCTTAATTCGTATCGAATAACTGATATAAAAATATTAAATCTTAAGCTTCATTATTTTACAAAAATTATTTTGCGAAAGAGAATTTATTTTCTTTGAAAAAAGATTAATCTATTTTTAATAAGTTTATCTTGAGAGCTCAGCTTGGGTGTATTTTCTATAAAAGCTAATCCAGCAATTTTATACTTTCACTGTTACTTTAATCGGATTACAAAGAATTTTGATCTTATATATTTGAAATCTTTATTAAGAAAAATTATAATTTGAGTATAGAGCAGTTAGAAGAAAAAATTGAATAATTAGAGAAAAGATTTAAGTCATCCAACCTAGAAATAAGAAATATTCCTACAAAAAAATCAGAAAGCTAGTAAGAACTTTTGGAATTAGTCATATATTAAAGGTTCCGATGGAACGAAGCTAGGTCCGCGATGTTTATAGCCAAGCCCGAAGCCAATCAGCCAATAAGCGTTGAATTTTCCTCAGTCATATTGAAAGAGAAACTCTTACAAGCTTTCAAAAATTACAATAGGGAACACCGAGGGACTGATCGGTTAAACACTAAAACTCTTCGTTTGATGTACCTTCTCAGCCATATTTATTTCAGAAGCTCTCACGTATATATGCAAGAAGCTGTTCTTTCGAGCTCGAGAATTTTCCAAAGCCAACGGCTATGCTTTTTGCTGGACAACACATGGAAAAGTCTATCTACGTAAGAACGAAGGGGCTCCTTTTATTCACATCAAGAATGAACATAGGTACCCTTATTAATTTAATTACCGACGCTAAGAAATGACTAGTTATATGTACTCTGGTATTAACAGTTTCTACGCGACATCGCACCGGAATGAAACTCACGCTACCAGACGTATTTCCAAGAGATTTAGTCAGAGCATAAATTATCTTCCCTCTGTTTAATAATCACGTTTCCGAAATTTGCCTGGGAGAGCAACAAGAAGTCTTATAACAAATAAACAAATAAATAAATATACTACGTCAACACACACTAGCCCCAAAGTAAGCGAAGCTTGTGTTATGGGTAGTAAGGTGACAGATGAATATTTGTATGCATAATATATATAAATAAATAGCAATATGCATATAAACACCCAGACACTGAAAAACATTCATGTTCATCACAATAACATTTTCCAGTAGTGCGAATCGAACCCACGGCCTTGAAATCAGAAAGTAGGGTCGCTGCCAACTGTGGAAATATCGAGTTTGTTTGAAACATACACGAAAATAATAGACCGATTGTGAAAAAAAACTCGAAGGGTGTGCTTAAAAAAAAACTGTTTGCTCTACTTTTTTTAGCGTTCCGGGCACGAGGGGTGCCAACGGAATCCTATTACTAACTCCTCCGTAGTCTATCTCTCCGTCCATCTGGCTATCTGTCAGCTAGCTCTGTCCAACGTTTTAATTGATAGAAACTTAAATCGATCAATCAATCAAAAATACTTTATTGTACACCAGAAATAATTAAAGGAACAAAGGAACAAGTCATCAAAAATTGTGTAACAAAGGCGGTATTATCACTTATAGTGATTTCTTCCAGGCAACCTTTATGAGGAATTGACTCACATATGAATCTTTATAGCGGTGCGCAAAGCTCTAAGAATATACATAAATATTAATAATTACAAATCTCCTTCAAACCTCCAAAGATGGCCACTCAGTTACTTACTTCAGTGAGTGAGTGTTTTTGATAAGGCGTTACTTAATTAGGCATTGCCTTGTACGTCGTTAGGAATTGCTTTAATTGAATGCCTAATGATTTAGGCGATTTCTATAAAAAAAAGCGTTCTTAGTTGTTATTGGTGAAAAGTTGCAGTTTACGCCTAAGAATTTCCTTAGATTTGGGTCTACTTATAAAGGTATTACAGGAACAAAGTTATCGGTTATAAACTTATAGTACAAGGAACAGCGAGTACCGGGTACTGTGGTGTCGTAAAGTGACTCCGGACCGGCGTCTGCAATAAGTTTACTATCTGGCGAGGATTTTAACAAACACAAAGAGCTGGGAGTACAGTTGCGCGGGTAATTGCCACTAATTAATCAATCGCCAGTCCAGTTACTAGACTGTTATTCGTAGCGATTACTAGAGTCCAGTGAAAGAAGGAGGAGTTACCAGTGGATAGCTGAATTGTGGAATGGAATTAAAACAGTTTTTTTTTTTACGAAAGTCATTCACTTGTTCATAATGATTTTTTCACGAGAATTAACAACGTTGCTTTGACCAGCGCGACGTTTTAATACTAGGCCACACATCTCTCGATTAAAAATGTTAATTGTAAAAGTGTTTATGTCGGTTTTTTTTTGTATATGATTGGTTCAACATTCGCTGATCTTGATGAAATTTGGCACAGAGATAGCTTGTATCATAGAGACGGACATAGGATGCATTGTGTCTGTAAAAGAAGGGCTAGTGTTTCCGCATAGTTTAAATAAATGTTATTACAAAGTACACTATAATAAAGTACACAATAAACAAATAAATAAATATACTACGTCAATACACACTAGCCCCAAAGTAAGCGTAGCTTGTGTTATGGGTACTAAGTGACTGATGAATAATTTTATAAATAGTATACATAAATACTTATAAAATACAGATAAACACCCAGACACTGAAAAACATTCATGTTCATCACAATAACATTTTCCAGTTGTGGGAATCGAACCCACGACCTTGGACTCAGACTCAGAGACTCAGGGTCGCTGCCCACTGCGCCAGTCGGCCGTCATATATATAAGAATTGCTCGTTTAAAGATATAAGATTTCTTGGTTATATACCTATATATAACCAAGAAATCTTATATAGGGGCAATACTGCCAGCATCTTAACCACTATGCCTCGCTGTGTTTTTTAGATGACGTTTTAGATTTTATTTAGTTTTATTTCGGTCCATAGATTATTTCATAATTTAGGTTATTTTTGTGTGTATAAACAACTTGTTAAACACATTTAAAAATCGTGGTTACTATACGATTGATGAATTTCTTACGACTAGGCTGCTTGGAAGTAGGCTCCGCTCTCATCTCTCACAAGATAGTGAAATTAAAAGATTGTAAACTGTAAAATGATGTTGAAAAAGAGCAATACGCTGAGTTTCTTGCCGGCTCTTCTCGGTGAAATCTGCCTTCCGAACCGGTGGTAGAGTCACTACAAATAGACTGACTGGGCCCACTCGAAATAAATGAACTTCGATTTTTTTTATTTTTTTTATTAATAAATACATAATATGTTATTGTACAGTAGAAAAAAATGTAGAAAATAATTGTTTAAAGCTTTGGGTATACTTTTTAATTAATTTTTATGCATCAATATCGTGTCTATAGAGTTTGCGATGAATACATATAGGCCATTATTGTATAATTTGCTATTAAGTTACATACAATAATAGATTTTGATTCAATTCTCTAGCAAAAGTTTGAAGTTAAGTTTCTACTATTATAATGACCAAACTGTAGGTATCCACTGCAAAACACGTTACTTGAAATTCCCATTAAAAAAAGAAATAGTTTAAAAAAAAATAATAAGAAATATTGCAGATCATTATTCCAGCAATTTCAACATCCGATCTCAGAACTAGTAAAGTATCCACTCAATTTAAATAATGAGCTAGTTGCGATATTTTATGAAATAAAATTGCATCAAGCGGGTGAATCATAAGAAGATTATGTTTGGAGGGTTTCTATGGAAAGCACCTGACCCTTGTCAGTCGCCTAGCAATAAATACTCGGGGCCTTTATTTGATTGCCCCTCAACCTTGTGATTATTTGTTATTGGTATCTCATTATTCATAACAAGTTCTAATTGGTATCTCATTATTCATAACAAGTGCTATCAAGTAATATCATTGCAATTTCAAAACGATTTTCCAATTACTTTGTATTAAAATATGATTCTATTAATTTTATTTTAAAAACCAATCGCATCGTTTTTTTGTGGCAGAGCTCGTCCGGGAAAAAAACTACAGCCGTGCTTATTTCTGAGCAGCATTGTTGCAATGCTGTGTTCAGTATGAAGGGCGTGGTTGCCGGAGTTATTACGCGTTATGTTGCAGGACGAGTTTCTTGCATACCCAGCTTGCCATGTTCATAGGCGATGGTACCACTTACCATCAAGTGAGTCATCTGCTTGGCCGTGAGCTATAACTATAGAACTTATTTATATTATAGTAGACTGCATCTGCATCAAGAGTTAACAATGGGTCAACAAAAATAGCATTTCTTAAGCATAGATCAATACCCGTACATACCACGATAATATTTTGAATTTGTCGTCGATCGATCGTGTCGTGTCGTTCGATCGTGGTCACGACGGGACGGGTGATTCCAAGATCCATGCAACTGGGTCGAAATATCGACAAATTCAAAATATTTTCGTGGTATGTACCCGTTGATCTATGCTTAAGAGATGCTATTTTTGTTGACCCATTGTTAACTCTTGATGCAGATGCAGTCTACTATAATAACGAGCTATCCTGTGATTTTAGCGTTCTTAAACCCACGCCGGTAAATTTTGTCAATAGGTTTGTAACTAGTCACGGCTCCTGCCTCCCAGCCAATTTCCCCTTCCAAGGATAGCTCTCACCGCTGCGCATTAGGGAAGTTATCAAAAATGTCCTCTCTCCTCCTTATCACTTCTTCTTCTTCGCTCTGGGCAGTTTCCGCACGTAAGCGCTTCGCTTGTTGTACGTGAAATCCTTATCACTTATGTGAAGATGATGATTTCGAAGTAGATTAAACGAACGTTTGTGGACTCTTCAATTCGCCACAACCTATGTCCTAAACAATAATCCGTTGAGATGGTAAGTTCTATTTTTCACAGCGGGTGCACAATAAGATTGGCGTCCAGCTTGTTCCAATACATCCCATTTGCGTTTGAGGATTGAAATGTAATCTAACAAGGCACTGACCTAAGCCCTCGTAATATGTAATAGAACAAAATTTAATAGTATTTAAACTTACATCCGGAAACTTGTCATTCAATACTTAATTAATATTAATAGTTGTAAGTGTAATAAGTATAGTGTAGGATATGTGACACTTATAAAAAATAATCAACGCCTATGTAAATATGGTGCATGTACCATATTCCAGCAGAGTAACAATTGATTGGTTGATAATGCCTCTAAATGGCTCTGAATCAGATTAATGTACCAACAACGCTGGTATTCTATAAGTACCGAGTTTAGGACAGTCCTGTTAATTATTACATATTTGGGGGGGAACGGAGAAAAAAAGATGTTATTTTGGTAAAGAAAAGAAAACTTGTTTTGATTTAAGTAGAAATGTATAAGTGTGTTAGTCAATTCATAATTTTTCATTACCTGTTTATTGTTTGGTATTGTCACGTTTATTTTTGGGTATTCAGCAGATAAGAACGATATTATTTTTAAAGCCATTAATTAAATTTGTTAATATTGGTAAGTTCACTGAATAATATATGGTAGATAAGCTGTCTGTAACGCATTAATGGAAGAGCTGGAGTTAATCAGGATATGGTAAAAGGTTCTCTGATATGTTCATTGTCTCAAGTGAATTTTGTGAGCTTTTGTTATGGAGCTCGTACGGGAATTTATAGAAAATGGCAGATTTCTGCATAATATAAATATTAAAAATGCATTCGCTGAAAATACTACTTTATAAGAGAAAGTCCCTAGTTAGCGAGGCGGGTATCGGATGCAGCAGCCGCGTACAAAATCGGATGAGATGATGATACTGAAAATAAGATATTAAATGCCTTAGCAGATGCCTCTTGCCCTTTGCAAAATAGAGCTCTTACAAAAGACAAACCTGCTCTAAAACAATACGAGATAAAAAATTATGGGCAGTAGAAGTAATAATTTATGAATTAATACTTCTACTGTTCATAATAATTTATCTCGTCTTGTTTTTGAGCTTTGTAAATATTGTAGATTTTAATCCAGATGATGTACCTGCTTGCTTTAACGGGTTGTAAGTACCTACTGGACTCTGTAAGCCATTACCATTAGCAATAATAATTTACCAACAATTGGCTTTAAATTTGTCTGAATTTTTTCTTAAGCCTACGGTAGATTTCCGAATAATTGTGATAATAAGATAGATAATGATACTCCCTCTATAATTTACGTCAGTAAAAGCTGTTGATAAGCCCTCAAAAATAGTCAAACAGAAAAACATTTTTAAAAAGTTTCTAAGCTTGCGGTTGGATATACGTATTCACTTCAATCTTACTTGTATAAAAACGAACGACAGAGAAACAAAAATGATATGCTTGATAAATCTGATCTACAATGATATGATTATAGATCGTGATAGGTGTACTACTAATATATAAATTACTAGCGGACCCGCGCATCTTCGTGGGCATCAAATCGGTTATTACCGGTTTTAATATATGAAAAACACCTAAAACCCTATGCGGCGTCTCATACCGGTTTTAGTTGTAGAGACCCACTCAAACACTTCGTTTGAGTAAAAATTTTAAAACAATATCTAGAACGCGATTGCAGCGCCACATCTTAACTGTGAATCCAAACTATCCAGAACCCTACTCAAACAAATGTTTCGCTAGTTTGTAAAAAAAGTTCTTAAATAAACATAGAACTCGATTGCAGTACAAACTACCGGGTCCAATTAGATATAAAAGAATTGTTTATATAGGTATCTCAAGTTGAACCTAATATTAAACACAATATAAAACAACATACTAAAACAACCTTGTTTTAATATGTGACAGAACTTTATGTATCTCGTTTAGTAAATTCTAAGCGAGGGTTTCGCTGCTGTCTGCTTAGGAGTTATGTTCCTCTTAACTCCAATAATAGTCAACATACGAGTATCTACATAAAATTTACGCAAAATTAAACTGACAATACAACCTTTCGAGTAAAAAAGAATCAATCAAATTTGTTCACTTTTGACGGTGTGAAATACTATTAAATGTCTCCCAAGTGAACTGCAACAAATAGCACTGTATAATTCTGCAAAAGATTATTTAGAAATATTTTGAATGTACAGAATTTGACCTGCTATATTTTTATTATAAGTTTAGATTATGGTATAAAATCGTTGAAAACGTTAAACCCGTACCCGTATTTTGTTCGATAAATTATAACACAACCGGTTATTGTGACTTAACTATAACAGTTAGATATTTAGCCTCGCAGACTTTTTTATATAATAATGATTACTTTAAACATGTAGTACATTATTTATATGTATCATAAATCATATTCGATATGACATATTTAACAAAAATCAATTCCAGCAAATTTACAGAAAATCATGATAAAATATACACTAAAAGCTTCCGCATCAGTCACTCTATTCATAAGTGAAGACCGAATGAAAATCCATTTGGTAGTTTTTCAGTTTTTCGCGCCCAGATAGGAGACGCCCCGGGGGATTATGTTTAACACTTTAAATACTGCCACTAGCGCCACATGTTTGGATAACATTTTTACGAATATAATTCCAATAAGTAAACACATAATTAATAAATTAGATTCTGATCATTGTGGTCAATTAATTCAATTTGAAAATGTGAAGAAAAATGTCTCCAAACATAAAATTACTTTTGTACCAGTGACATCAAACCGCATATAGAAAATGAGAACTAGCCTCGTCAAAGACCTCCCGTTCTTACAATCGGGGACAAGTCCGAGTGAGATGTACAGCTGTTTTTTCAACACGTTATATAGAATTAAATATTCGTTGAATATTTAATTCTATATTCACTAGTAAGTCGGTTGTGGTGACTGATGCTTTAGTTTTTAGTGAGTGGGCATCAATTAAACTGCATAAGAGTAGGCAAAAAATGTACGAACTTTATGCATAACGTCAATACAATACTGATGCTGAGTTTAGAGATTGTGTTAAATTGTGTTCCAGTAGTTTTAAACGCTATTGATTCTTGGAAAAGTCCTGATACATACAGAATAAAATAAAAAATAGAAATAACGTAATTAAAACTACTTGGAAAATAATTAATGAGGAGACGGGAAGAGTACCACCGCGGCATAATAACTTTAAACTCAGTGTAGATAATAAAGACAACATCTGATTTCAAGCTGGCTACTGCTTTTGAAATCTTTTTTACTAACATTCCTATCTCCACCACTAAATCATTGAACTCTTCACCAGATATTGCTCTCTCTCTATTAAAGAATAACGTGCCTGAGTGTAAAAACGCTTTTAAATTCAGCCATGTTAGTGGCTCTGACGTTATTAAAGCCTTTAAATTATTAAATAATAAAAAAACAAATGACTTCTGGGGCATTTCCGTTCAAGTTCTCAAATCACTAATTGATATCGTTGCACCCTATTTATCATTAATATTTAATAACTGTATAGATTGTGGTGTGTTTCCTGACTTAATGAAACATAGTAAAATAGTTCCTTTGTTTAAATCTGGTAGTACTTCTGACCCCACTAACTTCAGACCAATATCAGTACTGCCCACTTTCAGTAAAAATTTTGAAAAACTTATTTTAAATCAGTTACTTTCCTATTTTCATAAGTATGATTTACTCCACGTGAAACAATTTGGTTCTACACGGGGTCGCTCAACTATCGACGCTGGTGTTGAGCTAATACATAATATATTTGAAGCTTGGGAGGAGTCACATGATGCACTTGGTGTGTTTTGTGATTTGTCTAAGGCGTTTGACTGTGTTATACATGAAACGTTAGTCAGAAAACTACACCACTATGGAATTCAGGGTGTAGCACTCGACTTGATTAGTTACTACTTGCGTGATAGGGTGCAAATGGTAGACGTTAATGGAAAGCGGTCTAATGGGTAATTTGTGAAAATTGGTGTTCCACAGGGTTCTATATTAAAACCTTTTCTATTCCTTATTTACATTAATGACCTGCCTTACCTCGTTAAGGATAATCACGGGATAGTATTGTTTGCTGATGATACATCACTTATGTTCAAAATTAAGAGACGTGAATTAGCTTTAGACGATGTAAACAACTATCTCGCTAAAGTAGTACAATGGTTTGAAGCTAATAATTTGGTTTTAAACGAAAATAAAACTAAGTGCATAAAATTCACATTACCAAATGTTAAACATGTAAAAACCACTATACTACTTAATAATGAGGAATTGAATCCGGTGGATACAACAGTATTTCTAGGAATAACGTTAGATGCTAAACTACAATGGGGCCCTCATGTAAATAATTTATCGAACAGGCTTAGTTCTGCTGCCTATGCAGTAAAGAAGATACGCCACCTGACAGACATAGAAACTGCTAGGCTAGTCTATTTTAGTTACCTTCACAGCATTATGTCATATGGAATTTTACTATGGGGTAATGCTGCTGATATTGGCACTATTTTCGTGCTGCAGAAGAAGGCTGTTCGGGCGATCTATAAAATGGGTCGGAGAGAGTCATTGAAAGATAAATTTAAAGATGTTAAAATAATGACACTATAGCCAATACATATTTGAAAATTTAATGTATGTTCACAAAAATATATCAAAATTGAAAAGAAAATGTGACTGCAATAATTTGAACGTTAGAAGCAAAAATAAACTTGCAGTGCAGTACACTAGACTATACAAAATAAGCAATTCATTTAAAGGAAATTGTATACAATTTTACAATAAATTACCGGTTGATATCTTGGGGATGTCACTAAAGAAGTTCAAAGTTTGTATTAAGCGAAAGCTTATAGAAAAGTCCTATTATAGTATAAAGGATTACGTAAACGATAAAAAAGCTTGGGTGTAAACAATTGCTCTAACCAGGTTGCTTCTTAAATATTTTCTAATGACAATGTGAGATGGTGATAACAAAAAGAACACCCGGCTAAGTTTGTTGTGGGCTTCTTCTTAGACCAGGGCGCGATTGGAACCCTCGTAGCTTTAGTTTTAAGTTTACGATTGTAGTTATCGCCATCACTACTCACTGCTATGTACACATTTTGTATATAATAACGCATCAAAAGTGCCATCTATGTGCCTATTTGAATAAAGAAATATTTGACTTTGACAATATGTAATACAGATAAAGAAGATGACCTATGAGAGTGTATGCGTATGTGAGTAGTTTACTTTATTAACCATCACGGATTAGGTAATCATTCACATATTAATATATTTTTATTATACCAACATTCCTGACTGATTAGTTGTGACCACTGTGATCTTTTAAGTCGGATAATTTTCCCAAAACAAACATGATTATGATGACGAGTTGGAGCATGAGGGCGTGGCTATTTACCGACTAAGAAATAACGCTAGTGTTTTTGAGTTGCCATACCACCTATGTGCGCTGAGCCTATAATTCAGCAAATGGGAGTCAACTTTCATGCAACGTGTTGTAAACAATATAATATCGTTCTTTGATAAAAAGTATCAAAGCAATTGAAATACCTTAAAAGCAGTCTGCCATTTAGGCATTACATTTCACGTTGTAAATTAAATTTTAACAAAAGATTTTTTATTGAGGATTATTTTGATTCCTTGCCTTTTTGAAGTCGTACGACGTTATTAATTATTAAATTACATTCCATTCGTCGGGTTTCCCTTTTTCGATATTGTGTAAGTTATGTCGAGGAAGAAAATAAATTAAAATTTAAACATAAATAAAATAACGAAATGTCAGTCAGGTTATAAATTAGTAACACATTAAATAAATTCAAAAAATATTTTATTTCGTTTTTAGTTCCAAACAGAACTGAGGAAGGAGGGATGCAGGGATCCCCTATTATCCTTCATATTTTATTAAATACCTGGTTGGTTAAGTCCAGAGATCTTTAATTTTATATTGAAAGTACGGTTTTTAGAACTGCGAGCTCTGACACAATGATCGACCATTAAGAAGCACGTAAGATATTAAGAAACACGAGAGATATTAAAAAGGAAGTAACTATTTCTTTCGCTATATTATGAAAATTAAGCTTAATTTGCTACAGTCCGCGAAAAGTAGGAGAATCTGTAAGGTGTAATTTACAATTTCTTCAATCCTTCTACTCCACACCAAACAGATCTTCGGCAATGTACCCCCTACGCTCGTTTCGCTCCGAAACCGGAGCATCCTCAGGAGATGTTGACTTTACAATGAATAATTGTTAAGTGACAACAATCTTAACAATTTTCTCTTCTCAAATTCTTCGGCAAATCTTAAAATAACATCTCCTGAGGATGCGCTGGTTCGCATCTAATGAATGAATGAATGAATGAATGAATATATTTTTATTGCACACATCAAAATTTACATAAAAAAGAAAAGTATAACAAAACAACGTATTTAATTTGGCGGCCTTATCGCTTCATAGCGATTTCTTCCCGGCAACCAAGGGCGAAGAAAACAAATACAGAAAATACATGTAAAAAATATATATATGACGGATTTATGTCATGCTCAGTTCTGCTGCCTATGCGGTAAAGGAAATGCGCCATATGACCGACGTAGAAACTGCTAGGCAGGTCTATTTCAGTTACTTCACAGCATTAGGTCATATGAAATTTTAATATGGGGTAATGTTGCTGATATTAGCATATTTTTGTGCTGCAGAAGAGGGCTAATCGCTCGATCTAAAAAATAGGTCCGAGAGAGTCATTGAGATATATTAAAGATTTTAAAATAATCACCGTGTATAGTCAGTACATATTTGATCATTTCGTGGTTGTATGTATGGTTATAAAATCATTTCTTAATTTAAGAAAAAATGTGACTGCAATAATTTAAACATTAGAAGTAAGAATAAACTTACAGATTAAAGTTACATAATATTAATAATTCGTTAAAAAAAATTGCATACAATTGTACAATAAAGTACCTTCCCATTGACATCTTGGAGATATCTCTTAAAATGTTCAAAGTTCGTATTAAACGTAAGCTTATAGAAAAGTCCTATTGTAGTATTAAGGACTACGTAATCGGTAAAAATGCTTGGGTATGAATTGTTGCTCTTCTATTAATTTTCGATGACAATGTGATATTGTGATAACGAAAAAAACACCTGGCTAAGTTAGTTGTAAGCTTCTTCTCAGCCCAGGACGCGTTTGGAACTCTCGTGGCTTTAGTTTTCAAAAGCCTGGTTTCGAATCGCATGACTCTAGGGTGATTATTACCCTCCTTAAAATGCTAACCAGCTTAGCAATGAGTGTTCTAGTCGGTGTGATACGCCTTTCAATTCTCAATTCTGGTCCGCCAAGCATGAGCTTGACCCGTCCTCTACGCAGTCGTTCGTGGTTCAGGGAATTTAACAACTGCAGTACGCTGTAACGGCTCCGTAGAATATAATCGAATGCGTATCACTTAGGTCCTCAAATGGTATGAGGTATTCAACTTATATCTGGTCCTGAATTCCCACTCACGCCATATTCGTCAATGTATTATTAGGTACGTGAGGCTGTTTCAGTCTTAAATTAAGAGGTTTATACCTATACATCACAATGGTATCTTCCAGATCGACACCATCTGACATGTAACTCCTCTTGCTGATGGCATCTATTTGTGGTAAGGCTAAGCGCAGCCGCTCAAGTTGAGCCTTATCCAGCAGATGACGTCGCTGGATAGCCCGCACCTGATCCGACAATCGCTGGGCAGTCAAGGTCATTGTTGATTAAAAAGAGACAGCATCCTCGATCATTACGAAGTGAGGTTAGTTCCCACTGTTTCGCCCCAAAGTATATAAGCATACTCCATAGTTTATTTATTATTATTATAATTTTAAAATTTAATGCTTTGTTTTTATCGGCGATTTATTGTTTAGTTAAATTAAATTAAGGTCAGTTAAATTAACTGAATGGTATGTTAGCTGTATTAGTTTATATTGACAGAAAAGTGTAAAAAATGCATGCTGTGATGACCCATAATAAGTTTAACGTATAGTATGTAAGCAAGTATACATATAATAAGAGTAAGTTTAATGTATATAAATAAGTAAATCTGGTACAAAAATTCTGAGCTAGATTCATTATAAATTACGGGAACGAGCCTTGTTTACCTATAAACCATAGTATGAAAAATTTATCATTGAACTTTAAACTTTAATGAACTCCTTAATAAGCTTATAACATTTTTAAGTACACCCTTCCAAATTATAAAGACCATAAAACCAGTTTCAGTCTGTTTGCACCTAGCCTTACACAAGAACTTTGAGAGCATGAGAGGTGTAAAAATGTTTCCATTTCACTGACTCCAAAAGTCCGCCTTTGTTGTTTCAAATCAGTGAGCATAACGAATTTTACACTCTCAGTACAGAAAATTGTTTGTAATTTGCAACTCTGCAAAGTGGCATTTGTAATTTCAATAGCTCGCGAGAATTCCGTTAAGCTCCTACTCTAACATTTTATTTCAAAAGGAATATTTGTATTGTCTTATTTCAAAAAGTCTAGAGTCTCTAATTGAAGTTAAGTACCCACTTGTATTGTTTGTTGTGAGTTTATGTACAATATATTAAAAAACATGTTTTACTAAGTAGGCTTACGGAGAAATCGTTACATAAAGAATTCTAAAAAGAAAAAGAAGGTAAATAATTACAATGGCCAGGAATTAATTATTATTGTTCTATGAAGGTAAGTTTAAAGTATGTGTTAGTAATCATTGATTAAATTATTTATTACTCACCGAAGATGGTAAACGAGGAACCTAACACAGACATATATTGTATTAAAAAAAAGTAAAAAGCAGCTGTACTTAGTATCTAATTTCCTATTTAGGGGTCCGTACCAAAATGGTGAGACGGGACTACTAAAGCTCCGTTTGTCTTTCCATCCGTCCGTCTGTCTGTAGGCGAGATGTTTTTTTTAAAAACAGTACTGATTAAAGCATTCAAATTGTTACAGAATGTGTATTTCAATTGTAACCATAATCTTAAGTTACTTGTACGGTACGTGTGGGAAATGAGTGCGCAAATCAAGCGTTGGCTAAAGACTGCTTTATTCGCACAATATTGTCAAATCAAACAACAATAAAAAAAAATAATAACGCAATGAAGAGTCCTCCATTCAAAAACATGTGTTAGGTGTATTTGCTCTTAACAATGTGAGTTTAACGGGAAACGGGCAGCAGCGTCCTGCGTGTGATGGTAGTAGTACCGTCTACATACGATCTGCCCAGCGGACTGTGAGCAAACCGTTAAAGGCTATTGATGAAATTAATTTTAATTCTATATGTGTTGTTTCATATATCCATGCTATGGAACCCTTCGAGTGCAAATTCAACTCGCACGGCGGTTTTGCTACCAAATAATTTTATTATTAGTTACCTTTTCCCCAATACGCTATAAAACATCCCCGGAGGCACCCTTCGGCAGCGCAACCCTTAATTACACGTGCATCATCGTACACGTGACTCAAACACTCGTGCTGCTTTTGATGCTGACCGACGGCCGGCGCGTGCGTTATTCAGCCGTGAGCGGGTTCAAAAATCAAAAATATGCATAGTAGGTACATCGTTGATACCAATACCTTTCAGAGATACATGACTACATAAACAAACGTAATCCCCACACTCAGAGCTATGGATTAACGCAAATGAGTGTAAACACACAAAAGAGGCCTTTCCGGACCTTAACATACGACTGACAACCGAACTACTAAAAATAAGTCGGAACATTAAGTCGAAATTGAAGACATGACGGTCCTCTGTGCAGAGCATGCATGGAGGCAGATGAAACACCGACACACGTAGTGCTCTGATGTAGAGGAGTAGCAGAGCAGCATACCTTGGCTCCCCAGCATCACTCCCTGAAGCACTTGGTGACCTGGGCGGCCTGCTAAGCTTCTGGAATGAGCTCAGTTGAGTGACCCAGCGGGGAGCCGTACCAGTGGCATGACGTACAACTTAAGGTTCCAGCCGACCAAGTACAGACAAGCCCAGGCGAAGAAGTAGGTGCATATCCATAGTAAATTAATAACAATAATCCCCGACGATGAATCGCTAACAGAGGCTGAACTACACAGTAAAAAGCACCGATGTGAAGTTGCCTGTTTATCCGTTTCTAATATTGACGAGTGTGCTCTTCACTATCTTGTTTTTCCGGCACCATTCTTACACATATCAGCGAGCATTCATAAACGAAATTCGAAGTTCTTCGGTCTTCCAGCATTGTCTCCTGTAACGTACAATCTGAATATCTTCAAGAATGAATAGGCATATTCTAGACAAGCACACTCCAACTTAGATCTCATGATTGCTTTCCACCAGGCATGATAGTCGTCAAGCGCAATCCTAAAAAGTATAAAAAAAGTTACAAACTATACTAATAATAAAGCTAAAAAAATGTTATTTAATGGATTTCAAGAAAAACCCCGAGCTAGAAAATCCAATATTTGAGGTATACCTATGTAATAAGGAGTACTACGTTTCTTACAGGCTTCTTGTAGATAGAATCTGCCTTCATGTAGAGTCACTACAATGACAAATAGACAGTCTTCACGTTTAAAAAGTGCTTAGGTATAGCGAAAGCCTTCTTGAAATAATTTAATTTAAGCTCCTATTTATCCCCCAGCGGTTAGAAAGCGTCAGATTTTGTAAATCTTTTTGAATTTTATAGACCAAATATCTCGTGACAGAGAATATATGACGATCCTTCGAAACCGCTCAAACAAAGTAATAGAGGATGAATATAGTATGTATGAGAAACTTAATAAAAGCTGTACACGGACTTCGCGGGGAACCGTCCATGCGTTAAAATAAATAGTTACTTGTAAGTACTTAGTTGTTTTCATTTTTAAGCATAAAATTTGATTGAGATTGTTAGTTACAAAAGAAGTCGCTTGGAACCGCTAGTGCAAGTATAGTTCTGCTTATCATCATTACCGGCCCACTCGCACGGGAGCACGGGTCTCCTCCAACAAAGAGAAGGGGTTTAGGCCGTAGACTACCACGCTGGCTCAGTACGGATTGGCGGATTTCACACACCTTTGAGAACATTATGGAGAACTCTCAGGTATGCAGGTTTCCTCGTGATGTTTTCCTTCACCATTGAAGCAAGTGAAATTTCGCTTATGACGAACATAACGTAGAAAATTTTGAGGTGCGTGCTGGGATTCGACACGTCCCCTCGTAAGTGAAGTCGAAGTCCTCCCCACTGGGTTGTCACCGCTTCCTTCCACCGCTAGTTCTGCTTAGTTAATGGTAATAATGTGCCGATAAACCTCGATATTTGTCTTCCAGTTTTACATCAAAATTAAAATGCTGTCGATTTTCAAACGAGGTAAATTAAAGGATTTGGTTTTTTAGAGCAATTATCATCACCCTGCGCCTTTAACTGTTCCGTTTTTGTTGACGTTACCACTCTCAGACCGTAATGCGGATTCGCAGGATTCAATGATTGTTATGATCGCATCTCCATGACTAAGCTAACTAAAGTAAGTAAGATAACTGAGAGCGACGTTTAATGTGTTTCGTTCAACACTGTGGTAAATAGCGGCCATTTCGTAGCTCCGGGCAGATACTCGCTCTCGAATAAAGTCTGGACATTGAGAGCACCTGGGTACTCATCATGATAATCACTGCAACCGATTGAAGTCCACTGCTGGACATTTAGATGGTCGTCAAAAATCAATAGTCCTGTGCCGCTTGTTTCCAGCGATTCCCGGCGGCGGGTTGTCGTTGTCTTGGTTAACTGGATTTCGTCTGTCCACCTCGTTGGGGGCCGACCATCGCTGCTTTTACCTGTGCGAGCTTGTTCTTCGAGCTATGTGCCACGCCCATTTCCACTTCAGCTTTGCGACTCTTAGCTTTAAAAAAGCTGCCAGCAAACTATGTTGGAACAATTTGCCTCCTCCCAAGCGCGACTTTAGTAGTTTTAGTAGAAGTCCAAAGTTTGGTTCAAAACAAACGAAAAGAAAATCTACTAGCTTAGCAACAGGGAAATGTACTCGTATATTTCTAATTCCAGGCTTTCAATGATCCTTTCTTTATGTCATATTTTATATATCTTTTAATTTATTTTTGTTTATGTATTTATGTATAGATGCTATAATGTTTTGTATAATATATTGTGGCATATCATCATCATCATCATCATCAAATAAACCCATTACAGACGCACTAAAGAGCACGGGTCTCTTCCCACAATGAGAAAGTTTTAAGGCCGTAGTCCAACATCCCTGACCCAATGCCTATTGGTGAACTCCACATACCTTTAGGAACATTGCGGAAAACTCTCATGCATGCAGGTTTCCTCACGATGTTTTGAAGTGAGTTTTAATAACTTAAAACGCATATAACTTAGAAAACTAAGAGGTGCGTTCTGGGATTCGAACTCGGCTCCCCCAAAAGTCAAGTTGACGTTCTACCCAATGGGCTATCGACGCTTCTTGCTTGTGGCACATCATCGTATAGTTGTAATTCTAATTTAGCACAACGGAATACCAACTCAGCAGCAAAGATTTACTTTGGTTTCTCCAACGGTATAGTAAAAGCTGAGTGTAGGCAATTTTAAGACCAAACACGCAATTATTTGTATAAGTTTCTTCTGTTCTTGTTTCTGTACTCAAAAAGTGTATGCGGTTCTCAAATAAACAATATTTTCTTTCTTTTAGGGATTATCCAAGTAGAATTTCCCTAACGCAATTAATCAGTCGAAATAAAACAATAGTCGTATGTCCAATATAAATGATTCCGAGATTCCGACATAAATGACTAGGATTCATTTATATTGGAATCTAATCTAAGTAGATCGATTTCTCACCCCCGAAACCCTCTGTATACTAAATTTCATAAAAATCGTTGGAGCCGATTCCGATATTCCAATTATAAATACATATATAAAAATTGCTCGTTTATAGTTATAAGATATATATTATTTTCAATGAAATTGGACTTGGGTAAGCATCACTTTTAACTATTTACTTGACATATTATAGGCAGTTCAAATATAATTTGCTACAAAGGTAAAGGAAAACATTGTGAGGAAACCTGCATGCCTGAGAGTTCTCTATAATACTCTCAAAGGCATGTGGGGTATTTTCCCATTGTGGGAGGAGACCCGTGCCCTATAGTGGGTCGTTAATGCTTTGATATGATTATGACAGGAACTATATAAGAGTCTTTTTTGCTTTTTGTTTTGTTTGAATAGACTAATCACTGGAACTGCCGGTCCGAATTGAACAATATTTTTTGTAGGTATTCGATAGCTCAATTCTTGGAAAGGCTTTAGCTAAACTAAATTTGAAAACTTCCGTCCTTATATTATATTTAAGGACATAGACTACGGTCCATGTTGCCTCATTCGAGTTGGTGGTAGATTTAACTCCACCTTTAGCTAAAATATCTAAATATGTGTCTTGTACCCATATTCCCATCATCCCATCTACATGGCGTTGATACTATATCTTACACTATGACATAAAAATCACAGGGCCCTTTAGTGTGATATAACTAGTGCCATCTATCGAACGATAGGGGTGTCTGCTTTCTTCTAAGCCTTGTTTATGATATGAACCCTCGGTGAGGGACGCCATTCCGATGCGCTGTGTGCCTCTTATAACATGCGAAACTTCGGGTAGGTGTATTCTAAGTGCTGCAACCCGTTAATAGATGTCACCATGGAATTCAAACAGACATGAACGTAGTATGCACAGCCTTCGCATGGTGGAATTTTAAAGCGACATTTAGAATTAAATGACATAACTTTTTTCCTCGATACAGATACTGGGCTTTGAAAGTTTTAATTATCAGTTCCGATTAGGTCACTGGCTATCTAACCCGAAGTATATATACAGAAGTAAGTAATTTCTACTAAAGTTAGTTTTCGACAAATTTTAATTTTGTAATTTGTAATTTTATTTATAACTCTGGTAAAAAGCATCAGTCCGTTACAAATTTTATTTGTTGACTAAGTCATTTGGAAGTCCTTTCAAAATGCTATCGAATCGCCCAAGAGAGGGCAGAGGTTTGGTTGACCAGGAAATGAGAACTAGATTTTTCGTGCATATCAAATGACCAAAGTGACTTAGGTTTGGTACGGTTAGATACTCGTATATTTTTGAAATTTATTTTTGGGGACGAGTCACATAATATTATGTACGTAGGTATATACCTGTCAATAAATCATTCATCATGATTATCTTAATTAGCCGAAACGCGTGGTGGCTGTTCCGTTGCGTGTTTTTCTATTTTTATCAGTGTTTATTTAGTGATTTATCGGGACCAACGGTTATCAGTGCTCCACGACATGGGGTCTAGTACCTACTGAGAAATCTAAAACCTTAACAACAAAAACCAGTGACAAAGTTTGGCCCGACCCGGGAATATTTATTCTAAATTGCTAACCCCGACCTAGGTTCTAGACAAACGAGACCATAAACTAAAACTTTTCGATAAAGTCAGTTACTTCAAAAAGATCTTCCTTGTTTGTCACTCTGTCCCTCTTCTGTTCTAACATTTTTTTTCTAAAAAAAGGTCAATTGAATTTGGTACTTATGCTAAGTACCTAAGTAAACACAGCTAGAAATCACAAACACAAATAGATATGTAGTTAATTAACGCGGGCCAATAGTTAGTCACAGCTCGTTAAAGCCTAGAATATGTTATTTGTACGCTGAGATGTTAATAGTCTTAAATCCGGTAGTGATCCGGTATAAGAAATGTATACCCTAATCTGTTATTTATAAGTGATAAGAAATAATTGATAGATAATAAACGCATTGACACAGCACGAATAGGTTGCCTAGTTTAATTTAATCAATTTCTAATTGAATCATAGACCAATAGATTTTTATAATTTAGCGCGAATAGGTTGCCTAATTTAATTTAATCAATTTCTTATTGGATCATAGACCAATAGATTTTTATAATTTAGTTGTTTGCCAAAAATTAAAAACAACCGAAAGCAAAGAGGATACAAACTATATTTACAACTTCAAACCACAATATCTTTATTTCCTAACTTAATTTAAAAATAAACCATATGAATAAAATGTTCAGAAATTCATACTCAATACATTTAAATATTTTTATGGTAGACGCAACAAAAAAAAACAATAAAATTTATTCGGGAGTTCGCCATTAAAAAGAAAGAAAAGAATCGGAAAACATAATGTACGCTATAGTAAGAATACCCTAAATAATTATTAGAAATTATTTTATTTTCGGTTGAAGTAAATCTGCAATTTATAGGTATATTATGACTGTTTTATGCGTATGGAGCCTACAAGAATAACTTTTACTACGGCCACATGTTTAGACAATATCTTCACAAATGTAAATCCAATCACTAAAAATACTATAAGTAGATTAGATTCTGATCACTGTGGTCAATTAATTCAGTTTAAAAATTGGGAAAAAACATTGTCTAAACATAAAATAACTTGTGCTTGTGACATATCTGACCGATTGGAGTAAAAGGGGAATAGGCCTTGTTAAGGACTTTCCATTTTTCGTTCATCGCAATATTTAATTCCATTTTCACTAGTAAGTCTGTCATGATTGCTAAAAAACTTGTTTCCAGTAAGTGGGCTACGACTGATTTGCTTAAAAGTAGACAAACGTTATACGATCTGTATGCGAAACATGAATATAATTGCAGTGAAGAGTTAAAAAAAATTGTGTGATTATATCTGCGGCGAAATTGACACAATCAAATGGTTCAATAATAATATTTTTTACCAGTCCAGCGTTGTATAATTACAAGTCAGTGATTATAATAGAGGTAAGTAGTATAACTTCTTACTGGCAACATTGACCACACTGATACTATCTGTCAAATGACAGTTAAGTTGACTGTCAATAATTATTGTCGTTCGCACTTCGCACATTTCCGTTCCCAGTACCCTCTTTCGTGGCCTCCCACTTCGTCACGGCAAATTATCTATTCTCTTTTGCTAATTCCTAATTTCAAAGTAAATATACGACACCTTGTGAAAGTAGTTTGATTGTGTATTCATCCTAGTGGCAAGTGAAGTTTAAAAGCTACACTCATGAATAACTCAGCGGACAAAGTAAGTAATAATATTTGTACCTACCTAGATTTATTCAAAGATATTTAATTTCTTATTTCCTTTGTAGCGTCTTGCTTGTTAACAGTAGTTAACCCGTAATAGAAATTTCACACCTCAAAAGCGTCCATCGTTTCCAAGTAAAACCCTACGTCTGATTTTAGTTTATTTAATGGTCTTCATTTTAAAACTGCTGGACTGAACAATCTTACACAATCGCCCGATTGTACACAATCGGGCGATTGTGTAAGATTGTTCATTGATCGTTTTTATATTTGCAACTATTGACCCGCGTTAAATTAAGTAGTGAAGCCAAGCATAGGTAACAAAGGCTATGAATGGAAACAAAATGTATTGGGATAAAAAGTATTAATTAACAACAAGAAATTAATTTCCTTGAGCAGCACTAAAGGCTTGTCAAGTCTCTGTTAAAGTACAATTTCTTAAATCAAGGCTAGTAGGAAGAATTTCCAGGGTGAAAAACCTTAAGATGTTTGTCCAAATCAAGCCTCTCATAATCCATAGATCAATGTAAACCAGACTAGACCAATAAGGTGTCCTCCTCAGTATTCACTATTGATAATTTGTGATAGACAATGGATTCATTTTCTCTAGCTAATACAGCCCCCCACAATGTGATAGTCTTCTAGACTTTTAGAAACATTGGATTAAAATTAGGTCTACTTTTTGAGGGTAGATCATGATATTACCTACTGGTTGGCATCTGCCAACTCGAAAAGTATATTTATTCTTTTCAAGTTTTGCGAGACCACAGAGTGTTAAGCAACACCACATTGCTACAAGGATAGTTACAATACACCAATGCAATTAGCTGTGAGACTATATTCTCATAGTATGGCAACAGTTACAATATTTTACACTTAGGAAAATACAAGTTCATATATTCAAAATACATTATTCAGTAGTTGTTTCAAATGGAGGTCTATACTTTGTTACTGTGGCTAAACATTGTAATGTAAAAGTTAAACATTTCTTTGTACAAATATGCTCATAGGCAGCACTGTAGGTCACATTGTGTAAAAAATGTGTAAATGGTAGTGAGCAATACCTACATTTATTGACGTAGAACTAAAGTTACAAAGGTTCCAAACACACCCTGGTCTAAAAAGAAGAACAACAAACTTAGCCAATGTGTATTGTAATGTTAAAATTGACGATGGAAAATTACATTTAATTTTGAAATCTACAAAAAGCTGATAAGAGAGTTTTTTTTTTTTTGAAAGAGTTTTAATTCTTTCATTGATATAAAATGTCATCTTTACTGTATCAAAATTAGTGATTGATTAGTAAGAACCAAGTCATTGTCACATAGCTGTTAGTTTTAGCTATTCGGACAAAAAATTTAATTATATACATTTTCACAAGGACTTATAATGTCTGTCATGACCTGTAGGTCACTCAGGTCAGTTTACATGCTAATATCTCTAAGTTTGGCAGCCCTGTGACAAACTTGTATGATGGCATTACTGTAACACAGTATTGATTTTCTCTAACGTAGACCATTTTGTTTCTAGTCTATAGTGCTTCTGTGATTTTGTTTATCTAATTTACATTTTGTTATGTATATTTGTTATTGTTTGAATGTCATAGTGTGTAAAAAAAAAGATAGTATTGTAGCCGGAGATACTTAGTTTAGAAGAATTTAAGGCCAAAGTAAGTTTATTCTGTTGTATTATGCAATTCTCTTCCTCTTGTTTATGAGAGAAGATCCTATTTAGGTTAGTGATAATGATGGTACGTTTTATTAATGTTACTATATTAAATAGCAATCGGTTATAGATTTGTACATCCTAAGTAGGTCTGGCTTACCCAGCCAAAAACACAGATCCATAACGCATGCGCTAGTTACTAAAAGTGCCCGGCAAAGGTGGAGCTTGTTTGTTGATTCAATTATTGGGATGCACAGTCAGGGTTGGCACACTTGCATTATGGAATATTTTTATGTATCCCAGCTTTGCAATTTAGTAAGTGCAAAGTACCAGTTGGAAAATAGTTTTCAAAAATATGTGCTTCTTAACTCAAATATCTATATATCTACTACTTGAACCGTTATCTTCTCCCATACTTCCCGACTGTATTTGTTGTCAAGGGATATAGTCATTTTTCTAAATATTCGTAAGATAACATCTATAAGTACCAAGTACTGTTTAGCATTAAAAAAAAATCATGTGCATAATTTAAAAATTGCGTTAGGTCAAAACTTATTACTGTGAAATTTTATCGTCGTATTATCAAAAACATTTAATGAATGTTTACATTCATAAAATGTTTTTGATAACAGACTAGTTATGTTGTGTAGTTTTTGAAATATGGGATATTACCTTAAAAAAATACGGAATTCTCAGTGCGCTAAAGCGGATTCGGAATTAGTACGTTTATCGTTTTATAATAGTTAAATTTTATGTTGCCTGGTTTCCTTAATGAGGTATAGTAAAATTCCTAAAAAGTGCAAATAGAAATATATTAAAAAGATATAAAAAGAAATAAATATCACAATGAAATTAAATGTTAAAATTAAAAATAAATTCAAACTCCAAAATTCATTTATTTCAAGTAGGCCTAATATAAGCACTTCTGCTTCCAAGCAAACTAGTCATAAGGAAATTCATCATTCAATCATTGTATAGTAACCCCGCTGTAATAAATGTGTTTTGACATAATAATTATAATAGTTAGCTACATAAATCATTAGCTAGCCAGCACGCGATTTGTAAAAAAAAAACCGTAATAAAACTGTTTTTTTACAAATCCCCTGGGAACCGTTTTTTTTTCTGGGATGAAAAGTAGCCTATGCCTCTCTGTTCTTTCGACTATGCAAAAAACCTAGTTGATTGTTTGCTTAGACTTCGAAGTAAGGATAAAAAATAAACTCACTATGGAATTTTTTATAAGATTTGTTAGATTAAATATTGACAACCCTAATAATCCTGTTTGTACAGTATGTAGGTAGGTTAGGTAGAACGCAGGTAGGTTGCTGAGGTGGGTGAGAATGGGTCGGAGAGTAGCGAATTTATTGATTTCCTACCCATTGAATTTGCTCAGTGGGTGACACGTGGCCCGACTCAATTTTGATGTACTGTTTGGAAATATTTTGTTATTTGAAAATTATCATCTGAAGTATTTTGTTAAGTACCTGTTATTATTTAAATCTTTCTTGATCTTGATTTGATAGTTGGCATGCTCCACTAAGGATATGGTCCTGGGTTCGATTCCCAGTTCTGTGCAAACATGGTATTTGGTTTTTTTTCTGATGAGAAATTCGGAGGGCATTCCTAGGGAGAGCACGTTAAGCTGACGGTCCCGGTCACCGTGTCTGGACATAAAGCAGTGTTTAGGGTCTTCGTCTAAATCACAGCTTCCCGCGAAAAAGGCCGTAGGCTTGAGCCTATCATCGAAATTGTTACAAAACCTATCAGCACAATTATGAAACTGCACCGGGATATCCACTCTCGGTTTCTCTAATCTAGTCTTAACTTCTCTCTCTCCAGAACACCGCTGGTGTGCCAAACCGGCTGTTCTTTTTGATATAATCTTTTGTATATCACACTTCACAATAAGCGAAAAGTGATCTGACCAGAACATTCCGTAATCTTTTTTATTTCTTTTTTATTTGCCATCATCTTAATGACCTAAAAATATTTTTTATTATTTGGAATCGAAACGATACATGAATTTAAAATAACATTGTTAAAATGCAATATTATTGCGGTCTCAGATTCGTTGTCCTTCCAACCGTTGTCCTAACCGAATTCCAAAAATGCTAAGGTTATCCCGATCATCGATAACTTATGTATACGTAGATCGGTATCTCCGCTTATGATATTCATAACAATTTGTTCTAGGTTGGAGAAATATTCCGGGAGGCAGGCACCGCATTCAACAAGTTGTCTGAGATGACAATGATGCTACATCCAATGGCGGATACTCAGTCTGGGTACGTATGAACATTGATAAACAGAGTCCCATCCTCTTTACCATGAAACTGTAGAACTGTAGTCCATAAAGCAGACTAAGATGGCTGTGACAGACGTAATAATATCCCACAGTTTCTGTTCCCACACTGAACAGTTAGAACGAAAGCATAGCTTGGCTTTAACAATACTACTTAGTACACAGTTTACGATAGCTGAAAAACTACCATCAAAGTAAGGCTTAGGACAGCATTGTTCAAATAATGTTTTTATGGCTTTTATTTCTACGAACTAGGCACATGGTGCGTCGTCAATGACCTATAGTTGGTAATAATAATGAAAAGCTCTATTTGGGAAGATCATAGTTAAAAATGATACGGTAAAACATACCGTAGATACCATACGGTAGATACATCCCTAACGAGTGTCTCATATTAACAGTCGGTCTATTATTTTAGTGGTAAGTGGACAGAAGATGAGATTGAGATGCTTCGGTTGTGTGTACATCGCTTCGTGGTTGATCTTAATAAACTCAGCCAACATATAAAGGGCAGGACAGGGTGAGTATTCTCGCTTATAAAGGGAAAGGATTTGTTTGTTCGTTTATTCGTAATCGATAAACTATGAAACTATTAAACTTATATTTTATTACGTTGTAAGATTCCAGCCTGAAATAATTATATGTATTACAAATAATACCAGGCTATAATAAAATGGTTTATCCGCTGTCTTGATGGCCTTATTCTTCTTATGATACCTCTCTAACTAGTTAAGGTTGGCCGTCAGATTTTTATATTCCACCCGTCACGCCTCGCGAGAGACAAAACAGCTTGGCGGCACAGAAGATCCCAGTCCACAGATGTTGCGCAACCCAGACTTCACCTTGCTTGCCCATGCGCCTCGTCCCAGCAACTTTGCCTATCATTATCAGTTGCAAGAACACGTATCAGTCATGCCTATACACATGCCACAGATAAGCTACTTTTTTCTTTTTGACGGTTTTACAAAGTTCGCTCTGACAACGAACTCGTTGCAAGGCTTCGTCATTGGTTGCCTTTTGAGTCCAGCAGATTTTGAGAGATCTTATTTGCTTGTCCAGGATTCGAATTCGTAAAGAATTGTCGGCCATGAGAAGGCTTTTACGGAATGCAATGTATGAGTTAAGGCTATTTAGCACTTTTTTCATGCTTTGAAAAGCGCTACGGGCGATTTTATCAGGATTTTAATTTCGGTTTCACTGTCCAATTCTTCATTCAGAAGCCCTAGATATGTTAATGGCCAGACATATCTTCTCATTTGCACTTTACCTTTTACAACTTTCAAAGCTATAATATAGGTAGTTTTAGTTTTGGTTCGCTTATGCCTATTACTTACTGACTTTCTACATCGATGTTTCAAAACCTTCTTATTAGCCTCTTAGGTACTGGCAGAACGAATAAAAGTCTCTTAAACAGTGGTAATCATAATAATCTTAATAACAAGTCACTAGAAATGAGGCTCGTAAATATCGCCTCGCCTTGTCGTTGCGAACGAGACTAAGAGCACTCGAAATTTAACAAAACGTTTGTTACATTCAGCGACTTTATATTAATTTTTTAACTGCAATGCCTGTACCAAAATAGTCAAAGCTGTAGTGAATAACAGAAATGTGTGACTCCCAGCGCTTGCGCGTACGCGTAGTGGTACGGCCGCTGGGAGCCGTCCAGTGTCGTTCGGTGACACGGTCTATACTAAGTTCTAAAGCACATTTCTAGTGTCTTTTTATTAAGATTTCTATTATTATAATAGTATTTCGTGTAAACATATTACTGCACTGTATTTAATCAGTACTTGATTTGATGCTCTACATTCGTTAACCGTATACATTCCCAGTTCCCAAATCCGCACAACTCTAAGGAAGAAGGCATTCGAGGACGCAGGTATACAAGTGAGGCAGGTAAGCAGAATCGCGCCCAAAGCCGTGCAGCCGGCGACCAAGGTAGTCCCACCACTGAACATCACCCAAGGAGTGCTAAGACATAATGCCGAGGTTCAAACCTTCACTAACTAATGCAAACGAGGCTTCTGTTACTTTTTTTCCTTATTTTTTAATTTCAGTTAGTGAAGTTTGAATTATTTTTCGTTGAGCTTTCCTTACCTCGCACTCGGTATGCACTTGTAGTTATTTCGTTGGACTTGGAGAATACAATAGAGGACCGGAAGAATCAAACATCATCTACCTATCTTCCTCCGGGCGCAGACCTATCTCATGGGACAGAGGAGGATTTTAGAACATATACCTACCACACTGCTACAATGGGCTGGTGGACTTTAATGATTTTTATCACTATCAACGTGATAATTACCAGGGCTGATAGCTTAACGTGCTCACCGAGGAACGGAGGTGCAAACCGCTGATTGCCTTAATCGGGTGGGAAAAAGCCAACACCTAAGAAATCTTGGCCCGATCCGGGAATCGAATCCATGATCTCGGGATCCGTAGTTGGCATGCTAAAAAACAAACAAAGCAGTTAATGTTAGGAGCAATTTTTCTTTTGTCAAGCATGAATTTTGTGTAAGTCTTAGCTTTTTAGTAGATTCTTTGTTCTTTTTTTTATGAAATATTTGCTTTCACTATAAAAATTCTTTATTATAGATTTTCTTATATTTATTTATTTTCTACACGTAGCTTTCAACTAATATTACTGCAAGCATCCTAGCAAATAAAATAACAAATCTAGAAATCTTCCTGAATGCACGTACAAATAAAATTTGATCACCTATTTTATCTTTAAGCTACTAACGGTCATAGTTTATAGATAACTAACGAATTCTGCTTTTTGATTCTACTGGTTGTAATTAGTAACAACAAAATTATTATTTGATAGTTGAAAAAAACTTCTTAAATACATGGTTGAGACCAAACAAGATGTTACTGATTCGGTTGTACCAAATCATATTACTAAAACTAAATTTGCACATCCAATTGTATTGCTTTCCTTTTCAATCTATATCTTAAGGAAAAGGGTAGGCCTATGGTTAAAAATGGCATGATGATTTGCGTACAATACAGAAGTGTCATCAATGATAATAATTCTGTTGTAAACAAATGCCTGCACTAAACTGACTGGTCTTAAACTAATGCTGTATTTTTCATGATGTTGCTCGAAGAAAAGGATAGCAGTATTTTAAATGTTGTCAATTTAGTTTAGAGATTACCGAGTGTATACAGCTAAATGGGCACCATTGTCCCATTGCGCAGATCAGAGAACAGCATAACATAATTCTTTTAATCAGAGAATATAGACATGGAAAAAAACTGGCCAAAGCGATTCGTACTCGCGTGTGTCAGTGTTTCGTACCATTGTTTATAAAAAAAAGACAAAAACACTTTTTTGTCACTTGTATTCGAGCTCCTGAAGTATTTATTTTAACATGTTTTCTAGTATTTGTAGTGTGAAAGTTTCAACTCTATAAATTTCACGGTTTATGAGATATAGCCTGGTACAGGCGGACAGACAGACGGACTGGCAGCGTAGTTTTAGTAATAGGGTTCCTTATGTAGGGTAGTTTACATTGTTACCGTTTTTGTACAGTACTCTACTCAAAATAGAATTTAATATTAGCGTTTCAATGTTTTTTTAGTATTTCGCAATTTTAGACTTTATAAAATAGAAAAAGCCATAGTTTTCAAAGTAAGAATATTAAAGTTTTTCTTTCCTTCATAGGTGACGTTGAACATGTTGAATGCGACGGAAAACGAAGTTGACGTTGAAGGTTTGACCGGTGAAGTGAAACTCGAGTTCGATGGAAGCACTGAGGAAGTGGTTACATGAAACTTTATGTATGTTTAAATATGGACGCATAACGCGACATAACTGTGTGATGCGGTATATTTTTAACAGTAAAGAAGAACTGGTAAAAAACCGCTGCTGACTGTTTATAGTTTTAGAGAACTCTTAAAAGCTTTTGCAAAGCTTTTGCGAAAATTACATTATATCAAATGTGTTTTACGTGAGACTAGAGCAAGTGTTTGAGTACAACTATAGTGGTGCACCGTAGTGATTTTTTGTTTTGTTATACACAAATCTCAAAAGTAAATTCAAACACTATCGTACGTTTTCTACGTGGAAATGGATTTACAAGATTTGTGTTCAACAAGAATTCCATTCGAAGAATCCATTTCGTCGCTTATTAATATCTTTATTAACATCTTTTTTATTACACTCTGTAAGAAACTAGATATCATAACGTAATGAAAAATCGTTTCTTGATTCAACCTATTACGATAATGGTGGCATAAAAAGGCGTTAATAAAAAGCTTGTATTAATAAATATTTTCTTTTGAAGACTGCGAATAAGATATAATAATTTATATATTTATAATATGTAATTATTATATAACTTTATAACTTATAATTAAGTATTTCAAAAATATTGCTTCACAGATTTGTCTACACTCATAACATTTAAAAGAATTCTATCATTTATTTCATTATTTTTCTTGTTTTAATGCTTCGTTTTTCCCCTTTATGGTATATCCGTTTTTAATCTATTATTTTTCGGCCGTTTATTTTCTGTATTTCCATGGTATATTATTGGACGGTAAAAAGGGGCTATAACTTAAAGCCATAAAGCTAGATTGTTGAAGCCCAATTTTTTTATGCCAATATTGTCAATATTTACTTATCAAAAAAGTTGGATAGTGATACAGAATAATATTATGGACTGTAAGATTTAAGTAAACTAGCGATTACACAACATTCATGCTATAATTTGGGCTTTTCAGTTTTGATTTTTAATTTATTCCGAAAATTTAAATTCAAGTATTCTTTATTCATGTTAGCCTATCACAAGCACTTATGAAGCGTTCAAATAGATCATGGTGATAACTTCGTTCGCCAACTTAAAACCAAAGCTACGCGGGTTCCAAACGCGCTGTGGTCTAAGAAGAGCACACAACAAACATAGCCGGATAATTTTCTGTTTTGTTACCAGTATCTTACAGTCAATAAATATTTAACACCACCATGGTTTATAATAGGAGTTTCAATTTTATTGAATTATTAATTTTCAGTATCGCACAACGATTCTTTTTTTTTAATTCTACTGTTATATTATCCCCTTATATTCGATAGCCTTTGCTTTATAACCACTTAATCTTCCTTTTTTATCTTAAAATGATTTTAGAAAAGGAAAAGCTTCTATAAGATATATTTACTAATACTGGCTTTAATAAATCATTATATTGTGTTAATGCTAATGCGAAATGTCCTGTGTTTACTAATAATTAGATTTTAAGGCACTTGAAATTGTTTTGAAAAATTTTTGAGACTTTAGAATGAAAATGACTTTACCTGAATATGAAGTTGGTTTGTCCGGCTAGGACATTTTGTTGTATTATGTCCGACGCAAGGTTGCAGTACCTATTGCATTAACTTATGATTCCCTAGTATAGCCTTCTTGTCGTTTATTTGAAAGGGCTTCGTCATTTTTGTTTATAAGTTGAATTTAAAATGAGTTATTGTGCTTGATTTTTAATTGCCTTATTTAAACACTACAATGTCAGCACATATTACTGTCAAAATGAAATCAAATATTAATTCGTGATGAAATATAATCATCATAACACCAATTTAAAAAAAAATCTGTTTATTAATTGTTTTTTTTTTTGTGTTTGTGTTTAAGATACTATAGCTGACGTCAATGCTTGCGATGGATTTATTATTGATATAAATTACAAAAATCTTACTTAGAGATCAAAGCCTCTATATTTTTTATAATTAGTATTCGAAATAATCTATATTAAGTTTTCTCAACTACTGCAAAAATTGAATATAGTCTTCTTTATCTGAATCACGTAGCGTATGGACGCTACGTGATTAAAATAAAGGTTTAGACAGAAATGAAACCTTGTTACCTAAAAATTGGCAGATAATTTTCACCCTGGGAAATGAAAGGAATCTTAAAGCGCTTAAAAAAATAGAAGTTGCTTTAGTTGTACAAATAAATTTACTATTAAACGTTATTTTGAAAAATAAAAGATTTGAAAAAAAAAAACAAGTAATATATGTAAAGTTTATCGTATGCGCACGACTTCATTAAGCCTTTGATCTATTACTGATTAAAAACAATTAATAATTACAATTAATTAATATTTAATTTTCATTTCAATTCCAAATGGGCGGGTGGATTAGACCTTTGTGTTTATTCATACCTAAAATGGAAGGAACCTATTTTTTAAATAACTGTCATAAAGTGTATTACGATCTGTATGACGCTTTATGACGCGTGCAAGACACAAGTATACACAACTTTATTCTAAAGTATGCTTTATGTCACATGGCATAAAGCTCACATTCCAGTGTTTTAATTTCTACACAAGTTAGTTTTCGATATGGTGTTGGCCATTATTAGTTGATTTAATTTTATAATAGTAATTCAATCGCAAGCATTGGGGTCAAGTATATGGTCAAAGGGGTAAAATTTAAGTGTGGTATGCTACTTTAAGAATACTATGTATAAAATAATTTTATAAAGTGCTGAAAAATTTAATTTTAGATAACGTGAACGAATGAATCATTGGTTAGTACTAAGTTTAGGTGTTATATTTTAAATTAAGAGCTTGCGTATAGTTTAAATGAATTCTATATTTCATGACGTAAAATTATCACCTTTCAATTTCCACAACTATATTTATCAAACTGACATTTTACAAAGATATAGTTTTACAAACCCCACCATAACGTCGGAATAGTTACGATTCCAAATTCCAATGTAGCATGTTTTTTTGTAAGGCCACTAATATAATCGTTTTTATTTTTTAAATTTAAATCGATAAATAAGTTACAATTCAATGATTTATTTCGTACAATTTTAGTTTAGTTAAGTATGTTTAGTTTATATATCTTTCTCTTCTTATTGTACATGATTATAATTTTTCTTTTATTTAATATATCACCGTATACCGACTGTTCCAGTTTTTTTATTTGTTTTTGCACGTTTACTATACTTTTTATTTTTTCAAACTAGATAGCAGAGCTTTTTTTTAATCCTTATAAAAAAAATGTCATTGGTTTAGTTGTATTGCAAATTTTTTTTTGCAATGTGAAGGTTTAAGAAATTGAAATAATTTGATATTCGACTGATCCTTTGATAATTACATTGATACCTTATTTAAAAGCATTCATGATCATCATATCAATAAAAGGGCGTTGTACATACCTATTTAGGACCTAGATTATAGGGTCATATATAAGTATGTTAATCGGACAGCGATGGAGATAATTGTGCTTTGAGTATCTCTTCGTTATCTGTTTGGTAACCGTCAAAGCTTATCTATTCACGAAGACAATCAACGTCAAAGTCAAATATTTCTTTATTTAAATGCACCTAGTAGTGACTAGTGACGGCGATAACTTACATTCGTACACTTAAAATTAAAGCTACTAGGGTTCCTAACACGCTCTGGTCTAAGAAGTACACAACAAACTTAGCCGGGTGTTCTTTTTGTTATCACCATCTCACGTTGTCAAATTAGCAAAGATGGGGTCCCAAGGTGCTGGAGTGGCGAGCCCTCACTGAAAATTTGCATGAGTGTACCTGGCTGTCAGCTAGTAGGGAGAAGTGGCGAAAGCTCGTGACGCCAACATCTGCTCCAAAGCCACTTAATGATGTCTACGACCACTCTAACAAGAGTGAAAACGACAAAAGAGAAGAAGAGTGCGAAACATCGAGCGAAGCAAAAGTGGCTCTTTACTTTGGATGCCCCTTGAGAAAAGCTTTTATTGAGCGTTAATCTACGGCACACCTTCGCCCAACCTCATATTAGAGGTACACATTGCTTTGCCTCTTACTAGTAGTTCTCATCAAGCAATGACATTGTCTGATATGTCGGCGAGGTCGAAATTGACCCCTTATTTCCTCCTGCGGATGCCCTTGTTTATAATTTCTACTAATAGTGAGGATAAACCATTTCAAAGCCGCAAAACCTCATAGCCATAAGAGAGCAATGGCTCAAACATGTTTATCCATAACAATTCGAGTCGCTATGCCATACAGTGGAACGCCTTTATGATAAGATGATGATGAAAGCTAACAAACAATTAGTTATTGCACTCGCCACATAGTTGTCTGTAGGTAAGTAATATAAGTTAGATTAGGTTTAGGTTATAAATAGTAAGTAGGTACCTAATATAGAGAAAAATAATCACAAAGAACAAAAAATCAATAATCACAAGTACCTACACTTCATGATATGAGGTTGATAGTAGGTAAAATGTAGATATATACCAAATTAGGTACGACACTCATTAAACATTTGAAAATTTCAAAATAGTACATTATCCTTAGTTTTCTCAATAATCGAATGTAATGTAAAAAAAAGTAGTCAACTCATTTAAAATTAGGTACTTAAATACAGTCGGTTCATTAGGTACAGCTTTCCGATGTCTAGATAGAATATATAAGATATAGAAGACTCCTTTCGGATCGAATATAATTAAATTTGCGGTAGGTATTAATAAAATAAAAACAAGGTAGGTATTACAATGATGAACAAGCTTTATGAAAGGTCTGATTAGTAGTCTAATACTTTCCGTGAATCTTGTTCACACCCAAGTTATAATAGATTTAATTGTTACTAAGCGTTTCTTTATTGTTCATGTACCTAATATATCTACGAAGTTAGCGATAGTTTTAGTCTCTCTACTGCAATGTAGTTGACTATTAAGTCGTAAAAGTTCCTGATTAGTCTCATGATGTATGGTTACTCACTTTATTAATTTAGTACTTTCGAGAATATCTCGTATATCGTAATTTTTGAATTCTGTATGCTATGTAGTTATAAAAGTTAAAACTAGTAAGTATCTACCAAATTTTTTAATTTTGAACTTTGCATTTGAAATATCGAACGTGACAGGCAGGGATTGAGAGATCTTAAGTTAAAGTTCAATGACCTGAAACGTGGCGCGTTACTATGGGCCTCATAAAAAGGCTTAAGAGTCACTCAGTGGGCAATGGAGAGAGCTATGCTAGGATTCTATCTACGTGAGATACATATCTAAACAAATTTTGACCCGCACCGGATAACGCAGCGTTGGTCAGCCTCCAACGGGGTGTACAGACCGCATCAAACGAGTCGATTGGAGCTGCTGGAAACAAACTCCCAAAACCGTGGATTTTAGAAGGACATAATGTCCAGCAGCAGACGTCAAAGTGATGATGTTCTAGATATCTAACTAGGTAATAGGTACTAGTAGGTAAGTACTTTACTACAGTTCTGTCACGTATAGATAATAGTCAGGGGAAATAGATATTAGCTAAGTACTTTTTTATAGTCGACGTATGCTAAAGTAGGTGTTCTTAAATATAATAAACAAAAACGCAAAACATACATAAAAATTAGCTTTAGGATTATTTTTCTGGACTTCCGTAAGGTCATATAATATCGTCAAGGATTCTGTAATACTCGTATAAAGAGTTAGCTGTAATGTTTAATGTAAATATTACAAAACTATGTATCTTATTAGCAGGTACAGTTTTTATAGACATCATCAATAGAAATTCTCTCCAAAAGTTAAAACGGTTTAAACTGTTAAGTACTACTATACTTAGTGATACATAAACACAGTACAGTACGTGTTTGTGTGTTTGTCTGTCTGTGTCATCTTCATAAAGACCACAATACCACAAATTTGAAAGATATCTGCTTAGTTTCTTACCGGCTTCTTCATCGGCCTTCCGAATTGATGGTAGAGTCACTAAAAACATCCTGACTTGACGTTTCAAAAGAGCTTATACACAATATTTTGTTTTGTATTCTCAGTGCTCATATTTGTGGCTTCTTGAAATAAATGAATTTTGAATTTGGAACTAGCTAACTGGCTATTGCGATGCTTATTATATGTAGCCACCCACCATCTTCTTTCCCAGCTATTTATATTGTTAAGATTAGTATTGTTGTTCTCTCATAGTGTGTGCAGCCGTCTAGAGCCATGAGCAATAATTCTTATAATAAAATGATGTCGTTAGGGTTGAGCTTGATTAAAAATTCAGTTAGTTCGACAGACATAGTGTGGAACGTAGTTAGTTTAGTAGGAAAGAATATATAGCACACATCTCTTTACGCGGCTATTGCAAAGTATGGGAAGAATGTAGTGTTTATCTATCAGTCAATAAAATAGGTAGGAATAGATGTGTCAAGAACAACAAAATAAGAAACAAAAAAAATCTCCATGTAGTAAGTTTTGTTTATGTGATTAGGTAGGAATAGATGTGTCAAGAACAACAAAAAAAAACAAAAAAACTTTCCACGTAGTTTTGTTTATGTAATCTAATTAGGTATACTCTGAGTTAATCTTTATAAATGCTGCCGAAATAGTATTTTCATTACGACAGTAAATGTTATAGTTAACATCTAAACTTTTTTGACTGTTGCTGTTTTAGCAAATATATTTTGTTGGATTTTTTTCGGTCGTCTGCTACACCTACTCCTTTATCTACCTACTCCTACCAAAACCATGTCTTGGTTCCTAAAATGGACGAACTGGAATTATTCGTATCTACGAATTAAGAACCTCGGCATTCTTTGACAAATCAATTGCAAAGCCTTTACTTTGATTTTGTCAATCGAGTGGCAATAAACAATGACAATAGAGTATGTATTTTTGGTGGTTCCTCTTGGAATGTGTGATAAAAATAATTCCTGCAGCCGAAACACTTCTAATGGAATTATTGAAATCCCTGACCTTCCGAAGCGCTACAGCTTTACTTAAAGCTAGGTCTATGCAAACATCGAATGCCTGGTTGCTACTTTCTACCTTCATTTATTTTGGGAACAATAATAGTGGCTTAGTTCGACAAATAAACCCATACCTAAATTCGTGGTTATTAACACATTATATGAAGACTAGCTCTATCACCTGGTTATTGAACAGTACTGTGAGGGTGTACACTCGTTTCAATGATTGATATCTACATTCTTAGAAATACCGTTCCTAAATGATATTGTGCGAACAAAGCCATAACTTCTGGTTGAACCTAAATAAATACCTATCACCTATCTGATTGCCATAGGAATATCGAATGGGATAATTCTAAAGTTGTGACACAGTAAATATATTAAAGCAGTGTGGAAACTACGAACAAAAGTTCTAAACGGCGCACTCACTGATGCATTCACCGATGATGCTCTAAAGCTTATCGTAGGATTTAAGTCAGGATTTTTTTTGTAAACTTTATTGCACAAGAAAAATACAATGTACAAAGGCGAACCTGATGCTTCGCACTCTCTACCAGTCAACCTTGGTCCATTATAAGAACTATAAATTATACGCCAAAGAGTAATTATACTTAATAATATATGACAAATATAAATTTAGTATCAAACAATATAGTATATTAATATGAAACGAATCATTTATATATATATATATATATATATATATATATATATATATATATATTATAGTTTAATAATTATAATTAATTATTTTCATATATATATATATATATATATATATATATATATGAAATAGAAAATTTGCTATTACCCACCAAGCAATAATTATTCTTTTATCCTAATTTTGAATGTAGATATAGGTAATCCTAAGCACTTCAATATTTTCAGGGAGAGATTAAGAGGGCTCTCTAGCTTGGGGGGCCAGCTTTAATATATTTACTGTGGTTATGTTATCGGATTTGATTGTTTGTTTTGGCTTATTGCTATTTGAGTAATTAAATCCCTCGATCAGTTTACTGTGACTACTAAATACTTCACTGCTGTTCTATCTGGTGTTGTCGTAAGGGGAAATTGATGTTAGATAAGTACTTTTTAAATGAACCTTTATGATTATTCATAAGTATAATAGACGATAAACGAAAAAAAAAGGTTATATTTTAAGGGTTTCATAACGTCGCATAATGTTGCCAAGTGAAAAATCTGTAATATATAGAGTTAACCAATGCACCTACAAGTACAGAAAACAAGTATTTTATTCGAGCTGTTTAAATCCATCCCGACCCATGGTGAGGGTAAATATTTAAGTGTATGATGATATAATTAGGAAGGTAATAAATACCGAGTCACAATCGAATTAAGAAGCAATGTGTATAACATTGCTTCTTAATTCGATTGTGACGTAAATAAACTAGGATATTGTACATAATTAATGTCTCTATCATTCAAATTTATAATAGAATTCAATTTGTATGATCATTTTAATCTTCGCTAGCGTATTTACGTTATTGGTTAAAATTTGTGACACTGCAGTCGGTCTATTGTGTAATGAAAAAGGCTTTGGAGCCAGGAGATTATGATAATTCTTTATGCACAAAATTTTTAGTCTATCTTGCTACACAGATAGAACTTTACCTAGGAAATGTTCTTTGGGTACCTTCACCAGTATTAAATAACTAACCTGTAAGCTTTACTCGGTGATCTATAATCGGTACCGAGACGTGAAGGACTCACTCATCACTCACAAAATGTACTGTCTGTTTTTCTCTACTGACGCGAGATGGCGCTCTTTCGACACCATACAAATCAAAGTAAACTTTCACGCGATCGAACAACTCAACAAACAAGATGCCATTAGTGACACAAAATTTCGAATAGTTATAGAAAACGCTTATCCAATATAATTGCGATAAAAAAAAAAAACGCACTCTATTAACTGGATAAGGAAGCAGTTAGGAACGCGGTGCAGTGCAAGCTAAATTATTATGTCGTTTCTAAATTTTTGAAGTGAAACTTCTGTAGAATCGTTGTGATCTCAAACCGGATGCAACGGAAAAAAACGACAGGTAAGAGACACTAATACGAAAATGTGGAGGATTCAGCCGGCGAGAGAATAAGATAGAACACACCTGTTTAATTCATGTGTTTGCGCCTGCGTATTAGAAAGTTTTAGTATAAGTGTGTTGATAGTTGATGAATTTTTATTTGTGTCAATATTTTCATCTCCTTGATAAATTAATTTTAAAATTATGCTAAAACTAAAGTTTAAAAAAAAACACGCACGCACTGGACTACGGAGTTATATTGTATTGCTTTGTGTTATAATAATTATTGAAGGGAAATTAGATTGTTGTGATTTTAAACTCGATGTAACGCAATGCTTCACGATCAAAAAAGAGACAGATTTATAGACGTATGTTTCGTATTTAAGTTACCAAGGAAACCGAATAATATCTAGATAAAGAAACGGACAAATAAATGTATAGGACGGAGTTTGATAGAAAACATACTATTATACTATTTTTTTTAGAAAACATTATTATTGTTCTGATACTCTACATCAACCTCAATCGCTTTTCAGAAGTTACACTTCTGCCGTGTGTAAATAAATTGCACAGGATTTTTTTTTGAATGAGCTGATGAAACTAATTTGAACTACTAACTAGTTTGAGCTAATCATAATGAAGCTTTCGTAACGAATGATATTCTTTTCTGCAGTTACGTACAATAATAGGTAATCATCAGGCGAATTAAGTAAAAAAAGGATGTGAGTAAAAAAATGTTAAATTAGATACCTATATTAATCACAGATTTTTTAAATCTCTGGCCTTAGGCCATTTCTTCAGGCGTAAGGGTCGAATTCTTAGCTTTAAGGCAGTAGATGTATGCTATTATTAAACCCATCAAAACGGCATACCTACAGTTAGTGTCATTGAAACCTAGAAATTAATTTCTAATTCAAATACAATAAAATTTTTATATAAAAAAAAATAGATTTCGTTTTAGTTATAAAAATACGTAAATGTATTTTAAAATATATCATAAATGTTTTACTTATTTTTTGAGTTTATTAATGTTATATCGAGTGGAGTGGAGTACCTTGGAGTGGACACTGCACCTGATCTAGACAAAGTACAATAAATTTTAACTTCATAAATAAAAACTTCAATACACTACTCATTTTTAATACAATATTTTAATATCTAGTTAGGTATATTGTAAGATAGATAATAATTCAATAGTCTTCTTTTTTCAAGAATTCTACACTTTTTCAGTACCATCTATTTCCAGGTAAGAGAATATCAATATTTAATAAACATTAACATTTAAATAAGTAGTATTTAAATATCTGACACAGTGGCAATGGCCGATACACCAATGATCTTACTCTATTGCAAAAATATCGGCAATCTGTTTTACATTTTCATAAGTATATGTATTAAAAGATAGTAATTAAGTTAGCACAGTGTAGCTCAGTAGACACATATAGGTACGATGTACTTTACGCTCAGTGCACTGCAGGGTTGGTACAAAACCGATACTTTAGTGTCACACGCAATGGCGGACTAAAAAAACTATAGCATCATATATACCTAACCTGTACATAGAATTAGGTATAAGAAAAATGGTTTCAGATATCTTAAAAATTTATATTTTTTCAGCTACCAATATAGACATTGTCTCAATTATTATTATTATTTGGCTATAAACCCATATAATTAATGTTTTTTTGATATTATAATATTGTTAACATAAAACATTAATTATTATATAAAACTACTTATAATTTATTTTATAGAAATAATAAAAAAAGGGAAATTAAAGTCTCTGTATGTATTACTTAATTTGGTGAAATAAAACTGTAAATATTATATTTAGCACGAAATAGATAAGACTACGTTATATCTATTTTAGGTTTAACATAAAACATGTTTATAGCAATCCTGACTTTTTTTTTTTTTATTAACGATAGGCCAGCGTTTGACGACAATCATGCCCGTTAGAAAGCATTGATGAGGCCTAGGTTGGAGCACGCTTGCCTAGAAAAAGCCTATTCACTCTAGCCTTGAAGGTACTCAAATTATACGTGGCAGGACTACTACAGTTGCCGGGAGGGCGTTCCACATTTTAGCGGCACGTATCAGAAACGTGGATAAAAAACGTTTCGTGCGCGTTGATGGAATATCAACCACATAAGGATGCCACCGCTCACGGTGTCTCGCTGTTCTGTGGTAGAACGGGGACTCAATAATTAATGTGAAATTTCATATTTTAAACTACCCGGAAAGTAAATCTGCCCACTGTATGTAAGTATGACTTTAAAATAAATTGTTAGAGCCATAACTATTTGTTGAAATTGTATAGTTATCTAAACCACATTTATCTCTTTTATCAATGGAATGTAATAGTTATAGTTAGGTCTAGGAACAATATTATTGAAATTCAATTTGATAATTATAATAATTCTTGGGGCACATTTAGGTGGACCGTAGCGCTATAAATCGTAGTCCTTCCCTACCAAGTTGTTTACCTTGTATTCTTAACAACAAGATAAATATCCTCTGCCAACATTTTTAACAGCGCGACAATTTGAAATAAGAACACATAAGCAATTGAGTAAATTTTTTAGTACTTATAGCTTTGATACAGTGACTGGCGTAGTATGCACTCGTATGTTGATGGAATGGAAATATTATATAAGGCACCTATTTAAGTAATGTAGTTTGATTACTCTCAAAAAATATCCATCTGAAAAAAAATCTATTTATTATTATTAATTCCGATTTTACATATTAGGTCGGGGAAAAAGCCTTCGCATATGATGGATATTGGATGGAAGCAGGCGTTACTGCGCATATGGATAAACTTGTAACGAAAATTCTTTGGCTGTACTACTTGAATCCGGCCGGTTTAGATGACATTAAAAAAGGAATGACTTAACGTAACTGAAAGAGTAGCAAAATGGTAGTTTAAGCGTTTTGAATCCGGGAATTATTAAGTCAATGATGCATGTCGCTCTGTTCGCCCAGTTACGTATAAAAAGGACGCCACTTTTTAAAAAGTAGAGCAAGATTTTGTGAAAACGGTCGTGGTTAAAGATCGGTCAGGCTTAATGAACTGTGCTGAATTTCTACAGCAACGAGATCATGTCACCATATAGTAATAAATTGTAAAAGAACATTGAAAAAAAAAATGTCATACAAAATGCGATGAAACTTTTTCCCTAATCTAGTATATAGTTTTAAATCTTAAAAATATGTTTTTTCTCAGTTTTAAACGTAATTATTCCAAGACACGAACATATTAATAATTAAATAATATTATTTGGGATTATATTTGATATTATATACTGTCCCTTAAACTCTGTGGTTTTTGTTTTGCCTCAGAAGGATGTATTATGTTAGGTACGTCCCTAAGAGTAAAATGAGAGCCTTATAGAATTCCTTTTGTCTGTCCTTTTGTGTGTCAAGGACATTTATGTTTAAAAACAAATATTCTTAATAGAAAATTCTTTACTGCATTGTATAAACATTCTTGGATTATAAGTAAGTAAGATCTTAATTAAGTCGTGCATGCATAGATTTTTCGTGTAGTATACTATCAAAAAGAATATATAATCACTACGTTTTAGCTACTAAAGTGAACAAAACTAAGTCTTGTTGGGCATTAATTAATGAGTTATTACTTCTTTTATCTAACCGGATTAGTATTAACGTTTCTATAATTTGTACTATTTGTAATAAAAGTTATATTTTTACTACTTTTCATATTAAGTTGTACTGCTGTGTTTGTCTTAAAACAATGAAACATTGTTCTTGTATTATGACTATGTCGAAAATGTACGTTATGTTTGCATTATGTACCTACTTGTCAAAATTATATTCTTATTTTGATCATATGTTTCATTTACGTAGGTAAGGCATAATTTCTAACAAACGGCAAGATAACGCAGGTATCTGAGTAATATAGGTAGGAGATTTCCTGTAAAAAACCATCAATTAGTTCTTAGATGGTTAAAATTAACTGGAAGTTCAAAATAACCTCTAATCCGCAGCTGCAACCAAATTCATCTCCCCTTCTCTGTTACCGTGATTTGACAGGTGGTCATATAACTGTATCCTTTGTTAGTGGATCTAATCGAGGCATAAGCTTTTTGTCATATGCTGGAACGAAGAGTCGTTCGCATTGATGTGAACTCGATGTGAACCAAACTAATTTAAAGCTGCCCAAAGTAGCAGAATTACACGATCAACATAATAAAAAAAAAACTTGAAAATCGAGGCTAAGTTAAGGCATAAAGCGAGGACGAAGAAACACACTTTCACATTTATAATATGAGTAAGTATACATTATAATAATATTCATCGGGTCGATGTCCTAATAATCTTAGATTGTTAACAGAATTCTTCTATCATACCTAATATTAAATCTACGTCTACGAAATCACATAGGACCGCTAGGCGTAGAGCTCTACGCTGTACAACTTTTAATAAATTTCCCATGCAACTTTTATCACATAAGATTTAACCAATATACCATATAACTAAAAAATTATGGACCATCATTCAAAATTACATCACTCTAGGGGTGAAAATTTTAAAAGGCATATAGCCTTCACTAATTGATCTATTAAAAGCAAGATTATATCATGATTTTACTAACTTGTTACTGTGACAAAAAAACAATACTGTTTATATTAGTGTAATTATTGATCACCACGGTTGCTTAGAAGAATTTTCAATAATTATAGAGTAAAATTTATTATGTCAATTATCAAGAATTTAAGGAAAGGAAATTTATTATTTCCCTAGAAAAAAATAATTTTCGTTGGTTTATTGATAAAGAAAAAAAAATATCAAGACACACGGCAGTGTATTAGCCAAGTTCCAGCCAAGAATGAGGAACTAGTGTAGCTTTCTCTGATGCGACTACATCATTTCTTGTGCTTTTGTTCCTTCTATTGCTGATAAAGTGCTTGGAAGGACTGGATGAAGCCTGTGGTAATACAATTTTCAGACCGTAGCCTTTTAGTCTGGGGTTAGACAAATGTAAAGACACTTCATTTATATACTTTTTTTTAAAATCAAAACCAACATAACAATTGGTAAGTGATGATTCTATAATAGTAAAGGGCTCTTATTGGTTATGGCAGTTTTATTAACCTCACACCCTTAATCTGTTTTTACGCCACATCGCACCGGTATGCTATATCGCTTGTCGGCACGTTTTTGCCGAAGCCTCCCGATAGACCACACAAAAAAACAGAAATTATAAATACCCCAATCACCACTTTCCGGGAACCCGGGACCACGTCAACAAAGGTAGTTCGTAAAAATTACAAGATATGTACATATTAGGTATATAAAAAAAATACAAACGATAAACATTAGGCTCCCGTCTGGGGCACTCGATAAGTAGGTATATGAAAAGACAATTGATATGGAAAATGTATTAAAAAAGTAACATAAATGTTTACATTCAAGTAGAATTATCTGCCTACACGTGCAAAAGATTTTATTTTCGAGAGCTCCAATTATTGTCTAAATACCCGACTTAATATTACGTAATTGATCTGAAAAAATCGGAGTGGGTGGACTTAACAAGGGCACTTGAAAATATTGTTGCGATATCATATCAGAATTAAATCGTCCATAATGAAATATTTCTTACCTACCTACGCTTCAATTATAAGAAATTCTATCGGTTGAGTGGTCTGAAGTACCTATTTATGAAAAATGGGAGAAATATCTACCTAGTAACAAGAACTTAATAAATGAATTTATGAAATTCTAATTCAAATTCATTTATTTCAAGTAGGCCTACTTTATAAGCACATTTGAAACGTCAAGTATGTATGTTTGTGTGACTCTACCACCGGTTCGGAAAGCAGATTCTACCGAGAAGAGCCGGCAAGAAACTCAGTAGTTGCTCGTTTCCAACATCAACATTCATTTTGCTATCTTTCGGGAGATGAGAGCGAGGCTGGTTGCTTCCATTCTACCTTGTCATTGAGGAATTCATCAAATGTATAGTAACCTCGCTGTACTAGATGTGTTTTTACACATTTTTTAAATGTATGCATTGGTAGGTCAAGTATTTCCTTAGGAATCATGTTGTTAAAGCGTATACTCAACCACACAAAGGAGTTCTGCATCTTTCGCAGACGATATGCAGATATCACTAATTTATGACCGTTTCTGGTAAGTCGATTGTTAATTTCAGCTTTTGATTTATAAAGAGTAATATTTTGCCTCACAAAGACTATATTATTATAAATGTATTGCGAAGCTACTGTAAGAATACCTATTTGTTTAAATTTTTCACGAAGCGATTCGCGTAATCCAAGTTTATATATTGATCGTACGGCTCTTTTCTGTAGTATAAATATACTTTCAATATCTGCAGCTTTTCCCCACAGCAAGATCCCATAGGACATAATACTGTGAAAGTATGCGAAATAAACAAGAAAAATAAACTAATAAATTAATAATAATATCATTTTCGAACCTCTCATGTTTACACAACTATCTCATTGGATTGACTACATGTCTTCTTGTTAGTTAGGTATCAAATACCAAGAATACATAAAAAGCAAGAGACTAGTATCACGTCCGCAACGTAGCGATGCGACGTGGGAAAATCGGTGTTCGCACTTGTTCCATATATGCTACCAGACGCAATGAATATAATTTGCAAAAGGACTACTTGCTTATGACGTGCTGCGTGTAAGTTCTAGAAAAACACTGGTCACGCACGGGATAGCCTACGGACATCACCCGACCTTCCGAGCCGATTTGGATTTTGCAGAATAACGTTGGGTGAGAGGCCACTGATTAGGTTGCATAAATGCCTGCATAGTTTTCCATATGAAACCAAGAGCCCAGCGATCATTATACAGTCACCTTGCAAATTAAATTGTATTAAATCAATGTCATAATACTTTGCATAGTTACATGGGATCAGGGTGTCAGCTTTGATGATAGCGTCAATATAAGAATTAGTTCCGCTGTATGTTCCCTAGTAGAATCCACCACCTGTAGTTAGGTAAGGACCTAGCTCCCGACGCTCCTACCAATTCCGGCACGCACCTACAACGCACATAACTTTTAAAAGTTATGTGCGTTTTAAGAAGTTTAAATAGCACTTGCTTCATTTGTAAAGGAACGGAAAAGGGAAAGGGAACGGAACGGAAAGGAATTTGTTCTAAAAGGCGTGTGGATTCTACCAATACGCACTGGGGCAGTGAGGTGGACTACGGCCTAAACCCTTCTCATTATGGAAGGATACCCGTGCCCTTTATTTTTATTGGGCAGGTAGGTAAGTTGATATGGTAAGGTAAGTTGGTAAGTTGATATGATGAAGTACCTACCTTCTTATTTCTGTTAGAAAGGTAAGTACTACGTAATAAACGTTTATTGTTTGATTTCCCTGGTATATTTTCAGAGTGCATCTTCTCATTCATCATCATCATCTATTAATTATCAATAAATGTTCTTACATCGGCCACAAGATGCTGGATTCGTCCCGGGTCAGATCAATGAATTGCAAGGATTTGAGTTTTCTGTCAAAACAAATCTTAGAATCTCGGAGAGCGAGTTAAGTCGCCGGTCCCGATTGATACCACCAATTAAACTCGTAAAACCCGTATTCGGGCAGCGTGATGGAAATTAGATGTAAAGATTTTAGATCAAACTCAGTGTGACAGGAGTGACACTAAATTATCTTCAGATATCCATCAAGCAAGCCATTGTTCATTCTGCTCTTGACGTGTATATTTTTGCCCCGACTATGAAGTTATACATCTTGTTTGTTTTTTACACAAATGAAACCACATTGATTAATATTTTTTATGATATTTTATTACAGTCATTAATTATATTAATTACATAGTTTTTGAATACATTTTGTTTACATAACTTTTATCATTAATTAAATTAAAATAATATAATATACTCTTCTTAGCTATGTTTGATTATCGGTCCAAGATGGCCGCCGCGAGAAAAAAGCTCCCCAAAAAGAATAATGTTTAGTACAATAAAAGTCCTTCAATTTTTAATTCATGTAATCAAAAACCACCACCACATAAAGCTAGTTTTTTCTACTTTAAGCATTTAAAGAATTATCACCTTCAAATATAACTGCTACATAGCCGTGAGCTAGCTATTTAAATTTAAAGTATGGAGCCTATACACTCAAGTAATGACTTTGTTTATTTTATTATTTGTGACTTAGGTATGTGGCAACAAAGAACCAAAATGTTATTCCCAGTTAGAGTTAAAAAAAAGCTGTAAATATTCCACCTTTAGCTTAACTTAAATTAATAAGCAATTCCGTTAAAATAATCATTTCAGCCATTTTATTATAAAGAGATTCGTACTAAAATTGCAAAATTGATTTCGTAGATCTGCTTAACTATTTCTAGCTTCCCATGATCGTGAATGTTTTAATATGGGTGAAAACAATAGGTACTATTCATATATAATAGAGTTTAAGATCACAAGAAAAAAGTGTCTACCAAATTATGAACACCTCACAACAAGTCATTGGACATAAATGTTACAAGAGTACAAGAGTGTTACTTATAAGTTATAAGGCTAGTTTTAAATTTTAATAAAGTCTCACGCGTGCGTGGAACTTTACGGAAGGAAAAAAAATATCATAGATCATTTTAATTACAATTAAAATTTCATTTATAATGATACCGATCTGATCCGTGGAACATAATTGTCAATGAGTAAATTAAAATGACAATCAACTACTAGTTTGTAGAATATTAAAAAGTCTATGCCAATTATAGGGCTAGAGATATCCGCTACGATGAATTGCCAAGTGTATTTCCTGTCGCAATCAAGGTTCAAAGTTAACACGATCTTACCATAAGTGACAATTACCGATCCGTTAGCTGCTTTAATGTAGCTTTTGGTAGCTCTTGGGAGATGATATAGGAAACATCTCGGTATGAAACTGACATCGCTCCCCGTGTCAACTAAATACGCGATATTCGTTACACGGTCTCTAACGAATGGGCGTCTTGCAAGGTATGTCATCTGGATCGCCATAACAAACAGTCTACCAGCGAAGTCCGTGGATCTGTAGGAGACAGTGGAAACACAATTTATTTTCATATTTTATTAAAGGTGAAAACGACAGCGAATAAAGTTTCATATACATGTTACGAAAGCAGTGGGTATCACTGGGTTATCACTGCTTTGGCGTTCCTTCCAGGGGACTGAGTTCGATTCCTGGCACATCTAACTTTATTTATATCTTAAAAACCTTTATAACGCTAGCGTTATAAAGGTTTTTAATTTAAGAAATTAAACTATCACTTGCCGCAACTGTGTAGGAAAACATCGTGACGAAGCCTGTGTTTTTCGAGAGGATACCCGCGCCCCGCAATGGGCCGGTAATATGATGATGATGTAACGAAATGGGGCGCAGTCATATTTCCAAACGTCGGGCTAAATATTTTCACAGTAAGTCCATTTTACTACCTAATTGGATATACCAATTTGTTACGCATTTCGGGATCCATGCTGTCTCATTTTCATTTAAATTGCAATAAATGCAAATCTCTTCTTAAATACTAGGAATGACATGCGACTCTATACTGCATACGATTTGACGGGTTCCCTGTTAGTAAGTTGAAATTCCCGAGTTTGATTCCAGGCAGGGTAATCTGGGATTTTATAATTTCAGAATTATCCCTGGTCTGGTCTAGTGAGAGGCTTCAGTTACCACCCTACTGGCAAATACGTGCCGCTAAGCTATTAGACTGCATCATCGCGTACCACCAGGTGAGATTGTAGTCAACGGCCAACTTGAAGTGGAATAAAAAAAACCGTTTAGAAAATTATTAAATTATTACTTACACTAGTTCTATAAATCCAATAACCACAACTTTATAACTTGCACATGAACTTCAATCCCCTTATAAATAAATGCCTTTAGGTTTTTAATGCTGCTGCCAATATGCCAACGTCTTGTGCAAACGGTAGCCTGTTGATAACTGTCTTATGTACTGGGTTTCAAAAATAATAAAATTACATGAAAGAACTTTGTGTGGGCGCCGAGGAGAAAATTTTCCAAGCGCGTCTTGAAATTTCGTTTATAACTTTTTTGCGCCTTTGTCCTATAAATCTCAATAGTCACGTGTTCGTTACATAAACAATCTTTGAAATGAATCATCTCAACGCGTTTTCAGGACTTTTGAATGTTCAGTTGGCAAACAAGCGAGGGAACTTATTAGCGAGTGTTGAAATGAGTCAGGCCAAATCGCAGAAATGGAATGCATGCGCGGATTTGTTGTGAGGTGTCATGAAGGGAAGGATAAAAGACGAGTGGGATACTTAATAGTCTACTACCTAAAGAGACAGCTCTCTTCCAGGTTGTAAGGACTTTTTCTAGCTACATATAAGCACATTAAGAACATACAGAAATCGAGTACACGTTAATCATGTATTTTTGTCGTATTGTCGTTATTGAAGCATCAAAACCATTCCACTTCAGTAGTGTTTCTCTTACTGGTAGTTAATCATTCGGCAGTAACCTCTTATATTATAAACGCTTACCATGAAAAATGAGAAAAGTTTGTGACCTAGCATTCCGCGGTTGTGAAGTAAGAAGGGTGCGAGGCATTTTCACTGTTTTTGGACACACTGCACGTCATGCAATAATGTCAGAATGAGGGTTCTGTATGCCGTTTATTCTATGCTTATAAGTTAATCTGAATTTACCCCTGTCACCCTTTTAAAAAAAAAATATTGAGCTATTTAGACCACTACGCTCACGTCATTTTCATTAAGGTCTCGTGGTACCATCGAATAGGCAAAGGTAGTTTTAGAGTGCTGAAGGCCTTCCTGAGATACTTGTTCAAGCGCTGCTATAGAAATTACCCTTTCATATACCCAATCAAATTTAGATTCATCTCTATAGACGTCGGACGGACTAACGAACCTTCGTCCACGAAGCATTGTGACTATTACACGTTCATTGGCGTCATTCTACGCACTCTTGGAAAGCCGTGAATGGTTGAGGTAGGTACTACTACTACTCTGGGAATATTGGATGACCTCTATTTCAATATTCGCAGAGTACCACTACAGTAAACCATATATTTAAAATAGATCATGTCTTGTATAATGTTTAATGTCATCTTTCATTTATATTGGTTATACCTAGTTATCTATAATTACAATGTAGTTCTATATAGATGCAAAATCAATAAATTACATTCAATTCCCCATTAAAACCTTGATCATACCAACCCATTACCAGCCGTCTACAGAGCACGGTTCTAACTAACAATGAGATTATATTTTCAGGATTTATTTAGGCCCAGTACGGATTGGTAGACTGACCGATGTTTTGACCGATGGAGCAATTGTTATATTGGATCTATCCAATATAACAATTGCCAATATAGCAATTGAAAGCAGGCGTTACTTTGCGGAATTCCATGATATATCAGAATATAAAAATCTTCACAAATATACAAATGTGCACAGAAGAGACAGATCTCTTCTGTTCACACTTCGAATTAAGGTGGCAAATATATTGATTTGTCACCCAATATGGAAATTTCCATACGACGAATTCAGTAGATGGTGCGTGGGTCGTCATCTATTGAAGCGCTTCCTCCTTTTGCCCTGTGTCTCATTAGCGGTCGCCATACATTTTTATTCACTCGATTTAAAATTCTTTGTCCGCTTAAACGTATATTAAGTATTATTTTACTATTATCTTCCTCAGCTTATTAACGTCCCACTGGTTGGCACAAGCATCCTGCCTCATATGAGAGACGTTTGTAGAGCATAGGCCCACAACGATGCTCCAATGCGGGTTGATGGGCTTTAACAGTCGTTAAAGCGCACCAACTCCTCATTACTGTCACAAAAAAGTGATAATAACTAGGTCCGCCGGCTTAACAAGCTCCCAAAGGGGAAAGACAGAACTTTAACAGGAGCTAATAAATTCTAGCCCATCCTGGGATTGGGAACTTCGGTTTTGCTCACGTTAAGTTAATATTTGATTTGGTAAATTTTAACTACAAAGGTTTAAAAAAATGTCTTGCTGCTATTAGAAAAATAAGAACGTAAACTACTTATAAAATCAGAAACTTTCATCCCCCATTTAACCCTCTTAGGATTTGAATTTTCAAAAATCCTTTCTTAACGCAAGCCTACATTGTAACTATCTGTGTACAACTTTTTAGCCCGAGCCCTCAAGTGGTTAGAGCTGTGCGTTGATAGGTCAGTCACCTCTGCCTTATATATATATAGATTTGTCATTACAATTTGTCATTAACAACACGGGTACTATCGAAAGATGGGGACATTTCTATCAAGACATGAATCCTTATCCAGGAATTAGTTATTAATATTTATAAATAGTTTTATAAATTTAAAAAGTTTAAGAGACGGGTCAATTGGTCATAATATGACAAAAAACCTAACTATAATTAAGGCTTTATCTTTTGAGTATCAGTCACATAACGTTGAATGCCTACTACGTTCAGTTTTAAGACATGAAAATACACTTACAATGGTTGGTGAAAGTTTTAATCAACAGAGAAAGTAAAGCACTAAGTTATAGAAAAAAAATTACTTTTCTCTCGAGGCAGCACGACGAGAATCGACCGTCGCTGTGGACGTGCTGAGTGGTCGTGTAGCAACACCGGTGTTGTAGGATTGACCCAACAACTTTTAAATATTCTATACATAACATCGTACTCATAACCCTATTTTCTTAAATTCATTATACATTATATATTATATCGGTCTTCAATTATTGATGAAATAATTAAAGTCTTCTTGTATTCTTCTTCTATTCAGCAACCGTTGATTATGAATGAAACGTAGACATGGATTTATGAGTGACGCAATATTAAAATAAATTGCTTCACTCATAACACCCAGTTCAACATTACATTCTGAGTCCAAGGTTAGAATAACCTGAAATGGAATCTAAATAGTGAATACACAAAGTTGATTTTTACGGATAACTTTTAAAAATTTTAAGAGACGGGTCAGTTAGTCATAATATGACAACAAACCTAACTATAATTAAGGCTTTATCCTCTACATATGCCTCGTTTGCTGTACCTTGATAAATACAATTAGGGTTTTGCGTTCTCCTTTTGAGTATCAGTCACATATCGTTGAATGCCTACTACGTTCAGTTTTAAGACATGAAAATACTCTTACAATGGTTGGTGAAATTTTTAATCAACAGAGAATTTAAAGCACGAAGTTATAGAAAAAAATTTACTTTTCTCTCGAGGTGTACAGCACGACGAGAATAGACCGTCGCTGTGGACGTGCTGAGTGGTCGTGTAGCACCACCGGTGTTGTAGGATTGTCCCAACAACTTTTAAATATTCTTTACATAACATCGTACTCATAACCCTATTTTCTTAAATTCATTATACATTATATCGGTCTTCGATTATTGATGAAATGATTAATGTCTTTTTGTATTCGTCTCCTATTCAGCAACCGTTGATTATGAATGAAACGTAGACATGGATTTATGAGTGACGCAATATTAAAATAAATTGCTTCACTCATAAAGCCTAGTCCCACGTTACATTCTGAGTCCAAGGTGAGAATAACCTGAAATGGAATCTATATAGTGAACACTCAAAGTTGATTTTTACGGATAACTTTTAAAAATTTTAAGAGACGGGTCAATTAGTCATAATATGACAAGAAACCTAACTATAATTAAGGCTTTATCTTTTGAGTATCAGGCACATAACGTTGAGTGCCTACTACGTTTTGTTTTAAGACATGAAAATACACTTACAATGGTTGGTGAAATTTTTAATCAACAGAGAAAGTAAAGCACTAAGTTATAGAAAAAAAATTACTTTTCTCTCGAGGCAGCACGACGAGAATCGACCGTCGCTGTGGACGTGCTGAGTGGTCGTGTAGCAACACCGGTGTTGTAGGATTGACCCAACAACTTTTAAATATTCTATACATAACATCGTACTCATAACCCTATTTTCTTAAATTCATTATACATTATATATTATATCGGTCTTCAATTATTGATGAAATAATTAAAGTCTTCTTGTATTCTTCTTCTATTCAGCAACCGTTGATTATGAATGAAACGTAGACATGGATTTATGAGTGACGCAATATTAAAATAAATTGCTTCACTCATAACACCCAGTTCAACATTACATTCTGAGTCCAAGGTTAGAATAACCTGAAATGGAATCTAAATAGTGAATACACAAAGTTGATTTTTACGGATAACTTTTAAAAATTTTAAGAGACGGGTCAGTTAGTCATAATATGACAACAAACCTAACTATAATTAAGGCTTTATCCTCTACATATGCCTCGTTTGCTGTACCTTGATAAATACAATTAGGGTTTTGCGTTCTCCTTTTGAGTATCAGTCACATATCGTTGAATGCCTACTACGTTCAGTTTTAAGACATGAAAATACTCTTACAATGGTTGGTGAAATTTTTAATCAACAGAGAATTTAAAGCACGAAGTTATAGAAAAAAATTTACTTTTCTCTCGAGGTGTACAGCACGACGAGAATAGACCGTCGCTGTGGACGTGCTGAGTGGTCGTGTAGCACCACCGGTGTTGTAGGATTGTCCCAACAACTTTTAAATATTCTATACATAACATCGTACTCATAACCCTATTTTCTTAAATTCATTATACATTATATCGGTCTTCGATTATTGATGAAATGATTAATGTCTTTTTGTATTCGTCTCCTATTCAGCAACCGTTGATTATGAATGAAACGTAGACATGGATTTATGAGTGACGCAATATTAAAATAAATTGCTTCACTCATAAAGCCTAGTCCCACGTTACATTCTGAGTCCAAGGTGAGAATAACCTGAAATGGAATCTATATAGTGAACACTCAAAGTTGATTTTTACGGATAACTTTTAAAAATTTTAAGAGACGGGTCAATTAGTCATAATATGACAAGAAACCTAACTATAATTAAGGCTTTATCTTTTGAGTATCAGGCACATAACGTTGAGTGCCTACTACGTTTTGTTTTAAGACATGAAAATACACTTACAATGGTTGGTGAAATTTTTAATCAACAGAGAAAGTAAAGCACTAAGTTATAGAAAAAAAATTACTTTTCTCTCGAGGCAGCACGACGAGAATCGACCGTCGCTGTGGACGTGCTGAGTGGTCGTGTAGCGACACCGGTGTTGTAGGATTGATCCAACAACTTTAAAATATTCTTTACATAACATCGTACTCATAACCCTATTTTCTTAAATTCATTATATATTATATATTATATCGTTCTTCAATTATTGATGAAATAATTAATGTCTTCTTTTATTCTTCTTCTTTTCAGCAACCGTTGATTATGAATGAAACGTAGACATGGATTTATGAGTGACGCAATATTAAAATAAATTGCTTCACTCATAAAGCCTAGTCCAACGTTACATTTTGAGTCTAAGGTGAGAATAACCTGAAATGGAATCTATATAGTGAACACACAAAGTTGATTTTTACGGATAACTTTTAAAAAGTTTAAGAGACGGGTCAATTAGTCATAATATGACAAGAAACCTAACTATAATTAAGGCTTTATCTTTTGAGTATCAGTCACATAACGTTGAATGCCTACTACGTTCAGTTTTAAGACATGAAAATACACTTACAATGGTTGGTGAAATTTTTAATCAACAGAGAATATAAAGCACTAAGTTATAGAAAAAAAAATACTTTTCTCTCGAGGCAGCACGACGAGAATCGACCGTCGCTGTGGGCGTGCTGAGTGGTCGTGTAGCAACACCGGCGTTGTAGGATTGACCCAACAACTTTTAAATATTCTATACATAACATCGTACTCATAACCCTATTTTCTTAAATTCATTATACATTATATATTATATCGGTCTTCAATTATTGATGAAATAATTAATGTCTTCTTTTATTCTTCTTCTTTTCAGCAACCGTTGATTATGAATGAAACGTAGACATGGATTTATGAGTGACGCAATATTAAAATAAATTGCTTCACTCATAAATCCTAGTCCAACGTTACATTCTGAGTCCAAGGTGAGAATAACCTGAAATTGAATCCAAATAGTGAACACACAAAGTTGATTTTTACGGATAACTTTTCAAAAGTTTAAGAGACGGGTCAATTAGTCATAATATGACAAGAAACCTAACTATAATTAAGGCTTTATCTTTTGAGTATTAGTCACATAACGTTGAATGCCTCCTACGTTCAGTTTTAAGACATAAAAATACACTTACAATGGTTGGTGAAATTTTTAATCAACAGAGAAAGTAAAGCACTTAGTCATAAACCAAAATTTACTTTGCTCTCGAGGTGTACAGCACGACGAGAATCGACCGTCGCTGTTGACGTTTTGAGTGGCCGTGTAGCGACACCAGTGTTGAAGGATTGACCCAACAACTTTTAAATATTCTTTACATAACATCGTACTCATAACCCTATTTTCTTAAATTCATTATACATTATATCGGTCTTCAATTATTGATGAAATAATTAATGTCTTCTTGTATTCTTCTTCTATTCAGCAACCGTTGATTATGAATGAAACGTAGACATGGATGTATAAGTGACGCAATATTCAAATAAATTGCTTCACTTATAACACCCAGTTCAACATTACATTCTGAGTCCAAGGTTAGAATAGCCTGAAATGGAATCTAAATAGTGAATACACAAAGTTGATTTTTACGGATAACTTTTAAAAATTTTAAGAGACGGGTCAGTTAGTCATAATATGACATGAAACCTAACTATAATTAAGGCTTTATCCTCTACATATGCCTCGTTTGCTGTACCTTGATAAATACAATTAGGGTTTTGCTTTCTCCTTTTGAGTATCAGTCACATATCGTTGAATGCCTACTACGTTCAGTTTTAAGACATGAAAATACTCTTACAATGGTTGGTGAAATTTTTAATCAACAGAGAATTTAAAGCACCAAGTTATAGAAAAAAATTTACTTTTCTCTCGAGGTGTACAGCACGACGAGAATCGATCGTCGCTGTGGACGTGCGGAGTGGTCGTGTAGCACCACCGGTGTTGTAGGATTGTCCCAACAACTTTTAAATATTCTTTACATAACATCGTACTCATAACCCTATTTTCTTAAATTCATTATACATTATACATTATATCGGTCTTCAATTATTGATGAAATAATTAATGTCTTCTTTTATTCTTCTTCTTTTCAGCAACCGTTGATTATAAATGAAACGTAGACATGGATTTATGAGTGACGCAATATTAAAATAAATTGCTTCACTCATAAAGCCTAGTCCAACGTTACATTTTGAGTCTAAGGTGAGAATAACCTGAAATGGAATCTATATAGTGAACACACAAAGTTGATTTTTACGGATAACTTTTAAAAAGTTTAAGAGACGGGTCAATTAGTCATAATATGACAAGAAACCTAACTATAATTAAGGCTTTATCTTTTGAGTATCAGTCACATAACGTTGAATGCCTACTACGTTCAGTTTTAAGACATGAAAATACACTTACAATGGTTGGTGAAATTTTTAATCAACAGAGAATATAAAGCACTAAGTTATAGAAAAAAAAATACTTTTCTCTCGAGGCAGCACGACGAGAATCGACCGTCGCTGTGGGCGTGCTGAGTGGTCGTGTAGCAACACCGGCGTTGTAGGATTGACCCAACAACTTTTAAATATTCTATACATAACATCGTACTCATAACCCTATTTTCTTAAATTCATTATACATTATATATTATATCGGTCTTCAATTATTGATGAAATAATTAATGTCTTCTTTTATTCTTCTTCTTTTCAGCAACCGTTGATTATGAATGAAACGTAGACATGGATTTATGAGTGACGCAATATTAAAATAAATTGCTTCACTCATAAATCCTAGTCCAACGTTACATTCTGAGTCCAAGGTGAGAATAACCTGAAATTGAATCCAAATAGTGAACACACAAAGTTGATTTTTACGGATAACTTTTCAAAAGTTTAAGAGACGGGTCAATTAGTCATAATATGACAAGAAACCTAACTATAATTAAGGCTTTATCTTTTGAGTATTAGTCACATAACGTTGAATGCCTCCTACGTTCAGTTTTAAGACATAAAAATACACTTACAATGGTTGGTGAAATTTTTAATCAACAGAGAAAGTAAAGCACTTAGTCATAAACCAAAATTTACTTTGCTCTCGAGGTGTACAGCACGACGAGAATCGACCGTCGCTGTTGACGTTTTGAGTGGCCGTGTAGCGACACCAGTGTTGAAGGATTGACCCAACAACTTTTAAATATTCTTTACATAACATCGTACTCATAACCCTATTTTCTTAAATTCATTATACATTATATCGGTCTTCAATTATTGATGAAATAATTAATGTCTTCTTGTATTCTTCTTCTATTCAGCAACCGTTGATTATGAATGAAACGTAGACATGGATGTATAAGTGACGCAATATTCAAATAAATTGCTTCACTTATAACACCCAGTTCAACATTACATTCTGAGTCCAAGGTTAGAATAGCCTGAAATGGAATCTAAATAGTGAATACACAAAGTTGATTTTTACGGATAACTTTTAAAAATTTTAAGAGACGGGTCAGTTAGTCATAATATGACATGAAACCTAACTATAATTAAGGCTTTATCCTCTACATATGCCTCGTTTGCTGTACCTTGATAAATACAATTAGGGTTTTGCTTTCTCCTTTTGAGTATCAGTCACATATCGTTGAATGCCTACTACGTTCAGTTTTAAGACATGAAAATACTCTTACAATGGTTGGTGAAATTTTTAATCAACAGAGAATTTAAAGCACCAAGTTATAGAAAAAAATTTACTTTTCTCTCGAGGTGTACAGCACGACGAGAATCGATCGTCGCTGTGGACGTGCGGAGTGGTCGTGTAGCACCACCGGTGTTGTAGGATTGTCCCAACAACTTTTAAATATTCTTTACATAACATCGTACTCATAACCCTATTTTCTTAAATTCATTATACATTATACATTATATCGGTCTTCAATTATTGATGAAATAATTAATGTCTTCTTTTATTCTTCTTCTTTTCAGCAACCGTTGATTATAAATGAAACGTAGACATGGATTTATGAGTGACGCAATATTAAAATAAATTGCTTCACTCATAAAGCCTAGTCCAACGTTACATTTTGAGTCTAAGGTGAGAATAACCTGAAATGGAATCTATATAGTGAACACACAAAGTTGATTTTTACGGATAACTTTTAAAAAGTTTAAGAGACGGGTCAATTAGTCATAATATGACAAGAAACCTAACTATAATTAAGGCTTTATCTTTTGAGTATCAGTCACATAACGTTGAATGCCTACTACGTTCAGTTTTAAGACATGAAAATACACTTACAATGGTTGGTGAAATTTTTAATCAACAGAGAATATAAAGCACTAAGTTATAGAAAAAAAAATACTTTTCTCTCGAGGCAGCACGACGAGAATCGACCGTCGCTGTGGGCGTGCTGAGTGGTCGTGTAGCAACACCGGCGTTGTAGGATTGACCCAACAACTTTTAAATATTCTATACATAACATCGTACTCATAACCCTATTTTCTTAAATTCATTATACATTATATCGGTCTTCGATTATTGATGAAATGATTAATGTCTTTTTGTATTCGTCTTCTATTCAGCAACCGTTGATTATAAATGAAACGTGAATACGGATCTAAGAGTGACACAATATTAAACTAAATTGCACCACTTATAACTCCGAGGTCAACGTTACTTTCTGTGTACAAGGTGAGAATTACCTGAAATGGAATTTAAATAGTGAACACACAAAGTTAATTGTTACGGATAACTTTTAAAAAGTTTAAGAGACGGGTCAATTAGTCATAATATGACAAGAAACCTAACTATAATTAAGGCTTTATCTTTTGAGTATCAGTCACATAACGTTGAATGCCTCCTACGTTCAGTTTTAAGACATGAAAATACACTTACAATGGTTGGTGAAATTTTTAATCAACAGAGAAAGTAAAGCACTTAGTCATAAACAAAAATTTACTTTGCTCTCGAGGTGTACAGCACGACGAGAATCGACCGTCGCTGTTGACGTTTTGAGTGGCCGTGTAGCGACACCAGTGTTGAAGGATTGACCCAACAACTTTTAAATATTCTTTACATAACATCGTACTCATAACCCTATTTTCTTAAATTCATTATACATTATATCGGTCTTCAATTATTGATGAAATAATTAATGTCTTCTTGTATTCTTCTTCTTTTCAGCATCCGTTGATTATGAATTAAACGTAGACATGGATTTATGAGTGACGCAATATTAAAATAAATTGCTTCACTCATAAAGCCTAGTCCAACGTTACATTCTGAGTCCAAGGTGAGAATAATCTGAAATTGAATCTAAATAGTGAACACACAAAGTTGATTTTTACGGATAACTTTTAAATAGTTTAAGAGACGGGTCAATTAGTCATAATATGACAAGAAACCTAACTATAATTAAGGCTTTATCCTCTACATATGCCTCGTTTGCTGTAACTTGATAAATACAATTAGGGTTTTGCTTTCTACTTTTGAGTATCAGTCACATAACGTTGAATGCCTACTACGTTCAGTTTTAAGACATGAAAATACACTTACAATGGTTGGTGAAATTTTTAATCAACAGAGAAAGTAAAGCACTAAGTTATAGAAAAAAAATTACTTTTCTCTCGAGGCAGCACGACGAGAATCGACCGTCGCTGTGGACGTGCTGAGTGGTCGTGTAGCAACACCGGTGTTGTAGGCATGACCCAACAACTTTTAAATATTCTATACATAACATCGTACTCATAACCCTATTTTCTTAAATTCATTATACATTATATCGTTCTTCAATTATTGATGAAATAATTAATGTCTTCTTTTATTCTTCTTCTTTTCAGCAACCGTTGATTATGAATGAAACGTAGACATGGATTTATGAGTGACGCAATATTAAAATAAATTGCTTCACTCATAAAGCCTAGTTCAACGTTACGTTCTGAGTCCAAGGTGAGAATAACCTGAAATGGAATCTATATAGTGAACACACAAAGTTGATTTTTACGGATAACTTTTAAAAAGTTTAAGAGACGGGTCAATTTGTCATAATATGACAAGAAACCTAACTATAATTAAGGCTTTATCTTTTGAGTATCAGTCACATAACGTTTAATGCCTCCTACGTTCAGTTTTAAGACATGAAAATACACTTACAATGGTTGGTGAAATTTTTAATCAACAGAGAAAGTAAAGCACTTAGTCATTAACAAAAATTTACTTTGCTCTCGAGGTGTACAGCACGACGAGAATCGACCGTCGCTGTTGACGTTTTGAGTGGCCGTGTAGCGACACCAGTGTTGAAGGATTGACCCAACAACTTTAAAATATTCTTTACATAACATCGTACTCATAACCCTATTTTCTTAAATTCATTATACATTATATCGGTCTTCAATTATTGATGAAATAATTAATGTCTTCTTGTATTCTTCTTCTATTCAGCAACCGTTGATTATGAATGAAACGTAGACATGGATGTATAAGTGACGCAATATTCAAATAAATTGCTTCACTTATAACACCCAGTTCAACATTACATTCTGAGTCCAAGGTTAGAATAACCTGAAATGGAATCTAAATAGTGAATACACAAAGTTGATTTTTACGGATAACTTTTAAAAATTTTAAGAGACGGGTCAGTTAGTCATAATATGACAAGAAACCTAACTATAATTAAGGCTTTATCCTCTACATATGCCTCGTTTGCTGTACCTTGATAAATACAATTAGGGTTTTGCTTTCTCCTTTTGAGTATCAGTCACATATCGTTGAATGCCTACTACGTTCAGTTTTAAGACATGAAAATACACTTACAATGGTTGGTGAAATTTTTAATCAACAGAGAATTTAAAGCACCAAGTTAAAGAAAAAAATTTACTTTTCTCTCGAGGTGTACAGCACGACGAGAATCGACCGTCGCTGTGGACGTGCTGAGTGGTCGTGTAGCACCACCGGTGTTGTAGGATTGTCCCAACAACTTTTAAATATTCTTTACATAACATCGTACTCATAACCCTATTTTCTTAAATTCATTATACATTATATATTATATCTTTCTTCAATTACTGATGAAATAATTAATGTCTTCTTTTATTCTTCTTCTTTTCAGCAACCGTTGATTATGAATGAAACGTAGACATGGATTTATGAGTGACGCAATATTAAAATAAATTGCTTCACTCATAAAGCCTAGTCCAACGTTACATTCTGAGTCCAAGGTGAGAATAATCTGAAATTGAATCTAAATAGTGAACACACAAAGTTGATTTTTACGGATAACTTTTAAATAGTTTAAGAGACGGGTCAATTAGTCATAATATGACAAGAAACCTAACTATAATTAAGGCTTTATCCTCTACATATGCCTCGTTTGCTGTAACTTGATAAATACAATTAGGGTTTTGCTTTCTACTTTTGAGTATCAGTCACATAACGTTGAATGCCTACTACGTTCAGTTTTAAGACATGAAAATACAATTACAATGGATGGTGAAATTTTTAATCAACAGAGAAAGTAAAGCACTTAGTCATAAACAAAAATTTACTTTGCTCTCGAGGTGTACAGCACGACGAGAATCGACCGTCGCTGTTGACGTTTTGAGTGGCCGTGTAGCGACACCAGTGTTGAAGGATTGACCCAACAACTTTTAAATATTCTTTACATAACATCGTACTCATAACCCTATTTTCTTAAATTCATTATACATTATATATTATATCGGTCTTCAATTATTGATGAAATAATTAATGTCTTCTTTTTTTCTTCTTCTTTTCAGCAACCGTTGATTATGAATGAAACGTAGACATGGATTTATGAGTGACGCAATATTAAAATAAATTGCTTCACTCATAAAGCCTAGTCCAACGTTATATTCTGAGTCCAAGGTGAGAATAACCTGAAATTGAATCCAAATAGTGAACACACAAAGTTGATTTTTACGGATAACTTTTAAATAGTTTAAGAGACTGGTCAATTAGTCATAATATGACAAGAAACCTAACTATAATTAAGGCTTTATCTTTTGAGTATCAGTCACATATCGTTGAATGCCTACTACGTTCAGTTTTAAGACATGAAAATACACTTACAATGGTTGGTGAAATTTTTAATCAACAGAGAATTTAAAGCACCAAGTTATAGAAAAAAATTTACTTTTCTCTCGAGGTGTACAGCACGACGAGAATCGACCGTCGCTGTGGACGTGCTGAGTGGTCGTGTAGCACCACCGGTGTTGTAGGATTGTCCCAACAACTTTTAAATATTCTTTACATAACATCGTACTCATAACCCTATTTTCTTAAATTCATTATACATTATATATTATATCTTTCTTCAATTACTGATGAAATAATTAATGTCTTCTTTTATTCTTCTTCTTTTCAGAAACCGTTGATTATGAATGAAACGTAGACATGGATTTATGAGTGACGCAATATTAAAATAAATTGCTTCACTCATAAAGCCTAGTCCAACGTTACATTCTGAGTCCAAGGTGAGAATAATCTGAAATTGAATCTAAATAGTGAACACACAAAGTTGATTTTTACGGATAACTTTTAAATAGTTTAAGAGACGGGTCAATTAGTCATAATATGACAAGAAACCTAACTATAATTAAGGCTTTATCCTCTACATATGCCTCGTTTGCTGTAACTTGATAAATACAATTAGGGTTTTGCTTTCTACTTTTGAGTATCAGTCACATAACGCTGAATGCCTACTACGTTCAGTTTTAAGACATGAAAATACACTTACAATGGTTGGTGAAATTTTTAATCAACAGAGAAAGTAAAGCACTAAGTTATAGAAAAAAAATTACTTTTCTCTCGAGGCAGCACGACGAGAATCGACCGTCGCTGTGGACGTGCTGAGTGGTCGTGTAGCAACACCGGTGTTGTAGGATTGACCCAACAACTTTTAAATATTCTATACATAACATCGTACTCATAACCCTATTTTCTTAAATTCATTATACATTATATCGTTCTTCAATTATTGATGAAATAATTAATGTCTTCTTTTATTCTTCTTCTTTTCAGCAACCGTTGATTATGAATGAAACGTAGACATGGATTTATGAGTGACTCAATATTAAAATAAATTGCTTCACTCATAAAGCCTAGTTCAACGTTACGTTCTGAGTCCAAGGTGAGAATAACCTGAAATGGAACTCTAAATAGTGAATACACAAAGTTGATTTTTACGGATAACTTTTAAAAAGTTTAAGAGACGGGTCAATTGGTCATAATATGACAAAAAACCTAACTATAATTAAGGCTTTATCTTTTGAGTATCAGTCACATAACGTTGAATGTCTACTACGTTCAGTTTTAAGACATGAAAATACACTTACAATGGTTGGTGAAAGTTTTAATCAACAGAGAAAGTAAAGCACTAAGTTATAGAAAAAAAATTACTTTTCTCTCGAGGCAGCACGACGAGAATCGACCGTCGCTGTGGACGTGCTGAGTGGTCGTGTAGCACCACCGGTGTTGTAGGATTGTCCCAACAACTTTTAAATATTATTTACATAACATCGTACTCATAACCCTATTTTCTTAAATTCATTATACATTATACATTATATCGGTCTTCAATTATTGATGAAATAATTAATGTCTTCTTTTATTCTTCTTCTTTTCAGCAACCGTTGATTATGAATGAAACGTAGACATGGATTTATGAGTGACGCAATATTAAAATAAATTGTTTCACTCATAAAGCCTAGTTCAACGTTACGTTCTGAGTCCAAGGTGAGAATAACCTGAAATGGAATCTATATAGTGAACACACAAAGTTGATTTTTACGAATAATTTTTAAAAAGTTTAAGAGACGGGTCAATTGGTCATAATATGACAAAAAACCTAACTATAATTAAGGCTTTATCTTTTGAGTATCAGTCACATAACGTTGAATGCCTACTACGTTCAGTTTTAAGACATGAAAATACACTTACAATGGTTGGTGAAATTTTTAATCAACAGAGAAAGTAAAGCACTTAGTCATAAACCAAAATTTACTTTGCTCTCGAGGTGTACAGCACGACGAGAATCGACCGTCGCTGTTGACGTTTTGAGTGGCCGTGTAGCGACACCAGTGTTGAAGGATTGACCCAACAACTTTTAAATATTCTTTACATAACATCGTACTCATAACCCTATTTTCTTAAATTCATTATACATTATATCGGTCTTCAATTATTGATGAAATAATTAATGTCTTCTTGTATTCTTCTTCTATTCAGCAACCGTTGATTATGAATGAAACGTAGACATGGATGTATAAGTGACGCAATATTCAAATAAATTGCTTCACTTATAACACCCAGTTCAACATTACATTCTGAGTCCAAGGTTAGAATTACCTGAAATGGAACTCTAAATAGTGAATACACAAAGTTGATTTTTACGGATAACTTTTAAAAAGTTTAAGAGACGGGTCAATTGGTCATAATATGACAAAAAACCTAACTATAATTAAGGCTTTATCTTTTGAGTATCAGTCACATAACGTTGAATGTCTACTACGTTCAGTTTTAAGACATGAAAATACACTTACAATGGTTGGTGAAAGTTTTAATCCACAGAGAAAGTAAAGCACTAAGTTATAGAAAAAAAATTACTTTTCTCTCGAGGCAGCACGACGAGAATCGACCGTCGCTGTGGACGTGCTGAGTGGTCGTGTAGCACCACCGGTGTTGTAGGATTGTCCCAACAACTTTTAAATATTATTTACATAACATCGTACTCATAACCCTATTTTCTTAAATTCATTATACATTATACATTATATCGGTCTTCAATTATTGATGAAATAATTAATGTCTTCTTTTATTCTTCTTCTTTTCAGCAACCGTTGATTATGAATGAAACGTAGACATGGATTTATGAGTGACGCAATATTAAAATAAATTGCTTCACTCATAAAGCCTAGTTTAACGTTACGTTCTGAGTCCAAGGTGAGAATAACCTGAAATGGAATCTATATAGTGAACACACAAAGTTGATTTTTACGGATAATTTTTAAAAAGTTTAAGAGACGGGTCAATTGGTCATAATACGACAAAAAACCTAACTATAATTAAGGCTTTATCTTTTGAGTATCAGTCACATAACGGTGAATGCCTACTACGTTCAGTTTTAAGACATGAAAATACACTTACAATGGTTGGTGAAAGTTTTGATCAACAGAGAAAGTAAAGCACTAAGTTAAAGAAAAAAAATTACTTTTCTCTCGAGGCAGCACGACGAGAATCGACCGTCGCTGTGGACGTGCTGAGTGGTCGTGTAGCAACACCGGTGTTGTAGGATTGACCCAACAACTTTTAAATATTCAATACATAACATCGTACTCATAACCCTATTTTCTTAAATTCATTATACATTATATATTATATCGGTCTTCAATTATTGATGAAATAATTAATGTCTTCTTTTATTCTTCTTCTTTTCAGCAACCGTTGATTATGAATGAAACGTAGACATGGATTTATGAGTGACGCAATATTAAAATAAATTGCTTCACTCATAAAGCCTAGTCCAACGTTACATTCTGAGTCCAAGGTGAGAATAACCTGAAATTGAATCCAAATAGTGAACACACAAAGTTGATTTTTACGGATAACTTTTAAATAGTTTAAGAGACGGGTCAATTAGTCATAATATGACAAGAAACCTAACTATAATAAAGGCTTTATCCTCTACTTATGCCTCGTTTGCTGTAACTTGATAAATACAATTAGGGTTTTGCTTTCTACTTTTGAGTATCAGTCACATAACGTTGAATGCCTACTACGTTCAGTTTTAAGACATGAAAATACACTTACAATGGTTGGTGAAATTTTTAATCAACAGAGAAAGTAAAGCACTAAGTTATAGAAAAAAAATTACTTTTCTCTCGAGGCAGCACGACGAGAATCGACCGTCGCTGTGGACGTGCTGAGTGGTCGTGTAGCAACACCGGTGTTGTAGGATTGACCCAACAACTTTTAAATATTCTATACATAACATCGTACTCATAACCCTATTTTCTTAAATTCATTATACATTATATCGGTCTTCGATTATTGATGAAATGATTAATGTCTTTTTGTATTCGTCTTCTATTCAGCAACCGTTGATTATAAATGAAACGTGAATACGGATTTATGAGTGACACAATATTAAACTAAATTGCACCACTTATAACTCCGAGGTCAACGTTACTTTCTGTGTACAAGGTGAGAATTACCTGAAATGGAATTTAAATAGTGAACACACAAAGTTGATTGTTACGGATAACTTTTAAAAAGTTTAAGAGACGGGTCAATTAGTCATAATATGACAAGAAACCTAACTATAATTAAGGCTTTATCTTTTGAGTATCAGTCACATAACGTTGAATGCCTCCTACGTTCAGTTTTAAGACATGAAAATACACTTACAATGGTTGGTGAAATTTTTAATCAACAGAGAAAGTAAAGCACTTAGTCATAAACAAAAATTTACTTTGCTCTCGAGGTGTACAGCACGACGAGAATCGACCGTCGCTGTTGACGTTTTGAGTGGCCGTGTAGCGACACCAGTGTTGAAGGATTGACCCAACAACTTTTAAATATTCTTTACATAACATCGTACTCATAACCCTATTTTCTTAAATTCATTATACATTATATCGGTTTTCAATTATTGATGAAATAATTAATGTCTTCTTGTATTCTTCTTCTTTTCAGCAACCGTTGATTATGAATGAAACGTAGACATGGATTTATGAGTGACGCAATATTAAAATAAATTGCTTCACTCATAAAGCCTAGTCCAACGTTACATTCTGAGTCCAAGGTGAGAATAATCTGAAATTGAATCTAAATAGTGAACACACAAAGTTGATTTTTACGGATAACTTTTAAATAGTTTAAGAGACGGGTCAATTAGTCATAATATGACAAGAAACCTAACTATAATTAAGGCTTTATCCTCTACATATGCCTCGTTTGCTGTAACTTGATAAATACAATTAGGGTTTTGCTTTCTACTTTTGAGTATCAGTCACATAACGCTGAATGCCTACTACGTTCAGTTTTAAGACATGAAAATACACTTACAATGGTTGGTGAAATTTTTAATCAACAGAGAAAGTAAAGCACTAAGTTATAGAAAAAAAATTACTTTTCTCTCGAGGCAGCACGACGAGAATCGACCGTCGCTGTGGACGTGCTGAGTGGTCGTGTAGCAACACCGGTGTTGTAGGATTGACCCAACAACTTTTAAATATTCTATACATAACATCGTACTCATAACCCTATTTTCTTAAATTCATTATACATTATATCGTTCTTCAATTATTGATGAAATAATTAATGTCTTCTTTTATTCTTCTTCTTTTCAGCAACCGTTGATTATGAATGAAACGTAGACATGGATTTATGAGTGACTCAATATTAAAATAAATTGCTTCACTCATAAAGCCTAGTTCAACGTTACGTTCTGAGTCCAAGGTGAGAATAACCTGAAATGGAATCTATATAGTGAACACACAAAGTTGATTTTTACGGCTAACTTTTAAAAAGTTTAAGAGACGGGTCAATTAGTCATAATATGACATGAAACCTAACTATAATTAAGGCTTTATCTTTTGAGTATCAGTCACATAACGTTGAATGCCTTCTACGTTCAGTTTTAAGACATGAAAATACACTTACAATGGTTGGTGAAATTTTTAATCAACAGAGAAAGTAAAGCACTTAGTCATAAACAAAAATTTACTTTGCTCTCGAGGTGTACAGCACGACGAGAATCGACCGTCGCTGTTGACGTTTTGAGTGGCCGTGTAGCGACACCAGTGTTGAAGGATTGACCCAACAACTTTTAAATATTCTTTACATAACATCGTACTCATAACCCTATTTTCTTAAATTCATTATACATTATATCGGTCTTCAATTATTGATGAAATAATTAATGTCTTCTTGTATTCTTCTTTTTTTTCAGCAACCGTTGATTATGAATGAAACGTAGACATGGATTTATGAGTGACGCAATATTAAAATAAATTGCTTCACTCATAAAGCCTAGTCCAACGTTACATCCTGAGTCCAAGGTGAGAATAATCTGAAATTGAATCTAAATAGTGAACACACAAAGTTGATTTTTACGGATAACTTTTAAATAGTTTAAGAGACGGGTCAATAAGTCATAATATGACAAGAAACCTAACTATAATTAAGGCTTTATCCTCTACATATGCCTCGTTTGCTGTAACTTGATAAATACAATTAGGGTTTTGCTTTCTACTTTTGAGTATGAGTCACATAACGTTGAATGCCTACTACGTTCAGTTTTAAGACATGAAAATACACTTACAATGGTTGGTGAAATTTTTAATCAACAGAGAAAGTAAAGCACTAAGTTATAGAAAAAAAATTACTTTTCTCTCGAGGCAGCACGACGAGAATCGACCGTCGCTGTGGACGTGCTGAGTGGTCGTGTTGCAACACCGGTGTTGTAGGATTGACCCAACAACTTTTAAATATTCTATACATAACATCGTACTCATAACCCTATTTTCTTAAATTCATTATACATTATATCGGTCTTCGATTATTGATGAAATGATTAATGTCTTTTTGTATTCGTCTTCTATTCAGCAACCGTTGATTATAAATGAAACGTGAATACATCCGTATCCGAGAATAACCTGAAATGGAATCTATATAGTGAACACACAAAGTTGATTTTTACGGATAACTTTTAAAAAGTTTAAGAGACGGGTCAATTAGTCATAATATGACAAGAAACCTAACTATAATTAAGGCTTTATCTTTTGAGTATCAGTCACATAACGTTGAATGCCTCCTACGTTCAGTTTTAAGACATGAAAATACACTTACAATGGTTGGTGAAATTTTTAATCAACAGAGAAAGATTGACCCAACAACTTTTAAATATTCTTTACATAACATCGTACTCATAACCCTATTTTCTTAAATTCATTATACATTATATCGGTCTTCAATTATTGATGAAATAATTAATGTCTTCTTGTATTCTTCTTCTATTCAGCAACCGTTGATTATGAATGAAACGTAGACATGGATGTATAAGTGACGCAATATTCAAATAAATTGCTTCACTTATAACACCCAGTTCAACATTACATTCTGAGTCCAAGGTTAGAATAACCTGAAATGGAATCTAAATAGTGAATACACAAAGTTGATTTTTACGGATAACTTTTAAAAATTTTAAGAGACGGGTCAGTTAGTCATAATATGACAAGAAACCTAACTATAATTAAGGCTTTATCCTCTACATATGCCTCGTTTGCTGTACCTTGATAAATACAATTAGGGTTTTGCTTTCTCCTTTTGAGTATCAGTCACATATCGTGTAATGCCTACTACGTTCAGTTTTAAGACATGAAAATACTCTTACAATGGTTGGTGAAATTTTTAATCAACAGAAAATTTAAAGCACCAAGTTATAGAAAAAAATTTACTTTTCTCTCGAGGTGTACAGCACGACGAGAATCGACCGTCGCTGTTGACGTTTTGAGTGGCCGTGTAGCGACACCAGTGTTGAAGGATTGACCCAACAACTTTTAAATATTCTTTACATAACATCGTACTCATAACCCTATTTTCTTAAATTCATTATACATTATATCGGTCTTCAATTATTGATGAAATAATTAATGTCTTCTTGTATTCTTCTTCTATTCAGCAACCGTTGATTATGAATGAAACGTAGACATGGATGTATAAGTGACGCAATATTCAAATAAATTGCTTCACTTATAACACCCAGTTCAACATTACATTCTGAGTCCAAGGTTAGAATAACCTGAAATGGAATCTAAATAGTGAATACACAAAGTTGATTTTTACGGATAACTTTTAAAAATTTTAAGAGACGGGTCAGTTAGTCATAATATGACAAGAAACCTAACTATAATTAAGGCTTTATCCTCTACATATGCCTCGTTTGCTGTACCTTGATAAATACAATTAGGGTTTTGCTTTCTCCTTTTGAGTATCAGTCACATATCGTTGAATGCCTACTACGTTCAGTTTTAAGACATGAAAATACACTTACAATGGTTGGTGAAATTTTTAATCAACAGAGAATTTAAAGCACCAAGTTATAGAAAAAAATTTACTTTTCTCTCGAGGTGTACAGCACGACGAGAATCGACCGTCGCTGTGGACGTGCTGAGTGGTCGTGTAGCACCACCGGTGTTGTAGGATTGTCCCAACAACTTTTAAATATTCTTTACATAACATCGTTCTCATAACCCTATTTTCTTAAATTCATTATACATTATATATTATATCTTTCTTCAATTACTGATGAAATAATTAATGTCTTCTTTTATTCTTCTTCTTTTCAGCAACCGTTGATTATGAATGAAACGTAGACATGGATTTATGAGTGACGCAATATTAAAATAAATTGCTTCACTCATAAAGCCTAGTCCAACGTTACATTCTGAGTCCAAGGTGAGAATAATCTGAAATTGAATCTAAATAGTGAACACACAAAGTTGATTTTTACGGATAACTTTTAAATAGTTTAAGAGACTGGTCAATTAGTCATAATATGACAAAAAACCTAACTATAATTAAGGCTTTATCTTTTGAGTATCAGTCACATAACGTTGAATGCCTCCTACGTTCAGTTTTAAGACATGAAAATACACTTACAATGGTTGGTGAAATTTTTAATCAACAGAGAAAGTAAAGCACTTAGTCATAAACCAAAATTTACTTTGCTCTCGAGGTGTACAGCACGACGAGAATCGACCGTCGCTGTTGAGGTTTTGAGTGGCCGTGTAGCGACACCAGTGTTGAAGGATTGACCCAACAACTTTTAAATATTCTTTACATAACATCGTACTCATAACCCTATTTTCTTAAATTCATTATACATTATATCGGTCTTCAATTATTGATGAAATAATTAATGTCTTCTTGTATTCTTCTTCTATTCAGCAACCGTTGATTATGAATGAAACGTAGACATGGATGTATAAGTGACGCAATATTCAAATAAATTGCTTCACTTATAACACCCAGTTCAACATTACATTCTGAGTCCAAGGTTAGAATAACCTGAAATGGAACTCTAAATAGTGAATACATAAAGTTGATTTTTACGGATAACTTTTAAAAAGTTTAAGAGACGGGTCAATTGGTCATAATATGACAAAAAACCTTACTATAATTAAGGCTTTATCTTTTGAGTATCAGTCACATAACGTTGAATGCCTACTACGTTCAGTTTTAAGACATGAAAATACACTTACAATGGTTGGTGAAAGTTTTAATCAACAGAGAAAGTAAAGCACTAAGTTATAGAAAAAAAAATTCTTTTCTCTCGAGGCAGCACGACGAGAATCGACCGTCGCTGTGGACGTGCTGAGTGGTCGTGTAGCACCACCGGTGTTGTAGGATTGTCCCAACAACTTTTAAATATTATTTACATAACATCGTACTCATAACCCTATTTTCTTAAATTCATTATACATTATACATTATTCATTATATCGGTCTTCAATTATTGATGAAATAATTAATGTCTTCTTTTATTCTTCTTCTTTTCAGCAACCGTTGATTATGAATGAAACGTAGACATGGATTTATGAGGGACGCAATATTAAAATAAATTGCTTCACTCATAAAGCCTTGTTCAACGTTACGTTCTGAGTCCAAGGTGAGAATAACCTGAAATTGAATCTATATAGTGAACACACAAAGTTGATTTTTACGGATAATTTTTAAAAAGTTTAAGAGACGGGTCAATTAGTCATAATATGACAAAAAACCTAACTATAATTAAGGCTTTATCTTTTGAGTATCAGTCACATAACGTTGAATGCCTACTACGTTCAGTTTTAAGACATGAAAATACACTTACAATGGTTGGTGAAAGTTTTAATCAACAGAGAAAGTAAAGCACTAAGTTATAGAAAAAAAATTACTTTTCTCTCGAGGTGTACAGCACGACGAGAATCGACCGTCGCTGTGGACGTGCGGAGTGCTCGTGTAGCACCACCGGTGTTGTAGGATTGTCCCAACAACTTTTAAATATTCTTTACATAACATCGTACTCATAACCCTATTTTCTTAAATTCATTATACATTATACATTATACATTATATCGGTCTTCAATTATTGATGAAATAATTAATGTCTTCTTTTATTCTTCTTCTTTTCAGCAACCGTTGATTATGAATGAAACGTAGACATGGATTTATGAGTGACGCAATATTAAAATAAATTGCTTCACTCATAAAGCCTAGTTCAACGTTACGTTCTGAGTCCAAGGTGAGAATAACCTGAAATGGAATCTATATAGTGAACACACAAAGTTGATTTTTACGGATAATTTTTAAAAAGTTTAAGAGACGGGTCAATTGGTCATAATATGACAAAAAACCTAACTATAATTAAGGCTTTATCTTTTGAGTATCAGTCACATAACGTTGAATGCCTACTACGTTCAGTTTTAAGACATGAAAATACACTTACAATGGTTGGTGAAAGTTTTAATCAACAGAGAAAGTAAAGCACTAAGTTATAGAAAAAAAATTACTTTTCTCTCGAGGCAGCACGACGAGAATCGACCGTCGCTGTGGACGTGCTGAGTGGTCGTGTAGCAACACCGGTGTTGTAGGATTGACCCAACAACTTTTAAATATTCTATACATAACATCGTACTCATAACCCTATTTTCTTAAATTCATTATACATTATATAATATATCGGTCTTCAATTATTGATGAAATAATTAATGTCTTCTTTTATTCTTCTTCTTTTCAGCAACCGTTGATTATGAATGAAACGTAGACATGGATTTATGAGTGACGCAATATTAAAATAAATTGCTTCACTCATAAAGACTAATTCAACGTTACGTTCTGAGTCCAAGGTGAGAATAACCTGAAATGGAATCTATATAGTGAACACACAAAGTTGATTTTTACGGATAATTTTTAAAAAGTTTAAGAGACGGGTCAATTGGTCATAATATGACAAAAAACCTAACTATAATTAAGGCTTTATCTTTTGAGTATCAGTCACATAACGTTGAATGCCTACTACGTTCAGTTTTAAGACATGAAAATACACTTACAATGGTTGGTGAAAGTTTTAAACAACAGAGAAAGTAAAGCACTAAGTTATAGAAAAAAAATTACTTTTCTCTCGAGGCAGCACGACGAGAATCGACCGTCGCTGTGGACGTGCTGAGTGGTCGTGTAGCAACACCGGTGTTGTAGGATTGACCCAACAACTTTTAAATATTCTATACATAACATCGTACTCATAACCCTATTTTCTTAAATTCATTATACATTATATATTATATCGGTCTTCAATTATTGATGAAATAATTAATGTCTTCTTTTATTCTTCTTCTTTTCAGCAACCGTTGATTATGAATGAAACGTAGACATGGATTTATGAGTGACGCAATATTAAAATAAATTGCTTCACTCATAAAGCCTAGTCCAACGTTACATTCTGAGTCCAAGGTGAGAATAACCTGAAATTGAATCCAAATAGTGAACACACAAAGTTGATTTTTACCGATAACTTTTAAATAGTTTAAGAGACGGGTCAATTAGTCATAATATGACAAGAAACCTAACTATAATTAAGGCTTTATCCTCTACTTATGCCTCGTTTACTGTAACTTGATAAATACAATTAGGGTTTTGCTTTCTACTTTTGAGTATCAGTCACATAACGTTGAATGCCTACTACGTTCAGTTTTAAGACATGAAAATACACTTACAATGGTTGGTGAAAGTTTTAATCAACAGAGAAAGTAAAGCACTAAGTTATAGAAAAAAAATTACTTTTCTCTCGAGGCAGCACGACGAGAATCGACCGTCGCTGTGGACGTGCTGAGTGGTCGTGTAGCAACACCGGTGTTGTAGGATTGACCCAACAACTTTTAAATATTCTATACATAACATCGTACTCATAACCCTATTTTCTTAAATTCATTATACATTATATAATATATCGGTCTTCAATTATTGATGAAATAATTAATGTCTTCTTTTATTCTTCTTCTTTTCAGCAACCGTTGATTATGAATGAAACGTAGACATGGATTTATGAGTGACGCAATATTAAAATAAATTGCTTCACTCATAAAGCCTAATTCAACGTTACGTTCTGAGTCCAAGGTGAGAATAACCTGAAATGGAATCTATATAGTGAACACACAAAGTTGATTTTTACGGATAATTTTTAAAAAGTTTAAGAGACGGGTCAATTGGTCATAATATGACAAAAAACCTAACTATAATTAAGGCTTTATCTTTTGAGTATCAGTCACATAACGTTGAATGCCTATTACGTTCAGTTTTAAGACATGAAAATACACTTACAATGGTTGGTGAAAGTTTTAATCAACAGAGAAAGTAAAGCACTAAGTTATAGAAAAAAAATTACTTTTCTCTCGAGGCAGCACGACGAGAATCGACCGTCGCTGTGGACGTGCTGAGTGGTCGTGTAGCAACACCGGTGTTGTAGGATTGACCCAACAACTTTTAAATATTCTATACATAACATCGTACTCATAACCCTATTTTCTTAAATTCATTATACATTATATATTATATCGGTCTTCAATTATTGATGAAATAATTAATGTCTTCTTTTATTCTTCTTCTTTTCAGCAACCGTTGATTATGAATGAAACGTAGACATGGATTTATGAGTGACGCAATATTAAAATAAATTGCTTCACTCATAAAGCCTAGTTCAACGTTACGTTCTGAGTCCAAGGTGAGAATAACCCGAAATGGAATCTATATAGTGAACACACAAAGTTGATTTTTACGGATAATTTTTAAAAAGTTTAAGAGACGGGTCAATTAGTCATAATATGACAAAAAACCTAACTATAATTAAGGCTTTATCTTTTGAGTATCAGTCACATAACGTTGAATGCCTACTACGTTCAGTTTTAAGACATGAAAATACACTTACAATGGTTGGTGAAATTTTTAATCAACAGAGAATTTAAAGCACCAAGTTATAGAAAAAAATTTACTTTTCTCTCGAGGTGTACAGCACGACGAGAATCGACCGTCGCTGTGGACGTGCTGAGTGGTCGTGTAGCACCACCGGTGTTCTAGGATTGTCCCAACAACTTTTAAATATTCTTTACATAACATCGTACTCATAACCCTATTTTCTTAAATTCATTATACATTATATATTATATCTTTCTTCAATTACTGATGAAATAATTAATGTCTTCTTTTATTCTTCTTCTTTTCAGAAACCGTTGATTATGAATGAAACGTAGACATGGATTTATGAGTGACGCAATATTAAAATAAATTGCTTCACTCATAAAGCCTAGTCCAACGTTACATTCTGAGTCCAAGGTGAGAATAATCTGAAATTGAATCTAAATAGTGAACACACAAAGTTGATTTTTACGGATAACTTTTAAATAGTTTAAGAGACGGGTCAATTAGTCATAATATGACAAGAAACCTAACTATAATTAAGGCTTTATCCTCTACTTATGCCTCGTTTGCTGTAACTTGATAAATACAATTAGGGTTTTGCTTTCTACTTTTGAGTATCAGTCACATAACGTTGAATGCCTACTACGTTCAGTTTTAAGACATGAAAATACACTTACAATGGTTGGTGAAAGTTTTAATCAACAGAGAAAGTAAAGCACTAAGTTATAGAAAAAAAATTACTTTTCTTTCGAGGCAGCACGACGAGAATCGACCGTCGCTGTGGACGTGCTGAGTGGTCGTGTAGCAACACCGGTGTTGTAGGATTGACCCAACAACTTTTAAATATTCTATACATAACATCGTACTCATAACCCTATTTTCTTAAATTCATTATACATTATATATTATATCGGTCTTCAATTATTGATGAAATAATTAATGTCTTCTTTTATTCTTCTTCTTTTCAGCAACCGTTGATTATGAATGAAACGTAGACATGGATTTATGAGTGACGCAATATTAAAATAAATTGCTTCACTCATAAAGCCTAGTCCAACGTTACATTCTGAGTCCAAGGTGAGAATAACCTGAAATTGAATCCAAACAGTGAACACACAAAGTTGATTTTTACGGATAACTTTTAAATAGTTTAAGAGACGGGTCAATTAGTCATAATATGACAAGAAACCTAACTATAATTAAGGCTTTATCCTCTACATATGCCTCGTTTGCTGTAACTTGATAAATACAATTAGGGTTTTGCTTTCTTCTTTTGAGTATCAGTCACATAACGTTGAATGCCTACTACGTTCAGTTTTAAGACATGAAAATACACTTACAATGGTTGGTGAAATTTTTAATCAACAGAGAAAGTAAAGCACTAAGTTATAGAAAAAAAATACTTTTCTCTCGAGGTGTACAGCACGACGAGAATCGACCGTCGCTGTGGACGTGCTGAGTGGTCGTGTAGGGACACCAGTGTTGCAGTCTTGACCCAACAACTTTTTAATATTCTTTACATAACATCATACTAAATAAATAAATATAGTACGACAATACAGACACCGCCATCTAGCCCAAAGTAAGCGTAGCTTGTGTTATGGGTACTAAGACGTTTGATGAATATTTTGATAAATAATATTCATAAATACTTAGCATATACATATAGACACCCATACACTGACAGACATTCATGCTCATCACACAAACATTTTCCAGTTGTGAGGATCGAACCCACGGCCCTGGGCTCATAAAGCAGGGTTGCTGCAAACTGCGCAAAACGGCCGTATTAAAATAAACTGCTTCACTTATAACCCCGAGGTAAACGTTACCTTCTGAGTCCAAGGTGAGAATAACCTGAAATGGAATCTAAACAGTAAACACACAAAGTTGATTACAAATAACTTAAAAAAAATTAAGAGACGTGTCAATTAGTCAATTAGTTACGAGGCAATTTTCTCCCTTCGGGGATTTAATCGGAGGATATAATTATTGTCCCCTGCGTGTGCAAGAGATGGAGACAATGTTCAATGAAGTGTGATGAAGATAATGGTCTCTGGCAAAAAAGCTCAAGGACGTAACCGGTTTTATAATGTTATTAATGTGAAACTGCTCGATAACTTAGAAACAAGTAAATATCCAGGAAAACTCAAAACGATGATATCAGAGGAATAGGATAGCCTCAGTCAAAGTCAATAATTAAGAAAGTTTAAGTGCTACGGTGTCTCATACTTAGATATAAAAATAAAGTTAATGAAATTATAGGCTTTGGCGTAGTCAGGTAAAAAGAAAAGCAAGTCGATTTGAGAATCGTTTGAACAATAAAAAATTCGCAGTTTCGAACAGAATTCTAATTTGCTTTTGTATGGCTTTAGTTTGAGAAAGTTTTCTTAGCAACGTGACCAATATTTTTTTTTGTCGTATACACATTGCCATCTAGCCCCAAAGTAATTCTTTTTTCCTTTCACTGGACCTTTTTTTTCTTTATAAGAAGTTTAACAACAGCTGTTGCAAAGTGATGACGTGAAAAGGTATGGTATATTATTTCAAAACCTCTGAATCACGTTGACCAATACTAACGTAGGTACCTAAACACTGCGAACTCAGTTCGCTTGGAAATTATATTTATTGCAAGTACAAATTTTGTACGATGGCGATTGTAGACTCTCACCCAATCTACAATTGTATTCAAATCCATTTTTACTTAAGTGTTTTTAACTGTGTAATAAATCCCGTTTTATATAATATATTGGTCTTTCACAAATAATTCTGCATAGGTAACGCAGCAAAAACAACTATGATCCAAGGAGTTTCTATTCTGGGGGTGTATTCTAGAAGTTTTGAGTAGGTTACTTATTTACATTTTAAAATTAATTAATAATATACAAATAAATATCAACTGTTCCGTGTGATGACAGCTGATCAGAATGCAGTTTACACCATCCCTCTTCTACCAATTAATTAACGAGGACCTGTGCTTACTATAACAGTTGCAAAGCGCAACTCTGGTTTATTGGATTTGATGTCAATAAGTACAAATATATTCTGTCCGTAAATTTAAAATCAACAATCAACTTTTCTTTTTTATTTAGTTCGTCGCGTAAGTTAGTTTAAAACGTATGAAGTAAAGCAACTGAATTTTAAATCAGTTTTCTTCAACATATTGTGCTGAAATTTTGCAAACTTATTTTTGTTTTATATTAATTACACATTTTAAATACATTATGGTAGTCTTCCAAACGTGAGCACAGGGTTTTTTAATAGTAATAATTGATGAACCAAGTAGTCTACCTAATGTATAAAGTAGATAAACAGAATTATAGCGGCAGCCACGCACTTTAGACAAGCACATAGCATTGCAAGTAAGCAAACGAGTTCTGTCACAAAAATCTCTGCTTCTTTAGCCGTGGTCGGTTAAAAAAAAAGCCAGTTGGTAACGCTGTTATTTGGAAAACTTTTGAACAAAAAAACTGTTATGTTAAATTTCCAACCAAACTCCCACTTTGCTTTTGTATGGTTTTTGTTTGCGAACCTTTTCTTAACAACGTGACCAATTGTAAGAAGTTATACAACTGTTGTAAAATTTTATTCACGTTGAAGGGTATTGTATATTATTTCAAAGCTTCTGAATCACGTTGATAAACACTTGACTAAGACTCGATTAGGTATCAACAATTACAGCTCCTGGCAACCAGCGTTCATTTGCATTCTGCATGCGAGCAAGAGGCTTTAGGGGAAATACTAACTTCAAGCAGTAGTGCTGTGATCCCGTCTAAAGATCGTTATTTCTGGTGAAAAACAGGCACAGGTTGACAAAGGAAAGAGAGCAGCACGTTGCAGGTCGGGTTTCTATGCCCTGGGAAGTGTTGCTCTGCTGTTTTTCCACATAAGATAAACTGCTTGGCACCTCAATTATTACTGTAAAATAACCCTGTTTTCACATTTGGGAGATTGTCTAATGTATTATAGAATGATGTCACAGGCCGGCACTTTGTTAAATGTGTTCCTCTTATATGCCCTGCGAAGTTTTGCTCTGCTCATAGGCGATAGTTTTCCTGGACCAAGCTGAAGGCCACCTTCAGATTGGTCCATCTTCTCTTAGTATAAAAAAGTGATGTTCGTGCCATGACTGCATTTAATTTTTGTGATGTTATAATTTTATTTAAAAAACTGCGTTTAACTAGCCACTGGGGCAAGGGCTTTTCCTACTCTTAAAGAAAATATCAGTCTGACACGCGTGGTGATATGGCGTTATTTTGTGGGGAATAGCACAAATGTACAGGACCTTTTTATAATTAAAAAATGCTTACGAATAATAGTTAATATAAATAAACCAGACCCATGCCAAACTTGTTCCAACAAATAACATAAACTCTTCCCTTCCACATATATATCTATGAAATCTGCAAATTTGTGAAGAAAAATATACAATTTTACACCAAAATGAGATAATAATAATATAAATTAAGTGACCCCTATTCAAAATGAGCACTCCACAAGCAAATTCATACGCAATGTCTATAAAAGTATTTAACCATCGGCCCGATTTTATTAGGAACACTGAAAATGACAATAAATTTAACTAAATATTATAAAAAACCTCATAGAAACCTTTTATTCTGTAAATCTTTTTTTTTTATTTTGAGCATCCCCAAAATCGTTTTCCCGGTTATACGATGTTTTATTATGTTTTTAAAATTCAAATTCAAATTCCGTTATTGTATACTACAGGTCAGGTTGGATAAAATTATAAGTATGAAGTCCCAATGTATATTGCCTCTTTGGGCGTGCAACAATTACAGAGTATTATATTTTATAGACTAAAGTTAATTATTAAGAACTAGTTACATTAAATGTCATTTTTAAACTTATTATAAAATTCATTAATATTATAAAATGTACTGTTAACTAAACATATATAGCACTCTTTTTTAAAATAAATAAATTATTTTCCCTTACGATCTTTGGTAACTTATTATATGTTTGTATAGCCATCACACAGACACTTTTGTTAAAGAACGCGGAGGGGGGAAACCTAAACTTATCCCTACAGCTTTCTCGTTTATGACGCTCAAATCAATTCTGATTGTTTCTTAGAAATAAAGCAAGTTCAAATATTTATAAGGATGGTACAATGAGAATATTAAGTTTCTTGAAGAATGGCTTGCAGCTTTCTCTTTTTTTGATTCCGCATATCGCTCTTATGCACCTTTTCTGCGCAACAAAAACACTGTTAATATATGTTGCGTTTCCCCAAAAAACTATGCCATACCTAAGAATTGAAACTACTTGCTCATGATATGCTACTAGTAATGTTTTCTGGTCAACCTTCTTGGAAAACATGTATAGTGAATATGAAAATTGATTTAGTCTTGAGCAAACATATTCAGCGCGTGATTTCCAGGTAAGGTTTTCGTCAATTTTTAAGCCTAAAAATTTAGTTGAGTGCGTTACTTAAATCTTTTTACCTAAATAGTTAATTTTTAAATTATATGAAGTTTTACGGCGTATATTTTGAAATGTCATAATTGTTGTTTTCTTGAAGTTTAGCTTAAGAGTATTATCACCTAACCATTTTACTATATCCGATAAACTGTTATTTATTGCAGTCTTGTGTTCTTTAACATTTTTACTAATATAAATCACACATTAATTAATTTAAACATGTAGTACATTATTGGAACGAAGTTCCTTACGGCAGGCTTGGAGGGGATAGGGATTTTGCTGCATTTATAATATTAGTCCTACTAATATTATAAATGCGAAAGTGGTACGCATGCATTCGATTGTTGTCCCATATGCCTTGCCACTTGCTGTTATCTGTGAAGATTTATGTCCTTTATCTCCGACAATATGTATATCTTCATTAACACACAGTACATGCTTGAACTTTCAAATAAAAAAGAATAATTAAAAATTGGTTCAAATTTAACGGAGCATTAAGTAAAATTGATAAAAATGTTCATCCGATTTCCCAAAACTCAATAAAATCTGTTTTGGACTCAGTATCGATTATAAAGCATCCCCGGTTAATATTTTCAAAATATATTAAATGTACAGAAAACTTTACAGTTTTTTAATAAAACTGTAACTGGAAGATTTCTATATATAGTTATTATAGTTGAGTATATAGATATGGTCAAGAATAGCATCATTGAGCTGCTGTTGCAATATTGTGTAAGTTGCAGTTTTGTACAATGACGATCGCAGGTTTGATTTGAGAGTGGCGTTGCGACGGCTGCGGGCTAAAAACACGGCCGCGGGGCCAGATGGAATACCTGACCGTGCCCTGGTCCTGGCTATAAAAGCTCTTGAGCTACGATTGTTAGGGCTCTTTTGCGCTGTCTGCAGGTCAGATCTGGCGGACAACCGAACCGAAACCAACAGGGCATGCCACTAAAGCGGCGATAAGGCCCGTTATGGAGGATTGGCTAGGGCGCCACCATGGTGCCCTATCATTCCGGCTGACGCAGATACTAACCGGACACGGTTGCATTGGTATTTGTGTCGCATAGGTCGGGAGCAATCGCCCGGTTGCCACCATTGCGATGACTGCCTCGAGGACACGGCGCAGCACACCTTGGAGGTGTGTCCATCTAGGGCAGGGCAGTGCCGTGCCCTCGAAAATACGGCAGCTTGTGACCTTTCGCTTCCCATTATATTTCAAACTATATTACGGAGCGAGTCAGCGTGGAATACTGCTGCCTCTTTTTGCGAGGAGGTGATGTCCGCAAAGGAGGCGGCGGAGCGAGACAGAGAAAGGACATCAACACTCCCCTCCCGCAGGTGACTCACCGGGCGCCGGAGAGCTACCAATGACCTCCGGCCTCCATGAGTTGTAGGCGCGCAGGTGGCGAATTATTAAAGGGAAAGTTTGCCACCCAACTAACAACTAATGACAAGCCTAAGAAGGTGGCGTGCCGTGTAGTGCACGCCTCTCTGGAGGATTTGGCAGCGATCAAGCCAGTGATGATAGGACCCGCCACGCACTGGGGGGTCAAAATCTTGGCGAGAGTGCGGTGAATACGCAAGTGAACCCCGTGCTCTCACTTATAGGGCTATCGAGGGACACACAGAGTTTTTAGTGGGTGCAAGTCCCACATAACTACTCCGTTTCCCCCAACGGAGTGGTATGCGTCAGGCATTTTCTCTGTATAAAAAAAAAAAAAAGGCTCAGGATGGGTACCGTCTTGTGGTTTATGAGTCATCAAAATTTTAGACTCAATTATCAGATAAGTGAGAAAAAAGATTGAGGCCATTTTACGTAGTTAGATAGATAGTATTTTTCACTTTAAAAATTTAGTAGCTTTTTCAATACAATAAGTGTGACATAAAATAAGAGAGATAAACGTACGGACAGAAATTTTGATTCGTATTATATAAAGAGAAAAGATGTTTGGTTCGTTTTTTTAGCTAGTCAAATACATCATAGTGCTAAGAACATACGGCGTAGCGTAACGCCTACGGATTGCGTAGCGCGTAGAAAACTCGTCAACGTGCGTCAAACCAAGATGCATAATGCATTTAAAGTTATTCGACATCAAAAAGCCAAAACGGTCTACTGCTACAATTAAGGCCTCCAATGTTTGCCTATGATAATCACCACGCTGGGCAGATGGGTTGTTCTTAATAATCATTTTAATAATATTATTTTCTACGGTCACAAATACAAAATAGCCAGCTGGAAGTAAACAGTAAATAGGTTCGCTTGTAAAAAAACCACAGGTATATATTACGCATTCTGGTAATATACGTAGTTGATGGCAAGAGCTGTAATAACATTATGGACAGAAAAGTTGTAATTGTAGCACGGCATCGCCAAGAGACTTAAAGCGAAATTTCGAATTCAGCTTGTAGAATTAGAAACAACATCGAAAATGGTTTAGAATTAAATAAATTATCATGGAGTTGTGAAGCCTTATGAAGTATAACCCGTAATTCCAATAAATTGTTGCTTTTAGAAAATGATAAAAGATTTAATTAATTAGAAAAAAGTATTCCCCTATTTCTTAATTTGCAAATTAATTCAAACGTACTCTCATATCTAATGCGGAATTTTTTACAGATCATAATATTTTATTTGCAGGTTCATACAGAATCCTTAACTTTCAAAATTCAAAATTCATATATTACAAGTAGGCTTAACATAAACACTCAACTCACCTCATATATGCAAATGTAAGAAGTTTACTTAAGCCTGGCACAATGGATGAGCTCAAATGCATTATTAAATCTTTTAATAGCGTAATACATTTGATCTTTCTGACCGAAATATGGATACGAACAATCATCACTAAAAACAATTTAGTGATGATGTAGTCATAATTACCTTGTCGTGAGTAATCAGATAAGTTATAGATTCATTCAAATATGATGACGATCGCAACACTACATGCCGTTTTTTGGAATAAATTTTGTGATTTTTGGTATTCCATTGGAATACTCGTATTTTACTATGGTCTGTTTCCCCGCTTTGTTGAAGTTGAGTGAGTTCATTCTTCAGATTCTGTAAGTATTTTTATTGAGCAGGTGTTTGTCCTAGAAAATATGAATATTTGTGTCTTTTAGTGTACGGTTATGTAGTATGTAATTCGCAGCTATTACAGCTATACAATTCTGTGTATCGAAACACACTTTTAGGTTACGATTTTTGCCGGGGATAAATTTACCTAGGCGAAAGATTTTTTTTGGTATCGGGCAGTCTACATGGATACTCGTTATAATTCTAGTTACTTCCCCTCTATCGTGCTCGCGTCGATTTAATGCATTTTTGTCATTTAACTCCAATACATCCGCAATTATGATATTTTTCTGCCTATTGCAGCGATCTTGTATTTCAAGGGTGATACTTCCGCTGCACTACAACGGTTGAAAACTCATTGCTATATACCAATTGATAAGCTGGATATTATATGAATATTTATGTTAAGTGACTTAATTAGTTTGTTTTTTAGACTTTTTTTGTGCCACTTGGGTCAAGCGGCTCCCTGCGACTCGTATGATGTCATCTGCCTAACCTCATCGGAGGTCTGCGCTTACCAACCAACGTTGCGTTTTTCAATGCAAAATCGCTATTCCATCACCTTGGGACCCAAACGTCGATCGGTTCTCCGAGCCATGTGCCCTGAACTGCGGTACTCTGAGCATAGCTATCTTCTTCGTCCGCTGAGTAACTGGTAAGCCTTCTTATAACCCATATTCAGCGAACACGTTTGGAAGCCATAAGTCATCACTGGAAACACGCACTGTTCCCTGGATTAGGTCTTCAGTCATTGAGGTATTTTGGATGAAAAAATGTCACGATGTTTCCCCGACGGAGCCCATCCCATCATCACTTTTTTCTCGAAATTTAACCTACCTAACTGGATCGTGTGACTTAGGTGAACGTAGGTTATTTATGTATCATTTTATTGTTGTGTATATGTTTTATATGGGCTCATTGTATTGGTCTCGATGTTAAACAGACTGAGATAAAGGCCTGTTTATGTGGAGCTGCCATAGTAAATTGTAGCACAATTATTATTTTAATTCGCAAGGGCCAATGGGGAAATGCACTTCGTAAGGGTTAAACTTAGGTGCTTGAAGGAACTCTGCTTTATTAGCGAGTACTTACATTAGCGAGTCACCCGGCTTCTCACGGGTACAAGCTGGAAACGAATGTGGGGCAGTTTGGAGTGATAAATAATATACCTAATGATTATAGTCTATAGGGTATCTTTATATACTATTTTTATTTTACTGGCTGGAGAGCATCGATATACTTATGCTATGCTACGCACACCACGTGCCCACAGACTGTTGCAAACCGAGAAACAGGGACTCGTTTCCTCGTCTTTTTAAATCTCTGATATCCTCTAAGATACTCATTTTAATGAAATGCTGAAATATCTTTATTTTTATTTGGAACAGTTACCAATTAGTTGATTTAAGTATTTAAGTAACTGAATTAAGTCAGCGTTTGCAATGTAAGCGCGCAAAAATAGGTTTGTTACGACATCACATTACAGATCTTTTGTTTTCTATAATATGCATGTCTTCTCCATATAAACCTTCCTCTTGAATCATTACCGGGCTTAGTTTGTTTTTTTTTTTTTTTTTTTTTTTAAATGTGTTCCTTCCTTTTTTCCTTCGACATTAGGATCGAAGACTGTTCTAGGTCGGTACTCAAATATGCTACGTGATAGCATTCTGGTTTTTTTTTTTTTTTTTTTTATGCAACTTCTACATTGTGCAGAGTCTACAACCGGGTACTTCCTACAATATCTTAAATATTAAGACCTTACATACATATTTTTTTTTTTTTTTTTTTATATTTTATTAAATACGTTAACTTTTTTTTTTTTTTTTTTATTTTTTTTATTTTTTTTTCTCTTTTTCTCTCTTCATTTTCTGTCTTTGTTTAAGTACATAGTTACTTTGTTTAAAGATATACCATTCCAACAACTTCTTTTAAGTAATTTTACATGACTTTACCAATTATTCATTTTTTTTTTTTATTTTTTTATTTTTTTTTTTTCTCTCTTCCTTACAAACTTTTTGCACTTAATTTTCTGCTAGTAAAGATTAGCGGGTAATAATATAATATTGTATTATGAGTACCTGCAATCCACGTCCATGTCGTGGTCTTTTGTTGCTGTGTGATTTATAACATAGCAACCAGAGCCTTTACTTTTTGCAATAACATTTTTTGGTTAGTTTGGCGGGCGTTTCAATATATAGATGGTTTATATATAGATGTATATTACAGAAATATACACATATATTTTTTATTTATATAATATATATGTATTGATGTTTGGGATACATTGTGTGGTATGGTATATTAATGTATTCATTTATGTAGAAGGGTTGTTGCACTGTTCACAGATTAGTTAGCCTGGTTTTCTTTTATTATAATTCTTGCTAAGTTCTCACAATAATCAAGGAATTTTTCCCTTGTTTCAATATTGCTCATCAAATCATTAAATAGGTCTGGTTTTATGGTTTTTCCAATTTCCATTTCAGTGTCATATCTCTGTCTTCCAAATCTCGGGCATTCGGATATGATGTGAATAATATCCTCTGCTGTTTCTGGATCGCATTTACATGATGGGTTGTCCTTACATTTAAACCTATGGAGGTAATACGAGAACCCACCGTGTCCCGTAAGAATCTGCACTCTTATCGGGTTTAGTTTGGTTTGTTTGAGAATTTTGTAGGCCTGTTTGACATTTGGTAAAAATAACTTAGTTGTTCCGGCAGTTGATCGTGAGGTATATCTATTTTGCTATTTTTCGAGTGTGTCACTTCTTATAGAGTGTTTTATGTAGGAAATTGGGCATGCATCGTAGTCCGCCTTAGTTCTTTTATATAACGCTGCTTCCTTGGCAAGATGATCGGCCCTCTCATTACCCTCAACACCTACGTGGGCCTTTACCCAGAAAATATGTAATGCTTTCCCTTGTTTTTGAATGGCTATCAAGTTTTTCCTTATTGAACATGCTAGTGGATGTGTGGTTGTATGCCTTTTTATTAGGTAGGCTTAGTTTGTTTTGGGCTTCTTCTTAGACTATGGCCCATTTGGAACCCTCGTAGATTCAGTTTTGAGTTTAAAATGTACTTTTCGCCATAACTACTCACTATTATGAACACACTAGCCGATCTGCACCGAAACGGTTATAAGAGGTTTTAATATCTTAAAAAAACCTAGAAACGAATTACAGCGACCTACCAGTTCCAGTTTTATTTCCAAACTATGTTATTCGCGGCCGGGCGGCCCGCTGCATTTTTTTTGCTTTTTGTGTTTCTATATCTACCCGTCGCAACTTCTAAGTGATAGGTTCAATTTGAATAATTTAAAAAGAAATTTGCAGGAATATAATCAAAATTAATATTTATAAAACTATTTATTTGGATAAGCATTAATATCATGACTGGAATGTTTACATCTTACAATTATACCAGTGTTTTGAAAGAAAAATTATAAAAAAGTAGTTATTGTGACTTAACCATAACAGTTAGACGTATAGCCTAGCGAATTCTTTTGTATATAATTACGATTACTTTAAACATGTAATACATTATATTTATGTATCATCAATAATTTTTGCGTACGCCAGTAAAACTCTTAGTCGGTATCTATAGAAAACATCGTTATATTTCAGCCGATTTACAGAAAACCATAGTAAAATATACACTAAAACCATCCATTCATACTTAGATCCATCCATCCATACATCCATCCTCACAAACTCTCGCATTTATAATAGTAGGGGAGCCCATGCGGGGATTTCGGGATTTACTAAAGCGCGGCAGATTAATATACAGGGGGATACTTTGTACCCGGTTAATTACCTCCACAAAACATGAGGCCCATATATAAGGCCGCCCGTGAAGGATGCAGGATCAGATTAGTAAAAAAAAATTGACCTTCAGAAATTCTCGAGCGCGTCAGATTAAGGTAGGGTGAGTTAATTAAATCCTAAAAAGTGTATATTCCACTAATCTGACAATTTGAGAGTGACGTAAAAAAGGGGAGGGCAACGAAGTTGTAAAAAAAAAACGTCATCTCGACATTCTCGAGCGTAGCGTATTTTTATATATAATCTGACGATTTCCGCAAGCCGAAATAACAAAAATTCGTCACTAAAGTTAAATGCGTGCAGCTGCGTGATGCCTACATTTCCTTCTCCGCGTTTCTATTCCTACACTTATTTATTTGCATGCTATTTCCTGAGTTTTTCAATTAATTAAGTTCAATGAAGAATTTTAAACAATTCGGGAAGTTATTGGTTTTACCCCGTTTTGCGAAAATCGAGTTTGCATCAGATCTTGATGTTTTAAGGTCATAGGAAGCTAAAACTAATCCGCCTTTGAGCTTGAAAAACCACGTCGATCGCCACCTAGCTGGTCAAAATCGATTGATTCGTTCGAGAGATATCGTGAACGAAAGAAACCCGAAAAAGTGTTTTTTTCGGGAGTACTCCGAAATTTTTCGATCAAAAAAAACAGCGTCGAATGCCGCCAACCGCGTGAAAATTGCTTGATCCATTCAAAAGTTATTGTGGTTTGAAAATTCCAAAAATAGTGTTCTATGAAACTTCTATCAGACTTTCGAGCTGGGAGAACTCAAATGCATATAAATATTATTTCTTTGAACTCAGCGAGATCAAAATATCACATAAATTATATTTTGAGCTCAAAAATGTCATAAGTACAATTTTAAGCGCCCAGAAGCGGGAAGTTGCATGGATGGCCTTTAAGGTGAACCGTTTTTCCAATTTGTTTTTGTCAGATCAGGCGAATCCCTCTAGATAATCGTTAGATTATGAGAAAGTACGTTTAGAATATAAAGATGAACCATATATATTTTAATCTGACGCGCTTGAGTATTTCAATATGGCGAATTTATTTTGCACATTATGAAAATGGCCGCGAGTTTGCGTCCCATCGAAATCGTCAGATTAGTGAATGAGAGCATTTTTTTGGTGCATTCAACACTCCCTTAGACTGACGCGCTCGATTAAATTTTTTTTTTTCATTTTCAACCCTTAAATACAACCACCCGCATCATGCAAACGATCAGATTAACATACGTACATTATTAAAAATACGTAGGGCATTGATGCTATCAATATTTGACGCGCTCGAGGATGTCCATGCAACAGTTTTTTTTACATATTTAAAAATCTATAGCCGCTTCCCCCACCGATGTAAAGGTATATATCATATAGCATTTTTTTCTTCTTATCATCTAAGCTTTGCATCCCAATAGGTCTCTATGACGCTCGAGTAAATCCCCATTTAGCATCGTGGGCTCCCCTACCATAATTACTGATATTATAAATGCGAAAGTTTGTGAGGATGGTACACATGTATTCGATCGTTGTACCATATGCCTTGCGATTTGCTAGTATCTGTGAAGAGTGTCTTTTATCTCCGACAATATTTATCAGATCTTCATTAAAATGAGACAATACATGCTTGTTAGTATACACTTTCAAATAAAAAAAGAATTATTAAAATCGGTTAAAATTTAACGGAGCTATGAAGTAAAATTATTAATAAAAACTTTCATCCCATTTCCCGGAGGAAACTTTTTGTTTATCGGGATAAAATGTAGCCTATATGTTGACCCGAAATATCAGCTACCACTATACCAAATTGTATTTGAATCCGTTCAGTAGTTTTCACGTGATGCCCGGAAAGACAAACAGCGAGACAAAAATTTAATATAAAATCTGTTATGGACTCAGTATCGATTATAAAGCATCTCCCGATCAAAATTTTCAAAATATATTCAATGTACAGAAATCTTCCAGTTACAATTTTATTATATGTATAGATATAGATTTTGTATGTAATGCATAAAAGCGCACTCTTTGCCTATTCTTATGAAACATTTGACTCTTTTATGGACATTTTATGTTTTACTGAAAACTGCACTACACAATGTATGTGAGGAAGATTGAGCCGCCGTTTTACTTTAGGTCTCGGTGAGTAATTGATAGATTGTTGCTAGTTTGGGTCTGATGTTGGAATGGAAAATGGCTGTAGTAACTTAGTTTCTTCACTAGTCGGTTCCTTCTGATGACATTCCCGGGTGCAGGGATCGTTGTCATCTCAAATTAAACATCATCGTAGTCTCATCATAGACAATACAGAGAGCTGCTGGAACCCAAGCGGCACGAGACTCGAGAGGTATTTGGAACTCCCTACAAAAGGCCTGCAGTAGACGTCCATTGGTTGACATGATCATGATAAAAAGTCTGCACGGTTGTGTAAATTATATCATATGTACAAGCAATTACTGGCTCATGCGGCTCGACGTCTACACCTTAGGTTGATGGGCACAAGGTGGCATATTGCAGCACGTGTTTCTAGCATGCATTGCGAAATGTTGCGCTTTTTCCAGGCGATAATTATCCACGTACCATCAGTGTGGCGCTCAGATTACCTTGGAATCAAGATAAATTAGGCATCCTCTAAAAAAGCGATATATTACGTCATCCATCAAACTTTATTTATCGCCAGGTAGTGAAGCGTTTCACGGCTAGCATGGGCAGGAGACAATTATATTCCCGGGGGGAAAGCCCCCGGGCAGAAAAAAACTTTTTTAGCCTTTGATAAAAATGTATCTTCTCCCACAGCTTTACAGCAGCATTGGCGAACAAGTGGAAATAATATTCAAATAATATATGTGTATTGTATTAATAATAAACGGGTTTAAACTTCTCCTTTTCCATGTTCCTGTGCTTTAGAAGGTGGATACGTTAATTATATCCCCTGTCTGGGGATATAATCGGGGGATATTTGTCTCCTGCCTTTGCTAGCCCTGCCGGTCTATGTAAAGGAAAAAAAATAATTTAATTACTTACTGTTTACTTTATACGGTGAGTCAAGGTTCCTTCGGCTGGCAACTGAGTTCGATGGATCTATATCATGTGATGAGACTGCTTTACTTTTTAAATTTAAAAAAAATGTTTTGAAAATTAATGTTTAATTAATTCCTACAATTTTACAGGTCATAATGGTAACAAAAATTTTGGTACTCGTACTTAAACTGAAATTAATTTTAACAGAAGACCGATTTGTAGTAACATTTAGTAATATTTTCTTTTGAATTACACTAATCTTTAAAAAAAAGGTAAGAAACGATTTTAATCACTGAATTCAAGTATAACTTAACCCATTTATTGATAAATAGTAAATTGTTTAATTACATTAAGAAATTATTATTTTATTATATTTCACCAGTATTTTAACTATTTAAGAAAAAAATTAACTTCATTTATTTTATTTTTTACATTATGACCGCCTGTGATATTTATTTGGTAAATAAAATAATTTACTAATAAAATAAAATATTCGCGTATGCACAGACAAGCACACAGTGTTTATTATCTTAAGTATAATTTTAAGTTTTACTAGATTGTGTGCGCTGATGCCAAACTTTATTCCGAATGACGTCTAAGTGGCTGAGTTATAATAACGGAGGGCAGAGTACGCTATTAAGGACTTTACCTCTTGATGTTAATATCGACATCGATAAAGGTTTTTTTTTGCAACCTTATATTATGTATAAATTCAAATTCAAATTTTATTTATTTCAAGTAGGCCTAATGTAAGCACTTTTAAAGCGCCAAGTATGTCTGTTTGTAGTGACTCTATCACATGTTTGGAAAAAAAGATTTTAACAGAAGAAGCCGGCAAGAAACTCAGCAGTTTCCGATATAATTTTACAATTTAACAATCATTGTTTTCTCTTGTGTGAGATGAAAGAGCTTGATGAAGTGGCTTGCTTCCAAGCAACCTGTCAAGTCAATTATCGTGTTATAAAAGCATATTCTTAGCCCCACAAAGGTTTTCTGCACTTTTCTAAGAGGACTAGATGTTGGCCGCGTTTGTTTGGTTTTTTAAACGACCCGTAGGAACCGTTTATTTTAAAGACTTGTGGCATTCAATTTAGATGTAGTACTAATAATTTTAAAAATTTATGTACTGTTCTTAAAAAAATTAGGTGTAGTTTTTAAAGTGAATTTTTATAATTCACTTAAAATATGGATTAAAATATCTAAGAACAATTGTTTGCTGAAGTCCTTAAATTTTTTGAATTCGCGAACTTCAAAATTAAATGTCCGGTTGATAAAACTCTTTATTTGAATACCAATTGAAATAGTAATATGACCCACTTTTGTTTCTACCGGCGATCCAATGTAATTTTAGAACACAAAAGCTGGTAATGCGACTTAACTACGAGTATGATAAACAATATATATTCCCTTCCTTGACCTTTTTTGTAGGCACTGGGGAATAATGAGAACTTAAATCATGTAAATAGTACATATTTTTTATTTATTATCAATAGTTTTCTCAGCATTCGCCAAGTATTTAATTTCATAGGCGTAATTTTGCTACTTTGGGTTACAATTATTGCAATTTTTGTTAGGATTTTCAATTTGTTTGAAAATAAATTAAAGCGAATGCTACTTCGTGATAGTTTAGCTTTATTTTGGTGAATGATTTAAATCAGTACAGTTTCGGAGCTTATTGGTTACAAATAAAAATCTTTCCTTTTAGTAATATAGTAAATAAATAGTTGGAAAACTAATTAGGTAAAAAAAGTAATTATTGTACTATAAGATCCTATTCCCGGGAAAAAATTGCTCCAAAATAATACAAAATCAAAAACATTACTAATGTATCTATTGAGATATATATATATATATATATATATCTTATACGAAAATTATACATCTAAAAGGCATTGTGCGTTGATATTTTGGAAAAATAAATTTAAGAAGTAGTTTGCTGAGCATAAAAGTTTTTATTTGGATGGGGATTAAAGTATTTTTGATAAGGTTAAGAATAACACCTTGGCAAAAATGCATTATTTTATAACAAATTTGGTTAGCATAAAAAACGTTAAAGTGAGTCCTTAGAAAAGTCCGTAGTACCATAAAAGATAGACATATGCTGTCGCGGACTTTTACTTAACCGTTACGCAGCATACTCAGCGAAAGCTCTGTAAAGGAAGAAAACCCGATTTTAAAACATTCTTCATTGGTGCTATTTTCACTTTGGTCTTAGCGTGATAATATAAAGCCGTTAGCCTTCCTCGATAAACGGGCAATTCAATACTGAAAGATTTTTTCAAGTTAAGCCAGTAGTTCTGTTTTTGACCCGACTACGCAAAACCCCAAAAGGAAGGGTTATAGTTCTATGTATACCTGTATGAAAATGTTTATATCTAAGTATTTGATACCTCGCGGTAACGAAGCTGTGATAGCCCAGTGGATACAGACTTCGACTTCACTTTGGGGGAGCCGAGCTCGAATCTCAGCACGCACCTCTTATTTTTCTAAGTTATGTGCGTTTAAGGCAATAAACATCACGGTGAAGGAATACATAGTGAGGAAAATCAGGCGAACATAGTCTTAGGAATACATACTGAGGAAACCTGTATTTTATTTGACACTATAATTACCTAAGAAATCTAAATAATGTTCTCAAAAGGGTGTGGAGACCACCAATCTGCACTGCGCCAGCGAGGTGGACTACAGCCTTAAACCCCGTCTCATTGTGGGAGGAGACCCGCACCCTGTAACGGGCCGGTGATGGGTACATATGATGAAGATGATATTATTATAAATATAAGTATTGCAAAGCTACTATAAGTACCTAATTCTTTAAATTTCTATGGAGGGATTCGGGTGATCTAAGTTTATATATTGATAGGACAGCTCTTCCCCGTTATATAATTATAATATCTACGATTATTTTAGCTGCTTTGTCCAATATTAAGATCCCGCACGACACAAAACTATGAAAGTACGCAAATTAGACAAGCCTATATTTTTACCGCGTATGCTTCAGAACCTGTTCGATAATATAATATGTATGCCGCTCATACTTTCAGAAGAGATAATGTAAGTAATTAATCTGTAAAAAAAGAGGAACATTCTGAAAAAAGTTTTCAAACGTAGGTACCTACTGGCCAGAAGTTACTGGATAATTGTTGACAATGAACGCGTAGTCCATATCTCGACGTAGTTTTTCTAGATTCGTTATTAACAATTCCCCAGGTAGAGTCGTACTATGCTATCAGATTTTATTATTCTATTTAATATATAGCTATTTGGTATAATATATACAAACGTTCTTTAGTATTTTAGTGTAAGGTTTTATTTTTCGTGGAAAGTTGTGTTGTTTTTCATCATACAGTTCTTACAAAATGAAAATTTTAAAAAAATACTATTTTTTTAATAGTTTGGTCCTAATTTGGTTGTTAAAGCAGCAGTTGTTAGTGTATTATCTAGGGTTTAAGCGGAGATAGCGTAGTGGTTTGGACTTTGGCTTCACTTTCGAGGAGGGCGGGGCCGTGATCAGACCCCGGCACGCACCCCTAACTTTTCGGAGTTATGTGCCTTTTAAATTAAAGCAATTATAACTTGCTTTAATGGCGTAGGAAAACATCATGATAAACGTGCGTGCCTAAGAGTTCTCCATAATGTTCCTAAATCATTCTAATCCTGGAAATAAATGAATAATAATAATAAAATTCTAAAATGTTCGTTCATAAATGGCCCTACAAATAAAACAGATATCTCAATGTACATAGATAGATTTAGTGAAGAGTTTCAGTAATTGTCAGTTTTTTTATAAATAGTAGTAGTAACGACTACGGCATTTTTATCGATATTAAAAAACATGCGGGCAGCAACAATGCGCGCGCAATCTTGTCGGCCTCCCGCCTACTGGACCCTCCCCCCGCTTACTCTAGTATATAACAATATCTATATAATAAATATTGGCATTTAAATCAATAGTAGAAAAGCTTTTTGAGACAGAGTTCGTCCGGGTAATTACTATCGCCATGCTTATTTCTTAAGCAGCATTGTTGCGATGCTGTGCTCTAGTCTGAATAGATTTGGTCACCGTTGTAACAAGCTAATGAGGCTTAACACCTACGCCTTAAATTGATGTACACTGGGCGGCATGTTGCCGCTGTTGATCTATAAACTGCTGGTCTGTTTATAGGTGATATTCTTCCACTTATCAGGTCTCTGTTGGTCAGTCTAATTTTACTATATAAAAATCCGCATCTCTGTCCGCGTAAAATTACAGAATTTCCTTGGGAATATCCCCTCGGAAGGTATTGCTTGTGACCAGAAAGCAAATTCCATATGCTTGCACTAAAACAGGCAATGCAAAATATCATGATAAAAACTATCATATAGTACAACATATAGGTGGGTTGTACCTACTCCGCACCCGTTGTTACATATATATATACAGTTGCGGCCATATATATAAGAACGCTTTTAAGTTCCAGATTTCTTGAAAACTTCTTTCAGCGCGTTACGCATGATAAAATCTCTGGACTCGTTACGAGACGCAGCTATTTGAATTTTTGAATAGCGAACTAGATTTTACTATGTCCAATAAACGTAATTTTAGCACAAAGAGATATAAAAGTACAATTGATGCGGTATTCAGGAGATATTGAAATAACATCGAAACAAAATAGTATATTTCCTGTTTTAGGTGCCATGAACCTATAGTTTCTATTTTAGATTGTAATAATTTTAAGGATAATGCTGTTGATACAAGTGTTGTCGAAATAGTTAACGTTCATTCATAAAAATATATTAAATGTACTTTAAAGTTTCTAATAATTAAAGAAATATAATTCATAAAAAAAAGCAATTCGATCATAACCCAATACCCTAGTATCCATCTAAAATATGTCTACGCGCCAAAATACGTTTTCACTTCTGTCGGCACTCCCGGATGCCAACCCGTATTCTATTATCTAAATCATGGCATGTGTAGTTATGTGTTCTTTTTAAGAAGAAACAGGTTATGTTATGAAACAGCCCCAGAAATAGCAACCCAAATTCAAAAATATCTATCTATCTATATATCTGTATACATATATAAAAGAGAAAGTGTGTGGGTATGTTCCGTATAGACTCCGAAACGGCTGGACCAATGAAACTTTCAGGGATTTCAATGAAACTTTCAGGGGATCTGGCGAGTAATCCTGTAAAGTTTGGTGACGATCGGAGCACTCCTATTTTTGAACTGTCAGACTGTCAAATACAGCTTTTATTTACTATGATTATATTCTATTGTTGGGTGTACACGGGTGTAGATAATGATCTTCACCCACTCGAGAAGAGAATAGAAGAGAATGAATACGGAGGGAAATAAATGATTTAATATATTATGAGACTTAAATTAAAAATTTAATGATGTACTTAAGTTTATTGTTTAAATAAAATATAGCAAAATCTAGCCCGGCGAAGCGGGCTGGGTACGCTAAATCCTTATAAAACTAGACAAATAATTAACAACGATTTAACAAGCTGCTCGAAAGTCAAGAATGGTAGCAGGCTAACCTGCTAGGGCATAGCAGTTATACTAAATCCATCCGTATTCGGCATCGCACCGTAACGCTTATCGATTGGCAGCATGTTATTGGTGGTAGCAAGCCTTGAGACTCCCGCCAGACCATATCGCACACCACTGCACCAAGAAGGTCTTCAAATACTTATCCACAATATTTACCTGATTTCAGGGACGTGACCCTCATTAAACGCTAAAGTTTTTTAACAACGACTAAAACACCGTGAGGTCGTTTGAGTCTCATACAAGACAGGTATATTAAGAAATGCACCCGTATTAATATCAAAATATCCATGGGCACAATATAATGAACATTGGCTGTGAATCAAATATTATTTTACATATATATTTAATAAAATTATTCATTCATTAAAAAAAAATTAGCACATTCGTTAGAATGCTAATCAATGAAAAAATATCTGGCACATATCAAGTTATAGTTATCAAAAAGTAGATTGTGCATAAAACTCTAAGTACTTAAATATCAATGTTTGTAAAGTTTCTTTCGTTTACAATTTTTAATCCTACCACGGGAACTATTTGGGAGATCGGTATAGAAAGTACATGTCCTTTTCCACAGCATAAGTGAGATACATACGAAATTTCAAAGCTGTCTGCCCGCGGCTTAGCTCGTAAACAATTTTTCGACGGAAACTACTGCTACGAATTTGAATAAAAGGTAACTGTGTTCTTTTCCATGTCAAAAGCTACATGCATGCCAAGTTTCATCCAAATCCGCTCAGCCGTTTTCGCGTGATTACGTAACAAACATATAAAACTTTCGCATTTATAGTATTAGTAATATAGTATGTGGTAGGATTGGAATTGTTTTTAATTATTGGAATTAGGAAAAAAAAAACAATACAACTTTGTTTATGAAATATATTTTTATAAAAAAGTTTATGTCATTTTGTATATTAAATCAGTGCATTTTGTCAAGACAAATCATACCAGTAGTCATTCGGACTCTTATATTCTCCAAAAGCTATGACCTAGACATAATAATCTGCTGTGCTGGTTTCGAATTGTTCGTTAGAGGGTTCACTAGTGCTTGCAAAATTAGATTGGCATCCAGCTTGTTCAGGTAGATCGCAAACATGCTTTTGAGGATTGAAATGCAATCCGGCAGGGCACTGGCGACATATGGGCGGTAGGTAAGCTGTCACGCAGTAATAGAAGAGCTGACAGTCATCAGGGTGTGGTACAAGGTTGTCTGAAACGGTGACATTATCGCAGGAAACTTTTGTCACAGTGTTGGTGATGCAGCGTACAGGAATATTTTGAACCGGTGGATTTCTGCAAATATTTTTTTGTTGAAAAATTCAGTGATAATAAATACGCTTTATAAACCACAACAATCTCTTGCAGCAACGTACAAACAATTATAAAAAGAAGAGAAAAGAAAAAACACTTAAACAACTAATCTTATAGGTATTATTAATTTATTATCCTACACCTATTTCCTTTTTTAACAAATATTATTAACGTTTTTTTTTTTCTTATTTTTAAGGGCTTTTGCAGAATAGCTGCATGTCAGCCCTATTGCAACTTAATAAATATTACCCTAATACTCAAATGATCTAAGCAAGTTGCACGCATCGATGGAGGCTGGTCATCTTAATAAGTTGAGAAACATGCCACCTTTTGCAAATTGTTCAGATTTAAAGAGGCAGTCTTCTATTATTATTCATTTCATATATAAAAATAATACACTTATATAACCCAACGTGGTAAAATAAATTAATAAAATATATATAAATATTCGTTGCGTCATTGTGGTCAAGGAATAGGTACTGCAAGTTGTATATTTCGATACCTACCTAATGCCTGTGGAACTAGGTATGTGCTATAACACCTACTGATGATATAGAGTAATAAAGTAATACCCCGCTTTACGCGACCCCGATATGCGCGGTTTCACTATAACGCGAATTTCAAATTTCGCGCTAAAATTCCTCGCATTACGCGTAAGAGTACGTATAAACATAATTTAGTCATCAATGTGTTCTCTATGGTCTTGACAGTGTGTCAAACAATTAAAAACAGTGTTCGGTGTTATGAACGTATTTTACAAGAACGTAAAAAAAACGCTACCCCAAAGACAATAGATGTTTTTTTCCGTAAAAAATAATTAATGGTATTTATGTATGTATATAAACGTTTATCGTATTCGATATAAAAAATAATAGTATGTATTGCATAAAGTGTTCTTAGAATTGAAGTGATTTATTAAAATGATTCGTATTTTTTTTGTATTAAATTTTGATCGTTTACTTACTGTAGTTTCTACGAAATTTCGTGGTACAATATAATGTTTTGTAAAAGCGGTGATAATTCTTGTTCATTAGAGATTCCCGAAGTATGTCCACGGGAGAATTTACGGGGGCCTAAGTTGGCTTGGTTGGTTGAAAAATCAAGATAAACTCAAAAAAAATAATTAAGGAAGCAAAAGAGTCAGTTTTCTTTGACTTTGACAAGCCGATGGAGTGCCTGCAATGTTCCGGTGATATCGGTATAAATTGTGCGATTTATTTTTACCACTCCGAATGTATCGTTCGAACACAGCCGCGGTGCAAATTTTCATCGTAAAATAATGTAATCTTCAAATTATTTGACGATTTCTGGGTTTTAGGAACAGGATAGAAATGTAGACGGTACCTACTAGAGATCAATCGTTACCTGGTACCCCAACTCCCCTTCAATTCAATAAAGAGAATGATCGACAAGACTATGTTTAAGCGCTTTTTATACCTACGCAAAAATATATCATATGATTAGGCTAAACTTTAAGATTACGAATGTAGTCAGTCAGTTTTATGTAACGCATCAAAAATACCATTATATAATCCATAAATTCTGATGAATATATTTAATTCATCACTAGCAATTGATTTTTGTAATTTTTTTGAAAATAAAGTTACTTTTTTATTTTTTTTTATTTATAGCACTCAATACCAGTCTGTTTAAATCCTGGTCGCAGAAATCGAAACCCAATCATTATTATTACCAAATTAAAAATATTCATAGCGTACCTTATTGGAATATCTTTCGATCGGGCTTCAGCGAAGGTAATGCCTTCTACGACTAAAGCGAAGACGATTAGGACAAATATTTCACCTTTGACACCCATTTTAGCCAATTACTATTTTACAATGCTAAGATGGATATGAAAATACGCTTTTATAGCAATATATTCAAGTGGATGTGTTTGAAGTGTTTATAGTGATTGTGAACTAGCTCTTCACCCAAGTACATTCGGGGAACTTTTTAACTACGAAAGTAGATAGTCGTATATTATTATCAGCTGATAGAACAACATATAGGTGGGTTGTACTCCGCAAACGTTGTTATATCTTTACAGTTGTGGCCATATAAATAAGAACGTTTTGAAGTTTCAGATTGATTTTAATCTTAATCGTGTCATGTGTAGTTATCGCCACTGCATCAGGAAGGTCTTAAAATATCCACAATATGTACCTAATTCTAGGAGCGTCCCCTCTCATTAAACGCCCAAGTTTTTTAATAAAATTTATTTAATTTAAACAATAAACTTACAATTTAAATTTTTAATTTAAGTCTCATAAAATATATTAAATCGTTTATTTCTCTCCGTATTCATCTCGAGCGGGTGAAGATCATTATCTACACCCATGTACACCCAACAATAGAATATCATCATAGTAAATAAAAGCTGTATTTGACAGTTCAAAAATAGGAGTGCTCCGATCGTCACCAAACTTTACAGGATTACTCGCCAGGTCAATCCGGAGATTTCCTAAAAGTTTCATTGAAATCGGTCCAGCCGTTTCGGAGCCTATACGGAACATACCCACACACTTTCTCTTTTATATATATAGATATACATTGACACAATGTCGTGAAAATTGTCTGTGATATATTTAATTTTTTATTATAATTTATTTTATTTTAATTATATATATCTTGAAAACTATTCATTAATTAAAAAAGAATTACTAGCACATTCGTTAAAATGCTGATTGACTAATTATAATCATAATTTCCTAACAACACAGTTATGAACCAATGGTATCGTAAGAGGCAGGCATTCAATTAGTTTCAAGGGCCCTAGGCATTCTACAGCAAACATATTATATCACTAGATTCATCATGAGCATCGTCATAAACATCATCATCATATCAACGCATTACCGGTCTTGTTTTGAGCTGGACTCCTCCCACAATGAGAAGGGTTTAAGGCCGTAGTCCACCACGCTGGCCCAGTGCGGTTCGTGGACTCCACTCACCCTTGAGAACATAATGGAGAACTCTTAGGCATTCAGGTTGCCTCACGGTGTTTTCTTTCACTGTTTAAGAAAGTCATATTTTAACGAGTTAAAAAAGTTATAGGTGCTTTGCTGGGATTCGAACTCGGGTCTCCGAAAGTAAAGTCAAAGTTCTACCCCCCGGCTATTACCGCTTCGCATCATCAAAAATTAGTTGTTGTTGAATATTTCCGGATAAAATAAATAGTACGGGGCCCTACAATGTAGTTATAAAAAATATTCATACCCCTTTCGTCAACATGGGTATGTTCTTGACAATGACAATAAAAGCATTAGAGGCATGTTGCAAATGTCTCCAAGTATCCTAGGTTCAATAATAATAACTTAACTTTAATACCTCTCCGTCGGATTGATTGACTTTAAAAAGGCTTTCGACACAAGCAATAATGGGGCACCGGGCCCCATTATTATTTAAATAATTATTTTTATACCCACTATAGAGGTTATAATCTGTGTTTAATTTTGCCCAAACTTTGTGAAGATCTGATGAATGTGGTCGGAGATAGAGGACAGAACTCCTCAGCGGACAGCAGCAAACCCCTCATTTAAGGCTTAGCAATACTAAATTGAATACCACATCAAAAAACAAAATCAAACGCAGACGAATTCGCGGGCAAAAGCTATAGCTATTTTGTTTGTTTAACGGCCATAAACAAACAAAACTTTTTTATTGTTGATCTATGTTAAATTTTTGACACTTTATTACCAAATCTTCGAGGACAGCAATCTCTTTGATATAATCAAAGATACTATAGTTATAATACTAATAAGAAACAATGATGACATTTATTTTTAGTCTAGTGAGATGCGCTGGTGTTTTTTGTATCCGAGTCTGTTTACTGTAGAAATGAAGTTCCTTCTATCTGCATCTTTGTTTTTGTGATACCAAGGTCTTAGCGGCGGGGTAGTCTGAGTTGTATACCACTTGCCTTTATCTTTTGTTATAAACTCAAGCTTTGAAGTTTTCTGTTATCAATTCGTAGTAATCTCGTGTTGGTCTTTATATCGTGCGCAACGAATTTCATTAAAATGAGATGTGCATTCGATAGAGTACAGTCACTTTTAAAAACAAACTGCTTTTGTTTTTCTGAGCAAATGCGTAGTTTTTGTGAAAATTGAAAATGAAAATTTTTGTAAATTAAATTCAATAATATCGTAAAAACTTTGCGAAAATGAATTTTATTGTTTTGAGGTCTCGTATCGCTAAGGTAGGTAGTAGCTTTTCATAGCAAATCGCTTTTCTTTTTCAGCGGAAATGCGTAGTTTTTTTGAATATCTACAATGACAATAATTTTATTGTGAGATTATTTTGTTAAAAAAGCAACATTAAATAAAAGTTATTGTCGTATCAAGAGGAGGTATCCCGCTTACACGCGATATTAATAATTAATTTATTATTTTTGTGCGTTTGGGGCCCAAAATGCATTTAAAAAACTAGGTTAGGTTAGGTAGAAAGTTATAGAACCACTCAGAGCCGAGCGGAGCGGAGCGAGGCGTTCCCTATAGTCTGTCAAAAAGGTATAGGTCACAATAGTTGCCATATAGGTCAAAATGCATTTAAAAAACTAGGTTAGGTTTGATTAGAATGTTATAGAACCACTCACAGCCGAGCGGAGCGAGGCGTTCCCTATAGTCTATAGTAGTACCTATATAGTAGTAAAAAATAAATATAACTTCAAATTGTGTGAGATATAATTTTTTTTTTCAAAAACTAGAAAGGTACCAAGGTGTACTCACAAAAAAAGGTACCAGTGGAGTAGGGAGTCACTCCCCAACCACGCCCCACCTCTCACCCCTCAAATTCAGGGTGCACGATTTAAAAATTTTGCTCTTAATTATCAAAGATGCCTTAATGTGAATGACCCCATTTAAACTTAATACATTTGCCTCTTCCGCTCAATTCTATTAAAACCGTTTTATATTTGATAAAATAAAGTTTGAATTGAATTTGCATGCATTACATGCTAGCAAACTACAAGTACTTTCTTTATTAGAAAATTACAGAAGTGGCACAATGTGTCTTACAAGGATTAATCTTCTGTAAAAAGTATTACATTCTGCTGTAAATACACAACATTGAGAGTCTAGCTCTAAACATTGTGTTTGGCTTATCTGGGAATCTTTGCTGAAGTTAATTTATTTGCCATTTTTGATCTATCTGAATACACTTTATACATATTTGGTTCACAGTGTAAGTATTCTAAAAATTAAGATTAAAATTAATTTTTTCTATATCAAGGGTTATGAAATCTGCCGTTATCTATTAAATAACAGGGCAAAATTCTGATAAAATGAATATTTTCTGCATAAAGTTTTGGTATTTAATACTAAGTTATGTTACTGGTAAATATTCCAACGCAAGCTGTTGAATATTTATACCAATATTCATTGTCAAGCTCTCAGGAAGCGGTTAGCATAGTAAAATCCTGTTTAAAACAAAGGTATTGTTAGTAGCCAAAAGTTATAGACAAAAATAATTGCTATTTGTATCTAAATTTTGGGGGAACTATACCTGACTGCTTCCAATGCAATTATTAATGTCGAGCACATGGCTCAAGTAGTTAAGTTCTAATTTATGTCTTATTTTTAAGGTAGCTAATTTTTGGAGTCAGATATGCCCAGGAAATATAGTCAAAGTGACTCCTAATGATACTTTTGTATAACATAGTCAAGATTTTTGGGTTTGAACCCCAATGAAATTAGTCCCTTTCTGGCATCCTTTATAATATAATTTATATGATTTTCAACAGACAGCCTTCTATCCAATTAGAATTATTTTTCACTAAGCGAAGATATAGAGTTATTACCAAGAAAAATTTAAGAAATTTCAAAATTAATAGTTTTTCTGGTAAATAACATAGCACTAATTGAGTAATTGTTTATCTCTTATTTTAGGCTATTGTAATAAGTGCAAATTTGTCTTAAACCTAAATCTACATTTCTAATTAATATGTTTATAATATCTTTATTTATGCTGGATGAGACAATATTTTCAGCAAGTAAAAGATACTAGTCTTTCAAATCACATCTGTCAAATATCTTTTGATTTATGAGGTGTACAAAATATATAACAATGGAGAAATGGTTGAGCCCCTGCATTGTTTCTTTATATACATGTCAAGGACCATGCAAAATATTATTATATTTAACATACATTATCCTATTAAATAGGAATGAAAATATCCATTTACAGACTTTTCCTGGTAGACCAATATCACTTAGAATCTTGATAAGGATGGAAGGACACGTACAAAGGAAGGTTCAGACCAACCAAGTATGGAGACAGGCCCAGGAAAAGAGAGGATGGTAGGATTAAAATTATCAAAAGTTCCACTTATATCAAGAAAAGCACTTGATGAGTGGCTATGGAAAGATGTTATTATGTCTGTTAAAAGAAAAGTGAAGCTTTCAACTGCACTTTTACCTCTACGGAAACAAAATTGGAGTATTATGGTGAAAAATATATCTTTCACCATAATACTCCTGTCCAAATTTTGCATAATATATATAATAAGTTTACCTAGACAAGATGATTATGAAAAAGTTCTGTATGAGTTACCATCATTCTCAGGCTTTTCAGGTTTAAGAATTGGAATACCAAGTAAAATGAGTTTTGCTTTAATATGGAGGTTGCAAATTAATCTATATGGTATGTCATGGGCCGGCGTTCATTTTGAATTCATTAAAAGTAAAGGGTTCAGATACTTTTGGTGTATCGTGAGTTTATTTCATTTGCTGTGTTAAATTCGATATTTAGATACAAAATTAGTTAAATCTACAAGTAAAATAAAATCGGGAATTTAAAAAGCGCGCGCTTCATCGACTTCCCGCCAAAAAGTCCATGTAGAATCATTTTACCACTGATGTTGCCATATGTTACGACGTAGAACTAACTCCCAAAATGAAATACGATAATAGTTATTTCAATAACAATACCAAAGCCAAATCTCATTTAATTGGTTGGTTTACGTTAAAAAAATATTATAAATAGATAAGGTAGGGTTTTACGTTAACCGTTTCGCGTTCGACTTTCACAAGATTGAAACTGATTGTTAATTATTATAACTATTATTTTTTTTTTCTTCACTTTATATACTTAAAATTAAGGATAAATATGAAACTATTTAAATGTATGAAGAAATAAAAGGCTTTTTTATTTATTTATTTATTATCCGATTCCGGACGGGGATAATTCCAAAAAAACAAAAATATCATTTAAATTGGTCCATACCCGATTGATTGATTTATACACGGGGTAACTATTTTTTATATTTATATTTTTTTATATAACATATAGATTTAATCTGTGATCGATCTGCGGTAGTCTGACTATGGAGGGTAGAGGTAAGGAGAGTCATCTTATATGGGAGAAAAGTTGAAAAAGTGTCCAGTGTATGCGCTAAATAACAGTTCAAAAATCCTCCACAATGGCGCTGGTGGATGCACAGGGTTTGGTATGAATGTAGCAATCGTAGATGAAATTATTGAAGTATGTCGAGTTAAAAAATTTAATGTCAGTATCGACTAAAGTAGTTAATTATTGAGAATTTCAACAACTTACGTTGTAAAAAATATTGTGGTAAATATAACCTTACTTCCTTGTATCTCCATACTTCCTTGTTTATTTTTCAAGCCTACTCTAACAATATTTATATTTGGCGCTTCTTTTAAGAGTTACCCTGATGCAAATGTGGCGCCATCCTAATTTAATACATTTTGAAGACACTTTTTCATATACACAGATGACTCTCCTTACCTCTACCCTCCATAAGTCTGACGAGTAACATCTGTCTGCTGTCATTTTAGTTTTTTCGCGCGTGGGATATCCTCGTAGACAGAGAAGTAAAACGGGTATCTTTCTTTTCTGAGTTTTCGTGCGTTTCGTTCGATTTTTGTTATTATTTCTTAAGTGTATTCCTATTTTCAACTAATATTAACGAAATTTCGTGAATTAAGTGCCGTGGTGTGTGTTAACTTTGAATAAATAGAAGCGGAAAGAACACTTATGTACAACTCGGCAGTAAAGGTAAGCTTAGTTATTAAAACTTTAATAAAAGTCTGAGTAAAATCGACCTAATAGGTCTAAATACGCTTTAAATAGTTATTAGGCCGCTATACAAAATTGAAAAGATCATTAAGCGTAAATTGGTAGTATGTTAATTAAACTGTCTATTAAATGCAGACAAAATCGATCGATCTGTGGCGACTCTGATGCTGCGGGAAGTGCAGCCTCTGGCGTAGCACACGCACCTGAACTACCTATGCCCGAGTCTTCTTACGGTGAGTGTTTTTAGCTTCTGTAGGTGGTGGCTGTTATCACTTGGTACCTTAGGTTTCCAACCAACGGTCTAGGGATATGGCAGACCAGACCGCATAGAGGCAGGGCAGGTTGACTCGCTTCTGAGATTGATTTAACTGATAGTTGTATTTGTTTCTATGATAGTATGGGTTCTGTGACTATTTCCACCCAATTTATCATTCAAATCAGGACTTCATTGAAACATGTGCAAAGCATCAACTCTACTCAATAATTAGATATTTGATATATTTGACATAACACAAACGAAATAATGGCCACATTACATTATCGCATACTGTGTTCTAAACATATTGTTTTAATGAATGTTAGTTAGAATCAATGTAATTCTGGCATCAAAAGGAACAAAGAAATAACTTTTGTAGTATTATGTCTATTTAATAGGGATCCAACATTATAATTTTTGTCAGAGTGAAAACTATTGCCTCATTCAAAAATCATAGAATAATCTTAACTAAACCAAGGTGGTTAGAATGTATTTGTGGAAAAAATTATTGCCTAATGTTAAATATGCTATGTTATCAAACTTCCATAGTAGAAAGAGGATAGAGCGAAGAGCCATATTACTGTCACAAACAGAGTTTTTGTCAAAATACAGCTCACAGTTATGGCACACTGACATCATCAGTTGTGAGACTACTCTTTCAGTAAGGTAATAATAATTCAGTATAAATAGAAAATCAATTAGAAAAAGCATTCTTCTGAGTTTCTTGGCAGAATTTCTTTTAAGAATCTGCCTTCCAAACTAATGGTAGAGTCACAACAATGAGGCTGACTTGAGGTTTTAAAAGTGAAATAAAGTAGGCATACTAATAAATTAAAATTGATTATGAATTAACTTGTACTTAGGATTATTTAGGAGTGTGTTTTTTATAAAAAATATATTTCATTGAATTAAGTAAACAACAAAAGGTATCATAATGAAACTACATAAAGTTGTTATAGTCATAAATGTATAACCTACAATAATGTAGTACCTTTATTAACACATATTCATAGCAATCAAAACCTAAAATGTTTAGGCTGAACACAGAAGTTAGGATATATTTGCTATTACTTAAAATGCTTCATATGATCTTTATAGTAGGCTAACCATGCTATTTGTTAAAAAATATATGTCATTAACTAAAATATTTTGCTCATCACAGTAAATGCCTGTAGAGGTTCAAAATCTGTTCAATAGTCAAGCTTTCAATTTTGGCAGCACTGTGGCAAACTTTGTGAGGGCATCACTGTAGCTGAGTATTGATTTTCTCCAACATCCATTTTGTTTCCAGTCTCATTTGGTTATCACATTTGGTTGTGCTCTTGTTGATTTCATTTATCCTTATTTTGCCTTTAATTTGATTTTATTAGGCTTATTTATAATTTTTTGAGTTCCTGAGTGTGTGGAAAAGACAATGAGGCAGATATATGAAGAAATCCAGTTCAAGTAAGTACATTTTGTTGAATTGTATAGATATAATCCAGCTGCTGAAATTAGCTGTGAAATTATCTGATGTCTGTTAGTTGAAATTCATCTTTAAATATTTGTGAGTTTTTATGATAATCATTTGTTAATATGGCCTTTGCTGTAGTAATGATTATCATAAAACTGTCTTAGCATTTCATGTAGTCAGGGTATCTGGTCCATTTATGGTAGAGGAAGAAGCTTTGAGCAGTTCCTGAGACTCGCAACTTGGGTGTTGGTTTAAGCGACCACTTATACATACATCAATGCTCACCTTCACAGCTCGGGCCACCCCCAATGCCTTGTTAAACTTCATTTTCAGAGGAACCTTGTTTGTGCAGCTTATCTAAATTATTCTATATTTAAACTTAATGCAGTTCTGGCCTGGCCCCAAGTTTGTATAGAAGGTTACAGAGAGATTTTACTGCGTTGGTTTGCACTTCCTCTCACTGAGATATTTCTTTTTGGAAAAAAATATCTTTTATCCTAACACCACTTCAAATTTACTTTGCCCATTGAATCTCAATGTTTGAAGAATTTATGCTCTCAATCATCATCACTTCCAATAGCTAGCAATACACCAAAAAAAGGATGCAAGTGAAATTCACTACTTTGTGAATTTTGAAACTGAAATCACCTACTATTGACATACATTACATAGTTTGATTTCTCATTTTGGGAATGATATCTGCCACTCCATATTTAAGCAGTATGGTGTGATTAAAATCTATATGTGCCATGCATATCTCCTATGAGAGAAGAGTCTTTATCCCATGGGGGACCAGGTGTGTTAATATTGATGATGATGATAAATTTTGGTAATGTTATAATATTGAATAGAATGATGTTAATCAATCTGTTATTGATTTGTAAACCTACATTGTTCTGGCTTACCTAGCCAAACACAAAGCTGCATAACGCATGCGCAGACTACTTACCTCTGCCCGGGTTGGGTGGAGCTCGTTATATAATTTGTAAGGATGCACAGTTAGGGTTGGCACACTCTCATTACAGAATATAACTATCAATCAATAATTATTTTATCCCAAATTCAACAAATTCAAATTCAAATTCAAAAATTCTTTATTCAGGTATCATCATGCTATCATCTCAGGCACTTATGAAACGTTCATACATATATATGATCATACATATCTAAAATATTGAACTGCTTTAACCACTCAAATTAAGGTTTAGCTATTTTAAATAGCACTTTAACCTCTTCATACCACCATTGCTTAAAGCAGTATTCTTAATGGTTGGTTCCAGAATTATGATCCTTATTTTTAGGGTGAAAAGGTATATCAAATAAACTATAATTTAAAGATAATTTTGTTTTAAACGATAGTAGTAACGCTATCGTTTGATGAAAAGCTGCTTTGACTAAAAACAAAATAAAAAAAACATATCAAATTTTTTTTTTGAGTCTAATCAAAAAGTCTAGTCAAAACATAAGAATTCAATCAGTTCAAAAGCTTTCTTCATCCTAGTATTACATATAAAAAATACAGTTTTATTTCATTTCGGTACACGAAACCTTTTGTGCGCGAATTAATACTGTCTTTGAGCTGGCTACCATATTGTTATTAAGTACATATGTTAATTAAATATGTGTTCTTGTATTAGGTATAGAATTTACCGTAACAATACCGATAAATAATCATCACATCATTGTTCTTATAAAAATGTTAGTTTTAGTTTAAATCATAAAAATTGACAACCCTAATAATCCTGTCTGTGCTAAACGGTGTGCGAAGCGAGGGTGGCGGATTTATTGATTTACCTCCCTACTGGATTGGACTCGCTCAGTGGGTGGCGCGTGGGTAGACGCTATTTTGATTTATGCTTATTTGGAATATTCCATTGGATGGATCTTTACTTTATAACTTTTAAAATGAGATTTGTTGTTTAGTGTTTTCTAGGCGACAAAGAGTTTTCGCAAGAGATTTCTAGATTTTTCTCCACTTACCTTGGTCTAGTGGTTAGCGTGATCTTCTACGTACCACGAAATTCTAGGCGCGATTTCCTGGGCGGGTCAAAAATAAGTACTTGTTTTTTTCTATAAGAAGTTCTTAGGATAAGCTCGGAGTTGAGACATGGGGTTGTCTAACCCGTGCCTTGGAGTAACAGTTTAAGGTGACGGTGCCGGTTATTATCAAATAAAACAATCATATCGTATATTAAAGTAGTAGTAAGTAGCTCGAACTCGTCTGCAGAAGTACTACACCATGATTATTTCTGACACAAAGCATTATTTCATTTTTATTGTAATGCTGTTTTCCGATCTATAGGGCGTGGTTGCCAGCGTAAATACAGCCACATGAGGCTTAACACCTACGCCTCAGCGCTCCTTGCACGCCCTGCTTAGTGTTGCTTTGTTCATTTGTAATGGTCTTCTATTCACTATCAGGGGGGGCATCGACTTCGTTCGGGAGGTATACAACTGGTTATCCGGGCGGCTAACAGAGCCAACAAGAGATGCATGCCGAGGTGGTTTTTAGTTTGGGTATAACCCTTTAGAGGGGGAGTCCCACATAACCTACGCCCTGCCCAAGTGTTAGAAGTAGCAATAAAGCTTTACCACCACGCCAAAAAAAAAAGAGCGGTCATCACAATAAAAAAATATATATATTAGACAATTATCGTTACCTGTCAACAGTACCTATGGTCCAAACCTCGTGTGTTCCGAGAAAAGGCACGTGTCCAGCAGTTGCTTAAACAGGAATATTTTTATGTTCATGAATAAACTAACGATTGCCCTCGGTTATGCCCGATTCAAATTTGGATGGCGTTAGAGTTTACAGATCACGGTAAACATATCAAAATCGAGGAAAATCTCTAATTCTTACACTATTGTTAGTTAAATGATTGTTGAACTTTCTTAAAGCGAATAATATTCTGGTTTTCGATTAGGAGAGTAGTTAATACATGCTGCTGAGCAATTTAAGTCGGTAATTTACAAAATATTTTGTTCTAGGTAGGTGAAATATTCCGGGAGGCAGCCACCCCATTAACAAGTTGTCGGAGATGGCAATGCTGCTACACCCTATGGCAGAGACTCAGTCTGGGTGCGTAATGACTAATTACATTAGTCTGGGCTCACTTTATGAAAATTATTACACAATAATAGTCTGTTTCTTAATTTAGTGGCAAATGGACAGATGAAGAGATCTTCATACTTCAGTCGTGTGTACATCGGTTTGCTGGCGACCTAAGCAAGCTCAGTCAACACATAAATACCAGGACAGAGTGAGTATTCTCCCTTTCTTAATTGTGTTAAAGTCATTTCCATGCAAGCCGAATAAGCGAGTTGGGCTCTGCGCTAGTGCGCTTTGCAACTCGCATATACAAATAAAAAATCTCAGGTTAGGTCAGTATTCAGCGGAGAAGTATAGTCACGGAAGAAGAAGCGATAGGAGTCATATTCCATACTTCCAAGGTCATACCAACTTTAACTTCGTGACCATCAAGTAATTTTTATTATTCCTAATATTGTTTCAAACACACGCGCTTGACTTTCTCTTCTGACAACTTTAAGTACTATCAGTCATCACACATATCAACCAATGGATGTCGTCTACTAGTAAGGTTACGTCTACAATTTATTTATTGTACGCTCGAAGATATAATTTTATATAATTACCCTTTTTTTGTAAATTAGCATGTAAGTTCCATTTAATATAATTCCTTTATGGAACAATAAATATCTTAAACCAGAAGGTTGGGAGACGTGGATCTGAGTGTGGTCCTATCATAAGCAAGGACTTGTACATTCTTCAGAGTTCTTTCCGCTGGCGCTCAGCTACTCTACTCCAGTGGTAAGTATTCTACCACCGCTCCCTTTTCAGGTGCGGTTACAGAGATGTGGCATCTTTGAAAAATGCGTCCTGACTATTTAAATTTGAGCTTTGCAGCTTTTTAGAGCTACGTCCTTAACTGATGTGCATATCTTCTCATTGGATCATGATTCTCTGAGCAATAGGTCTCTCAATTACCGTATAAGTGTCTCTGCCCCTTCTTATTAAGTATTTAGCAACCGAATTATATTTGACGTCGGATTGGCGCAGTGGGCAGCGACCCTGCTTTCCGGGGCTGTGGGTTCGATTCCCACAGCTGGAAAATGTTTGTGTCATGAATGTTTTTCAGTGTTTGAGTGTTTATATGTATATAATAAGTACTTAGGTATATTATTCATAAAAATATTCATCAGTTATCTCAGTACCAATAACACAAGCTACGCTTACTAGATGGCGATGTGTGTATTGTTGTTGTATATTTATTAATTTATAATAATAATAATTTTGGAGACAATAAAATTAAATTTCAAAATTCATTTATTTCAATTAGGCCTACTTTAGAATCACGTTTGAAACGTCAAGTATGACTGTTTGTAGTGACTCTACCACGCCACTAAAAAATTGGTAAACTTGTATTGCTTTGTATTTATCAGTATCTAATTTAGTATTCTACAATGGTTTACTGTATATATTCCCAGTTCACAAATCCGCACCAGTCTAAGGAAGAAGGCATTCGAGGGCGCAGGCATACCAGTGAGCAGCAACGGGTCTGGAGTCAAGCGGCAATCGACAAAGGTAGGTACCACCACTGAACATCATTTTGAATTTATTTTACGTTCAGCTTTAACTTTTCTCGGCATGCACTTGTGACGAATTTCGAAGAACTTCAGGGACCGGGAGAATAAAATAATAGCTTATAAACATATATTAAACGGCATATTTAGCGCAACACAAAAAAAAGGTTTGATATCAGTGTCATATAAGGTTAAATTAAGAAAACAACTGAACATCACATTTTATGCAATTGTTTTAATTTTATTCAAATACACCTTATCTGGAGCGAACTTCGAGTATTTCTTCCTTCTGAGTTTGATTTAAAATTTCATTGAAATCCTGTTTTTTGTAAGTTTTTTTTAATCGCGTATCTTTCTGGAGTTGAGGACTGAATTATGCCTGACTTAGCCCCAACGGAGATTGCCAGGGCACTCAAAATGCGAAGAAATGTTCAAACCTACAGAGTGATATCCAGAGATCTTCGTCGACCAGTTTCAACGATCTATCGCAGTATCCAACGGTTCAGGGAGACCGGTACTTATATGAGAGGAGCAGGACAAGGCAGAAAAAGACGCACTTCGAGTAGGGGTGATCGTTTCATTCGGCTTCGTGTACGTAGGTACCCCCGTTTGACGGCCGTCCAAGCCCGACATGAGTTAGAAACAGTGCGGGGTGTAACCATAAGTGAGCCTACGGTACGCAGAATGTTCGAAGAAGCTGGTTTGGTTTAATTTGTGCCCGCAAAGGATCCAAGGCTCGAGGTAAATCATCGTAGAAACAGGTTAACTTTTGCTCAGGAACATCGACTTTGGAACGCGGACCAATGAAGTAAGGTATTGTTTAGTGATGAGTGCAGAATTCACTTAAATCATATTGACGGCAGGCAAAGAATATACAGACGCAAAGGAGAACGATACATTCAGACAAATTGTGAAACTACAGTTGCATACGGTGGCGGATCAATAATGGTTTGGGCGGGCATTTGTTTGGTAGCTCGCACAAACTTGGTAGTGATTGACAGAGGGAGACTGCAGACCGCTATATCAGAGAAGTTTTAGAAGAAAATTTCGTACCGTTTGCCTCATATATCGGTGACGATTTTGTTTTTTATGCAGGATAATGCTCGGCCGCATACCGCTCGGGTAACTCAAGCTTATCTTAATGATATGAATATCACTGTTATGGAGTGGCCGACGAGATCACCGGATATGAACCCAATAGAGCAGGTTTGGGACTTGCTGAGAAGAAAAGTTAAGACCAGAATTCCAGCTCCTGCCAACGTGGGTGAACTGCGAATCGCCGTAGTTCAGGAATGGCGGAGACTATCCCAGGAGACCATCGATAACATCATTCTCAGTATGCCTAGACGGGTAGAAACTTTAATAAGAGCACGTGGAGGAAATAAGCGATATTAATCACCATTTTTCCAATTTAATTAATGGTTATTTTAATATTAGTTTTCACTTTTCTCGGTTACATGAAAAGTTCCGTAATGTACCATTTTTCAAAAATTAGCCATATATAAATTTTCAATTTACTCGCAAAATCTGTTCTAATTGTGTTCTCAATTTAAGTAAAACAAATGAAACTTTAAATAACAAAAGAAGTGTAGTAAGTAAATTTTAAAATAAAACCATATATTTTTAATTATGGACCCTTTTTTTGTTTTGCGCTAAATATGCCGGTGTGTATATTTTTTGTAGCCTAGACAAGAGTTTTAGGCTAGTATTAGCTTTATGGTAATTTTTTTTACAATTTGCCATAGGTCAGCTTTGTGAATACTTAGTTGCGCAGTAAATGAAAGGTTTAAATAAATAAAAATAATTACCCATTTCCTAGGGAAGTATTTCAATTGTACAAATATTATTAAATGAGAGTAAGGAATATTCAGTTAGTAGAAAACAAAACTATATTTTTGTATGGATTAAATAAATAAATGGTGAAAAAATTATGCAAATTCCACAAAATAAATAAACAATAATACAAAATCTCTAAACCTAACGGGACGATTTAGTAAAGTAGTCCTTTTCGTTATGAGTGCAAAAGGATAACACTATTTTTTAGTATTGTAAAATTAATTTAATTTCGAGATTTAAACGTATTTATAGCTACATTAAACTGTCATCATTTTTACAAAGTTCTCTGGTGCAAAAATATAGTACTCTTATTGATTATTTTTAAATCAGATAATAAATACGTCCCCAATAGAAAGGTACACTATGGTTATAAGTCTATCGTTTATTAGACTTCATAATAAAGTAGAAATAATTCATTACGAAAAAAAAAATATCAAAGTATTTTTTCTTTCATAGGTGACGTTAAATATGCTGAATGCGCTGGAAAACGAAGTTGATATTGAAGGTTTCACAGGTGACGTGATGACTACACTTGTGCTTATATTAAATGGACGCGAACTGTTTTTAAGTGGCATATTTCGGAGTGTTTTTAAATAACTTTAACAGGAAGAGGCTCCCATTCACATTTAAGAACTTTATAAGCTTTTGCGAACATGATATTAACTGGTATTTTCTTTTGTAACTAAGCTATTGTATTACTTTAAAATGTTGTATATTAATTTTTAGTTTTGCTGTACACAAATATTAAAACCGTTGAATAAAAATTAAATCTATTTATTAAAAAATTTACACGATTGTTTAACTTAACTTTGTTTTCCAATTGATCTATAACTCTTTTGCGTCTTCGAGCTCTTGTTTATATACATAGATGCTTGACAAGTTCGCATTGAATTTAAATTATAAACAGTTCCGAGAGACGAAACTTTTTACCAATTTCTTCAACATTCCTTAAATATTAATAGTTTTGAGTTAATATTAAAATATGCCATCTTTCACATCTTAATGATAACAATTGCATTTTTTTATGTACATACTTTCGATAATTTTTCCTAGGCATCATTCCGAATCGAATGAGCCCTCGCTCATATTTTTAGAAGCTTTATCAAGAACTAACACGATTTGAACTTCTGGAAAATAACGTGTGATTAAGTTTAAGATTTGTGTACAACAAAAATAGTAATAACTCCTCTGTTTATATAAAATTTGTATTATATTCATTTTCACTTTCAAGAGCGACAAGCCGACAATATATTGTAATGAAAAAAACATTTTTTGTTTCCCCTACTATGATTATTGATAAGGGCATACAAAAGCCTTTATGGTAGGCCTGTATTAATAAATATTTGCTTTTAAAAGTTGCGAATTGCTTGCGTTATACCTCACATATTGTAAAACCTCCTTTTATGCAAGAGCCTTTCCTTCACAAGCTAATATCTTTGCATTGCCTTTTCTTTTATGCCTGTTAACGGTTTTTTGCGAGGTTAATCGCGAGGAAAATATTTATTAATACTGGCTTTACTAACTCCAGGTTTATGCTAGTGCGAAATTAAACATGTTTACTTAACTATGTATTGTGATTTATGTAATGTGATTATAACATGAGCCCTTTGATATTTATTGATACCTTAGAATGAAAATGACTTATGCTGAATATAATGTTTGTTTGAATTACAAAGACTTCGGTATATATTATATATTTTGATCAATTTGAGAACACGTTCACAGTGCACATTTTATTAGAAAATATTCTCATCGTAGCATCTGATACCCTAACATAGAATTCTTAGTGGTCATTTTCGTTCTTAGGGTTAGTTATGAATCGATTTTTGCGCTTTACTGTATATATTTTTATAATTAACTGTTGCTATTAAAAGTTATGACTATATATAAAAACGCAAAAATAAAAAATAAAAATTGAGTCTGTGTATAATAAGGCCATACTTGACCTCAATGCTTGTCACACCACACAACCATCTTAAAATTCTCATTTTGGTTGTTTGTACTCTTTTTACAACAAAAAAAATAAATCCATACAATACGAAGAGTTCACAACCATTTTCTGAATTGCCCCCTGAAGATTCAAGCATCGCAAATATCATGTCTGAGATTGCCTCTTCATTTTCTTATCAATATTGTCGTCGTTTTGGTATAGCGATCCTAGGTGCCGGTAATTGGCCTAAAGCATTCAAGGCAACCATAGAGAAATATGTGAAATTTGAGGGTCACAAAAACGAAAAGTTTGGGCACACTGTTAAAAACATACATACGAATAATTACATACTAATACATAAACAAGACTACACACGTACAACAATACTATTACTAAATTAAACAAACTAATATATACTTTAGCATACCATAAATAAATAATGGTCGTCTCTCTTTATTTAAATTTTTTTTTAAATATTTTTATAGCAAGTATTGAGGTCGAGTATAGGGTTTCAGGCGTGTTACGTTTAAGAACGTGTTATGTTCCTTTTAAATGATTCCTTTGTTTAATTTTATTAAATATAAGGTTTCTTTAAATTTGATTTAAGGTGATAATATGTGAACGAATTAATCTTGAAACGTGCGGTTGTTTTAAATTAAGTATAATATACTATTATTCTTTCACAAGGCTATGCTATATGGCTATGGCACGATGGCTGAATTCCTGAATGTTGTGTTATTATATAAGTAATAGTTCTTTTAAATGTTTTCAAGTGTTTTCTACAGGTTGACAATTGGTTAATGTTCTTATTCTTCTTAATTTATTCAGGTTAACGTTATAAAGGGTTTAAATTTTTTTACTTACAATGTTACTCCCGTGTAAGACATTTAAGCGATTAATATTTTAGCTGTAATATGTTAAGGTGAATACTATACTATAAACGATAAACGATAAAAAAAAAGAAAAAAAAAACAAAGATTAACACCCAAAGAAGCTCATACGTTTTTGCCCACATCTATTTCACGAGTGAGCGATGTTATAAAGCGGTGTATCTGTTAAGACGATTATATTTAAGGGTTAGGTTAATTTTCACTAACCACTCAGTAGTTTATTCTTAGTATAAGTCCGATATAAATATAACGTTTAATCAAACTTACGCTATTAAAACAGAAAATCGTGAGGAACAAGAAGTAGTACAGGCAGGTAAAGGCTCATTAGTAGTAGTAGTAGTAGGTACGAAGTTGAGATAGTGTTTATTCGTTAATTAGATTATCAATTATTATTTCCATACAACTTGGAATAGATAGTTGCATGGCAAAACTTTATGGTCGGAATATAAAAAAAAACTAAATGTTTTCTTTTCTTTAAAGAAATTAAAAAATAAAAACGATTTCTGATGGCATTGCTTGCGTGGCTTCACTTACTCTATCCATCGATGATGTACGATATCACCTGTATTATAAGTTACCGGAAAAAAATACGAAACTATTTTGTTAAATCTAAGATGATAATTTTGGCAGGTCGCAAAGTTATTTTTAGTGTCATGGGAATACTTAACAAAAATCTTCTTAGTAAAAGTTGATAATTTACACATTTCAAATTGTCTAAATTTTAACGTAATGTAAGACTTTTTATGATAGATAAGTACCAATGTAAGACGTGGACTCATTCGAATAACTGTACAGTAAGAAGTACTTATGTGAGACGTACATTTGTTTCTCCTACTCATTCCGATAGGTGTAGTTTGAAGTACTTATGTAAGACGTAGATTTGTTTTTAACACTCATTGATATAGCTGTACAGTTAGAAGTACTTATGTAAGACATAGATTTTTTCTTGTTACTCATTCGAATATCTGTACAGTTAGTCGTAGTTCGTTTGCCTTGCACAGTGATTATTCTGAAAAACGATCCATAGTCTTCCCTTACGTAGATGCTTTCGACGATAAACTGCCGTTTACCTTTCACCTACTTTTATTTTATGTATATCTTCTTCATTTTTAGAACTAAGAAAATTAAACTGGATGACGACTTATTTCGGATCGAAGAAATTCCAATATGTTATGTTTGAGTTTAAATTTTGTGAGTTCCGGAGTCTTGTTTGATTTAAAAAAAACATTAAGTGTTTATAGGTTTTCATTTTGTTTTTTATACTCATGATATTTAGCTTAGATAACTAACATCTATTGTTTCCATTTATTGTATCCTCCAATATTTTCAACTTGGCTATAGTGTAGGGATATCTAAATTACAGTTACCGTGTAAGTAAAATATTCTGTCTGTTTATGGCTTACATTATAAATAAAAAAATAAAAGAAAAAGCTGGGAGATTTGTACATATAATATGGTAGGTACTCATATTATTTAAATACTTGAGCCGTGTCGTGTCTGTGAGTAATCACTTTTCTAAAATTATGTCGTTAGGGTTAATCTTGATAATAGGTAGAAAGTAATTAAAGGTCAAAATGAATACAGTCAAAATGAAGGAAAAATGTAGTTTTAAAATACTTTGTTTAGTAGTATGGATATGCATATTATTCACCTGACTAATGCGAAGGCAGGCAGGCAGGGATGACAGTCGTATATATGTAGGTTACATATATACGGCAAAAAAAAAATAAAAAAAAAATACTTTAGGTTAAGAATTTGCTAGTTAATCCTTATGAATGCCGCCGAAATGCTTCTGTCTTATAGTTAACAACGCTGATTTAACGTATTTTTATGAAAACTAAAGAAATTTGATATCCTGCACACAGCAGTCTTTCTGACAAAAATATGATGTATTTGCCCAATATTGAAATTCAAAATTTTTAAGAAGATTAACGGGCCAGAAAACGAACGAAATCTTAATGGTTGATTGAAAAGAGTTGAATATGATTAACTAAATTATAAAGTAAAGTATGATATAAAAAAATAATTAGCTTTCAATATCATAATATTACCGCGTTCAAAAAATGATGAAGTGTATCTGATAAATGTATTAATAAAATATATTAAAAATCATTTAATTATACTTTTAATTGATAAATATAGTTATAGCGAACCCTGAAATGCATCTGATCTTGACAAAGTACAATAAATGTTAAATAAAATGTGTAGCATTAAAACTTACTATATTCTAATATAATATACTATACTTACCTAATTATATTTTAAGACTGATGATAATTCGGTATTCAGTTCGACAGTCGGTTACAACGAGAATTGTTTGCACGATCTAGGTACATATTCGGATTTCATGTCCCTTGTTCAATAAAAATCCGTATCCAAAAACATTACAAGGAATCACACAGTGACATCAGAAGGCATAGTCAGTGGGGTAATTACAGTATTCTTAATAACGAAAAACTTATACAAACAATTCTTATTTTTATCCTGACATAACATTACAATGTTTGTATTTAAAAAAATACGCGGTGACAACCGATACGTAATCTATGTTTGCCTGGATTTGGGTGAGATGAAATCACGGAATACCATTGCAACGGAAAAAAGATGAAGAAACATGTACAGAATTCTATAATATTTTTCTCAGAAAATAAAAAAATACAAAAATACAATTTATGTAGGCATTATTGAGTATTTTGGTTGTTAATTAAATTACTTAAGACAAAAAAACAATGCTGTTGACATAACTTCGCATACTTAAATCGAGACCCGTGATGCCGCGACCTTAAACAATAATTCACGAATACGTTTACGCACAAGCACATTCATACACGACAAATATAAATGTTGAGACAGTAAAATCATTACAATCACTAAAATAAAATATACCTACGTCACTTGAAATTATAAAACATTTGTTCAAAATAGAGAGAGTTTATAAGTGGTGTCACCGTTACGTAGTGCATAGGCATGATGAATTAGATCATTTCAAGTTCGGAAGGATGTAGTACGATCTGGATATCTTACTTTAGTAGTATAGAAACGCAAATCATTCACCTGACTCCTGCAATGGAAGGGAAGGGTGAATTATTGAACAGCCTATAAATAAAGGTAAAAAAGGAATGAGTGTGTTGAAAAAAAAAGTATAATGCCAAAAATTGGTGATTCATTATAAAAACGATCTTTGACTATCGATTTCACACATATATAAATATATATATATAAAGAGACAATAGTACGCAATACGTATCCACAATTCGGACGGGGCAGTTATTAGTAACTACGGAATGTGTCGCCTTTTATTACGTACAGACATCCAAAAGAACATTCAATATACCTTTATTTTTATAAGTAGTACGTTCAGCTTCATATTTTTAAATTAAGAGAAAATCAGATACATTTCTGTCTTCTTTCGTTTAGCGGTAATAATTTAGAAATGAATACTAATTCGGAACGTTTTTTTAACCAATTAATGTTTCGTTTCGTTTATCTGTTTACTATAAACACTGCTTCATAAATTACGGAATTTTCAATAGTCATCGTACGAAGTACGGAATAACTAATAAATTTCTTACGGATACACTGAATAAATGTATTCTATCTATTTATCCAAGTATCTGTTAATGTTACTTACTCTTGGTCTATTGGATTAAGGATTATATATATATATACAGTCAAACCTGGATAAGCGAGAGTTCAAGGGAGCACAATCTCATTCTCGCTTATAGAGGTTTCTCAGTAACCCGAGTTTCTCGCTAATGCAGGTAGATGGGTAGCGTTTCTCTCTTATAGAGGTACGCAGCAATAACAAGACATATATTCATGCACTTTGTAATTTTATTTTATTTCGAACTTATTTACATTTAAAAAAATCCGTCAATTTCGTTTGGGTTTCTGTTTTTGTATTTTAAATGTTTTTCTCTAACTCATAAATTTTGTCGAATATTGGTTGCTCGACTGTCGCTTATAGAGGTATAGATAAGTAGCAGTCTCACTTACGGAGGTCCATGAGGGAAAAACGACTCTCTCTTACAAAGGTTTCTGTTTCTCGCTCATAGAGGTTTTGGGAGCTTAAAATGACGGGTCCTGACTAGTTCTCTCACTGATAGAGTTTTCTCACTTATCCAGTTTTCACCTACCCAGGTTTGACTGTATATTTGAATAAGAACACCTCTTGTAAAACTTTAACCAGTTCTTAGATACAAGATTCCAAAAACACATCAAATCAGTCGAAAATGAAAACCGTGGTCACTAGGTTTCACACTTAAAAGTTTCTTCTCTTCGCTCTCAGAAAAGATCGCAGGGTAAGATCCTTTTATACCACATTATCTGAGGCCTAGAAACTTCTTTACTCGAAAATCGTAAACAAACGAACGATACAAAAATATTTTAATTATGACTATTCTCAGAATTTCTTTTCTACGTCGTTGTTTTGTAGGTATACATTATGTTGCTTAGTGCCTACATGTTACGTTGTCGCACGCGTTTTTAAACTTTCTAAGTAATGAATCTAAAACTACTATTCCTATTTTTTTGTACCACTACTATTAATAAGATTATTTTGCAAGAGAATTAATGATTGCTTGCTGCACATACGTCATGCACAATATTTAAGAATATAATAATTATATTTAGGAATCGTATCCCATGACTTGCATTCTTATTAAGTAGATTTAAGTAAGTAAACAGTAAGCCGACGGATAGAGGCCATGCCTTACACCACTCTGTGGCAGATTTAACCTCAATCCGTTGACCTATTGACCCGTTGTACATATACATTCAGCTTAATTGACAAAACATAAAATGTGCCTTAATGTAAATAAAAAGCCCAAACCATAAGTATGATGAGTTGACAAATTATGATTTAAGTGACGGTTAAACGGATGTGTAAATCTCAATAAAACCATCGATAAAACTTATCTTGTAGCTCGAGAGTTTAGATAATCTCTGCCATAACTATAATATGATGTATATAAAATTTAAGTAGTAGTAAAGTTTTTTGTGACCGAGCTCGTCCGGTGAAGTTCTCGGTTTGTGGGCTTTCTGTTCGGTCCATCTTTTAAAAATACAAAAAATAATAAAAAAAAACAAAAAAAAAACTAATGTTAAGTTAATTATAACGAAATAATATAGAATATATAAATAATGAGTTCAGGGATATTCCTAACCCCCCAAGGATGTCACAAGCTAGTGAAATTACTGTCTCTGTAAATATATTAAGCACGTACAACGTAGAAATAGTTTAGTTTTAAGCGTAAAACTTGTCGAAGACCTACCCTGACTTAATATTATATGTGTTTTGGTGCATTTTATATTTAAACCTTTCTGCAAACGTTTATCCGATTGACCTTGGGGTCTATTTTAAATATAGTTAAAGCAGGACAATTAATAGTTGCCTACCTATCTTATCTAATATATAAAGCTAAAGATTTTGTTTGTTGGTCGGTTTGCTTGAACGCGAATATCTCAGGACCTACTCGTCCAAATTGAAAAATCATATCAGTGTTGCTTAGCCCATTTATAGAGCAAGGCTATTGGCTATATATCATAACGCTAAGAGAATGTTTCAAAATCATTGTTTTTTTTCCCTTTTGAAAGCTTCTGCTGCGTTTACTGCGTTAACATCTAAAGTTCTGATACAATCCTGTGTGACAAAGTTGATCCCCCTTAAAAGTTCTGAGAAAAGTCCGCGACAGCATATGTCTATCTCTTAGGTTGAGTTATAGGCAGAAAAAATTGCAAGGGACCGCTAGTTAGCATATAAAATGACTACATGTAAAACATTTTGTGGAAAAAAGAGTTTAATTGAATCAATTGACAATGAAATGATCGCAATAAAAACGTACTTTTAATCGAAGATAGATTGTACTCACAGTCAATTGTAATGAAATAGATAAATAAATAGGAAATCTTTCGTTTTCCTGCAAAACCATGTACCCCGCAGAATACACTTCACAGTTCAACATAGAGTATATTATGTTACAGTAGAAACAAAAATAACTATAATAATAATGAAGAAATTTCATTTGTTAATTTTAAATTCTAAATTAACCATTTTGCGGTCTGCTCGTACATAATGTTATCCATAAATACTAAGTCAGGGTTTGCGAAGACTAGCATTCTTAAAAGCGTGTACGTAGAATGAAGTAAGTGAACAGTAAGCCGACGGATAGAGGCCATGCCTAAAACCACTCTGTGACAGATTTGACCTCAATCCGTTGACCTACTGACCCGTTGTACATATACAGCTTAGTTGCTGGAAACAAAAGTATTTCAAAGAGAATGCCTTACTGTAAATAAAAAGTCCAAACCATAAAAATGGTGAGTTGGCAAATTATTATTAAGGTGACGTTTAAACGGATGTATTAATATGGTAATAAATCCATCGATACCTTATAACGTATCTTGTAGTTCATAAGTTGATGTATATAAAAGTTTTAAAATTACTATTTAACTGTAGAAATAATGCAATAAGAGATATCTCAAATTCCTGAGTCTGTCAAAACAAGTTAAATTACTGCGTCTGTGAATATATTAGGTATGATCCTACCGTGTAGATAGTTATGTAATATTTAAATATTACAAACTTGTCTAAGGCATACCCTGACTTAATATTTTGTGTGTTTTGGTACATTTTATATTTTTAACATCCTGCAAACGTTTTTCCGATTAGCCTTCGAATTGTCTATCTTAAATGTAGGTAAAGCAGGATGATTAATACTTGCCTACCTATCTTATCTAGTATCTAGTCTGTGACGGCATTTGTCTAGCTTTTAAGGTTATATATATATATATATATAGTCATATAAAATAGGTTGTTAAAAAAACGTTTAATTTAATCAATTTGACAATGCAATAATTGCAATAAAAACGTAAAACCTTTAATCGATAATAGATTGTAGTTATTACAGGCAATTGTAATAAAAAAGAATAAAAAATAGGGAATCTTACGTTTTCCTGCTAAACCATGTACCCCACAGCAAACATTGTTATGGAGCGTACATTGCCAGTTACAGTATAACAACACTAAGTATATTAATAATGAAGAATGCAAAACGCCCAAAAATAGCATTAGACTGACAACGCACGCAACGTTTATTTTTAATAGATTTCGCATAATAATAGATTTCATTTGTAAAATTTAAATTTTAAATTAAGCATTTTTCGGTCTGCTCGTTCATAATGTTATCCATAAATACTAAGTCAGGGTTTGCGAAGACTAGCATTCTTAATAGCGTGTACGTAGAATTAAGTAAGTAAACAGTAAGCCGACGGATAGAGGCCATGCATATACCACTCTGGCAGATTTGACCTCAATCCGTTGACCTATCGAACCGTTGAACATATAGCTTAATTGACAAAACATAAAACGTTCTTTAATGTAAATAAAAAGTCCAAACCATAAATATGATGAGTTGGCAAATTATGATTTAAGTGACAGTTAAATGGATGTGTAAATATAACAATAAAACCATGTGTATGGCTTACGTATCTTATAGTTCGATAGTTTAGTCACATCTTTTGGCGTCTGCCATAACTATACAATGATGTATATCGAAGATAAGTAGTAGTAGGGCTTTTTAGGACAGAGCTCGTTCGGGGAAGTATTTGGTAGGTGGGTAAAATAAAATAAAAAAAAAACAAAAAAAACAAAACAAAAACAAAAAAAAACTAATGTTGCATTAATTATGACGAAATAATAAAGAAAGTATAAATAATGAGATCAGGGATATTCCCAAATCCCTGACGATATCACAAGCTAGTAAAAGTACTGAGAATGTAAATATATTAAGTACGTACAAGGTAGACATATTATTCTAGTTTATGCGTAAAACTTGCGTAAGGATAACCCTGACTTAATAATATATGTGTTGTGGTACATTTTATATTTTAAAGACAAATCGGAGCATAGCACCAATGGAGAATGTTTCAAAATCAGAGTTTGTTTGCTTGTGAGAGCTTCCGCTGCGTAAACCGTTAAAGTTTCGATAAAATCATGTATGACGAAGTTGTTCCCCTTTAAAAGATCTAAAGAAAAGTCCGCGACTGCATTTGTTTATCTTTGAAGGTTAACTTATACGCGTGCGAATTTGCGGGGGACCGCTAGATATCATATAGAATTACGACTTATAAAACAGGTGGTGAAAACAAGAGTTTAATCCAATCAATTGGCCATTTAAATTATCGCAAAAAAAAACGAAAAATATTTAATCATAAATAGATTGTAGTCATAACAGGTAATTGTAATAAAATAGGAAATATCTCGTTTTCCGGCAAAACCATCTACCCCACAGGCCATAGCATACACTATTATGGAGCATGCATTGCCAGATACAGAACAAACAAAAATGATTATAATTATCAACCATAAATATTAAGTCAAGGTTTGCGAAGACTAGCTTTCTTAATAGCGTATAAGTAGAATTTAGTAATTAAACAGTAAGCCGACGGATAGAGTCCATGCCTTAAACTATTCTGTGGCAGATTTGACCTCAATCCGTTGACCTATTGACCCTTTGTACATATACAGCTTAGTTGCTGGAAACAATAATATTTTAAAGTGTGTGCCTTAATGTAAATAAAAAGCCCAAACCGTAAACATGATGAGTTGGCAAATTATGATTTAAGTGATGGTTAAATAGAAGTGTAAACATAACAATAAACCATTTATAGGTTACGTATCTTGTAGTTCAAGAGTTTAGTCACATATTTCGGCGTCTGCCATAACTATACTATGATGTATATCGAAGATAAGTAGTAGTAGGGCTTTTTAGGACAGAGCTCGTTCGGGGAAGTACTTGGTAGGTGGGCTTTCTTTTTGGTCCATTAATTAAGAAAAGAAATAAAAATAAAAAACAAAAAAAACAAAACAAAAACAAAAAAAAACTAATGTTGCATTAATTATGACGAAATAATAAAGAAAGTATAAATAATGAGATCAGGGATATTCCCAAATCCCTGACGATATCACAAGCTAGTAAAAGTACTGAGAATGTAAATATATTAAGTACGTACAAGGAAGACATATTATTCTAGTTTATGCGTAAAACTTGCGTAAGGATAACCCTGACTTAATAATATATGTGTTGTGGTACATTTTATATTTTAAAGACAAATCGGAGCATAGCATCAATGGAGAATGTTTCAAAATCAGAGTTTGTTTGCTTGTGAGAGCTTCCGCTGCGTAAACCGTTAAAGTTTCGATAAAATCATGTATGACGAAGTTGTTCCCCTTTAAAAGATCTAAAGAAAAGTCCGCGACTGCATTTGTTTATCTTTGAAGGTTAACTTATACGCGTGCGAATTTGCGGGGGACCGCTAGATATCATATAGAATTACGACTTATAAAACAGGTGGTGAAAACAAGAGTTTAATCCAATCAATTGGCCATTTAAATTATCGCAAAAAAAAACGAAAAATATTTAATCATAAATAGATTGTAGTCATAACAGGTAATTGTAATAAAATAGGAAATATCTCGTTTTCCGGCAAAACCATCTACCCCACAGGCCATAGCATACACTATTATGGAGCATGCATTGCCAGATACAGCACAAACAAAAATGATTATAATTATCAACCATAAATATTAAGTCAAGGTTTGCGAAGACTAGCTTTCTTAATAGCGTATAAGTAGAATTTAGTAATTAAACAGTAAGCCGACGGATAGAGTCCATGCCTTAAACTATTCTGTGGCAGATTTGACCTCAATCCGTTGACCTATTGACCCTTTGTACATATACAGCTTAGTTGCTGGAAACAATAATATTTTAAAGTGTGTGCCTTAATGTAAATAAAAAGCCCAAACCGTAAACATGATGAGTTGGCAAATTATGATTTAAGTGATGGTTAAATAGAAGTGTAAACATAACAATAAACCATTTATAGGTTACGTATCTTGTAGTTCAAGAGTTTAGTCACATATTTCGGCGTCTGCCATAACTATACTATGATGTATATCGAAGATAAGTAGTAGTAGGGCTTTTTAGGACAGAGCTCGTTCGGGGAAGTACTTGGTAGGTGGGCTTTCTTTTTGGTCCATTAATTAAGAAAAGAAATAAAAATAAAAAACAAAAAAAACAAAACAAAAACAAAAAAAAACTAATGTTGCATTAATTATGACGAAATAATAAAGAAAGTATAAATAATGAGATCAGGGATATTCCCAAATCCCTGACGATATCACAAGCTAGTAAAAGTACTGAGAATGTAAATATATTAAGTACGTACAAGGTAGACATATTATTCTAGTTTATGCGTAAAACTTGCGTAAGGATAACCCTGACTTAATAATATATGTGTTGTGGTACATTTTATATTTTAAAGACAAATCGGAGCATAGCATCAATGGAGAATGTTTCAAAATCAGAGTTTGTTTGCTTGTGAGAGCTTCCGCTGCGTAAACCGTTAAAGTTTCGATAAAATCATGTATGACGAAGTTGTTCCCCTTTAAAAGATCTAAAGAAAAGTCCGCGACTGCATTTGTTTATCTTTGAAGGTTAACTTATACGCGTGCGAATTTGCGGGGGACCGCTAGATATCATATAGAATTACGACTTATAAAACAGGTGGTGAAAACAAGAGTTTAATCCAATCAATTGGCCATTTAAATTATCGCAAAAAAAAACGAAAAATATTTAATCATAAATAGATTGTAGTCATAACAGGTAATTGTAATAAAATAGGAAATATCTCGTTTTCCGGCAAAACCATCTACCCCACAGGCCATAGCATACACTATTATGGAGCATGCATTGCCAGATACAGAACAAACAAAAATGATTATAATTATCAACCATAAATATTAAGTCAAGGTTTGCGAAGACTAGCTTTCATAATAGCGTATAAGTAGAATTTAGTAATTAAACAGTAAGCCGACGGATAGAGTCCATGCCTTAAACTATTCTGTGGCAGATTTGACCTCAATCCGTTGACCTATTGACCCTTTGTACATATACAGCTTAGTTGCTGGAAACAATAATATTTTAAAGTGTGTGCCTTAATGTAAATAAAAAGCCCAAACCGTAAACATGATGAGTTGGCAAATTATGATTTAAGTGATGGTTAAATAGAAGTGTAAACATAACAATAAACCATTTATAGGTTACGTATCTTGTAGTTCAAGAGTTTAGTCACATATTTCGGCGTCTGCCATAACTATACTATGATGTATATCAAAGTTAAGTAGTAGTAGAGCTTTTGGCGATAGAGCTCGTTCGGAGAAGTACTACCACCATGCTTATTTCTGTGTTCCGGTCGGAAGGGCGAGGTTGCCGGTGTAATTTACAGGCACATGAGACTTAACACCCACGTCTCTGGTTGATGGACACAGGGCAACTGTTCCAATACTTTGCAGGATGTATTCCTTGCATGACCTGGGAAGTGTTGCCCTGTTTATAGGCGATGGTCTTCCATTTACCATCAGGTGGGCTGCCTGTTTGGTCCATCAATTCATAATTTGAAAAAAATGTTACATTTATTATAACGACAAAATATAGAATGTATAAATGATGATCAGGGAAATTCCCAAATCCCTGACGATGTCTCAAGCAAGTGAAATTACTGTGTCTGTAAATATATTATGTAGTAGTAATATTCTAGTCTTTGCATAAAACTTTTGTAAGGCATCCCCCGACTTAATATTAAACAATGTATATAATTATATTCTGAAGTTATGAAATCGAAAATATGGTTTTGACCTAAATATTATATTAGAGTGGGAAAGCTTCAGTTTTCACGAAATACCATATAAGTTCGTCGCTGCATGCACTGCCAAGTTCAATTCAATTCACTTCATTTTATGTTTTCATGTATAGCACATAATACTGTTCACATATGAGTGGATAGGCATATTAACATAAAGACCCGTCAGGACATTGCAATATGGTTGATGTTATAATGTTTTTTTTAAAAAATATAATTTAGGCTATTTTGTGTGGTTCAGAAAAAAAGTCCACTTTAATTTGTTAGTATGTTTGGTAGGAGCTTAATAAGAATATTTACAATTTAGAATTTTCATTATTAGAATAATATAATACAGTAGTTAAATGACAGTTTTTTATCATAAAAATGTCAGAGCGTTTACAGTCAAGATTGGAACAGTTCTAATTTATTATGGTCAGATATTTGGATAGATAAATGTATTTTGAGTGTTGAAATAAGAACTGGATAGAAAAAAAAATCGCACTTTTATTTATTGATTGTTATGTTTCCGATATAACATAGTATCGTTCTCAGTGTTTTTAATGTAAACAGGTAGTTTATTAAATAAATAAACGGCTCTTGAAAGGGGATTTTTCGAAAAAAGTTCCCAATTACTCTTTCATATTGCAAGTCTGGAGTTCTCTTTGTATCGGGTTCGGTTTTTAGTTGAAGTTTATTTAATTAAAATGGTGTGGATTGTTTCATACGAAAAGGAAGTTCCAATGTTAATAAAATTAAATCGGTTAGTGGCCGTTAATAAAATTAATTTGCTGCGGACGTTTGCGATTCCTCTCCAGAGTGCAGATAAAGAATAGTGTTAGTGGGTGACTGAGCTTTTGTTATTATTTCCGTGATTAGGTTGTCCCCAATATGAAGTTGAAGTATATTATAGTACACCCGTGCTATAATAACGGACGGGACGCATGGACGTTAAAAACTTTGAAACAGTCCACATAATATATGATTTTTCTGATAACGTTTTTAAATCGTGCGCTTCGAATTTTCGGGGTTCCGTTTTTGTTGGAGGAGACCCATGCCCTTTGGTGGGCCGGTAATGGGTTGATATGATGATGATGACGATTATGATCATTGCGTCATTACTGAAGGTTATTAAATTTTCCGAGCTGTCATGCCGTGTGGTGACGGCAGACGAGAATACATTTGTCACCACCCCTTGTCTTCCCGCGGGTGTCGTACGAGGCGACTAAGGGATTATAACGAAGAACGGGCAGCAGGTCATGAAAGGTCTCTACACCTTTCATTAGTTCTGCCGTGGATTGTTACAAGCTATTTATGACTGAAATTCAATCAATTATATAATTTGTTTTTAACAAAAACTATATTATAGTTTAGCGGTGTTCTTCTAAATTATTGAGTTTTATTCACACTGTAATTGCAATTTTCATTTTCGGTTTTCTCATAAACTATTTTGCTCGAGAAAAGAAAAGCGTCGGTTCGGAAAAGTGACGTTCATCTATCGAATGCACATCTTAATACAATCAAATTCGGAGCGCACAATATAAAAACGGATCAAATTTCCGATATTCTTTAAGGCGATGCAAATTAAAAATTATTTACAATAGCAATACCTTAAACTCTGGCAGTAATTGCCAGTTACAAAACATTAACAGAATAGTTGTTTATTTGGCAGATATAGGCTAAAACGTCTTGTTCGTATATATAATAGATATATCAACACGCAGTTTGTTTTACGGGGTCGTTTTGGATCGAACAAGATCGAATAGTTTTGTTTCTGCAAAACCATGACATACGGCCAGAGGTAAAGACTAAAATTTTTTGGGTCAAAGCACAACGGTGTAGGCAGTTCTGGCACTGTTTCAATTTAGTTCTAGGAACAGTTCACATAATATACGATTTTCCATTCTATTCAGGCGCTGCAAAATAATAAATTTCATTTGTAAATAATAAGTCAGGGAACGCAAAGACTAGTATTGTTAGTAACGTAAGTAGAATTAAGTAAGCCGACAGTAAGCCAACGGATAGAGGTCATGCCTAAAACCACTCTGGCAGATTTGACCTCAATCCGTTGCCTTAATAATTCATTGTACTTACACAGCTGAGTCGCTTAAAACATCCAATATTCCTGACGCCTTAATTAATGTAAATATAAAGTCAATACCAGAAAAATGAGTGAGTTGATAAATTATTATTTAAGTGACAATTAAATGGATCTGTTAATATAGCAATAAAACAATCCATAGGATATCACGTATCTTGTAGTTTAAAGTATTTCACTTAATAATCGGAATTACAAAGCCTCTAGCTATATTATATATCATTGGTTAAGGGCACGGATCTAAGCAACATACAAATATTTTAAATTTATGAGACGACAACTACAGTGCCCATTTTAATTTCCATCACTTTGTATTCAGTACTTAACAAAGTACAATCATGACGACCCCTGATACAAAAATTGTGGAAGGAAATAACAAAAAAGGAGCACGACTTCCATTACCGGCAATTTGGAAATTCTGTTTAGTATTGTATAACTTGTACATTGGTATATGGAGGAGGAGCCTACAGTGACGATAGTTATATATTATTTAGATTTAAATAACTTGTTTATGGCATACCCTGACTTAATATTATATATACTTTGGTACATTATATATTTTTACCTTTCTGCAAATATTTTAACTTAGATATTAATTCACTTACTTACCTATAAGAATATAAATATTCGACAGAAAACTGGTTAAAAAAAAAGTTTAATTTTATCTATTTGTGAATAAAATTATTGCAATGAAAACAAAACTTTTAATTGAAAATAGATAATCATTCAAGGCAATTTTAATAAAATATAAGAAGAAATAGGGAATCTTTCGTTTTATGAAAAACTCTGTAAGTACCATCATTTCAAAAGATGAAAGATGGCAACAAATACACTTTGGCGTTAATAGTTATTTTAATTTATTATTTATAGGATTGTAACTTTAACCGAAGTTTCTAAGCATCCGTACATCCCAGATGAGTCATATTTTGACCACCTTTACTCATCCCTCCCTTTTCTTTCTTTTACTGGGCCAGTTTCCGCAGTGCACACTTCTTGTATTTTGTACGTTTACATCCTTCTCTTATTAGCCCATTAATTTATAATTATTAATTTTAATGCTAATTTTGGTGTCTCTTATTTCCAACCCCTGCTATAGCCCTCTAAATAAAATAATTTCTTAAATGATATCAGTATATATTTTAAAGCAAACTTATTTTCCAAATTTTAAGTTCAGAAATTTAAAAAAAATCTTGGAATTTTTTTGAGGGTAGATTTGAATAAAATTTATTTTGAACTGATGTCCATGCTTTAAAAGTATCGTATTTTCATAATTTTAATTTAACTTAAAAATGAGAAAAAACAGCTAAAACTTTCATTTCCTATTTTACTACCCTTAAGGTGAGAGTGTCCAAAACATTTAATATAGATTTTTGATTTTTGTTATATAATGCTGATAACAGAAATACCGATTTCCACGTATTTAAAATATTTTAGTCGTTTATATTTGTAAATTTTTCATTTAAAAATACTAATGATTCGCTCGTGCGTAATGTTAACCATAAATACTAAGTCAGGGTTTGCAAAGACTAGCATTCTTAATAGCGTATAAGTAGAATTAAGTAAGAAAACAGTAAGCCGACGGATAGAGTCCATGCCTTAAACCACTCTGTGGCAGATTTGACCTCAATCCGTTGACCTATTGACCCGTTGTACATATACAGCTTAGTTGCTGGAAACAATAATAGTTCGATGCGAGTGCCTGTGTAAAAAAAGCCCAAACCATAAAAATTGTGAGTTGGCAAATTATTATTTAAGTGACGGTTAAATTGATGTGTAAATATAGCAATAAAACCATCGATAGGTTATCACGTATGTAGTTCGAAAGTTGATGTATATCAAAGTAACATTAATAATTGCTAAATAATATTTATATATAGAAATATAGAAATAATGAAATGGGATATCTCAAATCCCTGAGGTTGTCTCAAACTAATTAAATTTCTGTGTCTGAATATATTAGGTGGTGGAAAAAGTTTCTTCTTTCTAGGTTGTGCATTTTTTTTATTTATAACTTTCTGCAAAAGTTTCTCTGATTTATCTACGGGTTGTCTTTTTTAAATGTCAGCAAGTTAAAGCAGGATAATAAAATTAATGACGTACCAATTAAAACATAAAAAGTCGATATGTAAAACAGGTTTTGAAAAGAATATTATTTAATCAATTTAACAATGAAATTATGCAATAAATACAGTAAACTTTTAATCAAATTAAATGCTTACAGTTATGTTTACCATAAATACTAAGACAGAGTTTGCGAAGACTAGCATTCTTATGAGCGTATAAGTAGAATTAAGTAAGTAAACGGTAAGCCGACGGATAGAGGCCATGCTTCAAACTACTCTGTGGCAGAATTGACCTCAATCCGTTGACCTATTGACCCGTTGTACATATACAGCTTAGTTGCTGGAAACAATAAAATTCCACAGTGAATGCCTTAATGTAAATAAAAAGCCCAATCCATAAAAATTGTGAGTTGGCAAATGATTATTTAAGTGACGGTTAAATGGACGTGTTAATATAGCAATAAAACTATCGACAACTTATAACGTATATTGTAGTTCGAAAGTTGATGTATATTACAGTAACATTAATAATTACTTAGTAATATTTAAATATAGAAATAATGCAATCAGGGATATCCCAAATCCCTGAGGTTGTCACAAACTATTTTAATTTTTGTGACTGTGAATATATTTAGTATGAGCCTCCAGTGTGGATAAGGCATATAATATTTAGATTTTACTAACTTGTCTAAGGCATACCCGACTTAATATTATATTTGTGTTTTGGTGCATTTTTTTTTTAATTTAAATCTTTGTGCAACCGTCGTTAAAGCAGGATAGTGAAATTAATTACGTACCAATTAAAATATAAAAAGACGCAATGTAAGACAGGTTTTGAAAATGAGTATAATTTAAACAATTTAACAATGAAATTATTGCATTAAAAACGTAAAAGTTTTAGTCAAATTAAATGCTTACAGTTATGTTTACCATAAATACTAAGTCAGGGGTGGCGAAGACTAGCATTCTTATTAGCGTATAAGTAGAATTAAGTTAGTAAACAGTAAGCCGACGGATAGAGGCCATGCTTTAAACCACTCTGTGGCAGAATTGACCTCAATCCGTTGACCTATTGACCCGTTGTACATATACAGCTTAGTTGCTGGAAACAAAAATATATCACGAAGCCTTTATGTAAATAAAACGACACGACCATAAGAATGGCGAGTTGGCAAATTATTATTCAAGTGACAATTAAGTGGACGTGTAAGTATAGCAATAAAACCATCGATAACTTATCACGTATATTGTAGTTCGAAAGTTGATGTATATCACAGTAACATTAATAATTACTCAGTAATATTTAAATATAGAAATAATGCATTCAGGGATATCTCAAATCCCTGAGGTTGTCACAAACTAATGAAATTTCTGTGTCTGTGAATATATTTAGTATGAGCCTCCAGTGTGGATAAGGCATATAATATTTAGATTTTACTAACTTGTCTAAGGCATACCCAACTTAATATTATATTTGCGTTTTGGTGCATTTTTTTAAATTTAAAACTTTGTGCAACTGTTTCTCTGATTTACCTTCGAGTAGTCTATTTTAAATGTCGTTAAAGCAGGATAGTGAAATTAATTACGTACCAATTAAAATATAAAAAGACGCCATGTAAGACAGGTTTTGAAAATGAGTATAATTTAAACAATTTAACAATGAAATTATTTCAGTAAAAACATAAAAGTTGTAGTCAAATTAAATGGTTACAGTTATGTTTACCATAAATAATAAGTCAGGGGTTGCGAAGACTAGCATTCTTATTAGCGTATAAGTAGAATTAAGTAAGTAAACAGTAAGCCGACGGATAGAGGCCATGCTTTAAACCACTCTGTGGCAGAATTGACCTCAATCCGTTGACCTATTGACCCGTTGTACATATACAGCTTAGTTGCTGGAAACAAAAATATATCACGAAGCCTTTATGTAAATAAAACGACACGACCATAAGAATGGCGAGTTAGCAAATTATAATTTAAGTGACAATTAAATGGAAGTGTAAGTATAGCAATAAAACCATCGATAACTTATCACGTATATTGTAGTTCGAAAGTTGATGTATGTCACAGTAACATTAATAATTACTCAGTAATATTTAAATATAGAAATAATGCAATCAGGGATATCCCAAATCCCTGAGGTTGTCACAAACTATTTTAATTTTTGTGACTGTGAATATATTTAGTATGAGCCTCCAGTGTGGATAAGGCATATAATATTTAGATTTTACTAACTTGTCTAAGGCATACCCGACTTAATATTATATTTGTGTTTTGGTGCATTTTTTTTTTAAATTTAAAACTTTGTGCAACCGTCGTTAAAGCAGGATAGTGAAATTAATTACGTACCAATTAAAATATAAAAAGACGCAATGTAAGACAGGTTTTGAAAATGAGTATAATTTAAACAATTTAACAATGAAATTATTGCATTAAAATCGTAAAAGTTTTAGTCAAATTAAATGCTTACAGTTATGTTTACCATAAATACTAAGTCAGGGGTTGCGAAGACTAGCATTCTTATTAGCGTAAAAGTAGAATTAAGTAAGTAAACAGTAAGCCGACGGATAGAGGCCATGCTTTAAACCACTCTGTGGCAGAATTGACCTCAATCCGTTGACCTATTGACCCGTTGTACATATACAGCTTAGTTGCTGGAAACAAAAATATATCACGAAGCCTTAATGTAAATAAAACGACACGACCATAAGAATGGCGAGTTAGCAAATTATAATTTAAGTGACAATTAAATGGAAGTGTAAGTATAGCAATAAAACCATCGATAACTTATCACGTATATTGTAGTTCGAAAGTTGATGTATATCACAATAACATTAATAATTACTCAGTAATATTTAAATATAGAAATAATGCAATCAGGGATATCTCAAATCCCTGAGGTTGTCACAAACTAATGAAATTTCTGTGTCTGTGAATATATTTAGTATGAGCCTCCAGTGTGGATAAGGCATATAATATTTAGATTTTACTAACTTGTCTAAGGCATACCCAACTTAATATTATATTTGCGTTTTGGTGCATTTTTTTAAATTTAAAACTTTGTGCAACTGTTTCTCTGATTTACCTTCGAGTAGTCTATTTTAAATGTCGTTTAAGCAGGATAGTGAAATTAATTACGTACCAATTAAAATATAAAAAGACGCCATGTAAGACAGGTTTTGAAAATGAGTATAATTTAAACAATTTAACAATGAAATTATTTCATTAAAAACATAAAAGTTGTAGTCAAATTAAATGATTACAGTTATGTTTACCATAAATAATAAGTCAGGGGTTGCGAAGACTAGCATTCTTATTAGCGTATAAGTAGAATTAAGTAAGTAAACAGTAAGCCGACGGATAGAGGCCATGCTTTAAACCACTCTGTGGCAGAATTGACCTCAATCCGTTGACCTATTGACCCGTTGTACATATACAGCTTAGTTGCTGGAAACAAAAATATATCACGAAGCCTTAATGTAAATAAAACGACACGACCATAAGAATGGCGAGTTAGCAAATTATAATTTAAGTGACAATTAAATGGAAGTGTAAGTATAGCAATAAAACCATCGATAACTTATCACGTATATTGTAGTTCGAAAGTTGATGTATATCACAGTAACATTAATAATTACTCAGTAATATTTAAATATAGAAATAATGCAATCAGGGATATCTCAAATCCCTGAGGTTGTCACAAACTATTGAAATTTCTGTGACTGTGAATATATTTAGTATGAGCCTCCAGTGTGGATAAGGCATACAATATTTAGATTTTACTAACTTGTCTAAGGCGTACTCAACTTAATATTATATTTGCGTTTTGGTGCATTTTTTTTTATATAAAACTTTGTGCAACCGTTTCTCTGATTTACCTTCGACTTGTCTATTTTAAATTTCGTTAAAGCAGGATAGTGCAATTAATTACGTACCAATTAAAATATAAAAAGACGCCATGTTAAACAGGTTTTGGAAAAAGGATAATTTAAACAATTTAACAATGAAATTATTGCATTAAAAACGTAAAAGTTTTAATCTAATTAAATGCTTACAGTAATGTTTACCATAAATACTATGTCAGGGTTTGCGAAGACTAGCATTCTTATAAGCGTATAAGTAGAATTAAGTAAGTAAACGGTAAGCTGACGGATAAAGGCCATGCTTAAAACCACTCTGTGGCAGAATTGACCTCAATCCGTTGACCTATTGACCCGTTGTACATATACAGCTTAGTTGCTGGAAACATAAATAAATCACGATGCCTTTATGTAAATAAAACGACACGACCATAAGAATGGCGAGTTGGCAAATTATTATTCAGGTGACAATTAAATGGATATGTAAATATAGCAATAAAACAATCCATAGGTTATCACGTATCTTGTAGTTTGTTTAAATAATATTTAAAAAAGAAATAGGTTATGATCAGGGATATTTTCGAATCCCCATGGTTGTCACAAGCTAGTGAAATATTGTAGTGTAGAAATATTTTAATTATGCTACATTTTATTTAAGGCGGCCAACTCTCACTTAACATGTATGTTATGTAGATACATTTTTTAGTCGAAAAATTCTACAAGCATTCCTGCGATTTACCTTCGCGTTTTCCATTGCACGCACCCATGGGTGCCTAATATTATTTAAGCATAAATGTGATATAAAAAGATATTATTCCTCAGTTAGACATAGAAATTATTGCAATGAGAACTTTTATCAAAAGTAAATGACTGGACAATTAAAAAGGAAGAAAAAAAAATAGGGAATCTTAGTTTCCTCAAAAACATTTATCAGCATAAAACAACAAATTGCGAAGAAAAACGTGTAAAATATGCATATATCTAATATGCCACAATTTGATAGTTACAGTACAAGCGAAACCACTTGTAATACTAGAAAACCATGTAAAACGCCTTAAATGTCAGCTTTACATAAGTCGCACGTAACGTTAGTTTGTACGTGAAAGTCTGGTTAGCAATACCTCAAAGTTGGGCCAGGAATTGACAGTAAGAAAACATTATCTAACTAAACTTTTATTGGGCAGGTTTTGGCTAGATGAGAGTGAAGTTTTGACAAGCCTATGTCATTTAGTTTCCGAACAAACACGATTCATTCGATCCGCAGTAACGACAGGACGTTGTGTCTGGAAAACTATGACAAACAGACAAACGTAGACTGAAGGGCAGTCGATGTACAATTTGGTTCTAGAGAAACGCTTGAATAGACTAATGCCAGTGTACGTGGAAAATTCTGTCTGCTGGGATCGTGTTCATGTAATAATAATAAAATAAAATATGTAACAATGCTCTTCTAAGGATCATATATTAAATTACATTTATTTCTTAACATGCGATGCCAAACTTAAATAATAAAAACTATGGATGCATATAAAGCATAGTTTTCCAGTTACATGAAAAGCAAACACAATTGTAACAATAGAAAATAAAGTAAGCGTAAAATTACAGCTTTAATTAAGTCGTAATCGTGTCGTAACGTAAGCTTCTACGTGATAGTCTGATTAACAAAACCTCGACAGTTTTGTCAGCAGGAACACATACTCGGAATAAACATTTATTGGGCGGATTTCGCCTAAATCGTCCACAAAAGTATACGACTTAGGTGGACAAGCGGTTCAAATGTCGCTTATTGTTGTTATGTCGTACCTACTACTACTTTAAACATGACGCTGAGTAAGAGTGAAAAAGAAATGTTAAATATTGTAAATATTATACTTATCAGTACTTTTTTTTAATATTTTACACTTGTAACATAATTTTTTAGGTCTTATCTGTGCTGTAATGAGTCATTATGTCAAGCATTTATTATCAACACCGTATAATTTTTTCGATTACGCGTTTTTTTTTACCAGAAAACCTAGTTTTAGATTCCATTGCATTATTTGGTCGTGCGCAAAACCTTTATCCTTGGGTAACCTAACACGAAATAAAATGAGTAAAAGGAATGCATCGCACTCGACTTGGCGGGGGTAGTCCCGTGCCCCCGATCCGCCCTATTAGATGGCACGACTTCTATTCTCGAGAATTTAGGTTTTGTGCACAACCTGTACAAATATAGTTAGCATTTGTATTGAATTTGTTTGAGTACTCATAAATAGGTGACTAAGTAAGGTAAATTATATCATTTGGCTTTAAACACATTAGCTATCTGCCATAGCTATATTATGATACATAATATTCATCTTGACATAGTGTAAAACAAAGTTGTTCCCGCCCCTGGTACGCATAGATCTCTTAAACTACGCAACGGATTTTAATGCAGTTTCAGCAATACGTAGAATGATTCAAGAGGAAGGTGTGTAGGTAGTTAACATGCATATTATAGAAGAAAAAAAGCCAAGAAATTGAAAGATTTGTAATGTGATTTCGTAAAAAACCTGGCTAAACCTTACAAGATAGATTAAACCAATGCACAATGCCGGGGCGGGTCGCTAATTATTATTATATAATAATTGTACATATAAATAAAGAAATTAGGGATTTTCTCAAATCCCTATGAATGTTGTGATCTAGTGAATTTACTGTGTGTGTCAATATATTACGTACAATTAAGATATATTTTAGTTAAGTTATATTACAGTTTTGCGTTATTAATAGATGTGACAAACCTCACTTTATTTTACATGTGACGTAGACATTATTTTATATTTTTCCACATTTTTTTTCCACTAAAATTTCTGCAATTTATCTTTATTCTTTATGAATTTATAAAGCCAAAAAGTTTTAAAGGGTCATTTGAAATTCCTAATTTTGAGTAGTAAGAAAATAGAGACCGACTCTGACTGAACTTTGTGATTTGTAACATGTGATAGAAAAAACTTTCCGTTTTTAGCGACTACATTTTGGAGCCAAACATTTACTGTAACTTATATTTATAAATCATTTTTTCTCTTTTATCTATGGAATTCAACTTGTATAATACTCTACAATTATAATTAATCATAGATTATAGGATATATTATCTTTCGATTATAGGGATTATAGGTCATAGAAATACATTTTTAATATGTATGGTAATTCTTAAGGCTCATTTAGATGGTCCATAGTCATCAAATTCCTTCCATATCAGTTATTTATCTACGTTACGGTCCAAAATAACTTTAGGTACCTTAAGACTAATTTTGAGTATTGCGCTGCTAATTTGTCTCATGTCTGACCCAGTTTGCACATATTTTTATGGTACAATGAACAGGTCAATGAAAGACTGAATAAAATATTTGAAAAAACTTATTAGGCATTAAAATTATGTAGTTTGACTACTAATCAAAAGTTTCTGATTAAGAAGACATACTGTGTAAAAATTCTCATCGACATTTTCAGTTTCACTAAATATTGAAATATATTTGAATTCTGTTGTTATGTTATGATCACCTGTGTCATGCGGAATACAGTATAATGAGCACATAAACGACAAAACCACATGAGCAAAGTTGCATTTCGTTTCCAATAATTGGAAAGCATGATCAATGAACATGTTATGACCACCCACTTCCGCGGTTTTTATTTTACCCCAGAAGAAAGTGCAATGTGTTTTTATGTGTAACGTCCTCCCTAAGAGCTGTGCGGAACCCTGATTCCTATGTCTGGCCTTCCGCGTATCAGACCCCTTTTCCTCTACGATCCGAACTAGGCTATCTATGTAGAATTATTAAATCGAGCAAGTAGAATTGCACTAATAATATTCTTAAATTATTTAGGTAGGTTATAAACCTTCTTGAATAGCTAGGTACTTAAGTGAACTAAATCTAAGTCTTGTTGAAACCTATGACAATCGGATTCGTATGATCTGGTTAATACCATGGGTATCCTAACCTAAACTATAACTTTTATTAAGTTGTACCTATCTCTTTATTGTATAGTTGTTGTTTTTCAACTACATACATCATGTTATAACTCAGAATACAATCTACTCTTCGTTTCATCGTCATTCTCTTAGATATGTATTATAGGAGGGAAAGCAAGCGGGGATTTCGCGATTTACTCGAGCGCCGTGGGGACCTATTGTATTGTGAAGGTTAGATGCTTCAAAGAAAAAAGTTTGTGTAAGCCTAACGACGATTGATTACAGATATTTAAAAAAAAAGAAGAATCCAAATACTCCAGATATTAATAGCATATGCGCCTCACGTGTCTCTTATAGAGGAAATATATTAATCTGTCGGTTTACATGCTGGGGTTGGCCGTACGAGAGGGTAGATAATAGGAACAAAAATATGTCACACATTGATAAGGGATGTTATGTGAGCCCTCCAGTAGCTCCTATTCAGAAGAGTGATGATTTGGCCAAAAGTCATAGCCGATTTTTTTAAATAGCTAACAAAAAAAATGTGACCATAAATTATACGACCACGGCGATTATTGTAGATTCTTCATCTTGATGCCCTTATGTTTTTATGGAGGATTTGTTCGTGCTCGAATAAATCCCTAAAGCCCCGCTTGGGCTCTCCTACCATTATAATATGACGTTGTAAAAAATGTAATAGCTAATAAATGTCTGTATTATTTACATACATGTCAAAAATAAATTTTCGTTTTTACCACTTGTTTTATTTACGTAGACAACGCAGCAAAACTCATTGAATTTTGATGACCTCCCTGGCGCAGTGGTGACTTGTAATTTTAAGTTAAGGTTCTAATCCCGGCAGGGACATTTTGGGAATTTATATTCTCAGAATTAGCTCTGGTCTTAACTTTAACTGGTGGGAGGCTTCGGGCGTTGCTAGTTAGCACCCTTCTGACATAGTCGTGCCGCTTAGCATTCAGGTAAGATGTCGAGTAGAAAACGCATTAATCCCGTACCCAGGGGTACGGGTTTAGTACAACTGCCATACTCCATAGCGCTAGTGAGCCCGCTACGATCTTAGAAATCATCACTTACCAACAGGTGAGATTGCAGTAAATAATTGTTTTATTGGTCGCACATTACTTTTACTATAGTTATAATCCGCGTAATTTTTTGGCAAAGCTCGTCCAATGTTGCAGAGGGGTTTAAGTAGACCTCTGAGGCAACTCCAATTGAAGTAGTTTGGGGAGTTAAGATAGAGTGAACATGGGGTGGCCATGAGATAGGACCAAGTTATCCGATCTTTTGTTGGGATAGCTGCTTCTATGAGACATGCCGAGGTAGCCGAATCATTTTGTAGTTATTATGGGGATATTATGCCAGTGCCAGATTGGTGGACGATATATCAAAATCCCTAGTAAACAATATTGTAAAAGTGCAAAGTATGTCGAGCAGGGTATATCCTTATCCTATTCATTAAAGGTCATACAGGTATATGCGCCAACCTCATCACATCCAGACGTGGATCCAGAGGCTTTGTATAAGGAGATCTTAAAAGCCATACCTACTTACTACAATGTTGTGATGGGGGATTTAAACGCAAAGCTTGCTGAGCATGCCGGTGCAGAGTTCTAAATCGCACTTGTGATTTACGGCATTTCAATACAGAGCGTATTAAAAATGCCTTTAAGCAAAACCGAGGTTCTAAAGTGTTTGCTAGACATCAGTCTATCGGACAGACCCAGTTGAAGCGACTGAAGACCGAAGATGGTAGTCTTATTCATTCCCAACATTAAGTTTTGGTGAGGTATTAGAAGTTTTATGGACCACAACACAGACACCTGTTGACGATTTTGCCACAGGGCCAGATCGACCCGGCACTATACCGAACATATCCGGACGTCAGCCAATACAAGATTAGTGTGTCTCTCAAACAGCATATCTAAGTGTAGCAGTATTTGTAAAGTCAAAGTCAAAGTAAAAAATATCTTTATTCAAGTAGGCCCATAGGTGGCACTTTTGATGCGTACATAAGAATTACACGGTAGTTAGATGATGACGATAACCACATTCGTAAACTTAATACTAATGCTACGAGGGTTGCAAACGCGTCCTGGTCTAAGAAGAAGCCCACAACAAACTTAGCTGGGTGTTTTTTTTTGTTATCACCATCTCACAATGTCATTTTAAATTATTAGAAGAGCAACCTTTAGTTGTTGTTGTTGGTTAGAGCAATAATTTACACCCAAGCTTTTTTATCAATTACGTAGTCCTTTATACTATAATAGGACTTTTCTATAAGCTTACGTTTAATACAAACTTTGAACTTTTTAAGAGACATCAAGATGTTAATTGGTAGTTTATTGTAGAATTGTATGCATGTACAAAAATGCCACTATGTCAGTTCGTATACACGATCAGACTACGAGACCAACCCTATTGCACCGAGTGCGTTTGGGAGATGTAATCTCCCCGAAGTTGTTTACCGCTGCGTTGGAAGGCGTCTTTAAACTTCTGAATTGGAACTCTAAACTTCAGTTTGCCTATGATACCTTTAGATGAATCAATTACCTCAGCAGAGTCAATCAACAAGTGGGTGGGTGTTACGAGTGAACATGAGCAAGACGAAGATTATCTAATGGCATGAGCATTCCATGAGCATTATATACCTAGGGCACACCACCCAGTTAGTCATTACCTATTTCTTAAAACTTCGTATCTCGCTTCAACACATGATGGTGTCCCTGTAACCCAGCGGAGCCCATGAATCGAAAACCAAAGAGTTTCTAAATATTACTTTTACCCGCAACTCCGTCTGCCTGGACTTCAGAAATGGGTTTAATGCTTCACTCGCTTACAATTTTTATTTTTATTCCTACCACGGGAACTATTTGAGATAGTATAGAACGTATATGTTCTTTTTCTTAGCATAAGTGATATGCGCACGAAATTTCAAAGCTGTCTGCTGGGGGCTTAGCTTGTAGACAATTTAAAATTTTTCCTCGGCAACTACTTAAGGAATCAAAGGTAGCCTATGTTCTTTTCCATGTCAAAGGCACTGCAAGGCTACAAGCATGCCAAAGTTTTTGCGTGATTGAGTAACTAACGTCCACACTTTCAAATTTATAATATTAGTAGGTATACTAGCCCTAATGTCATTGTCTTGCGAAACGTAAAATTTTAGTATTCGATTAAGGGTTAACGCGTCATTCATTTTGGGCGCCCATAAACCCCTACACTCAGTATTCTCGAAGCAACACCCTCCTACGCTCGGTAGTTATTCCTCTTCGGATTTATCCCACCGCCCGTAATGTAAGACATTGCATTACCTCCTAGTTGAATGTGTTGAATATGTTGCTTACCCAACCAATTAAACTACTCCGTGGCTTAAAGTCCCACAGTTATTTCTGTTTCCATGCTTTGTTTTTTTTAGTAATGGTAGCACAGACACAGCAAGTAGTCTGTACTCTAATTGCTAAAAAACAACAGCATATCCCTCAAGTTAGCCACTAGAGTGTTGGCTAAACTGCAGAGTATTGATTTTCTTTCTCGTCCATCTTGTTTCAAGAACCAGTCGTCTTTTGAGGTGCTCCGTGCTGTGAGCTTTAACTACTAATTAAATTAACAGGTTCGTGTTTCTTTTCATTTAGTTTTGAATAATTTAGCTTATTGTACATAGATTTTATTACTTTTTGCATTGTGTGTGTGTGTGGATGTGTGGCAAGGATAGTTAGTAAGCAGAAACTACTGCCCTAAAATCTATATGTTAGTAATTACCTAAATTATCTACGGGTAGGCGTAATAATTACGTGACTCTTCTCGTTATATAGATAATGCGGCCATGGCATAATTGTATCACTGCAATGTAAAGCGTTGGCTGAATCGCAGAGTATTGATTTTCTTTGTCGTCCATTTTGTCGCCAAAATTAGTTACCTTCGGTTGTGTTACGTATAGTGAGCTTATGTGTAATATTAAATCACTGGTTTGTGCTTCTGATTTAGTTCATAATAATTTAGTTAATTTTTTATTTCATTACTTGTTTTCATGCTGCCATCTTTCAATAGATAATGGTAGCACATGCGCCGTAGCACCAACTTGTGGGTTGGCCGAACTGTAATAGATTATTGATTTTCTGAACCGCCCATATTTTGAGTTCAGTATTTGCAGCCTCTGGTTGTGCTTTATGATGCTGTGATTTTAAAATATGATAATTTAGTTATTCGTTCATTTGATTTACTATCTCATACTGTCAGTGTTGTGTGTGGCGTGTATGGGCGAGTGGCTACGGCAATTGTGAAACAGAAAATACGGTAAGGGAAAAATTAAACACAAGTAGGTAAGTACTTATCAGAAATAATAATAACAGGCACAATTGAAAAGACATCTGTAAAGATATTCTAAAAATATTACTGCGAATACAGCCCTATCTCCTAAGCGGTTACTGGCTGTCTTTAAGCCAAGACGCATGTACAGAATATAAGGCGCTGGTGTAGAATAACTTTTTTACCTTTGAAAATCAATATAGGTATTGCTAAAATTACATCCCAACCACCCCAGGGTTTCCAGAATAAATCCGAACATATTACGCATGCGCAGAATAGACGGTTCGGATGGCCATTAAATAATTTGTCCACCATTTTGTGAAACTTACATGAACAGTTCAGGATATTCGTTTCCTGTCCTCTTCATAACACGCACATATTTGCGATGGATTAATAGGGTTGTCAAAAGCTTTGATTTTGGTTTCATATAACTCATTGAATGTGTCGCTGAGTTAGGTTCTTATAGAGTAAGTCTTTGAGCTATTAAGTACCAAACAAGGCAAACGGGAAAAAATTGTGAAATATGGAGAAAATCGAGTTCAACACTATTATTCAGTTCCTAACCAGAGAAAGACCAGACCATACTGGAAGAGTTGTCATTCATTTACGGGAATTTTTGTCAAAGGAAGACTAGGGTTTGGCATACCCTCTTTATAAAAAGGCAGGGAGTCACTTGAAGACGACCCACGGCCAGAAGTGCCGATCGAGGTGATCACTCCGTAAATATTGAGTATATCGAATAATTTATTTAATATAATATGATGCCAGCTAGAGAATTCTTCGCAGCCATCTTGGCATGACTAAGTATAGTCAGCGCAAAATGGGTGCCGAATGCTCACGTTGATTAAAAAACAACAGCGCGTTCTCGAGCATTTTTTGACCTCTGTAGGAAAGACAAAGAGAGTGTAATTAAGGTGTCACAATCAGCTGGGAAAATCATGGCAATAGTCTCTTGGGACTCAGAAGGAATCCTATGAATTGATTACAAAGATAAACACCACCACACTTCTTCCTTCGAATGACACTTTACTTAGACTTACTATAAAACCTAGTAATAACATGCTCATTTAGTATCTAACTCAGCAACACATTAACTGAGTAACAAAAAATATTTTTGACAACCCTGTTAATCCATTATGTTCTACCCGTACACAAGTAGATTGTAGGTGGGTGGGAAAATCGGGCAGCGACTGTATCGATCCGCCTAACACCCCATCTAGAATATTCGACTGGAGCAACTCGATGGGTAGTGAGCGGTGTATGGGTGGCCAGTCTAGTGATTTACCCGTCCCATTGAAAACATCATACTGGGTGGAATTTTAGCGGTCGCCCACAACTTTGGACAACCTCTAACACCTAGGTTTATTTTTTTTCCATACATTTCATTAGCCAGTACACGAAATATAGCCCGATCCATCATCGCCCACCTGCTCGGTAACTGTTACACCCTAGGTGCCAAGAAAATGAAGATGGTCCCTAGGACCATTATAATGCGAGGTCTTGGAGAATCTGGACACATGCAAGCGAAGACTTTTTAAATCTGCCTTCTTCAGCTTTACGTGTAGATGTAGAAAGATAGATACACCTTGCCGTTGTGAGTTCCCAAGAATGAAAGTAATTAGTATTGAATTACTTAATTAGTAGGGATCTATACATCTAAATCACGCGCACTAAGCAGACTTCTGCTTCACGCGCGGTATTCAGATTTACTTTAGCGATTTTTAGTAAATTTAGCTTTTAACTTCTAGAGAGAGATTAATACCTACAATTTCCAATGCTTCTCTTTCTTATTTACCGACTTTTAAAAGGGCTTTATTTAAAAGGGTATATTTTTCTTTTTATGTTTTTTTGCGCTGATTTTTCCGATGATAATAAAAATATTATTTTGTTCTAGGTTGGTGAAATACAGGCACCGTATTAAACAAGATGTCTAAGGCGTCAAAGATGGAAAATGCTGCGGCAGATACGGAAAATGCTGCAGCAGATATGGAAATTGCTGCGGCAGATACGAAAGATGCTGCGGCAGATAGGGAAAATGCTGCGGCAGTTACTCGGTACGTAGAGCTACACTGTACAGGTCAACTACACCATCTCGCCAGCTTGTGGACGGCCACTCCTGGACATTGGTATTATTGATTAGCCCTGCTGGTCTTTGTCTGCTTGTTATAGCTCTTCTCTTCATGATAATGTGTATATTGTCATGTCTTCTTGTCTCGACTTCTCTTTTGTTAAACTTTTCTCAGTGGTCATGTAGATAACTGTGAAAACCGTCCGTCTCTTATAATATGGTCTGAGCGATAGCTCAGCTAAAGGCCAATACCGTGCCCATTTTTAACAGATGACAATTCAAGACGAACGAACATACATTGCCTTACCTAGAACAAAAACTGCCTGTTCTAGAAGACAGTTTAATTACTTAGGCCTTAATGCTTGAATAAAAAGACAAAAATTTCTCATTTTACTAGTCATAGACTTAAAAGTATTAAAAAAATCCCTTCATAACGTATAACTACGATGAAACAAAAAAGGTTTAAAAATACATGTTTAGTTTCCAACATCATATAACCTTATAAACGAAACACATGATACACTCACAACATTTACGTACAGATAGGCGCACTGACACATACACACACAAACATAAACACACACACATGCACACGCGTTTCAGTCAGCATGCTATTCTCACTTAACCGTTAGAGAACTCGACACACCTTTGTAAAGTTTCCTTTGTTAAAGTGCACTATATATTATCTCAATGATTGAATCAATGTTTGGGAAGGCACTGGCCCCTAAGTTTAGGGGTCAGTATTCCAAAGATTTATCATACTGAGTTAATAAATATTTTCTACCTTACCTACCGCTAACTACAATCATCCACACCCCAAGGGCTAATTATTCATCGTCATCTTGTCATGTTTGATTCTCGCCTCTAGTGATTAAACTTAGTGAGAGCTTCTTAGACTCAGTCTCATTTCTCCACCTAAATTACGATCTTGCGGGCTTTCGACGATATTAGACAGCGGTATTATCATCATCATCATCATCATCATCATCATTATCATCATCATTATCATCATCATTATCATTATCATTATCATCATCATTATCATCATCATTATCATTATCATTATCATCATCATTATAATCACCATTACCATCATCATCATTATCATCATCGCCATCATCATCATCATTATAATTACCATCATCATCATCATCATTATCCTCATCATCGTCATCATTATTATCACCATCATCCTCTTCATCATCATTATCATCATCATCATCAACATCATTATCATCATCACCATCATCCTCATTATCATCACCATCATCATCGTCATCATCATCACCATCATCGTCGTCACCATCATCATCATCATCGTCACCATCATCATCAACATCAACCCATTACTGATCTTCTACAAGGCATGTTTTCCTCTCAGACTGAGAAGGGTTTAGGCCGTAGTCTACCGACCATAGTCTACGCTGGAAAAGCACGGATTGCTAGACTTCACATGCCGTTGATTACATTACTCTCAGACATGCATATTTAAATTGTTACCATAAGTTAGGGTACAATGAAATAGGCATGATAACAGTCACAAAGAATCGCTAAAATATTTTAAGTATTTATCCAATGAATATATAGTACCTATTTACATTAAATAAAATTATATTCACAGGACTTACATTAAATTAAATTATTTGATGAGAACTTTTTAACATTTATTAATCAGTATTATTATTGTGTTCACTAAACGTATTTTATTTTCGCCATATTGTACAGTTCTAATGTGATCATTCATATACATACCAGTTCCCAAAACCGAAACACTGCATCCGACGACGCGGCCGTACCAGATGACAACAATGCTGATGATCATGAAGAGATCTTGCTGCCAGCGACCGAGCTACTGGCACTACTGAACATCATCGAAGAAGCGTCAGGAGATAACGAGGTTTAAACATTTACTTACTAATAAGAACCAATTACGACATTTTTTTATATGAGTTAGTTAGGTTCGCCCGCCTCGTACAGTTGTAGATACAGATCGGAATGATAAAAAAACAAATGATTTTGTTGTTTTATTTTAGTTTCGGCTATTATATATAATTTATAGCTGTTGCCCGCGACTTTGTCTGCGTATGTTTTTGTTTTTAAATGTGGTATTAAATTTAGTTGTAGATCTAAAAAAAATTAAAGTGTGTAGTATCGCTAAGCCTTAAGGGATTGGTGCTGTCCGCTGAGGAGTTCTTTCCTCTATCTCCAACAAAGTTTGGGCAAAATTAAACACATTAACGTCTATAGTACAAAAATTATTATTTAAATCGGTTATAATTTGTCGGAGTTATGGTGAAAAATCGTCAAACACTCCTCCCCTCTCCCAAAGGAACCGAGTTTCATGTCGGGATAAAAAGTATCCTATGTTACTTCTAACACTTCCAAGAATATGGGTATAAAGTTTCATGAGGATCGGTTAAGTAGTTTTTGCGTGAAAGCGTAACAAACAAACTTACATTGACATTTATAATATTAGTATGGATAGGGATAGGGATAGTAGCGAATATTTTAATACCAAGCTTAACTAAATCAATGCAAAAAAATAACTATTATAAATACCTCTATAGTAAAGGTCTATAAGTAACGCCTAGAATGTCCATAGACCTGTTTATTATTTAGTAAGTGTAGAATAAAATAGGCATTATAACAGTCGCTAAGAATCGCTAAAATATTTTAAGTATTTAACTAATGATACATGAAATGACGATAAATGATACATAGAATACATGAAATAAGTAAATTCAAATTCAAAAATTTTTTTTTAATGTAACATACATACATTGGTAATAATTAAAGCTAGAACGGTTCCAAACGCGCCCTGGTCTAAGAAGAGCGCACAACGAACTTTTTTACAACCAGACAGGTTTTTTTTTTACAACCATCTCAAAGTCGAATTAATATCTAGCTATCAAGTTAGAGCAATTCAAGTACATGCTTTTTTATCACACCTGTAATTCTTAATATTTTAATAGGATATTTCTATAAGCTTATTGTATTATAAACATTGAACATATTGAGAGACTTCTTAGACGTAGTTTAAATAAAGGTTAAAAATAAATATTATTTAATATAAATTACCCATAAATGAATTAATAATTTTCTGCAGCCTAGTGAACTGCACTACAAGTTTATTTTTGCTTCTTATATTAATATTGTGTATGATGTGTAATAGCACTCCACTTTCTTATTAAACTTTGTTAAATTCTAATCTACATAAAAAAAAAAAAAAATCTAGGTGAGATAGGTATTTATTTTTAATAAATAAAACTGTAAAATCTAGTGATCCGCCATGACAGGTGAAACGCCGAATTCAAAAATATGACGTCACATATTTTTATACAGCTTCAACTTCGAAATTGTCGGCCTATATTTTGAGATTTCAAACTATCAGTTGCTAAGTTTTTTGTTATCAAAAGCTATGTAACAAGGACTTATTAAAGCTCTGATTAGTCTATGACGACGCAAGTAGGTACGGCCATGGCCCGTGACACCCGGCAAGCGTTTTCGCCAAAATATTTTTTTTCAAATATAATTTGCAATTTATATGAACAAAATCTTCAATTTCTTAAAAAATAGGATAAGCTATCGTATTTTTCTAGAAATTTTGAAAGATAGAGATTGATAGTTAATACTTTCGAACATCATAGGGCAGTATTTCTTATTATTCACCATAACTATTGACATAATTCTGCCTTCCAAACCGGTGGTAGAGTCACTAAAAACAGATTGACTTGACGTTTCAAAGTGCTTGTAAATTGGGCTGCGCCTACTTGTAATAAATGAATTAAGATTTTTTGTAATATAATAATTTTGCGAATCAAAGAGTGAAGAAATCCCATTTTATAGTAAACTAGTGGCTTATACCAGCATTCAAAATTATATTTAAAAATACGTAGTAATAAATTAGTCAACTGTTTTAGTATTCCGTATTTGATTTTCTACATAAATATAAGTATATTTTCCCCTTATAGTTGGTGTTCAACTTGTGGGAACCGGTGGTCGACGAAATTGATGTTGCAGATATAACAGGACAAGTTGTACCAAAATTGCGAAACGTCGGATAAACAAAACTTTTACCAATATTTATTTAGGCTAAGTGCGTACGTCCTTTTAAACCAGAGGTATCCAAACTTTTTATTACTCCAGACCGTTTTCAAACTCTTAAAGTTTCGCCCATATTCCCAAAACCAAAAACACAAACCAACATCTGGTCAAAAAATGTAAAGATTACATCTGACGATTGAAACTCGCGTCGCGGCTGAGTTGATTCGCGCAAACATGGCATCTTCTTTTTTTAAAGACGTAGTAGGTACGACTATTTTTGATAAAATGACGTCCTATAAATTGATCGACTCGAATTTTGCTCTCTTATTTTTTTAGTTTATTTATTATCTTTTTATATTGATAAGTAAAGCCACGCCAAAACTTTTGCTTATTTCTATTTTAATTGACCCCATTTTACAACTTGTGTTTCCGAATAGCTTGGCCCCACCTCTGGAGGTCCACTTGGACTACTTTGGGACTTACTAGTTTAAACGGACGCACGAACATCAAACTTTTTTGTGTTTGGTACCGTTTTACCATCAAATTTAAAACATGTTGTATTCATTTATTATGCTTTTATCTACATGTGAAGGTAGCACAATTGTTTAACTTCCATGTTTGTGTTGTTTAATAATCCCTAACTTACAGCACGGTTTTATGTGAACAACCAAAACACTCATTTTAGACTTGAGTGAAAAACGTTTAGGATTATTATAAGGATTATTATAGAAATCACTATAAATAACGTTGCTTATTTTTTACGTTGAATTCTAATTTTAACTTTGATATTATTATTATTCTGGTGCTACAATTGCTTATAATATTATTGGTTTGTTTATAATTTAAGTAGTGCCGTCCTTGCCGTTCTTCACTATGTTAGCTGGAGCTGAATTTAAATATAAATTGACTGGTTTTTAAGGGTGTATCGTAATTGGTTCATAACATTGTCGATTCACAGTAGAAGAGTTTGAGCCTCAGACCTTAAAAATCAATTGAAGCACAGTTATTTATCTAGTTTCATTGATTGAATGAAATATTTTACATCAGAAATATCTCCCAACACGAAACTTAATTACTTAAAATTACATACAACTCTGTTAATTTAGATAGATATTGCTACATTTTAGTTTTAGTTTTTACCCAGTATTACACCGCATATAATTGATACGTTATTATTTTAGTTCGTACGGTCACGACATTTAAATTTATAAATAGGTTGCACAGTTCTAAGGTATAACTCTCTTCTTTTGTTTTTACTAGGTTTAAAACAATAATACATATTTCAGATAACAAACAAAAAAAAAAATCATTGGTTGGACATACCTTTCACTGTTTCATTGCCAAGTTACCGAAAATAATTATACAAACAACAAAACAAATTCCGGAACTACAGTTTTAAACATGGCCCTTCGTGTACATATTGATAGGTATATTTTTACTAGCTGCGCGACGCAATACGAAATAGTCAATAAATTATTACGAAAAAATATTTAAGAAGTAAAAATTATTTTCAGTTTAACTGTGAGCTTCTGCTTTATTCTCATTAAGTTTTTCTTTATTTCGTAACATTTACTTAAAGGTAGAAAAAAATATCGTCCTAGTCGTTCTAGGTAGGGATAAGTTATAGAACGCGCAATTATGCTTAATCAATAGTCAAGCATAGGTAGGTTAAGGTAGGTAATGTAATATTATCCATGTGCTCAAACAATGGCGTTATCACAGTAATCTGTACAGTTAGTAGTAAGTTAGTTACATTACGGCGTAGTAATAAATTCCACCCTCATAATCTTCTAAAATTCGAAGTACCATAACATTTCTACCGCGCACTTGCAAATTGTGGAACAATCTCCCATCAGATGAGTTTCCTCCAAAATAAAATCTAGGGACATTCAAGGGTTGGAACAGCAAACTCCTTAAAAGCCGGCAACGCATCGGTGGCTCCTCTGGTGCTGCAGATGTTTATGGGCGGCGGTGATCACTAAACATCAGGTGACCCACTTGCTCGTTTGCCAAAATATATATAGTAGGAAAGACAGAAAAACATTAAACATATGGTTAGTTCATGAAATACAAACGAGTGGTATGAAATATAAAGGCCCAAACGAGTATTCAAACTAGTTGATATCTTATCGTTATCGTCGTTCTAAGTAACGATTAGTTGAAGAACAGGCATAAAAGCAAATGGTGTAATATAATACAGATACCCAATCAATAGCGTTGTATAAAACGAGTAGTAGTAGAGAGTAGTTAGTAGTAGGTTATATTAGTTTTATCTAGAACGACTAGAACGATAAAATATATCCTTTTATAATTACTGATACAGTTTTACCAGTAAAAAAGTGCACCAGACTCCGAACCTGAAATAATATAAAAGTTTTCTTTTTAATTGTAATTTTAATTTTTAATTTTTGGTTTTAATGTTAGAATTATAATTTATTTGGTCTATTTTGTATGTTAATTAATGTTAACTTTTATTTTAATCTCTTTATTTTGATATTCTTTTGTATACGAGTCCTGACCTGAAACTATAATAATTTTATTTTTATTCTTTCAAATGAGTAGTGTGTAGGGAGTAGGAACAGTTAGTAGGTTAAATTAGTAAAGGCTGAGTATCAGTTATTATAGTAAGATATATTTTATCGTTCTAGATATGGGTACATTTTTGACACAACTTAGTTAAATTGTACGTTGGTATGTACAGTTACTAGTAATTAGCCAAAAATTAAAAAAACCTAATTACCTAGAAACATCAGAAATGAAACTTTTATTTGATCGTTCTAGTCGTTCCAGATGATGATAAGTTACTGAACACGCACTTGTGCAGTAAAAACGAATAGTCTGTACAGTTAGTAGTAAGTTAAAATATCTCTGTGGTTTGCCTATGAAATTAGTAAAGACCTAGAAGATCGAGGCATAAAAGTTTTTAGTCTAGTTATTCGCGCACAAAATGCCGTTAAAACGAGTAGTCTGTACAGTTATTAGTAAGTTAAAATATATCTGTGGTTAACCGATTAAATTATTAAAGACCTAGCAGATCGAGGTATAAATGTAGTTAATATTCTATCGTTCTAGTTCTAATTATTCTAGGTTAGTTATTGGCGCACAAAATGCAGTGAAAACGAATAGTCTGTACAGGTCAAAATATCAATTCAAAAAATTATAAAGATAGTTAATAATCATTATAATTTTATCGATCTAGTCGTTTTAGGTAACGATTAGTTATCGAACGCGCAAGAAGCAATATAAACGTAGTTTAAGTTAGGTTGAGGAAGTTTGTTGTATAGTACGAAGACACGAAAAATGTGTTAAACGAGTAGTATGTACAGTTATTAGTAAGTTAAAATATCTCTTTGTTTTTCCCATTAAATTAGTAAAGACCTAGCAGATAAAGGTATAAAATTAGTTAATATTCTTTCGTTCAAGTTATTATAGGTGAGTAAATGAACACAAAAGCAGTAAAAACGAGTAGCCTGTACAGTTAATAGTAAGTTAAAATATCTCTGTAAAAACCTAATAAAAATAGTAAATAATAATTATATTTTTATCGATCTAGTCGTTTTAGGTAACGATTAATTATCGAACGCGCAAGAAGCAATATAAATAAGGAAGTTTGTTGTAAAGTACGAAGTCACGATAAATGTGTTAAACCAGTAGTATGTACAGTTATTAGTAAGTTAAAATATATCTGTGTTTTGCCTATTAAATTAGTGAAGACCTAGCAGATCGATGTATAAAATTACTTAATATTCCATCGTTCAAGTTATTCTAGGTTATTCAGATACAAGACCAAAAAAAACGAGTAGTTTGTACAGTTATTAGTAAGTTAAAAATATCTCTGTTGAAACTGAAAGCAGAACAAATTATTATAAAAATAGTTCATAATAATTTTAATTTTATCGATCTAGTCGTTTAATGTAACGATTAGTAATTGAACGCGCAAGAAGCAATATAAACGTAGTGGAAGTAGTTGTATGGTACCAAGAAGACGATTAATTTGTTAATTGAGTAGTGTTTGTACAGCTAAAGTCAAAATATCTGCGGGATCTGACGCATGAATTTAGTAATAAGTGGTATGGTTATTGCAATTCACGAATGCGAGCGGGATTAATCAGCGGTAAACATATTATATCTCTTAATATGTTGCAGCGACGTGACGTATCGAAAGATCGAGTATAGTCATAAAATGAATTCGTTTTGCAAAATTACACTTGTTATTTACATATTTTAGACCACAACTATGTATGCCCTAAATACAACCCCAGAAAAAAAATTCCGTGTTGCAGCTGTTCATCTCATAGTAACCATATTAAAATAATTTGAATAGGCAATACAGACATTAAAATATTACGCTACATTAGTATTATTTTTACTGATTTATTGTTCATTGGAGTTAATGCCCTCTGAATCCCTTTAACTAATCGCTTTGTATGTCACTTTAAACAAATATCGTGTGCTGACGGCAGGTCAAAATACAGTTGTCAACATCCCCTCCTCTAGTACCATCTATTGTGAATTGCGTTCAAAAGCTCGTCTGCCCAGCGTGGTGATTTTAAACAAGCCCTCCCCCCTTTCTTGGGAGAGGCCCTTAGTCCAGCAGTGGAGTGATATCGGTTTCAATTTACCGGAAAATTTTGGTTATTAGCCAGTTTATTTTAATGTTTTGCGTTTAACCGGTTAAATGATTAACGAACCGAAATGCTATAGGTTACCGTTTCTTAATGAGCGAACGATTTCATAACGTTTACCTGTTTACGCAAGACGCGCTAGTGACAAATGTCAAGCCTAGTTCGTGACGTGTGCGAGTCGTACTTCGCGGCAAAGAACCAAAATGGTATACATTTCTTATAAATCTTTTTAAATTTATATTTGCCGATTCTTCTAAATGTTGATTTGTAATGACGTCCAGTACGAAATTTTGTTAAATAAATTGTATGGTTTAGGAGTACGGGGCATACACACGCATGGTTTAGATCATATTCGGAAAATCGCGGACAATACGTTGACGTAGAATACTAATACCAGAAAACTGGTTTATTAACCTATACTCGATCAGACGTGGAAAACATGACTAACTCAATACCCCAAGGAAGCGTCCTTGGGTGTATTTTGTTTTTAATTTATATCAAATAATTCAAAAATTTCTGATGAATATTGTGTATTATTTGCGGATGACATTTCTTTATTATTCTCTAAAACAAATACTTTAAATTTTCACTAAATCGATTACTTAATGACATAACAAATTGGATGAATGACAATAAATAAGACATAAATTTACAGAAAACAAAAACAATTCAATTTAACAATTCATTTTTTCAAACAACAAAATATTTATTTTACTTTCAATAATACCAATATAGAATGTGTTGATAGTTTAACCTTTTTTGGGCATTGACACTAATTTAAATTTGAAAAGTCATATTCGAAAAAACTGAAACGAGATTATCCAAATTCATATACGGACTAAGGGAACTAAAAAAGACCACAGATCTAAAAACGGCATCTACACATATTATACTAATGATACGCGTAGTTAAGATTTGGCGTTATTTTGTGAAAAATAGCACAAATGTACAGGACCTAAGTATTTAAATTACAAAAAAAATGCATAAGAATAACAGTCAATATAAATAAAGCAGACTCATGCCAACCTTATTTCAAAAACTCAAGACATCCTAACTCTTCTCTCCATATATCTATGAAATCTCAAAATTTGTAAAAAAAATATACAATTTGACACCAATATGAAAGAAAAAGAACGACGTTTTCCGGAAAAAACTAAAAGTAAATTAAATGCCCCTATTCAAAATTAGCAAAGTCCATACGCAATGTCAGTAAAAATATTTAACCGTCTACGTCATTCCCTTACTACTTATGATAAAACAAACTATCAAATCGTTAAACACTTACTGCAAGTCAAAGACTATCTTTAAAAAAATTTTATACCTAAACGTCTATTCGTATCAAAAAAGGTTACAATTTATCAAAAAACGATAATATTTGAAAAATATTTTACCTCGCTATGCTGACAACGTCTATTCGAATCAAAAAAGGTTACAATTTATCAAAAAACGATAATATTTGAAAAATATTTTACCTCGCTATGCTGACAATACTGCGTGGTAAAAAGCGTCGTGGAAACAAAAAGCACAAGTGACCCTAACGATAGCTCGATTGCGACTGATAGCTCCATTAGAACTTGAATTCAGACACGCACACTACCGCATATGCGCATATATACATATATAGTAACACGTTCAACCACCAGTAAAGCTCCTTCGTGAATTGCAAAAACTGTAAGCTTAAAGATTTCATTTTTTTTTAATTTCCCTTTTTAATTTTAATGAATATATAAGGAGAATTTACACACCAAGAATTTTTTAGATCACTATAAAAGTATTGAAAGCTATAAATTTTACCGTAGCTCTTTTGCCCTAAAAACGGTCAATGTCTTCCCTTACGTAAGGTAAATAGGTAGTCCCTTGTAGGTAAGTAGGTACTTTGGGCGATCAACTGCCGATTATTAAGTTTAATTTTACTTCACTTCGTCTTGCCTTGCCTTGTCAATGTAATCTAGGAGTCCACCTATTTCTCTATATTACTAGCTCTAAGGTTAATATAAATATTATTATGGATGGGAAAGCAAGATACAACCGTTCTACTTCGTCAAAATGCATTTTTAATACTTACATAAGATTTCCTTAATCTATATAGATATTAAAATGTTATGTTGGTTTGTGTACGCTTCAAAAACTCAAAAAGTTCTGCACCGATCGGGCTGAAATTTTAGCATGATATATAATACGCATCAAGGATTGTTTTTATCTATTTTTCTCACCCATTCCATCATAATGTGCATCAGCGAAGCGTGGCAGGGTACAGCTAGTAAATTATATTTCCCTATTCTTGACACTTAACAAAACCTTTAATTATATATAGGTACATATATGTCTACCATACATTTACGGTTAGATATCAGTTTCGAGAGCATAAAATTCTATCCTACCCCTCGATAAATGCTGCTATACTAGTATTCCTTGGGAACGCTGCAAGGATTATAGCCCTGACGGGTTTTCGATGCAGGAAGGCTTTCTCATATTCCACAAACACAGAGGCTAGATGTAGTAGAAGAAAGAGGCTCGTAAGAGTATCAAAACCATGCCTTGGTTATCCTGAAGGAAGGGAAACTTTTTGGAATGAAAAATAGTTAATTATCGAATGAGTTTACAATGGCCGACCCATGTTGAACTAAAATACAATACATGCGGAAACAACCAGAGATAAACGTAAGAATTAAATTGATTTATGTAAATTATATAGTGCTGTGAAATCCCCTAACCTTATAGTATAAGAATGTATAAAGCATTTACAGGCATGGGTTATAAATGAAACTATTGAGCCGTGTGGAGTCTTTATTATTGAAGAAAATACTTTTGACAAAATACTCGAGTGTATTAAGATATGGTAGTAATTTCATGATTACTGTCTAGAGTCATAGAACCGTTAGATTTAATAATTTAGTGGTAATAGAGCTTTTTGCAACAGCTCGTAATGTTGTGTTCCGGTCTGAAGGGCGTGATTTCCGGTATTATTGCACCTGGGGCTTAACACCTAAGTCTCAGGTTAATGGACACAGTGCAGTGTCGGTATGACAATACTTGGCATACCCTGCCAAGTATTGCTTTGTTTATAGCCGATGGTTTTCTCTTATCATAAGGGGGCCCATCTGGCTTCGTCCGTCAATAAATAAAATATAAAAAGTAAAGGTGTAGAGATCTTACCTAGGTAATTTAGGGACATATAGGCCATAGTTAGATTTTGCAGAAAAAACTCAAAAATAAAAAACAAAAAAAATACTACTTATTAGGTACGTATGATAAGAGTTCTCATATTACGAAATGCATTTAAGTAAATTAACTCAATTTAAAAAAGCCAAAAAAATAAAAATAAAAAATTATGTTTTTTAGCAATCAGAAGCAAAAGTAATGAAAACAACAATTAGATGGTTCGACAAAACAAATAGCTGTTGTTTTAACAGAGTACTGAGATGATTTTACTAAAAACCATCACGGCATGTCCCATTTGTTGGCTTGGTCAGACGCCCGGGGAACCCGTTGTAAACTTCCGGACGTCTACCCTCGATTGCTAACGAGAAAAGGATCAGGGCGGCTTGAACCCCCCACTTAGACCTCAGAGTCTTGTCCAATAGCTAACCGCTGCCTCTTAAGAGAAGCTAGCGAGCCGAAAACTGCCACAGTCTTCTTCCCACCTGTCAACGCCGCAGCGGATGCGCTTTTGGAGCCTCTCGTTTCGCAGAAATCGGCAACGGCTTCCCAAGAGCTCTCGCCGCTCAACATGGCAAGAAATACGATGGGCAGCGAGAGGTCCCCACTGATGGCCGCCACCAAAGTGCGGCGGGGTCGGCCACTGATGGCCGCCACCAAAGTGCGGCGGGGTCGGGGACGATTGGTCTGTGTGCCTAGGGATAGTCAGGATCGTCCTTTCTTCCGCAGCAGCACCTACCGTCCTAACTTCCACAATCTCGGGTAATATCCCGTCTCCAGGCTGTCATTGAATGGTGTAGTAGCTAAGACAGCTCCCGAGTTGCTTCAGCCAGCCAAGACCCTTCCCGGGATTACACCCGGTCCCGGCGCCTTCCTGCGCCTTCAGCATAACATCTTCAGAGACTAAGGGACTTCGACCGACCCTCATGCTCCTCGGAAGGAGCGCCATAATCGTAAATACAGGTGGTCACAGGTGTTCAGGTAGAAAGAGCCCGGAAACCACCCGATTTGGGAGTTCCGGCTCCAGAAAATCCGTGGAAGGGGCACTCCGCATATTGCCTGTTACGATGCGGGCAACACCCTAAAAGTTTATCGTCGAAATTTTAAAACTTATGAAATAAGGTATCTTTGCATTGTCTGAGCCTCGTACAATGATGAAAGAATCTGTGAATATAGTAATAATACAATACATAGGATATTTTTTATCTTGTAATTATCTTCTGGTAAATAAATTAAATGTAAATATTAAAGCTTCAATCGCTTTATAAAGAGGGCACACGGGTACCGGTAGTTAATCGATAAATAGATCCTTTAATTTAAAAGTAATGATGCCAATGCCTCAATAGCTCAATGGTTTAGGGGACGGACGGATACTGAAATTAGGTAATCGACCGTGAACGGTTAGACCGATTTGGCTAATTAAGGTCTTGAAATATTGGTTGAAATCTAGGGATAGTTAAACGGTGAGAAAATATTGCACCGATAGGTGGCGCTATTGTCGAATAATTTATTTAACGTGGCGCTGCTAAACCAGGCACGACGAAGTCTGCCGCAGTGCCGGGTCAGCTAGTCATCGGTATAAATTTAAAAAAGCAATGTGTCGTATCTCTTTCGAAGTGTCTCATTGTAATATGAACCTGCAAAAAGTAGCTGTAATTTTTCGTACTAGATGATGAAAATAGTCGTAGTACCTGAAACGTGACATAATTGGCAGAGAACTAAGGCCGCTACGCCGGGGAGATGGGGGATTAAAATCCTTCTTTTATTGATTTTTTATCATAATTATTAACACAAATGAGAAGAGTTTACACCGTAGTCCACCTAGCTGGACAAGTGCGGTATGGTAGGTTTCTTCACGATGTTTTCCTTCACCGTTTAATACAGTGATATTTTGATTATCACAGCGTAAATGTTATTTAAATTTTTACTAGTTTCTATATTTCATGTCTTTCGATAAAATAAACAAATAGAAATCTAAATTTAAAAAAAGAATTACGTCATCACTAGTTTAAACTCTATTTATAAGGAAAACTATATCTTCCAAACTGAAATGGTTCCTACTAGATAACGAATAAGTCGTTTTTAAGGGAGCTGAGTATGAGAATAAATTAATAACTACGAGAAGTTAGCCACTCTGTTGAGCTATTGATATCATTGTAAATAATTCATATTGTAAAAATGTATAAGAAAAATAGATAGATAGATAGATAAAGTCTTTATTGTTAAATTAAAAGTGAAAACAATAAAAAAAAACAAAAAAAATGTTTATAAAAAAAAAAACAAAAAAAAATATTTATGGTATATTATCTGCCCGCAAGTACGTATATATAGGTAAATAGATTCAGTTTTCCGTTAGCATTATATCCGTTTTCGCCAACAATCATTTTATTATGGACATGAAATTTTCCATACTGTTTTACACCCTTGAGGTATTTAAAAAATCGCTTTCAGACAGTTTTTAAATTCTAAACGATGACTTTAATGCCCTGTTTACTCTGTTAGGGATATATTTTAGAGAAATTCTTTCTTGGCGCATTAAAATAACCGAAAAGTAAATTTTAATAAACTTTAATAAATACGGGTCTCAGGCGGTCTTTCAATCCCCAAATGGCGGAGAAGTTGACCAACACTTCAATTTTATTTATTTGTATATGTAGGTAGAATTCAGTTAGTACAGTGAGTCAGCGGATGGAGGTTCTGCCAAAAAATATTCTGTGACAGATTTGATCCGTTACGTCCGTTGACCTATTTAACCTTGTAAATATGTATACTCAACGAAAATGGAAAGATAAAATTATTTAAATGTAAGATGTAAGGTTCTGTAAATATAGAAACAAAACATTGCGTGGAAAGTCCTAAAAGTAGGTAGAAATAGAAGTAGGTATTTGAAGTACAATAAAGTTATAAAAACTTCTAATGAAGTACAAGTTTTTATAACACTTGTAACTGTATCATTTAAATTAATTAAAAGTGAAAACAAGAAAAAAAAAACAAAAAAATATATAAAAGAAAAAAAAAAGAAAAATAATATTTAACGTAAGTATATGATTTGCCAGCAGGTATATATAGGTAAATAGATTATATATAATAATCAAGGATTGAAATGATTCAGTTTCTCGTTAGCATTATATCCGTTTTCGCCAACAATAATTTTATTAGGACGTAAAGTTTCTATACTGTGTTACACCCTTGAGGTTTGTATTTAAAAATTCGCTTCCAGAGTGTTTTTTAATTCTAAACTATGATTTTAATGCCCTGTACCCTGTTACGGATATATTTTAGAAAAATTCTTTTTATTTAAAAAATTTTAGCGCATAGAAACAACCGAAAAGTAAATTTTAATCAACTTTAATAATATTTCATGACGGTATTAACATACCGTCTTAGCTCCGTAACTTTGTGTTTTGATGTTTATAAATATTTATATCTATAAATTTATATTATCGTTTGTATTGACTGGAGATACTTTATTTCGCTCAAGCGGCCCAAACGATCACGTGTTAAACGCTCGTTTACGATGTCAAAGACACGGGGGTGACCAACGCCAGTTCTCAACTCTACGTTTGTACTGAGATAGCAGGTACCCACATAATCACTCTCTAACTGTTCTAACTGTACGACATACTCAATTACCTATGAACTAATTAAGAACCAATGTTTTTCATATATTGTTAATTCAGCTACAGTAATGTAGTAACTATACTCAAAATGGTCAAACAAAGCATAATATTATTTCACTTTAACACCTTCTTGAAAGTTTCTTGAAAGTACGAGTATGACTTTACAGCCAAAACGGCAAACACAAATAGCATTCTAATATTTACATTTATTTTGTTAACGGGTGCACCGTTGTACCTTCCGCTTTTCGTCAAAAACAATGAGTATAGGATGGCACTACTTAAGTAACATTTAAGTTGTATTTCGAATTAATCTTTTATACATTATATGATAATACGGACCGGAGAGGCAGGGGTATATTATAGATATAATAATACAAACGGTGATTGTACGAACGAGTGAATAATTTAGCCTGACAAACGGGTTTTTCTTTATTTAGATCATAATCCTTATCGAAGAATCTATTATACGAAAATAATAGGCCAGAATTACTAATTTTTTTATCTGTAGTTCTAACTTCACACAGTATCTACCTACTTTATAATTATTTTAAATCTATAGATTTTACACTTATCATATCTTAATATATTATTTATATTTAAAATAAATTACCGTATTAATTATAAGTTGTATACCTACTGGAAATTACTGTGATCTTAAATTATTATTTTGTCAAAAATACACATTTATGTAACCATACATTATATTCCTATATTCAACACTTGTTGTTTTAATTAACTAGTTATCTCTAATTGTTATAGGCACTTAAAATTTATATTTATGTGCCCGTTTAACAATTAGGGATAATCAATCTCTTAACTCTTATCTTTAGATAAGTTACCCTTTTTAACAAAATCTTATTTCCTGCACCTGCAAACATGTGTAATTAATTCTTCTAAAAATTCGCTCTTGCAATCAAAGCGCCGAGAGCTGATACCCTAAGCCAGAGGCTCCCAACCTTTTTAAGCTCACGACGCACTTACAAGTTTAGAAATTTCTTACGGCTGCACAGATTATTTGAAGATAGATATTATAGTTTATATTTTTGCATTTTTGCTTGCAAAAATGCAAATTGATCCAAATTTCGTCACACGTCACTTTTTTGTTTAAATACCTTCATTTCAGTATTTACATAGCGGAGAACGACGGGAGTTAAAACTATTCAGAAGTGTGGTCTGGTCTGGTCTGGTGAGAGACTTCGGCCCTGGCTAGTAACCACCCTACCGAAAAACACGTGCCGCCAAGTGATTTAGCGAAAAGGTACGATGTCACGTAGAAACCGATTAAGATTAGTAGATGGTAGCAGGTTAGCCCGTATTTGGAGAGGTGACAGAATAATTCCAACAAGCAGAATATTTTTCAAAATTCAAATTCAATTTAACTTTTATTTATTAGTCGGGGAAAAAGTCTTTTTGCATATTTAGTTTCATTAAACGTTTAATGAAATCTCTTTGGCCGTACTATTTGTACCTCTGTCTGGCTGGTTTTGATGACGTTAAAATTGTGAGTGAGTTTGATTTTTTTATGAAAAAAAATACTTGCTTGGTTTGTTAATTGTTGTTAACTGCCATTTTTCTTTTTTAGAACTAAAAATATTATTAACAAATCTAAATACCTTAGAGTGTCTTTTAAGAAAATTAAGGATCTAATGTTGTCGACTTAGTTTTTCGTTTCAAAAATAAGTTATCAAATCAAACGCTGCATAATTTATGTAAAATGAATAATTAAACGTTTCTCAGTAATCATTGGAAAGTAAGAAAATTAACAATTTATTTTTTTATTTTATTTATGGTTTACATATCAAAATAAAATAGCGTTCGTACCTATACCTTCCTTACCTTGCCAAGGACAATCACGTGATAGTTCTGTTTGCCGATGATATATCACTAACTTATAAAATAATTAGGCGTGATATAGCATGTGACGACGTAAACCACTCTCTCGCTTAAGTGATCCAGTGGTTGAAGCTAATAATTTGGTTCTTAACGGAAAAAAATCCAAGTGTACCTATAAATTTTACTTCACCAAATGTTAAACACGTGAAAACCACTGTACTACTTAATAATGAGGAACTGAAACTGAAGGATACAACAGTTTTTCTAAGAATAACGTTAGATTCTTAACTTCAATGGGGTCCTGATGTAGCTAAATAATTTTTCGAAAAGGCTTAGTTCTGCTGCCTATGCGGTAAAGAAGATACGCCATATGACCGACGTAGAAACTGCTGGGCTTGTCTATTTTAGTTTTGTCATATGGAATTTTACTATGGGGTAATGCTGCTGATATTAGCACAAAAATAATGCTACAGAAAAAGGCTTTTCGTACGACCCGGCCTATACGGGTCTATATTAGGACCTTTTCTACTACTTTTTTACATTATTTTACAAAAAACTAAATGCATGAAATTCATATGACCATGACCAAACATGTAAAAACCAATTGAATTGAATCTCGTGGATATGACAGTTTTTTTAGGAATAACGTGAGATGCCAAACTTCTATGGTGCCCTCATGTAAATAATATATGTTAGCTTAGTTCTACGGCCTATCCAAAAGAAGATACGCCTCATGACATACATAGAAATTTCTAGGCTAGTTTATATTAGTTACCTTCACAGCATTATAAAATAAGTAAATCTTTTAAAGGAAACAGTATACAATTTAATTTAACAGTAAACTCCGCTTAACGTTTTAAAAAGTCCAAAGTTTGTATTAAACGTACCTAAGCTAGAAAAGTACTGTTATAGTGTAAAGGACTACGTTAAAGATAAATTAGCTTGGGTGTGAATTATTGCTCTAACCAGGTTGTTTCTTAAATAGTTTTAAGTGACAATGTGAGATGGTGCTGACAGAAAAAATCACTAAGTCCGAGACGTACCTCTAGGGTACCTTTAGTTTTAAGATGCTAGTTATCGCCTCCATCTCACTTCTATTTACCAATATTTTATGTACCTATGTATGTTACATTACCTAATGTAAGCATCATAAGTATCATCCATTTACATATATAATATGATATTTGACTTTTACTTTGATTTGGACTGGGTTGTCGTATGGACAACACGAATAATGAACCTGAAAGGTTATTTAAATGCGTTTGTCAGGACAACTGTTGAATGAATATATAAAATAAATAAATTAACATAACAGAAGTTAAAGGCGGACAAAGTAAAAGTTTTTTTTTTAATCATCTATATTTCAGCCTTTGGCGCAGTCTAAGATGGTAGCAGGTTGACCTGTAAGGGTAGGGTAATCATATTAATACTTTTACTCATTGTAGACCCACCGGACAAGATTCAGAAATGATAAATTCCCTATGCCATCTATGGAATCAAACTCGGGATCACCTAATAAGAATCCGGTGATTTCACGCACCCGGTTACAGCTAATACTAGCTTCTCGCTCTCCTTCTGTAAACGTATTCAGTACAACTCAAACGTATCCATAGTCAAAAATACTAACCACTAGTAGTCTATTCATCATAGGTTGACGTATTAACTGAATGGTACTAACGCCAATATAGTTCACGCGTCACGTTATGATGAAAAAACTAGTCTACTATTTTAATATTTTAATTTATCAATTTATATTTTCAACCAGCGTTTTTTTAAATTTAATTACCAATTAAAGATATTCATACTACTAAAGCCTAATAATGAAGCGGTGCTGAAATTGCAAGAACAACCAAATGTAAGTTGGTAATGCGCCGAGGGATGTAACCGAAATTACAGTCGGTGCAGCTCATGGATCTATCCTAGGTTCTCTATGTTATCCAGAATACGTAAACGAAAAATACTGTGCAAAATTCCAATATGCAGACTCAGGAACATAGCACATGCATAAATAGCTGCTAAAAAGCTAAGATCAATATTTAAAATTAATAATGCTTGACCATTTTGCCTTCACGGGCCTCCACGTATTTAATCTTACAATCGACTATACAGATTGGCTCTGAATCCAAGCGGCACAGAACCGTGGAATTTGTAACTCCCTACCTACCTAAGACCTTTGTCCAGAAGTGGACGTCTATCGGTTGATATGATGACGATAAATTTCCATACATAAAACAAATATAAAATAACAAATGTAGGTACACGCCTTAGGTGAAAGCGTTTTATTATCCATATATTACATTTTTAGTACCTATACTTATTATTTTTATGGAACAAATAAAAAAATGCAATAAAGTATATTAAAAAAAATTCAACTGGACTGAATTGCAACTTTAAATATGATAACTCTCAAATACGATTTCTTTTTAACTTTTTTTTTATTACTTATGGTGTAGCGCTTGACTACTGTCTCGCCTGATGGAAATTGCAGATGTGGCCTAAGACGGGACGCGCTTGCCTAGAAGATACATATTGACTCTTGAATTAAAGATACCCAAGTTGTAAGATTTAGGAAACACATAACTCGGCTGGGCGTTGCAAATCCCAGCTATGCGTATAAAAAAAATGCAAATCGCTTTGTGTGAGATTTTTGGGATACTAACAATATAAGGGTGTAAACACGCCTGGTGTCTTACGGTGCCATTGTAAAATGGTGAAGGGGGAACGAGATCGAACAATTCCTGAGTACACTTCTCGAAGTATATCCTAAAAAACACCGACAAACTGGCTACCATACGACTATGATCGAGATTTTGGAGTTTAGCCAAAAGTGTCTTGGGACGGCAATCTACAGCATCTAAAGCGGCCAATTGATATTTGGCTGAGCCATCATAAAGCCATCACTACTTCATGCGCTGAGCCCACTCATCATTATCGATTCTTTCCTCCGTCTGTCACAGCGTACTGGACGAAGCTGTTATAAATTAAACTTAAACCAAACCCCCGTAATTAAAAAAAGTTACATTTTCACTTTGATTACGATAAAAAGATTGTCGGTTGGTAGTGATTTTACCGCGACACTATAATTTCAATTATTATATACAAATTGGTCTTTCAAAGCCGCCAGCAAATAGCCATTATATTATTTGTTCGTTTGTGTTAATAACACAGCTGCATAACGTATGACAACTAATAAACTAATTGATTTATTATTAGAAGCTGCACTAAGAGCGGAGACATGAAATTTCGCAAACGCATTCAATTGTGACGGTTACTTTTGCCGCCAAGACTGGCTGTTGCAGGTGAAGATGATTACCGACGAGGAACTCGTCAACGGCTAATTGCACAGACAAAAACATTGAACATGCGTTCAATTTTAACATTTTATTCTAAATGTCTTCATGACATAGCTGTTGCATTCTGGGTTGGCATCCGACGAGGAACTCCTCAACGAATTTGACCACAGACTCAAAATTTTGCATAGGTGTTTAATTCTAATCTTTGATTCATATTGAGAAAAAATCTTGTGGATAATATCGAAATTCCTTCTTCAGCAGATGCAGATGGTGAGGCCGAGGCTCGATGTTCGTGCTGTCCGCGGAGCAAGTCCGCACGCTTGTGGATATGGCTAAAACTTGGGCTCGATGGTGAAATTCGACGCCGGACGACACAGGCGATCAGCGATAAAGTTATCCGGTAAGAAGAACTCACTACTTTAATAGACAAATACTTATATTTAAATTTATTTTAAAATTCTGTTTAAAAAGCTCATTGCTAATCGGATGCTAATCGTTTCGAATGACATTTGATCGAGCACTCGCCTACCTATCTGTAATCCTCAGTCATCATAGCTCTCCATATTATTTTTTTCGAAGTTTCGTCCTCTGCAAAAAACCATGACTAAAAAAATATATATGATACCTTAAGTATCGCGATGTAAGAAAATACTGTTTCATGTTTTCAGGGTATGGCACAAACAAGCGGGAAAGCAGGCACCGTATTTAAACAGATGAGCTGAGATGCGACATTTGCTGTGTGATGCATACTTAGACCAGGTAAGCAGAATTTTTACAACTATACAGTCAGGCGAAGATAGGCCATTTTTTACTTCAGTAAAATTTCTACGAAATATTTTGTTCTATTGTCAGAAAAACTGTTTGAATTTGTAGAAATAATGATAGCTTAGTTACCTGAAGTATCGCAATATAAGAAAATACTGTTTCACGTTTTCAGGGTACGGCACAAACAAGCGGGAAAAGCAGGCACCGTATTTAAACAGATGAGATGAGATGCGATATATGCTGTGTGATGCATACTTAGACCAGGTAAGCAGAATTTTTAGAACTATACAGTGAGGCGAAGAAAGGCCATTTTTTACTTCAGTAAAATTTCTACGAAATATTTTGATCTCTTCTCAGAAAAACTGTTTGAATTTGTAGAAATGATGATAGCTTAGTTACCTGAAGTATCGCAATATAAGAAAATACAATTTCATGTTTTCAGGGTATGGCACAAACAAGCGGGAAAAGCAGGCACCGTATTTAAACAGATGAGATGAGATGCGACATATGCTGTGTGATGCATACTTAGACCAGGTAAGCAGAATTTTTATAACTATACAGTGAGGCGAATATAGGCCATTGTTTACTTTGGTAATAACTTAAAAGGTTAACCCGGCTAAGTTTGTTGTGGGCGCGTTTGGAACCCTCGTAGCTTTAGGTTTAAGTTGGCGAACGAAGTTATCACCATCCCTTTACAATTATGTCAACAAACATTTATCGTGATAGGCCTACATGAATAAAGAAATTTTAAATTTTAATTTGCATTTGGATAAAATAGCTAACAGAAATCTATCGTCTTGTTTTAGATTGGAAAATCTGGGCAAACCACATCACATTCAACAAGCAGCATTTGGCAGCAGCAGCTTTTAAGCAGCTTTTGGCAGTACTCTGGGTACGTAGAAGCAGGATTCAGTAAACATTTATAAAATTTGGCTACATTGTTCTTATTTACATCTTTGCTCTGTTTGCCTTGGCGAAAAATAATAAAGTTATAATCGATGTGTATTTGTCCGCGAAAGATGATATTAATTGCGCGATAGATAGTTATGTAGTAAAAGTATAAAAGGAGGAGATAATGAGGCTGATGATAAGGAGTTTTTACACGTCAAGTATTCAAAGTACTGGTAGTGTGCGTATTTGAAGAAAATAATAAAAGAAATCAAAGATGACAGTATGTTCTGCCGAGAAAATTAACGCCTGTGAGACGGGCAACATGAAGGAGAGCATCGAAAAATTACAACCAACATTGATATCATCCTCTTAAAATGTGTTCTATTGTCTTCTAAAACGGTTAATCGTTTTTATTTCAGTTCTAAAATTCCTACAATACTACTGTTGGGTTAAAAGATGTAACTAGAACAATGGAGCATGTAAGGAAGATTTGATCCCGGCAGCCAAGAAGCGACACCCCTGAACACCATTTAAGAAGGACAATAATAGACAGGTACAAACTTTAAAATTTATTTTGAGGAAAATATCAATTTTGAATTGGTTTAGTTCAAACCATCTTCATCGTCATCATCATCATCTCAACCACATGAAGCCCACTCCTGAACATAAGTATTTTTAGGGATTTTAACTCGATACGATTTTGTGCAACTAATAATATCTAGGCCTTGATTTTTCTTTAAGACATGGCTTTTTACATAAAATATAATTGATATATGATTTTACCCGTCGACGCCAGTTAAAACATTCCTTTATAAAGCTGTTTGGTATTAAACTTGGGACCGACATAAATTATTTTACACTTGTTTGTACTGTAGAACTTAGAACCGCGCGCTAACCTAGTTAATCAAAATAAATAGGTTCTTGTTAGTAAGGCAGATAAATGCAGAAAATAAAACATCCTCATTATGAAACGAATAAAAACATCATAAATAATACCTTGTTATCAAAGAATTAAGAAAAATAATTCTACCCCAGCAATGGCTGGCTGAGCTTTTCAAACTATTGTACAAGCCATGACACTGCTGCACAAGGACTATCAAAAAATATTTTAATTTTATTTTTTTTAAATTGGTAGATACTTTCTAATGCGCGCAGGTTGGGAAGTCCTGCTATGACAAATTTCAAACCCAAGATGGCCGCTACCATAAAATGGCGAATTATATTTTTTGTAACAATTGCCTTAATATGCTTAAATTGAATAATATATTATTCACTACATTCAATAACACTATATTGATAGTCGGGGGTTTTCAAATTTTAAATTGATAGATTTGTATTGTTTAAGACAGTTTACAGTTGTCATAGAAATAATAAAGAATTTTTCTTAACTAGGTGTTGGATGGTGGAGAAAGAAGTTGGCGTTGAAGATTTAAAAGGAAAGCTGGAAGCTGAAAAAAGTGCTTACAGTGTATATTAATAAATTAACGCACCCGGTGGTTTGTGTAAAAATCTGGATTTTAAGTTTTTCGATTTAAGAGCCCGGTTCTTGCCGGACTTAAAAAAGGCCCTCAATAATCCGATTTCCTTCGAAATCCTAAAACTACAATGAGAGAATTATTTACTATGAAGAGTTATTTATTGACTGAGTTTGAAGTTTTGTTATAAAAATGAAACAAATTTTTATAACGAAACTTTTTGTATACTGTTATTATTATTATTGTGTAACTTAAATTTTTTTTTATACATCTTAAGATACACAATACTTTATGTGTTACTTAAGAACTTCTTAGGTATTCCGATAAAAATACTTGATTTCCTTTTTAAATGTAGTCACAGATCAAGTCAACGCCACTGAAGACGCAGACCGGAAGCGGCAGTTGGTCTTTGCTTAATAGATCTTTCGAGAACGCATAAATTACTTTTATGCTTTCCCAAAAACGTTTAAAATTTGTCTATTTAGTTCTTATAGTTTTTTTTAATAAATTCTACATGTAATTGTTTTTTAGTATAATACACGCGTTATACTTAAAATATAAATATTATTAAGCGATTATTATTAAGCGGTTATTATTGAGTTAAGATTTCAAATAGTGACATAATTTTTTTGCATATTTTAACAAGAAGTTCCTCAGTTTTCAACTCTGGGCGTTCATTGCATTGAAATCTTAATGCGCATGAAATATATATGTTGTGATATCATACAAGTAAATAGGAATCAGGGCCACATCTGTTTCGAAAGGTTGTTTTTTGGGCCATTATTCTTGGGCTCGCGTTTGGATAACAAATTGACTAGTGCAACCTTGGTGTACGACCGCTGCTTATGATGTCGGGACATATTCCGCGGATAATGGTTCTTATGCACTCGGTTTCTTAATCCGTAATGTTATAATGGCCGCGGCACGGAAGAGGACACCGTCTGTAAAAATTACCCTTAAAATGTTCGGTATAAATAATTGACAAGGCGATATAACCTTTCTTATTTTTTATTTAATAAAAACAATAAATGTATTTACACGTAATTTTCACGCGGGTTATAAGATATGAAGCATTTAAAACACGTCGAATGTACAATTAGTGGTAAGTGCTTAATATATATATATATCTCCTCTTTGGTTAGAAATTCCAATTTAAAATTTATACAGCTATTGATTGACCCATGCTTTTGTGTTTTGAAAGCTCTAATTCATTGGTTTTTTCCTCTCAGTTTACAGAATGAAATATCGCGTTATTTACGAGTACGAGTTCCATCGTGTCACCAGTGCTGTAGAAATGATTCGAAGGATTACCCGACATAGGACCTATGGCGCCGGTGTCGCCAAAGAAAACACGGTTCGTTGTTGGTTCCAACGTTTTCGTTCTGGTAATTTCGACCTGCAAATCAAGCCCCGTGGAGGGCTGGAGACCAAAGTTTACAATGAAGAATTTAAGGCTTTTGTGGAAGCGGGTCCATCGCAAACCACGTCCGAGATAGCTGCAGGCTGCGGTGTTAGTGATAAAACTGTGTTTTTTACAAATGGAATCAATAAATTATTTATGAGATAGCAAATGTGCATAGATAGAAATGGTACATACTTCGATTAAATAAATATATTATATATTAAAAAAAAAAACGACTTTATGTTCCTCTCTTTCAAAACGCCAATTTCCTCTGGAGGATGTAATATTAATAAGTCATACATACGATAAAGTTTCAAATATTGCGTAGTATGTATATACTTATTCAATTAAACCTTTACCCCACTTTCTCTTATATATTTTAAGCGTACGTGAATAATAAAATTTAATGGAAGGTCAACTGATGTTTACATCGAACGTGAAAACAGCTGGAAGCTCAGGAAATTATTCTAAGAGAGGTGACGTTGGTAAATTGACACTTAAAAAACAATACCTTTAATAATTTTTAAGATAATTTAACAAATATATAACTATATCGTAACTCTATGTATTTAGTACTTAAAGTTTCTTCAAATCTTCTACGAAGGTGAATTTACAGGATTCGAATAGCATATAATAATATTAGCGCACTGCAGTTTTAAGGTTGAAATGAAATAAATTGGAAGTTACTGACAATTAGACAGCACTTTAGAAGAGTTTCACCACTCGCTACCTAGACCCCTTCTTTTGACTCATATGTTATTTATCTTCTACTATGTAGGCTTGTTTAGGCTCGAGTTTCCACTGGTAATCTTTGTCGAGATACTTCCATGGCGAAAGCACCGGACGTGCGCTCTCCGCAACCCGCGAGAACTATCTATTCAAATTTTTGAACCAATCTCGCAATGATTTCTTGCTCGGTTTTCGTTGTCTTCATACTATTCATCACATGCATGCAGTTCTGCGATTAATAATCCATAATCAATGATCTTTCATTGAATACATAAATGAAATAGATCAGATGAATTTAAGATTATTCAAGATGATCGTCAAACACGAGTAATTACAGCAAAAGCGAATCAGTAGCGAATTAAATCACATTGATCCCTTCTAATATACTCGTTATATAATAATAATACCATATAGTGATTCTTCGTCCTCCCTTTTCGGGGGAATGGCCGTATGCCATCTTTAACTTTTTTCTTATTACGTGCGTTTTGGACGTTTAAATAATGGAAGGTAAAAAAAAATCGTGGAGAAAATTGCATTCTTAAAAGTTTTCATAATGTTCAGAAAGGCGTAAGAAGTCTTTGTGCACTTCGTCAACATCTTGCATCGTGGACCACGGCCTAAAACCTCTCCTTCTTGCGACGGGATACCTACAACGGTTAGCAAGAAGTAAATGCATATTATTTGAAAAAAACATTTTATTTAATATCTAAATCTATTATCTAGCTTTAATTGTTAAGGATTGACTTGACGGCGATCAAAGAACAACATGAAACGTCGGAGAATACGGTGATAGCGTTTAGCGAGGAGTTGATATCCTTACCATCCAGTCCAGTAAACTCACCGTCACCGTCGCATGAAAATGTACACGCGATAATGCTCGGAGCGACTCAATAACGCCACCCCAATAATGCGTTTTTAACGTCCGTCGAGTTACCTAGTTCCGTGTTTTATGTAGACCTATTAGTTGCCTGAATGAAATAAATAAATAAAAACAAAGGTTATAGAAACAAAATTAAGGTTGTTGTTTTTTTATCGAACGATATTAGTAAGCTTCATCCATCTCGAAGAGCACATGAATGAGATTGTAATGTAGCATCGTTTTCCCCAGATAATGCTGCTAAATTGTTTGTTAGTAGTCTAAAGTAAACTTAAGAAATATTATCAGGTTTATCAACATTACCATTCTTTCACATTGTATGTACATAAAGTAGTACATTGTGTGTATTATAGAAAGACATTGATTTTAAACTTTCATTTAGTTTAGTTCAAATAGGGCGTAAAGCCGAATTAAGGCGCGCGGCGTCCAAGAGTTCATTCTTCGTTCGAAGGTTGCATACTTAAAACCGCTAAGGACGTAGTTTGGAAGCCTTTGTTTTAGAATATCAATTGCTTTAGACCAGGGCCAGTATTCTCTTTTGACGAGAAGAAACTCTCTAGACCATAGAAATCTAAATAATTGAAAAATATTATTTTCTGAACTAAAGCACGTTGCATATGAATCTTGAACTCTTCACATATCAATCGCATATCAGTCGTTTTCGCTATCCATCCAGTTTCGATACTACTAGACGTCTTCTGGATTGTTTACGTTCATAATTTGTTCTAAGCGTACATTGTGTTATCGAGGCATAGCATACATAAACAAATGTTCCTATGAAATATTAAAACAGTGCCTGATGTAAATTTACGTAGCATACATGGGACGGGACCTGCGTACTACCTACGTGAGACCAGACTGTCTCTAGCTTTATGGTAAAGATTTACTTTGTTATCAAAGAAAATGTTGAATTTTAAACCTATTGTCTTGGTTTTCTTAAAATTGTACGCAGAGGTCTCCTCTCAGTATGAGAAACTTATAGACCATAGACCACCAAGCTGGCCAAGTATGTTGCATGAGAAGGCTTGTAAAGTATTTCTATTTCAAAGCACGATGTCTTCCTTTAGAGTTTGAACAAGTTATACAGACACAGTTTATATAGACACGCACGTAATATTGAAAAGTTGGAGAAACGCGCCGTGCCAATCCTAAGATTACGTATCTGCAGTTCCTTGATGTTCATTTTTCCCTCATTATCATTGTATAATAGAGATATTTATAACGATATTTTGCCGTGTGGTGACGGCAGATCAGAATACGGTTGTCACCACCCCATCTCTACCCACGGGTGTCGTACGAGGCGACTAAGGGACTAGCAGAGAGCGGGCAGTAGCGTCCTCTGTGCTATTACTTCCATCTACTGCGATCACTAACCCGTTTGCCCAGCGTGGTTATTAGTCAAACCGTCTCCTTGGTATTTAGTCCAGCGGTGGACTGGTATAGGGCTATTGATGTTAAGAAGGTACTTAAGAAATAACTTTTCATGTTAATCTTCCATCGCCACTAGAAGAGTAAATGAACACTGTTTCTTAAGTAACTACTTCAAGCATTAATTAAAAAGAGGCATAAAACGGTAGGAAAGAAGAACAATTTTGCAAATACGCATCGATACTGAATCAGCGTACCTATTTTAAATTAGGTTACTAGGCTCACTAAACGTGTGTGCGAACTACCAACGTCGAAAGGTCGATTAGGATATTAATCTGATATTATATGTAAGGTCTTAGTAATAGGCATTTATAAATAAATGGGATCCCTTAATTCAGTCTTATACTATCTTCTTATTATTGCCATTTTCCCATGCTGTGTTGGTCGGAACACCATGTCTTCTTCCATTAAGTACCAGTAGCCGTCAGCTCACCAACCATTTATTTTGCATATCCTCGATCTTACAATCCATTCGTCACTTTTAATAGTTTCGTATAAGGTCAAAGACAAGATATTAAATTACATGATTCGTATCACCACGAGCAAGGCTGTGAAGGGCAGGAGACAATTATCTCCCCGGGGAAAGGTTAAAAATGTATCTTTTCCCACAGCGGTATCAACTCTTAGAGCACTGGCGCACAAGTGGAGATAATGTCTTAATTATATACGTGTAATAAATAATAAACGGGTGTAAACTTCTTCTATTCCACGTTGCCGTGCTTTAGCAGGTGGATACTTTAATTATATCCCCTGTCAGCGGATATAATCGGGGGATATAATTTTGGTCTCCTGCCTGTGCTAGCCGAACTGTGGCAGCACCAGTGGTATCGTATGACACTGCCCCTGCCACGCGCTGTGCACGGAACGCAGTCGGAGTGACGCGTTCCATACAGTTTCATAGGATACGACGGGGGTCCAAGTCTGCAATTGCAATTTTAAATCAGTGGTCAATTTAGTTAAGGTCGTCCACAGTTTTGTTGTGATACTACCTTTACCTAAATAAAAAATTTGAAATTCGTTTTAGTGAACGGTTAACTTAAGCGTGAAACGTGTACCAAATTGCAATATATTCTTGAAGTTTATTTTAAAAACAATTCCATGCCTTTAGTGGGCATCCTACGATGCGATGATTCCTTTATTATTGCCTTTATTTAACTATCAGCAATTTATAAAAAAAAGAACTTTGTTACCAAACAAATAGGTTCATTATCTTATACTATCCATACATATCTATATATATAAAAGAAAGTTGTGTTAGTTACACCATTTATAACTCAAGACAGGCTGGACCAATTTTTATGATTTTAGATTTTTTGGATTTCTCTTAGACCGGAAGAGGATGATAAGTTTTAAAATATAATATTCGTCAAAAAAATCCGCGTTACGAAGTTCGCCGGGACAGCTAGTTATAAATATAAATAATTTGATCGAGTAGGTATAGTGACTCTCAAAGCAAAGGTACTCAGCGGATTAATAGTTAAGGCTCGACAGGAATATAAATTCCTTGCAGCTAGATAAGTTTTCTTTGTAAAATCTTTGCCTTATTATTAAGATTTCTATTGTTTGGACAAACTATATTGCTACTTCAAAGGAAATGAAAAAGCCAACTACTGCGAGCAAGAACTAGAATTTTAGTTGAAACTGTAGTAAACATAAAAGATCGCACCGATTTATAACTCATATATTAACAGAATATTTACTACCATATCACCGGGGTCCCGGTGATATGGTAGTAAATATTCTGATTAACAGTTTTTATGTTAACACCGTTCGCAAAAAAGTGAAAGATACTCCACTCGCTACCGCGAACGGCACATAAACAAGAAGGTACTAGGTAGGTACGTGCTGTTGCTGTTTTAAATTTCAATATTTTCATTTTAGATCCGTCTACTTAAATATAAAACGAAAAAGACTCGCTTTACTCACGCGTAGACCATAATGAATGTAGGTACCATAGCCTTGCGACCAGCTGAGCGTCACCTAATCAGAAAACACGACATTTTACGTAACGACTTTTGGCGTCACTCTCTGCCATGGTCGTGTCACTTTCACCATAATAACTGACTTTCTACGATTAAGTATATTTGGGTGAATCTGTGTGACAATTACTATGTTTAAAGTCATTCGGGACAAATTATGCGGTGTAGGTACATTGAACGCACGCCTTATTTACATAAAATGTTTCCCACGATCAGTAGGTATATACGTAAAGTTATTTAATATATTTTATAATGGACACGGATATTATTCTACGTAGCAAACTTTACTCACCAACTTAACTTACTCGTATTACTACGATCCCGAAGATTGGCTTATTAGGTAAAAGTTTTTACAAGAGTAGGGTGCTTTCGCATGGAAATGAGAAAAAAAAAACAGAATGTTCAATTAATTTGTGAAAATCAGACAAATCTGTAAGTGATAATAATGTTGAAACAGATCTTTTATAATAAGCTCTCTAAACACGTTTAGCTCAGACACTGAAGCATGCTCGGAAGATGTTGACTTCGCGTTCGTCTAAGCCATTATTGTATGTGGTGATTTGTGAAGTCATACAACCGGAACAGCTGCCAGAAAAGTTGTTAAATACGGAAACTAGCAGCTAGTTTCAATTAGTTACCTACTATTTGGATCTGGTAGTTAATTGATAAGATTTTTACACGGGCGTGGTGCAGGGTAAAAATTATTGTAATAACGTCCGAATTATCCCGACTTAATATTATGGGGATGGTGTTATAGTTATTTATTGGTAAGCAGTAGGTTTACTGCAAGTGTCCGACTACTGGTGTAGAGCGTTTCAGCTCTTAATAACTCTCAGATAAGAGAGGAATGGAGGATTGTGATGACACTTGTCTATCATTCAAAACTGCACTCCTGCCCCTTACGTCTAAAACTTATACCTACTAATAAGTTAAATATATTTTTAAAATTTTTCAGTTACTTTAAATTTTAAATCTTTCGATCTAATTATTTTAATATGGTGAGCTCCCAGCCGTACCTAATGAAATAAAAAGTTGCGACGAGTGTGGTTTTATGGGAAGAGACAATTCCCATCGTGTCACACTTATTTATTTGTATGTGTGATAGATAAGTTTGTCTGGTAATTCCATAAATCCCCATTGACAATTCTGAGGGAGCTGTTAAATAGAACGTTCGAATTATCGCAACATAAGTCGACGGTGCGTTATGTGTAATAGTTATATGTAGGTGCGCAGGTGGTTATGCAGTGCGTGAGCTCGTAAACCGTGACCGACAGCAGAGCACATGCACCAAGTTATCTCGTGCAATATGCACCGTGTCCGTTATTGTACACGGATTTTATTTCTCTATATTATGTTACATCACAATCGTGAACCCATTACTCGCTCGACAAGAAATTAGTTTCCAGCCGGCTTAGAGTCTACAGAAGTAATGCTTTCTTGTGTAGACCAATGCTTGTTTCGCGATAGCATGGCATTGCATTTCCCAGAGGGTCAGACTTCGGAATCACTTTCGCGGGGCCGAGTTCGTATCCCAGCACGCACCTCTAACTTTTCTAATGTGCGTTTTTCCCAGCACGCACCTCTAACTTTTCTTCCAAGTAATGTGCGTTTTTACCAGATAAATGTACTTGCTTTAAGTGATATTTAATTACCTACTTAACACGCACATATTTCCAAAAAGTTAGAGGTCCATGTCGGGAATACCCCGAAAGGAAAGCCGATGTTAAAGCCAAACAATCGAGCTTATAGGTAAAGCTGAGAACTGATGCCTTATGCCTTAGAGGACTGTTTTCTATCTATCTGCATCGTAAAACGTTTCTGTGCTATAAAACTCGTTAGGTAACTTAAAAAAATAACAACTCCTTTTAGTTGATACTAGTTCTTGTGTCTACTTACCTACTTTGTTTATTCAAAGAATAGATAAGTTTTCTTTGTAAAATGTATTCATTGAAAGTAGAAATAATTACGCGTAGTTAAAGATTGAACTGATTATGCTCCGTTGACATATTGCCACTCAGATCGTTTTTCGTTTTATTTCGGTTAAATAAAATATATTTTACCACTTTCATAAAAGCTACACTAAAGTAAATTCTAGAAACATCTTTAATAACACATAATAGTTTATTTTCATTATAAAGTGTTAAGTGATTAATAAATAACAAAGATAATACAAACACCGCCAGAGATTATTATTACTATATTGTGCCGCGTGGTGACGGCAGAACAGAATACAGTTGTCACCACCCCTCCTCTACCCGCGGGTGTCGTACGAGGCGACTAAGGGAATATAGCAGAGAGCGGGCAGCAACCTCCTCTGTGTATTACTTCCATCTACTGCGATCACTAACCCGTTTGCCCAGCGTAGTTATTAGGCAAACTGGTATAGGGCTATTGATGTTAAGAAGGTACTTATGAAACAACTTGTCATGTAAATCTTCCGTCGCTCCTAGGAGATTAAATGAACAATGTTTCTTAAGTACCTACTTCAAGCATTAATTAAAAAGAGGCATAAAACGGTAGGAAAGAAGAACAATATTTGCAAACTTTTTTTTTCATTAATATAATCATTAATAATAGGTTTATTATGCTTTCGCAATAGGTCGATTAGGATATTAATCTAATATTATATGTAAGGTCTTAGTAATAGACATTTATAAATAAATGGGATTCCTTAATTCAGTCTTATACTATCTTCTTATTATTGCCATTTTCTCAGGCTGTGTTGGTCGGAACACCATGTCTTTTTCCATTGACTACCAGTAGACGTCAACTCACTAACCTTTTATTTTGCATATCCTCTATCTCACAAACCATGCATCACTTATAATAGTTTTGAATAAGGTCAAAGTCAAGATATAAAATTACATGATTCGTATCACCACGAGCAAGGCAGGAGACAATTATCTCCCCGTGGAAAGGATGAAAATGTACCGTTTTCCCACAGCGGTATCAACTCTTAGAGCACTGGCGCACAAGTGGAAATAATATCTTAATAATATACGTGTAATAAAAAACTGGGGTAAACTTCTCCTATTCCACGTTGCCGTGCTTTAGCAGGTGGATACTTTAATAATATCCCCTGTCATCGGATAAAATCGGGGGATATAATTTTTGTCATCTGCCTGTGCTAGCCGTGCTGTGGCAGCACCAGTGGTATCGTATGACACTGCCCCTGCCACGCGCTGTGCACGGAACGCAGTCGGAGTGACGCGTTCCATACAGTTTCATAGGATACGACGGGGGTCCAAGTCTGCTATTGCAATTTTAAATCAGTGGTCAATTTAGTTAAGGTCGTCCACAGTTTTGTTGTGATACTACCTTTACCTAAATAAAAAATTTGAAATTCCTTTTAGTGAACGGTTAACTTAATGTTGAAACGTGTACCAAATTGCAATATATTCTTAAAGTATATTTTAAAAACCGTTCCATGCCTTTGGTGGGCATCCTACGGTGCGATGATTCCTTTATTTCACCATCAGCAATTTAAAAAAAAAGTACTTTGTTACCAAGCAAATTGGTTCATGATCTTATACTATCCATACATATTATTATCACTACTTAATCCAATTTTAGCATAAAATTTCATTCATCATCAACTATCATTCATTCAACCCTCATTTACATCACGAGCAAGTGTCTGTATTTTAAAATTCTATTTGAGTACGTAGGTATCTACTATAATTAGTTTTAGAAGAAAAAAAAATTAAACTAACATTAAGTTAATTTTTTTAAGATATTGTAATTGTTTAGACTACTTTAAGATTCTGTACGTATTTTAAAAACTTTGTTATTAAATAATAAAGTTATATAATAAGTTAATAATTTGATCGAGTATAATGACTCTCAAAGCGAGAACACTCAGCAGGATTATAGTTAAGGCTCGACAGGAATATAAATTTCCATGTAGCTAGATAGGTACTCTTTGTAATATTGATTCATTGTAAATAGAATTAAGTACGCGTAGTTTAAGATTGAACTGATTCTGATGAGCTGCGGTTAATATATAACCAACATACATTACGTCGTGTAGAAGGTAGTGCCTGCTAAAGGATACTAATGCAATTTAACTCTTCCACCAATTATATGGGTTTAGCGCCAGACTGCCTGCATCAAGCACCAAGTTATAGTTAAATAAAAATACTAAAACATCTGATAATATTATTAAAGCATAAATTACCTTCGCAAAAATTCTGCAAAAGACAGCTCATCCGATAGTTCACAGTTATTTTAGGATGATAATATAAATGTAAGATAATTTAAATATAGTAGGTATCTACTTAAGATTAGGATAAACCTACTTAAGATTAGGATAAACTTATTCCGTCATTTATTATAATGTCTATGATCTAAGTATAGCGATACTTTAGTCTACTATCTAAGCATTTTTTTTATATTTTTTTGAATTTTTATATAAAAACTAATGAACTAAATCTATATTTAGCTTATTTATATTTAAACTTTTTTCTTTTTTGTCTTTTTTTAGTTTTATATTTTTTCTATCTACTTTTTCAAACTTTTGGATTAATTTACAGTATCTTATTGTATATCATAACTTTTTTTTTAAGTCTTTTCTTATTATTCTATATTTTAATAATAATTAAGTGTGATTACTAATGAGTCCTTTAAGCAGCAAAACCTAGATTTAGCAGTGGAAACCGCCGGATAGCTTGTGTTATAGCTATTAATTTTCCATAGTCTAAATCAAAGGCTCGTTAAGATAGCATGATAACATGCCTTTCTTAATGGTTTAAGCAAGGCATGTTATTATATACCTGCATTAATTAGTAACTACTATGATAAATTGGAAAAAAAATAACCTAATCAATATTTAGGTTTACACGTGTAATAAATAGTAAACGGGTGTAAACTTCTTCTATTCCATGTTGCCGTGCCTTAGCAGGTGGATACTTTCATTATATCCCCTGTCAGCGGATATAATCGGGGGATATAATTTTAAGGAGGTTTATAAGCAATAGGGATAATTAAGGAAATTATAATTTCAAAACTGCGCTAGTTTCGTACAGTCGATAATAGGTAAACATAACTTAAGTTTAGCGCTAGACTGCCAGCATCAAGCACCAAGTTATAGTTAAGTAAAAAATACTATAACATCTGATAATATTATTAAAACAAAAATTACCTTCGAATAAATTCTGCAAAAGACAGCTCATCCGATAGTTTACGTTCAGTTATTTTAGGATGATAATATAAATGTAAGTAAGATAATTTAAATATAGTAGGTACCTACTTAGATTAGAAGTTAGTACCTATGTATTTTTGTAAGACTCTGCAAATAGATGATATTGATATAGCCAATACGATTTTAGAAAATAGGAAGTGACTCCGCTGATCTTCCAGCCTGCTGGACTGCAGTTTGAAAGTTACGTTTATGTCCTCGCCTTTTTTGATAACAGACTATTTTAATTAATTTCAGTCTTGATTAATACTTAAATTGAAATGCAAACGAAACCTCGATCGTACTGAAATTTATTGGATTAGAAAAAATTGATTTTGTAAAATAGAAGAATGACTTGACCTAAACGATTTTGTCACAACCTGCACAGCTAGAATGGGCAAGGCACTATTTTCTCCCCGGGGAAAGGATAAAAATGTATCTTCTCGCACAGCTTTATCAACTCTCAGAGCATTGGGCACAAAAGTGGAAATACTTAATATCCAAATAATATACGTGTAATAAAAAACTGGGGTAAACTTCTCCTATTCCATGTTCCCGTGCTTTAGCAGGTGGGCACGTTAAATTTATCCTTTGTCAGGGGATATAATTTTTGTCTCATCCCTGTGCCAGCCCAGCAGAGGCTTAAAAAATGTTACTCTCAATTATGTTTTATTTACGAATGAAGATGATACATACACTTATAGGACGTTGTGAAAAGCGTTGCAGCTGCTTGATTTACTTACTTTTCCAACCAGTTCCCAAATCGTTTTTTAAGGTAGGTTGCCAGGCCTTGTCACGGTTGCATAAGTTAGTGAATCGGGTAGCAGAAACGCACTTCGCAACGTCCTATGAGCCTGGAATAAACTCATTATTTAATAATTTATATGATACATATGGCGTGTTAACGTTATGTTTACTCGTAAATAAAACATAATCCCTTATCCTGTTATCTTTCGTCATTTCACCTACCACAAAATCATTTGTATATTATATTCTATTATTTATAAATATATTTATGGTGTATTGTTATATTTGGCCCGGGTTTGGGTTCGTCATAAGGGCCTTTTTTATAGTTATGACGTACCCACCAACCTGAAATCAATTGGATATCTAATACCCTATCTAAGACTTTAACCGCAGAGAGGTGTGGTCTTATTTTGGAGATTCCAATTTAGTCAATTTTAAAACAAAACTACCAAAATCATTAAAATTGTGTGGTGACAAATTTTCAATACTATCTATAGCCAACCGCTGAAATCATTATCTTAGGATGGATTTTCTCAATAGGCATCTTATGCAAATTGTTTATAAAGTAAATATGTCACTGTCATCTTGCGGACATCACATTAGAGCAATCTTATTCATTGTTCTTAGTAACGATCATATTTATATTTATGCATCTTTGCCCTTCGATTTTATTTTAAGAGCAAAGCACACTTGATACGTTAGAAGCACGTGTGCGTGACAGCAACCAGCTGCATCGTATGAAATTGTATGGAACGCGTCACTCCGATTGCGTTCCGGGCACAGCGCGTGGCAGGGACAGTGTCATACGATGCTACAGGTGCTGCCACGCAGACGTACCTACTGTTACCCACTTTCATGGTGTGTATTGTTCTTTAGTGTTGAGGGGAGTACTTAGAGGACTGTTTTCTATCTATCTGCATCGTAAAACGTTTCTGTGCTATAAAACTCGTTAGGTAACTTAAAAAAATAACAACTCCTTTTAGTTGATACTAGTTCTTGTGTCTACTTACCTACTTTGTTTATTCAAAGAATAGATAAGTTTTCTTTGTAAAATGTATTCATTGAAAGTAGAAATAATTACGCGTAGTTAAAGATTGAACTGATTATGCTCCGTTGACATATTGCCACTCAGATCGTTTTTCGTTTTATTTCGGTTAAATAAAATATATTTTACCACTTTCCTAAAAGCTACACTAAAGTAAATTCTAGAAACATCTTTAATAACACATAATAGTTTATTTTCATTATAAAGTGTTAAGTGATTAATAAATAACAAAGATAATACAAACACCGCCATAGATTATTATTACTATATTGTGCCGCGTGGTGACGGCAGAACAGAATACAGTTATCACCACCCCTCCTCTACCCGCGGGTGTAGTACGAGGCGACTAAGGGAATATAGCAGAGAGCGGGCAGTAGCGTCCTCTGTGTATTACTTCCATCTACTGCGATCACTAACCCGTTTGCCCAGCGTAGTTATTAGGCAAACTGGTATAGGGCTATTGATGTTAAGAAGGTACTTATGAAACAACTTGTCACGTAAATCTTCCGTCGCTCCTAGGAGATTAAATGAACATTCTGTTTCTTAGGTACCTACTGCAAGCATTAATTAAAAAGAGGCATAAAACGGTAGAAAAGAAGAACAATATTTGCAAACTTATTTTTTCATTAATATAATCATTAATAATAGGTTTATTATGCTTTCGCAATAGGTCGATTAGGATATTAATCTAATATTATATGTAAGGTCTTAGTAATAGGCATTTATAAATAAATGGGATCCCTTAATTCAGTTTTATACTATCTTCTTATTATTGCCATTTTCCCATGCTGTGTTGGTCGGAACACCATGTCTTTTTCCATTGACTACCAGTAGCCGTCAACTCACTAACCTTTTATTTTGCATATCCTCGCTCTCACAAACCATGCATCACTTATAATAGTTTTGAATAAGGTCAAAGTCAAGATATAAAATTACATGATTCGTATCACCAAGAGCAAGGCTATGGTAGGCAGGAGACAATTATCTCCCCGTGGAAAGGATGAAAATGTATCTTTTAATAATATACGTGTAATAAAAAACTGGGGTAAACTTCTCCTATTCCATGTTCCCGTGCTTTAGCAGGTGGGCACGTTAAATTTATCCTTTGTCAGGGGATATAATCGGGGGATATAATTTTTGTCTCCTCCCTGTGCCAGCCCAGCAGAGGCTTATAAATGTTACTCTCAATTATGTTTTATTTACGAATGAAGATGGTATATACACTTGTAGGACTTTGTGAAAAGCGTTGCAGCTGCTTAATTTACTTACTTTTCCAACCAGTTCCCAAAGAATTTTTAGGTAGGTTGCCAGACCTTGTCACGGTTGGATAAGTTAGTGAATCGGGCAGCAGAAACGCACTTCGCAACGTCCTATTAGCCTGGAATAAACTCATTATTTAATAATTTATATGATACATATGGCGTGTAAATGTTATCTTTACTCGTAAATAAAACATAATCCCTTATCCCGTAATCTTTCGTCATTTCACCTACCACAAAATCATTGATTTCCATTTGAATATTATATTCTATTATTTATAAATGAAAAAAAAAATGAAATTAAATCTTCAATACAGCCAGCTAATTTGGGCCCTGCTTCTCTATTTTATTCTTATCGTAACATTATGTTAGCCTCGATAAATGATGTTTAAATTTGCATTGCGAGGTGTCTTTATGACCGTCGCAAAAAGCGGTCCGCTCGCAGGTTAATTTTTAATGATATAGAGACTCAGGACCCTTGTATCGTATCGGAAAAAGCTTGAAGATCAAGCAGAGTTACGAGTAATTGTAATTCTTATGTGCTATCTTGTTAATTATAGTATTGCTTAATATTTTTGATAAATTATATTATCTTGTAGCCAGTAAGCACAGACTAAAGGTACAACAAAAGGGGAAGCTCATATTTCCCCAATGCCTCGGCCGCCGGTGCGAATGATGCGTCTTTGGCAGGACTCTAATGCATATTACCATAATTGATGCTTTAGCCTGTGTTTACGAACTGCTTTGTCTACCTAACCTAATACTAACTCTTGTCCACATTTAAGCTCAACATGATTAAGGTTATTGTATTATTATTTTGCAAAGTTGTATCTTTAATTATTTTCTACTTAAAAACCTATGGTATAAATTTTTGACTACAATTGTATTAATCGACCAAAACAACGTTCGGAAAATATTCTTATGTTTCACAAAATGTGGAAGGGAACAATGTAAGTAGTCGCTGTGTCTGTCTTTTTCGCATTGGTTTCTCGCTCAGGAGCTCGACTTCACCGTCGGAGGGCCGAGTTCGAATCCCAGCACGCACCTCTAACTTTTCTAAGTTATGTGCGTTTTAAGTAATTAAAATATCCCTTGCTTCAACGGTGAAGGAAGACATCGTGAGAAAATCTGTGCATCCCTGTGAGTTCTACATAATGTTCTCAAAGGTGTGTGGTGTCCACCAATCCATCATGGGGGACTACGGCTTTAACCCCTTCTCATTGTGGGAGGAGGCCCGTGCTCTGTCTGGTAATGGTAAAATACTAACTACCAAAATATCAATTTTCTAAATATATTTCACAAAAGAAGCCAAAAAAATTGAGAAAAGCAATACCTAAGGCCGGTGATGGAAGTCGAGAACTGCGGATTATAAATTCCACAAAAATTACCATTAGAAAATAGCAAAACGTAGTTTTTTTGAGAATCTTAGACAGAAGACTTTGAATCAAAATGCTATGGGATTTGAGCAGTGACACAAATTGTACCGAATTGAAGGAGGCTAGTGTGCATACACGGCCAATTACAGGGATAAAGCAATCACCTCTACACTTTTCAAAAGTATGGACCGTGCATTGAATAAGATGCTCTTGGCATACCTCGAGGATAAACACCGAGGACAGAGGCTTTTGTCGTAAACGACCCACGGGTGACCTTTTAGTGTAGGTATGTCATGGGCTAAGCGATCGACAACGGTGAAGCGCTTACCGCTTCACTTGACGTGTCGAAGTTGTTGGTGTATAATGAAGTGTTATGCTTAGCTCGGGTTTGTGTTCGTCATAAGGGCCTTTTTTATAGTTATGAAGTACCCAGCAAACTTAAATCAATTAGACCGCACAGAGGCTTTGGCAGGTGTGGTCTTATTTTGGAGATTCCAATTTAGTCAATTTTAATACTAAACTACCAAAATCATTAAAATTGTACGACGTGATAAATTTATAATACTTTCTATAGCCAACCGCTGAAATCATTATCTTTGGATGGACTTTCTCAATAGACAACTTATGCAAATTGTTCTTAAAGTAAATATGTCACTGTCAACTTGCGGACACCACATTAGAGCGATCTTATTCATTGTTCTTAGTAACGATCATATTTATATTTTTACATCTTTGCCCTTCGATTTTATTTTAATAACAATGCACACTTGATACGTTAGTAGCACGTGTGCGTGACAGCAACCAGCTGCATCGTATGAAATTGTATGGAACGCGTAACTCCAACTGCGTTCCGGGCACAGCGCGTGGCAGGGGCAGTATCATACGATGCTACAGCTGGTGCTGCCACGCAGACCCACATCCACTGTCATGGTGTGTATTGCCCTTTAGTGTTGAGAGGAGTATTTAGAGGACTGTTTTCTACCTATCTGCATCGTAAAACGTTTCTGGGCTATAAAATTCGTTAGGTAACTTAAAAAAATAACAACTCATTTTAGTTGATACTATGTTCTTGTATCTACTTACCTACTTTGTTTATTCAAAATATCAAAACTTCCAAGTAAAAAAACAGATAAAAATTAAAGCATATAGTATGTATAGTATATTATAGTCTCTAAAATACAGGTCACCTAGTGTGTGTAGAGACAGCCAAGCCAAAATATTCGTGCACTTTCCATCAAAATCTCGGTAACGTCGCTACTCAAATACGAATTAGCTCGTATCAGGCTCATAATGGTACCGTTACCGAAATTATGAAGTATCCCGAAATTATTTTAATAACCAAATATATCGACATGACGCCTTATTTTCGTACTAAATTTCATATGAAGGTACCTAATCTACTTACAATATAAATGCAGATGCAGCGACGCGACGCATTACCCAACTTATTAAAACCACAGTGACATTAAGTATATACCTACTTGGAAATATTTTTTTTTTGCTTTTCTTTAGGGTAAGTCTAATTATAAAAGGAAGGAATTTATATAGGGATAAATCTATTTATTTTTTAAGGACTCTATTTTAAGCCATATCTACAATTATTTACGATACATACTAAAAATAGAGTCCATATTGCGTTGCTTTGTTCTCTACCTCGGTTTGCACCTACTTTAAGAGCACAAAATACAGGTAAAAAGAAGACTGAAAGAGTATTTTTAAAATTATCTACGTTTAAGGATATGTAGTTTGATAACTAATAACAGGGCTGGTTGCCGTAAATGGGTGAACAAATGAACTCTTTGAGTCTTTCCATACCAAACGACGTATTTTGGTCGATTAATATTGTGGTTTGTACCCTCAGTACAAGTTTAGTACGTTCGCAGTCTTAGACGTTTCGAGTATCTAAACACAATAACTCTAAGGTTTAATGGATCTAAAATTACTTCTGCCATGAGAACTAGCTGAATATGTAGATAATTTCCTTTTACTCTTGAGCTTCCAGCGTTTCGATACTCGAAAATGACTTCACGGTTTGAAGTGTACTAAGCTTTCATTTTGAGGTAAGCGTAATATTATTTTTGTATGCAACATATTCTTCAAATTACTAATATGGTATTTTTAGATTTATACTTATATTAGATTTATTTTCTACTTAGATATAAGCCTACTAAGTATTCCATATAGAGGCTTCAGATGGAATCAATATATTAATTGTGCCCATTCTGGTAAAAGCAGTAGATACCTAATACCTACACAATTTACAGATTATTATCAAATACCAGAAAAAGCCAGTTTCCATACTAATAATTTTTATCTATTTAGTTAGGCCGATACCTTCTAATTTAACGCGATGATTGACTTGAAACTGAAAATTTTATGAAATCATAGTTTTATTTGATAATAGCTATACTAGTATTGAATTAGTAATAAGATTACTATTTTTATGTTGGTCCCATAGCCAAACTTTCACTGAGAGGATTATACTTAAATCAGTGTAACGATATTTCTTTATAGAACACGTAAGAATACTACGTACTCTAAAGTTTAGTTAAAAGTTTTCGCAGATGTTTAACGACATAATTTTTGGTGGAGTTAATACGGTTTATCTATAAGTAGTTCTAGCCATTCAGTACATACTGAAAGCTATTCAACTGATCGTAAATTAGTCAGCATTCTAAATTAAAGATCAAATTCTAAGAAGAAACACGTTAAATTCCAGGTTTTGTTTAATAAAACTAAACTTTGCTTCGATTAAAACTAAAATTTCCCTTGCTCAATCTCTTCTTCTTCCTATACTGGATTATGCCGACTCGTGTTATCCTGACCTTACCGAAGAGCTTCTTAATAAGCTCGAGCGCCTTCAAAATGTACGCATCCGATTTGTGTTTGCACTGCGTAAATTTGATCACATATCGGAGTACCGAGCTAGACTAAAGTGGTTGCCTATCCGTTTACGCCGTGAACTTCATCTACTTTCCTTCTTTTATTCTATTATTAAAAGTCATTTACCTCCCTCTTATTTAAGGGATCGTTTTCGCTTTATCTCTGACTCATCTTCTCATTCCAACCTTCGATCCCGCCTTGGTAACCATCTGGTACTCCCATTTTGTAAAACGAAGTTCTTCAGTAATTCTTTCATCTTTGAGGCAATTATGCTCTGGAACAATCTGCCTGCTGAAATCAGTGGAAGTAGTTCCCTTCCGATATGTAAGAGTCGTCTGAAGGGCTACTACCTCTCTTTGAGTGATGGAATCTGAAGTATATTCTTTCTTTTAAATTGTGTGTTAAAATCTACTTATGTATATTATGTTTGTTATATATTGATATATATTATGAATATTTATATATTGCGTATATTTATTTAAATTATATATGTATTTGTATCTTTACATTTATATATCAACACTCTTGGCACCATCCCGTTCTCTCGCTGTAAGTCCTATCTACAAAGGTTGCCTGTAAGAGATTGCTTGCAGCAATAAGGCCGCCTTTGCATGTCTACATTGTGTTCTGTATACTCCTTACTGTTTCTTTTCCTGTATGTTATACGTGCAATAAAGTGTTTCTTCTTCTTCTTCTTCAAACGAATAATAACTTAGCCACTAACCACACTATAACACATTAGGTCAGATCAAATTATGATAACCGTATTGACACTATCAAATGTCGAGTATCTTAAACGTAATAAAACTAGTTGGTAATACTATCTATTTACTATACCATTATACTTATTAATAAGTACTCATTATACTATCGCAAATACATTTTATGTTACTTTCTTTGCCTGAGTGGTTTGATTTATAGCCCTGATTACCTTTTCTAGTCACTAAGATAAATTATTGTTTTTATAAATAATTTGAATTCTACTTACAAGAATTAAACAAGAAAAAGAAAAGCAGAACAATTTTTTGAAGTAAAACTTCTTAAGGCGCGACTAGGGACTCAGGTTTTTTCTGACGGAAGTAACACTTACTTACAGAACTCTAAATATCTTGTAGTGTAACTGATGTTTTAATCTACCTTTATTCTGGTATACACGTACCTACCTAGTAACATCATAATTTATTATAAGTTCTATTAAAGTATTGCATTTGATTCGATGGTAGAAAATTTTTGAAACGTGACGACATCAAACGAGTCGCTGGGAGCCGATGGAAACAAGCGGCCCAGGACTGTGGATTTTGGAACTTTCTACAAAAGACCAATGTCCAGCAGTGGACTTCAATCGGTTGAAGTGATAATAATGATGATGAAGAGTTAGTATTAGGTTATGTAGAAAAAGCAGTTCGTAAACACAGGCTAAAGCATCAATCTGCATTAGAATCCTGCCATGGCAGCAAAGACACATCATTCGCACCGACGGCACACTAACTTATAAAATATAACGGCGTGAATTAGCTTTTGACGACGTAAACTACTCTCTCGCTAAAGTGATCCAGTGGTTGAAGCTAATAGTTTGGTTCTTAAAGGAAAAAAATCCAAGTGTATAAATTTTACTTCACCAAATGTTAAACACGTGAAAACCACTGCACTACTTAATAATGAGAAACTGAAACTGAAGGATACGACAGTTTTTCTAAGAATAACGTTAGATTCTTAACTTCAATGGGGCCCTGATGTACCTAAATAATTTATCAAAAAGGCTTACTTCTGCTGCCTATGCGGTAAAGAAGATACGCCATATGACCGTAGTATGCCATCTATGGAATCAAACTCGGGATCACCTAATAAGAATCTAATACTAGCTTCTCGCTCTCCTTCTGTAAACGTATTCAGTACAACTCAAACGTAACCATAGTCAAAAATACTAACCACTAGTAGTCTATTCATCATAGGTTGACGTATGAACTGAATGGTACTAACGCCAATATAGTTCACGCGTCACGTTATGATGAAAAAACTAGTCTACTATTTTAATATTTTTAAATTTATCAATTTATATTTTCAACCAGCGTTTTTAAAATGTAATTACCAATCATATGTATTTTTTATTTTAATCTAAAGACTTTCTTAATGAGTCATTATTTTATGCCTAAACCCAGAAAATTAACCGATTATATTAGCGAGCACGACTTTTATTGATTTTTCTGCTTGGCATCGCCCATTTTGTTTCTAGTCTTCGCTGCGTTTGGTTTGGAGTTTTCTTCATTTTGTTAATTTAATTTTAGTCATAATTGGGCTTATTGGTTATTTCATCTTTTTGTTTTGTAATGTGTAAGGTGTGCTGCAGAAATTATCATTAATAAGGGAAATATACTACAGATACGAAGAATCTCAAGCCGATGTAAGTATTTCATAGTACGCATGCAGTGCAATATATGTATATTTTTATTTTGTATTAATAAAGTACCGACGACAATTTGTTTATTTTACTTTTCTATGTAAATCTTGTAAATAATAATGTTTGGCGACTTGTTTTATTTTATTACTCTTTATAAATATGCATATTACTCGTTTTATGTATCTATATCTACATATCTACATAATCTATTAAAACTTTTTTTTTTATATAATCATTGTTAAAACGCCCTTTTTGTGAAGCTTGGCAAATGCAACCTTATCGCACGCATGCGCTGAATTATTTAACTGAATGATTTTTACTGTATTGTTTTAAACTTTTTATCTTTACCTACTAATGTTATAAAAGCGAAATTTTGTATATTAGTTACTTTATACTCTGTAGACTTCCATGTAGCGGCGTATCGATGTTGTATTTTGGTTATACAATATAGAGCTAGAGTCAGTTTTAGGCATATTTTTGTGGATGAAATTCGATGTTAATATTCTCCATTACATAAAATTCACAAAATATTTTTAATAATACAAGTTTTAATAAATTAAATTTGTATTATTGGAGCAGAGATGATGCACAGTATCTATGAGAGTGCCAACGCTTTTTCACCATTTTTTTTATAGTAGGTAATAATAGTCAGACCCAGCAGGTGGGCCGCCTGATGGTAAACGGAGACCATAGCCTAAAAACAGAGCAACACTTCATAGGGCATGCAAGGAGAACGTCCTGCAACACGGCTCCGTGTCCATCGAATTTGAGCCGTCGGTGTAAAGCCTCACGTACCCTGTAATTACACCGGCAACCACGCATTTCAGACCGGAACACAGCATTGCAACAATGCTGCTTAGCGGCAGAAATAAGCATGGCGATAGTAGTTCCCCAGACGAGCTCTGTCACAAAAAGCTAAAGATATTCATACTACTAAAGCCTAATACTGAAGCGGTGCTGTAATTGCAAGAACAACCAAATGTAAGTTGGTAATGCGCCGAGGGATGTAACCGAAATTACAGTCGGTGCAGCTCATGGATCTATCCTAGGTTCTCTATGTTATCCAGAATACGTAAACGAAAAATACTGTGCAAAATTCCAATATGCAGACTCAGGAACAAAGCACATGCATAAATAGCTGCTAAAAAGCTAAGATCAATATTTATAATTAATAATGCTTGACCATTTTGCCTTCACGGGCCTCCACGTGTTTAATCTTACAATCGACTATACAGATTGGCTCTGAACTGCATGCGATCCCAGCAAAAAATCGTCTTCAGCAAATTCCATATCACATTGCTCGGAGGAGACGTTGGGGTCCCAAGGTGCTGGAATGGCAGCCCCGCACGCAGCGTTGGTCGACCCCCAACGAGGTGGACAGACGACATTTAACGCGTCGCAGATAGCCGCTGGATCCAAGCGGCACAGAACCGTGGAATTTGGAACTCCCTACCTACCTAAGACCTTTGTCCAGAAGTGGACGTCTATCGGTTGATATGATGACGATAAATTTCCATACATAAAACAAATATAAAATAACAAATGTAGGTACACGCCTTAGGTGAAAGCGTTTTATTATCCATCTATTACATTTTTAGTAAACTTATTATTTTTATGGAACAAATAAAAAAATGCAATACAGTATATTGAAAAAAATTCAACTGGACTGAATTGCAACTTTAAATATGATAACTCTCAAATACGATTTCTTTTTAACTTTTTTTTTATTAGTTTTGGAGTAGCGCTTGACTACAGTCTCGCCTGATGGAAATTGCAGATGTGGCCTAAGACGGGACGCGCTTGCCTAGAAGATACATATTGACTCTTGAATTAAAGATACCCAAGTTGTAAGATTTAGGAAACACATAACTCGGCAGGGCGTTGCAAATCCCAGCCATGCGTATAAAAAAAAATGCAAATCGCTTTGTGTGAGATTTTTGGGATACTAACAATATAAGGACGTAAACACGCCCGGTGTCTTACGGTGCCATTGTAAAATGGTGAAGGGGGAACGAGATCGAACAATTCCTGAGTACACTTCTCGAAGTGTATCCTAAAAAACACCGACAAACTGGCTACCCTACGACTATGATCGAGATTTTGGAGTTTAGCCAAAAGTGGTGAAACCTCGCCTATAAGTCTCTTGGGACGGCAATCTACAGCATCTAAAGCGGCCAATTGATATTTGGCTGAGCCATCATAAAGCCATTACTACTTCAGTACTCCATGCACAACCGCACCTGAGCCTGATATAGGGTAACCAGTTGGTGGGGCATGAAGTACCGCCTCACATTATTGAGAATACCAATTATTTTTTGGTGGCTGGTGGTTCTTTAGATTCTATGGATCTACCGAAGTTGATGTTAGCAGAGATATCAGCTCTCAGGAGGTCAATTAGGTCAGTGTTCCGTTCGGAAATACCTTGAAAAAGTTGGAGTCAGTCAGAATAGTAAATTTGAACTCCACTAAATTCGCATCACCCCAATCAGAAACTTCTTCAAGGGAGGATTTCAAGCATTGTTTCATTTCACTCTGAGATCTACATCGCGTATACTTCTTGTGCTTGGAGTCGTAACTCTCCGTTACAGTGCTACCATCCCAAGGATTCCAGACTTTAGCAGATCATTACGGTGCAGAAGAAACAGATATTATGTAATACTCTTAATCCAGCTAAAAATCACATTATCACTACTCATAAGCAAAGTTTTAAATTATAATAACAAAATATTATGCTTTTAATTAACTAGTTATAAGAGTAAAAAAATTGTGTTAAATCCAAATAACCATTATGTAAAATATCGACTACCTTGTACCAAGTTTAATAAAGAGCCTGGCTTTTCGATTAAGGGTCTCAAACACAAAGAAAAAAACTTTGAAAAAAGTTATTAAAAATATCATATTGTAATCGATGTCATAAATTTAAACTGACAGGATTTGAACCTGCGACTCTGGCAGTCGCAGCCTGAGCTACGGCTCTTCAACTACCGATACCGATATTAGTATATGCATTTATATCTGATATTATATCTGGTACTGATATTATATTCTTATCAATCACTAACAATCCCAGTGCTGGCAACGGGATTGCTTGACGCATTTACTTACCTCTTGGCGGTGTATCTTCACACCATTTGAGCTATAGAATATTAAGTATTTATGCAGTTTCAGGATATTAAGATTATGGTAGGTTTACCTACTTGGAACAAATCAATTTAAAATATCAACATGATGGGGCAGCGGGCTTTCAAAATACGTGGTCACATAGACACGTCTAAAATAATTTACAATAGTCATATGATAGGGCTGAGCCCCAAAGCGTTGAGTTTTCAAAAAAATATCAACGTAGACTTCACAAGGCAGCCATTCTTAAACATGGATTAGAAAAGCTGGTGTTAATCTGAGCTAAATTAGTGAATTATTGTAAAATAGCGTTTACTAGACAAACCTATCCTAATTTAAAGTGGCATTTACCACGAGATCAAAGGCGTTGGACTTCTGTATTCTTCTTTATACTGTGACTATGCAGAGGACAGAGCGCATGACGAGAGTGGCACTGCAGGGTATTGATTTTCTCTAATAAAGGAGTGGCCTGCGTCCAGTTTGGCTCCAGTCATCGTTTCGTTTGGTTGTGTCTCAGTTATTTAAGGTATATTTATTAATTCTCTATTTAGGGTTTTTGCGTGTGTGTATAAATGCAAGAGACATTCATTAAGCAGGAAATACTCTTCAAGTGCGGAGAATATAATGTCAACGTAAGTATATTGTAATATTAAATAATATGGTATATAGGTATTTTATATATATTCTTTAGGTTGCCGGTATCTAGTATGTATCTATTAGGCAGACAATGTATTTTACGCTAGATTTATCATCTGTGTTTAGTTACAGTGCATACACCCTTTTTGCTAAGCTCGCCCGGGTAAAGCTAGCATACGCATGCGCAGAATGTACCAATTGGGTATTGGGTGTAGCTTTTAACCAAGGTGACCTGAAAGATATCTGAGATTAAAACTCAAACTTACCTAAAATCTAGCCCCATTATCTTGTCATTATATCATATTATTTTTCACAACAGGCAAAAAAGTTTGTCACTTTGAAGAATGGTGGTAGAATACCACCAACCCATAACTTTAATTAAAAAGAATTCAGAACTTAATTATTATTAGACATATACAAATTGGTATACTCAAAATAAGCCATAATATTCTTTTTTAACTTTTGGGCAATAGACAGTGCAGTGTATCATTCTCAATCAGTGCGAATAATTTATTAAAATTTGCACTGTGACCACGCCATTTTTTAAGCTCACCCGGGCAAAGCTAGCATACGCATGCGCAGAGTCTAGTCATCATTATTGGTTTTTTCCTTCAACTTTCACATCATATTGGATGGAGCTTTTAAACTTGAAACTTTAATAACTTTTAAATTATTCTGACCATAGAAACTCAAACCTCAACCTTGTAAATGAGAGTCATCTTGTAAATGAGAATGTCAAGTTTGTAATTGAGATAATGCCACTTTGTTTACTCAGGCTACCTGAAATTACGTCAACGTTGCGCGGTGCATAATGCTTAGGGAACTCCTCACTTATCAGGGGAAAAAAATATAAATTCGGTTTTTGTAATTCATAAGAAAAAAATTAATAATACAAACACAAAATACCACACCTTGTGGCATGAGACACAGACAATTGGTCAGTTTTTATTGATTCAACCACGAAACCATAATCTTAATTATTATTAGTAATAGTATACGTATACAAATTGGTATTTCAAAATAGACAGCAAAAATAATCTTATTTGCTTGGTTTACCACCTAATAACGCAGCTGCATAACGCATGCGCACACTTATTGATTTGATCATAACAAAGAACGGGCCGTGTTCAGTTGGTGGATCATTCTCGATCTGTGCAAACGTTTTTTGTTCATAGGATATACAAATTGGTATTTCGAAACAGTTAACTAATAGCCATAATATTCTTTATTAACTGGGCTTACCCACCCAATAACAACCACCACCACTTATTGCCTTTGTTCATCGATTGAAACCGTAAACGGGACACAGGACTGATGAACCATTTCCGTTGCAAAGCAGGACAATAAACAGTGCCGTTGGTGGATCATTCTTGATCAGTGCGAACTTTTTCGTTGAGCGACATAATGTTATCTACTTTTTATTAAAAAAAGTTAAGATTCAGCATTTCGACACCCTCTTTGTAAGCTCGCCCGGGCAAAGCTAGCATACGCATGCGCAAAGTCTACTCGTCATTAGTTATTTTTTTCTTCAACTTGCCCACCGGTTTTAAACTTGATGATGATTAAACTTGATACTTGAATGGAGCTTTTAAACTTGGTGGCTTTAAAAATATTTCTGACTTTGAAAACTCAAACCGGATCCCCTTATCTTATAATTCAAATTGATAATGCCTCTTTGTTAACTAAAACCACAAGTTTGGTTCGAGTTATATTAATCGGTTTCTACGCGACATCAAACCGGAAAGTATCGCTTACCGCCTTTTTAGAGACGTACCGCCTTTATCGGTAGGGTGCTATCGTGGTAGCATGCCTGCAAACAGACATAATATTCTTTGTTAGCTCGGATGACTCGTCCAATAACGCAGCTGCATAACGCATGCGCACAGTTTTTGATTTGTTCATAACAACCATATCAAAGCAAGTAACCGCTTTTTCGTGGTAAAGCACGACAAGGAACAGTGCAGCGACTCTCACTTGGTGGATCATTCTCCATTAGTCATCATCATGATCAACTCTTTGCCGGCCCACTAAGGGGCACGGGTCTCTTCTCAGATTTAAGATGTTTCAGGCTTAGTCGACCACGCTTGCAAAGTGCGGATTGGTAGACTTCACACACATTTGAGAACGTTATCCTCCTCCTTCCTCAAGATGTTCTTCTTCACCATCAAAGCAAGTGATATTTAAAATGTCTTAAATTGTCACAGCTCTCAATCATTACGAACAGTTTTTGTTGTCCGAAAAGATTTAATCCCCATTCTAAATGGTAAGACTTAGCATTGTGATTGCACCTCTTTTGTAAGCTGACAAAAGAGCAGCAAAGCTATCATACGCATGCGCTGAGCCCACTCATCATTATCGATTCTTTCCTCCGTCTGTCACAGCGTACTGGACGAAGCTGTTATAAATTAAACTTAAAACAAACCCCCTAAAAAAGTTGCATTTTCACTTTGATTACGATAAAAAGATTGTCGGTTGGTAGTGATTTTACCGCGACACTATAATTTCAATTATTATATACAAATTGGTCTTTCAAAGCCGCCAGCAAATAGCCATTACATTATTTGTTCGTTTGTGTTAATAACGCAGCTGCATAACGTATGACAACTAATAAACTAATTGATTTATTATTAGAAGCTGCACTAAGAGCGGAGACATGAAATTTCGCAAACGCATTCAATTGTGACGGTTACTTTTACTTACCGCCAAGACTGGCTGTTGCAGGTGAAGATGATTACCGACGAGGAACTCGTCAACGGCTAATTGCACAGACAAAAACATTGAACATGCGTTCAATTTTAACATTTTATTCTAAATGTCTTCATGACATAGCTGTTGCATTCTGGGTTGGCATCCGACGAGGAACTCCTCAACGAATTTGACCACAGACTCAAAATTTTGCATAGGTGTTTAATTCTGATCTTTGATTCATATTGAGAAAAAATCTTGTGGATAAATTCGAAATTCCTTCTTCAGCAGATGCAGATGGTGAGGCCGAGGCTCGATGTTCGTGCTGTCCGCGGAGCAAGTCCGCACGCTTGTGGATATGGCTAAAACTTGAGCTCGATGGTGAAATTCGACGCCGGACGACACAGGCGATCAGCGATAAAGTTATCCGGTAAGAAGAACTCACTACTTTAATAGACAAATACTTATATTTAAATTTATTTTAAAATTCTGTTTAAAAAGCTCATTGCTAATCGGATGCTAATCGTTTCGAATGACATTTGATCGAGCACTCGCCTACCTATCTGTAATACCTGAAGCGTGTTCTTAGATTCACCCGTTTACTAAACCCTCAGTCATCAAAGCTCTCCATATTATTTTTTTCGAAGTTTCGTCCTCTGCAAAAAACCATGACTGAAAAAAAACATACAATCTTCTCAGGAGAGATGATCACTAAATGAATCAGATCAGATCGATCAAAAATTTGTAAAATAATTTACTTCAGTAAAATTTCTACGAAATATTTTGTTCTCTTGTCAGAAAAACTGTTTGAATTTGTAGAAATAATGATAGCTTAGTTACCTGAAGTATCGCAATATAAGAAAATACTGTTTCATGTTTTCAGGGTACGGCACAAACAAGCGGGAAAAGCAGGCACCGTATTTAAACAGATGAGATGAGATGCGACATATGCTGTGTGATGCATACTTAGACCAGGTAAGCAGAATTTTTAGAACTATGCAGTGAGGCGAAGAAAGGCAATTTTTTACTTCAGTAAAATTTCTACGAAATATTTTGATCTCTTCTCAGAAAAACGGTTAGAATTTGTAGAAATGATGATAGCTTAGTTACCTGAAGTATCGCAATATAAGAAAATACAATTTCATGTTTTCAGGGTATGGCACAAACAAGCGGGAAAGCAGGCACCGTATTTAAACAGATGAGATGAGATGCGACATATGCTGTGTGATGCATACTTAGACCAGGTAAGCAGAATTTTTACAACTATACAGTCAGGCGAAGATAGGCCATTTTTTACTTCAGTAAAATTTCTACGAAATATTTTGTTCTCTTCTCAGAAAAACTGTTTGAATTTGTAGAAATAATGATAGCTTAGTTACCTGAAGTATCGCAATATAAGAAAATACTGTTTCATGTTTTCAGGGTACGGCACAAACAAGCAGGAAAAGCAGGCACCGTATTTAAACAGATGAGATGAGATGCGATATATGCTGTGTGATGCATACTTAGACCAGGTAAGCAGAATTTTTAGAACTATACAGTGAGGCGAAGAAAGGCCATTTTTTACTTCAGTAAAATTTCTACGAAATATTTTGATATCTTCTCAGAAAAACTGTTTGAATTTGTAGAAATGATGATAGCTTAGTTACCTGAAGTATCGCAATATAAGAAAATACAATTTCATGTTTTCAGGGTATGGCACAAACAAGCGGGAAAGCAGGCACCGCATTTAAACAGATGAGATGAGATGCGACATATGCTGTGTGATGCATACTTAGACCAGGTAAGCAGAATTTTGCAACTATGCAGTCAGGCGAAGATAGGCCATTTTTTACTTCAGTAAAATTTCTACGAAATATTTTGTTCTCTTGTCAGAAAAACTGTTTGAATTTGTAGAAATAATGATAGCTTAGTTACCTGAAGTATCGCAATATAAGAAAATACTGTTTCATGTTTTCAGGGTATGGCACAAACAAGCGGGAAAAGCAGGCACCGTATTTAAACAGATGAGATGAGATGCAACATTTGCTGTGTGATGCATACTTAGACCAGGTAAGCAGAATTTTTACAACTATACAGTCAGGCGGAGATAGGCCATTTTTTACTTCAATAAAACTTCTACGAAATATTTTGTTCTCTTCTCGGAAAAACTGTTTGAATTTGTAGAAATAATGATAGCTTGGTTACCTGAAGTATCGCAATATAAGAAAATACTGTTTCATGTTTTCAGGGTACGGCACAAACAAGCAGGAAAAGCAGGCACCATATTTAAACAGATGAGATGAGATGCGATATATGCTGTGTGATGCATACTTAGACCAGGTAAGCAGAATTTTTAGAACTATACAGTGAGGCGAAGAAAGGCCATTTTTTACTTCAGTAAAATTTCTACGAAATATTTTGATCTCTTCTCAGAAAAACTGTTTGAATTTGTAGAAATGATGATAGCTTAGTTACCTAAAGTATCGCAATATAAGAAAATACAGTTTCATGTTTTCAGGGTATGGCACAAACAAGCGGGAAAGCAGGCACCGCATTTAAACAGATGAGATGAGATGCGACATATGCTGTGTGATGCATACTTAGACCAGGTAAGCAGAATTTTTGCAACTATGCAGTCAGGCGAAGATAGGCCATTTTTTACTTCAGTAAAATTTCTACGAAATATTTTGTTCTCTTGTCAGAAAAACTGTTTGAATTTGTAGAAATAATGATAGCTTAGTTACCTGAAGTATCGCAATATAAGAAAATACTGTTTCATGTTTTCAGGGTATGGCACAAACAAGCGGGAAAAGCAGGCACCGTATTTAAACAGATGAGATGAGATGCAACATTTGCTGTGTGATGCATACTTAGACCAGGTAAGCAGAATTTTTACAACTATACAGTCAGGCGGAGATAGGCCATTTTTTACTTCAATAAAACTTCTACGAAATATTTTGTTCTCTTCTCGGAAAAACTGTTTGAATTTGTAGAAATAATGATAGCTTGGTTACCTGAAGTATCGCAATATAAGAAAATACTATTTCATGTTTTCAGGGTATGGCACAAACAAGCGCAAAAGCAGGCACCGTATTTAAACAGATGAGATGAGATGCGACATACGCTGTGTGATGCATACTTAGACCAGGTAAGCAGAATTTTTACAACTATGCAGTCAGGCGAAGATAGGCCATTTTTTACTTCAGTAAAATTTCTACGAAATATTTTGTTCTCTTCTCAGAAAAACTGTTTGAATTTGTAGAAATGATGATAGCTTAGTTACCTGAAGTATCGCAATATAAGAAAATACAATTTCATGTTTTCAGGGTATGGCACAAACAAGCGGGAAAGCAGGCACCGTATTTAAACAGATGAGATGAGATGCGACATATGCTGTGTGATGCATACTTAGACCAGGTAAGCAGAATTTTTGCAACTATGCAGTCAGGCGGAGATAGGCAATTTTTTACTTCAATAAAATTTCTATGAAATACTTGTTCTCTTCTCGGAAAAACTGTTTGAATTTGTAGAAATAATGATAGCTTAGTTACCTGAAGTATCGCAATATAAGAAAATACTGTTTCATGTTTTCAGGGTATGGCACAAACAAGCGGGAAAAGCAGGCACCGTATTTAAACAGATGAGATGAGATGCAACATTTGCTGTGTGATGCATACTTAGACCAGGTAAGCAGAATTTTTACAACTATACAGTCAGGCGGAGATAGGCCATTTTTTACTTCAATAAAACTTCTACGAAATATTTTGTTCTCTTCTCGGAAAAACTATTTGAATTTGTAGAAATAATGATAGCTTGGTTACCTGAAGTATCGCAATATAAGAAAATACTATTTCATGTTTTCAGGGTATGGCACAAACAAGCGCAAAAGCAGGCACCGTATTTAAACAGATGAGATGAGATGCGACATACGCTGTGTGATGCATACTTAGACCAGGTAAGCAGAATTTTTACAACTATGCAGTCAGGCGGAGATAGGCCATTTTTTACTTCAGTAAAATTTCTACGAAATATTTTGTTCTCTTGTCAGAAAAACTGTTTGAATTTGTAGAAATAATGATAGCTTAGTTACCTGAAGTATCGCAATATAAGAAAATACTGTTTCATGTTTTCAGGGTATGGCACAAACAAGCGGGAAAAGCAGGCACCGTATTTAAACAGATGAGATGAGATGCAACATTTGCTGTGTGATGCATACTTAGACCAGGTAAGCAGAATTTTTACAACTATATAGTCAGGCGGAGATAGGCCATTTTTTACTTCAGTAAAATTTCTACGAAATATTTTGTTCTCTTGTCAGAAAAACTGTTTAAATTTGTAGAAATAATGATAGCTTAGTTACCTGAAGTATCGCAATATAAGAAAATACTGTTTCATGTTTTCAGGGTATGGCACAAACAAGCGGGAAAAGCAGGCACCGTATTTAAACAGATGAGATGAGATGCAACATTTGCTGTGTGATGCATACTTAGACCAGGTAAGCAGAATTTTTACAACTATACAGTCAGGCGGAGATAGGCCATTTTTTACTTCAATAAAACTTCTACGAAATATTTTGTTCTCTTCTCGAAAAACTGTTTGAATTTGTAGAAATAATGATAGCTTGGTTACCTGAAGTATCGCAATATAAAAAAATACTATTTCATGTTTTCAGGGTATGGCACAAACAAGCGCAAAAGCAGGCACCGTATTTAAACAGATGAGATGAGATGCGACATATGCTGTGTGATGCATACTTAGACCAGGTAAGCAGAATTTTTGCAACTATGCAGTCAGGCGAAGATAGGCCATTTTTTACTTCAGTAAAATTTCTAGGAAATATTTTGTTCTCTTGTCAGAAAAACTGTTTGAATTTGTAGAAATAATGATAGCTTAGTTACCTGAAGTATCGCAATATAAGAAAATACTGTTTCATGTTTTCAGGGTATGGCACAAACAAGCGGGAAAAGCAGGCACCGTATTTAAACAGATGAGATGAGATGCAACATTTGCTGTGTGATGCATACTTAGACCAGGTAAGCAGAATTTTTACAACTATACAGTCAGGCGGAGATAGGCCATTTTTTACTTCAATAAAACTTCTACGAAATATTTTGTTCTCTTCTTGGAAAAACTGTTTGAATTTGTAGAAATGATGATAGCTTAGTTACCTGAAGTATCGCAATATAAGAAAATACTGTTTCATGTTTTCAGGGTATGGCACAAACAAGCGGGAAAAGCAGGCACCGTATTTAAACAGATGAGATGAGATGCAACATTTGCTGTGTGATGCATACTTAGACCAGGTAAGCAGAATTTTTACAACTATACAGTCAGGCGGAGATAGGCCATTTTTTACTTCAATAAAACTTCTACGAAATATTTTGTTCTCTTCTCGGAAAAACTGTTTGAATTTGTAGAAATAATGATAGCTTGGTTACCTGAAGTATCGCAATATAAGAAAATACTATTTCATGTTTTCAGGGTATGGCACAAACAAGCGCAAAAGCAGGCACCGTATTTAAACAGATGAGATGAGATGCGACATACGCTGTGTGATGCATACTTAGACCAGGTAAGCAGAATTTTTAAAACTATGCAGTCAGGCGGAGATAGGCCATTTTTTACTTCAGTAAAATTTCTACGAAATATTTTGTTCTCTTGTCAGAAAAACTGTTTGAATTTGTAGAAATAATGATAGCTTAGTTACCTGAAGTATCGCAATATAAGAAAATACTGTTTCATGTTTTCAGGGTATGGCACAAACAAGCGGGAAAAGCAGGCACCGTATTTAAACAGATGAGATGAGATGCAACATTTGCTGTGTGATGCATACTTAGACCAGGTAAGCAGAATTTTTACAACTATACAGTCAGGCGGAGATAGGCCATTTTTTACTTCAGTAAAATTTCTACGAAATATTTTGTTCTCTTGTCAGAAAAACTGTTTAAATTTGTAGAAATAATGATAGCTTAGTTACCTGAAGTATCGCAATATAAGAAAATACTGTTTCATGTTTTCAGGGTATGGCACAAACAAGCGGGAAAAGCAGGCACCGTATTTAAACAGATGAGATGAGATGCAACATTTGCTGTGTGATGCATACTTAGACCAGGTAAGCAGAATTTTTACAACTATACAGTCAGGCGGAGATAGGCCATTTTTTACTTCAATAAAACTTCTACGAAATATTTTGTTCTCTTCTCGAAAAACTGTTTGAATTTGTAGAAATAATGATAGCTTGGTTACCTGAAGTATCGCAATATAAAAAAATACTATTTCATGTTTTCAGGGTATGGCACAAACAAGCGCAAAAGCAGGCACCGTATTTAAACAGATGAGATGAGATGCGACATATGCTGTGTGATGCATACTTAGACCAGGTAAGCAGAATTTTTGCAACTATGCAGTCAGGCGAAGATAGGCCATTTTTTACTTCAGTAAAATTTCTAGGAAATATTTTGTTCTCTTGTCAGAAAAACTGTTTGAATTTGTAGAAATAATGATAGCTTAGTTACCTGAAGTATCGCAATATAAGAAAATACTGTTTCATGTTTTCAGGGTATGGCACAAACAAGCGGGAAAAGCAGGCACCGTATTTAAACAGATGAGATGAGATGCAACATTTGCTGTGTGATGCATACTTAGACCAGGTAAGCAGAATTTTTACAACTATACAGTCAGGCGGAGATAGGCCATTTTTTACTTCAATAAAACTTCTACGAAATATTTTGTTCTCTTCTCGGAAAAACTGTTTGAATTTGTAGAAATAATGATAGCTTGGTTACCTGAAGTATCGCAATATAAGAAAATACTATTTCATGTTTTCAGGGTATGGCACAAACAAGCGCAAAAGCAGGCACCGTATTTAAACAGATGAGATGAGATGCGACATACGCTGTGTGATGCATACTTAGACCAGGTAAGCAGAATTTTTACAACTATGCAGTCAGGCGAAGATAGGCCATTTTTTACTTCAGTAAAATTTCTACGAAATATTTTGTTCTCTTCTCAGAAAAACTGTTTGAATTTGTAGAAATGATGATAGCTTAGTTACCTGAAGTATCGCAATATAAGAAAATACAATTTCATGTTTTCAGGGTATGGCACAAACAAGCGGGAAAGCAGGCACCGTATTTAAACAGATGAGATGAGATGCGACATATGCTGTGTGATGCATACTTAGACCAGGTAATTAGAATTTTTCCAACTATGCAGTCAGGCGGAGATAGGCAATTTTTTACTTCAATAAAATTTCTATGAAATACTTGTTCTCTTCTCGGAAAAACTGTTTGAATTTGTAGAAATAATGATAGCTTAGTTACCTGAAGTATCGCAATATAAGAAAATACTGTTTCATGTTTTCAGGGTATGGCACAAACAAGCGGGAAAAGCAGGCACCGTATTTAAACAGATGAGATGAGATGCAACATTTGCTGTGTGATGCATACTTAGACCAGGTAAGCAGAATTTTTACAACTATACAGTCAGGCGGAGATAGGCCATTTTTTTACTTCAATAAAACTTCTACGAAATATTTTGTTCTCTTCTCGGAAAAACTGTTTGAATTTGTAGAAATAATGATAGCTTGGTTACCTGAAGTATCGCAATATAAGAAAATACTATTTCATGTTTTCAGGGTATGGCACAAACAAGCGCAAAAGCAGGCACCGTATTTAAACAGATGAGATGAGATGCGACATACGCTGTGTGATGCATACTTAGACCAGGTAAGCAGAATTTTTAAAACTATGCAGTCAGGCGGAGATAGGCCATTTTTTACTTCAGTAAAATTTCTACGAAATATTTTGTTCTCTTGTCAGAAAAACTGTTTGAATTTGTAGAAATAATGATAGCTTAGTTACCTGAAGTATCGCAATATAAGAAAATACTGTTTCATGTTTTCAGGGTATGGCACAAACAAGCGGGAAAAGCAGGCACCGTATTTAAACAGATGAGATGAGATGCAACATTTGCTGTGTGATGCATACTTAGACCAGGTAAGCAGAATTTTTACAACTATACAGTCAGGCGGAGATAGGCCATTTTTTACTTCAGTAAAATTTCTACGAAATATTTTGTTCTCTTGTCAGAAAAACTGTTTGAATTTGTAGAAATAATGATAGCTTAGTTACCTGAAGTATCGCAATATAAGAAAATACTGTTTCATGTTTTCAGGGTATGGCACAAACAAGCGGGAAAAGCAGGCACCGTATTTAAACAGATGAGATGAGATGCAACATTTGCTGTGTGATGCATACTTAGACCAGGTAAGCAGAATTTTTACAACTATACAGTCAGGCGGAGATAGGCCATTTTTTACTTCAATAAAACTTCTACGAAATATTTTGTTCTCTTCTCGAAAAACTGTTTGAATTTGTAGAAATAATGATAGCTTGGTTACCTGAAGTATCGCAATATAAAAAAATACTATTTCATGTTTTCAGGGTATGGCACAAACAAGCGCAAAAGCAGGCACCGTATTTAAACAGATGAGATGAGATGCGACATATGCTGTGTGATGCATACTTAGACCAGGTAAGCAGAATTTTTGCAACTATGCAGTCAGGCGAAGATAGGCCATTTTTTACTTCAGTAAAATTTCTAGGAAATATTTTGTTCTCTTGTCAGAAAAACTGTTTGAATTTGTAGAAATAATGATAGCTTAGTTACCTGAAGTATCGCAATATAAGAAAATACTGTTTCATGTTTTCAGGGTATGGCACAAACAAGCGGGAAAAGCAGGCACCGTATTTAAACAGATGAGATGAGATGCAACATTTGCTGTGTGATGCATACTTAGACCAGGTAAGCAGAATTTTTACAACTATACAGTCAGGCGGAGATAGGCCATTTTTTACTTCAATAAAACTTCTACGAAATATTTTGTTCTCTTCTCGGAAAAACTGTTTGAATTTGTAGAAATAATGATAGCTTGGTTACCTGAAGTATCGCAATATAAGAAAATACTATTTCATGTTTTCAGGGTATGGCACAAACAAGCGCAAAAGCAGGCACCGTATTTAAACAGATGAGATGAGATGCGACATACGCTGTGTGATGCATACTTAGACCAGGTAAGCAGAATTTTTACAACTATGCAGTCAGGCGAAGATAGGCCATTTTTTACTTCAGTAAAATTTCTACGAAATATTTTGTTCTCTTCTCAGAAAAACTGTTTGAATTTGTAGAAATGATGATAGCTTAGTTACCTGAAGTATCGCAATATAAGAAAATACAATTTCATGTTTTCAGGGTATGGCACAAACAAGCGGGAAAGCAGGCACCGTATTTAAACAGATGAGATGAGATGCGACATATGCTGTGTGATGCATACTTAGACCAGGTAATTAGAATTTTTCCAACTATGCAGTCAGGCGGAGATAGGCAATTTTTTACTTCAATAAAATTTCTATGAAATACTTGTTCTCTTCTCGGAAAAACTGTTTGAATTTGTAGAAATAATGATAGCTTAGTTACCTGAAGTATCGCAATATAAGAAAATACTGTTTCATGTTTTCAGGGTATGGCACAAACAAGCGGGAAAAGCAGGCACCGTATTTAAACAGATGAGATGAGATGCAACATTTGCTGTGTGATGCATACTTAGACCAGGTAAGCAGAATTTTTACAACTATACAGTCAGGCGGAGATAGGCCATTTTTTTACTTCAATAAAACTTCTACGAAATATTTTGTTCTCTTCTCGGAAAAACTGTTTGAATTTGTAGAAATAATGATAGCTTGGTTACCTGAAGTATCGCAATATAAGAAAATACTATTTCATGTTTTCAGGGTATGGCACAAACAAGCGCAAAAGCAGGCACCGTATTTAAACAGATGAGATGAGATGCGACATACGCTGTGTGATGCATACTTAGACCAGGTAAGCAGAATTTTTACAACTATGCAGTCAGGCGGAGATAGGCCATTTTTTACTTCAGTAAAATTTCTACGAAATATTTTGTTCTCTTGTCAGAAAAACTGTTTGAATTTGTAGAAATGATGATAGCTTAGTTACCTGAAGTATCGCAATATAAGAAAATACAATTTCATGTTTTCAGGGTATGGCACAAACAAGCGGGAAAAGCAGGCACCGTATTTAAACAGATGACATGAGATGCGACATATGCTGTGTGATGCATACTTAGACCAGGTAAGCAGAATTTTTATAACTATACAGTGAGGCGAATAAAGGCCATTGTTTACTTTGGTAATAACTTAAAAGGTTAACGCGGCTAAGTTTGTTGTGGGCTCTTCTTAGACCAGGGCGCGTTTGGAACCCTCGTAGCTTTAGGTTTAAGTTGGCGAACGAAGTTATCACCATCCCCTTACAATTATGTAAACAAACATTTATCGTGATAGGCCTACATGAATAAATAAATTTTTAATTAAAATTTGGTTAAAATAGCTAACAGAAATCTATCTTTTGGTTTTAGATTGGAAAATCTGGGTAAACCACATAACATTCAACAAGCAGCATTTGGCAGCAGCAGCTTTTAAGCAGCTTTTGGCAGTACTCTGGGTACGTAGAAGCTGGATTCAGTAAACATTTATAAAATTTGGCTACATTGTTCTTATTTACATCTTTGCTCTGTTTGCCTTGGCGAAAAATAATAAAGTTATAATCGATGTGTATTTGACCGCGAAAGATGATATTAATTGCGCGATAGATAGTTATGTAGTAAAAGTATAAAAGGAGGAGATAATGAGGCTGATGATAAGGAGTTTTTACACGTCAAGTATTCAAAGTACTGGTAGTGTGCGTATTTGAAGAAAATAATAAAAGAAATCAAAGATGACAGTATGTTCTGCCGAGAAAATAGACGCTTGTGAGACGGGCAACATGAAGGAGAGCATCGAAAAATTACAACCAACATTGATATCATCCTCTTAAAATGTGTTCTATTGTCTTCTAAAACGGTTAATGGTTTATTTTCAGTTCTAAAATTCCTACAATACTACTGTTGGGTTAAAAGATGTAACTAGAACAATGGAGCATGTAAGGAAGTTTTGATCCCGGCAGCCAAGAAGCGACACCCCTAAACACCATTTAAGAAGGACAATAATAGACAGGTACAAACTTTAAAATTTATTTTGAGGAAAATATCAATTTTGAAATGGTTTAGTTCAAACCATCTTCATCGTCATCATCATCATCTCAACCACATGAGGCCCACTCCTGAACATAAGTATTTTTAGGGATTTTAACTCGATACGATTTTGTGCAACTCGTTACGCTTTTATGAAAATAGACAAAGATATTTATCTCTTAAAAGATTAGGGGACTTGCTTATCTAGTCCTTGATTTTTCTTTAAGACATGGCTTTTTACATAAAATATAATTGATATATGATTTTACCCGTCGACGCCAGTTAAAACATTCCTTTATGAAGCTGTTTGGTATTAAACTTGGGACCGACATAAATTATTTTACACTTGTTTGTACTGTAGAACTTAGAACCGCGCGCTAACCTAGTTAATCAAAATAAATAGGTTTATTTATTTATTTTATTTATTTATTTATTTAAGAGCAACATGCTAATGGATTGACAGTAGGGACTTCAATGGATTTTAGCCATGTGAAGCATGAAGTGATATCTTAATTGCGCTTTTGATTTATCCTCAATGAAACCTATATCTTCCTATCTACTTCAGACACTCTATGACCCATAGCAAAAAATATCGTCGGTTCTTTGTTCTGTGAACGGAAAATGAACGAACATACTAAAAAATATTCTTCCGCATTAATATTATTAGCAGGGATTAAAAATACTTGGATTTAATTTTGAATAATTTATTAACAGTCCGCGAAGGACTTGCATAATTAAATTGGCTTTGGCTTGAAATTCAATGTCGGTTTGGTTAGCAACATGCATATTACACGTTTTTTAAACATAGGACACACACGAACACATGGACTGATATGCACGTCAATGACAAGTGCACATAGCATTGACAAAGCGTCATATAAACTTAATTTGCAAAAAATAAAAAAAATTTAACACAAAATTTAACTCACCGATAAATGTTCGGTGAGTTTTTTTCTAAAAGCTGTGGGTGAGTCATGGAAGATATCGATGCTAGGTATCTTTTTAGATAAATCGTTGTATTTCGCACAAATACGTATAATAGGCGCTTGTTTTCCGAGATGGGAATGCGGAATGCGGTTCTTGTTAGTAAGGCAGATAAATGCAGAAAATAAAACATCCTCATTATGAAACGAATAAAAACATCATAAATAATACCTTGTTATCAAAGAATTAAGAAAAATAATTCTACCCCAGCAATGGCTGGCTGAGCTTTTCAAACTATTGTACAAGCCATGACACTGCTGCACAAGGACTATCAAAAAAAAAAAATTTTTAATTTTATTTTTTTGAAATTGTAGGTACTTTCTAATGCGCGCAGGTTGGGAAGTCCTGCTATGACAAATTTTAAACCCAAGATGGCCGCTACAATAAAATGGCGAATTATATTTTTTGTAACAATTGCCTTAATATGCTTAAATTGAATAATATATTATTCACTACATTTAATTACACTATATTGATAGTCGGGGGTTTTCAAATTTTAAATTGATAGATTTGTATTGTTTAAGACAGTTTACAGTTGTCATAGAAATAATAAAGAATTTTTCTTAACTAGGTGTTGGATGGTGGAGAAAGAAGTTGGCGCTGAAGATTTAAAAGGAAAGCTGGAAGCTGAAAAAAGTGCTTACAGTGTATATTAATAAATTAACGCACCCGGTGTTTTGTGTAAAAATCTGGATTTTAAGTTTTTCGATTCAAGTGCCCGGTTCTTGCCGAACTTGAAAAAGGCCCTCAATAATCCGATTTCCTTCGAAATCCTAAAACTACAATGAGAGAATTATTTACTATGAAGAGTTATTTATTGACTGAGTTTGAAGTTTTGTTATAAAAATGAAACAAATTTTTATAACAAAACTTTTTGTATACTGTTATTATTATTATTGTGTAACTTAAATTTTTTTATACATCTTAAGATACACAATACTTTATGTGTTACTTAAGAACTTCTTAGGTATTCCGATAAAAATACTTGATTTCCTTTTTAAATGTAGTCACAGATCAAGTCAACGCCACTGAAGACGCAGACCGGAAGCGGCGGTTGGTCTTTGCTTAATAGATCTTTCGAGAACGCATAAATTACTTTTATGCTTTCCCAAATACGTTTAAAATTTGTCTATTTAGTTCTTATATTTTTTTTTAATAAATTCTACATGTAATTGTTTAATAGTATAATACACGCGTTATACTTAAAATATAAATATTATTAAGCGATTATTATTAAGCGGTTATTATTGAGTTAAGATTTCAAATAGTGACATAATTTTTTTGCATATTTTAACAAGAAGTTCCTCAGTTTTCAACTCTGGGCGTTCATTGCATTGAAATCTTAATGCGCATGAAATATATATGTTGTGATATCATACAAGTAAATAGGAATCAGGGCCACATCTGTTTCGAAAGGTTGTTTTTTGGGCCATTATTCTTGGGCTCGCGTTTGGATAACAAATTGACTAGTGCAACCTTGGTGTACGACCCCTGCTTATGATGTCGGGACATATTCCGCGGAAAATGGTTCTTACGCACTCGGTTTCTTAATCCGTAATGTTATAATTGCCGTGGCACGGAAGAGGACACCGACTGTAAAAATTACCGTTCGTTAATTATATGTTCGTTATAAATAATTGACAAGGCGATATAACCTTTCTTATTTTTTATTTAATAAAAACAATAAATGTATTAAAAAAGTTTCACTTACACGTATTTTTCACGCGGGTTATAAGATATGAAGCATTTAAAACACGTCGAATGTACAATTAGTGGTAAGTGCTGAATATATATATATATATTATGTCTCCTCTTTGGTTAGAAATTGCAATTTAAAATTTATACAGCTATTGATTGACCCATGCTTTTGTGTTTTCGAAAGCCCTAATCATTTGTTTTTTCCTCTCAGTTTGCAGAATGAAATATCGCGTTATTTACGAGTACGAGTTCCATCGTGTCACCAGTGCTGTAGAAATGACTCGAAGGATTACCCGACATAGAACCTATGGCGCCGGTGTCGCAAAAGAAAACACGGTGGGTTGTTGGTGCCTGCAAATCAAGCCCCGTGGAGGGCTGGAGACCAAAGTTTATAATGAAGAATTGAAGGCTTTTGTGGAAGCGGGTCCATCGCAAACCACGTCCGAGCTAGCTGCAGGCTGCGGTGTTAGTGATAAAACTGTTTTCAAATTGGGAAGGTGTAAAAACTTCAAAGGTGGGTACCTCATGGACTGAGTGCAGCAATCCGACGACGCGCGACGACTGCTGGGTTACAGCACCTGCTGATTCCCGTCCAAATGGTTTTTTTACTAATGGAATCAATAAATTTTTTATAAGATAGCAAATGTGAATAGATAGAAATGGTACATACTTCGATTAAATAAATATATTATATTAAAAAAAAACGACTTTATGTTTCTCTCTTTCAGAACGCCAATTTCCTCTGAAGGATGTAATATTAATTAGTCATACATACGATAAAGCTTCAAATATTGCGTAGTATGTGTATACTTATTCAATGGAATCCTTTACCCCACTTTCGACTTTTGAAATATTTATTTTAAGTAAGTATTTAAAATGACAGTAATTATTATTTATTTGTTTGGTAACTATTATTTACCCTTACTAGTTAAGTAAAATACCTTTAGTTTTTTGTTTACTTAGAATTAAATAGATAACGAATTTAATGGAAGGCCACCTGATGTTTACATCGAACGTAAAAACAGCTGGAAGCTCAGGGAATTATTCTAAGAGAGAGGACGTTGGTAAATTGACACTTAAAAAACAATACCTTTAATAATATTGAAGACAAGGTCACAAATGTATAACTATATTGTAACCCTTTGTATTTAGTACTTAAGGTTTCTTCAAATGTTCTACTAAGGTTAATTTACAGGATTCCAATAGCATATAATAATATTAGCGCACTGCAGTTTTAAGGTTGAAATGAAATAAAATGAAAGTTACTGTCAATTAGACAGCCGTATGCGATCTTTAACTTTTTCTTATTACGTGCGTTTTGGACGTTTAAATAATGGCACATAAATAAAAAAATCGTGGAGAAAACAGCATTCTTAAAAGTTTTCATAATGTTCAGAAAGGCGTAAGAAGTCTTTGTGCACTTCGTCAACATCTTGCATTTCGGACCACGGCCTAAAACCTCTCCTTCTTACGGGATACCTACAACGGTTAGCAAGAAGTAAATGCATATTATTTGAAAAAAACATTTAATTTAATATCTAAATCTATTATCTAAAGCTATAATTGTTAAGGACTGACTTGACGGCGATCAAAGAACAACATGAAACGTCGGAGAATACGGTGATAGCGTTGAGCGAGGAGTTGATATCCTGACCATCCAGTCCAGTAAACTCACCGTCACCGTCGCATGTAAATGTAAACGCGATAATGCTCGGAGCGACTCAATAACGCCACCCAGCAATAATGCGTTTTCAACGCCCGTCGAGTCACCTAGGGATAATGACCGCGCAAATAAAGCGTACGTTCGGAAAAAATAACTGAACTTCCAGTACAGTTCCAGTATTCACAAGCAGCCATAAATGTAGCCATAATAAACATCTCGGAAGGTCCCGCTGACGTTTTCGAGTCCTGCGCAGTCTACTAACCAAATCTCAATCCCAGCGGATGCATAGATGCGGATAACTTTTATCTAGTGGAGACGAACCGCAGGCTGATTAGAAATAAACAGGGTACAGTACCGTCGGAAAAAATGCTGTAAACGGCAAAACAATGTCGCTTTACATTGGAGTCAATTGGATCATGATAACGTCTGGTTGAGGGGAACAGGTGTTGCGCTCGCAACGTAGAATTACACATGACTCAGGAAAAGCCTATGTCGCGGTGGGCAACCTATTTTACTTCGAGCTTACAGTTCCGGCCGGGTGCAAAGAATTGATGATGAAATGAGATGAAGCTTTAGGGAAGCTAGACAAAAATTCTCGTCTTGGATTAAATTTTTTATTTATTGTTATTTTTATAAATTGTATGGTATCCGTGTTTTATGTAGACCTATTAGTTGCCTGAATGAAATAAATAAATAAAAACAAAGGTTATAGGAACAAAATTAAGGTTGTTGTTTTTTTATCGAACGATATTAGTAAGCTTCATCCATCTCGAAGAGCACATGAATAAGATCGTAATGTAGCATCGTATTCCCCAGATAATGCTGCTAAATTGTTTGTTAGTAGTCTAAAGTAAACTTAAGAAATATTGTCAGGTTTATCAACATTGCTATTCTTTCACATTGTATGTACATAAAGTAGTACATTGTGTGTATTATAGAAGGACATTGATTTTCATTTAGTTTAGTTAAAATAGGGCGTAAAGGCGTAAAGCGCGCGGCGTCCCAGATTTCATTCTTCGATCGAAGGTTGCATACTTAAAACCGCTAAGGACGTAGTTTGGAAGCCTTTGTTTAAGAATATCAATTGCTTTAGACCAGGGCCAGTATTCTCTATTGACGAGAAAAACTCTCTAGACCATAGAAATCTAAATAATTGAAAAATATTATTTTCTGAACTAAAGCACGTTGCATATGAATCTTGAACTCTTCATATATCAATCGCATATCATATCGTTTTCGCTATCCATCCAGTTTCGATGCTACTAGACGTCTTCTGGATTGTTTGCGTTCAAACTTTGTACTAAGCGTACATGTGTTATCGAGGACTTACGCGTAGCATGCATAAACAAATGTTCCTACGAAATATTAAAACAGTGCCTGATGTAAATTTACGTTGCATACATGGGACGGGACCTGCGTACTACCTACGTGAGACCAGACTGTCTCTAGCTTTATGGTAAAGATTTACTTTGTTACCAAAGAAAATGTTGAATTTTAAACCTATTGTCTTGGTTTTCTTAAAATTGTACGCAGAGGTCTCCTCTCAGTATGAGAAACTTATAGACCATAGACCACCAAGCTGGCCAAGTATGTTGCATGAGAAGGCTTGTAAAGTATTTCTATTTCAAAGCACGATGTCTTCCTTTAGAGTTTGAACAAGTTATACAGACACAGTTTATATAGACACGCACGTAATATTGAAAAGTTGGAGAAACGCGCCGTGCAAATCCTAAGATTACGTATCTGCAGTTCCTTGATGTTCATTTTTCCCTCATTATCATTGTATAATAGAGATATTTATAACGATATTTTGCCGTGTGGTGACGGCAGATCAGAATACGGTTGTCACCACCCCATCTCTACCCACGGGTGTCGTACGAGGCGACTAAGGGACTAGCAGAGAGCGGGCAGTAGCGTCCTCTGTGCTATTACTTCCATCTACTGCGATCACTAACCCGTTTGCCCAGCGTGGTTATTAGTCAAACCGTCTCCTTGGCATTTAGTCCAGCGGTGGACTGGTATAGGGCTATTGATGTTAAGAAGGTACTCAAGAAATTACTTTTCATGTAAATCTTCCATCGCCACTAGAAGAGTAAATGAACACTGTTTCTTAAGTACCTACTTCAAGCATTAATTAAAAAGAGGCATAAAACGGTAGGAAAGAAAAACAATTTCGCAAATACGCATCGATACTGAATCAGCGTACCTATTTTAAATTAGGTTACAAGGCTCACTAAACGTGTGTGCGAACTACCAACGTCGAAAGGTCGATATTAATCTGATATTATACGTAAGGTCTTAGTAATAGGCATTTATAAATAAATGGGATCCCTTAATTCAGTCTTATACTATCTTCTTATTATTGCCATTTTCCCATGCTGTGTTGGTCGGAACTCCATGTCTTCTTCCATTAAGTACCAGTAGCCGTCAGCTCACTAACCATTTATTTTGCATATCCTCGATCTTACAATCCATTCGTCACTTTTAATAGTTTCGTATAAGGTCAAAGACAAGATATTAAATTACATTATTCGTATCACCACGGGCAAGGTTGTGAAGGGCAGGAGACAATTATCTCCCCGGGGAAAGGTTAAAAATGTATCTTTTCCCACAGCGGTATCAACTCTTAGAGCACTGGCGCACAAGTGGAAATAATATCTTAATAATATACGTGTAATAAATAATAAACGGGTGTAAACTTCTTCTATTCCACGTTGCCGTGCTTTCGCAGGTGGATACTTTAATTATATCCCCTGTCACACATTTAATCTTAGAATATGTACGAGAATAGAAAGTAAGTAGTAGACATAGATAATATACTAACCTGGGGGTGGTAGGCGATGTTCATCCGAAACCATTGCAGCGTGCGAAAGTAGTCAGTTAGTAACATTAAGTACCATGTAAGATCAATACCATTTAAAAAAAAAAATCAACTTTAAAATTGAAAAAGTAAAGATTCTTAAGTATCGGTTCTTAAGAACGGTTTACTTAAGAGTGAAACGTGTACCAAAGTGCATTTCCATGCCTTTGGTGGGCTTCTTACGATGCGATGATTCCTTTATTATTGCCTTTATTTAACTATCAGCAATTTATAAAAAAAAGAACTTTGGTACCAAGCAAATAGGTTCATTATCTTATACTATCCATAGATTTTTTGGATTTCTTTTAGACCGGAAGAGGATAATATTCGTCAAAAAAATCCGCGTTACGAAGTTCGCCGGGACAGCTAGTTATAAATATAAATAATTTGATCGAGTAGGTATAGTGACTCTCAAAGCAAAGGTACTCAGCGGATTAATAGTTAAGGCTCGACAGGAATATAAATTCCTTGCAGCTAGATAAGTTTTCTTTGTAAAATGTATTCATTGAAAGTAGAATTAATTACGCGTAGTTAAAGATTGAACTGATTATGCTCCGTTGACATATTGCCACTCAGATCGTTTTTCGTTTTATTTCGGTTAAATAAAATATATTTTACCACTTTCATAAAAGCTACACTAAAGTAAATTCTAGAAACATCTTTAATAACACATAATAGTTTATTTTCATTATTAAGTGTTAAGTGATTAATAAATAACAAAGATAATACAAACACCGCCAGAGATTATTATTACTATATTGTGCCGCGTGGTGACGGCAGAACAGAATACAGTTGTCACCACCCCTCCTCTACCCGCGGGTGTCGTACGAGGCGACTAAGGGAATATAGCAGAGAGCGGGCAGCAGCGTCCTCTGTGTATTACTTCCATCTACTGCGATCACTAACCCGTTTGCCCAGCGTAGTTATTATGCAAACTGGTATAGGGCTATTGATGTTAAGACAGTACTTATGAAACAACTTGTCATGTAAATCTTCCGTCGCTCCTAGAAGATTAAATGAACAATGTTTCTTAAGTACCTACTTCAAGCATTAATTAAAAAGAGGCATAAAACGGTAGAAAAGAAGAACAATATTTGCAAACTTTTTTTTTCATTAATATAATCATTAATAATAGGTTTATTATGCTTTCGCAATAGGCCGATTAGGATATTAATCTAATATTATATGTAAGGTCTTAGTAATAGGCTTTTATAAATAAATGGGATCCCTTAATTCAGTCTTATACTATCTTCTTATTATTGCTATTTTCCCATGCTGTGTTGGTCGGAACACCATGTCTTTTTCCATTGACTACCAGTAGCCGTCAACTCACTAACCTTTTATTTTGCATATCCTCGCTCTCACAAACCATGCATCACTTATAATAGTTTTGAATAAGGTCAAAGTCAAGATATAAAATTACATGATTCGTATCACCACGAGCAAGGCTATGGTAGGCAGGAGACGATTATCTCCCCGTGGAAAGGATGAATATGTATCTTTTAATAATATACGTGTAATAAAAAACTGGGGTAAACTTCTCCTATTCCACGTTGCCGTGCTTTAGCAGGTGGATACTTTAATAATATCCCCTGTCATCGGATAAAATCGGGGGATATAATTTTTGTCATCTGCCTGTGCTAGCCGTGCTGTGGCAGCACCAGTGGTATCGTATGACACTGCCCCTGCCACGCGCTGTGCACGGAACGCAGTCGGAGTGACGCGTTCCATACAGTTTCATAGGATACGACGGGGGTCCAAGTCTGCTATTGCAATTTTAAATCAGTGGTCAATTTAGTTAAGGTCGTCCACAGTTTTGTTGTGATACTACCTTTACCTAAATAAAAAATTTGAAATTCCTTTTAGTGAACGGTTAACTTAATGTTGAAACGTGTACCAAATTGCAATATATTCTTAAAGTATATTTTAAAAACCGTTCCATGCCTTTGGTGGGCATCCTACGGTGCGATTATTCCTTTATTTCACCATCAGCAATTTAAAAAAAAAGTACTTTGTTACCAAGCAAATTGGTTCATGATCTTATACTATCCATACATATTATCACTACTTAATCCAATTTTAGCATAAAATTTCATTCATCATCAACTATCATTCATTCAACCCTCATTTACATCACGAGCAAGTGTCTGTATTTTAAAATTCTATTTGAGTACGTAGGTACCTACTATAATTAGATTTAGTAGAAAAAAAAAATTAAACTAACATTAAGTGAATTTTTTTAAGATATTGTAATTGTTTAGGCTACTTTAAGATTCTGTACGTATTTTTAAAACTTTGTTATAATAAAGTTATATAATAAGTTAATAATTTGATCGAGTATAATGACTCTCAAAGCGAGAACACTCAGCAGGATTATAGTTAAGGCTCGACAGGAATATAAATTCCTTGTAGCTAGATAGGTACTCTTTGTAATATTGATTCATTGTAAATAGAATTAAGTACGCGTAGTTTAAGATTGAACTGATTATATTCCGTTGACATTCTGCCACTCTGATGGTCTTTCAACCAGAATTTTCACAGATTCTCATACAACAAGAAATCCATAAAAGTTAAAGATACTAATAACTGTCATCGCACTTTTATTAATAGATTCACATATTTTACCAAAGTTTATTTGAAGCAGTGATAGCCAAGTTTTGCGTGGGCCGAGTTCGAATCACTTTCTTTACTTACACATATATTTAATTAAGCCCCATTTACATCAGTGAAAATAAACTGGTAATCCAAAATTGATCAATGAAAGCTGACAATATTAATGAAAATTCGTATGAATATGTGTTACGTTGTTTGTAATAAATTGCCGTAGTAGGTAGGTACTGAAATGTTGATAGCGCATTGGGCAGGAACTCGACCTCACCTTCACCACCAAATTGGTGAGTTAAATCTTAAAAATTCTGATGAGCTGCGGTTAATATATAACCAACATACATTACATTTACCAGCATTAGGTACCTACAACGCCGTGTAGAAGGTAGTGCCTGCTAAAGGATACTAATGCAATTTTACTCTTCAACCAATTATATGGGTTTAGCGCCAGACTGCCTGCATCAAGCACCAAGTTATAGGGTAATAAAAAATACTAAAACATCTGATAATATTATTAAAGCATAAATTACCTTCGCAAAAATTCTGCAAAAGACAGCTCATCCGATAGTTCACAGTTATTTTAGGATGATAATATAAATGTAAGATAATTTAAATTTAGTAGGTACCTACTTAAGATTAGGATAAACCTACTTAAGATTAGGATAGACTTATTCCGTCATTTATTATAATGTCTATGATCTAAGTATAGCGATACTTTAGTCTACTATCTAAGCATTTTTTTTATATTTTTTTGAATTTTTATATAAAAACTAATGCACTAAATGTATATTTAGCTTATTTATATTTAAAACTTTTTTCTTTTTTGTCTTTTTTTAGTTTTATATTTTTTCTATCTACTTTTCAAACTTTTGGATTAATTTACAGTATCTTATTGTATATCATAACTTTTTTTTTAAGTCTTTTCTTATTATTCTATATTTTAATAATAATTAAGTGTGATTACTAATGAGTCCTTTAAGCAGCAAAACCTAGATTTAGCAGTGGAAACCGCCGGATAGCTTGTGTTATAGCTATTCATTTTCCATAGTCTAAATCAAAGGCTCGTTAAGATAGCATAATAACATGCCTTTCTTAATGGTTTAAGCAAGGCATGTTATTATATACCTGCATTAATTAGTAACTACTATGATAAATTGGAAAAAAAATAACCTAATCAATATTTAGGTTTATACGTGTAATAAATAGTAAACGGGTGTAAACTTCTTCTATTCCATGTTGCCGTGCCTTAGCAGGTGGATACTTTCATTATATCCCCTGTCAGCGGATATAATCGGGGGATATCATTTTAAGGAGGTTTACAAGCAATAGGGATAATTAAGGAAATTATAATTTCAAAACTGCGCTAGTTTCGTACAGTCGATAATAGGTAAACATAACTTAAGTTAAGCGCTAGACTGCCTGCATCAAGCACCAAGTTATAGTTAAGTAAAAAATACTAAAACATCTGATAATATTATTAAAACATAAATTACCTTCGAATAAACTCTGCAATGGACAGCTCATCCGATAGTTCAGGTTCAGTTATTTTAGGATGATAATATAAATGTAAGTAAGATAATTTAAATATAGTAGGTACCTACTTAGATTAGAAGTTAGTACCTATGTATTTTTGTAAGACTCTGCAAATAGATGATATTGATATAGCCAATACGATTTTAGAAAATAGGAAGTGACTCCGCTGATCTTCCAGCCTGCTGGACTGCAATTTGAAAGTTACGTTTATGTCTTCGCCTTTTTTGATAACAGACTATTTGAATTAATTTCAGTCTTTATTAATACTTAAATTGAAATGCAAACAAAACCTCGATCGTACTGAAATTTATTGGATTAGAAAAAATTAATATTAAATATTGATTTTGTAAAATAGAAGAATGACTTGACCTAAACGATTTTGTCACAACCTGCACAGCTGGAATGGGCAAGGCACTACTTTCTCCCCGGGGAAAGGATAAAAATGTATCTTCTCGCACAGCTTTATCAACTCTCAGAGCATTGGCACAAAAGTGGAAATAATATCCAAATAATATACGTGTAATAAAAAACTGGGGTAAACTTCTCTTATTCCATGTTCCCGTGCTTTAGCAGGTGGGCACGTTAAATTTATCCTTTGTCAGGGGATATAATTTTTGTCTCATCCCTGTGCCAGCCCAGCAGAGGCTTAAAAAATGTTACTCTCAATTATGTTTTATTTACGAATGAAGATGATATATACACTTATAGGACGTTGTGAAAAGCGTTGCAGCTGCTTAATTTACTTACTTTTCCAACCAGTTCCCAAATCGTTTTTAGGTAGGTTGCCAGACCTTGTCACGGTTGCATAAGTTAGTGAATCGGGCAGCAGAAACGCACTTCGCAACGTCCTATGAGCCTGGAATAAACTCATTATTTAATAATTTATATGATACATATGGCGTGTCAACGTTATGTTAACTCGTAAATAAAACATAATCCCTTATCCTGTTATCTTTCGTCAATTCACCTACCACAAAATCATTGATTTCCATTTGTATATTATATTCTATTATATATAAATATGTTTATGGTGAAGTGTTATATTTGGCCCGGGTTTGGGTTCGTCATAAGGGCCTTTTTTATAGTTATGACGTACCCACCAACCTTAAATCCATTGGATATCTAATACTTTGATTACTATCTAAGACTTTAACCGCAGAGAGGTCTTATTTTGGAGATTCCAATTTAGTAAATTTAAAAACAAAACTACCAAAATCATTAAAATTGTGTGATGTGACAAATTTTCAATACTATCTATAGCAAACCGGATTTTCTCAATAGGCATCTTATGCAAATTGTACATAAAGTAAATATGTCACTGTCATCTTGCGGACATCACATTAGAGCAATCTTATTCATTGTTCTTAGTAATGATCATATTTATATTTATGCATCTTTGCCCTTCGATTTTATTTTAAGAGCAAAGCACACTTGATACGTTAGTAGCACGTGTGCGTGACAGCAACCAGCTGCATCGTATGAAATTGTATGGAACGCGTCACTCCGATTACGTTCCGGGCACAGCGCGTGGCAGGGACAGTATCATACGATGCTACAGGTGCTGCCACGCAGACGTACCTACTGTTACCCACTTTCATGGTGTGTATTGTTCTTTAGTGTTGAGGGGAGTACTTAGAGGACTGTTTTCTATCTATCTGCATCGTAAAACGTTTCTGTGCTATAAAACTCGTTAGGTAACTTTAAAAAATAACAACTCAATTTAGTTGATACTATGTTCTTGTGTCTACTTACCTACTTTGTTTATTCAAAAAATAGATAAGTTTTCTTCGTAAAATATATTCATTGAAAGTAGAATTATTTACGCGTAGTTAGTTAAAGATTGAACTGATTATGCTCCGTTGACATATTGCCACTCAGATCGTTTTTCGTTTTATTTCGGTTAAATAAAATATATTTTACCACTTTCCTCAAAGCTACACTAAAATAAAACTAAAGTAAATTCTAGAAACATCTTTAATAACACATAATAGTTTATTTTCATTATTAAGTGTTAAGTGATTAATAAATAACAAAGATAATACAAACACCGCCAGAGATTATTATTACTATATTGTGCCGCGTGGTGACGGCAGAACAGAATACAGTTGTCACCACCCCTCCTCTACCCGCGGGTGTCATACGAGGCGACTAAGGGAATATAGCAGAGAGCGGGCAGCAGCGTCCTCTGTGTATTACTTCCATCTACTGCGATCACTAACCCGTTAGCCCAGCGTAGTTATTATGCAAACTGGTATAGGGCTATTGATGTTAAGACAGTACTTATGAAACAACTTGTCATGTAAATCTTCCGTCGCTCCTAGAAGATTAAATGAACAATGTTTCTTAAGTACCTACTTCAAGCATTAATTAAAAAGAGGCATAAAACGGTAGAAAAGAAGAACAATATTTGCAAACTTTTTTTTTCATTAATATAATCATTAATAATAGGTTTATTATGCTTTCGCAATAGGCCGATTAGGATATTAATCTAATATTATATGTAAGGTCTTAGTAATAGGCTTTTATAAATAAATGGGATCCCTTAATTCAGTCTTATACTATCTTCTTATTATTGCTATTTTCCCATGCTGTGTTGGTCGGAACACCATGTCTTTTTCCATTGACTACCAGTAGCCGTCAACTCTCTCTCTCTCTCTCTCTCTCTCTCTCTCTACGTCGTGTTCCTCATTGCTGAGGGTCGTGACCCCTTCCACTAACAACTTTTTGGACGATTTTGTGCCATTTGACTCGGCTTTGAGCAACGTTTAAAGCCGTATGCACTTTGGTGTCGAGAACAGTGCGGATTTGATCCGACCAACGAATCGGGCTACGTCCTCGAGGTCTCTTTCCTTCCACTTTGCCAGTGACCACTATCTTTCCAAGATTGTCTCCATCTCTTCTGGCAATGTGACCGAAGTACTCGAGAATCCTCTTAAGACAGGTGGTTGATAGCCTTCTTGTAATTTTAAGCTGTCTCAAAATCGATGCGTTGGTCCTGCGTGCCATCCACGGGATTCGCAACATTCTCCTCCAGCACCACATCTCAAAAGCGTCAATACGTTGTCTATCAGCTGCTTTAATGGTCCATGTCTCAGCTGCATACGTAAATATAGGAAAAATAAGTGCGCGGACCAGACGCACTTTTGTCTTGATTGAGATATTCCTGTCTTTCCAAGTCCTATGTAGCTGTGACATTGCGCTTTTGGCCAATCCGATTCGCCTTCGAACTTCAGTTTCACAAGAACCAGTGGCACTAATATTGGAACCCAGGTAAATAAAGTTCTCCACGATTTCGAGATTTAGCGAGCCAGTGAGCTCCAACCTTCCTGCACGATCTACCACCATAGCTTTAGTTTTGGATCTATTTATGAAAAGACCCATGGCATTGCTTATTCGCTCCATCCTGTCCAGTAGAGACGTCATCTCAGTCTCAGATGCTGCTAGGAGAGTTGTGTCATCAGCGTACCGTAAGTTGGTCAACTTTACTCCACCTATTCTGACACCACCATCCCATCCTTCGAGAGTTCGCCTCATAATGTATTCCCCGTATATATTGAACAGAATGGGGGAAAGCACACAGCCTTGCCTAACTCCTTTACGGAATTTGAAGGGTTTAGAGGTAATCTCATCTATCCTTACAACTCCTTCACTGCTGCAATAAAGATTTTTGAGCAGCGCTATTAGATGTTCTGGCACTCCTAATTCTGTAAACACTCTCCATAAACAGCTCCAATCAACGCAATCGAAAGCTTTACTGTAGTCAATAAAGCACATGATAATTGGCGTATTGAATTCATAGGCTTTTTCAACTAGTTGCCGTACATTTAGGATTTGTTCACGGGTGCCTTTGCCTTTCACGAAACCCGCCTGCTCTTGCGGAATTTGCCAATCCAGGTAGTGACGGATGCGGTTATTAATTATGTAGAGCAGTATTTTGCCGGCGTGGGATATGAGCGCTAGTGTACGATAATGGTCACATTTTCGCGTACAACCTTTTTTATGTAAGGGGACAACTACTGACCTGGCCCAGTCTTTTGGCCATTCACCGTTGAGCCAGATAAGGTTGCAGATCCTGTGCAGCATGTCAACACCAGTGTCCCCCAGAGCAATGAGTGTTTCAGCTGTTATTTGATCGGGTCCGGGAGCTTTCCTCGTTTTTAGACCTTTTAAAGCTGCGAGAATTTCCGAACGAAGTATGCATGGCTCCAATTCCAGATTGTCACAGTTTACGTATGACGCTTCTGAACCATTGGAATTCTTGTATAGATCTTCGCAGTAATTACGCCATCTTTCAGCTATTGCGTCAAGCTCGTATATGGGACTGCCCTCGGAATCCTCTATGACCCACGCCTTTGGTTTGAACTGCCTAGATAAGAGTCGTACTTTTTTGAACAGGTCTGATGTTTGAAATTTTTGAGAGTGGTGTTCGATCTCGCTACATATATCTTCAATATATTTGTTCTTGTCTTTGCGACAGCTTCTAAGGATATCTTTGCATATACCAACGTAATCTTCCATCACCCCTGAATTCTGCAGTCCTTTCAGCTTTACAGCTTTCCTCCTATGTATCAATTTCCAAGTGTCTTCTGTTAACCACTGTTGTTTTCTGGGTTCAGTAGCTTTTGGCTTTGAGATTTCATTAAGTGTTTCTGTGATAGCAGTTTTAAGGTGATTCCAAAGAGAGTTGGCATCAGGATGAGAGGGAGGGTTATCTTTTAGCCTATTTTCCAGTATGTTTTGAAAATTTGATCGCTCAGAGGAGTTTAGCAGTTTCATCGGTGCAGTTCGCCTTCTGGGTGCTTTAAGTCGAAGTGAGAAATCAGCCACAAGAAGGTTGTGATCCGAGCCGCACTCAGCTCCAGGAAAAGTCTTTGTGTTCGAAACAGATGACCGCCATCTAGAGTCAATGAGCATAAAGTCAATCTGATTTCTAACTCTATCACCTGGTGACTTCCACGTGTACAGCCGTCGGGGGTGGTGTTGGAAGCATGTATTTAGTATAGTGAGATTCCGTTCTATGCAATATTCAATTAGTCTCATACCTCTTTCGTTTCTCACGCCAAGTCCATGTTTGCCCACAGTTTTTCTGATATGGTCATCTGTCCTTGTATTGCCGACTTTGGCGTTCCAATCTCCAATTATGAGTGTTATTTCGCGGCTTGGTATTTTGCTAAGAGTGGTATCGAGTACTCTATAAAAAGCGTCAATATCATCCTCCGAAGCCAGCGAAGTAGGAGCATAGACCTGTACTATATTAAGAGTACACGGTCTGGTATTTAGTTTTATTGTTATAATTCTGTCAGAAACGGGGTTGTATCCAAGAACATGTTGATTAATTTTCGGAGGTAGTATGATTCCAACGCCATAATAACTTGAGTCCTCTGATCCACAAAAATACATAGTGTTTCCGTATGCTGTCCTAAAATGACCCTGACCACGCATGTGTGTCTCGCTAACACCTAATATAGAAAGATTGTGATTTTCCATTTCCTTCTCCACGATGCTCAATTTACCCGGTTTTAGAAGTCCTCTGACATTCCAGGTAGCAATACGGTGATGGGCTCGTATTGAAGTCTTGCACAATGTAGATTTCTCATCATTAATATTTCCGTTTAAAGAGGCCTGACAAGGAACCTCTCCAACAGCCGTCAACTCACTAACCTTTTATTTTGCATATCCTCGCTCTCACAAACCATGCATCACTTATAATAGTTTTGAATAAGGTCAAAGTCAAGATATAAAATTACATGATTCGTATCACCACGAGCAAGGCTATGGTAGGCAGGAGACGATTATCTCCCCGTGGAAAGGATGAATATGTATCTTTTAATAATATACGTGTAATAAAAAACTGGGGTAAACTTCTCCTATTCCATGTTCCCGTGCTTTAGCAGGTGGATACTTTAATAATATCCCCTGTCATCGGATAAAATCGGGGGATATAATTTTTGTCATCTGCCTGTGCTAGCCGTGCTGTGGCAGCACCAGTGGTATCGTATGACACTGCCCCTGCCACGCGCTGTGCACGGAACGCAGTCGGAGTGACGCGTTCCATACAGTTTCATAGGATACGACGGGGGTCCAAGTCTGCTATTGCAATTTTAAATCAGTGGTCAATTTAGTTAAGGTCGTCCACAGTTTTGTTGTGATACTACCTTTACCTAAATAAAAAATTTGAAATTCCTTTTAGTGAACGGTTAACTTAATGTTGAAACGTGTACCAAATTGCAATATATTCTTAAAGTATATTTTAAAAACCGTTCCATGCCTTTGGTGGGCATCCTACGGTGCGATTATTCCTTTATTTCACCATCAGCAATTTAAAAAAAAAGTACTTTGTTACCAAGCAAATTGGTTCATGATCTTATACTATCCATACATATTATCACTACTTAATCCAATTTTAGCATAAAATTTCATTCATCATCAACTATCATTCATTCAACCCTCATTTACATCACGAGCAAGTGTCTGTATTTTAAAATTCTATTTGAGTACGTAGGTACCTACTATAATTAGATTTAGTAGAAAAAAAAAATTAAACTAACATTAAGTGAATTTTTTTAAGATATTGTAATTGTTTAGGCTACTTTAAGATTCTGTACGTATTTTTAAAACTTTGTTATAATAAAGTTATATAATAAGTTAATAATTTGATCGAGTATAATGACTCTCAAAGCGAGAACACTCAGCAGGATTATAGTTAAGGCTCGACAGGAATATAAATTCCTTGTAGCTAGATAGGTACTCTTTGTAATATTGATTCATTGTAAATAGAATTAAGTACGCGTAGTTTAAGATTGAACTGATTATATTCCGTTGACATTCTGCCACTCTGATGGTCTTTCAACCAGAATTTTCACAGATTCTCATACAACAAGAAATCCATAAAAGTTAAAGATACTAATAACTGTCATCGCACTTTTATTAATAGATTCACATATTTTACCAAAGTTTATTTGAAGCAGTGATAGCCAAGTTTTGCGTGGGCCGAGTTCGAATCACTTTCTTTACTTACACATATATTTAATTAAGCCCCATTTACATCAGTGAAAATAAACTGGTAATCCAAAATTGATCAATGAAAGCTGACAATATTAATGAAAATTCGTATGAATATGTGTTACGTTGTTTGTAATAAATTGCCGTAGTAGGTAGGTACTGAAATGTTGATAGCGCATTGGGCAGGAACTCGACCTCACCTTCACCACCAAATTGGTGAGTTAAATCTTAAAAATTCTGATGAGCTGCGGTTAATATATAACCAACATACATTACATTTACCAGCATTAGGTACCTACAACGCCGTGTAGAAGGTAGTGCCTGCTAAAGGATACTAATGCAATTTTACTCTTCAACCAATTATATGGGTTTAGCGCCAGACTGCCTGCATCAAGCACCAAGTTATAGGGTAATAAAAAATACTAAAACATCTGATAATATTATTAAAGCATAAATTACCTTCGCAAAAATTCTGCAAAAGACAGCTCATCCGATAGTTCACAGTTATTTTAGGATGATAATATAAATGTAAGATAATTTAAATTTAGTAGGTACCTACTTAAGATTAGGATAAACCTACTTAAGATTAGGATAGACTTATTCCGTCATTTATTATAATGTCTATGATCTAAGTATAGCGATACTTTAGTCTACTATCTAAGCATTTTTTTTATATTTTTTTGTATTTTCATATAAAAACTAATATACTAAATCTATATTTAGCTTATTTATATTTAATTTTTTTTTCTTTTTTGTCTTTTTTTAGTTTTATATTTTTTCTATCTACTTTTTCAAACTTTTGGATTAATTTACAGTATCTTATTGTCTTATATCATAACTTTTTTAAATTCTATTCTTATTATTCTTTATTTTAATATATACATTAATATTAATTAAGTGTGATTACTAGAGTCCTTTAAGCAGCAAAACCTAGATTTAGCAGTGGAAACCGCCGGATAGCTTGTGTTATAGCTATTCATTTTCCATAGTCTAAATCAAAGGCTCGTTAAGATAGCATAATAACATGCCTTTCTTAATGGTTTAAGCAAGGCATGTTATTATATACCTGCATTAATTAGTAACTACTATGATAAATTGGAAAAAAAATAACCTAATCAATATTTAGGTTTATACGTGTAATAAATAGTAAACGGGTGTAAACTTCTTCTATTCCATGTTGCCGTGCCTTAGCAGGTGGATACTTTCATTATATCCCCTGTCAGCGGATATAATCGGGGGATATAATTTTAAGGAGGTTTATAAGCAATAGGGATAATTAAGGAAATTATAATTTCAAAACTGCTGCTAGTTTCGTACAGTCGATAATAGGTAAACATAACTTAAGTTTAGCGCTAGACTGCCAGCATCAAGCACCAAGTTATAGTTAAGTAAAAAATACTAAAACATCTGATAATATTATTAAAACATAAATTACCTTCGAATAAATTCTGCAAAAGACAGCTCATCCGATAGTTCACGTTCAGTTATTTTAGGTTGATAATATAAATGTAAGTAAGATAATTTAAATATAGTAGGTACCTACTTAGATTAGAATTTAGTACCTATGTATTTTTGTAAGACTCTGCAAATAGATGATATTGATATAGTCAATACGATTTTAGAAAATAGGAAGTGACTCCGCTGATCTTCCAGCCTGCTGGACTGCAGTTTGAAAGTTACGTCTATCTCCTCGCCTTTTTTGATAACAGACTATTTGAATTAATTTCAGTCTTGATTAATACTTAAATTGAAATGCAAACGAAACCTCGATCGTACTGAAATTTATTGGATTAGAAAAAAATAATATTAAATATTGATTTTGTAAAATAGAAGAATGACTTGACCTAAACGATTTTGTCACAACCTGCACAGCTGGAATGGGCAAGGCACTACTTTCTCCCCGGGGAAAGGATAAAAATGTATCTTCTCGCACAGCTTTATCAACTCTCAGAGCATTGGCACAAAAGTGGAAATAATATCCAAATAATATACGTGTAATAAAAAACTGGGGTAAACTTCTCCTATTCCATGTTCCCGTGCTTTAGCAGGTGGGCACGTTAAATTTATCCTTTGTCAGGGGATATAATTTTTGTCTCATCCCTGTGCCAGCCCAGCAGAGGCTTCAAAATGTTACTCTCAATTATGTTTTATTTACGAATGAAGATGATATATACACTTATAGGACGTTGTGAAAAGCGTTGCAGCTGCTTGATTTACTTACTTTTCCAACCAGTTCCCAAATCGTTTTTTAAGGTAGGTTGCCAGGCCTTGTCACGGTTGCATAAGTTAGTGAATCGGGCAGCAGAAACGCACTTCGCAACGTCCTATTAGCCTGGAATAAACTCATTATTTAATAATTTATATGATACATATGGCGTTTAAATGTTATCTATACTCGTAAATAAAACATAATCCCTTATCCTTTTATCGTTTGTCATTTCACCTACCATAAAATCATTGATTTCCATTTGAATATTATATTATATTACTTAAAATGAAAAAGAAATGAAATTTAATCCTTAATACAGACACGTTAATTTGGGCCCTGCTTCTCTATTTTATTCTTATCGTAACATTATGTTAGCCTCGATAAATGATGTTTAAATTTGCATTGCGAGGTGCCTTTATGACCGTCGCAAAAAGCGGTCCGCTCGCAGGTTAATTTTTATTGATATAGAGACTCAGGACCCTTGTATCGTATCGGAAAAAGCTTGAAGATCAAGCAGAGTTACGAGTTATTGTAATTCTTATGTGCTATCTTGTTAATTATAGTATTGCTTAATATTTTTGATAAATTATATTATCTTGTAGCCAGTAAGCACAGACTAAAGGTACAACAAAAGGGGAAGCTCATATTTCCCCAATGCCTCGGCCGCCGGTGCGAATGATGCGTCTTTGGCAGGACTCTAATGCATATTACCATAATTGATGCTTTAGCCTGTGTTTACGAACTGCTTTGTCTACCTAACCTAATACTAACTCTTGTCCACATTTAAGCTCAACATGATTAAGGTTATTGTATTATTATTTTGCAAAGTTGTATCTTTAATTATTTTCTACTTAAAAACCTATGGTATAAATTTTTGACTACAATTGTATTAATCGACCAAAACAACGTTCGGAAAATATTCTTATGTTTCACAAAATGTGGAAGGGAACAATGTAAGTAGTCGCTGTGTCTGTCTTTTTCGCATTGGTTTCTCGCTCAGGAGCTCGACTTCACCGTCGGAGGGCCGAGTTCGAATCCCAGCACGCACCTCTAACTTTTCTAAGTTATGTGCGTTTTAAGTAATTAAAATATCCCTTGCTTCAACGGTGAAGGAAGACATCGTGAGAAAATCTGTGCATCCCTGTGAGTTCTACATAATGTTCTCAAAGGTGCGTGGTGTCCACCAATCCATCATGGGGGACTACGGCTTTAACCCCTCCTCATTGTGGCAGGAGGCCCGTGCTCTGTCTGGTAATGGTAAAATACTAACTACCAACATATCAATTTTCTAAATATATTTCACAAAAGAAGCCAAAAAAATTGAGAAAAGCAATACCTAAGGCCGGTGATGGAAGTCGAGAACTGCGGATTATAAATTCCACAAAAATTACCATTAGAAAATAGCAAAACGTAGTTTTTTTGAGAATCTTAGACAGAAGACTTTGAATCAAAATGCTATGGGATTTGAGCAGTGACACAAATTGTACCGAATTGAAGGAGGCTAGTGTGCATACACGGCCAATTACAGGGATAAAGCAATCACCTCTACACTTTTCAAAAGTATGGACCGTGCATTGAATAAGATGCTCTTGGCATACCTCGAGGATAAACACCGAGGACAGAGGCTTTTGTCGTAAACGACCCACGGGTGACCTTTTAGTGTAGGTATGTCATGGGCTAAGCGATCGACAAGCACGGTGAAGCGCTTACCGCTTCACTTGACGCGTCGAAGTTGTTGGTGTATAATGAAGTGTTATGCTTAGCTCGGGTTTGTGTTCGTCATAAGGGCCTTTTTTATAGTTATGAAGTACCCAGCAAACTTAAATCAATTGGACCGCACAGAGGCTTTGGCAGGTGTGGTCTTATTTTGGAGATTCCAATTTAGTCAATTTTAATACTAAACTACCAAAATCATTAAAATTGTACGACGTGATAAATTTATAATACTTTCTATAGCCAACCGCTGAAATCATTATCTTTGGATGGACTTTCTCAATAGACAACTTATGCAAATTGTTCTTAAAGTAAATATGTCACTGTCAACTTGCGGACACCACATTAGAGCGATCTTATTCATTGTTCTTAGTAACGATCATATTTATATTTTTACATCTTTGCCCTTCGATTTTATTTTAATAACAATGCACACTTGATACGTTAGTAGCACGTGTGCGTGACAGCAACCAGCTGCATCGTATGAAATTGTATGGAACGCGTAACTCCAACTGCGTTCCGGGCACAGCGCGTGGCAGGGGCAGTATCATACGATGCTACAGCTGGTGCTGCCACGCAGACCCACATCCACTGTCATGGTGTGTATTGCCCTTTAGTGTTGAGAGGAGTATTTAGAGGACTGTTTTCTACCTATCTGCATCGTAAAACGTTTCTGGGCTATAAAATTCGTTAGGTAACTTAAAAAAATAACAACTCATTTTAGTTGATACTATGTTCTTGTATCTACTTACCTACTTTGTTTATTCAAAATATCAAAACTTCCAAGTAAAAAAACAGATAAAAATTAAAGCATATAGTATATATAGTATATTATAGTCTCTAAAATACAGGTCACCTAGTGTGTAGATCAACAGCCAAGCCAAAATATTCGTGCACTTTCCATCAAAATCTCGGTAACGTCGCTACTCAAATACGAATTAGCTCGTATCAGGCTCATAATGGTACCGTTACCGAAATTATGAAGTATCCCGAAATTATTTTAATAACCAAATATATCGACATGACGCCTTATTTTCGTACTAAATTTCATATGAAGGTACCTAATCTACTTACAATATAAATGCAGATGCAGCGACGCGACGCATTACCCAACTTATTAAAACCACAGTGACATTAAGTATATACCTACTTGGAAATATTTTTTTTTTGTTTTTCTTTAGGGTAAGTCTAATTATAAAAGGAAGGAATTTATATAGGGATAAATCTATTTATTTTTTAAGGACTCTATTTTAAGCCATATCTACAATTATTTACGATACATACTAAAAATAGAGTCCATATTGCGTTGCTTTGTTCTCTACCTCGGTTTGCACCTACTTTAAGAGCACAAAATACAGGTAAAAAGAAGACTGAAAGAGTATTTTTAAAATTATCTACGTTTAAGGATATGTAGTTTGATAACTAATAACAGGGCTGGTTGCCGTAAATGGGTGAACAAATGAACTCTTTGAGTCTTTCCATACCAAACGACGTATTTTGGTCGATTAATATTGTGGTTTGTACCCTCAGTACAAGTTTAGTACGTTCGCAGTCTTAGACGTTTCGAGTATCTAAACACAATAACTCTATAGTTTAATGGATCTAAAATTACTTCTGCCATGAGAACTAGCTGAATATGTAGATAATTTCCTTTTACTCTTGAGCTTCCAGCGTTTCGATACTCGAAAATGACTTCACGGTTTGAAGTGTACTAAGCTTTCATTTTGAGGTAAGCGTAATATTATTTTTGTATGCAACATATTCTTCAAATTACTAATATGGTATTTTTAGATTTATACTTATATTAGATTTATTTTCTACTTAGATATAAGCCTACTAAGTATTCCATATAGAGGCTTCAGATGGAATCAATATATTAATTGTGCCCATTCTGGTAAAAGCAGTAGATACCTAATACCTACACAATTTACAGATTATTATCAAATACCAGAAAAAGCCAGTTTCCATACTAATAATTTTTATCTATTTAGTTAGGCCGATACCTTCTAATTTAACGCGATGATTGACTTGAAACTGAAAATTTTATGAAATCATAGTTTTATTTGATAATAGCTATACTAGTATTTAATTAGTAATAAGATTACTATTTTTATTTTGGTCCCATAGCCAAACTTTTACTGAGAGGATTATACTTAAATCAGTGTAACGAACTTTCTTTACAGAACACGTAAGAATACTACCTACTCTAAAGTTTTGGCAGATGTTTAACGACATAATTTTTGGTGGAGTTAATACGGTTTATCTATAAGTAGTTCTAGCCATTCAGTACATACTGAAAGCTATTCAACTGATCGTAAATTAGTCAGCATTCTAAATTAAAGATCAAATTCTAAGAAGAAACACGTTAAATTCCAGGTTTTGTTTAATAAAACTAAACTTTGCTTCGATTAAAACTAAAATTTCCCTTGCTCAATCTCTTCTTCTTGCTATACTGGATTATGCCGACTCGTGTTATCCTGACCTTACCGAAGAGCTTCTTAATAAGCTCGAGCGCCTTCAAAATGTACGCATCCGATTTGTGTTTGCACTGCGTAAATTTGATCACATATCGGAGTACCGAGCTAGACTAAAGTGGTTGCCTATCCCTTTACGCCGTGAACTTCATCTACTTTCCTTCTTTTATTCTATTATTAAAAGTCATTTATCTCCCTCTTATTTAAGGGATCGTTTTCGCTTTATCTCTGACTCATCTTCTCATTCCAACCTTCGATCCCGCCTTGGTAACCATCTGGTACTCCCATTTTGTAAAACGAAGTTCTTCAGTAATTCTTTCATCTTTGAGGCAATTATGCTCTGGAACAATCTGCCTGCTGAAATCAGTGGAAGTAGTTCCCTTCCGATATGTAAGAGTCGTCTGAAGGGCTACTACCTCTCTTTGAGTGATGGAATCTGAAGTATATTCTTTCTTTTAAATTGTGTGTTAAAATCTACTTATGTATATTATGTTTGTTATATATTGATATATATTATGAATATTTATATATTGCGTATATTTATTTAAATTATATATGTATTTGTATCTTTACATTTATATATCAACACTCTTGGCACCATCCCGTTCTCTCGCTGTAAGTCCTATCTACAAAGGTTGCCTGTAAGAGATTGCTTGCAGCAATAAGGCCGCCTTTGCATGTCTACATTGTGTTCTGTATACTCCTTACTGTTTCTTTTCCTGTATGTTATACGTGCAATAAAGTGTTTCTTCTTCTTCTTCTTCAAACGAATAATAACTTAGCCACTTACCACACTATAACACATTAGGTTAGATCAAATTATGATAACCGTATTGACACTATCAAATGTCGAGTATCTTAAACGTAATAAAACTAGTTGGTAATACTATCTATTTACTAAACCATTATACTTATTAATAAGTACTCATTATACTATCGCAAATACATTTTATGTTACTTTCTTTGCCTGAGTGGTTTGATTTATAGCCCTGATTACCTTTTCTAGTCACTAAGATAAATTATTGTTTTTATAAATAATTTAAATTCTACTTCCAAGAATTAAACAAGAACAAGAAAAGCAGAACAATTTTTTGAAGTAAAACTTCTTTAGGCGCGACTAGGGACGTAGGTTTTTTCTGACGGAAGTAACACTTACGTCAGACGTCTGTGTAGTTTCCGCCACTGAAAAATAATAATTTGGATTGGTAGTAAGTATATGACGTCATATAGTTCGAAGACGTTCTTTCAAGTGTCAGTTTATGAGTCTCCTAAAACTTACGATCTGCCGAATCGGTACTTTAAACGGAACCTTACGTCGTTAGACATCACATAAGATTTTTTGAAACTTTAATTTCTCTAGGATTTACTTAAATCACTAGGCATCCGATTAAGGCGACTTCGAGGTTTAGTTAAAACGGGCATAACAACACGTGAAGAAGCGTCTCTTAACGCATTGAAGACTTTTCTTAGCAATAAAATAAAGAACTTAGACAAAAGACTATCAAGTACCTATCACGAAGAACAATACACAAGACTTCCTTCAATAACTGCTACACCCGATATGACGATATTCGGCTCTAAGATTTCATCTGTTTTGTACTTACGTTTTGTTCCAGAAAAGCACACGGAAACCTTTCGTGCAGCAGTTGTATAATAGTAACTACGTAAGTAGTAGGTAGGTAAGTTTCGTATTAACTAGGTATTACGCATACCCGATATACAGAACTCTAAATATCTTGTAGTGTAACTGATGTTTTAATCTACCTTTATTCTGGTATACACGTACCTACCTAGTAACATCATAATTTATTATAAGTTCTATTAAAGTATTGCATTTGATTCGATGGTAGAACATTTTTGAAACGTGACGACATCAAACGAGTCGCTGGGAGCCGATGGAAACAAGCGGCCCAGGACTGTGGATTTTGGAACTTTCTACAAAAGACCAATGTCCAGCAGTGGACTTCAATCGGTTGAAGTGATAATGATGATGATGAAGAGTTAGTATTAGGTTATGTAGAAAAAGCAGTTCGTAAACACAGGCTAAAGCATCAATCTGCATTAGAATCCTGCCATGGCAGCAAAGACACATCATTCGCACCGACGGCACACTAACTTATAAAATATAACGGCGTGAATTAGCTTTTGACGACGTAAACTACTCTCTCGCTAAAGTGATCCAATGGTTGAAGCTAATAGTTTGGTTCTTAAAGGAAAAAAATCCAAGTGTATAAATTTTACTTCACCAAATGTTAAACACGTGAAAACCACTGCACTACTTAATAATGAGAAACTGAAACTGAAGGATACGACAGTTTTTCTAAGAATAACGTTAGATTCTTAACTTCAATGGGGCCCTGATGTACCTAAATAATTTATCAAAAAGGCTTACTTCTGCTGCCTATGCGGTAAAGAAGATACGCCATATGACCGTAGTATGCCATCTATGGAATCAAACTCGGGATCACCTAATAAGAATCTAATACTAGCTTCTCGCTCTCCTTCTGTAAACGTATTCAGTACAACTCAAACGTAACCATAGTCAAAAATACTAACCACTAGTAGCCTATTCATCATAGGTTGACGTATGAACTGAATGGTACTAACGCCAATATATTTCACGCGTCACGTTATGATGAAAAAACTAGTCTACTATTTTAATATTTTTAAATTTATCAATTTATATTTTCAACCAGCGTTTTTAAAATGTAATTACCAATCATATGTATTTTTTATTGTAATCTAAAGACTTTCTTAATGAGTCATTATTTTATGCCTAAACCCAGAAAATTAACCGATTATATTAGCGAGCACGACTTTTATTGATTTTTCTGCTTGGCATCGCCCATTTTGTTTCTAGTCTTCGCTGCGTTTGGTTTGGAGTTTTCTTCATTTTGTTAATTTAATTTTAGTCATAATTGGGCTTATTGGTTATTTCATCTTTTTGTTTTGTAATGTGTGAGGTGTGCTGCAGAAATTATCATTAATAAGGGAAATATACTACAGATACGAAGAATCTCAAGCCGATGTAAGTATTTCATAGTACGCATGCAGTGCAATATATGTATATTTTTATTTTGTATTAATAAAGTACCGACGACAATTTGTTTATTTTACTTTTCTGTGTAAGTCTTGTAAATAATAATGTTTGGCGACTTCTTTTATTTTATTACTCTTTATAAATATGCATATTACTCGTTTTATGTATCTATATCTACATATCTACATAATCTATTAAAACTTTTTTTAAATATAATCATTGTTAAAACGCCCTTTTTGAGAAGCTTGGCAAATGCAACCTTATCGCACGCATGTGCTGAATTATTTAACTGAATGATTTTTACTGTATTGTTTTAAACTTTTTTATCTTTACCTACTAATGTTATAAAAGCGAAATTTTGTATATTAGTTACTTTATACTCTGTAGACTTCCATGTAGCGGCGTATCGATGTTGTATTTTGGTTATACAATATAGAGCTAGAGTTAGTTTTAGGCATATTTTTGAGGATGAAATTCGATGTTAATATTCTCCATTACATAAAATGCACAAAATATTTTTAATAATACAAGTTTTAATAAATTAAATTTGTATTATTGGAGCAGAGATGATGCACAGTATCTATGAGAGTGCCAACGCTTTTTCACAATTTTTTTTATAGTAGGTAATAATAGTCAGACCCAGCAGGTGGGCCGCCTGATGGTAAACGGAGACCATAGCCTAAAAACAGAGCAACACTTCATAGGGCATGCAAGGAGAACGTCCTGCAACACGGCTCCGTGTCCATCGAATTTGAGCCGTCGGTGTAAAGCCTCACGTACCCTGTAATTACACCGGCAACCACGCATTTCAGACCGGAACACAGCATTGCAACAATGCTGCTTAGCGGCAGAAATAAGCATGGCGATAGTAGTTCCCCGGACGAGCTCTGTCACAAAAAGCTAAAGATATTCATACTACTAAAGCCTAATACTGAAGCGGTGCTGTAATTGCAAGAACAACCAAATGTAAGTTGGTAATGCGCCGAGGGATGTAACCGAAATTACAGTCGGTGCAGCTCATGGATCTATCCTAGGTTATCTATGTTATCCAGAATACGTAAACGAAAAATACTGTGCAAAATTCCAATATGCAGACTCAGGAACATAGCACATGCATAAATAGCTGCTAAAAAGCTAAGATCAATATTTAAAATTAATAATGCTTGACCATTTTGCCTTCACGGGCCTCCACGTGTTTAATCTTACAATCGACTATACAGATTGGCTCTGAACTGCATGCGATCCCAGCAAAAAATCGTCTTCAGCAAATTCCATACCACATTGCTCGGAGGAGACGTTGGGGTCCCAAGGTGCTGGAATGGCAGCCCCGCACGCAGCGTTGGTCGACCCCCAACGAGGTGGACAGACGACATTTAACGCGTCGCAGATAGCCGCTGGATCCAAGCGGCACAGAACCGTGGAATTTGGAACTCCCTACCTACCTAAGACCTTTGTCCAGAAGTGGACGTCTATCGGTTGATATGATGACGATAAATTTCCATACATAAAACAAATATAAAATAACAAATGTAGGTACACGCCTTAGGTGAAAGCGTTTTATTATCCATCTATTACATTTTTAGTATACTTATTATTTTTATGGAACAAATAAAAAAATGCAATACAGTATATTGAAAAAAATTCAACTGGACTGAATTGCAACTTTAAATATGATAACTCTCAAATACGATTTCTTTTTAACTTTTTTTTTATTAGTTATGGAGTAGCGCTTGACTACTGTCTCGCCTGATGGAAATTGCAGATGTGGCCTAAGACGGGACGCGCTTGCCTAGAAGATACATATTGACTCTTGAATTAAAGATACCCAAGTTGTAAGATTTAGGAAACACAAAACTCGGCAGGGCGTTGCAAATCCCAGCCATGCGTATAAAAAAAAATGCAAATCGCTTTGTGTGAGATTTTTGGGATACTAACAATATAAGGACGTAAACACGCCCGGTGTCTTACGGTGCCATTGTAAAATGGTGAAGGGGGAACGAGATCGAACAATTCCTGAGTACACTTCTCGAAGTATATCCAAAAAAACACCGACAATCTGGCTACCCTACGACTATGATCGAGATTTTGGAGTTTAGCCAAAAGTGGTGAAACCTCGCCTATAAGTCTCTTGGGACGGCAATCTACAGCATCTAAAGCGGCCAATTGATATTTGGCTGAGCCATCATAAAGCCATTACTACTTCAGTACTCCATGCACAACCGCACCTGAGCCTGATATAGGGTAACCAGTTGGTGGGGCATGAAGTACCGCCTCACATTATTGAGAATACCAATTATTTTTTGGTGGCTGGTGGTTCTTTAGATTCTATGGATCTACCGAAGTTGATGTTAGCAGAGATATCAGCTCTCAGGAGGTCAATTAGGTCAGTGTTCCGTTCGGAAATACCTTGAAAAAGTTGGAGTCAGTCAGAATAGTAAATTTGAACTCCACTAAATTCGCATCACTCCAATCAGAAACTTCTTCAAGGGAGGATTTCAAGCATTGTTTCATTTCACTCTGAGATCTACATCGCGTTACTTCTTGTGCTTGGAGTCGTAACTCTCCGTTACAGTGCTACCATCCCAAGGATTCCAGGCTTTAGCAGATCATTACGGTGCAGAAGAAACAGATATTATGTAATACTCCTAATCCAGCTACAAATAACATTATCACTACTCATAAGCAAAGTTTTAAATTATAATAACAAAATATATGCTTGGGAAATTAACTAGTTATAAGAGTAAAAAAATTGTGTTAAATCCAAATAACCATTATGTAAAATATCGACTACCTTGTACCAAGTTTAATAAAGAGCCTGGCTTTTCGATTAAGGGTCTCAAACACAAAGAAAAAAACTTTGAAAAAAGTTATTAAAAATATCATATTGTAATCGATGTCATAAATTTAAACTGACAGGATTTGAACCTGCGACTCTGGCAGTCGCAGCCTGAGCTACGGCTCTTCAACTACCGATACCGATATTAGTATATGCATTTATATCTGATATTATATCTGGTTCTGATATTATATTCTGATCAATCACTAACAATCCCAGTGCTGGCAACGGGATTGCTTGACGCATTTACTTACCTCTTGGCGGTGTATCTTCACACCATTTGAGCTATAGAATATTAAGTATTTATGCAGTTTCAGGATATTAAGATTATGGTAGGTTTACCTACTTGGAACAAATCAATTTAAAATATCAACATGATAGGGCAGCGGGCTTTCAAAATACGTGGTCACATAAACACGTCTAAAATTAGTGAATTATTGTAAAATAGCGTTTACTAGACAAACCTATCCTAATTTAAAGTGGCATTTACCACGAGATCAAAGGCGTTGGACTTCTGTATTCTTCTTTATACTGTGACTATGCAGAGGACAGAGCGCATGACGAGAGTGGCACTGCAGGGTATTGATTTTCTCTAATAAAGGAGTGGCCTGCGTCCAGTTTGGCTCCAGTCATCGTTTCGTTTGGTTGTGTCTCAGTTATTTAAGGTATATTTTTTAATTCTCTATTTAGGGTTTTTGCGTGTGTGTATAAATGCAAGAGACATTCATTAAGCAGGAAATACTCTTCAAGTGCGGAGAATATAATGTCAACGTAAGTATATTGTAATATTAAATAATATGGTATATAGGTATTTTATATATATTCTTTAGGTTGCCGGTATCTAGTATGTATCTATTAGGCAGACAATGTATTTTACGCTAGATTTATCATCTGTGTTTAGTTACAGTGCATACACCCTTTTTGCTAAGCTCGCCCGGGTAAAGCTAGCATACGCATGCGCAGAATGTACCAATTGGGTATTGGGTGTAGCTTTTAACCAAGGTGACCTGAAAGATATCTGAGATTAAAACTCAAACTTACCTAAAATCTAGCCCCATTATCTTGTCATTATATCATATTTTTCACTACAGGCAAAAAAGTTTGTCACTTTGAAGAATGGTGGTAGAATACCACCAACCCATAACTTTAATTAAAAAGAATTCAGAACTTAATTATTATTAGACATATACAAATTGGTATACTCAAAATAAGCCATAATATTCTTTTTTAACTTTTGGGCAATAGACAGTGCAGTGTATCATTCTCAATCAGTGCGAATAATTTATTAATATTTGCACTGTGACCACGCCATTTTTTAAGCTCACCCGGGCAAAGCTAGCATACGCATGCGCAGAGTCTAGTCATCATTATTGGTTTTTTCCTTCAACTTTCACATCATATTGGATGGAGCTTTTAAACTTGATGGCCTTAAAAATTATTCTGACCATAGAAACTCAAACCTCAACCTTGTAAATGAGAGTCATCTTGTAAATGAGAATGTCAAGTTTGTAATTGAGATAATGCCACTTTGTTTACTCAGGCTACCTGAAATTACGACAACGTTGCGCGGTGCATAATGCTTAGGGAACTCCTCACTTATCAGGGGAAAAAAATATAAATTCGGTTTTTGTAATTCATAAGAAAAAATTTAATAATACAAACACAAAATACCACACCTTGTGGCATGAGACACAGACAATTGGTCAGTTTTTATTGATTCAACCACGAAACCATAATCTTAATTATTATTAGTAATAGTATACGTATACAAATTGGTATTTCAAAATAGACAGCAAAAATAATCTTATTTGCTTGGTTTACCACCTAATAACGCAGCTGCATAACGCATGCGCACACTTATTGATTTGATCATAACAAAGAACGGGCCGTGTTCAGTTGGTGGATCATTCTCGATCTGTGCAAACGTTTTTTGTTCATAGGATATACAAATTGGTATTTCGAAACAGTTAACTAATAGCCATATTCTTTATTAACTGGGCTTACCCACCCAATAACAACCACCACCACTTATTGCCTTTGTTCATCGATTGAAACCGTAAACGGGACACAGGACTGATGAACCATTTCCGTTGCAAAGCAGGACAATAAACAGTGCCGTGACTCTCAGTTGGTGGATCATTCTTGATCAGTGCGAACTTTTTCGTTGAGCGACATAATGTTATCTACTTTTTATTAAAAAAAGGTAAGATTCAGCATTTTGACACCCTCTTTGTAAGCTCGCCCGGGCAAAGCTAACATACGCATGCGCAAAGTCTACTCGTCATTAGTTATTTTTTTCTTCAACTTGCCCACCGGTTTTAAACTTGATGATGATTAAACTTGATACTTGAATGGAGCTTTTAAACTTGGTGGCTTTAAAAATATTTCTGACTTTGAAAACTCAAACCGGATCCCCTTATCTTATAATTCAAATTGATAATGCCTCTTTGTTAACTAAAACCACAAGTTTGGTTCGAGTTATATTAATCGGTTTCTACGCGACATCAAACCGGAAAGTATCGCTTACCGCCTTTTTTGAGACGTATTTATCGGTAGGGTGCTATCGTGGTAGCATGCCTGCAAACAGATATAATATTCTTTGTTAGCTCGGATGACTCGTCCAATAACGCAGCTGCATAACGCATGCGCACAGTTTTTGATTTGTTCATAACAACCATATCAAAGCAAGTAACCGCTTTTTCGTGGTAAAGCACGACAAGGAACAGTGCAGCGACTCTCACTTGGTGGATCATTCTCCATTAGTCATCATCATGATCAACTCTTTGCCGGCCCACTAAGGGGCACGGGTCTCTTCTCAGATTTAAGATGTTTCAGGCTTAGTCGACCACGCTTGCAAAGTGCGGATTGGTAGACTTCACACACATTTGAGAACGTTATCCTCCTCCTTCCTCAAGATGTTCTTCTTCACCATCAAAGCAAGTGATATTTAAAATGTCTTAAATTGTCACAGCTCTCAATCATTACGAACAGTTTTTGTTGTCCGAAAAGATTTAATCCCCATTCTAAATGGTAAGACTTAGCATTGTGATTGCACCTCTTTTGTAAGCTGACAAAAGAGCAGCAAAGCTATCATACGCATGCGCTGAGCCCACTCATCATTATCGATTCTTTCCTCCGTCTGTCACAGCGTACTGGACGAAGCTGTTATAAATTAAACTTAAAACAAACCCCCTAAAAAAGTTGCATTTTCACTTTGATTACGATAAAAAGATTGTCGGTTGGTAGTGATTTTACCGCGACACTATAATTTCAATTATTATATACAAATTGGTCTTTCAAAGCCGCCAGCAAATAGCCATTAAATTATTTGTTCGTTTGTGTTAATAACACAGCTGCATAACGTATGACAACTAATAAACTAATTGATTTATTATTAGAAGCTGCACTAAGAGCGGAGACATGAAATTTCGCAAACGCATTCAATTGTGACGGTTACTTTTACTTACCGCCAAGACTGGCTGTTGCAGGTGAAGATGATTACCGACGAGGAACTCGTCAACGGCTAATTGCACAGACAAAAACATTGAACATGCGTTCAATTTTAACATTTTATTCTAAATGTCTTCATGACATAGCTGTTGCATTCTGGGTTGGCATCCGACGAGGAACTCCTCAACGAATTTGACCACAGACTCAATATTTTGCATAGGTGTTTAATTCTGATCTTTGATTCATATTGAGAAAAAATCTTGTGGATAAATTCGAAATTCCTTCTTCAGCAGATGCAGATGGTGAGGCCGAGGCTCGATGTTCGTACTGTCCGCGGAGCAAGTCCGCACGCTTGTGGATATGGCTAAAACTTGAGCTCGATGGTGAAATTCGACGCCGGACGACACAGGCGATCAGCGATAAAGTTATCCGGTAAGAAGAACTCACTACTTTAATAGACAAATACTTATATTTAAATTTATTTTAAAATTCTGTTTAAAAAGCTCATTGCTAATCGGATGCTAATCGTTTCGAATGACATTTGATCGGGCACTCGCCTACCTATCTGTAATACCTGAAGCGTGTTCTTAGATTCACCCGTTTACTAAACCCTCAGTCATCATAGCTCTCCATATTATTTTTTTCAAAGTTTCATCCTCTGCAAAAAACCATGACTGAAAAAAAAACATACAACATTTCTCAGGAGAGATGATCACTAAATGAATCAGATCAGATCGATCAAAAATTTGTAAAATAATTTACTTCAGTAAAATTTCTACGAAATATTTTGTTCTCTTGTCAGAAAAACTGTTTGAATTTGTAGAAATAATGATAGCTTAGTTACCTGAAGTATCGCAATATAAGAAAATACTGTTTCATGTTTTCAGGGTACGGCACAAACAAGCGGGAAAAGCAGGCACCGTATTTAAACAGATGAGATGAGATGCGACATATGCTGTGTGATGCATACTTAGACCAGGTAAGCAGAATTTTTAGAACTATACAGTGAGGCGAAGAAAGGCCATTTTTTACTTCAGTAAAATTTCTACGAAATATTTTGATCTCTTCTCAGAAAAACGGTTAGAATTTGTAGAAATGATGATAGCTTAGTTACCTGAAGTATCGCAATATAAGAAAATACAATTTCATGTTTTCAGGGTATGGCACAAACAAGCGGGAAAGCAGGCACCGTATTTAAACAGATGAGCTGAGATGCGACATTTGCTGTGTGATGCATACTTAGACCAGGTAAGCAGAATTTTTACAACTATACAGTCAGGCGAAGATAGGCCATTTTTTACTTCAGTAAAATTTCTACGAAATATTTTGTTCTCTTGTCAGAAAAACTGTTTGAATTTGTAGAAATAATGATAGCTTAGTTACCTGAAGTATCGCAATATAAGAAAATACTGTTTCATGTTTTCAGGGTACGGCACAAACAAGCGGGAAAAGCAGGCACCGTATATAAAACAGATGAGATGAGATGCGATATATGCTGTGTGATGCATACTTAGACCAGGTAAGCAGAATTTTTAGAACTATACAGTGAGGCGAAGAAAGGCCATTTTTTACTTCAGTAAAATTTCTACGAAATATTTTGTACTCTTCTCAGAAAAACTGTTTGAATTTGTAGAAATGATGATAGCTTAGTTACCTGAAGTATCGTAATATAAGAAAATACAATTTCATGTTTTCAGGGTATGGCACAAACAAGCGGGAAAGCAGGCACCGTATTTAAACAGATGAGATGAGATGCGACATATGCTGTGTGATGCATACTTAGACCAGGTAGGCAGAATTTTTAGAACTATACAGTCAGGCGGAGATAGGCAATTTTACTTCAATAAAATTTCTACGAAATACTTGTTCTCTTCTCGGAAAAACTGTTTGAATTTGTAGAAATAATGATAGCTTGGTTACCTGAAGTATCGCAATATAAGAAAATACTATTTCATGTTTTCAGGGTATGGCACAAACAAGCGCAAAAGCAGGCACCGTATTTAAACAGATGAGATGAGATGCGACATATGCTGTGTGATGCATACTTAGACCAGGTAAGCAGAATTTTTGCAACTATGCAGTCAGGCGAAGATAGGCCATTTTTTACTTCTGTAAAATTTCTACGAAATATTTTGTTCTCTTCTCAGAAAAACTGTTTGAATTTGTAGAAATGATGATAGCTTAGTTACCTGAAGTATCGCAATATAAGAAAATACAATTTCATGTTTTCAGGGTATGGCACAAACAAGCGGGAAAAGCAGGCACCGTATTTAAACAGATGAGATGAGATGCGACATATGCTGTGTGATGCATACTTAGACCAGGTAAGCAGAATTTTTATAACTATACAGTGAGGCGAATATAGGCCATTGTTTACTTTGGTAACAACTTAAAAGGTTAACCCGGCTCAGTTTGTTATGGGCGCGTTTGGAACCCTCGTAGCTTTAGGTTTAAGTTGGCGAACGAAGTTATCACCATCCCCTTACAATTATGTCAACAAACATTTATCGTGATAGGCCTACATGAATAAAGAAATTTTAAATTTTAATTTAATTTGGTTAAAATAGCTAACAGAAATCTATCGTCTTGTTTTAGATTGGAAAATCTGGGCAAACCACATCACATTCAACAAGCAGCATTAGGCAGCAGCAGCTTTTAAGCAGCTTTTGGCAGTACTCTGGGTACGTAGAAGCAGGATTCAGTAAACATTTATAAAATTTGGCTACATTGTTCTTATTTACATCTTTGCTCTGTTTGCCTTGGCGAAATATAATAAAGTTATAATCGATGTGTATTAGACCGCGAAAGATGATATTAATTGCGCGATAGATAGTTATGTAGTAAAAGTATAAAAGGAGGAGATAATGAGGCTGATGATAAGGAGTTTTTACACGTCAAGTATTCAAAGTACTGGTAGTGTGCGTATTTGAAGAAAATAATAAAGGAAATCAAAGATGACAGTATGTTCTGCCGAGAAAATAGACGCCTGTGAGACGGGCAACATGAAGGAGATCGGCATCGAAAAATGACAACCAACATTGATATCATCCTCTTAAAATGTGTTCTATTGTCTTCTAAAACGGTTAATCGTTTTTATTTCAGTTCTAAAATTCCTACAATACTACTGTTGGGTTAAAAGATGTAACTAGAACAATGGAGCATGTAAGGAAGATTTGATCCCGGCAGCCAAGAAGCGACACCCCTGAACACCATTTAAGAAGGACAATAATAGACAGGTACAAACTTTAAAATTTATTTTGAGGAAAATATCAATTTTGAATTGGTTTAGTTCAAACCATCTTCATCGTCATCATCATCATCTCAACCACATGAAGCCCACTCCTGAACATAAGTATTTTTAGGGATTTTAACTCGATACGATTTTGTGCAACCAATAATATCTAGGCCTTGATTTTTCTTTAAGACATGGCTTTTTACATAAAATATAATTGATATATGATTTTACCCGTCGACGCCAGTTAAAACATTCCTTTATAAAGCTGTTTGGTATTAAACTTGGGACCGACATAAATTATTTTACACTTGTTTGTACTGTAGAACTTAGAACCGCGCGCTAACCTAGTTAATCAAAATAAATAGGTTCTTGTTAGTAAGGCAGATAAATGCAGAAAATAAAACATCCTCATTATGAAACGAATAAAAACATCATAAATAATACCTTGTTATCAAAGAATTAAGAAAAATAATTCTACCCCAGCAATGGCTGGCTGAGCTTTTCAAACTATTGTACAAGCCATGACACTGCTGCACAAGGACTATCAAAAAATATTTTAATTTTATTTTTTTTAAATTGGTAGGTACTTTCTAATGCGCGCAGGTTGGGAAGTCCTGCTATGACAAATTTCAAAACCAAGATGGCCGCTACCATAAAATGGCGAATTATATTTTTTGTAACAATTGCCTTAATATGCTTAAATTGAATAATATATTATTCACTACATTCAATTACACTATATTGATAGTCGGGGGTTTTCAAATTTTAAATTGATAGATTTGTTTTGTTTAAGACAGTTTACAGTTGTCATAGAAATAATAAAGAATTTTTCTTAACTAGGTGTTGGATGGTGGAGAAAGAAGTTGGCGTTGATGATTTAAAAGGAAAGCTGGAAGCTGAAAAAAGTGCTTACAGTGTATATTAATAAATTAACGCACCCGGTGGTTTGTGTAAAAATCTGGATTTTAAGTTTTTCGATTTAAGAGCCCGGTTCTTGCCGGACTTAAAAAAGGACCTCAATAATCCGATTTCCTTCGAAATCCTAAAACTACAATGAGAGAATTATTTACTATGAAGAGTTATTTATTGACTGAGTTTGAAGTTTTGTTATAAAAATGAAACAAATTTTTATAACGAAACTTTTTGTATACTGTTATTATTATTATTGTGTAACTTAAATTTTTTTTATACATCTTAAGATACACAATACTTTATGTGTTACTTAAGAACTTCTTAGGTATTCCGATAAAAATACTTGATTTCCTTTTTAAATGTAGTCACAGATCAAGTCAACGCCACTGAAGACGCAGACCGGAAGCGGCAGTTGGTCTTTGCTTAATAGATCTTTCGAGAACGCATAAATTACTTTTATGCTTTCCCAAAAACGTTTAAAATTTGTCTATTTTTTATAGTTTTTTTTAATAAATTCTACATGTAATTGTTTAATAGTATAATACACGCGTTATATTTAAAATATAAATATTATTAAGCGATTATTATTAAGCGGTTATTATTTGGTTAAGATGTCAAATAGTGACATAATTTTTTTGCATATTTTAACAAGAAGGGATGTCATAATTTCTTAACCTCAGTTTTCAACTCTGGGCGTTCATTGCATTGAAATCTTAATGCGCTTGAAATATATATGTTGTGATATCATACAAGTAAATAACATAATCAGGGCCACATCTGTTTCGAAAAGTTGTTTTTTGGGCCATTATTCTTGGGCTCGCGTTTGGATAACCTGCGCTCAAATTGACTAGTGCAACCTTGGTGTACGACCGCTGCTTATGATGTCGGGACATATTCCGCGGATAATGGTTCTTATGCACTCGGTTTCTTAATCCGTAATGTTATAATGGCCGCGGCACGGAAGAGGACACCGTCTGTAAAAATTACCCTTAAAATGTTCGGTATAAATAATTGACAAGGCGATATAACCTTTCTTATTTTTTATTTAATAAAAACAATAAATGTATTTACACGTAATTTTCACGCGGGTTATAAGATATGAAGCATTTAAAACACGTCGAATGTACAATTAGTGGTAAGTGCTTAATATATATATATATATCTCCTCTTTGGTTAGAAATTCCAATTTAAAATTTATACAGCTATTGATTGACCCATGCTTTTGTGTTTTGAAACCTCTAATTCATTGGTTTTTTCCTCTCAGTTTACAGAATGAAATATCGCGTTATTTACGAGTACGAGTTCCATCGTGTCACCAGTGCTGTAGAAATGATTCGAAGGATTACCCGACATAGGACCTATGGCGCCGGTGTCGCCAAAGAAAACACGGTTCGTTGTTGGTTCCAACGTTTTCGTTCTGGTAATTTCGACCTGCAAATCAAGCCCCGTGGAGGGCTGGAGACCAAAGTTTATAATGAAGAATTTAAGGCTTTTGTGGAAGCGGGTCCATCGCAATCCACTTCCGAGATAGCTGCAGGCTGCGGTGTTAGTGATAAAACTGTGTTTTTTACAAATGGAATCAATAAATTATTTATGAGATAGCAAATGTGCATAGATAGAAATGGTACATACTTCGATTAAATAAATATATTATATATTAAAAAAAAAAACGACTTTATGTTCCTCTCTTTCAAAACGCCAATTTCCTCTGGAGGATGTAATATTAATAAGTCATACATACGATAAAGTTTCAAATATTGCGTAGTATGTATATACTTATTCAATTAAACCTTTACCCCACTTTCTCTTATATATTTTAAGCGTACGTGAATAATAAAATTTAATGGAAGGTCAACTGATGTTTACATCGAACGTGAAAACAGCTGGAAGCTCAGGAAATTATTCTAAGAGAGGTGACGTTGGTAAATTGACACTTAAAAAACAATACCTTTAATAATTTTTAAGATAATTTAACAAATATATAACTATATCGTAACTCTTTGTATTTAGTACTTAAAGTTTCTTCAAATCTTCTACGAAGGTGAATTTACAGGATTCCAATAGCATATAATAATATTAGCGCACTGCAGTTTTAAGGTTGAAATGAAATAAATTGGAAGTTACTGACAATTAGACAGCACTTTAGAAGAGTTTCACCACTCGCTACCTAGACCCCTTCTTTTGACTCATATGTTATTTATCTTCTAGTATGTAGGCTTGTTTAGGCTCGAGTTTCCACTGGTAATCTTTGTCGAGACACTTCCATGGCGAAAGCACCGGACGTGCGCTCTCCGCAACCCGCGAGAACTATCTATTCAAATTTTTGAACCAATCTCGCAATGATTTCTTGCTCGGTTTTCGTTGTCTTCATACTATTCATCACATGCATGCAGTTCTGCGATTAATAATCCATAATCAATGATCTTTCATTGAATACATAAATGAAATAGATCAGATGAATTTAAGATTATTCAAGATGATCGTCAAACACGAGTAATTACAGCAAAAGCGAATCAGTAGCGAATTAAATCACATTGATCCCTTCTAATATACTCGTTATATAATAATAATACCATATAGTGATTCTTCGTCCTCCCTTTTCGGGGGAATGGCCGTATGCCATCTTTAACTTTTTTCTTATTACGTGCGTTTTGGACGTTTAAATAATGGAAGGTAAAAAAAAATCGTGGAGAAAATTGCATTCTTAAAAGTTTTCATAATGTTCAGAAAGGCGTAAGAAGTCTTTGTGCACTTCGTCAACATCTTGCATCGTGGACCACGGCCTAAAACCTCTCCTTCTTGCGACGGGATACCTACAACGGTTAGCAAGAAGTAAATGCATATTATTTGAAAAAAACATTTTATTTAATATCTAAATCTATTATCTAGCTTTAATTGTTAAGGATTGACTTGACGGCGATCAAAGAACAACATGAAACGTCGGAGAATACGGTGATAGCGTTTAGCGAGGAGTTGATATCCTTACCATCCAGTCCAGTAAACTCACCGTCACCGTCGCATGAAAATGTACACGCGATAATGCTCGGAGCGACTCAAAAACGCCACCCCAATAATGCGTTTTTAACGTCCGTCGAGTTACCTAGTTCCGTGTTTTATGTAGACCTATTAGTTGCCTGAATGAAATAAATAAATAAAAACAAAGGTTATAGAAACAAAATTAAGGTTGTTGTTTTTTTATCGAACGATATTAGTAAGCTTCATCCATCTCGAAGAGCACATGAATGAGATTGTAATGTAGCATCGTATTCCCCAGATAATGCTGCTAAATTGTTTGTTAGTAGTCTAAAGTAAACTTAAGAAATATTATCAGGTTTATCAACATTACCATTGTATGTACATAAAGTAGTACATTGTGTGTATTATAGAAAGACATTGATTTTAAACTTTCATTTAGTTTAGTTCAAATAGGGCGTAAAGCCGAATTAAGGCGCGCGGCGTCCAAGAGTTCATTCTTCGTTCGAAGGTTGCATACTTAAAACCGCTAAGGACGTAGTTTGGAAGCCTTTGTTTTAGAATATCAATTGCTTTAGACCAGGGCCAGTATTCTCTTTTGACGAGAAGAAACTCTCTAGACCATAGAAATCTAAATAATTGAAAAATATTATTTTCTGAACTAAAGCACGTTGCATATGAATCTTGAACTCTTCACATATCAATCGCATATCAGTCGTTTTCGCTATCCATCCAGTTTCGATACTACTAGACGTCTTCTGGATTGTTTACGTTCATAATTTGTTCTAAGCGTACATTGTGTTATCGAGGCATAGCATACATAAACAAATGTTCCTATGAAATATTAAAACAGTGCCTGATGTAAATTTACGTAGCATACATGGGACGGGACCTGCGTACTACCTACGTGAGACCAGACTGTCTCTAGCTTTATGGTAAAGATTTACTTTGTTATCAAAGAAAATGTTGAATTTTAAACCTATTGTCTTGGTTTTCTTAAAATTGTACGCAGAGGTCTCCTCTCAGTATGAGAAACTTATAGACCATAGACCACCAAGCTGGCCAAGTATGTTGCATGAGAAGGCTTGTAAAGTATTTCTATTTCAAAGCACGATGTCTTCCTTTAGAGTTTGAACAAGTTATACAGACACAGTTTATATAGACACGCACGTAATATTGAAAAGTTGGAGAAACGCGCCGTGCCAATCCTAAGATTACGTATCTGCAGTTCCTTGATGTTCATTTTTCCCTCATTATCATTGTATAATAGAGATATTTATAACGATATTTTGCCGTGTGGTGACGGCAGATCAGAATACGGTTGTCACCACCCCATCTCTACCCACGGGTGTCGTACGAGGCGACTAAGGGACTAGCAGAGAGCGGGCAGTAGCGTCCTCTGTGCTATTACTTCCATCTACTGCGATCACTAACCCGTTTGCCCAGCGTGGTTATTAGTCAAACCGTCTCCTTGGTATTTAGTCCAGCGGTGGACTGGTATAGGGCTATTGATGTTAAGAAGGTACTTAAGAAATAACTTTTCATGTAAATCTTCCATCGCCACTAGAAGAGTAAATGAACACTGTTTCTTAAGTAACTACTTCAAGCATTAATTAAAAAGAGGCATAAAACGGTAGGAAAGAAGAACAATTTTGCAAATACGCATCGATACTGAATCAGCGTACCTATTTTAAATTAGGTTACTAGGCTCACTAAACGTGTGTGCGAACTACCAACGTCGAAAGGTCGATTAGGATATTAATCTGATATTATATGTAAGGTCTTAGTAATAGGCATTTATAAATAAATGGGATCCCTTAATTCAGTCTTATACTATCTTCTTATTATTGCCATTTTCCCATGCTGTGTTGGTCGGAACACCATGTCTTCTTCCATTAAGTACCAGTAGCCGTCAGCTCACCAACCATTTATTTTGCATATCCTCGATCTTACAATCCATTCGTCACTTTTAATAGTTTCGTATAAGGTCAAAGACAAGATATTAAATTACATGATTCGTATCACCACGAGCAAGGCTGTGAAGGGCAGGAGACAATTATCTCCCCGGGGAAAGGTTAAAAATGTATCTTTTCCCACAGCGGTATCAACTCTTAGAGCACTGGCGCACAAGTGGAGATAATGTCTTAATAATATACGTGTAATAAATAATAAACGGGTGTAAACTTCTTCTATTCCACGTTGCCGTGCTTTAGCAGGTGGATACTTTAATTATATCCCCTGTCAGCGGATATAATCGGGGGATATAATTTTGGTCTCCTGCCTGTGCTAGCCGTGCTGTGGCAGCACCAGTGGTATCGTATGACACTGCCCCTGCCACGCGCTGTGCACGGAACGCAGTCGGAGTGACGCGTTCCATACAGTTTCATAGGATACGACGGGGGTCCAAGTCTGCTATTGCAATTTTAAATCAGTGGTCAATTTAGTTAAGGTCGTCCACAGTTTTGTTGTGACACTACCTTTACCTAAATAAAAAATTTGAAATTCGTTTTAGTGAACGGTTAACTTAAGGGTGAAACGTGTACCAAATTGCAATATATTCTTAAAGTATATTTTAAAAACAGTTCCATGCCTTTGGTGGGCATTCTACGATGCGATGATTCCTTTATTTCACCATCAGCAATTTAAAAAAAAGAACTTTGCTACCAAGCAAATTGGTTCATGATCTTATACTATCCATACATATTATCACTACTTAATCCAATTTTAGCATCAAATTTCATTCATCATCAACTATCATTCATTCAACCCTCATTTACATCACGAGCAAGTGTCTGTATTTTAAAATTCTATTTGAGTACGTAGGTATCTACTATAATTAGTTTTAGAAGAAAAAAAAATTAAACTAACATTAAGTTAATTTTTTTAAGATATTGTAATTGTTTAGACTACTTTAAGATTCTGTACGTATTTTAAAAACTTTGTTATTAAATAATAAAGTTATATAATAAGTTAATAATTTGATCGAGTATAATGACTCTCAAAGCGAGAACACTCAGCAGGATTATAGTTAAGGCTCGACAGGAATATAAATTTCCATGTAGCTAGATAGGTACTCTTTGTAATATTGATTCATTGTAAATAGAATTAAGTACGCGTAGTTTAAGATTGAACTGATTCTGATGAGCTGCGGTTAATATATAACCAACATACATTACGTCGTGTAGAAGGTAGTGCCTGCTAAAGGATACTAATGCAATTTAACTCTTCAACCAATTATATGGGTTTAGCGCCAGACTGCCTGCATCAAGCACCAAGTTATAGTTAAATAAAAATACTAAAACATCTGATAATATTATTAAAGCATAAATTACCTTCGCAAAAATTCTGCAAAAGACAGCTCATCCGATAGTTCACAGTTATTTTAGGATGATAATATAAATGTAAGATAATTTGAATATAGTAGGTATCTACTTAAGATTAGGATAAACCTACTTAAGATTAGGATAAACTTATTCCGTCATTTATTATAATGTCTATGATCTAAGTATAGCGATACTTTAGTCTACTATCTAAGCATTTTTTTTATATTTTTTTGAATTTTTATATAAAAACTAATGAACTAAATCTATATTTAGCTTATTTATATTTAAAACTTTTTTCTTTTTTGTCTTTTTTTAGTTTTATATTTTTTCTATCTACTTTTTCAAACTTTTGGATTAATTTACAGTATCTTATTGTATATCATAACTTTTTTTTTAAGTCTTTTCTTATTATTCTATATTTTAATAATGATTAAGTGTGATTACTAATGAGTCCTTTAAGCAGCAAAACCTAGATTTAGCAGTGGAAACCGCCGGATAGCTTGTGTTATAGCTATTAATTTTCCATAGTCTAAATCAAAGGCTCGTTAAGATAGCATGATAACATGCCTTTCTTAATGGTTTAAGCAAGGCATGTTATTATATACCTGCATTAATTAGTAACTACTATGATAAATTGGAAAAAAAATAACCTAATCAATATTTAGGTTTATACGTGTAATAAATAGTAAACGGGTGTAAACTTCTTCTATTCCATGTTGCCGTGCCTTAGCAGGTGGATACTTTCATTATATCCCCTGTCAGCGGATATAATCGGGGGATATAATTTTAAGGAGGTTTATAAGCAATAGGGATAATTAAGGAAATTATAATTTCAAAACTGCGCTAGTTTCGTACAGTCGTTAATAGGTAAACATAACTTAAGTTTAGCGCTAGACTGCCAGCATCAAGCACCAAGTTATAGTTAAGTAAAAAATACTAAAACATCTGATAATATTATTAAAACAAAAATTACCTTCGAATAAATTCTGCAAAAGACAGCTCATCCGATAGTTTACGTTCAGTTATTTTAGGATGATAATATAAATGTAAGTAAGATAATTTAAATATAGTAGGTACCTACTTAGATTAGAAGTTAGTACCTATGTATTATTGTAAGACTCTGCAAATAGATGATATTGATATAGCCAATACGATTTTAGAAAATAGGAAGTGACTCCGCTGATCTTCCAGCCTGCTGGACTGCAGTTTGAAAGTTACGTTTATGTCCTCGCCTTTTTTGATAACAGACTATTTTAATTAATTTCAGTCTTGATTAATACTTAAATTGAAATGCAAACGAAACCTCGATCGTACTGAAATTTATTGGATTAGAAAAATGAATATTAAATATTGATTTTGTATAATAGAAGAATGACTTGACCTAAACGATTTTGTCACAACCTGCACAGCTAGAATGGGCAAGGCACTATTTTCTCCCCGGGGAAAGGATAAAAATGTATCTTCTCGCACAGCTTTATCAACTCTCAGAGCATTGGGCACAAAAGTGGAAATAATATCCAAATAATATACGTGTAATAAAAAACTGGGGTAAACTTCTCCTATTCCATGTTCCCGTGCTTTAGCAGGTGGGCACGTTAAATTTATCCTTTGTCAGGGGATATAATTTTTGTCTCATCCCTGTGCCAGCCCAGCAGAGGCTTAAAAAATGTTACTCTCAATTATGTTTTATTTACGAATGAAGATGATACATACACTTATAGGACGTTGTGAAAAGCGTTGCAGCTGCTTGATTTACTTACTTTTCCAACCAGTTCCCAAATCGTTTTTTAAGGTAGGTTGCCAGGCCTTGTCACGGTTGCATAAGTTAGTGAATCGGGTAGCAGAAACACACTTCGCAACGTCCTATGAGCCTGGAATAAACTCATTATTTAATAATTTATATGATACATATGGCGTGTTAACGTTATGTTTACTCGTAAATAAAACATAATCCCTTATCCTGTTATCTTTCGTCATTTCACCTACCACAAAATCATTTGTATATTATATTCTATTATTTATAAATATATTTATGGTGTATTGTTATATTTGGCCCGGGTTTGGGTTCGTCATAAGGGCCTTTTTTATAGTTATGACGTACCCACCAACCTTAAATCAATTGGATATCTAATACCCTATCTAAGACTTTAACCGCAGAGAGGTGTGGTCTTATTTTGGAGATTCCAATTTAGTCAATTTTAAAACAAAACTACCAAAATCATTAAAATTGTGTGGTGACAAATTTTCAATACTATCTATAGCCAACCGCTGAAATCATTATCTTAGGATGGATTTTCTCAATAGGCATCTTATGCAAATTGTTTATAAAGTAAATATGTCACTGTCATCTTGCGGACATCACATTAGAGCAATCTTATTCATTGTTCTTAGTAACGATCATATTTATATTTATACATCTTTGCCCTTCGATTTTATTTTAAGAGCAAAGCACACTTGATACGTTAGAAGCACGTGTGCGTGACAGCAACCAGCTGCATCGTATGAAATTGTATGGAACGCGTCACTCCGATTGCGTTCCGGGCACAGCGCGTGGCAGGGACAGTATCATACGATGCTACAGGTGCTGCCACGCAGACGTACCTACTGTTACCCACTTTCATGGTGTGTATTGTTCTTTAGTGTTGAGGGGAGTACTTAGAGGACTGTTTTCTATCTATCTGCATCGTAAAACGTTTCTGTGCTATAAAACTCGTTAGGTAACTTAAAAAAATAACAACTCCTTTTAGTTGATACTATGTTCTTGTGTCTACTTACCTACTTTGTTTATTCAAAGAATAGATAAGTTTTCTTTGTAAAATGTATTCATTGAAAGTAGAAATAATTACGCGTAGTTAAAGATTGAACTGATTATGCTCCGTTGACATATTGCCACTCAGATCGTTTTTCGTTTTATTTCGGTTAAATAAAATATATTTTACCACTTTCCTAAAAGCTACACTAAAGTAAATTCTAGAAACATCTTTAATAACACATAATAGTTTATTTTCATTATAAAGTGTTAAGTGATTAATAAATAACAAAGATAATACAAACACCGCCATAGATTATTATTACTATATTGTGCCACGTGGTGACGGCAGAACAGAATACAGTTGTCACCACCCCTCCTCTACCCGCGGGTGTCGTACGAGGCGACTAAGGGAATATAGCAGAGAGCGGGCAGCAGCGTCCTCTGTGTATTACTTCCATCTACTGCGATCACTAACCCGTTTGCCCAGCGTAGTTATTAGGCAAACTGGTATAGGGCTATTGATGTTAAGAAGGTACTTATGAAACAACTTGTCACGTAAATCTTCCGTCGCTCCTAGGAGATTAAATGAACATTCTGTTTCTTAGGTACCTACTGCAAGCATTAATTAAAAAGAGGCATAAAACGGTAGAAAAGAAGAACAATATTTGCAAACTTATTTTTTCATTAATATAATCATTAATAATAGGTTTATTATGCTTTCGCAATAGGTCGATTAGGATATTAATCTAATATTATATGTAAGGTCTTAGTAATAGGCATTTATAAATAAATGGGATCCCTTAATTCAGTTTTATACTATCTTCTTATTATTGCCATTTTCCCATGCTGTGTTGGTCGGAACACCATGTCTTTTTCCATTGACTACCAGTAGCCGTCAACTCACTAACCTTTTATTTTGCATATCCTCGCTCTCACAAACCATGCATCACTTATAATAGTTTTGAATAAGGTCAAAGTCAAGATATAAAATTTCATGATTCGTATCACCAAGAGCAAGGCTATGGTAGGCAGGAGACAATTATCTCCCCATGGAAAGGATGAAAATGTATCTTTTAATAATATACGTGTAATAAAAAACTGGGGTAAACTTCTCCTATTCCATGTTCCCGTGCTTTAGCAGGTGGGCACGTTAAATTTATCCTTTGTCAGGGGATATAATCGGGGGATCTAATTTTTGTCTCCTCCCTGTGCCAGCCCAGCAGAGGCTTATAAATGTTACTCTCAATTATGTTTTATTTACGAATGAAGATGGTATATACACTTGTAGGACTTTGTGAAAAGCGTTGCAGCTGCTTAATTTACTTACTTTTCCAACCAGTTCCCAAAGAATTTTTAGGTAGGTTGCCAGACCTTGTCACGGTTGGATAAGTTAGTGAATCGGGCAGCAGAAACGCACTTCGCAACGTCCTATTAGCCTGGAATAAACTCATTATTTAATAATTTATATGATACATATGGCGTGTAAATGTTATCTTTACTCGTAAATAAAACATAATCCCTTATCCCGTAATCTTTCGTCATTTCACCTACCACAAAATCATTGATTTCCATTTGAATATTATATTCTATTATTTATAAATGAAAAAGAAAATGAAATTAAATCTTCAATACAGCCAGCTAATTTGGGCCCTGCTTCTCTATTTTATTCTTATCGTAACATTATGTTAGCCTCGATAAATGATGTTTAAATTTGCATTGCGAGGTGTCTTTATGACCGTCGCAAAAAGCGATCCGCTCGCAGGTTAATTTTTAATGATATAGAGACTCAGGACCCTTGTATCGTATCGGAAAAAGCTTGAAGATCAAGCAGAGTTACGAGTAATTGTAATTCTTATGTGCTATCTTGTTAATTATAGTATTGCTTAATATTTTTGATAAATTATATTATCTTGTAGCCAGTAAGCACAGACTAAAGGTACAACAAAAGGGGAAGCTCATATTTCCCCAATGCCTCGGCCGCCGGTGCGAATGATGCGTCTTTGGCAGGACTCTAATGCATATTACCATAATTGATGCTTTAGCCTGTGTTTACGAACTGCTTTGTCTACCTAACCTAATACTAACTCTTGTCCACATTTAAGCTCAACATGATTAAGGTTATTGTATTATTATTATGCAAAGTTGTATCTTTAATTATTTACTACTTAAAAACCTATGGTATAAATTTTTGACTACAATTGTATTAATCGACCAAAACAACGTTCGGAAAATATTCTTATGTTTCACAAAATGTGGAAGGGAACAATGTAAGTAGTCGCCGTGTCTGTCTTTTTCGCATTGGTTTCTCGCTCAGGAGCTCGACTTCACCGTCGGAGGGCCGAGTTCGAATCCCAGCACGCACCTCTAACTTTTCTAAGTTATGTGCGTTTTAAGTAATTAAAATATCCCTTGCTTCAACGGTGAAGGAAGACATCGTGAGAAAATCTGTGCATCCCTGTGAGTTCTACATAATGTTCTCAGAGGTGCGTGGAGTCCACCAATCCATCATGGGGGACTACGGCTTTAACCCCTTCTCATTGTGGCAGGAGGCCCGTGCTCTGTCTGGTAATGGTAAAATACTAACTACCAAAATATCAATTTTCTAAATATATTTCACAAAAGAAGCCAAAAAAATTGAGAAAAGCAATACCTAAGGCCGGTGATGGAAGTCGAGAACTGCGGATTATAAATTCCACTAAAATTACCATTAGAAAATAGCAAAACGTAGTTTTTTTGAGAATCTTAGACAGAAGACTTTGAATCAAAATGCTATGGGATTTGAGCAGTGACACAAATTGTACCGAATTGAAGGAGGCTAGTGTGCATACACGGCCAATTACAGGGATAAAGCAATCACCTCTACACTTTTCAAAAGTATGGACCGTGCATTGAATAAGATGCTCTTGGCATACCTCGAGGATAAACACCGAAGACAGAGGCTTTTGTCGTAAACGACCCACGGGTGACCTTTTAGTGTAGGTATGTCATGGGCTAAGCGATCGACAAGCACGGTGAAGCGCTTACCGCTTCACTTGACGCGTCGAAGTTGTTGGTGTATAATGAAGTGTTATGCTTAGCTCGGGTTTGTGTTCGTCATAAGGGCCTTTTTTATAGTTATGAAGTACCCAGCAAACTTAAATCAATTAGACCGCACAGAGGCTTTGGCAGGTGTGGTCTTATTTTGGAGATTCCAATTTAGTCAATTTTAATACTAAACTACCAAAATCATTAAAATTGTACGACGTGATAAATTTATAATACTTTCTATAGCCAACCGCTGAAATCATTATCTTTGGATGGACTTTCTCAATAGACAACTTATGCAAATTGTTCTTAAAGTAAATATGTCACTGTCAACTTGCGGACACCACATTAGAGCGATCTTATTCATTGTTCTTAGTAACGATCATATTTATATTTTTTACATCTTTGCCCTTCGATTTTATTTTAATAACAATGCACACTTGATACGTTAGTAGCACGTGTGCGTGACAGCAACCAGCTGCATCGTATGAAATTGTATGGAACGCGTAACTCCAACTGCGTTCCGGGCACAGCGCGTGGCAGGGGCAGTATCATACGATGCTACAGCTGGTGCTGCCACGCAGACCCACATCCACTGTCATGGTGTGTATTGCCCTTTAGTGTTGAGAGGAGTATTTAGAGGACTGTTTTCTACCTATCTGCATCGTAAAACGTTTCTGGGCTATAAAATTCGTTAGGTAACTTAAAAAAATAACAACTCATTTTAGTTGATACTATGTTCTTGTATCTACTTACCTACTTTGTTTATTCAAAATATCAAAACTTCCAAGTAAAAAAACAGATAAAAATTAAAGCATATAGTATATATAGTATATTATAGTCTCTAAAATACAGGTCACCTAGTGTGTAGATCAACAGCCAAGCCAAAATATTCGTGCACTTTCCATCAAAATCTCGGTAACGTCGCTACTCAAATACGAATTAGCTCGTATCAGGCTCATAATGGTACCGTTACCGAAATTATGAAGTATCCCGAAATTATTTTAATAACCAAATATATCGACATGACGCCTTATTTTCGTACTAAATTTCATATGAAGGTACCTAATCTACTTACAATATAAATGCAGATGCAGCGACGCGACGCATTACCCAACTTATTAAAACCACAGTGACATTAAGTATATACCTACTTGGAAATATTTTTTTTTTGTTTTTCTTTAGGGTAAGTCTAATTATAAAAGGAAGGAATTTATATAGGGATAAATCTATTTATTTTTTAAGGACTCTATTTTAAGCCATATCTACAATTATTTACGATACATACTAAAAATAGAGTCCATATTGCGTTGCTTTGTTCTCTACCTCGGTTTGCACCTACTTTAAGAGCACAAAATACAGGTAAAAAGAAGACTGAAAGAGTATTTTTAAAATTATCTACGTTTAAGGATATGTAGTTTGATAACTAATAACAGGGCTGGTTGCCGTAAATGGGTGAACAAATGAACTCTTTGAGTCTTTCCATACCAAACGACGTATTTTGGTCGATTAATATTGTGGTTTGTACCCTCAGTACAAGTTTAGTACGTTCGCAGTCTTAGACGTTTCGAGTATCTAAACACAATAACTCTATAGTTTAATGGATCTAAAATTACTTCTGCCATGAGAACTAGCTGAATATGTAGATAATTTCCTTTTACTCTTGAGCTTCCAGCGTTTCGATACTCGAAAATGACTTCACGGTTTGAAGTGTACTAAGCTTTCATTTTGAGGTAAGCGTAATATTATTTTTGTATGCAACATATTCTTCAAATTACTAATATGGTATTTTTAGATTTATACTTATATTAGATTTATTTTCTACTTAGATATAAGCCTACTAAGTATTCCATATAGAGGCTTCAGATGGAATCAATATATTAATTGTGCCCATTCTGGTAAAAGCAGTAGATACCTAATACCTACACAATTTACAGATTATTATCAAATACCAGAAAAAGCCAGTTTCCATACTAATAATTTTTATCTATTTAGTTAGGCCGATACCTTCTAATTTAACGCGATGATTGACTTGAAACTGAAAATTTTATGAAATCATAGTTTTATTTGATAATAGCTATACTAGTATTTAATTAGTAATAAGATTACTATTTTTATTTTGGTCCCATAGCCAAACTTTTACTGAGAGGATTATACTTAAATCAGTGTAACGAACTTTCTTTACAGAACACGTAAGAATACTACCTACTCTAAAGTTTTGGCAGATGTTTAACGACATAATTTTTGGTGGAGTTAATACGGTTTATCTATAAGTAGTTCTAGCCATTCAGTACATACTGAAAGCTATTCAACTGATCGTAAATTAGTCAGCATTCTAAATTAAAGATCAAATTCTAAGAAGAAACACGTTAAATTCCAGGTTTTGTTTAATAAAACTAAACTTTGCTTCGATTAAAACTAAAATTTCCCTTGCTCAATCTCTTCTTCTTGCTATACTGGATTATGCCGACTCGTGTTATCCTGACCTTACCGAAGAGCTTCTTAATAAGCTCGAGCGCCTTCAAAATGTACGCATCCGATTTGTGTTTGCACTGCGTAAATTTGATCACATATCGGAGTACCGAGCTAGACTAAAGTGGTTGCCTATCCGTTTACGCCGTGAACTTCATCTACTTTCCTTCTTTTATTCTATTCTTAAAAGTCATTTACCTCCCTCTTATTTAAGGGATCGTTTTCGCTTTATCTCTGACTCATCTTCTCATTCCAACCTTCGATCCCGCCTTGGTAACCGTCTGGTACTCCCATTTTGTAAAACGAAGTTCTTCAGTAATTCTTTCATCTTTGAGGCAATTATGCTCTGGAACAATCTGCCTGCTGAAATCAGTGGAAGTAGTTCCCTTCCGATATGTAAGAGTCGTCTGAAGGGCTACTACCTCTCTTTGAGTGATGGAATCTGAAGTATATTCTTTCTTTTAAATTGTGTGTTAAAATCTACTTATGTATATTATGTTTGTTATATATTGATATATATTATGAATATTTATATATTGCGTATATTTATTTAAATTATATATGTATTTGTATCTTTACATTTATATATCAACACTCTTGGCACCATCCCGTTCTCTCGCTGTAAGTCCTATCTACAAAGGTTGCCTGTAAGAGATTGCTTGCAGCAATAAGGCCGCCTTTGCATGTCTACATTGTGTTCTGTATACTCCTTACTGTTTCTTTTCCTGTATGTTATACGTGCAATAAAGTGTTTCTTCTTCTTCTTCTTCAAACGAATAATAACTTAGCCACTTACCACACTATAACACATTAGGTTAGATCAAATTATGATAACCGTATTGACACTATCAAATGTCGAGTATCTTAAACGTAATAAAACTAGTTGGTAATACTATCTATTTACTAAACCATTATACTTATTAATAAGTACTCATTATACTATCGCAAATACATTTTATGTTACTTTCTTTGCCTGAGTGGTTTGATTTATAGCCCTGATTACCTTTTCTAGTCACTAAGATAAATTATTGTTTTTATAAATAATTTAAATTCTACTTCCAAGAATTAAACAAGAACAAGAAAAGCAGAACAATTTTTTGAAGTAAAACTTCTTTAGGCGCGACTAGGGACGTAGGTTTTTTCTAACGGAAGTAACACTTACGTCAGACGTCTGTGTAGTTTCCGCTACTGAAAAATAATAATTTGGATTGGTAGTAAGTATATGACGTCATATAGTTCGAAGACGTTCTTTCAAGTGTCAGTTTATGAGTCTCCTAAAACTTACGATCTGCCGAATCGGTACTTTAAACGGAACCTTACGTCGTTAGACATCACATAAGATTTTTTGAAACTTTAATTTCTCTAGGATTTACTTAAATCACTAGGCATCCGATTAAGGCGACTTCGAGGTTTAGTTAAAACGGGCATAACAACACGTGAAGAAGCGTCTCTTAACGCATTGAAGACTTTTCTTAGCAATAAAATAAAGAACTTAGACAAAAGACTATCAAGGACCTATCACGAAGAACAATACACAAGACTTCCTTCAATAACTGCTACACCCGATATGACGATATTCGGCTCTAAGATTTCATCTGTTTTGTACTTACGTTTTGTTCCAGAAAAGCACACGGAAACCTTTCGTGCAGCAGTTGTATAATAGTAACTACGTAAGTAGTAGGTAGGTAAGTTTCGTATTAACTAGGTATTACGCATACCCGACATACAGAACTCTAAATATCTTGTAGTGTAACTGATGTTTTAATCTACCTTTATTCTGGTATACACGTACCTACCTAGTAACATCATAATTTATTATAAGTTCTATTAAAGTATTGCATTTGATTCGATGGTAGAACATTTTTGAAACGTGACGACATCAAACGAGTCGCTGGGAGCCGATGGAAACAAGCGGCCCAGGACTGTGGATTTTGGAACTTTCTACAAAAGACCAATGTCCAGCAGTGGACTTCAATCGGTTGAAGTGATAATGATGATGATGAAGAGTTAGTATTAGGTTATGTAGAAAAAGCAGTTCGTAAACACAGGCTAAAGCATCAATCTGCATTAGAATCCTGCCATGGCAGCAAAGACACATCATTCGCACCGACGGCACACTAACTTATAAAAAATAACGGCGTGAATTAGCTTTTTACGACGTAAACTACTCTCTCGCTAAAGTGATCCAGTGGTTGAAGCTAATAGTTTGGTTCTTAAAGGAAAAAAATCCAAGTGTATAAATTTTACTTCACCAAATGTTAAACACGTGAAAACCACTGCACTACTTAATAATGAGAAACTGAAACTGAAGGATACGACAGTTTTTCTAAGAATAACGTTAGATTCTTAACTTCAATGGGGCCCTGATGTACCTAAATAATTTATCAAAAAGGCTTGCTTCTGCTGCCTATGCGGTAAAGAAGATACGCCATATGACCGTAGTATGCCATCTATGGAATCAAACTCGGGATCACCTAATAAGAATCTAATACTAGCTTCTCGCTCTCCTTCTGTAAACGTATTCAGTACAACTCAAACGTAACCATAGTCAAAAATACTAACCACTAGTAGCCTATTCATCATAGGTTGACGTATGAACTGAATGGTACTAACGCCAATATATTTCACGCGTCACGTTATGATGAAAAAACTAGTCTACTATTTTAATATTTTTAAATTTATCAATTTATATTTTCAACCAGCGTTTTTAAAATGTAATTACCAATCATATGTATTTTTTATTGTAATCTAAAGACTTTCTTAATGAGTCATTATTTTATGCCTAAACCCAGAAAATTAACCGATTATATTAGCGAGCACGACTTTTATTGATTTTTCTGCTTGGCATCGCCCATTTTGTTTCTAGTCTTCGCTGCGTTTGGTTTGGAGTTTTCTTCATTTTGTTAATTTAATTTTAGTCATAATTGGGCTTATTGGTTATTTCATCTTTTTGTTTTGTAATGTGTGAGGTGTGCTGCAGAAATTATCATTAATAAGGGAAATATACTACAGATACGAAGAATCTCAAGCCGATGTAAGTATTTCATAGTACGCATGCAGTGCAATATATGTATATTTTTATTTTGTATTAATAAAGTACCGACGACAATTTGTTTATTTTACTTTTCTGTGTAAGTCTTGTAAATAATAATGTTTGGCGACTTCTTTTATTTTATTACTCTTTATAAATATGCATATTACTCGTTTTATGTATCTATATCTACATATCTACATAATCTATTAAAACTTTTTTTTAAATATAATCATTGTTAAAACGCCCTTTTTGAGAAGCTTGGCAAATGCAACCTTATCGCACGCATGTGCTGAATTATTTAACTGAATGATTTTTACTGTATTGTTTTAAACTTTTTTATCTTTACCTACTAATGTTATAAAAGCGAAATTTTGTATATTAGTTACTTTATACTCTGTAGACTTCCATGTAGCGGCGTATCGATGTTGTATTTTGGTTATACAATATAGAGCTAGAGTCAGTTTTAGGCATATTTTTGTGGATGAAATTCGATGTTAATATTCTCCATTACATAAAATGCACAAAATATTTTGAATAATACAAGTTTTAATAAATTAAATTTGTATTATTGGAGCAGAGATGATGCACAGTATCTATGAGAGTGCCAACGCTTTTTCACCATTTTTTTATAGTAGGTAATAATAGTCAGACCCAGCAGGTGGGCCGCCTGATGGTAAACGGAGACCATAGCCTAAAAACAGAGCAACACTTCATAGGGCATGCAAGGAGAACGTCCTGCAACACGGCTCCGTGTCCATCGAATTTGAGCCGTCGGTGTAAAGCCTCACGTACCCTGTAATTACACCGGCAACCACGCATTTCAGACCGGAACACAGCATTGCAACAATGCTGCTTAGCGGCAGAAATAAGCATGGCGATAGTAGTTCCCCAGACGAGCTCTGTCACAAAAAGCTTTAGATATTCATACTACTAAAGCCTAATACTGAAGCGGTGCTGTAATTGCAAGAACAACCAAATGTAAGTTGGTAATGCGCCGAGGGATGTAACCGAAATTACAGTCGGTGCAGCTCATGGATCTATCCTAGGTTATCTATGTTATCCAGAATACGTAAACGAAAAATACTGTGCAAAATTCCAATATGCAGACTCAGGAACATAGCACATGCATAAATAGCTGCTAAAAAGCTAAGATCAATATTTAAAATTAATAATGCTTGACCATTTTGCCTTCACGGGCCTCCACGTGTTTAATCTTACAATCGACTATACAGATTGGCTCTGAACTGCATGCGATCCCAGCAAAAAATCGTCTTCAGCAAATTCCATACCACATTGCTCGGAGGAGACGTTGGGGTCCCAAGGTGCTGGAATGGCAGCCCCGCACGCAGCGTTGGTCGACCCCCAACGAGGTGGACAGACGACATTTAACGCGTCGCAGATAGCCGCTGGATCCAAGCGGCACAGAACCGTGGAATTTGGAACTCCCTACCTACCTAAGACCTTTGTCCAGAAGTGGACGTCTATCGGTTGATATGATGACGATAAATTTCCATACATAAAACAAATATAAAATAACAAATGTAGGTACACGCCTTAGGTGAAAGCGTTTTATTATCCATCTATTACATTTTTAGTATACTTATTATTTTTATGGAACAAATAAAAAAATGCAATACAGTATATTGAAAAAAATTCAACTGGACTGAATTGCAACTTTAAATATGATAACTCTCAAATACGATTTCTTTTTAACTTTTTTTTTATTAGTTATGGAGTAGCGCTTGACTACTGTCTCGCCTGATGGAAATTGCAGATGTGGCCTAAGACGGGACGCGCTTGCCTAGAAGATACATATTGACTCTTGAATTAAAGATACCCAAGTTGTAAGATTTAGGAAACACATAACTCGGCAGGGCGTTGCAAATCCCAGCCATGCGTATAAAAAAAAATGCAAATCGCTTTGTGTGAGATTTTTGGGATACTAACAATATAAGGACGTAAGCACGCCCGGTGTCTTACGGTGCCATTGTAAAATGGTGAAGGGGGAACGAGATCGAACAATTCCTGAGTACACTTCTCGAAGTATATCCAAAAAAACACCGACAATCTGGCTACCCTACGACTATGATCGAGATTTTGGAGTTTAGCCAAAAGTGGTGAAACCTCGCCTATAAGTCTCTTGGGACGGCAATCTACAGCATCTAAAGCGGCCAATTGATATTTGGCTGAGCCATCATAAAGCCATTACTACTTCAGTACTCCATGCACAACCGCACCTGAGCCTGATATAGGGTAACCAGTTGGTGGGGCATGAAGTACCGCCTCACATTATTGAGAATACCAATTATTTTTTGGTGGCTGGTGGTTCTTTAGATTCTATGGATCTACCGAAGTTGATGTTAGCAGAGATATCAGCTCTCAGGAGGTCAATTAGGTCAGTGTTCCGTTCGGAAATACCTTGAAAAAGTTGGAGTCAGTCAGAATAGTAAATTTGAACTCCACTAAATTCGCATCACTCCAATCAGAAACTTCTTCAAGGGAGGATTTCAAGCATTGTTTCATTTCACTCTGAGATCTACATCGCGTTACTTCTTGTGCTTGGAGTCGTAACTCTCCGTTACAGTGCTACCATCCCAAGGATTCCAGGCTTTAGCAGATCATTACGGTGCAGAAGAAACAGATATTATGTAATACTCCTAATCCAGCTACAAATAACATTATCACTACTCATAAGCAAAGTTTTAAATTATAATAACAAAATATATGCTTGGGAAATTAACTAGTTATAAGAGTAAAAAAATTGTGTTAAATCCAAATAACCATTATGTAAAATATCGACTACCTTGTACCAAGTTTAATAAAGAGCCTGGCTTTTCGATTAAGGGTCTCAAACACAAAGAAAAAAACTTTGAAAAAAGTTATTAAAAATATCATATTGTAATCGATGTCATAAATTTAAACTGACAGGATTTGAACCTGCGACTCTGGCAGTCGCAGCCTGAGCTACGGCTCTTCAACTACCGATACCGATATTAGTATACCCATTTATATCTGATATTATATCTGGTTCTGATATTATATTCTGATCAATCACTAACAATCCCAGTGCTGGCAACGGGATTGCTTGACGCATTTACTTACCTCTTGGCGGTGTATCTTCACACCATTTGAGCTATAGAATATTAAGTATTTATGCAGTTTCAGGATATTAAGATTATGGTAGGTTTACCTACTTGGAACAAATCAATTTAAAATATCAACATGATGGGGCAGCGGGCTTTCAAAATACGTGGTCACATAGACACGTCTAAAAGAATTTACAATAGTCATATGATAGGGCTGAGCCCCAAAGCGTTGAGTTTTCAAAAAAATATCAACGTAGACTTCACAAGGCAGCCATTCTTAAACATGGATTAGAAAAGCTGGTGTTAATCTGAGCTAAATTAGTGAATTATTGTAAAATAGCGTTTACTAGACAAACCTATCCTAATTTAAAGTGGCATTTACCACGAGATCAAAGGCGTTGGACTTCTGTATTCTTCTTTATACTGTGACTATGCAGAGGACAGAGCGCATGACGAGAGTGGCACTGCAGGGTATTGATTTTCTCTAATAAAGGAGTGGCCTGCGTCCAGTTTGGCTCCAGTCATCGTTTCGTTTGGTTGTGTCTCAGTTATTTAAGGTATATTTTTTAATTCTCTATTTAGGGTTTTTGCGTGTGTGTATAAATGCAAGAGACATTCATTAAGCAGGAAATACTCTTCAAGTGCGGAGAATATAATGTCAACGTAAGTATATTGTAATATTAAATAATATGGTATATAGGTATTTTATATATATTCTTTAGGTTGCCGGTATCTAGTATGTATCTATTAGGCAGACAATGTATTTTACGCTAGATTTATCATCTGTGTTTAGTTACAGTGCATACACCCTTTTTGCTAAGCTCGCCCGGGTAAAGCTAGCATACGCATGCGCAGAATGTACCAATTGGGTATTGGGTGTAGCTTTTAACCAAGGTGACCTGAAAGATATCTGAGATTAAAACTCAAACTTACCTAAAATCTAGCCCCATTATCTTGTCATTATATCATATTTTTCACAACAGGCAAAAAAGTTTGTCACTTTGAAGAATGGTGGTAGAATACCACCAACCCATAACTTTAATTAAAAAGAATTCAGAACTTAATTATTATTAGACATATACAAATTGGTATACTCAAAATAAGCCATAATATTCTTTTTTAACTTTTGGGCAATAGACAGTGCAGTGTATCATTCTCAATCAGTGCGAATAATTTATTAAAATTTGCACTGTGACCACGCCATTTTTTAAGCTCACCCGGGCAAAGCTAGCATACGCATGCGCAGAGTCTAGTCATCATTATTGGTTTTTTCCTTCAACTTTCACATCATATTGGATGGAGCTTTTAAACTTGATGGCCTTAAACATTATTCTGACCATAGAAACTCAAACCTCAACCTTCTTAGTTTGTAATTGAGATAATGCCACTTTGTTTACTCAGGCTACCTGAAATTACGACAACGTTGCGCGGTGCATAATGGTTAGGGAACTCCTAAAGTGACACTTATCAGGGGAAAAAAATATAAATTCGGTTTTTGTAATTCATAAGAAAAAATTTAATAATACAAACACAAAATACCACACCTTGTGGCATGAGACACAGACAATTGGTCAGTTTTTATTGATTCAACCACGAAACCATAATCTTAATTATTATTAGTAATAGTATACGTATACAAATTGGTATTTCAAAATAGACAGCAAAAATAATCTTATTTGCTTGGTTTACCACCTAATAACGCAGCTGCATAACGCATGCGCACACTTATTGATTTGATCATAACAAAGAACGGGCCGTGTTCAGTTGGTGGATCATTCTCGATCTGTGCAAACGTTTTTTGTTCATAGGATATACAAATTGGTATTTAGAAACAGTCAACTAATAGCCATAATATTCTTTATTAACTGGGCTTACCCACCCAATAACAACCACCACCACTTATTGCCTTTGTTCATCGATTGAAACCGTAAACGGGACACAGGACTGATGAACCATTTCCGTTGCAAAGCAGGACAATAAACAGTGCCGTGACTCTCAGTTGGTGGATCATTCTTGATCAGTGCGAACTTTTTCGTTGAGCGACATAATGTTATCTACTTTTTATTAAAAAAAGGTAAGATTCAGCATTTTGACACCCTCTTTGTAAGCTCGCCCGGGCAAAGCTAACATACGCATGCGCAAAGTCTACTCGTCATTAGTTATTTTTTTCTTCAACTTGCCCACCGGTTTTAAACTTGATGATGATTAAACTTGATACTTGAATGGAGCTTTTAAACTTGGTGGCTTTAAAAATATTTCTGACTTTGAAAACTCAAACCGGATCCCCTTATCTTATAATTCAAATTGATAATGCCTCTTTGTTGACTAAAACCACAAGTTTGGTTCGAGTTATATTAATCGGTTTCTACGCGACATCAAACCGGAAAGTATCGCTTACCGCCTTTTTTGAGACGTACCGCCTTTATCGGTAGGGTGCTATCGTGGTAGCATGCCTGCAAACAGACATAATATTCTTTGTTAGCTCGGATGACTCGTCCAATAACGCAGCTGCATAACGCATGCGCACAGTTTTTGATTTGTTCATAACAACCATATCAAAGCAAGTAACCGCTTTTTCGTGGTAAAGCACGACAAGGAACAGTGCAGCGACTCTCACTTGGTGGATCATTCTCCATTAGTCATCATCATGATCAACTCTTTGCCGGCCCACTAAGGGGCACGGGTCTCTTCTCAGAATTAAGATGGTTCAGGCTTAGTCGACCACGCTTGCAAAGTGCGGATTGGTAGACTTCACACACATTTGAGAACGTTATCCTCCTCCTTCCTCAAGATGTTCTTCTTCACCATCAAAGCAAGTGATATTTAAAATGTCTTAAATTGTCACAGCTCTCAATCATTACGAACAGTTTTTGTTGTCCGAAAAGATTTAATCCCCATTCTAAATGGTAAGACTTAGCATTGTGATTGCACCTCTTCTGTAAGCTGACAAAAGAGCAGCAAAGCTATCATACGCATGCGCTGAGCCCACTCATCATTATCGATTCTTTCCTCCGTCTGTCACAGCGTACTAGACGAAGCTGTTATAAATTAAACTTAAACCAAACCCCCTAAAAAAGTTGCATTTTCACTTTGATTACGATAAAAAGATTGTCGGTTGGTAGTGATTTTACCGCGACACTATAATTTCAATTATTATATACAAATTGGTCTTTCAAAGCCGCCAGCAAATAGCCATTACATTATTTGTTCGTTTGTGTTAATAACACAGCTGCATAACGTATGACAACTAATAAACTAATTGATTTATTATTAGAAGCTGCACTAAGAGCGGAGACATGAAATTTCGCAAACGCATTCAATTGTGACGGTTACTTTTACTTACCGCCAAGACTGGCTGTTGCAGGTGAAGATGATTACCGACGAGGAACTCGTCAACGGCTAATTGCACAGACAAAAACATTGAACATGCGTTCAATTTTAACATTTTATTCTAAATGTCTTCATGACATAGCTGTTGCATTCTGGGTTGGCATCCGACGAGGAACTCCTCAACGAATTTGACCACAGACTCAAAATTTTGCATAGGTGTTTAATTCTGATCTTTGATTCATATTGAGAAAAAATCTTGTGGATAAATTCGAAATTCCTTCTTCAGCAGATGCAGATGGTGAGGCCGAGGCTCGATGTTCGTGCTGTCCGCGGAGCAAGTCCGCACGCTTGTGGATATGGCTAAAACTTGAGCTCGATGGTGAAATTCGACGCCGGACGACACAGGCGATCAGCGATAAAGTTATCCGGTAAGAAGAACTCACTACTTTAATAGACAAATACTTATATTTAAATTTATTTTAAAATTCTGTTTAAAAAGCTCATTGCTAATCGGATGCTAATCGTTTCGAATGACATTTGATCGAGCACTCGCCTACCTATCTGTAATACCTGAAGCGTGTTCTTAGATTCACCCGTTTACTAAACCCTCAGTCATCATAGCTCTCCATATTATTTTTTTCGAAGTTTCGTCCTCTGCAAAAAACCATGACTGAAAAAAAAACATACAACATTTCTCAGGAGAGATGATCACTAAATGAATCAGATCAGATCGATCAAAAATTTGTAAAATAATTTACTTCAGTAAAATTTCTACGAAATATTTTGTTCTCTTGTCAGAAAAACTGTTTGAATTTGTAGAAATAATGATAGCTTAGTTACCTGAAGTATCGCAATATAAGAAAATACTGTTTCATGTTTTCAGGGTACGGCACAAACAAGCAGGAAAAGCAGGCACCGTATTTAAACAGATGAGATGAGATGCGATATATGCTGTGTGATGCATACTTAGACCAGGTAAGCAGAATTTTTGCAACTATGCAGTCAGGCGAAGATAGGCCATTTTTTACTTCAGTAAAATTTCTACGAAATATTTTGTTCTCTTGTCAGAAAAACTGTTTGAATTTGTAGAAATAATGATAGCTTAGTTACCTGAAGTATCGCAATATAAGAAAATACTGTTTCATGTTTTCAGGGTACGGCACAAACAAGCAGGAAAAGCAGGCACCGTATTTAAACAGATGAGATGAGATGCAATATATATGCTGTGTGATGCATACTTAGACCAGGTAAGCAGAATTTTTAGAACTATACAGTGAGGCGAAGAAAGGCCATTTTTTACTTCAGTAAAATTTCTACGAAATATTTTGATCTCTTCTCAGAAAAACTGTTTGAATTTGTAGAAATGATGATAGCTTAGTTACCTGAAGTATCGCAATATAAGAAAATACAATTTCATGTTTTCAGGGTATGGCACAAACAAGCGGGAAAGCAGGCACCGCATTTAAACAGATGAGATGAGATGCGACATATGCTGTGTGATGCATACTTAGACCAGGTAAGCAGAATTTTTAGAACTATACAGTCAGGCGGAGATAGGCAATTTTTTACTTCAATAAAATTTCTACGAAATACTTGTTCTCTTCTCGGAAAAACTGTTTGAATTTGTAGAAATAATGATAGCTTGGTTACCTGAAGTATCGCAATATAAGAAAATACTATTTCATGTTTTCAGGGTATGGCACAAACAAGCGCAAAAGCAGGCACCGTATTTAAACAGATGAGATGAGATGCGACATATGCTGTGTGATGCATACTTAGACCAGGTAAGCAGAATTTTTGCAACTATGCAGTCAGGCGAAGATAGGCCATTTTTTACTTCAGTAAAATTTCTACGAAATATTTTGTTCTCTTGTCAGAAAAACTGTTCGAATTTGTAGAAATAATGATAGCTTGGTTACCTGACGTATCGCAATATAAGAAAATACTGTTTCATGTTTTCAGGGTATGGCACAAACAAGCGGGAAAAGCAGGCACCGTATTTAAACAGATGAGATGAGATGCAACATTTGCTGTGTGATGCATACTTAGACCAGGTAAGCAGAATTTTTACAACTATACAGTCAGGCGGAGATAGGCCATTTTTTACTTCAATAAAACTTCTACGAAATATTTTGTTGTCTTCTCGGAAAAACTGTTTGAATTTGTAGAAATAATGATAGCTTGGTTACCTGAAGTATCGCAATATAAGAAAATACTATTTCATGTTTTCAGGGTATGGCACAAACAAGCGCTAAAGCAGGCACCGTATTTAAACAGATGAGATGAGATGCGACATACGCTGTGTGATGCATACTTAGACCAGGTAAGCAGAATTTTTACAACTATGCAGTCAGGCGAAGATAGGCCATTTTTTACTTCAGTAAAATTTCTACGAAATATTTTGTTCTCTTCTCAGAAAAACTGTTTGAATTTGTAGAAATGATGATAGCTTAGTTACCTGAAGTATCGCAATATAAGAAAATACAATTTCATGTTTTCAGGGTATGGCACAAACAAGCGGGAAAGCAGGCACCGCATTTAAACAGATGAGATGAGATGCGACATATGCTGTGTGATGCATACTTAGACCAGGTAAGCAGAATTTTTGCAACTATGCAGTCAGGCGGAGATAGGCAATTTTTTACTTCAATAAAATTTCTATGAAATACTTGTTCTCTTCTCGGAAAAACTGTTTGAATTTGTAGAAATAATGATAGCTTAGTTACCTGAAGTATCGCAATATAAGAAAATACTGTTTCATGTTTTCAGGGTATGGCACAAACAAGCGGGAAAAGCAGGCACCGTATTTAAACAGATGAGATGAGATGCAACATTTGCTGTGTGATGCATACTTAGACCAGGTAAGCAGAATTTTTACAACTATACAGTCAGGCGGAGATAGGCCATTTTTTACTTCAATAAAACTTCTACGAAATATTTTGTTCTCTTCTCGGAAAAACTGTTTGAATTTGTAGAAATAATGATAGCTTCGTTACCTGAAGTATCGCAATATAAGAAAATACTATTTCATGTTTTCAGGGTATGGCACAAACAAGCGCAAAAGCAGGCACCGTATTTAAACAGATGAGATGAGATGCGACATACGCTGTGTGATGCATACTTAGACCAGGTAAGCAGAATTTTTACAACTATGCAGTCAGGCGGAGATAGGCCATTTTTTACTTCAGTAAAATTTCTACGAAATATTTTGTTCTCTTGTCAGAAAAACTGTTTGAATTTGTAGAAATAATGATAGCTTAGTTACCTGAAGTATCGCAATATAAGAAAATACTGTTTCATGTTTTCAGGGTATGGCACAAACAAGCGGGAAAGCAGGCACCGTATTTAAACAGATGAGATGAGATGCGACATTTGCTGTGTGATGCATACTTAGACCAGGTAGGCAGAATTTTTAGAACTATACAGTCAGGCGGAGATAGGCCATTTTTTACATCAGTAAAATTTCTACGAAATATTTTGTTCTCTTGTCAGAAAAACTGTTTAAATTTGTAGAAATAATGATAGCTTAGTTACCTGAAGTATCGCAATATAAGAAAATACTGTTTCATGTTTTCAGGGTATGGCACAAACAAGCGGGAAAAGCAGGCACCGTATTTAAACAGATGAGATGAGATGCAACATTTGCTGTGTGATGCATACTTAGACCAGGTAAGCAGAATTTTTACAACTATACAGTCAGGCGGAGATAGGCCATTTTTTACTTCAATAAAACTTCTACGAAATATTTTGTTCTCTTCTCGGAAAAACTGTTTGAATTTGTAGAAATAATGATAGCTTGGTTACCTGAAGTATCGCAATATAAGAAAATACTATTTCATGTTTTCAGGGTATGGCACAAACAAGCGCAAAAGCAGGCACCGTATTTAAACAGATGAGATGAGATGCGACATATGCTGTGTGATGCATACTTAGACCAGGTAAGCAGAATTTTTGCGACTATGCAGTCAGGCGAAGATAGGCCATTTTTTACTTCAGTAAAATTTCTACGAAATATTTTGTTCTCTTCTCAGAAAAACTGTTTGAATTTGTAGAAATGATGATAGCTTAGTTACCTGAAGTATCGCAATATAAGAAAATACAATTTCATGTTTTCAGGGTATGGCACAAACAAGCGGGAAAAGCAGGCACCGTATTTAAACAGATGACATGAGATGCGACATATTATGCTGTGTGATGCATACTTAGACCAGGTAAGCAGAATTTTTATAACTATACAGTGAGGCGAATAAAGGCCATTGTTTACTTTGGTAATAACTTAAAAGGTTAACGCGGCTAAGTTTGTTGTGGGCTCTTCTTAGACCAGGGCGCGTTTGGAACCCTCGTAGCTTTAGGTTTAAGTTGGCGAACGAAGTTATCACCATCCCCTTACAATTATGTAAACAAACATTTATCGTGATAGGCCTACATGAATAAATAAATTTTAAATTAAAATTTGGTTAAAATAGCTAACAGAAATCTATCTTTTGGTTTTAGATTGGAAAATCTGGGTAAACCACATCACATTCAACAAGCAGCATTTGGCAGCAGGAGCTTTTAAGCAGCTTTTGGCAGTACTCTGGGTACGTAGAAGCTGGATTCAGTAAACATTTATAAAATTTGGCTACATTGTTCTTATTTACATCTTTGCTCTGTTTGCCTTGGCGAAAAATAATAAAGTTATAATCGATGTGTATTTGACCGCGAAAGATGATATTAATTGCGCGATAGATAATTATGTAGTAAAAGTATAAAAGGAGGAGATAATGAGGCTGATGATAAGGAGTTTTTACACGTCAAGTATTCAAAGTACTGGTAGTGTGCGTATTTGAAGAAAATAATAAAAGAAATCAAAGATGACAGTATGTTCTGCCGAGAAAATAGACGCTTGTGAGACGGGCAACATGAAGGAGAGCATCGAAAAATTACAACCAACATTGATATCATCCTCTTAAAATGTGTTCTATTGTCTTCTAAAACGGTTAATGGTTTATTTTCAGTTCTAAAATTCCTACAATACTACTGTTGGGTTAAAAGATGTAACTAGAACAATGGAGCATGTAAGGAAGTTTTGATCCCGGCAGCCAAGAAGCGACACCCCTAAACACCATTTAAGAAGGACAATAATAGACAGGTACAAACTTTAAAATTTATTTTGAGGAAAATATCAATTTTGAATTGGTTTAGTTCAAACCATCTTCATCGTCATCATCATCATCTCAACCATATGAGGCCCACTCCTGAACATAAGTATTTTTAGGGATTTTAACTCGATACGATTTTGTGCAACTTGTTACGCTTTTATGAAAATAGACAAAGATATTTATCTCTTAAAAGATTAGGGGACTTGCTTATCTAGTCCTTGATTTTTCTTTAAGACATGGCTTTTTACATAAAATATAATTGATATATGATTTTACCCGTCGACGCCAGTTAAAACATTCCTTTATGAAGCTGTTTGGTATTAAACTTGGGACCGACATAAATTATTTTACACTTGTTTGTACTGTAGAACTTAGAACCGCGCGCTAACCTAGTTAATCAAAATAAATAGGTTCTTGTTAGTAAGGCAGATAAATGCAGAAAATAAAACATCCTCATTATGAAACGAATAAAAACATCATAAATAATACCTTGTTATCAAAGAATTAAGAAAAATAATTCTACCCCAGCAATGGCTGGCTGAGCTTTTCAAACTATTGTACAAGCCATGACACTGCTGCACAAGGACTATCAAAAAAAAAAATTTTTTAATTTTATTTTTTTGAAATTGTAGGTACTTTCTAATGCGCGCAGGTTGGGAAGTCCTGCTATGACAAATTTCAAACCCAAGATGGCCGCTACCATAAAATGGCGAATTATATTTTTTGTAACAATTGCCTTAATATGATTAAATGTAGTGAATAATATATTATTCACTACATTTAATTACACTATATTGATAGTCGGGGGTTTTCAAATTTTAAATTGATAGATTTGTATTGTTTAAGACAGTTTACAGTTGTCATAGAAATAATAAAGAATTTTTCTTAACTAGGTGTTGGATGGTGGAGAAAGAAGTTGGCGCTGAAGATTTAAAAGGAAAGCTGGAAGCTGAGAAAAGTGCTTACAGTGTATATTAATAAATTAACGCACCCGGTGTTTTGTGTAAAAATCTGGATTTTAAGTTTTTCGATTCAAGTGCCCGGTTCTTGCCGAACTTGAAAAAGGCCCTCAATAATCCGATTTCCTTCGAAATCCTAAAACTACAATGAGAGAATTATTTACTATGAAGAGTTATTTATTGACTGAGTTTGAAGTTTTGTTATAAAAATGAAACAATTTTTTATAACAAAACTTTTTGTATACTGTTATTATTATTATTGTGTAACTTAAATTTTTTTATACATCTTAAGATACACAATACTTTATGTGTTACTTAAGAACTTCTTAGGTATTCCGATAAAAATACTTGATTTCCTTTTTAAATGTAGTCACAGATCAAGTCAACGCCACTGAAGACGCAGACCGGAAGCGGCGGTTGGTCTTTGCTTAATAGATCTTTCGAGAACGCATAAATTACTTTTATGCTTTCCCAAATACGTTTAAAATTTGTCTATTTAGTTCTTATAGTTTTTTTTAATAAATTCTACATGTAATTGTTTAATAGTATAATACACGCGTTATACTTAAAATATAAATATTATTAAGCGATTATTATTAAGCGGTTATTATTGAGTTAAGATTTCAAATAGTGACATAATTTTTTTGCATATTTTAACAAGAAGTTCCTCAGTTTTCAACTCTGGGCGTTCATTGCATTGAAATCTTAATGCGCATGAAATATATATGTTGTGATATCATACAAGTAAATAGGAATCAGGGCCACATCTGTTTCGAAAGGTTGTTTTTTGGGCCATTATTCTTGGGCTCGCGTTTGGATAACAAATTGACTAGTGCAACCTTGGTGTACGACCCCTGCTTATGATGTCGGGACATATTCCGCGGAAAATGGTTCTTACGCACTCGGTTTCTTAATCCGTAATGTTATAATTGCCGTGGCACGGAAGAGGACACCGACTGTAAAAATTACCGTTCGTTAATTATATGTTCGTTATAAATAATTGACAAGGCGATATAACCTTTCTTATTTTTTATTTAATAAAAACAATAAATGTATTAAAAAAGTTTCACTTACACGTATTTTTCACGCGGGTTATAAGATATGAAGCATTTAAAACACGTCGAATGTACAATTAGTGGTAAGTGCTGAATATATATATATATATGTCTCCTCTTTGGTTAGAAATTGCAATTTAAAATTTATACAGCTATTGATTGACCCATGCTTTTGTGTTTTCGAAAGCCCTAATCATTTGTTTTTTCCTCTCAGTTTGCAGAATGAAATATCGCGTTATTTACGAGTACGAGTTCCATCGTGTCACCAGTGCTGTAGAAATGACTCGAAGGATTACCCGACATAGAACCTATGGCGCCGGTGTCGCAAAAGAAAACACGGTGGGTTGTTGGTGCCTGCAAATCAAGCCCCGTGGAGGGCTGGAGACCAAAGTTTATAATGAAGAATTGAAGGCTTTTGTGGAAGCGGGTCCATCGCAAACCACGTCCGAGCTAGCTGCAGGCTGCGGTGTTAGTGATAAAACTGTTTTCAAATTGGGAAGGTGTAAAAACTTCAAAGGTGGGTACCTCATGGACTGAGTGCAGCAATCCGACGACGCGCGACGACTGCTGGGTTACAGCACCTGCTGATTCCCGTCCAAATGGTTTTTTTACTAATGGAATCAATAAATTTTTTATAAGATAGCAAATGTGAATAGATAGAAATGGTACATACTTCGATTAAATAAATATATTATATTAAAAAAAAACGACTTTATGTTTCTCTCTTTCAGAACGCCAATTTCCTCTGAAGGATGTAATATTAATTAGTCATACATACGATAAAGCTTCAAATATTGCGTAGTATGTGTATACTTATTCAATGGAATCCTTTACCCCACTTTCGACTTTTGAAATATTTATTTTAAGTAAGTATTTAAAATGACAGTAATTATTATTTATTTGTTTGGTAACTATTATTTACCCTTACTAGTTAAGTAAAATACCTTTAGTTTTTTGTTTACTTAGAATTAAATATCTAACGAATTTAATGGAAGGCCACCTGATGTTTACATCGAACGTAAAAACAGCTGGAAGCTCAGGGAATTATTCTAAGAGAGAGGACGTTGGTAAATTGACACTTAAAAAACAATACCTTTAATAATATTGAAGACAAGGTCACAAATGTATAACTATATTGTAACCCTTTGTATTTAGTACTTAAGGTTTCTTCAAATGTTCTACTAAGGTTAATTTACAGGATTCCAATAGCATATAATAATATTAGCGCACTGCAGTTTTAAGGTTGAAATGAAATAAAATGAAAGTTACTGTCAATTAGACAGCCGTATGCGATCTTTAACTTTTTCTTATTACGTGCGTTTTGGACGTTTAAATAATGGCACATAAATAAAAAAATCGTGGAGAAAACAGCATTCTTAAAAGTTTTCATAATGTTCAGAAAGGCGTAAGAAGTCTTTGTGCACTTCGTCAACATCTTGCATTTCGGACCACGGCCTAAAACCTCTCCTTCTTACGGGATACCTACAACGGTTAGCAAGAAGTAAATGCATATTATTTGAAAAAAACATTTAATTTAATATCTAAATCTATTATCTAAAGCTATAATTGTTAAGGACTGACTTGACGGCGATCAAAGAACAACATGAAACGTCGGAGAATACGGTGATAGCGTTGAGCGAGGAGTTGATATCCTGACCATCCAGTCCAGTAAACTCACCGTCACCGTCGCATGTAAATGTAAACGCGATAATGCTCGGAGCGACTCAATAACGCCACCCAGCAATAATGCGTTTTCAACGCCCGTCGAGTCACCTAGGGATAATGACCGCGCAAATAAAGCGTACGTTCGGAAAAAATAACTGAACTTCCAGTACAGTTCCAGTATTCACAAGCAGCCATAAATGTAGCCATAATAAACATCTCGGAAGGTCCCGCTGACGTTTTCGAGTCCTGCGCAGTCTACTAACCAAATCTCAATCCCAGCGGATGCATAGATGCGGATAACTTTTATCTAGTGGAGACGAACCGCAGGCTGATTAGAAATAAACAGGGTACAGTACCGTCGGAAAAAATGCTGTAAACGGCAAAACAATGTCGCTTTACATTGGAGTCAATTGGATCATGATAACGTCTGGTTGAGGGGAACAGGTGTTGCGCTCGCAACGTAGAATTACACATGACTCAGGAAAAGCCTATGTCGCGGTGGGCAACCTATTTTACTTCGAGCTTACAGTTCCGGCCGGGTGCAAAGAATTGATGATGAAATGAGATGAAGCTTTAGGGAAGCTAGACAAAAATTCTCGTCTTGGATTAAATTTTTTATTTATTGTTATTTTTATAAATTGTATGGTATCCGTGTTTTATGTAGACCTATTAGTTGCCTGAATGAAATAAATGAATAAAAACAAAGGTTATAGGAACAAAATTAAGGTTGTTGTTTTTTTATCGAACGATATTAGTAAGCTTTATCCATCTCGAAGAGCACATGAATAAGATCGTAATGTAGCATCGTATTCCCCAGATAATGCTGCTAAATTGTTTGTTAGTAGTCTAAAGTAAACTTAAGAAATATTGTCAGGTTTATCAACATTGCTATTCTTTCACATTGTATGTACATAAAGTAGTACATTGTGTGTATTATAGAAGGACATTGATTTTCATTTAGTTTAGTTAAAATAGGGCGTAAAGGCGTAAAGCGCGCGGCGTCCCAGAGTTCATTCTTCGATCGAAGGTTGCATACTTAAAACCGCTAAGGACGTAGTTTGGAAGCCTTTGTTTAAGAATATCAATTGCTTTAGACCAGGGCCAGTATTCTCTATTGACGAGAAAAACTCTCTAGACCATAGAAATCTAAATAATTGAAAAATATTATTTTCTGAACTAAAGCACGTTGCATATGAATCTTGAACTCTTCACATATCAATCGCATATCATATCGTTTTCGCTATCCATCCAGTTTCGATACTATTAGACGTCTTCTGGATTTTTTGCGTTCAAACTTTGTACTAAGCGTACATGTGTTATCGAGGACTTACGCGTAGCATGCATAAACAAATGTTCCTACGAAATATTAAAACAGTGCCTGATGTAAATTTACGTTGCATACATGGGACGGGACCTGCGTACTACCTACGTGAGACCAGACTGTCTCTAGCTTTATGGTAAAGATTTACTTTGTTACCAAAGAAAATGTTGAATTTTAAACCTATTGTCTTGGTTTTCTTAAAATTGTACGCAGAGGTCTCCTCTCAGTATGAGAAACTTATAGACCATAGACCACCAAGCTGGCCAAGTATGTTGCATGAGAAGGCTTGTAAAGTATTTCTATTTCAAAGCACGATGTCTTCCTTTAGAGTTTGAACAAGTTATACAGACACAGTTTATATAGACACGCACGTAATATTGAAAAGTTGGAGAAACGCGCCGTGCCAATCCTAAGATTACGTATCTGCAGTTCCTTGATGTTCATTTTTCCCTCATTATCATTGTATAATAGAGATATTTATAACGATATTTTGCCGTGTGGTGACGGCAGATCAGAATACGGTTGTCACCACCCCATCTCTACCCACGGGTGTCGTACGAGGCGACTAAGGGACTAGCAGAGAGCGGGCAGTAGCGTCCTCTGTGCTATTACTTCCATCTACTGCGATCACTAACCCGTTTGCCCAGCGTGGTTATTAGTCAAACCGTCTCCTTGGCATTTAGTCCAGCGGTGGACTGGTATAGGGCTATTGATGTTAAGAAGGTACTCAAGAAATTACTTTTCATGTAAATCTTCCATCGCCACTAGAAGAGTAAATGAACACTGTTTCTTAAGTACCTACTTCAAGCATTAATTAAAAAGAGGCATGAAACGGTAGAAAAGAAAAACAATTTCGCAAATACGCATCGATACTGAATCAGCGTACCTATTTTAAATTAGGTTACAAGGCTCACTAAACGTGTGTGCGAACTACCAACGTCGAAAGGTCGATATTAATCTGATATTATACGTAAGGTCTTAGTAATAGGCATTTATAAATAAATGGGATCCCTTAATTCAGTCTTATACTATCTTCTTATTATTGCCATTTTCCCATGCTGTGTTGGTCGGAACTCCATGTCTTCTTCCATTAAGTACCAGTAGCCGTCAGCTCACTAACCATTTATTTTGCATATCCTCGATCTTACAATCCATTCGTCACTTTTAATAGTTTCGTATAAGGTCAAAGACAAGATATTAAATTACATTATTCGTATCACCACGGGCAAGGTTGTGAAGGGCAGGAGACAATTATCTCCCCGGGGAAAGGTTAAAAATGTATCTTTTCCCACAGCGGTATCAACTCTTAGAGCACTGGCGCACAAGTGGAAATAATATCTTAATAATATACGTGTAATAAATAATAAACGGGTGTAAACTTCTTCTATTCCACGTTGCCGTGCTTTCGCAGGTGGATACTTTAATTATATCCCCTGTCACACATTTAATCTTAGAATATGTACGAGAATAGAAAGTAAGTAGTAGACATAGATAATATACTAACCTGGGGGTGGTAGGCGATGTTCATCCGAAACCATTGCAGCGTGCGAAAGTAGTCAGTTAGTAACATTAAGTACCATGTAAGATCAATACCATTTAAAAAAAAAAATCAACTTTAAAATTGAAAAAGTAAAGATTCTTAAGTATCGGTTCTTAAGAACGGTTTACTTAAGAGTGAAACGTGTACCAAAGTGCATTATATTCTTGAAGCATATTTTAAAAACAGTTCCATGCCTTTGGTGGGCTTCTTACGATGCGATGATTCCTTTATTATTGCCTTTATTTAACTATCAGCAATTTATAAAAAAAAGAACTTTGGTACCAAGCAAATAGGTTCATTATCTTATACTATCCATAGATTTTTTGGATTTCTTTTAGACCGGAAGAGGATAATATTCGTCAAAAAAATCCGCGTTACGAAGTTCGCCGGGACAGCTAGTTATAAATATAAATAATTTGATCGAGTAGGTATAGTGACTCTCAAAGCAAAGGTACTCAGCGGATTAATAGTTAAGGCTCGACAGGAATATAAATTCCTTGCAGCTAGATAAGTTTTCTTTGTAAAATGTATTAATTGAAAGTAGAGTTAATTACGCGTAGTTAAAGATTGAACTGATTATGCTCCGTTGACATATTGCCACTCAGATCGTTTTTCGTTTTATTTCGGTTAAATAAAATATATTTTACCACTTTCATAAAAGCTACACTAAAGTAAATTCTAGAAACATCTTTAATAACACATAATAGTTTATTTTCATTATTAAGTGTTAAGTGATTAATAAATAACAAAGATAATACAAACACCGCCAGAGATTATTATTACTATATTGTGCCGCGTGGTGACGGCAGAACAGAATACAGTTGTCACCACCCCTCCTCTACCCGCGGGTGTCGTACGAGGCGACTAAGGGAATATAGCAGAGAGCGGGCAGCAGCGTCCTCTGTGTATTACTTCCATCTACTGCGATCACTAACCCGTTTGCCCAGCGTAGTTATTATGCAAACTGGTATAGGGCTATTGATGTTAAGACAGTACTTATGAAACAACTTGTCATGTAAATCTTCCGTCGCTCCTAGAAGATTAAATGAACAATGTTTCTTAAGTACCTACTTCAAGCATTAATTAAAAAGAGGCATAAAACGGTAGAAAAGAAGAACAATATTTGCAAACTTTTTTTTTCATTAATATAATCATTAATAATAGGTTTATTATGCTTTCGCAATAGGCCGATTAGGATATTAATCTAATATTATATGTAAGGTCTTAGTAATAGGCTTTTATAAATAAATGGGATCCCTTAATTCAGTCTTATACTATCTTCTTATTATTGCTATTTTCCCATGTTGTGTTGGTCGGAACACCATGTCTTTTTCCATTGACTACCAGTAGCCGTCAACTCACTAACCTTTTATTTTGCATATCCTCGCTCTCACAAACCATGCATCACTTATAATAGTTTTGAATAAGGTCAAAGTCAAGATATAAAATTACATGATTCGTATCACCACGAGCAAGGCTATGGTAGGCAGGAGACGATTATCTCCCCGTGGAAAGGATGAATATGTATCTTTTAATAATATACGTGTAATAAAAAACTGGGGTAAACTTCTCCTATTCCACGTTGCCGTGCTTTAGCAGGTGGATACTTTAATAATATCCCCTGTCATCGGATAAAATCGGGGGATATAATTTTTGTCATCTGCCTGTGCTAGCCGTGCTGTGGCAGCACCAGTGGTATCGTATGACACTGCCCCTGCCACGCGCTGTGCACGGAACGCAGTCGGAGTGACGCGTTCCATACAGTTTCATAGGATACGACGGGGGTCCAAGTCTGCTATTGCAATTTTAAATCAGTGGTCAATTTAGTTAAGGTCGTCCACAGTTTTGTTGTGATACTACCTTTACCTAAATAAAAAATTTGAAATTCGTTTTAGTGAACGGTTAACTTAATGTTGAAACGTGTACTAAATTGCAATATATTCTTAAAGTATATTTTAAAAACCGTTCCATGCCTTTGGTGGGCATCCTACGGTGCGATGATTCCTTTATTTCACCATCAGCAATTTAAAAAAAAAGGACTTTGTTACCAAGCAAATTGGTTCATGATCTTATACTATCCATACATATTATCACTACTTAATCCAATTTTAGCATAAAATTTCATTCATCATCAACTATCATTCATTCAACCCTCATTTACATCACGAGCAAGTGTCTGTATTTTAAAATTCTATTTGAGTACGTAGGTACCTACTATAATTAGATTTAGTAGAAAAAAAAAATTAAACTAACATTAAGTTAATTTTTTTAAGATATTGTAATTGTTTAGGCTACTTTAAGATTCTGTACGTATTTTTAAAACTTTGTTATAATAAAGTTATATAATAAGTTAATAATTTGATCGAGTATAATGACTCTCAAAGCGAGAACACTCAGCAGGATTATAGTTAAGGCTCGACAGGAATATAAATTCCTTGTAGCTAGATAGGTACTCTTTGTAATATTGATTCATTGTAAATAGAATTAAGTACGCGTAGTTTAAGATTGAACTGATTATATTCCGTTGACATTCTGCCACTCTGATGGTCTTTCAACCAGAATTTTCACAGATTCTCATACAACAAGAAATCCATAAAAGTTAAAGATACTAATAACTGTCATCGCACTTTTATTAATAGATTCACATATTTTACCAAAGTTTATTTGAAGCAGTGATAGCCAAGTTTTGCGTGGGCCGAGTTCGAATCACTTTCTTTACTTACACATATATTTAATTAAGCCCCATTTACATCAGTGAAAATAAACTGGTAATCAAAATTGATCAATGAAAGCTGTCAATATTAATGAAAATTCGTATGAATATGTGTTACGTTGTTTGTAATAAATTGCCGTAGTAGGTAGGTACTGAAATGTTGATAGCGCATTGGGCAGGAACTCGACCTCACCTTCACCACCAAATTGGTGAGTTAAATCTTAAAAATTCTGATGAGCTGCGGTTAATATATAACCAACATACATTACATTTACCAGCATTAGGTACCTACAACGCCGTGTAGAAGGTAGTGCCTGCTAAAGGATACTAATGCAATTTTACTCTTCAACCAATTATATGGGTTTAGCGCCAGACTGCCTGCATCAAGCACCAAGTTATAGGGTAATAAAAAATACTAAAACATCTGATAATATTATTAAAGCATAAATTACCTTCGCAAAAATTCTGCAAAAGACAGCTCATCCGATAGTTCACAGTTATTTTAGGATGATAATATAAATGTAAGATAATTTAAATTTAGTAGGTATCTACTTAAGATTACGATAAACCTACTTAAGATTAGGATAGACTTATTCCGTCATTTATTATAATGTCTATGATCTAAGTATAGCGATACTTTAGTCTACTATCTAAGCATTTTTTTTATATTTTTTTGATTTTTTATATAAAAACTAATGCACTAAATGTATATTTAGCTTATTTATATTTAAAACTTTTTTCTTTTTTGTCTTTTTTTAGTTTTATATTTTTTCTATCTACTTTTCAAACTTTTGGATTAATTTACAGTATCTTATTGTATATCATAACTTTTTTTTGAAGTCTTTTCTTATTATTCTATATTTTAATAATAATTAAGTGTGATTACTAATGAGTCCTTTAAGCAGCAAAACCTAGATTTAGCAGTGGAAACCGCCGGATAGCTTGTGTTATAGCTATTCATTTTCCATAGTCTAAATCAAAGGCTCGTTAAGATAGCATAATAACATGCCTTTCTTAATGGTTTAAGCAAGGCATGTTATTATATACCTGCATTAATTAGTAACTACTATGATAAATTGGAAAAAAAATAACCTAATCAATATTTAGGTTTATACGTGTAATAAATAGTAAACGGGTGTAAACTTCTTCTATTCCATGTTGCCGTGCCTTAGCAGGTGGATACTTTCATTATATCCCCTGTCAGCGGATATAATCGGGGGATATCATTTTAAGGAGGTTTACAAGCAATAGGGATAATTAAGGAAATTATAATTTCAAAACTGCGCTAGTTTCGTACAGTCGATAATAGGTAAACATAACTTAAGTTAAGCGCTAGACTGCCTGCATCAAGCACCAAGTTATAGTTAAGTAAAAAATACTAAAACATCTGATAATATTATTAAAACATAAATTACCTTCGAATAAACTCTGCAATGGACAGCTCATCCGATAGTTCAGGTTCAGTTATTTTAGGATGATAATATAAATGTAAGTAAGATAATTTAAATATAGTAGGTACCTACTTAGATTAGAAGTTAGTACCTATGTATTTTTGTAAGACTCTGCAAATAGATGATATTGATATAGCCAATACGATTTTAGAAAATAGGAAGTGACTCCGCTGATCTTCCAGCCTGCTGGACTGCAATTTGAAAGTTACGTTTATGTCTTCGCCTTTTTTGATAACGGACTATTTGAATTAATTTCAGTCTTTATTAATACTTAAATTGAAATGCAAACAAAACCTCGATCGTACTGAAATTTATTGGATTAGAAAAAATTAATATTAAATATTGATTTTGTAAAATAGAAGAATGACTTGACCTAAACGATTTTGTCACAACCTGCACAGCTGGAATGGGCAAGGCACTACTTTCTCCCCGGGGAAAGGATAAAAATGTATCTTCTCGCACAGCTTTATCAACTCTCAGAGCATTGGCACAAAAGTGGAAATAATATCCAAATAATATACGTGTAATAAAAAACTGGGGTAAACTTCTCTTATTCCATGTTCCCGTGCTTTAGCAGGTGGGCACGTTAAATTTATCCTTTGTCAGGGGATATAATTTTTGTCTCATCCCTGTGCCAGCCCAGCAGAGGCTTAAAAAATGTTACTCTCAATTATGTTTTATTTACGAATGAAGATGATATATACACTTATAGGACGTTGTGAAAAGCGTTGCAGCTGCTTAATTTACTTACTTTTCCAACCAGTTCCCAAATCGTTTTTAGGTAGGTTGCCAGACGTTGTCACGGTTGCATAAGTTAGTGAATCGGGCAGCAGAAACGCACTTCGCAACGTCCTATGAGCCTGGAATAAACTCATTATTTAATAATTTATATGATACATATGGCGTGTCAACGTTATGTTAACTCGTAAATAAAACATAATCCCTTATCCTGTTATCTTTCGTCAATTCACCTACCACAAAATCATTGATTTCCATTTGTATATTATATTCTATTATATATAAATATGTTTATGGTGAAGTGTTATATTTGGCCCGGGTTTGGGTTCGTCATAAGGGCCTTTTTTATAGTTATGACGTACCCACCAACCTTAAATCCATTGGATATCTAATACTTTGATTACTATCTAAGACTTTAACCGCAGAGAGGTCTTATTTTGGAGATTCCAATTTAGTAAATTTAAAAACAAAACTACCAAAATCATTAAAATTGTGTGATGTGACAAATTTTCAATACTATCTATAGCAAACCGGATTTTCTCAATAGGCATCTTATGCAAATTGTACATAAAGTAAATATGTCACTGTCATCTTGCGGACATCACATTAGAGCAATCTTATTCATTGTTCTTAGTAATGATCATATTTATATTTATGCATCTTTGCCCTTCGATTTTATTTTAAGAGCAAAGCACACTTGATACGTTAGTAGCACGTGTGCGTGACAGCAACCAGCTGCATCGTATGAAATTGTATGGAACGCGTCACTCCGATTACGTTCCGGGCACAGCGCGTGGCAGGGACAGTATCATACGATGCTACAGGTGCTGCCACGCAGACGTACCTACTGTTACCCACTTTCATGGTGTGTATTGTTCTTTAGTGTTGAGGGGAGTACTTAGAGGACTGTTTTCTATCTATCTGCATCGTAAAACGTTTCTGTGCTATAAAACTCGTTAGGTAACTTTAAAAAATAACAACTCATTTTAGTTGATACTATGTTCTTGTGTCTACTTACCTACTTTGTTTATTCAAAAAATAGATAAGTTTTCTTCGTAAAATATATTCATTGAAAGTAGAATTATTTACGCGTAGTTAGTTAAAGATTGAACTGATTATGCTCCGTTGACATATTGCCACTCAGATCGTTTTTCGTTTTATTTCGGTTAAATAAAATATATTTTACCACTTTCCTCAAAGCTACACTAAAATAAAACTAAAGTAAATTCTAGAAACATCTTTAATAACACATAATAGTTTATTTTCATTATAAAGTGTTAAGTGATTAATAAATAACAAAGATAATACAAACACCGCCAGAGATTATTATTACTATATTGTGCCGCGTGGTGACGGCAGAACAGAATACAGTTGTCACCACCCCTCCTCTACCCGCGGGTGTCGTACGAGGCGACTAAGGGAATATAGCAGAGAGCGGGCAGCAGCGTCCTCTGTGTATTACTTCCATCTACTGCGATCACTAACCCGTTTGCCCAGCGTAGTTATTAGGCAAACTGGTATAGGGCTATTGATGTTAAGAAGGTACTTATGAAACAACTTGTCATGTAAATCTTCCGTCGCTCCTAGAAGATTAAATGAACAATGTTTCTTAAGTACCTACTTCAAGCATTAATTAAAAAGAGGCATAAAACGGTAGAAAAGAAGAACAATATTTGCAAACTTTTTTTTTCATTAATATAATCCTTAATAATAGGTTTATTATGCTTTCGCAATAGGCCGATTAGGATATTAATCTAATATTATATGTAAGGTCTTTTATAAATAAATGGGATCCCTTAATTCAGTCTTATACTATCTTCTTATTATTGCTATTTTCCCATGCTGTGTTGGTCGGAACACCATGTCTTTTTCCATTGACTACCAGTAGCCGTCAACTCACTAACCTTTTATTTTGCATATCCTCGCTCTCACAAACCATGCATCACTTATAATAGTTTTGAATAAGGTTAAAGTCAAGATATAAAATTACATGATTCGTATCACCACGAGCAAGGCTATGGTAGGCAGGAGACGATAATCTCCCCGTGGAAAGGATGAATATGTATCTTTTAATAATATACGTGTAATAAAAAACTGGGGTAAACTTCTCCTATTCCACGTTGCCGTGCTTTAGCAGGTGGATACTTTAATAATATCCCCTGTCATCGGATAAAATCGGGGTCATATTTGTCATCTGCCTGTGCTAGCCGTGCTGTGGCAGCACCAGTGGTATCGTATGACACTGCCCCTGCCACGCGCTGTGCACGGAACGCAGTCGGAGTGACGCGTTCCATACAGTTTCATAGGATACGACGGGGGTCCAAGTCTGCTATTGCAATTTTTAATCAGTGGTCAATTTAGTTAAGGTCGTCCACAGTTTTGTTGTGATACTACCTTTACCTAAATATAAAATTTGAAATTCGTTTTAGTGAACGGTTAACTTAATGTTGAATCGTGTACCAAATTGCAATATATTCTTAAAGTATATTTTAAAAACCGTTCCATGCCTTTGGTGGGCATCCTACGGTGCGATGATTCCTTTATTTCACCATCAGCAATTTTAAAAAAAGGACTTTGTTACCAAGCAAATTGCAAAAGACAGCTCATCCGATAGTTCACGTTCAGTTATTTTAGGTTGATAATATAAATGTAAGTAAGATAATTTAAATATAGTAGGTACCTACTTAGATTAGAATTTAGTACCTATGTATTTTTGTAAGACTCTGCAAATAGATGATATTGATATAGCCAATACGATTTTAGAAAATAGGAAGTGACTCCGCTGATCTTCCAGCCTGCTGGACTGCAGTTTGAAAGTTACGTTTATCTCCTCGCCTTTTTTGATAACAGACTATTTGAATTAATTTCAGTCTTGATTAATACTTAAATTGAAATGCAAACGAAACCTCGATCGTACTGAAAAATTAATATTAAATATTGATTTTGTAAAATAGAAGAATGACTTGACCTAAACGATTTTGTCACAACCTGCACAGCTAGAATGGGCAAGGCACTATTTTCTCCCCGGGGAAAGGATAAAAATGTATCTTCTCGCACAGCTTTATCAACTCTCAGAGCATTGGCACAAAAGTGGAAATAATATCCAAATAATATACGTGTAATAAAAAACTGGGGTAAACTTCTCCTATTCCATGTTCCCGTGCTTTAGCAGGTGGGCACGTTAAATTTATCCTTTGTCAGGGATATAATTTTTGTCTCATCCCTGTGCCAGCCCAGCAGAGGCTTAAAAAATGTTACTCTCAATTATGTTTTATTTACGAATGAAGATGATATATACACTTATAGGACGTTGTGAAAAGCGTTGCAGCTGCTTGATTTACTTACTTTTCCAACCAGTTCCCAAATCGTTTTTTAAGGTAGGTTGCCAGGCCTTGTCACGGTTGCATAAGTTAGTGAATCGGGCAGCAGAAACGCACTTCGCAACGTCCTATTAGCCTGGAATAAACTCATTATTTAATAATTTATATGATACATATGGCGTTTAAATGTTATCTTTACTCGTAAATAAAACATAATCCCTTATCCTTTTATCGTTTGTCATTTCACCTACCATAAAATCATTGATTTCCATTTGAATATTATATTATATTACTTAAAATGAAAAACAAATGAAATTTAATCCTTAATACAGACAAGTTAATTTGGGCCCTGCTTCTCTATTTTATTCTTATCGTAACATTATGTTAGCCTCGATAAATGATGTTTAAATTTGCATTGCGAGGTGCCTTTATGACCGTCGCAAAAAGCGGTCCGCTCGCAGGTTAATTTTTATTGATATAGAGACTCAGGACCCTTGTATCGTATCGGAAAAAGCTTGAAGATCAAGCAGAGTTACGAGTTATTGTAATTCTTATGTGCTATCTTGTTAATTATAGTATTGCTTAATATTTTTGATAAATTATATTATCTTGTAGCCAGTAAGCACAGACTAAAGGTACAACAAAAGGGGAAGCTCATATTTCCCCAATGCCTCGGCCGCCGGTGCGAATGATGCGTCTTTGGCAGGACTCTAATGCATATTACCATAATTGATGCTTTAGCCTGTGTTTACGAACTGCTTTGTCTACCTAACCTAATACTAACTCTTGTCCACATTTAAGCTCAACATGATTAAGGTTATTGTATTATTATTTTGCAAAGTTGTATCTTTAATTATTTTCTACTTAAAAACCTATGGTATAAATTTTTGACTACAATTGTATTAATCGACCAAAACAACGTTCGGAAAATATTCTTATGTTTCACAAAATGTGGAAGGGAACAATGTAAGTAGTCGCTGTGTCTGTCTTTTTCGCATTGGTTTCTCGCTCAGGAGCTCGACTTCACCGTCGGAGGGCCGAGTTCGAATCCCAGCACGCACCTCTAACTTTTCTAAGTTATGTGCGTTTTAAGTAATTAAAATATCCCTTGCTTCAACGGTGAAGGAAGACATCGTGAGAAAATCTGTGCATCCCTGTGAGTTCTACATAATGTTCTCAGAGGTGCGTGGAGTCCACCAATCCATCATGGGGGACTACGGCTTTAACCCCTTCTCATTGTGGCAGGAGGCCCGTGCTCTGTCTGGTAATGGTAAAATACTAACTACCAAAATATCAATTTTCTAAATATATTTCACAAAAGAAGCCAAAAAAATTGAGAAAAGCAATACCTAAGGCCGGTGATGGAAGTCGAGAACTGCGGATTATAAATTCCACAAAAATTACCATTAGAAAATAGCAAAACGTAGTTTTTTTGAGAATCTTAGACATAAGACTTTGAATCAAAATGCTATGGGATTTGAGCAGTGACACAAATTGTACCGAATTGAAGGAGGCTAGTGTGCATACACGGCCAATTACAGGGATAAAGCAATCACCTCTACACTTTTCAAAAGTATGGACCGTGCATTGAATAAGATGCTCTTGGCATACCTCGAGGATAAACACCGAGGACAGAGGCTTTTGTCGTAAACGACCCACGGGTGACCTTTTAGTGTAGGTATGTCATGGGCTAAGCGATCGACAAGCACGGTGAAGCGCTTACCGCTTCACTTGACGTGTCGAAGTTGTTGGTGTATAATGAAGTGTTATGCTTAGCTCGGGTTTGTGTTCGTCATAAGGGCCTTTTTTATAGTTATGAAGTACCCAGCAAACTTAAATCAATTCGACCGCACAGAGGCTTTGGCAGGTGTGGTCTTATTTTGGAGATTCCAATTTAGTCAATTTTAATACTAAACTACCAAAATTATTAAAATTACAATACTATCGTATTGTAAATTTATCACGTCGCACAATACAATATAGCCAACTGCTGAAATCGTTATCTTTGGATGGATTTTCTCAATAGACAACTTATGCAAATTGTTCTTAAAGTAAATATGTCTCTGTCAACTTGCGGACACCACATTAGAGCGATCTTATTCATTGTTCTTAGTAACGATCATATTTATATTTTTATATCTTTGCCCTTCGATTTTATTTTAATAACAATGCACACTTGATACGTTAGTAGCACGTGTGCGTGACAGCAACCAGCTGCATCGTATGAAATTGTATGGAACGCGTAACTCCAACTGCGTTCCGGGCACAGCGCGTGGCAGGGGCAGTATCATACGATGCTACAGCTGGTGCTGCCACGCGGGCCCACATCCACTGTCATGGTGTGTATTGCCCTTTAGTGTTGAGGGGAGTATTTAGAGGACTGTTTTCTACCTATCTGCATCGTAAAACGTTTCTGGGCTATAAAATTCGTTAGGTAACTTAAAAAAATAACAACTCATTTTAGTTGATACTATGTTCTTGTATCTACTTACCTACTTTGTTTATTCAAAATATCAAAACTTCCAAGTAAAAAAAAAAGATAAAAATTAAAGCTGAAAAAATTAGATAGCTGATAGTATATACAAATAGCCTATAGTATATTATAGTCTCTAAAATACAGGTCACCAAGTGTGTAGATCAACAGCCAAGCCAAAATATTCGTGCACTTTCCATCAAAATCTCGGTAACGTCGCTACTCAAATACGAATTAGCTCGTATCAGGCTCATAATGGTACCGTTACCGAAATTATGAAGTATCCCGATATTATTTTAATAACCAAATATATCGACATGACGTCTTATTTTCGTACTAAATTTCATATGAAGGTACCTAATCTACTTACAATATAAATGCAGATGCAGCGACACGACGCATTACCCAACTTATTAAAACCACAGTGACATTAAGTATATACCTACTCGGAAATATATTTTTTTTGCATTTCTTTAGGGTAAGTCTAATTATAAAAGGAAGGAATTTATATATGGATAAATCTATTTATTTTTTAAGGACTCTATTTTAAGCCATATCTACGATACATACTAAAAATAGAGTCCATATTGCGTTGCTTTGTTCTCTACCTCGGTTTGCACCTACTTTAAGAGCACAAAATACAGGTAAAAAGAAGACTGAAAGAGTATTTTTAAAATTATCTACGTTTAAGGATATGTAGTTTGATAACTAATAACAGGGCTGGTTGCCGTAAATGGGTGAACAAATGAACTCTTTGAGTCTTTCCATACCAAACGACGTATTTTGGTCGATTAATATTGTGGTTTGTACCCTCAGTACAAGTTTAGTACGTTCGCAGTCTTAGACGTTTCGAGTATCTAAACACAATAACTCTAAGGTTTAATGGATCTAAAATTACTTCTGCCATGAGAACTAGCTGAATATGTAGATAATTTCCTTTTACTCTTGAGCTTCCAGCGTTTCGATACTCGAAAATGACTTCACGGTTTGAAGTGTACTAAGCTTTCATTTTGAGGTAAGCGTAATATTATTTTTGTATGCAACATATTCTTCAAATTACTAATATGGTATTTTTAGATTTATACTTATATTAGATTTATTTTCTACTTAGATATAAGCCTACTAAGTATTCCATATAGAGGCTTCAGATGGAATCAATATATTAATTGTGCCCATTCTGGTAAAAGCAGTAGATACCTAATACCTACACAATTTACAGATTATTATCAAATACCAGAAAAAGCCAGTTTCCATACTAATAATTTTTATCTATTTAGTTAGGCCGATACCTTCTAATTTAACGCGATGATTGACTTGAAACTGAAAATTTTATGAAATCATAGTTTTATTTGATAATAGCTATACTAGTATTTAATTAGTAATAAGATTACTATTTTTATGTTGGTCCCATAGCCAAACTTTCACTGAGAGGATTATACTTAAATCAGTGTAACGAACTTTCTTTATAGAACACGTAAGAATACTACCTACTCTAAAGTTTTGGCAGATGTTTAACGACATAATTTTTGGTGGAGTTAATACGGTTTATCTATAAGTAGTTCTAGCCATTCAGTACATACTGAAAGCTATTCAACTGATCGTAAATTAGTCAGCATTCTAAATTAAAGATCAAATTCTAAGAAGAAACACGTTAAATTCCAGGTTTTGTTTAATAAAACTAAACTTTGCTTCGATTAAAACTAAAATTTCCCTTGCTCAATCTCTTCTTCTTGCTATACTGGATTATGCCGACTCGTGTTATCCTGACCTTACCGAAGAGCTTCTTAATAAGCTCGAGCGCCTTCAAAATGTACGCATCCGATTTGTGTTTGCACTGCGTAAATTTGATCACATATCGGAGTACCGAGCTAGACTAAAGTGGTTGCCTATCCGTTTACGCCGTGAACTTCATCTACTTTCCTTCTTTTATTCTATTATTAAAAGTCATTTACCTCCCTCTTATTTAAGGGATCGTTTTCGCTTTATCTCTGACTCATCTTCTCATTCCAACCTTCGATCCCGCCTTGGTAACCGTCTGGTACTCCCATTTTGTAAAACGAAGTTCTTCAGTAATTCTTTCATCTTTGAGGCAATTATGCTCTGGAACAATCTGCCTGCTGAAATCAGTGGAAGTAGTTCCCTTCCGATATGTAAGAGTCGTCTGAAGGGCTACTACCTCTCTTTGAGTGATGGAATCTGAAGTATATTCTTTCTTTTAAATTGTGTGTTAAAATCTACTTATGTATATTATGTTTGTTATATATTGATATATATTATGAATATTTATATATTGCGTATATTTATTTAAATTATATATGTATTTGTATCTTTACATTTATATATCAACACTCTTGGCACCATCCCGTTCTCTCGCTGTAAGTCCTATCTACAAAGGTTGCCTGTAAGAGATTGCTTGCAGCAATAAGGCCGCCTTTGCATGTCTACATTGTGTTCTGTATACTCCTTACTGTTTCTTTTCCTGTATGTTATACGTGCAATAAAGTGTTTCTTCTTCAAACGAATAATAACTTAGCCACTTACCACACTATAACACATTAGGTTAGATCAAATTATGATAACCGTATTGACACTATCAAATGTCGAGTATCTTAAACGTAATAAAACTAGTTGGTAATACTATCTATTTACTAAACCATTATACTTATTAATAAGTACTCATTATACTATCGCAAATACATTTTATGTTACTTTCTTTGCCTGAGTGGTTTGATTTATAGCCCTGATTACCTTTTCTAGTCACTAAGATAAATTATTGTTTTTATAAATAATTTAAATTCTACTTCCAAGAATTAAACAAGAACAAGAAAAGCAGAACAATTTTTTGAAGTAAAACTTCTTTAGGCGCGACTAGGGACGTAGGTTTTTTCTGACGGAAGTAACACTTACGTCAGACGTCTGTGTAGTTTCCGCCACTGAAAAATAATAATTTGGATTGGTAGTAAGTATATGACGTCATATAGTTCGAAGACGTTCTTTCAAGTGTCAGTTTATGAGTCTCCTAAAACTTACGATCTGCCGAATCGGTACTTTAAACGGAACCTTACGTCGTTAGACATCACATAAGATTTTTTGAAACTTTAATTTCTCTAGGATTTACTTAAATCACTAGGCATCCGATTAAGGCGACTTCGAGGTTTAGTTAAAACGGGCATAACAACACGTGAAGAAGCGTCTCTTAACGCATTGAAGACTTTTCTTAGCAATAAAATAAAGAACTTAGACAAAAGACTATCAAGTACCTATCACGAAGAACAATACACAAGACTTCCTTCAATAACTGCTACACCCGATATGACGATATTCGGCTCTAAGATTTCATCTGTTTTGTACTTACGTTTTGTTCCAGAAAAGCACACGGAAACCTTTCGTGCAGCAGTTGTATAATAGTAACTACGTAAGTAGTAGGTAGGTAAGTTTCGTATTAACTAGGTATTACGCATACCCGATATACAGAACTCTAAATATCTTGTAGTGTAACTGATGTTTTAATCTACCTTTATTCTGGTATACACGTACCTACCTAGTAACATCATAATTTATTATAAGTTCTATTAAAGTATTGCATTTGATTCGATGGTAGAACATTTTTGAAACGTGACGACATCAAACGAGTCGCTGGGAGCCGATGGAAACAAGCGGCCCAGGACTGTGGATTTTGGAACTTTCTACAAAAGACCAATGTCCAGCAGTGGACTTCAATCGGTTGAAGTGATAATGATGATGATGAAGAGTTAGTATTAGGTTATGTAGAAAAAGCAGTTCGTAAACACAGGCTAAAGCATCAATCTGCATTAGAATCCTGCCATGGCAGCAAAGACACATCATTCGCACCGACGGCACACTAACTTATAAAATATAACGGCGTGAATTAGCTTTTGACGACGTAAACTACTCTCTCGCTAAAGTGATCCAATGGTTGAAGCTAATAGTTTGGTTCTTAAAGGAAAAAAATCCAAGTGTATAAATTTTACTTCACCAAATGTTAAACACGTGAAAACCACTGCACTACTTAATAATGAGAAACTGAAACTGAAGGATACGACAGTTTTTCTAAGAATAACGTTAGATTCTTAACTTCAATGGGGCCCTGATGTACCTAAATAATTTATCAAAAAGGCTTACTTCTGCTGCCTATGCGGTAAAGAAGATACGCCATATGACCGTAGTATGCCATCTATGGAATCAAACTCGGGATCACCTAATAAGAATCTAATACTAGCTTCTCGCTCTCCTTCTGTAAACGTATTCAGTACAACTCAAACGTAACCATAGTCAAAAATACTAACCACTAGTAGCCTATTCATCATAGGTTGACGTATGAACTGAATGGTACTAACGCCAATATATTTCACGCGTCACGTTATGATGAAAAAACTAGTCTACTATTTTAATATTTTTAAATTTATCAATTTATATTTTCAACCAGCGTTTTTAAAATGTAATTACCAATCATATGTATTTTTTATTGTAATCTAAAGACTTTCTTAATGAGTCATTATTTTATGCCTAAACCCAGAAAATTAACCGATTATATTAGCGAGCACGACTTTTATTGATTTTTCTGCTTGGCATCGCCCATTTTGTTTCTAGTCTTCGCTGCGTTTGGTTTGGAGTTTTCTTCATTTTGTTAATTTAATTTTAGTCATAATTGGGCTTATTGGTTATTTCATCTTTTTGTTTTGTAATGTGTGAGGTGTGCTGCAGAAATTATCATTAATAAGGGAAATATACTACAGATACGAAGAATCTCAAGCCGATGTAAGTATTTCATAGTACGCATGCAGTGCAATATATGTATATTTTTATTTTGTATTAATAAAGTACCGACGACAATTTGTTTATTTTACTTTTCTGTGTAAGTCTTGTAAATAATAATGTTTGGCGACTTCTTTTATTTTATTACTCTTTATAAATATGCATATTACTCGTTTTATGTATCTATATCTACATATCTACATAATCTATTAAAACTTTTTTTTAAATATAATCATTGTTAAAACGCCCTTTTTGAGAAGCTTGGCAAATGCAACCTTATCGCACGCATGTGCTGAATTATTTAACTGAATGATTTTTACTGTATTGTTTTAAACTTTTTTATCTTTACCTACTAATGTTATAAAAGCGAAATTTTGTATATTAGTTACTTTATACTCTGTAGACTTCCATGTAGCGGCGTATCGATGTTGTATTTTGGTTATACAATATAGAGCTAGAGTCAGTTTTAGGCATATTTTTGTGGATGAAATTCGATGTTAATATTCTCCATTACATAAAATGCACAAAATATTTTGAATAATACAAGTTTTAATAAATTAAATTTGTATTATTGGAGCAGAGATGATGCACAGTATCTATGAGAGTGCCAACGCTTTTTCACCATTTTTTTATAGTAGGTAATAATAGTCAGACCCAGCAGGTGGGCCGCCTGATGGTAAACGGAGACCATAGCCTAAAAACAGAGCAACACTTCATAGGGCATGCAAGGAGAACGTCCTGCAACACGGCTCCGTGTCCATCGAATTTGAGCCGTCGGTGTAAAGCCTCACGTACCCTGTAATTACACCGGCAACCACGCATTTCAGACCGGAACACAGCATTGCAACAATGCTGCTTAGCGGCAGAAATAAGCATGGCGATAGTAGTTCCCCAGACGAGCTCTGTCACAAAAAGCTTTAGATATTCATACTACTAAAGCCTAATACTGAAGCGGTGCTGTAATTGCAAGAACAACCAAATGTAAGTTGGTAATGCGCCGAGGGATGTAACCGAAATTACAGTCGGTGCAGCTCATGGATCTATCCTAGGTTATCTATGTTATCCAGAATACGTAAACGAAAAATACTGTGCAAAATTCCAATATGCAGACTCAGGAACATAGCACATGCATAAATAGCTGCTAAAAAGCTAAGATCAATATTTAAAATTAATAATGCTTGACCATTTTGCCTTCACGGGCCTCCACGTGTTTAATCTTACAATCGACTATACAGATTGGCTCTGAACTGCATGCGATCCCAGCAAAAAATCGTCTTCAGCAAATTCCATACCACATTGCTCGGAGGAGACGTTGGGGTCCCAAGGTGCTGGAATGGCAGCCCCGCACGCAGCGTTGGTCGACCCCCAACGAGGTGGACAGACGACATTTAACGCGTCGCAGATAGCCGCTGGATCCAAGCGGCACAGAACCGTGGAATTTGGAACTCCCTACCTACCTAAGACCTTTGTCCAGAAGTGGACGTCTATCGGTTGATATGATGACGATAAATTTCCATACATAAAACAAATATAAAATAACAAATGTAGGTACACGCCTTAGGTGAAAGCGTTTTATTATCCATCTATTACATTTTTAGTATACTTATTATTTTTATGGAACAAATAAAAAAATGCAATACAGTATATTGAAAAAAATTCAACTGGACTGAATTGCAACTTTAAATATGATAACTCTCAAATACGATTTCTTTTTAACTTTTTTTTTATTAGTTATGGAGTAGCGCTTGACTACTGTCTCGCCTGATGGAAATTGCAGATGTGGCCTAAGACGGGACGCGCTTGCCTAGAAGATACATATTGACTCTTGAATTAAAGATACCCAAGTTGTAAGATTTAGGAAACACATAACTCGGCAGGGCGTTGCAAATCCCAGCCATGCGTATAAAAAAAAATGCAAATCGCTTTGTGTGAGATTTTTGGGATACTAACAATATAAGGACGTAAGCACGCCCGGTGTCTTACGGTGCCATTGTAAAATGGTGAAGGGGGAACGAGATCGAACAATTCCTGAGTACACTTCTCGAAGTATATCCAAAAAAACACCGACAATCTGGCTACCCTACGACTATGATCGAGATTTTGGAGTTTAGCCAAAAGTGGTGAAACCTCGCCTATAAGTCTCTTGGGACGGCAATCTACAGCATCTAAAGCGGCCAATTGATATTTGGCTGAGCCATCATAAAGCCATTACTACTTCAGTACTCCATGCACAACCGCACCTGAGCCTGATATAGGGTAACCAGTTGGTGGGGCATGAAGTACCGCCTCACATTATTGAGAATACCAATTATTTTTTGGTGGCTGGTGGTTCTTTAGATTCTATGGATCTACCGAAGTTGATGTTAGCAGAGATATCAGCTCTCAGGAGGTCAATTAGGTCAGTGTTCCGTTCGGAAATACCTTGAAAAAGTTGGAGTCAGTCAGAATAGTAAATTTGAACTCCACTAAATTCGCATCACTCCAATCAGAAACTTCTTCAAGGGAGGATTTCAAGCATTGTTTCATTTCACTCTGAGATCTACATCGCGTTACTTCTTGTGCTTGGAGTCGTAACTCTCCGTTACAGTGCTACCATCCCAAGGATTCCAGGCTTTAGCAGATCATTACGGTGCAGAAGAAACAGATATTATGTAATACTCCTAATCCAGCTACAAATAACATTATCACTACTCATAAGCAAAGTTTTAAATTATAATAACAAAATATATGCTTGGGAAATTAACTAGTTATAAGAGTAAAAAAATTGTGTTAAATCCAAATAACCATTATGTAAAATATCGACTACCTTGTACCAAGTTTAATAAAGAGCCTGGCTTTTCGATTAAGGGTCTCAAACACAAAGAAAAAAACTTTGAAAAAAGTTATTAAAAATATCATATTGTAATCGATGTCATAAATTTAAACTGACAGGATTTGAACCTGCGACTCTGGCAGTCGCAGCCTGAGCTACGGCTCTTCAACTACCGATACCGATATTAGTATACCCATTTATATCTGATATTATATCTGGTTCTGATATTATATTCTGATCAATCACTAACAATCCCAGTGCTGGCAACGGGATTGCTTGACGCATTTACTTACCTCTTGGCGGTGTATCTTCACACCATTTGAGCTATAGAATATTAAGTATTTATGCAGTTTCAGGATATTAAGATTATGGTAGGTTTACCTACTTGGAACAAATCAATTTAAAATATCAACATGATGGGGCAGCGGGCTTTCAAAATACGTGGTCACATAGACACGTCTAAAAGAATTTACAATAGTCATATGATAGGGCTGAGCCCCAAAGCGTTGAGTTTTCAAAAAAATATCAACGTAGACTTCACAAGGCAGCCATTCTTAAACATGGATTAGAAAAGCTGGTGTTAATCTGAGCTAAATTAGTGAATTATTGTAAAATAGCGTTTACTAGACAAACCTATCCTAATTTAAAGTGGCATTTACCACGAGATCAAAGGCGTTGGACTTCTGTATTCTTCTTTATACTGTGACTATGCAGAGGACAGAGCGCATGACGAGAGTGGCACTGCAGGGTATTGATTTTCTCTAATAAAGGAGTGGCCTGCGTCCAGTTTGGCTCCAGTCATCGTTTCGTTTGGTTGTGTATCAGTTATTTAAGGTATATTTTTTAATTCTCTATTTAGGGTTTTTGCGTGTGTGTATAAATGCAAGAGACATTCATTAAGCAGGAAATACTCTTCAAGTGCGGAGAATATAATGTCAACGTAAGTATATTGTAATATTAAATAATATGGTATATAGGTATTTTATATATATTCTTTAGGTTGCCGGTATCTAGTATGTATCTATTAGGCAGACAATGTATTTTACGCTAGATTTATCATCTGTGTTTAGTTACAGTGCATACAACCTTTTTGCTAAGCTCGCCCGGGTAAAGCTAGCATACGCATGCGCAGAATGTACCAATTGGGTATTGGGTGTAGCTTTTAACCAAGGTGACCTGAAAGATATCTGAGATTAAAACTCAAACTTACCTAAAATCTAGCCCCATTATCTTGTCATTATATCATATTTTTCACTACAGGCAAAAAGTTTGTCACTTTGAAGAATGGTGGTAGAATACCACCAACCCATAACTTTAATTAAAAAGAATTCAGAACTTAATTATTATTAGACATATACAAATTGGTATACTCAAAATAAGCCATAATATTCTTTTTTAACTTTTGGGCAATAGACAGTGCAGTGTATCATTCTCAATCAGTGCGAATAATTTATTAAAATTTGCACTGTGACCACGCCATTTTTTAAGCTCACCCGGGCAAAGCTAGCATACGCATGCGCAGAGTCTAGTCATCATTATTGGTTTTTTCCTTCAACTTTCACATCATATTGGATGGAGCTTTTAAACTTGATGGCCTTAAAAATTATTCTGACCATAGAAACTCAAACCTCAACCTTCTTAGTTTGTAATTGAGATAATGCCACTTTGTTTACTCAGGCTACCTGAAATTACGACAACGTTGCGCGGTGCATAATGGTTAGGGAACTCCTAAAGTGACACTTATCAGGGGAAAAAAATATAAATTCGGTTTTTTTAATTCATAAAAAAAAATTTAATAATACAAACACAAAATACCACACCTTGTGGCATGAGACACAGACAATTGGTCAGTTTTTATTGATTCAACCACGAAACCATAATCTTAATTATTATTAGTAATAGTATACGTATACAAATTGGTATTTCAAAATAGACAGCAAAAATAATCTTATTTGCTTGGTTTACCACCTAATAACGCAGCTGCATAACGCATGCGCACACTTATTGATTTGATCATAACAAAGAACGGGCCGTGTTCAGTTGGTGGATCATTCTCGATCTGTGCAAACGTTTTTTGTTCATAGGATATACAAATTGGTATTTCGAAACAGTTAACTAATAGCCATATTCTTTATTAACTGGGCTTACCCACCCAATAACAACCACCACCACTTATTGCCTTTGTTCATCGATTGAAACCGTAAACGGGACACAGGACTGATGAACCATTTCCGTTGCAAAGCAGGACAATAAACAGTGCCGTGACTCTCAGTTGGTGGATCATTCTTGATCAGTGCGAACTTTTTCGTTGAGCGACATAATGTTATCTACTTTTTATTAAAAAAAGGTAAGATTCAGCATTTTGACACCCTCTTTGTAAGCTCGCCCGGGCAAAGCTAACATACGCATGCGCAAAGTCTACTCGTCATTAGTTATTTTTTTCTTCAACTTGCCCACCGGTTTTAAACTTGATGATGATTAAACTTGATACTTGAATGGAGCTTTTAAACTTGGTGGCTTTAAAAATATTTCTGACTTTGAAAACTCAAACCGGATCCCCTTATCTTATAATTCAAATTGATAATGCCTCTTTGTTAACTAAAACCATAAGTTTGGTTCGAGTTATATTAATCGGTTTCTACGCGACATCAAACCGGAAAGTATCGCTTACCGCCTTTTTTGAGACGTATTTATCGGTAGGGTGCTATCGTGGTAGCATGCCTGCAAACAGACATAATATTCTTTGTTAGCTCGGATGACTCGTCCAATAACGCAGCTGCATAACGCATGCGCACAGTTTTTGATTTGTTCATAACAACCATATCAAAGCAAGTAACCGCTTTTTCGTGGTAAAGCACGACAAGGAACAGTGCAGCGACTCTCACTTGGTGGATCATTCTCCATTAGTCATCATCATGATCAACTCTTTGCCGGCCCACTAAGGGGCACGGGTCTCTTCTCAGATTTAACATGTTTCAGGCTTAGTCGACCACGCTTGCAAAGTGCGGATTGGTAGACTTCACACACATTTGAGAACGTTATCCTCCTCCTTCCTCAAGATGTTCTTCTTCACCATCAAAGCAAGTGATATTTAAAATGTCTTAAATTGTCACAGCTCTCAATCATTACGAACAGTTTTTGTTGTCCGAAAAGATTTAATCCCCATTCTAAATGGTAAGACTTAGCATTGTGATTGCACCTCTTTTGTAAGCTGACAAAAGAGCAGCAAAGCTATCATACGCATGCGCTGAGCCCACTCATCATTATCGATTCTTTCCTCCGTCTGTCACAGCGTACTGGACGAAGCTGTTATAAATTAAACTTAAAACAAACCCCCTAAAAAAGTTGCATTTTCACTTTGATTACGATAAAAAGATTGTCGGTTGGTAGTGATTTTACCGCGACACTATAATTTCAATTATTATATACAAATTGGTCTTTCAAAGCCGCCAGCAAATAGCCATTACATTATTTGTTCGTTTGTGTTAATAACACAGCTGCATAACGTATGACAACTAATAAACTAATTGATTTATTATTAGAAGCTGCACTAAGAGCGGAGACATGAAATTTCGCAAACGCATTCAATTGTGACGGTTACTTTTACTTACCGCCAAGACTGGCTGTTGCAGGTGAAGATGATTACCGACGAGGAACTCGTCAACGGCTAATTGCACAGACAAAAACATTGAACATGCGTTCAATTTTAACATTTTATTCTAAATGTCTTCATGACATAGCTGTTGCATTCTGGGTTGGCATCCGACGAGGAACTCCTCAACGAATTTGACCACAGACTCAAAATTTTGCATAGGTGTTAAACACTGATCTGATCTGATCTGATCTTTGATTCATATTGAGAAAAAATCTTGTGGATAAATTCGAAATTCCTTCTTCAGCAGATGCAGATGGTGAGGCCGAGGCTCGATGTTCGTGCTGTCCGCGGAGCAAGTCCGCACGCTTGTGGATATGGCTAAAACTTGAGCTCGATGGTGAAATTCGACGCCGGACGACACAGGCGATCAGCGATAAAGTTATCCGGTAAGAAGAACTCACTACTTTAATAGACAAATACTTATATTTAAATTTATTTTAAAATTCTGTTTAAAAAGCTCATTGCTAATCGGATGCTAATCGTTTCGAATGACATTTGATCGGGCACTCGCCTACCTATCTGTAATACCTGAAGCGTGTTCTTAGATTCACCCGTTTACTAAACCCTCAGTCATCATAGCTCTCCATATTATTTTTTTCAAAGTTTCATCCTCTGCAAAAAACCATGACTGAAAAAAAAACATACAACATTTCTCAGGAGAGATGATCACTAAATGAATCAGATCAGATCGATCAAAAATTTGTAAAATAATTTACTTCAGTAAAATTTCTACGAAATATTTTGTTCTCTTGTCAGAAAAACTGTTTGAATTTGTAGAAATAATGATAGCTTAGTTACCTGAAGTATCGCAATATAAGAAAATACTGTTTCATGTTTTCAGGGTACGGCACAAACAAGCAGGAAAAGCAGGCACCGTATTTAAACAGATGAGATGAGATGCGACATATGCTGTGTGATGCATACTTAGACCAGGTAAGCAGAATTTTTAGAACTATACAGTCAGGGGAAGAAAGGCCATTTTTTACTTCAGTAAAATTTCTACGAAATATTTTGATCTCTTCTCAGAAAAACGGTTAGAATTTGTAGAAATGATGATAGCTTAGTTACCTGAAGTATCGCAATATAAGAAAATACAATTTCATGTTTTCAGGGTATGGCACAAACAAGCGGGAAAGCAGGCACCGTATTTAAACAGATGAGCTGAGATGCGACATTTGCTGTGTGATGCATACTTAGACCAGGTAAGCAGAATTTTTACAACTATACAGTCAGGCGAAGATAGGCCATTTTTTACTTCAGTAAAATTTCTACGAAATATTTTGTTCTCTTGTCAGAAAAACTGTTTGAATTTGTAGAAATAATGATAGCTTAGTTACCTGAAGTATCGCAATATAAGAAAATACTATTTCATGTTTTCAGGGTACGGCACAAACAAGCGGGAAAAGCAGGCACCGTATTTAAACAGATGAGATGAGATGCGATATATGCTGTGTGATGCATACTTAGACCAGGTAAGCAGAATTTTTAGAACTATACAGTGAGGCGAAGAAAGGCCATTTTTTACTTCAGTAAAATTTCTACGAAATATTTTGTACTCTTCTCAGAAAAACTGTTTGAATTTGTAGAAATGATGATAGCTTAGTTACCTGAAGTATCGCAATATAAGAAAATACAATTTCATGTTTTCAGGGTATGGCACAAACAAGCGGGAAAGCAGGCACCGTATTTAAACAGATGAGATGAGATGCGACATATGCTGTGTGATGCATACTTAGACCAGGTAGGCAGAATTTTTAGAACTATACAGTCAGGCGGAGATAGGCAATTTTTTACTTCAATAAAATTTCTACGAAATACTTGTTCTCTTCTCGGAAAAACTGTTTGAATTTGTAGAAATAATGATAGCTTGGTTACCTGAAGTATCGCAATATAAGAAAATACTATTTCATGTTTTCAGGGTATGGCACAAACAAGCGCAAAAGCAGGCACCGTATTTAAACAGATGAGATGAGATGCGACATATGCTGTGTGATGCATACTTAGACCAGGTAAGCAGAATTTTTGCAACTATGCAGTCAGGCGAAGATAGGCCATTTTTTACTTCTGTAAAATTTCTACGAAATATTTTGTTCTCTTCTCAGAAAAACTGTTTGAATTTGTAGAAATGATGATAGCTTAGTTACCTGAAGTATCGCAATATAAGAAAATACAATTTCATGTTTTCAGGGTATGGCACAAACAAGCGGGAAAAGCAGGCACCGTATTTAAACAGATGAGATGAGATGCGACATATGCTGTGTGATGCATACTTAGACCAGGTAAGCAGAATTTTTATAACTATACAGTGAGGCGAATATAGGCCATTGTTTACTTTGGTAACAACTTAAAAGGTTAACCCGGCTCAGTTTGTTATGGGCGCGTTTGGAACCCTCGTAGCTTTAGGTTTAAGTTGGCGAACGAAGTTATCACCATCCCCTTACAATTATGTCAACAAACATTTATCGTGATAGGCCTACATGAATAAAGAAATTTTAAATTTTAATTTAATTTGGTTAAAATAGCTAACAGAAATCTATCGTCTTGTTTTAGATTGGAAAATCTGGGCAAACCACATCACATTCAACAAGCAGCATTAGGCAGCAGCAGCTTTTAAGCAGCTTTTGGCAGTACTCTGGGTACGTAGAAGCAGGATTCAGTAAACATTTATAAAATTTGGCTACATTGTTCTTATTTACATCTTTGCTCTGTTTGCCTTGGCGAAATATAATAAAGTTATAATCGATGTGTATTAGACCGCGAAAGATGATATTAATTGCGCGATAGATAGTTATGTAGTAAAAGTATAAAAGGAGGAGATAATGAGGCTGATGATAAGGAGTTTTTACACGTCAAGTATTCAAAGTACTGGTAGTGTGCGTATTTGAAGAAAATAATAAAGGAAATCAAAGATGACAGTATGTTCTGCCGAGAAAATAGACGCCTGTGAGACGGGCAACATGAAGGAGATCGGCATCGAAAAATGATAACCAACATTGATATCATCCTCAAAATGTGTTCTATTGTCTTCTAAAACGGTTAATCGTTTTTATTTCAGTTCTAAAATTCCTACAATACTACTGTTGGGTTAAAAGATGTAACTAGAACAATGGAGCATGTAAGGAAGATTTGATCCCGGCAGCCAAGAAGCGACACCCCTGAACACCATTTAAGAAGGACAATAATAGACAGGTACAAACTTTAAAATTTATTTTGAGGAAAATATCAATTTTGAATTGGTTTAGTTCAAACCATCTTCATCGTCATCATCATCATCTCAACCACATGAAGCCCACTCCTGAACATAAGTATTTTTAGGGATTTTAACTCGATACGATTTTGTGCAACTAATAATATCTAGGCCTTGATTTTTCTTTAAGACATGGCTTTTTACATAAAATATAATTGATATATGATTTTACCCGTCGACGCCAGTTAAAACATTCCTTTATAAAGCTGTTTGGTATTAAACTTGGGACCGACATAAATTATTTTACACTTGTTTGTACTGTAGAACTTAGAACCGCGCGCTATCCTAGTTAATCAAAATAAATAGGTTCTTGTTAGTAAGGCAGATAAATGCAGAAAATAAAACATCCTCATTATGAAACGAATAAAAACATCATAAATAATACCTTGTTATCAAAGAATTAAGAAAAATAATTCTACCCCAGCAATGGCTGGCTGAGCTTTTCAAACTATTGTACAAGCCATGACACTGCTGCACAAGGACTATCAAAAAATATTTTAATTTTATTTTTTTTAAATTGGTAGGTACTTTCTAATGCGCGCAGGTTGGGAAGTCCTGCTATGACAAATTTCAAAACCAAGATGGCCGCTACCATAAAATGGCGAATTATATTTTTTGTAACAATTGCCTTAATATGCTTAAATTGAATAATATATTATTCACTACATTCAATTACACTATATTGATAGTCGGGGGTTTTCAAATTTTAAATTGATAGATTTGTTTTGTTTAAGACAGTTTACAGTTGTCATAGAAATAATAAAGAATTTTTCTTAACTAGGTGTTGGATGGTGGAGAAAGAAGTTGGCGTTGATGATTTAAAAGGAAAGCTGGAAGCTGAAAAAAGTGCTTACAGTGTATATTAATAAATTAACGCACCCGGTGGTTTGTGTAAAAATCTGGATTTTAAGTTTTTCGATTTAAGAGCCCGGTTCTTGCCGGACTTAAAAAAGGACCTCAATAATCCGATTTCCTTCGAAATCCTAAAACTACAATGAGAGAATTATTTACTATGAAGAGTTATTTATTGACTGAGTTTGAAGTTTTGTTATAAAAATGAAACAAATTTTTATAACGAAACTTTTTGTATACTGTTATTATTATTATTGTGTAACTTAAATTTTTTTTATACATCTTAAGATACACAATACTTTATGTGTTACTTAAGAACTTCTTAGGTATTCCGATAAAAATACTTGATTTCCTTTTTAAATGTAGTCACAGATCAAGTCAACGCCACTGAAGACGCAGACCGGAAGCGGCAGTTGGTCTTTGCTTAATAGATCTTTCGAGAACGCATAAATTACTTTTATGCTTTCCCAAAAACGTTTAAAATTTGTCTATTTAGTTCTTATAGTTTTTTTTAATAAATTCTACATGTAATTGTTTAATAGTATAATACACGCGTTATATTTTAAATATAAATATTATTAAGCGATTATTATTAAGCGGTTATTATTTGGTTAAGATGTCAAATAGTGACATAATTTTTTTGCATATTTTAACAAGAAGGGATGTCATAATTTCTTAACCTCAGTTTTCAACTCTGGGCGTTCATTGCATTGAAATCTTAATGCGCTTGAAATATATATGTTGTGATATCATACAAGTAAATAACATAATCAGGGCCACATCTGTTTCGAAAAGTTGTTTTTTGGGCCATTATTCTTGGGCTCGCGTTTGGATAACCTGCGCTCAAATTGACTAGTGCAACCTTGGTGTACGACCGCTGCTTATGATGTCGGGACATATTCCGCGGATAATGGTTCTTATGCACTCGGTTTCTTAATCCGTAATGTTATAATGGCCGCGGCACGGAAGAGGACACCGTCTGTAAAAATTACCCTTAAAATGTTCGGTATAAATAATTGACAAGGCGATATAACCTTTCTTATTTTTTATTTAATAAAAACAATAAATGTATTTACACGTAATTTTCACGCGGGTTATAAGATATGAAGCATTTAAAACACGTCGAATGTACAATTAGTGGTAAGTGCTTAATATATATATATATCTCCTCTTTGGTTAGAAATTCCAATTTAAAATTTATACAGCTATTGATTGACCCATGCTTTTGTGTTTTGAAACCTCTAATTCATTGGTTTTTTCCTCTCAGTTTACAGAATGAAATATCGCGTTATTTACGAGTACGAGTTCCATCGTGTCACCAGTGCTGTAGAAATGATTCGAAGGATTACCCGACATAGGACCTATGGCGCCGGTGTCGCCAAAGAAAACACGGTTCGTTGTTGGTTCCAACGTTTTCGTTCTGGTAATTTCGACCTGCAAATCAAGCCCCGTGGAGGGCTGGAGACCAAAGTTTATAATGAAGAATTTAAGGCTTTTGTGGAAGCGGGTCCATCGCAATCCACGTCCGAGATAGCTGCAGGCTGCGGTGTTAGTGATAAAACTGTGTTTTTTACAAATGGAATCAATAAATTATTTATGAGATAGCAAATGTGCATAGATAGAAATGGTACATACTTCGATTAAATAAATATATTATATATTAAAAAAAAAAACGACTTTATGTTCCTCTCTTTCAAAACGCCAATTTCCTCTGGAGGATGTAATATTAATAAGTCATACATACGATAAAGTTTCAAATATTGCGTAGTATGTATATACTTATTCAATTAAACCTTTACCAAACTTTCTCTTATATATTTTAAGCGTACGTGAATAATAAAATTTAATGGAAGGTCAACTGATGTTTACATCGAACGTGAAAACAGCTGGAAGCTCAGGAAATTATTCTAAGAGAGGTGACGTTGGTAAATTGACACTTAAAAAACAATACCTTTAATAATTTTTAAGATAATTTAACAAATATATAACTATATCGTAACTCTTTGTATTTAGTACTTAAAGTTTCTTCAAATCTTCTACGAAGGTGAATTTACAGGATTCCAATAGCATATAATAATATTAGCGCACTGCAGTTTTAAGGTTGAAATGAAATAAATTGGAAGTTACTGACAATTAGACAGCACTTTAGAAGAGTTTCACCACTCGCTACCTAGACCCCTTCTTTTGACTCATATGTTATTTATCTTCTAGTATGTAGGCTTGTTTAGGCTCGAGTTTCCACTGGTAATCTTTGTCGAGATACTTCCATGGCGAAAGCACCGGACGTGCGCTCTCCGCAACCCGCGAGAACTATCTATTCAAATTTTTGAACCAATCTCGCAATGATTTCTTGCTCGGTTTTCGTTGTCTTCATACTATTCATCACATGCATGCAGTTCTGCGATTAATAATCCATAATCAATGATCTTTCATTGAATACATAAATGAAATAGATCAGATGAATTTAAGATTATTCAAGATGATCGTCAAACACGAGTAATTACAGCAAAAGCGAATCAGTAGCGAATTAAATCACATTGATCCCTTCTAATATACTCGTTATATAATAATAATACCATATAGTGATTCTTCGTCCTCCCTTTTCGGGGGAATGGCCGTATGCCATCTTTAACTTTTTTCTTATTACGTGCGTTTTGGACGTTTAAATAATGGAAGGTAAAAAAAAATCGTGGAGAAAATTGCATTCTTAAAAGTTTTCATAATGTTCAGAAAGGCGTAAGAAGTCTTTGTGCACTTCGTCAACATCTTGCATCGTGGACCACGGCCTAAAACCTCTCCTTCTTGCGACGGGATACCTACAATTGTTAGCAAGAAGTAAATGCATATTATTTGAAAAAAACATTTTATTTAATATCTAAATCTATTATCTAGCTTTAATTGTTAAGGATTGACTTGACGGCGATCAAAGAACAACATGAAACGTCGGAGAATACGGTGATAGCGTTTAGCGAGGAGTTGATATCCTTACCATCCAGTCCAGTAAACTCACCGTCACCGTCGCATGAAAATGTACACGCGATAATGCTCGGAGCGACTCAATAACGCCACCCCAATAATGCGTTTTTAACGTCCGTCGAGTTACCTAGTTCCGTGTTTTATGTAGACCTATTAGTTGCCTGAATGAAATAAATAAATAAAAACAAAGGTTATAGAAACAAAATTAAGGTTGTTGTTTTTTTATCGAACGATATTAGTAAGCTTCATCCATCTCGAAGAGCACATGAATGAGATTGTAATGTAGCATCGTATTCCCCAGATAATGCTGCTAAATTGTTTGTTAGTAGTCTAAAGTAAACTTAAGAAATATTATCAGGTTTATCAACATTACCATTCTTTCACATTGTATGTACATAAAGTAGTACATTGTGTGTATTATAGAAAGACATTGATTTTAAACTTTCATTTAGTTTAGTTCAAATAGGGCGTAAAGCCGAATTAAGGCGCGCGGCGTCCAAGAGTTCATTCTTCGTTCGAAGGTTGCATACTTAAAACCGCTAAGGACGTAGTTTGGAAGCCTTTGTTTTAGAATATCAATTGCTTTAGACCAGGGCCAGTATTCTCTTTTGACGAGAAGAAACTCTCTAGACCATAGAAATCTAAATAATTGAAAAATATTATTTTCTGAACTAAAGCACGTTGCATATGAATCTTGAACTCTTCACATATCAATCGCATATCAGTCGTTTTCGCTATCCATCCAGTTTCGATACTACTAGACGTCTTCTGGATTGTTTACGTTCATAATTTGTTCTAAGCGTACATTGTGTTATCGAGGCATAGCATACATAAACAAATGTTCCTATGAAATATTAAAACAGTGCCTGATGTAAATTTACGTAGCATACATGGGACGGGACCTGCGTACTACCTACGTGAGACCAGACTGTCTCTAGCTTTATGGTAAAGATTTACTTTGTTATCAAAGAAAATGTTGAATTTTAAACCTATTGTCTTGGTTTTCTTAAAATTGTACGCAGAGGTCTCCTCTCAGTATGAGAAACTTATAGACCATAGACCACCAAGCTGGCCAAGTATGTTGCATGAGAAGGCTTGTAAAGTATTTCTATTTCAAAGCACGATGTCTTCCTTTAGAGTTTGAACAAGTTATACAGACACAGTTTATATAGACACGCACGTAATATTGAAAAGTTGGAGAAACGCGCCGTGCCAATCCTAAGATTACGTATCTGCAGTTCCTTGATGTTCATTTTTCCCTCATTATCATTGTATAATAGAGATATTTATAACGATATTTTGCCGTGTGGTGACGGCAGATCAGAATACGGTTGTCACCACCCCATCTCTACCCACGGGTGTCGTACGAGGCGACTAAGGGACTAGCAGAGAGCGGGCAGTAGCGTCCTCTGTGCTATTACTTCCATCTACTGCGATCACTAACCCGTTTGCCCAGCGTGGTTATTAGTCAAACCGTCTCCTTGGTATTTAGTCCAGCGGTGGACTGGTATAGGGCTATTGATGTTAAGAAGGTACTTAAGAAATAACTTTTCATGTAAATCTTCCATCGCCACTAGAAGAGTAAATGAACACTGTTTCTTAAGTAACTACTTCAAGCATTAATTAAAAAGAGGCATAAAACGGTAGGAAAGAAGAACAATTTTGCAAATACGCATCGATACTGAATCAGCGTACCTATTTTAAATTAGGTTACTAGGCTCACTAAACGTGTGTGCGAACTACCAACGTCGAAAGGTCGATTAGGATATTAATCTGATATTATATGTAAGGTCTTAGTAATAGGCATTTATAAATAAATGGGATCCCTTAATTCAGTCTTATACTATCTTCTTATTATTGCCATTTTCCCATGCTGTGTTGGTCGGAACACCATGTCTTCTTCCATTAAGTACCAGTAGCCGTCAGCTCACCAACCATTTATTTTGCATATCCTCGATCTTACAATCCATTCGTCACTGTTAATAGTTTCGTATAAGGTCAAAGACAAGATATTAAATTACATGATTCGTATCACCACGAGCAAGGCTGTGAAGGGCAGGAGACAATTATCTCCCCGGGGAAAGGTTAAAAATGTATCTTTTCCCACAGCGGTATCAACTCTTAGAGCACTGGCGCACAAGTGGAGATAATGTCTTAATAATATACGTGTAATAAATAATAAACGGGTGTAAACTTCTTCTATTCCACGTTGCCGTGCTTTAGCAGGTGGATACTTTAATTATATCCCCTGTCAGCGGATATAATCGGGGGATATAATTTTGGTCTCCTGCCTGTGCTAGCCGTGCTGTGGCAGCACCAGTGGTATCGTATGACACTGCCCCTGCCACGCGCTGTGCACGGAACGCAGTCGGAGTGACGCGTTCCATACAGTTTCATAGGATACGACGGGGGTCCAAGTCTGCAATTGCAATTTTAAATCAGTGGTCAATTTAGTTAAGGTCGTCCACAGTTTTGTTGTGACACTACCTTTACCTAAATAAAAAAATTGAAATTCGTTTTAGTGAACGGTTAACTTAAGCGTGAAACGTGTACCAAATTGCAATATATTCTTGAAGTTTATTTTAAAAACAGTTCCATGCCTTTAGTGGGCATCCTTCGATGCGATGATTCCTTTATTATTGCCTTTATTTAACTATCAGCAATTTATAAAAAAAAGAACTTTGTTACCAAACAAATAGGTTCATTATCTTATACTATCCATACATATCTATATATATAAAAGAAAGTTGTGTTAGTTACACCATTTATAACTCAAGACAGGCTGGACCAATTTTTATGATTTTAGATTTTTTTGGATTTCTCTTAGACCGGAAGAGGATGATAAGTTTTAAAATATAATATTCGTCAAAAAAATCCGCGTTACGAAGTTCGCCGGGACAGCTAGTTATAAATATAAATAATTTGATCGAGTAGGTATAGTGACTCTCAAAGCAAAGGTACTCAGCGGATTAATAGTTAAGGCTCGACAGGAATATAAATTCCTTGCAGCTAGATAAGTTTTCTTTGTAAAATGTATTCATTGAAAGTAGAATTAATTACGCGTAGTTAAAGATTGAACTGATTATGCTCCGTTGACATATTGCCACTCAGATCGTTTTTCGTTTTATTTCGGTTAAATAAAATATATTTTACCACTTTCATAAAAGCTACACTAAAGTAAATTCTAGAAACATCTTTAATAACACATAATAGTTTATTTTCATTATAAAGTGTTAAGTGATTAATAAATAACAAAGATAATACAAACACCGCCAGAGATTATTATTACTATATTGTGCCGCGTGGTGACGGCAGAACAGAATACAGTTGTCACCACCCCTCCTCTACCCGCGGGTGTCGTACGAGGCGACTAAGGGAATATAGCAGAGAGCGGGCAGCAACGTCCTCTGTGTATTACTTCCATCTACTGCGATCACTAACCCGTTTGCCCAGCGTAGTTATTAGGCAAACTGGTATAGGGCTATTGATGTTAAGAAGGTACTTATGAAACAACTTGTCATGTAAATCTTCCGTCGCTCCTAGGAGATTAAATGAACAATGTTTCTTAAGTACCTACTTCAAGCATTAATTAAAAAGAGGCATAAAACGGTAGGAAAGAAGAACAATATTTGCAAACTTTTTTTTTCATTAATATAATCATTAATAATAGGTTTATTATGCTTTCGCAATAGGCCGATTAGGATATTAATCTAATATTATATGTAAGGTCTTAGTAATAGGCATTTATAAATAAATGGGATTCCTTAATTCAGTCTTATACTATCTTCTTATTATTGCCATTTTCTCAGGCTGTGTTGGTCGGAACACCATGTCTTTTTCCATTGACTACCAGTAGCCGTCAACACACTAACCTTTTATTTTGCATATCCTCGATCTCACAAACCATGCATCACTTATAATAGTTTTGAATAAGGTCAAAGTCAAGATATAAAATTACATGATTCGTATCACCACGAGCAAGGCAGGAGACAATTATCTCCCCGTGGAAAGGATGAAAATGTACCGTTTTCCCACAGCGGTATCAACTCTTAGAGCACTGGCGCACAAGTGGAAATAATATCTTAATAATATACGTGTAATAAATAGTAAACGGGTGAAAACTTCTTCTATTCCACGTTGCCGTGCTTTAGCAGGTGGATACTTTAATTATATCCCCTGTCAGCGGATATAATCGGGGGATATAATTTTGGTCTCCTGCCTGTGATAGCCGTGCTGTGGCAGCACCAGTGGTATCGTATGACACTGCCCCTGCCACGCGCTGTGCACGGAACGCAGTCGGAGTGACGCGTTCCATACAGTTTCATAGGATACGACGGGGGTCCAAGTCTGCAATTGCAATTTTAAATCAGTGGTCAATTTAGTTAAGGTCGTCCACAGTTTTGTTGTGACACTACCTTTACCTAAATAAAAAATTTGAAATTCGTTTTAGTGAACGGTTAACTTAAGGGTGAAACGTGTACCAAATTGCAATATATTCTTAAAGTATATTTTAAAAACAGTTCCATGCCTTTGGTGGGCATTCTACGATGCGATGATTCCTTTATTTCACCATCAGCAATTTAAAAAAAAGAACTTTGCTACCAAGCAAATTGGTTCATGATCTTATACTATCCATACATATTATCACTACTTAATCCAATTTTAGCATCAAATTTCATTCATCATCAACTATCATTCATTCAACCCTCATTTACATCACGAGCAAGTGTCTGTATTTTAAAATTCTATTTGAGTACGTAGGTATCTACTATAATTAGTTTTAGAAGAAAAAAAAATTAAACTAACATTAAGTTAATTTTTTTAAGATATTGTAATTGTTTAGACTACTTTAAGATTCTGTACGTATTTTAAAAACTTTGTTATTAAATAATAAAGTTATATAATAAGTTAATAATTTGATCGAGTATAATGACTCTCAAAGCGAGAACACTCAGCAGGATTATAGTTAAGGCTCGACAGGAATATAAATTTCCATGTAGCTAGATAGGTACTCTTTGTAATATTGATTCATTGTAAATAGAATTAAGTACGCGTAGTTTAAGATTGAACTGATTCTGATGAGCTGCGGTTAATATATAACCAACATACATTACGTCGTGTAGAAGGTAGTGCCTGCTAAAGGATACTAATGCAATTTAACTCTTCAACCAATTATATGGGTTTAGCGCCAGACTGCCTGCATCAAGCACCAAGTTATAGTTAAATAAAAATACTAAAACATCTGATAATATTATTAAAGCATAAATTACCTTCGCAAAAATTCTGCAAAAGACAGCTCATCCGATAGTTCACAGTTATTTTAGGATGATAATATAAATGTAAGATAATTTGAATATAGTAGGTATCTACTTAAGATTAGGATAAACCTACTTAAGATTAGGATAAACTTATTCCGTCATTTATTATAATGTCTATGATCTAAGTATAGCGATACTTTAGTCTACTATCTAAGCATTTTTTTTATATTTTTTTGAATTTTTATATAAAAACTAATGAACTAAATCTATATTTAGCTTATTTATATTTAAAACTTTTTTCTTTTTTGTCTTTTTTTAGTTTTATATTTTTTCTATCTACTTTTTCAAACTTTTGGATTAATTTACAGTATCTTATTGTATATCATAACTTTTTTTTTAAGTCTTTTCTTATTATTCTATATTTTAATAATGATTAAGTGTGATTACTAATGAGTCCTTTAAGCAGCAAAACCTAGATTTAGCAGTGGAAACCGCCGGATAGCTTGTGTTATAGCTATTAATTTTCCATAGTCTAAATCAAAGGCTCGTTAAGATAGCATGATAACATGCCTTTCTTAATGGTTTAAGCAAGGCATGTTATTATATACCTGCATTAATTAGTAACTACTATGATAAATTGGAAAAAAAATAACCTAATCAATATTTAGGTTAATAAATAGTAAACGGGTGTAAACTTCTTCTATTCCATGTTGCCGTGCCTTAGCAGGTGGATACTTTCATTATATCCCCTGTCAGCGGATATAATCGGGGGATATCATTTTAAGGAGGTTTACAAGCAATAGGGATAATTAAGGAAATTATAATTTCAAAACTGCGCTAGTTTCGTACAGTCGATAATAGGTAAACATAACTTAAGTTAAGCGCTAGACTGCCAGCATCAAGCACCAAGTTATAGTTAAGTAAAAAATACTAAAACATCTGATAATATTATTAAAACATAAATTACCTTCGAATAAACTCTGCAATGGACAGCTCATCCGATAGTTCAGGTTCAGTTATTTTAGGATGATAATATAAATGTAAGTAAGATAATTTAAATATAGTAGGTACCTACTTAGATTAGAAGTTAGTACCTATGTATTTTTGTAAGACTCTGCAAATAGATGATATTGATATAGCCAATACGATTTTAGAAAATAGGAAGTGACTCCGCTGATCTTCCAGCCTGCTGGACTGCAGTTTGAAAGTTACGTTTATGTCCTCGCCTTTTTTGATAACAGACTATTTTAATTAATTTCAGTCTTGATTAATACTTAAATTGAAATGCAAACGAAACCTCGATCGTACTGAAATTTATTGGATTAGAAAAATGAATATTAAATATTGATTTTGTATAATAGAAGAATGACTTGACCTAAACGATTTTGTCACAACCTGCACAGCTAGAATGGGCAAGGCACTATTTTCTCCCCGGGGAAAGGATAAAAATGTATCTTCTCGCACAGCTTTATCAACTCTCAGAGCATTGGGCACAAAAGTGGAAATAATATCCAAATAATATACGTGTAATAAAAAACTGGGGTAAACTTCTCTTATTCCATGTTCCCGTGCTTTAGCAGGTGGGCACGTTAAATTTATCCTTTGTCAGGGGACATAATTTTTGTCTCATCCCTGTGCCAGCCCAGCAGAGGCTTAAAAAATGTTACTCTCAATTATGTTTTATTTACGAATGAAGATGATACATACACTTATAGGACGTTGTGAAAAGCGTTGCAGCTGCTTGATTTACTTACTTTTCCAACCAGTTCCCAAATCGTTTTTTAAGGTAGGTTGCCAGGCCTTGTCACGGTTGCATAAGTTAGTGAATCGGGTAGCAGAAACGCACTTCGCAACGTCCTATGAGCCTGGAATAAACTCATTATTTAATAATTTATATGATACATATGGCGTGTTAACGTTATGTTTACTCGTAAATAAAACATAATCCCTTATCCTGTTATCTTTCGTCATTTCACCTACCACAAAATCATTTGTATATTATATTCTATTATTTATAAATATATTTATGGTGTATTGTTATATTTGGCCCGGGTTTGGGTTCGTCATAAGGGCCTTTTTTATAGTTATGACGTACCCACCAACCTTAAATCAATTGGATATCTAATACCCTATCTAAGACTTTAACCGCAGAGAGGTGTGGTCTTATTTTGGAGATTCCAATTTAGTCAATTTTAAAACAAAACTACCAAAATCATTAAAATTGTGTGGTGACAAATTTTCAATACTATCTATAGCCAACCGCTGAAATCATTATCTTAGGATGGATTTTCTCAATAGGCATCTTATGCAAATTGTTTATAAAGTAAATATGTCACTGTCATCTTGCGGACATCACATTAGAGCAATCTTATTCATTGTTCTTAGTAACGATCATATTTATATTTATACATCTTTGCCCTTCGATTTTATTTTAAGAGCAAAGCACACTTGATACGTTAGAAGCACGTGTGCGTGACAGCAACCAGCTGCATCGTATGAAATTGTATGGAACGCGTCACTCCGATTGCGTTCCGGGCACAGCGCGTGGCAGGGACAGTATCATACGATGCTACAGGTGCTGCCACGCAGACGTACCTACTGTTACCCACTTTCATGGTGTGTATTGTTCTTTAGTGTTGAGGGGAGTACTTAGAGGACTGTTTTCTATCTATCTGCATCGTAAAACGTTTCTGTGCTATAAAACTCGTTAGGTAACTTAAAAAAATAACAACTCCTTTTAGTTGATACTATGTTCTTGTGTCTACTTACCTACTTTGTTTATTCAAAGAATAGATAAGTTTTCTTTGTAAAATGTATTCATTGAAAGTAGAAATAATTACGCGTAGTTAAAGATTGAACTGATTATGCTCCGTTGACATATTGCCACTCAGATCGTTTTTCGTTTTATTTCGGTTAAATAAAATATATTTTACCACTTTCCTAAAAGCTACACTAAAGTAAATTCTAGAAACATCTTTAATAACACATAATAGTTTATTTTCATTATAAAGTGTTAAGTGATTAATAAATAACAAAGATAATACAAACACCGCCATAGATTATTATTACTATATTGTGCCGCGTGGTGACGGCAGAACAGAATACAGTTGTCACCACCCCTCCTCTACCCGCGGGTGTCGTACGAGGCGACTAAGGGAATATAGCAGAGAGCGGGCAGCAGCGTCCTCTGTGTATTACTTCCATCTACTGCGATCACTAACCCGTTTGCCCAGCGTAGTTATTAGGCAAACTGGTATAGGGCTATTGATGTTAAGAAGGTACTTATGAAACAACTTGTCACGTAAATCTTCCGTCGCTCCTAGGAGATTAAATGAACATTCTGTTTCTTAGGTACCTACTGCAAGCATTAATTAAAAAGAGGCATAAAACGGTAGAAAAGAAGAACAATATTTGCAAACTTATTTTTTCATTAATATAATCATTAATAATAGGTTTATTATGCTTTCGCAATAGGTCGATTAGGATATTAATCTAATATTATATGTAAGGTCTTAGTAATAGGCATTTATAAATAAATGGGATCCCTTAATTCAGTTTTATACTATCTTCTTATTATTGCCATTTTCCCATGCTGTGTTGGTCGGAACACCATGTCTTTTTCCATTGACTACCAGTAGCCGTCAACTCACTAACCTTTTATTTTGCATATCCTCGCTCTCACAAACCATGCATCACTTATAATAGTTTTGAATAAGGTCAAAGTCAAGATATAAAATTTCATGATTCGTATCACCAAGAGCAAGGCTATGGTAGGCAGGAGACAATTATCTCCCCATGGAAAGGATGAAAATGTATCTTTTAATAATATACGTGTAATAAAAAACTGGGGTAAACTTCTCCTATTCCATGTTCCCGTGCTTTAGCAGGTGGGCACGTTAAATTTATCCTTTGTCAGGGGATATAATCGGGGGATATAATTTTTGTCTCCTCCCTGTGCCAGCCCAGCAGAGGCTTATAAATGTTACTCTCAATTATGTTTTATTTACGAATGAAGATGGTATATACACTTGTAGGACTTTGTGAAAAGCGTTGCAGCTGCTTAATTTACTTACTTTTCCAACCAGTTCCCAAAGAATTTTTAGGTAGGTTGCCAGACCTTGTCACGGTTGGATAAGTTAGTGAATCGGGCAGCAGAAACGCACTTCGCAACGTCCTATTAGCCTGGAATAAACTCATTATTTAATAATTTATATGATACATATGGCGTGTAAATGTTATCTTTACTCGTAAATAAAACATAATCCCTTATCCCGTAATCTTTCGTCATTTCACCTACCACAAAATCATTGATTTCCATTTGAATATTATATTCTATTATTTATAAATGAAAAAGAAAATGAAATTAAATCTTCAATACAGCCAGCTAATTTGGGCCCTGCTTCTCTATTTTATTCTTATCGTAACATTATGTTAGCCTCGATAAATGATGTTTAAATTTGCATTGCGAGGTGTCTTTATGACCGTCGCAAAAAGCGATCCGCTCGCAGGTTAATTTTTAATGATATAGAGACTCAGGACCCTTGTATCGTATCGGAAAAAGCTTGAAGATCAAGCAGAGTTACGAGTAATTGTAATTCTTATGTGCTATCTTGTTAATTATAGTATTGCTTAATATTTTTGATAAATTATATTATCTTGTAGCCAGTAAGCACAGACTAAAGGTACAACAAAAGGGGAAGCTCATATTTCCCCAATGCCTCGGCCGCCGGTGCGAATGATGCGTCTTTGGCAGGACTCTAATGCATATTACCATAATTGATGCTTTAGCCTGTGTTTACGAACTGCTTTGTCTACCTAACCTAATACTAACTCTTGTCCACATTTAAGCTCAACATGATTAAGGTTATTGTATTATTATTATGCAAAGTTGTATCTTTAATTATTTACTACTTAAAAACCTATGGTATAAATTTTTGACTACAATTGTATTAATCGACCAAAACAACGTTCGGAAAATATTCTTATGTTTCACAAAATGTGGAAGGGAACAATGTAAGTAGTCGCCGTGTCTGTCTTTTTCGCATTGGTTTCTCGCTCAGGAGCTCGACTTCACCGTCGGAGGGCCGAGTTCGAATCCCAGCACGCACCTCTAACTTTTCTAAGTTATGTGCGTTTTAAGTAATTAAAATATCCCTTGCTTCAACGGTGAAGGAAGACATCGTGAGAAAATCTGTGCATCCCTGTGAGTTCTACATAATGTTCTCAGAGGTGCGTGGAGTCCACCAATCCATCATGGGGGACTACGGCTTTAACCCCTTCTCATTGTGGCAGGAGGCCCGTGCTCTGTCTGGTAATGGTAAAATACTAACTACCAAAATATCAATTTTCTAAATATATTTCACAAAAGAAGCCAAAAAAATTGAGAAAAGCAATACCTAAGGCCGGTGATGGAAGTCGAGAACTGCGGATTATAAATTCCACTAAAATTACCATTAGAAAATAGCAAAACGTAGTTTTTTTGAGAATCTTAGACAGAAGACTTTGAATCAAAATGCTATGGGATTTGAGCAGTGACACAAATTGTACCGAATTGAAGGAGGCTAGTGTGCATACACGGCCAATTACAGGGATAAAGCAATCACCTCTACACTTTTCAAAAGTATGGACCGTGCATTGAATAAGATGCTCTTGGCATACCTCGAGGATAAACACCGAGGACAGAGGCTTTTGTCGTAAACGACCCACGGGTGACCTTTTAGTGTAGGTATGTCATGGGCTAAGCGATCGACAAGCACGGTGAAGCGCTTACCGCTTCACTTGACGCGTCGAAGTTGTTGGTGTATAATGAAGTGTTATGCTTAGCTCGGGTTTGTGTTCGTCATAAGGGCCTTTTTTATAGTTATGAAGTACCCAGCAAACTTAAATCAATTAGACCGCACAGAGGCTTTGGCAGGTGTGGTCTTATTTTGGAGATTCCAATTTAGTCAATTTTAATTACCAAAATTATTAAAATTACAATACTATCGTATTGTAAATTTATCACGTCGCACAATACAATATAGCCAACTGCTGAAATCGTTATCTTTGGATGGATTTTCTCAATAGACAACTTATGCAAATTGTTCTTAAAGTAAATATGTCACTGTCAACTTGCGGACACCACATTAGAGCGATCTTATTCATTGTTCTTAGTAACGATCATATTTATATTTTTATATCTTTGCCCTTCGATTTTATTTTAATAACAATGCACACTTGATACGTTAGTAGCACGTGTGCGTGACAGCAACCAGCTGCATCATATGAAATTGTATGGAACGCGTAACTCCAACTGCGTTCCGGGCACAGCGCGTGGCAGGGACAGTATCATACGATGCTACAGCTGGTGCTGCCACGCAGACCCACATCCACTGTCATGGTGTGTATTGCCCTTTAGTGTTGAGGGGAGTATTTAGAGGACTGTTTTCTACCTATCTGCATCGTAAAACGTTTCTGGGCTATAAAATTCGTTAGGTAACTTAAAAAAATAACAACTCATTTTAGTTGATACTATGTTCTTGTATCTACTTACCCACTTTGTTTATTCAAAATATCAAAACTTCCAAGTAAAAAAAAAGATAAAAATTAAAGCTGAAAAAATTAGATAGCTGATAGTATATACAAATAGCCTATAGTATATTATAGTCTCTAAAATACAGGTCACCAAGTGTGTAGATCAACAGCCAAGCCAAAATATTCGTGCACTTTCCATCAAAATCTCGGTAACGTCGCTACTCAAATACGAATTAGCTCGTATCAGGCTCATAATGGTACCGTTACCGAAATTATGAAGTATCCCGATATTATTTTAATAACCAAATATATCGACATGACGTCTTATTTTCGTACTAAATTTCATATGAAGGTACCTAATCTACTTACAATATAAATGCAGATGCAGCGACACGACGCATTACCCAACTTATTAAAACCACAGTGACATTAAGTATATACCTACTTGGAAATATATTTTTTTTGCATTTCTTTAGGGTAAGTCTAATTATAAAAGGAAGGAATTTATATATGGATAAATCTATTTATTTTTTAAGGACTCTATTTTAAGCCATGTAGATATGGCTTTAATAGAGTCCTTAAAAAATAATTTACGATACATACTAAAAATAGAGTCCATATTGCGTTGCTTTGTTCTCTACCTCGGTTTGCACCTACTTTAAGAGCACAAAATACAGGTAAAAAGAAGACTGAAAGAGTATTTTTAAAATTATCTACGTTTAAGGATATGTAGTTTGATAACTAATAACAGGGCTGGTTGCCGTAAATGGGTGAACAAATGAACTCTTTGAGTCTTTCCATACCAAACGACGTATTTTGGTCGATTAATATTGTGGTTTGTACCCTCAGTACAAGTTTAGTACGTTCGCAGTCTTAGACGTTTCGAGTATCTAAACACAATAACTCTAAGGTTTAATGGATCTAAAATTACTTCTGCCATGAGAACTAGCTGAATATGTAGATAATTTCCTTTTACTCTTGAGCTTCCAGCGTTTCGATACTCGAAAATGACTTCACGGTTTGAAGTGTACTAAGCTTTCATTTTGAGGTAAGCGTAATATTATTTTTGTATGCAACATATTCTTCAAATTACTAATATGGTATTTTTAGATTTATACTTATATTAGATTTATTTTCTACTTAGATATAAGCCTACTAAGTATTCCATATAGAGGCTTCAGATGGAATCAATATATTAATTGTGCCCATTCTGGTAAAAGCAGTAGATACCTAATACCTACACAATTTACAGATTATTATCAAATACCAGAAAAAGCCAGTTTCCATACTAATAATTTTTATCTATTTAGTTAGGCCGATACCTTCTAATTTAACGCGATGATTGACTTGAAACTGAAAATTTTATGAAATCATAGTTTTATTTGATAATAGCTATACTAGTATTTAATTAGTAATAAGATTACTATTTTTATTTTGGTCCCATAGCCAAACTTTTACTGAGAGGATTATACTTAAATCAGTGTAACGAACTTTCTTTACAGAACACGTAAGAATACTACCTACTCTAAAGTTTTGGCAGATGTTTAACGACATAATTTTTGGTGGAGTTAATACGGTTTATCTATAAGTAGTTCTAGCCATTCAGTACATACTGAAAGCTATTCAACTGATCGTAAATTAGTCAGCATTCTAAATTAAAGATCAAATTCTAAGAAGAAACACGTTAAATTCCAGGTTTTGTTTAATAAAACTAAACTTTGCTTCGATTAAAACTAAAATTTCCCTTGCTCAATCTCTTCTTCTTGCTATACTGGATTATGCCGACTCGTGTTATCCTGACCTTACCGAAGAGCTTCTTAATAAGCTCGAGCGCCTTCAAAATGTACGCATCCGATTTGTGTTTGCACTGCGTAAATTTGATCACATATCGGAGTACCGAGCTAGACTAAAGTGGTTGCCTATCCGTTTACGCCGTGAACTTCATCTACTTTCCTTCTTTTATTCTATTATTAAAAGTCATTTACCTCCCTCTTATTTAAGGGATCGTTTTCGCTTTATCTCTGACTCATCTTCTCATTCCAACCTTCGATCCCGCCTTGGTAACCATCTGGTACTCCCATTTTGTAAAACGAAGTTCTTCAGTAATTCTTTCATCTTTGAGGCAATTATGCTCTGGAACAATCTGCCTGCTGAAATCAGTGGAAGTAGTTCCCTTCCGATATGTAAGAGTCGTCTGAAGGGCTACTACCTCTTTTTGAGTGATGGAATCTGAAGTATATTCTTTCTTTTAAATTGTGTGTTAAAATCTACTTATGTATATTATGTTTGTTATATATTGATATATATTATGTATATTTATTTAAATTATATATGTATTTGTATCTTTACATTTTGGTATTTATGTATCAACACTCTTGGCACCATCCCGTTCTCTCGCTGTAAGTCCTATCTACAAAGGTTGCCTGTAAGAGATTGCTTGCAGCAATAAGGCCGCCTTTGCATGTCTACATTGTGTTCTGTATACTCCTTACTGTTTCTTTTCCTGTATGTTATACGTGCAATAAAGTGTTTCTTCTTCTTCTTCTTTAAACGAATAATAACTTAGCCACTTACCACACTATAACACATTAGGTTAGATCAAATTATGATAACCGTATTGACACTATCAAATGTCGAGTATCTTAAACGTAATAAAACTAGTTGGTAATACTATCTATTTACTATACCATTATACTTATTAATAAGTACTCATTATACTATCGCAAATACATTTTATGTTCCTTTCCTTGCCTGAGTGGTTTGATTTATAGCCCTGATTACCTATTCTAGTCACTAAGATAAATTATTGTTTTTATAAATAATTTGAATTCTACTTACAAGAATTAAACAAGAACAAGAAAAGCGGAACAATTTTTTTAAGTGAAACTTCTTTAGGCGCGACTAGGGAGTAACTCAGGTAGTTTCCGCTACTGAAAAATAATAATTTGGATTGGTAGTAAGTATATGACGTCATAACGCGTTGAAGACTTTTCTTAGCAATAAAATAAAGAACTTAGACAAAAGACTATCAAGTACCTATCACGAAGAACAATACACAAGACTTCCTTCAATAACTGCTTCACCCAATATGACGATATTCGGCTCAAAGATTGCATCTGTTTTGAACTTACGTTTTGTTTCAGAAAAGCACACGAAAACCTTTCGTGCAGCAGTTTTATAATAGTAACTACGTAAGTAAAGTAAGTATTAACTAGGTATTACGCCTCCCCGATATCCAGAACTCTAAATATCTTGTTGTGTAACTGAAGTTTTAATCTACCTTTATTCTGGTAAACACGTACGTACCTAGTTACATCTAGTGTTGCCCAAATGCAAGAACAAGACGAGACTTAGCCAGTCTTGGTCTTGGTCTTGCGCCAATACACCTGGTCTTGGTCTTGGTCTTGGTCTTGCGCTCCCAGTCTTGGTCTTGGTCTTGGTCTTGCAGCAAGAGTCTTGCAAGTCTTGCAATTACCTATTAGTCTATTACTATTTATTAAAGTTTACTTTAAATCTTAGAAAAACGTATTAGAATTGGAACATTGTGAGCTTGAATTAACATAGCCATAGTAAAGATCAAGCAGATTAATAAATAACTGAAGATTTGATAAGAAATTCGAAAAATCAACTGACCTATATGTCGTTTTCCATGGAAGTAACTGTTTCTTAATAAACATTTATGATTTATAAGCTTACATTTGCTAAAACAACTTGTAAAAACTTAAGAAATATAATGACTAAATGTACAATAATAGTACCTAAGTAATTAGTTTAAAACCATATAAGTAATCAATATTATAATTACTTACTAGAATGAATTATTATGACATCTACTACCTATCCTCACCATTTTATCCTAATCATAATACTACTTGCGTGATCAGTATAATGTATTCATTTTCATTCTAAGCACTCTGAAACTTATTTATTCTTTGGAACACCTGTAGGTACTCTTAAAATTCGAAATTATTTTGCATGAATAGTGTCAAATGTTATGATTTCGGCGCGGCGGCAACGATTGTTTTAGATTTCAAAAGAAGCCGCCGGCGCGTGTATCATAACCATGTACTTCCGAAAAGCGGCAAATTTCTTTGAGAAGTAAGTACAAAACCTTTGATGCCGCATTATCAAAGTGCCGATGGTTAAAACATAACTATGCATGCACTCAGTTTGATTTTAATAGATATTTTTTTATTCGCTATGTTTATGGTATTAGTCGTAATGCGCATAGGTCCAGTTTTTCATATTCTTTGATATAGTTTTTTGCGTCTCATAGAATTCCTAAGCGTACCTACCTACCTATACACCGAACTGTTACACCTAACTACTCCGTGAAATAGCGCTAAGTCCTAGCTGCAAGACGCAAGAGTCTTGCAGGCTATGTCTTTTTCTTGCTCAAGTCTTGCACGGTCAGTCTTGGTCTTGGTCTTGCTAAAAATACGCGGTCTTGTTCTTGGTCTTGGTCTTGCAAAAACGCAAGAACAAGACCAAGACTGCAAGACCAAGACTGAATTTGGGCAACACTAGTTACATCATAATTTATTATAAGTTCTATTGAAGTATTGCATTTTATACGATATAAGAAAATTTTAAAACTTTATAATTACTGTATGATGAACATTGATTAAATGATTAAATGTACCTACTTATCACCTAGAATAAAGAAATATTAAAAAAAGATTTGACAAACACAATAACAATAATTTTCACCAAACAACAACTACATTGTTTAATTTAAAAAATCAATGTTGTATCAGCAAACAATGCTATCCCGTGATTGTCCTTAACAAGGTAAGGAAGGGCATTAATGTAAATGAGGAAAAGAAAAGGTCCTAATAAGGATCCCTGGGGGACACCAATTTTCACAAATAACCAGTTAAAACCGCTTTCCATTCAAGTTAACTTTTTGAACTCGGTAGTAATATAAGATAGGTATATATAAGATAGGTAATCATTAAATCCAGAGTTATACCAAGTCACAGAAGACGCCAAGTCACGTCTGTCCTCCCAGGCTTCAAATATATTATTTTTATAAACACGGCGGCGTCGGTTGTTGAGCGACCGTCCTCGTGTAAAATCAAATTTCTGCCCGTGCAATAAATCGTTCTTATTGAAATGGTGAAGTAATTGATTTAATATAAGTTTTTCAAAGATTTTACTGAGAGTACAGATATTGTTCTTAAGTTAGAGGAGTTGGCAGTAATACCCGATTTGAACGACGGAACTAGTTTACTATGTTTCATCAAATCAGATCCAAGACAGGCGCAACGACTACATTATCCCCCTCCATATTTCGTGTAACATTAACATATTTTCCGAACGTTGTTTTGGTCGATTAATACAATTTTAGTCAAAAATATATAGGTACGTAACATAGGTTTTTAAGAAGTAAAAATTAAAGATACGTGTTTGCAAAAGAATACAGTAACCTTATTCAAGGTAAAATTAAAGGTTAGTGGGGGGGCCGAAGCCCCCGGGCCGCGGCTCCCAACGAGATGGACAGAAGACATCTAACGAGTCGCTGGGAGCCGATGGAAACAAACGGCTCAGGACCGTGGATTTTGGAACTTTCTACAAAAGACCTATGTCCAACAGTGGACTTCAATCGGTTGAAGTGATGATGATGATGATGAAGAGTTAGTATTAGGTTATGTAGAAAAAGCAGTTCGTAAACACAGGCTAAAGCAATCCTGCCATGGCAGCATCATTCGCACAAGCGGCCGCGGCATTGGGGAAATATGAGCTTCCACTTTTGTTGTACCTTTAGGCTGTGCTTACTGGCTACACTAGGTAATATAATTTTTCAAAAATATTAAGTAATACAATTATCAAGTTAGCACATAAGAATTACAATTACTCGTAACTGCTTGATCTTCAAGCTTTTTCCGATACGCTACTAGGGTCCTGTGTAAAATAAATAATAATAGCTTTGAAAATTAACCTGCGAACGGACCGCATTTTGCGATGTTCATATAGACACCTCGCAATGCAAATTTAATCGATCTTAAGATTAAATCACTAAGAATCAAATTATCTTTGATTTATAAGTAATAGAATATAATATTCAAATTTATATCAATGATTTTGCGGGAGGTGAACGACGAACGATAAGGGGATAAGGTATTATGTTTTATTTACGAATGAAGTTAATATTTACACGCCACATGTATCATAAATTTTATTAAATAATGAGTTTATTCCAGGCTAACAGGACGTTACGAAGTGCTTTCCTGCTGCCCGATTTACTAACTTTTCCCCATACAAAAAACGCGATCCATCGTGATATTTGAATGCTGATATTTATAATTTATGGGAATTGAATAGCATTAAAACCTGTACTCCTGTACCCAGTAAGTACTACCTTATAAGGCTTCTACACGGCAGCGTAAGTATGTTGTTACCTATTAGTCGCAGCTGATCAGAAATTTTGAAGATTTAACTCGCCAATTTTGAAAATATTAATAATTTAAACAATTATTTGTGACATGTAGATAAAGTAAGTAGTATCTAACATTAATAATTTTGAGAAGATGTGGATAGTACACCCGTAGAAGATGACCTTTTCTGGATTAACAGAGAAGCGGGGTTTTGGTTTGCCCGCTGCGCTCTGCTCGGGGTTTACCTCGATGCTCAAGAGGCGGAATAAGTTTCCCAGCGGGTTGACCAGGCGTAGGACCCAAGAAAACGCTACTAAAAAGGTTTAAGGGTTGCAAGTTTGGCGACAGGTTAGGAGGTACTAACTACTAACTAACCGAGGGATGGCGGGAGCAGGGGCAGTTTTGAGAGCCATAGCCAGCTTATAGTAAGCTACATGTCATGGCGTGAGAACACTTTACCACCTGTCCTATTGTTCGTGACACCAAGTCTGTTTAGGTCAGCGCTGCTTTTAAGGTCACAGTGTTAACCGCTGCGCCAGAGGTTGACAAAAACTTACATCTAAATTAATCTATTTTACATTTGTATGATATAGTTACTATTTAACTTATTAGGGAGTGATTACTTCAGCAACTTTGCGGTATAGGTACGTATATTTTTTAAAGTTGACTCGCGAGGGTTATTTATGAGCTGATTGTAATAGAAACTTTCTGATATGCGAGGTTAAATCTAGATGCTTACTAAGAAGTAAGTATTTATAGAACTAAAACGAACTCCTGTTTTTCTAAGATAGAGCAAAGCTATAACATGCGAAGGAAATTTATTGATTATCCTGACTCACCTTTTTTGACCTTTCGAAGTTTCTGAATATTTAATAGTAGTAAGGGTGAGCAGGTAAAGTACCTAAACTACCACTTAATATCACCATATTGTAGAAAAAGCATTGTATACACGTCCTGTTTTTCTAAGCTTGCCCAGGCATAGTTATCTGCTTTTACACGCATGCGCTGGCAGCTTATAGATTATCCTAACCACCCTTCATCTTGATCTCTTGAAACATCTGAATATTATATAGTCAACCAAACATGTATCCGTCTACAGTCAACTTTTAAAAGAAAAAGATTTTTCAAAGCTTATTCGTAAGTTTAGAGAAAAACATAAGAAAAGAGAGAAACTACATTGAAACATGATTTATAAGTTTTGATTAATGCCATAGGTGCTGGCGAGTGATACATTTTTCTACATTTAATTTATATATAATTTTTAATCAAATACTCCAAATTCACGTATTAGTCGGTAGGACTGATGATAGATAGAACGGACGGTCAAAATAAAATTTATTCAAATAATACAGAAATAATTGTTATTCTGACAAGTCAATCTTATTCTAGCTCGCTTTGGTCTAAATTTAATCGGAAAATATTGAAAGTATTGGCAATAAATCTATATTATATCTAATGTAATTATTTATATCTAATTTAAATCTATTATTTAGGTGTACGGTCTGCATACGTTGGCTGGGCTGACCCGGCCAAGCACTGAGCTGCATAACGCATGCTCAGAATTATGGATTTTCAGTGTTGGCAGCACTGTGCATAGCTTTAGGGCGGCGCCGCGTCGGCGCAATGGCACTGCTTCACAGTATTGATTCCTTCTACCATTGTTCATTTTATGTCTAGCCTTTGTTGCTCTTGGTTGTATTTTCCTGCTTTTCTTAATTTAAATTATGATAATTTAGCTTTGGTTGACTTATTTAATTCTATTTAGTATTGTGTGTGTGAGTGTGTGAAAGAAATACTCAAGTAACAGTTGTAAGAAGGCTTAAGTAAGTATAATATATTACGAGTACTATTATATTTATAACGTATTTTCAGATATGTGGTAGGTATGTGTATTATTATTTGTAGCAATAATTTAATTAGATTTTTTTTTACAATATTTTCAGTCTTGTAAATTCACTGAGAATTTTAATTTTATTGAAATGTGGAAACTTCTTTCCAAAATCATAACATTGTTAAAAACAGCATCCTATTTTGCATAGCACAGGCAATACAAAAAAAATGATAATGATAATTATTATTATTACAGCCCGGGCAAAGCTTAGCTGCAATACGCATGCGTAGTGAACTTATCGATTTCCACCTTCCCCTTAACTTTCGTAGCTTCTGAATATTTAACTGCAGTAAGGGTGAGCCGGTACAGTACCAGCTTATGAAGGTCATATTATGATGATTTGCTTAGCTTAACTTTATGGATGTCATTTTGCTAGTGATTTGAAAATGATAATGAAAATTATTATTATTACAGCCCGGGCAAAGCTTAGCTGCAATACGCATGCGTAGTGAACTTATCGATTTCCACCTTCCCCTTAACTTACGTAGCTTCTGAATATTTAACTGCAGTAAGGGTGAGCCGGTACAGTACCAGCTTATGAAGAAAATATTCCATTGAACATATTTTTAATCTATGGTGACGGTGTGTGGTTGGGTTTTATTGATTGTCCACGTGATAGTTATTATAATATTCTATTAATTCTTTGTATCTATCGTACGATCGATGGCCGACTTACTAACGGTTACTTGGTTAAAAGGACGGGTAAATTCAAAAGTTTTAAATAGCTACACTTGTATTCGATGATAAAGAATCCCTCCGTGAAAAATTTGAAGAAATAAGTATCCTTACGGTAGTCTCACAATATATTTATAACAATATAGTATTTGTAACACAACATATTAGTCTTTATAAACAAAAAGTGGATATAAACAGTCGACTTACAAGAAATGGTCATAAATTAGTGACATCTGCATATCGTATGCGAAAGGTGCAGAAGTCATTTGTGGGACTGAGTATACGCTTTTATAATATGATTCCTTAGGTAATTTTGGACCTACCAATGCATAAGTTTAAAGAATGTGTTAAAACACATTTATTACAGCGAGGTTATTAAACAATTGATGAATTTCTTAATGACAAGGTTGCTTGGAAGCATCCGGCTCCGCTTTCATCTCTCACAAGATAGAAAAATGAATTTTAAAATGTAAAATGTAAATTGTTAATGTTGGAAAAGAGCAACTGCTGAGTTTCTTGCCGGCTTCTTCTCAGTAGAATCCGCCTTCCGAACCGGTGGGTAGAGTCACTACACACACACAGACTTGACGTTTCAAAAGTGCTTATATTAGGCCTACTTGAAGTAAATGAATTTTGAATTTTTGAATTTCCAAAATGTATTAATTATACTTTCACATGATCGTCATGAGATGATCTAGACCTGATGATAAAACGTGGACAGTCTGACTTCACGATTTCCCGTTCGAAAACATTTTTCAGAGAAAGCCAATGGGGTAGTTTAACCTGATTTTTCTTTGTTCAAGGTTGGAGAAATATTCCGGGAAGCAGGCGCCGCATTCAACAACCTGTCCAAAATGACTATGATGCTACATCCTATGGCAGATACTCAGCCTGGGTATATAGAATTACTACTATACAGAGTCATAATATCATGACGGTCCATGCACGTCCACTGCTAAATAGAGGCTTTTTCAGATATGGAATAAAATAAGATAGATTTCTCCTTATGGTAAGTTACGGTACAGTCTAAGATGGAAGAGCGCTAAGACGGAAGGGGTTTGGTTTTGGAAAATCCATACCCCTAATTTCGTTTCTATGTGGCATCGTATCGCTTGACCGTACGTCTTTGCTGGTAGTAATTTCACGTGGCATGCATTTCAACTATTATTTTTTTTTATTTTTTTTATTTCAGTGGAAAATGGACAGATGACGAGATTGACATGCTTCGGTCGTCTGTTCATCGGTTTGCTGTTGACCTTAACAAACTCCGTCACCACATAAAGAGCAGGACAGTGTAAGTATGATATGATTTGTTTAGCATGCCGGACTAAGGACCACAGGTTTCTCCAACGCGGGACTTTTAACTACATATTTATCACTATCACTAATCCGATGGGGGTTGGAAAGGTACTACTACCCAACTATTACTCAACTTTTTCCTGAGATCGACGCTTTTGAAAATTAATACGAAGTGACTTCCACAATATCAGCTGTCTTGAAATTTAAGGTGAAATGGGGTCACGGATTACAGTGGCAACGGCATAAAGGAAACTATTACACCGCTTATCCAAACACACTAATGTATTGGTTCTAGTTATAATTTCGTTTAAATTTTTGTTTTTATGATAATTGTTTTTTCCCATTTTGAATGGCTTTGTTCATTAAATTACATGTATTTATTTGTGTCGGATGTGCATTTTTATGATTTTTAGTTTGATTAAACCGAATTTTGCAATTTTCTCAATAATTAAAACTGACTGACCATTTTTATAGTATAAATGATTACTATATTGTCATGAAAATATTAGCATTGATTCTAAAATTGTTTAATGTATAAATTCCAGTTCACAAATACGTTCAACACTAAAGAAAAAGGCATTCGAAGACGCAGGTATACCAGTAAGGCAGGTAAGCAGCATCGCGCCAAGGATCGGGAAGCCTGCGACCCAGGTAGTTCCACCACTGAGCATCATCCAAGGAGTGTTAAGAACTAATGCCGAGGTTCAAACCTTCACTAACTAACACAAATCTATCGCTGGTTTTTTTTTTTGCAGTTTTATTGTTGTGGTGTTCTTATTTTATTTTTATTTTTATTTGATTTCAGTTAGTAAAGTTTGAATTTATTTTACGTACTTAATGCTTTATTCTCCATTCGGCTTGCACTTTTTATGTTTTCTATACTTATGATAATAATTATAATAAAAAATGTACAAGAAAAAAATTTTTACTTATTTGTAGTGGATAACATAGTTCGTACTTTTTTATTGCAATGAAATCATTTGGTTTCTGTTATGTATCTTGAAAATTTGTGAATGCTGCTTTAACAACTTGCTTAAAAATGCCAATCTATTTCTATTCTTTAAAGTAGACGAAAAATAATGATTTTACAAAAAATATCGGAGTGGTACATCAAACGATTTTGAATCTCTGCGCCTTTTATAGAAGTATGTGGCATTTCTGTTTTTGTAGGCTAAGCACGAACTTTATTAGATTGTTTTGTGTGAATATATTTTGAATTGTAATATATCTTCATAAGAAAAGAAACATCAAAGTTGATTGTACAAATTAAAATAATTTGAGTTAAAACCATATAGTATTTAATTTATTATTGTTCTTATAACAATAGAAATCTAATTTAATTTAGTTTTTGGAATACTTTAATAGTAGTAACGTAACATTCTTTTGATAAAGTGACATAAATTGATTTAGTTTTTGGAATACTTTAATAGTAGTAACGTAACATTCTTTTGATAAAGTGACCAGAATAGATCAAAAGTCAATTCAGTTATGATTTATAAATTAGCATCAAAATATAATATAATAAAAGAATGTGAAAGTATTTTATTTCAAACAGGATTTTACATTTTACATAGCATTTCTAGTAGTCTATATTTTGAAAATAATCCCCATATTCACATCTTTAGAACTAATATCTTTTTTTTTTCTTTTATAGGTGACATTAAACATGTTGAATGCGACGGAAAACGAAGTTGATATTTCAATATCAACTTCGTTTTGACCGGTGACGTGAAACTCGAGTTCGATGGAAGCACCGAGGAAGTGGCCACGTGAAATTTATAGTTTCCCATACAGTTGAACAGTTTTTTCGGTTAATTGAGTGATTTTTTCTGTTGATAAACAAGACTTTTCACCAACACCAGGATCTTAAATTGTTAATAATAGTATCTTAATTTGCCGTCGACTGATAATTTTAAATATTTCTTTGTGCTCTTGCGAACAAGACATTTATTTGCAATCGAGGTACCAAATGTACGTTTGGTTTCCATGTAACCTTTGGAGTTTGTTCTTTATCTTGAGTTTTTATCTTTCATTTGGTAATAACGGTTTACTTCAAAATTTATCACGAAGGTCGCACTGAGAAAATGGATGGCCAAATCGCGAAAATATTGATTGTTTGTCATTCAAATTTTTAGAGAACATAGAAATTAGACCCAACTGGCTGAGAGCTTGTGAATTCCTCGCTTGCTTGTGGCGAAATGGGTCTAATTTCTATAGAAATATGAGTACAAACAGCAAATTTCCGTGATTCATAATTTCAGTGTGGCTTTCACTCTCGTCATTTAATATTGTAGGTTATTAATAATTTGCATTAAATAATCATAATCTCGAAGTTACAGTTTAATTTATTGACGTTTAGGTTATATTTTTTGTTCCAAAAGAATGGTTTGCTTCCAAGTTTAACGCGCAGACTACACCGGAATAATGCACTGGAAAAGCATGGGCATCTTGATTGTTTCTCATTCAACTTTCTAGAACAGAATGAAGACCCAATTTGCTGAAAGCTGGTGAATTCCGCGCTCGCTTTTTTTGTCAAAACGGGTCTTATTTCTTTGTAAAATTGAATATAAGCAATGAGATTTCCTTGCTTCGTTATTTCAGTGTGTTCTAAGTTGATAAATATTGGAGCTCATTCGCAATTTGTATAGATTATTTTTTCGTAATATTAAGATCTGTTTATTATTTCTACCTAGTTTTTTGGCACCACGATTGCACCCCTATGGTATGTTGTAGACCAGTATTAATAAACATTTATGTTTTAAATACATTTTCTTTCGACTTAAGTTAAATATGCGATGGTTTATTTTTGTGACTAGCGTCCTAACGGTATTCTGTAACCCAAAATCTTAATTTAAAAAAAAAGTACCTTTTCAGAAAAATTTAATAATACTGGTTTTATCATCTTAACGATCAATCTAATATTTTTACGCTCGCATTCGTTTTGTTCTTTTCGAGTATCGAGACACAGTAACGTCAAAAGCAGAATGGAACATAATGCACTTGTTTTAGAGTCGCAAATTCTGGGTTTTATTCCTATCGCCAGGCAACATCGTGAGGAAATTGTGTTTTGAAACAAGTACCATATATTTCATTATACTGTACTGATACTATGTGTCAATATTCCAAAAGGTCTCTACTTTTGCGAGCGTAGTTACAAAACTCGTAGTAAAATCATTTCGAAACACATTGAGTTATGAAAATAAATATATTCATTATTGGAAAACAAAAATCTATTTAACTAATCTATTATTTATTAAATTTAATCGCAAGCCATTTTCTGTGGTCACAGGTGTGTTTCATTTGAGCCGGTTTGGTATGTTTGATAAGAATGAAAGTCGTTAGGTTTTATTTAATGTTTTTTTTAATTTTGTTTATGTACAAAACCTTTAGTTTGCATAGTTTAAGTGTTATATTTTCAATGTAGGTGCCTGCTGTTATTATATCTATATATATGTATAAGATATAAGTTCTTTAACTTTTATGATTTATGTAATATTGGATAAGTTCCCGGAATTTGTTAATGAATTTTATGTAGTGCCATCTTGTTTCTGCGAGGATTATTTTCAGTCGATTTTCTGCTAGAGATTACTTATCAATAATTTAGGAAGCTGTAAGTTTCGAATCTACACCTTTATAGAGGAGACTGGTGTAGATTTGAGATCCGCGCGGTTGGGTAAAACCGCGCCGTCAAACTTATTGACGTTCAAGTTTGAGGGTTGCGGTGTGGCCTTCGCTTTAACTACGCGGTTACGTTACAGAAATCCAACCCTATCATTTGACAAAACGTTTTATTACATCTCATAAATACTCTTAAACATTATATACATAGGTCATTTATTTGTCTCTTTGTTTTAAGTTACTTCAAATCAATTTATTTATTTTACTTAGTTTCTTTATAAGTTAACTTTATTATAAGTTACTTTAAGTTAATTTATTTTAATGCATTGGTTTCAAATTAATTATTTTATTAAATAACCTTGATTTGTCTGTTTTATTTTCTTTTATTCTTTTAATTATCTGAATAGCAATATACATTATAACAATTTCTTTTCCTGTAAATTAAAATATGTAATGGTATTTTAATTGGTTTTGTATAGTTAATTATTTTCGTATTTATTCAGATTTCGTTTAATATAATCCTCTTTTTTTAAACGAAGTTGGTACCTACTTACAGCGAGTACTCGGTTTTTATTTTATTTATCAAAAATATAAAATAAACAAAAAAAAAGAAAAATTATAAAAAAAATACAAAAAAAGGGTAACCGGAATTGCATTCTTATATTAATTATAAAAGCTGATCTCTAATAGTTTAATTTTTTTTCGATTTAATATTCTGTGTCCTGTCTGTACTCCATTTCATAAGTTATTTTATAGTTATTAGAAGCCGTTGTACTCATGAGGACAACACAACTCATGATACAACGAATTCTTGTTATTCGTTTATACGTTTAGTTTAAAGCTTCGGTTTCATATTACTCTGTTTTCTTAAATTTCTATCACTTGATTTTCTTAACATTCATTGTAATAATATATATGTCACTATTAGCTTAGCTTTTAAAGTTAATGTGAGAGCCGTTATTCCGAATAGTAAAGTTAGTTAAGTTTATGTTAGTAAATAAGATAGGTATTGAAAGTTAATGTTAGATAAGTAAGTGTACAGTTTACGTGATATTCTCTTTTAGAGCTAAGGTGTTAGTGATAATAGGTGTTGGTAGTTGATTAGTGTTAAGTAGTTTTAAGGTTTTTGGTGGATTTTACTTTATAATAATTCATAAGCTCAGTAGTAGTTTTGTTTTAGAGTAGATAAGAGCAAACCAAGGCGTCCCCGATCTTATGACCGAAACGCCTGTAAACGAATCCTAAAAGAAAATTTAAATGACTAAACAAAGTGCTATACTTGAAAAGTATTACAGCATTCATTTTAGTCTTAAATAAATTTGTGTTTGAAAGATTTGTTGCACAGGCGTTTCACAGTCACAGTACAATAGCGTAACGATAGTCTAACCCTTGGAAGAATGTTCTCCTGACGTTTGTCAGTTGGCCCGAATTCCAACTTATATATCTGGCGATTAAATAGCGCATTCGGAAATTATATAATATACTTTAGTAGGAGGTACGAAGGTCAAGCTGTTCTACAGAAAGTTATTTTCTCCCGAGCAAAGTGGTGAGCACTGTGCGCTTATAAGTGGATGGTTCCAGGTTCGATCCCTGGAATGGGGAAATTTGGAAATTAATCCAAACTTTCAGAATTTTCTCTGCTCTGACCTGGTTGGAGTCTCGACTGTGGCTACCGACAAAGTCGTATCGCCAAGTGTTTTCGCAGTCCAGTACGAAGTCGCATAGAAACCGACAAGGGGTATGGGTTTAATATAACGGCCATACCTCTTAGCAGTTAGTCCCCTGACCGCTACCATCTTAGACTGCATCATTCAACACCAGATAAGATTGCAGTCAAGTGCTAACTCGTGGGAAAATTAAAAATATTTACATATGCCCCAAATAGTGTAATTTTTATGTAAACAAACGTTACTTCCGCGTTGCGGTGGCCTTCGTATACCAGGTCAACCTGACACCAACTCGACTAAAACTAAAGCATTGAAATCTGAATTTTAAGTAACGTGACATGAAGTGTTGTGTAAAGTGAGTGATGCATGAGAGCAGGGCCCCGCGTCGGTCACTTTTCGTATACTAGACCTACTGGCACATAAATATTTAAAAAGTTTTGTATATATGTCACACAAAATAAAGCTCAAATTCCAACGCTTTATTTGGAATTTGAGTGTCTAGACGACAAAGTGTACGAAGGTCATTCATTTATCCTACCACATGACTGAGCGTAGGTATATACCAACTTGACAACTCTTAAGTTGAAGTGACGAAGTAGTCGCTTTTGTTAACTTTTAAACTCACGCTAGAGGTCAATAGTGTACTTTTGTTACCAATACATGACATTGTTTTTTCGTAACTTTCTAATGTATTTTAAATTATTTTATGTTCCTACATATTTTTAAACGCATTATCTCACATGCGCCCAATCCAAGCGATAGGAATTCTGTAAAAAAAACTGTAAAGTAAAAGATATTTACGTGAAAGATAAAAAAATGCAAAAAAATAATGTATTTTAAACAACAACATTAATTAGGTGGTCGCATATTATTTCAAATTGAGTTGAATGTTTTTTACACAGATAACTTTGTTGCACAAAAACTCTTAATTAAACAACGTGTTCATTAAATTCTTCGTATATCATAGATCATTAACATTCGTCACTAATAATCCTAGAACGGCTAAGCTAGAATGAACGTTCGATGCTTTTTGAGAATTGCTTTTAGAACCAAACTTATTATTTATATTTATTATATGAGTAGTTTGTTTTAAAGTATCTACATAACTATATTTATTTAGGGAACAGCTAAAGAGATACCTAGTTAAAGTGAGTTATTCAATTTTTTATTCATCAATAACTAGGCCTATATTAATGTTGAGAACTCGCTGCTCGCTAATAAATTGGGAAAGTTTACGATGCCAGCCGTAATGCCCGTAAGTGCGACAGAGAGCGAAGCAGGCGGCCCGTTTCCCCATTTTAACAACATTAATAGTAGTGACTGGTATGAAGTGCAGTAGAGTAAGTTACAGAAATATAAGTTTAATTTTAAGGCTGAGGAAATCTTGTTAGTTGGGTTTAGAGGCAATAATATAATAGAAAAAACCGCCGAGGCCCTTAGGGTATTGAACGAGACAAGTTAAAGAAATATTAATCCAGTACAAACATAAAAAATTACAAATTGCAAATTTTTCAGCGATATATTATAAAATTGTAGGTCTTTAGAAACCTACGAATGTGTAAAAAAAAATTATGTTTAAAATTAATATAATCTTAACGATTTGTACATATATTGATCAAACTACATCCGCACTGCGATTAGTAATAATACTTAATATTTCTGAAACTGTGAATATTATTATGTTAGACTAAGGTTATTCAGATTGTTATTATGCAAATTGCTAAATTTCCGCGATATGTTATAAAATTGTAGGTCTATAGAAACCTACGAATGTGTTTAAAATATGATATAATCTTAACGAATTGTACATATATTGATGAAACTACATCCGCACTGCGATTAGTAATAATACTTAATATTTCTGAAACTGTGAATATTATTATGTTAGACTAAGGTTATTCAGATTGTTATTAAGGTATTTACGACTCTACGACGATTTCGAAGCTCGACTACGAATAGAATGTAGTGAATTCTAAGTTACGTGCTCTCTATTTTAAAAAACGTTATATCATACAGAAAGAGATACCGCCGAGGCCTTTATGAGCGGGACAAGTTAAAGAAATATTATCCAGTACACTCAGCAAATTTGTGTTTGCAAATTTTTCAGCGATATATTATAAAATTGTAGGTCTTTAGAAACCTACGAATGTGTAAAAAAAAAATTAAGTTTAAAATATGATATAATCTTAACGATTTGTACATATTTTGATCAAGTTAAAACATTTACAGCAACAAAATTTGAGTAGTTGTAAATATTAGTAATAATCCCTACTAATATAATTATAACCGATTTAAATAATTATTTATTTTGTGGTTGAGGTTATAATATGAGTTTAATTTTGCGCAAACATTGTGTAGATCTTAATGTGGTTGGGGAAAGAGGATAGAACTCCTCAGCGGACAGCAGCAAACCCCTAATTTAAGGCTTAGCGATACTGAATACTTTAATTTTTTTTAGAACTACTACTAAATTTAATGGCACATCAAAAAACAAAATCAACCGCAGACGAAGTCGCGGGCAACAGCTAGTACTTAATATGATAAAGATATGTCTGAAACTTTGAATATTATAATGTTAGACTAAGGTTATTCAGATTGTTATTAAGGTATTTACGAAGCTCGACTACGAATAGAATGTAGGGAATTCTAATCTTACTTGCTCTCTATTTTAAGAAACGTTATATCATACAGAAAGAGAAACTGCCGGACAACTTTATGACATTATCCCGACTAAAATACATTATGCTTTATTCCGAGCATAAGTCTCACAAACATATAAGACCGATGCTTGAAATATCTCTACTTAATAACATCAAGCCAAAATTACCGACATAGCACGATCTGTCGCGAACTTGAAGTGGCCATGCGCGGAAACCGTTGGATGTAGATATGATCATGACGATTATATTCTTATTCGTAGGTATGTAGGTATTACGTCGTAAGTAATGCGCCTCAGTAATCTTCGTATTTCCGAATTAAAACAAACAGGCAACCAATGTCCGGCATTGGTAGTGTCGACGGCGGCACGTCAGTGACATAACATGTGTTACTGCAATGAGTGATTGTTTTATTATTAAAATGGATGCGAAAAAAATATATCGGCAGTACAGACGGTCGGGCGCACAAAGGGGCTTAATTTCTATCATTTTGGTACGGAACGCTAAATAAATCCCTTGTAATAGGTAATAAGCGACGTGTCTTTATTTTTCAACAAAAAAAAATACAGGACCGCGTCGTCAATGGTACTGCCGTAGTCAGACGTACTCATCACTCATTATAAAATAAACTAACAGACTATCGGATTCTAAGTTCGTGTAGGATGTGTAGAGACTGAGAAAAATCCTTAAAAAATGGTTTTTACATTCATGAGGACCGAAATTAACGACATCAATGCGTTGATTCGTATGGATATATATTTGTTATAATGAAGCTGTTCCGCAGAATTGAAAATAGAAATTTATTTGTTCACAAAATACCCTGAGATGAGACCCTTCTAAATAGGTATGAGTTTACCGAATTATATCAATTAAAAGGGGATGCGCCTTTACTTAGCGAAAAAAACATTTCCAAAGAGGGCTGACGTCAGACAGCGATCGGTCCCTAAGGGCTTAAGAATCCTTGACTCTTAGAGAAAAACACATTCCAAAGAGGGCTGACGTCAGGCAGGCGGCCAGTCGTAAAAATCTAGTCTAGTCTTCATATTTAAAATCATGGCATGTTCTACCACCACATAACGTTTGATAAGGGCAAGAAGAGTAAAAAGGGTTAAACTATAGAAGAATAAAAAGAGTTGAAAAACCAAGTTTTGGTAACATGGAAATAGAAAACCGGCCATACAAGCCATTTCCTAGGGAGAACGCATTTAAACTTCAAAATTCATTTATTTCAAGTAAGCTTAATATAAGCAAAACGTGTGGTCTGCACGGGAGCTATGCCGGTAAAGAGGGGAATTTGTATGCGGTGCATTTGTTTGCAAATGTTAAAATCATGATGAAGTCACACACACACGGGCACGACTACGACGAGTTCAAAACATGGATGCATGAAGTACCACTCATAGACCAGACGGACGGAAGTATTCCTTAATAAATACCATGAGTAATCGACCGATCGTTTGCCTGGATATAAGTAAACTCAGGAAGTTGGTGGTACTATTAACAGGGCACAGTCCATATAACTGGGAAACTAATATTTATTAGAGCATGCAAGGAAATAGAGGAAAAATCAATTCATGAGCATAGCAGATCAACGCAAAATCTAGGTGGGAGCCCCAGTACCATTCCCGGAAGTCCTCAGAAGCCAGGGCGGCCTGCTAAGCTTTTGGAAGAAACTGTGCCGGATTAGCAATTCCAGCGGGACGACTTCGTTAAATTACGTTCCGCATTACGATTGTAATTTCCGGCGGAAAATGGTGATGCGTTAGCCCGTACAAATAGGAAAATATTCTTCGGAGCTGGAGTTGTGCTCGGAATCCAGCCGTCTCTGAAGAATTCTTGTGGCGCCATCTTGTTTGGTAATGTAGATACCGCCACAATGCACCTTGTTTACAGTGACTCTACCACCGGTTCGAAATTCAGAGTCTACTGAGAAGAAACCGGCAAGATACTCAGACTCGACGATGACGGAGAGACTGACCTCTGCTCGGTCTGCTGCTTGCGGTCGGCCGAGCACCGGTGTCACTGATGAAAACATTGAAAAACTAAATAAATAGTATTGGACGATCGCCGAATAAAATTGTGGCAGACACCTGGAACGAACGAATGATGGCTGGAATATCTATTCCAGATGACGGGGACGACTTTCGTTACTTTGCGTTGTTCAGTATTCCAGTATAATGCTAACGCTGTTGTAACGTATTCCCGAAAATGATCTTAAGATCTTCGAGAACTTTTGATAAGAGCTCAGAAATCGTAATTTACGGTTACCGCCATTTCACTATGACCTTTACCGTCCGTCCGTCCCGTCGTATAAAGCAGATATACCTATAGCAATTTAAAAAAAATGTGCGGTCGATAAAATCAACTCAAATCTGAACTCAAATTTGACCATCAGACAGAGATACTTATTCAATTCCAAAACTTTAATCATAATCTTCGAAACTAAAAAAAATATTTAAGAAAACGTAGTACCATCATGTTATATCTATCAGCTCTCTAGATAGATATTGCCTTAACGCGTTCGAATTATCGATAATAGTCGGAAATTGCTCAGATGCATTTAACTTAAATCGTAGCAGTTACTCGTATTGTTTTGAACATGAAATTGAGCAAACAATTGAGTTGAAACCATTATTTGTGAGTGTTCGTTTATAAGAACATAGCGATTCCCCGCGAGTTCACCCAAGTTTAAATTTACTGCAGATATGAATATTTTCCCCCGTACAAACTTTAATAATAAAAAATTGAAAATTCATTTATTTGAAGTTCACTTTTGAAACGTGAAGCCTCTACCACCGGTTCGAAAGGCAGATTCTACCGAGAAGAGCCGGCAAGGAACTCAGGCGGTTGCTCTTATTCAACATTATTTTACAGTGTACAATCTTTCGAATTTTGCTAACTTGCGAGTGATGAAAGCGGAGCGTTTTGCTTTAAAACACGATTTTTCTCCATGGGAATGCTCGGCTCCTTATGATCGTAGCGTGATGTTAAATGGCCTAAAATCCTTACCCAAAATTTAAGGGTAATTTAACAACATTTGTTACAACTCTGCCGCGTTCACCTGTAGGGCTAAAATGCGTGCCACGAGATAATTGTCTCTGGTATTTTTTATATAGAGATAAACGAGTTGATGGGAAGGCTTAATTTTCTTGTAGTGCGCTTGCTTGCCATACTGATATAATAAAAAAAAAATTGACCTAACAAGATTGGTTCAGCGTTTTGTTTTTTGATAAAACGTTTCGCTGATGCTGGCTTTGCTATCGTGTAAAAAATGTTACTTTCAATAATTTCTCACAATCCATACTGAACGCGGGTGAACCCGCGGGGAGCAGCTAGTACCTACTTAGGTACGTAAAGTCATGATGTTGCCTTAGTAAATGTAGCATAATTAGCTAATTTTGTATATATCGAATCACGAATGTATAGTAATATTATAACTATTATATATATGATTTATTGAGAAATCATGGCTAGAAAACGAGTAGCATGTACAGTAACGTTAAGATATTACGTAGCGTGTATATAATTATTATATCATAACTTTGTGAAAGGATAGCAGTCGTCCAAAGCAAAAATTGTAGCCTGTATTATATTAGACTCAAAAAGGTGTGAATCCGGGACATGTATATTTAGCTATAAATTAATCTTAGAACAACGTCTTGATAAACTCAACATTTTTATTATTAGAATCATTTTCTACGTTGCCTCCTCGTTCTCGTACGTACTTAATTCATACTAGAAACAGGTTCTCAAATTCTCTCTTAATTACTTATCTTATAAATTCTATGTATTATTTATTTTGTTATGCTGTTGGATCACATTTAGTACTGTGAAATAATTAAGTAAGGAAAAAGAGCCGAGGCTCTGGCATTATTGCTATTAGAATAGGTTGGGAAAAAAGTTTATTCGCATTTTATATGAAAACTCAAAACATTAGTTTATTTATATTTAGTCACAGTATATATGTGAAATTTAGTTCAATGACTTTTGGCATCTTGAAGATAGTGACACGATCCCGTTGCTGCAGATAATTTGGGAGCCAATGTATAACAAAATAGTATACTATATGCGAAAAGACCTTCCCCGATCTAATATATTTAACATTAAGTTACGGTAGTGGTTTGGATACTCGCCCAGTAGTTTAGTGGCAATCCGTTTAGCTATAGCGATTGTACATACACAGCCAACGTGCTGGTTATAAGGAGAGTAACATTGCAGGATTAAAAAGTAAGGCTACGATAGCTCAAAGTTTGAGCTATCAGCTTAGTATCACCCCGTTGAGTTATGGCCTTTGTAAATACACTACCCATGTGCTGTTAATTTGCGATCGATTAGGTACCGAGTAATATAATATAATTAAGGAAAGAATAGCAGAGTCCCTGACGTTATTATAATTATATATTTAAATTTAAGTAATGTTAGTGGATGGGTTAGTAGCCCATTAGTTAAGTGCTTTAGCTATAGCCATTGTACATACACAGCCAATGTGCTGGTAAAACGAGATTAAATTGTAAAACATAATTAAAGAAAATAAGAATGGCCATGTCTGGCCAATAGGTTGGGGAAAAAGTTTATTCGCATTTTATATGAAAACTCAAAACTGTAGTTTATTTATATTTAGTCACAGTATATATGTGAAATTTAGTTCAATGACTTTTGGCATCTTGAAGATAGTGACACGATCCCGTTGCTGCAGATAATTTGGGACTTATGATTATAAAAACGCGACAAATACTTTTCGCAGTCCTCTCTTGATGTTAACCTGAAACTGCCTAAAGTATTCTAAACGGACGGAAACAGGTGAAAATCTGAACCTCAGCGCAATATGGCGGATGCATTTGCACCTCCCAACCGAACTCTATTTTTTTGCTGAGTGGCTAAAGATGTGTCTGGTATGCAAACCCGATTACCCGATACCCGATTCATAAGGTTTCCTCTGATGAGATGGTGTAGCACCCATATATTGTTTATTGAGTACCCAGCTTTTTTTAAATGAATAACTGTTTGGTGGTCAATTCCCATTTCTTCAGCTATATCATTAATACTGTCATGTCGATCTTTCTCCACTTTTCAATAATCGCGTCCATTTTATTCCTAAGAGGGAGACCTGATCAGAACGGTGCATCTTTGACATCAAAATTCCCTGAATGAAAATGTTAAAAACCAACTTCTAGCTACTATTACTTACGGTCACTGCATTAAGTCCATTAAAATGGGTTTTTTTTTATTTTAAATATATCGCAAATATATTTTTTTATAAATTTCAAAATTCGAATGTCTTCATTAAATTCTTTCATTTAGACAAAATGAAAAACAAATGTAAACAATTTTATTTTTCTTTTATTAAAATGTAGGTTACATTTAATGTTATCAAAACCAGCCCGATGCAAATAGTAAAGCCAATGTATAACAAAATAGTATACTATATGCGAAAAGACCTTCCCCGATCTAATATATTTAACACTAAGTTACGGTAGTGGTTTGGATACTCGCCCAGTAGTTTAGTGGCAATCCGTTTAGCTATAGCGATTGTACATACACAGCCAACGTGCTGGTTATAAGGAGAGTAACATTGCAGGATTAAAAAGTAAGGCTACGATAGCTCAAAGTTTGAGCTATCAGCTTAGTATCACCCCGTTGAGTTATGGCCTTTGTAAATACACTACCCATGTGCTGTTAATTTGCGATCGATTAGGTACCGAGTAATATAATATAATTAAGGAAAGAATAGCAGAGTCTCTGACGTTATTATAATTATATATTTAAATTTAAGTAATTGTAGTGGATGGGTTAGTAGCCCATTAGTTAAGTGCTTTAGCTATAGCCATTGTACATACACAGCCAATGTGCTGGTAAAACGAGATTAAATTGTAAAACATAATTAAAGAAAATAAAAATGGCCATGTTTGGCCAATAGGTTGGGGAAAAAGTTTATTCGCATTTTATATGAAAACTCAAAACTGTAGTTTATTTATATTTAGTCACAGTATATATGTGAAATTTAGTTCAATGACTTTTGGCATCTTGAAGATAGTGACACGACCCCGTTGCTGCAGATAATTTGGGACTTATGATTAAAAAAACGCGACAAATACTTTTCGCAGTCCTCTCTTGATGTTAACCTGAAACTGCCTAAAGTATTCTAAACGGACGGAAACAGGTGAAAATCTGAACCTCAGCGCAATATGGCGGATGCATTTGCACCTACCAATCGAACTCTATTTTTTTTGCTGAGTGGCTAAAGATGCCTCTGGTATGCAAACCCGATTACCCGATACCTGATTCATAAGGTTTCCTCTGATGAGATGGTGTGGCACCCATATATCGTTTATTGAGTACCCAGCTTTTTTTAAATGAATAACTGTTTGGTGGTCAATTCCCATTTCTTCAGCTATATCATTAATACTTTCATGTCGATCTTTCTCCACTTTTCAATAATCGCGTCCATTTTATTCCTAAGAGGGAGACCTGATCAGAACGGTGCATCTTTGACATCAAAATTCCCTGATTGAAAATGTTAAAAACCAACTTCTAGCTACTATTACTTACGGTCACTACATTAAGTCCATTAAAATGGGGTTTTTTTTATTTTAAATATATCGCAAATATATTTTTTTATAAATTTCAAAATTCGAATGTCTTCATTAAATTCTTTCATTTAGACAAAATGAAAAACAAATGTAACAATTTTATTTTTCTTTTATTAAAATGTAGGTTACATTTAATGTTATCAAAACCAGCCCGATGCAAATAGTAAAGCCAATGTATAACAAAATAGTATACTATATGCGAAAAGACCTTCCCCGATCTAATATATTTAACATTAAGTTACGGTAGTGGTTTGGATACTCGCCCAGTAGTTTAGTGGCAATCCGTTTAGCTATAGCGATTGTACATACACAGCCAACGTGCTGGTTATAAGGAGAGTAACATTGCAGGATTAAAAAGTAAGGCTACGATAGCTCAAAGTTTGAGCTATCAGCTTAGTATCACCCCGTTGAGTTATGGCCTTTGTAAATACACTACCCATGTGCTGTTAATTTGCGATCGATTAGGTACCGAGTAATATAATATAATTAAGGAAAGAATAGCAGAGTCTCTGACGTTATTATAATTATATATTTAAATTCAAGTAATTGTAGTGGATGGGTTAGTAGCCCATTAGTTAAGTGCTTTAGCTATAGCCATTGTACATACACAGCCAATGTGCTGGTAAAACGAGATTAAATTGTAAAACATAATTAAAGAAAATAAGAATGGCCATGTCTGGCCAATAGGTTGGGGAAAAAGTTTATTCGCATTTTATATGAAAACTCAAAACTGTAGTTTATTTATATTTAGTCACAGTATATATGTGAAATTTAGTTCAATGACTTTTGGCATCTTGAAGATAGTGACACGATCCCGTTGCGGCAGGTAATTTGGGACTTCTGATAAAAAAAAACGCGACAAATACTTTTCGCAGTCCTCTCTTGATGTTAACCTGAAACTGCCTAAAGTATTCTAAACGGACGGAAACAGGTGAAAATCTGAACCTCAGCGCAATATGGCTGATGCATTTGCACCTCCCAACCGAACTCTATTTTTGCTGAGTGGCTACAGATGTCTCTGGTATGCAAACCCGATTACCCGATTCATAAGGTTTCCTCTGATGAGATGGTGTGGCACCCATATATCGTTTATTGAGTACCCAGCTTTTTTTAAATGAATAACTGTTTGGTGGTCAATTCCCATTTCTTCAGCTATATCATTAATACTTTCATGTCGATCTTTCTCCACTTTTCAATAATCGCGTCCATTTTATTCCTAAGAGGGAGACCTGATCAGAACGGTGCATCTTTGACATCAAAATTCCCTGATTGAAAATGTTAAAAACCAACTTCTAGCTACTATTACTTACGGTCACTGCATTAAGTCCATTAAAATGGGGTTTTTTTTATTTTAAATATATCGCAAATATATTTTTTTATAAATTTCAAAATTCGAATGTCTTCATTAAATTCTTTCATTTAGACAAAATGAAAAACAAATGTAAACAATTTTATTTTTCTTTTATTAAAATGTAGGCAATCCGTTTAGCTATAGCGATTGTACATACACAGCCAACGTGCTTGTTATAAGGAGTGTAACATTGCAGGATTAAAAAGTAAGGCTACGATAGCTCAACGTTTGAGCTATCAGCTTAGTATCACCCCGTTGAGTTATGGCCTTTGTAAAAACACTACCTATGTGCTGTTAATTTGCGATCGATTAGGTACCGAGTAATATAATATAATTAAGGAAAGAATAGCAGAGTCTCTGACGTTATTATAATTATATATTTAAATTTAAGTAATTGTAGTGGATGGGTTAGTAGCCCATTAGTTAAGTGCTTTAGCTATAGCCATTGTACATACACAGCCAATGTGCTGGTAAAACGAGATTAAATTGTAAAATAGAAAATAAAAATGGCCATGTCTCTGATTAATATAAGTATTAGAATAAGGACGTCCGAGAGAACGATTAGGTTAAAATGAGCAGAGTCTCTTGAGGATCATGTAAAAATTCGTATTTCGTTTCTCTAAATAACGAAATGACAGCTCAACGGCTGGATTCCTGGCCTATTAATCTCACTCCGTTGAGTTGAGTGTCTTTGTAAATTATAACCGCCGATAAATCCAAGAATAGAATTAAGAAAAAAATACTCAGTTTCTTCGTTATCATGTGAAAATTTAAATGCATTTTAAAATAGAATTGGTTAGGGGAAAAGTTTCATCGCATTTGTTAAGGAAATTAAAGACCTGTTTTTAATCGGTTAATCTTTTATGCTTACTTAATTAACCAAACTTTGTTTTGCTCTTACTGACGCTGCATTCACAGCATTGATATAACATCATACAGAATTCTCATTAATCCTTTTTAATGTCATCAACAGTCAGATACAATTAGTACAATTATAGCGATATATATATATATATATATATATATATATACGAAAATTCTTTTTCTCCTGACCAAATATTTATAATAAGAAAACCGTCGCCTAACGGTTTGGTTTATATCCAACTATCTATCATGTAATCAGTATATATTATTAAGTCAACTTCTTGCTACGGTACTCATTCAAAGTACCGGCGCGGCGCCAAATCAAAGCCGATTTACCGCTTTCGTAACGGGGAGGGGAACCTCGCACTACTCCGCACCGCACTGAGTTGACTTGCTATATGTTTATTACACATGTGCTAGTGTCAGACCGTTGAGTTACTGTCATTGTACATATACAGCCGAAGTGCTGGTGAACAGAAATGGCGTGCTGCTTCATATTTAAGGACGGTAGCTCAATAGTGGGGTTCATAACCTGTAATTTTATTCTTGTTCGGTTGAGCTACTGTCATTGCATATACAAAGCCGGTGAGCTGGTGAATAATAAGGCCGTCTATATGCAGAATACGTATATATGTAAATATAAAGCAAAAAAAAAAGATCACAGTTTCGGGTAATCGATTAGAAATATTCACGAAGTAATATAACAGTAAATATTAAAGTAGTATGAGAACTACACCCAAACGTGCGAAACAGCTCACTCACACAGATGCGCGCCTTTACGAGGCCCCGAAGATATTATCGAAGTACTTTAGTCGGGGTCACCGTGTCGAGACGAGCGGTCGCTTGCGTAACTGTAGTGTAGGTAGGTCGCGTGAAGTGTTGGTAATTATTTTATCAATTGGGTCTAGTTTCCATACTGCTTTAGCTTATATATTTACTGTGTTAATGTGAAATGTGTTTCGGTTGTTGTAAGAAATTATTATATAGGCTATATGATGATCCTTTAATCTTTTAAAAATTTGTTAAATGTGTGCGTAAATGTCAGATGGGTGGGCTTCATATTTATTGAATGTTTTGTGAGTGTAAGTGTTACGAGAAAAGCTAATATAAAGAAGAATAGCTTAGCTACTTAAAATTTTAAATAAGAAAAAGCACAGAATTCAATGGACAAAGCCAGATTTTGAATTAAAAAAACTACTTTATACTAATGCTTGCTTTATATCACCAAATAGCTAGTACTAGTACTATATCTGAAAAACAACAATGATACTTATATTGAAATTAGTATAGTACGTAAAGTTCCTAAGTATTTTTTTCGGTTCATCGTGGTAAGAAAAAAAAGTGAGGCTCGCACGACAAAGGGTTTCCTACCTCGGAAAAAAACTTATAAATGGTTATTTATTTTCATCAATGGCCTATAACAGTTCACTGCTGATCTAAAGGCTTATATAAACGGGAGGGTTCGGGTTTTCCCTTAATCACCACACGTGGCAGGCGCTGGTGGTGGTGATAGCAGATGGTAAAAGTAGATCAGGGGACAATGCTGCCCGCTCTCCGTTATATTCCCTTAGTCGCCTCGTACGAAACCCGTGGGAGGAGATGTGGTGACAACTGTATTCCTATATACCCACGCCACCCGCTGAATCGTTTAATATGTACCCACTGTTGCTCCTTGTTCTGGCAGTGAGCCCGTTCGTCTCCACGACGCGAGGAAATGATACTGGGTATGATTTAAGGATTGAGTAAAAAATCTAGTCTGAGTTATGAACCTGTTGGTCTTGCACTAAAAATTGTAAATTTATTTCATACCTACGTTTTCATTTGGTACTTAAAATATTTAAGCCCTTTCCTTTTTACCTGTATCTACTAAATACTTTACTATATTGACGACACTAACAAAAGAATATTATATTTGGGCTCGTAATATTAAGAATAAGATGGCACTACTGTAAATCCTATAGCAGTTTAGTTCAAATCATATGTATATAAATATATAATAATAGAATTTTTGGTAACTCTGACTCTAAAACTATCTATTTTATTAGATGCTTACTAAACCTATTTTTGTATTATAAACCTAAACCACTTAGGTTGAAAATGAAATTAATATAAAAAAATATAAAAAATTACAATTGTTTTTTTTTAATAACATCTACTTTATACTTGCACTGGACATTTTCTAATTAACATTTTGCTCTGGATAAGCACTATCCAGTAGGTAAATATGTTATTGTAATGTTTATCTGTCTATCTATTTATCTGGGCTAAGTATTGATATGTCTGCACCGATTCTGACGGGACTTTTAGCGGCACGTAAATGTATGATAATTTATATGTCAAAAAAGATTTGTTTTTAGCTAAAATATGAGATGGAAGATAGACGGGCAGTAAACATCAATAACTTTATATTGTCAAGTGCGTTCTTCAGAAGGACTGCGATTCACGGTGGATCTTTAATTTTTGTACGTAATAATATAATTTGTAAAGAACGAAAAGACATAGTTGGTCTTTCTGTTGAACGCATTGCAGAACTGTCTTGTGTGGAGCTGGAGCGATTTATAATAGTGAGTGTATACCGACCCCCTTCAGGTGATTTTAGCGATTTCGAGAATGTCATGGAGGATGTACTAAAGCGTTTGTGTATTTCTACTAAAAAAGTAATTATATGTGGCGATTTCAATGTCGACATTTTACTAGAAAATTCAACAACTGCTAGATTGCTTAACTTATTTAAATGTTTTAATTTGTGTCACACTTTTAGTGAACCTACTAGAGTGGGTTGCAACTTCAGCATCCTGCTTAGATAATATTTTTTTCAATTGTGACATTTTAGATAAAAGAATAATTAATAATTTGAGGTCAGATCGTTGTGGTCAACATATTACTGTTTTAAATACTATCAATAAAAGCAGACAAATTATAAAGTGTAGGCCAATAACTAAATTAATGCGATTCAAACATGAAATTTCTGCGAAAATCCCTGGTATTGCGTGCGAACATTTTCATCCGGACAGTCTTTATAGTGCACTATTTAATACTATAAACAACGAATTTAATAGAGTATTCAACTTTAAGCACATCAATGTCAGTAATAAATTAAAATTTAGTGACTGGGCTACTGTAGGTATATATAAAAGTAGGGAGAAGTTGTATGAGCTGTATGATGAAAAACAATTTAATCATACTCCAACTTTCGTAGAACACGTAAAAAAATACTCTAAAATATTTAAGAATGTTTGCACTAATGCGAAATCGCTACACATTATATATAGTATAATGAAATCTGATAACAAAATACAAACAACCTGGAAAATAGTTAATTACGAGTCAGGAAAAACTAAATCTCGTGATGTGGATTTTGAACTTATTGTTGATAACAATAAAGTGACGTCTGACAGGGAGGTTGCTAATACTTTCGAAAACTTCTTTCAGAATGTTCCCATTTTGTTAACAGATTCTCAAAGCTCTTCACCAATAGCAGCTCAGCGTATATTGAGAGATAATGTTAAAGAGTGCAATGTTTTATTTAATTTTAAACATATATCTGCAATAGATATTGTAAAGAATTTCAGGTTATTAAAGTTGAAAAAAACCGGTGATCTGTGGGGTATGTCGGTGATGGTCATTTCTAACATTATTGGCGTTATTGCCCCTTATCTAGCCGTAATTTTTAATGAATGTGTTGATATGGGTATTTTTCCGAACCCAATGAAATGTAGTAAATAAATACCCCTTTTTAAATCCGGTCATAAAAATTACCTTAACAATTAAAGGCCTATTTAAATCTTGCCAACTCTTAGTAAGGTCTTTGAAAAAATTATACTTTATCAACTTTTAAATCATTTTAATGTAAATAACTTACTTCATCCGGAGCAGTACGGCTTCACTAAAGGTCGTAGTACAACGGATGAAGGCGCAAGACTTATAAAGCATATTTACGATGCCTGGGAACGTTCGCAGAATGCCATTGGTGTTTTCTGTGATCTGTCTAAAGCATTCGATTGCGTTGAACACAAAACGTTGTTATTAAAACTTTTAAGACTGATAGAAACAAAGATAATTTTGACGACGTAAACCGTGCTTTGTCACATGTGTCAGACTGGTTTACTGTTAATAACTTACTTTTAAATGCAAAAAAAACCAAGTGTTTGGAATTTGTTTTGCCTAAAACGGAAACGGAACGTAAATAAAATTGATAAAAACATCATAATAAATGGAGAAACACTTAAAATAGAAAACTCCACTGTTTTTCTAGGAGTGACCTTAGATTGTAAGCTACAGTGGGGTACCCATATAGATAGCCTAGCGAGTAAACTCAGCTCAGCTGCATATGCAATCAGGAAAATTAGACAGCTTACCGATGTTGAAACAGCTAGGCTTGTTTATTTCGCATACTTTCACAGTATTATGTCCTATGGGAAAAGCTGCAGATATTGAAAGTATATTTATACTACAGAAAAGAGCCGTACGATCAATATATAAACTTGGATCACGCGAATCGCTTCGTGAAAAATTAAAACAAATAGGTATTCTTACAGTAGCTTCGCAATACATTTATAATAATATAGTCTTTGTGAGGCAAAATATTACTCTTTATAAATCAAAAGCTGAAATTAACAATATGACATTAACCATCGACTTACCAGAAACGGTCATAAATTAGTAATATCTGCATATCGTCTGCGATAGGTGCAGAACTCCTTTGTGGGGTTGAGTATACGCTTTTACAACATGATTCCTAAGGAAATTCTTGACCTACCAATGCATACATTTAAAAAATGTGTAAAAACGCATCTAGTACAGCGAGGTTACTATACATTTGATGAATTCCTCAATGACAAGGTAGAATGGAAGCAGCCAGCCTCGCTCTCATCTCCCGCAAGATAGCAAAATGATTGTAAATGTTGATGTTGGAAAAGAGCAACTACTGAGTTTCTTGCCGGCTCTTCTCGGTAGAATCTGCTTTCCGAACCGGTGGTAGAGTCACACAAACATACATACTTGACGTTTCAAAAGTGCTTATAAAGTAGGCCTACTTGAAATAAATGAATTTGAATTTGAATAAATAAATAGACATAATATATACTACGACAGTACATACATCGCCATCTAGCCCCAAAGAAAGCGTAGCTCGTACCCACAAGGGTATTAGGGCATAGATATTTAGGGCTCTGGATATCGGGTGGGCGTGATCCATAGTTAATACGACACTTACTTACCTACTACTTACGTAGGTAGTTACTATTATACAACTTCTGCACAAAAGAGCTCCGGGTCCTTTTCTGGAACAAAACGTAAGTACAAAACGGATGCAATCCTTGAGCCGAATATCATAATCGGTGTATGCTGTAGCTGTTATTAAAGAAGTCTTGTCTATTGTTATTCTTGATACTTGTTCTTCTATTCTTTATTTTATTGCTTTATAATATTATCATATTAAATCAATGGCTTAATGACGACTATTTAGTAAGTATGACAAAGAAAAGTCTGTTTTACTTTGTTAAGAAGAGTTTTCACTAAACCTAGGAGTCGCCTTAATCGGATGCCTAGTGATTTAGGTGAATCCTAGAGAGAAAAAAAGTTTCACAAACTCTTATGTTATGTCTAGTGACGTTTGGCTCCGTCTAAAGTTAGGACACCGATTCAGCAGCAAGGTTATTCTGAATAATGCCAGCTCGATATCGAAGCTCACTCCAGTGAGAAACAGTTCGAAAGCGATCTCACATAACCTTGATTTAATATTCTCTAAACACCTGGCACACACTTGCGAACTAATAGAGTTGGCCGTAGTTGTTGTCGCGAACGCGAAGTAAATATACAAAAAGCTATAGTAATATAATATGGAATAAAATTAAATAAATGAAATACCTACTCAAACAAGCAAATTGTAATAAACGGCGGTAGTACTGTTAGGATGAAAGAAATTATATCGATACATCAGTTGTTGAGTATTCCTGATTCCTGAACGAAAGTCATTGGTTAAGTCGGCAGCAGGTACCTACTAAGTATGATAAATTATAAGAACCTGCGCTAAATAAATCGAAAGTAAAGTATTAGTATGACATAGGTTTACCCAGTAGGGAACTAAAATAAATGTCGAGGTTCAAATTAAAATAACGTGAGTATTTTAATGATCAAAAATTCTGATTTATTTACCTATGCTTTCTCACTGAGAATCACTATCTCACTCACCGCCCTGCGGTGTCAACCGTGCGACGACCGCGCTTACCCGTTCGTCTATCTCCATCTAAGCGCCGCCGTTGTCCCTATATACCTATAGAGGTTACTGTAGCTTTATGTATATTTACTTCGCGTTCAATACAACAATAGATGTAAAGAATTTCAGGCTATTGAAGTTGAAGAAAACGCTTATCTATGGGTTATGTATTAAAATATGCAGTTACGTATGCATAGTGATATCTAACATTATTCACTTTATTGCCTCTTACCTAGCCGTAATTTTTAATGAATGTGTTGATATGGGTATTTTCCGTCCCTAATAAAATAAAGTAAATTAATACCCCTTTTTAAATCCGTTCATAAAAATGACCTTAACAATTATAGGCCTATTTCAATCTTATCAACCATAAGTAAGGTCTTAGAAAAAATATACTTTATCAACTTTTAAATCGTTTCATCATATTTTGTAAATAACTTACTTCATCCGGAGCAGTATCTACGCCTTCACTAAAGGTCTTAGTACAACGGATGCACGCGCGAATCTTATAAAACATATTTACGATGACTGGGAAGTTTACAGAATGACATTGGTGTTTTCTGTGATCTGTCCAAAGCATTTGATTGTGTTGAACACAAAACGTTATTATTAAAACTAAGCCACTATGGCATCAAAAACGTTTAAGGCACTCAATTTAATTGCCTCTTATCTAAGTGATAGAAATTAAAGACGAGTATGCGTAAAAGACGTAATGTCTAAGAGCTATTCTATCTTAATAGGTGTCCCACAACCACAAAGCTCAATTTTGGGCCCCTTTTTAATTTTGGTGTATATAAATGATCTAACACACCATTTCAGAGCCACTTGAAAAAATGATAAAAACATCATAATAAATGGAGTGGAGTTCACTTATAATATAAAAGAGTCATGTCCTACGGCATCTTGTTGAGAAGAAAAGCTGCAGATATTGAAAGTATCGACAGTAGATAAGTAACGCCTAATCAAAAAAGATTCCTAGGCATACATTTAAAATTCAAAATTCATTTATTTCACATAGGCCTAATTTATAAGCACTTCTGAAACGTCAAATGTCTGCTTGTTGTGACTCTACTACCGGTTTGGAAAGCAGATTCTACCGCGAAGAGCCGGCAAGAATCAGTATTTGCTCTTTTCCAACATCAACATTTACAGTCATTTTCCGCCACAAAGGAGTTCTGCACCTTTCGCAGACGATATGCAGAAATCACTAATTTATGTCCGTTTCTGGTAAGTCGATGGTTAATGTCATATTTTTGTGTATAAAGAGTAGACTATATTATTGTAAGTATATTGCGAAGCTATTGTAAGTAATACCTATTTGTATATTCATCAAGACGCGTTTCGCGTGATCCAAGTGTATGTACATACATCGCCATCTAGTCGTATGTCATAGCATACTATTTATTTATTTCCCTTCTCCTTCTTTCTCATATTTTAGCTAAAAAACTCTTTTGACATAAAAAATAACATATATTTACGTGCCGGTAAAAGTCCCGTCAGAATCGGTCCAGCCATATCAATACTTAGCTCAGATAAACAGACAGACAGAAAAACATTACAATGGCGTGTTTAAGTTATGCTATCGTTCATACAAAAATTATATGAAAATATAAAGCTTGTAAGAAAGTATGTAGGTTCGAGTACCTACTGGATAGTGCTTATCCAGAGCAAAATATTTCTCAGAAAATATTTAGTGTAAGTATATTTAAAGTTGTTATTCAAAAAAAACTAATTATATTTTTTTTATTAATTTTATTTCATTTTCATTCAAGTAGTTATATATAAGGTTTATAATACAAAAATAGGTTTAGTACGCAGCTAATAAAATAGATAAATTTAGAGACAGAGATTTAAGATCAATTCTATTATTATATATTTATAAAGATATTAACTTAAAAGAAATAGGATTTACAGTAGTGCCATCTTATTCTTAATACCTATTACGAGCAGGAATATAATATTCTTTTGTTATAGTCCTCAATTTAGTTAAGCATTTAGTAGATACAGGTAAAAAAGACATGGCAAAAAATTTCGTACTACTAAATGAATAAATGTACAAATTTTAGTGCAAATTAAATCACTACTCCGTAACGGTACCTACAAATTACTTTAATTTTCTCTACCGGTAATAGTGCTCAATCTACGCAGGCTGAGGGTTAAAACGATTGTTTAACTTTGTGATTGCGTCAGAGGGGTGGGCTGCGCTTATTTCCTACGGTCAGACTTGTACTAAGAAATTAATCAGATACCAACAGGTTCATAAATTAGACTAGATTTTTTTACTCAATCCTTAAATCATACCCATTAATTTCCTCGCGTAGTGGAGACGAACGTGCTCACTTCCAGAACAAGGAGCAACAGTGGGAATCATATTAAACGATTCAGCTGGTGGTGTGGGTGTATACCCAATACCCACCACCACATCTCCCACGGGTTTCGTCCGAGGCGACTAAGGGAATATAACGGAGAGCGGGCAGCATTGTCCCCTGATCTACTATTACCATCTGCTATCACCACCACCAGCGCCTGCCCAGTGTGGTGATGGGCATATCCGAACTCTCCCGTTTGGATAAGCCTTTAGATCAGCAGTGAACTGTTATAGGCCATTGATGAAACTAAATAACCATTTATAAGTTTTTTTTCCGAGGTAGGAAACCCTTTATCGTGCGAGCCTCACTTTTTTTTCTTACCTCGCCCTACGATGAACCGAAAAAAAATCTTAGGAACATAACGTACTATACTAATTTCAATATAAGTACCATTGTGGTGTTTCAGATAAAGTAGCTATTTGGTAATTTGAAGTCATTGTTACATTAGTGTACCTACCAAACCAGACCAGATTAGTTTTCGTGTGCATTTCATGATATATGCGACGTTACAATTTGATGATTGCTAGGATTTAATATAAGTATAAAGTATAAAGTAGTTTTTTAAATTCCAAATCTGGCTTTTTACATTGAATTCTGTGCTTTTTCTTATTTAAAATTTTAAGTAGCTAAGCTATTCTTCTTTATATTAGCTTTTCTCGTAACACTTACACTCACAAAACATACAATAAATATGAAGCCCACCCATCTGACATTTACGCACACATTTAACAAATTTTTAAAAGATTAAAGGATCATCATATAGCCTATATAATAATTTCTTACAACAACCGAAACACATTTCACATTAACACAGTAAATATATAAGCTAAAGCAGTATGGAAACTAGACCCAATTGATAAAATAATGACCAACACTTCACGCGACCTACCTACACTACAGTTACGCAAGTGACCGCTTGTCTCGACACGGGGACCCCGACTAAAGTACTTCGATAATATCTTCGGGGCCTCGTAAAGGCGCGCATCTGTGTGAGTGAGCTGTTTCGCACGTGTGGGTGTAGTTCTCATACTACTTTAATATTTACTGTTATATTACTCCATGAATACTTTCTACTCAATTACCCGAAACTGTAAACTTTTTTGTTTTATATGTACATACGTATTCTGCATAAAGACGCCCCTTATTATTCACCAGCTCATCGGCTGTGTATATACAGAGCCAGTAGCTCAACCGATCAAGAATAAAATTACAGGTTATGAACCCCACCGTTGAGCTACCGTTTCCGTAATTTAATTATAATACACTTTTGTTAAATGGTAATCCAGAGACACGGCTCTTCTTTTTCCTTAAATATGAGGCAGCACGCCATTTCTGTTCACCAGCACTTCGGCTGTATATGTACAATGACAGGAACTTAACGGTCTGACACTATCAAATTTGTATAAACATATATCAAGTCCACTTAGTGCGGTGCGGAGTATTGAGACCGCGCCGCGCGGTTACTTTCAATGAGTACCGTACCAAGAAGTTGACTTAATAATATATATCTACTGATAACATTACAAATACATACATTACATTTTATTTACATTACATTTTAAGTTTACGATTGTAGTTATCGCCATCACTACTCACTGCTATGTACACATTTTGTATATAATAACGCATCAAAAGTGCCATCTATGTGCCTATTTGAATAAAGAAATATTTGACTTTGACTTTGACTTTGAATATTTGTATATGCACCAAACCGTTGAGCTACGGTTTTCTTATTTAATAATTAATATTATTATTTTATTTAATATTTGGTCGGGAAAAAAAGTCTTCTCGGATATAATAAACTTAAAACTGTTTAATTGTACTACTTGTATCTGGCTCTTTTTGATGACATTAAAAAGGTAACGTTTAAAAAAACACCAAATTATTGAAATATTATAGTGAAGATACTCGTTACATTTAAAAATATAATTACGAAGAAGGAAATAATGCAGCGGAAGCGTCGACAAGGCGTTTATAGACCTTTAAATCATAGAATTATGAACATACAGAAACCGTGTACACGACTAATATTGAAGCATCAAAAATCACTCCACTTAAATAGTGTTTCTCGAACAAACGGTTAGTTCATACCATTTAGCAGTTGACAGTTATTATTTTATCTATAATGTTCACGTAACGTTACGATAAAATGGGAAAAAGTTTGTGAGCTAGACACATTTCGCGGGTGTAAAAGTGAGACGTGCGCGTGCGGGGCGTTTTGACTGTTTTTGAACACAACGCACTGCATGCAATAATGGCTGATTGAGGATTCTGTATGATGTTAATTCAATGCAGTGTCAGTAAGAGTAAAATATAGTTTGGTTAGTTAAGTAAGCGTCTAAGATTAACCTAAAAAAAATGGCTTGAATTACCATTTCAAATGCGAGGAAACTTTTTCCCTAACCAGTTCTAATTTATAATGTATTTAAACTTTTACATGATAACCAAACAACTGAGTATTTTTTTTCTTAATTCTATTCTTGGATTCATCGGCGGTTCTAATTTACAAAGACAATCAACTCAACGGAGTGAGACTAATAGGCCATGAATCCAACCGTTGAGCTGTCATTTCGTTATTTAGAGAAACAAAATACGATTTTTTACATGATCATCAAGAAACTCTGCTCATTTTAACCTAGTCGTTAAACGTCTCTCGGAAGTCCTTATTCTCATACTCGTGATAACCACAAACAAGGCCATTTTTCTTTTCTTTAAGATTTTTTACAATTTAATCTCGTTTTACCAGCCCATTGGCTGTGTATGTACAGTGGCTATAGCTAAAGCACTTAACTAATGGGCTACTAACCCATCCACTACAATTACTTAAATTTAAATATATAATTATAATAACGTCAGAGACTGCTATTCTTTCCTTAATTATATTATATTACTCGGTATCTACTCAATCGCAAACTGACATCACATGGCTAGTGTATTTACAAAGCTCAAACGTTGAGCTATCGTAGCCTTACTAATACTTAATATAATCCTGCAATGTTACTCTCTTTATAACCAGCACGTTGGCTGTGTATGTACAATCGCTATAGCTAAACGGATTGGCACTAAAATTATAGGCCAGTATCCTAACAACTACCGTAATTTAATATTAAATATATTAGATCGGGGAAGGCATAATAGTCTTTTCGCATATAATAGGTATATAAACTTGTAATAAAATTTCTTTGGCTGTACTATTTGTTATTAGACTGGTTTTGTTAACATTCCAAAATTAAAATTTTAGTTTTCATGTGTCAAAATGAGACAATTTAATGAAGAAATTCGAATTTTAAAATTTATGTCAAAAAAAATACGCAGGCGCAAAAAAGAATCGATTTTAATGGACTGAATGCAGTGACCGTTAGTAAGAGTAGCACGTTTTCAATCTGGGAATTTTGATGTCAAAGATTCATCGGGCGTAGACCTCACTTTATCGAGAGTGAGCGATGCTACTAGCATGTTTGTCTATGCTCCCGGCAATGCCACGGAAAATATTGTGTATAGGGAAGAGCTCTATAAATGATCGCAAAGAAATATTTTATATTTTAATATTTGGGTAACGTCACTGCATCCGCAAATAACGCGAACGAAGTCACAGGTATCGATTGGCTTTATTTTATTTAATATATCCAAAGAGTATCGTAATTATTGTTTTATTCTTCTGTTAAGGCCGGCTGCTAGAGCGTAAAAACCCAAGCATTCGTAGAAGTATAATCTGCTACAGTTCGCTTCGTAAACAGAGCATTAAACAAAAATGGAATAAATGATTAAAAATATGCATAACAAAACGTAGAAAATTATTCTAATAAATAAAATGTTGAGTTTATCGAGACTTTGTTATAAGATTAATTAATATACTAAGCTAAATATACTAAGTCCCGGATTCACACCTTTTTGAGTCTAATATAACACAAGCTACAATTTTTGCTTTGGACGACTGCTTTGCTGCCACAACGATGTAACCTAATAATTATATACACACTACGTAATTTCTTAACGTTACTGTACATGCTACTCGTTTTCTAGCCATGATTTCTTGTACTTATAAAATACTTATAATATTAAGATACATATAATCGACATACGATAAAAAATCTATACCAATATAATGTTCTACATTCTAAGTGTGGTAATTATTAGTTGTCACGATGTTGCCTTAGTAAATGTAGCATTATTTAGCTAATAATGCTACATTTACTAAGGCAACATCGTGACTTTACGTCCCTAAGTACTAGCTGCTCCCCACGGGTTCACCCGCATTCAGTATGAATCGACAGAAATGATTGAGAGTAACATTTTGTACACGATAGCAAAGCCAGCATCAGCGAAAGATTAATACATTTTATCAAAAAACAAAACGCTGAACCGATCTTGTTAGGTCACATATTTGTTTTTATATCAGCATTGCTGGCGCACGAGCAAATTATGTCTTACCATTATCGTCTATCTCTTTAGATAAAATATAAGACACTGCTAGAGATAATTATCTCGTAGCACGCATTCTAGCCCTACAGGTGAACGGGGCAGAGGAATTAATATATGTAGCCCTAATTTTGAGTAAGGAACCGAGCATTCCTATGGAGAACACGCGGGTGTATACAATCGTGTGTTTGGAAGCAGGCCGCTCCGCTCTCATCACTCGCAAGTTAGAAAAATTCTTAAGATTGTAAGTACTGTAAAGTAATGTTCCTTGCTGGCTCTTCGTTAGAATCTGCCTTTCGAACCGGTGGTAAGAGACTTGACGTTTCAAAAGTGACTTCAAATAAATGAATTTTGAATTTTTTGATTAAAGTTTGTACTGGAGAAAATATTCATATCTCCAGTAAATTTTAACTTGGGCGAACTCGCGGGGAATCGCTAGGTTCTTATATTCGAACGATTACCACGGCAGACTTAATAAAATTAACTAAATGCTAATCGAGTTAGTAAGCAAAAAAAAAATTTAATTAAACACTTTACAAAGAATTTTAAAAAAGTAAAACGGAAATCAGTATATATACTTTCATGTTCATACGGAATCGTTATATACAATGGCATAAGATAATTGCACATATTTCTACATAAAACGATTTAATGCCATTCGTTTTAATAATTATTACTTACGTATCTACATAATATTATAGGTGCCACAGCTGGTGCCAATGCATCGCAATCACAAAGATTACTTTGCAACGTATTTACAAAACACTAACTTTATCGAGTAAATTTATATAGGATAAATAAATTCTAATTATTTATTCTTATATTTAAATATTTTGGATTGCGTACAAAAATATTTTAAGTACAATGCAGAAGGTATCTAAACGCGATTTAAGTTATATGCACCTCAGCAATTTCCGACTATTATCGAAAATTCGAACGCGTTATGTTAATATCTTTCTAGAGAGCTGATATAACATGATGGTACTATGTTTTTTAAATAATGGTTTGGAAGATTATGATTAAAGTTTGGAAATTAAATAAGTGTCTTAAGTCTGATGGTCAAATTTGAGTACAGATTTGAGTTGATTTTATCGACCGCACATGTTTTTTATAATTGCAATATAACTGCTTTATACGAAGCGACGGGCGGTAAAGGTAAAAGTCGATATGGCGGTGACCGTAAAATACGATTTCCGTAATCTTATCAAAAGTTCTCGAGGATCTTAATACTGCACAACGCAAAGTAAAGAAAGCCGTCCCCGCTGGAATTGCTGTCCCAGCCATCGTTCGTTCGTTCCAGCTGTCTGTCACACACTAACATTCGGTCGGCGATCGTCCAGTTCTTTTTGTACCCGCATATACTTATAATTATAATGATAAAATTCTGAGTATCTTGCCGGCTTCTTCACGGTAGAATCTGAGAGTGCATCACCATTTACCGCACGTAGCCATCTTCGCTTAGCTTAAGGGGATTAACATAAGCGTTAACATTATCAAGGAATTCTGCAAAGTAATGCGGGACGCAATGTAACGAAAGTCGTCCCGCTGGAATTTCTTATCCGGCCATCCAAGTTTCTTCAAGCAGGCCGCCCTGGTTGCTGAGGACTTCCGGGAGTCTCCACTATGCTCGTGAGTTGATGTTTCGCTTACTTCTATGCATGCTCTGCTTAGAGGGCTGTCAGTGACGTCTTTCCTAATGTCAGTAGTTCCACCAACTTCCTGAGTTTACCTATATCCAGGCGATCGGTCGAACGATTACTCGATGGTATAGATGAGGGACTTCCGTCTGCACTTACTTAAATTTTTTCATATTTGGCGATGTTCTATCAGTGGTACTCCACGACTACCGATTATTTTCGACTGCGACCGTTTTCACATTTGAAAATGGCGGCATATGGCCGCCATTTTGAATTAAATAAATATAGGCTCTGCGTCTTAGAGATGTATTCTTCCCCTGTATTTCCTCATGGCGACTTCATCACGATTTTAACATTTGCCTCGCATTAATACATCGGATGCAAAACTCTCCTCTTTACCCGCTGAAGTGCTGACATTTCTAAAGTGCTTATAATAATTAAGCTTACTTGAAATAAATGAATTTTGAAGTTTTAATAGGTACCTCTTCTGCCTAGGAAATCGCTAGTAAGACCGCTTTTTTATTTCTATGTAACCAAGACTTAGTTTTTATGTGTAAGAACATATGATTAATCCATGATTCATTATAAGTCTCTTTTTATTCTTCTATAGTTTGATTCTTTTCACTCTTCTTGCCCTTATCTCACGTTATGTAGTGGTAGAACACGCCATGATATAAAATATGTAGACGAAAAGAATGCAATTTTGTTTTTTATTTTGTTGCATTTTTACGTTTGACGTCAGCCCTCCTTAGGAATGTTTTTTTTTTTTCTAAGTAAAGGGGTATCCCATTTTAATTGATATAATCCATTTTGAATGATACAATCATTCATTGCAATTGCAAATTATTGCAAGGCATTATTTTAAAGAATGTAGCAGAAAACAAAATGTACCTACTCATATTTACGGGTCATATACGCAATTCGAAACACTGTCACTGACGTGCCGCCGTCGACACTTCTAATGCCGGACACTGGTTGACTGTTTGTTTTTATTCGGAAATACGAAGATTCCTGAGGCGCATTACTTACGTCAAAGTATATACCTAAGAATAAGAATATAATCGTCATCATCATATCAACATCCAACGATTTCCGCCCGTGGCCACTTCGGCCACATGAGGCATTGAGGTATTTTTGTCGGGATGTCACAAAGTTTCCCGGTGGTTTCTCTCTCTGTATGATATAATGTTTCTTAAAATAGAGAGCACTTAAGCTGAAAATTCCCTACATTCTATTCGTAGTCGAGTTTCGTAAATACGTTAATAACAATCTGAATAACCTTAGCCTAACATAATAATATACACAGTTTCAGAAATATTAAGTATTATTACTAATCGCAGTGCGGATGTAGTTTGATCAATATATGTACAAATCGTTAAGATTATATTAATTTTAAACATAATTTTTTTTTACACATTCGTAGGTTTCTAAAGACCTACAATTTTATAATATATCGCTGAAAAATTTGCAATTTGTAATTTTTTATGTGTGTACTGGATTAATATTTCTTTAACTTGTGTCGCTCAACACCCTAAGGGCCTCGGCGCTTTTTACTATTATATTATTGCATCTATACACACACGTTAACTAAATGCAAATAAGTAGGATAACCCCTTGGGGTGCCAAGTGTGATGTTTTTACTTATTATATCGCGTGGAGGTTAATTGCGATTTATATGGCATCGAAGCATGGTCATCTAGCTACAATACTGGGAGCCTGCATAATCACTAGATGGCGCTCTCTCCATACAATATTAATTGTGATTTCACACGATCAAATAAGTACGTAGGTAGATAGGCACTGTGATGGCTGTTTACAGGAAGCAATAATTAACATAAAAAACCTTATTATACAAATGTTGCACTTGCTGTCACAATGGGGAAAAGGGACCGCCTGCTTTGCTCTCAGTCGCACTTACGGGCATTACGGCAGGCAACGTAAGTTTCCCCAAGTTATTTAAACCGCGAGCAGCGAGTTCTCAACACTAGTATAGTCCTACTTATTGATGAATAAAAATAACTCACTTTAACTAGGTATCTCTTTAACTGTTCCCTAAATAAATATAATTATGTAGATACTTTAAAACAAACTACCTACTCATATAATAAATATTAATACTGTTATAGTACTTATTATTATAACAGTATCGATTTTTACGTCTAAAAGCAATTCTAAAAAAGTCATCTTACGTTCATTCTAGCTAAGCTGTTCTAGGATTATTAGTGACGAATGTTAATGATCTATGATATACGAAGAATTTAATGAACACGTTGTTTAATTAAGAGTTTTTGTGCAACAAAGTTATCTGTGTAAAAACACTCAATTTGCTATAATATGCGACCACCTAATTAATGTTGTTGTTCAAAATACATTATTTTTTTGCATTTTTTTATCTTTCACGTAAATATCTATTACTTTACGGTTTTTTTACAGAATTCCTATCGCTTGGATTGGGCGCATGTGAGATAATGCGTTTAAAAATAAGTAGGAACATAAATAATTTAAAATACATTAGAAAGTTACGAAAAAACAATGTCATGTATTGGTAACAAAAGTATATTATTGACCTTTAGCGTAAGTTTAAAAGTTAACAAAAGCGACTTCTTCGTCACTTTAATTTAAGAGTTGTCAAGTAGGTATATAACTACGCTCAGTCATGTGGTAGGATAAATGAATGACCTTCGTACACTTTGTCGTCTACACACTCAAATTCCAAATAAAGCGTTGGAATTTGAGCTTTATGTTGTGTGACATATATACAAAAATTTTTAAATATTTATGTGCCAGTAGGTCTAGTATACGAAAAGTGACCGACGCGGGGCCCTGCTGTCATGCATCACTCACTTTACACAACACTTCATGTCACGTTACTTAAAATTCAGATTTCAATGCTTTAGTTTTAGTAGAGTTGGTGTCAGGTCGACCTGGTATACGAAGGCCACCGCAACGCGGAAGTAACGTTTGTTTACTTAAAAATTACACTATTTGGGGCATATGTAAATATTTTTAATTTTCCCACGAGTTAGCACTTGACTGCAATCTTATCTGGTGTTGAATGATGCAGTCTAAGATGGTAGCGGTCAGCGGACTAACTGCTAAGAGGTATGGCCGTTATATTAAACCCATACCCCTTGTCGGTTTCTATGCGACTTCGTACTGGACTGCGAAAACACTTGGCGATACGACTTTGTCGGTAGCCACGGTCGAGACTCCAACCAGGTCAGAGCAGAGAAAATTCTGAAAGTTTGGATTAATTTCCAAATTTCCTCATTCCAGGGATCGAACCTGGAACCATCCACTTATAAGCGCACAGTGCTCACCACTTTGCTCGGGAGAAAATAGGACTAGGGATGAAATAAAAAATTATGATGGGCGCAGGACCTATATACGAGTATATCATTTTCATCATTCTGTCCGAAATAGAAGATACACTTTGACTAGTCCTAAATACCATCGGGAAGACAAAGTGAGCTAAAAGTATCATAATATAACGCGGCAATAAATCGCCCAAAGCATCTACGTAAGGGAAGACCATGGACCGTTGTTTTTCAAGAATAACTGTGCAAAACAAAACTACAACTAACATTTTAACTTTCTGTAGAACAGCTTGACCTTCGTACCTCCTACTAAAGTATATTATATAATTTCCGAATGCGCTATTTAATCGCCAGATATATAAGTTGGAATTCGGGCCAACTGACAAACGTCAGGAGAACATTCTTCCAAGGGTTAGACTATCGTTACGCTATTGTACTGTGACTGTGAAACGCCTGTGCAACAAATCTTTCAAACACAAATTTATTTAAGACTAAAATGAATGCTGTAATACTTTTCAAGTATAGCACTTTGTTTAGTCATTTAAATTTTCTTTTAGGATTCGTTTACAGGCGTTTCGGTCATAAGATCGGGGACGCCTTGGTTTGCTCTTATCTACTCTAAAACAAAACTACTACTGAGCTTATGAATTATTATAAAGTAAAATCCACCAAAAACCTTAAAACTACTTAACACTAATCAACTACCAACACCTATTATCACTAACACCTTAGCTCTAAAAGAGAATATCACGTAAACTGTACACTTACTTATCTAACATTAACTTTCAATACCTATCTTATTTACTAACATAAACTTAACTAACTTTACTATTCGGAATAACGGCTCTCACATTAACTTTAAAAGCTAAGCTAATAGTGACATATATATTATTACAATGAATGTTAAGAAAATCAAGTGATAGAAATTTAAGAAAACAGAGTAATATGAAACCGAAGCTTTAAACTAAACGTATAAACGAATAACAAGAATTCGTTGTATCATGAGTTGTGTTGTCCTCATGAGTACAACGGCTTCTAATAACTATAAAATAACTTATGAAATGGAGTACAGACAGGACACAGAATATTAAATCGAAAAAAAATTAAACTATTAGAGATCAGCTTTTATAATTAATATAAGAATGCAATTCCGGTTACCCTTTTTTTGTATTTTTTTTATAATTTTTCTTTTTTTTTGTTTATTTTATATTTTTGATAAATAAAATAAAAACCGAGTACTCGCTGTAAGTAGGTACCAACTTCGTTTAAAAAAAGAGGATTATATTAAACGAAATCTGAATAAATACGAAAATAATTAACTATACAAAACCAATTAAAATACCATTACATATTTTAATTTACAGGAAAAGAAATTGTTATAATGTATATTGCTATTCAGATAATTAAAAGAATAAAAGAAAATAAAACAGACAAATCAAGGTTATTTAATAAAATAATTAATTTGAAACCAATGCATTAAAATAAATTAACTTAAAGTAACTTATAATAAAGTTAACTTATAAAGAAACTAAGTAAAATAAATAAATTGATTTGAAGTAACTTAAAACAAAGAGACAAATAAATGACCTATGTATATAATGTTTAAGAGTATTTATGAGATGTAATAAAACGTTTTGTCAAATGATAGGGTTGGATTTCTGTAACGTAACCGCGTAGTTAAAGCGAAGGCCACACCGCAACCCTCAAACTTGAACGTCAATAAGTTTGACGGCGCGGTTTTACCCAACCGCGCGGATCTCAAATCTACACCAGTCTCCTCTATAAAGGTGTAGATTCGAAACTTACAGCTTCCTAAATTATTGATAAGTAATCTCTAGCAGAAAATCGACTGAAAATAATCCTCGCAGAAACAAGATGGCACTACATAAAATTCATTAACAAATTCCGGGAACTTATCCAATATTACATAAATCATAAAAGTTAAAGAACTTATATCTTATACATATATATAGATATAATAACAGCAGGCACCTACATTGAAAATATAACACTTAAACTATGCAAACTAAAGGTTTTGTACATAAACAAAATTAAAAAAAACATTAAATAAAACCTAACGACTTTCATTCTTATCAAACATACCAAACCGGCTCAAATGAAACACACCTGTGACCACAGAAAATGGCTTGCGATTAAATTTAATAAATAATAGATTAGTTAAATAGATTTTTGTTTTCCAATAATGAATATATTTATTTTCATAACTCAATGTGTTTCGAAATGATTTTACTACGAGTTTTGTAACTACGCTCGCAAAAGTAGAGACCTTTTGGAATATTGACACATAGTATCAGTACAGTATAATGAAATATATGGTACTTGTTTCAAAACACAATTTCCTCACGATGTTGCCTGGCGATAGGAATAAAACCCAGAATTTGCAACTCTAAAACAAGTGCATTATGTTCCATTCTGCTTTTGACGTTACTGTGTCTCGATACTCGAAAAGAACAAAACGAATGCGAGCGTAAAAATATTAGATTGATCGTTAAGATGATAAAACCAGTATTATTAAATTTTTCTGAAAAGGTACTTTTTTTTTAAATTAAGATTTTGGGTTACAGAATACCGTTAGGACGCTAGTCACAAAAATAAACCATCGCATATTTAACTTAAGTCGAAAGAAAATGTATTTAAAACATAAATGTTTATTAATACTGGTCTACAACATACCATAGGGGTGCAATCGTGGTGCCAAAAAACTAGGTAGAAATAATAAACAGATCTTAATATTACGAAAAAATAATCTATACAAATTGCGAATGAGCTCCAATATTTATCAACTTAGAACACACTGAAATAACGAAGCAAGGAAATCTCATTGCTTATATTCAATTTTACAAAGAAATAAGACCCGTTTTGACAAAAAAAGCGAGCGCGGAATTCACCAGCTTTCAGCAAATTGGGTCTTCATTCTGTTCTAGAAAGTTGAATGAGAAACAATCAAGATGCCCATGCTTTTCCAGTGCATTATTCCGGTGTAGTCTGCGCGTTAAACTTGGAAGCAAACCATTCTTTTGGAACAAAAAATATAACCTAAACGTCAATAAATTAAACTGTAACTTCGAGATTATGATTATTTAATGAAAATTATTAATAACCTACAATATTAAATGACGAGAGTGAAAGCCACACTGAAATTATGAATCACGGAAATTTGCTGTTTGTACTCATATTTCTATAGAAATTAGACCCATTTCGCCACAAGCAAGCGAGGAATTCACAAGCTCTCAGCCAGTTGGGTCTAATTTCTATGTTCTCTAAAAATTTGAATGACAAACAATCAATATTTTCGCGATTTGGCCATCCATTTTCTCAGTGCGACCTTCGTGATAAATTTTGAAGTAAACCGTTATTACCAAATGAAAGATAAAAACTCAAGATAAAGAACAAACTCCAAAGGTTACATGGAAACCAAACGTACATTTGGTACCTCGATTGCAAATAAATGTCTTGTTCGCAAGAGCACAAAGAAATATTTAAAATTATCAGTAGACGGCAAATTAAGATACTATAGTTAAAAATTTAAGATCCTGGTGTTGGTGAAAAGTCTTGTTTATCAACAGAAAAAATCACTAAATTAACCGAAAAAACTGTTCAACTGTATGGGAAACTATAAATTTCACGTGGCCACTTCCTCGGTGCTTCCATCGAACTCGAGTTTCACGTCACCGGTCAAACCTTCAATATCAACTTCGTTTTCCGTCGCATTCAACATGTTTAATGTCACCTATAAAAGAAAAAAAAAAGATATTAGTTCTAAAGTTAGACTACTAGAAATGCTATGTAAAATATAAAATCCTGTTTGAAATAAAATACTTTCACATTCTTTTAATTTAAATCATAACTAAATTGACTTTTGATCCCCATGTCACTTTATCAAAAGAATGTTACGTTACTACTATTAAAGTATTCCAAAAACTAAATTAAATTAGATTTCTATTGTCATGGGAACAATAATAAATTAAAAGAATATATTAGTTTAATTTGTAGATACCATCAATTTTGATGTTTCTTTTCTTATGAAGATTTATTACAATCCAGTTGATATAATTGTGACTGACATATATTCACACAAAACAATCTAATAAAGTTCGTGCTTAGCATACAAAAACGGAAATGCCACATACTTCCATAAAAGGCGAAGTGGTTCAAGATTGTTTGATGTACCACTCCGATATTTTTATTTAAATCAATATTTTTCATCTACTTTGAAGAATAGAAATAAATGTGGCATTTTTGAGCAAGTTGTTAGAGCAGCATTCACTAATTTTCAAGATACATAACAAAAACAAAATGATTTTATTGCAATAAAAAAGTATGAACTATGTTATCCACTACAAATAAGTAAAAATGTTTTTTTCTTGTACATTTTTTATTATAATTATTATCATAATTAAAATAAAACATAAAAAGTGCAAGCCGAATGGAGAATAAAGCATTAAGTACGTAAAATAAATTCAAACTTCACTAACTGAAATCAAATAAAAATAAAATAAGAACACCACAACAATAAAACTGCAAAAAAAAAACCAGCGATAGATTTGTGTTAGTTAGTGAAGGTTTGAACCTCGGCATTAGTTCTTAACACTCCTTGGATGATGCTCAGTGGTGGAACTACCTGGGTCGCAGGCTTCCCGACCCTTGGCGCGATGCTGCTTACCTGCCTTACTGGTATACCTGCGTCTTCGAATGCCTTTTTCTTTAGTGTTGAACGTATTTGTGAACTGGAATTTATACATTAAATAATTTTAGAATCAATGCTAATATATTCATGACAATATAGTAATCATTTATACTATAAAAATGGTCAGTCGGTTTTAAAGTGTCAAACATTATTGAGAAAATTGCAAAATTCGGTTTAATCAAACTAAAAATCATAAAAATGCACATCCGACACAAATAAATACATGTAATTTAATGAACAAAGCCATTCAAAATGGAAAAAAACAATTATCATAAAAACAAAAATTTAAACTAAATTATAACTAGAACCAATAAATTAGTGTTTTTGGATAAGCGGTGTAATAGTTTAGTAGTTTCCTTTATGCTGTTGCCACAGTAATCCGTGACCCCATTTGACCTTAAATTTTAAGACAGCTAATATTGTGGATGTCACTTCGTATTGATTTTCAAAAGCGTCGATCTCAGGAAAAAGTTGGGCAACCCCCATCGGATTAGTGAAAGTGATAAATATGAAGTTAAAAGTCCCGCGTTGGAGAACCCCGTGGTCCTTAGTCCGGCATGCTAAACAAATCATATCATACTTACACTGTCCTGCTCTTTATGTGGTGACTGAGTTTGTTAAGGTCAACAGCAAACCGATGAACAGACGACCGAAGCATGTCAATCTCGTCATCTGTCCATTTTCCACTGAAATAAAAAAACATAAAATAAATAACAGTTGAAATGCATGTCACGTGAAATTACTACCAGCAAAGAAGTACGGTCAAGCGATACGATGCCACATAGAAACGAAATTAGGGGTATGGATTTTCCAATACCAAACCCCTTCCGTCTTAGCGCTCTTCCATCTTAGACTGTACCGTAACTTACCATAAGGAGAAATCTATCTTATTTTATTCCATATCTGAAAAAGCCTCTATTTAGCAGTGGACGTGCATGGACCGTCATGATATTATGACTGTATTGTAGTAATTCTAAATACCCAGGCTGAGTATCTGCCATAGGATGTAGCATCATAGTCATTTCGGACAACTTGTTGAATGCGGCGCCTGCCTCCCGGAATATTTCCCCAACCTAGAACAAAAGAAAATAAGGTTAAACTACAAAGGTTAAACTGTCCACGTGAAGTTAGACTGTCCACGTTTTATCATCAGGTTAAGATCATTTCATGACGATAATGTGAAAGTAAAATAAACATATTTTGTTTCACATTATACATAAGGGAGGAGTTCTTTAATAACGAAAACCGGTTTAGCTAATTGAAACTAATTTATCTTTAAATTTTCCTCAACTCTCGCGATTTAACCGTACTTTAAATCAAGTAAAATCGGACATCTGTACGCTACAGACAAATGACTCAAAACCCATAAAATTTTATATTAATTATCACGCGGACAATCAATAAAAACCCACCCACACGGCGTAACCATAGATTATAAATATTCGACTTCCCCATTTCTAACCACCCACAGCAACAACATAAAATAAACAAGTAAAATAAAATCAGTATATAAAACAGTTAAAAGTTTGACGATGTGAAGTGGTGATGTGGTTATAGTAATAGTATATAAATATAAAAACAATGACTTTTCGAACCTTAGCATTAGTTTGGCAATCTGAGATATTTGACACTTATATAACCTAACAGCATCCCTAGAATATAGTAGGCAAAACAGCATCAAAGGTACGCAGAAATAAATAATAAATCCGAGCAAGCATTATGCAGCTCAGTGTTTGGGTGGGTCGTCAGCATAGCTAACTTAGGATGTATACAGACAATAAAGCAAAAATTGTAGAACCTATTGCATTTTTCAGATCTACCTTCAAAATATTTTATTTTTAAGTTTTTATGTGTTGTTGAGATTTCATAACTAGTCAGTGAGTGAGCAAATAAGTAGTATTTGACTTAAATGTAAAAAATATGGTTGATCACACAAGGTTTAAAAGCGCACGGCGCTTCGGAAGTTCAAAAGGAAGATGGCAATCAATAAGTTTACTACGCATGCGTGTTGCAGCTAAGCTTTGCCCGGGCTATGCTAAATAGGATGCTGTTTTGAACAATGTAAAGATATGAATAAAATAATAGAATTTTAAGTGAATAACAAGCCTGACATTATTATAATCAAAATTAAAATTAAATTATTGCCTTGAATAATCAATAATACACATACCAGTACATATATCTGAAAATACGTACTTAGTAGGTACTTCAATAATAACAACATATATTATTAAATATAATAGCTTAACATATTATACTTACTTTATCCTTCTTACAACTGTTCATACTCAAGTATTTCTTTCTTCATAAAAAATACATACACCCACTCACACACACACAATACTAAATTAGTCAAGTTAGAATTAGTTAGTAGAATTATATAAGTCAACAAAAGCTAAATTATCATAATTTAAATCAAAAGAAGTAGGAAAATACAACTAAAACAACAAAGGCTAGACACAAAATGAACAATGGTAGAAAGAATCAATACTGTGAAGCAGTGCCATTGCGCCGACGCGGCGCCGCCCTAAAGCTAAGCACAGTGCTGCCAACACTGAAAATCAATAAGTCTGAGCATGCGTTATGCAGCTCAGTGCTTGGCCGGGTCGGCTGCAACTGAATAATAGATTTATTATTGCCGATGGATTCAATATTTTCCGATGACAGTCTGACCAAAGGCAGCTAGAATCTGATTTCAGAAATGATGGTAGACTTAAAAACAATAGCAGACTTGTCAGAATAACAAATATTTTTGTATTATTTGAATAAAATTATGTTTTGTACGTCAGTCCGTCCTATAGTCCATCCGTCCGACCAATATTTCTGCAATATTTGGAGTATTTCATAGAAAATTTATGCCAGCACCCATGGCATTAAGTAAAATTAATAAATTAAGTTTCAATGTAGTTTCTCTCTTCTCTTATGTTATTCACGAAGCTTACGAATAAGCTTCAAAACGTCTCTTTCATTTTAAGGTTGATTGTAGAGGGTTACATATTTTAAAACTTTAAGAAAGGAACTACTATTAAATATTCAGAAGTTTCGAAAGGTCAAGATGAAGGTGAGTGAGGATAATCAATAAGGCATGCCAGCGCATGCGTGTTATAGCTTTGCCCGGGCAAGCTAAGAAAAATATTACACTATTTCTAAAAATATAATGAATTTCGAAGGTAGTCCATGTAATATTATGTTATTATATAATAAAATGCATTTTCATTAAATACATTATAATATATAATATAACTAATACTAAATATACTTACTTTGGCCTTCTTACAACTCAGCGTAGGTTCTTCTTGCTTTATGAAACACACACACAAACGCACACAATCCCAAATGGACCTAACTTAACTTAAATACCAAAATTAAAATGAACAAAGAGAACATACAACCAAACTCAACAAAGACTAAACACAAAATGGACTGTTATAGAGAAAATCAATAAAGTGTACCAGTGCTATTGCGCCGACGCGGCGACGCCCTAAAGCTATGCACAGTGCTGCCAACACTGAAAATTAACAAGACTGAGCATGCGTTTTGCAGCTCAGAGTTTGGCCGGGTTAGTGCAGCCAACTTAGGGTGTATGCAGACCGTACAACTGAATAACAGATTTCTTATTGCCAATAGATTCAATATTTCCTGACGAAATTCGAACCAGAGACAGCTAGGACCTTATTTCAGAAATGGTGGTAGAATTACAATAACAGATTTGTCAGAATAACATGTATTTCTTTACTATTTTATTTTAATATAAAGTTGGATGAAATTGTATATAGACCATCTGTTTCGTCTTCTGCCCGCCCGCCAGCAGAACTATAAAACTCGTGAACAAAAGAACAATATTTGAATTTGGAGTATTTAATTCAAAATTTATAAATTACACATAAAAAAGTTATATCGTTCACCAGCACCCAAGCCATTAAGTGAAATTAATACATTAAGTTTCAATGTAGTTTCTCTCTTATTTTATGTTTTTCTCCAAGACTACGAATAAGCTTTAAAAAATCTTTTTTATTTGAAAGTTGATTTTAGAGGGTTATATCTTTTAAAACTTTATGAAAGGAACTGCTATTAAATATTCAGAAGTTTCGAAAGGTCAAGATGAAGGTGAGTTAGGATAATCAATAAGGCATGCCAGCGCATGCGTGTTATAGCTTTGCCCGGGCAAGCTAAGAAAAATATTACACTATTTCTAAAAATATAATGGATTTCGAAGGTAGTCCATGTAACATTATGTTATTATATAATAAAATGTATAAATTATAAAGTAAATAAATAAAGTACATAAATTATAATATATAATATAACTAATACTAAATATACTTACTTTGGCCTTCTTACAACTCAGCGTAGGTTCTTCTTGCTTTATGAAACACACACACAAACTCACACAATACACCTAACTAAACTTAAATTACCAAAATTTAAATAAATAAAATGAACATACAACCAAACGCTTCTAGGACTAAACACAAAATGAACTGTGATAAGGAAATCAATAATATGTAGTACCAGTGCTATTGCGCCGACGCGGCGCCGCCCTAAAGCTGTGCACAGTGTTGCCAACACTGAAACTCGCTTTCCCCGGACCCTCTGAACGGAGCAGGCGCGCTACATTGCTAATTACTGTTTGTTTATTTTCAAATTTTATTCCAAAACTTCGATCAAATAAATAACGCGAGTGTACTAGGATCACATAACGCATAATGCTACATCAAAACTAAGGGTACTTAAACGAAAGTATGACGATGATTTAGGAGTCTTCAAGGCATCGTCTTAGTATCTAAGGCTTCAGTCTCAGATGCTAAGCTTCAATGGGGCCCACATATAAATAATTTAGCGAACAGACTTAGTTCTGCAGCATACGCGGTAAAAAAGATTCGTCATATGACAAATACTGCTAGGCTTGTTTATTTTAGTTATTTTCACAGCATTATGTCCTATGGCATTTTATTATGGGGTAATGCTGCTGATATAGATTCTATTTTCGTCCTGCAGAAAAGGGCTGTTCGTGCGATATATAAAATGGGCCCAAGAGATTCATTAAGGGATAAATTTAATGAAGTTAAAATAATGACGGTGCATAGTCAAAATTTAATTTATGCCCATAATAATATATCAAAATTGTTAAAGAAAATGCACTGTAACAATATAAATATTAGAAGCAAAAATAAACTCGTTGTGCAGTTTACTAGGCTACACAAAATTGCAAATTCATTCAAGGGCAATTGTATATTATTTTATAACAAATTACCAAATGAAATCTTTGAGATGTCTCTCAATAAGTTCAAAGTTTATATAAAACGTAAGCTTACAGAAAAATCCTATTATAATATTAAGGATTATTTAAACGATAAAAAAGCTTGGGTGTGAATTGCTCTAGCTTCATAGCTTAATTTAAATTTACTGGAAGATGGTGATAACAAAAAAATAAATTTACCCGGCTAAGTTTGTTGTGGGCTCTTCTTAGACCACGGCGCGTTTGGAACCCTCGTAGCTTTAGTTTTAAGTTTACGAATGTGGTTATTGCCATCATCTCACTACCGAGCAATACTTATGTACGCATCAAAAGTGCCACCTATGGGCCTACTTGAATAAAGATAGTTTTGACTTTGACATACCGTTTAAGTGTTTTCATACCCATTTAGTTCGGACGTTTTTGAGTGCTGACCTGATGTCTATTAGATAGTAGTGCATCGGTACAACAGGCTCTGTGCTTTGATCGATCCTTTATTCAATTTATACAGCAGATTTGCCACATAATATGCTAATGCTTGCTAGGGCTTTCAAACCGGTGTCGGTTATAATTCCGGTATAGGAATAATTTCGGTTAAGGTTAATTTAAACCGGTTATTAACCCAAATTTTCCGGTAAATTAAAACCAGTTCCGAGCCCTGTTTCTAGCAAGTGACATTTGACCAAGCAAAGCATCTTAAAAATTCCAAATTCAGCTAGTTAAAATCGATCAGGGGCTCACAAGTGTCTGATTATATATCAGTTACACCGGGCAGCCAAGAGTTACAGAGTGAATCTACTGTTAATTATCTAGACCTAAATTTGAACAGGAAACTGACTTGACACACTATTCAAAAATAAGCGTAAAGAATTGAACCTCCAATACCATACCTCCAATACTAATTAGTAGTATAAAAGTGCATAATATTTAGAACTCTGGGGATCAACAAGCAATTCTAACAAAGGTTCTAAAACATCATCCCTAGAGCAATCTCAGGTGCACCTCGGCTAGCACGGAATGAGGAAATGCACAAATATATTGATATATCAACTATCACAGAGGAAGTGAACAGTAACTCCAAGAAACACATGCTCAGATTCGAATTACCGCTCAACAACCATAACAAAATTACTAGCCAATTACCAGATAGCCTAAAATTTCTTACAATATTTCAAGTCTGGAAGTATAATTTTATATTGATTTATGGGGCTGTTCAAGTGTTATATAAGCAGATTTTTTTAAGAATTAATAACCCATCCCTCCCCCTTGTCAGCAAAAGTAAGCACAGCTCTTACCCCTCCCTCCCATGCTTATGTAAACATTGGTACAATTGATTGATTTATGAGCAGCAGTTAAGGAATAGGTTTGGAATAGAGTACTGTAACACACATATTATTCAATTAAATAAATTTTACTGACAAGGTATTCAACATAGAGTAAGTTACAAATATTATAATCTTAAGTAATATTAACAACAAAACAAACTTCTTTTAAATTTTTGGTATATATATTAAATTCAAATAACAGTTTTCAGTTTATGACACCCAAATCCATGATAGTAAGTTTTCAATGACATTGTATATTTGCTACTCAATGTTGTGAGTCTGCTCACTTTCAACCAATTGTGGAAAGTCTACATTGTTCTTATTTAAGCCATTCAACATCTTAATGCTTTAAGTTTTAAATAATGCATTATTTTTTTATGGATTTTCGCAATCCTACCCATATTCAATATTTGTAGGAATCCCCAAAAATGCATTTCATTTTCTGCATAGACAATGTGTGGGTTGCAATATGTATTGAAAAGTAAATAATTACTGCTGACGTAAGCACTATCTAGATCCTCCCCTACCATGTTATCAAAAATAAGCAAAGACCCCTGCCTCACTCTATAGTGCTTACGTAATACTTGAACGGCCCCTACTTCAGTATAGTTTCATCTCAGTACATAAGTATAAATAAATATATTTTTAGCTTATTATTTTTACTATACAATTTTATTTATTCCCACAAACTTAACAAGTTTAGCAGGGATAATCTTATGGTTAGAACTTCAGCCTTCCTTCTAGAGGAGACTGAGTGGGATCCCCAGAACCTTTGGTTTTCAGAGTTTTATGCGCTTTTATTTTAAGCAAATAAAATGTAACTTGCTAACACAGTGAATGAAAAACCTATTTACGGAAACCTGCTAGCCTCTGATTTCTCCATAACAATCTCTAAGGTGTAAGACTACCAATCCAGGTCAAACCCTTTCTCATTCTGCGAGGACACTTTTTCCTTTTTTTTTTATAGTAATAATTGAGGGACCAAGCATATGGCCCATTTGAGGCTAAGTGGTAAACCTATAAACTATTTATGAAGGTGTAGAAGACTTAAAGAGCTTGATGCTAAACACGATGAGCTAAAGGCCCGAGCACCAGCGGCCGTATCATATAACTACATTGACGGGTAGTGAATGCAGCCGCACGTTTAGCACAAAATCAGGTTATGCGAGAAATCTAAGAGCTCACCAGCGACGCTCTCAGCCGACAGTCGCTGTGACCGAATATGTTTAGGATTGATTGATTGATTAATGAAGGCAACATGCTGTCATGTCTCCATCAATATGTGGCCTAGGTGGTGGTTGTGTAATTACACTGGCCACTATGACCTTCAGGCCGGAACACAGAATTGTATCAATACCGCTTAACGGCAGAATTAAACATGGCGATAGTAATTTCCCGGACAAGTTTTATCACAAAAAGCTCTACAGCTACTAACACCTTTGCTGTGTAGTGATGAGTTGATAATGAATTTTAGCTTTCCTTTGCCACTTTTTTGATCGCAGTCTCCCTCAATAAAACATGCTAAAAAATAAAATGTTGTTGCCATATTCTATTATTATATTCTATGCTATTTGAATTAACACTGATTGGCAATTGTTACCAGGATAATTAGGTCTGCACCCGAAAAACAATAATGAATGATCATAGATAACAGCGATACAGCGTAACCGGTGTAAAGAAAAAGCTCTGAAGCTTTGTAAGAGGTTGCCTACATATCGATAAAACGTGTTAAAAGATATCCTAGGTAGTACTTAAAAACCTGGAAAAAAGCTTTCGCAGATTTAGAAGGTATCTATTTTAGTATAAAACAACTTTTCAAATTTAAAAAATACTTACTTTGGCGGCGGAACTGTTCATAATCGACATCTTTCTTGTTTTTTGTATTTCCAAGATTATTTAACCATAAAGTTTGAATAAAGCAAAATTAATATTCACTAAGAAACTAAACCAAACCAAACATTAACAATAAACACAAGCTAGAAACTTAAAATGAAATAACTAAAATAATTAAAGCACACTTTTGAACAAAAAGCAAAAAACAAAATGAGAAAAACCTAACATGACAAAAACAATAACAAAGACTAAATCCCTACATAAAGAGAGAGAAAACTTCTGTGTGCGCTACAGATAACGAACCACCAAAGAGATTTTTGGTTTGGTATTCTCTTTGGTAATGGCAGAAGCTTGTCGCTTGCTCAGATAGTTACAGGACCGTCGCGTCGCTTGTGGACACATTATACTCAAGTTAGAGGATTGTTATAAAAAAAATCTCTGTTTTGATAAAAATAGAGGCAATTCATAGGTATAGGACCATCTGAGAAGCATGTAGGAGGAGGATAGGATCTAGTCTGTGGTACCTGTAATAAGTAATTAATTTACAAGTCCGATCATAATCATCATTAGCCCGATAAAGGCCACGGGCATAGACCATTATTATGCAAATTATTAGGTGGGCATGGGTCTCCTCTCGGAATAAGAAAGTCGTCTAACAAGCTAGCCAAGTGCGGAATGGTGGACGTCACACGCCGTTGAGAACATAATCCAGAATTGTCAGGCATGTAGGCTTTCTCACGACGTTTTCTTTGGCCGTATAAAGCTAGTGATTTTAGATTGATTAAATTTTAAAAGCGCATAACGCCCAAAAGTCAGTTTGCGTGCCGGGGCTAGAACTCCACGAAAGGAAAGTCAAAGCCTACCTACAATGCTATCGCCGCTTCAACACTCGCTTTTAATCATACTTTACCGATAGTAGGTAACCAAGCAATGCCACTTTAACGCAGATGCATGTTATATATTTAATATTGTCGTTAGTGGATTGGTCCTAAGTCACAGCAATTAGGCCTAAAAATAAAAATTATAGGCATTCAAGGCTTTTATTTCATAAGATTAAATTTAATTAGAGGGAGAGTCGATGGGGAGCAGATTCTCAAAGATTGCACAGTATTTTTTTAAATTTGATATATATACTAACAGTGCCATCTATCCAGCTCAATAGTTATCACTAACAGCGCCATCTATCAAGCTGACTAGTAACTGCCGTAGGAAACCTAACATCTGTTATAAAAGTATTTGACAGCAGGAACGAAATAAGGGAAGTGGGTAGTATGGAATATTGGATATAGATGGCGTCACAATACCATACAAACTAGGAAGAAATTGAACTTTACTTTAATATTTTAAAAGCTAACATCCCGAAACTATCATGAGAAGCTTACAATTTTTAAAATATAGGTAGTGTATAATATAGGTTTATACAGGTTTACAGTATTTATAAAAAATATATGTTATATAAATTAGAGATAGTTATTACAGAAATGAATACATACATATATATATATGTATGTATTCATTTCTGTAATAACTATCTCTAATTTATATAACATATATTTTTTATAAATACTATACATATGTATGAATATATGTATATAACTTACTTATATACATATATATATATATAACTTACTTATATACATATATATATATATATATATATATGTATATAAGTAAGTTTATATTTGTAATTTGTTTATATAAGTAACTACTAAATGAAAAGTTTATAATTGCACGTCATTTTGAGGTCAATAATTCATCAAAATAGGCACTACTTTTTAGGAAAATAATGTGTTTAATACAAAGGCAGATCCTATAAAGTATTATTATAAGTTTTTTCCCACAAATGAGAACTCGGAAACTATTACAGTACCTAGTTCTTTGTCATGTGCACTTTTTTCTAAGAAAACAAACTGCAGCTACTTCTTAATGTACTTACTTGAAGGTACTTGAAGTGCTATAATATTGTTTCAGAGGACCTAAAGATACAGATGGGCCACGAATTTGACCTTGACCTTCATAGCATTCTCCAGGCATCAATTTCTTATTCGGTTGTTTATGTTCCGATGGCTCAACCTGCTATTTCAAGTCAATATAGCCATGATATCATGCCATTGCCATTGCATTAATGCCATTGCTTCATATGATTTCTTCTTGACAAAGATAAATACCTCCAGGTACCAAGACAATGACAATGGACAATGTAGGAAATCTGATATATTGAGCAACTAGCGGTCCCTCGATACTTCGCCCGCGTAAGAGTCAATCGCTAAAGATAGTCGTAATATTATGTTGTCGCTACTACCAAACTACTAAAACTAAATCGGAAAAAACTAAGGACGGTAGTAAGTATGATAACAGGGCATTGCTCAGTAAACAAACACCTTTTCATTTTAGGTATAACCGACAGTCCTCTGTGCAGAGCATGCATGGAGGCAGATGAAACACCGACTCACGTACTACTCCAATGTAGAGGAGTAAAGGAACAACGCGCAGCATACCTTGACTCCCCAGCATCACTCCCTGAAGCACTTGGCGACCTGGGCGGCCTGCTAAGCTTCTGGAGTGAGCTCGGCTGGCTGGAGTGACCCAGCGGGGAGCCGTACCAGTGGCACTACGTACAACGGAAGGTTCCGGCCGACCAAGTACGGAGACAAGCCCAGAGGAAGAAGAAGAAGAAGAATTATGTTGTCGCGGACTTTTATTAGAATTAAAAACCAATTGCGTCATACTTAGAAAAAAAAATAGAGTTTATCAATGCATTCATTTGAATTTAATTCAAAAAGTTTTTAGGTTTTTATTTTTATTCATCTGACTAGATTTAATTTAAGTGTACTCGTATGGTTCTCGCTCCAGAGATGGGCGATAATAACTGCGACACAGTCTTGCACTATAGCAGTATTATCAAATTTGGGTTCCACATTAGGTACCTTATGTTCGCCTAATTTTGTTCTATTTTCAATTTACTGTGTACTTAACTGTTAATTGAAATAAACTTACTATTATTATACTTACTACTTACTTCCCTTGTTTTGGCGTAAAGTTTTCCGTTTACGCATCGCACCTATCGGAATTTCTCAAAAAGGATATTTTGTGCTGTCTTCGCAACATTTCTCATTGAGCAGCGTTGCCATGGTAGCTATTGATCGTAGAGTGATGTTATACTCATAGACAATAAAACAAATTAAAAAGCTTTATAAAATTAAAGCTGACCTGCGCCCAGTTCATTGGGCTTTAAACATGTTCACTCGTGATGTAATTATGAATGTGGTTTGGTTAGTACTGAGCGCTATGATTTATTTCCTGACTTCTAATTCTCGATTCTAAGACTCTAATTCTTCCTGAATTATAATTTGACTGCATATGTATGTAGGTATTTATTTTCATGCTAATTTGGCTAGATATCCAAGTTTCAAGTGATTGAAATGATTATGCTTCAATAAATAATGTTAATGTTTACGTAGTGTTCAAAATTTGTCTTTATACCTACTAGGTATAACTGATTTAATTTGTTATTTGGTACCAAAATATTATACGATCCTACAGGAGTTCCAACCCGATATAAGCCAACATAGATTATTTCTAAATAGATTGACATGTTGAACAATAAAACACCTAATAGAATTATTAATATAACTCAGAAGATTACGACATGGTCGCGGTTCCATACCTATCTTGTATTATTTCTTTAACCATTCGTCCCAATTATGTGCAATAATAGTTGGAAAATCCAAAAGTGCACGCCTCATAATCTCATTCATTACAATAAAATTGAGATTATTTGTAAATATTAATTAAACTATATCTAACTATACCGTGAAAAGAAATAGGCTTCTATTCCTCAAAATACTGAAGCCTAAAAAAAACCCAACTCGATAAGTTATCGTGACCACAAGATACGGGATCCGCACATACAGACACATGGACGTCCAACAAAACTTTTTTTAACCATTTTTGAATTAGTTTAAATTAGTTTAAAATTTGAGATTTTAATTCAATTGTATTAAAATCTCAAATTTTAATGATGAGTGAAATTTGGTTGTCCGGTAATGAGATAATTGGATAATGCGTTATAATAAAACTTCAAAGTATAAAACACTTTTTTCCGTTGTGGTTTTTTCTACAAACGTAGAATAAGGCGAAAGATAAAAAAATTTAAAACATTTTTATCTCGTTACGCCAAAGAAGTATAACTTCGCGTAATAAGTACACACATCTTTTTTATTTAAATATAAAAACCTCTTTTGCTACTTAAATATAAAAGTTTTAGTTAGGCAAGTATACATGCTGTTGTTAACTACTTTTTAGATATTGTTAAGCTCTAAAACTTTTCTATAGAGCTCAATCATACATAACTCATCGTAAGGCAATCATACATAACGTTCGAAGAAACGTTTTCTTTTGACCGTTTTTTGTCCGACGTAAATACTTTGCAAATCCGATTACACGTTTTCATGTAAATATAGAGCCATGGCATATGGCAATCACAAATAGTGTGGGTTTATATTGGTGAAAAATATTTTCGGAAGATTTTCGTGATATTACCATCGACAATCTCACAAACTCACAAACTTTACCTCTATAATATTCGTATATTATGTAATGCACACGGTCCACACGGCAAGTTCTGTACTTCTTTAATATATAGGATACACGTGTGTTTTATGCATGTAAAGTACGTGTCGTATATGAAAATCTAGCACGTCTCGTATACAGTACGCAAGTGTCGTTTATGCAAGTTTAGTACTTCCCGTATACAGTGCGTAAGTGTCTATTATGCATGTTTAGTACGTCTCGTATACGGGAACCAAGTGACTTTTATGCAAGTCTAGTACGTCTCGTATTCAGTGCGCAAGTGTAGTACTACCCTTATACAGTGCGCAAGTGTCTATTATGCATGTTTAGTACGTCTCGTATACGGGAAACAAGTGTCTTAAACAAGTTTGTTTTTTATCCCAGTTTAGTACGTCTCGTACATAGGTCGCAAGTGTCTTATGTGCAAGTTTAGTACGTCTCGTGTAAAGGAAGCAAGTGCTTTTATGCAACTTTTGTACATCTCGTATTACGAAGCAAGTGTCTTTTATTCAACTTTTGTACTCTCGTTTTAGGAAGCGAGTATCTTTTAGCAAGTTTCGTACGTCTTGTATACTGAAAGCAATTGTCGTTAATGCAAATCTAGTACGTATTGTATACCGAAAGCATGTGTCTTTAGTTCAAGTTTAGTATGTGTCGCATAGAGGTAGAAAGTGTTTTTTAAGCAAATAAAGTACGTCTCGTATACAGGTCGCAAGTGTCTTATATGCAAGTTTCAACAGTTGCGTGTATAGGGTTTTTTGTACAAGTATGCAACATATGTATGATGAAGCCTTAAACACAAAACTTCTATGAATTAAATAATAAAAAATGCACTTATTCCTATTGAGTACCTACCCTGATTAAATAGGGAAATCCGTTGCTTTGTACTACTTGTGCTTAGACAAATAAATCGGGATTCAAACCGAGTTATTCCGCCGAGTATGAGCCATCAAACAACTGCCGAATATGCCGAGTACCGAGTAATAAACTAGTACTTACTCAGTCTTTCACTAATTTTAATATTATAATATAATAATTAAAAATAAGAGTAGCATCAGTTCACCTTTCTCGTTTTCAAAGTCTTTCCACCCGTTATTGTAGCGCTTGTTAGACAATTTGCGGTCTGCCTTTGTTTGTGAATTTTAATTACTTTATTGTTTTACTAACTTACTTTTAGCTAAATTAATTAAATGTAATGTATCTTATATCTTTAAACGAGCAATTCCTGTAGGTATATATATAATTGGAATCTCAGAATTGCTTCCAACTAACTTCATAAAATTTAGTACACAGGGGGTTTCGGGGGCGATAAAGCTAGAATCGATCTAGCTAGGATTCATTTATATTGGAAACTCGGAATCATTTATATTGGACATACGACTATTTTTTTAAGTTGACTCATTCGCGGACGAAGTCGCGCGGGTCCTCTAGTATTGTATAGATACAGGAAGATTATAGGTTAGAAAGCCTTTTATTTCTTATATTTTTAGATGTCCGGTAGATAGGCCGTATGGCGTCGGTACATAGGTATGTCATATAAAATTGATATATATACTTTAAAAATGTAACTCATAAAGGACATACCTCTTCACAAATAACAGGAAGTCGCAACTCGCATGGTATATGATAACGATCGAATGCATGCATACCATCCTGTTAATATTAGAAATGCGAAAGTTAGTGAGGATGGATGTACGGATGGATGTGTGTATTTATCAACGTACGTTAGTAGGTACGATTACATAGCAAGCCACGATGATTATGATGTTAGCATCAGATCTATTGTAGCTTCTCGATTGACTCATACGCGGACGAAGTCGCGAGGGTCCGCTAGTTTCAGAATAAAGCTTGCGCCAACCAAATGCTTTGCGCCTATTTATTTCATAATACCTTCAAATTTAGTTTTATTTCTAGTGTTTCAAGTTCAGTTTCTCTATGTAGGATTTCTGATATCCCGATGCTATACCTACGCCCATAGGGCAAGCCAAATTGAAATGCCGAATTTGATTGAGATAAATAAATAAATAAATATACTACGACAATACACACATCGTCACCTAGCCTCAAAGTAAGCGTAGCTTGTGTTATGGTAACTAAGATGACTGATGAAATTTTTTTATGTACATAAAACACATAACACCCAGACACTGAAAAACATTCATGTTCAACACTCAAACATTTGTCAGTTGTGGGAATCGAAACCACGGCCTTGGACTCAGAAAGCAGGGTCGCTGCCCACTGCGCCAATCGGCCGTCAATACAATGGAGATGAATTCAGTAGTTCGTTATTATGTTGGATGGCTACAATTAGAGAAAGGTACATACTTCGGTGTTGAAAATAAATCCGGGTACACTACTAATATTGAAGCTTCCAAAACCACTCCACTTTAGTAGTGTTGTTTCTTGAACAGGCGGTTAGTCACTTCATTCATTTAGCAGTTGACAGTAATTATTTAAGCTCGTTTGTTTTAAATATTTACCATAATATGAGGAAAATGGGAAAGTTTGTGAGCCAGCGCAACATTCCGCAGGTGTAAAGTGAGACTACCTAGAGGCGTCTTTTCTGTTTCGGGATACAATGCACTGCATGCTATAATTGTTGAATGAGGATTCTGTATTTTCTCAATTCTATGGCCCTAAAGGACGTTGCAAAGAAGTTAGTAGTAGTAAATCATTCGCGACAGAGCCTTATTTATTTCGGCAAGCAGCTTGGCTGTGTTCCGTTCTGAAGGGAAGGGTGAGAAATTATTACTAAATTCTATATGAATACATTACCTACGTTACGTACGTAGAACATTTGAAGAGTTCCCCCGATTTTTCCAGGAGCCCTCAAAATGATCTTCATTAAATTAAAAAAAGACCACTTATGACATACCAAACAAAAAAAATAGTAGATATAGTACGCGTATCAAATATAAAAATCAAACCTCGAATTTTTTTTAAGTCGGTGGAAAACGTAAATTGTTGATTTTTTTATTTTTTATGTTTGTTGACGAGCTCTTGACTCCACTCACACCTGATGGTAAGCGATGCAGCCTAAGGTGGAGCGCGCTTGCCTAGAAGATGCCTATTCACTCTTTATTTGAAGGTACTCATCTTGTAGGTACTGGGGAAAATGGAAGCTAAAGGGGCATTCCAAATCCTATCCGTGCGGATCAGAAACGAAGATGCGAAGCGCTGTTGATGTTGGATAAGAGCAACTGCCGAGTTTCTTGCCGGCTTCTTCACTGTGGAATCTGCCTTCCGAACCGGTGGCAGAGTCACTACAAACAGACTGATGTACCTAGTTATAGAGTAAGCCTAGTTGAAATAAATTCAGTTTGTATTTTCTACATTATTTTGTATTTTGAATACATTATGTCCAGTACAAACCATGCAGTGCCCACGGTCGAAGAGCGGATAAAAAAGTGTGTGAAGATTACTAGACTTTTTCGTTTCTTCGCGGAGGAAATATTTCCTGCCGATGCTTTTAGCAATGCTGTGGATAATATTTTGAATCTGTGGTGAAAATAAAAAACTTCGTCTCTAATTCACGTCTTATTTAATATATTTTACATCGATTTTAAGAACAAAGACGTTCATGGAGATACCTACAGAATAAATAGCAATCACTTATAATTAAAATCACACGCCATTGACTAGAGGCGTTTTATTATTTACAAATTACACCAAACATCACAAATTCTATTATTTTAATAACGTTACACATCAAGTTTTTTAACGAGTCTTCACAAAGCTGCCGAATAACCCGCCAACATAAAGCCTATAGACTAACTGTCGGCAGGTTTGATACTTATGTAGACTCTATGGACTTAACCTAAACAACTTTCTTTATACATTTCGATAAAATACACTGAAACTGTTCAATTAGAATCTATTTAGCCTAGGCGTTGTCAATAATTCCAAAGCTGGATAAAAAGATTGACTTGTAACAGGGATATTCCTGTAAAAACGTGTATCTAAACAACGTGCACGTATAGCACATGCTCCGCATTCGATTTAACATTCGGTTTCGTTAATCGAGTGGAGACAATTTTCTTAGGGGTAGTATTACTAAGCCGTAGTGTTCCACAGGACTCGAGTGATATTCCTCCAGCAATCACGCTATAATATCAAGTCAAGACAGTGAATTTAATTCTGTCCGTAGGAAAAAAACCGCTACTTGTGCAATATTCACAACAACTATCAACAAAGATTTAAAATATTTAGATGGGAGCTTTCTTTTTTATTGATAGCAGAAATGCGAAAGGAATTAAATTACTAATAATTTTTCCCTAATGCAGTGTTTCTCATCTTATACAGTGTTGCCATTGGCAGATAGTCAAACAAAACATACGACAGCTCCAAATGTAACAATCCCTTCTTACCCCCGTTGACACATCGTTGTTTTTAATAAATTGGCCAACCAAATTCAGAATCACAGGTATTACGTATACGTAAAAAACACAAAAAAAAACTTAGTTGAACTCACAATCAAGACCCCAAAAGACGCTCGCTCGTCTGATTATGTGGGATAGAAGACTTGGAAATACACGCGAGTGAGTGAATCCGCGATAAGGCGAAGTCAAGTGTGCCAATCAATACGACAATGACCCAGTAGTGTCCGTTTCACGATAATTTCCCTTTTCAATGGAAAATATTCAAATCCTGAAAGTAAGTGACATTCTGAGGCGTGTAAAATGAAGGGGACATGAAAGGGTCAATAGTAAGGTAAAATATTACAAAAGTAACATTCTGGAAACGCAGAACTTTTAACTTCCATTCCTTCCACATTGGGGGATCAAACAAGACAAATAAGTATATAAATTGAGGTTGGGAGGTTTTTCTTACTTCGTGCACCCCCCCCGCGGTCAAACAATATAACTGCCTGAAAGCAGACTACCCACTTCTATTCTGTGGTCGCACTTGATTTCCCAATTAGTGAAGTTTCAATACAAATTAAATATGAAGTGTTTGAAATTAATGCCATTGTTTTATTAAAGTATTTGCAAGATTGTGAAGACTGCACTGCAGAACTATAACCCGGCAATTGAGACATGAATAGTATGATATTGCATTGTTATTTAAATATTTATTAAGAAGTAGTTGGTACAGTATTGTTTTATATTACAATGTTAAACAATGTGGACGTGTTGTTGAAAAGAAGTTTCTTAATATAATGCTTAATTTAGAACCATCTTACTAACATCAGCAACCTTTAACTTATACAGTGCATAAAATCTCCTTCAAGTGGGCGTGGGCAATAATGAGAGGACGTTTAATTAAAACAAACTTGGGTTTGAAAATTACCAACTTCGTAACGCCCTTACCGCCTGCAATCGAATCCTCATTCATTTCCTCATAATAATCCCCACCTCATGATAAAGAACAGCACCTTTATTATAGGTACTGATATTCTGGAGGAACCGGAAATAAGCAAAGGTAATAGAACTTCCTCAACTGACATGACTTCCCCCTATAGACATGATGACAGTAACATAGAATCGCTAAATATCGTATTTATCGAATGATATTATTTATGTATTATAAAAAACGTATTTCTTTTTATATTCGAAGTGAGATTGGTAATTATTTTCAAGAAATATAATTGCAAAAATTAGCGATCCGCCATGACAGATGTAACGCCGAATACAAAATTATGACGTCACTTCTATATAAACATAATTTTGCATCGCGTATATCAAAAAATTCTGCGTATATCAAGTATTTTGTGATTTCAAACTATAACCATAGCATACAGTTATTCGTTCTTAAAAAAAATCTTTAAAACAAGGATTTACGCGTGTGAGTGAGTTTTCAGTATCATTTCAAATTCATCTTACGAGTTATCTACGATTACATCTTAGATATCTGCATGAGTTGAGGTATCGAATTCTTTTTGTACAAACGAAGTAAGTGTTCCTTAAAATAGTTATATAAGTTGGTAGGTATAATCTATTAGACGCTGTATATTTATAACATTTAAGTAAATTACAAATACGAAAGTTAAAAATAGTTTCACAACATTGCTTTTCAATATTTTACGACACAATTTGATGAATATTTTTCATCATTTTTTTTTGTATGAAAATGTCTTTTCATTATAATATAACTACAACATTCAGTGAAGCAACACGCTTATGGTACCTAATGTTACAAAGTTTACTGAAGAAACAATTATTAAAAGTGACTGCACAAAAATACTTTCTTACACAGACATTATCCTCCTGTAGTCGGGTTAAAATCAATTATTTTTACATTTTTTTAAAAAACCTTATGTGCATGACTTGTAATAAGTACCTAAACACTAATTACACACCTAAACAGTGCGCGCAGTTTATACAATAACACATGTACGATTACGTCTCGCTTTAATACTTTAATTTTTAAATATTTTATAGTATACCTACAACTATCTTATTTATTTGTTTATAACATACATATAAATATTTAATTCCGTCGCTGAAAGAATGCATTACTAACGTCTGTCTTGTCAGTCAAAAAGAACAATAATAAATAGTAGACCGTATAGATAGTAGACGTTACAGTATAAAGTAACAAAAAATTTAAAGTTGTTAGGTATATAACTTATTTATATAAATAATTCTTGTGTGCGTGTGTATGTCACTGAACTCCTCCTAGGCAGCTGGACCGATTTGAATGAATTTTTCGGTATACGTTTGGGTTGAATCCTGGATGGTTTAGATTCCCAAATTAGCCCGACAGATGGCGCTGGGGTCCGCTAGTTATTTTATAGCTCGAATCACTTTCGGGGGGCCGATTTCAAATCCTAGCAACCACCTCTAATTTTACTAAGTTATGTGCTTTTTAAGTAATTAAAATATCACTTGCTTCAACGGTGAAGGAAAACATGAGGAAACCTGCATGCCTGAGAGTTCTACATAATGTTCTCAAAGTGTGTGGAGTCCACCATACCGCACTGGGCCAGCCTGGTGGACTACGGCCTTAAACTCTTCGCATTGTAGGAGGAGACCCGTGCTCTGTAGTAGGCCAGTAATGGGTTGATGTGATAAAGATGATGAATGATACAAACATGAGTTAGTAGGACAATTAATAAGCGATAAAAAAATTATTATATTAAAGAAATGGCAATTAAAATCCCAAGTTCCATCTTCAATCGTATTCCTATCAGGTCAGCATTCTTTCAATGGCAGAACTAACACATCATCATCATCATCATCATCATCATCATCTCAACCAATTGACGTCCACTGCTGGACATAGGTCTTTTGTAGGGAGTTCTACAATGCACGGTCCTGGGCCGCTTGCCTTACACTTGCTTGCGGAACTTACACAATACACCATAATTGTAGAAAAACGCTACTGATGCGTATATCAAGTGCGGCGTTGTGTCAAGGCCATCACTTTCAAATAATCTCTCAATTTTCTCATTGAAAAGGAAAAAGACGAGAAAATGGTTATCTCATGGCGCGTATTTCACCTCTACAGGCATTCGAATCATGAAAACCCCAAGAAGATCCGAGATTGTAACTTATTGAAGATGTATTTACTCGTTTAAGCATTGGTTATAAATAAAAGTTTATCTGTAACACAGTAAGTCACGTCCCTTTTTGGCCTAGAGACCTTTCATAAAATATATTTATATGAGAGACTTTTGATATATATCTTGGGTTTTCGCATTCATCGTTAAAGTCAAAATTCCAAATAACGCTCGCAGATTTATCGTCACACATTTATTTATCACCCTAAACAGTAACTACGACCTAACAATACACTTTAAAAGCCACGCCAAACCGGTGTCTAACCTGCCTCTGCGCTGGCGTTCAAGTGCGCATACCTCCTTCGTCTCGATGAAGCATTAAGAATGCAGATAGCTCGCATCAGTGTGGCCTATGCTTAGCACAAATCCAGCGTAAAAAGTACTTTCCACAATAAACACAAAAATTTACAAGGTAGAATAGAAACCGTGCCCGAAGACCGAATTGTGGACATCGGTTACAGTGGTAGAATGACTAGTTTTAGTTTCTGTGCACTTTGTAAAGTCCTTAGGATAAATGCGCTGCTTCGTATCATCTTTACGGAGAGCGCCATCGGTGAATCAGTGGTCCGTACTGAAGTATGAATTCTGCATAAGATACAGCTTGTCTATCGGGTTGACTACTGCGCCCGTGCCGAGGTTCAATGGCTCGTGTGAGGAGTGGTTGCCAAGCTGATGAGCGTGGTGAGGGACTTCCAAGTTCTGTAAGCTCATCGTATCAGAAGCGCCTTCATCCAGGTGATCAAAGTTGCTGCCGTCGAGAGATATATCCGAACTGCAGAAGCTGTCGCCAGAGTGTGTTGGATAATCTGTAAGTAAACGATGCATATATAAGTCGAATGCGAGTGTCTATCCTCCAATCTTATAAAAATCGCTTAGAATCGGTTGCAATAGATCAGCTGTCGGTGTCAACTCATCTATTACTTTATAAATATAAGTAGCTTATACGCTTAGTGTCGTTACATGTACTCGTACAGGTACCTGTAGCCAATATTGCTTTATTGATCTACTGCAATCGAGGAGTCGTTTTTGAGTATGGAAATACTTGAAAATCGGAGTAAAATGGATCTTATTTGCATAGCGGTACAGGTTATATTTCCCTACAATTTTTATATATTATTTATTTTAGAGTTTAATACGTGAGGTAGACCTATTAAACGACCCTAATTATTGATTAATAATTAGTTTACTATAATTATTAATTAAACATTCCTTGCTGGTGTAACTACAGGCATATGAGGCTAAACTAGTAAGCTACGTCTCAAATTGATAGACAAAGTGTGGCATGTGTGGCTGTGAAGATTGTTTCCATTACCATCATTCAAATATGTTTAAATGTATATATGTATATATATGTGTATATATATATTAATACTAGGTGTTGCCCGCGTCTTCGTCTGCGTTTGATTTTGGTTTCTTATTTGGCATTCAATTTAGTTATAGTTCTAAAAAAAATTAATGTATTCACTATGGCTAAGCCTTAAATGAGGGGTTTGCTGCTGTTCGCTGAGGAGTTCTGTCCTCTATCTCCCACCACATTCATCAGATCTACACAAAGTTTGGGCAAAATTAAATACATATTATAACTTCTATAATACAAAAATAATTATTTAAATCAATGGTGTAAAATCGTCAAACACACATCTTTCATCCCCTCTCCCAAAGGAACCTAGCTTAATGTCGGGTAAAAGTATCCTATATTACTTCTAACACTTCCAAGAATATGTGTACAAAGTTTCATGAGGATCGGTTAAGTAGTTTTTGCGTGGTTAGGAGAGCCGACACCAGGCAATATTGGATAAGGCTAAGTGGTGATAATGTCATCATCATCTGATGATTATATATATATTTATATACATAACATAAGAGATACCAACAGTGATCGGTCAAGGATGAAAAACCAAACTCATGCATACAAGATAATGTAAATGTGTCGTGTGTAAGATGCAAATATTCTAGTTCAACTCACTAGAAAAAGCACTTTAAAATAACAAGTTAAGTCTAAACAAGCAGTGTTGATTTTAAGATATGTGATACAATTGAGTGAGTTTATGGTGCTTATCTATACGGAAAGCTTTATTCCTGACATATCCGCATTTGCTGTTATAGAGTTAATGTATCATTTCATTTTATAGTTTTCAATTTCATTTATAAACGTAGTAATCAATGCAATGAACTACTAAAGTAGGTATATTTTACATGCTTATCAGAAACAACAAGAAACATTAACCATTTATATATATCTCTACCAATCTACCGCCTCGATATATAGGCCCAGCCAGAACCTCTGCAGTCACTATAAAATGTATAGTGATAAATAAACCACCAAAAAATTATTGTATGATTTAACTATCGTGATATACCAGATTAAAAAATACCAGAGTCCATCTAAAATCATTTAAATATCATTTGTGACATTATGTGGAAATTTTGTTTATATAACTATTTACAGAACGGGTCTAAAATATTTCCCTGTGCAACCCTTTTTTCCATAAATCTTTTATTTATATCTCTAATTAAAAGTAGCTTTCAACTTTACAAACGTGACTTGACGTACTGAATAAATAAAAAATTATAGAGTTCTCCCATACAGATTACCGCTGAAGCCGCAGGGATGTTTGTTTCGATATAAACTTATGTTTACATTAATGAAAACAATGTACTAGGTAGTCAACTATACTCTGTATACTAGCAGGAAGAAATAAAAATGTATTCAAATTCATTTTACATTTATTAATACCTTTATACTTAGGTAAATTATACCGTTTTATGTTGTACTGTAATACAAACGTATTCTGAGTAGACATACTTGTGCTTTAGTTTTTGAACTTATTTTGTTTTGTTTTGATGTTGTTTAATATAAACCAAAGCTACGTACCATCAGGAGAATAAGGCAGATTCGGGTTAAGTGGCTGACTTGAGGCCGAATACGAGTTATCTAAGCCAAGATAGTTCCCGTGCTCACTCGAAGGCGATTCTTGTTTAATGCTCTTCTCATCCTTGTCTTTCTCTTTGTCAGCGTTCTTATCTCCCTCCTGTTTAGCTTTACGTTGAATCTTTTTCATCTTAGCTCTTTGATTCTGGAACCAGACTTGGACAACTCGAACGCTTAAACCTGTATCCTTGGCAAGAGCCTCGCGCACTTTACGACACGGTTTCGGGCTGACTTCGAAAGAAGCTTTGAACTGTCTCCTTTGAGCTGACGTGAGGATAGTGCGTGGTCGCTTCGGCCCACGTCTACCATCACGCGGCCGTTCCGAATCATCTATGATCATGTCGTCTTCTGCGTGTTGCATCAAATACATCTCTTTTTCAAAATCTTGCCGACAGAATATTTGGCCAGCCCTTATAACGTATTGTTCCCCCTTCTGTAGCGGCTGGCAGCACATGACACACACGAAGCATTGTATGTGGAACACGTATTGCTGCGCTCGCATGACCATCTCCTGGGGTAGCAGTCTGTCGCCGCAACGGGTGCATTTGACGCCAAACAATCTGTGGCAAACGAAACTAATGACGCAAAATAAAGGGGGAGACGCGCAGCATTTTGTTAATCGCTGTGCAATTTCGCTAGCACGCAAGCAAAATTCGCAATGTTTTATAACTCAGGTTAAGGTAACGATATACTATGGGTAGATATTTTATGTAAAAGAATATTACCTATCGTAGTCGGGCTTGCAATAGAGCTTAGCATTTCTTGTGTAGCAGGTGTGAGCCAGAGGGCAACCGCATACGCAGCAGCTGAGACATTGTTCGTGCCAGGAGAGGTCACCGACCCTCATCAGATAGCGATCCTGGATCTTCTGGCCGCAACCCTCGCATATTTCGACGATCTTCTCCCTCTTGATGCTCGCACTTAGCTCTGCATGAGAGAAGTCTATAATTAGTAGCATGTGGTTAGTCATCTAATATATTATACTTGTAGGTTTTTTTTAAATTCTACTACACGTTAGACGTTGATTGCAATCTCACCTGGTGGTAATAGATGATGATGTCTAAGATGGAGCGGGTCCTAACCTGTTAGGGAGTATGGTAGTCATACCCCTAATCGGTTTCCACATGACATCGCACCGGAACACTACATCGCTTAGCGGCACGTCTTTGTCGGTAGGGTGGTAACTAGCCACGGCCAAAGCCTCACACCAGACCAGACCAGAGAAAATTCAGAAATTAATTACCAAATTACCCCTGCCGGGAATCGAACCCGGGACCTCCTACTTAAATTCACAGCGCTCACCGTTGCGCCATGGAGGTAGATACATACTATTGTGAAATTAAAAAGCAAATGAAAGCTTTAAAAGTATTGTTTCATTGGGCAAACAATAGATTCGAGCTGCTGTTTATGATTGTTTGTTTGATAGATTACGATTTAGATCGTTTTTATTAAGATGTAGCATGAATAGTTTCATGTTTTTGAGAGGACATGGCGAAAGCTATGTCACTCTGCTTTTACTTTCTCCACGTAACCAAAGAAGAAATGAGGAAATCCGGAGAAGAACAAGAATGAAACGACTTCGACTGAATGAAACTGAAGTCGTACAGTGAACACGTAACTCAAAGATTATGAATCATAGAGAGGGCAAAGGTGACGAAATAGCGCAGTTTTGGTGAACCACTTTGTTCTTTAGGTGAACAGAAGGTATCGAAATAATGATAATAAATCGCTGGACATAAGGTATAAGACGGTGAACACAGAAATTAATAGAAGGAGTCCATCTCCGACCAAGGTCCCGCAAAGTTAATTTTAAGAATAAAATGATTTGCATATTGAGTACTTACATATTAAAATTTTTGGAATTATGACAGTTATATCAGAACGATGCCCCTAATTCTTCTTAACCCCTACCTCTACCCATTGCCCTTAATTAATAGGTATTTATAATAAAAATGTTAAATAAACAATCAAAATTTACATTAAAATGGTTCTATTATTAGATATAGTAATTCGCATTTGCAATAACTTATTTATAAATCAAAGAGACCCGAATATATATAGTAAAAAAAGCTTGAAAAATGCATGAAAATTGACAAATATATATATTTAACATATATATAATAAGTATTAATACCTAATGCTTTTACTTTAATTTTAAATTCAGCTTACAATTATTGACAGGAGTATAGATAAAGACAGACTTGACGTTTCAAAAGTGCTTATATTAGGCCTACTTGAAATAAATGAATTTTGAATTTGAATTTACTAGTTTGTCGTTGAATATCCTTTAGTTAATAAAATGATAGAGTAACAATTCGGTATTAACATTTTTGTTCTTTTTTTAACGTTCATAGGTAGGTACTATTTGTTAAAAGTTTGATATAAAGGTAACTTAACTGGGCAGCATTAATTTTGGTTTATAGTAGTATCTATGGATGATGGTTTGACGACCTCCCGGTCGCAGCGGTGAGTGCTGTGGGTTTAAACGGGAGGTCCCGGATTCGAAATCTAGTTTCCACCCTATCAAAAAAGACGTGCCGCTAAGCGATTCAGCGTTCCGGTACGATGTCACGTAGAAACTTAATAGGTGTTCCTATGGGTTTTTGGAAACTGCCATAGCCCTAACAGGTTAGCGTTATCATTTTAGTCCGCATCATTACACGGAGGTGTGATTGCATCCAAAAGACAACTTGTAGTGGAATAAAAAAGTAAAAAAAAGAGATATCGAAAGTTCACCCTTCTTATTAATAAAACGATAAGTAGGTTGAAGAGGCCTGTAATATCGTGAAATTATCTAAGTACCTACTTATTATAAGTCAGGAGAATTCTAGGTTACTCGGGCCAGAGTTAGTTATAAAATCAATCTCAACTAAAATCTTCCGTTCAAATAATATAACAGGCAAAGAACTGCTAGATTTACAGAGTAGGTATCCATTTCGGGCATATTATTATATAGTATTATTATGAAGAAAGATTTGTTTGTAGCCCCTTGAACCTCCTCTGTGTTTTATTCAAGCTACCTACGCGACATTGGCGAAGTATATTTAAGGCATGGCGAAAACCCACCAACCCACTTATATGAAGCATTGTTTAACATTATTCAAATGCTTTAAATGCCGAGGCTAACTCAATTAAGAACGTATCATTAAGTTTTTAGTTATTCCACAAAATATACTTCCACGAAGTGTAATGATTGTATCGATACTTTAAGATTGATATGTGCTTTGGGGCTTCGTTATATATTAAAACACATTTTGTCACGCAGATTGTCTTGTTGGTCTCACTAGACCAGCATCTTACTGAGCCCGAGATTCTTTCTTTTCTTTTCTTTCCCTGGGCCAGTCGCCGTACTTGGTTGGCTGGACCGTCCGTTGTACGTGTCCCGTGATACTTTAGCAAAAGTCGAAAAAAACCCTACTATTAAAAAAAGAGAGTGCATGTATTTGTTATTGTTTAGTGTTACAAACATTAGGTACATCCTATGGGCAGAAACATGAATTACCCCAAACAATAAAGTGAGAACACTTCAAGTTCGTCGCCCAGACAATTAAAATCCTTCCATGACGTAGAGCGGAAAATTTACTTTAAAAAAAACAAAACTACCGCAGACTGATTTTTCCCTGTAGAATCAAAATTCCGCATTCCTACGGTAAATTCATTTTCATTTAACACTTTCGTTGAGGAAAATATTGTTCTACCTTTAATTATAGCTTCGTTCGGTCGTGTGTTTGTTATAGATAGCCAAGGTTTCCCAGGCTTAAGAATCTGAGAAAGAGTCAGAGTCTGTCTTCAATATGAAAAGTCAGTCAAGTCAAGTTTGTTTATTTGTAGTGACTCCTTTTTGGTTTGTTACCACCTGTTGGGAAAACTAATTCTACGAAGCGAGTAATTTAGATCTTTTTAACATTTTCAAATTTAATAATATTTATTTAATCTTGAGACTGGAGCTGGCTTCTTCCAAGCAACCTTCTCAGTTTGACTAAAGAGTTGGGGAATTCGTAGTATTAAAAAAATAAAAAATAAAAATCGTTTATTTCGTTTCTTACATTGTAAATGATACATGTTGTGAAGACCTCCTAGTAAGCATCAAAATACCTGTGTCAGGAGGCCTTACTCTTCCATAGCAAAAACAAGATAAAATTAAAATAAAACGATTGAGTAGTGTGTCTTGGTGTGTATGGTGTGTTTAGTGTGTGTTTGTGCGTGAGTGTGTGTGTACATGTTATTAAGTGCGTCTATATCCATTACATTTTCAGCCAGGCTGTCAATGTTTTGTTACATTCAAAAAACGTTTTTTGGTATATAGCATATTCTTTGTTTATTTTATTGTAAAGAGTGGTGGCTTGCGTGATGTATTGTCGACGAGCAAAAGCAGTCCTTGTTCTATGACTGAGTAAAACTTTGCATATTCTTCTATTTTCACTTAGTCGACTAGTTAATAGGTCACAAAGCTTATAAAGATTATCAGTGTATATTCATAGTAATCGTATTTTTTGTATTCCACTACAAGTTAGCCCTTGACTGCAATCTCACCTGGTGGTACGTTATGATGCAGTCTAAATGGTAGCGGGCTAATCTGTTAGAGAGTATGGTAGTCATACCTCTAATCCCTACCATAATAAATAATAATATAGTAATAATGAATAAATAGTAATAAACAAGCGGTGATAGCCCAGTGGGTAGGTGCCCTACTTTCGGGTTGTCGAGTTCTAATCCCACTTCCCAGCACCCACCTCTAACTTTTCAAAGTTAAAAGTAATTAAAATATCACTTGCTTAAACAGTGAAGGGAAACATCGTGAGGAAACCAACATGCAGTTCTACAAAATGTTCTCAAAGGTTTTTGGAGTCCACCAATCCGCATTAGGCCAGCGTGGTGGACTACGGCTTTACCCAGTCTCATTGTGGGAGGAGACCCGTGCCCTGTAGTTTGTTTTTAATGGGTTTATGTGATTATGATGATAGTTGTAACATATAGTAATAATACCTAAAATAAACAAATACTGTAAACATTTATTTTATGTTACTATCTATTGTAAGTATCAATTAAGCCTACTTCTTATACAGCTTATACTTACATAAAATATTAGAATTAGTTCCTTTGTAGAAGTAATATATATGTTTTAAGCTTCACTGGACACTTGCTTAACTTTGACACCATCTCGTAAGGATGTGAAACGTTTAGATACGGTGTTTAAGAACATTTATAAAGAGGTGTTGCTTTTAAAAATAAAGGTGGAAGCTACATAAAATATACATTGTACAGATTTGCCTGCTCGTCGATGTTTAAAGGAAATTAAGCTCATTGTATATGCAAGACCGTGCATGGGTAACAAAGGCTGTATTTTTTAATCCCTCGAAAACATTACGCTAGAGGTTTTCCGGCATAAAAAGATCCATCTCCGGGATTCATTTCATTGCATTTTTCGGTATTATCATAGGTGATACCCGCCTTAGGCTGCCCGTCCACCGGAGCGGAGCGAGGCAGCGGAGCCGAGAAACGGACTAATGCGGAGCGCAGTTGCGTACTGTGTCTGGTTTACTTAAGAGCAGCGGAGATTTTGTGCAATCCTATTGGTTAATATTTCTCCGTTTCTCGGCTCCGCTGCCTCACTCCGCTCCGGTGTACTGGCAGCCTTAAGGGTCGCAACAGAGTCACCGGGGAATTTGGGCTCGTCACTAGTAGAGGGTTACTTCGACCTATGGGAACTCCTTAGAGGGCTCGGACCTCGCTTAAATCGACGTTTCGTGACCGTGTTGACCCGCGTCTGGATGATGTCAGAAATCGGGGACTCCAGTAGGGCTAGCATGCGCGCCACGAGATAAATATCTCTACGCGTTACTCGTATTTTTTGTATAGAGATGGACAAGATAAGGGGTAGACATAACTCTCTGCGCTACGTGAGTACTGAGTTTCATCAAGAAAGGTAGAATGGTTGTAAGGCAACAAACAATTAAATGAACAAACGTGTACACTTTCACATTTAAATCATCATCATCATCATCATATCACTACAGGGCACCGGTCTTCTCCCACAATGAGAAGTAGGGCCGAAGTCCACCACGCTGGCCCACTGCGGATTGGTGAATTCTACACATCTTTGAGAAAATTATGTACCTAATAAGTATAAGCATTAAGTAATAGCACAGATAGAACTAATTAAAGGATAAAGGCTACTATTTTAATAGCACGCTCTTCCACTTAATACTTAACCGTGAAAATGAATTAATAGCGCTGGAAAGCGATGCGAAGGGTGGGTTGCACGGGTTTTACTGCGGATCAAAGCTTGTGCAGGAAAAATAGTACTGGGAAACAGTTATCTAAAAATAAAACTAGAGAATGCTAACCTTGCTTAGCGTACTTAATTAAACAATATTGGTCACTAATATTTCTCGCGTCTTGTTTCACATATTTTTATTGGTAGAACTTTTTGTAACAAAGCTCGTTAGGGGAATGACGTCACCACCATTTATATGCAACATGCTTTTCCGCCAAGCAGCATTGTTTTGTTTCGGTCTGAATGGGGTGTCATGTGCCTGAAATTACATCGGCAACCGCACCCTACAGACCGGAACACACCATTGCAGAAATTCTGCTTAGCGGCAGAAATCATCATGGTAGTATTACTACTACCTACTACACAAATATCTTTATTTAGAAACTGCCTCGTATTTACATGAAATAATATCTCCTTCAAAGTTTCCGCAACTTTCCTTCTCTGTCCAATTTAGCTTAGAGTATAACAGAAACAGTTTTATCTTAAAAAAAAATAACTAAAAATAGGATCATGAAAAATCAATGACCAAAGGGCTCTCCCAACGGGAGCGTCATTCGTTATATTAATCCCTTCGTTATATATCCCTTAGTCACCTCGTACGACACCACCGGAAGACGAGAGATGGGGAAAACTGTAACCTTATCTGCCGTCACCATATGGCTTTAGGATGGTTATAGGATATTTAACATAAGGCTATGGTTATTAATATAGAAGCGAAGGGTGGGCTATGCGACGCGGTGGGTCGTCGAATTGATATTGTACAGGGTGTTCATCTTAACTATTAAAATGGCAGTCAAACGAATAAATTGTCTACTGCGCAGGTATATCCTCAGCGCTCCAATATGACATGCAGTGAGTACGTAGGTTTGTATATCTCTTACAATATATTACTTTATATTATACTAGGGAACTATTTGGGTTCTGGTATTTAAAGTTCATGCCCTTTTCCATAGCACAGGTGACATGCATACAAAATTTCAAAGCTGTCTGCCCGCGGCTTAGCTTTTAAACAATTTTAAATTTTCCCGCGGGAACTACTTAAGGAATCGGGACAAAAGGTAGCCAATGGTCTATTCTATGTCATAGACTACATGCATGCCAAATTTCATACAAATCCGTTCAGCCGTTTTTGCGAGTTGACAAACATCCGCACTTTCACATTTATAATTTTAGCAGGATGCTAAAAATAGAGCTAAACTGTTCGTATTTTTGTTCAAACGGAAGTGGATTTACGAGTAGGATTTGTATTTGAAATCTTTTTTGCATTTGATAACTCAATTCTTGAGGTGGGTTATTTATAAATGAAATTGTGTAAGAAATTCCATAAAACGGGTCCAAATTGTGTTCTTTTCGACAATCTAAGATTATGTAAAAAATACGAAATATGAAAATTTAATACAAATAAAATACGAAATATGAAAATTTTACAAAATGGTTAAATAGGGCATACATTTTTATGTGTTTGTACGCTCATGTAATACCAGTATAACTTTAAAAATCTATTTATTTTCAGTTGAAAGCCCAATTATAGAGGAATAGAATACGTTTTACTTTGCTTCCAAGCAACATTGGACTCCGTATATGTAGGTGTAGCCACATACACGTTGCTATAGCTACGAAGCGTACATGCGTATGCCCCAAAAAGTATTCGTCTCAACAGCTCCTTAGACGGGGTTCTAAAGGGGGGCCCGCCCATAGCCCCGAGGGGAGGGGCGTGCCGGGTCACGGGATCAACCAGGGAACAAAATGTCGGCGTTAAACTGCCGTCCTAACGCTTAATCGATGTGGAAATACGACGAGTTTTAGGGGACTACCATACCAGAGAATAAAGTAGAATTTAATTTCGTTAGCGTGTTAATTTTTAATTTTGCGGAAAAAGTACCTACTTTTGGATTTAGGTTTGCGATGGTGAAAGCGGTGGTTGGTGTGTCAAACAAGAAAATAAAAAAAAAACAGTAAAGAAACCTGTTGTTATAGTTAAAAAAGTGTAGTAATGGAAATTACTATTACTGAATTAGCTAAATGAGAGTAGCAATAGAAACCACCGTTGTTGATATAGCCGAATGATTGTCGGAATAGAAACCAGTGTTTCTGATATAGCTGAATGTGTGTTGTAATAGAAGGCACTGTTGCTGATATAGCTGAATGAGTGTTGGAATAGAAAGCACTGTTGCTGATATAGCTGAATGGGTGTAGAAATAGAAAACAGTGTTACTGATACAGTTGTTGGGGTGTAGCAATAGAAACAGTGTTTCTGTTATAGTTGAATGGGTTTAGTAATAGAAATCACTGTTACTGATATAGCTGAATGAGTGTTGTCATACAAAGCACTGTTGCTGATACAGTTGTTTGAGTGTAGCAATAGAAACAGTGTTTCTGTTATAGTTGAATGGGTTTAGTAATAGAAATCACTGTTACTGATATAGCTGAATGAGTGTTGTATTACAAAGCACTGTTGCTGATACAGTTGTTTGAGTGTAGCAATAGAAACAGTGTTTCTGTTATAGTTGAATGGGTTTAGTAATAGAAATCACTGTTACTAATATAGCTGAATGAGTGTTGTAATACAAAGCACTGTTGCTGATACAGTTGTTTGAGTGTAGCAATAGAAACAGTGTTTCTGTTATAGTTGAATGGGTTTAGTAATAGAAATCACTGTTACTGATATAGCTGAATGAGTGTTGTAATACAAAGCACTGTTGCTGATACAGTTGTTTGAATGTAGCAATAGAAACAGTGTCTCTGTTATAGTTGAATGGGTTTAGTAATATAAATCACTGTTACTGATATAGCTGAATGAGTGTTGTAATACAAAGCACTGTTGCTGATACAGTTGTTTGAGTGTAGCAATAGAAACCAGTGTTTCTGTTATAGTTGAATGGGTTTAGTAATAGAAATCACTGTTACTGATATAGCTGAATGAGTGTTGTAATACAAAGCACTGTTGCTGATACAGTTGTTTGAGTGTATCAATAGAAACAGTGTTTCTGTTATAGCTGAATGAGTGTTGTAATACAAAGCACTGTTGCTGATATAGCTGAATGGGTGCAGCAATAGAAAGCACTGTTGCTGATATAGCTGAATGTATGTAGCAATAGAAAACAGTGTTGCTGATAGGTACGGTTGAATGAGTGTAGCAATAGAAACAGTGTTTCTGTTATAGCTGAATGGGTGTAGTATTAGAAATTACTGTTGCTGATATAGCTGAATAACATTACGGCTAAAATAAAGAACTAGTAGGGGTAGATTTCTTGTTTTATTTTATGAAATATGATTGTGAAATTGTTTTCATTTATTCTACTATTTACGGTTCAGATAAAAAACTAATAGGGGAATAGCAGTTATAACAATCCCAAGTCGTTTTCTACGCGACATAGTAACAGAACGCTAAATCGCTTGGCAGCACGTATTCGTAACTAGCCACTGTTAAGCCTCTCGGACCAGACAAGACCAGAGAAAATTCAGAAATGATGAAATCCCAAATTGCCTCTGCCGTTAAACAAATCCCACAGAAATCAAAACAGCGTCAGTGGAATCAACAAAAAACAAAAATTTAAAAAAAAAAATATGATTTGCTTTATTGCACTATAAGGACTAACCTAACTAACTTAATTAAATTATAATTAAAACAACTATAATTTAGGAACTGTGCCTCGCTGCGGTGGTTTCGAAGACGTTTTATATTTTATTTAGTGTTAAATAGTTTATTTATAAAACTAATGTTCAGTTATAGCCATATAACTAGATTACTATTATTATAAGAACAATAATAAATTAATAGAGCAAGAAAAAAAAAAACTATCTATCAAACTATTAACTATATGTATATCATATTATCTTATCTGCGAATAATTTAATCTAAAGCTCCAACAAGGCCCTGTTGCCCTATTATAATACATCACAGAATGTATTCCGTATGTAGTTTAGATTGAAATACCATAGACAACCAGGAAGTGCCAGAGTACAGTGCTCACAAAGAGCATATTACGCACATTTTAGCAGAAGCCCCTGAAAACGCATGTTGCGAATGTTACGTGAATACAATTTCAGGTCTGCGCCGCTTTATTAAACCGTCTGACAGAATTCACAAGAGATCCATCAATTTTATTGCCATCTGGCTTGCCAATGTAAGCGTCGCCAATTAATAAAACGTGATTTTACAATTATGGTCACGCCACACCGCACACCGCCGCACGGTATTTTCATTCTTTACATTACAAACAAAGCCGCTCCCGCCATTTGCTAGCTTGGATCTATAAATTATCTTTTTCACATACTTTAAAGAGATAGATAAATTAAATAAAAATAAATTTGACGGCCGACTGTCGCAGTTTGTAGCGACTCAGCTTTCTGAGCCCAAGGCCGTGGGTTCGATTCCCACTTCTGGAAAATGTTTGTGTGATGAGCATGAATGTTTTTCAGTGTCTGGGTGTTTATATGCATTTTCTAAGTATGTATGTATATAATTCATTAAAATATTTGTAAGCGTATGGGCACTAAGATGCCTGCCTTAGTGCGAATACGCTTACTTTGGGGCTAGATGGCGATGTGTGTATTGTAGTAGTATATTTATTTATTTATTATTTTTAGTAAAAAATAAATTAGATACGTTTGTGTATTTATATAAGCATATAATTAAAATGAATATTTAGCTGGGACTGGGACTTGCGTGCTTAAAAATTGTTTAAAAATTCGTATAAAACCGGTAAGCGGAGCGGGGAAACGGGGCAGAGCTCGAAATCATACGCCGTGTAGGTACTTGCTGCCTAGCTCCGCATATTGAAAACACAGCAACTCCGCTCCGTATTACTTTCTAACTTCGCTCCGCTGCCTCGCTCCACTCCGGTGGACTGGCAGCCGTAGTCTAAGATTTTGGGTCGGGTAACCAGAGCGATCCTCGCGAGACAAAACGTAAGAATTGGTTGGTTTTTATTTTATTGTAATTGACGCCACGTCACCCTGTAATAAACTGTAATATACCTGTTGGTATATATATTACAGTATATTTTATTAAAATTATTGAAATACATGAGCATACGATTGTTATTTTTTTTAGAAATACTAATTAGAGTCCAAATCCGTCTATAGTATAATTTTTTTTTAAATTGTATCATAAAACTGGTAACAATCAATGACGTCATCATGAGAATAACATAAATAAAAGAGAAAGAAATACAGGAGATTGAAACCTTCTACAAATGACCACAGCATTTAAATTTACTAGATCTGTGACGCTACTCTTACAAATCGGATTAACCGCCGCGCCGCCTTCTTGAAAATTAAAGGAAAATAACCCTGTTCAAAGCCTATATTGAGAACTTGCCTCATAATTAAAATAAATTTATGGCAGATTTATATTTAGATTTCCTAAAGATATTCAAATAAACCAGGTATAATATCGTAATAAGTATTTATTGTAGGTATACCTAACTACAGCCTTAGGGCATAAAGCAGTTCTTGAGAGGGTAGGTACCACCAGATATTTTGTAGTCAAACGATACCACAGAATGAAATGTCCGTAATACCGTACTTAGGTTTTTATACCAATTTCCCAGAAATAAGCAAATATTGAGTTTGAGCAAGAGTTTCAAATAGTTTAGCGGCACGTTTAAAAAGGGTTTAAAAAAACTCTACTATTTTTATATAAGAGCCCTCTACCTGAATCATAGATATACTTGCCATAATACTTATTTATACGATTTATAATCCAGAAGTTACAAGGCTCTGGCAAAAGGGAAACAGAATAAAGATTATATGCAATTTCGCATTAGGTTTTGGTCATTGGATGCACACATATCTTGAAAAATCTCCTCGACAATCACTACTATGTTCTCACTGGAAATATCGACAAAACTTAATTTCATACTCACTCCAAAAGGCAAGGTAACAAAATCAACTATTTCATAGTATTGTTGCAGATAACGGGCATATCGAAAAGTCAATTCTTCAAGATAAACTATCAAACTGTATTGTAATAGACTAAATAACGACAAAAACAATATACAAGGCTCTACTATCCCACCATATTGTAACAGGCTAAAAAGTAACATTGAAAAATCTAACTCTAAAATTCAAATGTCCCAATGTCTAAGTAACGCCAAAAAAACTATATTCAAAACACTACTATCCCACCATACTGTAACAGCCTAAAGTAAAAAGGAAAAATAGAACTTTCAAATTCCAAAATCCCAATGTCTAGGTAATGTTGGAAATTTAATGTTTCCAACTCTTATATCCCACCGTATTGTAACAGGCTAAAGTAACATAGAAAAATCCAACTTTCAAATTACAAAACCCCAATGCGTAAGTGTTGTTGAAAATTCAATGTTTCAAACTCCTATTTCCCACCGTATTGTAACAGGCTAAAGTAACATAGAAAAGAACCAACTTTCAAATTACTAAATCCCAATGCCTAAGTGTTGTTGAAAATTCCATGTTTCAAACTCTTATATCTCACCGTATTGTAACAGGCTAAAGGAACAAAAAAAATCTATTTAATGCCAAATTCCCAATGTCTAGGTAACGTTGAAAATTCAATGTTTCCAACTCTTATTTCCCACCGTATTGTAACAGGCTAAAGTAACATGGAAAAATCCTACTTTCAAATTACAAAATCCCAATGTCTAAGTGTTGTTGAAAATTCCATGTTTCAAACTCTTATATACCACCGTATTGTAACAGGCTAAAGGAACAAAAATAAATTCCATTTAATTCCAAATTCCCAATGTCTAGGTAACGTTGAAAATTCAATGTTTCAAACTCTTATATCCTACCGTATTGTAACAGATTAGGGTAACATGGAATAACAAAAGTTACCAAATTTACTATCACACCGTAATGAAACAGGCCAGAATAATATCGAAGAATCAAAGTTTCAAGTTACGGTATCGCAACGTATTGTAACAGGCCAGGTTACTATAAGCATCACTATCCTATCAAGTACGTAGGTACGTTTTCACTGGCTAAAAATATAGATAAATCAAATTCGAAGTTCTAGTAGGACTAAGCCATAAGTGTAGGCATATCAATGTTTTTCAAATCTGTTACAATTACATCAAACTCCATTACCGAAATATTAGTTATCAGTGGTTGCAAATATTGGAAAATGAAAGAGCCAAACTCCACTTTACTTCTTTTTATTGACTAGGAATTCCAATAAATAAATCAAAACTCTTAAATTGCACTGCCCCGAAGTATTTTTGCAGGCTGCGAAGTGCAAACATTGAAAAGACATATTTCAAACTTTACTTTCGTGGTCGACTCGTAGTAATATTTACTAACGTCGCCTCGCGTCCAATACTTTAGTAAATATTGCTTGACTCAAAGTACTGAAGCCAGAAAACCAAATGAAATTGACACGTAACAGTTTCACCATACAATTGGCAAATGGAATACACATTCGCTTGCTGCAAAAATAAAGTTTGTAATTTTCCTATATATATTTGGAAACTTGGTACTAACCTGTCCTCCCGGCACATGAAAGCGGCGGCTGAATACTCTCCGGCATCAATCCCGAATTGATGTTAGTATAGAACTCGAGCATTTTTTTCATATAAAATTCCTCACGGACACTGCACCGAGGCGAACTCCGCGCCTGCCGACCGTACAATGGCGAAGGGAACCAGTGTCGACCCCTGGCGGGTCACATTAAACTTCTTACCCCTCCCTCCATTGCACCAATCGCGCCAGCTTATCCCAAAAGCTCCGCCTACATCGTCCGTAAGACAACCTACCTATTATACAGCTCAGAGCTATGATATTTTGCCGCTTACCGACATGTTACCAAATTGTATTTTTTCATTCCTGGAAACTGGAAAAATGTCGGCGTCCCACCGTTGCCGTTTCAATACTCGGCCACTAACGTGTACAGTGCAGTTTTTTTTCAAAATTGAACTTTTAATAAAATCAGAGGTTTGTTTACTTGCCCAACGTGTTTTACTGACTATAGCGAGGCCTTAGTGAAAGCTCACCCAGCTATTACTTACTTACTTCAGACTTAACGCTTGACGTAATTAATGGTGTAACTTTATAAGGTTATATTTTGTTCTAAAACATTTCCATCTTCCAAATAATTAATTTGTGTATTTTATGAGTTACAATTTTCTATAAAATCTTGTGCTTTTGTAAATAGGTCAACCGTATAAATAAAAAACTTAATTAGAAGACAGTTTTTGATGAAAAAATTGTTTATGGTGGGTGGTAGCAAATAGAAACCACAGTTTCTATGTCTGCGTATGAAAAAAACTGTTTCACATTTATCATAATATGAAAATAAAAATATGAGTAGGTAGATTCTGCTTGCAGTCGGTTTGTGTAATTAACAAAAAATGTTTGCGTTACAGCAACGCTTTGCTTCATTTATACTTTGGTAAAGTATTTCTTTATGAACAAATCTGTGTTATTTGAAAGCTCTAACTTTATGAAAATATACTGTACTGTACTGTATATATAATATCAGAATATAATTTCTAACAAACGTTTAAAAGGTCGGGGTTGTCAATGGAGTGTGTATTTGTTTATTCAGGTAAATGTAAGATAGATAGGCTTACTAGACTGATTACTTTAACGTTTCTTGACCTACTTTCAATCTGCAAGTTAAAAATATATAAAGTGCGCATTTTCGTACTTAATTTTTGGCATAACTTATCTAGCTAGGTAAAATTTGCTTAAATACATTAGGTCATGCTACCTGCTTATTTAATAACTAAATACAAGAAGCTATATTACATTTACCTAGATACATAATAAACATTAGTGTAAATAAGTTGAGTAGGTACTATGTGAAAATAAATAAATACCTTATATATAAGTACCTTATTTTAATTATTTTGTTTAATTTCTCGCCTCTCGTTACATTATGTTCATACAAGTGTTACATAAACCTCCCTATTTTTTCTTTTCGTTTCCCTCGTATGAAAGTCACAAACCTCCCTATCGCAAGCCTTCCTGGAGTTAAGTACGCAAACCATTAGTGCGAATGAACTATGTTGATTGGTAAACTACATATAACTACCTAAGTTGACTGGTAAACTAAATAGTTACCGTAGTTATAGTGCCTACATAGACTCAAAATCAGGTTCTAAAAATTCACCTAGCAATCCTTGGTCGTACATATTATAGATATAGAAATCGTTAATCCAAGTACAATTTGGTTAATAGAAATTATATTTACCAGGATAATATAGCTAAACTAGCTAAATAAAATACATATATATATTACATATATTAAATTTTGACTCTACTCTATAACGATCTCTCTGAAGCAACGGTGAGCGCTGTGAATTTAAGAAAGAGGCCCACAGGTTCGATTCCCGGGGGGGGGCAAGTTGGGTATCTATATTTTTTCAATTTTCTCTGGTCTGATATGGTGGGTGGCTTTGGCCGTGGCTAGTCGCCACCCTACCAACGAAGACGTGCCAATAAGCGATTTAGTGTTTCCATTGATGTTGCGTAGAAAACGATTAGGGCTTTTTAAAGCCGGCAACGCATCAGTGGCTCCTCTGTTGTTGCAAATAAAAAAAAAAAAAAAAAATTGGTTAGCCCGCCTCCCTAATAGGGTACCACCGGGTGAGATTGCATTCAAGGGCTAACTTGTAGCCTTGTAGTGGCATATGAAAAAAATCTCTACTACCAGAGATGCGCCGTCAAGCTATAACCGATTAAGTCTATGGGTTTTTATATAACTGTCATACTGGTTAAAGGGTACAATTCGCCTTTATTAGCCAGTTACCATCACTGACTGCATCGCCGTTTGACCACCACGTGCGCTAACTTGTAAAGGAATTAAAAAAAAAAAAAAAAAATCGAGTCAATTATGTGTCTATAAACTAAGATATCTACTAGTGCTATTCGACGACATAACTCGGTTACACACTTGTAAGTAAATACAAATTGTTACGCCAAAGTTGTCTGTTCCTGCAGTCGAAGTACCTTAGTGCTGCTTTAGTTTGTTTGCGTATTGGTACTCCGTCTGTTACTATTTTCGTTTAAGTACTTCTTTGAATAACGGAAGCACTTTGTTGGGTAAACTGATTTGAATGCGATTATATCTTAATATATATAAATCTCTTGTCACGATGTTTGTCCGCGATGGACTCCTAAACTACTTAACCGATTTTAAATTAAATTGGCACACCGTGAGCAGTCTGTTCCAACTTAAGAGATAGGATAGTTTAGATTTTTAATTATAGTCGCAATTTTATTTTATTGCAAATAATTTTTCTATAATTAATTGACAGTCACATGTTATATATATATAATACAAACGCAGACGAAGTCGCGGGCAACAGCTAGTTTATTATATAGGTAAGTTAAGTAGTTTTTCTTTCTTATTCAGTCTTTGCTACCACAACGACGTAACGTACATTTTACGTAATTTAATTAAATTACGTTACGTATATGTGTTTTTTTTTCTCTGCATTTCATATTTGTTCATATATTGCGGTCATAGTTGTTATGGTCGATAAAGCCTTTTTTTATTAGTGTTTGAAAAATAAAAATCCTTTTTTTTAAAGTAACCTAACAATAAAATTACAAACGTAACTAATGACGGTATAATTATATTATGTTACACTGAACATATGAACATGTGGGTAAACGATTTATAACATATATATATATCTTAATTGATTAGAAGAATATCTGTCAGCCCAAATCTTTCATGCTAAGAAACATACGGAACGAGCAAGGGTAATCAAAAATCGACGAAGAATTAACAACGGGCGGAAGTGAACGCGGCGGGTCGTGGTATATTGTGTAGAACAGCGGATGATAGTGAATATAGAAAGTATTTACTTCACAAACAATTAACGTTAGTAAATAAGAATGAGGATATAAATAATGGAATAATAGCTAATAGGTAAATACCACTAACATAGCATTATTTAAAATAACCTACCTACCTATCCATCTAGAGATATAATACAAAGTCTCGGCCTTTTATACTGACTAGGTATCTACCTTACTCATTCTCAGTTAGTATATTTAATATTACCTAGAGATCGCTTAAAAACCGGTAATTTACATATCAAAAAGGGGATCCAACAAAGCGAATTCGTGGGGATACCTAGGTCTCACTCACAGGTACGAGACCGTTACTTAAAGTTGTAGAGGTCGCGTTACGCAAAAAGCTCTGCAGATAATAGTACCGGAGATTTTGGAATTGTGACTATTGCGTGCGAATGAGAGCGATTATTTAATTTTTTAACGCTACCAATAATAAACAAAAAAGATGTAACAAGACAGGGAAACTACTGATGTTTTTTTTATTTCACTACAAGTTAGCCTTTGTCTGCAATCTCAACTGGTGGCACGTGATGATGCAGTCTAAGATAGTAGCGGGCTAACCTGTTAGGGAGTATGGTAGTCATAACCCTAATCGCTTCCTACGCGAAATCGCACCGGAACACTAAATCGGTAACTAGCCACGGCCTCCCACCAGATCTACTCTATAATTGCTTTTTCCTTTACGCCTTTTGTCTAAGATCGCTATGTAACGATAAGGCCACCAAATTGTACCTTCCATCTAACTTGTTTAGTTTGTATATTTTATATTTCTGTGTTTCTACCATCAAAGTGTACTCAATTATTCGTTGAATGATTTAATTGATTTCTACCAGTGAAATAGCAGTGGGATGGATTGAAAGGTACGGGGATTGATAGAAACAACATATAAAAAGTATGTATATAACACGTTAGGATTTGTATAAAACGTTTAATTAACGTGATAAACAGTGAACTTACATACTTTTCTAGCAAACTTACATAATGTAGTTATCGCCATCACTACAAAAGTGCCATCTATGTGCCTATTTGAATAAAGAAATATTTGACTTTGACTTTCATCATCATCATCCACAGCGTATTAATTGTCGCACTGGTTGGTATGGGAGAGACGGTTTGCGGCATCAAAGTTTTTCTTTGTTTATGCGATAGATAGTCGTCAGAAATTGGAGATCTAGTCTTCACTAGCGAAGATGCTGACATCATCATCAAGGTCAAAGTGAAAAATATCTTTATTCAAGTAGGCCCATAGGTGGCACTTTTGATGCGTACATAAGAATTACACGGTAGTGAGATGATGGCGATAACCACATTCGTAAACTTAAAACTAAAGCTACGAGGGTTCCAGAGGGTCTAAGAAGAAGCCCACCAGAGCCGGGTGTATTTTTTTGTTATCACCATCTCACAATGTCATTTTAAATTATTAGAAGAGCAACTTGGTTAGAGCAATAATTTACACCCAAGCTTTTTTATCGATTACGTAGTCCTTTATACTATAATAGGACTTTTCTATCAACTAACTTTTCTATCATCATTGTCGTATCAACCCATTACCGGCCCACCACGGTAGTCCACCACGCTGGCCCAGTGCGGATTGGTGGACATTACACACTTTTGAGAACATTATGTATAACTCTAAGGCATGCAGGTTTACTCACGATGTTTTTGTCACTGTTGTAAAGTCATATTTCAATTGCTAAAAAGCACATCGCTTAGAAAATTTAGAGGTGCGTGCTGGAATTCGAACTCGCTACCTCGAAAGCGAAGTCGCAGTCCTACCCACTTGGCTATCACCGCTTTAAAGAAAAATATGCTATACAGATATTGAATCTGTGTGCTACTTGAGAAATTTTGCCTATGGGGATAATTTCTTCAATACTCTCTCCGCGTACCTTTTTCGTGACGCGCTGTGCACCTACCGTTATTATATTATCTGCTTCCAACCAGTCCACGCCGCCAGAAAAGAAAAAACACCCTAACTGTCCCACCTACCTATACATATCGACAAATAAAAAAAATTTAAGCGTCTCCCTCCGATTTCGCAATAACTGCCACTTATTATGATTACTGAGCGAAAGCATAACCCAAACACGTGTTTTATATTGCATTTATTCCCGTCTGTTTTGCATGGGTAACCATTGCAACGGCTGAACGAATACCGGCTACTTTTTGTGCTTAGGTAAATAGTACAGCTTTTTTGACAGATCTCATCCGGGGAATAACTGCGGCCATGTTTATTTCTTCCGCTAAGCAGCAATGTAGCAATGCTGTGTTACAGTTACATGAGGCATAACGCCGACGCCTCTGATGGACAAAGGCGACACGTTGCAGGACGTGTTCCTCGCATACCCTGTGGAGTGTTTTATTTATTTATTTATTTATTAGCTTTTCATGGGAAACAAACAGTATAATTATAAATAAAAGTAATGCCGTATTTTTGTATCACATAGACCAATGAAGTTTGCACAACTTGGTTATACATATAACACGATAACATTAACCAGAATTGCTTAGGAGTAAGTACCTAACAAGCAATTATTATACAAAAAAAGGAAAAAAAAAAAAAGAAAAAAAGAAAAAAAAAAATAATGTTATTAAAACAAAATGTTGTTGCTCTGTGTGTCTGTGTTGCTCTGTTTATAGGCTGATTATCCACCTACCATTAGGTAGGACGTCTGCTTCGTCTACTATAAAAAAGAATGTCAGAAACCAGCCTCTATGATAATCCTAAAGAAAAGAAGATAAATGTGTGTAATATAAAAATAATAAATCATCATCATATCAACCCATTACCAGCCCACTATGGAGCACGGGTCTCCTACCACATTGAGAAGGTATTAAGGCCGTAGTCCATCACGCCGGCCTAGTGCGGATTGGTGGACTCCACACACCTGTGAGAACATTATGTTGAACTCTCAGGCATGCAAGGATTCCTAACGATGTTTTCCTTCACCGATGAAGCAAGTGATATTTTAATTACTTAAAACGCACTTAACTTAGAAAAGTTAGAGGTGCTGGGATTCGAACTCGGCCCCCCGAAAGTGAAGTCGAGATCCTACCGAATGCATTGTAATGATACAAACTATAAAATTATATATATACCTAGCAACTATTTTTGTTTGTGATGGGATTGGGAAAACGAGATTCTGCCCAATGCGCTATCACTGCTTCAAATAATACACAATATAAAATAATTTATAAATATAACAAAGATGATTAAATAGAGATTAACTGTAATCTACCTTTGAATTCAAGAGTAGGGAGATTGAATGAAAGTGACAACTTTCTTATGTTAGTGAAGTTAAAATCTGGTTCTAGTTTAAAAATGATTATTTTTTTCTTCGCAAATCAATCTCTATACCTAGAAAGATAAATTAACTGATCAGACACAGTCGCGGGATTAATCTAGGTCATTTAATAACGTGCAATATATTTAATCCACGTTAAGTACAGACCAATGCCCCAGTGCCTCAGGAGAGTTCTGTAAATTGAAATTAAAGTTATTGAAGTGGAACCTACTTAGGGACGTGCTATGAATTCTATACCTGTTATATCCTAGGTATATAAATAAGGTACAAATCAATTATCGCCTTGCATGTCTCGCAATAACTCGAATTAACTGAATCGAATAATATTCAATCTTAAAAAAAAAAAAATTATAGTGATTTTATGATCCAGTGCAAATGTCCAACACATGGCCACCGCTCTGGGCTAGCTTGGTGGACTACGGCCTTAACCCCTTATCGGTAAGTAACTGTTAGCATCATTTCAACCAATTGACGTCCACTGCTGGACATACTCGTAGGTCTTTTGTAGGGAGTTCCACAAACCACGGTCCTGGGCCGCTTGCCTCCAGCGGCTCCGAGCGACTCGCCTGATGTACTTATCTGCCTCGTTAGGGGCCGACCTTCGCTGAGTTTGCCGGTGCGGGGTCGACATTCCAGCACCGTAAAAACCCAACGTCCATCGAGCTATGTGCCTTGCCCATTGCCACTTCAGCTACGCGACTCGCTGAGCTATGTCAGTAACTCTAGTTATTCTACGGATCTCCTCATTTCTGATTTGATCACGTAGAGATACTCGTAGCATAGCTCTCTCTATCATAGCATGAATCTGAGGCCCATAGTTAGCGACCACGTCTCAGATCCGTAAGTCATCACTGGCAACACGCACTGTTCGAAGACTTTAGTATTCAGGCACTGAGGTATTTTGGACGCGAAGATGTCACGAAGTTTCCCGAACGCGGCGCATCTGAGTTGGATTCGAACTAACTGTTAAACTGCGTGCAAATGAACACGTGTGTGGTTTTCAGTGTGGGAGTAAACCCGTGCCCTGCTGTGGGCCAGTAATGTTGATATGACGATGATGATTATGATTGCCACTACTTGTAATGGTGATAGTACAGTGGTTACAGCTTCGTTTCATTTTGGAAAGCCCTAGTTCCCCGGCACCTCTAACTTTTCGGAGTTGTATTATTATTTTTTTATTTTAAGGAATTTGTAATATCACTTTTTTGCTGAAGAAAAAACATCGTGAGGAAACCTGCACGCCTGATACTTCTCCATACTTTTCAAATGTCAAGTATGTCTGTTTGTAGTGGCTCTGCCACTGGTTCGGAAGGCAGATTCTAGGGAGAAGAAGCCGACAAGAAACTTAGCAGTTGCTCTTTTCCATTATAATTTTACAATTTAACAATCATTAGTCTATCTTGTGTGAGATGAAAGCGGAGAGGCTACAAAATTCCAATCAATCGCTTCCAATTGACAAGGTTGTCATAAAAAAATAGTATACTAACCTCGATGTATTCAATGTACTTTCATACATTATTTAAACTTATGCGAAGGTAAATCTAATATTGCCTTCGGTATCATGTTATAAAAGCATATTCTCAGCATCACAAAGCACTCTGCACTTTTCTAAGACGATATGCTGATCCTGATTATGCCCATCACTAATTTATGTCCGTTTCTAATGGATTTTTGAATTCGTGAGTCGATTGTTTATACCCACTTTTATTTTATTTTCATACGAAAGTTGAGCCGACTGCATCCGAGTGTGAAGAAACGTATGGGTATTAACTTTCTTATAGTACTCTCAAAGTTATGTTATCATATAGGTTCATTAACACAAATCCACAGCGATTTCAAATGCATTACGAGATAATGATATCTACTAATTTGTCGTCCTATTTCAAGGAGATAAGACGAGTAAATGGGTAGAAATAATTTTCTCGTTGACATCTTATTCTCATAGCCCTACAGATCTAAGCAGATGCGCACAACCGGCTTTATTATCATCGTCATCATCACATCAACCGCCTAACGTCAATAATATATAGCTATATATTTTTTAGGCTCCCAGTGACTCGTTTGATGCCATCTGTCAACCTGGTCAGGGGTCTACCAACGCTGGCTTTACCGGTAGGTGGTCGACATTCCAGCACCTCGAACTCGCCTCGCCCATCGTCACTTCAGCTTCGCGCTCGTTGTTCTATATCGGTAGCTCTATTATTATGAGCCAGCTATTATTTTACTTATCGCCTTATCATTGCTTAGGACCAGCAACCTAGTTGAGCAATAATTCATTTCCAAGATTTTATTAAGTTATATTATATTATACCCGATTATTTTGTCTGGTGCAGTAGAGTGTAAAATGAAAATCTGCGCACGTTTCCAATTATTTCCTGAAGTAGGTCATGAAGTTGGGAATCTTAATTTATATCTTATAATTTTTACAAAAAAAAACTCGAAGTTTTAAAACATTTTCTTTGTTTCTTGCGCCTCTTTACTTGGGTTTTAGATAAACAGAGAATTAGGAAAACCCAAAGGAAAGCTGATGTTCGACGATAATAAAATCTGTAATTTTGTATGGTTACCGAAAGTTGCTATTTTACTAATAATTATGTACGTCATCATCATCAAATCAATTCGATGACCTCCCTGGCGCGACAATGAGCGCTGTGACAAATTCACAGCGCTCACCGTTGCGCAGTAGGAGGTCCCGAGTTCGATAGGGGCAATTTGGGAATTTTTAATTTCTGAATTTTCTCTGGTCTGGTTCTGGCTTTGCCGTGGCTAGTTACTCCCCTACTGACAAAGACGTGCCGCTAAGCAATTTAGTTTTCCGGTACGATACCGCGTAGAAACCGATTGATATGACTACCATACTCCCTAACATGTCATGTGTAACCATTTTAGACTGCATCATTACTACCAGGTCAGATTGCAGCCAAGGGCTAACTTGTAGTGGAAAAAAAAACAACCGATTGAGGTCCAACGCTGCAGATAGTTTTTGTAGATAAAGTCCATATGTAAGAGCCAGTGGCGTGCATAGAGGTTTTAACCAGGGTAGGTTTATACCTACCCTGGTTACCCTGGTTACCTGATGATGTATGTTTGATGACCCTGATTGATGAGGTATGCGATCTTCCTGCTTTATGATAGGAAGATCGAAGAATTCTCTTTCTATACAATGCTTATGAAATTTTTATGTTAGGCAGTGCATTTGTGCAGTTTTAGGTTACTATTTAATTCTTAATGAAAAGGTTACTTGGAAGCATCCGGCTCCGCTTTCATCTCTCACGAGATAGAAAAATTAATGACGTTGGAAAAGAGCAACTGCTGAGTATGCCGGCTTCTTTCGGAGAATCTGCCTACCGAACCGGTGGTAGAGTAACAACAAACAGACAGACTTGACGTTTCAAAAGTGCTTATATAAGAACTACTTGATATAAATGATTTTTAATTTTTTAATTTTATGCATATATGAATAGCACGGCACTGGTAAGAGCATATACACAATATATTTAGGTATTTAAAAAGCTTATATTTTTCTTATTGTAGCACTTGCAAGTTTTGTTTATATTTTCATTAGATTTTAGGATTAAGTACACATGAACTATCATCATCATCATCACATCAACCGATAGACGTCCACAACTGGACATAGGTTTTTTGTAGGGAGTTCCAAATTCCACGGTTCTGTGCCGCTTGGATCCAGCGGCTACCTGCGACGTGCTTAATGTCCTCTGTCCATCTCGTTGGGGGTCGACCAACGCTGCGCTTACCAGTTCGGGGCTGCCATTCCAGCACCTTGGGACCCCAACGTCCATCCTTTCTCCGAACGATGTGCCCGGCCAATTTCCACTTCAGCTTCGCGACTCGTTGAGCTATGTCGGTAACTCTGGTTCTTCTACGAATCTCCACATTACTGATTCGATCGCGTAGAGATACTCCGAGCACAGCTCTCTCTATCGCCCGCTGAGTAACTCTGAGCCTTCTTATGAGGCCCATGAACTATAAGAAAGGGTTAATTTAGGGATATTTACAAAGTCTTCACTGTTTTACGATATCTGCGAAAGGACGATTACCAATGCCGTATAGAGGCATTACATTAACAGTGAATGCCTCGAACTTATATTTATTAAAAGCCGCTGTCTTTTACTTCTGGAATTATTATAGTTTTATATCACCAAGATGTTATAACTAAACTTAACATAAGTACCTACCTACACGGGGTCTTTATCGTTCTTTTAACTATTTAAGTATTATACTTACATAACCATTTTTAGAAATCATTTTTTTAATCGGTATAAATGTGGTCGTTTGAGAGCTATCTCGCTGGGCTCCAGCCATTGTAGCTCGAGTGGGCCAATTCTGCCATTGAAAGCACTTCCACTATAAGCGGGCCATCCGTCGTGTAAACATCACCGATGTGCGAACAGCTAATGGATGCGACGTTTCATGCAGTGGCTTGCAAGCCGTACATGCTAAAACCGCTGCTTACCGTTACAGCGTTACTTTATTTTTCAAGTGAAACTTCTTAGGCAATCCATATTTTTATAGACAAATAAGAGTGGAATTTCAATGACACGTTTAGGCACATTTCGTTAAATAAAAGAGAAGAAAGATATACTCGTACGGAGTAGGAGGTAGGGAGCTTACAGTTTATTTTAAATCCATCAGCGTAATTTGAGAATGATTTTAATTTGAGTTTATAAACAATGGTTTATTAACAAGTTTTGCTTCTATGACGTGTGTGCAGTTACATAACATAGCTACTAGTGGAACGCTGACTTCAAGATACAACGGCGACACATTCCACGAGTCAGCTTTTGCATCACTTGGCACCAGACGTTACACTTATCACAGTTAGTATTAGTAAAAAGTATATTCTGGGTTTTTTTGGGTTCTAGGGCTGTGAAGACTGTTCACTATGTTGTAATAATGTTATTTTTAATATTTTTTGTAATTGTAGCAATAGGAAATCAGATTCTGTGAAAATTTTCACCTTCACAGACCTGTTATGGTTGATGAGATAAAGCCTCCAGACAACCGACGCCGACGTACGGTTGGATAGTTGAGGTTTAGTAATAGAGGTCCCGTATCCGAAAGGTGCATGCACATACGGAGGAGGTTAAAGTGCACTTTCAACCGTGTCTCGTAGAGAACGTTAAACTGTCGTCAGTTATTATGTTTAAAATGTAATAAGCTCGCCAATCCGCACTGGACAAGCTTGTAGGAGAATAACACCCTTTCCACCAGTAAAACCTTACGCCCTGGGAGAAAAAGAAAGTCTGCTTTTCTCCCGCAATTGTACATTAACGGGTAACGACGAAGATGACTGCCACATCCATTTATTCATACATGCATTAAATTTACATGGAATCATTATTGTGTTTTCATTTATAAGACTGAATGAATAGCGCTGCGTGCGTTTTTGCCCATTGTTGTCCTCTTACCACTTCAAGCTGTATGGTGGGATGAACAAGAAAAAAGCTGTGGACGGGTTAGCATCGGGTTTTGTTAGGAAATACGGTAATACAAGCTCTATTTACGTTTTAAAAATCGTCGACGCGTGAGGGTGAACTTTAAATCGAAAGAATATTTTTTATTGCTATTCGACTCAGTTCTATACGATTATGGGATTGACAACTTAAACATTGATGTATAGGAATAAAAACGTTTTAGATGAATATCCCTTTAAAAAAAATTGGTATCGTTATACCATTACGATTTGGCGCTTGACTTGAGATCTCATGATTGTAAATTTTGATACTTATAGTCTAGCTCCGAAACACGCCAACGGCTGCTACTAAATAAGAGACAGTCGATTCAAAATTCGAGAAAATTTTAAATTAATTTACTCAAGCCCTTCGGCAAAGTCAAGGGTTTCATTACTATCAATTATTTGTTTCATTTTGGTCGAGGAATTACTTGAGAGCAATAAAACCTATGATAAACCTATGAGAAACATGTTTTTCGGTTTTGGGACTGTTTACTTACCCAATATTGAGTTTTTCAACTTGAATTATCTAAATTCAACATCAAGCGTGTTTTAAATAGTCACACTTTTGAAGATTTATTAAAATTTAGGACTATTGCGTTTATAAAAAGCCAAAATTTAGATAATTAGGTTTGCATATATGCTATCCCCATGTTGACCCCATTTACATCTAATTTTACCCCCAATTTTTTTGCTTACGTGGAATTCTCTGAGTATCATAGGTAGTTATAGAGTGACAGTGAAGTGGCCTAGATACCGCAAATCAATCGATTGCGATAGCCACCGGGTTACTGCTGTGTAAAAGTCTATCAGATTTTTTTCATCAGACATCAATTCGTGTTGTGTCCTCAAATAGCTGGTGCATTCCACGACTCCCACCCTAGGTCCACCAACCGAAAGTTAAGCCTGTTCTGGAGTTTTTGCGCAAACCCCGTTGCATGAGACCGGCATCAACCTTTATGTGAGTCCGACTGAATGATAGCTATTTAAGAGGATTTATTTTTGTTAAATTTATCACAGTTTCTGTTCGGGATGTAAAAGTTCCTGGTATTAAAGTTATTAAAATACATTTTTATGTCACAGGATAAAAAAACATGGAATTTTTTATTTTTCTGAGTTAAAATTGTTTAATAATTAAAATAGTAATGTAAATGAGCCATGAAATAGCTTAATTTTATATATGGTGGGTAGAGGTAAGGAGAGTCATCTGTGTATATGAAAAAGTGTCGTCAAAATGTATTAAATTAGGATGGCGCCACATTTGCATCAGGGTAACTCTTAAAAGAAGCGCCAAATATAAATATTGTTAGAGTAGGCTTGAAAAATAAACAAGGAAGTATGGAGATACAAGGAAGTAAGGTTATATTTGCCACAATATTTTGTACAACGTAAGTTGTTGAAATTCTCAATAATTAACTACTTTAGTCGATAATGACATTAAATTTTTTAACTCGGCATACTTCAATTCATCTACTATTGCTACATTCATACCATACCCTGTGCATCCACCAGCGCCATTGTGGAGGATTTTTGAACTGTTATTTAGCGCAACAACTGGACACTTTTTCAACTTTTCTCCCATATAAGATGACTCTCCTTACCTCTACCCTCCATAATTTTATAGTTGAAGACTATATATGTTTAAAATTATAATACATATTTGCAAGAAAGTTTAGTAGTAAAATCTTCGGTCAAAACCCCGGTGCGGATCACCGCGTTATTAATAATGTTATAACCAGTCTATTCTATGTTTATAATCTTAGTTTCATGAGTAATTTTGTTAACAATCTTTTAATTACTATTTAGAATGAAGCATCATGTTTAAAAGTATTTTAAAAAATTACAAAAAATAAAAAGAGTTACTACATTCATAGAATAAATCTTTATTATTTTATTAAGTTTAACTCATTTTCTGTTCATAAAACAAACTTTATATTCTCTATTGATAATTTATATACCTACATAAAAAAAAAAAACAAAAAATACTTTCTTATACAAATAAAGTAATTTATTTAAAGCTCCTAAAAGATCTGTGATAGCCTAGGTCCGAGGAGTCTTATGTCCGTTTTCACTAACGACGAACAAGGTAATGCCTTAATAAGTAACCTAGATAAGTACCTTATTGCCTAAGTAAGTAGTGCCTAAATAAGCCTAATTTGAGGAGATTCGTAGGGAACATATACCGTTCACCAATTTTTATCACATAAGAGTTGGTGAAACGTTTTTTTAAATATATATGGCCGAAATCAGTTCTCGCCTTGCATAAGCGTCCGGGGCGACAAAATTCAATTCCAGAACGTACCCCTCGCTTTTTAGAATTATGAGTTATTTGATCAATTAAATATTACTTGCTTCAACGGGGATTCATGAAATCGTGAAGAATCCTGCATGCCTTAGTTCTACATAATATTCTCTTACTGTTTATAGGTATTTTATGTAAGTATTGTCTGATAATGACTTTTTTTATAGTTAATAATTGATGGACCAAGCAGATAGCCCACCTGATGGTAAGTGGAAAACCATCGATCGAACGAAAAGCCCTCTTCTGCAGCACTATTTTCGTGCTGCAGAAGAAGGCTGTTCGTTCGATCTACAAAATGGGTCCTTTAGAGTCATTGAGAGATAAATTTAAAGATTTAAAAATAATGACAACAACAACATGTCTAAATTTAAGAAAAATGTGACTGCAATAATTTAAACATTAGAAGTAAGAATAAACTTACAGTGCAATATACTAGGTTACATAAAATTCATAATTCGTTTAAAGGAAATTGCATACAATTCTACAATAAATTACCAATTGACATCTTGGAGATGTCTCTTAAAAAGTTCAAAGTTTGTATTAAACGTAAGCTTATAGAAAAGTCCTATTATAGTATAAAGGACTACGTAATCGATAAAAAAAGCTTGGGTGTGAATTATTGCTCTAACCAGGTTGCTCTTCTAATAATTTTAAATGACATTGTGAGATGGTGATAACAAAAAAAAAACACCCGGCTAAGTTTGTTGTGGGTTTGTTGTTTGGAACCCTCGTAGCTTTAGTTTTGAGTTTACGAATGTGGTTATCGCCATCATCTCACTACCGTGTAATTCTTATGTACGCATCAAAAGTGCCACCTATGGACCAAATTCAAATTCAAATTCATTTATTTCACGTAAGCCTACTTTATAAGCACTTTTGAAACGTCAAGTATGTATGTTTGTAGTGACTCTACCACCGCTTCGGAAAGCAGATTCTACCGAGAAGAGCCGGCAAGAAACTCAGTAGTTGCTCTTTTCCGACATCAACATTTTGTAGTATAAATACACTTTCAATATCTGCTACTCTATATACTCTTTTCCCCACAGTATGATCCTATATTTTTGACTTTGACTTTGACTTTGATCGACTAGAACAAAGCAACACTTCGCAGGCCATGTAAAGGCAAAGTGCTACAGTTTGCAAAGTGTTGCCGTGTGTCCATCAACCTGAGTCGTAGATGTGAAACCTTATGTGCCTGTAATTACACCAACACACGCCTTTTAACAATGCAACAATGCTGAACACAGCATTGCAACAATGCTGCTTAGCGGCAGAAATAAGCATTGTGGTAGTACTTCTCCGGACGAGCTCTGTCACAAAAAGTTCTACAACTACTAAGAAAAAAAACTTCTAAATTTAGTCTCCCGAGTAAATGATTGACGCTCTTGCATTGCGAGTAGAGTTACTAATATTATAATGTTATTGATGAATAAACCACTGAACAGATTTCGATAAAATTTGGAAGGAGACAGAGTTTACCTATCCCGGGAAAAAGATATACAAAAAAAAAAAAAAAAATCGTTCCTTTTTGGGGCCCAAAAAAAAATACGCGACCTAAAGCTTCAGATTCTTGGGATATAAACATTCTAACAGTAAACAGTTATTTATTTTAGGTACAGCAATGGAACTTTTTGGTTTGAAATTTTTTTTTTTAAATATACGGAACCTTGTTCAAGTTAATTTTAAAAATCAAAAAATCAAAGTAGGTGGGTAGATATGTTTGATAAAAGTGTTGACGATTATTTGACTTTTTACGTTTAAGTAGTTATATTTGAAAACTTTTCTTCACGCTGACTCGTTTCTTGATAAAGTATACAGGATATTAAATCGTACGCTTCAGCGTAGTTAACTTGACGCGGAGCTCAGCCAGCGATTTATAGGAGGTAATCATCCGGATTTACTGAAGGATTGCATCCTGGGGACAGAAAAAGGATAACTTTTAATTGACTGTATACACGGTATAACTTAAATAAAAACTAAACAAATGCAGACGTAGCCTTAACTACAAGCGTAGCGTTCTATGACAGCAATTTTGAAATTCGAATTTTCCAGTTTCATAAATTCATCTATTATATTGGTGCGGTTGAACTATTTTCATAAACGTTTTCAATAGGTATTTACTATGAATGATATTGAAACCATGATTACGTATAAATATAAATATTCGCTAAAACCACAAAATTATTGTACCGACCTATTACAATACAAAGTGTGGTGCGATAAATTTACCTACGTATCCAACTACCTTTTATTGAAATGGACAATGTAATATTCATCCCTGACTAGTTTCGAATCATTTAACATTAACTGAGGGTTCTCAGTAAAATAATTAGAAACTTTGAAATTCATCAATCGTACAGTAACTACGATTTATTAAATGTGTGTTTAACACATTGTTTGAACTTTTGTATTGGACAGTCCAAAATTATCTCGGGAATCACAATATCAAAAGCATGTACTCAATCCCACTTCTGCACCTTTCGCGAACGATATGTAGATGTCACTAACTTATGTCCATTCCGAGAAAGGCGGTTGTTTATATCCACTTCTATGTTTGTGTTTATTCGGATATAAGAGTAATGTTTTGTCTCACAAATACTATATTGTTATAAATATTCACGGAGGGATTCACTGACCGTACAGCTCTTTTCTGCAATATGAACATAATATTATTAATCACTCCAAGCTGCCCAATGCAGTAGGTAGTTTAATTGCAACCATACAAGATACAATCATCATTAAATCGACCGAAGATCTAATGCTGGACGTGGGCTTTTGTACGGATAACCAATCTCTTGATTGGCTTCTCGTGACTTTCGATTTCGTCTAATTTTCAATGTCCACCAATGCTATGATTTCAGCTGCGAGCAACTTGGAAACCCACCGTCGAAAGTTCCTAACCAGCAGTGCTAGCACAGGGAGGAGCCAAAAATTATATCCTCCGATTATATCCCCTGACAAGGGATATAAATAACGTGTCCACCTGCACGGGAACATGGAGTAAAAGAAGTTTAACCCTGTATATTCAAATCAAATCAAATCATCATCAGCCTATCTCAGTCCACTGCTGGACTAAGGCCTCTTCATTTGCACGCCATCTTGGTCTATTGCTGGTAAGCTGCATCCAGTTATTCCCTACTGCCTTTACAATATCATCTCTCCATCGAGCTGGTGGTCGGCCAATGCTTCTGTGTCCAGTGCGCGGTTGCCAATCCAGAATCACTCGGCTCCACCGCCCGACATATGTGGCCCGCCCAGTTCCATTTCAGCCGCTGCTCTTTGAACAATGTCAGTGATTCCAGTTCGGTATCTGATCTCTACGTTGGGAATCTTATCTAATAGAGACAAACCTAACACCGCTCTTTCCATTGCCCGCTGAGCCACTTTGAGCCGATGCACCACCTTCTTTGTAAGGGTCCATGTCTCTGCTCCATATATCATAGTGGGTAGGATACATTGGTCGAATACTTTGCGCTTTAAGCATAAATGAATGTCTCCCTTAAGGACGTCTGAGAGTCTCCTAAAGGCTACCCGAGTTGGATGCGTCTGCTAATCTCTATTTCCTGTCCCTCCGTGCTTTCGGTTATTATTACACATGCTCTTTTCTGTTATGATTACCTTAAGATACCGAGATAATCGTAGCTTTAGGTTTATGTTGGCGAACGAAGTTATCACGATCCCCTTACAATTATGTAAACTTCATTAGTGCCTGTGATAGGCCTACATGAATAAAGAAATTTTGAATTGAATTGAATTGAAATCTATTACTTGCATCGAAGCACGGCTATCATAGGCAGGAGTCGAAAACAAAATGCTCCGATTGTATCCCCTGAAGGGTTAAAATAGACATATCCACCTGCACCAGGGCATCAGGGAATCGGAAGAGTTTTCCCCCCGTTCATAAAGACACGTAGGTACAATATTTGAATATTTTTTTCCAATCTTACGCCAATGGTCGAAGAATTGAAACTTTGGGACAACACAAACATTTTGTCTTCTTCCCGAAGATGCCTTTTGCCCATTTTAGTCGTGCTGGCTGACTCTTGAGCTTTCCTATAAGGTCTACAGTTTTCCAGCACGATTCGGAACCAATATATTTGTTAGTACACTATATTCTAAAAATACTACATAAAGTGAGTCCAGATTATTCTTTCCACAGCAATAAAGATAGCTATTTTTAAGAACAGGTGGAATTTCATTTACCATTGGGTGGGACATGCTTCACGTCAATAAAGGCTGGCAACACACGTGCCACCGACACGGATGATCTCCATCATATAAGCGGAACAACCAGATTTAAATCCTAAGCCGAAGTTGATAGAGTCTCTTTTAACATGGAAATGGAGAATCTTATGCGAAAAGGGACCGGCTTACCCCTGCTGTAAACATAGCGATGTTTTTATGGAGATTAGGTAGCGTAGACGGGACTGCAGTCATCTTAGCGTTGAGAACTTCAAGTATCTTCATTATTCTTCAATTTTGAATTAATATAACATGCCTCAGTATAATTCTCATTTCGCTTATTTCCCCCTAAACTTTGCTAACGTTAAATTAGCTTAAATTTCTTATTCTTGCGTATATTTTTTTCAATTATCCTTTGATTTCCAACAAAAAATATACATGTGGTACAAATGGTGTACCTACCTGTCAGCATTTTAGCGCCATCATTGCGAGATTATCGTTAAACCACTTTTGTCAATTATAACCACCTTTAGCATTTTTCGAAGTGTGGGATTAATATTAGCGATTGAAACATAACCGTTTTGCCTATCTTGCATTGTCTGGTAACATAAGGCATTAAAATTCAAATTTAAATCTTTAATGTTTTTCATAATTGATTAATTAATGTATAATTAGCTTGTGAAATAACTTATCGAAACTAATATTTTGTGCTTAAAATTGTAAACTGTACCTGAACCGTTTATAAGTAGAAGCATCGCATTGCAGAATTTTCATTTTGTAGTAAGTATTTGAAGGAGGAAACTGTGCCCCAATAAAGAAATGCTATATGTGAAATGAGTATTATTCAAGCCCATTCCCACGTTTCCTAACGATTAATAGGGTTAGTAGGAATTAGCCTCTGAGAGACACTAAATGTGTAGGCACAATCTACAAAGTTAACCCTCACTTTATTCAGCTCAAAGCTAAGCAGGGAGCTTCAACGATGGACTTAAAAGGCAGCGTCGGCTTGCGGACGTCAATGCATGCTGTTCTATAAATAAATCTTAATTAAATATTCCGAAGGCATGGTATTTTTATATTAATGCTACTAAAGTCATTTAAATAGTCTCCTCAACCCTCAATTTTAACCTTTCATTATATTTCTTTCGTATCATCAAAAATGTCTAAAGCAATCGTTCGGTCCTCGTTTATTTAACCACATTAAATTAAGGAGGGAAACGGCCTTACTTTGGCACAAAAGATTCAATAGAAATATTGTAAACGTTGACCCTTTTCAGAAAGTGCAACTCTTAAGTTTCTTATCAACATCTTCTTAATTGAATTTTCATATGGAACAATAAACAAACAGAATTGAAATTCCGCGAATAATTTTATTTAAAAAAATGTATTCATCGAATTTGTCCACGAACACGTTAGAACCATTTTTCTCATCCAATTTCTGGCAAATCATTACTGGAAGTTAGTGAGCATCTTATACTTGGCAAATGAGTATTCCATCTCTTTCCAATATAAGTCTATATTGCGAAAATTGCACGGACGGAGGTCATGTTTTTTAAATTATGCATAATAAACAAAACATTACACTCCTATACTCTTTTAATAGTGACACTATCAGTTTCTTGGCCAAATCTGGAACAAAAGAACCTTCATAATGTTCAAACATATTATTTAAATCAATTATGGTTTAGTTATAAGACGACCACTACAGAACCACTAGTACCTACCTATAATTCGTCACGCTCAGTGACTAATTAATTTACGAAAACAAAAATGTATCGACTTGCCAACATTGATAGTTGGAATTTAAATCGAGCCAGACATTTAAAAAAAAAATTAAATAGCAAGCTTACAAAACACGGGCAACCAGCCGTCATTAAATACAAATAAAAGTCAACTCGGATGGAAACATTTAATCATCGTGTGATGCGGAGGGCGGACGGCGCGGCGCGGCGTAGCGGCGTATGCTTGTAAAATAGTCGTACCTACGAGGGGTGCAGAGTTACTCATAGCTGTCCCTTAGTACAAGGTTCGCTCGCTCGCAATCGTGAATCCCTTTTCGCATATCACACCTTATATGGCCAAAGTAAAATTAACCTAATAGTAACGGTTCTAGAGTCACATATCCCCTACTTCTGATCCGAGCTAAAGAATTATAGGCAAATTTGAGCTTTAGTTTAATACAAATAAGATTTATTTTACTCTGATGATCAAGTATTTTCATACTCGAAAGCGACTCCGCGATTGCGAGCGAGCATAACTTGTACTCAGGCGCCTGATTACGTGCTAGATTATATTAAACCGGGGGCTATGCGCGTCGCTTCTTTGTAATTACAGGTTGAAAATTATTTTATTGTTTGAAAGAATCTCTAATTTTGCATCAAGACAAATTGGGAAGCATCAAGTTTTTTTTAAATGTAATAATTACAATTGAGAGGTCTGCTTGACGGAATAAGCAATGGCTCTTCTTTTTCATCAAAATCCACCTCATTTGAAGAAACGATTTAGCTTTTTCAGAGTCCATGGACAAAACCATGCTTCGTTATTGCAATAAGGGCAAACTTCAAGTTCCTTGTAGTCTGACGAAATACTGAATTAACTCTTTTATTCGTTTATACGTTCATTATTGTGTCAAGCTCTGGAATTCCCTCTCTGCTGACATACGTCAGGCTCAATCCTTGAGAAGAGATTGGACAACTTTTTCCTATTTATGTACTATTATAGTACGTAGTATAAGTTATAAAAATCTATATACTTATAAATATTATTATTATTATATTATTATAATAAAACTGGTACGGATCGAATACTGTACATTGATGATATTTTTTTTTCTGTACTCGATACTGGACCGATTTTACACCGTCACATGTAGACTGATTTAACAATTTTTTTTTTGTACTCGGCACCCAGTGTATAATTTTTCGGCCTATTGGCGGAGTGTGCAGTGAACCTGCTTTCTTAGTCCAAGGCTGTGGGTTCGATTTCCACAACTGCATAATATCTGGGCGATGAACATGAATGTTTTCGGTGTCTGGGTGTTCTGTATATTTATCATAAGTATTTATGTCGATATATATCTATTTATTTATTTGTAATATATCTATGTTGTATTAGAAATTATGATTATGTAGTGTTTTATTTCTTAAGATCACTTTGTTACGGATACATTTAAATTCGCACCGACCCCTTCTTTATTTTTTCCCACGCCATTTTTGTCTGGAAGAGATTGCTACAGCGATAAGACCGCCCTGGCACTCCTCTATGTAGTTCGGCTGAGTCTCTCTTACTTCGTATTGAATGTGTGTGCAATGCAGTATTCAAATAAACAACAAACACACACTTTGCGGGACTTACAAGGAACAAACGTCCTATAAAGTGCCGCCCTGTGTCTTTCAATCTAAGTTGAAGGTACTAAGCCTCATGTACCTGGCTACCATAGCCTTCAGGCCGGAACAAAAAATACTGCTTGGAGGCAGAAACAAGCATGATATGCTTGTACTTCCACAAAATAAAACTTAACTACTGACAGAAAATCTGTTTTAAAATATATGGTGATATCTACATAGCACGTAGATGATTAGTTCTTTTTAAATCCTATTAAAGCATCCTTAGTTTCTTATTTCAACATGTCCGAGAGTGTACAGTGTCACATGTTGCATTAAAAATTCGCTGCGGGGGATCTTTATTGTAGTTTTACCAAAGGGTGCTTGACCGCTCCCGCTGTGGCATGCCCTAGGAAGGTAAAAATTAGTGAGGTTAATACATTTTTTTAATATAATACGACAGTACAAACTTCGATAGCTAGCCCCAAAGTTATTTATTAACATAGTGTCACAAAAATTGGTCCTTACGTCTGGTGACCCAAGAGCTGGCGCTTATTTAGCCCAAAGGCTAAGTCTAGCTTTACAAAGGGGCAATAGCGCCAGCATTTTGGGTACCATGCCCATAAGTGAACAGTTAGACGGCTTATATTTATTATAAATATTTTAGTTTGTAATTATTATTTCCATAGTTTCATTATTAAAATTAAAAATACCCAGTTGCAAAATATTTGCGACCCAAGTTTTTATACGTCACACTGTCTTCTCTTGAATGTGCAGGATAAAAAGTTAGAGTAAACAAAAACAACGATATAAAAGTACTAGTTAGGTTATAGTACCAATTCGGTTGCATACATATAAAACTGTATTCTTAATAAAATTAAAAGTATGGGAACATAAATACTTTTAATATACAGATGAATACGCAGTTACTCAAAAACGTTATCGCACAAACAATTTAACAGGTGTGGTAATCGAACCAACAGCCTAGGACGCCTGCTGCCTTAAAAACTGAAGCTATGACTGTGCTACACTAGTACAGGGACTATCTCTTATACCAAATACTGGACGTTAAGAATTATTTGGTACCTACTGCTACTTATTTATTAATCAAAAAATATATGTCAGTCTTACAAACCAATAAAATCGGAGTATGCCCTTTACATTGGAGTTTTTATTAGGCATGTAAACCAAAAACATATTTCAGAATTCAAATTATTTTTCATTTACTTTTCTTAGGTAATTTATACTCGTTTTTTCAAAGGACAACCGTAAGAATTGTTCCAAACAATACATGCTTTGTTTTTTAATACATGAAATGATATTTTATGGGTTCTTCATTTATATTAGGGTAATTCCGGGGTAGATGGCCAAAAGGAAGAGATGGCCTATCGAAATAAATCATAGAATGCCGGTCTAGATGTTACAAGATATGTTTTATCTGCTTCACTTTGTGGATCGGAACAAAAGTACGAAGAACATTTTGGCAAAAAATATTGTTTTGGCCAGTGCAAATGTTGTTAAAGGGGAACGGTTACGTTTAAGCAATTTGTTTGTAAAGTATATGAAAAACGCTTTGTTCTAACCTCAAAATTATTCGTTCCGTGTTTTTATTTGTTCTTATTTTGAGTGTGGTCATCTCTCCCGCCCTTTCCTCCGGGCCTACACGGAGGCCTTAACCCGGCCCTAGGGGGGGCAGAGTCACCTTCTCTGCCCTCCACTGGGGTAATTCCCGTCCGGCGCGTCCACGTCGCGGGGGTGGGCACTTCAGTAGGCCGGAGTGGAGGGGTGGCTAAGTTCGGTCGGGGACCCAATACCATGGGCCGTGGTATACCGGCTGTGAAGGCGGAGATGATGATCATCGGAACGGCGGAACAGGCGGAAGGTGCACCCCGTAGTGAAGGCTGCTTTTGAGTAATGGATAACCAGGCCTTACTAGATCTACACTTCTACACTTCTAGGTAGGGGGGTGTAGTAGGGATGGCGGTGGAAGAGATCTTTGGATCCAACGGCGGCGCCCAAAACTCTCAACGAGAGGCACTGCTTTGGCGTCAAACGGCAGCCGGCCGTAAAAATCAAAGCTACTTGTCAAAACTACTGATCTTATCCTTGTCCAAAAATGAAAAACACAACAAAGAGAGAGCGATTAAATGCTAGGGCGTACCCCTTAAGTGATGGTCACATCAAAAATGATCTGAAGTTAAATAGCATTAACGCGGAAACCGCTAAAAACCTTCTTGAATGGAGGAAACGGACAAGGAGAGTCGATCCCAGATGATGGGAAAAGGCGCATTCAGATGATGATGGTCATCTCTCCCCGAAAAAAAGGAGAGATTGCCATCTTTAGTCGTTATATGAAGGCCATATTGTTATTATATACCGATGGTAATGTATCGCCTGAACAATTTTCATATTAGTTTTAGGTAAATAGTAAATAAAAAAGAAAGACGATAGGTAATTGGTCACTAGAATCACTAAAAACAGCTATTAGTGCCGTGAAAAATGTACTATACTCCGAGAAAATCATTCTTTCCTCTCGCCCTCTACTTTCTTTGAAGAGATGAATTTTATTGCTCACATCAAAAAACAATACAAGCCAAAAACTTTCTAATGACTACGAATTCAATGTTAAGAAAATCGAAAACAAATTTAAAAAAGTGACTAACTGATAGTAGTGTCAAAAAGTAAAGAGTAAAAAAAAACAAGTTAAGCTAAATGATATCGGGAATATAACGAACACTACTATGAAACATAAAAACACGTCTCATCGAAGACTGACTCGGATGCACAGTAGGTATGGCCGTTTTGGGTACACGATAATTGCATTGGATTTAAAAACATGTGCTCTAAATATTTTCAAGAGAAATAAGGTGTTAAGAAACATAAAATAATACTAAAAAATCAATACTAAAGCTAACATCTTAACACTATTGCTATGTTGGATAGAAGCAGGCGTTACTTTGCGGAAATCCATGATATATTATCAAAATTAAGCTTAATTTGCTATACTCCGCGAAAAGCAGGAGAATCTGTTTGGTGTGGAGTATAAGGATTGAAGAAATTATAAATTACACCACACAGATTCTCCTGCTTTTCGCGGAGTATAGCAAATTAAGCTTAATTTTGATACTATTGCTATGGCCAACACACCCGGACACCTCGGGAGAGATGGCCAATTGTGTTTTAAAAAAAAAATTTTTTTTAAGTGATCTCAATACAAATTGTTACTTTGATAGCTTATATTTTATAGTTGAATGTTCAAAGTTTAATTCTAAATAAATATTTTTATTGCAGATTGTAAGATATTTTTTAACAACTTTATCGAAAAAACTATGGCCAACTACCCCGGACTTACCCTAAATGCAATTTTAAAATATAGGAATATTATTTTAATTTTTTACAAATAAAAGGCATTATTGATAATGGTGTTTCCTAGAGTCTGAGGCGCGATGTTATAACAAATGTCAGATTGCTGTAAATAAATAGGGAAATGTAATTTACTTACGTACGCTTATTTCACCGTTGCTTTGTTCTTTCTTTCTTTCTTAAAGCAAGAAGTAACAAAATGCATTACGTCGTTACTTGTATTACGTTGTGTTTTAAACTTGAAAATTTGTTGATTTTCATGGTGTCTTTAATATCTAATCTCGGGAACCCCATATTGTTCCAATAGGCCAAATTTCGTTGCAGTAGTACACTATTATTTTGGTACCAACTCTCTATAGAAAGTTGCGGTTGTCCTTTAATTATTTAATTTACATAGTGGAAGGTAACTTGAATTTTCGTCAAAGATAAATGCAATTCTAAGCTAGATTATCAATACGAGATGATATGCAAATCAATAAAATGACTCAGAAATTATAAAAGAACTTGGTCAATCCTTTTGATAAAAACAGTCATAGATTTGGAGTATTAATATTTAATAATAATACGGTGCTGCCACGTTGGAAAGTTGGAAGGACTGGCGACCAAAGCGACGCGGGGAAAAAAAGAAAGAGGAGAGGAGAGAAAAATGGCGCAGAAAGTGACATCGAGCGTTTGGGTTTATTTGGCGAGATTTTAAAAGAGAAAAGGAAAAAGGGAAAGGAATATATTAGTAAAAGAGTAATTATTTTGAGAATTTAAAGTGGAAGTATATTGTGAGCGTAATCGACAAATTATATGTTAGTGTATGATTCTGAAGTCATTTTACAATAGTTAATGTAGGTAACTCTTTATTTGCGCTTATTTATTTTTATGAATAAGTAGCCTTTAACTTTCCACTGCTGGACGAAAAGGGGGTCCCAGTCGCACTCATTGAGAAATAAAAACAGTAAGGTATAATTAATACAATTAGTAGATATTAACGCTAATTAATTGCTCATAAAAGACGTAATAACGTGACGTAAAACTTCGTGTACTTGTCCCGTATGGTGAACTACGGCCAAAATAAAATTTATGCCAGTATTATATACTACGATATACTACGACAATACACAGATCGCCATCTAGCCCCAAAGTAAGCGTAGCTTGTGTTATGGGTACTAAGATGACTGATGAATAATTATATGAATAACATACATAAATACTTATAATATATAGATAAACACCCAGACACTGAAAAACATTCATGTTCATCACACAAACATTGTCCAGTTGTGGGAATCGAACCCACGGCCTTGGCTGGACAACTGGAAAATGTTTGTGTGATGAGCATGAATGTTTTTCAATGCTGGGTGTTTATATGTATATTATAAGTATTTATGTATTATATTCATAAAAATATTCAACAGCTATCTTAGTACCCATAACACAAGCTACGCTTACTTTGGGGCTAGGTGGCGATGTGTGTATTGTCGTAGTATATTTATTTATTTATTTATTTATTTAAAATCGAAGTACGCCCCTGTTACAACGGATTTTTAATCAGACATGTAAACTAATAACAGGTAACATTATTTGTACCGGGGGCCAATACTTGTACCTAATATTCAGCTTGATAGACGGTTAACGCTTCCAAATTAAAAGGGCGGATAGATTTTAGTTAAATCGCGCCACGTGGCGGCCGCGTGTCAGTGTACCCTGGGGATAGTTTGCAAATCCTACGAATAAATATCGCGTTTTTGGTCACAGCTATGTAGTGATTTTATCATGTACTTGCGGGACCACCCACGTCTATTTGTCAAGTTATACGAATAGCAAGTTTTTCTTTATGAGCTACGTCATAAAAACGAAACCTACCATCATCATATCAACACATTACCGGCCCATTACAGATTATGGGTCCCCTCCCACAATGAGGAACGGCCAGTGCGGATTGGTGGACTCCACACAACTTTAAGAACAGTATGGAGAGCTCTAATGCATGCAGGTTCCCAGATGATGTTTTCCTTCACCGTTGAAGCAAGTGATATTTTAATTGTTTACAACGCACATTACTTAGAAAATTTACACGTGCATGCTGGGATTCGAACTCTGCCCCCGGAAAGTGAAGTCGAAGACCTACCCACCCACTTGGCCATCCCCGCTTCTGAGCTATCACCGCTTCTAAACTACTTTATACAGAATGTATTCAATGTTCATGCCAAAATCTTATTTATCTAGCGCAGGCTTAAATTTACACACATTCTTCCTAATTCACATATTTTCGACTTTCTTGCGACAGTAGGTACAAGGCAGTGTTCAAATTTTATTTATTTTCTTTACTTTGTTTGCAAATGACTAAATAACTTGTAGTAAAAGACGAAGAAAGGGTTGTAAAAGACTAGTAAAAACTTCATCATTCAACAATTCTTCATCAATCACAGCCAGTGAGGTGATAGTGGCTGGACCAAAAACCTCTCTTAACGAGGGTTTGCTCACAATGACCCAGCAAAAAAAAACTGAAGCCAAAACGTTTTATATTATTAACGTTTGCAAAAGAATTGTCACGGTAACTCATTGATTTAATATCGGCAAACACTTCGGTAAAAACACGATGCCCGCAATGTGCCATGTAAAACAATTCAACAATTAAACAATTCAACGTACGAATTTGACTTCATTTTAGTAATTAAATAAATACTCTCGACCAATGCAATGCTATTTGCATTACACTGGTCGCGAGTAGTATTTACACAGGTATGTACACTATTTTTATACGTATTAAACCCATTGCAGTTATTTAAAATAATGTGATTATATAATTTTTAGGCACATGTCTTGATCTAGGTATATTCATAAACAAAAATAACCTAGAATAACCTATGTAGGTACTGCAGCGCAGCGATGCATAGTGGCCTAATATGCTGGCAGTATTGCCCTTTTGAATGGCCAAACGAACTCTACGACGAAGGTTAACCCAAGGGTTTTTGGCCAGCTCCAGGATCACTAGTAGACTCGTTAACCCTTTTAACCATTCTTTAAAATAGCTCGAACCCCCGATCTCCACAGTCAAAAATTCTACTCCAAAAGGCACAAAAATGAAACTGCTATCAAGGTTTTTATATTTGCGCCTCTTGGCCTGCTTCGGGCCTGCTCGGCAGTAGCAGTCACACCTACCATTGACGAATGACGAGGTTGCCTGTATGTGTGATGCAGCTAAGGAATCGACACACGTGGCATCCCACACAAACCACGAATTAAATTATGACCAAATTATTTTAGTCATAATTTAATTGGTGGCTAAAGAATCCAGTTTCAATTCGATGCATAATTGTTTGAGTTAAGAACACCCATCTCTCTTCCGTTTGTTTCTAGGCTGTATTGGTCGGTTTTTTATTTTTATTTAGATCTGAAAAGTACTTTTTATATAACTTAAAATTGAAATAATACTTGAGTATACTTGTAATGCTTTATGCTCTTCATAGTTGTTATAATATAAATTATTTTAATCTTCGGAGTCCAATATCCAATACCTTTAAGCCGAGAGCACTTTAAATATAGAGCCTTTACCGCCGAATTAGAGTAACCGAGAAATAAAATTTACAAATGAATGTTTATTTATTTGTTCGATGATCGATCATAATGTTATTATTGACGATATAGCGTACATCATCATCATTATCTGTCTGCGCCTTTTCCCATCATCTGGGGTCGGCTCTCCTTGTCCGTTTCCTCCATTCAAGACGGTTTTGAGCAGTTTCCGCGTTAATGTCATTTAGCTTCAGGACATTTTGGACCGTCGTTAACCAGGTGACGGGGGGTCTTCCGCGTCCACGCTTCGTCGTCGGTATGTCCAGGGCTACTCGTACCATGTGGTCTGCGGGTCGTCTGATAACGTGTCCGTACCAGCGCAATCGCTTTCCCTGTAATTTATGAACGATGGGGGTGATTCCATAACTACCTCTAACATACTCGTTCTTGATTTTGTCGAGGCGGGTGACGCCCGCTGACCAGCGTAACATGCGCATCTCAGTGGAGTGTAACTTTGTGCTGTGCTTTTTGGTAGCGGCCCAGCATTCCGTACCAAACAGCGTGACGATATAGCGTACGTAAAAATAAAATTTTATCGAACAAAATACTATTTAAAAACAAATAGATGTATTATGTACGACTGCCGATTGGCGTAGTTTGCAGCCACCCTGCTTTCTGAGCCCAAGGCCGTGGGTTCGATTCCAACAACTGAAAAATGTTTGTGTGATTAGCATGAATGTTTTTCAGTGTCTGGGTGTTTATATGTTTGTTCTAAGTATTTATTTATAAAAATATTCGTCAGTCAATTAGTACCCATAACACAAGCTACGCTTACTTTGGGGCTAGATCGCGATGTGTTTATTGTCGTAGTATATTTATTATTATTATGTATACACCTAAAGATGAACAGACGAATTAAGAACCCCCTTCCTATATTTTGTAGTCCGTTAAAAGTCAGTACTACCAATTTTATTTAATAAAACACGAACTAAAAAGTAAAAAATATATTATGTTTTTACAATGTGTTGTTACTGTTGTGTACTGTATCTTGAATTCGCATCGACATACAAAAAAATAAAAACGGGCTAATAAAAAAATTGATTTAAATATATTTTGATCATATTCGTTAATACATGGTTATTCTACAGGCCAGTACTCGTTAGTAACATATTAAAACAATGTTACAGGCTAGTATCGGCAGAACGTTATCTGTTTTGTAAAGGTAGGTACTATACATAATAAACACTAGCTGTTTCCTTTTGTCTATAACGGGGTTCAAACCTCGACTAAGATTTCAATTCAATGTAACCACCCTCTGGTATCCTGTTAAATAAAAATTACATAAAATTTTAACACACTGTAAAAAATTATGCTCATTTTTTGTCGAACACTTCGCGACCAAGATTGCCATAATTATACCTATTGTAGAGAACCGATGGACTTTTCTTCTCAATAGCACCATTCAAAAACAGTAGACGTATAAAGAACATCGGGAAAAGAATAGTCGAAAACCTTAATAAAGGAACCCTCTAACGGCGCAAACAATTTGTACTCCTAAACGATCAATAGATCGGGGTCGAATGCGACGCAAGGGGACTCCTCAAATCGCATTCGCTTTCACCGGCAAGTCTCGATTTGTCCACTTATCCCTTGATGTTAAACTAGATAAATTAATGATAGCCTAATTTGAAAAGTATTCCAAAAATTTTAACTACGGCCTTTGCAATTGTTTCGTACGCCATATATCGTGGAAAGCAGTACTCAAATTAATTTTTTTTTATTCATGTTCACCTTATCACAGGCACTTATGTAGCGTTCTTACATATGAAATATATAATATAACTACATTCGTTCAAACTAAAGCTAGGAGGGTTCCAAACGCGCCCTGCTCTAGAACCCACAACAAACTTAGCCAGTTTTTTTTTGTTATCACCATCTCACAGTCGAATTAATATTTAGCTAAGAAGTTAGAGCAATTTATACCTTAGCTTTTTTATCTATTCATTTTTTGTAAAATTCCTCGTTTAATGAAATATTTCTTTTAGTCTTAGTTAAATAGCTTCCATTGTATACCTTTCCATTACCTTCCTCTCCTACTAAGAGTCCAACAGTTGAACTCACGCCTACTCTCTAATAGGAGACAGACTTTTCTCGCCAATTTCCCTTCTCTAAGGTACCTATCTCTGACCTCTCACGGGAGCTCCGTATCAGACTTTTACAAAGCTACATTTGGCCCTGTGTATGGTTGCGAGTCATGGACTATTGTAGAAGCCCTGCGAAAGAGAATCTAAGCCTTCGAAATTTGGACATATCGCAGAATGCTCCGACAACCGAGTTGGTCAGAACCATCATGCAGCGTAAGATCTCGTACCAAGGTCATATATTTCGACACCATAAGTATCGACTGGTTCAAACCATAATGAGGGGAAAGATTGCAGGAAAAAGAGGTGTTGGACCGATATCAAGACCGTCGGTGAATATTCCCGTTTAGCCATACACCAAGAAAAGTTTAAAAACTGACTGTTGACCTTCGGCAATGGAAAAAGAAGCTACATATGGAGAATTTACCGAAAGCAACGCCTACCTAAAACTAAAGTCTTTCCAACTAAAAATTTGCATCTAATCAATCGGTAAAACTCTCTTATGCCTCTACATCCCCCGCCAAGAGGAGGTCAAAATTGCATGTTTGTTTGTTATATTTTCATAACTCTTATATGCATCTAAAAAAAACGTGATTTCTTCACTGACTCACTGATTATTGTCAAAATACTTAGGGTTTATTCTATTGTCCTAGTGGGTTGAAGTTTATATGAGACCTCCACAATGTTCCCGCTAGATGTCTGCAAATAGGTATAGGGACTTCTTGTTATTACTAATAATAAAAAATAATTATATAAAAAAGCCAAAAAAAATTGTCACAAGCAATTAAAAAAAATTCCCACCAAATTAATTTTTATGTAAAATGTTGCCATAACATGGCTACTAGCACTACCGAAAAGTTAACAGATCTAATGTAGAGATAAGCTTATAACTCTATGCGCCCTTAGGGCCGCCGTACACGGACTGCTCGAGCAGTTAGCGGCTGAGTGAAATACACGGACCGCTCGAGCGGTCGGCGTCGACTGCTTGAGCTGTCGGTTGTTGACTGCTCGAGCTACGACTCAACTGCTCGAGCAGTTGATTTTCTACCACAGTCGAGTCATGGATTCTGACGAGGAAGCACTGCTTTTGCTGCTCCTGCTCAGGCGGAGACGACGGCGGCGACGTCAAAAGAGAAAATTTTGGGTTCATCCAATTTTGCAATTAAGAGAACAACGTGGACAATTCCATCATTTGTTTATGGAACTTAGAAGTGATGAAGAAAAATTTTTCAACTATTTTAGAATGTCAAAGTCTTCGTTTGATGAATTGTATAATATACTAAAGTCTCACATTAAACGGGAAGACACAATTATGAGGAGAAGTATCGAACCTGAAGAAAGACTAGCAGTAACATTGAGGTAAGAAAAATATATAGTAATTATTAAAATTTTTATTCATTAAAAATATTGGAAATTACATCATCGGACATTACAGAACATGATGAAAGGTCTTCAAATTGAGAATTTTGGTCATCAGCCATTGATGTAGAGGGGCCGGTTGCTGATCTAGAGGGACCAGGCACTGATGTAGAGGTAGAGGGGCCAGTATTATAACCCCATGGTCCACGATAATCATTAAACGATGAATATCCCCTGTCACCATAACTCGAAGGATATGTGTGATTTGTCATCCCTTTAAAGTATTTCACTACGTTAAGTATTTCGGTCTTAGCATCTAATTTATAATGCTCATTAATTTTTTTGAATTCGCCAACTAATGATAGTAAAAACAATTTATCTTCATCTTCATTATCAATGCGCGAATTCTGCGTTTTTTCATCTAAACGTTTGGATAATTTTTCAATTAAGACGTTCTCATCTGTGATTTTAGTAGTTAATTTTCTTTTGTTTCTTTCTCTGGGTATTTTATTTTGACCATTTTCGGTTTCTCCGGACGTAATTTCAGTGTGCTCACTCTCTTGTAAACTATTTGTTTTGTCGGGTCTATCTTCTATTATTGCCTTTAAAAAAGACATCTGCTGATAATATGCATATGGCCGAATGTTGAGGGCTGCTGAACCACTCTTTGGTTTAATTTTTTTAGCATATCTGGTGTATCCATCTCTTAATGTTTTCCATTTTTTCTGTATTAACATGGCTGTAACAACAAAAAAATATAAGTTAGTATAATTGATTGATTTATAAATATGTTTTACAGGTATTTGGCAACTGGATGTACATTTATGGATTTGCAATATAGTTTTAGAATAGCATCAACAACAATAGGTAAGATAGTGAGGGATGTTTGCAGAAATATATGGATACATATGAAGGATATGTGTATGGAACAACTAACTAAAGATAAATGGAAAGACATAATAAATGGTTTCAAAAAAAATGCTCAGTTTCCGAACTGCCTCGGTGCCGTTGATGGCAAACATATTAGAATAATACAACCCGCGCAAAGTGGATCGTCATATTATAACTATAAAAATTATTTTTCGATAATACTTCTAGCAGTATGTGATAGTAATCATATGTTCACTTTCGTGGATATAGGCTCATATGGAAGGCACGCTGACTCGACTATTTTCGAAGAGAGTTGTCTATATAAAATGTTACAAGAAAAAAAGTTAAATATACCTCCACCTTCTGCAATATCACAAAATGGACCGTTATTACCGAATGTGTTTATTGGGGATGAAGCGTTTAGCTTGCAGGAAAATTTAATGCGTCCATATGGTGGCAAGAATTTACCAGAGAAAAAAAAAATTTTTAACTATCGGTTATCACGTGCGAGGCGATATATTGAATGCACGTTTGGCATATTAGCTAATAAATGGCGGATCTTTCATAGACCACTCAACGTCAACGTTGATTTCGCAGTGGATATAGTAAAATCATCGTGTGTTCTTCACAACTACGTAAAACAACGAGATGGAAATAAATTTGAGGATACGTTTGAGGGTCTTCCTTATTCTATAATACATTCAACCCAGCAAGTTCGTCCAGGTGGACCTATGTTAACAACAATCCGTGAAGAATTTGCTAATTACTTTGTGAGCGAAGAAGGCAAACTAGATTGGCAATGGAATATGATATAAATCAAAAGGGCGCCGTCCGTATAACATAGCCTCTGTATTCTTTTAAATATTAAAAATATAATAAGAAGCAAAACAACTATTATATTGTTACCAGTCTGTTTTTTAATAATAAATAAAATAATAAATGTGTGTGTTAAATGACTGACTTTTTTACTTACCGATTTGATTTTTTTCTTCAACTGGTTTTTCATCAAAGTTCTCAATTACTTGGGCACAAATAATTGCCCATGCATTGTTCTTCTTTATTTTGTCGCTGTGTTCCTTAAGTTTATAGTTCCAAATAAGTTCTTGCGTTTTAATTGCGCTAATAAGGGCATCACTATCGCACACGCCCTCCATGTTCAAAAAACAGCCGGCAAATGAGAAAACAGACGCCGCGAGGCCGCAAAGGGCGGGGGGGAGAGGGAAGTCGGAGAGCTGTCGACTGCTCTAGCGCAGTCAACGGCTCGAGCAGTCGGTGTATGCCTCGCAACCGCTCGCGAGCGGTCGACGGCACGATGGAATTTCATCATGCAGTTGACGGCTTGAAGCGGTCGCGACTGCTCGAGCAGTCGTGTGTACGGCAGCGAATGAATGACTATAGTTCACTGCGCGGTCGCGGCTTTAAGCAGTCGGTCTCAACTGCTTGAAGCAGTCCGTGTACGGCGGCCCTTACTCTACAAGACCTAACTTTACAAACTTACCTTATTCAAAATTGCTTGGCTTGGACGTTTCGTAGTTATCATTTAAAACAAATGAATTTTGAATTTTGAAATCCATCAGTTTTATAGTTAGCTCGCTATAAAAAAGGTGCTTTAACACATTTCGTTGTTTAAACTTTATTATGCATTGTTGGAACTTAAGCTTTACTGTCAACTTCGCTTCAAGCTTTCGCAAGTAAGCTCACATCAAGATCAGATAAACAATTACACATCATCGGCAGCTTTCGACTTACATCTGGAAACAGGCCTCGTCTCATAGGCGAGACGGCTTTAGAGAATAAACCCACCATGCTGCTCCAATGCGGATTGGTGGGTTTTAACGAATATTGTTACTTGTTAGTGACAATAGCCGGTACCAATGTCTTAACGAGCACACCGAGGCACGGGGATTAAAACCGCTAAAAAATTCTTTAACAGAAAGATACCACCTGACAGTTATTGGCCCGATCCGGGATTCGAACTTACCTCGTAACCCGTAATAAAGTTAAACACGCTTACCACTAGACCAACAAGGCAGATACAAATATTCATTACTAGCAATTGCCCGCGACTTCGTCTGCGTTTAATTTTGTTTTTGATGTGGCATTAAATTTAGTTGTAGATCTAAAAAGAATAAAGTATTTTAGTATAGCTAAGCGGGGTTTGCTGCTGTCCAGTGTCCGCTGAGGAGTTCTGTCCTCTATCTCCAACCACTGTTCGGGCAAAATTAAACACATATTATAACCTCTATAGTACAAAAAAAAATATATTGAAATCGGTTATAATTTGTCGGAGCTATGGTGTAAAATCATCAAACACTCATCCCCTCTCCCAAAGGAACCGAGCTTATGTCGGGATAAAAAGTATCCTATATTACTTCTAACACTTCCAAGAAAATGTGTACAACGTTTCATGAGGATCGGTTAAGTAGTTTTTGCGTGAAAGCGTAACAAACAAACTTACATTGACATTTATAATATTAGTAGGGATACTATAACTCTAATAGATATTTCGCTCGCTTTTCATTAAAGGAGCAGTTTCGGCTTAGCACAATAATCGGCGGGGGATTTTATTATTGCAGATTTATCGCCATAACCCCTGCGGTGTATCGGCGTTTGAACGTCACTGTGCAAACATGGCGGAGACTCAGCGAAGGCTTATTCATTCTTATTTGATTTTATATAAGTATAAACGAAAAATGCAATGATACATGCCTACTAATATTATAAATGTCAATGTAAGTTTGTTTAATGCCACAACAAAAAACAAAATTAAACGCAGACGAAGTCGCGGGCAACAGCTAGTACAATATATTATAGAGATATGTATAAACCGAAACATCTTATAAGTAAATAAGTCGCAAAAGTATTTAAAAAATTACGAGGAATCTAACTCAATAAATATGATTTTTATGTTCCTATATTATTTCGTTTATTGACAGTAGGTGTTAAAATATGTAAGTATTTGTATCGTATTTTTTTATTATTAGATTATGCATCTATTTTGGTTACATTGCATTTTACAGTCGAGGTGGATGAGCTAAAAGCGAATGCGCTAAGAAAGCCGAGAGTGTAGCAAGCAATGTAACTTACGCGTTTCATACGACGATTTTTATCACACTTGCGACCGAAAAAACAGGTTACACTTTTAAATACGTTCTCAGAAAATAGGTAACCATTTTTGCTGTTTTTCCACTGAATGAAAGTTTCGTAGGCCGCTCTCTAGATTTTAGTCGAAACATGTTATACACTCTTGAGTAGGGGCCTCGATTATTTTTCCCGGCGGAGTAAAGTTTATATTGCTTAACATTTTAAATTATTAACAAAAGAAAAAAAACTTACATAATTGAGAAGGTAAAAATATTTAAGGAAATGCTGTGTTCGTAACTGGTTAGAAAAGTTCAATTACGAACGTGGATGGAAACAAATAGCGTACGGATATTATTTAATTTTTTTTTTTTTTAACTTGATTCATATTGATTGATTTTTTGAATTTTTATCAAATATAATCAAAAATCAATCAATATGAATCAAATTCATTAATAATAACTTCCATACATTTTGAAAATCATTCTTCTTAATCAGAAGATATGATTAAATTACCTTGACATAAGATATATGCACTAATAGTGCGAGATCCGACGGAAAGGGAAGTAGATTTTATAGGTATAATAAAAAAAAATACAGGGTTTTTCTATTTGTATTAACGAATACATATACAAATAAAGAAATTTGGAAAATCCAAAAGTGCACGACTCATAATGCTCATTTAATTATCAAATATTGAAAAAAAAAAAAAAAATTATAACAGCTGTACTAGGAATGTGATGCACAGGCGCCCCTGGTGGAATAAAATGTACATAATATCTATAGATAAATATACTACGACAATACACACATCACCACCTAGCCCCAAAGTAAGCATAGCTTGTGTTATGGGTACTAAGATGACTATTTTTATGAATAATATACATAAATACTTAGATTTTATATATATAAACACCCAGACACTGAAAAACATTCATGCTCATCACACAAACATTTCCCAGTTGTGGGAATCGAACCCACGGCCTTCGGCTCAGAAAGCAGGGTCGCTGCAAACTGCACCAATCGGCCGTCAAAATATATCACCATCCATGTTAATTTTACATGGATATATATAGATATACAGTCTTGCAGTTTTCGTTTTTTATTAATTGCAATTAAACTACACTGAATTAATTAATCATTCGCATTCAGTGACCTACAATCGTCGATTAGAATTAAAAAAAAAAAAGTTTAACTCAAATAATGGATTTTTTCACAAGTTAGAGTGTTTTCGGGTTTCACACATGACGGACAGGAAAATTTTTTGACCTATTTTGGTGTTTTTTTCCAATTCTATTGCAGTAAATCAATTTTTTAAAAGTATGGAATTAATCTCCATTACATTATCTCGACAATAGTATGCAAAATATCTTGATTCCGTGAACTAACAAGGCTATAATAATAAAAATAGCCGCCGAAATGAGGCGAAAAAAATTTTTCTCTCTCTCACTCTCACACACACTCTCTGATGCTTCGCATCATGAGTCGTGCAAAACTAACTTTTCACCTTGCTATAGGAAGCTGATATAGATATGCTTAGCGATATATCATCTACGACCTAAGTATTAGGTACACTTCCATACTGAGCCCACAGCGTGTATTTTTAACAGCTGCTGTGCCTATAACCTCAATTTTAAACTTGTTAACCGAATGGCGAAACTGATTATACACCATAATCAGTTGTTACAGTAATCGATACTCTTGCATTATTCGCATCGTATACGGAAACGCTTATGATAGGCGCACTACGATTTTACTAGTTACGACACGATTTTCGAAACGCGTTGCAGAACTGATTAATATAGGTATATACCTATTAATTTATTTATTTATTCTACCGTAACAATGTTTTGACACATATACGCATATATCCTCATATAATCCTCATTTTTGGATTAGCTACAATTTGTTTGAAAAATAGGAATATTGACTGTGTAGCCTTCGGTAAATCTGCGACAGAAGAAGTAGTCTTTAGACTATAATCTTCGACATGGAACTCAAGAAAGTTTAAACTTATAATTTAAATTAAAAATGTCGCACGATTAAAAACTATAAAGCTTGACTACATGGTAACTCATGGCTTTATTTCCCACGGCAAAATTACACTTAAATCAGTGACGTGGTTAGTCAGACACATGCACAAAATAATTGCCTACTTTCGATCAACTATTATAGGAAAATTATGGATAGAAACTATCTTTTTTTCTAAGTCCAATTTATGAAGAATTTTTCCATTTCTTATTATGTCGTATTTATCTACTTTTTTTAATTCTTGCTTTGATTTCTGTTGTAATAGAAAGTCTTCTTCTGCCCCCTTATGGCAGCCCTGATGCCACTGATGCCACTGAGTCTAAAGGTTCCAACATTCTGGTGTTTTTTTTTTGACTCTACCCATCTCTTAGGTTTAATATTCGAGACCATTATAAGCAAACACGCCTTCCGAACCGGTGGTAGAGTCACTACACAAAGACAGACTTGACGTTTCAAAAGTGCTTATATTAGGCCTACTTGAAATAAATTAATTTTGAATTCAATCGTGAGGAAAATGATAACTGAGGGCAATTTTCCGTAATCTTATCTCTTCGAGCTTACTTTCAAAGTTCTGTGACAGTTTACGCTTTATTTTATAATAATTATGATTTTAGTTACGATGTTTAGCGATTCCGGTGATATTAACGATGCTGATTAAATATTACTTGCAACAGTCGGTTGTCAACTATCCCTATCCCTACTAATATTATAAATGTCATTGTTATTTTGTTTGTTACGCTTTCACGCAAAAACTACTTAACCGATCCTCATGAAACACACACATATTCTTGAAAGTGTTAGAAGTAATATAGGATACTTTTTATCCCGAAATTAAGCTCGGTGCCTTTGGGAGAGCGGATGAAAGTGTTTGACGAGTTTACACCATAACTCCCACAAATTATAACAAAATAAATAATTATTTTTGTACTATAGAGGTTATAATATGTTTTTAATTATGCCCAAACTGTGTAGATCTGATGAATGTGGTTGAAGATAGAGGACAGAACTCCTCAGCGGACAGCAGCAAACCCCTCATTTAAGGCTTAGCGATACTGAATACTTTAATTTTTTTTAGAACTACAACTAAGTTGAATGCCACATCAAAAAAACAAAATAAAACGCAGACGAAGTCGCGGGCTACAGCTAGTATATAATAAGATATGACGTCAAACGAAAACGTAGTGAAGGAACCTGCATGCCTGAGAGTTATTCATGCTGTTTTCAAAGGCGTGAGAAGTCTACACGCTCCTGGCCCCCTATTTGAACAACGTGTTGGACTACGTGCTACGTGCGTAAAAGAACTAGTGAGCCGATAGTGATATGTTGATAATGACGTGAATAAAAACGTTCATATTTTGTACAGATGCACGGATCAATAGATATCGAGGCTGGATATTTGTTCTGCCATCATCTGTCAGATTGACCGCTTGAAGCATTTGATCGATGCCACTCCAAGCCACCCGTGCTGACCGAGCCCGCTGGGCGCCTCTTCAAGTCTGTTATGAACTACGAACCAAATGCTGGCCTCTTGATCGGGCATCAAAAAAGTAAAAACTAAATTTATGTTGTTTAAGGGCATGGGGTTACTAATCGTATCTAATTAATAAAAAGAACATTGCATTATCATTTTTCATGCTTGAGTTATACATCGTGTAACGGAATTATGAAATATAGTTTAAGTTTTTCGTAAAGAATCACCCTGTGATCAGTGGCGTGCATTTCATACATGCACAAAAGCACTGCATACCCATATTAATTTATATAAGTCGTATTGGAGGGGAATTTATCCATTTTATGCCATGTACTGGCTTTATGCATACCCTGTTCAAAATCCTGTGCACGCCACTGCCTGTGATAATATTAAATCTAAAGAAGCATATTTACTTTTCAGTTTATTTTATAAGTGTTTACTTATGACAACCCTATTAAAGATAAAATACCGATACGTGCATAGTACCTGCGTTATGCGACGCGTACCTAATAAAGTGACAGGAATAACTAGACTTTTGAATGTGATGTTAGGGCTGTAAAAAGAGTTTACAGTATATCGTTTTCGTAACTTAGATAAGTTTCAGAGACAGTAAATTATGAATCTCTGAAGTATTATTTCGGTTTTCATTTACACGTTGTATATAATAAAGTAATAATACAATATTGATTTAATAATCACGTAAGTATTTTAATAAAAATACATTACCTTACGCTTCGTAAAAAAGCATTATTTTGGGTGCACGCAGCGTCGGTCGGCCCCCAACGAGGTTGGCAGGCGATAATCAAGCAATTCCCTGGAAACAAGCGGCCCTTGGATTTTGCAACTCCCTGTCCATCCAGTACTGGATGTCGATCGTTTGAAGAGGTAAGTATATTTATACGCACAACTGACATTATGTGTGTGAGTTTTTAACTTAGGCAATTTAAATTTCAACTGCATTAACGGTAAAGGAAAACGTCGTGAGGAAACTTGCATGCCTGAAAGATCTCCTTAACATTCTCAACGGCGCGTGAAATCTACCAATTCGCACTTGGCCAGCGAGGTAAACTACCGGTCTTATTCCGAGAGGAGACCCGTACTCTGTAGTGGGCCGGTAAATTAAATGGTTGAGGATGATGATGATGTTCGTGGCGATTACCGGGACAGTTACATTATTTATTTATTTTCTACACAGAATTTCTATAAGAACCCTCACTCAGCCATTATTGCATTGTGGCCAAAACAGTGAAAACGCCCCGCGCATTTCTAACTTCACATACTTTTTCCATTTTCCCCATTTTATGGTAAACGTTTAACGTGTAGAACATTAGAGGTAAAATAATTAGTGTCAACTGCTTAATGGAGTGAACCGCTACTAAAGTGGAGTGGTTTTTGATGCTCCAATATTAGTCGTGTACACGGTTTCTGTATATTCTTAATTCTGTTATTTTCTATCAGGCTAAAATCTCATTATTGCTGAAATAAATATATAGCCTGTCTCTTTGGATTATGTTTAAAATAGTTCAAAAATTAATCCGTTCAGCAGATTCAAAGTTTGATGTAACGAAATAAAAGTTAAATGAATCCAGAATCATCGCAAGCGTTTTCAATTTCGATAAAAAAATGTTTTTTGAGCAGAGTATTTCAGTTTATCGAAAAATTTCTGTTACTCCCAACAACACCTACCCTTCTTTTTCATTCCGTTTCATTTATTGACTGCTTTCAACACATGTGTTATTAATTCTCGACTCAAAAAGTGTATTGATAGCTTTGTCTTTCTGTCAAATATATTTGTCATCGCAGCGAAAAGAGTTAAAAAGCAGTGATAGTAACATATTAAATCAATGTTAAAAAGTGTTTCTTTTTGAAGTTATACTTCTTTTGGCGCGTCGGAAAAATGATGACAGTAATTTTTTACGATGCACGCGCGCGCACAACGTCACAAAAACTGACACCCTGAAGTTAGCTGTAAGGTTTAACAGTGTACACTTATCATTGTCAAAGTCTGCGGGCTCAATCCGGTGATATTTTACAAAAATATCAAATTTTAATGTTGAGTGAAACTTGGTTTTCCGATAACTAACTGTCTATTGTGTTCCAAATTTAATTTATTTAGAATTTATTTTTTGTGATATTTAAATCAACTTTATTTAACTAGATTATGCGTTATAATAAAACTTTGAACGTATTAAATATCTTTTTTCTATTGTTAGTGTAGTTTTAGAATAAGGCGAAAGATAAAATTTTTGAAAAGATTTTTATCTTGTTACGCCAAAGATGTTTAACTTCTAAAACGAGTACATAAGTACACCACGTATTTATATTTTGTACTAACCCACACAAAAAAAAAAATTAATAATATCAATGCGTGGTTAGGTTAGGTTAGGCTTATATTAATAAAGACGGAAGATTTTTTCATTAGTTTGTTTGTACTCAATAGGCTCCGAAAGTACTGGACAGATTTATTTTCAAACAATAGGAGATCCTTAAGAACATTACAATTTTATATCCCCAAGTAGCAAAATCATGCTTATAAAATTCTGTGACAACGCGTTGCGTTGCAATGAGAAAACTATTCATAATCCATGCTAAATATAAATTAAGTATTACACAAATAAAGTACTCATTAATACGTGCTAAAAAGTCCACGGGGGAATATATCTATCTATATACATATATAATAACTAACTAGATATATATAATATATAAATAAAAAAAATGTATATATATACATATTTATAAAAAGCCTGCTTAAAATATTTTTTGCAACCATATTGCAATGCATCAGGTCATCGTGTTCATATGCCTCAACTCGATATTGTGTCATATCGATGAAAGCAATAAATAAATCAATTGAATTGAGAAACTAGGTCAAAACGATTGAATTTTTGTCGACCTCCCGGCAAAGCGGTGAGCGTGGAACTATACCTACGTGGAACAGTTGTGTTTCATAGGTTGAAAACCATGGCCTGTAAACAGTGCAAAGCTTAGCAGCGCGTGCCAGGAAAATTTCCTTTTTTTTTGGCGTGGTGGAAATGCAATATACAAAAAAAAACACCTATTTATTATTATATTTAAATGTCAATGCGTGAAAAAGGCACTTCAAATTCAATTTACAATCAATGTGAGCTGACGTAGATCGATTTGTAAATAAAATATTACTTGATGTACAACTGATATTCGCTTGCTTATATTTTTTTAATATGTGACACCTTGAAAATTTGTGACACTCATCATCATGTTGAAATAATTATATGATATCCTGTTTATCAGATAATTAGTTTTTGTCTGTACCGTTATAGTACAAACAGGAGTTGTACAAAGCACCACTTTGCAGGGCTTGTAAAGAATACATCGGCAACTCTTGGGCAGGACGGAGGTTATGAATTTGTGCACTGTGACCATCGACTTAAGGCGTAGGTATTAAACCTCCTGGGCCTTTGACTAAACCGAAAACCCTTCACACCGGAACACAGCATTGCCACAATGCTGTGAGAAATACGCATATCGGAAGTAGGTACATCCCCGGTCAAGCTCTGTTTCCGTGTCAGATAACCGTGAATGCGTATAAACTACTAGACCAACGTGGCAGTTAGTTACTAATTAATATATAATAGCGTATGTATCATACACCTCAGCCTACCTTTCGAGGGATCGAGTTAGATCGCCGGCGCCGCCGGTTGGACCTTATTACATAGACATAAGGCTCACTATCCAACATATTAGACGTGTGTTTTATATAAAACTAGCTGTCCCGGCGAACTTCGTACCGCGTGGTATTTTTTCGATGAATGTTATATTTTAATACTTATTATCCTATTCCGGTCTAAGAGGAATCCAAAAAATCAAATAGCATAAAAATTGGTCCAGCCGTTTTTGAGTTATAAATGGTGTAACTAACACAACTTTCCTTTATATGTATCGACTAGCTGTACCCTGCCACTCTTCGTTGTGGCACATTGTGATTGAATGGTTGAGAAAAATAGATAAAAACGATCCTTGATGCGTATTATATATAATATATCATGCTAAAATTTTAGCTCGATCGGTGCAGAACTTTTTGAGTTTTTGAAGCGTACACAAACCAACATAACATTTTTATATATATAGATTACCGTCCTTGTTCTTTATTTATATTATAAATTAATATAAAATAGTTGAATTTTAAATGTCATTTAATTTCCAATATTAATTCTAGATTTTAATTAATTACTGTTTTTTTTCTTTATTTTATGTTAACGCCTCAATTGTGTACCTATATGGGTCCCCGACCTGAAATAAAATGATTTTTTTTTATTTTTTATTTTATTTATAATGTGTACCTACTCCATTTAGTTTAGAAGATAGACCAATTTTAATTTAGTCGAATAAAACAGATTCTTTATTTAACCAACATAAAAGGTACATACGACAAAGGTGATAGCCCAGTGGGTAGGGATTCGACTTTCGGGGGGCAAAGTTCGAACCCCAACACGCCTTTACCTGTAACTATTAAAATATCACTTTCTTCAACGGTGAAGGAAAACTTCGTGAGGAGCCCTGTATGCCTGAGAGTTCTCCATGTATGTAATGTTCTCGAAGGTGCGTGAAGTCGACCAATCCGCCATGGGCCATGTCCCGCCGTGATGGACTACTGCCTCAGCCCTTTCTCATTGTGGGAGGAGACCCTTGCTCTGTATTAAATATAAATAAAATATAATAATAGAAAAAAAAGGCCACCGTGCCATTTTTCCGAGATTAATATTTTGGTAATATTTTCACTTTTTGGTCTAATATTAATAATTTCAAATTATCAGTTTAAATTGGAATAAGAGCAAAAGTAGATTTTACTCCTCCAGGAGTAAAATCTACTTTTGGGAATAATAATCGGGGCACAAATGGCGCGTGAAAACCCTGATACAACCAATCTAGCCCACGAAAATTAGTGGGAAAGCAGCAAAAAAGATATTAAAAACTGTGAAAATAATCGTCGTATGAAACGCTTATGATACACTTATTACTTATTAAAATACCGGCTTTATTAACGCGTTCGCTTTTAGCTATAGAATTGAACTTATTAGAAATCAGTTGATGGGGATGCGATATAACAGTTTCTGCCTAAAGTCTCTTCTGAGATAATTTTAACCCCTACTTTAAAAGTCTATACAGGTACGAATAGCGCACGCGCCAACCGTGAGAACACGCGCGGAACACAGATAACATCTACTCTGGCACTTGTCCCTTTAGATAAAATCGTTCTAAATTCAAACGCTTTGACCGTGCCCAATCAGATGAGTGGAGTTCACGCGTTCGCTTTTTAAATAGCGATTGTAGGATGAGATTATGTTCCCGGGCCGATAAATGCAATATTAAGGGTAGATTGATTGCAATTTGCAAACATAGTCCTTAACGACCTGAGTGGTGCTTTATCGGGTTGTACCTACACTTGATTTTCGCATTTTTACCTTAATTTTAGGCCTTTTCCCACTACCTCTACATAATGCACTTCCATAAAATTAACTTACCTTCAATTCAGTTTATGAAAATAAAATTATGTTAATTAAAATTTTCTCAAACATAATAATACAGGAAGAAAATGTATAAGGATTTAACGGGGCACCCTCAGACGGGGAGGTTTCCTCACGATGTTTATAGCCAGTAATTTTTAATAAAGCACACATAGCTTGGAATTGAACTCTTAATAATTAATTTTATTCAGTTATAATCAGTAAATACCAGGTCGGTACCTTTATAACATTCAGTTTAAGGAAGGTATAGTTAATATACCTTCGTTAAATGACAACTGACCCGGGTGAAATTGCAAAAATTCAAATTAATTGTGACTCATATGATCTCAAAAACCGTATCAATCTTTAGAAAAGTAGTACAACACAACAGTAAAATATAAGAAACTAAGTAGGTAGGTATCATTATCATAGCATCCAAAAACATAGTTGACCGTACATCCCATAGTCCGTAGACCAATAAATCGCATGTAATGATGTAAACAGGGAAAGTTGACGTCAGTGGGAATAGAGCATTTGGCGATAAATTCTAATAATGCGTTATCTTGTGTGCGGAGTTACATTCAACAAAATTACTGAATACCAATATTTGCTGAAGACACCAGATAACACCTGCAAATTGTTACAACAAAACTACATAAACAGCACAAGCGATTGTAACCTTAAATGCCTACGAAATGTACAAGAGATTAGCTATAATCACTCGAGCAATTTATGTACATTGCTTTACAGCCAATATTGTGCATCCATTGATAACGTATACGATGATGCCTTACCAAACAGCTAAAACTGTGCATGGTATAACAGTCGTTCAGCCTATGAACCGAAAGAATGAAATCCCATGAAACTAAATAGTATTCGTTTGCGGCGGACAAATGTGTACCTTGATAAATACTGGGAACAAAACAAAAAAATACAACAGGTAAGTTGGCAAGTAATTAAAATGTACAAGGTTTTACTTTAATTTTGTATAAGTGATTTGAATATAGTCAATCTGGTTGATATAATATCTGATCCAAGGGCTGAGCTTTTGATGTGGAAGTATAAAGATCCTGGCTTTTTACACACTTCGACATCTTGTCTCAAAGTAGGTAGGTTTGCTTGTGGTATGGGTACTAAGATGACTGATGAATATGTTGTATGAATAATGTACATAAATACCTATAATACAGAGATAAACACCCACATACTGAAAAAACGCTCATGCTAATCACACAATTTTTTTTCCAGTTGTGGGAATCGAACCTACGGCCTTAGACACAAAAAACAGGGTCGCTACAAAATGAACCAACCGGCCGTCAAAACTTTTAGTACCTTGGAAGGAAACGTATAATACTAAGTAATATAATACTTTACTAAATAATACTACATGAAAGTTCTATTTAAAAGTTTTTGTTGTACTACCAACATTTTGAAATGATCTCGACGATATGTTTTTTTTTTTACTTTTTCATTAGAAAATGTAAAACTAAGTTTAAGTGTAAGTAACTTTCTCTTCTCTTCTTTACTTTCCCCTCTCCTCTTTACTTTCTCCTCTCCTCTTTGCCATTTTTACATACTCCGTTACCATGCTCCTCTCTTCTAGTTTTCATCTTTATGCTGATGATTTACAAGTTTATGTCGCTGCCCCTTCACTCAATGTTTCTGAAGCAATCTTTAAGTTAAATAATGACCTGCACAGTATCTACACTTTTAGCAACTCATATGGACTACCTACTAGACCTACTACAAAATAATGAAAAACTAAAATAAATATGATGCAAAAAGAAAATAATAAATAAAAACATACTAATACTACAGAATAAACTACCGTAGGGCAACGAGCAGAGACTATACTAAGGTAATTTGTTTTCCACGTTTTCGCCACGTCTGCCACCAATGATCTTTGCCACGATTGCCACGTATTATTAGGAGTAAATAGGTAAAGGGCTGTAAAATTTTGGGACCCTAACTTGATGACAATCTCTTATATTTTCGCACTGATGGGAACTGTCACCGCACGAAGTCACGCAAATAAGGACAGTCAACCAGCCGTACCAACCCAAATAACAATTTGTGAACTCAAATCACTCGCCAATAAGTAAACAAGTATCGCAAACACCGCGAATCCGAGGGAAAAATATTGTTTTTCTCATAACGGGTGACAAAGTTCTGCATTCTATATTGCACAGGGTGTTGTTTATAAACGGAACAGTCTAGGGTAATCTAACTTAAAGGGAATACAAAACATCAGTTATGAAAGGCACATCAGTATAAAAGTCTCTACTATGTAACAAACTGAAAAAAAAAAATAACTTACAAGACCTTGTGAGAAAAAAACCATTTATTCAACCGTGCCCTTACTTGTGTACCTACTTACTCGTATTTTGTTTCTGGACATATTATTATCAGTGCAATTTATAGGGTTAAGTCAAATATTTCTTAATTCAAATAGGCACATAGATGGCACTTTTGATACGTTGATTACATACAAAATGTGTACATAGTAGTGAGTAGTGATGGAGATAACATTCGTAAACTTAAAACTAAAGGTACGAGGGCAAAAGCGCCCTGGTCTAGAAGAAGCCCATAACAAACTTAGCCGGGTAAGTGCTTAGTTTAAATTCTGTAATTTTTTATTTATACTTCTTTCTTTCTTTCTATTGCGTTCATGTGTTTTTTTATGTAGCAACACCAATAAAATCGTTTTCTTTCTTTCTATAAAATTAAAATAATATCATTTATTTCAGGTCAGGGACCGGTTTACTCCGCCCTGGGCCGGTAAATCCACCTTGTACTATTCGCATTTACAGTATTCCTATTTCCCCCATAATTTAAATAATTAAAAAGCGCTTTAGAATCACGCTTTAGTTAATCTTCTATCCCATGAAAACTATGATTTTTGCGGTAAAAACTTTAACCTAGTCTTTGAATATTAAGAATATAATATTAAAAAGTAAGATTTAAAAAAAAACATTGCAATTTAAAAATTTTTTTTTAAACTGTTGAAGTTTTATGCACTTTGCTACACAGACGTCTGACGTAAGCGTTACTTCCGTCAGAAAAAATATCTGAGTTACTCCCTAATCGCACCTAAAGAAGTTTTACTTTAAAATAAATATTACAATTAGTAATCTAAATATCCAGGGATTCCGACTTCTACGTCTTACTGATGTAATAAAATAAAACAAAGTAAAACAAACTAAACTTCGACTCCCAAGGTGAATCCCACATCAATTTGGCGTCATTGTTAATTCACCTTCGATTTACAGTCACTCGTCCGTCCTTACAGTCACTGCGATTAATAAAACCCCCTGTGCATTCTACAACAATGGCGGAACACGCTACGGGGCAATAAAGCGGGGCACACACGGTGTGCAAACAATCGTGCGACTTATCAATCGGCCAGTTTGACGTTTAGTGGCGCGCGGCGTTCGCGCAGGCTTACTGCCGCGTGGAAGAGCCGCGGGCGGCACGCGTGCGTTCTCTATTTGCAATTGTAGCTTTGCGGACATTGACTTTTTTTGTATGATAAATAGAGGGAATTATTGTGTCGAGTTCTATCCGCAGCACGCACCTCTTACTTTCGGAGTTATGTGTGTTTTAGAAGTTCTAAATAAAATCAAATGACTATTACTTAAAGTTATAATTATTGACACAAAACCTTGAGTGTATGCGCTGTGAGCATTTTGCCGCCCATACCAAAAAAACGGTAACAATTCGTAAAATAATTTCCACCACTTTCGTGGCTTAAGTTATCCCCGCGCGTCCACTGACGTTCGGCGAAAACATGCGCCCACTAATTGTCAATATTTGTGTAAAATGAAAGCATTTTTGTCAGAATTTAATAAAATACTACAGAACAGAGCTGTAAGATCGATATATAAACTTAGATCACGCGAATCCCATCGTACCAAGTTTAAAGAAATAGGTATACTTACAGTAGCCTCGCAATATATTTATAATAATACTAGCTATCCCCGCGAATTTCATTTCGCCTTAGTATATTTTACATCTCAATGTCTTTTTAAAGTACAATACATAAAACTCATCTTACTCCGGAATCTCTCTATAGGTCACATCAACAGTTTTACGATTATGTATAGACAACTTGACGTGCGCTGTCAATTGTGTTTTGTTACTAATGAACGGCTAGATAATTGTTTTGATTTTAAATTAAAAAAAAAATTGTATTTTTATACTTATTCTCCTATTCCGGATTAACAGGAATCAAAGAAATCAAAAATAATGAAAATCGGTCCAGCCGTTCTCTATAAATGGTGTAACTAACACGACTTTGTTTTATAGATGTAGAATATAGATATATATATAAGGACTGTCGAACGGAATAAACAGTATCCTATGTCCGTCTCCTGGCTCTAAACTACCCACCTACCAATTTTCAGCCATATCGGTACAGCCGTTCTTGAGTTATAAGTAGTGTAACTAACACGACTTTCTTTTATATATATAGATTATCTTTATTAAACAAAACATAAGTAATTGTAAACAAAAAGTCGATATAAACAGTCGACTATAAACGGACATAAATTAGTGATATCTGCATATCAAATGAGAAAAGTACAGAAATCCTTTGTGGGGATGGGTATATGCTTTTATAACATGTTACCGAGGGTTATATTAGATCTACCTTTACCTAAGTTTAAACAATATATTAAAACACATTTAACAAATCGTGAAATTCCTTAACGACAACGCTGCTTAGAAAGCAGGCCACTCCGCTCTCATCTCTCAAAAAAACAGACTGTTAAACTTTAAAATGATGTTGGAAAAGAGCAATCTGCTGAGTTTCTTCCCGGCTTTTCTCAGTGGAATCTGCCTTTCGAACCGGTGGTAGAGTCACTACAAACGGACTGACTTGACGTTTCAAAATTACTTCTTAATTAGGCCTACTTGAACTAAATGAATTTTGAATTTTTTTGAAATAAAAATGTGTGTCAAAGGAGCTGCCCCAGTGTAGGTACATTTTAAAAGGCGCAGCACGACAGAATGGGCAGTAGACATTTTTCTCCCCGGGGAAAGAGTAAAATTAATAAATAAGGGGTAATGAATATACCTGAAATAATAATAAGAAAGGGGGTAATATTTTCCTATTCCTGGTTGCCTTGCTTTGGAAGGTTGTCACGTTATTATTAACCCCAGTAAGGGGATATAATCGGGGTATATAACTTTTTTCTGCTGCCTTTATACTAGCTGTGCCAGCCCCTTATCTTCATCCTCGAGACTTAAGAATAAAAAAAGAGACTATAAAACAGAATGTGAAAATATCACACATAACTTACCACAAACCTTATCCGTGAAGGAAATCATCAATAACAGAAAACAAAATAAATAAAAAATAAATAATGATTATCAACAGCATTATATATAGGTACCCATTGTCAGTCCACTACAGAGCATGAGTCTTCTCCCAGAATTAGAAGGGTTAAGGCCGTAATCCACAACGCGGGCCTTGTATGACTTCACACGCCTTTGAAAACATTATGGAGATCTCTAAGGCATGCAGGTAATCTCACGATTTTTCCTTCTACGTTAAGGACGTTTATTTTTCCGCCAACGTATTTTATAATACGTTGTCTGAGTCCATGGCCGTGGGTAAGATTCCAACAACTGGAACACGTTTGTGTGATGATCATGAATGTTTTTCAGTGTCTGGCTGTTTATGTGTATATTATAAGTATTTATGTATATCATTCATAAAGATATTCATCAGTCATCTTAGTATCTATAACATCAGCTACGCTTACTTTGGCTAGGAGGCGATTTGTGTATTGTCGTAGTATATTTATTTATTACACATAGCTCCAAGAATTTAAGGTGCGTGCGGCACCGTTCTAAAATCAGGCGACTTAAAACAGACCAGTTACTTATAGAAAGATAATCTAAGAAAAACTACCTACTAACACAAGTTTTATACTTCTTACAAAGTAAACTAGAAACGGTTGAAGTATAAGAAGTTCCTTAACGCAGACCAAGTCTGATAGGGATAAGTACAACAGATCCATAATAAATAATTTTATTAAAATCAGCCGTCATTTAATATTGAACCATAAGGACGCTACATTAACGTTCATTTTGAAATGTACTTATGCAGATTTGTACCCAGCCGACTTGTAGACAACACTATACGCACCTGTACGTTTGCTTAACCATATTTCTTGGTGACTGCCTTCATATTTTTTAAATCTTTCTCAAGTTAATCTCGCGCAGTGGAGAGCTCTCTAATAAGTTAGTGGGGGGCCCAGGTCCGATCCCAGGCGGTGACGATTTATATTTTCTGATTATTCTCTGGTCTGGTCTGATTTCGTCATAAAGCTCTTTATGACTTGTTCATCAGTCCACCTAGTCAGGGTCTACCAAAGACGCGTTTACCGGTGCGTTGTTGCCTTTCCATAGATAGCACCTTTGGACCCCATATATATATTTGAACATACTTGGATATCTCCATCGACCACTGGCTTAGCCTTCTTATGAGGCTCATAGTTAGCGACCATGTTTCGTAATAAGTCATCTGTCGACAAGCACTATTCGAAGTCTTTGGTTTTATGGCACTTACGGAGATCAGATGATGAGTTTTCTGATCAAAATAAAAAAAAATCGAAATTCATTTATTGCATGTACGCTTACGCTAAAAGCACTTTTGGAACCTCTAGTCTGTTTATTTGTACCGGTTCAGCAGGTAAATTCTACCGTGCCGAAGTCGGCAAGAAACTCAGCAGTTGCTGTTTTCCAACATCAAAAAATTAGATGATCATTAATTTCTTTGCCAGTAAATACTAAATTTTTACTACACATTATTTACGATGTTTATTTTCTTGAACTTATTGTTTTACATAGGTATACTAAGTATTTTGTAGCAATAAAGTTATTAGACCTAACTATCTTCTTCGTACAAATCTTTCTCGTTAGCAGTCGTTAGAAATTAAAACTGACGGCCAACTTCAATAGGCATCTTAGGATGAAGCGATTAAGTAGCGCTAAAGGGAGGAAAATACAGACGTTCACTATGGAATTAGGTATTTACATTCTATATGTACTTTTTAAATTATACTTCTTTTGGCGCGTTAGGTGAAAAATGGTGAGAGTAAATATTTACGATGCGCGCACACCGTCACAAAAAACCGACACCATGAAGTTAGCTATAGTCAACATTTTAGTTTATCTAAAAACGGTTTGACAGTTGAGTTTCAATAATTCCCTTAATTACCTTTTTTCTATTGTTAGTGTCGTTTTTTCTACAAACGTAGAATAAGGCGAAAGTAAAATTTTTGAAAAGCTTTTTATCTTGTTACGCCAAAGAAGTATAACTTCTAACGCATGTACATAAGTACACACACGTTTTTTTATTCTAATAAATTTAGAAGCTAGTGAGGTCTTCCTGTCAGAGTTCTAAAGTAATAGTTTTCAATGAATATATATATAAGGGGTCAGTTAATATTAAAGAATTTTAGGGCGTAACTTTTAAATCCAGGGCGACGTCTGAGCAGGCCTGGGATACGTCTCTCTTTATTATTGCAACGGGTATAGAATATGGGTCTTTGCGGTAATAGCCGTGGATTAAATATGCCCGCTCGTGGCTTACGGGCGTCGCGTCGTGCTGGTATCCCTACTATGAATTATTTATAACGAAATTATTACGTCGTAATGTGGGAATATTCCAATTTCATTACACACTTATAGGTTGTTAGAATAATAAAGCTTTAATATCAGTAAGGAAAATGGTATTTAAAAACCATGTGTCACACGTGGCGTGATGGGATTCGAACTCGGACCCACGGAAGTGAAGTCGAGCTCCTACAGTCCTACCCACTGGGCTATCAGCGCTGTCTCAATTATCAACTACTATCAAATGTGTTTAATTAAAGCATAATACCACTTGCTTTAACAGTGTAGGAGAGCACCGTGAGGAAACCTGCATGCCTAAGAGACCTCTTCTCCATAATATTCTCAACAGCGTGTGAGGTCTAACAATCCGCATTAAGCCAGCATGTCGAGCTGCGGCCTCAACCCCTTATCATTGTGAGAGAAGACCCGTACCTTGTAGTGGGCCGTGGTGAGGTTTCATATGAAAGATCCAAAATTTCCAGATGACAGATTACTATGATTAAACAAAGGAAAGAGTAGAAAAAGGACAGTAGGTACTCCTAAATTCAGCTTGGTAGACTACTGCTTTAACCCTTCTCTTTCTGAGAATGGACCCGTGCCCTGTAGAGGGCCAGTAATAGATTGATGATGATCAAAATGTCTGATAAAATGTCTGATGCTTATCGTGACCATATCAATACATAGGGTACCCTCAAATTTTACCTACAACTCCATTGTATATACCTTTACACGTCCCCACTGTGCACGCATATTGAGTACCATGTTGGGTATTTAAAGAACATATATATCAGAGATATACAGAAGACCGATTGGCGCAGTGTGCAGCGACCCTGATTTCTGGGTCAAAGGTCGTGGGTTCGATTCCCACTACTGGAAAATGTTTGTGTGATGAACAGGAATGTTTTTCAGTGTCTGGGCGTTTATAAGTATTTACGAGTATCTATATTATTCATAACAAAGAAAAATTCATCAGTCATCTTAGCACCCATAACACAAGCTACGCTTTACTTTGGGGCTAGGTGGCGGTGTGTGTACTGTCGTAGTATATTTATTTATTTTATTTTTTTATTATAAAATCATCATCAATTGCTTACATAATTATAAGCGACTGATGATGATTTCACGAATCACTGCTTTCAGAATTTCCCTGCGACATTTAAGTACGCAATGCTAAACCGCAGCGAGGCACGAGTGGCTGATTACCATTTTATTAATTCTCAATGGTAATTATAACAAAATTAAATGAAACTCCCGAAGTAATGAAATGAAAATTTACGCCAGTTGACTTTTTGGACAAAGCTCATTTTGAATACATTTTCATACATTAATCATTATTTTAGCCCCGCGATAGTACTTGGTAACAGACACAGAAATCAACGGAATTATTTTGGAGATGTTACCTGTGATTAAATCAGAACCGATTAGTTTAATAAAGATAGAGAACGTTATTTAAAAAGCTTTGTATAGATTGTTGAATTTTGATGATTAGTCCTCCAGCGTAATCTTACACTAACATCCGATAAATATAAGAATCAATCAAATCCGTTTGTCAGTTGTTAGATTGAATCTAGAATCTACTGCTAACCTTAAACCAATACGAATATACAATAACGAATATTTTCGAATATATATGTATATATAATTGCACTATCCCGCTCTCTTGTAGTAGTTTATTCTGCCAGAGGTTGCCTGTAAGACATTTCTTGCAGCAAGCAGCTGGCCGCCTTTGCATTTATTTAAATTTTGATGTATGTGTGCAAAAAAATATTTTATCTCCTTCTTAAACAATGGGAAGAGTAGAAAAGGGGTAGTACTACGAATTCATCTGAAGACTTTGGATTATATTAATTACGGGCATTACTGGTTGAGTTTATAGGATCACAATTGATGAGACCGTAATTTCACCTTTACACAATTCATTTAATACAAATAATAATTCATTTATAAACACTATTTATTGTCTTGGATTGTTTAAATCTTATCTGATGGAAAGTTTTGATGCAGTCTAAGGTGGTAGCAGGCTAATATATTCCCCTATGGTTTCTTTATGGCATCATACCGGAACGCTAAACCGCTGGACGGCACGACTTTGTCGGTAGGTTGGTAACCAGACCAGACCAGAGTAAATTCAAAAATTATAAATTTTCAAAGTTTCCTTTCTGGAGAATGAACCCGGTACCCACTTATAAGACCACAATGTTGACCACTGTACCAGGGAGGTCTTCAAATTTATATTAATTACTAGCATCCCCTAGACACCCCGCGGTTACACCCGCGTGAACTAAGGGTCGTAACTCGTATCGTAATGTTATATTGGCCACTTCTTTAACCTGCTATTGTACTTTAACTATGATAGTAAGATATAGTACTACTACTCCGTTGTATCGAAGCATTACGTGTGTCGGTATTTTGACTGCCTTCATGCATGCTCTGTACTGAGGACTGTCGGTTATACCTAAAATGAAAAGGTGTTTGTTTTATGGGCAATGAATGTTATAGAACTTAGTACTATTATTATGTATCAGCAATCGTTTTCTCAGCGCACGCCAAATAATGAATTTTATAGATAATAGTTTATATATTTTGACACTCTGGGTTACATTAGTGCATCATCATACGATTAGGATCTTACATCTTTAGGATCTACGTTTTTCTTGTATGCTACTTCCTGATAATTTAATCCCACTCAAACATTCTGTAAAAAACTAGCCACGTCTCGATGGAGCTGCTTGTTTATCTCTAAAAAGTAATGTTATATCTGATGTAATAGTAATAGCCCATGCTGGTATTGGTAATTGGACGCCAGTGTCTTATTTTAGGCTGTTGTTGATTGTGCAACACATGCATTCAACATTGACAATAAACACCGATTTTCTATTGGTAAATAAACTGTAAGTTTACACAACACTGTAAGCTAACACTTTTCAAACTAATTATTTTATGTATAGTTAGTTTGAAAAGTGTATGTTATTTATTTAATCACCTGTTATTAACCTGTTGCACTATCCCATTTTCCCTAACTTAATACTTTACCGTAAAGGATTGTCTGGAGGAGGTCGCTTAAAGCGATAAGACCGCCTTTGCGCATCTTATATATTTATTGTTTATTATTTTATCTTTTTTATTACTTTTAATTTGTGCAATAAAGACTTAATCTATCTATCTATCTATATATTTGTAAGAGTCGGTATATATATTATATATATATATATATATACATATATATATATAGGTATATCATGTTAATAGTATAGAAGTGTGGATTGCTCTTACTTCTATCTATTACGGATTAGTTAATTTATGAAACAGCAGTGTTATCTGAGCAGATGCTGCTAATCGGCTTATGAAGACAGCAGGACACGAACTGCACCGGCTTCCGCCATAATACGCGAAGGGTGTAGGGCAAGAAGGGTATAAAGCATAGCTAATATCATTCTCCTATACAATTTTGTTTGATTGATAACGAAGTTAAGCTTGTTAAAGGGTCAAATCTTTTTGGTATTGAAATTAGAACGTTCAACTATACGTAACGAGGATCTGGGTTCGATTACCGGCTGGTCTGGTCAGGCCAAACCTTTTTAGAATTAGTTTCTTTGTCAATTTGTCAGTAGGTCCAGTAGGTCCAGTCCAGAATTTATAAAATGGTGTTTTGACCGAACCTACCTAGGAGAGTAAATTTTTCGCTATACTTTGGATATATATATGTATATCGTAACGTCGAGGTCACAGCGGTATTTTAAAGCAGTGTGTCTTACAAATGGCGAAACCTTGTCCTCTTCTGATGTGGAAAAGAGCAACTGCTGAGTTTATAATCACTTTCTCCCTGGAAGTCTGCCTTCCAATCCAGCGCGGTTGTAGAGTTACTACAAACAGATTATCTTGACGTTTCAGAAGTGCTTAGAGAGTAAGTAAGAGTCTTTTGCCAAAAAAAAATACTTTTGAATTTAGAATTTCTGCTTCTTCATATTTTCTTCCCATCTTCTTCTCTCTTCGCCGTTTTCTGCATGTAAACATATCGCTCGTTGTACGTCGTACTTCCCTTTTTGTTGCTACCCGCTACTCAGGTTACAAAAGAGTTCCCGTAAAATTGTTGAGGATTTGACTCTGAAGTTATTGTGTCATTCCAACATTAACATTAACCAGCAAATCAAAAAAAATTAATTAAAAGCATGATAGAAGCATAAACTCCCCGTGGCAGATCTCCAACCCGGTGGTCAGATCAACTAAGAGAAACTGATGCCCGTACCTTCTATAACGCAATACAAATGGCCAAAGACAAGACCCGATGGAGAGAGATCTTATATGACAAGATTACTCGCCATACCAGTGATCACGATCCTCAGTCATGAGGGACCGACTAAAGAGAGAGAGAGAGAGAAGCATAAAAAAAACCCCACATCGGAATCAAACGATCCATTGATTCAAAATATTTGTACAAGTACAATTTATTTGAAGTCGATTCCAACGAGCTTTTTCTTGCTGGTAACAAAATCTACTCAACTGTCATCTTATCCAAGAACTTCAAATAAAAAAGTAATTATGAACATCGGAATCAAACGATCCATTGATTCAAAATATTTGTACAAGTACAATTTATTTGAAGTCGATTCCAACGAGCTTTTTCTTGCTGGTAACAAAATCTACTCAACTGTCATCTTATCCAAGAACTTCAAATAAAAAAGTAATTATGAAGTTTATTGCAAAGGAACCTCTGAATCTAAATCAATCGAAGCTTATTACCATTTTATTAATTCTCAAAGGTTTCAGTCAATCGCCCGTATCAAATAAAAAAATAATTACGCAAATCATCTCCTAAAAACTAAGCGGTTGAATACCGAAGACTCAATAATACTTATGGAGTAAAAGTTTTAAAAGGTTTTGATTGGTCCCTCACCCAATTTATTAACGGATGTGACCCTATCTAAGAAATCCCCCTAGAAGCTGATATTGCTAGCGTATTCTACGTCACGTACGCAACACTTGCTCACTGACCCGCTACAATCCAGCATCATTATTAAATAATAACCTAAAGATCCTTTGACCTACCGACATTTTATTTTTAGCGTTTGCTGTTAAATTAAAGTCCAAAATAATTTCAATTCAATTCATTTTTGACCAAAAACATAGTTTTAAGGAGAACTTGGTCAACGCAGATTTTCTTAAGGCTTTATTTTATTTGGTTAGACACGTTGAGCATTGTAACAAGTACCGGCTCCCTTTGTGAATATCTTCTTTACAATGGGTTGTGTTGCAAAGACTTGCTTGAACTTATTCCACCTTCCGTCCGTATTCTTTATTGATCCCATACGTCGCAAAACAAGTTTCATCCCTAAGTTTTTTTGTAGATTTTTCTTTTGCAATGTTTTTATAGGCTTAGGATATCAAATTCATATCCCTAAAATGGCGTAAAAATGCAACGGGGGTGTTTCTAGTATTGCAATTGATCATGGATTACTATAATTTTATGCAAAACACACTTATTTTTCTGTTTTATTTCTTAAAAATTTGGCCTGCCTTCATTCATATTTTTTTTTCTAAACAGTGATAATTCTTGAAACCTATGCTTAGTATTAACTATAGAAACAATTATTGGAGTCACGTTTCAGAAACTTATGCTATCAAAGTACTAACTCCTAGAGAATAATTAAAATTTAAATACAAATTCTAAATTATTACAAGAAGTGGGGAAAAAATTACCTGTCTACCGTATCAGTAAAACTTTGATAACTAATATTTAAGAAAGTTAGATACCCGTTTGATGTCAAATATTAATTAATAAAGACAGTATTATATTATACACTTAGACGCTATTTAAAAAAAATGCAGTATACTAAAACCCCTTTGGCGGTTTATCTAGCATAAATAAAAGATTTTACTTTAAAGTAATGAAAAAAGTACCAACTGTATAATAAATTATAGCACCTGTCCCAGGCTTTATGAAACCCTCCGTAAAAATTATATTCCGATTCGTGCCACCCCTGATTAAAAAATACAGACGATTTTGATATCTTTGTTTAATAAAATAAAGACTAAAACGGTCGCTCACGCCTTTATTTAGTTCACAAATCCGATTATACTATTGAATTCTAATTTGTAATGCGTTATTACTATGTAAGTTCGCAAAACAGATAAACATTTTGATAATCCAATGTTTAGAAATAGGCTTAATTTAACAACCTAAATAAATAAGTACTTAGGTAAGTTAGGTAGCTAAGGTTATATCATATTTGAATAAGATAAGATAGGTTAAAATATATAAAAGTAGCATAGTAGTAGCGTAATAGTATTTAGCTTGGTCAGCCCTGGTGAAATAAAAAAGCACATAAATGTAGTTTAATCAGATGCTTTGGGAAATTACGGTATCAGCCGTAAGATGATACAGTTAAGTTTAGATTACATCTTACACGTTCCGTGCTACTTATTTAATCAATCACTCTCATCTAGCACCTTTCCTAGTGCCTGGCGTATAGCTTAGGTCATACCGATTCCTAAATATTCCAACCCGTCTTTATTTTCTCATTTCCGACCTATTTCTATTCTTCCGTTCTTATCTAAAGTCCGGAACGTAAGGTTAATTCTCCAATATCTTTACATCTTTCTAAAAATAATATTCTTAATGTCTACGATGATATACGTTTAGGAATTGATAATAAGCAGTTGACCATTTTTGCTTTGCTAGATTTTTCTAATGATAAAGTCAAAGATAAATTCTCTGGTGTTCCCCAGGGTGGTGTACTATTTCTTCTTCTATTCTCCATTTTCGTAAATACCATGACTGATCTCGTTTGCTTACCTTATGATCTTTATGCGGATGATTTTGAACTATATGTGTCTGCTCTGGTTGCTGATATTCCTGAGGCTCTAAATAGACTCAACCCAGACGTTAGTGCTATCTTTGACTAGAGCAGATCTTATGGGTTATTGGTTAATGCTAGCAAATCTCAATCAATTATTTTGGTAATTCTAGGCAAATTGCGAAAATGTTTTTTTTTTTTGTATCCCGTAAGTCACTTTCAATGCCCTAGCCCATACCCTTCTTCTTCCTATTTTAGATTATGCTGATACATGTTATTTAGACTTGACAGAGGGCCTTCTGGATAAGCTGGAGTGACTGCAAAACTTATGTATAATATTCATATTTGGTCTGAGGAAATATGATCATATCTCATATTATCGCAAAAAACTGAAGTGGCTTCCTATTAGGCTTCGGCGTAATCTGCATGTCCTTTCAATCCTATATTCTACTTTTTTCATCCTTGGACACCACTCTACCTTAAAAAACGCTTTAATTTCCTTGGCCCGTGTCCGTCTCAAGGATCTCAGCTATCTGCTAGGGAGAATATTCTCAGAATGATGAAATGTAAGTCTCAAAGTTACTCGGAATCCTTCACAATAAAAGCTGCAACGCTGTGGAATGCACTCCTTGACGATTTTCGTCTTTCCAAATCCCCAGCTATTTTCAAAAGCCGTGTTAGGCATCACTATTTGTCATTATAATTATGTTGTTCGTATATATGCATTTATATATCTATAGTAAATATATATAAATATTTACATATATACTTTATTTTATTTTCTCTTTTAATTATTATATTTGTAAGTAGTAGTATGTACTTTAGTGTGTAAATTTATGTATTGTTTTATTGTAATTGTGATTTCCCGTCTGTCTTGTATATTCCTATCGTTAAGGTTACCTGAAAGGGATCAATTTTAGTGATAAGGTCGCCTTTTGCCTCAATTTTTTTTATGTATATTTTTAAATTATCCAATACAACTCAATAAAGATGTTTAAATAAATAAATTAATAAAAGTAGTTTCACGCAAAACATTTACTATTGACTTTTCGCAACCTTTGTCTTCGTTGTGACTGTGAATCTTGAATTAACCATTTCTAAGATAAGTAGTCTATCTATTTTGATTTACCTAAATTCAGATAAGTGTGTGAATGTGTAAGTAGGTACGTTCCGCCTCACACACTTGTATACTTTGATAACGAAGTAAGAAATCAAAATCTGATACGATGACCTACATGTGGCAGTTTAATAAGAAAATATCGGATAGAATGACAAAAAAACAATTTAAATTATTATAATTTCAATAATTGAATATAATCTAAAAGCGAAGTTTCTTTTATGTTTTACATGAATAAAAATTATTTTTTGCAAATCTTATAATTAAACTAATATAAGAAAGAAATATATAACAACAGTAGTGAATTCGTGATTCAATACACTAAAGACATGTCCGACCCAATACGAACACTCTAAGACTTCCGGTTCTTAAAATTATCGACGAACATAAGTTTTACTTGCTACTAGCCTAGCCACAACAAAAGAAAAACACATTTCTGGTATGAAAAGGACTTCAGATCACAGTATAAAATAATATATTGGAAAATGTTAATATTTCGAAGAAAAAAGGTAGCAGCTTCAAGGTGGTGTAAGAAGATATGCTTTCTAAATCTGTTTGATTCTATTTTCAAAGAACTTAATTAAATACATTAAATATCCGTAAGTTTTTGGTAGTAAAAATAAAAGATTTCTTTATGTTTATTTGATTTTATGAACATTTTACCCTACCATTAAAAAACTTAATAAATAATTGATTAATTGACTGAATTATTTTCACATCCGCCAATTAGAAATCGATTCAAAAATTACGATACTTTTTGACTAATAAAAATTATTACAAAAAAAAAAAAGTGTAGTAGTAAATAGTATATATTTGTCAAAATAGTTATATATAGCAACACCATATATAAACATTCGGCCGGTTGCGTTTATATTGTTTTTGTGTTAGATCATAGATAATAATAAGATATAAACTCAATTTCAGCAATTAAAACAAAAAGATTTTTCTTAAACCTGGGTGAGTAAATCAAAATAGTTTGCAGTATTTTGAAGAGTTTTTCTACGTAATAAAATTAAAACCACCGTGACATAACATAATGTCATCAAGGGCCCAAAGATCCTAAGAAAATGGGCAATGTGCTTTAGTTTAAATTTAGAGATTTATGTACAACCGAATAATTGATAGCATTATCAAATTTAATTTAAGACGTGTCAGGGGTAAAACCAGTTGCCTATTGGAGGGCCTTAAGCCCCCCCGCAACTGGGTGGCGTCAGACAAAACCATTGCACCCATGCTTTGTATGACGTTCTGACGTCATCCATATGATAACAATCATATCACACTGAAGTCATGAGTAATCTAAGCATAAATATGAGCAATAGATAGGTACAACATGCCAAAGTCTGAGATCCAGGTCACCCACACAAACAAAATAATATAGACACCGAACTGTGCGTCTGTGTTAGTGTATCTTTGCGAGCACGTGACGCCGTGTCGTCGCCGCTGCGATATTAAACCGACGAACTGAGTTTCCCAAAGTTTGCTTTATTTGTTTTCACTATTTATTTGATGTGATTTGTGACGTTCGCACACTAAATTGCCTAAACATCAGCAAATTAATTAATTGCTTAGGGCATCAGACGTGATGACATCACAAACAGCACCGAAATAGTATTTATTTGCACATAAAAGGCTATTTGGAAAACCACATCCGAAAAGCCTTTTAATAATCAAAGCTTTCACTGTAATACCCCACTATCTTTATAATCTTTTCTCTATATATAATACTCTAGTTCTACCCCTCCTTTGGTAGGTATATTGTTGAAGGAAATAATAAAAAAAAACATAAATACCCTTACGGGGATTCCTTAATGCTTAGAGTAGTTTTAATACGGCACATACATGTATGCTGGTGATGGGCAAAAAATTAGATTTTCAAATGTTATGACAAAGCATTGTTGGAGGCGTATGACGCATTGACAATCGTGCTCTACTGGTCATGTAATTCAGGCACAAGCGTATGAAAACGTTTTAATTTTTTTTTAGTTTAATAAATGTACGGTCGCTATAAGACTGATGTGAAAGGCATATACTAATTTCGGAATCGACGGTAGGAGAGCCGTAGCTTAATTGGAAAAAGCGCTCAGGCCGCGTTCAAAATTCAAATTTCTTTCAGAGAGTTGCCATGTTCAAATCCCGTCGGTTCCGAAAATTTTTATATGCATTTTAAATTTATAAAATTAATAAATGTATAACAAATAGTACATTTTCCAAAGCTTTAATTTGACTGAAGTAGGCGTTGAGTCGATATTCCATGCCAGCTTCAGTGTGTATTACTTTTTTGCTTTTCCTATCATATTTCTTAGAACCTTATACTAATAAATAAAGCTGAAGGTTGAATCTGAAACGCTTGAATCTGAGGAACTACTGGTCCGATTTGTAAATTTTTGCAGTTTTGGATAGCCCATTTATTGAGGAAGGCAATATCATTACTATAAGTCCAATAGAAAAAACTACTGTTTTCTACTACGTAAAGATGAATAGATTCGCAAACTTACGGAAACTCTTCAAAAAATTACAGCAAATAATTCGCGGTTGCTGCTACCAATCACACTGCAAAATGAAAAGGGTTGTTTTTGGTTTACCCACGTCTTTTATAATTCATTCGACGTATTCAAGCTAAATATATACATAGGTTTTAGTTGGCATAACATTTATTTTATTTATTTATTTATTAGTAATCCAACAGCGTTACAAACTATTTTGGTTAAGGGTTTATCTTATTATTAAAATAAGACCAAATCTAGATCACATAAATACTGTGACAATAAAGCAATAGGTGCAAGTACAACATATACAAAATAATCAGTTACGATATTCACAACAGCCTGAATGAGTGTGAGTGGGTGTGAGTGTGCGTAAGTGTGTGCGTGTGTTTATAAGTGTGCAAATGTATGTGCTTGGGTGCGTGTGTGAGTCTTTTTATTACGAAATCGTTTTTTTTATAGATAATTTTTTCTTGTTTATTTTAAGAACACTTTCCCATGATTAAGATATTATGACAAATGAAAATGTTGGGAACCACTAGATTTCACCCCAAGCGTGCTTCGTTGCTCGGCGTACACACTGAGATCGCGCCAGAAAAATTTAATTGTGAAATACGGCATACCCCATCCTCCCCCGCCTCACTGCCCTACGCCTTCCCCGCACATGAAAATCATTTTGGAGGTGGGCGTGCCACTAGTTTTTCTTGTATGATAAAGATAAAAATGGAAATCTATTTTCCCATTTTTATATTAGCAAGCTGTGTTCATAATGTTCCTACAAAAAATCCTTTCAAGAGAAAAGCACTTCATAAGCCACTGCAAAAAATAAGTGTAGTCTATTTTTATTATGAAAATTAAGCTTAATTTGCTATACTCCGTGAAAAGCAGGAGAATCTGTATGGTGTAATTTATAAATTCTTCCATTTTTATCATCATCGTCATCATCATCATCTTCACTACAGAGCACGGGTCTCCTTCCACAATAAGAATGGGTTAAAGGCGTTATCCACCACGCTGGCCCAGTGCGGATTGGTGGTAAATTTTTATACTCCACACCAAACAGATCTTGGTCAATGTACCCTCTTAGCACGGTTCGCTCCGAAACCAAAGTATCCTAAGGAGATGCTGACTGTACAATTATTCTTTACTTATTTATTTTATTGGAGTGCATTCCACAGTTTGGTGCTTAAGTGGGAACAAATACAATAAGTTAAAGTCAAAGTCAAATATTTCTTTATTTAAATAGGCATATAGATGGCACTTTTGATACGTTGGCTACATACAAAATGTGTACATAGTATTGAGTAGTGATGGCGATAACTACATTCGTTAACTTAAAACTCAAGCTACGAGTGTTCCAAACGCACCCTGGTCTAAGAAGAAGCCCACAACATACCTAGACTGGTTTTATTTTTTGTTATCACCATCTCACATTGTCATTTGAAAATATTTAAGAAGCAACCTGCTTAGAGCAACAGTTCATACCCAAGCTTTTTTATCGTTTACATAATCCTTTATACTATAATGGGACTTTTCTATAAGCTTAATGCAAACTTTGAACTTTTTAAAGATTCATTGTCAAGTTGTATACAATTTTTTTAAAAGAATTGCTTATTTTATGTAGTGTAGTGTATTGCACTGCAACTACTGCTAACTTCGATAGAAAATGTGCTTGTGCCCGAAATACTGAATATGTCTGCGTAACCCTTTTGAGTGTAGAGGCGAGATGCATATTTATGCGATAGAAGCAATCGCGGTTGACTTGCCGTTGAAGTGTTCCGTTGTCGGTTTTTAACTCCTTATGCATTCTATATGAACTTTAAATGACCGTTTTTAGACCGACCGACTTTAAGGACCGTTTTGGAAAAAAAGCCTTTCGAACAAAAAAAAAATTACAAATCCGTTAATAAATTACGAAGTTATCCCGAACATACATAAATATAACAATAGGAAGTTGGTTGAAAAATCGTCATGCTCTGAGTGAAAGTACGAAAGGTTCAGCAGAACGTTAGATCAGAAGGTATTTTTGGTCTATATAACACACATTACGTACATAATCGAAATAACCTATATAACCATATCCTAACCTATCCATATACCTAGGCGTCGTGACAGCAAATAGGTAGGGGGCTCTTGACTAAATTCAGATTCATATGCCAATGTGCAATCCTCAAAAGGCTGTGGGGCCTATAGTTCTGCAGCAAGGTATTGTCACCTTTTTTTAAGAAAAATTGCATCCGCTATCAGGAGTTCTGCTGTAATTCCACCAACACCCGGTGCGGCGTCTTGCTGTTCTGAGTTGTTGAGAGCCATATTAATCTCGTATAGGCGTTATATTTTCGGTGTGGTATCGGGATAATTTGGTTAGAGGGTCTTTAGCCAAATCTTCAACAGGCTACTGGGTTAGACCATAGAAAATGTCAAATATCATCATATGATTATTTTTTTAAACGAATCGCAAACCGATAATTAAGATCACGTTCACCAATGTTGTATAGTCTTTGTGAGTAAGTGAGTATGGAAGTGTGTCATGCTATGAGTACAAGATTACAGTAGAATTTCGAATAACCCTTCCGTCACCGTTTTAATACCTAATTCTTACCAATGGACTGTAGTCAGTAGAATGTGGTTAGGAGTCTGTGCTTAGCAATTTGTTGATACGCAGGTGGCCCGGAAACTTTGCTTTCAGTTAGATCCCCTATATGTACTGGACAGAATTTTGGAATGATATTTAAGAAGGGCTCCTCAAAAGGCTGTTCGGCAGGAAGGCTAACCTTCGGGCCCAACAGCCATTTTAGGTTTGCACTTTGTCCCGATCGAAGATTTCTTTAAGGCCATAATTATATATTCTGCTGTACGGTTGATATTCGGTTTACGCAATTCGTCATCACACGAGCATGTAATGAATGAGCGAACATTTCAAATTACAAATTTAAAAAAAAGGTATTACTGGAAAAAAGGATTGTTTCGATTTTTTTCAATCCTGCAGGTACCGTTTGTTTACCAGATTTAAAAATATCCTCCACACATCTCTAGGATGCAAGCTATCTGTGTTTAATTTCATCAAGATCGGATTCAGCGAATTGTGTCGAACATTGAGAAACAACATACAGACATACTTTTGTATATATTTAAATAAGCACGTAGGTAAAATAAAGTAGACGCAACAGCTTACATATCACAGAATTAATAAAACGAACCATATACATTTTTGGGCTTCGTTATTGAAACCATATAAAATATTTCACTTAAATATCGATGATACTCAATTTAAAAACGAGCTTATGAAATAATGCTTGAAAGAATACAAAATATTATGGAATTTCAAAAATTAATATTAAATGAAAAATCATATAATGTTTTATTACGAAGCAAAAACGGAATGCAGGTAATTAACTTTCAGCGAAATATTCGTTTTTATCAATGTTTCATTTCATAACTTCTGGTTTATATCAAGTACAAAAACTAAAAGTATTATTCATTCGGTCAAATAGTTTGCGGTATGTTGGCAAAAATTAATTATAAGGTAGATTTTTTTTTTCTTACTTAGTATTTTTGACGTACAGAGCAAGAAGATAGATACTAGAGTTAAGTGGAGAACCCTCGTCTTTATGCAGGACAACACTTCGCATGCAAGGAAGACGTCGTGATTGATGTCCTTTGTCGATCAACTTGAGGGGTAGGGGTTACGCCTCGTGACCCTGTATAAAAACCGGCAAGCACACCCTGTATAATAACCCTTCAGATCGAAATACAGCATTGCAACAATGCCGCTTTATCGGCAGAAACAAGCTTGGCAATAGTACGTAGTTCCGTCACAAAAAGTTCGCAGTACTTTTTTACAGAATATAACGAAAAAACTAAATACAAAAGTATTAGTTATTTGAATACCCCGAATCGGGATGCAAATAAAAAAAACTAATAAAAGGAACCGTCGCGGGTTTAGTTTGTGCGCATTGAAATCGGCTTTCAAAGCGCGCAAGCTAAATAAATACGAAAGAACAATATAAATGTTCAAATCGTTCACGAACATTTCAAACATTTCAAAGGTAGCTACAGTAAACGCCGAGGCAATTTTGTCGTTCAAAAATACACAGGTTCCGCTTTGTGCAGCCCATTCATTTTAGTTACTTTTACGTTTTCCTCTCTTTATTCATGACAAACTGCTACCCGTAGCTTTACCCGGGTTAACTATGAGGTCATAATAGGTATATGGCGCCCTAGTGGGCTACCTTACATACCTATCTACCTTACCACGTAAACTCCTCTCCCGCAACCGCGCGCTCGCGCAATACTTTAGTTTTACATTACTCATATCTCCTAAACTATGAGTCCAGTAACTTGTTATAAAAGGGCAAGGTATACACTTACAGTTAAGATTATCTTAATAATTAAATGACTATTGCAGTAAGGAATAATATAAAGTGCTTTTCAATCAACATTATAGGCATACATTAAAAATATATATATATATATATATATATATATATATATATATATATATTTTGGTGTCACGACCATATTATGAAGATAAACTTTGCCCTTTACAGCACGATATTCTTTCAGTTCTCTTAACATTATACACACCACACGACAGCCGAGTGGCGCAGTGGGCAGTGACCCTGCTTTCCGCGTCCAAGGCTGTGGGTTCGATTCCCACAACTGGAAAAGTGTTTGTGTGATGAACGTGAATGTTTTTCAGTGTCTGGGTGTTTATATGTATATTATAAGTATTAATGTATATTATATTCATAAAAATATCAGCTATCCTAGTACCCATAACACAAGCTACGCTTACTTTGGGGCTAGATGGCGATGTGTGTCTTGTCGTAGTATATTTATTTATTTATTTATTACTAGCCGTTTCCCGCCCGCTTCGCTGAGCGAATTGAAAAAGGAAATAAATAACATTTTATGTTTCATTTTTATTTTATTTTTTCATATTTTTATTATTCTCCTTTTTTTTTATTTTTGTATGAACATAAATAGGCCCCGCGGATAGAACTGTAAGCATCGATATTGTTTAGACTTATTCAAATTCCAAATTCCATCGATTTAGCCTGTATCTTTCATCCAGGTGATTTTTCTCACTAATATTCATTGTAACTTTCAATGTGCAATCATTATAACATTTCCGTGCCTTTCTTCCAAAAATTAATAATAATTGACATGAAGAAAAAAATATGAAATGAGCATTGAAAGTTTAAGTTAAAGTCATTGCAAGTCTCATATGTGAAGTTGAAATCTGTCTAGGTTCAAGTGCGACGAATTTTCTGTTAACTAAAATTTTCTCCGTGACATCAATTTTTTATAGAAAATTAATTGTGCATGTTTTTTATGAATTCTATTGGAATAAGTAACTAAATTTCTTTTCCACATCTCATGTGCTTGGAAAATGCATTCATTTTAATCTGTTACATTTCCGCGATCCCGCAATAAAAGAATTCGTCGGTTATGTAGTCTGCAAAAGTAAAATGAATGTAAAATTCTTAGTCCGTTGATTGGATAGCTACATGTAAAGTTAAGTTTTTGAAACCTCTCAATGACTTTTTCTCCGCTGCCAAAACGACGATTGTTGTAAGGAAATACACGAATATCCCTACATACACGAAGATCCCCACCAAATTTGGAGTCTGTAGAAGTTACAGGTTAGAAATAAAAATTTTAGATTTTAACACCCACCCCCGCAATTCCTGTCGTAAGTAGACTTTATTGAAATCCATTTTGAGATGTTCTTTATGTGAATAATAAAAGATTCCTACCATATTTAGAATTTTTAGAAGCTATGTTTCGAAATTGAAATTTTTTATTGTTAACACCCACCCCCGCGAACCTTATTGGAGGTGATTCATTGTAAAATCCGCTCGAAGATCATTTTTATATTACATATAGAACACTCTCACTAAATTTGGAGTCTAAAATTTAGGAGCTATCGCTTGGAAATTGAAAATTTTCATTGTTAACGCCCCCGCAATCTTCTTTGGGGTAGGATATCGTAAAATTTGTTCATAAATCATTTTTACATCACTTATAGAAAATTCCTACAAAATTTGGAGCTTGTAGGAGCTTTAGCTGGAAAATTAAAAATATTAATTGTTAATACCCACCCCCGCAACCCCCTGTGGGGTGAGCTATCGTAAAATTCGTTCATAGCCTATTTCTACACCTCTTACAGAAGATTCCTACCAAATTTGAAGTCTTTAGGAGCTATAGTTTAAAAACGGGAATTGTTCATTGTTAACGTTAAATTTTCTTACATACAAAACTTTCTCCTGACAATTCTGAAGATAAAAAAAGCCCAATTGGTCCAGCCGTTCTCCACTACCGTGAGTAGATTCTTAGCTGAATGTAAAAAACCATAATCCGTTTAATACACTCTGTTGAAATCCATGAAAACAAAAGAATCAAGAGAAAATGCTTATCTTTTGTTTTTATTAGCGGGATAAATGTTCATAAAAGTAAAACAGCAATAAAAAAATGAAGGAATGTTGGAATTCAAAAAATAGATAGCCATAAACCATCTAGGAAAAATTTCGCATCGAATGGTGGTAGTTTCATGTCGATACGATCAGTGGTTTAGGCGTGATTGAGCCTCAAACGAAGACCATTTTCATTATATATATATAGAAGATTATTATACATTTCGCTAGGATCCATAGTAAAAATGATAGAAATGACGGGGAACCGCTAGACTATAATAGATAGGTTTCTTGTTTTAAAGCGACTAAAACCTATCTTTTTATACTAGTCTTCCGATATTATTAGGCCTATATATCCAGATGTATATATTAAAATATAATCACATCGATTTGTTACCAAATAAAGAGTACCCACGTACGTTCAAATACGCATACAAATTTACACATACACAACTCTCACTGTCAACATTCGCTTCCCGGACTTTTTTTAGGTAATATTATATTGAGTACTTTAATCATGTATTACAAAACAAATCATTATATCTATTATTCGTATTATCATTGGTAGTTTTCTCAGCGCACGCCTATAAATGAATTGAATAGGCAAAATTTTGCTACTTTCAGTAAAATTATTGCAATTTTGCTTAAGGATTTCTAATATTTTTGATAATATTGTAGCCTATGCTACTTCTATAATATTTAGCTTTCTATTCGTGAAAAAATGGTTAAAATTGGTACATCAGGAGCCTGTTTTGTACAAACATCCAAAAATAATCTTTCCTCTTTATAATATTAGTATAGAAGAAAAGAAATTTAATTTTCTTTTTTTATTTCTTTAATTAACTTAGTTTCTATGAGTTTCATAAATTAGGCTAAGGAAAAAAATTGAGTGAGCGTTAGCTTAGTAACTAGGAACTTAATAGGGCTATCACATTCGCCATATCAATTGAATAAGTAGAGTATACAGAACTCGGTATTCTCTATTTACTTGCTTACCCAAACAGTATACTAGCAGTAGCACTACGTCAGGCCATGTCAGTGGTATCACCTTGGGTCTCTTGGTTCCCCACTGAAAGGTGGCCAAGACACAGACAGATAGACAGACAAAAATACAGTTTTGGCTTCAATATGGATTACGAAACGCCCTCAATAAAAAATCTGGAAACTGCAACTTATAGTGTCACTTGAAACGTAATTCCATAAGCCATTGCTTAATTTGCTCATGGGCTAATCACCGCGGTGATTAGCCGCGGTTGTGATGCATTTTTTTTCTTACAAGCAAATTTTATGTTTAATCAGGTCAAGACAGTTAGCTTAGAAAAGTTAGGTCAAAGTTCGTGGCAAACCGTTAATAGGTAGATATATCAATCAAGAGCTACATTACGTCAACGAAAACAATTAATTATGCTGCAACTACCCTCCGTTGTTAAATAAAACACGTGCGCACGGAATGTGAGGGCCGAGAGGAGTATGGGGTGCATGACAAAATACCCTCCCTCTACACTACCGTACCCTATAGCATATTGTAATAATAATTCAATTTTGCGGGCAAGTGTAATTAATTGTAGCGTATCGGTGACTGTAAAAAAAAAACTCAGTGTCACTTGATCATTGTGTTTAATCCGATTTATATTGTAGGGACATGGTCCTCGTTTTGTATGGCACTGGAGTAGGAAAGTAGATGGTGGTGGCTTGGTAACTTTTATAAGTGAAACTGCTTAAGAATCTTTGTGATTTGAAACTTGATATAACGACGAAGAAACAAACACATCAATCAATCAATCAATCAAACAAATCTTTATTCAGTTTAGGCTAAAGTTACAGCACTTATGAACGACATACATTGTTTATGTTTTTATAAATATAACAATAATAACACTTATATTAATTTAAAGAAAAAAAAAACAATGATCAATAATTAATAATTCAAATAAAGCAAAGGTTATGTTACAGCCTTAAAATATACACACACCGGCATATTTAGCGGAACACAAAAAAAAGGTTTGATATTAGTATCATAATATAAGGATGCTGGCTGGTTTATACGTCATTTAATTTGAAATGAAATATTTTCAAATTAATAAAACAACTGAACATCACATTTTATGCAATTGTTTTAATTTTATTTAAATACACCTTATCTGGAGCAAACTTCGAGTATTTCTTCCTTCTGAGTTTGATTTAAAATTTCATTGAAATGCTGTTTTTTGTAAGTTTTTTTTAATCGCGTATCTTTCTGGAGTTGAGGACGGAATTATGCCTGACTTAGCCCCAACGGAGATTCCCATGGCACTCGAAATGCGAACAAATGTTCAAACCTACAGAGTAATCTTCAGTATCCGTCGACCAGTTACAACGATCCATCGCAGTATCCAACGGTTCAGGGAGACCAGTACTTATGTGAGAAGAGCAAGACAAGGCAGAAAAAGACGCACTTCGAGGAGGGATGATCGTTTCATTCGGCTTTGTGTACCGGCGTTTGACGGCCGTCCAAGCCCGACATGAGTAAGAAGCAGTGCGGGGTGTAACCGTAAGTGAGCGTACGGTACGAAGAAAGAAGAAAGGTAAATCATCGTAGAAACAGGTTAACTTTTGCTCAGGACCATCGATTTTAGAACGCGGACCAATGGAGTAAGGTATTGTTTAGTGATGAGTGCAGAATTCTCTTAAATCAAATTGACCGCAGGCAAAGAATGTACAGACGCAAAGGAGAACGATACATTCAGACAAATATTGAAACTACAGTTGCATACAGTGGTGGATCAATAATGGTTTGGGCCAGCATTTGTTTGGGTGCTCGCACAGACTTGGTAGTGAGTGACAGAGGGAGTCTGACTGCAGACCGCTATATCAGAGAAGTTTTAGAAGAAAATGTCGTATCGTTTGCCCCATATATCGGTGACGATTTTGTTTTTATGCAGGATAATGCTGGATAATGCTATGCAGGATGAAGATCTGATAAATATTGTCGGAGATAAAGGACATAACGCTTCACAGATACTAGCAAGTCGCAAGGCATATGGTACAACAATCGAATGCATGTGTACCATCCTACTGATATTATAAATGCGAAAGTTTGTGAGGATTGATGTATGGATGGATGGATCTAAGTATGGATGGATGGATGGTTTAAGTGTATATTTTACTATGGTTTTCTGTAAATACTGACTTAGAGTTTTAATGGCGTACGCCGCGAAAATGATTGATGATACATAAATGTAACGTACTACATGTTTAAAGTAAACGTGATTATCTACAAAAAAATCCGGGAGGCTTTATGTCTATCTGTTATGGTTAAGTCACAATGACTACTTTCTTATAATTTTTCTTTCAAAACACTGGTATGATTGTAATATGCTGACATTCCTATCATGATATTAATCCTTATCCAAATAAAGAGTTTTATAAATATTAATTTCGATTATATACCTGCAAATTCCTTTTTAAATTATTCAAATTGAACCTATCGCTTAGAAGTTGCGACGGGTATAGAAACTCAAAAAAGCAAGCTAAATGCTGCAGCGGGCCGCCCGGCCGCGAATTACATAGTTTGGAAATAAAACTGGACCTGGTAGCGCTGCAATTCGTATCTAGGTTTTTTTAAGATATTCAAACCTCTAATAACCGATTCGGTGCAGACGAAGATGCGTGGGTCAGCTTACAGCTAGTGTTACAATAAATTTATAAAGTGGGTAAATTATCAAACTTTTGATAACTATAAATTCATATTTGCCAGATATTTTATTAAATTAATTAGGATTTTAACCAATACGCTAACAATTATTATTTAGTTAGTAAATAGTTTTCAAGAAACAATTAAAATTATATTTGATTGACAACCAATGTTCATGACATTAAGTTGGTGGTTATTTTGATATACGACTGAATTATCGATGCACGTCAGTCCTACATGGACTCGAACGATGCAATACCTCCGACTAAGATACCTCCCGGTGTCTTAGTCGTTTATCACTTACTCATAGACCCTCCAGTACGTCCCGTAACAGTGAGATAAAGATATTCATCCATAAGTAAACTCATAAAACTCACATCGATTACATTTTTTCGTAAAAAACCTTCCTGAAACGATTTTCACAAAACCGTTGGATATTTTTCATGTTTTTGAGCTAAAAATACATTTCACTAAAAGTTATTGGAAACAATTCACGCTCAGTTCGAAAACACGTTACCGCCTACCGGTTACAAGGACTCAGTTGTTGTAGAGACCAACTGAACTGTGAAGCTGGAATGTTTTACGTTTTTAGAGTTCCACCACTAAAATGGCAAAAACGATGCACACCATTATAAAATATTTTTACTTGCATCAAACACATCACAGTTTAAACAACGAAGATTTTTTATTTCACTAATCCGATAGATATTTCTCATGTTTCTAAACTAAAAATACATGGACCACAGCATTTTTTCAATGCCGGTATGGGCCGGTAATGGGTCGATATGATGAACCATAATTAAAATACAGGACCATTTTTATCTCGAAAAACGGAAGTTCAGGTTTCATTCGGAAGAGAAGATTAATTAAATTGACGATTCTATTCTATAACTCCGCCATTCCTTAACCGATTTTAATAATTCTTGTATTACCGGAAAGGTTGTATTATTGTTTTCAATTTGTCTATATTTCGTAATGAAAGAAGGTGCAACGCTATCTATACTATATGTATACTTAATATCATAAAGTTGAACAGTTTGTTTGTATGTTTGTACCTACATGCGGAACTAGCAGTACGACTGAAACAATATTTACGTTAGGTAGCTGATTTATTAAGGAACGCTATAGGCCATGTAGCGAAACCGCAGGGGCTAGTCAATATTTCAGTAAAGTAAAATCATGTCTATAACAAGCTCCCAACCCGGCATACTTGAGAGTTCACTATAATGTCCTCAAAGTCTACTCATCCGCAAGAGGCCAGCTTGGTGGAAAGCTTGGTGCCTTAATCTTCTTATTCTGAGAGCAGACACACGGCTAGCTGTATGCCGGTACTTAATTGGTCGACAATGATGTCAAAGTAAAAGTCCAATATTTATTTATCCAAATAGGCACAAAGATGGCACTTTTGATGCGTACATGATTCTTATGATATACGTCTGCAAGTTACTTAAATCTAATACTAGACCTACGGAATCGTCAGTGTGGCATCCTGACTCGCACTCGCCGCTTTTAGTCAGATAGGCACACTCTCACTGAATTTCGACGAATAACGCACCGGTGCACTGCTGCATCCCAATCAGTACGATTGTACCTACCAGCCACAGAAAAAATATACGTGTTATATATGTACAATTTTTATACCTTCTACTCCAAGTTAGCCTTTAACTAATATTTTTTTTTTATTGTTTAAATTTTTTTTTTATTTGAATCATTATTTTCATTTGTTTAATATTAATTCTTTTATTCTAACTATTTTTGCTTTTGACTTAATTTAATTATTTTTAACCGGACTTACTTCAATGTTGTGTATACCTGTAAGTGATAACTGTACTCGGACAATAAACTATAATGTAAAATGATTACTGATAATACAGTGTATCGTTGGTATATCTAATGAAATAAATAAATAAAATAAATAAACTCACCTGGCGGTAACGGGCTAACCTGTTAGGCGTGTCATACGCCTAACAGGTTAGATACGTACTCGTATATCATACCCAACCTTTTGCGCGACTTAATAATCAAAAAGCTAAATCGCTTGACAGCATAGAAGTGCTTGTCGGTATAAAAAAGTAAATATGATTTTCCTTCGTCTCTACACAATTTACTTTAGTTCCACACAGAAAAAGTACAGGCAATAAAACTTAACTTATTCCTCTGTGGTAATTTTTTTATCAAATCGTCACCTTTATGATTAGGCAGAGGTCAATGATTACAGCCTAATCAGTTGTTATACATTTGTATTGTCTGCGAACTATTTTCCTGATTGGAACCATCTTAAGACAATCCCTATATATATCCCTATCCCTATCCCTACTAATATTATAAATGTCAATGTAAGTTTGTTTGTTACGCTTTCACGCAAAAACTACTTAACCGATCCTCATGAAACTTTGTACACATATTCTTGGAAGTGTTAGAAGGATAACAATAATATAGGATACTTTATATCCCGTCATTAAGCTCGGTTCCTTTGGGAGAGGGGATTAAAGTGTTTGACGATTTTACACAATAACTCCGACAAATTAAAACCGATTTAAATAATTGTTTTTGTGCTATAGAGGTTATAAAATGTGTTCAATTTTGCCCAAACTGTGGTTGCAGATACAGGACAGAAGTCCTCAGTGGACAGCAGCAAACCCCTCATTTAAGGCTTAGCGATACTGAATACTTTATTTATTTTTTAGAACTACAACAAAATTTAATGCCACATCAAAAAACAAAATCAAACGCAGACGAAGTCGCGGGCAACAGCTAGTATAACATAAAAATAGTGAATTTGGGGACAAGATTAAAGAAAGTTACACTGTGATTGTATTTGGAAAAGGGACAGTTTTTGTCAAAATCGAAGATTTAAACCGTTAGACTAAGCGTGATTTTTTTTTTTATTATTTGCGTGTTTTAATACAATCGGGGTTGTAAGATTTTGCGAAGAAAATATAAAATACATTATATATTTTCTAAAAAAAATATTAGATTTAAAGCCTATTTTTTATGTAAGTGCTAACGATTTAAACTAATAACTAATCATTCGTCCATGTTAGTACTCGTAAATAAATCTAGTAGTCAAATTATAGTGTTTCTTTTCGTTCTATCCCTACCTATAGGTGATCGTTCTCAGCAAGTCGACGTCCCACTTCTGCATACAGACTCCCTCTTACAGGAGAGGGATTATACCCTCCTGCTGCCTGTTTGCTGGCTTTAACGATTATTAACATACTAGCTTTTACCCGCGTTCTTCGTCCTAGTTTATTACGGTTTTTCACAAGCCCCGTGGGAACCGTTTGTATTTCCGAAACAAAAAGCCTACGTTACTCTCCGTCCTTTCAACTAACTATGCCAAAAATGCAAAAACCCTTTGTCATTTATAATATTAGTAGGTATCTACGTATAATATTAGTATGAAGCGGTGATAGCCGAGTGGGTAGGATCTCGACTTTACTTTCGGGGGTCGAGTTCGAATCCCAGCACACACCTCTATCTTTTCTAAGTTACGTGCGTTTTGAATAATTAAAGTATCACTTGCTACATCGGTGAAGTCGGAGAGTTCTCGAAAAGGTTCTCAAACGTGTATGGAGTCCACCAAGCCGCATTGGGCCAGTGTGGTAGACTACGTCCTTAGCTCCTTTTCATTGTTGTAGGAGACCCGTCCCCTGTAGTGGGTCAGAAATGGGTTGATATAACGATGGACTTGCTGCTGCCGGCGTTCTTCATTCTTTTTACATATCCTGTGGAAACCGTTTATTTTCCTGGGATAATAAGGAGTCCTTGTTACTCTCCGTCCTCGTTGCTTCTTTAGAGCTTGAAATAGGGACAAACAAACAAACACACAATCGCATTGATAATCTATTAGTAAGGATTTCGTATGTTAGTGAAAATGACCGAGGCTGGCGGATCAGCGTGCAGGTCGGTACGGTCGGTCGGTGGTAACTATTCACAAGCAAAGCCACCAGATCAGACCAAAAAAAATTCACTAATGGCTCCAGCCGCGGATCAAACCGGAGACCTCATACTTATAAGAGAACAGCACTGCGCCAAAGAGGCTGACTAAAATCTTTGATATTATAAATATTTGAAACTTAAGTGTCGATGTACATTTAAGTATGCTTAGACAAAAAGAAAAGCTTTCATAATATGTCGCCTGCACTTTGTTACTTCGATTCGAGTGTCAAATATCGAATTGTACTGCATTTTCACGGTTCTTACGATTGGTAAAGGTTTGTTGGTCACAGGGCGAGGGTGCGTGCGGGAGTAAGGGGAGAGAGGGGAGGTTGGCAAACAAGGCGGAACGTATCATATGCAATTTCACGCGTAAACGCGTGATTAGCAACGCGCACGCGCCTCGCTGCGTTGCGGTAACCGAGCGGTTGTCAAAAATGTTTATTTATGTCACCTCGATAACGATTACGAAAATCGTCTACAAAATTGTAGCGTCCGCGATTATTAATCAATCTATCCAAAAACTTTAGATCACAGAGTAAATTAAGTAGATCCTTCTATTTGTTTTCCTGGAATATAAAGTAACTAAGGTAACTTTCTGTGAATTAGCTTACAAATAGTAACGACGGACGGAAAGCTTTGATTTTACTAGTATTAAATCACTTTTTCCGTCTTTTTAACTACTCGTAAGTACTAAGTACAGAGGTAATAACGAGGCATGCCAAAAATCAAGTTGATTGATTGCTTAATTACGGCGTGAGGTAAGGACAAACAAACCAACCAACCAAACAAGCATACTAATGCATATTAGGATAGTATATTAGTTAGGATTATAAAAGAAAATTTAGGTTTACTTAATCATATTTATTAATAGCGGTTTAAACGATAAAAAAGCTTGGGTGTTAATTGCTCTAGTTTCATAGCTTAATATAAATTTACTGGAAGATGGTGATAACAAAAAAATAAATTTACCCGGCTAAGTTTGTTGTGGGCTCTTCTTAGACCAGGGCGCGTTTGGAACCCTCGTAGCTTTAGATTTAAGTTGGCGAACGAAGTTATCACCATCCCGTTACAATTATGTAAACAAATATGTATGAACGCTTCATAAGTGCCTGTGATAGGCCTACATGAATAAAGAAAATTTGAATTTGAATTTTGACACCACGGCCAGCATGGGCAGTAGACAATTATATCCCCGGGGAAAGGATACAAATGTATCTTTTCCTACAGCTTGATCAACTCTCCGAGCATTGGCGCACAGATAGAAATAATATACAAATAATATATGTGTCATAATAATCGGGTATAAACTTCTCCTGTTCCATGTTTCTATGCTTTAGAAGGTGGACACGTTAATTATATCCCCTGTCGGGGGATATAATCGGGGGATATATTTTTTGTCTCCTGCCCGTGCTAGGCCTGCTGATATATAATGGTTGAGACTAAAATAGTTTGTCTAAGTTCACGTTTATTTATTTTCACTGTTGGAAGCATAAAAAAAAAGCTTTTATATTACTAAACTAAATTGACACGTCTTAAAGAAGTGTATATCCTATTCGCAGTAATCTCTATGAATTGGCACAGCACAATATTCAAACCTCTTAATTTAGTTACATTACGTTACTAGGACTAAGGAACGTTCTAGAATTAGCAAGATACCGCACAGGTTGCAGCAACGTTAATGTAGCTTTGAAAAGTAAAGCACACAATATACATGATAATATAACGTTAGAATGGGACAGAGGAAGACTCAGAACTAGAAACCTTAGGTAATGCCTTAAACTAACCAATTTTCTTCATATAATTATAAAATTGATGAATTGGAAATATTCACCTGACAGTATTTGGAAAACCATTGCCTATAGACAGACGGACATTTCGCAGGGCATGCGAAGGACACGTCCTGCAATATACCGCCAAGTGTCCATCATTCTAGGGCGATGGTCTAAAACCTAATGTGCATGTAATTACACGGGCAACAACACAAAGCACAGCACAGCATTGCAAGCACAGCATTGCAACAATGCTGCTTAAAGGCAGAAATACGCACGGTCGTTGTACTTCTCCAGACAACTTCACTCACATCAAGGTCATGCTAGGAACATAAGATAGAAGAAGAAGAAGAAACACTTTATTGCACGTATAACATACAGGAAAAGAAACAGTAAGGAGTATACAGTACACAATGTAGACATGCAAAGGCGGCCTTATTGCTGCAAGCAATCTCTTACAGGCAACTTTTGTAGATAGGACTTACAGCAAGAGAACGGGATAGTGCCAAGAGTGTTGATAGATATACGTAAATACCAAAATGTAAAGATACAAATACATATATAATTTAAATAAATATACGTAATATATAAGATAGATTCCATCTATATAAGTCTGATAATTTAATTAATGTAATTTAATCACTTAAAAATGTTATGGTATAAAGCTTCCCCCCCCCCCCCCCAACTCTTCTATACATGAATACATTGAACGTACAGAATCCGCAAGCCATTATTGTATGCAGTGTACTGTGTCCAAAAATTTACACCCGCGTAATGTTGCTGGCGCACAAACTTTTTCCAAAAATGGTGAACGTTTATCACATTAAAGATAAAATAATAACACTCAACTGCTAAATGAGACTAATCGTTTGTTCGAGAAAACATTCTAAAGTGGAGTGGTTTTTGATGCATCAATATTAGCCGTGTACACAGTGTCTGTATGTTCTTAATTCTGTGTATGCTTTATTTCTAAATAAATAAATAAAGTCACAATTGACCAACAAAAGTACAAAGTAAAATTTAAAAAACTAATTACATATTTTGTTGGAGGCCTAATATTACGTAGTCATGGTGAAATTCGGCTATTGTGCTGCCCCGAGGAATTCATAGAAGGCGACAGGTGGATGGTAGTAGTGACACCATAAACAAATATGCGATGGGACACTTCCACTTGTGACTTGCGAGGCCCGTAGGAAAGTGCGCGGGGACTTTGAATTTGGAACCACTTGTACTAACTTGTACGAACTTGAATATTTTAAAAATTATTAAATAGAATGAGGGTTACAATAAATGAAATTCCTACTCTCTAATAAAAGGTAAAAATTAGAATACATAATGTATAATATAGAATGGAGATAAATCTTTAATCGTCGACGATAAGACCTTGCGGCAACTTTATAAAAGGGAATTTTGAATTACGAACTGGGTCGCCATTTTGGTCAATATATCAGTGCAGCCATCTTGACGAAAATCACAAGACGTAACTTCACATATATAAAGACAATTCCCACACACATAATATTACAAAGAAGCAAAACAGGGCAATTTGCCAGTGAAACAATAATTATAATTGATATTAACGTTCCACGAAGTGATAGCACCATCTTAAGCTCAACCAAAGTAATTATGATGTTCATTTATACAATCTTAATTTCCATACGAATAAGATATTATTAAATATTCGTAGTATTGTTATTAAACTCCTGACAATCTCTTATTTTAAAATACACAGACGCTTTAAAAGTTCATAGTGCAATTTGCAAGCGGTAATTTCACAAATTGCAATCTTTATTTTTTTAAAGAAGCAATTCACACTACAACAAGCAAACAAATTAGTTATTAGAAGTCAGAATTTTTATTACTTCGAAATTGAACCAGGCACTCTTGAGATCTTCATTCTTTCGTCTACAAAGCAAATTGCCTTTACAAAAGAAGTCTTATATTTCAAGCTTCTAAACAGTCGGATATTTTGCAGACAATATTATCCTGTAAATATAATAAACCTTATATTTAGTTTCTAAGACAGGTATTCTAACAATCTTGAACATTGGCATTTAAAATTCACTTTGTGTCTCGGAGAAAACTCGGTAGTACGATCTGATGGATGATTTTCTAAGGAAGATAATGAATGTATTAATAATTTAACGAAGTTGTTTTGTGTTAACTAGAGAGAGAGGTAATTAAAAATACCTACAGTAATTTAGAAACAAGTTTTAAGCGTATTTTTTGCAGTCTTATAGCTGCTGTGCGTTTTCTGCCAGAAAAGCAGACCATTCTTTATAGACATATGATGGCCATGAATTAATAGAGTACCTATTTTTACTGAATAGTCTAGTGAAACCAACTCGTCGAAATAATGGAACAAAAGATTTTCGGGGTGTTATTAAAACAAAATAACCCCGAAGTCTGCTTTAGGGAGTTTCGCTTCGGTCTGCTTTCGTTAGCCTTTTGACCTAGTTACCTATAGCTGTTTCGGGGCCGATTTTCGTTGTTTTGTAAATGAATACGTATAATGCAAACAGTTCACCAGATTCAGTTTAGTGAAAACACACACCTATAAATGAGAATATCGTACTGTCAGTGGCGTGCATAGAGGGTATGCACAGGGTATGCAGATGATATAAAATGAAGAAAATCTCCAGTACGAGTTAAAAATACTTAAGGGTAGGCTTTTTATAACTCTGACAATGCCTATTCTTAAGTTTTTTATAACTCGAACTGGAGATTTTCTTCATTTTATATCATCTGCATACCCTGATACCCTCTACGCACGGCACTGCGTACAGTCTTGTCGTATTTTACAAAGCCTAATTTAAAGTTCGACGGCCGATTGGTGCAGTGGGCAGCGACCCTGCTTTCTGAGTCTAAGGCCGTGGGTTCGATTCCCACAACTGGACAATATTTGTGTGATGAACATGAATGTTTTTCAGTGTCTGGGTGTTTATCTATATATTATAAGTATTTATGTATATTATTCATAAAAATTATTCATGAGTTATCCTAGTACCCATCACACCATCAAAGTTCGACGACCGATTGGCGCAGTGGGCAGCGACCCTGCTTTCTGAGTCTAAGGCCGTGGGTTCGATTCCCACAACTGGACAATATTTGTGTGATGAACATGAATGTTTTTCAGTGTCTGGGTGTTTATCTATATATTATAAGTATTTATGTATATTATTCATAAAAATTATTCATGAGTTATCCTAGTACCCATCACACCATCAAAGTTCGACGACCGATTGGCGCAGTGGGCAGCGACCCTGCTTTCTGAGTCTAAGGCCGTGGGTTCGATTCCCACAACTGGACAATATTTGTGTGATGAACATGAATGTTTTTCAGTGTCTGGGTGTTTATCTATATATTATAAGTATTTATGTATATTATTCATAAAAATTATTCATGAGTTATCCTAGTACCCATCACACCATCAAAGTTCGACGACCGATTGGCGCAGTGGGCAGCGACCCTGCTTTCTGAGTCTAAGGCCGTGGGTTCGATTCCCACAACTGGACAATATTTGTGTGATGAACATGAATGTTTTTCAGTGTCTGGGTGTTTATCTATATATTATAAGTATTTATGTATATTATTCATAAAAATTATTCATCAGTTATCCTAGTACCCATAACACAAGCTACGCTTACTTGGGGCCAGATGGCGATGTGTGTATTGTCGTAGTATATTTATTTATATTTTTGTTATCCTAGTACCCATCACACAAGCTACGCTTACTTTGGGTCTAGATGGCGATGTGTGTATTGTCGTAGTATATTTATTTATATTTATGTTATCCTAGTACCCATCACACAAGCTACGCTTACTTTGGGTCTAGATGGCGATGTGTGTATTGTCGTAGTATATTTATTTATATTTATGTATTTAAAGTAGCAGAGCTTTTTGTAGCAGAGGTCGTCCGGGGAAGAACTACCGCCATGCTTATTTCAGCCGCAAAGAAGCATTGTTTTGTGCCGGTCTGAAAGGCGTGGTTGCTGGTGTAATTATAGGCACATGACCTACAGCTACGCCGCAGTTTGATGAAAAAAGGACAGCATTTTGTAGCAGGACGGACTTACATGAATAATGTTGTTTTTTTTAAGTTATTCCACTTGCCATCTGTTTTTCTTGGCCATTGTTAGGTCAATTATTACTACACGACGTGTAATCTAATTACGGAATAATGTTGAAGGATGCATAAGTATATCGTAAGGAATCACCCTGTATATATTAAATCAAAAGAAGCATATTTATTTTTCCATAAAAACTAGTTGAAAACATTCTAAATGTACACTTATGAAAACTTTATTAAAGATAAAAGACCGCCAGGCGCGTAGTACCTACCTACGTTACGCGACGCGTTCCTTATAGAGTGACAGGAGTCACATGATTTTAATTTTCCATGTGATGTCAGGGCTGTAACTGTTTCGGTTCCACAGATAAGTCTTAGACACAGTATATAATATTCCTCTAAAGCCTGGGAAGTATTATTTCGGTTTTCGTTTACACGTTGTACAAAAAAAACATATTATGTACCTATATGTATATTCCAATAGTTTACTCGTCTGCCAACGTCATATAACTGGCACAAATATATTCTAAAGTTTTTGTCTTCAATTCACATAGAGCTTACATTCCAATGCTCTGATTTCAGTCGAGTCGGAGTTGAGTCGATATGGCGTGCGGAGGAAATAATACAGTGTAAAAATAATGGTCACCGAAACGCCAGCACGTGCGCACCCTAGACGCATAAATTCCTGGCTTGGTATTGTGCGTTGACGTCACGTCCCCGCCCGGGCAATACATTGCCGCTAAATATTGGGGCATCCCTATCAACAGCAACAGCCAAGCGGAATCCACGAAAAAAACGGAAATATTTTTTAATTTCGAATGAAATTTAAAACTTTTTTGATCTTCACAACACCGTGGCCCGAGCAAATTTAATTTACTTTCATATTGTGTAACGCTAACAGTTAAAGCATAGGTATATACGTTCGCTCGAATAGTTTGCGTGCTTAAAAACTGCCGCTGGCTTATGTCATCGGCACAGCCTCAGTGTATATTCGTGCATCGCGATTTAAATTTTCCATTATTTAATTACTGCAATTGATTTACAAACATATTGAGGTACAATGATTGAATTATTAATTTAATACAATAAAATGTGCATTTTTAAATAGAGTATCCAATATAAATGTTGTTTCATTATCCAATATAAATATTAATATGATAGATATAAGTAGGAATAGGACACTTACAGAAACTTGTTTCTCTATTCCACATCAGCATCGCTTCCAAAATGAGGAATCTCTTATTAAGGGTAGGTTCGTACCTATCTATAATGACGGCCCGATGACGTTTTAACGAGTCCCATTCGTTCTCTCCACTATTTACTCAGATGACGGTCTGCTATTGAACACATATAACCCTGTCGTTCGGGCTATTTGTATCATTTATTTTCGCGTCGAAACATTTACAGATTTTTCCCTAATTGTTGAAGAAAATAGTTTTTATTTTGGTTAAATCCATATTAATTATACGAAAGTCTAAGTCAGTTATTCTTTAGAGTATTATGCCCTTATTCTGTAAATTTTAGGCATCGCCTATATCAAATGAGTAATGATTTAGGCGAAGTCTATAAAAAAAAAGGGTTTCACCAACCCTTAGGTGATATGTTAACTATTGGTGAACGGTTGATGTATGCCTAGGAATCTGTTTAGATTAAGCTTCACTTATTTAGGTATTGCCTTAAATTGTCAAGCAACCAAAATAAACAGAAACCAAAAACGTAGATGTGTGCCCTGTACATAATTGTTTGGATTTTCGAAAAAATTATTATACTTTCCAAATCGGAATCCATTGTTAGGAATGATAAAATGTTGTCAATAATGTGTTAAATGTATGCTTAGAACTTGCTAAGTCCACAAAATTCTGTACTTTGTCTGAGCTAAGCATTGGCTTAGTTTTAGCAGTGGCGTGTACTTCATACATGCACAAAAACACTGCCTACCCTTAAAATTTTGTTTAACTCATAAAGGCGAAGGATTTTTCCATTTTATGCATACCCTGGTCAAAATCCCTTTTCAACGCCACTGAGTTTTAGGTTTAGGCCTTACTAAAGTACTCGTGAATGCTTAAGTACCGTCTATTTAAGTGAATGTAATACTCAGAACAGATGCTAAGCACTTATTTGACATAAGTCATCGCTCAGCAACGACTAATTATTTGAGCCTCAGTGGTTTACCACGCTCTGAAATTTGAAAGATGCTTTCTTCTTCGCCTTCTTTTGATTTATAAATTTTCGTAGTGCTAAAACAGCACACAAACAAAACAGCACTGAAAGGTGCTTTCAGTTAAAGTGTGGCAAAACACTGCATAGCTATTACGTCGATATATGACATTTATTAGTAAGACCTTATTTGAAGAGTTCAATTCCAAAATGGGCTAACTATGTTTTTATTTACATTTTAATATTTATGTTGGTTGTTTGTCTATGGCTAATAACGGCTCTCCAACATGTTCACCTCAAACAGGTCCACCTATTCATGGTAGGTATTCTCATTTAATATTTAGTTTTTTTTTTCGATATTTTCAATTTTGATTTCTAATTTTATTGACTAATAACAAGTCAGTAATGTTTTAAATAATATTAAAAATATATGTTTTCATTAGGTTTAGGTTAGGTTTTGGTTTGGTATGGCCTTCTTTGTGTATTTGCACTCACTGGCATGTAAACTTACACTTGGCAGATAAAAAAAATATAATCTCGTTTTTCTTTAAAAACCTTTTTTTAATACGGTAATACCAACACAAAATAACCTTTTGTCAAGAACCATGGACAAGTTAGGTTATATGAGTTGCCTAGTGAAAATCGATGAGTGAAAGGTAAATTTATGCCTAGGAATCTTCTTTGATACGGCGATAATTACTTAGGCATTTTACCTTGTCCGTTGTTGGTGAAAACGGGCACTAGTCACTAAATTTCATAAATTCGACAATGGCTGCCATCAAAAAGCTAACCCATGAACATTGTTTCCGCAGCTTTGTACTCATAAGTTACAATACTTTAGTGATAGAGAAAACAGCTTAAAAACAATAGGCTACAAAAACTCTTCGTATCCCCAAGTTATCTCCATAATCTGTTGAACATCGGAAAGTCAACACCTGCAGAGTCGATATCGATCAAACACTCGTTGACACGTATCTACTACATTGTTATTCTATTTTGTTACCACCCTTTTCGTTCAGTTAAAAAGCACTCTTTCAATTTCCGTTTTCCATAACACTGAACGATCCCAATGTTTAGCGTTAAAAGTTAGACTTCGTGATCTTAAGGCCAGCGCAAACGATGGGATGAACTTTTAATGACTTGCTGGAGATTTTATGCTACGGATTTAGAAATAAATTTATGACCTTCTTGGCGCAGGTGCATGGGATTTTCTCTTGTCTGGTATGGTTTTTGCCGTGGCTAGTTACCGTCTTACCATTCAAGACTTACCTATTAAGTGTTTTGTTACGATGATACTCACACTTATAATTCATTACAATCAGCTCCAATACATTTTAATCCACAAAGCAAAGCCCTCACGAAATGCTGATTTTTCTGACTTAGTTGGAGAGTGAGAGGAGTTACGAGTTTTCCCGTGCCCTGTAATTTGAAAACAAAGAAAATATATAATAAATATTATATGGCTAAATTTGATGTGGGCTTCTTCTTAGACCAGGCGACTTGCTACCATAGCAGTTTTAAAACTTTGAGTTTCCCTAGTAGCTTTAGTTTTAAATTTATTTTACAACGTATTCAATTACCACCATCATCTTACCATCACCATCCAGTTTTTATTTATTTCACATCAAGAATTACACTATAGGTTCAACAAAGAAATATTTGACTTCGTAAATTAAAAATATCAAACAAATAAGGTTTTCTTTTTGTACAAAGCCAATATTTTATTATCCGTACGAAAAGGGCAGTCGATCTGCGATGGCCCTTACAAACGAAGATGCTATATTTGAAAATGGATTATGGTATAACGTTTTAAAAAGTCCATATAAATCGTAAAAGGTGTCTTAACACAGATAAAAAGGGACTAACGAAGTTATAAAAAAAAGGTCACTGGGAAATCTTAATATATATAAATCTCCTGTCACGATGTTTGTCCGCGATGGACTCCTAAACTACTTAACCGATTTAAAATTAAATTGGCTCACCGTGAGCGGTCTGGTCCAACTTAAGAGATAGGATAGGATCTTTAATTATAATCACAATTTTATTTTATTGCAAATTATTTGTCTATAATTAATTGGCAGTCACATGTTATATATATATACTACTATACTCATTTAAAAGTTTAGCGATACTGAATACTTTAAAAACAAAATCAAACGCAGACGAAGTCGCGGGCAACAACTAGTGATATATAAATAAATATTCTACGACAGTACCCACATCGCCATCTAGCCCCGAAGTAAGCGTAACTTGGGCTATGTTTACTAAGACGACTGATGAATATTTGTATTGTATAATATACATAAATACTCATAATATACAAAAAAACATCCAGACTCTGAAAAGCATTAATGTTCACAAAACATTTTCCAGTTGTGGGAATTGAACCCACAGATTTGTCACTGAAAGCATGGTCGCTGCCCACTGCGCCAGTCGGCCGTCAAATTAAGACTCGCGTCCTGATTATTTCTCCGAGGCATAGGCTTGTATTGCCGCCAATTTGGACAATGTTTGTGTGATGAACATGAATGTTTTTCAGTGTCTGGGTGTTTATCTATATGTTATAAGTATTTATGTATATTATTCATAAAAATAATTCATCAGTTATCTTAGTAGGTGCCTATAACACAAGCTACGCTTTCTTTGGGACTAAATGGCGATGTGTGTACTGTCGTAGTATATTTATTTATATTTATGTTATCCTAGTACCCATCACACAAGCTACGCTTACTTTGGGTCTAGATGGCGATGTGTGTATTGTTTGGTATGCAAATACGCTTTGATAGTCTATCTTTAAATTGGTATATACTGGAAACTTCGATATTAATCTCAACTTGAACAAACAATCTGATGGTCGAATATTGAACCCTCAATTCAAATATAAATAGGCGACGTTTGGAGCTTTCCAAAACACACTAATTTGAGATTAAAGCTTTCCTTTGATCGATCAAGCGAAGCGCGGTTTTAGAGTTAAATTGGACGAAATTGCGTTTTACCGACTGCCAAACTATCAGAGTCATATAACTTCCAAATCTGGAAACATAGTAACTCCAAAATTACAATATAAAACTGCAGCCCAAAAATAAAATCAAGTATTTCTTTTTAATAGGCTCTCATGCAAGCAAATGAGGGGATTTTTTTTTTTTATAACCTTATATAAAAGTGTTTTTTTGGTTAGTCGTAATATCTCAAAGGCGATAACTAGCAAAAAAATATTGATATTAATTGATTATGAAATAACTTGCAAGCATATAAATATTTATGATACATAACCTATGTACCAAAATAAAACTGAATAAAACCTAAAAAGTCTTCGTAACCACAGCTGCGAGGAAAAGTGTATAAGATGCTGGCTGCAATGCCCCCTGAATTGCCAAACTAATTCTTTGGCCAATATAACTGCCAGCTGCAGGATCTCCGGTAGACTAGAAGTCGACTCGTTAAGGCCTTTTTAATTTTTTTTTAAAAGCGCTCGAGCTCCCTTACCCTCTGTCCCAAAGTCTCTTCTCCAAAAGGCACATAAATGAAACTGCTATCAAGTTTTTCATATTTGCACCTCTTGGCCTGCTCGGCACTGGTAGCAACCGCACTCATAATTGACGAGCTCTGCCGCCGTGTGCCCATTAATTTGATGGGTAGGCGTAATTACACCAGCAACTACGCCCTTCAAACCGGAACACAGCATTGCAACCATGCTGCTTAGCGGCAGAAAAAGACATGGTGAATGTACTTCCCAGGACGAGCTCTGTCACAACAAGTTCTACTAATATCCAGTTCTTAATGGCATTCGAAGTTTACCTACTAAAGCGCACTGGGCCAGCGGGCAAGGACTACGGACTACACGGTCAGATGGCTATACGATCTATCAGACTGCTCGCGTCTGCTCTCAGAATAAATATAAAAAAAAAAAAAAATATACTACGACAATACACACATCGCCACCTAGCCCCAAAGTAAGCGTAGCTTGTGTTATGGGTAGTAAGATAGCTGTTGAATATTTTTATGAATATAATACCTAAATACTTATAATATACATATAAACACCCAGACACTGAAAAACATTCATGCTCATCACACAAACATTTTCCAGTTGTGGGAATCGAACCCACGGCCTTGGACTCAGAAAGCAGGGTCGCTGCAAACTGCGCCAATCGGCCGTCAAATGAATGAGCAGTGGGCAGGAAATCAAGCATGTTAGTAATATTAACTGAGACTTGAGTGTATAACGATAATTTCCTTATTTTACCAGAGAAATCTTTATATAACAATAAATGGTCCGACCTGGAAATCCTTCGTGATCCGTTGAACATGCAAGCTAAACCAACGAGGCATGTTAAAAATATCTATCATCATCATCATAATAAGCGATTACAGCCCACTAGGTCTCCTCCCACAATGAGAAGAGTTTAAAGCTGTAGTCCACCACGCTGGCCGAGTGCGGACTGGTGGAATCCACACACCTTTTACATCATTATGGAGAACTCCCAGGAATGTAGGATTCATCACGATGTTGTCCTCTAGCCTTGAAGCAAGTGATATTTTAATTACTAAAAAACGCACATTAGATTAATAAGAGGTTCGTGCTCGGATTCTAATTCGGCCCCGTGAAAGTAAAGTTGAAGTCTTACCCACTGGGCTTTTCACCTTTAATATGGATTCCAAAATTTAATAACCATCAATTAATACTCAGTCACCACTATATTTTAAACGATTTATAACGAGGACGTCCTCTTTCGTGCGATCTTTAACATTTTAATAATATCTAAAACATTATCTGCCGTTGTTGATTCGACAACTTCAAACAAGGCACTTCAAACAAACTTATCGAGCCCCATGGCGTAGAACTACCAACAGTTTCAATATTGCGACTAACGCGTGCCTGCCACGCGTCGCTTTTCATCAGGAAAATCTTTATAACAGCGGCCAAAGATTTAAAATGTTAGATACGCCTTCACTTTTTTTTCTACATTGCTTATTCTTCTTCCTACGAAAATGTATACAAATGAAACATCTGTTATCGATGAAAGTAATAATCTAAATTAAATTATTTTATACTTTCATCGAAAGCAAATAAAGAATTTTATAATAATAAATAATAAGATAATATAATTTGAATTTCAGAATAATAAATAAAATAAGATTATTAAAATAAGAATAGGATTAAGACGTAAAATAAAGTAAAGCCAATGGGCGTATAAAAGTTGTTACTATTAATATTGAAAACGGCCACTTTAAAACACTTTGGTAATAAAATTTATAATAGAACTATATTTGTCTTCATATTATTTTATTTTAAGTGAGTAAGAACTACTTTACCAAAATCAATTAAGTTAACAATAACAAAAAGGAAACAAAAATAACTTGATAAGTAACTAAAAATCAATGTCTCATCGTCAAAAGTCTATAACAGTCAAGTAACAGCAACGGGAGGGTTTGTCTATAAGCACCACACAAAGCTGACTGGTAGGTGAACGCAATAGTTTTTTTTTTTTATGTTTATAGACGAGCGCTTGACCGCAATCACACCTGATGGTAAGCGATGATGCAGCCTAACGCGTTTGCCTATAAGATGCCTATTCACTGGATTTGAAGGCACTCACATTGTAGATACTGGAGAAAATTGAAGCTGGAAGGGCATTCCAGATCCTAGCGGTGCGAATCAGAAACGAAGATGCGAAGCGCTTCGTACGCGTCCGCGGTATTTCGACGACATAGGGATGCGGATCCTTACGGTGCCTCGCGGTTCGATGGTAAAAAGGCGAGGGGTTAGATCTTTTAGAGGGGGGAATTGTTGTAGCACAAAGAACGATGCAGCCCGTTCTACGTTATATTACCTTGGTCAATTCGTACGACACCCGTGAGAAGAGGAGGCTAAGCAAAATAATAAATAAAATAAAAATTAAATTCATTTTATTTCAGGTCATATACAATAATACTACAAAAGACAGATTTTATAAATAAATAAATAAAGAGAAAAAAAACTGTAATTAATTAAATAAGATTAGCTACCGTTTTTGAATGGTACACCAGAAAACTTCCTGAATTATTAATTTAGCTTCACGTACCTTCGTTTTGCTGCTGAGGTCGCAGGCTCTCTTAGCTCGCCCCCGCTCTACTTGACCTCGTGAGCTTGCTTCAAGACCGCCTTGGGGAACTCCTGGCACCAAAATTTACAAAACACTCTCATGAACTAACCGTTAGGGAAGGCAAGACTGCTTGACGTCGAAAAACTATAATCCGAAAATTTTCACCAACTGAACTAACCTGCTCGGCTGTTTGTTACTTTAATATTATCATTAATAGTAGACATAATATTTTGTAAGCACTATATTTATAACTTCAGATGAGTTTATAGTCGTTCACGTGGTATAAAATATACGTACCTATAAGTGTATCTTTTCTCACCCGATCAACTACGAGAAGGATTTTCTTTTAATTACATATTATAATAAAATCTTTGATTTGAAAAATATAAACACCAATACATTCCAAAAATTCAATATACCTATAAGAATAACAGTATAATTAAAATAACTTATATTAACTAGATTAAGATCAGAAAGCTCTGAGAATCCTACTTATATTACAAATTTGAAAGTGTGGATGTTTGTTACTCAATCACGCAAAAACTGCTGAACGGATTCGGATGAAATTTGGCATGCATGTAGTCTTTGACGTGGAAAAGAACATAGGTTTTACCTTTTATCCCGATTCCTTAAGTAGTTCCCAAGGATAATTGCAAATTGTTTACGAGCTAAGCCGCGGGCAGGCAGCTTTAAAATTTGGTATGCATGTCATTTATGCTATGGAAAGGGATATATACTTTCTATACCGATCTATGAAATAGTTCGCGTGTTAGGATTAATAATTGTTTACGAGTGGAGCTTTTCCCAATTCTGAGTCCAAGCAGACGAAGTCGCGGGTAGAAGCTAGTAAAATTTAAGATAAACAAGCTATGTATACTTATCTGTGGTATTACCGCCTCAGCTTAATCCTGTAGTAGCGGTACATTACTACGGCGCTGATTTTCAGGCGACTTGCCTTGACAGCCCGGAACGGTCAATTTCATACATTTTTTTAACATAAGTATATCATAGTTCCAAATTCTAAACAGAGTACTTTCCCTTAATTTATAAAGTCATAATCATTTACTAAACTCGTATCTAAATTCTAAATCTACGATAGTAACAAGTAAAGCTACTAACTACTTTTTTTCGGTGTCAGGGCATATCTGGTGTTTTAAGTCTTTGCCAGCGGTAACAATTCTATTTATAAAGTGATCGTTTAATTTAACCTTTATTTCATAGAAAATAAAGAATATAATAGCGTAAAGCTTTGATTTAATACTCGTTAAGGGCCTACCTTAAGAATAATTTGTGACTTATGTTTACACTCCATTTTTTCTATCTTGTCAAATGTAAACGATGTTTTCATCACCTTGTAGTGTAAGGTTTGTTTTACAAATATAAAAAAACAAATGTGATAAAATAAATGAAAACAGATTCTCTTTATGTAAGTTTGTTTTTATTATCAACTTTTACACGAAAAAGTAACGTTTTTTTTTTCAATTTTAAGACAGAACATTTGACGCGGACTGTCGGTGTATGTTTTATAAAAAACGTGGATGAAAGTTGATGTACGTCCGTACGGGAGTAAAGATGTACGCCGATAGATTCGCGGCTTACCGCTAGTCTATACTTATAATAAAACTGTAACTGGAAGATTTCTGTACATTTAATAATTTTTTCATTAAAAATTTGAAAATTTTGACAGGGGGATGCTTTATAATCGATGCTGAGTCCAAAACAGATTTTTATTTAATTTTTGTCTGTCAATCTGTCTGTCTGTCTGTCCGGGCATCACGCGAAAACTACTGAACGGATTTAGATACAATTTAGTATAAACAATAAGTTTCCTTCAGGAAATGGGATGGAAGTTTTTATCAATTTTACTTCATAGCTCCGTTAAATTTTTACCGATTTTATTAATTCTTTTTTTATTTGAAAGTGTATACTATCAAGCATGTATTCTTTAATTTTAAGGAAGATCTGATAAATATTCTCGCAGTTAAAGGTCATAACTCTTCACTGATAACAGCAAGTCGCAAGGCATATGGGACAACGAATGCATGCGTACCGCCCTTCTAATATTATAAATGCGAAAGTTTGTCAGAATGGATGTATGGATGGATGCATGTTTGTTTCACTTTAACGCCACAACGGATGATCCGCTAAATTTTTGCAGAGACATACAATATAGTCTGGAATAACTCATAGGCTTCTTTTTATCCCAGTAAAGCAAACAGTTTCAACAAGATAGCATCACAATTTTTCTGCAATTGTTTTTAAAATCCGCGCAATTCGCGTTTTAAATAATCGTGGTTTTTTGTATAGGCTTAGTTGAGGACCTGAAAAGTGACAAAAGCTACTCTTCTGTCTGTGTGTCTTAGTGAAAAACTACCAAACGGATTTTTGTACGATTTTCACTAATGAACAGATTGACTCATGCGTAAAGTTTTAGTTAATTTTAGTATGGTTTTCTGTAAATTGGCTGAAATATAACGATGTTTGTTAAAGATGTCATACTGACTTGGAGCTTTACTGGCGTACGCCGCGAAAATGATTGATAATACATAAAAATAATGTGCTACATGTTTAATGTCATAATTATTACCTACAAAAAAGTCTGGGAGGCTATATGTCTAACTGTTAGGTCACAATAACCACTTTTTGTTATAATTTGTCAATAAAAACACGGGTACAATCTAAAGATGGTGGCATTCCTATCATGAATATAATCCTTATCCAACGAAATAGTTTTATAATATAAATTTATTATGTACCTGCAAATTCCTCTTTAAATTATTCAAATTAGACCTATGTTTAAATTCAAATTCAAATTCAAATTCAAAATTCATTTTTTTCAAGTAGGCCTAATATAAGCACTTTTGAAACGTCAAGTCTGTCTGTTTGTAGTGATTCTACCACCGGTTCGGAAAGCAGATTCTACCGAGAAGAAGCCGGCAAGAAACTCAGCAGTTGCTCTTTTCCAACATCAACAATTTACATTTTGTATTTTAACATTCATTTTTCTATCTTGTGAAAGCTGAAAGCGGAGCCGGATGCTTCCAAGCAACCTTATCATTAAAAAATTCATCAATTGTATAGTAACCTCGCTCTAATAAATGTGTTTTAACAAATTCTTTAAACTTGTGCATTGGCAGGTCCAAAATCACCTTAGGAATCATATTATAAAAGCGTATACTCAATCCCACAAATGATCCCTGTACCTTACGCAGACGATATGCAGATGACACTAATTTATGACCATTTCTTGTAAGTCGACTGTTTATGTCCACTTTTTGTTTATAAAGACTAATATGTTGTCTTACAAATACTATATTGTTATAAATATATTGTGAAGCTACAGTAAGTATGCCTATTTCTTTAAACTTCTCACGGAGGGATTCGCGTGATTTAAGTTTATATATTGACCGTACAGCTCTTTTCTGCAATATAAATATAGTTTCGATATCAGCTGCTTTACCCCATAACAAGATTCCATAGGACATAACACTATGAAAGTACGCAAAATAAACTAGCCTAGCTATTTCAACGTCAGTAATCTGTCTAATTTTTCTGACTGCGTAGGCAGCCGAGCTTAGTTTACCCGCTAGTGAATCTATATGGGCACCCCACTGTAGCTTATTATCCAAGGTCACGCCCAGAAAAACTGTGGAAGTCTCTATTTTTAGTGATTCACCATTTATCATTATATTTTTATCAATTTTCTTTACATTTGGTAAGATAAATTCGACACACTTTGATTTTTTTGCATTTAAAAGTAAGTTGTTAACTGTAAACCAGTGCGACACATGCGACATAACACGGTTTACTTCGTCAGAGTTATCTTTACTCCTATCAGTCTTAAAAATTAGAGATGTATCATCTGCAAACAATACAATGTCGCATGTTCCACTGACATGGTACGGTAGATCATTTATATACACTAAAAATAGAAAAGGACCCAAAATCGAGCCTTGTGGGACACCCATTGAGGTATTTGAACCCTGAGACTTTGCATCATTTATGCAAACTCTTTGGGTTCTATTGCTGAGATAAGAGGCAACCAAATTTAGTGCAACGTTTTGGATACCATAGTGGCTTAGCTTAAGAAGCAAGGTTTTATGATCAACACAATCGAAAGCTTTAGATAGATCACAAAAAACACCCATGGCGTTCTGTGAACATTCCCAGGCATCATAAACATGTTTTATAAGTTTAGCGCCTGCGTCCGTTGTGCTACGACCTTTAGTGAAGCCATACTGCTCAGGGTGTAGTAAGTTATTTACATTAAAATGATATAAGAGTTGATTTAATATAATTTTTTCAAATATCTTACTAAGAGCTGGTAAGATTGAGATAGGTCTGTAATTGTTTATATCATTTTTATTACCAGATTTAAATAGAGGAATGAGTTTACTATGTTTCATTAGGTTCGGGAAAGTACCTAAATCAACACATTCATTGAAAATTATGGCTAAAAGAGGAGCAATGACGTCAATAATTTGAGATATTACCTTTACCGACATTCCCCATATATCACCTGTTTTCTTTAATTTAAGAAAGTTAGAAGTTATTATTTTTTGTTTTATTTTATTTTTTGTGTATTTATAAATATGTGTTAGAATTTATGTACCCATATATTTATGTATTTTTATATGTTTATATTAATTAATTTACTAAAGATACAGTATTAGTACACCCTAACCCACCTGTCATTCATTTCCTATACGATCTATGCCAGGCAACTAGTTTGGTTTTTTAGCGATAAGGATATCACCGCTAAAGCAAGTGTTATCTAATTGCTTAAAACGCAATATCGATCTAAGCTGATGTCCTAACCACTTATTTTTGCTTATATTTCACTTATATTTCTTCACGATTTTATGAAGATAATCTCTTGTCTGGCCCAAACGCCTTTACGCGTCAAAGATAGACCCTTAATAATATGTTGATTCATCCAAGCAATGTTCTACTATTTATCGCTCATGGCAACGACTTTATTGCTTCGCTAGTAGGTAGCATCATTTGACGGAAGAAACGATATTGATGTCACGTAAATAGACCGCTCCCCAGCGATAAAAGACTCAGTAAGGTAGGGTATTAGATGAAGGCTTTTCTTCTAGTTTTCTGTTTCGCACTTTCAGATTTATTAAACACAATATATTAGTATTTACTCACTGTAAAACTATTGCACTGCATTATTTTCAAAACACGGTTGATTCTCTTTGATGTAAGTAATAAACATAGTTAAACATAATAATGTTAGCATTCTCTCAAAGTTCCTTTTACACAAACTCGAGTCGACATCTGACACTTTTTTTATTAAAATAAAATGGTAAAAAAGCATTGAATGCTTTGTTGGTAGGACTTCGAGATGACTTTCGGAGGGCCGAGTTCGAATCCCAGCAAGCACCTCTAACTTTTCTAAGTTATGTGCGTTTTAAGAAATTAAAACATCACTTGCTTCAACGGTGAAGGAAAACATCGCGAGTAAACCTGCATACCTGAGAGCTCTCCATAATGTTCTTTACGGTTTGCGGAGTCCACCAACGCACTGGGCCAGCGTGTTAGACAATGTAGGAGTCTCAACAACTTAAAAACCTACTCAACATAATGTTTGATTTTCAGACTCGTTTAGCTGCTAAACTACTCGATACTAGACTAAACTACTGAAATAGTACGTGGTAGGCATATCAGTGCTGGACTAAAGAAGGGTTTGAACACAAAAACCACGCTGGGCAGACGGATTGATGATCGCGGTAAATGGTAGTAGTAACCCCGAGGACGCTGGTGCCCATTTTATTTTATTTGTATGTCTTTACTCGCCTTGTACGACACCCGCGATAATGGCGAAGGTGCGAATTGGTAAATATACTATGGCATCGGTAGTCACTTTAAAAATAATTGAAAAATAATTTAATAAAAACATTAGGTTTCACCAGATATTTACTCAAACGGTAGATATAACTAATACTAAGAACAGATTTAATTATTTTGTAATCCGTGACTCTCGGTTCTTAATTCTGTTTACAATGACCCCGAAATGAGTCGCAACTTAGTAGATAAACTGTTGCATGCTAGGTAAATAGAAAAGAATAGAATAGAATTTTTTTTTCTTTATTGCAACACAACACAATAGGAAAAATACAAGGAAAACAGTAATAGTACCTACTTAGTGCAAGGGTGCAAATGCGGCCTTTTCACTCAAAAAAAGCCGAATATGGAAAATAATAGTTTATTTTACTTTTTTGTAACATAGCATAAAGTATGTTACAAAAAAGTAAAATAAACTTACATGAACATACATACTACATTTACATATTAACTACACAAATACCGTAAACTTAATTTAAAGTTATAGTTTGCTGCATTTTTGCCGGGTTCTACCAGGTACCCTTGTTTATATAAACTTATCTGTGGAACACATCTGTTATTAGTTTTAAGTTGTTAACTATTTAGTATTTACAACTATTGGTTTTCCAATTATAGAAAAATAAATAACATAGACTACCAGAAATGATCAAAGGTTCCATTTTAATAAAACTAGTTGGTATTCCTCTATATTGTAACAAACAGAATAGTTGGATAAAATATCAGGAATGTAATAAAATAGATATTAAAACTAAACTTCATGACAAAGGGCATTCGTGACGCTCGATAAATATTACTAAATTTTATGGTACGCACCTAGCTGGGTTACGTAGGGTCGACACAGATTCCGATTTTTTAGATTTCACTAACTCAGATGCTGTCGATAACTGAAAACTAAGTGGATACCTCATCCGGGGTTTCGGATTTCCTGGTAAAAGGTGCCATTCAATTTTGATTAGTAGGCATATAATATTATTCCTTGTACCGTCTTCGAACAGTACGTGTTGCCGTGATGACCTATCCTTCTGAAAGATGATCGCTGACTATGGGCCTCATAAAAAGGCTCAAATTCACTCAGTGGGCGGTGGAGAGAACTATGCTCGGAGTATCTCTGCGTGATCAAATCAGAAATGATGAGTTCCGATGTCCATTGCCACTTCAGCTTTGCGATAGCTCAACGAGTCGCAAAACTGAGGTGGCAATGGACGGGGCCCATAGCTCGGAAGTCGGAGAACGGGTGGACGTTGGGGTCCCAAGGTGCTGGAATGGCAGCCCCGCACTGGTAAGCGCAGCGTTGGTCGACCCCCCACGACGTGGACAGACGACATCAAGCGCGTCGCAGGGAGCCGCTGGACACAATCGGCACAAAGACCTTTGTCCAGCAGTAGCCGTCTATCGGTTGACGATGATGATGATTATTCTTACAAAAAAAGTTATATGATTGTCAAGACAATCTTATGTATCTATCAAACAAACATAAACCGGTTAATTGGATGCTTATTAGTTTAGGAGATAAGAATTTCAAATAAGTTTGAGTAAAACCGTCTAAATCTTGTGGAAAATTGAGTAGATACCTATTAGGTAGTTATTTTAACTATAATAATGTCAAATCCATACGCCGATAACTAAATAAAAATTAATTATGATATTTAATTGTACAACAGGAATCGTAAGTTAACGCAGATGAAACTGCGGGGCAAAGCTAGTGTTCAATGAATGGGAAAACCATACTTTTTTATCATCCATCCTTCGCCGTAACAAAGTAATGTCAACTGTTTAATATTGTTTTTGTTCCTGAATATTAGCTTATCGAATCACAATAAACAAAACACATAAGGTGTCGGCCCTCGCAAGCTGCGAGATGCCTATTGGTTAATTAGACATGCGCGTGCGCACTCTCTGGTCCCGCCCACAATATTTTTTCGCTTCTTGCATGTCCACAAATTCTTGGTATCGATTTCTGCGGATGCAAGTGACATTTACCTGTTGACGAACTTAAGATGGTTGGAAATGTCAGGACTTAACAACTTACCTATGTTGATGTTCGCATAACCCAAAAAATTACACTGGAAAGGGTTAAAATTTTTATGCAACGATGGATTTCTATAATAAGTGTTTTCAACTTTTCACCCATGACTTCTCCTAATACAGAAGTTTTACTTTCTTAGATAGCCCGACAGAAAGGACAAAACGCAATTTTACATATATATAGGTAATAAATACTTATTCTATAAAGTCAATCTTGGACTTACGGAATCTCCTGATATGTTGCAACCGGGTCTGATCCGCTTTAAATTTTAAAAAACTTCCTATTTTTGTTTAATTTTTTCCACGCGTGCTGCTTTTGTATCGTTTTTTACTCACGGAAACCGTTATTTAACTTGGGATGAAAAGTATCGACCGATCGAAGACAACATTATATGTCCCTCTCCAGGATGCGAGTTTTCTATATGCAAAGCTTTTTAAGTACCTATGGGTTATTATGTATTGACTTTAAATTTAAATTATTACTAATCTACTCTTAATTATTATTAGCAGCGTGGTGATTATGAACAAAACCGAAGAGAGCTGCTGGGCAGACAGGCAGTGGCGTGCACTTCATACAAGCACAAAAGCACTGCCTACCCTAAAATTTTAGCATAACTCATAAAGGGGATGGATTTTTCCATCTTATGCCTACATTCCTTATTTATGCATACCCAGGTAAAAAATCCTGTGCACGCCACTGCGGACAGGTTGGTGATCGCAGTAGTTGGTAGAAGTAGCACAAGGGATGCTGCTGCCCAGTGGCGTGCACAGGGTTTGACCAGAGTATGCATAAAGATGGTAGATTATATGAAATGGCAAAACTCTTCTACTTTATGTGACATACAAATATTTTAGGGTAGCCAGTGCTTTTGTACTTTTATGATGTGCACGCCACTGCTGCTGCCTGTACTCTGTATTTTCCCACAGGAATAGCAGCGCTGGCCACTGTATTCTGATCTGCAGTCACCAGACGACTAATAACATAGAGTAATAAAGTTTATTTAATTAAATATCTCCGTTAACTTTCTCTGGGTCTAAAGTACCCTATGTAAGTTATCACTGTGTCAAATGATCGAGGTTAAATCGATTTACCGAATGCGATTTTTTTGTCCTTCCCATATGAACACTGCGTTATGCGAAAGCGCTGTAATCGGAAAAATATTTGCTATGTTTGCGAACAACAAACATGCCAATCCACGCTGCAGCGAACCCTCGTGCCAGAATCCCGAATATGCCAAATAGTTGCGATGTTTGCGAATCATGACACTAAATATTAAATGTTATTGCTGCCAGTGATATAATGAGTTTTAGAAGTGCGGGCAGTCTATGCGTGTATTTTGAGCTAGGAACAATGAATTTTAAATAGAATATGAATAATAAATAAATAAATATACTACGACAGTACACTCATCGCCATCTAGCCCTAAAGTAAGCGTAGCTTTTGTTGTGGGTACTAACATGGCTGATGGATATTTTAATGAATAATATACATAAATACTTATAATATATAAACACCCAGACACTGAAAAACATTCATGTTCATAAAACAAACATTTTTTCAGTTGTGGGAATCGAACCCACGGCCTAAGGCCCAGGGTCGCTGCCCACTGAGCCAATCGGCCGTCATATAAAATGAAATAGTGAATAATAAATGAAATGGCGGAGTTCCACGAACATTTTACTCTTTCATCAATAAATAATAATAAAAGTTTTAATTCAATCGCGCGTACAGGTTACACAACACACGTTTTTTTTATTAACACAATTGTCCCAAAACAAATGACAGCGAAACCTTTAAACTTATTAAAGCGCCAAATGTAACTAGAGAATAATGTTTTAGCAAGTTTTTAGTCATTCTAATTTTAGTTCCTTTCTATGTGTAAACAGTAAACCATAAAATTCTATTCTATTCTATTCTGTTCTATTCATAATCAGCCCCTTCAAAAATTCAAAATTCATTTATTTCAAGTAGGCCTAATATAAGCACTTTTGAAACCGCAAGTCTGTCTGTGTGTAGTTACTCTACCACCAGTTACCAGCTCACTACAGGACACGGGTCTCCTTCCCAGAATCGGAAAGGTTAAGGGCGTACCTAGTTCACCACGCTGGCCAAGTGTGGATGAGCAGACTTCACACACCATTGAGAACATTATGGAAATCTCTCAGGCATGCTGGATTCCTCACGATGTTTCCCAACACCGTTTAAGCAAGTTATGTTCAATTGCTTAAAACGCACATACCTCCAAAAAGTTAGAGATGCATGCTGGGGAACCCTTGAAAAAGAAGCCTAACTAACTAGGCTATACTGGCTATCACTGATTCATATTTGGGATCAGTGGTCCCTTTACCCATGTTTTTACGTAATTATTTTCCCTTTGCTACGTAATTATTTTTAAGTTAAAGCTTCCTTGCTTTTATAAACCTGTCTTTCGATAACTTTAAAGATGATGCTGGCATACTTTAAAAGGTATGCCCAATATTAAACCGCCAATAATTTGAGTCTTCTGAGATCATGCAAGGGATGGTATAAATTCAATATGAGCTTTTTGAGTGGCTTTGATATTATTTTGCACAGCAAAGTTTACTTTTATATTGTCTTTGTTGGTAATTTAATGAAATTTCTAGGGTATACAACCTGTTTTAGTAGTTTATGTCTAAAACCTTACATTCAACAAAAAAAAAACATCAAATGATTACATAGATACGTCATCTGGTTTACACAAAATGTTCGATATACCAATAGAAAAAACTAAATAAATAATGTACTCCTAAATTTATAAAATTAAAATAAACTAAAACAAAAACATGCTAATATTGTGGGTTTGAGTATTCATTTCAACGGGTTTTGGAAAAACACACTGTTAAAATGGCAAGGTAATATTTGAGTCTATTCAATCATTGTACTCAGTTGATCACAGTATTTAATACTATGTAACCTTCCTTTAGGCACTGAATACATTCGTAAGTTATAGGTACTCAAAATTTAAGATTGGCAGTATATTTATTTCAACTACATGCCCAATTTGTAAGCACTTTTGAAAAGATAAGTCAGTGACTGTACCACCTGTTCGGAAGGCAGATTTTATCAAGAAGAGCTGTCAAGAAACTCAGCAGAATGCTCTCATCATTTTACAATTTACAATCTTTAGAATTTACTGTATTGTCAGAGATGAGAGCGGAGCGGCCTGCTTCCAAGCAGCCTTGTCTTTAAGAAGTTAAATCGAATAGTAACCGCGATTTATAAAATGTGTTAGTTTAAATTTATGCATCGGTTGGTCCAGAATTACCTTGGGAATCATATTGTAAAAGCATAAACATAAACTCAATCCCTAATACTATCATATTCGGTGATTTAGCTTTTACCGCATCATCCGCTTGATATAAGGTTTGATTTATTTTTGACGGCCGATTGGCGCAGTAAGCAGCGAGTGCTTTCTGAGTCCAACACTGTCGGTTTGATTCCCACAACTAGAAAATGTTTGTGTGAATATGAACATGAATGTACAAGCATTCGTACACTGTCAAAGCTACTGAATTGAGCAATTACATTGAACATAAGACAGTCGAAGTCATTGGGCATATTTAAAAATGCTGTTAAGGCTCATTATCTCGCTTAGTAAAGACGACTATTATTATTTATTTATCTACTCAAACTCATATATAAGTATTTATGGTATATTAAGATATGTATTAGTATATTTATTTTTTATATTTATAAATAGTATTTTTTTTTATTTGTGTAGTCTGGTTTATGTATTAGTATGAAGATATTCGTATGTATGTACTAAATAGTGTACCCCACCTATTTGTTTTCTTTTTAGTTTTCCTAATCCTAAGGTTGCCTGGCAGAGATCGCTACTTAGCGATAAGGCCGCCTTTTGTATCCTGCTTCATTCTTCATGTGTTTGTTTGTTCTTTTTTTGTCTCGTTTTTCTGAGTGGTGTACAAATAAAGAGTATAAATAAATAAATAAAATGTTTTTCGGTGTCTGGGTGTTTATGTGTATTTTATGTATATCCTACTTCCTACTAATATTATAACTGTGAAAGTCTGGATGTTTGGATATTTGTTACTCAATCACACAAAATCGGCTGAACGGATTTGGATGAAATTTGGCATGCAAGTAGCCTTTCGCATGGAAAAGAATATACCTTTTATTCCGATTCAGTAGTTCCCGAGAGAAAATTGAAAATTTATCTCGAGCTAAGCTGCGGGCAGACAGCTTTGAAATTTGGTATGCATGGCGAAGTCGCGGACAGAAGCTAGTAATTCATAAAAGTATTCTTTAGTCATCTTAGTACCCATAACAAAAACTACGCTTACTTTGGGGCTAGATGGCGTTGTGTGTATTGTCGTAGTATATTTATTTATTTAATTATAACAAAAACATTATATACCAACATACCTATTTGATTTGTAGAAGTTAAGCTCCGAATTTTGGCCCAAGTTTTTAGTTTGAATTAGATTGCGTTGGTTTAAGGTACATTGATTTAAGTCAGTATATGTATGTGTGACCAAATTGGTGACTTGGACTTTTATATACCTAAATAGATTACAGATTATCAGACAAAGCAATAAAATTGTGCCTGTCTTTTTATTATTCTTATCGTTAAAATGGGTTGACCACAGGCACGAGGTAACAAGGCAAGGCAGAAAATAACATTGGAAGTAACATATGCGACTTTTTGTCATACCATAAAATTGGTGAAATAAGGGGTTAAATATGTGTGTATATAGTCCCATTTTTTGAAAATGAAAGAACTCTTTTTAAATTTCTAATCTACTAAGAAAGTATATCCTACAGTTCGTTATTTTGAGTTTTTGGCGTTTAATCTCGTTTGCTGCATCATGTATGGATTATGGAACTGTAATATTACTTATTGGAGGTATAACTCGGTCGCTCGGCGCTAAGTTTGCACCTCGCTGATATGATTTACATAATATTAGTCAACTAGCAAAGACTTTTTAACAATTATTCGTTTAATTAATATTCCAATTACAACAACAATAATATTAAGGGATCATAATGGTCTTTTTTTTTGCATACCGTACATAAGCGTCAGTGTGACGTAATCCACGCGATGTGCAAACTTAGCTTGACCGAATAGTAATGTGCGATTTTATAGCTATGATTTTAGCGGCTAGCTATATTATATCTACTTACATATTCTATTGAGGTTTTGGGATAGAGTTATATTTATCTAATCAAATTTGCTGCCTCTACGTCAGAGAGTAATATATCATACTGCAAATATCCACGTGTTGTGTGGCTTCGGTTTCCATTTTCTATACTATTCATACTAATACTATAACCGACAAAACATTCGAAGTTTATAGCTACATATCCTATTGACGTTTTGGGATATAGTTGTCTAACTAATAAAATTTGCTGTATATAAGTCAGTGAGTAATATATTATACTTATAATACTCCCGTATTTTGTGGCTTCGGTTCCCACTTTCTGTACTACTAATACTATAACCGACAATACATTCCAAGTTTATAGCTACATATTCTATTGAGGTTTTGGGATATAGTTATAAATCTAATTAAATTTACTGTCTCTACGTTAGTGAGTAATATATTATACTGTGAATACGCACGTATTTTGTGGCTTCGGTTCCCACTTTCTGTACTACTAATACTATAACCGACAATACATTCCAAGTTTATAGCTACATATTCTATTGAGGTTTTGGGATATAGTTATAAATCTAATTAAATTTACTGTCTCTACGTTAGTGAGTAATATATTATACTGTGAATACGCACGTATTTTGTGGCTTCGGTTCCCACTTTCTGTACTGTTCATACTAATATTATAACCGACAATACATTCTAAGTGTATAGCTACATATTCTATTGACGTTTTGGGATATAGCTGTCTATCTAATCAAAGTGGCTGTCTCCACGTTAGTGAGTAATATATAATGTGAATACGCACGTATTTCGTGGCTTCGGTTTCCACTTTCTGTACTATTCATACTAATATTCCAAATAGTACACACAGTACAATCCTCCAGCGCGGCTAACATGGGTAGAAAGCGTTATTCTCCCCGGGGGAAAGAATAGAATTTTATCTTCTCTCACAGCTTCATCAACTCACCGAGCATCGGCGCACGAGTGGAAATAATATACAAATAATATATAATACTTGTAATAATAAACGGGGGTAAACTTCTGCTATCCCCTGTTGCCGTGCGCTGCCAGGTGGGCAGGTCAATTTTATCCCTGGTCAGGGATTGTAATCGAGGGATATAACTAAGTAGCTAGTAGAAACTAGTCCCTAACTAATAACTGCTTATACGTACATTTGTAAACTTTAAGCTACGCGACGTTTCATAACGCGCTTTGGTCAGTCTACTTAGCCCGGTAGTCTAGCTATTACATTGTGTAGTTTTTGTCCTGATAAACTGTGGGATTTATAAATATGGTCATAAGATTTGTATTCATCATATGAACCAAATACCGGCCCACTACAGTGCACGGGTCTCCTCCCTCAATGAGAAGGGATTTAGGCCGTGGTCACCAAGCCGCACTGCGCCAGCGTGGTGGGCTCCGGCCTAAACCCTTCTTATTGCGGAAAGAGCAATGGGTTGATATTGTATGGTAATGATGATGTACACTTTATCACGGAAAATGTTATAGGTCATATGGGATAGAGTTAAGCGTGATACTGTGTTATCTATAATCTCTCCACGCATGAACGCTTTTGCTTACATAAACATTTTGGGGGAAATAAGGATACAGTTAACGCGAATATGCTATAATGAGGCGGGGATAGTTTTCGTTCAGCCCCGGTACACACCACAGTCTTTTCGGAGTTACGTGCGTTTTAATTTAAGCAATTTAAATGACACTTGCTTTAAACGGTGAAGGAAAACATCGTGAGGAAACCTGCATGACTGAGAATTCTCCATAACGTTCTCAACGGCGTGTGAGGTCTACCAATCCGCACTCAGCCAACTTGGCCCTTCTCATTCTGAGTGGAGACCCGTGTGTTGAATGGTACCTACAGCGGATGGAACCGAATGCACTTCTAATATTGAAGAAATGGTTTTTCAGTTTATTTTTTTGGTTTCTTCATTCATTGTTATCATTAAAATTATCAAACTGTTAGATATAGTTTTATAATTTTTTTTGCTTCTTTCCATTAATTTATTTAACGGCCCAGGGCGCTGAAATTTAAAATACGCCACTGAATGTTCCCAGCTGCTGTACATGCAAAGGTCTAGGACGCTCACAGAAGTCGAGTCTGCCTCTCATATGCCTTGTCCCGCGAGATGGCCATCCCGAAAACAGTGCCCCTCCACGACCCACACCGGCTACAACCAATAGCGCGAGAAGTAACTTTGAACTCCTGGATGAAGACTACATCAAGAAACATTTTAAATTGCCGCAGCGTTCTTTATACCTTGATCCTTTCAGGTAAGAAATACCTAATTTTCACACGACTACTAAAGTCGTTAGTAACTACTAATAGTCGTTAGTAGAGCTTTTTATGATAGAGCTAGACGGGGAAGTACTAACGCCAATTCTTAAATATACTTCAACGGGTACATACCACGGTATATTAGTTAGTGAAGTGATTGAAATTTGGCAGCACAAAAACTTCAACCGTTAAGGCGGTTTTAAGTTAGCTACTGTGTGGAATCCAGTGGTAGAATTATGCAAAACAAAAAAGCATCGTACAGCTTCTCAATTTAAAAGTGACGCTGTCAGTGTGTTACGTCGAACAGTTCGTGAAATACCGACAAAAAGAACACGAAAGCGGGTAGTCAGGTTCTGCCCGTGACATCCAACTTGACATCTCGTATCTACGCAGATCCGTCGTGACCACGATCCATGCAATCCAGAAATATTATCGTGGTATGTACCCGTTAAACTATAATTAAGAAATGTTGATTATCCACGAAAATATTAGTTTAAAATCTTTAATTACTAACGCCATACCTATTTATGCCGCAAAGCTGATTTGTTTTATTATGAAGCTGAATTGCTCCTGCAAAGCTCCTTCAGACCAGAAGCTGGCGTCTCTTTCTAAATCGCTTGAGCTCGTTAGAAAGGGACGTCAAAGCATTTTCTTACTCTCTTATTTTCATTCAGACGACCTCTCATAACGTTTCCCATGACCCAAGAAGATGTTAAAAACTTCAACCTGGCAAGAAAGTACAAAATCAACCAACAGATATTAGACGGATTCTTGGACCCAAGTGCAGCTATTTCCGCCCCTAGTGTGTTTGTAAGTTTTGAGTTATGTTTTTGTGCGCTCAAGAGCTGGCAAGCAGTACTCAGTACCTAGTTTTTCTAAGTAGCAGCGCTGCATCTAAATGGAGATATTGTCACACCTAGCCAGATCCAAAAATGAAAGGTCTAGAAAAAAAACCTGATTTCCATTGGAGAATTCTAAGATTTAGGAATTTACGTAATTACGTATGTAAAACGAGGTTTTTTTATCATGGAGGGTCGAATGAAAGAAACCGACTAACGAATTCGATATATTTTGAAAAGTTTAACAAGTGAGTCATTTTTATTACGAAAATTCCAGTCGCAATCCTGAGAAGAGTCGAAAAATCCAAAACTCTCAGGATAAATACCTGAGATAAGGGAACCCAATTCCTGATGTCATCTCTATTAATATAACTCAATGGTCTAATAATAATTACCAACCTATGACCAGCTTGCACTAAGTATAACTAGGCCATGATTTATGTTTAAATGTTCGAATATTATTATATCCTACTATATATATTTATTTTTGCAAATTAGCCCTACGCTAAATCTGAGGCCGAGAAAAAGAAAGAGGCGGAGGAAGACGAGGAAATCATTTATATCTTACAACTACCCGATTGGGAGTTCAAGTGCCCAGAACACAATCAGACAATAAGGACTCCTAGGTATTCTTTATCCTCATATTTTGTTCATACCTATAATCAAAAAAGTGGATGTTTTTTGCAATTATCCACTAGAAGTTAACTACAATAAAGGTGGTGGTGATAAGTGAAGATGCAGTCAAGAGTATAAGTACTTTCAGTCAAGTACTCCTTATCATGGCAGTTAAATTATAAAGGTAGGTCGGTTTCCACGCGGCATCGTTCTGGAAGAATAAATCGCTTGGCGGCACGTCTTAGAAGGTAAAATGGTAACTAACAACGGCCGAAGAGTCCTACCAGACAAACGTAGACGGATATACAATACATAATTAACGTAATAGATTAGTAGCTAGCGACATCTATCGTCAATATTAACAAAACAAATAATTAAAATTAAACTGATTTAAAATAAAAGCCTTTTCGTAAGCTCATTATAGAAGAAAATATTAAAGGACACAAACAAAATACAAACACCAAACAGTTTCCTCTAGATACTGCAATTTAATTATTATTTCTAGGCATTCGTTCAAATACCGTCATCTAGTGGTAACTCTTATAACTACCTCCTATAACACTTCCCGTGTTTATGATGGCGCTACTTGAAGTAGTTTACTAAAATTCTAATAGATGGCCCTATTTGAAATAGTTTAGTAAAATGATAATAGAAAGCGTAATTTACGTTTAATAAAAATATAAATAATAATTAAAAGCAATCCCTTTCACTTTTCCATTCTTCTGTCTGCTTTTTTAAAGTAATAAATTAAACTAGTAAAAGCTAATTTACTAAGCAGACGACATTAAGCGCGTCGCAGGAAGCCGCTGGATCCAAGCGGCACAGAACCTTGGAATTTGGAACTCCCTAAAAAAGACCTATGTCCAGCAGTGGACGTCTATCGGTTGATATGATGATGCGCATTGGGTCCTTTTCTATTTTTAGTGTATATAAATGATCTACCGTACCATGTCAGTGGAACATGCGACATTGTATTGTTTGCAGATGAGACATCTCTAATTTTTAAGACTGATAGGAGAAAAGATAACTCTGACGAAGTAAACCGTGTTATGTCGCATGTGTCGCACTGGTTTACAGTTAACAACTTACTTTTAAATGCAAAAAAAACAAAGTGTGTCGAATTTATCTTACCAAATGTAAAGAAAATTGATAAAAATATAATGATAAATGGTGAATCACTAAAAATAGAGACTTCCACAGTTTTTCTGGGCGAGACCTTCGATAATAAGCTACAGTGGGGTGCCGATATAGATTCACTAGCGGGTAAACTAAGCTCGGCTGCCTACGCAGTCAGAAAAATTAGACAGATTACTGACGTTGAAATAGCTAGGCTAGTTTATTTTGCGTACTTTCATATTTATTTTATTTTATTTATACACTTTATTTGTAAACTACAAATAGTAAAAAAAAAAACAATGCACACAACAAAAATAAACTTAAAAAGTAGGATACAAAGGGCGGCCTTATCGCTTAGTAGCGATCTCTTCCAGGCAACCTTAGGATTAGGAAAACCAAGGGAAACCGATTGGTGGGGTGTATTATTATTATATACATACTTACGAACAATTACACACTACATTTCATAGTGTTATGTCCTATGGAATCTTGTTATGGGGTAAAGCAGCTGATATCGAAACTATATTTATATTGCAGAAAAGAGCTGTACGGTCAATATATAAACTTAAATCACGCGAATCCCTCCGTGAGAAGTTTAAAGAAATAGGCATACTTACTGTAGCTTCACAATATATTTATAACAATATAGTATTTGTAAGACAACATATTAGTCTTTATAAACAAAAAGTGGACATAAACTTGATGAAAGTTGATGTTGGAAAAGGGCAACTGCTGAGTTTCTTGCCGGCTTCTTCTCGGTAGAATCTGTCTTCCGAACCGGTGGTAGAATCACTACAAACAGACAGACTTGACGTTTCAAAAGTGCTTATATTAGGCCTACTTGAAATAAATGAATTTTGAATTTGAATTTGAATTTGATGAATGGGCTCACTGCCTTAATACGGCAGTGGTTTTCTGTTCCTTTTTAACCATCGATACGCAATAGACCCTTCATGTGTATTTTTAAAAGGGAAAGGATATGGTACTTGATATGCTAGGTATCTAGTTATTGAGCGATAGCAAGCGTTTATTTTCAATCTACTTTTTGAATTGTCACTGGTTTATTAGATGTTGCATCAGTAAAAAAATCCTATTTCTTTCCACCATACATACCGACCCACCTATTTAAAGCGCGGGTATGTATGGTATGGAGAAATATCTATGCGTAGTAATTTATTACTATACCTATGTCTTGTTTTCAGATTTATATGGCATTCTTGTAAAAAGTCTAAGGGTAAAGGTGCTGAAACCAAACGAGGAGGGGGTCCGTTAAATAAACCGAAACCATGGTTACTAAGCAGACACACAGATTTCGATTTGTTGTCACAATGGTAACAAACTGTCTACCTTCAAAAGTTGTCAATGAATAATTTTGCAAATTAAACAATAAATTATATCACATTCATTTTGTTATTTTATTCAATGGGTAACTTGATCGCTAGGTATTCATATGTATTTTGACGTGACAACGTCTTATAATTCGATGGAGCCGGCTGCACGCACGAAAAAACATGACGTAGGTATGTGGCGTTACCCCGCTCTGAGGCGTTCCATTCAAGGATTGAAGTGCAAGCGAGAGCGCGGAACGAGCGACAAAGAGGCACAGTCGGCCTCCGCGTTCGACATCTGTGTCTCTCCTACTTGAGTGAGCGATGCGTCCGCGTGGACAGCTTCTATACAATAATATATTTACATGTTTTCGGCAAGGATGAAGTGTAGTGAAAAGTGAATGTGGTGTCAATTGTTTATAGCAACGATAATATCTATCAAACAAATAAAATTAAAATTTTCTTTTGAAAAATGCAACCATTCAATCAGTATTTTCTTACGACGTTGTCACGTTCAACTATCGTCAGTAGGTAAGCCGACTTTACAGACAACCAATTTTTTCGAATGCTCGAATGGCAGCCCCGCACTGGTAAGCGCAGCGTTGGTCGACCCCCAACGAGGTGGACAAACGACATCAAGCGCGTCACAAGGAGCCGCTAGATACAAGCAGCACAAAACCACGGAATTTAGAACTCCCTTTAAAATACCTACGTCCAGCATTGGACGTCTATCGATTGATATGATGAAATAATTTATTACAAAAAAACTTAATTATGCTTTTTCAAACCAAATTACCGTTTTTGATTGATAGGCAGACGCAGGAAATAATTAAATGACCTTCCAAAGTACGGAAACGTCTCGTGTCCGGTGTCAGTGCGTGAATCAAAACGCACAATGCACAATCGTATAATTAAACCAATAATAGGTATGTAGGTAATAAGCAGGTGCCAAGGGTCATAAAAGAGACAAAAGATGCATATTCAATGAAGATTTTGGTTATTTTGGCTTTACAAGAGCCGTTTTAATAACGCCTACACTAATTATAAGTGACCTATTTTATAGTTGAAAAGGAAAAATTATCTTAGTACTCGGACCTTGCTCACGAGATTACCGCCATGTCGAATGTTGAGTCGACCGTTATTGTTTCGATCGTCGTTTCAGTCAATGGTCTTCTCGCGAAAAGCTTCGACCAACATCTTAAGAAGCTTTCGCTTGGTTGTTGGATCAAGGTTCGGATACAGAAGGCAGTAGTCCTTGAAACGGCTATTGTGAGGAGGTTTCTCACTCTGGAGCCCTGACCGCAGGTTGCTTGGGCATTCAAAAGCCCCGCAAGTTTTTTTTTATTAATTTTTAATAGTGTTTTTTATTTTATTTTTAAGCATTATTAATAATCAAAAAAAAAAAGAAAATGAATAAATGATAGAGATATAATAATAAAAAGTGACCAAGTATTTGATCGCCCCAATACTATTTTTTTTTTCTACTACAAGTCAGCCCCAGCAATCTCACCTGTTGGTAAGGGATGATAAGATAAACGGCCTTACCTGTAACCTATGGCAGATATATTTAAACCATACCTCTTATCGGTTTGTACGCGACATCGTACTGAAACGCTTAATCGCTGAGCAGAACTCCTTTGTCGGCAGGATGGTAACTAGGTAGCAACTGGCGAAATCTCCCACCAGTCCAGGCCAAAGGAAATTCATCGATATATAATATTCTTATTTGTCGATATTTCTATATTATTTACATTTATTTAATACAACAGTGACAATTACGTGTGACGTATTAAAACATATTCATTGCAACCCAATTCGAGTGTTTCGTTAGCGGTCGTAAAAGTTCACGCATATCACAATAGATGGCGGTAGTAAATTTTGTACCATTTTGTAAGTATGGAATATGGAGGGTAGCCCTCCATAGTATGGAAGAGCGTGTCTTTAAAACTGTGAAAACACACCGCGCACGTCTCACTTTACACTCGCGGTTCGAGAAACACTTTAAAGTGAAATGGTTTTTGACGCTGCAATATTAGTCGTGTACACGGTTTCTGTATTTTCATAATTCTGTGTGTCTCCATAATTGAACTTTGCAGTCGTTGTAAATGCTATAAAAACTGTGAAATACTCGAAGACTGGTAGCCCATTCGTCGCAGACTTCTAACCACCTAGAACCCGCTGACCATGCTTTCATTTTCAGTAAGCCGTAAGTTGGAGTTGAACCAGGGTTGAAAGGAAGATGGGACTGAGTTGAGTAGTCTAAGAAAACCCGAATAGTAAACCGAACCGAACTATCTTTATAAAATTAACTTGCGCTATTTCTGCCTATTTGAGCCCTACCTATTTACAGATTATTTCAATAAGAAAATATAGAATTGGCAGGTGTCAAGATGAAAGACGTTGAATTGTAGCAAATATTGTTGATAATTTCACAGTCAAAATTTCAAAGTAAATTTTAAGCAATAAAAATATTAATCAAAATGAATGACAAATATTTGGCAAAAGTTGCAAAAATGTAAGTACATAAATAGACAATTACCTACATGACGATATTTAATCTTTAGGTTATTTTACTGCAAACGTTTTGTTTATGATGCAATCAAACCGCTGAATCAATTGGTTAAAATGAATAGTCTAAAGTAAACTCCAGGCAAACCATGCAAACGTCATGCATTTTAGTAAAATTGTCTATACATTAATTCACATTAGTATCACGTTGAGTCTTGATTCTGTCTTCTATAAGTCCCGGTTATTAGTAGCTACTCTACTATCATTATTATCTTGGGAAAAATAATTTCAGACCTATAGCAAAGGCTGGATTTGACGCTCTTGGAATGACAGCACCTATGCTAGTACAGATGAATCCAGATGGTAAATGGGAAAATTCGACACCAGGAAACATGGACGAAGATCGTCTTAAGGCCATAGTACAATATTTAGTGAACTCCGAAGCAGTGTCTGCCGCACAAAGTTACTGCGATCAGTGTGCGAGTAAAAGTCAGGTGGGAGTGAACCAATTTTAATTAGGTTGGATTGAGGCAGGTGTATTCCTTGTAGTGACGGCCTTTATGGATACAGTTGTCAGTTGTCACCCCCCCCCCCCCCCCCCCCCCCCTCTTCACGGGTGCTGTAGGAACCAAGCCGTCTGCCCGGTGTGGTGACTAAGGGCAAACCCTCCCGTTGTGAGAGGCCCTTAGTCCAGCTGTTGGCTGTTATCGACTATAGATTTTAGCAGGTGCTATTTTAACATGAGTCAACATATTGTCTAGAGATGTGACATTCTGGTATCGGAACATAGGGTTGCCAGACGGTCGGGAATTGGCGGGATTCTCCCGAATTTTTGTATGTCCTCCCGACTGCCGTAATCTCCCGAAAAACAAGTTCGATAATTTTAAATTTACATTTTCGTCAAACAAAACTTGCAAATAACATACAAAAAAAAAATTACAAATACTTATGGCAAGAACAAAAACAATAAACATGCTCATTCGGTTCTTATGTGTCACAAATACCTACTATGTTTTTTTTTCTTATATCTACAGTGCTATGCAAAAATTTGTTTGTTTACTTAATATATTATGTATAATTAATATTATTAACTTATTTTTTTATTTCCCCCGACCAAAGCCCTAAAATACCGAAAAATCGGTTATTGATCCCGACACCAGGAAGAATCGATCTGGCAACCCTATCGGAACGCAATCTGCGTTTGAAAAAAAAGCACGCTTTGCACTCCTCAGTGGACTGTGGATCTGAGTTCGCTAGCTTTACAATTATTATTTTTTATCATTTTAGAAAGAAGGGGGCCAATCAAATTATGTTCCGATCATTATGATGCCAATATACCCTGCGGAGCAATGCCCTTTTGATTTGGAATGCGGAAATCAAAAAATGAAGGAAATTGAAGAACAGAAACCTACGAAAAAAGTTACTACTAAAGTACAGGAAAAAGATCCTGGGAAAGACAAAAGTATGAAAACAGTGAAGAAAAAGCAATTCGTCATGCAGCGTCTTACTGATTTCGATTTAATGTCACAGTGGTAAACGGAAAAAGTTGCTACGGAGACGAGCTCAAAATAATTGAAGTAATTTGTATCGTTCAAAGTATTTGAAATTGACAATGTCCTTAATAAAAACGTGAGAATGCGAGAAAAAATTATTATTTTTACTATTTCGCAGGCAATACAATGGGTTTCAATATATTATTATTTTCGAATATTGAAACACTGGAACGAAAATCTGTGAGAATTAGCAACTCTAGAACTATTCTCTTTCTCTCTACATATATTCATTTATCTTTTGGTAAATTTTGCTATTACAGTATAAAGTTACGATACGCCTTTAAATCGCCTTAAATTTAATTTGGGTTGAATGCAAGACCTTTTATTTAGTTGGTACCAAAGCCACGACCCCCAACTAAATTCAAGAAACCGCGACGGCAAATACTATAAATCAATATGTACTGTATCTGAGACTAGAATAATATCAAAATACAGATTTTAGAAAATACCTCTATGGTTGGCACAACTCGGTTTGGTGGTATATGATGGTATGTCCATAAAGGTGTCATAAAGTTATAAACCTCAGATACAGGACCTTTATATTGATAGTATTCGCCGTGACTATAGTATAAACCCAGCGTCACACGCCTTGTCCACAATCACAGATTATATTGGTGTGGTCATTGGCCATTTCAGTCCATTCACAACACTGATCTCTATTATACTATAATTATAGAGGTCAGTGATTCACAGTTCACTCTAACTTATATTAAATAGTAGGTAAAAGAACTTAGTGCGGTGGATCAGTAACTAAAAAGTTGATAAAATTGTTTTTCTGTGCAAATTGTCAATTCTGTTAACATAATATGTACATAAATCTCTAAACTAAACCTAATTGATGTTGCGAATGTTGTGGATTTTGAAAGGATAGCACTAGGCCCCTATTATTTATCTATTTAGCTCTTTCAACATATAAGTTGTCACTGGGTTTTGTAGTCCAGTAGGTATTCGTTTTCTAATTAAATTAAATTTCCCTCGTAATCGTATATAGTTGATAGTCTACGTTTACATTTTTGTCCTTACCATAGACAATTTGAGTTAAATGTGAAAAAATCGATATAATATATCGATTAATAATAGTAAGATGAGGTTTCACTGACCTCTATTATGGTATAGTATGCTGGACAGGCTTTACCACATAAAAGGGCAACTAAAAATTGTGACGATCTGAAGTGCTGATTAGAGTTCTACGATAGGGTTGTGCCGAGTACTTTGTCGATAGTACTCATCGACACTATCTCTGTTAATTTTCATCAAATTACACGTTTCTATCTGATTCTACGATAAAACCATAATGGCTTCAAAATATGAATGTAGTAAATTTGGGTTCTAAGAAAAAATAAATAATTGTATTTGAAAAATACTACATTTTAAAACACGAACTACAGTAAAACAAAATAATTCATTGGTGCATTGGACATATAAAACTTATATCTTAGCAGCCCATATTCCTGTTTACTTTTTATTATTTCTGCCAAGAGCTTAAATTTTGTATTAAATATATTTTGTTCTACGTTATAGTTTTACCTTTGATGACTGCTCACACTGAGTTGCAAATAAATCAATTCGACCAAGAAATGCAAATAAGTACGTATCTATTCGAAATCCTTAAATAAAAAGGGTTTTAGGGGTGTGAGGTCTGTGGTGACAGGTTTTCATCTTTAATTTAATTGGTTGTTTAGAAATTAATGTTTTGTCTGTCTGTTTTTATTCATTCTCGTAGCTCACCAATGTATTTAAATTGAATGATACAATTTTATTTTTTTATTTTAGCACTGGACTAAAACCTCACCTGTTGGTAAATGTTAATACAGTCTAAGATAGTAGTAGACTAACCCGTTAATGGTATAGCAGTTTTATTAAAACAATGACGCTAATAAGTTTTTACTCGGCATCGTACCGCAACGCATAATCGCTTCGCGGCTCATCTTTTTTGATAGGTTGCCTTTAGAAGTTGTAACTAGCCAAGGCTGAAATTTCCCACCAGACTAAAGTTAACTAATAGTACATTTTCCGTTGAAAAGCAATTCGATACCACTAATAGAAGAAGTATTTTATGGTTATCGTTTTTTAAAACTGTAGCATCACTAGCGCTAGTTCCAAGAACCTTCATCATTGCTGCTATCAACGCCATACTGTGAAAATCAAATGATTTCAATAAGGAGGTGTTGAGATCAGTGAGAGGTTTTAATTAATCATCATCTTATCAACCCATTACTGGCTCACTACAGGGCATGGTGCGGATTGATGGATTCCTCACACCTTTGAGTTCATCATGGAGAATGGCAAGCAGCTTTCCTTAAAGCAAACGCACATAACTTAGAAATCAAGCTCGTCCTCTTGAAAGTCCCATCCCATCTTCCGTCTTCCCTGATACCTATAATCTGGGTACCTTCAAATCAAGAGTGAATAGGCATCTTCTAGGCAAGCGCGCTTCATCTTAGGCTGCATCATCATTTACCATCAGGTGTGATTGCAGTCAAGCACTTGTCTATATACTTAAAAAAAAAAAAAAAAAAAAGTGAAGTCGAAGTCATCATTAAATCTTAATCATTAAGATTCAACAATGAGTATACAAATACTAGACAAATAAACTGAAGCCAAGTCATCATTATTTCAATCGATGAATGAATCTACATAAATAAAAATATCGATTTTTCCAACTTACGTCGATACATCGATGTTTTTTTAGATAATCTGTGACCCTATTATTTTTTCTACAAATATTATTCTACTTGTCTATGGTCCATGGATGGCCGACCACGGTGTTGGTTGGTGTTGACTGTTGGTCATGAAAAAGTTAGTTCGCTGAACGATCGCACGACTTTACAAACTTTAATGAATAAGTTAGTGAAATAAAAACATTCTTAGAAGACCCAATGAAACTTCCAGTATAACAGAATCAATACAGGTGAGTGACCTAGGCAGTGTTTAAAGACAGATGTAGAGTTCGTAATTAGTTTCTCATTCCACATTTTTATGTTTTCACACCGTATCCTTATAAAATCCCAGATATAGCTGTTCAGCTGGGAGTGCGTTTCTGCGCATACATCTATATCCATAATAAATAGGTCATTGGCTTAGCTCGATAGATTTTTCACGTAAAGGTCGGTGAATTTTGCCACAAACCGTAGATAATTGCTTATGGATTTTTTTTGTTTGCATGGGTGCATGTGAATCCTGCGCTGCGTGAAAAAAAAATATTCTCACGCTCGGACACCTTTATTTCGAAGTCGTGGGTCTTTTTTTTAGTTCTTTTGCACATGGGCCGATTTCCTGCATTCGTAACTGACGAAATAGGTACGTGACCTAAGTGAGTGTTGTAGAGTGTTATGCTGTTTTTGTGTGTTTCTGTTTTCAGAGGTGTATTTCTCTTAAATGTGAAACATAAATTATTTTGGCCTTGATTATGAACTGTCATAATCAAGGCCAAACTGGATTGGTTGATTGGTATTTAGTGACCTTGTTGATGTTAGTGGAGTAATTGACTAGTCTTCAATATATTAAATTGAGTACTTCCTAACTTGCAGCACTCTACATAAACACCCACTCAATTTGCCCTTTACTAAAAATAAATCTGAGTTTGTATACAAACCTGTTTATTGATAAATTCTTAAAATATTTATTAGGCCCTTTGTTTATCTTGGCCTTTAATTGTTATATTATCTATAGACAATCAATATTATTGTCATATAGGGTAGGATTTTGAACTAATTGTTGCAAATTATTGGGTAATTTGATAATATTTTGGTACATACATTTAAGCAAATATGTAAATTAAAAATAATAATAAGACATATTAGGTGAAAAGTAGGTTTTATTAAGTGTCTGTTGTAAATAACTGCTTGTTTACTGTGTGCTTATCACATGATTAATTGTTTAATATTATAAGCTGAACACATTTTAAATGTGGAGATGATTTAATTTAACTTTCTGATTTAGGATATTTTGCTGTCAGTTAAACACTGCCTCCAAAGCTCAAGCAAAGGCTTTTAGCATACAAATCCAGAAATTTTATGAGACACTGGTAACTGTTAGTATTATATCATTGTACTGGAAATGTGGTGCATAAAAGTGTGGTTATGCTAATTTATTTTATATTTTTTTTATAATCTTGTCTTTGATGGCAATCTTGCCTGGTGGTAAGTGAAAAATATAAGCAGCTGACAGACTAATAAGTTATTATGCATCATCATGCTTAAATGTTAAATGGTTTTGTGGCACATCTTTTAACATAGGGTGGAAAGTTACAAAGACTCAAACCAGACCTGAGAAAACTAAGGAATTATTAATTTCTAAAATGCCTGTAACTCTTATATATAACACCACCACCAGCAGGGAGGGCATCAGTTTGCTTCACATTGGAGTTAGTGAAATATTTCATAGAAGCATGTATTATTCTGTGGAAGTCAATGATATACAGTAAACATTAAAATTAATTAGCTAATCTGTGACAACCAGACACAGCACTTTGAATACTTTGGCTAACCATCCATCAATTTTTTCAAAATAGTGGCCATGAGTAATATGACAATGTTGTTTGCAGTAATCTACTTAAACCAAAATTAATCTTCATAGTAAGATTACATTACAAAATGTACAAAAAGTAAACAAAACACATTTTACACTCTATGACAACTATAGTTCGCTTAGGATATATAACTCCTAAAAATAAAACCCAATTGCATTTAACATAATGTGCATGTAGTAAAATTTTAAAAACATGGTCTTGTATATAGCAAATAAAAGTTGCTGTGCCTTGTAAAGTAACTAAGTTACACAAACAACTAGTGTTAAGCTGGCATTCTTAAACTTATGATAGGTTTATTTCATACAAGCTTTACCTTGTGGTTTCACCTATTAAAGAATATATATCAGGAGTGTTAAAACACTCATCAAGGTAGCGTGCAGTGTTTATGATAAATAGAGACATTGTTATTACTATAGACCCAATGGCCAATACTTGATGTTTGATAGTTTATCAATGATATCTTCCATAACCAAATACCAGAGAAAACCAAGTAGAAAGAATTAAAACTTTTCTAGTAATAGCTTGGTAACAATACATGAATAATTAGACTATGTTCCTGCAATGTAAGAAATAATTCCCATAATATCCTTATGCAAGCCTTGAAAAAATAATCTACATGCATATTTGCAAGGTTGATATAATGTACCAAACATTTAATCATGGTATTGATGTTGTTTTAATAACAAATCCTTCTTGGTGACAACACCAGGGTCCCAAGCATACCTATGCGATCATTTAGCTAGTATCTGTAATTCTTTTCAAAATAAATTGTTTAAAAAAAATGTGCACTGCTAAACAGTAACATGACACAATTATAAATTCTTTGATTATTTTTTGCACATAATATTTCAATATTTTTAAAACTTTTTTCATAAGTACTTTTTTGTAAGTGATCATCTACTGAGATTCAATTGCAATAGCAGACTCGGGCCCCAGGAACTATGTGCTACCATGTTATTAAAGTACTAAGAAGCATTTTCATCATCATCAAATCATGCCAAAAGAAGCAGCCTGCAACAAATTTAGTTGCATATTATTTGTATTATCAACAAATAAGATCAATAATAGCACTTTTCTATGACCCTATGTTGAATATAAACTCTAAATTTCAAACTGAACATACATATTTTAAGCTAAAGGTAGATTAGTATTAAACCTTTTTCACTAGTCGTAGATCTAATTTCTGCCAAGTAGCACCGCTGTGATCTGTTCTGAAGGGTGTTTGTGTTGGTGTAATTACTGGCACATGAACATTAACTTCAATGCCTCTGATTGATATACACAACTTTGAAGGATGTGATTCTTGAATAGCCTGCAAAGTTTTACTATAAATTCAAATATTCTTGATGACTTTCACTTGATGACGGCCGAGTGGCGCAGTGGGCAGCGACCCTGCTTTCTGAGTCCAAGGCCGTGGGTTCGATTCCCACAACTGGAGAGTGTTTGTGTGATGAACATGAATGTTTTTCAGTGTCTGGGTGTTTATCTGTATATTATGAGTATTTATGAGTATTTAGCTATCTCAGTACCCATAACACAAGCTACGCTTACTTTGGGGCTAGATGGCGATGTGTGTATTGTCGTAATATATATTAATATATATATATATATATATATATATATTATAAGGCGTTCATATATATGTTTACATAATTGTGAGATGACGGTGATAACTACGTTCGCCAACTTAAACCTAAAGCTACGAGAGTTTCAAACGCGCCATGGTCTAAGAAATGTTCACAGAAAAATTAACTGGGTTATTTTTTTTTTATCACTATCCTCAGTCAATTCATATTTAGCTATGAAGTTAGTGCAATTAACTCTCATTTAATGGCTCTCCATTTACCATAACTTGAGCTAGCTCAGATAGTCATAACTCTACTGGTACTCATGCATAACTTAATTAATTTCACATAACAGTTAAGGGCATATGGTATTGTAAAGTTTTAACATAGGGGTCTGTATAGATATATTCCACTGTCTAAAAATGGACTTAAACAAGAATTTTTTGTCATTGAACAACCACTGACACACTTTTGTAATAGCAGACTTGTGCTACGTATGTGGGGCATATTAGAACAATAATTAAAGTTCTATAGTAATGACAATAATTAAAGTAATATATTAGGTTCTGTACCAAAATTGTAGCGAACTTTATGACATGGTGTTGTTTGTTATTGATAAATGTAGAAAAAAATCATTCATTGCTGCAGTTACCAAAATGTAGTCATTAAAAAGATTAGTTTTTTTTATACCAGATGATATCAGAAAGAATTTCATTTGTACTCTCTGGAACAACTTTTAATTTGGTTTTGACTCCATAGTTTTTTAATTATTATGAAAAATGTACAATGCTCAGTAAAAAACTGACATAAAATTAATAAAAGTTATTCCAGAATGTACTAAATAAATCCTTTCAATGAAAAAAAATTTATTTTATTACCGTTTTATCGTCAGAGTTGACAAATTGAAAAATCAGATATAAATGAGGATGATAGAGGTTTATGTATAAATAATCTGATTACTAAAAGCACAATGTTTTTTAAAAATAGATCCATCCTTTTAAACATTCGTCATGGGATCTTATAATACGAGTCTAACCGCATGGGTAATGTATCAATAGTTAAATCTACTAGAAATTGTAGAAACTTGTTTGGATCAATTAATATTTTTATTGGCTTATTTGGGGAGGGCCAAAAATGCGTGGAATGAAAGGGTATTAAATAAAATGAAACAACGAATCTATTTTACCTTTTAAATATAATCATCCTGAAGCTGAATACAGGTATAAGCTCTATAAATAATTTTTCAAAATGATTGATAAAATATTTTCAAAATGAGCCAAAATTGCCTCCTTTATCTCATTGTCGTCGGAAAATTTCCTTTCCCTTAAGTGTTTTTGTAAGTTGGGGAACAAATAAAATTCACATGAGGCCAGATCTGGACTGTAGGGTGGGTCGACTAGTGATTCGAAGCCATGCGTGTCCAGAGCAGCCATTGCAACTCTGCTATGGTCCGGCCCATGGTCTTGTAAGAGTAGTCAAACGGGTATCTTCCAGTACAAATTTTTCCACTTTCAAATGGCCTTCTTGAGCGAGTGTCGTATTCAATAGACTCCCGACCATGTTGAAAAAGACCACAACACTTGTAAATGATTGATTTGCTAGGGCGCTGTTCCCCATAAACAATTTTCATTTCTAAAGGAGGCAATTTTCAATTTTCTTTCCGAGCCTTTTTTCCTTGCTTGGTAAGGAATTTTATCACAGCACGGTGTTCAATTTTCTCCATTGTTTCAGTTTTCTTCCGGATTGAATTGTTTAGCATGCGAGTGTTCGTAAACGAATGCCGCAATAAAGCTGAAACTCAATTTATATACTAATTATGTTTCCGCAATTAGTATGACACTAACCTATCTACACTCCAACCCTACCATTCCCCAATGTTTTGGATCTCCCCTCGTATTATGTGGGTGGCCATAAAAAGTACAAGATTTTTCTAGTCTTTTCATGTCTTTCTAGCACAGGACCGTAAAATCTTATAAACAAATATAATAGCATATTTTGTGGGGCTAATATGTTGATTGATTGATATGATTGATTTTACATTAATTTAGAATGAACAAAACTTAAAAATCAAGATATCCATTTATATAGAGAATAAAATGTTTGCATTTCTTTTCAGAATAAATTAGAATGGAACCGTCATGTTCACATTCTAAGTGCGACGTGTTTGAGAGAAGCAAAGTGTCATATGAAAACAATGTAGAAAATAAGACTGGTAGATCCAACAGTTTAGGTGAAAATTCAAGCAGCATATGTGATGTTAGGCAAAAAATTGATGATTTAGAACGCGAGGACTTCGAAGAGGAGAACAGAATGTTGAAGCACTGTTCTAGTATGATAGTAGATGATGAAATAGAAGGCTCATCACGTTACTCAGGAAATCTATCCAGTGCCAACTCGAGTCTAACATCCAGTTCAGAAACCATATCAACCTTATCTAATATGATGGCCAATGACTTCAGCTTGCCCGGCTGCAGCAAAAGTGAAGACTGTGAGGGCAGCGATGCCACTATAAAGAGTATGATACACTCACGGACACCACACTACGAAGAACCGAAGACACCAAAGAAGGTTGATTTTATGCAAAAGTTATTAAGCAGTAATATAGAAGAGAAGAAGGACTTTCCTAAAGGCAAGCTTTACAAGGGAGATTTGTTAGAGACCTCCGGGGACACTGACATGTGTGATGGTATAAGTGGATCAACAAGTCGGTCTAGCTCCAACGCCTCAAGCACAAGTTGTGACAGCAAAGAGTTTACAGTTCCTTCTACATCTAACGCCGAGAAGTTATTGGGTTTGGACGACAGTAGTAAGAGAAACGGCAGTGGAAGCTCTAAATCTTCGGTAAGTATTTTTTTTGTCATTATATAAAATTCACAGGTTTAACTGTCAGTATTCACTATAAATAGGTTAGTAGATGTGGAGTTTGTTTTAAGAGTTTTTAGATATTTTATGTGTAAAATACGTTAATAGGATAAATCAAAAATATTAAAGTCAGTGTAAAGCATCAAAATAGTCTAAAAATTTAAAAACGTACTTATAGCTCTTCACAAAAACAATCTTCGATTTTTTACACCAAGAGTATTAGGTAGAAGATAAAATGATATTTATCCCAGACACAAATTTGATGATACCGACTTGTCTGTCTGTCTGTTTGTTTGTATGTGTCACTTGATGGATACTAATGGTAAAATTCTATTATATTTAATGTCTAATCGACTTTAAATTTGTAATTTAGTTTCGAGAAGATTTTAAAGGACTATGTAAATCTACAGCTATTTACTTAAACGTTATTATGTATTTAAATACCTATAAGTATAAAGCATTAAAAAAATCCATTTAAAGCTGTAGGTGCTTTAGGGTTCCGTCTGGTGACGGCAGATCACTAATACGGTTACCACCCCTTCTCTTTCTGCGGCCTTTTAGTCCAGCAGTGGACTAAAAGGCCGCTAAGCTTTTGATGTTGTAATGCGGTGTTACGATAGATTTGAAAATAGTTTTACTTTTTAATTACATATTTTACTCTACTAAGATCGAACTATTCTACGAAATATTTCTTCAAAATAAACCTATTTCAAGCGATTCTTCCCATTTTTAAGATGGATGAGTATCCACATTTTGCACATCTGCATCGAAACAGTTAAACTCTCTGCGATCTGAAACCTCTCGTGTTCGGCATTTGCTTGAACTTAGCGGTTTCTCTTAAATATCTAATCTAACACAATAATTTTGGTACTATGCAATTAAATATTGCACTACAATTTAAGTGAAGACCTTGTTTAATTTGAAATATTGACTTCCTATTTAGATTGCACATATTTTAACTTAATTTAACTATATTGTGTTTTAATTAGTGCTTTGTTAAGTCCGATCTTGCTATTAGAATCACAATTATTCAAACACGCATTTTTTTTATGTCCTTGTGACTCGCTCATGAATATTTTTCTATTGTGAGTTGATGGTGGATTTAGTCAACTTAAAAACTAAAGCCATGAGCTAGCCGGGTGTTCTTTGTACCAAAGGAAGTCTACCGGAGTTTTATGGAATAAAGTTTGGAGCGTCTCTTCTCTTTGCCGCATGTTAATAAATTGGACGTCGCGCCTCGGTCGTTTTGTCTTAGGTCTAGATAGTCTTAATATTTGATATCTACGAGTATGTCAATCCAATTTTTTTTAGTATAGCTAATATAGTGACTCCATTATCCTAATCGGTATTGACGTGACATCGTATCGGAACGCTGATTCGCTTGGCGGCACGTCTTTATCGGTACCCTACGGTGACTAACCACGATCAAAGCCTTTCACAATACAAAATACGACATGGAAGAAAAAAAATCGAGGCAAATAATATATTACTTTGGTATAAGATGAAAAGTCTTATATTTTACATTCCGAGATTATAGTTATTGTGGGATGAAAAGCTATTGGATTTCAGTGATATTTGCACGATATGGTTCACGAAATCTGCTTATTGTTACTAAAGTTGTTTATAGAATAGTTACTCCCGTTCATATAGCATTACTAAAAAGGTTAAATAAGCGTGTTTTTAAATAATTTTAATTCTAAAATTGCTCTGCTGTACACTTAAAAATAAAACAGAGAAACAAACAAAAAAATAGAATCACGGGGATAGAGTCTATTCTAGGGTAGAGTCCATAATTCCATATATTTTTTTATGTATTTTATTGTTATACGTTATAACTATCTTAACATACGTTTTGTTTATAAGTTAATAAAACTAAGTAACTTATAAACAAAACTGTAATAAACATGACTGATGAGTAGTGATTACCCGCGACTACGTCCGCGTATATCATGCGATCAGTATTTTTTTCCATCCAAATTTTAATCCGGTAGCCTAACGCAACATAGCATCCTTTCGAGTCGCATCGTCCGCACGCGCTAGTACTCCGACTTTGCCTCACGTTCGCACTGACTTTTTCTTTTTTCTCGGCTCGTAAATATGGAAGCGTGATTTTCAACAAATTACTTAAAAATAATCAAATGCAAAATAATATATTATTTAAATCCACTCGTTCAGAGATTAAAGTTGGTAAGAAATAAAATTTATTTATTTACACCAAGACACATACAATATTAACGAAAAGTGACTCATTGAATATTATAGGTCTTAGAGTGTCCAAATTCAAACAAACAAAAGGACCGACTATTCATAAAAAACAATTTATAGATGTATCTTGTAGATTTTCCAAGAAGCGTTAAATCATTAAACAAATAACATTCATTGTAAAACTCATTCACTCATTTTATCATGCGTTATCTTTAATCAACACTATAAAAAACAATATACATCGTAGTACAAAGCAATATTATCAGACCCACGACTCGTGTCTGTTAGGAAACACTAATCTTAGGAAATTCTTAAATAATTGTATTGAAGGTTTAACCGATAGATAGGGAGAGAGTCTGGTCTCTAGCGGGAAAGTTTATTGTTGACAACGTAAAAATTTCGTAATTAACGTAATTTTGTAAAGTGTTTTTTTGAGGGCACGTTTTAGCTAAACCTTAGCTTGACCAATTGACGTTAAATATTTATAACCTAGGTGTCATTATGATGTATAACTTACACTGCTGCGAAATTTTATCACAATCCGTTGAGTAGTTTTGGGTGCAAGAGTAACAAAATCTGAGTAAAAAATCCCAAAAAAATGGCATTTATACGATTTCGCGCTATTGTTTTGGGTTCTCTACCTCAGAAAAGAACCCTTATAGGATCACTTTATTGTCCGTCTGTCAAAACCCTTATCGCGGGTACGGTCGGGGTGTATCGACTTGAAATTAATACGTTACTCGGAGTCTCAGACCTTTGAAGCTGTTTAAATTAAACTTTAAGTTAACATAAATTAAAGATACGGTCGTATATTAAGCAAAAAACGTGTATTTCGACTCTTAATTGAATAAAAAGGCATAATACACTAACGAAAATACTACTTATATCTGTATATAGATAAAGGCGACCTAAAACAAAGTTTCAGCAACTAAGGTAAAATCTACAAAATGTTTTTTTTTTAGAACTAAATAATTTTATTTTGTTTCTTCCGGCCCGGAATCGCGTTTTAACTACCAAATGTGGCGCATAAATTTGATACGTGAAAAAAAAACTACATGCCATTCAATTATAATTTTGTAAAAATCAAATTGAATTTTGTCAAATTCAATTTCATTTATAATTTTGTAGGTCGGTCGCGAGGAGAAGAATATTTTGATCCGAAATAATGATACCGTATTTGCTAAATACCGTTTAAGTCTGTGTTTTTAATTTGGTACTAAATTGATCAACGGTATAAAATGTATGTCATGAGAACAAAAAATAATATTTGTAATAATATGTTGGTAACATGACATTCAAAAGATTTCAATTTCGATGAATTATTTTTCGACTGTACGAAACGAAATAAATATTTTGTTGACCTTATTTTTCCTTTTTTTAAAAAGATCGATCGGTTGCTCTGGAGTTTCTTGCGCCACTTCTTCTCTAAGACCCCTTACGAACACCGGCGTGTTCGTCCGTCGCTTGTATTGGTTTAGAAAAATCATAGCATATATAATATTATGACATCAGCTTTTTGCCCGTGAAAGTCGTGCCAACATTAGTCCAGCTGTTTTAGAGATTAGCGGGAACAAGCAGTCAGAAAGCTACATTTTACTTTTAAATAGGCTTTGTTTTTTATATGTCCTGTATATTATACTTTCATAAGCATTTAGTAAAACATTACAAACAGACTCTTTTATTTATATAAATTAAACCAAACCACGATATTCATATTTCTAACAGGAAATTCAAAAGGCCAAACATAAAATAGATTTATATATCATAAAATTGTACAAAAATTCTCGATTTATAAATATTTATATTTATTTACATAGGCAAAAAAAAACAAAATTATACTGCTCCTTTTGACTCCTAATTATTTTTCTCGAAATGACCGAAGGTGATTCGATTGTTTCAAGCAAAAAAAAAAAGTATAATACTATGATGTTAATTAATGAAAAATTAAAATATTTTTAATTATATGTATATGTATGTATAGGTTAACTCGGGACAAATTGTTTGTAAAATATATTGTATGTGACGTCCATTTCTCTTATTACGTCAGTGATGAGGAGTTAAAAACTTTATCCTTCGCATTTATTACAATTATAACAGCGAACCCGGCGCGAACGCTGCTCGTGGTTCGTGCGTGTTGCGGTCGTGAGTATATAATAAAATACTGTGGAAAAGACACGGGGTGCGTTCTATTTAAGCAAACCGCAAGCGTGGGCGTTAACACAGGTGGCGTGACGATTCCGTGGTGGCGTGATCCGCGACGTTGCCAGCCCGCGTACCTAACCTTACAATCTCCCGCTATAGTCCTGGCGTTACCCTATTACCACGAACTAAAGTGAAAGGCCCCTTATACGTTTCTCCTTAATCAGAACTTGGATGTGACCAACGAAGGGAGTAATATCTGATGAGTGGTATTAACCGATAACCTCCTGATCGCTGACCTTCTCCAGCTGGACAGTAGGAGGACCGCATACCGGACGCACACGTTACAGGCTGCCGCGACGTAGTAGCCTGCCCTCAGACAGCGTCGCTGAAGCCCTGGGTCTTCAGCAAGACTAAATCAGCCTACTTACATAGCTGTAATGCATCGACTTTCATCTGCATACTTGTTTGATTCAGCTGGTGCACGTTCTTGCATATCTCAGGCTATTGCGCTATCACGGTTGCCTTCTTTCATGTAAGGTGTAAAGCTAGGATCGAAATTATCTTCTTCCAATATAATGCGGACGTCAGTGCTGGCGTCGCTAGAAATTCGGAGTTCTCGCCGGAAGGTGAGGTAAGCAGGTGGCGGTCCCACTAGCAGTAATGGCGAAGTTAACCGCAAAGCGGATAGCAGCAAGGTGAGGTCCCACGAAGCGTGATCTCGGCCGAACAATATAGCAAGCTGTGGTTTCAAGTCCATATTTTTCCTTTCAATCCGATTACTGTCCGGGTGGTAGAGCGGAGCGAGTGCGAGTCGTCGTATAGTTTTTCTCTGCGCTATTGGGCAAGCGGCTGGCGTATTCGATGAGGCTATCGTCAGGCCACTCCCCCTGCACCAACGCAGCTCCGAGAGAGTATCCGCTACTATCAGTGTATAGCAAGTAGGTCTTTGATTCATCAGCTTGTCGCCATATATGCGCAGATGTAAGTTTTACCTTAACCTGGTCGAATGTATCTCCTTGCGGTTGCTCCCATCGACAGATGCCATTCTTCTGTGAAGTGGCTTCGTATTAGCAGCGAAGCTAGGGATGAAATTCCGTAAACAACTTGCGGCTTCAATAAAGCTCTCGAGGGGTTTAAGATTTTGTGGTGGGGTCACTTTCTGGCAGTCCGTGGACAAATCGGCCCGCACTATCACATGCCCCATAAATCGTATGGAGTCTGGCGAAACAGCTTTTCCCGCGATGGACGCAGAACTTAAACACCTGCAGAAGCTGAAAGATAGCCCCTAGATCTTTCAGATGCTGGTCATACGCGCAAACACATCAGCATACTTGGACAGCAGCTGACTTAGCTAGGACATCTGGTCACTGATAGCAGTTATACTTGTTCAGTGCCCTGAGCCAGACAGGATCATTACCATGCCTCCCTGAGTTATCAAATCAAAGCCGAGTAAGTTCCTGACATCGGCAGCATCAGGTAGTACCACCAAGGTAATAAGCAAGTGGCTACTTTCTTATTCAAGAACAGTACACTCGCATCCAGTAGGAAGATGCAACCTAGACCTCGCAATAGTATGCGTCGCGCCGGTGCCCTAAGACTCCCGCGCGGTCCCCGGTACTCAGCTGCACCATGGGTTAGCCAGGGCAGGAACTTCCCCTTAAATACTTTGAAATACGACATGTTTATCATCTCCCCTTATTAGTGTTACTAGTACAGAAAGTACCCTTAACTGGCCATCCGTAGCACCATAACGTATAACGAGCGCCTATGAAGCAGCCCATAACACGTATCCACTTGCATGCGGTTTTCGTGATCGAACGGCAGCTTTGAAAGCGCAGCACGGGTACTCGCGACGCTGCACGCTCGCTCTTTCTTTTGCTGCCCTGCATCGAAGATGTCTCTGAATATCGTGTTCGTGGCTCGCGGCGCGCTATACATACCACGTAGACATCTCGCTTCAGCCCACGTCGGCGTTGTTGACTTCACACCCAGCCACCAGACGGCTGCCTCGCCAATGGCAGGCCGCGCAGAGTAAGTTCGCCGGACACATGAGCACAGTCTTTATACACTTTTAAACAAATCTCCTACAAAGCGCGCCGAACGTTCCGTTACACGGCGGCGTGCTTACGTTAGCTCTCATGATACCACGGACAAGCGCATCGAGCGATCGTGATGTAGGTATATACGTTTTCCGCTGGCCACATTGTAGCGTAACGAAATTTTCGTAATCAATATTCGGCACAACGAATTAGTAGGCGTTTCCGGTATAACGTTCACTCGTGCCCACAGTTGGGCGACACTATAAGGAATGATGAACTTTATCTTTCATAAAGCACAATTATTATCACTGAACCCGACGGGAACGGTGTTGTGTTAACAAATCGTGCGTGAAAACTGCGGGCTGGGCGCGGGTTGCATTCTTTTTAAGCAACCCGCGAGCAAGTGTGGGACGTAAACACGTCACACACTTGCTTAACACGTGGCATGATGTTTTCTTGGTGTTTTTATCTGCGACGTTTGCAGCCCACACACCTACCCTTCTTACAATGGTATTTATTGAAATTACGTAATCACCTCGATTCCTGTATTATTTATAACATGTCCCTACAACTTTGTACTTAAACCTCGTTCCGTCGCGCATTAGCTCTTTTTTTTTTAGTCCAAACCAAGTTAGCCCTTGACTGCTACGTCGGCTGGTGGTAATTTATAATACAGTCTAAGATTGTAGCGGGCTAACCTGTTAGAGAGTATGGTAGTCATACATCTAATCGCGTTTTCTACGCGTCATCGTACCGAAACACTAAATCGCTTAGCGGGACGTTTGTGTCGGTAGGGTGGTAACTAGCCAAGGCCAAAGCCCACCAGACCAGACACGAGATAATTCTATTAGATGTCTAGATTTATCGTTTGAATTCCTCACCTGCCTGTAAAAGTTTCTTCAAACTGTATCAACCGTTTCAAAATTTACTTAAACAGAGATATGGATTGTTAGAATATACATATGAGATTATTATAAGAAAAAATACTAAACTTCTCAGAGCTCACCATTGCGCCAGTGAGGCAGTGGATAAAAACCACCCTATAGACACAGACGTGCCTCTAAGCCGTTTAACGTTCCGGTACGATGCACGATGTCACGTAGAAAACGATTAGCAGTGTGAGTTTAATATTACTTCCATATCACTAACAGATAAGCCCGTTACCATCGTAATTGTATGTATCACAACTATTGTGGTAGAGTCAAACAAATATTGATGTCTAGATTTATCCTTTGAAGTCCTCAACCTGCCGGAAAAATTTCGTCAAACCGTATTAACCGTTTCAAAATTTTCTTGAACAGATATATGGATTGTTAGAATATTCATATGAGCTTATTACGTCCGCCCTACAAACTTTCAGTCGCATTGGTCATCGCGCCGCCTGTGAGTGGCAGGTTATGAAACCTACCTATAGTACCGAATCCCGCAATTACAGTCACGTGGCGGCGTAGGCAGGCCTGCTGCGACACGTGAGAGGAAATTTTTATTACGAAAACAAAGTTGTGAAATAAGGGTTGAAAATTAACATAAAATTCTAAATGGTTTCCCTTCCTTTGTTTTCATTCGTTTATTTTTCTGTGTTGAATTGCAAAAGCGCCACGATATTCGAAGTTTGGGTGCCTACATTAAAATCTACAGAACTGGCAATAGATTTTCTGACGAACTTTTTTATTACGGTCAGTATATCCCTGACCCGGACCCTGTAGTGAGCCGATAATAGGTGGATATGATGATGCCGATTATGATTCTTCGATAAATTGTTGTCAATCAAATCAATAATATGTCATCACTACTTTAATGTTAGGGCTGATGGAAAATTACATAACGCATGTCATTTAGACGGAGTACCTATTTGCGAAACGTGGCTTGGCGATTGCTATGAAAATTAAACCTAATTTCCTATACCTACTCCTACTATATGGATTGTTAGAATATTCATATGAGCTTATTACGTCCGCCCTACAAACTCTCAGTCGCATTGGTCATCACGCGCCGCCTGTGAGTGGCAGGTTATGAAACCTACCTATAGTACCGAATCCTGCAATGACAGTCACGTGGCGGCGTAGGCAGGCCTGCTGCGACACGTGAGAGGAACTTTTTATACCGAAAACAAAATTGTGAAATGAGGGTTGAAAGTTTGTTTGAATAACAGAAAATTCGAAAAGTAAACAAAGGTTTCCATTCCTTTGTTTACTTTTCTTTTGTTTTCTTTCGTTTACTTTCCCGTTTTTTTTGAATTGCAAAAGCGACACGATATTCGATGTTTGGGTACCTACATTAAAATCTGCAGATCTGGCAACAAATTTACCGACGAACATTTTTATGACGGTCAATATATCCCTGTAGTGGGTCGGTAATGGGTTGATATGATGATGCTGATTCTTGAATAAATTGTTGTCAATCAAATCAATAATATGTCATCAAATCTTTCATGTTCGGGCTGATGGAAAATTACATAATGCGTGTGTGTCATTTAGACGGAGTATCAGCAAATGGTGGTTAGCCGGTTATTATGAAAACTGAGCCTAATTTGCTGTACCTACTCCGCGAAAGGCAGGAGAATCTTGTTAATGAATAATTGTTAAGTTAACAATTATTTATCCATTGTAAATTCAACATCTCCTGATGATGCTCCGGTTTCGGAGCGAAACGTGCGTAGAGGGTACATTGCTGAAGATCTGTTTAATGTGGAGTATAAGGATTGAAAAAATTATAAATTATACCATACCAGATTCTCTTGCTTTTCGCAAATTAAGCTTAATTTTCATAATATATCACGGACTTCCGCAATGTAACGAATCAGGCGTTACTTATTCCAATAGCCGATTATTGCCCAGACTCTTGAGTATTAAAACACTATACGATTTTAATAATTCTTTAAAAATGATTAGTGTCTTGTCCTAAAATCATTCAACTAAGTCAAGTCGCTCGCGTTAAGACATATCAACTAGCAATTACATCTGGTTTTCACCGCACGAGTATCGTTTAACATAATCGTAGGCGAGTTTTTTGGTTTTTGTGTCAATATAAAAAACATAAGTTCGAGAATCGTCTGAAGATTATTATCACGAAATGCTCGAGAATCTTTCTATTTGTATATTTAGCGCAATGTTGCTTTTACGAGCTGAAGTTAGCTCTCCACTTCGGCCTCTCATGTGTCATGTACGAATGTACAGAGTTATTAAATTCCTTGTACTGTATTAGAGCTGCCAGTTTTGGCTGAGGGTTCTTTAGCCAATAGTTTCTGGCCAACAAAGATCACGCGTAGGTACTGTTAAGTCGGATTTACGAATCATTACGAAATTAGTTTCATTCCATTAGTTTCGTGTAACTATTATTGCACCAATTTACTTTTACGAATAGTCGATGCGATACATACCACTGTCATTGAATTTGTTCATTCGGCTGTAGACGTAGAGTATGCTATGTAATTACAGTCCTATATTATTACCATAGTCACTGTTTATTTCTCTAGTTCAGTGACGCCATTTTGGCGCTGCAAGTGTGACGCTTTAATACGATTGTCCAAAGAAGTAAAATTATGATCACTGATGACTCTAACTTACTAGTTCCAGAGATAAAGATAGAGACCGATTATTATTGAAAAAAAAATTAGTGACGATATTTATTTTAGTACTAGCTGTTGCCCGCGACTTCGTCTCCGTTTGATTTTGATTTTTGTGGCATGAAATTTAGTTGTAGATCTAAAAAAAATATTCAGTATCGCTAAGCCTTAAATGAGGGGTTTGCTGCTGTCCGCTGACACATTATAACCTCTATAGTACAAAAATAATTATGGAGTTATGGTGTAAAATCGTCAAACACTCATCCCCTCTCCCAAAGGAACTGAGCTTAATGTCGGGATAAAAAGAATTCTATATTACTTCTAACACTTCCAAGAATATGTGTATACTTCTAACATTCCAGTCCGAAGGGTGTCATTTCATAGGATGAGTTCCTTGCGTGGCATTCAAAGTGTTCCTCTGTTTATGTAACAAATTATGGTTTTTCACTAACCATTAGGTTACCACAGCTGGGTCCATCATTAATAATTATAAAAAAACCTTTAGGATGTTATCAACAATTATAATAATATAAAAAATTTTAACGCCCCCACAATCTTCTCTAGGGCTAAAATTTTTCGAAATCTGATAGTAAGTGACCTTAATTTAACAAACATGAAATTTTATTAAATTTTAAGTCTGGGAATTTTAGTATAAAATTTTAATTTATTTTCATTAGCACCCCCGTAACCGATTTTGTGATTTAAACTTCATTCAATACATTCTTGTTTGCTCGTAACATAGCCCAAAAAAATCCTGTCCAAATTTCATGTCTAAAAGAGTTAAAATTCTAAATTTAGTTTTTTATGATTTTTTCTAATCATTAACGCCCCTGCTATACAATTCGGAGATTTAACACTTATAAAAAAGTTAGCCTATCCATTGAGTCAATGTATCCTCTACATGGATGCAAAATTTAATTCAATCGGATGTATATTTTAATAGTTTTAACGGAACAACCGTAAAAAACTCTATAGATTTATATATTAGTATAGAGTATAGATATAGATATAGATTCGGGGATCAGCCATCTACTAATTCCCGAGACAATAGCGCTTCAGATGGGTAAAGAACTGAAGCTGTCATTTGTATAAATTCAAATCCAAAATTTCTTCATTCAGGTAGGCCTCTTACAGGCACTTATGAAGCGTTTATAGATATATGTTTACATAGTTGTAAGGGGATGGTGATAAATTCGTTCGCCAATTTAAACCTAACCTAATTTTCATCTCCTTTCCATAGTGAAGTTTACTTTCTTTTATAAAGTTTATATATTTTTTTTGTTTTTATATGTGATTTCATAACTGGACTTCCCTCAACTAAATAGGTACTGACAGAATACCAGCGTTGTGGGTACATTGGTATCCGGAACATTCAGCTGAGTCAGAACCTTTTTATTGGCACGACACATCATAGACTTAAGCTATTAATAACTTTTTTAAACTACTCCGTATGTAAGTCTGTTTGTGTTGTTCTGGTAAATAAACAAATTCTATTCTATTATATTCTAAAGCTACGAGGGTTTCAAATGAGCCCTGGTCTAAGAAGAGCCAACAACAAACTTAGCCGGGTAAATTCATTTTGTTATCACACAGTAAATTAATATTAATCTATGAAGTTAGAACAATTCACACCCAATACAAGCTTTTTATCGTTTAAGAAACACCCAGTCCAGTGTTTTATCTATAAAGTCGATTCTCATTGACTCTAGATTTATTGACAGCCAATAAATAGAGCCGTCCGTTGGCGCCGCCTTTAGGAAGCCGGAGGAAGATTATTTATTTCTTTACTGGCTGAGCGGGAAGCTAATTTGCTTGATTGAATCGCACTTAATCTGTCTGCCACTGCCCTTTATCTTCCGCATTAAGAAACATTTACTTCAACTTCTTATTTTTTAAGGCTGAAAAGAAAAATATAAATAATAAGAAGAGGTGGCGCTCTCTGCTTGTTGCTTGTATTTTATTGATAAACTACATAGATGTACTTATGTGAATTTTTTTTATAGATCGCACGACTATTATTTTTTTTTATCTAAACTTCGATATAATTGACGATTTGAGAAACTATTAGAGGTCATTTTTTCTAGGGCTATATCTCAAATACAGCTTTATCTCATAATTAAACAACAATACTTATGTACCTACTGAAATTATCAATATTTACATTCTTACGTTTACGTGAACCCAAGAGTACGGAATTGGAAATACCCGATTGGGCCAAAGATCTTTATTATTTTCTTTTCGACTTAGTTAATGAGTAGGTAATGGGCTTAAAAACGGGTTTTTTTACTTTCGTTTATGTTTTTAGTTACTTGCCTCATTAAGTAGGTATTAAGTAATTAAATAATATTAATAGATCATTATGCTCCTATCCACGCGTGCTGTTAACGCTATCGATCTTTCTAATCCACTAACATGTAATGACAAAGTTAGGGCCCGCCAACCCTAGTTGGAGCAGCATGGAGGGTCTAATCTCCAAATGTATAATTATTAGCTGTAAATAATTCTCTTTTAAAGAGTGTTGTGAGTTAAGTCAATAACAATGGGCATCTTAACTTGGATGATTATTTTTATTGTCTTAAGTTTCTTTAGGCTTGAGATGTCGTGCGGGCGACAGGTGGTAGACGCTTGTAGATCTGGTTACAAATATCTCACGTAAGGGCGTGAACAAGTGGTGTGCATTGCTACATCATATTTTGTCGATTGCGGCCCATATGTGGCAGCGCTATTTTAGTATGAAATACTTTGATACTATGGTACGGTTGCCACAGGCACGATACCGTTGCGCCTGTATGTACTTTTAAGTTTAGGTTCCAATATTGATAGCTAATTGCGTTGTGTAGACCAGAGATCGGTGTAAGCAACATGTCAAAAGACATTTTGATTTTATGCCGCTAACCGAGATAGTGTTAAAGTGTAATATCGCGTAGAAACAGATTATGGGTATGACTACCATACTACCATACTCTTGGACTGCATCATCACTTACCACCAGGTGAAGGGCTACCCTTGCAGTCAAGGGCTAACTCGTAGTGGAATAAAATAAAATAAAATATGTCCGTTAAATTAAAATATTGCAGATAAAGGGAAATGTTTAATTTTATTATAACACTTTTTCAAATTCTAGTTGTCTTCTATACGCTGATGATAATAAAATTTTTAAAATAATTATCAACGAAGCTGATTGTGATGCCCTACAATATGATCTTGATAAATTGTGTGCATATTGTCACTTGAATCGTTTACAGCTAAATGTAAGAAAATGTAACGTTATTTCATTTTCACGTAAAAATAAAAATTTAATCACAAGGAATTATTATCTTAATAATATATTAGTAGAAATAGTACATTTTATAAGAGATTTAGGGGTTACACTTGACTCTAAATTAACATTTAAAACCCATATTGAGGATATTGTTTCAAGGGCTTACCGTCTATTAGGTTTTGTCATGAGAGTTGGAAGAGAATTTGAAAACTATAATACTCTTATACTTCTTTTCAATTCTTTGGTTAGACCATTATTGGAATATTGCTCTGTTGTTTGGAATCCGAGATACAATATTTATATTAATATGTCAGATAACTTGCAAAACAAATTGTCTAAGCACTTGAGGTATCGTTTTTCGGGATCCAGGCAGAATCCATTTACTTCAGACTGTCTGAAACCCCTCCAGGCTCGTCGACAGGTTCGTGATATTGTTTTTTTGTTTAAAATTTTAAGGAATGAAATTGATACTCCAAAACTACTTAGTAGAATTGGTTTTGTTTGTCCAAAGAATATTATGTCTAGGCGAAAATCCCCTCCATTTTATTTGCCCTTAGTCAGATCAAAATACGCTCTTAATAGTTATATTTATAGAGCTACTCAAAGCTATAATAATAATTTCTCGGATTTAGATTTATTTAATCTTACTCTTGCTCAGTTAAAAAAACATCTTTATTCTAAATTCTAACTTCTAATTGTTCTACGTAAAAGTTCTACTTATGTTTTCACATATCCACTTGGATTGGATGGATATTGTTAATAAGGGTATTCCCTTATTTACATTATCTGTCAATAATATGTGTTTATACATATTTTAAAGTTTCATAATTATGTTATAAGTTTGCTGTCAATTTTAATGTATTTCGTTAGATTTATTAGCGGCTACTTAATTGGTGTATGTGTTATTTTCTTTGTACTAATTTTAAGTATTAAGTATACTGTTTGGGCCTTAATAAATAAAATAAAAATAAAATAAAATAAAAAAAAAAACACGTAAGAGCAAATACACACCATTTGTTTATCGACAGCCCATCTGCCGCAATCCTACAAATATCGGTATTAAAAGTAATTTAATTTTGCATCTGTGTGTATTTTCCCGTGTTTTCGTATTTCATTGTGATTATTTACGTTATGTAACCCGTTACGTTATGTATTAATATACAATTATACTTATTGGGAATCGTTCAATATTTTGTCTGGGGGAAGGCTTTGGCCGAGGCAAGTTACCACCCTAACCGTGTTCGGGAGCAATGTCGCGTAGTAACCGATTAGGGGTATAAATACCATACTCCCTTACTCCCTTAATAACTAATAGTGAAAAATATATATAATCAAGTGGTTTGTACTTAATGATTGAGACCGTTGGTGTGCTAATGCTACTGTGGTATGAAAAGTATGGTACACTTGCGTTTGTGTGTACTGCTATGTGTATCGATAAACGTCATCGCTTGCGTTCGGCGGCTCCCTGCGGCTCGTTTAATGTCGTTCGGCTACCTATCGGAGTTTTACCACCACCGTGTATACACGCGCGAGGTCGCCATTCCAGCACCCTGGGCCTAACGTCTATCAGTTAATCGAGCTATGTGCTTTGTCCATTACCACTGCAGCGTCGCGACTTGTTGACATATGTCGGTAAATATGATTTGCTTCAGATAACCCCGTTCCTAATTTGATCGCGTAAAAATATTCCGAGCATACCTGTCTTCGTCCTCTGCTGAGTGAATCCGAGCCTTCTTCTTATGAGGGCTGAGGCCCTGGTCATTATTGGCAATTCGCGCTGTCTTCAGGCACCTAACCAAACCGAAATATACTTGTTTGTCATAAATATACACTAGCGTGACCAAAAAAAAAAGTTTTTTTTCTTTTGAGTGTAAAAAAAATCTGTGAAAATATGATCCCTTAATATTAATTCCCATAAGAATAAAATGGGAATTTTTTTTTTACTTCGGATTTTTGTTGTACCGTTCAATCTTGATAGAGAATTGAACGCTCTACAAAAAAGGTCTGATAACGTTTTTTGATTCGTCCACGCGTTCAAAAAGTTATTCAAGATCAAAGTTAAATTTTTCAGAATTTAACTGTTCCGTAAAAATAAAAAATTTTTTTTTTGGATCACCCTAATATACACACACACATATATACTTATATATATATATTACTCTTTGTATTGCTTTTTTGTTATCGAAGACCAAATTAATATGTAATACATAATATAGTCCAAGTAATATATATATAACAAAAAATTGGGAAACTAACAATTTAAAGGTGAAACATACCTATACATAATTTATTTACAATGTCCTACACAATATTCCACCTGATTACTCGGCTCCTCTTTGGGTCGTAGCGCGATGTTATATATACCTAGCCTTCCTCTATCAAATGCAATAACATAATATTTCGAATCCGACCGATAGTTCCAGAGATTAGTCCGTCCAAACCAAAAACCCTCTTGACTATTAGCATACATAAAGAAAGCCAGGAACTATTAGCTGGTATGAGATAAAAATTACTTGGATAAATGAAAGTTCTAAAAGTCTACTGCTTTTTTGTTACAGAGCTACCAGTACTGCGATGGTGAGGAAGATTCCGACTCCGACATTCCCGAGGAATCGTGGTGCACGTGCCTGTCATCTCACGAGGTAAGGGATTCGACTGGAATACTCTTTAGGGTCCAGTGGTTATCATGTTCAACTACGGATCTCTAGGTCGATTCCCAAGTGAAGCAAAAAAAATAAACTTCACAACAGTACCAGCTCGGTGTTAAGAAATGTGACACGGAGAGTTAGTTAAGCTGTCGATCCTGGTTGTTCTCACCAGCATTCGATAATTCCTATAACTTTAGATTTTTTTTTAGATCGCCGTTTACGTCATTATCATCATCCGCTGCCTATTAACGTCCCAATTCTGGGCACAGACTTCGTTTCATAGGAGAGATGGATTTAGAGCATAGGCCCACTTCGCTACTCCAATGCGGGTTGGTGGGCTGTTATTAACAGCTCACGCGGATAGAGACACTTTTTCCTGGCTTGTTTTTCAATAACCATTACTCTAGGCTGCAACCTTATTTATGCATCTATAAAATATAGCATATGCTACACACTGAAAATGTAGCGTCGTAAGAATTTTTAAAATCGGTCAGGTGGTTTTTGAGTTTACATTACATAAAATCACCCGAATTACAAACATACAGAAAATGTACTCTCTTCATATTAATATGGATTTGGTACAACTGGTAACTGAATCAAAACAACTTATAAAAATATTTATGTTTTGTATGAACATTGATCCACCAAATTGTTTACAAATTTAGCATAATAGTGATAGTATTTTCCCTTAATACCCTTACGGGCATTTTTACGCGATCATGATGATTTATCGGAACAAGCTACTTTCTTTGAAAATAAGATTGCGAGTAGATAAGACAAATGTACCTACTTACTTAATTGATATCTTGTGTAGGTAGAAATGAGCTTGTGAGCAAGATAAAGAAACCTAAAACCCAACTAACTGTTCTCATTAAAACAAAGTTGAAAAACTGAAACCCTACAAATATTCTTTATTATAAAAACATAGAGGAAGTAAAACCAGTCAACCGTATTCCTTACCTACTTTTGAAATTATATTACCACGAAAGTACGGTTGATGTTTTTGAAACAAATTATATATTATATTTCTAATTAAAATAAGCCATTTGTCTCCATTTTTTTTTCGCTAGCGTATTTTTGCCTTGCACATTCGCCATATTGGACGAATCGTGACGTCATAACATTGCCTTTAACACTCGTGACGCCAAGAGGAAACCAAACACACATATATGAAAATCGAACCAACAGGATGAAGCTTTCGTTTAACATCTACATCTACACATTCATTGTTATCAACCCATACATGCCGTTTGGTGACGGCAGATCAGAATACAGTTGTCACCACCCCTCTTCTTGCCGCGGGTGTCGTACGAGGCGACTAAGGGAATTTAACGGAGAGCGGGCATCAGCGTTCTCTGTGCTACTACTACCATCTACTGCGATCACCAACCCGCCTGCCCAGCGTGGTGATTATGCGCAAATCCTCCCTTTAGTCCAGATGATGATGAATCATTACCGGCACATTACAGGGCACGGGTTTAGTCTCATGATGAATAGGGTTTAGGCCACAGTCCGCCACGCGTGCCTATTGTGGATTGGACTGACTTCACACGCCTTTGAGAACATTATGGTTAACTCTCAGGCATGTATGTTCGCTCACGATGTTTTCCTTTACTGTTGAAGGCACTATAATAAAATTGCTTAAAACGTACAGCTGCTAAAATGTTTGAGATCGAACCCGCTCTCCGCGAAAGACAGGCTGATGTATTACCCACTGGGCTATCACTGCTTAGCTTTATACATTATATATAGATTGTTACATACCTTTGCGTCGCGGTAGTCGGATGCAAAAGGTCATTATTAATTTAAGTTATCGGAAATATAAGTTCTGTTATTGTGTTCTTATTTAATGGAACACTATAAATATTTGGTTCAATAATATTGTCGAAGGTTTTACTCTTAATATTATTTTCCTTAACAGTTTAGCGAATGATTTGTCAGAAGTTACCTTCATCTGTGTCATGGCTCACCGGAATATAAAATAGTACGCGATGCCGCTGTTAGGAAAAAGTACCTCCAAAGTTTTATCGATGACATCTTAAAGTGGAGTACCATTTCTGTCATGTTTGATCATAAGAATATCTCGTCTGCTGTAGAATTTTTGATTCCGTGAGAGCAATGCCTCAAGATCGCAGCAATCTACAGGCAAATCTGTTTGAGATCAGTTTTATAATTTATTCGTATGATGGTCATAAACAGGTAGAATTATACACGTTCATCATTTTTTTCAAACCCATTCATCATCAACAGCCTATTACATCCACTGCTGGACTAAAGACCTCTCCCAACTCGAGGATGTGAGGATTTGGAATCACCACGCTGGGCTGGCGGGTTGGTGTCTGGTGATCGCAGTATATGGTAGTAGTAGCACAGAGAATGCTGCAGCCCGCTCCCCGTAATATTCATTGAGTCGCCTCGTACTATACTTGCGTTAAGAAAAAAGGGGTGGTGAGAACTGTATTCTGACATTTCGTTACCACACCTACTACGTGAGAACCTCTCTCCTAGAATGAGTAGGGGTTTAGGCCGTAGTCCACCACGTTGTCCAAACGCGGATAGTTGGACACACGTTTGCGTTGTTTAATATGTTCATGTGGGATTTTAAAAACGAAGTTTAGAATATTTACGACTGGGATCCCCAACTGTGGGTACACCGTACAACGATTAATATATATTGTGTGGAGCGTCTCAACATCCAGTTACGTTAACAGGGACGCCTTTTTCAGAAAAAGTACGAGATATATAGCACAAGCAGTGTTCACTGTTCGTCGTCCATTTTGACACTGATGATCCTGGTGTCTCCTTTCGCAATTTAAGACGCAGGGGCGGAATCGGCGGCGCCGCCATTATGTTCTTGTGACAATGTATTATATGTATTATAAAAAAAAATATCCCGGGAAATTGTAATCCGATACAACTAGGAGAAACAAAAGATTAGATTACTTCGATCACGATTTGAAAGGTAGTAATAAAGAACCAATACATCGGTGTAACAGTTAAGGATCCATGTTAGAACAATTGAAATGTTAAATAACAATGAGCTCCTGTGCTGAGGTCAGAATATGAATGAATGCCCACGGGTTTGGAGATAACTAATTATCGTACGATCTCAGGGTTAATTTAGAGGTGGCCATTTACGAATGTTCCAAAGCACCCAATAGATAATAGTTCTACGCATTTAAATTGGAAAGAGAATCACCCAGGATATTCAGTGTCAAAATTGTAATAAAAAATAATTTTGCGTAATTGAAATCGACAATGTATTACACTAAATTCTTTTATATGATATGTAAATTGGTTTTTTAGGAAAATATCCTAGAACGTAAGACCGTCACATCTATTGGCTGCATTTATACACGCATGCGGTGGATAGTGGCTAGTTTTATTTTTATTGGTTGCAGTCCTTATGTTTATGTTATTCCTAGTTTTAACATAGTAAATATAACTCGCTTGGAACTGCAGATTTTACACAAAAAATGACTTCCTGATGTAGTTTGATGGGGAACTTAATTTCATCGAAACTTAGTTTTAAAGTCACGCAACGCTTTGTACTTATTTTGGTGCTAATCCTAAGATATCTTTCGCAGGACGATGATGATGATGACGAGCCGGAACATGATGAAAGGCTATGGGTAAGTCAATTAGTGAAATATAATTAGATCGTCGTCGACCTCCCTGGCGGAGTGGTTTGCTTATATATGTGGGCCTTATCTGATCTTTGGAGTATGGGTTTTAATAGTACAGCCATACCTCAAACCACCAGCAAACCTCCAACATCTTTAACTGCATCAAAACCTACCTCCAGGTGACATTGCGGCGAAGAGTTTATTTATCTATTTGGGTTCACAAACAAAAACACAGTATCACATTATACACTGGTATACATAGTAAAAATACACACTGCGGCGTCAACCGCGTAAACCACATAGTACAAGAAAATTTTGTTAAGTTGACTGGTTTAAAACCTAATAACAAACATTATTGTAAAAACAATTTACATATGAATACAAACAAAAAAAAAATGTCGAAAGGAAATCTTATAATTATTTATTTATTATTATTTATCTGTAATAGTAATTGATTATTATCCTGTCTATCTAACTTGTAGTCTAATAAAATAAAAATCAAAACGAACGGTCCCAAAATGGCCGGGACAACTTACTTTGAGGATGTCTGCCATACAGTGCCCGTCAGTAACTCTAAATAAATATTATAAATGCGAAAGTATGTCCTTCGGTTTGTTTCGTATGTTGAGCTCAACTATTGCACTGATTTTAATAAAATGCGGGATATTTATAGCTTGTATCTTGGAGAGAGCGAAAATGATAAAACAATAATAATAAATATCCTCAAAATAAAGTAAAAAGCCAACAAGATTGCTTTGAGCACTCTTGAGCGGCCTGCATAACGAGTGCCGAAAACGAGGGACACAAATAAATAAAACTTCGATCATATCAGTATCGCATTTATGCCTTTTGAGGTATTTCATAAGAAAATCGATAAAACCATCGTCTTGAAAAATAAAACGGTACCAATTACAACTAAGTCTAGGTTATAGCTATATGATTGCCTGCATGTAACCTTGCTAACGTCGCGTCGTTAGGAACGGAAGAAGTATGAATAAGTAATAGTAAGTGGAAGAAAATAATTTCATTCGATACATGAGAAGTATTAGTACGTGGTGTTTGTAAATTTTTAAATGAATTGAAACGTATACCAAAAATGGGAACAATAAAGCGAAGAGTGAAAAGTGAACATAAAAAATGTGGTCTTCATTTGTGACAAAGACATTGTAATAGTTTTCACGTGACAGTTCTCGTCAGAAGTTTTAGTTTGGTGTTTATGTATTTGTGAATAATTCAAACTTAATATATAAACGTGAGAGTTTTTGCATTCGATAAGAGCTCTGAAATGTAGAGTCGATTGGTGTAAAAAGTGAAGATGACAAAAGTGGACTTAGTCTTAGTGACATTATAATAGTTTAAACGTGGCAATTTTGAATAAGCATTACGTCTGTAGGCTGTCGCTTTTTGTTTTCATCATATCCCAAAGTAACTGAACTGCACGCTATTTCGTGGTTAAGCTGCCCGGTTCACTAACTTTCCCAACTCGTCTTCATACAAAACGCATAACTTGATAGCGACAGTTGTCAACTCATCGCATATTTTTTATATAGGTATAACAGGTGGCATCGTTTAGCAACTGTTTTAAAATTTAATCTGGCAGCAGTTCTTCTAACTATCGGCCGAATATTGGGAGGTTCTTCGTAGTCGCGTATTACCAGCGCGATTTCTTCCAATTCATAGTAACCAATTCGTAGTAGAAACACAAACGGCTAAACTCACATAGGTCTGTTAAAATACACTTTTGATTGTTTTTCCATACCAGTGATGCCCACTCTCTTCGTCCGCATTTATTGCGGCTTCGACTTTTGACAACTCCCATGGGAACCGTTTGATTTCCTGAGATAATAAAGGCTATCTATGTATGCTATAAAGTACTATACGTCCTTTCAAGTAATTATGAAAATGTACTTAGTTGGTTGTATAGTACCACAAACAAACATACTTTTGCGTTTATAATTATAGTTAGAACTTAATAACAAAATAATTTACAAACATTACACAAGTTTGCGAAACATTCGACACCCAAGACAAAAACCAAATAGATAATACGATGGATTTGTGTAAATGTTAAACAGAAATTATTACCTATTTCTGATTATTGTATTTTTATTCTTTAAATTGTAATGTAATATATATTTTATTTTTTAAAACATTTGCACACTGTCTCTTACAGTCGATTGTGAAGGGTCTGTTTAGTGAAATGTTTACTTGTTATGTACCCAAAATTAGGCAAATAATTAAATATTATATTATTATTTGTGTCTTATAACATTCCAGAGAAAAAGAAGATACGAGCCCCCACCGCCGCAGTCCGCAAAGAAGTTCTGCCCAGACGGTAGCGTTATGACAAGTTCGGGGTCCGAATGGTCCGCCATCCACTCAAGCATCTCGCTACAAAACGCTAACCTTCAGGGACCTCCTGATATGAAGCAATGGCTACAAAGGTATAATATCTTCTATAAAAAAAAGGCAAAGATGGAGGCTAAAAACCATTTTCTCTTATTTTGGAAAAGTTAAAATATTGGGTTTATTTCATCAGCTTTCAGATATATTAATTGTAACGCAAGCCCGGGTTTTCGGCTTCTATGGTAGTAACACAACTGTATAGTATTAGAGGCGATTGTTGTAAATTAACAATATCAGTTGGTATATTATTGCATAAGGAATAGGATTTTTGTTATGGAAGAGACTCCGTACTAGTACTACTAGGTTCGCCAAAAACATAAAAGAGGTTACACTATAGAGTCCTTATTGTAAAATTATTAACGTTCGCAGTGCACTTTTCTGGGTTTCGATTAATGGTATTTTTCCTTACATTTTTATTGATAGAAAACCGAATCGAACTTTATCAAGAATTAACACATTTTTGATCTTGTTGACTGGACTATGGGTCCCTGTAAGAAGATTCTTAAGTTACTCCAGATTGCCAAATCTAAAACTTCAGTCTTGGAAAACGAACCCTTATCTTAGATTAAATATCGCCAGAGGTTATAAGATACTGCATAAATTCACACCAATTTTTCTTCTCTAACTTTCGAAATTGATATTTTTTTCAGCCTTTACTTCAACCTGCTTATTTTTAATGGTTACATATTATGATACTCTAAAATTTTCTGTCAAGCGATCAGCAACATTGTATATTCACAGTGTTTATTTTCGTACACAATATAAAAGATCGTTTTGTTGATATCAGAAATAGTCAAAAAAATTACTCATTCATATCCGGTGATCTTTTTTACCGAACCAAAAATTACCATAGATAAAATGCAAAGTGATCGCTTAGGCTTTCAATCTAATTCAGGATTTTAAAATTTGGTTGTATTGATAACGACGCTTCCTTCACAGATAAGATTTCCTTTGCAATGCCAATGAGATGGTATAATTTTTCCAAATGTCAAATGGATACAATGCCTTTATAGAAAAAGATCCGGTATAAGAAATTTATACCCTCATCTGTTATTTATAAGTGATCAGAAATAAGTAAAAATAATAATCTCATTGACATATCGCGTATAGGTTGCGCTTTCATCTCTCATGAGATAGAAAAATGAATTTTAAAATGTAAACTGTAGATATTCAAAAGAGCAACTGCTGAGTTTCTTGCCGGCTTGTTCTCGGTAGAATCTGGCTTCCGAACCGGTGGTAGAGTCACTACACACAGACAGACTTGACGTTTCAAAAGTGCTTATATTAGGCAAACTTGAAATAAATGAATTTTTAATTTTTAATTTAATCAAATCTCGTGCGGTTAATATGATAATACTTTTTTTAAAATTAAATTTATTAAATTTACTTCCCTCATTAGTTATTTAAAAAATCTTACACCAGTTGAGGCAAAATACCCTGCAGGTTTGAAAAGGGAAAGGTTGCCTTTGACCAACTGTGGATAGACTCTCATCAGTTTTTTGATCATATGTTATATGAAATGAAAGCTTTTTTATTCTGTATCTTAATGTATTAGTTTGCCTCATTTAAAACTTATCCTATTATGGTTGCTTAGATCCTAGGTGTTAATTTTAAATGCGAGCGGCAAGTGATACACTTGTCTTGTACGCGCAACTTCACGCCACAGTAAATATATACTTTAATGTACTGTGTCCATGCGACAGACAATGATGAAGCTAGGAGTGAGACAGGAGTGTCCAACAGCTGCTTTGTAAAGAAACATCGAACATTCGCTTTAACATTGCAAAAAAACATATTTTGTAACGCAACGCATCTCTGTCACTCGTGCCGCTCGCGTTTACGATTTTGGTATAACATATGACCAAATAACTAATGAGATTATATCAATAACATTTAGGTACTCACCTGCTTATAACTGGCCACACAGTTGGCCACAGGGGGAACAAGGCAACCATAATAGGATAAGTAAATGAGGCAAACTAATACATTAAGATACAGAATAAAAAAGCTTTCATTTCATATGATCAAAAAACTGATGAGAGTCTATCCACAGTTGGTCAAAGGCAACCTTTCCCTTTTCAAACCTGCAGGGTATTTTGCCCTATACTAATAAATAAATAATAATATAATAATAAATAAACTACTACAATACACACATCAGATATCGCGAGTTTACAAAATTTAAAGACTACACCTTCAAAACAGTTATTTCAAAGATAACTTATTGAAAATGTAAATTTTAATCCTCACCTTAATTGAATACCACACCTCTCCGAAATAAACTGCTCCTACGGGACGCACTAAAAACAAAAAGAAAAGCTGACAAAGTCGCGGGCAATTGACGTATAATTGTTAACCAAAAAACTAATGTTGGTGTCTCTAACGTCCAACCCTTGTTCCAACTCTGTTCTCTTACCGTCTCTAGGATACCACTCTGTTATATATTTGATACGGAACCCTTTCTGAACGCCACCTTCTCCCATTTGACCCTGTCTTCATTCTGGAAAGTTCCTGACGGGTTCGTTAGAAATTCATGATTTATATTCCATGGCACTACGACAAACGACGTCGGAGTAAATCTGTATGCGCACAAATTTGATCTGGTTTCTCATAATACAGTTTTCAGTGTCTGGAAACAACATTTATCCGTTGTGTTCTTTTAACAGACGAATTTCTTTTTCGCGGTAATTGTGATTTGTGGTAAATTTTTATGCATTTTGCGTAATATTTGAAGACTTGGGACGGTGAGAAAATATTATCGAAAATCTATTTAACAGGTATTTATGTTTTGTTTAGCCCTTGACTTAATTTATAATTAAAAAAAAATCATTAACATTAAGCAAATCAACAGTAATCTGTAAATATTACTACAAATTTATATGTGTCAGTCTCCTGCCTAATATATTAAAAAATGCTTTTACAAAATAGTCTTTGGCACTGTGGAGATAATTTTCGTAACTTAACTCTCTCTTAATCTTACTTATTTGCTACATACATTACGTAAAAATATTGTTATAAGTCACAATAGAACATATCGCTAGCGAGCACACTAAGCTGAGCTTGTTATTGTGCGCGCTAGCAAGTCTCGATTTGTCAGTACTTTTAACCGAAAAAGTTTATAGTGATGATATCACTGTTTTTAAATTTTCAAAGCAATACGTTTATGTATTTTAAATAACTTCCTAAATTCAGTGTACCTTTAGTTTCTTTGATTTCTCAATCGCCAAGAAATCTATAACTGAGGAATTAATTGGTATTCGTATTTTGGCAGTAGCTGTTAATAAAATCTTCAATGTGTCAAATTTATATGATTCAGGCAGGCATAATTTAAAAATCTGCTTTTACAAAAACGGTCTTCGACCTGTCTAGATTATTTTCGCAACTTAACTTTGTCACTTAATCTTTTATTATGTTGCTGTTTTTTTGTCTGGTTCCTTTAGAATCTTTAACCCATTACCGGCCCACTACAGGCACGGCACCACGCTGGGATTCGAACTCGCCCCCCCCAAAAGTGAGTTTGAAGTCTTTACCCACTGAAGTTGTTTTTCTTAACAGGTTCCTCCAGTGGTCCAATGGTGAGAAGACTCAAGTGATAGATGCTTTCATTAACCTTTGCTCACCGAGTCACGTTCGCTACATGATGAAGTCAATCGAGCCGCTGTTCCAAAGGGATTTCATCTCTCTACTGCCCAAGGAATTGGCACTTACCGTGCTAGGATATTTGCAGCCTAAAGATCTCCTCCGCGCCGCACAGACTTGCCGTTATTGGAGGTAAGAAGACTTTCTTAACACTTATACCCTAAATCTACTACAACTATCTATTGACGGCCAGGTGCAAGGCCGTGGGTTCGATTCCCACAACTGGAAAACTGTTTGTGTGATGAACATAAATGTTTTTCAGTGTCTGGGTGTTTATCTGTTTATTTATAACTATTTATGTATATTATTCCTAAAAATATTCATCAGTCCACTTAGTACCCAGAACACAAGCTACGCTTACTTTTGGGTTTGGTGGCGATACGTGTATTGTCTAATAAAAAATAATAGATAAAAAATACAAGATTCAATAATGAAGAGAATCATTCTCGGCATACGCAGAACACGAAAATGTAGAAATTTAACGCTATAAATCCTGAATTTATAAATTTTATGACTAGTTTTTGAGAAATTTTATAATATTGCCAAATAGTGTTTTGCATTTTTATCCAACTTTGTTTATTAGTAGTAAACTACCGCATAAAAGCACAAGATATGATAATATTCTTCAACTAGAATTAAAATAATCACTAAATCAATTCATACATACAATCGTAAATATTTGTTACGAGATTTTCGTTTTATCAGAATTTTCGAGACATTAACATTTTATAAAGTTACTAGCTGTTGCCCGCGATGTCTGCTTTTGATTTTGTTTTTTGATGTGGCATTAAATTTAGTTGTGGATCCAAAAAAAATTAAAGTATTCAGTATCGCTAAGCCTTAAATGAGGGGCTTGCTGCTGTCCGCTGAGGAGTTCTATCCTCTATCTCCAACCATAGTTTGGGTAAAATTAAACTCATATTATAACCTCTATAGTACACAAATAATTATTTAAATCGGTTATAATTTGTCGGAGTTATGGTGTAAAATCGTCAAACACTCATCCCCTCTCCCAAAGGAACCGAGCTTAATGTCGGGATAAAAAGTATCCTATATTACTTCTAACACTTCCAAGAATATGTGTACGAACTTTCATGAGGATTGGTTAAGAAGTTTTTGCGTGAAAGCGTAACAAACAAACTTACATACACATTTATAATATCATAAAGTTATAATATGTACCTCTGTTTTAAGAGTGTAGACTAGTGCCCAGAAGTGGGACATTGATAGGATATCATAAATAGACTATCTTCCTCCCATCAACAGATTACTAGTTATTGCATCTTGAATATTCAGTCGTCTAAGTGTCTGTGAAAAAGCTTTAACACAAGAATTGGGAGCCTATGTTCGCGATCGCAATATAAGTGACGCAATATCTTATTATGATTAAGGACAGATAATCACTGTTTAAAAACAATAACACTTTATGATAGTTTTTTTATTGGACTGTATAATATTTAGAGCATTATTGGTCGAAGGAACCTTTCTTAGGCAGGTAAATACTGATTACAATACAAGGTATATTTCATACTATGATTAATTTTCCACAGGTTCCTTGCAGATGACAATCTCCTTTGGAAAGAGCAGTGTCGTCGCGTTGGCCTAACAACTCTCAAGAAGATGCCCAGATCGTTTCCACGTTATGAGAGTCCCTGGAAGACAGCCTTTATGCGTCAGTCCATGATCCAAGAAAACTGGCTCCACAAGCCAGTGGTCACCCCGATAGTGATGCGAGGTCACGATGAGCACGTCATTACTTGCTTGCAGTTTTATGGCAACCGCATACTCAGCGGCAGTGATGACACCACGCTTAAAGTCTGGTCGGCCATTAATGGGAAGGTAAGTATAGTGTTAAGCGACTCAGGGATAGTGCCTCAATTTCCACGTACTCATCGTAATGAGTTCGAGGAAATGAAGCCAAATGATAAGTTATTATCTGCACTCAATGGAAAACTTTACGACATTTACTTAAATACAGTTTCACCACTTCTCTTTTTTAGACTTTTCAGCAGGGCTAGCACAGGGAGTAGACAAAAATTATATTCCCTGATTATATCATTTGTATCCAGCAATATGGGACGTAACGTATATAATACCCTCCATTTTTCAAACCCATAGACACTTCAGTTTCGCAACGCCGTTTCTAGTATGGATTCTCCGATAACTGATTCGATAACCTTTTCGATTGACTTATCTGTGGTTAAAATCAATTAGTATTTGAAAACTAAGGCCCGCACTGCGAAAAACGGAACGGTCAATTTTTACCTACTGTTTATTTATTTATTTGCGAATAAATATCCTCGCTATATGAGGCAGATTTCATGAAGCTTACGGTTTAAACTTCTAAAATGGGTAGCAAAATATTCCCGCACATTTTCACCTGCACCATATCTAGTAAATTTCAAACAACGGTTTTTTTTACCGCGTGAAATTTAAATCGCAAGTGCGTGCTACACGCAGTGCAGTTTTAGCAGTGCGGGCTAGTTAATAGTGACAAAAGAAGTCAAGTTCTCCCTGTAATTCCACTGTAATTAAAACTTCCAGTGTCTTCGCACGCTCGTCGGTCATTCTGGAGGTGTTTGGTCGTCCCAAATGGTGGGCGATCTGGTCATCAGCGGTTCCACGGACCGAACCCTTCGTGTCTGGAGCGCTAAGACAGGTCACTGCTTGAAGGTTCTTGCCGGGCACACATCCACCGTGCGCTGCATGCATCTTCATCAGAACAAGTAAGGACATTGCGACATAGGTTTTTTAATAAAAAATGTATATGCTTTGATCATTCATATACTGGATATGCTGTCGGTCATATAGTGTCCATGATAAATAAGAAGTCATCCGCAGTTTGGTAATCTATTTTCGTTAGTTTGCTCATTACAAAATGTACAAGTGACGGATTATATGTAAATAAGAACTTACATATTTATAGGTTATAGTCAACATTTTTAACATAAATAAGAAAAGAAGGACACTTTTTGTCTTAGAATTTGTATGGGACTGCACATCTAAATACATTATTGATCGAAGATTTTTTCAACTACCATTTTCATTGAATCCAATACGCAAGCGAACTCGTTACAAACAAACTGTTACATCTTAAGGTGTGATTCAAAGCGAAGATAAAGCTAAGCGAGAGGATATCATTGCTATGCGAACATTAAACTTGTTAAGTAAAACTTTCTAAAGTTTTTATGATTATTTGGTACCTTACGTTGCAAACAAATATGAATTGCTTCGCGTAAATATTTTATATACAAAAAATGGTATTGCCTAACCAATTATCATTTGTAGAATATACAAGTAATTTTGCATTATTAAAAACACAATAAATAAATATATTATATAAACTACGACAATACACACATCGCAATCTAGTTCCAAAGTAAGCGTAGCTTGTGTTATGGGTACTCAGATAACTGATGAATAATTTTTATGAATAATATACATTAATATTTATAATATATAGATAAACACCCAGACACTGAAAAACATTCATGTTCATCACACAAATATTGTCCAGTTGTGGGAATCGAACCCACGGCCTTGGACTCAGAAAGCAGGGTCGCTGCCCACTGCGCCAATCGGCCGTCAAATTGCATTGCACAATGCATTGAGCGAAATTGATTTGATTTAAGAGGTTTCTTGCACTTTTTCATAACAACATTAATTTTGATCGTCTATCGCAGGTTCAGTTATTTTAGCGATTTGGATCTATTCAGCGTACGTTATTCTAATTTACTCTGCGATTGAACTTGATTGACTATGGGATGTTGTAAAAGAGCAATTGCTGAGTTTCTTGCCGGCTTCTAAGCGATATAATCAGCTTTTCGGACCAGTGTAGGGTAGGTCGGTCGGTAGTAGGGTCACTACAAGCAGACAGAGTTGACATTTTAAAATTTGCTAATTAAAATTTTTTGGATATCATATTTTATTTTACATTTGAGACAATGTATCTATCTATATTACACATAATATGTATTTTATTATAAATTGTTTAATACCGATGCATCAATATCGTACGCGTTGCTTATTTTCTTCAGAGTTTATAATTGTAAATCTCATGCTGGGAATTCAAAAACCGCCATTTATACGCGTAGGAAGGAGCTAAAAATAATATCCCCCTGTTACATCCCTTGATACGGGATATAAGTTACGTCCACCTGCCAAAGCACAGCAGCTGGGAATAGGAGATGCTAACCTTGTTTATTATTCCACATATATTATTTGGATATTATTTCCACTTTTGACGACCTCACTAACGCAACGGTGAGCGCTGTGAATTTAAGTAGGAGTACCCGGGTTCGATTCCCGGCAGATGCAAATTGGGAATTTATAATTTCTGAATTTTCTCTGGTGTGGTTACCGACAAAGACCATGGCTACCATAGTCACTAACAGGTTATCCCGCTATTATCTTGGGCTGCATCATTACTTACCACCAGATGAGATTGCAGTCGAGGGCTAACTTGTTGTGAAATAAAAAAAAATACAATACTCACAGAGGTAATAAAGATATGGGAGAAGATACATTTATAACATTTCCCCGGGGAGAAAAATATCTGTTGCCCATGGTGGCCATGCTGGGTGAGATTTTCGTAATATCCTTTCCATACAGTTTCAAGTTTGTCTGTCCCTCCATAGCAATTTTTAGCAAGTTCACTGTATATGAGATATTATATGTTTACTGTTAGTGTTTTTAATAAATAAACAATTTACGCTCAGCCCTTTCAGTTCTATTTTATAGATTCTATAAGTATCCATTATATAATATCTTATGTATTTTAAAAATTATTTTTAATTATTATTATGCGAATACATTTTTGGGCCCTATGTTGGGTTTTACAATTATTGTGTCTCAGTGGTCGATCAACGACATTTTAGTATTTAATGATCAATCGTGATAAATAGATAAAAAATGATAGCCTATAACAGTCTGCGCTGAACTAAATCGGGAGGGTTTGACCATAATCACAACACTGCTGTATTGTAGATAAATCTACTGCCCCTTCTCCGTTATGATCCCTCATTCGTCTCGTAAGAGAAGGGGTGGTGACAACTGTATTCGAAATTTCAAATCAGACGAAAAACTTATGTCCACGCTGTAGAAGTTATACTCCTTTGGCGTAACGAGATAAAAATTTAAACCTTTTCAAAAATTTCATTGTTAGCCTTATTCTATAAAAGGTATATAATACATTAAAAGTTTAATTATAACGCAATATCAATTAGTCAAATATAGTTTATTTAAATATCACAAAAAAAAATTGTATATAATTTAAGAAATGGACATAATAAACATAATTAAAGTAGAATGCCGGAACACGGTTTCGTTTGGTGCCTCATTCAAATTGGTGTCAAAAATTAAGTTTTTATTTTTAAAGTTTTTCTTTAAAAATAAAAACTTAATTTTCCTCTAAAAGACCAAGCCCAATTCCCAAGCTCCTAACTTCGACGGTTTAAAAATCATTTTCATGAAATAAATTAGTGGTTCTTTTATGTTCGTCATCTTTTTTAAATCTACTCAAAAAAATCAAAAGAGTTACGTCATTTTTGTACGCAAAAACAAAACAAAACAAAACGAAAAATACATATTGTGAACAGTACCATCAATCTAGGTACAATAATCGCATGTGTCAAAATTAACCTTAATTCACGAACTTCATTTGCTTGTAACTCTGAAATCCGGCGAACTAGAGTTTTAATGTTTTTGGTAATTATTAAACTATGTGAAACCAAATCCCATACTACGTCCGGCATTCTCCTTTGAAAAGCTATCAGACTCATTATCGGACGACCAACATTAAAATTTGAGATTTATGTACAATTGAATCACCCAAATGCGCCCGCAGACTTTGACAAATTGGAAGTGTACAAACTGTCCAACCTTATAGCAAACTTCGGTGGTAGGGTGTCGGTTTTTTGTGACGTTTTGCGCGCGCATCGTAAAAATTTAGTCTCTTCATAATTTTTACCTATCGCGCCTAAAGAAGTATAACTTGAGTATAACTAAAGAAAATGAAAATATAGTTTATTACCTTCATGGTAGCTTTATAACAAGTATAATGTTCGTTAGTACAGTAATGCCCGTTTTCACTAACGACGAACGGAATGCCTAATGGTAAAAAGTAAATATATGCATAGGTTAGGCGTTAGTCATTTAAGCCTAATAGCCCTATCCGTTGTTAGTGAAAAAGGGCGTTATATTGTCCAGCCAGCCTACATCTTGTATTGTACAGCGGGGCTTTGAAATTATAAATAAATAATAATAAATATACTACGACCATACACACATCGCCATCTTGCCCCAAAGTTAGCGTAGCTTGTGTTATGGGCTCTAAGATAACTGATAATTAATTTTATGAATAATATACATAATAACTTATAATATAAATATAAACACCCGGACACTGCCAATCGGCCGCCAACATAGAAGCCAATTGTATGATTTCTTTGCAGGGTGGTATCAGGGTCGCGCGATGCAACGCTACGCGTATGGTCGATCCCGGACGGTCGTTGTCTGCGCGTACTGGTCGGCCACTTAGCGGCGGTACGCTGCGTGCAGTACGACGGCAAAGTCGTAGTTTCCGGCGCGTACGATTACTTCGTCAAGGTGTGGAATCCGGAGACCGGGGAATGCCTGCATACGCTTGCTGGACACACAAATAGGGTCTATAGCTTACAAGTAAGTGAATTGAGATATAATAAACAATACACGAATAGTTCCTAAGATGCGAGGCCTATTCTTTTTGAGAGGTTGAACTGAACTTATTATTTGTAATGAGTGTAATATAGTGTCCGGATTAAGCAACAAATGGTTGCGATGGGAGGATTTCCACCCCAATGCCTGCGATAGGCCGCCTCGGCTGTTATTTTTATTTTATTCCACTACAAGAAAGCCTTAGACTGCAATGTCAACTGCTGTTATATTCGTAAAAATGTAATAGGCCCGTTTTGACATTCGTGCAAGACCATAGAATGTAACTTGGAAAGAAACTGAAAGAAACAATAAAATAAAAATCAATTACATACGGTGTTTTAAAAAATACGTAAATTTTTTTTTGGGACGTTAAATAATATGAAAGAATATATCGCGAGTATTCTTTTTGCGCTTACTTTATAGTAGCATGCAATTTATAATTGTTGCGAAACGTTCCGAAAACAGTTACGTTCTAAGTCTTTTTTTTTTTTTGTACTAGAGCTGTAACCATTTTTTACTGAATATCGAAAATAAATTTTGTGTAGTAATCTTTACTGCAAAGAATGAGCTTGGTTTTTAAAATGTGTTCTAAATAAAGAGTCTGAGTTGATGTATCTGACCAAACGGCACATGGCTGAAGCGTCCCCGCGCGCACTGCGCAGTTTTTCGTTCCTCATCTTGTAAAGTTGACTATGCGCTCGTTTAAGTTTGATATATATTGTTTGCTATTACGTTAACTATGGCTCTTCTATTTTGGACATTAATTTAAACATAGTGATTTGACTCGATTTTTGTGTTTGTTGTTATATAGTACTAACTCTGTTTCAACATGTTGAAAAGTGGATGTATAATCAACAGCCAGTCACGCGTATTGGTTGTGAAGTTAAAGGAATACTTTGAACGAACGAACACTTTACAATACATAATAATATCAATCAAGTACTGATACAAACTTGAATTGATTTATCGTGAGTATCGAGTCCCGAGTCTTATGGTTCCATAACTAGTTACGTCGCGATGACAAATGTCAAAACGGGCCTATTATTTTTTTACGACTATAATGATTAACGGGTTAATCTGTTTATATAACGGACATATATATTAAACTCATATCCCCGGTTTACCCCGGTTTCATCGCAGAATAGCAGAGCGGTACTAAATCGCTTAGCAGGGCGATACTAAATCGCTTAGCGGCACATCTTTGTCGGTAGGGTGGTTACTAACCACGGCCGAAGCCTCCCACCACACCAAAACACAAAAAAACAGAAATTACAAATTCCCAAATCCTCTGTCGGGGATGGAACCCAGGAACGCCCACTTAAAACCACAGCGCTTACCGCTGCACTAGGGATGACATTTTTGCGCTCCGTAACTCACAGTGAGTATACAAAGAAGTTTATTCATTATAAACTCATTACACATATGGGTCACCAACATGATCTCAGCCGGCTAACTGTTACGGGCCTCACGCTGCAGTCAGTACGAAACGAATGGCGTTGTTACAATAATTCGTAAGTATTGCAAGTTTTCTTTCTTTAATGAAGTTCATATGAATATAACTAGGTTGTCATTAAAAAAGTATCTTTTTACTTTTCAAACTATCTCCCGCAAGCTTATTCACTTAGCATTCACGGAAGTATTATGTGATTATATTTGGAAAATATTCTTTTGACTTCTAGTTGCTGATAAATAAACTTAACTATTTCAGTTCGATGGCGTCCACGTAGTGAGCGGTTCTCTAGACACCTCAATTCGCGTTTGGGACGTTGAATCCGGTCAACTGAAGCACACGTTGACCGGCCACCAGTCGCTAACGTCTGGTATGGAGTTGCACTCAAATATACTGGTGTCTGGCAATGCGGATTCCACTGTCAAAGTGTGGGACATCACTACTGGGCACTGTCTGCATACTTTGTCTGGTAAGTTCTATGTTATAGTTTACAGGACTAATAATGCTTTACCACCAGTGATGTTCTAAACTGTGTGGCTAAAGATGCATAAACAAGTTTTTTTTTATAATTTGCCGGCCGATTGGCGCATTTGGCAGCGACCCTGCTTTCTGAGTCCAATGTCGTGGGTTCCCACAGATGGAAATTTTTTGTGTGATGAACATGAATGTTTTCAGTGGCTGGGTGTTTATCTGTATATTATAAGTATTTATGTGTATTATATTCATAAAAAAAATATTCATCAGCCATCTCAGTACCCATAACACGAGCTACGCTTACTTTGGGGCTAGATGGCGATGTGTGTATTGTCGTAGTATAATCTCAAATTCAATTTCTGAAATTAGTAAAAAAATAATTTGATTTTGCTGGTACCATTTCGTTAAGAGTTGGAAGATACATAAGGTAGTTTTTATATGAGGTCTGACATACAAATATTATAATTGCGAAACAGTGGCTTTTGCTTGTTTATTTATATGTTTGGGAAGACTAACGGTTCCGGCATCACTACTTCCCTACTAATATTATGAATGTCAATGTAAGTTTGTTTGTTACGCTTTCACGCAAAAACTGCTTAACCGATCCTCATGAAACTTTGTACTCATATTCTTGGAAGTGTTAGAAGTAATATAGGATACTTTTTATCCCGACATTAAGCTCGGTTCCTTTAGAGAGGGGATGAAAGTGTTTGACGATTTTACACCATAACTCTGACAAATTATAACCGATTTAAATAATTATTTTTGTACTATAGAGGTTATTATATGGTTCAATTTTGCCCTCACTTTGTGTAGATCTGAATGTGGTTGGAGATAGAGGACAGAACTCCTCAGCGGACAGCAGCAAACCCCTCATTTAAGGCTTAGCGATACAGAATACTTTCATTTTTTTTTTGGATCTACAATTAAATTTAATGCCACATCAAAAAACAAACTCAAACGCAGACAAAGTCGCGGGCAACAGCTAGTATATTATAAACTAACAGGGTAATAGTGAAGATTTAATACTCTTAGTGATTTTTACTGCAGATCTCGATTATTTCTGAAGCCTAAGCAGCATTACACATTATGGTCTGAAGGGTGCGGTTACTGGTGTAATTACAGGCACACAAGGACACATTGAGGACGTATTGATATACGGATAAATGATTTTATTGAGGAAATTTTGAAATTCGTAAATAAAGTTTCAAGCGATGGATGACTCGTAGCGACATCTCTTTTTCCTCCTTCGCACTACGAAGCCAAATCTTCGATAAGACTGTAAATGTAACGAATTGCTAATAGAACTTCAACATTATTTCAACTATCTCACGATACTACGTTGTACTACAACGTTACAAATTAAACAAGTGGAATTAGTGAAGTGCACGAAGAAAGGCTCCGTAGAAATTTAGGTCGCGTTTTAATTTGCAGCGCTCTGCATGATGTCAAAAATAACAGACGCATACATATTATGTTGTTTCTTTCAGGCGTGAACAAGCACCAGTCGGCTGTGACCTGCCTCCAATCCAGCAATCGCTTCGTGATCACCTCCTCCGACGACGGCACCGTGAAGCTATGGGACGTCCAGACAGGTGAATTCATACGTAACCTCGTGGAACTGGGCTCGGGGGGCTCCGGCGGCGTCGTGTGGCGCATCCGGGCCTCCGCCACCAAGCTGATCTGCGCCGTCGGCTCCCGGAACGGCACTGAGGAAACCAAACTGCTCGTATTGGACTTCGACGTGCCCGGCGCTTGTAGGAAATGCGACGAATAGCATCGACTTAACCGGCGCATAGTGCGTCGATACGCTAACATGTACGCACCGTGGAGCTGCTAAACGCATTTACGACCGCCGCTATCTGACGACTATGAAGTCCACGCGACAAACGTTCGTTTTTCAAACTCGGATAGTAATTTGACGTTTCAAATTTTGAATGTTAAAATCTCATAAATAGTGATGTGCCGCAGTTATGTTAAATATAGTTTTTGAATGTATCTTTTGCTAAACTTTTTTTACCGTTCACACCTAGTGGAAGGGCAGTGTGTGAAAAACCATGATACATTTTACTATCCCTTGTTAATTGTAACTATTTTTAATTTAAAATTTATTTTATAGAATAAAATCTCATAAAAATGGAAAATATAGTAACGTAACTTGGTCTTGTTTTGTTTATTTTATGGTTTAATTATTAAATTGATTTGAGACATCACTTGGACTAAGCAGACAATAAACAGATACAAACATATTTTTAGAGATTGACATTTGCAACTGTCAGATTACTATCTGGAATTAAAAAAACTTAACTTGACGTATTGCCGACGAGATCATCTAGTTCATTTTTTTTACCTGTCTTATAATGTAAACAATTTTTGACATGGTCAGTGTTTAATGTATGCTTTAACAATATTAATTACAAAAAAAACAATGTGATCAGCTCTATGAATGTATGTAACATTTGTTATGCATTTTATAATTACATTTTTTTGTAAACATACTATACACTAATGTAATGACTAGGTTGTGTACATTATAGACAGTGAAGAAAAATGGAGTTGTACGCATCTACAGCAAAACTATAATAATGCAAACACCAAACCCAAACACAATTTACAAATGTTGACATTAATTTGATGTATTTAAATATTGCATTGACATTTTGTTTTAATTATGATGAATAATAATTGATTTAAATGATATTTGAATGATTTAAGTATTAATAATTTTATACAATAACAATGATTATATTTATTTTTATTATGTTTAATTATTTATTAGTATTATGTGTAAAATCCATAGCTTATTATTTTAATTATTATTCTATGATAAAAATGTGATTATGATATTACAATATTTTACACACTCACAATACACAATTAAAGAGATTATTTAAAAATAATGTGTTGATAATAATTCACTAGTGTCTTTGGAAATTTGATGTTATATAAATAATGTGCTATTAATATGCAGAGAATTAAAAATATTGTGCTATTTATTATTAATGATAATATGCGATATTGCTGTACAAAAATAAAAGTGCTCCCAAATAGAATTCTAAATGTTTTATAAAATTTATTACATAGCTATAAATTGATTCCACATCATGCCAATCGTATTAAAATGTTTCGTATTAATAAAATTTTGGGGTATATAGAAATACTCAATTATCCTTATATTGATGAAATTAAAATTTAATGTAGGATTTTTAAAATTAATAATAATAATCGACAAGGTACAAAAGTGTGTTAAGCACGTTAAACGCTTTATTTTTAACTAACTGTAGCTGTATTTTATTAATATTGTGCAAAATGCCAAAAATACTTTTTTAAAATCTAGTTTTATCGTTTTAGTATCGCTCGAGACGTTTCTGTGTTTTATTTTATTATCTTTACTAGTTAAATATACGCGGTCAAATTTACAAAAAAACTAACTCTTTGTCTTTTATAATACTTTTCTATGTATGTAGTATTTAATCGCTTTTTCTTGTCTATGTCGAACATGTCATCTTCCAGACATTAGTATCAGAAAAGAATAGAATATAATTAAAATCGTACTTCGACACTTTTTGTACGAAGATGTGATTTAATGTCAATTTTGTGTCTAGTTATAATTTCACTGCCATAAATTATTCGTTAATGGTAATTTATGATGAGGACTCTAGTCCGGCAGCTGTAAGAATGCGTTCTTGACATTTGTCATTTGGTCTTATTAAAAAAAAAACAATTAGATGTTATAGTTTTTAAATTAATTAATAAGTTCGTATGGCAAATAAACAATAATAATATAGACGTCGTAAAGCAATGCCACCTCAATGTTGCATCGTCCGTTCAACCACCACCTGTCAGCATGGCTAGTATGGGCAGGTGACCTTTTTCTCCATGGAACCAGGGACATAAGGATAATCTCCCACAGTTTTGGAAATATTATTCGAATAATATGAAATTGGAATGGTAGACGGGGGTAAAATACATCGTTTTCCTGTGGCCAGTTGGCCTGATTTGGCAGGTAGACAAGTTAACTTTATCCCTTTTTTAATATATTTTTTATATATTTAATCCGGGGTTTTCCCCTATGCTGGCTGTGCAGGAACGCATTCTCTCGCCGCCCGTACTAAAATGCCATTGTCGTTAATAATATTTATAAAACATTTTGAAACTTGCGTGGGAGCAGCATTATATCTCCGAAAGATCATATCATTTTTAAATTGTTGTTTAGATTAGGTTTGTATGTGCTGTATGTTGTATGTTAGACTACGGATTGCATGGTCCTACGTCGGACGAGAAAACTTATTAAGTACAGGGTTTTCTATTAAAAAAATACTCAGTACCAGTCCGGAGTTAGGAAATTGGCGTCATCTACCCCCGTGCTCGAATGAGTACGTTAAGCTATAGGTACCGGTTGTTATCACCAGTGATCGGAATTGGTAAACATATAATATACCACATAATCTCAAACATCGTGTTTCATGATAACTTATTTTTTCTTGCTTCCAAAAATATATTGAATGCCGTCATAATAAAATTTAACCGTTGAACCGTGCGTTTCGGGCCACGCGTAGTAGGGTTCTGTAGTTGTAGGTCTTAGAAAGTGGTTATTGTTTGATACTCTAAAACATATTCCCAATCCAGCCGATATCCAATTTTATTTGAACCACAGTATTCCTAACGTACATATTGTTCATTAATAATAATTAATTACTAAGGCTGATTTTCCCTTCTTTTTATGTGGTTTAAAAACATAACCTTTAAGTTTTTTTTTAAAGTTAATTTTGTAATTTTCACTTTACTACGCAATAAAGATGTTGAAATAAATAAACCTTTTAGGTATGTAACAAGTTCAACGAAGTAATTTTCAATATTAACATACTCCTGACTCCCAAGTACATTTTGTGCGTTGGTCACTATTACTCATTCTTTTGGAAAGTCTACTTTGAAGTTACAGATACGTCAATCAAAAAATTGTATTGAACCTAAACAAACGAGTAACTAGTTGAGTCTCGGGATTAAAAAAATGATTTTCTAATATTTTATTTTTACCATTTTATCGGCCTGACCATAACAACGACTACGGAAACCTAAAAAAACTAGCGCATGTTTGTTTCCGCAAAACTGGAAAAGAAGTCGATTAAAATTTTTATACAACTTTGCATTTCTGTATAACTGTGTTTTATACACTTTTACTTATAAGTTTCCATGGGAACGGGAAATTCTAAGCGTTTTGCATTAATAATAGATTTAGCTTTAGCGAAGCGTGACCGGGCTTAGCTAGTAAGTAATATTTATATAGGGTAGTGTAAAATCAAGTCCCGTGTCGATTTAGTTGCGAAAGTGACCTAAGGCGATATGTACTAATATTAGTTTTACAACTGCCTCTCAACGATCATGTCTTAGGTACTTAGTTATCTTAAAATTTGTTATAGCCAGACACAGTGGCGTAAACTTCGCCGTGTTAAAACACTACCATACCGTTTTTCCATAATTCCTATTGGAGATTGAGTTTTATTTTAACTCTAGTGTCCCCTGAAAACCCTTTGTTCATCTTTATTTATTTATACCTCAAAAAGTACTGTTTCGAATGTCCTAGGGGAGTTTCGCTTTACGCATTACTCTATTTGTACTCTACTTCGACGAGAAATAAAAGGAAAAATGCAAAATCCCTCGTCGTAAAAGACGAGGAATACCTGAAAGAATTATGATACAGTAGTCTTCCAGTTGAAAACATTATGAGATGGATGAACGGTTTAGACGAAGGTGTTAGGGGTTTCTTGCCTATCGTGATCGAGTTAAAACCTTTGCCAATAGGCAAGCACTTTGTGCACGTCAAGTTTTCCATAAAAAATGTATCAATAAGCGGTTTCGGTTCAATAAACTCTTAAATATTTGTATGCGTAGAAACTTACAGACAGATGATGTCGCGTACAAGTCATACGTTCTCTGTGGATGAAAAAAGTAAAAGTATCGTCGTTCTTAGCGGTGTTGGATTAAATATTCTACACAAAATAATTATTATGCCTTAAAATAATCTCGTGGAATTTTTGATCCGATTATGTAAATAGCTGAAGCGGTTACGAGTGTATAGTTAGTTTGTTAATACCCAACTGAAGGAGGGTTAATATAAGAGAGTGGGTTCGTGAAACTATTTCAAAGCTCAACTCACTGGGATTTAAACGCGAGTGTTAATGGATGGTTTAGTCGTTAAATCCACAGTGTACACTGATTACCTTACATGCATTCGATACCAATACAATACCATTACATTATATATACTAGTTCTTTTAGTGTAAATCGAGTTATGGGTTTTTACATGAAATCTGTCAATTCGTTTCCAGATTATCTGATCCGATATCGGGGCAAGTTAAATGTATGAAATTAGGGTCCAAATATTGTTGACGTCGATGTGTAAGACTCTTATTTCTATAACATTAAAATTGTATACCTGCCATTCGCGACTTAGTGTAAGTTTTCGTGTAAACTAACGTCACGTCTGTCATTTTATATGGAGGAAAACGTCTAAATTTGACAACTCCATACGAATTTGACAGAGTAACTTTATTATACACTTAAGTTGTTGGCAAAATAGATATCTCAATTACATTTAGCTAGTTATGATCTCAATTTAGTGAAGAAGCTGTGCCTTTGGAATGAGTATAACACGCTAACAATCGAAGAATTGATTTGGATGGATTGAATTGAGAAAGTAAAATGGAATCGGCGTCGGTTTTATTGTACTGATTTTAATTAACTGACTGTCGTTGGCTGCATAGTCCGTTCTTGCTTGTCTCATAATTTGAATAAAAATTAATTTTTTACGTAACTCTTGTGTTCAGCATGTTTTCAAAATATTACAAAACAATAAATAACAATACATTATTACATAAAGAAAATCTATTTTAATTGTCTTTATTCGTTTTATCAATCTTTTCTTTCTTTTCTATATTTTAAACATTCTTTGCATTAAAAAAGTAATGTAAACAAGAATATGCTTAAAATCAAGTTAAATTAGGTTCATTTTATAGTTATGTTACTCAGAGAAGCGGCGGATGCGTGCTAATCTCATGCTGAAGGTAGAGGTTTCAGTTGCAAATTTCATACATTTTAAATGTTGAACGTCCACTCTTACTGTCTGTTAATTTTGGAAACGGGACTCACCTAATCAGTTCATCACAACTTGACGCGTAAACAACTATGTATTTTCCGTTCATCATAGGTCGAAACGTCAAGTTATGATGAACGCACAATACATTAGTCGAACTGAAATTATTTCCACTTCTAGATGTTAATCCCCAAAGAGCGCGCGTTCATCTAAATTGCCAAATTGCTGTTAAATTGTTGTTGTCTTCATTGTCCCAAAGAGTTTTAACGATATCGGATCTTAGGTTTAGTTTATTTTAAGTTTAATACAATTTAACATTTAATAATAGTAATAATAATAATATGATTGTTAATTTCCATTTCATTTGTTGGACTTTGATCCTATTGGCTGTTTTGTGTTGTTACAATTTCTTATTTTACTTTTATGATTACTGACATATGTCATTGACATTTCATTATCAAGAAATTTAATGCTCTTTCCAATCTTTATTGTATTTATTGAATCTACAATTACACTATTCAGTTACATGGCAGATCCAAACGCCAATGGAACAGATCCGTAATGGATAAAGTCCATATCATGAAAATTATATTTTTTTTTGACATTTTTTTATGCTTTACATCCTCCAGAATAATAATGAATTAATTAATTGCAATAAAATGTGTTTTGTGTTTATAATATAATTTTTTAATTAATGTCCTTTTGCTCCCTAAAATTTTTTCATCTATTCCGATGATCGATCAAACGTTTTTTTTTTTATTATTGTTTTGTTCTTCGATCTATAATGTGCTAGATATGTAGTCCCAATCAAAATGAAACAGAAACAGTGCCAGTTTTTATTTATAGGCACTTGTAGTTGTGATGTGTTTTTAAATATTGAATCTTACTTATTTCTTGTAGACCTCTTATAATTTCCCACATTCTCATCAGAGAAAATAGTTAAAAAATTGTAAATAAGAACTTATTTTTCACTGACACTTTTTGAAGATTCATTCATTAATTCATTGCAGCTCTAGTATATTGTTGATCGTATTGGTTTTGTTAATCTTATAATTATTATTTATACATAATTTTTTACATTATAATTGTCAGAATTCTGTAATTGATTAATATAGAAGAGTAACTTTAGGATAGTCATACTAAAAATCTATATTACGGTTCGATTCTATATCAGCTCGACGTCGCCATTCTCCCATAATCAGGGTACGAATTTTCTGCCAACGTTTACTTATTCGATCGCGTATAAGTTAACTTCGATTTAGATGGTGTCGAAAGAGCGCCATTTAGTGACAGTACTGTTTTCCAGTTCTTTAACTAGACATTTTCTACCAACGTTTACTGATTCCTTCGCGTATAAGTTATCTTCGATTTAGATGGTGTCGAAAGAGCGCCATCTAGTGACAGTACTGTTTTCAAGTTCTTTAACTAGATGGCGCTATATTGATATGAGTTAAATCGTAGTTAACTTTTACGCGATCGAATAAGGAACGTAGGTAGTTTATCTTAAACTGTGCACTGCGACTCGTTTGGCATCTTCTATGCATGTAGGGGGATGCCGCCCCTAGTAACTTAACCACTAGGTTATATACATCAACAGGGTGTCTTCCGGTGATGGATGGCCAGCACACCTTTGAAACTCAATTTATACTCCTAGCTATGTATATGATAACAGTTCAGTTTTGAAACTCGTTGCTTTCGTGTCGTGAATACGTCGTTGTGTATGCTGGTGGGTTCTACGGTTCTCAGAATTACTGAACGCTCTCACTGTGTTATAATATGAGAACCATTATAATCTAGATAGATTATTATGGTTATTTGAAGGTATATTTGGCAGTTTTGTGTTGTCTTCTACACAAAATTGTTATTATTTATGTCCACAAATCTATGGTATTGCTTTCTTGCTTGCTTACATAGCTGTAAGTTATCAAAAGTTACTCTTCTATTTGTGGTTCTCGTTTCCCGTCCTTCATTTAATTAAATAGTTCGTAGTTTTTTTTTCATACGTTATTGTATTATTACGTAGGCTTATGTTTAGTTAGTAATTATTTAACATTGTCATTGCACGTCAGCCTTAGGTGAATACACAAATTTGATTAGTTTGCTATTAAGAGATATTGTTTTTACATTAATTATTGTAACATAGTTTATTTATTCTAATTAATGTAACAAAATAAGCTCCACAAAGTGATCTATTGATCAATCTGCCTGTGTATAGTAACTATTTTAAAATTGAATTAATTAATATTTGGATTATTTATATAAAAATACCCAATAACTGTTCAGTTATGTAACTATCCATTTACAAAGTAACAAAACACCATTAATACTGGTGACTATTTACCCCGAAATAAATCTGTGTTTAGAATAATAACATTAATAAGAAATTTTGGAACTAATTACTGGGAAACGATACATTTTGCTTTTGACCTGTTGTGTGTGAAAAATAATGTAACCTTTTCTATTTCAATATACATAAGCGAGAATTTGATACTGAGCCGTAAAAAACAAAATCTTTTCGTCGTTAGCCTAACCTAACCTGTAAAATTAAACAGTTCAATTCCAATTCGACATTGCATCGCTTTCCAGTACATTACGATTATATTATATATTTTTTATTATTATAATCATTATAATAATCAATGGCCAGAATATTTATGAATTGAGTAAATAAAATTTTAATAAACCTTTAAGATAATCATTGCGTGTATTATATAAGCATTTTCAGACTAATTCTTAAACCGAATTAACCGTGAAATATTCGTTTCGATGCTAGCATTCGCATAATCAATTGAATCATCTGATCTTAGTTTATATACATATTACTTAGATTGTAAGCTGGTTGGGAAACGTCTTTATGTGTGTCCATTCGTAGGCGCTTTCATTTTCTCCATGCGTCTTCAACTGCCAAATCGTCTGATTGATAAGGTTTACTCTTAACGTGAGAGGATACGAACGTGGATATTATACCATAGCCGAATTCGATGTGGATTTTATGTAAACCAAACCAAAAATCACGATGTTGCTGTCACAATTTTAATAATCAAAAAATGTAATTTTATCATCATTTCCAAGGTGAACATTAAAGTTTTAGTTTAACACCGTTATGTGAAAGATTACTTAACCGCTCAATGCGTAATACGTGAGGAAAGTAGCTTAAAAAGAAAAACCCTACTATCATGGAATTTCGCGGATTAGTATCTTGCTTTTTTTTATGATATATCGTCAAATTGACTAAGAAGGTATGAAAGGCAAAAAAATATCAATTTTTTTGCCGACCTTTGTAACTGTTTTAATTAACATAAATAAGCTGAAATTTGAAAAATATACTTTTTATATATAATATGACATATATTTATTTATATTATTTCAATTATTCTTTAAAATTATAACAAACATTTTCAGGTTCATAACATTTGTCATTGGTTGCTTTGTTTTTTTTGGAAAACACGCCATATCGAATTTGACTTATGCATAGATCGTTTACATCACACATTCACTATTACCAATGTAAAGGTATAAAAACTTAAGACGGCGCTTTCAGCGTGTGCGAATAAACGTAATCGGTTGATCACTCTACCTCTATACAGATACCTATTGTTCAAGATACTAAACTAAGATAAGTTAGTCGTAGGCAACGTACGTGCGGGGTAGAATGATTTTTGTATTTGAAAGTTAAAAAGAAAACTAAATATGGTCTCAGTACAAGATACGATCGTCGATACCTTCGAGGGGAGTAGAGTTTACGTGGTGTAAAATTTAGGCCGACAATTTGTTATGTAAATAATAAACGTGGTTAGGAAGAAACGATGGGCAGTTTGAAGGGCCACCTTGGTGTGCGAAACCAACATTCTTTCTAAGAGTCAGCGCAACGTTAGCTCCGTTCGCATGCTCGAGCAGATTTCCAACCCAATGTTGAAGTTGTAAATAGTATACAAAGAATTCGCGTTTCCCCACGATGCTGCACAGAAACGGTTCCATACAACCTGAAGTCAAAGCGCTAACTTGTCGTAGAAATAAAAAAAATATGAAATTATCTTTTAACATCGTCATTTACATCACAAAACATTGTAGTGCATTAAATTTGAAAAGAGTTCAAAGAATATTTTTATTATTATTTGAATCCGAAGTAGAACGTATTTAATTATCTATGGGAAGTTTGCTCGCGCATGCTCTCGCTGTTTTCCGCTTTGCGTGCGCGGGCTACAGCCGGTATATACCGGGCACGATCACCCGCACGTGTCGTCGGTTGGTTATATAATTAAACGAAGACTGAAGAATAGGTATAGTTCAATTGTAGTATTAAAAATAAAAAGACGTCGCCAGTGGGAAGTTGAAATGTTTAAGGCAGGCAAAACCAAGGTGGCGCTTTGATATTTTATCTTTCCATTGGCGGTTGAATGTGTCCTTTAGCGTGTCGCTACACTGCCCTTTAATACTTGTATCTTGCTATATGTTTTCAATTTAAATTATAACGGTATTATCTACGTATTGTAAAAAAGAGTCTTAAGTTATAACCAATTAAGGTTGAACTAGAGATATATTTTTGATTAGAACAACACAAAGTACAATCATAATATCAATAAACTACCCGTGCAGTTCTTTTCAAACTCATATAGTCAAATCTAAAAATAGAAGAAGCTACTAAAAAATTAAAAAACTGTTGGATGCTGTAACAAAAACTTAAAACAATAATAATCCATGTACTATTATAATTACCTTTCAGTATAGACTAGAACAAGAAATCCTATTTTCAAATTTTGTCCGCCATTTTGGCTTGATCTGTGACGTTCACCACTAAAACCTATAATAGTTCCTCCTAATAGTACCTCAGCACGGTAGAGGAAAAAAAAAGAATTTGCAATAAGTATTACCAACTAAAAAAAACCTTAATTAATAATAACTTAAGACCTTTTACCCATAAGTATTTTCTCGTAACACGGGCGTGTAAATACGACTTCTATTGTTTCGCAGCAGGTATGAAAGTCGCGTGGCAAAATTCACGCCTTTTATACATGTCATAATATTCCCAGCTTGTAAAACGGGGACAATAGCTGTTCATGTCTATACCCCTAAAGATTCAGTTGAGAAACTGGTTCAACATGCTTCGTTTATTTATCGGCTAAATAGAATTTAATGTAGCGAAAATTTTGCTATCAAATCGGCTAATATTGAACATTGCGTGCGATCTTTTGCTCAGATCTGTTGACTAGGTCGACTGGGGAAGCTTTTTTCTTATTTCTGTTGAGGCAAGTTTTATTTTTCATTTATAAAGATACGGCCGGTTATGACCACTTCAGATATAAAATATAACCCGAATGTACAGGAATATTAAAAGCTTACCCAGTTGACTCTGTTCTGATTACAGGTCCGTAATAAGTTCTAATGTTAAATTGTGTCAATCGAAAGCTTACGTTCATTGTCATTGAGTACATAAACTTTTTTTTTTGTTTATCAGTGCCAATATTGTTGAGTAATCTAAATTGAATTGACTCTAAAAATCGTGCTGTTTTTTTTTTCACTGAATGCATTTTATAAAAGACAGCAATTACGAATAGTTTAAAGATTATGACTAAATTGACATACTACCGAATGTTATTTCGTGGATGTCTCTCAGTTAGATAAAAGGTTTTATTTTTATTACTATTTATGAAAATACTACTTGCATCACAAGCGCTTATTACTCATCTTGGGAATTAAAAGTTATAAACTTAGCTTAACCTCTGAAGCGCGCCATCCATCCTCAAAAATCTAAATGTCAGTTTCAAAAAGTTCAAATTTGGAAGCCTTTTTTTTTAAAATTTTACATTTACGACACTTTGGGGAAATGCGTATAAAAAAAATATCCATCACACCTTTCATGATTCTGTAAACGGCATTGGCTTCCTAAATCATTTATCTTTATCATAGTGCTATTTATAGAAGTATAAGTCTACAATGAAATATATAAAAATCGTAAAGAATGCGTCAACTTGCATCGAAATCGCATGAAAATGGCTAAAACGTCGTGCCGGTATTTGACCTTTATAGCGATAAAAATACAACGAAATCCAATTGATAAAATATGCTTTCTTGTTGCTTTATGAACATAAAATAACCTAGTTATTACACAAAACACTGTACTAATTTATTATAAAATCCAGAAAACCCTCAGCTCCACACGCCGTCACGGTGGGAAATAAATGACGCGCTGACAGATTCAAACAAGCATTATTTTATATTTTTCTTCTGGCACTTGTCATTTTATTGTTGATATGAATAGAAAAATTATTCAATTTGTCTATAGTCATAAGTTGTTCAAACAAAAGTTAATGGTGTAACTAAGATGATGATAACCAAAACATACGCGGCTGAGTATGTAAGCTAACGAATACAGATATTTATCACCATGACGTCACAACAGAATTTAAATTGTATGCCTTAAGGGCTCGAGATAGCTCGACTCATATAAAAGTTACTTACTGTCAGCTTCATGTTGTGACGCTCGTAAATAAATTCGATTTGAGTTTCTATAATATATGGTATGCGGAGATAATTTATATGCCTATTGCAAAATAAAGAGTTTTGTACCGAAAGAATGAGGCAACTTGTCAAAATAGCGTTTTATAAAACCTTATTTATTTAAAGTGGTATCTTTGATCAATTATTTTTTGATTTCTCTACAATTCATGAAAGATGACAGGAGTTACCTTGACAATGAACGAAAGCTACATGGTGTATCATAAGGAATATTTTGGAACTATCCCTTGTTTAGAAGCTTGCTATATCATTCTTACTTAGTTACTATCTAATTTAGTATATAGATTTAATGTTCATCATATCCTTGCCTACGTGGCGCCTAGGAATGAGAGGGTGGTGACGTAATCACAATCATATACTTAAAATGTGATTGCAACCACCTGCGTGTAACCATTTTACTCATTGTATATGTATATAACAATTGTATAATTCGTAATGTAATGCAAATATTAACGCACAAGGAGGCGGTACGGTCCCAATTTTTGCGCTGACAAGAAAATGATGCGAATGTGGATATAAAGTTAACGTTATAAAGTAAAGAGAGTATTTGCCCTACAATAATGTGTGACGCGGTCTGCCTCCTTGATCAAGAGCCTTAATTCTCTCTATGCCTGGTTCCTTAATAACAGAGCCTCGGATATTACTGTGTAAGATTTTCTTTGTATGAAACCTACTGAATAGTTAGTGACAAATGAAATTATTTTATATGGAAATGTATGTATTAATAGCCAAAAAATACGCTTAAAGGCTTCAGCATTAACATGAAAGGAGCTAAATTGCCTAGAGTTCGATTTATAGTATATTTTGTAGTTCCACGCGATTGCTTAGGGGGTTCTTTGTGTGTTAATAAACAGGGAATCTAATAAAAATAAAATAATAATGATGCTAGTTCATAACAGGGGAGTTCAAAATTTTTGGGTTATCAAAATAATTTATCTAATGAAGCGCTTTAAAATGCAATTTTTTCGTGTCAAAATATATACAGCTTAAAAAAACATCTCGATGCTAGATGACAGGTGATGTAGGTATTCTACGTTGTAGACGCTCGACAATTCAAAAATATAGTTAGTCGAATTTTGCTAGATTTGTACGTAGTATCGAAATACTAAGTAAACAAAGTTAGTGATTCTAAAATAAGTACATTAAGTGTATTTTACTTTGACCTGATTTTCAATACTCCAAAAGGGAAACCATCGCTAGTGCAAATCTTATATTGTCTACTATCAACAGGGTATTTCTGTCCACGTTAGTTACTTATGTGTGCGTCAAGTCTTGCAATTGAATTTTAAAGCGTTGTGACATCACTTTAAGTCCAATATGGCGGACTACCAAACAAGATGACCAATTTTATTTTTACGCCATCGCATTATATGGGTAACATTTTATGTTTAAAATATAAGGTTTTGAAATTTTGGGTAAGACTGACTATCATCCAATATGGTTATAAGTTTTAATTGCAATTTTATTAAGAAAAAATCAATTTATAATTTTATCACAAAATTACAAATAGATTACAAATAAATATAATTGCCGTTATTTTAAAGGAACTTGGCATAATTGAGAATATCAATTACGTATTCGCATATTAAATATCGATATTGCTTTGTTCAGATTGTATGGTCACGTCCAGATCTACATGCGGATAATTAACGTCTAAAATAAGATTATATATCGCCATTATATGCAAAAAAATGCACCCTGCTGTACATTTTGCTGATAACTGTAGCCCGGCAATTCTGTTAGTGTTTGTTTGTTCAGATTACTGGATGAGCCGTGTGCAGTTCATTTTTTGTTAAAAGCTTTTCCGGAACATTAGTATATGTTCCGCCGCCATATAATGGCGATATATAGCTTTTTGACGCCATCCGCTTTTCTGAGGCGAAAATGCATCCGGCCCATACCGTAATCTTGTGTCTGTGGCTACATGCATCGCATCTTGCTGTAAATTTATATAGCTATGCCAATCAGTATTTTATAATCCATTTTGTTCACGTATTACCTTTTGTTAACGGATTTCCATGAGACATGAGGCAACTTCGCGGCTACACCAATTGCCAAATGCTAGGCCGTTTTATAGTTGAAAGGTCTAGACTAAACGATATTAGGGCATTAAATAGGCCCTTACTAGTTCTACGGATATGTGTTCAGCGTACAATAAATTAGCTGTAATTACACTTGCTTAGTTAGTGCTCAATTTATCGTGTAGTCTAGTCAGTTCTTAAGTCCGTTTTTCAGTCTGGACGCGGCCTTGAAACTCTCAATGCTAGGCCCACCTTGTTATATACAATTTCTAATGTATCCGTTGTAAACAATTTGTCGGTTGTAGATTAGAAAGTGGGCTTATACAATTATTAAAACAATAAAATTAAGTTTATTCAATATAAAGTTATGACTTTTATTTTGAGATTGTCTGTTTGCGATTCCTTAAAAAGTATTTCTGCAGTTTTTTTCAGTTAAAAAGGCATTCACGGGCTGCCAAACCCGAGATATTGTTTTTTTATAAGCATATAAAATAAAAGATCAATCGAGTCGTCCTTAGCAATCGAATCCTTTAGGATAGATTTTCAATCTCGCAATCGTAGTCGTTTTAGATTAACAAACAGTCTCGGTCAAAGCAAAACTGGTCTTATTATTTGTTTAACACTCATACTGCCATGCGACTACGATTGCCAGAATGCAAATCTTGTAACTGGACCCAAAGTAATTTATTGCCCCATCCGATCAACGGAAGGAGGCGGGCGACGGAGAGAACTATGCTAGGAGTACCTCTGCGTGATCAAAACAGAAATGAAGAGATCCGTAGAAGAACTAAAGTTACCGACATACACACCGGCATATTTGGCGAAACACAAAAAAAAGGTCTGTTATCGGTATCATATAAGGTTGCTGGCTGGTTTATACGTAATTTAATTATAAAAGAAATATTTTCAAATTAAGGCAACACAACTGAACATCATATTTTATGCAATTGTTTTAATTTTATTTAAATACATATCTGGAGCGAACTTCGAGTATTCCTACCAATCTGAGTTTGATTTAAAATTTCATTTATATAATGTTTTTGTTAGTTTTTTTTTTATCGCGTATCTTTCTGGAGTTGAGGACTGAATTATGCCTGACTTAGCCCCAACGGAGATTGCCAGGGCACACGAAATGCGAAGAAATGGTCAAACCTACAGAGTGATATCCAGACATCTTCGTCGACCAGTTTCAACGATCCATCGCAGTATCCAACGGTTCGGAGACCGGTACTTATGTGAGAAGAGCAGGACAAGGCAGAAAAAGACGCACTTCGAGTAGGGATGATCGTTTCATTCGGCTTCGTGTACGTAGGTACCCTCGTTTGACAGCCGTCCAAGCCCGACATGAGTTAGAAACAGTGCGGCATGCGGTAAGTGAGCGTACGGTACGAAGAAGGTTCGAAGAAGCTGGTTCATTTGTGGCCGCCAAGGCTCCAAGGCTCGAGGTAAATCATCGTAGAAACAGGTTAACTTTTGCTAAGGAACATCGACTTTGGAACGCGGGCCAATGGAGTAAGGTATTGTTTAGTGATGAGTGCAGAATTCTTTTAAATCAAATTGACGGCAGGCAAAGAATATACAGATGCAAAGGAGAACGATACATTCAGACAAATTTTGGTACTACAGTTGCATACGGTGGTGGATCAATAATGGGTTGGGCATTTGTTTGGGAGCTCGCACAGACTTGGTAGTGATTGACAGAGGGAGTCTGACTGCAGACCGCTATATCAGAGAAATTTAAGAAGAAAATGTCGTACCGTTTGCCCCATATATCGGTGACGATTTTGTTTTTATGCAGGATAATGCTCTGCCGCATACCGCTCGGGTAACTCAAGCTTATCTTAATGATATGTATATCACTGTTATGGAGTCCGGAATTCCAGCTCCTGCCAACGTGGGTGAACTGCGAATCGCTGTAGTTGAGGAATGGCGGAGACTATCCCAGGAGACCATTGATAACATAATTCTCAGTATGCATAGACAGGTTGAAACTTTAATAAGAACACGTCGAGGAAATACGCGATATTAATCACCATTTTTCTAATTTCATTAATTGTTATTTTAATATTAATTTCCACTTTTCCCGGTTGCATGGAAAGTTCCATAATGAACCATTTTTCACAAATAGCCTTTACTCGCAAAATCTGTTCTTAATGTGATCTCATTTGAAGTAAAACAAATGAAACTTTAAATAACAAAAGAAGTGTAGTAAGTAGATTTTAAAATAAAACCATATTTTTTTAATTATGGAACTTTCTTTATGTTCCGCTAAATATGCCGGTGTGTATAGTTCAGCTAGTCACGAAGTTAAAGTGGGCCGGTCGCAATGGGCAGGCCACATAGCTCGGAGAACCGATGGACGTTGGAATTCCAAGGTGCTAGATAGCGACCCGGTCCGCCCCGGTAAACGCAGCATGGGTTGGTTTCAAACGAGGTGGAAAGACATAAAGCATGTCGCTGGAAAACGCTGGAAACAAGCGGCCCAGGCTGCCTAAAAAAGACCTGTCCAGCAGTGGAAGTCAATCGGTGGATGTGATTATCACCGGTACTGTTGTTGCCTACACACATCAAAGTCAAAGTCAAAGTCAAAAATATCTTTATTCAAGTAGGCCTAAAGGTGGCACTTTTGATGCGTACATAAGAATTACACGGTAGTGAGATGATGGCGATAACCACATTCGTAAACTTAAAACTAAAGCTACGAGGGTTCCAAACGCGTCCTGGTCTAAGAAGAAGCCCACAACAAACTTAGCCTGGTGTTTTTTTTGTGGATTACTTGGGACTGTGTATACCACCAACACCAAGCTATACGCTAAACTTTTTGTTCAAGATAAGGTAAATCTATAAACTTGAGAAGGTTTTTACCACAGCTCTTACTTATCGGATCACGGATGTGTGTTTTAAGCAATTAAATATTATTACTTATATGCCGTGCGGTGATCAGTGGCTTTCCTAGGGTTTTGAAGACAGGCAAGCCCTAAAAAATATATTAAATTGTGTCCGACGTACGACTTTCAGACACATTAACAGAGTTCTCTGTTGCTAACATCGGGATTTTCATCGATAATTACCGAAACAAATGATGTCAAATTAATTTCAAAATCGACGCGAGAATTAAATCAGCTACCGAATGAATAATGTAATTTTGAATTTTATTAGATAAATAAATCGACCCAGATTGGCCGCTTAGTGGATTTTGCATTTGTTTTTCTAAAACTAGATCGTATTTTGAAAGTACCAATACAAGTTCTACGAAATTTCCTTTAGGTAATGAACTTTTGGACTCGTCATGACCTGTAAAAGGTAGTTCTTGCTGTGCCAAAATACAAACAATATCAACTAATCTTTTAAACAGTTAAACAGTCTGCCGAAATTAAAAAAATAAATAACAGCACTCAAATGTTTATGTGAATTCTAGCGCCTTTTTATAGCACCTGAAAAGTTATTAAATCATTTTAACCAGCCGCGTTCTAAACGTTCTTTTCATTTGAAAAAAATATGCAATACCAACAATATAATTTATTAGAATGGGAGGATCCAACAACCCAACGAGTATTGTATACCGATCTATTAAATTGTCTCTTACGATTTTTACTAGTTTTAGAAATACATAAGTCCGGCGTAGGTTTCGGTGATGTTAATAGCTATAAAAGTTAAATAATTTACCTTTTGTTCACCAATTAACGTTTGCAAACACCTGAGCCCGCCACAAGAAACAATTTCCACACAATTTGAACTCATTTTTATTAAATTAAATTAAAAAAAAACAATGAAATGCAAACAATAATAAACTTCAAATTATGAATCACAACAATCTATAGGAAAACTGTGAAGTTGTTCAAATTTGACATCCTGACGAACTTCAACCCGTAATGTTGCTTTTTATGTCCATATAAATAATTAAATAATTTAGATTGACTCTGCTAAAACACTAACATTTCTATAGGTGAAAGCAGTTAAAAATAAGACCGATGCAAGGCAACGAGAGTGAGTGAGACAAAGCGAGAGGTCTTCGTGCGCGACCTTGATATTTTGTCATTCTATCTATGGAGGGTAGAGGTAAGGAGAGTCATCTTATATGGGAGAAAAGTTGAAAAAGTGTCCAGTTGTATGCGCTAAATAACAGTTCAAAAATCCTTCACAATGGCGCTGGTGGATGCACAGGGTATGGTATGAATGTAGCAATCGTAGATGAATTAAAGTATGCCGAGTTAAAAAATTTAATGTCATTATCGACTAAAGTAGTTAATTATTGAGAATTTCAACAACTTACGTTATACAAAATATTGTGGTAAATATAACCTTACTTCCTTGTTTATTTTTCAAGCCTACTCTAACAATATTTATATTTGGCGCTTCTTTTAAGAGTTACCTTGATGCAAATGTGGCGCCATCGTAATTTAATACATTTTGACGACACTTTTTCATATACACAGATGATCCTCCTTATCTCTACCCTCCATAATTCTATCGCCGCCACTCTGAAGTTCTCTGCGTTCGGGATATTCCATACCGCTGCGTTCAGATATCACGCAGTATAATTCTATGGGCCGGTTGCTACCACATCTCCAGCCGTAGTGTTTGTATACTCATTGTGCATCCATCCATATTGAGTCTAAGTTAATACATCGTTTTTATTTCCTCATTGCTATAAATTATGAACTATTTTAGGAGATTTATTGTAACGCAAGCCGGGCTTTTCGGCTTGTATGGTAGTACCGCCACTGGTGGTGATGGCAGATCAGAAACCGAGAACTAAGTATTGATCTTTTTTTTTAAATCGTCTCACAATACCTATTGATTCGTCTCGCATATGCGTTTGGCAATCTAGGAAATCAAATCAAATCTAGGAATATGGTTTGGGGGATACTTATGAGTAATATTAAAACTAGAAATAAAACAAAAATGTTTGCTCTATTTTTATATATTCATTCAGACAACGGTACACTGTGACAATAACGAACTTAAAATGTAAGATACACATTCTACTTACTTAATAATTTATCTGATAAACTGTCACTAAACGGTTTCAGAGTAACTTGGATACTGTCAACTATATGTGTTAAACATTTAACATTGAAGAAATACATCAATTTTTAAATTGTACTTGTTATACCTAATGACGATGACAGTAAGTTAATGACTTCCGCCGCACCAATCAATCATTACATTCTGAACATTAAAAAAAAATACGCGCCCGTAAATGTCAATTTTTGACATCAACCTTTAAAGGCAACGGTTTACGGGCTGGCGATAATTGAATGTAACAGCAACCTTTCCCATCCGAGTGATTCCAAGAAATGTTATGTTTTTGCGCAGATACTATGCAATTCTTATTTACCATTGTCTTCAAAACGCAGCACATAAGACATTTTGTGCTATAAGTTGATACCTAGGCACCTTTTGTTTGTAACGAATTGCATTTCACTCGTTCGTTGCAGATTGAATTACATGCAGAATCATGAATCGCTGAGTAATAGAATCAAACATTACCCTAACTGCAGTTATCTTTCAACTGCAGGATTTTGCTACTGTGGATTAGTATCAAAATCCGACCCTCTCGTGGAGAAATGTAAGGCAATACCGTTGACCTTTCTATTGTTACAGTATCTTTAGGTAAGGGATGTTCTAGCTGATTCTCTACCTTTATTTTGTATTGTTGTAACGCGGAGGTATCTAAGTGGTTATAATGGTGCCAGATTCGCCGTGTTGTAATTCCAATCCCTTGACCTTGAAACTATTTTAACACGCTTTTTTAAGATAATTTTCGTTAGGTTGGTATCAAAAAATTGCTCGTTTAATTTACAATGTTTAAAGCAACTTAATTATTAAGACGTACAGATATGAATAGTAGCTAGACATATCGCCACTTCGCAGTCAAGTTGTTAGTACTGCAAACTTGAAATTAGCTTTCAAGTTCGACGTCACAAATTAAACCGTATAACCTATATCGCTTTACGCTTGGGTAAGATGGAAAAGTGAATATTAGACACAATGTTCGTACCATCATAATTAACAAAAAAGGGACGAGCTGTATACTTATGCTTGAGCAGTGCGACGTAAGTCATAGACGACTTTAAACTTTCGCTTCGTGTTCACTGGTTTTTTTTACTGGCCTCAATTTTCCGGTTCATCCTATTCTAAACATGTGCACTGCAGTCTTGGGGAAGATTCCTATTTCGTAATAAAAATGTAGCCTTTCGACACTTTACACACGCGCTCTTACCGTTTAACCACTTCACACGCACTCGGTTGTTTTGCGAACGCATGCGGGCAGCTGTCGGTTGAGTATTATCGTACTCACGACCGTGCCGTGCCGTGTGCGTGTGAACGGTTTTGGGACGTGTGCATTATCCATTATTATTGGTACGGCTGCATCACGGCCACGGCATGGTCGCGATTTATTTTTATAAGTAACTAGTTAATGTTTTCATAAATAATTATTTTATACCACTTTTCGAAGGGGACTTTATAACTAAGACTCCGCTGTACATCCGTCTGTCTGTCTGTCCGTCAGGCTGTATCTCATGAACGGTGATACGAGTAGTTAGTCTGTTGACATTTTTCCATATGATGTATTTTTGTGGCCACTTTGATAACAGAATAAAATAAATATTTAAGTGAGCAGCCCCCTTACAACGGACATGATTTTTAGCCGTTTTTATAGATAATGATGAATGCATCTCAAAATTGCAGAACGGGCGGGATTTCGACCCACATCTCTAGCCAGTTTAACTAAACTGTCACTGCTAAATGGCGTTCGTCTAAGCCAAAACTACGATATTATTTTTATGAGCTGCTGTTAGCGTTTTTATTTATCAAAACCTACAAAACTGAATCGTCACGGCAACTTACTCTTACGTATGTGAAAAGGGTCTAACAGTACATTTAAATTAGCTAAGCTTCAACAGCTTTTCGGTCAATTAGTACAATTAAATTATATAAGTAATTATTAGAATTCATGCAATAAACAACATTTGTAGTAGTCATTCGAATCAAGAGTTGCTAAGTATATTATTTTCAGGAAAAAAATTCTTAAGTAACCCGAGAACACATTTCTGTGCTTTACAGCATGTCTTAGGATTGCAGTGCATATGGTTTAGACAACAACCTAATAGAATACCTACTATGAATTTGACCTATGTTTCGGTTCTAACTAAAGTCTGCGTTAAATATTTGTATACTAACGTCCTGTTTAACCACATTCTGATAGATGTCGGATAGCTTTTTCACCATATTTTTAGTAGCAACTTCGTTGTGAAGTGGGTTTCCGGTTCGACACGTATATATTAAACGCAGACTCTAGTATTTTGTAAATGCAAGAAAAACTTATGAGTTTTGTTAGAGCTGATATCTAACGTCTCTTTGTCGAATGTAAGCAACATGGGATGTTGGCAGCCCTACGAACTTAAATATTATAATAGATACAGATTCGTCCAGTAAACACGTAAAGTTTGATACCATACTCTGACATAAAAAATGGTACACCGATAATCACATTATTAAGCATTTCTCTTACACATTTATTTACTCCGAGGACACAAGAAGTTGAAAAGGAAATAATCTTAACAACAATAAATTGCATTAACATAACCGTTATAACGACATAATGTCACTGTGACAGGATTTTAACGTAAATCTTAAAATTAAAATGTTACATTTTAATTTTATATAAGTAATTGTTATTTTTATCATTCCTGTGTTTTTTCAGCCGTTAAAAATAAAAGTTTCGATTCCATTTGCACAATATAATTAATATACTAAAAATAAATACTAATCTTTACTCAATGGGTAAAATTATTAATACAGCGTGTTTATTAACCATATAAATAAAATATTTCGGACATATTAAATTTCAATATTTAAATATGAAATCAAATAATGATTAGATACTTTTATTAGTTACTTAGTGGGTAGATTCCATTATTTCCTTTTAGTCGATTTTCATATAATTTGATCTGTCTGTCTGTCTCTAGACAGGGTATAGAGATCAAATTATATGAAAATCGACACAAAGAATCTATAACGGTAGGTGTTATATACTTAAAGTGAGCATAATAATTAGATCCACATTTATCGACCTTTTATACTTCTTGTATGAATAGGTGTCTAAACCAAAACAATAAGGTTTTGTTACTTTTTGACTTTACACAAGAACTATCTATTTGAAGTCAAAAATTTACAAAGTACGATACGATTTTAATGTCATACCGAATGTGGGCCCGTTTTTATGACATATCAGTCCGAATTTGTTGCAAAATGAATGTTGCGATAAAGTGGAATAAAAAACTGAATATACGGAGATAGATGCCTCAAATATATATATAAAAAAAGCTCACAATCGGGATATCTATGTGTCAATTTACCAGTAATAAAACATATACCCAATCATTTCCTACAAAGGAATGATAAAAAAAACTATGGAATTGAAAATAGTTTTATGCTTCTAAAATATTAGATCCAGAAGCAAATCATACTCTTAAATATGTTCTATTTGATAATATACCCACGGGGAAAACTACTTAAAACTAAACAGTCACGTGTAAATTAATACAATACTTCAATTGATAAAAAAAAAGTTTTTGGTTACTCTGCAGGTAAAGAAATTAAATACTTTATGCCCAAAATGGCGGAAGGATTTAACTAATATGTAATAAATAAAATTGTAAACATAGTAGAAATAATTAAAAATATAATATATGCATTTTTATCACAAAAGAATATATATGCTAGGCCATAATTCAGTATGACATTGTGACACACGCATAACCTTGATTTGTGACGTCCCAAAGTATAGGTGTTGTCATTGGCGTCACAATAAACGTTCCAGTGTGTATTTACGAGAACATTAAATATAATCGAAAATTGTATGTCATAGAGAATTAGGCCCCTGGGCCCTTATATATGTCATTGAAATCATCACTACGCATGAAATCTAATATCTAACATCGAATGTAATTAGGTATGACATTTTATTGTCGTTGTTCAAGACGTGTCCAATTTGACGTCATATAATGCGTCACACGTAGCCAAGACTTCAATGCCGTACAGTTTCCGGGCGCAGAACTTTAAATAATTGTCATGCAATACAGGACACGTACGTGCCGTCAGATTCGAAGGGTCAGAACAGGAATAAGGTACCTACCTATCAGAACAATCGCCTTATCAGATGTAGGTACAATATTACTACATACAAGTAATCTTTACTTAACTAACGACAACATAATATTAGTCACTTATACTTTATGCACCTAATTGAAATGTATACTTTCAATTCAGTACAATAAATTAATTAATTATATTATAACTACAAAATCCAAGTGTGATACAAAAACGAACGTCATCAGTTCAAACAAATGGCACATTGCATGTGTATGCATTGTTTTCCGATTTTTGTTAATTATTTATAAAGAAAATAATATAATAGAGTCAATTTTGATGCCGAATAGTCAGCTAACGCTTGCCTCTCAGGGTAATACCACTTCGGCCGAATATATATTTTTAGTATATTTTTTACTATATAATAGTCATATGTATTTAATTTTTTATATAATAATTTTGAATTTTTATTAGTCTAACTTTTTATAGTTAAGCACGTACAGTGCGGTCGAATGACGGCGAGGCGCGTCGCACGATACCGCACGAGCTCGCACGTCTACGCACGAGGTCGTGCACGACATCGTCTCGCCGCGCCGCGCCGTCACGGGCCGCTTCCAGCCGATCATCGCCGCACCCGTTCCAACACTTACCGTGGTCAAAAATTTGGAAGGCACTTTCTACTTTTTCAAAAAATTTCATTTAGTTTTTGAACACATTAGCCTAAACTTACACAATAGAAAATATGCGTAGTAACATTTACCAAATTTACGCAATTCTTCCGAAACGTATAGGCCGTTTATATAATTTTTTTTTAAATTTTTCCTATAGTTAACTTTATTTCCAAAAGGATAGCCAAAAGTTTCATCAACACTAGATCTGAATCGCAAATGTCTTTTTAATAATTTGGTCTCTTTTTATACACTAGTTTCCAAACTTTAACCAAACCAGATAATTCATATTCCAAACAATAGCGAGATATCAAGGCCACATGAAGACTTATGTTTAACATGCTTCTCGAGCTAGTAATGCGACGAGACTCGCGTAGGCGTCCCCCTGAGCGACACAGGTAATACGCGAGCAATCGCACGATCCGTTACGATCGCGGAATCACTTATTGATCGTTCAAAATCCCTACCCGGGTACGTAAATGTGTCTTCGCTGTTACATTACCGAATATCTAAAGTGTGTTTTCAACAACTGTTTAGTAGGTATTCGCTCGCGGTCCGCCCTCCCCATCAATATTTTATGTGATAACTCCAACGATTTTCTTCCAACAATATCTAAATCATGGTATACCCTTGCGGCAAGAAGATCAGTACGCTACAATTTTTCCCGCCGAAAGTGTGTAATAAAATAACTTTGTAATAGGAAGGTGTTAAAACAAATTTGTACATATACATAATATATTATATTATACGATACTGTGTATTCGCGCCAACGACAATATGAGATCCTATGGCGCTTTTTTACTTCGTCCGATTTAACGTCACGCAGGTCGTCAGTAAGCCGGTCGGTGTCGTGTCGCCGGCGTGAATACTGAATGCTACGAATAAGTTACACAGCTAATATCTAAGTTAATTGAAATGTATATATAGGTACTCTAAAAGCTACACAATAGGTAGGTTAGCAGACGAAAGATGGTAGCCGTCGCTTGCTCGGCGATCTTAGTGCTCCTAAAACTAAAATGGGCAAGCCGATGTTCCTCCTTACATTAACCAATGATCTGTTACATCAATAACATCGATACACAATTATGTTTTTGTATTTTTTTTAATATTTTGCGATCACAACACTAGAACATCGATTAATAAGTTCTTAAAATCTATTATAGTATTAGCAATAGACATAAAGCGCGGCTACACGTTTCAGTTGGGTACAATTATTATAATCCGAATGAAAGTTCTATGGAGATGTAGTTATAATGCCGACACAGAGATGTGTTTACGCATGTCGTCGTAAACAACCTAGTGTTGCAATCGACCGATTGTTATCTAAATGCTAAATAGAATAGCTTGACAGGCACGAGGAACTTTAAGAGACACAGAAAGCTGAGCGACATCGATATGATATTTAAAAGTTAATGCTGAGAGGTCGGTCGAGCCCCGAACTCTATTTAGCCTAACATTTGGAACAATCACTACTCGCTAAAATACATCTATGTTACATTTGGCGATCTCTAAGTCTACTCGGGCGCCCGGAGCACGACCGCGAGGCTCGCGTGGCGAGGCGCCCGGGAAAGCCGTAAGCAACAACAAACACCGATATCTTGCTATAGAGAAACTGACATAGACTTCACGATCAAATAAAACATACATCTATGCTTTAATTTAAACTAGAGCTAATTTATAATGATGAAATTTGCTTATGCATATGTATGTATGTAGGTAGCTGATTTATAATGAATAGGTATACCAAACAGTCTTTTGAATCTGGCCAAATGTTTTAAATTTTGATATCTCTACGTTCACAGATGGATCTAAGTCGTTATAAGCTTACACGTAATATTAGTGTTCGGGAGAGCGCGCGAGCGGCGACGCAGTGGTTCGCCGCTCGGCGTCCTGCTCCTTCTATATTAGCAAAAAATATAGGTATACTTACTTAATTAATGTGTAATCCAAACATACATAAACGAACGATGTATACAAAAACTAATAATAGTAGGTAATTCAACTAAAAATATTCTTTCATAATAATACGAAATTCGTAACTAAACAACAAGCAACGTATTGCACAGCGAGTCCACTTTAAATAATAATTAGTTAAATATAATAAAGTAATGCCGATAAAATCATAATGAATGATTAAATACTTGTGGCACTTGGCTAGGCGTGCGGTGTCGCGCGGCCGCGTCGCCTCGCCGGTGCCCGTCCCGCGCCGCCGGCTTAGAAGTAGCCGATGGAGTTGCGGTTGGGGACGAAGTACGGGTAAGCGGGCAGCGGCGGGGGAACGCCCACCGGGGCGTGCACCGGCGCCGCGCCCGCGGCCTCGCTTCAGATGTTCTCAGCGCGGGCCTCTGCTGGAGGCAGCTCCATCTTCACGGGCATCGACATCTCCTTGCCGTTCTTGCTCATCGATACCGGGGTCTTGGGTGGGCCCATGTCGGTGATCTCAGCGACGACGTCGCGTTCACTGTAGCGGCTGTCAGGTCTTGGCGAGGCGAAGGGTCGGAATGGGTCGGCGGGCTTTGGCGGCTCGAGAGCGTGGCCGGGCGGCGGCGGAGAGCACAGCGGGGACTCCAGGCCGGCGGTGAGCGGCGACGGCAGGCGCGGGGACTGCAGTGGCATCGGTGGCAAGCCGAGATGTGTCTGATGGTCGGGTGGTCTCTGCGCGGCCACCACCATGTTGCACATCTGGCGGCGCAGGCCGTGCGCCACGGCGGCCACGGCAGCGGCGGCAGCGGCGTTGGGGGACACGCCGCCGTCGCGCCCGTTGCCGCACGGCACGGGGTAAACATTCGGTACCGGAGTCATACCATCCTGTAACACGCGTTCGCACATGAGTACCCGCTTTACATCTACCTCCTTTCGCAAAGCTACTTCAGCGTACACGACCGAATCACAAAGGCACCTAACACACTGGAAATACATTACATTTATGACATCTAATCGACTGAAACTCCAATTAATTATAAAACGATTATAATCGCTCAGACATTGCCACAACTGCAGTGCACGAGCATGTTCGCATTAGCACATGGAATAGCATCGAATATATAAATAAGCATCGAATCAAACGCGCAAACTGTAAGCGAGCTGGTTCACTTGGACTTGGTTTGATTGGGGATACGAAATAGGTGACTGATTTGGGAGCGGGGTGATCGCAATACTGACCGTGATGGCAGGATAGACGGGGAGCACCTCCTCCTTGATGTGGTGCGAGGCGTGCACGGCGTGCGCAGCGTGTGCGGCGTGCGAGTCGCGGAACACGACGGCGCGGATGACTCCGCGGATGTGCTCGTCCGGCCACACGCCCAACAGGATGCGCTGAGGCCGCCCGCGACCTTTGGGTCTTAAATCTGCAACGAGTCACAACCGTAAAGCGTGAACAGACAGAGCAGAACTTCTCGAATGTCGCGTGTATATTTGTCAAGACATAAATTACTTAGCTTAGATCATAAAGTAATTCATGATAGAGAGATGACAAAACAATTGTGTCGACATAGCATATAAATCCATATTCAAAGGGCGTTGGTCAACGAGAGGATAACGTTACTTCGGGATAACAGTGTACCTCAGCATTTTAGCTTGGCTGCTTAAGCCATGTAAGTGATGAAAGATGTAAGATGGAGAAAGATGGAGTTCTTGGTTTGAGTACCCTATGTACAGGTGGTGAGGAAAATGGAACCTGAACGGATATTTCCAATTTGTACTAATTAAATTTAAAATTTAAATTTTCTAATTTTGACTTTTTTGTGTCAGAAAACTCAAAATAGTAATTTTTCCAACAGACAATTTTCTTTCACAAATCACCACTCATAAGAAAAATGTTTAGAAACTAAGAGTTCGCCTGCGCGCTTGTAGGTGGGTTGAATTTTTTCGGGGCACAGTCACAGTGTAGCTCATAGAATAAGCTAGATGAAGTTTAAGTGGTCGTTTCAAAACCCGATGGCTGTTGGATTATATGTATCTATTTCAGGACTAGTGATCCGTATTGGACAAGCTCCAGCTGGTTTGGCAGATGACCTTATGTCAGTAATTGGAAGTGGCGGGATGTTGGACTGTTTGTTACGACGCACTCTTAACCCATCTTGAGCCGTTGACACTTGAAAGCTGATGATGATGATCATTAAGCAACATCCATATAGCTCTCGATTTTTGGTGATTTCATCTCTCAAAACTTGACCTTTATGCCCAATAGTTTATGCCATAACAAATATTTGCGGGAATTTCTCTAACGTCTCAGGAGTTGTGCAATGCTCTTCATAAATCTCATTGTATGGTAGGTAGTGTAAGGGAATGTTTGTGTATACCAACATCATAATTTTTACGTTAAGTTACAGATTTTAGTTTTTTATGTATTTGTTGAACTTTGAAATTATTTGCTGATTGGCCAGTGCTTTGCGAAATGGCTACGGAAAATACAGAAACTTCTACAGGTCTCAAATGATGAGGATAAAATATCACTGTCACTTGACAAGGTAAGACTTTGTAGAAGTTATGCTCAAAGTGACGTGACTGAGCGCAAAATAAAATTGTCAAGTAGGGAAGCCTGAAGAAGTTATGCTAAAAGTGAGCGCTGGCCTTTCTTTGAACACATTATTTTGTTGCAAGTTGACAACGCCACAATACTTGCAGGGGAATTCCAGAATAAAATTTATTTAAAACTTCTCTGTCTTCAACTTTTTCATATACCTAAGCCCGAAGAATATTTACATTAGATTTCTATTGATATGAAGAGTGTTTTAGATATATCTTATGTTTTAGAAGCCCTTACTAAATCTAAAACCGTGTTACATACGCTTTATATATAGGTATAATAGTATATATAGTATAGTATATATAGTATAGTATAGTATATATAATATAGTACTTTATATATAGTATAGGATATATATATGTATCGGTAATTTAATACTAAAGCAATTCCAAAGCCGCTTTCTCAAATTTGCTACAGGCCATAGCTTTTATCCGGCACTGGTTCTTGGCCTCTGTTACTTTTGAAGACTAAAAGTAACAAGTTTTTTATGGATTGTGTGTAGCTCGCTAACCATTATGATTTTAACAGAGTAACGCGGGCTTGTTGGCGTGCCTCGGAATGGGGCTCTACCAGGAAGTGTCTAAACCCTATGGCTTGAAGAAGCGAAGGGATCGTCGGCCTGAGGGCGCCTCATGTGAGACTGAACCTCGGGCTCAGGCGGCGAAAGGGTTTCGGACGGTGATTAGTACGCACGCCTCCGAGGCCGTGGTGTGAGCCATATCCGGATGACGTCAGAAGTCGGGGAATATCGTCTTTGCCGGCGAAGTCGCTGTACAGAGCTAAGAAGAAGTCGACTCTTCTTTAGAATATGAGCGGTTCTATATATTTTACAACCATATAGTTTTTAAACAAATATATCACTAATGAACCTTTCAATTCAACAATTCAATGATAATATGTAACAAATATAAGTTTTAAAAAGTAATTGTTACTTACCTACCATACAACGAGGAATTAAAAAAGCCCAGCTCAGTTCACGACAGGCTTAAGTAAAGGGGAAAGGGGTTCTCTAAATATACTACATAGTTGCACATTTGCAAGGTGCACTTTTCCAAATGAAAACTGACACTAAATAAATTAGCAGATGTGAACGTTGCAATTTTTCATATTTGCTAATTTAGTTATTTGAACGTTCCAAATTTTATATTTCATAAAACTTTCTAATGAAGTCGCTGAAAATGAAACAAAATATAAAAAATAGACCGTAAACTTTTCTTTAAAGCAACTTCATTGGCAAATATAAAAATAGGATGTTACAATAAATCATGAAAACAAATAGAAAAAATCGCAAATGCCTTATTTATTACAGATAATACGTGTCACGAAAAAGAACAAGCGCGATGGACGATTTATACAATTAAAATGCGAATGAGTGCTTCTTATAACACAATTTCATTAAATAACAAAAGCACTCGTTCTCGTACAATTATATAAATTCTGGTATAAATTGTCCAAACCGTCTGAATTATGTATGTGCCTCGTGAAATGACCGACATTTTACGTGGCACATACTTAATAAATTTACTGTAATAAAATATATACTTAATCCTGCATTAGCACATATAATTATATTATTATTATATATTATATAAACATGTTTTTATATACATATAAAAACAGTTCGCAATGCAATAATAAAATTATTACTCTAAGAAATTTTCCAATCTATTAAATATACAATTAAACACGTGAAGCAAGAATTGCGTGATCATAAACCCTATTTGCTTGATATGGTCATGTAAAACGACCTATTGTTTTCTCTTTCTGGAAGTTTTGACTCGTGGGAGAAGGAGACAGACAACTAGAGCTCGCCATAGTTTTTGTTCTTGGAATATTTTACTAGCACACGCAATTAATTATCATATGTCTATCGTATATTACTACCGAGTCTTACACAAGAATAAGAATGTTTCACAGGTTTCTGACTGATCTTTGGTTACAATTATTCTAAAAAATTATGTTTTATGACGATCATAGTATGTTTAAAACTAGCGAAATACGTATATTTAGTAATTTCGCACTTGAGTTTAAACCACTAGTTTTACAAGTAGACGCCAAACTCAATCAGAAACTCGCTTCAGAGGCTTAGCGGGTGGCAAACGAATGTTGTTTTCGAGAAATTCATTGCAAAGTTTTAGACAAGTTTTTAGGCATTCTGCCCTCACAGTCGTTTGAAGAACGCTGAGGATCAACGTGTGTAGAGAAGTTCTTCAAACGACGTCAAACGACATTAAGATAGGTATTTCTAAAGAATGCATCCGAAATTCCTGCTACTTGCAGATAGTTTACAAGAAGTTGAAATAAAGCAAGAGGTTTATTGTAACCCAGAATCATAAGACTACCAACTGCTTTAAGGAAAAGTCTAAGAAGGCACACAACGTAATTCTGCTGAACGAAAAGTAATATCACTTTAATGATAGCTAAACTCCGTAATAAAGGCAATTGAAGAAGTCAAGCAAATAGACAAAAATGCTTCAAAATGAATAAATAGATCTAGAATTATAAAATTGTTTCTTAAAAACATCAATTGATAATAGCTCTAAGTTTCTGAATTAATTTGCATTTTTGATTTAAGCAATTAAACATCACCCTTTAACGAAGGAAACATCTTGAGAAAATGTGCATGCCTAAGAGTTACCCATAATGTTCTCAAGGCCGTGTGAAGTCTACCAATCCGCACTTTGCCAGCGTAGTAGACTACGGTCTAAACCTTTCTTATTCTGAGAGAGAGACCCGTGCCCTGTAGTGGACCGTAATGGGTTGATGATGATGACGATAATATAATATATTTCTACAAGTAGAAACTAGATTGAACAACGTGTACTGCGCTATAAAAATGAACCTTATTTCCATTAAAGTAAGAAGGTAAGTTTGCTATATTTCTCGATTATAAAACATTCATTTGCCAAAAGCATTGTCCAAATACACTAAATGTCACATACCTGCACCGCCATCGGCGCTGGGTCCCAACATGTTATGCACCCTGTTTGCATACAGCACAAAGGTTGGGTACGGAATGTCATATTTTCGTGCAGCCTGAGAGAGGGACAGCCCCTCCTTCAGAACAGAGAATATAGCCTCAGCCATAGTCTCCGGGCGCCAGGACTTCAAGGGCCCACGCTCGCGGAACCTCAGATTGTGCACAATGCTCTGGTTGGTGTTCCAGCATTTCTGCCACATAGACTGCAGCTGGTACTGGTAGCTATCTGCTGGAAATGAAAAGGCTCGTGTTAATATAATATGAAATGCAAAATGTTATATAAAATTTATATTTCCTCCAAGTGTAGGTAAAAAACCATTAAAAATTATAGTGGTTTGAATTATTCTAAAGAATCACAACATTTTTCTTCTTCTTGCTAACATTACAACATACTTCTGCAAGCTTGAAGACAGACTTGTTGTGTTGTTTTAGTTTTTGGCATAATTTTCAAGACCGACCTGTCAACCTCCATTATGTTTTTTGTTACTAAAATATCCAAGTCAAACAACAATATTTATTATGTTAAATAAGTTAGGTACTGTGTTCTTGAATAAACCTCAATAAACATAATTTGAAAAAGAGATAATAACTATGCGATATTAGGACTGATAGTTGATCGCAGACTGGTTTTAGACACGCGAGGGCCGAAGGGTGGGCGCCGCAAGTAAAACAGCACATTTCACTTGTTAGAATAGGCATCACGAGTGGCTCCCAGGTCCAAGATTTGTTATGTACTTATTGGATTATGTACTTTTTAGTTCTCATTAATATCTAGTTCGGAACTCCTGAGTCAGGTAATTGATTTTGTGGATCGGGTTGCTTCGAAAGTACCTTAAGGTCTCGGTCATTATCACTAATATGTCATATATATATCATATAATTCTTATAGCCAACGCTTTTGAGCAAGATTTAGGAGCAGTGGGTATGCACTTTAAAGAGGTGAGAATTGAGAAATGAATATTTCATCTAAGGCTCGCCTCTTGCCTCAGGGATATTTATTGAGCAGCCAAAAGTTGGATATAAAATAATAATGTCAATATCAATTCGACCCACACTTACACACACACACACACACACACACACCAGAATGATAAATAAAAACAACTTCCTATTTTATGCTACGTTGGCGTCCACTTCAAACATGCCTTATAGCACTAAGTTTTTTTTAGCTTTGCTGATCAAACACATTATGCACTCCATTATGTATTCTACATTAAAGCACACATCTAAAATATCAGAATAATATTTTCGTAAGGGCAAGGCCAAGCTGCGGCGTTCAACCTGCGTCCAAAAACATGCGTTCAAAGTACAACCAATCATAAGCAGCTCACGTTCGAGCCACAATATTCGCATGCAAACTTCAACACGAAGCGCCGAAGATTGAACGAATAATACCGTTAAATAATATCTCACAATTTTTATTAAAGTGTATAAACATGTCATACGGCGGTACATAGATCTTTTTTACAAGCTTATCATGAGAAAAATAGATTTATGTACCGATATGTTACTTAAAAATAAATTATGATATCTGTGTGTTTAACTTTTCACACAGTTAAGTTGTCATAAAAGTGCATTCACACTACGCCGTAACACATACGGTATATTATCAAGTCCATCTTTCTTTATTCAAATAGTCTTCTTTTCAAGCGTTCATACATCTATTTTTTTTTCGAAAGTTGGCATCAAAATGATGAAATAGAGGTTATATATGCGATAATTTAATAAAATAAAAAAAAAGTAATTCGTCCTTCAATAAGAGTTAAAAGTGCTCGGCCAGGGCACTTATAAGACTCGGTGCTAAAAGGAGTATTTATAAAGAAAATATATTAGATTCATAAATTTTTCACACAATTTAGAATATTAAAATCTGTGCTGGAGACATGCTTTTAAGTTTTTCAAATTGGACTTTCTGAACCTGTCCGTTTAAAAATTAGGTCCGTCTGTTTCAAAATTAAGATAGTACTCATATATAAACCTTTAGTAGCATGTTCATACCAGTGCATCGTTTGTAGCGTGAATTCACCTTAACTTGCAAAATAATTAAAAAAATAAAACCCCTACATACTGACCTCTGGAAAATCTATATTTAAAGAAAGAAATTGATTAAAATTGTATTAAAATAAATATTAAATTGTATTAAAATAAATAAAACACTCATTTAATGGCAAAAATTTATTAAATAATGTACTTATTACTCTAAGTCTTTATAATATAACCAAAATATTTACGTACCTACCTCAAATCACATTTACAAAGTAACCTAAAAAATATTTAAATTCGAATGGTTTTTTTTAAATAAACGGTAGACCAAATAATTAATATTTAATTCCTTAATATATTGGATATATGATATATAATCATTTCAGTCTTTTGAAGTGGGATTTTTTAAACAGGAAGAATAATTCTAACAGTCTTTAATTACTAAGGATAACTACAAATCAAAATTACAGAACCAGCGTAATTTGTAGCCAAGTGTTTTTTCCTCCAATGGCAAAGAATATTATGCATTCTTCTCCAAGAACTTAAAATCCACTTTAATTTGCTCCCGAGAGCCAAACCCGACAGATAATCAAAACAGGCCTGTTTTACTTCGTACCTATACTATTTACTTAAATAAAATTTTATACAATAATAAGTTGGATGATTTTGTTTATCTAATATTATAATTTGTTTTTAAGTATTTAATTACTTATTACACTGAAGTAATAGGACGCAATATAGGAGTATTAAAAATGCCTATTCAACTTAATAATTACAAGTACTACTTAACAAATATAGAAAAATAAATTAATCCCACCCAGCGAGTCAAACCTCCTCCCTTCAATTACCTACAGAGGTTTTAAAGTTAGATAGTTAATACAACATCATTAAAAAATAATATACATAAACATCACAGGTTGATTAAGTCCATAATGTGTTAAGTACTATTGTCATTATTTACAAATTTACAATGAGGAAGCTTAGTTAAAAATTAATAAGTGCACAGTGCATGGATTCACTGTGGGAGTTCATAGTAAGGTTTCTAAATACAAGTCTTAGACGTAAACTAAGCAGACATCATCGATTTGTAATACTTAACTGTTATCTAAACAGTTACGTTAGAAAGAAGTGGGTAGTCGATATAACATATCTGTGGCCTGGTACTAACAGAACCAATATAGATTTTCATCATTTTTTGGTGGGCAATAGAACAATGAACAAACATGAATTGTTATTATTTAGGTACATGTAATTCATAATGTATTATGGAAAACATATTTAGGTGTTATTTGATTTTAAAAGACTGTCGACAAACATACACCTTTATAGCATAGAATACTGTTTTCAATAATCTGGTATTTAAATCGACACTCTTGTATCAAAAACATAGTTTGGCTCATTTGGCATCAGGCAAAAGATATGTAAACGCTTTAACGTTATTAACGAATGTTTGTCATAAAATATCTATTGAAATCACGATATTATATCGTGTTATTTATAGATTCAACCCTAAATAAATACAAGAAATTAGGTGCCATATTATTTCACTTAACTTATGACAGAACTAGCTAATTTATTGGTCTAAGGTGATCATGGTTGTTTATCGCATTCTTAGCACCATTTAACGCGGGCATGACATTTTTAGTAACTATTAATTTAAAATTTTGGTATAAAAAAGTCGATCCCACTGTTTTTACGCTTAGATCTTTTGAATAACACAACAGATTTTGATATAGCTTTTAGCAATAGATATAAAATGTACAGAAAAGAAAATAAAAAAAATTGAAATCTTATATTCGTTCAAAGCCGGTGAACAGAAACGGTGTTTTCTACACCGAATCGTTAAGTACTAGACCACACTAGTGAGTAGACTATGGAAATGAAGTTTGAACAATAACACTGGAATCAAAAGAAACGCTACTTCAAAGTTCCCGATACAAAGTTCACTTAGAACTTTCGGACTACTGATAAAGTTCGTTCACAATTTTCCTAGCTAGAAACAATAATACAGACTAGTTAAAGACATATTCTAGACAAATGCTTTGATATTTCAATATGAATAAAACATGATCAAGTATTCAGTTATGAAGTTATTATGGTACCTACTTGCTAACTAGTCCCGGCTCTTCCTTGGAATAAACCTTCATATGCCTTTTATTATGTATCAACTATAATTTCTGCGATTATCTATCTAAAGTTAGCTAAATTCTAAGTTATATCCACGTTAAATTAAAAAAAAGATGAACCAAAAAGTCAGCTTACATCTATCTTCCTTAACTAAACGTATGTGCAACTTTGATATTTTTATTACTTTCTAAAATAAAACAAATGTGCGTGAACATACAAATTAATAATTTTATTTACATAATTATATTATGCTTAGATAGAAAGCGCGCCTGTGCAGTGCCATTTATTATTAGCAATGGCGCTAATATACATAACTCTTATTGGTAATATTGCAGGCGCTTGGATATAATAAAATTTTATAGATATTAGCGCTTTCAAATCGATCGCTTTCGATCTTAAAGTCATAGGTTTCAGGTTTCAGTTTGTCCACACTTCCTAAATAAAGCTCGCAAAAAATTAGAGGTGCGTTTCATGGATCGAACTCTGTCTCCCGACATTGGAAGCCAAAGTCCTCTAACCACTAGGCTATCATCGCTTTTACAGAGCACAGTTTACGCTCGACATATTGAACTTAGATGAATGAACTAAAACCGCATGTTTGACGCATTTGGAGACCTACATTATTCTATAATTTTTTTACTAACGAATGTTAATGCGCAGAGACGGCATATTCAAAGGCAAACAGGTGGCGCATTTGTAATTACTCGTAAACAATCAGCCATGTGTCTGTTTCCCCTAATTTATACACCGTTATAAAAAATAATTAAGTATTTCGTTGTAACTGTTTTCACGGTAAAAAAAGACGAGGTGGGTATATTTTCTTAAATGCGTAAGAGTGGAGAGTAAATTACGGCAGATAGAGCAAGCCGTTTTGTGTTCAATGGGCCTCAAGTTAATATATTTTTTGTGAATAATTCCTTACATCCTGCGAATCTTATCATATACCAATTCTTTGTTTTTCGTATATTTATTTTTGTGTTTTTGAAATCTTATTTGTTTTTTGTTTATTTAAGCGCTCCAATCTCTGGAATCATCACCAGTCGGATCAGTCATTCATCATTTCTTCCCTTTTGCAATTGATATTGTAAATATTGCGGAAGGTTAAGATTAGATCAAAGTTCGCCTTTGGCCAGTATGGTAATTGACAGAACGAAGTTACGTGGAACATCGAATTTCACCTCAAGAAGTTAAGAAACGATTTTAAGTTAAGTATGAAGAATAATACATATTCATTACCGTTATTAGTACTCATTTATATTAAAATAACTCTGAAACTTAACAGCTTTTATGAGATAGAAGATCCGATTTCGCTAAATTATTATAATCTTAATTAAAAATCGCAATCGCTGTAGTGTACTGTGGTTCCATATTTCAATATTATAATTGTGTTACGTCTACACATTGAATTACATACAGTGGCAATTGGCGAATTGTGTACGCAATTACAGACGGAATTTGATTTTATCTCAATGGAGCTGCAGTTTTAATTATAATAATTATTTCTATTTTATCTTTACAACTTTTTGTTGTACCTCAATGCCCTCGGCGGTTTCTATTAATGAAGCAAGAGAACTAAAGTATAATTAATTTTAGGTAGGTGTTTCGTTTTACCTACGTGTCTGAAGAGTTTTGTTTTAAAGAACAAGCACAATATAAAAAAGGAAATGATCTCAAACACTTCTTGTATAATTTTTTAAACATTGTATCTTTTATTGTACGGTTTGTTTTGAATGATGACTTTCTGTAATTAACTTTCACGGGTTGTGGTGCGACACTCAAATATAATGCAAGAGTTTTATTTTTCTGTCATATTTGGTTGCCTATAAAAAGAACAACATATCCCAGGGCATGACAGGAGTATTCCTGTCATGCCGTGCTGCGAGGTGCCATCCTGTGTCCGTCAACCTGAGTTGTTAGACCTCATGCGCCTGTAACTACCAGCACCCACGCCCTTTAGCCCGGAACACAGCGTTGCAAAAATTCCGCGTTACTGCAGAAATAAGGATTGCAGAAGTACTTCCCCGGACGAGCTCTAACACAATAAATTCTACTATCTCTAAAAAAAAACCCCTTCTTCTACTAAGACAGAGAGATAAGATCTCCCTTCACTCCGGTATATATGTAACTTTCATTACCAAGTTCTTTAAAAGAATAATTAAGCGAAGTTATTGTTTTTTTTTGGGGTTAAGTTAATTACTCATATCCTATTTGATATGGGGATCTAAAGTTGATGGCTAATAAAAACTTCGTAGCCTTTTGCCATTAATAGTGTTGTGGAAACTATATATGGATAATTGCTATGATGATCATTTGCAATAAGATACAACTTATTTAGGTATCGCGACAAAACAACACATAAAACATCATGTCTTTAAAAGAACTACAAAGATAGCTATCAACATGCAAGCATTCCCATCGGAAAAATACTAGATACTTAAATAATTTGTGGCTGTTACGTTTTTTAGTATGAAGATGATTATTTTTTTTATTATTTTATAATTATTTAATAATTGATCTACGTTTTATTTGACATATGTTGACGTTTGGCAAAATATTCGTTAATGCATTCGAAATGGTTCTAATCGTTGATTTAATATGTTACTATCGGATAGCTAGACTACACTCTAAAAAAAAATTGGTTATTCCTAACAAGATAGTGATTGTTGTGATCAAGCATCTTGTTTCCATACGAGCCTAACAAGAACATAGATACATCAAATAAGATGATAATGATTGTTTATCATAATTCAATGGACTGGGCAACTGTATTGCTTCTATTATTGTTACTTAACTAAGGCATATTCTTAACTGATTCAATTTACGTACTTGTTTAAGCTAAATAATTAAAAATCTATGTAATCATACAAAGAAGTAAATAATAATAGAAACAACGTATTAATTTGTTAGAATCAATGAACATACCTACATTGTTAGCTCAATCTATAATGAACTTGCTGCTATAACTAATCAGCTTTTGTTGTTATGTTTATTATCATAATTGTTATAATTTATATAACGTCAACTAAGAGAAAATCTCTCTTAGTTGGCTTTCTTTTTTTAGAGTGTAGATAAGCACTGTAAGGCACTGGTTTTATTAAAGACGATTTGACCTATATGGCGATGATGAAGCTACAAAACGACATCGGGTATTTAATAGAGACGTGGCGGATGCCACTGGCTTTATTTTAAAAGGGTTTTATAAAAAGGATCTAATAAAATGGAAAATATGCAACGAGTCATATCGAGTAATAGTAACATATAATATTAATGCGCATTGCATAACAGCTTTTTAAATAGGTAGCGGTCTTTTAATCTTTATAAAAGATCAATCTTTATGGATTTTGTCATTAGTTTTTTTTAAATACATTGACATTGCTTGAATTGATTGTAATATCCCACTGTTGGGCTAAGGCCTCCTATATCGTAGGTAAGACGGTTGAGAGCATGTCTGAAGACAACTTTTTCCATCAAGTTGTTTCAATGCGATTTTAATGACTGTTTACATTAAATCAATTGTTTCAACTATTGAATGTTCAATTGATATTATTGATATACGGGAGTGTCTATTGTAGAACGAATGAGCTAGTTTTTAATTAGATTCAATTTAGAGTAACTCCACACACAAATAGCTACCGCCATAGGAATTATCAGTAAGATGATTACTGCGCTTACTTAATTTGGTACGCTATCTACTAGTTTATCTTTACAAATTCAATTTTAAACTTCCTGTGGTTTAAACAGTATTGTTCAGTATCCTCCTTGCTGTAGTTTGCAATTCTCTGAATAACTCTGTTGCGACAGTATCTTTTGAGACTGCTCGAGTCAAACACTCTTCCAACTTTAGACAGTGTTCCAGAACCACTGGAAGTTTGAAGAAGGGTTAATCATTCCGATTTGAGTAAACCACTCGTCCATCGTATTCATTGTAGCAGGTACTGAGATCAGCTAAATTAAAATTAATTATAATCTATTTGTTGGCCGTTCAAACGCTTATAACTTAACATACGAGGCTAGTTAACTGTTCAAATAGATTTCTAAAAACATTGTAACTTGCAACAACAAAAAGTAGGTACATAACTCAGGAATGTTTTTAGCTATTGACCGAGTCCCAATTCTGAAGAATCTGTCAGCACGTTCAACGGTAATTATTGATTCGTAAAAAAACAATTTACTTATCTACTAAGTCGTTCACGAAGATAACTTTTCTAATATTTATAAATAATAATAACCTACCTACTAAAATAAAACTAAATTAAATCTAAAACGTCTTCTAAATCACCGCACATAGTCTTTCACAATTATTTTTAAATTAAATTACATCTTTAATATATGTTTTTCGAAACGTATTCTAAATTATGTTACAACCATGGAAACCTTATTATTGAAGTGTGATGGGATCTTTTATTTAAAAAATTATAGACTAGTTTAGTGTGTCCGGACCTCGAAATATCCTGACTATGTCATGTTTAAACATACTTAAACAGTCGCAAAAACACGTCGGTCGTTCCTTTGTTTTATTCAATACAATGTAAGGGTTTTTTATAGTAAAGAATTGTTATAGCTCAAGTGACCCGACGCGTTTAAGGGTTAAGTTCCGTTCCTCGAACTATAACGGGTCACAGGTGGCAACGTTTGTCCTATAACCCCCTTCTAATTACTTTTTGTTTTAATAGAAGCTCGGGGCATTATCGACCTTATGTCGTTGTCTGTTGAGGCTACTTTAAAACAATGCAATTTAGGTTTCCATGTGTTGAAAGATGTTTTAACGATGTGTAAAACAATGGCCGCGGTCGAATGTTATTTGTATATTATTACTGACACTGTTAGCAAAAACACAGCTTTTTACAAGCTAACGTTGTAATTGTGTATCATTCTTTTTTTTGTCAAAATCGTGAATATTTTTATTCACCTATTTACAGTCACTTGAATTTTCAATCATGTTCTTTTTGTTGATAACGATGTAACAACCATACCTACCAATTTACTATAACAACTTCAATAGAAGGCTCAAAAATCATTACAAAGATAAATATTGTTCAAAACTTGAAATAGGACAGGACAGCATGTGGATAAATAACTAGTAATTTTATTACTTGTCATTTCGAGCAAAATTTTGAGGACAAAAATTTTCATTGCTTGACCCAAATTCTCTATGACATTCTAATTTAAACTAAACGAAATGGATTTTGCCCAGCGGTTAGGCGCTCACCCCGCCGAGCTCGACTTCATTTTCGAGAGGCCGAGTTCGAATTCCAGCACGCACCTCTAACCTTTCTAAGTTATGTGCGTTTTTTAAGTCATTAAAATATCACTTGCTTCAACGGTAAAGTTAACCTGCATGCCTAAGAATTCTCAATAATGTTTTTAAAAGTGTGTGGAGTCCACCAATCCGCACTGGGCCAGCGTGGTGGACTACGGTCTTAACACCTTCTCATTGTGGGAGGAGACCCGTGCCCTGTAGTGGGCCGGTAATGGGTTGATATGATGACAACGATGATGAAATGGAGTTTGGACTAAATTTGGCACTTAATTAAAAATTCTCGCTGAGTTACTGAAATTACTATGCCTTATGCTTTAGTAAGGCCAATATTAATAAAAATCTGGGCAAGTAAATACAACGGACATATAGACAGACGGACAGAAACACCCTTAAAATATGAAAGTTATAAATAACTTTTCATCAAATGCCGTATGTACTAACGTAGATATTTGTTTAATTTGATAAATGGAATCAAATAAGCCCCTATAGTCTTATATACAGTCCCTAAGTATATATTTAGTAGTAGTGTATAATTAGTACTCCTCAGTTCTAACTATACATTACACCAATGGAAAATTGCATTAATTTTAGCGACTGTATAGTCATAGTGTATAGTTCGGAAACGTGCTTTTATTCTTGTAAACAGACGCTTTTGTTTGTCACGGAGCATCTAAGCGCGTGACGTAGCATAGAGACAACGGATCACGATTACAGCAGCTATCGGAAATTTCTAGAATTTTACCCAAAGGACACTAGTGGCGGCTCAAACAGTCGCGCTACCCACATATAATGAGAGGGATTGATGCATGATGCTGGTCTAATGCGGGATGGCGGGTTTTAAAGATTATAATAACACCTTAGTGATAATAGCTGGGTTCGACGTTAAAACGTCGATTCTATCTTGAGTTGGTAATTCACATTTCATGACAAAAACACTAAATAGCTGACAAGTAGTGGCCCGACCTGGGAACAACCAATAGACCGACGAACTAGTTATTAGAATAGGAAAAATAAAAAATAAAGGATGCAAAAACATAAAACCGATACACTTTGTGTTATTCAAATATTAGTGAGCTGAACACGGAATGTAAAATGTTTTTCAATAGTAATATTCTATGTTTAAACAAGCTCTATTCGAATATTTTATTAACTCATATCCATTTCGTACAAATGGGTTTTCTTTTTCAATTGAATGGATATCCTATAAATGAGCTTATCTTAAAAAAACTTCGAAGCCGAACTTATAAATTGGTTGTTAGTTCAGTCGAGTATCCGTCTAGACTTATTTATTAACCTGTAATATTTTTGTTTGCACGCTACACCAAAATAGGTAACACGCCAGCTTACTCGTAGGAACATTTATCCAATAACTATGGTGACAAGACAACAGACCATACCTAATACGCATAATGACCGTCAACTGAAGCCACGAAATATTAACCACGGAAACCTTCGCCACGTATTTTGGTAATAACACCACACACGCGAAATCTTGCAACCTGAACGTCGGCAACACAAACAGTTGTCGCGTTGTCGCTTCGTTGCATCGGGTTGAGCCATTTTGACAAATCCCAACATCCTAAAAATTCCTAAATTCCTATAGCAGCTAACACCGAGCCATGTAACTTCGCACGAGTTATTTGTCTTGGGGTTTCGTGGCGTCGGTTGTTAAAACTTATATACCTTGCCTTGTTTGTTACCTATATATAAAAAGTATTTTTCTATTGGTTTTAATTGCTTAACAGCCGACGAATAATTTAGGAATGCTCATCATGAAATTGGGCGGTCTATTATTTAACAGTTTTACTTAATTGTAACTTAGTCGTAAGCTATCAGTTTATCACTAAATATAAGCTATTATTTTCTTACAGTTAGTTTTCTTTTTTGTATTGTATTACAGTTAGCTTTGGAAGCCCACTAAGCCTGCCAGTTCAACTGATTCATAACAGTTTAAGGAATTATATTAAACTAGCTGACCCCAGCACCATCTGTCGGGCTGATTTGTGAATCTAAACCATTCGAGTGCTAACCAAACGCATATCGAAAAATGTATTCAAATCGGTCCAGCCGTCGAGGAGGAGTTCAGTGACATACACACGCACACAAGAAATATATAGTAAGATATACAAGTTAATTACAAAGCAGCACCACAAATGTATTTTTAGTCCAATTTATTACTCTATATATTTCATGATTCATCTTAAAGAGGGAGGAGGTTATTTATTTGACTCGCATTCTTTTGTTATATATACGGTTTATTTTATTTAACCGTTAACCATTAAGTACCATTACATTTTATGAGGATCTGATAAAAAAAATCTGAGACAGACCATGGAAGAAGAAAGAATTTTTCTTTTCGAACATAATTATTATTTGAATTTGCCACATCTCATAAATTATTTTTTCATCTCTTAGAGACTTACCTCAGTAAGCAGGGGTGGCAATGGCGGGGATCCACTAACATGATTCAACTACAATTAGTGGCGTGCACTTCATATAAGCAGAAAAGCACTGCATACCCTAAAAATTTTGTATTACTCATAAAGGGGAAGGATTTTTCCATTTTATGCCATTTTCCTTCTTTATGCATACCCTGGTCATAAAACCTGTGCACGCCACTGACTACAACCCCAATTTGCTTCGAGCCGTATTAAAAAATATATTCATTAATGACTTGTCAATGAAATGTGTGTACGGTTTACAAAATTAATATGTAACACACATACATGAATTAGCACTCATCGTCAGTAGTATGACTTTCATTTTTTACTTTAGAATTCTTAGTTTTCGACCCTACTTCATAATAAAGAGATACAATCGAATGCTTTTTACAAAACGCCCACCACCATCGGAAGCCCGTTAGACCTATGAAAGCGAAACTCGGGTCCCTGCTGCGTCTCAATTTTTCAACATAAGCTAATACTTCGGCTAAAGATTTTTTAGTTCGTCTGTTATATGGGGACACGCTAGTTTCGCAACAGAAGTCTAATATGGCTCTTTCCTCGCTAGCTAGCAGTCCGGCTTCGTCTAACACTGCCATACGTTTTGATTTTCCTAGTATATTATCGTACAATGTTCCTTTAGGTATTCCGAAGTGTGTGGCAGCTTGAGTGAACCTCATCCGCTGTCTGACGACGGCTTGGATCGCCTCCTGGAGCTGGCTCTGCGTCCACGTGGGGGCCTTCAACTTCAGGGTATGACCGTGGTATTCTAGTCGACAGATACAAGCAACACTACGTGTAAACAAACTACCCACAAGCCACACTAACAATGTATTTTCATGTAAGGGTGAATTCAAATTAGCCGCCGTGTGACGCAGCAACAAGGCTCTGTCAAATCATATCCCTACACATAACAACTACAAGCGGAAAAGCTATTAGGGTTATTAGCTAACACAATTGGATTGTGTGTGTACACACATTTAATGTTTAATTACAAATTATTAATTTATTTGGTAATGCAATGTGCTTTTAAGACCTAAAGTAATCTCGAATACGACGAAAAACGTGGAGCGCAATGCATAATTGATGTGTGAATAGTTCACCTATGCCAATAACAATTTTATTGTACTGCAAATTATATTAACTGTTGTGTGAGTTTTCTCAACGACAGCTACTCCCTAGACTTCTAACTATTATCTATTGCATGCGCCCCACATTTAACGTTTAGTGAGGTATCATTTTATAATTATACCTACTAGTAAGTACGTAATGTCCGTTTAAAAGAATGTGTAGGTTATATAACTTTCGCTCTTTCAACAATTTCATCATATCATACTGATGAAATAGCCCAAATGCTCGAAGCAATTCCAGTAAAGTACCTAATGCAAAAAAAATATTTACGATTCATAAGCGCCTGTGATAGACCTATTTGAATAAAAGAGTTTTATGTTACAACTTTTCGGTCGTTCTAGTTCGTTGAGTTTGTGTCGCACGACATTAATGCCTCTGCAAATAATTTTTATGAATTTGGCAGAGCTCTGAACTCTACTGCTGACGTGCGACATACAGCGGCTAATGTGAATGTAACCTAATATTGTGATCGTCAATTCAGTGATACAAAGTATATATTGTTGAAATTATTTTCAATTTCTATTTGCCCGTACACATGACAGAGTTTCAGCTCCGGGTTTGATATTCAAATTCCAAACTAGCAATCTAAACAGATCGAAAATGTTACTATTCACATTTCATATAGAAACATACAATGTTTCTATATGAAATGTGAATAGTATTGACGTTACAAATGTTTTAAACAATAACAATAGCTATCTATTATAGCTATTCTAAAAAATAGAGAGTTATTTATTAATTTATAGCCTTCATGATTTCTGATTTGATTTGGTCTTTAAATTATTATTTAAAAATGGCGTAAAAGATTTTTGCGTAGCTTATTTTTCATGTTCATGAGGTAGGACAAATGTTTATAAACCACAATTTTTGAGGGCCTTCAATTGTACAAGAATTTCGTCTTTGGTGATCATTTGTTTGAGTAACTGCATATTGCACGAATATTCACTACGCACGAACAACAACACAACAGTATATACTTACATATTGTATTAACAAATTATACGGGCAGTTATAGTTTGCACTCTACGTTGCTATAATCTGTTACGTTTTAAACAATAAAGAATTGAAGTTAAAATAGGGCGGTACGATTACCTACAGAAAGTTTCTCACGGTATTATTTTATATACCTAAATGAATGATAATACATTATTACTGCGGGCTATACTCACCTAATAGAATTGAATTACGAAATAATAGTTGAAGTGCAGTAACAACTCCATAAATTATTCAAGTAAAAGGATACACGTGTCACAAAGTGCTTATTTGTGACATTATCGTGTTTAAGTTATTTACACGTTTATTATATCGCTTAAAATATATGACGTTTAATACTCATACAGAGCCATTAAAGTTTAATATCTATGAAATTGTCATTTTTCCGATAGTTATTTATACCATAAACATGGTTAAAGATTTTTTTTAAAAAAACCAAAATTAAAGTTTAGATAGTTTTAAAAAATACCACGATAAACAGACTAGCAGAAAGTAAAAAAAATAAAAATTAGCCTTTTTTAGATTACTCTTATACTACAGATAATTGAAACATGCATATAAAGGCTAACTTTGCGCTTACATTTATTCAATCGATATCAAACCAATAACCCTGAGTGTAAATTCATGATTTTTCGATTTACTTTCTTAGAGACATCGTGAGTGTTATCACAAAATAAATAGATACAGAAGGCTGGGTGCAACCTACGTCCGAACGGCTGTCATTAGCTAAGTGATAGTTGTATATTTAACTGTACTTAAATCATTAAGTTAGGTACTCATTGTAAATGACCAAGCTGTTGGTGATGACCAATGCAAAAACCAAAAAAACGCCAAAATTGGTTATATATGTTAATTAACATTTCATAGTGTATATAAACAACAAAATAAACGATGTTTATTATTTGATCGATTGTTGTCGATCGATGGTCGATTGTTGTTGTCGAAATTGTACGAAATGTAAATATTATGTATAATTTCGACACACGTGCAAGCGTATCAGGCGTTCAATTGTTTTGATTTGAGATCACCTTATGTACGCGTTAATAGGTGCACGGGCCTGTTAATGTCCGTTGTACTGAAGATGGCCTTCTGTATATATTTTTTTTGTGGATATAATTCATAAAAGAAATATATAAAAACTGTTGAACTCTTGACTTTCCATCCAAGGATTCCACTCGTTTGGGCCCCAAACGGCTACGGAAAAGTAGTTTAATAAATATTTAATTTTAAACTTAGTTCATACAACTTATGTCGCACTAAACTAGCCTTTAAAATTTAATAGTCCGACAATTAATGTAAAACTTTTAGAGAATCAGTAATTCGGTATGAATCATCAGACCCACGCCTGTATTTCATCAATGCTGCAAACAATATAATTAATTAATTGTCAGACTATATATTATAAAAGCAACATAAATTAAAAACGGTGCAATTAAAATAGTGTATTTTTATAATGTTTAAAACATTTAACTGACCTGCGATCGACGATGTGGAGGCACCGAGCCAAGCGTGAGAATTTTCAAGCAATTTGGCCTGTAAAGAAAGAAAAAAATATTTATAATTTCTATCAAAATAAAAAACAGGTTGGCTTATTTATATGACTAAGAAATTTGAGGTTTTACGCTCAGGTTGTCATATTTTGGTTAACAAACATATTTTAGTTCTTAATTAATTAAATATCAGAGTTTAAAATAATTAAGAATCATTCGAGTAGATTACCAGGGAGGGACCTAGGGTTAGACCTAGCCCCTCCATGGAGCTCCAATGCGATTGACAGGCTTTTGATATAGGGTATATCATGTTAGATGTTATTGATTAGGACCGGGACAGAAGGCTTAACATGGTCTTCGAGCCATGGAAGTGGACTTAGTCAACCCTTCATCTTTACAAGAAAACCTTAATACTACAGTATAAAGAAGGGATTGAGTAGTTTCAGCGCTTTTGACATTACATCGGGGCGGCAAAAATACCCTTACTGGTCTACCCTAAGCGCGTTTGAACCCTTTTTTAGTTTACGAGTGTAGTTACCGTCATAATTTCCTTAACATGAACAATCAAATGTACGGACTCACGTAATATCTATACGGCCAGCCGTGGGCCCATTTGAATAAAGAAATATTTGATTTTGACATTGACTTTTGGTCCTTTCCTCGCGCCGCATCATCGCGCATTTACCGTAAGTACCATTACTCTGTTTAGATGACTTTGTCAGACTTTCTCATCATCGTCATAATATATGGATTACCGACCTATGGACATATGGACAAGGAACGGATCTCATCTCAGAATGAGAACCGCGGACTTAAATTATCCTTACTTAGATAAATATTAAGTAAGGATAGTTTTACTCAACTCTTCTCATTCGTACAATTTTTGAACACGGGCCTCGTGACTAGCTGTCCAAATGGATTTTAAACCCTTGACCAGCCGTCAAAAATGTTACCGCTAGACCAACTAGGTAGTGAAAAAAAGATTTTTCAAAAGTAAGTAACAAAATTGTAACGTGCACATAAAATCGCTTCACTTTTCATAATTTGGAGGTGAATATTTTGAAAATGCTGTTGACGATGGTAACCGCAGACAATTTTTAAACATGTGTGCCGTGTGTCCGCAACATGTCGCGCGACGCTTCACGTGACATGTCAGTGTCGTTGTTTGGCGACATCTTGCGGCCAACGACGACAAATTTATACAACCATAATTATTTTTGGCGCCCAAAATGTACTACGTAAAATCCGAATCTTCCGACTACAGAAAACACAGAAAACTGGTTTAAATAAAAAAACGCAATAATACTTAAACTAGTTTGTCCCGGGATTGTCACCTAGATCCATTACTCGTAGTCGAATATGCCGACTACTAGTTCACCGAGGTAGTAAAAATGTTAACTATTTTATTTATTATATTTTATGTACGTAGAGTGACAGTAAGATGTTATTACCTCTAGATGTATAATCCCCATACATATGGCGCGTATAAATTTAAAATTTTTAATAACTACAGAGATGTACCGGCTTTAGAACTAATATCAATACCGTATCAATTAAATAACTAATGTTACATAAGCTGAATGAGGCTAAATGAATAGCTTAGATGCATCTGATGTATCGATGTTGACAAGGAGAATTATCTATTGAATGACAAATAAACCATAGCCTATAAACAGAGTTTACCTTCGCAGGGCATGCAAGTAGCACGTCCTACACAATTCCGCCGTGTCAATCAACTTGAGGCGTAAGTTTTCTGTATCATTGTCCTACGGTGTATTATAAGGGGGTAATGCTGCTTATATTGATTTTATTTTTGTACTGCAGAATAAGGCTGTTCGTGCAATATTCGACGGCCGAGTGGCGCAGTGGGCAGCGACCCTGCTTTCTGAATCCAAGGCCGTGGGTTCGATTCCCAAAACTGGAGAGTGTTTGTGTGATGAACATGAATGTTTTTCAGTGTCTGAGTGTTTATCTGTATATTATAAGTATTTATGTGTATTATATTCATAAAAAAATAATTATCAGCTATCTCAGTACCCATAACACAAGCTACGCTTACTTTGGGGCTAGATGGCGATGTGTGTATTGTCGTAGTATATTTATTTATTGTTTATTTATTTATAATATATAAAATGGGCCCAAGAGAGTAATTAAGAGATAAATTTAAAGAAGTTAAAATTACGATGGTGCATAATCAAGACACATTTGAAAATATAATTTATGTACATAAAAATATATCGAAACTTTATATTTAATATTAGAATTAAAAATAAATTTGTGGTTCGGTTTACAAGGCTGCATAAAATTAGTTATTCTTTTAAGGGTATTAATTGTGTATCATTTTATAACACGTTACCAGATGAAATCCTTGAGATGTCTCTCAATAGGTTCAAAGTTTATATAAAACGTACACCGTTAACCACGCCCTTCAGAATGGCAAACAGTACTGCTGCTTGGCGGCAGATAAAAGGATAGTGGCAGTTAATACCCGAACGATCTCTAAAAAATAAGCTCTACGATTAGTGAAACAAGAAAAAAGATATTTGTCTCCTTAAAATTTTCTGAAGGTATAAATTGCGCCTTTCTGATTGAATCACGAAGGCGCATTCTATAGTTATAAAATCTCACAGAGTGCATAGTATATCGCGTATAAAATCATAATAATACCACAGGAATCAGTTGCCAAGAAATTGCCGTATGCCCCATGAAATTGGCTCCGGTGGGTTATATCGTTTATATTTACATAACGCAACACACACTGCGGTAAAGTTATTATATTTAGGCGTAAATTGTTTGCCCGTGTGTACCTAATAATATTATGGCCAAGTTGCTCGCGCGGCGCGTTCATAAATCTATTTTATCGTACGCGAGCAATAAATTTTATTTTGGGATCTTTAATTCTTTGTTATTGAATTGGATTTAGTGTTTTATTCGGGTAAACAAACAATACAAAGCGTTTCAACCGGCACTAAACGGACGGAACCGGTACGGAACGGTAGGGCACGTGCGTGAGCGCGACTAGCAGCACCGCGCGACGTCGCGCGTCAACTTAATAAAACATTTTATTTGTAGATTCTATTGTTACTCATTTACAGCTGGCCATTACACGGCGCTTTTGTCTGCGTTCACAATTAAAACTTCGATAAAGTTTAGTTGTAGCGAGCACAAAGAATGCCGCTCTTTGCGCAGGCGATTCACTGTTCCAATATAAATAAACCGGGACGGAGATAGGCGTAGAATACAGTAGCATTAGATAAAATGTCCGATCGTAAACTTCCTGTTCGAGATCGGGAGGTGTAAATTAATGAATCGATCTTTTCATCTCGCCGTGTCGATAACTCTTAGATACGCGGACGGCGTGCATTCATCTTCAACTATCAAAGTGACAAAGTAGGTCATAGCGTACAATATTTCGGCGTTACGTGATTGTTACACATAAGATCATCATTACAATCCTCAGCCTGTGAATGTCCCACTACTGGGTACAGACCTACTCCCTTATGACAGGGGTTTTAATGCGTAGACCCTCTACGTCGCTGCAATGCATATTAACGATATATGCGATTTGATGATTACTGTCCCAATATCTTAGGAATAAACACCCATGCCAAAGTAATGGTAAGATTCAATAATGGCTGGACCGATTTAAATGATTTTTTTTGTATGCCTTTGGGTGGCAACCTGGATGGTTTAGATTCACACATCAGCCCGACAGATAGCGCTGCAGTCGGAATCTAAGTTATTTTTCTATACTGCAACTAAACGGATGGTTTATTTAGGTACGAGTTTGATTTGCAAATTTCTTTCAGTGTTGGATAGCCCATCTATCATAAAAGGCCATAAAGTATATATCATCACGCTAAGACTAATAGAAGCATAGCACCAATGAAGAATGTTTCAAAATCGGTATTTTTTTCCCTTTGAGAACTTACGCTATGAGCGCTGCGTAAAGTTGTTCCCTTTTCTAGAAATAAGTACTAAAAAAGCCTGGGACAGCACATTTCTAGCTTGTAAGGTTGACTTTTACGCGGACGAAGTCGCGAGGGACCTCTAGTAGCTATATATTATATCAAATTGTGTCATTTTTCAAATTTTGTCAATGATACTTGACAAGGTTAAAAAATAAGAGACACGTTTGAACATCTTCGAAACTACCTACTACCAGAAAACAGGCGAAATAGAATATGAAAGTTTGTATTAAAGTTAAAACATAATCAATTATTGTGGAAGTCATGCCCGCGCGGAATGCAGAAATCATTCGCGTATCCCTGCACTCGTAGTTCACACTCGTAGTTATTTGGCAATACTAGTAAAAAAGCAGGCAAAATAAAAAGTTCATATTTAAAAAAAGTTAATGACAGTGAAAACAACATAAACCGAATTCCAAATGTATTTAAGCATACTTTGACAAAATTATCGGCTTTTGCTTGCTATCTGTTAAAATATTTAGGCTGCCAGAATTTTTCTTATTAATAAAATCACACCATAAAGGGATACCGACATAAAAGCCTTTAGGCAGTCTATGCTCTTAATTAAGTGGAAATTGCATACACAGATTTCTAGTTAATCATTTACGGCCTAATGATCTGGTGCAGGCTGAAAATTGGCGCTTAGGGAGAAATAGACTACCTCATCCGAGTTTTGCATCTATTATCACTGTTACTGGGCTTAAATCTTGTAGTAATTATACATAACCTGAGATTCATTGAGAGTTATAGTTAAGTTAAAATACAGTGCAACCTAAGTATAACGTATCTCAATGTTTCAACTTCCTCGATTTATTAAATTTATTTTTTTATTAGGGAGCCAACGTGCATGCAACTGTCTTAATATAATACGGACACAATTAACTTGTTTTAAAGTGTTGTACCTACTCTCCATTTTAGCCTATCTCAGCATGCATATCATAAAATACACTCTTTTTTACAAATTCCATTTGAGATGATAATCGCTAAACAAAAACCAAAAAATACTTAAATAACAAGGAAAAAAAAAGACTACGGAAAGGGAGAAACTATCATGATTAAACAAATGTTTATTAATTCTATTACCTATTTCATATCTTGGTCAATCTTATAAAAAGCTCCGATTATATTTCGATATTTCTCTTTGAGCGTGTTATGAGAAATATAAAATACATCGCGTAGAACTACTTTTGATACAATCTTTCATCCTCTATAACCTGACCTACTCTGACCGGCCGTGCTCTTACTTCGTAAGCTCCGAAAGGATTTTTTAGTTTTAGTTTCCTAAATACTTCAAAAAATTCTTTTGTTTCATGTCTGACTAATGGACGGTGTGTGTTCGAAAAAAATCAAACTCTTCAGCTTTTAGATACAAAGAGATAGATTAGTATAGATAAATTACCATTTTAACACGGCGTTGCTACTGCCCATATCTAACATTGCATTTCTATTGCATGATTACAGTTGTTCAATATGGCTACAGCATGTTATGCCGACGCAACTTGTGTTTTAATTACATGTCACATTTCGCAAGCAAACACTGGAAATTAATTTATATATTACAGTTTACACTCACACAATTAGCAAATGACTTTATTTATTGTTAGATAGCGATTAGGTTTATGAAGGGAATAAGGACTTCATTTTGACACTCGTTCTTTCACAATATGTTTAGAGTATGAAAGTTATTAAACCGTATTGGTACTCAGGATCCGGGTAAAAGAATAATCACGAGTTCGGTACCATAGCACCTATGATTTTTGACTAAGTTAACGAAATCTACAATTATAAAAGAAAGTTGTGTTATACCGTTTATAACTCAAGAACGGCTGAACCAATTTTAATGTTATATGATTTTATGGATTCCTCTTAGACCAGAATAGGATGAAAAGTATTAAAATATAACATTCATAAAAATCCGCGGTACGAAGTTCGCCGGGACAGCTAGTTGATTATAGGTAATCATCGTCAGAATTATTTCAAAATTATCAACTATTCAAAAGAGCATGGAAACATGCTTAAATGGCTGTAATTCGCAAAACAGCAGGCAGAAGCTATCCAATCCGATTTAGCGATGAGGAGTGTGACGGCCATACCTCTAATTGATTACGCTAAAACGCTTGGGGGTACGTCGCGCGTCGGTAGGGTGGCAAGCTGTCTCCCAGATTAGACCTGAGCCTCAGTACACTGGAAGCTTTGGTCTAGTTTTAAAAGTCGCATATTATTTAAACATTTCAAATTAAACAAACAAGTTAAATCAAAATAAATTGACGTTAAGAAAGTTACAAGAGAAACCAACGTGGCGTACTTATATGTAACACATGATGAAGTTATGCCAGTGTTCCTTAAACCTAGACATCGCCTTAATCGAATGCCTACGCGATGTCTATAAAAAAAAATGTTTCACCAACTCTTAGGTGATAACTATTGGTCAAAGGATGTATAGACGTTACTTATTTATGTATTGCCTTGTTCGTTGTTAGTGTAAACGGGCATACGTCTCCTTTTTATCCCGGAACAGCAACAGGGATCCGTTCTAATACATTTATTACCTATGAGCTGCATAGCGGCTAAGCTTATTGTGACGAAATATTGCATAGAGATAGCTTGCATCCTGGGATAAGAATAATAAACAATTAATATACTACTAGCCCCAAAGTAAGCGTAGCTGGTCTTATATCCACAAGACATGCTACGCTTACTATGGAGCTTACTAATTAAAAGACTTATGAATAATATACATATAAAAACTGAAGTCATTGAAAACATTCATGTTCATCACACAAACATTTGTGGGAATCGAACCCACAACCATGGAATCACTGCGCCAATCGGCCGTCGGATGGATATAAGTAAGTTTTAACAAACCGTTTGATTAACTTTACTCGTACGATTAAGAAAGAAGTGACAATTCGTGGATACTAAAATTACAATAGTCATCATTGAGTCAAAGCAGTCGCACAATATAACATATTGTATATATCTGCAGTTATAACTTTATCCTTGGCTTGACTATGGCGAGCCGGTCGGGTCAAAGGTGAAGACGGAGGAGATCAATTGGTCTCAATTCGAATTAATAATATTCCATCAACGTATCAAGAATGCCAATTTGTTGTATTTGTATCTACTCCATCTTATTAGTCATTCTCTATAACTACTCGTAACTATAAGCGGTAATAGCTGAGTGGTTACGGCTTCGGTGTCGCTTTCCGAAGGGACCGAGTTCGAACCCCAGCTCCTCTAACCTCTAACTTTTCGGAGTTATGTGCGTTTTAATTTAAGTAATTACAATGTCACTCACTTTGAAGTGAAGGGAAACATTGTGAGGAAACCAGCTTCTTTGAGAGTTCTACGTAACTTTCTTAAGGGCCTGTGAAGTCTAGCAAACTGTGGCGGTCTCCACATTACATAACTAGATGGCGCTACTAATCCTGCATCGCGCTAGCGAAGTGTTCACGAAGAATGCCTATATATACAACTTCCAAAAATGAATGATTGGACCTCGGTCCCCGAGCATGATCACCCGCTCGGAGGAAGATCTTCCTATTGTTACGGTCGAGCGTATAAAAAAAAATAGTAAAAAAAAATAAAAATATAAATCCATAGTTGGTGATCATGGTGATGACAACCAACTGCCTCTTTCGTTTGATGGTTAGCTTGTTCAACAAAGGATCACAAGATTCTTGGCTCGAATATCTCAAAGAACATTGCTTCGAGCGAACTGCTCCAAGAAAAATTTTCCACTTATTAATCTTTTTACCCAGCCAAGGAAAAGCTTCGTAAGTCTAAAAAGGTTGTATAACTACGTAGGTGCTTAGATCGATTGGAAATTATTAGGTTATTGAGTTTTTTTGTAAACTCGTGCTAAGTACCAGCCTTTAGTTGGGTAGGTGGAGTTTTTCACTTTCGTGTATCAAAAAACAGGTAAAGCCGCCGGCCTCGTAATTGCACTTACATAATATTATATACATTACTTCATTGGGATGCTAAGTTAATGGTCTATAGCAATACTCCATACTACTTTGTAGTAAAGTACGAAAATCATTGGCAACGCCAATGGGAAGCCGGATCATTAAAAGAATAAGTTTGAGCTCATTGTGGGGCATAAAAAGATTCGACGGCCGATTGGCGCAGTGGGCAGCGACCCTGCTTTCTCAGTCCAAGGCCGTGGGTTCGAATCCCACAACTGGAGAATGTGAATGAACATGAATGTTTTTCAGTGTCTGGATTTTTATCTGTATTTTATTAGTATTTATGTATATTATTCATTAAAATATTCAACAGTCATCTTAGAATGTGAATGAACATGAATGTTTTTCAGTGTCCGGGTTTTTATCTGTATCTTATTAGTATTTATGGATATTATTCATTAAAATATTCAACAGTCATCTTAGTACCCATAGCACAAGCAGCTACGCTAATTTTAGGGCTAGATGGCGATGTGTGCATTGTCGTAGTATTTTTTTTTTATTAACGATGGGATAGCGCTTGACCACAATCATGCCCGTTACAATGCAATGATGAGGTCTAGGTTGGAGCACGCCTGCCTAGAAACGCAGGCAGGAAACGTGATAGTAGTTGGAAGATCAATCACATAAGGATGCCACCACTCACGGCGTCTCGCTGTTCTGTGGTAGAACGAGGACGGAAGAACACGATTGTGAAATTCCTGAGCACGCTCACCTTCCTAGATCCTATCCTTTACTTTTAAATACCTTCATCAGATTGAAATGGGGCTGAGATATTTTCATAAGCATTCCGTTAGCTTTCTTAAATAGCTTAAATTAAAAAAAATATATTTATACTCGATACTCGATATAACTCGATTTAGATTTGACGAAGATAAGTTTTTATGTCGCGATATCCTTCTCCAACAGAGCGCGCATTTCCCACCTACTCAAAATGTGTAAACCGTCAGAAGCATATGTCGACTGCATCTAATAATAATAATATAAATAATAATCCAGTCGCGTCTGAAGGTGGTCTGAAAGTCAATGCAGCGTTACGTCGGCATTTTGTATAATAATATTTCTTGGTTGTGCAATGAAGGATAAAAAAATACTAAGAAAAAAACAAAACAAAACTGACTTTTTGGTAGGATTCTATTGTTAATATACATACCTATAAATGTGCGTGTATCCAAACTATAATACTATAAATGCAAAAGTGTGTCTACTTACCGGAAAAGTCACCAAGAAACATTTAAACGTTATTTTAATAAAATGTATATGACACAGCAGCAAAACCGATCTTGTCAAAACTGTGTTTGGTATCTAGAATACTTTTTAGCAGCCGAGGTTTCTTAAAAGCTAAACAATGCAGACAAAGTCGCGGGCTACATCGACTAATTCTATACGTTTTACAATACATTTGGAAGTTATAGTCAGGCACTTACGAACAAATATTACCGACGGCATACTTTGTGGCGGGCTGCCGTAATAGGCTACTTTAAAGTTTTGACAACGCTGAAGTACGTAAGAGCCACTTATGCGCCAATGTATTGAAAATTCATTTTTACTAGCATCTACCGCGCAGAATTCCTGTTTTCCCGTTTTCAGAGATACGGAATAGTCTAGACCGCTCCTAACAATATTCTTTTCCTACCTCACTGTAAAAGTTCCATAAAGATAGTTTCAGTCTTTCGTGCAATAATACGAACACTTTGTACTCCACCTCTAAATACCTACTTGCAAACTTTAAAATCTGTAATACCTCGAGTTTTCGTATCTTTGACATAGAGGATACAAACATTAAGTTCCTCAGACCGCTACCGAAATAATACTCTGTGAAAATACAGACAAAGACTAGTCCCATAGTTTAGATAACATGTGCAGAGGAATCAAAAGGCATTAAGGTATAGCAATAACTTCCCAGTCGCAAATGAGCCTAATGCGTCGGTTATTACGTTATCCTATTTCAGAGGCCCATGCGAAAGTTTCTGCGTACGAAACATGGTAATAAACTTCCGTATTACGCAATTACCTATGATGCTATATAATGGCAGGATTAATACTTAGTTTTCAGCTATTATATGCTGCGAGAATAAAGTGGCATCTAACTTACTGGGCAAGATCCGAAAGCCGGGTGAAGCTGGAAAATATTAGACATTACTCATTAGGATTCATTTTGTTTGTCTTTAGATGTTCTGATCCAATGGCCCAAAACTTATTTCCTGGTGATTCCTGAGCTAGTCTGGTAATCACCTAAATACTGGTGAGTACCTTTTACTGCAGTAACATGTACAAAGTATTGTTAAAAGTATATTGGTTACTGTTTTATCGTCGGCCACTTGATGATGCAATCAATAAAGGCTTTCGACATTCTCAGAGAAAAGTGACTCCGTGAAGCAATCTTTCCCTTTTTGCTACGATAAATTTAAATATATTATGCCCTTATTTTCCTTGTAGTGCCGACAGATCAGAATACAATTGTCACCACCCCTCCTCGGACTGAGAACGGGCAGCATCTTCCTCTGTACTACAACTACTACCTACTATCTACTGCGATCACTAACCCGTCTGCCCAACGTGGTGATTTTGGGTAAACCCTTACATCGCAGAGCCTATAACAGTGGACTGTTATAGGCTCCTGAGGATAATGACCTCATATTCCCCCAAAACTGTTTTTACACTATTTCAAAAAAGCTTTCAGCTAGTATCTGTCCGATTACGATGACTTCTGCTATTTCAACAAGCCGAAGGTAAGGTCTAAGTGTCTTTATAGACCATGTTGACTCCAGATCCAAGAGAGAGATGAGCAATAAGCATGGCATTAATGATCTTCCCTCGAGAGGAAATTTCACACCTTTTTTTTCTAAGAAAATAAGAGGTAAAAAAAATTCAATGTAAAACTGCAACTTTATACTTCAACCTTCGATTAGTTATATTAACACAGGATATAATAGCTCAGTTACTATATGCAAGGATGTGGTTTTAAATTAAAATAACACATAACTCAGAAAAGTTAGAACCGGGGATCGAATTCGCTCCCTAAGAAAAGAAGGCTGAAGGAAGTCTAACTACTAGGCTATCAGCGCATTTAATAATATCCACCTTAAAATACTTTACTTACATGTCATTACACATATTGTCGACACAACATTTCGTTATTGCAAAATTAATTAAGCTGGCAAGGTGACAATAATGAACAGATACAAATTTTCCCCACAACAAACAGCGCAAACGAACTCATCGATGCGTTGTGGTTAATGAATAAAAAGCGTCGACTGAATAGTTATTTAACACATTTCTTCCATTTCAATAAATTCCGCGAGCATTTTAAGAGTCCCACAGCAGCGAGAATTGAAAAGTACTATTAAAACTCGAGTAGCATTATTATTGATTTCAATTTGTTCGAACAGTTAAGCAGTTTCCACCTTAATACGGGGTTATTCATTTGTATTACGAGAGCCGGCGAAGAATGGGGAGGCGAGGATATATGGCGAAGGATAAAACTAATCACGCATCCTCTTAACGGAGGTAAGGGCGCGGTCTCAGACCTGGCGATCAATGCCAATGTAAATCTCAACTTGTTTTTAAGACGATGAGGTGCAGGTATTCAAATATTGTATTACCGACAAATACAAAACGGATTTTTTCGGATGATACATTAAAGTATGGGTAGTTATCAAAAACCTTTCTATCAAACCAGTAAATGATGTAGAAACATAACGAAAAAGAAAACTATATTTTCTTTTTACATTAAGACATGCGAAGTTTAAGTTGATAAAAAATTAAATTTATATCATGAGAATGGTTACATTTCACGTTGTCTTGACACTGCATGGATAGAGGTTTTGTTATATTTAGTCCTAGTGGATTGAAGTGGAGGCGAGACTGTGATATATGCACTCCACTGCGTTAAATGAAGATCTTCTAGCTGAGCGACTGCATTGTGCCCAATAAATTTAAACGAAAATTTTATTTTCTGTATCGTTACTAGAATATTCGATATTGGAAAAAACTTACTGTAACTATCTTAATTCCCTGTAATTTAATTTAACTGACTCTACTTTGGATTACCTGCAATGTTTAATCAAATTATTTGTAAAATCATCATGTAAATTTTAAAACATGAAATCTGTATTTATACGATTTTAATTATTGCAATATGAACCACAGATCATTAATATGAAAAATGTTAACCTTACCTTCTGGGTTGGGTATGTATTTTCATAGTAATGTTTGCACTCTACTTTTATTAATTATCAGGTAGCTTTTTTTGTCAGTTTAATTATCAGTAAAACCGCATGCCGATATTTTGAGTGAGCGAATGTAACTGAGTAACCGCCGCATCTATCAATGACGCCGCACTCCGCCAGTCGCTTTTGCATTATCCACTTCCACATTACTGTCTTTTTGTTCCCCGTTTGATTGTTTAACCGTGCGTCGATGTGGTATCCAATGGTTATTTTTTTCTATAGCGCTTTCACTTGAAATGGCTTCAGTCAATTGTGGAATATGTTGCTCTTATTGTTACAGAAGAACAATAACTGCCTTCATTTTATATGTTTACAGTGTCTAAAGGCTTGATAGGCACTTTTCTATTCCACCCTCCTATCTGCCATTGTTATGACTGTGTCTAGGACTATTGCTGTGCTTATATGGGACACTATTCATCTGTTTTCATTCATTAGTAATTTAATGCCCCTTTTATTGCTTTTATTATTTCTTCGTCGTCATCGGGGCTTACGGTATTAATTTATCCTTTCTAAAATTAGTTTTTTGTCCTGCAATACATTTTTTCATTTAACTAGTTTCCATATAATTTAATAAATCATGATTGTATATCTATTGAATTACGGGAATACAAACCTTCATTTAATGCAAAACTGAAACAAGTCTGAAAAGTTTGGTGCAGCACAGACATTTTATGGTCCTGCATTTAATATAGTTTAAATCGCGAATAATGTAGCTCTTTTAGGCAAACTTAAATTCACAAAGTTTCGTCCTTAACGAGATTTGTTTACAGATACTTTAACGTAACTTATCGAAAATGTATGTATGCTTTTAAAAAACACAAGAAGCAAATATCATATTTCTATTCTAAATGAGAACTTTTATGAATTATTTTAAAATCTTAAAATAATTAAAATCAACATATTATGTGGATTTGTAACCTCTCACTTAAACCTCTATTAATTTATATTACGGCTGAACGGTTTTGAATGAAAATTATAATTGGATCACAATTGCGATATTAGCTAAACTTATACACCACAGATATGTTAACGTAACCTATGCAGGCAGCGACATATTACTATGTTTCATGCATTTTATTATTTTAAGCATTTCCGTGTATTTGTCGTCAGTTTTTTAATTTTATGCAGTCACCAAATTGTAAGATCTTCGTTATTATATTATGTATACTATATATTGTTGTGTTACTTTATATGTTGTTTTTTATGTTTTTTTTAATAAATAAAAGATTTATTATTATTATAGCACATTAGCAGGAAATGATTATTTTGGGTAAGATTGGAATAGTGGCAACCAATCGGAAACTATAGATTCGCCAAAATTCTATGTTGCGGTCAGTAACTAGTAATTAAAATTATTAGAGTTTCTCATATTACTCCCATATTACCATCTGGTAATAACTGGTAATAACTTTAATAATAAAAGTATGTGTATATAAGGATAAAGAATTTTCCTCTTTGTTTCTTTCTGACGAACAAATTTTAATATTCCCGAAAGGGTAATTATCATCACAATCTGCATGATATCACGTTTTAATGGCTGTAACGAAAAATATGAACACCAGTCACTTGGCATACTGAGCAGTAAAATGATTACTGCACAGATACATTGTAGCTTCTTTTAAAATAAGCTATTACGATTTGAAACGCTTTAAAAAATAGTTTGACTAAACTTATTCAAGTTACCGCACCGATTTAATATGCATTCATAGTCGCTCGTTGTAAAATTAGCTATTAAAATAAAAATATAAAAGCTTTAAAAAATTGTTTGACTGAACTTAGTAAAGACAAGAAAGATAACGTTTAAACGCAGTAGTTAAATAACAAAATAATTGAACCCCGTTAAAGCATTCGAAGTTCGGAACCGATATTTTACGTCCAAATATACGAGTAAATATTATGGCTTCATATTTAATAGTGTATAAGTGTTTATTGTATGTATGTAGTTATCTAAATTACTATGTTCCGTAGATGTAGACCATTTTCCGCAAACCTTGTAATATAATAAGGGCTGTGATTTATTTGTCCGTTTAGTTGATATTATTTTGATACACTCGTTATAAAAGAAGTTACATAGATTCATTATTATTAAGTTATATTAACTTCATGTTACGTTGTGGTTTCCCTTGAGGTTTTCAGTCGCCATAAATCTTGAATTGCCTTTGGAATGAATACATCAGAATACGTTGTCAAGTTAGACGTTTGCTTTTGCAGCAAATTTAGTTGAAGAAATAAATACAATATGTCTGTTATGAATTGAGTCATCGTACTGCAACTGGTAATAAAAGTCTAGAATTCCTATGCACATGTTTCAAAACTTTCCGATCGTGGTTGTTCACATGAAACACGCGAGTAATTTTTCAAGTTGATATAAAACTATTAATTTCCCATAAACCTGGAAATGCGGTCTCATTAATTTATAATAAAAATATAAATAAAATACTTGAATGTTCGCAATTTTATATTTTGAGTCTTTTAAGTGGCCTTTACCGGCGTATTTTTTTATATTAATTACTAAGCTATAATATACATGTTCAATGACATAAGGGCCTGGCTGCACTTCTCCATCCATACGATAGGCGAAAGGAAGTTAACTTCCTCTGTGTTTTTCTTTGAGCATTTCAAAGTCAAGGCCGGTCCTCTCGGTGAGGAACTTATGGCTTACTGTATACTGTATTCTCATAATCATGAAATCTCGCTTAGTGCGCAAAGGGATCGCCGCATACTTAATACCAATTAAGGTATCCCTGGTTAAACGACAATAGCAGATGTATCACGACATCTAATTTATTAAATAAAACTACAAATACTCGTTCTCGGGGTACCGTATATCACATAATAAAACAAACGCTAGCGTGGTGTTTAAATCATACGAACTTTAGGCTCTGTATTGTTCCCAGTTAGCGAGTGCGCACGGAACCGTGTTTTTACAAGCGAAGTTCCGAACAACACACAGTCGGGTGTACAAAAGTTTTAATTCTTAGCATTAATTACAACGTCTGTCGTATCTGCGAAGTCAAATATTAGTAAGCGCTGGTACTTATGCAAAACGACTGAGATTTTATTTGACTTCGGCGTAGTTTCGGCGCTGGTGACGATGTAAGCAAGACAAACATGTTAATTATCGCCCCACAGCTTCCTCACCTCTTCTACCGTCGCCCCCTGCCCGCGCCCTCACCCCGCACCCCCCGCCCTAACACTCCCAATTATAACGGCAGCGACCGGGCGCAATGACTGAATTATTTACTGTGAACTTAGTCGAACATATTTTGTTTTTAATTTAGAAGCACGCATGTAGAAATTATAGCCGCAATATATTATTCATTGGGAAGGCTGAACCAGGTATGATGTGGATAGAACGGGCTGAATAAATAATAACAAGTTCCGCATTACGCCCGTATAAAATATTTACGTTGCGCTCTTTATTTCAGCGGCTTTTGGGTAAACTTGCCGCGTACTAGTTTTTTCACTGTTGACAGGCATATCGCTGGGATTCCACTCAACCTGGAAGAGATATTACCTGACAGGGGACGTAATATAACAGGTATTAAATAACAGGTATTGAAAAATTGTTAAAACATAGTTGCTTTTTACAAATTGAATTTCGTTTTCGTACACAGATTATTGTGGGTTAGAAAACTAATATTTGTCTTAGAACTATGAAGTATTCCCGTTGAAAAGTTTTGATTTCCGGAATTCGCAATATTCGTAAACGTTAAAGTTCGCCTGCTCACATTTGGGCAGCCTGATGGGTTTTTAGTTCATCTGTATATTATAAGAGTGAATTTTAATAGGCTGCGGATGGTGCCTAGAAAAACTTCAAAACATTAAAAAAAATTGTTAATCAAGGCCACAGTTATTAGTACAAATTAAACGTTAACACAATTATCAACAATCCACATACTAGTAACGTATGTACCCACGTACGTAGCAGTCGAGAAAATTTTCGCCAGCATCTGTTTATAATTAATTTAGAACATTAATACTGAATTTTACGACTCAATGTCTATTGTTTTGTTTTCATACGTACGCTTTGAACGTGGCGTGCTATTATGTTTTGTTAAATTAAAATCGGAACTCTGTTATTCCTATATTCCTTGAGAAAATGGCGAGCGCGCTCATCACTTCTTCATAAATCAAATATAAACATCTTGCAATAACACATTAGATTTCAAAAGTCGAACACAGAATTAAGTAAATACGACGTCAATGCTTTTCGAATACCTAATTGTTATTAACATGTTGGTACATGCGTTTTTTTTTCAAATGTACATACCAGAAACTTTAACTGTAATGATGGTCTAGCGCTTGAATGTTTGGCTATGACCCACGAGGTTCTGTTTTCGCTTACCTCTTGGCATATAAATTGTTAGGCATTGTATTTTTATCAAGAACTTCTGAGGACTAGTTCGTAGTTGGAGAACTCCGGTATTTTTTTGGTAAGCACGGTGTGGGATGACCTCCAGCCCGCTGGATGTATGAATTTGAGAAGGTGGTTGATAGCGGCTGGTTGAGAAAGGTGTGTAGTGGCGCCTGTGTTTAGTGCGCCTACGCTTGTAAAGTTGTACGGTATCGATGAAAATGGTGATGAGCAGGAAGAGTACGCTATACCGTCAGTCGAGTTTAGTATGACTTAATGCTTTTTTATTTTCTAGCCCGCCAACCCGCAGATTGATTACGTATCTCATAGGCTTGCGACAGGCAGATAAATAATAAATCTTGCAATCATTGCTGTCAAACGTCACTTTTATATTTTTTTAATGCAAAAGTGACGTTGACAGTCATGAACCACGCTTCGAAAGGCAAAGTGTTGTTCGCCGTTTTCTAATGTCTCTTTATGGGCGAGGTCTGTTCCCAGCAGCGGAATATTACTAGGCGAGAACGTTAACTAGCTGTTATGCAATGCTCCAAGGAAAAAGCTAGGTATTCCTAGCTTTCCACCAAACTGGAAAAATCTTAGCAATTGACTCAGTCTGCCATAAAAATAAGCTTTTATTACTATTTCCCTTTGCAAATAATATTCATTATAGCTGACGTCGACGCAATTCATTCTGTTTCAGAATGAGAAAATTCCAAGGCTATTCTAGGCTACGCTATGCCGTGGAAAAACGCGTGGAACGGACAATCTTAAACGTGGGCGTGGAATCTATTCTTCCCGAGTAAATGCTAGATACTGGATAAAAAATTAAAAAAGATACAGATACCATTGTAAGTAATATTTTAAATTTCTTCATAATTTGAAATATTAAGGACGGCTGTCGTGATCTCAGCGTCATCATCATATAAACCCATTGCCGGCCCACTACAGGGCATAGGTTTATAACCACAATGAGAAGGCCGTTGTCCACCACGCTGGCCCAGTGCGGATTGGTGGACTCCGCATACCTTTGAGAACGTTATGTAGAACTCTCAAGCATGCAGGTTTTCTCTTGATGTTTTCCTTCACCTTCGAAGTGATATTACTTTAAACGCACATAACTTAGAAAAGTTAGAGGTGAGTGCTGGTAGTCGAACTAGGCCACCCGAAAGTGAAGTCGAGCTATTACCTATTGCGCTATCACTGCTTCTAGGACACGTAGAGTGTCTAAATTATAACCCGCTCTATTGCAGATAAAGCTTGTGTCCAGTTTAGGGTGTAAAGTTGATCTCTGGCGCTATCGGTGTAATAAGATGCGTACAATCGCAACACAACCAGTGCAGTAGTTAGTGAGAAAAAGGTTAACAGTCATGTATTTAAACCAAAACAACCCCTCTCCCCAAACGCAAATGCCTTAACTACTATCGGTTCGCCGTAAATCCTTACTTACGATTAATATAATCAATGCGGAAGAATGTTTCATGATCAGCTAGTTAGAATAGTATAGGTATTGTATACTCATTGTATTATGAAACAATGCGCAGCCAGTATCGGAAAAGTTCGAAAATACTTTTCAAACTTTTCCGAACACGGACCGGTTTCATCAATTTCACTCAACGGGCTGGAATTTCCGTCAAGACGGATTACATTATTAATTTACCACAGAAATAAATGTGTTACATATTATATAAAAATGTAGAGCCTCATTGTTTTCGCAACCTTATAGTCTACCTTTCCATCAATATTCGCGGTGGATGCGAAGCTATGGTTAAGCATTGGATTGCTACGTTTATTTATGGCTTAGTTGACACATTTAAAAAAAAATATATATTATTTATTGATGGGTACACTACTCTCGCCACGCACTCTCTCACATCTCTTCTGGCAAGGCAGCATTACAAGTTGTCAGCGTTTAATGCGAGCTGTCCTTCAAAACGTAATTGGTAGGGGTAAAATAAAAATAGAACAAAAAAGTGAACAACGGTACGCGCTAAAGTTTAAGCGGCAACTAATTAAAAAACAAAACGAAAAAGAAGCGCACTTGAGCGTGGGGGAACTGGCTTTCCCGAATTAAAACTCTTTCTTTTTCGCGCGCTTTCCCTTTCGTCCAGCTAATGAGGGTTAAGGACCTTCGTGTGTTATGACGCCATTTTGTTCTATTTACGAATCATTTACGAACCCGCTTGCGCATTGTTCCGATCACGGGCTGAGAGATTTTTTGTTGGTGCGGAATTGCACAGGTCGCGTCGTCCGCGTGCAGAATACTTATACCGCCTTCTACACTGTCAAAAGCTTTTTCCGAAAACATTGATCGGTTTTATTTTACTCACAACAAACTTTACTTTTTCACCGTCGTAGCTTATTTAGGCAACTTAATAATTTAGTGAATAAGGAATATTTATAAGGTACGAAATACGAATACCTACCTTATAAATATTAAGTAGCTTCGATATTAGGGGCATACTCGTAAATGAAATGAAATTTTAACTACCTGGTACGTTTGGAATTATTTACGATGCGTATTGTTATAGAAAAGTATGGCTAAAAAAAAAGTAATTAAAAAATTGTTTTGCCTCATTTTGTTGTTCTCACTTTATTGTTGAAAAGTATTTAGTGCCTTTTTCCTAGAAGAGATAAACTTATGTTTATTTCAGATTAAATTCACGTGATTCATTTAAACTGTGGCGGACTACAGGCAGTGGCGTGCATGGAGGGTATGCACAGGGTAAGCAGATGATATAAAATGAAGAAAATCTCGAGTACCTGTAGTGGGCTTGTAAAGGAACGATGATGGTGAAATTCAAAAAATTCAAAAATTCTAAATTCATTTATTTCAAGTAGGCCTCATACAAGCACTTTTGAAACGTCAAGTCTATCCGTGTGTAGTGGACTCTACCACCGGTTCGGAAGGCAGATTCTACCGAGAAGAAGCCGGCAAGGAAGTTGCTCTTTTCCAACATCAAAAATTTACATTTTACATTTTAACATTCATTTTTCTATCTTGTGAGAGATGAAAGCGGAGCCGGATGCTTCCAAGCAACCTTGTCATTAAGAAACTCATCAATTGTATAATAACCTCGCTGTAATAAATGTGTTGTAACACATTCTTTAAACTTATGCATTGGTAGGTCCAGTATTACCTTAGGAATCATATTATAAAAGCGTATGCTCAATCCCACAAATGACTTCTGCACCTTTCGCAGACGATATGCAGATGTCACTAATTAATGACCATTTCTTGTCAGCTTGTTTCTTGTTTGTCATGAAGAGACACACTTTTGCATTAACATTATAAGTATAACTGCCGTGTAAACAGTGGTCGTGTAAGCAAGAATCGTGCGTGTGCGTGAATAGCCTTAGATCGTGTCGCGTTGAATCGTGACGTGAATCACAAATCATAAACATGTTTTGGATTACTTTTAATTGAAAGTTTAGTTTTTTGAACAGGAGGTTATTGAAATGCGAAACCATCACGACTCGTCTTTACTGGGTACATTGTTAAAAAACTTTGTAATGATACTAAGCGGTAAAGCGTTTTCCCGCGACAACTTCTCTAATGTGCTGAGTGCTATAACCAGAGATTGAAAAAACTAAAACTATTAATAATCTATGCAGTTTTCCACAGCATTAAAAAGATATGTTATTCTTGACTAAATGGTTTGGCGCTTTGCACTATTCAGCAACATTTTTTGCGAGGGAAAAAAAATTACAAGTTACCGATTAAGAAAGTTTGAAATTTTAGAATACACTAAAACAGTATTAGAATATGTAGAATTTACCCATACCAACTTACCCATCTTCTCTGAGCGACACAATATGCTCAGATCCACTGAGTTGCATCGCCCGCCTACTTATTGACGTATAAAAGTGTTGTTAGAGGTATGACAGGCATATTAATCACATACCCCTTGTAGGCCTCGTAATGGAACGCTATATAGCATGGCGGGATGTCTTTCTCGGTAGAGTGGTAACTAGACCTAGTCTTAACCTCCATTCGACTAGACCAGAGGAAAATCAGAAGTTATAAATTCCCTAATTGCCACTGTCGCGTATCGAACCTGAGACCTTCCACTTATAAGACTACAGAGTTTTTTTTTTTTGATTCTACTATAACTTAGCCCTCGACTGCAATCTTACCTGGTAAGTGATAATGCAGTCTAAGATGGTATCGGGCTAAGGGAGTATGGAAGTTATATTAAACCAATATTCCTAATCGGATACTACGCAATATCGTACCGGAACGTTAATCGCTTAGCGGCACGCCTTTGTCGGTAGGGTGGTAACTAGCCATGACATAAGATTAGAAAAGAATAGAATAAAAAGTATTTATTGCACATACATATAGAAAGCCAGGTAGCATAAGCCTTCCACCAGACAAAAAAAAAGTACGTCAGGTAAAAAAATAGTAGCGCATTAATAATAATAGAATACATTTGTCGCTCAACGTAAACGGTCGCGGGCTGGCGGCGCCGTTAAACAACAATTGTGAGAGCCGAGATCAAAGCGGCGCCTGTTTACCGCCGGGCCATCGACTAATCAACCGACTGATTAATTTAATTAAACATTACGAGAAAGTTCTGTTTATTCTATGTTTCCTCGGCCCCACATGCGCGTTCAAAGGAAGTAGGCCGGAGTGTAAACAAGAGCATTGTTGAGACAGTCAGGGCGCTATCACGCCCCGCATCTTTCAGAATAATACTCTTTGCCAGCGGAACTTTCGAGTTGCTCTTTGATATATTAACTTTACTTACGTTGGTTGGGTGCTCTTAATAAAACTATTTTTGATAGATACATAGATGGAAAAGTCCTTGTTGCACATACAGTAGGAAAACATGTTAAACAAAACAAAAGGTAAAAAAATATATGAGCGCAAAGGCGGCCTTATCGCTTGGACAAACTTTGGTTGAATTAACATTTTTGATAAGGAAAACGGGATAGTCTCCAATAGCCTGAACAGTCCACTCCTGGACTAAAAGCCTCTCCCAATGGAAGCAAAATACCACGCTGGGCAGGCGGGTTTGTGATCGCAGTAGATTGTAATAGCACTGAAAACGCTGCTCTTGCAACGCTGTTCTCCATTATATTCCTTTAATCGCCTGGTACGACATCCATGGGATACCACAAACGGGATAATGTAATGCAACATTACATATTATCTTCTAATAACATATAATATATGTATATTTAAATCATTTATATATACTACGACAATACACACACCGCCATCTAGCCCCAAAGTAAGCGTAGCTTGTGTTATGGGTACTAAGATGACTGATGAATATTTTTTCAATGAATAATATACATAAATACTGATAAAAAAATATAAACACCCAGACACTGAAAAACATTGCCGAGGGTTGTTAATCAAACATACTATGTTTGAGTAAAACCCTCGGCAAAAACTCCGGAGCGAAGAATCCACGCATTACATTATTTTTATTCAACATATATATATATATATATATATATATATATTTGTATATATATATATTATATATATTTATATATATATTTGTATATAAAACCAGTTTCCAGTTATATTAAACCCATATCACTTATAGGGTTTCTACGTGGCATCGTACCGGAAAGCTAAATCGCTTAGCTGCACGTGTCCATCGGTAGGGTAACTAGCCTCGGCCAAAGCCTCCCACCAGACTAGACAGGAGTAAAATCAGATATTAATCCCAAATCGCTCTTGGCGGGGATCGATCCTGGGGCCTTAATACCACAACCCTTACCGCTGCGTCAGCGAGGCGCTCAAATAGTCACCTGTTCAGTGATACGCCATTCTATAGACCGTTTGAAGTAAAGTTTTCGTTTACATTAAAATCGCAGGTGCCATAGGTATTAACTTTACTGTTTACAGTTTGTTGGGAGTTGTTTGTAAAGCTGTGTTTGATAAACGACCTGTGACAAAAAAATAAGGAAAAATAATTTGCGAAAATATCATCAGTTCGGTGTATTGTGACAATATCAAACGTTTGAAATAAAAAGTTTCCGTTCATATTTGTATGCCTGGTTGGCTACGCAAAATTGTTTGCAGCGCGAGTTTATGAACACCAGTTTTAAAGTTCAAAGTTAAATCACAAATGTAACTGTGTCACTGATAAATGTTTTAATTACTCATTATGTATGGAAAACGTTATTAAGATACATAGCAATTTTTTTACAATATCAATCTGATCAGTATGTACATTAATATTGTAAATAGTGATTTAATAGTGAAAAAAAACATTGTGAGGAAACCTGAGTTTTCCATAATGTTCTTAATGGTGGTGTCAAACAATCCGCACTGGGCCAGCGTGGTTGTCCACGGCCTTGGCCCCTTCTCATTGTGGGAGGTGATCCTTGTTCTGTAGTGGGTTGATATGATGATGATAGGTACTCTATGTAATATCGAAAACTCAATTCTTTCTTCTTATAGTTACTCTACTACAAATTCGTAAGGCAGATCCTAGTATAATGTATCTTTCACCGAGCTAAAGGTCATACATACATTATAATAAATAAATAAATAAACTATGACAACACACACATCACCATCTACCCCAAATAAATGTGTAAGTTTATGAATAATATACATAAATACTTAAAATATACATATAAACACCCAGACACTGAAAAACATTAATGCTCATCACACAAACATTTTCCAGTAGTGGGAATCGAACCCACGGCCTTGGACTCCGAAAGCAGGGTCGCTGCTAACTGCGCCAATGGCCGTCAAGTTCAACATACAAAACATTAAATTGACTACTTACACACTTGTCACTCTTAATGCAAACTTATGATGCATTTTATGCTTGTAAACTAGGCCAAAGATAAAAGAGCCCTAACTTGGGGTATGTCAATTTTATCAAACCCCATATCCTTAATCCCCATATCTTTAAAGGTTTGATGGAATCCAGCGATGGGAATACAACCATAGAAATTCCACATATAAGGTCACAGTACTAACATATAATACATATTGACACTTTTCTGTGATGTACAATAAAGTATTTACATACATACTAACACTGTGTCCGAGAAGTAATCATATCCTGTGTGCGGAGAGGCATGGCTACCATACGCAGGAAACAAAAAAAATCCTCAAAACATATCACCTGACAATTCCTAAAATTAAATCGTCCACTTGCCAAAGCACGGCAATAGAAAAAAGGAGAAATATAACCCTGTTTAATATAACACGTACATTATTTGAATATTATTTCCACCTGTGAGCCATGCTCGGAGAGTGGATAAACCCACCACGGTTATGGAGTGGAGAAGATAAACATGTCTTTTCTCCGTGGGGATATCTCCTGCCCATTCTAGTCTGAATATAATTATAGTAGTAGATAGTACGTCGCTACAATACACATATAGCTACTATCAGCAAGCGGTTCTTTTGTATTAGATACATGTATACCAATAGCAGTTGTTATGTTTACTTAAAACATAATACTCATTGTAGGTGAGACCGTCCGGGGCGACCATCTATTTACTATGAAACAGGACTGAGAATATTAATTGATGCTACTTTTAAATCAGCCCGAAATATTCGGCGGTGCAAATGAAATAGAACTGTGCGCTTTACCTAATCTTAAAAGGTTGCCTGGTAGAGATGGCTACGTAGAAATAAGGCTGCCTTTTGTATCTCACTACTTTAAGTGTCTACTTTTCCTTTGATGTTCTTAACATTTGCTTATAATTCACACAACTGAATTTGCTTATAATTCAGGTGACAAATCTGAAATAGACTTTTAGCAAAATGTCAAAAAGCACCGTTTTCATAAGCACAACAATAATACTCTGCTACAAAAGTGCCGGCCACGGGACAAATCGCACTATGAAAATTGTTGCGCTATGTCAATAAATGTAAATGCGGCACTTTGCTGGTAGCCGCTACGGTTTATTTCATTACACTCTTTAAAGTCACTAAACGCTTCGCCTGTAATGACGTCAGTAATTAAGTTCATGTTATTGTTATAGTTAGGCAAAGTGGACAAAAACCCGGAATTAATTATCATTAAATCATCATCATCAAAATATCGGCCCACTACAGGGAACTCAGAATGAGAAGAGTTGAGAATGAGACCGTAGTCCACGAATCAATCTTATCCAGAATGTTAACATAACAGATTGGATCTCATAGAGCTACGCTTACATGCAGGGATGAATTATAAATGCCACGACCCTTAGGAGCCCAGATATATAAGTAAAAGCGGGCGGCTATGCGTCGACGGCCGAGTGGCGCAGTGGGCAGCGACCCTGCTTTCTGTGTCCAAGGTCGTGGGTTCGATTCCCACAGCTGGATAATGTTTGTGTGATGAACATGAATGTTTTTAGTGTCTGGGTGTTTATCTGTATGTTATAAGTATTGATGTGTAATATTCATAAAAAAAATATCCATCAGCTATCTTAGTACCCATAACACAAGTTACGCTTACTTTGGGACATGGCGATGTGTGTATTGTCGTAGTATACAATAATAATAATATATAATAATAATGCATCGCTGTGAAGAACAGCGGAAAAAATGCAACAGAAAAAAAACTTCGAAGTTGTTACTCTTACGCTTTGTACGCTAGTAGGTATGATATAAATTATTTGAATTTAAATTCGGGTCTTGGCCACCCTACCAGTGCGGGCGGGCGTGTGGCAGGCAGACGGCGCCTCCGATCTTTAATGTCTGCTAATAATAAATTTTGTTTAACATATAACTGTTGGACGGCGAAACAAATGCGTGAATAATGCACTGGAAGCATTAATTTGAGACGTCCCACTTGATGGGATCATTTTTAAACATCACGAGCTTTTGTTATTTTGTCTTTCAATCGGCGATTTAAACTGTTTCCCGGTACACAAACTAGATGGCGCTCCCTCGATGCCATGTAAATCGTAGTTAACTTTCACGCAATCGAATAAGTAAACGCAGGTAGAAAATCTCACGCTAAGCACTAAGAAAATATAGTTGCCATCACCACTTGTATTTACGTACAAGAAAGGAAATCTTCTACGAACACTATCTCTCCCAACGCGTCTGCCCATCGCGTTGGGAGAGATAAAGTCCGACAGTGGACTGTTATAGGCTATTGAGGACGATGAATTGTAAAATTAATTATTCCTTCTATAATCCAGTTACCCGGTCCACAGCACATAAATGATAAATGTCTGTTCCTTGCAACAGTCCTTCACCGACGGGGCAATGCAAAGGTTAATGGATAATATCAAATTGTTCTGGATCCAAACTCAGCCGATTAATCTCCCTCAACTTGGCACAAACCTTTTCTCTATAATAGTCCACCACGCTGGCCCAGTGCGGATTGGTGGACTTCACACGCCTTTGAAAACGTTATTTTAGGCATGCAAGTGTCCTCACGACGTTTTCCGTAACCGTTGAAACAAGTGATGTTTTAATTACTTAAAATGGAGATAATTGAGAAACTTTAGAGATGCGTGCTGGGATTCGAACTCGACAATCCGAAAGTGAAGCCGACGTCCTAACTACTAGGCTATCACCAGTTGCATTTTTCTCTACTTTAACGATATTACATTCTAGTGATATTAAACGCGATCGACACCTAAATATACTCCTCAACAACAAGTTAGACCTTGGTTGCATTCTCACCTAAGTGATGACGCAGTCTAAGATGGCGGCGCCTGCGACTGTTAGGACGGTTGTGGCAAGCCCGCACTCCTAATCGGTTTCTACTATCTCAGTCACAGAATTAAGAACATACGGAATCCGTGTACACGACTAATATTAAAGCATCAACCACTCTACTTTATAGTTGCGTCTGGAACAAACGGTTTATCACTTCATACCATTTAGCAGTAGAATTTGTTATTTTACCTCTAATGTAACGTTTATAATAAAATGGGAAAATGAGGAAAACTTTGTGAGCTAGCAATAGGGTGTAAAGTGAAACCTGCTCGTTGCTGTTATACTGTTTTTGGACACAATGCACTGCATACAATAGGAATAGCTGAATGAGGATTCTGCATGAACTTAATTCTGTAATCTCAGTTAAGTTTAATACCACACAAAGGCTCTTCGTATTGGAACTATATTCTTATGTAGTGTTATACCGTTTTTAAATTTAACGTTCCCAAAAGCACAAAATTATAATAAGTACGCGTATGTATTGCTTGTTACAAGAAATATGGTCGTACAAGTATGCAATTAAAAGACCTTTGTATTTGTACCAGTCAAAAGATATTACCCTCGTGTTCAAAAACATTATTATAAAGTTTCGTGGAGCAACCATTCGCACAGTGAAATTCCTACAATTAAATTAATGAAATATCCTTTGTGATGTTTGAATAAACTGGTTGTTATTTCACAGAAGCACTGAAACTTTCAAGCAATATTGGTGACTAAACCCGAAGGCAAACTACAGTCTAAATCTGCGGTTTGGAACCCTATATATGTAATAGCTTTAGTGTTATGTTTTGGAATTAAGTTATCACCTTCGCCGGAAAACCGGAAAAACGGAAAACCGGAAAAAAATTATATATAAACGCTTCATACGTGCCTGTGTCAGAACCACTTACGCGACGTAACGAGCTCGATAAACTAAACCGAATTCTTATGCTATAATTATCTCATGCCAACATCGATCACTTATAAAAATTCATTAGAAACCATCTGAAGTCATGCTTTATTTAAACCAACCCTTAGCTCTTTGACTATAAGTATACCGTTATTACACTGTTAAAGTCATTAGAAAGGACACCTTTTCGTGCTTTGTAAGCTCTATTATATTTAACGACCAATTGTACTAGTGTACTAATTAACATTTCTAGAGAATTCTAAAGTCTCTCTGTATGATGTGGGTATTAATTAAAGTATTCGCAGTTTTCTTAATTGATAGTTTGTAATAAAAATACGCATACACGATTCAATTATCATAATACGACATTAATGTTTGGAAATAACTTAATTTTCTATAATACCGCCAAATACGTGCTAAGCGATTTAGTGTTCCGGTGCGATGTCGCGAAGAAACCGATTAGGGGTATGACTACTATACTCCCTAACAGGTTAGCCCGCTACCATCTTATACTGCATCATCACTTACCAGGTGAGATTGCAGTCAAGGGCTTGTAGAGGAAAAAAAAAAAAAAATTATTATTATAATATTATTTTAATCAATTGTGATGTCGTTTCGTCATCATAAAGTTTTTTAGTCCCTATAAATGTAACCAAACTTTACCATACCTACTATCATTGAATCTAAAGGGATGTTGTGTAGTTTAACTTGTCAAAGTTAATCCCAGTCATAGCTTTATAACGTTTTCGATTGCTAATGATCGTTAAGAATGCATTTGGATGACCACAAGTACAATTTTGACTTGTTAAAATTATTACACACTGTTTTCCTGTAAAAATATACTACTGTTTGTGTTAAATTGGAAACATCGATGGTCACTCTGCTTGAAAATAGTTTGAAAATACCCTATGGAAGGCCGTGCGATTTTATAGTTGAATTATTTATAGCAGTACTAGCTGTTGCCCGCGACTTCGTCTGCGTTTGATTTTGTTTTTAAAGTATTCAGTATCGCTAAGCCTTAAATGAGTATAGTTGTATATACATATAACATGTGACTGTCAATTAATTATAGACAAATAATTTGCAATAAAATAAAATTGTGTCTTTACTTAAAGATCTTAGCTATCCTATCTCTTAAGTTGGACCAGACTGCTCACGGTGTGCCAATTTAATTTAAAATCGGTTCAGTAGTTTAGGAGTCCATCGCGGACAAACATCGTGACAGGAGATTTATATATATTAAGATGGGGCCACATACCTATTCGATATAAATTTCAATTTAAAGCAATTTTGAGAAAAGAGGTTTAAAGTAGTTAGTCCCCCCTGTCTTTATAATTATTTTTCCTTTGTTTACATGTCATTTTTTTTGTAAATGTCATGGTAACTCGTTATCGATATATGTACATATAAGTGAATGTGTAAAAAATTGTACAAATTTATAACTGTATATAGTATATATGTATATTGTTAGTGTCCTTAATAAATAAATCTTTATATATACATTTCTTGTGTGCGTGTGTATGTCACCGAACTCCTAGACGGCTGGCCCGATTTGAATGTTTTTTTTTGGTATACGTTTGGGTGGCACCGGATGGTATAGATACACAAATTAGCCCAATAGATGGCGCTGGGGCCCGCTAGTAAATAAACAAATTTAAGATTGGCAGACGTAATAAAAAAAGTTAAATGTCTATATCATCATCTTTCGAAGCCTTTTAAAGTCCCACTGTTGGGCATCATCATCATCTTTATACGACAAGTAATATTTACATTTGTAGATAAATAATTGTAAATAAAAAGATTGCGGTAAATAAAACTTCACAGGTCTCGATAGTTAGAAGGCAAAATCGGTAGAATTCTAGGTGCCTATTAAAAAAGTGTACATTTGTACCCAAATCCAGTATTTTACAAAGTGACACAAAAAAGGTTGGTAAATAAAATAAATACATGTTAAGTTATGCAATAAAATTTCTAAGAGATTGGCAGAAAAACGACATAACGACATTCGACGTATTGAAGTCGATAGTCCCGTTAAATATAGTTCAGTTTTGGTGTATCAGTAGGTCGGCTCCCATTGTAAGTTGGATGTAACGGGCTCGCCCGTGTTAAACAACATATTTAAGTCAAGATAGGACTACATCGGTTTCGCCGTTCTGCTAAAATATAATACGAGGTTCTGATAACGGAACCCTAATAAAATACCAAGATAAACAAATCGCCTTACAATTTTCAAACCGATAACATATTATATTAGCATTAATCGTTTGCTTTCGTTAAAAAATATTGCGAACAAAGGCAGGAAACGTCGGAAGAAAAAGGTATTTTAGGTCGGAATGCTATACATGTAACGTGGCGGTTTATAGTGTATCCTTAGGGCCAGAGCTTTTTATCACAAGCGGGAGCGGGCATACGACAAAAACTAAAGTTACAAGACAAGACATCTATTTATCAAAACCGCGCGCGGTTCGCCATTAATGCCAGTGAACCATTATAATAATACAACCATATTGGAAAAAACTACGCGGTTTCTTTGAACGACACGTATAACAGATGTACTTATATTCATATCTATCCATTAGATACAGCTTAATAAACGCTTTTATTTTGCATTCCATACAACCAGGGGCATTTTCTTTTATGTAGAGGGAGGATATAGGATTATTCGTGATAAAGCTATAGATATATGATAGCATATTTTTATTTCTTGTTAGATAATAATAATACGGTTACAAAAGTTGCATTCTTACACACGATTTTCACTGTGCGTTTACTATGGTCCCATCATAACCTAACCCCTGTTACATTCAATCCTTAGTCTTAGCAGTTTTATCGGTATCACTACTATAGTTATAACTCAGGTGTAATAATCCAATAGCAGCATCATACGTAAAATTTATTAATTTTGATTCGCTGCTTACTGCGCTGACTCTGCACGTCACAGTCGCTAATGCAATAGAGTCGTGGACTTGAGGTAGTATACGTATAAACCCCCCCATTATTGGAATATATCCCGTTCTGCCCCCAGTGCAAGGTATTGTAGCAATCTAATTCTGTAACCCAGTTCCGATCTATTCACTGATTGATCAAAATTTCAATGGAAAATAACTGGGCGGTGGCTAACGAGCTCACACCCTAGTTTTGTACTAGTCTGTATTAAAGAGACACGTGAATACGGACGTTATATCTGAAATTTCTCGTGATTTTGCTTCGAGATTGTTTCAGTATTTATCCATTCACATTCTAGTAGGTATTAATTAATAATTCTTTCGTGCAGATAAAAGGGTTTATCCGAGGTCCCACTTTGTCGATCCTGATTAGATATAATTTAAAGTCCAGTTAGCCACAAGCTTCCTCACTCATGGATCTGAAACAACTACTAATTTAAAGTCTTCATGATATGCTGGCTAAACGGCTGACTAATTTCTTGCGCAAAGCGTCGCAGTTTAGAATGGCAATACAGCCCGTATTCATGGCACCATTCTACTCTGTCTTGTTTTGTATAGTCGTTAGTTTAGGTTATATAGTCATTATTTTAATAGGTTTTAGTGTAACCTGTAACCTAAAAATAATCATAAATATATTCGTTATTACCCTTTAATCAACTAGTAAAAAGGATAAAGAGGGTAGTGCAATAAAATTAAAATTAAAATTCAATGCACTTTATGTACTTCTCGGTGCAACTGGGATCTGTTACAATAGTTTCCACTTTGAAGCTATGAGATTATTCAAATAGCCACGTTCGAAAGAGTATTACCGGTAAGATTTATACGAAATTTATTATTTTTCACAAAAGCTAAATTACGAATGCAAGCTCCGTGGTGTAACGTTTCTGTGATATCTGTCTGAGGCTTAGCAAGTGCTCTCAAAGTTTATTTAAATTAGTCAAAGCAATGCCGAAGAGGTTTTTTTTATGCGCGGGTGGGTGCACACCATTACATCTAACCGGAGCTAGCCGCCTGTGAAATTGCCGAGAACGCTGAAAATTGCGAAGATACCCGTCCGTGTAACAATTGCCCTTATTTACGTAAGTGCACCGTCTTGTAAACAGCCTTAGTACGGTCGCACACGGACCGGTCAGAGCCTTGATTCGTTATAATAGTCTAAACAGTTCTCACATTGTAGTAATCAAGGTAAATCAGGGTCTCATAATGGAGCCAGTTGAACGATCTGAGAAAAGATTGAAGGAAGAAATACTATCAATAATAAAATAAAAAATTGGAATGCAATTATAGTGTACTTCCATTGGTCCCGATTTTGTTATACCAACACAAATATCAGGGCTAAACAATACCGAGTTACTATATGTAATGTGTGGACTATTACAATGTTTCCGTTAGAAAAGAATTAAAGTAAAACCATTCGCTGTATTTGGTGCTAATGTCAATGGTGATTTCTTAGCCACGATCTAACCTAATCGAACTATGTATGTCGTCTGTCAGTTGTTTTTTTGCCCGATTTGTTTGCCACATGCCTAACGTAGTTCACTTGATTGGAGAATTTTCTTTCAAACGCGTCTCAAATGACGAGTAAAGACAGTCTCACGTTACACTGTGCCCTAGCCAGCCGGGCCGGAATGCCGTTTTCCAGATTGACTTTATCTAATAGGCCGAGGGTTATTCATTGTTTTTTTTTAAATTTCTTACTTACTTTACTTCCTTACTTACTTTACTTTTAACTTCCTTTTGTTAAATTATTGTCAGAGTGGACGGATTTATCATGATGTGACGCTTTTTGAAACAGAGGTTCCCTTTGTGCCTCAGGAGCTTTCCACTTCTCTCTACTGGCAACCTGGTACACATGAGTGTCTGCCAGTACTGCTTTGTATGAGCAAAGGGCTGTGTGAATAGAAGTTAATAAGTCCATCTCATGGGCGACCTTCCGTGTTTTTTCATGCCTTATACAACAACGAAATAGCAAGAATTAATAAGCAGGCAAAGTTTCTGGCAACAGCTAGATATCCATTATTCGATTAAGAGCAACTAAACCGACAATAACAAATAAAAATAGGCACAAAATTGACGCAGATGTGGAATAGCTTCGGTCCTGATATAATGTTAAATTCATTCAAGGGTAATTGTACATTATTTTATAACAAATTACCAAATGAAATCTTTGAGATGTCTCTCAATAAGTTCAAAGTTTATATAAAACGTAAGCTTTAAGAAAAATCATATTATAATATTAAGGGTTACTTAAAAGATAAAGAAGCTTGAATGTGAATTGCTCTAGCTGCATAGTTTAATATAAATTTACTGTGAAATGGTGACAACAAAAAAAATAATTTACTCGGCTAAGTTTGTTGTGGGCTCTTCTTAGACCAGGGCGCGTTTGGAACGCTCGTAGCTTTAGGTTTAAGTTGGCGAACGAAGTTATCACCATCCCCTTACAATTATGTAAAGAGTGCCTGTGCCTTCATAAGTGCCTGTAATAGGCCTACATAAATAAAGAAATTTTGAATTTGAATAAAAATAAAAATAGCTAATTTGATTATCATACATGTCTCAAGTATGCTCGTCAAGTGATTTTCATAAGTGCCTGTAATAGGCCTACATAAATAAAGAAATTTTGAATTTGAATAAAAATAAAAATAGCTAATTTGATTATCATACATGTCTCAAGTATGCTCGTCAAGTGATTTTCAATTGATAAGACTCTTTTGAACGCAATTATGAGTGGAGAGTACTTAGTAGGGTCATAGCATTGATATTAATTTCTTTAAAAACATGAAATTATGAAAGAACCATACAAGTTCACAGAGTTGTAAGTCTCTTCTTACAGAACTAATCAACGAAAATAAATTATAACGAGAATTTTGCTATTAAAATGCTGAAATGATTAGAAAAGCCGCTTTGACTATTCATTGAAATCGAAACAAGTGATTTTTGTAGTGTGATATTTATGTTAAAAGCTGTACCAAACAAAAATTTATTTTTTAATAATTTACTTAAATTTGAAGACCTGGTTTCTTTCGATGTTCGTATCAATCGGTAAGTTCAAATGCTTCGCAAATCAGTAGAATCCTTACAAGGCCATCTAATTTAGATGATGAATAAGTTAACTATTTGTTAATTTTTATTAACTGTGTAGTGCTTTTTTCTCATTGGAGCTAGGCAACTTCTTTCCGTTGTGGGCGGTAGCAATACCGTTGCATCAAGCGCAAATATTCGCTTAGGTCTGACTCCGCTACATCCATTACCGAAAATTTCCGTCGATAAAAAGTTATGAACTTTTTGATTTATCAGGCGTGTCCGTACTCTGTTATTTTTTGTCGCCTTCACACCTGACAATTTTTAACTGTTCCGGAGATATTAGTTTTAGTTTTCGACGCTAGGTCGTGCGCTGTAGACTTTTTAGGGTTCCGGAAAAAATAGAACCTTGATAGGATCTCTTCGTTGTCATTTCCTCCAACCGACCGTCTGTCCGTTCATCTTTTTGACACCAAACTTTTTCTAAGAGCCAGCTAGAGTTTTGTAAGTGAGTTTTAGGGTTTTTATTCCTGTGTAAATTTTTAAAGGTTTTAATTAAACGCAATCAAAACATATAAGCTCTCAATGCGTTCTTGTATAAGTTCAATAATTATTATTTTTCATAAAATATGTTAAAATGTTAACTCTTTTTATCATTATCAATTTCTGCCCATAGAATTATTAAATATGAATTACTAGCTTCTGCCCGCGACTTCGTCTGCGTGGACTTTAGACTTAGGTCTATAGCTTAACTCGTAAACAATTTTAAATTTCCAACAAGTAACAAACATCCACACTTTCACATTTATAATATTAGTAGGATGTTATAAACAGGGAGAAGTGTTATAGAAAAATGCAATAATACCGGCACTAGAGCAGCGTAGTGGTTTTATGTCCTAAATCTCTCTACGGGACACAAGAATGATTATTAAATTACTACGGACGATTAAAGTGCGAGAGAAAAAGGTGTAAACAAATAAGTAGTACAGACAGTCGTGGTTATTAGTGGACTGAACAGCGGCACGTACAGTCGCACTCGTCCAAACAAGTGCAATAAAACTTGTAAAAGCTAAAGCGTTAATGGAGTCCTCACTCTTTCGATTCTTCGGCCAGAATTCGTACTATGAAATAGCTATGAAGGGACGATTGGAAAAATTAAAATTGAAAAAGACTGCGCGATAATATAATTGAGCTAATTCCGTTACACAAATGCTTACATAAAATAAAATGACGGTTTTATCAGCGCTTAGGTGAAAATATAGAAAGTAGTAAATAGCGATTGTTGAATAAAGTTTTTTTTCCCTTTAGCTGTAAGAATGTCAAGCACTACGCAAACCATGTTGTCAAAAACCAATTTGGATATTAATTATAAATTGTTATTAGCGAAATAGGATATATGGTTTGCTTTAGTTTGTCAGGTTTTGATTCATACATTATTGTACCTAACAGGTTTGGTAAGTCGAAATAAACTTCTACAAACTCTTACATTTATTATTATAGAGGTTCAGATTGAACTACGAATGCAAAAACAGAATTTATACTAACTTTTTTCGCCACTAATTTTGTTCTTTTGGCCTCATTTTGAAAAAAAGAAAAAGGTAGGTAGAGATACCGAGAAGTTGATCTTTTTGTAACATGCCTCATTATAAAAAAAGGAAGAGGTAGGTAGAGCTACCTAGAAGAGCTTTTTGTGACACCTCGTCAGGTGAAGTAATCCTTGCATGCATAGTGAATAGTTGCTCTGTTTATATGTGATTATTTTCCCTTATATCAGGTTTATAAAAAGGTATTTACCGAGCAGGTGTAGTGTTAAGAGTTGAATTTCAGTCTTGAAGAAATCAATTTTACAGTTGCACCGCAATATTCGAGTGGCTTTAAAACCCGGATAACGCTGACAAAGCGTTGTCATGGCATATTCCGGAACACTAAAGGTATGGATGCGGGTAAGCCGGATCTCCGATATAAATGTGGAAAGTTCACACAAATTGTATACAAGGATCCACAGAAAGATATACCTACCATGTTTTATCGTGTTCAAAGTTGTGTTCTCATAGCACAAGATATTACAAAGTAATTCTCATAGCAATATAAACTGTTGCCATTATTTAAAATGTACAGTTCCGTATGCGATCTGATAAAATATGAGAAACATCGGAAAATTCCAGACATTGTTATTTCTAAAAGGTGTGTTATTCCTATTTAATTATGAATACGTACTATAGTATAGTTGTTGACTACTTCCATGGTGCAGAGGTTACTGTGGTTTTAACTCGGAGGTCCTGGGTTCCATCCCCTTCAAGGGCAGTTTGGGAATTGATCATTTTCAGATCTCAATTTTCTACGTTCTGTCCGTGGCTTAGGTCGGTGTCGTGAAGAAACCGATTAGGGGTACCGTTTTAATATAACTACCATACCCATTACAGGGTAGCCCTTGTAGCTAGATGGTAACCATCTTGGATTGCATGATCACTTACTAGCAGGTGAGAATACAGTAAATGGCTAACTTGTAGTGGATAAAAATAAGTGACTGTTTGGTTTCAGATGGCTCTTTAATGATATAGGTTTTTAAGGTGACACCACCAATGCTGTTATTAGGAAGAAACATAAGAGTCTCTTGAATGCAAAAGGGTATTTCAATATTTCATATTGCATGCCTTGGCACGATTTTCAGCATTTTTTTTTTTTTAATTTATTTCAAACAAACACATAAAAAGTAAGCCAAAGAATACAGATAAAGTCCCTGTGTCGTGGACTTCCTTCCAGGTTGAATACAATAAAGCTAAATAAAGGTAACTTAATAATAGACTAAAATATTAAAAACAAAAAAAAAATAAGTTTTTCAGCAATTAATTTATTTACCATACCATACAGCTTATACTTTAATCGCCGTATTTGGCTATGCTCTCAATCACGGTAATTCGAATATGAAACATAATACATTTTACTGGAGTACACCTATCAAGATTTTTTTTTACATTTGGCACAGATTTACTAAAAAACTTGTTGATTATCGATGTTGCATTGAAAAGCAATGTTACGCAACTTAAAGCTATGCCAATACCGTGAGAAGGAGATCGGCACGCTTGAAGTTGTACTCTTTTTTGAATATCGAAATTACATAATGTTGAAGTAAATTAGACCGCATTTAGCTTGTTTTAAAGTTCAAGATCGTTCACACACCTAAGGCCAGCGCTCCCAGCGGATTTTTTCATTTCTAAATTATTAGCACCTACAAAATGTAAGACGGTAAAACATTTAGTCAATTTTACTTTCAAGTTTTGAATGCTTAGATTCTCAAAAGCGAGATAACTATTGGAAACGTGGAAATGTCATACTAGCTTTACAAGTATACTATCTAAGTTCCCACCCATATATATTATATATCGCTAGTTTCGAACCATAAAATCCCATGGTAAACACGGCCACTGAACATGTTTGCTGTATAGTTTATACTGTTGTTTGTGATATTTGCACTGGGAGTCGCCTCCACTACGGTTCTATTTAAACAAGCAAGTCTGCCATTTATCCTCTAACAATAAGGAGCATATTTGCATGTATGACACAGAGGTCGATACGCCAACGTGCCCACCTTACTAATAGATCATGAGGAGACGTGAACGAGGCCCCCACTGACCGTTGTTGTGAACAATTTCAATCCAATAAATGCTACTGAACAATGAGCGGTTCGATCACGAAAAAATCATCTACAAGACGATCGTGCGCGCGAGTTTCACGAACGTAAACAGTAGTCGTGTTGGGCTGTCCGACCGCCCGCAGGGTTGCCTCGTGGTATATCATATTCGAGGTTTTTGATGACCTCTGGTGCGGCGGTAACTGCACAACTACAGGGGTGCCAAATTGGGAATTTGTATATCTCAAAGAAGACTTCAGGAAATGAATATAAGCGTTTGATATGTGGACATTCAGACGCGGCCATTAGTTGGATTCCCAAAGTACCCAATGTAGATGAGGTACCCAGTTAGGTAGTCAAACTTCTGGGACGCGTCAACCAAAGCAGCAAACTTTTGCTCCCCATCAAGGTCAGATACGTATCTGGTAAGGCACGGGGGTTATGATCTCCAGCAATTTATAATGATGGATAAATTTGCTGGAAGAAGAGGTGTTGATCGCAGAAACAAAAGTCCTGGCTACGTAACCTCATAGAGTAGATTGGAATTTCGAGTGCACCAGAATGATTTCATCCCGCAAACTGCCTGGAGGTTTGCTTCCTGAAAGGAGTAATTTGACAATTTATAATTTCTGAATTTTCTCTGCTCTGATCTAGTGGGAGGCTTTGCCCGTGGCTTGTTACCATCCTGCCGACAAAGACGTGCCGCTAAGCGATTTAGTGTTCCTATGGGACGTCGCCTAGAAACTTATTAGGGGTATGATTACCTTATTTCCTTACAGGTTAGCCCGCTACCATCTTAGACTGCATCATCACAACACATTACCAGGTGACACTAACAGGTGAGATTGCAGTCAAGGGCTAACTTGTGGTGAAATAAAAAGACAGGAATTTACAAAGTTGACTGCCGAACTTCGCTAGTCGGCGATGAACCTCAGGCAGAAGAAGAACATATTCTGAATTGGTAGGTCTTTTCTGGTCGAAGGTTCGACCGCTGCTGGTCGATATGTACCCTGCAAAGCCCTACCCCTAAACTATCTTGCGTAATAATATAACCATCACATTAAATTTATAAAACATATCGTTTTACTAACCCACCTGGCGGAGCGGTGCACGCTGTGGTCTTATAAGTGGGAGGTCCCGTGTTTGGTCATTTGGAAATTTATATTGTATCAATTATCTCCCGTCTTTTCTAGTAGCAGGCTGAAGCCGTGGCTTACAAATCTTCCGACAAAGATATTCTGTCATGCTTAGTAAGCATTCCGATACGATGCCGCTTAGAAACCCATGCCATACCCAATCACAACCAGGTAGGAATGTACGCAAAATGTTACTTGTAGTTTAATAAAAAAACCTCATGCTGACGATAAAAATTACCTTGCCTACGTAATATTAGATACTGTATACCGGACGTAGAGAAAAATATTTTTATAACCGATAAAACCTCATGATTCCAATTCCCACAGATTACATACATGAGGTTGGAGCTAATCCGTGCAAAGCCGTACAAAACTATTCCAACGCAAACCGCAAGGCGCAACTATACACTGGGCCGTACAGTTATCAGTTGAGCGCATTTCCGATAAATAAAGCATATAAAAACCACGCCCAATTACATACTATGATGCAATATAATCCTTTTTAGGTCGCGTTGGCTATATACAGCCTTTGATTGGTGAGCCAATAATTTTCACTGTACACCTACTATCACGGAGGCAGTCCATAGGCTCAACAGGTAGGTAGTTCGATGATATTTTTTATTAAAAACTGTGAGATAATATTATAAATGGATAGAGGCTGGCGCTACTTTGTGGTAGTCCGTGATATACAATAAACATTCGGATTCATTTGCTATAATCACTGACTGTACGGTCTTTATCTATTTTTTTTCACTGAATCCACGTGTTTTTTTAACCACACAGATTCTCTACGAGCTCATTAAACTATTGATGTCCCATAGTTGGGCCACAAACCTAATTTTGGTCCAATCCGGGAATCGAGGCCAGTACCTTGTGATCCTTAATCGACTGCGTTAACTACTCCACTAATAAAACCTTTTTCAGAAAAAATACTTATAAAAATCGCATTAGCAGTTCCTAAGCACGATCAACATATATACAAACTACTCAGCTTCATAACTTTCTAGTATTGTTGAGTACATGACGTAGTTATTACGGTTATATAACATATATTAAATATATATATATAAGATATATAGGTATATGTTAGGTATGTTCGATTAGTTATATGTTACGTCTTGGTAATTATTCGTAGAGTCAAAACAGTTTGATGCCACATCTGTAACTCGAAATCTAATCTAACCTCGAGAGGTTAACATCTCGCCATAAAATAATATAAGATTATTTCAGCGTAAAAGAATGGAATTCATTTGAAATTTTGAGGTTTTATTAATGTTTGCGGTTTTGTTTTGTAGGTCATACTGTTAAAATAGGACAATGTTAAGCGTTAACCGTCTCTTGCTGGTCTTTTGAAGAGATTTGTACACACATCTATAACTCCCTGCTTTCTATCTATTATGTGCCCCCAGCACAGCTAGGATGGTCAGGAGACATTATTCTCCCCAGGGAAAGGTGGACATGTTAATTTTATCCCTTACAGGGGATATAATCAACGGATAGGATATAATCGGGGATGTATTTTTAATATCCTGCGATGTTAGTCGCGCACTAGAGGACATAAGACATCAAAAGAGTTACAAAAAGAAAAGAATAGACCATTGAGTGTGAAAATACCTAAAAGACAGCCCAAGCCATCATAAAAGTGGTCATCCACCATACTTAAAAAATAGCTTTTGTTCAAGTTAAAAATAGCTTTTATTCCAAAAATGATACATTCGTAGCAACTGTTAAATTATTACCTCTCGCGAGAACAAACGATATTTTTTTATGGTATTCAAAAAAAAGCTTTACTTTAAACAACGCCTCTAACAAAAACTTTCAACGGGTAATTTGAATAAAAGTACTTGTAACTCGCACCGTACTTTAACAACAAACATATTTACAAACACACCTCAAAAAATTACATGCTCGCCTTATATTTGGTACAAAACACAAGGGCTACAATATTTTATAAAACAGTTTAAATGATAATTTATACTCCATTGTTATTCATTGATGTTATTATATGTATATTTTCCCATTGTTTCAAATCAGAGCATATTTCATGCATTTAATGTTTAAAGACAGGGCACAGCGCTTTCAGCGAGCTATATTATAATAAACACGTTTGTGATTCTTGTTACCAAATTGTGGCTGATCTAGCTGACAAGTATTGGGCTCTAAATATAGAACATATACACGAAGACTGTTATTTCTGCACCCAGTTAGTGATTCTATTACTGAACTAGTGGATTACTAACTAAAACAAAGGAAGGCAAAATGACAATCAGTCAAACATCGTCCTTGACACGTCACCTAAAGGTTAAGATAACTGCTATTCACTTCGAGCGCTGGTCGCTTCTCTCGCCATAGCAAGCGCTGGTCGCTTCTCTCGCCATAGCACCATCAACGACATCATCCGACGTTCTCTAGCTACCGCTCACGTACCAGCTGTATTAGAACCTATTGGTTTGGCGCGGAGCGATGGCAAGAGACCTGATGGTATGACGCTCATACCTTGGAGGCTTGGAAGGTCACTTCTGTGGGATGCAACTTGTGTTGATACCCTTGCTGCATCACACATCCAGGCCACTTCGTCAATGGTAGGTGCGGCTGCTTCCAGTGCCGAGCAGGCCAAGAGGCGTAAATATGAAAACCTGGATAGCAGCTTCATTTTTGTGCCTTTTGGAGTAGAGACTTTGGGACCGTGGGGTCCGGAGGCAAGAGCCCTTTTCAAAGAATTATCGAAAAGGGTTATCGAGTCTACCGGTGATCCTAGAGCGGGCAGTTACCTTGGCCAACGAATTAGTTTGGCCATCCAGAGGGGCAATGCTGCCAGCATCTTAGGAACTGTGCCTCGCTGCGGTGGTTTCGAGGACGTTTTAGATTTTATTTACTTTTAAATAGTTTATTTTAGGTTACAGTTATGTATTAATAAAAATTATAATCATATTTAAAAAATATAATATATTAAGATTTATATATTATATATTAAAAATACTTCCATAACAGTAATAGAAATCAATAAAGATTAATTCATACTTTATATTATAAAGGCGAAAGCTTGTTTGTTTGTTTTTTGTCGGCCCAATTACTGCGTCAATCCTGACGAAATGTGCGAGAGGGATAGCTTACATAATAGAGACGGATATAGATTACTTTAAGAAAAAACCTGTTCACTTATTTGTTAATAAAGTTGATTACTCGAGGGTTACGCGAGCACACAGCTGCGGGAAAAGCCTTTAATTTTTAGTGTGTAGGTGCTCGGACACACTACAAATTAAATTAATAATATATATTGTTTATGTTATTTTGATAATACACATTTTTTTTAATGTCTCTCAGGTGTCTGCATTGATTGTATATTTCGATAGAATATGAATGTGTCATCGTCATCATATCAACCCATTATTGGACCACTACAGGGCACGGGTCTCCTCTCACAATGAGACAGAGTTAAGGCCCACCACGCTGGCCCAGTGTGATTGGTGGACTTCATACACCTTTGAGAACATTAGGGAGAACTCTCAGGTATGCAGGTTTCCTCACGATGTTTTAATTGTTTTTTTTCGCGAAAAAAAGGTGGTGGGCCGCCGACATCAAGGAGTTGCTGGGAGCCGCTGGACATATGAGCCGCATGAAAGAAGAAGTTACAAAGACCTACCTCCAGCAGACGACGTCTATTGGTGAAAATAATTAAGAGTACCTTATATTGAAGCCATGATGAGAGTTGAAGCAGAGATGCCGAATCGACTACCGGTATATCCAAGTGTTGGAAGTGTTTGTAGAAAAACGCCACTATGTCAGTTTGTATACAGGATCAGACTACTAGCTGGGGAAGGAAGCTAGGGAACAAACTAGCGGGCATTCGCTAGTAGCATCTATTAATTTAGTATGTACATAATACCGTGCCAGTTGCGTCGACTGTATAAGCAGAATTGATATACTATTTTTTATTTATGACAACTTTTCAAATTAATTTGAATTTCAAATTATATTCATAGACATAGGAGTGCATAACACATGATATAAGATGCAGTGACGTTCATAAGTCTGACACTTATTGTGTCTGTAGCGTTTTATATTATAAAGATAGCGGCACACTTATAATACGTCCGGAGACGCTTGCTGACTGTACGTAATCAATACAATAACTACACACAATGCAATTTTTGTTAAAGTTTAATGTCACTCACACACGTAAGTCATAAAACAACAACTTTAATGACTTTTTTATTTATTTCTCCGCATTTTTACATACGCGCTATTTATTATATTTACCAGTTATGGGAAATGGTGCTCTTGAACTAGCTGAAACCTGTGTTTTAAGACACTTAAGCATTTTCCCGTCCGAATAACACTTTAACGTAATAAAAATAAGGAGTAATAATGGATTCGACACCTTCTAAATTTTAATTCTACAACTAACACTTTATACATAAAATTATTACATATAAGGTAGAAGAATTAATTAGCAAGTAGACTATTAATAAATGCTTGTCTTAGTTTCCAAAAAAAAGAAAAATGCTTACAATTATTTAAAAATATCATGTTAACTTACTTGTTGCACTGATTGCGATTTTTGCTATTATTTTTTGCTTTGAGTAATATTAACAAGAATCACAAACGATCTTAATCACAAGTACTTGCCTCCAAGGTACTGTAAAGGCAAAGTCTTAATCATTTCAACCGGACGTATGTATCGAACGGAATTGTGCCTATATCTAGCAACTCTCTAAAACTCGCTTGCTATCACCGTCACCTATCTACTAAAAACATAGCTAACGACACATACAATACGATGGCTGATCGGCACAGTGTGTGATATGTGTATTGTCGTAGTATATTTATTTACTTGAATACAAGATACAATTTCGACAAGATTTGCGTGGCGTCGATTTTCTTGTTGTTAGTATATTTCTGGCTTTAACGTATAACTCGTATTATGTACCCAAAACGGACCTCGTCTTGTTAGGTGACAGAGTGACGGTATCAATAAATATTAGTTTAGTCCCCAAAGGGGACGGACGTTTTTCATATTTATTCTTAAATACAGCTTTGCAAAATAATTGAGTGATAATCGAGAGGATAGACTGCAGATTGACCCTATCAGAAAGTTCAGTCAAGGTAAATAAAGCTTATTAATTGTTAAATGATTGTCATAAATTGCCACAGCGACGAACAACGCAATCGAATGCGTTGGAAGGAGATATTCGTGGTAGCGACACGTACTACTGGCGACAAACCGGCGTGTCTATTGACCGTTAATGTGCATGAAAAATTACAAAAAAATATCTTAACTTAACCATTCTAACTTTTTAAACCCATGTTAATTACCGTGGTAAGGAATTCTAAACGGAGATCAGTCGTATAACACCGACTAGATATAGACGTTTAAATGTGATGTTGATAACATAACGGTTAAAATCAGTCGGGTACGGAAAAATCAGTCCTTAGTTTAAACAAAGGGTTAACGAATTAATACAAAGAGAGGTAGAAAAAGAAAATGTCTAAATTGTCTTCCCAATAAAAAGCTTAGATTAAAAAAGATGCTTAACAAATTGCAGCCGACCACCCGCGATCACCTAATTTCGTAAGCGAAAGCGCTCAGAAAGGTATTTCGAGAATTTGTCAATTTGAAGACTGTTAAAATGTTTTCTTAATTACTTTTAAGATGAACGTCCATAACAATGGACCACGAACGGTGAAAATAAATAAAAACAATATAAATTAAAAAAATATGTATGTTTATTTGTGGACCAACTTTAAAGCTGAAGCTAAACAGAAACCAACGTACTCGTATGTTTGCTATTTTAACTTCAAAATAACGGTATAAAATTATTTTTTGTTTAATTTTTTTTTTGTAATAGGTGTCAAAGAAATGGTTTTGGAATTCAATTAATGCGTTTTTCAAGAAAATTATATACCTACAAAGTTCAATTTTCCATGGACAATGAATTTACACTGTGAACTCATGTTACGTACTAGGTGTACAGCCGATCTGAGGATGTTCGTACACGCGAATTATTTATTGGCTTGAATTGTCAATACCAAATATAAAACAAACAATAGAGTATAACCAGTTATGAAACAAATAGCATTGCGAAAAATCAAACAACACCGTACCTACCTTGAAACACCGTTGAATAAAACAGAAAAGTTCTTGTTTGTTCTGTTATAGCTTTTGATACACAACCGGCTGAAATTGTTCGTATTGTTTTCCGGGCGTGTGAGTGTGTTCGGTGCGTGTAAGCACACATATCGCGTACACACATAAAGAAGTGGCCGTTATTTATATTAAGGCTGTGCACAAACACTGTTACCGACACAAGACAGCGACCGGCAAGAAGCAGGAAATATTTGGTTTCCAAATACCATTTATTATTAGACCATCGATTTACTCCATCTTGTTTTTATTTGCTTCTGCTTGACACAAAGTACAATAGTGTTTAGTGTAAGACACGTCATCATCAACACCAATTCAAGATCGGATCGGATCAATTTCAGATTATACTTAATAAATAACTAAATATCGGATTTATACTTATGACTCACCACGCGGTACCAATGCCCTTTGGTATATCACTAACCACGTGATAATATTCTTTAAAGCTCATTAACGAATATTATCACGTGCTAGTGATACTAACCGGAATTGTCGATTTTTGACTGTAAACAATAATAGCTACTAACGTCTACTCCAACCTGGGATTTGGACCCAGTAGGTATTTCGAGCACATATGAACCAAGCAATCACGAATGCAGGCAAAAAGTGAAAGGGTATACGTTTTGTTTCATGTACAGATTATAACAAATTCCAACCACGGTTTCTGGGATGATGTTTCGAGTCGGTAATAGAGTCTACGTTTGCAGCACGCTTTAAGACACGGAGGTCGCCGTGTGTCGTCGGCATAATGCAAAGACAAATATAGAAACGCCAGAGATTCGCTAAGTTTTTTTTTTAATTTGATAATGCGGTATGAAGAGAATAATGCACATTTATTTTAATTTATAAAAGCCCTCATACATTAAATGTGGTATTCGTAAGAATTTTATTTGTCAGAAAAATTTCTAACCATTCCGTAAATTACATTATTTGCACAAGAATAATTAGGACGTAAAGATATTTTTGCGCACAACAAGCCGTGTACCCGAAACTGAAACTGGTTTTACTCATCATACGAAGCTAGAGACATGGAATTATTGATATTAATAAACGCGATAAGCATAACTTAACTTTTGTCGTAGGAGAATTTTAACTCATATAATTTTTGTCACTGCGATTGATAACGTTTGATCATGTAAGTACCTAAATACATTTTCATAACGTATTTATTATGGTCACATTGGGTCTCAATAAAAATTCATTATGTTTACGTCCAGCGTCTAGAATACATTGCGTCAAAGGCGTCGAGATATTTCAACGATCGAAAGGCTATGGGGCAGGCTGGTTAATACATATGTAATAGACTAGCAATACAATATCTCGAGCTCTGAGGCAGCCATGTGTTACATAAAATAGCATATCGTTGAAATCTCCGTTGCAGGTTAATACATTTTATTATTTAAAAATGTCGTAAATAATTCAATGCTGACATTGAATGCATTATTATTAGACCCGGATATCCTTTTCTATTGAGTACTACCTATAACGAGCCTGGATGTAATTATGGTGCAGAGGTCAACTTCTAAACCTATCATCAGCTCTTAATTAGGTTGGGGAAAAAGTCTTTTCGCATTATAGTATGTATGAACTTGTAATCAAATCTCTTTGGCTATAATACTCTTTGTATCTGGCTTATTTTGGTATCATTACAAGTTTAAATTTTTGAAGAAGATAATTCCAAATTCAAATTAGGAAAATGTATGATTTTTATTTGTTTTTCGTACTGTGAAGATGATGAAGAAAATGAATAAGTTCAATACATTTTGAAATTTTACTACAAAAAGGTAAAAATGCAACGCAAGCCGCGAAAAATGTTTTAAGACCTAGCGTTAATGGGATTGTGTCCCTACCTACAAGATAGCAAAATGCTATCGAACAAAATGGTACCTGATGGTATGGGACTCTGGTTAAATGTAAATAAACTATATTAAAAAATGTTATGAATTTCCTTAAAAATGCGAAGAAACTTTTTCCCCAACGTAATAGATACCATAGTATTGTATTATGGGGCTACTAGTGCTCAATTTACGACAATTCCAACAAAATGAACCGTCCGACGGACGTTCAAGTTCTACTTCTTTTTTTAATATTTATTATAGCGCTTAACAGCAATCACACCTGATGGTACTTGCAAGACAAAAACAAAAAAAAAAGTAATGATAATTAAAAACTTGTAATAAATAACCCAAACACGGTCGCATTGCATAAAATGTGAGTTAACCGAGTTAAATATTTTTAATTTACGATCGTACTTACGTATTTTACGACTACGTTAGTTATGTTGAATATATAATTGACTACCTAAACTTATTCACACTTATGAAACTCCATTATTAATCGGAAGCCGTCCTAAACATGGTTATTAAAAGTTTCTTTCGATAAACTGATAACCCAGGTTTTTATATTTTATAAGCAATTATAATTTTCATAGTATTGATATCTACTCTTACTTATGTTTATAAATAATTTTTACTAGGTATTAAAAGGTAGTTTCGAATACATATTAGGCTATATTGACTTGAATTAATGAGTATCTAAATGTTTGCTAAATGCTATTTTGCTAAATGTTAAACCGCGTTAGAGTGAAAATGATAATATTTACTTGCACGGATTGAAAATATATACTAGCATTGGCATGGTACACGACCTAAGTCAATTACGTTGCAATTTCCGTAGTTCAACAGTAACTATCAGGTTTTTTAATCATCCCAACTAACATCTACTATGGAAATTTAATTCTTTACGTACAGTTTATGTGTTTTTATGTACACTTAGTTCCGTGTTTAAGTAAGTAGTATGTTCAGAACTCTGCATTTGATATAGTAGACAAAAGTATTACTAGGATAAGAGGTCCAGTTAGAAGAAGAAGAAGAAGAAATACTTTATTGCACGAATAACATACAGGAAAAGAAACAGTAGACATGCAAAGGCGGCCTTATCGCTGCAAGCAATCTGGTAAGGTAAGTTTTCAGTGGTCACAAGCTTTTAACTCCATAGAGAATCAGTGCCCTGCATTGCAAATATCATCATCATCCTCCACAGACTATTAACGACCCACTGCTGGGCACAGGGCTCACCTCTGACAGAAGAGACGGTTCTAGTGCATAGACCCACCACGCTGCTTCAATGCAAATTGGTGTTATTTAACAACTATTAGCAGAAGTAAGTGGAAACTGGGACCGACGGCTAAACGTGTTCTTCAAGGCATAAGGGTGAACAAAACCAATAACTCCAGCCTCACGGCTGGCACTGATAATTTTTAATAGAATAATATCAATGTTTACAATTATTTTCTTAACCCGAGTAGGTCCCTTGATTATGCTAACAACTTAACCAATGAAACGATAAAGTAGCGTTAGTTTTATAAAATAATATGTTTTTTTTCTGTAATAAATGATAAAGAATACGCTATTAATAAGGAAGGTTTCAATAACCAGATGGGTACACTGTTGCAAACACACTCTGTAATAATTGGTTTCAAATAACAGGTGGCCAAAGCATAATTAATTTTTAAAAATACCCAAATAAAAGTAACGCTAAACGTATTTTAAACTTTAATCCATTACAATAGGGTCCTTTATCCTTTTGCAATTCAACAGATGTTGTTACCGCAATTAAGTATACGTTTTGTAGCACTGAATGATCTGTTTGAATGTGATTAAATAAATTCATATCCGCTCATATTCAATATAAAATTTTAGTTTTCACTTTCAAGTCTCATTAAGAGAAATTACTTATATCCCATATATGTGATAATGGGAAGCCAAGTTTAATATAATAATAAATATATAATAAATATACTACGACAAAACACACATCGCCACCTACCCCAAAGTAAGCAAATTCAAATTCAAATTCAAATTCATTTATTTCAAGTAGGCCTACTTTATAAGCACTTTTGAAACGTCAAGTATGCATGTTTGTGTGACTCTACCACCGGTTCGGAAAGCAGATTCTACCGAGAAGAGCCGGCAAGAAACTCAGTAGTTGCTCTTTTCCAACATCAACATTTACAATCATTTTGCTATCTTGCGGGAGATGAGAGCGAGGCTGGCTGCTTCCATTCTACCTTGTCATTGAGGAATTCATCAAATGAATAGTAACCTCGCTGTACTAGATGCGTTTTTACACATTTTTTAAATGTATGCATTGGTAGGTCAAGAATTTCCTTAGGAATCATGTTGTAAAAGCGTATACTCAACCCAAGAAAGGAGTTCTGCACCTTTCGCAGACGATATGCAGATATCACTAATTTATGACCGTTTCTGGTAAGTCGATTGTTAATTTCAGCTTTTGATTTATAAAGAGTAATATTTTGCCTCACAAAGACTATATTACTATAAATGTATTGCGAAGCTACTGTAAGAATACCTATTTGTTTAAATTTTTCACGAAGCGATTCGCGTGATCCAAGTTTATATATTGATCGTACGGCTCTTTTCTGTAGTATAAATATACTTTCAATATCTGCAGCTTTTCCCCACAGCAAGATCCCATAGGACATAATACTGTGAAAGTATGCGAAATAAACAAGCCTAGCTGTTTCAACATCGGTAAGCTGTCTAATTTTCCTGATTGCATATGCAGCTGAGCTGAGTTTACTCGCTAGGCTTTCTATATGGGTACCCCACTGTAGCTTACAATCTAAGGTCACTCCTAGAAAAACAGTGGAGTTTTCTATTTCAAGTGTTTCTCCATTTATTATGATGTTTTTATCAATTTTTTTTACGTTAGGCAAAACAAATTCCAAACACTTAGTTTTTTTTGCATTTAAAAGTAAGTTATTAACAGTAAACCAGTCTGACACATGTGACAAAGCACGGTTTACGTCGTCAAAATTATCTTTGTTTCTATCAGTCTTAAAAATGAGAGATGTATCATCTGCGAACAGTACAATCTCACAAGTGCCCCTGACATGGTGTGGCAGATCATTTATATACACCAGAAACAATAAGGGACCCAAAATTGAGCCTTGTGGGACACCCATTAAGGCAGATGATCCCTTAGACTTTATGTCTAAGGGATCATCTGCCAATTTAAGCATAGCTTGTGTTATGGGTACTAAGATGACTGATGAATATTATTATGAATACTATACATAAATACTTATAATATAAATATAAACACCCAGACACTGAAAAACTTTCATGTTCATCACTAAAATATTTTCCAGTTGTGGGAATCAGCAGAGTCGCTACAAACTGCACCAATCGGCCGTCTTACGAGTATATAACAATATGCGTGCTTGTCTTAACTTTGTAGGTTAGGTTTGTGATCTATATGTCAGTGACTGACAAATTTCACGAGTTCATATCGTATATTGAGAAGAATTGCGTAAAAAAATATGACGCTTTTATAATTTTTGTTTCCAATCAGCGTTCCAATGACCCATACGTATTTTAAAACCGAATCCAATAACTGCACTGAGGAAAAAAGGCAAGGAATCGAACCCGTTATAAATTAATACGTATCCAGTAACCGGAGAGCGCATATAAGTTGGAGTTACAGCGAATCCGTTCGTATTGGATTACAGGCAACAATAAATAAAGTCTAAAATAATGTTTTATATGTAAATACGGGGTATTGTTACAATAATGAGGCTTGCTAAATCACAATATGAGTTTGATTTATATCTCAACGGTCCGCTTACCGCCTCCATGGGAGGGCTATAAAAATCCTACCGAAATGTAAAGTGTACGAAAGGAAGCTGCGAACAAAGACATATTCGAATATAAAGGAATATAGTTCGTAATCCTTGGGACTTACGAATGAGGATTGCTCGGCTTAAGCTTAGCTGACCTGTTGCGGGGTGTACCTCTCTTAATTGGTCACTTTACGGCGCAAAGAAACACGTAATTCATGAAATTCCAACGCGTAACGCGTAATCCGAGTGTCGGGAAGCAGTAAAGCCATTTACAGCCTTTTACGCCATTATGAGTAATTGTTTTATAAGGTATTACATATACAATATGTATAAATTGTATACAAGTAGACTCCCACTTTTTCAAATGCATATGGATGCATTTGAAAAAGTGGGAGTTCTACTTCTACTTCAAGCCATTGGTGGCAATGGCTTAAAGTTTAGTATATTTAAAGCATTGCATACTTTGCCTGGCGCAAAACCTTAATTAGAGAATTTTATGCACGATAATAGTTAAAATATTACCATTTTTTGGACGTGGGAGCTGGCGTAAAACGGTACGTTCAAGAAAAAAAATGGCGGACTTAAGCCGCAGAAATCTACTTACTCTGGCGAGTCAAGGGTATTAGAAATATGTCCGTCCGACTTCAGAATACTTGTTAATTCAGAAAATTATTTATTCTTTGTATTCTAATTAATAGTAATTCTAGCTTTTGATATGGGAAAGAAAAAATAATTGTTTTTTTTTAATTTATATTTTGTTTTTGATATCAATTATGATTCAATTTTTCCTCATCTATTTAATAGTTTTTAGTGACAAAACAATCTGTGTTCATTCTCCGTTAAAAAAATGAGAAAAGAGAACTGTAGATTCGTGCAACTTTAATTGGAAAATATTTACAGACGATAAATCACATCGTTTGATTGCATCTTAAGGTGATAACTTAATAGGGGCGGTTCAGTGACTATAAAGTTAACGCGAACATAACGGACCTTTATTATACATTTTATAATGGTTACCTACACTTTGAATTCAGTGTGTTTAGAACCCGCATCTCCCAGGTATCGAAGTAGCGGTGGTGTACCGAATCAGTCTCGATTTCCTAGCGCGGCTATTCCAAATTTCGTTTTAATTTTGTCAGACTTAGTGACATGGCTTCTTATTTTAAAGTCAATTCAGAATTAAAATTTATACAAGACCTTAGTTTCAGAGGATTAAACGGAAGAAATCAAAAACTTTAGTAACCAGTTATATATACCAGTTATAACATGGCTATCAAACTCGCCAAAATTACATGAAAAGAAGTGTTAGACAATGGTCACTTATCGATATTTAAGTGAAGCAATAACTGGCTGCTTACTGGTGCCGTTGCTTAATCAGCAAAGCGTTCTGGCTATGCTCAAATGAAATTCTACAATTTTAGTAAGTATTTGCAACTTAATAAACTAATTCCTTATTAGCTTATATCCATAACCGGTTCAGATAAGGCCGTGGTCCACCAAGCCGTCACAGTGCGGATTGGTGGACTTCATTCGCCTTTGAGAAGATTATGGGTATTCTCAGGCATGCGGGTTTTCTCACGATGTTTTTCTCCACCGTTGATCCAAGTGATATTTAAATTACTTATAACGCACATAACTTATAAAAGTTAGAGATGCTGGGACTCGAACTCAGTCCCCCGAAAGTGAAGTCGATGTTCTAAAAACTTGGCTATCACCGCTTCATAGCTTATATATCTAGGTATTATTAATGGGCACCTTGTTGTTCACGGCTACAATTCGTATTGTATTATACTCGAGGCGTACACCTCAAGAGCGTCACTAATTATTACAAGGACCGAAATGCGGTGGTGCGGGCCTAACAAGGTCGGAACAATGCGGGCTCACACCGTCCATTGCCGGCCACGTATCTATCCACAAGAGATATATCGGTTCCGGGGCAGCGACCTAATCAGATTAACGAACTAATCTCGCAACGCTTCACCGAGGAAATTCATTAATATCCTGCCTCAGTTCCAAACAGATGAAAAAGTACCCGAGTGGAGGACGCGGTGGGGAACGCGGGTCGGCGCGAGGCGATTTTTCTTTTATGAATAAATTCCTAAATGAAAAGCTATTGGGTTTCTGATGGCCGACTTGGGCGTCGGTGTGGATGAATGCGTATTATGCCATTGTTGACTTCGATGGTGAAACGAGTGGGTAAAATGTTTGTTGGGTTTACGAAGAGTGTCCGAATAAATAATGATTAAGTATAGTATCTCACTTATGTTTTTACTCGTGCGTATGCTTTTGACTCTTAAAGAGATCGAGGTGGACGGTCGAAGCAAAACTTCACGCTTATGTCAGGTTGTCTTGCCTCTTACTAGACTATGCTGAAGAAAAAGATGGTACACATATCGTACTTCTAAACCGTACTTGTAATAACTATCGCAGAAGAACAGGTACTTTATGCAGACAAAATAGTAATATCTTTATCTATTTTAACTTAAAATAATGTAAGCCATCTGGTCCCCCTTAATATTTCTTCTGAGATAGTACCACAACTATTTTAATCATCATCGTCACTATCATGGCTGAGAAGTGGCCTATTCTTTCATAGGAAAGTGGCTTAATTTGTTCTCGGAGGCATCGCGGAAAATAATGCCTTCAGCCTGGAACCTACCCATGTGTACTATGTTAAGGGGTATATTCCAGCACCTAGCACTGCTAACCTAACGTTTTCAAACATTTTATTGAACGAATCTGTAGTCGAACCTTTTTTTTTTGGCTTGGTGGAAAAGCTTTATTGCTACCTCCGACCCTAGCCTCCCCATGCTAAAGGGGTATACTCAAACTAAAAACCACCACAGCATGCCCCTCTTGTTTGCTTTGTTAGACGCCCGGGGAAAATCTGTAATCTACCCTGTGATAAGTTGTCATCTTAATCAACCAGGCAGTTAGACAAAATAATAAATAATCAACCAATGGACTTTCACTGGATGCTTGTATTTTGTATGGAGTCCAATATCCACGTTTTTGTGCCGTTTAACGTCTAACGGCTCCGTGCGAATCTTTTCATGTAGCCTGTCCACATAGTTAGTTTGGGGTCTACCAACGCAACATTTACCTGCGCTGGGTCACCATTTCAGCATCTTTGATTACCTAGACCATTCTATAAGAAATGTGCCACATCTATTGCTTCTTTAGCTACTAGCTACTAGCTACTTGACTCGTTAACTCTGTTACTTCCAAGGATAACTTCTCCTGATTTTTATCCGCGTAATGCCGTACATCTGTTTGAGTGACTGTAAGCCTTGCTAATAGGCCGACAATTAGCGACCACGAAACAATTAATTAGCTTAACTAAAAAAGTGTGAATCCAAACCATAATCCACGGTAAATGTTGCCCCGCTAAAATGCCTCCAGCCATATTGGTCGGTATTCATTATAATCGCCTAAATGAAAAGCGACTGGGCCCGCTTTGCATTCACTAAGTGAGATTGAATTTACATTGGAATAGAAGGACTAATTTATAATATCCGTTTGGGACGTAGCAATTGATGTAAATGTTTACAGAGGTAAATATAGTGAAGAGGTACTAAACAAACATTTTAATTACGACATGAATTGCGAAATTAAATGGCATTCGGTGGTTTCTGAATGTTGCGATTTCAGTTTAATGCTAAATGCATTTTAGGCTAATTAAAAACCAATAGTAACCTAAAGAGACTACCGTGGATTTATTGACGTTAGAATATTTGTAGAATAACTTAATCATAGTGAGATTAATAATTATGTAGTAAATTTGTTATTATTGATTATTTTTATTTTTATGAATAAATTTAGCATTTAATTTTACCAAATGAAGATAATCATAAGATAAAAGTTTTAAGTAAATCCAACTATTTAAGACAGTTCACAATGCGAAGATATCGCATAAGGTATGCACAAAATAACTAAAGATTTCTAGTAGTTTTTATGGTTGTCAAGGGGTTTATAAACGCAGACGACCAAATTTTTTACGATTAACATGTAGTCATTCCTAGCACTACACTATTAGTGGTACGCTTCTAAAATTGTTAAGACCTAAAAATTAAACTTTAGTTCGTATTGTAAAACGGTTCCAAAATCGAGCATGCATCGGAATCGTTCGGGAATTCGAGAAATGACTATTGAGTCCGCGTAAATTGCTCTATTCGACGCCGTATAAAGTTAGATGCAGACTGTCACAAGCGGCACAGAAGCAGCAACAGGGTCAAGAACGATTGCGAATGATGCCAGCAGCTTGAGTCGTCAGTTTTTTTTTGTCCAAGATTCGAGAGCCCCTCTATAGGGATAGTAATAGTAGGCGGAGAACCTCACGAGGTAATGAACGCCCTTCTGGTGGTCTGATGTGTTACTATAAAGTCAAGATAATTTTAAGAAGTTTATCAACTGTGCGTGTAAGTGATAAACCAACATAAGTCTATGTTGTCGTCGCATTACTTAACGTAACCTCAGTGTTTATGATTGACATGATGTCTTTATTTAGTTCGGGGTTTAATAAGAAAATAGCACTGAACAGTCAGCAAAACCAGTTTATTATTTTTTTGGTAGATCAAAAGTAGTTCGTTCAGCACAGGAGCCGCTTATTAGGCTAGTGTTGCGTGCGTCTCTTGCAGCAGTGTGCGGCTACTGTAAAAGGTGCCCCAATCTCGATTCCGACACCATTACAGGCAGGGCTTAATAAAACTTCGCCTATTTTTTAGCACTTTCAAAAAGTAACTATTTACTGGAACATGGAACGGCTATGAAAGCTACGTGCTATGTATGGTATTTACGTCCATTTGATAGACTTCTTGACGCTGTTATATTTGCTGCGGCCTTCAAATAATCCAGTCCAAAATTTCTTTCCCGGCTGGGGAAAAGAATAATGTCTCATAATAATCCAAATGGCTCCAAAACTACTCATTATATTCTCATACTCATACTCATTAATATTTCCAAACCGGCTAGAAATTTACATCTATATTGACATAAATTTGTAATTATAATATTTTAATACTTAAAAGTGTGCAAAAGGAAGAACAATACATCAAAGCACGGTTCGGTAACTTTTAAAATATTTTAATTTTAAAAATTATTGCAGCAAAACTTGCAGTGGGCATTGATATAAATAAGAGACCGGCGTTATGTTAAAATTTCGCCTCATGTAAATGTTCAAGTATAAGTGATGGAAAACGGTGGTTGTTTTACATTTTTTTTTAATTCAATTAAATAGTTGAACTAATGTTTGGGGTATAGACACCAAACATTGACGACAGGGATGGTCTTGGTCATGCGTGGGAAAAGACCTTGAGGCGCCCTTACAGGCAGTCTTTACGCTTGAAAGAATATTTTTCTGTTCTTTAATTTTGGCTAGGAGTTTATGTCCACTTGGTAATCCAAAATTTGTAACAGGCCTACATCGTAATTAAGAGTATATATAATCCATAGCGATAGTTTTTCCTACAACAGCAAACGTTTTGTTTATATTAAAATAAGTAGTTCGGTATTTTTTTTACAACACAAATCGTAACCTTATAACGTTACAAGCGCCGTATCTTGGCCTTATTATCTGTGGCGCAAGATAAAGGAAGCACTCAGGGAAGGAACATCGGGTTGTGGACCAACTTTAAATTCTCGCTTGCCGCGAACACCGCCTCTGTGCAGCGTTCACTACGAAGAGAATATTTTACTTTATTATAACTAAGTAAATGCCACATTTGTCTGTCTACGCGTAAATTAATATCATCATTGTGATCACTCGATTGACGTCCACTAAATAATAATCATTTTTTTAAGCTCATAAATTGTTGTTTTTAGAGATTTGAATGCCGTACCCTCTACGTTAAGAAAATCTGTGTTGCAGATGTGTTGGAAAGACATAGGTCTTTAGTAGCGAGTTCCAAAATTTACACGCTTTTCGGCCGTTGTTTCTAGCGGCTCCCTAAGACTAGTTTGATGTCCAGTGTCCATCGGTTCTCCAAGCTGTTGGCCCATCTTTTAAACCTTCAGCTTGGCGACTCGCTGAGCTATGTCAATAATTCTAGTTCTACTACGGATATCCTCGATTGTGATTTATTCACGTAGCATTCATCGTACGCTGAGAGACTTTGTGCCTAATATAATAAATCTAATCCGGAAACTTCAGATCTTCAGATCCTACTCCTACTCTTGCCTTTAGATAACGATGGCAGTAGCGTGCACTTGAAATATGCACAAAAGCACTGCCTATCCTAAATTTTTTGTGTACCAAGTGAGTGAGGAGGAATTTAATGTCACTTTCCTGCATCATGCCTACATTGGTCGAAAATCATTGCCAATACCAATCAAATCCAAGACTTCTTGATCCATAGCTGGCTGTGCCAACCAGTAGACCTACAAGCAATATTATAAGTCACAGCACACATAAACTATTCCTATATAGTCAAAGTCAAAGTCGAGTCAAAAATATCTTTATTAAGGTAGGCCCATAGGTGGCACTTTTAATGCGTACATAAGAATTACACGGTAGTGAGATGATGGCGATAACCACATTCGTAAACTTATAACTAAAGCTACGAGGGTTCCTAACGCGTCCTGGTCTAAGACGAAGCCCACCACAAACTTAGCCGGGTGTTTTTTTTTTGTTATCACCATCTCACAATGTCATTTAAATTTATTAAAAGAGCAACCTGGTTTCAGCAATAATTTACACCCAAGCTTTTTTATCGATTACGTAGTCCTTATAATACGACTTTTCTATAGGCTTACGTTTAATACAAACATTGAACTTTTTAAGAGACATCTCCCATATATATCTCTATAATATTATATATAGAGTCTATGGTAATTTCATAATTGATGGTTAAATTCACACTACCCCCAATATGCTTAGGAGATTAACCGCCGATTTCCATATGCACGAACAAGATTAATTGGAACTTAGCTTCTAGTTACCAGTAGCCGGGTGGAGTTAGGCTTCTCAGGAAATGTTGTATTACGCAAACTAACTAAATTTCGCATTGAACGTTTACTATATCCCTTACAACGCTGTTTTAGGAGCGTCCAGTATAACAATTATCAGCTGTACTGGTAGCTTACTATCAGTGGCGTGCATATAGGTTTTGACCAGGGTATGCATTAAGCAGGAAGATGGCATAAAATGCAAAATCCTATTACCATATGAGATATATAAAAAAATAGGGCCACTGCTACAACTACATACTAAATTGTTCATTTTTTTTTTTATTGTAAGGGCGTGACGGTATCCTACTTAACCTACCTAATATTATAAATGTGAATGTAAGTTTGTTTGTTACGCTTTCGCGCGAAAACTACTCAACCGATCATCATGAAACTTTGTACACGTATTCTTAGAGGGAAAGTGTGGATGTTTGTTATTTAATCATGTCGCAACGATTGAACCGATTTGGTTGACATTTGTTACAGAGATAGATTGTAGTCTGGAATAGCATATAGGCAGTGGCGTGCATAGAGGGTATGCACAGGGTATGCAGATGATATAATATGAAAAAAACCCCAGTACGAGTAGTGATAAGGATAGGCTTTGTAAGAATTATAAAAAGCCTACCCTTAAGTTTTTATAACTCGTACTGGAGATTTTCTTCATTTTATATCATCTGCATACCCTGTGCATACCCTCTATGCACGTCACTGCATAGAGGCTACTTTTTATGCCGGGAAATAAAAGAGTTCCCGGGGAAATAAAAAACCTTAATCCACGCGAACGAAGGCGCGGGTATCAGCTTGTATTATACAAACAGTAAATTTTATTTAATACTGCTTTAAGTGATTTTATTAAACCTCTGATTAACGCCGTCTTTAGTTCTAATTGTTTTTGATTTTGTTTAATATTTTAATATCTCCCCTTACTTTTACTCTGCAACCTAACCTCACACCAGTAAAACTTTTTTCATACAACTTTGGCAATTTAAAATAATTCTGCACGAACTCGAACAATGGGTGTAAGCCCCGGATGCTACCAAAGTAGAGAAAAGTTTGGTCCAAACAAAGATAGCGTCGACGAAAAATAAATCGATCTTTTGACGATCTCATATTTTTTATCATTTAGCTGTGATAATAGGCCGTATTCGATAACTTACAACTTATAAATTACGTTAAGTTTTTTTTTTAAATTTAAGAAAATTAAAAAGCCTAAGTTAATTTAATAAAAAGTTACTTTTAAATAATATGATACATTTGTAAAGCACTTTGAGATTTTGTATTTACTAATTTTAAAATATTATTGTATTCTCGATGTAAGTGAACTATTGTGTTCTTTTTGAGAAATAAATTTATCTCAAGTTAGCCTACTTTATAAATAACAATCCCACAATAATCGTTTGTTTGTTGATGTATATCTCGATCTTAGGGGCAAACTTTAGTTCAGATCTTTTAACCGGATATGCTATTAAAACGTAATAAAATAAACAAACAGACAAACTTTAGCATTAATACCATAATTATCTAACTTACGCTGCAAAAGTGAATTATAAGTAAATGCATTAATTATCAAAATTCGATGAAATACACGAGCCAACGAACTTATAGCATTATGAAACCAACGCCAGGTCAGTTGATCTATTTGATTGTGTTAAGGAACGCCCACGTTAGAAGCGTAGTTATACGATCAAAGAGTATGGTACAACCCAAATGCAACGCAAAATACGAAATCAAGTGATTAACTTATGGTATGTCAAGTTTTCATAAACGAGGACGAAAAATAAATGAAACAGATAAATAATTAATTTTTATATGTAATACCTAATTTTGTGCTTTTAAGTTAAAAATTAAGTTAAGTCGTGTGTGTGTGTGTGTGTGTGTGTGTGTTGTGTGTGTGTGTGTGTGTGTGTGTGTGTGTGTGTGTGTGTGTGTGTGTGAGCGTTCGGGTGCGTTCTTAGCTATGTTATCATTAGTTAAAATCGGTGGTCGCCACCACAAATGGCGGATTACATATTCTTTCACAACTCCCTCAATATGGGTATCAAATAATTATTTAACTAATCATATACCTATACACTTCCCAAAATGGATTATTGGGATTTCATGCTACAGTTTTTAGAGGTGTAGTGCAGATTGGTGGACTCTACACACCTTTGAGAACATTATGAAGAACTTTCAAGCATGCAGGTTTCTTCACGATGTTTTCCTTCACCGTTGAAGCAAGTGATAGTTTAATTACTTAAAAAGCACACAATTTAGAAAAGTTAGAGGTGCGTGCTGGGATTCAAACTCGGCCCCTCGAAACGGAAGTCGAGCTCCTGCCTAATACGCTATCACCGCTTCACGCTTTTTTTATTTTAACATTTTTATACTAGCGGATGCCAAGAATGACAAGAAATCCATGTGCGTAAAATTTATGATATCCCGTGCGATTAGGAAATTTTCTCTCGTAGCTCTTTTTAGGAATGGGCTAAAAGCAAGCTGAAAGCAAAGCCTAAAATAACACATTTCTGGTTAAAACTAGAAATATGAAATACTTTTCAGCAAAAATTTTTTCCCCTTCGGTTGTGGAACTTTTAAAAACTATGTAACATGTACTAAAAACCATAACATCAATTTTCGTGGAAATAACTTGAAAAATATCATGGAGAGGGTGAATATTTTTAAAAATCGCCCGTATATTAAGTTCCATGTCTATTTCAGTGTCGGACTTTCATAATAGTAAGTTTCTTTCCATGTTTAATCTTATATTTAAAAATTTCTTCTTAGGATATATATATAAAATCCACTTTCAAACGTTCAGGCTGTTGGTTGTCTGTCAGTCAGGACGAAGTTAAAACCAAGCAAAATAGGTATATGAGCGTATAATAAGAGCCCAGTTATTTTAAAAGCTCTTTTCCGGAGCGACGGGCGCGGCGCCACGTAGCGCAAAAACCTCTACCGAACGGCCCATAGCTCATTACAATTCAAGAATTTCAATTTACATCAAGAAAGTGGTAAGTTAACAAATCGGCTTTTCGTACGTATTGTACGAATTCACAAACCTTGTTTTTTAAGAACAATGTTTTAATGAATTGTTGTGGAAGGAAACACCTTCGAACATGGAGTAATCGCAAGTAATTCTCGTAGAACGAACCTTTCCCCTTCAGAGGGTCGGGGTAGGGGAGATAGGGTTGCCGCGTGAATTAAAAAAAAACAATAATTCAATTTTATAAATGTGCAACAAAGTTAGAAAAATATGTGACATGACTAAAATATTAAGTGCTTTTGAACATCACAACACAGAAGAGTATCGCGTAAACTGTAAAAGTAATCTGATATTACTTCCCCTTTGAAATTATAAACGCAGTGTGTATGACAAAAATAGCAATTTTCCGTAGGACAATGCGGGTTGGCAGTCTGCACATTCGATTAATAATTTTTATGGCTTTTTGTGGGTTTCATCTGAGTTGACATAAACTTCGTTACAGCTTCTAGCGTTTTCGTATCTTTGTCGGGTCTACATATTCGGGTTCACTTATCGCAGAGATTGATAAAACCGAGCGGCCATGTTCTCGAATATTCGTCTACGCGAACATTTATTCGAATGCTAACCCTCCACCTCTGACGTTTCATGCCGACCTACGTATGTGTAAGGCACGCCTTAGTTGCAAAGTTGCTTTGTACAATATAACAAAATTAGTGTTCAGTCAAGGGTACATTAACGACTTTTAAAATGCGGCATGCTAGGTAGCTATATAATTTATGTATAAATTAAATAGCGGTATCGTGTTATGAAAACCCATTTCGGCTCAAAAACAAATCTTTATGGCCGCAAAAGTACGGTTATTATGCTGATAAATTGCTCCCTACGCTTTTTTTAGTATTGAAAATTTTAGTGAGGTTATCACTACGTCAAAACATACCTATTGATGTCATTCCCATTTCGATAATATCGCATGCAAGTTCCGATTCCCTACGGCATTATAATCTTAACTGCGCATGAAATGCATTTTGCGACGTATATTTTGACACTTCTCCCTTCTTACAATTTTTACGCCAGTAATTGTAATAAAAGTGTGTTATGATTCAAGATTTTTCATTGGCAAGATTTGACGAGTAGTTTTAATTGTAACGCTACGAATTGTTGTTAAGAGCGTATAACTATTCAAAGTAATAGAGTATTAGCTACAAATCATAAATAAATAAGAAAGTATTATTTGTTTCTGCTACACAGGTACTAAAAAATAAACAAACATATGTTATGACTATAAACAGGCTGAATTATACTAGTTACAACTAATGCTATATACTGGTATTTCGGGGTAAATATTGGCGCGGTTATTTTTAATAAACCCTAAGCGCTGGTCTAATTATTCGATTACGAGTAATGAGGCACAATCATTTTTAGGTATTGGGTTTCTTCGTAAAGCCATTCTTAGTACCTACCAGCCCAAAGTTACTATATAAGGAAGCGTGGAGAGCGTATGCTTTAAACACATTTTTCTAAAATTAGGCTTGTCTAATGTTCAACATTAAAAGCCGAGGATGAAGAGCGTGGCCTTTCTTTGTAGTAATAATTGCCGTACCAAGCAGACACTATGCAGCGAGCACCTCCTACAAAGTGCAGCCATGTGCCCATCAACATGAGGCCTAGGTGTTAAGCCTCATGTGCCTGCAATTAAACTGGAAAGCATACTGGAATGAATGAATGAATACTATACAAGTGTATTCATTCATTCAATTGTTCATACATAAATTAATTTATTCATTCATTCATAAATTTAATTATTCATTCATTCATTATTTTGTTCATTCATTCATTCATTCTTTCATTCATACCAGAACACAGCAACTTGCTTGGGAAGTTCTACTTCTAAGTAGAACTACTCCGGACGAGCTCTGACACAATAAGCTCTATTACTACTTAGCAAAACCGTCTAATTCTGAGAGGAGATATTTCCTCCGTCGTATATCCAAGTGTTGCAGTGTTTGTACAAAAACGCCACTATGATAGTTTGTATACAGGATCAGACTACGCAGGTCGACGGTCGGTCGTTGGTCGACCCCCGACGAGATGGACGGACGACATTAGGCGCGTCGCAGCCGCTGGACTCAAGCGGCACAAAACAGTGTATTTGGTACAAAATACCTATGTCCTGCAGTGGACGTCGATAGGTTGATATGATGATGATGAATTATAATGATTGTGTGCATCGTAATCGCTGTGTCACTTTTGTTAGAGTTGAATCGTTTTTTTAAATATGGAAAATAATTAGGTCTAGGTTGGAGTGCGCTTTGACTCTTGCCTCGAAGGCTTCATGAAGTAATACGTGGAACAAAACTATTGATTAAATATAACATTTAACAATAAATTATACACAAACAATGTCGACATGCAATCACGTGTACATCATAACAATAATAAAGATGTTTACACAATTACCCTAGCAGTTTTTTTAAAATCTAAAAGCATTAACTTATCATGCCAGTACAGATTGACCGAGTTTTATTTTTAATATAAGATGTTATCTGGCTCGTTACAAATGTAGCCTTTATAATTTCGCATGTAATTAACTTGTAGTCGTATAATTCGGCGTGTTACACATAAATTGTAATAAAAATGTAGTGGGATTATCGTTAACAACCTTTATGGTATAGTTTAAGGCGCTGTAGACATTTATTTATTACTACACGGGACACTACTCGTATATCCGGGACCTATGTTGTAGTGGGGAATGAGTGGGGCGTCCTAATCTCATAAAAGTGAAACGAGCGAGCGATTACAAACTCGTTGACTGTGGCAATGGACTGTTAAGTCAATAAGGTTTTTATGGAAACAAAACAATATCATATGGAAAAACTCAAACACAAAAAAAAAAATAGTGTAACTACAAGGTAAGTTTTAAGAGTGAATGCAAAGGAAGCCATATTAGTGCATAATATCTGCATATGATATACCGATCTCTATAGGATCGGCAAATGGATGCTGTGTCTGAGGTTTCATATCTTTTTAAGATCATTTTCATCATTTTACCCGATAGACATGCTGGACTTTGTTAGGCCTTTTCTTTGATTTTCCACACTCCACAGTTCTGAAATGTCTTCTTTTAATGATTAACCTGTACATATAACTTATTATATTCAATATACTTCATAATATAATATATATTATATATAACACTAGCTGACCCCAGCGCCATCTGTCGGCCTGATTTGTGAATCTAAACCATCCAGGGTGCCACCCAAACGCATACCGAAAAATGCATTCAAATCGGTCCAGCCGTCTAGGAGGAGATCAGTGACATACACACGCACACAAGAAATATATATATAAAGATAATATAAAATTACACAATTTTTACATTCAATTTTATATGTATGTTTGCATTATAGTACATAATTTATCGAAGGCACGCTTTTACATGCGACATCGGTACGCCAAATAAAATAATATAAACTTTTAATTTTACTTTGCGTTCACGTAAATGTCGATTTAGTTTGAACGGGGGCTGGTGGCAACCCTCCACGGGGGTAGAAAGGCGGCAATCGCATACTTGATGTTATCATAATGATTATTAACATGTGAAACGCCGTACCAGGTACGGGCGCGCGCCCCAGATATGTTTGACATCAGTCAGTTATTTTAATACAAGCAATTAGAGGTTTCGCGCTCTATCGCAAAGTTTTCGATTAGCCTGTGGTTGTCTTTAAGTGGATTTTAAATTGCTCGCGAATCGATCGGGACGCGTTTCACGAAAATCGTCTGTATTTCATGAAAATAGCATCAAACGGATGTGAAAATCGCTTGTATTTGTAAAGGTTTTATTGACCAGACTTATTTTAATAGCTGACTACAACTTTGAGACTGAATAAGATCTTACCTGATGGTATGCGAAGCGCGCTTATCCAGAAACAAACAGTTTCTTGATAAGCGCGGCAGTTTAATAAACCCGCCGTACATAATGAAACACAAATTTTGGCTTGACGGACTGACTCGCAAGTTGATATTAGCCTAGGCGGAAGCAACCCACCTGGTTTGAGATAACACAGATATAATGATTTTCTATATAAGATCCCTTAACTTGATGCACTTTTAAAAAAAAATTTTAGGCAAAATAATTAAGCAGCAGGTACAAGCTATTGTTGCGAAAATAGATAGTATGTAAATTAAATGATTAAAATGAGTATTTGTGCGCATGAAACCCCGCGTGAAATGAATCTTAGACCGGGTACGTTAAGAACCGTCGTAGCTTCACTTTTTTGTGTATGCAGTATCACTATTACCTCAAATTGTTGGAAAAAGCATTTACACTTCATGGTTTAAAAGCATACTTGCAAAAAAGAGTTTTGAGGCAGTATTAATTATATTGTGAATTCCAGATTTTTTTTCTAACCTAATCTAACCTGCAATAACTTCTTGCATGTAACCAAGCATACATATGTATAATGTAAGTAAAAATATAATGTCAATGAAACTGTAACACAATTATTAATTATTCACCAACAATCTAAAGGACCGACAAAATTGGTAAACGCATTCCGACCGAGATAGCCAATAATTCGATTTAGATCATCCACGTTTGTGTTATTTGTTATATTAGAAATTAACAATACAAAGTGGAAATATTAATGTCGGCAACAGCAGCAGGCCGTAGTCCACCGCGTTGTCAGAGTGCGGATTGGTTACGCCCTTGAGAAAATTATAGAGAACTCTCAGGCATCCAGGTTTCCTAACGATGTGTTCATTCAAAACGCATATAACTCGGAAAAGTTAGAGGTGCGTGAAGGGGCTCCAACTCTGTCCCCCGAAACGGTAGCCGAAGCCCCACAAGATAATTTTCTTTTAATACGAACAGGATGTTTAGAGAAAAGGAACGAGACAACGTGTCAGTAAATATGGCTGGGCTCTAACAATTTATTAAATTACAAGCTAGAAACGCCTTCGCTAACAACGTCTGCAGAGTTGTAATAGTAGCTTGGGAGCTGGCGGTAGAAATTCCCTGCAGAAAGGGGTGTTCAATTACGATATTTATTAGCTTATTTTTTTTTGTATCAAGACTTTGGTTAGGTGGTTCTAACTGATGTTCATTAGCTACTGTTATGGAGGACTTTCAGGCATGAATGTTTCTCCACGATATTTTCCTTAACCGATTGCTTAACTTTTTAAACCGTCAGTTCGAAACTGGAACCCCGAAAGTGAAGTGACATCCTAACCACTAGGTTGATCGCATCGATTTAAGTGCTTGTTTGGGCACAATACAATGGGTAATATGTAATTAAAAAGCGGGTTTCTCTAAGCCGATGGGGTATTACAGTATTCATAATAATGAAACGCTTTTTAACGGAACTATTTCCTAAGAAAAAAAAATTACGCAGTGACAACCAGTGATAGCATCAGCTGTTTTAAATATAAATTTTAATGGTTTCACGGAATACTATAGCAACAATAAAAAGGTCCTTGCTAATATTACAATAAGAAACAGCTCTTAGACACAAAGGATTGCATAGTTAATGCACTTCTTTCTAGTGCTGTGTATTTTCATGAATAGCAAAACCCACAACCAATTTTTGTGACGAGCTGGGAATCCAACATCGGACCTCGTGTTTCGTAGTCGAATATGCTAACCACTGTTTCTTTGGCGCTGCTTTAAAATTTACAATAATGTATGTCCGCTGTATTAAACGAGCACGCATATTTCACACAGCCATTCGATTTTTAAAGATCAAATAGACTTTTGGCGACTTTTCAGATGTACATAAAATATTTAATAATGGAACGCATCTAGGCTTTTCAGTTTTAAAATACATCAGAAATTTAATATTCAATGCATAAACCCATTATAAATTAAATAAAATTTGATATTCGATACGCAAAAGTAATTACGTCTAAAGGCTCGAATAAAATGCATTTACATTGATTCTTTATTCCATTTCACGATACTATTCGCATTCGCTTGAACGTGAAGGATCGTGTATTGTTTATGATTTTAAAATTGGTTGAAAAGTATGATACTATCGTAATACATGGGTAGGTACATTCAAATCATTTTCTCGTGGTTTTTTCGTTTCTGATACGCTACGCAAAGTTTTAGCATGTCGTTTAAGTGAATTAATTATTATTTATTATTTATTATTTAATTTTTTAGTGAATTTATTAAAAGAAAATAGGTTAAATTTTCCACTGGAGAAGTTTTCATAAGCGGTGTACAGTAAAGAAAATTCATCTGATTTTCAAAACGCGCCAGAAGAAGTATAACTTCAAAAATCAACAAGTCAACAAGCTAGTACAGTATGAGTATGATTGTAACCTCAGAACGAGTTTGTAGCTATTTCAACGATATATTATTTGCTATAGCGGTAACATCTTAGTGCCAAGAACTTCGGCTTACATTGCGGGGGGACTGAGTCCGAATCGCATTTTTGGACGCACACACCTCTAACAGCAGCATCAATGGTTAAGGAAAACATCTTGAGGAAACTTAACCTGTATAATGTTGTCCACGCTTGGCCAGTGTGGTGGACTACGGCCAAAACCATTCTCATTGTGAGCGCAGACCTGTGCCTTGGGCCAGTAATTAAGTAAATAATTATGATGATTAAAGTATGTGCAAATCTTTGTAGTGCAGTGCAGTGCCGTCAGCCAATCAGAGGTTGGCAACCATTAAGGCTATCTGGACATAGCTGCGCTGAACAACGATCGGGTTTTCCCGAAACATTGACGTCCATTTTTTTAGCCACGATGTGCTCGTTCAGCCAGATGGTCTTTTTCCGCTTTCCCCTGAATAATGAGCTACCTTAACTTTCTTTGTTTAATAGTTTCAAGTGTTTCCAGATCCAAATAGTTCCAGATATGTATGTTGAATGTATATGAAATACACCGCAAAGCTCATAGCAACCCTACTGTACGCCATCGCGCCCTCCTGAATATATTCACACATTTTTCGCCTCACTAAAAGGCACTACTACCGTGTACCGGTAAATCATGTCCTTTGGGAGTGCGAACTCTCAGCGTCAAACGACATGCAGGCAACACAGACACTTTGTTACGGCGTCGTTTAATATTTTGTAAGTATGAATGTGTAAATATGTGCTTTGTTTACGTTACGTACAATCTTCACTGGTGTGTGATATCTCTGGTGAGAGGCTTGGGCTTGGCTAGGTTACTTTTTTTTTTTTATATAATTAGGAGGGGAAAATCCTCATGGACATCCCTATGGATAGTGCCGGACTCCTACCGACTAAAAACCCCTCCTGCCTTCTAAACGTTAGTGTACCTGCCATTTGGCCTACCACTAACGTCGTTGTCCTTTTACCTTCCTTCTCTTTCCTCCCTTTCCTTTTTTAGTTTTCACCCTACTGACAACGTGCCGCCGAGCGATTTAGCGTTCCTGTACGGTGCCGTGTGGATAACCATCACGCGTATCAGTTTGATATACACGTAATGGATGAGACGTTACCTTACTTATTACCAAAGATAACAGACTTCAAAAGGGCATTCGATTCAGGCGATGTCTATAAAAAAAAAAAACTTTTTGTGAATGATTGGTTGCCTAGGAATCTTCTTAGTTTAGGCGTCGCTTGTTAATGTATTGCCTAGTTCTTCGTAAGTGATTATTGCCCCAAAGCATGCACGTACAAAAAGCATTCCTAGTTGAAGTAAAAACTTCGAATAGCATTCGTGGTTTATCGCTATGCAATCTGCATTGTGAGGACAAACAACACACTTCACACAATACTACAGATACACGATTGACCTTTCCATGTTGTCTCAACGACAGGCCACTCGATATTCCTGAATGTAATCTACACACAGCCCACTCGCAAATACTCAATCCACAAATACGCTTACCCGTCTTACGAATACAATTTACTCAAATCAGTATTCAAAGTCGGCCACACGACACAGATGGGTGTGTGAATTCAGTTAACCGTCACTTCATCCCCGCCGACCGTCTCCGAGGGCTTGTCTTAATGGCTATCCTTTACATCAGTACCGAGCTATGTAGTACCTACTACACGGCATTTCTGTGTCTATTCTCTGTTCGCAGCTAATTGAATATGACGCATTCCTATTTGATACTCAATTTGCTATGTCAAGTTTATGTTGTGCTGTTCATACAATGGTTATCTATACTAATAAATGAAATTGATGACAAAACAGTTTTGTATTAAATGCTTGATTGCGAATTTGCCGTATTTGATGACAAAACAGTTTTCTGATAAATGCATGAGTGCTTGCAATATACACCAAGCCGAAGGCAAGTTTGAGAACTTTGTGGAGTACCTCCTAGGATAAAACCATACATTCTGCTTTTTAGTGTACCTACCACTTGGTTACTAGTGATACACTAGTATGCGGATAAACAATTTCCTTAAAAGCCGGCAACGCATCGGGTGCTCCTCTGGTGTTGCAGATGTTTATGGGCGGTGATCACTTAGCATCAGGCGGCCCACTTGCTCGTTTGCCTGCTATTAATATAAAAAAGGTTACCAAATAGTGTATACACTAAAATACTAGATATTACTCGGAGGGCTACCTTACACTCTAAAAAAAGAAAGCCAACTAATAGAGATTTTCTCTTAGTTGACGTTATATAAATTATAACAATTATGATAATAAACATAACAACAAAAGCTGATTAGTTATAGCAGCAAGTTCATTATAGATTGAGCTAACAATGTAGGTATGTTCATTGTTTCTAACAAATAAATACGTTGTTTCTATTAATATTTACTTCTTTGTATGATTAGATCATTTTTAATTATTTAGCTTAAACAAGTACGTAAATTGAATCAGTTAAGAATATGCCTTAGTTAAGTAACAATAATAGGAGCAATACAGTTGCCCAGTCCATTGAATTATGATAAACAATCATTATCATCTTATTTGATGTATCTATGTTCTTGTTAGGCTCGTATGGAAACAAGATGCTTGATCACAACAATCACTATCTTGTTAGGAATAACCAATTTTTTTTTAGAGTGTATGACTGACAATTTCGTAAGTAAAATATTTATATCCGATATTTAACTTTTGTTATCTATAATAATATCCAATCAATCAAGTGGCAGGTACACTAAAATAAAAAAGAAAATTCTCTATTTGTGGCAATATTGCACGACAGTCAACTTTAATTACTTTGAACAACTAAATAAGAGGGACAATTAAAAGAAAGAGAAAACTGTAAGTTATTAATAGTGTTGCCCAAATGCAAGAACAAGACGAGACTTAGCCAGTCTTGGTCTTGGTCTTGCGCCAATACACCTGGTCTTGGTCTTGGTCTTGGTCTTGCGCTCCCAGTCTTGGTCTTGGTCTTGGTCTTGCAGCAAGAGTCTTGCAAGTCTTGCAATTACCTATTAGTCTATTACTATTTATTAAAGTTTACTTTAAATCTTAGAAAAACGTATTAGAATTGGAACATTGTGAGCTTGAATTAACATAGCCATAGTAAAGATCAAGCAGATTAATAAATAACTGAAGATTTGATAAGAAATTCGAAAAATCAACTGACCTATATGTCGTTTTCCATGGAAGTAACTGTTTCTTAATAAACATTTATGATTTATAAGCTTACATTTGCTAAAACATGTAAAAAAACAAATTAATTACAATAACTTGACTGTATTTTAAAGAACAATACTTATCTGTCTAGAAAGAGATTGAACCCTCAACTTATAAGAAATTTTATAAAAGAGTTTTACGATTTATCATTTATTTGAATAAAAAATAAAATACAACACAAATCAACTGCTTTATCATTAGGTTATGATACTTTATATCAATTCTTTTGACCAAGAATTAATACAAAGTAACCATCTGGCTGACTCATCACTTAACCTATTTCTATGTTTTCTAATTACTAATGATGCTTTAGAAAATAACCTCTCAGCAGGTACTGAAGTTGCAGGTATTGAGAGAAAATCACGGGCCATTTTCGATAAAATCGGATACTCTGTCTCATGCGTCCTCCACCAATCTAAAATCACCAATCTGAAACTTATTTATTCTTTGGAACACCTGTAGGTACTCTTAAAATTCGAAATTATTTTGCATGAATAGTGTCAAATGTTATGATTTCGGCGCGGCGGCAACGATTGTTTTAGATTTCAAAAGAAGCCGCCGGCGCGTGTATCATAACCATGTACTTCCGAAAAGCGGCAAATTTCTTTAAGAACTAAGTACAAAACCTTTGATGCCGCATTATCAAAGTGCCGATGGTTAAAACATAACTATGCATGCACTCAGTTTGATTTTAATAGATATTTTTTTATTCGCTATGTTTATGGTATTAGTCGTAATGCGCATAGGTCCAGTTTTTCATATTCTTTGATATAGTTTTTTGCGTCTCATAGAATTCCTAAGCGTACCTACCTACCTATACACCGAACTGTTACACCTAACTATTCCGTGAAATAGCGCTAAGTCCTAGCTGCAAGACGCAAGAGTCTTGCAGGCTATGTCTTGTTCTTGCTCAAGTCTTGCACGGTCAGTCTTGGTCTTGGTCTTGCTAAAAATACGCGGTCTTGTTCTTGGTCTTGGTCTTGCAAAAACGCAAGAACAAGACCAAGACTGCAAGACCAAGACTGAATTTGGGCAACACTAGTTATTAACTTGTTCCCAAGTTTTTTTTAATAATGAATGTGAGTTTTTTCGTAGGTTGGTTTGTTACATACGATTTCACGACTTAACTATTCAATCGATGATCAAGAAGTTTTGCATGCACACTGTCAGAGGTGCAAATAGCATATTGTACTTTATAAGCAGAAAAAAGTACATTATTTTTCATTTAAACACGTAGTTATAAGAATAAAATTTTCTTTCACAATATCGTTTTCAGTACAAAGGTACAAAGGTATAATCATTTTGTTTATCTAAGTACTCCTTGCTTCTATCAGTTGCAACCTGCAACACCAAAGAGGCATGCATTTCTAAATCTTTTCTTTGAGAATATCCCTTACAAAGTTTATAAGTAAAACGTTCTTACAACGCTAGCAACATTTTAACCTGCTTTTGCAGCCTTCAGTATGAAAAATGGAAATATAAAATCCGTATTCAAATGTCAGAATCAGACGTAAGTACATTATATTTATGAAGTTATAAATGTTTCTTCTCCAGTCGAAAAAGTTCTCCGGAGTGTAATTTTCAATTAAAAAAAAAAATCACGAAACTACCATAGTTTAGTATGGACATTGTTTCTGAGCTATTTTGTTTTATTATGGTAATAATTGATGGACTAATTGGATGGATTACGTGATTGTAAGTGCAAAACCATTGCCTATTAACAAAGCAGCACTTCACAGTTTTGCATACGCAAGGAAAACGTCCTAGAAATTGGTAAGTCCTGTCACCCTGTGCCCATCAACCTAAATACATATACTACATACATAAATACATACTACAAATTCATAAATACATATACTACGACAATACACACATCGCCAACTGGCCTCAAAATAAGCGTAGCTTGTGTTATTATACATTTTGATGATTAATATACATAAAGACTTATAATATACATATAAACATCCAGACACTGAATAACTTTCATGTTCGTCACACAAAAACATTCCAGTTATGGGAATCGAATCCACGGCCTTGGATTCAGAAAGTAGGGTCGCAGCAAACTGCGCCCATCGGCCGTCAACACCACCACCGTTCACCTGAAACCTGAATGATGCCGGAATCCACGCGCTGATGCTTGCGGCGGAAATGAGCATGGTTAAGTACTTCTCCGGATAAGCTCTGACACAAAAATCTTTACTAGTCTTGAGAATTTATTTACACTGTAAAAATTCGTTAAAAACTTTAATTTTAGACAACATTAAGATATCATGAAAATATTTAATCAAAATGCTAACGAACAATTAATTCATCAAAAACATGTTCAAATGTCTTGTAACTGCGGTGTGGCAGTGCGACAATTTACGCCCTAAAAGTCTGCATGGCAAAGAAAAAAAATATCAGAAAAATTTGTATGGAAACTGAACAGGAAATAAAACCATAGGTACACTATCTGACACTTTTAAAAAGCTCCGTGAGATGCAAAAAGAAAATCGGGTGCATCAGTGTAGCCATTAGCGCTGGCTAGTTCAACGTAGGGTAGTGATTCATGTTGGAAAATTCTTGTACTTTTAGGCAATGATAAAAATGTGGCATAACAGTTCTCTCTCGAAATTTGTCACGTTATTTACATTCTATCTATACCTATTTATCTATATCTATATTTTTCCTAAATGCAGGAGTGGTTTAAAAACAAAAAAAAAATCAAAAACAACTCAAATTTGACGGCCGACTGGCGCAGTCGGCAACGACCCTTTTTTTCTGATTTCAAGGCCGTGGGTTCGATTCTACAACTGGAAAATGTTTGTATGATGAACATGAATGTTTTTCACTGTCTGGGTGTTTATATGTATATTTTAAGTATTTATGTGTACCTAATATTTATAAAAAAAGTCATCAATCATCTTATTTCATATAACACAAGCTGCAAAAGATGTGTGTATTGTCGTAGTAAAAAATCAATTAATCGATAAAATGTTATATGGCATGGTATGTTGATTGCCGATTCTATCCAGTTTCACAAGAAGGTGTTCTGTATGAAAAAAGGAATGAATTTTTGCGGGTCATTATTATATTATCATCACTACAGCTTTTTCGGTTTCGTGCCACTTGTATCTAGCGATTCCCTTTTACTCGTTTTATGTCGTCCGGCCACCTTATGTGGTCTACCATTAGGTTATTATCGGTGTTTTCAGCAACTGGGCATTCCAAGCTCGCCAGATCACAATAGTGTCAAATATAATGTAACAGCTGTCGACATAAATTCCATTATATTTCTCGAGTTCCTCAAATAGAAGAAGCCAAATAAGAAACTCTGGTTTAAATATCTTGAATATCTTGATTGTTTTTAACAATCTTATGGAACCTTGAGTAATACAACTTATCCAAACAGGTTCCTTAATGCTTATAGGACTCCTTTCAGATAACTAAGAGGGGTTTAGAGGTAGTTTCAATGCGAGTCGGTGGCATTAACGGTTATAACAGGGTCCGAAGGCTTATCTTGCTGCCCGAGGCAAGGAGATGGGAAACGTTGATTTTGGCCGTTCCGGAAATTATTGGGACAATTACTAAAAGATCGTATCAAACCGAATCAACAGTCAGTTTAATTTCAATTAATGTAATCTTACAAAGCAGGGACGCGAATCCCATAAAATAACCATGTCCGGAAATAGTGAGTGACACGGGCGTGACGTTAACTGACATCAGAGGTGTTAATATTCATATAGAAAATATTAAGCGGGTGGTGATGGTGGTCCAGGGAGGGGGGAAAGGGGGCAGCGATCGGCCCCTCGCGCCGGTGGCCACTCTAACACGCTCTGCTCGCCTTTAATGAACTTTACGTCGCCGACCGGAATAGGAGAACACTTCTTTGCCGGCTTTGTCGCTATCGTTTGTGTTACTCTACGAACAAAGCCCATAAGTGAAATCACTTCGAAAGGGTGAACGCGAGCTAGCACTTTTGCTCTTTTTTTATTGTTTTCGCTTTTTGCATTGAGAATGTGGGCGCGGGTGCGAAGGATTGGAATAGGTATCTCGAAGTGTTCATCCAGCGTTACGTCTCGAAAGTTTATAATGCTATACCTTGGACACTTGTACATGTACTGTACTAGATGGCGCTTTTGAAGATATTAAAAGACTACCGTTTCGCCGCGGTTTCATCCGCGTTAGCATATTGCATGGTAGTATGTATAGGTATGATGCTAGTAGTAGAAATTTTGTGGAAAGTAGAACCTCGCGAGCGTAAACTTTTCTGCAACAATAGGGCCGATTCCACTTGTAGAAATCTAAAAGCAAGCTCCTCCAAATGTTACTGCATTTTGAGGAGTTCACTTTTAGCTACTCTACTCATCCCGCTCACAGTCCTTATAACATTTCTACCAAATTTTCATGTGACCAATTAAAAGTTACTACTTAACATTCAAATAAAAAGAACCATCCATCGAAATCGGATCTGATATCGTCCATGTGACCTTTAGTAGCCTTTATGGATGAAGTATCTTTCAATTAAAAATCCATAAAGTTTTTAAACCTGTATGTTTCGTCTACATTGTATAATACAACCTGTAGAGGAGTACCAAGATAATTAAAGAGGAAAGCAGCTAGACTTGAAGAAGAGACGTTCCGCAGGCTCGGCCAATGAGCCCAGCTGCCTCGCTGCCGGTGGTACTTTGCTTATAGACGTAAACTACCCTCTCGCGTCTACGAAATCCCTGGTAGTGCCTACTGCTTAAAAAACCAGCCGCAAATATAAAACATACTTTCATTATTTATTATTTCATAGGTACATCCAAATTATATGCTGTAAAGGGTAAAGTATATATACATTAGATTGTCTTGATAATTAAATATAATTTTTGTTCTGAGGATTAAAAGTGAGGATTGTACATTACCATTTTATTCTAAAATTATATTTGTCTTTTTTTATAGCTTATTACATACTCTTATGTAGGTGTTTTTTTATTTGGGGACCTTTATAAAGATCTCCAGACTACAGAATCATTTGTGATAGACGTACGAAATATTATTATTATAAATACACTTTGCTTTTTAGTGTAGCTTGTTTTTAAAATACCATTTTTTCAAGCTTAAATGTTATCATTACTCTAATAAAATAGAGTCATAAATAACAGTGCCGCTATAGATGAGGTTCACAATTTTTTTAGCCTGCAGTAACGCGTTTCCATTTTTTCCGTCAATTACTTTACGCGCATAAACAATGTATTTTTTCAATAATTAAAGTGAAATAGAATATAGTATAAAGAGATCGTTGGGCCAGACTTATTAAATCTTTACGAGTCCGTTGCGCAAGTGTTACCAGTCGATAACAACAAAGCTAAACGAATTCGTACAAAACTTGCCGCCAACTCTTGTCCACTATTGAGACAACAGTGCAATCGAATAGCGTCACTACAAACTGAGGACAGGCGTAGGTGTCGCCGATTACGATCATTGTCGACTTCTATAGCGTAGCTGAGTCTGAGTGACGTCATATGGCCGGGAGGACAAAGCGTGAAATAGGTTTCAATTTTTGCTGGAATTGAAAATTTCACTTTTGCACAGGCTTTGACAGCGTCGAGTAGAACCGCGGCTATACACTCTTTTCTTTCGAAGACAAGTTGGCGCTGAATGTGCCATGTGATTCCAGCCAAAGCGTTTTCCCGTAGGCCTTAATAAGCCCCAATAATAACATATTAGCAGCCTGCTACAACGGTTCTACTCACAGAATGAGAATGGTTTAGGCCGTAGTCCACCACGCTGGCCAAGTGCCGCAAAGTTGGTGGACTGTACGCGCCATCGAGAAAGTTATGGAGAACTCTCAGGCATGCTGGTTTCTTCACGACATTTTCCGTTAACGTTTAAGCAAGTGGTATTTAATTGCTTAAAACGCGCATAGCTTAGAAAAGTTAGTGGTGCGTGCAGGAGTTCGTACTCAGCCCCCCGGATGTGAAGCCGAAGTCCTAAGGCAGGAGATATTTTTTCGACCAATTTCCTCGTCTTATTTCATAAAAATAAGACGAGAATCGATCCCGGAAGCTCCTATTTATATACGTAGGACCACCAAAGCCCAACGGTGCACTATGGTATTAAATTATTCAATGATAAAAATGAAGTAATAGCCTTTAATCACATCGACATCAAATTTTCAAAGCACTTTCAAAAATATGAAGTAGTTATAACAAAAAATACACATTTATATAAAACACACAGTCATATTGGAAACCTTGTTAGGAGTTTTTAGCATAGGTACTCGAAAACAAAAAGTTGTAAGCTAGAATTATTATACCGGATCGTATAATTTCACTTTTATAAAGTTTAAAGTTGTTTTAATAAATTTCCACTTTGTACGCGGGATTAATGTTTTAAAAAAAATATTTTGAAATCGTTCGAACTAAGAATGCTTTAAAGTCTCAATTGCACAACGATACAGAGCGAGAATAAACTAAAAGAGGTCGTAGATTGAAGTCTGGCTGGCGCAGTGGGCAGCGACCCTGCTTTCAAAGTCCAAGGCTGTGGGTTCGATTCCCACAACTGGAATTTTTTTGTGTCATGAACATGAATGTTTTTTTAGTGTCTGGGTATTTATCTGTATATTTCAAGTATTTAAGTACATTATTAATAAAAATATAAATATTTATAAGTCATCTTAGTAACCATACACGCTCACTTTGGGGCTGGATGGCGATGTGTGTATTTTCTTAGTATAATTATTTATTTCCTTACAAAATCCAAAACCGTAATGTTTTGTATGAATAACATTAAATTCTTAAAACTAAATAGAATTCGTTACAAGTATTGAAAAAAGCTTGTAACCTTAAGTTGTACCATTTCTGACCTTTCTTAATGTGCTTTGTAAAATCAACTTCTCTGAAATTATGCTCTGCTATTGCGGAGACTTTCATTAATTGCATTTTGAATGGTTTTTGTGGTTTGTACACTTTTCTAAGCAATATGTAAAATACATTACATAACATACTTCTCCTTCCTGCTTTTTCAGGCACGGATTCTTGGCCTTTTCCAAACTTGAAGAAAGTTTAGTGGTTTCAGCATATTTTTTACTACTGACCGTTTACTATAATTATAACAGAGAGATTACAACACACAAATTAAGTATTATTGAATGAAGATTTAATACCCATTGTATAAAATAATAAAACTTTATTTTAATGTAGGAAGCTACTTATAAATCCACTAAATAAAAAGAAAAGTGGTAGAACATGGCTCCTGTACTTTTCCAAGTTAGCCTTTTGTACTTTGGAAGTGTGCAACAAATAACAAAAACAAACAAACTAAAGTTACATATGATCCAAACAATTTAACAAAGTAGATTTACGTTCACAAACTTTATAGACGACCAAGTTATCAGAAAGTTGCCACTAAACAAACTTCGTACTAACTTCATTGACAGTTGTACCCGACGGCTAAAGTTCATAGTTATGATACAGTCAGACTTGCGCTTAAAAATGCATTAATAATTTGACGAACATCACAATCCCCAGTCTATTAATATCCTGCTGCTGAGCACAGGCTTCCTCTTTCATTCTCTTTGTTGCTTTGTTGAATTTCATTTTATGGACGTTAATGAATATAATAAAATACTGGCGTTTTTAAATAATACCTCCTGTTTTATGTGATGTTAATATTTAATACTTGATACACAACGAATAATAAGATAAACTTTGTTATAACCGGAGAACGATGTCATTAGTATATTTTTTATTTTGTGCTTCTTCTTGAAGATACACTCGAATTTTGTGAGACCGTTTATATGAACAATGTCCTTCATATATCAAACGCTCTAAAAAGTTATAATAATCAGAGTAAAAAACTGATTAAAATAATAAAATTTTATACGCCAGCTTCCAGGTCAGTGTAGTCCAATCTAAGATTAAATCGTAATAAACCTAATAATAATATAGAATAGCAGTTTTAGTGCTTTATATTATGACTGAATAAAAAATAATCTTACTGTTATTAAATAAATCCTGTGTAAAAACAGCAATGCTTATAAAATTTTCGCTAAACAAAACTGCCAACAAAGAAGTCTTAAAAGGATCGTGTAAAATTAAATACGAAGTCTATATGATTGTTCAGGGTTTAGTCTATTGGAATGCAGGCTTTATTAAGGTTTAAACTAATCTAGGTTGCTTGATTTAATATCACGTACAACCACCCATTATCCTAAACCTACGGATTTGCCGCTATCGCTCTAAAATAATATTTGGATTCAAGATAATGCCACTGTTGTATCTCCATAGACATTAGTAAGAATAATGTTTTTTAGTCTTCCACTCATAATTTAATGGAATTATTAACTATTTTTACTATTTAAAATTAATTTATTTTGAATAGTAGACCTAGTTTATAAGCACTATTGAAACGCCAAGTCAGTCTGTAGTGACTCTACCACCGGTTCGGAAGGCACATACTAGCGACAAGAAACTCAGCAGATTGCTCTTTTTCGACATTATTTTATAGTTTTGGATTAGAATTTTTTTTCTATCTTGTGAGAGATGAGAGCTGCCTGCTTCCAAGTAGCCGTGTCGTTTAGTGATTCATCAATTCTGTAGCAACCACGATTAATTAAATATGTTTTGATACATGTTTAAACTTAAGTAAAGGTAGATTTAATATTACGTCCGGTATCATGTTATGTATTACCTTCTGTATTATTATAGAGTTTCGGTGAAGAATGAAGAGGTGATAGCCTTTTGTAGTTAAGACTTCACCCTTCCTTTCGGGGTTACCGATTTCAATCTCCTTTAAAACTTAATGTGTTACAAGCAATTAAGTATCACTTTATTTAAAAGCAAAGGATTAAATTATGAGAATATCGGCATTCCTGAGAGTTCACCATTACATGAAGTCCACCAATCCGCATGTGGCCAGACTGGTGGACTACACCCTAAGGCCTTGGGCCAGAAATGGGTTGATAATGATGAGATTTAAAGAATTCTATCCTAGCGTTATTAAATACCAAGAGTAACAAAATTTAACAAACATGTTACCGCGTTATCGTCAGGTACAAGATCAGCATTATTTGTGATTTACTATAACAGATTAATAATTACTACAATGGTGCTGGTGATTTATTTAAGTCTTTGTAATTTTAATCGAATTTGGAATCATGTGACTAAAGATTTTGGTGATGAGACACGGCTTTGGTACTTACTTATAAGCGTTCCAGGCGTCGTAGCCTACAAATTCATATCAAATCACCGATAGACAACATATATGCAAGGTCGGACTCTACTTCGTTTACTGGTACGCGGTGCCTATTCCAGAACACATCTGCCCCAGCGAACATCGGTTCTGGATTAGACATGCTGCCCATTTCAGCTTGCTAATCTTTTTGATTATGCCGGTTACTAAGGCTGTCGGACGGTGTTCATTTTTGTCGAATTTGTTCCTAAATAGAAAAATCCCATTCCTATTTTCGTGCTATTTTATTTCAAGTGCTGTTTAATCACAACCGTTCTTAGCTCAGTATGTGCTAATGATACTAATGAAGGAATCTTGCCGTTATGATCAAGTGTTTACAAATATAATGACAAGGTTACGTTATATATCAAACTGTTCTACACCAATGATTTTCCAAAACAATTTTAATGATACTGATTGCGTAATAATCCTTATATTAAATTAAACACATAACCTACATCTAAATGACCTAAATATGGCCTTGTAGGGCTTAGCCCTCTTTCCTATTAAGGCGAGGGCTAGAAAAAATGAATTCAAAAAAAATGTTTGTTTCTTTAAAAGATTAAATCTTCTAAAGTTATAAAGCATTGCGTAGGGTTTTTTAACACGACAAATTAGCCCTTGTCTGCAATCTCACCAGGCGGTAATTAATTATGTATTCTATGATATTAGCGGGCTAACCTGTTGCTGTTATACTAAAGCCATACCCCTAATCGGTTTCTACGCGATTTTGTGCCGGAATTGGGTTTTTGTTGGTAAAGTGGTAACTAGCCATAAGCCACTAGACCAGCCGGAGAAAATTCCGAAGTAGTAAGTTCCCAAATTGGCCCTGCTGGGAAATGAACCCGGGTCCTCCAACTTAAAACATTAAAGCTCGCCGCTGAGGTCGTCAAATTGTAGTAAATGATAACCGCTATAAGTAGTGTGGTGAGCCAAAACTCTACATAACATTCATCTATTACAGAGAAAACCTATGCCTAATTAGAATATCAATGGCCGTTTGGCCAATGGCCAATAATTTAGGTAATGCCTACAGAAAAAAACGTTTCACCAACACTTAGATGACGACTAATGACGTTAGGCGCAATCTCAAGGTACGACACCAATTCGGCGGTGCGTAATGTTTAACTCGTTAATTGACACTTGACAGATTATAAAAGTATAAATCACTTTTTTTGATAACCTTAAATAAGTACGAAAAATGAAAAATATGATAATACAAACACAAAACACCGCGTCTTGTGGCAATAATCATAGACAAGTTTTAAGTGTATAAGTTTCCTAGTGAAAATCGATTAGTGAAAGGTATGCCAATGAATCTCTTTAGATTAGGTAAATGTATGCCAATGGATCTCTTTAGATTAGGTGTTACTTAATAAAATAAATAAATAAATGAATATACTACGACGATACACACATCGCCATCTAGCCCCAAAGTAAGCGTAGCTTGTGTTATGGGTACAAAGATAGCTGTTGAAAATTGTTATGAATATAATACAAATAAATACTTATAATATACAGATAAACACCCAGACACTGAAAAACAACATGTTCATCACACAAACATTTTCCAGTTGTGGGAATCGAACCCACGGCCTAGGACTCAGAAAGCAGGGTCGCTGCCCACTGCGCCAGTCGGCCGTCCAACTTACTTAGGCATCGCCTAGTTCGCGTAAACAAAATGATGATGATGATACATATCCCGAACATCTGGTGGAAAGGCAACCTAAAACGGTAATGGGATTAAGGGGCAGCGGAGCGAGCGTTTTGGCCTAGATAGTCTTTTAATTAGATACGCGGTGGTCATGGTTAAAGGAGTTTAAGGATAAATTTTCCCGTACTCGTGAATATTATATGGATGTAATGTTTCTGTAAGGTACATAGTTTTAGGTAACGCTGCGCAACGCTGATTACAAAAATAATAACCATTCTGTTTACTATTTCATATTTACGAGAACAAATGACGGCCGATTGGCGCAGTGGGCAGCGACCCTGCTTTCCAAGTCCAAGGCCGTGGGAATCGATTCCCACAACTAGAAAAAGTTTTGTGTGATGAACATGAATGTTTTCAGTGTCTGGGTGTTTATATGTATATTATTCATAAGAATATTCATCATCTTAGTACCCATAATACAAGCTACGCTTACTTTGGGGCTAGATGGCAATGTGTGTATAAAAAAAAATGTATGAAGAGAAGATTGCCCAGGTTGTAGAGCTTTAACTATACTTTCAGGAGATTCAGTTAGAGGTACAAGCTGGGATTCCAGCTTGTACCTCTAACTTATTTACGTTAAGTGCGTTTAAGCATATCACTTGCTTTAACGGTGAAGGAAAACATCGTGAGGAAACCTGAATGCGAGAGAGTTTCTCCTTAATATTCTCAAAGGCGAAGGGTTGTGGGAGGAGACTCGTGCCCTGAGGCTCGTGATCTCACTACCGTGTAATACTCATGTAATATACGCATCAAAAGTGCCACCTATGGGCCTACTTGAAAAAATATATTTTTGACTTTGACGTTGACTTTGACTTTCAGGTAGGCCGGTAATGGTTTGATATGATGATGATGGTTTTAAACCTTTCTTATTTCTCTTATGCCACTGTGGTAACCCAAAATGTCTTCTTCTTCCACTCAATCCGTTCAGCCATCAACTTACTACTTATTAATATGCATACACATCTGTTATTCTAAAAAAATAAAAGAGAGAGTTCCTATTAAATTAAAGATTGACCGGCTCCTTCCATTTAATTCTATCAGCCGTCAACTCACTATCCACTCCATTAACATGCATATCTCTTCTTCTGAATAAATAAAAGGGATGGTTGTTATTAAATAGAAGATAAACGTTGCACTACGTTCCGACTATTTATTCGATTGTAACTATTCATTACTATCAATCCGAAAGCCATCTATTGAAATTAATACGAAGTGTCAATTTCAATTCAAGATTACAATTACCAATGTTTTTTTTTTGACAAAAAATATTGTTTATTGTGGTAGAATTTAATGTAAACCATTGCATGCCATTGAGTGGCTGATTGGTAATTGCAAAATTCAAATTGACTATACTACACCTTGTATGCCTATACATACAATCTGGCAATAAAGATATCTTTTTTTTATTAATTATTATTATTCGATTTTTATGCCTGGTGCCTTAAAAATAAAATAAAATAATCAAATTATTCGAGCCATTTTCGTGGCTATGCGAGACATATGCACAGCACACAATTTGTATGTAAATTTAGAAGAGAAGATACTAGAATAAGACTAATAGAAGACTAATAGTTTCACTGCCCCAAATAAGAGTTTAAGCTATAAGTAGTAAGTGTGAAATTGCACGGCTACACACAAGTCGTATTTAGTAGCGGGGATTCTAATTAACACAGAATAGGAATCGATCTAACATTTCTACCCCCCTCCCCCCCATTGCCGCCACCCTATTCGTGCCCACACCACGCAGTGCAAGGCAGTGAAGTCAAAATTGTTGATTCATCATTTCGCAACCGCACTATAACTGATTTTCGGTAACGTCGTAAGCGTCATATGGCGTCAGACGCCTGCACACATCAATGCACCAGGGAGAGAAAAATGTAAGCTGTAAAACTAAAACACAACTAAGAGTTCCATAAAAGCATTAAAAAACGTGTGCGTTGCACACATCAAGATCGAATTTCTGTACACTAAATTTGGAAAAAACTCACACGCTTGACGATAATATAATAACTATGTTGGACGGAAGCTGGAGACATGGTGTGGGCATAACGCTTATTTCTTACGCGACTGAATTCTATCAGAAAACCTTACTACAAGCCAACTTAAGGAATTTCGTCCCAATTAATAGCTCAACTGACCTTAACTTGTACTGACGAGTCCCGTTTACTGAATATCACCTACAGACCTTCAACGATCCCTCGAAGTCCTGGTTATGCGTGAGCATCTGTATCTTGATTGAAAGTTCGGATATGTCAGGTCATATAAGTAACACCTCCTGCAACGTGTCGCCTTGTGTCCATCAACCTCATGTGTCTTTAATTACACCGGAACAGAGCAATCAAGACTGCTTTGCAGCAGAAATCAGAAAAGCGGTAGTAATTCCTCGGACGAGTTCTGTCTTAAAAAGCTCTTATTATTACTATACTATTACTGAAACTACTATATTTTTATTACTTCGGTATTTTTAGACTTACGCGTGAACTCGTAATACTGCGTAGCAAAGTAAAACGGCTGCGTAGAATATTTATCTATTTCGGGACTAGAAGTTAGGAGGTAGTTAGTGTTCTACGCCGCTACGTAGTTTCAGATGTTCGAGGAACGTTTCGATTAGGTTAGGTTATACGTTAAAGTTTATTTTAATAAGCATTCCAGACAGAGATGGCCTTGTATAGTTGAACGCCTACAGTTATTGCGAGCGATCACACGATTGTGCGACGAGGCAGATAATATCGATATGAACTAGAGGTACGCTTCGAACTTAGATCTCTCGTTGTAAAGATAAAACTTTCAGCATTCATATGAAACGCCTTGCATCGACCCATATTGTAAAATTTAAGCACACATATTATTTTTATTTTTGTTGATTGTCAACAGAGTACAACTTGCAGAGATATAAATCCGTTTAATAATGGTCCTGTCTCGCATGCATCCAGCGACTGCCTGTGACAAATATAGAACATACAAAAACAGATAATTAAATATAACAGCCAACAGGGATTTGCTCTTAATATGAATACCTACTACAAATATTTCTTTGACGGCCGATTGGCGCAGTTTGTAGCGATCCTGCTTTCTGAGTCCAAGGCCGTGGGTTCGATTCCCACAACTGGAAAATATTTGTGTGATGAACATGAATGTTTTCCAGTGTCTGGGTATTTATCTGTATATTATATACAGATAAGTATTTATGTATATTATTCATAAAAAAATATTCATCAGTCATCTTACTACCCATAACACAAGCTACGCTTACATTGGGGCTAGATGACAATGTGTGTATTCTAGTAATATATTTATTTATTATATTTTAATTATAATTTCAATATGGAATATTTGCTAACTTATTGATAATCTTTGGAATGTAAGTTAGGTACGTAAGGTACTTAGTGAATGGTACGTTCTTGAATAAAGAAGTTATAGAGCTATGAAGTACAGTGGACAGATGGATAAAGTCTATTTCCACCGAACTACGAGGTTGACTTGGGTGGAATTGGACTTGTTTGGCATCGTTTGGTAACACGTTCTTTAAGTGTGACGTCACTACAAACACTATACTTTGAATCGAGCAGAATTCTCTAGGCTTGGTAACAGTGCTAGTGAAACTTAGATAAGCCTCGGGTTAGACTATACTGAGCGATCAGAGGCTCGAGGTATTTGCGCGAATAGCCTAGCGGACTATTTTGATCATATTTTACACGATTCACGCCTTCATTTTCCAATATTCGAGAAATTTCAAAACCTTACTGGCATTTCAATCATTTTGCTTCTCAAACGCCAAATAACCGTATTCAAACCGCATTCGCTTGGATTTAACCCGTAACTAATACGAGGTGTGAACCGGCGAGTTAGCTGCGACGGAGAAGCAATTCTGAAACGAAATATTCCCAGACAGGTATTTACTGAAACTTTCAAAAGTTTAATTGTTTTTTTAAGGGTGCATTATTAGCCTCATATTTAAAGTGGTTTGTACTTTCGGGCAATTCACAAAATTTAACACGAAACCAATTAAAACAAAAACTAAAATAATTTAATATAAAACTTTAATTATCATAATTATCAAATTAAGAAAAACACGAGTTTCGCAAGATTTGCCGCTGAAAGAGTGCACCGTCACTTTAACAGTACTGCTATGAAATAAAAACTTATCAAGATGGGAATAAATAACGTTGTCGTTAATTCATGGTAGTTATATACGGTCTTGGTATAATCATCAAAGAGACCGGTCGCTTGAACTGGAAACTTAATAGGGTACAGTTTCATAGTAATATTTTCCAAGGAATTCCATTAAATAGGTGCCCTAGTTCAAACATATACGCATTTAACCAATATATTTTGCTTTTCACTATAAAATATAGGCGATAAGGTGGATAAGACAACGGATAAAATTAAATTGAGAACGGGGTACTCTGTCGATGACAATAAAAACGTTTGAGGAACCATCTGTAAAAATACGCGATGACAACCATAATATCAGCTGTCCTTACATTGAAGGACAAACGGGGTCATGGATTACTATGACAACATATAAAGATTAAGATCCTAGATATTTAACACGCATACACATCCACCTGTAAATTTGATAGCAAGTAATTACAATTAGTTAGGGTAAATAACACTTTTTTAGGTTACTTATAGATAACACTTTTTTAGGTCATTTATTCATTCATTCGTTCATCATTTCTCCAAATCGAGATAAGATATTTGAGAGATGTGTTACATAAAATGTTCTTGTAAGTACATAAGTACATCAATACATTTTAGATATAAATGACACTGTCGTTTGTTCGTTTAAATATTTATTAGTCATAGTTTCACAATTTTTATTAAACTTGAGGTTATAGAAAAAGTTGGTTACGATAACATACGCTTTCAAGATGGCTAGTAAGCGGGGCTAGATGGCAATGTGTGTATTGTCTTATTATGATCATCACCATCAACATGGAAAACATAACAATGGAAAATATGTATCAATGAGAAAACGGATTAAATCGGCTTATTACATAAAATTTGATATAAAAGTGAAATTGTAAACTGTTGATTCTGGCAAAGAGCTTCGCTTCTCACCGGATTCTTCAGGGTTAAATCTGCCTTCCGAATCAGTGATAGAGTCACTACAAAGATACCAACTAGACGTTTCAAAAGTGCTTATAGAGTAAGGCTTTTTGCATTTATGAATTTTGATTTTTTTTAAATTAAATGTTAGCTAGACCACCGAGAAAGTATGGGGAGGGGCGGGTTGTTCAAGCGAAGCTGGTTAGTACGTGCCCCTTAGAATAACCGCCGGTCGACTGCCCTCGTGGAAGCGATGGGCCGCAAAAAGATCTGCATGAACTACTTACCTACTACGTGACGATTACCCTTGGCGTAAAATCCATGCAAGATTAATAATTTCCTTCTACTAGTTACTTTTTTTTTAACAGAACTAAACGTTGAATATAATAAAAGGTTTTTGGAGTTAGGGTTTAACCGCATTAACAGATTATAGGGGCTTATGCAAAAACATTGATTCTTTATTCTCATTATTGGTAATTATGGGAAAAGTTTGCAGTCGTTGTTATAAAATAATCATTTGTTTTTCGAAGTCAAATGGGCCGTTTATTCAAAATAATATAATGAGCTAGAGCTTAATCCGATTTGAAAAAAATGCCAATACCGAGTTGTACTCGCGCACAAAGGGTTCCGTACAGCTTCCCAATATTATTTCTTTAACTGAATAACAACATAGATGTCAAAATAGCGGCACCTGACCTGCCAATTTGGCGCTGAGTACCGATTTTCATAATTCGTTTTTTTGCTATGGTTTATGATTACAGTTTGACCTGATTTCAAATTGACAGGGTTTGCGTGCCAATAATAAATAATCTACTTGTATATAGTTTCGAAAATACAATTTCACCGCCTGCTTTAATGCAGTTAAATATGATATAGTTACTAAATGTGATCGAAAAAAATTTCATTTAGCCGATTTTTTCGGTTAATGTGAAAAATTAAGTAATAGGGTCCCGCTTGGCACCCTTTGGATGCGGAACCCTAAAAACGATATTTGGAAATACTGCTCGCAAAATGGAATATGGATGATCGCAGCAGGAACGCATTACTTTTCTATATCGCCGTTGCATGACATGAATTTCGCATAATTGCGATATAATTCCGTTTTACAATCATTACTACAATATATTTCTTCCGCGCTTATGTTCGGATTCTATAATCGCGTGTTAATGCAACATTTTTGTAATAAAAATACGTAACGGTTTCATGACTGTTTGATGGAACGAGAGAATCAAAGCAGCCAGGGAAAATTTTATTAAAACGCTGTTGTAAAGTGCAACATATTGACGCTATTCGTCTGTTAAGATAGCTCAGAGTCTTTCAGCGGGCAATGAAGAAACCTTTTAGGAACCAGAGTTACCAACATAGCTTAGGAAGCTAAAGTAATACGAGGGATCGATGTATTTTAGGATACCAGATTTGGCTGGTCTTTTCAACTAGTTGTACCTTTAGATGCCATTCAAAGTAGTCTTTCAACGTTGGACACCAGCGTAACAGTGGCGACTGGACGTATGTCGTTAGTGATAATCACCCATTAAATAACATTAGGTACTACTCCACTATAAAATAGCGATATAGCTAAGGTATAATTATGCAGTCTAAAATTATCAGTTATATTACCCCGGATCGGTTTCTCCGCGGCATCGTTCCGAAACGCAAAATCGATTTGCGGCACGTCTCGGGCGGTGGCAGGGTTATAGTCACGGCCAAAGCCGACCAGAAAATTATGAATGACGGGATGAGTCGCACGCGAATCTGTGGGCTAGTCTACTTAAATTATACAATTGATTAAACATGGACTGGCGTAGATTCCTGACAAAAACTGAAGTAAAAAGTATTCAGTGATTGAAGATAACTTAGCACAATAATGAATTGCATCTATTACATTGTAAGGTTGGTATACGATACGTACCTATATACCTCAGAGTTAAGAATAATAGAGAGGACAAGAATATCAAAAAAACTTAAAAATGTAACCTATGTATATTCTGCTTAAAAGGACAAGCAACAGAGGCCCAGAGCGCAAATTTTTTTTGTTTACAAGTTGTTTTAAATGGAAGCCGGTATCTTGTAAGGTATCTTGTGGTACCTTATCCTCAGTCATTAATGTTCTTCTCGAAGTCAAAGTGTAAGTCAATAATATCTTTATTCAAGTAGGGCCATAGGTGGCACAATTGATGCGTATATTACATGAGTATTAGACGGTGGTGAGATGATGGCGATAACCATATTCGTAAACTTAAAACTAAAGCTACGAGGGTACCAAACGCGTCCTGGTCTAAGAAGAAGCCCACAACAAACTTAGCCGGATGTTTTTTTTTTGTTATCACCTCTCTTGGGTCACAGCATAGTGTTGACGCCGCAATGAATGATGCGATATTATGCAGTCACTATCAAACTTTGAGTAAGTACGAGTAAGTAGTGCCACTACTCGCGATATTGGCGACGTAGGAAATTGAATCCCATTATGAACAAGTCTAACTATTTATTGCTATGTTCTTTGTTAGTTATGTATAGTAAAATAATCTACTTATTTACTTAATATATTGTTTTCCATTGTATTGTAATAACGTTTTATTTATTATGTCGACCACTATCTAAAAAAAATATATTACTTCATGCTTGTACAATCGTTGTTTGTTTGTATGTTATTTTAATTGTGTGGTAACTATTACACACTTCTGTTTTTGTTAATTTAATTTGTTAATATTATTTTGTGAGTCTCTTATTTAACAAAATCCACGCTGTTGTACATGTATATATACATATGCGTGCACAGCGTTTTTGACCAAGGTATGAGCATCGAAGGAAGATGGCATGAAATGGAAAAATTCTTCCCTTTCATGAGACACAAAAATTTTAGGTTAGGCAGTGCTTTTGTGCTTGTATGAAGTGTTGTACGCCACTGTATATAGTGGCGTACAACACTTATATAATAACTGCAGAAGAATAACGTTTGTTTAGTGTTCAAAGTGTTCTTAAATGAGTTTTAAAAAAGTGTCAGTTCTAATCTATAGTAGAAGAAAAAGCATATTAAAGTTTGCTGTTAGTTATATTAATTTTAAGACAGTAATTTACAAAACGAGTAATCAACGTGAATAAAAATAAAAAATGTAAATAGAGAGGTATTATCAGATATTTATTTTAAAATGAAAATGAAATGACAAAACCTGATTAACTTAAATATTAAATTTTATTCATTTAGAAACCGAAAGTACTTAATGGCTGGCTTTTAACATGGCTTTGTAACCTATACAAATATATTTGCTTTCTTAAATACGCAAACAGAGTCGTCGGTATCATTTAGTTTTTTAATAAATAATTAAACACATGCGATGTTTAAAGTGATTATAAAACGTAATTAATTACTGGCAATTACTTATTCCACGCGACATATTAATGATTGCTACCGCTACGAAACTAATCTGAAAGACAAGATTGCTTTTGACGGTAGGAAACTATCAAGTTTTTATCAGAGGTCACACAATTAAAAAAAAGTATTATTAAAAAACTTTTAACTGTGATAACAATTATTCTGGTAGCCTTTAAAAATGGTACTTGCGTAACCTTTCGTAAAGCGTATATGCGTATCCATACGGCATCAAAATGAAATAAAAGTTATGTCTTTTAGTTCACAGAATCGCGATGCTTAGACTATAATAATGCATGTATCTATGTACGTATGTGTGTATGTAGGGCAAATAAAGCATATATAACGCTATAGCACTATGCTTCAAAGGTTACTGATGGTGACTGGAACTTTAACGTGTTCTCCGAGGAACGAGGAATTCCTAGTCACAATAGCAACTGAATCTTTTTCTAAGTCGCTTCAGTCTCGACAGAGTGGTCGTGCTTATCACTTAGGTGTTGTGACTCATTTGGCAATCCCTTACAGCCGCTCCCTTCAATACCCAATAATAGGCATGGCAATCGAACCCGGGCCCTCCTAGTTAAATACACAGCGCTCACCGCTGCGCCATCAGGGAAGTCGTCAAAAGGTTGTTTTCGTATTGATAACTAGCAACTGATACTTTGAAATCACAAAGTACTTGATATACGCAGAGATTTACAAGTTCAAACGGTACTAAGTTATTTTGTTAACCTGTCTTTCTATTTTTATGTGCAATAAAGACTTCTTCTTCTTCTTAAATTATGTTTATATAGACGTGACGTCATAGTTTTGAATTCAGCGTTTCACCTGTCATGGCGGATCGCTAGATTTTTCAGTTTCATTTATTAAAAATAAATACCAATCTCGCTTCGAAAATAAATAAAAATACGTCTTCATTTTAATCCTCATGTTATCGTAAATCATTAGATAAATGCAATATCATTGCGATTCTTTGTTATTGTCATAGGCATAAATTACTGGCTGACTTATTGGGACATCAATATCCGTAGCCGAACTAACCACTGGGTTAGAGGCGGCAACATTGACAGCTAATAAAATATGAAGCGGTTGTTATCTGTTACGTGACAAACGAGTCATAGACACTACAGTTTCCACGCTCGAAAATCCACGCGGTTGTAAAATACAAAATGGCAGGGTTTTGCTAAAGTAAATGTGATTCATTTGAATTTGGAATATCTACCTTTTCTAACTATCACAAAACCATCATAAAATTTGCACTTGCTTTTTGAAATATTTAAACAACTGTATGGAGCTTTGCTAGTAAAGTAAAATGAGTTGATTCTCAACTCATGTGAGCTATAGAAATATACGTTGTGGGGAAATATCTACTCTCTAACATATTTTTTCTTATATCTTCATCATCATATCAACCGATAGACGACCGATAGACCACTGCTGGACATAGGTCTTTTGTAGGGAGTTCTAAATTCCACGCTTCTGTGGCGCTTACCAGTTCGAGGCTGCCATTCGAGCACCTTGGGACCCCAACGTCCATCCATTCTCCGAACTATATGCCCGGCCCATTACTGACTATGGTTCTTCTACGAATATCCACATTTCTGATTCGATCGCGTAGATAGCGTAGATATGTAAGACCAGGGTATGCAAGGAGCGTCCTTCTTAGTGCCGCCCTGTATCCATCAACCCGAGGCGTCGGTGTCTTTAAACCTCATGTGCCTGTATTTACACCTGCAAAGCAAAGCTAAATATACTACGACACTACACACATCGCCAACTAGCCCCAAAAAAGAGGAACCTGTGTTATGGGTACTAAGATGACTGCTGAATATTTTTATGAATAATATACATAAATAAATAGCAATATACATATATACACCCAGACACTGAAAAACATTCATGCTCATCACACAAAAATTTTCCAGTAATGGGAATCGAACCCACGGCCTTGGACTCAGAAAGCAGGGTCGCTGAAAACTGCGCCAATCGGCCGTCGAAAACTGCTTTGCGATAAAAAATGAGCATGGCCGTAGGTTCTTCCCGGATGAGCTCTGTCACAAAAAACTCTATTACTACTGCCTACCTAATCCAGTTCATATGATACAACCCATTGACAGACTGACGTTCTGACGGACAGCGGAGGCTTGGTAATATAGTCCCGTTAGCACCCTTCAGGTATACGCAACCCTTAAAAGAGTTGTTAAAAAAGTAATTGGTGTCCGTGTCATTATTTATACGAATAGATATCGATAAAAAGTAGGAAAGAAAGACGATATTCACTAGTGGCATAAAACTTGACATACAATTACGTACTTGAATAAAGTAATTAATATTAACTTCTGTTTACTGCAGTTTAAGTGGTTTGTTTTTCTTGAACATTCATTATTGAAATGCTTAAATGTTTGTTCCCAGTTAGGACGTCGTGCTTGGGCTTTTTGCGAGAAAAAACCTGTGAATTGTTTATCTTTTTCTCCAGCAAAGTTTAAATTACTTGATAGATGTTACTGCGACTCTAAGTACAAGATAAGTGTTTAGAAGTTGCTCTAGCACCTAGGCTTGAATTTACTAAGTTCACAATAGTATATTAAAGTTTCTCCAAAATTAGGTCGAAAGAACGCAAACTTTTAATAATATAAGATGTTATCTTTAAATATAAGGTAACATTTACAAAATTTTTTCTGTTTTTCAAAATGAAAAAATCAATCTCCTAACTCCTAATTCTCATAACTGAAATTTTAAGCATAGTTTTCTCCGTTTACAGAAAAAAAAATTACCTAACAGTTTTAGGCCTGATCTCGGAATCGAACATAGAACCTCCGTCTTCCGACCGTAATTAAACATGGTATCTATTACACCAACGAGGGAGATATTATATGAATAGTATGGATACAGCTTTTCATTTGATCATAAAATATGATCTTTCGCTAAGTAATTCCAGCGTTCATCCAAGTGTGATACAAAACCGCATAAACAAGTCGGTTGGTTTGAAAAGCAATTGACGTCACTTGTAGGCAAGCGCTACACGAGCAGTTACCACTTTTGTCCATGCTCAGCCGGTTGCCGGCGCCACAAAGAGCTGTCCGTACAAATCCCGGGCAAGACATTTTCCGTACTGCAGCCACCGATCTCTTTGTACGAGCGCAATCAGCCGCTGGCGTACCCGGCAATTATTCAAAATACATCAGGCAATATTAGATAGGTGGGCCGGCCGATGCGTTTTGCATTGCGAATCAGTCGGACTTTGTGGAAGAGCGACTGGGGAGTACCTACTAGTGTTTATCCGCCGTCACCGACAGATTGTGGGGCCAGCCTTTTGCTAAATTGTCAACGCACTTGGGGATTGTCGATGGCGGGAACACGGCTAAAACGTTAATGGCCTCCCGTTATCACAAAACTACGTTAAGGGAAATGGTTGCGTGCCGATCGCCGATTCGACTCGGATTGCCCTCCGATTCCGCCCTATCTATATGGTGTAATAGCTGTTTCTTTTTACCCAAGGAAAGGAGACCGCTGCCTTAGGCGTAGGAGGTTGTGTACATTTGCATTCTTTTGTCTTATACAATTTTCCTGTAAAACGTCAGTCAGGACCAATTTTAGAACGATTTTTGCATTATACTGGTATTGAGGTGATACATATTTAATGCCAAAATTGCAACAAAATCGCAGTTTCTTAGACTTCATGTTTTAAGGTTACGTATACGTTTGTAAATTCTTATTTGCCGTGGTTTTATTTCATCATGATTGAATTGGATACCTTTTAGTATTTATACCATACCTTTTTGTAATAAAATGGTGTATTTTTTTTCAATTATAATCAACGCTTGATTGCGATTCACCTAATGGTAAGTATCTTAAGATACAGTCTAAGAGAGAAGTGCACGGACCTGGAATAGGAAACGAGTTTTTTAACTTAGCCGTTCAGTCGGTTATTGTTCTACATTTATAGGATCCTTAAATTGGGTTGCCGCTGAAGTTTGCCGCTTAACCGAAATTTGACTATTTAGAAACTACAAAATACACAAATACAAAACTTGGGTCCTCTAACTTAAAGAACACGTAGTATTTAAGTAGTAGTTTGAAAATCGGTACCAAATGATAAAATTGAAAACTGTCTCCAAATATCGGCCTATAGGTATATGTTAAGCATATACAAACTGGTGCATCTATATAATTTAAGCGCTTCATATATATATTTTTATTTTAATAAATTAAATTTAGATCTAACTTTTAATATTATAATAAAATAATATATAATTATATAAATATACTACGACAACACACATCGCCATCTAGCCCCAAAGTAAGCGTAGCTTCTTTTATGGTTACTAAGACGACTGGTGAATATTTTTATGAATAATATAAAACAAATACTTATTAATATATATGTTTAAACAGGTATACTTATCGTTTTTTGATAGAACAATAGCCCAAGTCTTCAATAAGGTTAAAGGCTATTTTTCACTTCGCTACGTGACAAAATTAATGCGCGTAAAACCGTTAGATGCTGCTTATATTTAGAGCACAATCATGTAACAATATTATAAAAAGATGAGGAGAAATTTGGGACTTGTCCGACTAATGCATTTTAAAGTAAAACCGAATAGCAAGATGCTGCTGCGCATACCACAACGGACTCCAAAGGAATTTTTTATCCAGGGAGGTGGAGAGGGGCCGGGGGAGCGGAGGAGTTCGGTGGATGTGCTAACAAATGCCTAACGACGCTTAAAACACCTCGTGAATTCAGGCGCCAATAAAGGCCATTACAATACAAATGATCATTGGCGAAATGTTTAACTTGAGGCCTGTGTTCGCTCGCATTAGTATTCCCTTTGCGCAGTTTGTAGCCGTGCCGTACATTATTTGTATACACTAAGCATGAAATGTTGCCAAGCAAACGTGTACTATTTGCGTGGAGGTTTAGAAAGCAGACGCGGGGGTGCAGGGAGGCGACGGTGGCGGCTCGCCCCCACTCTGCGAGCCCCCTGTGCATCCCCCCCATGCGTGCACGGATGAGAAACACTCACCCACTCTGAGGTTTCAATATTCCATACTGAAATGCATTCAATTGCAACATTTTTAGACAAATGGAAAAGGAACTTTGTCCCCGCGCGTCCCTTTGAAAACTTAGCGGTCCGATTTGTTTCCCATCTTCCTTTGTGGCCGTTTAATTTTCCGCTGAAGATAGTGGACGCGGTCCAATTTCTATTTGTACAATATTTACTTTCAGAAATGCACAAGCGGAAATTTACTTCTATCGTGCACTCCTCCGTTTTGAGTTCGTTATACGAATATTGCAAAGGACATTCTCTGAGCCACTCATGGTTTTAAAGGTTTGTGTCTCTTAGAAATTGTAGATATTGACATTGCTACAGAATAAGCGCAAACCATGAAATATAAATTTTATAGAAGGTTCATTTTAATATTTTAACTTCAATCTATTGATTTAACACAAAATTATAAAATTTATAAAATAACTTAGAACGAACGAACCTTTACTTATTAGCCGAAAATTTTTTTCTTAGTCAGCTTCATTAAGTCGACGGTAATTGCGTGATATATTTATTACCTGTGTTGTCGTCTGACAAACATTTGTTAAGAGAACTATGAGAACGGATTTTCTTGTGTAACGTCACTGTATTCGCAGAAAGGTGGAAATTTAATTAAGGTTTATAATTTAAAACTATCCATAATGATAGATAAATTAAATGATGTTCATCGCTTCAATGTTTACACACTTTGTAAATTCTTAATTTTTTTAAGCGGAACTATTTAAATATCGTAAACGAGCGAGCGAATTTAAATGGATTTACTGTAGCTGAGCAGGTAATTGAAAGAGCATCTTATTGCCATAGAATAGATTTTTTTAGGCAAATCTCAGAGAAAAACATGATTGTTCATGTAGTAACGACATGGTGGGTTGTACCCATGGGAGGGCGGATTTTATCTTTCTCCATGAGAATGTGTCTAGCAGTGGCACGAAAATGTGCTGATGAATCAAATCTACACATATAATAAACTTCAATTAAAATATATTTATATCGATCGACGCGGTTTTTTTATAGCTTTGTAACTTCGGACAAAATAGTACGTTGTTGATAGACGCAGCGTGATGTAAAAAAGTTTTGCTTTTGTCGAGTGTCCCACTACACCCAACTTTTTATTTGTCGTTTTAAATCGCACCGCGATTGTCAGAGTGCGCTTCGGTGACCTGCACTAGAAAAGTTTCCTTGTTACAACTTCGTTACATATGTTGTCGTCACCAAAAAAAATCCCACTTAACAGTGTCCCAAATGTAAGTACACTGTAGTAAATAAAAGATGGAATCTGTGCCAGCGTTTTTGACGGCCTCATTAGCGCAGTGGTTTTATAAATGGCAGGTCCCGGATTTGATACGCGGCAAATAATTTCTTTACCTTCTCTGCTATGGTCTGGTTTGGTTACCATTAGAAACAATGCCGAGCCAAATAAATGGTTGACCGAAATGCGTCAAGTCAGTGTCATGTGTCATGCGGACAAAGTTCAAGACCTGTAATCTTGTAAAATGTTATTGAAAAGTGTTACACGGAGCTAGTAATATTCCACGTCCTCAGCACCACTTCTACGACCTACCGCCTTGCACGGCTGACCTCTTTCTTTCGCTTGGTTCTTTCTGACTTTTAGCTTTATAAGTGGTGTTTTGTACTATTATGCCGAGTGGCAGGGTGTCAAAGGATAGCTAGCAGCATAATATAAAATACCTGGTATGTATAGGAATTTCTGAAAACCAACAAACAACCTGTGCTTTCGGGTTTACCGGGAAACTATCTAGAATTGTTTCTGATTACTGGTGCAAATTTGAATATAAATTCACAACAAATGGGGACTTGTCTATAAACGTTTCCCATTTATTACCTCCACTCTGAACTGACGGATAATTCAATTAAATACGCCAATTTTAAGCTCGCGTCACGATCGGCGCGCTATTCTGCGTTCCATCGCCAATTTTCGAGTCTTACACGTATACACCGAATGAAGTTGAAAAAGCTACACTTTGTTTGAACATCCTGGATGTCTTCATAGCATTGTTGCTGAATACTGGCGCGAATTCAAACGAGTTTAAACTCACAACAATCGGAGTAGTGTCTATAAACGTTTTCAAGGGGTTTCCCCCTTGAAAACGTTTACAGACACTTATTACCTCCACTCTGAAGAGACAGATAATTCAATTAAATACGACTGCGTCAATTTTGAGCCCGTGTCACGATCGGCGCCCTATTCTGTACTCCGTCGCCAATTTTCGAGGTGTCACCCTTTGTAAAGTTCATGGTTTTGACTTCTGACAGCTGACGCGTCGAGGATCTCAGCCGTGTGTGACCGGTGTCCATTGGAATGGTTAAAAAATAGTGTTAAGTCTTCGAAAAAGCCGTTTTAGTTTTTTCGTTTAACTCTGCGGCGAACAATATTTTTGTATCGTTCGAATCGTGCGTGAATTTGATTTGGCTCGGGGTATAAATGCTGTTAAAGGGATTATGGATTGTAGGTGGGATGCATCACCATTATATCTTTATCAGTTTAATCGTAAAGTGCAAAAAAAAACTTTGAAGTATTTATGAATACTCGTATCTGAACGCTAAACACTTGGCGGCTCGTCTTTATCATAAGGGTGGTAGCTAGCTATTGCAGAACTCCTTTCACTAAAGTGTACTGAAGAAACAACGCTCACAACTGCCCAGGGAGATCGCCAAATGTTTCAAATTTCTAAACATAATAAATATATAAACCATCCTATTAATATCACAAATAAGTTAGTTACGAAGTCTTATCAAAAATAACAGTACAAAATTGCTTACTAATATTAAAAATCATTCGTGGAAAGGAAAGGCAACTTAATAAGTTAGCTATTTTGAAATAGAATTAATTGCAATATTCACTTTATTGTTTTAATCCTGTTTTATACAAAAATGTTTTTTATTATATTTTACTGCAAATTAATTTACATCTAACGGACAGTACATTAGACTTAGAGAGCGTGGAAAACCTTACAGGCTTAAAGCTTCATTCAATTAATTTAATTTTATTCCTTTTCAATACAATTACAGAGCAAAAACATTTTCATTTTGCGTTTAACTTTTTAGTCAACAGTATCATTAATTCATAGACGCTTAAAAGAGGGTATTGTGAATTTCAAATCAATCGGTGGTTTTATATGTTCAATAAAATATATTATAGTATCATAGTCAAAAATATCTACTTATTGTTGCCCAACATACATTTCAACATATTAACGCGCACAGGATGTTGGATCCTTATAACTAGAATTCTGAAACCTACCACGGATAGCTGTAACCTACCACTGGTAACTAATGTTCAGTAGGTACAACCGTATTATAAATTTTATGAAGCAATTTCAAAAAAATCTACGAACTCTTAATATTCAGAGAATTTCATTTCAAAGGTAAATTGCATAAAATATGTTTTAATTTAATAAAAATGTAACTTGGTGAGCCAAAGTGGAATTCTCATGAGAAATAATAGAAAAGTAAAGGAATAAGGAATACAAACTACACTATATAATGTTTCAAGAAATTAAATATAAGTAGTATAGCAGCAGGTTAAAGTACCTGTCTTACTGCTAAGCGACACATTTGTTTATTTGTAATGCTACGTAAAGATGCGACCAGGGTAAACTGCTTTTTTTTGTTCATAGAAGAGCGCTTGACTGCACTCACACCTGATAGTAAGAGATGCAGCCGAAGGTACTCATATTATATACTGGGGAAAATGGAAGCTGGAAGGGCATTCTAGATCCTAGCGGTGCGGATCAGAAACGAAGATGCGAAGCGCGTTGTACGCGTACGCGGTATATCGACCACGTAGAGATGCAGATTCTTACAGTGCCTTGCGGTTCGATGGTAAAAAGGCGAGGCGAACTAGTTTTACCCCAACTTAGGGCATTTCAATCTTCGTCAAAACTTTAAACCTCAATGTAGTAACCATTTTTAAAGTCTGACTAGGTTTTGCGACTACTGTCTTTTATTGCTTAAACGTTAGAAATCAATAAGGTCAAAAATGGCATATTGAATTTTAGCGACCTATCCTTATCTTCAGGAAGTAGCAGGAGGAAGATAGCACTAATAAATTTAATATATATAATTAGAAGATTTTAGCGGGCGGCTAAGGTATTTATTTAAGTAAGGCTGTCTCAATAAATGCCGTAAATACTGTTAGTGTTTTAGTTTCTGATAGCGAGCGCGAAATAATACAATATTCACTGCGAACAATTATTATGATTAATGTTTGGGATTGCTCAATTATATAAACGTATTCTCTTAATAATTTGATAAGTATAAAATTATTTGCGCGCTACTTTTAATCTGTGTTTAACCTGACTTCAGAAGCTGGCTTGTAAAGTGTTTACTCTTCTACCTTTTCTATGTAAAAGAATATTGATGATTAAAAGAACTTACGTGTGAGTGTAGTTCTATCTCCAATAATATGAGTAGTGATTTGTAAAATTAGTTTCGTTTATGAGGCTGTATAACATGGTTTAAAATGCTTAAGCTATGTACATATTATGACAGTTTAATATGTTTCGACCTAAGGTTAACTACTGTCATCAGCTGTAATTGATAATAACCGGAACAGGTTAACTTGGTACAAGCATGGGGCGGAAGTAACGGAATGATTTATTAATAAGTGTATGTTAGTATATTAGGTTACCGTTTAGATTGAAATTAACTTAAATATTTTAATAATAGTACAATGGGACTTAGACGTTGTGTCGTGAAAACAAATACGGTAAAAATAAACCGTATTGTTTTTCATAACCAACGTTACATCAATCCGTTACTGGCACAATACAGGCAACGGGTCTCCTCCCACAATGAAAAGGGGTTAAAGCCACAACGCTGGCCCAAGGCGGATTGATGGACTCTACATACCTTAGAGAATCATGGAGAACTCTCAGGCATGTAGATTTCCTCACGACGTTTTCCTTCACCGTTGAAGCAAGTAACATTTTAATTACTTAAAAAACGCACATAATTTAGTAAGGTTGCTGGGTGCTGGGATTCGAACTCGGCCCCCCGAAAGGGAAGATGATAATAATAATATATACATTACGATAATAAATAAATACACTACGATAATACACACACCGCCATCTATTCCAAAAGTAAGCGTAGCTTGTGTTATGGGTACTTACAAAACTGATGAATATTTTTATAAATATTCATAAATAGTTATAATATACATATAAACACCCAGACACTGAAAAACATTCATGTTCATCACACAAACATTTTCCAGTTGTGAAAATCGAACCCACGGCCTTGGACTCAGAAAGAAGGGTCGCTGCCTACTGCGCCAATCGGCCATTAAATAAAAGAATTATTCAATTAAGTAGATCACATAATAAAAAAAAAAGTATTTTGAAAGACGGTGCATCTTTTTTCCAGTCTTTGAACGATAACTGAAATAGATTATCAGTGTTTCAAAAGAGTTATCAAGAATAACCTTTTTTGTTTCTATATAGTTTGCCTTTATAGGCCTATTTTTAAATAGGAAGCTGTAAACTACCCGACGGACAGTCTCAGTAAAAATAGTTAGAAGGGTTTAGAATTATAATTACAACTGTATCAAATAGAAAGTATGAATGTTGATAAATGGAATGCATTTGGTTTAGGTTTTCTATTTCTCTGATACGTTTTGTCTGGTGGGAGGCTTTGGCCGTGGCTAGTTTCCACCCTTCTGACAAAAAGTCGCCGCTAAGCGACTTAGCGTTCCGGTACGATGTCGCGTAGAAACTGATTATAAACATGGGTTGAATACAACATGTGACTGTCTTAAACTACACCATTACTTACGTAGTGGAAAGTCGTAGTGCAACATGCAACATACGTGGATATAAAAGTAGTCATAAAACATTAATTAACATATTTACCAAACTATCGATAAATAATTAATGCATATGTTACTTCCAGTTCATAAATTATTCCAACGTTTTAAAAACCTGGTTTGCTAGTTATGGGAGGTTTAATTCAAAATTCATAGTGATTCAGGATTTAGTCAGTACAGCTGCCACGTTTTCAAATGGAGTAATATAAAATTATATTCCATAATAACTCTCCCGAGATAGCTAAATTTAGTTAACACAAAAATCGTTTATATAATGTAGGCCTACTTTGCACTTAGTCACGTTTAGCAAGACGTATTATATGGCTTTTCATTCCAACTAAGCGAAATGCATGTTAGAATGCATGCGATAATAGTCCGAGGGCCAACCCCTTTGACTTTCTATTTGAAGCTACTTGAAGCTTTGACCTTTCAGATATACCAATTAGAGGCTAGAAGCAAATCCATATAGCTATTATAGGCTGTCTAACGTACTTATACCTATACACACACGAGTTTGATATCGGAGAAATTGATAGATGGATGAGAGAAGAAATCAATTATTCATGGTTAGCAAATGAACGTATAAATCGGGCGAAGTCGGGGCGCGGTGCTATGCGACCATAATTTGAGTGTGTAATCGGGCCGGGTTGCATATTGGGTGCAATATTTAAGCGAATCAGGCGATAAATTTTAGTCCGAGGTCGGCCTGCACTTGATGATTCACGAGGAATAGGTTATTCGGAATAGATTTTACTTACTATTATAATATTAGTTTGGCTCTTGTTTTAGGTCTACCCTACCAATTTGCACGCTTTAGTTTTGGCGTTGATATTACGTAAAGTAGTAGGTATAATACATACATACAACGTTATCTAGCCCCGAAGTAAGCGTAGCTTGTGTTATAGGTACTAAGATGACATGAATATTTTAATGAATAATATGCATAAATACTTATAATATACATATAAACACCCAGACACTGAAAAGCATTCATGCTTATCACACAACCCTTTTGCACTTTGGGAAACGAACTCACGGCCTGCCCCCACTGCGCCAATCAGCCGTCAAGATATGTATGAGATACTAATAAATAAATAAAATAAAAATAGCCTTTATTTCTATAACCATGCGATATAACATATAACCATTTACAACATATTACATTTATTATAAACTTTTATTACATTAATTTTAATTCGTTGATACCAGTATTAGAATTATAAAAAAATATTGAATTTAGATGGTAGGAGTTTTTCATTATAACATAACGCGAGTCAAAGGTGAAGTTTGTGGTATATAACGTTTAAAGATTTTAAGAACTTGCTCTGAAACTATATAATGCGAAAAGCCTCGTCGAAACCGATCTAATAAATATTATGGTAATACTTGGCCTAACGTTTTTAGAACCATCTCCTCAAAATGATAAAACTTGTAGCTATGCACGTTTAAGTAAGTACTTGTGATTTTTATGCATTGATATTGATTCCATAGGAAAAAGGTAACATACTTAAAGACAGACAGACGGACAAACAAACAACCGTTAACGCATACGTACAGAGTTTACGTTTCGTAGTGTGTAAAAATAAAAAAACGATTTACAATTTCATTACGTTGCATTTTAAAGTAATATCTTGCCGTAAGCGAATTATAGCTGAATATTCAACGAGCAAACGGTCGTGGATAAGCGTGTATGCATCAAATATTGTATTATTAAAGTCCCTATTTAAATAGCGATACGGTTTTTTTCCCGTCGGAAACTGCCTCATAAAATATGAACCACTCCTGTTAAACGATTCCGCCTATGAAACGTATAGCGCGCGTTTAAACTACAGATACTCAAAATTAAAACTGTTATAACACAGTCGGTGAAAATAAAATGAAAAAGACTTGGAATAAGTTCATAATTTAAGGACCGGCAAATCCGCCCGAGTACTGAGCGCAGCTTGTCAGCCATGGGGGATGCTTTTAATAAGCGCTTCGCCAGATAAAAATACTTGGCCTTGCTTTGAAAAGTAAAACACTTGGTTTTTTCATAAGCCCGTTTGGGATGTGTAGCAGGGACAGGTGAACAAATGTTGTGGCGCTCTGGTGTAAATCGCGATGCGAGTTCTGAAACAAACTCGCTGGAGGCTTGTATTTGGTTTTAAATTTTCGTATAGCCACTTTTTCCACTTACAGTAAGTCTTAAAAGGCATAATGGAAACGTAGTATGTATAACTGCTGATATTTATGTATCTAAATTCGTTTCGTAAGCAGTTCAAATTGAAATGCAATCGCAAAATCAGAACTCAGTATCAACGCTACTGTCTGATTGGAATCCTTATGAGGTTTATAAACTATCTCAACGTATGAATTAAAATATTAATTAATTCTGGAGAATTTTCCCTACTTAAGATTATTTGACGACCTTCCTGGCGCAGCGGTGAGCGCTGTGAATTTAAGTGGGAGGTCCCGGGTTTGATTCCCAGCAAAGGCAATTTGGGAATTTATGATTTCTGAATTTCCTCTGGTCTGGTCTGGTTCCGGCTTTGGGCGTGGCTAGTGCCGCTAAGCGATTCAGTGTTCCAGTGCGATGTCGCGTAGAAACCGATTAGGAGTATTACTAGGTACCTACTTCCTAACAGGTTAGCCCGCTACCATCTTAGACTGCATCATTACTTACCAGGTGAGATTGCAGGCAAGCAAAAAAAAAAAAAACTAAAGATGCCAAAATTGATCCGATCCGAATTGATTGATTGACTGTGAAGACAATTTAATGAGTAAAATTTAAATACAATGCTTATTAAACTTAATTTTCTAGCAGATCATGTAATTCCGCATAGTAACACCTGCTTCTATCCAATGAAAGGTTGTAATAAAACGATAAACAGTATAGTCATGTGCTGTTTCTATCAAATTAGTCTTTTCCTGCCACTGAAAAGTGAATAAATCCGAAAAAGGGGCGCATTGTCTCGCTTTCCGCTCAATTCCTAAGCCTAAGCACCTTGTGGCAGATCCATCATACGGCGGGTGGGTTAGAAAATAAAGAATTTCCTCTCACACGAGCGTCATACGTCCGGTCGTCGACATCTAATTTTTATAATAGAACAAAAGGAGCAAACAATGGTGTGGAGATATAGGCAGAGCCGCAACATAAAGCAAGCAAGCTCATGTTTGATTGAACGCATAAGAATGTGGGGTTCAGGCTGAGATAGGGTTACTGCGATTGAATTTTTCTTGGAACTTAGTTCGATTTAAAGATTGGATGCCTATTTTGGTTTACAAGTTATCGTCATTAAATATGTTTAACCGGATTGAAGTTTTAATTTGCTAAGTGAAGAATTCAATGGTGAAGACGAAAGTGAAACTATATCATAAAATACTTTATCAAAGCTATATTCTTAGAAATATTTTCGATTTATCAATTAAGTTTTATTCAGGTTTCGTTTATCACGATCTGGTAAAAGACAATTTATGTTCTTATGTTTTATCCACGTTTTATATATTTTAAAATTGTTTGCTTAGTTTCGTGCGCGTTTGTTTTATGTGTTGTTAGATATGTTTTGTACAAAAAAGTGTATGCACTAATGAATCTATATCAGATGTCCACAGCTGGGCATTGGTTGTTAGGTTTGGGAGTTGTGACGGTGACGGTCTTGTGACGCTTGTTCTGCGACTCAATGCGACTCGTTTATGTCGTCTGTCCACATAGTTATGGGTCTGCCAAAGCTGCGTTTATCGGGTTCGAATTTCCAGCACCTAAAAAACCTAACGCCCATCGGTTCTCCGACCTAAGTGCCTCTCCTATACTACATAATGCCCGTTCTATTCGTTATCCGCATTCATTTGCAAGCGGTAATCTAAAGAACAGGTTATAAGAAAACTGCACTTATTATTTAATGTAAAGAGTTGTTTGTAATTATTGAAAAGTTACTACAACCATTATTACTTCAGCCTTTAAAAATTTTAGAGTAGTGTAAATGTACGGGTGGAAAGCAAAATCCCTAGGTCAGCTTAGGTTTACGATAGGTAGAAATTTTAAATTCAATATTTAAATTATTTTTACTTAAGCGAAAATTGTATTGCGGTGTAAAGAAATATTCTTTGTATAATATTACTGTGTCAACAACTTGTTTGTTTTTTGTATATTTTGATTCTTTGAACGCGGATATTACTAAAACTCCCAGTTGGATTTGTGCATTGAGATGTATTTCTTGGACTCGATAGTTATGATGCCGTTCACCATCACGCTAGACGTTTAGGAACCGAGTAAACGAACTAATAGAAGAAGAGTCGCGGTAAGGCGGCGGGTACTGTGTTAATAATGCAAGATGAAAGCATTCATGGGAAGTTGTATACGGAAGAAATAGTACGCAAATATATATACCACTCCGGTTTTCACAACGTTGTCGTCTCAACTACGGCACATTATTTGCAACGATTTTCAAATACAACGCCTCATCTTACGCAGCAGCAGATCCCTGTGACCTGATTAATATCATCTATCCACGTAGCACACGTACCTATACGCCGTAAACGAATGCTGCATTTCCAGCACCTTGGGACCCAAATTTCCATCGGTCATCGAAACTGTGTGCCCCGTCCAATTTAGCTTCTCACCAAGCTGACCGATGTTGGTAACTGTTTATTTTCTATGAATCACCTCATTTTGACGGCCGTTTGGCGCAGTGGGCAGCGACCCTGCTTTCTGAGTCCATGGCCGTGAGAACAATTTCCACAACTGGAAAATGTTTCAGTGATTTACATGAATATTTTTCAGTGTCTGGGTGTTTATCTGTATATAATAAGTATTTATGTATATTATACATAATTTATTCATCAGCCATCTTAGTACCCATAATACAAGCTACACATACTTCGCGGCTAGATGGCGATGTGTGTATTGTTGTACTAATTTTACTTATTATTTATTTATTCAGATCAGATCATGAAAATACAGTTTCTTCGTGCATACATCCTATAAGTGATCTTAATGTTTTTGAAGCAAAACTTAAGAGAATAATTTTAATAACTACCGTGTATTAAGAAAGTAATGGCAATAATATGTCTTATCAATAGTAATTTACTGTCTATATGTGTATATTTATATGATGCGTGATCGACTCTGGAAGTCCGCCACCCCGAATAACGCTGCACCAGTGGATGAAATTAGGTTGTAGTTCCATCAAATCTTATGTATCCAAAGCAATGACATTAATTGAGCTACAGAAAATGTACACGAGATTGACTCTTTCAATGGACTTTTTGACTTTATCGCTTACAATTAAGTGGAAAGCGTCAGAACTTTACGTCTGACTCTAAATTGTATTGAAAGTATTTGGTCTAGTTTAAGAAGTCTTGTAAACCCTGTGTCCGCAATCGTTTTATTTTCAGTTGGCAGCCCTCAACAGAACCGAAGTGGGTTAGAAGGAGATAGACAAAGGGGGGAAGCGGGACAACGACATCGCAATTACCTCGTGAGATTGTTGAATAAATTTACATTCAGTTGATTGAAATAATAATGAAATTGCTACGGCACACTCCGTAGCTTCGTACGCGATATTTAAATTAATAATAAAATCATAATGTTACACAAATCGCGCATGTGATACGCGCCGCCATCTCTATGATAATTAGGTTCTTTCTCAGCGCCGTCTTTTGTTTTGAATTATTCAAATTTCGATTTGAAATTTTCCTCGTGTAATATTTTATATTGCAACTCCCCTTTTTGTAGCTTATTGGGAATGAGATGGATGGTTTTCTTTTTCTTTAACATAATATTCGCCATAAATATAACCTTGCCTATCTATGGAATAACCACAGAGTATCGAAGAATTGTTCATTGTATATAGATTACTGCCTAATAGGATTACAAGATTTAATATGAATAAACGCCGAAAGTGAATCTCAGTCAGTGGTGTGCACTGCATACATGCACAAAAGCACTGCCTACACAAATTATTTTATACAGCTCGTATTGGAAGGGAATTTTCCCATTTAATGCCATTTATCTGCTTTATGCATACCCTGACCGAAGACCCTGTGCCACACATCACAGTGCTTCTTGAACGCCGCTGTTTATTATTTTGTTTTGCTGTAAGAAGTTTCTAAATTAAATTTCCTATTACAAATGTACCTACTTATGTTTATTTTAAACTTTTTTACTTTGCTTGGTAAAGAGAGGGCTCTGAGAAGTTCACAAAAAAGTCATCCAGGTTTTCGGACCTAATCGCGATCTCTCAATGCCAACAAACATATATATTGTCATGACTACGCCGCCGTAACCTGTTCGTGTTAGAACAGATTGCAGAAGTTCTGATACACAATTTACCAGTTATTGAATTAATAAATAAACCCTTCACTAAACGTCACGAATGTTAGTTCAATAATTCAACAAAATCATACACGGCGTGCATAACTAAGCGGCATTTAGTGTGGAAATTTGGATTAGAGGGAAACAAATAGTGAATAAGTTATTATACGAAACGATAACGACAGTTAAAATTATTTACGGATACAGTTTTAGTGAAGTTGAGCTCCTACCCAACGCGCCATCACCCCTTCACTATCGGAGGGCCGAGTTCGAATCCCAGTACGCGCATCTAACTTTTTTAAGTTACGTGTAAGTAAACAATATATTACATTGTCACACAACACACTCAACAAACAAAAAACTCACAGGATAGTTATTTAACACTGTGTAGCAGAAGTTCTGCGATCTGTTATAACACTCATAGGGTACGGCAGCGTAGTCATGACAATATAATATATTGTTTACTGTGTGTTTTTGTTGTTAAGATATGTAATTGAAATATCACTGGCTTCAACGGTGAAGGAAAACATCGCGACGAAACCGGCATGTTCAGAGTTCTACATAATGTTCTCAAAGGTGTGTGGAGTCCACCAATCCGCACTGGGCCAGCGTGGTGGACTACGGTCTTAATCCCTTCTTATTGTGGGAGGAGACCCGTGCTCCGTAGTGATAGTTATAGTTACTATAACCTAGTTATAAAGGCAATTAGCTCATACTCGCTTTGACAAATTTACTTCATTATAAGAGTTAGTTTAACATACGAACACCAAATATTATGTTTATTATTTCAAAAAATCTGCCTTTCTTTTTGCACTTGGAATCACTTTGAATCATTAAGTTTGTTTTCATTTTTCAGTAATTCTGCCATCGTTTTAAAGTGAAGATTTTACTGAGAAAATACAGCTCTTATAGAAAATACCATTTAAAAATTGTGAACGACTTCATTCTTACTCAATATTTTAAATGCAAAAGTGTGCTTAATTATTTGATTGTTTGTTTATTTACTATGAGGAATGCCTTAAAGTAACGCCTAACTCCGTGGCAAAAATCTAGGTTTTTTTTTTCCTTCCTTTACTCCCGAACTAAGCAAACAATCTTGTTGCTATTTCGCATGGCATGGCAAAAATCACAGGCTTACTTTTGTTTGTCTTTTCTTCATTTACGCCCGAACTAAGCAAACAATCATATTGGTATTTGCCATGGCCAAGCTCCGTGGCAAAATCAAGGCCTACTTTTTTTGGTTTTTCCTTTCCTTACGCCCGAACTAAGCAAACCATCATATTGGTATTTGGCATGGCCTAGCTCCGTGGCAAAATCAAGGCCTACTTTTTTTGTTTTTCTTATCTTTACGCCCGAACTAAGCAAATAATCATATCGATATTTTGGCATGGCCAAGCTCCGTGGCTAAAATCCAGGCTTACTTTCTTTACGCCCGAACCAAGCAAACAATCATATTGATATTTGGCATGGACTAGCTCCGTGGCAATAATCAAAGCTTACTTTTTATCCCGGGAAAACAATCGGTTCCCATATTATTTGTAAAAACTAATAATCGCGGACGATGATCCCGGGCAATAATCAAAGAATAGCTTAAAAATAAAAACAGAAAATTGGGATATTTTCATTGATAGTTTCAGTTTCTAGTTCTCTGTCCCTTATATATTATAATTTAATGCAATAAAATGTATTAAATCATTCAAAAAATCATTTTAAAAAGTTGTTATACACTAGTATACTAGAGTTTAGTAAAAAGATATTTTTTTGAAACGCAGCATCATCGCATTGACTATATTTTGATATAAGATATTCTAGAAGTATAAGACTAAGGTGCAAAATTAAACATCATAGGTGTTTGAAATGAACAATCGTGTATTGAAATAAAATTAAATATCCTATATTTTTTAAGAGAACAATCCTACTAATATTATAAATGTCAATGTAAGTTTGTTTGTAACGCTTTCACGCAAAAACTACTTAACCGATCCTCATGAAACTTTGTACACATATTCTTAGAAGTGTTAGAAGTAATATACGATGCTTTTTATCCCGACATTAAGCTCGGTTCCTTTGGGAGAGGGGATGAATGTGTTTGACAATGTTACAACATAACTCCGACAAATTATAACCGATTTAAATAATTATTTTTGTACTATAGAGAGTGGTTGGAGATAGAGGACAGAACTTCTCGGCGGACAGCAGCAAACCCCACATTTAAGGCTTAACGATACCGAATACTTTAATTTTTTTTTAGAACTACTACTAAATTTAATGCCACATCAAAAACAAAATTAGAAGCAGACGAAGTCGCGGGCAAAAGCTAGTAATAAATAAATATAGGAAACGCGATGACATAATAAATATAGAGAGCATGACATAATAAAAATACATACAAAAAATGATGTTTGGGCCTACTTTTGAAAATAAACAAATCTTATGGCAAGTATGCACTGCCTTACAAAAAAGTAAATAAACTTGAGTGAACGAGAGGAATATCTCTAGATAAAGTGTACCAGTATTATAAAGAACGAATTTGTTGTACGAGCACATGTGGGAGAAAAGGTTAATGAAAAGTTTGTGTGAGAAGGTTCTAAGAAGCATCATCCTTGACCTGACCCAAGGGTCAACAGAACGACGGACGTATCAGTATCTATTCGAACGGAAAAATCGGGCGACCGCGTGAGTCGAGCATCGTCCAGCTTAGCCGGCACCGCGTGTTAGACAGCGGGCCCTATATCCCCGGGGTCTTGATAAACCGGCTCAGATGTAGCGACCCTGACCTAGCGCAAGTGCTGGGCGGGTCACGCGGCGGGTGGGAGGGTAGACAGGGCATTCACCTTGAGACATACGATACAACGATCGCGAGCTCGAAGGGGATATACCTACCTATCTTCAATTCCGTGTCACCCTGGTGTTTGTCCTATTCCGGTACCACTTATATCTAATTGTCTGGAATTAAACCTGTGTGAAATGTTAGCCCTAGTTTACTGATAACAATATTCTTGTTTCGAATATGTAGAGTTTAGTTATTATTGTTCTTTGTCGACATGATTTCTCATAGATCACGTAGACGTTTCGACGACCTCATGGCGCAGTGGTGAGCGCTATGGATTCAAGGTCTAGGAGGTCCCGGGTTTGTTACCCGGCAGGGGAAATTTTTGAATTTATAATTTCTGAATTTTCACTGGTCTGGTCTGGTGGGAGGACTTCTTCCGCTAGTTACAACCCTACCGATGAAGATGTGCCGCTAAGAGATTTAGCGTTCCGGTACGATGTCGCGTAGAAACTCATAAGGGGTATTACTGGCCATGCAATTCATACGTTATAATATTGATGGTTTAAAACATGGTCGGATGGTTTAAATTAAAACAAGTGGCAATCGATAAGATTAAAGATTTAAAATTGAGTAGTGTTTTCTTCTCTATCTACCTATTTTTTTCTTGACCAGAATCTTACCCGATGGAGGATACAGCCACAATTTTATTCGAAAGCTTACCAGTATCAGTGCTATCGCGATCATCATCATATCGACCTGTTACTGGCTCACTACTGGGCACGGGTCTCCTCCCACAATGAGAAGGGGTTAAGGCCGTACCATGCTGGCCCAGTGCGGATAGGTGTACTCCGCAAACCTTTGAGAACATTATGTAGCACTCTCAGGCATGCAGGTTTCACGATGTTGTCCTTCACCGTCGAAGCAAGTGATATTTTCAATTACTTGAAATGCACAAACTTAGAAACGTCCTGGGATTCGAACTCGGGCCCCCGAAAGTGAAGTCGAGCTCCTGCCCACTACGCTATCACCGCTTCTTCTATCAGTGCTATAATATAACAAAAAAGCTATTATTTTTGCCTACCGTCTGTTGAAATTCTGCCAAACGGCCAGGCTTTCGTAACATTACAAAGGCCTTTTCAATTGTTGATACTGTAGGTAGACGGGATTATCAAATCGAATTCATGTCGTTTAGCCCCTAATAGAGAGCGCATTCATTATACCCGTTACCTTGTTCGAAACTGAAAAGAAAAAGGCTACATCGAAATGGCATAAAGACATTTTGCCAATGGTCAGGTTTATATGTATGCAAATTGGTGGTTCCCCCTAACGCATAGTGCTGAGAACGAGAAAATGGTGAAAAGTAGGTTAATTGTAAAGGGGACTGCCGATAAAAGTGAAAACTAAATCTATTTACATATATACAGTATACATATAACTCATAGTAAGCGTGCGGTGACGGTGATGCGAGTTCTATGATTTTTTTTTCACCCAAAAACTACTCAACGCGCCTAAAAATGTTTTCACTTGATCACATAAATCTAAATCTAAGATACTATGGAATAATTATTTTTTAAATCCTATAGTTAATAAAATACTTATATGAACTTCCATCCTCTTTATAAGTAAGTAGATTTTCAAAAATGTACTAAATAAAATGTGTAAATCAAAAAACCCTCAATGGTTAATAAACTGACGTACTTTTAACTAAACAATAAATATGACATAGGAAATCCATCAAAACGTTGTTTTCATTCGAAGTTTAAAGTCAATTTGGTAATTGAGAAATTTGCTCTATATAAATATTCAATAGCGGAAACAATCGCAGTTATTTGCATGTAATTTTACGCTGTACGCAGGTCGCCTTTTTACGAAACGCCCACAGTAAAAAAATAAAGGTAGAAAAAGAAATCACTATACGTGATACCAACATAAAGTGATTATATGTACATATTATCAACATAAACTGATTATATGTACATATTAGTAAATATATGTACAGCAGTACATTAATTTATAAACTTTAAAACGAATATGTCGTAAAAGTAGACTGAACCTATTATTCATAGATTTATAGTTATATAGTTACGTTCCGCAAGTAGCGTAGGGTGTAAAGATATGGGCGACTTTATGTTTTAATTCAAGTTAAATTAATTCCTTTGTTCTGATACAGATCAGTGTTTAAATACGCTAAAACGAGTCCGATTGAGTGCAAATATCATACTAAGGCACCGAGCGCGCTGCACTATCGACGTCCAAGATAACGCGACGGGAACATAAAATAAGGCTAATTCATTCAGGTCGTTAGTCGTTTAGCTAGGATGCGAACGGATGCTGGTATCCTGGTTACTTTGCCACGTCCTACTTTGTACACTTCCTCAGAAGTAATCATCAAGTGTCTTTGATGTCGACGCATCCGAACGTGGAAATGGCAATTTTACACCTACACCTGTACCAACGTTTATGTTAGACATGATGAATAATATTTTGGCTTCCGTTTCTACGAGTATTTTGTCAAAAGTGGTTGAGATTCAGGTTTTATATATAAGAAGCTTTTTATAGTTTTTCCAGAATAATGGCACTCATTATGAGATGTCAAAGTATGTCATGAAAAACTGTAAATTTAGAATAATACTGCTCTTTGCGATTGTACTAAAAACCCAGGTGTTTGAGTCTGAGTCATTAAAATCGGTAGAATTTTATTTTTCTTAATTACCACGCCCTTTTATGAATCGGCATTTTAACGGTCTTTCAGAACGGTTCCCTAACAAATATCAGTCTTGGTGTAAAAAAATTCATAGCAGAAATGGCGTTGGACGTAAGCAGTAAACACTTAGTTTACTGTTCGGTACAAACACTTAGCAATTAAATAGGACTCAATTTACGGAATCGAACACTTCAGCAAAAAGTTCGTTCAATTTTTGTTTTGAAATTAATTGATATGGCTGTTACTAATGACTTTCTTGTTTGTATAGCGCTGTTTCGAGTGCCAGTCCGGAGTTGGGAATTTGTTTTGTTTACTCCGTGACGTCGGTCACGGCTACTATGCCTAAGATGATCACATCTGGATCAGACAGACTTGACTTTCAATAGTGCTTTTAAAGTAGGCCTACTTTATATAGATGTATTTTAAAAAAAATGGTTAAAACTGGCCTATACTATGAGAAGTCCTAAGAACCGTACGCTCAAAATATGAACATTAATTTTTGGAGAGTGTAAAAGCATGCTATGAAGAATTATTATATTTTTTTTCGTCGCCTATTTTATTTATTTACTGATGGAACTTCAAAATACACTCTACAGGAAATTTAACTCAAGATATTATTCTTGTTTTTTATCACAAGGTTGTTGGGCCTTTTTCATAATTATCGAATCAAGTGATGAACATTTAATAGTGGACACAGATATTTTAATGGATTTCCCAATTCCACGTGATTGTATCTGTGGAGTGGCGTGGAATTTGGAAACCCCACACAATATCAAACGAATTGTCCTTCAATAGTGGACACAGATGTTTTAACGGATTTCCAAATTCCACGTGCTTGTATCTGTGGCATGGCGTGGAATTTGGAAACCCCACACAATATCAAACGAATTGATATTGTGTGGGGTTTACCATCGTTTCATTTTCACTTGCAGAGCCCATCCGAAACCTTGGGACCGCAACGCGCTAATCTCGAAGGGGCCGGGGTGGGCATGCCAGATTATAAAACCCACACCCCTAAATCGCTTGATAATCTCGATCATTCTGAGTGGCTCTATCTATTCTATTGGTTAGAATATATATGGCCCGAGCAAACGTAAATCTAGTTTTCAAATAGTACTTAGCAAGGATGATTGCTAATTACTATCAAAATATCGAAATCCCGTCGTCGATGATACTAGCAGGTATTAGGGTAAATGGAGAGCACGTGTACGCTATAGACGATTGAAGCAGATTCATCATCCCCCAATATCTAGAGCCTAAAATCAACTTGAATGCTGAGGTAACATAGGCATACCCATTTATTGCAAACATTTCATTCACGAAATACACAGTTCATAGAAGAGCCGTTTTTTTTAATCGGTTGCCGTCGCTTCACACAGGATGGGGTCAAAAGCGGTGCCAAAAGTAAAGCTTAGCCTGACGGCCGAAAAAATGGGGGAAATATTATCCTTTGACGGTAATTTCATGCATTAGCGACGAATGGGATGGCTCACGTATTACCTTGGGGTAATTAGGTAAAAAACAGTTTAATAAAAGAATATTTAATAATATAGTGCATATAACAAAAGATCCTATGAATCTTCAAAGTAACTAATTCAAAATGCGCATTGCTTGGGGCATTTTTTAATTCGATGCAGCAACTGTCTAGTTTAAATGCTTTGTGAATTTTCTCAATATTACAAACCATAAATAAATAAACGGAGGTTTAATAAAAAAAGGAAATGTTCTAATAGATGTCACTATAAGAGATGTGTATAAATGAAAATATTTAATTCACTCGTTTTTCATGCATTATGCATTTGGGTTTTTTATAAGAAACTATTTGAGTAGAAGGGCTTTTTGTGCACTGCTTATTTCTTCCGCTAAGCAGCATTGTTTTAATGTTGTGTTCATACATGACGCTTCATACCTCGGCCTCAGATTGATGGACACAGGGTAGCATATTGCAACGTGTTCCTTGCATGCCCTTCTCTATTTAAATATGGTGTGTTTTACTTATCAACAGGTGGGTCATTTTCTTGGTCCGTGAATTATTACTACAAAAAAAAACCGCCCAATCAGAATTTCGCATGGCCGAAAGAAGACCTTCTTTAAGTTAGTAGCAAGCATTGGCTAGGTTGAGTTACACCTATATAGGTGCTAGCTTTTAACCACATACAGCCCAATAAAATAATATAAAAACATACCACCATCTTATCCAAGTCGGTCAGTAAACAACAATTTTCTCGTCACTTTACAATAGGAAAATAATTATGAAAGGGAAGTATTTTCAAACTTTACTTTATCGTTAATAGGAAATCTAATTGGATCTCTCTAGGCTCTTTTAATTGAAACGTCGAGTGCTGAAGTACGTAGACACTTTAAAGATCTTTATTATAACAAAATGAAACAATAATTACATTGTAATAGGATAGGATATTGACACTTATATTGATTATTAGCGGTTTCCAGCGACTTTTTCGCGGACTACTTTTTAAGAACTTCCCTTACAACATTTTTTTTTGTTATTCTACACAATATACCCAGACCATCACGTCGTGTCACCTATCTGCGTTTTACAGCTTGTAAACATCTTACAACTTTCAGAAATAGGTTATCTAATCCAAGCGATTTTTTATTTCCTTTAATAAACTAAATATAAATCACAATTTGTTAGTGATAATCAGCGGATGGAACGCAAGTCTTTTTTAAAACCCTCGTGAGTGTTTTTTGTTTTTCCGGGATATGAATTATCCCCATCTTCCTATGCCCATCTCCGAGATGCAAGTTACACCAAATTTCACCAAGAAGGGTCTTAGAAAACGATGAAAAAATCAGATACACTTTCCGATGTATGTATATCAGTATGAATGTTATGGACGAAAGTACCTACACTTTACTGTATATTAAATGTAAAAAAAGGAATAAATTACTACATTTAATATATACTTGTGACTTTTTACTATATTTTACGATGTATGACTTTTTATGCGTGCGAGGCGTGGTAGATAATCGTGAAATTGTTAGAAAGTCGACGTGAGAAAAACCGTTGTTATTAGTTACAATTCTCAAGTCAAGTGTAAACTATTATTGATTATTTATAAGTGGAAAAATACTTAGTAACACAATGAAATCGTCTATACATTTAATTATAGCGATCGGCAAAGTCCGTATGTTACATTATATTTCATACAAATAAATGAAATAAATCTGCTCACTAATTACATACTCTTATTAAGCTAACATGATTACTTGAACTATACCATAAAACAAACACTTAATAATTGTTGTTTGTCTATCTGCTTGTCCCGACTAATCTTATAATAATTGGGGATAGATTGAACCAATTTTTGCGAATTAATGAATGAGTCTTTGCAGGAAAGTAGAGAGGAGTATAGAGTTTTTTTTTTGCGTTCCAAAGATTACATCTGTACAAAGGAAGGATCCTTTGTACAAATGTAATCTTAAACTATCTTTTATTTCATTAAGGGTAATAGAAATGGGACAAATCCCATAAAAGTTAATAGATAAATTAAAATTTAGCAGCCAGGTTCTTTTGGCGTAGGGATCGTCTAAGAAAGGGGTTCATCAAAATCGAACCCTATATGACCCTATGACGGCCGACTGGCGCAGTGGGCAGCGACCCTGCTTTCTGAGTCGAAGGCCGTGGGTTCGATTCCCACAACTGGAAAATGTTTGTGTGATGAGCATTAAGTGTTTTTCAGTGTCTGGGTGTTTATATGTATTTTCTAAGTATTTATGTATATATAATTCATAAAAATATTCATCAGTCATCTTAGTACCCATAACACAAGCTACGCTTACTTTGGGGCTAGGTGGCGATGTGTGTATTGTCGTAGTATATTTATTTATTTATATGCATGAATTGGGGATATGAAAAATGAATGAATAGTGGAAATTATGTTTACGAAGATAGAGACATTAAAAGTCTTTTAAATAGAAATGATTGGGGATGAAATGGTTAAAAAGCTGGTTCTTGAAAACAAAGACGGTTTTAATTTTATATCTTCGTATTAGATAGATAGAACAACGATAACAAAGTATACATTTTTTGCATAATCATTGATGCCATTGTGTATAAAATAGACTGCACGATTCAAAGGAGAGACAAAGTGTTAATTATCAGCGTATATAAATAAATATAATACTACAATACACACATCGCCATCTAGCCCCAAAGTGAGCGTAACTTGTGTAATGGGTATTAGGATGACTGATGAATATTTTTATGAATAATATACATAAATACTTATAAAATATTGATATTATAAAATATTGAAACACCCCGACACAGAAATATTTATGTTCATCACACAAACATTTTCCAGTTGTGGGATTCGAACCCGCGGCCTTGTACTCAGAAAGCAGGGTCGCTGCAAACTGCGCCAATCGGCTGTGAAAGTATGGTTTTTCATTTGTTGCGCTCGAGAGACGTAGTTGAGAGACCAGTTGTAATTATTGTTATAACAATAGACGGGTTAGGGTTAGGGTGTTAGGGTTAATAAAGTTAGATGAGTAGCAAAAAGTCAAAATGGCGGTCATTACACGCCATATTATATAAATTAACCAGGGAAAAAACTAATGAACTGTATCAATTTATTTGTAGAACTATTTTTCCTTCCAAATGATAATTTCAAGTCGGTTGCATTCGAGCTTAGATATGTAAAGTTAAGTTTTTTTATAATACTTTTGAAAACTCATTTGTCTCTGAAGTGACATTTATTATTAACGTCATAATGTCATAATTGTTTATCTATATATTATAAGTATTTATGTATATTACTCATACAATTATTCATCAGTTATCTTAGTACCCATAACACAAGCTACGCTTAATTTGGGATTAGATGGCGATGTGTGTATTGTCGTAGTATATTTATTTATTTATTTCATTGTAGGTCAACCAGCAACCCAGTACCTACTTGTTCAATTTTTTTTTTTATTAAAAGCCAAGTTATGAGAATAGCGTGATGAATTAAAACTATTGAGGTGAAATTTTGCATAGGAATAGCTTACGCCTTGTTGAAACTTTCATCCCGGGAGAACTAACGTTTTCCGCAGATGTATGAAACAACAGACAACAAAGCGGACAATGTCACGGGCAACAGCTAGTGTTTATTTGTATTGTCTTTTGTCAAAAGGTCACTGTTTCGTACATGTAGTAAGAAACAGTTAGAATAAATAGCTACTATTACACAAGAAGCTGGTTTTCATTATTTAACTCTTAATTACAAAATGAATTATTGAAATCGATGCATAGTCTGCAATGATCATTATTATGATTATATTCAATAGTACGATAGAGTCGTCGGCTTTTTGTAGTAGACCATAATAAGCAATTAATAATTAATTAGTAATTCAGTAGATGATTAATTAATATAATTAAAGATTGTTATTTTACTTCAATCAAATATGACTAAATTACAGAATTCTGTGTTTAAACGTTTTTATGATGTAGCTGAAACAACAAAAAAAGTTTATGTAATACCATTATTTATCGAACGACTTCAAAGGTGATCAAATTATTGTAAATCCAAGGGTTTTTTATTCAAGCTTTACTATGTTTCTTTATCGCATGGGGTAGTAAATTGGTGAACTTTTTATTTTTATAGCTAGATTTCGGTTAAAAATGTGGCAGTCAAAACCACGAGCTAAGATATAGTTATTAACATAAAATACTGAAGACATCCGCAACGAGAAGCGGGGACAGATAAAAAAAGCTCCGGTCTGATACTCCGTATAATGGAACTACACAAAACGATAAATAATAATAGAGTATCGGCCGAATAATCATTCAATCGATCATTGCCTCTCTATTGCTCGCTATTGGTGCGACAGAGATGAAACGTGTTCAATGGTATTTATTGCAAGTCTAGGCAGCCGTCGAAAAGCGTGACGCGATTTTCACACCCGTGGTAACGTAGACGAAAGGAAAAAAATAGACGCTAAATGTGAAACCAGAAGATGAAGTTCTGCCGGCGAAATAAATGATAATTAATTCGCTGCGCAAACTGAGACACTTTTGCCTTGTGTCAGATAGAAAATAGAATATTTTATATTCATAAAATAAAAATTCAACCACAGGGCCGGTTTAGATACTTTGCCGTATTTACTTCCAATCAATATGCGTTCGGTGTAAGCAAGTAAAGACTTAATAAATGGGGTATTACATCGTTATAGTTGTGCAGTGTTATGTCATTCTGACATTTAAAACGTGCTGTAAGTAGAAGTGTGATAAAACAAGGTCTTGAGAAGCTAATCATGAAGTTATGACGTTTACGTGGGCTAAGTTTACCTTTTCACTTGAGCGAATTAGTAGCCCCGTGTGAGGATACAAAGCTTATCTGAAAAGCTATGCCCTTACTTTCCTAACTAGAGGTTTAAGCCGTGCACACGACAAAGTTACGAAGTTATTGTGTCAAATAGGTGATAGTTACTCTTCAAGTCGAAGTCGGAAGTCCATGTTATACAATGTGTTTTTAAAAATAAAAATGTTTTTTTAATTGTGCAACACAATAACACCAAAACACGCTCTCCATGCACGTTTCAATCCGACAACGGTGTATACTCAGGATTATTTCATATTAGACTCAATCGGCCCCACCTAAAAGGTTTTTTTTTTCAATTAGTCTGTGTACCAGTTCCGTTCTGAAAAGAGTCGTTTTAATGTAATTAGTAGCATTTTTTTCGAGATCTTTATCGAGAAATAAATAAAATGCATTTATTCTTCTTTTTATAAGAAACAGTACATCGTCTACTTATTTATAAACATTACCTATGTATATGTGTTAAAAAAAATGCGTTCATAAGATACAATATAGCTTCTGTTTAATTATAGAATGGAACGTCAGGTATTTCTAGAAATAAGTTTAAACTTACATGTACTGATAATGTTACTTATTATATTAACAGGTTTAATTATTTAACAGTTTTGATAAAAATAGTTTGTCGCCCACTTGCACCCATTTATGTACTTATGTATATAATTTATGAATTTACAGTAATTATATTCTTTTATAGGGCTCTGAATGACGAACAGATGGACAGGCAAACGGACGGACGGAAAAGGTGCAATTCTACTAAAGTATCTTAACTACCATATCGATATAAAAAGGTTGTTTATATTATCATCATTATATAAACCCACTACGGGGTACGGGATTCCTAGCACAATGAGTAGGGTTTAGACCGCAGTCAGTCAAGCTGGCCCAGTGCCTTCACACGCCTTTTAAGAACCTTATGGAGAACTTTCAAGCATGCATGTTTCCTCACGATGGCAAAAAAAAAAAGCGCACATAATATACAAAAGTTAGAAGTGCGTGCTGGGATTCGATTCTCGGCCCTGCGAAATTTAAGCCGGAGTCCTAACCACCGTGCTATCACCGCTTAATATAACCTATTTATTGAGGGTGGTTAAAGGGCAATTAAAATCACGCTTCAAGCCGTACACTCTAAAAAAAAATTGGTTATTCCTAACAAGATAGTGATTGTTGTGATCAAGCATCTTGATTCCATACGAGCCTAACAAGAACATAGATACATCAAATAAGATTATAATAATTGTTTATCATAATTCAATGGACTGGGCAACTGTATTGCTCCTATTATTGTTACTTAACTAAGGCATATTCTTAACTGATTCAATTTACGTACTTGTTTAAGCTAAATAATTAAAAATGATCTAATCATACAAAGAAGTAAATATTAATAGAAACAACGTATTTATTTGTTAGAATCAATGAACATACCTACATTGTGAGCTCAATCTATAATGAACTTGCTGCTATAACTAATCAGCTTTTGTTGTTATGTTTATTATCATAATTGTTATAATTTATATAACGTCAACTAAGAGAAAATCTCTCTTAGTTGGCTTTCTTTTTTTAGAGTGTAGTTAACCCGTTAGAAATTTTGGAGTATAGTTTGTGCAATACAAAGTAAGTATGCTTATAGTTATTTACTCAGAAACTAGCCGTTATCGCGAAAAGTTTAAAATATGAATATTTTACCATTAGGATAAACATTTCAAATGTCTATAAATTGTAATTTGGAGAAATGGAAAAATGAATGCAGATGTATTCGCGAGAGTCTTCCCGTTTCCGGAGTCCCCTCCAACACGCATATAAATTGAGTAGAGACGAATAAAAAGTAAGCCTACAGGCTCACACACATAGGGGTGAAGCCTGCCGCTGCCTATTTGCGCATTGCCTTGCATAATTCCTTCAAAAATAATCAGTTGTGTACATTTTCAAAGGGCCATACCATACCATACGGGGCCGAATCGCAAAAAATACTATATGGGGATTAGTGCGGTGCGATGCGCCCCTATGTGCGTGAGTCTTTATGCGGTGCAAAACTCTCTTATGTAGCTTTAAGACGTTTCAGCCCTTATTTATTTACCCTTTATATTTAATAATCTTAAAAAACTTTCTCATTTATTTTAAACACTCTTTTATCTTTTCAGACGATGTTTTTTATTGATTTGATCGCAAAGACTTGTTTTACGTATGATATGTTTTAACGGCGATATAACTAAAGCAACTAAACGATATAAACAAAAATTTGTATAGATAAACTTTATTTTAATTATTTTTTTTAATATTTTCTTTTTTAATTATAAGACAGGTACATAGCAAATGTTTTAGAATTCAATTCCGCAGGTACCCACGGGCGTCCTCTATAAATTCAAACGTTAGTCGTCACGCTTGTGGATTAATATAATAAGATTAGCGTCTGCAATCTCGATAGCGTTGAGCTTTCCCGCTCAAAGCTAATTCTGGTACGTAGGCACACGTCGTTGACGCTTTTCGTCACTAGCTCGGAAAGCACTTTCGAAGCGTCAAGCGCGCCTCGCAAGGGGGAGGCCCCCACCCGGCCGAGTTCGAAAAAAGGCGATGCACTTCGAATTGTTCCTTTTATGTCCACGATCGATCGTTTCGGCAAAGGAGCGAATTTTATCTGTCCGGAGCGAGCCATGGTTACGCCACACTTACACGGCATCCTAATTGGGGGGTCCCGAGCTTCGATTAGGAAAAAGGAGGACTTGCGTGAAAACCGTTACTTCGTCACAGTTCTTGTATTGCTGCTCAATATGTATTATCCGATGTGAGCAACGCGTGTACATAACCTAAGCTGTAACCTACTTGTTATAACTTACGAGATTCAGATTTTTTGTTATTACTTATTGTCGTCACTATACTCTTTTCATGTTTCGAAAGTACGTGTTAGTATAATACGTACGTTTTAATAATTTTGTGAAGGGATAACAATGTTAGCTAATAAGTTATAAATAAGAATAAATAAATATACTAAGACAATATACACATCGCCATCTAGTACCAAAGTAAGCGTAGCTTGTTTTATGGGTACTAAGATAACTGATGAATAGTTTTATGACTAATATACACAAATACTTACAATATATAGATAAACATCCAGACACTGAAAAACATTCATGTTCATCACACAAACATTGTCCAGTTGTGGGAATCGAACCCACGGCCTTGGACTCAGAAAGCAGGGTCGCTGCCCAATGCGCCAATCGGCCGACAATATAATCTTCGTTAATAATTTAATTTATTATTGTATATGAAGTTGGTTTGCTATAATATGATGTAAAAATTCTTTCGATATATTATTTGTGCAATTTAGTTATTTAGGTCTTAATGTTGTTTTCGTATTTAATAAATTGTTTTATCCCCAAAAATAAATAAGTGTGTCCACACTAGTGCGCTTTTAAATCTTCTTGAGTTTAGCGCATGCGTCTTGGGCTTCCACTAACGCATGCAGCACACTGTCTACATGCGAGGGTAGTTAGTATCCGCAAAACTAGAAAAGTAAGTAGTCAATGGTAGGATTTTAAATTTTAACACAACATTTAATTCTAATTTCAATAGTTAGTAACACCACGAACTAAAACTTCTTTAGGCGCAACTAGGGAGTAACTCACTAAATTTTTCTGACAGAAGTAACGCGCGTTTTCGCTACTTAAAAATAATAGTTTGGATTGGTCGTAAGTATGTCATATACTCCACGCTTCTTGACTTACACGCCAGCTAGTGGCAAATATCATAATCAATTAGGATTATTTACTTCCGATATTTCCAAACGGATCAATTGTGAATAGCTAAGTGAATAAAAATGCAACATTGTAAAAAAAATATTCATAATTGCATAGTTTTTTAAAAACCTCTAAATATACTTGTTTATTTATTATTTTTGTTATAAATAAATGACTTTTTTGTATATACATTTTGAAAAACAAAAAACAGCGCTTTATAATAAACAGGCAATAGACGATTTACTAAATATTCTTTCTTATTAAACTAGAATGAGTCACTGAAAAGCATTGTCGTGTGGTTTAATATTTATTATTAGATCTTCTTTCATTGCGATCAATTAATTACTAAGCTTCTTTAAGCTTTTGATTGAATTGATGCTAACGAAGCATAATTTTCTGGTATCGTATTAGTTTTTTTTAAATGTAAGAGTGTGGACACAACTATTTAGCTTTTGAGAACTAAGTCTACGTACTTACCTTTACTCGATACGGTTGAACATTGAGGAGTCCGCGAAACTATCAAATTAACTTACCTGTAAAAAAGAAGAACAATATTTTAATATTCCAATATAAATGTCAAATATGATGAATGTTCAATGTGTCTTTAATATTTACCGATAACTGTATATTCGAGGAAACAGTTTAATAGTTTTATTTTTTTATAATAAAAATGTTACGCCTTTATATATTTAGTAACGGTACGTACTCCTGAATACGATTATCATCCAATAAGAAAGAGGATTTGGACCAACATGGTGGGTTTATAGTATAAACCTCCTCTCCTATTCGAAAAGAGGCTCGAGCTCATCACGGCTAGCATGGGCTGGAGACAATTATCTCCCCGGTGAAAGGATACAAATTTATCTTCTCCCACCACATTTATCCCTTCCACAGCTTTATCAACTGACAGAGTATTAGCGCACATGTGGAAATAATATCCAAATAATATATGTTATAATAAACAGGGGTAAACTTCTCCTGTTCCCATGCTTTCGGAGGTGGACATGTTCATTTTATCCCTTGTCATTAAGGTATAATCGGGGGATATAATTTTTGTCTCCTGACTTTGCTAGCCCTGCAGTGGTACGTCAATAGGCTGTGGATGATAATAATTATGACGAGAAATCAAACTAAACGTGTGTATTGTGTGTATATAAGTGATGTAAAAGTAGGTATAAAACAAATAAAAGGCAATAATATAACACGTTTATGATGATAATTGATAACAGTACCACACGATAAGTAGAAATGAAAGACACAGACAGACACAATTCGTTCTGAAAGGCTAGAAGAGGACAAGCGATATAAGGTATTTCGCGTTTGGCTCTGTGAGAATTTTCTTATGAACTCATTCAACTTCTTTTATATACTACGATCGATTCTGCAATGCGATACGATAAAATATATTCATGGGGTTCTTAATATTAGTTATGTTATTTCAAATTCTTTCTGCAATATATAGTTTTTAGAAGTTATATTACAGAAGGTAGGTTTCATTATCATCCTTATCAGAGAGGAAATGCTAGTACACTTTATTGTACCAATATCAAAACTTAAATATCAGCCTATTTATCTCGCACAGCTGGGCATTAGTTCTTAGGAAATTGGGCTATAGAGGAAGCCCCAGCATGTTGCCAATCGATGCTCATCAAACCACCGCCCATAAAATAAACACTTCTTTAGTCTACTTTAGTCTAGGTATAACTGAAATACCTCCATGCATTAGTTTCAACATTTCGTGACCTTGGCGGCCTAACGGACTCCTGAAGTATACTTGCTCGAATGATCAGACGAGGACTACCTACTAAGGTTGGTTCCAAAAAACATGCTCAGGAACCGCAGAAGAAGAAACGAGCGGTCATCGAATCAGTTATAGGATTGTGTTAACGTTGCTCGTCCAACAGAATAAACCGATTTAAACTGACGCATATTGGCCAATTGCCGCCTGTCTACGAGGTATATCGAATCGATATCGGATCGTCTGTGTAAAGAGATTTTTTATAAAGGAACGGTTCATAAAGACTTCCATAAAGACGATTCATATTTATTTTATACATGAGTTCCGGTCGCGATTACCAAGTGGCCGTAACATTATTATACTACACTTGTTTCGATTCGCCACTTTGTGTGCGTGGCATTCCCATTTTTTTTATATATTAGCTGTTTCTCAAGGTTTCACCCACGTTACAAATGGTTTATTAAAGTATGCCGCGCGTGTACCTAACTCATACACGTAAACTCCTCTCCCGTCTCAACAGAAGTCGGCGGCTGTAAATATTTGAGCAAACGAACTGTATATGTTGTATTTAATCCCGATGATAACATAATATGAAGATCTATCTAACAATGGTGATGGCTACAACGTACGGGAGTGTAGAAACATGAATAAAATAACCCTGCTAATAGAACGTGTACATGTAAACGTTCCAGCAGGTCAACTCTAAGTGACATCCAGTGTTTAGTTGTAAACGAAAATTGTTATACGTATATCGACATTCGAAGACCTCCTTGGCGCTTAATATAATAATATAACCCCTAAAACTTTGGTATCACCTAAAGGATTAGCTTTTAGTGGAATCCAAAATATACATGTGATGGCCTAGTGGTAAAGGCTTCGACTTTTCTTACGGGGGGCAGTTATTATGCATTTTAAGCAATTAAATATATATATTTTTAATACAAATAACACAGCAAGTTTAATAATTGTAAAAAGAACAATTGTCTAACAAGACAAAACATTCCTATGATAAGTATATAATAAAACATAGGCGTTATTACATATATCCTATTAATTAACAACGTTATTGCAAATATCGGTTTCCATATAATTACAACTACGATTGTACTTTACTATCCGACAACAGAAAAGGGAAGTATAGAGATATTTACACAGTCTATGTATATATATTTGTATGTATAGACGTTCCAAATCAAATCAAAAAATATCTCAAACGTTAAAAATCCTCTTCATCATCATATCAACCTATTACTGGTCCACTACAGGACAAAGGTCTCCTCCCACAGTAGGTTAAGGCCGCAGTCCACCACGTCATCAGTGCGTGGTGATGGTGGTGGTTGCATTGGTTGTCTCCACACACTTTTGAGAATATTCTGCAGAACTCTCAGGCTTGCGCCTTCATAATGTTTTCCTTCACCGTTGAAGCAAGTGATATTTTAATTACTTAAAACGCACATAACTAAGAAATGTGAAAGATGCGTGCTGGTATTCGAACTCGGAACCCCAAAAGTCAAGTCAAGCTTCCTAACCACTGTTTTATAACCGCTTATCAACAATACATTTTACAAGTAAACATAAACTTATAGTGCTACATAAAATTGGTATTTCATTCAAGTGAAATTGTACATATTATTTTGTAATAAATTACCGGATGGTATTTTTGCGATGTCTCTCGATAAGTTCAAAGTTTATATAAAACGTAAGCTTACAGAAAATTCCTATTAAAACATTCAGGATTACAGAAACGATAAAAAAGCTTGTATATGAATTGCTCTAATTTCATAGCTCAATATTAATTGACTGTGAGATGGTGATAAGAAAAAAATACCCGGGTAAGTTTGCTGGGGTGTCATTTTAGACCAGGGCGCCTGTCACCTTAGACGAATGGAAAATAATATATGTAAGAAAGCGTCTTATAGGCCTAAATTAATAAAGAATTTACGAATTTGAATTATTGAATTCGTTATTTAAAAGTATGTTACTACTGTTAAAACTAGACTATTACAGGCTATTATTAAAGCGTTCATACTTATTTTTTGTGATGGAGATAGTGGTAGATCTAATTATCTCATGGCAGGCGTGGTAAGAAGAAGCCCATAACAAACTTAGCCGGGTCAGTAATTTCATTGTAGCGGTGCTCTTATTAGATCGATTATTACCTCATTATATTATTATGATGGCGTCGTTGATTTCATCGGATAATGTTGAAAAAAATAGTAAAAAAATAAGACAAGTTAAAAAGACAAATTTGTCGAATGGTTATAAAATAAAGGGCCTTAATGTGTAGATTATTTATTAAATCAAAAATTATTTATGTTCGTTAAAATAACGTATCTAGCGTGTATTTAAAGCTTTCTAAGTGTAGTAATTTCTTTTTTGAGGGACCAATAACACGATTACAGTTTGTCAGATAGTAAAAGGAAACCGTTGTAGTACTAATTATGTCGAAACCTATTAATATACCTATTAATATATATCTCTGGAACTACTTTTACAAGTTTTGAAATCCCAGTTATCGAGGGAGTTATTAGGCTGGTTTGCACTAAGGTACGGTCCATAATTAACGCAGGTAAAACCGCGAAACACTGTGAGTATGAATGATCCCGACGGCACTTTTAAGACACTGAGGAAAGATAAATTCCGAATTCAGCCGTATAGTTACCTATTTGGTTTAACTTTGCTTACCCAGCGATATATCGACTGAAATGGTTTACTGCAACTAATTCACTGTTATTAAATTTTGTTAATTCAGCGAACATCATCAAATAAAAATTTTTTTGGAATGAAAAATGGAACATCTCATCTCGAAACAGGAAATTAGGCAAATTAGTCCTAACGACGTAGAAAATATTACACATCACTTTTGCTCCGTGCAAAAGTGATGTGTAATATTTTCTACGTCGTTTAATAAAACAATAAAGCCTGTTTTGTGTTATTTTTAAATCCTTTTAACGTATTGACTTTTATCAAAGACGTTTTATGAAATTGGCTATAACAGTGCATAAAGTATTATTAATGCTAAATCACCCATAAAGACTTATTGACGCACCTCATATTATGGAAATCAACGTATTATAGGACTAAATATAACTTCATAGCTTTCCTTTGAATGTTTCCGCATATACCTAATGTATGGAAACTGCTTTTAACATAATTTTCTTTACGATACCTTTACCTACTCGTAAAGTGGCTTTTCTATCATTGTTGACCGTTTTAAAAGGAGCCTATTACCTACCAGACTGGAAAACTGCGACGTTATATAATGTGAGATTTAAATATTTCTAAAATACATAAATGTAGGCGATATAGTTTGAACGCAATGTTTTAACGATTAATAGAAAATGTAAGTGATAATAATGGGGACCGATGGCTTTTCGTACGCTCCCAGGGTGTACAACACAAATTTGAAAAGGCTGATAATTAGGATTGTCTTACAGAACAACCCTACCCCTCAATTTTTTTCCTTACTCACAAAATTAAATACAGCGACCATATTGTTTTCCATTATACACATGTACGCTCGTGCATGCTTCCCAATGGTGAAGTTAAATCACTCTTATTGCCATAACTTTACAAAAACCTCTATTCATAAATCCAGAATCTGATTGCAAGTTTTATTTTTATTTTTATTTTTAGTGTTTGAAGCTTTACTATGATCTCAATTGAAGGAATTTTTCAATGCAGTGCATGATAGATGATGGAAGGTTAAGATTTCAACAGTTTCAATGATGGTAATCAGTGGTGAATCTGGGCATATGCACTGGCATTTGTACTGTCCATTAAAATTATGAATTTCCAAATTTGTTCTCGACCACGGTGGACGGCAGCGTATTGTTAAATAAATTAAAAAAGTGCATAAAATCTTTTCATTTTTGTGCTGAATAAACTTTATTAAAGTGCCACGATCATTGAATATTATTCTTGTAAAATGTACTCGTATGCAGCAAAATGGCTATAATTCAAACAATACATCCATTTGATATAAAAATATTCAAGAACTATTTTCGTACAATTCATTTTGTATTTCGCTCTAAACGCGACGCTGATCATATGTAAACGTTATTCAATGAAAAATAAATTCATCGAAACGTTGGAGCAAATAAACTAAAAATTGAAATAAATTTTACTTTGACGCTGTAGCCTCCGCACACAAGCATATTATATTGTCTAGTACTTTCGCACGTCTGCGGTGCTAAATTTAAGCTTAAACAATATCGTAATATAGTTCATCCTCAGCAGAGTTATAAATGTAAATACACGAGTTGGGAGAATAAAGTGGCAATAGGCAAGAAACGAAGGAACATTGGACATTGGTGTCCCAAGTTGCTGGTGTGGCGACTGGCAACCCTGCCCTGGAATCCTACTAATCCTACTAGAACCCCACTAAGTGTACAGGCGGCATTAAGGTCGCTGGACACAAGCCACCACAACCGTACCGAAATTCATTACCAGAGACCAATGAATAGTTGCTGTAGCTTTTGAATCAGTGCAGTGTCAAGTCGCCAAGAAAATGCCCTACCTACAGTATCCTTCATACGTATAATCCGTGAACCGCTATCAGTATTACTTGAAGAAGTAATTTACCAATGTCAATTTTTATACGTACTAATTAAAATGAAAGTAAATTATGACGTTAACTATTGCAGCCAAGAATGTTGTGTTCAAATTTGAATGTCAAAGAGAATCGAGGCCCTGATTATACAAAATTTGGCAACGCTGGCAGTGCAGCTTAGACCTCATGGCGGTCGTGTATACACGCTCTTTTCTATGTAGCGGATTCGATTAATTAAAAAGCAGCTGCTATGATGCCAGTCGTTCAATTTGATAATGCTCTTTTGTTTTTCTTTCACTTTTGTTTGGATTTTTAGGGTTCCCTAAGCAGAGGACAAAACGAAGCCCTACATTAATCTCTGCTGTCCGTATCTCATTCCAAACTCGTAGACGGAATGAGTTTCGGACCTGAGATTTTTAATATTTGTTTAATGTGACCATGAACCGAGTGCTGAATCAAAAATTAAATTAGATTGCTATTAGATGCGTATTTATAGATGTATATTTTTTGCTTTCATCTTATTTTGCATATTTTTATGAGTAGGTTCTCAATTGAATTTCAATAAAAAACATTGAAAACACCGATTCAAAATGTAGTTTGTTAGCTTGAATAACATAAACCGACATTTTCTTGTTTTTTTTTTAATGCGTCTGAATAATTTAACCAAATAAATAAATACCTTTCCTTCCAAGGCGGGAACTTAGGTGCAATAGTCTGACTCGCACTTGGCCGGTTTTTATTTCACATATTAAGTTACTTTTGTGGGGCGCGTGTTGGAAATATGGGAGAGAAATTGAACAATGATTAAAAACAATCAAATAAAAGGTGTCGTTATTTTTGAGTAATATCCCGAAGAGCTTTTCACTCTGTATTCTCAGTGTGTTTATTACGTATCATTGTTTTGTTTGAAGTGTTGTTAACATGTACTTGCCTATCTTCGTCTACGTAACTGTGTATAATCATAGTTATCTCAGCCTTGCTATATCCCACAGTTGGGCAACCTTGTCTCATAATAGAGCGATTTAAAGCGCCGGTAGGCGAGCTTTACCGTATATTATCATGAGTTAGTGATAACACTAAAAGCCGAATAATGTAACTATAATATTAAATGAGCTGGAGTGGATAGCGTCTTAACTCAGGGATGGTATTGAAAATTCTTTGCAAGAATCAACTAATATGTAACTCAAAATTTATTTATTTCCAGTAGGCTATCACCGCTTCAACAACCATACCAGATCAAAGAGAAATTGTCAATTGCTCAATTGCCTCAACCGGGGATCGAAACCGACGTCTCCCACTTATAAGTACCGTGCGCTCACCACTGCGCTAGCGAAGACGTCAAACAGACGCAGTTATTTCAACAAAATATTGTTGAAATAACTGCGTCCAGATTCAATTCAATCCAAATACAAACCGATGCTTTTCTAGGTAAAGATAATTAGTAGTCTTTAGTCACACATATACACACATATATATCTTTAAAACACACGTAATCTCTCACCCCAAACGCATTACACAGTCTCCATTCCACTGTGGATTTTTATCTATACACATAAATAAAATGTCTGTGAATTGAATTCAAAATAACTGTATCATATGATAATATCGTATAATTATTATTATTACACAATAATATACACAACAAAGCGTGTAAATGTCAGATATTTTATTTCAAATCTCAATATAATTGACCGTGATAGCTGTTGAAAGAGATCTATTAAAATAGCAATACTGTAATATCAAATTATACAAGTAGAGGTATGCAGTAAATAATTTGTTTCATATGTTGTATTCCCGGTTTCGTACTTAACGGCCATTATCTGTAGTAATTGACGAAGATAAAATAATAACTTTTACGTTTTTATTATTCAAAGTGGGTGAATAAATACGCCTATATAATTACATCGTTTCGCATCAAATGTTTTTAAGGTGAATTCGACGACCTCAATGGTACAGCGGCGTCTACTTATGACTTATGAATTCGAGTTCACCGATTCGATTCTCGGTTCATTAGATTGTTGCAATTGCTAATAGGATTGTACGCGGCTTTATACACCTACTGCGAAACGCTTAATCGCATGCAAGTCCGGTTTAGCCAATTTCAAACTAGATACAGAACCAATAAGGACATTCAATAAGGCCACAGCAGCATAATAGTCCTTTGATCTGAACTCTCTACCTCTTTGACAGTAATGAACTGTCTGGCTACTATATGTACAGTTCCGATGAAAATATAAAATAAAAAGAAAAAGTGTGCCTATTTTTCTAAACAGTGAATAATAAGTGTTTCTTTCTTTTTAACATTGGTGTTATAACTAGCAAACAAAAGAAAATGGGATTTCGAACCACGGATGAGATCTTATTTTGTATAGACACCCTTTTTTAACGGCTGACAGAATATTATCTAGTAGTAGAAAGTTATCTTCCTCATAATGTTCCTTAGCGTTTTTTAGCATTTTGTATAATTTATGAAGAATCTCTCTATATACTTTTCACTGGATTGGGCTACGTTATGGATAAATTATTAAACCTGACTGAGCCACAGCAATTCCTGCTCGTGTTCATGATAATATTGTCCTCATTAATGTCCAACTGATTCTTATCGGCCTTCGAAACCATGAGTAGAGTCACTATCTACTAACAGTACTTTTCAGTAGGCCGAAAGTAATTTATTTATTTTAACGCATGTTAAACATCTTCAATTTATGCTATGCAATAATTTGTAGAGTCCTACAATTATAAGTAATCATACAGAGAGGCGTTTCAACTGCAAATAATATGATATGAAATACGACTAAGGACTCAATTTTACAATCAACGAACCGATAATATAATACAGATTACATTTTACAATGATGCACTCGTAAAGCTAAATAAACAATCTAATTGTATTCTATTGAATTTCAACCATAACTCCGCATTATTCATGCAGCAATGTCCCACTTGAGTGCGTAATTTAAAATTTAATAACAGCAAAGTGCGCTTGCCCTGCACAGCGAAAGATAACTTATTGCGTTTCGTTTTTTTTTTTTTTTTAATTTCTACCTCTGTTCCACCTTTTTTAATATTTGACTCGATGCGGGATTGTTTCAAATTTAACTGTAATTAATTTGTTTAGCCGACCCACATTTCCTGAGGCCGGATGAATAATGCCCAGAAATCACTTGTTTGACTTACCTACCTTTACGAACCTTCGGAAAAGTTTTTAGTAAATGCTTCCTTACTAATATTAGTTTCGCTTTTTTATATAACAAGAATTATCCAATTAAACTTCACTATGGCTCAGTCTGGTATTAATTCCCATTTCCATGCAATTTGGAGATAAAGCGAAAAATACCAACAGTGTTTTGCAAGTCAATATTCTATGTCTAATAATGACGAGGTTTTGAAAATTAATTAATTATTTTCGTTTTATACCATTACTTATCTGAAAATTTATCAAAACTGAACTGAACTGAAAACAATTCAGGCTTACCTAGTGAAAAAAAATATAAAGATTTTAAGTGTTAATAAACGTTATGTTGTGTCATTGTTATTTTGATTTCTTAGTTCTTTCGTCGACTGAGATTCATTTGTCATGGCAGATTTGGGCACACTGCATTAGTTCCACAGTTAAGTAAACTACCAGCATAGTGAACATAAATAATATTTCAGAAGTTGGTTTGGTATAGCAGTTTTACAGGACAGGTTTTAGTAACACCGTTAAAGTAACTTTTTTGAATTCGAGGGTGAGTGTGAAAAACAAACAAGTGGCAGCTATCAGCTGCTTCATATTCACGTTTTTTGCAACATAAGTTGAAAGATACTATCAATAAACAACGTTCTATCTGAATAATAAAAAAATTCCATAAACTGACTTTAAAAGGGCGGGCGGGCATATTAAATGACCACGAACGATCGGCCGAGTTTAAAGTACTTACACAAACGTTATTTTCATTCCTTGTATTTGAACGAGGTTTAACTGAAAAAAATAATAAACTTAAGACGATGCCCTCTACATTTTAATATCGAAAAATGTGATGGATGAAAAACGTAGCCTATTATAACAAAGAAATTATTATTTGATTTGAATCTTTATCTTGCCCAGTTCTTTCACACGTAAAAAAGTTATTTCACGTTAGTGATATTGTACAAATTTTACGAGGATATTTTTGTTCCGTAACTTAATTTTTAGCATTCACAGAATCATGGTCATTCAATCTCAGTTTCAGTAGTCTCAAAATTTGTAGGTGCAACTACTTTTCCGTCAAGTTGTTTGTTCCTTTTTGTGCGCGCTATTCATAAAATGGAGCCAAAAGAATACATGACTACACAAATCGCATAAATTTCCATAGAAAGCGTTCTGGAAATAAACTGTAAAACTGCAACGACATATACAAAACTGAAACTAATTTAAATTCAATTCATAGTTTTTAAATAAATTTATATAAATAACGAAACGACAAGAAACGTGAAACGTGTCTATTTATACTTTTTAAAACAAGTATATTAAAAAAAGTTATGTTGTGTTCACAAAATAGCAAAAACTTTCAAAAAATCGAAATGTGAACAGTATGTTGGGCTTGATATTACATTACATTATTAAAATGACATAGAAACAATTAAATTATAATCCGGTTCGTATTATCTCAGTTTACTGTTAGGGACATTTTATATCTCAGTTTACAGTTAGGGACATTTTTGCAGATAGTTGCAGCACAAGTTTCTTTTGTTCCTTTACAACTTAGCCTTTGACTGCAATCTCACCTGATGGTAATTGTTGATGCAGTCTAAGATGCTAGCGGGCTAGCCTGTTAGAGAGTAAGGTAGTCGGTTTATACGTAACATCGCACCGGAACACTAAATCGCTTAGCAGCACGTCTTTGTCGGTAGGGTGGTAACTAGCCACGGCACTCTGAGGTCGTCATAATATTGTTTTATATCTGTCAACAGTCAGTTTTCATGTGCACTGAACTCTTTCCGAGTATTCCACTACCTTATTGCTTGCCGTAGACGCGGCCTCTTGTCCGGAACTCGTCTATCCCAGCGACCATCGTTTTTGCGACAGACATGGCCTGCAAATTGCCTCTTCAGCATAACTGCGTTGACTTTGGTTGTCCTACGGGTTTTTTCGTTAGCATTTCGTCGCTCAAAGCATACCCGACATAGCCCTCTGAAGATCATTATATCCTTTTCCATACCATACGTGTTCATAGGTCATAAGAAGACTTTTATATAATCATCGCCACCGTCATCTTTTAGAATGAGAAGGGTTCAGGCCGTAAAACACTATGGTCTATGCTGATTTAGTGCGAAATCCGGATTGGTGGACTTCACAAGCAAAGATAAAAAAATGTAAAAAAAAATAGTTCGGATTGTCGTTAAATTAACTCTAAAATAATTTAAAAGCATTGAATTGATAAGCTCAATTGGATGTGTCAATTACAAAATCCCAGACAGGTAGTCTCAATTTATTTATATGTCTAGCTAGATATACGACTAAGGTCGCCACAAAACGCTCAAGTGAAGACGTGGAATTAAAAAGTCAAATTTTTTGGGTCAAGATTTATTTTTGAAACTGTTTGTTACGCTGTTTGCATGTCTGATGTCATTGGTGCCGATTCATAAATGTACATGAATCAATCGGCGTGGAATACCTACTTTTTTATAGGTCTGTAGTCAATCGTACGTTTATTGTTATGTTTATATGAATACTATATATTTTTTTTTATTTCTCTATAAGTTAGCCCTTGACCGCAATTCACCCACTGGTAAGTTGTGATGCTCTCTAAGATGGTAACGGCTAAACCTGTAGGGGTATGGAAGCTTTATAAAACCAACAACCCAGATCGGTTTCTACATGACATCGTACCGGAACGCTAGATCGCTTACCAGACCAGAGAAAATTCAGAAATTATATAATACCCAATTCTCTGCCATTTAGAAAAACAGCGCTCACCTCTTCTCAGGGGAGGTCGTCTTTAACCTATACTAGGAATTGTGAAATATATAAGTTCAAAATGCACAAAAACAAATCCAGAGGAATTCTGCCGGTTCTGATTTTTTATATGCAATTTATGAATTGATATAGTATATATATATATATAGTATATATATAGTATATATATAGTATATATATATATATATATATAGTTATAGTAGTTATCTGTTCTCGATAAAACTTCAACTCTTATGTTAAAACTTGCGTGAGTGTATTATTATGTAGTTTTAAATAAGAACACTTTAACAGGGATCTGTACCCGTGGTACACTAATCCACTAAGTATAATGATGAGGCTTTTAAACATTTATTCAAAGAAATACGCTTCAAAGGAATATTTTCTGTCCATTTTGATAACACCGAACTTGCTTCAGTACTGTTCTATATATTCCAATACAACTTAGCCCTTAAATGCAAACTCATCGTGGGTAAAAATGATATGATAACGGGCTAACCTGTTAAGGCTTTGACAGTATTAAACCCATAAACCTCGGTAGCCCCTTTTTTTTTGCTATCGGGGGGGAAATCTTCGACGATGCCCGACCTCAGGGAAGATCGGGTTATGTGGGATTTTTACCCACTAGAGCCCCCTCGGTTGCCATCCTCGGCACATATTTGGGAGGCTCTGGGATCTCCTAAGAACGCACCGGTGCGACCTCGGTACCTACATAATCGTACGCACTGTTACAATGAGTCATTTACTATCAAGGCAGTTAAATTGTGGAATGATCTTCCACGTGACATTCGTTACGCTAAATCACACAGTACTTTTAAGACTCGTCTAAAGAATTATTATTTAATACTGTAAGTTTGATTATTATATTCCACATTTACTTTCTGTCCCGATAACATTATTATATATAGTTTTAATATTACTTATTTTACCATATAGAATTTTATTTTATTTTATATATGTACTGTTTTTGTAATTATTAATATGTATGTAATCTATGTATATTCTTAGAGTTTTGTGCACCGCTATAAGGATTCTTATGTAAGCCAATTCCTCATAATGGTTGCCTGGAAGAAATCACTATAAGTGATAAGGCCGCCTTTGTTACACAAATTTAATTGTACCTTTGTTGTTTTTGTCTCTTTTTTTTTTTTCTTGTGTGCAATAAAGTATTTTTGATTTGATTGATTTGATTTGATAATCGGTTTCTACGCGAAATCAAAGCTAAATTGTCGGCACAAGTCAAATATTTTCCACGTGTCGCTGCAAATAATTATTCGGATCATTATTCTTAAGGCCGCAACGCAATCCGCTTCACTCGCGAGGTCTTCATGTAAAACGGTAACGAAAACTACAGTTTAGCATTGTGTCGTCGATCAATCAGTCTGGCACCCTATTTTCTTGGGTATTTGGAAATATATGAATAACTCATGATATGTTAATGTATTTGCTATCTTCTTCGCCGTAGATCTAGGTCAACACAATATCATACTTACAAATATATAAAACGAACACTAGCTATGTTTGTAGCTTCGTTCGCACAGAAATATCCGTTTCATTAGCCGTTTTAACGTTATGAGATAATATCAGTATTGCGCTTAGCATCTATTTTATGGAAACTTTCATTTTAGAGATATACCGTAGCAAATATGTTAACCCTCAACCTCTTAATTGCATGCAAAAATTTTACATCAATCTAATGTTGATGTAAGATATTGAATAGATACTATTACTTTTTCTCGTCACTTCAAAGTGTATTGAAGTAAAACTTTTGTAGGCGCGACTAGGGAGTAACTCGGTTTTTTTTCTGACGGAAGTAACGCTTATGTATATATCATATACTCCACGCTTCTTAACTTATACGCCAGCTAGTGGCAAATATCATAATCAATAAGGATTATTTGTTTCCGATATTTTCAAACGGATCAATTGTGATGCTATTCACAAAGTGAATAAAAATTCGCTATATGAAGTAAATAAAGATCGCTCAGAGTATTCAAGCTTTAACTTGTCATCCAATAAAAAAATGCTTTGTGCTTGCTACGTTACGGCAGCACTTGCATGTGAGCACTATCTGAGCACTTGCATGTGAGTATTTATTTATATTTAATTCCTAAAAATATTCATCAGTCATCTTAGTACCCATAACACAAGCTACGCTTACTTTGGGGCTAGGTGGCGATGTGTGTATTGTCGTAGTATATTTATTTATTTATTTATTTATTTATCAAGCGGTGTTTAATCATACCTACACCGTCGCGTAGCCATACATTATAACTTTTCATTGATAGGTAATATCTGTCGTTTAAAATATACACGATCTTTTAAAAAGGAGGTACTCAGATACTACTAAACTTTAGAGAAATGATTATGTTTCGACGTAAATTATTTTTAGTCCTTGCATGTAAAAAAGATTGCCAAAAAAAAATAAGCAAAAATTATAATAACTTTACATTACATTTTTATATGTGTGAGATCGAATGTGATTATGCGTCATTATTTTGATATTATCTATGATGGTGCTTCCGTTGCCCTAGTAATTCGCGAAACCCATTTAATATGGTATAAAAACAGCTACAGTTATGGCTGTCACCGCGTAGCTTTATGTATTTATTTCTCTAAAAGTATTGATCCCAGGAGAAAGTTGCAAAACAAAAGAGTACTTTATAATAATACTCTAATACCCCCTCAACATAGTACCCCTTTTTCCAAATAGCTTTGTACACAAAACAAGAGGTAATTCCAAAACACACACGGTGGAAGCTTCTGTTACAAAATTAGCTTGTATTGAGCTTGTATTGTCATTGCTATTATTATAGCATTAAACAATGGTGTATGATATGAATGTTGTTTAGGCAATTAAAAACGTACAAAGTTATATAAGGTAAATTTTCAATCGCCAAATAACATTGAATGTTACTAAAAAAATCGAAATTGATTGGAGTCCAGAGACTTATCTAAAATAGGAAAACAAATTATGTTCCATAAACAGGCACTGCGCGTATTGCTTTCTCGTTTCTAATACGCACCGCCAATATCCGGAATGCCTTTCCATTGTTTTTCGCACCACCTTTATTATGAGTACCTTTGAATTAAGGCTGAATAGTCATCTTCTGGGCACTATCTGATTTTATGGCAACCACGTGATAGTTTCTATGTATATAACAATTTGTTTAATTTGAGTTTTTGTTAGTCGTTGTTTAAAAGTAGGAAATTTAGAACAACCTCTCATTCACAGTGTACGTTATAAGGTAAACGATTTTAGTAACGATCCCTTTCAAACAGAAGGTAATTTCTTGACTAGATAAAATTAATGTATGTATGTATGGAAGTTTAAGTTTCACAGGCTTTTTACTTTGTAAGTTAACATAATATCTTCGGCTACACACACTCTATATTTTTGCATAGAATCCGTTACCAGCGGACGTGAAACAATCCCTACATTGCATCGTAGCGTTTCCGCAATGCATTGTTTTATCACTGGAGGCTCTTATCTTATAACTGTAATTTGCTTATCTTTTTACACTTGATCGCTGTGTTTTAAATCGCATTTGTTATTAGCATTGAATATAATAGGTATATGTAAGAAAAAATAGTTTATTATTTCCAAGGTGGCGAAATTTTGATCAAAGTATTCGTATGTGTGGCCTTCAACTGGGAGGTTAAACGATAAAACATGTTAATTTTTAAATAAACCATCTAAAATTACTATTTAGAGATCAGGGGACCGTGAGAGAGAGATAGGCTTTTGGTCTTTTTGTTATATTGTTTTTACTTACTTATTAGTCATGACAATATAACTAGAAGAGCCGATGGACGTTGGGATCCCAAGTTCCTAGAATGGCAACCCGGCACTGGTAAACGTAGTGTTGGTCCCCTCTATAAAGTGCATGGATGAAATAAATTAAAACCCTAGGTGCTGCTGGAAGCAAACAGCCCGGATACTTGTATTTTGGAACTTTGTACAAAAGACATATGCCCAGCAGTGGACGACAACTATTCGACGTGGTGATGATGATGATAATGTGGAATTTAGGTTTAGCGTGCTCTCCAGGAGCACTTGGCTTGTACCGAGAATTTCAAGACATAAAAACGAAATGCATAATTATGTTTCACCGATCCAGGTATCAAACCAAGGACCTCGTGAGCTGTAGATGAAAATACTTAGTCCTATAGGTACCTAGTCCTAGACGGTCCTAGCTCCTGATCCCGCTAAATTTCATCTGGCAGTCTACCAAGCATCGTGACCTTGGGGTCTACCGACCCCATTTACTTAGTACATGTTTACCACCGAAACTGATGCTAAAGGTCAGTAAAAAATATTAAAAATGCAAGAGGAAAATCCTGTTACCCGCCCTATAAACGGGGATAACCCGTGTCTACATCGAAAACAAAGTAACCGTACCTAAAGCTATCTGAATCGAATCACACCCCATCACCGCGTGTGCTTTTTTCCACTTTGACACGTATCAGATATCCGCGTCACAGGATTGCGGTAAAAACTAACCGGGATTAAGCCGAGTCATCCGCGATACGGTGTTAATTGGCCATGGCAATTACGGCAGCGCAGTTAGGCCGACCGTCCACTGGATCGCAGTACAGAGCCCATGCTGACAACACACTTTTCAGGCAGTCGAGAGTTTCGCATATAAAAAATAGATTCCATCAGCCTATTCAAATACCATCTCTGGGCCTCCTCTCCTATGCGAGAGTGGGTTTTGTACGAGTTTGTCGAACCTAATGTGCTGTTCGAGGAACGGGAGTGGACACCGCCATTTTTAATATTTCTATTCACTAGAACAACCAACCAAATCTGGACGGGTAATATTTAATAAACTCTTGTATCATGTCATCTTGCATTATTATTTGTCCGTGTTCTTTTTATTTCAAATGCCACTTCTAACGATGACCAGAGATCAATTTGTTTTATTATTATTAAGTATGATTATTTGCTACGGTACGTGTTTGTTATACAGAAGACTGTCGAATCATTTTAGTCATAAATGGTGTAAATATGATTTAGATTTTCCAATATGTCTATATCTTATTTATAAGATTCTCTAACTGTATCAAAACTTCATCATTTTCCCATACAAAATCTTGGGTTGATATTACAAAATTGGAATTTCAGACCACCCACTGAATAAGGTTGGCTACGTAGGAGAACTCAGAGTCTCTCTAACTTACAAGTTTCCTTGCTAACAAGCTGATTACGCTGATCTGTGCAAACTGAAAATTGGGCGAATGTTTGTCGACCTTCCGTTCTCCGAACAGTTTAGTGGGTGCACCGTGCATGTTCGCAATCTTCTATTCAATGTTGTTTTTGTAAGGTAATTTTAGTTGTGACGTCACTCTCAGGCGTCAGTGGAAAAGAAGCGCCACGCATTATAAGTGTTTATGATGTCATGTTTAATATTTCTGCACATAGGATGTACCTTATGTTTGTAACACTAAACAATAAAAAATACATGTACTCTCTTTTTTAATAGTAGGGTTTTTTCGAGTTTTGCTAAAGGATCTCGGGTTACGTACAACGGACGGTTTAGGCCAACCAAGTACGGAGATTGGCCCAGGAAAAGAAAAGAAAGGATCTCAAACTCAGTAGATGCTGGTCTAGCGAGACCATCAAGACAGTCTGCCCGCAGTAACAACTGCTTCTGTCCTAAATCCAAAGTTAAGTTCTTTTTACTACTAGTTTAGTTTTGCACCTCGACATAAAAATGTTAACGCTATCTTAACATATCTCGCATCTAACTATAAAAATGTTAACGCTATCTTATACATAGCTGTTACAGCATATTTGTCAAATAATGACTTGGTAAATTATCATTCTAGTTTGGACGATTTTTGTAAATGTGTTTTAATATATAACGAAGCCGCATAACTTAAAATAGTAATATAGAACGATGATGATATCATGATATGACTAAACTGTCAATCAAAAATCGTTTGCGAACAGCCTATTATACGACACGCATGCGTACACCAAAAAAACATTTCAATCGTAAAGTATCGATACAATCATTACACTTCGTGGAAGTATATTTTGTGGAATTACTGGAAACTTAATGATACGTTATTTTTTTCTAATACGCTGTGAGTAAATGTTCAGCTTTTTTCAAGCGGTGCACTGTAACGATTTATGGATAGGTACTACGACTAAATAAGGTAAGCGCGTTCATATTTATTCATTGCTCATATTATTTCTACACTGTTGAATCCGATTCTATTGACCGACCAGGTATTAACGCTCCAACAGTGCTAAAATAGGAATAATTTTTGTGGCGTCTTCATTATTTAACACGACTGGTAATGTATCGCCAAAAATGCATGTAATGCGCCAATTGACTTTAATGAAGGAACTGTTTGAAGTATAGATTATGACCGATTTAATAGATTGATTGAATTTTTAGTATTGAAATTTTATGTTATTATTTCTGTGGTGTTTGCTAAGTACAAGTTTGAAAACTTTTATGCTTTTCAATTGGACTAACTGTGATTAAAGATCAATGACCGATAAAACAGTTTACTGACAAAAAAACACGATATCTTACCATTTTTGGTCAAACAAGGAGTGGAGGCCGTGGGAGGTCGTGGTAAGCATGCAAGCCAGTGGCGTGCATAGAAGGGTATGCAGATGATATAAAATTATGAAAATCTACAGTACAAGTTATAAAAAACTTAAGGATAGGCATTGTAAGAGTTCTAATAATCCCACCCTTAAGTATTTGTAACTCGTACTGTAGATTTTCTTAGTCCTACTGATCCTCATTATACGTAGAAGAATTTTATCTAACAAGGCATAATAAACCTGCTTAGTACAAAATAAAGGAAGAATTAGTTAAATAAATAAATAATAAATAAATATAAATATACTACGGCAATACACACATCGCCACCTAGCCCCAAAGTAAGCGTAGCTTGTGTTATGGGTACTAAGATGACTGAAAATATCTTTATGAATAATATACATAAATAATTAGAATATAAATATAAACACCCAGACACTGGCAAACATTCATTCTTATCACACAAACATTATCCAGTTGTGGGAATCGAACCCACGGCCTTCGGCTCAGAAAGCAAGGTCGCTGCAAACTGCGCCAATCGGCGGTCGAATTAGTTGAAACTCAGTTTTACGAAGAAAAAAAAATCCAAATAATGCATCTGTGCGATCTTAGCCTACGCCGCTGTGGAGCGCAGGCCTTAGATTACTATTATCGTTGCCTTTTTTAGTCTCACTAAAATTCGTCCACTATTTGCCCTCGGACCTATCTATCGCGTTATTAAAACGAGACCTAGCACGTCCACGCAGCATCGCTTTGAAAATATTGGATTCCAAATTGGGCTAGAAAAAGTTCAAACGGAAAGAAACTCTAAAGCCCGCATTGTGGTGGACACTGCCACTGTATTGACTTTGCTCATCTCAATCCCCATTGACTCGATTTGATAGGTTTGACAGTACCCTTATATATATTAACGTTTGAAAAACAATCCAAATATGTTTAGTCTAGACCAATCAAAAAGCTTTGTTTTTTAAGCCCGAAGTTAACGATTAAATCGAATCGAAAAAAATCAGAGGACATATTGAGTTAGTCTAGTGACAGTAATTAGCTGAATTTCATCTATCTATATATATATATACATATAAAAGAGAAAGTGTGTGGGTATGTTCCGTAAAGGCTCCGAAACGGCTGGACTGATTTCAATGAAACTTTCAGGGAATCTCCAGATTGACCTGGCGAGTAATCCTGTAAAGTTTAGTGACGATCGGAGCACTCCTATTTTTGAACTGTCAAACTCAGCTTTTATTTACTATGGTGATATTCTATTGTTGGGTGTACATGGGTGTAGATAATGATCTTCACCCGCTCAAGAAGAGAATAGATGAGAATGAATACGGAGAGAAATAAATGATTTAATATATAATGAGACTTAAATTAAAAATTTAATGATGTAAGTTTATTGTTTAAATAAAATAAAGCAGTTCTCCAATAGAATAGAAGTATAAAGGCTTTAAATATAAAGCCACAATGCTGCAAAATGAGGGGTTGGCGGGCTATACAAATTATTATCACATTTTTCTAATACTTTATCTGGCCGATTGGCATAGTGGGCAGCGACCTTGCTTTCCAAGAAAATTTGGAAAATCGAACGGGAAAATTTTTGTGTGATGAACATGAATGTTTTTCTGTATTTGGGTGTTTATACGATATATTATTCATAAAAAAATATTTATCAGTTACCATACCCATAACACAAGCTACGCTTACTTTGGGGCTAGACGATGATGTGTGTATTGTCATAGTACATTTATTCATATTTATTTATTTATAGATAAAAACAATGTCTACCAGGGAATCAAAAACACGAGCAAGTAGCTAGATGAAATACACCTCTAGATACTTGTAGTACATTTGATTGAGGTTGCTTCTCTGTTTGCTTAGTATTACTGGTTAGTGTTACTTTTTTTTATTTACTAGCCTTTACCCGCGGTTTTTCATAAAACCCGAGAAAAATGTTTGTTTCCTCGGGGTAAAAAGTAGCTTAAGTTCTCTTTGTCTTTTCAACTAATTCCTTGCCAAAAACCAAGTCGATTTGGTGCTCAGTTAGGGCGTAAAGTAGGTAAAGACATTCTCACATTAATAGTAATAATAAAATCATTTCTTTACCGGATAATTAAATAGTCACAGAAATCATAGTTTAATAAATAGCTATGTTTAGTTGAATCACAGATATTTAAACTGAGTAAAAACTCGTACTATAGTTGGTAGGTAAGTAGGTATGTATGTAGTATTTTACTATTAATACGATGAATTGGCGAAGGTATCTACATAATTTTCATTTGTGTGTCTAATGGAAGCTACAAAATATACGGGTTACACATATTTATGGGCCCAGTTTTATTGCCTAAAGGAAATAAATGGCAAGGCAGCCCATATGATCATATTTTATTAAGTGTCGTCATAACTTTTGTTTAACATAACGTATAGAATATACAGTTTACATGAAAATATTATTGCGCAAACTAATAATGGAAGAGTGGCAATAATTAATGGAATCTAGCGTTACTTTGTGAAATGCCCTGGCATATAGCAGGCTATAATTTAACGAGGGAGTATTTAAACGAGTGCTTTTGGAGCCCAGGTTTGATTCCCTTCGCGGTGGGAAGCTTCAGTCGTAGCTAGTTACCCTACCGATAAAAAACGTTCCACTAAGCGATATACCGTTCCGGTACAATGTCGCGTGAAAACTGATTAGGGGTAGGTATGTGTTTAATATAACTGCCATACTCCCTAACAGTTTAGCCCAGACATTGCAGTCTGCATTATTTGGTGCACATTTTTTTTCACTTCGCGTTTTGTAGTCGCTGAGTTCATATTTAGTTAATTTTCGCAAACATAAGGTCTTGGTTAAGTTTTACAATATCTCATCTTATGTATATTTTTTTATTCTATCGATTTATAATATCACATTTAATAATTATTTTATAATCTATTCGAGAATCCATGTGTGCGGACCATATCCCTACTTCCCTATTAGGACAAACCAACTAACACAATTTATATTATATGGGGAAAAAAACTAATCAGCTGTTAATTAATACAATTCAATAAAAAAGTGCAATGCGTATTAATCCAAGAACTAAGATACCTTTATACCAAATGGTTTAAAAATCCATTCAGTAGTGCAACTTAGAAGAAGAAAGCTATACTTAATTTAACTAGAACGGAGAACTCTGAAGTCGAATAAATGAATTGGTTTTGGATACGGTAAACGGAGTGGCGAAGCTGAAGTGGCTATGGCGGAACACAAAGCTTAGAACCGATGGACCTGGGGGTCCCAAGGTTCTGCCACTCCGTACCGTACTCATCTGAAGTCTGTCCAACTGTCTGTTGTCTATAGTTTTATATGCAGCTGGTGCCTGGACACCTGCCGCTAAAAAGCTCGGAGTAAGAAAGCGCTTAAGTACAATTCTAAGAGGCTTCGCCCAGAAAATGACAAAAGCATATCGAACTGTTTCCCTGAATTCAGCATTAATCCTGGCTGGAATGATCCCTCTGGACCTCAGAATCCAGGAGGCAGCCACCCTGTTTGAAGCAAAGAGAGGAATATTCCAGCCAGTGCTGGGAGACAGGGAGATAACAGTTAAAGCACTGTACACCACAAAACCCCATCCGGCAGAGCAAATGGACTTGAAGTTTACAAACTTGGTCGATCGAATAGAGGTGGAGGCACACAATAAACAAGCAGTGCGAATCTTTACTGATGGTAGTAAAATTGAGGGCAAGGTAGGGGCCGCGTTATCCATATGGAATTACGAGACCGAAACCAAAACCCTCAAACTAAAGTTAGATTCACACTGCTCGGTCTACCAGGCGGAATTGGTGGTAGAGCCACCAATTCCGTAGTGCTGCTTCTATCGCAGTACATACCAAAGAAAAGACCATCGGCATTTACTCTGATTCCAGGTCTTCTCTTGAGTCGGTAGTCGGTAAAAATTCCCTCCACCGGTATGTCGCAACCAGAGTAAAGAAGTTCTCCTCTTCTGGGTAAAAGCGCACGCTGGACTGGAGGGAAATGAGAGAGCCGACGTGCTCGCAAAAGAAGCAGCTCTAACACTGAAGAAAAGGCCGGACTATGACCAGTGCCCAGTTTAATTCGTCAAACGACAACTCCGTGATAAGTCGATTGAGGAGTGGAATCGAAGGTACAAGGCTGATGAAACAGCGGCCGTTGCAAAGCTTTTCTTTCCAGACGCCACAAGCTGCTATAAAATTGTTAAAAAGCTTGAACTAACGATGGTAATGACGCAGGTGTTAACGGGTCATGGTGGGTTCTCAGAATACTTAAACCGGTTCAAGTATAAGGAGGACCCATCATGTCTCTGCGAACCGGGTGTGAACGAATCCGTGACACACATCATCCTCGACTGCCCCATGTATGACAAAGAAAGATTCAAGATAGAGATGAAAATAAATAAAAAAGTAGTAATTTAAGTATAATAATGTTAGAGGAATCATCCAGAAACTAGTTTTTAAAATATTGTAGGAAAATAGCTGAAAAAGTAATAAAAAGAAACAAATAGAAATAAAAGTAAACATTAAAATTAGTAAACCTTAAAATAGTATAAAAGAATATAAAAAACATCAATGCTCACATTTTAATTTAATGACACAAAGTCTCTGACCACCATGTCAGAGGAAACAAATAGAAAAAAAAAAAAAAAAACCTTCTGTTGGTCTGCCACCAAACGACATCAAATGAGTCGCTAGGCGCCGCAGCGGCGTAGAACCGTGAATTTAGGAGCTTATAAAAACCTATAGCCAGCAGTGGACGTCAATCGGTTGAAGTGATAATAAAGATGTCGACGTTAAACGGACAGCTTAACATGACAAAAACATTAATATTGTTCGTTCACAAATTTTCCGACCGTGTAAAAATAATTCAGAATCATTGCGGACAGTATGTTTCACTTGAACGTGACAATGAACAGCTAAATATGGGCAATAAAATAAAAATGTGTTGTAACCAAAGCGAATGAATGAAACATTGTGCATCCATCCGGCGAGAGATTGTCGATATCACTCCGCTGTAAAATATATTCAATAATTTACAGAGAAGTGATATCGACAATCACTTCAAATCGTTACCTGAACTGATTTCACTACATGTATAATACTTTGCAATTTAATATTATATGCAACGGGCGGAGGGAAAAGTAAGCAGGACGTGCAAATGTAGCATTGTCCAAGCTAAAACGATATTACTTCTGCAAGTTTGTGGAATGACTCTTACGTTTTATAATCCTACCTAATATTATAAATTCGAAAACAGTTTAGTTAATCCATTACCTTTTCATGTCTACTGAACACGCAAAAAGAACAGTGGTTGTAATAAAAATTTTGTAGGTGGCCGGGTAAATAATTGTCGCCGAAAACATTAACCGATCTAATCCATGAGCACACAGAATAAAGTTAGTTGAGCCATCGCTAACAACTAGGAAATATAAGAAAGGAATAGCACTAATAAATTAAATCTTTGATCTAATAAACTGGGAATAACGGTGGTAGATCAAAATCAAATTCTTACTAACGCCAAACCTGTGCCGCGTGGGGACGATCAGATCAGAATATATTTGTCACCTCCCCTTCTATTCTCGCGGGTCTCGTACGAGGAGATTAAGGGAATATACCGACGACGGGCAGCAGCGTCGTCTGTGCACATCAGCACATCTACTGCGATCACCAAGTCTGTCCAGCGTGGTGATTATGGGCAAACCCTCTCGTTGGGAGAGTCCTTTGGTCCAGCAGTGGACTATAGGCCACTGTAGGGTAGTATAGGCTATGATGCCCAAAGCTAGAATACTGCACAGGAGTTGTATAATAGTGATGTCATTAAATTTAACTTCAACCTACGAACCACAATTACTCTGCTAAAAACAAGAAGAAGAATAAAATTAAACTAATGACGTGTGATGCTCACTTAATACCGAGAATGAAATTCATACATGAAAATAGTAGTATAATGAAAATTCGGAAAGTCTGAAATCCATAAACATAATCATGGCTGTTGCTTTTTGGCACTTGGTATCAAATAAAAACTCGAACGTATAAAAGTAAGCTTTCGATGAGATTAACTCTTACTTTAAAAGGTTTAAAAGGGACGAGAAACAAATTTGGAAGACCAGAGAGTGTAACGGCAGGCGAGGAGAAAAAAATACATCCATTGATATGCAATTAGCTGCGAAATACTAAAATGTACTCTATGATTATACATACAAAATTTAAAGTAGCATAATGCGCTTTATGATAAAATAGTATTGCATGTATGTTCAGCAAATATTTGGTAATGGTTTTAAACTCGACTTTTTATTCATTTATTTTGGTTTGTTCTAAAGTTATTTAGATTGAATACTTATTATCATTATAAAGCTTGGTCTCTTTTATGTACAAAAATAACCTGAAATATAAATGTACAGTTATTCTAAAAGTGTTTTAAAATACCGCGGCTTTTACAGGTACATGAAAAAAATCTCTGAATTATATATTAAAGAAATCACTCGTCCAAATTAGTGTACTGGTGGTAAATAATATGTAATAAGTTTTATTAATGCAATTTGTGAACAAAATTGAATTGAATAGAAAAAATACTGGCTCTGAGCATGATTACCATTTTTAATAAATAAAAATTATTATCAATACTCCGTCTAGACGTCTTACTACTGCTATACTATTATGGAAATAATTAATATTAATAGAATGGCTGTTTAATTGGAAATTTATTCCATGTGCCACGCAATTATTTATTAACTGTAATAACGTAACATCTTAATAGTCATGTATGTTTTTGTAGTGTACAATTAAATTCATAAATACCATACTAGTGTTGCGGACTTGCTAGTGGTGGAGTGAAACTGTTTACAGCAAGAACTAAATTCTGAAGGAGATATACATTTTCTTTGTCTCCTTCTTGTTTAGTTTATGCTCTAGAATGCATAAGTTAACTAGGCTGTTTTATAAGCCTTCAGATTATAGGAATTGAAACTTTAAATAGAAAATTTTAAAGTACTCCAGTAGGTACTTAGATTAAGTAAGCTGAAGGTTTTCACTTCGATGGTAATTTCAATATTATATCTCAAAAGACGCTTTTAAAAAATTAAATACAAGTATATTTTATTTGACGGCCGAGTGGCACAGTGAGCAGCGATTCTCACAGCTGGAAAAAATATATATTCATAAAAAATATTCATCAGCTATCTTAGTACCCATAAAACAAGCTACGCTTACTTTGGGGCTAGATTGCGATGTGTGTATTGTCGTAGTATGTTTATTGATTTTATTTTTATTATCACTTGAAAAACAACTTACGGTGGATTTCTTAGCATATCTTACTTTAAAAAATCAGAACGCTCAAACTAAAATCAGTCAGCGAGTAATATTTAGTTATGTATGATTATAATACGAAATAGTAAAAGCATTATAAGTAATCTGTATACAATAATAATAAAATTGAGCTGCTTATGCGGATTAAAATAATAAATTTCCTCTTAAATTTATATCTATAAGGAAATTTGGATTCATGCGAATATGTAAAATTTCTAATTCAACGAGTAATATTGTAAATTAAATGTGATTTATTTTTATATTATCATACCAGAACACCTGTAACTGAAAGCCTATTTTATAATAATATCATAATATAAAATAGAAAAGTATTAAAATATATTTATAGTAGATTTAAGTAGCTATTGAATTTAATTTTGACAATAAGGATACACCAGTTCGTGAAGAGAAGATCAATCAAAAAGAAACGCATCAATCAAAAATTGCACAAGCGCCGTGCTATTTTTGGCAAAAATTAAATGAAATTTAAACAATACTCAGAACCAAAAGTGGCCTCAACTCTGCCGGTACGGATCAAATATTGACCCCCGTTCAACACGTAAAATTTCCCCGCGAAAAACATTCGCAAACAATATAATTACGGCACGACCGAACGGGGACCGAAAAGCGGGCGGTATAGTTCACAAATTAGTTTGGCAGCGAAAAATTTAATTGAACGGACGGTTCCGATGGCCGCGTACGGTGATGTATTAACATTTATTGGTTTACAAATTAAAGATAACTCGGACAACGCCCGCGGCGCAGTTCGCACCGCGAATTTTTTCAACGGGAGAAATATGCGCTGTATTAAATCGTGCGCTAATCGGTAGCGAAACATTTATTAATGGATGTAGCTTGTTTTAGGGTTCCGTCGAAATGTATATTGAATGCCTTCATAAACTGGCCCAGTAGAAGAATCTGTACTAGCAAATAGACAACTGTTGAGACCATAATACTAATCTTAATAGAATCATCGAATCTTTATTTTTAATATGGAATATGACTACCATAGTCCCTAACAGGTTAGCCCACTACCATTTTTGACTGCATCATCACTTACCACCAGGTGAAATCGCAGTCAAGGGCTAACCTTGTAGAATAATAAAAAAATTAAAAAAAAATTGGGTATGCGCGTCGCTTTGTCGTCGCAAACGAGACTCCTAGCACTTGAATTTTAACAAAAGCGAGCGCGTGCGCATACGGCTATTGGTATGGCCGTTGGGACCAGCCGTTCGGCGACATGTGTCATGTTTAAAGTCTTTAAGGGCATACCTAGTGTCTTTTTATTATTACGATTTCTATGGTTGTGACGATTATTAATTTATAATAGTACTTTTAATTGGAACGCCAAAACAATATAAATGCGAAACTGTATTTGTACATCTTCTTTTATTTCTTCTTCGACGTTTGTTGTCTGTGTCCGGTTCAACCGCTGCACCGATCTTGAAATATTTCGCAAATATATATAAAGGTTTTATCTTTTGATACCAGGAAATAGGAGAAGCACCAAGAATCGTTACCGCGGGGTTTTTAAAATAGCCTATGATACCTTAGCAGGGCTTAGCAACATTTTGTATAGAGATAGCTAATATATTTTGTAGCCAAAGAAATCGTACAAGACCTGGGACGGAAAACCCAAATTGAATGCGGTAACAACTCTTGTTCAAAGCTAAGAAAAGACTTACGCAAATATATAAAAGGATTTATCCGTTTGTTTGAAATTAGTTATTTAAACCGAACTGAGATTGTTATCGTTTTTTACTAACTCACAGCTGTAACTACAAGTAGTAAATTATAGTACACTACTTCTGTTTAACTCGTTTCAACATTAAATTAACGCGCGTAATTTGCGCGTCGCAGATAGCCGTTGGAGCGCGTCGCAGGTAGCCGTTGGATCCAAGCGGCTCAGAATCGTGGAACTTGGAACTCCCTACAAAAGACCTATGTCCAGCAGTGGACGTCTATCGGTTGATGTGTGTGTGTGTGTGCGTAATTTCTTGTGCCTATGATCTTAAAATAAGGTACGAAGGATTTATTTACTAATTTGAAAGCATATTTTTTTTTTTTTTTGAACCCGCAGTTATATATTAATGCTGGACAGAACTTCATAACCCGAAAAGCAAGTATCCAAGAGAGAAAAAAGATATTTGAACAGCTATTTAATAAACAGCAATCAACCTTCTCAGTTAGCGCCCGTAAAGTAACAGAGTAACTCAGTAACTCTAGATTCCCTCCTCACGCTTGGGATTCTTCACGGCGCCCATAACGTAAGACATACTGCCCCACGTTGAGCATTCTACTAGGATTACTAACAGTAATTGTAGTTTCGGTATGAAAATATTTTTTAAAGCGTTACCTTTTTATTGCGTTGAAATTTACAACTTTGCAGCAAAAAAAGGCCTTCAAGAAACAAAAAAAAAAATATTAAAGGCCTTTTAATGTATTATCTTCTAGCTATATATATAAAAGAGAAAGTGTGTGGGTATGTTCGGTATAGACTCCGAAACTGCTGGACCGACTGCAATGAAACTTTCAGGGAATCTCCGGATTGCTTGGCGAGTAATCCAGTAAAGTTTGGTGACGATCGGAGCACTCCTATTTTTGAACTGTCAAATATAGCTTTAATTTACTATTATGATATTCTATTGTTGGGTGTACATGGGTGTAGATAATGATCTTCACCCGCTCGAGAAGAGAATAGAAGATAGTATGAATACGGAGAGAAATAAATGATTTAATATATTATGAGACTTAAATTGTTTAATTAAAATAAAGCAAAATCTGCCTGGCGAAGCGGTCTGGGTACGCTAGTTCAATATAAATTCAACTTGGCGACATAAAAAGAGTTCGGAACAAATAGACGGACAAAAATACCTTTAATATTATAGTTAGTTAATAATAGTTTTTTTGTGACACCTACGGGACACACTGCGAAAGCACATCGCTGTCGGGCGGTAGGTATTATTTAATTTTGTAATAAACGCGTTGAGACCTGCGTTTGCGACCGGCTTGATCGATACGAAATTATTCCCAATAAATTATGCAGCGTCGGGGTTCAAATTTATCGTACTTTATTTACAACGTTTATATGTTTCAATAACATAAACTGAAAGCGGCCGAAGATTAACGGCATTCACGTTTCGCGGCGGAATGCGATAAGCTATAATATTATACAATAAGTATATGCTTGTATAGGTTAGCTCGTACATCGCAAATAAGCTGATTTTGCTTGCTAAGCGACGTTGACCTGAGTCAGTAAGTGAATTAGTGCCCGACTATGGAGGTCCAAATTTACCTGTATGCTCCCATCGATCGTCCAGAACCGGTCATTATCACTAACAAATAATTGGGATAGTTTACAAAGGTAGTTTATTACTTAAGGCCGCGAACTTTTATTTGTGCATCGGACTGGATTTAAGCTTTTTTTACCCCTTTTTATGCACGAACAATTTATATTAAAAGACAGTTGGTCATTGTTAAGTTTTGTTTTCATATAGGAACTTATAGCTTACTATTAGTTTAGAATACAAGAGAGACCTTTTCTATAACTTCTATTTATTATAACAGTTATAACAGTTATAGATTTCAGTCATTAACCTAATATCGAGAAAATGATATTTGGAATAGGAGATGAATTTCCATAGGCCTAATACATAAAATACTAAACAAATAACATGTAAGCAGTTGTTGCTTACATTTTATTATGTTATACGCAGTGCCGTGCACTTGGTTTCTTATCAGGGTATGCATACAGCAGGAAAATTGCATAAAATGAAAAAAATCCCCCCAAATCGAGTTATATTTAAATTTTAGGGTATGCAGTGCTTTTGTGTATGTATTGAGTGCACGCCACTGGTTATACGTAACGAGACAACACATCATCACCTAATCCTTATTTCGTGTATTATTATATAATTAAATAAGACATCCTCCGCGCTTTCTTTGGTTTTCAGAAAATTCCGAATACCTATTGTTCTTTTTTCCCTGGATCAAAATTACCCCAAGTTCGCCTCAAGAAATAATTAACTGGGAGGCTGTAATAACGTTAACTTTACCCGTTTTTTATTCTTAGGTAAAAAGCATCCTATGTCCATCTTCAGTAAGCAACATATATGTGTGCCTCATTTATTAAATATCGTTTTAGCAGTTAAAGTCAACATAGGTAACAGACTTTCGCATTAATAATATTAGTATGGACAAGTGTTGGGAAAACCTATAAACCGCTAGTCGGAAATGGCAAACGATTTTCAATTTGCCAACTTCTGACATATAATACAGCAAATAAATAACAATCAATTACTGAAATTAGTTAACACGTGCAACAGTATACAGTATAGACCATGAGCGATAAACGTCCGGCTTCGAACGCACTGGCTATTAATTACGAAAAGCCGTACACCATCTCAATAAATGCTAGTCTACAGCTTACAAATCGCCGAATGACATCTCAATCTACAGGCGACAGTAAAGGGTTAAATTTATGCACGTCAAGAGTTCCAAAAACGGCTAGTTTTGCACCCCGGGCTGGTCGTGTATTTTTTACGTTTGCACCAACGTAACTTTGCGTCCGGACGACTTTTGCATATTTCACCGTTTTGTTTCGCCGTGTCAAATAATTTATTTCAACCCGCACTGTATTCGACTCTGGACGTGGTTTAGGACATCACTGTGATTGTTGCATTGTGCTGGAATGAAGTTTGCGATGTTTCCGAATCATTTTTGAATCGAATGCATGCGGAGTACAGACATAATTTGCTAACGAGTTAACCGCACAAAAGACAAGTGCGTTCATAAGTCTGTTTCAAAAACGATGCTTTTATTTTTGCGGTACCTATGCTTACCTGACGGATCTGGCCTCATAGGAAGACTCTGAGTCACTAAAAGAGCGATGGAGACAGCTGTGCTAAGAGTATTTCTACGGGTTCAAATCAGAAATGAGGAGATCCGTAGAAGAACTAGAGTTACCGATATAGCTCAGCAAGTCGGGAATCTGAAGTGGCAATTGGCGGGGCACTGTAAAACTGATGTACCCCGCACCGGTACGCGCAGCGTAGGTCGGTGGACAGACGACTTAAGCGAGTCACAAGCGGTCCAGGATCTTGAATTTTGGATCTCTCTCCAAAAGACTATGTCCAGCAGTGGACGTCAATCGGTTGAACTGATCATGATGCTTAACTTTGTGGTTGATAAGCAGAAGCCTGAGTTTAATTTAGTTTCTACGAGAAGCCTAATTTCATATTTTACTTCTTCAAATTGCACTGCTTACCTGATAAACTTTGACGAACTTTGTTTGAAAGTTGGTAGCGAGTTAACTTGTTACAGAAACGTTCAATCGCTTGATCTTTTGGCTTCCGTCTGTGTCGGGAGGATGGTATTATGACCGAACCAGAAATAAAACCCTTATACAAGGAAAGTTGGTTTGGTGTACCAGATAACTCTCTCAAGTAACTATTTGTTTGAGGGTAGAAAACTATCAGTTCAGCGTATAAGATTCAGGTTGTGTCCCGTCGGCCGTAGATTGCTAATATTCCGTAAGTAGACTACTGTTGTTATAAACATAATAAGTAACAGATAGGTAAAATACATATCGTTTTAGGTACAAAATACATCATGTAAGCCAAATTGCTGTTTTTAAATAAAAAATTCAGTATTCGAGTAAAAGACATAAATCCGATCCTAGATAGACTATTGTAAAACCTGAAAGAGTCGTACGTACATAACCACAAAAACCTCAATAAAATCGCTTACGGGAGACATCTCCTACCAAAGCAAAAACGTCACTTGTAATAACGAATTTGAAATCCAATACAAGCCAATTCAATGTCGTTTTCCTTTAGCAGAGATTGAAAAAAAGGAACGCAAAAAAGGAATAATCTCGCACTGTTACTGCTCCCATAGACAATGGTAAAAGCCAGCCAATACAAGAGCGCGGAGGCGACAATAGTAACTCGCTGGAAAACTGCGAATGTCAAACAATATTGTTTGTGATGCAACTTGGACTGGGGACTGCGACTCAATATGTTATATGGCTGCAATAAAAGTGTGATAAAAGTAGTTACAGCTGAACACTAAGAGCTAGCACCTTTGGTTCTTGCAATGAGACAGTTCGAGGCTGGCGTCTTTCACACCCCAAAGCTAAGCTCACAACGCAGTTAAAATTAATGATAGAAAAATTTTTGCGTAATTAATGGAGCATACGTTTAATGTCTTTCTGATTATGTATATCTTGATGTTGATGTTGTATGTTACTTGACTACTACTGATATCGTTTTGACGAGAAATTCCAGGTAATGTAACCAGAAAGCTTGCGGAGTTGCATCATTAAATTAATATCAAATGTATTATACAAAGATCTATCTATACATCTTTATATATATATGCAAGCGGACCCCAGCGCCATCTGTCGGGCTGATTTGTGAATCTAAACCATCCAGGGTGCCACCCAAAGGCATACCAAAAAATTCATTCAAATCGGTCCAGCCGTTTAGGAGGAGTTTAGTGACATACACACGCACACAAGAATTATATATATAAAGATTTCTTGTGTGCGTGTGTATGTCACTGAACTCCTCCTAGACGGCTGGACCGATTTGAATCGGCATGCGTTTGGTTGGCAACCTGGATGGTTTAGATGGTTTATGGTTTTACAAATCAGCCCGACAGATGGCGCTGGGGTCAGCTCGTAATTATTATAAAATCGTACACTAGCCGTGTCTGTACCTTAAAGATTTTTGCAAATACTGGGAGACGTTAGAAATAAGAAGTAGAATGTAAAAATGCAATTATAGGGTAATTTGCCTGTTTGTCTGTATGTCTGTTGGTCGCATCACGCAAAGACTACTGAACGGATTTAAATACAATTTGATACATTTATAGCGAATACTTGGTATTGAAATAAAAATACTTTTCTCTCGAAAAACAACTCGTTCGGAATATGCGTTTTAAGTTTTTGTAGATTTTACTTAGTATGGGAATTTCTCAGGCAGACATGTTTAACCACAATGTTTTCCTTCACCGTTGAAGTAAGTTATATTTGAAATGCTTAAACCGCAAATAACTTAGAAAAGTTAGAGGTGCGTGAGGGATTCGAACTCAGCACCCTGAAAGCGAAACCGAAGCCCTACCACTAGGCTATCACCGCTTCTATGAGTTTTGATGAGTAAAGGTCTCTCCAGAAATAGGATATAAAATAGCCTGATGATAATCATCACAAACAAAGATAACTGAATACAATCATTCGTATAGGTATCTACTCTAATTGAATCGGTTCAATCGAAGAGCTTTAAATCGGTCTATTCATAAATATTTGATGATGATGATATTGCTTTACGTGCAATTGTAAATTTTCATCAATACTCAAAGCTTTTGAACCGAAATTGCACACCAAACGGAATTCACGCTCATCCGATTAGTGGTGTGTCATTGTATTCGATTGTAAGGATTAGCCCTAACAAACGAACGGATTAAAAAAAAACCCTGCAATATGAAAAATGCAGTTCCTAATTGAGTGACACTAACAATATCATAGCGGGCCAGTTTTATCGAGTGAGTGGGCTGGGAGATTGCGATATGTATTGGTAATAGTTTAGAGTAAATGGCAGTCGGCAGCGGGGAGGTTGGGGCACAATCGGGCCTCCGGAACGAATAGAAAACGACGGAGATCAATTAAAAGAGTCCAGGATGGGACAGGGCGTGGAATTAAAAGCTAAACTTCGTTACCGTCGTGTTATCGTCAGAATTGAAAGAAACTTGTTACGTCTATGTCGCTATGATTCCAATTTCAAAGCGGATCCGACGCCTTGATTGGTTCCCGGTGTGTACAACGATTGATCGCGGAATACGTGATTCTTGCCTATTATGCCCGGCCTGGACTATTTGCACGCAGAACTCAATGACTCATTTTTTTATGACCACTGTCTCATCACTGTCTACGAGGTTTCGAAACTTCAATTTTGAAACGTTTTCGTTTGCCCGATTATCCGTACCTATCTGCATGTAAAATGCTTATAGATATTAAATTAACCTTGTACCTGGAGTCTCTAATAGCCTTAATAATTAAAAAAATGTCTCTCATTGCCTTATTACGTTCTATTTTCTGAAGATTTGGGCTGTAGCTCTAGTCTTAGATTTTGCGACACATTATCATGCCTCAATTCCGATCTCGCTTACTAATAAAATAATTATAATAACGAAATTTTATTACGTATGTAGTACATTATTTATTCGACCAACGAGGGATTCAATAATGAACACCTACTATTACGAAGTTATTCATCGGGTCATTAATTATTAAGTACGTAGTATGTCAAGGAGTTTTCAAGTTTTCCTAATTCTAGAATCTTCTAATCTAAGTCATTTTCCACCGTGCCTTGGAGAGCACGTAAAGTCATGGATTCTGGTTAGTAGGTATACCTAAGGTAATATTTAATGTATAATGAACGGTATGTCTGGTCGGTAGTTTTATATGAAGCTTAGACTCTCAAAGAAACGTCTCGAAACCTATGAGTTGTTATGCTGCCGTAGAATGCTCCAAATTAGCTGGACACAGAAAGTTTCTAACGTGAGAGTACTCCAACGCGTCGCCAGAAGCCGGGAGTTCCTGCTAATTTTAAAAAGACAAAAGTCAAATATCTTGGCCACATTCTGAGTCATGAGCGATACCAACTGATGGGCAAAGTAGAGGGCAAACAACGTGTTTGAAGGGGGAAGAAGTCACCCAACCAACCAACCAATATCGTAAGCGTGAAAACATTGTTTATCTTGGCACAAGACCGCGAGAAGTTCGCTGAGCTGACGTCCAACCTCCAGTAGTGGAGACGCACAAAAAGAGTGAAGAGAGAGAACAGTTAACACAAGAACCCCCTGAAAACTAACGCAGCAGCTTGCTGTGGCTTCGTGCTTATCGTATCTATCTCGGCGCTCTTCGCAGCTTCCAACTGAACTTTCAGCATGCTGAGATGTAACTAATTTTTTTTGTTCTACGTGGAGTCAATACAATGTTTCAACGACTCCGATATCATACGGAACAGATAATTTATAATTTGTATCTGTCCTTTTCTATACCTTTCCCTGAATACGTGTATGTAAAATTTTATGAAAATAGGGATTATTATTTAGACCGCAGAAGAATCGAGCATAATAATATGGTTATACATTAAAATAGGTAGTAAAATCTACAAAATTTTCTCTAAAACTCATTATACAATTATAGTTATTATTATATTCTCCAAATAAGGTTGCATAGTTATACAATTTACATTAAGCGCTGGCGTAGAAATAAATAAACTCTTTTTACTCTAGCTCCGTATACAACCACCTGCGATTCTATTGTGATAAAAATAATCAAACAAGCGCAATAAAAATGTATATTCCAAGCTGCAGCACACAATGTTTTAATATCATATTTAATTTGCCGTTAAAAAAAATTGAAAAACAAAAACTTATTGATCTCGTCGATTAGCGTATAAAAATGGCGATGCATCCATGAAGTTGACATTAGCACCATCTAAATTATTTATGGATGAGATAGTTATTAGTTGTTGGCCATTTTTATATTTCATTTTCTTGCAGCGACTTGAACAAACTACAGTTTAGAACATTTTTTTTTAAAACTCTTCATCGCACCTGTACCTGAGGTTCAATGTCAATTCAAGGTGAAAGCACTTGCATCCAGATGGTTTGAGGCAGATTTCCCATCTTGGTTATGAACACTTTACCCGCATACAAAAGGGCGAGGGTTAGAAGGGTTAGGCTTTAGTCCACCATGCTAGTCGAGTGCGGATTGATTGACATTGACAAATTATTGTGAACTCTCCGGCATCCAGGTTTCCTTATGATTCTCCCTTGACGTTCGAGCAAAAGCATTTGCTTAAAATTGCATATAACTCCTTAACTTTTAGAGGCTTTGACCGCATCTTTATTGTTGTAATTGTGGGAGCCGTGTGCTGACGGCTGATCAAAATGCAGTTATCCCGCTTCCTCTACCCGCGGGCGTCGTACGAGCCGACTAAAGGAATATAACGGAGAACGTTAATCAGAGTCCTCTTTTTTATTATAACTACAAGTTAGCCCTTGACTGCAATAAGAATTGGTGGTAAGTGACGATGAAGTCTAAGATGGTATCGGGCTTAACTGTTAGGGAGTATGACAGTTACATCTAACCCATAGGTGGGAATTAGCCACGGCCGAAGCCTTCCACCAGACAAAAACCACTCCTCTGTGCTACTACTACCATTTTTTTTTTCTTAATTATTTATTTTTATTTGAGGACACTAACAGCAGTACAAATTTTATTTTTAGAAATATAATTTAGTTTAACTGGGTACTTTATAATATAGAGTATTAAATTAAACCTCTTAGTATTTTTTTAGTATATCAGAGTCTTAATTATTTATGTGGGGCAATGTGCTGGGGATGATGATAAATATACGAACGACCAACACAGCCATAGAAATATCGTCTCGCCGCATCACTAACTCTGACTATAGGGTGTTTCTTAATGCACCAAATGAATAAATTGTAATTAAATTTTATTTTTATTTTAGGTACATAAACTGTTCCAACGTTATCAGACGGAAAAAAATACTAATCGTTTTCTTTCTATACAAAACTGTAAAAATTGTTCATAAAACATGTGATATTGTACCTTATAACTGTTCGTTTTATTTGTTTTCTTGTTATAGTAGAAATGGTGCGTCATTATTATGTATTTGCGATTGATAAGTGCTTTTGTAGCAGTACGTGCTTTCCCCTTAAAACTTTCGAGTAGAAATGACCAATGACCCCAAACGCGTTGACGCATAAAAATTTTTGCAACCACTTTACGTAGCTGCTTAAAAAAGCACAATAACAATTAGTTAAAGTGCTTGTTTACTCGTGTTGATAAAGTTGAAACAAAGGATAGAGTAACAGTAATTAATATGTAACAATTATGGGTACTTACACGTACTTTCTCTATTCTATGTAGATCTAGACAAAGGTCGCCTCACAAAAAAGAGCACAGACGGCCGACAGTGGACAATTTATACAGTTCAGCCAGAATGAGTGTGATTATATGAATTAACAAGTTCCATAACTTTTTATGAAAATTAGGACTCGTCCATCAAACTTGTTAATGGCATCTCTACAACCGTATAAGGCACAGAGAATAAAATTATTTCTTATTTAGAACACAAGTACTTTTAGTAGCTACAAAAAATATAAAGTTTTTTAAATTAAGTGGAAACAACAAATCCTAAACTATTCAACTGACAACAAAAAAAAAGGTGTTCGTCTTAAAAATAAAAGACAAACAAAACAGAAAGTTCCCGAGTTTCATTCAAAGCGTAAATAATTAAAAATCAAACAAAAACGTAATTGAAAACACGCCTTTGAAAGCGGTAAACAATTATTTTTAAACACCGCGCTTTTGCAATCTTTATAGCAATACAATTTTAGCAAACATTTATATATGGAGACTCAGTTTTGAAATCGTAAAGCCTCGTATTCATAAGTAAAAAAAAAAAAATTGTCTTACAGGTACTCGACCGCATATCACCTTAACGTACTAATCAGAAACGAAGACTTTACGTGCTCTCCCGCCTATGAGAAGGATGTTGGACAATTTCTTTATTCTGGTATTAAGAAAACTTGAGAACCTATTGACATACACAACGTAAGTATATGTTGACTCAACAAGTTGTAGAAATATCACTAGTTTTGTGATGGCGGACATTAGCCATCGCCATGGATGTTATCCATAAAGCTTTGATTAATTTTGATCAATAAGGTTTTGTCTTGTCAAGGCTAACTTGTGGTAACGGTAGGATAGGCGTCAACACCCCTTCCCGCGGGTGTCGTACGATGCGACTAAGGATGTAACTGAGAACGGGCGTACATACTCTGTGCTAATACTAGTATCGGCTGCGATCACCAACGCGAGCGCTCTGTTTGTGGATTATGCGTTCTCACACTGGGAGAGGCCTTGAGTACAGCAGTGAACTGTTATAGGTTATGGATTGGTATTTTGTGATGTTTGGAAGTGCCACTGGGTGAGGGACAACACCAAAAACGCTTCTATAAAGTAATAATTGAAAAATAAACTAACCCGCACTTTGGCACTTAGATCTGAACATATATAAATATGAAAACATAGAAGGTGAGTTAAACACCGCCAAAATATTCGAATTATTTGATTGCCAAAGTAAACATTTGTCATAGGATGCATCCATGCGCGCAGACAGGGGTGGGCCTTTGAAGTTACCAAAAGTTGCCCTTTTGTTTGAGGAGTACAATGTTAGTGATGGATACACAATAAATCAATTAATTAGTTGATTGCGTATCCATCATAATGAGGGTAGTGTGGCCCAGTTGTTAAAAACGCAAACAAAACGATTGTAACTGCATAGGCGTAATGCACTTTGGCAGCTCAAATTTTTATCTTTCTTTCATATATCGGAGAGCACTTAAAGCCATTCGTTTGGGAAACCCAGTCCTTATTACTAACGTTTAACATTGGATCCCGATAATGTTACCCTAATCTCTTACTTTTTGTTTTAATTAATTCTTGATTAAATTTTATTTTTAACTATCAACGTCAATCTACTAACTATAGCTATCACCAAAGGCATTTTGCTAACTGATTAATGTATATGAAAAAACATTCTTGCATTGGACGCGTCGCGATTTTAGCGACCCTACACAAACACACTTGCCACCCGCGACAGACGCGTATGGTCAAGAAGTGAGTCAAGAATTGAGTGTGCCAACGCTTTTAACAGAGCAGCATTTACAGGTATCGACCGCAAACCAAAAAAAAATCCTAGTGAGAAGCCAGGCAGAATAAGCTAGTTTAATATAAAACATGGCTGAACAACTTACGTATATAACACGGGGTAAAAAGCCTACAGCGAAAAGACAAACAGTGACCGCAAACAGGCGTTGCCCGAGACCATTAAAATTTATCACCGGCTTTACAAATAGTGGCGAAACAGTATTAACTTAAAGCAACTACATACCTAGTAAGTACATTTGACAACACGAGTTTATTAAATAAAACATTGGGTCGCACTTAGCGACGTTCCCTGGTAGGTGGCTGAGTTACACAAAACTAATACATAATTTAGTGAAACGCGCCATATCTAATGGTTTATTCAAACTCACATTTCTCAGTCTTTGCTAGCGATATTGTCTATACATAATGAATATAAATAAGGTAGTCCCTACATTGAAATAATGCTGTAATACAAAAAAATGGGAACATGAAGCATTCTACAAAATATCTATTGTTATTCTCAAATTGGATAATATATGTTTTGTTTATTTATTTATTTACAGTACTAACAACATGCATATCACACGTTTTTTAAACATAGCATACACACAAAAACATGGACTGATATGCACGTCATTATTACAAGTGCACATAACATTGACAAAGCGTCAAAATAATTTGACAAATAATTGAACTCACCGATAAGTGTTCGGTCAGTTTTTTTCTGAAAGTTGTTCATTTTTGTTGTTTCCAACCCGTCTTTACAATAATCCAATGTACATTATAAACATCAGTAAGTCGCTTATCCCGTATATCGGTTTAGTGGATATTACTTTAATGAAGTTCAATAAGAACTTCAGAGCATAAATACAGTTTAAATCTCTAAAAGGTACATTTCTATAGGAGAACATTGCTGTTTAAATCGGTCCTGGTGAAAGCTATCAAACGCCGTGCTAATTTGTCATTTTACATCCTGTATATCCTGTGCATCCGGTTCGGCGCAAATGCACAAAATAAACAGATATTAAATGTTAAGCAACGATCAAAGAGAGATTAGTGTGACGTAGCAAAACCGCAATTTGAATCGCGCATCGGATCGCAAATTTCTCCTAAATATGACTGACCATCAATATGGCCCGATTAGGGAGTAGGTAAGGGAGGGGGAGGTATTATCTTGAGAGGGTAGAGGAGCGTTAGTCGCGTTGGCGTGCATTTTGTATGAGCCGGCGCCGGCGTGAGAGCGAGACGCAAACGTAAGAGAAGGACGGAATTTCGGATCTACATTTAAAGCGCATTGTAAGTTGTAAGCAAACGCATTATTAATGGATCTGTTTTAGTTGTTAGGAGTACGGGCGCGCCGGCTCCGGCTGGCTAGAGGGTTATTCATGTCTCATGCATACAGCATCCATATTTGATACCTTTTAATTCCAGCGTCTTTCGTCTAAGCCACGAGGTTCGGTGACGTTTCATTTAGCTTTGCACGTGTATGAGGGGGCTATGAATACGTTAATGTGTCAACACTGTAAACGCATGTCTCATTGCCTCATTCAGACTCCGGGTTTTGACTTGTATTCGTGGGGTTTTTAGATTGTTGTTTTATTTATGAATCTGTGTGTTTTTGGATACCTTACTGCTTTTTAAGTCACGAAGTTTGGTGGCATTTTGAATGCGACAGCTACATATATCTTATTGTAATAGAAAATGTTTTTAAAGAGTACCTACCTACCAAGTTTAATATAGTAAAGTTTTTATCCAGAAAAATTAATAAGCGTAATAAAAGGATAATTTTTAAATTCATGTTATTTTCGACATCAGTCTACAGGCCTATCCTATCCAAGTCAATTTAATCAAATTCGCATAATTTGTGATAACGGCTAAGACACTGTGATACTTCACAGTGTACATCGACTGGAGTCTCATACAAGACTGAAGTGTATCGAAAATGCTCCCGGAATTATATATATACAGACTACCCACCAACTCGAATATAATTTTAATGGTTTCTTGAAATATTATTAACTACATAATAAATATATACTATTTATAATCTTTAGATAATTATAAATATTACTGCATTTGGCACAAATATTGTTATTGTGCCATATGTGCCATATAAATGTGTATCAATAAATTAATATAAGCCCTACTCTAAATGGCTGGTAAAATCAATCAATTAAAATAGATAAAGATGGCAAAAGTAATCGCTTTTATTCGCATGTTACTGGGTTACAATAACAATAGTTACACTTTCATTAAACCCGATGCTAATTTTGCATTTAATCAAGTTTTCTGTGGTTGTTTACCACAGAAAACTGCCCTGCTTCTGAACAACCCACTTAAGAAATGGTGGAGTTATAAGCCACAACGATATGTTCGCATGTATGTGTTATAAACAAACTCTGATGAATCAGCGTTTGATTAACATTATCGGCTTAAATCTGATCCAGGGCTAATACTTATCGTGATTCGTATTCGAAAATGGCAATCAGTCGACTAAGGATTCAATTCATAGTATATTCCAATCAATGTACAATGGCCGTTCCTACATTAAACCATTGCGGATAATCTAATCATATAATGTACCAAATCAGTACAGGAGTAATATAATGTATGAGTAAACGCCTTGTAAACTTGTTATATATTCAATAACATTTAATTGATAACGTAATTGCTGAGAACGTGACGCGCGTAGATAACAGGGGGTTAAAAGGAGAACACGTTGAAACAAGCCGCGTGACTCAAGGCGGCAACGCCAGTACAAAGAGTTGCACTCCACAATTTTCTCAAAAAAAAAAAAAAAACCGCGCGCGCAAACTGTACTGGGAGTGCAATTCAAATGGCTCGACCCGCACCTACGTACATAAGTTATTAAAAAAAGTGTGCCTTTGCCGTAGGTTTTAATAAAAATAGTCGTCTCGCACAACCCTTTGTCAGAACATCAGAGGAGCTTGTACCATACCTCTATTAATACGAGGGCTGCCTCCAAGACGCACAGGGCCGTATTCGTGTGATACTTTAATTAGCACTCGCTTTAGATTAACTTATTCATCAACTTTGGCGCATTTCCCTGCAATTACACTTTAAAATGTTATCCTGAAAACTGTAATTTATTGTATTTGTATAAACAAAACAAATATTAAATGAAGACGAAGCGGAGTGACACATAGTCACCTAATGCTACGAGGGATATTAAAGCCATTTGAAAATCTCGTTACAACCTACAACAAAAATTCATGGCGCCAACGCCAAATTAAATGAGGATGCCAACGTATAAAATATTTGCTTTAGAAAAGGCAATTCTTTTTAACCGCCAACACTCTTATATATAAATTTAATGCTTTAATATTGTGAAGGCATTTTGCTAAACTAAGCTGGGCGTGTTGTTGTGCTAGACGGAATTGATTTCCAAATCTGGTATAGCTAAATAACTTACTTATATTAAATATTATCAATCTTAGTGAAACTGTTAATGAATTATTTTAAAATTGTTTAAAATTGTTTTATCTGTATATATTTTGGTGTCTATCGATCTTCTTGTCGTATTATTATTTTATTTTTCAATCTACTTTTAATGTGGTCTGTTTTCAGGTTTGGCTACGGCTGGAAACCATCCCGATGTAGTAATAAACACTCCATTATGACTATATAGGATAAGGAGTAAATTATTAAACGGCCAAAATTTCGATACGAAAATATGTTTAAGTATATTGGCGAAGCATGTTAAAGACAAAAAAAAACTGATTTTATTAGCTATATAAAAACCAAGGGGAATAGATCTATGAATACATCGCATGGATACCATTTTGATATGTAACAGTCATATTGAAAACCGATGTGATTTATTAAACTCTATTAAAAAAGACGGACTTTAAAGCAAAAACTCGTGTTTTAACCTTTTACAGGAACTTAGTGTTATACATCACATGCAAACATAGGCTAAGCTAAACGGTACAGCGCCAGTTAAAATACGCGCAGCTCATAATAGCTTTGGCCTTTGATCATGTACTCTTATCATTAACCGTAGCAGTATTGGCATTTCTGGGGCAATACCGGCTCTCTATTTGGACCCATGGCACTGGAAGGTCGGTTGGAGTGGCCTTAGGATTTTTCTAATATACCTAATAAGTATTCTTAGATACTGCATTGAAACTGCCACCCTGGCTGATCATAATTATTTTTTTAAACAGGTATTAAGGTCACTACAATTAAACAGACTTTATGTTTATAATGTAATGACATATGGAGCGGAGACGAGGACACTGACAGTCGACGTGATATACAAATTCAAAGTCACGCAACGCGCTATGGAGCGAGCTACGTTGGGAGTCTCTCTTCGGGACAAATTTTTTAACAAGGAATTCCGTAGGAGGACCAAAGTCACCGACTCAAAGGATAAGCAAGTTGAAGTGGCAGTGGGCGGGTCATGTCTGTCGTAGGACCGATTGCAGGGGGCAGACGCGATCAGGAGTGGAGACCGCGAATCGGAAAGCGCAGTGTGGAACCTCCAGCCCTTTGGACAGATGACCTTAAAAAGGTGGCAAGAAGCGGCTGGATGACAAAGACGGAAAGACCGTGTGTGGTCGCGCGCTCTTGGAAAGGACTATGTTCAGCAGTGGACGCTTGTGGGCTGTGGATGATGGTGATCAAAAAAATGTATGTTATAATATTATTCGGCATAAAAAGTACCTTAAACTATAATCGCTAAGCACCAGAGAGAGTCGAGCGAAATAGCACAGTTTCGATATTGAAATAAACTAACAATAATAATTATAATACAAAATGCTACCTCCGTTAACAGTTCAACGGGAAATTCAATTAAAGTAAAAAAAAAACTTTCTTTAAATTTAAAATTACGGAATCAAAATTTATTGCAGTTGCCCATACTTTTTCATATTTGTCGAATTGGGTTAGGGGTAAATAAATTGAAACTTTGCCAACAGCCATACCGTAGTTTGTGTAAACAGAAATCCGTATTCCGAAGCTTAATTACGACATTTTATTAAGTGTAACTTGAACACAAGCCTTTTAGCAAAAGTGTTTTTTGTTACACTGAGGGTCACAAAAAACACTTTTAATTTTTACACTTTCGAGAATTAAACAACGAGTCTTTCTTTTTTCGTTTAAATTTTCTAGCCAGTCGTTGATTATATTTTTTTTTTTTTTAAGATCTGTTTTCTTACATGATTATACAACTCTTTGATTTTAATCTGACTTTTAGCAAAAGTTTTTTGTTACACTAAGAAACAATGACTCTATATTTTCACTTCTCAATTTTCCGACCGGTTCTCAAAAGAGTTTTTGTAAGAGTACTGATTATGATTTCCAACAGGAGGCCTTATAAATAAAAGTCTTAACAAAAGTTCGCGCCTAAGAAAGTGCAAGGTTTACAAAATGAAGTGAGAAATTCAAGTCTTTGGTTTCTTTAATTGCAGTAAAACAATATCACGCGACTTATATTCAAACAAGAAAAGTTAGGGTAAGGTAGCCACATCTAAGAAAACTTATTCAATTTTTTTACGGCATTGACATGTATATATGCATACAAAAGGAAATGAGGCTGTGAAAACTAAATACGTAGTAACGATTTAATTGCTCGATTATAAACAGTAATAAAGAGTAAGTTAGACAGTGACAACAGTTACTTTATGCCGATAATATAAATCCACGCGGAAAAAGCGGTGATAAAATAAAATATAAATAAATCAGTTTTATACAAACCGCCACATACTTTTCTTCTTGGGAAAACAAATTCAAGCGGACAAAGATAAGTCAGGCAGAAAAGCTGTTAGCAAATGATTTTTTTAGACGTCTCTTCGAAATGCATTAATGGTTATTATAAAAATTAGGATTTAAACAAAATTTTGTTTTAAAATAACGAAAAAATATATAAAATAAACACGCAGCCAATGTCGGCCCTGTGCGGGGCGGGCGTTGGCGTCGCGTCATTCGTTCCATGTGAATGAATGGGACAAACATACGGGATCCTTTTTCGTGAAAGGCATCACATCGCGACATTCGCTCACATAATATTCCGCAGACCGAATGAATAGAGACGCTTTAACCCCGACGAGTTTAAAAGATATTCACGGGATGCGTAATAGAGATACTTGGCGTCCCGGCAAGCAAACGTTGCGTTGGCTAAATTACGTGACGCATACTTTACACACAAGTTTTTATGAGCGAGCTTTACCAACATTGAGGCCTTCCCCTTTTAGCTACCCAGAACTAAAATAGTTAATAAGTTTTTCATTATTATTAGCAAGTTGTCTACGATTTTTAGGACGGAATTCGAAAGTCCAAGATTTAGTGCCGCTTGAGTCAAGCGAATCCTTGCGACTCACTTGTGTTGTGTTTCCACCTAGTGAGGCTCTATTAACGCTGGGTTTTCAAGTACGGGGCTTACTTATCGCCCCAACGTTCATCAGTTCAAGAAACTCCATAGTTTAATCAAAAGTTCGTTGGTTGATACTTAAAAGAACGTTGTAGGCAGCACGGTAAAAAATATCTTTTAGACTATCATAGTGCAAGCCACTTGTGTTTAGGGTCCAAAATGTTCAATACCATACAGGAGTTAGAGCTACAGCTACAGGGGTGCATGTGGTTTAAGAAATTTATTAAATTATTATTACTGGTTTATTTTTCGACTGGAACTCTTATCTGACATCAGATCAGTACGACGTAATCATAATTATATTTTGTCATTAAACCGTACACAATATCTGTAAAACGTCGACCGGAAACTAAACACAAATTTACAACAACTCTCGGATCGGAAAGACTACTTTAACTGACACTTAAAGAAATGAATTCTATGCAGCAACCGCTTTTATTGTTTACTAACCGACTTTAAGACTCAGAGAACTACGCGCTATTAGTGCAATAATTTAGTCAACACTATAATTTTTATCTAACGGTACGGTAAAAGATTGAGGACTGTATAGTACTTTCAAATATGGTTTTTCTTTATCCTTTGCGCGAAGGACTTACACGAATGATTGTTGTTTCGGATTCGCGGTATAAACAAGTATCTGTTACACAAGTTTACCGCAGAAACTATAAGCGCCTCCTTCAGATTTACATGCAAAACGATATCGCGCCGGATGTGCCGTTAATGATAATGCTTTTCCATAGAGGGGTCATACAATTTGCTGCATTTTTCATACGAAGTAATCTTAACGCGTGCTCTGTATAATCGGCGACAGTTTAAGCATATACATTATTGAACTGTATCCCTGTGAGCATAAGGTTCGGAATGACGTGAAAGTAAGATACATACATCACTTAAGATATTAATGAGTGCATCTGTAATAGATGAAACATACACATGAAATTCAAATTTCTATCGCGGGCCGGGAGCGAACTGTTCTACATATTTTAGTAGGCAACAGAACGTGAATTAATCTTTTGTTAGCGTTTAGTACGTCAGCTTGAAAACAATGCGTAGATTTCACATGTACTAGACTTAGAACGTGATAAGAATGGTAAACCGAAATGCTTTATTCAAATATGCCTATTAACAGTCAGGTTTGAAAAGTTCATAGGTACAAAATGTTTTTCTACCTTTGTACGGTTATTATGATAATATTACCTTATCGATGATTTAGTTTTAAATATATCCACATAAGATTTAAAATCAGTCGGGTCTAAAAGTTCTACATTAAACTAACTTGGTCCTAAAGCTAAGGCGCTACTTTTGGGTGCTAATATAATGAATATGTATTTTTCCATAAATGTTTGTTTCATAAAACGTTTGATCTTATTTTTACAAGTTGTCTGGGATTTGTAGGGGTGAAAAAATTCGCCGAAAACTATTATTAAAAACTTTGGTAATGAGGATGTTATACGATAGGCTAAATAAAAAAAAAACGTTTGTACCTCTATACAATTCATAAGTGAATATGTAGCTTAGTAATCGGCAACACAAGCTATTAAAGATAATAATATTATAGATATAAATTCATTTATAAAATATGTACTAGTTAAATTAAACATAAATAAAATAAACTAAATGTGAGAAATCTCGAGACTTATTTTTTATTGACGGTGTGTTCTTAAGTATGGTCTACGATTGTCGTAGGCTGAAGTGCTACGCCTTCCGTAGCGTCATCTTTTCTAGGTTATTTTAGCTTTTCTAGGTATTAGAGCGTGGCGCTTTATTCGCGGCAACTTCCAGTCCAACGACTACGATTATAATATTAAATATTTATCAGGGCACTTCAAAATCGCGTCATTTTATTGTTGCGATACTGCTTGAAAAACTAAAAACTAACAAACACTTTTGCACACATATAGTTACCCTAGTAATAATAATAAATGATAATAGTTTATAAGAATAAAAATAATAATTAAATTTATTGACCACAATAAATTCTTAAAAGTACATGCAAATTTATATAATGTATTTTTATTGAATTCGCTATTTAAAAATTATTAATCGTCTGGTGCAGATATTATATAAAGTTTTAATCCGCGCCAAGTAGACAGACCGCCTACCGGAACAGTCCCTAGTACTGGAACATCACATATAGGTTGAGGGTAGTAATTTGGACTCCTTTCATAAAACATTTGTGTTAAAAAAGCAAAACTAATTATGTTATTTGGGCGACTTTGTTTACAGTTCACAATAGCGCGCTACCTAGGTATAAAGAAATTCGATTAGGGAAACGACAAGAGATTTATAGTTTCTATAGAAAATGTAATTAGCGAAAACGAAAGAAAGCCGGGCGTTGGAAAAGTCATTGGACATAATTCATAACAAACAGAAATAACGGGAAGTTCGTTCTGCGGGGGTAGGCAATGAATAATTCCCTAACTGCGAACACCCTTCACCCCTCTCCCCCCTAACGCCCCAGTAGGGGCACCACGAAAAAAGCACCTAACACGACCCGGTCGAGTTTTATAGTCCGGGGAAAAATAGGAGGTAGCCAAAATATCTATATACGGCGCATGCAAAAAGTAGAAAAAACTACAATCCCGCTGGCATGAATAAGTGAGTGGACCTTCATATAGAAAAAGTAAGGCAACAAAAACACAAAACAGCGTGGGGAAGCGGCGCTAGGGGTCGGAAGGAGGGACGCATCTCACGGCGTGCAGCAGCGCGCCGTACCGAACTGAACCTCTGATACGTGTCTATTAACCGACAAAAGACTAGTTTAAAGCATCAATAGTTAGACGTTAGACGGCTTAGGGAGTGGGCTGAAAACCACTCTTCGGACTGTCATTGTTGCTAATAACAATAAAATTGCTTTACAGTTCAAAGCACGACAAAGTGTTTTACATTTTCTATTCTTTTCCTGGATTAATTAAAAATGCATGTTCAAAGCTCTCTGTGTTTACGTTAATAAACGCCAAATTCAATTAATCAGTTCTCGACTTACAATTGTACAGATGTGATAATATTTGCTCAAAGTTGGAGGTCAGAGGGAAAATATGTAACATTTAAATTGCTTCATTATGTTCATAGCGAGTATAAAAAGGAACGCTTTTGGTGTGGTTTGGCAATAACGTGCATTTCTAGTTTAAATGAGAACGTATTAATTTATTCCGTATTCATATTTAAAGTATAATATGAGGATGACTTTTATAAAGCAAATTAAATTAGCGAGAATAACTCATATAACAGCTACATGTTCCGAGCGAATTCTTATTTAATTACACTTTATGACAAAGATTTTTCCGAATAATGGATGAAAGAATGTGTTTGAAAAAATGCTTATTACAAGTTTTAAGCGAATAAAATCGCTTGGACCGCTGGTCTTATAACATATTTTGGAAATACTAGTACTATATAGGTCTACGTAGTGGTTAAGGTTTCATTCCGGGGACCGAGTTGGATCCCCGGTACTAACCTCTTAACCTTTTAGAGTAACGTGCGTTTTAAGCAATTAAACAACACTTGATCTAACGGTGAATTAAAAATGGTGAGGAAACCCTTTAGCTTTTGATTATACCATAATGTTCTCAAAGGCATGCGAAATCTACTATCCCCACATGGACAGCGTGGTGACCTGAACGCCATTCTGAGAGAAGACTGTTGTGACTATAAGCTCGGTTATGGGTCGGTAATATGTGACAATGGTGATAAAGATGATGTTTTTACACGATTTAAATCCAAAAAGTAAACGAAAAACCCACAATAAACCGACATTCTGACGCAAAACAATGTTAAGTCATGTTAAGTATAGATTAAATGGCTTTAGAAAATGCAAGAGCGGTCGTTTTTCAACGTCCATCGCATAAATCAAATGCTTCCAATACAAGAATTACGTAAATGTAAATTGCATTGCATAGCATTGTTCTGTTGATGTTAAAGCCAGATCTAGATAATGCTCGTTAAGAGCCCCCGTAAACCACAGACTTTTTATTGCTCGATAGTTTAGTCGAAGCGGGCTTCTTGGGTCGGCGCCCATTTTTGGGACGTCACGGAACAGAATTCTTAAGTTAGTCACAATCTTACAATTTAAGAAAAAAATCTAAATAACATTGGCTGTAAAAATTTGATTTCATTAGATATAGATAGATATTATTAAAAGTTTAAGTATGATGGTAGTCATTTTAAAGCCATGACTTTAGTTGTTTGTATGTATTTCATGTATAATTCAAAACACCACTTTTGAGCAAGAAAAGTCCTTTTCAAAAGCCTTTTTTTTTAAGACAAATTCGAGTGACAGTAATTTTATCTTTATTTGAGTTTATTACCTAGTAGCTAATCGTCATGGCTGTTTTGAAGTTTCATCTATTGTAGATCAGAGTGAAAGATCAAGAAACCCACCAGCCTGATCCAATGTGGATTGATGGGCTTAGATTAATTCGTATTTAACGTTAATATATACTACTAGCCTTTGCCCGCGACTTCGTCCGCTTTTGTTTTTGTTTTTCGAAAGACATTTCCCTCATAAATGTGGCAGCACTTTATGTGTTTAGGATAGCTAAGCCTGGTGTAAAATCGTCAAACACTTTCGTCCCCTCTCCCAAGAGAACTGAGCTTAATTTCGGGATAAAAACAATCCTATATTACTTCTAATACCTTGAGGAATATGTGTACAAAGTTTCGTGATGATCGGTTTAGTAGTTTTTGCATGCGTAACAAACAAACTTACATTCACATTTATAATATTAGTAGGGATTATTCAAGTACAGACTCTTCAGTTTTATATATTTAATATCGGCAACAGAAGGCCATTGGATTGGCTGGCAAAGCATTCAGATCACAACAGCCTTTAAGATGGGTTCACTTTCTGGTTCCGGTTACTAAAAGGTTCTGAAATATCGATATTATGTATTTGAAAAATAAATATGTGCTATTTATTTCAGTGCCGATAAAAGTCTCTAATAAAAATAATAATTTAATTGATGGTTTAATAGGTACTTGAAATCTCGTGACGTACTAACCAATCTATAGGCGCTGACCCTAATAGGTACAACCTTCCAATTATTTCTATCGGCCGATTATACTTTGCTGCATTTACGAAAACGTCGCGCGTCACAAGAATTACAAGTGCGGGCTACCTTTGAAGCAAAATACGAGTATTATAGTGTAACAAACGTTCATGTAATCAAATGAGTTTAAAATTATGGAGGAGGTTAACAAAATGAGTAGAAAAGTATCTATGAAGTAGTAAGCTTTACTTAAAACGTTTTACAGTTAGACCAATTATTCCAAATTATTTCACATATGATTGACAGCTCACCTATAGTGAAACAACTACTGCTTAAGTTAATGTTACTTAAGCCCGTTTTCACTTAAACAAAAAATCGAAATGCCTAATGATTAGGCGATGCCTATAGAAAAAAAACGTTCCACGAACTTCTAGGTGATAACTATTGGTCAAATTTAGATGTAGATTAGGCGTCACTTATTTATGCATTGCCTATTTCGTCGTTAGTGAAACCGAGCACTAGATAACCAGATAATGAGAGTAATAAATAAATTTTGAAATTAAATATGTAATCGTTTCATTAAGAAGCGCAGTACAAATGAATATATTTAAAAACAAACCACGTAACCGAATTTAATAAAATAGCTGAAAGTAATTTCTTTCAAATTAAAATAATATCCAAATCCGTTCTTAAATTATGAAGTTCTAAGGTAACAAACAAAAAAAAATACAACTTATCTCCTTTATTTAAATCGGGTAAATATGACGCAAATTAAAATTATAGCCGTCTACTTCGCTCACATAATCTCCTTAGCGGTGTCTACTCTGTACCTATCTTTCCGCTTATCAGAACTTTAACTTTTAAATTGAGGAAAAATAATAACCTGAAGTTCTTTTTAAAAAAATAAAGCTTTGGATCACACACTGTCATGGAAAGTTAAATAAAAAAGATGAAGTGGATGCCAAGCAAAATGCACAGTCCGCGGAAGTAGGTAGAGGCTTGTGGGATGTATAAATTAAATGATGAATGCGACGTCAATCCATCATTTAAGAGTAAAAACTTTAAAAGAGATAACGGGCCAGAAAACCCATTGCCCATAGGGTGGCATTGCCCATGCAGTTTTCGAGGCACAGTGCGCCCCACAGTTATTTAAAGCAGTGTCGAGTAGCTTTTTATAAATGATGGAATTTAATTTTTAAAGTCATAAAAATGTGCCGATTGGATAGCGAACTTTTTGTATCAGGTGAACGTACTGCGGTTGTAGAACCAGGTCCTATATAATGAGGGAGGCACCGGTGCGTTCTTAGGGGATCCCGGAGCCTGCCAATTATGTGCCGAGGATGGCCACCGAGGGGGTTTTAGTGGGTAAAAATCCTACATAACCCGATCTTCTTTGAGGTCGGGTATCTTTGAAGATTTCTAGGGTATCTTTGACAAAAAAAAAAAAGGTCCTATATAATGGACTTACAGACGCGTGAACATTTAACCGATCGATGTTAATCAATCTAATACAATATCTTAAGATGTCCGAATGAGTTTAGTTGTACAATCCTTCTAGAGTAGAAAAAAAAGGCACTAAATTCAACCTGCACTCCGAAGATTTACATTGCATACAATTCTACAATAAACTACCCACTGAAATCTTGGAGATGTCTCTTAAAAAGTTCAAAGTTTGTATTAAACAAGCAAGCTTATAGAAAAGTCCTATAATGGTATAAAGGACTACGTAATCGATAAAAAAGCTTGGGTGTGAATGATTGCTCTAACCAGGTTGCTCTTCTAATAATTTTAAATGACAATGTGAGATAGTGATAAAAAAAAAACCCGGCTAAGTTGGTTGTGGGCTTCTTCTTAGACCAGGACACGTTCGTAGCTTTAGTTTTAAGTTTACTAATATGGTTATTGCCATCATCTCACCACAGTGTAGTACTCATTTAATGTACGCATCAAAATGGGCCTTCTTGAATAAAGATATATTTGACTTTGACTTTGACTTTGATTTTGGATTAAAATTATTATTAATGTCGGGCGTACTTAATTCATTACATTTATGTAGGCTTTATTGATATGTTTATATGTAAACTAAAATAAATTTTGACTGTAGTGATAATGATTGAATGGTATTAATTTTACAAGAAAACAGAAATATCTCACGGACGAAATTGCGAGTCAAAAGGATTTTTTTTTTCAAACGGTTCTCTGGTGGACACATACCTCCTTGTAGACTCGAACTAGAGTATTGACCCACCACGTTGTATATAATAAAGCGGGGTTAACGATTATAGTCACAATACGATAGTGACAATAACGGGGGGCCGACGGCTTAACAATGAGCAGTTATAGCCTAGGGGTTAGGACATGGGTCTCACTTTTGGGGTACCGAGTTCGAACCCCAGCACGCACGTCTAACTTTTCTAAGTTATGAGCGTTTTAATCAATAAAAATATCGCGAGGAAAACTGCGTGCCTGAGAGTTTCCCATAGTGTTCTCAAAGGCGTGTGCAGTTCACCAATCCGCACTGAGCCAGCGTGGTGGATTACGACGATGAGAAGGGTCTCCTTCTCATTGTTGCACGAAACCAGTGTACCAGTACCCAACAGAAAATCCCAACACCTAAATATTATTGGCCCATACCGAAAATCAAACCAGGACCTCGTCATTCGCAGTCTAACCACAAAACCTAAGGCGTTAATAATAATGAAATCACGGAATTTTTTCTATCCTTTTAAGCTGTGCACCGTCAAACTAACACACACGACTGTGTCTCATATATTAATGGATTGGGAGCACACTTAGCAAATTCAATCACAATGCAAGCATAATAAAAAATGTTTATAGAGGAGCCAGCCACACACGATGCAATACCGCTAAAATCTAGGTTCATCAAAGGACAAGAGAATTTCATTTCTAATATTTGCGACGAGGATGCGCGCATCAGCACACGCAAAATAAACGGGTAGCTATCTGTTTAAAAACTATTCATTGATATTATTTGCTGGACATTCTTTTGATACTTGACATGAGAGTTTGTAAATTGAGACTCACTACGACTTTACTCTTTGCGAGTATATAGGTAACACAAAACAAAGCTTGGAAAAGCGATACAATTTGGGATCTTATGGTGCACGAATAGCGATAAAGTCTGCTAGATAAATAGATACATAAATAAACTCATCGCCATCTAGCCCCAAAGAAAGCTGAGCTTGTGTTATGGGACTGAGATAACTCATGAATATTTTTATGAATAATATACATAAATATTTATAATACACTTAGATATAAATACCAAGACACTGGAAACCATTCATGTTCATCACACAAACATTTTACAGACACCCATGCCATCGGCACAAGACAGATGCCTTTCGGAATTTCCTGTACCCAGAAATGACCTTCAATTGTTGTAACCGGACACCGCCGTATAAACTTCACAGGCAGTACCGAAGTTCCTTTGCTCAGAACAACAAAAACGTCTCTAGAGTTAAATAACATATAAAATAAACTGTCGATCATAGTACTAAATATCTAAACCCAAAGCATTATCTGAGCCACCACGTGTTATTCGAACTTCAAAACTCGTTCTCTCAACTCGTATAACTTATTAGCTTAGTTTAACTTACGAGTAACTAGCTAACTAAAAAGGATTACGCCCCTCGACAAATTAATAGGATTACAAGCAAAGAACGAATAAGAAGATTAAAATGAACTCTTCATATTGGCTAAGTACCGATACTGGGAGGCTCAAGAAAACGATCTCCAACGATGAGAAAATATATTGCTAAAATTGGGTATTAAAATTATTTCATAAAAAATGTTTCAACAGTTGCTACTATTTAATGAAAACTATTCCAGCAAATTTCTTATGGAACAAGAATCAGTAATAAAACGGCAATTAAGTCGCGTCGATCAATTAACTTGTAGATTGGCGGTGTCAACCTCCGTGCCTCGGAGAGCACGGTAAGCCGTCCGTCCCAGATATTAACATTTATTTGTAATAAGAGTCGTTAAAGCCCACCAACAACTATTGGAGTAGTACGGTGGGTCTATGATGTTAAAAGGCTACGGATGATGTATGATGATTTATTGATAGGCATTTTTTTAAAGCGGTGATAGCCCAGTGGGTAGGACTTCGACTTCACTTTCGGAGGGCCGAATTCGAATCCCAGCACGCACCTCTAACTTTTCGAAGTTATGTGCGTTTTAAGCGATTAAAATATCACTTATACATATAATATACATTGTACATAAATACTTATAATATACAGATAAACACCCAAACACTGAACACCACACATGTTACTCAAACAAACATATTCCAGTTGCGGGAATGTAACCCGCCTTAGTCTCTGAAAACAGGATAGCTGCCCACTGCGCCAGTCGGCCGTCAAATGGGTTGATATGATGATGATTTTTTTAAGGTTTCAAATTCAAGGTTGATCAGGCAGAACTTCATTATAAATCATTAAAGTAAATTAAAATCCCTTTTAATTAGTCATTGTGCAGTACAGGAATCAATCCGCGTTGTAATGAATCAGATATGGCTCGTTTTATTTGAAATCATATGTTCGCCATTGTTCCTGCATGCGCATACGGGGTAGGGGCAGCCAAGTTTATGGTTTTATTAAAGTGATTAAATATCATGGCGTAACGCCAGGCAGTGGCGGGTTAATTTTGACCCGATCGGGTTCCTTTTTTGTCTCGTGTAGGTTAATTTATATTTAGTTTGGAGTCTGAGTACTTATGGAGCTATAAGTGGAGGCACGGGTACCACTTTTTTGCGTTTCAGAGTTACATGGGAATGATATAGATCTTTTCGCTGTGAAATGTCTACAAAATATGACTTAACCCATTGAATTGTATGCAGTGTATTGTGTCCAAAAACTGTGAAAACGCCCACCGCGCGTCTTACCCGCGTAATGTTCCTAGCTCAAAAACGTTTTCCCATTTTCCCATTTTTTGACGTTTAAAACATTAGGGGTAAAATAATTACTGTCAACTGCTAAATTGTGTGACTAAACCATTCTAAAGTGGAAAGGTTGTTGATGCTTCAATATTGAAAATTCCATTTTTTTTCCACTAAAAGTTATCTTTTGACTGCATTCTCATCTGTTGTAAAGAGATGACGCAGTCTAAGTTGGTAACGGGCTAACCTGTTCGAGGTATGGTAATTTAACCCTAATCGGTGTCTTCGCAACTTCGTACCGGATCGCTTAACGGCATGTCTTTGAAGGTAGGGTGGTAACTAGCCACGGCCGAAGCCTGCAACTAAACCAGGCAGGAGAAAATTTAGAAACTATAAAATCTCAATTTGTCCTTGCCGGGGATCGAACCAGGGACATCCCACTTAAAACCACAACGATCACCGTTGTGCCAGCGAGGTCGTCAAAACCTAGATATTAGATAATTTCAGTTAGTAAATAACTGCCTCAACATATCGCAATCATAATCTAATTTAATCACAATCATAATATTAATCATTCCAAACAGCCCAATATCACCCGTATAGGTATTGCATCCGTGCGAAGCCGGGGCGTGTTCTATTTATTATATAAAAGAAAGACCCGAGTCATAACTATGAAAATGTATAAAAAATATTATTAAGCAGAATAAAATACAACAATCGGTTAAAGTTGCGTGCTGCAAGTCGGAAGCGTGAACAAAGCCACAAGCCCTTTGAATATTGCGTTGTCACACCGTGATAGTTCGTAATTGAGGAATGACCTTAGCATAAAACTTCCATTATCATAGATTCTTTGTTTCAAAGATCCTCTTAAAGTCAAAGTCAAAGTCAAAAATATCTTTATTCAAGTAGGGACCACTTTTTATGCGTACATTATTTAGAATTACACGGTAGTGAGATGAAGGCGATAACCTTATTCGTTAACTTAAAACTAAAGCTACGAGGGTTTCAAACGCTACCTGGTCTAAGAAGCAGCCCACAACAAAATTAGCCGAAACTTTTCTTAACTTATTGTAACAACAAGTAATTAAATTAAAAATTAAAAAAACCTCAATAGATTGAATGAAAAAGTCCCGTAGATACACCTTTACACCTTTCAAACTAAAAAGAAGCAAAATCAGTTAATCCGTTCTGTAGCTACGAAACCACAGCCAGACATACCACACACACACAGACAGTTCAAACTTATAACACCCCATCGTTTTTGCGCCGCGGGCTAAAAAAATGGATAGGTAAACCAGCTTGCGTTGTTGCCTGTGGATAAACCTTGTTATTATTAAATCTTTTAAGAAAAGCTGCAAATAGTGTAAAAAGCGCTGACGGGTGTCGCAGACAGGGGCATAATATTACTTAAGTTAATCAACACGTTTTACTCTTGTACGGAAATGCCGGCTAAGCTACCCTTTAGCGCTCATTGAATAAACATTTTTCTTTAATGTCACCCACTTAGTGTCACCTCCATGACTAAAACAAATCTTACAAAACCTATTTATGTAAATTTTAAGTGTTTAAACTGTACTTAAGGAATAGTGGATTTTTGGTGGCCTGTTTTTAACATATTGTTTGTTTTAGGAAGTCACAAATCGGGCATTCTGTTCCGGCGTCTATCATAATTTTATCGAAGAATTATATCTTTTGACTAAGTACAAAAAAAAAACTTAAACCAAAGCAGCCAAGTCCAAGGCATAATCTAGCGACTAACAAGCTAGCTTTTGATATCTATAACATTATACCGGGCGAAATTAACATAACTTTACATATACTCTTTAAAACAACAGTGCAGGTTATTTTAAAGCACGGACGTATAGTATTCATTATCGCAGAATTACTTTCTTTACAGCGAGCCCAACACAACGGAAAAATTTTAATCAAACGTCATCCGTCCGCCATGCTCTTCTGTCTGTAATTACACCAAAATTCGTGTGACGAGGCCACTACAAAGACAAAAAGTGCGGACGTCGGAGTTCGTTATATATTTAATGTTAAAAATATATCGCGATTCGGTCTTCAATAACACGCATTGTTCGAATGAAAGTGGGCCACGGAAAAGGCGGCGAAGGAAATCAGCAAGCGTAAGGCCACCTTTCCACTAGAGCGGTGCGAGATGTCTGTGCAGTGTGAGGGTGCGAGGAAGACTTGTAAACTATATTAGGGTCTTTTCCACTAACGTTAAATAATATAGCTTTGTCAATCCGAAACAAAAAATCACAAATGTAGGTCTGTATTTTTCTCTGGAACATGAAGTCATCGGACAAAATTTGTCTATAATTAAACAAACAAATCCTTTCAACCATGTTGTAACCACTAGTTAAAAAAATCTTAATTTTAATAACAAAAATTTTAACCGCCCCAATTATTTTACCGTGATGAAATCAGTATGAAAGTGAATAACCGTTAAATCTTATGTATGCACCATAAAACCTTATACATTGATATGCGACCTTGCAAACCTATATATTTAAATTTTTCTTCTGGGTATACATTATATTCATTAATATTCATACCACAGATTGTGAAAAAGTGGCAGAGAACAGCCTGTTGAACATATACTATATACTTTTCTACTTCTACTATAATAAAAATTAATTTTCTGTTCTTTACCAATAGAAAATTTTCTTTCTTTCAAGATTAACAATCTTCCCTCTTCCCTCGACTTGGTACTGACAGAATACCACCGTTGTGGGTACACTAGTATCCGCAACATTCAGCTGTTTCAGAACTTTTACTAGCACGAAACTAAAGACTTTTAATAATTAAGTATCCCTATCCCTATCCCTACTAATATTATAAAAGTGAATGTAAGTTTGTTTGTTACGCTTTCACGCAAAAACTACTTAACCGATCCTCATGAAATTTTGTTCACATATTCTTGGAAGTGTTAGAGAATATAGGATACTTTTTATCCCGACATAAAGCTCGGTTCCTTTGGGACAGCGGATGAGTGTTTAACGATTTTACACCATAACTCCGACAAATTAAAATTTAAATAATTATTTTTGTACTATAGAGGTTATAATATGTGTTTAATTTTGTCCAAATTGTGGTTGGAGATAGCGGACAGCAGAAAACTTCTAATTTAACGCTTAGCGATACTGAATACTTTAGATCTACAACTAAATTTAATGCTACATCAAAAAACAAAATCAAACGCAGACGAAGTCGCGGGCAACAGCTAGTAAAATTATAAGTTACTCCGTATGTAAGTCTGTTTCCGTTGTTTTGGTACATAAACATATTCTGTTCTATTCTAGTCAAAACTAAAACACTGAAAAATCAAACGCTGCAAAATCAGCCGATTCCAAACATCACGACGCATCGTCGCAGGGCTGGTGGAAAGCCGCCTTACCTCCCACGTCATTAAGCCCGCCGCGACAGGCAGACACCTCTAAAGAATGTGCTCTTAATAAGTCATCAGCTAAGTAAAGCCCCCGCGCGGTCTCGAGGGGGAGGTGACGCGTCGGTGGGTTGGGTGGCGCGGCGTTCGCACAAAAATGACACAAAGTATAAAATCTGCATAGAGTAATGGAAGTAGTAGCCTCTCAGCGGCTGCGGCGTGCAGGGATCAAAGGTGGAGCGCGCTAGGCGTCGGCGACGCATCTGCAGCGTTTGGCTTTAATAAAACATTGTATCGATGTTGTGTTCACGACCCTTAGTTATTAGCTTTATACGTTCAGCCGACTGTGCGGAGTCTTTATAACGACGACGCAAGAAGGGTGCTGTATGTTTGACCGTTTTGTCCGCGTAGCACTGTAGCGGTAAAGCCACGTTCATATCTGGGAAATACGAGTATGTTTATAGCGCCTAAGGGCCTACAATTTTATTGAGTTTGTACTTAGGTTACTTTGTATGCAGGCACCCAATGTTATGTTGTGTGCTGGGAATTGTGTTTCATCATACGTACTTAGTGGATTTCTTCTTACTTATTTTATCTGTTTTGAAAGTCTGTTAGTCTTTATTACAAACTATTTACCAATGGTGAAAAAAATACAATTTACTAAACTATTTCCATAAATAGGGATTAAGTGAAAAAATGGCTAAGAAAGAAAAGTAAGAGTAATTATTGTTTCTTGCTATATTGAAATTATTAATAATTGTAATATTTAAATGTTGATCCCATTTATCGAATAAAAATTATCATTGGATTGGCTCGAACGATAAAAAGGTATGGTGGACGGAATATACATATTGTCGACGGTCCAATTTAAGATCACCTCTTTTTCTGTAGTCGGCTAATAAGGTAAGCTGGTGACCCGCCAGCATTTTTGGCACCATGCCACGTGACCATTCATGTATTGACTTTGCCAGTAACCAGTTACTTTTAGGTTTTCAGTCGGTTTTAGGTTCCGTATCCTAAAGGCAAAACAGTGTTGTTCTAATAACACTATGATATCTGTATGTATGTTTGTATATCAAGGGTGTTAACCGCGCAATAACGGAACCTAATTAAAAGTTTATTTACCATCTGAACTTCGGATAAGGAACTAATCTATATGTGAATTGATTTATTTATTTATTTAACTCTTTAAGTGTATACCACAACATTAACATATACGAAAATGAAATAAAAACAGCCTTATTAAGTTTAGCTTAGATAAAGGCATTATATCTTACGTACTATTTAATATCTCCAAAAGGACCCGATCCGATAAAATGCCAAATGTGCGTTAATACTTATTTTTTAACTATAGTTAAAACTAAAGTGTAATCCACATTTGTTTTTCGTCGTGTAGCATTGGCCAAAATAATATTATTATTCTTGTTTGTGTTAGGTCAATAACTACTATACTAACTGATTGCAGATAAGACTAGTTGCCACCCTTTCTCTTCCCGCGTGTGAAGAACGGGGTGACTGAGGGAATATAACGGAGAACGGTCTAGTGGATTGTTTTAGACGATGGTACGATATACTACCGAAGTAACTAGTGCCCAGTTAGCAAACAAGACAAAAGAGAGAGTGTTATGAAACATAACAAGAGTTACAATGAATTGGACATCATAAAGGAAAGAGGTTTTAAAAGCAAAAGGAGAAACAAAATGTATAAATAGAATAATATTTTAACAATTATTCATTGTAAAGTCAACACCTCCTGAGGATGCTCCGGTTTCGGAGCGAAACGTGTGTAGTAATGTACCATATTGCCGAAGATCTGTTTGTTGTGGAAGAATTTATGAAATTATAAATCACACTATAAAGATTCTCCGATACGGACTTCCAACTAACAAGACTTATAAAATTCCAATTTTGTGTGGCTACAAGACGCCATTGATATCCACGGTGGCAAATTTCAAGACACCTTTTTACCAGTTCTACTAATTTATAAATATTCGCCGCCTTTTGAGCGTTAATCTCACCTATGGTTAGTTAAGCGTGAAATTGGAAAACAACAAAATCCGCCAAAGGCCGCTTTCGGTGATGCATTTCTCTAGAATTTCAAAGCCAAATATCATAAGCAGAACGTTAAAATTAATGAAACGTCAATCAAAAATATTTAAAATTCATTTTCCCGAACGCCTCGGGCCTGTTACGACAGCGTTGTTTTCAACAATACCTGACTACTGACCGTCAGTAAGGATTATTAAATATCAAGCTGACCCGTCAGGCAATCATATTCGGGAAAATATGCCACTAACAAATTTTACCTGATTGACGATTTCCAGCAGTCTTATAAATTAAGTGGAATGTTACGTTGAGTTCTAAAAATAATAGAATTATGCCAACCAAGAAAACGGCGTACAGCTTCTCAATTTAAAAGTGACTTTGTCTTTGTAGTGTAATAAAATAAAATAATGATAAATAAATATACTACGACAATACACACATCGCCACCTAGCCCCAAAGTAAGCGTAGCTTGTAATATGGTTACTAAGATGACTGATGAATATTTTTATGAATAACATACATAAATACTTATCATATACATATAAACACCCAGACACTGAAAAACAATCATATTCATCATACAAACATTTTCCAGTTGTGGGAAGGCCTAGGACTCAGAAAGCAGGGTCGCTGCCCATTACACCAATCGGCCGTCAAAAAAAAAGTATGTTGAACAGATCGTCCATCAAAAAGAACTCGAACGCGGGTAGTTAGATTCTGCCCGTCACGTCCAACTTTTCGCCTCGCAACTCCGCAGTCCCGTCGTGACCACGATCAATGCAACTGGGTCCCATAATTTCGACAAATCCCATTATATTATCGTGGTATGTACCTGTTGAACATACCACGATAATTTAATAGGATATTAATGGAATTACTATTTTGATGTAGAGTTCTAAAAACTACGTACCTATATTTTTTGTAGTGAACATGACATTCAAATAAATCTCAACTCAGTCACTCAATGTATGTAGGAGCATTCATTGGGACAAACAGCACTGACTGTGACGACTAAGATATCAACAATAGAACCAATTTATCGCAATAGGAGTGAATAGTGGGGCAATGACGATGCTTTGGTCCCAGCCTTTGTATTGTTGCAGTCTAGCAGATGCTATAATGCTGGTGTTGTATGTCACGTTTAGTAAAGATGGATCTATAGATCTGTTGATCACAATGACCAGACTATTTAGTAAAGATGAGTCTAAGGTTTTAGTTTCAATAACGTACTCGTAACAGACGATACGTATTCTTTGAGAGAAGGAAAGGCGACTTTAATTTACGTTAAGTACAATTACGCCAACCTTAGAAAATTTAATTAAGATGATTAAAGAGACATTCTCTCTACTCAGTGTTACAGAAGCTTATTCTTTGGTTGGACGGTTTTTAATACTTTACTTTCTCGTTGTGATAACGCATTGTTCCCGTTAGAGGGAATTACTTTGCCCCCTCATGTTATATCCGACAAGTGTTACCCCCGCCACTTGTGAGCGACACGGCGGCGGTCGGGCTACACCTTAAGCTGATCGTACGTTCAGCGAAAACAGTATGTCATATTGTGTCGAAGTGTCCCATCTTCAGGTCGGGTCAATGTCAGGTCTGTGGACACTGCCCTGTATCCATCAATCTACCTCGGACCCCATACCCTTGAGGTCGACACACAATACTGCTGTTTAGCAGCAACCCTGCTTAGGGGCATAAGAATATGGAACCTAAACCTAGTAGTAAACAAAGGACGTATTCGCCAATGCTCTCGATGTCTGTCGACCAACGTAAAGGTTTTCGGTGGTTGGTCTCCATTGAGACACCCATTCTCAATGACTGTATTGGGGATTGCCTTTGAGGTTTGACGACCTCCCTGTCACGTCCGATGATTCCGGTGAACATAATGTTTATTACAACAAGGCTAAAATTTTATCACCTTATCTATGGTATTTGGTTCAAAAACCGTCTGGATGAAAAATCTGAATATTTCAACGTTGACCTAAGTGGTTGAATGTACTGAGCCTACTTTAGCAGAAAAGCGCATGTTTTCACAACACAATATGATAGTAATAACTACCTATAATCAAGAAGTAGTACGAGAAGGTATGGACTATATAATTTGATATTATTTTGATTACAATACGAGCGAGCTGAATATTTAACTGATAAACTTTACCAATTTAATATTCAGCCTTGTATTTTATTATTAGGTGAAAGTTTCGCTCCGTTTTAACATCTGTTTTAAATACGATCTAAAGTTGTTAAGTATTGCTAGTTATATTGAAAATCGAAAGAACTGTGCAGTTATAAAAGGTTATTAAACATTTTGTAGCACACATTACCAAATGTTTTAATGTTGATTATTTTTTTTAATAATTAAAGTGAATAATATAAACTGATTGTAATAAAGAAATTATTGTTTTGATAATTTACTCAATAAACAACGACAGTGAATACCGGATAGTTATAAAATGTCATACAACAATGTATCCAAACTGTGGGAGCGTTGAAAATTATAATAATAACAATATTATAAAAAAAAAACCCGGGAAAAGAAGCGGCATGTAGCTTATAGTTTAAGATATTAAACCCAGTTAATTTTTAAATTTCCACCATGTTCCTTAAACTTTAGTATGGAAATTGAACAAAACTATCTATTTTAGAATCAATTTCCGTTAAGTTCAACGTCACTAATGAACCGTCTGAAAAATCAATTACTTCGATATTTTGAACTAAAAGGATAACCCGTACATCGGATGCATTGTGTACATAATTGCAATATAAACTTATTAATAATATATTTTATGACCTTGGACTCAAAAAACAGGGTTAAAAAAAAAAAAAAAATTGTTAGTTATTATTTAGTTGAAAACTACCCAAATCAAAAGAACTGTCTGGTTGTAGTGACTCTACCGAAGTGCGGAAGGGTAACTAAAAGCGCCGGCTAGCTAGATTTTAAATAAACATTTAATTACAAGGAAGACTTAAATAACAAAATAACCAAAACAAACTGTAGGTGTAGGAGTAAACAACATCACCTAACGCTTTCAATAAAAACCGTAAGCACTTGACAAAGAGAGGTAAACAAGCTCATCACTCTTATTAATTATCGAGAAAGTAATTATCAATTTGGAATCAGCTTCGCGACATCTCAAGCGCTTATTTGCACCCACTCGACACTCTGCAAAAGGGGAGTGGATATAAAGAACTTGATAGTTAATTGCAGCACTAATGAGATAAAATATCTGCCGGCCGTTTACTAAAACGTGGCGGTGCCAAATATTAGCGAAATTGGATGTAATGTACAATCTATACTATATTACTATATTTGACGCCCGATTGCCGCAGTTTGCAGCGACCCTGCTTTCTGAGCCCGAGGCCGTGGGTTCGATTCCCACTACTGGAAAATGTTTGTGTGATGAGCATGAATGTTTTTCAGTGTCTGGGTGTTTATATGTATATTCTAAGTATTTACGTATATTATTCATAATAATATTCATCAGTACAGTTAGTACCCATAACACAAGCTACGCTTTCTTTGGGGCTAGATGGCGATGTGTGTATTGTCGTAGTATATTTATTTATATTTATTATATAATATTCTAAATAGGAAAGATTTTGTTTAGTTTGTTTTTAACGAATAGGCCCCGAAAGTACCGGACCGATTTTAAAAATTTCTTTACTAAAGAAAAGCTTAGTTATTATTACCAAAAAAATTAAGATCTTATTAGAATTTCATCTATAAAATTCATTACTTAGCGTTAAGACGACTATTGCTGTAAGTACTACATAATTAAAGTACTCATTATTACCTACAAAAAAGTCCGCGTGGGTGTATATTTATCATGGTTACATAACAATAGTAGCTTTTGTGGTCTAAAATTTAATTAGATCGCGGGTACAAACAAAAGTGGTTTACATTTGTATCGCAGAATTAATTCATGTTCAAATAAATGGTTTATGATCAAGGATATTTATATAGGCGTAAGGTAGGTAATTAATTAACTTTTAATTTATTGTAATCGGACGTTTAATTTAGAAATTTATCGCGATTGTAAAAAAATGAAGGACTACATGGTATTTACAGTTTTTTTTTTTAAATACACCTGATTATACTTTACAAGAATACACAACATAAAATATGCTTTAAAAAAAACTAACGCGAGCGAAGTCGCGGGCAACAGCTAGTAACTCTATATAGGGGTTATAAAATAATTGCAAATACTAAAAACGTGTCCACTACTCTTTAAATCTTAACGTCGCTTCGTCTAACTGTAGCCATACATCCAAAAATATTGCAAAAAAACTAAAAGTAACATTAAATCAATGGCTAAAACCTAATCACTATCTTTTTTTACGTTTTAAATCCTCTTACTTTGAAAACCTACTACAAATACAAAATTTTGATCGATTTCTTAGGTTGCAAACTATAGCTTCTACTGGCCCTATGAAATCTTGTTAAAATCGGTCGGACTTTTGAACATATAATATGTTATTCTTTAAACAAATAAATTATTTTAAATAAAACCCGCGCACTCACGCGAGATTTACACGTGTCGTCAGAAGAATAGAATATTTACAGTATTCATAATAAGGAAAGCTTTTATTTCACAACTTTTGTCTTAGGTCTATAGAGAAATAACTGTAAAAAGTTTTTATAAGAAAAGTACTCACTATATACGTGTCAATGCGATTTTAAGTCATTACAATTATTAGCAAGGTTGTTGTGTTTTTTTGATGTTACCTACATATTGAAAGTGAAATATACGTTACTTAAAACAATAATCAATAAGTTAGATACATTCTCCGGATAGCCTTATATAGATGCGTACGTTTCTATAAATAGGTACATAGAACGAGTTGTTCAAAGGCTCTAGTGTAATCCAAAAGAACGGTTAATTATATATAATGCTATCCTATTATCATACTGCTACGTAGTACAAGCTTTTAGTAGGGGAAAAGAGATAAAATGTTATTCGGTCGGAGACGCATCCATCAACAAATACTTAATGCTGAGGATACAAATTTGGCGAGTACCATGAAAGGAAGCGTTTTGATCGATATGAAATTTGAATACGGCTTATAGCAAATAATTAATTGGCTTAGCAACGAGATGGATCTTCTTAATCTATTGATTACCAATTCAAAGTGGAAAGTAGCTTATGCAGAGAACCTTCATTCACTACATAGTCTTTGCTTAGCTATACTTGAAAATCGATAATACCCGTACAGTCAATTAAGAACTTGTGTAACACCAATTAAAAACGTAACTCGTAAACGGAGTTTGAAATTGCCACTGAAACTACAGGCGACAAAACATAATTGTATTTTTACTTCATCTGAACAGAGAACGGTTCCTTCTACGTAATTATTAAGCACGAAACCGATTTTAATAAGCTTTGATAAACTAGTGTAGTAAGTCTTAGTAAGTCTTCGGCCTTCCTTGCGAGACTGGTAAGCATGTTTTCCTTTTTGGAAGACAAATGACAAGGTTGCTTGGAATCATCCGGCTCCGCTTTCATCTCTCACAAGATAGAAAAATTAAATTTAAAATTCAAAATGTAAATTGTTGATATTGGAAAAGAGCAACTGCTGAGTTTCTTGCCGGCTTCTTCTCGGTAGAATCTGCCTTCCGAACCAGTGGTAGAGTCACTATACACTGACAGACTTATGTTAAAAGTGCTTATATTAGGCCTAAATGAATAAAAAAAATTTTTGACGTATGTGCGATGCGTATATGAATTATTGGTGAAGAATAGCATAGCGAAAAAAGCTTGCAAAAAATACTGTTTACTAAAAAAGTCCAAAGAAACGCCTTATATACAATGCCAGTGATGTGGTGCGGTGACGATATCTATCTATTAGATACTTCATTTGACACTATTAGACATTATTCTATTAGACACTTCACTGCATTAGCGTTAACATTTTGAACGTATAAAACGTTCAAAATGTTAACGCTAATGTAGTAAATAAAACGTACTGTGAGAATTAATACAGATATATAATAAATCGGATGGAAAGATACTGCCTATGTAAAAGCGATTAAAAAGTCCGCACAAATTATATTAATACCTCGAAAATACCTTCTCCATCTGCGCAGCTTTATGCAATCTAGAATGTGTAGCATAGGTACTTTAATGAAAAGAGGAAAGTTGCATTCGTATCAGCATTCGACAGCAAGTAATTGGTGGCAGACGGTTTTAAAGCAAATAATTAATTGGCTAAGCCGTGTGATGGTTCTTTGACATCAATTGATCACCAATTCAAACTGAAGAGCATACGATCGGGCCGAGATTCATTAGACAGTCTATCATTCACTGCATTGGTTAAAACGGAAACGTACGAAAACAAGATTTTTTCGCTGAACATTTTTAACGGTCTGTAAAAAACTAGACGGTAGCTTTTCAATTTCCCTCGCATAGAATTATAAAATTAACGAATAGAATTCTTCGACATCACTACTTCTTCAATTGTATCGTAAGATGTTGCAGAAGTTAAGTTCTAATTAAAATTGTAATACTTATGATTCTTTTCCTAGGTGGTTATTATACTCTTAAATCTTAAATAGAGAGTTGGTTTTTTTGTTAACCACGAAGTAAATTAATAAACAAATAGGTATAAGGTTGCGATGTGATAATGTTTTCCTTTTTCACACACTATATCAAAATATGAGCTGCAGAGAGTAAACAAGATGTACTGAAATCCATATTTATAAGATATTGTAGAGTTCTATAACTTAGGCGTCAGCTTCACGAGCGTATGTATCGGAATACTAAAATAGGGTGGCTTTTCCTATTCCTTCAGTGTATACAGTTGCGAATTAAAACTGATTGTTATGTATTGCAGCGTAGTACCAGAGTACAAACTTGTTTTATATGCAGGGCGAGCAGCTAGTCAGGACACGTGGCGAGCACGCTACAACTCGCTGGAATCGCGGCGACACCATGACATTTTATGTCAAAAGCCACCTGTCGTATCGTGACGATACGTAGCTAAACAATGGAAAGTGTTGATTTTGTTAGCTATTACTATGCACTGACACTTAAAGTTAGCGTTTCCATATTAACCATTTAGATTTCCTACATACTCGTAAGTAAAACGAGCCTTGAGATATTTATACAACGTGAAAAGCAAGATAAACATGGAGTTTGAGTAGTGTAAAGACACTGTGATTTCAAACGCATATTAATTTAAAACTTCTTCTAATAAAAATACAAATATTGAACTCTATAATTAATTAATCAATATCTTTTTGCCATTAAACCGAATTAATTAACTAAGTTGTTTCATATTGATTGTATAATAACCTTTAATCGACGGAGCGGCGGTATCGCACCGTTTATGTGAATATTGATATGTTAATAAGTAATTCTATAATATGAAACATTAATCGTAGTAGAAGCGGTACGTTTTTTTAATTGGTCACGTTCAAGTATCGATTTTGTGAAAGCACCCCTCCGAAGTTGTCGCCCTGGCCGGCCATAAAAAAATAAACGGCATTATATTTTGGACGTTCGGCTGCGAACGATTGTAGCTCCCTCTCGCCCCGCTTTCTTCGTCCCTTTCTTTTTAATTCGCCGTATTTTTATTTGCTATGATAAATTGTACTGCGACGGGTAGGGGCCCTTTTGTTTCGGTAATTTTTTATGTCTGGTGTATCGCTTAATTGCGTGGTGGTTTACGGAAGCCCATTGTACGATGTGGGTCAGGCAGTCAGGCTCGCAGACTACGGACCTGACCCGTTTACCTTGCAACCTTCTCATGGACAGACAGCTACAATTAATGAATGTGGAAATAACGGCCTACTTTTTAAATGGAGTTAGAACAATGAAAAATTAATTGTGATAACTATATGGCAGCGGTCGGAGCGCCTCACCGCGCCGGTTACCTTGCACACATTTCTTTATTAGACTACGAAAATTATTTTCCATTAACTGGGAAGGCGTTGATATTTTTTTTTTATTGGTATAAACTAGCGTTCCCGCGGCTACTTTCCACTGAAACCCTCGTGTAATCAACATTATTAAATAAACGAAAACGGAATAACCACTCATTTAGTTACCTAATAACTTACTGACTACTGAATGTGTTTATTATAAACCCTCATGACTGGAGATTTGGTGGTGGACCATAACATAGGGAACCAATTATAAAACAAGATATCTACGCACTTATGATAGTAGGAAAGAACAGCTCTGTCTTGCTCGCTATTTCGTACGCTGTTTTGTTTTCCGGGGATGAAAATAGTCTCCCATTCTTTTACTATCTAGATACAAAACAACGCGTCCATTTGTTGCCCCTTGCTGCGCGAATTAAAAATGAACTAGTAAACTTATTATCCCTAGTATTACATAAGTATGCTACCATCATTCACGCTATGATATTGATATCATCGTCAGCCTATTAATGTCCCATAGATGGGCAACCTGATGGGTACCTTTTCTAACATTGAGAGGTTTAGAGCATAGACCCAACACGCTGCTCCAATGGCTGGGCAGGCTACAATCATTTTTATTCCAATTTAGTGAAAGTAACAGGGGGTAGCCGTGATAGCGCATTGGGTAGGAGCTCGATTTCAATTTCGGGGGGCTGAGTTAGAGTCCCGGCACGCATCCCTAACTTTTCTTAATTATTTGCGGTTCAAGTAATGGAAATATCCCTTATTTCAACGGTGAAGGAAACATTGTGAGGAAACCTGCGTGAGTGAGAGTTCTACATGTTCCCAAAGGTTCAAAGGTTCTCAAAGGTCTGTGGAGTCCACCAATCCGCACTGGATCGGCGTGTACTACGGCCCTAACCCCTTCTCATTGTGCGAGTAGACCCGCGCTCCGAGTTATCAACACCATTTTCTTAACGCCGGCCTGAACCTGAGAAATTCTTTCAGTTATTAACTATGAGAAATCTTATAGTTAATAACTTTTTGCCCGACCTGGGTAAACAGAACTTCTTTTTCTATTTTCAAACATGACCAACGAGGCAGTTATTGACAACATTATAATACTATAAACTAGCTCAGATTTTGTCCCAGATGCAATGCCAAGATATCTATCTATTCCTTCACGATGTCGCAGACTAAATCGACGTAAGGTAGGTTATTATTGCTTACAGCCTATTGATAGGCAACTTTATTATCAGCGAAGAGAAAAAAGCAGTTTATTATTTTGAAATGAACCGCGATAGCAAATGCGTATCTGAAAACTAACCGTCTGGATGGCTTTTTCGAAACAATAAGCGATTTTATTATTATGCATTTGACGAGCGGAAGAGTAGTTGCGCGCGCTCATTATATTGTGTTTCAAGTAAAAAGTAAACATAATATAAACGCAGGATATCGCGCTCCGGTGTCAAAACTATTAGTGGTTAACGAGACGCAATTTGACACTGTGGGTATCAATACATTGAAATGTTCTATGGCGATAACGTGCTGCAAAAGTAGTCGGATGAATTCTTAGAAACATAACACACTTTATTGAGTATTGTGTATTTTTTTTTGATTTATTTATTCATATTTTTTAAATAAATACAATAGTGTCACAATAAAACACAATTGGTTATAGGTAAAAAAATATATATATATATTATGTTAAAAAAAATCATACACAATATAAAATATATGATATACGAGTAATATATTACTTAGTATTAATTATGTACGCATCAAAAGTGCCACCTATGGGCCTACTTGAATAAAGATATTTTTGACTTTGACTTTGACTTTGACTTAAACCGCACTAACGATCTCGAGGTTCTTGGTAGAATCTCAGGTCAAGCCAAGAATAATATTAGGTGTTGAAAAAAGACGGATGTTTTGATATGCCAGCTAAATGTGAAACTTCAAAAGTCATAGTATAACTTATAATTAATATAAGAAATATAGAGTAAAAATTAATATATTTTACTTATCATTTTAATTTTATGGATTAAAATATAAATACCAAAGAGATAAATAGAACAAAATAAGTGAGACTAGACTGTATCTATGAGCATGTCATGCCAATTGGCGTGACGGCATATGGCCTGAATTAACTGCAAAGGGAACGCCAATAAATGTTTCACAGCAAAAAGATACGAAGGATTTTTAGGTGCTAATAAAGCGTATTCGAAACCCCGCTTACGTGACGTACCTCCTAGTATTGACTGCTGTAATAATTCATTTCAAAATACAACCATAAAATGTTATGAATGGACGTAGAAAATTGCTAACAAAGAGGAAGATATCGGCAGCCTCTGGCTTTTATGGTTCAAAAGCTGCCTTTTATTGTAAGTAAAATTTCCGGTACAACTGCCCCGACCAGTGGATCGCTTGTATGTAATACAAAAAAGATAACCCTCACCTTTTGAACGTCCACTCCAAGTCCACTACAGAAACTTCCGATTGTTCCCAAAAATATGCTCAAAAAAGAGTCGCGCGCCGCTTTATTCCCTTTTAAGCATAAATTTAGAAAGACTGCATCTGAAAAACATTCTGCACTTGTACGTATAGTCGGATTTTCCCAATAAAATGCTGTGCGAATTTTTACTCGCAACGAACTTTGGGGGCCAAAAAATTCTTTTGTGACAAAGTATGTCGGAATTGTGGCTTTGACTCTTGAATTTACCTTTGTATCGACGTATGTAGTTCTTAATAAAGAACACTTTAAAAAGTTTCTCTCAGAGGAAAAGGTATTTTATTGAGACTACCTAGTTCAATAGGTGACTCTGAGCATGCATGACACCCGAATGCATGACCCTATTTCGACTTTCATAAAATTTAAATCTGTGGACAAAAAATTCTTACTTCGTTTTTAATCTTATAACGATTTTCGGCGAAAATAGGTCGCGTATAAATGATTTGTGGACATGTTACATAAACTGGCACGTTGTCCGTTTAGCATGTTTTTACTGCGGAACTTGAGGTTCTGCAATTTTCTGCCACGAGAATTTTAGTATAACTTATATCGTAGATTGGAAATTGGCTTTAAACACTCACTGAAAGTACCTACTTTTGCATTTGGTTACAGTTACTATCAGTTTATATCTTACTAGCAGTTCCGCGCGTTGTTTAAGTATCGTAAAGAAATTTTAGAATGCCATTTTTCTCAAAAACGTACCTCAATGTCTGTCCTGTACGTATGTTGATTTATATTTTCGGTATTTCCTAAATATTCCTATTTGTCCATATAACATTTTGTGAACGGCAAGGTGCATATAATAGTCCTTTTTTACGATTTTTAACTAGCTATGCCTCAATGATAACGGAAAATCACCTTTTAATTTTGTACCAATTTGGGCATACAATATTAAAAGAGTCTATGACCAAATCTCCTCTAAACGTTTGCCTATAATGGGACGTTAGAAGGCTGATGCAATAACGTACCAAGATCCGCGAGATAACAGTCAATTGCAAATGTATGGCCTTGAATGAAGAAGAATTTCCGTCTCGGAGAAGAAGATATTAAGAATACAAAGGTTTTTGTCTTAGCACCGTTATTGTTATATTGATTGTTGATATAAGGCATTTAAACAAGTATAGAGTATGATAACACAAAATGAAAGCGAAAAATAACTAGAGCGAATAAAGCAGTGTAATTTGTTGATGGTCTTGTTTCAAAATTATAATCCTTAGATCTTTTAGGGGCTTTAAGGTATATCATTAATGGCGGACTGAACCTGTTAAGCTATAAATAGAAGGTGGAAAGTTTAAAAAATCATGCCTAATAAATTTTTCATACTTACTGATGGTACACAGACAAGTACCTACTTAAAGATAGGTAGTTACGTGAACGTTGTAAAATGCAAAGGGTGACTTTTTATTACAATGCCTGTTATAATATATGTCGAGCGTTAGGGGAAGGCTATTGTGGGTGTAAGAGGGACTCAATTATACTGACTGCATACTGCATGCCCATATATATTGCCCGTGTCAATTGCAACATTTTTTTTTAATAAGTATGATTAATATAGCAGATGCCCGCAACATTGCAGGAAGGAATGTTTGAAAGTACCGCCATATCAGGTGCCGTAACTAGTATGATAATTAATCACTATGCTTAGTTGTAAAATGGGAAGGATAAACTGATACCTACTAAGTATAAGCTGGCGACTTTGTCCTTTTACCCGCTGAACTCTGACCGTCTACGGCTTTGCTATCTTGAATGCTTAGAAAATTCAATGTTGACATAACTATATTTTTATACTTCCTCATGAAAATACTATGATTTTTATATCATAAATTGAAATGAAATGAAATGAAATGAAAATACACTTTATTGTACACCTAACAGAAATTAAATTATAAACAAAAAACAACACAATAAAAACACAGGTACAATGGGCGGCCTTATCGCTAAAAAGCGATCTCTGCCAGGCAACCCAATCAAGGAAAGGAAAAAACAAAAAAAAAAATATAAAAAAATTGTGGTTCACCCTGAACTGAGACCTCACTGTATGGTAAATTATTTATCAATACAATTGGCTACAATACTCAACCATCCTATCCTCCTTGAAATATGTGTGTTACAATCTATCTATAATAATAAAATAATTAAATTATAAAAGAGTGTACACTTGACAAAAAGATATACTTACTGCTTCAGTTACACGCTATTTTTTATTTTTCTGAAACGTGACCCTAGTCTACATTTAAGTAGGTATGAATTATCATAGTTCCTCTTGAATATCATTATAAATTGTTTACAGAAAACACTAAATATAATGTGATAAGTAAAAGTTTGCACTTAATACATTTAAAAGTACCATGGGGTATAAATTAACAGTTTCGCCTACATTCTATACAATTTAGATTGTAATGTGTACGTCCGGAGTGTAGAGAACATCCATTGTACTCGGGCGGAATCGAGTTACAGCCCCGAGCCACTACCGGCGTTGTCGTAATGTGCATAATTCGGTAAAAGTACGCCGGCACGTGGCCGGGCTGACTTTCAAGAGATAATACATCTGAGCGTCACTTTTGATCTGCTATATCGCCTGTTAAAAATTTCGTCGTACCTGCAATGGCAAACTGATTTTTTGTTACATGCATTTCACATTACCCCGATTGATTAAGTCGTTTATCATATAGTTGGTTCCTCAGAAACCTTGTCGCTCATCGTCATGTCACCTCGTTTTTGACTTCCATGGAACTCCCCATCTTTGATCATGTAGACATATTCCTAGCATTATATTAACATTCGTCGAGTGTCAGACTCATGGTCAGAGATCATATTTCGGAGTCATAGTTTATGATTAACTACGCATACTTTTCGAAGATATTTTGCAAATTTGTGTACCTTCACAGTCTAGATAGGCACCGCTCATTAAAGATTTTTAGTTTTAAGGTATAGGAATACCTGTACAAGCGAATTATTTCCTATCTTGAGCATAAATAATACTTTTATTTGTTGCCCGTGATGCTTTTGGGGTAGCGATGCGAAATTGCAGTCGCGAAGCCACACACAGAGAAATAAAACCTTTGATTAAAAAAGTTGAGCCGACTTTTGATGCCTGACTTTTCGCTTCAATTTCGAGTTGCAAGTGTTTAGAAATTAAAATGCGAAAAACCTGTCACTGAAACTCACTGCTTGGAATAGGAAAGGTTGTGGAGTTCTTTTTTTTTAATTCGATGACATGTTAGCGGTTGACTGCAATCTCAACTATACCCTGGCATAGGATGTGTACAATCGCAATCGAAAAGACGTTACCGAATATCGAAACCCTTTTACCACAAAGTGGTTCTTATTTCTTTGTAGTAATGCTCGAATTCATTTACACTTGTACAGAAATTGAACTGAGTTGGGAATCGAAACCGGAGGCTTTTACTTAATGGCTGCGCATCACATCTTTCCAAAACTAGAAAGTTTACCTAAATCACTGAACTTATCTTGCTGAAAATTGGTATAGAGATAGTTTGAATCTTTCAAAATAGGAATAGTAAGAGGATACCTTTAGATTCCGATGACTCAAGTATATTAGGAAAAATGTTCGTGAAATAGACATTGTGACATCTGATGTATTAAGGAAAATAAGCGATAGATTTTTTATTTAAAAAATCGAAACATTTACAGGCAAAATGGCGAGCAACAGTAATTTTTTCGGTGGCAAAAACTAGTTGATATGTTAATATCGGCCTCGTGTTATCAAAAGGCGAGGAAGTATATTAGTGATAATTTAGAATAGTATTCTATTAAATTCATACCTACTAACATGGCTATAGGAACGGCTCAGAATGGCATCAATTTGTTCGAGCATACAAAAAACATGAATAGAGTGATTAAGGTGGTACAAACTATCAGCTTACTTAATACCTGAGTATTGCTCGTACGCTAAAGTGTTATTAGGTCCTATTAGAGCTAGCCATAGGAAAAGCTAAGAATTTATTCGAGCATATAAAGAAACCTTTTAATGCGGTGAATGCTAAGTTGTCATTATTTAACCTAAGTCCCACGACAGTGGCATGTGCGTCGCATATTATTATTTTACGAAATGATACATTAACAGGCATTAAAAGGAAAGTAGCCAGCCAAGTAGAACATGGCACAGATTATGCAATTAGGTTACCATACCTACCAACATACAGCCTGGAGGTCCAAGAACCCTATAACTAATTGGTGTAGTGACGGCAAATCGGAATACCGGTGTAACTCCCTTATCTTCCCGCGGTTATTCGAGACCGAGCAGCAGCATCTGCGGTGCTAATACTACCATCTTCTGCGATCACCAAACCGTCTGACTAGCGTGGCGATTATGGGCAAACCCTCCCGTTGGGTGAGGTCTTTAGTTTTGGATTCATCCAAGACTGCATCGCCAAGTGAGTCATTAAAACGTAAAGTTATAGTCAATACATTTTCCAATAGGCATCCATTTCGCTGTTCTAAGCTATCACGCTGAACAGACATTAGGTCTAGAATCACTCATGCGTGAAACCTTGTGTCTCTTGCAGATGAAGCGATTTTCGCGCGTCCATTATTAAAAACATTGGTACGATATTAAATTTCTACAAACGGACGCCCACGACTTCGTCTACATACAATTTCAGATTTTTCACGATATTATTAAGATTTTTTTGACCACTTCGACAATTTCGTTCTTTTTTTTTTTGTTTTTTAAAGTGAGTTTTTTTTTAATTCCACTATAAGTTATCCACTGTCCACAATCTCACACGATGGTAAATGATACTGGTATATTATGGATTAATATAATAAAAATCAGTTTTATTGCATCACGGAGGTGGATTTCAGCAGCCAGATAAGTTTTCATATGAGCAAACGTCACAACTAAGTTAAAGTAAATTAGCGTGCATCTGCCATTCTATACGTCCAACCAAACGTCAAAACTTTACAACTCCATCCAGCCTGTACTTTAAAGTTTAGTTTGATAACTTGATAAGTTACAGTAGGAACTTAGTTCTGAAGTCTTGTACACTGACAAATCGACACTAAATTGACAACTTAACGTATCGCAAGGATCACGTTCTAACTTGAAAATATACACTAAGCTCTCTGTTTTTATAAAATTCACCCTGCTCTGCGCTGGTAGGAACTGGCTCGCTTAATATTAAAAGGTGCGGTTATTGTACACGGGCTAGCGGGCGACTACGCGAACCTTGCTGTGGTGGGAATATGGCGCTTAAAATCGTGCTGCCCGCGATACACGATCGACTATGTTTCTAGTGACTGCAACAAATGTTTGGAAGTATACCAAGAAGTATACAAAGACCGGCGACGCGACGCGATTCCGATGCATTTATTCATATCGCACGGAAATTCACTCTTTAAAACTTGTCCAGTGGCCAGCCCGTTATTATAACGCCAACGAAATTGTATAATGTTACAAATGCATTAGTTGCGTGAAGAATTAATAAAACAATATAATTCGTTATTGTTCTGTTGCATTAGTGCCTCGTTGGTAGATACAATTTTTTTTGCACACTTTTTATTACGAAAACGCCTTTTAAAAAACTCCAGCCTGCGTTAAGAGTATCGTGGAACCTGGAAACGCATAGTTACGTTGTCGAGATAAACTAGGCACATAGCCGCTGCAAACATGTTCGGAAACAAGGTTTCTATCCAGGGCTTGCTGATTCCCGCTCAACTCGCCCCGTTCAACGCGTCTTTTGGCGGAAGCGGAGGCGAGCGCGTATGCGGGCGCGGGCACGAACGCCACGCAACCCCATTAAAACTGCTACGGGCCCCGCTCCGCCGTCCCTCCTCATAAAATATTAAAAATTCAATTGCGCTTCTCTTTATTTTAACTCCCTCGCCTCCTCCGCGACACCCACCTTCCCGTACAATATAAAATGAAAAATGTATTCCAAAAATAACGTTCACCTATTATTTATAATTTGTGCTATACTCTCCAAAACTACCCGCTTCCTCCGAGAAGACTGTATAAACCTGAAACCTTCAATTTACAAAATACCTACAAATAAAGGCATGATTATCCACGGGGTCTCTGGCAGCCTAACATGATATCTAACTAGTTACTTCTCTGAACTTAGCTGATACTGTTATGTGATTACCGCAACAAAATTATTACATGATATGTTTTTTGAAAACCTTATTATTTCCTAAAGTCGTTGTATTCGGTATTGATGGACCTTCATGGCTCAGACCAAACGTTAGAGTCAAAATCGGACTTTCAAAGACGGTCATCCAAAAGTTAATTATATAGATAAATATTGCTTATCCAGCGCAATTGTCTTATTTCCATTTTCTATATTCAATCTATCCGTAATCTATAGTTTAATTACTTGGCAACGTTGTTTTTGTCATACATAAAATTTTTAACAAATACTTAACAACTTTGACGCATTGATTTAATAAGTTACTAATTTATAAGCTCATTGATATTACAGATAAGTATATTGAATATAGACAACGGACGTTATTCGAGCTGCCATAACTCGGATAGCAATAGCAATAAAATGCTAAGGTTATGATTAAAGTCATGTATATAAGAACAATATAATTAATTCATTAAGGTATGATTGAAAATAGAAACTCCAAGAATTCCTTTTTTATGGACGTACACAAAAAGAATCAAACACTCATTGAGGTAGTTTTGAGATATTTAATAAGCAACAGACAATAGACAACAATTCAAATTTTAGAGAAGTTGATGTTGTAGTTTAATTTTTTTTTAACTACGTATGATAATTATTATGAAATAACCTCATAAAGAGATAACAGTAATAACTTTGTGTTTATGTTACAAAGTTAGCATTTCAAGAAAAACTTGTACTTTTGTATAAGATTACTACGTTATTTAAAGAACTTGATCATTTAATTATTTATTATCTATCCGTTATTATTTGAGTTTGGCGTAATATTTTCCGCCCTATGGACATTGGGAACAAAAGAGGGCTCGAGTGGTAGAGGAAAGGTGTAGACAGGCTTTGAACCTTTGTGATTGCACTTCGCACCGAGTTCCATCGCATGTGCGCCGTGTGTATTATTAAATATCGTATTAGTAGTGACACACAATAAGAGCGCTGGCAGTCTTACTTTTTATAAGTATTTTTAATATCAAGTGAGAAATATCTTGATTTCTGTTTTTTTATATTGAACTCTCAGTTTAATAATTCTTATCCATATCAACTCGTTATCATCATATTATAATAGACTTTTCAAACAAAGCAAATTGAAAAGTCACAAAGTTATGTAGCGTAAAACCTTTTTATTTTCATGAATATGAAGTGGCATCGATACCTTTTAATGTATCACTGCTGAGCGCAGGTTTCTTTTTTCTTATTACATTTTCCTATAAAATACGTAAAATTCAATTGTCTGTAATTGCAAAATAACTACCTGTTTAAACACTCAAATTTAGTATGTTTAAGCACAAAGGTATATCATAATCAGCGTTATTGTGATATATTCATTATTATTCAAAAAATATGTATTGAATAATTCCAAATCATTGTTGACATGAATAAAAAAGTTTGGAGTTAAAGTAATTACTTTTTTTGTAGAAACAACAGAATTTTAGTCCAGTATTTAATATATAATTTGTTAACAGTATAGGTCGAGCTTGCGGTCAGCGTTCCTTTACCGTCATATCGTCTATACTGCTATCAGTGTAGTGCCTTTACAACCAATATATACCTGTCTCCCTATCAATGAACAGGATCTTTATGTGTTTATGTTATATTGACCTATAGTTTACCTCTACCTTGGGTTATTCATAGTATATTTGTTCCCATTTGTCTATAAACAATCTTTTACATTACTTTTTTAATTTAGAGTATTTTTTACAAATGGAAAGATTTGCTTTGTAATAAGAACAAATAAAATGTTAAGACATTTGATGAAGAACATATATTGTAGGTGTTCTTTCGAAAATGTTTTTCAAAGCATAATCTTTTTTTACTTTAACCTACTTAGAAATATGCTTATTATTTAAATGTGGATATGATATTAGTGTTGCCCAAATGCAAGAACAAGACGAGACTTAGCCAGTCTTGGTCTTGGTCTTGCGCCAATACACCTGGTCTTGGTCTTGGTCTTGGTCTTGCGCTCCCAGTCTTGGTCTTGGTCTTGGTCTTGCAGCAAGAGTCTTGCAAGTCTTGCAATTACCTATTAGTCTATTACTATTTATTAAAGTTTACTTTAAATCTTAGAAAAACGTATTAGAATTGGAACATTGTGAGCTTGAATTAACATAGCCATAGTAAAGATCAAGCAGATTAATAAATAACTGAAGATTTGATAAGAAATTCGAAAAATCAACTGACCTATATGTCGTTTTCCATGGAAGTAACTGTTTCTTAATAAACATTTATGATTTATAAGCTTACATTTGCTAAAACATGTAAAAAAACAAATTAATTACAATAACTTGACTGTATTTTAAAGAACAATACTTATCTGTCTAGAAAGAGATTGAACCCTCAACTTATAAGAAATTTAATAAAAGAGTTTTACGATTTATCATTTATTTGAATAAAGCTGAAGAGTTCGTTTGTATGTTTGATGACAGAAGTTTTAAAATAAATAAATAAATCCTGAACGTCACTATACCTCCAAAGTTACTATTCCTCGTGGACGAAGTCGCGGGCACAGCTAGTAAATACTTACTCTCATCATCTCTCTCAGAGATATTCGAACACTTTTTTGCTATTTTTTCTTGTAAAAACTTAAGAAATATAATGACTAAATGTACAATAATAGTACCTAAGTAATTAGTTTAAAACCATATAAGTAATCAATATTATAATTACTTACTAGAATGAATTATTATGACATCTACTACCTATCCTCACCATTTTATCCTAATCATAATACTACTTGCGTGATCAGTATAATGTATTCATTTTCATTCTAAGCACTCTGAAACTTATTTATTCTTTGGAACACCTGTAGGTACTCTTAAAATTCGAAATTATTTTGCATGAATAGTGTCAAATGTTATGATTTCGGCGCGGCGGCAACGATTGTTTTAGATTTCAAAAGAAGCCGCCGGCGCGTGTATCATAACCATGTACTTTCGAAAAGCGGCAAATTTCTTTGAGAAGTAAGTACAAAACCTTTGATGCCGCATTATCAAAGTGCCGATGGTTAAAACATAACTATGCATGCACTCAGTTTGATTTTAATAGATATTTTTTTATTCGCTATGTTTATGGTATTAGTCGTAATGCGCATAGGTCCAGTTTTTCATATTCTTTGATATAGTTTTTTGCGTCTCATAGAATTCCTAAGCGTACCTACCTACCTATACACCGAACTGTTACACCTAACTACTCCGTGAAATAGCGCTAAGTCCTAGCTGCAAGACGCAAGAGTCTTGCAGGCTATGTCTTGTTCTTGCTCAAGTCTTGCACGGTCAGTCTTGGTCTTGGTCTTGCTAAAAATACGCGGTCTTGTTCTTGGTCTTGGTCTTGCAAAAACGCAAGAACAAGACCAAGACTGCAAGACCAAGACTGAATTTGGGCAACACTATATGATATGCTGGTACTTCTATCTACTGCTATCACCAACCCTGCCCAACTGGGCAGATGGGAGAGGACTTTAGTCCAGCAGTGGTATAATAGGCTGTTGAAGATGATTGAGATGATGCTGATAAATAAAGCTTTAAAAGGCCTTTATTCCAGCATTGTGATAGCAATATGATTGTAATATCCCAGGTATTCCAAGTGAGGGCAACACTTAATCGCGTACGTTCAGTAAATAGAGCATCGTTTGGTGCACACATATACAAAAGTAAAACAAAAGAACCATAAGTGATTGGAAAATGATTTCCCGATAATCGCAACCCCGCGCAGAAAATATAGCGCTGGCAGCCCCTCACGAGATGGATAAAAGACAAGCAAGTCCCAGTGAACTAGTGGACATAACCGACACGAGATTATATATATGTAATACACCTACAAAATACCTAAACAGCCAGACAATAAGCAGTTAAATTTTTTAGGATAAATATAACTTTGTGGCTTTCTACGGTAATATTTTAGTTCACAGAATTCCCCAAGAGAACTTTTTTCAGCACTATCTAATAGCAATTTGCCTGTTATATCAAAGGTTTTCCAAGAGAGGCCAACAGTTCATCCCGTACAGTAAATAAAGCATCGTTTTGTACACACATGTACACAAAGATAAACAAAAGAACGGCAAGTGATTGGAAAACAATTCCTGGACCGAATAACGCAACACCAAAAATGCAGCGTTTCCTACGCTGCTCGCGAGAGTAAACAGAAAGCTAGTCGTAGTCAGCTATTGAGAACAACTGGCAGAAGACCGTTGGTAGTCTAAAAAGACCTGAGACCAGAAGATGGGACCATGATCATAACATATTTAGCCTTCTTCCATTACAGCTGTTACAGCTGAGTAGGTACCGTAAGCAGTGTGTACCGGGTATACCAGGTACCTATATAGTAATAAGCTTGTAATATCAAAGGATTTCCAAGTAAGGCCAACAATTCATCGCGTACAGTAAATATGGCATTGTTTTGTATACTTACGCTTAGCCGATCGATTGTTGTATATGGTGCGGAATTCCAAACAAGTCCAATTTTATTGTGCAACTTACCTGAAACAGAGAAAAATAGAATCATTAATAACAAAACTATAACAATCGCCGGTTATTGTGCGAATCCGCGCCTATTTATAAACAAATTCTACTTATATCATGACGCCGTCCGCCATTGTTCTCAGCTAAACACTCTTTGTAGATTTTTAATGATTTTAGGGTTTCGTAACGAAATCACTGGAACACGGTTAAATGGGTATTTATACTTTTAACGATACTAGGCATAATATAATATGCGGGGATTGTTTCATTATCAACGTCCTCAACCTTTGAATGGCCCACATTGCACACGCCTCCTTTCTAATAGGAGCGAGAGAATTACGGCTTGGACCCACCAAACCACTCAAACGTAGGTAAGCGGGATTAATACGTCAATTAGTGTTAGCCGTCTTTAGTCCGAAACATGAACCAAAGACAGCTTAAGGCCCTCTCCTAGGTAAAGGGGACGGACAACCCGATTTTTCTTACTCGGAACTAGGAGTACCTACTAAAAATATAAAAATATCAAAAACGAAACTATATCACTTTTCAAAAAACTATGAAAATTAAGCTTAATTTGCTATACTCTGCGAAAAGCTGGAGTATCTGTACGGTGTTATTTATCATTTCATGAATCTTTATACTCCATACCAAACAAATCTTCGGCAATGTACTAAGCTCGTTTCGTTTTAACATCCTTAGAGGGCCATGAGCAGTAGCATCACAAAAGCGCTGCATACCCTAACATTTTTATATAACTGGCGAAGGAGGAGAATTAAGCCATTTTTGTCATTTTACTTCTTTATGCTAACCCTGGTCCTTCCTTTGCACGCCACTTACCAAGTACTAGTAATATTTATCGTTTACTTATTCGATCGCTTCAGAGTTAAATACGGTTTATATGTTATTGATAGAGAGCCATCTAGCGACAGTTCGGTTTCCCAGTATTGTAACTAGATGGCACTCCTTCGAAACCATATAAATCGAAGTTACCTTTCACTCTATCGAACAAGTAAACATAGATAGGAAATCTCACACTTGGCACTCAGGAGATTTTGACTTTACAATGAATGATTGTAAAACCTACTATTTGGTTGGTTGTTGGTCGATAGATAATACTTATCACCAAACCACGATAATATTTTCGCCCTTAATTCCCCATCCACTTAAAAAAAAGGTAGATACTTACATTTTAACAAAAAAAGTTGTTTTCAACAACGTTTCATTAGTAACATTCCAACTTGGGATATGTAAGGTCTAAGTATAAAAAAGCGTCGTAATAATTCTGTCAAGAAACAAGACATGCCTATTTTATAAGAAGCGGGTACCGCGATTTTACGCGCGTACAACTTCTGATAGGTACATTTTTATTCCTATACAAATCTCATTCGTTATTCTCTACGCAGAATATCCCGATCAACCACCTCGCATCGCCGAATTGCGCTAGAACTACGTTTACTCGGCTCCTGAGTCACGGTACATATCCTTACAAATGTAAAAAAAATCTTCACTTACTCGTATAGATCAACTCAATAATAAATTGTCAATAATAAAATGTAAGAAGTTTGAATAGTGAGACAGAAAAGGCTTGATTGTTTCACTAGTGACATTCTTTAGCGCAAGGTGGTGCATACACAAGTGATGGTTTATACTAATTGTGGAGAAAAAACCGCACCGCGGTGTCGTTTCATAGCGTGGAATGTGACGGAGTCCGAAGGCTGGCAATTTTGCTAAATACCTTATGGCATATTTCGATCCTCGTGCGATCTGCGGCGGGATTTTCGAGATTTTCCACTACCGGCTTGCCCAAGCCTCCGAGGCCTTGTTAAGAATCCCATTGTTGAGCGTTCGAATCTGAATTTTGGCCGGTTACGTCCGTACGAGGTATGCAGCGCTGCTGATAATTTCAGTACACTTCATTACAGGCCCGATCAAACCGTATTAACGGATTTTGAGTAATGTAGCAATGATTGCAAAATTACCCAAAGATTGCTATCATTCAGTTCCATTCATTTAACGTGGCGTACATAATGGAAATCGGTAGAAACATACTTCTAGTGGAAAGTCATTGGATCAACAATTGCAACAATCTCATTACCAACAACCGACCAGATAGGGTATGTGAAAAAATGCGTTAGATTATTTATTTGTATATTCGCTTGATACCTATGTTCGGCTCAACCTAAACAACTTGAAGAATTTTAACACAGACGTAGTTTGCAACTTGAAGTACATAGAATGCTTTCACACGGGTAGAAAAAAATAAACCTTTATTACCTACATACCGGAAAATTGCGTGAAAACGCTTTTATCTTTGATAGAAACCCACAACGAGTAGCTACAAGTTGAAAAAAAGGGGCAAGTTTCATATTATTTAGACAATGGCTTCTAACTTTCATAGAAATTATGTTATTATTGTCAGACGGAAATGACGTGCCAATCAGTTTCTGACACCTGTGATACTCGAAACTTACTTGCACGATAAAACATTGAATGGAATGCATTAAGATCATATTAAGCCATCGGTCCCGGATACTAATACTATCTATAAATATTTATCGGTAATACAATAGCGCAAACAATATACTTTACCATGTTTGTGTTTGTTTGCTTGTTCGTTTCCATCCTTTACACCCTAAATAAGCGGATAGTTAAGACGGAGAGCAACTTATTATCGCAGAAAACCCAATAGATCCCACGGAATTTGTAAAAAACCATATAGCTACTATGTAGCAAATTTTAAAAACAGTCTATGCCACTTCTGGATTGTATACCATACTGATTGAAGAGGTGATAGTCACCAAGCATACAAAATTTGTAATTTAACAGTGGCTGTTTACAGTATAAGCGGACTCAGTTTGAGTGTCTGTGACGACTAACTGTAATAACGAAGAACACCAAACAGATACTCCCAGATTTATCAAAATCACCCCTAGCCACGATACTCATGTTTTATTAGTATTTGGCAACAGCTATTTGCTACTCGACCTGCAATATCCCATCAATGTTACAAATTAGTCTACGGTAAATGCAGGTAGGACGTCTATCGCTAAATAATCATACTAACGTGATCGTGATTATGGACAGTCGAGAATATACCGTACCTCTTTGTAGTAAGAGATTTGCGCATGTTAGCTTTCGAGTGTCGGTAACACTATAGCGTAGAAGGAAAACGGAACCGTTCTACCAATTTGTGCTTCAGCATTATTCGAAGGGCTCTGTCGGTAGATTGGACTCTAAAACCAAGGACATAAGGTAAACTTTAGTTTGAAGCTATAGGGACTCGATAGATGTTTTTGAGGTGTCTTATATCGTACTAGGGAACAGAGTGTTTAATTGTCTTTACTCGATACAATGAGTCATAGCATATAATATGGTTTTTTTGATGGAAGATGGATGGATGGTTTTAAAATGTTCTAACGAAATCGTTGTTTACACTATCGAAGAAATAGTTACTTTTATCTCAAGGTGGAATATTAACTTAGTGAACTTTAATTGGTCAAAAAGACAAATTGTATTTGATTACTTTATATTGAAAAAGTAAACTGCAGTTTTAGATCTTTTGTCATTACTATACTTACCTGAACCAAAACAGCTAAAAAATATTATATGACCTAGAATTAAGGCCGCTAAACTCATTTAGAAATTTCATAAATGACTGCCGAATTTCGTTGCAAATTTTAGCTTAATCGTTTTGTTTTGCTTTAAATACGTGAAAATGGGAATCGTCGGTTCTTGAAAAGTTTTTCAACATAATAAAGAAATTAGCACTCTACGTAGGAATAAGTATTTGTTTTTTTTTAATTACCGCAAACGCTTTCAAATATAAATAAATAAAGCCTGCCAACATTGGAGCAGCTAGGTTGTTTCTTACGACAGATGCCTGCATTCATCAAGAGTAATATTATTAAGGCTGACAGTGATTCCTGAAGCGGTTCCCCGGGACTGTGTTTTGCGTTCAAGGTCTTTTCCCCCCTACTTTCACCCACTATTCTATTATATGCCCCTATTTCGTGCTAAGTATCTATAACATACCTCAAAAATTGGGCTATCAAATGCAAAGATTTTTTTTTTAAATCCGACTGTTTTTTTTACTACACTTAGCCTTTTTTCTTTGGCGTGGTGGAAAAGCTTTATTGCTACATCTGACCTTTGGACTCCCACCTCTAAAGGGGCTATACCCAAACTGAAAACCACCACGGCAAGTCCCTCGTGTTGGCTTTGTTAGACGCCCGGGGAACCCGTTACTACACGTTGCCTGCAACCTATCCTAGTCTGCCTTGGTAAGTGATAACGCTGTTTAGATGCAGCCGCAAACCAATATCCGTAATCAGTTTCTACGCGGTATCCTCCTGGAATGATATATTGCTTGGCACACGTCTCTTTCAGGAGGGCGGAACTAGGCACGGTCGAAGCCTCGTACTATACCGGAACAGGAAACTTTCAGAAATTGTAAATCTTCAAATTTATCCTAAACAGTGGCGTGCATAGAGGGTGTGCGCAGGATATGCAGATGATATAAAATGAAGAAAATCACCAGTACGAGTAATAAATACTAAAGGGTAGGCTTTTTATAACCCTTGCAAAGTCTATCCTTAAGTTTTTTATAACTTGTACCTACTGTAGATTTTCTTCATTATATATCATCTGCATATTCTGTGCACACCCTCTATGCACGCCACTGATCCTAAACCTAGGATCATCCACATATAAGACAACAAGGCTCACTGCGCCAGAGAGGTCGTCTATAAGTTTAATAATAAAAGTGACAACCAGCGTAAGTAAATTAGCCAAACTATCGCAAGCGAAAATCGCAAATAGCGCAGTGGTAAAGACTTCGAAGTCCCTTGCGTTGGGCAGTTTGATACCCAGCACGCGACTCTAACTTATCGGTTTTTTCGTACGTGTATAAAAATTAGATATCACTCGATTTTACTTTAAAGAAAAACATCGTGAGTAAACCTATATGCTTTAATGTTCTCAAATGCGTACAAGTCTACCGATCCGATCTTGGCCGTCGCTTTACGGCTCAATCCCATCTAATTGCCCTGAAGCTGGCCATATAATCTAGGAACGTCAAATTTCCAGAGGAGACCCACGCCAGTGATGTGCTGATAATTGAAACCGCAAATGTTGTGTATTATTCGTTCAAACCGTACACCAAAGTCACAGCATCTAAAACACCATAAACAAGGTTTGGTTACAGCCACGCGATATGAGCTTGCATTATTTTGCAATATGTGATACTAAAATTGTCTAAGCATGCCACCCCTGCCTAAACTAACGCACACAGGCGACTCGCGCACACAGTTGCGTAACTCTTGCACCCCACAACGCTACTAGAATACAGGGTGTTCCGTGTTTAGTTCAGTAATTAGTTTATTGAACATTGGCGTGGAATAAGAATTAGATGGTTTCCGCATCAACAGTTAATTATATTGCCACAAACATCGCGTAGGTCGTCATCTTTGTTGTCAATGTTTCCCACAAGCGCAAACCGCTTTGCTTTGTCTTTTTCTCGTAAGATCAGCAATTGAAGGACTTGAAATGTTGGTTAGTAAAGCATCTACTTGGTGAGCACATCCCACCTTAACGTTTGCTACTCTTTCCACCAGGTAAAAATAAGACATAAACCGGAGGAAGTTGAATAATCACCCCTGGGAAGTTATGCATAATTTAAAGAGATGAAATAATATTATAACTACTCTTTTAAATAACCCCTTTCATTTTGATCGCTTAAATGGCATTATCTATAAATTATCTTTCCCCACTGTGTGTGGCAAAACTCATAATTTAATAAAAGGTGAAAACTTTAAGCAACAGCAACTTCGGACATAGAATTAACATGAAATTGACGTAGAACGATGAACGAGCTGATACTTTAACAAGAACACTGTCTCGCAAAAAGCGTTAAACGATAACTAACTTAACATTTGGCACTCAATAGAAATGTCAATTATTTGGCGCAATTCCATTGGAAAGTAAATTTGACGACCACCGCTTTAGTGGAGAGGCGGCCTAAATTGGCACGTGTCAGTTTCCAAGCATCCTGTAGATCGGGGAGGCGCGTCGCGTCTATTTGTTTTGCCATAGCTTTGTCGGAGGGACATGCAGGTCATTAATTGTTGTAAACGCCGGCTCCTAATCGATAGCGCGCAACGTTCGATTCTAGTTTATATTAATGCTATTTGTGCTAACCGTAGGCGCTATCAGTCTAACTACCGCTTTGACACCGCCATCGCTTTTTGTGAACACCCGCTTGAATGTGCTTTACTTTCTATTTGATGCATATAACATTAATGGTCTTTTGAATTTTCCGTGTGGGAACGAGTGAAAAAGGAAAATATATTACGACGATACACTCATCGCCATACAGCCCCAAATTATACTGAGATAATTTATGAATATTTTTAATATACATAAATACTTATAATACACACATAAACACTCAACACTTAACATTCATGTTAATCGCACATACATTTCCAATAGTAGGAATCGAACCCACAGCCTTGGACTCAGCAAATCATTGTCCACTGCGCCAATCGGCCGTCAATATAATGTCACTATCGAGTATAATCTAGTAGCAACAGTGATATATTTAGTTATAGTGTATTAGTATATTATTTTTGTATTTGTGAAGTCTGTATTCGTATGTATGTTCTAAATAGTGTTCCCCACCTATTCGTTTTTCTTTTTAGTTTTCCTAATATTAAGGTTGCCTGGCAGTTGTCGCTACTTAGCGATAAGGCCGCCTTTTGTATCCTGCTTCATTCTTCTTATAAATAAAATAATTAATCCAGTAGTTATGCTTAATCGTCCCTTTGGGGGGATCAAGATCGATACCCACAATTTTTCGGAGTTACGTTTCTTTTTAATGTAAAACATTTATATAACACTTGCTTTAACGGTGAAGGAAAACATAGCGGGTAAACCTGCATGCCTGCGAGTTCTCCATAACGTTCTAACAGGCGTGTAAAGTCTACCAATCCGCACTTGGTATTATTTACTACGGACTAAACCTTTCTGAAACAGAGAGCATTAGACCCGCCAATAGTGATACAGAGAATAACACTTCTTAGACTCTTCGAACTGATTGCTTGCATGTACATGATGAACCCTAAGGCTGCACCCTTAGGGTTCATGTACACCCTATACAGAGCACGGGTCTCCTGTCACAATGGGAAGGGGTTAAGGCCACAGTCCACGCTGGTCCAGTGCGGATTGGTGGACTTCAAACACTTTGTAGAACATTATGGAGAACTCTCAGGTATGCAGGTTTACCCGTTATGTTTTCCTTTACTTTTGAAGGAAGTGATATTTATTTTCTTAGAATTAGGAAAGTTAGAGTTGCATGCTGAGATTAGAACTCGCCCCCACCGAAACTGGGCTAGTAAGTCAAAAAGATGGTTAGAATTAAGATGGTTAGAATACCATGGTCGTTGTTTTAGTAAATACAACAAAGATAAAGAATGCTCTATTCTGCTTCCAATTTCTGCACCACCTATAAGTTGATTACTTTCATATCAAAATCAATAGGAATCTGTGGTAAGTGCGCTTTACTTTAGGCTACATTGTCACTCATCAGGTGTCTCTGCAGCCTAAAATTAGTCTATTTTTTTTTTATAATAGAACTTTGCCATTTGTCGCTTGCGAGTATCGAAACATTATAACGTAAATTTCAAATTGACCTAATTACTCGTTTTATAGTGACAAATTCCGGTACTACTCATTTTTATTTCATGAGCGTTTCACCAAGAACGCTTGCTATAGATGTATACACGAATTTCAGTTTTAAATTAATGCAACTAAGTTCTAATTTACTTTGTCTTTACGGTGTTTCGTCTTAAAAACTGTGCGATTGTGATCTTATTTTTTTTTAATAAAGTAACTACAGATCAGTTCGCTATATAGTGACAACTTGTCATCGAGTTAAAGAACCATCGTGGCTATTAAGGCGCATTTTAACACGTGTGAAAATAAATTGGAGAGCGATGAGACGCGTGGTGTTACGAGACATGAGAAGCCGCTATTACTGAAGAATGGGAAAAACTTTAACTATTACATCGTATATGCAGTAAAACAGATGGGAATTCGTTTTGTTAATAAAAATAAATGATAAACTCATTTATCTTTATTGAGTAACAAACAAAACGAATGTTGGTCTAGAAGTTAGATAACATTCATTTACACCTGCGATGTGTGTATTGTCGTAGTATGTTTATTTATTTATTATTTATATATGCCCCGACCACCACTTCGCCATGCCCGTCTGCCTAGTTCAAGAATTGGGCTATCAATTAAACCAAAAGAAATGTTTTTTTTTTCAACTGACTTTTCCTTACTGACGCGCATTCTAACAACTATACTTTATCCCCTTTACTTTTAACCCCTAGGATAGTGGAATTCCTCCTTCAGTCCCCATGAAGATTCCGTTTGATAAAAATTTGAAAGCCCACCAATTGAAATTGCTGTCCACAATAAAAAGGAAAAATCCCGAACGTGCATTTAAAAGTTTCGCATCAAAGGCTTGTATCGTTTTATATTCCAGGTGGCAGAGTATAAGTCTTACCTACTCGTTAAAAAGACACTGCCAACCCATATAGGGTCGGGATTCCACGTATTAGGTATTGACATGAGACTTATGACAAAGACACGAGTGGAAAATAAGTTACAAATCCCAAACATGCCGAAGGAAATATCGCCTCAAACGCCTCAACTCAACTCCAAAAATGCTTTACAGCCGGTGGTAGAGTAAAACTACTACCTAACTTTTGAAAGGGGAAACGCTGCCAACCCTATAGTCGAGCTTCCACGTTAGGTGTTATCGTTGTCACGTGAACAAACCACTGGCTGACGTTCCTATTTTAATAATTGCATGCGAATTTCGTGTCACATATTGTTTTAATGATTGTTACTTAAGTAGGTATCATAAACATAAATTAATAACTACTATCATGTAGTTACGATTGTTCCGCGTACTTTTGATAATGTTTGACGAATACAAACTTTCATTTCGACCTACCGCGTCGTATCACCCACCCGAAATTTTCAGCCGTATAATATAAAGGACAGCCTTCCTTAAGAATTGGGCTTTTAAATGCAAAAATAATATTTTAAACCCGGCTGGTAGATACAAAGATTTGCATGTTCAAAGTATAAAAAAATCGAAATCTAGTAGCTTTATTTTTAGTTAAAAAACATAGATAAAGATAATATTAACAGTAACCGCACCAAATTTGACATAAAAACTATAAATTTAGTGTAGTTTTTATTGTGGTTTGTGGAAATCTGATCTCTCCATAGTTAAGAATCACGTACTATCAAATTTATTCTGTAGTTAGGTCGTCTGACACTGGAAAATTCAGGTCTTAGAAAAATAAATCTAGATAGTTACTGGGAAACAAAATATTTATGTTTTGAAACGAAATTCTCATCGTTTGCATTAAGTAATGTTGGTCTTACTTCGAAACAGGGCGTCCATAAACAATTGTGTTACACTACAGTAAATCAACAAGAGAGAACAAAGAAATGTTTATAGGTTTTATCAGAAAGTGTCATTATTACGGCTATGTTACAATCGTCTTGTTACAAACAACTCCATTTAAAGTAACATACACAAAACATGTTTTAGATTTAAATGTTTTAGAAAATAGCCAACGAGAAAGATCAGCATTTTGATAACAATATAATTTTTAAAGTTTTTTTAATACGTTTAGACATTTATTATTCAAAATAGTTATACAAAAACATTATAACAATGCTACTTGAGTTTTACAGCTATGCTGATCTGTATTCTTAACTAATACAACTGGTAACTAAGTACAAACAATCTACTCGCTAGTTACAGCTACGTAATTTAGTATTCTCAGGTTATCTTTACTAAAAAACCTTTCCTTCTAATCTTTCTACTATTATAAATGGTTTTGTTTTTGTCCTGCTTTCACGAAGCAGTTAAACATCGAACTGACGAGATTTCGCCCAGACAGGCTACTTGAAAAAAAGTAGTTTCGTCATTACGAGTTCATTACCGGTTCACTGGTGTCCTTTTAGAATGAGAAGGGCTAAGGTCGTAGTCTACCTCACTGGCCAAGTTAGGATCGGTAGACTTCACACGCCTCCGATAACTTTGAGGTGAGGCATACATGCAGGTTTCGTCACGACGTTTTCTTACCGTTAGAGCAAGTAATATTTAATTACGTGTGCGGGGAATCGAACTCTTTACCACCGAAAGGTATGCCGACGTCTTACCTACTAGCATCATTTAAGTTTGTTCATAATTTAATGTTTGCATAAATCCACTTCCAAGAATAAAACAACACAACAAACTTTGTAGATATACTGAGAAGACAATACACTAATTTGATAATATTATTTCATTTTTCAATTTGCAAAAGTAGATTTTTGTAAATTAATATTAATTTCATCTCTAAGGCAGGAATGATGATAATTTTAATTTCCAACTGTTATCTTTAGCCGATTTCTCAACACTACACAACTGTGTTATTTATAAAAACCACCCTACAGTGGAAATTTAGTTTTCGCGTGAACTTTCTCAGATATGCGGCTATAACGGCCTCACAAGTACTCCAATCATCTCCGCTGGTGTGCTGTAGAGATAACTATGAGTGTCAGCAATCCGCTTACAATTTAAGCTTGAATTCTACAAAACGAAAGCCTGATCTACAAAGGTAGAACGCACGTAGGTAAACCCGAGTGTTAATACTGACACAAAGCGTATACTTAAATACCAGCTAGTAGTTGACCCATTGTAACTAAATACGATATTATATTATATTTTATAGATTAGCATTGTTGGGAAATCTTTAAGGATAAGTTATTGAATCGGGATAAAACCTTTATAAATATCAATAGTCTTGATAGACCGCGAAGTAGACACTTAATATTATTTGTGAATTGAAAGTAATTATTCACCTTAATTCAGAAGTAATATGGCCAATCAAACGGTTATACGGACGGACGGGGAAAGTGCATTTTCAATTTTCCATTTAACTGATCAAAATATGCACACCATATCGGCGGGTAGCAAGGGCCTCTTATATTATAGAGCCGTGCCGGTCGAAAGCGCTCCACAATCGAATCAGGCTTGAAGTTGAGGGAGGTGTCGCAGTGTGCACCGCGCCTAATTATTGAAAATCACTGAAAACCTACGCGTAGAACGTTTTGACGAGAGATATCGCTATTGTTTTTATTATGTTTCATGGGGCCTTTCCATATCACAGGAGTTAACATATTTTCTTCATATCTTTATTTTATATCTATCCAATTGGATATTAAAATAATTAGGTATAAATCAGAGCTTTTTGGAAGTGGAGTAAGTGGAGGTGGAAAGCTTTAGTATAAGCCGAATATTTTTCTTGAAATATACTTCAACAGTTCAAACACACTTTATATCTATGTCCTTTTACTATGACATAGTGTTTTGGTTCTGTCTGATTTAACAACTCATGTCAGTAATGTCAAATTTTACGTCCCAAACTCCATTTAAAATTGTGATGAAACAGAAAATTAATACCTATAAAAATATTCGATTCAATACATATTTTCCTTCGGTAAACGCGATTTTGGGAACTTATCAATGCACAATTCGAAACCCCTAGTTAAACAAACGCGAAATTAACTTAATAAAGATGTTTAGGAAAATAAAACGGCGAAGGGGTGCCAAAGGGTGGACTCGTTATGGTTTTCGATACAACGGGGGTGGATAAAGGCTATTGATATTTTTTGGACACTTTTTATTTTCATAAGAACGAAGTTTTAAATATATCAATTGAAATAAGTACCTTTTATTTTAATGGAAACTTTGATAGCCTAGTACAGCCTAGTAGTGTACAGCCAAGTGGGTAAATCTTGGATTTTCCTTTTATTATTCGGAGTTGTGTGAAGGAAACATCGTGACCTGCATGACTCAGACTTCTCCATACTGTTCTCAAGGACTGTGAAGACGAAGTATTCAGACCCCTTATTATTTTCAGACCCTTTTGAAATTTAGAGGATACCCGAATTTCATTTTTGTTGTTGACTAGCTGTGCAGTATGACACCATTTTTAAATTAGTAGTGTAAAGTGTAGCGTTAGACAGCCGTGGTTTCTTTAATGGGTTTTTATTTTTTATACTAACGAAGGTGTTTATATTTCTTCTCCTTAAAAATGTAAATGAATAAAAAAAACTTTTTGTAGTAAACGAAAAAGAACTACAAAATCGGTTTTTAATTAGCAGAATAAACAAGTAAAAATATACAAAAAAACAACATTCGGTTCATTGAGACCCTCCTCCTTTTTTTTTTAATCCGTTGAAAATACTGATACACCTTTGAAATTATAATAACGTCTCATTAAACCCACGGAAACCTTTCTTAGTTCTCTGAATAAAATATATAAAATGATATAAATCATAAAAATTTCATAAATATGAACGGAAATTTTATAAATATATCTACCTTCTCTTGTTTAGTATGTTTTACTCGTGTATTGTTATTTAGATTTATATGGTTTTATTAAATTAGTTCAAAAGAATACACTTCTTTTAAGGCCGTGTAATTTTTTTATATACCTAAATCCTATAAGACTCAAAAGTCAGACTCAATTCTAATAGGTCTTTGTGACATATATACATAGATCCGTCTTCAATAACACAAAGTTGAGTAAATTATTTTGGAATGAGTTCCGAGTTTTATATTATAAATGTTCTGTTTCTACTTAAATAAAATGATTCGACGAATGAATATACTTAATCGAATCAGAGTCAAATCAATTGACGTGCGTGATAAAAAGTAATCAAATAAGAAATTGTTTCAAGATTAAACCGAAAAACAATTATATATTGTAAGCAATAATACTTATAATTCATAAAAAAATATGCGCGTTGCTATTGTGTTAAACAAAGTTGATTGTCGTGTTTTTTTTCTATTAATTATTATAATTCTACTCTTACAACATTGTAAACAAAATCCAGACGAATTCTATTATATTACTATGTAGATCAATGCATATCGCAGTACTATAGAGGGAAAACTAATACAAATATTTTTATTACTTCCGCTTTTATATTACTTTTGTATTTGTATAGACTCACTTCACATCACACATGTTTTGCGACATCTTTTTGATGTCGCAAAACATGAAATACGGCGGGTCAGGTCGCCAATACGCGTGGCAACACACATTAGGGGCAAAACTGAGTTTCTGATTAATGGGATGTTTATTTTAATAGTTTACAGTACCTATAAATTTGGATGTAATATTTATACTATTATAGTTGGGTGCCTAGATTAAATTATTGATCATGGTGTGCTTTGATAAAAATAAAACTAATATAAACGGAGATTATTTTTTCCGAGTTCTTTTAACGTGGTTTTGGTTAAGTCAGATTTACTTCATGTTTTGAATAAGCCATACCTGTTATTTCCTATACGAAATAGTTTCGATGTTTCACAACCTGGACCTGCGACATCTAATACTTTTTTATTAAAAACGTATTAAATCAATGTTTAAACACATTGATTTAATATCATATTTTTATATATTTTTTTTTATTACTTATATACACAATATTCAAATTTGTCTGTGACATTCAAATTGGCTTCGACTTTGTGATTATTTTAAATCTTATACTTATAACTAAGCACGTTTTTACCACATAGCTTTAGCTTGCAGTGACCCCTCAGACCTCTCCTACGAGAGAAGACGGCTGTGCCCAGCAATGGGACATTCACAAGGATGACGATAATGAAAGAAGATTTGGCTCCTTTTGGAATCAGGACTCTATAATGTTCGTGCGCAAATTCAAAATTCATAAGCAATCGAAAAGCAATTCGTTGATAAATACAATTGCCGGGACATGCCGGATGCGGCCCAATTGAACGGGATATTATCCATCTATTGCAATTCCAAGCTGCCCCATTACCTTCGACTGCGTCAGTCGGCAACATTTCTAATCAATTATAACATACCTATACCGTAATGGAGATGGGTAAGTATGAACCGCGATGATTTAACAATAAAAATATAGCGTCTAATGGACAGATCCATGGAAAACCTGAAGTAAAAATAATAGGATAACACAACACAAAACTAACTTCTAGATAATACGCAGGAATGCAATGGTAGGCAAATCCAGCTAAGAATAACTAGGAAAACTGTTATACATTGAGGTTTTCTGACAAATAGGTTTCAAACCTTCCAACATCATCACCTACAAGGATTCACTGCATAACATTGGTTTTTGCAAAAGCACCAACACCCACGGTCCTTCGGCTTTCGTTATTTTACATTTTAAGGTCGGCTACCTAGAGGGCTCTGAACATCGTCCCACAATGCGCTTACGGCCTCTATTCCTAAATAGGTCGACCCCAAAGGCTATAAGTTCTTGAGTAATGACCTTATCCTTTGGGCTATATCAGTCTGGTTCTCTTATGGATTTCGTCGTTATGAACTATGTCCCCAATCAGACTGGATCCATTAGATTTACCCACAAGCCCAATTGGAATTCCATAGCTGAGCGACTAAGAGTTTGTGGACGTAGCCCAATGTCAGAGTAAACGTTGTCGCCCAGTACTTTCCGGGTAAAAAATATTCATTAAATACCTTCGCCTACAGCTTCGGTACTAATTCAGAGTATGGAAATTATTATTGACGGCCGATTGCCGCAGTTTGCAGCGACCCTGCTTTCTAAACCCAAGGCCGTAGGTTCGATTCCCACTACTGGAAAATGTTTGTGTGATGAGCATGAATGTTTTTCAGTGTCTGGGTGTTTATACGTATATTCTAAGTATTTATGTATATTATTCATAAAAATATTCATCAGTTATCTTAGTAGGTACCCATAACACAAGCTACGCTTACTTTGGGGCTAGGCGGCGATGTGTGTATTGTCGTAGTATATTTATTTATTTATTTATTATTACTGTGCAAGATCGGAGAGGACACACGTTAGGCCGTCGGTCCAAGACATGTGTTGTCAGATGAAATGGAACAGAGTATATAAGCTCCTCTCTCCTATAAGATACATGCCTGTGACCAGCTATAGAACGAGGACAGCTATAGGCTGAGGATAACAGTGAAGATCATTGTCTTCGGAAATCTTATTTCTTCTTGGTTGATTTCTCCTACATTGCATTACATCTTACAATACATACTAAATAGTTTACAGTAAATATTCATCTCTATCGAGTGCAGATTGGTATGCAATATATGCAGCAGTACATTCTTATTTACCTGGCCTTCGAACTTCCGACTACGCCACCTCGCATAAAGAGTTTCATATAAAATATGTATACGGACGCTCTATATAAATTATCTGCTAGCAGAAGTGGGGCAAAAACTCTCAGTCTAACACCGTCCGCAAATAGGTAATACACAGAGTTAAAAACTTTCTACACAGTTGGTGTGACCAATTAATAGAGGCCTGATCGCGTTTGTGTTGGTGCCCCGCATGTACTGATTGGCGAGGTATTGTGCTTGAAGTTGAGTGAATTAGGAGGAAATAGGGTTACCGGTACGCCAAAGAGAGATCGGTCCTGTTCCCTAACACAAATATAACAGCTTTTCCATTGGAAAGGTAATGAGATGCGAGAGCTCCTGCCTAGAAAATGCCGATTCATATTTGCCTTGAAGGTACTAAAGTAATATGTGACAGGAAACACAGTTGCCGGCAAGACGCTTCGTACCTTAGCAGCACTTCATTATTGGACTTCTACAGGGATTCTTGATTTTTTCTTGCGCCAGATCTGTGTCACCACTTTACCCCGATGGGATCTTCTGGTTCCTCAAAGCTATGTGCCCCATCTAGTGCCACTTCACCTTCACAAACCGCCATACTTTACTTCTAGCTTTGGTTCTTCGACTAGAAAAATATATAGAACTGCATTTCAAAAGCTAAGCTTGGCGTACGTAGAGGGGTTTTTCCCATTCCGTACTAGACACGGCGATTTTTGAACGTCGTTACAAATAATAATAAAGTTAGGGATGGTACGGATGTCGACCACACAGGGCTTTGTTGTTTTGTACCGCTCCAAATGCCGATGTTCGGCGTTTTATCCCATTATTTATTTTATGACTTTGACAAACCAATTTTTATTTTTTATAGTAGACAAAAATTTATATTCGTTTGCTGCAACTTACGCGTGCTTTTGCAAAAATACTTACAGAATATTTTTACACTAGCGGTCCGTCGCGACTTTGTCCCCATTTAAGTCAACCTTAAAAGATAGCCATATACAGCCGCGGTCTTTTTTTTTAAGGGGAATGAATTTGTGATACATGATTTTATCGAAACGCTGCGGAAGCTCCCAAATGAAAAAGAACCACCCATTTTGAAGCATTCTTCATTGGTGCTATGCTCCTACTGGTCTTAACGTAATGATATTTAATGGACTATCTAATCTCGAGCTTCTACCCAATGCGATAGCACCACTTCAACAGATAATTATGTAAATGAAATTAGCAATTTATTTCTAGTTCGATGATTCATCATTGAGTTTTTGGAGTAAGGGATCAACTATTCTTCCTTTTTAGTCTACTGGTAACCAGATGGATGGCAGTTTGTTCGGACAGGCAGAGAACTATCACTGCCCGTATGTACCCGCTGTTTAATGAGTTATTAGTTAATTAATTAATTATTATTAACTACTTTGAGTTTTGATTCTTTATGTATTTTTATGTAGATTTAAATTGAAAACCGGTAGCAACCCTATACGATAAGAGTACCCGCACCAGCCTTCACTATTAACAATGCACATCATCCTATATCTAAATTCTATGCTATATCATCGAAAGCTTATTTATTAATGTTAGCAATTTGGGTCCTTCACACCTAAACAGTTTTGAAACATCACAAAATCTTTACCTATCCGTGTCCTATGCAAAAGCCGTGATAGCCTAGTGGTGAGAGCTTCGGCCTCTCTTTCAGGTGAATCGCGCTCGATCCCAATCGCACACCTCCAAATTTTTGTACTGACGTGCGTTTCTAATAAAAAAATTAAAAAAAATCTTTTCATATTTTGTATATACTACGACACTAAAAACATCGCCATCTAGCCTCAAGGTAAGCGTAGTTTGTGTTATGATTACTAAGATGACTGATGATTACTTTTATGAAAAATATACATAAATGCTTATAATATACAGATAAACATCCGGACACTGAAAAATATTCATGATCATAACACAAACCTTTTTGCAGTTAGACTCAAAAAGCCGAGTCGCTGCCCACTGCGCCAAGACCATTACACAATATATCTAAGAGCAGTCGTGTTCTTATAGCGTGATTGCGTTTAAAAATATTGGTATGAATTAATGAACTCATATATACCTAAATACTTTCATCGAAGTTACGGCTAACGAAGAGATTCAGGCATATAATGACAAAGTGGGCCTAATCTGACGAATTTGTTCGAAAATCCGCTCCACCCACCCCTCACCGTGCCGATGCGTATAATTAACTAGACCGATGTATCAGCCAATTCGATGGTTATTAATTCAGGACACTTTTTCTTCTTCCTTTTGTTTCGAACAATATGAGAAAAGACATGCGAATATAATCAGCGCCCGTTGTTTCGGAATTATATCGAAGAATTAGCAGTCGTACAATGGTAAATTAAATCCCCGCATCATCCGAATCATCATTGCAGACATAATGAACGTGTTTAAAGGCTAGTTGTAATTGGTAATATTCCATTCTCTCTATAGGAGTTACCGAGTTTGATTTAACGGTGAAGTAAAAACATTGCGAGGAAACCTGCATGCCTTATAGTTGTGAAGCGCGCGTGTGAAGTCACCAATGCGCACTTGTGGTCACCAAGGCGGTGGCTTTGGTGACCACACTGGTGGTCACTAAATTATCTCAGATTATGATAGGAGATGCCCTAAAGTCGGGTAATAGCTTGACAATGGCAGTCGTTATCATTTCAATTATGGACATAGACCTTCCTCATCCATCTGCTATCCGCTGATTTCTCTACGCTGTCTGTCCACCGGGCTGGAAGGTATTCGAAGCTATAACTTGGATGTGGTCTCCGCTCTAGGATGATCGGGCTTTTACGTCCTTTTAAATAAATAGGTACATATATTAGTTTTTAAGTCAAGGAAACTGTTCTATAAAAGAAACTCTTACGATACCTGTAGTTAGTTGGTTAGTTTTAAGTTTTTCTCATGATGACGAATACAATAAAGGTTAAACTACAATATATTCGAAGTCTTCGGGTATCTGATCTAAACTATCTACTATCTATTCATATATTTATCAAAATCATTTCAAAAATCGTATACCACGAGTTTAATTCATCATTTCGGAGTTTTTCGGTCAGTAGTCGGAGCGCGAAAAAAATCAAAAGCTTTATTTACTTAGGAAGACGTACCAGACGTAACATAAAATTCGAATAAATAATTCAGGAGCACCATTACGTCGCTCCAGAGACGGAGAATCGACCTGAGGAAACTACGCCCTTAAATATTTTATCACAGGCGTTATATGTATTGCAATTTTCATTAATGATTGATGAGGATTTCAGTTGGGGAAGGAAAGCCTGCCGACCGACAACACCCATACATAACTAATATGTACCGTGCGCCCGGCCTGGCTAATCTGGGAGCAGAGTTAATATGGTGCCGAAACTACGCCTACTGTATTTATTGTCCAATTATATTAACTTACGATTACTCAACTACTGGTCCACGTATTTGGCATTTAACAGAAGGGCATGCCTGCACCTAGATGGCTGATTTCTGAAAAAATAAGTTAGAAAAGTTGACTGACGTCACCACCTACCACATAAGAAATAAATTCCCAATAGGTATCAGTTTACGGTATAATGATTTGCCCAACAAAGAAATATATCTAAGTACTCTAGTTAGTACTTTATTTGCCTAAACTACTGGTTGTGACCCCAATCGTGTATGCCTAGCAGCGTCTTGAGTCTCTTTTGTGATTACTTTTGACCATGTACTTAGTATACCAGCTTTGAGTTTTCTGATTTCTAGGTTTCAATTAGCTAAACAATAAGTCTTTTCACGTCTACGACCCTTCAAATATTTCGTGTAATACGCACTAATAATGCACCAGAGATGCGCTGGATTCATTTATCGCACTCCTACAGTAAAACATTAATATGAAGATAAAAATACCATTTTATAACTTACCCAATCGTACGATCAGGTTAAAGGCAAAAGCAGCATAAAGCAAAAATCTTTCCCAGCTACTGCAATATTTTACCGCGAAAAATCCACCAATATATGTAGTTATGCAAGAACAATAGTAGATAACGAAGAGCGAGTGTTTGGTGTTCGAATCAACGTAAAAACAGTCGGCCGTCGCTGCCAAAAGCCATATACTCTCGCACCGGTTAGAACACATGTAGATGCCAAACAAATAATATTCTAATAGCATTATTTTTTCTTTATTTATTCAACTGCGTCATCTAAATGTTACATACACATCCAGTTTATACTCGTGTGAAGCTTTATTACTCCGCGGGGTGGGATATATTTATAATGGTAAATGTTTGCGAATATTTTACTAACCGGCTGAGGTCCGTCCGAACCTTGGTAACGTAAGTCTTCAATCAATCAATCAATTTTTATTTTGTACATGCAGTACGTTTACATAGGTGTCAATTCTTTTTATAACAATCCTGCTAAGATTGGCGTTCAAAAAATTGTCGTTAGTCATTTTAAAATTTTTTAACATTAAATAACAAGTCACATTTTACACAAGTAAAAACAAAAAAAAAGGGAAATACCAAAATTAATTTAAATCATATAAAAAATAAATACTGAAAAATTACAATGTATTAATGAATGTCTATAATTATTACAATTTTCCATTAAGACACGATAATAAAGCCTATACAAAAATTTGTCAAATAACACTGGTTTGAAATAGTCAAAATCATGGCAACAATAAATAACCACGAGGGCGAAGAAGCGAGTGGCAATGCTAAAAATATAGTAAACAAATCGTGTGACGAACACTAGAGACAGGATTCGCCGAAGGTCTATAGAAGAAGTCAGGTTAAAACTGGGGTCGGAAATTTATACGATAGCCTTGAAGCCGCCTTACCTACATCAGATAGAGCAAGTATGTTTGTTGTTTACTAGCATTTTAATTCGAATTTTAGTTTGCAACGTTCTGCAATAAAATCCGATCATGTTACGGTCTTTAAAAAAGGTACAAGGTAGAATAGAATAGAGTAGATAATGTGTTGAGTGCTTAAAACACACGGTCACAAAGGGGGAGGTCTCGGAGTCGAACATTTCAATGCGCGGACAAGCGATTAATTCACAGAGGTCCTTCGAACTAGCGTCACACGGTGTTTCGCGTCGATGCCTCTAACTTGGCAATCATCAATGGTTAACGTCACCTAGTTCAATAAATGGCGTCACTGTAATTTGGCAAAAATCTGTTAAAATTTGAAAAAAAAAGAAAAAAAATTAAATTAATATTTAAACGGGTATTGTTAAGAGTGCTGACTTCCAATAACAACGCCATCTAAAGAAGATGCTCATTTGATGTATATTTTAATATTAAATAATTGTTCATTGAGTTTAGATAGACAGCATTTACTTTTTTTATAGTAAATTATCATGTAATAAATATTCAGTAATATATAGTACTTTGAATGATGTGGCTCGGCAACCAGTCTCAACTTCTCTATTGGTTGTCCTTAATCGGATACTCCATTTGGTCCGTCCATCCCACCGGTGATCTTTCACGCTGCTTTTTCTTTCGATTTAGGGAGGATTTTTGTATGTTATAAATAAATTAATATACTACGACCATACACACATCGCCATATAGCCCCAAGGTAATAGCAACTACTTGTAATGGGTACTAAGATGACTGATGAATATTATTATGAATATAATATAATTAAATACTTAGACACTGTAAAACACTTATGTTCCTCACAAAATCATATACCAAATGTGGTAATCGACCCCACAGCCTTGGGCTCAAAAAGCAGCGTCGCTGCCCACTGCGTCAATCGGCAGTAATTCGGCTTGCATCTATCGTGAAAACTATAAATAGATCTTGAGGTAAGCGCACTTGGCAAAAATTGCACGTGCATGTATAATACAAAGAATATAGCTAAGTGGTCTTCTTATTGTTACGAATGCATGTAGATATATTTCACACAAATTTACGAAGGGCGGCGAAGTATCTCGAGGGTGATCGTTTGACGCGCGGACAGGTGTTTAATTTGCAAATGGCGCTCTTTAAAGTATTCAGGGGGAAAATGGGTCTTTGCATGATATGAGAACGTTTGCGATATCACGAGTTATGGCAACTAATCTTAAGAAACACTTGGAAGCGTATATACTTTTTAAAATTATTTTTTCAAAAATAAAAGGCATTGGAACACCCCCTGCCACTAACCACTGGGCTATCACCGCTACGCTCTCTGGTAGTATTATACATTTTCCCAAGTATATTTTTTATATCACATGTAACCTAAAGTCACACAGCGAAAAAATAAAATATGTATATAGGAAATTTAATAAAACAAAAAGCACGAGAAGTAATTTAAAACGATTTATTTTTAACTAGTTGCGACCGTTTACTTAAAAATATTTTCTATTCGTCTCAAGATAAAATCTGTATTAAATAATGCTACCATTGGTTCTGTGGTTTAGACAAACAAACGTAACATATACTACTTAAATGTTATTACAAATTCCGCAGGAACCCTTCACTTTTCCGTGATAAAAAGTATCCTATGTCCGGGATGCGAGCTGTCTTTGTGCCAAATTAAATTAAGTTCGGTGCGGTGGTTTTGCTGAACATAAGTAGCAAGCAAACAGTTGCACTTTCTCGTTTATATTACGAGTATGGAGTATTGTTACAAACAAAGCCACACAGAATGTGCCCAAAAACCCGTGCTTAATGTTCACGAATGTTTGTTACGCGGAGTTTCAAAGGGCGGGGCGCGCGGCGGCGTCTCAGGGGCGATCGTTTTGACGCGTGGACAGTCGATTAATTCACTCGCCATCAGAGGTCCTTTGAACAAGCGTCCGCGTCACACGGTATCTCGCTCCGATGCCTCCAACTTTGCAATCAACAATGGCCAACTTCGTCCGTGACAACAATACGTGCCGCTGTGGTAACTATTGCAAAAAGCCTTCACAATGCACGATGTCACATAATGGATGTTTGGACAGAGATTTTCCGATCGGGATAATTTATCTCTAAAAAGAAGTGCCCCTGTTTCCCCATTAATGTTTTGTTTTAAATGCGGAGGCTTAAAAACGTGGAGAGATAGTAAAAGTATTGCGTGAACTTCCGGGATAAAAATGGCCGATAAAATATCTCTATGCGAAGAATCACGTCAGTTAGTTGCTCTGTGTTGCTGGTTGTTTTAAAAAAAACCGACTCTTTCACCTTTATAATAGGTATTATTAATGAGAAAATGTTGAAGACAATGGTTACTTTACTAGATTTTAAATTGTATGCCAAACTTTTCTTTTTTTGACGCATCTGACTGGTGTTTGGTTTGCGATCATTCCGCCAAATTTGTTACCTATTTGACTTTCTTAGTTGCAATCTAAATAATAAGTAACACAAATAGGTTAAAATACAAATATTTCCATGCCTATTGACGTACCTCTGCTTGGAACAGGCCTCCACTCTCATATGAAAGAGGGTTTTAAAGCCCAGACCCTAAACACTGTGCCTATACTTCAGATGTTATGTTTGTTTTAGTTTTTAACTTTTATTATCACATGTTAGTGAAAAGGCTACAGGCATGGACATTGCCAATTTTCTAACGTGAGGTAACGTGTTTCTAATTCTGACAGAGAAAACCCCATTACTTATTTTTGGTCAGAACTGGGAAATTAATTCAAAAACTCACGATCCGTATTATAATTTGTTTGTGAAACTACATTAACGAGACCTACTATTTATTCTAAAAAAATATGTAATTACAAAGAATATTTGTAAAATTAAATAAGGTACAAAAGTTTTTTGTGTTATTCAAAATACTTCTCACATGGCCAGTAAAAAGTTGACCGATAAAAAAATAGAAACCTCTATTTTATTATCATTGACCATGCCAATGTGATAATGCACCAAAGCAGGTAAGTATATAGCACTATTGCAGATAAATAGGTGTACATCAATGTCCATCTCTATAAACGAAATCGCCTTTGACGACAGAAACAAACGTTCTGGGAATTAATCGATTCCTCTACCATTCATGGAATGATGTAGCTACCTAGGTACTAATTCCAAATTAAAGCTTCAATCGCCCTAAGCACGTATGCACATGCGATTGTAGATTAAGCTGCGTTTACACTTAGGTATAGGTACCGTTCGAAATCCGGGTCTGAAATTATTGTGTACTTTCCTCGGGGCCCTCGCTCACATCCCGGATATCTAATCTGCAAGCGTTTACTCGCTCGGAAACAATGTGTGCCTCGCTTTATGTATTTCACAGACCGAAGAGTTAGGTCCGGACGCAATAACGGGCTGGCTAGATATACCTATATTGGCCGACTTAAATATTCAACGTTCTGATCGCTAACGAACTTATATAGGTTCTCGTATTGTCTTGACGTTCGTGAAAATTCGAAACGCGTGCTACTGACGCTACCTTCCATTTGTCTTCTCCTTTAGCCGGGTTTATATGACGAAATTTCGAAAAGTAAGTGTTTTAAAATTTTGTTTTTTGATGTCTTTAAATGTACAGGAATCGCAGAGATAATGCTGATGTATTTAGCAATTATTTGATAATAATGGTTTATTGGATCATCTTGAAGACACTCGATTCGCTGTTATATGTTATTTATACCGTTTACGACGCCCGCAAAAAGTCACTGTTTTAGATGTCGTATAATTTAGAGGTATCGCAGAGATGATTGATTCATTTAAGCTTTAATTTGCAATTTTTTTGATTTTTTATCGGATCATCTTGGACCCTTGTATGTATTTTGTCGTGTGCTATGTTAAGCGTCTTCGAACTTAACACACCTTAAAAAGACAAATCTGCTACACCAATTTCACGTTCTCACACTTAAATTAACGGCGCTAGTTTTATAGTCATACCGCGGGGAGCGCGAAACTACTTTTGTTTCACGAATTGCATGCATTACGGAATTAGAAGCTTACACCTCAAATTGTTGATGGAATTCATGTTTAGCATCTCATTTGATGCCATTAATTTCGTAATGTAAATCCGGCTTAACGTACATTCGAATAACGTGCGAAATGGGAGTATCTTTAAGTAGCTTACACTGATTATTGAGTACTGTGGATTTATATTATCCAACGAGATTAGTTCACCTATGTACCTACTCTTAATAAATCAAGTACCCATTTATCTGTAATCATAATGATGATAATCAATACTGAAAAAAAAACAAAAGAGTTTGTTTTTTTTTTTTTGTTTAGGCACGCTAATCCGTCGGCCTGTCGGATTTGAAAAATCTTTTATGATTTTTGTAGTCCAATTCTTAGGAAATGTAATTTTATAAAAGACCGCTGTTATTTCAATGGAATTTTTTAATGGAATCTGATTTTAACGACAATTTGAGTATTAATACATGATAATTCTTCCCCAATCCGGGGGTGAAAATGAAAGTATAATTTAATACCCACTCCCGGTTTTATGTCGTTGTATACACATATAATAAAGACATAAAACTACTTATTTTACTGATCGATTATTTTTCTATAATATTGTAATGTATAAGCGAAATACCGTTAAACCCATTAATGAAGAATTCAAGAAGGTATAACATAAATGTTTATTTTTGGGAATTGCTAACGAACCCTTTACCTTTCAGGGTTTATAATAGAACCAATGACAGTTTCAGAACACAATTTCAATTGCAAATACCACCGAGATCAGTTTTTCGGCCAGGATATGAACAGGTATCAGATTCCTTTTTTTTAAATCCCGCGAGAAACTTTTTCCGAGTGAGTATTATCCAATGTCTATATACAAGTTGCAAGCTACATGTGTGCAAATTTTAATCAAAATAATATAGGTAAAAAACAAATAAAAAATCGTGTTTGTACTTATGTACACGCGTTAGAAGTTATACTCCTTTAGCGTAACGAGATAAAAAATTAAAATCATATTTCATAAATTTAATCTTTCGCCTTATTCTACCTTTGTAGTAAAAGGTATTTAATAGATTCAAAGTTTTATTTTATATTATAACGCAATATCAGTTAGTTAATTTAACAAACCTTATAACTAGGCTAACTTCTAATTGTCGGTTTTTTGAGACGGTGCGCTTAGTAAGAATTTAATCTCATTATTTTAACCTAACGTGCCAAAAGAAGTATAACTTCTAAAAATAAACAGACACAATTTCATATTTATAATAGATATTAATTTGTATGTATGTATGGTTAAACTCGTTGGGCGAATGATGCAGGAAGACACTTAGTCTAAATTGCAATTATTGGATAGGTAGCCTATTTTAACATTCGGAATTAACCAAAATGCAGATACGGCTGTAGGCGTCCGCGATAGCACACCCCCTGGACCGTTCGAAACAATCGGACATAGGAAGTATCGAGTGGAGATACGTAAACAACGGGGTGCGCTCTGCAATTCTGATTCATTATGCCCAGTATATACACGATCAACGGCGCTATTCTCTAAACAAGCAGCCTCGTTAACAACGTTGGTGCAGCGACGAGGTAAAAGATTTATAAATTAATTATGCAAATTAAGAGAAACCGTAAACTACATACTTACAGTGAGCTATCTACTTTCAAAACATAAAGAACAGGAAATAATAATAAAGTAAGCGAAAGCGTTCTAAAAAATATTGATATATCTGTCTCGCTTTCTTAAAATTAAAAAAAAGTATAATCAAGTAAGATTAACTAAGTTTGATTTCAGAGCTCTAAGCTCTAAGCTCTACACAAATTCTTATTATTTGCTAGCCCACGGTTTTGCGCGCGGTTTTATCGGATTTATCCGAACCCTATAAGAACTTTTAGTTTTACCAGGTAAAAAAGGGTAATATTCAGGATTTTAGCGATGTATTTACTAAATGTCATCAAGATCGGTGTAGTGGCTGAGCCAAACAATCAAACCCACGCAATCTCGCGTTTATAATATTAGTATGGATGGTATAGAAAGCCTGTGCCGGAATTGAAATTATTGTTAGCATTCTTATGATCAAATCTGTGCGGCCGGCGTGTGCAGCGACGAGCATTCAGTTTAACACAATAGCACTATCCGAACGCTTCTTCGCATGGATCCAAACGCTCCCCGCGCAACGCTAAACATAATCATATTGAAATCATTTTCAATCGCTCCAACAGACGCATACATTTTCTTCCCTGGCTAAGCTTTTTGCCATTTTCAGTGTGCTTAACAGAATTGGACTAATATTTCGTACATTGTTTGGCAGGCTTGACTTGATTCGATTTAACGCCGGACACTGATAGATATATGAGGATATGGAATTCGCCAATACAATCTGTTTATTTCCATATTTAACTATTATTAGTAGACCCGTGCAACTTCTTCACAAAATCGTTTATTACCGGAAAACACGAATAAAATGACATTTTCTAAAAATGAATCCTAGCTAGATCGATTTATTGCCCCCGAAACCTGTATACTAAATTTCATGAAAGTCGTTGGAGCCGATTCCGAGATTCCAATTTTATATATACAAGAATTGCTCGTTTAAAGATATAAGATTATTATTATTACTCTTTATTTGTACACCACATGAAAAGTTATACAAGAAAAAAACAAACATAAAAATAGAAGTAGAATACAAAAGGCCTTATCGCTTAGTAGCGATCTCTGTCAGGCAACTTTAGAATTAGGAAAAAAAGAGGAGAACTAACTGCAGGTGAAATATATACATTAGTATTTGTTCATTGTAAAGTCAACATCTCCTGAGGATACTTGGGTGTCGAAACTAAATGTACGTAAAGATCGATAGATATGGTGTGAGGCATAAATATTGCACAAATAAAATAATTTACTTCTCATTTTTAAGTTTGTGTAAATTAAACTGTAACACTTTTTGAACTTAGATTAGTTAATGATCGGACCTTCAATTAGTCTTAGATTTTAAATTTTGTCATTTTTTAACTACTTATTCTTTGTCAGTCGCGCTAAGATTTGCGTTTGAGCCAAACAAACGTAAATTATAAAATGGAACAGATGTTATAATGAATCCCGTAGGAACCTTTTATTTCCCGAGATAAAAAATATTCTATGTCCGTCACCAGGCCTCGCTATCCCAGTGCAAAATGTAATTAAAATAGAACATAGCTTTCCTGCATTCCCACCTGGTGGTAAGTGATGATGCAGTCTAAGATGGTAAAGGGCTTACCTAATAGAGAGTATGGTAGTCAAATCTATCCTATGCCCCTAAACGGCTTCGTAGGGTGGTGTAAAGCCAATGTAGAATCAGATCTGACCAAAGTAAATTCAGAACTTATATTTTTCAGAAAACATTACAACTTATAATTTTATTTTAACAGAAATTCCCAAATCGGCCCTGGCGGGAATCAAACCCTAGATCTTCAACTTACCAACTTATCGCGGCGCCTGAGAGGTCGTCATGTAACAAACAAACAGACATAAAGTCAATTTTTTCTTGTCTTATAATGTAAACTTACTTTTTACCTTTTTATTTTCAAGATGTTAAGAAAAAAAAATCTTTGTTTTTTTATCGATTTTCTTGTTGTTTTATTGATATGTTTAGAACATACTTTAATCTAAATAGATATGCGTACGTTATAAGTAGTTATTCGTATTCGTTATAAGAAAAGTTAGAAAATTGGTGTGTACACCTTTTTACAATTATAACATTCGTATTTACTCGTAGCTACAGTACCTACCTGTACTGTAACGCTTAGTTACCTCGCACGCCCGTGGTGGTAACCAGCCTTATTATCAAAACACCCGTGGTCGTACATTTGTGCAGCTATATGTGTTCTATACTTGGAACTGTCAATAGCCTCCATCAGATTTTGCCTGGCGAGTTGACAAGCAATAATCAAATATCGCAGTTAGCATGGCCGGACATACTGCGAAGCCGAGTATGCCGTGTTCCTATTTAGCTTACACACTTTCAATTAAGACCCCTCATTCTATGAACTGATGAAGACCATCCATCCTATTACACTCAGCTTGTACAGTTTGATACGCTTTTAGTTAATCCCAAATCCTAATATTATAAACGAAGTGGGCTGGTTTGTTTGTACTTCGTTCACGCAGCGACTGAGCTGCGGATTGACGCCATTTTAAGCATAAAGATAGTTCACAATTTTGTGTTTTAACTAGCACACCGCCCCGGCTTTGCGTAGGTTAAATTCGTGAAATAAGCGTATAGTTACTGTCATGTAAATTTATTTTTCGACGACTCGCAAAATATTATTTTTTATAGTTAAAAAAAACCTTAACTAGGTTTTACTTTGGACCTTGGTTAATGATATGAAGAAGGGGATGATGCATCCTAAAATGGAGGGCGTTTGTCTAGAAGCTGCAAATTCATTTTATATCGAAGCTGGCAGGGCATTCCAAATCTTTGCGGTGACGCAAAGCTTTTGGTACGCGTCCATGGAGTATAAACTATGTGCTTTAGATGCCTCCCAGTTCAATGGTAAAATGTGAAGAGCGAGTAAGATCAAATAACAATATAGAATTTGGCGTGGGCATCCCTTTACTCTCGGAGAAACGATAAGTTTGATTTAATTTTTTTTTCACCACCGTTCTTACGTGATAATTAAGTAGAATCGTCCAACGGCGCATCAATGAGGATCCAGAGCGCACTCAGTTTTTTTTTATTTGTAATCAACTTTCGGTAACTTTTGATGCAGTTTCCGAGAAATTGTTAAATGAAATTTTTTAAAACTACGCTTTTGTAGATTTCAGATATTCGAGCGTTAGCGCTGGATAGTATTAAATTTGAAGCTAGAGTACGTTTTATATTGGAAATTTTTAAGCCTCGTAGACTAACGATACGAGGATTCTTGGTGTCTTAGTTAACCATGTAATTTCATATGTAGCTTGTATCATCTATTTGGGACTTTAGCGGTCAAACACCAAACAATCATTTACGTTTCTAAACGGCTTCAAATATTACACATATCATTAAAATTGGTCAAGATTGCTCAGAGTGACACTGTTCCATACCACATAGAGAATAAAAAAACAACAAAATCACAGTTTCCCTGACCGATTTCAGAACCGGTGGTCAATTTCCAGAAAGGTTTTCAACTACGCGGGAGATATAACAGTTCACAAGTGAGTGCGGTAACACAGGTGCACTCAGTGTTCTCTAACTTTCATACGTCGGGACGTCAACTTCGACACGACCGAAAAGAGATCAGGCGCAGGACCGACAGCTTAACGTGCTCTCCGAGCCACAGGGGTAAATCACCGCCAATAAAGTTATTCTCATTATTAAATTTCCTAACATCTAGAAATCTTCTTGATACAAAATATTAATACAATTCACTGGTCTGACGCGCCGATAAAACCCAGGTCCTGGTGATCTCCAGTCGAATAATTATCTGCACTGGACCAACGAGGCATTCAAACAACATAGAAAACATACAGAGTTATGGCATCAACCAAGAGAAAATACGTTCGAATTATAACCTCTCCCTTTTGGAAATTGGTTGAAAATATAAATGTCAAGTCATTAGTGCATTACCTCGAATGGCTCTGCGACAGTGGGTCTGAAATATTAATCATCCGCGGAAACAGTCTACGAAATGTTAAACGGACGGGCGATCGTTCATTTGACATTATAAACTTTTGCTTCACCCTGCATTCTTATACTTAATCATTAATGCCATTTCGTAACTAGTGCCTTACATTACTTGTTTAAAACGGAACTCCCGTAAATATCACTTATAGATTTAGAGAAATTATAAGAATTGTTTGTGGTTTATAACGCGTACTTCTATGTATTCTATGTCTACCTTAACTCATTTATGACTTGAATTCACTTTTGCACTAATATGAGTTTGTATTTATCTCTAAGGCATTTGCTTTACCTGCAAAGTCAGTAAATTATCGACTTCAACATGATTAACATTTAATAATAATTGTTATTAATGTTATTGTAATTTCAAATAGATATTTTGATTGTACCAAGTGGCAAAGTAACACCACATAAATTAAAATCAGCTTAATAATGATTTGCATGCGTAATTTAGGTAGTACTGTTAATGCGTCCATATTTTTGTAAAACCTATTTCACCTGTAACAGCAAATAAATAAAATGTAATCGGTTTAACCAGAGCAATCGACTGGATTTTACGTTGTTAGCACTTAACAACGTTTATAAATTAACCACAAAGTAAGCACTTAATTCGGCACAAAATCATAAAGCTAAAAGCATAATTAGCGAATGTAACCAAAGTGGGAATGAATTATATCAATTCAAATATTAATCCGATTTGTACAACAGGTACATACGTGTCCATCAAAGGGCGGATTGTGAGGAAAACAGGCCTAAAACATTTAAAATAGGGGTGCACCTCGCTAATAATAAAGTTTTAATGATACAAAGAAGCCATATTAATATCAAATATTTAAAAGCTGTTTGTTTCTTATATTTACTGAACGACTACGACTGAACTAATGGATAGACTTCTATAACATTTTGCATAGAGATAGATAAATTGCATCCTTAGTTTTTGAAGTTCTTCATAAAGTTCACGAAAGGAAAGCTAAAGCCTTAAAGATAAAATTAGAGATTCGATTATTATAGATACCAAAAGTTAAATATCAGATAAAAATATTTTACTTACAAAATTCTCAGTTGGAAGATGTTCCATCGAGTAGTATCTAGTTTATTAGTGTAACCACACACAAAAAAATGTACACTAAAAAAAATCTTAATTTATCGGTGAAGAATCGTGATTATGCATGCCTGAGAGTTCACCATAGTGATCTCAAAGGCGTTTGAAGGCTGCCAGCCCGCTAGTGGCCAGCGTGATGGACAACGGCATAAACCTTTCTCATTATGAGACGAAATCCTGAACTGCATTGGACCGGTAATGGAATGATATTGATGAAGATTCTAATGAGGGTGGCGAATATTTAAATTTACGTGGATGCGGAGTCCCGTGACATCCCTTATTTAGCTATAGGTACTTGTCTAATGAAGGTTGATTCGCATTGACGGTATCGATTGTTTCGTATCAGTTGAGGCAGGTCGGGACCTGCGGGCCTATTTTGTGTGTCTTATTTCAGGTGACGCAGGGGTGTTATCGGCGTGGCTAATTTAAATCGCGGGTAGCAATCGCCGATAGAACAGGTAATTCGTATAATGGTTTTGGGTATGGAGGAAATACGTGTGCAGGAGACGTGCTTTATGGATGAGGCATTTCACGCGTCATATTATTTAGAACTGACTCCATAAAAAGAGGTGTTTTATTCGACACGGATAAGTATTTTTCGGTGGTGTCATGTAAAACTTAATAGAGTAGAATAGAATAGAAAAACTTTATTGCAACACAACACAATAGGAAAACCTCAGGGGAAACAGTAATACAGGGGAAGCTTAATATTGGTTGAATCAATTAAAATTATAGATAATTGATTACCTTGTACATGTAAGGTAGGTAATTTAATGATTCCTATTTTGAATAACAAATTTCAATGAATGATGTTATGTGCTTAATTATTATAAATCTATAAAACGCATATCAAAGTTTTAATTTTCTATAAGTTAACTTACAAACGCTGGCGTGCGTGATATTGTAAATAATAGTTTTCATCTAAAGAATAAACAATTCGTAACAAAATTGGCGCTGTTGATTGGAGCGTACCTTGCTGGGCTAATTCACCGAGATTTCGGCCATACGAGAAAATAGATTGTTCGTATCCACCGTATATCAGAGCAAAACCACTGCAAATCCAAAATGGGCTGTACTAATTCGTAGCTCCGGCCGGGGCTCGGCGCAGAGGCTGCGTGGCCAAATCAAGTTTGCTATGCGCATCCCTTGATAATTTGTTCTAATTGAAATTCAAGTCATTGACATGGTCAACCGACTTAATCGAATATCCCATAGCAGGCTCTCCGACGTCTGCCTCGACAGGCACTGGAGTGGGGGAAAAATATTGTCGATCCCTCAACTATTGCTCGGTATATGCCTATTTAACAGATAAGTTTTGTTACTTTTCTAATCCATCTGAAATAAATGTTTACTTGCATGTTTTTTGCTTTATATCGCAACATACTGATAACCTCAATTTGTGACGTTAAAGTTCTTGAATGCAAGAACTTTAACGATGAATTTATGAAGAGATGTCATAATTGACACAAAATGCTATTCGTGCGTGGTTACGACTTTAATGTCGAGAAGTATGCCCCAGTTTGATTTTTAAAGCGCGTTTAATCTATAACACCTATCTATATACATCGATAGTTGGTTTTTAATGAACTTACTGGTGAGGTATAGTCGCAAATCGGTGGATTGCGCTGGGTTAACAAATTTAACTGGATTTGGATTTTTGAGTACAAATTTGAACTTTGTCATCCGTATCTCAGTATACAATTTGAGCCGTCAGTGCCGTCCCGTAAACAAAATATACCGGTATACATCTATACAAGTGGAAGTTTGTTCAAAACCGAGTTCCGTCAAATCTGGATTTTCTTAAATGTATTAACTAGCAATCTTACCTGAAGGTATATAATGATAATGCCTCTTGCGCTGAAATTGTTGAAATGGAACTTCAATTCGTTCATATGGACTTGCACAAATTTACACCCAAAATTTTTTATAAACAAAAATAACCTGAAGTTACTTATGTACACGAAAAACTAAATACAATTTAAATCGTCTTCGAAACCACCGAAGTTTACTCTTCAATTCGTTCATATGGGCTTGCACAAATTTACACCCAAAATTTTTTATAAACAAAAATAACCTGAAGTTACTTATGTACACGAAAAACTAAATACAATTTAAATCGTCTTCGAAACCACCGAAGTTTACTCTTCAATTCGTTCATATGGACTTGCACAAATTTACACCCAAAATTTTTTATAAACAAAAATAACCTGAAGTTACTTATGTACACGAAAAACTAAATACAATTTAAATCGTCTTCGAAACCACCGCAGTTTACTAATTAATAATCACTCTGATTCACAGATGCTCATAATATGTAGTTTGTGGGGAAAAGGAAGCAATGAGTGCATTCCTGCTGCACTAAGTATATCTTTAATATCGTACGATGTTGTCTCAAACTAGGACAATAATTATCGGACAGGCGATAACGAGTCGATTAAAGAAACTAAGTCCAGCTAAAGATCGAATATATTAAGTCAGTGTGCGAAGTCCTTACCGGTAATTGAAAGTAATAGGAATTTTATAATTAAAGTTTCCCATAACGCATAAAAACTCGCTACAATTGTACTGTCGTCGTTTATTTTAAAGCTGATTAAGATGTCCTTTTTCTCCTTATGATTTATGTCTTGCTTGGAGATCTTATTAACGACAAGTTTAAATAAAAAACGGAATGAGGTTCGGTGTTTTATATTACATTTTAATGGCGGTTCAGTTTTCGTCAGCCATGTTCCTGTTATTCTTAAGAAACTTTAATAGTTTCCAGAATTAATAAACAATATCTTAATACCACTCGAGATATTTCACAATTTGTTTGGTCTTTATGTTGTGTTACGTTAGTTGTGTTAAGTAGGAAAGTAAACATTGCAACCACGTAAATAAACTAATGTCAAACTTAATAAATAAAAAGATCCTAAATTGGTTACTTAGTGTATACAGATTCTAAGCAATTACCATCAGTATAATAAAATAGTACATCGGTCCATTTAGAGTATATACAACACCGATACATAAACTAGAAAGTGTCAAAACATCAAGTAACACCGTTTCGAGATACTCGCAAAAATTCGGTACACCGAGTGAAATATAAGCGGCGCGAAACGAAGCACTGTTGGGACATTCGTGTTAACAATTCAGCGGCCGAATAGAGGCAGTAATGTTTGGCAAAACTTGGTCTCGTCATGACGGGCCGGGGCTAACAGGTCGCCAAATTTGCACTATTTTTAAATGTCCCGTACACAGTGACGACGCACCTGTTGTTTGCCGAATTAAACAAAAACGCCCTCGCGGCCGATGGATAAAACCTATTTTACAGATTCGATGTTATTTCAATCTCCGATACACGGTCATTCAATAGTGTGGACATATGCGATGTTTTTTTTTCGTGTTTTAACACTGATTGGGTGAGTGAAACTGTTTGGAATAGGGATGTTGACAAAAATATGTTGATTAATACTCATTTATGTTCTTAGAAATAGATTTGAAGTAAGTATAAAATAGATATGAAAAATGATAGAAATGAAAGGGGTTGACTATAAGAATAATAAACCCTTTATTTAAAGGGAATGAGGAATAAGGAATGTTCAAGACAGGGGTTTTTCATTTTTAATTTATTTTTAATTTACAGAAATGTCAAGGTATTTAAGTATGTTCATTTGTTAAAACCGGTCTAGGCCTGATGCCCCAAAGAGCCTGGACCACGGCAACAGGACATTTTTTATTCCTGGATAGAAAAAGATTGCTCGCGTTTTGTTTTCGCGATTGAGAAAAAAATGTTTGGAACCGATTCAGTATGTCAGTGGTAATTCGCATTTATATATGAGGTTGGTAACACAAAGGTTCAATTTTGGCGAAGCTGTGGGAATAGCAAGAAGGTTGTTTAATAAAAAAGTTTTAATTTTTACCGAGAAACGGAAATTTGTACGAAACCATTACAGCGTTGAAGACCAACTCCAGTGTTGTACTGCGATCTCTGACTAATCAGCAATATTAAAATCCTCAACGCTTCTTTGTTATATTTTGATTTCTATTCGACTACAATAGAACTGAATCAAAACTGCCAATCCCAGCTATCTTGTAGGTCAAACGTAGGTATACTTTACGTTCGATCTGTCTGCATGCCTGAGAGTTCTCTGTAATATTCTCAAGAGCCTGTAAGTTTGCCAACCCGTAGTTAGCCAGAATGGTGGCCTATACCGCCTAAATCCTTTTCATTCTGAGGGACGATGTTTGTAATGTATAGTGAGCCATTAATGAATTAATAATGATGATGATGATTGATCAAAGTTTCATCTAAATGACACAATAATATTTAGTACTCAGATATTGGTTGATAGAGGATTTTTTTCAAAAATACTATTTACTAAAACAAGAAACGGCTATCGAAATACTTTCGTCGCCTTAGCTAGCGATTTCATAACACTATATTGTAGTCCTTTGCATAATCTAATAGAATGTGAATCCTCAGTTTTTATAATAACAGTTGCTGTGAAAAAATAACAATTCTTGAATTATTTGCTTGAATCATGACAAAATAATATATATGTTGCGAAAGAGGATATGCTTGTAAAAGTAGTGAGTGGAATGACGAGACATTGCTGACTCCATTTAGCGTGGGTGAAGGGGCAGAAGATGTATGTTCTCACCTCTTATAGGATATTCCGTAACTTTAAATGCTTTTCAAATAATAGCACACTTTGTCATCAGCAAACTAATGGCAATAAGTTACTTATTTTGGGGATAATTGATTGATAGTTTATTTTTGATCGAACCTAATGATTCATTTTTACATTGATTGATTATTACCGCATAGGCCGTAAATTTGTCTTATAATTATGTTACTAGTGTTTTGCTATGAAATGCTTCAAGAAATGTTGTTTATTTAGCCCAACGGCAAGTCCAACAATTCAAAGGGGTAATAGCGCCAGCATTTTGGGTACCATGCCCATAAATGAACAGTTAGACGGCTTATATTTTTTGTAAATATTAATGTTAGTTTAATTATTATGATGTGTTTTCTAATTGGAATGATATTGGGTTTTCTATGTAACAATGTTAATGTCTTGTTTGAAACATTTTTGAGAAAAGTTTTCTTATGTGATCCCAGCTTCTTTCATTAAATCGTGATCGTATTTACTACTGACACTGACAGCTATGGTATAAAGGATAAATTAAAGACCTTGCATTGCGTCTTTATTCATCATCTTATGGAAGGACATTATAATATTTTAGCTTCATATACTAAATACGATACAATATATATAGCTTTTGATAGAGCGTTATCTTCTTTTTGTAAGATCACGTATTGAATACTGAAAAATCTAGAGCACACATGATTCGATATGAAATGCTTTAGCGTAAAGTGTACGCGTTATTGTAAAGGTATTCCAAGGCTTCCTATTTTAATAGGAACAGGAAAAGCAGGTGAAGATAATTTTCCTCGCTTATTGCGGTTCTGTGTACCGTTCGAAAGAACCTTATTAAAGTAAACCCTCAATTAAAACCTTAACTGATATGACTTAATTAATTGTTATCCTTGCTAAGATCGCTTATAGTCCATAAATTGGTGAATTGGTCTTTCTTAAAATGCACAACTTTAAAAAAAACTGCGCGATATTAAAGAGTGACATACGAGTATTATTTTCCAGACTCTTTTTAGATGTAATTTTTACAAAAAGTGCTCGACTGTTGTAGGTTCCTATCATGTTACCTATGAAGAAAGTTAGGTAAAAGGAAAAATAGTCGATTAAATTAAATTCACGCATTTTTGTTGTTTAATATACGAAGTTTTGAGAATACCTAAATAAGGATAGGTACCTGGGGTACCTTCTTTTTGCTTTTGTTTCATTAATAGCAGTAAATACAGCTGCTAATTTGGTAGTTCGTACACATTGTATAAATAATTTTGCATCTTCCTTTCCAAAATTTTGTACGGAAACCAATATGTGTACCTTACTATTTGTCCACTGGTATTTTTACTAAGCACTAGCTATAGCCTGCCGTTTTCGTCTGGTAGTTAGGGTGTGAAAGAAGAACAAACAAACAACCAAACACGCATTCGAATTTATAATAATAGTAAGGTTTTCACGGGTATCTTACCCGTCCATCTATTCACGAGGCCACATTATGTTACACACACAGTGTACACAAGCGAGTGGCTGAGTGACATCTGTCAGAGCCCACAGAAAGGGGCAGCGTGAAGCCAGGTGCGATAGTGTAAACTCGGCTTTACGCCACATCCGCACGTACCAGTACCTAAATTTAAAACCGTCCCAACAGTAGTGCGTGAAGTGCGGCGATCGGCATGATCCGCAGGCCAATTAAACTGTTTTTACGTCGCCACATATTTGCCGCCGATAATGCCGGTCCAGTCGCCGTGAATGGGGGGATTTTTAGACCACTAGTTGCGTGTATTATGCTCAAATGAGGAATAAAACCGCGGACGGCAAAATTGAAATGATCGACTGGGTGATTTTAAGTGCTGACATTATTTTATTGTGCGGCAATTTGACTCGTACCAATAGTTGAATGTTGTTCTACATTTTGTTTGAATAGCAGAACTCTTTTGTTTTGTAGACAAAATGTTGATTCAAAAAGTATATTTTTTGTAGCTTGGGATTGCTTTTTTTTTTAGTTTAATACCAAATCGCATGCTCAAAAAATATAAAACCTGTTGGTATTCAATTTCTTCGTTACACTCCTTTAGAAATGTATTTGCGGAATTTCATTGCTTAAACTCTTTAGGGATAGTTTTGATGAGAAGGTTACCAAATATCCTCTTTCCAAATTGACTTGTGGGTTAGTCAATAGTTTATGCTATTGCCTTGCTGCTACTAAATCAACTACCTGTACAGTATAAAATTAATTATAACTAAGGCGAAAAGTAAGTAGATACTAAAAACCGCGCTACGAAATAATATTTCCTTTTTCTACCCAACTTTTCACTACAATTTCACGCACACGGAGTGAACATCAAAGAGATGTAACAGGAAGCTACTTAAACACCGTGGATAAAATGTAGTACTAGCTTTCACAGTTGCCATCTCAAATAGTCGAAGAGCCGATACCTAAATTAAAAGATATCAAATAGACAATCATTTTGACAAATGTAAAGTGAAACTGGTTCACTAAACATTTGAATATATTTTTTAAATCAACTGCAATCATCAAACAGTTTAAAATGGCGTTATCACTTTTTAAAAGGTTTTATTGCAGAAAAAGTTAACCTTGATTGAATAGAACGGAAGTTATCCTTAAATGAAACAAAGTAACTAGCAGCTAAGTTAGTGAGTTAATGTACATAGCTCGGATCGATAGATGAAACGAAGGCAATAAATTAAATAAAAGACAGAAAGCCGCTGGACCCACAAGCCACGTGATCATCATGTTATTTGAAATGATGTTATTTTGAACTCCATACAAGATACATTATTCGATTGGAGAACTCAGTGGAGTCTTCTAATGTATCTTATTGAGACGACAGCAATAAATATAATAATTAGAATTGTCGGCTGCAAAACGATTGTAGGACAATTGTATAATTCCCAATTTCTACAAACAAATTACAGTTCAAACCACGGCACTTAAAATAAAAATGAAAATAAAATAATAAAGAAACTCTCAAACAGCGTCGTTGTGAAGATCGCGCGCTCTTCCACTTTCAGAGATGAAAGAATTCAAATAAGCACCAAAAATTTGATGAAAGTACATAATGGGTGGCGCGTCAAAGTTTGTTTCGCGATTTTAACAGGGACATGAAGGTACTTAAAACACTAAAGGTTTTTAAATCCTTAGCACGTAATGTCTAATTCGTAATGATGAAAGGCCTATTCTTGTAAATGCTAAAACAAAGTGCTGGTAGCAGTTACGTTGCAGTTACAAGAATCACTTCAACTGATAGCTGGATAAGTGTTATTATGTTGTGTTACAAAATGTATGCGTGTAGTAAAAAGGGTGATATTTTGCTATTGCCAATAAAAAAAGTAAAGTTAGGAGGTCCATTTATATGAATGGCAGACTACTAAATTTATATATTTTTTTTGAAGTGAAACTTCTTTACAATCGTTGTGATTTCAAAACAAAAAAATAAGTCCATTGAGACGCAAACACATAAATGTATAGGATAGAATGAGATAGAAAACATGATCTATTTTTATTACCTATTCTAGTTAGTATGGAAATTAAATAATAAATCTTACATTTATCCCCACCTCAATCTCTCGTAGGCTACTTTTCAGAAGTTACACTTCTGCCGTGTGTGAATAAATGGCACAGGATTTTTTTTTATTTTAAATTTGACTATTCGTCCGATTTTTAATTTTCCTTTTTATATCAATCACAATATAGTTTCTATGTTACTTCACGCAGGTTCTTCTATAATAACTACTACATAAAGGTCGGTATTCATGTTAATGATTTCCTTTTAATCATAGTTAAATCTAATTGTATAACTACACTAAAACACCGCAAAACAGAAAGTCAAATCGTTCTTATTTGAAAGTTTCTCCAATTTTTATAAAATCCACTTAAAGATGATATTATAAAGATTTTTAACCTTGATATCAAGGCTAAAGGTTGAAAAATATAGTCCGTAGATATCACAAATTTCATAAGCAAATAAATTTTACTACGTAACATAGCTAAGAACACAATAAAAATCATCACAATCTACTAAAGCAATTAAAAATAAACATTCTGTATATTATAAACTACAATATTTGTTTAAAATTTTTGCACGTGATTGCTCCCAATTTATTTGAACACAGGCGAATTTAATAAAATATTTGCGAAGCTGTTTACTCTTATTATATTAATTTATTTGATTATCTCTAAAATATAATTTTTATTTAATAAAATATTTTATGTATATAAATTTTATTATTTTTCTATTTTATTTTATTTATATGTTTATCTATCTAGGATAGATGTTCAATGGATTAATGATTACCTGTTTGTCTTAATCTTTTTGAGATCGGTAGCAAACCGTCCTTTTTTTACATCATTATGCACTCATCAAGATCGCAGCATCCTCTAGTCTTTTTCTTACACTGTAAGTTCATTAGTGCGTTCTTAGTTTGTGTTATTACGTACTATACCTCCCGATAATCCCAAATGGTTTTTAAATGGCGAGAACACCAGGAAACCAGATGTATTCAAGTTTTACCCCTCCATTATTAATATTAAAACTTCAATTCAACTTCAATATCACAGCTGTTTTTTCTGCAACCTTAACTAGTTCGTTCGTAATTATTCGTTCTATCGAGATTTAGATTATTCAAGTTTATTTTAGTTAACTGAACTTAAAATAAGGTGCCTAGGCAGATAGTCCAAGGTCAAAGAATAAGTAAGAAATCATTTTCGTATATTTTTATATTAGTTATCGGTGTACGAAATAAGTACTTACTTTAATATAATGTACAACATAAGTTGTTACTAGTGTAGATTATTACTTAACGCTTAAGTAAGTGACCCATCTGTTCATCTACCCGTATATATTGAAAGAAAAGACATTTTGTTTTTTACATTTGTTTTCCCCTATATAAAGTAATATCAAAAGTGCATGATACCTTTGTTTAGGGCTTCGCGAGGTGTGAAAATGCAACGTCTTTACACTCGAAGAAAGCATTAGCAAAATTACTGCGGACGACCGATATATATAATGTGAATGTATGGATGTTCATATTGTTATGTTAAGTACTACTGGAACATCGTGTCTTTGCCACTTAAGAGAAGCTAAGGTAATCTGTATGTTTTGTATTTTTGCTTTGAAACGTAAACTTTGAATAGACGAGAGGGAAAGGAAAAACAAAAGATGTCCGTTAGAAAGAATATCAAAGGGTTGAACTGGCATGCTTACTGTGTGATTGATGGGCATTGAAGCCAAAAAGTCCCAAAGCGCATACCTTTCACAAGTAAGCAAATTGTGGTGAGAAGCTGGCATAGCAAGAACGAGATGACATGTCCAAAAGCGATCGTCCAGAGCCTCGTATGACATTCATGAGTGATGATGAACAAAATGAGAAAGACAACTTTCTCATTTTCTTTTACGAAGACATACAGCTTGTACGTGAAATCTTACAGCAGCGCCGGAATATTATCTGGTAAATCATCTTACACTGACGACACGTCCAATACAAAAAATGTCAATCAACCACCTTGGAGAGCACGTCATAAGTGACCGGGCAAAAACAACCGTATGTCAGTGCATCACACACGAAAATCTAATAACCAATGTTGAAAACGCGGTGATTTTTTAATTGAATATTCGTAAACAATTTAAAGCCAATCAGAGTATGGAGACCACTATATAAAGCTGCAAACACGCCAATTTAAATGTTAACGTCACAGGTCTATCAGCGTGTCAGTTAAATCAGTGAAATGATGAATTAAATTCCGTGTAAAATTCGATACTGTTGTCAAATGGACTGAGCCAATTATAATACCAAAGTTCGCTTTGACCGCACAGAGCATGTTGTTCACAGAAGCAAAAATTAATGTTAACATACTCAATATTAAAACGCAATGTTATTCAGTTTGATAGTTTCGTACGAACTCTGATTTTGTACTATTAAACACCTACCCCACTTTGAATATTAAGGTTACCCACCTTAATATTCATATATATAATTTGTTTTTTAATCTACTTCGTAGAGAATTACCTAATTATTAATTATAAATAGTTCATACATCATACATCATTTCAATATATAAGAAATTGGCATATTTTATACCCCTCGGGACGATTTAGTTTCAATTCCTACCTTGACCACTTCCAAAGTTGTCCACTTCCTAAATGATACTAAAAATAGCAACAGTGGTTAATTTATCTTTTTTAGGTTATTTTAACATGCTTGTACGTCAAGACAGACATACAGTTAGTAGAGTACGAAACACAGCAATCGGAAATCTGATGCAAGTGGTGTGGCTGTGGGACCCATCAGTTAGAACCCTGGTGAGTCTGCCTGAAATAGGGAAATAACTTTACTGGCCCTCTAAAAAAAGAAATTCAATTATTTCATAGTTTCTCCTATAGTCAATGCGTTAGTATGGGTTCGGTACCTGTACCCTAATAGCCAGGGAGCTAGTGGTAATTTTAGTATAGGCAGGTAATAGTATTAGTTTTTCAGTTTTCAGATATTTAAGATAAATCAACATCGTAATGGTACCTACCATTAGACGTTAACTGCTGCAAGTAGGTATTTTGTAGGGAGTTCCACATACCACGGTCTTGCCGCTTGCATACTTGTATTAGGCGTTACTTTGCGGAATTCCTTGATATTGTTAGACAATATCCGCAAAATATATTGTAAAATGTATTATATTTAAATATATTGTTTGACAATTTTTCATTGCAAAGTTCATATCCTGAGGATGGTTTCGGAGCGCAACGTGCGTAGAGGGTACATTGACGAGGATCTGTTTGGTGTGGACTATAAAGATAAAAGAAATTCTAAATTACACCACATAGATTCTACTGCTTTCCGCGGAGTTTAGCAAGTTCAGCTAAATTTTCATAACATAGCTTGCATAAATACCAGCTACGTTATGCCTAATAACAACACGCTGGGTTGGTCATCGCAGGGATAGACTGAACGCACCAGAAAAACATTGCTAAAACGTGGAAAACTGAATTGTATTAAGAATTGTAATGATCGCACCAGAAAAACATTGCTAGAACGTGAAAAACCGAATTGTATTAAGAATTGTAATGATCGCACCAGAAAAACATTGCTAGAACGTGAAAAACTGAATTGTATTAAGAATTGTAATGATCGCACCAGAAAAACATTGCTAAAACGCGAAAAACTGAATTGTATTAAGAATTGTATAAGGCATAATACATTACTATAGACACTTGGTGAAAGTTGCTACTAGCTCTCCAGCTATAAATGGCAATCGTGGGCAGTCAGCGTTCAATCAATTAAATTTTTGACGCCCTCTGTGATGCAACGTTACTCTTTTTACCCGACTACGGAAGAGATGATTTGATCACCTTATGGAAATCTTCTACAAAACCAATTTATTCAAAAATTGTCAAGTATGTTACAGTTCGCAAATGTCGAAAACTATTCGATGGACTGGTTTGAATTTTGTATGCAACGTGGCATATTTAGGTAAGTGTTTTTTTTTTTAATTACTTATTATAAACACTAACTTTATCTTTGTCTACAATTATCAAATTACTACTTTTTATAAACGTTAAATAGTTTAAATAATAGTTAGCGTTTCCAGTTTCATTAATTCCAATTTTTTTATTATACTACCGTTTATATGTCAGGCTGTATGTATATTTTATAATCCGGGATTAAATGTGGTGGAGTGTTGATGCAGTCATACGTTATTTAATTAAACCGTACGTGCTTATTCATATTCTTAAATGTTATTATTCAGTAGTTCTGTTGCTTCGTACTTATGGTTTAATTATCTAATGGCAGAGAAGAGGAGTCGGAGAAAGGTATACTTTCTCACACAAATGTACTTATATTATTTATTCACCTCTGCCTGTTATTTTCTTAGTCAATATATTGTTTTACTAATAAACACTGTAATTAAAAAAAGTGTGGTTTGGAGGGTGGAAAGGAAGTTGGAAACTGGATTACACAGGTGTTGAAAAATCAGAATTTGGCCTCAGAGAGCACGTTAAGCAATCGGATCCAGTCATAATAAAAAATATGTTTACTGAGAGTAAGAGCCATTACTTAAACTCGCCAATTCGCATCAGGTTAGCGTGATGGGTCCACGGTCCACACCCCTCTCCTTTATTTAGGTTGCTTTATAAAATTTATTTTTATTAAGCTGATGATGAAAACTGTATTCATCAGGAGCTACTTCTGTAATAAACTACATATTTATATTTAACATTTTTATCTGGTGGGCTACGGCCGTAGCTTTCAACCACCAAGAATGAAATACCAAGCGATTTGCGTTCTGGTACGATGCAGGGTAAATAACAATTAGTGTTTAATCAAATATATATATATCAAAAATATAATAGTCTGCTATCACCTTAAAGTGCATCATAACTTAAAACCAGATTTGATGTGCAGTCAAGGGTTACTTGTAGTTGAACAAAAACAAAACCTCTATACGAATGTGATCTGTGCAGAATAATTATTATCTGTACCCTCTACACTAAAATGCTATTATGTAAAGTTCGGCTATTCAAAGAATGCGTTCCTGCCAGTTCGTGATTGAATGGACGGTGTAACTTTGAAATGGCGTTCAATTGACAAATAGTTTCACCGCTAATTTGTACTAGTAATAAATTATTATTATTGTCTAATACAAATATAAATTAATCAATCAATCAAAAATTTTGGTAAAAAAGTGTATCATTATGTCAATACATTATATACATTTCTTTTATAATTTTTTAATTCATACTCCGCATACTAATTTTTGACGATGTTCATTACTTTTTCGTTTATAATTGTTATTTTTATTGGCCCAAAAAGTTTTAGCCTGATCCGGGATCAGAATCTCGGACCATAGTGAACATGCTAATCGCTTGACTAAGGAGGCAGTTATGTAGGCAATAATATAGGAAGGTGTCTACTTTTAATAAAATATATACCTAATTTTCGTTTTTGTTCTTGTACAGGTACTTTTGCGATCAGTATCCCTACACACACACCAACGCTCCCCTCGGGAAAAGTTTTGTAGTCCACTAGTGGAGTGTTTTAGGCTTTAAATAATTACTTGATGATGATACTTCTGTATATTTTAAATTCTGAACGGTTAGGTATATATATATATTCATAAATTATGTAGGCAGTATATTCAAACAAAAAATATACTAGTAAAAAACACACATTTGAATATAACTGTGTGTATGCGTGTGTGTGTGTGTGTGTGCATGTGTGTGTGTGTGTGTATTATTCAAAAGTAACTATTATCTACAGGACAAATTTTGAACCGTGATAGATATTGGGCAATTACGCAATAAAAGGCCCACCGAGAGTTATATACCCATCTACACATACACGTAATTCGTAAAATAATCGATCTTTCACCCCTTTTTAACGGAGACTGCGACTGGGGAGTCATCGGCCAAATTTTTATTATGCATATTTTTTAATTTTATTTTTTTCACCCCCTCGCCTCGTTCGGTGACTGCATGTGCCGGTATTAAATCAATACCGGCCACGCGGCTTACTCTTTTTGCGAGAATAGGGCGAACGTTTGAGCTCACCTCCTGAGCGTGACTCTAATGGAAGTACCACGTTATGAAATCCACTCCGCAAGCGAAATAGCGTCATATATTTTGCATCTATTTTTAATAGCCCCCGCATGCATTTTAGCCAATGCAACCTACGTACGTGTTAGAGGTGATTTTTTGGTTTGAACTACTTCCATGTGATGTTAGACCCGGGCGGGTGTAGCTACATTATTCATTTTGGTGTGCCGAACGACAAAAGAATTCCTCATCTTCCAAAAAATAAAATCTCCTGAATTGAACTTTTGAATTTTCGGGAGCCATTCTAGTTACGCAGCAGCCAGGCCAGAGGCGTCCTGGGGTCTTGGCCGGCCCCGAATGTTTGTGTACCTAGCTGGATTTTGTTTGAAACATGGCCCCACATTCTTTACTTATTTCATTAGAACGACCAGCCTCAGTTGCCAGAGGTTCAGTTCATATGACGTCATTTAGTATTTTCTAGCGTAATTTAATATCTTCCAATATAAACAAATGCTTGAGAAGACAATAATATTGGTAGTAGGAACAGGTTATAACAAACTGCTGTTATCTGTTTGTCTTATGCCTTTTTAGAGCTGGCTTGCTGTGCTTGTCTGTCAACAGAATTACGTTTGTAATAATCGATAAAGTAAATAACCTAACACGTTATTTTAATCCATTAATATATATATAATACACATTTGATACATATTTTATTACCGTATTATTATTACCGTAGAATTGCGTCATTCAACAAACCCTAGCCCATCGAGTGGCCCTGTAATCCAGCCATTAGACCTGACAAACCGGAATACGATTTTATTTTTTTATTTTAGAGTATCTCTTAAACAGACGAATTTTGTCATCGTTTTATTAACCCACTCGCTTTTTCCCGTGACTTCGTCCGCGCTTATTAACAAGTTTTTATATTATTTACCTCTCAATAATCCGTTAATTTTGGGAGATAATACTGATGTTAACTGATCTATAAAAAATTGCAGATAGTTCAGAGGTCAAACCATGCATAGGTACCAAATCCATTTTTTTAATCCCACCAGTAGCTCAAAGCAGCAGCTTTTCCGAGATATATTTTCCCATGATAAACGACTAAGACACCGGGAGGTAGCTTTGCATCGTTCGAGTCCATGAAGGACTGAGTTGGATCTATAATGCAGTCGTATTTATATCAAAATACCCACCAACTGAATGTCATGCATATCAAAAGTTTAACTATTTACCCACTTTATAAATTTACTGTAACACCTATATTCATCTCCAGGACATGTGTGCCAAATTTTAATAAAATTTTGTTCTTCGGTTGAGGCAAATATTGCTTACAAACAGACATACTTTTGCATTTATAATATTGCTATAAATTAATATCCCGCTGTTACGCAAATGCGTCACCGAGAGGTTTTGAGAGTGTAGACCCACCACGCTGCTCCACTGCGGGTGGGCGGGCTTTGATCAATCGTCGGTCCCGGTAACGTACTCTCCGAGGCAAGGGGGTAGACTCCCACAAATTTTTACCCCGACGCGGACCCGATTTCTCGTAGTTCGTAGTTATAAACGTGTAAATTCTAACCACTAGACCGGCGCGGCGAGGCATTTAATGAATTAATAATAGTATGAGATAAATAACACTCGAAAAGAAAAATCGATTTTATGGAAGATACCATCATAACTCCTCTAAGTCTTAGAAGAGAAGTAATAATATTAACAGCTTATTTTGTTCGCAGAGAACTAGTAAATGTACATTCACATCTGCAAACTATGTTATTATTATTAATCATGTCTTCTATTAAAACATGATTGTTCAAAAATAAATGAGTTTCCTTAATATTCACTTTTACGTTGGCTCGACACAGTATATATGGGTTTTCAGAGAACCAAACGATAGCGCGACTTCCTTTCGCGTGTTATAGTTGTGCTGCCATCTATCGCCGCCTGCAGCAACTTATTAATACTTGGAATGTAACATTTGAAACAAAATGGTTTAGAGTTGTTGTCTGAGCCAGCAGCTGGTAGGTACTTATTTTGAAAATTATTATTCCTTTAGCTGATCTAATTTTGATATTGTATTACAATACATAGCCGCTTAGCGAACAATTATTACTGCTCATCTTAAATAAGCGAAGTTATCAGGACACAGAAGAGCTATAATTTTAAACAAAATATCGTATGTAGGTAAACCTATAATGTTAAAAATAAAGGGTTTTCTTAGCATTCTTGACTAGCTCGGCCCTGTAGCATTCATCATTAATAAAAGATTGAAAACTTCTTACAACATATTTCAATAAGGAACTGAGCTGCGCGCGAATTAATTTTTATACTTTTGCACTTAGAAGTTCAATCACCCACTATTTCAACTCCTAAACAACACACTTTCACCTTTACAGTATTACTGGAGATTGCATGAGGCAAAATACAGGTACTTATGTCAAAGAAATAAATAATCAGAGATAGCAAGCTCAACCTAATAATTAGGTCGGCTAACTACATACATGGCTATAAATAAAATAATGGCTTATATAAAAAACAATCTAGAAGCTAAACTTACAGATATACCTTTTTTAAACGAGTAAGTAGTCGGCACGTACTCAGGCAGATTACATTTATAGTGAGTTGTACATGTTGCGGGACGTAGCGATAGATGGCAGCACTAGTGTATCGCGCAGAACTGTGTCGCGCTATCGTTTGTTCGGTAAAAAACCTTATATAGTGTGTTGACTAATATTAAATTTCTAGACATTGTTTAATTTTTATTGATCGTATATGGTATATTATTATCTACGTTCCGGGTAATAAATTAAGAATTGTAATTTAATTTTCGTAATCTCTTCGATTACAGAGCCCCTGACAAAATATATCGAAACACCTTCAAGGTAGAGAGAATTCGACCATTACAGTTTATTATATGTCTCAACTATAAAAGAAACAGAACAAGCAAATAAAAGAATGATAAAGTATGATATTTTGTCTATATTATAATTAAAATTTTGTAAAAAAAAAAAAATCGTATTCAATTACTATGTAGTAGGCACGTAACAAATACTTAATCAGCTCTTCATGAATTCAAGTACTTAGGTATAAAAACGTTCTAAATTTTTTGACAATAATAAAAGCTCATATTCGGTCAAGCAAATTTGTAGGCTTGCTTAATATAGGAAGTAGATAGTTTGTTTGTTTGTTATGTAGGTACCTGAGTATGAGCTAGACCTTCCCAATTCAAGTGCCAGCTCAACGAACTTATCTTGAGAGCAACGTAAATCTGTCAAGTTTGAATGAGGTTATCCAATTTTGGCGTTTGGTCCTTTTTATGGAAGAATAGATTTTTTAAAGGCGGAATGTGACTTGAACTAGTCAGCCACGAACCGTAGTCCACAAGTCTGGCCGATTGTTGATTGGTAGACTCCACACGTCTTTGAGAACAGTAGGGAGTACTCTCAGGCACGCAGATTTCGTCGCGATGTTTACCTTCAACGTTGCAAGTTGAAATTTATACCAGTGTTTCGCTGTCGGCAGGACTAGCACAGGCAGTAATCAAAAAATTTATCACGCGAATTTATTCACACATATATATTATTTGGATATTATTTCCACTTGTGCGCCAGTGCTCTGATAGTTCATAAAGATATTTTTTTGACTTTTCCACGTGGATATAATTGTCTCCTGCTCATGCTATCCATGCAGCTCGATGGGTATCTTTGACATGTGCTTATGACCTCTTGCAACGCGCAAACCATTATTTTTATTATACTTCCAGAGATGTGTACAATGCCCAGCCGTAGGGAATCCATGGGCTGAGTGTGAGATGGCCAGATATTTCGGGTCGTTTCGATTAAACCTGCCATTGTTACTACACATTAATAGTCAAATTACGTATATCCATTTATTTCGAATGGTTGACCCAAATCGGTTACTGGATTAGCGATTGATTTCGGAGGTCCAAATTGGATTTAATATCAGTAATATTAAGCTTTTTAAGTAGGTTTAATGCTAGTGACCTCTATGACTATAATCAGTTACTTATTTTACTCTTCAATAAAGTATATGAGATGCAGCCGGCTAGGGTCACCTTATATTGTTATTACCATGTCTTTATACGAGAACTGTTGAGATCTGACGTCACAAATTGCAGTTGGCTTTCGTATGTGTGTTTCGGCGGAATTCTTTATCTAAGCCGATCCACCCGCATTCGAGTTTAGTGATGATCAATTTACTTTGTCAAGTCAACGTTAATAAATAACTAAAGAAATTAAGCGTTACAATATGTAAATGGGAGTTATACTTTTTTTTAATTTGGCAAAGTTCCGAACTCCCACTAAACTATTATGCAGAAATTTAATGTGCAAAATTCTGAATTTGTAAAAACCAGCTATGTTCAGTGACAACAACGGCTTCCTGCGATAAAAAGTAGTTTTTATCAGTCGGCCATTTTTATCATAACATATACTTTTTATCTTCAACAACTTCAATACAAAAATCACGTCATCCTTGCTCCGTTGCTACTTGAAAGAAAGACGAACGTTCTATTAGGGATAGTGTATGTTTCAATTCACGACCATCTTGGCGCAGAGGTCAGCGCTGCGGTCTCATAAATGGGAGGTCCTGGATTTGATCCCCAGCGGTAACAATAGCGGTAATATGTCTGGTCTGGTGGGACTCTTTGGCCGTGTCTAATTACCACCCTAACGACAAAGACGGCACGTCTTGGTCAAGCGATGTAGCGTGTCGGTACGATGCCGTGTAGAAAACACTAATGGGGTTAATGTTACTCTCACACCTCTAACGCGTAAGCCCGCTTCCATCTTAGACTGCATCACCACTAATCATCTGGTAAGGTTATAGTCCGGGGATAACTTGTAAGAAATAAAAATATTGCACCTTTGTTGCAGCTCTCATATTATGCAATGAGGATTGTGTAGCTCATTCTTAGGAAGCTAGAAGCTTCAAAACTGATGTAATACGTAATGTTTTTATTTAATAATTGGCTTCGTACAACAATTTTTCAAGTATTAAACAAGCTCTGCCAATGGAGACATCCGCTTTCCCGTCACGAACACATAAAATTGACCCTTGAATCGCGCCGCAAGTGTTCGCGTCATTTCCCACAATTTATAACTCACGACCACGTTAATGGAACGACGTCACGACACTTACGCGAACTGTGGGCTTAATACCATCGCATATAGCAGTAGGTATGATGTCAGTTTCCATAGCGTACCTTACATCCTTAGTCTTATTACTTACTCACCAATATAAGATGTGAAGTACGCATTTGGTTGTATAATAATTATATTTACTTTACTTGTACATGCACCTACCTATGATAAAAAAATAAAATAAAAATTATATATATATATATATATGGTTATCTCTGTAACAAAATATCATTGCTTTAAACGATGGCATTTTCTTTTCACGTTAAAAAACTTGTGCGGATGTGACGTTTATTCACATGAAAACTTACACTAGTGCTATCTCAATCTAGGTACTTATAATAATATATAAATTTAAAATTTAAAATCCCCGTCTTTAAATAATTAAATGAAGTGTACATCATTAAAAAAGTCAAGCGTTCATTTGATAACTAATCCTATTGCTCTCATTATGTGAAATGTATGCCTTGTGGTGACGGCAGATCAGAGTACAATTGTCACCACCCCTCCTCTTCCCACGGATATCGTACGAGGCGACTAGGAGAATATAACAGAGATCGCAAACCCGTCTGCCCAGTTTTAGCTGTATTGGTTATGTGAAATTTCAATTACGTAATTTAAAATAAATCATAAAATTTTAATTTAACAGCACCTATTGCTAAAATATATTAAGAAGAATATTAAAAAAAAAACTGAACAGCAAATTATTTTTTATTATTTTGGCTGTTCGCGGAGTATAGAAAATTAAGCTTAATTTTCATAATATATTATGGATTTCCGCAAAGTAACGCCTGCTTCTATCCAATATGTGATAATCTGGTAATGGCTCGATTTGATCAGTCCCATGTCGTGATGTATAACGATGCTCCTTTTCGAAAGCCCAACTGTATGTTCCGATTGAAGTGAATAAATTGGCACCCATGATCGACTCTTAAGTAAATTTTATTAAAAAAATCCGTATATATTTTAAAACAGTTGTTTTTGCAGAGGCGAAAGTTCACGGAAAAATTTATTTCGTACTGTTCATTTCTGTTTTTAATTTTATTAACGTGGTATTAACGAGTAGGTCGTTGACTAAAGAGATGTTCAGAATGACAAGTTGTTTTATAACCTCCTTTGTACAGTGGTTAAATAGTAAGAAGCTAAGAGTGGGTTCTACTGCTACTAAAACTAGTAGTTTTAGTAGGGCTTTTTGTTTATGGGAAGCGGTGATAACTGCTGTGTAGTACTTCGATAGACTTTCGTTATAGTCGTTAGTTCTCCATTTACCTTCAGCTTAAGTGGGTTTCCCGGAATTCTCTGTTACCATTGTGGGAATCTAAAGGTTTTTAATCGGGTCTAATCTTGTCTATTCTTGAACTTCCGCCAAAGTAAATAAAAATACGTCGATATAAAATAAAACTTGTCAACTGCGTGAATGACATCACCATCATAATCATCATCATGTCAACTCATTACCAGACCACTACAGGGCACGGTAATGAGTTGATATGATGATGATGATAAGGGGCTAAGGCCACGCTGGCCCAGTGCTGATGGACTTCTTGGTTGAACCTGTTGAAGAACATTGTGGAGAAATCTCAGGTATGCAGGTTTCCTCACGATGTTTTCCCTCACCGTTGAAGCTAGTAATATTTTAATTGCTTAAAACGAACATAACTTATAAAAGTTAAAGCGTGCTGGGGTTCGAAGTCGGCCCCTTGAAAGTGAAGTCGAAGTCCTGCTACTGGGCTATAACCGCTTGTGAATGACATTAAGTTCACAAAATAAAGTTTTAAAAAGGATGAACCAACATTCAAACACAGAAATAGATTGTTAAAATCAAAACCATTCCGTAGTACCTACGGTAAGATCGACTGGCTAACATGAAGAATACAAATGTAAAATCGTCCATTATACAAAACAAGCGGCCCGCTCCGGCGCCGCACGGGTGCAATGTATGTAAGTAAGTATGTCTATGTATGTAATTTGAATTTGTTTTGCGGGAGTTTGAATGTCGCGCCCGTTACCCGGCCTGCCCCCGTTTTTTAAATCTTCTTATATTCTTTTTAATTATATGCTGTAAATAAGAATTTTTATCCACATTAAATGCACAACGTATCTAACGTATTTAATTCGATAAGGAGTTTTGTAAATTAGTACCCATATTTTGATTTGTAAAATTTAAACGATAAAATTGGTTACTGTGAGTTAGTCTTTCGAGATAAACATTTACCGTCGCGGACTGTTTTGTAGATCTTTTTCAGATGTACAATACTTTAGTAGGTACATTATTTGAGCTAACTTGTGGGGTTCAGCCAGCGTTTGCAATGTAAGCGGAAAAAATTAGTCTATTTTATAAACTCTTAATTTATCAGTGTTTCTTGGCAGGTATTATTCAATAAACCTTCCTTCCGAATCACTATATCAAATAAAAAACCGTACCACAATACCTTGCGTAGTTTTAAAGACTTAACGTGACAGACAGACAACGGGAAGCGACTTTATGTAGTGATAACAAAACAAATCACCAATCGAGCTATCTATTACGATCCATTATGTATCCGAACAAAGTCTACCAGGAAAAAAATGACAATACCGGAATCGTATCGTTTTCGCGCAAGTGTATTGGGTAACTTCACGAAAGGGCAGCTACTTCATAAACTATTCAGGGTTACGTCGCTGGCGATTCATTTCTTTAAAGCTTGATAATGGTGCAACCGTGTAAAGGGATTAACCGTCAAGTGATTCGACCTATGAAATATCGATAAACACTTTTCAACGCTAGTTCGAGTTTTAAACTCGATCAATATAAATAATGTTTGTTTAGTTTGATGACGGGAAATAGTTTTAGAGCTTTTATCGTTTTTCTACCCAGTGGCATGCAGATTCGGAAATTGGAGACCGTGTCCCGGTCAGCGTACTTACTCTTAGAGATTGTACGAGATATGCCGAGGTCTGAGGATAGTATATGGCGAGTCGCTTTTATCTCGGCCCATGTTATGTATCAATGTTTGTGTGTTCCATTCTATAATTTCCATAATATAAACGACTTAAAAAAATTGAGGGGAATCACAATTCCTAATTTTTTTTTTATTTATTACGCGTTTACTCTGCCAATTATAAACCGATTTTGATTTGAGTTTTTTTTTTTGTTTGATATGACATACCGAAAAGATGGCCCCATTTTAATTTGGGAAGATCTATCGAAGGGATCCTGGAAGAATCGAGGGAACTCTTTAGCTATTATAGTGCCACCTATAGCGATTTAAGTATTTTTAAAGTAATTTGAGTTAGAGATACATTTGCTTTTGATTTGGTCAAATGTGGATGGCCACCGGAACTATAAAATAATTAGTATTAGGTACACGGGTTGCGCTTCGACTATGGTATATGGCTGCTAAGAAATTTATGCTCTTCATAATAAAGGAGCTGAAGGTAAGCCGCGAGAACTCCTCAACAATTAACGCCCCGCCTCGGCTTCGGGAAAAGCAATATGTTTGTAAAAGGTTAGGAGCAGTTGACATTTAAAAACGTAGACGTAAAAAAATTACCAGGAACGTTCCTTGCTACTTTATAAAAGGGAACCTTTATAGAAAGTTTTTAACTATAAAATAAACTTTATATTCTATAAAGTTTATTTTTAACCTTTATAGAATCTGTACCGTTACGTTGTTGAAATAGGTACCATCAACACGTACGAAGCGTTTTGCTTCTTCCTATCTGATCCGCACCGCAAAGGCCTGGAATGCCCTCCCATCTTACGTCTTTCCCGATACCTATAATTTAGATACCTTCAAATCAAGAGTGAATAGGCATCTTCTAGGCAAGCGCGCTTCATCTTAGGCTGCATCATCACTTAATTAAGGTGTGATTGCAGTAAAGCACTTGTCCATATACTTAGTAAATAAAAAAAATGTGTAGAAAATATTTATTATAGGTGCTTATAACTTTTATTTTAGTCAAAAAATTATTTGATTATTTCCGTGTCAAAACGACATAGCAATAATAATTTGTGTGAAAGCACGTTTTTTTTTTAAATCAAATGTAAAGTCTTCATAATATATTAGACAATTATAGGACCTCCCCTTGGTGCTACTAGTTACGAAAAATTACTGTCAGCTGTTTACTCGTGGACCTACCACGAGTAAACAGCCGACTGAATCGATATTAATGGAACTTTGTAGACATCACTATAAAGAGTTATTGTAACTATTAGGGATAATTTTATAATGATAACAGCAAACGTCTACCTTGTCTGATTTAGAATCGATGGTAATTTGTTAGATGCCTTAAATTGTGCAATTATTTGCGTAAAATGTTTTACGTACGGAGCGAGTTACTTGGCAAATCTGTCCTTGTTTTAGTTGCTTAATTACTAGTAGGGGGTTCCTAATACGTTGTATTTTTATTGATACGTTTATATCCAACATTTATATTTTTCATTGCAATTACAATATATATTTATTAAATACCTAGAAATTTTGTATAATTCGAGAATGAATAAGTTAAGAAGTAAGTGAAATCGGTAAACGATTCCTGTTGTGATTTGGTAGTTTGGTGGGCATAGCCACGCAATTACAAAAACACTCGTAGAAGTTTAAGCAAAGTAGTTTTTAATGCAATTGCAACAAGTACGCGTCGCACGCGGTGTCGCGTAGAAACCGACTGGGGGTATTAGTTTAATATAACTGACACCTCCATGCATCTTAACACCGGGTGAGATTGTAGCCAAAGTGTAATAAGCAAAAAATTCAAAATTAATAATAATAATAGTAAAAATAAACTTTATTCATCTTCCAAACATAAGTAAACTAATGAAAACTAACTCTAATTACATTAAAACAAACTTTTTAACTAACTAAATGCCTTATCGAAAGGTGCTTCAGCTGAAAAGGCTTCTACCTCAGCATGATGCTGCAGTATTTGACAACTGCAGCGCTGATTTTCAGGTGTAGCCTTGACTGGCGTCACGGATTTTCTGGGAAAAGTTTAAGTTAAGACTTTTTTTTTATGTTACAACCTTGGGTATCAATCCTTTCTATTTTGCCAGTGAACTTTTATTTAACTTGTAACCCTAACGTTATATTCTTAGCCATTTAATCCCACTTTTACGCAAAGGCCTCTCTCGTAGAAAACAGGGGTTAAAGACTTTCACCCTCCACGCTGCTAAATGCAGAATTGAGGTCTTTAGATTAAACGTTCGGTTTCACATATAAATCAGTGCTAATAAAAAAAAGATAAAAATTAAATATACATACAGAAGAGGTATTTCAATTAAGTATTGAAAGTTTTTCAAAAATAATATTGAAAAATATCTACTATCAACTAACGGTACAAGTTAAAGTATTTCAAACAAGGAATGGAAAAATTTCTGTAAATAGACCATCGCAAGTTAAAAGCTTTCCACCTGATTCATTGCAGGTATTATTTTTAACTGCTTCAACATTTCGGCTACCACGTTTGAGTGAAGGTTGATACTCAAAATGGGCCTAGAATTGACAGGTGTCCAGAATCTTACAATATCAGAGGCCCTTAGCTTCATTAACAACCCATTAGGGGCTAGGTCTTAGTCCACCACGCTGGCCAAGTGCGTATTGGTGGACTTAGATTATGGAGAACTCTTAAGCGTGAAGGTTCTCCCACGGTGATGATTTCCTTAACCGTCAAAGCATTTGATATTTAATCGCTTAAAATGTACATAGCTCCGATCTGTTACGAGTGATCTGTTATTGGTGATCGTATATGGTCCCCTCGAAATGGAAGCCGAAGGCTTTCACCGCGTAACACAGCACCAATTACATCCCATCATAGTTGTTACAGCCCACCAACCAGCACTGGAGTAGCCAGGCGGAATCTAAGCCTTAAGTCCTTTGTCGATGTCCCTGGCGCAACAGCGAGCGTTGTGATTTAAAGATGGAGGTCCCGGGTTCGTTACCCGGCAGAGCCAATGAGGGAGTTTATAATTTCTTAATTTTTTCTACCACCCTACTGACAAAGACGTGCCGCTAAGCGATTGAGCGTTCCGGTGCGATGTCGCGTAGAAACCGATTACCGATTAGATATGACTAGGTACCTACTCCCTAACAAGTTAGCCCGCTACCATCTTAGACTGCATCATAATTACCACCAGGTGTGATTGCAGTCAAGGGCTAACTTGTAGTAAAATCTTTTCTACAAGCTAGGCTACCGGTACCTAGTAGTGAGACATTAAAATGCTGAAGATTCAAACTGACTGTTTTTAATTGAACGACTATGAATACGCATATTTAAATGTCCCATTAATTTGGATTTATTAAATCTATAAACCTTAAAAGATGGTCGTAGTCCTTAACTCGCTTCCTATACGAAAACATTCATCATAACGTGAAAAATGACACGATTTATTGATTATCAACATTGTATCGAGGGGCCTGAATAAAATATGCCTGAATGATTGGGTGTAAACGATGTATGCAATAATTGCATACGTCTGTGATGCATGTTTTATACAGGGCTTCATAATGAATGGTTCGACTTGAAACCTTTATGTCATCGAGTATGTGGCCGATCAAAGGGCATTCCTTGATGGATTATAATGAGTATATCGTTTAATATGTTGAGGGTGGCAAGCGTAGTGCGGTAGCGTCAATCAATCTATTAAAACTTATATATCTATATATATATATATATTTCTTGTGTGCGTTGGTATGTCACTGAACTCCTCCTAAACGGCTGGACCGATTCGAATGATTAGCTTTAGCGATTATTGTCACGTTATAGAGTTAACAATAACCACTTAGAATGTTATTCATTTGAATAAATTATTGGTTTTTTTTTCTCTCCACAAATTAGCCCTGGGCTACAAGCTCACCTGGTGGTTAGTGATGATGCAGTCTAAGACGGAAGCGGGCTAACGGGCATGGTAGTCATACCCCAATCGGTTTCGATGTCGCTCCGGAACACTACATCACTGAGCGGCCCGTCTTTTTCGATAGGGTGGGAACTACCCACGGCCAAAGCCTCCCACCAGACCAGACCACAGAAAATTCAGAAATTATAAATTTCCTAATTGCTCCTGCCAGAAATCGATCACAGCGCTTACCGTTGCGCCAGGGAGGTCTTCTGATTATGCTTATACCTAAGTTAAAACGAAAAACTATATATAAGATCGTAAAGATTTGGTTGTGGCGCATTATAAAATTCCTGTAGATTTCAGAATATACCAATTTATGCACGACAATACACGCTCTTTATGCTCTCCAACTTTTTGTATTAGTGACCTAGTGCCTTATTTCGTACTACTCTGACTTTTGGCACGTTACATGCCCTCCGTAGTCCATATCTATGCAGTTACATCCCACGACCCAGACTATCTGTCCCCAGTTCCAAAGAACACAAATTTAATTATATTTGTTTTTAATAGTGTGAGGATTGTGATAATCGACCCACAACTAAGCACGTGGTCACTATAAAAAATGGTTAAAGTCCACCACACGGCCCAAATGCGGATTCGCTTATTATTATAATGCGGATATACTATTATTATAGACTTTATAGTCTTTATTAATAATAATTGCACTACGACAATGCACACATCGCCATCTAGCCCCAAAGTAAGCGTAGGTAGCTTTTATGGGTACTATGAATATTTTTATGAATAATATACATAAATACTTATAAAATACAGATAGAGACCCAGACACCAGACACATCACACTAATTATTTTCCAGTTGCGGGAATCGAACCCACAGCCTAGGACTCCGAAAGCTGGGTCGCAGCCCACTGTGTTGCGTCAAGTCTTTGATAATATTATGGCGAACTCTCAGGCATGAAGTTCTTTACGAACTCTTTACCGCTAAAGAAAATTATTTTAGATTATTTCGAACGCTTAGGCTCCGAGGTGTTTTGCGGTGCGTGTATTATAGCAAGTTTTACATAAATATCCGTGCGGAAACGTTCGTTAGGATCTCACAAAAAACGAAATTTAAATATTGTGTAATATTAATGTATAAAAAATAATACTTTTAACTTTCGCTATCTGGTCTGGTGTGAGGCTTCCGCCGTGGCTAGTTGCCAACCTACCGACAAAGAAGTTCTGCTAAGCGATTAAGCGTTCCGGTACGATGTGGCGTAGAAACCAATTAGGAGTATAGGTTTAATATAACTTCCATACTGCTGACAGGTTAGCCCGTTAAGCTGCTTTAGCTAAGACTGCATCATCACTCGTTGTCGTAAAAGTGACTACTATTTGTAGGGATTCTTCGATATTCTACATACATATGCATGTACCGGCTCCGAAAAGTGACCTAGGTCTAATCTAGCAGCGTTTAAAATATATATTTAAAGCATTTTAATTAGCCACAGTTATGAAATACATTGTATAAACTAAAATTTGTGACGTTTTTAAAAATATCATAAAAGGGTAATTTCAGACACCTTACATTTGTCATCCCTTTGATTACGATTAGAAGAATATAATTATTAATTTTGCTAACAGTATACGAGTGTTTTAGCTGTGAATGTTAACATGTGATAATTCTTTAAAGTTCTCCAACCCACTTTGGAATAGGATGAAGGATCTGATCAAAATCTCACTCTCCTATTAAATAAGAGGCCAGCAGAGTAAAATAAGCTGAGTATGATGATGACATGAAGAAATATTCTCACCCCGAAATTTCTAACGACATCACACAAGGGCGTCGTAAAACCTAATTATAAATGCAATATTCTTCGGTCACGGAATCGATTTTCCTCGCGACCCCAAAGCGGAGGTCTCCATTGCAGCTGGCATAGCTCACCGAATGCGCAGAGCAACGAAACGCTCGCACTGCGCACGCACTTTACGATCGCGACCCCACCGGTTATATTTCACATTAAATCTTCCCCTATTGTTCATTCGCACCCATTATAATTATCCGAAGCGGGATAAAACAAGCAATCTATGCGCTTCTGAGCGGTGCCGGGGTTAGCTTTAACATTACAATCATAAGATTCGAGTTGCGTATCGTGGACTAATCCAGACGTGGGCGAAGTCACTTTAGCTTGGCCCGTTTCTTTCAAAACTTATCTATCATTAACTAACTTCTACCATAAAACCATACCATAAAAGTATACACTGGACACATATACGTTAAATATAACTGATCGAACTAGATTAAAATATTGCTATCATGAAACAAAAGTTAAATTAGAAGGCAGCCGCCACACGCGCTAAAGGTAAAAAATCTACGGCTGTAATTTTTGGGATAATGCTAGAATGGAAACCTTTCAGGGAAAGTGACGTTTTGGTATTTTCGCACTTGGTGACTAAGCAAAATGCCGCGCAGGATTGCGGTTTTCGGAAATCCCCTCAAAGAACTCGTGCCCAGCAGTGGGCGTATATTGATCGCGACAACGAAGAAGATATTATTCCTATATTTTTTTATTCCACTACAAGTTAGCCCTTGACCGCGAACTCACATAATAAGTAATAATGCAGCCTAAGATGGTTGCGGGCTAACCTGTTAGGGAGTATGCTAGTCATATTAATCCCCCTAATCGATTTCTACGCGACATCGTACCGGAACACTTAATCGCTTAGCGGCTTGTCTTTGTCGGTAGGGTGGTAACTAGTCACGGCCAAAGCCTTCCACCAGACAAGGCGACAGAAAATTCAGAAATTATAAATTCCCAAAATTTCCCCTGCTGGGAATCGAACCTGCGACCTCCTACTTAAATTCACAGCGCTCAACGTTGCACCAGGGTGGGCGCCAAAATAAATCTATACTAATAATAAAGATACTGAGTTTGTTTAATTTGTTTGTTTTAATCGTTTGATAGGTCTCTTTTGAGGAAGGCTTATACAACTTTTATATTTGCACACCTAAGGGGGTTATTTAATATGGGATGATAGCAGTACCGTGCATATAAGGTATACACAGGGTATGCAGATGAAATAAAATGAAGATTTTCTCCAGTATAAGTTATAAGAACTTAAGGGTAAGCTTTTTGTTATACATCTTACAATGTTTCTTATGTTTTTTATAACCCGTACTGGAGATTTTTTTGAATTTTACCTATACCTATAATATATTTGCCCGCTTTATGTCATACCGCTTAGTCCCTATATGCACGCCACAGAATGATAGTATTGACGCAAGTCCGTCAATATTTCAGTTGTATCGAAAAAAATTCATATTTAGGTTGCCAACTAAAATAGTAAAAATTCCACGCCAGAAGGGATCAAATAGGGGATGAAAGTTTTATTTGTTAGAACTCGAACTATCGATACACACGAATGTGAAAAATATTTTGTCACAGTCACGTTTACATATCAGAAGTTGAACGCTGTCGAAAATGCGGGCAATTGCATGTTTTAATTTATTTTTGACTCTCAACGTACCTGTTATCGTACCTATCTACATATATATTGAAAATCTAAATAACCAACACGTTAACATTAGTAATGTTCAACTGAATAGCTGATAAAACAACTCTAGGATAGCTACATAAAATAATTTAAAACAAAATTTTTAAAAAAGAAAAAACCAACAAAGTCCCTCACAACAGTCTAATTTAACACTTAGAGTAAAAAAAATCTTACACGAGACGTATGCCTATTAAAGGAAGTTTTTATAATCAAAACCGTATACCGTTTTGTAACCTCAAAACCACGGCGCCTCGTGCAAGTAAAATTAGCTGAATAAAAAAATCTACTTTTATTGCCCCATAGAAGGCATTCAGGTTGTGTTTCACTAATTCACAGAAGGGCTGAGAGCGCGAGTTTCGCACTTACGTGAATCAGTGCGTGAGCTAAGTATATACATAGTTCTCCAACCGCCGGACTAATTTAATGAGAGGGCCTTTTCACAGGCCGCACCCCAAGAACTTCATACGTAGAATTAAAATGAGATTTAACACTGAAATGTCATAATTAACGCACTACACCGAACCGCCATCTCCGCTCCGCGCGCCGATGACGTTTGACAACCAGCTACTTAATTATTGTGACTCTTTGCCTATAAGAAATGCTGATTTGTGACCTGGGGAGCGCGACTTTTTAATAGTGTGAGAGCTCGGAGCTATTTTGTTTATTCTTTACCCAAAGCTTTTTTTTCTTTTGCTCTGTCTTTTTATACCTTTAATGACGAGGAAAATGTAGTTTTCTTTAAATACTCCACATTACATGATGGATATCAATAAATATCCAGTGGTTTTGTTTTTGAAGCGTGACGAGAGAACAAGGGCTTCGAATATTTAAGAGAGAGGGGTCAGTCGCTGCCAGGCGTTTGTGCATGTAAGAAGTGTCTATGTTTTGAATTTTCAATAAACTCTGACTCGTTATAGATAATTAAATAGTCATAATGGCAAGAAATTACAGATAAATTAACTGTGACTGTCTAGGATTTATGGGACGAAGTTCCATAACTTGGCTTGCGGTAGGAGTAAACGGGTAGAAATCGTGACGTAAGGAAAAAGAGTTATACCCCTTCCGTTGGATTCAAATTCGTAATAGTTCGGATATTATCATCAAACACTGGCCGCCATGCTTGTTTAAATCTTATTGTGTTAGGTTGTGACTTTTTTCCGATGGTCTCATTTTTTTCTATTCGACTGGCACCTGGCCAGAACCAGGTGCCAGTCGAATAGACAAAAGTAGTCTAGTCTAGTCTAGTCACTAAGTAGTGTAGTCTTGCGCCTACAATTAAGCTGTATACAAATCATTTAATGTCATTTATTTACATATCCTTTACTTTATTTAGATTACCTAGTGACAGTTAATCCATTTTCCGGTGCAGTACGTGTACTGGATACGTTCCCGATTAACCAATAAGAAAATTGAGTAAACGCTTAGGGCATCGCGTCTGTGGAGGGCACCGTAAACAGCACCGAAAAAATATTAACTAGTAAATAAAAAGTATGTATTCTTAAAAATTATATTATTATTCTATTTCTTTTTTCGCATGTATTCTAACAACTAAATGATCTATCTTGATGAATAGACAAGCGGTTCTGCGTTCCGGGATTGGCCCTAGTAAACACTTAGGTCTACTCCCACAATAAGAAAGTTTAAGGCCGTAATCCACCACGCTGGCCCAGTGCAGATTGGTGGACTCCACACACCTTTGAGAACATTATGTAGAACTCTCAGGCATGCAGGTTTCCTCACGATGTATTCCTTAACTGTTAAAACAAGTGATATTTTAATTAATTAAAACGCACATAACTTTAAAAAGTTAGAGGCGCGATTCTAACACGGCCCCCCGAAAGAATAGTCGAGCTCCTACCTACGGGGCTACAAACGCTTCTTAGTAAAACCAACAAAGTATTGATTCAATAATATTACTTTAATACTATAATACCTTTTCCAACTAGCATTACAAAATACTAGCACTGTCGCCTGTAATACAGGTTTTTACCTAAATCAGGGACAGTAGATTTTAAATGGCACCATTACATACATTTATTACAAACACACCAATATAATTTGTGAGGCACGCATTTGTTTGTATAAATATTATAATAGTTACTTTACATTTTAAAAACTGTACGTACCTACATTCTTGTGAATAAATTATTATTATTAAAATATGCAAAGGTTTTCTTTTTTGCTCTTTCTCTTCACGCAGTAACAGTACTTATAACGATTTGATATAATATGCACTGATATAGTTTTGGCTCTGAGAAAAATGCACAGTTTACATTAAAATGAATGTGTCATCCAACTATTACGTCACATAACTTACTATTAAGAAAAAATGTATAAAAACAATACTATCATTAAGTTATTAATAAAGTTATGTAGATACTCCAACTTAAAGCATAGCGTAAATGATATATAAGATTGATACCTATGACAATACCTTTGTAATAAATTGTATGATGCCGATGTGTATCAGAATATACATAGTATATAACGATAGACGGATAAATTACGCGCAGGCAAAGCCACAAGCGGAGCGCTAGTAGGTATTGCAAATTGCAGTCGCCACGAAAGCCCGCACGAACTTTGTGGAGTTTCAAAATTCGTTTACATATTTAGGTGCATTAAAAGGGATCTTGCCCGCAGCATCGCGTCACAAACGTGGCGCTAACACACGCGTCGCGTTACATCAAAATAAATTAAACTTTACGATTCGTGTACGAGCTGAAATAAAAGTAAAACGCTCCTTGCGATTCTTTTGATAGAGATACTGCCGTAACACATTATTGCCGGCGTTATAACGACATCATACAAATTATCTCGACAACAAACGATCCGGCGCGGCACGCGACTCGCAAACATTTTTTAGAGCTATTATCCGGAGCGCAAAACTCAGCGACGCAAAGCTTTACCGCCCTCAATGATGCTCTAACGCGAGGCTGACGTCGGAATATAGTGAAACCACAAATTAAGAGACAATTCACACCACTAGGTGAGCGTGTAATTTTTAAGCTCGCGGCGACAGAAGGTACATTGTCGCCCCGATGAAAGAGAGTCGGCGCTATTAAAAGTCACGGCGATACGCGTGCATATAAAAAGTATCGTAGACGGTGCGGATAAAATAAAAGCGTTGCCACACGAAGAAAATGAAAGGGGTAATTGCGGCTACGGACACAAAACAGCTAGTGCAGTAAACTAAAAGAAGCTGTTAAGGTTTAAGTCGCGTACCAATCTGAAAGGCGTAACATATTATAGGAGTGTATTTATTCAGACAGACTGCTCCGCTTTGCCGCTAAAAGCTTTATCTATGTCTCATATTTTAAACGGAAAACCACTTAGTGTGTTCGCTTCGACAACATCTTTATATATATTAAACTAATACTTTTATTTTGGTGCACATAATATGGTCGTGATTGTTATTTACCTTTCAAACAATTTTTTTAATGAAAATATTAAGTTATCCGCAATCTTTACAGCTCCTTCAGTTTTTAATCTTAAAAGTTTTAATCGAATATCTCTGTTCATTTCGAAAATTACCGACATTTTTCGAAAAAAAACGCCAAGCGCTAGTTTTATAGTTTCAATGCAAGTAATGAATTCAAATTAAAAAAAATATTGGTCGCGGTACTGTAGATTCGATGTATAAATTCGAAACTATTTTTTATAAAAACAAAAAATGTAATGATTAATGATGATTATAGAAGTAGAAGAAGAAGTAATCCATATTCATTATTAAAAATCTTTTGTCCGCCGTACGTCGCTGGGGCAAGACGGCCTGGGCCGCAACATTAGATTACTATATTAAAAAACTCCGGTGTTATTTTTATGTATGTATCATTGCATATTGTCTAAGAGTGTAGGAGAGAATAGCTACTGTTAAAGCGAACGCGTGCCATTGCTTAAAGAGTAATGCAACTTTATCGAACACGTCACACCGACCGCGTTCCGTGCGTTCCTTGCAAGTGTAGTATTTTAAGATACATTGGTGACGCCACGAACTCGCACTGCACACGCACCCAGTGTGTATTGCACTTAAATTTTTTGTAATGTTAGGGTTGATCCTCACTTACGTAACGTCATTTGAAGTAATCTGCGCTGCTGATTGCGTACCACGTATAGAGAGACTGGTGAAATCACTTACCTGAAAAATACAAAAGTTATTATTAATTTCAAATCAAATACATGTATTTTAAAATTTAAACTATCGTGAGTAAAGCTTTTTTTTCTGTTTAACGGACAGTCCGGCAATCTCTAACGAAAATTCACGTATTTTCAGCCGTCAATATGTTTTATGTAGTAATTGAATTATTTTTACAGAATTGCCTCGTATGGCTTCTAAAAAACTTCTTTAACCCTCCCTCAGCATGAATATTATTACTAGCGTGTGATAGTAAATATCTAAATATTTGCTAAAATTCGCCAGCACTACTCTATAAATAAAAGACTTATGGATTTGCACTTTGAATTCGCCATAATGGCTGATAACATTAATTTAACGTGTTATATTTAAGCTTCAAGTTTAATGTCCCAGCATACCTCTGGAAAATAACCAGTATTTATTTCAAGATGTCTCAACTTTATCGATATATTTAAAATTCAGAAAACAACGCCCCAAGTGGTAGAAAAGTAAAGTACTAACTTGAAATGAAAATTAACTATATTTTTCTTTCCTATATAAATGTTTGTATCGATATGAATCGATTCCATTTATTATCTGCGACTTCCATATTCCGACAATGTCCCCGCCCTATAAAAAGAGCCTGTCCTGTCTTACCAAACACTCACAAGTCACATCTTAAAATGCGTCGAAAAAGTGTCATAATGGAATCATAAATCACGATTGCTGTGCCTAATTAGAACTCGCATTTAAATATACAAAACTTTATTACTCTGTTTTTAGTTTCAAATAGGTCCATTAAAAATTTAAAACAACCGAGCGTTTATAATAACAGGTAATGAGACACGCGTCGTGACTTTAACTAGCTATGTACTTTTTAGTTTCATACCCAACGCTATGAAAAATTAACAATAAAATTTTGAACTCTTTAAATTGCGTCCTTCGTTACGCCATAAGTTGAAAGCGGCTTAGACAATGGGCTTTGATTTTTAACCCCTCGTTTTATATCAGGGTTATTTTTTTTAACCCCGGCATAAAATCTATGTATGACGTCATCGTAACGCTCAGACAGTTCATCTGATTTGAATGCGGTTTTTGGGGCGACTTCGTAACTCTTGATTGGCATAGTCTTGATCTTGGCCACAAAGTGATTTTCGGTTCTTTCGTTACGAAAATTAAGCTCAATTTGCTTTGCTCCGCGAAAAGCAAAGCGGAATATAACAAATAAGCTTAATTTTCAGAGAATTTCGCAAAGTAATGCCTGCTTCTTTCCAATGGTCATTTCGTTTCCATTTTTCATAGAAAATAAGCAAATGTTGATATTACAGATTTTTTTAAATACCAGGTAAATAGGTATCACAGCAGGTTTTTCAATTGAAATATTTTGTTGATATATACAGCAGCGTACTACAAGTTTTTAATTTCATTTTTTTTTTCATTCCATTGTAAATTTGACATTAACTCATTAGCGATGTATACTAGCTAAGTCGACGTCAAAATAGCAGCGATCGCTATTTAGCCGTTTTTCTTTTGTCTGACCGTCGATGCAAATCTTCTTTTCTCTTGCACGTACTGTTTTGATAGGCTTGGTAAACTATAAAAAAACCAAACACGGCAAAGCACCAACAGCTACGTCCACGTCTGCTATGTAGTAAACTCTGAAAGATAACTATTGTGTGATAGGCTTAAATCACTATCGAGTCGCTGTCGATCAAAGCCGCTGCGTCTATACCTGGCTTTACTTTTAAATATAGGCATTCGTAAAGTACACCATCCATAACTACAAAACGCATTGTCCTAACTGACTGATAGACAACCTATAGTCCAATCGACTGAAATACTGAAATTTGAAATCGGAAATTTTGCGATAATATTCTGAGCACCCCAAAAAGTGTACTGGCTCTTTTTAAAACTTTTCCCGGAAAAATGTAGAACGGTTGAAAAAATGAAGAACTTTGTGAAAGTCAGACTTTTTCATGATATATCCCTAAAACAAGATATCTTGGCTATTGCTTCAAATTAATAACATCCGAATAGTATAAATAGGGGATAAAAGTTTGAAGAAATTAAAAATAGGTAAAGTATATTTTTTTAATTTAAAATTACTTAGAAAGAACCAGTTAGTAGATCAGTTATCCCCTTACAATTATTTTTCATATTTTTGAATAAAATCTTGCTGCGAATTCGCGCTAGATGTATCTTTTTTTGGTTCTATAAAATCAAATGTCGTTTGAACCTTATTTTTGAAATACTATTTTTTTTAGTTTTAGTGTGAGTAGGCAAGGATAAAGAATCGTCCCTTAAAGACATGTTTGCACGATATTCTTTTGTCCGCGTGTCCAAAGAATCGCCTGCTGGAAGATGGCCCGGGCTCTATGTAATTAGACCAATTTAAATCTTAATTAATATTAATTGTCCGACGTCGGAACGAATCTGTCGTAAAGGACCATCGGGGAAAAAAGTCCTAATGGATGCGCGACGCTTTATTACATTAACAGAATGAAATGCTTTCAAAAATTGGAGCATGTTAAACTTTGTAAGGAGATCTGGCATCGAGATATCTGTAGCGTAATTTTTTGAAAAAAGTCACGGCACATACACGTTATATAATTTTGCAAGTTTATATGGAGTACCAATAGTCAAACTTTGACAATTCCATACGAACTTATCAGGTTCACTTTACTCCAAAGTTTGGTTTTATTAAGTTACACTATTGGCTTAAACTAGTCTAGTAACGTGCGGGTTTCCTTTTTTTTAATATTATTTAATGTTAACTGAGGAATCAATATAATTTTGTTTTGTTATAGTAAATTCCCAACTTTATAATTTTTACCCCTTTTTCTATTTATTATTTACAATCGTAAACTGAAGCAAAAGTCCAAAAGTTCCAAAGAAGCTGATGATCAATTCAGTCAGGTATACTTTTTTTTACTATCCTTAAACACTTATTTTTGTAAGTGTAAGTTTTCTATTCGTAAGCATCATAATCAAATCAACCAATGGACGTCAATTGAATCTTTTGTAGGGAGTTCCAAATAACCCTAAAATATTTGACTCTTTAGTGAATGTGAAGTTAGACAATTGCTACATGCGGTCATCCATACTATATGGCATACAGACGTTAACCAATGCCTCGTTAGTTAACTTGGTAACTTACACCGGGGGTTCTGATGATAAATAGATCGTGTAATGGCGGTCTCGTGTGACGGGGACGCTCGGCGCGCCACGGTGTCTTTGCGGCTGCGACGCGCTCCACAATACGATGACGTCACGTGCTGCGAGCGGACTTTGTTCTCAGACTTTTTTACACGACTGTACAGTAAAATAATACTTGCCTCTATACAAGCCGGGTCCATTGTTGTCGCTTAAATATAAAATGATGCCCCGTAAGTTCTCTTAACACGGATGTTATCATTTATTATTCTATTACATTACTTAGTCATTTCAATGCTATAATATTTCGTAGCCGTGTCGGTACTCGGTGGCTCGGCGCGGAATTATGTATTCACGGAGGTATTAATACGTCAAAGGCAGCCTTGCGACGTTTGTTGTTTTGCGCTTAACTGGGACAATTCGTAATGATAACAGGAGCAACGGAAATGTTGATAATTTCGTAACCGAGCCAGTGTACCTATAAGACCGCTTTAAGGAATAATTGTCTTAACGCATGCTAGTTTTATGTATTTTTTATTACACTATGACTGCAATCTCTTATCATGTACAATGGCAGCGATCTAACCTCTTTGGAGTATGCCAGTTATGTCTAACCCTTAATCGTTCTTTTCGCTGATCGTATAAGAACATTTATTCGCTTGGCGTTTTAGCTTTGTCGGTGGGGTGGTATTCTCGGGACCTTCTAGTTGTTAGACTTAGCGCTAATGACTGCACCAGTGTGGCTTTCAAGGATGTCTTTATTTCATGTCTTTACATTTGATCACAGCGCCCGCTGCATACATCCGCGTTAACGTACATCACTGTGGTGCCTATTATTCTCAAAACAGAAAAGTTAAAAGGGGTTTGTGTTGTGGATACGTAATGACAAAATGCATGAATGTACGCAGGTCGGCTTAGAACGAGGAGGGTGTCAACGTAGGCTGGTATAGTTCTTATTCTGTGGGGGATAAAGACGTGAGGTGGGCTCATCAGGTGCGGGTCAGTCGCCGACGGCCGTACTCGAGGATAATTTATTTTTATTTCGCCATAAATATTAATGAGATTATCCCGCATAATGTAAATGCCCGCGATGTTGGCAAACGAATATTATTTATTGTAAAGTTTTCAATATTAATTTTTTCGTAGGGACTTAATATAGTCTTAGCGCCCGGCGATGCGTGACGACACTATAATTAATAAAATCAACATAATACTTGGTACGCTGCTTATTTTTGAATATGTAATGTAGCTTTCCCATTTAACTTTATAATACCGAGTATGCGTGGTATATTAATTACAATAATTAAAAAACCTATGTTAATCAATTATTTATATAGTTTCATTGTAACAAGCTCACTCTTACCTACTACGGCACTAGACGTTGACATTTTTTTTTAGTATCACGAGATGATAAAACAGTGATTTTTTAACCGACTTACAAAAAAAGAGGAGATTCGGTTGTTTTTTATTTATGTATTCTATTGAATACAATATACAGTATTAAATAACCGTCCGGTGTGGGCAGAACAGAATACAGTTGTGACCTCGTCTACCCGCGGGTGGCGTACGAGGCGACTAAGGCCCAGGGGAATATACGGTGAACGGGCACCAGCCTCTTCTGAGCTACAACTACCATCTACTGCGATCAGCAACACGTCCACCCATTCTGGTGGTTACATTAACCCTCCTGTTTATGGAGGCCTAGTCCAACCGTGGACTGTTATGATGATAGGCCTTTGATGATGATGAAGAATGGAAAGTTTGTATTCGTATTTCATCATCATCATCATATCAACCCATTACCGGCCCTCTACAGGGCACGGGTTTCCTCCAACAATGCGACGGGGTTAGGTACTACTTTGTAGTGTTAAATGAAAGCGTACCTATACCTTTTCTACGACTACAAATTAGTCTGCAACGAAACCTGGTGTTATATGATTGTATCTAAGGTAGCAGCGGGCTAATCGGTAACATTAAACTAATACCAGTGGCATGCACTTCATACAAGCACAAAAGCACTGCCTAGCCTTAAATTATTTTATGTCTCATAAACGAGAAGAAAATTTCCATTTCATGCCATCTTTCTTCTTTATGCATACCCTGGTCAAAAACCCTGTGGATGCCACTGACTAATACCCGCAATCGCTTCACTTTCTTTTATTTTTTTGCAACATAAACCAAATTATGCACCATCCACTTTCCACTTTTTTATCGGCTTCATACGCTCAGGTTGCCTTTAAAAGATCACATTCAGTGATAAGGCCGCCTTTGCACTAAGTACTATTACTGTTTTCCTTGTATTTTTCCTATTGTGTTGTGTTGCAATAAAGTTTTTCTTTTCTATTCTATTCTAATAGTTAGGTAAATTAATCAATGTACGTGAATTCGTATCTACACTTTCAACACAATCATGGGTAGCTACATTTAAAAGTACACTCTGTATTAAAGTTTAAATACACCTACAGAAATTGCAATAAAACGTAAACAGATATGAAAATTTATTGGATTCTCGAGGCATAATTGGGTTTTATTATAGTAAAAAATATATAAGTACGTATAATACCTATGCAATTACGTGTAATAAAATATCGGCTATAATGTAGGCATTTTTCCGTTTACAGCATTCTTTGTAGGGCAAAGTATTACTACAAACAAGAGTTAATCAGACGCTAATTATGATGTGCTTTTGATTCTTATAAGTTCAGTGAAAAATACTGCTTAGGACTTTTTTGGTGATTACAACATTTTTACAACATTAGATTTATTGGTGAAAATCCTATAGTACCTACACAATTTTTTAAACTAGATTAAATTCCAGGCTGTAAATCTACAAATCAGTAGTCGTGTAGCTTTTTGTGCCAAAGCTCGTCAAGTACAAACGCAATGCTTATTTCTACGGGATATAGTGGTGAAAATCCTGTGGTACCTACACAATTTTTCAAACTGGGTTAAATTCCAGGCTATAAATCTACAAATCAGTAGTAGTGTAGCTTTTTGTGTCAAAGCTCGTAAGTACAAACGCAATGCTTATTTCTGCGGCTAAGCAGCATTGTGCGGTACGAAGGGCGTGGTTTATTGTTACAGGAATATGGAGCGGCACTTTGTACTAGGTGTTCCTTGCATTAGTCTAGTCAACAAGTGTTTTTTGGACCAACTTTTTTCAGCAGTCTCCGAAAATTATGATCGAGTTGTCATTCGATTTGGAGTGACATTTAGATGATTTAAAAAAAAATGAAAAAATTGCAAAAATTGTAAAAGTTACTAACAATTAATTAGAAAAAAAGGGGGCTTTGGTTTTTTGCAAATATCTCAAAAACTAACAAAGATTTTTGAAAACTGAAAGAAGATTAAATTTCCTACAAAAAGTTTTGATTCCCGGAATTGTAGGATCAATATTTACAATTTTTTACCAGACTACATGCCCTGCGTAGGTTTGCATCTTACCAGCACTTTATTGGAGAAAATAGTTTTGTGTCAGACCACCCATTTATTAAAGAATGCTTATGCTATATTACATAGCCCTACGACCTATAGTTAATCGTAGGGAAGCCGAAGGGTAAAGCTATAAACATAACCTATAATGGATTGTGTATCAAACCGCTATTTTAAAAATATCTTCATGCAACCACGGTTTTTTTCCCCTTAGTAGGGTAGGTAGACTATAAAGTAACTACATGTATATATACAAAAAAAAATCTATACCTTTTTTGGGTGTATACGTCAAGTCGGTTATTTCGGATTTGTCTTGAACAAGACGCCATTTTGAAAATAACAATTATTGGGAAACAGATAAAATCATAAAATCTACTAACAGTTTATTTCCTATTGCCAAGTTATTGAGCGTACAATTTATTATATAAGTCGCGAAATAATAACGTATTTATTATTTTATTATTAATATTAATAATATCAATCAAGATAATGATGTTTATTATATTGTAACAAACTGGTATTTTTCTTTGTATTTTAAAAGGTATTTCCATTTATATGCGCATAAATGTAAACGATAACAAAATATTAGAATTGAAAACAATTTTATTATAACGTTGAAGTATTTACCTAAGGCTGCGTCTACACAGTGCAGTTACACTCCGCTTGCTTTCCGGTTCAATACAAAATGTGCTTGAACCGAACGTGAAGTGGGCGTGGTTTGAGGAATCAACACTGGTAGTGGAAATACACACAAGCGTTTTAATAAAACCGGTAAGGCTACTGTGACTTTTGCAAAACATTTTGCTGGCATACAATATAGCAAATATGGCATACCTGCACGCGTCTTCGTAATATAACAATTGTGTGCCAAGGTTTTTATATAGAATATATTGGTAGTTTTTACATAGAGATGCATATACTCTGTATTAAGCATAATGATTACATTCAAGGCACTCGACCACTGTCGGGCATAAGTTCCTTTTTAAACTCATGGCGATCTTGTACTAAGGTATAAAATGTGGTTATCTTTCATAACGTGCATGAATGCAATAAAACATATAAATAAAACTACTAAAAATGTTTAATTTTGACAAAATTTTACACACACACAGTGAAACAGTCACGTCGAACTTATAAAATCCGTCGCGTTTCCGTCGGGGTTAAAAATACTATACTATTTGGACATGCAAGCACCATTTTGTTGATATGTTATGGTTACAACTAGCTTGCAAGCTGTCCTAAATTGTTTGTCAGTTTGGTTGTCAATCGATTTGTACCCGAAACTCCCTAAGTAAAGATAAAGTAGTATTTGTGTAGTCTTAGCCTAACGTTAAGTCTGTCATACACGGTTGTCTTTAGTCATGTACCGACAAATGCCTTTTTGTCCCTCGATACGACACGACGCGGCGCGGCGAACGGTGCGGTTCGAGACAGTGTAGCAAGGTCAGAGAAATAAACAATGTTAAGGCGGTAACCCAGCGTCGAAGCTATGCGAGAACTTTTAACAGCTCCTCGAACTTTCATACATCGATGTGTTGTTGTGCAATTGACTGCAACCCTGTGGCGTGATCGGATAATATTGAATAATTCTCATTCTATGAAATTTTTAGTGTAGGCTGTGCGTTTGTGCTTATATGAAGTGCTAGTGACTGAAACCACAGCACACTACAATTAATTTAATTAAAGGATTAAATTGCTCAATCAAAAACTCGACACTGAAAAATTTATCAATAAAACACTGTCGCGTTTTATAGTAACTATATTATAAATGTAAAGGTTATTTATATTACATCCTTTTAAGCGGAAATGTAAAGTTAAAGTGCGAGGGTAACAGCCATGCAAAGCTATCAACGGTGCGCTAGTCAAATCGTTCAGGATAATTCAGGATTCTGAAGAACTCTCTCTCTCTTATAATTTGTTAAATAAATCTCTTTAAAGTAAAAATAGTTACATTTCACTGGCGAAGCCTCCCACCAGACGAGTATATGATCGCAGTGCTCACTACTTCACCAGGGAGGTCGCTAAGATTGGTTGAGAGATTGTCATCAAGATCTTATAAAAGAGCAAACATGAAAAACTCTTAATTATTTAAAACGCTTACTCAAAAATATTGGAAGTATACACGAGTGCCCTTTGTAAGGACGTTACTCTAACATACTTAAAAAGTAGTTCTCATGCAAAGGATATTATGGCTTATTAGAGTGAAATAATAAGGAAAGTTACATGCACTTATAAGGCTAACAATATGACTAGTTTGAGTTGAGACTGTATCGGGCAAGTTGCAGCTGGGTCGAAGGGGGTTTACTAACGATCGATTTGTGATTTATTTTCCGTCTGTCTCTTTGAGAAGTCTTTTGGTTTTAGATGGAAGGAAACATAGCCTACTTTTCTGCTATGCAACGAAATATTCACAGTTTGTTGCGATAGAACAAATTACATATATCTCCATTAAGGAAATTAACTTCGAATTATTTATAATTTGCTTGCTTGACGACAATCGTGTCTGATGGAAATCAATCATAAGGTATCGGACAAAGCGCGCTTGCCTAGATGATACCTTGAAGGTAATTAAATTTATTCATATTTCACTATTATGATCTAGTCACAACATAAATTATTTTACCATTAATCTTTTGATTTGTTTAATCTTCAATGTAAATCAAATGAATTATCTTTCAGATCAGATAAATAAAACAATACGGCATATTTTCATTCGACATTAAGGTTGGGTTGTCTTACAGTCTGCAAGCGTCTCGAAAGTCTCACATAGTGTTGCCCAAATTCAGTCTTGGTCTTGCAGTCTTGGTCTTGTTCTTGCGTTTTTGCAAGACCAAGACCAAGAACAAGACCGCGTATTTTTAGCAAGACCAAGACCAAGACTGACCGTGCAAGACTTGAGCAAGAACAAGACATAGCCTGCAAGACTCTTGCGTCTTGCAGCTAGGACTTAGCGCTATTTCACGGAGTAGTTAGGTGTAACAGTTCGGTGTATAGGTAGGTAGGTACGCTTAGGAATTCTATGAGACGCAAAAAACTATATCAAAGAATATGAAAAACTGGACCTATGCGCATTACGACTAATACCATAAACATAGCGAATAAAAAAATATCTATTAAAATCAAACTGAGTGCATGCATAGTTATGTTTTAACCATCGGCACTTTGATAATGCGGCATCAAAGGTTTTGTACTTACTTCTCGAAGAAATTTGCCGCTTTTCGGAAGTACATGGTTATGATACACGCGCCGGCGGCTTCTTTAGAAATCTAAAACAATCGTTGCCGCCGCGCCGAAATCATAACATTTGACACTATTCATGCAAAATAATTTCGAATTTTAAGAGTACCTACAGGTGTTCCAAAGAATAAATAAGTTTCAGATTGGTGATTTTAGATTGGTGGAGGACGCATGAGACAGAGTATCCGATTTTATCGAAAATGGCCCGTGATTTTCTCTCAATACCTGCAACTTCAGTACCTGCTGAGAGGTTATTTTCTAAAGCATCATTAGTAATTAGAAAACATAGAAATAGGTTAAGTGATGAGTCAGCCAGATGGTTACTTTGTATTAATTCTTGGTCAAAAGAATTGATATAAAGTATCATAACCTAATGATAAAGCTGTTGATTTGTGTTGTATTTTATTTTTTATTCAAATAAATGATAAATCGTAAAACTCTTTTATTAAATTTCTTATAAGTTGAGGGTTCAATCTCTTTCTAGACAGATAAGTATTGTTCTTTAAAATACAGTCAAGTTATTGTAATTAATTTGTTTTTTTACATGTTTTAGCAAATGTAAGCTTATAAATCATAAATGTTTATTAAGAAACAGTTACTTCCATGGAAAACGACATATAGGTCAGTTGATTTTTCGAATTTCTTATCAAATCTTCAGTTATTTATTAATCTGCTTGATCTTTACTATGGCTATGTTAATTCAAGCTCACAATGTTCCAATTCTAATACGTTTTTCTAAGATTTAAAGTAAACTTTAATAAATAGTAATAGACTAATAGGTAATTGCAAGACTTGCAAGACTCTTGCTGCAAGACCAAGACCAAGACCAAGACTGGGAGCGCAAGACCAAGACCAAGACCAAGACCAGGTGTATTGGCGCAAGACCAAGACCAAGACTGGCTAAGTCTCGTCTTGTTCTTGCATTTGGGCAACACTAGTCTCACACGGTATGAGTGAAAGGACTTATCTTGTTAGACCGGAAACCAAATAACAGCCACTGCATATCCTGTGATAAAAAGGTCCTATGCGTAGAAACCTACATTTTTATTATACTTTATACTAATAATAATTATAAACCTTATGCATTTTACGTTTAATTGAAGCAATGGTGATATATTGTACTTTATGTTTTATTGTATTGGTTTCAAGTGCGTAAGGAATTTTAAACCAGTAACGTCATATAAGATGTAATGTAGTAACGCCCAGAGTGTACACGTGTACTACTTTAGTGACTTTTCAGTAGCACAGTAGCCGATAGCCACCTGAGGAGGAGTCCACGTCTCCGGGGAGATGGAGCGACGACATGGGGGGAAGAGGTGAAGTCGACCAAGGGATCCCAGTCTTATGAGGGCTCGGTTCGACATTTCGGAGTCGTTGGTAGACTTTTGGACTTTTGGCTTAGACCGTACGCTTCCGTGACCGTGGATAGAAATCACGTCCAGGTGACGACAGAAATCGGGGCTTCTTCGGATCTTAGCCGGTGAAAACGCTGTGGAGGCTGTGTGTATGTTTTACCTAGTTGGGGCACACTCTTGGTAGTAATGTGATCATCACGATGGTCAAGGACGTGTTTCAGCTGTCTTAGAATGCGATAATAATTCGGAATTTTATACTTGTATCCCATTCCGGTACCTACCGTATCAGCCTTAGTACTGACTTGTCAAATCGTATGGTCTTTACATAGGGAGATTATACTATGATAAACATGAAAAGTCAAATGATGACTCAAAAAAATCTAACTTGATTGTTAGAGCCCTTTCAATACGAGGGATGAGTCAAATTTTATTTTCTGTGTGAAATTGCGTTTTTGTAAAACGTTTCGTGTTTTCGCTTAAATTCAATTACAAACCACGAACGGACAACGAAAGTTATTAAAAAGTGATTGACAGTCCTTGTATGAAAGGGTATAGAAATTCACAAAATTTATTTCGTGCGCAGTTAAGATTACAATATCATAGAGGAAGGGTGGGCAGACTTTCACCATCGGCGATGTAGGTACAGTATTAAAATTGGACAACAAGCGATCGACACGCAAGTGAAAAAAAAAATTAGGCACACGACTATTACTCCATAGAGCAGGGGTGGCCAGACTTACACCATCAGCGATGTCAAAATTAAAATTGGAAAAAAGCAATCGACACGCAAGCTAAAAAAAAACCTTTACTTCTACACGTCAAAGCATGTCTCCGAAAGTGTGGAATGCGTGGTTTATTTTCGCCCTTTTTCGTGGAAATAACCTCATCACTCTACAATGACTATAAAATGAAATCAAATTCGTGTTGATTGATAGATAATTTTCTTTATTATTCATAAAGTCCTATTTTAAGTCCGGACAGATTTGTGAACTTTTAGGTACACCTTTGTAAGAGCACTAATGCCGAATGTAGTCTAAAACCGTCTGCGAACGACTATTTGCTAACCCCTATCACAGAGAATTAGTGTAAAGTTGAACGTATTTAGCAATTCTATCATGTTTACAGTGCTTTTTCCTACCAAAATCTCTTTTAATACGAAAGTAAGAAGGTATCATACAAACGTAGCTGGAATCTTTTGGGCGAAATTATCATACTGACGACCCGTGGTCAAACATGGCAATCGAAGCCAGAAATTAATCTATCCAATTCAAAATCATCAGCACGGCTAGCATGGGTAGGAGACAATTATATCTCTCAGAGCACTAGTGGAAATAATATCAAAATAATATATTTGACGGTCGATTGGCGCAGTGGGCAGCGACCCTGCTTTCTGAGACAAGGCCGTGGGTTCGATTCCCACTACTGGACAATGTTTGTGTGATGAACATGAATGTTTTTCAGTGTCCGGGTGTTTATATGCATTTTGTAAGTATTGATGTATATAATTCATATAATAATTCATCAGTCATCTTATTACCCATAGCACAAGCTATGCTTACTTTGGGGCTAGATGGCGATGTGTGTATTGTCGTAGTTTATTTATTATTTAATTATTATAAGTGTAATAATGAACGGGGGTAAATTTCTCCTACTCAATGTTCCCGTGCTTTAGCAGGTGGACATGTTAATTTTATCCCCTGACAGAGGCTATAATCGGGGGTTATAATTTTTGTCTCCTGCCTGTTTTTAGCCCTTCAGAGGCCTAATTGAACTTAGTAGTTCTATTCTTTTCCAACTTTTCCCTATAGATAAGGATAGCTAGGATATATAATCCAAAATCATCAGATGGCAGATTAAATTTAGTAGCGCTATCCTTATATACAGGATGATACTAATACGATGTAAGGGAGCACTTAAAATAAAGGCAAAGTCTATGGGTTCTTGAACAAGACAGCTGACGACGGTCCTCAAGTGATTAGGTACTAGCCTCCACTATACCAGATCACCAGTAAAGTAGCCTGTACTTTTGTCCAAGTTGGCATAATAAGATGAGAGATGTTGAGTACTACTTATCGACAAAGTCGCAAGCCGCTTCAACTTTCCCGACGGCGCCTTTTAACGGAAATATATTATAGACGCCTCTATGCGTCTTATAAATTTAGACCTGAATATTACATGTAAGTTTTAGTATGCTAGCTGCCAGTGTTTTAGCCGAACCGGCCGAGTCCGGTCCAGTCCGGTGCGGTCCGGTTCGCGGACGAAAAATAACAATTGCCAAATTTCGTCAAGATGGGTATAATTTTTGGGTAAACTTTAGTTTGATATATTTAAAACATTATAATTAAATTAAATTATGAATCTATTGAATTATAAAAAATTGTTAAATACTTCCTTAATTCAATTTCATTAATGTAACATTTTTGATATTGTGCAAATTCTTACATTTCTAGATTCTATTTAATATTATAAGAACCCTATGTACCTACATTCTTGTGAATAAATTATTATTATTATTATAAACGTAGTTAATAAAACATACACACATATGTAAGAATAATAATATTAGTGAGTTATGAGAATATATATATTAGCTGTTACCTACCCGCAACTTTGGCTGCGTTTGCTTCGGTTTTTAAAAACACGGCAATCGTTTGTTTTATTCAAAAATTCAAAATGTCTGAACGTCGGTTAAGATAGTCGTAGCCTTATTGATTTAAGCAAGTCGAACCAAGATGTAGATTTTGTCAATTCATTTATTATCTAAACTTGAAAAAGAAACATCACTCTTAATACTCGTCGAAAATAAAAATATTATCGCCACCTAAGGAATTTCCTTCAATGAAACATAGATACTTGCGCAGTTATATTATGTGCTAATATATGATAGTTATTTTATTAATCATAAGGTACATAGGTGGCTATGTTTAGACCCGAGGACCCTCATCTACGGGTCGGTGTTGGTAGCATTCAAGCGGTTTGTGACTTTGTCGTTAAGTAGCACGTCACATGGTTCACGTGCCACCCTCTATAGCTATATACTGAACACCATTGATGTAGAAAATTTAAGATACGCAGCCCTCCGTACTGTATGACATATTTAATACACAGTGATTTTTCTAACGCCCAACATGAAAACCCTCTTGACATTTTCCTATCTACAGTTACTCAAGCAAGTTTACTGCTGTGATAATAAAGTTTTAGAAATACATGGAGGTCATATTTAACTCCAGTATTTTTGTTTATCATTTTGTTTGATATAAAAACTATACAAAAGAGAGTAGGAACTAGTATAACTTTAAATTTAAGCACTGTTATTTCTCGTTAAATGTTGAACATATAATTCACGGTACGTATAGGTTTCTTGGATTTTGTACATCAATAGTTGGCACGTTAGTAATTATAAGGCATAGACGCTGCTGTATTGAACACTCCAGTACCCTTGTGCAAGGTTCACTGTTATCGGTAGATATACTAGGTGTCATTTAAAAAGAGCGATGCATGCTGCGCGGACAATTTAAATAAAAACTACTGTACTATTTTAAGACGTAATTACGTTTAATTAAGTTTTAGATTTAGTTGTAGGTAAGCCTAGTTACGGGGGGTTCCCCGTCTATGAAGTCTGGGTCGAATTATAGATTAATTTCAATATCAAATGTATATATATAAATAAATCATAATATCGCACTTCGGCTTTAAGTTTGTAAGTTCGACTAGTCTTAGGAATAGTTTTTTAACTATAACAAACTTTTATTATATAGAAATAGCATAACAAACTAGATACATAAAATAAATTAATTACATCGACTGATATGAAAGACCTGTTTATATTTATATACAGTTTGATGAATTCTTATTAGTATTTGACCCAGTGGTCCGGTACTTTAGCTGAGGGGGTTGGGTTTAGAGATGGCATTCCCTCGAGGGGCGGTCTCTTCTTGGTTCGTAAGAATTCAAAACGGAAACAGTTGTAAACATGAGAAGCACCTGGCGTTGTTTTTATACGGGGGAATAGTACAATGTTGTATCGATTGTTTTTTGACTGAATTGTTATTAAGTGTGCCTAATTAGTAAGAAGAATGTTAGTAGCAAAAAAGACAGCTTTAATTGACCGATCGAGGTCTACGAGTTTACTTGGGCAATTCTTTTTCGCTAGCCGTCGGTGGCCTTATACCTAATAAACCCATCATCATCGTGGCATACGTTGGGTGTTTGATCATTGTTAGCATAACGCAGAAGGATAGCATACAATTTAAAAAACCTCCTCTTTTACGATTTATATAACACGGCAAGGCAATGCTTTTGCGCATTTATGAAGTGCCCACCAGTGATCATCAATTGACAAATTGAATCAATTGACGGCCCATTGCCGCAGTTTGCAGCGACCCTAATTTCTGAGTCAAAGGCTGTGGGTTCGATTCCCACGACTGGAAAATGTTTGTGTGATGAACATGAATGTTTTTCAGTGTCTGGGTGTTTATTATATTATTTATAAAAATATTCATCAGTCATCGTAGTACCCATAACACAAGCTACGCTTACTTTGGGACTGGATGGCGATGTGTCTATTGTCGCAGTATATTTATTTATTTATTTAATTGTGTATTATAGATTTTCACAGAATCATGTTCAACCTTTAAATCTTTCACCTAGAATATACTGTTGATAAAAAAGCGTACTGCGACCCTAAGCAAAATGGACGCATCTAACCAAAATGCGTATGTACATTCCTGTACCTAAATTAGAGGAAAATTTAAGATTGAAAGCTGAGCTTAATAAAACATATCAGTTATTGTGTCAATTAATGTTAAGCATAATTTGCAATAAACAGACAAAACTGTGCGCAATATATAATTTCCTAAATCTTTATGCACCACACCAAACAGATCTTCTCTCTACACACACCGGAGCATTCTCTGCACGGCTAGTAATACAATTTTATCTTCTCCCGAAGCTTTATCAAATCTCTAAGCTTGTGTGGAAATAATATCTAAATATTTAACCTGTAAAAAATAAACGGAGATAAACTTTTCTTATTCCCTGTGGCCGTGCTTTGGCAGATCGACACATTTATTTTATCCCTTTGTGAGGGGATATAATTGTTGTCTTCTGCCTAGAGCAGAAGGTTTTAATTTAGAAATTTACAAACTATACTCAAGCTACAAGTGTTCCGAATGAGTCCACATCAAACGAAGCCGGCTATTCTTTATTCTTACAGCTAACTTACGCGAAAAATGATCGATCGCTGAAGTGTCCTAATGTAGCACGTACTAATGTAGCGCGGGGTCAATGCCCCCCGGATCCAACTCCGACTGGCTTATAATTAAAGTATATTTTATTGTTCCCCTCGCTGCCAGCTACTGAGACCGGCGCACGAAAGCGGACGAAATCATTATAATTAGTATATTATTTTATTTTTACTTTAATAATATGTTATAAGTCTGCCGGCGCGTTTTGAGTCAGCCTGTTCGACATAAGCGACGACTAGCATGTGATAAAAATGGTTTGAGCTCGCCAACCCGCATTGTAACAGCATGGTGGGTCAATGATCCAATACCCTATCATTGAGTAGGTCCGTACCGTAATAATAGTAGGACGGAGATATAGATTTTATAAAAAACAGGTGTTCAGTCTAGTTTTGGGACGTTAATTAGACTGATGATGTATTTGTCATAATGATCTGAATTTGTTTGCACACTAATCCTGAACTCAACAGGTGTACTAGATAAAGCCCCGATTGCACCGTCGAAACTAAACGCGGTCAAGCAAACTAACACAGTTTACGCGTTAAACTGCAGTTCCAAATTCAAAATTCATTTATTTTAAGAAGGCTTTTTGCACTTTTGTAACGCCAAGTCTGTCTGTTTGTAGTGACTCTAGCACTGGTTCGGAAGGACGTATATCGTGGACAAACCGATAAGAAACTCAACAGTTGCTCTTTTCCAACATGAACAATCTACAATCAATTTAACATTTTTTATCTTGCGAGAGATGGAAGCTGAGCCGGATGTTCCTAGCAACTTTTTCATTAAGAAATTAATCAACTGTGTGATAAACTAGCTGTTAAAAATGTAGTTTAACAAATTATTTTACCATATGCAGAATACTACAAAAGCACATACTCAATCCCACAAACGAGCTGTGTACTATTCGCAGAAGATATGCAGATGTCACTAATTTATATCCATTTCGGGTAAGTCTGTTGTTCATATCCCCATTTTGTTTATAAAGACTAATGTTTTGTCTTACAGGTACATAAAATACTATAAATGTATAGTGAAACTACTGTCAGTATACCTATTTATTTAATTTTTCAAGGAGGGATTCGCGTGATTTAAGTTTATAAGTTTAGCGTCCAGCTCTTTTCTGCAATATGAATATAGCAAAACGTGGTTTTATTAAATCTTTTTACTTAGTTTCCAAAGCGGACTGTGAAAGATAACTTAAACCCTACAAATAGCACTAATGTTTTTATTTTTGACGTCTAATATTACTCCCACCAAGAGATTTATCACTTAACGTCAAGCTCGATACTTTTGTCACAATTTAAGTTATTTTTTTGAGTATTTTTTTTTTATTATCATGTCACCATAATGGATTTGTCATCGCATCAACTTATAACTTAGACAAAGCTATCGACATCCGATCAATTAAGAAAATACATTTGGTTTACACAAATACATTATTTAAAATAGGCCAATAAAATGAATGGCCTACTGTTGAGCACCCGTCTGCACCCTTATGCCCGAAACTAACAAATAGTCAAATCAAAATCTTGAGGCCACAGATTCAATTAGGTAGTGTCCAGTAAGGACGGCTTTACTAACTTCAATTAGTGATCTCAAGATTCTGGTTCAAATTGATTGTTGACATCGGGCGTTATTCGTGAGGGATTTAGACTTCTGCACGAGACAACCGCATTGCATTCAACTGACAAATACGTGGTCGGCTCGTCTTGCTGGCATCGTTTTAATTAGGTACATTCAATGTCCTTGATTCAGAAGTTATGAAGTTATAGAACTTTACAGACTGTCAGGTGTATAAGCAATTAGACGGACGGACATATTGTAAATTTACACAATAATCTCTGAGTAGGGCAGGCGATTGTTCTTAGATAATATTATTGAGAGAAGAAATACATAGTGTCGAGAAACATGGCAGAAAGATACCATATCTTGTGTGTGGGAACCCTATATAACTGTGTAAAGGCTATTCCACATTAAGGCAAATGTCAGTATATGAACATACGTTCGCTCCCTTTTGGGGCTGCAACGTAAGACGATATAGAAGCTAATCAACGTGATGATCTGTAAAAAAAGACCACGCGTTATGTTATTATTCCTAAATTGATCATGAAAAGCAACAGAGCATCTTCAGGAGATGCTTTATTTTTTGAAGATAGGTGAGGTGATACAAAGGTTACTAAGGCCTAACTTTTTTTACAGACGTCATGGTAGAAAAAGTCTAAAACAGTATTATTTGAAAAAACACTATATTATGATCCGCATGCCTCCTGAAAATAAGTATTATATTAATAAAATATTGTTTTAAGCGATGGTAGTAAGCCCATAATTATTTCGTCATCGAGCTCAACGACGAACACAGCTTTGAAGAGTCACATGTCTGGTGTGGAATACACCTAATACAATTTTCACAGGCGATGTATGCTACGAGTACATCTTTTTTGTATAGGTTTATTCAACTGTGTTTCTTTATAATAAACTCGATATCTATTCACTTTGAACAATGGGCTAATTAACTTGGTATCTAATGTACCGTGTTATTATAATTATTTATCTGTAGTATATTTTTATTGTTTCGAAGAAGAATGGTACGGGCCGGTGCTCCCTCGGTTCTTTGTAAAGTTTTCTATGGCAGCTTCGGAGGAGTAAGGAATAAATTTGTTGTAAGATTTTTGCGCAGACTTACCTAATGTTGTTACTTTTAGATACTTATTATGTAAATAATAATCAATTCGCAGCGTAGAACTGAATTTTTATTTTTTTTACTAGTTGTGGCACTCGATTAAGCTCGCGCTAACTATACCTATGTTGTGGTGTGGCCTATGACGTGGCCGAAAAAGCAACTAGCCAGAATGAATTTCATTTTCATCATCATCGTCATATTATCAACCCATCACCGGAAACCCCTTACAAGCACACTAGGTCTCTCCCCACAATGATTTCAGTGTACGACAATGCAATTTGTCATTTTTTTGTAGCATTTTTTTTGGTTTAGCAGTTTTTGACGTTTGATAGATGAGTCGATTTCAGTATTAATAAGATTTTATATTTTTGATAATATTTAAAGATAACTTTTTTTTTTTTTTTTTAATTCTTTATTCATTCGGGACTTTTCTTAAAAAGATAACTTAAAAAAAAATATTTGCCATTGCAATCAAATTAGTTCCTGCGGCTAGAAAAAAAACACAAAAAATAAATAGTTTTTAATGTTTAATAATAATAAACGTACTAACTAAGTAACTAGCTAAATGTAAACAATACTTTGTAAACAATAAACATTAAACAACTACTTTCGCCAAAGGTTGTCTGGGAGAGATCGCTTTAGAGATAAGACCGCCTTTGCACACCTAAACCATTTTTTTTAATGTGTTTCTCTTTGTATTTTGTTTTTGTGTGTTCAATAAAGAATTTACTAATAATAATAATTAAAGTAATTTAATAAAAACCAGTTTAATACAATAATCATTATTAATATTCTTAATTAATACTATAACTTACCAGTAAGTACCTAACGTAACATCTGAACGCAAAATGTAGGTCCCACAAATAAGTTTGACGTTAGATTTTTCAAAATGTCAATACAAAGTATTTGAAGTAACAATGGGGAAAAAGACAACAAAGTTTGCATCGAAGGGATCTGCCATTTATTATGATCATTTGACGGCCGATTGGCGCAGTTTGCAGCGATCCTGCTTTCTGAGTCCAAGGCCGTGGGTCCGATTCCCACAACTGGAAAATGTTCGTGTGATGAGCATGAATGTTTTTCAGTGTCTGGGTGTTTATATGTATATTCTAAGTATTTATGTATATTATTTGTAAAAAATATTCAACAGTCATCTTAGTACCCATAACACAAGCTACGCTTACTTTGGGGCTAGATGGCGATGTGTACATTGTCGTAATGTATTTATTTATTTATTATTAAAAAAAAAAAAAAAAAAAATTGGAATTGATCATCCAGGTTGAGGTAAGAGCGTAGAAAACGAAAAGAATGTTGACTGAGAAACCTGTTTAATAAAAGCACTCAGTCACTATTCAGAGATGATAAATCCCAGATTTTTTATCTTTGTTAGAAAAACTTTTTAAACGCGTGTAAAAGCGCGCTACGGTTCAGACTAACAAACTAACCAATCAAATAACATGCTCAGAACAAGCAGAAGGCAAACAGGCGAAACTCAAAAATAAGGGATAATATATTTGAGCCTTAAATATTACAAGGAATGTTTAATGTACAGGCATACTCTCGCGAGCGACTTTAATAGTATAATTTCGACCGTCTCGAAAAAACGACAATAACTTTAATATTCCCGCACTGTAATTACGGATTATAATTCTTCCTTTTATTAATTTAATACCATACTTTGTTTCCAGTGCTCTTGTATTTGGTCGAATAAAATATAATTTTTCATTACCACACCTGTCAGGGCTGACATTTTCGATGTTTTTTAATAATTAATATTGTCTTCATACTTAACCAATTTTCTACCTGAGTAAATAAATTGATCTGAGTTTCTAGGTTTCTATAGTGGGATGATTATTATGACGTAATAATGAATAAACGAAAACGGTTCTTGATGAAACAGAAACAATTATGGATTACAAAAAATGTTACTTTCGGGAATACCGAATCATACATTTAACCTATTAAATATGTATTGGAGCCAAAAATTACTTAATAAATGCCCTTCCCATCTATAAGGGATAAGGTAAAAATGGATATTACATTTGTTAAAGTAGTTTAACGAGTGTGGGAACTTCCAGCGTATTTATTTCTTTGACTATAAGCTTATTTTGAGGCAGAATAAAAGCAAAAGTTATGTTCCAGCGGATACTTAAAACGAATCAGTAAAATCTGAAACTTTCGCAATAGTGGGTAATCGAGGAAAATTTATAATTAAATTGCAACGAACGAGAACTTCAAATATTATAACAAAGTTGCGCGCAACAACTTTTTGAAATACCTAGCGGTACTATAGCGAACATTCGAAAACAGTTCACGATTGAAAATTTTCTCACTGAACGTAACTATGCAATGTTGGATTTATTAAACTAAGAGATTCTCGTGAAAACATTTGCGGCTAAATGTATAAGCGCATACTGTTTAAAGTTGGTTCAATAATGACGATGAAGGATTTTTATCTGGGTACTTTTTAAACGCAAGTTAAGTTCCAGAATACTGAATCTTATTGGGGCAAATAAACTAACATCTTAGTTCGAGGGTTAAAAATGGCTGTGGCATTTGAAAAAATCAACTCATGGAGACTGTCATGATGCTTTCATCAACAATAAGGTTTCCTTCTTTGACTACCGGAACCCAGAAAATCTTTGGTGACCCGGCAAGTCTAAAATTTACATACATCTTTAACAAAGACCCATAAGTAAGTCAACCACAAGCGTCCACATTTATTTAAATGCTCTAAATCATTTTGTATAGTATAACTTTCTTAACAAATCGTAAATTACTCCCTATTTGTATTTAGGTTTAACATGAGCCTTTACATCGAGTTAACACTTGGCTTATCTCAACTAAAAAATTAATATATATATATATAACCTTCAATAACTATATATATATATATATATATATATAGTTATTGAAGGTGTTTTCAAAAGATTTTTATGCAAAGCTGACAATACAATTTTTATGCTCGTTCTCGATGGTCTACTATTAGTGTGAGGTTTTATGTTAGAGTATGGATCGAAGGCAAGGTCTTAGCTTAGGACCCGGGCCACAGCATAGTGAGATCTACAATAATAATTGATTTGAAAGAAATAATTAAATTATTATTTGTTTAATAATCCGCTTTTTTTTCGAAATCCGGATCAATACGTTAGTTTTTTTTGACTGCAAGCATAATAGATCACATTGAGTTGGACATAACCCTACATTATAGTGTTTCCGTAGACCCCACTATAATAAATGACTCTCACCATGTTTTTCTAAACAATCACACAAACGAGAACCCTAAGTACTTGACTTTAAGACACAAATTTGAACAGAGTGAAAGTTAAAGTTCGCGATCTTACAATGATACCAGTAATCCTCAGCATATTCAAAGTTCAGAACAAGATTCTTAATCGACACGTGATTATAATGTTTATCTTGATATACCTAGAGTTGTTAGTTATTTGCATGTTATCGAACAGTTATGACCTTACAACTTATAACGAGATTTATTCCTAAGGACGTCCATTAGGTACGTCGCGATCGAGTCACACTACGTTTTTTTTAATTTCGCAGCTTTATATGTTTTTTTGTGGATTTTTTTATAAATGCAATTTAATTGAGTAAGATTTATTAATAACATTTCAATTACTGCTTAGCATGATTTAGTCAACATATAAATTATGGATATCAGAATAAGTAGTGATGATAGGAAAAATATCGCAAGTAGTGGTACACACGATGATTTATTTTAACGATACTCAGTACGGCGACTCACCTCGTGAAAATTCATTAATCGTCGCTGTAACGCCACAACATCTGGTTAGAGCGATAAGAAAGACTATCCGTCTATTCATAAATATACAATTGGGAAATAAAGCAAAAATGATATAAATTACATAAACCTCTAAAAACGGATTGTTATATAAAACCCAGGAGCATAAAAACGAAAAATCGCTGTTCAACGTCAAAATATCGTCTGTCGTCTAATATCTATTATAAAGATGTTATTGTGACGTATTACAAACGAAATAGATCATACTAGTAAATTATACATAACAAGCAAAATTGACGTAACTCAATAATTGCATACAAAAATTCAAAACTTTAATGAAAGTAACGTAATGGAACGGCTCGGCGTTTGCATAAAGTTTGATTTACAAAGACGCCGATAGTCGTAATCGCGACATACGTAGCAAATGTTTCAAGCATTAAATGCACCTGTAAAAAATAAAAAAGTATCCTAATAGCGACTGAACTGAAAAATAGCTGTACCCATTTATAAAGATGTTACTGTGATAAATACAGTAATGACTTATTAGAAACGAAATAGACCATAATAGTAAAATATACATTGCAACAAAATTGTCGTAACTCAATAATTGCATACAAAAATTGGAACCGTTATTAAAACCGACCGTGTGGAACGACCCGACTCCCACATAGCTCATTCGTTATGAGCCACATTATAATCACACATTGTATCTGGTAATAAATAGAAAAAGCGACAATAGGAATAACGAGTCACAAATAGTGGTCTAATAATGAAATTGTAACGCATATAAATGTAGGGTCGTTGTGTGTGTGCCGGTCTGTCGGCCCGTTTAATAGATGCTTTAGGTAATTTAATAAGGTTGCTTCCGTGCTGATATTGTCGTTTCTGCTACACTGTTCTGGTAGCCATATTGGAATTTCATAAGAGCAGTTTGCTAGAAGACACGGCGGGAGGGTAACATTCCGTCGACGTTTCGGCAGTCTTAACTATGTCAGCTTATACAAGGTATACACAAATATGGATAATCACTTCATATATCGCTACTCACATGTTATTAAACCTACTCTATGTTTTCCATTGAACATCTATTTATCGTAACGTGTTTTTAAAATAGAAAATAAAGTGGATCACAATGAAAGAAGTGTTCTTTTTTTGCATATTTTAATATTGGTGCAGTAGTTAAGCCGAACAAAAAAAAATTACAGACACATTTACACTTATATAAAATTAAAGGCGCAAACCTCCTAAAAATAAATAGGGCTAACAACATTGCTCAAAGAACTACATCAAAACTAGTCGTAGTTTTCAATGCCAAATAGAGAACTCCACAAAAGCTACGCTGCTAGGAATAAGCTATAAACTCAGGCAAATCTGTAAGACGCTGACAGAATTTTGTCATACAAGGATATCAAGTTTATAGTCTTTTTAGAACTGTCTATTGCCTTGCCATGTGGTGGAGGTAGGCAAGACACACACACACATGAATTGTCCCACCTTTCATTTTTCCGCGAATGTCGTCAGAGGGGATTTAGGGAATATATATATCCCCGGACAGGGGATATAATTAGCGTGTCCACCTGCTAAAGCACGGGAATAAAAAATAGGAGAAGTTTACCCCCGTTTATTATTTGGATATTATTTCCACTTGTGTGCCAGTGCTCTGAGAGTTGATAAAGCTGTATCCTTTCCCCGGAGATTTAACTGTCTCCTGCCCATGCTAGTTGCTACTATCTTCCGCAAACACCATACCAGCGTGGTGGTTATGAGCAATCCCTCCCGTGGAAAGGCCTTTAGTCCAGCAGTGGACTGTCTTAGTCCATTATTGATTGTTTCCTGTGATGATACAACGTGTCATAAAAAAAAGTGGCTACATTTGCACGAGCCGTAAAATCTGACAAAGTCAAAAAATTGTTTATTGGTTGCATTAAGAAGCGTGTTTTATCACAGGAATGTATGGAATTAATTATGCTAACCATATTACTGTATTCGATGTCTGTTAAATTAAAATATACGATTAATATTCATTTAAAACCTTTCTGTTAAGGCTTAAGAAGTTAAGATCACCTTAAAAACTGCGTTTCTACATTTTTATCAATTCAATGTAGATGAATGCGCCTAAAGCTATACGTATACTATTCGTTTATTCAAAATTATTGATGGTGTTTTGAAATTCGGACCTAGACTTGGCTATGTATTTTTCACAATTTATCTTTATTTTATATAGATGTTTCAAGATTTCTAAAATAATACATGTATCTAAAATTTTAAATGACAACGACACACAGAAAAATTAGTTTATAGTTCTTGCAAATTTGGTGCACTCGCCCAAATCCATGTTCTAATAAACAGTTAAACTAATCTTAGGAAGAGAAAGTAAATTTGTAGGCTAAAATATGTCACGAGATTCCACGTGAAGGTGATAAAATATTAGTACTGATCTGGTATTATTATTCGAATTATGTTTTTAGAGCGTTCAAAGCCATGACCTGATCATGCTGAACAAACCAGCGTGCATTTATATAAAATGGCAGGTAGGTATATTTTAATTTTTAATCGAATCGTAATATCATGTTGACGATGTTTTTATTCATAAGAATTATAAACGCGTTTGTGTTTAACAATAATATATAAATTAAATTAAATATGATGAAGTAAATAACATGTGTTGGCATGAAATCATCATCATCATAGTCCTCTCTCATATGATAAAGGGAATACTAACGAAGTAGTGCTATTACTAAGTCCTCTATATTCAATATTGACTATTGGGTAAATATTGTTACATTGCTGCAATTATTTTTAATCATAAATTATTTGTTATTTATCCATGTAATGCATATAAGTAGGTATATTCGGTATAAATATTCACTACATGCCAATAAGAAAAGAAAAAGTGTCACCACTGTAGAGATAAACGAAGCGTCCCTAAGAAAGGGGTCTCGACGCAGTTACTTTATAAAACGACTGAGTTCTTACACGGGCAAAAAGTATTAGTAGGTGCGTTAAGACAGTGTGCGCTAACCTTAAACAGCTATTGCATAGTCACATCCAGCTTTTTATCAAACAAGCTCGTTATGAACTCGTCATATTAAAAACAGACTCGATATTTGTAGTGCGGCAACTTAATATTATTTTAGTTTCGCCTTTAATTAGCCCTTTTTACAAATAAGGCATTATCACTTGACACCAGTTGGCATGCCACGGCTCGGTAAGACTCAACTCATTATAGCACTTAATGTTATACCAATAAGGGTGAAGGTGTAATAATAAAATGTTTTTATTGATGGCATGTTTACTTAATAGTTATAAAATATTTAAATTAAGCACTACCTATATTTAGTAAACCGTAAATATTTATGTAGGTAAATTGCAAGCGGTTCGGTTTTTTACTATGATTTTATAGTTGCCACATTATTACGTGTTCATATCAACATTTGGCTTGAATTGAATGCTATTTTGTACACCTATAAAAAATACGAATATTGTAATGGAAAATAAATTAAAATGATCCGCCACTGTTATACCTGCTTCTAAACCAAAATACTTGGATCACGAATAAAAAAGCAAAATATAAAAGAAAATTATTTATTTTCATACTTGTTTTCTATATCTTATCTAATCTTTAGTATCTTTTTCAAAGTACAGCCAGGTGTTGGCATGAGTAATGACTTCAAACCCCTCCTATAATGCTTCTTTGAATTTGTTTCAGAAGTCGGAAAAAGCGCTTATTTATTGTTAAGTTTGTAGTGAGAATTTCCATCGGGGGTGATGGTAGAGAAGAAAATTCTAAGAATTCTAAATCATGTTTATATTATTAAGATACCCTAGGGTCCGGAGGATGAAATCGACGTACAAACGTATTAAATGATGCCAAACGAATGGAAAACGTCCAACTTTTAAAGTCGGTTTAAATTATAGTCTTTAAACCCGAATTCTGAAGACACGCAAGAAATTTAAAATGGAAATCCAATAAAAATGTATATTGAACACAATTGCCCTAGAAACGGATATTAAAATGGCTTATAACAACGTTGCAACGATATTTCATTACCGATAAGTTATTTACGCCAACATTGTAGGAAGAAATTACGACGTTAAAAGTCCCACCGTATCTGAATGGATCAATAACTTGAGTTTGAGACGAGCAACAAACAGTTTTCGGAACTTTGTACACGTATGCCATAGTTGCAGGAAGGAATGTGATTGCCAGTAACTTGCCCTGACTTAATTCGTCGTAGTTTTAAACTCTTAACTTATAAAGAATTCACCGTTGTATTATCAATAAGGCGGTGGGTACTGCCGGTATTTTTAATTTCATAACAATTTTATACTTTTTATTAGTTTTCCTACACTTGGAGGAAATATCAGTTTCATAAATTACACATTGCAGTCGCTATAAGACTGATATAAACAGCATTTACAAATTTCGGCAACGGCGGTAGGAGAGCTTAAGTGGATGCCAGAGAGTCGCAGGTTCAATTCCTATCGGTCCCGAAATTTTTAATTTCATTTTATTTTATAAAATTGGCATTTCATTAAAATTAAGCTCTTGACCGCAATTTCACACAACCTTAACGTATTGTAATGACTTTAATTCAAATTTAAACGTGTACGTGTGTACGTGTGTGCGTATTTTATTAACATATGGGGTAAACAAAATCCATTTCTTGATAATTCAGCAATACTTTTGTACAGTAAACATGGTCGCTAAGTAGTCGAAATTCGAAAGATTTTTTACATATAAAAAATATTCTTGAAAACTGTATTACAATCTGTTGCCTAGTTTAAAGATCTTACCTTACAAACAGATGGAGCGACTTGGTTTAATACCATGTTAAACAAGGAGATGCGTCTAAAACAGCGTGCTAAAGTTAAATTAATACCGATAAGTTATTAACGCCACAATGTCGGAAGGAAATTTCGACGTAAAAAGTCCCACCGAATTTGAATGGATCAATAGTTTGAGCACAAACAAAGTTCGTTTCCATGCAGACGGTGCAGAAACTCGGCGTGCTCTTGTATTTTTAATATCCCCGCCCCCCGGCCTCCCCGTTTTAACATAATATAAAATTATAAGCGACATGAATCACGATAATGCGGAGCGGGCCTGTGTGCCTGTGCGCGGCCAATTCACAACTTTGCCGAGGCCTCCCCAGTCCCTACCACCCCGCCACAGAGTAGCGATTGCAGTACCACCTTATTTTATATGATTAACATTAGAAATATTAACAAATATCTAAAAATTTTCCTTCGTCCATTCATCAATATAATCATATCAACCCATTGCCAGCCCACTACAAGGCACGGGTCTCCTCCCACATTGGGAAGGGGTTGAGGCCTTAGTCTACCGCGCTAGCCCAGCTGGACTCCACACCTTGAAGAACATTATGAAGAACTCTCAGGCATGCAGGTTTTCTCACAGTGTTTTCCTTCACAGTTGAAGCAAGTTATATTTTAATTGCTTAAAACGGATGCAATTTAGAAAATACAGAGGTTCGTGCTGGGAGTCGAACTCCCGAGAGTGAAATCGAAGTCCTACCTATCACCGCTTCCATTATATTAGTCGATCATTTAATTTTTATCTATCATTTATTCTTTTTCATATATATTTTTTTTAATTCTTAAAAATGCTTAAAAATATAATAAAAAATACTATTAATTAAAAAAAAAAAAACCATCCACCCTCCGCTTGCGGGGCTTTTATATGCCCGAGCAACCGGTGGTCAGGGCTCCAGGGTGAGGAACCTCCGCACATTACGTACGTAATAAGACCCTTGATCCAACAACCAAGCGAAAGCTTCTTAAGATATTGGTCGGTTGGTTAATATATGCAGTAACATCTTTCTACATCGGAAATATTCAAAATGGCTCTACAGTGACTACAATAAGATAATTTACATCGTTTGGATGTCAAGCAACAGTTGGATGTCAAACGTTAGTAGCAACATCACCAACGCTTGAAAAAGGGGTCTGAGAATAACTTTCAGTAAATGTTAATAAAATGAACTTGAAAGTTTGTATGTTTGTTGTCTGGTGGGAGGCTTCGGCAGTACCTAGTTTTTTTTTGTTACATTACACACATCGCTGTCTAGGCACTAAGAAAGCGTAGCTTGAGTTATGGGTACTAATGAAATGATGACCGAAGAATATTTTTATGACTTTTATACATAAATACTTATAATATAAAGATAAACACCCAGACACTGAACGCATTCATGTTCATCACTAAAACATTTTCCAGTTGTGGGAATGAGCGCCCGACCGACAAAGACGTGCGATTTAGCGTTCCGGTACGATGTTGCTGGTAAAGGCCATACTCTTTAACAGGAATAAAAATAATGTTACTCAACATAGCCAGTTACACACACTGTTCATTTTATTCCAAAAATTCAAAAGTTCCCGAAAGAATGAAGTGTACAGCTTTAACTGTGTCATGTTTTTTTTTATTTCGCACATATTTTTCATTCCCCTCAGGACTAAATTATTTAATCGTCGCAGAATCCGCAGGTAGAAAATAGTTTTAAATAGTTATCACTTGTATAAAATTGGTTCGCTTACCGTTCTAACTACTCTGTGCACACAGCCCCGCGTGGCTCGGGCAAAAAGAAAAGTTTTATTTTTATAAGACAAGAAATTTATTATAGCTGATGGTCGTGTCGGTTTCGCGTTCCTTCGGAAATAGAACGTAAACGCGGCCCGCATCGACCCAATGGGGATGCGCGCAAATTTGCAGATTTCTGACCAAACTTAAAAAATTTAAAGACTAACTTAATATACCGCCGAAACAAGTGTGGCTAACTATGGACCTTATAAGAAAGCTCAGTCACACAGCGAGCATTGGTTACAGTTAAATAATAGCGATAAGCTATTGGTGAAAACAAAGTCCAATAGAGTTACGACGTAAAATCCAAACCTAATAAAGTAGTAGAAGTAGTAAAAATGATGAGATTACAACCGTTATTTAGGTAGCATGAAGGAATCAATACTCTAAATACCGTTTGCCTAGGAGCATTTAGCTGAGAATAAAAATGATGTTGGTCAAAGTATGAAAATTTTTATTATCTCTAACCATCATAATTACCGCATACAATTCTTAAAGTGGATACTTGTACCGTTTTTTTCCGTAGAAATATTTTAAATCTCTTACGTCACATACACCTTCCGTCTACCGATCTTAATTGCCCCACCCTCCCCTCAACTTTAAACTGTCGCCATTAATTCTTATTATACTACTTATTCAACTCTTACTGCTATCAAATTGGTACCTTTGTAGGTTTAATGTTTTGGCAAAGTGGTTTATAATAATTTACGCCACCTATTTTTTGTCTCATTCTGTCCTAATCCTAAGGTTTCCTGGCAGGAATCGCTATAAGCGATAATCCGCCTTTTGTAATCTACTCCAATGTTTGTTTTTTTCTTTTATTTTCCTTTATTAAAAGTGGAGTACAAATAAAGAGTATGTTAATTACTTATTTTCTAAACAGATGTAGATTCAGGTGATACTTTTCTGTAATGGTAAATAAAAATAAATGGCTTACGATAAAAACCTTCTTACATAATTTCTTACTTATCAGTATACATATTTTCAGACATCGCAAGTTAGTTTATTTTTAAAGTTATTAATTCATTTAACGTTATAGCTGGATACATGTATTTATTTGTAGCAAAGTCTAGTGTGTATTTTGTCGACATGAAGCGTTTGGCTTGCCATCAGGTTAATATGAATTAAATGATATGCAAAAGTTATAATTAACAAACTAAACTTTAAATTGCCCGAGGGTAATTTCAGTTGAGGGCGAATATAAGTCAAAAAATGTTAAACTATCACGCTGTGACACTATTATGTTTATGACATACATGGCAAAGATTTAGCTTTTCGATGCATCGAGCATGCTTGGATTTATGAGATCCATAGATCGGTAATACAAAAAGAGACGTCAACTGTGAATGAGATTACTTTAGGTTAAGGTGATTTTGGACCTGCCAATGCACAAGTTTAAAGAATTTGTTAAAACACATTTATTAGAGCGAGGTTACTATACAATTGATGAATTTTTTAATGACAAGGTTGCTTGGAAGCATCCGGCTCCGCTTTCAGCTCTCACAAGATAGAAAAATGAATGTTAAAATACAAAATGTAAATTGTTGATGTTGGAAAAGAGCAACTGCTGAGTTTCTTGCCGGCTTCTTCTCGGTAGAATCTGCCTTCCGAACCGGTGGTAGAATCACTACAAACAGACAGACTTGACGTTTCAAAAGTGCTTATATTAGGCCTACTTGAAATAAATGAATTTTGAATTTTGAATTTTTTAAAAGTTACAGATCACATGACACAACTAGTGCAGGTCCCCTCTCTCTTATAAGAGATAGTTTAGAGCATAGAACACCCATTACGCTCCAAAGCAAATGGGCTTGGAATCAGTAGCCGTAAAGTAGGAAAACTAATAAAAATAAATATTTGCGTGCTCTTTAAGAAATAAGAGTAAAGGTTCAATAAACAGTATATTTATCAATCATTAGAAGTCAGAATACTTTAAAAGTATAATTTGCCCGCTTCGTTTTGACCTAGATATATCACGGGTACACCACTTGTGAAATTTACTTTTAGCAAAGTCCAATGTACACTCTGCCGTCATCAAACTGGGCTTATATTTGCGCGCTTTCCAAGTCAAAGAGTCTATACAGACAGACGTCGAAGCTCGAAACCTCAATATTAATATTTACCTGTTGCAATGTACTTTCATACTGCAATCAAAATAAGAAGCTATTTTCGCATGCTGAAAAGTGGTCCCCTCTCATATCGAATAAGTTTTCTAAAATAAATAAACTTTTATCGCTTTGCCTCAATTTAAAACTAAATTCAATGTATAGCGTAATTCATATGGAAAATTTACGGTGATAGCTTGGTGGTTAAGACTGTGGCATTCCTCAGAAGAACCGAGGTCGATCTACAGCACGAAATTCTGACTTTTCAGAGTTATTAAAAAATTTAAAACCTGCCTTCAATCACCCAACCTTAGCGCCACTCTCAACAAGAGGAAGCATAAAAGTATCCTTCACCAGCCTGGATGAAACTGTGGGAGAAGATAAAATTAATGCCCGTTCCCCCTGGAGAAAAAGGTCCCCTGCCAATATAAGCCGTGCTGAATGGTATAGAAGCGAGTGAAGTCTTTTCCAACGTGATGGTCTACGGCCTAAACTGTTCTCATACTGCAGGGCTAGCACAGGCAGGGGACAAAAATTATATCTCCCGATTATGTTCCCAAACAGGGGATTTCATTGACGTGTCCACCTGCTAAATAACGGGAACGTGGAATAGGAGCAGTTTTGCTCCCGCTTATTATTACAGATATATTATTTGGAAATTGGATATTATTTCTACTTGTGCGCCAGTGCTCTGAGAGTTGATAAAGCTGTGGGAGAAGATACATTTTTATCCTTTCCCTGGGGATATAATGGTCCCCTGCCCATACTAGCCGCGCCCGATAATGCGTTGATAATGCTGATGATGTCTGATGAAATATAAAGGTTGGCGGGCCGGTTTGTTCCTTACAAAATATTCATATAATCGAATTCAATTATGAACCATATCAATTATTGTTTCTTTATAAGGTAACGAAATGGCAAATACCTGAGTAGGTATCATACCTTATCAATTATAATAAATTCGTCCGAGCATAGAGTAAAAACAAGTATCATATTTTTATTTTTTTATGAAACAAGCTTTTTTTAAAGCAATTAGTAAATAGTTATTCTAAAAAAAGGTAAAATTAAAGCTATTTTATTTAAAAATCTGAATTATATGAGGTTGTTATAATGATGTTTTAGTTTTTAATTAAAACAGTCGACAAACTTAAGCATCCAACCCTAGAAAGACCAGTATATCAACACAAATCAAACTAGTCACGGCCGACTTTAGTCACCAGCATCAGATCAACTCCATCCCATAATATTATTGCTGCATTGTTATCCGATTTACATAAATGCATGCATAAGCTAAAGTTCACTCGGGAAGTGGTCGAAACAACAGACATAGTCGTAAGTACACCATCAAAGACGAATTCTCAATATAAGCTCGTAAAAACACATTGTATTTAATTAAAATAATAATAAAAATAAATTAAAAAGTCGTCACCGTTTAACGTAATAATTTTAATAAGTCACGTATTAAAAGGTATAAATTGTTCACATTGCAGCTGCTGTAGCATTTAAAACCTGTCGTTAACAAGCAAAATTACCCCCCCAACGGGTCTTAATTGCCATCAAAATAATTATAGAAATCCGATTCTGGTCGACAGCGAGCGTCACACGAAGATTGCTCATCGTCGATGGCTTTCAACCGTCTTCTAAACTGAGAGCTTACGAACATTTAAGCTTAATTTGATATAATCCGCGATGGTGGGTCTGTACAGGTAGTGTAATGTAGTTTTGGAGTTCCGTTACGGTTAAGGGTAAAAACACACCCTTACGCACGACTTTGACTGTGAAACATGAAATACTTTTATAAGCTGCATCGTTTTCGAGTCACAGTTGCGTCACTGTTTAGAAGTGGGAGGCTTCAGAAGTGGCTAGTTACCTACCAGTAAAGACGTGCCAACAAACGGTTTTGCTTTCCGGTACTATGTCGCGTAGAAACTTATATACCATATCCCTAATAGGTTATGTCGAGTGTAGACCGCAGACTAGAGTTCTAACCATTCCTTCTCTTCCCGCGGGTTTCGTACGAGGCGACTAAGCGAATATAAAGGACGGGCAGCAGCGTACTCTGTGTTACTACTAGCATCTACTGCGATCCCCTACCCGTCTGCCCAGCGTGGTGATTATAGGCAAACCTTCCCGTTCGGAGAGGCCTTAAGTCAAGCACTGAACTGATATAGCCTATTGATGCCCTAATAGGTTAGTTAGGTTGCACTTCATACATGCACAAAAGCATTGCCTACCCTAAAATTTGCCGTTTTATGCAATTTTCCTACTGTATGCACACCCTGGAAAGAAACCCAGTGCACGCCACTGTCTGTTGAAAACGGATAAGATCGGATTACCGTTGTCACCACTCCGCCTCTTCTGCGGGTGTCTTACGAGGCGACTAATGGAATATACCTAACAGAGAACGGGCAGTAGCCTGTTCAGTGCTACTACTACAATCCGGTGATTATGGCGTGCTTATCTCTTTTCGTTGGTTGTAGTTTAGGTATCCATTTAAATGCGTATTTTTCGAAAGAATTTTACAGCGCCAGAAATTTAACAGCTCCAAGGAGACGCCGTGAAGGTTAAATTTCATAGGATATTTAACTATTTAGTTTCTGTTCTTAGCTATTGAAGTGTTATAGAAAATGGCAGGAATATTTTCGCAAAAACTCGAGAGCTTGCGCTTAAGACCTTCTTACGAACAAACAATGAACGCAACCTACTTCCCAAGTAGCATAAGAAGCTGTATACGAGTGGTATTTAGGTTGATTTTTATACTTAAAGCTGCATTTGAGCCTGTATAAATGCTGTATAAGCGCTTTTACAGACCTTATAAGTGCAAAAAGGGCCCACATTATACGGCTTTTCGCGTTAGTGGAGCTGTATAATAGCTGTATACGCAATAAAGAAGCTGTATAGTAGTTTTATAAGATCTGTTATTCGGTGTAAGGAGAAACCAATACACTCCAAGTAATATCTTATAAATATCTTAGAAAAATTAAAGTTTTAAATAGGATTTTGAAGATAGTTAGAAAATTATAAAAATAAACAAAAAACAAATTTCATACAAATATTATCAAATCAGCGCTCTAGTGCATTAATGGAAGGCGTGACACAATTTTTATTGTTTTTATTTCAAAGTGAAACACGGTAAGTCAAGACAAATCTTAATCTGATGGTGTTAATTGGGTAAAGGTAAGTGCGAATAAAATTTTACTGTCAATGTGTGGTTGGTTATTGGCAAAATATTCATGCGCCAGTAGAATTATCAGGCAAATATTAAGAATATTAATAAATACGGTCCAAACACTTCTTACAAGTGTTTGTTTTAAAGATTATAAAATAAATTATATTTAAAATAACAGATTTTAGGACACAGTGATCATTATTTTAGCTAATAATCATGAAGCGGCTCAAGCAATTATTAAATATTGGTTTAATTCTATCTCAAAGTTTGGTAAACATAAATCGTTCTAAAATGGCGACAATTTTATACAGCTTAGACGATTTTTGGAGGGTATTATAGTCTTATTAGCTGTACTACGTAAGATTTGGATTATATAATACTGTTTTTGGTTTTTAATCAGCGTTACAAGATAATATATTTATTAATTAGGCTGTGTACGACTCTGGATTTATAACTTATAATTCTCTTTAGAGATCCGTGTAAAAAAATATTTTCCCTAAGCCAGTTTTAATTTTGAAGTAGAATATTTTACAATCATTTTTTTCAAAGTCGAGGATCTATAATAATTATTATAATGTAAATGATTGTGATTCGCCGTGTTCACAAGAAGGTGTATATTTTTTTTCAAGACACGAACCTGCAAGAATAAATCCATTACAAACCTTTTAATGTAGGTACCTACAACTACAACACTACGATACGCTTGCCGACGCTCGACGCTGGGCTATTTTATCTCTCTCTCCCTCACTCTGCACTGGGAACACTACATGATGTTTTGTTTAGTTAATACGTTCTTCCGGGCAAGCACGCATGCGTTCGTTCGTTTTGTTTTTAGCCTTCGCTGCGTTATCGCAGACCCAAAAAGTTAGCAGCCTATTATATACTAAATAAACTTATTGTGAAGTGTCATTAATAGTTTATTGTGTATAATTAATGTGTTTTACATTATTTTTTCAGAACAATATGCCGTTTAAAATTATAGAATGTATAGAAAAAGGGCAGAAAAGGCTTTGTATAGTTCCAAGCTTGTGGGAAACGAATGGCGAGTTAAGATGGCCAAGAAAGCGTTAAGAAGTCAACAAATTAGTCAAGGATGAAAACTCTAGGCCTTTAGATAATTGGTCTACATCAAAATGCTGTGTAAAAAGGTCGTCTATATCGTCATATGAAGAAGCAATGAGAGAACTAGATGTCATGGTTCAAAATGGCGACACAGAAATTGACACCGTTTAATGTTTTTCCTACGGAACCTTCGTTAGACGTCGATGGACGCGCTTGACTGTGGGTTGTCCAATTTAATGTATTTATTTCTTGCCCAATAAATGATGGTTCACTATTGATACTGTCCTCTGGTTTATAATTTGTTATATTTAAATATTTCCTTATAATTCTCCTCTTGACTGCACCAGATCTTTTCCTTTTTTTCCACATTATAAATTATGATCGACGCGCACACAAAGTATAGGATCATGTGAAAATAATATATGGCTGGCAGCTGTTATTCAGGCTAAAGCTGTACTATTGATGTAATTTATTTTTTTAGTTTTAAAGCATTATTTTAGACAGAAGTACTAAAACCACTGTATTTATAAGAGTGTCTAACTACTCTATAAGAACAAGTGTTATAATGAAGTTTGCATATACCATTATACAGAAACAATGATTGAGTGATACCATAATAACACTTAGGGTTGTAGTAAGTTAGTGACCACATGCAAAATACAGCCTTTATACAGCTTTAACGATAAAACGAGTTTAAACTGTCAGAAAATACTTAAAGTTGTATAGTAGAATTTTCAAATTCTGTTTTAGTACCCTAAGCTTACGCGGATCTCTTAATACAAGTTTTATGCAGCTCAAGCTGTATAATTATTCAAAAATCCTTCTTATAAAGATATAATCATCTTTTGATACTCTTGTACGTCTTTAAAAAAACTTTAAGTTCTAATAGAGCCGGTTAATTGATGTTGAAAACGCTTGCTTGCTGCTTGGGTTATAGGTAGATTCTGTTTTTCATAACAAAATGGAAAAATAGAAACTGAGCAGTAGCCTTAGTACAAGATATGCTCTGTTGCAATCGAGGAGACGATTTCTTTTTTTTTTTTTTTTTTTCGGTTTGTGTGTAGCTGATTAACCCTAATGATTTCAACAGCATAACGCGGGCTTGTTGGCGAGCCTCGGAATGGGGCTCTGCCAGGAAGAGTTTGAACCCTAGGGCTCGAAGAAGCGAAGGGATCGTCGGCCTCGGGCGCCTCATGTGAGGCCGAACCTCGGCTCAGGCGACGATTGGAGTGAAAGGGTTACGGACGGTGATTAATCCGCACGCTTCCGAGCGACGTCCGATTGACGTTAGAAGTCGGGGGCCTCGTCGCCGGCGAAGACGCTGTGCATAGGTTGATTGTGTGTTCTGATAGGGAGCATTGTCAGTAGTTATCTGATCGTCAGGGTCGTGAAGGATATGTTTAGGCCTCCTCTTGTTGAGAGTGGCGCTAAGGTTGGGTGAGTAAAAAGAAGCCATTAAAGCAGAACGTTGCAAGAAGCCGAAGCAACTATGAGAGGGTTGGGATGTCGGATAGACTTCTCAAAGTAAATTTTCGAGAGTTTTTTGAAATATTGAGCAATAGTGGAGAGTTTGAGATCTCTATGGATATCGACGTTGCGTACGAACCAGGGGCACCTAAGGTGTCGATTTCGCACATCACACTGTGTATCGTCAATTTAGAATCGTTTTAGTGCCTCGCAAATCCTGTACTTCTGATGTTTGTTTTACAAATGTTCTGTCAAAAGACCGATCTTAAGAATTGTAGACAAATTTAAGCTTTAATCCAATCCAAATAAGGTTCATTTTACTCCGAGGTAAAGTATTTCCATTCTTAAAAATGACTACTAGTTTGCGAGCAAGCAAATTTTGTACTACGGCTACAGTAAAGGTACTGTAAAGGTGCTTCGGAGCCATTATTCGTGCGAGAATGCCGTTGTCAAGTGCCTGAACGCTCTGAAGGGATGCTGTGTAAGTAAACAATAAGAGATGTGGGTAATGTGCGTGCAGCACATAGTGCATAAAAGCCTAATATTTCATAAAATAAGTCGGCCTGAAGTAGGCTTCTTCGATTTTATTGCAATCTATCTAATTATTGCATAAGCCGGTCGAACACCCTATGCAACCAATGTCTGTAGTCGATTATGCTTACAGACAGCATATACAAACAAGACAAATCTATAAAATAAAGAATATGAAACGAAAATAATGTTCAAACACAAAACGTAAAATTGCGGTCCGCGTTATAATTTATAAGAAGGTATACGAATAGACAAAAAAAAATAAAATTTATTGCACAATCACGCAACAAGGAAAAACATTAGTAACCGACGTCGCTGCGCGATAAAAAATACGCGCACTAAATAAAAAATTTCATACGGCAAATTTTTATTATTACAACATTTTATTTATCATCTAAATCGGCGTTTACGACGGCGAACAATGCCGGCCTCCGAACCAAACAAAAGTGGGACGCGAATAAAGAAAACAATAAAATTAGAATACATAAACACATAAAACGGCATCCAGAACTTTCGCGGCGACGCATGCGTCCACCGCACCGCATCGCACCGCACCGCACGTTAAGAAAATTACAATAAATTGTAAGTAATTGTTCAGTCGCGATCGCAGCGGCCACACTGCTAGTATGGATAGTGTTACTTAGATATCTCCACGGGACTGGTGTGGATAACAGCGTTGGATGTTTCCACGCGACTGGTGTGGATCACAGGATTGGGTTCTCCACGCGTGTTCGTTTACGTCTTCAAATTGCATAATGTTATTGAGCACAAACTACCTTGGTGGATAGCACGATCACGAGTAATAGTAGTCCTTGGATCGAGTACAGGGTCGGGCGAGTAAGGCTGTTTGCGTTTTTCTTTGTAATAAAATAATTTTTCAGTTTAGCTGGTATTAGGAATTTAGCGGCGTCCATCACGTGTTTCATAAAGCACGCTTGGCCGTCGGTCACGGTTAACATACCCGCATTGGAGCGGTGGTTAGTCTATGGTCTAAAACATTCACTCCTGTTTAATAAGGTATGTGCCCAGAAAGGAGAGAATCTAAGCAAAATCTATGTAACACATTGTTATCAAGATTAATTTGATATACAATAGCCTAGCCGCGGCACACAGAGTAATCTGCACTAATTAATATTGTTATTTTTATATCGTGGAACATCGATAGCTTCTTTAATCTATGAAAGAGTTAAATCAAGTTACTGGAGATCGGCTCCAGTAACTTTAAGCAATTTCCTAATTAATTGAAGTTTACTACACGTAAACATTAATAATTAAATCATTATTTTTTACATTAAGGATCTAATTTAGATTCGGCTGATCAAATGAAGTTACTATTTGAATATGTTCATCGGTTGCATGAAACGGTATGGTCTGATTAAAATGGTATCGCTGCCGCACCGCGCCGCTGACAATCGATAAAGGGTGTTCCTGATAAACCAAACTATTGTTTATATTCTTTGAGTATTTTGATTATTAATTACTAGTAGACGATGGATAAACGAAATTTGACACTGTTATACGACGTTAGAATGTCACCATGTATGCACATCACCGCCCATTAGCCCTGAGTTAGGAAAATAAGCTTTCTTAGCATAATAAAGCCTTCTACTATGTGCTTATAGCCGCAAAACTGCACGCGAACAAAGTGGTTGGTCAAAGCTCAATGTGACTTCCATCACACGGTCTTAATAATTTACATCATACACAGATATTCCCCCACCACACTGTTAATGAAAATTTCGCTTAGATACCGGAAACAAGAAGAAGTTCTCTTTGGAACAGTCAGCGCGTGCGTGACGAGTCCAGATGACAATTCAAGTTGGGTTAGGTTTGTGGAAAGTTCACGGTACGGTTTCAACACGCCACTTTCGGGTATTGCACAAACTCTCGCAAATTGTACGGTAGCATACAGCTACTTTTGTGCCAACGCGCTGCGCAGGTTTGAGTGTTGAAAATGTGTTCCCACCTTAATTAGACAGAGGACCATAATTTTGCGGAGGGGCTAAATTATTTTAATTTAAGGCAAACAATGATGCCGGCTTCTTGTTGTTTAACTATGCATATCATGTTATATCTACATCCTGATAAAATAACAAAACGTTGTTCGGCAGCGGTGTGTGTAAATCACCAAGTTGGCCAAGTATCTAGCGAAACGCAAACAATGAGTCCCACGTACTGTCAAACAGTAAGATTTTATTATTAGTGTGGATTTTGACACAATGAGATACAATAATAACGTTTCAAGGCCGCTATTGAATGTAAATCTAAGAGCATTTTCACATTGCTGATAGTCTGGTGTAGGCGGCAGACGTTTATTAAACTCTCCGTAACAAGATTCCGTCGTCAAATATAATAAATTATACTTATTGGAAGTACCCTTTTTTCTTTTCATGTCATTAATCATTAAAATTAATTAGAAACCGGTAGAAATATTTTGCATAAAATTGAAATTCTATTAAGATAATGAGATTAACACGATGAAGTAAGAATGTGGTAAATGCGTGGAGATAGTTTAATTAACGCTCATGCACATCATTTGAGCAGTGTGAGCGTATTGTTTTTGTTAATGCATAACTTAACGTATTGTTTTTGTTACGGGACTTGTAAGTAAATAAAATAACCCTTAGCCCCAATGACAGGAGTGGTAATGTTTATCCGTCGGTATTCGTATTCATGTGTGCGTGTGTGTGTTTGACTGTTTGAAAACAAATCAAGTGGCTTAACTTAGTTAAAGGCATTATTCATTACCATTTCACAGATAATACCAATGTATTATCTGTCACTCAACACTAAACTCTTTACCCATATACTTAACGTATTGTTTTTGATAAGGGATTATTTATGATATAAATAATGTGTAAAATAAAGTAAAACCTAGCTCCAGGCCAGCTTAAAAAATCCAGAGTTGTTGGTAGCGATTTGATTTGATTTGATTTAACCGAGAGTACAAAAATATTCATGAAGAGTTATATGATGATGACCACGCATGAGAATTCGAACGGATCCCTTCAAACTAGTAAGTATTGTAAAATTTTACATCAGACATTGCGTTTCAGAGTTTTACGATTACAACTTTGTCGTGCCCACGCTGAATGCAATATTCATTTGGGTACAATGTGTCAGTGCCTTTATAATATATCGTCTTAGGGAGATCAGACACTCAACGAATTTATTCGTACGGGTTGACGATTCAATGGTAATTTAAAACGTACTTTTCAACTCAAATTTGATTAAGTTTTTGTTAAAGTTAAAGAACAACGAATAATCTCTACAAGCTAGCTGTGAAAAAAGGCAGTTTTGTATGATTCTCACTGTTTGTTTTACTTCTTCTGAAAAACTGGTCAAAATCTACGCACGTACGATTGAATTCGAAAAATCCATATCGCATCTAACCAACTACAAGAATATTTTAAAGATTGCTTTACACTAAGCGATAAATGCTATTGTATTTTGATAATGAATTTAATATTGAAGAATTACCATGCGAAAGTTCCATTAAGTAATCGAAATAAACATTCAAAGTTGTAAAGATACATTTAACTATATAAATGTTAAAATGAATGGTATTTTTACCTGATGTTTTTAGACTCATAGACTCATAGACTCGCAGATATACAAAACACATTGAGACAGAATTATCGCAATCAGGATTATATTCAATCTAAGATTTGGATTTTATTAATATAAAAACAGTATCCCACTGCAGGTACGATATTCGGAAATAATAAAGTATTCTGAGTCAGATTGGTACTCGCAAAATGCTTTTACGTTAGAGGTTTTTAAGAGATTATACATTACGTTGCTAATTTAATCTGCAGGCTATACAAAGGAATGATGTGTCGTATCGTAACTAACTGTCGTGCAATGTAAAGGCATGGTATTATGGATATGATAACAAGTAGGTAATAGCAGCAGCATCTACAACAAATTTTAGTCTTTGTGACATTCACTTAAAGTTCAAAATCGGTTGCGCTCTATCACAGTGCTCGATATCTTACGTGTTATTCGATATAGTCGGGGAGAAAATGAGTGATATTAATAATATTATGAATGAAAAATTTAATTTTATTAAAGTTTTTATTTTAAGGGCTTTCACCAATTACGTTCAAGATGGGAGTTTTACAAATTAAATCCTCACTTACTCACTTACTCACTTAATTGCGTGACGAGTACATAATGTGACGTCTGCTTTAATGAATAGAGGTGCATTTTTTTAAAAGTAGGTACTTAAATGAGTTTTTTTTTGTGACAGCTTGTTCGGAAAACTACTACCACCATGTTTATATCTGCCGCCAAAGAGTATTGCTGTGTTCCAGTCTAAATTTAAAGGCACGTAAGGCTCAAGAACTACACCTCAAGATAATGGACACCGGCCTGCAATTTGTAAGACTCGGTCCTCTTATTCCCTGCGAAATATTGCTTTGTTTATAAGCGATACCTTTTAACTTACCATCCCGTCCCAATTTTAAATATGAAAAAAAATTACTTACCATTACGTTTTTACATGATTTTCCTCTGTATTATACAATAAAACTATATTCGTTCATTAATACATTCATATAAGTGTATATAGGACCAACCATTTCCACATGTTACCTTTATATAATTTGAAAATAGACGAATGGGCTTCAATTAAAAGTTACACGCTTAGACCAATACATTTTCGGAAGCGTTAACTAACGTAAACAAATAGTATAGAATTTGGAGTCACGGAAATTTCTCTGAAGCAAAAGTTGCCTTGTTAGTTAATTATTTTGTATCTTTTTGTGAGAAAAGTACGTGGAAGGTATTAATTATTATGTTACAACTTACGTTTAAACTTTGAAGACAGATTAATTAATGACAAATTGTCAAAATTTTCAGTTCGACCCATATGTATGTTAAGATAGTCACACCTAGCTTTATTCGTTATCTAAGAGTATGATTTGATTATGTGGAGTACGTAAGTGTACCTATAAGGACATGTAATAAATGGCTTTCTTAAGTGAAAGACAAAAGTGGCTACGAAATACAAATACAAAATAGTATTTAAACTGGTTTTTATTAGCTTTTTTTAATACTATTTTTAGGCTTTAACACTCAAAATTCGTGTAAGAAAGTCTATTTGCTTAGCAATATTATGTGATGTGTACATACCACCCCAAATTCAAGTAAGTGAAACCGTGGGGCCCAACTATTCTATTAAGATATTAAAAACCAAACACTTCTGGCAGCGAGCGTACTCAATACATATACACTTGTAGCAGATAAAATTATTTAAATGATACGATCTATTGTTTCAGGAACAATGATAAATATTTATTATAATTTCATATGTACGCCAAATATTTATGTAAGTGGGGTTGTTTTGCGTTTATGTATTTATTCGCAATTACACATATATGTATAAATGATCTAGGGCTTCGTAAAACATTTATACGATTTTAGGTGTGTGCGTTTACGGTCAACTGTTAGTTGAAGACTAGACTATATAACAGCTTTATTATTGCCGTATTTGTGTGTGAAATAAGCGTATTTGCCTACGGTTCTTGAGGCCCTGGAACAGATTGCGAGGTCGAGCCAAAAATACAGGGTACATAATGCAAAAAATTCAATGTATATCTTTATATAAGCTTTGAAAATTTCATATAAAGAGTTTATAAGCAAAATTAGCATGTAGTGTTTATGAAAAATCGCTGGTAGACCCAATAAATCAATGGTCATGCCATATACCTATAGTTAATGGGCTTTATTAACTATCAGTCATAGATCAGATCATAGAATATAAAGAAATACCTACACTGAATATACCTAGGTTGTTTTTTTGTTCTTACTGGCTAACCTCTGCATTCACACAATTCTAAGGGTAGGTTATAAAATTAGTAAAGGTTATTTGATATTACGCGTCTTTACTCTGACATCGAGAGACAAGAAAAGAAAAAAACCGCCATCACAAATAGTTAAGGTACTGAGTACTCCAAAATGGAAGGGCTAAAAATTATCAATGATAATATAAATATATTATTGGACTAAATAGCCGCTTTACACAATTAAAAAGCATTAATACATTCCGGCGAAATGTTGGTAATATCTTTAAATGTTCTTGACAGAGTAAAAAACTAATAACTGCAGTTTTCAGCATTAGATAGAATAATTCAAGAGAGGTTTATATGCAAAATATGCATGCATATTATAGTAGAAAAAAAATAAGAAATTCAAAAATTCGCAAATAATATAAAATATAATTTATACTGAATTCGTTGTCTCATAGAAGAGTATGTGTGTATTATTTAGTGTACACACGTAAGGAGTCATAATTCAAGACATAATTTTTTTCTATTCTAATTTTATTTAAACAAGCTAAAAAAAAGCCATAAAATAGACTTCCTTATTTATTCTACATTCTATTCAAAACAAAGCAAAAAGCCAACATCACGCGGTGTTCCCAGGCGGTCACCCATCCAAGTACTGACCGCGCCCGATGTTGCTTAACTTCGGTGATCAGACGAGAACCGGTGTATTCAACATGGTATGGACGTTGGCGACAGATTAATCGAATTACACAGTCAGAATATGACAATCTGTCAGATAATATAAATACCCATAAATAGTAGCGTTAAAAGTTTAACGCAACCTTGTTAGACGTAGGGTAAAATAATCAAATTGCAAGCGAATATTTCGGACATCCGATACGATCCGATCCGATCGTGTCACGCTCTGGAGGCGTGTTCTTATATTATTTTGCACACTCAACTCCATCCAGTTCACGGTATACTAACCATCTATCAAAATACGACATTTAAATAAATTGTATATTATAATATGAAACAGATTAAGTCAACGACCCAACTGCCTTAACAGCTAAAGGAGAGTGCACATTATTTTAAAAGAAAACTAATACCTACTATATATTATTTAGTTTTTTTTTGTTCTTTAATCAAAATGTAGTCTTGCTTTTTCTAGAACCTTTGATTTATGCTGTGGGTTTTCTTTTAGCCGTTTTTGATGTGAAACATCTATAGGCGGGAGGGTAAACCTGATTTTTGGTGTGGCGACACAGGCCGTGGCGACGCAACACCACGCTATATGATATAATAAAAAAAAGTAGTTAGGTTTAGTTATAGTGGTGGGTTTAGTTATAAAAAGGAGTGGTTATCCATTTACTTGTATTTTTTTTTATTTGTCGAACAAATCTGTAATGTTTTATCTTTCCATTATGCAATATCTGCAATAACTTACAGAAAACAATTCGATGCTTCACATCTGCCAGTCGTCCCGTGACGACTCACGCGTGTTTTTTTAGTTGATAATTGACGGATTGACGGACCAAGCAGATGGGATGGGAAATGATGGCGGTGGTAGGTGGCATAGCCAGTTGGTAAGTGATAAACCATTCATTCATTGTAAAGCTTACATACTTATCTATTCTGTGCTTTGCCTCGTCTAGCGGTAAACGTGTTTGAAATACGGTGAACGAGGTCGTGGTTCCAAAGCCCAGGTTAGACCAACAATTAAAAAATTCTAAACAAGAGCCAGGAATAAGTATATACAACTCAGTGAGTCAAAGATCACGCCTGTTATTCATACTTACGTGTGATAGTAATCGTCCAAGCCCACCAAATCGTATTGTAGCAGCGTCCTGTGATTGATGTTATAAAAAACAGTATGGAAATTTATCACAACCTCCTTCACAAGTCAGTAGGTAAAATATCTTAGTGGCAGTGAGTCAACACCTTAAGACAGGCGCATATACAGAAACAAAACGTCTACAAACCACCGACACAATGCAGTGCACATGTGAGCAACACAAGCCAATACACTCAAATAATATAGGCCCACAATGAAATCGACCTTCGGGCTTGTAATGGTCGATACTCTCTTTATCGACTAATATAATAAATGACCAACGCACCGCGTGGTAACGTATAGCGCTTGTGCACTTCCCCCAATCTTAAACCGAGGAAATACCGATTAAATTAATAATAATCAATTAATGAATATACTGCGACAATACACATCTAGCCCCATAGTAAGCGTAGCCTGTGTTATGGGTACCTACTAAGATGACTGATGAATATTTTTAGGCATAACATACATACATACTTATAATATACAAATAAACACACAGACACTAGGCGGAGAAACACAGAAATAGGAGTTGTAGTAGAGGTTTTTGTTGCGGAGCTTATCCGGGGTAGCACTACTGTGTTCTCGTCTGAAAGGCGTGTTTGCCGCTGTAACTACATTCACATGGGGCTTAGCACCTACGCCACAGGTTGATTGACACTGTGCGGCAGTTTATAGGACAAACTCCTTGCATAACCTGTTAAGTGTTGCTCTGTTTATTGGCATCATTGACGGCCGATTGGCACAGTGGGCAGCGACCCTGCTTTCTGAGTCAAAGGCCGTGGGTTCGTTTCCCACAACTGGAAAATATTTGTGTGATGAGCATAAATGTTTGCCAGTGTCTGGGTGATTATATGCATTTTCTAAGTATTGATGTATATTATTCATAAAAATATTCATCAGGCATCTTAGTACCCATAACACAAGCTACGCTTACGTTGGGGCTATATGGCGATGTGTGTAATGCCATAGTATATTTATATTTATTTATTATGTGGACTATGTGCTTGTTCCGTCAATTATACCAAAAAAAATGTTTGAATTAGGCATTACCGTCATCCCCAAGTTCAAGTTCTGTTTATTTCAATTAGAAAGCAAAAAATCCGGTCGAGATTAAACTAACAAGTATCTCGAGAGACGCTTTTGCTTAGCATAACATTGTTTTAACACATCACATTAAAACGATTAATTTGTTTTATTTAAGCTATGTACGCTAGAGTCAGGCATTCATTAACATTGTTAAAAATATTCTACGTTCGTCTAGATTCTAGAACAAGATACAAATTTGCAAAAAATGCAAAATTTATTTACAATCAGGGCTGTGATTTTCTTCGGCATTGCAATTTTGTTTGCGCCGCAAATTGCGTTTCAATATGTTAATTTTGATACATATCTTTTTGTCACAAATTGTGGGAGTATTTCACGATTAGAATGTTAAAGACAATCAGGGCCCAGGGACTCTCAACCTATATTTCCCTGATTTGGATCGGACGCGGTGCACAAGCGCTCTAAAGATGCCACATTTTCTAAATTAAAATAAACTATTACGACCTTTTGGCGCTTCCTCTGACAGGTATGCCCGTCAGAGGAAGCGCAGACTTTAATCATTTTTTACCCAACTACGAAAGGGTCATGGTTTTATCAGTATATTATTATTATATTTTTTTCGTATAGTTGCGTTTGTCTGGACTTTCGCACCTCCCAAACTCTTCAGATCCATGTACTCGTATATCTATCCTTCTAGCTATATCTGTACATACTAGAAATAAAGCTGAAGAGTTCGTTTGTTTTTTTGAATTCACTAATCTCTGGAACTTCCAGTCTGATTTGAAATATCTTTTCTAGTCTTTTTATAGTTTAAGTATTGCGGAATTTTAAATCTACACTACGGAGCCGAGCGTAAAGAGAAAAAACGTAATCGTGTTAGATACGCGGGCGAGCCATACGACGCGGAGGGTCGGGGTTTACAGGAGAAAAACTGTGTAATTGAAGTTGCAGAGAAAAGTAACATTGTATTACAAGCTACATTGTCAAAAACTGGGCTCAACTTTTTGAGAATAGTGCTTACAAACAGTAAACAACGCCCGCTTACTTATATTTACGCTAAGTAGGTATTTATACCATACCAACTATACAACAAGTGAAAACACACATAATAAAGCGTCCAAAAATACAAACATTCACCGCACCAGAATCAGTTCCACGACCTCATTTCAGTTCACACACAGACCTTGACCGATGTCCAAACTTAAAACAGAAATCGGCGACATTTATTTCGTTTCCGACTTCGTTACGGGACAAAAATGTAGCCTATGATTTAAATCGATTACGTCAAATAAATAACAATAAAATTGACCCTTATTGCTATCCCATTGTTAGGTATTAACAGTATCTACAAGCTAACCCAACTAAATATTCAAAAAAAAAATTTAAATTCAAAATTCATTAGCAACAATAAGCACTTTTGAAACGTCAAGTATGTCTGTTTGTTTTGACTCTACCACCGGTTCGGAAGGCAGATTCTACCGAGAAGAAGCCGGCAAGAAACTCAGCAGTTGCTCTTTTCCAACATCAATAATTTACATTTTACATTTTAACATTCATTTTTCTATCTTGTGAGAGCTGAAAGCGGATCCGTATGCTTCCAAGCAACCTTGTCATTAAGAAATTCATCAATTTTATAGTAAACTGGCTGTAATAAATGTGTTTTAACAGATTAACGTATTAAACTGATGTTGCATTCCTGAGAGACCATATTCATCATCGGTTTTATAGATTGACGTCCATTGCTGGACATAGGTCTTTTGTAGGGAGTTCAAAAATCCGATGCTCCCAGCGACTTAGTTGTTGGGGGCCGACCAACGCTGTGTTTACCGGTCCCAAGGTCCATCGGTTCTCCTATGTTGCTCCGCACATAGCTCGGTATCCCGAACACTTCAGTATCCCGACTCGTTAGCCTATGTCAGTAACTCTAGTTTTATTACGGATCTTCTCATTTCTGATTTAATCACGTAGAGATACTCCTAACATAGCTCTCTCCATAACCCGCTGAGTGCCTTCTTATGACGCATATAGTAAGCGACCACGTTTTAGATACGTAAGTCGTGACTACCAACACAACGTTCGAAGACTTCGGTCTTCAGGCAGCGAAGGATTTTAGACGAAATTTGCTAAAATACGTTAGGACTAACTAAAGACCCTTAAGAATTATTATCAACACACGCACGTTCGCTAGGGAATCAGTTTCAAGGCCTCATTGCAGTTCATAAACATACCTTGATATATCTCTAAACTTCATACAGAAATTGATGATATATACCCCATACCCAACTTTGTATCGAGGCAGAACTAGCAAGCATATGGTTCTACTTTCAACTCACTACAGTCAGCAAGTATTTACAAAAGAATAGAGTGGACCCCAAAAGAGTGTTTTCCCCTATCTATCGGGGCTTGAATTCTTCTATTATTTTAGTAAATTCGGTACTGGGATTGAATGAATGAATGACAGTGCAAAAGTATACCTTTTAGCAAGAACGTGAAATTACAAAGTCCACGCGGAATAACTGTCGGGCATCAACTATTATATTACAATATGACAGTCGGAAAACAAATTACACTAAGTCATGTTATCTTACAATTACATTAAGTCAAGTTTTTCCCCTTATCAATTGCAGTGTATATAATACTTTAATACTAAATATTTTCAGTATATTACATACCTATCCTACGTGCAGGGTTGGCAACATAGTTCTTAATATTGTTTTTTGCGAGTTTTTATTTTTGAACGGCAACACATTTAAAATATTTCTATGTTTATAGTGCACTTTAAGAAACTCTAAAAAATCTAAGATAATAAGTTCTTCAAGACTGATTGTTATTATTCCTCAGAATATTGAATCGGATCCCGGGTATGAAAGTAGGTATAGGAATTTTAATGTAGGTAGTTTCTTAAAGTGCATAAATAATAAAATTTATAAATATGTTTTAGACAAAAACGGCGGGAATCCCACCTAGACCACTTTAGTATTTTTTTCGCAACTTGAAGTATGTAAATATCACTCAATATCTACTCAATATCTGCCACTGGACGCAACTGGTAGTTACAAGACCGTTAAATTTAGAACACCATACCTATGTCCAGCATTAAATGTACATTTACACAGAAGAAAAATTCTATTATAATATTAACTAATAACTTGAACGATAAAAAAGCTTGGTTGGGAATTGCAAGAAATTTTGTAAATAAAGAAATTTTGAATTTGAGTTTGAATTTTTTGCATCGTCAAATGCTGATTAATTTAATAAAATATCTGACAATCATTAATTACCATTTTATTACAAATGAAAATCGGTTGCGCTTTTTTATTCCTAAAATAAAAGTTGGCAGCCCTATGCGTGGCACGCAAGCATAGCTCGCATTCTTGCCGCTCGTGGTCACTGGCAACTGACATATTTATTTGTAAATTAGATAAGCAATAGTAATTACTTTTAGGAATGTGCAACCCTATTATTGTATATCTTCCATATACGTACATAATTTTATAAAAAAAAAACAGCTTCGTTATTTGTGTTTGCAAAACTCGAAAACTGATAGACGGGATACCATTAAATTTAAACACAACGTTGCAGTTATATTAAAGAGTGTGTATTTAGCGTTTCGAATATCAGACTAGATTACAATGAGAAAGGATTTTTATGTAATTTGTTCTTAAGGGGGTTGAACTAATATTTCCATTCCAATCAGCTGGCAAAACGGCTTCTGACTAAAATGCTGACGAAAAAGCCGCTAATGACCAAAGCATTAAACTGCGTATTACTCAATTCTTCACTTCCCTCATAGTAGAGGCAGAATAGAAGTTGGCCCACCACGCTGCTCAAAAAAGGTTGGCGGGCTTAAATCACATACATATTAGTGATAAACAAAGTGTAATTTTCTAACTTTGTTACTGTGAATTTCCAGACCGAAAAGTTTATTTCCTTACAATCACCGAAATTTTAACCCAGAACATCGTGTCTGTAGTCAAACACTATAAATACCGAAGGAGCTAAATAAGATATTATATTTTTGCATCTTTAGGTGGCGATAGCGCATTGGGTATTAGCTCAACTTCACTTTTGGGGGGCCGAGTTCGAATCCCAGCACGCACCTCTAACTTTTCTAAGTTATGCGCGTTTTAAGTATTTAAATCCAATAATAAAGGAAAACAACGTGAGGAAACCTGTATGCCTGAGAGTTCTACATAATGTTACAACGGTGTGTGGAGTCCACCAAACCGCACTGGGCCAGCGTGGTGGACTACGGCCTTAACACCTTTTCATTGTGGGAGGAGACCCGTGCTAAACCCGTTATGGGTTGATGTGATGATGGTAATGATGAGGTTTATCACTACAAAAAGGTAGGTTATATTTCTTCGTAAGTTGTAATTTGAACCTCGAAATATAATTCAATATGTATTACCGTTGAAATACGGCAAGCGATTTTAATCCCATCGCTTCCCAATGAAACGAATATATATTGTTTAATTGGAAATATAAGAGCCCAATTGTCGAATATCAAATTTCATGCTTAATGGGACGTACCAACATATTATTAAGTCACCTACTTAACTGTTAAGTGTTGCTACTGTTGAATTATTTTCACATAATTGCCTTATACCTATAACGGGCCAATTAATTTTGAGGAAACTTTGTAAATGCTAACTTTTTATTTAATGAATAATTTTAACAATGGTGTGATCATTTGAGATAGTAAATTCATCAGCTAGAAAGTACAAAGAGACCAAAAACTTATTCACGAAGAATTTCAAAATATGGCATAATTCGCCAATTCACTTGGTTTTGATTTATCGCTTACACAAATTTGTTTGAATACATCAATAAATGAATCTGCCATTAAAAGGAAAAAAAGTATTTCTATTACGTATTTTCAAAGTATTTTTTTTTTGATACGGTTTCCTGGATTTTCAGTTTACTGTTTCCCGCGGTAAAATCTTTTCCCTATCTTACTTTGTATTATACAGATTATTATTATTTAAAGTCGCATAACAATGAAAGTACGAATGATAAAAGTCATTATGTTTTGTTGTGGGACTTTTATGGTCAAATGTAGAAAATAGTTATGTAAAACATTAGTACGATTTAGATTTTAACTTGTAAATATAATAGATTAATTTGGTTTAAGCAGCTTGTAAGTGTCAACCAAATATGTGGGTATTTACGCTACTAACTTTGGTATCGACACACAATAAACGACAATAAATTTAACGGCGCAGCGGTGGGCGCTGTGGTTTTGAGGAAGTCCTATATTGAGACTGTTCTGGTCTGAAGGAAGGCTTTGGCAAAGAAAAAGTCGTGCCGCAAACCGATTTATCGTTCCGGTACGATGTCGCGTAGAAATACGTTAGGGGTATAGGTTTAATAAAACTGCCATAATCCTAACAGGTGAGCCCGTTACCATCTTAGATTGCAGCAATTACCACCAGGAAAATTGCAGTAAAGGGCTAACTTGTAGTTGGACAAATAAGTTTGTGTGTATTAGTGTACACATGACATAATTTTTTTGTTTCTTTTATCTATTTAAATTTTTTTTCAAACAAGGTAAATAAGCCATAAAATTGACTTCCTCATTTATTCTAGATTCTTATCAAAACAAAGCAAAAAAAGCCTAGATAACGCGGTGTTCTGAGGCGGTCACCCATCCAAGTACCTACTGACCGCGCCCGATGTTTCCTAACTTCGGTGATCGGACGAGAACCGGTGTATTCAACATGGTATGGACGTTGGCCACCGCTGCACTAAATTACGCAGTCAGAATATGACAATCTGTCAGATAATATCAATACTCATCAAGGGCAGAGTTAAACGTTTAACGCAACCTTGTTGGATAGGAGTTTCACTTCAAAAAACGCTGTGCGTAACGTATTGCAACTATACGTTTAAGATTGTTTGATTGACGAGGTGTTAGAGAGGATGAAAGAGATCCAGCATGTGTTCCACGAGACAGGGAATAGTTGGAAGCCACATTGGAACCTTGAAAACGTAAGTAAGCTTGAATCCATACGTTAATAAACCAAAGCAACTAGGCCAGTTCACCCTCCCGTTTAAGTTCTATTAGAAAAGAAATAAACCCTTTATATTGGTATTCAGGCACCGACTTAACCTTTTTTTTTCTTTTAATTCTAAACAAATACAATGTTGCGAACCCTATCAGTCGTTTCTCTCATTACGTATGATTGAACGGGAATAAAAAGAAGAAACTTAAGTATAAAACATTTAATAAAGCGAAGTGCAACAGATGAGTGCAAATAGATATTAATATGTATGAGTGCATTGACACCCGCATAACCTGAGAGCCGGTGGGAAAATTCATAGGGGTAATTTAGTCAAGCAAATATATTTATTCTAATATTATTGTTTGTTTGTACTAAATAAGCTACGAAAGTACTGTACCGAATTTTACTAATTCTTCATCAAAAGAAAGCTTGCCTGAACTATCACATAGTAACATAAGCTACAATTTATTTTAAAAGAATTGGAGACCCTTAAGAAAATTGCAATGATGTTACCCAAAGTAGCAAAATTTTGCCTATGAAATTCATTAGTTTGCCTGCGGTAGAAAACTATTGATAATACATGAATTATGCATAATGTGATACAAGTACTCATTATTAAGTGCCCGAAAAATAAAATATTTAAAAAGAACTGTTTTGTTTAGGTGTAGCCCTTACATTTTGAAACTCGATGTATTTTAAAATATTAAACGTCCGCTTGGAATGAGTATTTTACTGCTCTTTTAATACTCTTTATGATAAAACTATACAAATAGTAGAAGAATTAATACTGCAATACTAATGTAACCACCTTTTGTTTCTACCGGCGATCTAATATCTACATTTTAGAACAAAAAAGCTGCTAATGCGACTTAACTACGATAGTTAGATAATCTAACATGGGAAGGCATTTTTTTAGAATAAAATGACCTTATTACCTTAATATGCATGAACAGACCTTCATAAATTATAGTTAAAAACGATCTCAATCAGGTGTACTTAGTGGGAACTACGATGCCTCAAAGATACACAGACAGACACGTTAAAGTACACGATAAACCTCTCAAAAAATGGTGTAAAAGTAAATACTAAACAAGGCGAATCACAATTAAAATAAACTTTACCTTGGCAAATAATATGTTAAGCATCTTGAATAGCGTGGCGCTTGAGCGTTTCTGAAATACATGAGTTACTATATTTTCTAGGTCAATTTACTGTATGCCTATAATACAATATATATATATATATATATATATATATATTATATCTGGCAGATACCTGGTTTCTATAAACCTTTAACTTTGCCCAAGAACCTTTTGAAAGTTTACCACCGGTTCTTGTACCTCTAGATATTGAACACTCGCTGCAAATTGTACTCAAAGACCTACATTTTAAGATTCATTTTGCATTTTACTAAGAGTTAAATATGTATTGACAACGGTAATTCTCCTTAATCAACACCGATACATAATGGTCATTTTTTTTTTCAGGAAAAATTGTTTGACCTTAGCTTTATTCAAATGTATTGTTTACTCGTGCTGAACAGATAGATAGATATATTATGATACGAAGATCGAAGTTTTGCATCGTGTATCTGAACGAATAATATAACTTAGCTGTGAGGATAATATATATGGGTATGCATACAGCAGGAAAATTGCATAAAACGGCAACGGCAAGTTATATTTAAATCTTAGGGTAGGCAGTGCATTTGTGCATATGTGAAGTGCACGAACTGCCCACCTGATGGTAAGTGGAAAACCATTGCCTATAACCTGAGCAACATTTCGCACTGCATGCAAGGAACACATCCTACGAGTACTTAGTGCCACCATCCAAGCAATCCACCAGGCAAGATGTACTGGGTTTGACTCCCTAGACGTGCCGAGAACCCTTGGGTATTTTGATTTTCGTATAAAATTTGTGAAATTCATTTCTATGCCTCCGTGAGCTCTTTAAGCCTCGCGTCGGTCCCGAAAACCTTAGGATGATAAAGTTGTCGTTAAAGCCCACCAATCGGCAGGTAGGTATACTCTCCAAAAATCTATCTTTGAGAGAGGTCTAGATAGCCTACTGATGAGAATGACGATGAATAGAATTAAAAATAATAATTTTTTTTTTTTTGTAATTTATTTAAATACGTGGTATAAAATAATATTTAGAATTGAATTCCAAGCGGGATGTTTCAAAGCAGTTCATAGGCGTCGGTCACACGTGCAGTATACAATTTGCATTAAAATGAGATTGTTTTCAATTAAAGAATATTAAGTTTTAAATCAACATATAATATCATATTTAGCTATAAAATTCAACTCAATATGTTTATTAAACAAACAATTATTTAATAATTAGTATTAATGTTACTGTCAAAATCCGAGTTGAAATGTCTAAATATTTTTTTTTGTCAAAATTCTGTTTTTATGCGGAACCTACATTAATCTTTTTTAGTTTTGCGAAATAGTAAACAGCAACAAAAATTATAGGTAAGTATGTCTGAAATATCTTCAAAGCACTTTTATTTTTCAAATCCTGCAGTGACCTACAAATACTTATATTTCTCGAGTGAAATATCTATAGGTAACTCTAATAATAAAACTAAAGAGTTATTATCTTTTATGGGATTGCCAAAAGAGGAAGTAATACGGATGGGCATTGCAACTAGTAATTTGTACTTATAGAAAGATTTGGGAAAATTTACTTATCAAAAATGATTGTTATTATCTTATAATCTCAATATATTTGTTAATATAACGAAAAATAATATATAAGAAAATATTATATTTAGTTAATATATTATTATTATCACTGGAACAACTAAGTATATTTAAATTCCTTGCAAAACACTTTAAACGATTGGGCGATAGATGGCGTTGCCCATAAACAATAAAAATATTTTCCTAACAACGCGTCATCTTAGTCCGGGATATACCGCTAGTACATTTTGATACAGGCAAGGAGTAGAGTTGAAACAAAACAGCATTCGCGACCTTAATTCGAGCGATAAATTATACAGAACCACTCTTCACTGCAACTTGAATATAAATTGGATAATTAAAGTTAAGCGCTGTATATAAACCAAATACAGGACCAGAGCCGACCGGCAACATTGTTAAAACATGCATGTTGTGTGTTAAGTTCGATTCGTGGGCCGTTCTTGAAATGACCGGTCGATCTATTGTACGTACCACAAACGTTTTCGAATATCGCCACAGACTGTGGTTGGATGCATAATAATAGAAAACCCTGTGAAACCGGAGGTAAGATCTATAGAATTGCGGATTCGAATGCAAACTTTGTCCTAAACTAAGGAGAACTAGGATACAAACAGGTCTACAAATTGTTTGTATCCGAGATCATAAACAATTCTTTGACATAACACACAATGCGTAAATCCTTATCACATTTATATGGCGCCAATCTCACTGTTCACCTTTAAGAATTGTATCTAGTTACAGTAATTATAACTGCTTCTGCTAAAGTAATTTTCATTAGCTGAATAACTTAAGAAATTTTAAGTTTACCTTTTTTTTTTGTAACAACTTTATGCACCCTCCACTTCCCACTTTTTTATCGGCTTCGTACGCTCAGGTTGCCTTTAAAGGATCACTTTTAGTGATAAGTACTATTAATGTTTTCCTTGTATTTTTCCTATTGTGTTGTGTTGCAATAAAGTTTTTCTATTATATTCTATTCTTTACAATCCACGTGATCAATTCTTAAAGGTATATTCATTTCAAGAATTATTGTTTGTGATTCAATAACAACCCTTAACCGGTACACTATAACGCACGGACCCCTCTCAGAATAAGAGTGGGTGCGGCTATAGTCCTGCAAACTGGCCAAGTGTGGATCGGGCGACTTCACATAACCTTTGAGAATATTAAAAAGATCTCCCATGCATGCAGGATTCCCCACGATGTGGTCCTGCACCGTAAAGGCAGTGATATTTAAATAATTAATTTAAAAATGCACATAACTCCCAAAAGTATTAAGTACGTTCCGGGAATCGACCTCGTTGCCCCAGAATACGGGGCTATATTGTTAACTACTCGGCTCATACGAAGCGATAACTTAAACAAATGTACCTTGAATTATTTAGGTACTATATCGTATATTGTATGTCTATAATTATGATAGCGTAAGGAAACGTTATTTATTAATAAAAACATTTATTGAATACTAGCCGTATCACCGCTGTGGGTTAGAGTGAGAGCGTATGTCCTTCCTACCGCTGCCGCATGCGAGAGAGAAAGACATACGCCGTAACGCGTTACGTAACGAAGCGGTTTAGCCCCCCATAAGAAGTTATCACTTCAAAAAATTATTGAATCCCCAAAACCAGGAAGCTATCACGAATCTTAATGCCGAAACGCCAGACAGGTCATCAAAATACTTAACGTGTAAACGAATATCGGTACATTAAGGTAAGGTGTTTTACATTTTCCCAACAAACATGTTTACATACTATTTAATAACACAATTATTTTTCTACATAATATATTTTTTGCTTAATATTAACAAGCAGAAGCTGCATTAAATATGTATTAAATATACAATTTTATTAGCAAAGTAAAGTAAAAAATAGCTAAGTATAGTTACGTATTTAAAATTGTAATTGGCTGCTCGAATAATGCGATAAAATGGTCATTAAACCTAAAGTTATGTATAAGGCCGCACATCCACTTGCAGCTGCGTTTCTTTTGATTTAAACCAATGGGATTGCTTAATTTGTATTGTAAGATGAACTCTGAAGTGGCTCAGTTCACCTTCCTCAGTCCTTAAGTATCCCACTGCTGAGTAAAGGTCTCCTTTCCTATAGTTGAGAGGGGTCATATTGTCTTCGTCATCCACTCTCTTATATTAGCAATCATCGCTATATCCACTCGTTTTACACGTATTTGTTTATTTCATACTATTCATGTAACTCTTCTTAGGTCTTTCTCTACTTCTTTCTCCTTCTAAATCTATTATTATCTTACCTTACTTATAATATGGCACTGGGTTATTATACGCGGTAAAGTTCACAAAGCACAGGCCTCAAGTCACAGCTAACTTCGCATCATAGTACGGCTACCTCATACCGACCCAGTGGAAAACGGGCCTCATTGTTTGCATCGGGTGTGAATTAAAACGCATCGGCCAAGGAAAACTGCATATAATTTCATTTGAAAGCTTTAAGTAGCTATTTTCTTTATTTTTCCGTTGATTCAAAACATATGCCTAAAATAAAACTAGCTACTTTTTGTTTTAAGACTTTATGCCTTTTATATTTTTGACGTGATATACCTACGACGTTGTCTTTAGTTTTGAATGGCATTGAAGTATTTACATATCATCTAAAGCATTTAGTGGCATAAATATTAATTACAAGGTTTAACCAACCACTACTATTAGTTAGTATGTTACTATTAGTTAGTAGTTCGGTGGTGAGGGCGTTAAAAGAGAACAATTTTAAATTTATAATTAAATTTAAGTATGTATAAATTAATGAATACGTTAAAAACAGAACATAAAACGGAATACCATCACTATGGATGCTTATAAGAGACTAGCTGTCCCGGCGAACTTCGTATCGCAGATCATTTTTTTTTTTTTTAATGTAGTTTATATTTTAATACTTATTATCCTATTCAGGTCTAAGAGGAATCCAAAAAATCAAATATCATAAAAATTGGTCCAGCAGTTGTGGAGTTCTAAACGATGTAACTAACACAATTTTCTTTTATATATATCTTATATCTTTAAACGAGCAATTATTCTTGTATATATATAATTGGAATCTCGGAATAGGCTCCAACGATTTTCATGAAATTTAGTATGCAGAGGGGTTCGGAGGCGATTAATCGATCGATCGATCGTAGCATGAAAAGCTCTCATATTACTAATTCTTATAAGAGATTATTCTGTAATCAGGCATACAGATATGTATAGGCGTTTAAAATGTCACCAACAATAGAATATTATACTCCATTGCTGTGTTAAAGGTCTTCAATGGGAGGATTCTCCCATAATAATTGGGTGGGTGATCGCACTAAATGGTAGTAGCAGCACAGAGAACACTGGTAACTGTTCTTCGTTGTATTCCCTTAATCGCCTCGTACGACACTCCAAGAAATGGATGGGTGGTGACAACTGTATACTATGTACTGTAACTGTATCTGCCGTCACCACACTCAATAAAATGTAATAATCGTACAAAACTCGAGTGTCTAGCTCCAGTGCTCACGATTGATGTCCCTTAGACTGGGCGCACACTTGCCTCAAAACTACCTGTTGCCCATGGGAACTGTTTGTTTTGCCCAGATAAAAGGTAAGAATATCTTATGCCCGTCTCGCGCCGTTGAACGTTACCTGCGATTTATACATCCTCTATGCAAGATTTCGCTAAGTTCGGCTGAGCTTTTAATCTGTACACCCTTACTAATGCTATAAATTCGAAAGTGGGTTTGATTGCAGCACCTAAAAACGGTATGTTTGGTATAGAATAATTAGAAAGTATGGAAGGAAATATAGGCTAGGCTTTTTATCCCAGAAAAACACCATTATAAACTCGGACGAAAAATAAACAGCAGTTAATAGGTAATAAAAGCTATTTTTTTAATACCCCGGGCACATTTTTTTTATTTAATACTTTATTCGGAGTACAAAGGAACCCTTTTTTCATCTTTAAGGCGCAATCTATAAATATTATCAAGATTTGTGAAATAGTCGAGCCGGACAAACAATAGGTAAACTAACTAAGATACGCGTTTATTTTTAGTATGTAACTATATATTAAATTAGGGTAATTAAATAAGGTATATTAAATACTAAATAATAATTTTTCAATATACGATAAATGTAATATTAAGACGCGTGCACACTGAGTAAACAAATGCCGATTTTATACCGTCATCTGCACACATTCGGGACATTCGCTAATCCCACCATGCTGGATTTGAACGTCAACAAAGGGTTTTATTGTTGAGCTGCCAGTGCTTACACAATTTAAGGTAATGTAAGTACACAAACAGGAAAAAATCGCTCTAACTCTATTGAATGATTTTTTGACACATCGGTGTCACACGTTTGTATGTTTATTCGTTCCAAAAGTAAATTGGGGTTGGATGTTTAATATACTTATGCGGTCTACGTTTAATTTGATTATACGACTGTATATATTTTGTAAACCCTTAAGGATTCTGTAAACTACAGAAAATTGTATTATTATGTGTAATTTTCTAAATTTAGAATTATATTATACTAGCGGCACCCAGCGCCATCTGTCGGGCTAAATTGTGAATCTTAACCATCCAGGGTGCCACCCAAACGTATACCAAAAAATTCATTCAAATCGGTCCGAAGGAGGAGTTCAGTGACATACACACGAACACAAGAAATATATATATATAAAGATTTAGCATATTTTAGAAGTGCATATGGCTTTAAACGTTGCTCAAAGCCGAGCCAAATGGCACAAAATCGTCCAAAAAGTTGTAAGTGGAAAGGGTCACGACCCTCAGCAATGAGGAACACGACGTAGAGATAGAGAGATATTTTAGAAACTGCTGCCTATTTGTTTTATAATTATTATTACTTTTTTTTTATTTCTACTAAGAGCGCTTTATAGCGCTGTAGATGTCCAACAAGGGGCTTACTACCATCGTGTAAAGTATCTATATTTTATTCTGATATTGTTCAGTTAGACAAGATTAATTTAACCGATCTAATAAATGAAACCGAAACCTGTAAAAAAATAAATTACATTTATAGTTAACTAAAATACCCAGCCCGCTTCGCCGGGCTAGATTTTGCTTTGTTTTATTTAAACAACAAACTTACATCATTAAATTTTTAATAAAAGCTGTATTTGACAGTCTGACAGTTCAAAAATAGGAGTGCTCCGATCGTCACCAAACTTTACAGGATTACTCGCCGGGTCAATCGGGAGATTCCCTGAAAGTTTCATTTAAATCGGTCCAGCCGTTTCGGAGCCTATACGGAACATACCCACACACTTTCTCTTTTATATATATAGATAGATAGATAGATAGATAGATAGATAGATAGATAGATAGATAGATAGATAGATAGATAGATAGATGGTGATTCAAGCTCTGCTTGCCACTTTTTTGCTTTTTCGGAAGGACACTTGCCGATAACCACCTGAGAGGTTGCTACGGCGTCACCGGGGGAGTGGGGCGAGCGCGAAAGCTCGCCATGAGAAGAGCCCCAGGGCTCGACGACATCGGGGGGGTGTGCTTGCCAGCATTAAGTCTACACTTAGTACAAGATTTGCTCGCTTGCAATCGAAGAGTCGTATTCGAGTATCGAATTACTTATACAATGCAGTAAATTTGATCTTATCTGCAAAGGGAGAAAGCTCAGATTTGATTTCAATTCAGCTCGGGCTTTTACAGAACGTTTGTAAAGCAAAAATCAGAAGTACAGCATTTGCACTCTAAAACGAGTGTCATTAGGTCCGTTTAACTTTGACACAAAGTTTAGTACTCGAAATCGACTCCTCGATTGCGAGCGAGATAATCTTGTATTAAGGCTACAGTTCCTATAGCGGTCGCGGAGATTAAATGGTTGTTGCTGTGAACAAGACCTAAATAACAACGCCATATTAAGCAAACCAGCTAGAGGCCAAGGGTGCTTAGTCAAGGAAGGTGAAGAACGACTTTATACCATGCGTCAAGTCGCAAGTGTACCGCTACGGTTGCACCACGCAGTTAATTTGTTGCAGGCAAACCATTTGCATGCGATATTTGTACAATGCGGGCCGAGGTGACGACAGCTGCAACTTAATTCATCATAAATATACTTACCGCCATTAAAACTCATACTTTACGTTACTTTTTAGAGTTCTGTACGACAGTTGGGAAATAAAACCCAAACAGTTAACCTTGCAGCCCGTATACCAGTTAGGTTTGCTCATCAACAAAACTGGTAAAAGTTGTTATATTCAATTTTATATGATGACTTTATTATATGTAAACTACGGCTTGCCTGCCATCTAACTTGGTGGTAGCAATGGCATTTTAAAAAACCTCTAGTTATTGGCTCCAGGCATGCATGAGTCCACTGGAACCTGATGTTGCTTATGTGATGATGCATTCTAAGGCAAAGCGCATGCCTTTATACTGTTTATCATCATATCAACCCATTAGGCCACACCAGCCCACAAGGGTTAACTGCCAGTCTACCACGCTAGCCCAGTACGGATTGGTGGACTCCACTCAAACACACGTTTGAGAACATCATGTAGAACTCTCAGGTATGCAGGTTTCCTCGCGATGTTGTCCTTCACCGTTGAACCAAGAGATATTTTAATTACATAAGACGCAGATAACTTTGAAAAGTCTTAGGTGCTGGGATTCGTACTCGGCCCCCCGAATGTGAAGTCGAGCTCATAACCACTGGGCTATCACCGCTTATACTGCTTATAGTAGCTTATAGCAAGTGATTTAATGTAACCCATATTACAAGTAGTGGGGACGGAAGCCGGAATGGCATTCCAAATTGACTAAGTACCTACGTACCTATAATAAATGATAAAATTATTAGATCGTTGAAATTAAAGCGCCCCTGCTTTCTGAAATGTTTCTGTGATGAACATAAATGTTTTTCAGTGTCTGGGTGTCTATCTATATATTATAAGTATCTATGTATATTATTCATATAATAATTCATCAGTCATCTTATTACCCATAACACAAGCTATGCTTACTTTGGGGCTAGATGGCGATTTGTGTATTGTCGTAGTATATTTATTTAATTATTTTGTATTTAAAAATGGGAATGAATGGATGATAGAATAATTCTATGTTGGATTAACACCCTGATACCTGAACTAGAGACTCGTACGATAGGTATCAGTACAGGCCGTTGACAGACAGAGGTCAGACAGCATAGGTACGGACAGCAGAGTTGTATAATAGGGTCTTTGGCAGCCTTCGGGTACGGAACTCTAAACGACGCAGCGCCGTATGTGTCAAAGGAATATCTATCTAGGCGCCTTTAAATGTCTCGCGGCACGTTTATAAAATGATTTACCATCTCGAAAGATTCCCGTTAAGAGATAACAAAAAAAAAATCCTACGGAATCCCGCGAAAACTAATCAGTTTTGCACTTGGTATTCCGGTCTTATTCAGAGATAAAAACAATAATTATAATGTTGGACGCCACGTCAGCGATCGATCGGGGCGCTCGTAAAGTGTAAAATAATAATTATATTTAACTCTTAAAATTACTACATCCAATTTCTTTTATGGTTGCAACGAAAAACTATAAAATAATCGATTTAATCGTTTCAACCTTTACGTCTGACTTCATAAAAAAGAAGACAATCATAATTCGAATAACATCCATACTCCGTAGGTACTAATATTAAAACTGCGAAAGTGTCTGTTTATTTGTTTGTTACCTATGCAAGGCTTGACCCCTGCATAGGTGACCACCTATGGTGATGAAATTTGGCATATAGATAGATGGAATGGAAAGGTGGGTGAACGGCCGTGGCTAGTTCCCAACTACGGCTACGGATATAGATTTGCAGCTAAGCGATTTAGCGTTCCAGTACTATGACGCGTAGAAACCGATTAGGTATATGTATGAGCTTAATATAACTGCCATACAGCACCTTTACTTACCACCAGGTGAGATAGCAGTCAAGTGTTAACTGGAGGAAAGTGAAGCCGAAGTTCTAACCACTAGGCTATTACGGTTTAAGCATAATAATATAAGCTGTATCATTATTATTATAGTCCATATTTTTTGTAAGCAATCTTTTCATTACCTTTTATAAAAAGTATTTATATATACGTATATTTATTTATATATATATATATATATATTATATCTTAATATATATATTTCTTGTGTGCGTGTGCATATCACTAAACTTCTCCTAGACGGCTGGACCGACTTGAATGAATTTTTCGGTATGCGTTTGGATGGCACCCTGGATGGTTTAGATTCACAAATCAGCACTACAGATGGCGCTGGGGTCAGCTAGTTATATATATTCATATAGAAAATCTCTTCATATTGTTTCTATTTTATTATTGTGGTACGAAAGAGTATTAAAAAGGTTGTCTAAGTAAAAAGAAAAGTCAGGAAAAAAGGTTTACCACCGTATAATTGTCTTTTACTATTATAAGACAGGGGTACCATTATTAATATATTGCACTATTAATGATCAGGTCACAATAGTTGCTATTATAAAACTCGTGCATAACAGATCCTGGAAAAATTATATTGGAATTCATAGTCAAACTTTCTATGTCAATTTACAGGTCAAAATTCTAGGTCGAAATATAAAAGTACTGGGTGTGAAAAATGAACTAACTAACTTTCACGGCTTCCAAAAGTATCAAAGGGAGAGGAATGTTGCCTGGTTTAAAAATGATGGAAGCCGAACTAAAAATAATAACAAAACTTTTTTTTAATATTGCAATCCAATCTTTGACTATGCACATGCGCGGAGATAAAAAGTCTCGAAAAGGTGAAACTATACAGGTTTAATTAACTAGTGTTGGTATCCCTGAAACCTTTACTCCATCAATCAGTTGTTGCTGTTATCAGGTGTGGTTTAAGGTAAACTTGGAGCTTCTTCACTATATGTATACATGTTATTTTCAGTCAGTTAAAAATAAACACGATAAGATCTCAACCAAGAAAAATTTTCAAGGTACCAAACCAAGGTACCAAACAACAAACAATTACCAAGGTACCAAAAGGAAAAGTAAGGTAAAAGCAGTTGAATAAATTCTATTTGAATTCTTTTATTGCCCACTTGTTGGGTGAGAGCTGCACAATGCTTTGAACCGTTGGCTTTGTCAGAGGCGTAGTCTATGGAACACAAAGTAACGTCCACTATAGAACTTGCTTTACTAAGAAGCTTAACTTATATATAGATAGCAATTTCAGTAGGTTAACAATTTAAGGAACCTAGCAACCAGCAAATTTTTGTGAACTTACGTTTATTTTTATAACTTAAAGAAAGGACGTTTCGATTTCTGACAACAATAGCCTAAAACGCAAAAAAGACAGTAAACGATTCGTCTAATATATAATCTACAAATAGATTCGTTCAAACGCAAACGGAACTGGTTTGAGAATGAACAAGGTAATTTTGACACCGTTGGTTTTGATGTGTCCAAAATATACGGTGTGGTCAAATAACGACATTCGGTTTTCAATATTACCTATGTAGACATAAAATGTGAGTTTACGTTTGTCAATTAAAAACCATACCCTATAATTGCTTAGATGGGCGCCACGAGATAATAATGTCTACCCATTCAAAACTTAAAATTCATTTATTTCAAGTAGGCCTAGGTTTTGACTCTACCACCGTTTTCTTGACTTATCTCTTATAAAAAATACGAGAAAATGGTAGGCATACATAATTCTTCCTCTTTGTGTAGGTTAGTTTTAATGCGCTAATTAAAGAAACTACTAGTTATAAGTAAGGTTTACTAGAAAAATAGAGGTTATGAGCTACGACCCATATATTATACGAGTATTAAGCGGATTAAACCGCGAGGCAAAACTAGTCAACCATAGACCCATAACGTATACAGGCCACAGTGGCATATTACCACCATCTTTGCTTGGTTCTGATATATGTATTTTTCAGTGCTCCCTGTATGAGATTATTTGGAATAGAGTATGTTCCACAGGACGCGCTTTGAAATCCCGTATTCGATAAACCCTTAAAGAGAAACCAACGTCGAATATCCTTTTTGACCCCCGACTTATACAAAACGGTTTTATAAGTTCACTCGCTCTATCTATGTTGCAGTTCAACGTTATAGGTATAACTCGATCCATTAAACAATTTATTTAAGTTGACGCATACAGTGCTCATCTCATTCTTACGTTCCTCTGTATATTGTGCAAAAGAGATAGACTTACATCGGTTTTCTTTTATAAAACTATTCTTCAATGGCGCGGGTTGCACACGATTGCTGCATAGTTTTCATACAGTCCTAAATCAGCTGGTGTGAACGCAGCTTGCAGTTTCGATGTAGTTATGATAACGCCATAGCTTCTGCTAACAGCTTTGCAGCTGGCAAGCAGCCCTTATGCCGTCTGTTAAGGTCCAAACCCCTTATTAATTAATAACCGTGGCGTAAATCAGTAATAGTTACTCTGTGTTTTGTCACACTTCCACATAAAACACCTCACAAATGTCAGAAAGTGACAAAAACTGCGTAACTACCGCAACGCTACACTACGTTTAATAATGGGGTTAGGGTATTAGTCAATTAATGTGTTAACTAGGTAGTTATAAATTAGTTGTCTCACGTATTGACTTAGCAACGCGCTAAACTGCATTCAAATCCTCCAGCGGTTTCTAGGTAAACGGTGACAACCTGATAGTTCCTCCCGTCGTAAAAATAGTTTTCACTGTAACTATCTTAAAGGGTTGCCAATGGGTAAATACGATTGGGTTTGGCAGCCAATGCACAATGCTACAAACATATCTGAGTAAAGCAAATCTTAAAAATTTCATCAATAGGCCCACTACCGGCAAACTGCAGGGCACGGGTATCCTCGTAGAGTAAGAAGGATTTAGCACCACGCTGGTCAAATACGTATTGATGGATCTTCACAGTTCACACGTCTTTGAGAACATTAAATATGGAAAACTCTGTCACACAGGATTCACGAAGTTTTCCCTCACCGTTAAAGCAAGTGATATTTAATTATTTAAACGCAGAAAACTTAGAAACTTAGTTTGAGGTGCTTGCTGGGATTTATTTAATTTTTTATTTAAAACTCTTTATTTGTACACCACTACACAGTTAGGAAAATAAAGGACGAATAGAGAGAAAAACAGAAACTTGAGTAGAATACAAAGGGCGGCCTTATCGCTTAAAGGCGATCTCTGCCAGGCAACCTTAGGATTATTATAGGGGTTGTCGCTCAGATATATATGGAGTTGACGACTTTTGACGTTTTTTCACATGGCAACACTTTTTACAATCATCTCTAATTCTCTACACTATACAAAATAGGCAGGTCTTAAAACAGTGCCATACAGTTTTCCAAAGAAAACATTGTAAATTGGACATCACAACTTCTAGACCCGACAATTCAGTTAAATTAAGACAGGATGTAACCCTATGTTTTCACCACTAGATACCTTAAAATATAAATCAGGCAGCGGTCAATATTAGATAACCTGACTGACAATTTTATTACAGCTGTAACTTGTCGAATGGTAATACCAACCAACACCAAAATACCACCACCAAAATAAAATTAACTTAAATCAGAAACCAGCGCGGCGAGGCATAATGTCTAAAATTCTGGCAGCATATACAACGATCGTACGACTTTGAAAACCCCGTGGTCTCCCATAAAATCACTACGAGGCGAATTCTCAAGGTTAAGGCGTTATCACAAGCTTAAATAGCCGTTAAGGACGCAAAATGAAAGCCGCGGTTTGGCCGCGTCTTAAATTATAACGTAGGTTCAAAGTTGAAAACCGTGAGAATCTTTATAAAACTCGAAACGTCCTTACGAAGTTAACTAGTGTGACTGTTCTTACATGCCCGCCGCCTGACACAATGCTCTCAATGAGTCACAATAGCGAATTAAGTATTATTTTAAATTGACGTAATTGAAAAATATGCAGTCGCTCGCGCGCACTGCTCGAATAAATTGATTCATGTGTAATATTACCACAGAGTATGGAGTTTCACAGGTGGTGCGAACGCAGAATATGCTTTCCACGTGACATTCTTGACTTTATATCATAAACGCTAAGGTGTAAATTAAATTGAAAAATTTAATCAGAACTCTTCTCTTTTATTGCTTTAAGAGTATCATAATTAAGTGTTTGCGAATTCTTTTCTCGTGCATAACTAAAATTTCATGAGCAATACTTTTTAATTTTTTTTTTTTTTTTTAATTACATGTATATGTAGAAACTAAGAATACAATCATATGGGTAGAAACGTTAATAATACCTTGACTCCGTCCGCAGAAAGCTCCTCTTGCGTTACTCAACTTAAACGGGAAAAGTATACTTTAAATATGAACACAAGACACGGTTTTACTATGTGTCAGATTGTGTTTAAATTTGTTATGTCGTTAATCCGTTAATAACTTTCGCAAACCTCAACATCAAATTGTCTTCATAGGCTTCGAAGTTGAAAATACTAGTGTAAACATATGGTATTAGTGTAGTAGGATGATTTTAACAGTATAAATACATTAGGTAATTATCTAATTTTATTGTAAAAACGAAAGTAAGACAAAACATCGGTCTCTCAAAGTCTATAGCTTAAAACCTGGTAGGTACAAGGTTTTTAGATAGCCACAAAAAGGTACACAGTCAAAGCATAATCTATAACACCCTGTTTTGGAGCCATTGTTTAAAAATTAATAACTTGACACCTGCGCAAAGCGAAGACTGGTTGCAATAATATGTACATACTCGTCCTCAGTTTTTATTTATAATCCACTCACTCACATAAAATGTGATGATATTCCATTAAACGCTCTGACCCCACTACCTTCTAGCAGTTTAAACCGTCAACAGATGTGCCAATAAGCCAGCTTCCCACACGTTCCAAGAAATTATAATATCTTGTGATAGTACTTTACATCTGTGAAATATTTATCTGTGTGAGTTAATTTTTTACCAGCCCAACTAGTATACAAGTAGGTTAATGTTATCACTTGACTCGTATGTAAATGTTTCCTTGCTACTGCGTGGAAAGCAGCCTCTCCATATTTGCAATTGCTGCACGAATTAATAATTTTTCTATTTTAGTTGGGACGTCTATAGATGTTACTTGTTTATGTAGATTACAGTACAACTTCAGACTGCTATACATCAACTTAAAAAGCAATGATATCTTAACGACTGTTAGGATTTCAGAGTTCGTTTTTGGGGGCCCAGTTCGATTCCCGTCACGCACAAATAATTTTTCGAAGTTATGCTATTTTTAGGGCATAAAACTTGTCGTAGTAAAGGAATACATCCTGAAAGTTTTCTATGATGTTCCCGAGGGAATATGAAATCTTACAATCTGTTGTACTACGGCCTTAACCCATCACAGTCTCGAGTGGAAACCTGTGCCATGTAGTGGGGTTGATAATGATGATTACTTACAAACAAAACATGCACTAACGATTTCAGAATCTGCTATAAGTCTTTTAGATTCACTAAGTTTTGAGTTAAAAGTTGGCATGTCTGTAGAGGCCTCTTACTCTATGAGCGACTGAGGGCCAACGTACCGACTGACGGCCACAAGGCAAATAAAATGTTATTAATATCACAATGTTGCAAATAGTAATTCCTGACTGGCATTTTTTAATTTAATAAAACAAATAAAACAATATGAGACTGTCCATTTTAAAATTCGATATGATGAGAAAACACTGGAAAACGATAATTTAAATGCATACAACCGAAAGACATAGCAATCTTTAGACGGCCCATTGGCGCAGTTTGCAATGACCCTGCTTTCTGTGTCAAAAGCCGTGGGTTCGATTCCCACGACTGGAAAATGTTTGTGTGATGAACAGGAATGTTTTTCAGTGTCTGGGTGTCTATCTATATATTATAAGTATTTTATGTATATTATTCATAAAAATATTCATCAGTCATCGTAGTACCCATAACACAAGCTACGCTTACTTTGGGGCTTGATGGCGATGTATGTATTGTCGAAGTATATTTATTTATTATTAAAAAAAATCTTTCTGGTATTGGGCATAAATTAAAAGTCTATGAAGTTTGACTATGTTTGGTCTATGATTACATTGTTTAACCATTCCATTCTAGGCAGTTAACGAAAATGTTTTTTTGGGTATGACCAACAAATTTTATGAACTATGTCCATAGAACGACAAACATGTCGGACTTTCATGAAAAGGAAAATTTTTTATCTCTCAAATAGACACAACTTGCCACCGACAATAATTATTGTAAGTTTTATAAAATAGGCAACAAGTTGTACATGAAGTAAAATATATATACAAATACGCGTGATTTATATTATAATGTGTAAAAATAAAAAAAAACGCTGCCTCGACATTTGTTATTGACATTTGCTAAATCTTTTTGTTTACATTGTAACTTTAGATGAAATACACATTTTAATTGTTTTGTTATTTATGCAAAGTTGCGAAACTAGTTTGTTAATAATATGATATCATAATATGAAACTTTATTATTACCTGACTAACCGATGCAAACAAAAGGAAGAGTAATTTGTTACCAATATATGCAATATATTATATATTATGTTTGTAGGTAAGTATGTAAAAATTTAAAGCATCACCCCTATTAAGTATTTTGTTAAAAAAAAAAATCACTATATCTATATGACATTACGACAAATCCTTAGTAGTGGATAAGACAGGAAAAAAAACAAAAATAATATAAGATTAACGTGTTAAACTTAGTATCATGTTAAAGGTATTATTGTGGAGATTTTAAAACCGATCTGGACCTACAGCACGGCTAGCATGGGCAGAAGTCAATTGTGTCCCCGGGGAAAATAAAAAAAATGTCTTCTCCCACAGCTTTATCAACTCTCATAGCATTGGCGCAGAAGTTGAAATAATATCCAAATAATATATGTGTAACAATAAACGGAGGTAAACTTCTAAACGTGAAAACGTTAATATCCCTCGTCAGGGGATAAAATGGGGGATATAACTTTTGTCTCCTGCCCGTGCAACAAGTACAAGTACAAGTAATGCGGAGATCTTGAAAGGAGGACTCAACTGGGCCATGAGTAGCATATTTAACATCCCATCAAATATGACTAACAAAAAAAATCTAAAAAGTCATTGAGGAATTATGGATACACAGTTTCAGTATCAGTAGCGACATATCATAACTTCCTGGAAAACCAACTGGGAGAAGAAGACAGTCGACTGTTTTCTAGACTGAGCATACGGTACTCTGATTTTTTTTTTAATTATTTTAATAGCGGGCAAACGAGCAAGTGGGTCACCTGATGATAAGTGATCACCGCTGCGCCGCACCGATGCGTTGCCGGCTTTTGAGGATTATTTAATAAATATTTCAATGAATGAGACATATAAACCTTTACCAGAACCAGCTGACGAATGTCCCAATATAAAGAAAGACTACCGAGTAAGATGTACGAAAAGCAAAAAAAAATGAATTAAAAATATATCATTTTACTGAGATGAAATCTGCTAACATCAGCACGGTAAAAATAAGGAACGTAACGATCTAAGAATACCCGGTTTTAGCATCATAAACATTCGGAGGGGACAAAGGCGCAGGCAACATCCAATATGAAATAACTAGATATTAAGAATTAACCCTCGCCGATATCGAACCCCGAAACCATCGGAGTGCGGACAAAACACTGTTATTACCAACCTTACCTATAAGCCTTTTGAACGTTATTAGCATTTTTGACTACAAAAAATATAATAAACTTAATAACAATGTAAATGTATCATTGTAGACGATAAAAAACCGACTCGAGACTGGGGCTAGTTATGATAGTTTTTTTTTATTGCTTATACGCGTTCGACGCGGACGGTCCACTTTAGAGTAAGTGATAACTGTTCAATAAATGTAGCAAATAATACTGTATGTAGCTAGCAATTATTTTTAGTGTGTCGTTTCCGTGAAACATTGTTTTGGCGTAACTTTTACCGTTTACGTATCGAAAACGTCGGAAGCTCTTTCCCGTTTTTGCAACATTTTTTATTCATGCTCCGCTCCTATTTGTTTTAGCCTTGTGCTATAGCCTAAAGCATTCCACCATAAAATGACTATCCAAAACTAAAATATTTTTGCAATCCGAACCAGTAGTTCCTGAGATTGGCGCAACCAACCGAACTTTCTTCAGCTTCATAATTTTAGTATAGTTATATGCACAGCAACGTAACAGCAATGTAACGACACAAGATAAGCATTTTACAGTCAAAACCGCAGGCGGACGCCAGGTTTATTTATATACCTCTAATAACATGATGACCAGCGCAGAACGAGCATTAGGGCGTATTATTTTAACTTATAATACACACGCAAGCAATTATTGGCAGTTTCAAATAATAGTAGAAGAATACTTATTACCATTGTTATACGCTCCCAAAGTATATTATTAATATAATATTGCGCTCTCGAGATCGGACTTTATACATAATAATGCTGCGAACAATAATCTAAATGAAGCCTCAAGCAAAGGATATTGGTTCGGACTCTGGACGTTTGAGCCCAGGTATTTCGGAAACCGTCGAAAACTACATATACGGGTTCTAAGAATCGCCTTAATCGGATGCCTAGTGATTGGTTGGAGGTGATTCCTAGAGAAAAAAGCGTTCACGAACTCTTGTGATGTCTAAAGACGTTATGCGCCTTCTAAAGTTACTATTCTACGGATCGTAAAGTTTAGAGGACTCGTAAACTGACACTTGACAGATAAAAATAATATAATTTCGGTCACCTTGTGGCAAGAACCGCAGACAAGAGAAAATAGATTGGTGAAAGTTAATGTATGCCTAGGAATCTCCTTTGATAAGGCGTTAATTACTCAGGCGTTGTCGGCGGACGACCCTTACTGAAAACGGGCATTAGTTATTTCATTACATAACGCATAAACAACATTATATTATCACTGTCAATCAAGATTACAGGAGATAAGACATCGTCCACGAGAACAGATCGTGCGATACAATTTTGATTGACACTCGTAACAGAGGGGCAATGCAATTTGCGTATTGACAAATAGGGTGTGGGACAATAGGTGTGGCCACAGTACGTCTTCATCTTACGTCTTTAAGTGACAAATTGGCGGCCGCCTTCAAAACATGTTATTTTTAGTTAGTAGACCTCCGACGAGGTGGACAGATAAGATTAAACGAGTCGCAGGGAGTGCTGGTAGTACTCGCTACAGAAGACCTATGGCCAGAAGTGGACGTCAATCTGTTGGTATGATGTTGATTATGATGATAAAACTCTGAAAATACTGAAACAATTACGACGATCCTTATTAAAACGGAGGAGGCCAAGGGGAACACTTAGTAGGTGATATTTTCTTTAGATCTAGGGCGAAACGGCTAGGGTGATTTGTTAAATGGTGACAGCAGCGTCTGGACTGAAAAAGTTACTCATTGCCAATTTGTCCGGTATCCAGTTTATTTATGGGTTATGAACCATTTAGTGTGGTATTTAGTTAGTTAGATCACGATTCACACCGCCGAGCGCTGCTGCAAGCAATTTTCAACTGTATGGTACCTACCTATTCTATTAACATAATATACTGTTAAGTACAATTAACTATTCCGTCATATTGCATTTATACAGCATTGGACGACCATCACGAATAAAATACAAAAAAAGGCCTAAAATGTAGGTAACGATTAAATAAAATATCAAAGGTTATTTCTGAGCGCATAAAATAAAGCGTACATAATTATTGCAAGCAAAGAAATATTCTTACACTTATCACACGCGATAGGCAATTGGGATTTGAATTATATTTTCAAATCATATTTACACGCCTTTTAGCTTTAATGCAGGTGAGATAAGGGCAGGATATTACGAAAATATATAAGTTTATTGTTTGCCTACGGTACCCTAATAAAAAGGCCGACAAAAACATACACAGAAAACGAACCGTCAAGTCCGCGGCACTCACCAAACGTAAAGTCGGACGTCGTTTTTATATGTTTAGGCAGTCAAAAATTATATATGAACGCGTGGACCTATGTGTAAATTTAGCTGAGACATTCTGTTGGTAGAATTTTTAGTTTCCAACTAAACAAACAAACGGACAGTTCAAACACAAGATGTTTGTGAACAGATTTTTCATCTCGTCCTCTTTTCTATTGTTGCGCGAGCGCATGTCACGTTCGCAAAGTAAACACAACTTTATTACATTTGCTTGTGAGTACAAAATCCAGTGAAACCCTTTCATGTGACATTGAAACTAAAATACGGTTCAATTCAAATTTAAATATAATAAAAGAATAATGGCCGCTTAAAATATTGTGAGAGGGTGAAGTGTGGTTAGCTGCGAATGCGGTCGCATTAGATTCGTTGCTTTTGTGAACCGAGATTTAAAACAAATCGGTAACCGAATGCGGGACTTTGTCCGTGATGCTAAATAATGATAAAAACACCACAGCGTGTTGGATGTTAAACTGAGATAGTGAGAATCGACAGAAGATTGGAACCGTTGGCAGCGACCCTGCTTACCGAGTCCAAGGTCGTGGGTTCGATTCCCACAAGTGGAAAATGTTTGTGTGATGAACATTATTTTTTTTGTGTTTAGATGTTTCTCTGTATATTATAAGTTTTTATGTATAAAAATATTTATCATCAGTCATCTAAGTACCCATAACACAAGCTACGCGTGCTTTGGGGCTAGGTGGCGATGTGTGTACTGTCGTAGTATATTTATTCAGTTGTTTATTTACTTGTATATTTATCATGGCCATTATTACATCGGCCCATTAACGGCCCACTACAGAGCACGGGTCTCGTCCGACAACAATAAGTCCACCACGCTGGCCAAACACGTATTGGTGGAATTCTAAGATAAAAATGTGTGAGCCGTCACAGGAATCCTGGCCGATGTAAAACATCGAAATTATCTTGTACAAGTTATATGCGTAAAAGATTACAACAGTAATCAGATGTTAGTGTTATAGTATACTGAAAAGTTGGAGCATTACAATCATAGTGTGATTTTGCTTTCTTCGTAGGAGGCTTCGTTCTTCGCACTAGTCAAAAATATTTTTTAAGTAAAACACAGGTTATCCTCACATGTGAAACGTAGTAAACAATATTGTATACACTATACACACTACTATGTATGGACTACGTATAGTACATATAGGGTGGCGATGCTTCGCCACGGCGTGTATCGGCAAGCCAACAGGTTGCTTCTTCAATATTTTCAAGTGATAATGTGAGATAGTGATACCAAATAAAAAAAACAACCGGCTAAGTTTGTTGCGGGCTTCTTCTTAGACCAGGGCGCGTTTGGAACCCTCGTAGCTTTAGTTTTAAGTTGACGAATTTAGTTATCGCCATCAAATCACTTCTATATTATATTTTGCATGTGATTTACGTATTAAAAGTGCCATATATGTGGCTATTTGAATAAAGAAATATTTGACTTTTGACTATTTAAAAAATATATAAAAAAAATCAAAAATAATAATAATAATATATATTAATAATGTACACAAATAAGTAAATAGAACGTTGAAACCTTTCTACCTTTACCTATTACAAGGCAATTCTGTTGCAACTTTAGTCTCTATATTCGTACGTTATCATCAAGAAGGTAGGCGCTAGCTCACACGCGACTGTATCGCGGCGAAGGCCTCGTCATGCCAAATTATAGTGGGTAGGTACCTAGGTACCGACTCAAATTATAGCACTTACTCAAACCCCTGAATACTAATTTGCTAGGTAGGTACTAGAGACGCCACAAAATGAGCAGTACCAGTACAGCACCACAAAGGAAAAACGCATTATTCTACGATATTATTGTCAGCCATTATGACATCAGCTTGCGCATATATTTTGGTATACCTACCCTCTTTATTATTTCAGTTGCATTGTACTTATACAACACACGTTACTCAAACAACTCAATCGTCACCCGGCGACCTGTTCTATGATGGGGATACAACAGAATTGATAATAGAATAGATAAAAGCTTTGTCAAGGAAATCGTATACCTCGAGTACCTAAGTAAGTATATTCTCATAATTGCAGAGTCGCTTTCGAGTATCGAAAGATTGTAACGTCACAGTAAAATGGATCTAAGGACATTCAATTCAAAGTCGTACATTGTACTACTGATATTTAATAAACAAACTTTCCGACAAGAGCGCTGGAGATCACCTACTGTATATATAATACCTTACATTTTGTCGTAGCGTAACACATACATGAGATCGACTTTAGAGAATAGTTAAAACATTTTTAAAAGTTTGAGAGATATTGAAGATACTTATTTTTGCTTAAAGAATTCAGATTACGCTTTACTAAGAGCACGTGAATAAGAAACTGCTTAGCGAAACAAAACAATGGACGCCAAATAAAAGTTTTAACTGCCGCTTATTTTTATTACCGTCATTTTTGATCGACTTACATTGATTAATATCGTTGTAAAATTAAATTTTGCATACAATACCTATCGCTATAGAAAGTTTGTATGCAAACATCCGTTCGGGCTTATCGACGATAAGATCAAAGAGGGAAATGCCAAAGATTATTATTCTTTGTAGTTACTTGGAACTTTGTGAAAGTGGGAATCCGGTGACCAGCCTAAAGGGTTCAGCAAATAATAATTTATGTTAATTTGTAATAGGTACTATACTAAAACATTTTATAGGTAAATTTCTTTTTGTGATTTCCACGACATGACACAGGGAATCGTAGTGTCGAAAAGCAGACATTCTGTGTATTCTTTGGCTTACTTTTTTGTGTTTGTTTGAAATAAATAAAAAAAAAAAATCATGTATCGTGAAAGTTCTATAATTTGTTTTAACACTTTTCAATATGAACATACTTAAAGAAAACATTAGCTATTTCTTTATTTATTAGAAACTTATTGTAGCGTGGTTTCGCATCGTAGTTATCGTTTACTAGATCGAATAAACAAACGAAGGTAGATAATCTCACACTAGGCACTGTGACCCCTAAACTCGATTTTGTTACTCGATTACCCAAATTAGATCATTATTCCGCCGCAAAAGTGAATACAAATGATTTTAAAATAGAATTCAAAACACCACAACAATGTAGTGGGAACAATAGAATATTGTTATTGTATTGTGGATGCGGACGGGTATTTGTATAAGATGCGTCCATCTTGACTTCAAATTAGGGTTGCCACTAGTTAATTTCATACGAAGAATACTCTTTTCGGTTTGTTGTCCTTAAACCAGTGGGGCTATTTAAAACTTGATGTTATTAAATGTGACCCTGGATTATGTCGCAGAAATATATTCTTTTTTACTGAAGGTCTAAAATCTACTCCGTAATAATTTGTATTTGTAACATTTACTCATTTCGTTTGCTAATTTGAAAACCTAGATTTATGAAGCGCGGTGCGTTTCACAACTGTGTATCCTCAGATTCAAATGAATACGTAAAAAAATGACACAATACGTCAGTATGTTTTCATACGTTCCAGAAATACAAAGGACCTAATAAAGAATTTATAAATTACAGTTTGACATTTACTACAATAATTTATCTATAGCTCAATAAATGCCCAATTGAAAGAACTATCCTTATACAAAGCACTTACTATTTAGGTATAGCTATTTATATGCTATATATGTAGCTCTATATATGCTACAACACATTAGGTCACAACGCGGCTTAAACCATCCCAATTACCATGCAGAGTTTGAGACAGCTCGAACAAGCTGTAATAAGCGATTAGCGTTAATTTGCGCAAAATGTATCAAGCACGCAAGTCAAATTAAATTAATATTGCAAGACTTTAAAAGTCCATTGTGGGCAACCCTATTGACACGGAATAATAGCCGATATCGTTTTTATAAAGGATTCGGTGTTCGGGGTCAATTCAGCGTGTGCACACCCTATTTTATAGCTTCTACGCCATAAAACGTTGCAGTGAAATGCGATGGTAATGCAATTTTTTCATATATATAGTTCTTGATAATTTCAAATCATAAATATACATTCTCATTGTTTGTGAGGCCTATCGCCTTTTTAATTACATGATCTGAATTAGGGTACCGGCATTTTGGTAACATAAGTAAAACTAATTTCTAATGTGCTTACGCCGTTTTGCAGTTAGTTATAACAAAAACTATACAATCAGGCGACATACATGTCACTAGTCACCAAATATATATTTTTACGTGACAACACCGTTCCGTTATTACATTTGTATGAAACTATGGAATCATGACGTTATGACTGTGGCACTTGTATAAAGTGGCAGTACGATGTTTACGCCGATATGACGTTTGTTTAAATTTAAAGTACTAGGCCCTCAGGTTGTAGAAGATCCCCTGCGCACCGAGGGTCGACATTGAATGTAATGATAGGTTGAAAATGAATTACACATGTAACCTAATAGTTACAGCGTAGCGTGCATGCAGTAGGTAGATGGAAAAATTCAATTGGCAATTGAATAATCGTTCAGACCCGTTGGTTCTTTGTTGACCTTTCAATGGGGAGGCATTGTGTAGTTTAATATAGAAATTTATTGGTTTAAAAGGGTCCTATTCGTATAATTCTCTATCGCCTGATCGTGCAATAACTATGCAAAATCAGTTTATATAAACAGTCTAGTACATACCTACTTATGAAAGCGCATTTGCATGATGCATCTAATTAGTTTGCATGTACCTCATCAAATCAACCGATAGACGTCCACTGCTGGACATAGGTCTTTTGTAGTTTCAAATTCCACGGTTTAGTGCCGCTTGAATCCAGCGGTTACCTGCGACGCGCCTAATATCGTCCGTCCACCTCGTCGGAGGTCGACCAACGCTGCGTTTACCGGTACAGGGCTGCCATTCCAGCACCTTGGGACCCCAACGTCCATCCCTCCTCCGAACTATGTGTCCCGCCCATTGCCACTTCAGCTTCGCGACTCGTTGAGCTATGTCGGTAACTCTGGTTCTTCTACGGATGTACATGCATGTACCTACCTACTACATCTTAACTAAAACGCGAATTTTAGTCAATAGTCATTAGTCAATAAATAGTCAGTCCACTCTCACAATCCATGCCAATGCGGACGTAAAATTTAGCATGGGTATTGAGATAGTCTGGTTGAAAAATCTAAAAATGATATAATAATTTAAGCCAGCAAAAATCCCAGTGTTACGCAATCAAAGTAAAATTTCCACAATTGTTTCGAAATAATTGTTAAATCTTATTCATATTTTAATTTATAATGGCACCGACACGTAAATTAGAGCTGTGCCAAATTATTTTTATTTCATAGCAACTAAAATAAATATAACGACTTTGTTATAATATGACTTTCACACTTATTTGTAGACCTATTTCTATCATTGGAATTTGTACATATACAGAATTAGGTATAATACGCCTTAGGAATGAACGTTTCATTATATTATTTGCTTTTGCCTGCGACTTTGTTTGCGCTTATTTTGTGGTTTTTAAAAATATGGAATATAAAAAAAAAATTCGAAAAAATAAAACGAAAATTTAGGGTTAGGTCACCCATAACATTTAGGAAACAAAAAAAAGGCACAGATCGGTCTTAATCTTAGGATATTTTTAACTAGGTATGTACTGAACCAAATTCTTTATTATCGAGATCCACCATCTATCTTCGGAGATCTTTATGCTCTTTGTGCTCAATCATGGAATGAGCATGGTTACAAAACGATTTGAACCTGCAATCTTTCGGATTTGATTCCAGCCCCTGGCCCGTTGAGCCATCGGGGCTACATTGCAACGCTACGCAGCGCATCGTGACCCGTATCCCGGGCTCGCACCCCATTACAATAATCCGGGTTCGAACAGGACGGCAACATTAGAAGCGAACGGTTGCTATTACGTCGAATAAAAAGAAAAGTTATTATATTTTTTATTGGGGAGGGCCGCCACCCTCGCCGCCAAGAGGGTTATTTTTATTTTATTCGAAAAGTTTATTTCCCGTTTGTTTTTAACTTCTATTTTCGCGACGCGAGAGCTGAAAGTCCCGTGGCACACGCACGTCCACAATGACTCACTAATGCGTGCCGCATCATTATATTTTTATATTTAAACTTTGCCAGCGAACAACATTAAAATGAGAAAAGTTGGCCCCGTATTATTATACTTAGGCCAAGTTCACACGTCACTGATTCAGTTCGACTTTTTTCTGGGATACATCCAATACAATTAAAATTTATTTACAATTTACACAATACATACTCATTGGCTCCTTGGAGCATCACCTACACCTTACTGAAAATCAGCATTTCAGTATCTATTTCTTTTATATTTTATGTTAATTTTAATTTAATTGGTTAAAGGTTTATTTATTTATCTTAAGTAAAGTCCGTTTTTCATCACTCTCTCAACGGATTAAAAGGTCGATTTTACAAAAATGAATGCTATGAAAACTCTCCAGTTCCTTTTACAATCAGTATTCTACCATGTATTAAATGTAAACGGATCTTTCAACTTCCAAGCAACTATACTCAATAAATGTTTTAGTGCAATGCTTAGAGTTATGTATTTGTAGGTTCACTATTAGCTTTGTAATCATTTTATAAAAGTTTGCAGTCGAAAGTTATCAGGTGCCTAACCACCAATAGATGCCACTAATTTAGGTACGCTTCTAGTAAGTTTATATCCATTTTTTTTATATAAATAATGGACTAGATATCTTAGGTAGAATAAAGGAAAAAATTGCCATATGAAGTGAGCTTTAGTCGAGGTAGCGCCACCGGCTTCCGATCTCGGTTTAATATCGCTGCGCTGCTTAATACATTTGCTTTGTTTAAATTTTGTTTACTTCTAACTGATTGTTATTTGTCGGCTTCAGGTTTGGGTAATAGCCCAAACCTGATGCCCAATAAGAATAAGAATTGAAGGGCTCAATAGAGCCATAGCACATTTCCGGTACCAACAAAAAGTTGCAGCATGCCTGTGAAATTTGCTTTATATATAATGTATTGAAATAAAAATATACGAAGTCAGCGATATCTTTACTAGTCCTTTCGTCTTCACCTTACGTCCTAACTAAGCATCAATTTAACTTGGCATTGAGTTAGTTCAAAGGATGGAGAGTAACATAGCTTACTTTTTATCCCAGGAAAGGAGGCGGTTCCCACAGGATTTGTAAATAAACATAATCAACGCGAACAAACATCGTGGGGAACAGCTACTTGGTTTGTAATAATTGTGGAATGCAATATTGCTTAGAAAACAATAGTATCGAGAATCGGGACCAAAAGCATTATTATTTTTAAATAATAGTTTATTCAACGTGTAACAGAATTGTGAAATAATATTGTAGGATGCATAAATTGTTGTATGCACATTGTAGGATGCACAATGTTAAAAATTTAAATCAAAACAAGCATATTTATTTTTCCATACGAAATAATTCAAAACTTTCAAAGTGTTTACTTATGACAACCCTATTGAAGATAAAATACCGACACGAGCACAGTACCTACGCTACGCGACGCATGCTTAATAAGGTGGCAGGAGTCACATGATTTTAGTTACACGCTTTTTATTAGCTTCACCTGTATGTTTGTATGTTTGTTTGTAACCGACTTCTTTGGGCGCGATTTTGACCCACTTTAAACGGTCAGATTTCTTTCAAACTTTGTAGACATATCGAGGACCGATGACAATACACTAATCTGAAAAGATTATTCCAATTTTCACTATAAAAAATAAGATTTTTTACTAATTACTACAGCGCCATCTAGACCCAAATGTAAAAAACCTATGGCGTTCGCGTACCTAACAAATTCCACAGAAAACATTAAGCTACTAGATGGTAGAGGGTGTTAGCGGTTACTTTTTGATGGCCTGTTTTAAATAATAATTAGAACTTGCATTTCGAGAGACGGGCACACTGAATAAAAAAAAAAATATTTTATCTATCTTTTATCTCTATAATGGTGGATGGGTTACCGATTAATTTTGCTCTAATAACAATAATAGATCAAGAAAAATAAAAAAAAATCGTTATTATGAATAAACTAAAAGAAATAAATTAGTTTAGTTTTTTATACCAAGCGTGTTTTTTTAGTTTGTTTGAACTATTTAATTAACGTTGATAACAACTATAGCAGTGGTTTACTCGAAAACTATTAGATTTTCGTTTTCACAGATAAGTTACAGAGACGGCACATAATGTACATCTGAAGCCTGTAAAGTATTATTTCGGTTTTCATTTCCACGTTGTATAGCATAGTTACGTTGAAGTCCTATTTTATATTTCTTAGAATAAAATAACTCACAAATATTAATTATTTAAGCTAACTTTATTATTACTTTAATCATAGAGGGTTATGTGCAAACGTAAAATAAATTTAGTATGTAGTTGTTTAAGCATGTTGAGATTGTACTGATAAACTTGCACACATAGCAGGGCAAGTTTATGATAGTACTTATATGACATGCAAGAGCCTTCCCTACCCCACGTTACATTCTTATGATTGGAAGTGCATTGATCAGTAATGGCAGCATACTTTACCAGGTTCGCTGGTCACATGCATCATTATAAGTAGGTAATTAAAAAGTTGGTAACAAATTATGTTGTCGTAGGTTCTCCGCTCTATTATACACTTTTAATGAGTTTATATGCAACCGTTCCTCACAAATAAGTGCCAGTTAAAATTTTTCATGCACACTTAAGACCTAACAAACCTTAAACGAGCCTGCCCCGTCATTCCTGTAAGTTAAATAGTTTTATTTAACAGAGTAAGTAGTTATTGTTCTGAAACAAAGCGTCAGAAATAATATGAATTTAATCCTGCTTCAAACGATTGTAGTAAACACTTTGTTTATATGATTACGAACTATCAGAAGTTACTGGTTATAATTATTTTTTTATTAGAATGTTTTTCTTCCGAAGAAAGTAGGTGTTATATTGACTGCTTAGGCAGCGTGTGTTTGTCATAGGGAGTAACGCGCGCGCGCGGTCACAATTGCGTGTGCGCGTGTGTATTTGAGTAAATGGTTTAGTGCTTAATAAATAAAGAGGGGTGGTGTGACCTAGTTACGACAGTGAAAATTTATTGTTCTCCCTAGGGCATTCGCTCCACGAGATAATTAAATTATGTCTTCCATTCTCTCGTCTTATAACAATAAGATAAGACGAGAAACGGGCAGTCATAAATATTTCGTAACCAGCTGTTTAAGTACCATCATACCAAGCTTTGCAGATCCCTTGGTCCCGAATTTTTGCCTTACACCACATAATTATCGATTCTTATAGTTTAATAATTTTATATTTTAAAAATATTCTTAAGTCTGGGTCCGTTATTTAATTTAAAAATAAAGAGCGGAAACCCGTAATGGTAATTATATAATTATAGTTAAATTATATTAATACCAGCACATAAAACGTGGCAAGTTTATCATTATATTTTACATAGATAACGTTAATGCCCCGCCCCCAAGTAAAATTCTCACTTTAAGAGTTCCCACACATATTTAGGAGACCTGTAACCTGTATGCCTGATAGTTCTCTTTAAAGTTCTCAAAGGTGTGTGACCCGTGCTCTGTAGTGGGCTGGTAATGGATTGATATGATAATGGTGATACTTAGCATATAATCATATATTGTGCGGGACCGTTTCTTGGTTGTAACATCAACTCACTTATATGTAGGTACATATTTTGCATTTATAATGCTATCTATATTGTCTCTAAAGTAATGCCGCTGTTTTTAACATAATATTCTGGTAGTTAAACCATAATATGATTAGAGTCTGAATCTGATGGGACAAACCCCATACAAATCTCGTCTGTTTAACACTCTTATATTGCAACATTAGAAACGGGATTATAAACGTTTAGCAAGTAGAAGAAAAGTATTTAACGGAAACTGTTCTACCAAGTTGAAACGCAAACAAAAAAGGTCGGAATCAAAGTTTCTTAGCACGTCACATAATGGGTTAAATAGCTTGTAATACCGCTAGCACGAGTACACTATCACGTCTCCAAAATCCCCCAAATCAGTCCCAATAACATGAACATACAAGACGGCGTAAAACCAATTAGGACTATACCGTCCGAAGATAATCTTCCGTTACACCGCTACTTAAAGATTCACGCTCCATGTAAGTCCGTGCAGCTTAATATCTGATCAGGGTCGAACGCAAACAAATTAGGTGTCAAGTACTCGACGACCACCGTGCGTGCACCACCTACCGCCCCGTATTAGCTTTTCCTCTTAAAAACCTGAGGTAGTCTATTTACCCCCCAAAAATAAAGTAGTTCACCAAGATTTTTAACAAGCAAACCCGAAAACAACGCACAAAGAAACAACCAACCACATAGACTATTGACTCACTATCAATATAGCCTAGCCTGAGCGCGAACAATAAGGACCCGTATCCACTAGAGCTGTGCGTTGTGTGCCGTGCAAGGATGTGAAACTAAACTTGTGATTAATCGAAAAACTAAGGGGTTTAGAAGAGCAAATTAAATGTGCGAGAAAAACCAGCTAAGTAAAATCATACTAAGTGTTAGATAATAATTATTTAGACTTAAAAATATTGATGACTTATCTAGTATTAGTATACTATGCCCCTACTACTACTACTACTACTACTACTATACCTGCTGGTATAGTTGAAGTATAAAAAACCTTAACTTACTAACTTACTAATTTACTAACCTAACTTTTAGTAAGTAAGTTAGTTAGGTATTTTTAGTTAACCTAATTATATTGGAATATTGTTTTCAAGACATTTTGTAGGACTTTAATTTATAACGCGTTAGGAGTGAGCGGGCGAGTTTATCTAAGCTAAGTTTTTTGAAAATGTTGGGGTGATGAGCATGAATGTTTTTCAGTGGCTGGGTGTTTATATGTATATTCTAAGTATTTATGTATATTATTAATAAAAATATTCATCAGTCATCTTAGTACCCATTACACAAGCTATGCTTACTTTGGGGCTGGATGGCGATTTGTGTATTGTCGTAGTATATTTATTTATTTATAACTATCACCGTCTTGGCGAGTAAGGTAAAAAAAGAGAAAAGGTTGCACAGTTGTACAGATTTTCTTAGCAACAGCTACCTCGCACCGCTCTAGTGGAGAGGCGGCCTTAAGGGCGGGTAAAGCGCATCTAATTGCTGTTAAAACATTCGAACCTCGAACACTGTACGATTTAAAAGTGATATTCTCAACCCATAAAGCAGTTTCACATGGGCATGTGAAATATTTATCTTAATATTATAAGTAAACTTAAAGGCTGCCCGGTCCTTCTGCTATACACCGCGTGGGAGGTCTTGATACTTTTGTATTAAATATTCGACGCACGAATACAAATACTTTTGTTAAGCAAATAAATACTTATTCAGTTTGTTGGTTTCTTTACATCTACGTGAATGAGCTTGGGAACGATAAGGTTTTCTAGTTTTGTATCGATGAATGAATAATCGCGCGTTTTAAACTTTAACCCGTAAAAGTCGCTGTATAACTGATGTGTGACTGATGTATGACAAAACCAAAGTAAAATCTCATTTCAATCATTATTTACTTGTAAATTTATATGTAGGATACGTTTCGTGGATATACATGTCCAAATAACCTGATAATTATATTTTGGCTTCTAGATCACTCACTATCAATTCAAACCTTTAGCAGTAAGCAAATCTAAGTCATTATAGAATTTAGTTTAAATACAATACTATAGTTGATCTAATCAGAAGATTTTAAGCGTAAATAATCGCTTAACACAGTTTTATTTAAAATGGTTGACGCTGTTGTTTAAGAATTGTCGCCTCACGACTATTGTAATAAAGTATGCCACATAAAACATTTTAAAACAATATTGCTCTAAGCGACACTAGTAAACCCACGGATCTCAAAATAACAAAAAAAGTTTTTCCAGAAAAATAAAACCAATTAATAATCAATATGCTATCATAGCCTATAAAGTACCGGTAAACTTTGACACGTCTCCAGCATCATCATCATCAAATCAACCCATTTTCAGCCCACTACAGAGCACGGGTCCCCTTCCACAATGCGAAGGGGTTAAGGCCGTAGTCCACCACGGCCCAGTGCGAATTAGTGGACTGAGAAAGATATTTTTTTACATTAATCCATAATCTTTGTCAATTCAAAAACATATTTTTATTTGATTACCGTATTGTCAGTCCTACATTAATTCAGTATTTTTTTGCGTCCATTTGACGTCAACAATTGTATTCAAGCATTTAATAACGTTAAAGATTCGATTGTGTTACAGCATCAGGACCGCCAAGTATCAAAACGCGGCAACCGGAGTAGAACAGTTCAATTAGGTACATAGTAGTGGAGGACTGTGGCCCCCTTCGCACCACAGGCCCTTGTTCGCCCTTTGTTTGTGCATACATTTAAATACTATACCGTAGCTTCGATGCGTCCGGTTTTAAAGAATAAACACACAACATCAATATTTGAACGCGAACAATAATTTACGAACGCTGTCCTTTTCGAATACGTCTTTTGTGCCACCCTGATCCTTTGTTTTTTGGTTAACAAAATATCTTTCCTTAGGTACAATATGAATTATTTATTATAATGTATCAGCTTTAGGACTTCAGTAAAAACGAAATAGGTTTTTTTTTAATTATTCGCACACCGCCGTAAGAAGTGTTAAAAACCATACGCAACTCCCTGAGCGTGAAAATGTGACACCGCTCTAGACGTCATCTTGCATAAAAGGTCATTATTCTTTCGAATGTATGAGCCTGCAGTTTTTTTTGCGTTTCACAATGAATACAGGTGCAATATAAATAGGTATAAAAAGCCAAGTTATCTATCAGTTAACAAATTGTTAAGTTAAGTTAAATTAACATTATAAACTTAACTAATGTTTATAGTAATTTTGTAATCAACCTCAGCCAAGCCTAGTAAGTGTCAGTTTTGTGTTTGGCTGGCTTTGGCCGTATCTAGTTACCACCCTTACGACAAAGACGGCCGCCAAGCGGTTTACTGAGAATTCGTTAAGTTAAGACTTTAAACTTAATGTTTATAGTAATTTTTGTTATCAACCTCAGCCAGGACTCAGCGAAGAATCAGTTTTGTGTTTGGCTGACTTTAGCCGTGTCTAGTTACCGCCCTTACGACAAAGACGTGCCGCCGACCGGTTTACTGGGAATTCTGAAAGAAAAACCCAATACCTGCTAATAATCGCTATTCGCTAACCCGCTCGTAGCCCGCCACACCTTTACGAACTAATTTGTAATTTGAAAACCGGCACTTGTTAGCGGAACTGCGCGGCGCAAACAATTAGTGATGTACACTATTCACAAGAAAACAAAAACAACCGGATAGATAGCGTTCAAGGGGATACGCGATTGATATCTCGGAATCTTATATTTTATTCAAAAGAATCCAGGGTAGGGGCAGCGGTATGAATTTGCAGTTATTTCAACTTGGACATTTTTTTCCTTTCTGATTGCAAATTGGACTAACATTAATTGATTACTTACTCTGTTCAACCTTGCTTTGAGACGTTATAACCAGTTTAATGCACAGGGTTTTAGACCAGGGTATGCATAAAGAAGGGAGATGGCTTAAAATGGTAAAATCCTTCGCATTTGTGAGTTATACAGAAATTTAAGAGTAGACAGTGATTTTGTGCATGTATGAAGTGCACGCCAATTCGTATGAGGTCGACTTCAGCAGCCTTCAGTAAACCTAGGAATAGCCTTACACGGATGCCCAGTGGTTTAGGTGATTCCTAGAGAGAAAAAACGTTACACGAATTCTTAAGTATAACTGTCTAACGGCGTAAGCACTGTCTAAAGTTACGACAACGATTCGGCGGATCTTAAAGATAAGGGGAATCGTAAACTGACAATTGACAGGTAAAAAAAAAAAAGACACTCTGTTTAAAAAATATATATATGACAATACAAACATTAAATAGCAAAACCTGCAAGAACCATAGACAAGTTTGGTTATTTGAGTTGCCTAGTGAAAATCGATTGGTGAAAGGTAGAGGCGTGATATAGGCATTGTCTTGCCCTTCGTTAGTCAAAACGGGCATTACTGTCCTTTTGCTGGGCAAAGGCTTACTTTCTTATGGAAGAAATTATTTTAGAGCCACTACGCTGGTCAAAAAACCACATTTGGCGTAGTAAACGTTTTGGACTACAGCCTAAACCCTTCTAATTATGAGACCCGTGCTCTGTAGTAGGCCACTAACTTCACTAATTTCTCATACAATTCGAAATAATTTAATAAAATCAGCAGGTTTCCATGCAAATACATACTAATAACACTTTACGAATGACCTTTTACGTCTCAAGTTCTCATAACTCCATTTAAGGCGTTCTTTTTGATGTACTTACTATAAAGATGTTATAAATAAAACAAAACCGTGCAAGGCGAGTCGTAATTTTTCTTTCTTCTGGGTACATTTTTATTCATAATGTACATTTTACGACTTTGTTACGCGTTGCAATAATAAACGTGTAAGTAGATACATTTATTTACTAGCATTCACCCGCGACTTTGTTCGCGTAGAAATTTTGGCTATTATTATTTAAGAGAGAATTAGAGATTCGACCCTCCATGCCACTTCGATGAGGGTTAGAACTATATCAAGTTTTTACTAACACCTGCCGATAGGTACCTATATATTTACAAGCGGACCCCAGCGCCATCTGTCGGGCTGATTTGTGAATCTAAACCATCCAGGGTGCCACCCAAAGGCATACCAAAAAATTAATTCAAATCGGTCCAGCCGTTTAGGAGGAGTTCAGTGACATACACACGCACACAAGAATTATATATTTAAAGATTAATTGAAGACTGTAAAACTCAATAACTATAGAATTTATCTCTCTTCGGGAATCTAACCCACGACCGACTAAAAAAAAAGCATCACAGTAGCACTGACATTTTCTAAACATACATCTAACATTCAGCGTTGTTGCAACGATGCAATACACATTTGACACACACGACACAATGTCACCCTCTAAGTGTTCGTCGAGAAATAAGAATCTCTTGCCTTCAGTGACCAACAGCCGAGCAAAAGCCCCTTGAGATATTGTTCGGAGCTTGTCTATGCGACCGTTGACCTAAGCAAGTAGACACATTATACTCTAAAAATATAATATGTACGTATGTACTTTCTACCTAGTGCATATACATCAATTTAAGGCGTACTTACGTGTTAAGCCTTATATTATGCAATCACGCCCTTCAGACCGTCACAGAGCATTGCAACAATGCTGATCAGGGCAGAAATAAGCATGGCGTTAGTATTTAACCGGACGAGCTCCCTCACAAAAAACTATTTCTAATAAGTAAACATAGATAGCTAGTTGAACCGTTAGACGCCCCAAGCTTCTGGAATTGCGACCTCGCGCCGGTAAACGCATTTTTTTTTAGTAATCAAAATATCACTTGTGTTACAGTAAATTTATAAACTGGGTAAATAATTAAACTTTAGAGAACTATAAATTCATATATGCCAGATATTTTATTAAATTGTTTAGGATATTTACAAATACGCTAATCATTATTATTTAATTAATAGATAGTTTTCAAGAAACGATTCAGTTAGATTTGATTAACAACCAATGTTCATGACATTCAGTTGGTGAGTATGTCGATATAAATACGACTGCATTGTCGACAAACTCCAGTCCTACATGGACTTGAACGATGCAAAGATGCATCCCGGTGTATTAGTCGTTTATCAGTTGCGTTGACGTTGAAGGAAAACACCGTAAGGAAACCTGCATGACTGAGAGTTCTCCATAATAGCTAGGCTAGTTTATTTTGCGTACTTTCATAGTGTTATGTCCTATGAAATCTTGTTATGGGGTAAGGCAGCTGATATCGAAACTATATTTATATTGCAGAAAAGAGCTGTACGGTCAATATATAAACTTAAATCACGCGAATTCCTCCGTGAGTAGTTTAAAGAAATAGGCATACTTACTGTAGCTTCACAATATATTTATAACAATATAGTATTTGTAAGACAACATATTAGTCTTTATAAACAAAAAGTTGACATAAACAGTCGACTTACAAGAAATGGTCATAAATTAGTGTCATCTGCATATCGTCTGCGTAAGGTACAGGGATCATTTGTGGGATTGAGTATACGCTTTTATAATATGATTCCTAAGGTGATTTTGGACCTGCCAATGCACAAGTTTAAAGAATTTGTTAAAACACATTTATTACAGCGAGGTTACTATACAATTGATGAATTTTTTAATGACAAGGTTGCTTGGAAGCATCCGGCTCCGCTTTCAGCTCTCACAAAATAGAAAAATGAATGTTAAAATGCAAAATGTAAATTGTTGATGTTGGAAAAGAGCAACTGCTGAGTTTCTTGCCGGCTTCTTCTCGGTAGAATCTGCCTTCCGAACCGGTGGTAGAATCACTACAAACAGACAGACTTGACGTTTCAAAAGTGCTTATAGGCCTACTTGAAATAAATGAATTTTGAATAATGTTCTCAGAGGTGTGTGTGGATTACGGCCTTAACCCCTTCTCAAAGGGAGAGGTCCCGTGACCTGCAGTGGGCTGTGGACGTCAATTGCTTTACATGATGATAATGAAAAAACAAGGAACCCAAAACTGTTCTGAGTTTCCAATTTTACACTCCCTTGTGATTTCTAGCTTCTAGGGGATCTTTATTTCTCATCACATCATTGTTAGTTACACTTCAAATTCTAGTCAGCCTAGAAGCTCAGTAGCAACTACCTGATCTGCTATTAATAAGAATTAGGTCACAGCAGCTTATCTTATTCAAGAGCTTTCTTTCGGTAAGAGGGCGCTTACAAGTCAAGATAAAAAAAAAGCTTTTATCCATTTAAAAGTCTCTGTTTAAACTGACTAAATTTAATTTTTTGCATTACGAGTAAGAAGTTAGGTTTTTCATATCATTACAATTGTTTAAGTTCTAGGTTTTTTGACGACCTCCCTGGAGTAGTAATAAGAGCTGTGGTTTTATGTGTGTGGTCCCTGCTTCGACCGCTAGCAGGGCCAATTAGGGAATTTATGATTTCTGAATTTTGTCGGCTTCGGTCGTGGCTAGTCACCACCACCGACAAAGATGTGCAAGCAACAAAACCGATTAGAACTATGGATTTAATTTAACAGTTTACCCCGTTACCAGGTGAGATTGCCGAAAAGGACTGACTTGCATTGGATTAAAAAAAAAATAGTTAGGTTAGGTTAAATAGTTAGGTCGTGATTTTCCTACATAACGTTCGGTATGTCACTCTTTAATTTTACCGGCATTTCTCATTTAACTGGAGCTTCGTACGAGTGCGCTTTCCAATGCAGATATTAAATCTAATATCTGCTTATTAATTTTCCATGCGTTATTACGAATACTTACGACTTACTGAGCCGAATAAATATTTTTTTTTTATTATCATATTTGTTATTTGGAGTGGACATTTAGCAGCTAGGCTAATAAACTATAGCGGCATTAATATCTTTTTAATACCAGTAATTTATTACAATGCCTTTGTGAACGAATTAAGTGCTACACTATACGTCTTGTTAACTTTTAAGTAAGTTAACATGACTGTTAAAAATAGTGTTTTTTCTCAACATTTGTGTATCGATATTCACTTATAAAAGCAATAAAGAATAAAAAAATGTTGTTTTAAGTTGGAGAATCACTCGGTGTGCGTAAACTGATAGTAATACCCACCTCAACGCTTCGCTTACAAGGCGTGCAAAAGTAATCTGCTTGCTAAATCGAACCAACTACCCCAGAAAGCATTAGGTAGTATATGTTAGGCACTAGTGTTAACATCACCGCTATTACATATTATTTAATACGCAACAATTAATGGCGGCCTCTATTTCAAACGAAATAAGGCTTTATATTATGACCGATAAACAAACGGACGGGCATAAAGTAAATTCACACGAGTAAACTTATAGAGGCTGGCCTCGCTCGGTATTATGCAAAAGTTTGTCTTTGTTACTATATCACGCCGGAAAAACTAAACGAATTTGTATGAATGACAAACAACATAACTTTATTAGCTAACTGTTATAATAGTTAGCTAATACCTCGTGCTACCTCGCTGCGAGCTATTTAACTCTTATATATTTACTAGCGAACCCAAGCGCCATCTGGCGGGCTGATTTGTGAATCGAAACCATCCAGGGTGCCACCCAAACACATACCAAAAATTTCATTCAAATCGCTCCAGCTGTTTAGGAGGAGTTCAGTGACATACACACGCACTCAAGAAATTTGTGAATCTGTCTGTCGCATCTGGAACGGATGAACCGATTTTGTTTTTTTTTGGTTGAAATTATTAATCGAGAGTTTTCTTAGCTATGTTTGATGAAAGATGGCCGCCACAAAATCGCAATCACAACTCCCTCAATATGGGTATCATATGACAGGACTTGAATGGTAGAATACTATATCCCCGATATCAAATGGGGTATCAAATGAAAGGGCTTGACTAGTATAATAATGTAAATGATATTAAAAATCAGGGGTTTATAAAATTATACATTTTTGTAGACTAATATAATCTAGCTACTTTATCATTTATCAATCATAAAATATTAAAATTATAACTGTCTGTATTAAGATATTATACTACGGCAATTTGTACAGAATGTATTATATACATAACTTAGAATATGAATTAAAATAAATACGTTATGAATAATTAATTTTAGTCAGCATACAGCTACCAACATTATTGTTATATTATTATGTCTTAGTAATTAAAACAAGATAATTATCTTTTACCACATATTCAATTCTTGTTACTTAGTTGTTGAGAGTTGAGAGGCACTCATTTTGGAAATATTCGTTACAAAATTTATTTATTACGGATCTTATACTACGTGATCATTTCTGATTTAAACTTTAACCAAGATCATTTTGTTTGTAATCTCTGTAAATATTCTATCTAGTTTCTATAATAAATACGAATAAAGTTCTCTGAATTGTCAATTACGTACGTAAATACAAGTTAACTATTTTCTTTTGCGTTGAAAACTTTAAAGGCGTAGGATAGTTAAAGGTTGTTTTTGAATTCCTCCATTCCTCCCATCATCATCGGCACCACATAACTCGTCATTAAAAATTTCGCGTGATGAGAGAATCTACATGTGTTTAGGAAGCTAAACAAATATACCTGGTGTAAGTGTTTCGCGAAGTTACAATTAGCATAACTAGTAACAGAAAGAATTTAATGAATCTGAAAACAATCTGCAAAGACGGGCTTGGTTTAAAGCCGTAAGTAATGACGCAGTTAAAGATCGTAGCGGGCTAACCTGTTAGGGAGTATGGCACTTATTTGAAACGAATTAATATAACCATGATTTATTTAAAAACAAATATTGGAGATCTTTAAGAAAGTTTAATTAATGTAAACCAGAGAACAAAATTTTATAAAATTCATTACTTGGCGTGCACTGAGAAAAATAAATAATAAATATATTACGACAACGCACACATCGCCATCTAGCCCCAAAGTAAGCGTAGCTTGTGTTATGGGTACTAAGATGTCTGATGAATATTTTTATGAATAATATACCTACATAAATACTTAGAATATACATATAAACACCCAGAGACAGAAAAACATTCATGCTCATCACACGAACATTTTTCCAGTTGTGGGAATCGAACCCACGGCCTAAGACTTAGAAAGCAGGGTCGCTGCAAACTACACCAATCGGCCGTCAAAATATTGATGGTACATAAAAATAATGCAGTGATAAACGACTAAGACACCGGGAGGTATGTTTGCATCGAGCGACTGAGGTGCATCGATAATGCAGTCGTATTTATATCAAAATACCCACCAACTCAATGTTATGAACATTGGTGGTTAATCAAATATAATTTTAATTGTTTCTTTAAAACTACATACTAACTATTTAATAAAATATCTGGCAAATATGAACTTATAGTTATCAAAAGTTTAATTATTTACCCACTTAGAAATTTACTGTAACTGATTGCTACATGATTGACTGATGTACTGCTACATGATTGAATAACTCATTAATACCAACAAAAATAATACCACTATGAACAATAATTTGACAATGATAAATAAACATATTAGGTCACTGGTAGAAAAAAAGCGAGTTACATTAGTGTCGCAGGATTAATACCTATTTCAATAAGTTATCATTAAGAGTATTCATATTGTAGTAAAATAATTATTCATTCTAATCGGATATTTTTTATCGGGCGCTAAAGAAAAGTAAGTACTACCTACACCTAAACAAAACTGTTATTTTTAGAGGTACACTCAATTGAGAAAATTATTTTTAAAAATTGCACCCGATTATTTTTTACAAGGATAGGTAGGTACGGTACTCAACTTAAAATATGCTTTAAAACAAAACCCAACGCTGACAAAGTCGCGGGCAAGAGTAACTAATGTAAATCAGTAGATAAACTTATAATGTTAATATTTTATATTATCAACAATTAAGACACGTTTCACCAGAAAGCCCCGAGGCTTTTTAAGTACAAACTTTAAAGTGCTTTAAGAAAATCCGTGGGTGTAGCAATTGTAGAATATCAAAATAAAAATAAACAAGTTGTTTCTTACGAAGCTCAGATGTGATAATATATTAAACATTTCATACGTACCTTTCTAGGAAGTGGCTTTGAACCCGGATGTTGACAGATGCAAAGAAAAAAATACATTGGGATTGGTACAAATTTTATAATTTAGTATCTATTTATAATTTAGTTTTTTTTTTATATAGTGATGGTATTGAAGGAACGCGTCACCTATGAACAGAGCAACACTTCTACGTCCTACAAAGTGCCGTCCTGTATCCAAGATCCCCAGGCGTAGGTGTCGATCCACATAATTACACTGACATCACGCGTTTCAGACCGGAACATAGCAATGGTGGCAGAAATAAGCAAGGCGGTAATACTTCCACGGACTAGCTTTGTCACAAGAAGGTCAACTTACCACTAAATAACCCTACCTCCATTAAGAACTTTTTTCCCGCAACGCCTAAGCCCGTCTCTAGAAAGCAATTTACAAGCAGTAAAACCTAAAAGCAAGTAAAACACATTTATGGCCGACAAGAAATATATTTATAGATATAATGCATTCTTAGAACCATTTCAATTCTATACAGTTATTATTTTTGTTAAATAAGTTTTATTGTAACTTAATCAATTAAACCCGTTAGTTCAAACAATTTAACCAGTTTTAGTAGTTTCGAAAATTTTCAATAATATGTTTCCTATTTTTTAAACTCAAATACCAGGTGGGTATCTACCATGGATAGAATTTGTAAAATGATATATGTACTTTCATACATATCTATTTCCCACTTGGAGGTAGAATAAAAAAAAATGCTTTCTTACTTTAACCTCTAGGATCCTTAAGAATTCTCTAATCAATTCAAATTTCTTAGTTCAGCCGTTTAGGCCATAGGTTTTCTGTGACTGCCAGTCAGTAAAAAGCCTTTTATAGTTAAATATTAGGCACTTACTTTATTTGAAAATATGAATCCCTTATTTCTATAACTGATTAATCAACAAATGAGACGGTAAAGTTATAATAATGTTATGTTGCTCACTGACATTCCACGGACTATTGAGGCGAATTAGTTTTCATTTACAAACATGATTTCCAAAAGCCGATTAAACGGTTTCATTAATTAAATTAATATCTAAATTACTGTACGTATATAACACTAGCTGTGCCCTGCTGTTTCTATCTCGTTAACCACGGGACGCAGCGAACTGCAACGTAAGTAGGTAATCCTCAATCTACCTTACATAAAGATATTCCGATCGACAATCGTATTGTTAGTCCCAAATAACAAACAGGCCCTTCTCACTAATTCAGCTTTTAATTCCCTATGACAAACGACTGCAAATAATTATGTGTGACCCAGTAGCAGCACTTATTCATGGAAATGTAAAACGGTAATAATGTTATTTTTTTCAATTCGCAAATAACTTGTACAGCAGCTTTACCTGTATAAATTTTATACTATGTCGATCTAGAGGATGCAAGCTACACGCGTGCCATTTCATAGGTAGCAAACAAACCGACATATATAATATTTCACTAATAATATATATTATATATATTTCACTAAGAATAAAAAAAGACTACTGCAAATAATTATGTGTGACCCAGTAGCAGCACGTATTTATGGATATGTAAAACGGTAATCATGCTCTTTTTTTTCATTCCGCGGATAAATTTTACTTACAGCTTTACCTTTATATAAATTTTATCCTATATCCATATCCAGGATGCAAGCTACACGCATGCCAAATTTCATAGGTAGCTAACAAACCGACACATTATCGCATTTATAAGATAAGTAAGGAATAAAATAAAATATCAGACGTACGATGTTGGGTAGAAACAATTAGTGCGCTTTGTAATATATCATCATCATATCGACCCATTTCCTTCCCACTACAGGACCAAGTCTCCCCCCACATAGAGAAGGGGTTAGAGTCGTGGTCCACCACGCTGGCCCAGTACGGATCGGCGGGCTTCACTCGCTTTAAAGAGCGCTATAGCGACCTCACAGGCATCTACCGTACATGATGTACGTAGTATATTAAATCATATCTTCTAGTTAAGAAGAATGATTATTCAAAAATACAGATTTTCCTCACGATGTTTAACGACTCATCGCCTCAAGCCGCTATATAGGGGTTTGCGGAGAACCAAACGTTAGCGCGACACAGTTATGCGCGACGTACTTGTGCTGCCATCTATCGCCGCCTCCAGCAAATTATGAGAATACAAACATTTGAATGTAAAAATTTAAAACAATTTTTTTTTTTGAGTGAGAAGCTGGATACTTATTCTCATAATTTTGCTTATAAAATTTTGATATATTACGATATAATATGGTCGCTTAACGAACAATACCGTTTATGTCAAATTAGCAAAGTTTTAACAGCTCTCTTGTTATTTTCAACAAAAAATTTATAATGTTAAAAATTAAGGTTTTTCCTTAGCATTATACTTGAGTTTAAAACCTACTAGTTTTGCCCTGCGGTTTCGACCGCGTAATCTACTAACGCAACGTATACGCGAGTTATTTCTGTATTCCACGCGGGTATGAATTCTACGGTCATTAATTTTGTTGTAAGTTTTACTGTAACATAATCATAAACTACTTTAATATTATAAAAAATAAAGGACTTTTACTTTAATATTCTTTTTCGCCAGTTTTGGGGTAGTAGTTTCGATCATTTTCAACAATTAGCTTATTTTTAAACCTAGCCAAGTATCATTTACCGAATGAGAAAAATGACATACTTTCATATCATGCTTTCTTACTTTACCTCAAGAGTCCTCAAGAATAGAAGATTAGTCCAGATTTCATATGAACATCGGTGAACGGACATACAATAAGTAGTTGCCTAGTCGAAATGCTTACACACATTATAAATTTTTTTATGTATTCCATTTATATATTCTACTTCCCTTTTACGCCAGATTTCGCACTTACAGAAATTACATCTCATTTAATTGAAATTGAATCATATCTTCATATTAAGAAGAATGATTATTCAAAAATAAAGAATATTATCATGATGTTAAACAGTTGAAGTCTCAACTCAGTATATATGGATGTTCGGTGAACCAAACGCTAGCGCGACAAACTTTTGCGCGATGTCCTTGTGCTGCCATCCATCGTTGCCTCCAGAAACTAATATACATTAATACGAATGTAAATTTTAAATGGTTTCGAGTTTCTGAGTCCGTAGCTGAATACTTATACTAAAAATTATTATTTTTATTGCTGATCAACTTTTGATACATAACGATATAATATCGTCGCTTAGCGTACAAGACTGTGCATGTCAAATTAGCATAGCTTTTAGAACGATACAATAAACAGCTCTTTTATTATTTTATACAATAGATATATAACGTTAATAGTGAAGGTTTTTCTTAGCATTATAGATGAGTTTATAAACTTACTAGTTGTGCCTATCGGTTTCGCCCGCTAAGTACGGAACGCAGCGTTCTCGAATATTATTCCAACTTATGATAGAAACGAATGGCAACTAAGATGTAAATTGTTAACTAAACGAAAACTCGCATTTATAATAAAAGTTGGGATATTTTGTCATTCAGTCAGGAGTAAAATACTCCTGACTTTTTTCTCGTATTCAGAAAATATAGAGAGATAGAAGAATATAATTTAGAAGATAATATTCGTACGAAATACAAATATAACATATGTGTTCCTCAAAATAAATGTTACGTATTTGCGAAAAGTACGTATGCTTGCCATTTACCACTCATAGTAAAGAAATTAGACGGAAATATTTTTAAAAATATTTAGAAAAAAAGTTAGGCATATCATAATATTAACGATTATTTTTGTGACAGTTCTTAAAAAGTGTCTAAAGTTTAAAATTTTAAGTGTTAAGATAATAGTCAGATATGTAAAATAAAATCTAAATATATAGGAAATAGCACGCCAGAAAGTGGCAAGTGGTTGGAACTATTCCCACTTACAACACCAAAAAATGCGCACATTTTAAGCAATAAAATTGATTCTATTCTATTCTAAGTAATAAATACACGTGTAGGGTACCTAACAAGTCGCGGGTTGGCACAACTTGTATGAAAATTAACCGAACATAAACTTATAATGATTTCAACATTTGGAAGATAAGCGTTCCATTTTTCCGTAATACATTATGCCTCTAATAGAATTTTGTAGCGCTGCCCGTAGATAATAAATAGAATCTTCTAGAGCATCTGCAGTCGACGATTGTATCATATAATTCACTCACTCAATACAGTCTAGGTTCTGATTTAATAAATGACGTCCTCAAATCCACAAAGATAAGAGTATACAGAAGCCTCATTTAACCATTATTTTCCCGATTTTATGGTAAGCGTTCAGAATATTAGAGGTAACAACCGCGTGTTTGAGAAACACTACTAAAGTGGAGTTGTTTTTGATGCTTCAATATTAGTCGTGTACACGATTTCTGTATTTTCATAATTCTGTGCTCACATCTATATTTTAACTGTTGGCTACGTTATTAATATAGTTTTCAATTCTCTTATAAGTTATTTAAAAGTGTCCCGACAATTGTTTTAATATGAATTATAATGCAGAACGATGTCGGGATTTTGTGCCAAAATATTTCAAGATTAATAACATCTAACAGAATTTCTATTCCAATCCAGATTTCTGTATTGTAGGAAACATTCAGTTTTGCCAAACACACAGTCGTGTTTTTGACAAAAACTAAATGCGATGATGGCATTTTGTTTTTTTCTAAATCAGCCTAAAGTGTGACTGGCGGTGGCCCGGAGTGGATGTAACGTACATCACAACCATGTAATATTGTTTTTTAAAACTCGCCAACCAAAGCGTGTGGCAAAGCGTTTTGTGTCTATTCTCTAAAACCCACTCTCCTAGGATTCTATGCCCAGCAGATGATGATAAAGATGATATCGAAGGTATGTCAAGTGGTGTTGTTGACAACGGTCTTTAGTTCGATTCCCGGGTTGGGAAAAATATATGCACTTTCTATTCCGTAACCCTCAGAGTACGATGGGACGGCAGCTCCGATGCAAGACCGACAGCCTAATATCCAAAGCACAGGGTGGAATGATCAATTTTCAAATTACCGGCCCACTACAGGGCTCGGATCTCCCACAATGAGGGGGGTTAAGGCCGTAGTCCACCACGCTGGCCCAGTGCGGATTGGTGGACACCACACACCACGTCCACCAATCCTTTATGTAGAACTCTCAGGCATGTAGGTATCGTTACGATGTTTACCTTCACCATATTTGAATTACTTAAAACACGCATAATTTAGAAAAGTTGGAGGTGCGTACTGGGATTCGAAATGTAGTGCAAAAAAAAAGGAAAAAGTCGCAAAAAACGTAACAAAAAAACGTTGTGTTGTACAAATTCCGTTTAGCAAATAAAAATCAGAATTTCGTCGTTTCCAAACTATACCGTAGTTAAACATGGTTTAACTACGGTATAGTTTGGTAACCCACTGGGCTAGGCTCACTGGCCAAATAATTTTTAAATAGAAAAACCAAACTGGCCCGACTCGGGAATCGAACCCAGGACCTCGTGATCGGCATTCGATCATACTTAACACTAGACAAACACGGCAATAAAAGTCTGCCAATATAGTTGGCCCGCGACGCGACGTCTATACCTTCGGTTTCAGCGTGTGGAGCCGGCTTAACGACAAACTCGGTGAGACAATCCACACTTACATATTAAGATTTTTTTAAGAATTACAAGTCATTGTACAAATATAATTACGAGTTAAGTGTATAAATAAACAATAGCGTATATGCGAAGTGTATTGTACCGTAAGTGATCGTCGGAGTTTTGTTCATTTTAATATTTAAATGATACCTATTATAAATTGTGATAATAATTATCAATCTTATTACTGTCGTCATAGGTTCTAAAACACCTTAGAGGCCGATACAAGGGCGTTATATTGCGACATTTAAACATTATATTAGTGTAATTTAAAGACATAAGCGACAAAATCATTGACGTAACCTGAAGGAAAGGTTTTTTACTGCAAAAAATTAGAAAGGAGAAACTTGACGTTTCAATAAATATGCGATTTTAATAATCATTATTAAAGAAATGGTAACGGTAAGGTATATACACTTTCTAGATATTTCTTGACTGATGCTCTAAAAAACATGTGGCATTGTAACTTTAAATGTTGATTTTTGTGACTCAGAAATGAAGATGGCGCCTAACAAAAAAACATGGTGCGTAACGGAAAAAATGTCGCGTAACCGAAAAATTTGACGGTAATTTTTTTTTCAACGCCGATAAAGAAATTCAATATATTAAAAATTTATAAATAAAATATGGAATAAAAGACATTCCTAAATAATAAATCTTGAGGCCACTTAGAAACCGTTCTCCTAAATAACAATAATAATAGAACGTACTTGGAAGAATATTTTATTTATTAATAAAACATTCAATGTGAAAAGCTCCGACTTTGATTAATTTCCCAAGAATATTATGAATAGACTAAGGCTAGGTCTACATGAAATACGTGACCGCGCGATATAAAAAATTATATCACGCATAATACTAATATAAAAAGGATTCTATAGTGTGATGTTGAGATAAAAATGTATATATGTTTTATAATTAAATTAATCGTGTGAAAAAAAAAGTGGTTAATCGTTTTGTACATAAATATCTAAACAAAGATAAATGGGCGGTCTTAAAGGGGTATCTTTTCTACAGGGTGACGATCGCGGCAATACTACAAGTTATTATTTAAGAGATATGTTTATAATTAAATTGCAGCCATAACCTATAATAACATATATGAGGCTCTTTTGTCACATCAGCAATTGTAAAACCCTTATTATGTATTATGTTGTCGGATTTGATTTATTCTAATGTGTATTAAAACTGTAAATTGTACTACAATCTTCTGTTTACACGCGATCATAGACTTAGGATCCATATCCACTCAACCGTTCAATCAGTATCGACTATCGCGCGATATTGTACGACCGTCTAAACCAAGCTTATTACTGCAAAGCAGCTGAGTAATTTATAATGCGGCTCAACTCTAATGGCTACAAGAACCGATTATTTAGTAATCCCATATAACTTGTACAGGCTACCACCAAAGTTGAAACGTGTCCTTAACGACCCAACATTCTGAGTATTTATAAAAGGCGAGTGTGAATACAGGTAGCTAAAAAAACGTAGGCGTGCGAAAATATTTAATTTGCCAGAGCTAAAATAAACAACAAAAATAGTGCTTCGAAAATAATAACAAATAGTAATTTGTTGAATTATTTGAAATCCAATATGTTCAGTAATGTGAATATATATTAGTAAAAACTGATAAGCAATTACTGTATTAGTAAAAACGGTGTGAGTTAGGTTTTGCATTTAATAATAAACTTCTTGCACTGTTTGTTTCATCAACATCATGGATTACGGACTAAACCCTTCACATTCTGGGAGGCCGCTAATCATGAAATTTTATTACATAAATTTTAATAACTTGAAAAAAATATACAAAAATTCAGATCCCAGCGTTGTTCCTTAAACCGGGTTTGGCGATGTATATATTCGCTCGGTAGTCTGGAGAGGCTTTAATAATTGAGCGAAATAAATGTGCCACAGCGTATCAAAATGTTGTCTATAATAATGTACCTTTATTATTTAAGAATCAGAGCAGATATTTTTACGAGCGCTCATTTAACTGTTATAATTAATTCAGTCGGTAATAAACAAGGCGAATTTAATATATTCTTATAGACGGCTGTTAAGTTTTATGTTCTTTTACGAAGTCGAGTGCTGACAAAACAATAGGACTTGGCATACTCTCTCGAGTCCGCCCCGGAGTCATGTTTTGATGGATGTGACATTTATCCGCGAGCTCGACGCTCATGATATTACCATTGGGTCGATTATGAAACTTGTGATTAACACACTGTGTTACGATGCCGAGCGGTGATAGCCTAGTTAAAACTTCGGGGGTGTTAAAACTGTTACCGAGTATCGAACTCGGTCATAGTCACCCCGGCGAGCACCTGCAAATTAGGGGAGTTATGAGCGTTTTAATTTTAAATATCATTTGCTTTAACGGTGAAGGAAGATTCACAGACACGATGCCGAGAGTCATCATAATATACTAAAAAACTTGTGATGTCTACCAAATCGTGTATTTTAAACTATATTATAATCGTTAGATTTTATGTAACTCTTGTTCGAATAAATATATGTATCTACATTTTATGCAATAGTGAAAGCCAGTCGGACTGTTTTGGTTCTAGTCACTTAGGACTTAAAGAAAACTTCAACAGTGGGATAGGACAGGGATTAGTCTACACGCTTGAGGATGAAATGAAAACGTCTGACTTACTTAAGAAATCGGTTTCCAAAACAGCTTATTTAAAAAAACCTAATTTAAAATCACTGATGTTTAATATAATAATTTATATTTTGATACGTAGGTTAGTAGAATACTCTGTTGTCACTCTGTTGACGCAGTCTTTTTTGTAGTTACGTCGTTTTTTTACGGCGCCGCCGGTCGCATCCAGTTTTTTTAGTTCCGTGCAATACCGCTTTGTAAATAACTTTGATCCGACTGTAGATAACGTCCATTACAATGTAACTGCTGTATTTTATCATATATGAATAATAAAAAATTGCACTTTATTCTAACCTTGCTTTACTAGTGGTTCAACCCGAACTTATCGTCTAGCCAAGTTTATTCCAAGGGATATATTTGAAAGAAGGATCAAGGAAATAACAATTAAGCGTTTCTTTTTCGTTTCTATTTAATATATATAATATATATGTTAGAGGTGCCGGGCTACGTTAGGGGTATGGCAATTGTATCAAATCCATACCCCTAATCGGTAGTAGGATGTGTATTCGTTTGTAGGATGTAACTACCAACTAGCCATGGCCACTAGTGTAGATAGCACTGGTACGTTAACTATGTCAAAATCGAAACCCTATAAGGTTTATCTTAAAGACGGATGAACAGACAGACAAAAGTCGAAATAACTCTCACTTAACTATAGGAGTCCGACATTAATATAGTTAATTGTAAACACACGGTTTTTGGGGAAAACCTGAATGAGATTATTTATCCAGTCGGGTGTCTATTCCGGTAGCGGCTAAGCGTTAATTAAAAATATAATAATGATTAATTTCGGAATGGTGGGTAATTATACCTATCGCGATTTAACTTGGAGCCGCGGCGTGTTAGAACATGCACATTATAGAGTTTTGTAGATATACCAATGGAGAAATCTTTATAAACACATTTTCAAAATGAAAAATTCATTTATTTCAAGTAGGCCCAGTTTTTAAGCACTTTTGAAGTACCTACAGCATGTCATATAGCAAGATTTATTTACATACCTATGTACCTATAATTCAAAACTCATTTATTTCTAGAAGTCTAGTTTATAAGCTATTTTGAAACGTCAAGTCTGTTTGTAGTGACTTTACCACCGGTACGGAAGGGAGATTCTACTGAGAAGAGCCGGCAAGGAAATCACTCATTTCAACATGTCTAATTACGTTAGAAAAGATCTATCTGCTGAGTTTACAAACTTTAGAATCATCTAATATTTTTGTTCGCCACGGCGCTGAAGTTTGATTTGTGGAATATAATAAATAAATAAATAAATATACTTCGACATTACACACACCGCCATCTAGCCCCAAAGTAAGCGTAGCTTGTGTTATGGGTACTAAGATAGCTGTTGATTTTTATGAATATAATTACTTATAATATACAGATAAACACCCAGACACAGAAAATCATTTATGTTCATAACACAAACATTTTCCAGTTGTGGGAATCGAACCCACGGCCACGACTCAGAAAGCAGGTTCGCTGTCCACTGCGCCAATCGGCCGTCAAATAATGAGAATTAGATCATAAATAATAACTCAAAGAAACCGAAAAAATAGATTCATATTAGAAATTCATTAATAAGCTATTACAAATGAAGTTAGTGGGCATTTACCAATACTCAAGTCTTGATAAGTATTTCTGTTAATAATTCGTATACTATACTGTAATTTCCACTATACACCTTAACCTAGTTGTCAATAAAAAGTTTAGTTTCGGTTAGTTGAGGCCGAGTTTCTCGACAAAACAATCCCAACAGTTAGTACTAACACTCAATTTAGCTCAACACGTGCAGCGTCCCGTGGTAAGGCGGATGAATCCAATGTGTCCCCAGCTTTATTTTGGAATACCTACATACCTATATATCAGAATAAAACCTCTACAATTAAGGCAATAGTTATTAGTTAGGTACGTACAGAAGTTTTTTGCCCTAAGCGCTATTAACTAAATTATTACAGTAAAATACTACTTTATAATAATAAATTGTAGATGTTTCTTGTAATTAATTTATGTCATTGTTAACGCTAAGAAACATTAATTGTGTTCTTGTTTTATTACTTATATTATTCTAATTTTGGGGAAAACCTTTGTATTAAACTACTGCGAGGCTTAATAGTATGTACTTACTCATACGTAAAATTCGGGGTCGAAATAGTTTAAAAGTTGTTAGGACAAAGACGGCAACATTTAAATTTATATTTTTAGTACCCTTTTCTAGTCATTCAACACGAATAAATCCATTTGGTTGCACCAGGGAATCGAACGCCGGCCTATGAGTCATAGTCGGATATGCTGAATACTCAACAAACGAGATAATTTAACCTTTATATTTAGCTTAGATTGTCATTAGTCTCCTCTCAGAAATACTGGTTTCTAACGCCTTTGAGAATATGATCATCTCAGACATGTAAGTATCCCTACGATGTTTTCGTTCACCGTTAAAGTGTGTGTGATAATCTAATTGCTAATCTAATTTGCTATCACAAGTGATAATCTAATTGCTTAAAACGCACACGCCGGGGCTCGAACTCGGCCCCCCGAAAGTGAAGCCGAAGTCCTAACCACTAGGCTATCACCGCAACGACCAACTTAGATTATAAATGAAACATAACTTTTAATTATCTAGTATGTTCTTACTTAATTCAATGATATCTACATACCTACTTACTCACATTAGTCAATCTTGAAGCAACGTAGAAACTCGATGTAGTAAGATAAAAGAATTTGGTACGTACCTGAAAAGGAAACAGAAAAATATATATTAATATTTAATTTTTTTTAATCCACTACAAGTTAGCCCAGCCGCAGCTGGTGGTAATTGATGATGCAGTTTAAGATGGTAGCGGGCTAACCTGTCAGGGAGTATTATAGTCATATCTCTCATCGGTTTGTAAACGACATCGCTTAGCGGCACGTCTTTGTCAGTAGGGTGGTAACTAGCTACGGCCAAAGCCTTCGACCAGACCAGACCAGAGAAAATTCAGAAATCCAAAAAACAGCAAAAGCAGCAGCAGAAAATCAAAAACAAAACCCTTAACAATTATTCATTACTCTTAACAATTATTCATTGTCTTTACAATCAACATCTGAGGATGCTCCGGTTTCGGAGCGAAACGTGCGTAAACGTTTTCGCGGAGTATAGCAAATTAAGCTTAAATTTCATAATATATCATGGATTTCCGCAAAGTAACGCCTGCTTCTATCCAATACAATCGACTCCATGTAATTCGCTTGATGTCATCCGTCCACCTCGTGAATATTATGTGAGTACTAAACATAATTGACCACGCTATTCACGGTTCCCGTGGCCACGAAGTGGATCCTCTCTGTAATAATTTCTAACTACTTAACAAAAACGTAACAAAGCAAATTGTTGCGCTATACGCTATGTAGTCCACTGGCCTGCGAGTGACACTTAACATAATTAAATCTGAATATGCCTTTCTGTATACTCAAACTTTAAGTTAGCAAATTGGCACTGTCGTCTCCCATGCCCCCGAGAGCACGTTAAGGCTCCGGCTCCTCTTATTGTATCTATGCTAATCCCGCGAAATTCAAGCAGCGTGACGAATCAATGCTTTAATTCCCTGTCTCCTCCGAGAGCGAAGTTCTTAGCCCAGCAGTGGGCCAATGATAGGATGAAGTTGATGATGATTCACAAACACTCAACCAATAACCATGGGCGTACTCAGGTGTAAGGGAAGCCCCCCCCCCGGAAATATCGCATAAAATGTACGAAAACTCTTAAAAAATGTATGGTGGCCAAGATACAGACGGACAAATTAAAAAAACAGTTTAGGGTTCAGTATCGATTATATTATATTAGTCGAGTAGGGCACGGGTCTGTTCCCACAATGAGAAAGGTTTAGGCCGTAGTTCACCACACTGGCCCAGTTCGGTTTGGTGGAAAAAATTATAAATCCGAAAAACTATGTAGTGTCCTAAACCGTAGGGTAACTACTATGCCTAAAAGCAGTATTATTTTAATATTATATAACAACAAAAAGCGTCAAATATTATATATAATATTTGACGCTTTTGTTTTTGTTCCAGACCAACTTAATTTAGGGTCTTTGGGATATGCAACAGTACAACACCGTTCAACACAATTGTAGTAAACACTTTCTGTGCTACCTAGGCCGACTCTGACATATCTGGATTCAATGCAAGAATGCTTTAACTACAGAAGTGTCCTAGAAAATATGTACCTAGTTACCAAAAGCACCTAGAACATTTCGTAAAAGTATAACAAACAAAGAATTTTAGGGCAAATTAACGCACATTATGAGCTTACGTTCAGCAGCCAATGTGAATCATTCCGGGGCTGCGGTCATAGATCCAGCGGAGTGGTTTTGGTTTACACTATTTTACGGGCCTTTTGAATGAATGAATGAACGAATACTCTTTTATTGTACACCACATGAACATACAGAAAAATTATAAATAAAAATTTAACAAAAAGTATGAAATATAAAAAACTATAACAAGCAAATGAGCCGAGTGGTTTACTTTACTACCAGGGGGCCGGGTTCGAATCCTACCTCTAACTTTGTTATATTATGCGTTTAAAACAATTAAAATATCACTTGTTCCAACGGTGAAGGTAAACATCGTGAGGAAACCTACATGCCTGAGAGTTCTCCATTATGCTCTCAAAGGTGTGTGGAGTCCACCAATCCGACGGTGGACTACGGCCTTAACCCCTAGCCGGTAATGGGTTGCTATGATGAAGATTTTTAAGACGAAGGAGCTACTTCGTCTTAAAAATCATCAGTCTTGTTTAGATGTAAAAAAAGTTTTCAACTTAAATTTTTTGGCGCCTAGCATTTGTTTTTATTTTCTGTCTTTATGGATTAAAAGTAGGTCGGTATGTTATTATTAAAGCACTCCCCAAAAAAAACTTCTATCCAAAACTGGCCGTAAGCTCATTATCTATAACACAAAAAAAAAGATAATAGGTAGATATTGATTTCACATGGTAACAAGAGAAAAATAATATAAATTAGTGTACAGCCGTAAGTATATATTATTATTTATTAGTATTCGAAACGATTTTTATAAAAAATAAACCATATAAATTGCTGTTTACTTGTATATTTAAATAAGGCCGTAAATTTCCTGCTTAAAAACCGTGACGATTCGTGATAACTGCAAAAAATACCAATAGCCGATAAACATTGGTAGGTATAGAGGAATAGGTAGCTATTTTCATCCTTGGTAGATATTTCATCGATGTTCACGCATAACTTTTTATTTTAACAAATAGTTTGTTAAATAGTTGAAAGTTCCTCGAATCTGTGCGCTTTTTATATCCGACTAATTTTGCCGTTGGTTGGTTTTGGTGACTTTCTTGTTTTTTTTTATAAGGTCTTTATATAAGTTATTCAAATTTGTTTAACTTTGTATAAGTAGTTCTTTAATTATATTCAATTGCAAGCACTTAGTTAACTGGCGATCAAATTTCACCAAGCTGTGCCTAAATAAGCGTTAAATAGCACATTATTTTTGTGCATATACAATACAAGAAAAAAAAAATTGTTCTGTAAGAATCCGACTTTAACTACTTAAAATAAATAACAAAGTAATAAATTATATTGTAGCTAACTGAACCCCGTCACGCTTCGCTGCGTCTCAGTCTGATATTCAAAACGATATAAAAACACTCCTGTATTGAAATGCAACGTTGTAGAATAATTTAAAGAAGCCCACTAACCCGAGCAGCGTTGTGGCCTGATCTCTAAATGCCTCTTTCCTATAACATTCACATCAACCGCTCACGATGATGATAATGGTGTAAAGATTTAAGTAAAAATCAATTATTGGTTTTTTTTTTCACGACAATACACACACCGCCATCTAGCCCCAAAGTAAGCGTAGCTTGTGTTATGTGTACTGAGATAGCTGATGAATATTTTTTAATGAATATAATACACATAAATACTTATAATATATAGATAAACACCCATACACTGAAAAACATTCATGTTCATCACACAAACACTCTCCAGTTGTGGGAATCAAACCCACCCCCATTTTTGTTCAAAAATCACATCAGCGTCCTCTGTGCTACAGCAACCATCTGTTGCGATCATCCCCCCCATCGTAAGGGACCTTAAATCTAGCAATGGACTGTTCTGGCTATTGATGAATCACTAAATGCTTATTTACCTTGGCATCTAACTAATTTTAAAGTGAGAATAATAAAAAATATAACCGAAACAAAGTATAGATTATATAGACTAGGTAAAGCGAGCGGTAAAATTCGAGGTCAAAGCAAATCGGTATCACTACTTTATCACGGTAATTAAACAATATCGTTAAATCTAACTAGTTTTTTTACCCCCATAGCGTAACGAGGATTATAAGTTTTAAGTTTGGACACTTGACTGTTTTTGTAACTGTGTGATTGTGCCATCACACTGCCAATGGATGAATCAAGCGATTTAGCGTTCCGGTACAATCATCATCTTCATTACAACACTAAAGAGGGGGGTCGATGAGAAAGGGTTAAGGCCGTAGTCTACGCTAGCCCAGTGCTGATTTGTGGACTACAGCCACCAATCGGTACAATACCGGAGGATATCATGGGTCGAACATACGAGTGCCGTAACCCTAGCAGTTTAACCCGTTATCAGCATAATACCAGGTGGGATTGCAGTCGTCAAAAAAGCTAAGTACACATATCTATCCATCTATCGATAAAAAAATAACAGTTTCCATGCCGGACTTTGACCGCAGTCAAGTCCACTATGACGTGCACAAGAAAGTGCGAAAACACAGGTGCATATTCCCTAACTCTCATAGTGACACGGGACGACAGCTCCGTCACGATCGAGCAAGGATCAGGCGCAGAGCCGAGCTTCAGTGGCGTGCACAGAGTTTTTGACCAGGGTATGCATAAAGAAGGAAGATGCCATGAAATGGGAAAATCCTACGCATTTATGACTTTTACAAAAATTTTAGGGTTAGGCAGTGCTTTCGTGTGCACGCCTAACCCTAAAATTTCGAATAACGTTCATTTCGAAGTGCACGCCACTGCCGAGCTTAATGTGCTCATCGAGGCACGGGGTTGTATCATGTGGCGGCGACAAATTAACTGAGCAGAATTTGTACGCCAACATAAAAATGTTTCCATAATCACGTTAATTGACACTGGCAAAGTGCATTGTGGCACAACGAAAAGCCATGAATCAAAAGAAGAATCGTGTTAATATTTCTCGCTGCTGAGCCCCCCATACTCGAATCAAGTTAGTGCTGATGTCAGTAAAAACCTTATGAACTTAAAACCTTAATGTAATTGAACAATCCCTGCTAGTTTCCCCTCGACTAGTTCTGTTCCTCAGATTATGTAAAATAGAAACGCCTGTCCATATTTCCATATAGCCATCGCCATTTTGTAAACAAATCATCACTACATATTGTAGAGGGACGCCCGTTGTGTTTGCCTGGTCGGAATAGTTACAAATGTTCATACCACCGAACTTGCACGGGAAGAACACCACTTTTTTGACTTTATTCGTTACGCACGCATTATGCCCGAAATGTCCCAATATTTCACGCACTCCCGTAGCTTGATAATCTGATTGCACAGCACAAACAAATTGTTATATTTAATATAAATTTAAATAAATTAATAATATAAATAATATTTTATGTAATGTACCTACATCTGTAACTGGCTTATTGAAATAGGTTTTTGCTAGCTATAAGTATATAAATAAATAAATATCATTACAAAAATACTGGGCAGATTTGACTTCAGTTAACGGTCTGATTATTAGGTGTAGTTAATATTTACTAGTTTTTTAGATTCCGCATAGAAAATTAAATCATAAGATATAAGTACCTGATTCTAGTTCTCTTGAACATTTAAGTAAATAGTTTATACCAATTAGGTCAATTGAGAAACACTATTTCAATCAATTGTATCAAAACTGCATTGAGTCTTAATTTTGTATCACTATGATTTTTGTAGCTTCTGGACAGATTGAAGACATTAAATGTAAATAGTAGCAAGGAACCGACTAATTATTTAGTCGTAGTCGTCGTAGGACTATTTATTTAGCCGTAGAATAAGCGGTTTAAACAATATATATTTTTTATGTGAAAATTGATCTTGTCTACAAATGTATAGGTTGTTATTCAATGTCCAGACTCTCCAACCATCTGACAGGCCGACCAGAGAGATAAAAAAGGTTGTTGGGCAATCTCAGGTATGAATAGAGGGGCCAGCGCTGGATTGTCTGATCTTCCTCGCCACAGCCACATGTAGCCGATGGTTGGACCGTTGGACTGAGAATTTGGAACTTCCTACAAAAAAATAGCACTAACCGACCGGAAATAAACGTCCATCAATTAAAATTATTATGATTATAACTACTTGCAAATAGATCGTAGATCGTATAAGAAAGTTGCCCACTTTATTATTATTAATACGGCATTAAAAAAAACAAAAAAGAAACGTGAAATAAAAAACCTCAATACTTTATTTAAATACAGAAGTATTTAAATACACTACCTAGACCTTCGTACGTAGGCGAAGCAATGTTTAAATTCGACCCATAATTTTTCTGAACAATGATACGCATATTAAATATATAATAGTAATGAAAAGCTCTCTTGCGGCAGTAAAATTTACGATTTAACGTACTTTAAGGTTTGCCATCCAAGTGACAATGTAGTGAAACAAGAGAAGTGTGAGATCGGCTACCATTCTAGACTACAATAGACCTGCGATTAGAAGGAGTTAAAGTCTTACAAAGAGTTGCCATAGACTCATATAAAAAATAAGTTTAAACATACAATGTAGTTATAGGTCAAATTGAGAATGTGATCCGATTGGTAGAAGTCGGTTCCAAAACAATTTATCGTTTGACTGCGATCTCACTTGACTCCATGACACGTAACGATGCAGTTTAAGGCCAAGGCTACAACAGGCGGTGATGCGTTAAGCGACAAATCAGCGATCAAAACAAACATGTTAAGTTAAGTTGAAACACTTACTTAGATCCAGGTCTACTGAATACTGAAATAGAATCGAATCTTGTTAGTCTTATTCCCGTTTCCACTAAACCTAGGAATCGCCTAAACCACTAACTCTTAGGTAATAACTATTGGTCAAATGAAGATGTAGCCCTCTAGATTAGGCGTTACTTAATTAAACAGTCAGTACTGTTTGATCCCTTGACTGTTTTCAATTAAAATTAGAAATGAGTAGGTATAGGGCAGTGTAAATTATATTTCGAAAAATGAAAGAGTTTCTATTATTATTTTTACTCTTTATTTGTACCCCACATGAAGTGGAACAAGAAAACAGAAACATAAAATATTATGAAAATGTAGCTTAAATAACGATTAGTAGGTACTACTAGTCTACGCCATTTAGCAAATGTTTTTTTTTTAAATTATACTAAATTCAAATTCAAAAAATTCAAAATTCATTTATTTCAAGTAGGCCTAATATAAGCACTTTTGAAACGTCAAGTCTGTCTGTTTGTAGTGATTCTACCACCGGTTCAGAAGGCAGATTCTACCGAGAAGAAGCCGGCAAGAAACTCAGCAGTTGCTCTTTTCCAACATCAACAATTTACATTTTGTATTTTAACATTCATTTTTCTATCTTGTGAGAGCTGAAAGCGGAGCCGGATGCTTCCAAGCAACCTTGTCATTAAAAAATTCATCAATTGTATAGTAACCTCGCTCTAATAAATGTGTTTTAACAAATTCTTTAAACTTGTGCATTGGCAGGTCCAAAATCACCTAAGTAGCCATCATCATCATCACATCAATCCATATCCAAATCTACCTCTAATCAGTCCCCAGGCGGCATCATACCGCAACGCTAAATCGTTTGGTGACATTTATAACATTAGAATAGACTAAGAAATATTATTAAACGCTTCGCTTATCGTATCGCTCACAGCCGCACCATACATAAAACACGTCATACTTAAACCAATATTTTCCACTACGGCTTATAGCCATTGTAAGTATATTGTTGGCGTTTCTTATAAAAAGTCTCCCTTTTTCGACCCACTATAAGTACCTGCAGAACCGTCGGGGCGATGACTAGATATGCAAAATAACCTGTAATTCCATTGCATAGCAACATAAACACGGTTTGTATAAATGTTATAGTTAAAGACCGAATCATCGTAGCTAAAGCGTTTGACTAGTCAATCCTCGTATTTTCCAATACGAAGTGTAAGGAATTGGCGAGGCGAGTTTGATCCGCGATAGGCACCTCTAACTTTAAGGAGCTATGTGAGATTGTAAGCAATTAAATATAATTTGCTGAAACGGTGTGGAGGAAAGCATTGTGAGGAAAACTTGTATGCTTGAGCGTTCTTAATAATGTCCTTAAAATCGTATTAAGTCTACCAGTCCACACTTGGTGGACCGCGGGTAACACGTTTCTAATTCTGAGAGATTAATTAGTTTTTCGTGTGATCAGAATGTTGGGTTACTAATGATCCGATTCAGGTTCGACTTCTAGATTTGTTTAAAAATGATTAAAATGGGGCTCCCCCATACCTCAGAAATTAACGACTTAATAATATGATATAAGTACATCTTCATAAATAAAATAATAACCTAGCCAAGCGCTCGTTTGAACAAGTAAAATATTTGTTTTTCATTATTAGCTATTTCAGGTATTTTACCGTATTAGGTATGCAACACAACTTTTTTGGCCCGCCCCAATTTTCCTTTCTTAGTAAAAACAAGGCACCAAAAAATATTTAGATAACAGTATATTTAGGTAGGTAAGTACACATAATCGGTTTGTGCTTTGACCAATACCTCCTGTCAGATCCGATTTGACTAGTCAAACCAAAGAACATCGGAGCTTCGGACTTTGACTATAACGTAGACGAATAATAACCGGGGGACTGTTATTATAATATATAAATAATAAACAAATTGCGTCTGTTTCCTTCAATTACAGCCTACGTATAAAGCTGGTTCGGGGCGGGGAGTTATCTTTAATGTAGTTGCAATGTTGCAAGCGATTAATCTAGTTCTATCCGGTTCTCGCTGTTATTTATGCACTGAAATTATTATTTTATAACGCGAATCGATTTAATTTAAATGCGTGTAAGTATTTCATTCGATTTATTATTCGTATTCATAAACGTAAAATATAATGAAAGTTTTGCAAGTCGAAACTTAAATCTCGCTATCAGCCTAATTAGGATTTCACTGATGAGAAACGGTTACTCTTTTGGAAGAGAATGTTATGGAGCTTAGACCCACTGGAGAGCTAAAATTCTGGTTGGCGGGTTTAAAGGATTATCGTCACATGTAATCAGGATACATACGCGTTTGGTTGGATAACTTCAATTTCATAACTAATGTTACTGCCTACTGGTTTTTTTGTTTTTTTTCTGCTTTACTTTAATGTAAAGCTTGTTGTGACACAGAAGTCCGGGGAAGTATTATCGCCATGCTTATTTCTACCGTGGTTGCCTGTAATTTCAGACACATGAGGACAGTGGCGTGCACTGGGTTTCTCACTAGGGTATGCATTTGGCAGCAAAATTGCATAAAATGGCATAAATCCTCCTTCTATACGAGTTATGTATCAAGTTTAGGCAGGCAGTGCTTTTGCACAAGTATGAAGTGCACGCCACTGCATGAGTACACCTGCTTCAAATTTTTTCATTTACATCATTGGAAATTGATGGCGGCATGTTGCAGACGTGCTACTTGCATACCCTGTGAAATGTTGCTCTGTTTATAGGCGATGGTTTTCCACTTACCATCAAGTGGGCCATCCGCTAGGTCCGTCGATTCAACACTATAAAAAAAAAAACTTGGCCCGACTTGGGTCACAAACCTAGAAAGTTGCGTCGTGTAGTGGGCGGGAAACCAAACGTTATAAATATATATTAACATACATAAATACCTATATATTTTCGCTATTTAACTGCATAGTGTAGAATAAAACCTTTTTGAAGTCAATTTTAAATTTATACCTAGCTGTAGACTATTTGCGCGTGGAACTTCACGGTCATAAAGTACGATCAGCTACTCACTAGTAGGTAGGTATAAATCGCGACGCGTAAAAAGACCTCTGACGTTCGACCTGACCAGTGTACAATATTTACTACGCACGCGAACGAGAGGGTTGAATGTAGATAGTACCAACATTTAATCGATTATTGAATGTATTTAGAAGGCTGTTTTTTCAAACGCCAAACAGTCTTTTAACTAACTAAATAAATATGACGTTCTGACAGTTGTTGCCAATGAAAACTATCCAATTTATTAATCGGACGGATTATCTACCGACTGAAAATTAGTTAAGGGTGTTTATAAATGGTATATTGTAAAACAAGGAGCTAATATCTCGTACGTAGTTAGCTTAAACCCTTCAATTTTAGTGGGGAGGCTTCGGTTGTGGTTTACCACCCTACCGACAATGATGTGCGATTTAGCTTGCCAGTATGCTCTCGGGTAGGGTCACGGATTTGTGCGAAAGCGTTCCCGTGGCCCAGCCACCAGGCAACTGGTAGCAACACCGTGGGTTTTTAGTCGGTACGAGTCCGACATAATCACCGTGCCTCCCCGTGACGCGGTGGTATCCATGAGGATTTCTCCACAAGAAAAAAAAAAAGGGTCTCGGGTAGAAACTGATTGACTGATATAACTCAGACTGCAACATCACGTACACACAGTTGAGGAAACAGTCGAAGGCTGACTTAAAGAATACAAATAATGCACAGTTCCAAAGTTCATTTCACGTGACACCACCTTTATGCAGGTACGAATACAGTTTACGAATGTGGTTATCGCCATCATCTCACTACCGTGTAATTCTTATGTACGCATCAAAAGTGCCACCTGTGGGCCTACTTGAATAAAGATATTTTTGACTTTGACTTTGACTTTGACTTTGTATGAATGGGAATGTCCAAAACCAACTTCGAGTTCAACATTCCCGCCGTCGTGGTAATGTGTCGTAAAACGCTATTATAAGTATTTATAAGAATCTATAATAGGCCTTAATTATACAGTCAATAGTGCAACTAGCAGCAAGTTTAAAGAAAAATAATAACTACTTAGTAATAATCATAACAACAAAGTGCTATTATAGTCATTAAAAAGGTGCAAAATAACACACTATACACGGCCGGAGGAAAACAAACGTGTGTAACCTTTATATAGTAAGGGGTTTTATATGTGTTACATTTATGTACTAATAAAACGTAGACGGATCATTGAACTTACGTTGCAGACGGGGAAACGTTTTATTATATAGCTAGTGACGTAAGTTGACGGCCGATTGGCGCAGTGGGCAGCGACCCTGCTTTCTGAGTCGTGGACGTGGTTTCGATTCCCACAATTGGAAAATGTTTGTGTTATGTACATGAATGTGTTTCACTGACTGGGTGTTTATCTGTCTGTGTATTATAAGTATTTATATATATTATTAATTAAAATATTCATCAGTCATCTTAGTACCCATAACACAAGCTACACTTACTTTGGGGCTAGAAGGCGATGTGTGATTGTGTTATGGTTACTAAAATAGCTGATGAATATTTTTATGAATATAATACACAGAAATACTTATAATGTACACATAAGCACCCAGACACTAAAAACCATTCATGTTCATCACACAAACATTTTCGAGTTGTGGGAATCGATCCCACGGCCACGACTCAGAAAGCAGGTTCGGTGCCCACTGCGCCAGTCGGCCGTCAAACATTTGAGAAAATTATGTAGAACTCTCGGACATGCAGGTTTCCTCACGATGCTTTCCTTCACCCCGAATGCATCGTCGAATATGACATTTCGTGTTATTCACTGCGGTTTTTAGATAAAACCGCGGAAAAAGCCAATGGCTGTTATCTGTCCTGTGCTATTCGTAAGGCTTTATAATTAAAGAAGACAGATCACCGCGGTCTGGACAGCGAGAGGGGTTTGTGATTGAGTGACCAGGCGTCGGCAACTTTGGCTATCTATACTATTTGGTCCCCGCAGTTTCACCGGCGTTGACTAAAAGTCGTATTGTTATATTGGCCACGCGGATATCTTACTCACAGAGGCCTCCCAAACAACCCGTAATGTTAAATTTTCCTAAGCTATGCGTCTACATGATATGCTGTAAGCTCATTTGTAAATAAAACAGATTGCGAAGGTTTTTTTTTCTGGCTTAGTTTACAAAAAAAAACTAAAATTGTAGAAGTGTGCTTACATACGAAATTGGCGTTATGTAGTACAGGCCACTTTGATCAAATATCTCCTCTTTGGTTAGGAATTCCAATTTCAAATTTGTACATCTCATGATTACTAGTTACTTATGCTTTTGAGTTTTGAGAACCCTAATTCATCTGTTTTTTCCTATTTTGGTTTTTTCTTTGCGTAACTAACAGATTACCCTTTTTTCGAAATTTGGATAACTTGTTGCAAAAGAAAAAATTCAACTCCAATGGGGCAGTCCAAAGCGACTTTAAATATTTTATTGATTACCGTGCGAATTATTTTTAATAAATGTATCAACGAAATACCTGTGAGAGGGCACAAGTACTTGGATAGCAAAAAAAATATATCGACTTTGATTAAATAAATAAATAATATTTAAAAAAAATCGGCTTAATTGTTCTCCCTTAGAAAACGCCAATTTCATATGTAAGGATCTAATATTACCATATCACCGATCGGTGCACTGGAAACGTAATGAATTGAATGCTCCGGCGAGACTAACAGATCGGGACCCGTATCCCAACCCAACCATAATAAGCGGCTACTAATTATGTCACTGCTCGCATCCGCTTATTCACCGTAAAAAATACATAAGGTATAAAAGAGTCTACCTACGGTTAGCAAATGAGACTTAGATATCGCGGAAATAAAAAAAAACAGCTATCATAGGGTACCTGATACGAACTAAGCACCAAATTGACCCGACATAAGCTTACTTAAGAACTCGTTTCACATTTTACGAAAGTTCGTTTAGAAGCATTGCTTAAATAACCTCAAATAATACGTAAGCAGCTTATATTCAAACATTTCTTCAAGTTTTCATCTATGGGATCTTACTGTGGACTTATACATTATTTTATTCTTTACTGGTAAGTTTAAGTCTTAACTGGTAAGCGAATAATAATACGATAGCAGAAGAAGAAGAACATGAATACGATTAAAGCGCTCTGACTTAAAAGGGATATGTTTTATCCCTTATCCATTACGAGGTACGCAGCATCGTGTCTATAAGCCTTATTAGGAATTTAGCGAAAGGAATTTTTAAAAGGGTAGCAAAAGCGCTTTCCCCAAAGCAGATTTTCGAGGAACCTGTATATAACGTGTAACAGAATTACGAAATAATATTGAAGGATGCACATGTATATTTCATAAGAAATCACCCCGAAAAAATATTAAATCTAAAGATTTATTTTTCCATACAAAAGAATTCTAAGTGTTTGCACGCGCATAGTACTACGCTACGCGACGCGTATCTAATAATAAAGTGACAGGATTCACATGATTTTAATTTTGCGTATAATGTTATAGGGCTGTATCTAAGCTATTAACTTATACTCGTAGGTGTTCGGTTTCACAGATTATTCTCAAAGAAAGTATATAATGTACCTCTAAAGCCTGTGAAATATTATTTCGGTTTTCATTTACACGTTCTATAAGAACAACGCACATAACACATAACTACGGCAAACATATAATGTGTATAATTTTATTAAACCAAACCAGATGATCGCTGATAAGCAACTTTGTCAAAGGTTATGAAACGTTCAAGAATTTCAGAGGGAATTATTTCTAACGTTTTACTTAACTAGGTACATACTTACATACCCTAGACCTTGCGAATATCACTTTACAAAAACTATTTAATTACCCGAGTATTCTAACAAGGGTAGTGTAACATAGTAATCATTCTGGAATCCGCCCTTTAAAATAAAATATGAAGAAACCACAATTACCCATACGCCCATATGTGTGGCGCAAAAAACGAGCTTCATGCTAATAGTATGGACCCCAACCGTATATCGCCGCTCAATTATTATATTTTGTATCAAGCTTTAATTGCCTTATCTCGTCAATTTTCTCAATGCAATTATGCAAAATTATAAAAGTGTCTGCTATCCGAGTGCCAACAAGTTAATAAATAAACTACAAAATCGTCACTAATTTGTCTACATTAAGCTAAATTTTTGAAGCGGTGCTAGCCCATTAGGTAGGACTTCGACTTCACTTTCGGGGAGGCAAGATAAAATCCCGTGACGCATCTTTTACTTTTCTAAGTTTCGTGCGTTTTAAACAATTAAAATATCACTTGCTTCAACGTTGGTGGAAAACATCGTGAGGAAACCTACGTACCCGAGAGTTCTCCAAAATGTTCTCAAAGGAGTGTGGAGTCCACTAATCCGCACTGGGTCAGCGTGGTGGACTTACTCCCTTACGGCCTTAATTCCTTCTCATTGTAGGAGTAGATCTATTTTTATTTATTATTTGTATGCGCTGTAGTGGACCGGTAATGGTTTGTTACGATGATGAAACTAAATTTGTAAGTACTTTTGGAATAAAACATGCTTTAGCTCGCTCACTCTTATGTGAGAAGAGGTAGTGTCCAGCAGTAGGTTATTAATATGTCGAGGCTGACAAAGGGGGAAAGACAAAGGGGGAAGCAAGCGAGCAAGAAATCTGTAAAACTGGCAAGTATACTCGAACCAATTAGTTACAAGCCACAACGAATGTCACACTTTAATTAATACTTTACCATGCTTAGTACTCGGTCGGTACGTTTAATTAAATAATTACATATTCCATGCGATTCTCCATGTCGTAGGATTTAATCAACTGTCATTGTTTACAAACCATAGGTTAGAAATTAGCATCTAACATTCAAATCATAAGATTGTTACGGTAATTATAATCGATGCCAGTAGTCAGAAACCTTTGGTAAAAAGTTACATGATAAAATCTCGCTCTGGAGATAGGTATTAAACGCTTAGATTCTTCACGTTAATCTAATGCTGTTTGGCTGGCTTTAAAGATTACTATTACTACAGATGTACAGAGGGCATAGGTTTGGAAAAGGATTCGGCAGTTTTCGATTTCCAGGCTGATCTTAAGTAGTTATTTTGAAACCGATAATACGCATATTATATGAACTAAGGTGCAAGTAGTTTTTTTTTAATTTTACTACAAGTTAGCTCTTAACTGCAACCTGGTAGTAAGTGTTGGTACATCCTAAGATGGTAGCTGTCTATGAAGGAATATGTCAGTTATATTAAACCCATACCCCTAAAAGGTTTCTAGGATTTAGTGTGGAGTGGTAACTAGCTACGGCCAAAGCCTCCCACGAGATCAGACCAGAGAAAATTGCCCGACCGGTGGTCTGCCAACGGGCTGTCTCATGCACCGCAATTGGCAGATTAATCTTTACAGAGACTGTATTCCTATTTGAAATAACAAACAATGACCCCAAAACAGTGTTTTAAAAGTGACCGCCATGCAAGTTAAATACAGCAATCGATTATAGCTTTACGTCCGTTTTCTATATTCAATCTCTATCTGTTGATAAGTTGCTTAGCAAAGTTGTTATTTGTTAAAAATTGTATTGATATTTCTAAATAGGTACAACGTTTCTAAGTATTAAATCTACAGACTACGGATAGATGTAATATTGAAAATGGACATTATTGTTCATCATGTTGAAGTCCTATTATTTAAATATTGTGATTCACATTATACGAAAATCAATTCAACCAATATGGCAAATTTCAAAATGGCCGCCATACTTTCTTTAATTAAATTAGATAACTACTTTATCTTATAAAAATATTAAGTGTTTGTTTCTAATTATTACATCGTAAGGAACCCTTCATGACAGAGTCTGGCTCTTACTTGATCGTTTTTATAAATGAGCAACTGTTTAGTATCTTGTAGGTTCTGCTCGAGAGAATCACTTTTCCGAGCCGTTCGTAGTAGTCGCTATAAACAGCCCGACTTAATATGTTTAAGGGAGTCTGTTGTATTCTGCATAGTATGCCATTTTAAAATAAATGATTACATTTAAAGCGGAGAAGGTCGAGTCGAGTCGAGTCATCTAGTTATCGATGAAAATACGACGATAAAAATTAAATTTTTCATGCACTTGAAGTGCTTTGTCACATGGCTAGCACGACTACGTAAGTCGAGACCCTGTGTTCGAATACCAGGTTGGGCCAAGCTTGTTAATTAATATTGGGTTGTTTGCTAAACACACAGCGGTGTCAACTTCCAACTATGTTCCCGAGACCCAATGACCACAGGGGTCATTGTCGGTTCCCCGAGCGTCTAACAAAGCCAACAAGAGGCACATGCCGTGGTGTTTTTTAGTTAAGGTATACCAAGGGGGAGTCCTACATAACCACCGTCCTGCCGAAGGGTCGGAGGTAGTAAAGCTTTTCCACCACGCCAAAAAAAAGAAAAAAAAGGGGTCATTGTCGTAGAGAACCATGTCAGCGAATTTTTTTTTTTATAGATTCGGGGATGGACCTTGGTATGATAGATAATGAATCTTATTTCAGCAGAGGCTATGAAATTAGCTTCACAATAATGAAATGATACAATATTTTAGTATTTATAAGTGATTTTCGATTTCGAATCCTAGCATGCACCAATACATTTAAAAGTATACGCTTTAAGGGTAGGCTTTTTATAACTCTTACAATGCCTATCCTTAAGTTTTTTATAACACGTACTGGAGATTTTCTACATTTTATATCATCTACATACCCTCTACGCCACTGATAACAGCAGTAAATAACACAAATGTATTATTTAGTGCTGCTAAAATACTAATTACTTTGAACTTGAAGGTAATTATTTTGCAAATAAATCAATACTGTGCATAGGAAAATTTATGAAAACAGCTTCGACGGTCTGCCTTATAGGCAGACCTTTATTGCGCGGTATTGCGTAACTAAATATTTCAATAAAAGTCCATTAGAGGCTATAGTTTCGTTCGTTTCAGTTTTAAAAAAAGCCTGCGGGTAACGTTAATTTTCCCGGGCTGAAAAGTATACCATGTCTGTCTATAGTATGAACGGTTTCACTTTGCAAATAAATATAGTAAAAATGATTTTAAGCCGTAACGGTAAAAACAGTTTATTCTTTTCGGGATTGAAATAATCCTATTTTTGTCCTGGAGTTTTTGACGCAACCTCCCTGGCGCAACCTCCCTGGTGCAACGGTGAGCGCTGTGAATTTATGTACGAGTTCTCGGGTTGGATTTCCGACAGTGTAAATTTGGGAATTTATAATTTCTGAATTTTCTCTGGTCTGGTCTGGCTTTGGAAGTGGCTAGTTACCGTAGCGTACCGTAGCGGCGGCCATCTTGGACCAATTTTCATCAAACATAGCTAAGAACGCTCATCACCATTCAAACAAAAAAAAATCTAATCAAAAGAGGTTCATCCGTTCGAGATCAGACACACGCACACACAAACATAGACACGTTAACCTTATAACACCATATAATAAAAAAACATTCCCGAAACATCTTTTTCGGTGCGAATTAAACGGAAATTCTCTCTATGCCGGAGATATGTAACTACATTGCAGTAACAAAACGATAAATTGAAAATGAAAAGCAATAGTATGAGTCCTACCTGAAACGAATTGTAAAAGAAATATAGTGTTGCAATTGAATCATCTGGAGGGTTATTACCTAAGTTAGCGATGAAATGGAATCGAATGCTACAGAAAACTGCAATATCGCCCGCTTACTTATATTTGCAATGGTTGATTGGTTTTATAAGGACACCGTTATGAAAGAGAGATCCACTTTTGATTATTTTGTTAAGGGTTATTTTAAAAATAGCATGGAGCTTATTTGAAAAAGACCATGGAAAAAGGCAATTTGCTGTGTGGATATTCAATCGAAAAGCTTTTAGCTCTAACTGAACTGAAAGATGCAATATTTTCGTAATTCATATTAGCTTGGTTGGTTTTATAAGAAAGGTAATAGTTTACGGAAATTAAACTTGTACTTGTACTATGTACTGCGATATTTAACTCTACACCAATTAATACAATTATTTTTTTACCTTACCTACTTACTAGGCTTTAGGCTATTAAGGCTAATGCAAGAAAGCTGTTGCCCTTTGAGAAATCCATTTTCTATCTGAAGACCCTTTCAAATAGAAATATACTCAATAATATCGATTCAGATTATGCTGCCATATAATAGGCTTTGTCTATTACCACTAACATGTATAAATAATCGTAAAGGTCACCTACCCGATTTTTTTTATAAATATACAATGACATCACAACATCGCCATCTAGCCCCAAAGTAAACGTAGCTTGTGTTAAAGGTACTAAGATGACTGATGATTATTTTTGTAAATAATTTACATAAAAAGGCACCTATAATATACAGATAAAAATCCGGACACTGAAAAATTTCATGTTCATCACACAAACATTTTCCAGTTGTGGGAATCGAACCCACGGCCATGGACTTAGAAAGCTGGGACACTGTCTACTGCGCCAGCCGGACGTCCGGATGTTGGAGCAGTGTGATGGGTCTATACTCTTATAAACACGCTGCTATGAAGGATGCGAACAGTGGACACGCATCCTCCTTTTTTGAAATTCGGTTATAACTTAAATTAAAAGTAGCTCGGTGAGTCTCTCATGCAGACATGTGGGTCACATAAAGCTACCATAATCTCCGTCTTAAACTAATATTGCTGTTTGAAACTTCTCAAGACAAAGGGAGTACTTGCACCTGAGAGCTTTTCTAATAAGTGTTGAAGAGGTACGCTATTTGATTATCGACTGAGTTGGCACAAACCCCTAAAACTACCAAGCCAAGCGATAAAGGCATCGACGTATTTTCTTACTTGACCTCAGATTAATAATAGCGCTGCAGTCCAAGAGCAAGTTAGTTGAAGTCAGAAGTCAAATAATTATTTTTTTAAATATATTCGTCTATAAACAGAGCAACATTTCTAGGGCTAGGAAGATGGCCTACATCGTGTCTCTCCGTGCCCAGCAACCTGAGATGTAGTCATTTGGCCTTATCTGCCTATAATTACACCACGTCCTTTAGACCGGAACAATGCTGCTTGGCAAAGAAATTAGTGTGGACGTAGTGCTTCCCTAGACGAACTCTGTCACATAAAGATCTACTACTTAAATAGTTATACGATGTTAGTTAATTTTCCCCTGACATCGCCTTTTAAATGTCAGAGCGTTGGAAAATATTGCACAACTATTGCGTATATGCCACGTACTTGTAATATTACAGTAAAACTTAAAAATATTATATTACGACACGTTCACTAGAAGAGTAGTGAAAATTTTAAGGTAGGGAAGGGTCCGAATCGTGGATGAAATCTAATATTTCACGGACACTTCCTAAAGACGTTTCATGTCTAATAGAAATTATGTTATTGATCGAAATATGAAATGCCATTCACGTTCAATCAAGGCTTTCTAGAATGCCAAGGCCGGAAAGAAGGAAAAAAGGCTTCCGTAAATAAAAAATGACATTGTTGCCAATACACAGTACAAACACTATATTATATTGAAAGGTCAGGTTACTTAGTCTTTTCACAAATGACCCCTCCGAACAATGAATAAGGACGCTGTAGAAAATGATAGCAGTATGATCGACTGTATTAATGTAGGCCTATCTCAGGCAACTATAGTATTTTTGGACCAGTAATTTAGTTACTTGTGAAGGTTGACCTAAATCGATAACTGGATTGCTTAACAGCTTTGAAGATCCGTACTAATTTCAAACAATGCCTTTCATGCTTCAAAGGCGAAGTAACGAGCTGCTTAAATTAGTTAGATCCTTGCCCCTATCTCATAGACACGATTTTTTTTTTAATGGACGTCTCTGTTCCATTGGGTCTTTAAGGACCACTTTGTGTATCATCGTTGTAGTATACATAGTATTTTTGCCAACTTACCACGGTGTTGGGTGGACTCACAAATTTATATATGGGTCCTAGGTAATTTTTAGTGCCATTGTTCTAACTCCCGAAAGTTAGGGAGTATGCTAAGCTATCGATTTCGGTTGTTATCGCTCATGTGATAATAAAGGCTAAATCTGCCGCATTTGAGCATGGTAAAGGTCAATGTTTTTCCTCATACAGAAAATACGATAGTACGCTTACAAATTTGAGTAGCTACATACGAATAGATTACTATAGCTATGATACATCTTTTAAAGAAATTATTTAGGTATATGATATCTTTCGGATCTACAATGCATAAAGAATTATTGCATCACATTAAACACCGGTTTGGAGGGCACTGGGGTAAGACGTTAGGATGTGACCACACTGGTGCGAGATAGGGCCTGATATAAAGAGTTAGAGAATAAAGGTTATATATCTTCTTAATCAATCGTAAACATATTTGGACCCAGAAAGAGAGTGAAAGAGAGTGAAAGAGAGTGATGACATTTATGCGAGTAGGCACTCACGTGAGCAAATATTAAAAGATTGTATTCAGAACTTATTCCCTACTACGATTAATTAAGTTTTGTTTTGACATAAATAATTCTAGATAAATTAAGATATTACAGCGAAAAAACAACAGAGTTATAGGGGCGTTTTAGTAATTACAATTTTATTTTTCATTATTTCTTGTTAGGTTAGGTTAGGTTAGTGTGAAATTAAAAGTAGTAGTAGTAGATCAAAAGTGTATAACCGACCACTGCTGGACTACGGGGCACTTTCAACGGGAAGGGCAGACGGGTTGGTGATCTTAGATCATAGATTACATCGCACAACCTCGGACCAACGACAGTACAAAGTTTCGTGTAAATATAAAGTGGCCCTCATATGGTTTAACTTGCAACATTATGGTTCACCAAAACCCATATAAATACCCAATAAGAGATTTAACGATATTTAATGTACAGACAAAGAGCGAACGATAAATCCGAGAAAAGAAACCGCGATAACCACTCGGCTTTGTTCACAGCCTCCTTTCATTGATATGCTTTGGGAGACAGAGGAATTAATTTTTACGTCGAATAATTTGCTTTGATGCTTTTGCGGCACAGCTTTATAGAACTTTAACTTTTTTTATTGTGTATTATTGCTATCGACCTTCTTTTTATAAACAGTTTTAGAAAAAAAAACTGCCTACATTTTATTGTGTTTCTTATACAGTAGGCACGTTAAAAACCTAGTAGGATCAATAATTGAAATCAGTACACACGATTTGTATGAGAGAACACGTTTCCAAAATATAAGCTTCTTACTTATATTATAAATGCGAAAGTCTGTCTGTTTGTTTGTCCTTCCTTCCTTACTACCTTATTTAGCTATCAACTTGATTTTTGGTTAAGAGTTAGTTGAAAGAACGGACGGTAACATAGGCTGCTTTTTATCCCATCAGAATAACAAACGTTTCCAACGGGATTTGTACAAAAGCTAGTATACAAATAGTTCAAAACTAAATGTTTTTACCCCGGTAACGTGGCGGGATTATTTATCACCTCGTCCCTATTCATTAAAATAGGTTAAATGGCTAGCTCTAATTAAAAAAAATAGTGCGCGTTGTGTATAAGTTAGAACTGTTTTGTTAACAATAGCATTGATTGCGAGTTATTTGTTGTTGTCAACTGAGAGCTCCGGAGAGTTCCGGAGCCTTCCGGTTCCGGAGTTTATTTGCTCATATCTGTGTCCACTTGTATTAATACCAGTTCTTCCTTGGTATACTAATGTGAATAAATCTTTCCTTAATTATGATTAATTGAACGGCTAAAACTCGCGAGAATTTCCGTTGGAGTATGTCCGAATAGTCGACTTGCTAGTTAATTTATCACGGTTATGAATAATTAAGACAGTTAAAATTAAAATCAAAAATTTATCCTTTTTTTACTTTTTAATGTAATTTGTTGGTATTATATAGCTCCTTTGGAGGGTCGAATTTAGCCTTTACCGTGCCGTGGAGGACAAGTAAAATGGAAAGGCATCGGTACCATTCATTATCACTAACTTCTGATCATAATCGGAAACAAGAGTCGCAATATGTTATGTATAGGCAACTCCACCCATCTTTTATAAGAGAGAAAGTAGACTGATGATGGACTCGTTGGAATCTGCCTTCCAAACCGGTGGTAGTGTCGCTACAAAAAGACTGACTTGATGTTCCAAAAGTGCTTATAAACTGAATTTAGTTTTTATTTTTAAATTTTGATGTTGAGGCTGACACTCTTTTAATACGTGACATAATATAAAAATTCCCAAATAATTATATCTGACTTTTTACTCTCATTGAGTCAAAAAAACTTAAAAATATTAATGCACATGTTGCGAAGTCTAACTAATACTTAGTCAGGACATAGACTCAGGAATTTACTCACAACGCTCTTCTCCTGTAGACGACCCTTAGCCTAACAGCTAAGCGATTGGATGTACTTCAAATCTTTTCGCTCTACGAGCGTTGACCGAAACGATAACCTTGAGTAAACATGCAACATAGCGGTAACCTCGTGAGCAAGGTTTCCGATACGTTTTCCCCTTCTGCTTTTACTAGAATACCGCCATAGGGAATTGTGAAGTCAACAATAACAGTTGCGACGTAGCAGTTACTTTGTTATTATGAACCCTCGTAGTGCTTTGCATTCCTAGCGCAAACTTTTTTCCCCCTACTGTCAACGTAGCTTATTGGGACTAGAGGTGCGTACACAAACAAGTAGGTTTATTAAATTCTATCTATTCATCGAAAAGCGTTGCTTAACATTTAAAAACCCCCGACTATCAATATCATTGCATTATTATTATACTAGTCAAGCCCTTTTATTCGATACCTACTCATTATGAGTTGTGAAAAAAATGCAATTCACCGTTTTGTGGTGGCAGCCATCTTGGATTATAATATGTCATTTTCTACTAGTCAAACCCTTTCATTAGATATTCTTACTGTGGAAGTTGTGAAAAAATATGTAAACAGCCATTTTGTGGCAGCGTCCATCTTGGACTGATTTCTATCTAACAAGACTAAGAACACTCCCGACTTATTTCTCCTTTTAAACAAAATAAAAAACAAAAATCAGTTCATCCGTTCTGGCGCTAGGTTGCCATAGACAGACACACTCACACGCACACCAGACACGTCGAACTGATAAAACCCCGTCGATTTTGCGTCGGGGTTAACGAAAGAGACATGTACAATTATTTAAACCAAAAAAGTTCTGCATAAATCATTTCAAATTTAGAGAGAACATTGTACCTACCTACTACTTATAAAAATAAAATTTACTAATTTAGATCATACAATTTACGTAAGTAATGCGTATAGTAAATTATGTGAGTCTCTAAGAGGTCGGAGAAAGTGGGATGTCTTCAGTTTATTAAGAAATGGACATCGTGAATGGCTTCATTTAAAAAATTATTGTAAACCATTATTTTTTTTATACATTGGAGTACTATTATAATAGTTTTTTTATTTGCCTGCGTTTAGGTTTGCTTGTATAAGTTCGAACAAGAGAATAATATTATTACTTCAGTTTCGTTATACTAAGCCAGTTTTTTTTTAAATTAGAAAGTCAAGACATTCGACTTATTTTTACAAGAATTGAGAGTGAAATATCATAGACACTACGAGGATTGTTGAGTAGGAGATGGAAAAGAGAGCTATGCGTTGATGCAAACGTCACGTGAATAGTTAAGGTACAGTAGATACCCTTAACTGCGTAATTAAAATCAAAAATGTTCTTTATAAAGATAAAGTGCATTATAAAGTGCAAGTGATTCATTATAGCAATAATTTATATTTTATATATTTGCAGTTTTAATTCCATGGCGTGTGTATGATGCTAGTGAACTTGTTAATTTAAGGATGTTTTTGTATTTAAAAAAATATTTGTTCTATTATTTATTAAATCTACGAAGTTCTTGGTAACGAAAAAAGGTGTGTTACTTCTGACTGAAAAGTTATTTTGCTATATTAAATTTTCCTTATCAGGTGATGGACAAAATCTTAAAGAATAAAGAAAAAAATTTTAGGTATGTTTTGGAATTGCTAAATATTTTGATTTGCATAGTTAAAAATAAAAAAGAAATCCCTAAAAATGGAAATCGAGAAGCTATTTACTAACTACATAATGCATTTTAGTTACTTTTTCAAAAATCGAATCCGGTCATGTTAAGGTCTTAATAATATTTTTAATAGACTTCAGAAAAGGAGGGGTCTTATTTTATAGTGATTAATTACTTTGGAGATTTCTGTTAACGCGAATCAAATTTAATTTTTTTTTTAATAAAGCGCTTAACTCACGACGAAGCCAAAAGTACCCAGCCTGCTATAAAAAGTTGACACCTTTTTTCCCAACTGTGAACGCCGCTTATCCGGACAAACGGTGCGTACACAAGCCGTGTAGATTTAATCTCGGACGCGTGTCAACAGCTAAACGGTTTTTAAACCACGTTTAGCGTAATCGTTGACAACAGTCCCGCGGGATCACTTTGCCCTACCGCGCAGCAAATAAATGAGTATGATGTGTTTATTTTACACACTATTAATACTTATATTATTCTTATTACTAGATACCAGACCAGACCGCATCGCATTGTTCGCCTATTTTTAAATTTGTTACATCGGTTACGAAGGATCATGACGTGATCTTTATATGGTCTATTTGAATTGGACTTCGGAATTTTGTCGGTTTAATGGTAGACCCGAAAAAAAAAACAACACAAATGTTTTTTTTAAATCCCATACGAACTCTTTATTTTACGTTCATTATCATTCTCATTACCGGCGCATTACAGAGCACGGGTATTTTCTAATAATGAGAAGGGTTTGGGCCGCAGTGCCACATTGGTCAAGTGAGGATTGGTAATCTTTGCACGCCCTTTAAAACTTTATGAAGGCCTCGCAGGCATGTAGGTTTCCTCACAATGTTTTTCTTTACTGTTAAAGCAAGTGATGTCAAAGTATTCAAGTTACGCATTATGTAAAACGAACATAACTCCTAAACGTTAAAGGTGCCAGGGCTCGTACTCGCTTCCCCTAAAACGAAGACGAAGCCTTATATTGCCTTAGGCTATCAAACTCCATCTATGTACTAAATGTCACAAGCGGAACATAAACTACAGACAAACAGAAGAAGAAACACTTTATACCACGTATAACATACAGGATAAGAAACAGTAAGGAGCATACAGTACACAATGTAGACGTGCAAAGGCGGCCTTATTGCTGCAAGCAATCTCTTACAGGAAACCTTTGTATATGGGACTTACAGCAAGAGAACGGGATAGTGCCAAGAGTGTTGATAGATGTGTACCTATGTACTCAAATGTAAAGATACAAATACATCGATAATTTAAATAAATATAGGTAAAATATAATATATATAAATATATAACAAACATAAAATATATAAGTAGATTTTAGTACAAAATTTAAAAGAGAGAAATATAAAGAATCTACTTCAAATGCAATCGCGCAAAGAGAGGTAGTAGTCCTTCAAAGTCAAAGTCAAAGTCAAAGTTGACGACCTTCAGACGACTCTTAAATTTCGGAAGGGAACTACTTCCACTGATTTCAGCAGGCAGATTGTTCCAGAGTATAATTAAAATTTAATTATTAAATGTGAAATATATTTTATATAATTGATAACAAACAAGATTATTATTAATATCACTTAATGTCTTAATTTTGCATGTTGATGTATTAACGGAATATGTTGGAACTTTATATACAAAACACCAATAATTAACCCATATGTTTTGACGGCCGACTGGCGCAGTTGGCAGCGACCCTGCTTTCTGAGTCCAAGGTCCTGGGTTCGATTCCCACAACTGGAAAATGTTTGTGTGATGAGCATTAAGTGTTTTTCAGTGTCTGGGTGTTTATATGTATTTTCTAAGTATTTATGTATATATAATTCATAAAAATATTCATCAGTCATCTTAGTACCCATAACACAAGCTACGCTTACTTTGGGGCTAGATGGCGATGTGTGTATTGTCGTAGTATATTTATTTATTTATTATTTATTTATATTTAGCTAAATAAATATTTCATTTCATTTTCATTTCATTTCATTTCATTTCAAATAATTACCGAAGAACTGCGTACAGATATAGTTTCGCATTCATAATATAACTCAATGTACGTCATTGTGCTTCTGCCCCTCAGCAGCTCGAAGTAATCTAACAGAACACTTATCATTTTAAAATGCAAATTCATCGGGGTAAAAAAAAAACACGAAAACGTTTAAACGTACACGTCTCAACGCGGATAACGCTTAAAATATTCATAAGGGATACTTTAATTATAAGAACATCTGTATTGAAGATATGATCCGTATACAGGGTGAGGTTTCGGCAATCGCGAGTCGCGCGTCGGTGCAGCATACTCCCATGCTAATATATATGTTATGCGAGTGTCTGTTTGTTACCTAAGTTCAGATTATCCACAGCACTGCACAGCACGATAGTAGGTACAAATTTAAGAACATTACGGCGAACTCTTCGATATGTAGGCTACCTCAAAAGTTTTTCCTTCAACGTTATATCAAGTGACATTTAAATTCTTAAATTAAACTGAGGCAGAACTATGTTGCAAAACTAAACGCGTTTTCTTTCGTTTAAGCCGTTGGATATAAGGGTTATATAGCTACAAATAACGGGTTACGCATCACTGACCGCTGCCATAAAATCACCCTGTATAAAGAAAGCATATAGCACTGCCTCGGCAAAAAAAAAAAATGTACGCATTATAAATTTCGTGAACAGCCCAAGCGTGAACTAATAATACGCTTAAATGTGTTCCGTCCTAATTAGATATTATAATATACATATTACACGCGTCGAATAAGTCGTTCATTAATTCATTAATATAGTTGAAATAACAAAAAATTAAGAGAGAAAGCATGCCGCTACTGTTTTACAAAGAATTTTTTTAATCTTCTACAGTAATTATACATGTTAAGATTTTGGGAGCGTTAAGTGACGGGGAACATGTATTTATCTGTAAGAGAAAAATCATTAAGTATGCTTAGTTATGGTTTTTATTTTAAACAACTTTGGTTTTTAATCCGCTACGCAAAGCCACGAGGTACTATAAGTTTGATGTGTATCTGTGTGTGCGTGTTAGTGTGTGTGTGCGTCTGTGGCATCTTAGCTCCCGGACGGAGGAACCGATTTTGCTTTTGTTTTTATTTTTGTTTAAAAGATAAATTAATCGGGAGTGTTCTTAGCTATGTTTGCTGGAAATCGGTCTAAATGAAAGGGCTTGGCTAGTAGAATAATGTACACTATATTGAAATTCGGTTTTTTTTTTTAAATTGTAACTAGCTTTTGCCCGCAACTTCGTCTGCGTGGACTTCAGTATTGGGTCTAAAGCTTCGCTCGTTAACAATTTTAAAAAAAGTACATAGGTGACATGCGTAACAAACTTCAAAGCTGTCTGCCCGCGGCTTAGCTCGTAAATAATTTTCAATTTTCCCTCGGGAACTACTCAAGGAGTCGGGATAAAAGGTGGACTATGTTCTTTTCCATTGGCTTCCATTCCAAAGGCTACATGCGTGCTAAATTTCATCTAAATCCGTTCAGCCGTTTTTGCGTGATTGAGTCACAAACATCCAAACTTTTTATATTTACATTTTATATTGAGTACGGAACTCTACCTCTGCTGAGTGCTGCTAAATGAGGTTGAAAACCTATTAACAATCTAGGAACGTAAATCTTCACAGCTAAAAAATATGTGTTATTTATGAATAAACAGCCCGCTTTACCGATTCAGAAAAGTTTTAGATTTTTTCCTATCCAGTATGGATAGGAAAAAATCTCAAAGACAATCTTTATATGTATATATATTTCTTGTGTGCGTGTGTATGTCACTGACCTCCTCTTAGACGGCTGGACCGATTTAAATTATTTTTTTGGTATACCTTTGGGTGGCAACCTGGATGGTTTATATTCACAAATCAGCCCGACAGATGGCGCTGGGGTCCGCTAGTTATTTCTAAAATTCAAAGGTGGGTTTTTTGTTTACCTATTTATTAAAATTTTGAGATAAAATAAAAAGTACTGTGGTATCCAGAGTTACTCGGTTGTTTTACAATTTTGTAATTATGTACTAATTTATGCTCTTATTATTACACTAAAGTATTTTTGCCTACACAGCACACTGTGTAAAAAATAAAAAATACTTGAATAAAAATATAAAATTTAATTTGTGACGAACTCGACCGCGACTCGTAGACTGCATTAAAATTAGCAAGTGGGAGTTTTTTTATATCCTTACTTTTCTTAGATTTATGTATTATTAGGTATGTATTACCTATTAACACATTTACATGTAACTATAACTATGGTGCCTTATTAAAAAACATGGCATAACGTTGCAATTGTTTCGCAGTGTTTTGTCACTTTTCAACTGTCAACACCTTCCATAAGTCAGAGCGAGAACCTACGACTTAGCTATTTGAGTATGTTTTTAGAATTAAAATAGTTTAGTTTTACTACTTGACTATTACATATTGAAATGTCAAAGTAACAACCGTCATGCGAAATAATGCTGTAAATCTGTCGTATAAATTCTTTAATACAGCAATAAAATGTAAACAGTTTCTACCTTATGACGGGAAATCGAAACGAAATCCAATTGATATTATGTCGCGAGAAATATTATTATATAAAGAACAGATTATTATTATATTCATTATTCGCAATTAGTAAAACCTGCATTGCAAGGCTATTTGGTCGTGTGTAAGAGCTGGTTTACCGCAAACATAAGACGCTTTCCCACGAGAAATATTTTAAGCTGACCAATGAGATTGCTTCGTTTTTATGGCATAGGTAAATTTAGTTTTGGTGGTATGGGTTCAGATATACCTGCCTCATAGTCAAGTGGATAGCATGTTCAACAACGGATCATGGGGTCCTGGATTCGAAATACCATTTTTTTTTTTTTAATTAACTACGGCAATACACATATCACCATCTAGCCCTAAAGTAAGCGTAGCTTGTGCTATAGGTACCTACTAAGATGACTGATGAATATTTTTATGAACAGGATACAAAAATACTTATAATATACATATAAACACTCAGACACTGAAAAGCATTCATGTTCATCGCACAACCATTTTCCAGTTGTGGGAATCAAACCCACCTCCTTGGACTCAGAGAGCAGGGTTGCTGCACATTGCGCCAATCGGCCGTCTATATAATTTACCTTACCTTAGGTATTGTGTTCTTCTCCTATCGAGAGTAACAGAGATCGATTTAGAGGCCGTAAATATGGTATGTATGTTTGCAGATTTTTATGATAGATAAAAAAATCGCAGGTTACAATCTACGATCTCCTAGTCAAATTTTATCAGTTTAGACGAGAAAATGTACTTGAAAAACACAGATACTTTCAACTTCTGCCGCTTAAAACTTCTGATAAGATTCGACCGAAACAAACTTCCGCTATTCTTGACAATATAACTACCTACCGCGTATATCTACTCTTAAAATTTGACTGCTCCTAAAAGTCGTACCTACCGTGATAAAATATAGCCTTCAATAACCTTCCTCGACAATTCGGCTATCGAATGCAGAAATGACTCTTCAAATCCGACTAGTAGTTCTCAAGATAAGTTCATACGTTAAAATAAAAACTAGCTCTGTTGGGCTTACAAATAAACACGGAATAACGAGGTAGAAGGCCTCTGACATTTAGAAGGTGCTCCAGGTTGGTACCTTCTTAGTCACTGCATAACTATTTCCGCGTTATGCCACGCTTATTGGTATGCCTTTAGCTTTCTTATGAGTGACTGCTTCAAGACCGATGTGCAGTGGGATTTGCCATCAACGCGGGAGATATTGTATTTCTATTTCTTCACTCTCATACTCCGATTGGACGGCAGATAAAAGAGTGGAAAGCAATAGGGATCAGGTGCAGGACCGACAGCTTAACGTACTCTCACTCTCATTGAAAACCCCTATTCTTTGCTGATGTGGCAATGGGCGGGGCACGTAGCTCGGAGAAGGATCGACGTTGGGGGTAAAGTGCTAGAACGGCAGCCCTGAAGTAAGCGCAGCGTTGGTCGACCCTAACGAGGTGGACAGACGATATTAAACGCGTCGCAGGTAGCCGCACCCAATCATCGAACACAGGTTAGTGATCTGCATTCGAATATAATAACCACAACACCGACGAAGCAGTTTTATTATTATCTTAATCTTAATATATATAAATCTCCTGTCAAGATGTTTGTCCGCGATGGACTCCTAAACTACTTAACCGATTTTAAATAAAATTGGCTCACCGTGAGCAGTCTGGTCCAACTTAAGAGATAGGATATCTTAGATCTTTAATTATAGTCGCAATTTTATTTTATTGCAAATTATTTGTCACATGTTATATATATATATATATATATATATATATATACTAGCTGTTGCCCGCGACTTAAGATATATATATATATATATATATATATATGTGTATATATATATATATATATACACATATATACTATATAGACTTATTTACACATATAGACTTATCTATATTAAGATATATATATATATATATATATATATATATATATATGTGTATATATATATACTACAATACTCACCTAAGGCTAAGCGATACTGAATACTTTAAAAACAAAATCAAACGCAGACGAAGTCGCGGGCAACAGCTAGTAAGATATATAAATCTCCTGTCACGATGTTTGTCCGCGATGGACTCCTAAACTACTTAACCGATTTTAAATTAAATTGGCACACCGTGAGCAGTCTGGTCCAACTTAAGAGATAGGAAAGCTTAGATCTTTAATTATAGTCGCACTTTTATTTTATTGCAAATTATTTGTCTATAATTAATTGACAGTCACATGTTATATATACTACTATACTCATTTAAGGCTTAGCGATTCTGAATACTTTAAAAACAAAATCAAACGCAGACGAAGTCGCGGGCAACAGCAAGTTAGTATATAAATTATACATAGCAGGTACCTTAATAGTAATATATAGTGCGTTCCGATCCGTAGAAGAACCTGAGTTACCGACATAGCTCAACGAGTCGCAAAGCTGAAGTGGCAATGGGAGGGGCACATAGCTCGGAGAAAGGATGGACGTTGGGGTCCCAATGGAATGGCAGCCCCGCACTGGTAAGCGCAGCGTTGGTCGACACCCAACGAAGTGGACAGACTATATTAAGCGCGTTGCAGGTAGCTTTGGACCCAAGAGGAGCAAAACCGTGTATTTTGGAACTCAGTGGCCTGCTCTGGGTTTCTATCCAGTGTATGCATACACCAGGAAAATTGCATAAACTCCTATACGAGTTATATATCAATGTTAGGGTATGCAGTGTTTTTGTACATGTACGGAGTGCACGCCACTGTTGGAACTCCCTACAAAATACCTACGCCCAACAGTGGATGATTATGATGAGTGTGTTTTAGTGTACAATAAAGTAGGTAACTTCACTAAATTGCTTGAAGTTAGAAAACTAGGCATGTTTTGTAAGTTCAAGCAAATTGACTTGTCTATTACATAATTAATTCGATGTCGTGGAGCAGTCTTGGTACGCGAAGTCCAGTTCGCAGCGCATCAAACACCTGTTGATACTTGTGGGGCGAGGCAACGTGACAGCGGGGGCAAACTGAACGAGATTTTCGCGCTCGCAATCAACTATCGTGATTTAATAGTGATTTTCCAATTGCTCAAGTTAATTTAAAAATACTCAAATCGCTATTGGTGTCACTATAAGAGTTCCCTCAATTTCTCTGGAATCCCTTCAACATATCTTGACCGTATACCGTCTCATACATTTTTTTTTGTCTTTACTTCACGCCCTAACTAAAAAAAACAATCAACTTTATTTTTGGCATAGAGTTAGTTGAAAGAACGGAAAGTAACGAGACTACTTTTATATCAGGAAACAAACGATTCCTACGAGATTTCCAGCTCATCGGTCTTTAAAGGTCACAGTTCTGAGCTTACAAATAAAAAATACAACCAAGTTGAGAAATAAATTACAAAATATTCTACGAGTTACAGTTTTCCAATTAGCACCTACCTACAGAATATAACGGATTATTCCACTTTCCTCATACTAAAATATTCATTTTAAGGATACAAATGAAAAATAATACCTAATCACTTTATATCTCAATCAACTGTTGACCCGCGATAGTTCAATGCTCCTTTCTTCTCTTTTATCCATTTTTTATTTTCTTTATATATTTATCATATATATTTTGTTTCATATTTAAATATAATTTTTATATAATTGTTTATTTTTTTGTCTTTAGTTACAAATATTGTTTTTTTGTATATTATACGTATATATTTAAGTAATGAAATATATATTTTATGGGTATATGTATATATGCACCACCTAACTATTTTCCGTAACTGTTTTTTATCTTCGCCATTGGTTGCCTGGAAGAAATCGCTGTGTAGCGATAAGGCCGCCAAATTGTATCCGTTGTTTTGTTATTGTTCTTTTTGTGGTGTGCAATAAAAGTATGTTCATTCATTCATTCATTCATTCATTCATTCACAATATGAAAGCGGATATCGCATTCTATGAATGCATATTTAATTTGATTGGTACACCAGCACCCCACTGCCCAACCCATCCTATCGAAGGCACGACCACTTAGCCAAAGTAATTAGCAGCTAATATAATAACGCCACAAATTATATTCGCCATCCAATGGTCGCTACTTTCGGATCAGTAAAACACGATTTTTACCTAACTGACAAATCAACAATCAACAATCAAATTTTTATATGCATTTTAAATTTATAAGGTAAAAACAAAGTGTAGGTAAAAACACTAATAAAAATTAAAAAAATATATAAAAAAGCAATGTATCATCTCTTGTTTCAAACGTGTCTCATTGTAATATGGACCTTTGAAAAAGTAGATCGAAACTGCAACTTTTCCTACTAGATGACGCTACAGTCGCTATAAGACTGATGTGAAAGGCATATACTAATTTCGGCATCGACGGTAGGAGAGCCGTAGCTTAATCGGTGAAAGCTCACAGGTCGCGATTGCCCGAGAGTCGCCGGTTCAAATCCTGTCGGTTCCGAAAATTTTTATATGCATTTTAAATTTTAAATCAACAATTATCTCGCGTAGTACCTACGGAAATTTACTGTCTAGCTCTTCCCGTTACGAAATCGATTCCCGTGCTAGACCAGGCCTGACATACTATTTTGGCGTCAGAGAACATACCTATTGTCTTGTGGGAGGCTTTGGCCGTGTCTAGTTAACACCCTCACAAAGACGTACCGCTATGCGATTTAGTGTTCCGGTGCGATGTCGCGTAGAAACCGATTGTATGACTACCATAATCCGTAACAGGTTAGCCCGCTATCTTTAATTTTCTCGACGGCATATGAAATCTACTAATCCGTACCGGGCCAGCGTGGTAGTCTACGGCCTTAACCCCTTCTCATTGTGGAAGGAGAGACGTGTCCTGCAGTGAGCCGGTAAAGGGTTGATGAAGACGATGATGATATCTATATAATCTATAGAATAGAATAGAATAGAATAGAAAAACTTTATTGCAACACAACACAATAGGAAAAATACAAGGAAAACAGTAATAGTTCTTAGTGCTAGGGTGCAAAGTCAAAAAGGGGCAAAAAGTCAGTGGCGTGCATAGAAGGTATGCACAGGGTATGCAGATGCTAATATAATGCATTTTAAGAGTTATAAAAAGCACACCGTTGAGTATTTATAACTCGTACTGGAGATTTTCTTCATTTCATATCATCTGCATACCCTGTGCATACCCTCTATGCACGCCACTGCTAAAAGTGATCTTTTAAAGGCAACCTGAGCGTACGAAGCCGATAAAAAAGTGAAAAGTGGGTGGTGCATAAAGTATGTTACAAAAAAATAAAATAAACTTACATGAACATACATACTAAATTTACATATTAACTACAAAAATATCGATACAAATTTATATATACCATAATAGATATATATGATATATATTTATGCTATTATAAACTTACATATTACTCAATTACATATATAAGTAATAATTTTTTAAGCGATGTTTAAACAGGTGAATGGGTTATTTCCCAGGGGAATCTATAGTGAAATAAAAGCTTTTTTATGAGGTTTATAAGAAAATAACATTACGTATACTATTTAAATTAAAGGCGGCACTCAAAAGGCTGGCCCAGATAAGATTAAACACTAAAATGATAATAATCTCCTTTTGTTTAATCATTGATAATCCCCAGGCTTAAAATGGCCGCATTGGCCAAATAAGTATTATTGTTAATGAAACCATCTTTGTTGATATTATTACATTATTATCTCCTATTCTTTGATAGCCCAGTGGGTAAGACTTCCTTACGGGGGATCAGACTTCGATTCCTGGCACGCGGATTACCAATCAGCCTGTAATAAGCCCTTTTCAGTCAGTCATCATATTATCAACCCATGGCTGGCCCACACGGGTCCGTTCCCACGCTGAGAAGGAGTTAAGACCGTAGTCCACCACGCTGGGCCAGCGCGGATTGGTGGACTCCACACACCGTTGCGAACATTATAGAGAACTCTCAGGCATGCATGCTCTCAGCATCTCAGGTTTCCTTACAATTTTTCCTTCACCGTTGAAGCAAGTGACATTTTAATTACTTTAAACGCCATAGTAGTAGTAAAAACTATATAGTAGTAATAAAATATATAGTAGTAACTGATTCAGAAAAATACGGATGGATTTGTCTTTCAATCAATATAATGTTATAAGACACCATTTTATTTGATTTATTTGTAATGCCTGTAATGTAGACGATCAATGGACAATGGACGCACACGGTTTTCTATAGCCCTATTCCAGATTAAAGCTCAACTACTCTACGTTTGTTTTTTTTTAATGGGTTCGGGTGAAATAGTCTGTCTGTGCGATTACAGTTATTAATAGAAATTTCACTCAAAGGCTATGATAGATTAAACAAAATTTTGCATTCTCGTCCATTAAGGACAAGTACAACAAATATAGATCACTAGAGATAACCAAGCATCCATTTCTAAAACACAGTCTGTGTTTTAGAAATTTTTTTTACTTCTAAAACACAGTCTGTGTTTTAGAAATGAAAAAAAATATATGACTAGGACTTCATAAGTTACAAAAACCATAACAGATAAAAACAAAAATACCACGTATAGAGACAGCATCTTAAAAATGTTACTATCGACAAATATACTCGTAAGTAGGTAAATCAAAATTTTTGTCCAATAGTTATACGTTTCAGTTGCCACAAGCCCATAAACTGTGCCGAGTAAGTTTGGTTTTTTTTAATAACGAATTTATTTAATACGTTACTTTCATAACATTTACCTGGGATCTTCCGCTAAAAGGCCAAATCGAACACCGCTGACTCATCGAGGTCGCCGTAACATATGTATGTGTATAAAGGGTGTATTTAAACATCTCTGACCACCCACATTACATGTCAAATAGTGGAAGCCTAACATCACACTGGGGTCTTTTTGTTTTACTTAACAACAGGTGATACAATAAAACGTATGGTTCGGTGCAGACCGAGCGACAAAACTACACTTTCCTCACAAACAGCTGAACACTATCCTAATTCAACAGGGGAACTATCATACTAGACCATCAATAAAATTTAAAAATTCAAAATTCATTTATTTCAATTAGGCCTACTTTATGAGCACTTTTGAAACGTCAAGTATGTCTGTTTGTAGTGACTCTACCACCGGTAAAATATATAATAATCTCTGACTCTACCACCATTTTGGTATGAACATTATATTCGGCAGTTTCCAAGTACTTTGTTGAATTTTATTCGGCAGTTGCCAAATCTTTCTTAAGAAAAATTTAGGCATAAGTATCTTGTTATACTTACTTAAGTAGATGGTAACATAGTGTATATTATGAAATGTAAGGTTTATTCCTTTACAATGTTTATTAATAAGCTATTAATACCCAACAACTGGTTAAAACTTGACCAGGCAATTAGGTAGAGCATTGTATTTTAAATATATAACAACTATGTACTGTCCATGTACCTCACAAAAACTAGAGAATAGAACAGAGAACTTTTTTTTTTGTCGTGGACCTCGATCTAGCAGTTATTTAAAAAATAACGGAAATATCCAATGGAATCCGAGCCGAACAATCGAACAAAATCTGTGAATTATTTTCAATAGATGGGGTACTTTGGATGGTACACTACAGTAGTAAAAGGCTAATGAAATCGTAACGCGCGACATGTCGTTAGTGTGCTCCACAGATACGGGTACGTTTGTTGACGCAGAGCGGTCATAGGAATCGACAAAGTGCAAACAGAAAAAAAAAGCGCCTAATTCACGTGAAATGGCACTCCTTTCTTATCTGTTGTTTTAAATTAAAACTATAAAGCAGATAGATAGCGTGTGTGCGCAGGATTAATGAGACTGGCAAAGAGAATAGCCGTTGTTTGTTGGGACAAACTGTGTAAGAGATAACTCTTTTGTGTAATATTTAGACGCGGTGTAATTTAAGTCGCTTTTTTTTTATTCTTTATTTTTGTAAGCAATCTCCTTTGGCGGACGGGTGATCCACTTAGTTTTATCCGCATTTACCTTAATATTAAGGAATAATTTATCATTTCATTGTTTCATACGCAATATTGGCTCAGATTTTAAGCCCCAACGCAAAAAGTTATAGGTTTGACCGTTTTATCTGTGCTGTAATTCGGTGTTTGCTTTAGAGATGAGAACATTACGAGATAGTTTTTAGAATAAAGCTTCCAATATTCCATCAGCACTAGTAACCAACGTAGCCGTCGATCGCGGATGTCACTTACGAATTTAAATTTCAGATCCGAGTGGCCAGATCGGTCATTTATTGATGAGGATATCCGCATCGGGATAATATCATCGTACTTTCCGCTGCTATTAAGGACTTCGTTCCCTTAAAACATTGGATAAGTGATTTCTTCAAATATAAACTTGCTTACTCTATTTTCTTCAAAATACCACCAAGTCGCATCTGGCTTATGTTTTCGATTTATTTACTACTCATAGCTAACTGAATTACGTTCATCCAATTAGAGAAGTTAATATATGTTTTTTTATATTCATCCAAGTTGTTCATTAATGTTTTGATTTACAAAGATTAAATTGTTATAAATATATAGCTGCTGTTTGGCGCCATTCGGGTACGGAATCCGAAAAAGCGGCAAATAAGTATGATTCCCAACTCTCAATAAAAGGTACATTAACCAAACCGCACGGTCAGATTTAAGCTACCATTACTAATCGCTGCCTAGTGAATTAAGTTCTTCCAAGTAGTTAGCGGCCGATTGAATTTTTTACCCTATCTCCACATGTTTCCCTCAGTTCTAATTTAAAATCGCGGGCTTCCGAATTTTGATGAACTTCATACTGTTTCTATTTTTGGTACGAATACGTTTTTTAGCCGCACCGAACGGAACGTGGGTCGGAGATTTTTACGTTTTCAAGTTTTCGCTCAAAAAAAGTTATCATTTTAGTTCAGATTTCGAGTTCAAATTAAAATCGTTGTAATTATAACCTAGCTTAGTTGTGTTCCTTTCTGTGACACGTTTGCATTTTTCTGCGATACGGGGAATTTAAAATGCAGTCTAAGACTGAAGATCCAGTAATCTGATTGGCAGTTTACCTCTAATCGATTTCTACGTCCCATGACACTATATACTTACTCTTCGGCGTGAGGACTCTTAACGCGCCCTGCTCTAAGAAGAACCTCCAAATCAGTGTCAGTTAAAACCTGAGTTTGAGCAAACCAAAGTTTGATTGTTCGCTTTTGTTCGGTCGAAGAGACCTCAATATATCTTACCGGGACCAGGCGTCGAGAAAATAACTTATAAAGTTAATCACATTTTTTTTTACATTTATTAAAAACCCAGTAGAAAAAAGTAGTAGTAGTTTTAGTAGAAGTAGAGCTTTTTGTGGCAGAGCTGGTCCGGGAGAGTATTAACGTCGTGCTTATTTCTGCCGCGAAGTAGCATTGCTGTGTTCCGATCTAAAAGGCTTGGTTGGTTTAGTGACAGGCTCATGTGCCAGCTTATTATCTATGCCTTAAGTTGATTGACACAGGACAGCACTTTGAAGGACGTATTCCTTGGATGCCCTGCGAAGTGGTAATTCATATATTTGGGATGGTTTTTAATTTACCATTAGGTAGCATGTCTGTTGTATCTGTGAAGCGGTGATAGCCCAGTGGTAAATGCTTAGTCGTTACTTTCGGGGGGCCGAGTTTGAATCTCAGCACGCACCTCTAACTTTTCTAAATTATGTACACTTTAGTAATTCAAACAGCACTTGCTTCAACGGTGAAGGAAAACAGTGTTAGAAAACCTGCATGCCTGGGAGTTCTCTGTAATGTTTTCAAAGGCGTGTAAAGTCCATCAATCCGCACTGGGCCAGCGTGATGGACTACGGCTTTAACCCCCGTGTGTGACCCGTACTCTGTAGGGGGCCGGTAATGGGTCACAGTCAATCATCACTATAAATGTAAAAAGGTATCGAAAACATGACATAAGTTTTTTATTATTTAAAAAAACAAAGCACCAATTTGAAACCCTCCATTTTATTCGGCAGTCGGTTAAAAAAATGTAACCTAACTGTGAAACAGTCGTTCGTGCTAAAAATCTATTTCATGTGGATTATAGTGGATCATAATATAAATGTAAATTGTTTATTCCATTGTTTTCCATAATGTGAATGTATTCTATACACGTCAATCGGTATTTGAACGTTTTAAATCTACATAGCCGGCTTAATCAAAATAAAAAATCTTGTTATTATTTTATTCATTCATCCCCTCCATTTCAACCACTGGGGATAAATATTATTATAATAGTGCACTATCATACCCTAATGCATTAAACAGGCTTACAGTGACGTAGAGTTTATATCAGGGCATATCCAGACAAACTATAAGGAAGACCACTCAAAAAAGTTCAACGTTAAAAGTAAGTTTACGGAAAAATAAAAGATTTTTCACCTAATAACAAATACGTAAAGATAAATAGTTAGATACTATTTGCTCTTTTGTTTATGAACTTATAGTTTTTGACTTAATTATTCTATTAAAGCAAATATTTACTGTAAATTATAGGCGTTAACTAGAAAACTAATAAAACTTGGATTGATCCAACTTTGACTTTACCTGACACTGATTTGAAGATGACTAAGTTTCTAAAGAGCTTCTTCTTAGAGCGCGTTAAGAGTCCTCACGCAAAAGATTAAGTATATAGATATCATCATCTCGCATGCATTCCGAAGATTCTATAATTTTAACGATACATCAGCGACTGTAACAGGCCCATTCAAATAATGAAGTTTTCAGTTGGTGTATTAATATAATAATTGTAGCTACATTTTACCTGAATATTAAAGTGTAAAATTTAAATTAAAATCCTCAGTAATCGTATAATCTGTAATACGCATTAAACATAATATATTTTTAATTTCACGCACAAATAAATATTAATTATTGTTGGTATAAAGTTTAGTGAGGAAAATTAAAATAGCAATATTGATATTAGAGAGTAGGTAATCTAAGATATTAATTATATGTTTGAATGTTTTGTTTTTATTATTATTTTGAATTAGAATTTTTGGTTATTGTTATTATTGTTTTTTTTTTTTATTCTTAATGTTATATAGCTTATTTTTATGTTTAAATTTAATTTAATTTGTTGTAATTATTACCCGTTCATACATTATTTTAATAGCAACTGCAACTGTAATGTCTTCACGATGTGCGTTGCTAAATAAATAAATATATATATATATAAATATCAGAATTACTACGCATAACATATTCCATTATAGGAGTTCGAGAACTTTTTATGGTAGGTATAAATACCCTTCACCGTAGACTATGTAGCTTATCCCTTAAGGCAATATTGTAAACGGTCATTGGGATTTTTAAGAGGGGTTCTGGGACACCAAATATACAAAGCGTATAAAAGTCGATTTACAGAAATGATTTTAAGTAGGTAACAAACGATTTATGAAACTGTAGTACATGTTTTACTTGAACATATATATTTCAGTTTAATGTAAAAGTAATCTAAATTAAAATCATCTTGAGATTAATATCATTCGTAATATGTAACTGAAAATTATTTTTTACTTTCGAGGACCTTATTGCTTTCATATTGATTAAGGCCTTATTGTTTTTATGTTAAAATTTAAATTCTAAATTCATTAATTATTTCTAGTAGACTTAGTTTATAAGCACTTTAGATGTCAAGTCAGTCTGTTTGTAGTGACTCTACCACCGGGTGTTGCTCTAAATACAGCTGATGTTGTGGTTGTCACAACGTATTTTATTATTTATCACAAAAGTTATTGAGAACATAGTCATAAGTTTTTTATTACCACGACTGTAATAACATATAGGTATAGCATTTTTTAACCCAATTAACCTTGTAATTCACTCACTGTCACTTGTGATTGCAAGTCTGCAAGTCAGGAGCAACGTGGTGGGTCTATGCTCCGTGTAGTGCCCATTGTTGGGCATTATTACTAAGCATGGTCACACTGATTAGTAACGGTGAAAACCGTCTGCAGCTGAAAGTGACAGACTGATTTGTAAAACACCTACAAATCATCGCCGGAAACTCCTACGACTAATTACCCCATCAAGTATTCATAAATGGCGACTCCACGTTATAGCTAGAAAGCTAGTGGCAATTTCGGTGGACAAGTTTTTTAGTATATTTTTTAGTAGAGGACTGCCAACGAATTCCACGTACCATTTGTTTTAGGCGCGTTAAATTTTCCCCAATAACTTTACTCCTCCTCCTACTAAAGATAAAAAGTATTTTATTTACGACTATGCAGATTTTAATTAAACTTCAATAATCAACAAATCTTATACCCTATTAAAGGCATCCCACTGACGCTTAAAAATGTATTACTATTAAATGACAGGTTTACATGAGAAACCTTAAAGTCACTTAAACAAGGATTATAATTCTGTAACAACATTGTCAAAAATATTAAAATAATACTGCTTTAAGCGTCAGAAGAAAGCACTTAGGGTACGCTTGGCATCTGTAGCGTACGTATGTAGCGTAAGATTTAAATTATATTATCATTTGAAAAAAGGGCAATCTGCTGATATTGCTGCAATCCTAAGCGGCTCTTCTTGGTAGAATCTGCCTTTCGAACCAATGATAGAGTCACTACAAATAGATTGCCTTGACGCTTGAAAATTGTTTATAAAGTTGAACTTGATTTTTTTTATCACCTAATAATTGGAAAAGTATGAATGAACGCTTCACAGTCATGGGTGCATTTAAAAATAAGGAATTATAATTTTTTATATTTTTTATATATAAATATACTACGACAATACACACACCGCCATCTAGTACCAAAGTAAGCACGTAGCTTGTGTTATGGGTACTAAGATAACTGATGAATATTTTTATGAATAATATACATAAATACTTATAATATGTAACATATAAACACCCAGACACTGAAAAATATTCATGTTCATCACATCAACTTTTTCCAGTTGTGGTTTATTATAGTAACGCTCAATTTTTTTTTAAATTTACGCCTAACTAATCAATGACATAAAACTACAACCGGCTCTTCACCTACCTGAAGGTAAAATCGACTGCTAGTTTAAACGTGACCTGTCGGAATCGCAGCAATTCTGATGGATTATAATAACATACTAAAGGAAAAGCTTTTTACTGGATTTCAATAAACAAAATGTCAATGTCTAGAAAGTTAATTTAATAGTTGTCGTTTTTGTGACAGAGCTCGTCCGGGAAAGTACTACCACCGTGTTTATTTATGCCGCTTAGCGGCATTGTCGCTGTACTGTGTCCCGGTCTGAGGGGCGTGGTTTTTGGTGTAATTACAGACACTTTAAATAATAAATAAATAAAATAAATAAATATACTACGACAATACACACATCGCCATCTAGCCCCAAAGTAAGCGTAGCTTGTGTTATGGGTACTGAGATAGCTGATAATTATTTTTTTATGAATATAATACACATAAATACTTATAATATACAGATAAACACCCAGACACTGAAAAACATTCATGTTCACACAAACAGTCTCCAGTTGTGGGAATCTAACCCACGGCCTTGGACTCAGAAAGCAGGGTCGCTGCCCAATGCGCCACTCGGTCGTCATCGTCGCCACTTTACATCTACGCCTCAGGTTGACGGTCACCGTACTTCGTAAGGACGTGTTCCTTGCATGCCCTAGGAAGCATTGATTTGTTTGGGCGTCAATTCAGTTTATAATTGAAAACTTTGGGTACCAGCAAAAAGGTTGGCTGTCTTCTCAAACAATTCATTTTGTATGGTTATTACTTTGTACAATAAACTTCCGGACTGTCACAAAAATCTACCACTAGTAAAATTCAAGCGAGCAATTCTTGATACTCTCAACAAAAAAAAACTATTATAGTGTAAAGAATACCTTAGTGACAGCCATATACCTACTTAGTTAACTTTTCCAACTGTATAACAACATTTGTAATTGTATTATTTTCCTAATTAATTTAAAATGACATTATTACTTATTTCTGATTATTGTATTTTTATTCTTTAAATTGTAATGTAATTTATATTTTATTTTTTATTTTTATAAACATTTGCACAATGTCTGTGACAGTCAATGTGAAGGGTCTGTTTAATGAAATGTGTTCTTGTTATGTACCCACTATTTGGCAAATAAATAAATATTAAAAATTATAAAAAAAAATTGCATATAAAGCCGTACTTCTCATACAGCGCTTCAAAGGTACACTCTTAATAATGAAGTTGCGAATTCTCACTGATTTGGTTAAAATTTTCGCAGCGTCAATACCCTCGCAGAATTATCTCCTCATGCCCTGCCTCATTATGTTCATTATTAAGTATAATATATAATTATGTTTGTTCATTAGCATGCTTTTAAAATAATATATCAATTTATTGCGAGTGACGCGCTAATTGTTCAGTTGCGAATCAGGACTAATTTTATTTATTCTCATGCATACGTGCCGCGACTTTGTCGGGCTTTTATCATCAAAACAATGCATTGTAGTAGTCAGTGGCGTAGTTTGACCACGGTATGCATAAAGAAGGAAGGTGCCATAAAATGGAAAAATCCTTCGCATTTATGAGTTACACAAAAAATGTAGGGTATGCAGTGCTTTTGTGCATGTATGAAGTGCACGCCACTGGTAATAGTAGACCTATAAATGATATAGCTCGGCCGGGGCAGTACTACTGCCATGGTAAATGGTTATTGCTGCCGCTAAGCAGCAATAACCATGGCTATTTACTATTATATTTTCCATTGACATCTTGGAGATGTCTCTTAAAGAGTTCAAAGTTTGTATTAAATGTAAGCTTATAGGAAAGTCCTATCATAGTATAAAGGACTACGTAACGTACGATAAAAAAGCTAGGGTGTTAATTATTGCTTTAACCAGGTTGCTCTTCTAATAATTTAAAATGACATTCTGAGATGGTGATAACAAAAAAAAAAAAACACCCGGCTAAGTTTGTTGTGGGCTTCTTCTTAGACCAGGACGCGTTTGGAACCCTCGTAGGTTTAGTTTGAAGATTACGATTATGGTTATCGCCAAAATCTTACTACCGTGTGATTCTCATTTAATGTATCAAAAGTGCCACCTATACTTGAATAAAGATATTTTTGACTTTGACTTTGTAATAAATATTATTAATATATATAATTATTGCAAATTATTTGCACGCCATATTCCGATGGCAAAATGTGATCATATTAATAAGAACTTACAGTCGTGGTGACTGTACCACGTTTAGGAAATAAAGAAATTTTGATTTGATCACGCTAAGACCCTTCAGAGTAGGGCAACTGGCAGACGAAACGACGCGGTGGGCAAAATAAATGTTAGCACAAATTTACCTAACTGTGCACAGCTAGAAAAACCGAGAATATATCATATAGCTGCCGTATATTAGCGACCGCGAACCACGAAAAGTAGTCGATGGATTGACTTGAATTTTTAACACAATGCTGCACCTCCACTGAGTTTCTATATCGCGAAAAACCGCGAATATATCAAATAGCTGCCGTATATAAGCGACCGCGAACAGCCAAAAGTAGTCGATGGATTGACTTGAATTTTTAACACAAAGCTGCACTTCCACAGAGTTCCTATATCATTTCGTATATCCGAATAAGCTACAGCGAACCGCGGCCGGGTTCAGTTACTAACATTCAAAATGTAAAACCCCGATTTAACCCCTTAAAGGTTGGCAACAGGTGTTTTACTATTTTTGTTCGTAAAATCTACTAACAAAATTGCGTGTCACGACACAGGGGATTGAATATCCTCCCTGGTGCAGCGGTGAGCGCTGTGGTTTTAGGTTTGTTGTCCTCGGTTCGATTTCCGGAATGCGTACGTCGGAAATTCATTATTTCTGATTGTATCTGGTCTGGCTTGCTTCGGTGGTTAGTTACACTCTGACCCACCGCGTCGTAAAAACTATACTCTATTTAGAGTAGATAAACAGAGTAGGTACCAAAAATAATCTTTTTGGATTATTTTCTACTAATTTTAATAAACAAGACGCTGCGGGACAGAAGGACTGTTGACCTCATAACATCTCACTGAATATATCTCAAAGATTACTTGCCTACATATACTTTCCGAGTCATAGGACTCGCCAAAATACTTCTATCAATTAGAATTTATATGAAAATGACGTCATTCGCGCTTAGCTCACCGCACACTAGCTTATTCAGAAAAACTGTGAATCACAGCGCAACGAAAATAATTAACGTTATCACAATGAACGAATGTAGGTAGAGCTATTGTATTACTAACTCATTTAGAATAATATTCAGTAGGTACCCCCCAGTACGAATTTTCAAGACGTGTTTTATAGTATAAAGGATTATGTAAACGATAACAAAGCTTGGGTGTGAACGATTGCTCTAATTGTCAGTCTGTCTGTCAACCTGGCTTCTTAAATATTTTCAAATGACAATGTAAGATGGTGATAACAAAAAGAACAACCGGCTAGCTAGGCTTTATATTTGATCATATAGCTTAGCTTTTGTCTTACGCTCGATTACGTATCCATACTTATATTACAAATGCGAAGTGTATGTCTGTATATTAGTTACATATGGTAACCAATCTTAAAGAACTGTGGTACAGATATAAGTTGAGATTAATCCCGAGAAAATAAAGAATTTCAATGGATATTACAAAAAAAAATTGATGATCGATTATTTTTTTATCACTAGTCTTATAACGCTCGAAAGAGGTAAATCCATACTTATATTACAAATGCGAAGTGTATGTTTGTATATTAGTTACCTATGGGCACCATCTTAATGAATTGTGGCACAGATATAAGTTGGGATTAAGGAAGGAGTTGGGGGAAGAATTTCAACTTTAATTGAATACAAACAAAATTTTTGATCTTTTTTTTATCGCTAGCCAGTGAGTCACTAGTGAGCCTTTAGGTTTATTTGTTTATTCAAGAAGGCATATTACACGAAAAGTAGTTAGTCCAATTTAGCGGGGCTAGAATTTAAAAAAATAACTCCATCCATTTTTGTGTGTTAAGTAACAATGGGGCAATAAAACCAACTGTTTGCTCGCATCATAAAAAAAGAGTAAGTAAAATATATTATAAAAAGTTATTACATAGTCCAGTGCACAGGATTCCTACCGTGGCTTTATAAGGAGGCATGCAATACACATTGCCGAGGGGGCCGTGGAAATCGAATAGGTATGTGCAAATGAGCATACGAGAAAAAGGTTCAGTTTTGTTCAGCATTAATCGGTACAGCAATTGGGTATCAATTAAAAGCTAGACGCCGCAACGGAACATTGTAGCACACGGTAATGCCGATCAGCATTATCCGGATAAAACCTTTTATAAGGATTTCTGAGTCTTATAACCATAATGGTAGTTTTTTTTACGTGGATGGTGATAGTAAATTGAAAATCCCATACAATTAAAAAAAAAAGGCATTCAGTGCTTTAATGCATATGCGAAGTGCATATCACATTGGAGGTTTTAATGCATTTATCTTTATAGAGCACGTTAAGCATATCACTAACACCTGATGATAATAGTTCACTAATTTGTATAAGTGCTGGCCGGAAGACCACGCAACGGTAAACGAAGCGTAGGTCGGCCCCCAACGAGGTGGAAAGATGACATCAGGCGAGGACCGTGGATTGTGGAACTCCCTACAAAAGACCTATGTCCATCAGTGGACGTCCATTGGTTGAAGTAATGTCGATGATGAAGTTGCATTATGTTGTGCTGACCACCATCAAAGCAGCGTGGTGGGTCTAAGCTCTACAAACCTACCCTGGAGAGAGAAGGCCCGTGCAGTAAATACTGACACTGAAGAAGCTGATAAGTGTATTCAGAATTAGGATCGGTTTTGTTGTTGAAAAAACAACACCGACTTTAAGTGCCGACCAGCATATATGTAACCTAAATAAACCTAGAAGTGTAGTTATAATGTATTAGATTATTTCACTGTCATGCCTCAACGAAGACTACAATGTTGCTATTAATCATTTTTTATACAAACATTAGACTTTGCGTGAGAATAAAATATAGGTTTCTAAACCGATAAAAAATCCACCGCTGCATGCGAATGCGTCTAACTATCGCTATTAGAAAATAAATTTCATTAAATGCCATACGATGTATTATTCAATCCATCTTATTAAATACAGATAATTGTTCCTATATATATATATATATATATAAATATATATATAATAGGTAAATAAAAACATTTTACGACAATGTTAAAATGAATAATTTTCCATTGTAACTACTTCAAAAGTATTTTTATTCGTAAATATTTTTATTTAATTTACAATTTAGTGTAACATTTTCAGGAATAAAAATGTAATAGCCATTCTTATTCCTGAAAAAATCTTATTAAATACATCTAATTGTTCCTATATATATAAATATATATAATAGGTTACCAAAAACATTTTACAACAATGTCAAAATGAATATTTTTCCATTGTAACTACTTCAAAATTATTTTTATTTAATTTACAATTAAGTGTAACATTTTTAGACATAAAATGTAATAAACAAAAAAATTAAAAAACTTCTGACTTTCAATATTGTGTACATTATTCTACTAGGCAAGCCAAGGTCATGTGGGCAGATTGTCACCCGAATATTAACAGGCCTTTTTTTTGTCGTGTTGGAAAAAAAAGCTTTACCGACTTTTAAAGACCCCTGTCCTTTTGGGCAGGACAGAGGTTATGTGGGACTCGTATTCACAAACTAAAAACCACCACGCCATGTCCCTCTCGTTGGCTTTAGTAGACGTCCGGGGAACCCGTTGTACACTACCCAGACGTCTATCAACCGCCTCAACCGATTGCCAGGGCTACTACACTAAGGTGGAGGGGATGAGGACAGCTTGACGCACCCTCAGACAGTTGGGAGACATATAGTGACAGGTAGCTAAACTATTGACAGGCCTGAGACGGCGGCGTGCCGTGTAGCGTGCGCCTGCCTCAAGGTCAAAACCTTGGCGAGAGTGCGGTGAATACGCAAGTGAATGCCGTACTCTCACTTATAGGTCTGTCCAGGGACACACAGAGTTTTTAGTGGGTGCAAGTTCTCTGTTAAAAAAAAGCCCTTTTTATGTGACACCCATGAGGAAGTTTATAAAAAAAAGGTAATTCTTGAAGACTGATAAAAAGGTATTTCATAATTGCGCCAACGCGCGGTACTTGTCAAAACGCTCTTCATGCCAGAGTCATGCTTGATCGAATCCTACTAGTTCAGTTTTTCGAGTGGGTAATAACCGCATGTACAAAAGAATAGACAAGGTTGCCTCTTCAAGGTTGTCTGTATCGCTATAGACTTATTTACCACCAGGTGACATTGCTTGATTGATTGATTGATGGCCCACTGGTGCAGTGGGCAGCGACCCTGCTTTCTGAGTCAAATACCGTGGGTTCGATTCCAACAACTTTAAAATGTTGGTGTGATTAACATGAATATTTTTCAGTGATTGTGTGTTTAAATTAGCGCTAGTTAAAGGCAGTTATCGTCTACTAATATATAAAGCTGAAAAGTTTGTTTGTTGGTGTGTTTATTTGAACTCGATGATTTTTGGAACTCAAGGTCCGATTTGAAAAAAAAAATTCATTGCTGGATAGCCCATTTATTTAGATGGGCTATATATCATTCGCTAAGACCAAAAGGAGGATAGCACCAATGAAGAATGTTTCAAATCAAAGTTTTTTTTTTCTTTTTGAGAGCTTCCGCTGCGTGCGCTGCTTAAAAAGTTTCGATAAAATAATGTATGACAATTTTTTTCCCCTTTAAAACTTCTAGAAAAGTCGGCTTCAGCAAATGTCTATCCATTAAGGTTGCCTTAACGCGGACAAGGTCGCGAGGGGCCGCTAGTATTTCGACATTATTGCTACCTGTACGGGAGCTATGGTGATACGCTCTACCGAAACAATAGGAAGATCTTCCTCTGTGCCCCGATCACGATCACCCGTGATCGTGCTCGGGGCCGAGGTCCGAACATTCATTTTTGGAAGTTGTATATATAGGCATTCTTAGTGAACACTTCGCTAGCGCGATGCAAGTTTTTTGTGGCGCCATCTAGTTCTGTAATGTGGAGGCCGCTACACTACCTATCCACTAATCAGTCTAATCAAGGAGACGTCAGAATTAATCGTACATACTATAATAAATAGCCTTATCGCGAATTAATCACCGGCCTAATACTATATTTTTTTCTTACTTTTTTAATTACGCACGTTAATTGAAATGCGCGTCGCACGTGTTCTTTCACGGTTATAAAGCTTTACTAATGAAGTATTGTTTATTTTAATATTTTTATGGCTGTGTATATGTTTTAATACACGCTCGGGCACGTATGCTACTTACTCCGAGAGTTCCTAAAGAACACCAGTTGAAGCATTTAATCTGATACGTAATAATAATAACTCAATTGATGGCTAATGGGAAATAAAATAAAAAAATAAAATAAATAAATATACTACGACAATACACATATACCACCTAGCCCCAAAGTAAGCGTAGCTTGTGTTATGGGTACTAAGATGACTGATGAATATTTTTATGAATAATATACATAAATACTTTAAAATATATATATAAACACCCAGACACTGAAAAACATTCATGCTCATCACACAAACATTTTCCAGTTGTGGGAATCGAACCCACGGCCTTGGACTCAGAAAGCAGGGTCGCTGCAAACTGCGCCAATCGGCCGTCAAAAAAAAAAAATGACAATGACAAAATGACAATGAAGCAAGTGATATTTTGATTGCTTAAAACGCACGTCACTTAGAAAAGTTAGAGGTGTGAGCTGCGATTCGAACTCGATCCCCCGATAGTGAAGTCGATCTCACTAGGCTATTACCGTTTATTATTAACATTTATTAGTAGTAATATCCGGATACGTGGTAGGACAAAACCGAACCGAAATCAGCGCTGGTACTAAGTAGGTAAATTGTGACAGAAAAGTCCTATAATGGGAGCTGCATTAAAGCAGTTTGGAAATCTAAGTTCTTAATACCTTTCTGCGATATGTACAGGAACCTTTATCATAGTTAGATGGTAAAGGTTCCTGTACACAGAATATCAGTATACTGTCGGCCATTCATAGGTTGCTGATGGTGGTAATATACAATTTGTATCGCAATTTTCTATTCTAATTATTCTTAAAAGGCAGACAACCGACATTCTCATAGTCAGGGTAACAGCCGTTTCAAACTTTTAAAAGTCACTCCACTACTTCTACATGCAAAGCGAATGAAACATTAATTGCCGCTCTTTCTAAAGCCTATTAGATATTCTAACTGAGTTTCGGGTACGAAACAGGCGCGGATTTTTTACTCCCAACTTCTATCTTATTCATTATTTACAAAGAATGTCGCAGTAGGTAGGTATATCGAAGAATATGCACGTCCGTTTAAATTCATTACCAGATGAATTCCGTAAGATGCCTCTCAATAAGTTTATAGAATAATCATATTATTATATTAAGGTATGTATGATAAAAAAGCTTGGGTATGAATTGTTCTAACTTATAAAAAACCCTGGCTAAGTTTGTTGTGGGCTCTTCTTAGACTAGGGCGCGTTTGGAACCCTCCTAGCTTTAGTTTCAAGTAACAAATGCAGTTATCACCATCACCTAACATTAGTGTTAACATGTTAAATCTATGAACGCTTCATTAGTGCCTGTGATAAGGTCTACAGGAAAAAAACCTATTTGAATTTGAATTTTAAATTTGTATTCAATTAACTTCTAATTTAAAATAGAAACTAATGTTTTACGAAAATTACGAGTAGTTGTCTTATTGTTGGACATAAGTAGCATACTTTTTAACCCAGAAAATCAAAAGATCCATGCGAAATTCACTTCAAAGTTCCTTGAACATTTTGTAATTCCTGAATTTACTCTGATCCGACCTGGTTGGAGGCTTTGGCCGTGGCTGGTCACCTACCACTCTACCAACAAAGACGTGTCGCTAAGCGACTTAGCGTTCCTGTATAACGTCGTGTAGTATGGGCAGTGTCCACTTCATAAACACAAAAGCACTGCCTTCCCAACATTGTTCCTATAGCTCGTGTATGAGTAAGTTTTTTTTTTATTTTCCGTCTTCTTTCTGCTTACCTTCCCTGGTGAAAAACTCTGTGCACGCCACTGAGTATGGGTAAGTATAATGTAACTCATAACAGGTTAGCCCGTTACCATCTTATACTGCATTGTCACTTAAATTCGACGACATTGCTTTTAAGGGCTAACGCGTAAAGGAATAAAAAAGAATACCTATTAACAAGTTTTTAAAGCAACGGTTCGCTATAAGTTACATATTTTACTAGCTTAACCCGACCACGCTTCGGTATGGCTCAGACTGATATGAATTCCCACTCCGTACCGTACCGTAAATTAAAAACTCCAAATACCAGAATCATCTAAACAAGCCACACACGAAATTCCAACAATCCAGTTGCAATACGCTCGACAACAAAGGGGAGTTATAATAATAAAACTTCAAACGCGATTGTTAACAGTTAACAATTTTTCCAAACGCTGCTGTTAATTTTTAACTCAATAGCACAAACATTCACTTATCTATGATTATTGCAATGCTAATTGTGGCGGAACAATATCCTTTTGTTACGAAGACCCAGTTTTACTTCGCAAATACTAAATTACTCTTAGGTACATTGAAGAACAATGGGTGAAACACTGATAGTATGTACATAATATAATGCACTCGAAATGTGAAATGTTGCTACCTAAAAACCGCTAGAGCAATGCTCGGAAAATGCTTCATTAATGACGCCGAATCTAAGTATAAACATATAAGTATGTAAAACATTTTTTTTTGTCAGTTTTAGACTTTGAAACCATCAAATCGATTCGCCACAAACCGGTTTCATTTAAAAGGCAATACTTAATGCCAAGATATGACTTAGACAACTAAAACAATCGATCAAGTTAAGTTTTGGAATAGTCATCATCATCATATTACCGGCCCACTACAGAGCACGGGTCTCCTCCCACAATGAAAAGGGGTTAAGGCCGTAGGGCACCGCGCTGACCCAGTGCGGTGGACTTCACACACCTTTGAGAACATTATGGAGAACTCTCAGGTTTGCAGATGACCTGATGAAGTGATATTTTAATGCTTAAAATGCACATAACTTACAAAAATTAGAGGTGAGTGCTGGGATTCGAACTCGACTGCCCGGAAGTGAAGTCTAAGTCCTACTTACTGGGCTATCACCGCTATACCCTTTTCTAGCACAGTAGCACACAGCGGGCATACGCTAGTCACATATCAGTAACCTACAGGACACAGGTCTCCTTGAAAACAAATATTCTTTACTTCGAGTACCATGTTACAGGTTGTTTTTAAAATTCAAGTTTATCTTTTGTGACTCTACCACTGCACCGGTGCAGTGCGGAGATTCTAATGAGTAGGCAAGACATACTTTTTTATTGCTTTTAATCAACTACAAACTAGCCCAGATAAGTGATAGTGAGGTGCAGTCTAAGTTAGACGCGGGCCAACCTGTCAGAACGACAGTTGTATTTAGCCCATACTCCTAATCAGTTTCTTTGCACATCTTTCATTAAATCGCTAAATCGCTTCTTCGTCTTTAAGGTATTAGCCATGGCTCTAGGCCTCTACGTTTAGTAATTATAAATTCCCATGTTGTACCTGCTTGGATTCAAACGGAACCTCCCACTTATAAAACCACAGCGCTCACAGCAAAAGAGGTCGTCCAAACTTTTAAGTTGTACATTTAACCAAAGGTCAACGGTTTCCACTGTTTTAACAATTTCATTTAATCTTGCAATTAAAAATGTAGCCGCTTCGTCTACAGCTTTTTGTCCCACTGCTGGGCACAGGCCACGTGTCTTACAGGAGAGACAGATTTAGAGCATAGACCCACCACGCTGCTCCAATGCGGGTTAGTGGGCTTTAACGACTATTACCACGATTGAATGATAATAACCGGGACCGACGGCTTCTACGAGGCACGGGAGCTGACAACCAACTTCCTAACGCCGGGATTTTTGACGTAATAGTAAATACACAGCACCTTATATATTTAAGCCCGACCGGGATTCGAATCCAGGACAGTTACGGCAGTTACAAACGTCTAATGTACTCCTCAATTTACCTTTTAACCCGTGCGCTATAACCTTGACAGATCGAAAACTGCCTGAATCATGTTATAAAAGCTCGATATCCAACGCCCACAAAGCTTTAGCTTTTGCACACTACGCGGACGAAGTGTCGAAGCCACTAATCCGACTTCATTATTACTAAGTCGATTATTTGTATCTATTCTTGGTTTATAAAGACTAATATTTTGTCTCGGAGTGACTATATCCAACGCAAGGCTTCCTCGTGATTTTTTACTTTACGGTTATAGTAAGCGATATTTTAATTGCTTGAATCAAAACGCACATAACTCCGAAAAGGTAGAGGTGCGTGCCGCGGATCGAACTGGTGTCCCCCGAAAGGTAAGCTGGACCCTTACCCTGTAAGCTATCACCGCTTATAAGACTCTACTACCACAGCAAAGATAGTTATAAGAGATCCGATAAAGCCGATACAGCAATCGCGTTTGCAAATGTAGCTTTGTTTGTTACCCTTTCACGCAAAAACTACTTAACCGATCCTCATAAAACTTTGCACACATATTCTTGGAAGTGTTAGAAGTAATATAGGATACTTTTTATCCCGACATTAAGCTCGGCTCCTTTGGGGGAGGGGATGAAAGTGTTTGACGATTTTACACCATAACTCTAACAAATTATAACCGTTTTAAATAATTATTTTTGTACTTACTATAGAGGTTCAAATATGTGTTTAATTTTGCTTAAACTTTTTGTAGATCTGATGTATTTAGTTTGAGTTAGAGGACAGAACTCCTCAGCGGAAAACAGCAAACCCCTCATTTGAGGCTTAGCGATACTTAATACTTAATTTTTTTTTTTAAATACAACGAAATTGAATGCCACATCGAAAAACAAAATCAAACGCAAACGAAGTCGCGGGCAACAGCTAGTATTATTATAAAAGTATAGTTAGTTCTCTAAAACATATAATTTTCGATTATAGGTCACAAGGGATGACATTCCTCGATTGTGCGAACTTTAAAAAAAAATGTTTTCTACCAAATAGCTAGAACAGTGGTTACAAACATACTTATTTTTAAGTGGATAAAGTCGATGTTTTTTTTTGTATTGACATAGGTACTTATTAAGAGCCAAGCCTTTAGAATCTTTGTAGTTTAAAACGAAAGGGGTAATCATAAAAGTTTGTTAGATACTTGATAACAAAAAACAACGCAAAGTTCACGATATACATTCACTGAACATTTCAGTTCCATTACTATAATCTGCAATAGCTCAAAATTTGCAGTACCGGATTATAGCTTAAATTATCATTGTAATAAACGAATGGAATTGTGAGCGTAAAGCCGTGGTCGGTCACTAATTAATAACGTAAGAAGTCAGTTGGAAATTATTGCTGCACCTGCAACGTTGTGAAGAATGTAAGGGACCTTTTTCACGAGACAATATTTACACAGCGGTGGTTGCCCGTCCGACGTCTGCGTCCTTGACTGAACTGAATTCCTAATGCGCGAGAACAGACAAAGTTAAACAGCCCCGATTCTCTATTAATGAAAGCACTAACTTACAGGTGTAGCGTGTACTTGATAAGTAATGTACCAACTCATAAGTGAGTTAGCTCGAGCATGTATCGATCTGCGAGTGTACGGATGCCCGCGTTGTTTTTTTTATATATACACGTTAACCCTTGACTGCAATCTCACCTAATCGTAAGTGATGTCTAAGATGACAGCGGGCTTACCTGTTAGCATTACAGAGTGGCGGCATGTCTTTGTTAGTAGGACCTAACAGACCAGAAAAACTCATGGTCACTTAGCGGGCGATGGAGAGAGCTATTTTGAGAGTATCTCTACGTGAAGGAGATATGAGGAGATCCGTAGAAGAACTAGAGTCACCGGCATAGCTCAGTGAGTCGCAAAGCTGAATTTGCAATAGGCGGGGCACATAGGTCTGAGAACCGATAAACGTTGGGGTTCAAAGGTGCTGGAATGGCGACCCTGCGCAGGTTAGTGGACATCAGACGAGTCGCTGGCAGCCGCTGGAAATAAACGGCCCGTTACCGTGGATTTTAGAACTCCGAAGCCCTGTGTCCAGCAGTGGACGTCATTCGATTTAAGTTATGATGATGACGATGAGATCAGAAAGGAAAAATTTATAAAGTATGAACTACCAAATGGTCCATGCCGGGAATCGAACCCAGGTCCACCCACTTATAGGACCAGTAACTGAAGGTAAAAAACGGTAATCTATCAAGAAAGCAAAACGTTCACGGATGGCATCCTACAAAGTGCCGTCATGTTACCAGCGACCTGAGTCGTGTTTGTTAAGACTCATGTCCCTGTAATTACACCAGCAACCACGCCCTTCAGAAATACTGCTTGGCGGTAAAAATAAACATAGCGGTACTACTTCTCTAGGTGAGCTAGCTGTCATAAAAATCACTATAAGTATTACAATATTAAATCTGTTCATCAAACTACGCATCAGTAGGTGATTTTGGACCTGCCAATGCATAAGTTTAAGGAATCTGTTAAAACACATTTATTACAGCGAGGTTACTATAAAATTGATGAATTTCTTAATGACAAGGTTGCTTGGAAGCATCCGGCTCCGCTTTCAGCTCTCACAAGATAGAAAAATGAATGTTAAAATGTAAAATGTAAATTGTTGATGTTAGAAAAGAGCAACTGCTGAGTTTCTTGCCGGCTTCTTCTCGGTAGAATCTGCCTTCCGAACCGGTGGTAGAGTCACTACAAACGGACAATCTTGAAGTTTCAAAAGTGCTTATATTGGGCCTACTTGACATAAATGAATTTTGAATTTTAAATTTTGAGTATTATCATAGAAAAAGTTTTCATGAACTCAATGGTGACAGTAGATACATTGTTCCAATAATAAATATCTTCCTTATTTATAGAGGTGTAGACATCGACTAAAAACCAAAATATATTACATGCGCAGTTAAGATTGAAATATAAATAATGTATCAGCCAACTGCCTCGTTGGTCTAGTGGCCAACATGTTCGCCTATGAGGTCGTGGGTTCGATTCCCAGATCGTACCAAGAATAATAAGGTCCTTATGCTTTTCTAATCCCTAATTCTGTCTGTCCTATAAGTGAAGAGACCTGTGCCTATAATAGGGCATTAATAGGCTGATCAAAATGATCGTTCAAAGTATTATTTAAAATAAACAGATAGACGCTTCAAATTAATTCATTTGAAGGCATCTACGTGTCTGTTTTCTAGTCAATCTTCAATTAAGCGGGGCACTCGGTTAACGAACCGTCAAGTGCCATATTATTAATATGTCACTAATTGGCATATATAATTAACAATTTGTTTAAATAATTAAGTTATCTATTACTTTTGTACATTAATAAATATGGTATGCGTGTATTCGTAGGCGTTACGCTTTTTTCTATTTTACGTCGGTACTTCTGCAATGAAAGCTGCGTGTTCATTCATTGGACGAAGTAATGATAAGGAAAAAGGTTCCTAGATAAGTGAATAGTTTTTAACTTCCGTTTTAATGCCGCTCGATTATGTACCGCATTTATATTTGTGAATAATTTATTTTGGGGAAAGATCGCCATCTCGGACACAGTCTCCTCTCAGAAGAGTTGATTTAGACCGTAATCCACCACGCGTGCAAAGTGCGGGTTTGTACACACACGTATACGATATCATGAGGAAGAACTCTCAGGCGTTCAGGCTTCCAAACGTTTTTCGTTCACCCTTAGTAAGTTACATTTAATTGCGGAGAGAGAGCACGTATCAATTATTTTGGGTTATTTTAATTGTAAAAAGGCCACAATCAATGATGTAAATTTACTTTGATAAATAAATGACAAAGCTGCTCGTCAAGTCAGATTATTTATTGAAAGAGAAGTCTATTTTAACGTTTGAATTAGGTATTGATAATTGGTTTAAAGAATTATCGTTTTTTAAAACTTTTCATTTAAATTGTATTCTGGCAATGCTTTTGTAATAATATTTATTTTGTCTTTAAATAAAGATCTCGTTGTCTCTTATACGAATTAATATTTATTACTATCTGTCTTTTTATGGCGTTTTTCCGCGTAACTTAAACGTAATGGCGCATTATTTATTTTAATTAATATCTATACATTGTAAGAAACCAAATTTAATATTTTTAAAAATAAATTATAACAAAAATTTCGCTTAAATTTTGAATTGATTGAATTGCTTTCTTGAATGTTCTTTCTTTCATTTTATAAGTAGATAAGTACAGTTAATTCATTTATGTCATTTATTTGAGTTAATTTATAATTTAAAAGTATATTTATATTGCTTTAATAAAAACGCGCAATTGCCTTTAGGAAAAATTTAGTTTAGAAAGTAGATAGTACCTTATCTACCAACCTCTATAATTTTTTACCGTTAATTCATTTAAGTTCGCTATTAATTATTTAATAACGCTTTATATAATTTGGAAAAACTATTTAAAATAAAACATTTTACTATTTAATTAAATATATAGATAAATATATTTATAGTTACTTTGATATATAAATTCATATTGTCTACGCCTGCTTTTATTTATTTATTTATTCTTAACAATAAACAATGATGTTATTACGATATATTGTAAAAACATTAAGTAAGTACAAATAAACATTTGTTTTTTTAACTATCAGGTTTTTTTAAACATTTGTTTTTTAACTTTAATATTAATTTTTATACAAAAAATATTTTGTTGTTTTAATCAATGTAAAATGCGTAGTGCGTTTAATAGTTTTGGTCCTGATCAAACATGGAATGCACGCCATTAAAGATAACGCGTGAAATCTTTTCTGAAAAGATCTACTGTGTTGATTAATTAATAATCACTACAATAAATTAAGTGCTGGCAAAACTGTTTAATTATTTATTTTAATTAATTCTATAAATCTGGTATAAGTAAGCTCGCCTTTATTATTAAAAGCTTTGTTTTATTATCGGCTTGAAACAAAATCGCACGTCTGGTGTATGCCTTAAGGCGCGGCAAAGGGTGAGACAATGTGACGGACCTATCTCACCAAACAGCTGAGCTTCTTGATCCTCGCAAAGCGATCTCAGTCTTACACCACTTACATAAAGTCGAAATTAGTTTATTTGTTGCCAAACATAAATGCCGATCGTTTTATAAAGGTATGAAGTAAAGTCGTAATTATACATTTTCAAAGTTAATAGATAGAATAATGTTATTGCACGTTTTGGTATAAGTATATATTTTTTTAATTTCTCTCAGGTTAGATATGTAGGTTTTTCGTTATCAATTTACAATAAAAAAATTAAATTTGTATAGGAAAAGTCACTAAATTTATAAACTTTGATGAAATCGTAAGAAAAAAATTATATATAAAATTTTGTAGTTGTTTAAATTTTAAGTAAGTACTATTGGTAATTTTTAATCGAATCTGTGTCGTCTTGGCAGTAAGATCGCCCGCGTGCCGTCACGGTAAAAGGCATGACACTCATTATGCCCTTATGACACTGCATATTTAGTTTTTATTTTATTTGATTCTAATATATTCATTAAAATGGCAAGAAAAAATGTATTTATTTTATTTTGTTTCACTAAATATTTCGTTTATTAAGTTAAAGTTTCTTTTCTGCCCGGGTGTCCCGTGATAATAAGTTTTTTTTTATTAATCTGCTGATGGACAGATTTTTAAGCAATTTTACGCACGTTCGTGTGTTCGCCTAAATTTCAAATTATAACATTTTAAAATTTAATGTTAAATTTAATTTAGAAACATGAAGGCTCAGGTGCGGGATAAATTATATTTCTTAGATCACCGTTGCAGTCCCATAAACATTTCGAGCGCGACGATTTATGCACCTTTTTTCCACGGCGCGGTGTATAGCTTCGATACAAAACATCAAAAAGTAAAAGTACACTAATTGCAAAAGTTTGCGAAACGGGGGAGGACGGCGGGAAAAGCGAAAGGTGCAAGTGCGGGCGTGCGGGGCGGGGGCGCGACTTACCCGTTCCTCCTCGCGGATCATCTCGGCGATGCCGGGGCGGATGTCCACGTCGTCGGCGTGCAGCGCGGGCGCCGCGGGGTCGGGCGGCGCGTGCAGCAGGTCGGCGGGCGACGTGCGCGGGCTGGAACCATCCCCCGAGCGGCGGCGGGCCTTGCCTCCGCCCAAGCCTGTCACGCCGCCGGCGCTGGCGCCACCTGGGGACTCGGCCTCGCGGCTGCCGGGCCTCTTGGCGGCGCGGGCCTCCATGCCTCCAGCGCGCAGCACCGCGTGGTCTCCGCTCACGTCCGTCAAACCCCTTATCTTCAGCGTCTCAGCGACCTTGAGCAGCGCCGCGATCTGGTCCTGCGACACGTTTATCTCTCCACGGTACATGAAATCCACCACCGCCTTCAGGTCGCAGTACTTGATGTCGCGCATTATTATGATCGGATGCCTACACGGGTTCTCCATGAAGAGCGTCTGGAAGTAGGGGCTGCACGCGGAGAGCACGACCTTATGCGCCTTCAGGCTGCGGCCCTCGCAGGCGAGCGTCACGTCCACGAAGGACTCGGTCTGCAGCAGCTGGTCGAAGCAGTTGGCCAGATTGGCCTGGTAGTTGTTCCAGCGCAGGCAGAACTGCTGGGGCGAGCCGTCGGCGGCTTCCCGGCCGTCCATCGCCGCGGGTTCCTCCTCGGCCGGCATGCTTCTAGCGGCGGCGAACTCGCATCTGCAACGTAACGCGTAGAGTATGAAGCACGCGACGCATGCACCGCGGGCGACGACTCGCGAAACACTGAGCGCGGTGTTCGAGGCGCGCTCGGCGGGGCGCGCGGGCGGGCCCGGGGGCGGGGCGTGCCGCAAGCGAATGGCCGCTGCGCCCTGCCCACGGCCCGCCCCGGCCTGCCCGCGCCCGCATCGATCCCGCGGCGCCCGCGCACGCTGCCCGCCCGGCACGCGAGCACGCCCGCGCGCTGCCCGCCCTCCGCCTGAGCCCGCGCGCCGCACGGCCAGCGACATCCTCACTTCCGCTGGCTTGCAAGTCAACTCGCAACTTTGTTGTTCGTACCTACTGCAGGCAGGGTGTAGCTTCACAGACTGATTCCTTCTCTCATAGCCTAAATCCTACTAACATTATTAACGTGAAATTTAATCGAAGTTATTTACTGTTTCACCTCAAATTTAATTAGGTGCTAAATGACAAAACTGTACACTAATAATATTGACCTATCAGAAGAACACATGGACTATACTAATTAATAAATATATTTGGTTAATTAGTAGGTATATGTATAAACAATAACTGTCAAGTGAGTTGGGAATAATTCTGCACCTGCCATCTTGGTGTGTAAACCTTTACAGTTAGGCGAGGATAATTTAGGTACCTACCTACCTACCTTATAAGGATTATTAGTCTTTAACAGTATCAAAGAACATTAAAATCTCACAGGACATCACACACATCAGGTAATCTTTAACAAGGCTTTAGTATTTCTTTTACCGACTTATAGAAAGGAGATTCTCTGAATTCGATGGTTATTAAAGTGTCTTATGGATAACTAGATAGGTAGACCGATTGGCGTGTTATTATTTTTTCAATTCGACAGTTATCACTTCTTTCTGCTAAAACCCATAACTAAGGTGCTCTATTTTAACACCACGATTGTATATAAGGTGTGTTAAATATACCGTAATTGTGTGTATGTAAATTAGTAATAACATAATAAAAAGAAAAATACAATTTAGAGAGAAAAAAGGAAATAAAGTGATTTTGATAGTTTTAGAAGTCTCACAGCAAAATAATATAATTAGCCAAGACCGCATTTACCTAGGCTAAGCTTGGCTACAATAGTAATTTAAAAAAAAAACAAGCAAACAGGCCAAAGAAGGTTTTATTTATCAAACTGCCCTATTGGTCTAGTGCTTAGCAAAATCAACTACATATCATGCGGGTTTACGCGCGGGTTCGATTCCCGGGTTGGCCGATTTTTTTAGATCTTGCAATTTCTGTTATTGCATTCTTACTGGGCTTAGTCCACCCCAGTGCTTTGAGCAGGTTAAGCCTTCAGTCCGGGTTTTTAAGCAACGGAACCAAATCAATAAATAAACAAATAAATAAATATAGGTACCTACTACGACATTGTCCGCGCCATCTATCCCCAAAGCGTAAGCTTTTGTTATGGGTACTAAGATGACTGATGAATATTTTTATGAATAATCAGGCAACCAAAGGCGTTTAACACAGCTCAAGAAGAGAGTTAGGCGGTGCATATAAATGCGTGGTAGTTATAAATAAATAAATAAATATACTACGACAATACACGCATCGGCATCTAGTCCCAAAGTAAGCGTAGCTTATGCTATGGGTACTAAGATGACTGATGAATATTTTTATGATTAATTCACATAAATACTTTTAATATAACAGATAAACATCCAGACGCTGAAAAACATTCATGCTGATCACACAAACATTTTCCAGTTGCGGGAATCGTACCCACGGTCTTGGATTCAGAAAGCAGGTTCGCTGCCCACTGCGCCAATCGGCCGTCTAGTTATAAGTTAGAATGCCATAGGAGGCTAAACCTATCTGCCTTTTTTTAATAGATTAAAAAGATAGCCCGAATTATGCTAAGTACGTACTTGTGTAGAAAACCATACATATAAAAAATAAGTAAGTTTATCTATATATTATAAGTATTTATGTACCTATATTATTCATAAAAAATATTCATCAGTTATCTTAGTACCCATAACACAAGCTACGCTTACTTTGGGACTAGATGTCATCTATATAACTACCAAAAGTTTAATGGTAATATATATGTTTATTTATATGCACCGTCTACTTCTCTTCTTGAGCTGTGTTTAACGCCTTTGGTTGCCTGGAAGAGGTCGCTATGTAGCGATAAGGCAGCAAATTTTTATTTATAATTTTTCTATGTGCTTATGTGGTGTACAATAAAAGTGTATCCATTTATTCATTCATTCAGACCACAAATTTTAAGTTTATAGGTTCAGTATATTGGTTAAATGGCTGAAGCTGTGATAGCGCAGTGGGAGCTCGATTTAACTTTCGGGGGGCCGAGTTCGAATCCCAACAAGCACCTCTCTCTTTTCTAAGTTATGTGCGTTTCTAACTATTAAATATCTCTTGGTTCAACGTTGAAGGAAAACATCGTGAGGAAACCTGCATGCCTGAGAGTTCTACATAATGTTCTCAAAGGTTTGTGGAGTCCACCAATCCTTACTGTGCTAGCGTGGTGGACTTACTGCCTCAAACTGTTCTCATTATGGGAGGAGACCCGTGCCCTGTATTGGGACGGTAATGGGTTGATAGGATGATGATAACGGCTAAATTTAGGACGATTATATTATAAACGCGTTAAACATATTGTATTATTTAAACTCAAATAGCTTACCTATAGAGATTTTGAGATTAGGTTAGTAGGTACCTACCTAGTTCGATAGAGATAAAATTTCCTTAAGGAACGCTACAGTGGATGGGCAGTGGCGTGCACTTGATACATGCACAAAAGCACTGCCTACCTAATATAACTAGTGAAGGAGGGGAATTTTTCAATTTTATGGCATGTATGCTTTATGGCTGGCTTAAGACCTTGTGCACGCCACTGGATGGGATGATGACAAGGTAGTTAAGTACCTTCCTATCTAACTAAATTGCAGAATTCTACCTCATCGTCATCATCGTCATCACACGATAATCATCGTAACCGATGGATGCCCACTGCTGGACATAAGTCGATGTTTTGTAGTGGGATATGTGTAGGGCCTAAGAAAGCTGGGTTGTTCGCTTTAAGTGCATTTGACGGCCGAGTGGCGCAGTGGGCAGCGACCTGGCTTTCTGAGTCCAAGGTCCTGTGTTCGATTCCCACAACTGGAAAATGTTTGTGTTGTCAGTGTCTGGGTGTTTATCTGTATACTATAAGTATTTATGTGTATTATATTCATAAAAAAATATTCATCAGCTATCTTAGTACTCATAACACAAGCTACGCTTACTTTGGGGCTAGATGGCGATGTGTGTATTGTCGTAGTATATTTATTTATTTATTTATTATTTATATGCTGCCACTGTATGGCGTATGCAGCACAATGTTGATTTGGCACCTGTTTATACGTTGTGCCATACATCGTCCGGGAGGTAATTGCACAACGGTTTCCCGGGCGTCTAACATAGTCAACAAGAGGGACGTACCGTGGTGATTTTTAGTTTGGGTATACCACCTTTAGAGGGGGGAATCCCACATAACCCCATCCTGCCCAACGGTCGAAGGTAGCAATATAGATTTTCCACCAACAGAAAAAAAAAATTATACTTTTGCGAAAACTATACAAAATGTATTCATGTAATGCTTATGTGCCCACCAAAGAGGTTAATATGTATAAAAGCAACGTGTACTTACCTAACTAGGTACCTATGCACAACAACCTTAGACAAGCGGGCTTCGTGAGATAGCAGGGCTATACAAACAAATACATTCCGTGTCAAACAACGTGGGTAATCATAAACACAGAGACTAAATCAAACGTGCCGCATAAAAATGTTCATCCGGTATTTTTTCATTATTTTACATCACTCATAAAAGTATGTGACGACAACCGCGGTCACGCAAGGGTCATCAAATTAAATTGTAGCATAAACTGGTCCAAATCGTAACCTCTAGTTGTAGTCTGGGAGCCGGAAGCTTAAATGTTTCAATCGATTAAGATATATTTATTTAATAGTCAATTGCCGTGCGTGTCTTGAATAATAATCTAAAATGGATCAACCGATTGCATGCAGTCGAACACTTCTGCCATCACGGTATAAGGCGTGACGCTCTCATGCCGTCCTACCACCGCCCTATCTTATTTCTTACTTTTATTGTTTTCATTCTTTAATTGAAAATTACACTTATTTATTTATATAAAAATATTTTCATTTTTTTTAATCCATTACAAGTTGGCCCATTATGCAATCTCACATAACCTGCCATGTTAATATAACTGCCACAAACCTAGGCAGTTATAAACATAGCCCCGGAACGCAGAATCGCATAGAAGAAATAGAGAGGTACCATTGAGTCGCAGCGTCAGAGTTTATTATAGTGTTTGTATACTCATTGCCCCTTGGTCTCATTATCGTTTGCCTACGGGAAATCACATGTGCAAGAGCGGTGCGGTCATCCCGCCTTATTTTTTCCCACTATCTCTCGGACTACAACCTCTAGTAGCCTACACGTTATTAATTAAGTTATAAAAAAGTCATAGGTAAATTAGCATGTTTACGGTATAACGATGCATTGCCTTGATTAATTTCTTGTAGCCAGTAGCGCCATCTCTTATCGTATTGTGACAATGGCGACCAGCCTGTTGTCCGCCATTACGAAAAATTAAAAAAAAAAATCTAAATTCTCGAAATTATGAATAAAAAATTATAAAACCCCCGACCTTATTCGACATTATTTTACTAGACGAGTCCTTTAATTTCATTAGATACCTATATTGAGAGAGTTGTGAAAAAGTTAATTCACTATTTTGTAGCCATCTTGGATTTGAAATTTGTCATAGTATACTATATATTATGACAAATTTCAAATCCAAGATTTCTGCTCGTCAAGCCCTTTCATTTGATACACATATTCAAAAAGTTGTGAAAGAATTTGACGTATTGTAACGTAATGTAATCCGCCATTTTTTGGTGGTAGGTGTGTACTCAATAATACATCGTTTCGGTACGCGTTATAAGTCCGGGTTCTATACAACTATCATAGCCTTAACATTTAAGGCCATTGCTATCTTCACTTACCACCGTTATCTCCTACCACCACCCCTGGTTTAATGAAATGAAGAAAAAAAAATCACTAAATACTTTATGGTAAAGAATATCTACTTCTGAATCAGAATATCTACTACTATCAGTATTTCTAAAACGAAACAAATTATATCGAATGAGCAGGCCTAAGTATTCGAATAATTAAAATTAAATGTATTTTTATTATATGCAAATAACATCTTATTACTAAAAACATGTCAACTTTCAGTTTGGTGGTATCTAATTACCATATATAATAGTTATGTTAATAAAACCTTTGGTGGTCAAATCCGAGAATTTCGAAAGAAAACAGAAACAGAATATACAAAATAAATATTTAAAAAAAAAAACTTAAATACAAAAACTATATTTTCACAATAATGTTTTTAAATGGTCACCTACTCAGCTCTGTGTTGCAGTTATACCTTCATTCTTACCACATTAACAACATATTATGGTATACACAATGTTTTCTTTTCTTGTCTGTATGTTTGTGCCGGCTTTGACGGTATTTTCAGTCAGATAGAAAATCGCACTGGGACTTGTAAAGGCTACTTTTTTAGCTACCACTTCAAAGTCATTAGGAGAGGTGCTTTTTTTCAAATTACAAGCATTATTATTTAGGTAAGTTCATTATATCGTGTTAGTATCCGCTTAAAAATAGATTCTCTTTTATATTTTAGGGGTGAAACGGGGTATCCAACCCCCTTTCACACCTAAAAGATACCTTTTTACGTTAAAAGTCCGGTTTTCAAAGTTGGGACTTTGAATTCTGCATCGTTTTAAACAAAATACCTCGTAAAGTTTTTATTTACAACAACTCAATAAAGGTTGAGAGTAGGAGTTGAAACTATTTTTTAGCTGTGAAACAAATAGGTACCTACTTACGCAGGCGAAATCGGAGGCCACCGCTAGTTTAACATATAATGAACCAAGAACAGTAGGTAATAAATACCTTACAAGGAAAAATGCAATAATTCCGACCACCCACACAGTTTCAAGGAATTAATATATCACTTGGTTCAACTGTGAAAGAAAACATTGTGAGGTAACCAGCCTGAGAGTTCTCCATAATGTTCTCAAAGGCGTGTGGAGTCCACTAATCCGTATTGGACTACGGCCTTAAACGCTTCTCATTGTGGGAGGAGACCTGTATCCTATCGTGGGCTGGCAGGTTGATATGATGATGATGATACAGTTCCAAGCCGTGGCGTGCAAAGAGGGTATGCACAGGGTATGCAGATATAAAATGAAGAAAATCCCAAGTTCAAGTTATAATTTTTATAACTCTTATTGGAGATTTTCTTTTTTTTATATCATCTGCATACCCTGAGGCCTGTGGTATGCACAGAGTATACCACAGGGTATGCACGCCACTGGTTCCAAGTTATGTTTCGATCTTTTTTAGTCAGCGCATTATATTTCATTGTTTATTAAGCCGAAACGCGCGTCTCTACCATAATAATTATGCATCACGTAAAATTTATGAGATTACTAGCGACCAGCCCGGCTTTGCACGGGTATAAATATAAAAAAATGTGTGATGCCATGCAGGTTTTATGGTGGTGGCTACATAAAGAAAAAAAAGTTAACTACGCTTTATATTATAGACTAGCTGTTGCCCGCGACTTCGTCTGCGTTTGATTTTGTTTTTTGATGTGGCATTAATTTTAGTTGTACATCTAAAAAAATTAAAGTATTCAGTATCGCTAAGCCTTAAACGAGGAGTTTGCTGCTGTCCGCTGAGGTGTTCTGTCCTCTATCTCCAACCACAGTTTGGGCAAAATTTAACACATGTTATAACCTCTATAGTACAAAAATAATTATTTAAATCGGTTGTAATTTGTCGGAGGTCTTAAGATTTAAGAGAGTCATTTACATTGTTTTGGTAGTTTATGAAAGTTTTTTTTTATTATACTAATGTTGTGTACTTTTTTCTCTTCATCATAAACCATAGCACTATGATATGTACCTACTCGTTACCATTGAATTAAGATCATACAGAATCCTCATTCAGCCATTATTGTATGCATTGTGTTACATTTGTTTTTTTTATTCATTTACGTTAGTTACGTCTCACCTTACACGCACGGAATGTTGCTAGCTCTAAAAATGTTTCCCAGTTTTTCGTTTTATAGAGAACGTTTAGAACATTAGAGGTAAAATAGTTACTGTCAATTTCAAGTGGTACGAAGTGAATGAGTAACCGTTTGTTCGAGAGAACATACTAAAGTGGAGCGGTTTTGGATACATCAATATTAGTCGTGCACGGTTTCTGTACGTTCTTAATTCTGTGCTCGTAACATTATAAACCAACGTGGAGCTAATATTTGTCAAGCCGGTATATTTATATAAAGACGTTAATTATCGCTGTCTGCTTCCCGGTAATGGCGCAATTGAAATGTGCCGACGACCGGACACATGCGACCTCCCAGCGCATCGCTGTGCACTGTGGCTCTGGATGAGAGGTATCGTGTTCGACTCCTGGCTCGAGCAATCCATACTAATATTATAAAAGTGAACGTACGTCTGTTTGTTCAATAGATATGTTCGGTTCGAACATTTTTGCGCATTTAGATCTTAGTCCCACCATGCTTTAATACTTTAATATTTGACCGCCGATTGTGACAGTGGGCAGCGGCCCTGCTTTCTGAGTCCAAGATCGTGGGTTCGATTCCCACAACTGGGAAATGTTTGTGTGATGAAAATGAATATTTTGGACGTATACGTTCATAAACGTAGGCGGTCCCGGAGCATCTTCTAATTTCAGGACAAATCAGAAGTTTAACGCAGACGAAGTAGCGTTCATCAGCTAGTGAGTATATAAGGGAAAGTATAAAAGTAGCGCCAGTAGAATAAAAAATGAGAAGTAATAGGCTATGCTAATGTAATGCGGGGGGGGGGGGGGGGAGAGAGAGAAAGTCATGTTACCAGAAGAATGTCCAAATGAATGACCAAAGAAGAGATATATATGTATAGAGAGATATGTGTCAAAGTCAAAGTCAAATTTTTCTTTATTCAAATAGGCACATAGATGGCACTTTTGATGCGTTATTATATACAAAATGTGTACATAGCAGTGAGTAGTGATGGCGATAACTACAATCGTAAACTTAAAACTAAAGCTACGAGGGTTCCAATCGCGCCCTGGTCTAAGAAGAAGCCCACAACAAACTTAGCCGGGTGTTCTTTTTGTTATCACCATCTCACATTGTTATTAGAAAATATTTAAGAAGCAACCTGGTAAGAGCAATTGTTTACACCCAAGCTTTTTTATCGTTTACGTAATCCTTTATACTTAATAGGACTTTTCTATAAGCTTTCGCTTAATACAAACTTTGAACTTCTTTAGTGACATCCCCAAGTTATCAACCGGTAATTTATTGTAAAATTGTATACAATTTCCTTTAAATTAATTGCTTATTTTGTGTAGTCTAGTGTACTGCACTGCAAGTTTATTTTTGCTTCTAACGTTCAAATTATTGCAGTCACATTTTCTTTTAAATTTTGATATATTTTTGTGAACATACATTAAATTTTCAAATATGTATTGGCTATAGAGTGTCATTATTTTAACATCTTTAAATTTATCTTTCAATGACTCTCTCGGACCCATTTTATAGATCGCACGAACGGCTTCTTCTACAGCACGAAAATAGTGCCAATATCAGCAGCATTACCCCATAGTAAAATTCCATATGACATAATGCTGTGAAAGTAACTAAAATAGACTAGACTCGATAAATTATTTACATGAGGGCCCCATTGAAGTTTAGCATCTAACGTTATTCCTAGAAATACTGTGGTATCCACCGGATTCAATTCCTCATTATTAAGTAGTATAGTGGTTTTTACATGTTTAACATTTGGTAATGTGAATTTTATGCACTTAGTTTTATTTTCATTTAAAACCAAATTATTAGCTTCAAACCATTGTACTACTTTAGCGAGATAGTTGTTTACATCGTCTAAAGCTAATTCACGTCTCTTAATTTTGAACATAAGTGATGTGTGTAAAAAGAGTGTGAGTATGAGAGTGGGACGACTTCTAATGTCATCCGGACGTGGGCTTACACCACGACATGTTGCGCCGACCTCACATAGCCTGGGATAGGGACAAAAATAAGAAGATAAATTACCTGAACCCAGGACCTCCCACTTACAAAAGCACACCGCTTGCCACTGCAACAGGGCGGTCGTAAAAGCCGCTTTGCTATTTTAGCTTTGCAACTTGTTGCGCTGTATCGTCAACTCTTTTCTACTACGGATCACTTCATTTCTGATACGATCGATCAACGATACTCATAGCATAGCTTGCACTAACATATGATGATTATCGTGAAGCCCACCAATCCATAATGGAAAACTGTGGTGGGTCACACCCACACTGTTGGATATTGAATGGCCGGGGATGATAGATGATATATTGTAATAATTATTACCTACTTATCATATCTCGTATATATACGGTACACACATACTATATGATAACATGTAAATTTTTGGCTTGTTGGAAAACTTTTCCGCACTCAGCTACACACACATTTTATACAAAGTAAACACAGAAGTAACTAAGAATAGAAAATAGGGCGTGCAAATGTGGTTTTATCGCTATATCGAAGTCGAAGGTACGGATTTCTTTTTATTACGCTTATGTTATAAGTGTAGATATAGGAATAATTTATAAGCGGTTATAGCCTAGTGGGTAAAGTTTCGGATTCCCTTTCTGGAGGACCGAATTTGATCTCCGGCACGCACCTATAACTTTTCGAAGATATGAGCGTTTTAAATGTCCTCAAGGCCGTGTTAAGTAACATCTAATTGGCTAGAGTGGTGGACTATGATTTCTACTATAATGATATCTACCTATTGTATTACCATCCATGCATCTATAAAAATGTCATCTTTTTTTTGTCTTTGTTCATCTTTCATGCTTTTGATTTCCTGGAAAAGTCTCAATTTGGCAATAGGGTCACTTAAAATAATATATACCTACGTATACACAAAAAATACATAGCTATAAATACGTATATTTAAGTTATAAGTCCATTAGATACTGTAGCTGCGAAATTTAAGAACGATTAGGTACACCGTACTGTGTGCTTAACGATGCTATAAACCGATCAGACGCAAAGTTGTATACGTGACTACGAGTATATAGATGTTTTATATATAATCATTTATAGATAAATATTGTATGTAATAGGTACGTAAGAGATAAAAGTACTCTTTTACGAGGAATTTCTTCACATCAACCTCGAGATTGAATTCTCGTGCTTCTATACTGGACAAAGCGTGGGGGTGTAGTGTTAGTGTTCGCGGGTCGGACTTACGAATATAAGTTAAAAGCTAAGCAAAATTTTTATTAAATAATATATTCATTAATACGACTGTAAAACAAATTGATGTGAATTGGAAAAATATGTCTGATAAAATGGTAATGGTAGTTGTGATTAAGATTGTTGAGTTTTTAAAAGCCCACATTTTTATGTATTTCTTCAGGCTTGTATCGCTACCCGCACTCAGTGGATATTCATCATATCAACCCAATACCGGTCTAACGCAGGGCTTAGGCCGTCGTCTATCGTAGCTTAATGGATTTTATCGTTGAAGCAAGTGATATTTTAATTACTTAAAACGCACATAACTGTTAGCAGTTACCACTAACTATTAGTAGTTAGTGGTTCGAGCAGGGATTCGAACTCGGCCCCACACAGTCAAAATTATTGTTTAGAAAAATATAGACAACCAATACTTTAATTAAAATATTCAGGTAAAGGTAAACAAAAAAATATATTTTTTCTTTATAATATTAGTTAAGAGTTATTGATTTTTACGGCCGACTGGCGCAGTCGCCAGCGACCCTGCTTTCTGAGTCCAAGGCCGTGGGTTTGATTCCCACTACTGGAAAATGTTTTTCAGTGTCTGGGTGTTTATATGTATAATCTAAGTAAGTATTTATGTATATTATTCATAAAAATATTCTGACTTGATCACGTAGAGACACTCCCAGCATAGCTCTCTCCATCGCCCGCTGAGTGACTCTGAGCCTTCTTATGAGGCCCATATTTAGCGGCCATGTCTCAGTTCCGTAAGTCATCACTGGCAACACGCACTGTTCGAAGACTTTAGTCTTCAGGCACTGAGGGATTTTGGACGAGAAGATGTCACGATGTTTCCGGAACGCTGCCTATCCGAGTTGGTGATGGCTTTGCGATGTGTGTTTTGTCGTAGTGTATTTATATATTTATTTATTTATTTATAGATGAAGCGAAAAGAGGTTTGCTTGTATGACCGCACGTTCATAAAACTTTATGTCGATACGTCTTTCTGAATCCTATTTGTGAAAGACGAAAATGTCACCGTAGCTGTCAAATAAATAGGATTCCATAAAGCAAGTGATGTTAAATAATAGTTGGAAGGTAGGTTAGTCAGCTCCAAAAGCTTGGATGCTTGGCTAAGACACGCATGCCCATAGGCAGCTACGGCTACTTCTTATCACCACGTGCAATAAGTCACTCATGCTGAATGGCAGCTACTTCAAAGACTCGGCACGTACCGCAGTGCCAGTGCATACTGGTTGGCTGCACTGGGAGAAAACTTTCGAAACGGATGCCGAGTATTCAGATGAAAAATACATTGAATTTAAATTTTCTTTTGTTTTATTATTGTGTTATTGTAAAAAAAAATATGACCTGTTGGTGCCCGACAAACTAGATAGATAGATAGGAAGTCTTCATTGCATATGCAGAAGAAAAAATAAAAGGTAAGTTAATATATATCCTCAAAGGCAGCCTTATCGCTTGGAGCAATCATCTCCAGACAACCTTTGGTTGATGAAGTATATTAGGTGCGGAAAACTGCAAGATGGGATAACTGGAATAATGAAAAATTCAATTTAAAAATAAATAATTAAAATACATTACATATTATACTTTACATACTAATACTAAATAATATATACATAAATCATATCTTTTTATATATAACTCTACTGTACGTGTGCATGTCACTGAACTCCTCCTAAACGGCTGAACCAATATGAATGATTTTTTTTGTATGTGTTTGGGTGGCACCCTGGATGTTTTAGATTCACAAATCAGCCTGACAGATGGCGCATGGCTGCAGTCGGTATTTATTTATCTATACTGCAACTAAACGGCTTATTTATTATAGTCTGATTTGAAAAATCGTTTAGAAACAAACAGTTTCTAAAATAGGATGGTATTGATGTATAGGTACATATCTGATAATGGCGTTCGGCATTATACTGTCAATCGTAATTTGTAAACGAACCTCATTTGTTTTCAGGTACTTTATTTTTATAACATGGCCATGTGTCAGTAATTAAAAAATAACTGGACGAGTCCTCTGTTTTCGTCTGAGCGGAGCTGTCGAACACACACAGCACGGCCGCTATCACTGTGACCGCAGCCCACGTAGTCGCCCCACCTAGACTTTAACATTTCATTCCATAAAGCATTTTAATGGAAAATCGATGATATAATTCAATTACTGGGCGGCACGGGAGCCACAAATCCGTTTCTTTTCCGTTTAAAGACAAAACAGTGTCGTTTTCTTGTTGGAAAATAAAAAGGCAAGCCGTAATCATATTTCAACGACTCATTTGCTAAATGGGTTAAGTGACTGTTCTTTGCAGCACTGCGTAGTTAGGTAAATTGCGATTCATTGTTGAACCGGAATGATATAGAACAGCCATTATTCTATTCCAGCTATAAAATTGTCGTTGATGATAACCTTATGCCTCCTTATTTTATAATAACGGGATTCGGTAATAATACAGAGCGACTTCATTTGGTATGCTGGTGGACGAGTAATGAGCGCAAATTATTGTGCAACAAAATCGGTTCAATTAATAAAAAATTGATGAGCATCGACCAAACGTAACATACCTGCATAGTAAAGGTCAAAAAATCGTCATCCTACAAGAAAATTATGGCATTTGATTGAAGGTTAGTTCCACTAATTGGAAATGTAATGAAAAATTCAACCTATTTTCTATCAACAATTCTTAGCTTTTAACTCGAACTCGACTCGCATTTGACTCGAAGAGGCGTTTGTCCACTGTTGGACTAAAAGCGTATCTAAGCTAAGTAGAACATGGCACGAACTATTTTGTATGCCGGTTAGAAAAACGTTTTTCTTGTACATGTTTACCAAGATTACTTAGTTTTAAAAGGCGACCGCGAAACCAAACATCAATTTATTGTTACACATTCATAATAAAAGTTCTAATGCAATATATATATCTATATTGCATAAAAGTATTTCTTGGCGATGCATTAAAGTATTTTTAAAATTTAATACATAGGCTAGTTCTTTTAATACTAGAAAACTTTTACTGTTAAAAGATGCCTTTTATAAATGGTATAATAAAACAGAACGAATGGGGTCCTACGTATTAATAAATGTTTTAACCAGTTAGTTAATCAAAGGCTAAATTCTAAACGCACGTAACTGTAAAAGGTTTGACCAGTACCTAAATCAAAGGCTAAATTCTAAACGCACATAACTCTAAAAAGGTTTGATCAGTAAATCAAAGGCTAAATCCTAAACGCACAGAACTCCAAAAAGGTTTGACCAGTAAATCAAAGGCTAAATCCTAAAAGCACAGAACTTTAAAAAGGTTTGACCAGTAAATCCAAGGCAAAAGCCCAAAAGAGAGGCCGGAACCCTCACCACTAGGCTTTCACTTTCATTCTCATCACTTATTATTTATTAATAATTGTATTACTTAACAACTCTACTAAAAACATTATTTTTGCTTTCCATTGGAAAAACCAGCGTTATAAATTAAACTCCTTGTCTATAATAATGAGTCATGTGGATACAAATGCCTTGTTAATTATTGGTATTGACAAGATAATAATTGGACGACATGTGTTTGAAATGGAACTTCCTTAGCTACGAAAGGGAATAAGTAATTGTAACAAAAAAGTACTATTAACCTTTCTCTTTAACCGCATACCAAAATGAGAATCTAAATATTAATACTTGCTCACGTAAAGAAAACACTTAATAAAACAAACAAAGTAAGCGTAGTTTGTGTTATGGGTACAAGATGACTGATGAATACTTTTATTAATGATAGGTATATATGTATATACATGCTTATAAGAAACAGATAAACATCCAGACACTGAAATGTCTTATTTGTGTAATTAGTTAGGTATTTAATTACTTTATTGCACAAAAATAATAATCTGTCATCTTAGTGCCCATAACACAAGCTACGTTTATTTTGGGTTTAGATGGCGATGCGAGTATAGTCTAGTAGTATTTTATTTCAAATTTATTATTATATTTCAAAATAAGATTTTAATCGTTTTTAATTAATGTGACAACTTATTGATCTAAGTATTATTTTTATATTCTTTTGACTCAATTAGTTGGGCGGTTATAACTCGTTTGTAAAATTGCATGCCAAATTACTGGCAATACACTGTACCCTAAATCAACATGTAAAACCTTATTGACTTGTATTTTGCAATAAATGATTATTATTATATTTATTATTTATTTATTTAATTTATGTGAGAGAGTCTTGTACCATGCAGTTTTAATTTTGTTACTGTATATGTGAATATATATAATATATCTGAATTGCTAAGAAAAACTATCATTTTAAACCAAACACTTCAATTGTATGCTATTGACGTTTTTAACGTTTCTTTTTTTAATTATATAGACAAGTGCTTGACTGCAATCACACCTGATGGTAAGTGATGATACAGCCTAAAATGAAGCACGCTTGCCTAGAAGATGCGTATTCACTCTTGATTTGAGAATACCCAAATTATAGGTGTCGCGAAAGACGGAAGATGGATTATATCGAATGATAACGCAGGTAGAGTTTTAGCATCCGAGTTTTCTGTGGAACTGTGAGTACTATCTCCATGCTTATCGCCAAGCTACATTGCTATGTTACAATCTGAAGGGTGTGTTTGCTGGTGTACCTACGAGTACATCAGCCTTAACTCCTCCGCCTCAGGTTACAGGGACACAAATAGGAGGACGTTCTTGCTTGCCTTGCGAATGCGAGGTGTGCAATTTACTTAATCCGTTAATTACAATTTTATGAAAAAAGGTTTATAATGCGATTTTTTAATACAATTATAAGAAAGGTGTTTGTTATAAATTATAAACTCTCCTTTGAGCAATGCCAATTTTTCTTGCACAGTATTGTTAGCTGAGCGACGAGCGGCTAGTGAGCTGAGAAGTTGTGCGAGGTGAAAGCGTAGCAATAGCGGTAGGCTCAGCGATTTGTTGTTTTCAATAATAACGTGAAGCCCTCACAAAGAGAGCAAGAGCCGGTGTGGCAAGGGTGGGCCACGGAGGTTAGAACTTGAGACAGCGGACGCGGTACTTTGAAACCTGTTTTTCATTGGACACAATTTGAAATTAAGTCAAGACTCAATATCAATTATAAAGAATCAAAAAATCAAAATATATTAAATGCACAGAAATCTTCCAGCTACGGTTTTATTATAAGTATAGATTAACTTGTGTTCTTTGCTTATTTTGACATAAATACGGACGTATTATTGATTCACTTCAGGTATGTCGAGAGACTTTAAAATGAATGCTCAGGCTTGGAACGTCTCTAATTTACTTTTGCCGTTCAAGTTTATGGTAAAGGCTAAGAAGATATATGCTATATTTTCAACATACCAAAGTTAATATTAGTTTTATCTACTTGTGTCTTTATTTAAATAATGTGTTCAAGATAATGTGTTTAATAAACCGAAGTATTAAACAACGAAACAAGAAATTAAATAAATAAATAAATAAATATACTACGACGACACATCGCCATCTAGCCCCAAAGTAAGCGTAGCTTGTGTTATGGGTACTAAGATGACTGTTAAATATTTTTATTAATAATATACATAAATACTTATAATATACAGATGAACACCCAGACACTGAAAAACATTCATGTTCATCACACAAACATCTTTCAGTTATGGGACTCGAACCCACGGCCATGGACTCAGAAAGCAGGGTCGCTGCCTACTGCGCCAGTTCATTAAATAATGCATTATGCACATTTTTTTAATCACAAGGTTGCTTGGTACCTCGGTCACACTGCACACTAATAGAAAAATGATTTCCAATTCAAAATTCAGAAATATCATTTTCTATATTTTTGCTGGCTTCTTCTCCGGTGAATCTGCCTTGCAAACCGATGGTAGAGTCACTAAAAACCAAGACCCGCCGTTTCAAAAGTGCTTATATTATATTAGGCTTACTTGACATAAACCAATTTTGAATTTGAATTTCAAGTTACTACTGTCATAATTCCCTCATCCATGTCCTCATACATCCGAGGTTTTAGTTCGAAGTCTCTCTGAAGCGCTCCGCGGTCGCAATATTAACATTCGTACAGCCAATGCAGTTATCGTTCATCAAACACATGCATGCAAATTTGCACCACAGCTGCATAATAATAAGTTCGAATATTCTGTAAAAGATTTATAAAACCTCTATCGTATTTTTTCTTAGGGTACGATTTAAAGTCAAATCTGAGTTGCTGGTATTTTTAGGCTGTCATGGTACAATTAAATTAAGTATTTCCAAAAGCATGCTCCAAATTGTTTTTTTTTTTTTTATTTAGAATACTTTATTGCACAAACTTAGAAACAATACAAGAAACACACAAGAAAAGAAAAAAGCTATCTCTTACAAACAACCCTTGGTGAAAGTAATAATAGGAAATATGAAAGTGGGTGGTTGTTTGCACTGTAAACAATAAAACATGCACAGGCGAGAACACAAAAAAAAAGGAGAAAACTACAATACAAAATATAATTAAATAAACATATAATAAAATAAACATATGTAATAAATATATATAAAAACAAATGTATGTACCTCTATACTAATCGATGTGATTTTTTTTGGTGATACAGAGATAATATTAGGGGAGAGAGGGGCTAGTTGTAATTTTTTTTTTCTATTGGGTTATTAAACTATTGAGTGTTATAATTGAAAAGAGGTTTTTAAATGAGTAATCATGTATTTGGAAATGTATTACTACAATATTTTTTCCTGAATCTATATACAATTAGTAATTATGGCACTTTTTGTGGAAAGTTTCGCTGGTTACAACTTACCCCGTTTTTGGAGTAAGTTGTAACTAGTGTGGAGTAGTAATTTCAAATTAAAAATATAGGTTTCATTGATTGTACTATAAAATTAACAAACAAATAATAAGAAAATTGAAATTCTTTAGAACTAATGTAGTGAACACTTACAATATAAAATACAGCAATAGCGTAAACTACAATCATCAGTCAAAACCCTTTCAATTAGTCCAATGATTAAGTAAACTTAAAGTGTCAGTATACTTTAAACCATAAAATTAGTACAAAGGTACATGTCTCCAAATTGAATAAATCTTGTTTTGGATTTGGCATATTTTTTACCGGGTGTCTATAAACGCTCTCAGGATTTTTTTTGTTGTTGGAGCAACCTTAACTTTAGTTTCGAAGAGTTAAAGTTGTAATCGAATAGCGTTGTTTAATAACTATCTCGTACGAAAGGGGAGGTCTGTGCCCAACATATTAATAGCATGCGATTGATGATGACGTAGGTTATTGAAATCCGTATTGCGTTTTAGGGTTCTATAAATCATCATTATCCTATTAACGACTGCTGGATTTGGGCCTCCTCTTTTAGGGGGTAGGGGGGGTTTGTAAAGCTTAGACCCACGATGCTGCTCTTATGAGAGTAGGCGGGTTGCAACGATTATTATCACATAAGGTAAGGACTTTTTATAAAAAAAAAACGAGTGTGCACACGCGTTAGAAGTTATACTTTTTTGGTGTAACAAGATAAAAATCTTTTAACAAAATTTATCATTTACTTTATTTCACGTTTGTGGAAAAAGGTATTTAATTCATTTCAATTTTTTTTATGAAGCATTATTTAGTTGGTTTGGTTGTCTGAAAATGAGATCATTTTCAGACAACCAAACCTAAGTAACTGACTTAACATTAAAATTTTATATTTTTGTCTGGAATCAATTGAATCACCGGAATGAGCCCACAGAGTTTGACAATTGAAAGTGTACTCTGTCAAACCTTTCTTTGCAAAATGAATATACATAAATTAAAATTTTTTTTTAATTTGTTTTTTGGAAATAAACATTTCTTTTGTATTTTTATGTCGTGTACAATGAAAGTGTATTTACTCATTCATTATTCATAATAGCACAGATGCACACAACAAGCACGTGAAAAAGCACTCAAACAGTTACCTCTCGGTAGAGTTTTTGAGCTATTGCTGCACGCCAATTGAGTGCACGCCAATGATGCTCAGTGTCATTGGTCACCAGCTAAAAACAAACGTAGTGTTTCCAATCAATTTAAAAATTATAGGTTTTTACAATTCTGCATTATATAAACTTCAACTAGTACCAAAACACATCCTCCACCGTTCGCGTTATATGTTTAAAAAGAGATAGTAACAAATTGTCCAATTCCAATACACCCACCCCTTCCCGGTTTGCCCGCTAAACGGTTTATAAATATTGTTTTTTCGCACCTTTTAAAAGGCTTATTTGGTTGAGGGACTTAGCTCTCCGCGGTAGTTGGTATGTATCTACGTACCTACTGCAGAACATAAAATGGGCAAAAATCATTATCTTCATCATCACTTCAACCATTCCAAAATCCACAATCCTATGCCGCTATTTCCAGTGACTCGTTTGATGTCGTCTGTACACCTCGTTGGGAGTCGACCAACGCTGCGTTTACCTGTTTGGGGTCACCATTCCAAAACCTATGGACCCAGCGTCCATCGGATTTCCGAAATCTGTTCACCACGTAGAGATTCTTCTGGCATAGCTCTTTCCATCGCCCGCCGAGTAAAATAATAACAACAAATTAAATTGAGAGAGATGCAGGCGCCAAAAAATATAAAACAAAACTTTAATACACTTAAAATCTTTACTGCCCGTAAAACTGTTAATTGTTATTAGGTACTTATAGTCTGTGGAGAGGCATGAAATTAAATGTTTTAACTTTATTACTTATCCACGCGCATTGTTTGACACAATATGTTGGTTAATGCCACAGATCAAAATCCCTATAAAGCATTAGCGTACCCAGCCCGCTTCGCCGGGCTAGATTTTGCTTTATTTTATTTAAACAATAAACTTACATCATTAAAATTTTAATTTAAGTCTAATAATATATTAAATCATTTATTTCTCTCCGTATTCATTCTCTTCTATTCTCTTCTCGAGCGGGTGAAGTTCATTATCTACACCCATGTACACCCAACAATAGAATATCATCATAGTAAATAAAAGCTGTATTTGTCAGTTTGATAGTTCAAAAATATGAGTGCTCCGATCGTCACCAAACTTTACAGGATTACTCGCCAGGTCAATCCGGAGATTCCCTGAAAGTTTCATTGATATCGGTCCAGCCGTTTCGGAGCCTATACGGAACATACCCACACACTTTCTCTTTTATATATATCGATTGAATGAGGAACATAGAAAATTTTCAGCAAGAAAATTTAGCCATTTTCACTGTTGTACACAATGTTGTGTACATTGTGTACAACAGTGAAAATGTTCACTTGCACTTTAAGTCTTTCAATCCCGCGGAATGTTGCTAGCTCACAAACTTTTTCCCATTTTCTGGAGAACGCTAAAAACATTAGAGGTATAATAATTACTGTCGTCTGCTAAATGCGAGATGCTTACCAAGAAACCATAAGAATAAAAAAAAATCCAAATATCAAGGTACATTTGATACTAATGACAAAGTTAGAGTTTTTTAGAACGCTTACCTAATCTCTGGAACTACTAGTTGGATAAAAAAAATCTTTAGGCATTTGACAGCCAGTTCTTAACGAAAACATAACGCTTAAAAGCCAAAGAAACGTAGTTACCTTATTTCGGTGGTACCTATTTAACGATTGCGGGCCAGACATCACAGTGGGTCGGGATATTGTGTAAAACAGCGAAGTAAAGGTTAGTTTCTATGGGGAACTTCTCAAAAGTTGCACATGAGCGAAGTCACGGTGGACCGCTAGTTTATTGAATGTATAGATAACACAGACAGCAGTCTCCAATATTCCATAGCATTAGGTATACGTAACGGAGTTTGTATAATTAAAGTTAACACGTAGTTATGGGCGGCGTAATTCCTCTTTAGCCTGTGTTTAGCGACTACACGATGCGTAAGGCCGACCGCACATTGCTGCTCATTCAACAATAATAATAATAATAATAATAATAATACTTTGTTAATGTTGAGTCGACCGTTGTTGTACCGATCGTCGTTTCAGTCAATGGTCTTCTCGCGAAAAGCTTCGACCAATAACTTAAGAAGCTTTCGCTTGGATGTTGGATCAAGGGTCGGATACAGAAGGCAGTAGTCCTTGAAACGGCGCGTATTGTGAAGAGGTTCCTTACTCTGGAGCCCTGACCACCGATTGCTTGGGCATTCAAAAGCCCCGCAAGTGGAGGAAGGATTTTTTTTTTATAAATTTTTAAGTGTTTTTTAAATTTGGGTGTTTATATTTAGGTGTCGACGGCCGACTGGCGCAGTGGGCAGCGACCCTGCTTTCTGAGTCCAAGGCCGTGGGTTCGATTCCCGCAACTGGAAAATGTTTGTGTGATGAGCATTAAGTGTTTTTCAGTGTCTGGGTGTTTATATGTATTTTCTAAGTATTTATGTATATATAATTCATAAAAATATTCATCAGTCATCTTAGTACCCATAACACAAGCTACGCTTACTTTGGGGCTAGGTGGCGATGTGTGTATTGTCGTAGTATATTTATTTATTATTTTATTTATATAGAATAATACTTTGTTGCCATACTCTATTGTTAATACAAGAACTCGAACTAAATTATAACCAATTTATTATTAACAATATGGCAAATGGCCGCAAACTCAGCCTTATGCTGTATTGGCAACAGGGCTCGGCGCTGATTTTCAGTCTTCTCCAGTATCGAACCGAGCAAACAACAGCGTCGCGCGTTGCGTTATTATTATAACTAAGAGTTAAAAATAGTAATAATTGTAGGAAAAAATTAAAAATTTCAAAAATAAACAAAACAACAAATAAACTGATTGAATGACTTTCTATTTATTTATTTATTTCAAACATTTGGCATAGATAAATCTATCTGCTTAGATTTGTAAGCTAAGGTAGAATTTCTTTAGCTTGTGCTTAAATACTTTTTCGCTAAGAGTATTATCAAATGTATGGAACGAAGGAGGATTCCAGAACTTGGTCGCAGCGAATCGAAAGCACCCCGGAATCCTGCCTTTTGTGTTTTGCTGCTCAAATTTCTTAACTCTACACAAGTGACATCACTTAAAATAATTAACGCAATGTGTCTATTATCGAAAAGGACAGTACTTTTAAGTTTTGTAACAGTCTTATAATTAAAATATCTATCTCTTATAAATATATTATCTGTATAATCAAAACATTCGTTAGTTAGGTACAAATATGAATTGCTAACTATGAGTTGCCTGCAACTTCGTTCGTATTTGATTCAGTTTTTTTTTTTATTATGATGACAAAAGCACTTATTTGGACAATAACCATGCTTATGCAAGAGCACCTTCGCAAATAATAAACACATTGTAGGAAAAATAGGTTAATTGCAACCTTAAAGTATAAACGATGCTGTGCTGACCGATTTTTTAAGACCTTTTAAATGGGACTAATTCCGACTTTAACGGTTTACATTGCTCAAATATATATGTCATAAAAGCTCTAAAAAAGGAATCTTTTTCCCCTTTTTTTCCAAAAAAAAATTATTCTCGCCTCCTATTCGTAGTAGAGTAAAGTTATGATGGTGTATAGAGCCTTCTCAACAAATGGACAATCTTGATTAAGAATAAAACACATAAAAAAAAAAAGGTTAAAATTGGTTCAGTAATTTTGGAGTTAATCCCGCACAAACGTCGTGGCACTGGAATTTTATATAATAGATGAGTAGTATAGATATCATCTACGCCAAAAAATAAGATAAAATAAATTGCGTTTACATAATTATATGATCGCGCATCTTACCCCTATTTGACGGCCGATTGGCGCAGTTTGCAGCGAACTTGCTTTCTGAGCCCAAGGCCGTGGTTTCGATTCCCACTACTGGCTAATGTTTGTATTATGAGCATGAATGTTTTACAGTGTCTGGGTGTTTATATGCATATTCTAAGTATTTATGTATATAATTCATAAAAATATTCATCAGGCATCTTAATACCCTTTCCACAAACTACGCTTAGGGCTAGATGGCGATGTATTGTCGTAGTATGTTTATATTTATTTTTTATATTTATATTGGTAGGTCACTCCAGGATAATAATGTTGGGTAGATATAATAGTATGGTTACTTTTTAGTTTCATATTTATTTATTATTTAAGTACCATAAATTGTGATTATGAACATATGTACATAAAGTGTACAAAGGAAAGCTTATCTCTATAAGAGATCTCTTCCAGCTACCCCAGGATGTGAGTAAGATGATTTAATTGTGATATAGGTCAAATAAAGGTACAATATACGAAACTAAACTAAACTAAAAATATAATATATCTAAATATTAACAAAATTCTATATACTACTATCATAGTAAGTTGGGCAAATATTCCTTACGTATCTTTTCCATATACCTACATATTTTTATAGAGAGAAGTATCGTTACATACATATTGACATAGAGTCAGGTATCGTTATCAAGTAGGACGCATACCAAAACACTATTAAGTAATATGCACCTAGTGTGACTCGCTTTAAATTAGTTTTTAGATCATCAAAGTTAAACTGGAATCGCTATCTGTAAACTGTAGACAAAAGTATACCTTACTTCGATGACGCTAAAGTTTATTTTACATTGGCGTTACGGTGTTTCTATACTCTAAAATGACTTCACTAATGCGAGGGTACATATCTCTAAAGGTACTGTTTATGATGGTAGTTAGGAGCTAGAGACAATCCAGTACGACCGTTACGAACTAATCTTGTATCTGTACCACGTATCACAAAATTTCAGCAAAACTCATATACCGGGAATCTTGCAATAAACTTTTAAACCAGCTTTTAAGCTTCTAATCTCTACTTACTATAAATAGAAAATAGGCGCAGACGCTAATCTAAAAGTAAAAATCGTCGTCAAATATGACTTTCACAGCGCGTAATCCGGGGCCTTCCTATCATCGTTAAAAGCAGTTTTAATTTTAAGATAAAGTATATTTAACAGACCTTGTTTTCCTAAAAATAATGATAGCATAGGTACCATATTTGTAACTCCGAGCTAATACTGAAAATTCTTTAACAGAATAAAGACCATTTTTAAGAAATTTTGAAAGAATCACTACACCAAAAAGGCAATTAGTATATAAATATTATCGGATATAGTACCTACTATATCCGATAATATTTATCGCTGCTTCACCCGCTACCACAGTTGTACATGAACGCACATCAGTAAGTAACTCTCCTTGGTGGTCGACTGCTTTATGAGACGTTGATGGGAAATCGCCGTTCCGCTGACAGATGGCAAATGATACAAGATTCCCTCATTAAATCGTCGTTTGTACTTTATTGCACCTAATTGTTGCTGCAGCCTTAGTACCTAGAAGATTTGCTAGCTCGCAATCGAAAGTCATTTTCGAGTATGGAAACACTTGAACATGGGATTAAGATGGATCTTATTAGAATACATTTAAAGCTAAAAATTGCCTACGATTCAGTTTGTAAAACTAAAATCAGAAGTTCAGGATTTGCGACTCTAAAACCCGTAACATTAGGTCCATTGGCGATACAGAGATTTATATGAGAAAATGAAGCGAAAGCGAGTGAGCAAATCTTGTGCGAAGGCGGGACCCAAAGTCTCTATATTAAAAACTCGGCGGTTTTAATATTAGGACGTTGTCAGTTAGATACGACTTGTATCTTCTGCAGAATAAACGCTTTAATTTAGTATCAATGCCAGGAAAGACGAATGAAAAGCTCATGCTCACAGGGAAGGTTGAAAGTTAGGTCATGCGGTCGTAGACTGAGAACCGGATGAATGCTCTCTTATTTTAACGGTAATAAAATGATATTTATTTATTTGTATGCATTTATGTCGGTGAAGAAACCTGGATGCGTGAGAGTTCTAATGTTCTCAAAAGTGTGTAGAGTCCACTAATATGGACAGGGCTAGCGTGCACTAGGGTCTTAACCACTTCTCATTATGGAAGGAAGTCCGTGCCCTGTAGTGGGCCGGTAATGGGTTGATATGATGGTTCTAACAAAATTTAAAGTCGCAACATATCCAGTCAGAACATACATTAAATATCCTACTTCTAAATGCAATAATCATTGCAGAAGTTCTCTTCAAAAGGTTTATAAGCGAGAGCAAAGTAACTTCAATTTTAATTTTTTATCTATTGGTACAAAAACAAGATTCTTTTTCTTTTACCTAAATACCTATTTTAAAAGTTTATAAGCGAGAGCAAAGTAACTTCACTTTTAATTTTTTATTTAAATAGTATAATACTATTTTTTAGCTTATTTCGTTCATGTATTTATTATCTACTAGTACAATAACTAGATTTTTTTTTTATTTATTACCTAAATACCTATTTTAAAAGTTTATAAGCGAGAGCATAGTAACTTCACTTTAAATTTTTTATATATTTTTTATTTAAATAGATAAATTTAAATAAATAAATAAATTTATTTAATTTATAATAAATTAAAGCAGTATTAGCAAAATGAAGTCGTTGCTGCACGCTGCCGCCATTATGCTGACTGTGATGCTGTTCCTTTTACAACCTCGATGTCCGCTCGCCGCCGTCTGTTACGTTTACGAGTACGTCCAGTAACCTAAGAATACAGATTGTTTTGTACTCTGTGGCAATATATACTTAACTTGAATACTATTTTGTAGCTAATTTCTTTCATGTATTTATTATCTATTTGCACCAAATGTAGTTTTATTTTTTTACCTAAATACCTATTTTAAATAAATTTAAATATAAAAATAGCTCAGCTGTATAAGTGTGACAGTTATTGTAGACGGATAAAATATAATTACAAACATTATTTTTAGTTCTAGGATATGGCGTCATATATCTGCGTCATATAAGGGTACACATAAGGGTCATCTTATCTGTCATAAAATAGACTTGGTTTTGATTTCCGGTGTAATTGAGAAAGCTTTTGACACAGCTTTGAGTCCAGTAATATCTTTGATGAGCCAAACCTCGCAACCAAAATCGCAAGATTACAATGTCATGTGCAGCGAATGGGTAACGTCTGCACAAGAAACATGTACTTTGACACGGACAGTCGAATCAAGGTACAAAACGTATTGGTATATTAAGTTCGTGGAATGAACGGATCCAATATCAGTATGCAATTGCTTTGATGTATTCTAGGATTCGCCGAGTTCATCATAGATATTTTTTTTTTTTTTATTAAAGTGTTCTTACCACCGCAAGCAAGAGTTGGAACAATATGAGTCTGAACCTAAAGCCGACAACTAAGCATTTATTCAGAATCTTATCTTATTTTTTAACCCTCGACGCAAGAATGACGAGTTGTTATTAGTTTGCGTGTCTGTATGTGTGTGTGTCTGTCTGTGGTATTGTAGCTCTCGAACTAGTGGAATACTTAATTCTTTGGCTAATTTCAAATCCATGATGTGCGCCAAAACATGAAAGCAAGGAATGATTGCAATATTATCTTTATTAATAAATTATATGTCTTGACTACCTTCTGACCCTCAGTAGTGAGAGCTGTTTTAAGTGGGAGTTCCAGGTTTCGATCCCGGGCAGCGGCAAATTGGCAATTTTTTTTTATTTCAGGTTATTTTTATATAGGTTTAAAATATTTGCCGTACCTCTAACACGTGTGTCCGTTACCATCTGAGACTGCATCTTCACTCACCAGCGGGTGACCTTCCAGTGAAAGGCTTTAGTATATTAATAGTAATAATTGACGAACTAAGCAGTTGACACACACGATGGAAAGTGGAAACCATCGCCTATAAACAGAGCAACATTTCACAGGGCATGCAAGCAGCACGTCCTGCAACATGCCGCCCTGTGCCCACCAATTTGAGGCAAAGGTGTCAGACCTCATGTGACTGTAATTACAACAATGTTGTTCAGCGGTAGAAATAAGCATGGCGATATTTCTTCCCCGGAAGACCTCTGTCACAAAAAGCTGTACAAACACGTGTTCTAACACTGTTTGCATATCATCTGTGAAAATTTCAACACTCTAACTATCACGGTTTCTAAGATACAGTCTGGTGACAGACGGACGGAAAGCGGAGTCTTAGTAATAGGATCCGTTGTTACCCTAAAAACTACTGTTTTACAAAGTTTGCATTTGTTGAGTTGCCTCCACAGTGGTGGAGGTCGCAACTGCACATTGTATCACGACCTCAACATCTTTGTCGACAGTACGATGTGATTGTGGACTATGGTATTACGAAAATACGTAATAGGAAATACGTGAGGATCCAAGAGACAGTCGTTAGAATTCTGGACCGGTAAGAACACAAATGTTAACGTGATTCTTCTCAATTTAAAGCGTAAAAGTATTCGATACTTTTATATAATTATTTTTTTTACCCTTATTGGTGACCCTTTTTAATTAATTTTAATTTATATTTTAATCATATTATCACATTTTATATTGTTTTCAGGTAGTACTGGCCTAAAAAATAAAGGTTTATAGATTTTGAAGTGGATACCACAAAGGTAAACCTAACCCCATTTTTTTTACTTAGAAAATCATGTTTCTCTAATACAGCCTTTTAACCCTTACTCATAAAGGCTTGATCTTTATGGGTTGATAACTAAAATAAAATAACCTACGTTATTAGAAGTTCCGTAAAAATCAGTGGATTGAAAAACTTTTTAAAACGTTATTGTTATAATATGATAAGAATTCTTAAGCCCATATTAGAAAATTCCCGAGACAAAACAATGTGATGGTCTATGTAGGGTCTATGCTCTGTCAGTCCTATGAGAGAGGACTGTAATAGGCTGAGATGAATTATTGCAGCTACCTCGGGGTCTACAAAAAACAGAATCAATTAAGTAAAAAATATCCTATGTTAATGAAAGTCCCGTGATAATCAGTGGCTTGAAAAACTCTTTAAAACCCGCATACCCTTAGTAGATTAGGTAGATGGGTCTGGAAGTCTCTCTCCTATGGGGGAGGAGTTTGACAGGCTGAGATGGGTTATGAGTTATAACAGCTAACCCGCGGTCTACAAGTTACAGGATCAATTAAATAAATAATCTATATATATAAAAGGCAAAGGTGACTGACTGACTGATTGACTGAATGATCTATCAACGCACAGCTCTAACCACTTGAGGGATCGGGTTGAATTTGCACGCAGATAATTATTACTACGTAGGCATCCGCTAAGAGAAGATTTTTTAAAAATTCGAACCCTAAGAGGAAGGGGGGATGTAAGTTTGTATAAAATCCTTAATTTAGTAATTTATTTTTCAAGGTACATACATGAAACTTTAATTTTAGGTTTTCGATTAAAAATAAAGAAATAAGTGGTTCACAAATTTTAAAAAGTCCAACTCAAAAGGCATCAAATAGGGGATGAAATCGTATTATAAAAGTAATCATTATATAAATGAAAGTTTTTGATTTTTTAAGTAATTTACGTTCATATTTTTAGTTTAGCAGGAAGACATTTTTTAAACCTTTGTAGTTTTAAATAAAAACACAAATCAAAAATTTAACTTAACGTGAGCGAAGCCGCGGGCAAAAGCTAGTACCCTATATTAATGAAAGTCCAATCAAAATCGGTGGCCTAGATGCCGGTGACTTAAAAAGAGATGGGTGATGATTTATTACAGCTACCTCGCGGTCTACAAGTAACAAGATCAATTATTATTTGGATTTGGCATTTGATGGGGCATTTGAAATCTCATTCATATGCCAAGTGCGGACCGGGGGTAGACGTAGAATTAATAATCGCACGCAATTCACTTGTCGTTCGCTCAATCAGGAATATTCGGCTTTCGACGTGAACGCTGATATGTACTCGGAATTTAATGGAAACATAATACAATATACGACACGGCACTGCTATATTATACATAAATTGCTATTTATATAAAAGTGAAACCGTGTTAGTTGGTTTGTCATATTTCCGGGGCGAAGGATTGACGGGATTTTTAAGTATCAGATATCCAAAGCTACCAAACTCAGGCACTGAAGGCTTACCGGAGAAAACAAACTATTACAATAAAAATTATTGTTATAATATTTTACGGAGACACAATACGCAATTATACGAGAAATTGTAATATTTTTTTTTTAATGAAAAATATAATATAGAGATCGCTACAAAGCGATAAGGCCTTTTGTATACTTCTTCTGTCTGTGTTTTCTTTTATTCTTCTTCTGTGTTTTTATTTGTGTGCAAATAAAGAGTATAAATAAAATAAATAGAAATAATATTCTTACGAAAATAAATCTAGATATACTTAAACATTACGTCTACCTCGTGTCATTTGGCTATCTTTGGTAACGAACGGAATTTTGTTTGGTTTTCTAAAATGTTATTTCAATAATGTCATTTAAAATATGCATGCAAGGTTAAACTGTCTTTGTAAAAAACGCCTACATACTTTATTGTATCCAAGCCTTGACTTTCTCATCATCAATGATATCAGTAAGTTAAATAATAGTTTTAGATAGCTACAATTTACATACCTGGAAAGAAAAATAACCAAGGGTCTTCTCTGAATGTGACTTCTCTGTGTAGACTGCCCGCTCCGCCGTGTAGACTGCCCGCTCCGCTGTGTAGACTGCCCGCTCCGCTGTGAAGTCTGCTCGCTCAGCTGTGTAGACTGCCCGCTCCGCTGTGAAGTCTACTCGCTCAGCTGTGTAGACTGCCCGCTCCGATGTGAAGTCTGCTCGCTCAGCTGTGTAGACTGCCCGCTCCGCTGTGTAGTCTACTCGCTCAGCTGTGTAGACTGCCAACTCCGCTGTTTCTGGATGCTCCGTAGCTCCGCTAGCGGTTTGCCCGACGTCCTACGACGTGTGCTACTTTACTGATGCACCAGTAATCCTGCACTGACAAAGAAACACTTAAATAGCCTGAAAAACTAAGTGACGTTTAGCCTATGAAAGTCTTGCCTTTTTAGTGCAATAAGAGCTTAACGCAAAGCATCGTGTTATTTATTTTATTTACAGCCTTATATTATATAAGATATATAATATAAGGCTGCCAAATTGTACGTTCTACCATATTGTACTGTACAATAAAAGTGTATTCATTCATTCATTCTATCATTCATTCTATAAGCTGATAATAAAGCTGAAGAGTTTATTTTTTTTTTGCATGATGGTTTTACCCACCTCGCATCGCTATATTTTATGTCGCATTTGATAAAGCTTTTTCGGAGGAAGGCTTATATAGTATAAGTATAAATCGATGCCGATGAAAGTTTGTATGAAAGTCCGTCAATTTGCAAGTTATAATCCTAACGGCTGCACGAAGTATCGATAAATATAGTTAACATAAGGTATCTTTTAAACGTCATTTATTCATAGTTTTTTTTTTTAGCAATTGTCACATAGATTGAAATATCTTTCTGGATCGCTGGGAATTTAAATAGGATGTCCCGGCAATTTAGGATTTTTTAAATATTAGAATTTCCTCTTATCTGGTCTGGTGGGAGGCTAGTTACCACCCTTTTTTTTTTTTGTCGTGGTGGAAAAGCTTTATGGCTACCTCTGTCCTTTTGGGCAGGACAGAGGTTATGTGGGACTCGTTTACCCGAACTAAAAACCACCACAGCATGTCCCTCTCGTTGGCTTTATTGGACGCCCGGGGAACCCGTTGTACACTTCCCAGACAAGCTAGTTACCACCCTACCGACAAAGACGTGTCGCTAAGCGATTTAATGTTCCGGTGCGATGTCGCGTAGAAACAGATTAGGGGTATGACTACCATACTCTCTAACAGGTTAGCCCGCTACCATCTTAGACTGCATCATCACTTACCACCACGTAAGATTGCAGTCAAGAGCTAACTAACAGGAATAACACATAAAAAGGTACATTGGCACTCATCATTATAAACCATATCTACATTCTTTTTTTTATTGTACCTACTACAAGGTAGCCCCTGACAGCAATCTCATCTGGTGGTAAGTGACGGCAGTCTAAGATTGTAGCGGGTTCATCTGTCGGGGGTATGACAGTTTTTATTGAACCATAATCCTTAATGGGCGGCACGTCGTTGTCGATAGGGTGGTAAATAGACACCAGACAGACAGTGCATCATAAATTCTACGTATCTAGATTCTTCGAATTCGGAGTGAAAATTGCTTAGAGAGAGCATTTTGACACATGCGTTGTAGTGTAAAGGGTAAAGAATAAAAAAATGATTCATTGCGTCGTGCAGATTTGTCTGGTTTTCGCGGATTAAAGCAAATTAAGCTAACCGCTGCATGAGTACTGAAATATATTGTTAATTATGAATGCACAAATAGACCGAGACGAAGCAGCGTGTACCTCGCACAAGACAGGGTGGTAAATGTGAACCGTAATGTATTTAGGGCTCCACCCACACTGCTACAGTTCATAGCTGTTATAATCAGATCGACCACCAATTAATTCAGCAGGTAGGCCGGCATAGGACAGACAATCAATTGATCACATGTCCTTACCAGTGCGTAACTCCATCATAGGGAGATTTGTCTGCGGTCAGTAGGAATCGGCCGAGAGGGCGGCGCTCAATTATTCTCCTAATCGAGTTTCCTTGTCCCGAGCCAAGACGTTGCCTTTGTCAGTAGCGTATCTAGGTGGGACATCGGGAGGAAAACGCACTGTTTCCCACCCGTTCGGGGGTGACACCCAATCGTAAAAATAACTATAACTAACTATATTTCATAAAGTACATCTTAACAAATATTTGTATTTATAATAGAAATAAGAATTAAAAAGCGTAGTCAATTTAACACGAGTATCTAAGGTTAATAATATTACACAAGCTAAGACTTTGCCTTTGTGAGTAGCGTAGCTAGGTGGGACGTCGGGAGGAAAACGCACTGTTACCCACCCGTTCGGAGGTGATACCCAACGCTAAAACAATAACTTGTAAGATACAATAAAACTATATTTCATAAGGTACATCTTAACGATATTTGTATTTAAAATGGAAATAAAGAATTAAAAGCGTAGTCAATTTTACACGAGTATCTAAGGTTAATAATATTACACAAGCTAAGACTGCCTTTGTCAGTAGCGTATTTAGGTGGGACGTCGGGAGGAAAACGCACTGTTTCCTAACCGTTCGGTGGTGACACCCAATCGTAAAAATAACTATAACTAACTATATTTCATAAAGTACATCTTAACAATATTTGTATTTATAATAGAAATAAGAATTAAAAAGCGTAGTCAATTTAACACGAGTATCTAAGGTTAATAATATTACACAAGCTAAGACTTTGCCTTTGTGAGTAGCGTAGCTAGGTGGGACGTCGGGAGGAAAACGCACTGTTACCCACCCGTTCGGAGGTGACACCCAACGCAAAAACAATAACTTGTAAGATACAATAAAACTATATTTCATAAGGTGCATCTCAACGGTATATGTATTTATAATGGAAATAAAGAATTAATAAGAAGCACGTAGTCAATATAACACGAGTTGTAGTATCTATGGTTAATAATATTACCCAAGCTAAGACTTTGCCTTTGTCAGTAGCGTAGCTGGATGTGACGTCGGGAGGGAAACACACTGTTTCCCACCCGTTCGGGGGTGACATCCAATCGCAAAAACAATAACTTATGAGATATATAAAAACACCTCACTACATCTCAACGATATCTGTATTGAAAATGAAAAGAAAGAATTAAAAAGCAGCAGTCAATATTACACGAGTTTTAGAAATAAGCTTAGTAATATTAGACAATCTAAGACTTTGCTTTTATCTGTAGCGTAGCTAGATGGGACGGTATGACGAAACGCGCTGTTTGCCACCCGTTGGGGATGACATCCAATCGCGAAAACAATAACTTGCAACTTGATAGATAAAATACAACTAACTGTCTTTGGATAGTTTAATGTCAGAAGATTCCGTCGATAGTCATAACAATGATACCCAAAAGGTATACCAAAACAAGATTGAAATGTAGCGCTTACGTATCAAATATCTTAATATCAAAATACCCACAGCAACAATGGCTACAAAACTCGCTGCGAATCAAATATTTTTTTATCTGTTTCTTGAAAACTATTCAATAAATTAAATAAGTTTTAATAAAAATGTTAAAACAATTTTTTAATAAACTTTATATCCATCCGAAAAATTAAAAATTTTATAAACGATATGATAAAGATATTATAAACACAATACCACACCTTGTGGCACGAACCATAAATAAGTTAGGTTTTAATATGAGTTGCATAGTGAACATCGATTGGTGAGAGGTAAATGTATACAGAAATCTTGTTTGATTAGGCTTTGCTTGCATTTACTCGCGTTTTCACTAAAACACGTATTAGTCCCATTGCTGAGAACATCCCTCCTTTCCTGTAGATGTAAGGGACTCAAATGCATTATTAAAGTTGCATGTACCAGGGCGGCAAGAGTTATTAAGAGGCTTATTAACTGATATGTTTATGGTAATGGAAGTGTTTACGAGTGTGTTGTTTGTTACTTTTAATTTCGTCGCTAAAAAATAACATTGCATATTAAATTTTAAAAATGGAACTGCCTCTTTTTTTATTGTTTAGCATTGACACAATGGGTTTTAGATTATATACATTGTCCCAGTTAAGGCTAGTGCTCAATGTAAGGAATTTGTCGTTACCTACCGCCAGGCCTCGGAATGCACGTTAAACAGGTAAAATATAAATTATTATCATATTATTATCATATTGCATAATCACCCCGCTAAGTTTGTTGGCTCCTTCTTAGATCAGGACGCGTTCGGAACCCTCGTAGCTTTAGTTTTAAGTTTACAAACATGGTTTTCGCCATCATCTCACTACCGTGAACACATTTCTCGTGTTAAGTACGTATAATAAGTCCCATCTCTACGGGCCTACTTGAATAATTATATTTTTTAGTTTGACTTTGACTTTGTCTATAAATACCGCGAATTGTTAAAACCCACCATTGGACCAGCGTGGTGGGTATATGTTCCAAAACATATTCTGCGCCCAACAGTGGAAATGCATAATAATTATGATAAAGTCATAAACTTTTAAGGAAACATAAGTGAATAACTCCCTAACGCAGTGGTGAGCTCTTTGTTCTTATATTAGGAGGTTTCGGGTTTGATTCCTGACAGGGGCAATTTATTACTTTATTGTATAGAACTTTATTGTTTTCGGCTGCGACTAGTTACTCTACTACTGACAAAGACGTACCTACTGCCAAGCGATTTAGGGTGCCTATGTACGCCGCCGCTTAAAACGCGATTAGGGGTGGATATGGGTTTAATTTAACTGCGATACCCCTCATAGATTAGCCCGCTACCACCAATCTTAGGCTAGGATTTCTGAGTCCAAGGCTGTGGGTTCGATTCCCACAACTGTAAAAAGTTTATGTAATGAATTGACAGTTTTTCAGTATCTGGGTGTTTATCTGTATACTATAAATATTTATGTGTATTATTCATAAAAAATTCCATCAGTCATCTTAGTGTCCATAACTCAAGCTACAAGTTTAGGTCTAGATGGCAATGTGTTTATCATCGTATTAATATTTATTTATTTATTTATAACTTGTAGCGGATTGAAAAAAGATAAAAAAATATTACGGAGTTCAGAATTACCGGTTCAGCGTGGCCCGAAGTCTAATTGCTCTGATTCTAATAGGTATGGATAGACCCTTTACTTACCGGATACCGTTACGCGTATTGTTAACGAGAAAATGTTTCATTAAAAATAAAGCCTTTACACGTATTCCGTTCAGCGTCAAAGGCATCTTTTTATTAAAGTCAAAGAGAGTGTTCATACACGGCTAACCACTGCGTGTGTGTATGTCGTGTATAGACCTGCATTATGCCCCTCGGTGCCCTACTTAGCGGGGGAGAGCCATCGATACCGCCGGCCACAATCATTGCATGCTGCAGCCAGCGTGCGATTATATTATTCCCTCCGTGATCTTTCTTTAATCATCATTTTTTTTTCTTAATTCTTTTTTTTTTTTAAATATACTACGATAATACACACATCGCCATCTAGCCCCAAAGTAAGCATAGCTTGTGTTATGGGTACTAAGATTACTGATGAATAATTATACGAATAATATACATAAATACTTATAATATATAGATAAACACCCAGACACTGAAAAACATTCATGTTCATCACACAAACATTGTCCAGTTGTGGGAATCGAACCCACGGCCTAGGCTCAGAAAGCAGGGTCGCTGCCCACTGCGCCAAACGGCCGTCAAATTCTAAGGTTGCCTAGCAGAGATCGCTATTAAGCGTAAAGGTCACCTTTTGTATTCTACTTTCACTTCTTTCTTCATGAGTGAATGAATGAATACAATTTTATTATACACCAAAGAAAAGTAGTTACAGAGAAATAAGCATAGAGCAAGAAAGTACAACTTGGTGGCCTTATCGCAGAGGCGTAAAAGGAAAAAACGTGCATTAAATGAGATTTAAACGTTACACAAATATATAAATAAAATATGTAACTACTAGCGGACCCCAGCGCCTTCTGTCGGGCTTATTTGTGAATCTGAATCATCCAGGGTGCCATCCAAACGAATACCGCAAAATTCATTCACATCGGTCCTGCCGTTTACGAGGAGTTCAGTGACATACGCACGCACACAAGAAATATATATATATAAAGATAATAAATACATATTCATGTTTCTTGTATATATTCTTGATATGGTAAAAAAAAAATTTTATAATTTATCAACCCAATAGTTGCCACCACACAGAGGTTTAGGCTATCGTCGACCACGCTGCCAGTGAGTCTCAGTCCTCACGAAAGGGAGGCCGAAGCCCTAAAAATTAGGCTACAGGGTATCCTCTACAAAAAGTACTTAATTGTATTCGAACATACTGGCCACACTTGGTCGGTATGGTCGAATTCGACTAAGTCCTTATTTGACCGGCAGACTTCGCACACCTACGAGAATATTATGGAACACTCTCAGGCATCCCGGTGTCCGCATAAAGTCGTAAATCTTATTAAAGTCATGCAGTGTCGATCATAAAGTGTATGCACTGGATAAAATGAAGAAAATCTCCCGTAAGAGTTATAAAAACTTGGGGTAGGCTTTTTATAACTCTTACAAAGCCTATCCTTAAGTTTTTTATAACTCGTACTGGAGATTTTTTTTCATTTTATATCAATTGCTCGCTTAGTGGAATCATCGGATACCCTGTGCATACCCTGTATGCACGCCACTGACGTTATCATATTGGAGAGCGAAGCGAAGCTACTTTGAAAGTGAAACAAGCGATCAAGTGGGATACAAAGTAGCCTCGGTTACGACTCTGGACTACGGTTAACCTGCGACAGGAAGTGTTTCCTGAAACCTAGTTTTGAAGAGTAAAGTCTTATAAATATCACTTTATATTTTAATTCCAAATTCATCGCAACTTTGTTCATAACACCGGCAACCTCGCCTTTCGGACCGGAACAGAGCATTGCAAAAAAAAAAAAAAATTGCAACAATGCTACTTAGCGACAGCATCATGCAAAAGTACTTCCCCGGACGTGCTCTGTCACAGTTGTAACCAGGTTGCTTCTTTAATAGTTTTTAAATGACAATGTGAGATGATGATAACGAAAAAAAAACAACAACCGGCTAAGTTTGTTGTGGGCTTCTTCTTAGACCAGGGCGCGTTTGGAACCTTCGTAGATTTAGTTTTAAGTTGACGAATTCATTTATCGCCATCAACTCCCTCCTATGTCATATTTTACATGTAATGTACGCATCAAAAGTGCCATCTACGAGTATGTGCCTATTTGAATAAAGAAAAATTTGACTTAGACTTTGACACAAAAGCTCTGCTGCTAGTAAGACTATGCTAGAATCTTGATTTTCTGTCAAGTCTGAAACCGCCCTATCCTTTTAACTCCCTGCAACATATCCGACGTAGAAAATAATTTTCATTGATAGGTTAATACATGCATAGTGCTACGGCATCGGCAAATATTGGAACAATGCAGTTGGCGGGAAGAAAAAATAGGAAGAATAATTAAATACCGAAGCGGTGATAGCCCAATGGTTGGCTTGACTTCACTTTGGGGCCGAGTTCGAATCCCAGCACGCAATCACAACTTTTCTAAGTTATTTGCGCTTTAAGTAATTCAAATATCACTTGCTTCAACGGTGAAGGAAAACATCGCGAGGAAACCGGCATGCCTTAGAGATCTAAATAATGTTCTCAAAGGTGTGTGAAGCCCACCAATCCGCACTGGGAGGAGCGTTTCTCATTGTGGGATTGTGGGATGGCCCCGAATTGGGCCGGTAATGAAGCGAGTAGTCTAAGAATGTAGCGAGCGAACCTGTTGTATGGCAGTTACTTGGCCGATTGGCGCAGTGGGCAGCGACCCTGCTTTCTGAGTCCAAGGCCGTGGGTTCGATTCCCACAACTGGGCAATGTGTTTAATTTAATTATAGATTATCCCGCTACCACTATAGAGTTCTAAGGCAACAAACATATTTTTTTTTTAAATACGACTGAATTGATAACCTCCTTCGTTTTTGTAAGTCGTTTAAAAAAATAAGTTTACATTGGTGACTAGTCTGTTGTACACTTCCTACCGCACCATCCTTGTTACAATTTTTTTTGTTCTAAAAGACCTCACAAGTTTTCATAGTTTTGTTTTCAAAATAAACTGTCAATTTATTTCGATCTTAAAACTATATAGTTCAACAGTAGGGTTTAATTTCCCACGGCAGCCCATTCTTGATCGAAAGGCAGTCGCCTTTCGATATAATGCTCTAAGTAAGTATCGAACTTAAAAAAATTGGTTGCCTGTAAAGTCGGTATACGGGCGAAAGTTTTACGTGACAACGACTTTGAGTGGTAAAATAATTTTAATGTGAATATTCATTCGTATAGTAGGAAGAAGGATGAAATAATAGTAACAATTTAAAACATTTATTTATACAAAGAATTATATTTAAAACATTAATTTATACAAAGAATCTCGCACTGAATTTCATATTAACAAAATTTTATTTTTACCTTTACACATACATACGTATTTATATACAAATATACATACAATAACTTGCAATACATTTGCGTACAATGAAACAGCGTTTACTACAAAGGGACGCGTGCCTTTCACTTTTTATGTCTGTCTCTCTCGCTCTTAGGCGGGCTAACCATGCCCGAGTGGAAGGGACGCGTGCCTCTCACTCGCTCTCATTGTGAGCGCATAACGTGAGCGGAGCGTAACGCAGTTTCTTGAAGTGTCACCCGGCAAACCAATTTATAAGACGTTGTCACGTCAAAATACGAGTACTATTTAGAGTCTATTTACAGTTCCTTGTCTTTATAGAGATTAATAACTACAATTTCCAAAGTACATCTCATGAAGTCATAACTCATTGGTATGATGAGTGTCAAAACTTGTACGGTGCCCTCGGTCAATCAATAGCGTCATCAGCTGAAGCCATATCGGAAGTGATGAGCGTGAAATCGTGATGTTGTCACCCTAATGTATTTTGGTTTACCGTGAGCTAAGGTCCTGTCCATACTGTCGACAACAATAAATCACTATCGGGCAAATTAAATTAATAAAATGATTGTCTCCTTATAATATACGTTATATTCCAATGAGCAACCAACTACGTATTTCTTAAAGTGGGCGCCGACGTCACAAACGCCGACTTGCCACCATTGCCTTTAGTATGTAGCATTTTCCTAAAGAACAGTGATTAAGAGTATTTTTTTTTTAAATTTAGATTGAAGCTTTCATCAAACTTATAATATGTTATTGGAATTGTGTAATTAAGTTCTAACTGAATATCTACTGAAACTTTCATATAACTTTCATTATTTTAGGTCATACTTGCTGTCCCGGCGAACTTCGTACCGCCTAACAATTTTGTTTTCATGAATGCTATTTTTAATACTTTTAATCCTATTCCGGACTAAGAGAAGCCCAAAAAATTAAATATCATTAAAATTGGTCCAGCCGTTCTCGAATTATAAATGGTGTAACTAACAACTCTCTTTTATATATATATAGATGAATATTATGCAATTTGTTTTTGATGTTCCATATATATATCCTTACTGTAGGTATATATATGTATATAATATATGTATATAATATATGTATATAAATTCAACCAATAAAAAAAATCTTAGTTGCACAATTAAAATAATGTTGCTAGTGGGAATACACCCTCAGATTAAAAACATGAAGAGTGCGTGGCGCACGGGCCCCATTGTTCGAATGCCCATACTAAATACTCGTGATGAATAAATTAATGTATTACTACCAGTACATCCACGACCTTTAGATATTTGCGCAAAAATACAGTCTTTCTTTATTTATATCTATCGGAAGAAATCATCTTAATCGAATTCTATAACGAGCTGCAGAGAAATCTCGATTTTATCTATTTTGTGATATCTTTAAAGCCCGCCAAGCTGCTCTGGGGAAACGTGGTGGGCCTTTGCTGTAAGTTCCTCTCTCAATGAGAGAAGAGACCTGTGACCAGAAGTTGTACAACACTAGTAGTCTGCTTATTTTGAATACAATATCAAAAAGTCCCTCATTTCACAATATAGGTTTTACTTTTAAAGGCTATTACTAGGTATTTACTAATTTTTATTTTCTAAATATTTTATTTTATAGGCCAACTATTTTTTTTTTCTAAAAAAGTTTTTATACTAAAAAGTTTAGTTTTTAGTCTGACGATCGATTCCGTAAGCTTTAGAAAGTTTTTGGAAAAGTATAGCTGAATTTCTGATTCATTTGTTATGCTGAGTTTCAATTGAAGTTAAAATTCAAAAAGAGCATTAACAAATTAAAGTATGATCAGGAATCTTAAGTATATAATAGTATATTCTAAGGATTAAAGAAGTTACATAACATACTTTCATGCATAAGTTATTTTAAAACTATTGTCAAAATCTTCAAAGATCTGTAAAACCTCTTCATAAACATATAAGTTTCTCTCTTATAAAATTGGAACACGTAATGGCATTTTGATATACCTATATAAAACCTTCATTTACTATCAAAGAGTGCGTATTGTTACAATAAGGTTTTCAAAAACATATGTATGTATATGGTATGTATGTGTATGTATATATATGGAAAAGATATGTATTCTTTGGGTTTGGAGATCATGATTATGTGTGTTTTTGTGATTTTGTTATAGGCATCTAAAAGTCTCATAATGTTGAACATCAATTATCATATTCTCAAATATCCTGCCACACAAAAATGTACCATTCCTTGCATATCTATATACCCCCTCCACTTCTCCCTTACAATAGTGGGTACATTCGTATATGCCATCAAATATTCTCATTCTGTATAGGACCGTAGTCTAAACTTGAAAGCTTAAAGCCCATTTCAAATATCTTAGCTGCACCCTGCAAGCGTTATCCGAATAGCTTTCCATTGTCACTTTCATGAAATTGTTTGACTGTCTTAGATGGTCGATTATATCCTAAGAGCAGACCTTTGAAAGTATAAGCACCTGTTTGTAAAATCTTTATTTGTTATTTTACAGCCCTATTCTTGAGGAAGGTTATATGGTATTCAATTTTCTACGAGGTATATAATGTAGAATAGATGATACTTTGTGTCGAAAGCTTGTTTAAAGTACGTACATAAGTAAGTAACGTAGTAAAATAATATCTATATTATGCGTGACGGAAAACATTGCAGTTAACCGGTGAAGTCTCCAATCCAAACATGGCCAGCTTTGTGGACTACGGATTAAACCCTTCTCATTCTATATTTACATATTATAAATATTTATATTATTTATGTATATTATTTTTAAAAGGTTCATCAGTCATCTTCAGTGGCATGCATAGAGGGTATGCACAGCATTAAGCGAGCAGATGATATAAAATGAAAAAAAAAATCTCCGGTTCTATTTATAAAAACTCTTAAGGATAGGCATTGTAAGAGTTAAAAAAGCCTACCCTTTAGATTTTTTAACTCGTACTGGAGATTTTCTTCCCTTTATCATCTGCATACCCTGTGCATACCCTCTGAGCACGCCACTGGTCTTCTTAGTACCCGTAAAATGAGCGCATTGTTGTAGTTTGTATATTTATTTATTCTGATAGGAAGCTCGTGATCTGTAGTGGGTAGATAGTGAAATCAATGTTCCTTCGAAGAAGAAAAAACAGAAGCAATCTTGGACAGCCGGAAAAGTCTAAAAAATTATATAACTTAAAGTAAAGTAAAGTTTATTATTATTATTATTATTATTATTAACTGTGTTGTTTTAACAACAAAACATATAATTTTATTTAGTTCATACCTACTACAAGGTAAAGGTACATTTAAATAGGGATTTTCAAATTATTAATCAATTCAAAATTATAACTACAGAAAACACAATTAAAGCAGTGCGTAGCATACATAAAATTACCGTTTCAAATTGTCAACTTCACTTACTATATGTGACAGAAATGACAGATGGCTATGACAGAATGTCGGTGACGTTAAATCACAATATTTTACTCTACTGAATAATGCATTGTACTTAGATTTAACCCATCCAAATAAAATAAACGAGTAAATACAATGCAGACGCGGTGATAGCTCAGTGGGTAACATCGACTTCACTTTCGGGGTGCTGAGTTCTATTCCCAGCAATATACGCGCTATATTCCGCGACGCGAGTCTGGCGCATTATGTTGGTATGTCACGACCACGCATGTCGAGCTCATTGGTGACGCGAACCTTTAAGTTACCTACGAAGAAGCCCTGAATATAGCTTACGGCCGTTTTCATTTAATCTAGGCATTTCTAAATTCAAAGTGTAATGATTCAGGCGATGTCACCAACTCTTAGGTGGTAACAATTAGTGAACGGTTGATGTATGCCTAGAAATCTCCGTAGTTTAGGCGCTATTTTTTTAGGCATCGCCTTGATCGACGTTAATGAAAACAGGCATAAAGGCCATTTAAATTGGTTCAGTCACACAGACAGACAGCTACAAATGTTCATCGTTTTTACCGTCTTGTATTCAGCAAAGAGTGTGTTATATATGGTTTCCTACCAATTTTGAGCAGTTCCTTCACTGGATCGAAATGCATACAAAATTAAGAAACCCGGAGGTTGTTCCATTGTGAAGAAGTCAATCGAGGCACGCTGTTTATTGTTGAACCGAAAGGGAATCGAATAGTACAGTCACAGAACAATGGAAAATCGTTATATTGTTATAATTTTGGTAATAGAGAACCGCAGTACTTACTTAGAATGATATTTACGAAGAGTTTTTAGTCACTTTTAAATATTCCGGGCATAACAAAAAAAAATAACGATGTAATGGTGAAAACGGGATGTAGTTACTCGTACGTAGAGTTTTATCAAGATGTGACATTTGACAAATGACCTCAGTTGAAGTGTGTAACTTATAAATGGCAAAGTTGCTTGGAAGTTGGAAGTGCAATCCTTAATCTCTCGCAAGATAAGTAAATAATAATAAAAATTCTTTGTTTGGTAACTATGACCCATCTACACTATTTTATAACAGAGTAATTAAAACCAGTAATAATCAAAAACTAAATAAAAAAGTTACATGACAAAGAATAATAAGAATTTCTGCCTCCAGGCTGCCCTACATGGAGTTTAATATAAAGCTTGTAAATTGGAGAGTCGTATATATTGGTTAACACCTTCAGAATGCTCTTATTGCGTACCCAAGACCTTTCTTGTCGTAAAATGCTGATGTTGTAAAAGAGCAACTGCTGAGTATCTTGTCGGCTTCTTCTCGGTAGAATCAGCCTTCCGGACCGATTGTAGAGTCACTACAAACCGACAGAGTTCACATTTTAAAAGTGTTTACATTTTGCCACTGGTATATAATGTTGCTTTTTGGAAGCACACTGCATTAGGCCTCCTTGAAATAAATGAATTTCGAAAAGTTCGTATTGATAAACATCGGATGCGTTGTTTTGTTACAAAATAAAAAATAAATCAAAATCTAAATTCGTTTATTTCAAGTAGGCCTAATGCAGTGAGCTTACAAATTGCAACAAAATGGCATAATGTAATCATTGAGTACTGAAGTAGGACGAGATCTAATTTTCCAGACCGGGTCATACTATAGTAACAAATGAAATCAATGATATTTTTTATGTCTTTCGAGTTATTTTGTAAACCTCGGACAGCTGTAAGCCCCGGGGTATTACGTATCTATCTACGCGACAGGCTTGCAATAGGCGTAAATCTTGCAATCATTGCTGTCAAAAGTCAGTTTTCCAAACAATAAAAAAAAGTTACGTTGCAGCATTTACGCTAGTCGAAAGCCTGTCGCGAGATACGTAATCACGCTGCCGGTTCATGATGACTAGCATGTGATAATATGACGTTATAGGTAATTAATACCGGCATCCTTAGCATATGATAATAATAGTTAATTCCGGCAACCAATAACCTCTATCCGGCAAGAAAATGGTGATTAAAGTGGAGATGGCCTGTTGTCTAAAAGCTACGCTTCCCTCAAATTTTTCGGAGTTAAGGTATAAGCAATAAAATTTGACACGCTTTAACGGTGAAGGAAAACATAGGAAACCTGCATACCCGGGAGTTCTCCATAACGTTTCCAAAAGTGAATGGAGTCTACCAATCCACAGTTGGCCAGCGTGGTGAACTACGTCCTAAGCCAGATGAGAACCTCCTCAGAGGAGATCTGTGATAATGTTGATCTTGATAACATTGTACCCTCGCGGTACTTTGTTCGTGGGGGAAGTTAGGCATTAGAACACTATAGCTACAAATGACAGGACCGTCGTTCTTGAATATATTTGTTTTCGTGATGTTTAAAATATTTTTTAGCCTAGAATATGATAATAAAAAGCTTATTTTCAAAATATTCATATCATATTACTTACCAGTAAAAATATAATAAATCAATATTACTTACAACTATGTACTTACTATTGCAAGTATATAGGTACGAAAAATGGCTATTGGAATCAGACTGTCAGGTCTGAATAATATATTCAAGGAAATACCTGTCTACCTACCTAGGTAACCATAGGTATTATAGCTCAAACATGTTATTAAATCACATGTCTACACATTTACGGAAAATGTGCAAGCTACTGAAACGCTACAGACGTACTGGTATGCTTGTCCGAATCGGTTAAAGGAAAGAGAATATCTAGGATATAGTTAAATGAATACATTTCAAATTCAAATTCAAAATTCATTTATTTCAAGTAGGCCTAATACTTTACTTTTGAAACTTCAAGTCTGTCTGTTTGTCTCTACTCTACCACCGGTTCGGATGGCAGATTCTACGGCAAGAAACTCAGCAGTTGCTCTTTCTAACTCTACCTAAGTACCTTCATAATAATATATATCGTTGACACTGTTATAGTTAGCAAAATAATTATAAAATTATTGGTGCCAAATGCACCAAAACAAACTTCAAAGATATAAAAATATTAATATCTTTATCGTAATTTAAGCTCTACTTTAGGGTACCAAGGGTGAGATTTCCTACCTACGTTTACTTACTCGATCGCGTGAAAGTTAACTACGATTAATATAGTATCGAAGAAGCGCTATCTAGTTACAATTGGACAGCCAAATGGCGCAGTGGGCAGCGACCCTGCTATCTAAGCCAAGGCCGTGGGTTCGATTCTCACAACTGGACAATGTTTGTGTGATGAACATGAATGTTTTTCAGTGTCTGGGTGTGTATCTATATATTATACGTATTTACGTATATTATTCATAAAATTATTCATCAGTCATCTTAGTACCTACCCATAACACAAGCTACGCTTACTTTGGGGCTAGATGGCGATGTGTGTAATATCGTAGTATATTTGTTTATTTATTATTTATTTACAATACTTGTCAACCGTGCTGCCACTACATGGCGCCCTTCCGAATGAGTAAACGTAGGTAGAAAATCACACGCTTGGCACTCTGGTGCGTACGATTGTGACGAGACCCCATGAGTAAGGTTAGAATAGCGTCCCAGGTGCATACCGATTAAAGATTTAGTGTAAGCGAGACTGAGGAGGCGTTAATAATGCACAATCGCACGTCGATGGAGTCCATACCATTAAGTGATCCGAACTTGCAAGCCCACTTGTTAGGGCCGCATGCAACATGAGCGTAAACATAAGTGTTTGCGAGTGTTTGCATACAGAGAAACTCAGTTATAGCAATACCCGAAAACCTATACCATTTCATCATCATCATACCAAACCATTACTGGCCGAGTAGACTCCGACTCCGGCCGTAGTCCACCAACGCACCTTTGAAAACATTATGCAGAACTCTCAGGCATGCAGATGTCCTCACGATGTTTTCCTTCACCGTTGAAGCTGCCAGTGATATTTTAATTGCTTAAAACGCACATAACTTAGAGAAGTTAGAGTTTCGTGCAGGGATTCGAAATAAGCATCCTCATAAGTGAAGGCGCAGTCCTAACCATCCCTTTACCAGTATAATACAAATTTTAATTGTAGTTTTGTTTAGGGCATACATTTGTTTTCAAGAATCAATAACACAAGCTACACTTTCTTCGGCGCTAGATGACGATGTATGTATTGTCGTAGTATATTTATTTATTTATTTTAGTATTAATTTAATAAAAGTAAAATTAAAATACTTTATATTTTAATTTTACTTTTATAATACTGTAGTTCATACCTACACTCTAAAAAAAAATTGGTTATTCCTAACAAGATAGTGATTGTTGTGATCAAGCATCTTGATTCCATACGAGCCTAACAAGAACATAGATACATCAAATAAGATGATAATGATTGTTTATCATAATTCAATGGACTGGGCAACTGTATTGCTCCTATTATTGTTACTTAACTAAGGCATATTCTTAACTGATTCAATTTACGTACTTGTTTAAGCTAAATAATTAAAAATGATCTAATCATACAAAGAAGTAAATATTAATAGAAACAACGTATTTATTTGTTAGAAACAATGAACATACCTACATTGTTAGCTCAATCTATAATGAACTTGCTGCTATAACTAATCAGCTTTTGTTGTTATGTTTATTATCATAATTGTTATAATTTATATAACGTCAACTAAGAGAAAATCTCTCTTAGTTGGCTTTCTTTTTTTAGAGTGTACTATTCGAATGCGAAATTGTATCTGTTTGTTTGTTTGTTTCCTACTTATGATATGCGCAGGCTCAGAACCAACATTGATGAAGTTAGCACATACATGGCTTGCACCCTGGAGATAGACATGGGAACATATAATAGAATATAACACCAGAGTAGCGTTCTCGGATGATTGAAAATATAGGCATTGTTATTCAACAAAAAGGATAAGTCAATGAATATATTTAAAGACTAACTGCCCATCTTTAAAAACTTACTTGGCTAGTCAGATTTTGTTTGTTTAGTGCATTTTTGCTAAACTAAATAGCAAATGATTTTGATTCTTTTCCGTTTTATTTTTGGTATAGTTATAGTTTTCATCTTTATTTTGCGTCGACTCGTTATCATGGTGGTTGTAATTACCAATAAATTGAATCAATTAATACATTAAAAATAACAGTACCTTAAGCTATTATCACATATTAATGTCAAGGAACATGTGATAGAACATGTGAAGGATTCTGTTGATGTTGCTTTTAACAAATAAATAAAAATACTCATGCACAGCTACAAAGCTAAATCGATTTTGGCGAAATTTGTATTAAGCAAGCTAGCGTTCATCCTGAAGACAGACGAATCCAAAGGTTTCTGCCAGATTAAAAAAAAACTGGTGCACTTTATAAATCTGCATTGCTTGGCAGTAACTCTGTATCAATTTATAATAAAATCCGTCTTTGCGTCGAAGCTTTAATACCCATACGGGCGTATGGAAATCATCTCTGGAGCTGCAGTGAGTAAAGCAACGTACAAATCATTCAAAGATTCCAGAACAAAGTGCTCAGGGAAATTGTTGATGCTGTCTGGTACAAACTGCAATCCCCATCGGGACCTGAACTCGGAGTTCACAGCCATAACTTAAACAAAATATACCGGTGCTGACAAACAGCGTCTTTCGCAAGCTTTTGTAACTCATAGGAATGACTGATTAAAAATATAAAATTTAATTGAAAATTTAAAAAAACCTAACTTAACCTTTAAGCTTCCAAAACCTCTATTAGCGAGAAACAGAAACCTTTGTAAGAGAGAGTCGTTTTTCCCTCACGGACCTCCGTAAGTGAGACTGCTACTTATCTATACCTCTATAAGCGACAGTCGAGCAAGCAATATTCGACAAAATTTATGAGTTAGAGAAAAACATTCAAAATACAAAAACAGAAACCCACACGAAATTCACGGATTTTTTAAAATGTAAATAAGTTCTAAATAAAATAAAATTACATAGTGCATGAATATGTCTTGTTATTGCTGCGTACCTCTATAAGAGAGAAACGCTACCCATGTAGCTGCATTAGCGAGAAACTCGGGTTAGTGAGAAACCTATATAAGCGAGAATGAGATTGTGCTCCTTTGAACTCTCGCTTATCCAGGTTTGACTGTATATGGAGAAGCCAAATAGTGCTGCTTCGTCTTTGACATTCAGGGATGGGATATCCTACAGAGTATTGTGTGGAAGATAACTCCAAAATACGCGCGACAAAAACTGCTAAGGACATAGCGAAAAAATTGTGTTTTAAGTGGGCATATCTAACGCCCTCATGGCAAAACAGGATTTTAACAGGCTGATAATGATGATAGACATAAAAATTAGATTTATGATGTAAAGACATTATGCATGTCGCTTCGTATAAATTAATCAGACCAACGTGACAACTCCGCGATGTATTCACGTTGTCCTTACGTGAACCTAGTTTTTGGATAACTTTAATAGCGTGATATGACCGGGTTCCAATTCAGAACGTTTTAAACTATAACGTTGCCCAATATTCTATACGTGTTCGACCCTTGCACTTTTCCTTTTCCACTTTGTCAAATTTTTGTTACCTAAATAAACGTAAACACAAGCAAAATAATAATTTAACCTACATTTCAATAGCATTGTTTTTTTCAAACGACTTAAAAAAGCGGGAGTTCTCCATTCGACTGTTTGTTTTTGTTTATATTTGTTACTTGATTACTCCGCTAATTATAAACCGATTTTGATGATTCTTTTTTGGTTGGGACCATTTTAATTTGGTGAACATTTATTGGACGGATCCTGGAGAAATAAGAGGCGCCATCAAATAGATTTATAGTTATTCTGAAGTACAAGACAATATGTACAGAATGTGACATAATTCGAAAACTATTATACGAACACAATTCGATCTACCAGCATTTTTATATTTTGTCAAAAGCCTTATGTTTATATCAAAGTATTGGCCCTAGACACTACTGCTTTTTATTAAAAATACTATATCGTTACAAATAAACTGTGAAGCTAATGTAGTTTGTAAATCATCACTGAGAATAGAACGGAATAGAAAAACTTTATTGCAATACAACACAATAGGAAAAACACAAGGAAAACAGTAATAGTACTTGGTGCTAGGGTGCAAAGGCGGCCTTATCACTAAAAGTGATATTTTAAAGGCTACTTGAGCGTACGAAGCCGATAAAAAAGTGGAAAGTTGTTAATTTTAAAAGAACATCTTGTTTTCCCTGTCACGAAAGGTAAACATATATATGTGTATGGGGCGCGCCTATGACGCACGGAGCGGACGAACAAACACACAGGCTATAAAGTATTACTTTATTGTGGCCCCTCCCTTTACAATCATTAGGCTATGACAAATATTGACTCGAGAATTTACGATTGTTTACTGCACAGCACTTTCATAATGCCTTTTTTTAAAGAATTACGAATATATTCTCAGTTTCAGTAAATAACTTTATTCAAACAAATAGATGAACATTAAATTTAATATTCCCAATTGGAAGATTGTTTTTTTTTTTTCAAATAAAGTCTAGCGCACACGGAGGACGGCTATAAAGAGCATTTTCTTTTTTAAAACGTAAATTCGTACATAAGAAGTAGGTAATAGATACGAATAGAATTGTTTAAAGATCGACCCCAAGGCGTCAAAATGGATTTCCCGGTTCGATCTATAAACATAGTAATCTGAATCGTATTAGCACTAGCTACGCATGATATTACGTTGGATTAAGATAAAATTCTCTGGACTGCCTTTCACGGTGGGCAATGGCCCTGAAATATTAATTTTCATATAGTTTTTAAGAAATATTATGTACTGATAACAGAACCCCTTTGAAACAATATTATAGAGATAGTCAAGATAATGTATATGTTTTCAAAATAACTTATACTAATGAAGGTTATGTAATTAGTTACACACACACACACACTTTTGCCTTCCAATTCAACTGTTAATAATTGCTAATCGCCTAAAAACAAGTTACAAAAAAAATACATTTGTGTGAGCGAAACTATATACGTATTAATTTTTATATTTACATAAATACAACCTTTTTGGATGGGGGATTAAAATTGGAACCTCGGTTTACTTATATGCAACCTCAAATAAGTAAATCTGTGGACGAACTTAAAGACCAATAGTCCGGGATTCTGACAAGTGCCTACATTTAAACTCTCTGTGCCATCGAAGATTTCTATCGTACACCTATATTACCCACTTCAATTATAACACGCCAATCTCCTTTGTAAATGAGTGCCTACGGCGTTCACTTAGCATACCTGTGCTTGTTCCCTTTCTTTCGTTGCAACGCCAGAAAGGGACAACAGATTCCCGTCCCGGAAGTGGGAACGGCAAGTCGATATTATAAGAGAAATCCACCGGAAATCGAAATCCCCTCCGTAACAAAGTTGTAATATTTCTTAAGATGTAAGTAGTATACTTACTTAGGTAAGGATCCTTAATTATATCCTATAAGAATTTAGGTTTGTTGCGTTCCACTGATGATCACATCTTATTACAATAATACCAGTAACTATAATAGTGACAGTAAATAAATATTTTCTACTTCATTTCTTAGTAGCTTCTGCTCGCGTTTTCGTCTGCGCAGACTTCAGAATTTTGTCTAAAGCTTCGTTCGTTAACAATTTTCAATTTTTCCTCAAGAATTACTTAAGAAATCGGGATAAAAGATAACCTATGTCCTTAGCCATATCAAAGGCTACATGCATCCCAAATTTCATCCAAATTCGTTCAGCCGTTTTTGCGTTATTGAGTAACAAACGTCCACACTTTTACATTTATAATTATTAAAAAAGTGTAAATTCGATTCTTGAAATATTCAAAAATCTATTTTAAAATATATTCCAACGAATTTGAATTATTTAAACCGATCGTAGAATACAAAATGCTAGTCACAATTATTATCTATGAACCTAGTTAGGTTTATGTTCTTGTGAGCTAAGCATTCGCTATTTCCAAATACTGTTAAGGATAACAGATTTTACACAGACATAACCAATTCCTATTTTACACGTATGCCACGAAAACTGATTTACCCCCAGGCGGCGATCCGTAAAAGTCATTTACGCAACGTTATACCAACGAAATCTGAATTCAAACAAGTGATTGGCGGCAAAGACATGTTCCGATGCATCTAGCATCCCCATTGGTTGAATGTATCCTGATGTAATTCAAATATAGACAGCCTCAGTGATTTTCACCTAGAGCAATTTTCTTGGGGAGCTTTATTAGATTTTGGCTCGTTGCGGTGAATTAATAGATATAAATATGGGGATAGCGTTGGGTGAAGAGTGCGCAAAACGAGAGAAGCACATTTCGTCAATTGATACAAGCTACAGATTTTAATACTGCATTCTGTAAACTGTGTTGGTCCATATCATTTTAAGATACGACTTAAGTTTCATTTAAATAGAAAACAGATCTGAGAAGTTCAACCTTTGACCTTGTGGTCAAAGCAAAAAAAAATATTTTTTATAATTCGGCATAATTTTTTAATATTTTTTTTGCATCCGTCTATAAAATGTTTATTTTGCCATATACATAACACAGGTGAGGTCCAGGAACATTATAAAAAATGTATCCTTCCATGCAGGTTGACGAGTTTTATACGTTTTAAAACATCAATGGTACTCGATAAATATAATGAATAAGATAACTTTTATAACGTTTAAATAATAGATAAAAGTTCAGAATTACAAAAAATATAAATGAATACGTGAATTCTCTTTTTATTTAATCTATTTGTTAGTTAGCAATGACCTTTATTTGAAAAAATCCGCGAAAAACAGGAAAGTCTGTACGGTTGAATGTGTGACACCGTGCACCATAAACATCAAGCCTTAGAAATCCGGTGTCGATCGGAGTAATGTGCGTAGACAGTACTTTGCGGCAGCTCTGCTTAGTCTCGACTCTTGATTGAAAAGATTGTAAATAACACCGTACAGATTTGCCCGTTTTTCGCGGATTATAGCAAATTAAAAGCTTATTATAATATGATGGAATTCCGTAAAGTAGGTAACGATTGCTTCTTTTTAATGTTACTTAGCAATTGTGCATTGTAAAGCCAACATCTCTTGAGGATGCTCCGGACCTTGTAGAGTGCTTTTTGGAAGATCTTTGTCGTGAGATTTGGTGAATATAAAGATAGGCTTAATTTTTATTGTGTATCATGGAACTCCCTAAAGCTTCTATCCAACATTTCATTTGTTATTATTTTCGTTGTCACTTGTTTTTTTTAATTTCTTTATTTTAAAGCATGCCTATTTATCACTTTAAATTAATATTATAAATTACAAGAAAAGTTAGATAAAGTTGAGAACTCTTTAAAAAGTTTAGGTTTTAAAAAGCAGTGACCATTAAGTTTTTCTTTGCAAATAACAAAGCAAATTACTAATCAAACCATTCAATTCACCCATTAACGATAATCATATCAAGTCAATTGTACACAAATCCTAAACTAAACTGACACCTCTAATGGGGTCCAAGTGTAGTGCCGTCCTTGTCTCACTGCTGCCAGTCGAAAAGGATGGCACTATGAAGAGCTGTCAATTTTGTTTTTAATTTGTGTGCAACCGAATTAGCATCCAATATCTCAAGCTTTGCAAATTATTACGAAGGCCTCGTTGTTTGATTATCGAATAAATTATTTAGTCTATGAAATAAACATTTCGATGTCGCTCAGAGATATAAGACAGTCGCAGGCCTTAATAAATTTAATAAGAACGAAAACAAAAATGGCGTATTTTATTTGGTCGAATAAAATATACACAAACCTAATGATAAACTATAATGGTTCTGAAAAAGTAAAGAACCCACTCAAAATCTGGTTTTCAATGAATTTTCAGGCGACTTTACGGTCGTAACTACTTAACAAACTATATTAATACAAAGGAGTCTTTTAAAAAATGTATGAAGCCTTGGCTAGGTATCTGTAAACCTATTCAAAATGTTTGGGGTCATTAATTATTTATCTTTTACAGTTCATTTCTTATAAATAAGTTATATTTATTTATATAGCCGCCGATCGACGCAGTGGGTAGCGACGGTGCTTTCTGAGTAAAAGGCCATGTGTTCGATGCCCACAAATGTTTTAACTACATTTTATTTACTGTCAAATTGTTTAAAAATACAGTTCTGTTATCGGTCTATCATTTTATCCTATTTTTTTTTTATTATACATGACCTGGCCAGGGTAGGACAACCCCTTTAACCAACCTAAAATTATAATCGCGACTTTGTCAGCGTTGGTTTTCAGATTTGTTGCGAGTAAGAAGTGTTTTATAGTCGCGTCATACCCTGCCCTGCCGCCCTGCGCCGCCATATTCTTTGTTAACGGGCGCGTTTTAGCGAACGACCATTGTTAATAATTTTCAAACTATATATCTAGGTTAATAGGTAATAAAGCAATTTAGCAATTAAAATATCACTTGCTTCAACGGTGCAGGAGAACATCGTAAGGAACCCTGGATGCCTGAGAGTTCTCCATAATGTTTTCAAAGGTTTGTGAAGTCCACCAATCCGCACTAGGCCAGCGTGGTGGACAGCATTAACCCCTTCTCATTGTGGTGGCGACCCGAGCTCTGTAGTGGGCCGGTAATGAGTTGATATCATGATGATTGATATTTTAATTGTTTAAAACGCACATAACTTAGAAAAATTAGACGTGCGTGCTGCGATTCAAACTCGGCCCCTGAAAATGAAACTACTAAGCTATCACCGTTTCTTGTATGTAGATAAAAAGTAAAAATAATAATAAATATAGTATATTTATACAATACACACATCGCCACCTAGCCCCAAATTAAGCGTAGCTTGTGTTATGGGTACTAAGATGACTGATGAATATTTTTATGAATTATATATACATAAATACTTAGAAAATACATATAAACACCCAGACCCTGAAAACACTTATGCTCATCACACAAACATTTTTCAGTTGTGGGAATCGAACCCACGGCCTTGGACTCAGAAAGCAGGGTCGCTGCCCACTGCGCCAGTCGGCCGTCATAAAAAAAAACAAACGTAAAGATTTCAAGGTAACAAAATGTAAAAATATAGAAATCAATAGTTACATTTTTATCGCCATAGTGACAGGGCTCTGTTAATAAATGAAAATAATCAACACCTTAATTAAGTATGTTTTTGTACGTTTGATCATTTCGGACAATAGCGAGTTTCCATTTCTTATTCATTACATTTCTATTATGCCCCATAACCCATTGTTTCAAAGGATTCATGTCCCAAAAACTCGAGCTCAATACAAAGATTTCTGTAAATTTTCCATTGAATGTCGGCTCTTTGAAATTTGGCGACAACGAGTACGCAGGTGAATTGTCACGAGGCAGCCACGAAAACTTAAACTTTAACCAAGGTAACACGTTCCAAATGGTCATCACGAAAATTACATTGCTAATTTTGTAAGAAACAGAAAACAAAAGAAATTTTTGCATTGCTCAATTACGAGTTATATTGTGTGTTGGAAAAAAAATGGTATTGCGTAGTGTTTTATTGTTGCTTTTTACCCGATTTGTTTGTAACTAACTACATTTTTTTTTCATCGAACAACAACGGAGTAATGGGCGTAGAACTATCTAGAACACCTGTTTATATTCATATGATTTGCATGTAACTACCTAGATATTTTGATCGATTTGCGTACATCTTTTCATTGCATAGGTGACTTTTATACAAAAATAAAATGTATCACAAGAAAGCGATTTCAAATGCATTGAGAAAACAAAGAGAGAGATGGCTTGTATCGCAAATGGCCTGGCCCTCTATGCACGCCACGGCCAACAGCGGATTGGTAGACTTCACGAGCAATAAAGAATATTACGGAGGAAAGATAGACAGAACACTGAGGCACCTAGATTATTGCAAGTGATATTTTATTGCTTGAAACACACATAACTTAGAAAGTTTAATATAGCCAATGTGCTCTACTCTACTAGTGAAAATCGTCTCAGCTAATACAGCCTCGACCAATTAGTCTAGAAGTGTTGACCCTGCAAGACTAATTTGTCGCATGTCTGCACTGCGCTGCGCTCTTCTTATACCCGTTACGACGCTAGTGTATCTTGTTATCTATCGTGCAGTCTCGGTAGTTTCCGCGCGGATATTGACGCAGTCAGCCTTTTTTCATGAAGCATTTTAGGCATCACAACATACGTAACATCATCAAATTTGTTATTATAAAATTTCTTACGTATTAATAATTATTTTGTACTAAATCTTAATAGGTATGCAAAATTGTTTTTAATACCTGAGTAAATGACGCATTGTTATTAGTGTGTGTTATTGTGTCATCAGTAATTTTATTGTAAACAAATGTATCATGTAACTGGTAATATAAGAAGAGTATGTTTGCACTTTCAAGGTAGAAATAATTCCATTTGATAGTACTGAACCGTTTGTGATGTAATTTATTTTTTGTAAGGAGGAAGTTTGTGGATACATGTGGATTGTACTTATATATATAGTTCAAACACACTAACACACGGTTTATCAATTATACATGTGAGTCGCATTAATATCTTTTATTTGGAGAACTCCCAGTGACACCCCATTGTACCAAGGAACCACAACTACAAGTATAGAGCCCGACGTCGGTGTTTATCTAGCAGGATGGCGATTACTGATTTGAGTGTCTCTTCTTTTAGTCTTTAGTATTTATTTGTATAAAACCCTTCTCCTGGTTGCATGGAGAGCAACAGCCAGTGATGTTAAGTGCAACGGCGGATCCAGGGGGGAACCCCCCTGAGCTTGTTGAACCCTTCACTCTTGCGGATGGAATTCTTCTCTGGATGTCTTCAAGAGAAGATGGCATTATGTCCGTGTATATGTACAAGTTATTTAAGTTAATTTTGCAAGTGTAAAACAGAGAATAAAAAAAATTAAGTACAGTACTTTACATCAATAAAATACCTACTTTTTACTTCTATCTATTGGCATCAAAATTAAATTATAAGTTCTCGACTTGACCACGACAATGTGACCCCCTCCTGGCGCCAAAGCTGGATCCGCCCTTGATTAAGTGGCAGTCCAAAGAAGCCAATGGTGCAAGCAGCGTATAATACGTGCTGCTATTTTAGCCATCAAACATGACAGTGTGGCCATAGATCACCCACTGTATTTGGTAGTCAATTGGTTTTCTCTATGCTTGTGCAAAAATGCGATCTTACTAACTGCCCTAGACATTTTAGATGTAATTTTCAATACACTAAAATCTCATCAAGCCATACACTAAGCAATTGATGGATATGCTTTTAACACCTATAACGTCGAGTGGGCAGGGACACTGCTTTCTGAATCCAAGTCCGTCAGTTCGATTCCCGTAACTGGAAAATGTTTGTGTGATGAGCATTAATGTTTTTCAGTTTATGGGTTCATTAAAATATTCATCAGTCATCTTAGCACCCTTAACACAAGCTACGCTTACTTTGCAGCAAGATGGCGATGTGTGTAACGTCGTAGTCATCATCGTCATCATCATCATGAAAACCAATCGACGTCCACTGCTGGACATAGGTCTTTTGTAGGGAGTTCCACAATACACGGACCCGGGCCGCTTGCCTCCAGCGGCTCCCAGCGACTGATGTCATCTCGTCCGTCCGTCTCGTCCACCTCGTTGGGGGCCGACCTACGCTGCGTTTACCGGTGCGGGGTCGCAATTCCAGCACCTTAAGACCCCAACGTCCATCGGTTCTCCGAGCTATGTGCCCTGCCCATTGGCACTTCAGCGTCGTAGTATATTCATTTATTTATTATATAACTTCCGCATCCCAACAGGTTACCCAAACCACTACCAAATATGCTAAAACAACGAGTCATCCCTGAAATCATCTATAGAGAAGCTAGAAGCATCATTTAGTATTGCGCCTCAACCCTAACAAAGTGACACCCGACGTTAAGCCCTCAAGAAGTGTGAATCAAACCGCGCCGTACACAACAAAGCATTGCATCTTTGTGCCGAGCGTAGTGCACCCCTGTCTTCTCTATATTTCATGAAAATCCTATGCTTCCCTAGTAAAGCTTCATACTTTGTCCATCCCAGAAATGAGCCCACTAGTTTTGAAGTTAGCAAACGTCACAACGGAATTACGTATGTTAGCAATTTATTTAACGAGCCATTATGGGTCTATTATCCTTTGCCTTTATGATTGATGTTTAAAAAGTTGATCGATACGGGAATAACGCTTCCCTGGTTTTACCCGCGCTAACTATGGGTCGTAACGAAATGTTAATCTATACTTCTATACTTATTTATATTAAAGAGAGAGGGAAGATTTGTAAACAATATGCTCTGAAAAAACTGGGATATATTTAAATTATTTCTCCGCCAAACTATCGCGTAGCAACATAGGATAAAAATATTGGAGATCCTTAAGACTATTGCAATAATGTAACACAAAGTGGCAAAACTTTGCCTATTAAATTCATAACTTGCAGTGCAGTGAGAAAACTATTGATGATTCATCAAAAGTATGTATCACATGATTAAAGTGTTCATTATTACCTGTACAAAAGTTACTACTATACTTAAACAAATCCGTTATTTTTAGAGGTAAACTTAATTTCATCATGATCATATCAACTCACGCGGCACGGGTCTCCTCCCACAATGAGAAGGGGTTAAGGCACTACCACGCTGGCCCAATACGCATTGGTGGACTCCACATACCTATGAAAATATTATGTATTACCCTCAGGCATGCACGTTTCATCACGATGTTTTCCTTCACCTTTGAAGCAAGTTAAGTTAAAAAAAACTTAATTTAAAAAGCTCTTTTAATAAAAACTACCCCGATTTTTTTATTCAAAAATACACAACTTGAAAATATCTGAAGAACTACATCTAAATTGGTACATCTCTCAAATAATCTGCTATTATGGTATGCTTTTAAAACAAATATAAATGCGAAGTCGCGGGCAACAGTCTTAGTGCTCATTTCTTGCGCCAGGTCGGCAATCTGCTCAGTCGTTCATGGGTAAATGATTTATTTTAATATTACAATAAATAAAACATTTAGAAAGTCGTGAGGTCTCTATAGTATATTATGTAAATACATTTACACGCTTTAGTATTATTCGTTTTGGACCCTTTACACTACTGTCTTTACGAACTGTCCTTACGAACAATTGGATATAATATACAATTAATATATATGTGTAAAATACGGAAACGGGGGTAAACTTTTGCTATTCCATGTTCCCGTGCTTTAGCAGGTGGATACGTTAATTATATTCCTTTTGGGGATTATAATCGGGGGATATAATTTTTGTCTCCTGCCTGTATCCTAGCCCTGCTGCTAGTGTTAAAGGTATTTGGATATAGATAGTGTTATACTACCAACAAATAGTGCAGTGCTGCCAAAAACTACTATAATCTTTTCTTTTTAAAATAATATATTTCCCACACGAACTGGCCGACGCGAGCAAAATGCTTGCGAATGCGACTTGACATCAATCAGACCAGACTGCATTGGGATATGTATTATTTGTCGGAAATTTATGAGTTAGAATTACACGTTCCGAACGCGGCCTGCAACGTGTTCCCACATATTTATATAAAATAATACGCCGCCAATTATGTGCGCAATCGCTATTTGTGTAGAAATTAAGAAAAAGGAGCTGCAAGATTAATGTAGCTCTAACTTATATTTAGTTCGAATAGAGAGAGAAAAAAAAACGGCAAGCGGGAGTCAGTCTCGTGAACGGAAGGTTCCGCTCCTTGGCAAGAAACGTACTTAGCAGTTATTAAGTTTTATATATATTTAATATTGTATGTAAATATTTTATAATTGTTTCAGAAGTGGGCCTCGGTTCACTTTCGGGGTGCCGAGTTCGAATCCCAGCACGCACCTCTAACTGTTCTAAGTTATGTGCGTTTTAAGCAACTCTTCACTTGCGTCAACGGTGAAGGAAAACATTTCGAGGAAACCTGCATGCCTGAGAGTTCTCCATAATGTTCTCAAAGGCGTGTGGAGTCCACCAATACGGACGGGGCCAGCGTGGTGGACTACGGCCTAAACCCTTCTCAAAGTGGGAGGAGACCCGTACCCTTTAGTTGGCCGGTAATGCGTTGATATGATGATGCTGATGATGTGAATATTGTGTCCATTTAAACCTGAATAAAAGATTATTATTTTCATTTTTATTCTTATTATTATATTCTAACGTTGAAAGCACCACGGAACTAAGATTTATTGTAAAGAGTTGGTAATTCCTACTAAAAGCTAGAACTGTGATTTTAATTTAAACGCAAACCAGTATCAACGTAATTAAAGTTCTTATTTAAATTGTTTTTCGTTTTTAATTAGTTTAAGCAAGAAACTGTAGACCATTTCAATTTTGAAATCGATAGCATTCAAAGTACTTTCTAAGTAAAGGTGCGACAGGTAGGAATGGTCGCACCTTAACGGTTCGTTTAACCATTTTGGTAACGGAACCCTAAAAACAGGTAAATAGAAGTTAGACAAATAAATGTCATTCAATGCGTACCTAGCGTATGTATAGACTTGTGCACGTATTCTATTATAAACTTTGAAGTGTTACCCTCCGATGGTAAAAAAAAAAGGTTGACTGTTTTGTATGTCTTTGCCATCGTATCTCAAAAATCAATTGACCGATGTACAATAACTAGTGTTGCCCGATATTTCTAACACGTACTTATGCTAAAAATATTCTGCGAAACGAGGAATTAATGTACCTTTCGTCACGAGACAAAAGATATTTTAAAGGTTGGCAGGTTATAGCCGTGTCTAGTTACCACCCTACCGTGACGCTGCTAAAATGAAAAAAGCTGAAAATGAAAGATTTTTTTATCCTTTCCCCGGGGAGATAAATGTATATTAACACAAAAAAAAACTTTATAATAATTGTGAAACCATAGCCAATGGTAAGTTACATACAAACAATGTGCAGTACAAAGTAGACAGGTAATGCCTATTACAAGCGAATCCAATTTGGCGCAGAATGATTGACAGCTGTATCGGTATATTGTGTTTTAAACATACGAGTGCCCTTCTGATATTTCTATTACACTACAAGAGGTAATGCACTTGTGATAATGCAAGCAAGACAACGTTCGGCATAAAAAAAGAAAAAAAAACTTATGAAATAGACAGCAATATATTGTACAAACAATTAGCATGAAAAAAAAAATTAATAGGTATAAAAAAATTGTAAAAAAGATGTTGCACTTTAAAATAAACAGTAAGGCAGGTTAAAAAAAAATCCTGTGCAATTTATTCACACACGGCGGAAGTGTAACTTCTGAAAAGTAGCCTACGAGAGATTGAGGTGGATGTAGAGTGTCAAAACTATTAGGATAAATGTAAGGTTTATTATTTAGTTTCCATGGTAACTAGATTAGGTAAAAAAAGTTTAATACTTTCTAGCTCACTTTCTGTTTCTTTATCTAGATATTATTCGGTTTCCTTGGTAACTTAAATAGGAAAAAAACAGATAAAATAGTATGTATATTTCTGTCTCATTCTTTGCCCTCTTCATCCTACACATTTTTTTTTTGTGTCTCTTACCTGTCGTTTTTTCCGTTGCATCCGGTTTGAAATTCTATCGTTGTGATTTCGAACAGAAGAAAGAAGTTTCATTTAAAAAAAAAAATGTTAGCCCTTGTGCAGTAAAAATCATGTGATTACTTCATCATTTTCAATAGAATATAACAGTCTACTCTCCGCTACATCTAGTACTTACGACGAGTAGAGGGGGCTTTGTGACAACTGTAATCTGAACAGCCGTCACCACACTGGAATGCCACATGGCATGCCAGTTTCAGGACGCAAATTTCTAACCCGTTGCAAAAACGGGTGTTATAAGTTTGCCGTGTCTGTGTGTGTCTGTTTGTGGCATCGTAACTTCTGAACGTATGAACCGATATTGATTTGGTTTTTTTGGTTTGAAGGTGAATTAGTCAAAAGTGTTCCTAACTATGTTTGATGAAAATCGGTCCAAATCGGTCGGTCGGGTTACATATTTTTTCACAACTCCTCAATATGGGTACCGATTAAATTTGCTTGACTAGTAGAATAATGTAAGTACACTATTCTAAAAGCCAGGAGTTTGAATTTTAATTTATATATTTATATTTATCATAAATAATAAACTAAAAAGGTTTTAACCTTCATTTTAGTTTCACAATGCCAGGAAGACATTGCTGTCAAACCTCCAACCACAGAACTCAGAACCTACAGGAACCGTATACACGACAAATATTGAAGCATCAAAAAACACTGTAGTAGTATTTCTCGAACAGGCGAGGAACTTAATTCCAATTAGCAGTCGACAGGAATTATTGTACCTCTAATGTGCGAAACGTTTACCATAAATTGGGGAAAATGGGAAAGTTTGTGACCTGGTAACATTCCGCGGGTGTGATGTGAAACGTGCGCCCAGCGTCTTCACGGTTTCCGGACACAATGGCCTGCGTGCAATAATGTGATAAAAGGCTAAAACACCGGGAGGTATCTTTGCATCGTTCGAGATCGATAATGTAGGTATGCAGTCATATTTATATCGAATTACACACCAACTGAATGTCATGAACGTTGGTTGTTAATCAAATATAATTTTAATTGTTTCTTGAAAACTACTTATCCATTAATTAAATAATAATTATTAGCGTATTTGTAAAAATCCTGATCAATTTAATAAATTATCTGGCAAATATCCGGTGATTTCTAAAGTTGTAATATTTACGCAGTTTATAAATTTTCTGTAACAAACGGCTGAATGAGGGTTCTGCATGTACTTAACTCTGTACCTGCAACACCCTTCTCGCGTCGTTGAATAAAAAAGGACTTCGTATTTGAAAAGCACATCAAGAGCTGGATGTTAAATTATTCAACAAAACATTGTATGCGCGGCCGTACCTATAAGACGCATGCAAATTGTCTACATAATATAAAAGGTTCTAATTCAGGAGTTTCAAACAAAATGCTGACTTAATTTTAAGGCTACCGGCTTACAGGCCACCTATTATAGTACAATCATAAGTAATTTCAATAAATATCGACTCGCTCAGGGCACCAGTTACCCACTGTTATATCCCCTCTAATAAACAGTTGGGCATCACGAGAAAGCGGATCGGGGTTAAAATTGATGTATTTATCATTACTTTCTCACGACTCGGATAGATTCGCCCTTTACATTTTAAGTCGCGAATGAATAAAGGCCGCTTATTAAAGTTTGCGTGCCTTAGAAATAAAGATGCGTCTAGATACTCTTTATATTATATTTCAGGTTAAAGAATCATTTTTATCTCTTAAAGAATAATTTAACTTATTCATTCACAGATAAATCATATTGATCTAATATTATTGGATTAGCAATCATATTAAAGGTATACATATAAATTATTAAAAATCCACTCTCAGAATCTTCGATATTCGTAGGTTGCGAAATGCGAAGTCGTTGCCATAGTGTAACTATAAGCGGTATTACAATTGAGATAGCATGCGATTTTTTACTTTTGTAGTAAAAATTGTAAACGACTTCGTATTTTCACTTCCGTGTGTATTGTACAATCATAAATGTACCTATTCGATTATCGATTATTCTTTTCATAAAACTTGGAATCTGTAGTTCCGCGGCAATGCTTTGACCATACAGGCCAAATTATTATTTAAGATACATAATTACTTTTAATGTTTAATTTTTTTGTTAATCATTACATTCTCGTAAAATATTTTTATAATTTTAAAACTAAAATAGTTTGTTATGTTTGTAATACATTTTTTTAACTCATAATTGTAATTAATACCTAAAATATTTACAAATAATAATAATATTGTGAGATAATTCTGTTGATTGAATGTTCTAAATAAAATATAAAAGAAAAAAGACAACTGGTCTTTATGGTGCATTTACTAAGTACTGGGCGGTACCCATCAATCAAGTATGATATAATTTGTATTGTATTTTACCAGAAAAGAATACTAAACCTTACGTGTGTGTTACGCGTACTAAGAACGTAGTCGTGAGAACTGTCTTATGTGCGGAGGTCCTGAGTTCGATCTCCGGTAGCCTACAGGGCAAATTTGGGCTTTATTATTTGAAAACTTTTGATTGTGGCTTACCGATGTGTCTCCAAGCGATTTAGTATTCCGGTACGTCGCCGCAAAGGAGCGTTTAGAGCCGTAAGGTTTAATATACAACACTTAACAGGTAACACAAGCTTAGACTACATATTACATACAACCACCTGGTAGTAAGTGATATAGAGGGCAGTTAAGGGCTAGCTTGTAGTCAAATATTAAAGAAAATCTTTAAAGATACAAATCAGTGGGATTGAAATATATAAGGCTGATAAAATATTACAAAAATATTTACATAAAAAATAATTCACATATCGAATGCGAAACTATGCGTTATTCACATTTAAAATTCCAATGTACGTAGGTAACTGAATTGTTTAGCACGAATTTATCCCCAAACATGAAATAGTTGATAGAAATTGCTTTCATATATTACAACTGTATCGGTCATAAACTATTCCAACTTTACAGTTATTTGCTTCAACTATGTTAATATTCCCAAATTAGTTCATATTTGTCACATTGTAAAACCGCAGCGGCATTTTAAATATGTTTACGCCGATGAATTCCTATAATATCACGGTAGTACGTTACGTGAATAAAGTCGTATAACAATAGTGCCCTCGAATACAACGTGTAAATTAAAACCGAAATATTAATTTAAAGGCTTTATAGGTACATTATTTACTGTCTCTGAGACTTATCTGTGAAACCAAAACGCTAATAGTTTTTAAGTAATACTTTCATAGATTTTACTGATAGAAACAGCCTTACTTGTAATGCATAGTTAGGTCTTAAGGTATTGTATCGATAACGTGACCGTAAGTCCCGATTATCCCGATATGGGCCTCATAAGAAGGCTCAGAGTTACTCAGCGGGCGATGGAAAGAGCTATGCTACGAGTATCGCTACGTGATCAAATCAGAAATGAGGAGATCCGTAGGAGAACTAGAGTTACGGACATACGAGTAGCTCAGTAAGTCGCGAAGCTGAAGTGGCAATGGGAAGGGCACATAGCTCGGAGAACCCGCACCGGTAAACGCAGCGTAGGTTGTCCCTTAACGCGGTGGACAGATGACATCGGGCGAGCCGCTGGATGTAAGAAGCCCAGGACCGTGAATTGTGGAACTCACTACAAAAGATCTATGTCCAGAAGTGGACGTCCATTGGTTGAAATGATGATGACGGCGATGAAGCCCCGATTTTGGCGGTACTGTCCCGCTCTCAAGTTATCTGCCCCCTGTACCCAGCAAGCAGAAAAACTGCCCGCTCAGAACACATCAGACGATAATGTAAATTAGGTAATTATTTTGTTTTTACTTCGAAGCTGCCGACGAGAAGTTTTTTGTTCTAATGAATAAATTATGGACACGTGAGAAACCGTGTTTAAGTATCACAGCTTTGCGATCCGTTTTGCCTACCACGACTAACAACAACAAATAATATAATGTGATACTTATGTATTTATGAAAATGGGTCCTATTTGATAATAATATATAAATTAGCAATGTATAATGTCCCCGACTTTCAATATAAGTATATATTACTGATTATTCCAGTCAAGCCTTTTTATTTGATACTCATAACGAGGGAGTGGTAAAAAAAATTTACATTTACTATTTTGTGGCGGCGGCCATCTTGGAAACATTTTGCTCTAACATTAGCTAGGATTGATTAAAATCGGAGGCTCCCGATTAATTCACGTCCATACACACCCACACACCGACACGTCAAACTTATTAAAACGATAACTAGACTCAATATTTTGAAACTGATTACTTAGAAAAATGAAGCCACGAAGGCTTAGTAACTAAAAAATAATTAACCTAATGAAACCGCCTTAGTGAACGAGAAATCAATTTTTAATAAAAACCAGTGTAATGAAATACCAAATACAAAGTTCTCCAGCTTTGACAAAAAAAACAAAACTTCGCGACTTTAGGTAGGTATACCTATAAAACATTTTTTTTATTATAGTATTAACTGACGGACCAAGTAGATGGCCCCGCACACACAGCTCATGATAAATTTTCGACAATACAAATACATCGCCATCTAGCCCCAAAGTAAGCGTAGCCTGTGTTATGGGTACTAAGATGACTGATGAATAATTTTATAAATAATATAGTACATAAATACTTTTAAAATATAGATTATCACCAAGACACTGAAAAAAAATCATGTTCATCACAGAAACATTTTCCAGTTATGGGAATCGAACCCACGGCCTTGGTCTCAGAAAGCAGGGTCGCTGAAAACTGCGCCGATCGGTCGTATAAATGCAAAGCCATCGCCTATAAACAGAGCAAACTTCGCAGGTCATGCAAGAAACCCGACCTACAACGTGTCTATCAAACTGAGACGTAAGTGTCAAGCCTCAATCACTGGTAGGTTATCACAACAGCACTACACTCTTCGAAACGGAACACAGCGTTGCAACAATGCTGCTTGGAGGCAGAAATAACCATGTTGGTAGTACTTTTCCAGACGAACTGTCACAAAAGCTTTTCTACACTTCTGATACACGATCTTCTTAACTATGCATATAAGAAAGTATGCAGCAACGAACAAGTGATTTTTATGTATGACTTTCTGGAGACAACCCTGGCGCGGCGGTAAAACTCTTACTCTTATAAGAAATCAGAAAATATACAGAACCAATCTTGACAATATTCGATACAGGATAGCTTTCTCCATCACAAAATGCGATACTTTAATTCCGACAAAGCGAATTATTTCTAAGGGGGTTACAACAAATTGTAAATTTACAATTTTATGTGTAAATTTACAACTAAAATTCTTACAATTAAAAATTGTAAATGTAAAATATGTTTACGGCAGAAAATTCATATATCACGGCAGTACGTTACGAGTATAAAGTTGTAGAACAACTGCGGCGCTTGTATCTACAATAAAACATAAATTCCGTTTAGCTGTTGAAAGCCACGCACGCAATATAAGGTGTAATTAATCATTGAGATAAACACGGCCAATGAAGGAAGGAAGTCGGCTACATTTATATTTTGTGTGACAAAATACCCGGCGCGGTTTGATCCGGACGCAAAAACTGAAGCAATCCACCTATAGGGACGTGCGCCTAAATATCGATACTTAAACATACAATTCCAATCCATTCCTCTCTCTGCAACACGCAGTAATTATACATAAAAGAGAATGAGAATCATGATAATATGTATAAACCAAGGATCCCCAAAGTCAGATAAAAATGCAACTTAAACTTAATATTGCTACTTAGTTTTTTAAAGTTATGATTAAAATTTAAGGTATCCGTAAAATAAATGCGAGTGGGCGGTTAGGCAACAAAATCCACACATACAACTCTTACATGCTGGCCGGTAATATTAAAAGTTAATTAATATAATTGTTAATTAATTATTATCTATTATGTAATTAAACGCCAAACTTTTACATGTAAAGATTTAAATCAATACATAAACTAGCTAAATCATAATCATAAAAAAGCATAATCGTTTAAATGTTAGACATATATATGTCTGCCAGGTGCCATTAGAAGGATAATACCGACTTATATTGAGGAATATATATGCATGATAATAGCATGTCCAGGAATCAGGATCACTCTTCGTATGAAACTGTATGAATTGATTAATATCATGTTACGAATGTTCAATGTTTTCATGTTTCCATTGTGCCCGTGTTTAGACGTCAAAGGGGGTGTATGTATGGTGTAGGCTTTACATTGTTTCAGGAAGGCCGCTGGACTCGGACTTCTCTTCGGATCTATACCCCTCGGCTAGTAGAAAGGTGTAAGTTGAGCGGAGCACAGCGGATCAAATTTAAGTTCCAACCCGCGCTGTGCTACACCATAGTAGTTTATCATAGAAGTAATACGAGCCCACGAAATAAATCAAAAGATGTTTCTATATTTCTATCGTACGTTATATAATCATTATCAATCTAACACTGGCCCTCTACAAAGTACGTAGTGAGCGATTTTCCACCTACGTTTACTCATCTGATGGTTCGTGAAAGATAACTAGGATTTATATGAAATCGAAGGAGCGGCAATCATTAGATCACCTTTGGCACCCAGAACAAGGGTCTCCCCTTAGAATGAGAGGGGTATAGATCTTGGCGAACCTAGCCAACGAAAAAACATCAAATCATAAAAACTGCTCAAAAGCCCCTTACGAAAACGTAGCTTCGGTGGTAATGGCTTAGTGTGCCCCGCATGCGTTTATTTCGCTTGTCCAAATGCTGTCAGATCAACTGCCGGCCAATCACGGCTGGTCCTGTGCTGTATGACATACAGTAGAACCAATATATAAACACACACCTATATATATATATATATATATATATTGCGAATAATTCATGGTACGTGTCAATGGTGCATTTCGAAAGACAATTTGTTAGAAAGGCCGACTTCTATGTTTGACTTTACACGCCTTTTGGAAAATTACGGAGAACTCTCAAGCAGGTTCCCTCATGATGCATACCTTCACCGTTAAAGCAAGTGATTTTATACAAATTAAGGTTACATATTGTTATTAAAATGATATTGTCGTTATATTACCCTATAGCCCGCCCTACGCCTCAACAGTCGAGCCTTTAGCGTTGCCGCTTATCGCTAGCGTTTTACATTTTTATTGCAAGCGGATACGGGCCGCGTTGCGCCGACTTTATTATTTCTCCCTTGCAATTATTGTTTAGAGAAGTCCGGCGATATCGGTCGCGCAACTAGTCCCGCAACCGGTCACACGACACATCGCCAGCGTGTATCATGCATGGATATTTTGCTATCCGCAAATATGCACAGTGTTTATTCATTTCAAAAGACCGATTTAGGAGGACGCTTAGCGTAATTAATTTTAATACCCTAACATGTTATTTACGCTTTTCAAGCTGGAACTCTATTTTCTCGCTCATTTGCATGAACATGAGCTTTTATTTTCGAGTAAAAGTCATCATAAGTAATTTACGTTTTAAACCATTTTGTTTCTTATTTTGCCACGTTTACCTCTTCAGCGCTAAAGGCATGCATAGTCTTATTGTTTAATGACAGACAACATTATGTACCTGAGCAGGACAGTGATGGGATTGCATCCTTAAGGTATACTTATACCTTGAGGATACCAAAAAGCTCATGTGCCTGTAATTAAACTGGAAACAATGCTGGACCCGTTTGACGTCATCTGTACACCTCGTCGGGAGTATACCAACTGCGATCACCGGTCGCCATTACTACGAGTATTATAAATGTGAATGTAAGTTTGTTTGTTACGCTTTCACGCAAAAACTACTAAACCGACCATCACGAAACTTTGTACACATATTTCTGAAGGTATTAGAAGTAATATAGGATGCTTTTTATCTCGAAATTAAGCTCAGTTCTCTCGGTAGAGGGGACGAAAGTGTTTGACGATTTTACACCAGGCTTAGCTATCCTAAATACTAATATTATAAATATTGATATTACGTTAAAGTTTCGATAAAACACTTAAATAAAAGTACACAATTGGATTTTTACTGAACATCGAGTTCAGTAAAAATCCAATTGTTGATTGTTGACTCCTAGAAATCATCTAAATCTAATAATTATATGAATATCTTAATCCTCCCTTTTTTATTTGATTAACTTTTTTGTTACTCTGGTTGAGTACTACATGTGTTAATAGTTTTATAGCTGAAAGTGGTTCTGTGTCCACAACTATGTGAGAACTCGCCATTCTCCATTTTAAAACTACATAGTCTCCAGCACCGACGCAATGTTGCCTGTTTATCGGGTTTTTACCGGATATACTTCGGTGAGTGTGCTCAGGAACTTCAAAATCTTGTTCCTCCTTCCCCGTTCTACCACAGAACAGCGAGACATCGTGAGCGGTGGCATCCTTGTGTGGTTGATATTCCATCAACACGCATGAAACGTTTTTTATCCACGTTTCTGATACGTGCCGCTAAGATGTGGAGCGCCCTCCAAGCAACTGTGTTTCCTGCCACGTATAATTTGAATACCTTCAAGGCTAGAGTGAATAGGCTTTTTCTAGGCAAGGGTGCTCCAACCTAGACCTCATCATTGCTTTCTAACAGGCATGATTGTCGTCAAGCGCTGGCCTATCGTCAATAAAAAAAAAAAAAAACATCATCATCATCATATCAATCCATTACCGGCCCACTTCAGATCACGGGGCTCCTCCCACAATGAGAAGGGGTTAAGGCTGAAGTCCATCACGCTGGCCCAATGCGGATTGGTGGACTTCACACCTTTGAGAACGTTATGGAGAACTCTCAGATATGCGGGTTTCCTCACGATGTTTTCCTTCACCGTTGAAGCAAGTTATATTTTAATTGCTTAGAACGCACATTACTTTGAAAGGTTAGAGGAGCTGGGATTCGAACTTGAACCCGCCGAAAGTGAATTCGAAGTCATACCAACTGGGCTACATACCTACAACCAAACTTTAATCAAATACTGTCATGCTTTTAAATATTAAAGTTTGGTTTCGTAAGACCCGAGCGTGTATAGGACTCAAGTGACTCAACGAAGTACAAGCCACACAATTACACGTTCATTTGAACACAATTTTCGCGTTCGACCCCACGAAGGATGCTCAAACCGCCGTTAAGTTACACGATAGAATTGATTTTAAGGCGTTTCACACTAATAGCAGTTTTTGAAGTTATACCTCATTTGGCGCGATGGAGAATAATGATGAGAGTGAATTTTTACGATGCGCGCGCACACCGACACCTGTATTCTACATCGTAGAGTTAGTTCTAGGTGTCATAACTGGTGACATAAATCGATAACTATGTTCAAGTTGTATATTCTAGTATTTTTATATTTAGAACACGTGTTTCGTAACAGTACAAACAGTCGCTGACAACCGCAACAGTAATGGCGCAGTCACCTGAGAAACAATATTAAAAAACAACTTATGACCATAGAGTAATATAATAACTATTCTATTCAAACCAACATTAAGAGTGCCAGAAGAAAAGTAAAGAAATTATTTCAGTTGAATTTGCGTCACCGCCAATCACCGCCTGTCACTGCGATTATGATGTTTTTTTCATTTGTGTTTTGTGTTTTTAAAATAAATAAATAATTTATATCTACGACAAAGCACACATCGCGATCTAGCCCCAAAGTAAGCGTAGCTTGTGTTATGGGTACTGAGATGACTGATGCATATTTTTATGAATTATATACATAAATACTTATAATATGCATATAAACACCCAGCACTGAAAAACATTCATGCTCATCACACAAACATGTTCCAGTTGTGGGAATCGAACGCCGTGGGTTCGATTCCACTTGGACTCAGAAAGCGGGGTCGCTGCAAACTGCGCCAATCGGCTTTCCAAATTTCACCACAAGCTAGCCCTTGACTGCTATCTCACATAAGTGCTAATACATTTAAAGATGGTAGCGTACTAATCTATAAGAGGCATGTCAGTTGTATTAAACGCATAAGCCATAATACCTGTACAATTACGCGTAAATCGCTGAGTGCCACGTCTTTCTCTGTAGGCCGTCACGTCTTTTTATTTTAAATATTGATACCAAATTAATAAACAAAAATTCATTTAGGCCTATTACACTTATGAAACGTTCATACATATATGTATACATAATAGTAAGGTGATGGTGATAACTACGTATGCTAACTTAAACCTAAGGCTTCGAGTCTTACAAACGCGCCCTGATCTAAGAAGAGCCTACAACAAACTTCGCCTGACACATTTTTCTTTTACCACCATCTCACAGTTTATTAATATTTAGCTATAAAGTTAGAGAAATTAAAATCCAACCAAATCTGAGCTATAAATTTAAATTACAATTGTTTTTTTGTTACGCTTTCACGCAAAATCTACTTAACCGATCCTCATGAAACATTGTACACATATTCTTGGAAGTGTTAGAAGTAATATAGGAGAGGGGATGAGTGTTTGACGATTTTGCACCATAACTCCGACAAATTATAACCGATTTAAATAATTATTTTTGTACTATAGAGGTTATAATGTGTGTTTAATTTTGTCCCAACTGTGGTTGGAGATAGAGGACAGAACTCCTCAGCGGACAGCTGCAAACCCCTCATTTAAGGCTTAGCGATACTGAATACTTTAATTTTTTTTAGAACTACAACTAAATTGAATGCCACATCAAAAAACAAAATCAAACGCAGACGAAGTCGCGGGCAACAGATAATTAAAGTATAATGATAAAATTGTTATCGTAATACGAATAAGACTAGTAAGAATGAATGAGTATACAAACACGTTTTCTTTTATCACGCCGCGTCGCGCATTCAGTGTTACGAGATCTAATTATTCAGAAAAGCTAGACACCCCGCCGTGTCGTGGAAGATTTTGAACGGTTGCCATCGAGCGGGCCCTCCCACAGACCACAGGGCGTACTTCCCAACCCCACGTGTAGTTAACACATTTTAAAAGCCGTACAATAATTGAAACACCGCCCGCAGAGAGGTTATTGAAAGGTGTTTGGCGAATTAGAGGAAAATATCTTGCTACGATCCCTCTTAGATGGGCCGCAGCCCTCCTTGCCGATTCTATTGCCGAAATTAACAATTTCTAATGGCCTTCGCAGATCGAAATCAACACAACTCATAACAAGGGATTAGAATGTGGGCTTTATGTTTTGTGACATAAAGAAAACTTTTTGTGTAGTTGTTGACTTGTGGCCGACGAGTGGAACACTTCACTTTATTACATCTAGATATGCCCTGCGGCTTCGCCCGCGTAAATTTCGAATGCAGCGTACTGCTACATCGTCTACACCTATAGTCATATATGAGATTTTGACAAAAATTTTTTTATCTATCGTAATAAATGTATATTTTTTATAAAAAGTATCACAATTAAAAAAAAAATGTATTATTATTCGCCAATAGATGTCAGGAAGTCATATTTTTCAGTTTAAATTGGGACTAGCCAAACGCCACCTTTTTGTTATTTTTCTTCCAATGAAAAAAACACAAATAAAATGTCATTTTCTAAAAATGAATCCTAGCTAGATCGATTTATCGCCCCCGAAACCCCCTGTATATTAAATTTCATGAAAATCGTTGGAGCCGATTCCGAGATTCCAATTATATATATATACAAGAATGGCTCGTTTAAAGATATAAGATATAGTATTAAAACGTGCCGCTTTGGTATATTGGCTGCAAAACGCAGTTTCTTGGTTTTGATTTCTGGGTCGGGGTAGAAAATTGTAAGGTATTGGGTTATTTTCTTTAAGAGAACCGCAGTTTACTCTCATGCCTTTTTGCCAACCTACCTGGTGCAGTGGTGAGCGTTATAAGTGGGAGGCCGGGGTTCGAACTTTCTGAAATTTCTCTGATCTGGTAAGTTGGGAGGCTCTAAAACCGAACCTGGTTGCCACCAACCGACAAATTCGTGCCACATTCCGGTACGATGCCGCGTAGAAACCGATTAGGGGTATATGGATTTCATAATTGCTATACCCCTAACAGGTTAGCCTCTTACCAGCTTAGACTGCATCATAACTTGCCACAACAGATCACGTCTAGGGCTAACTTGTAGTGTAGTTAAAAATATATAAAAAATGTTGTAAAATCCTCAATCTTAGTATCCGATTTGTTTTTTTTTTAATGTTTATAGACGAGTGCTTGACTGCAATCATACCTGATGGTAAGTGATGATGCAGCCTAAGGTGGAGCGCGCTTGCCTAGATTAATTTCCTTTTATATTCTGTCCCTCTTTTCGCAAGTTATTATCTTAATATATATAAATCTCCTGTCACGATGTTTGTCCGCGATGGAGTCCTAAACTACTTAACCGATTTTAAATTAAATTAGCACACTGTGAGCAGACTGTTCCAACTTCTTAAGTTAGAGATAGGATAGCTTAGATCTTTAATTATAGTCGCAATTTTATTTTAATGCAAATTATTTGTCTATAATTAATTCTAAAACTATACTCATTTAAGGCTTAGCAATACTGAATACTTTAAAACTAAATCAAACGCAGACGAAGTCGCGGGCAACAGCTAGTAAAATATATAATAAGCCTTTAAGAACATCAAATATACTTTCAGTTATGAGTGTGGAATGTTACAGTTAAAAGATAAACCTATATATTGACACCAACATCATCATCTATGGTATATCACTATGGTGCACGGGTCGCCTCCCATAATGAGAAGGGTTCAGGCCGTAGCCCACCACGCCGGCCCAGTGCGGGTTAGTGGACCCCACACACCTTTGAGAACATTATGGAGAACTCTCAGGCGTGCAGGTTTCCTCACGATGTTTTCCTTCACCGTTGAAGCAAGTGATAATTGCCTAAAACGCACATAACTTAGAAAAGTTAGAGGTGCGTGCTGGGATTCGAACTCGGACCCGCGAAAGTAAAGCCGAAGTCCAAACCACTTCATTATATTAACATGTACCGATAAAACTTTACCCGTCGTTAGGTTTGGCCGCAGTCGGATAATAAGACCACGTTGTCTATATAGAGCCCAATTAATCCACAAAACCCTGCAATTTTCTTGAACTTGAGCATCAATATTCTACCCCGCCACTCGGCATATACCCTGTTATTATATATTAGTATTTATAAACATAAAATATAATTTCCACGTCAGATGGGAGTTTATTTATCGCGCTGAGTTGGACGCGAACGTTTAATTTTATTCGTATTAAGAGTGCATATTGCTAAACATTTAATATATTGTTGAGAACTTATAAATATACCTAGGCGCATGAGCAACGTGTCTAGGAGTCGACCTTTAAGAGCGACAACGTGAATAGTAACTTTATCTGTATTCCTACTAACAACTTCAGCCTACGCTTAGAGCTTTTTTTATCTACAGTATATGGCAATATGTGAATATGGATCAAATAAGTATAATATGCGTTGTACCAAAAACTGCGTCCTAACGCATATTAAATAAACTTACTTGATAACCTTCGCGGTTTCGGTCTGGTCTTACCATTCATAGGTTCATACCTAATAATATATTTTTAAGGCTTATATTTTTTTGTTATTTAAATGACATTATTTCTATATAACTCAAAGATAAATATATATATAAATGCATAATATTTGAATATGCGAATCACTGCCGCTCCAATCCATTTGGCAATAGCACAACATGGACTTACCTATATAAATAAATAGCTATACAATACTATATTTGACGGCCGATTGGCGCAGTTTGCAGCGACCCTGCTTTCTGAGTCCAAGGCCGTGGGTTCGATTCCCAGAACTTGAAAATGTTTATGTGATGAGTGTTCATGAATGTTTTTTAGTGTCTGGGTGTTTATATGTATGTTATAAGTATTTATGTATTATATTCATAAAAATATTCAATAGCTTTCTTAGTAGATGGCAATGTGTGTATTGTCGTAGTATATTTATTTATTTATTATTTATTTATATCTAAATAAATTTTCTTTGAACGGAAGCAAGGTTTTTCGACGGTAATTATTTATTATCAATTTTAAATAGCGCTGAATAAATGTTTCTAGAGGGTGAGGCATCAGCTTTCCTTTCGAGGGGACAGAGTTCGACCCCGGCACGAAGTTCTAACTTTTCGCAGTTATTTGTGCGTTTTTTAATTTTTATTTAAAAAATTTATGACCCAGTGGTCAAGTACTTTGCCAGAGGTTTTGTTTTTTACCTCGAGTGGAGAGTAACGCTGCTCTTTTTAAATAAGTTTATATTATTTATCCTCATAAAAAAAAACTGTAAATGATTGGCAGCCATACTCATTATTTATTTAATGACACGTCAAAGTATTTGTGAAAGATAAAATAATAAAAAGTCACTTATTGAACCATCGGGCAAAAAATTTATGACGATTAAAATGTTGGTTTCGTTAAATGTTAAGGATATCCTATCCTTAACATTTAACGAAAACCATAGATAGAGACATATTTTTTAGAGTTAACTGGGCCTTCAATAATAGGTTACGCCTAACGTCTGATGGAAAGTTATAATGTAGACATAATGTCAAGGACTGCCAGTAAGACTTTGCCTATAAACCTCCTTGTAACTCCTTCTGCCATATGTCTGTTTGACGACCTCCTTGGCGCAACGGTGAGCGCTGTGAATTTAAATAGGAGGTTCCGGCTGGGGCAAATGAGATTTTTTTTTCTTTAATTTTTGAGCATGTAGCTGCACCGAGTAACTATGGCTGATCTGCCTGTTTATTCTTGTCACAAAATGAAAGGTATATTTGTTTGAGTTATTAACTTTTATAGTTATATTTGTTATTAACTTCAATATACACATAATAGTTATCAGAATTTGTTTATGTGTTTTTTTTATCTTGTTAGACAATTTACCTACGAAAAGAGCACTAAAAAGGAAACTAAAGTTATCATGAAATCAGCTTATTTAAAAACCATGTTCAAAAGCACACTAAAATATACTAAAATATATTCGTAGGCACAAAATATATTCATGATTTTTCTTTTATATTATTAACTCCACTGTTAATTCCACTATGGCCCATTTAGCCTTTTTCTATCAAAGAACAGAATTCAGAACACATCTTAATTCTGCGTACCAAAGCTAGATTGAGCTAATGAAGTGAAATTGTGAGGTTTTACATCAAACCGCGAATTCATTGACTAAGTACTTACTTTTCAAATGTTACTAACGTTGATTAATTCACAAATTGAATTTCTGAAGGAAAGTAAAGCCAGTTTTTTCATTTTTTTTGTTTTATTCAGTGTTGCGAGCTTCATTATAGAATGATCTTCATCCACATCGTCACATCAATCGTTTGACGTCCACAGCTGGACATAGGTCTTGTGTGGGGAGTTCCAATATCCACGGTCCGGGGCTACTCGTTTGATGTACCTAATATGTCCACCTCGTTGGGTGTCGACCAACGCTGCGTGCAGGGCGAGTCGCACTTCCAGCTCAAGGACTTCTGTCGGTTTCTTCTTTTATTCTATTCTTAATAGTCAATTATCTTCCTGTTATTTATGAAATCGTTTTCGCTTTATTTCGGACTCTACTTCTCATTCCAAACTTAACTCCCACCTTGGTAACCGTCTGGTACTCTCATTTTGTAAAACGAAGTTCTTCGGTAATTCTTTCGCCTGCTGAAATCCGTGTAATAAATACCTTCCGTATTTAAAAGTCGTCTGAAGGACTTTGAGTGATGGCCTTTGAAGTTGTTGCTTTATTATTGTTTGTAAATTATATATAAAAATCTATCTATATATATAGTCTAAGCATATATTTATTTAAATTATGTATGTTTTTACAGTGTCTGGGTGTTTATCTGTATATTATTCATAAAAATATTCTTCAGTCATCTTAGTACCCAGTAGTATTTATTTGTATCTATACATTTTTGTATTTATGTATATATTAAAAAACTACTAACTCACTACTAACTAACTATCCCGTTCTTTCCCTGTAAGTCCTGTCTACCAAGGTTAACTGTAAGGCCGCCTTTGCGTGTCTACATTGTTTACTGTATACTCCTTACTGTTTCTTTTCCTGTATGTTATACGTGCAATAAAGCGATTCTTCTTATTATTCTACTATGTACCCCGCCCATTACCACTGCAGCTTCGTGACTCGTTGAGCTATCTCGGTAACTCTAGTCATTCTACAGATCTCCTCATTTCTAATTTAATCACGTAGAAATACTCCTAACAAAGCTCTCTCCATCGCCCGCTGAGTGACTATGAGCCTTCTTATAGGGCCCATAGTAAGCGACCACGTTTCAGATCTGTAAGTCATCACTGGCAACACTCACTGTTCAAGGACATTGGTCTTCAGGTACCGAGGGATTTTGGACGAAAATATGGCACTTACGATTAGTTTCCATCCCACGTTTACCAGAATATTTAGGCATTACGATGGAAAATTCTAGTTTTTTTTTATTAACTCTAATATGATGATGTCATTGTAACTTGTAATATCCCAATAAAGTAAACCGAACTCCAAGGGAGTTTCATGTTGTATGTTTTATGTTCTTCGATTCCTACCCTAATAGTAGGCTGATTTTAAAAACTATTTAATTGTAGAAAGGGCTTCGAGATGGTCCTGTTATCACCGAGTCATCGAAGGTTTTATCAGTGGATTCCATGGAAATTGCGGGTAATTCCCTAATTGATGAATTGATAGACACAAATAAAAATCATATTCATTGTAACACATTTTTTTGCACCTCAAACACACTTAACGTTGTTGCATTTGACATGCAACAATATTTAGTGTGTTTGATGCTCCCGCAAGTCAAAAAGAACAAATAATGCAATCTATTGAAATAAAATTTAAAAGTATTCCGAATAGGCAACTCCGATTTTCCGATTGTTTCTTTGGAATTTTCCTGCGGGGCTAGAACAGACAGGAGACAATAATTATATGCCCGATTACATGCCCTGACTAGGAATATAATTAACCTGTCCACAGGACTAGAATATATATAGAATAGAAGAAGTTTGCCGCCGTTTATTATTACACATATATTATTTGGATATTATTTCCACTTTTGCGCCAATGCTCTGAGAGTTGATAAAGCGAAGTGGAAGAAGTTTAATTTTTATCCTTTCCCAGGTGAGATATTTGTCTTCTGCCCATGCTTGCCATGCTAAGGTAAGCAAAGCAATAAAAAAACCGGCTAAGTTCTAGTTTGACTTGCACACTACCAAAGTACGATGTGAAACGCTACAGAGGTACAGTCCATCAGTCCATCGAGCTATATCTCACTTATATAATATAGTTGAAATAGTTGCAATTAAAAAAAAAAACTATTTCTGACGTGGCCAAGACCAAAAATAATAAAATTACAACAGTTTAAAAATTAAAAGGGTTTTTAGGCACCCCTTTTTATGTCGGTTCTGGTCTGGTTTTATTAGGTGTTTTTGTTCGGTAATTATTATAATGATATTTATGTTATTATTAAAACTTGGTATATAACATTCAAGTGTATGAGACAGTTATTGAATATTTTATTAAAAATACGTAGTTTACGTCTTAAAAAGTTTAGTAAAATAAGACGTAATTTATAGAAACTAACTTTTCTTAGTACGTTGGATTCTAACTACGCCACGTGTGGACTTCCAATCCGTACTGGGCCGGCGTGGTGGACTACAGCCTAACCCCTTCTCATTGTGGGAGGCGACCCGTGCTCTGTAGTGGGCCGGTAAAGGGTTGATGTAATGATAATGACCAACGACACAACGGCGAGGGTGAAAAGTTGGAAACCACGTCTGATTGATGTAGAAATCTTCGACCACCGTACAGACGCTTGTGATGCACTGTAGGCAGTAGGTACCGATATCAGATTTTTAATTCACCGCAGTAAAGTGACAGTGGTTATTGTCACTTTGTAAAATGTTGCCACATTTATTTTAAATGTCATTTTCCACGTCATTAGTAGATTCAAGTCACTCGCACAAAGGTTATGGGAACATACCTTATATTAATTATAATAATAATAATTCTAAATCGGTATAGTTTTTCAAGAAATATATATATATATGTGTATACATATATATACATATATATATATATATATATATATATATATGTATATATATATTTCTTGTGTGCGTGTGTATGTCACTGAACTCCTCCTAGACGGCTGGACCGATTTGAATGAAGGTATGCGTTTGGGTGCCACCCTGGATGGTTTAGATTCACAAATAAGCCCGACAGATGGCGCTGGGGTCAGTAAGTATTTTTATAAGTTTCTGTATTTTAGTAAAAAAAAAAGTATTTTACTTTATAAATATCTCTTTGTTTAGGTCTAGTCCTTAACTTTATTTACTCGCGATAACTTCTACTTACATTAAAAGTCTGATGAGAATAAATTAAAAACTGCTTTTTAAATATCCTTGACGATAAGGCTATTTAATTGAATAAGAATTAATACCGCTATGATACTGTTACCCCCTTTTTTTCTACCGCGCGGCGCGGCGGTCTAATTTTAAAATACAAAAGCTGCTATTACAACTTAACTATGATAAACAGCTATATTCTCTGGCGTACTTCTGTAGGCAATAATGAGTTCTTTAAATATGTGGTACATAAATTTTATGTATCACCAATAGGTTTTCCAGCGCATGTCAAGTACGTAATGAGGTTTATGTGCAATATTTTGCTACTTTGAGTTACATTATTGTAACTTTCTTAACGATCTCATATAGGTATTTTCACAATAAATTATAGCTTATGTTGTAAATTATAGTTTAGTTTTCTTTTGGCGAAGAAATGGCTTAAATCGGTCCAGTACTTTCGAAGCCTATTATGTACAATCTAACAAAATCTTTTGTCTTTATGATATTAGTATACTTGCTTAGATTTATTTAAAAATATGTTTTAATCGCAAATCATTTTTGTAAGTAATAATATGACTCGCTTACTCATCGTAAGCAATTATTTGGACTCATTTGCTCGCAACACAATTTTCTTTCCATTAAAATGTAATAAAATTATAAAGCCCATCCTGTATCTTATCTTTATCAATATTTATATTAATTTTAATTCAATATATTTTTTACAGCGCCATCTTTGGGATGGTTGTGGTTCTACTTCATTAATAAATAGCACATTACGCCCTCTACCGACTGTCTTGATTAATTTTCTCAGCGAAGTTGAAACCCAAGTTTAAACCACCAATTCTATCTCTGCCTCGGATGTTTTAAAACCACGGACTACGCTATAAAGATGCGACCTCTACCAAACAGGCTGAAATAGAACGATACAGGTAGTAAAGCGCTACCTGTAAGAGCTTTGACCCTTGGTCGTCGTTCGTGGACGATATGGCTCACAGACCGAGCAAAACACTGCGAGAGCATGCTTGAGCACTTTTCCACCGTAATTTTTGTTAGACCTTCAAAAACAGTGCTGGGACTGCTTTTGATTGTCTTTAGCTTTGTCTTTTTTTTTGTCTGGTAGCAGGCTTTTGCGGTGGAGTTACCACCCTATCGACAAAGACGCGCTGCAAATCGGCTCGGTATAAATTAATAAATCTAATCCAATATCTTTTAGACGACAGATTTAATTGAATAGCGCTATCCTTTTTCTACTCTTCCATAAGAATTGCAGTACTAAATTATATCTGTTAACTGAAAATTTTGGATGCAATTGATAATTAAATATTAAAGTTAGACAGGCATATTATCAAGTTCTATAACTTTTTTGTAGAACTCAATGATATGCTCGCATCTTTCGTTCGCTGTTTTTTTCCGACTTACGGATGCAAATCCCACACTAAATATTAATTTTTAAGAGTTAAGATATTGCTTAAAACACAGTTTTTTATAAATGACAGAAGATCGCTTCAGTAGATCTAGATAGCCCCCTCACAAAACTTACCTCTTTATGATATTAGTATGGAATAGTAAAAATGTGTGTTGCACGAAATTAAATACAAAAAGAATTTAATAGTATCCCTATCGATGCTAATATTATAAATATCAATGTAATTTTATTTTTTACGCTTTCACGCAAAAACTACTTAACCGATCCTCATGAAACTTTGTACACATATTCTTGGAAGTGTTAGAAGTAATATAGGATACTTTTTATTCCGACATTAAGCTGTGTTCCTTTGGGAGAGGGGATGAAAGTGTTTGACGATTTTACACCATAACTCCGACAAATTATAATATGTGCTTTATTTTGCCCAAACTTTGTGTAGATCTTACTGTGGTTGAAGATAGAGGACAGGACTCCTCAGCGGACGGCAGCAAGACCCTTTAAGGCTTAGCGATACTAAATACTTTAATTTTTTTATAAATACAACTAAATTGAATGCCACATCAAAAAACAAAATCAAACGCAGACGAAGTCGCGGGCAACAGCTAGTAGTAAATAATGCGCAAACACTGTTTATCGCTTTAAGCGTTCTTCTTCAGCCAGCCTAAACTAAGTGGAAATCACGAATGGGGTATAGAGTTTCTTAATTGACAGTGCAATGGATTACTCCTAATTTATTCGATAGTGCTCTAGGAAGAAAACTCTTCAGTGTATTTCCTACAATATTAAGGAAATGGTTGAGTTTTCTTTCTATCCTATTAGGGTTCTTTACCTACTCTATTATTGACACTTGAAGGCCACAAAGTATTTATCATCATCATAATATCTACCCATTACCGGCCCATTACAGAGCACGGGTCCCCTCCCACAATGAGAAGGGGTTAAGGCCGTAGTCCACTGGCCCAGTGCGGATTGGAGACCTCCACACACCATTGAGAACATTATGTAGAGCTCTCAGGCATGCAGCAGTTTCCTCGCGATGTTTTCCTTCACCGTTGAAGCAAGTTATGTTTTAATTACTTAAAACGCACATAACTTAAAAAAGTTGGAGGTGCGTGCTGGGATTCGAACTTGGCCTCCTGAAAGTGATCCGAGCTCCTACCCACTGAACTAAAGTAGTACTTTGTATATTTATATATATATATATATATATATATATATATATATATATAAACATAAGCGTTCCAATACGAATTACGCTCAGTTTTAGACTACATCACCACGCACCACCAGGTTTGATTGCAACCAAGGGCTAACTTTTAGTGGAATAAATATTAAAATAAAACTTACTTAGAGACAACGCAAAACCTAATTAAATAAGAGTTAAACCAGTGAGTTTTTATAGAGGTTTTGTTATTTTTTGAACAATGGAATTCCACAGTTATATTTAAGTCTAACAAATAAAATAATTACTCAACATACCTAACTAACTATGGTAATTATATAGATATAAGGTAAATCGAAAATCGCATAAATCCTTTTTTTACGGTCAGTATTTAAATCCGCTTCGTGTTGTATAATGTAAAGAATGATGTCAAAATCAAATTGCAATGTGATGATACCAGTGACTAGAACAACCAGAGCTAGCGTAGGTTCACAATCACAGTAAAGCGCAAGCAAACCTGTTTCCAAAAAAAAAAAAATTAAAAACAGAATTCGTTTATTTTATTTCCTACTTGTAAAAGTGATTGTACCTACCTACTACATCGAGATTTAAATATCGCAACGGACCACGTCAACGAATAAAATATTTTAATAACAGACCCGCCTAGTTGTGTGCGTCATCTCTTGTAGCTACCTAAGTAGGTATATACCTTTTCTGTGAAACGTGCGCCACGCGAGCAACGTGGCACAGTAAACATATACTTGATTTTCAGACTTTTATGAAACTATAAATAAATATAATAAATTGTAAAAAAAATTGCATATATCTAATAAATATTTGTTATATTAATCATAATTCAAAAAACGTGGCACAGTAAATAAAAACTTAATTTTCAAAAACTATTAATATAATAAATTGTAAAAAAATGTATATGCATATGTAATAAATATTTTTTATATTTATCATAATTTAAAAATAATAGACATAATATTTATCTGTTATTAAGCTTATAAAAAATCAAGTTGGAATGTTTAGAAAGACTTTACCGATTTTGATAGGATTTTTCACTTAGCAGGAAGAAGCCACCAATTTATTTTATATTTTATTATTTTACTAGTTTATTAGTTATATTCATAGCTCACAACATTTCTGTCTATATAATAATTCAATAGTGGTGTTTTTTATTAAATTTTAAATAAGTACTCATAAAATTTCCGCATTCTAAGTAAAAGTTCGCAAAATTCTGAAAGTATGATTGTTGAAGTTGATAGATTAATTTGGTTTTCATATATACGGCTGTTGCATCGTATATACTTTTTATATCTAAATTCCTAGAGTATGGGGAATCAAATATCAGACTGAATGATTTGTGGTTTCCAGACAAACAAAGTATTTAGATAGGTAACTATTAACGAATGAACATAGACTGTCTGGTCTCATAGTCTTTTACGCGTCGATCTCGTCGGTCGCGGCGCAGGCGCAGGCCTACCTGGGAAGGCGGCGCGGCGGCGACGGCGCCGCGTCCCTTTCGCTCAAGGCTACTCGCCCCCGCACGCAACTTTAGTCCTACATGAGAACGCGCACGCACACCCAGCCGCGGAATTTCCTTTGCACTGACATCCACTTTTTTGAATCGCGCTGGACAATCGAGTTGCAATAAACAAACCATTCGTTTCGTTTTACAAATAATCATTATTATTCTTAAAACTAAAGTATACTGTAAATACAGAATTCGCTGATAACACGAAAAAAACATTTTTAACAGGTAGCTAAAAAAAGTTCGCAACGCATTCACATTTGAAAAACATCAATTTGACACATAAACAAATGCCTGTCACTGTCAAAGCCTCGTGATATTTGCGCGGGCGCACAAGTTTTCTTTTAAAAAATAATATCTCTAGACTTACCTTGCCTAATGTGGGGTAGGAGGCTTCTTTTCGGTGTCTAGGGAGATAAGGGCACTGATAGAAACCGCGAAGGCGCGTGCATGGGTTATAATGTGTAGAATACTGGCTGGAATAAACGGGTCGGGGCTCAGGCGTCGTCGCAGATGACAGCTCGACGCCAGCGCCGCGGCGCGCGACGGCGACCCTGCGTAACTTACCCTTCTACCCCTCCCCCCTCGCGAACTCGCACATCCTTGCTGCCCAGCGCGGCGCACCCGAGCCCGTTCTCCATTCATTTATTATTTTTTAGACTGCACTTTGCGCATTATAAACTAAGGTTGCAGAACCAGTTTATGCCCGACTTCAAGAGGAAGGCTTTATGGACCTCCTGTTTTAATCCTAAATTTATCTGTTCTAACTGCGTAATCCATTATTTTAGACTTTTAAAAAAGACGCGACGCATTTTTCTTATAACGAAGGCTTCACGGATGTTCTGTTATAATCCATTATTTATTTATTTACCTACACTAAGAACTTATCAATTCCTATTTTTACTGGCTTTCAAGAGCGGCTACAAAATAAACGGATTGCAATTTGCAAGCCAGGCGATAACTTGCAAATTGCAATTGTGTTTGAATTTATTAAAAGTTCTAAATACATAATTAAAGTGTGGAAATGACACATTTCTTTGCTGTTATTATAGTGATGATGGTGATGACAGATGACACAGTTCACACCTCCTCTTTCCGCGGATGTGCGACTAAGGGAATGAAACACAGACCGAGCTTCGTCCTGTGTGCTACTACTACTACTAGCTACTGCGATCTCAAACTCGTCTGCCCAGCGTGGTGTTTATGGGGAAGGCCTCCTGTTCGAAGAGGCCTTTAGTCTATAAATAACTAAAATAACATTTTAATGTTACATTAAAATTAATAACATATAATATTAAAATGAATAAAACACATTTAGTTTTTTTTACAACTTTCTTTATTACAAGTAGGTACTTAGTTATCCGCGGTTTGTTAGCATGGTTTTTGATTCCTGTGGGACTGAATATATTTTCCCGTGGAATTTTCACTTGTCTTGTAACTGATAAGAAGTCTCTTCGCAGAAGAAATTCGATTCAAAAGTGTTTTAATTAAAATATCCCAGATCAGATAAGGCTGATTCGCACCCCGATCAGACCGACAAACAAATATTCAAAATAATGGGTTATTAGTAGGTACCTAACCCATTGCCATGTTGTGATTGCTAAAAGCTCTCACTGTGTTTGTTTTAGGTACAGTCACTTCCTTATGAAAATTAAGCTTAATTTGCTATACCTACTCCGCGAAAAGCAGGAGAATCTGTATGGTGTAATTTATAATTTCTTTTTCAATTCTTATACTCCACACCAAACAGATCTTCGGCAACGACAGACAGCCGATTGGCGCAGCGGACAGCGACCCTGCTTTCTGATTCCAACTTCCAAGGCCTTGGGTTCGATTCCCAGCACTGGAAATTTTTGTGTGATGAATATGAATGTTATTCAGTGTCTATGTGTTTATATGTATATTATAAGTATTTTTGTAAATTATTTATATAAATTTTCATCAGTCATCTTAGTACCCATAACACAAGCTACGCTTACTTTGGGGCTAGATGGCGATGTGTGTATTGTCGTAGTATATTTATTTATTTATTTAATGTACCCTCTACTGCTGCATGATTCGCTCCGAAACCGGAGCATTAACTTTACGATAAATAATTGTTGTGACTTTAACAAATGTTCATTGTAATATTGATTCTCCATCTTTTCGCGAAGTTTAGCAAATTAGGTTATTTTCATAATATATCATGGATTTCCGCAAAGTTACCGCCTGCTTCTATCCAATACAGTAACTTCCAAAAGCAATTCCATTCGCAACCCGATTTCCAAATCGCAGCCCGATTATCAAATCGAGGATCTTGTGTGCCGTAGTAAAAAATGATAAGTTATAGATAGAAATAGATAGGGGGCAGTTTTGTTTACAATTGTATACATCTTAATATATATAAATCTCCTGTCACGATGTTTGTCCGCGATGGACTCCTAAACTACTTAACCGATTTTGAATTAAATGGGCACACCGTGAGCAGTCTGGTCCAACTTAAGAGATAGGATAGCTTAGATCTTTAATTATAGTCGCAATTTTATTTTATTGCAAATTATTTGTCTATAATTCATTGACAGTCACATGTTATATATATATACTACTATAATCATTTAAGGCTTAGCGATACTGAATACTTTAAAAACAAAATCAAACGCAGACGAAGTCGCGGGCAACAGCTAGTAGAATATAAGGTTACTTGCAATTTGTCATCACTAAATACTATACCGTATCTACCTTTTTTACTTACAACATCATTTCAATAACATAATTCTGTTGGCTTAATTCAAAGGGCAAGCCCGTGCTCGTCATAAGTGACGAATATTTTCTCGATAGCTGTTACATAGGCAGCAGTCCGAATATCCAGGCCCAGTTTATGTTGTATGGCAGCACGTTTCACGTTCTGGAAATAAATGAAATACCACCATTACCTTAATCGACGGCCGATTGGCGCAGTTTGCAGCGACCCTGCTTTCTGAGTCCAAGGCCGTGGGATCGATTCCCACTACTGGAAAATGTTTGTGTGATGAGCGTGAATATTTTTCAGTGTCTGGGTGTTTATATGTATTTTCTAAGTATTTATGTATATTATTCATAAAAATATTCATCAGTTATCTTAGTACCCATAACACAAGCTAGGCTTACTTTGGCGCTAGATGGCGATGTGTGTATTGTCGTAGTATATATATTTAATTAAAATTACGTATCCTTAGTACATCGTTTCAAAGGACCTTTGAAACGATGGAGTGACGATGCTATAAAGACAGCAGGAAAAGAGTGGATCGAAAGAGCCAAGGTTAGGGAAATCTGGACCAATATGGAGGAATCTGGAGCCCTTTTTGGGTATAGACCAATACCGGAAGGAATTTCCGCCCAAGAAGTGGCATAATATGATCAGTTTTGAAAGTGAATAATGTGCATAATTAGATGTGAAATTTTATAGACAATACACATCAATGTAATACTTAGGTGATGGCTAAAAAGGCTTTATTATTAATAGAGAACTGGCGCGAGTCATAAATACTTAGTAACTCAGATCGTGTGACGGTATGGAAGAGTAAGTAATTGCATGGCAGATTCTTTAACGCCCTGTTAGGACCGGTTGTAGAGCAATTCGCATTTTAGGGAAACCGAGGGTTTTGTCTGTGCAACTATGGACGACGTCATCAAGACGAGAAACTACCGGAACTAAATTATAAAAGATGGCACTCTAGACATTTTGAATTTTTTTACAATTTTCACTTTATGTCAAGTAGGTACTCAGTTATTATTATGATTATTATTACATAGTTTAAGTAAGTATTATATTACAATTACCTACTAGGCCATTAAGAAATATCAACATACAATTCAAACTTCCAACTATTATTTGCATATTTAATCTGTTTAAGCAAAATAACGACGACATACAATAATGTTTAATAATGCGTCACTTACTCGGCAAGCATTCTCCATATTAAATTCCAAGCCCGAGTTAACGATATGCTCTTCGTCTGCCCCCGACATAAGCGACTGGAACTTCGGTGTTGGCGCAATCTTCGCACTTATGTTGGCCTTCTTTAACGACTGCTCCACCGAATCTATTTAAAATCAGGTAATCTATTATATGAACTCCTAATTTATCCCTATTCAGATAATACTGAAATAATACTAAATTTACAACAAATAAAACTATATTAAAAAAAAAAGTTTGGTCAAGGATCTAGTGCGTCGGCTTTGGCAGCACCAATATATGACGTTTATATTTTTTGGGAGATTTCAGATTTCCACACTCAACGTTTTTTGTATCGCAATTCCATTATGAAACTTTGGAACTCCGACGAACTACACATAATACAGATAATGCTGGATTTTACAGCCTCTCAATAGTCGAAGAAAGCAACAATAATCATCATCATCATATCGACACATTACCGGTCCACTACAGGGCACGGGTCTCCTCGCACAATGAGAAGGGCAGTAGTCCCCAAGGCTGGCCCAATATGAAATGGTGGACAATAATATCAACGGTTTATTCATTTGAATGATTCCAATGAATGAAGTAACTAAGAAGGCATTTATAGAAAGTAAATATACAAGAACATAAAATCGCTATTTTCCCACTTATGTTATTAATGCAAAAGGGTTTCTGTTTACGCGCTGTGAGATTATCGTTATAACAGAATCGCGCCTTAACTCTATTCCATAAGAACTATGCATTTTTCCTGGATGAAGAGTAATACCTACAAATACTTTCAATTTGCACCGCCCCTCCAGAGCCTACGGCCCGGGTACGGGCCTTTTTGGGCCTAGGCTCTAGAGATAAATTTAATCACTATTCTGTGAAATTCGTGTCCAAAAATGTATATGATTATGTCAAGTGTTTACTGAACAGCCAGTCAACTGACATTGAAAAATAATCCTTCATTTTCAGTGGTGATTTACTAATGCCAATTATACTAATATAATTATGAATACATACCCAGTAAAGCAGTGTTGGAATCCCTCCAGAATTTGATGCTCAGTTTGCCGAAACTGACGTGGTTCAAGTTCTTCAGGAATTCAAAGTATGAGACGCACACGCCACCGGCATTGGTTAGTAGGTCGGGCAATACCAGAACGTTTTTCTCTCGCAAAATCAAATCAGCTGCAGGTGTAGTTGGACCATTTGCGCCCTCCGCGATAATCTGATGGATGAAACTACAGCTACAACATGATGTTGTTTAAACCAGTAAAGATGGGCGTATGGCTAACCCCTCAAAGGAGATTGAGACTTAGAGCTCAGAGTCGCTGCTCCGTAGAAGTTACTTCGTTAGATAGATACCCAGGTCGGGCCGTAAATTGTCATCAGATGTTTCAGTCATAAAATGATCCATAGGAATGGATTAACGCCCCTGGATATTTTTGTAGCGGTGTCCACGTTACAGCACTAAATGGCCCCACAAAATTCCTGCATCGCGCTAGCGAAGTGTTCACGAAGAATGCCTATATATACTAATTCCAAAAATGAATGTTCGGACCTCTGTCCCCGAGCACGATCACCCGCTCGGAGGAAGATCTTCCTATTGTTACGGTCGAGCGTATCACCATAGCTCCCGTACATCTTACAACTCAATAAGAATTTAGTGTCATCCACACTACAAGTAACAAGCAAGTTATGCGGTCGGTCACACTTACAAGGGACTAAAAACCAACAAGCAAAATCCAATACGTATAAGAGTAGCATGATAATATATTTAAGCAAGATGGGTTGCTTAAGTGGCGATGGTCCAAGAACATTCAAAGAATCAACGTCGGAGTTCCAAAGTGTCATCAAGAAATTGCGATACAAATATCAATGATTTTTTTTAGTTCTCATAACTGACAATCAACTGCTTACTCTAATATAAACTATAGCACTATTTGGCAACTGAATACAATTGTGCCTTCTCGATGCGAACATAGCATGCGAATCCGCTGGGTACATTAGGCAAAAAAAAATTAAACTGATATAAAAAATGTAACACAAAAAAAACAAAAAGAAAGACTTAACTACACTTAAGGTAATTAAGAAAGTATACATATAATAACCCCCATAATAGCCCAAAAATCTCTCACTAGAGTTGATGCTACTTCTCGCATGCCAACAGATGCGCCATCGACGTTGACTAGATTACCGATTTGGATACTTGATTTAAATTCACCTTGCAATTAAGCTTGCCAACGTTCTCCTGGGTCAACATCTTCTCCATAGCAGCAGCAACCAAGATGTCGCACTTCTCAAACAATAACTCGGGGCCACATTCAGTCGCGCCCGTGAACCCCTTGGCGCTGCCTTTGTTTTTCCTTTTATAATAATGGAGCTCCTATTAAAAACCAATTCATAAGACGAAGCCCGGTTATGGAGGTTTTAAATAATTATGAAGATAACAAATAAGATTTTGTTTTCTAATTTGTCTATTCTAATATTCACCCCGGATATTCGGAATTCCGGCTTGCATCTTCCCTTCAAATCAACAGTGAATACGCATTTTCTAGAGCATATTCCACTTTGGCATCCCCACGTGTTGAGTGTGTATGGAAAATCTATACTTAAATCCCTTCAGCAATTGTTCAATCCCGTCATTACCGACACAACATGTGACGCAAGAGTATCTGTTCTGTTTAGCATTACAGAGATATCTGGGTATTTAGGCTATTCCCGATATATATTTCCTACCGATGTCATAGGGGCACTAAGGCTCAACTGCTACCGAATCTGCGCACTCAAAGTCCAAACCCCCACAGAAAATGTCGCTGTTCAGACCCTTATGGTAGCTAGCGTATGACAAAATTCCAAGCAAGATATGAGGTGCGAAGGTTACAATAAATAATAACGTTTTATACCAACCTTAGTGTTAATACCGTCAGGGTTCTTAAGATTGCAATCGAATTCGAGCACTCCGAGCACCTTGACCCCATGCTCCTCAAGGTACATTGCGGTGTAAGCACCCACATTTCCGAAGCCTTGGATTATAGCGGTTTTGTCCTGGAAAAAGTTAATGTGAGAAGATATACCCATAGATTAGTTGCGGTCATTATCAAACAATCTTGCGCCACAAAGATCCTGCATCGCGCTAACGAAGTGTTCACAAAAATTAACCATATATACAACTTCCAAAGATGAATATTCGGACCTTGGTCCCGAGCATAAACACCCGCTCGGAGGAAGTTCTTTCTATTCGAACTTTCACACTCTCCCGAAAAAATCAGACTTGAACAAATCAGAAAATCTCTTTATAAACATACAAATCATCATCATCATCATCATACCAATCCATTACCGACCCACTACAGGGCACGGTTGTCCTCCCGTAACCACGCCCCACCACGATGGTCTCATGCGGATAGGTGGACTTCACACACCTTTGAGAAAATTATGGAGAACTCTCAGGCATGCAGGTTTCCTCACGATGTTTTCCTTCGCCGTTGAAGCAAGTGATACCACACTGGCCCACTGCGGATTGGTTGACTTCACACACCTTTGAGAACATTATATATAACTCTCAGGCATGCAGGTTTCCTCACGATGTTTTCCTTCACCGTTACGTGTGTGCGTGGAGTCCATCAATCCGCGCTGGGCCGGCGTGGTGGACTACGGCTTTAACTTTGCTTTGTAGGGGGGTGAACCGTGCCCTGTAGTGGGCCGGTAATGGGTTGATATGATGATGATGAGGAACCTAAGTGGACAGAGTATTGTGGCGTACCTTGTAGCCCGGCTGAAGTCCGATCATGTTCATATAGTGTTCATCGTAGATGAATATCGTGGTGGTAAGGAAGACGCCACGACCGGTCGCCTCGACCCTGCCGTGGATGCCGCCACCGTTGAGAGGCTTGCCCGTCACACAGGCTGCGGCGTTCAGATCCCTATGCCCTAAGTGCAGTAGGAGTACTTTTTTTATTACACTACAGTTAGCCCAGCTGACTACTCCACTGGTTTCTTACCAGTGGCGTAGACAGCATACAGCAGGAAAATTGAATACAACGACAAAAATCCTCCTCTTATAAGAGGTATATATGAAGAGGTTTCGTGCATGTATGAAGTCATGCGACTGCTAAGAAAGTAGCGGGCTAACCTGTTAGTACTCCCTAAGCTATATTTAACCCATCGATAACTAATCGATTTCGGCGCTTCTTTGTCGGTAGGGTGATAACTAGCCACGGCCGAAGTCTCTCACCAGATCAGACCAGAGAAAATTCGGATATAATAATGTATAGTATGATGTTAATACGTTTGAAATCGCAGCCTCGTATACAAATAATGAATCCTTATTACGCCAGAATAACAAGGACCTAAACAACATTATGTTAGTATGTATCCCGGGCAGTTATAATAGCATGTTTATTTCTGCCGCAAAGCAACTAGCTGTCGTCAAGGAGAAGTAATGTGTTCTGGTATAAAGGGTGTGGTGTGTGGTTGTGGTGACATTACAATCCTTGAGGATTAACACCTACACCATATATATAAAGAATAGCATGCCCCTCGCATACACGCATAGTGTTTCTCTGTTTATGAACGATGAGATTCCACTTCACTTTCTCATTGTAAATAAAATAAATAATAATAAAAATCCTTTATTGCCATACACTATTGTTAATACAAGATTTTAAACTAAATGTTTATCGATTAATATTAACAATATGGCAAATGGCCGCATACTCAGCCTTATGCTGTGAATTGGCAACAATGCTCGGCGCGGTGGGTCTTTCAATTACTAAATACTTTAAAAAAAAGGTAAATAGATATTAAACTTCTTTACAGAATTAAAATAACGCCCAGACAATAATAAATTAATAATAAATGTAGATAGGTATTCCCCACAGCGCCGACAGAGCCCAATGGGGTCCAATCTTTGGAGCCCGCCGCTGGTGGTGTGCTTTGCATGAGATGGACGTCTCTCATGAACGAGATTGTCATGCGTGCGTACTTCAGGGCTACAGGAGGGGAAACCGGAAGGACTGGCTACCGAGCTACAATGTATCGCGACTTATGCAGAAAGTGGTGTTGCTGGACTCGGCTAGGATAGTCCGCCGATTTCTTAGCCTGTCGCCCTCACCCCGACCATCTGGTCTCCCCTGCCGGGGTGTAATCCTCCGCCCGTTGCAAATATGTATTTATGTAATGTATATTACAGATAGTGTATTAATCTCTATGTATCTAAGTAAGTATATTAATGTTGTTTTGGCTCATTATATGTATTTATTTTGTACACGGGCGGGCGTGAGAGTAAATCTCGAAAGTAGAAAGGTATCATGATTTAAAATCATGTAGTAGCTATAAATTTAAAACTAAAATATTACCCAAAGTTTTTATGTACGTATCAACTATCCAGGACATTTCCCGCCCGGAGAATATTTACATCTGGCGCCGGCACATCTATCCCCGCACCTAAAATTTTCAATTAAATTCTTCAGAAGTTGGAAATAAATTATAAATAAATAAATAAATATACTACGATAATACACACATCGCCATCTTGCCCCAAAGTAAGCGTAGCTTGTGTTATGGGTACTAAAGTGACTGATGAATATTTTTAGGAATAAAATACATAAATACTTATAATATACATATAAACACCCACACTGAAAAACATTTATGTTCATCACACAATCATTTTCCAGTTGTGGGAATCGAACCCACGGCCTTGGATTCAGAAATCAGGGTCGTTGCCCACTGCGCCAATCGGCCGTCATAATCATAATCCCTCCCACTGCGGGCATAGGCTTCTGTTTTGACGGATTTAAACGATAATTATCAAATTTTCGAGACAATAATCGGATGGCTTGAAAGGGTCCTCCGCGGCACTCCGAGGTAAATAGCCAATTTCCTAACTCAGGCAAACTCGGCAGGGTTAAACTTACCACAAAATTAAGAACGTACGCAAACCGTATACACGAGTAAATTTGAAGCATCAAAAACCACGCCACTGTACCAGTGGCGTGCATAGGGTTTTCGGTCAGGGGATGCATTAAAAAATAGGAACTGAACATGGTATTTTGATGTTACTGTATAATTTTATTTGTGAGTACCTAAACTAACATTTTTTGTGATAACCATTTGATATTATGTAGATCGCATCTCCTATGTCCAGTATAGTAAAGTCTGAAACGACCGACCAGCGAGTTTTTAAAATTGTCTGCCATTGCGGCAATTACATTAAATATTGTTTTTTTAGTGTAAACAATAAAGTAGCATAGGCATTATTATAAATAAATAATGAAAAAAAAAACTGATCACTGTTATTCGCCTGTTTATGTGAGTCAGTCTCTTTTCACGTGTCGCTCATTGTAGGTGCATTCCTTCCTTTACGAATAATCGTTATAAAACGTTAGTTAAGAATTAGCTCTAAACTTACCTACATTTTCCAAGCACACTGAACCATTTGATCACACGCCAAATATATGAACTTTCTTACACTACGAATATTCCTCACAATCATTTACAAACATTACACTGTCACAAAGGTTAATGTTAACAATAATAATTGTACCTATTTACAAACAAACGTACAGCAAACGAAAAAAACAGTAGTTAATTATAATTCGGTGAATATATGTTGTTATGACAGAAGGTAAAAGGTAAACAATAATGGCGCTTGGCGATCGCAAGCGATAATGAGAATATCATAGTCAAAATATGTCCGTAATATTTTCTTAGGACACAAATGCTTTTAAAAGATGTTATTTGAACAATAAATAAAATGAATATTACTTCATCAATAGCCAACGGCACCTGGTAAACGTTAGTTATTTATTTAACATAATTCGGCAAACTTTTAATTTGGTTATTTTAATATACTTTTTGAACATATTATTTGAATGTATTTTTTAATTTGGTTATTTTAATATACTTTTAATATACTTTTTTGGGGGTGTAAGTGGGCGTGGCTAGTACCAGTCAGCCTCCCAAATTGCCAACCTCACCTGCACGTGGTGCACCCGGCCGACTAACCGACGAGGCTCTGGCGACCGACAAGTGGCTGTATAACCACTTCGAATTGGCTAGGCTGAACAAATGGCACAGACCGGTGTCTGCGACGCCGGGGAGATCAGTCTAGCCCTGCGATGACCAACCCGCCTGCCCAGCGTGGTCATTATCGGGCATAACTTTAATGGTCTTGTATGACCTGAGAGGCCCTAAGGTCAGGGTATGCACTGCTTATTTGCATCTATGAGTTGCATGCACTGTAGTAGTGTTTCTCGAACAGGTGGTTAATCATTTTATTTTATTGAGCAGTTGACAGTAATTATTTAACCTCTAATGTTCTAAACGTTTAGATAAAATGGGTAAAATGGGTAAAGTTTGTGAGCTAGCAACATTCCGCGTGAAGCGCAAGGCGTTTTCACTATTTTTGAATGCAATGCAGCGCATACTTTAATCGCTGAATGAGGGTTCTCTAGTTCTTAAATCTGTGGTAATTACGTATCTTACGACAGACTGGCGTCAGGCGTAATGCAGGATTCCTCACAATGTTTTCCTTCACCGTTTGAAATTAAAAACGCACATAACTCCGAAAAGTCATTGGTGCGTGCCGGAGGTCGAACTCGGTCTCCACAAAACAAGACACTATAAGTTGTCTCAATCGATCCACCATCAACTTTATAGTATGTGAACACATCTTTTAATCAATCTAAGATAGTAACAAGCTAACCTGTTAGGGTATGGCAGTTACATTATCAAAGTCGGTTTCTACGCGACACCGTACCAGAACGCTGGATCGCTTAGCGGCACGTTTTTGTGAGTTGGGTGGTATCAGACAAAAATTATATTCCCTGACAGGGGATATAATTAACGTGTCCACCTTTAAAAGCAAAGGAACTTGGAATAGGAGAAGTTTACCCCTGTTTATTATTACTATACATATATTATTTGGATATTATTTCCACTTGTGCGCCAGTGCTCTGAGAGTTGTGGGAGAAGATACATTTTTGTCCTTTTCCCGGGGAGATAATTCTCTCCTGCCCATGCTAGCCTGATATGGATAAATAAGAATGTACAAACTTTTGGGAGTATCTTAAAAATATAAAAATGCATACCAATGTAATTCTTTTTCGCAAGCTCCAATGTGTACCTCCGAGTAATTCTCTGCAATTCAGCTACAGTGTATTTTTTCGGATTTATAGCGACCCCTAGCAAAAACTTATCATTTTAATAAAAACATAATAGTATCAGTAGCACTTAATATATATCGCAGATTAGGTATCTTTTACGGAGTAACGGTTCACCGCGATTTAATCTTCGTAGAATTCTCTGAGTCTCTTACTGAAATTCAATAAAAACTATAATAAAATTCATTAATCTTGGCAATATAATTAACCACGGCCTATTACCTTCCCACAGCTGAGCTAAACCCTCGTCACTCAAAGGAGCGTGGTGGGTCTATGGTTTTAGAGCATACACCCACCATGCTGCTAATTTGCGGGTCGCTGGGCTTTAAGAACTATTACCGATTGACGATTTTATGGCTCTCAGAGGCACGGGGGTTGACACCGCCAATTCCTTAGCTCCGGGTACTGAAAAGCCTTAATAGAAAGTACCTTGCATATTTTTTTTTTGAATTCGAATCTCGCGGTCCGAAGTTTAACAAGCTAAAAACGAGGCAATGACAACATACACCTAAGGTGTTTAATTATGCTGGACACATGCGGCAAGGTCATGGATTGTGGAAATCGATACAAAAGGAGAGCCGCGGACGTCTATCGGTTGAAATTATGATCGGACATCCAAACCTCCTTATATTTGCGGCTTCTTTTTGCTCACCCAACCTTCGCACCACTTTAAACAAAAGGGCACTTAAACATTTCCTTCACGACCCTTACGACCAAATTACTAGTGACAATGCTTCAGGACGCACAATCAACCTCTTCACAGCGTCTTCGCCGGCGAAGACGATGTCTCCGACTTCTGACGTCATCCGGACGTGAGCTCACACCACGGCCTCGGGGGCGTGCGGACTAATCACCGTCCGTAACCCCTTCACTCCAATCGTCGCCTGAACCGAGGTTCAGCCTCACATGAGGCGCCCTCATGCCGACGATCCCTTCGCTTCTTCGAGCCCTAGGGCTCAAAATCTTCCTAGCAGAGCCTCATTCCGAGGCACGCCAACAAGACCGCGTTATAGTTAAAATCATTGGGGTTAATCTTAGCTACACACTATCCGAAAAAAAAAGATATGGCGAGTGACGGCATTTACATTAGAAGATGTAATATGTGTTAATTCAAAAAAATTCATTTATTTCAAGTAGGCCTAATACAAGCACTTTTGAAACGTCAAGTCTGTCCGTGTGTAGTGACTCTACCACCGGTTCGGAAGGCAGATTCTACCGAGAAGAAGCCGGCAAGAATCTCAGCAGTTGCTCTTTTCCAACATCAAAAATTTACATTTTATATTTTAACATTCATTTTTCTATCTTGTGAGAGATGAAAGCAGAGCCGGATGCTTCCAAGCAACCTTGTCATTAAGAAACTCATCAATTGTATAATAACCTCGCTGTAATAAATGTGTTTTAACACATTCTTTAAACTTATGGATTGGTAGGTCCAAAATTACCTTAGGAATCATATTATAAAAGCGTATACTCAATCCCACAAATGACTTCTGCACCTTTCGCAGACGATATGCAGATGTCACTAATTTATGACCATTTTTTGTAAGTCGACTGTTTGTATCCACTTTTTGTTTATAAAGACTAATATGTTGTCTTACAAATACTATATTGTTATAAATGTATTGTGAGGCTACCGTAAGTATACCAATTTCTTTAAATTTTTCACGGAGGGATTCACGTGATTTAAGTTTATATATTGACCGTACAGCTCTTTTCTGCAATATGAATATAGTTTCAATATCAGCAGCTTTGCCCCATAATAAGATCCCGTAAGACATCACACTATGAAAGTACGCGAAGTAAACAAGTCTTGCTGTTTCTACGTCAGTAATCTGTCTAATTTTCCTGACGGCGTAGGCAGCCGAGCTTAGTTTACCTGCTAGTGTATCTATATGGGTACCCCACTGAAGCTTACAATCCAAGGTCATGCCCAGAAGTAATACCTCCTTTGGCGCCACCAAATGGTATGTTAGAGCATGCGCACTTGTAAGTCATAAGTGCAGCAAGCGCATTTACTTCCTCCAAATTCACTGCATCCGAAAATCTTATACCTGTAAGAAAACAAATCGAATTTTACAAGTCTCTAAGTGCCTGCATTGTACGTTACCAAATATCTTAATGTATAATATCTACGGAGGTATACCATATCTTCTCTATATCTATATATATATAATGAAAATGGTCTTCATTTGAGGCTCAATCACGCCTAAACCACTGATCGTATCGACATGAAACTACCACCATTCGATGCGAAATTTTTCCTAGATGGTTTATGGCTATCTATTTTTTGAATTCCAACATTCCTTCATTTTTTTATTGCTGTTTTACTTTTATGAACATTTATCCCGCTAATAAAAACAAAAGATAAGTATTTTCTCTTGATTCTTTTGTTTTCATGGATTTCAACAGAGTGTATTTGACGGATTATGGTTTTTTACATTCAGCTAAGAATCTACTCACGGTAGTGGAGAACGGCTGGACCAATTGGGCTTTTTTTTTATCTTCAGAATTGTAAGGAGAAAGTTTTGTATGTAAGAAAATTTTAAAAAAGCCCGACAAAAAGTTAAAAATTTCGATGATAATCGAAGAATTCCCATCTATATAGTCACTCACCACGAAATCTCGGGAACCATAAGACTTAGAAACGTGAAACTTGGTAGGAATATTACTTTTGCTATGTCAGCTATGAATAGATTTTAAGAAATTCATTCCCCAAAGGGGATTGCGGGGGCGTTAACAATGAACAATTCCCGTTTTTAAACTATAGCTTCTATAGACTTCAAATTTGGTAGGAATCTTCTGTAAGAGGTGTAGAAATAGGCTATGAACGAATTTTACGATAGCTCACCCCACAGGGGGTTGCGGGGGTGGGTATTAACAATTAATATTTTTAATTTTCCAGCTAAAGCTCCTACAAGCTCCAAATTTTGTAGGAATTTTCTAAAAGTGATGTAAAAATGATTTATGAACAAATTTTACGATATCCCACCCCAAAGAAGATTGCGGGGGCGTTAACAATGAAAATTTTCAATTTCCAAGCGATAGGTCCTATAGACTCCAAATTTAGTGAGAGTGTTCTATATGTAATATAAAAATGATTTTCGAGCGGATTTTACAATGAATCACCTCCAATAAGGTTCGCGGGGGTGGGTGTTAACAATAAATAATTTCAATTTCGAAATATAGCTTCTAAAAATTCTAAATATGGTGGGAATCTTTTATTATTCACATAAAGAACATCTCAAAATGGATTTCAATAAAGTCTACTTCCGACAGGAATTGCGGGGGTGGGTGTTAAAATCTAAAATTTTTATTTCTAACCTGTAACTTCTACAGACTCCAAATTTGGTGGGATCTTCGTGTATGTAGGGATATTCGTGTATTTCCTTACAACAATCGTCTTTTTGGCAGCGGAGAAAAAGTCATTGAGTGGTTTCAAAAACTTAACTTTACATGTAGCTATCCAATCAACGGACTAAGAATTTTACATTAATTTTACTTTTGCAGACTACATAACCGACGAATTCTTTTATTGCGGGATCGCGGAAATGTAACAGATTAAAATGAATGCATTTTCCAAGCACATGAGATGTGGAAAAGAAATTTAGTTACTTATTCCAATAGAATTCATAAAAAACATGCACAATTAATTTTCTATAAAAAATTGATGTCACGGAGAAAATTTTAGTTAACAGAAAATTCGTCGCACTTGAACCTAGACAGATTTCAACTTCACATATTAGACTTGCAATGACTTTAACTTAAACTTTCAATGCTCATTTCAAATTTTTTTCTTCATGTCAATTATTATTAATTTTTGGAAGAAAGGCACGGAAATGTTATAATGATTGCACATTGAAAGTTACAATGAATATTAGTGAGAAAAATCACCTGGATGAAAGATACAGGCTAAATCGATGGAATTTGGAATTTGAGTAAGTCTAAACAATATCGATGCTTACAGTTCTATCCGCGGGGCCTATTTATGTTCATACAAAAATAAAAAAAAAGGAGAATAATAAAAATATGAAAAAAATAAATAAAAATGAAACATAAAATGTAATTTATTTCCTTTTTTTAATTCGCCCAGCGAAGCGGGCTGGAAACGGCTAGTACATGTATAAAAGAGAAATACCACTGACTCACTCATTGAATAATCACAAAATCTGAGGAACTATGAAGCCTACAAACGTAACATTAAGAAGGTGGCAATCTGTTCAAAGAATGTTGGCAGCGCTAGTATCGGGACTCGGGAGTATATATCAAATTTAATGAATCGTTTCAAGTGGAGCTCTCGAATACCAGAGCCGAATATAGGGGATGTCATTCTTGTCAAAGAGGATGACTCGCCACCGGGTCGGTGGTTTATGGGGCGGAAAACACCCAGCTGATGGTGTTACCCGTGTGGTTACTATGAAGGTCAAAACAATACTCTTAAAAGACCCACCTCAAAGGTGTCTCACCGCTAGTATTATATATATAATAATTACTCGTCAGGTATTATTATATTATTACAGTAATTATTATATATATTACTAGCGCACCCCAGCGCCATCTGTCGGGCTGATTTGTGAATCTAAACCATCCAGGGTGCCACCCAAACGCATACCAAAAAATTCATTCAAATCGGTCTAGCCGTTTAGAAGGATTTCAGTGACATACACACGCACACAAGAAATATAGATATGAAGATATCTAATCGACGGCGGATTGGCGCAGCGGGCAGCGACCCTGCTCTCTGAGTCCAAGGCCGTGGGTTCGATTCCCACAACTGGAAAACGTTTGTGTGATGAACATGAAAGTTTTTCAGTGTATGGGTGTTTATATTTATATTATAAGTATTTATGTATATTATTCATAGAAATATTCATCAGCCATCTTAGTACCCATAACATAAGCTACGCTTACATTTGGGGCTAGATGGCAATGTGTGTATTATATTTATTTATTATAATTATTATTACTATTATCTCATTTTAAGTTATTTTCTTCGTCTATACGTCTAAATTGTAAACCCAATAGTACATTTAATAAATTCATAAAGTAAGTTATTTCATTAGTTCATTTAGCTATTGCCAGCTGTTGCCCGCATCTTCGTACGCTATCTCCATTCCAAAATTCAGTCAAATTGGTTCAGAAGTTTTGCGTACAAGAGTAACAAACATCCTTCCAACCATAAACTAAAAAAAAAAATCCAGTAGGCATATAGTAGGCACTTTTGATGCGTACATTTATTTTTTATTTATTTATTCATTTGTGAACAATAACATAACTTAACCGCTAATGAATGAAACGATGATCACTGTAAAAGTATAAAACTGCGTAACAGTGATCACGCCCACCTACAAAACATAAAATTTACCACTGTTCACTGGATATTTATCATAAAAAAATTTAATTGAAATAAAATAAGATTAAAAAAACCATGATCAAAAGGGATACATGGAATAGGTATATGATAAAAGGATTTTATCTGTTAATTAAGTTATCTCGTTTTCAATGAAAATTCATTTAGTTCATGTAGTTTTATACCATAACATTATAATAATGTAGAATTCATATTTGTAAACTCCTCACCAAAAACATTTATCACGGTTGGCGGAATTATGAAGGACATTTGGCCACTAAACGTCCTTGTTGCACGGTATGTTAAATACTGAAGTTTTCCAAAGCCAATCCTAGATGGCGCTGTGTAAACATTAGTTCGCGCTATCGTTTGTCCCCGATCATTTCATATATAGCCACCTCATAACAAACTCTCGTCAATCAGATTCATTGCGAGGCTATTAATTTTAATTATATGTGCTAGTACTGGAGGCGAGTTTAAAGCTGCATGATTTGTTTGAGTTTAAGAACTGTTTTTTTTTTAATTACTAAGTCTTCAAATCTTATATTAAGATAATACTTTTTTTTTGAATCATCGGGTATGAAAATATTTTACATTAGACAGCCTACCTCCTTTACAAGGAAGACGGTGTACACTGTGCTGTGATCGATAGCCCTTCACTATTTCGTAGTCACCATTCTTGCGCAGCAAAGGAAACTCGAACTGAAGCGAGCTGTTGCAGGATCCCATGACCTGTAGCGATAGGTAGGTACCAATAATAATATAATGCTATAAATACAGTTGAGCCCACTAGAAATGTATGTACTCAGTAATAAGTTTCTAAAAGGGAGTTAACTAAGGGAAGAAAGTTTGTGGAATACCTGTAATTTTTCAAGTTATTTATACATATGTAATAATATGACGATATGACGACTTGATATTTGGGCTGTTGGTCATAAAAAAAGAAACACTTGTTTCTTCGTTTTCGAAAAAACTTTCCTCAAGCGTGGTAAATGAGGCGATGAAAGTTTATAATATGGAAGTCCTCCATTTTTCAATTTAGGTTAGGTTTGGTAAATTGGTATTCTGGACTGACTTCCGGTCTGTAGCTTCCGTTCTAAAGATGGGCATAGGCACCGCGGTAAATCACGAGCAAATAATTAATTTAAGGTTTCATTATCAACAGAGATACCTTTAAAATGCCGGCAACTCTTTGCTTCCTCTTCTTATCAGAGAAATGAGCGTGTTTCTGTAAGTATTCTAACAGTGACGGTTCTGCCACTTTCACGGCAAAATGGTAGAAGTACTCCACCATTTTATAGAAACTGGGGTCAGACTCCTTGATCACGCCCTCAACACGTGCTGGTATCTCGTAATTTCTTATAAATACATTACTCGTCACGATTACGTTGTACTTGTATAAACGCCCTACTCTTTTAATCGACTTAAACATATTTTTTGATTAAATAAAAATATATGGTTTCATTGCTCTCAGACTGACAGTCGTTTGGCAACACGAAATTCAATCAACTTTTAGACTTGAGTTGAGATCTCGATGGTGTGCTACGCATGCGTAGGTAAATACCTGCGTAAAACTTCACCAGATTTGTAGACAGAGGGCTAATAATTGGAGGGTTCTCCATTCATTTAAGTTAATTCTTAGTTCTTATTCTTAAGTTCTTATCTGAGTTAATCTTCTGATTTTCTACTAGCCGACTTCCGACCGGGTAGGTCATCAATTTGGCTTTTTATAAGTTTATTCGGAGACTCGGAACTAACAGAAATTAGAACATACAAAAAATTTACAGTAAATCAACGGCGATTGCTGCTATCGAATAAATATGCATTGTTACGAAATCACATAACATAATATCACGCCCGAACTCGAAAGGGTTACGCAGACGTAGGTATTCGGTAATCGGGGTACAACCACATTTTCTATCAAAGTAAATAAGCAGTTGCACGTATTATTCAAGCAATTAAAAGCATTGAAAATGTATTTATTATTTTAATTGTTAAAACAAAACTTTAATAATGAATTACCTATAAACATCGTGACATTTTAGATTCGTAAATTGTCAAAATGCATTATTATTTTCATTCTTTCAAAAAGTTATAACAAGCAAAATATAAAACATTAATATATAAAATTTTTGTCACGTAATATGGAGCGTGGTGGTCAAGTGTTTAAACTTTTTTGAACAGGTTGTGTAGACCGTCTAGACTATACCCGCAGATCGATGAACGGTTCCCATTTCAGTAGGAATACCGAAATATTGGAACCGTCCGAACCACTAGGTAGGTACATGATACTTCGATGTTTACATATTTAGGTATATTTGGCCCAGAACTTATCGTTCTTGACCTTTCAAAAATTTATGCATATAAGCATAGTCGTCTTTTAGTGTCCCTACCAACACTTACCTGTGTGAACAGTGTTCGCGCTCAGCTATTATGCTCTTGGCGATAACAAGTCGTTAGCGGGTGGCAAAACGGCAAAGCTCCATCTAGTTACGCATTTGGAAACATTAAATAACACACCCCTAGAGTCAGTAACTTTCTTCTGCATGTATTTCAAATATTTTGCTTACATTATAAAAGGCGGCTATAACGTGCTGATTTAATAGTTTGTTTTGACAAAAAAATCGGCAAGTAAATAACCGACAGGTTACGTAAGCAAATATCAAGTAAGTAAAAAGCACATAAATATTTCTACTTCTCATTTGCACCTTATTTTTTTACTGACAACTGACAACTTTCTTAGCTCATTTTTCTATGAAAACTATCAGTAATGAATGTTTATTAATCACCAGCTGCCCGCGGTCCTTGTCAGAGTTTATTATGGTTTTTACGAATCCTGTAGGCATCCGCTTGTTTTCCTGCGATAAAATTTAGGCTTTGTCACTGACCGTCCTTACATGTAACTCTATGCGAAAAAATAAGTTGATTCGTTGCGTAGTTAGAGCGTATAAAGGAAGGGCAAACAATAACTTTCAGATTTATATGATTCTATTTAAAAATATCTGTAAATCTAGCACACTTATGATAGCCCAAAAGAGGTCCTTCTCGCTACAAGATCTTACTTATGGTATGAACCGCCGTCATTTATTTTATGAATAAAAGGGATGTTGCTTGCAACGGCGTAGTAAATGCCACGGACCTCCGTGGCGTAGGACGCAAGCAAGGTTCTATCGCAGGTTTTACATAAGGCGACTGGAGGATCTTAACATTTATTATTCTGCTTTGCCTATTATTACAACTCAGAAAAATAATTTACACCACCCTTCCTAGTTCAGTGTCGTGCGAGACGACTAATGGAATAAAACTGAGAATGGACAGTAGCTCCCTCTGTACTTACCTCTTTCATATATTGCGATCACCAACACCTGTTCAGCAGTTATTATGGGCTATCACGTTGGGAGATGCCTTTAGTTCAAAAATGTTCGCTTTTTTATAGATTAATGATGATGAATATTACTGTTTCATGCTATAATTTAGGGCGCAGAGGTTCCTAAACGGAAAGCATTCGTAGCTAGTCTGATTTTTAATTCCGTACAATTCTTACTATTCTTGGTGATACCGGAGGCAAAACAGTCTCCACAAAAAAAAGAGTTCGACGTCAAAAACTCAGTACGTCAAGGAAAATAAATTTTCAATACCGCTTCCAAGTCCTGTTACCTGAATTTTTCTGTGTTCGAACCTATGAAAATTTATTTGCTTTATGACAGAGGTCAAACAAAAAAGTAGGGATAAATGGTATGGGTACAGAGTTATAAAAAGAAAACAGCACATGATGTAAAAATATTTTATTACAACACACATCGCATAGAAAACCGAGAATGTAGTTCGCAACGGTGCAACAAGTGCACATTGCACGTCGCACACGAATATCCTCCAAAATTTTAGAAAACACTTTAGAAATCGTTTCAGAGGCACTAAATAACTTAACCGGAGTCTTGGTTATGGCAGAACAAACCGTCTTTGACATAAACTAGAAAAATCTGAGTTGTGCAGCATACCATAATTAAACATGCAGGAAAAGCTAGCGCTGGATGCACGATACAAATTTTTCTACTTCTTGCGGATTACGTCAAAGCAACCGTGTTATACCTTACGCTGCACGGACATGTAAAATAACCCATACTTTTATCCCGAAATGTTAAGGCATCGTTTCCGGATACAAGAAGACCTAGTGTTACATGACCTGTTTGTGCATGAGCATAAATTACTCAACGGATTTCGATAGAGTTTTCGATCTGTGTAAATAATGCGGTTTTCTAATTGCGATACAAAGCTTACGAATTGCAAATTAAAAAATCCTTCAGCTATATTCGGTAATTGATTCATTTAAAGCAGTAGGTACCTATTCCGTAATACTATTCCCTTATGATCACAGTAACGCGAAGTCAACATTGTTAAAATGGATTTAATATAATTAATCATTAATCAGCGATGATTTTGGAGATATCGCCGGATAGATAAATTAGATGACTAATACCGGTACTCACTGCTGCTACAGCAGTCATACTTTCTTACATGGCGTCCTACTAGTTTATTTTTTCCTTGATCAAAGGCAGACCTCGTTGGCCTGGCATTAACGAAGAAAGGCTGTTATGACGATTCAGGCTTTACCATCACTTATAAAAAACGCAACCGTGATAAAAATCAAAATCAAGAGAAAAACCAACTATAAGCTAACTGAAAGCGACCGCGGCGCGAATATGAAGCGAAGTGAAGTCGGGTCCAGGCGCGCTTTAAGTTTGGAAAACACTAGAGCTTAGCGCGAATTCCCATGTTCAAGTTGATGCACTCAATTTTAACGAGCATGCCGAATAGAGAGAAAATCGAACACGGTTCCTTATTAATAAATAAACCAAAAATTAACACACGGCATTACAAAATCATGAAATATTAAGTTCATTATATTCATTCATTTTCCCTTTCGAATAACATAATGAGAAAAATACGTAAATTTAATCACTTGGAGTTATCTCCCTTTACTGAAGAAGATCGCAGTGCCGTCTACTCAAAAAAATCGCGTAGCTGTACAAGAGCAAATAGTTCCGCAAGAGGGCGCTAAGTGTTTGTTACAAACGAAATTTCCGTATAATTTGTATATCTTTTAAGTTTTCTCGATTTATAAGACAGTTTATTGTAAACTGCAACTATGCATGTTTTATAAAATTGTAAAAAAAAAATTGAAATCAAACAATTCGCTGATACAAACAAGTTTTTTATATATGTTCCCAAAGACCCATAAAACCAGACTGATAACTGACAAAAAACAAACACAGCGCCCTCTGCCCTTGCACGCGTTTGGACCCGACTTGAAGTCCACGTCACTCTTTTGCGCTCTTAGCCGAGTCGGTGTCGAATTAAAGAATAAAAAAGTATTTTGAAGAAAAAGAGGTAAAAAGTAAATGACAAAGATCACTTATCTCTATACGAGATATCTTTCAGTGACCTTTGGCAGTAAGAGTTTAAAATGAAGAAGATAAGGTGCTGAACAACGTAAATAAATGCTCGAAATAAAATTATATAGTGAAGAGAATTAGAATATGGTGAAGAGAATTGTTAAAGTAATAATAAAAGCGGTTGCATCTAATTAAAATAACGCGCAACTATGCACTGCGGTCACTTTGAGCTCGCTTAAGTAAGACGCATTATAACAAACTATGTAGAGTAAGATAAAAGTGTAAATACACTGACGTCAAATTGCAATAGAAAAGGACAGTTAATATCTGTAATTTACTCTCGCACATAAACGTCACGTTTGTCTACATCGTTTATCTCTCGTTGGCCTTATTTTAGACTACTTTTAATCAGACTATAATTAAACAATTGCGGGTATAACCTCGCAGAAACACAAGCATGAGATGGCCCTTGGTGGATGGTTGTAATATAAACATACCGACAAATTATTATATTATTAATTACAATATCTTTACATAAAGTAGATATCGTTTTTATTTTTTCCAGAATTATCTATCTACACCTAAATCTAAAGAACACATTATATCTATTTGAGGTATTTTACAAACCACGTGTCGTAAAATTCTAACATTTCAGTCTTAAGGCGAAATTTAAGGCAACGTGCAACAGTATTAAATATTTTTTGTTGTTTAGATTCAGTTGCAAACAATGCGGAGATAAAACGACATCTAGCAGGATTTAAAACAATTAATAGTGCATGAAGTTTTACATTGAGGAGCAACCAGCTAGGGCAACTTTAATATATTCCTAGCAAACAGTAAAACCCTGTAACAAGTTTTTAGTTATGATAAATTGTGCAAGAAAGTATGGCTGCTATGGTAGAAAAAAACTAAAGAATTTTTAAAATGTCATTCGCATTGAGAATCCAGATGTGTTACAAAATCAATTAAATTATTATGAGAACAAAAAAGTTAATCAGCTATGCTTTATTCGCTTTGATTCTCTATGACACCATCACTAATAAGAAGGAACTGGCAAACATGACGTCACAACGTCATTTTTGACAGTCAATTCCATAGACTTATCTGACCCGGTGAGAGCGTCGATGTTATGGCACACGCATAGAAATCTTAATAATAAAATACTAGATGTGTTATTAATAAAATAATAGAAAACACTAGTCGCCGAAAGAAGTCGCCAGAGGCCGTACCACTACGCTTCTGCGCACGCGCTGGGGACTATACATTTCTGTTTTCACAACGGCGTTCACCAGTTGTTTAGAGCGGAAGTAACAATGTATTTTAGAAATTACAAAGTCTACAAATGTTTTTTGTAACATTTGAATGCTCACAAATGTTTTGTGTAACATTTGAGTGCTCTCACTCTCGTTCTAACACTAACACTCTCGCTCGCGGCGACAGGGTGACGCGTACAAAAAATTTCTTCTGTCTTGTTATTAAGATTTCTTTGAGCGTACGAAATTTACAATGTGTTGTAACAAGTTAACAATTTTTGGATTACGGGCCGGATAAGTATGAATATAAAGGAGTGCTACTATTCTTATGTCATAGCGAATATCGCCTAGGGCTGTGCAATTCACGGAACCCGTTTGAAGTCACTCAGTACCTCGAAAAAACTTATTTACTTAAAATTACTTGACTGTTGATAATTAGTACGGACATATCTAAATTCTCCCTAAGATAAAATTACTACTAAAACACTTTACAGAACAATGCGCCGTCTCGACACGACTAATGGTAACATACGTAGTCAATCACATATAAATTACACATAATCCATCATCGAGTTTACATTTTATTTTTATTAATAATCGCTTAACTCTTAAATTACGGCAGAAACACTTAAAGTTGCCTTCAAATATAATTAGAATACAATTAATTGGAGCCATGCAATGCATTCCATATCTTGAATATAACTACAATTATTACATTATTGCAATTTCTACTGATGGAATTTACGCACTCATTCTCGGGACGCCCCGAATCTGTTATGTTAGTCAGTCGTTATTACGTTTATTCGGGCAAGTCATCGCACAGTGATATACAAAATAGAAAAAAAAATATATAAAAATATCCCTTCATTCTTAATATTAGAGATTAACTTATATTCCACATAATATAATTCCCTTCCGGCACATTTGTACATGATTACGCGATTTCTTTTTTTCGGATCGTGGATTAATTGACGCACTTCCGAATCAATTTATTAAAAGCTTTCAAAACAATTTCTAGTTTACAATAAGTTTAAATTTATTTGTTTTCAAGAATATTTCTTACTTACAATTAGTTTTAACCACAAGGTATTCGTTGTATCTAAATATGAGTGATTTGTTGTGGCTGAATAATAATTAGAATGAAGAAATTTTAAAAGAAAACTTAACATTGACAATTCGGATTTTATCTGTGGGGGGAGTCTACCGACAATGAGCATAACCGTGTGGGGTCAACTCTCTTGGAAGCTTGGGTCCCCATTACGACTGGCTTCGCGACTTCAGTAACTCTATTCTTTCCACGGTCCCCATTACTGATTATATCATACGTCGTGTTATATTTCAAGTGAGCGCAACGTTAAGGAAGCTAAGGTTAGTGCTTTTATTCATTCATTAATCAACATCGCGACCTATAGGCGTGGTCGGACATACGGATTGAAAGTCAAGAAAGAGATGTTACATTTCTTTGTCTAAGCTGATAAATGCAAGTGAAATTACCAAAGTTTTCAGGAAACACGTACAGCACAAATATATTTTGCAAAAGTCCGATAGATAACAAAAAAATAAAAAAAAACCTTTATATTAAACGGTACAAAATTATAAGATAGCCGTTTATCGTATCACTTAAAAACTATGTTCTTTTTGCTTGCTTGGTATTGTATGCTTTAATAAACACCAGATAAGCTCCGTGCTTCAATCCGTCTTAAATGCTAAATGAAACAGCCTAGAACCTAACCCTATCAACGATCCATCACAAAAAATAAGTATTTAAATCGCACCGGCAACTCCACATATTCAACCATGCTCGAAAATATTAGCAAACGTCAATTCGACAAGGCTACGAATTATAAAGTTAATCTACCTCGAAGTGCGTAATTAATCCCTATATTCAGAGTGAATTTAGCGAATGTAAGTTATATGTAATACTTGTTTATGTATTTTATCACATGAAAACCGCGCCAAAAGGGAATTCATATCTGAAACACAAAAAAAAACACCAAAAACATAAGTCGCCACGATACACCTACCTATGCATGCTATTAAGTGCTATAAATTCCACATCAAGCTCAAACTGGCTAACGCTCATGCAAATAAGGTACAATATAAATTACCTATATAAACTACTGAGGTACTTTAGGGTACATTAGTAAAATATCACGGGACTTATATTTTCGTTGGTATACACAATAATTTAGATAGGGATTAAGACATAGTGGTCGCCCTTTTAATAGACTGTTATTTGTTCACATCAACTTATAGCAACTTTATAACCCATTTTAAGGCTCATTACCATCGACTTCAACTTATAATACTCGACTTTATAAACTATAGTTTTGTTTATCAAGAGGGCGACATATTTTAATGACCTTATTAATACAACAATGAACTGTGCGCAGTTGGACCTACCTACTTGAGTTTTAAGAGCATTTTAAAGCGGTCTAAGTTGTTATAAAAATATTAAAATATTACGCTCTAAAAATGGTAAAGGAACGTTACTAACGACTTAGGTACATACAGATAATTCCGAGAACGTCGCATCGCCTCTAATATCTAACCTATATATCATGAAAATATTCACAATATATGAAAATCAATTCAATTAACAACAACAATACCTTTGCCTAACCGTTAACAAAACACAACAAAATTGAATTACATTTCTTATCCGTCTTTTTTAATAATACAAACAATTAGGAGCTATTTAACAATTGTGGTAAATTACGAGCCGATCAAGCATTATTTAAAAATAATAATACATATTATTGTAAAGATCATAAGTTGTAAAAACGAAATAGTTGTCTGCAAGTTATTAAACTACACATTTATTTGCAAACTGTGTTCAAATATTGAAAGTGAATCAAAAAGTTCAAATATGTCAATATACATTAAAATAGCTATACAATAATTTTTCACGCTATAGTTTGGGAATATTTATACTAGGCAGGGCAGGGTGTGAATATATATAGAATCTAGAGTGAGATGAAATAGTATTCGTACTTTCATAATAATTCAATTATTCATACAATATTAATTACATACAATAATAATTATAAATTTATTATTTCAATATTATAGTAAATTATTTCCTGTTCAAATTCCCATAAGTTTATCAAATATAGTGAATCGCTCATTCTTCAAAACTCAATTTATTTATTGCTTCATTGTCATTTGTAGAAATGATTACTTACGAAACTGAGTAATCTAATTTTCGATTCACAAATATTTGTTTAACGTTTCACAAGACGTTTGAGTGCACTTTTGGGACTTTAACGTCACTGCAGTTCCAGTCTTTATTTGCTCAATGTCTTATGTTGCGAACATTTCTTGTATGTGTACAAATATCTTTCGTGTATCTCGGAAAGGGCTCTAACGATTTGTTTAGATTTTTTTTTGTGTAATAAGGCTTTGCTCCTGAAGTTTATCTATTTATACTTGGCGTATTTTCTGTCAGATACTTAGCAGATTGTTTGAAAATAAAATGTTGAAATACGTGCATTTATGGTTATTTTATTAAAATGATTGCAATTTTCTACGAGGAAACAAATATTTTACAACAAAAAGAAAACGCCGAGCGAAGCTTGTCTGAAATAAATGAAATGTGAAAGAAATTATAAATCCAAACTTCATAAATAATAAATCAAATCAGCATAAATATTTTAAGTACATAATTATCTAGTAAATAATATGGGATAAGAAACTTTGAATAAATATAAACAAATAAATCAAATGCGGCGTGAACTTTTTTAAGTACATAATTATCTGATGTCAAGTATTATAAAAGAAATTTAACCTTCTCTCAATCGGAATCGTGTTATCGAATTTTACCGGAATTTATGCGTTTCTGGTCTCGGGCCCGGTTAGAGCCAAATGTCAACTGTTTAAATTGCGTTTCGAAATGTGTTTCAAGCACTTTACAACCACACACAAACACTAGATTTGGTGCACTTATTTCATTTCACCATTTGTCTATTGTAGTACCACCGTTAAGCGTCCATGTCGTCGGGTGATACGTGAGCGCGTAGTGTGTTGGTTTGTTATTAGTTTTTGGCATCGTTCGCATTGTTGTTTACTTTTTGAACAGCTTGTTCCACTGTAGAGGCGGTTTTGGCTGTTGCTGCGACGTTGACGGTTTCGGAGGCGCCTCCCCGTGCGCCGCCTGGAAGCCTGATACCACAAAAGTGATTTTAATAATAATCAAAATGAAAGATTCATTTATTTCAAGTATTGCTTGTTCTTAAAGCAATTCTGAAACGTGAAATCTATCTGTAGTAACTCTACCAGCCTGGCATAAACTGACATAAACTGAAAAAATCCTGCTACTATAAGAGTTATATCAAGAAATTAGGTTAGCCAGTGCATTAACGAATGTATGAAGTGCACGCCACAGACCACCGGTTAGGAAAGCAAATTCTACCAGAGAGAAGCCGGCAACAAACTCAGCCTTTCCCAGCATCAAAAATTTACAATTTAGCTTTAATTTGTTTATTAAATTGGAGACAAATTGGAACAGCAAGACTTGTAAGGACAAGTCTAGCTGTTTCAAAGTGGGTAAACTAACTTAGTTTTCTTACTGCGCACGCAGCTGAGCCTTCCATGATAGCGTACTAAAAGACCACAGTGCCGAGAGATATAAAGATATATATCTAAACATTAAAAACCGGTGTTTAAATATTTATTTTATTCTACTTTTTTGTATTTGTTGTTTTAGCGGCAATAGAGAATACATAATCTGTGAGAATTTAAACTATCACAGTTCCAGAGAATACGGACGGCGGCGTCTTCATAATCGCCACCCAAATTAAATTTTAGAGTTTATATGACAATCAAACCTCAGCCTAGTAGGCCCGTTTTCAGTAAACCTAGGACATTTTGGGGGATGCTTGGACAAAAAAAGACTTAGACGGTGACTAGCCGCGGTGCGTAATGTTTAGGGAACTCGAAAACTGACACTTGACCGATGAAAAAATATAAGTTCGGTTTTTTTTTAAAACCTTAAATCCATACGAAAAATGAAAAATAAGACAACACAAACACAAAATACCACATATCCAGGCAAGAATCATAGACAAGTTAGGTTATATATGAGTTGCTTGGTGAAAATCGATTGAGGAAAAGTAAATGTATGCCTAGAAATATTCTTTGATTAGGCGTAACTTAGAAAGGCATTGCCTTGTTCTTCGTTAGTGAGAACGAGTATTGATATCCCACTGCTAGGCACAGGCTTTCTCTCTCATACCCATTGATCTGAATTGGTAGTTCAATTACACACTGCGCAACTCTTAAAAATTCATACTCTAAAAAGGGACCTTTATGAGACTATGTAATGTGCAGTTGTATGAACTAAGCAGGCAGATGACATAAAATAAAAAAAATCTCCAGTAATGCCTGTTATCTCCAAAGACGAACAAGGGAATGCCTAAGTAAGTAATACCTAAGCTGAGGAGATTTGAAGGCATACATTTACCATAGACCCATAGATTTTCACTAGGCAACTGATATAACCTATGATTCTAACTTGTCTATGATTCTAGCCACAAGTCGTATTTTATGTTTGTATTATCATACTTTTAATTTTTCACATGGATTTAAGGTTATTAAAACTTAACTATTTTTTTATCTGTTAAATGTTTACACAACGGCGTATCGATGTCGTAACTTTAGATGGCGCCTGACGTCGTTAGTCACTATCAAAGAGTTCGTTAAACGTTTTTTTTATCTGAGCATCGACTTAATCAAAAGCCGATATTATAGCCTTATTAAGGCTATAATATCGGCTTTTGTATTCAACTCGTCTTTGGTTTCTCTCTACTCGTCCTTTATTTTCCTTACTGCGAAGTTTTGTACAAATAAAGAGTTTAAATAAATCATTAGGCATTCGATTTAAGAGTTTCCTAAATTTAGTGAAAACTGGCAAAACTGATGGGTTAGCTAGGTAAGCCATATTACGAGTTATAAAAAGCCTGCACTTAACTTTTGACACTCGTTCTGGAAATTTTCTCTATTTTATATCACCTGCCTTTATGCGTATAGTGGTGTATCTAGTATTATATGATCGTTGTCTTTGGAATTTATTGCAGCGCCTGTAGTTACTCACCTGTCTGGACAGACTCCCATAGGGCTTGACGCTACTCGGTCAGCTCACGTTCTGCCCCTCCCTTCTCTGCAATGCAAGAGCGCGCTACCGACGCGAACAACCTGCCGTAACATAACACTGGTAGAGCCAATAGCATTAACACCATAACATCGATTCAAAAGAAATCATTCGCTTTACAAGTAAGTGCATTATACTGTTCTCTATTTGACGTTTGTACAGGTCAAGTTCAGCATTTCTCAACAGTTACATAGCTACCAAAATATATTTTTGAACTATACGTACGAAATTTACACTTTTCCAATCGTCGCATTAATTTCGAAAATCTTAACACTACCGCGTCAAAGTAAAATGGTCCGATTGTTATTTGTATTAAAGCCCTAAACATGCAAGCGTACTTATAGATGCGCTGGCCGTAGTTAAAGCGCTGATAAACTGAAGCGTTAAAGCAAGATAAATAAGGTTGATTTTACTCTGACGTTACGGTGTTTTGATATTCGAAAAAGGCACTACTATTGCGAGTGTGCAAATTCCATACAGTACTACGACTTATGTTATGCGCCTCGGTAATCTCTGTATATTGTAGTTCTTACAGTTTGCCAACTATATAAAACTTGGAAAACACAAAAATCATTCACGGAAGGCCGAATTTATAGCTTGAATGGGACAGAAAATTATTACAATATCAAAATATCAAACCTACAATTAATATTAGACCGAATAGACTATCGACAATATATTACAGGAAAACTGAAAATTACTTTAAACTTTAAACCCATCTAGAACATTTCCGCACACACGTCATAAAAAATGTTGTCATGAAATAGAACCAGAGGAATGGAAGAAATTAAGCTCTGTGATCATGCTATCAAATATGATATATATAGGACGAGTAGTGGATATTTCAATACGTGACTGATTGATAATAATAATAAGATATTGTGCAAATTTTTTTTTAATAAAAAAACATTGCAACTTAATACTGTTGTTTGTAAATTAATCAACATTAAATTGACAAACTAAAATATAAAAGTACCAAGAAGTTATTTCGAAAAATACGTCAATTCTTTTTACAGCTGTATATCAGATATCACCAAAACGCGTTTAGATTTTAGAAAATAGACGGAGATAACCTTAGCGCTAAACTTAAACCGTAACACCGTACTAAGTGTACTGAAGGCGATGATAACGATGGCGTAGTTTTCCAAAAAAGAAGAATAATTAAATTAAGAATTTAATTTTAAAATTCGAATGACTACGACGCATTATAATTATTATCTACGACATCGGAATCGTAACTACGCGAGAAATGCATTCTGTAATGTAAAATTCGACAGCACATCAAACTTGATGTCCATTGCTGCGCACGTCCTGTACTGGCACGCATGGCATTTTAGCTGCGCGTGTCCATTTGTTGGGCCGCGTGTCTATATCTACCAACCTTTCTGCTGCAGCACACACTTCGCACGAATATTAATCCACCCCTCCCCGTGTGATCCGCCGATGTCAATGCTACAATGCAGCGCTTTTTTTATTATTTGTATATTGCTAACTCAGCGACGGATCCGAGCAGGCAATGACTTCATTGTCGTATTTATTCCACCTATCCGTGCGTAGCTTCTTAGTTCTTAGAAGATGTTATAACCTACATATCGACAGAAAGCAAAACTAACTACACGTGCGTAGCGTAGGCGGGCGCGGCAATGGAACAGAATCTTTTAATTTTTTCTCTTACTTTTATAACAATACATATTTAAGCCTTCCTAATATGTATTACTTTTTCAAATGTATCCCACGTTCATTAATAAGGAGCTTAAAGATAAGTCAATGTCAAAATCAAATAAACGCATTAAGCAAAATTCAATTAGATTATGCTGTCTCTTTACGTATAAATTTCTAGGCTTTTGCAACAGAAAAAAATTAGGAAGCTTTTTTAGTTTTTTTTCACCCGGCTTAAATTGTACACGGGACTGCGCAGCCTTGTATCGCTAACCCGATAGTTGTACACGTTTGTAAATTTTGATCAAAGAATAGCCCGTAGCCCATACGTATCGAAGTAATTCTATTGCCAATAAAATGATAATTGTAACAGCGATTCTGACGAAACAAGTCTGTCAAATAGAAAACAGTACAACTAATACATGAATGCATGAATGAAATATGATGACATCTATAACACAGTATAAAAAAATATAAAAAATATAACAACAAATAAAAATAAATAAAAACTCAATTGTAAGAAAAAAAGAAGATTCTAATACTGGTATGAAAAAACTAACTAAGGGTTTTTTCTAATTGGAAATAAAAACATTTATCTACACCTACAGACGCTCCCAATAAGAATGTATGAATTTTGTACCATAAAGCTGAAGAGCTTATACAATGTTTAAACGCACGTTATTCAGCAAGAATAATATTATTTTCTTAAATTTAATGTACAAATCGCTTCGAATTTTACAAAGTACAAGTATTTTAACTTGCGCGCTTAATGTTCTATGAATTATTCATCTCCTGACTTCAAAATAGGCATACAAAACTATTTAGCACTGTACTAGTATTTTTGATACAACGTGCAGACGTAAAGACTATTTTGCTAAAAATTTAAAGAATTTGGCCAAAGTCCTCCAATATGTACCCCATTACTGAGGCTAGTTACAAATCTGCTTAACCCAAGTTATTATAACCCAAGCTGAAAAATTGGATAAATGGGTGTACATTTACTTTAAATTTTGCCTACTACATTGCCGAATTGTCTATGTAATCATATGCTATAAATTTAATAAATCAGTGGTTAGCACTCAACAAATTATTTTATTTTAAGACATCGTTTAATTTATCAAAAATAAGCAATTTTGTCTTTGTTTTTTTATCCTTCGATTCTTTATAGCAGTGTGTCGTTTTTTCCAATTTTCTGCAATAATTCTTATTGGGAACAACAACTTTAGTTGGGAACTCGTCATTGGTCTCATAAATAACAATAAGCTCATTTAAATACAAAGGCTTATCGGTTATTACCAAGTTGGGAGTTTTATCCTAGTGCAATAGATTCAAGGTATATTTTTCTTTATTTATAAGACCATCAGAAGCAATGCAAAGAAATCTACCATTGACATCCACACTGCTCGATGTCCGCGGCGGTTTTCTTTGCGGCCATCCGCTTCTGGCGAGATGATCCATTATCCCTACAATAAGCGAAATAAACTGACGACTCTAGTACCCCATTAAGACTCGTCCATACGTTATTGGGTGATGTCCGAACAAACTAGCATATACATTTGTCAATGTTTTTCTGTACTAGCTGAATAAACCCAATCATTTCAATTTCATTCAAACGTTCGTTTTAAAACCGTGTAGGTTGAAGAGTGTACTGTTGTTTTTTGAATCTTTAATATACAATGCTCGATCAAAGAGTAAGCGGAATTGTGGCAAGAAGCTCTAGATTTTGAAATCGGCTGGGGAGATTACAAATCGGCTGAGGAGATTACAGATTTGTGGAATCCACACACCTTGTTTTATCGTAGGTCAATCAAAAAGATAATAATGTTAGTATCAAGGAAAAGTACTACGCTATGCCACCAGGAAACCATCTTGAGTCAAATGACGAAGGCTTCGCTTTATATAAATACTATTTTCAAATATGGCATTACGTGAAACAACACTAGTACAGATTTGGCCTCTTCAGATTATATACTGCTCTATCGGAGCAGTGGGCGATTGCGGCGACGGGTAAACTAAGAATATACTGCAAATTAAAATTAAATATTTAATTCCACGACCTATCCCCTTTCTTCCGCGAACTCATGATTTCATGATCGACCTTTAGCAATGTAAGTCGAATAGGAGTACGATGTTGACTCTTAATTTAACGATTAATATTCGCTGTTAGAGATAGCTGAAACTGACTTACGCCAAATGCTCCTTCAAACCTGTTGTTGTTCACCCATCCGTTTACTGAGTTTAGTCAACGTTGCTTACCCAGCGCAATCGACAAATTTTTCGTGCTGTTACTAGGCCACACATCATTCTATTATTAGCAGTCATTTTTGATGAAAACTTTAATAGGTTAGGTGAAACCATGGCAGGTACCTTGGGCGTAAGTGTGTCTATCTGTTTGTTTGTTAACCATGTATGGCTCAACCTTTACCCATCTTGTTGAAATTTAGCACGGATATAGCTTTCATCCTGGAGACGGAAATGGGATACTGTGTATCCCCGAAAAGCAAAGAGGTACCGTTTCCACTTAGTGAGTTAGTAAAAGCTAATAAGCCGCCAAGCTTGATTTTAAATGTAAGTTAAATAATATTTAGTGAAATAATATTTACAAATGTTAAAAATATGAACCATAATGATTTAACCATAATAATGATAATTAATTATTAATGATATTAACTTAAATTTGGCCATGCCAACACGATGCGTGGAGTTATTCACGACAGTTCTTAAGGGTTTCGTTAACGTAGAGTAATCCACTTATTCGCGTGGGCATGGCCTTTATACGTACCTGTTATAGGAAGAAATTAAATTTACTATTGGTAGTGGATTAAATTAAGATATAGTCGTGGAAACTGCGCTTTTCTAGAAGGCGCCTTCACCATTTATTTGAGGATGCTCCAATTGGGGTAGCAGGATAAGTACGCCGGAAAAAAAATCAACACAGCAGTACGCATTTCATTTTACTAACATGATTGATTAATGCATAATAATCAGTCCATACACATAGTTATATGCAAAACTATAATAGCTGTTAGAACGACATTATTTAACAGTTTACATTCCGAAATCTTCGAGTTTGGTCTTCGACTCTTTCAGTTATTTGGTGAATTTGAGCCAATACAAAGTGTCGAGAACTAAGGAATGTCTCACAGGATGATTGCAGAGCCCCAGCCATTTTTCCGTCGCATTCTTCCTAAAAACCAGAATGCTGAACGTCGAATAGGTACTGAGGAATTTGTTCACATAATCGATAATTCCCATGAACTTATCGCAAAATCTAATAGTACTATTAGAAGCAAGAATGAAAACATCGATATATATGAATTCCAGGCTTCGTGAGATAATAACGCGAATTATTTGTTTTAAAAGTGCTACTAGAAACAGGGATGTGAAACCTTGACCGCACGTTATTTCAATCGTTACTTGAGATTGAGCCCATGCAAAGTGTCGTGAACTAACGGTTCGCAGGATAATCGCAGATATCCCCAGCCATTTTTCCTATAAACTTGAATGCTGAACGTCAAACAGATACTGAGGAGTTATTCACACTAAGCAATCGTAAATACCCATGAAGTTTTTGCAAAAACTATTGGTGCCATTAAAAATGAGAATGAAAGTATCGATAGCTAACGAATTAACATGATATTATCCAGGCTTCGTGAGGTTAGTTATTCGAGCGCTAATTAGAAACGCGGATGCAAAACCCTCACCGCATATTATTTCAACTGTTACTTACTTCTCAATCTCGGGAGCACAATGTACAAACTCGTGAGTCCAAAATTTGTAGACGGGATTCTTGATAAGTTCGATGAACGTTATGAGAAGTCCCCAAGGATGCGGCCGGTTGACAATCAGCCTTTCAAGTAGCATCCTAGTTATTTGTTCCTGTACGGCTTCCGAGTTAGCCTCAGCGAACAAGTACAGCAGGCAACAACTGAAGTAGTGCGTATGACTGTTCGGGTAGCGCAACTGATTCGCGATCGCGTTCAGGAACAGATACCTAAAAACAACAGATGATTAGAAATTTTGCGTCGCAATATTCAAACACTTACACACACACACACATGCATGCAAGCAAAACATGCAAGCCTTATACATAAATATTATGATTGAGTTGCGAGCGCAAAATGGTTAGACGTGTATTCGATAGTGACTGCATTAGGTTTAAAATAAGGGCGTTTAGTAGAAACTGTATAAAACAGTTAGAAGAGAGTTGCTAATCACAATAGGCAAAGGCGGTAAGCTTGAAGAACAAATAGGTTAGGTTCAAAAGTGCTAGAATAGGTAGATCACAACGAAACAGTTTGTATCGTTGTGTAGAGAAAACAATACACAAAGTTAGTAAACACTCCTCTGGATAAGACAAGTCGCAAAAGCGATTCGCTGGACAACAAAAGCACAGATCCCTGGAGTGAACAAATCTCTTAATAATGTCCAGAAGTGAGAGAACGATGAAATTTGAATAAATCTTGCAAGTCTTTTATCTAATTCACGTTATCGAAGTTATTGAAAAAAATCGATAACAAGTTTTTTAAAATAAAAATTAGATGTGGTTCTTATGAACACGATTCTCAAAAGTTTTTCTAGTTTATCCATACTAATGTCATAAATCTATAAGTGTGTTTGTTTGCTTGTAAGTGTGTCCTAAATTTACGCTATATCTAAACAACTTGAATTTTTGCATAGAGTTAGTTGAAAGTGTTAATACTAAACTCAATAAATTTGACAATAAGGTTACGGGAGGTGTCACTAATGAACACAGGCCAATCACTTTGCGCTTTAAAATTAACTCACCTTCCCTCGTAGTCAAAGTCAACAGTAAAGTTTTGGAATATATCCATATGCGCTGAGTGGGCTATGGTCGTCATGTTCGGTGTTTGCCCTTTCGACCTTATGTGGGCTATGGCTTGCGTGCCCACGTATAGCACAACTGCGTTCATCAGCTGGCTATTATACCTGCGTCCGGGCTCGTTTACCACCTGTCGACCGGTTCATACATATTTTAGAATGACAATACAATTGTTTCTAAATTGACAACAGTTCATTTGTTTTATACCATTTTTCAATATTGCATAACATTGGAAGAAACTAATAACTGGAAACCGTGATGAGCTCTGTCATGGCCGGTGCTTACAATCCACTGGCTCACTACCTACAGTCACGAGTGCAGTTGCACGTCCCACCCGTATCTTGTCCGTCACAAGGCTACTCGATTGACATCCACCCCCACGCTTGTGTACGTGAGATGTGTATCTTTTTAATAGATACATACACAACAAAGTCGATGGTTTATATTAAACGCGAATAGATTAAAAAAAAAAGTCATGGGAAGTCATTAATATTCTCATTGCTCCTCATATCAAGAACGGAAGGTTAGAGGCTTTCGAAAGTCGAATTTTAAAATTCCATTATTATTCACTAATTGTAAGTGTGAACCATCTAATTGGTCCGGTGTAAAGGTTCGTATGACATAAATCTTGGATATCATACGTGACAAAATATAAAATTTTCAGAAAACAGTGAAATTAATTGTAGCTAACGCTATTTACTGTACACAAGAAGTGTACTAATTGTACGCAAATGAACTTGTCATGAACTGTAACAGAATTGTTGTCAATTTAGTACAGCTATATTTATAAAGCTCCACTAACCAGCACGTAAAATCATGCATTTCAAAATAGCAATTCTACTTCATACACCAATGACATAATAAACCTCATCTGTGGGTCTATTAACCAAATTATGAGAAGTTACCTTCCTATGTTTGCATATAAAATTTCCGCACGAGCCACTACTAATGATATAATTCACCTGCATGTTACTACGCAGCTCCGATAGGAAAGTCACAGGCGCTCTGGCCTTTAAGTACGCGTCCAAATCCTTCTTGAACTGCGACGCGGGGATGATCGTCGTGTAGTTAATGACTGCACGCGGCGCCAAACTGATCTCCGCCAACAGATCCACTTTTAGATTCGGCGTGAACGGATCCGGCAGTCTCATGTTCCTCGGGAAGGCAGACAGGATGAGATTCCTCATCTGTATGCAATTCGGCGGGATCTCATCGCAGAAGCCGTAGTGGTAATCGCACAGGAACTCTGGGAAGTCGTGCAGCAACACTAGCAACACTTTCAGACTACCCTTGTACAGCATCATGACCGGTGTGGCTAACTCCGTGTTACGTAGGAACGGGTCGAGGAACTTGAAAAGGTCGATAAGTAGCGTCGAATACATTCCCCAGCCCTGGCAACAGTCAACGTTTAGTATCTGTCCACACCGAAAAACACACAAAAACAATAAAAGCGATGATCAAGCAATGATATCAAAAGCAACATTGAACAATAAGAATTTAAAATACCAATACTTCCATGATAGACTTCAAATTAAAAGGATAGACATGAAAGAGAAAACAATATAATTATAATTTATTGTCAATTAAAAGGAAGTACAATTAGGTATTTTTTACATACACATAAAATGGTTTCGGGATTTTGATCAAAATGGCGGCAGGTTGCTATGCCAAATTGGTTCTATCCCCTTTATGTCTTTTCACACACTTCATGGCAATCGTGTTGACATTGCAATGCATTAAAAATTTAGGCGTTTTAGACGTTGACGCAGAGTTTGGGAGCATCGTTGGCGACCAGTAATAAAGGAAAAGGTAATGAAAGTATTGGTACCGTAGCGGTATAAATACCTCCATTTTTTATAATATTGCATTTCATGGTTAGCTACGAGCGATCGCCAACGGTGCCGCCACGTGGTCTTTGTATTCAGAATCTTCGTTATCATGGAAATATATTGTTATAACGAGCAACTTCATTTCGCCAACCCCGTAAGTCTACGGCTCCCCCCCAAATGCAAACTAAATAAGTAATCGAATGGACTACGTTTTGGCAAAATAAAGTTAAACAAAATGTTAGTTCTCGAATTATGCAATAGCCACATACAGCGCTATATCACAATCCGTATTTGTTAGTAATGTCCAAGTACGTTAGCAAGCGACATGGCTACCGTGCTATTGACAAAATCGTTAAGTATACAGTTAATTTTCTCAATGATGACCACGTGATTATGTTGTCAAATAGTGTGTGTGAAGACACTCTTGTTAAATGTTAATACTGATCGCAAATTTGACAGTACTCAAAATACTAAATAGAAAGTAGCTTTCCAATGAAACAATTTGCAATTTCAGTACTCAAAGATACGTTTCCTCGAAAGACTCGTATTATGCGATCAGCATTAGTGTCATATACAATGATACGCTAAAAGGCCTAAATACGGTTTAAAAACCACCACATCAGTTCTGAGCTTTTTATATATGCCTTTTCAAAAGTCATAATAGGCATGATGACAGTAAGAAAGAATCTGTAAAACATTGCATTTATTTTATCATATAATTTTTTATTTTTGAAAAAATATTTCATTTTATTCGAAGCGAGATGTTGTTTATTTTCGAAAAATAAAACTGCAAAATCTAGCGATCCGCCATAAAAGGTTTAAAGCCCAATGACGTCACGTCTATATAACCATAATTTTGTATCGCTTGAAATATCTGCACTTGTTATTTTCGTAAATAGATTAGATTTGTGTTATCAATACTTAAATCAATAATCTTTAGCTATGGAACAAGGACTTACTAGGGCAGATTTCTTTCTCTCATTTGCCTATGACGTCACGACTACAGTCATGAAATATGACCGCTTTCGCAGGAAATATTTTTTTAAATATAATTTTCAATTTTTTTTTTTTTTTTACATTATATCTATCTGCCATCGGCTTTTCCAGCGATAATCAGATTGTATGATTACATGCTGTTTGATTTTGAGGGGTATTCCAGTGTATATCCTCCCCATTAGAGTTAATTATGGTCCGATAAGTGAAGCTTTATCTTTCGTCCAAGTCTAGTATATGCCATCTTTTCAGACGTTTAGTTTTTGTGTCTGTAAGCAGTCTCTGTGCCAAGATATTGGGATGTTTCTCGAGTCTGAGCTTGTGTTTCTTGGAGTATTTGTTCATTTCCTTGACAATTTTTATGCACAAAACCTTTTATTTCTTCATAAATTAGATATTTCATGGAAATATATTTCCGAACATCATAGTGCAGTTTTGCAAAATTAGTCATAATGCCTATACATATTAAATATTTGTATGTTAGGTAAATATGCTTATCAATTAAACTGAGAAGCCAAAAAGTGCTCAGACGCTAATGTGGTTCGATCTAGCATACATTGGACGTAATCTGGGCGAGTATATAATTTTGTTAAAATGTCCGTCATTACAGCATACTTTTTCGTGTACTAATATCGGTAAAGTTGATATAGAGTAAAAATGTTAGCGTCCTGAGTGGCACTTATTGCATTAACAAATTATTGTATATTCATTTTAAAATTTTTCCCAATGTCGTAAGACAACAACATCGTATACAAACCTACAAACGGTGAGCATTGTATTGTTACTAGCTTGATAACACAGTATCAATCATTACCAGAAGAACGTAGAGAAAAGATTAAGTGCCCAAGTTTGCCCTAATACATTTTTATACGCGTCTAAATATACCAATGTAAAGAGAGCCTTCGGTGAATCAAAATTTGTTGTTTTAGGCAGCAAACAATGTTTTAGAAGAGTTCGGAGATAGTGGGAACATCTTGCTATCTTTCTCACACGCACCCAATGGCGGTGACATAACGGTTAAGGACCAAACTCACACACTTCTAATTAAGTCTAATTTATTTTTGGGATTTATATTATATACTTTGATAGTAGCATACAAGGTCAGTTAGAAAATTAGACATCTCAAACTACTCTTAAATATTATTACTTATAATCGATTTAACATAAGTTATTATAATTTTAAATAATAAATTTCAATTTCCATATAAAAGTAACCTAAAAATTGCCAGCCCTGATTAGTTGTAATAAATTGAAATTTTATTAATAACCAAAATGCCATGTGTGGAATTTTCTACCTACGTTTACGTATTGGATCGCGTGAAGCTACGATTTGTATGAACGCTAGGGCGCCGTCTAGTGACGTAGGTAAGAAATCTCATGACAGTCACCCAGGCGCTTTTTCTGTTCATGTAGTAATCCACATTTTGAAAACAAAAAAATTATCACAATCATTTCTGTAAAAGTATTGAGCTTGGAAAAGAGTTGTAGTACAAAAGTTTTCACTAGTATGAATACCTTTCCAATTTGCCTTGTATATATTTGCAATATAAGCAAACCCAGATTACGTCAATAATAAAACCGAATAATTGATGAGAATAAAAGGACAGACAGACATAAGTCAGGACAAAATTATTTTTGAAATTGATTAATTAATATTATATAATAATACATGTGGCCTATATTGTTGCGAAAACATTGTGTGTGAAATCTGTCCACAGTTATCTTCAGAAGCGCGTTTCACAGTATAAAGAAGAAATTATTGGATATACGCGGACCGAATCCAGTTAATGTCGTTCTCCGTATTAAGTTTTTTACGAAATAATGTACCATATCCTATATTTGGACTAAAATAGGATTAAACAAACTGGTCTAGACTTATGTCTGATTTTAATAGATAGTTAGTTCATAGTTATTAATCGCTATGATGATCGTCTACATGGATGGCAACGGGTTGATATATACCTTTTGCTGCGGCGTGACCGCTAGCACTCTGTTTATAAAGGCTCTGTGCGCAACTATTTCGAGCCACGCGTAGCAGAAACCGGGTGCAACGCTAGGTCTTACGATCCGTAAAGTGTGGCAGAAAGCTGTAAGAACCTGTAACACGAGATAAAAATTTGGCAGAACATGCTGGTATTGTATGCTACAATAGCACTTAATGGTAAGTGATGAAGCAGTCTAAAGTAGAGCGCGCTTGTCCAGAAGATGTCTTTTCACTCTTGATTTGAAGGTACTCATATTGTAGGTACTGCGGAAAATGGAAGCTAGAAGGGAATTCTAGATCCTTGCGGTGCGAATCAGAAACGAAGATACGTACGAAGAAAGCGCTTCGTACGCGTCCATGGTATATCAACCACGTCCATGGTATTCGATGGTAAAAAGGTATGGGGGGGGACAAGATCAAACAGTTCTTGAGCATACTCCCCGAAATATATCTCATAGAAAACTGAAAGGCAGATCATGCTCAAAACGCTGAAGTATATAATAAAGAATAATATTGATGAAGATGAAGAATTTATCATCGCTTCTCACGTAATTGTCTTCAAAATTTCGTATTATGTATCTAGCACATAAATGATGATTTGAAGGCTTTCGTGGCGGTCACAAATATTGATATGCAAAGATCTACACTATAACAATCAAGTTGAGTTGGTAGATTCACTACAAACAGACTTCAAAAGTGCTTATAAACTAGGCCTACTTGAAATAAATGAAATTTGACAATCAATAGAGAGCAATAAACCAGATCTCTTCTTCTTGTTGTAAAACTATAGTGTTTTTTTTCTGTCTTTTATTACTAACTTAATTAATAACTAATAGTTTGTCGTGTTACCTGATAGTTCATGGACTCTAGAACAGGTTCTGCCATATTCATATCGAGGAACAATATTAGGAGCAGTCGATGATACGGGAGTTGTTGGAAGTTTGCACCATGCTCTTCTTGGTCTTGAAGCAAGCAGCCCGCTATGATTCCCAATATCTGGAACGGATTTTAACAGCCACTTTTGATAAAAGTAAACTCTTGGCATATAAACACGCTAAGTGAGAAAGCTGTTGCACTTAAAGATTCATTATTATACATTTTGTAATAACTCGGCATACATGTTGGGTACTGTCTGGTGATTTTACTCATACTAAGCTAAACTTAAGGGCGATATTAATTCCATTGATAAGAACCATCAAAATTACAACCTAAATACCAAAGTATTAAATAGTTGTTACGAGTATCTTTGAAAACAAAACTGAATTCTTTTCACCCCACTGTACCGGCCTTTACATTAAGATCTCATCTAGGTTAAATTCGTAACGGATTTACTTAACTAACTATGAACTATTAACATCTATTTAGCTATTTAAATCTATTTGAGTTTCTTGAAAAAATATTTTTAGTATTGTGACCAAATTTTGTAATATATAATAAATAATGTTTTTAAATCAAATAATTAAACAATTTGTTCAAAGCCACTAAAAACAAAGTAAAGAAGTAACGAATGATTAGCTATTTTAATTTTAGAATCTATCAAACATACAAACCTTGTTCAGCAAGTTGAGTTTCGGTGTAGGGTTGCCAGTGTCCGCTGTATTCTTTATCAGTAATGAGACGAGTTTGATAAACGAATCGCACATCGCGTAATACTTGTCCCTCTTTGGTGGCACCGGAGGGGGATTCATTCTATCCTCAGTGAGAAGTTGGTATACATTCTCGATACACATCTGTGTGGCAATGCGGAAGAATCGGGTTATCATGTCATCGGATTTGAGGATGCCATTCATGTTCATCCTATGCACGTAAATGTTGAAGTTCTGCCCGAGCTCGATCTCCGTAAGCGGACTCAGAAGGATGTTCCTCCATTCGCGGAGAAGATTCTCCGTTTTCTCTTGGAGACCATGGGGGTCGTCGTATTCGCGGGACTGCAAACAAAATAACTTTTTTATAATTTTAAAATTTTTATTAGTGTTTCTACCAACACTTAGAGGAATTATGAATTTTATAAATTTAAGATGCATATAAAAAAATTCTGAAGCGACAGCATCTGAAACTTCCGTCTCTCTGGCAATCTCGGCTTGAGCGCTTTAACCATTCAAACTACGGCTTTCCTACTGCCGATGCCGAAATTAGTATATGCATTTTATATGAGTCTAATACAATAATATATTTACTAAAATAATAAAGATAATCTTAATAGAAGCACAACATTTTTACCCTTCAAAAGATTTTCATGACATTATTGATAAAATAGAACTCGTAAGATATTCTAAGTTGACAATAATGTTCTCAAGATGATCTCGCTAAACCTGCTGTAGATTGTTTTAACGGAAACTTTAAAAACTATACTTCCCGCAACAATTAACAATTAACAATTGTCCTTGAAGGCATCTATAATGGATATAAGATTTTTTTTTTGTGAAGGAAACACGAAAATTATAGGTCAATTATAGTCTAGAAATCGTAGTGACTAGAATAATATAAAAATTTAAAAGCTACCGAAACTTACTCGTACTTGTAAAATGCCACTATGGATGTGAGAAGTGGGGCCCAACGGCGACCTTTCTCCTAAGAAGCTGCTTGGGTCTTGATTGATTCGAATCGTCTCGATCAGTGTGGTGAGGCCTTCCGGCGGAGGCCTGGTCTGTGCCGTCAACCTAACCAGTGTGTCTGTGCAGTGGTACAGGTCGGATTCTGTAGCGTATATGTCGTTACGGTCGTCGACTAGGTACAGTTGCACCAGTTGCATGGCGAAGGAAACCGCCACGTAGTTGTTACCGTTGTCCATGAGCTGCGCTAGCGCAAGATCGTACTAAAATGTGGAAAACTGTGTTATATAAAATTTTCATAAATCCGTACATAAATAACGAGCGTCGGGCAGTTATTGTTGCCCGACCTTTTGAAGTACTCTAAGTCTAAGGTTGGCCGCAAATTAGATACTACTACTTTAACATTTAGTGGCTGCAGATTTTGTATTCGTGGACTCGAACACTGATAGCCGAAAGACCTAAACACAAAACGAGGTGTCAAAAAAGTTGCTTAACCTACTTTTCAGTAGTTTCTGCAATAGTCGCGATAAAATAAGTTAGCACTTTTAAAAATCACTAACCTAACAGCAAGAGCAAAGGCAACAATACCATTGGTATGACACTGAATATGTGTTAACGTGACAATAATTACTACAAGTAATTGAAATTTATTTTACTGAATATAAATAATTTTCAAAAAAAAAACTCCTTTTCGTACTGATGCGTCACATGCTGTCATCATCCATTTAATTTAGTTTCGCTACATACTCAATAAATGTATCAGATTAAATTATTTCATTCAGATCATTTCAACAAGTTAGTTCCTTTTTACTATCAGATTTTGGCTGGTAGTACCTTAAGTTACGAGCAAAATATCTTGTCAAACCGTTCAAATGATTCGAGCATCTGAAAAATCGGACAAGCAACTAAAAGTTGATGTACTATGGTTGGCTATTTTAGTTACTGAAAAATAACTGAGTTACTATCGCTCAAGAGATAGCCGCCAATGTGCGACCAGACTAGCCTTAGTTCCTTTAAACGAGTATGCATTTAACAAGACAGCAAAAAAAAAACATTTAGATGGCAACGTACGTAAAATAAGCTAAGTATAAACGGTATGAAACATTACCGAACACTGTCACAACATTGAATGTGAAACTGCTTTGTGTAAGACAAAGAAGATAAATTTAAAACATAAGTATTATAAAATACATTCAAATAGGTTACACTATGCAACCATTGCCAAAACATTAAAGTATTACGTTAGTAGTTTTCACATAAGCCCACGAAAACTGTGAGATAAGAAATTTTTTCTCGCATCAACGGGTAATATTTTGTACTTGAATTCCCGAATTAGCGCAACTATATCAAAAATTAATTTAACTTGAAACTGTTCTAAAACATCTTCAATTTAGTGTTGTTAATGATTTGCGACAGTAATAAAGTATTAGTATTATGTAACTGCGAATAATTTTGCGTTTAAAAGTCTAGTACTAAATACAACCTGCGGCAAGTTGATAAGATGGTTTCTGACAAGGCAATCGATGGCCTCCAAATTGTACTTGAGCTCATCCCTGCACTCGGTCACACAGTATGTAATCTGTTTGGTAGTCCACACGTGGCCGTAGACTCTATTATCCTCCAATAGCTTGAGCACCCGAAGGTGGATGTCACGGTACCGAGTCATTAGTTCAACATGTTCAGCGCTAGCTCCACTCTGGACGATGTGACCATCCAAAAGGCCCTCCACAGCCTGTGTCAAGAAATGTTACCACATAATACATTTGATATTATATTATTGCATATTCACTATGGATACTGATAGCTCACAATAAGTGAAACGAGCTGATGGAAATGGCACAACCCTAAGATTTCGCAGTATTTCCATTCAGTCAGAATCAATATTTTATTCCTCGACAAGATAGCCCTTGACGGCAATCTCAACTGTCGGAAGTGTATGCAGTCTAAGATGGTAACGGTGTAGCCTTTAAGAGGAATGGCAATAATACTAAACTCTTATCGGTTTCTACAAGTCATCATACCGCACAGATAAGGGCGATGCCTCATTAGTGCGTTGCGAAGTCGCAACGGATCAGCGCAACGTACACCTGCGTAGAAACGACGCACAACTAGTACGTAGTGTCCGTGTGTGTAAACAGCAATCGTGGTGGATTTGCTGTAATTTTTGAAGTTCCGAAACTCTTCATCAGATTTATATACATAATAAGTACTAAGCCAAAAGTTTTTGGTAGATTTATTATGATATTCTAGACACAGATATCTAGTTAGGAATCAAATATTCACCCAAACATACGGCCAAATTTTCTTTTTAAATAATAATTTTACGTGTATATAAATTAATTTGTATATATGTATGTTATATAACCTTGGCTGTAAGTGGGTTAAATGTATAACTAATGTATGTGTCCTTATAGTAAATAAATAAATAAATACTCGTTTAATATCAACGAGGAACTTAGACATAGAGATAACATTTTTGCTGTTGCCATAGCAATCAGTGATCACACTTGACTTCAAATGTAAACAGCTGAGGTAATGGTTGTCACTGCGTATTTTTTATGACAACATTGTACAATTATTTCTGTAAAGGTATTGATTAACTAAGCGGTGATAGCTTAGTGGTTATGTCAAGTTCGAACCCCAGCACGCACCTCTAACGTTTCGATATTATATGCGTTGTAACCAATTAAATATCCCTCTTGCGGTAATAAAAACATCGAGACAAAATCTTCATGTCTGAGAGTTCTCGATAATGTTTTCAAAGAAGTCCATGAATCCGCACTTGGCTAGCATTGTGGTCTAGGGCCTTATCCCTTAAAACAATACCCCATTAGCTTAATACCCCCTATCCAAGAAGCCTTATATATATATTTATTTATTTTACATACCCTCTGGAGAAGAGTGAAGCCAGAGACAATATCGCGATTACGTCTGGCCATGGCGAGAGAATCAAAAAGCTTGTGCATATTAGTAGCTTGAACTGCGAATGTAGGGATCTGCACCGCAGTCGAGAGGAATAGTTCCGCGGAAGTCATCAACGTAGTCATTTCGTCGTGTCCATAAACCTATAGTAACATACGTATATATATTAAAAAATCACATTAATAGGAATCATAGTCACACTATTATGAAAAATAACTTAGTAATGAATCATAAGTCACATGAGTTTGAATTAAATCACACATAAAATATTTTGTTTCATTCGAAATTAAGGCCTAGCTGCGATAAAAGATGGAAGCGCGCCAACCTATGAAGGGTTTGTTATTTTCTTGCCCCCTTAGTGGTGCGTGTTTGCCAGCAAAGGCCTTGGTACCTAAGCCAATTTAGAAATTAGACAACGCACAAAGTGTCGGAAAAGGCGTTAAAATACATATTGTTGTTAAAACACAAATAATATTAATCATTTTATCTACTTATATCTTAAAATCTTGATTATAAGTTCAATATGATTGAATATTATCACTAACGTATATCTTTAGTTTGAAAAAATATATAATGTATTATTATCAAAATAATGCTACAATGATTTTTCCATCTAAGAACATCACCCCGAATAAGATTTAAAAAATTTAATTTTGGACCTTTTGCGGATTTTAAAATATAAGTTTAAATAAAGTAGTATATAAAACTTCATACTATCAGGTATTGGAAACATTATGTATTACTATTAAAATTTGTCATTTAATAAGATCTGTTATGCAAAGTTTCATAAACTACTATTAGTTAATAAATAACTTAAATACGAACAAGAAATGTTAGCCAAGATAAAATATAATAAAATATTAAATTAAAAGTTAAAAGAAGCGTAGAACATAATAGAATAATAATATGATACAAGGGCGTGATAGTGGTAATTAAAGTCGAAGCACATATTGTAACCCGAGTTGTCATAGTGCTGAGAGCTTAATTATCAATGTACAATACTACATTTTTCAATCCTTTGTAACTAGGGAAATGAAATATGCTTGATTGTTTTCAATGGATGATGATAAATGATAATCGAAATTGTTTTATTCAAGAATTATGATAATTTAATGTGAATGAGGAATGTCATGAAAATCGGCGATAAGGGAGATAATAGAGCTACACTGATGCGCCATATTTTTGCCATGACAACACTGGCTATATCTTCTACTTTCTTGCGATTCGCTTTAGGTAAGTTTGCCTCTCAGGTACTTCGCTGGTCTACTGTTAGCAGATTTAAATACAGAACACAAGGCCCTGTCCTTGCTGCCAAAACTACGTAGCCCCAGCCAACTACCGTGGCTCGCAGAGCAGAGGTTAGCGATAAGCCTAGGTCATCTTGTATCCTACGAGATAGATCAATCTCGCGAGGCATTCGAAGTGAGAAACCATTGGAATTATTAAGTTAGTAAGTGCAGTGCTTTTTTAGTTGCAATCTTGACAACTACGCAATAAGTATTTCAGAACAGCAAACTTACGTAACGCGAACTAGGCAAAAATACCTCGACTAGGCACGCTTGCGTTTGAATGAAATATAGGGTTTATAAGAATTATGATAAGGTCAGAGCTTTGTGTGCCAGCTACCCTTCTCGTTCCAGATAGCAAAGTAGCTAGAATTCAATCTAGATTCATTATAACGTTATAAATCTTCAAAAGACCTTGTTTCTGCTAAATATCGATAAAATGTTTAAAACCTTGCCGCGGTAATAGCTTTAACCGAACAAAAAATTGCACAGACGCTAAGTCGTCATTAAGTCTTCTAAAGTAGCTTGGTACACGTTAAACGTCGATAAACCTATTTTAATTTCATACATTTCGTAGGCAAGGAAATTTTATTTCCAGTAACTGCCATAGTCGTACTAAATATAATATACTGAGGATAACTAGGAAATATCGGGATTTCGCAAATTAAAATAATTTATTGTATATAAAATATATTGTATTGGCTGCACCAAACTTTTAGTCCGGTCGAAACATAGATAGCTATTTGTACCTTGTTCAGACAATGCCGCGAAGTGACGCGGAGACGCGGAGCGCGATGCCCTTGTAGTGCCAACTCCCACTTAAGCCATGAAGATAGCACGAGATTATATTCTACTAAGTACTTATCTGCGTCCCACGACTTCACCTGCCTCCACTTCTGTCGTTCCTTTGCGCATAAGGTATTTGTCTCCAAAACGTAACTAAGTCTGTATCATTAAAATAGGGTTAGCGGATATAAGTGTGGATTACAATAATTTATTGCATCATTTACTGAGGTTTTCTCTCACACACACCGCGGAGTTCTTTTATTTAATTGATCTTAGATTATCAAAATCTTTTAAACCTACAAAATGTATGAGAATTAAAATTGTTCATTTTCATTAAGTTATAGGAACTTTAGAAAAGAGCGTTCAAACAATTTTACTTTTATTTACCGTATCAAATTAATTTTCCGCGAAAAAGTTTTTTTTTGGGTTGTGTGGGTGATATTAAAGCACTACAAATCGGCCATGGCAAGGCAAGCGAAATTTAATCACTTAATTACTTAAATACAACTTAAAAAAAAACAACTAATTAATCAACACAGAATCATAAAATACATTAAATAGTTATACTAAGTGTAGATATAAATACATATTATTATATCTGCTTAGTGTAATGTTAACTATAATTCAGCGGTTTTTCTGGAACTAGTTTTTAACTCTTGTAAAACAAGAATGCTTTAATTTCTTTCATGTAAATCTTTTAAGTAAATCGAAATAATCGTGCCCATATATTGTGCCCTGAAGTGAATCTTAGTTCTTATTATTTAGTTTTTATTATTGTTTCGGATGGACTGGCCATCCTAAGGGATAGCTCAACTGTAATGTGAGCCTTGGTAAGTTGGAGCTTAGTCTGTACGCCCCCGTATCTAATACCCACGGGCGGATCACGTCTTAAATTGGGGAACATATTTCGGCGACATCTTTAGCGATAAGGCCGTCAAATTGTGTCTTCTTCCATAACGCTCTTGTATTTACATATTTGTAAAATTTTATCTTTTAAAACAAAAGTTTATTAATTTATTATTATTTGTATTACTTGTTATATTGTTGATAGTTAAAAAGAAATATACATACATAATTATTAACACACATGCATTAATACATATATATATATACACATATGAGAAATATACTACGTCTCTTTTACAGCGTGCATTCTGATAAAAAGCTAATAAGCAGATAAGCAGTTGAAAAGTGACTTCTTAAAATATGTTGATAGAAAAAAGTCAGCTTTATTTAAAGCCATTATGCCCACCTATAGTACTCTTAAGCCTGTTTTCACTAACGACGGACAAACCAATGTCTAAGTAATGCCTAATCAAAGAAAATTCTTAGGCATTTACCTATCACCAATCTATTTTCACTAGGCAACTCATATAACCTAACTTGTCTATGGTTCTTGCCACGAGATGTGGCATTTTGTGCTTGCATTATTAAAAAAATTTATCATTTGTCAATGGATTTAAGGTTACTAAAAAAAAACAATTTATATTTTTTTCATCTGCCAAGTGCCTGTTTACGAGTCCCCGTAAACATAACGATCCGAGAAATCGGTGTCGTAAATTTAGATGGCGCCTAACGTCGTTAGTCATTACACGAGAGTTTGTGAAACGGTGAAACTATTCGAATCGCCGAAAACATTAGGCATCCGACTAAGGTTATTTCTACGTTTCGTGAAAAGAGGCTAAGTACCTTTAAAGTTTGTATGCATGTTAATCGTTATCGATTTCGTACCATTTAGTACCATCATCTCAAGCAACGTGCTCTTTACTTGTGTGTAGCCAAATTCTGTAAATGTGAGTGAAACAGCGGGATCAATATCGTCCGAGACACGGACGCTGTCGTGATACACAAAAGTGTGTAAGATATTGGTTACTACAAGTATAGCATGCGTAGCTTCGTGAGATAAGTGTACTAAATCGAAAAACTGAAACGTCATACATAGAATTATTTTTTCTTTCAAACTACCCTCTTTTCTATGGCCAGCACATTTGGCTGAAGGTTAAAATTAGAGTTAATAAAACATATGCGACTGTAAAACTAATGCCATTAGGTTAATTTACTTTGATTTTATACACTCGACAATGCCTGAGATTGCGAGCTTGCATATCTTATACATACTTGGATAATGGATTTCAAAGAAATCATATGTTTAGGGTTCACTTAAATCTTCATCAGATCATTAAGATCAGCTAAAGGGCCTTCAAATAAAAAAAAAACATTTCCGAATTTACGGAGATAGGAGAAAAAGCACCTAAACATTGACAGCGCAAAGATAACCACTGCTTTAAGGCCGCTCTCTTCAAAACACGCCTAAAGAATTATTCAACTGAATCCATTTTTGGTCATAACTATGATTATGATTTATAACATGCGTAATTATTTTATAATCATCAAGATATGAGAATTGCTTTAGTGTCTTTTTTTAGTGTTTTATATATCAATAACTAAGAAAATATTTATCGCGTGGTTATAAGTTTTAGAATTAAATTATAAGAAATATTCAGGAACACCCAGTAACTTCATATCTTGTACGTTTATAATAATATTTTTTTAATTGTATAATACTAGATAAATATAATAAGTATTAAAAAAAACCGATCAAAACATGGTTTAAAGCTTGTTTTGGAGAGAACAGCTTTCTTGCCTTTTCAATAAAATTTAAGGAAATTGGAATATGAAAAATGCAAGAATCAAGAAGTTTTTCTTTATGTACATGCCCGACATTGCATACCTAAGCACGCCATTATATATTATATTTTAACAGTTGATAATTGATTTCAATAAATACATTCGAAATATTCATGCATCGATAGGTAATTGAAAGTTATCATATTATTGTTGACAAGAATTTAAGGGACTTTAACGGCATGTACATTTTATAAATCTCTTTTGCTGTTTATTACGCTCTGAATGATATTATAGCCGCTCCAACATTAGAGCGTGCGTGTAAATCAAATCGTCATTCTTTTTGTGTATTTTTTTTTTTATAAACACTGATTTCTCTATAATTGATACCCAAAAATTTGGTGTGTGTGGTTCTCGATATTTTTTATCTTAATAATTAAATTAATTATTTGTTTTATTCGTCAATAACATTTTAAAGCATTTTAACAAGTTCGATAGTTGATTTTAGAAAAATTCTTAATTGCACTTTTATTTAAACGTTTGAAAATCACTAAATGGATTTCTAAGAAATAATCTTTTTATTTTGAACAATAAAAAAAAAAGCTGTTAATCGATGTCCATCTCCAATAACTAACCCCGTGTGCAATACTATTGCATACCGAATGTAATACAAGCCTTATTCGTATTACTTACCTGTGTCTGAGCCACGCCCGGCGCGAACGTCATCTGCGGGATTTGCTCCTGAGTAGGTTTAGGAATAAACATGCCAGCATCGCGCACTGGCATAAAACCTGGGATGTTGCATGCAAACTCCTCGTAAACAATAATCTGCATGTCAGACGGACCGCCGACGCGTAGCCTAACGCGCTCTGGTATCCTTTCTGTTTGGTAAGTAAGTACCATCGGGTCGTAGTAACGTCGACTTTCCTGTCTAGCAATTTTCCTCACTTCGTAATCGTTCATAAGCCTCTTATCGAGCTCGGGTAAGGCTTTTTCGACGGCAGTCTTCTGAATAAAAGCGCAAGCGAGCTCCATGTTTTCCGTCGCGAGAACCGCTGCGGCGCTCTCTATAATGTCCTTCTGTAATGTGTTCAACTAAATTAAACGTCAGAAAATGTACAAGTTTATACAATATGTTGGAACATAATAAGCGCCCAGTGGCGCAATGCAAACACAGTTTGAAGACACCACAAAATAAGCTGTCAAATATGGGATTAATAGAGTTAGTATGGCTTGATGGGCAACACGAATACGTTAGTTATATTAGCACCCAGAATGCAACATACAGTATGTGCGTTTTGGGCGCTTGTTATGTTTAGTGCTTTGTAAGTTTATTTCAAACAGTTACCTGTTGGGGAGTGGTCGGTATCAAAGCAGTTATAAATGCAGCTTTCAAGTTGGCGCTGATGGTGCTGAGGATTTGCTCGCGGCAAGTGATCATGGCCATGCCGGCTGTCAGGTTTCTCATCATATGGTGTGCACAAGTCCGCATTCGCGTTTCATCGGGGTCGAACGCGAAATCCTTCCGTATTATTTGCTCGCACGTGGTCAGCGCGTACTTGATCGATCTATCCACGACAGGGTGTATCCACTCTTGTATTGATCTCTCGATAGCCGGTTTCACGAACTGTTTCAAGTGTGGATAGTTTTGGAACAGGATTATGTGGGGGTTGAAGATGATCTTGTGGCCGAAGGCGGAGGTCGAAGAGACGTTTACGTCGAGGTAGTTGAACCGTGGTTCAGGCAGGCCCAAGACGCCAATCAGACTCGGGTCGCCGGAGACGAGCCCAGCCGTTGGCGTCGGCGCCACGACAGACATATCCTCTACCGGTATCATGGGCGGCGGAGGCGGCATCATTTGCAATTGCTGGGGTGCTATTATAGTCTGATGAACTGGCATTATATTCGTTATTTCTTTTGGTTTAGGTTGTGAAAGTTGAAACTCGATCGTTCTTAATTTATCCGGGTCTTTTAAATATAGAGACGGTTTCAAATCGGTAATATCTAAGCTCAAATTTTTACAAAGCACTTCTATCTCGAACTTTAAATTAAGTTTCAGATCGGGTTCTTGGTGCAATTCGGCTAATACGTTCATAAGGGCCATAGTCCACGGGTTTGGCGGTTTAAATACGATGCTCTTGGCGCAAGATTCCAACACCTTCGCAATAAACGGCACAACGTAAAGTAGCTCCTGCTGGCCTTTGTGATAAGCTTCGAGTAGAAGTGCTTTGAGGTCGAGGTCAATGTAAAGAATGGGCTGACTGCGAGCTAATGTGAGCATGCCTAACCAATGTCCGAGGTTTTTCAACAAAGATCGGTCAGAGAAGTTAGCTATGCCTTTGTCAGATCGCAGGAGAACCCTGATATTGCGATACGTCTCTTTTGTTACCATTTTATTTATTTCACGTATTTTAAGAACGTCGAGAAAATTGGAGTACAGTGCATGGAAATTGAGTTCTATCGAGGCCCTTTTCATAACCAGGTACTGTGACAACCACTTGTGGTATTCCTCTGTGATAATTTCCTTCAATTCTTCACATTTGGTTGGTAAATTCAACTGACTGAGATTATTGAAAATAAAGGCAGTTTTGTCTTGAATTGCTTCTGGTGGGGCCACGATTTTCTCATCTATGTCTGTAGCAGTGAGCAGTGTATCAATGTTTGTGGCATTAGCAATTGAGGGCCGGCTGCCTATGCCCCCAGCACAGTTTGCAATCTTAGAAATTACTGAGATGGGATTCGGTGCGCAAACCACTGTCCTGTAAGGAAATACCTAATTGTTACCACTAGCTGCGGGCCGAGTAGCAACGCAGAAACACATGCTGGCTTTTGCGATGCGAACCGTCCCGTCTCTCCCCGTCTCTCTTAGTTGACACGTTGCTGAAGCAAGTAATCTACAGTATAACACAATTTTTTGGGCGGGTGACTGCAGTAGTGGTAAAGAAGGTAAACATGTGCGTAATATATGTCTGTGCGTATCACTTAAAGCGCTAGCTAACACAGAATAATAAACATAAATCAACTTGCTTTAACAGTGGTCGTAACATTAAAAAATCATAAAGTAAAATAACTCAAGTGGAAGTTCCACAAAAGTTAAATAAAAAAATTCATAAGAAGACCAATACTAAACATCAATATATTTCCGAATGTTTGTATGTATTATCATTTCTCAAGTTAACGGGTACGGTATTTTTATTACCAACTGGTCATAAGGAAGGTCTTTAAAAATGTTATAGTAAGTTATTCAAATTTAGTGAAAATCTCTTCCTTGCAAATAGGAGCCACGCTTCGCGGAAGTAGCATCGACGATTTCAACGCTAGCTCAAAAAAATATTCAAAGGAGTAAACCTTTTGATGAACAAAACTCCAATTTTTTATTAACTCGAACGTTGGAGCAATCGAAAAAGCTTTTTACAGCAAAATATTGTCTCGAAAATGTAACATATAACAGCTTTTGGCTAGAAAGAACAAGAAAAATTAAACACGCGCGCGCGCTAACATTACTTTAAGCGATAAGACCGCCTTTGCTCCCTAACACTAATCGTGACGGTAGATTAAAAAAAACAAAGAGTTTATTGTAATCTATTTAAACCTGAAATACGTAGCAGATGTTTTTCAGGCTGTCCAACATAAAGATAATACGTACAAGCAGACGAACAGACGTATATAGCCAAACACTGAAAAGTCAGTCAATTATATTTATTAAAGACATCGCCAATATAAAGCAACGGTTTCTTTGACTTAAACAAAATCTTAGTGAAGATTAAATGTTTATATGATTTTTCAGTATTCAGACTGCATTTAGCCAATTTCTTTTTCATAGGGAACTTCCTTTAAAAGGCAAATCAAAATGTAATGTGATTAATCATCAACCCAACTCTTGTTATGTGGCTCTTCTGACAACCTATCCTTGTCGGGATGTTCCGACCAAAATAAAGTAACGAATTGTACCGTACACCCCAATTGTTCAGAGCATCTCGGCAAGGGCGGGTTAGGTATTGTTAGTCTCACTACCACATTACTAGAACTGAATTGTACACTTAAAACAAATAAGACAATCATGCTTCGTTATAGTATTTAACAAAGCCATGCAGTTTAACGTCAAGAGTAATTTTAAGAAAATTTTTTGGTTAACGTTAGTGAGATTTTATTACCCCTGGAGACTATACCATCATACTACTGTTTATGGAACTTTTAACTTAATATATGTCCTTCTTCAATTTTATTTTTATTTCATTAAGAATATTCCTTATCATCTCAAGCTGTAGGATTCTGGTCCATAAATTCAACCTAACAAGTGTCCAAAGAAAATCAACCGTTTAGGTAAAACCGTTTTACGAAACAGTGCAGGTAGGTAATAACATCTCACTACATTCACAATTTTAATAGTATGAGACACAAAGCTGGCTATCCGCGAGTATATAACAGGTCTGATTTTAAAGCTGTCAAATAATCCAACCAATACTCAAGGTGGAGAAATAAACATTGATCACATAAAAAAATCACATGTGAAATGCTACTTGTCTCGCACGCGGACAGATGCGGACCTGTGCGAGCGAGACAGAAAGCGATGCATTTGAAAACGTGCCACAGGGACAAAACAATGAACTTTGCACACATTGATATAAGTGGAAATGTCTTCTAATAATTTATTCACAATTTTACCTGAACTTTCGCATCAACTTATTACCGGCAATTGAGGCCGTATCGAAAAATTTATGACCTGTTAAATTATCGCGAGTATAGAAAACTTTAGGTTTAACTGTCAGATAACAAAGGCAAAAATACAACAACTTACCTGTAGGGTGCAGACACAGTTACCACGGAGGCCTGGTTCAACATGGCAGCAAGGCTCGCGGGCAGGACGGCTCCTTGGGGCTTGGTGGGTGGTTCTTGACTCTGAAGACCATACTCGATATACTCTATAAGATGTGGCGGAAACTCGTTAAAGTGTGGTATGGCCCTAACGTGCTCGCAATACTTGTGATAATCTTTCAAACGTGACTTGAATCTATCTAGAGCAGCTATACCAAAGTAGTACATTTTAGAGCCCTCTGGTTTACGAAGAGCGTCTAATACGAATCTCAAAGCCAGCCCTAAAGACACATAGCTGGGAACTAAACCTTTCTCTATAATACCACCAAACAACTGTGCGGTGATGTGGAGTTCCTTGTCTGGATATTGTGGGAAGAACCTATACTCTTCGAACAGGTTTCGTAGCATGCAAGAGAACACTTCTCTCTCCCTACTCTTCGGTGAGTCTTGGAACTTCTTTAGCATGTCTAATACTTCGTCTATCGAAAGCGTCGGATGAGGAGGATGGTTGTAAATTCTCTGAAAGTAGCCATTTGCTTCATCTTCAATTTCTTTCGACACATTGTGCATAATATCTGGGAAATGTATGGGCTCCGTTAAGCGCGGCTTGTCCATAGCTGGCATAGGAGGCATCCTAGCCAGGGCTGTCATATTCGCCACGGTTGCGTGTTGCGGCATCGGCATAATTGCGAAAGGGCTATTCGGTCCGGCACCGATCAGTCGCGAAGGAGATCCGGGAGCAGCAACTAGTGGTCCCAAAGTTCCTGGCATTGCAAAAGCAGTATTTGCCGGTGCACCTAAAGTCAGATTTGCAACGTTTGGCGCCAAGCTCGCGATAGCATCAACGTGCGGTGTAAACAATTGCCCTCCTACTCCCAACGCGGGATTGAAGGGAGTTTCCAGCACTCTTGTATGTGGACGCGCAATTCCCGTTATAGTCGGCCTCGTCTTGGTCAATATCAAAGTCTGGCAACTAGCTATCACATTGTATATAGCCTCTTGAAGTTCTTGCTGGACGTTCGGTATGCAGAGTTGTAAGCACGTTAGCATCGTTCCAACCGTTTCCGGCGGCAACTGTGCAGCTTTAGGTAGCTGCTCCTCCGGCACTTTGCCAAGTATCGGCGGACAACGCCGCTGCAAGAACTTCACCATAGCCGATACAAAGGTTTCGCCGTGGTCTCGGATCTTGTCTGTGAGCCATTTGTCGAGCTTGAGATACTCCCGCCTCGATGCTAAGCATGCCAAATCTATTACAAATGGGAAGGACTGGACGTTTAACAATAAAGACAGAGCCTTTAAATCCTGCGCCACGTCCAATATTCTAGAAAGTTTTGATTGGTCGCAGTCGCCGCGTATGTACCAATCTGCCATCGCGTGCATTATTATAGGCTTTATGTTTGGATTCTGCGCATGCCAAGCGTGCTGTAATATTATACCCGAGTTTGGATGGTTTCCAAGAAATATTGGAATTAATGTGGTCAGCAACTCTTGTCTGAATACAGTAATGGGTGGACTGATCTGCAGTAATGCTAACAGTAAGATATCCGGGCAGTTTTGCAAAGGGAACTTAAACAGTTCGTGAACTTGCATGTAATATCCTCGATCGGACGCGTACAGTAGAAGTTCCACCAGGTAGAGGCACCGCCATGTCGATACTTCTTTGTTGTCAGTTTCGGGAGGCGATTTCAAAAGGTCAATCGAGACTGGATGGAACGGATGGTCTGCGAAACTAAATATATCTGGATGTTTGAGTATATTTGTCAGTAAGCTCATTTGACCTTCTAAGTTGGTCCATCGTCGACAGAGATATTCCACTGGGAATATATTAGTTGGGTAGCCCGCACTCTGGAGGCCCAAGCGCAGTATGGTGAAAAGCAAGCTCAACCCTTGTCTATCTGGCACCACAAATTCTGGGTGATCAAGCTGAAGAATAACTTCCTTCCAGTTAAGATTGGAGGCTAACTCCTTTAGCGTTTGTACGAAAACCTCAGCGTTCCACGTCTCTGGATGTCCATGTGTGATACCGTCTTTCTTAGCTTCGTGATTCATCCAAAAGTTTCCCGGTGTTTGTATTAGGGGACCCTCTTGCAAAGTGGCATGAAACCTAACCATCATGGAGATTATCCGGGCGATATCGATAGCGGTCGGCTCCCGCACTCCAAAGTTGATCATATTATTTTTGCAATCGTCCACGGAAGTCGTAAAGGAGTAGCCGATCTCCCGGATGATTTCTCCCAAAGAGTTGTCCATCATGGCGGCTGCCATGTCGTCAGATGTAGTCATCTCCTCGAGCGGTGTAGTTGTGTCGTCCGGGTACAGTAGCGGAGCAAGCACAATGGGCACAACCTCGCGGGGAAAGTCAACTCGTAATTTTTTAAGAAACAAATCCTTTGTAACGGCTGCCAGCCGAAAGTTCTCGTACGCGAGACTTGTTAATAGAGTTTGCAACACTTCAGGGCTGCATTCCTGTAGACCCGCACGCTCAACTTGATGTCCACGTTCTGGATGAAAAAAAAACAAACATTTCACAAAAAATCATACAAACTAATTTACTCTGCAAATGATAAATTTAATAAGATTCACAGAACCCACGTTAACTTTAGTTATACCTGCATCAAGGTAACACTGTACAAAGTCCAAAAATCGTTTCTTGAGATGTTGCTTAGCAAAGGACACTATTTCAGGCTTCGGTGAGTTCTTTCTCAGAACTAATGAGAAGGCGACATCTTGGGCTGTTGTAAACTTCAGCAATCTTGCAATTCGGCTAAGTAATGTGTTGGTGGGTTTTAAGGCCTGAAAAAAGATTAAATAAACACCTTCCAGTAAAAACAGTAAGAAATTAAGATATAAAATGTTTGAAAAGAAAAAACATGTTTGAGGATAAAGATTATCAACAATGTATACCATGCAACCCTTTATTTTCTAAACAACGGTTGTAGAAAACTTCAGCAATTGGAAAATTATAATTGTACAAATTAAAGAGAAAGGTCCGATGGAATTTTTTATAAGCACGCCATGTGAATGTACAGCTGCAAATTATACTTTAAGTGTACAAAATGATGGAACGAAAGAAATAAAATCAATGGAATTGCTAGTCTGGGTTACAACAAGGGTTATTTCGCATTTATCGAAATTGATTCTAATTTCTGTAATAATTCTGATGTAGTTACTACAGTAATTTGCGAAACATAACTAGCAAGTTGAGATTATGCAACCAATTTGCCAATCAGGGCTGGAATATTTTATTTTTAAGAAGCTATTTTATAAACATGAATTTACCAAAAAGTTAGTTTTTCCTTGTTGTAGCTATATAAAATAGAAAATATATGTTAAAACTCATGTTATTAATAATTCACTGACAAACAAAACATGTGCAATAAATAATAATTGGTTTCAATTTTATTGCAAATTATTGCATCTGCTTTGTCATCATCATCTTTGTGTACTTTTTCTTTCACTGAACATACTAAGTAAGAGTCATACAAGTGTGTGTTCTCTGCACAGGCTCTGCAAGGGTACCAGAATCTAATATTAAGCACAAAAACATTTTTTTTTTATTCCAGTAAGAATTAGCTCTGGACTGCAATCTTAAAATTGCCAGTTATATGAAACCCATGACCCCAATTGTTTTCTACGCGACATCATGCCGGGACGCATAGCGGCTCGTCTTTATCAGTAGTATGGTAACTAGCCACGGCAGAAGCCTCCTACCAGACCAGAGAAAATTCAGAAATCATAAATTTCCAAGATCGAAGTCTATCAGTCTAACTAGTTGTTAGCATTATTGACTGGGGATCAAGATTTTTTACAAATCCTGTTACTTTTCGTCTTTTGAACCAACTTTATGCCAAATATCAAGTTAATTTATTGTATTTGTAGTTTTATATTGTAGTTCTTGTAGTGTAGGCGTTGTGTTGTTAACTAGTAGGGACAAACAAACACTTTCACATTTATATTATTAGTTAGGATTCTGCTAAGAAGTTAGCAGACAGGAGTTAGAAAATTATTAAAATCTACCCCTGCGCCTCAGATTTCATATAGCCATATGTCCTGGTCATTAGAACTAACTTATTACGATAGTAATTATTATTAGAACCCACCACAACCAATAGTCGCTAAGCCCACCAATCCGCAATGGAGCACGGTGTTGGATCTATGCCCTAAAACTGTAACTCACATGCCCAGCAGTGGGACGTTAATGGGTGATTGATGATGATAATTATTTGCTCAACCTCATAATTTCTTTAACATAATTTCCTTTTATATTGGAAAAAACGGTAAAAAAAAACTCCAATCTGTTGAGTTCTTTTGAAGATTGGCTATTTGAATTAAGACTAAGTTGTAATAATGAAGATGATAGTGATTGTGGTATTGATATGAAGTGCCTATTAATTTACTGCACTAAAAATTTACCTTCTGCACCGACTTAGCCGGATTGTCAATAATACGGCAGACGACAGTAGACCGGGCCGGGTGGTTGAGCAGGCAGGATAGGTACTGCGCTAGGAGGGTCGCGTGTACACTGGAGGCGGGCCCTGGACGATCGTTCTCCCACGAAGTCTTAGCCGCCTCGGTAAGCAGGCACCTCAGCACTTGATTTTCTGCTTCCAAGCCATAGAGACTGATAATCTGAACCCAATATAACGAATATTAAGAGAATAAACAAAAAAAGAATACTATAAAACTACTTACATGCATGCTTATACTCTGCTAATCTATCTATAATCTACATTATATAAAAGTCTAGGAGGTAATGAATTACACTGGGTAATGGATTCAAGTGATGAGTGCTAATCATTAGAGAGTGGCGATACATAAATTCAAAGCAATAGTTTAGCTTACGTAAAAAAAATCGCATATCTTAAAAAAAACCCTGGGAAATGAAGTAAATTCGTGTAAGATTTTACATAGCTACCAGCTATAGTAACTATAAAGCAGAAGAGTTCTTTTTTTTTTTAACTGTGCAACTAATAGCAACCCATTTGAGAATCTTCTTTACTTTTATATAGCCTTATTTTCGAGGAAGGCTATAAGTTATATAACTTAATGGAAGTTACTATGAAAGTCTGTCATACTTTAAATTCTGTTGTTAAAAATTGGCATTCAGGCTAACATACATTCAAATGATAAATTTGAATGTCGCTCAGCATAGATTATTGCAAAATATGCATTTTCTAAGCAAAATATTTAAATATGCATTTTTTCAATTATTAATTAACATTATAATAATTACTTTAATACAGCAAACAACTAACAAGTGCTTTTGAACAATAATATGACTTATACACACATTGAATTACTAAATTACTGTTGACAGAAAGAATTGATTGTAACCATATTATGTAGTTTTATCATAACTGTAATCCTAAATATGGCCCAAGGTATGCTCATTTTATCACATTAAATCCATGTTCTGTTTCACAAAGAGGAGCAGCAAATCTGAAAACATGATATGGCTCCCTTTGACAATATTAACAAAATGTTTTCTTAGTTATCTATTCTCTGCACAAAAGATATTGTTAAAAATAGAAACTAAGTATTTAAATTGCAGCCCTGTTTCAGAGATAACCTTTGAAAGGTGAGGATGAGACAAAGTAAAGTCAGATAAAGTTAAAAAGTAAACTATTCAAATCAGAACTACTTGTATTAATATAATTTAACATAAACAGGCTATTTGTGTAATGAAATAGTACTGTTGTAGTATAAAAATTTGTCTGTGTGTATATGTAGTAGTATAACAATCTGTCAAATAAAACTAATGTATAAATGGAGCACAGAACTTCTTAAACTACGCATTTATTTCCCCTAGTTGCAAAAGCTTACAGCTTATCATTAAAAACCACAAGATGTACAGAAGTCTGGAGACTTTGGAGTTAAACACTTGCCTTTGTCCACCTTCATGTCTTAGAGAAAATGTTAATTAAGCCTCTTATAGTCCCTCAAGAATATGATAATAGATAGGATACCCTTTGCATTTGAGAGAAAAGATGATGAAATATGAAATAATATAAATGATTTACATTAAGATTAAGTTACATTTACATTTAGATTAAGTAGTTGAATATTTTCAAAGATATATGCTTGCGAACCCGCCATCCCCACCATAAACGCATAGTTTCTAAGGGGATAGATAATTATGTTGGATGTTGGAAAATATTTGTTACATTTATTTCAAACCATAAATTAAAAAAAAAAAAAAAAAAGCATGCGCCTAGCAGTTGAGATTTATAAGCTTAAGGATTAAGATTTACTAAAATTTAAAAGTAATAAAAATATCTACTAGCTAAAATGTGGTTTGCCTCCTTTTCTTTCTTTCCTTTTACATGTGAAAGAAGAATAAACTGTCTTTTTACAAAATATTACAAATTATAAGATAAATTCATTTACTTCGCTAATCTGTGCACAGCAAATAAATCAAGTAAGTTATGGTATGAACATAAATCGCATTGCTTGTTTATGAAGGTAAAGAAGAACAAGGCTTAAATTCCAATTTCATTTATTTCAAGTTGGCCAAATTAATAAGCACTTTTGAAACGTCAAGTCCGTCTGTTTGTAGTGACTCCACCACCCGTCGAAAGGCAGATTCCACTGAGAAGAGCCGGCAAGAAACTACGAAGATTGCTCTTTTCCAACATCATTTTAAAGTTTAACAATCTTTATTAAATGTTTGTTAAATGTGTTTTAATATATTGTTTAAAACTTAGGTAAAGGTAGATCTAATATTAACTTCGGTATCATGTTATAAAAGCATATATCCATCTCCACAAAGGATTTCTGTACTTTTCTCAGACAATATGCAGATATTACTAATTTATGTAAGTTTCTAACTTCAACTGTTTATATCGACTTTTTGTTTATAATTACTTATGTTTTGTTTAATAAAGATTAAATTATTACAAATATATTGTAAGGCTACTGTAACTATACCTATATCTTTAAATTTGGTACAAAGGGATTCGCGTGATCTAAGTTGTTAAATGTGTTTTAATATATTGTTTAAAACTTAGGTAAAGGTAGATCTAATATTAACTTTGGTATCATGTTATAAAAGCATATATCCATCTCCACAAAGGATTTCTGTACTTTTCTCAGACGATATGCAGATATCACTAATTTATGTCAGTTTCTAGTTAGTCAACTGTTGATATGACTTTTTGTTTATAATTACTTATGTTTTGTTTAATAAAGATTAAATTATTACAAATATATTGCAAGGCTACTGTAAGTATACCTATATCTTTAAATTTGGTACAAAGGGATTCGCGTGATCTAAGTTTATATATTGATCGCACAGCTCTTTTCTGTAGTATAAATATAGTTTCTATATCAGCAGCTCTGCCCCATAACAAGATCCCATAAGACATTACACTATGGAAGTACGCAAATTAAACAAGCCTAGCAGTAGTAAAGTAAAACAGAAGAGAAATAAATTAATTTGTATTTTGTAAACCATGCATTGTAACAATACCTGGTTTACCATACAACAACACCATAATTTTTATGTTTACCTTGACTGTGTTACTATCACATGATAAAAATGTTTGCAATCGAACTCTTTTTATTTTAACAATTATTTGCAATAAGAATAATTGGCCGATGGCCTAGTTTTGTTAAAATTTTCTTGTTTTGCTAGCTTAAATTTATATAACTTAATGTTAAATTATTGTATACATAGTGTTAACTAGTTATTTCAAAAAATCCTATATTTTTTGTGGTGTGTAATAATTTCTTTTATAAAACAAAAAAACTGTTTATTTCAAGTGCAAAGGTGATTCAATTAAACTGCGGCATAAAACTTAACAGCTACTCTTTTTATTGAACAAAAATAAAATGTAATTCTATTTAATTCAAAGACGTACATTCTGTAGAACAATTATTTTTTTTTAATTGAAATACGCTCGTTTACTGAGTTTTAATATGCAACAACCTTAAATGATTTTTCTTTGCAAGGCAAGCTTTATATTCAAGCTAAGAAGGAAAATATTGAGAACTTGAAATAAGTTATATAGTATAGTGGTAATCGGACATAAGCCAAAGAAGTCCCAAAGGCATGTTTACCCCAAATTTACAATTCTATGGTAACGAAATCCCATTGGAATTTAAAATAATCTGCTTAGCAAATAACTAGTATACAAATGGGAAACTTTCTTTTTCAATAGGTATCTTATATATAATTGGTCATATTTAAAAATTATGTGAGACTTCATAACAAATGTGTAAATAATGTGATGGAAAGGGATCTGCTGTAACAATTTTTCTCATTTTACCAAAAATACAGATTTGTATAATGGAAGATTTATTATTAATAATTGAGACTTGAGTTGTTTATTAGGGGTAGGGGTCAATTGATTATGTATGCCTGAGCAGGTTCTTTTATAATATGTGTATAACAGCATGAACTAAATTATTTTATTGAATTTTCAAATGTTCCCCATTTTCCTGCAAAATGATTTACTCATCATTTTCTAGTGCTGATGATAGGTAGGGTATTAATTATTGGCCACAAAGGAACCCTGTGGATATATGCTTTTGTCATCAATGCTTATTTAGCAGTGCAGTGCCTTTTGGGAATTTTAGACTGATGTAATGTTATACACTGTAACTGATGAATTTTATGACCTGATTTAGGAAATTACTAAATAGGCTAGTTAAAATGCATGGTTATGTGGAATTTTCTTCAAATACAACTGCACAACTCGATCCAGGTTTGTTAACTTCCAACTTAGACTACATTGCACACTTACCACCAGATATAATATTAATATTAATAAATAAAAGTTTAAAGGTTTAGGTGAAATTAAAACTATTTTTAGGTATAGACATAATAGAAAACCCCTACAACTTCTATGTATACATCCAAACAAAGAAATTGAATTGAATTGTCTATGATTACTAAATAAATACCTGTTATTAATCTTGATTACTGATCACCACAAAATAATGACCTTATCTCAATGTGATGAACAAATTAGATGAAAATGAGAAATTATTAATTTAGAAAAGTGTTCATAACTAATATAATCTTCGTCAAGCGCGGCACAGAAATTAGAATTTCTAAGCGATTTAAAGTCGCGGGTAACTTCTTATAACGTTACGAATAATTCCTACATTTATTATTACGTATGTAATGTTATGCAAAATAATTACAAATACTCACAAAAAAAAGCACAAATCGCTATCGAAACCACTTTGCGCCACTCTCTTATAACGGCACATGACACATTTCACAAGAATCAGACCATCTTGCCCGCGTTCTAAATTAAATGACAATAGCGCTCGGGTGCAATAAATGCATTTCCTTGCAGAAGCAACCCAGGAAGGATAAATAAAATGATAGCACAATTACCAATTCAGCTCGTGACTAGCACTACAAGATTGCAACTCTACAATATGGCGACAATTGAAAACAAAGAAAAAATGTAAAGTAAAATTTCTCACCTGAGTCAACTCTTGATTGACCTGCTTGAAATTCTTTTTGTTTAGATTAGCAACGAGATAATTGATTTGTGATAAGCTAAACGTTAGAGGGTCCAGGTTCATAGTTCCATTAATGCGAAACCGAAAGCTTCAAACACGTTTGAAGCTTTCTCGATTTTTGACGAATAACAACTGTGAACGTGAGTTCTTTTACAGTTTTTTTGCGAAATAACATCAAGCCTAAGGTCAACATCACCAATATTACTATTTTTCACTTTAAATTTAACATATTTTGAACACTTCACAGCAATATTTCATTACTCGAATATTCCGCACTCGGTGACGAAAGCATTCGCCAGTCGCCAGCACAGACCAATAAACATAGACTCTTTTACAGAATAAAGGTTAATAATGAATCTGTTGCTCCAGTCACTAGTGCAAATTTCCACTCTCAGTAGCCTCGTTAATTTATCAACTTGAGAGGTATTGCGATTGTAATACCTAGTCCGACCTAAGAAATTCACTGTTGTTAAAACTGTGGGTAAAACTTTCTCACACGTTATTTTAATTTTTTAACAAGGTATCCTTAATATTTTTTATTATTTGATGAACGTTCGTTTCACAATATTACAAAAATAAATCTTTGAAATTCTTTCTCCTCTCTCCTCATTCTTTTACCTTTGAAAATAAAATCAGGTTAATAAATATTCATTTTAAAACATCTAACTTTAATAATACATACTAATATATACTTTCCTTACTTATGAAATTTGCGTTTTGAGGTATTCGCCACTTTGATTACAAATATCTCTTATTTGGTTAGGAATTCCAATTCCAAATTTATACATCTATATAATAAGGCTTTTGTGTTTCGAAAACCCATATTCATTTGTTTTTTCTTCTTTTGGTTTTCTTTTTGCTTTTTAAGTTTACAAAATGGAAAACTTGAAGTATTGTGTTATTTCCGAAGTGTGTATGTCGGCGGCATTGCAAAAGTAAACACCGCAGAAGAAGCCCCGTGGACGCCCGGAGACTAAAGTTGATACAAAATTAGGGGAGCTTCAATTGACATGTCTAACACATCTACCGTACTCCCCGGACCTTGCTCCAAGATTTTTTATTCGAAATTTTTATAACTTCTTCCGAGGGAACAAATTAAACTCCGATGGCGCCTTCAAAGATTTAATTTATTCCCATCCGAAGGCTTTTTTTAGTAAAGCGATCTATGAAATACCTATGAGCTAGCAAAATTGCATAGACAGCAATGGTACATATTTTGATTAAATAAATATATTTTAAAAAAAACTACTTACGAGTAATATTCCTATAGAAGCTTATTTTTAATAGTCTCTGTAAACTAATACAATAGACACCAATGAGATACCAATGAGACACCAATGCATCCACTGACCATACATCGGTCAGTTGTACACATCAAAATAATAAGCTAACAGTCCTCAGAGACTGGGACCGCGTACCTTAAACTTTAGTTAAGTCATTTTGTCCCATACGAACTTTCATGCTACGACCCACTGCGTTGCAACGCCTAGCCTTCCCCTGAGGCCTTCCCGTTGCCTTATTACCTAAGAGTCGTAACGTGATCTAAAATGGCTTGTGGTCTCCCTGAAGAATAAACCCACTACTATCTTAGATTGCGTAATCACTTACCATAACGTGAGATAGCGGTCAACGTCTTATTTTTAGTGACACAGTCATAAAAAAATAGCAAATTAGCTATTTTTATTTCTATTTTTTAAGCCAAGTAGGTTTCCTAAAGACGAAGTAATGGAAGACCAATTCCAAAAATTGTGTTTATATACCTAAAATGTCCACTCCCAAGTTCAGTCGATATCGGACCTAGACTATGTTAATTAAGTAAATTGTTTTTTTAATTTAGTTTAAGTGACCTTATTTATGGATTTTGCACTATTTAACTCGGTCCCTATAGTAGACTTTTTCTCATTACTAAGTTAAAGTCAGAAAACCCGTATCTTTAAAAAAAAAAATAAAGATCGTATTAGTGCATAAAAGTTTCTGATTCTATGAAGGGAATGAGTATACAAGCAATGCGTTACTCTTTGCTATTATTCTGTAATACTATGGGCATTTTGTCTATGCTAGTCGAGTGGTCACAGATTAAAAACTTTTGACGTATGGTGTGGTGGAATTTGGAAAATTGTGAAAATTGTTTAGCAATTATTGCCTATAATTATCTTAAATTTTGGTTAGTTATTATTATATTCGTGAAATTCTAGCAAAATATAATATTCATAACATTTTCGATTAATATGTGTTAAAGTAGGCTGAGCCTACTAATACTATACATTTGGAAAGGTTATTCTTCTAAATTTCATAATGTTTTATTAAACTAAATTAGAAGTATCAGTTTAGTTAGCCTATGCTTATGCCTGTGTTAAGACAAATCATATTTTGGCACAACTACTGGAACAAACTCACGATCTAGTTATCGAAGTTAGTTATGTAACAATCACTGAAATTTATATCCAAAATACCTACCCAATGTGCGAATATTCTATTTTAATGAGTTAAATACGCTTAACGTAGTAGGTAATGTAATAAGAGTTTGCAATTAGATCTAGTTAAGATCTAATTTGTTAACCCTTATTACATTACTGCAATAGTCATCCGGTAAACAAGGAAACTTTTTTGCAGGGCAGTATCAAACAATCGAGTTTGTCCGAGTTGTAGAGTGCTGCCCAAGACCACCAGTTGTCGGTATTTTTACAAAAATATACGTTGTAGTCCAACAAATTACAGATCCAATTATAAGACCACTCTGAAGTACAATTCTACCTACCTGCCTATGTACTTTTTTTTAAAACCTTTCTGCAGTTCCGTTGTAAATAATTATTCTCTGTTACAGATTATATGGCGATTGGAAGGTTCCTCCGCAAGAACCTGGTTAGCATAACTTTTCCTACATTAACCTTAACTTGTATTTTGCTTGATTGGAATCACACTAGGAAGTGGAAAGCCGCACAACAAAAAAACTGAAATGGCCATCTTTGGAATCACTTCACGTTATATATGGTTTGGAGTGCCCCTAACTGGATTCTTCTTTGGGAAGTTTCTTGACGACCAAGAAACCCTCAGGATGACAAGCTTTAGAGACAAGTCGGCCCTATATTCAGGAAGGGTGAAGGAAGGAGACCCCCCATCGTGGCCTTGAATTTAATAATGTAGAAAAACCTGATTTGGTTCAATAAATTTAGTTAATAAATAACCAATTTCTTTTATTCTTTTGTGGTACCCAAACAATAATTTGATAAAGTCTCCTGGTATTGTACGTGCAAGCTAGCACTTACCAATCTTCCTTTTTTAAAGCTATTTGTATGTACATTTATACTTTGCACACAATGCTAGCTTTTTTTTGGCTACATATTCACACTTTGTAAACAAAGCAGTATTGTTAAAGAGCTATCTCTTCAAGAAACACTTCAGGTTTGGGAGATATCGATAAGGTGGGTATTGGTAGGTGGTGGTGTTATGAACAGAACATACATGCTTGAACATCTAATAAGAAATCCACCATGACTAAGAAACTTGAATTAACATGAAATGGAGTTGTAATACACAGTGCAGAAGAGAACAGTTTAGTAGTTTCTGCTTATAGTTTCTATAAAAAATTCACAGACTTGCACAAAACATATTGTTTACACCCATTGACCTCTATTAAGGTCAGTGTATGTTGGTACCTAATGGCCTATTTTGAATTTGCTCAATGGACCAGATTTAAATCAGGGTAATTTATGGTTAGGGTTGCCAACTTTTTTGATTTCACAGTTAAGAATAGTACCAGCTTATAAATAGAATACATTTATTTTTATTCTATTTAGGTATTCTTTGATATAATCAAAATATGATTAAACCACAGGTTAATGTAAATATCACAATATCTCCCAAAAGTAATTTTAAAACATGGATAACATCTTGGCGGCTTTTGCTTGGGGATACAAAAAAAGTTATATATTTAGATCTAGCCAAACTGCAAGGTGTAACTTAAAAGTAGGTTAAAGACAAAAATGTCGATTGGTAATTATCTTTAAAAATTGTAATTTAAACTTTTACTCCCAAGAGTCACCGATGTTCCTGAGTAATGAGTTGAAGATTTGAGGCTATGAAAAGTGTTCATAATTATGGGCCCCGAATGCTCAAGTCAAGTCACTCAACGGGCAATGGAGCGAGCTGTACTTGGAGTATCTCTGTGACTGTGGGAATGTGCACCGCATTTAGAAATATGGAGGTTGGAGTGGTGACCTCGAACTGTAAAATTTACACAATGATAATATAGAAACATACTTATTTTAAGAGTATCGTTCTCACTATAATGAGTATGGTTGGCAATGAATGGAGGAGAATGGATAGAAAGAAGTATCGTACTGACATGTGCTTCGTACTCATGAAATAGTTTCGATATTAATTATAACCGTGTCATCGATATTTTTACGTGTTCAACTGGAATTTTTATCGACTTTTAATCGATCAATATTTTCCTGTCTTATCTTGCTCATTTCATAGAACGTCCCTAGGCCAACTGTGACATTTTGGTGTCATTTGTCAATAACTGACAGTTATGACAGTAGGTAACTTATTTGTCATTGATGGATTGAAAAAATACACAAAATCAACCTAACATATTTTCAATTTTCATTAATTTTTTTCCGTGTGATAAATTGTATATAAGAAAGTGCTCCAGATGTTATCAATAAAACGTTTGCCCGCACTGTCTCCCTCGAGAATTCAGTCGAATCTTCATTTTCAGTTGAAAAATGGTTTAATTGAGCGACAAATAAGTAAACACTACCACTCGAATTTATTAAGTTTATGTAAATCGGTATCTGCTTTGCATAGTTTAACAAGAAAATCGCGACATCCCGTAAGTATTAGCTGGCAGGAGAACAAAATTATTAAAAAATGCAGCTTTTATTAAAATTGCGCAACAATTCGGAATCTTCATCCTTCTGTCCTATGAGAGAGAACTGGAATTGTAAATGGCCTAAAGTGAGAAATTGAGTAGGTGTAGGCTGATTGTGATGGGGATTAATGCTATATATTTTGTATCTTTTACAGCAATTACAACATTTCAATGCAGAATTTAAAGCTGCGTGCAGTCTACTCCAACGCTCCGACTTACCTGGTTTAAATTTGTTTCATAATAACTCAAATATAAGAAATTTACATACAAGCTCTACATATTACAATCAAAATGAAAATAAGGATAAGGTATGTTGCATAATATTACCTATTGTATAGTAACTGATAGGTATCGTAATTTTTTTATATGGAAAATCATATTACAGATTCAGCGCAACATTGGCCACCACCTATAAATCTATTAATCCACAATTTTCCACAAAACCCCAATCCACAATGTAGCATTGCTTACTAGCTTATTACATTGTTTATGTTTAGCACTCTTCTAGGAAAAGATTTTTTTAATGGCATTTTTAAACTGTATAACTAACTCTTGAACTTTAATATTAATATAGATTTTATTTAGTTTTATAACAATCCATGCTTCCAAATGCATAAATTGTGAAGTTTTTTGAACTGTTTTGGAGATGAGGATCTATGTAGTTACTACAATTCTTCAGTAATTGAGAAAGTGTCTCAAGGGAGAAGTTAGAGTTTGATATTGCCAGGTTACAAACATGTTACTCTTTTAAGAATATATTTATTTTCTGGGGAATCAACTAAGTATTGTGTATTGTTTTGGGCATATGCATATCAAGCATTCCACCTAAGCCAACATGTGGACATGCCATAATAGTATGATATTGAGTCATTGTAAAGTACAACTGTAAGCTTGTAAAGAAATGTATTGTTTGGACTAAATGGATAAAATGCAGCATAAAAAACACAAGTGTAACTTCTATTCAGACTAAAAATTGGTAAACCCAGAGGAGGCTAAACAAGATGGCAACCATTATTGGTTGACAACATGATTTGCTTCTATCACATCATGTCATTAACAATATAGTAGTTCTAGTTGATGTAACTAAGCAGAACTTGAAGTTGCAGTATTTAGTACTGCACAAATTCTGGGTGTAGTTTGAAACTGCTTGGGATGTTATACCTCTCAACACTATTGAGAATATGGTAGCACCTCTCAACACTTAGTTTGTTGTGGGTATCTTATACCAAGGCTTGCAAAAGCCTTAATGGCTGGCTAATCCACTTCTGAAGAATATTTTTTTTTATTCCACTACACTAGGGTCTAACTTCCTTGACTTTGTCACATCTTTGTCTGTAGGGTGGTAGCCACAGCCACACACACAAGACCAGACCAGAGGAAATAGAGAAATAATAAATTCTCAAATGGCCCCATGCTGGGAATCAAGCCTCGTACCTCCTAATTAAATTCACAGTGCTCACCGTTTGAACCAGTTCCCAAATCTGAAAACTAAACTAAAATAACAGTTCTTGAAGATTAGAACATTCATTAGTAGTATTGCTCTTTTCACTAATTTTTCTATGTTAAAGAATAGTACTATTTTTTGAAATGTCAATTTAGTTAAAGCTTACAATATGGCACCATTATATAACAGTCTCCCGCTGTGTCTGTCTGCCTATCTGTCAGAATGCAATAAACTAGAAAAAAAAACAGTCAATTCGAGAACTTCCTTCTTTTTTAGAGTCTGTTGATAAAGGTTTGTCACACTGTTTGCACCAATCGACATGGCAGTGATAAATGGGTCACTGGGTTTATAATTCATTAAAGTTTCCCGTAAATTGGCTAAAGTTAAATTAGGAAAAAAAATCATGCCAACTGAAATTTTGATATTGATGGTACTTATATTTTATGTACTACATGGTTAATTACATACTAATCATCACTTATAAAGTAGTACCCGAGGCTATATGTTTGACTGATACAGTAAAAAAATCTGTTTTTGTTTCTATTATGTTAATTCCTTTTTACTGTCCATTTTTCAGGATGGTAATAAGAAAAAAGAGAATGAAGAGCCAAATATACCGTCCTTGTTAATTAAAGCAGCATTTTGGATGTTGATGACTTTTACTCTGATAGCGCTGAGTTCATACCTGGTGCCAGGTGACAACACACAGGGTGAAGTAAGTACAAAAAAAGATAATATGACAGTCGCCCTATTAAAAATACAGTTTGGTTCATATTTTATTGTTTATATCATGTTTTATTCTTATTCAACAGATGATCAGATATGTGTCTTGGAATGAATTCATTTATTCCATGCTTTCAAAGGGCGAGGTGGAAGAAATAATTGTGCGACCGGACTTGGAAATTGTCACTATTATTTTGTATGAGGGAGCTGTTATAAAAGGAAAGAGGGTAAGTCAGTGAAAATGAAATAAGCTAACACATTATTGATTAAATAAAACTTGACATTTATCTATCTATAGATAGAAACGAGACTATGTAATTATAACACTGAAACAATTTAAAAATAACATGTAATAACGATGTAAGTTGACTGAATGCCTCGTTGGTCTAGTGGTTAGCATGTTTAACTACGGATCACGAGGTTCTGACTTCAAAACTACATCAAGCCAAAAATTGTTAGGTAATGTGGTTATCCTGTCAAAGAATTTACATTACCAGTCGGCAGTTAGTAAATTAACGGCGATAACCCCCGTGCCTCGGAGAGCATGTTAAGCCGTCGGTCCCGGTTATTATCAAAAACTTGTGACACGTCGTTAAAGCCCACCAACCCGCATTGGAGCAGAGTGCTGGTTCTATACTTTTAAACCATCTCCCTTATACAAGAGACCTATGCCTGAGGTGCGTAAATAGTCTGGGGACGATGATGTTTAAGTTATTGAGATGGTTTTAACAATTATTGTTAAATTAACATGGGTATGTATTCAAAATTAACATGATCGATTTGCTATGATTTTAGGCAAACCATCGAGTCTATCATATGAATGTCGGCAATATACAACGCTTTGAGGAAAAACTTCGCGAGACTGAATCGAGCTTAGGCGTCAAAGAGGGTGAGTTAGATATCGGCCTATATTGGTGCTAGTACTGTTACACACAAATCTCTTACCTTAATGTGGATGCTACAACAGGTGACGGACAAGCGAACCGGCTATACCATAGACTAAACTCCGCGAGCTACGAGCGGTCGGCTAATTTTCAATCATATATCTCTCATCGCCTTACGATAAATATACAACGTGTAAAGTAATAACGAAATAATGTTTCAGGGTGCATACGTATATTTCATAAGGAATCACCCTGTAAAAATATTAAATCAAAAGAAGCATATTTATTTTTCCATACAAACGAATTCAAAACATTCTAAGTGTTTACTTTTGACAACCCTATTGAAGATAAAAGACCGACACGTGCGTAGTACCTACGCTACGTTATGCGTACCTAATAAAGTGACAGGAGTCACTTGATTTTATTTTTGCATGTGATATTAGAGCTGTATCTGATTTCCTTCAGTAATAACTATGGAAATGGTTTACTCATAAACTACTAGCGTTACGGTTTCACAGATAAGTCTTAGAGACAGACAATGCCAGTCCACGGTTGGACTTATGAAAATTTGCCCATATTCACCAAGCTGACGGGGTGATTATCGCAGTATATGGTAGTACTAGCACATAGGACGCTACCGCCCGTTCTCCTGCTTTATTTCCTTAGTGGCCTCGTGCGACTCCCGCGTGAATAGTAGGGGTGGCCACGACAGTATTCTGATGTGCCGTCACCACACACCATCATCGAAACGAACAGAAAAAAAACGTTCTTGTGAATTTGACATGACAGCACCTCTTGTGGCGTCCTCAAAGCTATAGATCAGGTTTAAAAATAGTTCCATCCTTTTCTGTGTATGTGACCTGTAAAGTTTGACGTTTGTGTGAAACAGAGTCAACACCAATGGTGCCAATTCTGTTGTACTATACATACTACTATAAATAATACGATAATACAGACATCACCATCTAGCCCCAAAGTAAGCGTAGCTTGTGTTATGGGTACTAAGATAACTGATGAATACTTTTATAAATAGTATAAATACGTATAATATACAAATAAACACCCAGACACTGAAAAACACTCATGGTCATCACACAAACATTTTTTAGTTGTGGGAATCGAACCCTCGGCCTTTACTCGGAAAGCAGGGCGCTGCCCACTGCGCCAATCGGCCGTCAAACATAAAACTCTAAACTTGCCATGTTTAAAAGTAGTGCTATCCTTTTGCAGGATTTAGAGTGTAAAGGACAGTACTATTTTTTACCTGTCAATTGGTTTAGTTTAGATATTTGTTAACTCCCTACGAAAAAACGACGAGTCTCTGGTGTCTGTCTGTGGCATCGTAGCTCCCGAAAGGATAACCCGATTTTGATTTGGTTTTTTTGTTTGAGGGATGATTTAGTCGGGAGTTTTTTTAGCTATGTTTAAAGAAAATCGGTCCAAGATGGTCGTCGCAGGGTGATTATATGTTTTATCACAACTCCCTTATATGCGCATCAAATAAAAAGGCTAGTAAAATGGTGAAAATTATTTTATTGTCTGATCAATGCCCCTAGGTAGAGGAAAGTGGAGTAATGACTGACAATTATGCTATGACATAATGAATTTTGGTTTTATGTCAACATCATCATGATCTTAATATCAACCGATAGACGTCCACTGTTGGACATAAGTCTTTTGTAGGGAGTTCCAAATTCCACGGTTTTAAGCCGCTTAAGTCCAACGGCTACGTGCGATGCGCTGAATCTCGTCTGTCCACCTTGTTATGGATCGACCAACGCTGTCCTTACCAGTGCAGGGCTGACATTCCAGCCCCTTGGGACCCTAACGTCCAGCTTTTTTCTTATGTGCCCGTTTTTATGTAGCTTAATTTAGTTTTAATTCTATGTACAGTGGCGTGCACAGGGTTATCGACCAGGGTATGCATAAAGAAGGAAAATTGTTCTCCTTAAGAAACACACAAAAATTCTAGGTTAGGCAGTGCTTTTGTGCTTGTATGAAGTGCACGCCACTGGCTATGTACAATATAATTGGCGCCATTGTTATAATACAAATGTACTTCCTGTGAGATTGAAGATTCAAATAGGCTGATGAATATTTTAGGCGTACGCGTCATATACGACCGAAATGGTAGTGTAGCGGGGAAAATCTTCACTACTCTTCTCATCGCTGCCGTCATACTCTCCTTCCTGTATTCTACCAAGTCGATGAAGATGAACATCAACTTAGGCGGATTTGTAAGCATAGTTAATTATAACTCTCTAAATCATCACCACCACAACCACCACCACCACCACCACAACCACCACCACCACCACCACCACCACCACCACCACCACCACCACCACCACCACCACCACCACCACCATATTTAAGCACATATTTTGAATAGTGCTATGCTAGCTTCCTTTATCGATCTATCATAATCATCGACATTTTAAGCAACCCATTGCCGGCCTACTCGAGGTCACATTCTTTCGACGTATTTATTATATATAGTGATAGATTTCACAAGCTTCTGAAAACAATATAGAACGCAAGACATTTTCCTTCCCTGTAAAACAAGTGACATTTAATTTCTTAACTGAAAAAAATACAATAAACTATAACATTTTATCTGACCATTGGAAAAGCCTACGACAGATGGAAATAACAAATTAAAAAAATAAATTAAAAGTGCTACATTTGTAATACATGTATCAAAATCAAAACTCAAAAATAACTGGACTGATTTGTTTATATTTTTATGTTTTGTTTTTTTCAATAAAGCGGTGTTTTAAACAGCAAAAATCGGATGGCGCTCTTTAGGTAGTATAAAGTTTATCAGGTCATCTAGTTTGTATTAAATAATTACAGAGTCAATTGAGAAGGGCAAAGTTCACACTAGTGGATTCTATGAGTGGACAGGGCAAAGGAGTCAAGTTCCAAGACGTGGCCGGCCTTAAGGAGGCAAAGATTGAAGTTATGGAGTTCGTAGATTATCTGAAGAGACCAGAGCATTACAAAAGTTTGGGAGCGAAGGTACGTAAAGCAGTTATTAAGGTACTGAGAATAACGTTGCTGACTTCTTTTGTAAGAAACAAAATAAAGAACCGGCTTCTAAAACACATCCCTTATAGCAAATTTTTATTGGTATTTTTAGAATGCCATCGATTGCCATGGGAGACAGAGGTATGCCTTCTTTTTGTCCGTGGAAGTATCTTTGGTCCAAAATTCTACGCGGCTATACCGTACTCTTAAAAGATTCAAATTTGAAAGAATAATAAACGTACAATCGGAGCTTCCTCTTATCTATTCCAGAAAAATTTACTTAGAACAAAGTCTATTTAATTAAATATCAGTTAGATCATTCATTTAATTACCAAATACACTAGCTAAATACATAGATGTTAAGTTACATAAAGCTAAAAAAAAACTTTAAATATAATAAATTTAGAGATGTACCGAGTCACACCGCGTACCAGTACCGATTTTACTCGGTTTCATTGTCGCCAAACCGAGTTACTCAGTTTAGGTTTCCACACCTTTGAGAAGCAAAAACAAGTTTATGCAGGCGTGGCAACCCGGGCTGCGAGCGTGGATCATACTGCTTCCGCTTTAAGTGCCCTTTATGCAATTTTTGTACGTCTCGCATACAGAAAGCAAATGTCTTTTATGCAAGTTGAATACGTCTCGTACATAGAGAACAAGTGTCGCTTATGCATGTTTTGTATGTTGCGTATAAAGAGAGCGATTGTCATTTATGCAAATTTGGTATGTCTCGTATGCAGGAAGCAAGTGTCTTTATACATTTTTAGTAGACACAAATGTACGTATACCTATGTAGTTTAGTACGTCTCATATTCAGTTCGCAAGTAGCTCTATGCAAGCTTAGTACGTTTTGTATGCAGAGAGCAAATGTCGTTTATGCAAAAAAATCTATGTAACGTGTAAAGGTCACAAGTGTCTTTAATGCAAGTTTAATACGTTTCGAGTAATAAACGAGTACTCGGTACATCAATACACTTTACACAATCGGTTTAAGTTAAAAAATAGTGCAGTTACATATCTCGCAGAACTGCGAGCAACCTTGCTCCAAGGATCCGCAAATATGATACTTTGAAGTGGTCAGCGGTGAACAAAATTTCTTATTATTTTACAGGTACCTAAAGGTGCATTGTTGCTGGGACCTCCGGGTTGCGGGAAGACCATGCTGGCAAAAGCTGTAGCTACCGAATCTAATGTACCGTTCCTGTCCATGAACGGATCGGAGTTTATCGAGATGATCGGTGGCCTAGGAGCCGCAAGGGTAAGGTAAGGTTCTAGAGGGCTACAATCCAGAAAATTAAAGCCCGTAAATAATAAGCGAAGGGGGTGATAGCCTAGTGGGTAAGGCTTCGGATTTCCTTTCGTGGAGACCGAGTTCGAGCCCCGGTACACACCACTAATTTTTGGTTCTTATGTGCGTTTTTAATTCAAGCAATTTAAATATCACTTGCTTTAAACGGTGACGGCGAGGAAACCTGTATGAGTGAAGTCCACCAATCCGCACAGGGCCGGCGTGGTTGACTACGGCCTTAACCCCTTCTCATTGTGGGAGGAGACCTCTGACTTGTATGCTTTGATATCAAAATGTAGAGTCGTGGTTAACAGGCATAGTAACAAAAAATATGGTATTAATCGAAAAGCGTATTTGAGATTGGTATTTATTATCAATAAATAAAACTGCAATTTGTGCGAACAAAACGTTTAATTTCTGCAGAAATAAGATATATTTTTGGAAATAGTAGACACTTCTGAACATCATAAGGCGGATTTTCATTATAATTAGTCATAATGGCTATTGTTATACCTTTATTTAATTTCAAATTAATTTTGAATATTGTAAATTTTTTACAGAGATCTCTTCAAAGAAGCCAGTGCTCGAGCACCCTGTATAATCTATATAGACGAGATGGACGCAGTGGGCAGAGCAAGATCCTCGGGGGCGTCATCATGGGGTCCAGGGGGCGGTGAAGGGGAGCAGACCCTGAACCAGTTGCTAGTTGAAATGGATGGAATGAAGAGTCGCGAAGGCGTTGTGGTGTTAGCATCGACCAACAGAGCTGATGTTTTGGACAAGGTCAGTTATTCAATTCCTATTATTAAGAAAGAAAGTTATCAATTTATTCTAATCAATAATAATGAAAACATCGCAAATACCAATCTTATATCTTATACTAATATATAAAGCTGAGGAGTTTGTTTGTTTGTTTGCTTGAACGCGATGATCTCAGGAACTACTTAATAATGTATCCATTATATCCAGAAGCGGTACTCGAGCTCACATATAAAATAATTAACCATCACAGTAAAGGTGACAAAGATGTAACAGTTTTTTTGGACCTAGCAAAGGCATTTGACACTGTACAAATTCCTTCACTGTTAGTAAAACTCGAAGGAATGGGTATTCGTGGAAATAAACTAAATCTTTTCGAAGCTACCTCTCCGCTCGCTTCCAAATCACTTAAATCCACTCGAGTGATGAGCTACCAATTTCTTATGGCGTCCCGCAGGGTAGCATTATAGGCCCAACACTGTCATATTTATAAATAATTTATGTAACCTGCATCTACCCAACTGCAAAATAGTCTCCTTCGCCGATTATACTGCATTAACTTTCGCTGGTACAAACAAAAGTGAGTTCGATTAAATTACTATCACACACACACGCACGGACACTTACACATACATACGCATACGCATACGCACACGCACACGCACTGGCACACACACTCGCACACGCGCACACACACCATTGTATAAACATCGCCTAAATCATTAGGTATTCTTTGCACGTCTTCGTCAGTGGGGTGGTAACAACCGTATTCCTTATCCTATTCTCTCTCCCTTGCACAGGCGTTACTTCGGCCCGGTCGTTTTGACAGGCACATTCTGATTGATCTGCCGACATTGCAAGAGCGGGAGGAGATTTTCGAGAGGCATCTCAAAAGTATCGTACTGGAGCCTTTGCAACAGCATTACGTTAAACGGTAGGCCTCTATTTATTAGTATTGAATTTTTAGAATGTTACGTAAGCCTATCCGCTAGATAAGCTTTTATTTAAACTTTTTATTTGTACACCAATATGGGGCCGTTCAAGTATTATAGTAGTAGATAACATAATTATTTACCTTTGTACACATCGCAACCAGTGGCGTGCACCGGTTTTCATACCAGAGTATGTATACAGTAGAGAAATTTCATAAAAGAGCAAAAACCTGCTATGGAAATACGAGTAGGGTAGGCAATTTTAGGGCAGGCAGTGCTTTCGTGCATATATGAAGTGAGATTTTCACTGTTGTTTGGACACAAAGCAATGCATGCAATAATGGCTATGTGAGGGTTATGTATGTTCTTGATTCTGAAATAAATAAAAAACGCCTTTAAGCATCAAGCGGCGATATAGCATCATGTTTAAGTTACTCTGTTGTAGTGGATTCCGTTGGCTACTTATATTCCATGCTTTCGATGAGACTTTATTATTGAACCTAGGTTTAGGAAAGGCTCATACCTAAAATCGGCCGATCATAGTTTATAAGTTTTGGAGCATTTATATAATACATAAATCTTTTCATTCTGATCAGGAATGTATACATGTAGTATTTTTCAAAACTTTATATAAATATATATATAAAATTTGGAACAACTAAAAACCTTAAATAAATAAAAAAATACTCTATAATTCGTTTGAGGTGACTGAGGCATTTATAGCTATCGAGAATATATGTACCTATTCTGAAAGAAATATGGTCGCGAATATCATATCTTTTAAACGCTGAGAAGAATTGAATAGTTTTAAATTATTTACTCTACTCCCATGCTTTAGATCATCTGTAGAACATTCCGAATCTCTCTGATTGTGTTGGTTGGTAAAACACCTAATGTCATAATAACCACTCATGTAATACTATTATCACCCACACTCGTAAGCACTATAACTGCATTCAGCATCTTAACACCCTCATGTTCTATTAATTCTACGTTCGTAAGAGTTACGGAAATTCAAGTAGGCGTAGACCTTTCTGTGAAAGAGGTTGTTGACAGGGTTCTCAGCGGTATTTTCGGGGTTCCGGGCAGAACCCCGGAGATACAGCTACGCTTGAATCGGTCGCTAAGCGGCATTGTTACAATGCTGTATTCCGGTCGGACGGGCGTGTTGGTGTCATTAAAGGCATATTGATGGACACATGTCGGCATGTTGCAGGACGTGGTCCATGCCCTGCGAATTGTTGCTCTGTTTATATTGGTGATACATTTCTGGTTACCATCAGGTAGGCTAACTTGGTCCGTCAATTCATACCGATATTATTTTCTTCTTGAGCTGTGTTTAACGCCTTTGGTTGCCTGGATGAGATCGCTATGTAGCAATAAGGCCGCCAAATTGTATACTTTTGGTGATAAGGCCGCCTTTGCACCCCAGCACTAAGTACTGTTTTCCTTATAAAATTCCTAATGTGTTGTGTTGCAATAAAGTGTTTCTATTCTATTCTGTTCTACTTTTTGTCAAATTTTTATTTATAATTTTTCTATATGTTTATATGGTGTACAATAAAAGTGTATTCATTAATTTATTCATTCATTATGAATGCGAAATGTGCTTTTTTATTGGTTTGTTTCTCCTTACTTAACCTTTAACCAAGCGATCAATCTACTTGTGTTCTGGGCTAGTTGAAAGGACGAAAAGTAACAGTATACTTTTGGTCCTGGACAACATTCGTATTCTTACACCGAACATCGTTCTTACTTCACAAATCAACCAAAACGATTTATACACTGTGAAAACAAGTAAGTTGGTATGTTCAATGGTTGGCTATTCCTGTCAGGCTCGCATACCTAACTCCGGGATTCAGCGGAGCGGACATCGCGAATGTTTGCAACGAGGCAGCGTTACATGCTGCTCGTCACAAGCAGAACATTGTCAAAGCGACCGACTTAGAATACGCCGTCGAGAGAGTTGTTGGTGAGCACATATAATAACCCCCTTATCTCCACTTTACTCACTCTGATGACAATGTTTCAACGCTGTTGAGACGAGCATCTACCAAAAAATTAATGGCTTCGAATCGCTTTACTCTTAATCATCATCATCAGCATCGTATCAACCCATTACCCACCCTCAATGGGAAGGGGTTAACGCCAGCGCGGAATGGTGGACTCCATACACCTTTGGGAACATTATGCAAAACTCTCAGGCATGCAGGTTTCCTCACGATGTTTTCCTGGGATTCTTACTGGGTCCCCCGAAAGTGACATTTAAGTCACACACTTTATACTAGATGCTTAATCATCATCATACATGTCTCGCCGTCTACGTAAGACGATTCAAACATTGTCTCGGAGACATTTTCTCCTGTGACTGTATCCGACCAATTCGTGAGCGACAATTTCGACCAAACTTGCTACACCAAAAAATGACCACCAACGCATTCGCGACACTGATCCGCCTCTTCGCTCTCCTCAATGCATTAACACCAAACCACGACTCCACACCCCTCCCGGAAACAACCTCTCCATCCACTCCTGGCCTCCTGTGATAATAAAGTAATTTCCTCACTTGTCTTACTCTAAAGCCTATTGAGTATTATTTCGGTTTTCATTACACATTGTATATGTTATAAATTACTTGTACTTTAACTCCAGGTGGTACGGAAAAACGCAGCCACGCAATGTCACCAGGGGAAAAGAAGATTGTAGCGTTTCATGAATCTGGCCATGCGCTAGTAGGCTGGCTTCTAGAACACACCGACGCCCTCCTCAAGGTCACAATTGTGCCCCGGACCAACAAGGCGCTTGGATTCGCCCAATATACCACTTCCGATCAGAAGTTGTATTCCAAAGAGGAGGTATATTAGAATTCTTATCCATATTAATATTTACTATTGCCCGCGACTTTCTCAGAGTTATAATCCGGGATAGAATGTATCAAATGGCAATCTCCGGGATGCAAAATTCTTTCTACCGAGTCATTTTATGTTCAGTTTATTTCTCTCTCTCTTTCTCATTCTCTTTTTGTCCTTTGTGCGGTCTTGCGCCAAGTGAAACAATGTTTCCACACTAACGATATTGGTCCATTAACGCATGTTGCGCAACCATGACTTTTCCTTATTCCAACACGTCGTTTGCCCTCTACTTTGCCCATCATTTTGAGCTGGAGCAGTTGTTATCGCTCATGTCTCAGTATGTGGCCCAGATATTTGACTTTTCTCTTTTTAATGATTGGCAGTAATCCCCGGATTCTGGCGACGCGTTGGAGTACTCTCACATTAAAAACTTTCTGTGTCCAGTTAATGCGGAGCATGTATATGTAACAAATAACATTTTTAATTCCCGCGGGTTATATGTACCAGCAACTTTTTATGCATGAATATTATTGTATGCCCATCCTCAGGATACAAGCTGCATGTGTGCCAAATTTCATCAAGATCGCTTCAACGATTTAGATGAACATTGTAAATAAACAAATTAATCAAAAACTTTCGTATTTAAACTACGCCGAACTCGACTCCCTCGTTAATTTTTATGATGCGTAGGCGTGACGTCATAGAGGAGCGTCGTGCCGCTTGCCCTGACGGCATGCTGGTCAATGTACTAATAGATGTTTCACATCATAAAGCTGAAAAAAACTAAATAATTATGCTTTCAGCTTTTCGACCGCATGTGTATGGCGCTAGGAGGGAGAGCAGCTGAAGCTATCACTTTCAACTCGATAACCAGCGGTGCCCAGAACGACCTGGAGAAAGTCACCAAAATTGCGTATGCGGAGGTAACGTTAATGATAAACCAAATGAAATAACCACCACCATTACCGGCCTACTACTGGCCACAGGTCCCACAATGAGAAGGGGTTAAGGCTGTAGTCTACAACGCATACATAAATAATTACAATAAACAGACAAACACACAGTAACTGAAAAACATTCATCACACAAACATTTTCCAGTTGCGGGAATCGAACCCACGGCCTTGGACTCAGAATGCAGGGTCGCGGCCCACTGCGCCAATCAATCCGTCCTCAATCGGCACTGGTTCAGCTTGGAGATTACGGTGTTTATTTATTTATTTATTTATTTATTTATATCCTTATAAGTTTTGACAGCTAGTCAAAACTTATACTAAGTCAGTTACAGACAGGTTTTAACCCCTTCTCATTGTGGGGAGAGACCCATGACCTGTAGTGGGCCCTGTCCGGTAATGGGTTGATATGATGATGACGATGATGAGTCTTAGATATGTATGCAGGAACGAGAAAAAATGGTAAAAGCCGCTAGTGTTGACAATAATTTATTGGAGTTTACTCCTTAAGAATCGATTTTCTTATATATAACGCCCGGTATGAGAAAAATGTGAGGAGTAAGATCTACTGATAAATGACCTCGTTACGTTTTCGATTTGCGACGTTGCATGCCCGGCAACTGTGATGCGCAAACATGCAACGTCGCTTTCGTTTAATTAACTTATTTTTCCTATTTAAGTTACCAAGGAAACCGAATGATATCTAGATCAAGAAATAAACACATAAATGTATGGGACAGAGTGAGATAGAAAACATTATACATTTTTTTCCTGTTATTGTTACCATGGAAACTAAATAATAATCATTAAATTTAACCTTATAGTTCTGATACTCTACATCCACCTCAATGTCTCGTTGGCTACTTTTCAGAAGTTACACTTCCGCCGTGTGTGAATAAATTGCACATGATTTTTAATTTACCCTTTCATATGGTATTAATCTTTATTCAGTTAAATAAACTCTTTTTGCGTATGTTTCGACAATCGTTCTTAAGGAGTAAACTCCAGTCGTGCGTCGGAGTTGACACACACTTTTTATTTTTATCCTTTCAGGTGCGAGTTTTCGGCATGTCACCAACAGTTGGACTGCTGTCATTCCCAGATATAAAAGATCGAGAGAAGTCTCCCTTTAGTAAAGCGCTCAAAAACCTGATAGACATGGAGGCGAAGAAACTGATCGCTGATGCTTACTTCCGCACCGAGGATATATTGAGAAAGAACCAGGACAAGCTTAAAGCGGTTAGTTGACGAAATATCGTTACTTTATTAGCTCTATATATATTATACTAGCGGACCCCAGCGCCATCTGTCGGGCTGATTTGTGAATCTAAACCATCCACCCAAACGTATACCAAAAAAATCATTCAATACCGTCCAGCCGTTTTTGAGGAGTTCAGTGACATACACACGCACACAAGAATATACAACGTGTAACAGAATTACGAAATAATGTTGAAGGATGCATAAATATACTTGATCTGGAATCACCCTGTAATAATATTAAATCAACAAAAGCATATTTATTTTTCCATACAAACGAATTAATAATTGTAAACTTATGACAACACTATTAAAGATAAAAGACCGACACGCGCATAGTACCTACGCTACGCGACGCGTACCTATACAGTGACAGGAGTCACATGATTTTATGTTTGCGTGTACTGTTATGACTGTATCTGTGTTTTTTTTTTGTAAAAACTATGGCAGTGGTTTACTCAAAAACTATTAGCGTTTCGTTTTCACAGATAAGCCTCAGAGACAGTAAATAATGTGCCTCTAAAGCCTGTAAAGTATTATTTCAGGTTTCATTTACACGTTGTATAGACTAACGCTTGACTGCAATCACACCTGTTGGTAAGACCAGCCTACGATTGAGCGCGCTTGCCTAGAAGTTGCCTATTTACTCTGCATTTGAAGCTACCCAGATTATAGGTATTGGGGAAGACGGAAGATGGAAGGGCATTCCAGACCTTTGCATTGCGTATCAGAACTGAAGAAGCAAAGCGCTTCGTACTTGTTGATGGTATTTCAATAACGTGACGGTGCAGATTCTTTCGGTGCCTCGCAGTTCGATGGTAGAAAGGAGATGGGTTTAACCAAATCGAATAGCTCCTATATAAAGAATAGGAAAGGGGTCATTATCATCAACCCTTCACCGGCCCATTTCAGGGCAGTCTTAGAATGAGAAGGGTTTAGGCCGTACACCAAAATCCCTGAAGGCGGAGTGCCCGGGGATAAAACTCGCGCCGCCCAAAAGTGAAACCGAAACCCTAATCTGTGGCTATTGCCACTGGAAAGTATAGCACTACTTAATCTTTTCAATGTTTGATCTGAAGATTTTGGATTATATTATTTTTTGACGGCCGACCGAGTGGGCAGCGACCCTGCTTTCAGAGTACAAGGCCATGGGTTCGATTCCCCAACTGGAAAATTTTCGTGTGATGAAAATAAATGTTTTTCAGTGTCTGGGTCAGTGTTTATCTGTATATTACAAATACTTATGTATATTATTCATAAAAATATTCATCTGTCATCTTAGTACCCATAACCACAAGCTACGCTTACTTTGGGGCTAGATAGCGATGTGTGTATTGTTTTAGTAGAATATTTATTGTATATCGCTCATTACTTTCAGGTGTAAGTTGACACTGAATTAAAAAACGCAAACATCAAATAACTTAAATAATTTATGTTACAGCTTGCTGAAGAATTAATAAAGAAAGAGACACTCAACTTCAAAGACGTCGAAGGTATATTGGGCCCGCCGCCGTTCCCCAGGAAGAAGTTCATCGACCCCGTGGAGTTCGAGAGTAATTTGAGAAGTATGGAAAATGCAGCGAATTCCGACGACAACGGCGAGATCGGCGCTCCCTCCGCCAAACCAGACACTACATCCTCTGTCTAAATACTAACGCTTTTAGTATTATTATTGCTATTATAAGTGAACTAGTCTAGCTAAAATATAAAATCAGTTGTTACATGGTTTTTTATTCCAATCAGCCTTATAAATGGGTCGTGGATAACAAATGCATCTAACTAAGAAGGTTGCTCTTTTGGTCACGAGCTGCAATAGCTGTTATTGCTACCTTCACTTAAATCATATAAACCTGGCTCGGTTCGTAAGGAACCAGTGGCGTGCACTCCATACATGCGCAAAAGCAATGCCTACCCGACAATTTATATGTAACTCGTTTAGGAGGAGGATATTTGCCATTTTATGCTATCTTCCTGCCGTATGCATACCCTGGTAAGAAACCCAGTGCACGCCACTGTAAGGTACTTGTTACTTAATATTACGAGTCGTAAAAATCTGTTTTTTTTGAAGTATTAAACTCTGTTTCGCCAAATTAAAATTCACCTTATGTCACACGTTATTTTGAGTCGCAAATCCTGTACGTCAGATTTTTGTTATGCAAACGCTGTCAAAAGTCAAAACTAAAGAATTGGAAACAAATTTGAGCTTTAAGTTAATGTAGATAGGATTCCGTTTACTATGATGTCCAAGTATTTCCATATTCTAAAACGACTCCTCGTTTGCGAGCGATCTAATTTTGTAGTAAGGCTACTGGATCTGTTCCTTGCGCAAGTAGCCCGAGTATGTTTGCGCGCTTAGACGCCTCAACCAATCCTCATATATAGGACATAGCGCTGTTTATGAGGATACCCTACCCCCGATCGTAAGACGTACCCAAGGGAACTGCTCAATACACTGACCGTGGAAGACCTGGCTACGTAGCCAGTAGTGTATTACTCCAATCTCAAGATTATTAGTCCAATAAAAAGTTACCCAGTTGTGACCGTGCCGTGTTTGCGACACGCGCTTAGCTTACCATCCGCAGAAGGCCCCTGGCCGTCTCGGATCTCCCAGAGGCCCTGAAAGGGGAAATCACACTCAAAATCTGGGCGTATTCTTTCGGAAAGTTCTGCGTTGTGTAGGCATTGTCTGCGAATAGTAGGAGCCTATAGGAAAAAGTAGGCTCCCGTACAGCCTATATCCATCCTTCATTCTAATTCACTATTCTAAAAATGAGGCATAAGTTCAGATCGCTACCTTGTCTGGTTGAGTTGAGTTGATCCAGTCAATGTGGACTAAACGTATTCATCTACATTTCTGATTTGAATCTCGGGTCTTAATAATAAACGTGGCATAACGTCGGAATGGCGGAACAATTAATATCTCACACCGAGGAGGGTTTATGTCAATTGAAAGTATCTGTAACAACGGCAATTTCATACTTTATTTTACTCTAAAAAAATATTAAATATTGTATTTCAAATTTTGGCTTACTTATCTCCACTACGCTTGATTACGGTTGGTAGTGTTATGATTTTTTATATATTTTAAATGTACATACTTTCAGTCTGGTTTGTGTTTTTTTTAAGTCTCGGTGGATCTTAGCCTAATTAGGTAAAGAGGAAGGAGTAAATAAAACAAAGGTAGAAAAAAAAGACATTTATTAAAAAATAAACGTAAGTACATTTTTATTATTTTGGACTCAACAGACCATATTCAGTAACTTTTGCTTACAGTTGCTAGCACTGACGTCATCTCGTCATATTATGCGTTTGTATGAAGACGACCAGTTCGCAAATTGTTGGAAAAGTTCCTCAATCGGTTGCTGTTGCTGTTCATAAATATTCCATTAACTGAATAAGAGGTGAAATCATTGAATCCGGAACTGAAAAATGGGTGGTGGACCATTATTTAAGATCCCTTGAACAGTTTAAACAGAGCTATATGCTATAAATGAGGTAAATAGGTTTGGGCAAAGCCTCGAGTAAGTCAAATGAGTTTTCCCACTGTCCAACTTACATGCGACCGAGAGAAAAGGACTGTTTACGAGTACCATGACTTTTGCCTTCTAACTCGCAACTACGTCAAACGTTTGTAGAAGTATTTGTATTATTACGTAAATACTGAAAAAATCGATGAAATTTATGTCTTATTGGTGATACGAAATTAATCCTGAAAATGGTTTAACAAAAATATATTATATTTATATAGTAAAGGCAATCGTCCTGTCCAGAAGAGCTTCAACTTAGATAAAATTCTAATCAAATTTCGTTACATATCGACAGCAGCGTTACCGGGTACAATTTTTACAATTTCATTCAAACCATCCAACGATTTCACCCAAATCGGTCCAGCCGTTTAGGAGTTAGGTCATAGAATATTATATATTAGTTGACCGATTCCAGGTACTATGAGTAAGTTTAGCCAAGCAAAAAAATTATAGCATCCCAATAAAACTCCAATATCAGTTCGAGATTCAATGACTCAACTGCTTAAACTGTCTTTAATACTAGGTACACTGATCAGTGGCATAACAACAAGTTGACGCTGGCATAAAGCCAAAGATTCCATTTATAAAGGCCTCAATGATGATGTTAGGTCATACTGGAAGCTTCTGGAATTTGATAAAACTATTAATATTGTATTCATGATACATTTATTATTTTTGCCATTAAATAACCAACTATTTAATCAGTTCTGCGTTCGTTGGAACCATTGCGTAGAGAGCAAGATCCGGTTTTCAAATAGCTTCGCTTCAAATCGTATGTGAGAATGAAATTCAGACGCCTTTCATTGAGTTGTTACACCACTACACTATATGACATTTATAGCGTAACTATGGACTAATTGTGACGAATTTGATTTTTTACATCAATTTTAACACCTCTACATACAAGAAATGTTAAGAAAGACTTCACAAATGGCAGGCAAGCAGCGAAAACAGGCTCTTCTCGTTCTTGGTTCTCTTTTATATTAGAATCGCAACTATGTGTCGAGAACTAAGATTGTCATATTAATAACTAGTTACGATAAATGTCACAGTGAATTTGTAAACCTAATACTGAAGGTTGTTTTTAAGTTACCGCAAAGATAATCAAGAAATACACAAATAATATTGTAACCTATGCTACCAGCGCGGAAATATATGAGAAAATAAAACTTAAAACTAACTTATTACAACAATAATAAAAAATAATTTGTATGCCTCTTGAATACTATTAATATACGTTGCGTTAAGCGTAACTATTTAGTGAATTGCCACAGTAGCTATTTAAGACAAAATTTGATTCGAAATCGAAAATATGTGTTGTATCAGCAGTAACGTATTTTTTATTTTATTTAACCATGGGGTGCCAGTTTTTGAGCATTTGGCATTTCGCCTTACCAAATATATTTTGAATTTATAAGCCCCATTCTTATTTCGAAACTCGGTCGAATGCTGATAAATTTGGATGACACTAAATCAGAAATTACGTTCGTACACAAACAAGTGGGTTCGAATATAACAATGTCTGTGTTTCCAAGCTTTTTATTTTTGTATAACACGAATATTTCAAATCTTGTATACTAACCTCGTAAATATCGTTTCGTCGTAAAAAAACTATTTTACGTCAAGATTAACGCTGCGTCGATAACTTTTATATCTAACGTCGAAAATTGTAATGCGTTTTAACCAATTAATGAAAAACGTGTGTTCTATATTCGTATTCGTAGTACAGGTCTTTAAATAGTCACTGCGGGAATTCACTAAACGCAAAATAACTAACCAAGCAAACGCGTCAATTATGCGACACACAAACTTTGCGATTAACGCACGCAAAGTCAATAAATTAAAAACTGTCACAAAAAATGGCAATAAAAAATAGTTGTGATAGTACAAACACAAAATACGTGTGTCGGAAAAATATCGCAAGAAGATCATAAATTTTCATGTTCAGTTTCAAGGCACTATATTAGTAAAGAAATATGTAAAATTCGGATGTGAGTCATATAAACGTTTCACTAATTTTTGAATGTATGCCAGAGACCTATAGTGCCCAAATCTGCTATTGATATTGTGTATTAGTGGTCTATCTCACTACCATGTACACGTCTATATTTATGTAACGTACGCATTTTCGTCTGTATTTATGTAACGTACGCATCAAAAGCGTCATCTATGGGGCATATTTGATTAAAATAAATATTTGAAATATTTAAGTTATTATTTAGATAAAAATTACAAAATCCCAAAAACAATATATTAAGTAAATTTAAAGATATACATTGTTGTTGTTCATCCACGGTTGTGAAAAATTATGTTATCCGCCATTTTGGAGAGATTTTGTAGTGGCTTGCGGCCATCTTGATGTTTAAATTTGTCACAGTGTAATCAAGCTCTTTCATGGAAATGAATGAGTTGTGGAAAAATATCTAATCCGACATTTTATACCGGCGGCCATCATGTTTCATATCGCTTTTTATAGTCATTAGTACTTTGTGTCATTGATTGACCGTTGACACACAGTTATTGTAATAGCAAATACTCGGTAGCAATACAAATGGCTCGGTACGTTCGCGCTACGATGTTTACTCTGTATGTGGAGCATTTTCTAGTTCTATTTCTATGAGATAAGACAAAAAATTTGATACATAACTGTCCCTATATGTCACGAGTCATAGAAACTCGTGCCATGAATTTTGGCACATCTTCGTACAAAAATTGTGATACTATACTCATTGTGACGATTGAAATTGTGATACTACAAGGGCCTACTACCATCGCTTAAAGCAGTATTACTTATGTATTATTTGCGACTTAGTTTCAGATTAATTTAGTCCTTGTCGAACCATATTGTCTTCAGCGATAGTAGTTAGTCCTTGGAGACTCAAAAAAAAAAACAATAGTCAAATAAAAATCAATTTAAGAAAGACGTGAAAACTTGATGATTATTGTTGGATATTTTTCCTACCATAATATAGTATTAAATACAGTGTAGTTATTTCATTTTAAAGCTTCCAAGAATAGGAGGACAAAAAATATATGTAGGTGTTGCTTAACAGTTAAATATAATTCTTATTGACATATAATATGCTACTTCAACATCCAATCGTAAAATATGTTATATTGATTTATAGTTAACTATACTGGGGTCATAAAGGATTTGAATTACTTGGACCTAAGTTACATTTAATATTCTAAGCGACATCGACTTGTGTTACAATATTTTCCTAAAATAATATACTAAAATCCTTGCAAATCTCAGAAGCACGAAAGCCTTATTATGTATTGAGAAGATATTACTGTGCTAAGTACATATTAAAACGCAGGCCAATTATTTATAAACGCTTTCAGATCAGGTATTTGATGTGACATGAAAATCGTAACTCTCTCGCGCAACCGCACGACATCATTGGTTATTTACTGTATAACTCGATGGTTATCTGACAGGTGTCATATTTAATGCCACAAATTTAATATCGTTCATAGGTAGGTACGATGAGAATCAGTAACTAAGCCGGAGATTTGTACAGTCGCAGTCATTTTCCATTTCATGTAAGAGCTTTAGAAAACACATATATTATCGGTATAAACATAATATTTAAGTTCCATTCTTAACTGAGGCTACAGTGTAAGAATACCACTCTAATTATTGTAAAGCAGCAGAAACAAAGTGTGAACCTCCCTTTATAAGCCACTGAGATGAGAGACGAGAAGTTAGTTACGGACGCAATACTTAAGAAGACGAACGCGCTAGTGAAACACAAGGATCCTACACTAATAATTTAAAACTACGAAATATTATCCTTCCTAAATGATGTGATGATTTCAGCGTAAATAAAAAAAATTGTGCCTTTTTCTGAAAACACACTTTTTTGTGAACTGACAGACCATCCGATAACGACCAAGCGCGCACTTATCTTTTCGATAGCTTAGTAGTTTAGAGTTTCAGACAATACAACTAAATTATATTTTAGTTTTTTAAATATTGACGTAAAAAATGAAGTACTGAATCGACTCTTAATGACAATGATCGTATGTACCCATTGTGAATCGATTTAATATCGAACTATTACCGCCGACTTAGCGTAGCCGGCAAAACACAATTTTTATAATAGTTTTTAGAGATATTCAACATATTCCGTTAAATTGCAATTTAATTTATATGCAAAATTATATAAAAAAAAATAGAATTGTTTTTTGTCGAACCACACAAGGAGGAGTTTTATTTAAATATCGAGCCTTTACCACCGAATAACCGAAGTAACCAAAAAAAATATTTCAAAAGAAGGTTTATTTAAATATCCAGATAAAGAAAACTTCTTTTGTTAAATTTCTGATATGTCGAATACGTTAATTCGGCGGTATAATAAGAATGCAAATTAAAATTTAACATATTATTATGTATAATTCCAATTTAGCGTAATATAACATAATATCATTAAATTTCAATGCAAAAGAAAATATAATAACATAATTGTTTTCGTCGCTTTCGCTATATCGGAGGCTCGATATTTTAGCGAATCAATAGTGCCATAATTATGTTGTACACAAATCTTTAAAAGGAAATGAATTAGATCAATACTAGTTTGAATCGTGTCCACGGGGTATATGAATGGGAAGGGCAGTTTCCTGGATCGTTCTATTTAGTAAAGGTTGGGGTACAAAATAATTGGTATTAGGGACTAATTCGTTGTTCTTAAATTACGAAACCGTACATTCCTATTTAAATTTAAATTGATATTTAGTAAGATATCGCCTCGGGGGCCGCTAATGTTGTAGACCTATGAAAGTCGTACAACAGCATTGATAACAATTTATCAAATCGCTATGTATAATAAATAAGAATGTTATATTTTGTTTTATTTTACGATTGATTTTAAAATTACACTTTAAATAGCTAATTATGATTAATAAATACAAGCACCTATATTGAGCAGCTAGCACTCAAGTTATATACCTAAATATTTAAAAAATTGTGACTTTCAAGTTAAAATAATAATATGATATAATATTAGATATAGTATTAAAGTATATAATATATATAGTATAGTATAGTTTATCACCAATTTTTACGAGGACTATAAATAATTACGTCACAAATTGTGGTTCAGAGTTTCTTCCGATTAAATGTATTGTAAAAGAGAATCGAGACCCAGATGAAAAATATAATTTTAATACTTAATATAAAAATATTAAAAGACTTTTTGTCGTAATATAATTCTTGGCATATAGGCCCTCGTGCACCCTGACATTCATATCAGAACACACGACGTTTCAAAAAATATTTGGATTTCATTGCTACGGAGAAATTTTGCCCCGGGCTATAAGTTATCCTACCGGTAAAGCCCATTTAGTGCTTCGTTAAGCTAAGTAGAAAAATATTAGACTCATGCAGGGTTAATAAGCATTCCAGTCTAGCGCGCTTCTGTCCATAGCCTCATCACTTAGATTTTTATTACCTATTTTATATTTCATTTCAAGAGCCTGATTAATAAATAAACGTGGCATAAAATCGGAATAGTTATGCAGTTTTTTACACATTTGAAAGAAGCAGTGTGACATTGCATAAAGCATTGTGTTACAACTTCGAATTCATGCTATTTTTATTTCTAAAGGACCAAGGAGTCTACACGCTAAAGCTGCCTCGCTGACACCGCCGTGCCCGGTGATTTTATTTTAAAAGCAACTTGTCAGTGACTATTTCCTGCGCGTATTTCCCGGCAACTCATACTACATAAATTGTGGGAGTAATTATGCAGTGTTTTGTCGCACTTCAACTGACAGCACCTTTCAAATGCCAGAGAGTGAAATAATCTGCATAGATAATCCGACTTTATGCCCTGTAAGGTCGTTGCTTTCGGAAATTGCTGATTTCATGCCACCGAAAAAGTTATCCAACGAGATGTAGGTTTATAACGAGATATGATATCACCTACATTAAAGCGGCCTAGCTGTCGCCGAGTTTGCGGCTTTGGTTTGTATACTCCTTTATAGCTCATTTATATATTTACTAATAATTTATGTCCACACTCGCATTGAACGAAATTGGTATCGGGTAGGCATGTACGCGTCGAAACATTAATCAAGAGATAATTTGAATATCGTCATAACATCACGCTTGGCAATAATTGAAGAGTTCAATTACAAAATGTTTTTTCCGTAATAATATTTTTGTTGATTTGTTATCTATTGCAAAAAGCGATTCATTCCACTTGTTTGCTTGAACATATATATTATTTAAAAAAAAATTTACCTCTTCATAGTATTTCAATATATGTATATTGTTTTCTAAATTTTAAGTTTATATGGTTTATTGTGCTTAGTTATTGAACAGTTGGGAAATATCTTTTTGGAATTATTTATTTTGATCGCATTTTACGACATTAAGTAAGCATAAAGTAAAAAGTATTTCAAATGTATCATTTATCCATTGCGTTATTATGAACTGGGCACGTTTTGGGAAAGAACATTATTGCCGTCGAAAAGAAAACTCAAGGAGTAAAAATCAATGTAGCAAAGTGGTTAAAATTAAGTGGATATTAATATAATCTTAGTTAAAATAGGGATGCTAATAGCCGTTGATTACTAACGATGTGATTGAATTACAATAAACATCCAAGAACTTCTAAGTACACTGATAAGTCCTAACGACTAAAAATTATTCTATTATTTTGAAAAATTCGAAGCGCGATGTCTTTAATTCAATCGACCAATTTTATGAGAGATAACTTGTTGATTTAGAATGCCAGCCCAGGGATGGCGTCTATTTGACTGGTATACATCTTATTGAATATAAAAACGCCGCGCCTATAGAAACCCACCAGTTAGAGTTGGAATAACGTGGCGGGTTTAAGCTATGTTCTATTGAACTTCAATAAGTTTATGTAAGAACACGATAACTTAACGTTACCTATTGTAACATATGATATTATTAATTTTTATCGTATTTAATAATATATAATTGGACACTAAGAACATTTTTTTTTTAGTTTTCGTTTACTGATCTGAGCTAAGTTTCTTAGGTAACGAACGTGACACGTGTTTTACGTTAGTTTGTCAATTTTATATTTTTTCCAAACCATCAAGATTGCTTGGTCGAATGACGTTTGTTTCCATTTTTTTTTTTTTTTAAATTCTGTCCACTTTTTTTTTACTACAGCCTAATAATAACTTTGTCAATAGATCATTAATCTGCTGAGCAAAGCAGACTTGTCAATTTCACTCCACTACCTACTTATCTACAGATTGAACCTTACCGATCAAATCAACGACTTGATAAGCTCAAAGACAAGCTCGTTCGTCGTTTGTGCGTAGACATAACGATGTCCTACGCCTTAATAGCTGACCACATCAAAACCGAAACCGTATTCTAGAATCCCAAGTAATCATTTACATGCTCGTTAATTCCAACAGCCATGCTATCGCACGAAGACCGTTTCTCGGTTGCAGTTGCGGTTCACGCTACCAACGGTATTCGTGCGATAGATCTAGTACACCGAAAAAATCAAAGCATTCGCTGCAACATGTAGCTATTAGCTTTACTCAGCAAAGTTTACCGACACTTATGGTGTGGGTAAAGCCCAAACAGCTACTGAACATGATTCTACTTAATCATTAACGATATATCTAATAAGTGAACGAATACTAACACATTTAAATCGGAAAGAGAGGTTGAAATTTTCGCGTTATTTCTATATGTTTTATATGACCCCAGTTCACAAAAGCTGAAAATACAGTCTATAAGTAGTAACATTATCGAAATTTCCGAGTTCAGTAACAATTTACAGCCGGAACGAAAAACATTTTACAACACAACAATTATCGAAAAGTAAGTCTGCATTAGTAATTTATGCTATTAAATAACGGGTAATACTGAATTTTGTAATATTAGTAACGTGGACAAATTGCAGTGTTTTATTCAACTGGAGATTGCGGTATACACTTCTAAAATGAACACAAAATCGGTAAAATATCAAAGGTCTCCACTTTTCTTGAGAACAGTAATAGCAGTCTCAATTTTGTGGTCTTGCGTTAAATGCAGTAAAAATATAATTTTGCCTTTCCTGCTCAAGTCTGGTCTGGAGATGTATGCTCAGCATGGTCGTACCGCTACGCTGTTTTGCGTTTCAGCACGCATATGCGTACGCATAGGTACCGATTCGGTGTTCTTCTCATGGATTGGTTGTTTTTTGTTCTTTCGTATACTTATTTAAGGTTAGAACGTTTCTGATCGGAGCTGGGTTTAATTTTATGAAAATAACTTTGTTTACCATTTAAACTATTCCAGTAATAATATATTAAGTATTCTTGTCTAATGATGGAACGATGGTCACGTAGGTGACAATTTTTTTTACTGATTTATTAAAAACTAGGCGTCTCGAAGTCTTTTCCGCTAAACCCAAACCGGGCTTTAAAATAGTCGAATCAATTCTGCCTTTATCAAGTGATGCCTTAACCAACGGCTTTAGTTTTAACACAAATTATTTTTTATTTAGTTTAGTTTCGCTTGTGAGATAATCTCTGCGACAAACGCGATAAAGGCTTCAAATTTCAAGACTAAAGCATTAAATGTTGCATTACTTTATAAGTTGTAATTAATTCCGTTCTGTTTCACAATCTCCGTACACCGGTTGTCTTTGTGTTTTCGTTGAAAATCCATGAACCTATTGGAACTTTGATGTAACTATGTCATGGTTGTCACCGCGTAATTTTAGTTAGTGAAAACTTTGTACAATTATTTATCTAAAGCTTCAAAAGTTCTTTATCATAGTCTTTCAAATTAGCTTATAGATGACCTGAAAGAGAGCGTGACCTGAGCGTGGAATTCCAGCATCGGAGCCAAGTGGACTATAAAACGCCCAACCTTACTTTGCTAACATACCGTCAACATTATTACTGCAGTTATAAATTTTAGTTCTTAAAGCTCCGATCAGTTTCTACTTAACCCTTTTCACGTATGATCGCTTTTGTCCGATTACGATTTCCACATATTAAGTGCCAGTTAAATAAAACCCCATGTATACCACGTTACGTTATAGCCAAACAAGGCGTTAAAAATAAGACGCTATCAATAAGTGCTTACAGCTATGACTATATAACTTTCTCAATATTAAAAGTTACTGATTATGAGACTCCACATTCATAATAATTATTTGTCTTAAGTGTGGTAATTTGATACAAAAAATTGACAGGCCCAGGGTTTTAATGGTGGTGATAATTTAATTTCAAACGAACACGAGTATAACAATTAATACTATTTCTTAAGCAAATGTAATGGAAAATTATTTGGTTTTTCCCAAAATTTGTTTAACCAAAGATCAAATTTTTAGCTATACTTCTTTGTTTCCTTCTGGCTTTATACAATGTCAAGCGGATGTCAGGTAAATACTTTTATCGTAAAAACCCACCAACCCGCATTAGAGCAGCTTGGTGGGTCTATGCTCTGAAACCGTTTCTCCAAAAAGAGACGAGCCCTGGGGCCAGCAATGGGACGTTATACGCAGTGGCGTGCATAGGGTTTTTGGCCAGGGTATGCATAAAGCAGGTACATGGCATAAAATGGAAAAATTCCCCTCCAATCACTCGTACTATAAAATAATTTGGGTATGCAGTGCTTTTGTGCATGTATGAAGTGCACGCCACTGGTTATACGCGGACTCTGTTGTTTGCTCAGTTCTATACTGTTTCAGACTGAAAATAAGTGCCGAGCATTGTTGCCAACGCACACACATAAGGCTGAGTTAACAGCCATTTGCCAAATTGTTAATAATAAATTGGTAACAATTTACTTCAAGATCTTGTATTAATAATAGAGTATGGCAATAAAGGATTAAATTTGCCACAGTAACTTTTAATATTACTAAAGATTTATCCATGATACACGTGTGCAAAGCTCAGAATTAAAACCCAATTTTGGGATATGATTATCGCCCAGTATTGAATTGTTATTGATGCACACGTGCATAATACGTTTTTCAATACATTTGTATGTAGCATACATTTAAAATTACAAGTTGCTACAATTAGTAGAACAAAAATACTCTGTAAGGCAGATTTATAGCAAAATCTGCCTTTATGATTTGCTTTTTGATTTACAGTAAATCATAAAGGCAGGTAGGTGCCTTTATGATTTACTGTAAATATTCATATTTTTACGAGAAAATGAATTAAAAAAAGTTTATATTCGCGAAAAAAAGAGTAATAATGGCTGCTGCTGGAATTGTTTACTCGTCGCCGTCATCCTTATCCTCAGTGTGAAGATATACCTGAAAAATATACAAATATAAATTTCAAATAAGATGATTTGGAAATAAGCGATCAAGCGATAACCTTATGAATAGTCGATTTACGGCGACCTCCACCGCACAGCTGTGGTGAGAGCTGTGCTCTTGTCCCAGGTTCGCTACCAGGCAAAGGCAGTTTTGGAAATTAATATCTGAACTTTTTCTTGTCGGGTCAAATAGGAGGATTCTGCGGTGGCTCGTTCTTCTAATCTGTCTATTTGACATCATACCGAAATGTTTAATAGTTTAGCGGCATATCTTTTTCGAGTTCTGGTAACTAGCCACGGCCAAAGCCTCCCACAAGAACACACTTGACATAATATTATACTACATTAATTCTAGTAAAATGCAAACGTGCATTTTACTCATTCGAGTTATTAAAAGCAAATTAGAGTTCTTTTTTTGATAAACGCTATCAAGTAACATATCTGAAGTCTTGAAACACATCTTAATTTTCAATATTAATAGGCTTCTATACTACAAACTCAAGTGGCAATGGGCGAGGCACATAGTTCGGAGGAGGGATGGACGTTGGGGTCCCAAGATGCTGGAATGGCAGCCCCGTACTGGTAAACGCAGCGTTGGTCGACCCCCGACGAGGTGGACGGACGACATTAGGCGCGTCGCAGGTAGTCGCTGGATTCAAGCGGCACAAGACCGTGGAATTTGGAACTCCCTACAAAAGACCTATGTCCAGCAGTGGACGTCTGTCGGTTTATGTGATGATGATGATGATACTACAAACTGAGCAAACTTTTTTTAACGTTATAGTTTACTATACTTGTTACTGTCTGTCATAAAGGTCGGCAAAAACGCGCGTACAAGGACTCTACCGTGCGCTCACTGACCCGACTAGGCAACGCTGTTGAATCATATGTAGTCGGTTTCACATACGTGTAACGTGTAACGCCACTTTACATGAGAACATGATTGATATCATAAATTAATACCTACCTACTTCTAAGTCGTAGAATAAAAGTTAATAATAATAATAGTAACTATATTGCAGTGATCTATCTGGTATTCTTTTAACCCTTTATATGTGGGAGTTCTCAGGTTCGATTCTTGGTGGACGCCATTGATGTAAAATTTGAAATGTCTAAGTTAACCTGAAAGTCTGGATGCATTGTTAGTTTTTTTTACCTGCGTTTATTTCTTCGTTCGCTTGGAAACACTATTGTCACTTGGATGTCTCTTTCGATTCCATAATAAACGTAGTTAACTTTTACGCGATCGAAAAAGTAAACGTGGGTGGGAAATCTCATGCTCGGCTGAATATCCTCGGCTCGTTATACCCAACCGGCAAAGCCTTATCGCCTTGCAATTTACCGTTCCGGTACGACGCTGTTTAACTAAAGTCGGATTTTTAATCACTGGAGTAAAATGTCAGTTGCTAAATATAAATTATAGTGAGGTGTCAATATATTTATAAATAACTCATGGTAAATTAGAAATATCAATATCACGATAATACACACGTCGGCATCTAGCCCTAACGTAAGCGTAGCTTGTGTTATGGGTACTAAGATAACTGATAAATATTTAGGAAAAATAACATCATTTATAATAAACAGATAAACACTCAGACACTTCATCACACAAACTTCTTCCAGTTATGGTAATTGAACCCACGGCTTTAGACTCGGAAAGCAGGGTCAATGCTCAGTGCGTCAATCAGCCGTCAAATCAATTACCCTTGTAAGTAATGTTATGACTCACTTTCTCATTGTAATTGATCGTTAAGACACTTTTTACCACAACCCTATTTTCTTACCATTGAAATCGGATAAACCCGTAAGCTCCAGTTTGCTTCAGTGAATTAAAATCCGACTTTATATTACTACTGTAACTATAATCTACATATTAAGTAAAAAAAAAATACACGCCACTTTAAAAAATTAAATAAATTAATAGAACCATTAAGCAACATAATATAATTTGAGCGTAAACCCGGGCAAATTTCTGAGCCAATTATAGGCCTGACCCGGGAATCGAACCCAGTACCTCTCCATCCGTTCATGCTAACCACTAGACCAGCGAGACAATCGCTAAACATAATTTAAAAAAGATACGAATCGATATGAAATTTTTGAGTCTAGTCTAGTTTGAGCTACCCTGACGTACCCCGGAGTACGTAAATATTTGGTATAACAACCCCTTGTGAACGTTAGATACCTATCGAGGGGTGGCATGGGGTCTGGATAAAATTGGGGTGCATTGATGACTATGGTTCAACAAAAGTTGTTGAGGAATTTTTAAGATATGTTAAAAGTAATATTACTGGACGCTCAGTTTGAGAGACTCCGGCTTTAAATAATAGAACTGCAATTGTTTTTGGATTGGGTCTTTATTTGTTCTTACAATTTAAGCATTTAAGTATTTTTTCTTTTAAAATAATACTCCATTTGGTGTGGAGTAGTGTCTTCCGATATGGTGGTCTTGAACTTTTTTTGTATCGATTCTTTTTCTTTTTTTCAGTACACGTGGTTAGCATTTAAGGATTGACAATGGCAAAACAGAAGCTAAAAAAAAGGGAAAATAAAATAAAAAAAACACATCGATAAACACCTGTAATCACCTCAGCGGGGAGGGAACCGCGACGTGGCGCATGTTGGCTGCGAGAGCTAATCCACAGATGGCAAGCTACCAATGGGCTTTGCTTTCTGGGGCTCCCGTTCACGCTGTGGCGGAGACCTCCACTCGAGACTACCCCTTTGAACTCAGACTGGGCCAACGGGGCAGGCGCGGATCCTCGGCGTCGCGAACACGTTTCCTTTCCGGTGAGTGTTCGGAGCAGGAGTAGCGGTATCGATGCAGTCACCTCGCGCAACTTTATCTCCATAGGCGCTGTTAAGAGTTTCGGCTATTAAAGGAGCTGTCCAAAATTGTACGCCACATTATACGGCATGGATGGATGGGATGGGCATATTACAGAGCACATAACTAATTTTCTTGTTTATCTGAAAGCGGTTTCCATTTCGTAACTTTGTGTATATGTATCTGTTACTAAATATAAAGTAACTTCTATTAGCTTTTTTTTTATTTTAATCGTAACTCAAATTTAAAAAAACGAAATGCTATATAGCCCTCCAACCTGCATTGAGATTCAGAGGATTGAATCCGACAGACATCGTGAGACATTAAAAATGTATTGTGAGCATGCAAAGAACCTATAAACAAAAAATACTTACAATAATGGATACTCTCAGTAGGCATTGATTTCCGTCGACCCATTTGGACGCCGGTATTTAGCTGCAATATATTTTTATAGAGCTGGGTGCCCACAGCTTCGTGCACTGGTGTTGGGTCAGATTCGACCGAAGTATCTGGCAGCGGTTCCTCGTAGGTCAGAAGTTTTTGTTTCTCATCGTCTTCCATTATATCTTCTTCGTCTGCCTTACTCCCGCTGTCGCTTGAGCTCGGTTGGTCACGATGCCAAAATCTAAAATCTTGGCATGTTACTGATCCAGATAGACGACACAATTTTTTCTTTAGACCAGTGGGTTTCGCTGAATATAATGGGCATTTATTTAATTCAGATAATCCTTTTGAGGTCGTCGCATGTTCATCGCTGGTCCACAGCTTCGTGTAAACGTTGAAGTCATCCTTGTGTGATATCTCTATCTTTTTATTTTGAGTCAATTCTTGATCTAGCATTGCTTCCCACTTTTTGGTATTATAAGCCAGGTTTTCTAGCATTTGCCGCGAGAGATCATTCTGCAGGAAACGGTTCCATTGTACCATTAGCGGAGACACTATGTACTTGAAGAAATCTGTAAATACCAACAATACCAGTGAGAAATATATTAGAAGCACAAATGTGCAGATGCGGGAAACAAAGTATGTAATGGTTTACTAAGATCAAATTTAAGAAATACTTAAAAAACTGAATTGCCCATAATTTCATTTGAGTTAGAGACATTGAAGATGTAAGCACTAAAAATAACTTTTACTTAACTCTATATTTTTTTTTCTAAACAACCATTTATTTTACTTTATGCGTACGAAACCCTAAAAACATAATATTAAATTGTTGATTGGAATACAATATGATATCTAGGTACATCTTACCTTTCTGGATTTTCGGGATCGATGTTGTGTGACGGTCGCACAGCGGTGTGATAGGCAAGTTCAACTTGCGCTCACAGTCTCCCTGTTGGAAGAACTCCTGGCACACCTTAAAGCTCCATTGTTGGCTAATTGCCCAGGGTCTGCAGGGGTTAGAGATGTCAGCGCACTTGAGAGCGATCTGCAGCACCAGGTGTCGATGCTCGCTGATCGTCATATCCAGTGTATTGGTGTCCAAGTACCTCTGTAACAAAGCATGTTTCTCAGTTAGGGCGTTACGATTTTTCGATGTAAGTGGACATTTGTGAGCGAATCGGAGTGCCTCGAGCATCATCACTATTGCTCATTACAAGACAAGATCTCCTCCCAAAATGTGAAGGATTTAGGTCGTACACCATACTGGCCCAGTACGGATTGGTGGACTCCACACACATATGAAAACATTATGGGGAACTCACAGGTATGCAGGTTTCCTCACGATGTTTTCAATCATCGTTAAAGTAACTGATATTTAAATTGCTTAAAACGCACATAACTTGGAAAAGTTAGATGTGCGCTGGGCTTCGAACTCGGCCCGCCAAAAGTGAAGCCGAAGTCCTAACTAATAGGCTTATCATAGCTTATCATATAATTTGGGTGGTTAGCACGTCCGACACCAAAACAAAGTGGGTTCGATTCTCAGTTCAGACCAGTAATTGTTAGTTCGTGAGTTATGTAGGGTTCCAGTCGGAATCCGCAGTCTAATAACGTGTGTAGGCTAACCATCGATTTAATTAAACGGATAGAAACTCAAAAAGCTTCTGAAGCAAATTTACTTTATTTTACGGAACCTACCTTCAGTATAGAATTCATATTCTATGGCAACTGATAACCAAATTGGCCATCTCTCTTGTTCTCTCAACAATAAGATCAGAACGACCAGCTTAAATAATTTTCAAAAACAAGTGTTTTCAAGATACTTTAATTTACGGTTGTCGATAAGTCAATAGCGTAATGATTGCATTCGAGACTGTGGAAAATGGCATTACAAGATTCGATTTCAGTATGCGACATTCAGTAATAATATATGGGAGCCGTCCAGTTCAGTATAAATAAATTTTTATATTTTTTACCCTAACTTGGAGTAAAAATCAATATGAACTAGACCCTTATTTTCAATATTAAAAATGTTACAAATAGTTTGTGTTCTATAAATATAACCTAAAATAAACTATTTTAAATTACTAGTTTTTACAAACAAAAGAATTATATATATTTATTTTATCCCAACATTTTAACAAATAACGATTAAGTAAGGAATATTTCGGACAGGAAAAATATATATTTGTTTCGCTATTAAGAACTAAATAAATTAATAATAGTTTACGTTCTTTGTAGCTCATTTAGCAGCACTTATCGCCTTAAGCATAGATCAAGTTAACTAGTTGACCGTGTTTGGTTTGTATGCATAACCCAGTTTCTCAATTTGAGATTACTCCCGAGTGAGTAATGATTGATAAACATCTTAACAGCACAGTTTTTATATTTCACTCTACGTTATCTGGTACACAGAAATCTAAATATTCTTATCTATTGTGCACTACTACTGTTTTATTTATTAATACACTTTATTTGTACACCACAAATAGGAAAAAAATGGACAGAACAAAAATAAACTTAAAAAGTAGGATACAAAGGGCGGCCTTATCGCTTAGTAGCGATCTCTTCCAGGCAACGTTAGGATTAGGAAAACCAAGGGAAACCGATTGGTGGGGTGTATTATTATTATATACATACTTACGAAACTACTACTTTCTTACTGTTTACTCGGCTTTGTCCGTATAATAAGGAAAACCATTGTCATCTTTAGCCTATTAACGGCCTTTGCCCCGCAGCACTGGCCTCCTCTCTTATAGGATAGACCCACAAGTCTGCTCCATTGCTGGTTGGTGGGCGACCTTACCTGGCCCTGATGTAATGACCCTTATTAAGCGAAACTGTACACTTGCTCGTTAAGAAATAAAATGAAATAGTTAAATAAATGTTCATGGTTTTCCTTTATTTTTTCGGCATAAAATGTAACCTATGTCCGTTGCCGGGATGAGAGCTACCTTGCTTTCGTCAAGATTGGTGTATTGGTTGAGCCGAATGTAGGTAACATATAAACAGACACGGGTTTACATTTACAATATAAGTATGGATATGCATACATTTTACGCGTTACCTAACTATTTTAATCTTCATGGCATATATCTTCTTCCTATATAATCTATGATTACATACAATAAATGATTGTATTTCTGGCAACATAAACAACCATACACAAATTACTTAAAACGTACAGAGATAGCGCGATTTTATTACATCACTACTCCTTCCTACGGTAACAGCTAAATTCACAAAAACAACTGGACCGATTTACAATGGGGTGGGACGTAGAGTCCTATATGTTTTAAGTTTAAAATTTTTTTAAGTTAGAAAATTATAAATACGTTGACTTCCATGCGTATACCTTCGCTTCAGACCGTTGTTTAGCCTTTTTCATTGTGGGGGATTCGTGTTGAACATCTCTCCGTCACAGGGAAGTGTAAGTGTAAATAATAAACAAATATACTACGACGATACACACATCGCCATCTAGCCCCAAAGCAAGCGTTAGCTTGAGTTATGGGTACCCAGATGACTGAAGAATATTTTTATGAATAATATACATAAATACTTAGAATATACCAGAGACTGAAAAACATTCATGCTCATCACACAACCATTTTCCAGTAGTGGGAACTGAACCCACGGCCTTGGACTCAGAAAGCAGGTTCGCTGCCCACTGCGCCAATCGGCCGTAGAGAGATTATGTTCGCCACTTATTGCCCTTGGTGTAAGGTAAGTTTACTTCTCCGCTGTACTAGCAATGCGCGTGGGAACTAATCGTGTCCTTTATAGAGTACTTTATAGAGTAGATAATCTTATCATTATCATCATATCTACCCATTACCAGCCCATTACAGGGCACGGGTCTCCTCCCACAATGAGAAGGGGTTAAGGCCATAGTCCACGACGCAGGCCCAGTGTAGATTGGTGGACCTCACACTCCTTTGAGAACTTTATGTAGAACTCTCAGGCATGCAGGTTTCCTCACGATGTTTTCCTTCACCGTTGAAGCAAGTGATATTTCAGTTGCTTAAAACGTGCGTGCTGTGATACGAACTCGGCCCCCCCAAAGTGAAGTCGAGCGTCTACCCACTGGGGTATCACCGTTTATATTTTTTATTGATGCTATATGTATATGATAAGAAAGCATATCTATGATATGCATGAACAGTATGAATGTCAGCAGTGAGCCCTGTGTTACGCCAGCATTACTTTATAGGTGCGACTCTACGTAAAACGAAATAAAAATATCACCCTCTTTTAACAATGCGGAGTAACTCAAGCAGTAATAACAAAGCTACGAAGGCTGAGAATCTACTATTCAAGGTAACATTGACTTTGTGAAAAGTAGCACTGGGAGCTATTCAATAAAATAAGTGAAATGAAAATGTACCAAATTATTTGTAAAGCGGCTTTTCTGTCACCTTTGTAAAAATACAATTGAGAACACAACGCTGTAAAAGTTTAAGGAAAAAGCGATAAAAGAAGTCCTCAGCTTGGCGCAGGGCTCTTTTCTCTCAAAGGCGCACCCCTAAGAGTCCGAACCACTGGTCCGACATTACGACATAACCTCCCCGTGGGGAGTGGCGTGCATAGAGGGTATGCACAGGGTATGCATATGATATAATATGAAGACAATCACCAGTACGAGTTATAAATAGTTAAGGGTAGGCTTTTTATAACTCTTACAATGCCTATCCTTAAGTTTTTTTAATGTGGAAGTGTCCATGAGGATTTCCACACGTGGAGAAAAAAGGGCTCTTCTCTCTAAATAGAAAGCGCTTTGACTCTCCATGCTGCTCTTGTGCAGTTCCGTGGTATTTAAAGATTCGTGGAACACCTATGAATGTTTTTCAGTGTCTGGGTGGTTATAGTTATATTATAACCATAACACGAGCTACACTTACTTTGGGGCTAGATGGCGATGTGTGTATTGTCGTAGTATATTTATTTATTTTTATATTTATTATAACAATGTCACGTGAGTTCACAATAAAACTTACACGAGAGGTCTTTGCATGTACTGTAAATAAATTACCATTCATAAAAGTGGCGCCCAATGCCAAAACTGATGGTTTACAGCGAGCCAGCCACTAACAGTTTAACACAGCCTCTGTCACGTCACTTTTAACTTCATTCATTTCGTTAAACCGATACGTATGCCGAATAAAATTTGCTACGCCACTTGGCATACAATTCGTAATGGAACTCAACGCATTCTGCTCCTTTACTAATTGTATGCCAACGCATTCTGTTTTCATTCATATTAATTCAAATTGGTCTCGGAAAATCCATGAATATGTATTACTCGTTATTTGAAGATTTAAAATGTTGTATTGCGCAGCGATTTTATTTTACATTTCATGTTCGTACGGGTTTTGGTGACTTCCGAAAATCCATCCATAGAGGAATAATGTAATAATGATATTAATATCCTATATAACATAGGTGTGTAACAAACTTATAATATATTCAGCATCTTGGTTTACAAATGATTATTAATAATCAGTACTAGCGGACCCTCGCGACTTCGTCTGCGTATTAGTCAATTAAAACGCGAAAATAGATCAAACCTAACATCATAATCATCGTGGCATGCTATGTACCCTATATTATTTTACGTGGTATACTGAGTTAGTAAGTTATCATAATTTTAGTTTACACATACATACATCCATCCATATATCCATACTCACAAACTTTCGCATTTATAATATTAAAATTCAAAAATTCAAAATTCAAAATTCATTTATTTCAAGTAGGCCTGATATAAGAACTTCTGAAACGTCAAGTCTGTCTGTTTGTAGTGAATCTACCACCGGTTCGGAAGGCAGATTCTACCGAGAAGAAGCCGGCAAGAAACTCAGCAGTTGCTTTTTTCCAACATCAACAATTTACATTTTGCATTTTAACATTCATTTTTCTATCTTGTGAGAGCTGAAAGCGGAGCCGGAAGCTTCCAAGCAACCTTGTCATTAAAAAATTCATCAATTGTATAGTAACCTCGCTGTAATAAGTGTGTTTTAACAAATTCTTTAAACTTGTGCATTGGCAGGTCCAAAATCACCTTAGGAATCATATTATAAATTAGTAGGATGATACACACGCATTCGATCGTTGTAGAAATATGCCTTGCGACTTGCTGTTATTTATGAAGAGTTATGTCCTTTATCTCCGTAAATATTTATCAGATCCTTATCAAAATAAGACGATGCATGCTTGATAGTATGCACTTTCGATTAAAAAAAGAATTGTTAAAATCGGTTCAAATTTAACGGAGCTATGAAGTAAAATTGATAAAAATTTATATCCCATTTCCCGGAGGAAACTTATTGTTTATCGGGATAAAAATTCCGTTCAGTAGTTTTCACGTGATGCCCGGACAGACAGACAGACAGACAAAAGTGAAATAAAAATCTGTTTTGGAGTCAGTATTGGTTTATTTCAAAATATATTAAATGTACAGAAATCGTTCAGTTACAGTTTTATTATAAGTATATAGTGCCCCTCCTCATAGTGGAAGGCGACCCGTGCCATGTTGCAGTATTCCTTAAGTTACCTACTGCTATGGTGCTTCAACACAGAGCTCAGAAGGTGACCCATCGACGTTGTAGTTACTGACAAAAATCGTGTTTGTTAGCTCGAACATTTATGTTAAGCAGTTTGCAGTTAACACTGGTCGTCTTAGCAGACAAACAACTGTTGGTTTGCATCAAATAGCGAGCATGAGTTGACTTACTCTCTACTACGTCAATCGCGTAATAGATTCTCGCACGCACACATTCACCCATAGATAATACACTATACCTGCACTAATCGCATCAAAATACACGCACGCTTTCTCATAAGATTTATGGATCCGATCCGGCTTTCTGATGTTTCACGATACGACACGAGTCTTATGTAAAATTTTCTTTTTCTTTTTTTACAGCAGTAGTCAAGTAATGTAAAAAAATTTTAGAGGGACTAAACTAAAATCACGAAGTTCGTTAAAGTTCACCAGTACGAGTTATAAATAGTTCGTTAGTCGTAACATTTCGGGATATTTTTATGGTAAAAAATTTTTGCACGTTTGGTCGGTTACTTACTCGGTATTTACAAAAAAAAAATGCTTAAAAAATATGTCCGCAATAAACCTAGATTTATTTTTATGATTTAATAGAACGTAGTCACATATTTGTTGTTGATATTTTTTTGCGGCGGCCAATATTTTTAGACTATTTGTTCAAGTTCATACGCAAATAGACATCGTTCTGCAAACGTTGACGGTAAACAAGTTTCAAATAAATGCTCAATCGAATCGGCATGCTACAAAACTTACTATATTTATTAAGTTTTGATTTAACGCGTGCCAGTTTGCGCGTGTAATGTTTACGTAAATATTTATTTTTTTGTAAATATATATTTATTTTGTTATTTAAAATGTAAATGATGTATGTGATAACGTTAAAATTGTTGGGTTTTTTTTTAAATATATTTTCAGTATCAGGCCTTGGTTTCGGAATTGGCACTGTCCAGCCCAGTGCCTCGTTGAGCACGTTAAGCCGTCGGTCTGAATCATTACCATTAATAATGTGATAATTATCGTATCATCCATCTACAGGTACATATAATAAAACTCGACAAGTCGTGTCTGTACATTAAAGATTTTCGCAAATAGATAAATGGGAGACGTAAGAAACAAGCAATATAACGTAAAAATAAAACTTTTGGAATTTTTGTCCGTTTGTTTGTATGTCTGTTGGTTTGTGAGCGCATCACGCAAAACTACTGAACGGAATTGAATGCAATTTGGTACATTTATAACTGATACTTGGGAATCAAGTAAAAATACTTTTCATCTCGAAAAACAATAGAGTTCGTTCGGGATATGCAATAAAAGTTTTTGTAAATATTATTTCATAAAACCGCCATATCTATTTCCACAATTCTTATTTTTAAAGGGGAACATTTAAAAATTATGTTAATATTGACAACATATTTTATCCATTATACATATTATATATTTTATCATGGTGTACAAATTTGACTAAATTAATGAATTATTTGACTATTATATTATATAAACATCCAATCCTTACCAAAATTAATAAATTTTTTTGAAATTTATCGAAAACCAAAATAAACGCACACAAACTTATAACACCCAGTCTTAATTGCATCGGGGTTTAAAAACGAAATGAATGAACGAATAAATACTGTCATGGCAATCTATTTGCGGGTTTTCTAATGAGAGCGACGGGCGGATTACCATGGGACGGGCGGTGCCGAGGTGCCGGCGGCGTGGTGTCGTGAGGAGCGAGGAGTCCGCTGGATTAGCGTTATCTCTCCGCATGGACGATCAAAACAACCGGCCATTGTTTTCGAATGTAAATAACGAGATTTCATGAATTTAAAATGTTCATTCCAACTACCCGGTTTGCCGTGTGGCGCATATCAGGTTGTCACCACCCGTCTTCCTACGGGGACCAGTGGCGTGCATAGAGGGTATGCATACCCAGTGCATATTACATATTTTATCATGGTGTACAAATTTGAACCAAATTAATGAATTAATTGCGTATATATTTGCGTATTGTGGGTGCATAGAGGGTATGCATTCCCTCTATGCACGCCACTCGTCCTCTAGTAAGAGTTATAAATACTTAAGGATAGGCGGCTTTCTATAACTCTTACAATGCCTATCCATACATTTTTTATAACTCTTGCTAGAGATTATCTTTATTTTATTTCATCTGCATACCCGATGCATACCCTCTATGCACGCTGTACGGGAGCTATGGTGATACGCTCGATAGTAATAATAGGAAGATCTTCCTCCGAGCACCCGCTCGGTGTGATCGTGCTCGGGGACCGAGGTCCAAACATTCATCTTTGGAAGTTGTATATATAGCAAATTTTTGTGAACACTTAGCTAGCGCGATGCAGGATTTTTGTGGCGCCATCTAGTTCGGTGGAGACCGCTACACACGCCACTGGAGGGGACTAAGGGTATAACGGAGAACGAGCAGCAGCGTCCTCTGTGCTACTACTACCATCTACTGCGATCACCTACCTCCTATATCTCCTCCTATTCTTCTCTCACTGCTGGTGTTCCTCAAGGTGGCGTCCTTTCCCCTGTTCTATTTGCTATTTTTATAAACACTGTTTCAAAACAACTTTCTTCCAGCTTTCATCTCTATGCTGATGACTTACAAGTTTATATTGGATCCCCCTCACACAGTATTTGCTGAGGTTAACAATGAACTACTCAGTATCTACACATGGAGTAATTCATATGGACTATGTGTTAATCCCAATAAGTAATTATTATTGGCAGCCGTCAGCAATTAGCAAAAGTTAATTTCAGCACTCTTCCTTCTGTTCGCTTTAACTCTACTGATTTGGTTCTTAGCACTACAGTAAAGAATCTCGGTCTGCTTATGGATACCACCCTATCCTGGTCCCCTCAAGTAGCTGAGGTGAGTCGTAAAGTTTTTGCTTCGATTGGTTATTTAAAACGTTGGAAAAATTTCCTTCCAGTTAAAACGAAAATTTCTCTGGCACAATCTCTTCTTCTTCCGTTACTTGACTACGCTGACTCATGCTATCCTGATCTTACCGAAGAACTGCTGAACAAACTCGAGCGCCTACAAAATTTATGTATCCGGTTTGTTTTTGGACTGCGTTAATTTGACCACATTTCGGAGTACCGGGTTAGACTTAAATGGCTGCCGATCAGATTGCGTCGTGAACTTCATCTTCTCTCATTCTTGTAGTCTATCCGAAATAATCCAGTTACACCCTCGTACCTTAAATATCGTTTTCGCTATATTTCCGATTCTGCTTCACATACTGACCTCCGATCTCGGCACGATAACCGTCTGGTACTCCCATTTTGCAAAACCAAGTTCTTCGGTAACTCTTCCACTTTTAAGGCTGTTGTTCTTTGGAATAATTTGCCTGCTGACATCCGTAAAAGTCAATCCCTTCCCATATTTAAATGTCGTCTTAAAGACTACTATCTGTTTTTGAGTGAAGTAACTCTTCATCGCCTCACTGTTTGTGTGACTCTACCGGTGGTAGAGTCACACAAACATGCATACTTGACTTTTCAAAAGTGCTTATAAAGTAGGCCTACTTGAAATAAATGAATTTGAATTTGAATTTGTAATTTGAACAAATATCGTAAATAATGTGTATTATTTGAATTTTTCTTTTTTCATTATTTAATTATATATGTATTTATATATTTATTTATTTTATATGTATGTCTATTTATTGCCAAATATATATGTATATTATATGTAGTATAATTGCACTATCCCGCTCTCTTGCAGCTTTTCCTTCTGTCAGAGGTTGCCTGTAAGAGATTTCTTGCAGCAATAAGGCCGCCTTTGCATGCCTACAATTCTTGTTGTTGTTTATTCTATATTTTATGTATATTCTGATGTTTGTGTGCAATAAAGTATTTCTTCTTCTTCTTCTACCTCTCTTCCTGAGTTGGTGAGATTAGTAGCGAATTGTTATTGGCTGATGATGATGATTCCGGTGCTTTTTGAGCTTTTAGAGCTCGCCTGGAGAAGTACTACCATAATACTTATCTCTTCCGCCAACCAGCATTGTTGTGTTCCGGTCTGAAGGGTGTGGTTGTCGGTTAATTACAGGCGCATGAAGCTTAAGACCGACACCTCAGATTTTTGGGCACAAGATAGAAGTGTTCCTTAGATACCCTCCAAAGTGTTGCTCTGTTTATAGGCCGTAGTTTCCACGGGTGACAGTCAAAGTTTAACCCGCCTGGATAACTTCTTGCATCATTAATGTGGGAATAGTTGGGTACGGGTACCTCTTACCGTTCAGGCTTTAATCATCATCACCATATCAACCGATAGACGTCCACTGCTGGATATAGGTCTTTTGTAGGGAGTTCCGAATTCCACGGTTCTGCCGCTTGGATCCAGCAGCTACCTGCGACGCGGTTAATGTCGTCTGTCCACCTCGTGGGGGGTCGACCAACGCGGCGCTTACCAGAGCTGCCCAGCACCTTGGGACCTCCATCTTTTCTCCGAACTATGTGTCCTGCCTTTTGCCACTTCAGCTTCGCGACTCGTTGAGCTATGTCGGTAACTCTGGTTCTTCTACGAATCTCAACATTTCTGATTTGACCACGTAGAGAGATTCCGAGCATAGCTCCTTCCACCGCCCGCTGAGTGACTCTGAGCCTTCTTACGAGGCCCACAGTTAGCTAACTAGCTGTGCTTTAATATAAGGTATGAAATATTAGTGAAACTAACCAAACCGAAGTCAAAAATGGAACTCCATCACAAAATTTCTTAAAAGAAAACCCGAACAACTTTTGGTCCAACCCTGAAATGTAAACCTTGGAGAACTTCTGATCGTTAATCTTGATTAAAATAGCTTTTAACTTTACGAGGTAGAGGCAGTTAGTTATCTTTACGAGTTACAAGTCAAGAGTTTCGAAATTGGATTGTCATCACACACAACTTTTAATGCGGTCTACTCAGTTTTGTTGCATTTTATAACATTAATTAAAAAAATATAATTTAAATAACAACATGCACAAAATCATGCCCTTTCAATATAGTGTATAGTATTCTACAAGTCAAGTTTTTTCATATTATTGTGTAAAAAAAACATAATTAAAATCGGTTCTAACGTCAAAGACAACACACCATGTATCCAACGGTTTATTCAAATCCGCTACACAAGTACCTTACGGTGTCGAATCTGTGCAATCATCTGGCTCTTAAAAAAAGTTAAATGAAAAGATATGACATGTATGCGGAAATGGCAAAACAAGCTGGCAGTTCGATTAACAGAATAGATACAAAAGGGACGGGGATAGGGAAAAAGGCCGTCAAAACAAAAGACGGGATGACTCTTTCAAATGGAAAATCGTAAAATGGGAAATCGTGGAACTTCGTGGATGGCTAAATATAAAGATTGAAATTTATAGGGTCCAAAATTGAAAGCAAAATAGAACAGTTACCCGATCAAAAGCAAGTTTTTATGAGAATGTAAAATAGTAAGTAGTTGCCTCAGAAATTTTCTAGAGTAAATTTCGCGGAATATTTTATGAAAATTGCTATACTCGCGAAAAGCAACAGAACCTGTATAAAATTATCATATTTTCAATGTTTATGCTGCACACCAAACAGATCTTCGGCAATGTAGGGTAAATTTCTACGCACTTTTCCTTCCGAAACCAGCGCATCCTCAATAGATGGTGACTTTACAATGAATAATTGTCAATTCACCGTGTTCGCGGGTTTTATTAAGTATATTTTTATAATATTTCATGGATTTCCGAAAAGTAACCTCTTCTATCCAATATTTAAAAACGGTGAGTACCTATACTATGAATAAATTGCTAAGTAATTAATACAGTAGTACATATTTACGAGTCGCGAAGCTGATGTGGAAATGGGCACATAGCTTCCTAGCTATGTGCCTATTTCCACATCAGCTTCGCATCCGTTCTCCTGAACTGATGGACCTTGGGGTCGCAAAGCGCTGGAATGGCTACCTTGTTCCGCAAACGCAGTGAAAATAAATAATAAATATAAAATAGTACCTATAGTTCTTTAAGTTATCTCTTATGTCGTACCAACTTAGAGAGGAAAGTTTTGATTGTTTGTTTGTAATCGTTTAACTCTCTCTATTGAGTATTAAAACGAAATTTTATTATGTCACTAAAATTGACTTTATTTTGTATGCTTAAATGCTGCAACTTTTTTATTTTGTTAAACTTCATTACATATTTTCAGCGATACCCAGTGAAGCAGTTACAAGGCGCGACGTTTACTTTTATAGAACATTAAATAAAAAAAAACAGTAAATTTGTACTTACCTAGTTAAATTATACTTGGCATTAAATATTTTGAAACAACTCAAAACAAGTAACTTATATAGCACCACTGTTTTTATTTAATGTAAAAAGGGTTTTGTCTTTAAATTATCCAAACGCACTAAAAGCAGCCATATCGTATGTCTAAGATCTCAACAATCGCAATAAATAAATAAATATATTCGTATCGGAGATAGGTACAAGCGAAAATGAATGCAGAATGCACGCGGTGAAAGTTATCGCAAGGTTTAATATTAACATTGCGTCGCGTCGGCGCATTGTGTGTAGGGGTGGCACACCGTAGGGCTGAAAATTTAAAAATCGACGCCACCAAAGTTTGTTTTTGTATCATTATAAAAACCAAAATAGATTTTTTAATTATAAATTAAATATGCATTATACAATTATATTGTCCTCTAACATTTATAAGAAATATACAAAATATGAATCGAAGATAGTTTTATAGGTTGGCATGAAACTATCTGGTCAAATAAAAATATCCATGTTGCCCCGATGGTATATGGAAACAAACGGCACAAGACCGTAACGTGTGGAAGTCTCTATAGAACATCTTTTTTCTTATAGGAATAGTTAACGCACAATGCAGATGGCCCTCCCGATCTAAGGCGTAGGTTTTAAGGCTCATGTGCCACTACACCGTCTTAAGACCTGAACACAGCATTGCAATAATGCTGCTTAGCGGCTGAAATAAGTTAAATTGGCCGCACTTTAGATGAAGATGGTGATAATATAATTGGCTTATGCTACAATGATTGCAGTTCGTTTAATTCTTATGTAGCAGCATACAGAAATCACTACATAATCCATCCACATACTCGTAATAGCTCTTCAAAAAACTTGTTAAAGATCTTCTTTGTCTGAATCATCGGAACTTTAGTAATGTTTGTGTAATTCTCCTTTGTTTTGTTTGGGGATTGACAATATTGTTCCTATTTATTGATATTCATCGTATAAATATATATTAATTATTAGTACATAATATTGTGTTAGTATTTATGTATACATTTATAAATATATTTATATGTACCACCTACCTCTCGTCTTGGCAGTGTTTTACGCCATCGGTTGCCTGCAAGAGATCGCTATCTAGCGATAAGGCCGCCTTATTGTATACATCACGTAAACCTGTTTCTTTATATTTTTTCCTGTATTTTATGTGGTGTATAATAAAAGTGTATTCGTTCATTAATTCAAAATACACTACACTCACAACGACATTGTAATCATTTGGCAACCCTGTTTGATGAGATTTCGAAACAGATTGCGAAATGAGTTGCCTATACTCATCCTAAACGGGCACGTGTAGATGTACTGTTTACGTTTCGATGTACGCTGTAGTACCTAACGGTTTTATCGGGTTGAAGATAACAAATATTTTTTGGTTTGACACACATATTTTGTACATTACCTAGTTTTCTTTCAGCATAATTGAGTTAGTTTGTTTGGCAAATACAGTATTGTCCTATCAGGCTATCACCTACGGTTTCCATCGAAAAACTGACCGAAACCTGGGCAGGAGAAAGCCTACTAGAATTTTACCGCTTTTTATATTTTAAGGAATTATTCGATTTCCAAGTATGATTTACATAATATTTCATAGTTTTATTATGTAGCTACTTAAAGCGTTTATACTTATACCTAAAAAGAGCACAAAAGATCCTGGAGGGTCGAAGTGCATCCGCTGAAGCGGGCCTCATCACAAGATAGATATACGTACCAGAAATATGATCTTTCATTTTTTGTTTATATTTTATAACCAGAAATAAGTTATCTTCATGTTATTGATGATATTGTTTTCACTATGCTTAGTGCTAAGCGTAAACGACTGATTCTGACTATTTCATTGGTTTTCACTCGCATTGATCACGTAATTGACAAATGGCGATGAAATAAGATCATATTATTGAGCAATCAGATTACCATTGATATCATTGTCACGTCATCTATCAATCAATTGATTGGAATATTCCTGCATGTGTGTGCTCGGCTGAGTGGAAACACACCGATACAAAGGGATCTAACTAAGTACGTGTTAACGTTTGCCCGCATGGAATACGACTAATTATAATTAATATCCTTTAGGATAGTAGCGTATTAGACTGATATTTGATCATTAGTTAGTATGTCATCAGTTAGTCAGTCTTTCGTCGTTTCCATATGCTATCTCTACTCTTCTCTATCCTCTTTCACCCTCAGACTTCTTTATACTTAAAGGAAAGATTCTGCTTCCTTTGTTCTGGCCATCTTTTTAACCACCGGCCTCAAAGTGTCTGTAAACTGGCGGTGCCATTCAGACTCACCGCTATGGCGAGTCATTCACAGTAAAGTTTGCAAACCTGTGCCTCGGGATATAAGAAAATACAAATCGCTTCGTTCATTTAAATGTAGTCTGAAAAACCACCTTTTATCACAGTAAGTTTATACCATGCGATTATAATCGCTAAAGCCCGCCAACCGGCATTTAAGCAACGTGGCGGGTCAATGCTCTAACTCCATTTCTTCTATAAGAGAGGAGGCCGTGTCCAGCCCAGAGTGAGCACTACATAAATAGGCTGCGGACGATGATTCGAAGTAAGTAATAACGTAACTAGAAAGCGCCTTGTTGATAGATTCCTAAGGCAGAGGCCAAAGTGGGGTGTAGCTGGGTAAAAGGGGCACAAAACCGTAGCAAGAGGAAATCCCTACAAAAGCCCTATGAACAGCAGTAGAAGTTCTGTGTTTGAGATGACGATGATAAATAAGAAACATTAACTACTCGTACTGAATAGTGGATGTAAAATTATTTTTCACAACTCTCGAAAATGCTTCATAACATAACTCAATACTGGATTGAAAGGTCAAGTTCGTCAATACATCCTGTAGGTTTAGCGGTAAGTAATGTTGTACTGGAGTCCCTAGGGGCTTTTTTGATTTAAATAAGGAACATCGCGCACGGCGTATCTGAATAAATCTGTTCATTCTTATATTGCTATCTCGCCCTAACATATGATGGCGTCCGTGAAACTCGCCAAAGCCTGTTAACATAGAGAGATTGTCAAAAAATCCCTCCAAAACTTGATTTTATTGCCCCGCGACACGTAAAGTATTCAACTCAGGGATATAGCTGCCTTCTTTTTTACACACTCAGGGTTACTCTGAATCCCTCGCTTCCTTGGGATTTATTCCGGCGCCCGTAACATAAGACGTTGTTCTATACACTTGTTGAGAAATTTGCTAATATTACATATCTATTTATCATACTTCCGAGAACAACAGGAAATACGAGGATATTATTTTACTTAAGTTAACTACTACAACGCTGGAATTTCCGCGAGAGAGTCCATTCCGACAATAATGTGAAAATTCCGACATTGCACAAGCGGCACTGATTCTGCGGCTATATAGGAAGAGCAAATAAAACTTAAGGTTAAGGAATTGAAGTTGCTCGGCGCTATACTGTGTTAAATTTACTGTCATATAATATCAGTTTTATTATAACCATCCTATTAATGTACTACAGCTGGGCACAGGCCTCCTCTCTCATAGAAAACCGGAAGTTAATGCATTGACCCACCACGCTGCTCCAATGCGGGTAAGTGGGGTTTAACGATCAGTCACGTGGCTCGTGGGTGACACCAGCAGTTTCTTACTTCGGCCTGGTACTAAAAAATTCGAGACAAAGAAACTCAACAACCAGGACTTGAACCCAGGACTTCGCGGTCCTGATTTGTTACTTGATTACTCTGCCAAGTATAAACCAATTATGATGATTATTTTTTTGATTGTTACGTTATACCTCAAAGGTGATCCCGTTTTATTTCATACTAGCTGTCCCGGCGAACTTCGTACCGCGGAACTTTTTTTTTTTGATAAATGTTATATTTTTATATTATAACTTGTAATGGGTTATGACCAGTTGATATTTGGCTTTTATGATTTAGATAATTGCAAAACTACTCACTTAAAAATCGTGGCTACCGACTAAAAATTTTGTAGGAAATATTTATTTCTTGCTTTTTAGTTGCTTAACAAAGTCGATTTTGTTTGTAAAGAAAAATTAAAAGACAATTTGTACAAAATTAATATACCAGAGCATAATAATTGAGCTCTTTACGTCGTTCTATGCAGCGACAGTTCATTGGCAGTAGTTTGCACCGATACTGTTGCTTTATGCCAAAACACTCCATTTAATTGGACAGCCGGTTGGCGCAGTGGGCAGCGACCCTGTTTTCAGAGTCTGCTTACTTTGGGGCTAGATGGCGATGTGTGTATTGTCGTAGTATATTTATGTTATCCTTGTACCCATCACACAAGCTACGCTTACTTTGGGGCTAGATGGCGATGTGTGTATTGTCGTAGTATATTTATTTACTTATTTATTGTATTGCGTCCACGAAGCGGTGGTAGCACTTCGATTTCACTTTCGGGTAAATTCGCATCCCAGCACGCACCGCTTTCTTTTAGAAGCTGTGTGCGTTTCGAGCAATGACTTACTTCAACGGTGAAGGAAAAAATTGTCTAAAAGGTCTCTATAATGTTCGCATGTATGGAGTCCACCTACCAACAGTGGACTACGGCCTTAGCCCGAGGAAACCTGCATGCCTGAGAGTTCTCTATGATGATCTCAACCAATCCCTTCTTAACTTCTTCTTAACGCCATCTCATGGTGGGAGGAGACCCGTGACCAGTACTGGGTTAGTATAAGTGGCGTGCATACAGGGTATGCAAGGTATGTACTAAGCAGGCAGATGATATAAAATAAAAAAAAAAATTCAGTGCCAGTTATAAAAAACTTCATCATCTCAACCAATTGACGTCCACTGCTGGACATAGGTCTTTTGTAGGGAGTTCCACAATGCACGGTCTTGGGCCGCTTGCCTCCAACGGCCCAGGAAAAAACTTAAGGATAGGCATTGTAAGAGTTATAAAAAACCTACCCTTAAGTTTTTATAACTTGAATTGCAGATTTTCTTCAATTTACATAATCTGAACTCCCTGTGCATACCCTCTATGCACGCCACTGGTTAAAATGACGATGACGAACATTCCATTTAATTTGAATTGTACTCTCAAATTTATATTCGATCCAGCTCTGTTTATGTTCACCTCAAACTTTTTGGGTGTATCTACTTTGTCTTTGGATATGTAGTAATTTGACTCAGAAGCCAGGATGGGCCAACAATTGATAGATATTGGCTTTTTCTTGCAAGCTATTCGTAGTGATAACCCGAATTAAGGTTTATGGTGTTTACCATGGACTGGGCAACACCTAACGGCATCGGTCGCTGTTATTATCTTTAGTAAGATCTTTAAATTAAAAAGCAGGTTTTTAGGCAAACTAATAATAGTCCTCACTCTGGCGCCCTGACCGCCGGTTGTTTAGGCATTCAAAAGCCCCGCAAGCGGAGGGTCGTTTTTTTTCTTATAAATTTTTAATAATTTTTTTTTGTTTTGTAAGCATTGTTAAGAATTTAAAAAAAAAATGAAAATCAATAAATGATAGAAAGTAAGTGATAATACTAATAAAAATAATCTCTTTATTTCAGGCAGAACCCATATTAATACATTTAAAATAACAATTACAACTCTTACTCTCAATTTATAGCCCTCGATCTATCTACTTGGTGAAAGGTTAAAAGTACGTGAACATTATAAACTTATGCGACGCTATCTCACAAACTCTGACAGCCTGAAATCGAAGGAATCCATATTCCAGTTTACAAGTTAATTGACAATGCCACGCCTCGTGATACTAATAATTATACTGTTTTGTAATTGCATTCGGAATCAAACATGTTTTACGATCCATTGTAGGCCGCCATGCGGGGACAAACTGCACTAAACAGAATTAAAGACATCACGGCACGTACGTGAATTAACGTGACGACCTCCCAGTCGCTGCAGTGTACTTTATGACCTTTAAGTATGAACGCCGGATTCGATTCTCGGCGCGATCTATTCGGCGATATAAACATTTTCCTTAGTCTTTTGGCGACCTCCCTGGTGCAGCGGTGAGTTTTAAGGAGTAGATCCTCAGTACGACCTTCGTCAGTGGCAATTTGGGAATGTATAGTTTCTGAAAGTTCTCTGGTCAGGTCTGGTGGGAAGCCGTAGCTGGTTACTACCCTACCGACAATTACGTGCCGCTAAGCGGTACTATGTCGCATAGAAACCGATTAGGGAAATGGGTTTAATATAAAGTCCAAAACCCAGGGTAAACTTGTAGTGGAAATTAAAAAAAAGTCCAACCGGCTAAGAATAACCAACGGGTGGTTATATTGTAAGACTAAATTGTTGGACGTTGGGTTTTGCTCCCAAGAAATTATTACCAAAAACCTTGAGATCAATCGTCGTGCCTTGAAAAGAAAGTTAAGGCGTAGGTCGAAGCCCAGTCAAACATTCTTAGAGGCCGATAAAATTCCAAATTCAAAGTCATAAATATCTTTATTCAAGTAGGTCCACAGATGCGATGACCATATTGATGCCGATAACCATATTCGTAAACTTAAAACTAAAGCTACGGGGTTTCCAAACGCATATCAATAGTACTGGTTTACCTGAGAAATTGAGCGTCCATGTTATTTAACACAAATGTAAAAAAGTGGCTATTCATGTCATTTTCAGTAATTCGTGCTAAGGCTATATTGAGGATAAAAGTAAGCATAATAGCGTTTTACAATAATAAGCTTATTATTTGTAATAAGTAGCTTTTTCGTAGTTCGTTTTTTATCAACGAATAACTGGCATAATTTGAAAAAAATGGTCCAAATTACCAGACTTTCCCCTATTTAAAAAAGGTCTGTCTTTGTCCAAAACACAAAAAACGAATTAAGTATTCATTATTAAATTATTAATAAATTGTATTTTCGCAGTGTTTTAAAAAGGCTTTTGCAGACTCCCTTGTTACAGAAATGACACAGAAAATAAATCACGTTTTCGATTTCTTGCAAACGAGCATAATCGGCTTTCGTTTAAAGATACTTCTGTATTCTCGTTCTTGTAAAAGCTACACACAACAGAAAGAAGTACATTATAGGTCCAATTGTTGTATATAAATCTCTAAACTAATCTAAATTGGCATGTTTTAAAGATTGCTACCCTTTTCACAATATTGCCTCTAGAAAAGGATGCCAGTTTATTTTATAAATTATATGATAGAGACTAGCGATCCGCCCCGGTTTCGCACGGATGTATATAAGTGTGTATGTTATTTGTTTTCCAGCAGTCAAACTCTTCGCGCCCGCCACCCTCTCTGACCCTGTTTTTTAAATCTCTATAAAACATGAACAATCCCCACACTAAGAGCTATGGATTAAGGAAAATGAATGTAAACATACAAAGGAGGGCTTTCCAAACCTTAACACATGACTAACAACCAAACTACTAAAACTAAGTCGGAAAAAACTAAGGACGGTAGTAAGCATGATAACAGGGCATTGCCAACTAAACAAACACCTTTTCACTTTAGGTATAACCGACAGTCCTCTGTGCAGAGCATGCATGGAGGCAGATGTAATACCGAATCAATTATAGCTCCGATGTAGAGGAGTAGCAGAGCAACGCGCAGCATACCTGGGCTCCCCAGCATCACTCCCTGAAGCACTTTGCGACCTGGGCAGCCTGCTAAGCTTCTGAAGTGAGCTCAAAGAAGAAGAAGAAGAAGAAGAATCTCTAAGACAATCATATTAATGATATGCTGTAATTTACCTATTAGATGCACAGAAATGCACAACATACCTAATGTATTTCCAATAGTATTCCTAGATGATTCCGTAGTACATTTATTTCAATTTTAATGTATCTAAGATTTAGCCAGCGTTCGCAATGTAAAAAGGTTTGTTTCGCGATATCATTGCAAATCTTCGAATTTCTTCTTTTCTATACACCTGTACTGTACTAGATATAAACCTTCCTATTGAGTCACTCTATCTCTTCTTGAGAACTGAATTAAAATCCGTTTGTATAACGCAGTTCACAATTTCCCTTTAAATACGAGTCTATTCATTAAATTTTGGTACGTAACAAGCGCTCTGCTCCCTCGTTTGTAATGGATACGCACGGAATATACCTGAAACGATCCGCATTCCCAACTCAGGAACTCGTTATCCGTAGGTTGTTAAGAGCGGTCTAGATAATCTAAAAATAGAAAAGTCCGTAAATAACCATCATATCAACCAACTAGCGGAACCTCGCGACTTCGTCGGCGTATGATTCAATCGAGAAGCTAAAATATATATATATCTGATGCTAACATCATAATCATCTTGGCTAGCAATGTACCAACTATTATTTTACGTGATATACTGAGTTAGTAAGTTGTCATTAATTTAGTTTATACATACATACATACATACATCCTAAAAAACTTAAGCATTTATAATATTAGTAGGATGGTATTCGATCCTTGTCCCATATGCCTTGCGAGTTGCTATTATTTGTGAAGAGTTATGTCCTTTATCTCTGACAATTTTTATCAGATCTTCATTAAAATTAGACAAAAGATGCTTGATAGTATACACTTTAAAATAAAAAAAGGAAAGGCTTCTCGGCTCGGAAATATTTTAATAATAACTTTTCTCCACGCGAAAGATTTTTATTATTTGTAAGCATGTATGAAATTTACGCCTACGAGAGATCCCTATATCCTCTGATCGCCGGCAGATTGAAACTGAGGCAATTCTAGTAATCTAGGATTCCAAGTGGACCGCGTAATTGAGAACCCCTTGTGTAGCTACTCGGACGTAATACTCGAATTTATATGGAGATCGATATTGCGAGCTATTAGCGCAATGCAATCGCCTAAAAATACAAAACAAGTAATCGAATTTAAATTTAATTTTTGTCGAATTTTTTTTTAAACTAGATAGTAACTAAGATAGTTTTTATTGGTTTATTGATGACGATTGACATTTAACAGCTACGCTATATTACATGTTGTAACGTCCCTAAAAGATTCATTTATAATGGAATTGCTTAAATAGATTTGCTCTTTATAATTAGTATTTTATTAGTTCTAATTAAAAAAAAGAATGTTTTCCAAAAAGTTTGATCACTATATACTTTGTGATATAGTTTCATCATCATCATCATCAAATCAACATCGACATAGGTGTTTTGAAAGGCGTTTCAAACTCCACGATTCTCGGCCGCTTGTATCCAGCGGCTCCCAGCGATTCGTTAGATTTCTGTCCACCTAGTTGGTGGGCGACCAACGCTGCGTTTACCGGTGCGGTGTTGCCACTCCGACACCTTGGAACCCCAACGTCCATCGGTTCTCCGAGCTATGTGCCCCGCCCATTGCCACCTCAGCTTCCTCCTTCCTCTACTCTCTTCCTCTACGAATCTCCTCATTTCTGAATCGAACACGTAGAGATACTCTTAACATAGCTCTTTCCATCGCTCGCTGAGTGACTCTTAGCCTTCTTATGAGGCCCATACCGTTAGCGAACACGTCTGTTCTCAAGTAAGTCATCACTGGCAACACGCACTGTTCGAAGACTTATAACGTGAAATAATTTACCCGAAACTAATATCGTAAAATATGTTTATTGGTTCGTTATGTTATGAACATTGTAAATAGTATCTGAGCCGAAAAGTTTTAGCATTGCAATGTCGAACCTTCATTTTGTAACTAGTATTTGGAATAAAGTAAGTCCCGAGTATGGAACAAATAATGATAAGTGGGAATGAGTGAAAATAACTCTACCCCAATGTTTTCAACATTATAATTCTTATGAAATCAAATGTTCCAAAGTTTATTAGTTATAGGGAGTTTTCAGGAGGGTATATGGTGTAAACATGGGTGTCGCGTGATACGCAATTCAGTTTCAGGAAAGCGACAAAACAACTATTTACTTTTGGTATTCGGGTTGTTTTTTTTTATTTTCGTCTGCATAGCAACCAGCAACCGCGTCCAATCAAATAAATCTAGCCGTTGGCGTAAATAGATTAAACAACTGCTGTTGCGTAAGCGGTGGTAGCCCAGTGGGTAAGAGCGCGACTTCACTTTCGGGGGGCCAAGTTTGAATCCCTTTAACTTTTCTAAGTTATGAGCGTTTTAAGTAATTAAAATATCACTTGTCGTGAGGAAACCTGAATGCCTGTGAGTTCTACGTAATGTTCTCAAAGGTGTGTGGAGTCCACCAATCCGCACAGGGCCAGGGTCTTAACCCCTTCTCTTTGTGGGAGGAGACCCGTGCCCTGTAGTTGGCCCGTAATGGGTTGATATAACGAACTGCTAAAGTTTACTAAATACCTTTTATTTGTGGGATAAGGAACATGATAAGAAACTTACGCCAAAAGTAGGTTTCGTAACGCCTTTTGGCAGTTACAATGTTATCGCATCAATTCCAAATCAATGAATCCAAACACGACACAATTGTTGCACGTTGGCGGAGTAGTTCTCTGCTAGTTTTTTAAGGCTGTTAGATAAGGTGTTCTTTTTCATAGTAACAATTGACGCCCAAACAGATCGCCTATAAACAAAGCAACACTTCACAGGGCATTCCAGTCTGTAATTAATCATCATATCCACGTCCTGCTACATGCCACAGTCCATCAATTTGAGGCGTAGGTGTTAAAGTGTTTGCGCCTGTAATTACACCGGCTATCTTGCCCTTCGCACCGGAACAAAGCATTGCTACAATGTTGCTTAGGGCCACGCTTAAAGTATGGGCAATTTAAGCACAGCGGTAGTACTTGCTTGGACGGGCTCTGTACCAAAAAACTCTACCATGGCGTTGCCATGACCGTGGCTTCGCCAAGCGATTTTGCGTTACTGTACGAATAGGTACTACTGCAAAAAGGTGCTCAGTTCTGTTAAATTATCTATAGAATGATATAAGTTAGCATTTTCAACAGACGACGAGGTCCTGGGGAGAGCCAATTAATAGTATTGGGTTTATCTATCAAGAATAGTTTGTCTTGGAGAGCACGGCGGTTCTACGCCTGATCTCGTTTCTGTCGTGTCAGAGCGTCCATTCGGACTGTAAGAGCGGGGGAATGGAGGGTGCACATGTGCTTGCGTACTTGTACGTTATAAAACTCCCGCGTAGTTGGCTAATGGATGCCGATGGAGGGTACTATGCAAGGAGTATCTCTACGTGATCAAAATGGGGAGATCCGTAGAAGAACTATAGTTACCAACATCATCGCAGCTCAGCAAGTGACGAAGCTGATGTGGCAATGGGGGGGCTCATAGCTCGGAGAACCGATAGGCGTTGGGGTCCTCAGGTGCTGTAATGGTGACCCCGTGAAATGTGACCTGTAAACGCAGCGTAGGTCGGCCACCAACGAGGTGGTCGAGTCGCTTGGAGCCGCAGGAGGCAACTGGCCCAGGACCGTCTATTGGGACCCTAAAAAGACCTATCTGTTGATTGTGGTGGCAAATGTCCTTGGAGATTGACCAAGAATGACCTTGGCCAAAATAGATCAGGCAAACTGTGTAAAAGATAATTATAGAGGTCGAAAGAAATAATGTATGCAGTTCTTCACAGCGAAAACAAAATATGTTATTTCTGATTAAATTGTTTCCACCTTAAAAAAAACAAAATTTAAAAATAATATGCTCAAAGATGTGTGGAGTCCACCAATCCACATTGGGCCAGCGTGGTGGACTACGGCCTTAACCCCGTCTCATTGTGAGAGGAGACCCGTGCTCTAGTGCGTCAGTAATGGGTTTATGTGATTACGAGTATGTGATGATTGATGATATTCGAAGAAGTATGATAAAATAAAAAGTACTAGGTTAGTTTATATAAAGATATACCTGATATTTCCGTGTAGGTAAAAATAATATTATAAATAGTTACTTGTATTGCATTGAAATAAAACAAAAAGTAAGCTGATGTGACCTTAGATGCAACGTAGGTACATATAATGTATATTGCATAGTCCAAGGCATTGATTTAATATCCCATGCAATCTTGATGAATAGGTTAGAAGCGAACGATAGATAATATGGTAGCCTCCTATGACAGTTAATGTCGCATAAATATGTAAGTACACATACAGTCACTACCAAGGGCCATACTGTCATTCACTTTGAGTTATTTATCGTTTCATATTGGCGGCTCCTTTAATCTATCTAAGTATGTACACAATATTTAACTTGTGTTTAATTTAATACGCCATGACACTTTTTATGAAATATAATAATATAAGTACGCTCCTTATATATTTTCTTAAATTCTGAACTTTTATAACCTAAGAATTTGTAATTCCTCAGATTAAAAAAAATATTATGTACGCATGAGTTTTTGTAGACGTTCTTCACTAACGCAGTGGAGAGCGAAGTGTCAAGACCACCTACGTTACCACAGTCACATAGGTGGACATTCCACTTTGATTCCCGGGTTCTATTCCCGGCGACGAGAATTATTAATTTCTGAGTGTTCTCTGGTCCAGTTGCGCTTGGCGACGCCACGGGCCTCCCACAAAGGGTGGCCCGTGGCGTCGCCAAGCAATTTTGCGTTCCTGTACGAATTCGTGTTTAAGGTTATGGATTTGCTACCATTGCCATTAACCTAATAGGTTAGCAGGTGGGATTGCAGTAAAGGGCTAACTTATAGAAAAAAAAAAAAATGGCAGTCAACTTGAATCGTTTACCGCAAAACGTTATGAAATCAACATTTGCGCTACTATCGCACGCCGACCTCCGCAGGATGTCAAGGTAATAGATAACACAATATTGTATTAAATCTAGACCGGCATGCATGTGACCCGTTTACTTCGATACCGGCCTCTTGTATGCGTCTTGTGTTTGATGTATGAATAATAAATGTTTGGCTTTATAATATAAATAGACTAAGAGCTGGCGACGTTAGCGCTTCGTAATTTAACCTGTTTTATGTATGTCATGGAATACGATATCGTTTTATTAAAATATGGTCATTTGATTGCTCATAGGGGTCGTTTAATGAATCAGCCTGCCTTTACTGCTCTTACAGTTTATTGGTAGTCTAAGTCAGTCAGTTTACCTCTGAAAATGTGAAATTGTTTTCGCATTAGAATTTATTACTTGGAAAAATTGTTTAGCTTTGCAGCGTAGAGGAATTCCCAAGGAGCGCAGTTTTAATATTACAGTCATCTTTTTATCACGGAAAACAGAAATTCTTATCGTAGGAATCTAGCAAGTACAGTTTATTTTTTCTTGCGTGTGCTAAAAATATAGAGATGGAAGGCCAAATATTCACTTATAAACTTCAATACTAACAATGTTCAGGATGGCACTTAGATCTTTCATTAATTAACAGTATTATTGAAGCTAAATACCTAGTTTCTTAGCAGTACTTATTTATTCTCATGATTATTATTCTTCCTTACTATTAAAGTATTAATTTTATAAAAGATATCATTAAAGCCCACCAACCTGCATTAGAGCAGTGTTATGGGTCTGTACTCCATAACCCTGTTTCAAGAAGTAAAATAAAACAACTGGACCAAGCTTCTCTATAATTCATATTACTTGTTACCTTTAAATGACTCTACAACCAGTTCGGAATGCTGTCTTCGGCAGAGAAGACCACTGGCAAGAAACTCTACCGTTGCTCTTTTATAATAATAATTAAAACAAGACTTATAAACACAATTACAACACTATCATATGTTATAACGCTAGGCCTTTTGATAAAAAACATATAAGACAGGTCAAACATAACTACTGTTATCACTTATAACATCAGGACTTTTGGAACAAGTTGTTTGTATAGAGCAACCTCTGCTACATAAACTGTCTGTATAAAATAATGCAAAGGCACCATATATAACCCAAATGAAATAAGAGATATACTTATTTGATCAGGTACCAACATAGTACCAACAACTTAACTCAACTCCATCACCAGTACATACGACTCTTGTTTCGTCACAACAATATTTCCTTAAGTTTCGTTTCCACTATAAATCATTTATTCCCAATTTGTAACGTTCTATCCCTAATACTTTACTTAATCTCCTTTTCTCAATTCATTAATTTAAATCCGTGCTAACTTTTCTTACCCGCCGATCTATCTTGTCAAACTCGCGTCACCCGCCATAGATCCTATACTTTTCTTTGACAGTCTACTAAAGGTCATTATTCTATTTTCAAAACACTATCAATGAGTATACAAACTGTGGTTTGTTGATATATTTAATATAATCATCGGGTTTATCATAGATAAAGTGCTGTAATTCCCTATTTCCTAACACGTGCATAGTGTACACAATCGTTTCGTTAGTTTCTGGGGTAAATTATGATCTTAACATATTAAAAAAACATGAGAAAATCATTAAATTTTTATGAGTTTATTTGCTATTGTTTTAAATCATAAATGAATCTCAAAAGTAATGAAAGGATGGGTTCAATTACAAGAGCAATAGAGCAAATATAGATATGAGAGTTTATTTATTTCGTGGAACCAATGTCACTGGCTCTCGCGCTATAAGGTTTGCAAGTTTGCTAAACACGATAGCTAACGGTATAACAGCTAAATCTGTGCACATCTCTGTTTATACGTTATTGAAAATAACTAACTAGTTTAACTACTGACTACAAATTATCTTGTACTATGCACCCAAGCTATGTTAGTGTCTGCACTGGAAGATACTAACTCCATTGACTTGTTTATTTATGATCGATGCCATTTGAGATGACCATCAGTTTAATTGGCTTCCACTAGGCGTCTAACTGATGGTATGGCGTTAAAGTTTCTGCTGGTAATAACCATTAGTGTAAAAACTATTAAAGAAACAGGAGGTATTAATTTTGTTATTTTAACTTTATCACTATCTTCAGAATCCACAATTTTAATTTAACATAAAATGGTTTTATTTAACAGCGGTGGTAGCCTAGTAGGTAAGACTTCGGCATCGCTTTCGAGGTGCCGAGTTCCTTTCATTCTTCAGAGTTACTTGCGTTTTGAGCACTAAAATACGTATACCGACTGGTATACTGATTGCTTTAACTGTGCGGGAAAACATTGTGAGAAATATGCATGTCTGAGAGAATTGAAAAGACAATGTTCTCAGCGTGGCGGTTATGCCTTACATCCTTGTCATTCTAATAGATGACATGTGCTTTGTTGTGGGCCAGTAATGGGTCATAATGATAAATATTTTATTTTAAATTATACTTGCTCGTAACGAGATCCTTATTACATCGATATAAGGCTCATAATCCAAGATATTGGACACGCGTGTTTTATTTGAAAATTACCGTGCTTTATTCATAATAACCCGAATAAGTTTTCGAGGATAAATGCGGATAAAAGTAGCAGGCATTTCCTTGGATTAACAGATATTTTGACTTTCTAAATTATTCACAATTCATAACTAGTTATGTTTAATATTACATCCTGTTTTTATCCTCGCGCAAGTGTGATGAAAATCGTCGTATTTGTACCGCCTTGACGCCTCATAATCTACTATTACTAAACATAAATAATACTCACACAAAATCAAATGCAAACTCATGATTTAGTTAAATTTTAAATTAATTATAACTCAAATAATGATAGTAACTCCCAAAAGGTCATAGTGCATACATACTGGGATTAAGGCAACAGTTACTTAATTTTCTTAGCGACGCTGTTTTAACAGCGATTCGATTAATTTTCCTTCGGACTTTAGTTCGGCATTTAGTTTTAACCCTAAGCCCATGTTAGATTGAGGCTATATAGCTTGTAAAGTGGGCTTCATTAGACTTTTTAATCTAAACTATACATAATATAATCACAACATGTTTTTCATTATACGCAAATATAAAAATAAATTCATACATCTGCTCGATTTTGTACATTCTTACAACTTTCTAACCGTTTATGATAAACGAAGAATAAATTATAAATAATACGATTTGTGCAATGGAAAAGATAATAAAAATAGGTAAAAAAACTTTTTAAGTTAAACGGTTTTATGTTAAAAATACATTACAATGTTTAAGATAAATGTACTAAAAACCAAAAAATAATAAAAAAGATACAGTCGTGGGAATTATAAACATATGCATAGACTAGACTAAAATAAAACCGTGGGGCACGTCAATTGTCTACAATCGTTGATTAAAATGTTTGTTTTATAATGTTACACTATAATTAGGCAGTTGTTCAACCGACAACGATGGTGCGTGATCCACAGTGCTGCCCTGCATTTTATGTATTGTAGCAGCCCATAAAGTATTAAAGGCAACATTCTTCTTTCAGCCGTCCCGTAATTGTACTTAGCTGGAAACTGTATGGCTTTCGAGTGTATAAGATGTACTCCGTCTCTTGCGAATTCTTCTTGTCAAGCCCTTTTATTTGATACCCATATTGGTGGGATTGATAAAAAATTGTTATCAGCCATTTGGTAGCGGCGGCCATCTTAGATTTCAATTTTGCATAGTAAATTGTATTTTACTTGTTGAGACCTTTCATTTGATACCCATGTTGATGGGATTGATAAAACCTAAGTTATCCGCCATTTTGTAGAGGCCGCCATCTTGGATTTTAATTTTATATACTACATTGTATTATACTGGTTGAGCACTTTCATTTGATACCCATATTGATGGGATTGATAGAACCTACGTTATCCGCCATTTTGTAGCGGCGGCCATCTTGAATTTATAATGATAATGAATAAACATAATTGTATTGTCACCAAAATCCAAAGTGTATACAAAATTTCAGATTAATCGGTTGACAGGAAGAGGGTGAAATTTGAATTACTAAATTTGACCCAAGAATAATAAATAAAACAAACGGGGTGATCTAAATAAAACCGTTTAAAAATACAATTTCAACAAACTTAATACATGCAAAAGTTTTGATTCTTGTGTCTTAACTTTTCTCTAACAACAATTTCATCGATTAGATGAATATTGAAAAAGTGACATAAAATAATTTGGAATGTCGAATAAAACAGGTAAGCAAAATATTATTATACGTACGAATATCTAATTCAACGAGCTATTATGAATACATTGTAGCGGAATGACTAAGTTTAACCTATATTATATAACACAAAGCGGAAAAAAAAAGTTTGTGTTTTGTATGTAATCATATAAATTAAAAGAAAGCTACACTTCCAGTGAGTAACATAAAGCTATATTATATTCAATTAAAAAACTCTACCACCAAAATTAATCAAAACGCGGGGGAAACCGCGAGGAATAGCTAGCTAGTATAAATACGTAAAATGTAAGTCAAATTATGAGCATTTTTAAAAACCACTTTGTAGCAATATTTATCACGTAACATGTTTTTCTAAGTTTGCATGCTTTATAATATTACGAATAAATTAATATCTTCAATAATGCTCACGTGAAGAGAGAATTGAATATATTATATAAATAATGGAAGCGTATTAAACTACATGTTTGTGGAAACATACCTATGCGAATGATTGCGTAAGTCGTAAAAGTTATTTTTATAAGGCAATATTTCAGTATTCCGCCGAATGATTTGTATCTTGTAAGATCCATTTTTTCTTGGAAAATATGGAATTTTAGGGTTTCGCCGTTATTAACCCGATTATGGCGCGACGTTGCCCCGAAGAAAGGAATTAGTGAAAGATATTATAATATTAATAATATCTCGTTTTATTTCGAAGTTACTAAGTTAGCTACTGTTGTCGGTAACTTAATCAACCAGATCGCTGCTTATTTGTTTCACAGACTGCTGCTTAACTTTTCTTACCAATTAAGTAAACTAGTTCCATCTTTTTCAATTCAAATCCCCATCCATTCAGATTAGCTCGGGCAAAAAGTAACAGACATCAGACATTTTGAATAGCCTGCGTTTGTGTTTTGGTTAGGTTAGGTTATCGTTCTAATAATCTACACTAATTTTGTGTCCAATAGGCTCCGAAAGTACCGGGCCGATTTATACCATTTCTACGCCAAAAGAAGGCTGCAAATCACAAAGTAACATAGGCTTTAATCTATTTTCAAAAATAAATTGAGATCCTTAAAAAAATAGCAATAATGTAACCCAAAAAAATTTTTTCTTTGATTTTAAATGATTTCTTTTTGAGCGAAGAAGAAGAAGATCATAAGCACATTAAGCCATTACCGGCCCAACACAGAGCATGGGTTTCCTCTCACAACAAGATGTCTAAGTCCACCACACTGGTCCAGTGCTGATTGGTGGACTCCAAATACCTTTGAGAACATTATGTAGGATTATATCACGATGCTTGCCTTCACTATTGAAGCAAGTGATATTTTTATTACTTAAAGTGCACGTAACTTTGAAAAGTTAGAGGTGTGTGCTAGGATTCGAACTTGACCCCCCGAAAGTGAAGTCGAGCTCCTATCCAATGTGCTATCACCGCTTGAACTTAATTAAAGTCAATTTATCGTAGTTAATCGAAACATAAATCGTTTCATTTCATATTTCCTAAAGTTATATTAAAATAAAAGACTGCAATGATGATGTTTAAAAATATAAGGCCAGCTTTTTGTGCGACCGAATTTCAAAATAGTTAAAAGTGTTTTTAACTATTCATGGGATTTATCCCAGTACGGGCCGTTGTTCATTCAAAAGGTAATTTTTATTTTCCACAAAGAGTACTTTTCGGTGTATGTCACTCTCTAAGGATATTTCACGTGGTTTTTTAAATGATTAAGTAAAGGTTTTCAAATTCCAATCTTTAAACAGACTAAATCGATATAAATGTTAATCTAATGAGATTACCAAATATTCTCCATTTAGTGCGTCATGAAGCTTCCCATTCTGAAATGTGACATTTAGACTCTTACATTACAATATGACACAACTACCATATTTTTCTATGTTTTTTCAACTTCATGACAAATTAAAAAAAAAACATTTTATTTTTGTTTGCAATAGTTTGAGCGGAGGTGAGATCAAAAGAGACGGAGAGAAACTGAGAAAGAAAGAGAGGGAGACCCTTCCAAATCAACACACACAATGGGACAAATTTGCTGACATTGAGGCATCGTATAACAAAAGGCTGTATCGCCTTGTCTTTATGAAAACCAATTTCCAAATAAAACTCTTGCTTGTAAATGAATTAAATATTTAACTTCTAAAAAATTCGCATTTAAATAACACTAAGCTGGTTTCACATTAGATAGTAGCGGTGCACCAAAAACCCGATCGATATCAATACATAATTTATGACGTAGTATTAGCGTGATGTGGCATAAAAAGAATAAAGAATTTAAAAATCACGGCGTAGAGATTTGACTGGTTTTAAAGGATTATTCCCGCGTGGAAAAAGCTTTCCTTCTTTTTCTTGGTTTCCTTTTTGAAAATCCCCGCGGACCATTAGTTTCCAAGGGTTTTAATATTGGTAACTGTATTCGAAATTTGTTTAGTATCAGTTTATTATTGTGTTATTTAATCCCGCAGTAACAGTCCAAGGTCCTTTTTGTGGGATAAAAAGTACTTAACTCGGTCTCCAGGATGCGAAATTCGTATCAGTGCAGTGATTGAGTAATACATGGTAAAAAAACAAACAAGCAAGAAAGCACATTTTCCTATTTAGAATATTATAGTATGATTATTGTAAAAGTAACGTATATGATGATTATAGCATTTCATCACCTAAACCCATTATCGGGTCACTATAGATTACAGGGCACTGGTCTCCTCCTACAATGAGAAGGGGTTAAGGCTGTAGTTCACCAGGCTGGCCCAGTCCAGATTGCTGGACTCCACACTCCTTTGAGAACATTATGTAGAACTCTCAGGCATGCAGGTTTCCTCACGATGTTTTCCTTCACCGGTTAAGCAAGTGATATTTGAATTGCTTAAAACGCACAAAACTTAGAAAAGTAACTTAAAAAAGAGGCGCGTGCTGGGATTCGAACTCGGCCGAAAGTGGAGTCCTACACAATGCGCTATCACGCATTCCCAAAACATTTTGTAAAATTTAATTTATAATTAATATACATAATGGGTTTCTCAATCAAACATTGTTATGAAACTGGCAGAAGAGTGAACACTCGAAAAATAAACGGTCGAAATGTTACCCCAGTGTCCATGCGTAGCGAGGGGCGACTTACCCTCCTCCCTAAAGGCTTGGGATGATGCCAATGACCTTGAACGTTCGCCCCATTATGATTTTAAGGGCGATTGCGCGCTCCCATATTACGATGTTTATAGTAAATCAAATACAATTTATTGTAAAGAAGCAATCTAACCAAATTACTTGTCTTTGTTTTTTACAAAGTTTGTTGTAAAAATCAGCTTGCTTCTAAACTATTTCATATTTTTTTAAATTCGTATAAACAAAATGAAGAACTTAGATCAAAAATGGAATCCAGGATTTCCCACAGCGATCCAGCAGCGCTCCACTACGCTAGGTAGGTCGATAAAAGTCATCTAAAGCTGACCTTTTTAAATAATACTTCTTATAAACCCCCAGATGCCGTTAGTGGTGCAAATTCTGCTGTACACAAATCTCCGAGCTAAACTAAATTGTTAGGTGTAAAAGTACTGTTTTTTTTTTTTTTTAAAGGATAGCACTAAGTCTCGTGTCAGTAAGAAGTCTACATTTGCGCCACGGGGTGGTAAAAGTTTCTCATTATATAAAATTTATGGCTTGCAATGGCCTTCTAAGGTGCGACATTTTACATCTTTACATCTTCTCGGTTATTCAATATCAAATTGATTCGATAAGTTAGAGGTTCATCCGTTTGATGGAGTGATGTGAAATAAATTCATTTCAGCGTCGCTGGTTCGGTTGAATTTACCATTTTTTTCCTCATGAAACCCAGCCATGGGCAGTCCGCGGTATTTTTAACGGCTATTTTACTAAAATTGACATTTGTCAGGCAATCGGTTTTATTAACTGCAAATACAAATATTTCGTAACAAAATATTGTGTTTTCATTTACGTGCATATTTTTATATTCATATTGGTAGTGGCTGTAAATACCAAAGTTTAACTATCGATATTAAGCTGTGCTGTGCTTAACGAATGTAAATCATTAGTTAACTATATAAATGCCCATTTTATCTGAATAATTTGACGCCTCGGTGATCTAGTGGTTAGCATAGGTAACGAAATCCTTGGTTGGATTATCGTGTCCGTATGCTCCAAACTATGCAATGAGAGAGCATAGGTGTCCAGAAGAGGAACGCTAATAGATCGATTATAATATTCGTTCGTTAAGGTAAATTTACTAAATATGTATAATATTTTATTGAATATTAATTTGAATAAATAATAAATAATCACCCACACACATGCACGCACACACACACAAACTACACACACACACACACACGCATGCTCGCACACACATAAACACACACACTTATATACGTAATAAATACGGGCACAGCACATATGGGAAGACACTGACCCCCAAGACACGGGATATACTAGTTTGGGGGTCCAGGGTAATTTTAGAAAAAACATTGTACTTCTAAGCAAATAAAAACTTTTTATTATTATTATTATATTATTATTATAATCATGACGTGATTATTATCGATTATGCTGTAATTCTGTTTCAGTAGTAGCACGTCGTCGTTTTTGCGTATCTGAACACTTTAACGTCAAAGTAAAATCGATATAAATTGCGTTGTTTCAAAAATTCCGCCGTCAAATTTTACAGTTAGCGCTCTAAGTGGAATGCTTTGTGAAAAATAAACAGAAACAAACGACTTAAAAAAAGTGTTAGGACCAAGACTCATTTTAATCTACACGACATGTGTCGTTACATGATGCGATCTCGTGTCGTGTGTTTAATAGTCGAAGAATAATTTTTTTTTCATTGTTCACATTATTATTGTCGGAATAAACAGACGGGCCGACTGGTCAGTGGACCTTCGCCTATAAACAGAGAAATATTTAGCATACTCTTGTTTCATAAATATAACCTAAAATAAAGTATGTAAAACTAAATAAAATCCAAAACGACTTCGAAACGACCGCAGCGAGGCACAGTTCCTAAGATGCTGGCAGCATTGCCCCTTTGGATGGCCAAACTAATTCTTTGGCCAAGGTAAATATTATTATTATGTATCTAGATCAATTACTAATATAGTAATCTAACTACTAATATAGTAACCTGTACTTCACTTTATTTATTTATTACATTATTTTTATTTATATATTCAGTTTGCCGTATCGTCACTCAGGTCTCAGCTTAAAATCAGCGGCATGCGTGTACTTAAGTACAATGCATTGCAAATTCTGAGCTGTACACCCTTTCTGTCTGGTGTTACACACAGACATTGTATGTTGTATACTATGTTGTAACTTTATTATTATAAGATGTACTGTTTGTAACACTTAACAAGAATAAATGTTTTTTTCTTTATTTCTTTCTTTCTAATCAAAAGTGAAGTGTCCTGCTAAATGCCCTGCGTACTTACGATGCGCATCGTAGATATTTATCCACCACACGATAACACATGGTACCACGACACGACATCGTATCGAGTGTATCTGTTTTAGCTCTAACGGTATTTGTAAACAAACGTACGGGTAGGACCCTTGTATAGATGGTGCAGATAGTCGATTGATTGGTACAAATACATTGCTTTGATCGTATCATAAAGGGGACGCCACTATTAGCGTACGAGTCAGCTCATATTTGCATTCCTACTGTTTAATAACAAGCGCGGTTCTCAAAGGGCCGCAAAATGTACATCACGTTTTGAGCGAGTTGTGGATTTATCGAAACCAATGCTAGTTAGTTTATAGTAAAGGGTTATCATTTGGTAGAACTGTAAGGGTATCATGCTCAGTAAGGGATATTAATGCCAATTATTTCGTTGTCACATTTAGAAATAGTACAACAAACAGTTATACATAGTTCAGTATTGTGTCTACCTATTTTCTCGTAATATACACAAATACACAAGGTAGGTATTTTCTCGATTGGTTCTAACAGTTTGTTATACTAGTAGGTGTAGCGTCGTACCGGTAAACTAATTTTATTTGTGGCACGCATTTGTCGGCAGGGTGGTAACTAACCACAGCCGAAGCCTTGCAACAAAGAAAATTCAAAAATTGCCTGAACAGATATCGAACCTGGTACCTCTAGCGCTTACTACTGTGACAGGGAGAACGTTAGTTTACAAAAACAGTCATTCGCTGAAGAAAATTAAGAAAATTAATAAACGAGAAACATGTGCGTTTCACATAAGTAGCTATTAGCGTGTGTGAAAGTGGCTCAGTCTGGTGTTCGAGTGAAGGAACACATTTCTCGCTGAAACACGGTTAGCGCAGAGCAAACAACTCTATTTGGGGCGCTACCTTGTCATTGTTCTCCAGTGTTACGGTTTTAACAGACTGCTCAAGAAAAACGCACGGCGTTTATATGTCAGCTGTCAACACTTAATATAACCGGCTAGAACATCAGAAGAAATGTTATCGTTTTAAAAACGCAGTCTTTATTATAACCATCAGTCTATTAACGTACGACTGCTGGATACAGAACTCCTGTCTTATGGGCTGCTCCAGTGAGGGTTGATGGTCTAAAGGGAGTTTTAATACATCGAAATAAGTTCTTTTCTACTTTCTATTTTTGCGACATGCCCAAAAACCGGTGGAAGCTTAAAACATAAAGCTTATACTACAGTATTCCGCTCTCGAATTTCAGACCGGCTATATTTGAGTGCTTCTAGCGCGTGCTGCCTGCAAAACTGGCTGGGTACGCAATTAATGCCTTAAATATTGATTACCGCTTGAAATGTATACGGTCGGCTTCTGTACTTAAGCTTTAATCATGCTTTCCTATTTAGTGTATTTTAGCGGCTCAGTCCGCTTTTAGTTTAGTCACCGGGCACCAAGATTTAGACTTGCCATCTGTTTTACAAAAAAGCGCTTGCGGTTCTGGTCGATGTGAACCGACACTATTAATATAGGTATAAAAATGCGTGGAATTTCTGGTTTCTAACACAGGAAGTGCACATTTTCCGAGGTAAAATGTAGCCCGATGAGTTTCTAAAACGCTATTAAAACTGTGTAATTTCTATAGCGAGTACTTTATGTTTCATTTCATTATGTTGACTACTTTATTTAGTGTTCTTTCACTGATTCTTTTGCTTTTAACTTTTAGGTTTTTTTACACTTCGATGCCATGTGTATTTGTAAGATCTACCAAGGTTACTCATAATTTTAATTGATTAACTGGAGAGAGTATGTTCGGACCATCTCTACGTGAAATATGAGGAGATCCGTAAAAGAACAATGCACCTATATTGCCGATCATATACATAACGATTCTTGTAAATGATCTAGGTCCAGCCAAGGACGTCAATTGGTATTGGCGACGGAAGTTGACAAAGTCACATCGCAGTGGTATTTTGGGCATTTATAGTTAGTTTTCAATTGACAGGTCAGATGGAAGGCTTGGCTTCTGCCTTGGCTAGTTAGTATCCTAAGGACAAAGCCGTGCCACCAAGCGATTAAGTGTTTAGGTACGATGACACGTAGAAGTCGATTAGGGTAACTAATTACTTTTATATAATTACGGTTACGTAAACACAGCAGATATCCCCAGTTTAAACTTTTGGAAAAACCCATTGGCAAAGCACGTCCTTACAGAGGCCTTGTAAATACATTGAAAACCATGTATTACAATAGATTCTACCGTAGATAAGTAAGTGCATTGCTTATAAACTGAGTTGTTCGTTCTTGACTTAGTTCTACAATGAATAAATTTTGAATTTCATTTGAGAGTAGGTGCAAATCTAACGGAATTCCACCTCAACAACCACGGAATAAATCTGAGAGGATATTTCATATCTGTTGCTCGGCGTTGAAAATGGAGTGCATTTTGTGCAAATTGTTTTACCTAAAATTCGATATGAAAAGTTTTAGTGGTGGAAAACGCAACAGACTATAATTTTATTAGAATGGTGTATTATAAGTTTTATACATCCAGAAAAAGGTATTTTGTAATTTTAGTTGTCAACCTAAATGCCAATTTTCAACGATATAATGAAAAATAAGAATTCATACAAACTGTAATATTTAAGGTAGGTTAATTTCATTAGCAATTTTAGATTAACGCTTTTAAATAAAGAAATAAACAAAACAAAGAAGCTATCTTTGTATGTATATGAGGTTAGTTATAAATTCTATATATTATGTATATATGACATATGTTTATTTTGTGGCCACAACCTCACTCGTTTTCGAAAACTAGCTTGTAGAAAATACTATAGCAATATTTTTATGCAATAAAGAGAAAAAAAACAAAATACTTCTTGATTTTCAAAGTACAACTGGAGAAAAAGTCAAATTGGACGTCATAACATTGTCATTACATTATCAAGTCTCGGATCTTACGTACAAAGAGTAAATACGTATTAGTAAAAGACGTAACCAGATATCTTTGTTTTCTAACGGCCCTGTAGAAGTGTAACATAAAAAAAAACATTCCTTATCTTTCGAAAACAGTTAAGTAGTTTCAGAGATACGCACCTACTTTGATAAACAAACAATATCGCTTTCAACTGGAAGAAGAAGATAACTAGTAAGAGGTGGTATTAAGATAGTTATATTTTTGTTACAGTCTGATGAACATTAATTAATTAATCGAAGTGTCTCATGTACTGATATGGAATTGGCTTTAATTAGTTCGCATTTGACTGATCAGCCGTTAAGCTGATTCAACCATTAATCTTGCAATAACGATGTGGGTGGAGTATTAACAACATTTATAAGCTTTGTCTTGCTGCTGTAAGCTTATGTTATTATATCAATCAATCAATTTTTATATGTATTCCATAGTTTTTACCATTGCTCAATAAGTACTTAGCCTTTTTATAAGACGCTCAGGTTTTTTATCAAGACTCAGGGTCACTCAGCGGGCGATGGAGAGATGGAGAGGATGCTCGGATTATCTCTACGTATGCAAATCAGGAATGAAGAGTAGCGAAGCTAAAGTGGCAAGGTACAGGGCACATAGCTCGGAAAACCAATCTTCGTTGGGCTTCCAAGGTGCTGGAATGGTGCCCTCACTCCGGTAAATGCTGCAATCTCCCTACAAAAGAATTTTGTCCAGCAGCGAGGTCCATTGGTTGGCTTGATGATGAATAAGTACCCGGTATACAAGTTTGAAGCGGTGATAGGATAGTGGTCAGGTTAGGTTAGTTATACAGCCTCCCAACCTAAGGGGGGTGAGTTAGATTCCCGGCTTGTAACTTGTTGAAGTTATGTGCGTTTTAAGAATTTAATATCACTTTAATCGTGAAGGAAAAACATCGTTAGGAAACCAGCATGCCAGAAAATTGTCCATTACGTTATCCAGGGCGTGTGAAGTCTAATCCAAACTAATCGTTTGTCATCCTTAGCGGAGAACCCGGGACCTTTGGAGAAGGTCCTTGTCTTCTGATGGAGTTACAGTAATTGCCTTCCCGTGGTACGATGGTACGATGGTAAAGAACGAACTCGCTGGCGCAGCGATGAACGCTGTTACAAGCGGGAGGTCCCAGCTTCGACCCCCGGCAAGGCCAATTCAGGAATTTATATTTTCGAAATATTCGTTGGTCTGGTCTAGTTCTGGGAGGCTTCAGCCGTGGCTGGACCATCCTACAGATGAAAACGTGCCACGAAGCCATTCAGCGTTCGGGAACGATGACACGTAAAAACCGATTAGCGGTATGGGTTTAATGTAACTGCCATGGCCCTAACAGGTTAGCCCGTTAGCATCTTAGACTGCATCATCACTTACAGTTACGGGTGAGATTGCAGTCGAGGGCTCACTTGTAGTGGTAATAAAAAAAAGATTTTGTCAGTTCAGTCGTTCATCTTTAAATATCAAGGGGCCTCCGGCTTTCAAGAATGAGTCAATGAATGAATACCTTTTATTCCTCACTAAACCAATGTACAAATAAAGAAAAAAACAGCACAGTAATACAATAATTTGAAACGTTATAATCCAAAGTGCGTGTTATTAGCGGATTCGACTAGGTAGAGTTATATGAGATTTAGTATAAACAGGGTTATGTTAGGTTAGGTAACAACCTACACAAACGGTTGAATTCTGAAGTGTAGTTAAATACAATTTACCATTATTCGCATAACGATACACGGGGTCATGTTACAATCGATATCTTTACGTAAAATCCACGCATGAAATGCATGGATTGGATGCGAGGATAAAAAATTCAAAAGACATTCATCATCATCACACCAACCCATTACCGGTCACAATGAGAAGAGGTTAAGGCCGTAGTCCACAACGCTGGCCTAGTACAGATTGGTGGACTCCACACACCTTATATACACACATTATGTAGGACTCTCAGGCATGCAGGTTTCCTCACGAGGTTTTTTTCACCGTTGAAGCAAGCGATATTTTAGTTACTTAAAACGCACATAACTTAGAAAAGTTAGAGGTGCGTGCTGGGATTCGAACTCGGCCCCCCGAAAGGGGAGTTGAGCTCCAGCCCAATGCACTGTCACCGCAAAAGACATTAGGTACATACATAAACGATAAAAATGCTTTGCTCCAGATGATGATGCTCCAAAACAAAAAATAATAGACCGCGAAGTTTGTTGCTAACATCACGGCGCGACACATAATTTATTACATTAAACTATTTTCTTATTGTGACGCAAAAAACGTCATGAGCGACGGTAAGACTTCCTATTTTGTGAAGTTAAAAAACAAACCATATTAATATACTAAAGCGCATCAAAACTGATCATGGAACTGCCGATATTCGTGGAATTAGGTATGGAAATGGTTTCTTGCAATGGCATATTGTTTGATCTATATACCGATTGCTCATTTTGTTCCGGGGGATCGGGCGGGCGAGCTCGTTAATTAAACCTATGTTAAATCCGACTTAAGCGCCCACAAGTTACTGACATATGCACCAAATGTATTGCAAAGCGAATATAGGAGTATTATTGTTGAGTTGAAATTAATTTCGATTATGACAATGGATCATAGAATCATTGCAAATGCAATAACGCAATGGAGTCGAGCGCCCCTTTGACGTTTCAACTTTGCAGCAATCGACAACGCCCCTTCTATTAGATTCTCCCTCTGTTTCGTTACTAATCGTTGTCAAATAGTTTACGAACATAGCTATCCTTAAATTATACTTAAGATTATTTGACTTATTGACTACTTTCAAGGGATTTGTGTTAACTTAAGGTAGCCAAAGATGACGTTTTAATGGGACAACGTCGTAATAAACGATGGACTTGGATGGCTTGTATTGAGTGGCTTTGACGGCTTTCCTGGCGCAGTAGTTTATGCTGTGGTCTTATAAATGGGAGATTCCTTGTTCAATCCCTGGCAAAGGTAATTCGAGAATTATCTGGTCCGGTTTGATGCTTTGGCTGGGGCTAGTTACGGACAAAGACGTGCTACAAAGTGATTAAGCGTTCCGGTATAATCCTTCTAGGAGTATCGTTTAAATATGACTGCCATACTGCTAACCGGTTAGCCCGTTACGTGCTGCATTCACAGAATTAAGAACAGTGCATTGTGTCTAAAAACAGTGAAAACGCCCCGCATACGTCTCAAGTTACACCCTGGAATCTGCTAGCTCACAAACTTTTGCCCATTTTCCCATTTTATGATAGACGTTTGGTAGAGGTAAAATAATAACTGTCAACTGCTAAATGGTATGAAGTGACTAACCGTTTGTTCGAGAAACCATTCTAAAGTGGAGTGGTTTATTATGCTTCAATATTAATCGTGTACGTGTTTTCGGTATGTTTTAAATTATGTGGCTGCTTCACCACATATTATGGTGGGATTGCGGTCAAGGGCTAACTTGTAGAATTACAATGAAAAAAAAAATCGAATCCGCCCAATAAACAATAAACATCAACCGCTGAGCAAAAGGCACTGATATGTCCAGCGGTTCCCTGTGTCATCTTTTTACCTAGAGTATCAAACCAACGTTGCGTTCCCGGTGCGAGATCAACCTTCAAGGACCCTAACGTTCATCAGGTCTCTGGACTTTTGGCTTGGGTATTGCATACACTTTGTTTTGCAACTCCCTAAGCCGTGTGGTTGTTTTGGTATTCTATTCATCTTATTAATACCAATCAAACAAACAAACAATCTTCAGAGTTTGGAACATCGTAGCAAGGTGATATTTTAGTTACTTAAAACGCACATAACTTAGAAAAGTTAGAGGTGCGTGCTGGGATTCGAACTCGGCCCCCCGAAAGGGGACTTGAGCTCCAGCCCAATGCACTGTCACCGCAAAAGACATTAGGTACATACATAAACGATAAAAATGTATCGTAGCAAGGTTGCCTGCCTACTATTCCATAAGATATATATCGAAGGCTGTGCTCAAGAACTGTTTGATGTAGTTCCCACTTCACCTATTTACCATCGACCGTAAGGATCTGCATCCCTACGTGCTTGATATATCGCGAACGCGTACGAAGCGCTTCGCATTTTCGTTTCTGATCCGCACCCCTAGGATCTGGAATGCCCTTCCAGCTTCCGTTTTCCCCAGTACCTACAATATGAGTACCTTCAAATCAAGTGTGAATAGGCATCTTCTAGGCAAGCGCCCTTTACATCAGGTGTGATTGCAGTTGCGTATATAAACATTAAAAAAAAACAGCTCCCTCAGCCTCTCGTCACAAACACAACATTGAAGAAAATCGATAAGGTTAATTATAACTAACTACTCGTATCATTATTTACTTAGTTGAGATTACAGTCAACGCCCAATTAGTATTAAAATAAAATGAAATAAAAGTTATAGTCATAAGTCTTCATTGACAGCGCGTACTATTTAAATAAGTATTTTCCACTGTCATCAGTTTATACAAAATCATTTTTGGTTTTGTTATTTCTTAAATGATAAATAATCCACGCAACCGCGTATTACATATAGCTCCAATAAAGTTGTATGTAAATACCGACCAAAATTACACATTTAAATTACGCCCAACTCATCAATCCGCTGTCGGTAAACGCTAGCACATCAAAGGATTTAATCACGATGAACTTCGCTTGTGTGGTCAATCCACACTGGTGCGCACATTAAAGCTCAAAGGATATGGATATGCGGTAATAAAGTATAAACTAGCTTGCAATGTAAACGATCCTCTATGCGATTTTGCAATTCCAACTCTTTTAATTGCAGATAATATTGATTTGTTTTTTTTTATTTGAAAGGTGAGTGTGCCGGGAGTGTTCTTAGCTATGTTTGATGAAAATCGGTCCAAGATGGCCGCCGCCACAAAATGACGTAATACATATTTTTTGCATCTCTCTATAGGTTCCTACTAAAAGGGTTCGACTAGTATAATAATATACACTATGGCACTAACTATGATGAATTTCAAATCCCAAATGGCCACCACCATAAAATGGTCCCTTTTTTTTCTTAACTACTTAATAAATAATTGTTTATTTGTTAGGCTTTTAACGTTTATTTGTTAGGCTTTTAATCAACATTTTGGATATAATCAATGAACTGCCTCCTTGTATAGTTTCGCAATGAGTTTTATTTTTCTATCTAACGTCAAATTAGTGACTACAAAGAGTAAACCTTGTATAGCTTATATCCCGTCCCCAGCTATACCACAAATATTTGTATGGCCTCAGGTGTATATGATTTCGTTCTTTAACTAATGCACAAACACACAATTTAAGGTAATGTTTCCGGATTGATAAAAGCACACACATGGTTTTTAAAAGCTGTTATTAATTCTCAACGTATGTATAAAAAAATTGATCTATTTACAGTTAGAAACACTGACGTATTTTTTATTATGTTAGTTGTTACAAACAATAAGAACGTCCTCTCAAGCTTATAATATAAAACTGTTACCAAAGAGAAAAAGTAGAAAATAGAAAGCAAAAATTATAGCGGCAGAACAGAGCACTTGAGGCAATAAAACAAAATTCCCCAATATCAGGGTGTCAATTTAAAATGCGCAATATCCGTTCTCCTATAAAATGAAGCCATGCTTTTATGGGGTGTTTAATTGGTTTACACTGAAACGCTTATTTGTTTGGGTTTTATTGAAACGTTTATCATAGTTTGTGTGATGCCCCGGGGGCTTTTGCCGTTGGCGCGTCGCTTAATGACAATGCATTTTTAATTTGCTATAATTTGCTAAAATTTGTCCTTTAGTTTAACAAGTAAAACAAGCTATGTTACATTTTGTCTTTAAATAAAGTTAAGCTTCTCAATCGCAAATATAAACACTTATTTCCCTCCAGAACTTCAGAGAAGATATTGTTACACATTCCCGTAAGTTTCATTTAACTTCCTTATTCGAACTAACTTATTAATCAACTAGTCGAACGTTTTGTACATAAGAATATAAGTAACTGTTTAATCGTGTGTGCACTAAAGTTACAGTTAGCGGGCTGCAAAACGGCGACTGAGCGCATTGAATCATGTAGAGACCAGACGACTTTGACTAAACAAAGTTATAACTCGACTTAACAGTTGTCAACTAACGTGCGAAATAAGTTATGCATTAATACAGGTTTCTCATGGATTTCAATCCGTAGATTGATTTATGAGACCCCTTACATCTGGGGTTAAACATTATTATTAATATTAGGTCTGAAAATTTATGCCCGTTTCATCACGATAACTGTGTGATAGCTGATTCACAAAGGAGACGGCAAGTCTTGGACCCAATTGTAATAAGTTTAGAAAGTGTTGAAAAGCAATCTATTTTGCTAGTTTATTATTTTTAAAATCAGCGCAATTTACAATCGGGAAGATGAGAAATAAATAATCTTAATACCGATTATTGTTAAAAAATTCATTTTATGACTTGTATTTTAATCAGTGGTGACAGTAACAGCTAGTATTTTACACTTGTCTGATTGCACGTAGTCCACCACGCTGCCCAATGCGGAAGGATAGATTTCACACGACCTTGTCAATAAATTCCCAGTAACAGTCCGAAATTTAGGAAATGGCGAAGTTTATAGTCTTTCAGAGGGTCCTTTAGGCCTTGTGTTGTATTTCATAAGGGTAAAATCCCGCCAGCAGAAAACTGTATTTTATTTAAGAATTTATACAGCCCTGATAAGTTTTCTGTTGAGGTTTCAGCGGCCAGATTTGTGGAAGGCAGAATTGTATACAAATGTCAAAAAGTAATAGATAAAAACTAAGATGGTTGATAAATAGGTCTGCTCGAAACATAGATTTGTTCGTAATCACAGAACTCTAGAGGAAAAACGCCTTCAATAAACTGCATAATGTATAAAAGAACGCGACAAGTTGTTTTATTACAGCATAGCATGATACTGCAATGTGCTCACGTCTACGCGATATAATAAAAAGGATATTGTAGAACGATACGACAAGTAGACGTCCAAGTTTCCAGTCTATATATCGTTTCTCTTCTTGCGATAAAGCCACTGTGTTTTCATGCATATAATAAAAAATATATTCAATATATACGACATTTTGAAAACGCGCATAATAAGAAACGTCGTAAAATATGAATTTATTAATTTTTAAAGGTAAAATACACAACTTATGCTCTTTCAAGTGAAGATAAGCAAATAATGCAGGATATGAAAATTAAAGCGGACTTTCTTGAATTAAGAAATAAATAAATAAATATAAATAAATATACTATGACAATACACACATCGCCATCTAGCCCCAAAGTAAGCGTAGCTTGTGTTATGGGTACTAAGACGACTGATGAATATTTTTATGAATAATATACATAAATACTTAGAATACACATATAAACACCCAGACACTGAAAAACATTCATGCTCATCACACAAACATTTTCCAGTTGTGGGAATCGAACCCACGGCCTTGGACTCAGAAAGCAGGGTCGCTGCAAACTGCGCCAATCGGCCGTCGAAATGATGTGATAATATGCAGAGTACCAGCGCTTTAACGCTAACCGAAGACGAGAATCTAAATATGCGGCCTTTTATACGGTCCTTTTTAATTAAACACATTTATAAAAAAAATCTTGTGGTTTTAAGTAGAAAAATGTCTTTTTATTTTATCTCTGCAGCATTTTAATTAGGACCTCGCGTAAAATACTTAGTCTTAGCCATGTAATCACTGTATGTCAAGAATAAATTACTCCTAGCATCCTATTAATATTGTAAACGGGAAAGTGTGAGAGGATGAATGAATCTTTTTAATATTTCACGAGAAAACTACTGAACTAAGTTTTTTTATTTACTCAAAGTTAGTATTTGACTGCAATGCAATCTAACAATCTAAGACGGAAGCGGGCAAACCTGTTAAGAAGTTTGGTAGTTATATTAAACCAAAACCCCTAATCCGTTTGTACGCGACATCCGAACGCTAAACCGCTTTGAGTCACGTCTTAGTCGGTAGGGTAGTAACTAGTCACGGCCGAAGTTTCCGGGGGGGGGGGGGGGGGCAACCACACAACCGCAGCTGCCGCCTCATCAAGTATACCTCGATACCCCAGACATTGCCTCGCCGTAATATTTCTGTGCTTCGAACACGATCCGACCAGATTAATAATGATGTTTATGGTAGGGAGACAAGATTTCAGAGCCATACAAGAGATTTGAATTTGACTCAGCACCTTAAGAGTACAGGTCTTCTTTTTTCTTTTTTTATTTCACTACAAGTTAGCCCTTCTTACTTAGTAACTGTTAGGCAGTAAGATAGTTTCTACGCGACATCGCACCGGAAAACTAAATCACTTAGCGTCACTTCTTTGTCGGTAGGGTAGTAACTAGCAACGACCAAAGCCAGGCCAGAGAAAAATCAGAAATAATAACCCAAATTTCCCCTGCAGGGAATCGAACCAGGGACCTCCTACTTAAATTCACAGCGCTTACAACGTACCAGGGAGGTCGTCAAAAGCGTTCTTATAAGGCATCTAGCGGACGGTGTGAAAAATATGTTGCACAAAGACTTACCTTGAACTTGGACAAGTACTCTTGTTGCTTGGTGATGTCGGTAGCCAGGATAAGCGAGCTGATTTGTTTTGCGAGTTTGTTGCGTAGCTCAAGGGACTCGATCACACCGCTCTTGATGACACAGCTGATTGCCGCACGCAAGTGATGATTCTCCAAAACAGATGAGTTCTGGGGACAAATATTATCATTATCATCAGTTGTCCGTAAAGGGGGTTTCAGCCCTTTGAACCGAAAAGCGGCGGTTATTCCACAAACAGAAAAATTTCCATATGGTTTGACGTTAGAGCGAAGGCTCGTAAGGTAATTGGCCAAACCCAAACAAGAAGGCTGTCTTCATGTTTGAAGAAGGCATGTTGAGCCTGCATGAATTGGGATAAGGGCTATAAGAAGATCTTTCATCATCATCATCATATTAACCCGTTAACTACAGGGTCTCCTCCCACAATGAGAAGGGTTTAGGCCGTAGTCTACCACACTGGCCCAGAGCGGATTGGTGGACTCCACACGCCCTTGAGAACATTCTGGAGAAATAACAGGCATGCATGTTTTTTTTCATCATTGAATTTAATTATTCAAAACGCACACAACTTTAACCCGGCCCCCTGAAAGTGAAGCCGAAGTCCTAACCACTAGGCTATCACCGCTGCAGGAGATCTTTAGATGCTCTTCATTAAAAATTGCATACTAAGAAGTGCGAAAAGCAATTTTCGAAGAATTAACTTGAAAAATGAAGGTCTGAACAATTCTGACAAACAAACTCTCACTTCCTATTTCACCAGTCCGAGAAAACTATTTGTGAGAACAGTGAAACAATAATTAAAAACAAGCACCCAAAAACAAAGTATAAAACTTTTAAAATGGCAGAATTTCATACAAACTTTCTTCGCATCTTATTTCCACTCAGATTATTATTTAATTTCGAGCAGTTATTAAAAAGTCTTCATCAAACTTCCACAGTTAGCATCTTTCAAATGTCCGAAGCTTGATATAACACTGCGTAACTATTCCATTTCATTAAAAAGGCTCTTATTGTAGATTAAATCATTCATTCATTCACTGCCGCGTGCGGCAACAGCGACTGGTTCTGTTTTTTTTTTTTATTTATTTTTTTAGATTAGATTACATGTAAGGGCTTCGCTCATGCGCCCTGATGTGATTTATATATCCTATTTTAGCACTAAATATGCGAAATAGATTAAATAATAAATAAATAAATGTACACATATCGCCATCTAGTCCCAAAGTAGCTTGTGTTATGGGTACTAAGATAACTAATGATTAATTTTATGAATGAGATACATAAATACTTATAATATATAGATAAACACCCATATACTGAAAAACATTCATGTTTCACTTCATTCACACAAACATTGTCCAGTTGTGGAAATCGAACCCACGGCCTTGGACTCAGAAAGCAGGGTCGCTGCCCACTGCGCTATTCGGCCGTCAAAAGAAGTTATCAATGTTCAATTAATTTCATAAATACAACCAGACACTTCAATTTAATTTGAATTGTTGATATTGAAAAAGATCAACTGCGGAGTTTCTTGCCGGCTTCTTCTCGGTAGAATCTGCCTTCCGAACCGGTGGTAGAGTCACTACACACAGACAGGCTTGACGTTTCAAAAGTGTTTATATTAGGCCTACTTGAAATAAATGAATTTTGAATTTATTTGCGTGGATCAGTTAGTTAAACTCCAAACATAGCCCTCAACATATGTAACTGCCTGTGCCACTGAAACGCCCGCGGGTCTATTGCAGTTTCTGCATTATTTGTTTATTTCTAAACTGGACTGGATGTCAAAATAGTTTCGTTTACCTTTAAAATTTATTTCCGGAGCTTTAAATGGATCACGATAGCCAGTGTGGTGAATATTTCAATCGTATATTTACAGTCCCAAACGGTTGGAAAGACAGATGAATATTGGCATCATAAATACCGGGGGCTGCCCTCCTTCCGATAAGTGCAAAACTAGGTTAAATTTCTATCTTTAAATAATTATTTAACTAACCTTCGTAAATAAAATTATATCGATCACTTTCACACTACTTTCTCACTATTTGCTCGTTGCGTAATTTTTCCTGTATAATCGAGGAAGGCTAACTACTGAATCACAGTTTATAATAGTTCGGTAGTCAATGAACAATTAGATTGTTTTACAATTACACAGGTATTTTGCGATGTAAAATGTACCTACCTAATAACTATAACCTATACTATAAATATTGTACAACTAAATAATGTCCAGTTTTTACAAATTTGTATTTTGTCGTTGCTATGTGTAGAAATTGTAATAAATTAAATAATTTAAAAAAAATGCAGAAAATTCAGATTTAGATCAGAGACTCATAAGCCACTGTCTTGGTAAATTCAAATTCAAATTCAAAATTTCTTTATTTATGTAGGCCTATCACAGGCACTTATGAAGCGTTCATACATATTGTTTACATAATTGTAAGGGGATGGTGATAACTTCGTTCGCCAACTTAAATCTAAAGCTACGAGGATTCCGAACGCGCCCTGGTCTAAGAGCCCACAACAAACTTAGCTGGGTAATTTTTTTTTTTGTTATCACCATCTTAAATTATAATGAATAATATTTATATAATGCTTAGTAAAAAAGCCAGGTTCGCGATATATACAACGTAATAGAGAAATTGGAACACTAAGGGAACGTCAACAATCATCAATAGCCTATACAGTCGACTGCTGGACTAAAGGCCTCTCCCGACCGGAGGGTTTGCCTGTATTTACCACGCTAATTAGACGGGTTGGTGCTCGCATTAGATAGACGGGTTGGTGCTTGCATTAGATAGGCGTGTTGGTGCACGCATTAGATAGACGGGTTGGTGCTCGCATTAGATAGAAGGGTTGGTGCTCGCATTAGATAGACGGGTTGGTGCTTGCATTAGATAGACGGGTTGGTGCTCGCATTAGATAGACGGGTTGGCGCTTGCATTAGATAGACGGGTTGGTGCTCGCATTAGATAAACGGGTTGGTTCTCGCTTAGATGGCAGTAGTAGCACAGAAAGATATACAGTTTTTGCCGTGTGTTGTTGGCAGATTTATAACAATACTAGCGGACCCCAGCGCCATCTGTCGGGCTGATTTATGAATCTAAACCATCCAGGGTGCCACACAAACGAATACTAAAAAATTCAAATCGGTCCAGCCGTTTCGGAGGAGTTCAGTGACATACACACACACACAAGAAATATATACATTAATTAAACATTATCTATATTCTTTATATATATATAAAAGGGAAGTGTGTGGGTATGTTCCGTATAAGCTCCGAAACGGCTGGACGATTTCAATGAAACTTTCAGGGAATCTCCGGATTGACCTGGCGAGTAATCCCGTAAAGCACTCCTATTTTTGAACTGTCAAATACAGCTTTTATTAACTATGATGATATTCTATTGTTGGGTGTACATAGGTGTAGATAATGATCTTCACCCGCTCGAGAAGAGAATAGAAGAGAATGAATACGGAGAGAAATAAATGATTTAATATATTATGAGACTTCAATTAAAAATGTAATGATGTATGTTTATTGTTTAAATAAAATAAAGCAAAATCTAGCCCGGGCTGGCGATTTGCAATTTTCCTGCTGTATGCATACCCTGGTAAGAAACCAAGTGCACGGCACTGCCTTTAAGTCCCAAGAGCCATATATTTTTTAAACTATCGGTCATTAAAAACACCCGAAAAGTCGCATCGATTTCAGCAGCACGAAGTCCTCTTCTCATTTTCAACGTGAATTCTTGAACTCACATTGTACATATACCGCGCTCTAATAAAAAATTCAGGCTATCCGTTTCTTGTGACTTTTGATGCAACGAGCGGGTGGCGGTCGTATCGATTAGTCTATGGCATTGATTCGATATCCCATACAGTTTTTATACGCAGGAAAATGGAAATCAATTGGTATGTACGGTGACCTTAGCATATGCGAAAGTTCTCAGTATTACTCGCTGCGACGGTTTACGGTTATTGCTTGTTCCGTTAAATCTATACTTCTGCACTAATGTTATAAAGACTAGATATATTTTGTTTGTATCGAATACTGTACTACTAGAAACTCCTTAACTACTAGACCGTTTTGAACCATTATTATACGGTATACCAATAGAAGGCTGTTCTATACAGAATTAACACAGACTATGTTTAATTCTAGTAAAATAATATTTCGGCCTGAAGTAGTGGTATTTTTTCGCGTGCGCTAGCTAAATAAACCGTCAAGCGTAAATCAAGAATATTGCGATTAAGTAGATTTAATAAGAAGTCCGCGGAGCCATGTACCTATTCTATATATTATAAATAAGCAACAATAGCCCAAAATAGGTGGAAAAAAAATTAAAATGTCATTTTTTTCATATTAGGGCTTTTTTATGTTTATAGACGAGCGCTTGATGCAATCACACCTGATGATAAGCGATGATGCAGCCTAAGGTGGAGCACGCTTGCCTATAAGATTCCTATTCACTCTTGATTTTAAGGTACAATACCTACAATATGAGTGTAGGTAAAAGGAAGCTGGAAGGGCATTCCAGAAATCAGATCAGAAACGAAGATACGAAGCGTTTCGTACGCGTCCGCGGTATATCATATATATCCCGGTAGGGATGCATATCCTTACGGTGTCTCGCGGTTCGATGGTAAAAAGGCGAAGGGGGAGCTAGATCAAACAGTTCTTGAGTTCACTCTTCGAAATATATTCTATAGAAAGAAGGGCTAACAAGAAAGGGCCACTTTATTATCAAGAAAATCTTATTACCGCAAATCATGACGTTTACGTTTACGTTAGAATCATAGATTAGGAGATAATGAAAAATTCAAATCACGGACGTGCAATAGAGGTTAACGTCTATAAGTGAGATATACGCGTGATCAATATAACAATACGTGACGACCCGTAGTTTTTGTGTAATGTTATTGTTGCTTGTGACTATAAAAGACTGATCTAAACATAGTACAAAATAGCAACAATTTTACAAACAAACATACTGAAAACATTATATTATTCCAAAACAAACTTTTATCCATTGTTTATCTTTTATCCATCCATTGTTTCACATAATATATCCGGACACAAGCCCACGCTAATAAGAGTCGGAGCCAGTGGTTAGAATGAATGCTAAAACATTTATCCTTTAAAACTGGTTGTCCTAAATATTTAAAAGAAACCAACTAAAGTATTATAGATAAATGTAGATCGCGGAATAGATATTAGTAAACAAAAAGTTATTAGCATCGCCAATAAAGAATGGTCACATATAAGCACCGCAGACATCCAAATTGTAACACCGCTACTTGAATTTACGGTGCTAAAACTCTCTAGCAAATTACTAAATCTTGCTTCTATAGTCTGAAACATTCTGTTCAGTTTCTGAAACTTCACTCGACCTTATGTTATGGTCACTCTATGGCGGTTTACTAAAAGAGTATCGCTCTCTGAAACCTTAAGTTTAATAACAATAACATGCTCGTTGAGTTATTTGACAACAAGTCACCAAATTGAATATACATTTCATAAACTGTTAAGAACGAATTTATCTACTCAAAAGTTATGACGAGTTCGAAGTTTCCAGAAAGTATCGAGTTATCGGTCGCTTTACCCGTATAATTTACGAAGTTACACTGTTGGATTCTAAAAGCTATGAACTGAAAAGATTCTGAAGTTAAAGAAAGATAGGTAATATTAAGTTGTAGATTATAAACATTTTTCTTATTTAAGTTGGAGTATGATATCGAGAACTGACTTTAGATCGAAAGATTTCAAACTAGATTTCTAAACTAATGAAGTTTTAATAAGTTTTAAATATTGTTGAAGTGTTGTCCTTTTAAATGAAGCAATTTTAATATCACTTGCTTTAAGCGGTGAAGGAAAACATGGTCAGGAAACCTGCATGCCTGATAGTTCTCCATAATGTTTTCAAAGGCGTGACCAAACAGCACTTGGCCAGCCTAGCAGAACTACCGCCTAAATCCTTCTTATTCTGAGGGGAGATCCGTGTCCTATCAAGATTGAGTACTATATTATTCTTATCGATTATTTTCTTATTGTAAGTACTTTATCATGTGTGACCTTAGATACCTCCTGCTCCTCTGTGAAGCGTTATTTCATCGGTAATTTCGATTTTTATCTTGAATCGCTGTGAACTAGAAATTTTAAGATATGATATATTTTTATTCCCTGCTATAAGTTATGAATGTGCCGATATTTTTTTGAGAGTTTAGAGATATCTATTTTTTTTTCCTTATTTTTTTACCATATACACACAAAAACAATACCACAACAAGTAAAGTAATTATAATAATTATACAACCAAATGCGTACCTCACATCTTATATTGGTAAGTACGTAATAAATGTATGTAATGCTGCAATTTAAAATCTACTGTCCCTGATTTCACTAAAAACCTGTATTACAGGCTATTTATATTTTTTTCTCGTAGTTAAATGGATGTTTTCTTTTATTTGAACCCAGCAACCAGATCATCTGACCTTTAACACAGCCAATTTTCTCTAAATATTTTGTTTTTCCTACAGCCGTAAATAGAATTATAAGTAACTATCTATTGCCCGTGACTTCTTCCGCGTTTCTTTTTGTTTTAATCCCGTATGAACAGTTTATTTGGGAGACATGTAGCATTCAATAAAGATTCTACAGATACTTTTAAGTTCTTAGTTTTAAAATCGGGTGTAGTTTTTAAAAATAACTGTTTTATTTAGGTGTAGTCCTCAAATTTATTAAACTTGTAATAACTTATAAATTAAGTTTTCAATTGGAATGCATTAAAAGATATTTTACTACTATATAAATACCCTTGAAGATAAAACTATTTATGTTAATAGGAATTTATACTGCGATACGCACATCACCTACTTTTGTTTCCACTGGCGTCTTTAGATATATTCCCTCCCGGACTTTTTTTAGTTAATAATCTTATATCTTTAAACGAGCAATTCTTGTATATATATATATATATATATATATATATATATAATTGGAATCTCGGAATCGGCTCCAACGATTTTCACGAAATTTAGCATACACGGGGTTTCGGGGTGATAAATCGATCTAGCTAGGATTCATTTATATTGGAATCTCGGATTCATTTATATTGGACATACGACTATTTTTTTAAGTCTACTCATTCGCGGACGAAGTCGCGCGGGTCCGCTAGTGAGTACTTTAATCATGTAGAACATACTTTTTATGTATCATCAACATTTTTCTCAGCGCACGCAATGTATTGAATTTTATAGGTAAAATTTTACTACTCTGGGTTGCATTATGCAATTTTCTTAAGAATCCCAATTATTTTGAAAATAAATTATAGCCTATGTTTCCTCGTGATAGTTCTACTTTCTTTTGGCGAAGAAATGCATAGAAAATAAAAATAAAATCGGTCTAGTAATTTTGGAGCCTACAAATAAACAAAAAAAAAAAAATCATTCTAATAATATTATATAAAAAAACGAGGGTGAATTCACACAAGCGAATAGTGTTCACAAATTGCTTTTGTTCCATTGATTTGTTCTCACGCACGCAAGCACCTCTAACTTTTCTAAGTTATGTGGATTTTATGTTTATCTTTTAGTTCAACGGTCGTGGAAAACATCGTAAGGAAATCTGCATGCCTAAGAGTTCTGAATAACGTCCTCGACCGCGTGCAAAGTCCACAAATCCACACTGGACCAGCGTGGTGGATTACAGCCTAAACCCTTTCATTGTGGGAGGAGACCGTGCCTTGTAGTGGGCCGGTAATTGGTTGTTGTGATGACGAGTGTTTTTCAGTGTTTGATTACTTTAGTAGTATTTTGGTTTTACCATAATAAATAAATGATTATTATTATAACAGCGTTTTACTTAGAAAACTTTATAATTGCACGGAATTCCGTGAGAAGTTTAACAACGTAACTTTAATCTCTCATTACCGCTAATATACAGAACCGTTTATATTTTCGTAGCAACTTCGTAGCGCACATTGAAGTTCAACAACTACGAATCACTCTTATTTAAATCAGTTTTATCTATGTTTTTTTATTCCACTACAAGTTAGCCCTTGACTGCTATCTGGCCTGGTATAGTGCAGTCTACAGTGGTAACGGGCTTACCTATTAGGGATACGTTAGTTAAATGAAACCCAAATCCCTTATCGAATACCATAAAAGCTTAGAGGCACGACTGAGTGAACAGTAATCAGCCATTGCCGCAACTTTCTACCAGACCAGACCAGTGCAAATTATAAATTCCTTATTCCTTGTCGCGCTACGGAAGTCGTTAAAATTTACAGCAAATAAAAACTATAATACTGATGCCTTTTCAGTATATTCGGAAGAATGATACATAAATCAAAAATATAAACACCCCCGACTTTCAATATAGTGTACATTATTTTACTAGACTTCCCTTTCATTTGATCCCCATATTGAGGGTGTTGTGAAAACAAAATGTGTAATTCGCTAATAAGTGGCTGCTGCAATTTTCAACAAACAATTTACGTCGGGGGTGAAAAGGCAAGTTTATGGAAATCCATAAATATTATATTAGAGTTTAATAGTGTTCATAAATAGGGGCACGACTTCTTCCTTCTTCTAGCACTTTTGCCCTTATTTGTCCATCATTATGAGCTGGAGCAATTGGTCTCGTTCATGTCTCAGGACGCGGCCCAAATATTTACTTTTCTCCTATTAATGATTGGCAGTAGCTCTCAGCTTCTAGCGCGGCGTTGAAGTACTCTCACGTTAGAAACTTTCTGTCATCAGGATAGTTCATAATAAACCATGGGGCATTTGTTGTTTGTTTGAGAATCGTGTCTTTATATTATTTTGGTCTCCGAATTTAATTATATGTCCGATACACAACCGAATTCTAACGTTTTGAGTTTGAGGGTGAAATTTAACGTTTCTATCAAGCAATAAAAGTATCGAAAACTATCGAGCAACGAAAATGGAAAACTTACAAAAATACCTTGCGCCCTGTACAGTATCTTTTTTCGGATCGTTAAAGTATGGAAACCAGAGTAAAATTCCCATTTTTTATATATATTAAACATGCTACAAATAAACTTCTATTACTATTCGTTGCCCATAATATTTTAATAAAAATAGACAAACGTTTTTATTATTATTTAAGTTTTCAGATATTGATCTACCACTGAGGCAGTGACGGCTTAACAGACTTGGGGCTCTGGGCTGCAAAACAACCAATACCTAACAACTATTAGTGAAAAAAATACTAACATTTGACTAGAATAATATCATAATGTTAAGTCTCACCTAGACGTTGCATATTCACTCTCGATTTAAATGGTATAGAAGACTCTTTGCAGACTTCAAAAAAACGGAGAACGTTGACTTGTATGTTTTGTTACATATTACGCGATTCTCTAATTATGTATTGGTTTAGATAATTATTTTTTTATTATTTTTTCTTTCTTTCGCACACACACACACACACACACAAACACACACACACACACACACACACACACACACACACACACACACACACACACACTGTCGCACACGTACGCATACACGAACACGTACATTATAAAATTGAAAATTGTATTGTTTTAGTTGTAGCATTTTAATTTTTCTTTGTTTTAGTCTTTTTGTATTTAAGCAACATGGTGGGCGTTAATAGCTGTAACACAGTTTTTAACTAACACAGTTCGTTCCTTAGATTATAAGAATCTGTTGTAAATGAGACACAATAAAGATAATTATTATTATTATTATTATTTGGTCGGCCATACGCCGGAGTTAGTTCTTTCTTACTTTCCTTTAGCATTTTTGGGAAAGTAAAAATATGGTGATGGAGACTTAGTAGTTGTTTATAATTAATGTGTTGTTGCATAAACTTGAAGCTAACATCAAATATTTAATGTAAAAATACAGATCAAAGAGGGACACCTAATATATTTATACTCGAGTTTTCTACAACAGGGAATTCGTGTTTGCATTTAGCTCAGGCCGGTCCATTTTGGCATCCGTCAAGCGGCCACAATTTCCCAATGGCCAAGGCACACTAATCTAATCAGGTTCAACCGCGACAACTCGACTAGACGGATTAATCTCTAATAACTGTAAATGCCTACCAGCCAAATTGGGGCAGACCGCTGAATTCGAGCTAGCTAAATCCGTCTTTCCTATCAGAGGCTCGCTCATGTTAATACACGTGTGTTGGTTGAATACCATCATTATCTTTCTGATGTAGTGAAATATTAATATTCTCCTACGAGAGAGGGTTTTAGATCATGGTGCTACAATGCGGATTGCAGTCTCCTCTCAGTACGAGAAAGGTTTATTTTCCGCCACGCTGGCCAAGGGCGGATGGGTAGACTTCACAACACCTTTGAGAAAATCATGAAACACTTTCAAGCATTTAGCTTTCCTCACAATCCATTCCTTCAGTGTTCAAGCGAGTGATATTTTATTTCTTAAATTAAAACGCACGAAATGTTAGGAGATGTTTACAAATCTTCTATCTATCTATAAAAGAGAAAGTGTGTGGGTATGTTCCGTATAGGCTCCGAAACGGCTGGACATATTTCAATTAAACTTTCAGGCAATCTCCGGATTGACCTGGCGAGTAATCCTGTAAAGTTTGGTGACGATCGGAGCACTCCTAGTTTTAAACAGTCAATCTGTCAAATACAGCTTTTATTTACTATGATGCTATTCTATTTTTGGGTGTACATGGGTGTAGATAAACATTTTCACCTGCTCGAGAAGAGAATAGAAGGGAATGAATACGGAGAGAAGTAATGATTTAATATATTATGTGACTTAAATTAAAAATTTAATGATATAAATTTATTATTTAAATAAAATAAAGCAAAATCTAGCCCGGCGAAGCGGGCTGGGTACGCTAGTGATAACATAAATGTGGTCCGACATGAGAGTCGAACAGTGGACACTCGAGTCCTTAGTCGAACATGCTATCTATAAGACCACAGAGGCAGTCCGGTTAATTAAATTAAGACGCGAGACAAGAAAATGATTGGTCTATTTCATCGTGTCTCTCAAAGGGATAGATTGATATTAATGCTTTCTTTATTCCGTCCTATTAATTTACAGCAGGTTCCACTATCCTTTATGGCTACAGACATAGGATTAAGAAAAAACAGAATCCTCATTCAGCCATTATTGCATGCAGTGCACTGTGTCCAAAAACAGAGAAGACGCCCGAGCACGTCTCACTTCCCCTCCACGGAAAGTCGATAGTTCCCAAACTTTTGCCACTTTCCCCATTTTATTGTAAACGTTTAGAACAATAAACTGTCAACTTTTAAATGAATGAATTGACTAAATGCTTGTTCGAGAAACACTTCTAAAGTGGAGTGGTTTTTGATGCTTCAATATTAGTCGTGTACACGGTTTCTGTGTGTTTTTGTTTCTGTAGCTACAGGCTACGTGGCGATGCAACGATGTGCTTTTTATGAACTTTCTATCAATTTTTAAAATTTCTTGTAAAATTCCAGAACATATTCTGAAAAAGTTACTTAGAACTTACTTAAGAATTCTCTCTCGTCCAAATTTTTGCGTTACAAAGCGGAGATCTCTTTGTGAAGCAAACATTTTGTCTCGAGAAATTTCTTTACAAAGTTTTACGTTCTAGGCAAAGGCCATTAGAAGACGGAAGCTGTGGACGTCTCGGTTTTATTTTAATTTTTTTAATTATTATATTATATTTTAACTAGTTTGTTGATGCCCGTGATAATAATTCAGGATTCCAGTAAAAATAAAGATAATTTCCCGGCCTAAATACATTCTTTTCCAGAATTCTACAAACCTCTTTTATCTTTACTTCTATTTAAAAAAAGACTTCTTTATTCTTTAATAAGTATGATTATTATATTCCACATTTACTTTCTGTAGCGATAACATTATTATATATAGTTTTAGTATTATTTATTTTACCATATAGAATTTTATTTTATTTTATATATGTACTGTTTTTGTTATTATTAATATGTATGTATATTCTTAGAGTTTTGTGCACCGCTATAAGGATTCATATGTGAGCCAATTCCTCATAATGATTGCCTGGAAGAAATCACTATAAGTGATAAGGCCGCCTTTGTTACACAAATTTAATTGTTTTTTTCTTGTGTGCAATAAACACAAGAACAACAAAGAATTTTTGATTGATTGATTGATTATTACTTGAGGGTCCAAGTTTTGACTACAATATCACTTGGTAAGTGGCGATGCAGTACAAGATGGTAGCGGGCTAACCTTTTATCATACCCATAACTAATAAATTAAACAATTCATACTCGACAGACTAAACCGCTCCTGAAAATAAAAAATCCTAAATTACCCCCGTCGGGGATCAAACCACCAACTTATTACACAACATCGCTTACCACACGCCAGGAGAAATGTATGTTAAATGTCTAGCCGGGTACAAGACCACGTGGTCCAATATCTAACAAATAAAATTGGTCTGAGTATATCAGGTACTAAGCACAATAACACTAAAATCCAGATTCGATATTAGAATCATCATCATCATATCAACCCAGTACCGGGCACAGATGGAGAGAATATAATTTAAAAATGGTGCTCATATTTTGTTTATTGGCTTGTAGAATCTTGAAGGTTTTGGGGGTATTTCAAAATCGTTGATATTTACTATTCTTTGGCGTTTTACCATAATCACATCGTTATTCCATCTATCTGTACGTGCAATAAACGTGACGCCAGTCTGTCGCGAACATCTGATGAATTTTAACGTGGACATAAGTATACGATAAACATTATGTATTGTTTATAACAAACAGTGTCTAGGCGAATAATCATTGATGATGATGAAATATCATCATCAACCTACTACAGGGCACGGGCCAAAATCCGAAATCCCTGGAAATTCTGAAATGGGATTTCAGAACTTCCAGGGATTTTGGCCGTATTTCACCACGCATACTGCGTATTGGTGAACTGCACGCCTTTAAGAGCATTATGAAGGACTCTCAGCGTAACCCGTAAAAGAAAATGATACTTAAATAGTTTAAAATAAAAACGCCGTGCCGGAAATCAAACAAAAGGTTCCAGCAAAAGGGAGGCTGAATCCTTAATCACGAAGTTAAAACTAGATTTTTATTATTAGCGTTATTAGGCTCTCTATTGCTGGGTATGAGCTCTAAAGTAGTTTTTATGTTATGTTATTATCATCCTCAGATCATACTTATTAGTAACTAGCTTCTGCCCGCGACTTCGTCTGCGTGGACTTGGGCCTAAAGCTTCGCTCGCTAACAATTTTTAATCTTAGCACGGGAACTATTTTAAAGATCGGTATAGAAACTATATGCCCTTTTCCATAGCATAGGTTATTTGCTTGCAATATGTTAAAGCTGTCTGCCCGCAGCTTAGCTCGTAAACAATTTTCAATTTTCTCTCGGGAATTACCTACTCCAGGAATCGGTATAAGAGGTAGCCTATGTTCATTTCCATGTTAAAGGCTACATGCATGCCAAATGTCATCCAAATTTGTTCAGCCGTTTTTGCGTTATTGAGTAACTAACATTCACTTTTTCACATTGATGATATTAGTAGGATATATTTAAAGTAGGATAGTAGGATTAATTTATTAACTTGCATGTCTATTTCGAAGTCTAATTAAAGTTACTGATACAAGTTTACTCGAAACCGAAAATACACTAGGTAGGGGTGGAACTTCTGTATTCATCTGTATCATTTTTAACGCTGTAGATTCAAGGGTTGGGCTGGGCGTTTATAAGTTAGTGGATGAGTGAATTGAGATTTTTATTTTTTAAGGATAATTGATATTTTTTTTAACTCCACTACAAGTTAGCCCTTGACTGCAATCTCACCTGGTGCTAAGTGAGTAAGTGCATCTTAGATGATGCAGTCTAAGATGGTAGCGGGCTAACCTGTTAGAGAATATGGTAGTCATACCCTAATCAGTTTCCACGCGACATTGCACCGGAACACCAAATCGCTTAGCGGCACGTCTGTGTCGGTAGGGTGGTAACTAGCTACGGCCAACTAGAGAAAATTCAGAAATTATAAATTCTCAAATCACAAAGAATATTAAATTCACAGCGCCCACCGTTGCGTCAGGGAGGTCGTCCAAAATAATCCATAAAAAATATCGAAAGATGAGTTCTACTGCTATTCTAAAATAGTTGGTAAATACGAATAGTTTAATTGAAAGCGCACCTCGTAATAGCTTCTGGGTAAATACTAAATGCATCGAACTAAACTTTATAAATTCGAAAACATGTAGTCAAAGTTAAATAAAGCTTATAACTACTATATAACTCACTACTATATACGAAATGTTTTAGGAAACTAAAGCTGGAGCTTTAACTGATTAATCATTTACTTAGAGTATGTTAACTATGAATGAATGAATATATTGATCAGTCATCTTAGTACACATAACACAAGCCACGCTTACATTGGTGTTAGATGGCGATGTGCTTATTATCATAGAAAAACAATACACTTTTACTATACACGAAAGAAAAAAGTAGTAATGGAGATATAAAATTATAAAACAGAGAGCAACAGGGTACAATTTGGTGGCCTTATACCTACACTACCTACATAGCGATTTCTTCCAACCAACCAAAGATAAGAGGTAGGTGGTACAATAAATAAGATATAAACATTACACAAATATATAATGTGGTTGACTACGGCCTTAATCCCTTCTCATTGTGGGAGACCCGTGCAGTGTAGTGGGCCGGTTATGTGTTGATATGATGATGTATATTACATATATATACAAATAAGATATAAACATCCCACTATCATTATTTTTACATATAAATACTATTATAATAAATGTATTTATTATTCATAGCATCCCGTACATAGGCTTATAAATTAATCAGTAAATAGTTGCTAGAGCTAATATGATATAGCACACAAATCTAGCAAAAAATAATTATAAATGAAATGTTTGCACTTAAAATACTGTCCGATTTTATTTAGATAAAAACCTGTAGTACAGGCTACCGTGTTCTCCTTAAATTGTTGACTGCTTGTTATGAATGCGTGTTTGTAAGTTTACCCATTTATAATATTAGTACGGAGTAGGGAAGTATAGATACATAACTACAATATTTTCGATGCAGCTCCAGTAATATCTCAATCGCTAGCAAAAATAGGGCAAGACAAGCTTAGAAAGGGTGAATTAACATATGTCAGCATACAAGTATATCAGTATTTTACCTATTGAAACTGATGTTCCATATGAAACTGAGCACGCATGAACTACTCTTCTTTCCACATTCACCTTTCGAATGTTTGTATTTTCAAATGGGAAATACGAAATCATACATTGGAAAGGGGCATCTAGCTGGAGTTGAGCCGTTTTTACATGCTTGATTTGGAAGTATTTGTTGGAGTGCAAATAACCAACAGGCGGTATGGTAAGGTGCAAAGAATATGCGATTGGCAACTATAGCGCAGTTAACTTCTTTATAGAAATATAAGGGCGAAATATTGTCTATATTCATAATTCGTTCATAATTCATAATTTTCATATATATAACTAGCTGTTTACCGCGACTTCGTCTGCGTTTGTTTTTGTTTTAAAGTATTCAGTATAGCTAAGCCTTAAATGAGTATAGTAGTACATATATATATATAACATGTGACTGTCAATTAATTATAGACAAATTATTTGCAATAAAATAAAATTGCGATTATAATTAAATATCTAAGCTATCCTATCTCTTAAGTTGGACCAGACTGCTCACGGTGTGCCAATTTAATTTAAAATCGGTTAAGTAGTTTAGGAGTCTATCGCGGACATACATCGTGACAGGAGATTTATATATTATACTAGCTGTTGCCCGCGACTTCGTCTGCGTTTGATTTTGTTTTTAAAGTATTCAGTATCGCTAAGCCTTAAATGAGCATAGTTGTATATATATATATATATATACTAGCTGTTGCCCGCGACTTCGTCTGCGTTTGATTTTGTTTTTAAAGTATTCAGTATCGCTAAGCTTTAAATGAGTATAGTAGTATATATATATAACATGTGACTGCCAATTAATTATAGACAAATAATTTGAAATAAAATAAAATTGCGACTATAATTAAAGATCTAAGCTATCCTATCTCTTAAGTTGGACCAGACTGCTCACGGTGTACCAATTTAATTTTAAATCGGTTGAGTAGTTTAGGAGTCCATCGCGGACAAACATCGTGACAGGAGATTTATATATATTAAGATATAACATGTGACAGTCAATTAATTATAGACAAATAATTTGCAATAAAATAAAATTGTGACTTTACTTAAAGATCTAAGCTATCCTATCTCTTAAGTTGGACCAGACTGCTCACGGTGTGCCAATTTAATTTAAAATCGGTTAAGTAGTTTAGGAGTCTATCGCGGACAAACATCGTGACAGGAGATTTATATATATTAAGATAATAAGATGTGCGTGCCGGGGATCGAATCTCATCCCCACTAAAGGGAGGCCAATTCTTTAACCACTGCGTTATCACCGCTTGGAATAATATTCCAAGACTCTAACATTCTTATATATTTTGCTCATGTGGTCATTTCCTAGCAGTGTGACTGTGATAATCTAAAGACGATGTCTTTGAATACACCTCAAAAGAGAATTTATGTTAAAAGATGTAACAATTCAAAAATTTCAAACACAATTCCATTATCCGTCGTAAACTCACAACCAGCAATTAAGCAATAAAACTTACGAAGCGGTGTTGTGCTCGTAGTTCGGGGTAAAGTTTAATCTAGTGCCTATTGTTGCGCCATCAACGCTATGACCCTTTAGTACTGAATGAATTTAACAGTGGAGTGTGAAGCTTAATTACTTAGCTCGGAACTACGCTATCGGATGAAGTTGTTGTTTGGATTAATAATGGAGCGAATAAGTTTACTTAGGTTTTTAACAGTTTACTAAGGATTTTACTTCTTCGTGATCAGCAATATCATCATTTAGTACTTCTTTAATCGTGTACTTAACATGTTGAGCTGCGGATAAAGAGGTTTTGTTTAAATTAATATTTAACCCCCAACGCAAAAACGATCTAGGTTTATGCAGTAAGTATGATCTTGTGCGTGCGCGCACGCGCGCGCGCTTTTGTGTGTGTGTTTGCGCGTGTGTGTGCATGTGTGCGTGTGTTTGTGTGTGTAAAAATTCAGTAATTATATATTTTCAAATAGCCCATTAGAAATCGAACCGTGGATCCCACTTATAAAATATACCCACCAAGCACCGTTGCCAAAGCTTAAACAATTATTATCGGTTGTTACAAAAAAATACACTAAACAGAAATACATTTCTTACTATAACAAATTCATTCCGGGGGTCTTAACATGGTCTTAGCTCAGTGTCACAGTATTCAGGAAATATTGTACCGCTGATTTTCAGTAGCATGTAATTCTCATTAGGGCATGGTGCGAGTCACCTAAGCACGCCTTTCACTCTGTTACACATTGATAAAGCAAAGCAGCTTACTAAAACTTCGCTTCCTCAGTATGATATATTAACACATTAACACACACACACATTTTAATTTTAATTGAAATTTTATTTATTTTTTAACAGAATTTTAATTTATTCTAATTTATTCTAATTGTTATTCTTTATTTATTTATTTTTAAAATCTGTCTTTTATATTTATTTAGTGTTAAATTTTATATATGGGTCCCCGATCTGAAATAAAATGATTTTATTTTATTATTTATTTATTTATTAATTAATAATTATGAATAAATAAGGGGCAATTGTGTCTATGATGCTAGACTTAACTATCAATCTTCAAAGTTGTCTATTAATAAAGTCTGAGCTGCTGTAGTCGAGGAATTAAGAGGATCTGTCAACAAAATGGGAAAAGTTTTCGAAAGCACTTACAACCTCCACGTCAGAGGTTATTTCATTATTGCGATATTTTGTTTTTCCATACTCGTGATTAACAATTATCCAGATTGTTGAATTTTGCTGTCAGGTTTTTTATATACAACGTATAAGAGAATTACGAAATAATATTGAAGGAAGCATTAGTATATTTCATAAGGAGTCACCTGTAAAAATATTAAATGAAAAAGAAGCATATTTATTTTTCCATACAAACGAATTCCAAACTTTCTAAGTGTTTACTTATGACAGCCCTATTAAAGATAAAAGACCGACACGCGCATATTAACTACGCTATGCGACGCGTATCTAATAAAGTGACAGGAGTCACATGATTTTAACTTTGCGCGTAATGTTAGGGCTGTATTTGATTTCTTTCGGTTTTCAAATATGACAGTGGCTTACTCCAAAACTATTAGGTTTTCGGTTTCATAGATAAGTCTCAAAGATAGTATATAATGTAACTCTAAGGCCTGTGAAGGTTTTATATCGGTTTTCATTTACACGTTGTAAAGAGATTTAGCTTGGATTTTACTTGAATGCTTGAATGTTTACTGCAATGACAGCCCATTCAGTAAGTATTCGGTATTTTAAACTTAAAATATGGAGGATGATATAAAGAGGGACATGCCTTGGTGGTTTTAATTTTGTGTACAGAGGCGTGAGTCCTACATAACTTCTGCCCTGCCCAAGGGTCGGAAGTAGGAATAAAGCTTTACCACCACACCAAAAAAAGGAGAATACCAATGAAAAAAGTGCACTGGCGAACAATCAGACCACAAGTCCGTTTCGCGTCATGAGTTTTAAAACTCCAAAAGAAACTACATCGTCATAACCATCATCGTTCTAGTGGAAGAGAGGGCGACAGCTTCTACTCTAATGGTGGTACAAAATCTCAATGTTTTGACGCAGTCTAAGATGGTAGCGGGCTAACCCGTATGGGTCATCAACCCCCAACCGGGTTTTATACACGCCATCACACCGAAACGCTTAATCGCTTGGACGCATGGCTTTATCGGGGAGTAACTAACAACAGGCAAAACCCGCCGCCAGACCAAAATAAGAACTGATAAGCCCATCGTGCTTACAACTGCCGCAAGAAGAACGTCAAAGCTTTAACGATTATGGTCACACGTGTACAAATTTAACCTGCGGCAAGGCTGGTTGGTACTGTACATAAAAATCTAGTCAGAAATCCCAATTACCTAAAAATACAGTTTCCATAAATAATTGATAAATCACTACGCCCGCAACTGGATCGTCGGAAATTAATTATTTAACAATCGAACCTATAAAATTTATTAAAATTTAAATGTAATTAAATGTCTTAATTTGTAATGTCAAAAAACAGTTTTTACATAAATGGAAAGCAAGTATTTGTAAGCTCATTGAAGGAAAGCTGGAAAAATATACACGACGGTTATAACAAAATCAATCTTAAATATGTACTCGTAGCTAATTAATTTATTGGTTTATACGATATTCACAGAACTTTCACAGGTAGAGATTATACAGCTTTTATTTTGGACATTTACTCCTAAATAAGTATAATGTTTTCCAAAGTCCATTAAAATCTGCGTAGTTCATATATCTTTCATCAAAAACTTACAATTTCGTATTGCAAGATTTTACGTTATTTCAAATCGTACACGGTCGAAGTCGCGGGCATTTCATTAACGTTCATTTTAACAATAATTAATCGTTGATACTGAAGCCCAAGTAATTATTATTTCGGGAAATATCCACTAGAAATTTTCCGCTGTTTACATGGGAGAAACCTATTAAGAGGCAACAATCAAAACATATTATGTTTTTTGCTTAACCCCTGTGTAAACATAAATTGTGCGATGCGGTAAGTAATTTAGTTCGACATGTTCATTAAAATTTTACACCCCGTCGCACACTTTCGTATTCGCTTTATTAATATTCAACATACATCGTATAATTTAAGACATATAATACTAACTGTCGCCCGCAACTTCGTCTGCGATAGAACTTGCCCTGAAATTAGAGGAAATCCTGGGACATCTTATCTCCAGCAGTACCTCAAAATCAGTTATTATAATATTTTCTTTATTAAAGTTTTTACTGAAAAAGAATCAAATACAGCCCTAACATCACATGCAAAATTAAAATCATGTGACTCCTGAGTCCTGTCACCTTATTAGGTACGCGTTGCGTAACGTAAGTACTATGCGCGTCCTTTGATATCTTCAATAGGGTTGTCAAGCACTTAAATTCGTTTGTATGGAAAATAAATATGTTTCTTTTGATTTCATATTTGAACACGGTTATACCTATCCCTATCCCTAAAAAATATTAAAAATGTCAATGTAAGTTCGTTTGTTACGCTTTCACGCAAAAACAACTTAACCGATCCTCATGAAACTTTGTACACATATTCTTGGTAAGTGTTAGAAGTAATATAGGATACTTTTTATCCCGACAATAAGCTCGGTTCCTTTGGGACAGGGGATGAAAGTGTTTGACGACAAATTATAACCGATTTAAATAATTATGTTTGTACTATAGAGGTTATAATATGTGTTTAATTTTGCCCAAAATTTGTGTAGATCTGATGAATGTGGTTGGAGATAGAGGACAGAACTCCTCAGTGGATAACAGCAACCCCCTCATTTAAGGCTTAGCGATACTGAATTAAATGCCACATCAAAAAACAAAATCAAATGCAGACGAAGTCGCGGGCAATGGCTAGTTGTTTAATAAGTATACTTATGCATTCTCAACGTTATTTCGTAATTCGATTACATGTCATGAGGAGATGGTGGAAATTTTCCGTATTCATTCAAACTAAAACTTCGAAGATACACGGTCAAGTATTTCCTGTGAACAAAGATGGGTGGCATATTAGCCACGTCTCATATAAAGGAGATAGCATCAAGTCTGGGAGGTGTAGCTGAATTGGATCAAATTCAGGCGTAAGTGGACCATAATAGTGGATTAACATATTAATTGTCTCGTTTGCGAAATTGCCTTAGCGCCAAATAATTTCTACGAGATATTACACAGCGAATAATTGTCTCATCTAGATACATAGGTTTCGCGAATTTCGCCAATAGCTTAGCAAGAGGCAGTGATAGCGTAGTAATCAGAAAGCCTCTTACGAGGGACGATAAACTTAGATTAACGGAGTTATAAAAGCACCTAAATATTTAAGGGGTGAAGGAAAACATCGCGACCCGGCGTGAGGGCTCTCCCAACGTTCTCAAAAGCTTCCAACTTTTACGCTTCATTTAACGCAAGAATAACTTGTATAGTAAATAATTAGTTAACCTTATTAAAATATAAACTCTACCGGTTTATATACCAGTCATTTTCGCGTAACGGCAAAGAATGATGTCCGTATTTCTTGTTTTCATTTGGGAGGTCAGTAGGAAACCGTTGCCTATAAACAAAGCTACGAATGCAAGGAATACGTCCTACAAAATGTCGGTACCCTGAGGCATAGGTGTTTAGCCTTATTATCATTAATCAACCAATTACCGATCCACTACATAGCACGGGTCTCCTCCCACGATGAGAAGGAGTTAAAGTTTTAGTCCACTAAGCTGGCCAATTGCCAACATTCGCAACGTATGTAATGTCCTATAAGAGCACCCGTCCCCGTTCCAAGGAACAAGCGACAATCCATCATATCGCACTTACCATTAGATTATGTCTGGTCTAAAAATCAGTATGTTCAACTACAGATCACGATGTCCTGAGTTCGAATCTAAATCCAAAATTGTATATTGTGTATTTTCTTTTAAAGAAATTTCAGTACAGTTAGGAAATTTGCGGTGTCAGAGAGAACGCTAAGTCGTCGGTCCCGGTTATAATCACTTGATAGTCGTTAGAGCCTACAAACAATAGCACTGGTGCAGCGTGGTAAGTCTATGCTCTAAAGCAGTTTCTCCTATGAGCGGATTATTATGATGATCATTCATTATCATCACCATCATCATTTCAACCGATTGAAGTCCACTACTGGACATAGGTCTTCTGTAGGGAGTTCCAAAATCCACGGTCCTGAGCCGCTTTATTTTTCAACTCTTGATGATCATTAGATCATGGGAAAAGCCCGTCGTTGGCGAAGGACTCGTTGGTCCAGTAGAGGACTGTTATAGGCTATTAATATACTTTTATTTCGACCATTCAGTATGCACGGTACAAGTTTGGGCTACTTACCCCGTACAATTTAGTCTTGTAGTTCGAGGTCGCGATCAGGAAGTTCTGGTTGACTCCGGGATGGTCTATGTCATGTGCCATCGCACCAATCAGCGAAGCCATTATTTCCAATGGCTCCAAGTAGGTAAACAGCTGAAACAAATGAATTAAATAATAAATCGAGTTAAGAACTAAGCAATAATATTTTATTTGTTTAAGTCCCGTTTTCGTTTCATTCTACCATTGTTACCATTAAAACAATAATTTATTCTACACGTGTTTTCTTGACACCCCTTCCCTTGCCCGTATAACTTTGTTGTCGTCGCTTACTATGGGCTGATGCCCAAAGTAGGCTCAAAGTCACTCAGATGGTTGGCTAGGACCAAACCTCTTGACAAAAAACTAGGGGTGCATTAAAACTAGGGGTTCCCAAAACTATAAAGCCAGCCACTTACAACTTAAGAAATTTGTCACGGCACGGCACGGTAGTTACTTAGGCGCAAAAAGTAAAACATGCCCATTATGAAACGAATGGGTAATAATAATAAATAATAATAATAAATATACTACGACAATACACACGTCGCCACCTAGCCCCAAAGTAAGCGTAGCTTGTGTTATGGGTACTAAGATGACTGATGAATATTTTTATGAATTATAGATTCATAAATACTTAGAAAATACATATATACACCCAGACACTGAAAAACACTTAATGCTCATCACACAAACATTTTCCAGTTGTGGGAATCGAACCCACGGCCTTGGACTCAGAAAGCAGGGTCGCTGCCCACTGCGCCAGTCGGCCGTCAAATAAAGTAATAAATGTTAACAAAGAATTCAGAAAAATAAAACTACCCCAACAATGTTATGTTTAAGCTTGTTGATATCCACATAATTCATTTGTCGTGACACTGCTGCACAAACACTATCAAAAAGTATATTTTCTTAATTTTTAACAAGTACGCTTCGCGCCGTAGGAAGTATAATCGAGTATTGGAGCATTAATAATCTCTGAATATGTTTCAAAGGAAAATGCAAATAAACAAACCACCCGCCTTTACCAAAGGCATTCAATTTTCCCTCGGCAATAAAGACAACACAACAGAACAGCTGTAAAAGCGATTGGAAAAATGAAATTAATTGTTAAGCAATCCCATTGCATTTCCAATCTATTAAGAAATAGTTTCCATTATTTTGTATGGATACAGTGAAAGATTGCTGAAGTACCTCGTATTTAATTTCGTAAATTATAATATTCATAGTACTATTATTTTTCTGTGGTTGCAGTTTATCTACGTATATAAATCAACTTCTTGATTTGAAAGTTGCTGTTTTATATAGGAGTTTTATTTTGAACTTCTTACCAAAGCGAAGTGTGGCCGGCTAGAACTGAGTAATAATGAATATATGTACCCCGTACCGAGGAATTAACATATAAAATGAAAAGAACTAACATATTTTATTATAATCGATTCAGGATGTTTGAAGGTTATATTATGCCAGACGAGTGGCGTGCATAGAGGGTATTCACAGGGTATGCAGATGATATAAAATTTAGTAATCTCAATTACGGGTTATGAATACTTAAGGGTAGGCTTTTTATAACTTACAACGCCTATCCTTAAGTTTTTTATTAATGTTACTGGAGATTTTCTTCATTTAATATCATCTACATACCCTCAATGCACGCCACTGTGCCATACTAATAATAATACGTTTTCGCATTAGTATTGGCCTGGAATAACAAGACATCTCATCATCATCACCACCATTTCGGTGTGTGAATTGGGCGCTTAAACCCACCATGGTGCTGGAGCATTGGAATGCTCGTTAACCCGCATTGGAATGCGGGTTAACGAGCATCCAAGTTATTTTACGTTTAACTATAATATATATTAGTAATGTTATATTTTGTAACTCATGTTCTAGAACTTAATGTATCTAAGAAATAACAACCGGGCGCTGAAATTACATAATCTTTGTTGAAAATAAGGACATACATTAAATGCTGAAAAGAAAACATTTGAGACGATAACAAAAGTGTATATCAATAAATGCAAAACGTTTTCTTATACGATAAATCGACAAACATCGTGAGACGTCGTTAAAATGTACTATACCATGGCTGGTATACAATTTACTTATATAGAACTCTAGATCAATTCCTTTGAAGCACTAGCGAGGCATTTCCTTAGGGAGATCTTCAACTGCGCTGCAAAACCATTCTAATCGTCCTTCAGGGCTGACTAAAGACTGCACAGGAAAAGTTATGCGTTTAAAAAGAAGACGAAAAGGAAATACGCTTAACTTTTGTTCTTTCGTGTACTTGGCAAAAGTTTCTATGCAGGACACTAAAAGTACCTACGCTCTTATTAAGAAACTTTCTCAATTTAACGAGTACGTACGATATGTTTAATTTTCGTGTATTAATGTTTAAGTATGTCTATTTGCTGAAAAACGTCTCAGGCGCTAGGTACGGAAAGTACGTTGCTTACTCGTTTTTGCGCAAAAAATACACGCTTTACATGATTTAAATGTGCATACGCAAATAACACAGCAAGAGCTTTCTTTTTTTATATACTCAAATATTAAAGCCCTGACTGACTGATAATAATCACAGCCTGAATAGTTGGGTTTAGAAATATGGAATTTCGACAGTAGGATTATTTTATGACGTAACACTAAGAAAGGTTTGTTTGAAAATCCTTCCCAGAGGTTTTTAAAGTTTGTATGAAAGTTATATCCATGAAACTTGATTATTTGACTCTAAAATTGAAATTAAGAAATATGTATGTATCAAAATTATAAGAAATTCGACCCCCAAAGGAGATAAATAAGGAATGAAATACTACTGAAAAATCAACACACGGCCTAAACCACTGGTCCTAAAGACATGAATTTTGCAGGATTTTTCATAGTGGATACCTGCACCTTCAGAAACGTGAAATAGGGGGTTTTAATACTTATAATGAACTGTCCGTCATTTAAAATGTTTGAAAACTTTAATCAGAGGAAGGTCAAATATCGATAGAGAACACAAACCGATTTTTTTAAATGTTTGTCTGTCTGTGTCGAGCGCATTACACGAAAACTACTAAGCGGATTTAAATGCGTGACTGCAACACTTCATAAAAATAAGTCGGACGTAGGGTAGAACGAACCCTCCTGAAATTTGCCATTGGCACTCGTCTTCTTTCGCCAACCGAAACGTTGAAGGCCATCTTAGAATTCGTGCAGGCTGGCCGGGAAGTCTTTCATTTGTGACTGACATACTAATTAGTCCACCAACAGTATAAAGTGCTTCGGATCCCATTGTTCTGCAGATTCTACCGTCCAGCGACACGGTAATCAGGATTAGAACCTATCAATACAAATGTATACCCAGCCCCTTATGGCTGCTACGAGCATCGTTTCTGAACACGACCCTTCACATATCACAAATCATGCCATACGGCTGCCGACTAGTCAGTCAGTAAATCAAATACCCGGAACAATTAAAAAAATTATAATTTATTTCTATAGTTTGGTAACTTACATATTTTATAATATAGTCCTCCTATGCTAACATTGGACGTTGGTTTTTCTGAAAATTGACATAAATATAACGATAAATGTTAAAGATGTCGGAATAAATCATACCGACTTGTAGCTTTACTGGCGTGCGCCGCGAAAATCAGTAACGATACATACCAATAATGTACGCATTGTACATAACATCAGAAATACAGTATAAGGAAAAAAACCAATGCCATGTGAAAATGGGCTGGCCATATAACTCGGTATTCGGATGAAAGATGGACAAAGATGCTTACGGAATGATGCGTTCCACTGGGACAACGAAAGTGATTAAACTGGAAAACTAAAGCATAAGACAGGAAGTTGTGGAAAAATCTAGACGAGGCCTTTATTCTGAGAGAGGCCTTTACTCGGAGAGAGGCCTTTACTTTTTAAGAGTTAATTTGATACAAATATTAGTATTGATTCAATTAATTTAATACTGCTTTTATTAATATAATTCAAATTTGACCAATCGTTAAGAAGTTACGTATACGGGTATAAAATGCTAAAAGTAGGAAAAAGGGCGCGGTGTAAGCCAATCGGACTTATATCAATAATTCGCATAAAATACTTAGGTACTCATTTCACAATTCGATTGAGCATTAAGATATGATTATTATAAAGTGGAGAGATTTTTTGGTTGTTTGTTTAAACCTAATAGACTCCGAAACTACTGGATTTAACGATTTTTACTTATTTTTTCAAATAAATAAGAGATCGGTAAGAAAGTTGCTCTAATGTAACCCATAGTAGCGAAATTTTTACTATACAATTCGTTACGTGTTCGTTTTGGCGTGCGCTTAGAAAACAATTGTTGATAAATATAAGTTATGTATCACACGATTAAAGTACTCATTATTACCCGAAAACAAAAGACTTCAACTGACGGTTCCCGCCAGATTTGTAAAATACCGAAATTAACGGAGACGAAGTCGCTGGTAAACGCTTGTTTATTTTTTTATGTACAGCACAAATATTGTTATTTTTTTTGTGAGCTGGACGTGTAATTTATCATGATTTTTAAAAAAGTCAATAAGTTTTCTAAGAAAAAAATTTCTTATAAAATTATTATTTAATGAAAAAGGAAGGGAAACAATTTATGGTTGTATGTAAACACGAAATATAATTAATACAAATTTTAAAGCGTATGTCGGCCTCACATTCGCTTGTCTGCCTTTAAAACGAAAAAATGCTTGTAACAACGGGCAGCCTTCATGTTTAATAATGAAACCGCAGCTGAAGTCTATACAAGCTTACGGCAACGCGAGTGTTGTTATCTGTGTAAACATGGACATTTGAATGACGTGCTGCGTACCTAGCTAGGGTTGCCACTTCTTTATTAAGCATGGCCTAAGTAAAAAAAGCAGAGTGCATGAGGCGGCAAATTTGAACGTTTAAGTATTGTGGAATATTGGCTAGCAATCCAAAATCCAAAATGTTGTGCACACACATCCACATTGGGCCAGCGTGGTGGAATAAGGCCTTCACCTGTTCTCATTAAATAAATAAATAACAAAATAATGATGATGATGAAAATATTTAGTTAGTATAATCCAAGAGTAATTCGCTAGCTCGGATATTATTAAATCCACTACAAGTTAAATATAATAAGTTCACTTTGTAACAGCTATAACAGACACAAATTCGTAATTATGAAATCCCAAATGGTCCTAACAATATCGAACCCACCACTTCTAGCCTCACAGCGTTCACCACTGATGACTATAATTATCTGTGTCGAGGTTCTATAATCTATCATAATCCCTAAGGGGGCGTCCATAAATTACGTGAGGTGTTTTTTTAAATTTTCTGCCCCTCCCTCCCCCCCTGGTGAGATGTCGTGAGATTTCATTCAACCCCCTCCCCCATCCCCCAATCTCACGTGAGATTTTTCAAAATGTGAGTTTCTTACGTAAACGCGTTGGATTGTTATTGTAATAAGAAAAAAACAAATTTGCTTCATGCTTTTATTTACGACTATTCAAGACTAGTAATCAATATTGCTGAGAGTTTAATTATAAGTGTAATAAAAATTTAACAATAGAATACTTAAATCGTAACTACTGTGATTAAAAAAAGAATATCTACTCTAATTCACGGACGGGTATATAAATGATCTTAATCGTATTACGATTACGCTTAAGATAAAATCTTAAGCATGTACAATCTGGATTAAATGGACCAAAATAGTATAATTTTTTTTTGTTTCAATCAGAAAAAAAATTGCGTGATATTTGCCGAGACCCCCCCTCTCCCCAACGTAAGATTAGATGAGATTTGACTCGACCCCCTCCCCCCCTTAAACACCTCACGTAATTTATGGACGCCCCCTAATGTCTGTATGTGTGTCTTGTATATGATATTTTTTTAATTTAGCACTATAGATATAAACAAATATAGGTATGTATTTAAATCAAAATAAAAAAAAAAATAAACAAAATAGTTGTTACACAATAAAAATAACGCGTACCATTTAAAACATAAAAGTCACTTGTAGTCTTTCAAAAGGCTTATTCCAATTTCAGTATCGGTAAACAGGAGGTACAGTCCTATCGGTAAATTGCGGATATCGTGGCCTGAGTGTTCTGCCAATTAGGCCGGGCTTAATTGGTAGGGCACTCCGATAGCGCCCAGATAGATTCGGGTTTTAGAGTTTTGAAAAAATATTAGTTATAGTGCTAGCTCCATTTTTCCATTCTTTATTCTCCATTACTTTATATTTCGACCCTGACTTCAAAAATGGCTTGCCATTTCTAAAACGTCATATTCAAATGTCATCAGGAAGATCTACTGCTCACTGTATGACATTTGAAAATGACTTGAACGTCACAGTTTTGTAATTGACGTCGTTGTAACTTTTGAACGAAGAGGTGCCGAGGTCACAAAAAGCTGAGCATTTTTTGGTTAGTAAATATTGTACCGTAAATAGAAAAGCAATCAAGATTTTACTAAAAACTAGTTTTTGCCCGCATTTCGACTTCCGCGTTTATTACGGTTTTTTACAAATCCCAAAACTGTATGTTTCCCTGGCATAAAAAGTATAATATTACTCTATGCCAAAAATCATGTTGATTATTGCTGATTAAACATAATAATATTGATTGGGATAGGATTAATTAATTATTCAAATTTAATAACTATAATAATAATGCAATTTGAATCTGTATATAAGAGTGTGCCCGTCTGTTCAAGGGGTGGATAGTTCTGTATTATTCATTGTTCTTAGGTGCATAACCTTTCCCCCTTGCGTCACGATACTAGACATTCCAGATATCATTAAATAATTAAAGCCAATGGATGGGCCCGCGCATTTCGAAGAAAAAATCATAATATAACGAAATTTACCATTATTATTGGTGATAAATGTTGCCTTAGAGTTGCATTTCTTTAAGATAATAGATATTTGTTTGTTTTCAGTTTATTTAATTTTCTGTAGTTACCTAATTATAAGATTTTTTCTTTAGCACGTACTCTATAAGTTGATTCCTAAATGTTGTTTTTTTATCTCAAATAAAAGATTTATTATTATATTTTTAACACCGACATGAAGATAAAATCGTGGATATCAACCACTTTCAAAAATGGTTGAAACATTGCAATGATATGGCATTACTCGTGTGATTTGTCTCTTCTCTTATGCCCGTCTTCACTAAACCTAGGAATGACTTTAATCGGATACCCAGTGATTTAGGCTTGTCTGTAGAAAAAAAACATTTCATGAACTCTTATGATATGTCTAACGACGTTAAGCGCCGTCTTAAGTTACGACACCGATTCGGCGGATCATAAACTTGAGGGGAGTCGTAATGAGACTTGACAACAAAAAACTTTTTTTTTCTTGTAATAATCTCAAATCGTTATCACACCATATATGGTAGGTTATACGAGTTGCCTACTGAAAATCGATTGGTGAATTAGGCATTGCCTAGTCCGTCGCTAGTGAAAACTGGCTCTGTCCCACAGCTGGGCAAAGGCTCTCTTGTGGGAAAGAGGATCATGGTGGAGTTCAGCTATGAATATAAAGACATGAAGAATTCCACTCGGATATGCCATATAATAACTTTATTGTAACACGCAAAGAGGTAATAAAGCCATAACTCCATGTATGTTTATCGAGTTGCAGATAGTATAATAACTTAATAACAAAAAAATGGTGAGCACTTACAGACAATGATAAGAGATTTTTTTCAAGAATTGAGAGGCAATTGTTATAAATCAGTAATAATTGTATACAATCCCTCTTGCAACTAATCCGCTGTTTACATTAGTAGCAATTTTGGACGTCGCTCTCCGCTATCAATATATAGTAAGTACTAGCAGACAAATATAGTTTCATCCCTTAATAAATCCCTCCGGTGTAGAAATTTAATAATTCCTTATTGGTCAATATCTATTAGTATTGCTTAAAAGGGAGAGTTTTTCAAATAAACTTTCATCCCCTATTGAACCCCTTTTTTTTTTTTTAATACAGAGAAAATGCCTGCCAGCATACCACTCCGTTGGGGGAAACGGAGTAGTTATGTGGGACTTGCACCCACTAAAAACTCTGTGTGTCCCTCGATAGACCTATAAGTGAGAGCACGGGGTTCACTTGCGTATTCACCGCACTCTCGCCAAGGTTTTCACCCCCAGTGCATGGCGGGTCCTATCTTCAATGGCCTGATCGCTGCCAAATCCTCCAGAGAGGCGTGCGCTACACGGCACGCCAAAACCCTATTGAACCCCTATATAAATATATTGAATATTTATATATATATTCACCCCCTATTGAAACACCCTTGGGGATGAATATTTATATATCCTTTCTGAATATTTCTATGATAAGAAAAAAGGATTTTTATTTAGAGATAAGCGCGTTCAAACTTAAATACAAACTCTTCAGCTTTATTATTTATTTTATTAATAAAACTGTGTAGTAGTAAGTATACCTGCAGTATACTAGCAGAACCATTACTTAGCCATTAAATGCAATATCGTAGAAGCAGGCATACCAGTTAGGGGAATGGCAGATATATGAAACCATTTTAAGTTTGTACGCGGCATAGGTATTACCGAAATGGTTACGTGTATCGCTTGGCGGTATGTTTCGTAAGTAGAGTGGAAAGCTATGCCCAAAGTATCCAACTTCATCAGACTAAGGAAAATATCCAAAACATCAATTCTCAAACTCCCCCTCCCGGCGATTGAACCCAGGTCCTCCAACTTATAACCCGCAGTTGGTATACTTTGATTTTATTTCATAAGTATATACGGAACTCCATTCTAATAGAATATAATATTCTTGACTAGAAGAGTACTGCGTAATATGAATGCTTTAGCGAGACTTATTTTATTTGAATCCCAGTCGAGCGGATGCCTCTACCCTCTGCTTGAGATAATGTGGATTATGTTTTGAGTTACATTTTTATTTTAACACTCATAATACACATAAGCGAGTCCGGTAACGTATTTTTAACGCATAATAGTTTTCACATGGAATTAAATTTGATTTTTTTTTAAACATGTTAATTGCGTAATATAGACGGATGGATACATTTTCAAATATGTGGTGCCCTTATCATTGAAAGTGATATCTCACAGGTTCCCTCCTACAGGAGGCTCTGAGAGAATTTAAATTTTACAATTACAGTTACAGACTACAGCATTTATCTCTGATGATCTCTGGAACTAAACCAAAAATAGGCATTTTACTTTAGTGTTTCACGACCACTTTGTCGCAGCGGTGCGCGCTGTACTCTTGTAAATGGGAAGTCCTGGATTCGATCCGTAGCAGAGGGATTCGTGAATTTCAAAATTGGTTCTGGTAGAAAGCATCGGCCTTGGCTGGTTACCTTTCCGACCAAGTCGTGCCCGCGAGCGGCTTAGGGTCCCGGCACGATGCAACCGAGAAACCGATTAGGGCTATTGATTTAAAATAACTGCCATACCTCTATCAGGTTAGATCGCTACCATCTTAGACTGCATCATGACTTAGCACCAGTTGAGATTGCAACAAGGGTAAAATTTAAGAGCATTGCGAAATAAAGACAATGAAAGATTACATACCTTATCCTGCTGCAAGAAGCAATGCATGGCTTGCATGACATCTGTGGCATGGACCGAGTTGTGATACGCATTGTCGCTCACGTATCCCGAATCTATGAGGCGGAACAACTGGAACAGCTTAATCACGTCCAAGTTGAAGTGTTCGATCAGGCCGTAGGAATGAAACAGATGGATGCTAAGCAACTGCAAGCAATTACCTGGGTGAAGAAACAGAGAAAATGCATTAACTGTATCGATGATGAACATCAACTGATTTATGAATTGGGTACTGTTTAGCATAGGCTTGGCTCATTGGAGTGGGATTAAGAGCTTATACTAACAGTACAGCACGAGTACAGGTTGGCGGGCATCTAAAGTAGTCGAAGGGCTTGTTCTTATTCACTAAATTTGAGTTCGAAGTTTGCCACATTCGTAAGTTTGCCACTAAATCCGTAGTTATTCAACATGCCACACTCTTTCACGTTTTTCAACGTCGCGTGACATCTAGTGCCTATTAGAATACCCAATAAATAGGACCCTAACTAAAAATGGTATTTTGGGCACATTACACTAACTCTTATTGCACTTGACGGCCGATTGGCGCAGTTTGCAGCGACCCTGCTTTCTGAGTCCAAGGCCGTGGGTTCGATTCCCACAACTGGAAAATGTTTGTGTGATGAGCATGAATGTTTTTCAGTGTCTGGGTGTTTATATTTATATTCTAAGTATTTATGTATATTATTCATAAAAATATACATCAGTAATCTTAGTACCCATAACACAAGCTATGCTTACTTTGGGGCTAGGTGGCGATGTGTGTATTGTCGTAGTTTATTTATTATTATTATACTTTACTAATTTAGGGCGTTAATTAAGTTAGTGATCTATTTAACTGGTAGGCACAATATCCCTTTCCGCCGTTAAAACTCGACTTCTCGACACTTATGCTGAGAGCATATGTATTTACTCTCATCCACATTTCTTCGAGCTAGTGACGTGAGCAAAAACTAAAGCTAAAAAGCTTTTTATTTGTTTTATACTACTATTATAATAATAATAAGGCTTGGCGCCGACGGGGCCTACTCGGGTCCACTCTTTCGATCCCGCCGCTGGTGGTGGCGTCGCATGAGATGGACGTGAACTCTCATGAACGAGAATGTCATGCGTGTGTTAGGAAATAGGGAATTACAGCACTTTATCTATGATAAACCCGATGATTATATTAAATATATCAAAAAATCATAGTTTGTATACTCATTGATAATGTATTGAAAATAGAATAATGGACTTTAGTAGACTGTCAAATAAAAGTATAGGATCTATGGCGGGAGACGCGAGTTTGACAAGATCGATTGGCGGGAAAGAAAAGTTAGGACGGATTTAAAGTAATGAATTGAAAAAAGGAGATTAAGTAAAGTATTGTGGATAGAACGTTACAAATTGTGAATAGATGATTTATAATGGAAACGATAAACGTAACGAAATATTGTTGTGGCGGAACAAGAGTCGTATATACTGGTGATGGAGTTGAGATAAGTTGTTAAAAGTTGTTGGTACTATGGTTGTACCTGATGTTGCATCAGATAAGTATATCTCTTATATCCTTTGGGTTATTCAGGTATCATATATGGAGCCCTAGCATTATTTCATACAGATAAGCTTATGTAGCAGAGGTTGCTGTATACAAACAATTTGTTTCAAAGGTCCTGATGTTATAAGTGATCATAGTAGTTATGTTTGACCTGTCTTGTATCAAAGGGCCTGTTAGCGTTATAACATATGATAATGTTGTAATTTTGTTTATAAGTCTTGTTTTAATTGATTGAATAAAGGAGCAACGGTAGAGTTTCTTGCCAGTGGTCTTCTCTGCCGAAGACAGCATTCCGAACTGGTAGTAGAGTCATTTAAAGGTAACAAGTAATATGAATTATAGAGAAGCTTAATATACAGTATTAGAGTCAGTCCAGTTATTTTATTTCACTTCTTGGGAAGTCAGGTTTATAGAGTACAGACCCACAACACTGCTCTAAAGCAGGTTGGTGGGCTTTAAAGATTTCTTTTATAAAATGAATACTTTAATAGGAAGGAAGAATAACAGTCATGAGAATAAATGATTACTGCTAAGAAACTAGCTATTTAGCTTCAATAATACTGTTAATTAATGAAAGATCTAAGTGCCATCCTGAACATTGTGGGTATTGCAGTGAATATCTGAATACAATGGTCTTCCATATCTATATTTTTTTAGCACGTGCGTACTTCAGGGCTACAGGAGCGGAAACCGGAAGGACTGGCTACCGAGCTGCAATGTATCCTGAGTTCTTGCTGCTCGGGCCGAATTTCACTGGCATCCAAGATGCAGAAAGTGGTGTTGCTGGACTCGGCTAGGATAGTCCGCCGATTTCTTTGCCTGTCGCCCTGACCCCGACCATCTTGTCTGTAATCCTCCACCCGGTGCAAATATGTATTTATGTAATGTATATTTAAGTGTATTAATCTCTATGTATCAAAGTAAGTATATTAGTGTTGTTTTGGCTCACTATATGTATTTATTTTGTACGCGGGCGTGAGAGTAAATCCCGATAATAATAATAAAAGCCTTTATTAACAATCTTATATTAAATTAAAAATTATTTCGACTCAGTATTTCCAAAGTAAAACTGTTTTAATAAAAAATTACGTTTTATAATAGACACCGGTTATTTGATTGTCTTGCTCTACAGGCCTCCCCAAGCTTTCTCTACAAAGATCTATGCCTTGCTTTCCTCTTCCAAATTGTTCCTGCCACTTTTTTAATATCTTCTTCCCACTTACGATACTGTTCACCTGTACCTTCAACTCTTTTTATATACTGCTATTTACTAAGCCACAAAGAGGATACCAACTATATAAATAAACAAGTTAGTAATTTCGATAATATTGGTAATATCTATTACCAAATAATAATATATAATAATAAATAATTTCGTGTTTGCAAGTTAGCAAGCTAGTATCTCTGGCTTCGTATAAGCATAGCTTCGCTTTAACTGCTGTCCCTAGCAAAAATTAATACGTTTATGTTTATACAGACTCCATTTAAAGATAAAAGAATGCCCAAATTATGTACAGAGATAAATTATAAAACCAGTGGATCAAGTGCAAAATTTCAGAAGTGAAAGATTCAGTCGAATTATATTTTATTAACGAATGCAGTTCAATTTAATTTACAGACGTGTTGTTACGTTAGTCAATGTTTTTAAATTAGCTGGCATTATGTAAATAGCACTTGCATGAGTCGAGAATGTTGGAAAATTATTCTTGAGAATCCTGGACATTATTTATATATCTTATCTTTGTATATCTTTTTTTAGTGTTCAACTCATGTTCTAGAAGTTGTGTATAGAGGTTAACTCCGTGTTAAAAACATGAACGATACGAGGGTACGTTACTATGCATGTCTTAAAATAGCTACCAACGGTTCTACGATGTTGATACATTTCAATGATAATATTATTATATTTTATGTTTTGAAAACATCAGCTTGTTTTCATCAACTTACATTTAATGTATAAACTTCGGCCCACACTTTACTATATAAACGAGTATGCTAAAAAGATAGCAAAGGTTTTTACATTTTTCAGCTAAATTAGTAAGTAAACGGGTTTGCTAGTGTCCGCCGAAAAGTTCGGTCTTCTGTCATCTCTAGGTCTACATAAATATTTACCCGATCATCATGAAAATTCTCGTAAACCAGTCTGATGATACGACTGAAAGGACTCTTTAAGAATACATTTTCGAGGTTTAAAAAGTCACTACTAACGATCACCTAAAGAGGATTATGTATGAGAAAAGCAAAGGCATAAGGGGAATCTAAGAGGTAAACGCCTTGTTAGACGTCTGAGACCCCTAGCGCTTGTAGCTTGGGTTGACTTTTAATAAACATGGCCGTTCCGCCAGATGCACATCAAAAGTATTGTATTTATATCAACACAACCATATCTATTGATTCGATTATCATCAATAGCCTATATCCGTGAGAAAGGGATGGTGAGAACTGTATATCTGCTTTCACTAATGAGCACGCTGCTGCTCGTTCTCTCGCACGGTACTGTGCCTTCAGTATTCATGGTGAAAACGACTCGCTCGAGCTAACGTCTGCGAGCAGAAGAACGATGGTTTGTTAATTGCATTTGACGAGGGCCAAAACGGCCTCCGAGCGCTTACATTAACTTGACCCATTTAGAGAAGAGCGGCTGAACTGTTTAAACTAGTATCATCACCCTTATTCTAAATACTGAACAAAGCGACAGCCGCAAATCATGGGTGTCGAACCGCGTTTAGGCAACGTTCGTGCTTTATTTCCCGACATTTGTTGGTTATTTGCATGACCACGTATTGACTAGACGGGAAATTATGTGAGTGTTGAACAGTGACAGCTTTTGCTGCCATCCACCGGAAATTAGCACGAATGTTGGGCGTGCTTGAGAGGCATCAGCCGAACACGGGTTATATTAAACTGGCTTCTAACAAAAATGAACGTGAATGAAATCTGTGTATTCCGGTTTCGCGTTGACACTCGAAAATATGGGAAGACATTCAGGAAACTAGCTAAATTATGTTTGCATACGTCAAGGGACTGGGCCTTCATAGTTTAATCGACATTAGTAGGTACTCTTGTATCGACAGAGCTCGTGCAATTCATTTTCTTAGGAAAATAATATTGATAATATTCTAGTGTTTCCAAATCGCTAATGTAAATATTAATTTCCATAGAGGATTTCCATTCTGCCAAGTACTCGGATAAGCCAATTGGCGTTAAGTGGCAGCTGCAGTGGTCTCGGAGGACAAGATAAAGAAGTAGTTGTGAGTAAAATCACCAAGTTTTATTCTTTCAAAAAAGCTTTTATTATTTAAATGCGCAAGTTTCAAATGCTCAAGTAAAGCTCCAGGCACGTAAAAAAAGGGAAGAGTGTATTGAATAGATGAATAGTGCAATCAATGATTGCAGCTGCCTGTTTGAATTAAAATTGGGTTAGTTTGTCTTTTTTGTATTTTTTTCCACAAAGGAATGGTAGGCAAAGGCCAGTATAACTAGTAGGTATATGGCATGTGTAGTATGAGATAGGGAATTACAGTACATTATCTGATATAAGATAAGTATATCTATACTATCCTTTGGGTTATCTAAGTATCATATATATATATATGCATTATTGTGTAGTAGAGGTTACTCTGTATAAACGACTTGTTCCAAAAGTCTTGGTGTTATAAGTTATAATAGTAGTTATGTTTGATCTAACTTATATCTTGTATCTAAGCATCTAGCGTTACAAAATATAAAAAAGTTTTAATTGTGTCTTGCTTCAATTGATTGAATTAAAGAGCAACGGTAGAGTTTCTTGCCAGTGGTCTTCTCTGCCGAGGACAGCATTCCGAACTGGTAGTAGTCATTTCAAGGTAACAAGTAACGTGAATTATAGAGAAGCTTAATATACAGCATTAGAATCGGTCCAGTGGTTTTATTTTAGTCCCCTGGGGAGACAGGGATACAGGTACCAGACCCACAACACTGCTCTAATGCAGAGCATGCATGTGAGGTTCATTTTTCCAGAATTTCAGTTAGGTAGGTGTTTGGTTGGGTGGCACAAGGGAATAAATAAGTCAGATTAGATTGCAAAGGGTAAAAGGAAGGAGAAGAATAAATAGTTATTTGGTTCATACAATTTAAACTAAAGATTAAATGTTTAGCAATTTTGAAGATATGCCCTTACCGACAGCGCGTAAAAGTCTGATTTTACTTTTAATATAGTACTGATGACTGAAAAGGGTTTAAGTACACGACTAGCCAGCAGCAAGGGGTATAGGCTGAGATGTCTTTGCCCTCAGAGGTAGGCTCAGCTTTTAAACCCCCAAGCTCACTCGGGTCGATCACAAACGCAAAAGCAACGCTCAGCAACAGTAAAAAGATTGGTTCGATAGACTCTGGGTACTTGATATAGTAATGATCCAAGTTAATTGGATACAGAACGATGTTGTATAGAGATAAAAAACATACATCCAGTAATCCATTGAAATTGGTATGATTAATGACAATAATAAAAGGCCTCAATACTGGCAAAACGATAATACGAAGTTGGTAACGCAAATAATATAATTGTACCAATCACAGTCTCTATTGAACAAGTCTTAATTCTCGTATTAAATCACGTGCCGTCTGTAATGCGAAATACTACATAAATTATTTACCCCCAAAACAAACAACTCAAGGTAGAATTGCCAAAATGACACGTGCAAAGTTTCAACATACCCGTGGCTATACTTTTTGTTTCAGTGGTTTTTGAATCAGTCGAGCCGAAGGTCACTCATTTAGAGTGCCGATTATCAGGGTATCTAATTCTTGGAGCAATAATGTTTTTGAAGTTTCATATTTTTTTTATATGTATTATATAAAAAAAATATTAAACTTCCCCATTTTTCTATTTTTCTCGCAAACTTCTAAAGCTTTCGATTCGACCGATTGGCCCAATTAAAAGACATATTCAGGGTTTAATTAGTAGTTAAAAAAATGTTTAATTCATGTGCGTGCAAGCGTTTATACATATAACATGTTACCCCTAATGTTAGGTGATGTTATAACTACATTCATTAACTTAAAACTAAAGCTAGGAGGTTCCAAACGCGCCCTGGTCTAAGAAGATCCCACAACAAACTTAGCCGGGTGTTTTTTTTTAATATTTAACCCATACTCATAAATGGACTCTACACGACATCGTACTGGAACGCTAAATTGCTCAGCGGCACGTTGTTGTCGGTAAGGTGGTTACGGACGAAGCCTCCCGATAGACCAGACCAGACAACATTCAAAAATTATATATTCTCAATTTTTTTTTATTTTTTTAGGTTTGCAAAAGTGACGTTTGACAGCAAAGATAGTCGCAAGCTTTTTGTAAGATACGTAATCACACTGCCTTCCATTTAAAAGCACAGCACTCACCGTTGCGCCAGGGAGATCGTCAGAAAGACATAAGATCGCTCTAGGTAATTCATTATAAGTCAGTTAAAATGTACTCATCTCGGCTACTTTGTTTCTTCACGAAGCCTATTCATAGCATTGTACTGTTTTCAAAGCAGCGTATTAACGGCCGGTTCGCGGAAATCTAAGATGACGTCAATAAGGTCAAATCTACATTGTAAATGCCCATAATATACGCGACTGGAAACTACGATGTAAACTAAATATTTACATTAAATGCAAGGAAAAAACATTTTAAAAGATCTTTAAAGGATTTAAAAGCTGAGGTTGGCGTGAAGAGTTTATTTTCCCATTACTACTGCGATATAAAAGTTTCTAGTTGAGTACAACATCATTTTACCGAACGACATCGCGTTTAAGTGTTACTTAAATGCGAAGTGTTATTTATTTAATCTGTAATAAAAATAGGTATATTCCCAGAGAAGAATTTCTCATTTGGTACACGAACTTTTAGGTTTTAATATAGTAAACACTCTGTTTTACTTAAGAATTTCTTTGAAATTTTATCTTCTGTTTATTACAAGCATAAATCAATATTCTTATTTGAATTTTAATTTCCATTGAAAGGCCTATAAGGGATTTCGAGTTAAATCCCGCCAAGCTATTCCATAACGGGTTGGCGGGATCCTTCGGAGGCTTTTAGTAACACATAAAAATTAAGTTAAAAAATCATGGATTGAAGAATTTAAATTACGATGTGATAAAGACTATCGTTGTATTCGTATCATAAATATGAATAAACGGGTCCGAAATTTCGTATGTACTGGCTGATAAAAAATTCACACTCACTTTTCTGGTTTTAAAGAATAGGAATACGTGTAGAAGTGTTACAATAATTTCGTGAATAAATACACGTCTGATTACTAACATGCTATTTTATTGAATTGATTCGCATTTTAACGAATGTGTTAATAATTCTTATTTAATTAATGATTCAAGAAATATTTTGAATTATATTTGATTTACAGCCAATGTTCATGAAATGGTGCCGGAAGGTATTTAGATATAAATACAGGTTTTCGATACATCTCAGTCTTGTAAGCGACTAAACGATGCAAAGAGGTATCCAGGTGTTTTAGTCGTTATCAGAAGCTACTCCCAAAATGCTTATCGATTAGTCTTTAAGGAGTGCCTTTTGGGCAACATTTACTTTACCAATGTCACGTCGTTCGAGGGAGACGCAAAGAAGATTGATTGCTAAAAGCTTCCAACACTTTAATTTCGTCTTTGTATGTATACAAAATAAAATACTCAAACTAACGAAGACCTTGTAAATATAACATACTACTTTACTCTTGTTAACAATGGCCAAGCACGAATCGGACTCGGGCTCACAGATTTCTGCACCATGCCACTGATTAAATAGGTTAGTACTGCACCAAGCAATATAAATTATACTAAATTATTTTGTAAGTTATGGTAGTTTTACACACTACATTAATAATAATTCTTATTGTCAATGAAGTGTAGTAAAGAATAGACTAAGTGCGTTTTAGAATCGACCGCGAAGGGTTTCGTGTAAAAAAGCAAGCAATCTAAGAAAAATGTTGTGCATGGAATAACTAATGACCATATAAACGTCCTGTCGCTTCAGATTACTCGTACTCATAGCAACGTGCGCAGCACATCACTAAAAGAACTGAAATTAAAGGTAAACCGTTTAATTTCATTCTTTGAGTTAAATTAAATACAAACCGATTTCTCTTGTAACCGATTAAAAATGATTTCAATAATGGGATTAATGACGGACGGACCGGTTTGATTTTTATTCCGGTTTCCGAGCCCTGCATCGTGTTCACACTTAAGAAAAATACGCTTCTATCACACATTATAGCAGAGATAGAAATACACGTTTTGTGAAAATTACCGGTCTCTACGTATTACGGTTCATGAAATACAGGCCCACTGCGATCAGGACGACACTGCTGACGGACAGCGGAGGTTTGGTAATAGGGTCCCGTTGGCAGAATTCGGTTACGAAATGAATGCTATCTTTGGACAGAGAAAATTTTTGCTAGAGTTATTAACCGATACTATTATACCATCGCCGAGTAACGTCCACGTACGTACTCACTATGGGGAGTTTTGTTGCAGAGAACAAATAACTCTTTTCTTTAATATAACCATAGTACGTACGTCCTTATTATTAAGTTCTAGTTTTCAATTGTTTTCTAGCAAGAGGTTTACCGCTTACAACTTCAGGGAAGTTTTCCATACAAACTTTCACCCGCTATTCTGAAAAGTATTTGCCGAACAACTCGCCCGCGCTTCTTTCATTGCTTGGCTACTTGGACGTAACGTGATATAAAATAGCGTTTGTTGCTGGAGAATCACCCCGAGATCTCTTTCTTGCCCTTATCTTCGAGGCAAGGGCAAGAAAAATAATAGATATGGATAGGCGTTATTTTATCTTGTGCGGATTCGACACAACCTAGCTATTTCTTCCAAGAACACGCTTATCTTCTTTCTTAAATTTTTTCTGTACTTCTATGAAATACTAAAATAAGTGACGAGTCTTATAATGTGACGTGGCTGTATAGAGGTGAAGGAATTTTCAAAAACGGTTCAGTAAATCCAGATTACCCCCGACATTGTCACAAACTTTACCTCTTTATAATATTAGTTTAGATATAGAAGTATGGATACAAAAACAACATTTTAATAACATATTGGAAGATTGTATGAAAGTGCTAAGTATAAGAAGTTAGGTCATTAAAATCTGCAAAGTTTTAAATAAAATATATCTAAGTCAGGAGCAATCGATAGTCTTCACATAAATTAAATGGGGCCTTAATATATTGCCTCAGCGAAGTTTCGCTACAGGTGTGTCAAGAATAAACAGAGGCAAGATGAAGATTATTGTTAATGCCCTTGTTCTTTAATCTTTGAGAACTCTACGCTCTGAAACTGTAGACGAGTCCTGTACTGAAACAATAACGACACACGGTCCAGTTCGGTAGCCCAATTTTGAGAATAAACTCATTCTCAAAGTTCTTAATCCAACTCGGATGGTCAGGGTTCGGGAATTGGTAACATCATTTTCCGAAATTACTTAGTGCTTGCTTATAGAAGACGGGGATTTAAAGCTTAAAGTACCCATGCTGCTACAATGCTCGAACCGAATACCTATCGGACGAAGGACCTAGGTAGCGCAATTTATTTTTCAGACTGGTGTCGAGAATTTTCCACGAATAACTTAAAACCACCCTTTTAGAACTGTATAATTGAATATCCTTATGTGATATAGCATTCTATTTCGTACTACTACATGTTTAATTTCTTAAAAGGATGCAGCAGCAGTCGCAAAAAATATCCCAAATTATAAATCCGAGACGACCTCGTCAATATCCATTATTAAGATGTCTGTCTGACACGCGTAATCTCTAACATAAAAATTGGGCACATTCTTTGTAATGCAAACTAGTGGAACGCATACAAAAAACCAAATTTGCATGACAAAAATACCACTAACTGAGGCCAAAATATTTTAATCAAATATTAGATTTTACGTACACGATATAGGAATGTCTGGCCTGTTAAGCCGGGTCCAGATATCATTTGCCCGATTTGATGGCCGTGTCCGTATCATCTTATAATTTTTCGCAACCCAACGGTAAGCATCGTGTTTCACTGACATAATTTTGTTTGAGAGAAAAGATAAGTTATCTTCTGATGATCGGACTGAAACCGAATTAACTTGGAACGGACCGTCTGCAACCGTTGTAAAGACCTCGTAGCACGACTGCATATCATCACCCATCCAATCAAGATACGCATACGGCAATACGGATTGGATCGGATCAGATAGGACAAATTATATGTGGACCCGGCTTTTAATCTAGAAGCCTCGTGTACCAAAACGTGTCTAACAAATTCGGGAATTTGCATCCCGACAATGGTAGACTGTCGGAGATTACAAGATATGGGGATGTCAAACAGTCAAACAATAATTTAGTATTTTTATTATTAGAATAGGTCTTTAACATAACAATGTATGATTTTAAACAATGTATAAAAATTTATGAGTTTTTTTACTGAAAAGATTGCTCGGCAGCAGTGTGCTTCGCTTGTATGCCAGACCAGATAATAAATTTTAAATTGCAAAAATCTTGATACTGAAAAGAAAAAAAATAAGCAAATGAGTTGAGCGAACGGGGGTGGGGGGGGGTTTGAATTTGACCGTTCAAATTTTTCATACAAAATCCATAAGATTGCTTTCAAATGTATTCAGTTAACCCTGGATACCCATGACTTCATACATGCACAAAAGCAATGCATATCCAAAAATTTTTGTGTAACTAATAAAGGGGAAGGAATTTTCAATTTTATGTCATCTTCCTTCTTTATGCACACTCTGGTCAAAAACCCTGTGCACGCATTGGCGTGCACTGGATTTCTCATAACGGTATGCATACAGCCGGAAAATTTCATAAAATGGCAAAATCCTCACAAAAAATATCAATTTTCAGGGTAGGCAGTGCTTTTGTGCATGTATGAAGTGCACGCCGCTGTGTGCAAGCCACTGATAGCCATTTTGCCCTAAGTAGATGGGGCACGTGGGTGTATTTGTTTTACACGACACTATTCAAGTGTAGACACTGTAATTAAGATCTTTTATGAAGGATACCGATGACACCATGTATGATAAAAAAGCTTGGGTATGAAGTACTCTAATTTCATAGCTCAGCATTAACTCGACTGTGAGATGGTGATAACAAAAAAAAAACCTGGCTAAGTTTGTAGTCGGCTCTTCTTAAACCAGTTCACGTTTTGAACCCTGCCAGCTTTAGTTTTAAGTTAACGAACGCAGTTATCACCATCACGAACATATTCAATGTTTGAACGCTTCATAAGTGCCTATGATAAAGTCTACATGAATAAAACATTTTTGAATTTGAATTTGAAAATGTGCAAAATGTCTCAAAGAATGTACCGCAATATAAATAGCACTAACTGGCTATGCGTTTTAACACGTTGTTTAAACTAAAATAAATAAAGCCCGCCAGCTATTGCTTCGTTTCCAATTAAAGTTCTTTTTAACTTTTTCCCCGTGATGTTATATAGCCATTATAATTCAGCACAATATAATAATAATAATAATAATAATAAATTCTTTATTGCACACACAAAAACAAAATACAAAGAAACACATTTACAAAAATAATTTAAAAAAAAAAAAAACTAGTTTAGGTGTGCAAAGGCGGTCTTATCGCTAAAGCGATCTCTCCCAGACAACCTTTGGCGATAGTAGTTTTTGGAAGGAACGGGTTGGTGCGGCAATAAAAATGTCTACCTACATAAAAATATTGCAAACTAAACTACATACATGGTATAAATTCTAATACTAAACATATAATTATTAAATATAATATAATATTATGTTCAAAAAATAAAAAAATAGTTTTAATGAGCGAATGGATGGTTCGATTTTCGTAAATGAATTTCATATTTTCGGAACACGTGAAAGAAAAACGGTCATTTGATATTCAACCGCATCCGCAACGGTAAATGAAAACCAACTGATGCCACAATTTAATTATTTATTTAGCAAGTGAATGGGAATTTTTTACAATTCATGAAACATTGTCGAAGGGAAAAACATTTCATGAGTTGTAAACCTAGAAAAAAGGGGTGAGGGGGGCCTAGTGTAGTAGTTTTTAATCTATATATATCAAATTTAAAGTCCTGACTGACGGATAATCAACGTCAGCCTAAACCGCTGGAGTTAGAAACTTGGAATTTTGACAGTAATAACGTAATCGCGCACTAAGAAAGGATTTTTCGAAAATCCAGCCCTAAAGGGTTTCAATTGGGGTTCAAAGATAGAAGAAGGTATGAAACTCTAATTTTTCAAGTCATAGCCAAGACTCTTGGTATTTAGGCCCTTAAAATTAAATAAAGAAAAATATGTATGCCGTTTTTGGAAATTCTACTCCCAAAGGGGTTAAATAAGGAATTAAATACGACGAAAAAAAGAATGATTTCGAATTTTTATTAAAAGATCTTTTCGTCTTTAGTTAAGAAGCTTTATCTGCTCTGTTTTGAGATGAATCGAGTATCTGAAATCTGCTCAAAACTCCCAACTTTGTTCCCATCATTTACAGATTTACGAGTACGAGTACGTTTACAATGTTCTTAAACCAGCGCAATCGAGATTTTTTTTTCTGCTATTTCCAAGTCACACATTTCTTGATACTAGTAGTTAGTTAGTTACCCGATAACAGAAAATTTGCTAGGGAGTGAAACATATAACAGGTAAGATAGAGCCGTAGTAGGTAATGTTGTTTGCGAAAGTTTGTCCGTATGTTTATTTACTCTTTGTTTTATCCCTTTGTTAAACCTTCACAGATATTGATGAAATTCGGCACAAACATAAGTGCCTAGGATACTTTGTATCCCGAAAACGCATAGGGGTACAGTTTCTGGATGTTTAAAAAATGTGTTATTTTTCTACTCAGCAGCACATATATCAAATATATTACCTTGAGAAAACTTTGCATAGATTCATAATCTTAAGCCCGGTTCATAATTTTAAGTTATTTCAACTGTTCCAACGAGATTCTTTGAAAACCTAAACCAACGTGGACGAAGTCGCGGGCATATGCTAGTTTTAGAAATAAAAATATCACTTGCTAACGGTGAAGGAAATTATCATGCAGAAACCTGCACGCTCGTTATTGGGCCGGCATGGCAATGGGTTGCTAATGATGACAAATATCAAACCTAGTTAAACGCTCTGTACTAAAACAGTCTGTTTAACTATGTCTAGTTAAACCCAATAAAGAGACATGGGGCCTTTGCATTCGCATCGCCTTCGCAATCGTAGTACCTACATACGCCATGTATTTATTTCACTGTCATACAACAATGTTGCTCTTACTTACATACTTTCAGTGCACACACATACAAACTATCGTATATTGTGTCCCCTCAGCAGGGCTAGCACAGGAAGGACACGTTCATTATATGCCCTGTCCGGTGTCTACCTGCTAAAGCACGGGAACAGGGAACAAATTTATTTTTTCACGCCTCATAAGCGGAGCGTGAGGTTATGCTCTACTCTCGACATGTCAAAAAACCCAGTCTTTCATAACATAAATGATGTTTTTTTATATTAGTATAACACGTACAGGATAATATAAGTGCACTAACATCAAGTTAAATAATCTGTCTAGCACATATTTGGATATTATTTCCACTCGCCAGTGCTCTGAGAGTTGATAAAGCTGTGGGAGATCATAAATTATGAAAATTTTTATCCTTTCCCCGGAGATATAATTGTCTCCTGGCAATGCTAGCCGTACAGGTTTGGTCCTTAATATCAGTTGATTTCTACAAAGGTTAGTCTTAATTAATGCATTATTAATCTGGAAACTCAGTCTACATGTTTGGGACGCTCGCTTTCAAACTTTTTAGAAGTACCTACGGACGGATATTCCTTCAACTATGGAACTCTTTAATCTAGCAAACGTTATGAAGTTTTAAGTGAGTTGCACTTTGTGTAACGTTTCAGTTGGGAACTTGTTTGTTAATATACATTTCCGAATGGCTTTGGATGCGTTTAATACCGCACTGTTCCCAAGAGGATATTATAAATTGATTACTCAGTTATCCAACAAAACTCCGTACCATCTTTCTAAGATACACACGAATAGCAATGTACGTGCGCGTGCAGTGACGTGGTCCCCTCTATGGAGAAGGATATAGAGCTGAAACCCACCGTATTATAGACTTAAGGGTTAGCGGATTTAGATAACGTAAACGAAACTTATTAAGCATTACTTATATAGCACCCAGGTAGGGAATGATAATTGTCGAATTCAAACTTCAAAATTTATACACCGAATGATTGATAACACCGAGTTTAATTCCACTAGCAAAGATGCATTATTACTGCGACAAAATGCGTTCGCATTCTCACAAATATTACTATTTTGTATGCCAAGAAATACATTCCCAACATCCGAGTCTCGCATAATTCAATAGGGTGTACGGAATTAGTTTCCCCGTTGCGCCGAATATTCGGGTACGAGCTTTATTTTACAGCTAAAAGCACGCTAGGCGAAATTACGGGACGCTACATAGAGCGCTACGATATTGTTCAAGTGTAAACCGAAACATTATGAAACTGAAGCGAATTAAGGTGAGTAATTGCGGGTACAATGAGGCTTAACACCTACGCCTCAGGTTAATGGACACAGGGCGGTACGACGTGATCTTTGCATGCCCTGTGAACTATGAACTTTGCTATCAATAACAAGACGCGCTGGTTTTGGAATGTATCGATTAGGACCTGAATTTTCACGCCCTGACAACCCCATGATGAAAGCGTCAGTTTGGCAGTATTACAGTCTATAGGATGACAAAGGTCTTTAACCGAAAATACACGGGATAGAAAAAAAATATAACTACAATTAGAAAACAACAACATAATAATAATTACAAAGGAGCAATAATATTTCCAAAAAATATAAGCCGTCTAACTGTTCACTCAAATCATAGCAAAGTTTCGAAAAAAAGAGTATACAAAGCAAACTTACCACGACTTAAAACAGCATTTGCCAGACGCTTTTTCCCGTATATTGATGCACATGTCTACAATAGTATTCTTAAATATATAGATATTAAGGACCTAACTGTAAAGGAGGCTAGGGAAAAGTTAACATTTTGGCTCAACACACTTGGATACGATGACACTGAAAAGATATTAAAATTCGTACAGTAAAATTTTATATATTTATTTATCTTACCATTTTATATATGTAGAAATAATATATATCTTATAAACAACTATATTATATACACAGGCTAATTTGTTTATTTTATTCGTTTCTTACCTCATTAATGCCTTTATTTAAAACTGTCACCTTCATCAATTTCTCTTTTTTGGCCGAGCAATCAATTTTGGCAATCTATTAACTGGGCCCCACGATACAGGTCACCTAGTGTGGGGTCCACAGGTTATCAATAATAAGAGGCAAATATCAATATTATGTGCATTCAGCTTTACAAATTTAATATGTTAACCAATTCATGTGAAATTGTTTTACTTTTTGTGTTGTATTTCTTTTTCTTTCTACTATTGTATTGATATTCTGTGTAACATTTTAGTTTCAATAAATGTTTATTATTATTATTATTACTTATGGAACGGAAGTAGGCGGAACGCCGAATAAACTGTAACAATAAAACAACAGAGCATAAATGGTGTTCAGATGGACACAGGTAAGAGTAAAAATTATAATGTAATGAAATACCGTGACGCACCGTGCCTTATAGTTGGCCTATAGTTCGGCGCAGTGCGGTTTTAGCCTAAGCTGTCATGTCGTCGCAGTAGCACCGCTAATTTTAATTTCCTTATAGAATTACTGTTCAAGCATGAATTGAGACAGGAACGCATTTACTGCACGACGCTCTGACAGTTACCTACTAGCATATTGAATTTCAGATAAGAGTTGATAACTTAGTATAGTTCTACCTACATAAATACGCTTCACAATTAAAATATGGCTTGCTTTAACGGTAAAGGAAAACATCGTGAGGAAGCCCGAGAGTTCACAAAGGCGAGTAAAGTCTTCCAATTTGCCAGCGTGATGGACTGCGGCCTTTTCAGTCGGAGTCCCATGGCTGGCCCTATATTGGGCCGGTAATGGGATAAAGCTGATGAGGTAATACAGCTTTACATAGAAATGCAACGTTTCAAATGAAACGAACACTCCTGGGCACAGACCTCCCCTGTCATAAGAGAGAGTAGAGGGTTTTATACCATAGACCACAGGTATTCGGGCGGTAGTAACGGTATAACTAATCATATTGTGATAGTGTAAATAATCAGTATTTTCACTGCATCTTTACATTAAAATGTGCTCGACAGTAGGTATTCCTAACAATGTTACTGTCTTTGATTTCTTGTATAGTTTCTTTGTATTTACAATAAAGTTATTCTATCTTTCTGTCTGATTAACGACTCGGCTGCGGAAAACTCTTGTTATCGATCCTAACATTTTACTAAACAATCTCAGCATCTCCAGTAACTCGGATTGCCAATTAGTGAACAATTGTAATCAAGACGGCAGTCTAACGAGTATCTTTTTAGAAGAAAAAAGAACGAGTTCTCTGTAAAACGTGCACTCTATAATCACCTTCAAGATCTGTACTTATACTAAAAAGTACCGACCGGGGTTTATTTTTTTTTAATTCCGCAAGTAAAGCCGACTGCAATCTTAATCGTACGGCCACATGCTATCTGAGATGGTAACGGGCTAACCTCTCATGTTAGGCTATAAGCTTATAACAATCCATTGCTGGTTTAAAGCCGGCCTCCGTTAATTCGCTGAGTCGTCTCGTGCGATACCCGCGGGAATAGGAGAGGTAGTGACAACTGTATTTTGATCTGACGGTACAACCAGCACCCATGTAACCCATGCCCGCTCATAATCGGACCAGAACGGAATGGCAGCAAAATGAAACCCAACAAAGTAAGTAAAGTAAGTAAGTATTCCGGCTTTAATACTCGGCTAAGTAGTCGGGTATAGGAGCCGGAATACCATAATATTTTTAATTTTAAATCACCTACATATCAGAATTTACAGTTTAGGCTATCTGACATAAGAGATCGGGGGATGAAATTCCACCCTCATCGCTTAAAATGAGTATATATAATTTATTTTCCTCTTCACCAAGCACGACATTTAAAATGAAGTTGCTTTAATTTTACCTGGGGAAATGTGTAATAAGTTACAAGTACGGCGTAATGCTATTACGTGGTTCACGGAGTTACGAGAAAATATGAAACTCTGGATGTTTGAAGGATTATGCAATATTAAAAAAAGCGATGCAACAAGTAACAAAGTTTATCATTTTATATATCTACGATCATAAACTTCTCTAGACCTCCCGGTGCACGGTGGCCTATAACCGTAATTTTATTTTAATATACTTAAGAAGTCAAGACAGTATTAGGTAGTCTACTTACTTACTACCTAACTAGTTTTTTCACAAGACAAACGTATTATAATGCAAACTAAGCACAAAGCGAATGCTATTAGGATTCACCATTTTTTCATTTACTAGCCGTATTATTTAACTTAAACGCACCTAACCCCGTAAAGGTGCGAGGCTAGCAGGGGATCGAACTCGTTCGCCCTGAAATATATCTAAATTTAAGAGAAAATGTAACTGCATTAATTTGAACATTAGAAGCAAAAATAAACTTGCAGTGCAATATACTAGACTACATAAACCCGATTGGATTTTTGTTACGCCGTAACAGATATTATTATGTTAACGTAAAAAAAATGTATATTTTCATATTTTTCATTTTCATTTTCACATAAAATAAGTCATTCATTCAAAGGAAATCGTATACAATTTTATAATAAACTACCAGTTGATATCTTGGAGATATCTCTGAAAAAGTTCGAAGTTTGTATTAAACGTAAGCTTATAGAAAAGTCCTACTAAAGTATTGAGGACTACGTCAACAATAAAAATGCTTGGCTGTAAATTATAGCTCTAACCAGGTTGCTTCTTTTAAAGTTTTAAATGACAATGTGGCATGGTGATAACAAGAACAATAACAACCGGCAAAGTTTGTTGTGGGTTTCTTCTTAGACCAGGGCGAATTTTTAACCCTCGTAGCTTTAGTTTTAAGTTGTCGAAGTTAGTTATTGCCATCAACTCACTTCTATGTCATATTTTACATGTAATGCATCGTTACGCATCAAAAGTGCCATCTATGTGCCTATTTGAATAAAGAAATATTTGACTTTGACTTTGGCTTTGAAAGGGAAGCCGATGGTCCTAACTACCAGGCTATCACTGCCTGTGAAAAATTCCGTAACAATATCTTAAACATGTTGTAAGGTTATAATAATACCTTTTGGCTAAAATAAAATTTTCTGAATGAGTTGATAGTGTGGTTAAATCCAGCAAATATTTTGGAACATTTTAAAACGTGTCTTTCATTAGCTGTAAAGTTCATTTACACGATCATTTAAGAAGCAAAGGCATTTTATATAGCCAAGTAAAAGAGTATTGACCTTCGTGTCCTAGTTCAGTCAAAGTTGATGCATAAACATGTGGTTATGGCTCTGAAATTTCGTAGAGAACATATTCCTCTTAACAATGTATATATACCATATAAAAGGGTGAGTTCGTCCTAGTGTGATATTTGTGATATAGACGAGTAATTTCTACACTTGTGAGGTGAATATGTGCGGAATATGTCTTTAGAGACGCAATTTAATTCAAAGTAAAGTTTTAAGGTAAATAATCGTTAATATTAATTTATGTAAGGAAAAGTATTAAATAAATTGAAACAGAAAAGGCGATACTTGTGTGAAGCAAAAAATCACAAAAAAAAATCTATAATGATAAGTGTGAGTTTTAGTGCCCTTTGTTTACCTATCCGATCGCGTGAAAGTTAATAACGATTTATACGGCATTGGAAGAGCGCCATCTAGTGTCAGTCCACTCAGAATATAAAACCTAACCTCTCCAAGTGGAACTAATACCCTCATTCAAAAAACATGTCAAACATTTACTTACATAGCTTAAATTAAGTTATTTTCCGTTTTAATTGTGTATCATCACTTTTCTTTGTATAGTATTGCAGTTTTAAATTTTGCTTTGTTATCTGATTAGCTTTTAGGTTATTTTAATAAAGCATGCTGTGGTAATTTCTGGAAGCTTTCTCTTTTATTTATGTTATTCTTATGATAAATTTATTGATTGTTCCCAGTTTAATGATTCAATAAAAAAAAAACCCGTTTTCACTAAACCTAGGAATCTTATGCTTAGTGATTTAGGTGATTCCTTGAGAAAAATACGTTTCACGCATTCTCATGTAATGTCTAACGACGCTAGGCGCCGACTAAATTTACGATACCGATTCGGCGGATTCTGAATTCAAAAAATTCAAAATTCAAAATTCATTTATTTCAAGTAGGCCTAATACAAGCTCTTTTGAAACGTCAAGTCTGTCCGTGTGTAGTGACTCTACCACCGGTTCGGAAGGCAGATTCTACCGAGAAGAAGCCGGCAAGAAACTCAGCAGTTGCTCTTTTCCAACATTAACAATTTACATTTTACATTTCAAAATTCATTTTTCTATCTTGTGAGAGATGAAAGCGGAGCCGGATGCTTCCAAGCAACCTTGTCATTAAGAAACTCATCAATTGTATAATAACCTCGCTGTAATAAATGTGTTTTAACACATTCTTTAAACTTATGGATTGGTAGGTCCAAAATTACCTTAGGAATCATATTATAAAAGCGTATACTCAATCCCACAAATGACTTCTGCACCTTTCGCAGACGATATGCAGATGTCACTAATTTATGACCATTTCTTGTAAGTCGACTGTTTATATCCACTTTTTGTTTATAAAGACTAATATGTTGTCTTACAAATACTATATTGTTATAAATATATTGTGAGGCTACCGTAAGTATACCAATTTCTTTAAATTTTTCACGGAGGGATTCACGTGATTTAAGTTTATATATTGACCGTACAGCTCTTTTCTGCAATATGAATATAGTTTCAATATCAGCAGCTTTGCCCCATAATAAGATCCCGTAAGACATCACACTATGAAAGTACGCGAAGTAAACAAGTCTTGCTGTTTCTACGTCAGTAATCTGTCTAATTTTCCTGACGGCGTAGGCAGCCGAGCTTAGTTTACCTGCTAGTGTATCTATATGGGTACCCCACTGAAGCTTACAATCCAAGGTCATGCCCAGAAAAACTGTGGAATCTTCCATTTTTAGTGATTCTCCATTTATTATTATATTTTTATTAACTTTCTTTACATTTGGTAAAATAAATTCCACACACTTAGTTTTTTTTGCATTTAAAAGTAAATTATTGACAGTAAACCAGTGCGACACATGCGACATAGCACGGCTTACATCGTCAGAGTTGTCTCTACCTCTATCAGTTTTAAAAATTAGAGATGTATCATCAGCAAACAGTACAATGTCACAGGTTTCACTGACATGGTGTGGTAGATCATTTATATACACCAAAAATAGAAAGGGACCCAAGATTGAACCCTGTGGGACACCCATTGACGTAGCCGACCCCTGCGACTTAATGTCTTTTATGCAAACCCTTTGGGTTCTGTCACTGAGATAAGAGGCAACCAAATTTAGTGCAACGTTTTTGATAACATAATGGGCTAGTTTAAGAAGCAAGGTTTTAAGATCGACACAATCGAATGCTTTGGATAGATCACAAAAAACACCAATGGCATTCTGCGAACGTTCCCAGGCATCGTACACATGTTTTAAAAGTTTAGCGCCTGCATCCGTGGTGCTACGACCTTTAGTAAAACCGTACTGCTCCGGATGTAGTAAGTTATTTACATTGAAGTGATTCAAAAGTTGATTTAATATAATTTTTTCAAAGACCTTACTAAGAGCTGGTAAGATTGAAATGGGTCTGTAATTGTTAATGTCGTTTTTACACTGACATTCGTAAAGTGGCACTTGACAGATGAAAAAAATATAAATTCGGTATTTTTTTAATAACCTTAAATCAAATGAATAAAACAAACACAAAATACCACACCTTGTGACAAGAACCATAGACAAGTTAGGTTATATGAGTTGCCTATTAAAATCGTTTGGTAAAAGGTAAATGTGTACCTAGGAACCCTTTTTTGAATTGGCGTTACTTGTTTAGGCATTGTCTTGTCCGTCGGTAGTGAAAACAGGCATACAAGTATATAAATAAAACCACAATTGAATTGGCCTTTTTTTTTACTGCAATCTCATCTGTTGGTTAAGGTAGCTGGATACGGCCGAAGATTCAAGACTAGGGCTAAGAAAATTCATAGATTCTCAAATTAGGCCTGACGGAGGTCAGACCTTGGACCTTAAAATTATGAGACCACAGCGCTCATCATAGATCCGGGGAAGTCCATGCGTTTTAACGCTGCGATAGACAGATAACGCGGTCATACACAAGTTATAATACCACAGCCTTGTTTGCATCGATGATTGGAAATTGGATGAATGGTGATGATGGTTTCTTGACCTACCAATGCAAACATTTAAAAAATGTGTAAAAACACATCTAATACAGCGAGGATACAATACATTTGATGAATTCCTTAATGACAAGGTAGATTGGAAGCAGCCATCCTCGCTCTCATCTCCCGCAATATAGAAAAATGAATGTTGTTGTTGGAAAAGAGCAACTACTGAGTTTCTTGCCGGATCTTCTCAGTAGAATCTGCTTTCCAAGCCGGTGGTAGAGCCACTAAAAATATACACACTTGACGTTTCAAAAGTGCTTATAAAGTAGGCCTACTTGAAATAAATGAATTTAGGATTTCGATTTTTTTTTAAAAAAGAAGCAGCAGAATGATTTTTTAAGTTATACTTCTTTTGGCGCGTTTGGGAAACACCGTCACAAAAAACCGACACCATGAAGTTAGCTTTAGCTTTTTTTTTTTCTATTGTTAGTGTAATTTATTTCTACAAACGTAAAATAAGGAGAAAGATAAAAATTTTGAAAAAAAATTTCTCTTGTTACGCCAAAGAAGTATAACAACTAACGCGTGTACACACACGTTTTTTTTATCAACGATACGAGTTAATTGAAGGATACATTTTCTGCAATCTGATAAATTTAATAAAGTTGGCTGAACTTCGTCGTAAGGGACATTTGTTATAATAGACCAGCTCTTTCATATGAGAGAGGGATTATGAGATTAGAACCACAACGAGTTTGCGGGCTAGTAATGCTCGTTTAGATCAGAAATCGTTCTAGGAAGCAGCAGCTTACGATGTTTATTATATGTTCACTAATGACGGCTCAAATTGTAAAAGCACTTTGTATTATGAAAGGCTGGAGGAAAAATTCGGAGCTATTTAATATTACTCGTTTTGCAAGAGCGAATATAAATCACTTCGATAAAATACCACAATAATAATGCTTTAGTCTCTTTAATCTGACTATACGTTTCATTTGTAGAAATAATCCTATCGTTCGGAAAATGAATATATTAGTTGTGCATTTCCCTTTGATCAGATTGTGCAACAATGTCAACACAAAGAGAAATTTAATTCTAGATATTGTATTTTACTTGTGCTGATTAATCTGATAAGTCTTAATTGGAACCATCTGCGTATAATTGCTTTTTACCCGACTGCATCAGAAGAAGGATATGAATAATTTTCACTTTAAGATTTGTATACGAGTAAATTAGTTTACAGATTACCTAAGCAAGTGTATATTACTAGCGGTTTCTAGCTACTTTTCTCGCAACATTTGATACGCATCCATTACAAAGATTCATTCGCTATTCTACATGATACCTAACGTGACCCACCGCTTTGCGCCGCTCGTTTGCGCTTTTACTTCGCTTGCTCGGTTCCTAAGGATCGTAGCGTTATGTTAAATACCCTTTAACTTTCTTCAATATTTAATCATCATTATGCGATGATTAAATAGCCCATACTAAGCTTCTTTATCGAGTAGTCAAATGCAAAAGTCTAACTTATAAAGCGTATTCCACACCGTTGCTCACCGTTATGCTTTAGCTAAAAATAAAACGTGCGCCTACTTAAAAATCATCGCTAGCACATAAATTCTCAATTCCTATTATTGTCGCGTTGGAAATCGACGCGTGTTGCGTATTATAAAGTGCCGACTGAGATTTTGATTACATAATGCAATACATTTAATACATTGACATACAAGGACAAGTTTGAAATAGTTCTCCTTTTCATAATATAGCTTTAAACTAATGGAAATTAAAAAAATATTTATCAATTAATTAAAAAAAAATAAAGATCGCAGAAATATATTTTTTAACATTAACTTTTATGTATTAAGAATACACATGTCAATAGTTTAAAAATAAAAGATTCACTGACTGAGTCTGGATTCCGAGGTATCTCAAATCTCTCGGCATCTCGGCACTCGATTATTAATAGAATACGGAAACTTTCTAGAAACTATTAAGGACAAATGGTGCAAAACAAAATGAAATTAATAAAAACGAAAATCTTTACGCTCCATCTGGGCGAAACCCAAGTGTTTATGAAATGTTTATTGAAACTCTGTGTAGCATAACATGCAAATTCAAACCTAAACAAGTCCTAAAGGGTCTCGCAGCGGGGAATGTACATGAAGTGCTCACGTTCAACTACCGACAGCAAAGGCGGGCGTGAAACTGACAGCTTCCGAACATCAAACCCTAAAATTTTAAGCAATAGGTTGTTGGCTGTTGCCAAACGGCCGTGTATCGGTTATATTATTTTAACATGTTAACAAGAAACAGTAGGTTAAGGTATGACAAATAAGAGTGCTTTGAATCCGCTTTACGTCACTCCACCGCTCTTTCGAGGAGTATTATGTTAAAACACGTCTTTGTCAGTAGGTAACTAGTCTCAGCTTAATCGCCCAACCAGTGCTGGGTCAAAACTTTGCTATTACAATAATTGTGTCTTAAGTCAATTATCAAATTGCATTACAGTACAAATAAAAAAATATATCACATAGTTATCACTAAACAAATTTACAACAAGTTAAGTGTCTATTGTTACCTCACTTAACAAGCCATTATCGTGGTTACATATTCAAGTTGTGTTTACTTTTCACCCGGTTACCTTTCTATTGTTTTTCAAAAATAATGTACTGCTGACTGCAATCAAACTGCTTGAACTATATGTTGCACGTAATAATTTTTATGTGATCAAACATTATTCATTTTCATAGGTTATAGGCACTTTATAGGATTGTTGTTTACTAAAGTATTATATTAAATAAGTACAAACTTTAATCAGTATTGCACGCCTGCATAAGCGAAGCGTTGAGGTGGGTATTACTGTCAGTTTACGCACACCGAGTGATTCTCAAACTTTAATGTCACTTTTTTTATTCTTTATTGTGATCTTGTGTCTGTATCTGCGGATCCCGTATCTTGTGGTCACGATACCGAGCGAAATACTGCACTTATGGAGTTGGTTTTTTTTACAGGCTTCAGTATTTTGAGGAATAGATGCCTGCTACTTTTTACGGTATAATTAGATGTAGTTTAATTATTATTTACAAATAATCTCAATTTTATTGTTATGAATGAGATTATGTGGCTTGCACTTTTGGATTTTCCACTATTGTACACAATGCATCTGACAAATCGCACCCACCTGTGCTAATACTTCCTTTGGTATGCGCTTTAGGGTGATAGTCTAATATTAAGTAGCCTAATAACAATCCTTAAGAAAAAGGCTTTTAATTTATGCAAAAAAAAAAAAACTATGTCAACTGGTCTAAAAAAAACAAACTCTCCAGCTATGGCCAGTATAATAAATACTTAATTTTAGGTGACTGCTCATCGTTTGACAGGTCGACTGAATATACTTGATACTGGAACGCAAAGCCCGAATACATTAACAAAATTGAACATCGAACCCAGAACGTACAAAGCCATCGCGCAAAACAAAGAGTTAACCTTTTAATTCAATCTTGAAAATATCATCAAAAGCTCCCAAACTCGTACATTTAAATACCTTGATAGTCGAAGCGTTGATTGCGATTAAAATATCGTACAGTTGGCTGCAGAATCGATATGCAGTTCAATTTACACGGACCGTGTTACGGTATAGTGGGCTTAATAAGACTGGTGATTGGTCATCAATTATATTCACCTAATTGACGCCTTATTCATCAATTAATGACGTGCCGTACCGCCATAGATATAAGACAATTGGTCAATAAACTAAATGCAAACAAATATAATAAATCAGAACATTTTGTTAGTTTGTAATCGTGCTAAACTCTAAAAACTCTGACAGTGACAGTTGGAATACAACGAAAAGTCTTCCTTACAGAAGCTCGCTCTTACTCTGAAACTGTTTTTACGCTACAGTTAAATTCCAATAGCTTCCGCGTTTTAATTTATCGGAAACTTCAATTGGAAAATATTTCGTACTATTTACTTTCAATTTGATTTATTTATACTAACGTAGATACGTTATTTATTATGCTGAAATCATTTTCATAACAGACTCGTTGTTTGGTGTATTCTTCTCGATACTCGAAAGTGAGTAGCGCTGTCTCAGTTAAGCTAATAGGCTTTTTTAATAAGCACATAGTTAGGTACTTACAGCTTAAATCCCGCGCCATTTAGTTCACCAACTTTTCTTTTGACTTATGTACCTTATCCTTTCATATTATAAAACCAAGTAACCCCACGCGTCTGTCTGTCTGTGATGGCGCAAACAACTCAAAAACTACCTAACGGATTTCATAAGGTACTAATGGACATAGAGATTTATGAGGAAGGTTGTAGTGTATAATTCATTATGTTTTTCTGTAAATTGGCTGAAATACAACGATGATTACTAAAGATGACGCAAAAAATCATACCGACTGGGAGCTTTACAGGCGTGCGTCGCCAGAGTTATTAATGATACATGAAATGGGGCTAACATAATATAGCTAACCTATAAAAGTCCCTTAAATAAATAGATTAAAAAAATTACGTACTGCATGAATTTTATTAAAGTAAACACGAAAAATGGTACAATCGAAAGATGATGACATTCCTATAACGATATTAATACCTATCCAAATAAATAGGTTTGTAATAAAGATTGATTATGTACCTGTAAATTCCTCTTTATATTAATCGAATTGGACCTATCATGTTTTTTAGAAGTTACGACGGGTAAAAATTGCTAAAAGCAGAAAAAATGCCGCGGTGTAAGCCAATCGGCAATGGCTGTCCATAAAATAGTTAGGTACAAAATTTACAATTGAACTGTAATGCATTAAGATTTCATGAAGGTATTATAGAGTGGAAAGATTTTTGTTTGTTTGATTGTGCCCAACACATTCAGAAACTATTAGACAAATTAAAAAAAAATTTCGTTCCCACAATAAACTTTTTCAAATATATTAGAAATCCTTAAGAGAATTGAAATAATGTAACCTAAAGTAGCAAAATGATGCCTGTAACATTTCGTTATCTGGCGCGCGCTGAAAAACTACATGATTAAAGTGCCTACTCATTATTACCCAAAAATAAACACCGGGATAACTGACGGTGAAATACCGGAATTAACGCGAAAAAAGTTGCGGGAAACTGCTAGTAAGGTACGAGTTGGTTTAATATCGAGCCATTATCGCCGACATAGCGTAACCGATGAAAAACTGATTTTACGTTTTTTTTTCAATAACTTTACGGATAAATGTGCCAGAGAATTTTCATTTAACATACTATGCTAGAACTCTATCCCCGAACGTTTAATTATCAGTCCGTGGAATGATCTAACTATTTCTTCAATTCTCGAATAAAACAAATCCTTTTTATTTCTACTTTAAAAGGAAAAAGAAAAATTTATCTCCCTAATGAGTTTGAAATAGTATCGATACTTTTATTTATTTTTTACATTCTGCTTTGTCTTTACTACGAGTTAAAATATAATGGAATACTTTTTAGGAATTTTTTGCCGTTCTATTTTTGAACTCAACGATTTGATTAATTTGCGAGAAAAGTAAATATTTTCAAAGTAGTTCTGTGATTTACAACCTATTCAGACATTTTAATCTGTTATTGTCAAAGTACCTACCTACATTTTCTGTGTATAAAAAAAATAACAGGTAATTTTAAGTTTTTTATCTGCAATTTCCCAAACAATACAGCTTATTCGAATAAATTGTATTTTGAATAAGAAAGGCGAATGAATGCGAACAAAGGGCGAAAATATAATATGAATCGCACATTGCAAAGCCTTATGAATTTGACTTTGTGACGTATGCAAACAATCAAGCTCATGCTTCAAAGTCACTTTTGTATATTGTTTTTAGGCTTTTATATGAATGAATAAAAAAGCTAAAGTAAATGAATTTCAACGTGCTAATTTCAGGAAAATATTTTTTCTTTTCTTTGAGCAGACCAGTCTATTAGTATCTCTTACTAGCTGGTGTCCGCGTGTTCGTCTGCGTTTATTACAGTATCCTACAAATCCCGTGAGAACCATTTTTTGTCCTGGGATAAACAGTAGCCTATGCTCAACACAGTTTCGCATTTATAATATTAGTATGGATTGCCAAGTATTCTGGAAAGAAAACTAATCAATAATATATAACTAACTAGCTGTTGCCCGCGACTTCGTCTGCGTTTGATTTTGTTTTTAAAGTATTCAGTATCGCTAAGCCTATATCACGTCACATGTTATATATATATATATATATATATATATATATATAACATGTGATCAGATGTCATATATATATATATATATATATATATATATATATATATATATACTAGCGTACCCAGCCCGCTTCGCCGGGCTAGATTTTGCTTTATTTTATTTAAACAATAAACTTACATCATAAAATTGTTAATTTAAGTCTCACAATATATTAAATCATTTATTTCTCTCCATATTCATTCTCTTCTATTCTCTTCTTGAGCGGGTGAAGATCATTATCTACACCCAAAAATAGAATATCATCATAGTAAATAAAAGCTGTATTTGACAGTTAGACAGTTCAAAAATAGGAGTGCTCCGATCGTCACCAAACTTTACAGGATTACTTGCCAGGTCAATTCGGAGATTCCCTGAAAGTTTCATTGAAATCGGTCCAGCCGTTTCGGAGCCTATACGGAACATACCCACAAACTTTCTCTTTTATATATATAGATAGATAATGCGCAGAGCAACACTCCATAGGGTTTTCACTTACATCTGGTGCATCTACTCGGTCCGTAAATTATTTCTACAAAATAAAATTTAAAAACACATAAATTTAAAAACACTATTTATGTTTATTTCCATATAATTCTAACGCACAGATAAAGGCACTTACATTTTCATTTTCAGGTTTTTGACAACATAATTTCTTATTAACATTTTCAAATTTACCCATCACTCAGTGCGAAGACAAAGAAAGACTGTGCTTGGCAGCAGAAATTCTAATTAAAATTTTCAAATCTACTCATCACTCTGCAGTAACATTAAAAATTCTTGCCAATACTAGTGTTACAGTTATATTATAAAGTGGGTAATTAAATTTGATTAACAACCAATGTTCATAACATTGGTGAGTATTTCGTTATAAATACGACTGCATTATCGGTACACTAGTCCTACATGGACTCGAACGATGCAAAGATACCTCCCTGTGTTAGTCGTTTATCACTATTCACTCATAAATCAAACCGCTAAACTATTATAGAGTTACAAAATAGGGAATGATATTTATTCGTGACAGGCTAGTGGTTAAGCTTAACTTTCAGGGGCCGAGTTCGAGTCTTAAACTCTTCTTAGTGTTTAAAGCAATATCACCTTACACTCAACTTTAACGGTGAAGGAAAAACATCGTTAAGAAACCTGCATGCCAGACAGTTCTCCGTAATGTTCTCAAAGACGTGTGGAGTCCAGCAATCCGCATGGCCAGCGTCACAGCGTGGTGGACTTCGGCCTAAACCTTGCTCAACCTGCACGGCTAGCATGGGTAGGAGACAATTATATCCCCGGGGAAAGGACAAATAATTATCTTCTCCCACAGCTTTATAACACTGGCGCACGAGTGGAAATAATTTCCAAATAATATTATGTGTAATAATAAACGGGGGAAAACTTCTCCTATTCCAGGTTCCCATGATTTAGCAGGTGGACACGTTAATTATATCCCCTGACAGGGGATATAATCGGGGGATATAATTTTTGTCTCCTGCCCATGATGATGATGATGTTGATTTATTCAACCGTAAAAAAAAAAAAATTATCAATGCGTTCATACGTTCTCAATAGTCGCACCTAGCAACTTGTCAATATGTACTCTTTCATCTCAAATGACCGTGTCACTTGCAACTACAATTTACAATTCAATTTACCTTCCTCCCTCTCGGTTTCTATATAAACGGGTCAACGTATTTATTCCTAGAAGTAACATCAACCTTGTACTCTACGATATGGCTGCTGCAACTTAGAATCGTTCTAAAAATTGAAAAAAGTATACAATATCTTCAACTAAAGAAGCTACGTCCGCACAACCCCTTAACCTACTTCTATGCACTACGGTCCAAAACATTTATTATCGGAAACGGCATGACCATTATTATATATTATACTAGCTGTGGCCCGCGACTTCGTCTGCGTTTGATTTTGTTTTTAAAGTATTCAGTATCGCTAAGCCTTAAATGAGTAATATAGTAGTAGTATGACTGTCATGTGACTGTCAATTAATTATAGACAAATAATTTGCAATAGAATAAAATTGCAACTATAATTAAAGATCTAAGCTATCCTATCTCTTAAGTTGGACCAGACTGCTCACGGTGTGCCAATTTAATTTAAAATCGGTTAAGTACTTTAGGAGTCCATCGCGGACAAACATCGTGACAGGAGATTTATATATATTAAGATATGTTGAGAATTCAATATAAGTAATACTGACACGAGTACGAGAATAGTTTTAGTTTTTGCTCACGTGTTTTTACACCTACATTAATGCCGTTTTTCTCCTGATACAAGAAAATAGTTTATAAATCGCGACGTGTCAAATGAGCGGGCTCATGGATAAGATCCTTGACAGATTCCTATAACAATTCAGGCATACTTCATCATCATTTCAACCATTAGACGTCCACTGCTGGACTGTCTTTTGTTGCGAGTTCCACATTCCACGGTTTTCTGCCGCTTGGATTCAGCGGCGACGCGTTTAATGTCGTCTGTCCACCTTGTTGGAGGTCAACCAACGGACCCCAACCTCCATCCTTCCACCTAACTATGTGCCCCGCCCATTGCCACTTTAACTTTGCGACTCGTTGAGCTATTTCGGTAACTCTGGTTCTTCTACGGATCTCCACATTTCTGATTTGATCACGTACAGATAGAGCATAGCTCTCTCCATCGCCCGCTTCTTATGAGGCCCATATACTTATACTGATACATTTCCGCACTATTTCCCATATAAATTACTATCAATCTATACATACACTCCGTTATGTATCCGATCTACATTAATTCTAAACAATATTCAAAATAATTGAAGTTTAAAACACTAGTGATAAAAAAGCTAAAACGAACAGCTGTTCAAATTGAGCACATGTTCGAATTTTTTTTTTTAGCTGCATGAAACAACCGTGAGTGGCAGAATTGAAACAGAGTCTTATACATGGAACTATTAATTTTATTTTCTTATTTTTTTTGTTTATTATTTTCTGTCTACGAATAAAGATAATAAATAAAATGAAATAGAAGTAGACATGGACGGATCACCTAGGTCGCTGATGTGAGAAAAAATAACACCGTGTGTATTGTACATAAAATAAATATAAAAAGTATCATTACCCCCTGCAGCGTTCTTTAGGGTGAAGGCGTTGAATTTCCATTCCAATGATCGTTTCAGTATGGACTGTAAAGAAGTAATACATCATTAATTATTTATTCTACAGGGGGATCTCCGTACATTTATCGCGACATTTTGGCGCCAACCGCTACTCTCTACTTAAAACTTTTTACTTGCAAAACGTATGCAACAACGAAAAAAATTGTATTAATATGAATAATTACTTTTTGACGTTATATTATTGATAATGATAAGTTAATTTAAAATTAAGGTATTTGAAGAATTAATTTTTTATACTGTCAACAAGCTGTCAGCAACCATAAAAAGCAGCATAAATAAATTTTATGCTTTTTGGGACATTCTATAGATCTTAGGTGGTTTAGTAATTCTACTGGGATTTTTAAGCTTATGTATTCCAGTGGCGTGCACTTCATACATGCACAAAAGCACTGCCTGCCCTAAAATTGATATATAACTCGTATAGGAGGAGGAATTTTGGCGTTTGATGTTCTATGCATACCCTGGTAAATAACTCAGTTACGCAACTGATGTATTCCTCTTTTGAAAAGTAGAGTAATTTAAATGTACTCTTATATAAAGTATTGCGGTATCAAACTTGAGAATAATTGTAGCAAAGGCTGTTGAACATATGAGCTGTACCTTCTATTCAACACGTCAGCCTATTATGAATGCTATATACGGCATACAGCGTACGGACAGACCGGTGAGCCATTAATAAAGGCGTCGTAGCTACCAATAGGTGCCGTGACAGCACTGTAACAAATTAGTCGCATCATGTTCTGCCGCGATAGAAAATCAACTTGATCATACCAATAAATCCCGTCTTAATAACCTAACCTGATCCTAATGGATGGATGCAGCGTATACGAATAACTACCGATTTCACGGTTGTCACGATCGAGAAATGTAGGGACACCAAACTTACAGCTACGGCTATAAATATATTAATTAAGTATGACAAAAACAGCAAGCTAGATTTAAACTTTTTTTTTAAATATATTTACACTTCTAAAGTAAGCGCTAGCGGAAAAGTACAGTCTACCGACCCTTATTGATAAACTAACATTTAGTTCAGATTTTCTAGTCACACAGTCATTCATTCACTTTTTATGAAAACATATTCTCAGATTAATGTCAGTATATCAATACAGGTCTACACTTGCGAGCATCCAGACTTTATACAAAAAGTAAAGCATTGCGGCGGGCAATCGCTGGACTTATTTACTAAATTAACCTAAATATAAAAAGGACAAGCATGCGCGAGCGTGCGCAAGGTCATAGTTAAACTCAGTAACTGCGACATTACACATAATACTTCACAATAGTACATAATACTTTTACTGAGAGAAACATATAGTGCAAGCATTAAAAAAAAGACGCTAAGCTTTTCTCTGTCGCTAGACAGTTTTGCTGCAGTGCTGTGGGTCTGAAGGGTGTGGTTGCCGGTGTAAATACAGCCACATGAGTAACCCCAAGTTGAGGGATTTAGGGTGGCCCGCTGCAGGACGTGTTCCTTGCTTACCCTGCTAGGTGTTGCTCCGTTCGAAGGTTTTCCACTTATCATCCACCTCATGATATATGATGATAAACTGTTCAATATTAAGGCTATCTGCTTGGACCGTCTATTATTGCTATAAAAAAAACAATACTGGGCTACGCTTGCGACCCATTAACGGCCTACTACAGGGCACGGGTCTCCTCTAACAATGAGAAGGTTATAGGCCGTAGTATACCACGCTGGGCAAGTGCGAGGTTTACTGAAGACTTTATCTATCTATCACCGTTTAAAACAAGTGAAATTTAAATTGGTTAAATTAAAAACGCACATAACGTAAAAGTCGTGCGTGCGTGCCGGGGCTCGAACACGGTTTCACGAAAATAAACCGATGCTTAATCCACTTAGCTATCACCGCTTCTAAATCATAACGCAATATAAAATAGAAAAGCATCATATTATACAAAAGGTAAGGGTTTGCGGGGGACAAGTGCTGGAAAGGGCACTGGGCCAACATGCGCGAAGTGCGAACTTTCCATCGTCCGGAGTAAATTGAAAAATACTGATTCCCTCTCATCATTTACAGCATACGAGACAAATTTAGTTTTAATACTTCATCATTCTTATAAAAAATATATTCAAATTAAAATTTACCTATGTCCGCAAAACTCAAAAAGATTAGAACTGATTGAAATTGTTTTTTACAATTTTTTACAACGCGTTGTATTTTTGTATAGGAACGGTTTTGTTTACTTTGATCGACCCACACTTGGCCAGCGTAATGAACTACGGCCTTAAGCCTTCTCGAGAAGAGGAGAAGGAGGGGACAGAGCTGGCGGGTTTACGTGTGGGATGTTGGATTACTGTTCTGACTACTCGGTATGTTCATGTTCCGCTCTGTTCAGAACTGCGCGCAGCATTTGTGGTAGCACCGCTTTCGCTACACCGCTACATCACAACTTACAGCACGAGACAATTCATAGATAATCAGGTGATCGCCTAGACAAGCCTGCTCTGACTAATTACTATTAATAATTGACACATTGCGATGAGCATTTACTGCAAAGTACATCTCAATCTCAGTAATTCTCTTTTTCGGAATGTAATTAAGCTTCTCAACATGCAGTAAAGAAATTACCTAAGGAATCAGTATTTTTTAATAAAACAAAATATATATTACTATAAATGTATATTACACAAACACATCACACAATGATTATAATGATGATAAGCTTGCAGTCAAGGGCTATGTTGTAGTAAAATAAAAAAAATGTTACGTAACAGTGTATTTGTATATACAACGTGTAAATGAAAACCGAAATAACACTTCACAGGCTTACGTTATGTAACGTCTCTGAGACTTATCTGTAAAACCGAAAACCTAAAAGCTTTTGAGTAAGCCACTGCCATAGTTTTTACCTAAAGAACTCAGATACAGCCCTAACATCACATGCAAAATTAAAATCATGTGACTCCTGTTACTTTATTAGGTACGCGTCGCGTAGCGTAGGTAATATGCGCGTCGATTTCAATAGGGTTGTCTTAAGTTAACACTTAGAAGGTTTTGAATTCGTTTCTATGGAAAAATAAATAAGCTACTTTTGATTCAACATTTTTACTGGGTATACGTATACATCCTTAAATATTTTTTCGTAATTCAGTTACACGTTGTATATTTGATGACTCGATTATACACAATTTGATGAATAATGTATATAATCATATGCAAACAACTGCTATATATAATTCGCGCAGCCAACACGTAAATTTACAAAGACAACACACTGAATATTCCAACTAACACGAAGAGGTTAAATGCTTACTTCTCTTGTTTAGTTAGTGGTAAACTCGCAAATCGTCCTGAATACGTTTCTGGGTACGTTCTGGATACGAGCTCTTGAACTGATGGTACGTGCTGATACAGGTAGAGCGCTCTTGCTCAGAAGAATGCATATACCCTCTTTATTAGAAGGCATTACAGATCTTTGCGGTGCGAATCAGGAACAAGGATGCAAAGCGTGTAAAGCTCTAATAGTTTTTAACCCTTCGTGCTAGTTGGATCATGCTACTTTCATACACTGTTGCGTCTGTGTGTATTATTAATTGTATGTGTTACTTATGTTCAGGGAAGAAAATGTTATGTGAATATTGAGACAGACACTATGATTCATAAATAACTGTTAGCAAAGCGCGTTGCAAGATATTGTTTTATAACGCTCATTATAGTACGAGGGCGACATATTAAAATAAGAGGTTTACTTACTTACACTTACAGCGTATATAATCGTTTAGCATGGTGGCGAGTCCCAAAGCATCTAGCTTTATTGCGTATTTACTTATAAATAACTGACTGAAATTAACTGACTTAAAAAAGGACTTTATCAACAAGGTTGTATTTATTTTTTATTTATACAGCGGCTTAAACCTACTTTTTATTTCATTACCCATAAGCTGTTGAAATCGGAGTTGGAAGATTGTTTGAGAGAGAGTAGATTAGTAGATTGTTTTTATTTCAGAGAGTTAGAGACATGAAATATTAGAATGTAAGTTCTTTCTAGGATGTTGAATTTCACTTCGAAAATGTATTATTTCAAATAATTTATTGGTGGAAGATTTTATAAGTCCTATGTTTTTGTACTTACAGATACCTTCCTTTTAGAAAACAATAGGTGTGTTCAATAGGTGTTGAAAGGTTGAAGGGAAAATATAATTTAAATTATTTAATATTATTTTACTCGAGCGATTTGGGGGTATCCGCTAGTAAAACAATCATGGTTCTTTCATTTATACATTTGATTTTGTCGTACGTTACACGCCAAGGTGCCGTTAATTCGACAAGGTTGTGGTCCCCCAGTACCGCTTCTCATGTACCTATACATACAGTTCTATGTAATGTTGCAGTATAATTGGTCAAATCGAAACTCTGCGAAATTCCTAGGACGATTGCATAAGAGCGGATAATTGGCGACAAAGAAACATTTCTAATTCCTTTCCCAGTAGCATGGCATGTCCGGATTTAATTTCAGAACGTTAATAAACGTTACCTGAAATGCTTCTTTACCGTTCCGTGCATTCTATTACTACATATTTGTAAGTTTTCGTTTAAATAAAATTAAACATAAGCAAAATAATCAGTTACGCAACATAAATAATATTGATCGCATAAAACCATACTGTAAATTTGCGTTAAGTAAAATGTAACTTGGTAATTTTTTTCTGGCTAGAAAATTTTACTCAATCGTTTACAGCTGATTTAATATGGTAAAGATTTTTTTTTCTGTCTATAATTTCAAATTTAATAATAACAATACATTGTTTCCAAAATGTAAGTAAGGTTAGATTGGAACCTAAATATTCATGCGGCTGGACACCAAAGTATAATTGAGTGCCTAATTAATGGTGCCAATATCTACTATTGTACATAAAACCATAAACCATTAAAATAAACTATATGGACACAACTAAGAAGCATAAGGCATGTACAATGTAAAAAGAACAGATCCACTTTCTCATATAGTCCCGTCAATTTATTTAAGTAGAGTTTTGTGTACTTAAAACTGAATCGGGTCCACTACCTTTTTAGCTTATACTAGCTCGAATGATATCGGGTAAGAAAAAACTGTTTCGTATCCTTTTGTTCGCTACTTTGCAATCGACCTAGGTTTTTTGCAAAAAAGCGAAGATTTCCCTTTATCCTACGGCATTCTAAAGACGGGCGCGCGGATGCTTTCTGAATACAAACAAATGCCATTTAAATTTGTGGTGAGTGCCAAAGCGACACTATGTTGCGAAGGACAGCGTATTGCTAATGACAATGGCTAACGAAACAACGCCAGTAGTATTTTCCTTTTCGTAGCATTGTTAACTTAAAAAAAGAGTAAGGGCAAGGCCAAACTATGGTGTTGAACCTGTGTTCTTAGCCGCGTTCATGATTAAGTCCAGCGTGCGGCCTCTGGTTGGTGGATGCGTTCGAGCAGGTTTTCTGATTGGTCGCTCGCAGACGCTTGTACGCCGCTAAGGACGCTTCGCGGTTTGGCGCTTCTTTAGAGCCTGCGCTAACCTAAATCAGCAGGATAGAGTATTTTCATCTCAATCCAAAGTAAATTTTAAAGATTCCGGTCGATTCGGGTAATCCCCTTTTATGCCTTCGAACAAACCCCTCACCGTTATTATTAGACAGAACAGTTATTTGATATGTGAATGTATAGTGTGAAGACTACAATCATAATTTAATGTAGGGTGAACACTGCGTCACAAGGAAATTTTTAAGTAAGTTAAGTTAAGTTTTTAAGTAACGAATTTAAACCTCTTTGGATTGCGACTTGCAACGGTAATGAGTTTCCACTGACGCGAAAATACGCTTGAATTACTTTAAGCAATATGCGCGCGCCTATATTTCGCTACAACCCACGGCGTCACGTAACGGCTCCACGGAGTGGCGTCATTCTTTTATTTTGTATGAGATTTGTATGGATATTGGTGTGAATTGACCGCCTCGTATTAACTAACAATCCAGTGAAAAGGTACTTTACTTAAAAAGTTAGATGTGCTATATCGCGGCTAGCAGGTACCTACCTACTTACTCATGGTTTTGCAACTCCTTTGTAAAAAGTACTAAAGTCTAAAGTACTTAATTTCAGAATAGTTATTTTCGCAGTGATCGTTCCACGCTACATAAAATGTTTACAACAATCGCAACACTGTATGAGAATCAACAACTTACATCAACAAAACATATTAGTAGGTTTATGCATCTGTCAATTCGCCACTTGCCTGTACGTCGCCGCAAAATAGATCGTCGTCCACGTCAATGCCATTCGAAAGAGATCTTATGAGGAATGGCCTGTTTCGGCGCCTGGTCAATGTCAAAAATGGGCCTAGGCAACGGTTGCATTCCCTGTGTCTGGCGATATCGTTCACTATTGCTCGGGTCACCAGTACTTGAAACTCGCGTTCTGCAAAGATATAACACATACGTTATTTTTTATTTATTTTTTTATTTTTATTATGTATATATAATATATATGTTAGGTATATCATATATGTTATATATAATATGTAGTGAAAAACGCTGGTATTAATATAGTGTACATTATCTGGGTGTTTATCTTTCATTTGTTACACATATTGAGGTAGTTATGGCTAAGAGCACTCAATACTAATTCCCCTTCCAAACAACAACATTCACATACTCACACTAGCTGCACCCATATGTGCAAGCTTTAAACTTGGTGACAATAATAGGGGTTGATGATTTTACGTGCTCTGCGAGGCAAGACTTGTGGGCACCGACTATTTCCCAACTCCGTTCTGGTATTCAAAAAGTTCTTGTTACGAAAATTTAAAACCTTAAAATTAATTTTATTGTTCTGATCCAGGATTTGAACTCCGGACCTTTTGATCCGAAGTCTAACATACTAGTATTAACCAACATTCATTCATCATTCATCTATTTCAAGTAGACTTGCTATATAAAAGCACTTTTGAAAAGAGAAAGTCAAGTTTGCGTATAGTGACTCTTCCACCGATTCCGAAGACATTGTACCATTTGTACACAGCGGCTAAAATAGTTTCTTATTTTCTGGGGCTCTAGTCATTAACTCATCAGCTATCATTCATGAAGTTATTTATTTGTTTAGTAGTGGTAGAGCATTTTGTGACAGAGCTCATCCGGGGAAGTACCACCACCTTGGTTTTTCATGCCACCAAGCAGCATTGCATTGACGGCCGACTGGCGCATTGGGCAGCGACCCAGCTTTCTGCGCCCTAGGCCGTGGGTTCGATTCCCACAACTGTAAAATGTTTGTGCGATGAACATGATTGTTTTTCAGTGTCTGGGTGTTTATCTGTATATTATAAGTATTTATGTGTAATATATTCATAAAAATATTCAACAGCTATCTTAGTACCCATAACACAAGCTCGTGACGTGTTTTTGCATGCCCTCCGAAGTGTTGTTCTGTTTACCCGTCTATAGGCGAAGGTTTTCAACTATTGAGTGGTCCAACTACATGGTTCATTAATTATTCATCAACTATAACCTATGAAAATTAAGCTTAATTTGCTATACTCCGCGAAAAGCAGGAGAATATGTATGGTGTAATTTATAATTACTTAAATCCTTATACTCCACACCAAACAGATCTTCGGCAATGTGCGCTCTACGGACGTTTCGCTCCGAATCCGGAGCATCCTCAGGAGATGTTAACTACATAATGGTAACAAAGTAACGAATGCTTATATCCAATAATTCATCATCATCATCATCAACAGCCTACAAGCGTCCACTGCTGAACATAGGCCTTTCCAAGAGCGCGCCACCACACACGGTCCTCCGCCTTTCTCATCCAGCCGCTTCCAGCCACCTTTTTAAGGTCATCTGTCCAGCGGGGTGGAGGTCGTCCTACACTGCGCTTACCGATTCGCGGTCTCCACTCTAGAATACGTCTGCCCCAACGGCCATTGGTCCTACGACAGACATGACCCGCCCACTACGACTTCAACTTGCTTATCCTTTGAGCTACCTCAGTGACCTTGGTTCTTCTACGGATTTCGTATTGCGAATTCTATCCCGAAGAGAGACTCCCAACATAGTTCGCTCCGTAGCGCTTTGCGCGACTTTAAATTTGTGGATCAGGTCGACTGTCAGTGTCCACGTCTCGGCTCCATATGTCATTACAGGCAGGACACACTCGTTAAAGAATTTCGTCTTAAGGCATTGGGGTATCGGCGAATCGAAGACCTGACGCTTTTTACCAACAGCTGCCCAGCCCAACTGAATTCTTCTGACAGCTTCCTTGTCGAAGTTCTTTCGACCAAGTTTTATAATTTGAACTAGATAATTATATTCTTGGACAACTTCGATGCTGACATTATCGACGGTAACTGACCAATAAGGATCCAATAATTATTCATCAGTAATATTGCTGTAGGTACTAATGGAATATACCAAAGAAAAAATTTGCCCATAATCATAATGCTGGGCAAACAAATTGGTGATCACAGTAGATGGTACTAGTTTTTTTTATACAGAAAATTAGAGTAGAGTAGTTATGTGGGACTTACACCCACTTAAATTGGTTGTCTGTAAAGTCTGCTTACTGACGATAGATGAACGTGACAACGTCGTAAGAAAATACTGATAGAATGGTTACATTTTTCAAAAGAAAATTTTAATTTTATTTGTTTGATAGATATTATCGTAACAATTGACACCACATTCACTTTTCACTGCACTTCATCCTTGCCGAAAACATGTAAATGTATTATTGTATAGAAGCTGTCCACGCGGACGCATCGCTCACTCAAGTAGAAGAGAGACAGATGTCGAACGCGGAGGCCAACTGTGGCCAATCGCTCGTTCCGCGCTCTCGCTTGCACTTCAAGCCTTGAATGGAACTCCTCAGAGCGAGGTAACGCCGCATACGTCATGTTTTTTCGTGCGTGCAGCCGGCTCCATCGAATTATAAGACGTTGTCACGTCAAAAACTCTGTTTGCCCCTCGATAGACCTATAAGTGAGAACACGGGATTCACTTGCGTGTTCACCGCACTCTTGCCAAAGTTTGATTAAGCATTGAGCCCCCAATGCATGGCGGTCCCATCGTCAATGGCCTGATCGCTGCCAAATCCTCCAGAGATGCGTGCACTACACGGCACGCCACCTTCTTAGGCCTGTCATTAGTTGGATGACAAACTTGCTGTTTCCCTTGGTCGCCTCGTACGACATCTGCGAGAAGACGAGGGATGGTGGCAACTGTATTACCACTGGCTATTATTACTATAGATAAACTCTAGACTTAACCATAGCGAAGCGTGGCCAAGTACAGTTCGGTATAAATTTAGTCACTTATGTTTTCAAGGTTGACATGAAAGCAAAGAAATTCAAAGCGTTATGAAATATCTCGAACTATTGATTGGGAGCACTAGCTGTAAAGTCGTTATCGTGTCGATATATCGTGGAATCGCTTGTTGTGTTCAACAGTTCCCCTGCTAATGATTCCACTTTATTGGCCCGTGTTAATGATAATTTTACCGGCATGTGTTCGACGTTGACGCATCAATATTTTATCTCAGTTCCATTTTGATCGACTTCTAAAAAATGAACCTACACAGTTTTGGTGATAGATAATAATATAATAATAATCATGGGTCTCCGTAATGTTAAAAAACTAGGTGTTTCACGCGATCTTGTGAGAACCTACTGTCAAACCTTCTTTCTGAGTCCAAGACTGTAGGTTCGATTACCTCAACTGGAAAATGTTTGTGTGATGATGATAAATGTTTTTCAGTGTCTGGGTGCTTATCTGTTATATTATTTTATGATAAGGTTTTTTCGTATATTATTCTTAAAAATATTAATCAGTTATCTTAGTAGCCATAACACAAGCTACGCTTACTTTGGGACTAATTGGCGATGTGTGTATTGACGTAAAATATTTATTTATTTATTTACTATTTTTGATAAGTTTAGGATAGAAACTTTCATCAACTAATAATTCTTTTTAACTTAACTACATTCCGACCCACCACGTCGCGTCAATCGCCTGATTTATTACTTCGTTTGCTCGGCTGCAAAGGATCGTAGCATTGTTAAATAGCTTATAACCTTGGCGGAATCGTGGAGAAGAAGGAGACGTTAGACTCTATTGCTAGGCATGTAATGACTTCAAGGCGTTGCCGTTGCATCAGAGAACCTGCGTCAAGAGAGCGCAATAATGCATTGGGCACATATTAAATAAAAAAATTAAGGACTTCGGAACAAACTTTTATCTCCTATTTATCCCTTTGGGGGCGGACTTTTCGAAATCAGTCAAATGAGTACTACTTTTTTAAATTTTCTGATAACCTTAATACCAAGTTCCATACACAACTTTTGAAAAATGTAGCATTTTATTATAAACTTTTATCGGAGTATTAAACTTGAAAACCTAAGGAAACAAAAACTTTTATCGCCTGCAAAACCCTTTGGGGTTACAATATATAACACAAATGCTGTGAACCTTTAGTTGTTTATTTTTTCCAAAAACCCAAATACCAAGTTTCATGGTCACAACTAGAAGAATAACAGAATTTGTTACAAACTGACACAGCGCTCTCTGCTGCGCCATGGAAATCGTCAAATTATAGAAATTTAAGTATTATATGACGATCTTTTGTACGTAAGTAAGATCGCGCGAACTTTATCGGGAAACAAGCGCAACGTAGTCAACGTGTGAACCCTAAGACCTCTCGGCCTCGACTGAACTCCGAAATCAGCCGAATTGTGTATTGCATGTTCTAGGTAGGTAGCGCTCGGTTTTCCAGCATGCTCTAACTTTAATACACACGGTTCTGGTACCATTCATGTTTCTGCCATTATTATGAAGTTATTGAGATATATAAATTTCTTTAACATTAGTTTTAAAAAAAATCTCCTGGTATTAGTAGCTTTAAGTTTATTTTCTTGTCATATACAATTAAGCCACTTCTTTGTTAGTTGACAACAGTTAGCAAAACTGTCTTGCCCATTAAAATATATGACGAGTATATAATATAACAACCAAGGACGCTGTCAACATATGCGTTTCTTATCAAGACCGGTTGACAACTGGTTGTTAAGTTACCGAATCGGTGTGCTGTAGGTGAGTATTAAGGACTCAAAGTTATCTGCAGAAATTTGATGTTCTTAAACCCTAACCATTACCACTACAGGGCACAGATCTCCTCCCACAATGAGAAGGGGTTAAGGCCGTAGTCCACCACACTGGCCCAGTTCGGATTGGTGGACTCCACACACCTTTGAGAACATTATGGGGAACTGTCGGGAATGCAGGTTACCTCACGATGTTTTCCTTCACCGTTGAAGCAAGTGATATTTTAATTGCTTAAAACGCCCATAACTTGGAAAAGTTAGAGGTGCGAGCCGGGGTTCGAACTCGCTCCCCAGAAAGTAAAGTCGAAATCCTACCCATTGGGCTATCACCGCTTCCCTAACCCTAGATTAAGCCAGTTATTTTTTGTTTATTCCATTGCAAGTTAGTCTCTCATGAAACAGGCTATATACTGGTAGTTCTGACGGCACTAAACTTTGATGGATCTGATAACGGAAACAGATCTTATTGAGGGAACCCTATAACAGTTTACAGCACCTCTCTTGTGTTTTATTGTGGGGTTATAGCTTGTCAGTCCCTTTCTTTTTAAGGAAAAATTAATGATATTATATTGTATTATATGATTGTTGTATTTTTTTTTATTACAATAATGTTTACGATTATCAGTTTATACGTTTGATCAGTGTGATCATCCGTGTATTTTAGTGCATCAAATTATCCCGACCACACGAATTTAATCCCTAAATTTATCAAAACGGCAATTTACGGTAAAAGTTCTTGTGCCTTATTATAATAAATATCTCATAACGAGTTATACACGATCCGATAGCCAACAGTACTCCGATAGGTGACATTAGTTTGTACAATTTATACAAGCTTTTACGGGCCTTTTATCAACGATCGGTAAACAGTGATAAACAGATATTTTAGATAAGACTATATCATCGGTCATCCGGGAACGGCAGTCCCCAAAAGTGATTGCAAAAATATTAAAAATATTGTTGAGATCTGTGTTAAACTTTTTAACAAAGATTTAAATCTGTGCACGACTTTTACTAAATACAACTTATGCCAGTAAAATGTTTATGATTATCAGATTATACGTTCGATCTGAGTTAGCACGGAGTGTGAGAATCTGTGTATTTTAGTGCATCAAATTATCCCGACTACACGCATTTAATCCCTAAATGTATCAAAACGGCTGATTACGGTAAAAGTCTTTGTGCCTTGTAGCCTATAGGATATATGTATTATACATATATCCTTTTGTTACCTTGGTCTAAGCAGAAGCTAATTACAAACTTAGCCGGGTAATCTATTAATATCACTTAAAACTAAGCTAGAGAAATCTAGTAAAATTGTTTAATCAAATTTATCGTAGGTAAAATTTGCTAGCAGAATAAATGCATGAAGCATTGGTCGGAATAGGCTTACAGTCGTGGTAAAACTGCATACAATCAAACGTATCCTTTTGTTAGCTTTTATTAAATGTTTCATTTGCCTGACCTATGCAGTGTGCGCCATTTAGTTAAATAAACGGTTCAAAGACCAATTCACGTTTATAGAATTGCAATGGACATGAACAGCAGTTGATTGAAGGCTAGGTCAGTTTGAGTTTCGATTGCCGGTCTCTTGAACCCTGATGCGGTAATGAAACAAATATTGATTCCAATTTCAGCGCTGCCCATTCATTTTTATGGTGGCGTGCACTCCATGTCACTTTAAAAGTGTCTTCTGTGTCTTACAATTATAAATTTTGAAGTGAAACTTCTTTAGAATCGTTGTGGTTTCAAACCGGATGCAACGGAAAAATCGATAGGTAAGAGACACAAATACAAAAATGTGTAGGATGAAGCCGGCAAAGAATGAGACAGAAATATACATACTATTTTATCTGTTTTTGTCAGACAGAGTGAGATAGCAAACATTATATTTTTTTTTACCCATTCTAGTTACCATGGAAACTAAATAATAATACTTAAATTTCTATTCTAATAGTTCTGATACTCTACATCCACTTTACATCTCTCGTAGGCTACTTTTCAGAAGTTACACTTCTGCCGTGTCTGTTTTTAATTGCACAGGATTTTTTTTTCTTTAGCAATTTATTCGATATTATCTTGGAAACCACATAACGCGTAGATAATTGTCTCTAACCCCACGAAAGGAGTGTTTTTTTTTTCATCACTGTTAATTTTACAGTAAGGTCACACAACATACCTAAAAATAGAAATTGCCATGACAAAACCGGCTAATATACAACGTATTAATGAAAACCGAAATAATACTTGAGAGGCTTCGGAGGTACATAATTTACTGTCTTCGTTGTTGAGTAATCCTTCCCATAATTTTTACTGAAAGAAATCAGAAACAGCCCTTAGATCGAATTTAAAAGTAAAATCAAGTGACTCCTGTCACACTATTAGGTACCTACATCAGTAGGTACTATGCACGTGTCGATCTTTTATCTTCAATAGGGTTGCCATAAGTTAACACTTAGAATGTTTTGAATTAGCTTCAGTGGAAAAATAAATATGCTCTTACCTTGAAATAAATATATTTTACCTTATGAAATTTACCTATGCACTCTTCATCAGTATTTGGTAATTCCGTTATATAAACGCGACCGTCTTAAAAATGAACAAACTATAATTCTTACATTATACTTGGCACCGACTCTGAAATGTCGTTAAAAAATATTTATTTCATGCTTTTTAGTTTACACATTATTATTATTGCGTCAGTCGGTTTTAGGTCAGTTTTTATCAAACTTTTTTGCGCTTTTTTTAGGGTTGTTTTGCATTTATCGCAGTTATAATTATAGCCAAATGTCAGCAGCTTTTTTACCTATAAGAAAATATTTCCACGATTGAGAGATAATAAATATAAATTTAATAATAATATATATATTGCGACAACGCACACATCGCCATCTAGCCCCAAAGTAAGCGTAGCTTGTGTTACGGGTACTATGATGACTGATGAAAATATTTATAAATAATATATACTTGTAATACTTACGTCATCAGAATAATCAGTCGATCAATTAGCAATCATAATATGTTATTGATAAAGCTCGAAACGCTTTGATGGTATTATTGCATTAATAATGTATTGTAGAGAAGTGACGGTGACACGAAATAGGGGATTGCATATAAACGCATATCGTCTAGGCAGCGTGATTAAATTGATTGTGTTCGCGGCTTAAGTAACATTACGGCGAAGTGGTAATACCCTACTGGCGGTATTCCCTCCGCAGAACGGGAGCTTAAGGTAATTACAAGTAAGACTAATAATAGTCGAAATTAATTACCTAATTCCGCCTAACTCTATTGGAGCATCTTGTAAGCTCTACATTAGTCTCTTAGCTCCATGGGATAGAAATTCTCAAAATTCTCTCAAATTGTTCTATATTCATGTTGGTCTACAGAAGACGAATTTAACTTGCCTGCTTCCATAAAAAAAATCAATTGCAGTAAGTTGATGGTTATAACGATTTGTAAATTTAAAACTACAAAGGTTACAAACGCGCCCTGTTGGGCGTAGCATGCCTGCCACGAGATAATTATTTCTACGTGTTACTCGTATTTTTTTCTATAAAGATAGAGGTAATGAGACAACTTTCTCGTGGCGCGTGCTCCTACTGGTGTAAGAAACAGGCACATTGCAATATACTTATTTCACGAATAAAAACCAAAAAGTTAATATAAATAAATAGTTGTTATTTAATAATTTAGTACCCATTTTTTTACTCTAGTTATAATAATGAAACCAAGGAAAATCAAATAAAACGTTTGAATCGCAACAATTCGCAATGTTCTAATGTACAATGAGGTAGGTATACAGTACGTGCCAAAGCTTGGTAATAGCGGACGTCAATGCCATGAGCATCTACTGAAGATTACAAAATGTATTTAAAAAAGATCTTTAGTTATATAAAATATATAAATTAAAAATTTTAAAAACCCACTATTTTCAATGTACTTAAGACAACTTATATAAAATGTTTCATCTCATTGTTTAGTTTCAAATTCAAAATTTATTTTTTCATGTAGCCTATCACAGGCACTTATGAAGCGTTCATACATATATGTTTACTTAATTGTAAACATATAAACCTAAAACAACGTGGGTTTCTAACGCGCCCTGGACTAAGAAGGGCCCACAACAAACTTAGCCAGGTACATTTTTGTTTGTTATCATGGTGATAACAAAAAAACACACAGTAAATTAATATTAAGCTATGAAGTTAGAGCAATACACACCCAAGCTTTTGTATCGTTTAAGTAATCCTCAACATTATAACAGGATTTTTCTGTAAGCTTACGTTTTATATAAACTTCTTGAGAGACATCTCAAAGATTTCAATCAGTATTTTTTTATAAAATAATTTACAATTTCGTTGGTACGGTTAATGTTTATATTAATGAACAAAAACGCAAAGGTTGTTTGATTGAAAATAGTTATGATGTAGATACCAAGTTTGAAGATTAAAATTGAATGAGACTACTGCTTGAAGTTTCAGCCAGCTAGTTGATTAGGTATAACATGTGCAGATCGGACTGCTCAGCTTCATCCTTCCAGCTTTATGTAGTAAGTTCATTCGGTCGGCAGATGCAATCAGTGCGGTAATAGCAATCCTTCCGTTTGACTGGGACTCTGCTATCTATTTATTGGATATCCATATTGTGCTCTGTATCCCTATGATGATTAAATCGTATTCAAAACTGCGGTTTCCGATGGAGTTATCAGGAGGTAGACATGCAGGATGTTACAGTGGGTACTCCACTGTCAGAATCCCGATATCCCGATCATTTTCTCAGCGAGACTTCGCTTATACTTTCGCTAATCCTTAAAATAGCCCTATCAAGAATAACGTCATCATCAATCCGGCCCACTACAAAGCACGGGTCTACTATCGTGAGTTTGGGTCCAACACGCTGGCCAAGCGCCGTTTGGTAGACTCCGCTTGCCTTTGAGAACGTAATGGAGAACTCTCAGGCAAGCTGGTTTCTTCACCTTAAAAGCAACGGATATTTAAATTGCTTAGATTAAAAAACTCACATAACTCAGAAAAGTTAATAGTTGACTGCCGGGGATAGAACTCGATCCCCCCGAATGGAAAGCCGAAGTTCTAACCACTAGGCATTTACAGGGTTAAAATTATGGGGCGTTTCCTAAGCGCGTTATTCTTTTGTCATCTTCTACACCTGCGGGATGCCGCCCTTGGGATGATGAAAGAAAGAACTCGCGAGATAAGAAATTATGATGGCCTTTTTTAAGTAGACTAGCTCTTGACTTCATTTACACCTGATAATGCGGCCTAAAATGGAGCGCGCTGATTTGAAGGTACCCATAATATAGGTATGGTGGAAGACGGAAGTCTTAAAGACATTCCAGATTATTGCGATGCGAATTAAAAACGAGGTAGCAAAATTGGTACTGGACCACTGGATATCAACTACGTATCGTAAGTTATCAACATCGGCATTTCTTGTGAACTTCAAAGGGATATTCCGCTGCCGGAGCGAATTTCTAAGAGTTGATAGCATTGACGTGTAGATGCACATTACGGATATTGCGATTTGAAAATGAACTTATGGCCGTTTTCACTAAAGACAAGTTTTCACTAGGCAGAAAAGATTCCTAGGCATAATTCAGCAGTTATCACCTCAGAGTGGGTTAAACGTTTTTTTATAGACATCACCTAAATGACTAGGCATTCGATTTAGGCGATGCCTATATCATAAAAACGGGCATTAGTAGCTTTGTTCCGGAAGCGCTGTGTGATTATTTCGGCGGCCATTAAGTTTAGTCGCCTTTCGATATTATGCTTTCGCGAGAATCCACAAGTTTTCGGAAAGATAACCACTCTATATATCTAGAATACCAATATAATCGATTGTTGGAATTACTTGACTTTAATACGTTCATACATGCAGTAGCCAGTTGGACGTTTGCTTAGCGGCGAAATAAATAAAGTGCTTAATTGTAAGAGTTGTGTGCGAGTTAGCAGTATATCGAAGTGTTTTCTCGAAGTAGCCCGTTCAAAAGATTTTAAATTCAGCGCAAAAAAATAAACACTAGCGATTTTATCGTAGGACTTGAGGTAAAGAGGCTAACTTAGTCCCTCTCTACGGTAGTCAATAGGTTCTAAACGAAGCCGAGCTGTGCTTAAGTGAATAAATGTTTGCCATTTCCAAGGCTTTCCTTGCAAACAGCGTGAAAGCAAATCATAAATAGACCATTTATATGTTGGTGCAACAATTTTCAAACCTCAGTTTGGAAATAATTTAAAAAGTAACTTTGATATGAAATCATTTCTTTTGGGTCAATATCGATTAGGTGTCAATTTATCGTGGTTCAACGTGGTTAGACACAAAATATGTACAAAAAAAAAACTAGTAAGTAAGAATATCATCATCAACTGAAATTAATTTGAACCAATTTTATTCGTATCTTACAATGATCTTTGTGATCCAAACCTTTACTAAAATAGTTAGAATACTCACAGTTAGAGTTCATTTAATAGTTTATGTCTATGCCAATGACAGCAGTACGTTTAAGTTGATAGTGTGGAATAACTATGTTATGGAATAGATAGTGTGAAATGTTATTATTCTAGATTGTTTATGGACAAAACATTAAATACCAAACTATGAATTCATTTCCTTTACTCCGATGCAAGATTTGGTAGTTTTTTCTTCTTCCTAGTAACTGCCTTTAATTTTTGAGGACCTGCTGATCGTGTGCTGGATGAAATAACCATCAGTTTGCTTTTAGAAAAAACAAAGTTAGATTAGATTAGATTCTTTGCCGTTTGTTATTGGGACAGTTCAAACTCGATTATTTGTTAACGAAATATTATATATTAATTTGCAAACACCAAGCGAGACACTACATCAACACATCACCAACCCACTTCAGGGCACGGGTCTCCTCCGACAATGAGAAGGGGTTAAGGCCGTGGTCCACCACTCTGGCCCAGTGCAGATTGGTGGACTCCACACACCTTTTTTAGAACATTATAGAGAACTCCCAGGCATACAGGTTTCCTCACGATGTTTTCCTTCACCGATGAAGCAAGTGATATTTTAATTGCTCAAAACGCACATAACTTACAAAAGTTAGAGGTGCTTGCTGGGATTCGAACTCGGCCCCCGAAAGTGAAATCGAAGTCCTGCCACTGGGCTATCACCTCTTCACGCGACATTACTTACCTAATTTTAATTGAAATAAAAGAAACGCTTGCGCAAAGCACTTATACTCATTTGAAGGCAATTTTATTTTAAGTAACAGCTAAAATAGTTATGTATTAGGACAAGTTTAAAGGGTTCTCAATTCAGATTTTGTAATTCTAAACGTTATAGAGCAGTAAAAGCTTTTGCGTTATCATGGAGCAGTAATGGGGGTGTTCGATTGAGTCAAGCTAGTTCCGCCATCATTGTTTAAAGTTTTTCACAATAGACGTCTGATGTTATTAACACACCGGTCGTCAAGAAGATAATGTGAAGTACGCCATGATGTGACTACCAACAGTTGCTATGACTTGTCTTTGGGCGAAAAAATTAATTTATTATTTCGGTATACGACCTTGGTTTTGAAAACCTTCCTGGCGCAGTGATGGGCTTTTAGTTTGAGGTTCAAGGTTAATCAATTCGTTCGATTTGTGAATTTATAATTTCTGAATTTCATCTGGTCTGGTTTAGTAGGAGGCTTTGGCCGTGGCTAGCTACCACCCTACCGACAAAGACGTACCGCTCACGGCTCAGGAGTCGCGTCGGAACCGACTAGGAGTATCAGTTTAACATAACTGCCAAATACAGGTTAGGCCGTATAGAATGCGTAGATGCATCATCACTTACCACGAGATGAGACTGCAGTCAAGAGCTAACGTGGTGGAGTTAGAATTTACAAAAACAACTTTTCTTTTGCGATCTTAGATTTCAGGCATTGTTCCGTTCCCTAAGTTAAAGAAAGGTGGACAATCCGTCGGAATACAGAACTGAAGTCTCCAACAAACACCAGCGATTGATTCGCTTCACAAAATCAGTGCCAGAGCTCAGTATTCGGTACAATTTTAAGCCTCTACTTAGCACATATAATATTTAATTCAGAATGTGCAAAATAAATACAATTATTTGAAATTTCATATCGTTTCATTTAGCTGCCCCAGGAACCGGTGAAAATGACACCTAAATTAATGCATGAACAAAGCGTGTATTGTTCGATACCATTTTGACGGTACTCCTTTTGTTAAATGACGTATCGATGAAAACGAATAATACTGTGCTCGAAATAATAATTATCAAAGGGCAAGTGCTGTACGTATTAATTCATTGAAATTGATATGAAGAAAAATGCTTTATGGAAATATTTTCGGCATTTATAAAGTATATAGAGAGAAAAGCTTTTGTTTTGTTGTTTTATTTTCCGTATTGGAAAACGTAATGGAAACCTGGTTAAAAGGTACGGAGGTTGAAAATTTACAGATAGTTTTAGATTTCAGAAATATTTTATAGAACTTGGGCTGCTTTCATAATAACAAAAATTCGATGGGAAAATAACGGTTTGTCGAGAAAAACGGAAGCGTAAATAGAACGAAGTTAAAACTCGGTTTAGTTATCAGGGCCTCTAGCTAATAGTTAAGCTTTGGTTTGTTGTTTGCATTGTTTGCGAAAATAAATGATTGTTATTATTATAACGGCTCTCGCATTGATTACATTTTTTTCCCATCAAATTTTTCTTTTTTACATCTGCATTAGCTTTATTTATTATTATTGTTATTATTGTACTATAAAAAAAATCTATTCTATGGGACTATTGCCTGAAAATAAAGAATTATTATTATTTTTATTATTATTATTAAATGGATATAGGGCTTTAAACCGCTACCCTGCCCAATGCGAGTTCGTGAGCATGAAACCGTTACTTAAATATTTATTAGTATCTGGTTAGATGATTCCAAATTCGATCACACTTTTCACAATTACAAAACAAAAATAAAAACTAGGCTTACTCTATAAGTACTATTGAATATTGAACTTTACCACCGGTTGGGAAGGCAGATTCTACCAAAAAGAGGAAGGTAAGAAAAGTATAATTTGTCCATCATAAGAAATTTACATTTTGATATTAATTTTTCTTCTAATATTTATGTTATTAGAGGTGAAAGCTGCCAAGCAACCTAGTAATAGGCATGATGATGAGTTTTGAAAGACTGATCTAAGACGATCCGAAGTATCAACTATATCCATCGATCACCGATAAAAACTCTTCTCAAAAAACTTAGGAGTAATAATGACTTCATCTTGGGCGCCCCTAAACCTCTTCCTACACTCAAGAATACGCTAAAATCCGTTACCCTTAAATCGATTACAACATTATATATCGATTATTTTTGCAGAAATTAAAGGTTTTTAAATAAAAATTGCTAATTAAATTTTTTTTTAATTATTTCAATTCAATTCAAAATTCATTTATTTCAAGTAGGCCTAATTAATAAGCACTTTTGAAACGTCAAGTCAATTTCCCCGCGATAACGCTCGCCGGGTATCATGGCCGTAGTCGTAACGTCTAAGGCAAATTTTAGTTAGCCTTTGTTCCCTAGCTAAATCGATAACAAAAAACCAATTTTGGTATTGATAACAAAAAACTTTGCAACTGATAGTTTGAAATCACAAAACAATTGGTATACGCCGAGATTTTCGAAGTTCAAGCGGTACAAAATTATGTTTATATAGAAGTGACGTCGTAATTTTGCATAAGACGTTTCAACTGTAATGGCGGGTCGCTAGGTTTTACAGGTTTATTTTTAGAAAATACCAATTTGACTTAGAATTTAAATAAAAATGCGTTTCATTTACATTAATCTTATCTCATTAGATAAATTAAATATTTAAGTGATTATTTGTTACTGTCTTTGTTAATGCCTATTACTCTATATATTTATACAATTTATTAATCATTAGTGTTGCAGTACATTTAATTCAATGGACTTAGTTAGGTTTATTTAAAAATATTGATAAAAGTATGAAAGTAGCGCAAAAGACAAACTGTACGTTGCTACGCCAGTTAATTGTGTTATCTTTCCGAACGTGCAAGCGCGGCGGCGGAAGTGAGTTACCTGCAAAGGTAGATATTATGAAAGCGGCACACTTCACTAGAGATTTTCATGTAGGTACACTTCCTCTCGGCGGTGAAATTCAATTTAAGCTACCCGCTACGAAAGATTTAATGTTTGGATTTGTTTCCAACTTCAATTTGTTGCAATCCATACTAATTTTATAAATGCTAAACTGTGTGCGTTTAGCATTTCTACAATATCTTTACGAAAATTTACATAGATACATCTCCCGGAACGATAAGCCGGAAGACATATGGCTTATATTTCTACCGGAAGTAGATAAAAAAAAACAGCTGGTAAAAGATACACGCGGCATTTAAAAGAATATCTCTTTTACGTTTGCGCAACTTGACTGCTCAAATAGTTTGCGTATTCAAAATTCAAAATTCATTTATTTCAAGTAGGCCTAATATAAGCACTTTTGAAACGTCAAGTCTGTCTGTTTGTAGTGATTCTACCACCGGTTCGGAAGGCTAATTCTACCGAGAAGAAGCCGGCAAGAAACTCAGCAGTTGCTCTTTTCCAACATCAACAATTTACATTTTGCATTTTAACATTCATTTTTCTATCTTGTGAGAGCTGAAAGCGGAGCCGGATGCTTCCAAGCAACCTTGTCATTAAAAAATTCATCAATAGTATAATAACCTCGCTGTAATAAATGTGTTTTAACAAATTCTTTAAACTTGTGCATTGGCAGGTCCAAAATCACCTTAGGAATCATATTATAAAAGCGTATACTCAATCCCACAAATGATCCCTGTACCTTACGCAGACAATATGCAGATGACACTAATTTATGACCATTTCTTGTAAGTCGACTGTTTATGTCCACTTTTTGTTTATAAAGACTAATATGTTGTCTTACAAATACTATATTGTTATAAATATATTGTGAAGCTACAGTAAGTATGCCTATTTCTTTAAACTTCTCACGGAGGGATTCGCGTGATTTAAGTTTATATATTGACCGTACAGCTCTTTTCTGCAATATAAATATAGTTTCGATATCAGCTGCTTTACCCCATAACAAGATTCCATAGGACATAACACTATGAAAGTACGCAAAATAAACTAGCCTAGCTATTTCAACGTCAGTAATCTGTCTAATTTTTCTGACTGCGTAGGCAGCCGAGCTTAGTTTACCCGCTAGTGAATCTATTTGGGCACCCCACTGTAGCTTATTATCCAAGGTCACGCCGAGAAAAACTGTGGAAGTCTCTATTTTTAGTGATTCACCATTTATCATTATATTTTTATCAATTTTCTTTACATTTGGTAAGATAAATTCGACACACTTTGTTTTTTTTGCATTTAAAAGTAAGTTGTTAACTGTAAACCAGTGCGACACATGCGACATAACACGGTTTACTTCGTCAGAGTTATCTTTACTCCTATCAGTCTTAAAAATTAGAGATGTATCATCTGCAAACAATACAAAGTCGCATGTTCCACTGACATGGTACGGTAGATCATTTATATACACTAAAAATAGAAAAGGACCCAAAATCGAGCCTTGTGGGACACCCATTGAGGTATTTGAACCTTGAGACTTTGCATCATTTATGCAAACTCTTTGGGTTCTATTGCTGAGATAAGAGGCAACCAAATTAAGTGCAACGTTTTGGATACCATAGTGGCTTAGCTTAAGAAGCAAGGTTTTATGATCAACACAATAAAAAGCTTTAGATAGATCACAAAAAACACCCATGGCGTTCTGTGAACATTCCCAGGCATCATAAACATGTTTTATAAGTTTAGCGCCTGCGTCCGTAGTGCTACGACCTTTAGTGAAGCCATACTGCTCAGGGTGTAGTAAGTTATTTACATTAAAATGATATAAGAATTGATTTAATATATTTTTTTCAAAGATGTAAGATATTAAGAGCTGGTAAGATTGAGATAGGTCTGTAATTGTTTATATCATTTTTATTACCAGATTTAAATAGAGGAATGAGTTTACTATGTTTCCTTAGGTTCGGGAAAGTACCTAAATCAACACATTCATTGAAAATTATGGCTAAAAGAGGAGCAATGACGTCAATAATTTGAGATATTACAACTTGAAGTTTTTACTGATATCCGATGCATCTATATATTTGAAATGAAATAAAACTTTGCACTTATTAATGTTGCCTCTTAATAAATTCTGAGCTGCAGTAGGTGAGGAATTTAGTGAATCTGTTAACAAAATAGGAACATTCTGAAAAAAGTTTTCAAAAGTACTAGCAACTTCTGTATCAGTAGTTACCATATTATTATTAATAATTAATTCAAAATTTCCGTCTCGAGATTTAGTTTTCCCAGATTCATTATTAACAATTTTCCAGGTTGTTTGTATTTTGTTTTCAGATTTTACTATCCGATCTTTAATGTATAGCGACTTAGCTTGTCTACAAACATTTTTTTAAATGTTTTGGAGTAACTTTTTACATATTCAAGGAAAGTTGGAGTCTGATTGTATTGTTTTTCATCATATAGCTCATACAACTTATCCCTGCTTTTGCAAATGCCTATAGTCGCCCAACCACTAAACCTCATTTTTTTATTAGAATCTATGTATTTAAAATTAAATTCTTTATTAAATGCACTTTCTATTTCATTGAAAAGCGTACGATAAAGATTGTCGGGATGACAGTTTTCAAAAAAGAGAGCAGGAATTTTGGCTGATATTACGTACGCGTACTGGAGACATCCATAGGATACATTTTTTCCCGGGAAAATAAAATGTTTAAAGTTGAGGAGGACGGAGTCGCGAGCAGCAGCTACTTTATTTTTGACAAAGAATTAATAAAAAATATGTTTATCAATTTGATACGTACTTATATTCATATATACATATATACGTATATAATTATATACTCTAATTAGAATCAGGTATGAAAATCCAATAGGGCTTCCATATTCACCAAGTTTTAAAGGTTAGGTATATCTGTATGTTTAGATGTATTTAAACTATTAATCGAATTGTAAATATTATTTTATTATGGCTTTAATTTACCTCAACTTAAAAGGTATTTTCAAGATTTGCTCTATTTTCACGCCCGTAAAATTTTGTGTTGGTCGATACAGAAGTCGGTTGATTTTTTTCGTACATTTTTCTGATGTTATTATTCTAGATCCAATAAGAAGCACACAAAATACAATAATGATATTTTAATCTCCTCAGTTACATCTACGTCAACGTAGGGTGAGGGTAGTAACACACAATATTGACTACTGAAAAGCAATATTATCTCTAGATAATAGATACTACGTAATAATCACTCTCTAATTGAGAGTTAGATATCTGTTCCGTTTTCCGTGGAGACCCTGGAGGCCATGGGGTATAAACGAAAACGAAATCTTGCGAGAAATTTCACCACGGGTGATGATTGCTCTATCTGGTGATGGAAGAGCTGGCTCATTTTATGCACAAAGAACCGGACTGGCTGTTCAGCGCGGAAATTAAGCCAGCATTCTTGCTACCATTCCACGCGGGCATGACCTTTACAATAATTACTTTAGTTCTAAGTTACGAGTATATTGTAACAATATATACTTAATATTGTGTCATTAATAAGAGATTGCTATATGGCTTAGCGGATTTTTCATTTACGGGACGGAAATATTCTGTGTGTATGTTTTAATATTATTCTGCATCTTAAGTTTTGATATGTATATATATATATATATATATACATGTATGAAATCAAAATAATATAAAAAAATATAGACAAGTATCTACTTTACTAAATCATCAAATTGTACTCAGTGAAAACAACTGAATAGTTGTCCGTTGTATAGGATTAATTAAAAGTACCTCAACAGAAAAACAAAAGTAATAGTTACGCAAATTTTTTGTAAGGATTCCTGATTCACACGTTGAGATGAATTAAAACCATATATTACTGAATATTTAGATTCTATAATTAATTTTCTACTCCCATGCTGTAAATCCTCTAAGAATATAACATTTCTGAAATCGTCAGCTTATTGCCAACATTAAAACACCCAATGTCATTATAACCATTATATTATCCAAATGGATGATATAATACCTCTTTGTTTATCTTTTCGATCCCTTCTACGCAAAGGGTGTCTCACAGACAGCCAATGTTTACTGCTCAATGCGTGGTATGTGTATGAATTTTATAAAAGAACACTGTCATTCAAGCGCGTGTCAGACTGAACGCCGCGTGCCACGCGTGCCTTAAAAAAGAGTTTGTTATTAAAATCCCCGCCATTATTCTTTAATACTTTTGTTGTTTTGTTAAAAAAAAAACGATTATTTATATTTATAATTATTTATTTCGAATTCTATAGAAAATAAAAATAATGAACTGGTAAATATCAATATTTCGACTAGTACATCTGGATCGGGAACTTCCATCATCAAAGAAGTTATTCCAATGAATTTAAATTAAGAATTTCTATGTATTAAATCATGTCAGTCCGCTGTCCTGGGGCTGCGTGAAAGATGGGCAAGCCAAGCCAACACACATACTTTCGCATTTATATTACAAAGGATATCACTCATCGTACATGTTACTGTAAATTAATAATATTCCCCGCGTTTGTATAAATAAATATGAGTTGGTAAAACAACGTTCGCAATATGAAACCACGGATGCCATCCGGCAGATAATGTTCTCATCTGAAAAGTTAAATGAACGCTATAACAAGTCTCCTTTCATAAACTAAATGTTTTTATGATTATGGTAATTCTCTATGCATTGGGGACTCCAGTTTTACTGTACCTATAATTATCGCAATGTAATATGACGTACTTAGAAATGCCTGAATCAAGGCAATATTTCTATTCTACATCTGCTTTGGTCTGCTTTTGGTCCCGGGTTATTGTCACTAAGAAGAATTGGAGCACCATTGGTCCTATGGTCTTAAACTCTCATAGGAAAAGAGGAGTCGGTGCTCAGCAAAGGGATATTCACAAATTGTTTTTCAGTCTCGGGTCCTACTGATTTCTATACGCCATCGAATAATATCGGACCGTTTTTGTCGAAGAGGTCAGTGACCGATTAGGGTATGCTAGCGGACCCCAGCGCCATCTGTCGGGCTGATTTGTGGATCTAAACCATCCAGGGTGCCACCCAAACGTATACCAAAAAATTCATTCAAATCGGTCCAGCCGTCTAGGAGGAGTTCAGTGACATCAGTGGCGTGCACTTCATACAAGCACAAAAGCACTGCATATCCAAATTATTTTATATAAGTCATATTGGAGGGGAAAATTTATATTTTATGCCATGTACCTGCTTTTTGCATACCCTGGTCAAAAACCCTGTGCACGCCACTGAGTGACATACACACGCACACAAGAAATATATATATAAAGATATCCCCATCAGGTTCGCCCGATAGCATCCAAGATTGCATCACTTACCAGCAGGTGAGATTGCAGTCAAGGGCTAACTTGTAGTAGAATAAAAAATAAACTAAATTGTTAAATTCAGAAGTGTATCGGACTGACCCGTTACAATTCAAAGCTATCACGGATGTCAGCATATACGAGATTATGTGGCTCCCGGACCGCGGACTTTTATTCAATTGTTCAAAATCAATCCGCGAGCCGTTTTACAATGCGTTCGGCGATGCGACCGACAAAAAATATAGCACGATTGAATGAAAACAAAGAACAACAACCACTAGTCTATTTTCTGCTCACAATTATTAGTAGTCAACAAATATTCAGTTATTGTTCCAGTCATACCATCCATTCCTCTCTAATGGTAGCCGTCAGTCAATAATGACTGCGTGCCTGTTATTCATATGTAACATGGATATCCGCTTTTCTGCAAATGTACTTCGAAAAGATGCCAACTCTGGATTTGGATAGGTACACGAACAACTTTTGTCTCAGCAACAGTTTCGTTTTACACCTCTCTATATGACTATGTTATATATCATACTAATAACAACCTCCATGGCGCATTTGTGGTAAAAGTAGCAAGTCACGCGTTAGATCTGTGCCCCTCATTTTAATAGTTATAATGTGTGAATTCTCTTATGGTCTGGTAAGAGGTTTCGGCCTTGGCTAAGAAGTGGCAGTGGCAGTGGAGTTGGCATGGAAAATTCAATGAATTAATTGAAAAATTCCCTTCAAATACGAGTTGTATAAAATAATTTGGGTAGGCTGGACTTTTGTGCCTGTATTAAGTTCAAGCCACTGTAGCTAGCACTAGCTGCACTCTACCAAGAAAGCGACGCTAAAACGCTACGCATAGCTAGCAACTTAGCATGCCGGTACGAGAGAGAGAGCCGGTACGGAGAAAGACAGTGTCGAAACAGCTTAAAACTAAGGAAATAAACTATCATTTTGAATTTGAATTTAAATTTACAAACTCAATTTAATTCCCATTCTGCTTCTTTAAACTATAATGGTAAAAACGGCAGAAGTTATTAATTCATGTCAAGTCTGGACATGGATACACCAGCTTATACAAAGCTTCATGAATACTGAAAATCGCTGAAAAGGAGTTTTTAATGCACGACAATTTTATTTTTTTAGTACATAGTACGTACAAAATTTTCAGTACGTAGCTCTCATTAAACGAGTGAAATCGAGAAAGAGGCTGGTGAATAATTTCAAGGAGACAACCGGGCGCGATTACAGGATGAGGCAGAATTGGCAGATTTGGCAGGCGTAGGTGTGAAATCGGCTTGATCCAGGTAGGGTTGGTTAATAATTTGGGAAGACAGGATTTTGGTTTGATGAAGCCTTGGCTTAGTTAATAATTTTAGAAACCAGGATTATGTTCTGAAAGCGTCTTTGCCCAGGCAGGACAACACGGCCTACAAAGTAAACCTAAAGGCTCAGGTGCTAAGACTCATGTACCAGTAATTACACCAGCGACCACGACCTTTAGGCCGAAACACAGTAAAGCTGCTTGGCGACAGAAAATACAAAGCTTGGCGGTAATACGGACGCGCTCTATCGAGAAAAGTTTTGCAACTACTAAAATTTGATTGACCATTCAAAGAATTAAATACTGTTCAACTCATCTCTGAAGTCACTTAACAAGGAATTTATTTAAATAATATTTGTGCAAGGCATTCGCTAATAGATAGAATTTTCTCAAGCCTAATTAAGAACATTCTATCTTTAATGAATACTGAGCTCGTCTTTACTAGCGTGCCGTTAAACTACATCGTCAGTATCTATATATTTTATTGTAAGTTTATTATTTGTATCTATTATATTTGTATATATAGGTATATATGTATGTTTATTTAAATGCACCACCTACCTCTCTTCTTGAGCTGTGTTTAAAGCCTTTGGTTGTCTGGAAGAGATCGCTATGTAGCGATAAGGCCGCCAAATTGTATACTTTTTGTTAAATTTTTATTTATAATTTTACTATACGTTTATGTGTTGTACAATAAAAGTGTATTCATTCATTTATTCATTCATTCATTCATTCATTCATTCATTCATTCATACATTTATTCATTCATTCATTCATTCATTCATTGTCATATTTCCCCTTTGCTATATGTATTATGCTCTAAATATTCCTCTCTAACTAACGATCCCGTCAACATTTCTTATGATTTGGATCGGCAGATAACGATGCTCTTTCTTCGGGTAACAATCTCCGATGTCCCCAATGTCACTTAGTATTTTAAAGGAAATGCTTTTATGCAACGCACCACTTAGATGGCCTGTTCCAAGCTATGCCTCTTAAACATTTTTAATAATGGTCTAAAACAGTAGATATATTTTATCAGTTCAATCACAACAAAAACTATGCCTTTTTGGATATTGAAAGCAATTTTATCTTGAGTGAGTAGGTACTTGAAACCAAAGCTACGAGGGTTCTACATGAGTGTTAAAATTTAAATAAAGCATGATTCTATTAAACTATTTTAACCGTAACCTATTTAAATACCTTAAAACTTGAAATATGACGGCTAAGAGATACAATTTCAAAAGTGATATAACCTATGTCCTTCGCCAAGATGTAATGTGCCTGTCGACGTTCCAAATGTTCTGCCGTTAAGTAAACTTTCGCGTTCTTACTATTAGTACGGATAGTAGGATTTTTCTGTAAACTTACGTCTGATAAATACTTTTAATTTGATAGGACCATATTAACTTATATATGTTTATTAATACAGTATGTATATTTTTTAGTTGTCTGGGAGAAATTGCTAAAGCATTAAAACCGTCTGGACAGACCATTAAGAATGCACAAATAGCTCGGAAGTATATCTCAATGGAATTTATCGTTTTAAAGCTCATTTCACAAATAGAGAACTCATTTGGAAATATCCCGTCCCTCGGACGATGTTATGAATGTAACTGGGAAATATTACTTTAATCCTTTCTCGGGACGTCCATTAGGTACTGGGCATTTGTTATTCATATTCGACCTCTGCTCTGCTTTAATGCCGCTTAGCGAGCTTAAACTATCATAACCGGGACGGACGGGTTCGTATGCTTCGAACTGAGGCCGACCGTCTGAATTGGATAACGACAATTAATCATGAAACAAATTACTGGCATTGACATAAAATGTACCCGTATGCCATCACAGGAAACGGCATGACGCTTTCTTATTGAGTCATGTCCCATGTCCGCCACCGACGTTTCGACTTGCTTGTCTTTCACCTGTCAGTCGTTACGTGACCGAACACTTTTTATACAGTTTCGTACAATTCCTTAACCTATATGATAATAAAGATGCCGTTCATTATCATAATTTAATTAAATAAATAAATATATCACGACAATACACACATCGCCATCTAGGCCCAAATTAAATGTAGCTTATGTTACGGGATAAATGATTAATAATTTATGAATAATATCCATAAATAGGTACTAATAATGTAGATAACACTGTAAAACATTAATTTTCATCACACAAACATTTTCCAGTTGTGGGAATCGAATCCGTCACTGCCCACTGTTCCCAATAAGCAGCCAATTAGCAAATTACAAGCCAAAAAAAAATTATTTGAAAGTAAAATCACGCTGGTTTCCATCTGATTCTGAAATCGTCAACATCGTCTCGTAGCTAACTTTCTTCATATTGCACAAATATCTTTAAGTCATTTTGTCAGTTACGGTTAAAAGTTGCACAAGATGGTATGGTAGATGGTAACAGACTGACTGGACGTTTCAAAAGTGCTTATTAATTAGGTCTACTTGAAATAAATGAATTTTGAAGAGAGGTAAATTAGTTAGCCTTAAGTTACTTAACAGTCAGTTTTGAAAGTAAAAGCTGATTTCGGACATATTTATGAGTGCCACGGCTGGCTCGACTGAAGCCCTAATCGGAAAGCCCAATTTTCTACCACATTATCGGAGAACCCGACCAGATAAAACAACATTAGGTACATAATATTTAATACTCTACTCGTACAGCAATATAATGCATTTCAACTCATAATTTGATACTTATTGCCATTTGTGGGTTAATCAATTTCCGCTCTTGGACAAATTATAATTGATTCTGACATGAATAAAGCAAATTCATTTAATTAGATAATTTTGCCCTAATTACAATAACGACGTATGTTTGTATAATTTTTAAATTGCTATGTATCATCATCAGCCAATAAATGCCTCTTTCATAGGATAGCGAAATTCCGAACTCATAGGAGACAAGGAAAAGCGAGTTATCTATAATGCACGCGTCAGAATTTTGAAAACAGAGTATTATATTAATTTTATCTCATTCTTTAATTTTAATTTTTTATTAAATTGCAATTTTAAATTGGAATTGACCTGGCATGTTTATTTTTCTCAATATTTAATCGTCGGTTTCTATTTTTTAATATCGTAAAACTATTCTTTGGTTAATTTTAATAACACTGATTCAAAATTCGTGAATTATTTGTTTTACCGTAGCTCCATTGTACTAGACACGGAAAAAGCAACAGGTTAGTTAAACATAGTTCCACACATTTAACGTTCCGGAAAACTATCGAACATTTTAATTACTTAACTACATTCTAAACTCGAAAACTTTAACAACGTTAAGCTGGAAAACACTTTTAGCGTTCGCATTTGCAAACCCTTTTATACATAGGTACTGGTATAACCAAAAGTTTAGACATAGCATAACTTTGTAATCGTCTCACTGCGTATGAAAATTATTGTATATTTTTTAGCGTTTATGTTAGCATTTCACAAAAAATAACTAGGAGCCTTTGAATATTTGTAATTTAAAGTCTTGTCGGTTCTCAGAGCTATGTGCCCTGCCCATTGCCAATTCAGCTTCGCAACTCGCTGAGCTATGTCGGTATCTCCCCGTTTCTGATTTGATCACGTAGATATACTCCTAACATACGAGTAGCTCTCTCCATCGCCCGCTAAGTAACTCTAAGCCTTCTTATGAGGCCCATAGTTCGGTGGACAGATGACATCAGGCGTGTCGCTGGGAGCTTCTGGAGGCAAGCGACCCAAGACCGTGTATTGTGGAACTCCCTACAAAAGACCTATGTCCGGCAGTGGCCGTCGATTGGTTGACATGATGATGACGATGATGATGAAAGTCTTGTCTAAGGATGCTCTGCACTGATAATTATTATTGTATAATTTATAACAAGACAACTAGCTTTTGCCCACTTTCTTCGTTCGCGTTTATTACGGTTTTCACAAATCACGTGGGAATCGTGCAGTGAACCAGCAGTGCTAGCACGGGCAGGAGACAAAAATTATATCCCCCGATTATATCCCCTGGCAGGATATAAATACATTATTCGGATATTATTTCCACTTGTGCACCAATGCTCTGAGAGCTGATAAAGCTGTTGGAGATGATAAATTTCTATCCTTACCCAGGAGAGATTATTGTCTCCTAGCCGGCCAGCCGTGCTGGGGTAAAAAATGGTAAATATGGTAACTGTCAGTCCATTTAACTTACTCTATACCAAAAATCAAGACGTTTTGTTGCTCAGTTACGGCGTGAAGGAAGGAAAAGCAAACATACTTTCGCATTTATAAAATTAAGTATGGATTAGTTAGCACTATAGTAGCGTTTTTTTTCGCCTACCTAGTATTTAATTTAACGATTATATTAACTTGTATTAGTTACGACGAGTCTTTAATAGAAGACTATATTTAGCAGTTCGTAACGACCATAAATCGAATACGTATCAATCAATTCAACGTAATCGCATTGAGTGTGTTTACGGAGCATTGTGTGTGGACAAGTCTCAGTACATACAGCAAGTCTCATACTGCAATGAACAATCACGAAACATGTAATAACGATATGTTGACTTTATAAGTCGCATTCGAAAAGAGCATCATTGTTTATCTAACATGGTCTTCGGCAAAGTAACGCCTGCTTTGATCTGGTACTTGCTAAGTATGACCAAAATGTTTGGAGCCAGTAGATCGTAGAGGAGAGTACCTACCGGTGATCCAGTAAATGTGTTTAATGTTTACTATTTATTTCAAAAATACATAAGTAGGTAATATTAAATAATATATTCGGCGTATTCCGAAACACCCTAAAGCGAGTGCGAGCATCGAGGTATGGCATATGGAGTCATGTCTTCTCAAGAACTATCATCACAACCGTTTAACAAACGTTGTCCAGACAAATGAATATTAAGGAAAATCGATAAGTACCTACCTAAATAATTGTTAGATTGTACAGATGGGGTCACTACAAACTGTTTGAAGTTTTTAATACAAACTTGAACACTGATTTCTGTGTATATTAAGACTGCTACATTCAGATATATCAGACCAGGGCAACAGTATATTCCACCTTTTGCTATGACAGGAGATACCAATTAATAGGTATTGGCATTCACGAAGCATAAGTGAGAAAGTCAGTTTGTATTGGCACTCAGCGAGTAGGACGAATCTGTTTTGCTCACCAACTTGTTGATATATGTGTCGTTTACGTCGAGCCTGCGAAAATCGTGCGGGTTTGCAATATAGCGAGAAATTACTGGCACCGAACGATACAAAACTTCAAGCATATAGAAGAAGAGGATGTGAGCCAGATTTGACGTACGGGATTTAAACTGATGAAACGAATGCGTGGACAATAAAAGTACAGAACGTTTTGACGAATGAGACATCCGCTTATTACATCTATTAGGTCGTAACAACTGCCATTGTTCAGCTATAGCGCGCTGTTTACGCAAAGTGACAGCGTACAGGCCCATGCCTCCTTTATCTTGAAACAGAGGGTTTAAGACCCGACACCGGTACATCTACAATGACAAAGACCGTTATTGTTAACACGGTGTCCAGGCAATGGTGATGGTCAACACCAATTTCTGAACTAAAAATTTCTTGCGAAACAATATCCTAAATATTTTAATACCAAAATAATATGTCTTTTCCAGTGCCGTGTACACTACAGTTGTCACAACCCCTTCTCTTTCCACGGGTGTCTGGAAGAGAACTGGCAGCAGCGTACTTTGTGCTACTACTACCATCTGCTGCGATCACAAATTTTTTATTCGTGTAACCTAAGCGAATAAAGAAAGAAAAAAAAAGCGATAAATGGTGCCAGGAACGTTTTGCGCGAGAGGCCGCCTATGAAAATTGCTATTACGAGCCTTCCGTAATCGTATTTAGGCTGAATTTAGCTAGCATTTTCGTATTCAAGGCTAATATAATGGTGAGCCCAGAGCGCGGTTGCAAGCAAACTTCGTCTCTGTCGCGCTGTTAGAGTAACTATGAGATACTCTAACTGCGCGACGAGGACTAAACAGGTTTGAAGATGTGATATTTCTGTACTGATAAGTACTTTTACCTATTCTGTGTTGCAGTGGTACATTTTCTACGCTTCTATAAATCGAAGCTTAGAAAACGATTTGACCTCGGTAGTCAAGTTCGAATGGTCAAGTTAAGAAAAGCTTTTACATCCACCGTCATTTTATAAATTATTTATCAGATTGAATAATAACCTGGATGGAGCGGTCGGATTGAGGGGATATTAATCGATAAATTGAAAATTATAAATATTATTATTGTGCATTAAATATTTCTTAAAGATTATGATAGTAGGATGTCTGTCTGTCTGTCTGTTCACGTATCACGCAAGAATTGCTTTGAATACAATTTAGTTTACTAAAGCTGAGACTCTTATTCTTAAAGATATGTAAACTATTTTCAAAACACAGCTATATTGTTATATAACGGCGGATAGGTCACTCGTTCATAACGAAAAGTGTCTAATATCAGAAATTCTATTTAGCCAAATGTCGCCAACCTTTAAACTGATCACGCGATGCATTGAAACTACTATACCTAATATCTTAAAATCCCCCAGTTTGCTAAATATCAATTCGGAAACGATAACTGAGTAAATATATAAAATTACAGACTTTATAAATTTACTCAGTTTATCATTTTCAAGTTATTAATTCTTTCATTGCTATAGGTTTCCGACTTAGAACGATCTTATGCTTTTCCGGTATAAACCGAAGTTTTGCTATAGCTAAGTGGCGTTTAACTGTTATGCATTAATTTTCAATTTCAAAATTCATTTATTTCAAGTAGTTTATAAGCACTTATCAAAGGTGGTAAGTGCTGTGTAAGTGGTGGTGGTGGTACAGTGGTCCCTCCAAAAGACAGACGTCTTTTGTTGGGACCACCGTACATGTACCACCGTACACTCACACCATTTAATTGGTATATCATTGGTATATTAAATGATGAATATGAGTAAAAAATGGACCCAGTTTCTTTTTCTACAGCTACAGTCAAGTTACAGCTTACCTAAGTACCTACAGATTCATTTAGTACTTTTATCGAAATCTTTAATCTATAAAATTCTGCTAGCATTCCTCAATCTCAAGATTATTTGTTATTTTTGTTGCTACTTGTAGACTGTTAGGTGCAGAGTCAGAAACATGGTCGCTTACTATGCCTCATAAGAAGGCTCAGAGTCACTCAGCAGAGAAGCTATGCTCGGAGTATCTCTACGTGATCAAATCAGCAATGTGGAGATTCGCAGAAGAACCAGAATTACTGACATAACTCAACGAGTCGCGTAGCTGAAGTGGCAATATGCGGGGCACATAGTTCGGAGAAAGGATAGACGTTGGTGTCCCAAGGTGCTGGAATGGCAGCCCGCACCGATAAGCGCAGCGTTAGTTTCGACCACCAACGATGTGTACAAACGACATTAAGCGCGTCGGACATAGCCTCTGGATCCAAGCGGCACAAAATCGTTGAATTCGGAACTCCCTACAAAATACCTATGTGCAGCAGGGGACGTCTATCGGTTGATATGATGAATACTTTTCACTATACTACATTTTTTTAAGTCAGTGTAAAGTTTTTACGACACGAGTGCAGATAAAGAAGTTAGTGTGGGACGCTTAAATGCATCCCTAACTAATAAATGATATCTAAGAATTTCACAGCAATATAAATGCAACCAATTTAATTTCATCTATTATTATCAATTTAAATATTTAATAGCCAAGCGGTTGGCCTCTGCCGAAACGTATAGATGACGTACCTAAGATGCGAAGCTGAATGCTAATTATACACTGGATATATATCACGAATGCGGTAGACAACAAAATATTTTATACAGTATACAAGCTGAGATGTATAATCGTTTGTAGGAGACGATCCGATAACATCGTGCCAGGAAAGTTGAGACAATACGTAGCTTCTAAGTCCTACCTATTAGCGGTGGGAACGTGCAACCTAGAACGAGTAAGGCAATTTATGAAACTCGTGGATAACCTTTATCATTTTATAGACGCGACCTCGTAACTAAAGGTATGTTCAAACGATAGGCTTTGCCAGCGGTGTGGTGATTCCCACATTTACCTTAGTATCTTTGCGTGCATCGTTAATTAAAGATATGAAGAGTTGGCAATTTATCTGAAAAAAAATTGAATATTGCTTTTATCGCCATGGTGTTTGATTCTGCATGCTAAGTATTGCCCATCGAACCCAAATAACGAGGTCAGCCTTTTTCGTTGACCAGCATATCTTTGCAGCACAGCAAAAAGGTTGTTATTATTATTGTTAATGAAGTTATACTTCTTTTGGCGGGTTAGGGAAAAATGGTGATATTATTTTTTTACGACGACAAAAAACCGACACCATGAAGTTAGCTACAGTCAACATTTTAGTTTTTCTAAAAAAGGTTTGACAGTTGACTTTCAATAATTCAAACAATACCTTTTTTCTATTGTAAGTGTTGTATTTTCTACAAACGTAGTATAAGAGGAAATTTATTAATTTTGAAGAGTTTTTTATCTCGTTACGCCAAAGCAGTATAACTTCTAACGCGTGTTTAAGAACACAAACGTTTTTATTATAATTAAAAAGTTTAAGATTTATATATTGCATACTTACTATACATACTATAATATAGATTGCATACTTTAAAACGAATCTTTTCTATGAGACTATTGCTTGTTAAAATAAAGAATTATTATTATTATTTAATAAAATAGGTGGTTAGCCGCTTAGCGCCTTCGAATTTATTTTAGGACCAACTGCGGTTTTGCAGTTGTTAAGCAATAAAACGATACGAGTATCGACATCGACACAATGAAATTATATTTAACTGTTCACGTAACATACCGTTTCAAATTATGTGATAAAGAAAACATACGCTTTCGTCGGTTGCTGATTTGTGTTTAATTATTCGAACAGATTCCTAATCTGATACTGAAGTCGTAGTATAGTTGTCCCAGTAAATTATCACTGCCCTAGAATAGTGTTACAGTATTTTTATAAAATTTGATTTAAAACTTAGTATAGTTATCAAAACTATACTTTGATTTATGCTAAATATTTTATTGAATTGATAAGCATTTTAAAACATGAGCTGATAATTCTTATTTAATTGAGAAATTATTTAAATTATATTTCATTCACAGCCAATGCTCATGACATTTTGTCGGTGTGTATTTTATATAAATACGGGTGCATTTTCGATACAAATTTTCCCCTCGATGTCGCCGAGCCCTGGGGCTGTTCTCATGGCGAACTCTCGCGCTCGCCCTACTCCCCTCAGGTTGCTGCAATGGCCCATCCGAAATAGAAAAATAAGAAGATACACTTTAATCTTGTATGACACTGCAAATATCATACAAGATAAAAGTGTATCTTCTTATTTTTCTCCTCTTCCTCAAGGTGCCTTAGTCGTTTTCAGTTGTCTACATGGGATTTTTTTTTCCAGTAGAAATGATATATTTTACAGGCTAAAAAGTAACACACATCAATGAGTCGCCCCGAAATCCATAAAAATTACTTTTGCAAAAAGGCTACATAATTTAGTTCTAGGCCATAATGGCAAGCTTAATAGGAAATTAATATAATCCATGGCCTATTAGTGTCCCATGCCTGCTCATAATTTTAGGAGGTACAATATAATGAAGCCAGGTTTAATTCAAAATTACCTATTTAATAAGAGTTTTTTCGTGTAAAAAGTCCTGTCTTCAATCAAACGAATTCCAATCTATGTCGATAAGAGGAGCAGGCTTTTTTGATACGAAGCTGAATGAATGAATAATACACTTTTATTGTACACCTAAGAAAAAATGTAGTTTCTTCATTTCAAATGTAGTCTCCATTTACAATGATTTTAAAATCTTTACGTAAAATTATATCAGATAATGCCAAGGGTATAATGATTGTTCCATACTGGCCGTCGCAGCCATGGTTTAAAAACCTTTTGGTGTCTAAAAAATGTGTGTCTTTTCCTTCTAAAACCGGATCTTTACGTACTGTAACATTTTATATGTTAATTGAACATGTCCTACAAATTGTCACCCTGTTTTCATAAACCTGAGGCAAAGGTGTTAAGCCTCATGTGCCCAAAATTACACCGCCAACCACACCCTTCAGATCGGAACACAGAATTGCAACCAAGCTGCTTGTCGGAACAAATAAGCATGGCGGCAGTAGGAATTATCCCAAAAAAGTTCCGTCTCAAAAATTTCACAACTATAAATAATAAATAAATAATAAGTATGAAGAATTATTATGAAAATCGATCGGCTTGAGTGTAATACAAAAATTCGAAAATGACTTGAAAGATTTCAATTCTTCTTCAGATCGGGCTGGTTAAAGATGAGAGAAGTAAATTAGGGAAAACCACAAAAAATAGCCAAAAATTAAAATAGTTTGTTTTCGTATTAAAATTGCTACTTTAATTTCAATACTCTATATCGATCTCGAAATTGTAGATAATCTAAGTATAGTGAAGCCCTTTCCAATGCCGCAAATCGCGATCCAATCTATAGACATTATGAGACACACACACACACACACACACACACACACACACACACACGTAAATAAATACATACATACACACATACTTACATACATACATACATACACACATACATACATACATACACACAAACATACATACATACACATATACATACATACATACAGACATTAACACCATCGCAGGAATAGTCAGAAAAGCTTTATAGGACCTCAAAACGTCGACATCTGATGAAAACTCAATTTTCGAAAAACAGGGTGGAACCAATAACTTCCCAACTTTTGAAATTTTTAATTTTCTTAGCGGGAAGTTAGAAAGTGTTATTCCTGTAAAAATTTAAAATTTATTACGAAGCCTCTCAAAGTGTAATGACCTTCACTGTACTGGTTAACCAAACCAATTATGCAATAAACCTACTAAATAGAAATGCACTGTTTAAAATCCAAACTAAGTAATGTCATAAATGTGCAAGTGAACTGCTTGTTTGTTATTTACCTGGAAACGGCCATTTGGTAGTTTTATCTCGAAATAACACCCGGGAGCACTGACAGCGGTATTTTTATAATCCCAGTTCTTCAACTTGTAAATGAAAACAGATATAACACTTCCCAGGCTTTAGAGTACTGTTTTATGTACTGTCTCTGAGACTTAATTGTGAAACCTAATAGTTTTTGAGTAAACCACTGTTATAGTTTATACATAACACAATAACAAATTACCAGATGAAATCCTTGAGATGCAATCAATAAGTTCAAAGTTTATATGAAACGTAAGCTTATAGAAAAATCTTGTTATAATATTAAGGATTAAAATAAAAACGCTTGGGTATGACTTGCTCTAACTTCAAAGCTAGTCATTAATTCGACTGTGAGATGTTGATAATTAGCTAAGTCTATTGTGGGTTCTTCTTAGACCAGGGTTCGTTTGGAACCCTCGTAGCTTTAGATTTAATTTAACATTTTTTAATTTTTAATTTTAAAAATTTTGGATACCATGCCCATAAGTGAACAGTTAGTTAGGCGATTCCTTATGAAATATACTTATGTTATGTACTGTTACACGTTGTATACGAAACTGACGTTTAACCAAAAACCTGATGAAATTCGAAATAAAATATAATATTTTGTTCCGCTTCAAACGATTGACCAATATATTATAATAGTATAAAAGCGGATAAAGCGATAAACGTTTCCCGAGGCAAATCTGCTGGTTAATGTTAGCTACAGCTAATATGGTTAAGTCACGTGTTGAACGCATTACGTGTCCTACTTTAGTTTTTACGCTGTTTCTGTATCTCAATCGAGTCGATTTCTGAAACGATACAAACTTTCTGAATCTGCATTTTTGTTTTAAAAAAACGAAACTATCGTGTCTAGTCTATCTATCTATCTATATATATATATATATATATATAAAAGAGAAGGTGTGTGGGTATGTTCCGTATAGGTTTCGAAACGGCTGGTCCGATTTTAATGAAACTTTCAGGGAATCTCCAGATTGACCTGGCGAGTAATCCTGTAAAGTTTGGTGACGATCGGGAGCACTCCTATATTTGAACTGTCATTATTTATTTTATTTACTATGATGATATTCTATTGTTGGGTGTACATGGGTGTAGATAATGATCTTCACCCGCTCGAGAAGAGAATTGAAGAGAATAGAAGAAAATGAATACGGAGAGAAATAAATGATTTAATATATTATGAGACTTAAATTAAAAATTTAATGATATAAGTTTATTGTTTAAATAAAATAAAGCAAAATCTAGCCCGGGCTAATCTACGCGGGCTGGGTACGCTAGTCAACTATAAATATATACATAATACATTCATTATAATTGTATTAAAGACAAACATTTCAACTTATAATATTGAAAGTATGCATACTTTTATAATCCATCAGCATAGCTCAGTACCGTTTCGAACTAGCTTTGTTTAGTAGAAACACTACAACGTGTAACAGAATTACAAAATAATATTTAAAGATATGTATATTTAATAAGAAATCGCCCAGCAGAAAAATGAAATCAAAAGAAGTACATTTATTTTTCGATACAAACGAATTCAAAACATTCTAAGTGTTTGCTTATGACACCCCTTTAGAAGGTAAGAGATCGACACGCGTATAGTACCTATGCTCCGCAACGCGTATTAAATAAAGTGACAGGAGTCACATGATTTTAATTTTGCATGTGATGTTAGGGCTGTATCTAATTTCTTTCCGTAGAAACTATGGCAGTGGTTTACTCAAAAAACGAATAGGTTTTTTTTTGTTTTACAGATAATTCTCAGAGAAAATACATAATGTACCTCTCAAGCCTGAGAAGTATTATTTTAGTTTTCATTAACACGTTGTATACTTGAGTATCTATTCTCTGGTTTTGGCTCAAGTCTGGGTCTAAAGGCGTGGTGAAGCGAGCGACGCATCGTGTTATCTGATAAGGTCACTAGTCTCACTATCTCTGATTTGTAGTATTGAGGTCTCTAACATATTTATCTTTAATTATATACTAGGCGAAATTAGAGTTATCACTATCATCCTTAGATTATTAATCTTACTATTGGACAAGGCCCATAAGTGACATCGTAGGTGAGTTATTTATATGATCGTCCGATAATCGAATCATAGATCCCGAAAATTGTTGGGTATAAGGTTTTTTGTTAACATTCATCATCAATCATCAATAGCCTATAATAGTCCACCGCTGGACTAAAGGCCTCTCCTTATGGGAGGGTTTGCCCATAATCACCATGCCGGGCAGACGGGTTGATGATCGCAGTAGATGGTAGTAGTACCAAGGACGCTGCCGCCCGTTCTCTGTTATATTCCCTTAGTCGCCTAGTACGACACCCACGGGAAGAGATGGAGCGGTGACAACTGTATTCTGATCTACCGTCATTACACGGCACCGCCGTCACCACACGAAAACGATTACAATACCAGAGAAGTTCTCCATCATCATCATCACATTAGCGGCCCACTACAGGGCACGGGCTTCCTCCCACAGTGTTCTAGAAGGGTTAAGGCCACAGTCCACCACGCATGCCCAATGCGGATTGTTGGACTCCAAACACCTTTGAGAATATCAGGCATGCAGGTTTCCTCACGACGTTTTCGTTCACCGTTGAAGCAAGTGATATTTTGATCGCTTGAAACGCACATAAATTAGAAAAGTTAGAGGTGAGTGCCGGGAGTCGAAGAAGTCCCCCCGAAATTGGGCTATCACAACTTTTGTGTGATAATAAATAATCATTGTGACCAAATTGCAGAAGTTAATTTAGAAGATAAATAATCATGCCAAGTTGTTATAAAAATTACTCAGTGACAGGAATAAACTATGTTTACATATTTTAAGGTCAAACAGGAGGTCATAAATTAGTATGGCAACAGGAAAAGGTACATAATATTTAAACAATAATTCACAAACAAATATATACAGTATACACACACACATACATATGTAAATTCGAATTCAAATCATAATAATAACTAAACAGGGTTGTTATTTTTTTAATGCTCCTATTGAAAACTGAATTCACTATTTGCAATTATCGTAATCTCTTCAGTAGTAGTTTCCAATTATTATTTATACCTAATGAGTGATGTCCTAGTAACCCCTTTTTTACTAGCCTTGTAAAATATACTAGCTGTTGCCCGCGACCGTTTCCGCGTTTGATTTTTGTTTTTAAAAGCATCACGCAGTTTATTTGGGAGATTTGTTGCATTCAATTAAGGAATCGTTCCACAGATATTGTTAAGTTGCGGGTTTTTTGTAAAAAAATAGGGTGTAGTTTTTCAATAGAACTTTTGCAATTAAATGTATGCCTAAAAAACTGTTTTTTTAGGTATAGCGTAATTAATTTTTTTAACTCGTGACAGCTTCTTACTCGGACATTTAAGTCTAGCAATAAAAAAAATGTATTGCCTAAATAAATGATGATGGAACTATTTGTAACCTACTGTTGTTTCTACCGGCGAATTGATCAAATTTAACTATGATAGTTGGATGGAGTTTTTTGTAAGTAATAATGAGTTGCTATAACTATTTTAATCATGTAATACATATCTCGTATGTAATAATAGTTTTCACAGTAATGAATTTTAAAGGCAAAATTTTGTTACTTTACTGAAGAAAATTGCAATAATGTAACCCACATTGATTTTCATAAGATTCTCCATTTTTTGTAGAAAATGAACTACATTATGTTACTTCGTAATACTTAAACTTTCACCTGGCTAAGAGATTACTAAAATCGGTCCAGGACTTTCGGAGCCTAATAGGTAGAAACAATCAAAAATACAAAAAATATTAATGGCCTCGTAGGTACTACCGATATCAGCGGGAAAATGAGGGATGGTGAACTGTTTCTGGTATGTCGTTGTACACGACACAAATTATAAATAAAATATTTTAAGTAACGTTCACGTAAGTATAAAAGTAATTCCTGAGGCATTATTCATCTGACCTCAAACACGGTTCATACAAATATTTTATCCTTACGCCGTAATAACACTTGATGATGATGATAAGTTACAATAATTGGTATTATGCAAGAATCAACCTTTATGCTTTGCATGGCATCCACTTAGTGTGACCTAATTTTTATATCCGTCCGATGTAAGCGAATTATTACTCTGTAATAGGTCTAATCTGTGGTCTGTGGTCTAACTTTAGCTTTCATTCAATTGATACACGTAGTCAGGTAAGTAATCTAGCTTTTCGTGTATTTAGTTCAGACATTACATATGAATATTTTTCTAATGCAAATCCACCTGAGGAGCTGAATGAAGTCCGTCCGTTTCCGATGCCCGAAGGTTGTATGATCTATGATTACTTGACGTTACGGATTTGAAATTAGAATTTCAATTTAAAAATACCTCTTCCTGCCATGGATCAGACATTTTTATTATGTAAGGAGCATGATACGGCGGGTTGTAGAAGCTATTTCGATAATCATTTTTCATGTGGAGGTATTTTCAATAAGATTCTTTCAAAATTAGCTTGTAAAAATCCGCATATTACCACACTAATATGAAAAAATATCTTTCTGTTTTCAATTACCAAAATCGGCATAGCTATGAAGATCGGCATAGCTATCATAGTTTTGTCTAATGCTTTTTAAATGCCCATTTAAAGTAAAAGGTAACGTTGCTTTTCCGGAATCAAAGGAATCAATTGTCCATCTCCAGGTTACAAGCTAACTGGTTTGACCGCATATCTATTTGTATTTGTTTTTAAAAAATGCTGTTCATTAGCCTCATTAAAACTCTAGAACGGCTGGACCGATTCGGTTAATTTATGTCTTGAAATAATCGTGGAAGTCCAGGGAAGGTTAAAACGGTGAGAAGAACGACAACAATATAGATAATACTTATGTCAACCTATTCCTCTTTACCTATTACACAGCTGGACCCATTTTGATGAAATTTTTGTTCGTATTTCAATAGGTTTTTGAATGAAAATAAAATTGCAGCCGGTAGGTGGCGCTGCTCTACCAGGCCAGATGACGTTTGCCTGGTCCGCTTGTAGGTAGTAATAATAAAAACCAACAAATAAATAGACACAATTTTGCACAGATCATATTGAAGAATATGTAAAAGTATCATTTATTATTCTCTTTTGCACTTATTATTCGGATGCGTAACTGGTCTGGGTATTTGTTTGTTACGTGTGTACGAGCTACGATTTTAAATTTAATTTGGTAAAAAAAATAATGGAGTTTTACATACAGGGACCTTTTCTGCGTAGTTTAAAAAGCTAATTTCTGTTATCGATGCATGACTTAGTAGCTAAAACAATCTTGATTTCGGAGAGTGGGCTCAGGATTTGTTTGATCTAGTTTCCCCCTCACCTTTTTACCATCAAACCGCGAGGCACCCTAGAGATCTGCACCCCTACGTGGTTTATATGCCATGGATGCGTACGCAACGAGGATGCAGAATACTCGTTTTTTATTCGTACCGCAAAAATCTAGAATGCCCTTCCAGCTTCCATTTTCCTCACAACATATACGTACGTTCACATCGAAAGGAAATAGGCATCTTCTAGGCAAGCGCGCTCCGCCTTAGGCATTACCTAACTTACCACCAGGTATGATTGCAGTCAACCGCCTCTTTATATCGCTCGTCTGTACCTATATATAAAAAAGGAATAGCTAGGCATTCGGGGCGATATCGTTTTGTTTCGGAAAAGAAATGACTACCGCGTGACTTTATAAAATCCAACACAAGCTTTAACAAAATGCATAAAAGTTCAATTTTACTTCGATGCACATGTAATCCCATACTCGAAAGAGACTCCTCTATTCTGAGCGGCAAGTCTTGTATTTAGGCTACAGATATGCGTTGGTATTGAAAATACATAAGAACTGTTCAAAAAGCCAATAAATGACGGAAAAGAGCATCGTGATTCCTGTCTTAATAGTAATTGAGCGAGCGTAGCGAGGTCTTATATTTAGCTCGTGTAGAATTACAGTGTACGTCCGTTTATCATTTCTGCAACGAACATAGTATTTGCAGTCAGTAATTTAGCAATTATTCATAAGGTAGGTACAGAGATGAAACTCCTTAGGTTGATGCTTTTAAACATCAAACTAAATGGAAATGAATGTTTTAGATTTATTTAATCACAACGTAAAATCTTTATCGGACAAATAAACGTCGTAGAAAATCGGACCCAGGATATCAACTATAAGACTGCCGTCAGGGAAGTCCACACAGTTAATAAGCGAATTTTCATATTCTCTGATGGAAACTGCAGAATTAAAATCGTTGCATTAAGAGGTCACTAGTAGATTTAAGAAAATAGTTTTTTGACGTGTACCTTTATACTTACGCTATAAGTATCGACTAAAAATTAATTTTGTTAGGTTAAAACAAGCTGTTTAAGCTACTTTTGAGGCGGTGGCCTTAATTGTTTTGAAAACTTTAGGCTACCATTATTCATCAGTTTGCACCGTGGTTTTAGCACCAGATTTGCACGCTAGTATAAGTTGTTTTTAGTATGGGGTAAAGTGTAATGTTACATACTACTTTACTTACGAATAAAGAATTGAATGCTTATTAGCGGCAGAAATAAGCATAGCGGGTACGTGTAGTTTAATATATCGCTTGTAGATTAGCTATATTGTATAGTATTTTGAGAGTCGCTACTTGTATCTATTTATTTTAACAAATATGCTATTGTCTGACTTCTGATTGCATCAGAATAAGCCCTTGCGAACATTTCAGATGCACTACAATAACGCGGTAAGCCCAATTCTTAAACCGTCATTGCATTGAACTGGTAGAGCATTCAGCGATGCCTGTATATAGCTGTAGGTACATCCACTCGGTAATCTCATAAACTAGCTCGATTCGAAACATATGCTGTCTGATATTATCAAACAAATATTGAATTGTCTTAAACGGTAGCCAATCATGATTGTCGTTAACAATGTCGAGATATCAATTTATCAATATCTTTAGTTAGAGTTTTCCACGCTCTCATAAGTAGTCGTTTTCGAGTAACTAATCAATTTTAATTTAGAGTACGTTGAACTATTAGCGATATCAATCAATATATTAGCAGACTAGTTGCTCCAACTTTGTTTTCATGTCGCAAGTTACTTTTATCGCATTTTAAGAACTGCGGAAGTAGATTATTTTTGGACAAAATAGTATTTATGTATAGTCTGTTGAAATAAATAGTGTCGTTACACCGGGAGGAAAATTTAACATTTTACATTTATGCTTTTATTTTATTTTATTTCGTACATTTTGCTTTTAATGTGAGTACTTGTTTGTTGAATATTTTTTTTTCCAGTTTGTTCTTATGGTTTTATAAAAATTACGAATATAAATGATAAATACAAGTTAAAGGAAAATTTTAATGAAAAATATGAGTAGATAAACGAAAGTAAAATAGACACTATTTTTCAATACGCGAAGTGTTGGGTCATTAATTATTTTCAACAGAAAAACCCAAAACGTTTAAAGTTTTAGCCCAGACTGTAATCCAACCCAGGACTTTGTTATCTGTTGTTGAACGGGTTAATTACTAGACCAACGAGGCAGTCACTTGTAGAGAGGGACAGGTTCGAGGTTACTCGGCAAATTTCATGCTAAGGGCATACTTATATGTATATTTTACTGATACCTATTAAATATCGTATCTTAATGTAAGCGTAATATGTGATTTAAATTTACACGATCTAAATTTATCGGTCAGATTTCGATAAAACAATATTATCTATCATTCAAGTATAATTTTACAAACGACGATGTCCGAATTCGTATTCGATTTTGATACGTGAAAAACTATTACATGAAAAAAAATGCGGTTTTTACCAAATACCTATTCCCGGTTATAACTGGATCTGCAGTCGTATATATTTACCATGTTAATAATTTGTAGAAATACTCGGTCAATTTTTACGCGGTTAGAATTAAACAGTACTAATATGTATAGAAATCGTAAAACTATGGTAAAAGTACACAGAACCAGTGATTAATTTTATTACTGTCCTTCCTTATCACAAGGGACAAAGTCCCTTGACTTTGTTTTATAAAACATCTATGGATCGCCGCCGTCTTTCTGCCTGTTTGTCTGGGTGCTAGAAACTTAACAATACGGTTTTTACTAATAAATGTTTTTCTGTAAATTGGCTGAAATATAACGATGTTTGTTGAAGACGTGATACCGACTTGGAGCTTTACTGGCGTACACAGCAAAAATTATTAATACATAAAAATAATGTAATACATGTGTAAAGTAATCATTGTTATCTACAAATTAGTCCAGGAGACTTTATGTGTGACTGTTATGGCTAAGTAACAATAACCGGTTTTAGTTCAAATTTTTCAATCAGAACTCGGTTTCAATCGAAAGATGATGACATTCCTATCATGATAATAATTCTTATCGAAATAATTAGTTTCATTATTAAGATTGATTATGTACTTGTGAATTACTCTTTAAATTATTCTAATTTAACCTGTCGTTTAGAAGTTCTCATCGTGAGTATAAAAATGCTAAAAAAGGCCAAGGGGTAGGTAAGTAAATTTAGCTCATAAAATTCGTTACTTGGCCTGCGCTGAGAAAACTATTGATGATAAAAATAAGTTATGTACCTACTACATGATTAAAACGGACTAGGCATCAACATTAACGGCGAGTACATCACTCAACTTCGGTTTGCCGACGATGTGGTCATAATGACAGAGACTCTGGGACACCTTAATACGATGCTCAATGACCTCAGCAGAGTTTCACAACAGGTGGGCCTACGTATGAACATGAACAGGGCGAAAATTATGTAGACATAATTTTGCGCTCATGTTCCGCTCCACCCATTAGGTAATAATTGGGAGCTCTGCACTCGAAATTGTAGACGAGTACATATACCTAGGACACACGATCCAGTTAGGTAGGTCCATTTTTGAGAAAGAGGTAAACCGCCGAATCCAACTCGGATGGGCAGCGTTCGGGAAAAGTCGAGACATCTTTTAGTCCAAAATCCCTCAGTGCCTGAAGACCAAAGTCTTCGAACAGTGCGTGTTGCCAGTGATGACTTACGGATCCGGAACGTGGTCGCTTACTATGGACCTCATAAGAAGGCTCAGAATCACCCAGCGGGCGATGGAAAGAGCAATGTTGGGAGTATCTATACGTGATCTATGAAGAGATTCGTAGAAGAACCAGAGTTACCGACTTAGCTCAGCGAGTTGCAAAGTTGAAGTGCAAATGGGCGGGGCAAATAGCTCGGAGAACCGATGGACGATGGGGTTACAAGGTGTTGGAATAGCGACCCCGCACAGGTAAACGCAGCGTTGGTCGGCCCTCAACGAGGTAGACCGACGACATGAAACGAATTGCTGGGAGCCGCTAGAAACAAGCGGCCCAGGACTGTGGATTTTTGAACTTTCTACAAAAGACCTATGTCCAGCAGTGGACTTCAATCGGTTAAAGTGATGATCATGATGATGACATGATAAAAATACTCATTACGACCCAAAAACAAACATTGGGAAAAAAGACTGTTTACGTCGGATTTGTGAAATACTGGGCTTAACGCGGAAAAAGTTGCGGTCAACTGTATCATTATAAATAAAGTGCAGCAAGATTTTTCGTAAGCGGCTTTAGTTTCTAGGTATCAGTTGTACTTTCCATGTATAATATGTAAGCGGAAGCTATTATAGCTTCAGCTAGCTAACTTTTTTAAGTAATGTACGTTTTAAGCAGTTAAAATAAAACTTGATACAACGGTGAAGGTGATAGCTAAAATTTACACTAACAATTATTCATTGTAAAGTCAACATCTCCTGAGGATGCTCCGGTTTTGGAGCGAAACGTGCGTAGAGGGTACATTGCCGAAAATCTGTTTGGTGTGGAGTATAATGATTGAAGAAATTACTAATTACACCATAAAGATTATTTTGCTTTTCGCGGAGTAGGTATAGAAAATTAAAAGCTTCATTTTCATAATATATCATGGATTTCGGCAAAGTAACGCCTGCTTCTATCCAATATACTCTGTAGTGTTTCATATTGCATTTGTGTAATTTATACACTGTTACAATGAAATAATTTTGCACAGCATTAATTAAAATCAGCGTACTTAACGTAAATACTGTTTCAGAGCAGGAATTGTGATTTCCAAATGCCTATCTTTGATCCGTCGTCCGAATAATTTCTAACATTCAGCATTTCTAATCGAGATATTTTATGGTATGAATATTAAATGAATATCAGATATTGCGGAATTTGCTTTCGTACGGATACCGCTGCCTATACCGGATGACATATTGCAATTTCGCTCGTACCTAATGTTAAATTCTAGTTGGAATACTTATTTACCTTCAGCTTAGTACCTACTGCGTGGATTTAGATTCTAATTTTTTTAGTTTAGAAATAACTGATTATTGTTTTGTCTGAGTGAAACCGTCATTAATGTTTCCTAAAAAATGCTATAACAAACCGAACCGTGATCACAGGATCAAAGAAAGTTAAAAAAATTACTCATGCCCACGTTGCTCGTTGCGGTGTTAATTGCGAGATCGAACACGAGTGGTCAACCAACCCAGTTAGTAGTTGATAGATTTCGATAAAGTTAAAATACGTTTTTAACGAACGCCACTGCAATTATTTATTTATGTTCTTAAAAGACCTATGATTTTAAGACCCCAATTTAGGTATATAACTTGTATTCACGTATAATTAGACGCAATTTTTTTAAACTTATGATTGTGTCCTAAAATTATTCCGAATTAATCACACAATACGGAAAATCATCAGAACAGAATCTTGAAGGTAGCCTAAAGAATTTCGCTACTGAGTATCATTAATAAATGATGACCTATCAAAATTCTCTTGATGATGAATGAGTGCGACTAAATTCATAAAAACTAATGATAAGTTATACATGACGATATTATCTTACTCAGTATATTAATAACTCGCTACTCACGACCATAGGCTTCTTCTCATATAGTATCTGCTTTAGATTAGACCGAACTCACAAAATTCTTAAAATCAGCTCCCAATATATCACGCAATATTTTTTCGTAACCGAAAATCTAACTCAGGAAAATCGTAGTAGAGTTAACACCATAGACCAACGAGAGAATTAACATAACATTATGATAACTTATTGAGTATTCTGATCGCGAAGAAAACATAATTAAAAAAACTCAGCAGCGAGTTTTGAAGCTCTAAAAATCAAATATTGGAAGATAGCTTTATACACAGATGTAGAATGAGGACGTTAGAAGGAATCCAAGAGAGGTCAACACTCCATTGTTTTGGTAGTTATAGCTATATGGGTTGGTGCAAATCGACGTGCGGTTATTCCAAAAATACTATTTTATTTCTTAAAAGGTAGATAGGTACATTTTGGTCCAATCATAAAGTTCCTGACAAAAAAAGATTTTCTTTATTAAGTTAGAACACGTCCATAAACCTTTCTTATTATGACACAGAAGCTGTTGGACGAATAACCTTTTTTATATTTGATTAAAATCAGTATTTTTTCTAACAAATCAAATGTTTGTCCTTTTTTTACTTTTTTTGTGGTTTATGTATTTTTTTAAATATATGTATTATTTTAAATTTAATTTTCACATCGTCCTCATAACAAATACAAAAAAAATTATTTATATGGAATAATATTGGTAATAGTTAGTAGGTACCAAATAACACAAATAACTTACATACCAAATACCTACGAGTACGTGTAATTAGTGAAAAGCAATCCCATTATTCATTGACTTCTGAACTTAATAGTAATATATTAAACCAATGACTGAACTAGAATAAACTGTTTTTCCGTGGTAGGAACTTTTCCTTCTAAGTCGCGGGTATAAACTAGTAATTATGACGAAAAGTGGACTAAACATTTATATCACTTTCATCTTCACTGAAATAAAAAATTGCTTCGGTATGAAAACTGAAGTATATTTTAGTTGAAAGTCATTTCATTAATACGAGTACGATTGATACTTTTTCTAGGTGATAACCTAATACCTACTAACGTTTCAAATGCCGTATTTTTGTACCTATCATTGATAAACACGGATAAAACTGTTATTTCACCAAGTTTTTTATTTTACGCAATTAGTTATTTGTGAAGTTACTTCTTTGGCGGCGCTAGTAAAAAATTATGGGTGTGAAGTTATACGATGTAACGAAATGCTCGCGAAAATGGTTACACGATTCTAACAGGATGAAGGTAGTTGCGAACAGCGTACACTTCCAATTGTTAAAGTCCGCGGGCTCATTACGGTGATTTAATTGATTAAATTGTACAAAAATGGCAAATTTAGTTCAGTGAAACTTGTTGGTTCGATGATAAGATAACTTTATAATGCGTTATAATAAAACTTGCATTGTTTTAAATAACTTTTTTTTAATAAGTATCGTTTCTTCTACAAACGTAGGATAAGGCGTAAGATACATTTTTTGTAAACATTTTTAAACTTCTAACGGGTGCACATAAGTCCACACACTTTTTTTTTATAGTAATTATTGATCGACCGAGGATATGGCGCAACTGATTATAAGTGGAATATCATCGCCAATGAACATAGTGCAACATATCATAGTACAATGCAAACTTTCAGTGTGCGGTAGTACTTATAAAGACGAAATACTTATGTCACAAAAAGCTCTGCTAGTACTTAACAAAGCTTTACTTTAAAGTTGGTTAATGTCGAGAAATCCTTTCCCAGCCGATGCATGCAACCTAGAAGGTAGCTTACTTCTAAATAAAACAAAAAACGTGACGGTGTTTGAGATGAACTTACTCGCAGTAAAGTCGGAGGAGTCTTCTGATAGGCTTGAGAAGTGATCTTCTATTCTCTGAAACAATAAAAATAATATCGATTAGTTTCCTATTATAATGATTGCATAAATCATTAATTACGTACATACACAATAATACGTAAGTAAAACCATAAAACATAATTTGTAGAAATTTCATCGGCGATTAAGATTTGTGATAAGTATAGAACTAATTGACAATTATTCGGCTAAAAGTAACTTTCAATTCTTTTATGAAAAAAAACAATTGAAATAGACAAAAGTTAAATAGGTATCAGCAATTTTTTTTACGATTTTAATGTAAATTAGAATTCAAAAAAAAAGAAAAATGTTTTATTCACTTGGACCTCATCATAGGCACTTATGAAGCGTTCATACTTTTAACATGGTACACTAATGTTAGTGATGGTGATAGCTGCATTCGTTAACTTAAAACAAAAGCTAGGAGGGTTCCAAACGCGCCCTGGTATAAGAAGAGCCCACAACAAACTTAGCAAGGTTTGAAATTGTATATGAGTAGATCTAAGAAGCAATAACACCATATATAACTATCGCAAAAAACATAAAGGTAGATCACTATTATGGAGCACATAACTTGGAAAAGTTAGAGGCCCCCGGAGAGTGAAGTTGAAGTCCTATCCACTGGGCTCTCACGGCTTCAACAGGCTAGCCCGCTACCATCTTAGACTGTATCATCACTTACCACCAGGTTAGATTGCAGTCAATGGCTAACTTGTAGTGAAACAAAGAAAAAACTCATCACACATCATATACATCACGGGTCTTTATTTAAAGGTGTTAGCATAAACTCAAAAAAAAAATTCATACACCCAGTCGTTAGAAAAGTTTTGCTTGGTTAATCTAGTAGGTAAGTATATTTACATTCAGCTTAATGCTACAGAATCATGAGTACCCTCGATAACGATTTTTTTTTTTAATCTGGCACCCCTCTGGTCACGTGGGGAATACAAATACCTAGGGTACCCCGCTAAAACTCGTAGCGAGGGGCACCATGGACAAATAATACTACTACATTTAACTATAATTTTTAATGTACCAGTCATTTAGAATAAACGAAAAAAAATATACAACCGAATTAAGAACCTCCTCAAAGTAAAATACTGTTACTTCGTACAACGTATTGACACCTGTATTTAATTTTATATAGGTGTCAATACTTTGTAAAACGCAGGAGGGAAATAAGAGAATTTCAAATATGACGGAAGATCAAGCGAACGCGTTCCATTTCCTTATAAAGTGTAAGTTTATGGACCATCATAGGCAGGCATACATTAATTTAGTTGGGTTGTCATATCTTTTTTGGCTGGTATTATTACCTATCTGTTTACAATTATTACGAAGTACTAGTCAGTAGTCACCCATAATAACAATACTGATCTATAGTAGTCAGTGGCGTGCACTGGGTTTATTACCAGGGTATGCATACAGCAAGAAAATTGCACAAAACGAGTAAATTTCTCCTCATTTTCGAGTTATATATCAATTTTAGGGTAGGCAGTGCTTTTGTGAATGTATGAAGTGCACGCCACTGATAGTAGTACTATAGCTAGTCGGTATGCTAAGTGTGAATAATAGAACGAGGTATTATATCATCTTATAATTATACTTTTGCAATAGTTATCTATCTACGCATTACGTGGGAGTATTTGTCACACTGCTCATACAACACGAGAGCGTGTTTATGAGAGTTTGGCCTATAAATCTAATTTTATACCAGTCACAAATAAATGAAAACTACTTTTAGACCGAGTGTCGAGTGTGACACTGCCTGTTGCATGCCGCACACTAAGGTTGTATCAACACTGAAGCGAAGACGAACATGCCCAATCAGATAACAGAGTGAAGATATGATAACTTTATCTCTCTGTGGCGTAATCCTCATTGATCTGTGGGTTATGAAACCTACCGGATGATGTCGCGCCATATGATTCCGCTTTGTGCGACTAGTAAAGCTTTGTGTACGAAGTTCGTATTTGACCAACCAACGCATCGAACTTTGTCCTCGAGATCTCATCCGTTGCTTTGCCAGAGCTTGCTTTGTTCTCATGTCTCTCTCACTTCTGGAATGTAACCTATATTCTCCAGAATCTTTGAAGACAGTTATTTACTGGTTCGTTCCTTTTTGTTACTTAAAGCTGCTTAAGAATCGATGCGTGGATTCTTCGCGCATTTCAGGGAACTCATTATATTTAAACATCCGTAACTTTCCTAAGTACTAACCGCTTTCAATAATCTAAGTGTGCGAACCGAACTCAGACGCACAATTAGAATATTATTGAAGGACAAGTTCTCGTTTAGTAATAGTTCAGAAACCTTCATTAATGTTGTAGACAGAATTTAAAGTTCATTATATAGTATTACAGGAATTTGAAAAAAAAATTCAATGATATTTAGTATGGTATATCGGTATTTTATGAGGCTGACCGGTGTCATGTCTCATAGAAAACTGAATATAAGTTGGCTAACCACTGTTATTTCTCCCTGACATAGTTATCAAAATAGACTTCTTATTAATTCTATTTTAGGAAGAAAATAATATCACAATCTTACTCTAATCATTCATAAAAACCTTCATCTCCGTTTGCGGACGAAATACAGGATCACGTGATAAGGGTATTGACTTTATTTTCCATTTTGTAAATTAGAGACTTATAAACAGTACCATAAATGTTTAAAGATCAATTCCCATCAAAAAAGTTTCGACTAATTATGAGCACGCAGAATATTTTAAAACCATACAACTAAGATCTTCTGCCACAGTCTGGAAGATGTCATCTCATTCCTATGGATTCTACTAAACGTCAACATAGTTTATGTTTTAATTTCTATACCCGGGTTTGGAGCTCATTTGGAAATTTTTTCTTGATTCCTGTTTGGTTCCATATTTATTATTTCGCAATATTCCGAGAAGAAAACATCATGCTTTAGACTTGAACTGAGAATTTAGCTTGTAGTAATGCCGTGCGCGTCATATATATATATTATGTCATATGCATGTTTTTTTTTAAACTAATCGTTCACTGTCGTCACAAAGTAATATGACTGTCATCATCATTCAACCGGGCGAAAAAGCGATTCAAGTATTATTTTAAGAGCGAAAAAATATTTTGTAAAAATATACCAGAATTGGGATAAAATAATAATGTATTTATTATACACTTTTCAAAGTTAGCGTTCATTAAAAGATACGGAAAGAACGATACGGATACGGAAGAAGATATTGTGTTACTGTGAAGTATTTTTTAAAAGAGGATTTAATTTTTGCCACCACAGCCTTACCAGTGTGTCGAAGCAAAGTTTGTAATACATTTTAAAATAATTGATATAGGATGACGAAATTACAACAAGACCTTTCTTCGGGATACGATAAGCAGTAATTTGAACCCTTCTACTTTAATAAAAATATATCAGGAATTTAATTAAATTGTGTACAATCTTCCCCTAGAACGTAACTACGTCGCAAGACTAATTGCGCGGGATCATACCACTGAAACGGAGTCGAGCAGGGCGATGTTATTAGGAAAAATATTACATTATTATTTATGAATATTAATAACAAAGCTATCTAAATGCGTTTTTTCGCTTCTACTCAAGCGGAGATCTGCGGAGCGAAGACATGCAACAAATAATTTTTGGATTATGTACTTTTAAAAGCGATAAAAATATAATTTTATATACTTATCGGAAATATGGCTGAACCATTTTCGTATGAATTTCGTTCGCTCCGCCGAGTGGAAAGTCCCATTTACCAAAAGTCACATTTAGTGATTGCGTTATCATTTCGTAAAGTGCAGTCTTCTTCGAGAAAGCTTAACCTTAACATCCATAGTCTAACTATTGTGGCTCTTCAAGCACTCAGCTACATTTCACAAGATATGTTCAGGGTGGTTTGAAGTAAGAAAAATTAAATTAAAATCATATTTTAGCTGGGTCGAGCGGTTGGTATCGGTTTTCAACACAATGGGGTTTGGGGAAGATCGCTAAGTACTTTTGATTAATTCAGAGCTTAGAGCATTACAGGTTACCTAACAGAGTACACACCCAGCTTGTTGTTTTTAAATCATCTATAGATGATGATACGTGCAAAAACAAATGGTTCTTAGCTGAAATCAGCGTCATGTCTTTTATGTTCATAAAATGCATGCTATAAATGTAGTCCACAGTTATATGAGTTACAGGGAGGAATTTTTCTTCTTTTCTTTTTATTGTTGTTCAAATTAAATTGTAACAAACATTTCCCAAAAACATCAGCCATCTTCTTAGAAACTTTGCGTTTAATCATTCATTGATCTGAAACTAAAGATAAACTGCTTGTGACTAAGCATGAATATACTCAACTAAATTATTTTTTATTAGTACTAACGTCTCTTTTTATTAGAATACATACCGATGTTTTAAACATATTTCACAAACGACTATTTTACGACTTACGACTAAGTTTCGTCTCTCAAAAGTTTATGATGGTAAAGTAAATGAGCAACCGCCGAATTTCTTGCAGGCTTCTTCTCAGTTGAATCTGCTTCCGAAGTAGAGTCTCTACCACCGGGGTAGAGTCCCTAGACCAAGAACCACTTGAAGTTCTAAGAGTGCTTGTAAAGTTTATATATATTTATTACATTTTTATAAATGAATAATTACATCCACTTGTGTCTTATCCCATCCTACTTGGCCTTGTATCTTTGCGGTCTTATTAAATCCTCCCAGTACATATTATCAGGCTTTACCGGGCTCTTCGCGGCACGAGGTTGGACAGCGCCAATTTCCACACTCGGGGCTTGTTCTCAAAATATCTTTACATAAAAACCAAAACCCAACTCTTTATTTGAATAGTTTAAATTCATCCTCAAACATGCTTAATACTAAAAAAATGAGGCAGTTTTATAATTTTATTTTTGTATCCTTCCAGAATAGGTGATAAATTTATTTTATTGCCGGACTACGATTATAACTCGAAAATTGATTTTGTTTGGACGCGCTAATCTCTGGAATTTTAGTCTTATTGAAATATTTTTTTAATACAAATAAAAAAAAATTGGAGAGAACACTAAGCGGAATAAATGTGATAACGCGTTCAGGCGATGCAATGTGAGGGGTACATACAGTCAACGTTGCATAGGTGTATGGATTAGCAGATGAAAGTTTGTAAGGGGATTTCTCCATGAATGATAGTATATGTTGCTGATAAAATAGCCACTTCTCGATCAAGCTCTTCTTATTTATAAATTCGCGAGTATTTTTTTGATAGCTTATATAATTTATTGAGTAGCCGCTATTGGCGTCCGAAATGTCTTCGGCACATCTGTACTTTTAAATTCAGACCCATGCTAAACTGTTATCTACTTTACCACGCACTAGTCTTAAATTCAATTTAAAATATTCTAAATATTATTATAAATAAGACTGCCAGTATAGTTTAAGCCTACGGAGAAGAATATTATTATCATCGATGTTTCTCATTCGCACATCGGTACCTTGCGTAAAAGAGATAGCGGACATCGGCCACTTTTTATAGAACTACTAGCTGTTGCCCGCGACTTCGTCTGCGTTTGATTTTGTTTTTAAAGTATTCAGTATCGCTAAGCCTTAAATGATTATAGTAGTATATATATATATAACATGTGACTGTCAATTAATTATAGACAAATAATTTGCAATAAAATAAAATTGCGACTATAATTAAAGATCTAAGCTATCCTATCTCTTAAGTTAGACCAGACTGCTCACGGTGTGCCAATTTAATTTAAAATCGGTTAAATAGTTTAGGAGTCCATCGTGGACAAACATCGTGACAGGAGATTTATATATATTAAGATTCGTTAATGGCGCAGGTTATAAAGGAGTATACACACCAAAACAACTCCGGCGGCCAATAGAATCTTGCATCGTTTGAATTGTTTGTCGTCTGTGCACTTACGCCCGAAGTTAATAAACACATCCAAAATCTTTAATTTTGCGGATGCGGATTAAATTTATTAGTTTTATCCTCATATACCGGGAACTGTATAGGAAATGGATGCGGCTACTATATTCAATCTGTAATCTGATTAATAATGTAGTTAGGGGTCTACCACCGCTGTGTTCACCGGTCCTCGTTTCTAAAATTGGGACCACTATGTCCATCGTGTTTCCTTGCTATTCCATACATAGCGATTCCCTCTCCTAAATTCCGATTGTTAATATAATATTCCTTTGTAATTTAGACTTAATGAATAAAAAAAAAACTAAATTTCAACTATTTATGTTATAAATTTAAAATAATGCTTAATTTACGCGTAACTTAATTTCATTTATAACTATAAAAAAGTTAGGTAAGTAATGTTTTAGTAAGTCATACATTTCCAATTTAAATTGAATACGAAAGGCGCAAACATGTCTTTTTCTTAAATCAAATACTAATTCCATGAATAATGACACTGAGACGACTGAGTACAATTTTTGAGTAATTCGGGACGCTTAAAAAAAAAAACTAGGAATTGGCATGTATTTTAAATATTTTAAAGTCTTCTCCAGTGTGGGTTGTGTACTAGTTTTAATAAAAAAAACCATGTATTAAGATAATAATTACCTACTTTAAGCAAACTCATGTTATTTATTTATTTCTATATTAATCATTTTAACAAAATAAAACAGCAAAAAAGAGAAAAAAGTGTAAAATAATTATAACTCAGAAATAACAAAAAAATTGCGGAATATTGATGGGATATTTTCGAATTGGTCTGCGTGGCTTTTTTTCTTTGGACATTTATGCATAAATCAATGCCTTGCATGTCACGTAAGCACTCGTTGCAGGGATGTTTTAAGAAAAGATAATTTGGAAAAAATGTATAGAAACAGGCGTAAAAATCTTTTGTATGTTAATTTCGGATTTATTTCAATAGATGGCATTCTTTAAATAGTATCAAAGTGGTTCATTTACGGATTATTCCTGAACAGTTAGGAATATTTTAGAAAAGTTTGGATGGCTTACATAAAAGGCCAATGTCGTGAAGAAATACCAAGTACCGATGTACCCTTTTTTCAAAAAATTTAATACTTTTGCTTATTCCAATAGTATAATTAGATTGATATGTTATGATATGTGTATGTGTGATTATGTATGTGAAAAAATCTTCAAATAAATGAAAATAAAATTGTATTTGTGCAAAGTATTAATGTTCGAAAGCATTCTGAAAAATTATTTATGACAAAATAAATATTTTAGGTTTTCCTAAATTCTACTAAGTGGTCGAAAACTGGTAAAGTCACCCTATTTATTTTAGTTTAACCAAGGGTATGTTGATACTCATAAAATCAACACATGATTACTAAAATTAAGGTTAAGGTTGTATAAAGTAATAGGGTTAGATAATGTGACATAAACTTTTGCTAGAATTTGAAAGTCAGTAAACTAAGCATTGAAAGAAATAAGATTTTAATTAAATTGATAACACACAAAGGGAGAGCTTTGTCTGAATTATTTGTTATATTATTTAAATATGAGTACCTATCTCCATAAGTATGTATCACCTGCTTAGCAAATGCATCTACATATTGTTATGATAAATAAATTCAACGGACTTAAACATATTATATTTTTAAAATTCTCTCAAGAGAAGAGGCTTGTGTCATGGTTATGATTTTTTTATAATTAATATAAAATATATAAACAATTACTATTCTTTTTTTAAAACCTCAACATTCTTAATTCAAACTTTTCATTCATACAAGTACATGTACAGTGTAAAAAAAGATCCTACTGCTACAACTCTGTGAAAGAGGTACTGAGCTACTGATAAAATATTTATAATATATATTGTTTTCTTAATATGTGTTTATAGAAGCCTGGTTATAATTGAAAAAATAATGCTGCCCATTGGATAAAATAAAAACTATTTACAATAACAGAATGATTAAGGTTTATTCTTAATAGTAAGTATGTATTCGGCCTTGATTATTTCAATGAGGTTTTTTAAATCACATTGCATTTACTCAGATTGTTTCAAACAAACTGTGAAAATGGTATCTAATGTCAAAATAATAAAGTACCACTTTAGAAAAATATAGGTTGGTGTGACTAATTTGCTCGCTATAGGCCTGCATTTAATTCATTAAAATATGTGAAGATGATGAAAAGATTATAACTTAAATTATTAAGGTTTATTGACCATTTTTATAAATCAATAGAAAGTAATTTGTTAATTATGAATTATACTTATACTTTTACTTAACATAGTTACATGGATATGCACGGGCAGTCAGTGAGTTGAAAGTGATAATTACTTTATAGTCTGGTATGATTGAGTACCTTGGCAGACTTTTAATAATAATTAAATAAGGTTTCTGTAGTTTTAATTATTTAATCTTGTTTAAATATGAACAAGAATAAGTTACAATGCAAGTGACAAAGAATTTGCAATCAAATTTTAATCAATATTACAATAGTGCAAAATAAATTTTTAGGTAGGAATAGCTTATAAATAATACAGGATTCACAATTAACAAACTACTTTGAAACATTTCCAAAAACAACTATTTAATATGTACTAAGTAGGTCTAAAAACGCCAGCCATGCAAATAAACAGAAAGTTTGACAGATGGAAAACTTTCACTGCAGCATACTACATACAGCTGCATACCTACACAATAATATAAAAAATAAAACATGCTTAGAACTAAATTAAAAAAAGGATAAATTAAGAATAATATACCATGTGTTTTAATTTATGTATAGCGTAAATGGTTGAGTTCCAATTAGAGGTCGTGTTTATACAAATTGATTAGCTCGCGTAACCAGTTACTACATGGCCAGTATACAGATAAAACGTGGATAAAACTATCACGATGCGGCTAACACATGCCAATGTTATTGTGATTATTTGCTAACACACTGACTTTTTAGAAGAATTTTTACCATACATACCAGCGTATCTTGATCCCCTAAGTCGCGGTAGTAGGACTCTGAATCGGTTTCACTAGAAGTACTGTCTCCTCTAACACATGCTATGGATTTTATAAACAAACCCTTAATTAATTGGCACGTTCCACATTTTTGCATAGTTCTGGTTTAAATGCGACCGAATTAAACCAAGAAGTAACCGAAACCGGACAACTTAAAAAGTTAAACTTTGTTAATTTACAGTTCATAGCGCTAGAAAGTACACTGGATATCTGAAAATGTTTACATTTTTATACTGTGAGCCGAACAAGACCGTCAAGCGAGAAACTTTATAAGTCATGGTTTACCGAAAATAATAGTTTAGAAGTTATTTATCATAAGTTGCAGTAGTACGCGGCGATCGTAATGATGGTTAGCAAACAACTACAACAATTCGTTCGCTCCGCGAGGCTAGCAGCCGTACTGCACGGCAACTTGCGCCTTACGGCCCGGCTTGTTTTTCCCGCTGTTGTAGAGTAGAGGCGCTATAGTCGCTGCCACTCGCTACTGCTCTGCTCTAAGTCTAAACGCGGCAACGCAAGCGAAAACTGACCTAAAACAAAAGTTACTTATACGAAGTTACAGTTCTTTTGCCGTGTCACACGAGAGTAAAGATAAAACGAAATTGGGCACACATGAATGAAGTTCGTCCGAAACCACAATTCATATTTTATGTAAAAACTTAATATTAATTTTATTTCCGCTTTTGATTTTTTATTATTATAACGGTTTTAATATATTTCTTTGACTTTGATGTCTTATCTTATAACTAGGTAAAATCTCAAGCAGGCAATTCGCACGTATTTAATTTTGGGTTAAAGGTATTTCTTTTGTTAGCTAAAGAGGTATAATTTCGTACGTGCACAGCGCACTTTTTTATATATTTTTATCTATTCAAATCTTTAAAAGAAAAAGGTGACTCACTCTGACTCATTAAATCTTTAAAATCTGAAATCTGAAAAACTACTTGAAGTCTAAATAAGTATGGCAAGTAGATGCTGCTGCAGTACCGATTTTAATCATTTGCTAGTCGTTCGTGGCCAGATGATATGCCAGACCAAAATATGCAAAGAAATCAAATATTTGAGAGAAATGCTCCGAGATCGGTATCAAACCAAATATCAAAAGAATGAAGATTTATAAAAAAAACAATTTAACCAACAATCTGTTGTGAACGTTGAAAAGTTTTTTTTTGTTTTTGAGTTTGGTGTACCTACCAATGTACAATTTTTTTATAGTTACTTTTAGGCTTACTTATAAATGGATTATCGTTGGCTACATCTAAGTAGATACATATACCGAGTATCAAAGGTTATCTGACATCACGATAAATCCAATATCGCGTATATGGCAGATCAAAATATGCTAACATACTATACATATTATTATGATGATATTGATGGCTATTTCCATTTGCAAAATACCTTTAGCATCTCCAATGTTTATCTTACGTCACGGTTAACCCATATGGCCGGACGTGAAAGACAAAATACGCAAAATAATATGTACTTATATTCATATATTTAATAGGAATGTTTCGGGTTTAGGATCAAATGAAATATTTCAATCAGTAGTGTACCAAAGTGTATAACAGACCGACTGACTATATTCAATGTCAGGTAGAGCATTTTGGCGTAGTATAAGAGCTTTTTGTGACCGCGATCTTCGGGGGAAATACTAATACTATGCTCATTTTTTCCGCTTAGCCGCACTGTTGCAATGTTGTGTACGGTCTTACTAGCACATGAAGCTTAACACCTACCCGAGGACGGACGTTGTAGGACATCCCTGCGAAGTCCTTGTTTAAATGCAATAGATTCACACTTGGCCATCAATTATTGAGACCTTTGCAACAAAGCTTTCCTCCAGCTTCCGCTAACGCTTGCGTTCCTGTAACTACATGAGTTTCGGCTCGTCGTCCCAACGTCAATGCTGTCGGCCTATGTTTTCTGATAGCAATGTGTTACTAGTGTATCTTGGAGCATGTGACCCGTCACCTCCACTTAAGCCGAAAGTGTCCGTTACTAAGGTTTTTTCTCTAATATCTGAAGTCCTGGTAAGTAATCTTGGGTATGTCTTCTCGGTTGTTTGTGTAAAAGTGTATTCTTTAATTAACATACCCTATAACTTCTTCTCCTATCGTTATTCGTGTTGAGATACCACCCACGTTTGTCTGACACCGAAATAGATACTAACAATCGTTTTGTATCATGATTTCCAATTTTGCGGATGATTCTGTAAATACTTAGAACTATGTCATCCGTAAATCTTAGGTGATGAAGTCCTTTTCCATTTACTTTTAAACCCTTATCGTTCCAGTTCAGATTTTGGAATACTTAATATAAATAATATTCGTTAAATTAAATTCGATTACGCACGCAAGCATTAGCGCGCGAGCATTATTTTCTTACAAAAAATCATCTTTTAGTAATCATCTGTAAAAGAGAAAACTTAAAAAAAAAAAAAAAAAAAAGTTCAAAAACTCCCTCCCGACTACAGATTACTTTAATTTTCATAGTTGTCTAAAACATAAAAGCTAAGTAGATTAAGTTTTACATCAGTGAGATTACATTTAAGAGAAACATAGTAAATCAATATGTTAAATGTATTAAATCCGGATTTAATAACAATGATCTTAAATTATTTAACAAAGAGGTGTAGTCGGTGGCGACCGTACCTAGTGATGTTCATTTTATCGGTGCTTTTCTTAAACTGCCAATTGTAACCGTGTTAAACCACCAACGTCGTTTGAGTTACTTTAGAATAACAAAAAATGTCTGCTACTGGAGTTTTTCTGTAATATCTGAAGTCCTGATAATCTATTCTTGTGATTGTTTTCTTTGTTTGTTTTTCGTTGTTGATCCTTAGAAGGATTTATCGTCCCAGAAAAGTGTATTTTTTAACATACTCTAAAATTTCTCCTCCTATCGTAACTCGCATTGAGATGCCGTGCCGCCCACGTTTTTCTGACACCGAAATACTCGCAGCTACTTACAATCGTTATGTATCATCATTTAATTATAAATAAATTGACTACATAAATACTCTTAATTTTTTTATTATGCCACAACAACCCATCAGCGCAATTGTTAAAAATATATTTTTTTTTATGAATGTTTGTCTGCTCTCTTTAGAATTTTTCGATCTTGTGAGAGGGGAGCGGAGCGACTTGCTTCCTTGCAGCCTTGTCGTTAAGAAATGCGTGTCGTGTAGTTTTAATACATTTTTTTAACTTAAGTAAAGATATATAATATTACCTTCGGCATCATATTGCTATAAAAGCATGTACCCATCCCGAAAAAGATATCTGTACTTTTCGCAGACGATATGCAGATATCAATAATTTATGTCCGTTTCTTGAAAGTCGATTATTTATATTGACCTTTTGTTTATAATGACTAATCTTTTATAAAGATATTATATTTTTATAAATATATTGCGAAGCTGCTGTAAGTATACCTATTTCGCCTCGCGTAATCTCGTAATCGTAAGTAGCTTGGCTTCAGGAGACGTGGATTATACAAATGCATCAATCAGCTATCTTCTTAAATTAATAATTAATTTTATTTTCATCACACTTGCTCGTAACGTGGGTCTTATTACATCAGTATAAGTCTCATCTCTCTCTGGTCTATCATTCATCACTGAAGATCGTGGTCCTGTCCTGGTAAACTGTCTCCATTCGCTTCTGTTGAAGGCCATTTTGGCGATTTGTTAGCAACGGCACGAGTTTGACTTTTTCAAATGGTCAGCCCGTCTTGTTGAGGACCGGCCCCCATAATCTACTATTGTATACCGGCGTGATTGCTCTCACTAGGGTTTGTCTCATACCATTCAACCATTCGTCCAAATTATATGCAGTAAATAAAACCTCTTCATAATATTAGAATGACTAATATTATGAAGAGGTAAAATTTGTGAGTGTGTGAATTTGTGGACTTCTGAGATTGTCCGGAATCTAAAGAACCGATTTTAAAAATACTTTTATTAATATATTTGTGATTTAATAGACTGTATATTAACTTCAAAACTGAACAGAACTTTTTGCGGTAGACGGTTTGCAAACTAAGTTGGAGAAAAACGGCCGAAAGAATAAAATATATTCAGTAAAATTTAGTATATGTAAGCTAATTAAATTTTATTGAATATATTACTAAGCTAAACGCGGCGAAATCAAGATATAAGATCAAACCTTCTGTTGCAAACTTCCTTAACTATAAGCGGCTGCGGAATCGGTGTCTCAAGATGTGCAGAGACGCTCAAATTGTGGAAATTTTTGGAAACTTTGGGCATTGGTCGCCGGCAAAAAAGTGTTCCTGATAAAGATGCTTTGAATCGTCATTTCAGTAATGTTACAACTAATATTAGTCGCAAATCTGAAACTCTGGCTCCGATAAGCTCGCGTTCAAAGCCTAGTTTTCCATTGTTCCAATTTAGCGTGGTCAGTCCTGGTGAAATAAAGAAGCACATACAAAAAGATAAATCAGATGCTTTTGGAAATGACGGTATCAGCCGTAAGATGATACTGTTAAGTTTAGATTATATCTTACACGTTCTGTGCTACTTATTTGATCAATCACTCTCATCTAGCACCTTTCCTAGTACCTGGCGTATAGCTTAGGTCATACCTATTCTTAAAAGTTCTAACCCGTCTTTGTTTTCTCATTTCCGACGTATTTCTATTCTTCCGTTCTTATCTAAAGTCCTGGAACGTATTGTTAATTCTCAATTATCTTTATTTCTTTCTAAAAAAAATAAAAGTGCTAAACTTTTCAATCTGGCTTTCGTCGTGGGCACAGCATTGTCACGGGTTTAACCAATGTCTGCGATGATATACGTTTAGGAATTGATAATAAGCAGGTGCCCATTTTGGCTTTGCTAGATTTTTCTAATGCATTCAACACTGTGGATTTTAAGATTCGCTTGGCCATACTCGATTCCATTAATATTTTTTCACCTGTTGTTAGATGGTTCCATTCTTATTTAAATGATCGTATGCAATGTATCAGAGTCAAAGATAAATTCTCTACTTACTGCCGCCTCCTTCCTGGTGTTGTGGTTGGTGTGCTATCTCCTAATAAATAAAATAAATAGACTTTAGATCAGCAGACCTTAGATCTGTGACGTAGAGTCAATTATTTTGAGTGATTTTTTTCTGGTATTCCACAAGTCCCTTTTGATGAGTCTCTGCTAACTTATAGCAAAACTGTGAAAAACCTAGGAATTCTCATAGACAGCAGTTTATCTTGGAGGCCGCAAGTAGCCCATGTGAGCCAGAGAGTTTTTGACGCCTTTGGGTCCTTAAAAAGATGGAAAAATCTCTTGCCTATCAAGACTAAGATTTTATTAGCCAATACTATTCTTCTTCATGTTTTAGACTTGACTGAGGAAAAGCTGGAGCTACTGCAAAACTTATGCATAAGATTCATATTTGGTCTTAGGAAATATGATCACATCTCTGAGTATCGCAAAAAACCGTAGTGGCTTCGTATTAGGCATCGGCGTAATCTGCATGTCTTTTCAATCCTGTATTCTACTCTTTTTCATCCTTGGACACCACTCTACCTTAAACCACAAAGGATTTAATATCCTTGGCCCGTGTCCGTCTCAAAGATCTCAGCGATCTGCTATGGAGAATATTCTCAGAATGATGAAATGTGAGTCTCAAAGTTACTCGGAATCCTTCACAATAAAAGCTGCAACGCTGTGGAATGCACTCCCTGACGATATTCGTCGCTCTAAATCCCTAGCTATTTTCAAAAGCCGTGTAAGGCATCACTATTTGTCATTATAATTATGTTCTTCGTATATGTGCATTTATATATCTACTAGCTGTTGCCCGCGACTTCGTCTGCATTTGATTTTGTTTTTGATGTGGCATTCAATTTGGTTGTAGTTCATAATAAAAATTAAAGTTTTCAGTATCGCTAACTCTATAATTAAATCGGTTACAATTTGTTATGGTATAAAATCGTCAAACACTTTCATCCCATCTCCCAGAGGAACCGAGCTTAATGTCGGGATAAAAAGTATCCTATATTACTTCTAACACTTCCAAGAATATGTGTACAAAGTTTCATGAGGATCGGTTCAGTAGTTTTTGCGTGAAAGCGTAACAAACAAACTTACATTGACATTTATAATATTAGTAGGGTATCAATAGTAAATATATATAAATATTTATAATTGTATTGTATATACAATTATATAAGTCTTATTTTATTTTTCACTTTTAATAATTTATTATATTAGTTATTAGTAGTATGTACTTTAGTATGTAAATGTATGTATTGTTTATTGTAATTGCGATTTACCGTCTCTCATGTATATTCCTATCGTTAAGGTTACCTGGCAGAGATCACTTTTAGTGATAAGGTCGCCTTTTGCTTCTAATTTTTAATTTCTCGTTAAAATTAATGTTTTATACTGCATATAATTAGGAAGAATGGTTTAATGGTATGGAACCGCGACATGTCGTAATCTTCTGAGTGATCTTAATTCTATTAGGCGGTTTTTTTTATATGTTTAACATGTCAATCTATTTACAAATAATCTACGTTGGCGGGTCCGGGTCGGAACTCCTGTAATATTTTGATACTAAATAATAACATATGATTTTTAACTGCACAATGTTTCTGTGATGAACATGATTGCTTTTTGGTGTCTTGCTGTTTATCTGTATGTTATAAGTATTTATGTGTATTATTCAAGAAAATATTCATCCGTAAGCTTAGCGATATTATACTACTATGTATGTATACTATGACAATAGGTACATGTGCGTATTGACATAGTATATTTATTTATAATTACATCACGAGTAAAAATTTTTAAAGGCCAATGAATTCAGTTCTGATATATAGCTTTTGGAGTTTGTTCGTTTAACGCACTAATCTCAGGAACTGCTGGTTTGAGTAGGTTTTTTTTGTGTTGGAACTACTGTTACTAATTTACCTTAAAGCAAAATATAACATCACGCTACGACCAACAGAGAAATGTTGTAAAAACAGCGAAAAATATCCTTTTTGACACATACCGATGCGTGCGATGCATAAATGGTAAACGTAAAGCCAAAACGACGGAAGTAGGTAGTAAGTAAGTGTGTCGGAATTGTTCCTTTTTATAATCTAACAGTTCGCGACAACATATTATGACTACCTTTTAAAATTGGCTCATACGCGGACAAAGTCGCGAGGGACCGCTAGTATACTATAATTAAATTGTATGTACGATAAAAATGAAGTTTTTGAAGTGAAGCTACTTAGACGGGAAAATAATAATGTTTCAGAATGAGAATTGTGTTAGGTTGTTATTAAATAAGCCCCGTTTTTTGGTCCCGATTTTCTTGCCAGCTTGAATGAGGAAAGTTAAGATTAGGAGTTGCCGCGTCAAAAGTTAACTTTAATTTCTTGTATTGTTCCAAACTTATTAAACGGTGGTAGGTAGTTAAGTTGAGCATTAACCCGGCTTCATTGGGGTGCAAAAGTTTTGTACGGACGCGGTTAGGATGGGTCTCCTAGACCCGCTTGTTAGATATGAACTCTACCAGTTTATTGATGTACCTAGAAGATAATTTGTAATCGCGTTTAGTTTTTTAGGTATTCAAGTAAATAAATAGAAGGAAAAAATCATTTTGTATATTTTTTAATTGCAATCATCATAATCTTATAATATTAATTAATAACCTTAGTTTTAATCTTTTAATGGCACATTTTTTAGAATTTCAAAGTAAAAGTCAAAGCCAAAAATATCTTTATTCAAGTAGGCCCATAGGTGCGCACTTTTGAAGCGTACATTACATAAGAGTTACATGGTAGTGAGATGATGGCGATAACCATATTCGTAAACTTAAAACTTAAGCTAAGTGGGTTCCAATAGCGTCCTGGTCCTTTATATATAATAGGACTTTTCTATTAGCTTACGTTTAATACAAACTTTGAACTTTTTAAGAGACATCTCCAAGATGTCAATAGGTAGTTTATTGTAGAATTGTATTTCCTGTAAACGAATAACTGTAAGTTTATTCTTACTTCTAATGTTTAAATTATTGCAGTCACATTTTCTCTTAAATTTAGAAATGTTTTTATGAACATTATTTCTCTTTATCACTCTTCTTATCTGACAGCTTTATACCCAAGAAAAACTCTTAGAATTTTTTCATAGTCGTTCTACCTCTTCTCGATCCATTTTTCAACTATCAACACAAAAATATAAAAAGCTATATAACATAAAAGCCTTAACACACAGAAAATAACTTGAATCATATTAATCCAAAATGGCGCAAAATTGTTACACTTACTACGGCGCTGGGTCTCACGTACCTGTTTCAACTTTGCGTACGTGTTGCTACCAGTGCGGGCGCCTTCCGACGCGCGCTTATAGAGACTCAACAGCTACAGCTACTGTGATAAACGGCAGTGTCTTACGCACAGTAACCGAATTGAAAGCAAAATCAAATGAGTCTCACAGACCCAACCCCCATGACGCTGGGTTAAAGAACTTTCAACGACCATGCTTAAAAAGTTAGTCGGTGTTGTTTCAATTCAGTTTGAAACGACCTCAAAGTAATACTGAACTTTAAACCTGTTTGATGTGATTTATAATGCAGTTGATTTTATACAGATATAAGTAAAAAGGAAACTTTATTATCTTTTAAAAATGTAACGTTTGTTCTCTATAACTTCTTCTGTATTTTTTGGGCGCAAATAAAGAGTGAATAAATAAATAAATAAATAAATATAACGATAGTTCTTTATAAAGAAATCTGGCGAAATAAAGTAAAGTATTACTAAACTGTCACTTTAAACATAACAATAACTATAACGTACGTACTATTTATGCAACTGATACCTATAATGAAACTACGTAGGTATAGTTATATGATACAACATTTTATTGGAGACATTGTATATACATATATTACATATTCATGTATGAAAAATAACGCCTTCGGTGGATGGTGGTTATGATCTTAGTTTTGACAGTTACATAAGAACGTAATAGGCTTAGAAGTGTTAGAACCCAGAACAGTAAAGCAAATAAAAATAAAAAAGTACAAACAACAAGAAACGAGAACTCAAACGGAAGACTTTATTACTCCTAACTGGTCTTTACTCGTTTCAGGTAGAGGCACAAAAGGGCTAGGGCTTGCAGTAAAGCAAGTTTAAAAAAATTTATTTATTGATTCTGTGGGAAAGAATAAAGAATAAAAATTATACCTGTATCTGAGGTCTGATAGGTACCTTGGCTGATACAACCTGGACGTATTTTATCATTTATAATTAGGTGTATTATATATAGTCCATTTGAACATTGTTAAAATAATATATTTATAAAAAATAGTAAATTTATCTGATGAATATTGTACGTATTTTTATTTATATTCGAATTGACATTTATTTTTTTATATATCTTAAATATATATAAAAGGGAAAGTTTGTGGGTATGTTTCGTATAGGCTCCGTAACGGCTGGACCGATTGCAATGAAACTTTTAGGGAATCTCCGGATTGACCTGGCGGGTAATCCTGTTAAGTTTGGTGACGATCGGAGCAGTCCTATTTTTGAACTGTCAAACTGTCAAATAGAGCTTTTATTTACTATGAAGATGTTCTATTGCTGGGTTTACATGGGTGTAGATAATGATCTTCACCCGCTCGAGAAGAGAATAGAAGAGAATGAATATGGAGAGAAATAAATGATTTAATATATTATGAGACTGAGGATATTTATTTATTTATTTATGATTATGTCAACACAGATCGACTCGAGCGTCTAAATGAGCGACAACATGTACCAAACCAAAAAATAATAATTATGAGCCGTCACGGGACGCTTGGCTGATGTGAAACATCGAAATTGATTTGTATAAGTTATATGCATAAAACAACAGATTGCAACAGGAGTCACATGTGGCATACTGAAAAGTTAAAAGCATTACAATCATGGTGTTATTTTGCTCTCTTAGTAGGAGGCGGCACACATTCACTTTTGTCAGACATATTTTATTGGTAAAAATATTTTTATAAGTAGACACACAGGTTATCCTCACATGTGTAACGTAGTAAACAATACTGTATACACTGTACACAATACTACGTATGTAGCATGTATCCCCACACAATCAGGTTGTCTATCGCTTATAGATGTTTCACATCAAATCTTACATACGATTTAGAACTCTATTACAGCCGAATAAGTCTTTTAGTAAAATGCTCCACTGATCTTGATGGGCCGATTTTTTTTCTATGCTAAACGCGCCATCTACATTATAGTTATATTATAGTTCCGGAAATCACCGCATGATGGCAGCCCAATGAAATTAATAATTAATAATTACTATTTAAAACACCAGTTGTGACCTATCCTAAGCAGCCGAGTACTTGAATCTGGGAGAATACCTGAGATCCTAGCAACAATGCAGGCTGGAGGGTTGAAATAAATACATAATCATGCAAACTTGTAATTTGAAACATCAATAATTGCTTGCATGACAAACGCTTATTTAAAAAAAGTTCGCAAACTAAATTTGAGAAGTAAATGCCCATGATCAGTAATAATAATAATATAACAGTAATCACTCGTCTTAAATTTAACCATCATAACATTGTTGTTATGATGACAAATCATGTAAAATACCAGACTTGGATCCGGAAAACGGAATTTAGCACCAATTTACATCCGTGACAAAGTACTCATGCATGCTTTAGCAGTTAATCGGCGTTGAGTTATTCGTGCACAAAGATTGCCACCCAATTTACTCTGTATGCTAGTTACTTTAGCTTCGAAAAGATGGCGTTGTTCGCACGAAAAATTGAACAGCCAAAGAATAAATAAAACAATAGTGTAATAGAACGAATCATAGGCGATGATCATTTTGTAGACTAGTTTTTGCCCTTGTCGTCATCCGTGTGGATTTGTTTTAAAATAAAAGGAAGCCTATCAAGTAATCCATATAATATTAATAATGATGGATCATTGATGGGTGGGCTACAGATTAGCTCGGCCCGTTTATAGTTTAAAAACGTAAAGTAACCAGTAGTTAGAATAGGGGCAATATTTATTATATTCTGCTCAGCAGGAAAAATTATATCCCCCGATTATATCTCCTGACAAGGGATATAATTAACGTGCCCACCTGCTAAATCACTGGAACTTGGAATAGGAGAAGTGTACCACCGTTTATTAATACAGATATATTATTTGGATATAATATCCACTTGTGTGCCAGTGCTCTGCAGGGCTAGCACGGGCAGGAGATAAAAATCAAATCCCCCGATTATATCCTCTGACAAGGGATATGGTAATTAAAATGTTAGTTCCGGATAACAGCGTCCCACTTACAGCGCCAAAATGGCGTCAAAAGTAGACACCGTTGTTTTTTTATTGAAGTGATAAATGAGTCCCACGAGTTTCTCTGGAACTAATATTAATGTGTATTTGGTAATTAAAATTTTATTATATTAGTTCCGGATAACAGCGTCCCACTTACAGCGCCAAAATGGCGTCTGTCAATTGGAGACAAAAACAAAGTGGCAGCAGCTTGTGCAATGGTAATAATATTTATTAGAGGTCAGTAGTTGGTCAGCGTAAGGATAAAACTATTTTTAATGTCTTTGTTGCCATTGCTTCAAGATACTGATACTTCAAGACCTACATTATTTTAGTTTAAAATGAACTTTAACTTAATTAAATAATTGGAAACACAATAATATTTTCATTGTGAACGTTGATATTTATCCCTTTTTATTGATAATGTTACCATCAAACTTTTAACTAAAATAATTACAGTAGAGGTCATGGGCCAGTGGCATGGTGCAGGTGCCAAGAATTCTCGCTGCGTTTACTCGCTGAGCAGCCACGCTAAATATTTAACGTAACAATTGAGCTTAAAAACTAAACATACTTGTAATTTACTTCAATGTCGGACACTAGAATTTTTGTTGCCTGCAACTCGGATACGTTTAATCGACTTTTACCTGAAGTCTCTGTGTTATTAAACTGTCAAGTTGTGTATCTCTGCATGAATCAGAAACTCTTTTAAGAGATCGGCCTTCTTCAGTGGTTATATCATTACATAAATCTGAAGTTGGTGTGACTTTATGGACTGATTTAGGAAGTTTTAAACGCTGTCCTTTTCATATACTTTACCGAAGAAAAAACCATTTCGTCCAGACAATCCAGACCATTTAGTGTAGTTCTGTATACAGTATTCAGCACTAACTTGTGCTTGTTTAGAGATTATATGAATCGGCACCAGTGAACATGGTACATGCGCGAATGTCTCCGAGTGCCTAGTGATAGATTGTCTATCTATTCGATCGCGTCAAATTGTCAAATTACTTGTATGGAATAGAAGTAAAAGAGTGACATCGTAGAATAGGTAGACGTTAGTAGAAAATCTCACAAGTACCAAGGCCGTCCAAGTAAGGGTGTTCGATCAGTTAATCGTTAGGTACATGGATTTAAATCAAGAACGAAACGAAAAGTTTTTAACAAATTTTATTTCAATTAAGTAAGTAGGTTCAATTTAAACACCAATCATTTACAAAATGCATAATATCATACCACAAACTACGTTTACATAGATAACAGTGCAATTAATAACAACGTATATATCTAGCTACGACAATAATAATAATAATTATACAATTAAATCTAAATAGATACAAAATAATGCTTTAGAGACCCGAGGATATAAATTTTAGGTTTGAATAATTAAAATACACATTAAAGATTAAATACGTACAAAATTCTACATAGTTAAGTTTTAAATATAATTGCTGTTTTAATGTGAAATCGGTATGTGAAAGGTGACGATATTAGTGTTTTGACGAACGAAGAAACTTTCGGCATTTTTGTTGTCAGCAAAATCGAGGATCTATAATCACTTATTTAAGTGACAACCCATCATACTTATATATATATATATAAGTAGTATTTGTATGCATGTTAGTTTATTTATAATTTTAATAGATAATTTACCTTAAATACTAAATCTAATATTTGATGAAACTTACTATCTCCTCTCTAATTAATTGACCGGTGTAATTATAGAGCCATGACTTTTGTTTTTTTTAACATAACATTCGATTTGTCACAGTATCTAAATTAATCCTGCTATAAATATTAAATGAAATACCAAAAAATGAAGGTTAAGTTTTGGTACATACCTTATTTCTTATAATAAAAAACATGACGATTGAGTCAAAAGGGCCTTTGCTCGTAAAACACACGTTTTTGAACTCATTTTATTATTAAATGAAAAACAAAATAAAAAGACATATGGTATACATAGTGCTGGAAAGTTTGGTTAGAAATGCTTGCTATTATTATATTTTATATGCTTTCAAACTTTAAAGTAATTGCTAATATCAAACAGAAAGTAAGTAGTTCATGTTGTTTTGTTCAATTATTAAGTACTTCCTGATCATCCTCTAAACTCATTGCTTATTGTCCGGTGGATTGAAAAATTCCCAGTGATGATGATGTATTGTTCTACTATCACTTAAACCGAACATGATCAATCCTGCAATCAAAACGAGAAATATAACCATTGCCATTTGAACATCCCTTTTATCTTCTGTTCCACTTATGTAGGACATGAATGTATTGAAAATATTTCTAAAAGTTCTACTTATAGAATTCTGACATACACGAAGAAATTGGGCCCCAGCTTCCGTTATTGAAGGTTCGTGAGCTCTAGCCTGTGGCGGCATTCGCCTCGGTGAGGGTCTAGGCTTGTTTTCATCGGAGCTAGATTCACTGAGTGGAACTGTTGGTTTCCTTTTTGACCGTCGAAGTGGCGGCGGCGGCGCTGGAAGCTGTTCATGAAATTCGCCTACGTGTCGTTCCCGGAATGAACTAGCCTGCTGCAATGATGTCGATGGGATTGACATGTCCTGTAGATATGAATATAAAAGCGGAGTTAAGTCAGGAGGGGGTGGTCGTTGTGGTGGCACAGTAATTTCTTCAATAGTTTCAGAAGGTACTTCGGCCGAAGGTGAAGTTTTAGTTTCCGCTGGTGGAGATTCTGTTTGAGTTTCCTCTTCTCTACTTATTGGCCTTGCTACTTCCACCATTTCAATCGTTTGTGTAGCTGGCTGTTGTATAGTCGTAGCTGAGATAGTTGAAATTTCAGCAAATTTTTTGACTATTTCGTCAATAACTGATTGTGAAAATTCTATTCCGTTTACTGAAATGTGACCCGACTTGGAGTCTAATTCGTTTACATTTAATGTCATTCCTTCAATATCGGACACTAGAATTTTTGTTGCCTGCAACTCGGATACGTTTAATCGACCCACATCCAAATCTTTTACCTGAAGTCTCTGTGTTATTAAATTGTCAAGTTGTACATCTCTGCATGAATCAGAAACTCTTTTAAGAGCTCGGCCTTCTTCCGTGGTTATATCATTACATAAATCTGAATTTGGTGTGACTTTATGGACTGATTTAGGAAGTGGTGGTACATCTGGTATCTGAGATTCATCAATATTAATATGTTTTACAGTCAAAGAGGCTTCAGTTAAGATTTCATCTTTTTCATTTATTTTAGTAGGACTTGATACACGTTTTTCCACTAATATAACCGCCGGTGAAGTACGGCCAAGGTTTTGTTTAGAATAATCAGACATTTTAGGATCTGACAATTTCAGAGACTTTTCCGACCTTGAAACAGAACGGGAAGGACGACGTGGCTGGACACGTTTATCACAAACTTTACCCAGTATGGATTCTTCATCGATAATGTCTCTTAATGAGCTAGTCATAGATACATCTAGATTATCATCAAGTCCTAAATCAAATTCAATGTCATCTGGTAAAGGGTCTGTTTGGGTCGAAACTTCAATTTCAACCACATCTTCAGTTTCGTCTGTACTGAATCTAGGGGAAGTTTGCAATTGTGTCTCTGATTTAGATTTGTAATGTTCTATTATGTCATCTGATTTTTTTCGTCTCGGTCCTCTTGGTGGACGTGGTGGAGGAGGTAAAGGTCGATCTTTCATTTTGCTCACAACTTCTCCTGATTGAAGGTCTTTGTGTACTTCTTCGAACTGAGGTTCACCTATTTCATCGTACTGCGTAACATTTCCGTTAAAGGAATCTTTTCTAAAACTATTTAAAGTCATAAGGCTAGTCGATGATTTCTTTCTCGGCGGCCGATTTGGTAGAGCAGACTTAATACCCGACACTGTGTAATATTTACGTTCAGAACTGTTACTTTTGCGTCTAACTGGTGGTGTTTTACTTTTTGATCGTCTAGTTATTTTACCCGATATGTAACTTTTATCAACCGTAGCATAGCCAGGACTTTCTTGTCGTGTACTTGCTTCTAATTTCATATCCTCAGTGACAGGTATTTGAGTATCAAGAATTAAAGATTCAGCTCCATGTGAAGTTCGATCATCATCACATACAGACGTCGTCCGAGAGCTTCTGGATCGATTTCGTCTTGGAGCCAAAGGGCTTTGTTCAGCTGCTGACTTATAAGAATGAGGAACAATGTATTCGTGTTCGGTTCTATATACGATGATCTGTAAATGAAATGTAATAATTTAACAATACTTATATCATTATAATTGCGAAAATGTGTGTCTTATTAACGTTCGTTTTGACCACTCTGATGAAAAGAACTTAGGAGTTTATTTTTCGGAATAAAAAAAATGAAATTTGACACATCACTAATTTACATTTTGTACTTTTATTCCGAAAAAAAAACCCCCGAGAACGGATCACACGCAACAGCTACTGCACGATAAGTAGTAGTTTTCCAATTATTTTTCATATTTAGGTAATATAATAAAGTATGTTTACGAGTAAACTGAAATACGATTAGTGGTTTACTAAGTTCGTTTGCCTGTGCAAAATCATCTCAATATAATATTAAAGCTGACCTTATTCTCTGGAATATTTAGCTTTACTTTTGAACTAGGTCAACAATCAAATGACGGCAGGCGTCTATAAATACAATTTACGTTTCGTCCAAAAGTTTATCTATGCATTGGACATCTGCCAGTACCAATTGCCCACACTGAATTTAACTCCACTCTAATATTATGAGGACATTTAATGTTTCATTAAATAATACGAAAATTCAGTTACGTATTTAAAAAGGGCAATAGTTACCCACCGTACAAAAAAATAAACGCTCAGTTTTATGTATAATTTACTTTAGGCGTCTTTTGCGTAATATTATTAAAGAAGAAAATTCACTCTTTGATTCACTTAGTCACATTACATTAGTTTCCCACCTAAGGTTTGATGGTATGGTGCTAATAATTCTGGTATACAAATATTTTGAAAGAAAATTAGATTTAACATCAAGAGATATTGCTGTTTTTCCACAAAAAGCATATTAAAAATTTTGGCAATTTAGTTTCGTAACTTAACTTTAAGACCTGTCTATTTAATTTAAAGAATTAAATGCTTAACAGAATTGGCACCATTATCATTCGAGATGAAAGAAATCCACCGGTGTAACAATGTGCATTATTTTAAATCGTTGGTGCATTTTCGAGTACATTTATTTTTCTCTATATTGGTTTACAACAATATAGATTGTGAAATTCTGCAATCTTTCAAATTTTTTTATATATTTTTACCAAATATTGATGTTATGTCCAAATAATAATTTATCACAACATCCGATGGTAAACCTATTCAATATATTATTGTTCACTGCACAGATTATTATTATTATTTTACTACTATATTACCTCATTTTAATATTTTTTTTTAGTTAACATCAAATAGTAGCTTAATTTGTTTAAAATAATAATATTTTTACTTACATCTTCGTTCTGGTTCTTGGATGATTGCCACATATCTGGTACAGTAAAGCTATTTAACGACGAATGTTTATGGTCCTTTTTTATAGTCTTTTTCTTCCTTTTTGGTGGCATAGGAAGAGTTTTTGACTGGATCGTGAGACTATCCGGATATTCTATAACATCATCATTTGCATATTCATGTATAGATTGTAGATCTGTAGTTGGTTTTAAGTCAAATTCATTGGCTGAACTATGAAAGTCGATTTCTCTATCAGCAGCATCACCATTTAATTTCTTGTTATCTAGCTGATCCTCTGAAAGTCCTAAGTCTATCTCACTAAATTGCATGCTGGCATTCACACTGTCATCTATGTATTTAATTGACTCAGTTTCTTTTTTCTTTCGTTTGGCTCTTGAAGGTCTAACAGGTGGGAATGTGTAATATCCATCATCTCTTTCATTTATATCCTCGGTTGAATACCTCATAGCCTCACTATCATCAATCATAAGTTCCGAATCCACTTCTGGTTCTGGTTCGTTAGCATAAATATTTTTTATTCCCTCAGAGCTTCCCATTACAGCGAGAACATTTTTGGGAATATTAAATGCTTGTCGTATTTCATCGCTTAAGTATTCTCGAACTTGAATATTTTCGCGAGAAATTCCTCTCGGTCGTACAAAAAATTCGTCATTATTTAATTCGTTTATATGAGTATATTCTTGATTAGACGGTGATACATCTAGAGTAGAGCTAGTATTGTCATTTAGGTTTTGTGGATTTTGCTCATCATCTACGTATTCTTGGTCCAATTTATCAAAATCATACGTGGTACTAAACTGCTTTCTTCCTTCAGTTTCAGTACCATAGTTGGCGTCATTATCAACAATACCGTACTCTCGTGGTTGTTCTGATGTATCTGGTATATACGATGAAAGTTCATCTTGATTACTTTTTTTCATCCTCGTAAATGTGAATATTGGAGGTGGTGTATCTTCTCTGTTTAATGTTGGAGAAGAAGAGGTTTTTGTTAATGGAGGTTTTTTCTTCCTACTAAATAATCTTGGATACGTTTTAGCTTCAAATTCTACGGAGGCAACATTTTGTAAGTCTGATGTTGATCCTGACATATTGCTATCAATTCTCTGCTCCTTTTTTCTACCAAGACTAGCAAAACTTATTTTTGGCCGTTCAGGCATTTTAAATTTAGGAAATTCACCAACATTAAACTTAGGTCGATCTGGAAAACTAAATTTTTTTCGGTCACCAAACGATAACTTTTCAGATATATTGATTTTTTTAAATTTAGGTCTCTCTGGCAAACTGAATTTTCGTCTGTCTGGCAAGGAGAGTTTTGGTCGATCTGGCATTTTAAACTTAGGCCTCTCTGGTAAGCTAAATTGCTTATTTCTTATATTATGTAATTTAGCTTTTAATTTCCCAGCTTGTGATTTTAATTTGCCTGTTCCTTCTTTAATACGTTGTTGTATTTTGTTCTCTGTAACATCAGAATTTTTGTTCCGACTACTTCGTTTTAAAGGCAAGTTTTCTAATGCAGAAGAATCCTCAACTTGACTCGTACTAACTTCACATTCAGTTCTCGATGCACTTGAAGGTGTATTTACAAAAAACCGGTCTTCAATGTCTTTCTGTAAAGCTTCAGCATTTATCAAACTCTCATTTTTTTCTTCGTTTGTATTAACTTTCTCATCATCTTCAATGTGGTCATCTTCATCAGAAGTATGTTGTAAATATTTTCGCTCCAACGAGGTTGTACTAGATAGCTCGTCTTCAGTTTTAACCATGACTGGTTTTTCATCTAGACTTGGTGAAGTATAAATTATATTAGGAGGCGGCTTTTCAATTATTTCATATTCGTGATCACTAAAAAAAGAAAATTATTTTAATTACTGGGAATATGCACGTCTTGATAATAATTAAAATATATGAGTAAATAAAAAACTTTCGCTACATTATAAAGATATATTTTTATTCGCCATGCTAATACTATAATATATACGAGTATATTGTAGTAAATTATAAAATTAATCGACTAAATCGCAGAAGTTTGAGTTTAAATTTAAATACACTCAGACATGTTTCACGATTTACAATTAGGCCAACGGTTGGCGCTCGTTTTAGCCGCAGCAGTCGCCGGGCGAATTACGATTAAGTGGTTTCAGAATTTTGCAAGTTGTAGTTTGTCTTAAAACACGAACAATTGTATGTATTTCCTTTAAACATGTGTTTATAATAGTGTGACTTACCTCACACTTGGAATAAAATTGCTAGCTCGCGATGTTGGTCTAGTGCCGATTGGATTTACTCTTTCCGGCAATAACGAATCACATTGAAAAAATTGACATGCACACCGTACTTCCGGTGTATATAATTGTACACTTCCTTCCCTCGTTGGTCGAACAGGTTTTTCTATTGGAGTCCCACCTTCGGATGTCCATCGACGGAGCTTACTCATAACTATCGTCCAATTGAAATGGCCTTACATCCGCGACATGTTTATTTTCGAGTTATCGGTTGAGGAATTTATTATATTTTACGGACAATAAGTCATTATGATAATCTGTTACAAAAGCCCGCCAGTAAATGAACTATTCACTAGCGCGAAAGCAACCGCGAGCACTGATCACTGATGACAATTTTAAAGAGCTTACCCAATGTACAGGAAGACGTACCGGTCAGGGCTATATTTATCAGACTATATTATAAGCTAGCGCGTTCGCTTTGCAGTTGTAACTAAAATGTTATGCCATTATTACGCATGACAGAATAACACATACTCTCACACACTTCAAGAAAAAGAAAACCGTTATGGATTAAATAAAAAAATAATATATTACCTGTTGGGTCTAGACCATTCGATATCACTGGAGTCCGCTTTTTTTTGTTTCCGTTCAGTATCACGAGGACTCGGGCTTGGTGATGTCTCGATAGGAATAGTTGTAGATTGTTCTATAGTATTATCATCATTGGTTATTTCAGTAATGGTGATGTTTGGAGAGTCATCACATTTTCGGGTGTCATCCTTTTGATTTTGGAAAACTTCTTCAACCTTAGGTTCATCCGGGTCCATCTCCTCATCTAAAAGCATGGCTTCTCTGTTTATGTCATTTTTTTTATATAATTTTTCCATTATGTGATCGTCAGCTTTTAAAGATAAATTATCATCAGTTACTAAACTAGGATCTTGAGAAGCATTTGATTTTTTTTCTGCAAAACTATCAGTTTCTTTAATACTGTCATTGTACTGTGTTTTTAAATCGGATGCAAAATGTAATGATTTTTCCAAGTCAACGTTGTTAGATTCATCAATATCTTCGTAAATGTGCTCTTTTTTTTTCCTTGGCGGTGGTGTGTCTATACTCATAGTTTTACTCATTTCATCCGAATCGCCTAACCTAATAGCACTAAATTTTTGTCTTCGGACGGCTCCAGGTGAATTTTTTAATTGTCTTATTTCTTGAACTTTATCATTTTTTTTACGCTTCGTCAGCGGTGACTTTTCATTTTCAGCTTTTTCTAACTTATGTAATGTTTTGTCGGCTAAATGTTTTATTTTATTTACAAGTGGGTGACAACATTTGGTTTTTTCTCGTGTTTCCGACACACCTATGTACTGTGGTTCTGGTATACGTCGTTTCAATATACTTTTTGGAGATGCACTTTTAGGTATTACTGCTGGAGTCACTAAGTATGCACTAGCGTAACTTTCAGGGGCATTTGGCGTATGTAAACTGCTTGTTTTAAGAATGTCGTCATCAGAGTCTAAAGATATTTCTTTCGAAAAATTTGGTACATGGACTCCTTCATCTTCACCTTCTTCGCCATGCTTTCTACTGCTTCCTGGAGATGAGTCAAGATTAAGTATTTTTTGACCACCTCGGTCTACAGGTGAATGGGTCCGGGATTTAGAAAATTCCCGCGACATACTTCTTCTTGGAGTCGATTCTCGGATTATATCTTCAGCAGTGATCTCACCTTCTAGTGGCACTTTTAGGAGGTGTGTCCAAGGATAACCACCTGCGTTACGATCCCTTCTCAAATCTTCCCATTGATATTCCTTTTTCTGCACTGGTGATTTATTTTTTTCGCAATCTGGTGACAATTCAGATTCCATATGTTTAGTCAATATACAATTTTATAAAGCAGATAAATATTAGTAGGTGCCAGTTCGGATAACGTCCATAGTTTCCTTTTTAACTTGCTTGCATCCTATTTTCACCTGGACTCAGCAAAATATCACCGTCAAACTAAGAACACAACATTTCGTTTCGAGAGGAGCCTCTGCTACTGACAACACGTTGTGTTTGCGTGGGTTAGTGTGAAAATAGGTGTGAATGCGTTGTATAATATTTTTATCACTGGTTTATGGATTATTTTTACGTGGAATTACCTTGAAACGTTTAAAAACATAAACGGTGTTCTTGTCTCACCATACCATTATTTATTGTTTTTATTTACAATTAACACTATGTAGTTTTTTTTATTAGAAAACGATAAGTGATCGGTGCAAAATCCCCGTTCAACTGGTTGCCCGTCGTGGTCCGAGCCAATGTGCTAAAAATACGATCGAGCATGAATTTATTTTTGGTAACCTTTCCACGTCATCAGCGAAAGTCCAAGGCGATTTTTATTGAAATGAATACAAATGAGAAGAATGGCAAGGCATTTATGTTATTTACTATTCCAGAGTAGATTAGGTATTAAGTCCTGTGATAAAATATTAAACGAAGGAACAGTTAATGAGTTTGTGAATCGTGACATTGCCGTACCTACTTTCGTGTTACGTACCTACGCATTATAATATACAATCGTAGGTTCGTCTACAATAGTGCGTTCTCGAAATAACCTTGAGTCTTCCTTTTCAAATCACGAGTTTTCATAAGTTTTATCTAAATACAACATTTTGTGAAAACTCTGGGGACACATAATATTACATATAAATTAGATAAATACCTACCTATAGTGAATTCTCTTTTCGTTTGAAATATATATGTACTTATGTATTTTCAGTTTCCATAAAGGGATAAAGTAGGAATAATCCTAACAGCTGCGCTCCGAAGGGGTCTCTATTACAATTTCAATATAATTAATAATAATTATTGTGGTACATTATGCAATGTAATTTGTCATGCAATTATCTAATTAAATGAACGATTATTCTTTGTCCTCGCTGTTGACAAATCTGTATTATGAAACTTAATTCATAATTTGTAAAGATTTGTCAGGTTGTTTCGGAATAAGGGCAAGTATGCTAAATGTTTAATGTTACTTTGGGTAACTAAAGTTTCTAAGGAAGAAAAAAAGAAAAAAGTTACATTCATACATTACGCCACATATAACAATGCCAATGACAAAAACGATGTTCTTCATGCAAATTGGTATAACAATATCCTTTGAATAGTAGCCCTTGGCTGTAATCTCAACTGATTGTAAGTGATTATGGAGTCTAAGATGGTAGCGAGCCTTCAAGTTACCGGTGGTAGAGTCACTACAAACAGACTGACTTGACTATAAACTGTACCTACTTGAAATAAATGAATTTTGTACAAAAAAGAAAAAAAAAAACTAAATACGCTCTTAAGCCGGGTCCGGTTTCGATTCCCAACAGGCGGCCTGTATCCAGCAGTGGACTTTAAAAGGCTAATCCGTTTTTATGTCCGGATTTTCGACGACGCAACGGTGAGCGCCGTAAATTTAAACTGGGGGTCCCGGGTTTGATTCCCGACAGGAGCAGTTTGGGAATTTATAATTTCTGAATTTTCTCTAGTCTGGGAGGCTTTGGCCGTGGCTAGTACCACCACCACCATATCGACAAAGACGTGCCGCTAAGCGAAGATGAAGAAGAAGAAGATAAAGTCTTTATTGCACATATAAATATAAAACCAGGTTAACAAAAAAAAACTGATAATATACATATGCACGAAGGCGGCCATATCGCTTGAAGCGATATCCTCCAGACAACCTTTGGTAGAAGAAACATATTAGAGAAAACGGGATAGTGCAATACCTAAATTGTGCTAATTATAAACATTACATATACAATACATAGTAATACTACATATATATAGTAAAAACATATATATTTATATAAATATCAATATATAAACTTAAATACATATTACTATTTAAACATACACAAAATACATATATATTTTGCTACATACTAGACAGGAAATAGTCTTTTAACCGCGATTTAAAGATATTTAATTATTTGGACTGTCTTATATCCCTCGGCAGCTCATTCCATAAATTAACCACATTTACCGTAATAGAATTGCCATACGCCAATGAACGACTAGCAGGAACGTGTAACAAGCTGTCATTATTAGCTCGCAGGTTTAAGTTAACATTGCTACCAAGAAAGGTGAATCGCTCGTCAAGAAAGGCGAATTAGTGTTCCGATGCGATGTCGCGTAAAAACCGATTGTTGGGTATGACCGAGGGGTACAACTGCCAACTCTCTAACATGTTAGCTCGCTACCATTTAAGACTGCATCATAACCCTCCACCAAGTGAGATTGCAGTCAAGGGCAAACATGTAGAAGAATAAAAAAAATAACCTGTAGGGCTAGCATGGGCGGGAGATAAAAATTATATCCCCCGATTATATCCCCTGACAAGGAATATAATTAACGTGCCCATCTGCTAAATCACTGGAACTTGGAATAGGAGAAGTTTACCCCCGTTTATACACATATAGTATTTGGATATATCCACATGTGAGCCAGTGCTCTGAGAGTTTAAAAAGCTGTGGGAGAAGATAAATTTATATCCTTTCCCCGGGGAGATAATTGTCTCCTGCCCGTGCTAGCCGGGCTGGTGTAGATGTGGGAGTCAAACTGTACCGTTTGAATCCAACAGTTATCCGCTTCTTTTATCTTGTCCCTGCCAACGCTGCGTTGGTTACATAAGTTGTATTTGGTTGACCTCTCTGGCGCAGTGGTAACCCATGTGTCTTATAACTGGGAGATTTCCAAAGCCGAAATCTCCCAGGTTCACACACAACACAACATCAATGTCAGGGTCAATTTCTGATGTGATCTGGTGGAATGCTTCTTCCGTGTCTTGTTACCACAATAAGACGTGCTGCTGAGTGATTTAGCGTTCCGGTACCACCAAACCAATGAGGGGTACGGGCTCAATGAAACTGCCATACTCCTAACAGGTCAGCCCGTTACCATCTTACCTTACCACCAGGTGAGATTGTAGTCAAGGGCTAACTCGTAGTTAAATAAAAAAAAAAACCTTCACAACGTTGTTCGGTAAAACAATGCTTTCCAAATTGGTAAAGAGTATGATTACAAACTCTTTATAGACTCGTTTCAAAGAGTTTGTAAACAAACTCTTTACCAATTTTCGTCAAAAGTTCGTTCAAAGGATGAGAACAATAACCAGTGGAAACCATAAAACAGCAGTTACCAACTACTTATTCACAGGTTCATTTCGTAAATATATGGCACGTTAAAGAACCCGCGCTTCTGGAAGAGAAACATTTCGTAAATGAAGTACAATACAGTTTCAAACTTACCTACGGATACAATTCCACTAACACGTGGAAATATTATCCAGCCATACTGCAGTTGTTTTATGAAAATTTATAAAGTTTTTAATGAATATAAACCTCGTTTTAACTGCTAATTAATATCTAATGATACTGCGATTACTAATTGGCATCGAACAAATAAATTAGGATTGTAAAAATAATCTGTAGACACCGGCCAATTTTATTTTAGAAGTTAAAACATCGAACTATAAATAAAACTTACTCAAGTAAACAACAACAAGGATTTTAGTAATTTTTTTATCTAATACTAATATATAAAGCTGAAAAGTTCGTTTGTTTGTTTACTTGAACGCGATGATCTCATAAATTACTGGGTCGATTTGAAAAATTCTTTCAGTGTTTAGCCCCTTTTTTTAAGGAAGGCTTTGAGCTATATATACGTTAAGACCAATAGATTAGGAGACCAATAGTTCTAGGAGCATAGAACCAATTAAGAATGTTTCTAAATCGGGGATATTTTTCCCTTTGAGAGCTTCCGCTGCGTAGGTAAATAGTTAAAGTTTTGATAAAATCATGTATCACAGTAGTTCCCTTTTACAAGTTCTAAAAAAATGTTTGGGACAGCATATATTTATCTTTTAAAGTTGACTTATAAGCGGAAGAAGTCGCGAGGGACTAGAAAAGAATATCTGTGGACACCACTCCCATACGAATAGTGAATCAGCCGCCAGAATTTATATCAGAAGATACTTTATAGAAGATATTTATTCAAATTGGTACGGCAATGCTTTTTTAATATCAAATGATAATCCGATCTGATGATGATTCTTTTATTCCTTATAGAAACTTTTGACAAAATAAATAAAAAAAATAACCTTGTACTGGTACTTCCAGAAATTCAAGAGAACGCCTTTAAGATAACATTTTAGCTTCCTCCGAGGAGGAGATCCGCAAAGGAGAAGGACGAGAGATAGGAGAGTTATGACAAAACTTGCCTCTTGCAGGAGACTTAACGGAAGCACCGGGGCACTGGAGGGGAAACAGTGACCTTATGCCTCCATGAGTAGTAGGAATGCGGGTGGCAAGTTAAGGGAAACGTCACTCTATCAATGGCAGGTCCGAGAAACATTCTTCAATACTAAACAGAGTCATTTAAATATCAAGAAAGTCTTCTAACCATAACCTTGCTCTTTACAGTTTGCTATTGGGTAGCCTAGTTTAGAACGTATTATAAGTAAGAATTAAAGTTAAAACGGGTGCAACCGCGAGGTACAACTAGTTGTGTTTTTAATTTTTCCGTGTAAACTAAAGCCTGGTCCTTCTGTTCACATAATAATACCTTCAAAACCGTCGCCCATTTTAATTGTGAATTCGTTTTATGAATTCTACATTTTTTGAGTTTCATCCGAGGGCGTTTCGCAAGAGTTAATTAAGTTTCTTTTTTCTGTAAAATTTCCAAACCATTGCCCAATTTTTATTGTGAACTGCTTTTTATGAATGCGACACTTTTTAAGTTTCTTCCGAGCGCGAATCGAAACAGTTTGTTTAGTTACCCTTTTCTGTCAAATTTCCACTTATTTGTTTAAGAAATGACGCAGATTTTTTGTGGCTTTGTTTCGCAAGCAATTGTTTGCTACCCGCCCTCTTTAATAACTGAGCTTTGAATGAATTTCTTTTCTTTAAAGGTTTTTTTTATTATTCCTCTATAAGATTTCCGATTGATTGATTGACTGATTTCCATGCGACATCGTACCAGAACGCTAAATCACGTAGCGGTGAGTCTTAGTCAGCCGGGCGTTAACTAGCTATGGCCGAAGCCCAAACCAGAATGGCCGGAATTCAGAAATTATAATTTACCATCGCACCCGGGACCTCCAACTTACATCCACAGCGTTTACCGCTGCGTCAGGGAAGTCTTCAGAAATGATGGGGCGGAGTCGATTTTATCGGGGTGATAACAAAAAGGAAACTGGCCATAAGTATGTTGTGGGCTTCTTCATAAGATAGAGCTTTAAAAATTATCACTGTTTTAAAAATAAAGTAGTGGTCACGCTGAATTCTGAATTTCATAGCAAAAGATTTTAACATTCAAAGTGAATTTTTCTGTTTACTTTCATAACTCTCATATTTATTGATCAAATACGGGATCTTCAGGCTGTAGGGTTACTTTGAGAGGATTACCTTAAGAGCCGTACCTATAATAAAACTGCAAAGGAAAGCGCGCAAGCGAAGAGAGAACGAAAACTGGCTTCATTCTATATTATTGAAAAGAACGTTTGCCACCCTATGTGGCGTTTTCAAGCAAATTCTCTTCACACACTGAATATAATCATTTAGCTTAGAATTTTTTTTAAAAATAGATGCCGGAGTGGGGGGGGGGGTGCTTCGCCCCCTTGCATGTGGTAGCTTAGATTGAAGATTCTTAAAGTGATAATGATAATAAAATACGTATACGTATTTTTAACTTTGTTTTTTGTTATAGTTACATATTTATTGATTTGTCTTTTAAATGTGTGTAACATGGAATTAAGAACATATGGAAATCGTGTACACTACATTGCATTTAATTGACAGTAATTATTTTACCTCCGATGTTCTAATCATTTACCATAAAAATTTTGTGAGCTAGCAACATTCCGTGGGTGTGAAGTCAGACGTGCGCGAAATATTTTCACTGTTTTTGGACACCATGCAATAATTGCTACATGAGGAACTATATGTTCTTAATTCTATGGTGTGCAATATAGAATGTATTTATCTGTCTATCAAATATTAAGTACCTACTACTCTAAAGTCGTCTATTTAACAGTAGGAAATAGTAGACCTTTTTGTTAAAAGTTAGCACCGACCCTTCAGGTTGTTGAGTGTTGCTCTGATAACTGCATACTGCTTGCCCCTTCCATTTTTACTATACTAGCGCTTTATTTGGTTTCGTTTGTTTTCCTGTTGAAAAAATCAATTTGATTGGTTGCTGAGGGCGAAAAGGAAGGACGAATAAATAAACAAACACAATTTTGGTGTAATCATAACGTACAATATACATTTAATATATATACAAATTTTTATACAAAAAAACAGTTACTTGAAGACTGTACCTTTCCTGACTGTATTTAATTTTCCTTTTGATCGGGTTAAGTTTCGAAGTACTTACATCATTTTAAATAGTTGTTATAGGTAGACTACGATATTAAGTTCAAAGTTACAACATTCCAGAAGTTATTGTCGTGACTGAGAACTTCTAAGATGAGTTAGTCGGTATCTAGTTGATACGTAGCGAAGCCCAACAAAATCTAAGTATTTACAAGGAATCAGAGGACAACGAATAGTTCCTGTTATAATTTTACTAGAGTATAAATTATCAGTTTAGGTTAAATTTATTCCGTTTTTATTACCTGTGTGTAGGCATACAATATGATTAAACAAGTTGAACGAATACACCTTACTCTCTGTAGGGCTAGAACGGTCAGGAGACAAAAATAATATCCCCCAATTATATCGGGATATAATTAGCTACTTAGTCCACCTGCTAAAGCACAAGAAAAGCAGAAATCGGAGAAGTTTATTACACAAATATTAATTGGATATTATTTCCACTTGTGCGCCAGTGTTCTGAGAGTTGATAGCTGCGGGAGAAGATACATTTTTATGCTTTCCCCGGGGTTATAATGGTCTCCTGCACATGCTGTAAGTAAAATCTGGGCCACCTGGCAAATTTATAGTGTTTATTGTAGAACAAACATTTTTTTGCATCATATAAACCTGTTACTTCACTATCACTACAGGGTTCGGGAATCATCTCAGAGTGAGAAAGGCTTAGGCCGCAATCCACCACGCTCGTGCCAAGTGCGCATTGGTAGACTTCACACGCCTTTGAGATTGTTACCGAGAACTCTCAGGCATGCAGGTAATCTCACATAGTTTTCCTTCACCGTTAAAGCAGTTGATGTTTTAATTGCTCGAATTAAAAACGCACTAAACATCGGAAAGAAAGCCGAAACCTTAACCTCCAGCTATCACCGCTTCCAAATACTAAAGCACCGTAAATACTGTGTTATTTGCAATGAAGTTGTTGCGGCGTTTGCGTTTTAAGACTCGGGGCCCATGGGCGAACTGTGAACATGAAATGTTTCTTACATTTCATCAATTTCGTGTCCCAAGAAATGGTCCGTACATCTGATGACCAAAGTGCTGCCGTTATTTATCCATCCTGCATCAATCCTGCATCCATTCTAATACTCACGTCTCGGATGATATTCCGTTTGGAAGAGATACACTGCCTAAGGCAATTTCTGAGGAATGGATTGGGCCGCCGAAGTCCCTAAACAGGTATTAGTTTAGACAGCGACAGCTCTCTTAGCTTCCTGTTTTCTTTCCATTTATAAATGTTTGAATTCTATTTCGTAATGGTATAACTGTCACTTACAATTTTCCAATCTTCTTTTGTTTCAATACTTTTTGTACTTCTATACTGCTGGCATAACATCTTTTATCCAATATTTTTAAAAAACCATTCTTTGTCAGACATTTCATTCCAGCTCTCAGTCAAATAATCATCCATATCAAACATTTTATTACACACTTACGTTTTTATGTCCTTTAATATTTAAAATCAGGCCTTTGAGCTAACTCCCAATAACGGTTCCCAAACCTTAATCCAGTTCAATCTCTCAAAACCCTCGTTCATTTTTTCCATATTACCTAAACTTTCCATACGGCATCACATCCAAATTTTCCACAATATAATAAAGCGTTATTTTCCCTTTATTCATCACATGTTTTCACATCTCCTAATACCACTCCCACACAATTCTTTAATTATAGAATAATCAATACACCATCCAAACAAAGTTCGCAAACTGTTGACGGCTTACCGTATGCATCACCCACGTTCCTCTGTAATGAGGTTGTACATCCCACGCAAGTGTGGAGGACGTGGTCTTCTGAATGCCAAGAACCTTCATAATCGTGAGGTGAGCAATCTTAGAGATCATTTTCTTAGAATGAATATGGGTATGTGTAAGGATGTCGTTGCAGTAGATAAGGGTCTTACTCCACTATTCCTTGGCAAAGAGAACTGGCGCAAGCCAAAAGTACTTAGCAACTCAGATCGTGTGGCGGTATGGAAGAGTAAGGAGTTGCATGGCAGATTCTACAAGGCCCTGTCGGGACCAGATGTAGATCAAATCGCATCTGTATCCTGGTTACAGTTCGGTGACCTATTTGGGGAAACCGAGGGTTTTGTCTGTGCAATTATGGACGAAGTCATCAAGACGAGAAACTACCGGAAACACATTATGAAAGATGGCACTCTAGACATATGTATATATCTTGCTAACGGCGAATACTTGCACAGACATAATCAAGTAGCCAGGATAGTTCATCAACAACTTGCTCTTCGGTTTGACCTTATCGATTTTGAGATGCCTTACTATAGGTACGAGCCGGCGTCAGTTCTTGAAAATAGCAGTGCATTGCTCTACTGGGATCGAACGATTATCACTGACAGGCATATTACAGCTAATAGACCTGATATAGTGCTAGTCGATCGATCAGTGCGCCGTGCAATAATTGTTGACATAACTATTCCACATGACGATAATCTGGTGAAAGCTGAAAAGGAAAAAGTATCTAAATACTTGGACCTTGCTCACGAGATTACCGCCATGTGGAATGTTGAGTCGACCGTTGTTGTTCCGATAGTCGTTTCAGTCAATGGTCTTCTCGCGAAAAGCTTCGACCAACATCTCAAGAAGCTTTCGCTTGGTTGTTGGATCAAGGGTCGGATACAGAAGGCACTAATCCTTGAAACGGCGCGTATTGTGAGGAGGTTTCTCACTCTGGAGCCCTGACCACCGGTTGCTTGGGCATTCAAAAGCCCCCCAAGCGGAGGGTGGAAGTTTTTTTTTTATATATTTTCAATAGTGTTTTTTAATTTATTCTTAAGCATTGTTAATAATTTAAAAAAAAAAAAGATAAATAATAAATGATAGAAATAAAAAAAATTCTAATCTAAATTAAAAGCTAGTCGCCGACACTAACTATCATCGCTTGCTATATGACATACGAATGAAGAAGATAAATCGTTGCATAATTATCATATCATGCATTGTTAATAATTTAAAAAAAAAAAGAAAAATAATAAATGATAGATAATAAAAAAATATAATGTAACATGTAAGAGGGGTGGGATAACAAAAACTATTGTTTATTTTTATTGAGATATATTTGATTAATACATAGATATTATTACATTGACTACGTAATTAAGTATAATAAACCCTTAAAAGTAACGGACATGTTCACCAAACTAAATCATTATAAATATTAAAGTAATATTTCTAGGTATGTTAGGGGTAACCTATAAAAGAAACTGTTTAAAACTAATACATTTTAAAAATGACAATGAATATTTTCGTTAAAAGTATAGTTTGAAAAAAATACAGTCAACGCTTCGTATTCACGAAAATAAATATTCAATAGATTGCGTATCCACTGGCAAGTACACGAATAAAGCAAATTTTCCATGATTATCTTGTATAACGTCGTAGAAGTTTACTAAAAAAAAATCTGCACGTAAGATATTGCAGGGGTATTAAATTAAAAGAGCTACACGTAGCGTAGGTACTTAAAATTTTCAGAAAATCAATGAATTGTCAAATGACGCTTTCATATTTATTAAGGTACGTCTAAAATATTCGACGGACAAAACGCGGGAAGAAGTAGCGTTGACTGTATTGAAAAAATATTATTACAAAACAACGTAATTAATGCAGGTTTATGTGGTGTTAAGATTAAGAATAAGTAATAAAATTTTATGGGAAATCTATTAATTATACAATTATTATTTTATATTCTGAATATTGTGAACTTAACCTAACACCAAGATAACATCCATAATAATATTTTACGTATTTATTACAATTCAAATGACGATTGATAGATGTAAATTATATAAACCGTAGTAGGTAGGTTTAACAAGAAAAGGTAAGTTTTGAAGCAGGAATGTTATTGCAACTGCCCTCAACGTCCAAGCCAGATTTCGTCTTAGGAATTATAGTGTTTTTAAAAGTCTGTTTTAGATTTTTTGAGACCGACATTTTTCTGCTTAAACTCGAATAATTCTTGGGAATATTATCACTCCTACCTACCTGCTTCTTAACAAGTAGCAACTTATAAGGATCGCTTCGAATCTAATTCTGTAACATTAAACACACAACTACCTATAGTCAATTTTTACTTACTTTTCTTAGGTAGATGTATGTTTTAAATATATTTAAAAAAAAATTAAAACAGAAATCTCGTTAATTTTTTTTTATTTATTTGCTTTCTTTTTTATGTTCAAAAGGCCTGCAAAGAATATTTATATATTATTATTTTGTAATTATTTAATTAGGCATTACTTAGGTATATTTTTTTCAATCCAAAAATGTTATGCATCGGCAACTCTGATTCATTTATACAAAAATATCTTGCTTCTTTTTTTCTATTGCTTTGCAATTGCTATAAGTTAAGCTATACAAAAATATAGAACGTCGTCGATAGTTCCATAACACGTAACTGATATTGTTAAAAATCACGTACGTACACGCTTGCTAATTTTACAGAAGTGCAAGAAAACCAATCGCCAAAATAAAGTTTTCGTAAGAGTTTTGAACAACCATTCACTAATAGCAAATATAAAGATATTACCGGTAGTCGTTTGAAAGTCACTTAGGCGGTATAGCTTTGAACTGTTCTGGTTTATAGTAATTACTTTTTTAACGATGTTAGTTATGCGTTATGGAAAAATCTACCACGTAAATTATGTATATGCAAGCGATGCATAAGGGTATTTTGAGTTTCCTTTAGTGACCTTTAGTATTCGCTTTAGGTTGATCACACATTGTCCCAATTTTCCAAAACAGAAAGAGCTTAGGCGCAGTAGCAAAACTACGTATTTTCCAGCACTGTGGCAAACGCGGCTTGTGGCAATGTGCTATCAACTTAACATGGCTTAAAAAAATAGAACGCTTTGCTTTATCATAGACTATATTTAATACAAGTTTTCAACATTGTTAAACTTTGATAGGTGATAAAGATTGTTAAGATCTGATCAAACTGATGCGATTCCCGTACAGGACGCGACACGAAATTTAGATTGTGTCTTCTCACGTGTTATTCTTGGGTCCTCACTGGAGGAACTTTCTCAATTTCGAAAATGAAGTTCTTCTGCTGTTTGTAGTGCTGAAGAAAGTATCTCAATATAATATTTTAGTAGTAGTTACGCTCTTTCTGACATAGATCGTTTGAGAAAGTAGTGCCGCCATACTTATTTCTTATTATTTGCACTAATCTGGAGGGCTAAAGCGCCAAAGTCTTAACATGTTTGTCTCAGGTTGATACACACAGGGCGGCACTTTCTAAGAAGTGTTCACTTCACACTTGATATAATCAGCACGAGCAACTGCAGTCCCTCATCCCGCGCGGGATTCATCTCAGTTTGAATACAGCTTTATAGACATTGGTTTGTCTTTTCATGGCAACACTGATGCAAAATACGTGTTATTTAAAAAAAATAGGCGTTTCCAGAGGTACTGGATAAAACTGAACTGTTTGTTATTATAATATCTAACCTTCTACGGTAGGCAGCGGCGGAAGGCAATTTGCTATTGTGTTATAAATGCGTGCACCTGTAGAGATACCATGCGCGCCACGTTCTCTGTACATGCACAATTTCCCGTTCAATTCCATGAGATAAGACGAGAGGTATTCGTCGTCATTATTATCTCGTGGCGCGCATCATAGCCATACTAAAAACTGGAATCCCGAAAGGACAAGCTAGCAAGTCTTTTAGCTTAGATTAACCAACTTACTGACTCTTATATCAAGAGACTCCCAAATATATTGCTTTCAGCTTACGGAAATAAATTATTACCCTCTTAGTAAAACCCCACAGCGGAGAACAGACCTTACTTTTTATGGGAGGGAGTGTTGCAGAGCACAGATTCGCTCCGATGCAGGTTGATGGGCTTCAACGACCGCACGCTGGCAGTGGCGCGGCGTGCATATAGCTTATGACCAGCTTAGGCTATACTGTAAGAGTTATATGAAAAATGGTAGGCAGTGCTAATACGAATGCATGAAGTGCACGCCATTGCACGCTGGTGATAATAAATCGCAACAAAAGGCTAAGCGATGCAAAGGTTTATTTACCACCATACTCCTTCGCTGTATTGACAATTTTTATCAGATAAACTCAATACCAATTTTTTTTTTTGTAAACCTTCCTTAGAACCATTACATATTTACTCACATCTGTATATAATTATGATCTGCCCATGGCCCAGCATCCTGTATAATCAAAGGCAATTTTTCATTGCTGTAGTAAACTGTTCGGCGATTTATTAATAGATATTTATGTAAAGTTAATATCTTTATGCTGTTTTTTTGGAATATACGTCTCAAAAAGCATTTTATATTATTATCAAATTTAAAGAGCTCATACAGTATAGTTTTATCTTCTTATTAGAAGGGCTTTGCTTCTTAGTTTATAATCAATAGTCAATAGGTTACGTAATTTAATAGTTCAATATATGAATTATTATTGTTTATAGAAAAATCTGTTATAATATTAAGGATTAAGTGTATGATGAAAAAGTTTGGGTATGAATTGCTCTAACTTCATAGCTAAACATTAACTCGACTGTGAGATGGTGATAACAAAACAACCTGGCTAAGTTTGTTGTGGGCGCTTCTTAGACCAGGGCGCGTTTGGAACCCACCTAGCTTTTGTTTTAATTAACGAATGAAGTTATCACCATCACTAAAATTAGTGTTAACACGTTAAATGTATGAACGCTTCATACGTGCCTGTGTTAAGGTCTACAGGAATAAAACCTTTTTGAATTTGAATTTGAATTAACTGCGATATACTTTTAAATCTTATTTTTATCGCCCGCCGCCGCACCGTGTCCTTATCCATCATCGCACCAAAAAAATAGGCTCTACGTATTTGCCCATGGCACACATACCTAAATAAGGTTGTACATATCTTAAACAGTTTAATTGTAGTGTAGGTAATCGTAATTGTCTTATTTATATGTAAATTCTTATCCGTCTAAAAGCTTATGTATTTACTATAACGTGCATAATATTTGATAGTATAACTTTTAATGTAAAACATTCTGTGTAAATATACTCTGTCTTTATATTGAAAATATATTTATTTACACGTATTGGAGTAATCGTGCAACATCCAGTGAAGTTTTAACTTGCCAATCGAAACCGATAGTTGGTTTGTGATGAATGGAATTTGCACACTATATAGACACATGTCCGACTCGACTCGAATTGAAGGAAAATGAAATGTGAGCTTTATACTATGTGACATAAAGGAGTATCACGTGGCACGTTAGAATTAGTCGCATAACATAAAGCTCACATTCCAATGGTTCAATTCAGCGTGTCTGTCATTTTTAGCCATTCAATTTTGTTGAGGCGATATGGTGTGCGAAGCCATTAGAGTGATTTGAGATATGCACTCAAATCAATATACTTACTAAGTAACTATGATAAAATGTTTTACATCAAATGCAACAACTTATTTACTATATATTTTAGACAAAGAGTTAAAGAACATTGATTTCCGTTTAGATTTTAAATATCTACTTTAAAATTTAAAAACTTTAAACATGAGTTAAATATGTGTTATACTACGATTTTTAATAATTTTATTATCATTAATAGGTATGAGCAGGAATTTAGCTAATTTAGTAAATATCACAAAGGTAATTGAGTAAATTTCAAATCTACATAATACTTAAATCTAAACTCTACATGCAACAGAGTTTTAAAATGTTAAATGGAATATTAGAATAATATTATGTTAAATATCTAAAGCAAAACAAAGAGATATACCTACAGTAAATATGTTAACATTAAACATAAAACAATCGGCTATTAATGACCGAAAATATCTCTCAAAGATGTGGCATATACATAAATATATAATATATTATATAAACGTTTAAAAGTACGTTACGTAGGTTTCCATTATTAAATTAATAGCAAAATTTCACGCCGGGTAATTTTTTAAAGACCGACACTTTTTTTTTAAGCTCAAAAATTGCTTCATAACTAATTTGTCTAGGAGTTACTTCGCTTACATATTCGTTCGCCGTTATAAGTTTTTCAAAGAATTGTATGAAACACAATTCATAATTATTTCTTCTTAAATATCATATAGGATTATTAAACACTCTGAATTATTCGAATGCATTATTTTAAAATGGTTATATACGAGTTTATTTAATATGTAACCATTGGAAAATCACCCATAAATTCTTCAATACATAGAGCTGAAAAATACATTTTAAAAATCCGATGTAAAAACGATTAAAACGTGAAACTGAACCCTCGGTTTATTTGGCGATTGAACAATCGGTTATAACACCCCGTTGCGAATTAAACGCTTATTTGTTCCAATTGTCATTAACTCTGTGTCAGTTTTTCTCTTCTCTCTTTCGGTAGTTCCCAGATTGGAATTGAGTTTTAAAAGAGTCACAACAAACGTTTTATAAAGACTGTATAAGTCCCTAAATATTTCTTTGAGCAAAATCATTATCATCCTCATCATCATCATTACATTCATAACTGGAATGATCGGACGCATGTGTAAAGTAAAATCTGGGCTAAGGAGTATTTTGATACTACATTAGTAAAATGAAGCGAAAGTTTAAAAAGATTAGTGTTAAAAGTAACAGGTGTAAAAGATCGTTTGCGCAACGAAATAGACTTTTCAAGTTTATTATTCAAACTCTGGTCCAACAATCTTATATAATAAATACATATATCGTTTAAAACAAGGATTTTTACTTGTTTGTACGGTAATACGTAACAGCAATGTCAGAACAAGTTTTTTTTATGAATGCAAATATGTTGCATTTTTTATTTCATATACGAATGATTAAATATTTTTTTGATTTTACGGCAAAGCTAAACGAACGCGTCTACCAAGGTTTAGCGTCTAGGGACGCAGGCAATTTTATAACCAATCGCACGCTTGTTTGATCAAGATTTTGTAAAGGAAAAACACCGTAAAGTAGAGAGATTACGAAATCGGTACTATAATATTTTATATGAAGGTAAGGATTATTTTATGTTGTAATAAATTTTATAAATATGTAATAGTCATGTAACATTATAACTACATTTCTACTTCACATTATAACATTAAGTTATTATAAGATTATTCTTTGCATTTTTACCTATTTGCGTAGTCCGCAATTATTAATAATTTGCGTAGGTACATTTTCACCAACAGTTTAAATTGGTATAATAATATATTTTGAAACACCAGCGCTCAGCTTCATATTTAAGTTGAGCGGCTGATTGTGAGAAATGATGTCGCTCCGAAGCCGCAGATATCGCGTATCTACACGCTGCACACCTCATTTCACAGTTATCGAAAACGTGAATCCATCACTTTGCCCATGAAATCACAATTAGTTTAGTTGCTTTTAAAAGTGTGTATGTTATTTAACACACTCATAAATACGTAGTTCAAACCTTTTTTAGTTCCGTTTATTGTTTTCACAAAAAAATCACATTTAGTGTGATTTAGTTCCTTTTAAAACACTGTGTTTGTTATAAATCATACGTATATGTATGTAAGATCACGTCATTAGTCCACACAATTTTTAGAACCGTTCATTGCTTTCGCAAGAAATCACATTTAGTTTAATTTTAGTTCATTTTAACGTGTGATTATGTTGTTAACCTTACTTGCAACTATTTAAGGTCGTGTCATTAGTCCGTTGTAGATGGCCCCGCTGCTAGGGGGTCAAAAAAGCAAGTCTCAATCTGAAAAAAAGAACACTTATTAGATATTTGTTTTCACGTAATAATAAAACCAGCATTGAAGTCCCCCAAGTCGTGCTTAGCGTGTTAAAACACTGTAGACAAATCTTTTATTTGTAATAACATTTTAAATACGAGTTTGGTACGATTATCTAAATAAATAAACCCAAAAAATATACCCGAAAGCATGGCAAATCTGTTATTCTTGCGGATGTCTGACAGTAATAGCGATCTCAACTAATTAGTTTCTACGCAGCATCGTTTAATCAATCTAATCGAAAATTGATGGGAGATTGAATTTTGTGGTCCTATACTTACAATGAAGAAGAAGACAAGGATAGAAATATTAACATAATTCAATTTCTCACCTGAAGATCTTTGATGAAACTAACTATCACTATGTTGCTAGAGCAGCCAACGAAACCTCAAGTTCCACGAAGTAGCTATAGGTGACATTTCCTTTGAGAGTTACTCTTCAAATAATTTATTTTACAGCACCAATGACTTACTTGTTGACTTACTTCAACAATGTTAAAATTAAAAACTTATACAATGTTTGATAATAAGCTAACTACTATGCGAGATGGATTCGGAGGTTCATTTATTATATTATGTTGTTAAAGAGACAATAGGAATAAACACTATATAAACATTGATGTTTATATAGTGTTTATTTCTTTACTCTTTACTTATTATTGTTCATGAGACACAGCTCGCTGACGGCTGACGGACAGATGCACCTCGAGACTTAGAAATACGGTCCCTTTGGAACATTCCTGGTATGGAACCCACAAAGGATATGGGAGGTACTTAGGACGCTGACATTGTTGCCTCTGGTTTGCAAATCACGCTGTTATTAGCTTATCTTTTGTAAAATGCTAAATTAAGAAAGCAACCACCGGAGAGCAATTACTGTGTATTTTTGGGACGTTGCGTGACGTAAAAGATAAGTTATATGACGTAGAAACTCAGTTGTATGACGGCTAAAACATTCGTTGGCGTAAATAAAACTTTTAGCGACGTCAGTATCACGTTAATTTTTACGTAAGTACAATAGAATGTTTTATTTCATTTTGTTTGGTTTCTACATCTGAAAGATTTCCTTTTATGCCAGAAATAAGTACGGCACGAATGAGTTTTGCACGTTGTAGAAAACGGTCAGAAGGTGGGCAATCTTAATTAGTAACAGTGATATATTATGTGACCACAATTTCACACTTAAATTAATAATTTAAATTCCGGCTAGGTACTCAATTCGAGGTGTTAACCTGCGTGTATTTTTTTCTACGTAAAAAACAAACAAAAGACGCTGAAGCTATTCATAATCATTTCACCGAAATTGAACTAAATAATATTTATCAAGTAGAACAACTCCACAGCCAGCTTGTATAAAAATAAAGAAATGCTTTAAGACGGCTGCAGCGGAACCTCATCGCTCAAAATCAGAAGAGGGTTTTCCTTATGCACCGAAATAATCTTTATTAACTAATCTTCATTTTGTTTTATTAATTAAATCCAACTATTAACCTTCTCAATACACGTTTCTCTTTAATTAGGTATACATGTGATAGCGCAAAAATCTATGTTCATGAATGTCATATTACTTCCGCGTCTCTTAGCACACCAGGTCAGCGCCATACGTCACTTTTGTCATAACTGCGTATAGGCTGGAAAGTGGTAGATACTTACCCCAATCAACTCTGTCATATTCAAGACCTTTGCCACCAGAATTTCCTGCATGAACAGTTCTTCTGGCAAAGGAGGTACAGACCGGGGCAAATTTGTCCTCGAGCGGAAACTTTTGTGCATCCGCAAAGCACACTCGCAGAATATGTACCGAAGTAATATCAGTCTTAGGTGTATATCACCCAAGAAAGCGTAGAACATTGGATCTGAAAAAAAAAAAAAACAATCATGAGAATTCACTAGAAGAATTTACCTAAAAAAGTAGTATTTTTACAATAGAAAATTCGAAACTATTCCTATAAGCATCAATTTAACTTTTTACGATTGAATTATAAATAATTTCTTAAAGCATTTCTGTCTATTAATTCATGGACAGTCTAGTCAGATTATTATACTGATTACAATTTTGAAATTATAAATCACCACATGGTGAGATGTTGAACCTCTTAATTCCATCAGGTGATAGGTAATCAGGGGGATTGGCAGCGCTTCAACTGTCTAACGATCACTTACCTATTCGTATTCTCATTAGAAATTTGGATGCTTCTTTCATAAAAGTATCACGCAACGAGACGCATCGCTGCCAAGTGGTTATATCGATGGTATGTACATCACATGAGTTGCAAAGGCCAGCTATCGGGTTGTGCAAGAACAGGGTGAAGATACTCCCTTGGTTTTTCCTATCTGTTAACAGCAAAAATGTTGTTTACTCTGCTGGTACGGCGTTGATGGTATATACATAATTCTTAAATTGAAAGTTGAAAATACTGAAGTATTTATTGTAAATAAATAATAATAATAAGTTTATTTCAATTAACAGTTACACAGTAAATTACAAAATAGGCGAACATAAGGTAACATAATGTGTATCATGAAACCAAAATTCGATTATAATGCAATAGTGCTAGACTGAGTCGCAGTTATTATCGCCTGTATCTGGAGCGAGAACGATACACTTAAATTAAATCTAGTGGGACGAATTAAAATGAAAACCTAAAAACCTTTTGAATTTAAATCAATTGAATGCATTGATCAATATTTTATTAGTAAAAAGAAACACAGCCAACAAGTAAGACATCTGCCTGAAGTGGATATTATAAAATATATATTCCACTAAAATCTAGCTCAATCTTGTAAGATACTATGTTAGTTACAAATTTACTTCAACCAGAGAACAAGAAACAATGAGTTACAACTCAAACTAGTGCTTCATTGTTAGTAGCATAATTTAAGCAGGCATTCTGACTCGAGGTGTTCAACAAAGTGTGGCATTGTGGATAAAGGGAGTGACGAGTCGTAAGTTTCGTGACGTATATAACCTGTTTTCTTAAACATGAGAACTCTAGGTACTACTAATTTGTTATTTATGGTCAATTTGGAATAATCATCATCACCAACAACCTCTGCCCTAGTCCTGAAGCTACGACAGCGAGGTAGTTTCACGTTAAAGTAATGATAAAACTAGGACAAGATAATGATGTATCTCACCCATCAGGTTAGACGGGACCGATAGTGGTGACATAAGAATAATAAGAGGTTGACCGAACACCCTAGGAATATGTTGAAAAGCATAAGAATTGTCTGAGTCGACAATGATAAAAAGTGGTTTTCTTGTAAACGGATGCAAGTCGCCCGGGTACAGTATCTGAGATTCTTTGCTTTTTGGAGTAGACCCTTTGACTTCTTTGTTGTACTCTCTATATATGTCTGACTTTGATGTCGTTATTACGCCGCCGACGTCGTATCCATCTGTAACAATATAATTTTAAGAAACAGAATAAATCGTAACTAATCATTAAAATAACAATGTAACTAATCCTATATATAATCCTATTCCCGGTTTTCATTCGAGGCTTTATGGACCCATGACGGGTTTATGCTGTTATTCGCATGTTACTATTATTTTATAAATATAAACGAAAATACAAATATATAGAAAAAAACCCTAAGTTTAAAAATGTTGATTAAAAAAATACATACAATCTTCAACATGTTTATTCTGTTGATGGGGATGACCATTCGCTGAAATATATATAAGAAGGACGCCATTTGGTGGTAAGTCATTGCAGCTGCTCGCCAAATAAATTAGCACTTGATTTGCAGATGGTTTAAATAAAAGGAATTTGTGTGGATTGACATGGCTGGCCTCTTCCTCATCCATAACTCCTAGAACAAACATAAAACAAGAAGGTGTAACAACTTGTGAAATACAGGAATGCATACACTTGCAGTTTTCTGTTGACTACCGTAAATTTATGTGAAGTTGTAAAATTTTGACATTTGTTCATCTATCTATGTTAAAGATTGAACATAACGTGGATGTGACGCTAATTTACAAAATTGAAGAAAACGTGGATGTGACGCTACTTTACACAAGTGGAAACAAATGATAATGACATCAGCAACGGGTTAAGCACATTGAACTCAAAAAAATGCATCCGCTATTTGTTTTTGAGGTAATTATTTTTATATCTATTTTATATGGGAGCATTTCACAAAGGTACACCACACAGTAAAAATAGGTAATCATATAGAGATTCGACGTAGCCGCCTAAACAACGTATTCGTGCAGTAAGTGCTGGCCTCAGTAACTCAGTTAGCCACACTGTCGCAGATGATGTCGGCAATTATAACGAGATCATTTTTGAAACATCAGCATCAGCTTGAACGGTAAACTTTAAAAAAACAGGAAAAATTCGCCACAGCATCCATACGCAGAAGCTCGCAGAAACTGAAATCGCTTCTTTGAAACTATAAACTTTCGCAACAAAATTCAATTCGATTCGCAGAACACAAAACACTTTTACTTATATACAGTATATGTTATATCTTCGGACATATTCTTCTCATCTTCTATTGTACTCCGATGGCCCTATACGCGAACTGACCTTTACGGGCGACTGGATCCTTATATCTACGAACGTAGCACTTTGTATAATATACCATTACTAGTTGTAGCAAAATTTCGCTTAGATCGGTTAAGCTGTGAAGCAGATTATGAAATAAAGGCTATATGCAACAAGAACTATTTCCGAGTGCCGTTCTGGGATAAAATTCTATCCAATGTTCATCTCAAAGATACAAATTTAGATTAAACGTAATATGACTACGAATTAAAGAACTTCACTTGGGTAAGTTCGTATAATTACGGATTATAATATATTCAGATCCTCTGGATATAAGAAATCTGACATCGATACTGAGTAAACCTTAAAAGCAGCAACGTAAGAAGTCATGTTAAGGATTATTAGTACAAATGGAAATAAGTGAAGCAATTGCGAATGAGTGATCTAGCACTTTTTGTTGAATTAATTATTATAAGTGCAGCTATAATGGCCGGCTACAGGTTGACTTATGTAGTTAGTTACAATAATCTACAATCGCTGCTGTCAACGTACGTCGACTACAAGAACTAATGGTTTAAAAAAAACCTAGTACCAATAACTCCTCAGCCCGACCGAATTTACTTACCACTAGACCAACGTTTCGGTTTACTAAAAATAATTTACCTCGACATTGAGGCGCACTTTTGAGTGGTTCACAAGTAGCAATGTCACATCTTTGCTTGTCTTTAGGGGATCCTCCAGATGAATTTCTGGGTGGAACATGAACTTCCCATTCCAAGTTTTGCACCATCCGGAACATATCTATCGTGAGCTCAGAGAATTTGACGAGCTGTGTACCACTCCCAATTATTATTGCATCTTGCAGAGTAAGATACATTTGTGCAGTCCGTTCCAATTGCGGTACAGATAGGTAATTAATTCTCCCGCTTAAAAAAACAGTTATTTTTGTTTATAAAAATTATTCTTGATCGAAAACAGATGAGTTCTTGTACAGTTTTACATACTACTTTTGTTTAACTTACCCGATAGTGACAACTCTATTTCTGTCTATAGGATCGATAACGGTGACGCCAGGTTCAGCCACCAAGAACGCTTTTACTTCAGCTAAAACATTGAACCATTCTATTTGGTCATTTGGGTCGTACACATGCCCGTATGCAACAACTTGCTTATCCAGTTCCGCAACTAATTCATCAATAATAACAGGCTGTTGTAAAAGGATAGCAACCACGATAAATCTGGCATAGAACCGAAGTTTCTTCACCATTAGCTCGCATCTAATCTCTTTACTGGCTAAATGGTAGTAATGCCTTCCTCTTATTGCGGAATAGAATGAATATGATTCAACTAAGTAAGCCGTGTCACTAGTTCGTAAGCTGTAAATCAAACACACGTATTCATCAAATGATAAATGAGGAAAAACCAACTAGAAAATGAATGTTTCAAAGTATATCTTACTAATAATGGTAATAAAGCTGTCCTATTTTCGATGCAACTTCCCCAATCTGCCATCTTTTTAATCCATAACGAGTGTCAAGTAGCAGGCGATGTTGCTGCTGATATTTCCAGAGCTTAGAGTAAATGTCAAATGTGCGGCCAAAGTGGACATGCCACTGCTTATGGCCATGCGGGGGTAGATCTCTGGGTATAAAATCCAACATTATGTCATTTTATTAAAGGGCTAAGCTAAGCTACTGATATCCATGCTATTGGAGGCTGTTCTTAGAAAGTTAAACGGGTTCGAAGCAGCAATTAAGTGAACATTGCGTGTGGTTTGAATATAAAATAATATACATATTGGATATTAGTGGATTTTAAGATGTACTGTTGTATGTCGATTTACCACTTAGCAGTGGTAATCGCTTTGTGTATAATTCTATGTCAAATCAACAGCTAAGGTAGGTTGAAAAGAGTGTGGTGGGAGCTCTCAAGAGTCACTAGCTGTCACGAAGTAAAATGAAAAATAAATGAATGTTAGCCTACAACTGTGCATCTTAACGTCCACTAACATCGCATGGTCCAACTAATTGTTTATATATTATAATATACATGTGGTAGTAATATTAACCAACATCCATCATCATACATCATACCACAATAAATCACTCGGACCATATCTCTCGTCATTATGCCACCAAAAAAAAAGTTGTATAACTTGGCCTTGTAGAGCTGTTATTCAAATTTGAGCCATAGATAAAAATACATTATTTGAATTACATTATACAAAAATTGAAGTGACTATTTTCCGTAATCCGGAAGTTATACGCTATAAAAAAAACGAGTGTCAAAATAGTTATATCTAGCCACACCATATATAAACATTCGGGCGGTTACGGCGAGTTGTTTTTGTTTACATCCTAGATATTAGATAATAATAAGATATAACCTCAATTTCTCTTAAACCTGGGTGAGTAAATCAAAATAGTTTGCAGAATTTTGAAAGATAATTGTTTTTCTACGTAATAAAATTAAAACCACCGTGACATAACATAATGCCATTAGGGGCCCAAAGCTACTAAGAAAATGGGCAATGTCCCTTTAATTTATACTAATACTATAATATAGTATAATAGGTTTATTCATATTTGCATTAAAAATTATTTGTTAGTTATAAAACCTGTGTGGCAGAATGTTACGGATAATACACCGTGCAGGATCCAGCGTTTAGTCAAAACAAAAATAAAGCAAAATTATAAAACTGCAACAACCGTGTCCAGAGATGCCCCGGGGCCAGGGCACCTGGCGCAAATAAAACTTTAATACGCCTACATTAAACCTTTATAGATTAACTAACAAAACCCTCCGGCCCGCGTCACTATAAAACAAAAAAAAATAGTTTGGTATAATTGGTTTGTAAAAACATTTTATGCGCTGTTTGAACCTAAGTGGAAGATGTTTAAGAATACTTTCTATGAAATAATTTGACTGATTTCGACCGATAAACTGCCTGGATTCGTTTCTAGGGTCTAAAAGAGAGACGGACAAAATGACAGTGCATTTTTACCCAGGTTACCTCTAAGCCTATATTATAATATATATTCTGGTACCTATAAAATGATTATGGGGAAAGGACCTCGTGGCTTAGGATAGCGTGGCTAGATAAAACCTATGTCTGGTTGTACCTAGTTCAAGCATCAGTCTCCACATTATAACTGAGTAACAAAATTTATGTGTACAGTGTAAAGAGATCTACTTAAATCAAAGAATCATTTGTAACCTACCTTAGGCCGTTGAACAATTGCTTAGATTTTTCCAGCAAATGGCAGAATTCGATGATTATTTTCCGTTCTTGGTCAGAAACAGGAGTCATTATAATAACTGTTTGTAGGCAAATTTACTTAACGTAAACGCTCTTATCCAAGTATTTCAACTTTAACACATAATTTTCATCACAAAAACTTTTAATGTATAAAGGGTTTCCATACTATATCTTTTTTGTCAAAAAAGGAATTAATATATTAATTACAATCTAAGAAAACTTGTCCATGGATTTATCATTATTAGTCTGTCTTTGATTTATCGCCGAATATTTTGGTGTCTTGCTTCCTTAATAACTTGAAATTAAAGTTACTTATTGAGGGTGTATAAATATCAACATCTTAAAGTTTAGTTTCTTTTATTGGGATTTTAACAGCATATCTTCCGCTTACTCTTGCAGATTTATTTTCGTGACGATCCAAACATACCGTAGTATGACCACGTTCAGTTTTGTTTGTTGGTACATAGATGACAGTCTGTATACTTGCTTCAGAGCTGTCACAGTCTTCCTTTGGGATTAAGTTTTCATCATCGACAAAGCTTTCATTGACGATACCAATATCTTCATCAACCTTCTTTTTTGGTCGTTTAGTAATCTTGTCAAAAAGTATATAAGGATTGGGGTCAGGCTTAGCCAATCTTATTTTGTGTAAAAATCGTTGGAAGCAGCTGTATTTTTTGTCCGGCTTCGATATACGAAAGTGAAGTATAGCATCGGGATTATTGACAAAATAATCAGCACGACATTTCACATTTCGATATTTTATGTCGTGATATAATGCTGAAAAAAAGGAAAGTCATTAGTGTCCTCATTCTATGAGCGGCGACTAGTTCTCCACACTAATATTAAAAATGCCGTTCCACTGTTTGTTTCGTTTTTGTTTGTTTGTTTGTTACACTATACTCTGCTCAACCTCTGCACTGATCTTGGCAAAATTTGGCACAAAGGTAACTTGCAGTCTGGAGACGGGCAAGAAAACAAATGGGTCGTTCACAAACGAGACAACAACTTTAACTAAATTATAAGCTTCCTGTAAAGCATGATGAAAAATAAATCAGAAGAAACTGAGTTCAAAAATACAGGATACGGATGAATTATTTCGCCAATGCTGTAAATATAACAGCGGTGATATGCTGAAAACACAGAGATACGTTATAATAACGTAAGTAACCTAGACTGCAATAGTCTAGTACAGTTCAACCAACCAAACTGAACCTAAACTCGAGCTATGTTACAAAAAGAATGATTGAAAAGAAACCATACTATAGTCATCAAAATTGTGGCATGAAATTATATCTTAAACTTGGTTTTATTGCTTTAACATGTATAACAAAATACTGACGATTATTTTATATCCGATAACGCCAGTTTATACTGTTGTACTGTGTACTTTAATATTATTGTAAAACAATTAAGAAATCTAATAACGAACTACGAAGTCAGTGAGGTCTAGATATACAAAACATGTTATCAAATCCTGACTACCTATCCGTTCAGTTAAAATTTATATACTTTTTCTTATATTCTTGCTTTTGCAATTAAGCCATTTAATTAATGCATTATTACCAAAGCATTATTCCTTATATATGCTGTGTTTTTCATGTGGGAGTTCGAATCCCAGCAAGCACCTCTAACATTTGAAAGTTATGTGCGTTTTAAGCTATTAAAATATTCCTTGCTTCGATGGTGAAGGAAAACAATGTGACGAAACCTGCATACTTTTAATCATTTCGACATTATCATCCTATCACCCCATTACCGATCAACTACAGGGCACGGTTCTCCTCTTAGAATGAGCAGGGTTTAGGCCATAGTCCACCAGCAGTGGCGTTCACAGGGTATGCATAAAGCAGGTACATGGCATAGAATGTAAAATTTCCCCTGCAACACGAGTTATCCCTACTAATATTATAAATTTCAATGTAAGTTTGTTAGTTACGCTTTCACGCAAAAACTACTTGACCGATCCCCATGAAACTTTGAACACATATTCTTGGAAGAAGTAATAGATACTTTTTATCCCGACATTAAGCTCGGTTCCTTTGGGAGAGGGGATAAGTGTTTGATGATTTTACACCATAACTCGGACAAATTATAACCGATTTAAATAATTATTTTTGTATTATAGAGGTTATAATATGTGTTTAATTTTGCCCAAACTGTGGTTGGAGATAGAGGACAGAACTCCTCAGCCGACAGCAGCAAACCCCTCATTGAAGGCTTAGCGATACTTTAAATTTTTTTAGAACTACAACTAAATTTTGTGCCACATCAAAAAACAAAATCAAACGCAGACGAAGCCGCGGGCAACAGCTAGTATAAAATAATTTGGGTATGCAGTGATTTTGTACATGTATGCAGTACGCCACTTTCCACTACGCTGGCCCAGTGAAGATTGGTAGACTTCACACTACCCTTGAGAAAATTTCCATAATTTTCTCTTTTTGAACTCTCAGGCATGTAGGTTTCCTCACAATGTTTTTCTTCACCGTTAAAGCATACGATATTTAATTTTATAAATTAAAAACGCACATAACTCGGAAAAGTCAGAGGTACGTGCCGGGGATCGAACTCGGTCCCACCGAAAGGGAAACCGAAGCCTTTCCACTAGGCTAACACAGCTACGATACGTTAGCATAAAGATTACCTATGCTAAAAAGTAATCATACATCATTAGGCCGCCTAGCTGCCTCCATTTTAGATTTAGATCGGCGCAGTGGGCAGCGACCCTGCTTTCTGAGTCTAAGGCCGTGGGTTCGAACATGAATGTTTTTCAGTGCCCTGGGTGTTTATCTGTATATTATAATTATTTATGTATATTATATTCATAAAGATATTCATCAGCTATCTGAGTACCCATAACACAAGCTACGCTTACTTTGGGGCTGGATGGCGATATGTGTATTGTTGTAGTATATTTATTTATTAATTTAACTACTATTCGTTACTGTCCTCTAAACTAATCTCATTTAAATTGACAAATTGAGCACTAAACTTTTGGTCACGTATTGAGTAGCCAACATAATATTATTATCATAATGGTGTCAAAATAGCAATCTTAAGCTTCATTTAAAAGATTATAAAATGGTTTCGTCTTTTCTTTCAACATTATTTCGAACAACAATAACACCATTACGGCTCCCAACACAATAGCAGTCCTGTCAGAGGGACAGAGAAAATATCATTAGGACACTATTATAGGAATCGAATAATAGGGTTGGGTGTTAGGGTTCCCGCAACAGAAGGTACCACATTAAGCAACCGTGTTAAGATCCCGCAAGAAACATCCAATACTCCTAAGCCTTTAAGGAGGCTTCTATCCATTTGTACCCTTTAATGCAAGCTGGCAGTATCGTTTCGTGTACTGCACTCGCAGTCAGCCACTAGTTGCCGAGGTGGTGAAAAATCCTTGCCACTGTTAGTTGCTATCTAGAAAGATGCAATCATCTTTATCCGATTATAATACAAAAATTCAATATTTAAAAATAAACAACTGACTTTCAATACCTTGTACCTACTATTTCCTTTCCCTTTCATTTGATACCCATATTGAGGGAAATGTGGAAAATATATAATTCACCATTTTATGGCGGCGGCCATCTTGGACTGATTTTCATGTAACATAGTTAAAACATTTCCGACTAATTGACCTTTGAAACAAAAAAAACATAGTCAAAATCGGTTGTTCCGATCGGGAAATACCATGCCACAGACACGTTAAAGTTTTTGCAAAAACGGTGTAGAACACGAAATCGCAAAAGCTAATAAGAACCCACTTGTTACGATCACGAGAGCTATTACCTACCTGTTGCTTATTAATTAATTAATTATCAATTGCGGTAATCCGAATATGTCGCAAGAGCGTCTTAATCAGCTCACCTACTACAAAACGTACGCATTCGATTCAAGTGTGTCCTAGATTTGTTTTCGAGGATTCGTTTCATCATCATCACCTTTGAGAACATTATGGATATATCAGGCATGCAGATTTCCTCACGATGTTTTCGTTCACCGTTGAAGCAAGCGATATTTAATTGGTTAAAACGCACGTAACTTAGAAAAGTAAGAGGTGCGTGCTGGGATTCAAACTCGGCCCCCAGAAAGTGAAACCGAAGTCTTACCCACTGGGCTATCACCGGTAAGATACTAAACTAAGTACTCAAAGTAAAAAGTGGATATAAACAATCGACTCACTAGAAACGTTCATAAACTAATGACGACTGTATATCGTCTGCGAAAGGTACATAACTAATTCATGAGTATACGCTTTATAACCTGATTTCCAAGGTAGTTTTGGACCTATACTCATTCGTAGGTGTCAAAACATATCATATTATAGGGTCACTATACCATTGATGAATTTCTTAATGGCAAGTTGCTTGGACCGCTCTGCTTCCATCTCTCACAAGACGGTATAAAAATTATTATGTTGTTAAAGAGCAACTGTTGAGTTCCTTGCCGGCTTTTTCTGTGTAGATTGTTTTTTACAAACCGGTGGTAGAGTCACTACAAACAGACAGACTGGACGTTTCGAAAGAGCTTATTAACCTACAACTTGAAACAAATTAATTTTGAATTGAATAAAATGGACCTAACATGTCATTTGTGGATTTTGGTTTGACAAACGTTATGTCAAAGGCCCGAGATAAAGAATGGTAAGCAAATTTTAAGCTTCAATACAATGCAAATAAGATCCTTGTTTACTCCGATATTCCAGTATTCCATACTCGAAAACGCCAGCGAACAATTCTTATACCCAGTTTAAACGTAGTTCCGCGGCAAGAGTAGTTAGTAGTTAGCGGAGAGACATGCATACTCCTATTTCGAGCCCGTTGCTATCCACAAACCATAGATAAAAGAACTGTTCCCCTTCCTCCGAGCGGACATGCGGAACTTGCTTCGTTTCTGCCACGACGGCAAACTTCAGAATTTGTAGTCGTACGAAATATTACTGTAATTTTTCAGGTTAATGTGCGTCATAGTCTAAAATTTTCTCCCTGGTATCACACTTGAAACTAAATTCTTGAACCCTCTTTTCAAAATTCCTCTGAACAAGATATAAATTAAAAAAAAACACACTTGGTAGTTACACACTTAATAGTAACCACGACTACTAAATGATTTTTGGTAAAAAATCTAACTTGTTACTAACTTTCAACTAGCTTTCAGTTGCAAATAATTTGCACCTGCTAAATGTTGATGGAAAATGTGGGTGTACCCGTTACACTGAATTCCCTTTGGGGTACAGTCCAGGCGTGTGTAATTGCGTAAACAATGCATAATTATGCGATGCAGCAATCACGACTTGATGCCATTTTTTGAAGAGCTCCGTTGTCTGTGTCCACCTCACCATAAGATTTATATGAACTTGAAATGGAACAATTGAAGTTTTGCAAATCTGTCTAAGTGTGGAGTTGTTCCGAACATACATACAAAAAAAAACACGCAAATCGATAGCATCCTCCTTTTTGAAGTCGGTTAAAAACCATGAAACATTTATAGTATGTAGGAAACTATAGAAATATGTAATACATATAATATTCAAGAATGTATAAGTATATTTCGTAAGGAATACCCCCATAAGAATAGTAATCAAAAGAAGCATTCCTATTTTTCCATACAAACGAATTCAAAATATTTAAAGTGTTTTTTTATGACAAAGTTTCGCAGATAAGTCTCAGAGTCAGTACATAATGCACATCTAAAGTCTGTGAAATATTATTTCGGTTTTCATTTACACGTTGTATACATAAAGACGAAGGACTTGTTTTAAACTGCTCATTATTAGAAATTGGAAATCTATTTTATGCTGAAGAAACATACAGGCCATTTTTAATTTCACGATTAATAAGCATTAAGCCTGAAGTAATGGTATTTGTAAGCAAAACCAGACGAAAAAACGATGCAGGGCTCTGCGTGGATGGGTGACAATGGGTGAAAGTGAAAAATTTAGCGACAGCATATATCTATATTTAAGTTTGATTTATACGCGGACGGGGTATAAAAAACAAACATCAATGTTTTAGTAGGCACCTTCCTGGAGATAAATTTTTATTCAGTTTTCAATTTTTAATATGTAAATCGTGATGGGTCTAATTTCAATGAAAAAAAAAGAATGTTGGCCAAAAAAACTCTGTGGAGTAAACACCCCTAGGTTATACGCCGTTTGAGCCAACCTACTCAAAAAAAGGTTTAATATGATTTTTTGCTTATATCTTATGTCTTAGATTACTTACTATTATTTTTTAATTCAACAGATAAATAAGCGAGCTTAGTTCACAAATCTTAAAGTTCTTACGGGCACACAGTGTAATAGACATTTTTTTATACAGGGTATGTATGGGTTTAGTTTAACTGCCATACTCCTAATAAGTTAGCCTGCAACCATGTCAGGCTGCATCATAACTTGCTAGGCACTTGGAAGTCAAAATAGTGAACCATAAATAAGTTTAAACTGGGAATAGGTTTACAATGCACATTTAATATAATTAAGTTATTTTCTATCGAAACTAATACAAATAGTTTTAAAGTTATACAGTATTCGATGCTAAAACGTTCCGGCGTCACAACGTACTTACGGCGGTTTTGGCGCGGCGCAATTTGCCGCGTAAAGAAAGATTCAAAGCGAAAAAAAAAACACTTCTCATTCACGGGTAATCAGAAATTCCACGCAGTTGCCGGCTGCAACTATCCACTGTTAATATAAACGGCAATACACATTCACGCGTAATGTTAAATCCATAATTATATTTATATCGCATCGTCGCGGTCTTGAACTCAATGTTTGAAAAGAAAATTTAATAATGTTTTATGAGAATAAAGTTCGCGGGGCTATTCGCAGTCGTCTAACATCACAAGTGAGTCAAAGATGAGGTTTTTTTTTTTGTGAATGACAAGTTATGCAAGGAAGTTAATTCGCAGTTCATAATTAAATTACTTAGTAAATAATTATAAAATTGTATAATTGTATATTAATTGAAATATGTACACCAAATGTAATGTGTATGATGTGGTTTTTCATAATAGTTCAATAAGTAAGTACTTAACTTACATTTAAGTTTGCTAACGGGAACCGTATCCTCCACTATATTTCGGCTACCAAATACAAATTCTCTATAGTTTTTGTGGCACTTAGAGTCCAACAACAAATTTAAATCGGCGGACTGCATACTTCAAAACGATAAAAAACAACTATTTTTTGGTTTTTCAAAATATCGTTCACAGGACTGTTGTTGTCCGCGACCTTTAGGTTACTGATGCATTTGCTTCTATCTAGGTGGTCTAGAGGTGCGCCGCCCATTCGATTCGAGAATTGTAAAACGATGATCCTGCCTTTTTTAAACACTAACTGTAGTAATTAATTTTACACACGTCTCTAAAGGTCAATCTTCTCTCGGATATTTCGTATTTTTATTTAAAACTTCGGTCTTCGTACTTTTGCATTTTGAGTAGCACGTGTACCACGTAAACGGCCGAGAGATTTTTTTTAATTTATATCGTTGTATAAATATGAAACTAATACCGAACCACTTCGAATTGAAACATATAATTCCCGAATGCTACTATTTTTTTAAGGTCTAATTATTATAATAGTTATACGTAGTAAGAATTTAAATAATCATTTTCGTAATTAGCATTATATATTACTTATTATTTTCAGTCGATATTTTATATTATGCACATCTCTCTACTAATTTAATTTAAAGTCGAAAATGTAAAATCGATATCTAATCGTCGACTAGCAGCATCGGAAGTTGCACAACCCTTTGAGGTTTACAACTAGGCTTAACAGTGGGCGGCTTCGCTTCAACTATTATCCTCTCATTGGTAGGACGTTCCACAAGAAATCCACCAATCATAAAACTACTGTAACGAATTTATTTATTACTAGTTTATCGGCACGCGGTTCGACCTTCACTCCAAATTTTCAAACTTCTTTATAAATTTAACCCTTTTAATAACCTTTTAGTGTAATGATTTGCTTAAAAAAATAAAAAAGTGCAATAAAATAAATAAAAACTAACGCAACAAAAAGATATTTTCTCCACGTAATTGGGGTTTTATTATTTTCTAAAAAAATATATAGTAAGAAAAATAGACCATTAACTAAGGTTCGTTACGTAACATATTGGCCATGCGGGTACGTTACTCACCACAGATTTAGGACAATGCCGCGCATGTCATTTAAATTTTTCGTTATTTCTTAAAGTATGCGACAAAATAACATATTGTAATAGGCAATCTAGATAATAACACTAACCTTTTCTTGTAAGTATTATTAAATAGTCTTATTTATACCACCACCACTTAACTCACATCTCTGCTTGTTTCCTTTGCAAACTTTGATTTCCCGGAAGTGATGGCTATGTAGCGATAAGGCCCCGAACTTGTACTCTTTTGTTCTAATGAAATCTCTGTAACTCGGTTTACAATAAAAGAGTATTCATTCATTAAAATAGTTTATACCTAAAAATGACACTTGAAAATCACGTATTAAAATTAGAAATGCGTAGGTAAGTGGTATAAGTGTAAGTTGTATACGTAGATATAATTAGATATAGATATGGTTTTGTGTATAGTTTTTGAAACTAAAGACTTTAAGAGTTGTTTAAATCTATGTACTACATACCTAACTACTTTTAATGTATACCGAATCATTTATTCAGCGGATAAAGCAACACGTAAGCGAGTTTTCTTCTGGATTGATTTACAAATATGTACTATTATTTTAAGATGAAATCTTTATAATGCTGAAATAAGTATAACCTATATTAACTCTGGATAAAACAACTTTCTAATCGTTGACGAATTATTATAAACGGTTCTGCAATGTCAATTATATAGACTGTAAACACAGAATTAAACCAATCAACCTCTTTAACATATTATTGTAGTCGTATAATAGGTATGTAGATATAGATTTAGATAACATTCTTTGTGTTTAATGTGCTACTACACTATTCAATGGTATTAAAATCGAATATGTTCTGGTCTTAACTCTTTTAACGAGATGACAAGACCTGAAGCCCAACAGTGGGACTTTATTAGGCTGGGGAAGATTTGACGATCGATTAGCGCAGTGGGCAGCGACCCTGCTTTCTGAGTGCAAGGTCGTGGGTTTGATTCCATAAACTGGAATTTTTTTGTGTGAGGCACATGAATGTTTGTCGGTGTCTGGGTGTTTATCTGTATTATATAAGTATTCAGGTATATTATTCATAAAAATATTCATCAGTCATCTTAGTACCGATAACACAAGCTGTGTACTGTTGTAGTCATCATCATCATCATCACATCAACCGATAGACGTCCACTGCTGGACATAGGTCTTTTGTAGGGAGTTCCAAGTTCCACGATTCTGAGCCGCTTGGATCCAACGGCTACCTGCGACGCGCTTAATGTCGTCTGTCCACCTCGTTGGGGGTCGACCAACGCTGCGCTTACCAGTACGGGGCTGCCATTCCAGCACCTTGGGACCCCAACGTCCATCCTTTCTCCGAACTATGTGCCCGGCCCATTGCCACTTAAGCTTCGCGACTCGTTGAGCTATGTCGGTAACTTTGGTTCTTCTACGAATCTCCACATTTCTGATTCGATCGCGTAGAGATACTCCGAGCATAGCTCTCTCCATCGCCCGCTGAGTGACTCTAAGCCTTCTTATGAGGCCCATAGTTAACGACCATGTTTCAGAGCCATAGGTCATCACTGGCAACACGCACTGTTCGAAGACTTTCGTCTTCAGGCACTGAGGGATTTCTGACGAAAAGATGGCAAGGAGTTTCCCGAACGCTGCCCATCCGAGTTGGATTCGGCGGTTCACCTCCTTCTCGAAATTGGACCTACCTAACTGGATCGTGTGTCCTAGGTATACAGTATACTGTTGTAGTATATTTAGCTATTTTAAAACTAATAGCATTTTTCGAGTTGTACAGGTTAGTCCTACGAAGTGTTGAGTCGATTAGTGTTTAATTTCGTTCTCTATGCTGAAGACGCGTTATTTTGTATACTGGTTGTTCTTATTATGCTTATGCTATTATTTAGACGATCACCCTGGCGAATCGGTGAGCGCTATTGCCTTATGAGTTTGGACCCGGGTTGACCGAAAGATTCGCACTGGGCCAGCGTGGTGGATTACGCCCTTAGCCCCTTCTCATTGTGGGAGGAGACACGTGCCCTGTAATGGTTGATATGATGATGATGATGATGAGATTGCAATCGATAGATAACTTGTAGTAGAATTTAAAAAAAAGCAATTATTTATATCCCGAGGCTATATCAGAGGTAGCTGCACTAACATATTCTCGGAAATGGCGAGGTGTCAAGGTGGCGACATTGCAGTTTGCAATCCATATTGGTAGCTCTGTTTTGAAAATAGAGCGATAGGAAGCGAATTCACATCGTTCATTCTATATTACTACGTCACGCAAATTAATTGATTTTAGAAAGTTAGATGTAGCTATACCTACTGCGATTCGAGTCGTTATATTGGTAACATTGTTTCTGTCTACATGCTTATGCTATTAGTTATTTATCATCATCATGCAGGTTTCATCATGATGTTTTCATTGGCATATTTGAAGCATGTGATATATTAAAGACGCACCAAACTCTCAAGTGTCCTGGGAGAGTTTTGTGTAGTTCCTTTGTACCCAGTGGCGTGCACTTCATACATGCACAAAAGCACTGCATACCCTAAAATTTATATATAGGTCGTATAGGAGGAGGATTTTGGCCATTTTATGCAATTTTTCTGCTGTTTGCATACCCTGGTAAGAAACCCAGTGCACGCCACTGTTTGTACCAAACCGACGGGATTGATGGATTGAATCAGATACCTATGGACCCTTGATGATGAAACCGTTTATTTGAATAACAATATTTATTTGAATACTGCGATTGAAATTTTGCCCACTTTTGTTTCTACCGGCGCTCTTATAAAATTGGATAACATAAAAGCTGCTATAGATGATATCTAGCTATGATAGTTAGATATATTCTCTCGGGGACTTTTTTGTAAGTAATGATGAGTACGTTACGTACTTTAATTCTGTTGCGATTTTTTTTAATGTACCATCAATAGTTCTTTCAGCGCACGCCAAATAATGAATTTCAAAGGTTTTTTTTGCATTTTTCTAGATCTCTTTTTTTTTAAAGTAAATTAGCCTATGTTACTTCGTGAGTCTTTAATTTTCTTTTGACGAATGAATCGGTGTATTAGTATAGATAATGACTATCATAGGTAATAGCCCGGTGATTATCGGTGATAGCCTAGTGGTTATTTCCTTTATTTTCCTTTTGCAGGGACCGAGTTCAATACCCGGCACTCACATCTGACTTCTGAGTTACGTGCCCTATAATCAATTATATATCACTTGTTTAAACGGCGAGGGAAAACAGTGAGAAAACTGAGGGTAACCGAGAGTTCTTTATAATATTCTTAAAGGTATGATCTTCCAATCCGGACTTGAACAGCTTGCTGGACCTAAAAGCCTTCTCATTCCGACTTTGTGCACTATTGTGGGCCGGTAATGGATTAATAACGACGATGATACAAATCTTACAGGTTTCATCATCCTCGTCACTATAAAATCTGGACTATAGGTCTTTCCGACGAACAGAGCTTGCTCGGATGACGGTAGATGATTATTTTGTAAGTTTTTTATATGTATATATTATATATGTATACTAGCGGACCCCAGCGCCATCTGTCGGGCTAATTTGTGAATCTAAACCATCCAGGGTGCCACCCAAACGCATACCAAAAAATTCATTCAAATCGGTCCAGCCGTTTAGGAGGAGTTCAGTGACATACACACGCACACAAGAAATATATATATAAAGATATGAAAATATATATGTTTATTTATATGCACCACCTACCTCTCTTCTGTAGCTGTGTTTGTTTTCTTGGAAGAGATCGCTATGTAGCGATAAGGCCGCCAAATTGTGTACAGTTTGTTAAATTTTTATTTATAATTTTACGATATGTGGTGTACAATAAAAGTGTATTCATTCATTCATTCATGGTAGTAGAAGCACAAAAAATATGGAGGTGGTGACAACTGTATTCTGGCTTGCAGACATATTAACTGTACTTCAAACTAAAGTTAGTTAACTTGAGAACTTGAGAAATTCAACTCAGGGCAGTAGTCAAGTTTCAACATGAATGCAGTGCTGCGACCTTAAGTACTGACAATCTCTTAGCTGTATGTAATTGTCACCCAGTCAATACACGTTTTGCAGCCTCGCGCCAAATGCTTTACGCAAAGTTGCGGAACAAGCCCCCGGCGTCTGTGTTTCCTGTTACGTAATTTAATAAAGTATCTCCGAAGCAAGCTGTGAAAGACAAACGCTTTCTGATCTATCCAATAGGAAGTCGTACATTACAGTGGATTGCTCTTATCAGAAGCTCTTAAGGTTAGCAACAAGTTTTATATAATAATAACAAAAATAAATAAATATACTACGACAATACACACATCGCCATCCAGCCCGAAAGTAAGCGCAGCCTGTGCTATGGGTACTAAGATGACTGAGGAATATTTTTATGAATAATTTACAACAATAATTATAAAATACAGATAAACACCCAGACACCGAAAAACAGTTGTGGGAATCGAACCCAATGCTTTGAACTCAGAAAGCCGGGTCGCTTCCTACTGCGCCAATTGGCCGTCTAATTATATTACAGTAGGATATTATACGGTAGCTAAATAATGTAATTTAATTTTAACAATTGTCAGGTATTAATGTTACAACAAAAAGTTACTGTCTAAAGTGAGAACTTAGCCGTAACTAGTCCTTGTTTTAATAGTAATAATTGAAGAAACATGTAGATAGATAACCATCGCCCATAAACGGAGCAAAACTGCACAGGGCATCCAAGGAATAAGTCCGGCAAAGTGCCATCCTGTGTCCAGCAACCTGAGACGCTCTTCAGAACGGAAAACAGAAAAATGTTAAAACCATAAGGCTTCTAGATCATTATAATCATAATTTTCTTTTAACAAATCCAAAAGATTAAATACTAACGAACTAATCACAGCGTGGGTCAAATCGTGATACCTTAGACAAATTTAGATGTGTGTTCCTAGATTTACGCTAACGTGGATGTTAACTCTACTTGGGAACTTAGTAATGTGTTATTAAGTCTTTAGTGTTCAGTTTTCAACTTATCGGAATTTAGATTGAATCTACGAGACTTATATGCCCCTGATTAGATTATCGTGGTAGATGAAGTCAAGCAGAAATTGAAATGCATGGGCTATCCCCTGAATTTCAATATCTGTTGAGACGCTTCAATATGCGAAATGTTAAAAGGATTGTAATAATATCATTGAAATTGAAAAATATGGTAATAATATCAGCGGACAACGACCAGAGGAAAATGCTAATCTAATACAGATACATAAAGGTCTACGTGCCATATCGTAAATATTAAATATTTACTATAGAAACGACGTCTGACAAAACTACGGGCTAAATAAATAATTAATTTGATTCATAACTTAAAGTATTATAGTTTTTTCAATAAGACTTTCACTTAGGCGTCATTCTCATCTTCAACAACCTCATAATTTATTTAATGATCATATTTTCCGGAAAATGTATCTTTAGTAGTTATTTAGAATAAAAAACACCGTATTCAGTGGTACGTTACGAAATAGTAATATAGTGGTATTCAGTTTCGTCATATTTAAGTCGGGTTTAAATTTTTTTTACTTTTATAATTTTTCATCACAAAACCCATTTCCAATATTCTCCGGACTCCAATATCCTAGAGTGAACATAAAATCCTGGAATTTCGGACATATGATTCCTTTTGTGATGGAGCTTTCCCAGCGCGGCAATACAATTAGCGAAAATTGAACTACCTACAAAGGGGATCAAAGCCCTGGTGGCATTAATAAATGCACCCTTTTCATTTTTGTGACTTTTCTTTTTTTATTCATCTGCAATATGGTACTTTGGTGACAGTGTGACTATTGATTTTTAACAACCATTCACATGTGAAACGGGTGCAAAGAGTTCTTTCTAACTATAGACTTTTCTTTAGAACAATAAATAAATAAATTTTCAGACGGCCGACGGCACAGTGGACAGCGACCCTGCTTTCTGAGTCCTAGGCTTTGGGTTCGATTACCAAATGTTTGTATGATGAACATGAATGTTTTTCAGTTTCTGGTTTATCATCTGTGTATTATAAGTATTAATGTAATAAAGTATGCATCAGTTCATCTTAGTCCCCATAACACAAGCTACGCTTACTTAGGGGCAAGATGGCTATCAATAATATATTATGGAAATTAAGCTTAATTTGCTATACTCGGCGAACAGCAGGAGAGTCTGTATGGTGTAATTTAATTTCTTCAATCCGTATACTCCACACCAAACAGATCCTTACCCTCTACGCACGTTTCGCTCGGAACCGGAGCATCCTCAGGAGATGTGAACTTTACAATGAATAATTGTTAAGTTTATGTTGTTATGTTATTGTTATTTGTTTGTCTTATTGCACTGCTTCTATCCAACGGCTATTAAGTATGAATCAATTACAAGAAAATTAAACAATGAATACATCAATGAGAATTTTTAACAACATTTTGTTTCCGTAGAAGGGTAGAAGGATTATATTTTAAGAAATTCACTGTGTCTAGATTTCTTCATTTGTTACGTGACGATAAAAAATCATTGTAACTACGTAAAATGCACGCTTCCTTTGTAGAGATTTTAAATTGTAAACTTAATTATTGTAGATAAAATTTCATTAAACCGAATTGAAACCACTGTAATGTGCTACTCATAGAGGGTTAAAAGTATAGTACCGGAAAGTATTGCTTGTACACAAAATAGACACCGGTGAAGAGGCGACGCGACGCCTGGAGGCTCGTATCCCAGAGAGGCTTAACTGCCCCTCGGAGCATACCGACACTCGATAACAGGTTAAACTGTTCTTGTATAGTATCGTTGACTGCGTTCCGTGTTTCAAAGGTTTTAACGTTATTCATATCGGTTCTAACAAAATAGAAATTCAATAGGGGAAAAATAGTTTTATTTTATTCCACTACAAGTTAGACCTTGGAAACCATTGCTTACCTGGTCTGGTGGTTAGTGATTATGTAGGCTAAGATGGTAGCGGGCTAACCTGTAAGGGAATACTCCCTTACAGGTTAGCCCGCTAGTAGTTATATTAAACACATACTGCTACTCTGTTTCTACGTTTTGCGTGCGTGTGTGCGTATGAGTGCGGTGGAGTGTTATGGCATCGTAGCATCCGAACTGATGATATTTTAAATCTTGTTTTTGATCAAACATGGCCACAACCACAAAATGGCAGTTAATACATTTTTTAAATGCCTCATTATGACTATCTAGTTTCTACTATCATAAATTTCTAATCCAAGATGGCCGCCACCATAATATTGCGATATTTTTTACAGCACCGTCAATATGAATATCAAATGAGAGGGCTTCGTTTGTACAATAATGTACACGTTATTGAAAGTCAGGGTTTTTTTTTTAATTTTAAATATATATGCATTGAATTAAGATTTTAAGATTAAGACAGAATCCTCATTCAGATATTGTTCCGGACGTCTCACTTTATACCCGCGAATTTTGCTAGCTCGCAATTTTTTTCCCATTTTCCCATTTTATCTTCAATGCTTAGAACATAACTTACCTCTAGGTAATACTGTCAACTGCTAAATGGTATGAATGTGACTAACCGTTTGTTTAAGAAACCATTCTAAAGAGGATTGGTTAATATGAGTCGTGTACACGGTTTCTGAACGTTCTTAATTCTGTTTATATATGTTATACCAACATACATTTTATTCTTTCTACGTAACATATATCACAACAACAGCAGCCTGTTTGGTTGTTTTAATATTTTATTGTACCCTATCGAATAAGGCACAAATGCGAACATAATGCCATGTGGCATTATCTTCCAGGTATTTGTGAAACATGTATTGAGTTTGCTTTGCGTGGTAGTACAGTTTTATCTCTTGTGTAATAATTCAATTCAAATTCAATTCAAAATAACCACCTGAGGGGGGATGGTACACACACACTATTATAAAACGCTCCAGCTCCACACAAGACAGTTCAATTATGCGCTCCACAGAAAGACTAACTATATCTTTTCGCTCCTTACATGTTATATTATTGCGTACAAAAATTAAGGATCCACCATGAATAGCAGTCTTTCTAAAGAACACACTTGACATTTTGAAGTAATTGATGTTAACTGCTCTTTGTGCTCCAGTGAGCCAATGCTCAGTTATACACAATATGTGTATATTGAATTTTTCAACAAACAGTTCTATTTCTAATTCTTTGCCGGTGAAGCTCTGTATGTTTTGATGTACAATGTTCATATTACAGAGCCTCCCCGTTGTCTCACTGTCTAGTTTAAATAACTATTTGAATTAATTATAGTACTAGAACAAGTACTAGGGTCAATATTAGAAATATTGGTGGTACTTGAAGTACAATATGTAGAGGTGTCAATAGACTTAGTTACAATACTTGTAAATGAATATGTATTACCAATAGTTTTCCCAGCGCACGCCAAGGAATGAATTTTTTTAGGCAAAACTTTGCTACTTAGGTTTATATTATTTCAATTATGTTAAGGATGTCCAATTTTTATTTAAATAAATTATTCTCAATTTTATAATTTTAGCCATGTTTTTTTTTTGTTTTTGTCGTAATTTTCTTTCTTTGTAATTATTGTAAGGTTTGTTAAAAAGTTTCTTTCTTTTGTTAAAGAAATAGTTAAAATCAGTTCTGTACTTTCGGAGCCTATTCGGTACAAACGATGAAACAAAAAAATACTTTACCTTCCTGTTATATTTTATAGAGATGTTGACAATTAAGACGGTATGTCACGTGTTTCGACATTTAAAAAAATACACGAAGATAGACTCTTTGTAACTTCAAACGCGCTAAAAACAGAAATGCTTAAAGGCGCGTAAATAAACGCAAAGCTTATGTACTCCGCATTCCTGTTCAATTCAGTATTTGCGGGAGCTGTGACCGGCGCTATGGGCCTCGAACTAATATTTAATTACAAATACTCAATAAACCCACAACGGAGCGCAATGTGTGCATAGCAATGCGTTGGTTTATTCGGCACCGTATATTGGCATGGTTATTAGAATTTCATATGGATTTACATCATCATAATTCACTGTTTACTGACCGTACGTACTATGCGTCGCGGAAACAAATTTCATCCCCACATATTTTAGATCTCTTCTCGCACGCACGTGCAAATTGAGTAACCAACGTCCACGCGGTTTTCACTTAATTTCAATATGGCATTATATAAGTGTGCTCAAAGGCCGGCAACACATTTACGGTTCATCAGGCGCTGTGGACATTCATGGGCGGCTCGCTTGCTCGCAATGTAGTAGTAATTTATATAAAAAAAAAACTCAGTGCTTGACTAAAGGGTTTACTAACGGGAGGGTTTGCTCATAATTGCCAAGCTTGGCAGACGGCGTAGTAGATGTTAGTAGTAGCACAGAGGCCACTACTGCGCCTGTTCACAGTTATAGCCCCCTAGCAGCCGCCCAAGATACCCCCGGGTAGAGGCGGCTTGGTGACAATTGTATCCAGTCTTCAACACAATGCAATAAATATATGTGAAGTATGAGTATAAAATATTCGTCATAGCCTTAGTCACTCAGCGGGCGATGGAGGCTGCAGTATGTCACGATCAAATCAGAAATTAGGAGATCCGTAGAAAGAACTCGAGTTACCGTCATAGCTCAACGACTAACGAGTCGTGAAGCTGAAGTGTCGAGGGACATAGCTCGAAGAATCGATGCTGGAGTGGCGGCCCTGCACTCGAAGCGCAGGGTTATAGACCTAGGTTGATATACGACATAAAACGAGTCGCAGAGAGACGTTGCGGCAAAACAACCGTAGCGAGTGGACATCCTTATCAAAGATTAAGTGCACGCCCTCTGTGGTTAAGATGACTATGACGATAATGATTAAGAGTATAAAATATATACTTTTATGTATTATCATTATATTCAGAGTGTTAAGAACGATTATATATACTTTCTAAGGGGAGGTACCTACAATGTACTCTTTATTTGGGTAAGGCCATCCCTCCAGGCATCGTGTCTTATATCCACGTGCATTTATAGAATGTTATTTTTTCTCTCGTTATAAAATTATTTTTTTATTATTGTCTCTTATACTAAGTCCACGTAGATAGTAAGTTCCACTGTATTGAGTTGATCATGATAACTAAAACAATATATGGTCAAGCACCTCCAAAACTGCACTCCCCATGGCAAATACTCGCCTTATTTGCCTCAGGCACGTAAGATGGCCAAATATAATAGTTTCATCAGTTTAAAACGTAGCCCAGTCGAGTCAGTTGCAATAAAAATTTCAAATTAGACTAACAAAATTTTACCTATTTCAAATAGATGCAACCAGACCAACAACGGTAGGCAATGAATCGGAAAGTGCATTTTTTCACGCGAAAAACCAAGCATAATGTTTAATTTTTTATTTACTATATACAATAGAAGCTATTAAGTGTTTCGGAAGAAAGAAGTGCGATCATGGTTTCAATAAAATATGCACGAGTTGGTTTTTGTTTGTTTAAGGAGTTGTACGTAACGTAATTGCTCAATATCCATTAAAGTGCTTAAATAAGATACTAAGACTTTTACCGCCTCCCTTGTGCAAGGGTGAGTGAAGTGGTTATTATAAGTGGGATCTGTAGTGGCAATTTGGGAAAATATTATTTTCTAATTATCTCTGCTTTAGTGAGAGGGATCACCCTACCGACATTGACGTGCCGCCAAGAGATTTAGCTGGTACGTTGTCAAGTAGAGACTGATTGGGTATTAAAAAAAATGCCATACCCCTAATAGGATAGTCTGCTATCATTTTAAACTGCATCATTTCTTACTGTGTTAGAATTAAAATAGAAATGAATAGTAAAAATCGTTTATTTAAGTCAAACATAGTAGTACATAGTAGATACATGTTGTGGAAACCTCCTAGGTAAGAATCAAAATACCTGAGTCAGGAGGCCTCACTCTTCCATAGCAATATAAAAAATGATTGCGTCTTGGTGTTTATAGTGTGTTTATGTGTGTGTGTGCGTGTGTGTTTGTGGGCGGGTATGTGTGTGTGTGCATGTGATTAAGTGAGTCTGTATGCGTTATATTTTGAATAGAAATACATTGAAGAAGCATCTCCGTTTTTAGGTTTGTGTCTTCAGCCAGGCAGTTAGATTTTCGTTACATTTGATTATTTAAAAAAAAAACTTTTAAGATAAAGAATCAATCGAGAAAACTTTCCAGTACCAGCTTAGTGTTTGGAAATTAGCATCGGGGTTCTGACAGCTCGCTAAATTATTGTTTCCGGTAAGTAGCAATAAAAAAAAAAAAAAAAAAACACTATGTTGCAAGAAGGGCCTCAGCCCTAAACCCGCTCGTTCCTATGAGTGGGTAATAACAAGGTGGCTTGAGAACTGGCTGCTCCACTTTCATCTCTCACAAGACAGAAAAATGCTTGTTAGATTGTAAAGTGGTGTTGGAAAAGAGCAACTGCTGAGTTTCTTGCCGGTTTCTTATCTGTAGAATCTGCCTTTTGAATCGGTGGTACAATCACTAAAAGTTGGGAGTTTTTTGATGTATATCTTTAATATATATAAATCTCCTGTCACGATGTTTGTCCGCGATGGACTCCTACTTAACCGATTTTAAATTAAATTGACACACCGTGAGCAGTCTGGTCCAACTTAAGAGATAGGATAGCTTAGGTCTTTAATTATAGTCGCAATTTTATTTTATTGCAAATTATTTGTCTATAATAAATTGACAGTCGCATGTTATATATATACTACTATACTCATTTAAGGCTTAGCGATACTGAATAATTTAAAAACAAAATCAAACGCAGACGAAGTCGCGGGCAACAGCTAGTAATATATAAAACAGAGTTGACGTTACAACAGTGCCAAATAATAATAATATACATACATATAGATAGAAAAAAGAAGAAAAGAATTTTTCTACAGTGTTGTGATTTAAATCGCACTCTTTTTGTGATCACTTGGACTCCATAATATGACGATTCTTATTTCATTTTTTTAACACTTTAAAACCCTATATACATTATTGAGTAGATAGGCATATGAACATGAAGTTTGAAATTTTTTAACTTGTTGAAATAAAACTTCTTTAGGCGCCACTAGGGAGTAACCCAGATGTTTTTCTGATGGAAGTAACGCTTACGTTAGACGTATGTGTAGTGTCCGCTATTTAAAAATAATAATTTGGATTGGTCGTAAGTATATGTCATATACTTCACGCTTCTTGACTTATAAGCCAGCCAGGAAAATATCATAATCAATTAGGATTATTTATTTCCAATTTTTTCAAACGGATTGTGAATAGCAAAGTAAATAAAAATTCAAAGCAAAAAAAATTAAATTGCAAAGTTTTTTGAAAATCTCTAAATTTACTATTTTATTTATTACTTTTGTAATAAATATAATCTGACGATTGCGACATTCTATAATTGAATACAAGGACAAGGTTATATTGACATGTGCTGATCTAACCTTCAATTTTCTACTCTCAATTATTCCATTTAACAAATGAAAATATGTATAAAAGTGATGTTAAATGAAATGGCGGAGTCCCAGGAACATTTTACTCTTTCATCAATATATATAATAATAAAAGTTCACTTCAATCGCGCGTAAAGGTTACACGAACAGAGTGTGTTCGCGATACTCTAGAGATGATATATTTTGAAAAGGCAAAATATTATGTGGTGATTCAAAAGAAATTGAGGAAAATCCTCAAGTCCAATAGCCATATCATATAAAGTGTATTTGTTGAACTCGTGATTATTTCTAATATAAAGTTTGATATGTAACTCTTTACTATAGATAAAGAAAATGGCTAGTTTTTTAATTCGTGGGAACAGTTATTAGATGTCCGGAAGGGTACAACATCTAAATAATAAATATATAATTATGCTAATATAATATATGCTAAATTTCATCAAAATCAACCTTTAGTTGTGTATGCAAACAGGTCACAAACAAACCAGTAAATAAACAAGCAGACAAATTAGCATTTGGAACATTCATATGGATACTATTAAACGTTCTTGCTATCAAGTACTCGTATACTTATATGCTTGTATTGTTTTATATTAGTAGGCGTGTTTTAAACTCGTATATGATTTCTGTTTAGCAAAAGGGGGCGTATTAGGATTATACAGAAGGCGGGAACTTTTCAGTGACCTATTTACTGGACCTGTCTACTACATTGTACGTTATGGAAAGCAAATCAAGTATTCGCCGTTATTTTTTAAACCATAAATAATGAAATATCAATTTAAAAATAAATTCTTAACAAGTCGACTGAAAAGCAATAAATAATACTTTATTGTACCTTGCTGCACATAAAAGCGAAAGCCTAACTTTCCCAAAGATCTAAGTGCTCCTATTTTATGCAGAAATAACATTGGTTATATTTTATGCTTAAAAAGTTTCGAAGATATCCCATCTGATATAAAAAAGCCAAAATAATTTAAAAATCAACAACAGTCATCATCATCATAATGTCAACCAATGGACGTCCACTGCTGGACATAGTAGGCATTTTGCTGGAAGTTTTGTGCCATTTGAGACCAGCAGCTATCTGCGACTAGGTTGACGCCAGCTGTCCACCATGTCTATCAACGCTACGTTTACCGGTGCGAGGTGGTATTCCAGCACCTGGCGACCCAAATGTCCATCGGTTATCCGAGGTAGCTTGACGACTCGTTGAGCTATATGATCACGCATAGACCGAAGTGACAGTAACAGGTTATATTAAAATAACACGCTGATTGATATTTTCACACCAATTTTTTGAAAAATAGTCCTACCTACATGTATCTCCTCAAACGTATTACTTGGTAGTTCCGGTGAGTGGCCGCTAAACTTATGAAGTGAAAACGTTCAGTACAATGCCGTAACCACAATGTAGAGCGATCGTCTGCAGGTTACTAGTTCAAGTTCAAACTTGTGTGTTGTTTCGCCCCGTCCACTCTCCGCTTTTATCAAAGGAGATAACTGTTTGTTAGTGAAATTTAGAGGAGTAGCTGTGTTAGTTTCGTTTTTAAGTTTCGCTTTCGTTACTTAAACTGTTAGACTAGTGGTTAGTAAGATAGGCTCCTTTCCGTGGGGACCGAGTTCGTTTAACTCTCCATTTCAGAGTTATGTGTGTTTTAGGTATTCAAATATTACTTGCTTTACCAGTGACGGAAAATATTGTGAGGATACCTGCATTCTTGAGAGTTCTACATTACGCTACCGAAGTTGTGCGGAGTCTATCAATTGCACTTGGAAATTATGGTGGAATTAAACCCTTCTTTTTTCTTCTTCCCTTACTTTATAGTACTGTTGTATTTGTGTCTGGATTATGTCTTAGTATCTAGTTATTCGTATTTATGTTTTAAGCAGTGTATCCTACTTTTTTGTTATTCTTTTTAGTTTTCCTAAGCCTAAGGTTGCCTTAGGCTTAGAAAAAAATACCATACTTACTTAATTATTCAGGCAATTTATTAAAGTAATACAAATTGATTTCAGTAACTGTTGATCCATAGTTAAAATACTAACCACTACACTTTTGAAGCAATTTATAACTATACTAGCGGACCCCGGCGCCATCTGTCGGGCTAATTTGTGAATCTAAACCATCCAAGGTGCCACCCAAACGTATACCAAAAAATTCATTCAAATCGGTCCAGCCGTCTAGGAGGAGTTCAGTGACACACATGCACACAATAAATAGATATATAAATATACTAACTAACTAAATCCATAATACACTACTGAACGAATTTTCAATAGGTATAGGATAGTAAAGTCAATGAGTCAATCAAATCATTTTTAAAAAGTATTTGCGTATTTTATTATAGACAACATTTACTTTAAATGAACCGTAACATATTACTAGTTTTACAAAAGTATAAAATTTCATGAATAATATTTTTGACAATTCAATAATTAAAACGGGTCGCTTCTGGTACCGTATTCCGTGTTTTCTCTTTGTGTTAATTAGTTGGTCCATTAAATTTGATTCAAGTGAGCCGAAAGCGTCATCTGCACCTTGTAGAATACAAATGAGCACGCAGCTACAATGTTTAACTGGCGAAAAATTGTAAAACTTTTATTGCCAATAATTATCAATCATTGCCCATTTCGCCACCCGTTCACGTGCAGTGGCGTGCATAGAGGGTATGTTACTTTCCGCTATATTACAGAATATACATCAGGTTGCCGCTCTACTCGCCCGCCGCAATTCAATAGACAACCGCGACCAAGATTTCTTAAAATCGTACTGATGATATTTACTTAGGTATAGTTTAACGCGTTCAAACAAATAAACTTTCATCCCTTTATAAACGCTTGCAAACGGGACAGTTTTCATGAAACCGTAGACCGTGAGTATCAATTTTCAATAGTGTAACTTAAAAAATATCCACTTTTATATAAACTCATCCCTGGATAGGAATTTAAAGATTGTGCCCAAAAAGATTACAATATAATCTATACAAGATCCATATGTAATTGTTGGTTGTTGGTAAATAATATTATTATTTTTGTCAAATTATTATTCATAGGAACTCACTTTCGGGGTGCCGAGTTCGAATCCCAGCAAGCACCACTAACTTTTCCAAATTATGTGCGTTTTATGCAATTAAAACATCACTTGCATTAACGGTGAAAGAAAACATCCTGAGGAAACCTGCATGCCTCATTCTCTATAACGTTCTCAAAGGCGTGTGGAGTCCACCAATCCGCACTGGGCCAGCGTGGTGGACTACGGCCTAAACCCTTTTCATGCGTGGGAGACCCGTGTCCTTGTAGTAGGCCGGCAATGAGTAGATAATAATAAATGAATGAATTATAAATAAAGTGGTTTACATTCCTGTAAAAAAAAGGTACATCTAGTAACTCCTAAGGTAAGCGCGTTTAAAAAAACGGGTTTATTATATAACTTTAAAAAATAATATTACTACCCGCTTCTAGGAATATATATTATAAGTACCTTGTCAGGTTTATTTCAAAGAAATAAAATCTTCGCGAATAAATATTCTCCATTCAAGTAGGCTATTGAACCTGTTGCTAAGTAACCAATACGCTTTGTCTAGTTAAGCGCCAATTATTAGATAAGGATGTTTGCCTTTGCGTGAAATTACCTTCAGTTTGAAATATCAAATATGTTTAACCAATGTTTTTTCTTTATATATAATTGAACCAACGAAAAATATATTTTTCTAGGGAAATAATAATTACAAACTAAAATTCATATTCACAATAAGTATAAGCCGTCTAACTGTTCACTTATGGGCATGGTACCCAAAACGCTGGAGCTATTGCTGGACTTAGCCGTTGGGCTAAATAAGCGCCAGCTCTTAGGTCGCCAGACGTAAGGACCAATTTTTGGGATACGATGTTAATAAAATTTTTCGTGTCCGAAGACCATGGGCCTATAGTCTCAAAAGCAAGCGCCGGAAAAACGTAGTCATTACAAATAACGGAGTATTTACGGCACTTATGCATTTGAGCAGATTCACCAGCTACTACCGCTTTTCAGGACGTAAGTGAGAAGCTGCCAACGTATCAACGCAGGTCGCATCCCACACCAGCGCACGCCCCATCGACCACGGTACTATAGTTATACCGTCTGGTCTCTTGCCATCATCCCTTAACAAACCGGGGGGTTCCAATTGTTCAGGAATAGACGCAGAAAAAAAAAAAAAATTATCCTATAAGTGCAATGTGAGAAAAATACAGTAATTTTTAGGTTCGATACGTCCTTGACTTTTATATTACGGAAGCAGAGCATCAACTACAATAGTGCTATTTTCAAAAATATAATTGAGTCACTAATGGCTTTAAAGCGGTGATAATCGAGGGGATAACACTGGGCCCTCCTTTCGGAGGGACTGCGTTTGATCTCCGACCTCTAACATATCGGAGTTATGTGCGTTTTTAATAATATAAAACTAGCGTAAAAAATATAAAACTTGTGTGCCATGATTTTGAAGGCGTGATTCTGTTAAGTTATTTAATAAATATTAATTAAAAAGGTATTGTTAAATGTTCGCTTGGCCTTTAGATAAATTCTAGTTCTTAACATTCCTTAAGAAGAAGAATAAATAATAAAAGCAAATAACTAGATATTCTCTAAAATACCTTGCATCGTTTACTGTTCATAGTAGCAAGTAAGGAATGTTTTGCTTTGCATCGTCTGAAAAATGCTGTAACTATGAAAAATAAAAAAATATGAAATTTTTATATAATCGAGAAAAGAACCGTCCCGGCATCTAAAAAAAAAATATAGTATAAAACTGCAAGGCAAAGTTATAAAAATCGTATCGTTGACAAACTCAATTATAAATATGATCTATGTGAAATCATAAAGTTTGTATGGATGTTTGTTACTCAATCACTCCATAGCGGCTGAACGGATCTGAATGAAAGTGATAGATTGCAATATGGCATGGAATACCACTTTTATAACCCGTTAAAATGATGTTCCAGTGGAATAGATTTATTTTTGATTTTACCAGAGCAAAAAAAATGTATCATGTTTTTCTGCCTAGTGATATTTCATGGCCAACGAATAAACGACAACTTAACAATATCCACGCGATCGAAGTCGCGGGTAATAATAATTGACTTCACATGCCATGTAAGTGAACTGCACATAATTTTATTCGTACTCCTGGAATCTCTTAGGACATTTGCATTTTTGACGCCTCCGATACAAATTGACGCGCCTCGCCGTCAATCTGTACTCGCATAGGAGGGGTGGAATTGGGTTATCGATTTACGTTTATTGATTTTAGGAGACGAGGAACGCAAAGGGGTCGTTTGCGGTAACATGCTCGTCAAAGATATATAACGTTCGAAGGATTGTTGTGTCAACATGATGGTGTCAAAAGCCTATAATTGTCCACTGCTGGACTAAAGGGCTCTTCCAACGGCCAACTAATGGGTATTATCAAAATTAAGCTTAATTTGCTATACCTACTCCGCGAAAAGCAGGAGAATCTAATTTTAAGATATAAGATGTTGACTTAACAGTTATGCATTGTAAAGTCATCATCTTCTGAGGATGCTCCGGTTTCGGAGCGAAACGTGCGTAGAGGGTACATTGCCAAAGATCTGTTTGGTGTGAAGTATAAGGATTGAAGAAATTATGATTTACGGCATACAGGTTCTTCTGCTTTTCGCGGAGATATGAGAATAGCAACTTAAGCTTAATTTTCATAATATATAATCGAATTCCGCAAATGAACGCCCGCATCCAACAACTAATGGGCAGTGGGGTGCATAGAGGGCATGCACAGGGTATGCAGATGATATAAAACGAAGAAAATCTCTCACTTACAATGCCTATACTTAAGTTTTTTATAACTCGTACTAGATATTTTCTTTATTTTATTTCATCTGCATACCCTGTGCATACCCTCTGCTAATGGGTACCAGATCGCAAAAAAATGGAAACCTTAAGGTGCGATTTCCTAGTAGTAGTAGAGTAAAAATTTATTTTCAACGCCGAATAATATGAAGCTTGCATGCTTATCCGCATTTTCCTAGTATGTCTTAATTTCCATTTTCTTTACATATTTGGTATAGCTACCCCTATTGTAGTGATGTCGGGTGTACCCCTTGTCGGCTTCTTCTCGGAAGAATCTGCCTTACGAACCGGTGGTAGAGTCACTTGAAGTCACAAAAACAGACAGACTTGACGTTTCAAAAGTTATTATATTTAGGGCTACTTGAAATAATAGTTTTTTGTAATTATGAGTTTTATGATCCTCTAAGTAGCCATAAGAGTAAAGTGATTATCATCATATCAAAGTCATAGTATTTATTGTAACAGCAAAGAAAATGGGCCGGTTTAATGGAAAAGCTTCCTAAGGTCCAATACACTATCACAAAGCGGAGATTAGAAAAACAGATCCGTGAAGAGCAATGGACGTGATACTGCGTTAACCTTTGTTGTCAATATGTCAATCCGCCTTTTACCGAGAACATTATACCTTTGTTGTGGCTTTTGCGTTCATAAAGGCTAGACGTGGGTATCATTTCTTCGGCGTCGGTATGCCGGGGTGATATACAAGTACTTTTACTTAATTTGTGTCACCTTTCTTCTCTTAACAATACGTGGATAGTGGTGTGGATTTCAATATAAACAACCACTCTTATTTAGATCTGGCAACCGCTTCTAACATTTCGGAGTTTTAGTTAGGGTAGTTAAAACATCACTTGCTTTAACGGTGAAGGATAATATCTTGAGGAAACCTGCATGCCTCAGAGTCCCCCAACGTTCTCAAAATCCACATTTGTCCAGCGTGGTGGACTATAGCATTTATTCTGACAGGAGACCCGCGCCTTGTGGGCTGCTAATACGTTGATGATGTAATTGTTTTCTGTCTTAAATAAATAAAAATGAATATATAATTTACCTACTCAAAACACCTTATAAATAAACGTGGCATAAAGTCGGAGTAGATAGTTAGTTAGTTTTTGTGTTTTATTCAACTGACAGCAGCTTTCAAATGTCAGGCAATGACAAAATTATTATTTCGAGGCTATGCCCCGTTTATTTGTCAGGCATGAACAGATACATCTGTTATGAGAATAAAGCTTTATTTGCTATATTCTGCGAAAAGCAGGCGAATCTGTATGGTGTAATTTATAATTTCTTCAATCCTTGTACTCCACACAAAACAGATCATAATATATCATGGAGTTCCGTAAAGTAACGCCTAATTCTAAATACAATAGATACATCTGTGTTCTTTTTAGTTCGTTCCTCAAGATCATTTCGAAACTGTACCACAAGTAAACGCGCGTCGCATTTTGAGATAAAAAGTTATCGCAACAACAATGTAGGTATTGAATGCAATATTTTTAATTACGCAAGGGAATCAGACCTCACACTGGAACACACCTCCGTGTTATGTCTACCTCTGTATGTGTGAGTGATGTTTGTACTTTGTGTCCCCCCACGTTTATGCATGTTGATACGCATCTTTACCCTGAGTTGTATCTGTGTAGATTAATTGCAGATTCATTGTGTAATGAATGAAACCTAAAGCTTGAAATTTGTATTTTAAAATAATTAAGGAAACAAAATCATATTTTAGTTTTATGTAATACTAACTCCCGCGATAAAAAGCTACAAGGTTAGTGGCGTACAAAGAGGGTATGCACAGATTGCAGATGATGTAAAATGAAGAAAATCTCCATTACAAGTTATACTTACAAAACTTAAGGATAGGCATTGTAAGAGTTATAAAAAGCTTACCTTTAAGTATTTATATACTGGTACTGGAGATTTTATTCATTTTATATCATCTGCATACCCTGTGCATACCCTCTATGCGCGCCACTGTACATGGTAAAGGCAAAAATAACATAAGAAATAATGGCTATCGGAGATTAGAATAAACGGAGTAGTACTACTCCATAGTCATAAGACTAATTGGCTTCTAAGCGACACCGTACTGGAACGCTAAGTTGCTTGGTGGCATGTGTAACTAGCCATGACCGAAGCTTGTAGACAAATTACCAAATTGTACATTTCGGAGATCGATGTCAGATTGAAATCTCTGCAAGAGTAGTTACGTTCATGACATTGGAATGATCGTTTCAGGATATCAGGTTTCGAATAAATGACATTAGGTCACGCCCATCTATCACGATGATGTGGGCTCCTGGTCTATTTGTTCTCACATACGTGCATCAGCTTAACTTGCAAAGTTTCATTTCTATTGTAAGAAAGTATTATAGAGTATTACGAGAAATACGAGGAAGAAAACGTTTATATCTCGCTACTTATGTAGGAGTGTTCGTGCCAACGACAAGAATATGTTTTGCATGCAATACATACTTGAAGCGTATCTCATGTAGCACAATAGGCGACTTTTCCACCGGCTTGTTCTGCGGTGCAATAGGATTTCAACAAATAAAAAAGAGATCATGAGGCGTTGGAAGGTAAATGTTGCAAGTCTGTTACAATTGACTTCACGTTTATTCTAGCCACATTACTTCATAACAACTACTCTTACACAAAAGCCCTCACTAATAATGAGAGGTAGAGGGTGAGTGATTAAACCCCACAGAAGCCACTAACTTTTCTAAGATAGAGGTGCGTGCGTGCGTTGAGTTTTGAGACATAAATATCACATCCTTCACCGGCGAAGGAAAACGTCTTGACGCAATATACATGTCTGAGAGTTCGAAATAGTGTTTTCAAAAGCGTGGAGTCCACGAATCGATTCAATTCACTAAGCACTTGGCCAGCGTGGCCAGGGGGCGATCCACGCCGGTAATGGATTGACATAATGAGAATGATAATTATGCAACGATTTATCTTCTTCATTCGTATGTCATATAGCAAACGATGATAGTTAGTGTCGGCGACTAGCTCATTTATTATTTTTCTTTTATTTTTTTTAAATTATTAACAATGCTTAAGAATAAATTAAAAAACACTATTAAAAATTTATAAAAAAAAAACTTCCACCCTCCACTTGCGGGGCTTTTGAATGCCCAAGTAACCGGTGGTCAGGGCTCCAAAGTGAGAAACCTCCTCACAATACGCGCCGTTTCAAGGACTACTGCCTTCTGTATCCGACCCTTGTTCCAACAACCAAGCGAAAGCTTCTTGAGATGTTGGTCGAAGCTTTTCGCGAGAAGACCATTGACTGAAACGACGATCGGAACAACAACGGTCGATCAACAACTCAACAATAATATAAGAATAATTAATATAAGCAGAAAAAGTAGTATGAATAATTATTATAAGCGGTTATCATTTTTAGGTAAAATAGATTTTATTTAGATGTTATATAGGCAATTATTTAGTAATACGGTTAGATTGTGTAATAAATATTATTAAATAAAGACTCTCCATTGGCGGTTGAGTACTTTCACGCTCGATAGCTCACCGAGAGTTCTCGACCGAGAATTTGACATAAATAGGCTACTCTGGTCGAATGCCAGTCAATCGAACCGGAGCATTGAAACTAGAAACATCTCGTTTTTTATTGCGAAGAAAATCCTACAACCTCAAGAACGGTGGCACGAGACAGAGCTCACACTCACTCTCTCTGAACATAAGGCAGGGTTCTTATACCGACTCGTCACCCAGTGGGACACGTTCTTTTGGCGTTGCTTCGGCATGTAATGCCGACGCGCCGCAACAGTTAGGGTAGGAGCTCGACTTCACTTTCTCTCTTATATATCTATATATATTTTTTCGATAATCCCAGCACGCACCTCTAACTTTTCTAAGTTATGTGTGTTTTAAGTAATAAAAATATCACTTGCTTCAACGTTCAAGGAAAACATCACGAGGAAACCTGCATACCAGAGAGTTCTCCATAATGTTCTCAAAGGCGTGTAAAGTCCACAAATCCGCACTGGGCCGGCATGGTGGTCTTAACCCCATCTCTTTATGGGAGGAGACCCTCTGTAGTGGGCCGGTAATGGGTTGATATGATGATGATGATTCGAATGTCAAATTACTTAATAAAGAGAGATTTAAGAGAGAGAGATGGTTAAGTTTTTAAACACTGATTTCTCTCTCACATTTGTTATATTCTTTACAACATCCCTATCCCTACTAATATTATAAATGTCAATTTAAGTTTGTTTGTTACGCTTTCACGCAAAAACTTTGTACACATATTCTTGAAAGTGTTAGAGATAATATAGGATATTTTTTATCCTGACTTCAAGCTCGGTTTCATTGGGAGAGGGGAATGAAAGTGTTTGACGATTTTACACCATAACTCCGACTAATTATAACCGATTAAAATAATTATGTTTGTACGATAGAGGTTATAATATGTGTTTAATTTTATCCAAACTTTGTGTAGATCTGAATGTGGTTCGAGATAGAGGACAAAACTCCACAGCGGACAGCAGCAAACCCCTCATTTAAGGATACTGAATACTTTAATTTTTTTTAGAACTACAACTAAGTTGAATGCCACATCAAAAAATCAAAATAAAACGCAGGCGAAGTCGCGGGCAGCAGTTAGTTTATAATAAGGCCCATAGATAATAGAAATGCAACGTAGTTGAAAATTTTAAGTCAATCCAATCCTTTTTTTTTGAAGTCTTTCTCGGCGCACCAAGCAGAAGACCCACCTGATAGTAAGTTAAAAAACTTTCGCATATAAACAGCAACATTTCGCAAAGCATGCCGGGAACAATCCTACACAGTTCCACCCTGTGACCATCAACCTACTGCTTACAGTTTTGCGAACAAAAATGAACACACTATATATACTCATACTTATTAGTACCCATCTTAACTTAGACAATAACAGTTTTAGAAATCCTGCTGATTCGAAATCATCTCCAAATTTATATATATATATTTATAGTTACAAACAACGCACACATCGCCATCTAGCCCCAAAGTAAGCGTAGCTTGTGTTATTGGTACTGAGATGTCTGATGAATATTTTTATGAATAATATACATAAATACTTATAATATACAAATAAACACCCAGACACTGAAAAGATTCATGATCATCAAGCAAACATTTTCCAGTTGTGGGAATCGACCCCACGGCCTTGGACTTAGAAAGACGGTTCGCTGCAAACTGCGCCAATCGGCCGTCAAATTTCTTAATCAATACTACTACTACATCTAATAAAATTAAATAACGTAGTCTGAGAGTGAAACTTAGCTTAAACTTACAGTTGTGAGTACACGCTAATCGCTTTCATGACCAGTTAAATAATCCATAATGGCTGTGGTAACTCGATCAACAGTTAATAGACCTAATTGCCCTTCACCATCAAACCGCGATGCGGCGAGTTCAAAACCGCTTCTATTGCATTATGCAGCAGAATATCGATATTTTTGGGCGAAAGTAATTATTTCCATACATCGATGTATTATAACATATCAGGTTTGTAAACGTTTCAAATACTATTATTATATTTCCACTAACAGAGGCCGCTACAATTCAGAGTCTAGTAGAATAAAAAACAATAGAATTTTATAAACTACAAATAATTTCCCCTTTATTACGATGTCGATAATAAAATATATACTTCGACATTAGACAAATCGTCATTTTCGAAGTAACTTGTGTTATAGATACTAAGATGACTGCTTGATATTTTTATGAATAATATACATAAATATTTATAATATACAGATAAACAACCAGCCACTAAAAACCAACCATGTTCGATATTAAGTAATTTTTTAAAATTGATACGCTATATACGCTTTTTGCCACTTTATGCATCACAGGTTGGCATTTCACTAAAGTGTACCTACAAAGTGTTTTGTCACCTCACTCTAAGACCCTTTTCACACACGTACGGCTTTGAACATATTTTCACGTTTGGAGACCTTTCATACGTACTTGACTTGTCATGAAATTGCTTTCATCTTATTATCAAAGGAGGGAGGTTTTCATGTCGGCATTTGCATGCTCTGCAAACTTGCAAGTGTTAAGACCTCATTATATTTAATCTTAAAGGCGCCCGCCTTTATAAAATTCGGCACCCAGCTAATTAAGAATTTACCGTAAAAACAATTATTTTATTAAATTTTTTACTGATATTACTGATACTATAAAGTTCATTTTAACTTATTTTTAACAAGACAATAAGGTCGAGAAAAATGTAAGCAATTGAAAGCATTCCATTTCTTTACTTTACCTTAAATTTGCAACTTTTCTACTCCTATATCTTATTTCTTTCTTGGTGATTTTGTTAAAAAGCGTAGCTTTATGAATTGTTACCTTTTATTAAAAAAACGCATTAAATTCAACATGATGTAAATTCTTTTTCCAATATAAAAATTTCTTGTTTGCAAAATATAACTGTTATTGCCGCTAGCTCCGTAGAATTTAGATTTTTTTTGCTGTCTCATACTATGGAGAAAATTGTTAAGGCATCCATACTGTAATTTTTGTCGCTTTGTAGTTTCTTTCTTCATAAAAATTTCGAATTTGGCATAGAAATTGTAAGGTGCCAGTAAGAAACAATTCACCCTTGCTTGAAAATACCAATGACTTATAAGTAAGTTTATATAAGTATAATATTACCATCAGTGGGCGTGTATTGAAAGTGTGTAAACAAAAAGTGTGGATGTTTTTTACTCAATCACGCAAAAACGGCTAAACGGATTTGGTTGTAATTTGGCATGCATATATGTATGTGCCTTTAACATGGAAAAGAACATAGCATTTCTTCCAATTCCTTAAGCTAAGCCGCGGGCAGACAGCTTTATGCATGTCACCTATGCTATGGAAAAGGACATGTACTTTCTTTATCGATCTCTCAAATAGTTCCCGTGGTAGAATTAAAAATTCTTAACAAACGATGCTTTAGAAACAATTCTGAAGAAGTCGCGGGCAGAAGCTAGTAAGTCTATAGTAGTAGACGTCCTACGTAACGCTGCCCACATTCAATTCCATATTATCACTACATACAATAAAACAAAGTCGCTTCCCGCTTTCAGTCTGAAAATTAAAGATATGCCTGAATTTTAAAAACAACGCAATGGATTTTAAAGCAGTTTTTTTTTAATATAGAGGATTTTTTTTATATGTATAATACATGCATAACATAGGAAAGAAACACAGATAATTTTAGAGGTTACTAAATACATTTTTTTGGGCTTACATTGCCAACGCTGGCTGAATCCTAAGAGATTAAAACATCAACAAAAAAATCTGCAATGGTGTATACGTATCTATCTTTTAGGGATAACCCATAATGCCCATTTTTTATTCTTTACTTTTAACGAGAAGAAATTGCTCATTTACGAAGCGATTTTATGCAACACAACATTAATTCTTATCCGATAAAGTTCCCTAAGTACATTGCGCATTTAATATAGATCAATGTGGCCTGTTACAGCATGTAATTTAACTGAATATTTTAGAAGATATAACAGATTTTAAATACAGGGACAACGTAGAGGTTGCGGCGAAACTGGCCGGAGTTCCTGGCCGGCGCGCATTTAAAAAAAAGCTGTGAACGTTGTACCGACATCAAGACATTTTGTAGTATATTTAGTATTAAAATTGCACCCATTCGAAGCCGGTGTGGTTCGAAGGCTTACAATATTGTGCTTATTGTCACTAATATTGACCGTGTGTATTGAAGATCGAAGTATGAGAAAATAATGCTGTCAATAATATTGACAATGAGCGCCAGTAAAAGTATAAAAGTTTTTTTTGATCTTTTAAATTTTGCAAACATTTTTAAATTCAATTTTTGTGAGATTTTATACATTTATTTTTAAAATGTTCATATACATAATAATACATATAGATGGAAATAATAATTACAAACTAAAATTAATATTCATAATAAATATAAACCGTCTAACTGTTCACTTATGAGCATGGCACCCAAAATGCTGGCGCTATATAGTCAATATGTATAAAATCTCACAATTAATTTCATAACTATGGTATAATATAAATAGCTTTTATATATAGCTTTTTAGGCTTAGATCTTTAAAAATATTTACATCCATAATGTAGTCGAGAAACATTAACAATTAAGAGGTGTGTAATGTGATGTCGTAAATAAACACAATTTTTTTCGGTTACATTTCAAACGCTGGCTGAATGAACCCTAAGAGATAGATCAAAACAAGGGTCTTAAACTATTATTTTTATAACAGTACTTAGGGAATGAATAAAGATATTTTAAAAAGAAGTAATGGCTTATTTACGACGCGATTTTAAGCCATAACACATGAATCCTTACCCAATGCAGTACCTTAAATACATAGTACGTTTTATATAGGTCAATAAGTCCCTTTACAGCATGTAGTTTTAATGAATATTTTCAAAGATATTACAGATTTAAAATGCAGGGACATAGCGGTTGCGGCGGTACCGACCGGGGTGCTGCCGTCGGCGGCGTGCGTCGCGTGCCTTTCAAAAAGACCCGTGAACACTGTTTTAAAAGACATTCTGTAGTATATTTAGTAGCAGCATTGCACACGTTAAATATAAAATACAATCATGCTGTTTCATTATGAAAGTTTTATATGCTAAGTCATGTTTGTTTTTAAACATCAGTAAGTCTTTTCTTTAATTTTCTTTTTGCTTGCAGTCTGTGTTGGTAGATTTGTGCAGACGCATTAGACGCATTTGTGCACATTAGAGAAACCTGTGAGGCATGCCGGTTTCGTCAGAATGTTTTTCTTCATAGTTGGAGCAAGAAAGAAAATTTTAGATTAGAAAATTTTGTTGTGCATGCCGGGAACCGAACTCGGCCCCCCGAAAGTGAGGCTATAATCCTAACTACTAAGCTATAACCGCTTCCATTTTTATTCTTCCATCCCCAAAGGTGTTTAATAGCCTTAAATGTATCACCGTATATTTGTTACAATTTGCTAAACTCAGAAAATAGAAAAGACCAATTTAGAAATACTTTATTGCATTCTATTGCTAATTTCTTGAATCATTCAGGGTCAGCGTAAAATGTGTTGAATAGCGGGAGATATTTCTCATGGAAAAGTTATCAGAAATTAGCTTATACTTGATTAGTAACTAATAGAAGCTTTTTAAAAGAATACTTTTGTTTTTGTGTTTTCTCCACGGGATTATTTTTGAACTGCGCGTTACCAAAGTAATTAAATAAGAAAATGTGTTTTTTCTGTCTGTTCCTTTTAAAGTTAAAACTATGGTCAATACCGTCCTGGGAAAACTTGATCTCACAAAACATTTATTTGTCAGCAGACGAAATTTCGTAAAATTGCTTATTATAGAAAAATGTAATGTGCATATGATAGAAGAGTTGTTGCGTAAAACTGGGTTACTGTGACGGCGGATCACAGCTTCCCACTCACACATAGGCTTATTCAATACGCGCTTTCGCCATTTCGCCTCCTCATTTCATCCTATGTAACTTAAAGTAAACTTAATGCTCACGAATATACGTTTTCTATTACAATAAATGCATTTCAAGGGAGGCGTGGCCTGTTGACGTGTGTGAAAAGTGAAAGGTGAGACGCAGTTAGCGCGTGCTCACTCGCACCTCGTCAAGCTTTCCTTCGTCTGAAAATTTTTGCTTTCTATCTATTAATAGCCAGATTTATCGATTGTTTGATAAACACCTTTAAAAAGGTGATAAAGGATATTTTTGTAGGTGATTTTTGATACTCAATCACTAGGGGTAATATAATCAAGTCTAAGCATCATCATCAAGTCAAGAAGGACGTCCACTGTAGAGAGAAATTTCACACTGCATTGTGTATGGATGACTTGAATATGTGCTACATTTGATGATCGGATTTGATGTGGGAGGGCTTCACTGCAAAAGAAATAATTTCAATATCTAAGTAAGAATAATAAAATCTTGAGAGTAGCTGAACCGGTTATGCTAATTATATTTTTGAAAATTCCTTGAAGAACGTAAGCTACTGAACTGTGGAATGCACTCCCAATAAGCATACGACAGTCAAGGTCACTAGACATATGCAAAAATGCTGTTAAAGCCCATTATCTTGAGCAATAAAAACGACAGTGATTAACTCTTACTCATATTTAAGTATGTTTTAGTATATATTAGTTTATTATTTTTTTATTTATTATTATTAGTATTTTATGTGTGTAAACCTGATAAGTATTAGTGTGTAATTGTTCGTAAGTATGTTTATAATAATAATACACCCCACCAATCGGTTTCCCTTGGTTTTCCTAATCCTAAGGTAGCCTGGAAGAGATCGCTACTAAGCGATAAGGCCGCCCTTTGTATCCTACTTTTTAAGTTTATTTTTGTTCTGTCCATTTTTTTCCTATTTGTGGTGTACAAATAAAGTGTATAAAAAAAAGTACGAATATGGTTTTTACGAACGGAATTAAAAAAAAAAAATAACACTTCTATGATTCGTAATAATACTTAAAAGTTAATTTGAGCTTCAATACCATACCATTAAGTGCAAATGTTAGTAGAGAGGATCCGGAAAGACAAAAAGTTGTAAATATAATATCGTTTGTAAATGGTTTGGAAAGGTTCTAGGTTTTTTAAGGTATTAAAACTCTTACGCGATTTGGTGCAGGCGAAGTTGCGCAGTTCAGCTAGTTCTACAAATATAAGTATAGAGATTTACGAAACACCATGTGGGCAGTTTCGGGTTATTGAAAATGTTCTATGAGCCGTAAGTTTAAAGGTTAAAACTACGTCCATCTTCATGACTCCACAACAGCTCTGTATGTAAAACTTTGCTAAGCGCTGTTTTGTTGCTAAGCCTTACATAGGCACAAAGGCTCTTAATATCCCACTTTTAATATCCCACTGTGAGGTTTGCCCAGCCTTTCTATGATAAAAAGTATTATATCCATCTAAAGGATGAAAACTTACTGACAATAGGTACCTAACAAACTAACCAAAACACTTTTCTATTTATAATATGCACGACAAAAAAAAAACATAAAAACACGATTGGTATAAAAATCCAAACTAATTTCTACCTTTTTTATAGTGTGATGTTTAGTTTTTCTTAAGCTATTATTTTTATTAGAGCAAAATTAATCGGTAACCCATTCACCATAAAATGTGTTAATATTAGATTAGACGGCCGATTGGCGCAGTGTGCAGCGACCCTGCTTTGAGTCTTTGAGTCCAAGGCCGTGGGTTCGATTCCCACAACTGGAAAATGTTTGTGTGTGTGAATGTTTGTGTATTGTTTTTCAGTGTCTGGGTGTTTATATGTATTTTATAAGTATTTATGTATATTATTCTTAAAAAAAAAATAATCATCAGTCATCTTAGCACCCATAACACAGGCTACGCTTACTTTGGGACTATATGGCGATGTGTGTATTGTCGTAGTATATTTAATATTTATTTAATTAGATAAATTGGCTAAAAATTAAAATTAAGATCATTCCTGCCATATCGATAGATGAAAATTATATAAATGAACAAAAATCTTATTTCATACATTCATAAATGCAATAATCATACCTAATAAGTCATCGGTCCTCGCAGTGGCGTGCTCAGGGTCTTCGGCCATGCATAAAGCAGATATATAGTTTAAAATAGAAATATTCCCCTCCAATATAAGCTATATAAAATAATTTGGGTATGCAGTGCTTTTGTGCATGAAGTGCACGCCACTGGGTCCTCGATATATCTACAAAGTTTGAGCGAAATCAGACCGGTTGAAGTGGGTCAAAATCAAGTCGAAAGGAGTCGGCTACAAATATAAATACATACAGGTGAAGCTAATAAAAAGCGTGCAAAATTCGCATCGATTTCTGTCTACGAGTACTGCAAAACCGAGGGGAAAGGTTCATGCACGTGGCTAGATGCATCAATTATGCATCTAGTCGCTTATTTAGGTAATCATGACGGCCGAGTGGCGCAGTAGCCCCGCTTTCTTTGTCCAAGGCTGATCGATTTCCAAAACTGTAAAAATGTTTGTGTGAGCAACATAAACGTTTAAGTATAAGTTTAAGTATCTGGGTGTTTATCTGTATATTATAACTATTTATGCATATATATTTTTATAAAGATTTTAGCTATCCTAGTCATTAAAACATTAGTCGTTGTCGTAATAAATAAATAATAAATAAAAAAGCAATTTGTTTCTCATCACAAATATTTCAAATTTACATTGATTTTAAATTCTGTTTTATACAAAATAAGTCTTCTTGACCAGAATTAATTTTTATTACCGTGCATTTACTTAGCATAAGTTTCATGTTTTTCGTGTCACTATTTTTTATATGGTCATTTGATTTTATTATTATTATAACTTATAATTGCTATTATTATTGGATAGAAGCAAGCGTTACTTTGCGGATATCCATGATATATTATCAAAATTAAGCTTAATTTGCTATACTCCGCGAAAAGCAGGAGAATCTGTGTGGTGTACTTTATAATTTCTTCAATCCTTATACTCCACACCAAACAGATCTCCGGCAATATACCCTCTACGCACGTTTCGCTCCGAAACCGGAGCATCCTCAGGAGATGTTGACTTTACAATGAATAATTGTTAAGACAATTATTCATTTTAAAGTCAATTTATTGTGCTATTTGTCCAGCTAGATTAGTAGGTAGCTTTCCAGGATTCTCGTTGCGAGGCTTTCTGAACCCAGTCTGTCGCGGCTATCCTGCAGATGTCGTCTGCCCATTTAGATTTGGTCTGCCTCGTTTTCTCGTTATCGTTGTCGTAATATGTTTATTTAATTACTATATAAAGACACATGATAGACTGTCAGCCAAGATCCACCCAAGAATAAGGAATTTGCGACGCAGCTACCGTGTGTCACACGAACCGTTTAGAGACTTTTTTTCTTTTTAATTACTTAAAATCTTATAAACACACGAACATTCTCATAAACACATGAAATTTGGGTTTCATTTTATATACATTTACAGCTCAGTGTTTCCAGCCATATTAATACATTTTCAAAAAGCAAATCCACACCGATGTCGCAATACTTTCCGCATATTGATTCATGTGTGATATTAGTACGATTTGGCAATGATGCCACCGGCCACGCCTGAGGGCTCAAATTTCACGAGCCCGAGTGTAGCCCAGGCTGGTAAAACACGCGAGTTGGAAATTGCACTTTGTAACGAGTGCTACATAGTGCTTTATGCGTAGTATAACACCTACGTGGTAAATATCGTATTGGCGCTGCCCAATGCTTTTGCTCTTTTTATACGCTTTATATTAGTTTCACTCGTTATTTATATTTTGAGCGTGTTTACCGTCGTAACGGGGAAGCGAAAAAGGATAGAATTGAACATGCAGCACCTTACAATGACACAAGTGAAGTGAAATTAAATAATTCAATTAACCTACCTAGTTTAACTACGACAATAGACACATCGCCATCTAGCCCCAAAGTAAGCATAGCTTGTGTTATGGGTACTCAGATAGCTGATTAATATTGTTTATGAATATAATACACAGAAATACTTAAAATATACATATAAAGACACTGAAAAACATTAATGTTCGTCACACAAACATTTTTCCAGTTGTGGCAATCGAAGCCACGGCCTTGGACGCAGAAAGCAGGGTCGCTGCCCACTGCGCTAATCGGCTGTCCATGGTTATTTTGAACGCCTAACGGACAGACTGGCGGATGCAGTGAGATAAAGAATGTTTTCTGCGGTGCCTATACTTGAGAAAGTGAGCTAAAATGCAAAATTGAAAGCAAATATAAAATAAAAAGTCAAAATACTAAATCTAAGAATTAATATTGATAATCAATACTTTTATACAAACATGTATGCCCTATATTTTATCACTTAGGCGATGGAATTCTTGAAAACTTACGCAAATTATAAAAACACGTACTCTATTTTAAATCGAAACACGAAATACCAATTTCGTGTGAAACACGTTCATCTTATTTTTTTTAACCAGATTAACAAAGACCAAGTTTCATGAATTACAGACTTTTAAACAAACCTTCTTCCTCGATTTCACACACGGGTAGGAATAACCTACTGGTAAAAAAGTTCTTAGTTTACCTCGTTACGTTCGTAGGTACTCGGAGTAAGTCAAGTCAATTTTATAGTAACAGAAGTTATATAAATATTATTGCGAAAAAGTTCACGTTTGTCAAAAACATTGCTTCACTAAAAATAAATTATTCCGTCTACTTTAGTTTGCATGTTGTTTTCTCTCTTATCTTTCATATAAAGAAATAAGCCTTTGACGCGTCCTAAAAATCCATCCAAAAGTAAAAATCCACTCTCAGTTACTCTTGTTATTTTTATGTGATTATAATTAACATGTAACGCTTCATAATTGCGTGTGATAAGCCTATATTAATGTAGCATTTCTTAATTGATTTTTTTAAAATACATTCGGAACTGATCTGGGAAATAAACATATAACCTCATGACCCGTAGTCAATCGTCAACACTAAACCACTGAGGCTTCTTTCAACACAATATGATGCATAATTTTAGCGATCGGTGCAACTGAGGGCGGGATGGTGAGGGAGTCACCCTTTTGCTTATTAATCACAGGGATAATCCTCACCTGCCCTGCTGTTCGGCCGGCAGAAAAACGTAGGTACACTCATTAAATATTCTAGACTGTTGCCAAAACGAACAATCGGTTCGGTGTTATAAATCCATTAGGAGTCTGTACTTTGCGGTGGTATATTTTTAAATTCATTATTTTGAACATCATATATTATACACAAAGTGTGGTAAAGTAGTATGTTTCAAAAAATACATAATAGTTATTATTAATAAGATCATTTATAAATAACCCTGCAGAAACATGCGATGATCAAACAACTTAATATCTTAGAATCATCCAAATTTATATTTACATTAATTAAATTATATTTTGAAATTCATTTTATAATGTAATTGATTAAATAATTGGTGCATAGGGGTCTTAACCAGGGCAGGCATAAAGCAGGAAGATTGCAAAAAATTGAAAGAGTCTTTCTAATCTATTCTACAAGAGTTGTATGAAATTTTTAGGGTAGTCAGTACATTTGTGCATATATAAATTGACGCCAGTGGTCTATACCATTAATATAAATAAGAACGAATTTAGTTAAGAATTTAGTTGCTATAATACATGATTCAATTCTACAGTCGCGCTATTTCAATCCCGTCGGATTAAAAAGGGCGTATTTTTCGCCACTGTTGTCTACTGTTTGGTTTGTTTTATTTCATATTCCTACCATGTACAAAGACTTCCTTTGTTTCATTTTCCGCCACGTGGATAGCAGTTCGTGACTTTTTGCTCCACTATTCACATTCGAATTCATGTATTGAATATTACTAACCAGGTTCGATATAATTACATGTCATGAAGGCATCCTACCAGAGGACGGGTTAACAGTTGCATGATAGGGTGCATACAAAAAAAATAATACATAAACTTAATGTATAACCAATATGTATGAAAACATATCCACGTACGTATATAAAGATTTGCTATTATAATGCGTGCGTGCGTTGAGTTCCTCAAATGTACCAAATCTTAATGGGATCGAGTTATAGAGAACTCTCAGGCATTCAGGTTTCCATACAATGTTTTATACTTCATCATCATATCAACCGATTACCGGCCCACTACAGAGCACGGGTCTCCTCCTACAAAGAGAAGGGATTAAGGCCGTAGTCCACCACACCGGCTCAGTGCGGATTGGTGGACTACACACACCTTCGAGAATCCAGAACTCTCAGACATGCAGGTAACCTCACGATGTTTTCTCTTCACCGTTGAAACAAATAATATTTTGATTACTTAAAAGGTATGTGTCTTTACTTAAAAGTTAGAGGTGCGAACTGGGATTCGAACTCGGCCCCCAGAAAATGAAGTCGAGCTCCTACCCAATGCGCTATCACTGCGTTTAGTGTACCTACTCACTCAATTGTAAATCAGAATTATTTTTTGCGAAAAGATAAACATTAGAGAGTCCAACAAAGGTTTCATGTTTCATGTTGACGTTTAGGTTAATTAAAAGCTAATTACATCGTTACACAATCTATCAAATTACTTCGTTAATGAAGCAAAGTAAGAAAATATTTATTCTTTTTTCCATTGGTTACCTTACTGTTGATTCAATGTTGTTGAAATGTATTTACTTTTTTTTTTGGACAAACTGATATTTTTGAGTGTTCCGGACCATTTAGTCCCGATTTTCTAGCTTGCTTTACATGGGTGTAAAGTTTGAGTGGGCCGAATAATTATTTAAACCGTTCATAAGTGTCTTATTTTGTCCATTAAACACATCCTCTTTTATGATTATTAAAGCTGAAAATAGGCTCCAAAAAGCGCAACCACACTCAGTTCTCTGCCTTCTTCATCTGTCCACTCTTTTTAAGCCTTCGGTCCATCCTGCTGCACGCTCTCCTTTACATAACAATAATCATCATCATATCAACGCATTGCCTGCTCACTGTAGGGCACGGGTCTTCTCCCCACAATGAGAATCCAGGCCGTAGTCCACCACGCCGCCCCAATGTGGAATTGTCAGTTGTTGTTGTTGAATATAAATAAATAACACTAAACTCAAACATACTTGACGTTTCAAGTATCAAAAGTGCCCTCCTTGAAATCAATCAATTTAGAGTGGTGAATTTTTTTGAATTTCGAATTTTTTGAATTTAGATTATACGATAAGTTGACACTTTTTCTTACACGGCAACGGCAGGGAACACTCATTGATGCTATCGCGCTATTAGGATTAGTATTGGATATGTCTCTGGCCGGCTACATTCCATGTTTGTATTCTCGGATGCTAGGGTCAAATGAACGCTCCCGCACACACCCGCAGCGACCCCTGCCGACAGATTCCCAGTATCTATCGCCGCAGGTCCTACTCAAGCGAGCAGACGCCTATCATTTTAGAGCTGTCTGTATCATTCGGACTATACTGCTCGGACTGTGGCAAATCGGATGAGAGTCCACGTCATATTTCTCAACCATAGTTCAACATTACCAATTTGCTGCATATTATGATTTTGAGGAGTTACGTTTGAAGTTTTTGATGACTTTCCTGGCTCAGTGGTTAGCGCTGTGGTTTTAGGTTCGAGGTTCTGGGTTCGATTCCGGCCGGGTCAATTTGGGAATTTATTATTTCTAGGCGAAAAAGGCGTGCCGCCAAGCTATGATGCCGCGAGGAAATCGAGGGGTATTGGTTTAATATTACGCCATACCTCTTACAGGTGAGCATGTCACCAACTTGCGTTATAACTTACCACCACGTGAGATTGCAGTCAAGAGCTAACCTGTAGTTCAATAAAAAAAAACAATAACCATTTCCGAGGCACACGAAATATTCTTAGTGTATAAAAAATGAACTTTAGTGCCTTATTTTTAAAATATTTTTGCAAGTAAATTTATCTACTAATAGCAGTATTATTCAGTTTATAGACCGCCTGTTAACCAATATATACCTGCCACAAAATTACTGTTTAGCTCATTAATCGGACGTTTTAAGTATAGTCCATCCTGCGATAGTTACATACATTGATTTAATATGTTACTATTTTTGAGTTCTTTAATATCGTATTAAATTAATGGTTCATGCAATAGGCCCATCGCAGACATCTGTCAACTTTATTTTTTTATTATTTAGCAAATTTTTGAACTCTTTGAGTTACGTTACTTAATTAATTAAAGCAATAGTTAAATATCGATTGCCCTTACTACTGCTGTGCTGATTACATTTGAATTTTCATAAAAACATCATGCCATTGTAACGGGGACTCTCATCTTAACTGTTGATTGAACCCGGACGTAATTTTGTTTAAATACATTAAAAAGAAGAGAAAGAAGCTTTGTATATATGCTATAGGCTAGTGTGAAAACGCATCTTCAAATTCTGAAACGGCCAATAGCTGTAAAAGGAATTCTAGTTGTAAAGCTTCTACAGGTGTTTGTCTGTGAAATCGTTCGAGCCTGTTCATAGTTTTCGCTTAGGAGAACGCCCTTTAAAAGCGCTGCAAACTGCACGCTGCTAACTTTTTGAATATGTGTAAAGAGACTGCATTAAAATTTACATCCAACTTTCTTTCCTCACTTTCGAAGCTAAGTCTGCGATGTTGTGCAATATAAAATTTTAAATAATAATATTATTTGTACTTTATAAAGCCGGATTTAAATACTTATCTTTGTATCCTCTTTCCTCAAGAAAAAAACTATGAGTAAAGTAGTAAATGTATACTCATTGACAGCAGGAGCAATACTTAAAAATTCTAAAGCAGTTTTTAATCAATCAGTCGTTTTAATCAAAACGTCAGTCTAATTTAATGTCAAATATTTAGTTGCTTTTAGAACACCTATAATTAGATTAGAAATTAACCAAATATTAATTCGAAATGCTTAGCTTATTACTAAAATCCAGCTTCTTAAGAACGGACATGCAATTATTGAGAACTGTGAATACCAACTGGTAAGTACATCGGGTCGCAAAAATTAAGAGGTGGTGTTGTGAAAGCAGCGTGAATGGCCTTTATTAAAAAAGTGTCTCTCTCACGGTTCGCTGACTCCCTTAGAATTTTATTGCGTTTCTTGAATACCATACTAATTATGAGCGCTTCTCTGAAATAAATCTGTTTTTAAGTTACATATTTTAAATAGATTCTCGGAGTATTTCTACGTAGTGAAATCACAAACTAAAAAAATATATATATAAGAATAGTTATAGTAAACTATAGGCGAATAGACAATATCGACCTCACAACGAAAAAACACATCCTTGGTGGTTCTCAGATTCAGTGTATATCAGATGATTTTGCTCGACTGGTGCAAAATTTGTAGTGCCTCTTCAGATTATTTTTTCTGTTTTAACACTACAAGAGACAAATCTCTAGTGCTCCATACAATACGGTGGACGAAATTCTGTTGAGACGTTTGCAATCTGAAAGAGCTTGCTAGAAACTTTTAATATAAAAAAAAATTGTGTTATAGTTGTGAAATAAAAGTTTGTTCCAACAGCTGGTTTGTTCCATCAACATCGTTCATTCATGGCTCTTCTGTAAACAAAAATTCATGCGGGTGTGGCGGCAGTGTTCCTTCAGCAAAGGCCAAGCACCAGATAGAATACAAGTCTTACCAGCCCCTGGTATACACGTGTCACGACGCGAAGAACATGAAACTAAACCGGCCAATGTCTCCGCATTTAACTATATACGCGCCAACCCTGCCAGCTATGACTTCTATTGTACAACGTGCAACTGGTAAATGATACATAAAAAATATAACAACAATGCTTGAAAAAAAAAAAATTCGAACGGTCTTACCTTAACTCTAACTTGAAATGATTGTTTTCTACGTGCAAACTTTGTATCCTAACTTCGTGACCCATAGTTACCTTTCACGTGTGTACTGCTTTAGTATTGTAGTGCTTTATTTTCCATGCAGGTTTACTGTCCACTTTTAAAGGTTTGTCGTTTTACTTCTTTGTTTTTTGTTTGAAAGAAAGAAAGTTTGTTTTTGTCTGTAACCAACAGTCGGATTTGAAAAGTCTATTTGATTTCTCAGAAGGTTGTAGGCTTTTGAATATCTAGTAACGACCCTTTGGAGCCTCGTAAAAATGACGAAAACTTTACGCAAAAATTAAATAAGATCATTTTTGGGTGCCGCAACGCTTTGGTGCGAGGTAAATTATTTAGAGATTACAAGCTCATTAAAATTTACTGGGTGCAACCCCCAACGACATATATAATTAGGCGTTAAAGTCGACTTAATATGAATTGAATAGCCGACTTATGATCCCCTTTGTCAAATCCTCAGCTAGCTTACCGTCGCCGTCATTGACCTCGCTTAAGCATGGTTAGCAAAGCAATTCTCGATAATTAGCAGTAATTTACTAATTAGTAACAGAACACCGCGTCTTGTCTCATGACGTTTAATTGAACTGTTAAGTGAACCAAAGTTAGTTCATTTCAGTATTACGCTTATTTTCGTTACTTACATATTCTCATTTATAGTAGTTGTAGGCTGTAGCTTTTATAAATCTTTGATGTCTTTCAATAAATGACCCGTCTAAACCAACTATAACTTTTAATACCTTTTACTAGCTCCGGAGATGTTCAAGGTACTTTTACCACTACTACTTTTTCCACTAGAAATTTCGGTAATAAATATGAGATAAAAACAAACTCCTACACAAATTTGAAGGGAATTTAATATTGTTTCATTTTGTCTAACAGGTAGAATATTTTCTGTGCGATGTACCATTTAGAGCTCTTCCGCCTTTCATGTTACCCAATAAGGGTTTTACTCCCCACACTTTCCTAAAACTCTTGATTTCATATAGCAAATCCACATTTTTTGCCTAATTAGTCTGGGCTAAATTTTACTCGAAATTATAGTACTTACTTTCATGTTTATAGTAAAACCACAAAGAAAGAGTAAATTATTGATGTATTGAAATTAATAAAAGCTTCGCGCCATTTTCGTGAGTTACTAGTTTTGGTCGATTATCAATAATTTAATATATTCAGTTTAATTCGAAAGTAGAGCATTAGTAAATTTTACTCCGCCAGGAATAACGATCGCGAGTGAATAACCTATTTCGACCAAAATCTAGAGTTCATTTTTGAACTTCCCATAAAATACATATCCCCAGCAGTGGAAGTCAATCGACTGAAGTTTGTTGATGAAGTTTTGCGTTATTAAATAAAATAATTCCGGTATAAAAGAAAAAGAACGACGTTTTTGATGACCTTCCTGGTGAAGTAATTAAGCGGTGATGGCCCAGTGGGACTTCGACTACGCTTTCGGGGGGCGGGTTCGAATCACAGCATGCACTTCTAACTTTTCAAAGTTATATGCGTTTTGAGCAATTAAAATATTACTTGCTTCAACGGTGAAGGAAACATCGTGAGGAAACCTGCATTCTTGAGAGGTTCTCCATAATGTTCTCAGAGGTGTGTGAAGTCAACAAATCAGCACTGGGCCACCGTGGTGGACTGCAGCCTTAACCCCCTCTCATTGTGGGAGGAGACCCCTGCCCTCTAGTGGGGCGGTAATGGGTTGATATAAAAAAAAACAATAATTTTGAGCCGGAGTCCGCTATCTAAACTCGCCGCAACTTGGCAGGTTTCAGTATCTTATTTGTTATTGCACTGTAGTATCGTAAAAAAATACTCGCAGGAGTAAATGCAATGCTAATAACTGTAGAGGGCAGTGCTACAAATATATGGTAATTTTGGTTCAGGACAGTTTTGAAGATAGCAATATATTTATTTGTGTTTGTTCCAGGTATAGTTTTAGTTACATACGCTCTGCTAATGGCGTTTGGAAGCCTGTTTCTGTCAAACGGTGTAGAAACTTACGTATTAATTATTCAAAGCCTGGACCTTTCACGGCCGTCCATATTTTTAATTAAGATATGTTTGGGCGCGCCGTTTGTCTATCATTACTTCAACGGCATCCGTTTTTGTATGTGGAACGCTTGCAAATGGCTGAATATAAAGGAAGTCTACTCGACTGCGCGAATGAGCTTCATCGCCACGGCGGTCGTTACGACACTATTTGCTTTACTTTAAATAAAAATAAAATGATACAAGAATACCAGCAAGTCACACCTTACTAAATACTAAAATCTTGCTGCTAACTCAAATTCAAATTATAAATTCATTTATTTCAAGTAGGCCTAATTTATAAGCACTTTTGAAACGTCAAGCCAGTCTGTTTGTAGAGACTCTACCACCGGTTCGGAAGGCACATTCCACTGAGAAGAGCTGGCAAGAAACTCAGCAGATTGCTCTTTTCCAACATAATTTTAACGTCATCCGTATATCTTTAGCTTGTGATTTGAAGTCAAATTCTACGCAAACTCGGCACTCAATGTACGAAGAGTCTAAAATACCATAAGCCGGTTGTTATTTTTTTTTTGTCATCACCATCTCACTTTGTCTTTTTAAACTATTAAAGAATTAACCTGGTTTGAGCAATAATTTACACCCAGGCATTTTTGTCCTTAATACTATAATAGGACTTTTCTATAGGCTTACGTTTAATATAAACTTTGAACTTTTTCAGAGAAATCTCCAAAATGTCAAGTGGTTTTGTAAAATTGTATACAATAAAACATTACATCTATGAATATAAAATCAAAATTCAATATCGACTAGCTTTGCTTTGCTTTTGCTTTGCTTAATGGTCATTAATTAAAGCTGCGGCATTGCATCGACGTCATAATATTACTACAGTTTGATGTGTGTTCGAAATTTAATTATTATAGGCATCCGTTATCCCCATGTTATGTCTCACAGCCCGCTACGGGGGTGCGTCCCTCACTTTGGAAATCAATGAATAATACTCAACTCACTTTGTGCGTTGACTAATTGAAATACGCAGTACACAAAGCAACAAACATGATAATTAAAAAAAATAGGAATTTAAAATTTTCGAATACGACCCATGTCTGCTGCAATTGCAAAAAACGTGACTTGGACTTTTAAAAGTTGAAGTTTTTTTTAAATCTGAAACTATCTGTTTTTCCGGGCTTAATATCATCCTAAGTTCTTCCTTACATTAATCTGGCCATTGAAATTTATCTAAGCCTTTTTAGTGGGTAAAGAAAATATATGGTAGAGATTATGTAGAGTAAAAAAAAATAAGCCCACTTGTATAAAAGTTTATACCAAACATGAAATATTTTAAGAACATCTTTAACAATTATAAGACGAAGTATTTTCAGATCCTCCTTGCGCCACTTGGCCAATTAGAGAGGATTACTCCATTCTAAGTAGTCGGCAACAAGCTGAAAGCGGAAAAATGAGTGAACACAATCATACCAGTTGTTGTATAATAATTTTAATACTTTTTGACGATATTAAAAATATATTTTAGGTATGTCATGCTTTGTTATTATCGGAGTGTTTCATTGGAATATAAGTACTGTCTCGTTGTTCGGCCAAATTTTATCGCTGAACCAATACTGAATCGGAACTTTCACAGGCAAGTGTAGGACTTGGTTAGAAAACAACTAGGCTAGGCAAAATTTCATCGCCGGAATTATTAAAGCGGATTTAGTGAAACTTTTTCTATTAAGTGGAAAAGTTCTGAGCGTCTCTATATATATATAAAAGAGAATATGTATGTTCCGTCTAGGCTCCGAAACGGCTGGACCGATTTCAATGAAACTTTCAGAGAATCTCCGGATTGACCTGGCGAGTAATCCTGTAAAGTTTGGTGACGATCCGAGCACTCCTATTTTTGAACTATCAAACTGTCAAATACAGCTTTTATTTACTATGATGATATTCTATTGTTGGGCGTACATAGGTAGAGAGAATGATCTTCACCCGCTCGAGAAGAGAATAGAAGAGAATGAATGAGGAGCGAAATAAACGATTTAATATATTATGAGGCTTAAATTAAAAATGTAATATGTAAGTTTGTTGTTTAAAGAAAATAAAGCAAATCTAGCCCGGCGAAGCGGGCTGGGTACGCTAGTTCTTCATAAATACAACAGAAATTGTGATTTAACAACGTATTTGATAACTGCTAGTAAAAAAATTGAGAATACCTAGCGTTTTAGGACAACAGTTTAACAATTTCCCTGACTGATTTTGGCCACATTAATCAATCTCCAGAGAGATTTTCCGGTTATGGACGGATTCTGGACTCGTCAAACGTAATTAGGCAGATTCGGGGTACGGCAGATGTTATCACCACCAATTCCCGCCCACCAAAACCCGGGCTGATAGTGAGAATTTCTTGATAGAAAGACCCAATTCTTTTTATTGTTTGAACCCAGAACTTCGTGATCTGCAGTCGAACATGAACATAACCAATTCAGTCTTACTTTATTTTCTTCTACATACCAATTGCCATGATCGAATACATTTGTTTACCTGTAGCTCAAGTACACGATGTTCTCGTTCGCAACCGTGGAGTCGTTTTCGAGTATAGAACACCCTTTCGTCCAAGTAAAATGTACTTATCTCACTCGTTTTAAAGTCGCAAATCCTGTATTTTAGATTTTTGTTCCACAAAAGTTCTAGTACGTTTGAGCTAAAGAATTTTATGCAAATTTAAGCTTTAACCTAATGTATGTAGGGTTGATTTTAGTCCAATGTTCAAGTATTTATGTAGGTACCTGAAAAAGTCTTTTCGATTGCGAGCAAGCAATTCTTGTGTGTTGTGTGGGAGGAGATCAGTCATGTCCAAACTCTATGAGACCTCCAGCCGCACCGCGATTGTCCTTTACTTATGTACACTTAACTACAGCTGTTGCACTTTTTATAACATACTTTTTCAATTCAATTAGATAAGTGTATCTCTAAAAATAACTGATTTGTATCGGAGTACGTAATTTTTTTTAAATCACTTTAATTTGTAAATTAAATGTGCAACTGGAATGAAAAAGTATTTTACTGTTATGTTAAATTATTAAAAAAAAATATTATACTGTATATAAATACCGTACCAGAAAGAAAAGAAAAGAAGCTATTGGCAATTTTTTAATTAATAGTAATCTTTATATATTAATATATAGTATATACAGATTACTACTATAAGTAAGGCGTAATTTAGGTTGGTTCCCTTACCAGGGATTTTCCAAAATTATCTATCTGCTAAGCTAAGCTAAGCTATAAGCTGATAACCTAAAGGCCGATTTCCATGTATCTAACTTATCATGGGATTATAATAACAGAACATGACATAACAGAAAATGGAATTTTTATACAAACTTCCAAACCGTATTTTCCACCTTGAAGGGGTTTTTTTTTATTCCACTACAAGTTAGCCCTTGACTGCAATCTCACCGGGTGGTAAATAACGATGCAGTCTTAGATGGTAGCGGGCTAACCTGTTAGTGAGTATGGTAGTCTTAAAACCCCTAATCGGTTTCCACGCGGCCGGAACACTAAATCGCTTAACGGCACGTCTTTGCTGGTAGGGTGGTAACAAGCCACGGCCAAAGCCTCCCACCAGACCAATTAATCTGGTAATAATGGTAATAATTAAGTATTTAGGGTAATTTCTCAAAACCGTTTCTCAACTGACACCTACGTCATAGAAGAAACCTACTTTTCAAATTTCACATTTACAGGCTTTTGCGTTGCTGAGTTTTTGTGTTTTGTCAGTGAGTGAGACGGTGGTATTTCTTTTCGAATTACCGGACACCGTTGTCGGCCAATGACCTCCGACTTACCATGGCGCGCAGGAATGTTCACGATATTTTATTTCATACGATTTTTTTCAACTATTACTAATTTATTTAGGTAACATCATTTACTATGAAACATAAAGGGGTTTAAATATTGCAGTAGGTATGTCTTTGGTTCTCCTCTATTTTTATTTTTTTCCTAAATATCAACTAAGCACCTTTCGAAAGCCGAAAGTGTCACGTTTTCGTATTATTCGAATAATATTTTTATATAATTACTAGCGGACCCCAGCGCCATCTGTCGGGCTAATTTGAGAATCTAAACCATCCAGGGTGGCACCCAAACGTATTCCAAAAAATTCATTCAAATCGGTCCAGCCGTCTAGAAGGATTTCAGTGACATACACACGCACACAAGAAATATATATATAACTAGCGGACCCCAGCGCCATCGGTCGAGCTAATTTGTGAATCTAAACCATCCGGGGTGCCACCCAAACGTATACCAAAAAATACATTCAAATCGGTCCAGCCGTATAGGAGGAGTTCATTGACATACACACGCACACAAGAAATATATATATAAAGATTATTATAAAAGCATATGTTGTGTGGAAAGTAGTGTGTTAATGTGTAAACGGTCTTAATATAGTAACAATTGTGTTCCGTGAGTGGAAAACCATCGCGTATAATCAGAGCAACAATTCATCATGGCGGTCGTAGGTACCTACTTCTTCGGACGAGACTGTCAACTCGTCACAAACCCTACTACGTAAAGTTATTTAATCAACTTTGGAAAATCCAAAAGTGCACGCCTGATAGCGGTCATTCACATTTAAAAAAATAATCCTAAAACAAAAACTCAAGTTTAAAAAAAAAAAACTCTCAAAAAACTTTACTAGTAAATAAATTAGTCTACATTTTTTTTTTACGATATTTATGATAACGATGATTTAGTTTAATGAACTGAATGAATAAAAAGGAAAAAAACAAAAAGGTGGGAAGAAAATATACTAAAAAAAATGTATATGTATTTTTGTAGTTTTTGATAAATTATAATTAAACGACAGTACTTAGAACGCTAATATTAACTAGGAATCAGCAAAGTGCATTACTTTATATAACAAAAAAAAATATTCCGGTAAGATAATATTTTCGTCCAATTTCTCTGCCACATACACGGATTCGTAAAGGCAGACACACGGACGTCCAAGAATGATTAGTTTTATTATTATTTACTATATTGCACAAGAATAATTGCTTATAAAATATATATCATATGTGCTAGACAGATTATTTAATTTGATGTTAGTGCACTCATATTATCCTGTAAGTGTTATACTAATAAAAAAAACATCATTTAAGTTTTGAAACACTGGGTTTTTTGACATGCCGAGAGTAGAGCATGACGTCACGCTCCGCTTATGAGGCGCGCAATAGGTTATATTGTAAGTTATAGGTATCCAACCTAACATGATTGATATTAAAAAGTGACCTCAGAGTCACTTTTTATTAGGCAGATTTAAACGCTCCAGAGCAAAATACCAGATCCTTAAAATACCAAATTATTATTATAACAGTTTCTCAACACCAGATAAACATACACATATAACCAAAGAAAAAAAAAAACCTGTGCAATTTATTCACACACGGTGGAACTTGGAAGTGTAACTTCTGAAAAGTAGCCTACGAGAATTTAGGTGGATGTAGAGTATTAGAACTATTAGGATAAATGTAAGGTTTATTGTTTAGTTTCCATGGTAACTAGAATAGGTAAAAGATGTTTAATGTTTTCTATCTCACTCTGTCATATACATTTATGATGTTTGTTTCTTTATCTAGATATTGTTCGGATTCCTTCGTAACTTAAACAGGAAAAAAACAGATAAAATAGTATGTACATTTCTGTCACATTCTTTGCCGGCTTCATCCTACACATTTTTGTATTTGTGTCTCTTACCTGTGGTTTTTTCCGTTGCATCCGGTTTGAATCACAACGATTCTAAAGAAGTTTCACTTCAAAATAGTTGTATCTTGATTCTTATATAATTAATAATTTACTAATCGAATTATTTATTTAAAGACTACCAACAGAAACTCAAATGATTCAACTTAATGGTAAAGAAATAATTTACCAACGGTTCAATAAGATTTTATTTTACTTGGAAAAGTGGACATAATGGCAACTTTGCATTTTCAGTTTGCATTTTCGCCCGACACGTTGGTTTCTGAATTTGCTAATGTCACGCTCCTAAACGGTGACAGATGAAGGGGGCGCGGAATTTCTAGTATCTTGTGTAAAAAGGTACATATGAAATAGGTTTTACCAAAATTGTGATTTGCATAAATAATAGTGTTCCTATCGTCCTATCACTGGAAATAGAACGCCTCTCCGAACAAGAGTTTGCGAGCATAAACCTACCACGCTACTCCAATACGGGTTGGCGGACTAATTACCAAAATTTACTGATAATAACCGGAAGTGCCGGTGTGAACACTGCAAATTTCCGAACTCCCGGCTGGTACATAGAATTTATATTTATAATGAACAGACAAATCCATCACCCAGTAAATCATATTCCGACCCGGGCCAAATGAGGAACTTGATATTGTTAAGACGGGATACGCAAAATGCGGACTGCACTACCAAATTAAGCATGCCTCGGGCATTGTAACCTGAGAATATCATATTCCGCTGACTCGCTGGCAGCAGCGACGCAGTGGAAACTACGTGGAAAATCATATTTAAGGAAAATGGACTGGAATGTTATACTTTGCATGAATTCAATATTAATATTTTCAATTTCAATATGTCTACTGAATAAAATTTTCCACTGGTTTGTCTGGGTTTATGTCTGTACCTACCATATAAGTATTTTTGCAACTTTCTTTCGCTATTCCAAAAGTAACGCAGAATAAGGGTCTAGTAAGGGCAATAGTAGAATAATATAAGCAAGATTGTATTGTGCTGGATAAAAGAAACGGTTGTGAAACACCGAGACACTGAAAAACATTCAAGTTCATCACACAAACATTTTCCAGTCGTGGGAAGCGAACCCACGGCCTTGGACTCAAAAAGCAGGGTCGCTGCCCACAGCAACAATTGGCCGTTAATTGGCTTTAGCTCGTTCTTATTAAAAATAATAAATTAATAATTAAATTAATTTAACTAAATCTATCACTCTAATGGAATGTGCCCCGAACAAAGATTACAGACGACACTTTAATATTAATAATCGAACTCTATGCTCCGTTGAATATTTTTAGTCGATTCACAAGAAATTTAGGCTGGGATTAGTATCGAGAAGAGACAATTATAATTCCCCTCTCGATGTCAGTCTTAGCTATTTCTAACTGCATCATCTACATATTACTACATAGATGTACGATAAATGTCACATTTTAGACAGGCATATTTGCCCAACGAAACATCGCTTTAAATAAAGAATTAAAAAAAAAAAACATCTATTACTCTTTGTGATTATATTTTACTCGTACTACTGGCTACATAAAAGTCGGACTAAACAAAAATCTGACTTAACGAAAATTTGTCAAACCGACAACAACTTGTTTTCTCTTTTGGGTTTTGGGTTTGGTTAGGTTACGTAAATTAACGTTTGAGGCTTCAACCAATTACAAACTTCCCCTTTGAATCGAATTTTGTTCAAAGTTTCATGGGTTTTATTATTTTTGCACAGAATTTTGTCTGGTGGGAAGTTTCCGCCGTGGCTAGTTAATAACCTACCGGCAAAGACGTGCCGTTAATCGATTTGGCATTCTGTTACGATGATACGTAAAAATCGATTAGGTGTATGAGTTTAATATAACTGACATACCCCTAACTGGTTAGCCCTTTAACATCATCACTTACAAGCAAGTGAGTTTGCAGTCAATTGCAGTCAAGGGACATTTAGGAAACAAAAAAGGAATCCTATTTCACTGTCTAAAATAAAAGTACCATTAATCTACCCCTCATTATATTTAATGAATGCTAGTGATCCTGACAAAAAGGGGCCCCATCCCTTTTTTTGCCAGAGAGTCGAAACAAACGGGCTAGCCTGTTAGAGGCATTGTAGTTATAATAAACCGATAGCCATTTGGTTTCTGCACAGCATCGTACCGTAACGCTAAATCACTTAGCGGCACGAATTTGGTGGTAGTTAACTACCCGGGTTCCAAGCATTCCACCAGACCATACGAGAGAGAATTCAGAATTTATAAATATCCAAGTATGGGCTACTTGGATATTTATAAATTCAACACCGGTCATTGAACCCAGGACCATCGACATTTAATACCACAGTGCTTATAACTACGCCAGAGAGGTTTCCATTACGGAGGCTGAAAGGTGGATGGCCTATGTATGTTAAAAGAAAAGTAGGAAGACTTGTGACGATACGTTATGCAATAACAGTCTTTATTACCCCTACACAAAACAAAGCTTACACGTGAGTTTAGTAATGACTAAATTACCCATTGATCCCTTACACATTTTTTTCGTTAGTGTACTAACTGCCCAGCTCAAGCCTCCCAGAGCAGAGAAAATTCTGAAACTATGAATTCCCAATTTGTACCTGCCGCGGATTGAACCTCGGACCTGAATTTCTAAGACTACAACACTCACTGCGACGACGGGTCATCATTGTTATTTCATTAAATAATTCTAAAATATTTCTCTTAGATCAGCATACGCTCTTAAATAGGTGAAGACGCGTCAGCACGCTTTTACTCTTTTAATACATCCATTAAAAAAAAAACTGAGTACCAGTCACTAGCTCTACCATTTGACAATAATCGTAAAATCCTTCTCTAGAACTTTCTCTTCTATAAGAGAGTAAGCCTGTGCCCAGAAGAGAGACGTAGGCTAGCAGTGTACTGTGGTGCAGAACTCGTTTCAACCCAAATGCGGCAGCTGTGTGCCGCCGTTTGCTACGATGGTGGCGTAGCTCACCGCTCTCGTAGCCTCGTAGCAAACTTCGGTAAAAATATGATCCAAATCTTTTTAGGTTGTTGAGGAAAAGGTTATTAGTTTTTTAGAGTATCAGGAGAAAGATTTAGAACATTAAAAGTTGTAAGTTGATTAACAACACTACCCCTTTTGGATGCCTCAAGAGAGAAAGCATATTAAAGCAAATATGCAAGTGGAATTTAAAAATCAAAACAGCGAAATAAATGTATGTATTTGGCACCATGCCTCCTACATACCAAAAAGGCCTATTTATGTATATGTATTTATGGGCCCTTGCCCATGTTCTTACTTTTTTCTTTATTCTTTACCGTAGGAAAAGGGCAAAGGTATATCATCGTACAGCCAATATTACTATTTTCCAATAAGGTGGTCAAGATTTTTTAAAACTTTCAGTGAGAACTGTCAAATTTATAGTCGTGAAACGGTTAGTGTTTATGAATATAAAACATAATATCATTGGCGATAAAATTACCATGCTTTTTAGACTCTGGATTCCTGTTATTACCTTGACATAAAAGTTGATGAAATGGAAATTTACTAATATCGATTTGCTTATTGTATTAGAAAATGTTACGGGATTTTTTTTCTATTACTAAACAATAATTTCCAACTGGATCCATCCAGAAAAACACGCAAAAGAGTAGAAATTAAAAGAGGCGCCCAGTATTTCTACTCTTTTTTGCCACACCACATTGTAACAATAATAACATAATAACAGCATTTCACTCTGTATTTATTTCCCTTTGAGATAGGAGCCCGGAGGCGGAGGATATTTCTGTTATATGGATTATGACGTGATCGATAGAATCTGTACAGTCCCTACTTAAACGAGTTGGGCATTGTTTACTTCACATTCGTTTGGGGCGGGTCGCGAATCTGCTTGCGTTAAAAAAACCTTTGAAAAAATTATAAAATCAATTCTGGAAACACTAACATGAAAATATGTACTGTGGAACATGTGATATAAATGTATTAAGGTTCTGAATTGTCAGTGTCGCGTGAAAAGGCTCGGGAGCGGTTTGCTTCGCAGTGTTCGGTCGGCTTGAACGGGAGACGCTCCGACATTTTTATCAGTGTTACAGTGATAAGTGGACTTTAATTGCGCACTAACTAAAATCTTTGTTCTCGCATAATCCTCATATAAGAATTGTGAATATTTACGGCAAAAACTAACGTTCAGAGTAGACCACAAGACAAAGGTAAGTTGTATGTTTAGTAATTTTATTTTTAACCCTGTGGTCTTATAATTGGTGATAGTAAATTATTAAGCGCTAAAGGAAAAAAGGATCTAGAGGAGAACTATAAACATGAGTTTTAACCACGTTGTAAGTTTTTTCATGTATTTTGTGATTGTTTCTCAATAGGATGATTGAACATGGATTGATTTTAATTTTATACATCGAAAGCAGTGACCGGGTGAAACGGATGCATTACTCACACATATCCACACCTTTTTCATAAATATGACTTTCACTCATAACATTTTAAATTCTAAATTGAATTGAGTGTTTGGTTGCTATTTATGTCCCACTGCTTAGCAGAGTTATTGTTATTAACATGTAAAAGTTCTTGAGTACTTATTTCGTTTTTTGCGTAAATTTTTTCAGTAATAGAGACCCTTTATACCTTAATTATAATAATCATTTATTTCAAGTTTAATACTTGAGCCTGCTAAAAAAATTAACACTCATAATTCATTGGGCAGTAAGCTGAAAAAAAAAAACCAAAATGGCTGATTCAAGATGGCGGCAACATAAATTATAAAGGAGCAGTAAACGTTTATGAAGTGTTTTTTTTTGTTCTAAAAATAGGTCGACGATTTCAGTCTATGACTTTAATATACTGTCCTGCAAAGTCAATTTGCTACCCGTATCCAACATTTTTAACCAACTTACAAAAAGTTATGTTTGCTAGCTCAGAACTCGGTCATTTATAAACCGATTTAAAGAATTACTTTTTTTCTTTGAGATTGTATACTTCCCATATAGTCTTATTTTCACCAGATCTGTTGAAGGGATCTTGGAGAAATTGAGGGATCTCTTGAAATATTATAGGGACACCTAAAGCGATTTGAGTATTTTTTTAAAGCAACTTGAGCATTTGCTATCGAAAAGCACAAATCAAGTGAAACTGATGATATAGACCACTAATGGCCACCGGAACAACATAATAATATGTATAAAACTGGTTGCGCTTCGATTATGTTAAAATAAAAAAAGAAGGTAAAAATTATGCTCGTCACAATAAAGGAGCCGACCGTTGAAGTGCCGAGAGAACTCCTCAAGAATAAACGCCCCAATTAACTAGTATTTTCCTTGATACTATGTAAAAAGGAATACGAATTATATGATTTATAATTTTTTAGTAACTTTCTACATTTTACTTGGCACCGACTTAAAAATGTTCATAACATATTTATTGCTTATTTATAATATATAATAAAGTAGGTTCTTTTTTGTCACAAAATTTTTCTTTCACTGCGTAATTCAAGATTATTCGTAATATTCATAACTCAGTATAATGAGTGCCTATCGCCTTCTGCTGGAAGGTCTTTGGATGACATGATATTATAGGTCCGTTTTAACGGGTGGTAGACTAGCAGATGAATTGGTGATGAATAGAATAGTATAGAAAAACTTTATAGCAACACAACATAATAGGAAAAATACAAGGCAAACAGTAATAGTACTCAGTGCTAGGGTGCAAAGATCAGCACAGCAGCAGATCTTTTAAAGGCAACCTGAGCGTGCGAAGCCGATAAAAATGTGGAAAGTGTATGGTGCATAGATTATGTTACAAAAAATAAAATAAACTTACATGAATAAGAATACTATATTTACTATATTTACATAAGAACTACAAAAATTACTGGTATAAATGTAATACTAGAATGGATATTTATGATATATGTTTGTGCTATTATAAAGTTACATAATACTCTAGTAATAATTGTCAAAAGTAAAATTATAATATTTATTCACTTATAGAAAACCCTCATAATATGGGGCATGTGCGTACGTATTAATCGTTAACCAATATTTGTGTTGTACTGTTCTCGATTAAGGAGTTATGTCTATTTTCATACTATTTTTATGGAAAAAAAGTCCATCCATATTTATTTATCGGGATGATAAATAATTTTAATGTTAATACAGAGTGTAAACAATTAATAAAATTCATTAATATCACTTAGACTTTTTATAAATATTTTCATTTGTTACATAGAATAATGACAAAAATGACATGACAAAAAAACCTTGCCATTGAAATTATATAATGTCACAATCATTAGAAAATTTATTAATAATTTATTTATTACAACAGTAATAAATACACAAATATATTTGGAGATTTCACAAAATTTTGCAATTTAAATTTTTATTTTAAAACTGCTGAATTTTTATTCACTTTGCTATTCGCAATTGAAAATATTGGAAATAAATTATCGTAGTTGATTATTTTTGCTACTAACTGGCGTATAAGTCAAGAAGCGTGGTTGACATATACTTACGACCAATCCTAATTATTATTTTTAAATAGCGGAAACTACACAGACGTTTGACGTAAGCGTTACTTCCGTCAGAGGTACACTCTAGTCGCTCCTAAAGAAGTTTTACTTCAAAATTATATTTCATTTTTATAACTTTCGTTCGTATCAAGGAAAAAATTTAAACTATTGGTATAAAACTTTATATTACCTCAACCCTTTACATTTTTAGTATGTAAAAAAAATCTCCGAAAAAATCCCGATTATACAAAAAAAAAGCCAAGGTGCTTATATTGAATAGCGGATGTTCGATTGTATGGGAAACTCAGCATAAGTTGTATTTGATGGGAGGTGCGGAATTGATGGTATCTACCGAGCATGCGTACCTGTCTAGGTGCAACAGGGCGAGCATTATGTTTAAATAGACGTATTTTATACGTGATGCACACAGCACAACCAAATTGCGATCGGACCTCGCCTCACGCGCCCGCGTATTTTTTAGTTACGAGTACGGTCGAAAACGGTTAAGTGGCGTGTGTTATTAAAAAGTTTGCGAGTAAGAATTAGGCATTCAAAATATTTCAAGTTTCTGACGGTGAAATATTAATGATTAAAGTAATAACTAAAGATACGTTTTTGTCATGGATATTTTCGGTCTTTTGTGCTCGTTTGTGCGCGATATATCTTGTATCTTGTTCTAGTGACTGATTATGATTAGTTGATTAAACATGTAGTTAAAATAAGTGTAAATTTCAACTCAACGGTTCTACATGCGCAAAATAAAATGGGTAAGTAATTCCAATTAATTTGAAAACCTGAAGCCTAAACTTTAACAATAACTTGTACCTATTATTTACTTGGAATTTTTGTCGTCTTTTACTCGTCTACCTACTACGTACGCTTAAGTTACGTACGACGGAAAGGATAATCATTTGAATAGAGATTTTTTTAGATACTGGTTTGAATATCTCTTGAATTATAGTGTATGTTTGTTTGTTGTTAAATCAGAAAGGAGTTATTTTATCAAGTACGTTAATTTGCTTATCACGGGCCTGATTTCCTGCTAAATTTAAAGATGCGATCAGTTCTTTAGTTTTAAGTTACAGCAGAATACATAACATATTTTATTTAATATGTAAAGGAAGCTTAGAAGTCAAAATTCAACCTATAATCTTTATATCTTTTTAAAAAAGAGTCGTTGTCCGGGACTTCTGTCGCTTGTCTGCCTTTTTCTTAATATCACGGTAATCGTAAATTACACCGTGTATTCTACATCTGTCTCTAGGCTGTAAACTGACGTAAAATTTCGTCAGTTTCGCTACTAAGCCTTGTAAAATTAACAAAATGTTCATCTGAAATGAAAATCCTGCGGGAATGTTTCTTTATTGCTTTTACGAGATAAACAGCCTTTTGCTGAACTACGGGTTGCAACATACACTTACCGCTTTTCACCCGTAGATGCAAAATCGACGGGGTTCGTTTGTGTGTGGCATCGTAGGTCTCGAACGGATGAATTCATCCGTTCGAGACCTACGATGCCACACAGGTTTTTTTTGTTTAAAAGGTGAATTAGTCGGGGGTGTTATTAGCTATATTTGATGAATGCCGGTCCAAGATGGCCGCCGCCACAAAATAGCGAATTACATATTTTTCGCAACTCCCTCAAAGCGGGATATCAAAAAAAGGGAGGGAATGAAAGGGCTTGACTAGTAAGTAGAATACTATGTTCACCTGATTTTATATTTGTATGTGCAATAAAGACTTTTTCTTCTTCTTCTTCTTATTCAATGACATTGAGAGATAAATTAAAAGATGTTAAGATTACGACAGTCTTTAATCAATACATATTTTAAAAAAAATTATATAATAAAATATACTACCAGTTGATGTCTTGAAGATGTCTCTTAAAAATTTCAAAGTTTATATTAAGTGTAAGCTTATATAAAAGTCCTATTATAGTATTAAGGACTACGTCAACGATAAAAAATCTTGGGTTTAAATTATTGCTCTAACCAGGTTGCTTGACAACGTGAAATGGTGATATCAAAAAAAAAACAATCGGCTAAGTTTGTTGTAGGCTTCTTCTCAGATCAGGGCGTGTTTTTGTAAATAGCTTTACTAGTAGTTTTCATTTGACGAATTTAGTTTTCGCCATAAACTCACTTCTATGCACTGATCTCTATTATCCTACGCTGGACTGGTAATAAGCATCTCCGTATTTAAGCCATTTGATCATTTGATTTTTGACAATTTTGGCGCTTATAGCCGTGTTGATGTACTTTCACAGCATAAAAATCTATGCGATCTTGTTGTGGGGAAAAGCTGCAGATATTGAAAGTATATATTTATACTAAAAAAAGAGCTGTACGATCGATACACAAACTTAGACCTCGCGAATCGCTTTGTGAAAAGTTTAAACTATAAAGGCAGACTCTATCGAATTCATAAACCGTGATCGGGTATTTAGATTAAAACTGTATCTTACGTTGAAAACAGCGGTCGTTACCACTGACTGCGATTTGCAAGACATTTGTTTACAGTCAGCGGATAAAGCAACAGCGAAAAATCGAAAATTGACAAATATTTGGAGGAGGCCTTGCAGATTTAGTCCGCTATAAAGGATTTCATTAAGGCTGACCCCAAAACTAGTCTGAGTGGCGATGGGCGTTGCTTTATCCTCACGGAGGACAAAGGTGTTTGTCAATTACGGCTGAGATTTAAAGAATAACTTAATTATAGGCTTCCCTCAGTTTAGATGAGGTTAAGTTTTAGAGGAGGAAAGTTAGCTACGTTCCAAGCGTAAAAACAGTTTATATGCGTCAATTCAATTTTCAAAAAAATCAAAATTCGAAATTCATTTATTTCAAGTAGGCCTAATATAAGCATTTTTGAAACGTCAAGTCTGTCTGTGTGTAGTGACTCTACCACCGGTTCGGAAGGCAGATTCTGCCGAGAGGAGCCGGCAAGAAACTCAACAGTTGCTCTTTTCCAATATCAACAATTTACATTTTACATTTAAAAATTCATTTTTTTATCTTATGAGAGATGAAAGCGGAGCCGGATGCTTCCAAGCAACCTTGTCATTAAGAAGTTCATCAATTGTATAATAACGTCGATGTAATAAATGTGTTTTAACACATTTTTTAAACTTATGCATTGGTAAGTCCAAAATTACCTTAGGAATCATATTATAAAAGCGTATACTCAATCCCACAAATGACTTCTGCACCTTTTGCAGATGATATGCAGATGTCACTAATTTATGATCTCTTATAAGTCGATATCTTGTAAGTCGACTGTTTATGTCCACTTTTTGTTTATAAAGGCTAATATGTTGTCTTACAAATACTTTATTGTTATAAATATATTGTGAGGCTAACGTTAGGATACCTTTTTCTTTAATTTTTTCACGGAGGAATTCACGTGATTTAAGTTTATATATTGACCGTACAGCTCTTTTCTGCAATATGAATATAGTTTCAATATCAGCAGCTTTGCCCCATAATAAGATCCCGTAATATATGAGTTAATTTATGAAAAAACGTCTTCGCAAAAGCATCATAAGCGTAGGTATATCTACAACTGACGTGGTCTCGCTCAGTGGTGGCGCGGTAATATTCTACGCCCTCGATATCGGCTGGTATATGAAAGGGTAGGCAGGCGAGCTCTTGTAGTTCCCAAAATCTCTTAGCTAACTTACTAAACTAGCTATCGATAGTAACGGTATTCGGACCATATCTTATTGTACAACACGTACTTAATGAGTATACGCAAGTGGTTTGCTGAATAGGTACAGACCTTATCAAAATATGTCCTAGCACGCTTTGTATAGCGGGTGGGGCAGACAAACTGCGGCGTTCAATATCATGTAATAATAAATGTGGGAATACTGAAGCCCCAAAATATCAATCGGGTTCGGAATCGCGAACGTATCGTCTGCGAGCGGTAGATTATTTTTGTGTGGCGTATCTTTGTCTATAAATTTCGAAGGCATGTGTCAACAGCTAGCGTGGTGATCTTCTTCTTCTTCTTCTGTTCCATGGCCTTTTTCGCACTTAGTTGGTCTGAAACCGTCCGTTATACGTATGTCCACTGAGCGTGGAGATATCAAATTAAATTTCTTTATCATACTTGGAGCAAAACAGCAATAATGCAGACTTACTTATTTATCGGTTTGTTACACCACTGATACTCCTAACAATTGTACGTGGAACGTCTTATGTTTAACCTCTTGCAACAATCCGTAGTAATACAGTTGCTATCCGCTACACAATCTAAGAGACGTCTTATGAAATGAGCGTTCCCTTTGTTATCGTGTACTTTAACCTGAGCCGTCACAAATAATACCGATGTAGGCATACATTGCTCGTCACGTTCAGCAAGGCTACGATGCGTATAGTGCGGCACTGCGCAGTGGATCATGTTCATAACGCTACGTTATCGTTTCTTGCAATTGTCGAGCCGGTCTGTGCCGATGGCCGATTGGCGCAGTGGGCAGCAATCCTGCTTTCTGAGTGCAAGGCTGTGGGTTCGATACCCGCAACTGGAAAAATGTTTGTGTGATGAGCATGAATGTTTTACAGTGTCTGGGTGTTTATCTGTATTTTATAAGTATTTATGTATATTATTCATAAATATATTCATCAGACATCTTAGTGCCCATAACACAAGCTACGCTTACTTTGGGGCTAGATGGCGATGTGTGCATTGTCGTAGTATGTTTTTTAATTATTTATTATAATCGCTCGCAGGCGGGGAGTTTCTTGACATAGTTCCTTGTGGTGCCGTAGTCACAATGCCTGGCTTGCAATTGGAAGCATTTAGGTTCGAATCCGACCTATCAAAATGAAGCCACGACGAGTGGTTGAGATTACATTAGTTTCAATTATTTATTGATTTGCAAAGAACAACTTAATGCTTAATGGAAAGGCAGTTCACAAACGCGTTAATTTCTTTAACTAATGTATAATGCGTCTCAGGACAAGCTTGCATGGATAGTGGGCATTTCAATAAATATTGGTGCGTTATATGAGCACTATCGACATTTTTCTCAGTGCCATTTTTGAGACAAGCGCTGCATTACTTTAGCTTTATTTTTAATAAATATAACAAAGTCTTCGAAACCAGGTTTTATAGTTGAATTGCGCTTTGTTTATAGTAAAATGTTTGGAATATAAGTATAAGTAATCATTCAACTTAGGACCTAATATACGACATTCGTATTTCGCAGCCATAATGATTATAATATTGTAATGTAGTAATGGAAACCTTTAAAAAAAGTTTCCGCAATATTTTGTTATTTGATAAATCTTAACAACAATAGTGTCGATGAATACTATCCAAAAAGCGCTCGGCACAACCATATCGTAGTACTCCCATCAGTGCTACGAATAAACAATGTTTAGTTGTCATTTTATATGGTAATAAAGTCTGCCCAGCGTACTAAGTATAGCATAATAGGGGTCAGTTCTTCTGTCATATTTAACATTTAATGTACGCAATAAAATTGCCCTATACGAATTTTCGAATTTCGAAAAAATTCGAATAAAGAACTATTTGACTATGAATTTTCACAACTCCCTCAATAAGGTAAAACTATGTAATACGCCTTGGTTGACAAAACTCCCCCACTCGTCTAGCACTCACAATAACAAAGGTGGTGAGTGCAAACGAAGCGGGCAAGATACTCTCTATCGCCGAACACCATTGCAGTCAAGCGCACACTTCGAACAATGTTGCCAAGGATTACTTATGGTTCCAAAACGCGGTCGCTAACTATAGGTTTATATAAAATAGAGAGACGTCCATTGGTTTCTCTGTTTTATAAAACGAATAGTTGGGATCCCGATGCTACGAGAACGGCGACCCCGCACCGATAAGCGCAACTTTGGTGGACCCCGGACAAAGTGGACCGATGACATCAAACGAGTCGCAGGGTACCGCTGGACCCAAGCAGCACAGGAAAATGAACATTGGTTGACATAATTATGATAGGGTTAAAATGCACAGAATTATTTTCTCTCAGAACACAATTTTTTTAGTGTATGCAGTTAAGTTTTCTGTTACTTTTCTTAACATTTATAGTTCTAGGCATCATACCCTTAATATTTTATTATTTTGTTTAAGTCTTGCGTGATAACTGTAACTGATTTACCAAAGAGACTAATTCAAAGATGTTAAATTTATTTAAAATATTATGTAAATGGTGCGAGGCATATAAACTAAGGGTCACCTTACAGATCGCCTCCTAAACTAAGAAACAATAGCATGTCTGTAATACCTCTTGTTTTAAGATTGCCTAATAATTGCCTACTAACCGAAAAAAAAATAAAGTTATATTTTCTATATATTTGTCGTTTTATTACACTTTAAAAAGTGGGGCGTATGACCTAGTTTTAGTTGGGTATCAAATGAAAGGGCTTGACTAGTAGAATACACTATGACAAATTTTAAATCCAAGATAGCCGCCACCACAATGATGGAATATATTTTTTAATATATATTGGATAGAAGCAAGCGTTATTTTTCGGAAATCCATGATATATTATGAAAATGAAGCTTAATTTGCTATACTCCGCGAAAGCAGGAGAATCGGTGTGGTGTAATTTATAATTTCTTCAATCCTTATAATCCACACCAAACAGATCTTCGGCAATATACCCTCTACGTACGTTACGCTCCGAAACCGGAGCATCCTCAGGAGATGTTGACTTTACAGCGAATAATTGTTAAGAACTAGTTCAGGCCCAATCACGTTTGCACTATAGCTTTGTGCAGAGACGTGAAGTTATTTTTTTAGCTATAAGAAATCTTCACAAAAAGCTACATTTACACTACGGCTGTGCGAAGACGAGAAGTTACCTCTTCACCCGAACTACTATAAACTATAACTGTGCGAAGACGAAATTTAAGTTCTTAGGTTATGTGACATCTTCGACCATAACTGCATTTACACTACAGCTGTGCGAAGACGAGAAGTTACGTTATTAGGCTATGTGATATAAGGTGTAAGTTGTTTAAACTACGGTTGTGCGAAGACGAGAAGTTATGCTATGTGACCTCTTCACCCACACCACTACAAACGACAGTTGTGCGAAGACGAGAGTAAAGTTCTTAGGTTATATGATATCTTCAGCCAAAGCTGCGTTTATACTACAGCTGCGCGAAGACCTGAAGTTAAGTTTTAAGGCTATGTGACTATTTCACCCAAAACTTGATTAAAACTACGGCTGTGCGTAGACGAGAAGTCGAACTGTTTGTCTATATGACCTCCCCACCCACAGTTGATTTACATTACAGCTTTGCGAAGAAGGAAGTAAAGTTCTTAGGTTAAGTGACATCTATAAGCAAAGCTGCCTTTGACAACTGCATGTACAACTGTGCGCAGACGAAAGCAAAGTTTTTAGGCTATGTGACATGTTCACCCAAAGCTGCATTCACATCAAAATGTTTGTACCAACTGTTTGATCAAATTATTTGAAGGTCTGTGAACAACATTAGATGCGGTCGAACATTACCCTTGTATATTGTATAGAAGCAGGCGTTACTTTGCGGAAATCCATGATATATTATCAAAATAAAGCTTAATTTGCTATACTCCGCGAAAAACAGGAGAATCTGTGTGGTGTAATTTATAATTTCTTCAATCCTTATACTCCACACGAAACAGATCCTCGGCAATACACCCTCTACGCACGTTTCGCTCCGAAACCGGAGCATCATCAGGAGATGTTGACTTTACAATGAATAATTGTTTAAAGTCAAAATTAAGCTTAATTTTGATAATGAACATTACCCTTGCCAACCTCCAAAAAACTTTTATAATTATTTATACGCAACAATGCACTTATATTTATATACAGTAACAAAATCATTTACTTATGAAAACGCCTCGAAAAGCTTTATACATGGGTTTCAAATAAAAACATTAAAACCAATGCATTAAATATTTTAAAGACTGCACTGCGAGAGATTACTTAACGATAAAAAAGCTTGGGTGTTAATTGCTCTCGCTTCATAGCTGAATATAAATTTACTGTGAGATGGTGATAACAAAAAAAAATTTACGCGGCTAAGTTTGTTGTGGGCTCTTCTTAGACCAGGGCGCATTTGGAACCCTCGTAGCTTTAGGTTTAAGTTGGCGAACGAAGTTATCACCATCCCCTTACAATTATGTAAACATTTATGTATGAACGCTTCATAAGTGCCTGTGATAGGCCTACATGAATAAAGAAATTTTGAATTTGAAATTTGAATTTAAGAGGAAAGTCAATAATTTACTTTTGAATTTTTTTTTTATATTATACCTTTATATGCTTTTACTAAAACCTGTTATGCTGATATTGCAAATAGACACTCTAATGATATTAATTGCTTAGTTAAGGCACCAAGACAAGATTTGCGGTGTCATGTTGCGACCACAAAACTTGTCGAATTTATATTTTTTTTCATCTGTCAAGTGTCAGTTCACGAACTCCCTAAATATTACGCACCGCAGAATCGGTGCCTTAACTTCAGATGGCGTCTATCGCCATTAGTCATCATCAAAGAACTGGTGAAACGATTTTCAACGTTCTCTACGAATCGCTTAAATCTTTAGGCATCCGATTTAAGCGTTTCCTAGCATTAGTGAAATCCTAAAATTTGTTGATTGCTTTCACCCGGTATACCAACATGAAGGTGCCCCACTAGTTAACTCATAATCATGAGCTCCGTTTTTTTAATAAAAAAAAATAATTCTTTTGTTTGTTTAAAAAAAAAAAATATTTGGTGTAAATCTTATTTCGGATTTATATCTCGCATTCGGTTTCTAATTGGCATATGACATGAGTAGGCAATCCAGGACTTTTAATATTATACTTCTTTTGGATCGTAATGAATGATCGTAAATCATATCAGAATGAAGACGTTGTAAGACTAATATTCAACCCGCAACTGTACCGTGTGTAAATAACTAAATAATCCAAACTAAAAAGGCTCTTCACTAATTTTTTAAATTCAAGATTTTGTATTACCAAATGTACACTAGTTCATATTCGACTCTTTACAGACTAGATTATAACATCATGTTCGGGATGAAATAGCGCTTATTTTAATATATTTACTTCTCTCATAAACAAATACGTGAAAATAGCTAGTAGATACAACGGTTTGTACCTGCGAAACCAGTAGTTGCCCCAAAAAAAATTAGACAACTGTATTGTATTGGTTTCAAAAGTACTCTCAACTGATATTCTTATTTATTAAACTCATATGATGTACAACAGTATACTCGTACTCATCTATAACGCTGAAAAGTTTGTTTGTTTTTTTTCTTGAACAAGCTTATCTCAGGATTTACCGGCTCGATTAAAATAATTATTTTAGTGTTGGATAGCCCATTTATATATATCATGACATTAGAAACTATAGGAGAATAACACTAATGCAGAATGTTTCAAAATCCGGGTTTTCTTTTACTTTTGAGAACGTTTCACGAAAATCACGTATGACAAAATGGTTCCCCTTTCAAAGTACGCGACAGCATATTATACACTTACTAAGAAATTACAAATAGTGAGCCAATCTTAAAGGATAAGGTTGGCTCACTATTTGTTTCCATGTACCCAGTTGGCTTCGAAAGTACTGGACCGATTTTAACCATTTCTTCGCTTTAATGTAGCCCAAAATAGCATAAATTTTATATGGTAGTAGCCCATAAAAGTCTGTACTTAGCGTGCGCTGAGAACACTATAGACAATACATAAAATTGATGTTCCTACAATGTTAAAAATGTTAGATCAAAATCTATCTAGCGATATTGTAAACTATCGAAGGATTGTAAACCGCAACATACAAGGGAGGAAGAATACGACCTGTTAAAAACCATAAGTAATTCATTAGTAAGAATAAGTGCACAGGTCGAGTAAATGAGGCCAGGATCGTGATTTATTTATGCTCTAACCTAAAGCGACCACAGTTTCAAGCATTTCACTTCGATATATTGATAATACGATTTATTTATCTTGCGAAATTGTAAACTGTCAAAAGATTTTAAACGACATCATACTGCTTACAATTTAACTCATTACTTTACTGAATTTCAATTTGCTACAAAAAGTTCTGTTGTTTGTACATGTTTTAGATTGTTGTATTCAACACATGATAAATGTTTGGTAAACAGATTAAATATTTTTGTGTTTAGAATACCTACAAAATAAAAAGTATTGTGTTTTATGAATTTTGACAATCACCAATCGAAACTCAGGCGTCATTCGTAGCTAAGTTTTGTATTGAATGTTACTGTTTGTGTGCTCACTGGTATCAAGTTGGTTGTTTTTTTTTATTCCACTACAATTTAGCCCTTGATTACAATTTCACCTGGTGGTAAGTGATGATGCAGTCTAAGATGGTAGCGGGCTAACCTGTTAGAGAATATGGTAGTCATCCCTTAATAGGTTTCTCCGTGACATCGCACCGGAACACTCAATCGCTTTGCACGTCTTTGTCGTGTCGGTAGGGTAGTAACTAGCCACGGCCTAAGCCTTCCACCAGACTAACTTGTATTATTTGTGTGAGTGTGTGATTTGTGTTCCCGCAATAGAAAATTTATGTAGTTATTTATATATCCTTTTTCAGTAGTAAGTTATCAAGAATTGTATCGGGTATGTACCATATCATATTTTTTATATTTACTACAAACCATAGTGCTCCCCACTACACCAGGGTAAATACTTGATAAAACAATTACAAAAGGTAGTCTCATAGAACCTGAGACATGATAACGCCACGGCCAAGCCGCCACGCCACCACGCCGCTAGAGGCACACGGCCTGGGTGACGTCTAAGTAAGAACCTTACTTTGTTGTTAGGTACGCGTCGCGTAGCGCGTCGTTATCTTCAATAAATAAATAAATAAATAAATAAATATACTACGACAATACACACATCGCCATCTAGCCCCAAAGTAAGCGTAGCTCGTGTTATGGGTACTAAGATAGCTGATGAATTTTTTTTTATGAATATAATACACATAAATACTTACAATATACAGATAAACACCCAGACACTGAAAAACATTCATGTTCATCACACAAACATATTCCAGTTATGGGAATCGAACCCACGACCTTGGACTCAGAAAGCAGGGTCGCTGCCAACTGCGCCACTCGGCCGTCAATAGGTTTGCTATAAGTAAAATAAATATGCTTCTTTTGTTTTATTATATTTACGGCATTATTTCTTATGAAATAAACTAAAGGACCCTTCAACAGTATTTCGTTATTCGATTACACGTTGTATACATATTTTGTAAAAATAAAAAAAAACCCACTAGATTATTTCAGTGTAATATATAAAAGTATACACTTATCTCATACGACTATCTCTCTCTCGACAAGGGCGTCGAAGCTACTCGTTTGCCTGGGCGGCGCGGTTGCGCGGATTGGTTGTTTTGCGCAGCACAAATAAGGCTTTCGAGCGGTACTATTTCGTCACTAGGCCGGTGCCGCTCGAAACGTACGTTCGGAAAGCACTTGAAACGAGCTTCCGCCGGTGCGCTTGCTCTTCTCTAGTTCAGTGTGTTGTACTCGTCGCTTGGTTGCTGATTAATGCGAATGGGTATTCTAATGCGATGCAAATTTGAAGCGTGAATTTGAAGTGTTGAAATGTCACGTAGACTGCAAAGTGCAATAAAATAAATCTCGAGGCGCGAAATCCGTTTGAATGTGAACGAACCGTTGTGTGATGTTTGATAAATCGAGCTGCTTACCTGCGCGTTCTAGATAACTTAACGCATTACTGTTATACCACGCCACGCAACTTTGAAAGGGCTGAAAATTGGAAGCGATTCTGAATCTGGCAAAAGGTAAGTACCTAAGTAATTACTACCGAAATCGCGTATCGCATTAGGTATTAAATTTGTACATTTTCCGCATAGCAGAGTGCCACTTACTAGTATAAGTTCATGAGGTGCAAATGCTGCTGTGACGCTTTCGAGTGTTATCCACCGGAATATCTGAGTTATCAATTTTATCGCTCTGTAGGCTAAGTTAATGTAGTTAGTAGTAGTACCTAGACTAAGTCAATGGATTCCTAAAATTCAATATCGGATTAAATCTATATATATAAAAGAGGATGTTTGTATATATGTCATCGATAAACTCAGAAACTATTTGACCGATCATTATGAAAATTGGTATGCTTATGTATTTTTTCACGGAGAAGGTTTATATGCTATGCCCATTGATGTAACTCCCCACCAGGCGGCGCTGTCAAGTATCGACTTCCGCCCCGTTCAACCGATTGTCATAAAAATTGGTATGACCATGTATTTTTCCACGGAGAAAACGAACATGCTATGTCCATTGATGTAACTCCCCACCAGGCGGCGCTGTCAAGTATCGACTTCCGCCCCGTTCAACCGATTGTCATAAAAATTGGTATGACCATGTATTTTTCCTCGGAGAAAACGAACATGCTATGTCCATTGATGTAACTCCCCACCAGGCGGCGCTGTCAAGTATCGACTTCCGCCCCGTTCAACCGATTGTCATAAAAATTGGTATGACCATGTATTTTTCCACGGAGAATGTAAATATGATGTCCATGTTATTAAATATCACCATCATATAGCGCTTCAATGCATTAAGTTCTATAGCGATCAACTGATTCAAAATTTTATATGCGGCAATGAATGCAATAAAATGTTTTCTCATTAAATTCAATGAGTTATTTTAAAACTTATATTAAATAAGAAAATAAAAGAAATAACTAACCCTCATTTGTAAACAAAAAAATATAATTTATTTAAAAAGCAAATCAGCTAACTTCAAATATATCATTTGTTATTGAAAATAAAAATAAACAAAAAAATAAAAAATAACTTATAATTATTATTTTAAAATAACATGATCATGTACTAAAAAAATTGATTTGTAATTTTAATTGTAAGTGTAATTTAATGAAAGTCAATAATACTCTTAATTAGTAAGTATACTCAAGACTTTAATAATAATATTATTTAATTATTTTTTTCTATTTACAATTTATAAATAGTTAATTTAAATTGTAAATAGAAAAGAATTAACTAATTAATTATTTATGTAAATAGATAAAACAGGTGCTACACAAATAATATTATTTACAATGTACGGAAAAAATCAAATATCGGAAGATCAACGAGAAATACGAAGCAACAGGCAACCAGAAGAACTACAGAAACACCGCAACAACAAACAACACGATTAGAATCAAACAGACTTCGAGCTTCGTCTTTGAGAGCTAATGAAACAGATAGTGAACGTGTTGTTCGAGTTACAGACCTACGATCAAGAGCGTCTTCATCAAGAGCTGCCGAAAAACCTGACGAACGAGCTCAACGTTTGGATGATCAAAGATTAAGACAAAATCAGTTAAGAACTAAAACCGATCTTAATAAAGCAGCCTTTAATTACGATAAGAAATATGATAACAAGATCCATCCCGATGTGGTCATTGGTTCAATGAATGTAGTATGTCCGTATTGTCGCGCTAAGAAGTTTCAAAAATAAACTGCCGGTTTGTGTTGCTCCAACGGCAAAGTTCATTTACCACCACTGGTTGAACCACCAGAACCTCTTCTTACCTACGTATCTGGAACTACTAAGGAGTCTAAACATTTTCTTCAGCATATTAGAAAATACAACTCCTGTTTTCAAATGACATCGTTTGGAGCAACAAATATTGTAAAATATAATCATTTTATGCCCACATTTAAAGTGCAAGGACAAGTATACCATCAAATTGGTTCAGTTCTCCCAGTACCTGAAGAAAATCCCCAATTTTTGCAAATTTATTTCATGGACAACGTAGAAAAAGAGATTGACCGACGATGCATGTTCAGTACGACAACTAACCGGGAAATTATTACTAAATTACGGATTATGCTTCATGAAAATAATTGTTTGATTAGAGATTTTAAATCTGCATTAGAAGGTGCGACAACAGATGATTTCAGGGTCATTATTAGAGCAGATAAAAAACCTTCGAATGAGCATGAAAGACGCTTTAATGCACCCGTGGCTTCTGAAGTCGCAGCTGTAATTGTTGGTACAGAAATTACAAAAAGAGATATATACAGAAATTACAGCTCGAACCACTTGACGGATTGGGCTGAAATTTTGCACACAGATAGTTATTACAACGTAGGCGTCCGCTAGGAAAGGATTTTTTTAAATTCCATCAGGGTTAAATATGGGATGAAAGTTTGTAAAAAATTCTTCATTTATCAATTTATTTTTCAAGCTACATCAATTAAACTTTGATTTTAGGTTTTCGATTTATAATAAAGAAATACGTATTTCATAGGGGAACAAAATTTATATGAAAGTTTCTGATTTTCTAAATAATTTCCGTTCATATTTTTCTATAAGCAGCAAGACCTTTTTTTAACCCTTTGTAGTAAATTTACCAAATCAAAAATAAAACTTAACGTGAGCGAAGCCGCGGGCAAAAGCTAGTATTTTATATAATAAACAAAATTCAAAGTCCTGAATGATATCGACGCACAGGATAAACCGCTGGGGTTAGGAACTTGAAATTTCGACACAAGGTTCCTCTTGATCCATAAAAACCGACTAATAAACCATTTTTTGAAATCCAACACATACTGTAAAATAGGGGGTTAAAGTTTGTATGACACTCTGTAGTTTTCCCTTGCTCTTTAAGTAAATTTTATTTTGATGTAGTAAATGTTAGTTTAGAGTGGTTGGGAGCCATATCAATACGTATTTGGAATACGTTATACTAAATAGGCTTTCGAAGTTTATATAAAAGTCTGTCATTTTTTTAGTTATATCCATGAAACGTAAACGAGCACGTTATTCTTACGGGTCTTAATTTAAAATTAAAATAAAAACGTGTTTTACAGTTTTAACAAATAAATATCCCTCAGGGTGTTAAATATAAATACAAGTAATTCAAACATCTATCTCTATAAGTGATAAATCAACGCACAGCCTTAAATGCTAGTTCAAATAACCCTAGTCCATATAATAAATTTTGGAAGGTATATTTTCTATGAAAAGTAGGTACCTATGCACTAAGAAAGGATTTTTAGTCATGACTCAAGAGCGAGATGGGGCTGTAGTTCTTCAGCAAGGTATCATCTCCATTTTTGATGAACACTTATTTCATGCTTCGGCCGTTGTGCCTTGGTGAATAACGAAATCAAACAATTACTTAAGGACTTTGAGTATCGGTTTCTTCTTCCTTTCTTTGCCGTTTTCAAGCTTTTTCAGATCCACACTAATCTTGTATTAACTGACGTCCGGGAAATCTGCGGTATAGTTATTTAACTCCAGGATTCTTGGCCATAGCATCAACAGGTCTGTACTGTGGTATATAACTGCTAGCAAAAAGCTCCTATTCCTAATCTTGTACAACTTGTTATGTTTGGACAGTTTCCACCTAACATCCATAGTGTTGCTAGGCAATAAAACCGATTCCGGTTTTAAATAAAATTAAACAATATATGTATATGTATTTATTTCAAGTAGGCCTAATTTATAAGCACTTTTGAAACGTCAGTATGTATTTAGCAACTTTACCAACGGTTCGGAAGGCTGATAGAATTTGAGAAGAGCCGGCAAGAAACTAGGCTTTTTTGATTGCTCTTTTTCAACATTATATCTTTAGAATTTTACTATCTTGTAAGAGATGAGAGCGGAGCGGCCTGCACAACATTAATATTTACAAAAAATATAAGCCGCCTAATTGTTCACTTATGCACTTATGAATTGCTAGACATTTTTTTTTGCACAAATTAGCGCCAGTTCTTGGGTCACCAGACGTCATGACCAAATTTTGGGACACGATGATAATAAAATACTATATTACTATAATACTTTACTATCGAGTTGAAAACTGTAGTAGGTACTGTAAGTACTGTGCTACTTTAGTGGGTGTTCGAGGCATGTATAGCTTTTGAAATGTCCTCATACAAAACCTCTACCTATACCCAGTGGCGTGCATAGAGGGTATGCACAGGGTATGCAGATGATATAAACTGAAGAAAATCTTATAAATACTTAAGAGTAGGCTTTTTAAAATTCTTACAATGCCTATCCGTAAGTATTTTATTAGCCGTACCGGAGATTTTCTTCATTTTATATCATTTGCATACCCTGCACATACCCTCTATGCACGCCACTGCCTATACCTTTAACGGATAGCGTTTAGCGGATACCGTTTGGTAATTTTGAGTATACTCACAATTACCAAACGGTATCCGCTAACCTCCCCAAAACACTTTCAACTTTTACAATTCTGTTGACGAGAGACATGGATGATGAACCCGGCACCACCCTGGGTCACCCAGTATTAGAAAAAGTTGCCGGATTCACCGGTTGTTGCTCTCATCGGACTTTAGGAAATATTATAATATCCCAGCGCTCACCACTTCTTCAATCGCCTTTCCATCGGGGTCCTCGACGTGCGTGCGTTGTATGTTGCCAGGTCAAGCTGTCGGGGTTGGCAGCGGAATTTATTCAGTCTAGCTAATTCGAAGTGGTAATACCGCAACTTGTCGGTTGCCAGAATTACGTCGGTAAGACGGCAGGGTGCACCACTTGCGGTTGAGGCTGGCAATTAGAGAGGCTAACTGCTAATATCTCCTGTAATATCCACGACAAAACTTTGAATTGAAAAAAAATGAATTAGCGTATGTTATTTCGTGATAGTTAAGCTTTATTTTGGCAAAGAAATGGTAAAAATCAGTCCCATACTTTCGGAGCCTATTGGCTAAAAACAAACAAAGACACAAACAGATCTTTCCTCTTTATAATATTAGGTAGGTATAGGTTAGAATGACAGAGGAAGTCCCTGCCTACTGCTGCCGTATGTGTGAGAAAAAGGGCAAACCAGACCGACTGGCACCGTAACGCGTTACGTAACGAAGCGGTTTACCCTCCCATAAGAAGTTATCACTTCAAAAATGATGGATGAAATCGTTAATGTTACTGCGTGACAAAATTAAATTCAGATTTAATTTTATATATAAGTATATAGAATATATTCGACATATGCATTTTATATTAGTTTGTTTCAGAATACATTTTAAAAGTACTTATAGAACTTATCAATTTTTGTTGTTTCACACTTTTATTTGAAACAGCAACTCAAAAGTTTCTATTAGATTTAAAAGTGGCGGTAAATTTATAAAAATAAAACAGTTAAGAAGTATCCGAATTCTCGTTCACAGTATGCAGTAATTCTAAATTCTATGGCTTTATGGAGTGCACTGCCTCTTTGATCTAGCGGTTAGCAAGTTCAACTTCAGATCACGTAGGTTGAGCCAAATATCGCTAGAAATTGTTTCTTTTCTGTTAATTATTTAATTAAAACATTTGTTTTTAATTAAATAAAGTGATTTTAAGATCATTTTAATTATGCATTATTAAATACACCACAATCGATATTTAAAGCTGTGTTTTTTAGAGTAGGTGATGAATCACCTATATTAATAAAATGTCTGAATTCTTAAATACTTTATAATGTGAACTACAAAAATATTAGTCTTTCGTTTTACAGTGCTGTGCTTGAAAAAATATAATAAGAAGACAGAATAGAAAAATAATAAGTTAAAGTTGTTAAATGTTACCGGTGGGTTTCGGACTTTTTCTTCGCTTAGTGTGATTAATTTTAACTAGCGCGCAGTCAAAATCCGAAGTCTACCCGTGTAAGACATGCTGCCTCAGAAGATCTGAAGAAAGCTGGTGAAAGAAGATCTGAAGAGCGTCGTGTACGTGTTGCTTTGAGTTATAAAAAGAAGGAACAAGAAAATGAATAGAAATATCTTACACAATTATTAATTTATATATATATAATATATATAAATAAAAAATAAATAATAGTTAATTTATGTGGAACAAAAAAATAGTAGCCTGAAATAATAATATTTTTAAACTAAGCTAGAACAAAAAAAACTTTTCCCCACACACGCACATGTACACAACACAACTGTTGTGTACAAGTGCGCTTATTAAATGGCCTGCCATTCTTGAATACTTTATAATGTGTACTACAAAAATATTAGTCTTTAGTTTTACAGTGCTGTGCTTGAAGAAATATACTAAGAAGACAGAACAGAAAAATAATAAGTTAAAGTTGTTAAATGTTACCGGTGGGTATCGGACTTTTTGTGCGCTTAGTATGATTAATTTTAACTAAGTACCGCGCAGTAAAACTCCGAAGTCTACCCGTGTAAGACATGCTGCCTCAGAAGATCGGAAGAAAGTTGGTCGAGCGTCGTGTACGTGTTGCTATGCGTTAGAAAAAAGAAGAAGGAAGAAAATGAAATATCTTAAGGATTTTAAGCCTTTGTTACACATAGTATGATTAAACTATGTGCTTTGTATGTACGACATATTGCCTCTGTTACAAGAAAAAAAATCGTCAAGTACGTTTTACTATGCTATGTTAAGCGGTTGAGTTGAGTTGAGTTACTGCAATTTGAGTCGCATATGTAAAGATAAAACATATTTCCAGTTGTGCACAAGATAGATGGCGTTATATCACCTAATATAAATCAGATACCAAATATTAAGTTATTTCAATGGTATTGGAAGTGTAAAATATACAATAGTATATAAAATAACCCATATAATAATAATTATATTTTTAAATACATTTATATATTACAATAGTAATAATTGATGTATAAAATAAATAAGCGACTGAGGAGTGGGCAAATAATATATTTCCTCTTGCTCTTACAACTTTAATAACCCCCTTTATTTGAAACCTTCAGTCACGTTAACACTGCCAATTGCAAATGCTCGTCCAAAGGACCTACTCCAGTATAGTCATATACCAAATACAAGATAGTGAGGGGTTTGCTGCTGTTCGCAGAGGAGTTCTGTCCTCTTTCTCCAGTCATATTCATCAGATCTAAACGGGCAATTTGGGCAAAATTTTATTGAAAGAGAAATATTTAAATCGGTTATTATTTGACGGAGTTAAGGTGTACAATCGTAAAACACTTTTATCCCCTCTCCTAAAGGAACAGAACTGAATTTCAGAATAAAAAGGTGAACATACCTACTTCGTAGTATGACCTCAAATCGTGTGAAGTTTCATTTGAATTTATTCAGTAAATTTAGCGTGATGCGCGACCCAGACACTGATGCACGAAACAGGAGCGGATAAAAAAATTACAGTTTTGGGTGAACTAGCGGTTATAGTGTACCAAAAAATAATATATATTTTAAATGTACAGAACATAACCCATTACAGTTTTATTATAAGTATAGATAAATAAATAAATAATAATAAATATACTACGACAATACACACATCGCAACCTAGCCCCAAATTAAGCGTAGCTTGTGTTATGGGTACTAAGATAGCTGATGAATATTTTTTTATGAATATAATACACATAAATACTTATAATATACAGATAAACACCCAGACACTGAAAAACATTCATGTTCATCACACAAACATTATCCAGTTGTGGGAATCGAACCCACGACCTTGGACTCAGAAAGCAGGGTCACTGCCCACTGCGCCACCCGGCCGTCAATAATAAATATACCTACTACGACAATACGCACATCGGCATCGAGCCCCAAAGTTAGCGTAGCTTGTATTGGCTAGGACAACACGAAGCCAAATATTTTTAGATCAATGATTTATACTTATAATTATATCAACTTTTGAAACAACAGATATTGGAAAAAAATGGTCGTAAACAATTGTGTAACTTTATGAAAAAAATGTCATTTCGGCGACGTTGCCCTCAAATTGCACAGTTAAGTAGATACGCCGTATGACAGACATATACACTGCATGGCTAGTCTATTTTAGTTACTTTCGCAGCATCAATTTTACTACGGGTTATTGCTGCGGGTAGCGCCTTATCTCCTTTCATTGAATATCAAATACTTCTTGTATTTGATTTTGACATTGAAAATACGGGTCTATGGGTTTTAACGGCATTTAGGTACCACAAGCAAGTGACAATGACCGAAACGGTTAGCTTATCTGTCTCACCGACCCGGTGTTGACAACGTCAATTTCCTGAGTCCGGACTGGTACTAAAAATTATTTAACTGGAAATAAACAGTACCTAATATAATTTTCGTCCCGACCTCCAATCCAGGACCAGGAACCTCCAATCCAGGAATACGAATCCAGGACCTCGTGATCCGTTGTAGGATATGCTTACCACTAGACATACGTGGAAGTTAACATTGTATCTTTTTCAATTTGAATTTATCAATCAAATTTTAATTTTATTATTTTTCCAGAACATGGTAAATAAAAAGTGTCTACATAATGGCTAATAATTAAGTAAAAAAAACTTAAAAACCCGCGACACTATAAATGCGTTTTATTTGATACTCATATTGAGGGTGTTGTACAAAAAAAAATTATTTGCGACTAATTGGTGGCGGCCATCTTGGATTGGATATTTTTTGTGTATTCAGTATGCTACAAGTCAAACCCTTTCATTTGAAACCCGAATTGCGAGTTTCAAAAAAATATAATCCGTTTTGAGGCGGCGGCAAAAATTATCGACAGACGTTATGATGCCACAGACACAAACACACACACACACACACTGCATAAACTTGATTTTGGCACAAGCCATCGTGTCTGCGTCATGGTTTAAAAATCGCTTAAGTAGTTTAGTTACCGTGTTAGAGCTTTCACTATTACGAGATATATACTTTGAGTCATCGTGGAGGCAAGACAATTTGGGCATTTTGTTTTAATTTTAAAATAGATAATGAATTCCTTTTAAATTTTAACGAAGTTGAAACTTTTGACTCAGTAACTATGACAAAATATTATTATTCTGAATTGTAGTTTAAATATTGTTTTGTTCTAAGGATTAAACTTTATTTGCTGACGACTAGATCTAACGTCAAACTGATTACAAGTTACATGAATTGACAGCTAACGTATTAGTAAATGTATACCTTCATGTCCCTAGTAGACATTATGATTATACTAACTATTTCTGATATTGCTAACAAAGGAGAAAGTTAACATGCTCAGCTTATTATTGTTATTATTATTAAACTCTTTATTTGTATACCACAACATTAACATATTTAAAATATAACAAAAACAGAAACATAACGAAAGAAGTAGTAATACAAAAGGCGGCCTTATCGCTTAATAGCGATCTCTGCCAGGCAACCTTAGAATTAAAGAAATAAAGAAGAGGAGAATAGACTGCTGGTGGTACAAATATTAAAATACATACATGCGAATAACTACATGCTAATACATAAACTAGTGTACACAAATAGATAAAAAGTAAATAATATAATTAATAAATAAATATAAAAATAAACTAATATATATAATAACAACACTTACATATTTAAATACTTTAACATACAATAAATGAGTAAGTATATACATACTGTTAATAGTCGTTAACAATATAATGTCATGTAAGCTTATGTCGTTTTCCACGTTCAATGTCTCACATATGCCTCCTCATAGGATATTGGTAATAAGAGCATAGATTCAGCAAGCTAATCACATCCTGGTTAAATATCATTCTTCTTCGTCGTGCTCTTATCTCACGTTATAAGGACCCACTCCTTCGACCCGACATATCTTCTTTAAGCTTGAAGACAGACTTGTTGTTTTGGTTCTGACAATTTTTTTCATTTGGTTGTAAATTTAACGACCAAATGCCCATAATGCGTCCATCCTCTTCGCTAATGTATTATTTGTTGGTGGAACAACCGCTATCTTTTACTTAAAACGGGCAATTTGCAAAATCAGTCCGCCTCTTTGAGCTGTATGATATGATTGCCGACCTTTTCTGAGAATTTTCTCTTCGCATTAGCCTCGGATTAAAAGATTTTTCTCAGATATTAATTGTTGGTCATTTACGATTGGTTATTAACGAAAAGATACCATATAAATGTATGATATACAAGTGTTTCATAAGTTTCTATAATTGTATAGACGACAATCGTCTGAATTGTAGTATGCATTTAATATGCCTACAGATGATAAACGATTGTCCATACATGTGACTGTGAGGTTACAGTTGTATCGTGAATATGCCTTTTTTTCTGATTGCATAATTATTGTCGGGTCGGGAGTGACTCAAATTGTATCAACTACAAAAACAAAACAACTTAATAGCATTCAAACTTAATTAGCGGAAAATGATTTTTTTTCAGAATTCCTTATCAAATATACCTTAATGACTATAAAATATGGTCTTAAAAAGGGTTGATACAGTTTGGTGGGGTGAAGGGCGGTCACTCTGTAGTTTAAACTAATGTAGTTAGTAGTATTTATCGCCCAGGCTAAATCAATGGGTCATGGAAACATGTGCGGTTCCCGGTTTTATGCTGAATAAATCTTTTGTAAAAACCGGTGTGTTACCAGCGACGATTGCGGTGAACAGAAGATGTTAATCATGCTTAAGTCAAAATGGGCCACAGTTTCAAATTGAAGACTAAGTGTGTCTGTCCTTTAAAGATTCTTGCAAAAAAAATAACTGGAAGACGTTAGAAATAGGTTTTTGAAATAATTGTCTGTTTGTCTGTGTCTGTTTTCCTGTATGTCAGTTGGTTTCTGCACGCATCACGCAAGAAATACTGAACGTATTTGAGTGCAATTTGGTGCATTAATAGCTGATACTCCAAATTGAAATGAAAAATCTCTCTTTATCCCGAAAAACTATAGTGAACAATTTTGTAATTAAGAATTGCTATCTAGAATTATTTTTGTATCATAAGTGTCGGGTCGGGAGTGACTCAAATTGTATTTACTATGGAAAATATTGCTTGAAAAAAATCCATACGAAAGTGAGTTTCAGAGTTTCTGAACAATTTTATATAATATATTGAATATAGATGATAACGTAAATAAGATCTAAAAAATGGTAAATACAGTTTGGTGGGGTGAAGGGCGGTCACTCTGTAGGCTAAGTTAATGTAATTAGTACTATTTATATGCTATGATGCTCAGTGGCGTTCCTAGGGTTTTGAAGATGGGCAAGCCCTAAAAAAATATGTATTAAAGTGTGTCCGACGTACGACGACCGTGTGTCCGAAACAAATGATGTCAAATTAATTTAAAATCGACGCGAGACTTAATTACATCAGCTACGGAATGAATAATGCATCAAAAGTGCCATCTATGTGCCTATTTGAATAAAGATATATTTGACTTTGAAATATCATTATGAATTTTATTAGATAAATAACTCGGCTCGGATTTGCTGCTTAGTTGATTTTGCATATGTTTTTCTAAAATAAGATCCTATTTTGAAAGTAACAATACAAGTTCTACGAAATTTCCTTTATTTAATGAACTATCGGACCCGTCATAACCTCTAAAAGGTAGTTCTTGCTATGCCAAATGACAAACAATATCAAATAATCTTTGAAGCACCTGTAAAATTATTTAAATCTTTCTAACCAGCCGGGTTCCAAACGTTCTTTTCATTAGAAAAAAATATGCAATACCGACAATATAATTTACAACCCAACGATTATTGTTTAACGATCTATTAAATTGCCTCTAACGATTTTTACTACTTTTAAAAAGTTTCGGTGGTTTAAAAATTTTACCTTTTGTTCACCAATTAACGTTTGCACACACCTGAGCCCGCCACAAGAAACAATTTCCACACAATTTGAACTCATTGTTAATAAAATTTACTTTAATTAATAATGGAAAAAAAACAATGAAATGCACTTTTTCGAACTCAAGCAAACACTAATAAACTTCAAACTATGAATCACAACACTCTTTCGGAGAAGTGAAGTGAAGTTGTTCAAATTTGACATCCTGACGAACTTCAACCCGTAATGTTGCTGTTTATGTCAATATAAATTATTAAATAATTTAGATTGTCTGCTAAAAACACTAACATTTCTATAGGTGAAAGCAGTAAAAAATAAGCCCCATGCAAGCCAACGAGAGTGAGTGAGACAAAGCGAGAGGTCTTCGTGCGCGACCTTGATATTTTGTCATTCTATTGATATGCTATGATGCTATGATTTCATAGTTAAAAAGTTATTTTGTCTGGAACAAAAACAGTACCAGCTGAAATAATGATATTTGTAGACTAAACTAGAAGATAGAACTTTTCACAGTTGTGATATGTACAAGTGCGCTTATTAAATGTCCTCCCTTTCTTAAATACTATGTACCTACTACTAAATTACTAGTCTGTAGTTTCACTGTGCGATGCTTGAAGAAATATAATAAGAATAATAAGTTGAAGTTGTTAAATCTTACCAGTGGGTTTCGGGCTTTTTCCACGCGTAGTGTGTATTTTAATAACTAACCGTAGACGAATTCCGAAATCTACGCGTGTAAGACATGCTGCCTCAGAAGAGCGGAAGAAAGATGGTCGAACAATGTGTACTTTGCGTTACAAAAAAGAAGATAAAAGAAAATGATTGGAATATACATGTATAACACTTTGTTTCACGTACTATAATTAACCCATGTGCTGTGTATGTAGGACACATTGCCTCAGTTTTAAGAAAAATAACCATCGTGGACGTTTTATTATTGTGCTGTGTTGTGCTATTAATACGAGAAAAACATTATAAGTATAATCCCTACTTAATATTATAAATGTGAATGTAAGTTTGTTTGTTACGCTTTCACGCAAAAACTACTGAACCGATCATCATGAAATTTTGTACACATATTTCTGAAGGTATTAGAACTAATATAGGATGCTTTTTATCCCGAAATTAAGCTCAGTTATTTTGGGAGAGGGGTAGAAGAAATTCAAAGAAATAAGTATCCTTACGGCAACCTCACTATATATTTATAACAATATAGTATTTGTAAGACAACATATTAGTCTTTATAAACAAAAAATGGGTATAAACAGTCGACTTACAAGAAATTGTCATAAATTAGTGACATCTGCATATCGTCTGCGAGATGCAGAAGTCATTTGTGGGATTGATTTTTATAATATGATTCCTAAGGTAATTTTGGACCTACCAATGCATACGTTTAAAGAATGTGTTAAAACACTTTTATTACAGCGAGGTTATTATACAATTGATGAGTTTCTTAACGAAAAGGTTGCTTGGAAGCATCCGGCTCCGCTTTCATCTCTCACAAGATAGTGCTTGTATTAGGCCTACTTAAAATAAATGAATTTTGAATTTTGAATTTTGACGATTTTACACCATAACGCCGTCAAATGATAACTGATTTAAATAATTACTGTTGTACTTTAGAGGTTATAATGTCTGTTTAATTTTGCCCAAATTTCGTGTAGATCTGATGAATGTGATTGGAGATAGAGGACACAACTCCTCAGCGTACGACAGCCAACCCGTCATTTAAGGCTTAGCTATCCTAAATACATAAAGTGCGTAAAATTACACCTAAATCGAATGCCACATGTCTTTCGAAAAACAAAAACAAACGCAGACGAAGTCGCGGGCGACAGCTAGTAAAGTATAAAACTTGAGACCACCGACACTTGTAAAGGCGTTTCTTGTCATACCCATATTGAGAGATTTGCAGAAAAAATTGCCATATTGTCATGGCGGCCATCTTGGATTTGATATTTATCATAGTGTATTCTGTAATTCGACTAGTCCACCCTTTTATTTGAAATACACATTGAGAGGATTAAAATATATGAATATTCTCGACAAGAGCTATGATACCACAGACACACACACGCACACAGGTCTTTTATTAGGAGATATAAGCGTTCGGGCAAGTTAATTTAGGCATTTTATTTTATTGAATTTTTCACGAAGTTGTACTTTTGACTCGACTAACTTTTTTTTTTATTCTAACCATTAAACTTTATTTTTTAACGATTAGATCTCACGTCAAACTGTTATTAAAACTCGACTACAAGTTACTTGACCATTACATGAATTGACAGCTAAAGGTATATCTTTATGTCCCTATATTTAAAATACCTATGTATTTTGATTATACTAACTATTTCTTTTTTTGTAAACAAAGCAGAAAGTTAACATGCTCAGCTTATGTCGTTTTCCACGTCCGTTCAATGTCTCATAGGATATTGGGAATAATTGCATTGATTCAGCAAAATAATCCAATCCTGGTTTAATATCATTCTTCTTAGTCCCAACATATCTTCTTTAAGCTTGAAGACCGACTTGTTGTTACATAAATTTAACGACCCGTAAGGCATCCATCCTCCTAGTCCTCGGGAATGTGTTTGTTGGTGGAACGATCGCCATCTTTTACTTAAAACGGGCAATTGGCAAAATCAACCCACCTCTTTAAGCTGTATGATATGATTGCCGACCTTTTCTGAGAATTTCCTCTTCGCAGTAGCCGCAGATTGATAGATTTTTTTCATAAAATAATTATTGATGATGATGATTTTATAGACGCCAATCGTCTGGATTGTAGATGTTAATAAAGTCGTAAAGTAGTGGCCGAGTCCGAAATTGATAATTTTGGTACATAAAATTATAGATTTACCTAATTTAGTATTTGATATGAAAAACAATTAAATTACGTAATTTTAAATGATATTTAATTATTTTAATTATTGATGATATTAGCCGCGGATTGAAAGATTTTTTCATATAATAATTATTGATGATATTATTAACGAAAAGATACCATACAAAATTATGATAACATAACAAGTGTTTCATAAGTTTTTAGTATTTTATAGACGACAATCATCTGGATTGTAGTTATTAATAAAATCGTAACGTAGCGGCCGAGTCCGAAATTGGTAATTTTAGTATATAGATGTACCTAATTTTGTATTTGATATGAAAAAATTTAATTACGCGATTTTAGTTTTGTTTGGAGTCATATAATATTACATATTTAGCACGTCGTTTGGATTTCTTTCAGAAAATTTTCTTTTCCTGTTGTATCGTGAATGTGTCTTTTTTCTGATTGTTTAAGGGAGTGACTCAAATTGTATCAACTACAAAAACAACTTAAAAGCATTCAAACTTAATTAGCGGAAAAAGTTTTTTTTCAGAATTCTTTTTATAATATACCTAAATGACAATGTAAAAACTCACTCTGTAGGCTTAATTAATAGTTAAATGTATTTATCGCCCAGGCTAAATAAAATAATAATAATAATAACTGGAAGACGTTAGAAATAACGTCTTCCAGTAAGTAAGGTCAATAGGATATGGATATCATAAACCTATTCTTTGAGCTATGAAATTAAATTGTATTTAAGAATATCTACCTAAATTTATTTTTGTATCATAAGTGTCGGGTCGGGAGTGACTCAAATTGTGTTTAATATGAAAAAAAAATTGCTTCAATAACAATATACTAAATTAGTGCGTTTGTGTTTCTGAAAAATTGTATATGATATGAAATGTAAACGTTAATTGATTTAAAAAAAGGTAAATATACTTTGGCGGGGTGAAGAGTGGTCACTCTGTAATAAGACTATTTATTACCTAGGCTTTGAGTAAATTGTTATATTAATAAGTTATTTTATCTGGAACAAGAAAAAATATCAGCCTTAAATAATGATACTTTAAAATAAGCTGAAAGAAAAAACACTTCTAAGTTGTGTTGTGTACAAGTGCGCTTATTAAATGGCCTGCCATTCTTAAATACTTTATAATGTGTGCTACAAAAATATTAGTCTTTAGTTTTACAGTGCTGTGCTTGAAGAAATATAATAAGAAGACAGAATAGAAAAATAATAAGTTAAAGTTTTAAAATGTTACCGGTGGGTTTCGGCCTTTTTCTGCGCTTAGTGTGATTAATTTTATTAACTGTGGCGCAGTAAAAATCCAAAGTCTACCCGTGTAAACATGCTGCCTCGGAAGAGCGGAAGAAAGATCGTCGAGCGTCGTGTACGTGTTGCTATGCGTTAGAAAAAAGAAGAAAGAAGAAAGTGAATGGAAATATCTTACACAAGGATTTTAAGCCTTTGTAACACGAAGTATGATTAACCTATGTGCTTTATTTGTACGACACATTGCCTCTGTTACAAGAAAAAAAATCATCGTGTACGTTTTACTATGCTATGTTAAGCGGTTGCTAATTGCAATTTGAGTAGCAAATGTAAAGATTAATCACATTTCCAATTGTGCACAAGAAGAAGAAGGAGTTACATCAACGTTTGTTATTACACCATTTTCGTCATCGTTTTATCACCTTATATAAATCAGATACCAAGTGTAAAGTTATTTCAATCGTACTGGAAGTGTAAAATATACAAACGTAACATACAAACGTAATATACAAACGTAACGAAAAATCTCTCTTTATCCCGAAATGTGCTATAGGGAACAATTTTGTAATTAAGAATTGCTATCTAGAATTATTTTTGTATCATAAGTGTCGGGTCGGGAGTGACTCAAATTGTATTTACTATGAAAAAAATAGTTTGGAAAAACTCCATACGAGAGTTAGTTTCAATGTTTCTGAAGAATTTTATATAAAGTATTGAATATAGATGATAACGTAAATAAGATCTAAAAAATGGTAAATACAGTTTGGTGGGGTTATTAGTACTATTTATATGCTATGATGCTATGATTTCATAGTTAAAAAGTTATTTTGTCTGGAACAAAAACAATACCAGCTTAAAATAATGATATTTGTAGACTAAGCTAGAAGAAAAAACGTTTCCCAGATGAGATGTGTACAAGTGCGCTTACTAAATATCCTGCCTTTCTAAAATACTATGTACTTACTACAAAAACTACTAGTCTGTAGTTTCACTGTGCGGTGCTTGAAGAAATATAATAAGAAGAAGGACTAGAAAAATAATAAGTTGAAGTTGTTAAATCTTACCAGTGGGTTTCGGGCTTTTTCCACGCGTAGTGTGAATATTTTAATAACTAAGCGTAGACCAATTCCGAAATCTACGCGTGTAAGACATGCTGCCTCAGAAGAGCGGAAGAGAGATGGTCGACCGTCGTGTACTTTGCGTTAGAAAAAAGAAGATAGAAGAAAATGATTGGAATAAACACGTATAACAGTATAGTCATATCGAGAGACTTGTAGAAAAAAATTAATTTGCCATATTGTCATGGCGGCCATCATGGATCTGATATTTATCAGTTTTAAGAACGATAACGTGGTCGTTTTATTATTGTGCTGTGCTGTGTTGTGTTATTAATACGAGAAAAACATTATAATTATAATAAAGTATAAAAATTGAAAACCCATGACACTTGTAAAGCCGTTTCTTGTGATACCCAATATTGAGGGACTTGTAGAAAAAAATTAATTTGACATATTGTCATGGCGGCCTTCTTGGATCTGAAATTTATCATAGTACATTCTGTAATTCGAATAGTCAATCCTTTTATTTGAAATCCGCATTGATGGGGTTGTAAAATATATGAACATTCTCGACAGGAGCTATGATACCACAGACACACAGACACACACACACACACACACACACACACACACACACACACAAAACTCGACTATATTTTGTTAACATAGAAGAAAGTTAAGATGCTCAGCTTATGTCGTTTTCCATATCCGTTCAATGTCTCATAGGAGATTGGGAATATAAGCATTGATTCAGCAAGCTAATCCTATCCTGGTTAAATATCATTCTTCGTCATGCTCTTATCTCATGTTATAAGGAGTGGGCCCAAGATATTTTTTTTAAGCTTGAAGGCCGACTTTTCGTTTTGTTTGTGACATAAATTTAACGACCAACTGCCCGTAAGGCGTCTATCCTACTCGGAAATGTGTTTGTTGGTGGAACGATCGCCATCTTTTTCTTAAAACTCAGTCCGCCCTTTTTGAGCTGTATGATATGATTTCTGAGAATTTCTTCATCTCAGTAGCCTCAGATTGAAAGATTTTTTTCATTTGATGATATTATTTACTAAAAGATACCATATAAATGAATGATTACAGAACAGGGTTTCATAAGTTTTTCGTATTTTATAGACGACTATCGTCTGGATTGTAGCGGCCGAGTCCGAAATTGATAATTTTAGTATATTAAATAATAGATTTACCTAATTTACTATTTGATTTGAAAAAAAATTAAAATTACGTTATTTAAATTTTGTTTAGTGTCATATAATATTGCATATTTAGCACATAGTTTTGATTTGGGGTGGAGGGCGGTAACTCTGAAGGCTAAATTAATCTATGTTGATCGTAAAAAAATCTAATTTGTCTTTTCTTTCACAAGTAAAAAAGTTTTATGTTTCGATTTAATATTCATTTGAATATTTATTTAAATTTTATTTTTGAATTTTATTTTTGACAAAAAAAAAATATGCCAGATATGTGAAGTTCCCGGTTTTATGGTAAATTAGTCTTTTGTAACATAAGACGATTATCCATAAAATCGCAAACTTTGTGTGTTACCAGCGACGATTGCGGTGAACAGAAGACGAGAATAAAGAAGTATGTTGATCATGCTTCAGTCAAAATGGGCCAAAGACGCCGCGATAAAACATACGACTACAAAATTCGATGAAACACTTAAGTTTATTTGTAACAACATGCGCCGCTTCTCATGCTAGATACTGCGCTTACCAAAAATTGACAAAAGAGTGAATGATAATAGGATAACAGTGACATAATAATCACGCGAGATTTTGCAAGGAAGAAAATAAAACTCAAGAGCAAATAAATAAACTTTCAATGCGCCTGGGATGTAACTCGGGAAAAATCCCTATATATTCAAATATTTATGAGAAAATATAATATAACAGTCAGATTACAAATCCATACATATAATCAAATTGTAGAATAACTGTGTGATTTTTGGAAAAAACAACTGGAAGACGTTACAAATCTAGACTTATAATAAAACTGTGACTGGAAGATTTCTGTACATTTTATATATTTTGAAAATTTTGACCAGGGGATGCTTTATAATCGATACTGAGTCCAAAACAGATTTTTATAAATTTTTTGTCTGTCTGTCTGTCTGTCTGTCGGTCCGGGCATCACGTGAAAACTACTGAACGGATTCAAATAAAATTTGGTATAGTGGTAGCTAATGTTCTGGGTCAACATATAGGCTACTTTTTATCCCGATAAAAAATAAGCTTCTCCCGGGAAATGAGGTGAAATTTTTTATCAATTTTACTTCATAGCTTCGTTAAATTTAAACCGATTTTAATCATTCTTTTTTTATTTGAAAGTGTATACTATCAAGCATGTATTGTGTAATTTTAATGAAGATCGGATAAATATTGTCGGAGATAAAGGACATAACTATTCACAGATAACAGCAAGTCGCAAAGCATATGGGACAGCAATCAAATGCATGCGTACCATCCTACTTATACTATAAATGCGAAAGTTTGTGAGTAAGGATGTATGGATGGATGGATGTATGTATGGATGGATGGATGGATTGATTGATATGTTTAAAGTAATCATTATTACCTACAAAAAGTCTGGGAGGCTAAATGCCTTATTGTTTTTTGTTATTATTTGTCAATCAAAACACGGGTACAATCTTAAGATGGTGACGTTCCTACGAGTATCAGATCCAAATAAATAATAATTTCTCTTTAAATAATTCAAATTGGACCTATCGTTTACTCAGTAAATACCCAATAATGATTGTTTTTCCATACCCATAGCTTTGTACTCGTAAGAAATAAGTAAGTTCAAAACAAGTGGATATTATAAAATCATGATCTGAGTAATGGAACAACTAACTAGAATTATTTTTGTATCATAAGTGTCGGGTCGGGAGTGACTCAAATTGTGTTTACTATAGAAAAAAATGCTTTAAAAAACTCCATACGAAAGTGAGTTTCAGTGTTTCTGAAGACTTTTATATAATATATTAAATATAGATCATAATGTAAATAAGATCTAAAAAAAGGTAAATACAGTTTGGTGGGGTGAAGGGCGGTCACTCTGTAGGCTAAGTTAATGTAATTAGTACTATTTATATGCTATGATGCTATGATTTCATAGTTAAAAAGTTATTTTGTCTGGAACAAAAACAATACCAGCTGAAATAATGATATTTGTAGACTAAACTAGAAGATAAAACTTTTCACAGTTGTGATGTGTACAAGTGCGCTTATTAAATGTCCTCCCTTTCTAAAATACTATGTACCTACTACTAAATTACAAGTCTGTAGTTTCACTGTGCGGTGCTTGAAGAAATATTATAATAAGGAAGAATAGAAAAATAATAAGTTGAAGTTGTTAAATCTTACCAGTGGGTTTCGGGCTTTTTCCACGCGTAGTGTGAATATTTTAATAACTAAGCGTAGACGAATTCCGAAATCTACGCGTGTAAGACATGCTGCATCAGAAGAGCGGAAGAAAGATGGTCGAGCGTCGTGTACTTTGCGTTAGAAAAAAGAAGAAAGAAGAAAATGAATGGAAATATCTTACACTAGGGCTTCGAGCCTCTGTTTCACGTAGTATAATTAACCCGCGTGCTTTGTATGTAGGACACATTGCCCCAGTTTTAAGAAAGATAACCTTTGTGGACATTTTATTATTGTGCTTTGTTGTGTTATTAACACGAGAAAAACATTATAATTATAATAAAGTATAAAACTTGAAAACCCATTACACTTGTAAAGCCGTTTCTTATGATACCCAATATTGAGGGACTTATAGAAAAAAAAATATTTGACATATTGTCATGGCGGCCATCTTGGATCTGAAATTTATCATAGTACATTCTGTAATTCGACTAGTCAACCCTTTTATTTGAAATTCGCATTGATGGATTTGTAAAATATATGAACATTCTTGACAGGAGCTATGATACCACAGACACACAGACACACACACATGCACACACACACTATATTTTGTTAACAAGGGAGAAAGTTAAGATGCTCAGCTTATGTCGTTTTCCATATCCGTGCAATGTCTCATAGGATATTGGGAATAAAAGCATTGATTCAGCAAGCTAATCTCATCCTGGTTAAATATCATTCTTCTTCGTCGTGATCTTATCTCACGTTATAAGGAGTGGGCCGACTTTTTGTTTTGGTTGTGACATAAATTTAACGACCAACTGCCCGTGAGGCGTCTATCCTCCTCGTGAATGTGTTTGTTGGTGGAACGATCGCCGTCTTTTGCTTAAAACGGACAATTTGCAATTTCAGTCCGCCTCTTTGAGCTGCATGATATGATTGCCGACCTTTTCTGAGAAATTCTTTATCGCATTAGCTTCAGATTGAAATTTTTTTTTCATATATTAAATAATGATGATATTATTTACGAAAACATACCATATAAATGTGTGATTATATAACAAGTGTTTCATAAGTTTTTAGAATGTTATAGACGACAATCGTCTGGATTAAAAAGTATGGAGAAGAATGTAGGGCATAAAGCTTTGCCATATCCACATGCACTACAATTCTGTTTGTATAATTTTTGTCGGGTCGGGAATGAATCAAATTGTATTAACTACAAAAACAAAACAACTTAAAAGCATTCAAACTTAATCAGGGTAAAATGGTTTTTGAAGAATTCTATATAAAATATTCCTAAATGTAAATATGGTCCTAAAAGGTTTAATACAGTGTGGTGGGTTGGAAGGCGGTCACTCTGTATGCTAAGTTAATGTATGTTAATCGTAAAAAAAATTAATTTGTCTTTTCTTTCACTGACTAAAAAAGTTTTATGTTTCGATTTAGTATTCCTTTGATAAACAAAAAAAAATATTCTCCAGGCATGTGAGGTTCCCGGTTTTATGGTGAATTAATCTTTTGCAACATAAGATGATCTCCCATAAAATCGCAAACTTTGTGTGTTACCAGCGACGACTGCGGTGAACAGAAGACGAGAATAAAGAAGTATGTTGATCATGCTACAGACAAAATGGGACTACAAAATTCGATGATGCACTAAAGTCGTAGCAACGTGCACCGCTTCTCACCAAAAATTGACACAAGAGTTAATGTTAATAGGAAAAAAATGACATAATAATCACGCGAGATTTTGCAAGGAAGAAAATAAAACTCAAGAGCAAATAAAGAAAGTTTCAATGCGCCTGGGATGTACCTCGGGAGAAATCCCTGTTTATTCAAACTAGCTGACCCGCGCAACTTCGTCTGCACCAAATTGGTTATAATCTGTTGTAATATCTTAAAAAAAACCTTAGTTTTTTTAAAAAACTGAGGGAAACTAAGGTAAAGGTAAACTAAAAACCTTAGTTTTTTTAAAAAAACTAAGGTTTTTTTAAAAAACTAAGGTTTAAATCTTTTAAAATTATTTAATTAGGCGCTGCAATTATTTAAATCTTAAAAAAACCTTAGTTTTTTAAAAAAACTAAGGTTTTTTTAAGATTTTAAATAATTGCAGCGCCACCTACGGGGTCCAGTTTTATTATAGCTTATAACTATTTAATACGCGGCCGGGCGGCCCTCATTTCTTTTTCCTTGCTTTAAGCATTTCTATACCCGTTGTAACTTCTAAACATAGGTCTAATTTGAATATTTTAAAGAGGAATTTGCGGGTACATAATCAATTTATATTATAAAACTATTTATTTGGATAGGGATGAAATTCATGATAGCAATGCCACCATCTTTAGATTTTACCCGTTTTGATTGACAAATTATAACAAAAAGCGGTTATTGTGACTTTACAGTTAGACAGCCTCCCAGACTTTTTTGTTCGTAATAATTATGACTTTAAACATTATTTTCATGTATTATCGCGGCGTACGCCAGTAAAGCTCTAAGTCAGTATGAAATCTTTAACAAACATCGTTATATTTCAGGCAACAATTTACAGAAAACCATACTAATATAAACTAAAACCTTCCGGATGAGTCACTCTGTTCATTAGTGAAAACCGTACAAAAATCCGTTTGGTCAAATCCAAGATACACAGACAGAAGAGTAACCTTTGTCACTTTTCAGGTCCTCAACTAAGCCTATCCAAAAAAACCACGATTATCTAAAACGCCAATTGCGCGGATTGTGAAAACAATTGCGGAAAAATTGTGATGCTATCGTGTTGAAGCTGTTTGCTTTTCCGGGATAAAAAGAAGCCTACGAGTTATTCCAGACTATATTGTATGTCTCTGCCAAAATTTAGCGGATCATCCGATGTGTCGTTAAAGTGAAACAAACATGCATACATCCATCCATACATCAATTCTCACAAACTTACGAATTTATAATATAAGTAGGGCGGTACGCATGCATTCGTTGTCCCATATGCCTTGCGACTTGCTGTTATCAGTGAAGAGTTATGCCCTTTATCTCCGAGAATATTTATCAGATCTTCATTTAAATTAAAGAATACATGCTTGATAGTATACACTTTCAAATAAAAAAAGAATTTTTAAAATCGGTTAAAATTTAACGGAGCTATGAAGTAAAATTGATAAAAACTCCCATTTCCCGGAGGAAACTTATTGTTTATGGGGATAAAAAGTAGCCTATATGTTGCCCCGGAATATCAGCTACCACTATTCTAAATTGTATCTAAATCCGTTAAGCAGTTTTCACGTGATTTCAGACAGACAGAGAGACAGACAGACAAAAATTAAATAAAAATCCGTTTTGGACTCAGCATCAAAATATTTTTGACAAAAACAACTGGAAGACGTTACAAATAAGTAATACAAGACTAAAACGACGAACGGATGAAAACAATAGAGTTCGTTCAGACTAGACGATGAAAGTTTTTGTTGATTTTACTGTTCAGCCTTCCTTTACGGTGTTTTTTTTTAATTTTTTTTTTTACATGGTAGTTTCTATTATTAGTATGATGCTTACCCATCCAGCTTCTGACTTAATACAAATTTGCTTGCCTAGCGCGCTTGACTAACATTTAATGCTTCTACTACAACAGTTAAAGTGTTATATTCATTTAATTTCCGATAAGTATTTATTGCCCGCATACCTTAGTCGATTATAAAGTTGCATCGCTATCTTTACTATCTACACTAAAACTTTGTTTGTATGACTGGAACTGTATGCCCGAATGAAAAATATCTGCGCTTGGTAAGCATCATTGAGTAAACTGTAGACTATGTATCACTACGCTGCGACCCATACTTGACGCAGGTGAAACTGCAGGGCGCAGCTAGTTCTTAATAGAACCGGAAGCAATTACTCAGTAAATACTCAATAAGGATTGCATTGCGGTACACATAGCTTGACGAGAAATAACTAAGTTCAAAACAAGTAAATATTAGAAAATTATTCTCTAAGTAATGGAACAATTTTGTAATTAAGAATAGCTATCTAGAATTATTTTTGTATCATAAGTGTCGGGTCGGGAGTGACTCAAATTGTATTTACTATGGAAAAAATTGCTTGAAAAAAACTCCATACGAAAGTGAGTTTCAGTGTTTCTGAAGACTTTTATATAATATATTAAATATAGATCATAATGTAAATAAGATCTAAAAAAAGGTAAATACAGTTTGGTGGGGTGAAGGGCGGTCACTCTGTATGCTAAGTTAATGTACCTATGTTAATCGTAAATAAATTAATTTGTCTTTTCTTTCACTAACTAAAAAAGTTTTATGTTTCGATTTAGTATTCCTTTGATAAACAAAAAAAAATATTCTCCAGGCATGTGAGGTTCCCGGTTTTATGGTGAATTAATCTTTTGCAACATAAGATGATCCCCCATAAAATCGCAAACTTTGTGTGTTACCAGCGACGACTGCGGTGAACAGAAGACGAGAATAAAGAAGTATGTTGATCATGCTACAGACAAAATGGGACTACAAAATTCGATGATGCACTAAAGTCGTAGCAACGTGCACCGCTTCTCACCAAAAATTGACACTAGAGTTAATGTTAATAGGAAAAAATTGACATAATAATCACGCGAGATTTTGCAAGGAAGAAAATAAAACTCAAGAGCAAATAAAGAAAGTTTCAATGCGCCTGGGATGTACCTCGGGAGAAATCCCTGTTTATTCAAACTAGCTGACCCGCGCAACTTCGTCTGCACCAAATTGGTTATAATCTGTTGTAATATCTTAAAAAACCCCTTAGTTTTTTTAAAAAACTGAGGGAAACTAAGGTAAAGGTAAACTAAAAACCTTAGTTTTTTTTTAAAAACTAAGGTTTTTTTAAAAAACTAAGGTTTAAATCTTTTAAAATTATTTAATTAGGCGCTGCAATTATTTAAATCTTAAAAAAACCTTAGTTTTTTAAAAAAACTAAGGTTTTTTTAAGATTTTAAATAATTGCAGCGCCACCTACGGGGTCCAGTTTTATTAAAGCTTATAACTATTTAATACGCGGCCGGGCGGCCCTCATTTCTTTTTCCTTGCTTTAAGCATTTCTATACCCGTTGTAACTTCTAAACATAGGTCTAATTTGAATATTTTAAAGAGGAATTTGCGGGTACATAATCAATTTATATTATAAAACTATTTATTTGGATAGGGATGAAATTCATGATAGCAATGCCACCATCTTTAGATTTTACCCGTTTTGATTGACAAATTATAACAAAAAGCGGTTATTGTGACTTTACAGTTAGACAGCCTCCCAGACTTTTTTGTTCGTAATAATTATGACTTTAAACATTATTTTCATGTATTATCGCGGCGTACGCCAGTAAAGCTCTAAGTCAGTATGAAATCTTTAACAAACATCGTTATATTTCAGGCAACAATTTACAGAAAACCATACTAATATAAACTAAAACCTTCCGCATGAGTCACTCTGTTCATTAGTGAAAACCGTACAAAAATCCGTTTGGTCAAATCCAAGATACACAGACAGAAGAGTAGCCTTTGTCACTTTTCAGGTCCTCAACTAAGCCTATCCAAAAAAACCACGATTATCTAAAACGCAAATTGCGCGGATTGTGAAAACAATTGCGGAAAAATTGTGATGCTATCGTGTTGAAGCTGTTTGCTTTTCCGGGATAAAAAGAAGCCTACGAGTTATTCCAGACTATATTGTATGTCTCTGCCAAAATTTAGCGGATCATCCGATGTGTCGTTAAAGTAAAACAAACATGCATACATCCATCCATACATCAATTCTCACAAACTTACGAATTTATAATATAAGTAGGGCGGTACGCATGCATTCGTTGTCCCATATGCCTTGCGACTTGCTGTTATCAGTGAAGAGTTATGCCCTTTATCTCCGAGAATATTTATCAGATCTTCATTTAAATTAAAGAATACATGCTTGATAGTATACACTTTCAAATAAAAAAAGAATTTTTAAAATCGGTTAAAATTTAACGGAGCTGTGAAGTAAAATTGATAAAAACTCCCATTTCCCGGAGGAAACTTATTGTTTATGGGGATAAAAAGTAGCCTATATGTTGCCCCGGAATATCAGCTACCACTATTCTAAATTGTATCCGAGAATGGGTCCGAGAGAGTCATTGAAAGATAAATTTAAAGATGTTAAAATAATGACACTCTATAGCCAATACATATTTGAAAATTTAATGTATGTTCACAAAAATATATCAAAATTTAAAAGAAAATGTGACTGCAATAATTTGAACGTTAGAAGCAAAAATAAACTTGCAGTGCAGTACACTAGACTACACAAAATAAGCAATTCATTTAAAGGAAATTGTATACAATTTTACAATAAATTACCGGTTGATATCTTGGGGATGTCACTAAAGAAGTTCAAAGTTTGTATTAAGCGAAAGCTTATAGAAAAGTCCTATTATAGTATAAAGGATTACGTAAACGATAAAAAAGCTTGGGTGTAAACAATTGCTCTAACCAGGTTGCTTCTTAAATATTTCCTAATGACAATGTGAGATGGTGATAACAAAAAGAACACCCGGCTAAGTTTGTTGTGGGCTTCTTCTTAGACCAGGGCGCGATTGGAACCCTCGTAGCTTTAGTTTTAAGTTTACGATTGTAGTTATCGCCATCACTACTCACTGCTATGTACACATTTTGTATATAATAACGCATCAAAAGTGCCATCTATGTGCCTATTTGAATAAAGATATATTTGACTTTGACTTTGACTTTGACTATCTAAATCCGTTAAGCAGTTTTCACGTGATTTCAGACAGACAGAGAGACAGACAAAAATTAAATAAAAATCCGTTTTGGACTCAGCATCAAAATATTTTTGACAAAAACAACTGGAATACGTTACAAATAAGTAATACAAGACTAAAACGACGAACGGATGAAAACAATAGAGTTCGTTCAGACTAGACGATGAAAGTTTTTGTTGATTTTACTGTTCAGCCTTCCTTTACGGTGTTTTTTTTTAATTTTTTTTTTACATGGTTGTTTCTTTTATTAGTATGATGCTTACCCATCCAGCTTCTGACTTAATACAAATTTGCTTGCCTAGCGCGCTTGACTAACATTTAATGCTTCTACTACAACAGTTAAAGTGTTATATTCATTTAATTTCCGATAAGTATTTATTGCCCGCATACCTTAGTCGATTATAAAGTTGCATCGTTATCTTTACTATCTACATTAAAACTTTGTTTGTATGACTGGAACTGTATGTCCGAATGAAAAATATCTGCGCTTGGTAAGCATCATTGAGTAAACTGTAGACTATGTATCACTACGCTGCGACCCATACTTGACGCAGGTGAAACTGCAGGGCGCAGCTAGTTCTTAATAGAACCGGAAGCAATTACTCAGTAAATACTCAATAAGGATTGCATTGCGGTACACATAGCTTGACGAGAAATAACTAAGTTCAAAACAAGTAAATATTAGAAAATTATTCTCTAAGTAATGGAACAATTTTGTAATTAAGAATAGCTATCTAGAATTATTTTTGTATCATAAGTGTCGGGTCGGGAGTGACTCAAATTGTATTTACTATGGAAAAAATTGCTTGAAAAAACTCCATACGAAAGTGAGTTTCAGTGTTTCTGAAGACTTTTATATAATATATTAAATATAGATCACAATGTAAATAAGATCTAAAAAAAGGTAAATACAGTTTGGTGGGGTGAAGGGCGGTCACTCTGTATGCTAAGTTAATGTACCTATGTTAATCGTAAATAAATTAATTTGTCTTTTCTTTCACTAACTAAAAAAGTTTTATGTTTCGATTTAGTATTCCTTTGATAAACAAAAAAAAATATTCTCCAGGCATGTGAGGTTCCCGGTTTTATGGTGAATTAATCTTTTGCAACATAAGATGATCCCCCATAAAATCGCAAACTTTGTGTGTTACCAGCGACGACTGCGGTGAACAGAAGACGAGAATAAAGAAGTATGTTGATCATGCTACAGACAAAATGGGACTACAAAATTCGATGATGCACTAAAGTCGTAGCAACGTGCACCGCTTCTCACCAAAAATTGACACTAGAGTTAATGTTAATAGGAAAAAATTGACATAATAATCACGCGAGATTTTGCAAGGAAGAAAATAAAACTCAAGAGCAAATAAAGAAAGTTTCAATGCGCCTGGGATGTACCTCGGGAGAAATCCCTGTTTATTCAAACTAGCTGACCCGCGCAACTTCGTCTGCACCAAATTGGTTATAATCTGTTGTAATATCTTAAAAAAAACCTTAGTTTTTTAAAAAAACTAAGGTTTAAATCTTTTAAAATTATTTAATTAGGCGCTGCAATTATTTAAATCTTAAAAAAACCTTAGTTTTTTAAAAAAACTAAGGTTTTTTTAAGATTTTAAATAATTGCAGCGCCACCTACGGGGTCCAGTTTTATTATAGCTTATAACTATTTAATACGCGGCCGGGCGGCCCTCATTTCTTTTTCCTTGCTTTAAGCATTTCTATACCCGTTGTAACTTCTAAACATAGGTCTAATTTGAATATTTTAAAGAGGAATTTGCGGGTACATAATCAATTTACATTATAAAACTATTTATTTGGATAGGGATGAAATTCATGATAGCAATGCCACCATCTTTAGATTTTACCCGTTTTGATTGACAAATTATAACAAAAAGCGGTTATTGTGACTTTACAGTTAGACAGCCTCCCAGACTTTTTTGTTCGTAATAATTATGACTTTAAACATTATTTTCATGTATTATCGCGGCGTACGCCAGTAAAGCTCTAAGTCAGTATGAAATCTTTAACAAACATCGTTATATTTCAGGCAACAATTTACAGAAAACCATACTAATATAAACTAAAACCTTCCGCATGAGTCACTCTGTTCATTAGTGAAAACCGTACAAAAATCCGTTTGGTCAAATCCAAGATACACAGACAGAAGAGTAGCCTTTGTCACTTTTCAGGTCCTCAACTAAGCCTATCCAAAAAAACCACGATTATCTAAAACGCAAATTGCGCGGATTGTGAAAACAATTGCGGAAAAATTGTGATGCTATCGTGTTGAAGCTGTTTGCTTTTCCGGGATAAAAAGAAGCCTACGAGTTATTCCAGACTATATTGTATGTCTCTGCCAAAATTTAGCGGATCATCCGATGTGTCGTTAAAGTGAAACAAACATGCATACATCCATCCATACATCAATTCTCACAAACTTACGAATTTATAATATAAGTAGGGCGGTACGCATGCATTCGTTGTCCCATATGCCTTGCGACTTGCTGTTATCAGTGAAGAGTTATGCCCTTTATCTCCGAGAATATTTATCAGATCTTCATTTAAATTAAAGAATACATGCTTGATAGTATACACTTTCAAATAAAAAAAGAATTTTTAAAATCGGTTAAAATTTAACGGAGCTATGAAGTAAAATTGATAAAAACTCCCATTTCCCGGAGGAAACTTATTGTTTATGGGGATAAAAAGTAGCCTATATGTTGCCCCGGAATATCAGCTACCACTATTCTAAATTGTATCTAAATCCGTTAAGCAGTTTTCACGTGATTTCAGACAGACAGAGAGACAGACAGACAAAAATTAAATAAAAATCCGTTTTGGACTCAGCATCAAAATATTTTTGACAAAAACAACTGGAATACGTTACAAATAAGTAATACAAGACTAAAACGACGAACGGATGAAAACAATAGAGTTCGTTCAGACTAGACGATGAAAGTTTTTGTTGATTTTACTGTTCAGCCTTCCTTTACGGTGTTTTTTTTTATATTTTTTTTTTTTACATGGTAGTTTCTATTATTAGTATGATGCTTACCCATCCAGCTTCTGACTTAATACAAATTTGCTTGCCTAGCGCGCTTGACTAACATTTAATGCTTCTACTACAACAGTAAAAGTGTTATATTCATTTAATTTCCGATAAGTATTTATTGCCCGCATACCTTAGTCGATTATAAAGTTGCATCGTTATCTTTACTATCTACACTAAAACTTTGTTTGTATGACTGGAACTGTATGTCCGAATGAAAAATATCTGCGCTTGGTAAGCATCATTGAGTAAACTGTAGACTATGTATCACTACGCTGCGACCCATACTTGACGCAGGTGAAACTGCAGGGCGCAGCTAGTTCTTAATAGAACCGGAAGCAATTACTCAGTAAATACTCAATAAGGATTGCATTGCGGTACACATAGCTTGACGAGAAATAACTAAGTTCAAAACAAGTAAATATTAGAAAATTATTCTCTAAGTAATGGAACAATTTTGTAATTAAGAATAGCTATCTAGAATTATTTTTGTATCATAAGTGTCGGGTCGGGAGTGACTCAAATTGTATTTACTATGGAAAAAATTGCTTGAAAAACTCCATACGAAAGTGAGTTTCAGTGTTTCTGAAGACTTTTATATAATATATTAAATATAGATCACAATGTAAATAAGATCTAAAAAAAGGTAAATACAGTTTGGTGGGGTGAAGGGCGGTCACTCTGTATGCTAAGTTAATGTACCTATGTTAATCGTAAATAAATTAATTTGTCTTTTCTTTCACTAACTAAAAAAGTTTTATGTTTCGATTTAGTATTCCTTTGATAAACAAAAAAAAATATTCTCCAGGCATGTGAGGTTCCCGGTTTTATGGTGAATTAATCTTTTGCAACATAAGATGATCCCCCATAAAATCGCAAACTTTGTGTGTTACCAGCGACGACTGCGGTGAACAGAAGACGAGAATAAAGAAGTATGTTGATCATGCTACAGACAAAATGGGACTACAAAATTCGATGATGCACTAAAGTCGTAGCAACGTGCACCGCTTCTCACCAAAAATTGACACTAGAGTTAATGTTAATAGGAAAAAATTGACATAATAATCACGCGAGATTTTGCAAGGAAGAAAATAAAACTCAAGAGCAAATAAAGAAAGTTTCAATGCGCCTGGGATGTACCTCGGGAGAAATCCCTGTTTATTCAAACTAGCTGACCCGCGCAACTTCGTCTGCACCAAATTGGTTATAATCTGTTGTAATATCTTAAAAAAAACCTTAGTTTTTTTAAAAAAACTAAGGTTTAAATCTTTTAAAATTATTTAATTAGGCGCTGCAATTATTTAAATCTTAAAAAAACGTTTTTTTAAGATTTTAAATAATTGCAGCGCCACCTACGGGGTCCAGTTTTATTATAGCTTATAACTATTTAATACGCGGCCGGGCGGCCCTCATTTCTTTTTCCTTGCTTTAAGCATTTCTATACCCGTTGTAACTTCTAAACATAGGTCTAATTTGAATATTTTAAAGAGGAATTTGCGGGTACATAATCAATTTACATTATAAAACTATTTATTTGGATAGGGATGAAATTCATGATAGCAATGCCACCATCTTTAGATTTTACCCGTTTTGATTGACAAATTATAACAAAAAGCGGTTATTGTGACTTTACAGTTAGACAGCCTCCCAGACTTTTTTGTTCGTAATAATTATGACTTTAAACATTATTTTCATGTATTATCGCGGCGTACGCCAGTAAAGCTCTAAGTCAGTATGAAATCTTTAACAAACATCGTTATATTTCAGGCAACAATTTACAGAAAACCATACTAATATAAACTAAAACCTTCCGCATGAGTTCATTAGTGAAAACCGTACAAAAATCCGTTTGGTCAAATCCAAGATACACAGACAGAAGAGTAGCCTTTGTCACTTTTCAGGTCCTCAACTAAGCCTATCCAAAAAAACCACGATTATCTAAAACGCAAATTGCGCGGATTGTGAAAACAATTGCGGAAAAATTGTGATGCTATCGTGTTGAAGCTGTTTGCTTTTCCGGGATAAAAAGAAGCCTACGAGTTATTCCAGACTATATTGTATGTCTCTGCTAAAATTTAGCGGATCATCCGATGTGTCGTTAAAGTGAAACAAACATGCATACATCCATCCATACATCAATTCTCACAAACTTACGAATTTATAATATAAGTAGGGCGGTACGCATGCATTCGTTGTCCCATATGCCTTGCGACTTGCTGTTATCAGTGAAGAGTTATGCCCTTTATCTCCGAGAATATTTATCAGATCTTCATTTAAATTAAAGAATACATGCTTGATAGTATACACTTTCAAATAAAAAAAGAATTTTTAAAATCGGTTAAAATTTAACGGAGCTATGAAGTAAAATTGATAAAAACTCCCATTTCCCGGAGGAAACTTATTGTTTATGGGGATAAAAAGTAGCCTATATGTTGCCCCGGAATATCAGCTACCACTATTCTAAATTGAAGACGTTACAAATAAGTAATACAAGACTAAAACGACGAACGGATGAAAACAATAGAGTTCGTTCAGACTAGACGATGAAAGTTTTTGTTGATTTTACTGTTCAGCCTTCCTTTACGGTGTTTTTTTTTAATTTTTTTTTTTACATGGTAGTTTCTATTATTAGTATGATGCTTACCCATCCAGCTTCTGACTTAATACAAATTTGCTTGCCTAGCGCGCTTGACTAACATTTAATGCTTCTACTACAACAGTTAAAGTGTTATATTCATTTAATTTCCGATAAGTATTTATTGCCCGCATACCTTAGTCGATTATAAAGTTGCATCGCTATCTTTACTATCTACACTAAAACTTTGTTTGTATGACTGGAACTGTATGTCCGAATGAAAAATATCTGCGCTTGGTAAGCATCATTGAGTAAACTGTAGACTATGTATCACTACGCTGCGACCCATACTTGACGCAGGTGAAACTGCAGGGCGCAGCTAGTTCTTAATAGAACCGGAAGCAATTACTCAGTAAATACTCAATAAGGATTGCATTGCGGTACACATAGCTTGACGAGAAATAACTAAGTTCAAAACAAGTAAATATTAGAAAATTATTCTCTAAGTAATGGAACAATTTTGTAATTAAGAATAGCTATCTAGAATTATTTTTGTATCATAAGTGTCGGGTCGGGAGTGACTCAAATTGTATTTACTATGGAAAAAATTGCTTGAAAAAACTCCATACGAAAGTGAGTTTCAGTGTTTCTGAAGACTTTTATATAATATATTAAATATAGATCATAATGTAAATAAGATCTAAAAAAAGGTAAATACAGTTTGGTGGGGTGAAGGGCGGTCACTCTGTATGCTAAGTTAATGTACCTATGTTAATCGTAAATAAATTAATTTGTCTTTTCTTTCACTAACTAAAAAAGTTTTATGTTTCGATTTAGTATTCCTTTGATAAACAAAAAAAAATATTCTCCAGGCATGTGAGGTTCCCGGTTTTATGGTGAATTAATCTTTTGCAACATAAGATGATCCCCCATAAAATCGCAAACTTTGTGTGTTACCAGCGACGACTGCGGTGAACAGAAGACGAGAATAAAGAAGTATGTTGATCATGCTACAGACAAAATGGGACTACAAAATTCGATGATGCACTAAAGTCGTAGCAACGTGCACCGCTTCTCACCAAAAGTTGACACTAGAGTTAATTTTAATAGGAAAAAATTGACATAATAATCACGCGAGATTTTGCAAGGAAGAAAATAAAACTCAAGAGCAAATAAAGAAAGTTTCAATGCGCCTGGGATGTACCTCGGGAGAAATCCCTGTTTATTCAAACTAGCTGACCCGCGCAACTTCGTCTGCACCAAATTGGTTATAATCTGTTGTAATATCTTAAAAAACCCCTTAGTTTTTTTAAAAAACTGAGGGAAACTAAGGTAAAGGTAAACTAAAAACCTTAGTTTTTTTTAAAAAACTAAGGTTGTTTTAAAAAACTAAGGTTTAAATCTTTTAAAATTATTTAATTAGGCGCTGCAATTATTTAAATCTTAAAAAAACCTTAGTTTTTTTTAAGTTTTTAATAATTGCAGCGCCACCTACGGGGTCCAGTTTTATTATAGCTTATAACTATTTAATACGCGGCCGGGCGGCCCTCATTTCTTTTTCCTTGCTTTAAGCATTTCTATACCCGTTGTAACTTCTAAACATAGGTCTAATTTGAATATTTTAAAGAGGAATTTGCGGGTACATAATCAATTTACATTATAAAACTATTTATTTGGATAGGGATGAAATTCATGATAGCAATGCCACCATCTTTAGATTTTACCCGTTTTGATTGACAAATTATAACAAAAAGCGGTTATTGTGACTTTACAGTTAGACAGCCTCCCAGACTTTTTTGTTCGTAATAATTATGACTTTAAACATTATTTTCATGTATTATCGCGGCGTACGCCAGTAAAGCTCTAAGTCAGTATGAAATCTTTAACAAACATCGTTATATTTCAGGCAACAATTTACAGAAAACCATACTAATATAAACTAAAACCTTCCGCATGAGTCACTCTGTTCATTAGTGAAAACCGTACAAAAATCCGTTTGGTCAAATCCAAGATACACAGACAGAAGAGTAGCCTTTGTCACTTTTCAGGTCCTCAACTAAGCCTATCCAAAAAAACCACGATTATCTAAAACGCAAATTGCGCGGATTGTGAAAACAATTGCGGAAAAATTGTGATGCTATCGTGTTGAAGCTGTTTGCTTTTCCGGGATAAAAAGAAGCCTACGAGTTATTCCAGACTATATTGTATGTCTCTGCCAAAATTTAGCGGATCATCCGATGTGTCGTTAAAGTGAAACAAACATGCATACATCCATCCATACATCAATTCTCACAAACTTACGAATTTATAATATAAGTAGGGCGGTACGCATGCATTCGTTGTCCCATATGCCTTGCGACTTGCTGTTATCAGTGAAGAGTTATGCCCTTTATCTCCGAGAATATTTATCAGATCTTCATTTAAATTAAAGAATACATGCTTGATAGTATACACTTTCAAATAAAAAAAGAATTTTTAAAATCGGTTAAAATTTAACGGAGCTATGAAGTAAAATTGATAAAAACTCCCATTTCCCGGAGGAAACTTATTGTTTATGGGGATAAAAAGTAGCCTATATGTTGCCCCGGAATATCAGCTACCACTATTCTAAATTGTATCTAAATCCGTTAAGCAGTTTTCACGTGATTTCAGACAGACAGAGAGACAGACAGACAAAAATTAAATAAAAATCCGTTTTGGACTCAGCATCAAAATATTTTTGACAAAAACAACTGGAATACGTTACAAATAAGTAATACAAGACTAAAACGACGAACGGATGAAAACAATAGAGTTCGTTCAGACTAGACGATGAAAGTTTTTGTTGATTTTACTGTTCAGCCTTCCTTTACGGTGTTTTTTTTTAATTTTTTTTTTTTACATGGTAGTTTCTATTATTAGTATGATGCTTACCCATCCAGCTTCTGACTTAATACAAATTTGCTTGCCTAGCGCGCTTGACTAACATTTAATGCTTCTACTACAACAGTTAAAGTGTTATATTCATTTAATTTCCGATAAGTATTTATTGCCCGCATACCTTAGTCGATTATAAAGTTGCATCGTTATCTTTACTATCTACACTAAAACTTTGTTTGTATGACTGGAACTGTATGTCCGAATGAAAAATATCTGCGCTTGGTAAGCATCATTGAGTAAACTGTAGACTATGTATCACTACGCTGCGACCCATACTTGACGCAGGTGAAACTGCAGGGCGCAGCTAGTTCTTAATAGAACCGGAAGCAATTACTCAGTAAATACTCAATAAGGATTGCATTGCGGTACACATAGCTTGACGAGAAATAACTAAGTTCAAAACAAGTAAATATTAGAAAATTATTCTCTAAGTAATGGAACAATTTTGTAATTAAGAATAGCTATCTAGAATTATTTTTGTATCATAAGTGTCGGGTCGGGAGTGACTCAAATTGTATTTACTATGGAAAAAATTGCTTGAAAAAACTCCATACGAAAGTGAGTTTCAGTGTTTCTGAAGACTTTTATATAATATATTAAATATAGATCACAATGTAAATAAGATCTAAAAAAAGGTAAATACAGTTTGGTGGGGTGAAGGGCGGTCACTCTGTATGCTAAGTTAATGTACCTATGTTAATCGTAAATAAATTAATTTGTCTTTTCTTTCACTAACTAAAAAAGTTTTATGTTTCGATTTAGTATTCCTTTGATAAACAAAAAAAAATATTCTCCAGGCATGTGAGGTTCCCGGTTTTATGGTGAATTAATCTTTTGCAACATAAGATGATCCCCCATAAAATCGCAAACTTTGTGTGTTACCAGCGACGACTGCGGTGAACAGAAGACGAGAATAAAGAAGTATGTTGATCATGCTACAGACAAAATGGGACTACAAAATTCGATGATGCACTAAAGTCGTAGCAACGTGCACCGCTTCTCACCAAAAGTTGACACTAGAGTTAATTTTAATAGGAATAAATTGACATAATAATCACGCGAGATTTTGCAAGGAAGAAAATAAAACTCAAGAGCAAATAAAGAAAGTTTCAATGCGCCTGGGATGTACCTCGGGAGAAATCCCTGTTTATTCAAACTAGCTTACCCGCGCAACTTCGTCTGCACCAAATTGGTTATAATCTGTTGTAATATCTTAAAAAACCCCTTAGTTTTTTTAAAAAACTGAGGGAAACTAAGGTAAAGGTAAACTAAAAACCTTTTTTTTTATAAAAAAACTAAAGTTTTTTTAAAAAACTAAGGTTTAAATCTTTTAAAATTATTTAATTAGGCGCTGCAATTATTTAAATCTTAAAAAAACCTTAGTTTTTTAAAAAAACTAAGGTTTTTTTAAGATTTTAAATAATTGCAGCGCCACCTACGGGGTCCAGTTTTATTATAGCTTATAACTATTTAATACGCGGCCGGGCGGCCCTCATTTCTTTTTCCTTGCTTTAAGCATTTCTATACCCGTTGTAACTTCTAAACATAGGTCTAATTTGAATATTTTAAAGAGGAATTTGCGGGTACATAATCAATTTACATTATAAAACTATTTATTTGGATAGGGATGAAATTCATGATAGCAATGCCACCATCTTTAGATTTTACCCGTTTTGATTGACAAATTATAACAAAAAGACGTTATTGTGACTTTACAGTTAGACAGCCTCCCAGACTTTTTTGTTCGTAATAATTATGACTTTAAACATTATTTTCATGTATTATCGCGGCGTACGCCAGTAAAGCTCTAAGTCAGTATGAAATCTTTAACAAACATCGTTATATTTCAGGCAACAATTTACAGAAAACCATACTAATATAAACTAAAACCTTCCGCATGAGTCACTCTGTTCATTAGTGAAAACCGTACAAAAATCCGTTTGGTCAAATCCAAGATACACAGACAGAAGAGTAGCCTTTGTCACTTTTCAGGTCCTCAACTAAGCCTATCCAAAAAAACCACGATTATCTAAAACGCAAATTGCGCGGATTGTGAAAACAATTGCGGAAAAATTGTGATGCTATCGTGTTGAAGCTGTTTGCTTTTCCGGGATAAAAAGAAGCCTACGAGTTATTCCAGACTATATTGTATGTCTCTGCCAAAATTTAGCGGATCATCCGATGTGTCGTTAAAGTAAAACAAACATGCATACATCCATCCATACATCAATTCTCACAAACTTACGAATTTATAATATAAGTAGGGCGGTACGCATGCATTCGTTGTCCCATATGCCTTGCGACTTGCTGTTATCAGTGAAGAGTTATGCCCTTTATCTCCGAGAATATTTATCAGATCTTCATTTAAATTAAAGAATACATGCTTGATAGTATACACTTTCAAATAAAAAAAGAATTTTTAAAATCGGTTAAAATTTAACGGAGCTATGAAGTAAAATTGATAAAAACTCCCATTTCCCGGAGGAAACTTATTGTTTATGGGGATAAAAAGTAGCCTATATGTTGCCCCGGAATATCAGCTACCACTATTCTAAATTGTATCTAAATCCGTTAAGCAGTTTTCACGTGATTTCAGACAGACAGAGAGACAGACAGACAAAAATTAAATAAAAATCCGTTTTGGACTCAGCATCAAAATATTTTTGACAAAAACAACTGGAATACGTTACAAATAAGTAATACAAGACTAAAACGACGAACGGATGAAAACAATAGAGTTCGTTCAGACTAGACGATGAAAGTTTTTGTTGATTTTACTGTTCAGCCTTCCTTTACGGTGTTTTTTTTTAATTTTTTTTTTTTTACATGGTAGTTTCTATTATTAGTATGATGCTTACCCATCCAGCTTCTGACTTAATACAAATTTGCTTGCCTAGCGCGCTTGACTAACATTTAATGCTTCTACTACAACAGTTAAAGTGTTATATTCATTTAATTTCCGATAAGTATTTATTGCCCGCATACCTTAGTCGATTATAAAGTTGCATCGTTATCTTTACTATCTACACTAAAACTTTGTTTGTATGACTGGAACTGTATGTCCGAATGAAAAATATCTGCGCTTGGTAAGCATCATTGAGTAAACTGTAGACTATGTATCACTACGCTGCGACCCATACTTGACGCAGGTGAAACTGCAGGGCGCAGCTAGTTCTTAATAGAACCGGAAGCAATTACTCAGTAAATACTCAATAAGGATTGCATTGCGGTACACATAGCTTGACGAGAAATAACTAAGTTCAAAACAAGTAAATATTAGAAAATTATTCTCTAAGTAATGGAACAATTTTGTAATTAAGAATAGCTATCTAGAATTATTTTTGTATCATAAGTGTCGGGTCGGGAGTGACTCAAATTGTATTTACTATGGAAAAAATTGCTTGAAAAAACTCCATACGAAAGTGAGTTTCAGTGTTTCTGAAGACTTTTATATAATATATTAAATATAGATCACAATGTAAATAAGATCTAAAAAAAGGTAAATACAGTTTGGTGGGGTGAAGGGCGGTCACTCTGTATGCTAAGTTAATGTACCTATGTTAATCGTAAATAAATTAATTTGTCTTTTCTTTCACTAACTAAAAAAGTTTTATGTTTCGATTTAGTATTCCTTTGATAAACAAAAAAAATATTCTCCAGGCATGTGAGGTTCCCGGTTTTATGGTGAATTAATCTTTTGCAACATAAGATGATCCCCCATAAAATCGCAAACTTTGTGTGTTACCAGCGACGACTGCGGTGAACAGAAGACGAGAATAAAGAAGTATGTTGATCATGCTACAGACAAAATGGGACTACAAAATTCGATGATGCACTAAAGTCGTAGCAACGTGCACCGCTTCTCACCAAAAATTGACACTAGAGTTAATGTTAATAGGAAAAAATTGACATAATAATCACGCGAGATTTTGCAAGGAAGAAAATAAAACTCAAGAGCAAATAAAGAAAGTTTCAATGCGCCTGGGATGTACCTCGGGAGAAATCCCTGTTTATTCAAACTAGCTGACCCGCGCAACTTCGTCTGCACCAAATTGGTTATAATCTGTTGTAATATCTTAAAAAAAACCTTAGTTTTTTTAAAAAAACTAAGGTTTAAATCTTTTAAAATTATTTAATTAGGCGCTGCAATTATTTAAATCTTAAAAAAACCTTAGTTTTTTAAAAAAACTAAGGTTTTTTTAAGATTTTAAATAATTGCAGCGCCACCTACGGGGTCCAGTTTTATTATAGCTTATAACTATTTAATACGCGGCCGGGCGGCCCTCATTTCTTTTTCCTTGCTTTAAGCATTTCTATACCCGTTGTAACTTCTAAACATAGGTCTAATTTGAATATTTTAAAGAGGAATTTGCGGGTACATAATCAATTTACATTATAAAACTATTTATTTGGATAGGGATGAAATTCATGATAGCAATGCCACCATCTTTAGATTTTACCCGTTTTGATTGACAAATTATAACAAAAAGACGTTATTGTGACTTTACAGTTAGACAGCCTCCCAGACTTTTTTGTTCGTAATAATTATGACTTTAAACATTATTTTCATGTATTATCGCGGCGTACGCCAGTAAAGCTCTAAGTCAGTATGAAATCTTTAACAAACATCGTTATATTTCAGGCAACAATTTACAGAAAACCATACTAATATAAACTAAAACCTTCCGCATGAGTCACTCTGTTCATTAGTGAAAACCGTACAAAAATCCGTTTGGTCAAATCCAAGATACACAGACAGAAGAGTAGCCTTTGTCACTTTTCAGGTCCTCAACTAAGCCTATCCAAAAAAACCACGATTATCTAAAACGCAAATTGCGCGGATTGTGAAAACAATTGCGGAAAAATTGTGATGCTATCGTGTTGAAGCTGTTTGCTTTTCCGGGATAAAAAGAAGCCTACGAGTTATTCCAGACTATATTGTATGTCTCTGCCAAAATTTAGCGGATCATCCGATGTGTCGTTAAAGTGAAACAAACATGCATACATCCATCCATACATCAATTCTCACAAACTTACGAATTTATAATATAAGTAGGGCGGTACGCATGCATTCGTTGTCCCATATGCCTTGCGACTTGCTGTTATCAGTGAAGAGTTATGCCCTTTATCTCCGAGAATATTTATCAGATCTTCATTTAAATTAAAGAATACATGCTTGATAGTATACACTTTCAAATAAAAAAAGAATTTTTAAAATCGGTTAAAATTTAACGGAGCTATGAAGTAAAATTGATAAAAACTCCCATTTCCCGGAGGAAACTTATTGTTTATGGGGATAAAAAGTAGCCTATATGTTGCCCCGGAATATCAGCTACCACTATTCTAAATTGTATCTAAATCCGTTAAGCAGTTTTCACGTGATTTCAGACAGACAGAGAGACAGACAGACAAAAATTAAATAAAAATCCGTTTTGGACTCAGCATCAAAATATTTTTGACAAAAACAACTGGAAGACGTTACAAATAAGTAATACAAGACTAAAACGACGAACGGATGAAAACAATAGAGTTCGTTCAGACTAGACGATGAAAGTTTTTGTTGATTTTACTGTTCAGCCTTCCTTTACGGTGTTTTTTTTTATATTTTTTTTTTTTACATGGTAGTTTCTATTATTAGTATGATGCTTACCCATCCAGCTTCTGACTTAATACAAATTTGCTTGCCTAGCGCGCTTGACTAACATTTAATGCTTCTACTACAACAGTTAAAGTGTTATATTCATTTAATTTCCGATAAGTATTCATTGCCCGCATACCTTAGTCGATTATAAAGTTGCATCGTTATCTTTACTATCTACACTAAAACTTTGTTTGTATGACTGGAACTGTATGTCCGAATGAAAAATATCTGCGCTTGGTAAGCATCATTGAGTAAACTGTAGACTATGTATCACTACGCTGCGACCCATACTTGACGCAGGTGAAACTGCAGGGCGCAGCTAGTTCTTAATAGAACCGGAAGCAATTACTCAGTAAATACTCAATAAGGATTGCATTGCGGTACACATAGCTTGACGAGAAATAACTAAGTTCAAAACAAGTAAATATTAGAAAATTATTCTCTAAGTAATGGAACAATTTTGTAATTAAGAATAGCTATCTAGAATTATTTTTGTATCATAAGTGTCGGGTCGGGAGTGACTCAAATTGTATTTACTATGGAAAAAATTGCTTGAAAAAACTCCATACGAAAGTGAGTTTCAGTGTTTCTGAAGACTTTTATATAATATATTAAATATAGATCATAATGTAAATAAGATCTAAAAAAAGGTAAATACAGTTTGGTGGGGTGAAGGGCGGTCACTCTGTAGGCTATGTTGATGTAATTAGTACTATTTTTATGCTATGATGCTATGATTTCATAGTTAAAAAGTTATTTTGTCTGGAACAAAAACAATACCAGCTGATATAATGATATTTGTAGACTAAACTAGAAGATAAAACTTTTCACAGTTGTGATGTGTACAAGAGCGCTTATTAAATGTCCTCCCTTTCTAAAATACTATGTACCTACTTCTAAATTACTAGTCTGTAGTTTCACTGTGCGGTGCTTGAAGAAATATAATAAGAAGAAGGAATAGAAAAATAATAAGTTGAAGTTGTTAAATCTTACCAGTGGGTTTCGGCCTTTTTCCACGCGTAGTGTGAATATTTTAATAACTAAGCGTAGACGAATTCCGAAATCTACGCGTGTAAGACATGCTGCCTCAGAAGAGCGGAAGAAAGATGGTCGAGCGTCGTGTACTTTGCGTTAGAAAAAAGAAGAAAATGAGTGGATATATCTTACACTTGGGCTTCGAGCCTTTGTTTTTTGTCCTTTGTATGTAGGGCACATTGCCTCAGTTTTAAGAAACATAACCGCCGTGGACGTTTTATTATTGTGCTGTGTTGTGCTATTAATACGAGAAAAACATTACAATAATAATAAAATATAAAACTTGAAAACCCACAACACTTGTAAAGGCGTTTCTTGTGATACACAATATTGAGGGACTTGTAGAAAAAAAAAAATTTGCATATTGACATTGACATGGCGGCCATCTTGGATTTGAAATTTATCATAGTGCATTCTGTTATTCGACTATTCAACCCTTTTATTTGAAATCCGCATTGATGGAGTAAAAAATGTGAACATTCTCGACCCTCGATACCACAGCACAGACACACGTACGCACACACGCATATACTTGATTTCAATTAATATTTCACGAAGTTGTACTTTCTACTCGACTAACTTAATTTTTGACTCTAACGATTAAACATTATTTGCTGACGGTTAGATCTCAAGTCAAACTGTTATTAAAACTCGACTACAAGTTACTTGACCATTACATCAATTGACAGCTTACGTATTAAATGTATATCTCATGTCCCTAGTAGGTATTTTGATTATACTAACTACTTCTGATTTTGTTAACAAAGGAGAAAGTTAACATGCTCAGCTTATGTCGTTTTCCACGTCCGTTAAATGTCTCACATATGCCTCCTCATAGGATATTGGGAATAATAGCATTGATCCAGCAAGCTAATCCCATCCTAGTTAAATGTCTTAAGGTAGCGGCCGAGTCCGAAATTGATAATTTTAGTAGGTATATAGATTATAGATGTACCTAATTTAGTATTTGATATGAAAAAAATTAAAATTACGTGATTTTAATTTCGTTTAGTTTCTTATAATATTACATATTTAGCACGTAGTTTGAATTTCACATGCACATGCACTACAATTCTTTTTGTATATATTGTCGGGTTGGGAGTGACTCAAATTGTATTAACTACAAAAACAAAACAATTTAAAAGCATTCAAACTTAGCGGAAAATGGTATTTGAAGTTCTATATAAAATATACCTAGATGACAATGTACATATGGTCTTAAAAAAGGGTTAATACAGTTTGGTGGGGTGAAGGGCGGTCACTCTTGAGGCTAAAGTTAATGTAATTAGTACTATTTATTAACTAGGCTATGATTCCATAGTGAAAAAGTTATTTTGTGGAACAAAAATAATAATAATCTGAAACAATAATGAAAATATCATTCTATTTTTGTACTACTGAAACTAAGCTAGAAGAAAATACGTTTCCCAGTGGTGTTGCGTACTAGTGCGCTTATTAAATGTCCCGCCATTTTTAAATACTATGTACCTACTACAAAAATACTAGTCTTTAGTTTTAATGTGCGGTGCCTGAAGAATTATAATAAGAAGAGAGAATAGAAAAATAATAAGTTGAAGTTGTTTTATCTTACCAGTGGGTTTCGGACTTTTTCTATGCGTAGTATGATTCATTTTATTGACTACAACGCAGTTAGAGTCTGTAGTCTACCCGTGAGAGACATACTGCCTCAGAAGAGCGGAAGAAAGTTGGTCGAGCGTCGTGTATGATAAGAGAAGGAAGAAGAAAATTTATGGAAATATCTTACGTTTCGAGCCTTTATTTCACGTAGTATATTTTACCTATGTGATTTATATGTAGGACACATTTTCTCAGATACAAGAAAGTAAATCGTCGTGTACGTTATACTATGCTGTGTTAAACGGTTGCTACTTGCAATTTGAGTCGCAAATGCCGAGATAAAACATAATAACTTATTTCGAATTGTGCGCAAGATAGAAGGCGTTACATGACCGTTTGTTATTTCACCATTTTCATCAATCTTTTAAACTCAAGATGTTATTAGCAAAACTTATGACAAACATAAACATATATTTTTTATAGGTTTGCTAAAAAATAAAGATATATTATGAACTAAATGTTCCGTGCGGCTTTGCCCTTGTAAATTTCGAGTACCTACATAGTCATCACCTACCAGAATAAATCAGATACTGTTGTGGTTATGCATGTTGTATTATTAATTTTTATGTGGGTATGCCTATAATTAAAAACAATAAAGGAGTTCTGATCAAGTGCCGAGTTTGAATCACAACATGGTGACAGCGGTGAACTAGTAAATTAATAATTACTAAATTAATAAGTGTTATTGGTGTTAAAATTGGCAAAAGTGCGTTATTGGAGGCGGTGCGCATAAGTGATAATGGAACACGCTCGACCGCCATCGGAATTATGCTTAGAAGGAGGACCGGCGTGCCACGCGACCGCGTGGCGAAAATGACCCAGGAATTTTTCATGTTTTTAAAAGCGGCCGGCGTTCACAAAGAAACTACAGATGTTCAAGCTAGTCTGTTAGTAAATTTAATAGGATCGGAAGGGTACGACATTTATACGACGTTTAAATACACGAAAGATGAAAGTCGCGAAAATATTGATACCTTGGTGAACAAGTTCAACGAGCACTTTGGGACGAAACAAAATACTACCATGGTTCGCTTTAAGTTTTTTACCCGGAATCAAGAAGCCGGCGAGTCTGTTGACGAATACGTGACGGCGTTGAAAATCTTATCTGAGCATTGTGAATTCGAGCACTTGGAGGAAGGTCTTATTCGCGATCGAATAGTTTGCGGTGTATTGGATGGCAAGGTACGAGATCGGCTACTAAGGACAGAAGAGCTGTCATTGCTAAGTGCCTTAAAAATATGCCGGGCTAACGAATTTTCAAAAGAAGAAAAACAACACATCGAAGGCGTCAAGTTGAAAAGTGATGCTGGTGAGGCGTGCACATCATCGACGGCGGTGGACGTCATTTACGGCGCGCGCGGCGGTGGGCGAGCAGGCGGCTGGGCGCCGCGGGCACCGCGCGGGCGCGGATGGGCGCCGCGCGGGGCCGCCTGCAGCGCTGCGCGGATGCAGCCTCGCGGGTTTTCGTCTGATGTGGCGGGGCGCTCGTGCGCCAAGTGTGCCGGGTTTCGGTGTGATGGTGGTTACAGGTGTCCTGCTAGGAGTGCCGTATGTTTTTTGTGCAATTCTCAAGGTCACTTTAAGAAAAATGTGCATTGAATACGCGGAAAAGTGTGTATCAAATAGTAGAAAATAGTGATACGGATGAGGAATTATACATGGTCTCGACGATCGATAGTAATACGGACTGTAAGGACAGCAATAAATGGTATGAGACATTGCAATTATATAATAGTCTAAAAACTGAAAAATTCAAACTCGATACGGGATCGGACCTTAATGTTATGTCTATAGAAAGATATAAACAGTTAGGTTTGCATGTTTCAGCTTTATGTCAAAATAATGTTAAGGCTCAATCATTTTGTGGTAATCAAATACCTATACTGGGTTCTTGCTATATTTCTTGGATTTATAAAAACAATAGATATAACTTAAATTTTTGCATTTGTAAAAAATATTGTCAGAGCGTGTTAGGGAAATATGCTTGTGAGGAATTAGGTATTATCAGACGCGTTTTTACCATAAATATAGATAAATATTCAGATTTGTTTAGCGGACTAGGTAAGTAACCAGGCGAGTATAAAATTATTATTGATCCAGGAGTACAACCGTCGGTCTGTCCTGTAAGAAAAATACCTATCGGTGTGCGCGACAAACTACAAGTGGAATTAAAGCGTATGGAAGACATAGGTGTCATAAGGAAAGTATCTCATCCTACGGAGTGGGTTAATGCGATAGTAGTAGTAGCAAAGAAAAATGGTAGTATTCGTGTCTGTCTCGATCCGCGGCCGCTGAACCGGGCTGTGCGCCGTGCGCACTACCCGCTGCCAACCCTCACTGAAATAGCGGCCAGGTTGCAGGGCGCGCGCTACTTCAGCAAGCTGGATGCTCGTTCGGGGTACTGGATGATTCAGATCGACAATGAAAGCGCGGATTTATGTAGGTAGGTATCAAATTTAATAAGGAAAAGTGTGAGTTTAGGGTACAGGAAGTAAGTTATTTGGGACACACGTTTAGTGCTGGTGGTATGGCAATTGACAAAAATAAACTTAAGGCTATCGAACTTATGCCGACCCCTCAAGATAAGCCCGCTTTAGAGCGTTTCTTAGGTATGGTAAACTATTTATCAAAATTTATTACAAATTACTCGGAAATAGCATCACCCTTGCGTAGTCTCTTGAAAAAAGACTTAGTTTGGTGTTGGGACGAACAGCATGATAACGCGGTGCGCCAGTTGAAAGGCCGGCTGTGCGCGGCGCCCGTTCTCGCGCTGTACGCGGCGGACGAGCCCGTGCTGCTGTCCGTGGACGCTAGCTCGCACGCGCTGGGGGCGGTGTTGCTGCAGGCGGGACGGCCCGTGGAGTTCGCGTCGTCCACGCTCACTGATACGCAAATTAGGTATGCGCAAATAGAAAAGGAATTGCTAGCTATTGTATTTGCCTTAGAGCGATTTCATCAATATCTATTCGGCCGGGGTGACATCACAGTAGAAACGGATCATAAGCCTCTCGAGGCCCTTTTCAATAAGCCGTTAGATGCCGTACCTGCACGTTTACAACGTATGATGCTAAGAATTCAAGGTTACAGGTTCAAGGTAGTATATAAACCAGGAAAATATATGTTCGTAGCGGACACTCTGTCTCGTGCGCCGTTGCCTGAGCTGATGACAGTAATGTCTCAGTCGAATTCATGGAATTTCGGAAGAAATGGGGTTTTGAACATATCTTTACTTCACCCAATTATCCTCAAGCTAACGGTCGAAGCGAAAAAAGCGTTCAGACAATAAAAAATTACTTAATTAAAGCGACTAATTCGGGATCAGATTTTTTTTTTAGGCTTATTAAACTTTATAGCATGCCCACGCGAAGGGTTAGCATCTCCGGCTGAATTGCTTATGGGGCGTAGGTTGAGTACCAGACTTACAGCATACGAGCAGATGCTCAGACCACACCGCGATAACAAGTTAGATTACGATTGCATGTTACGTAAGCAGGCTAAGAGTAAATCATATTATGATCAACACTCGCGAGCGTTGCCTGAGCTAAAGCCGGGAGAGAATGTAGTTATGGTAGATGAAGGCAGACGCAAGCACGCTAAAGTACAAAGTGCAGCGCCTCAGCCGCGCTCGTACTTCGTTACAGACATGTCAGGGAGGCGATATAGACGAAATAAACGTCACTTACTTCGTATTCCTTCAGCGGAGGGCACCGCAATGTTGCAAGAGGAAGAAAAGTGGAGTAGCGCGGAAAGTGATGAACAAAATGCGCCGGATGAGATTTGTGCTTCTGCTACTACTGTCGTAGAATCCTTGCATGAGGGTACAAACTCATAATAATAATGATATAGATATATCAATCAGACCGGCGGCTGTCAAGGCTCGCATTAAATTTAAAAAAATATAAATGATTGTTACTCTTAATATAATTATGATTAGGTATGTTCTTACAATGAATTAATTGTTAATATATACTAAGTGCATGAGGTGATTGGCTTATGTATATTTGTACATGTATACGTAATCAGTCTACCAGTATTGAATCTATACCTATATGCTTTTAAAAATTTATGGAAGGGATGTTGTGGTTATGCATGTTGTATTATTAATTTTTATGTGGGTATGCCTATAATTAAAAACAATAAAGGAGTTCTAATCAAGTGCCGAGTTTGAATCACAACAAATAACAAATGTAAGGTTATTCCAATCGTACTGGAAGTGCCAAATATACAAACCTATGTTAGATAATCCATATAATTATAATTATATTTTATAATTTTTTTTATATTAAAATAATAATAATTTATGTATAATAGAAACAAACGAGGGATGGGCGAATAATATATTTGTTCTTGCTCTCAGAGCTTATTAGCCCACTTATTTGAAACCTTCAATCACGTTAACATTGCCAATTGCAAATGCCCGTCTAAAGGACACACTCCAGTTTAGTCTTATTAAAAATACCTTTATTTTCGCATTGTTGGTTGGTTCATAAGCTTAAGGTTAACCCAGAAAATTTGTAGCATTTTTTTTAGTCCAAGCACTGAAATCCTCATAAATGTGGCAAATATTTACGTCGTCTTGCCCACTATTTTCAATCATATTCATCAGATCTTCCCTTATTTAGTGCAAAACTAAACTGATAGAAAAATATTTAAATTGGTTAAAATTTGACGCTGTTATGGTTTACAATCGTGAAACACTTTCATCCCCTCTCCAAATCCAAATATTATTAAATCAAATATTAAACTTTTGTGTCGACATTGATAACAACAGAAATTAGAAAAATTAATTTGATTATCAATTGTATAACTTTTTGAAAAAACTATATAATTGGTTTTTGTGCACAAGGCTTTATTGTTTCAAGTGTTCTGAAGACACCATATTTTTTAAATGTTTAAGTAAAAATTAATAATTAAATATAACATTTTGTATTGCTGGGTTGCAAGCGTAACGTGACCAGAGACCTATTTTCGGCGTAGAATATATATATATTTATAAATAATTAAAAAAAAAATCAAAATTCATTTATTTCAAGTAGGCCTAATAATATAAGTACTTTTGAAACGTCAAGTCTGTCTGTTTGTGATATTAGTGGGTAAAAATACCACATAACTGAAGTTATAAAATAAAAGTGGAATGTCATATAAGAATGACATTTGATATTATATAAGGAATTTAATTTAATATAATGAATAATATTTAATATAATCTTTCTTCCCTGTTGTGACTTTTATACGTATATCCATAAATAATATAGTACATTATAAACTAATTTGCAAAAATACGGGCACCCAATACTTTTATGTTCTACTTTAAATCTTAAACAAAAGAGATTTTATTTGTATTCGTTTATTTAGAAACACTTGTCTACGTATAAAAAACTACTGGGAAGGAAAATAAAGTGTTCGAAATTGGAAATGACAAAGTTATTTATAAATACTCTCTTCGATTCAAGCATTCGCTCGCAGTTTAAGTTTAGATATAGTACTATAAATAAATAGAAATGTTATTTTTGTAATTTTAATGAATTGATGTACTTTGATATGCAAGACAAGATAATTATCGCTGGTAATTAGTGACAGTTCTCTAAGAAGGCTGTACTCATTATTATGTATCGGAAGGGTTTGGTGTCAGTCGTTTCACTGTTCAGCTGACCTAGACTAGGTTTCATGTAACCGATTTTATGAAAAAAGACCGAGATCAAGAAGAAAACGCTAATTGTGTGGCTCACACAGCTCTCCGAAATCGGAAGTTTACCAACTATTGGTTGGCATCAAAAACAATCTTGAAGATGTTAGAAATGTGGAGACTTCGTGTAAGTGGCTCTACCGTTTAAATTAGATGTAATAATTCATAAATAAAAGACTGCCATACAACAGGTTAGCCCGCTACCATCTAAGACTGCGTCATCACTTGCCACAATATAGGGCTAACTAGTTGTGGGATAAAAAAAAGCTGAAACAAGGGGACTAATGTCATCGACCGACGACTTTACTCTTCTCTATATTTTGTTTTTCGTTATAGATTGCCCGGCGCGTTAGACCCATCGAGTTAGAACTTATTCGAAGAAAAGTGAAAGAAAAGAACATTGTTGAATAATATCTTACAAGATATTACTCTACTCTTTCAGACACAGTATTATTATGAACCTGTGTGTGAATAAGTAGGGAATTCTTTGTATGTGATATGTATGTGCTGCCCCGGTGAAAAAAAGACATCATGAAGACGTCGGATCGTGTTAATTTTACTGTGCGGTGTTCAAAGAAATAAAGAAATAAGTATGAAGAAAAAGAATATTGCAGGAATAATCTTACAAAAAACGTTCTACGTTATATCTAAGTCATCTCATACTTCATCCGTGGGCAAAAGAGGTTACTGGCAACTGTATCCTAATCTACCGTCACCACACGGCGTAAGTAGTTATTAGTTCTTATTGTTAAATTTTTGTGAGCGAAATTATTTTCAAAAAATATATATTTAATCCATATTTTCAGTATTTATATCGATTTGTGTGATTTCATTTGCAATTTTGATTATTTACGTGATATCTGTGATTTTAATTAAGCTATATTTTCGTTGTGAGTAGGGTACCACCCTACTACCAGCCGCAGGACAAAAACCTAATGCTATCTTAATCACAATCTTCCCTGTAGAAAAGGACAGCCTTCATATATTGTAATTTATTTAAGTTGCGTTTAGAGATTTTTGTAAAACCAAATCTTTACCAATTTATATGCTTACGTATTGTGAAGGCAGAGTCATCCTGGTACACTCGAGTAAACAAAGAAACTATCAAACAGCGCCATCTACCAGATTGCTGTTGAACTTTAACGGCAGGGTTAGTATCTAACTCCGCCATCGTTTTGGAATCTCAATTGAAATGCGTAGGTAGGTTCCTACCTCTAAAGTAGCAAGCGTACATCTTTTATATACTTAGAGCCTACGAATTCAATTTTCACAAGCCTGAACTTTTATTTGCCTTTATGTTAATGGTCAGAACATGAGCCCTACGCTGAATGCAGGGACACTAGCGTCATCTGCATTAAGAGCAAATTTTGTCAATTAAAGAAAAAAAAAATAACCTATCCCACTTTTGTATCTATATATTGATGTAGATATTTGAGCTTGCTTATTTATTATGTAATCACATTATTGTTGTTTAATTTACCTGCACTATATTTGCGTACTGTATTTTATATAGACAGCCTCAATAGGCGTAGAATTTGCCATTAACTGCATGATTGTAACCTAACTTTGTGTTATTAAATATGTCATTGAGTTAACCAAGTCCACAGCTACACATGAGGTTTACGCTCTAGTATTACGTAACGTAGAGTTACGTCAATGACAGCTGTTCACAACTTAACCTATAAACCCTTTTCGAATTAGTTAGATAAATCTAGCTATCTGGCATTTAATTAATCCGTGCTTATATAAAACGTGTCTGCATCGGTACTTATGTAATTCATTTAAAAAAATAGCACGATATCCAGTCATGGCCACTTAGAAAATGAATATTGTAAACAAACCGAAGGGTGGTTATGCCGCAGTGAAATTATCGATTGGCAATTACTACGCTAGTGGAGTTTTTAGAAGTATACATACCTTGAAGTTGACTGTCTCTTCAATCACTGTATCCAATACAAATAACACTGTAACTTAACTATCACCTGGTTATCACTGAATAAGGCACTGGATGTATGAATTAATGCATTTTGCTTACTATGATGTCTACCCCTGAAATCATCAATTAACTTGCACTTTATTTATTATGTAGATATAGCTCGTATATCAAATTCACCTTTTTATGAGCAATGTTTAGTAATAACCAATTAAAACTTGTTATACCCAGAAAGATTGTGGTTATGATTTCACGAAATGCTATTAACTTATGCACTTGCCACTCCACATGTTAACTTAAGGATATTATTATTAATGGTGTTATAACCTCAAAACTATTTTTAGCTGACACCACTAAAAATATCCCAGCTCACTATTTCGTCTTGGAATTCTCTTCCGAATTTAAAAAGCATACTTATAACGCATGCGCCGGGTGAGTCGATGTTTTACCACAAATGGCCATGCGTGAGCCAAACCATCAATGGGCGAATTACTTGTGATGATAAACAATGTAGTAGTTGTAAACTCAGTATGAACTAAAAATAACTTGCATCACCTGAATATCATAACTTTGTATGCCATAAGACGCCTACATACGGCAAATCTCTAACCGGAGTACACTATTGTACGTTTAAGATTACACATACGAGCAGTGGCGTGCATAGAGGATATGCACAGGGTACGCAGGTGATATAAAATAAAGAAAATCTCTAGTACGAGTCATAAATACTTAAGGATAGGCTTTTTATAACTCTTACAATGCCTATCCCTAAGTATTTTATAATTCGTACTGGAGATTTTATATCATCTGCATACTGCATACTGCTTACATCTGTAAGTACTAAGTATTGGTTTAATAAATTCGCGTACTTATACTGACGCGTACTTAGCAGCAGGTCGGTAATGAGACAGACTGTTAGTGAAGGGCAATCGAATCGATTAGTTATTTTGTATTTTTATGCAGCAAACATAACACAATTGTAATATAAAAACTGATAAGAAATTGTTTTAATGATTGATAAGAATTCACAGTTGGTACAACTTTAATCCCCTCGTGTAGTAAATAATACCTAAATAATAATACTAAAAAGGATCTGATGGGGAGATCTAGATTTTTCCGTAGGGCAAGCATGGGCTACTTTCGCATTTATATAATATTATTAGCATGGATTGAGTGAAATGACTAATTTATGGTATTTTTGGGTTTGGTAGTTTCAATTGGTTGTTTGAGAAGTAAATGGTTTATAACGTAGTGTTTGAATCCTCTTTACTCTTACGCATGTTTATATTTATACGTAAGCAAAACTGGCAGTTTCGATTTTAGCTTTTTATATGACACTAAGTCCATCTCAAAATATAAAACTAGAACTATAATTGTATATATAAACAGTAAATATTGATCGTTCTTATTTATAAATTAAGTTTTGAATTCAATATGATATATACTATCCTGGTAAGAAGTTAAATATAACTGTTATGTATTACTAATACTAAATATTAGATAGGTGTATGATTGTTTTGTGATGAGCCAATAAATTGTATTTTAGGTTTAGGTGTCAGTTATAATTAATTCAAATACTAAATAATATTCTATGATAGTCGGGAAATGTATATTTGTAGCAATCGTAGGTCCATCTTAATAAACCATTGTGCACAAGTTTTCAATTTTATTGGTCCATCTTTGCTTATGATCGAACTTTATAAAACTATTGTCACTCAAACTTATTCACCCTTCCACCTTATAATGGTGAAAATTCAAAAATAAACAACACACAAAATTACACTAGAGCAAACAAAGATAAACCTAAAAACAGTTAACATGTCATTTAAGAAGTGCAAAGCCTAACGAGATTCTCAAATTGTTCAATTTAAGAATCTCATTAGAACGCGGAAGCATCATAGACAAAATAAAACCCATAGACATAAAAAATTAGCAATAAAATTACGCAGGCCATTATCAAACTGATTAATTGAAGCTTATCTTCTGGTTCCGGCTTATTTTCAAAAAGGGGTGCAAAAAAGAACACAGCAATGGCCCATTATCACACTGCTAGTGATTGATGAAATTGCGGAAGAATTTAAATGCAATAACACAACTTTTATAAAGAAAATCAAATAGTAGCAAGCCAACAATTTGGTTTCCAGCCTAAAAACTACACAATTATTATTATCAAAGTTAACCGACTGCTTCATCACATGTATTGATAACAAAAAGCAGGTGTTGATGGTTTTCGTCGACTGTAGCAAAGTCTTCGATGCTCTTTAGCATGACAGTCTTATGGGAAAAGTAGATGACACTAGCAAGGGAGGCATGTTTTAAGTGTCCTTGTTGGACCCCGGAGCCTATAAAGTGCCTAGAATGACCACCTAGGGGGTTTTAGTAGTAGAAGAAAAACAAAAGTATATAAATAGTGCTGTTCTGCTTTCCGAAAAGACTACGAAATATTTCGGTATAAGTAGATTGTAGATATGTGTAGCCGAAGGTTCAAAGAATATCGTTTTCAAGAGTTACGTGTGATGGACTGGGTTTACGTGCGATATATAAAATGGGCATAAGAGAGTCATTAAGGTTTAAATTTAAAGAAGTTGAAATAATGACGGTGCATAGTCAGTACATATTGGAAAATTTAATTTATGTCCATAAAAATATCACAAAATTTAAAAAGAAAATGGACTCTAACAATATAAATATTAGAAACAGAAATAAACTCGTAGTGCAGTTTACTAGGCTATATAAAATTGCTTATTCATTCAAGGGCAATTGTATATTATTTTATAACAAATTACCGAATGAAACCCCTAAAATGTCTCTCAATAAGTTCAAAGTTCGTATAAAACGTAAGCTTACAGAAAAATCCTATTATAATGTCAAGGATTACTTAAACGATAAAAAAGCGTGGGTGTGACTTGCTCTAACTTCATAGCTTAATATTAATTTACTGTGAGATGGTGATAACAAAAAAAAAATTACCCGGCTAAGTTTGTTGTGGACTCTTCTTAGACCAGGGCGCGTTTGGAACCAGGTTTAAGTTGTCAAACAAAGATATCACAATCCCCTTACAATTATGTATAAATAAATAAATAAATATACTATGACAATACACACATCGCCACCTAGCCCGAGCCCCAGAGTAAGCATAGCTTGTGTTATGGGTACTGAGATGACTGATGAATATTTTTATGAATAATATACATAAATACTTATAATATACATATAAACACCCAGACACTGGAAAACATTCATGCTCATCACACAAACATTTTCCAGTTGTGGGAATCGAACCCACAGCCTTTGACTCAGAAAGCAGGGTCGCTGCAAACTGCGCCAATGGGCCGTCAAAACGCATATGAACGCAACGCGTATGAATTCTTCATAAGTCTGTGAAAGGCCTAAATTGATACAGAAATTTTGAGTTTGAATTTCGAAATATATGAGCTGAAAGAACATCCTGTTCACGCGCTATATTATTTTATCAGCGCACTTATGAATAAATAATGTGGCTTTGATGGTGAACTTAGATGGTGGCACGTTTAAACGACAATTGGACAAAAATAATATCATAATAACATTATGTTAATGAATGTTCCTGCCAAGATGCGCAGATTCCCGCCTCAAACAATGTTGACAATGGATGAAGGTGAAGGTACCTACAGAGTACTTCATAAGTTAATATTGTAGGCATACTGGCATTGATCGCCTCCATAGCTCTACCAGCGACAACGCATCTTGGATTTGTGTAAAAAAAAAAATGGTTTTTGAAAAGAGCGAAACCCTCATCAATATATGTAATTTAATTTCGGTAAAATTTATCGCAGGGTGATTTTCGAATAATTATCAAGAATAATATCCGGCAGCTCCTCAAAGGTATGTCTCAAGTCTTAGCCTATTTTACGATACAATTATATTGTAGTTTAAATGTTTACGATTTTTTTTGAGAATATTTAGAATTTTACTGTTGTGTCAGTACCTTTAGAATAATCATAAGTTTGTTCAGCAGTTTTGTTTTGCTATTTTAATGTATGATCGGCGGAGGCTTCGAATTTATCATAAAATCAATTTATCACTAGTGAAGTGTTTTTTACTGACGATTGGTAGAAATATCGGTATCCATAATAATTAGTAATGTAGTAAATTTGGAGTATTTTTTTATTTTATCCCAAAATTTTAATGAATTAGACTTGACTTTAACATTTTATTCTATCATGATAATTTTGCTAAATCGTGTAATGTAGACAAATATTTTGTGAAAAATTTAGTCAAGATTAATATATTTTTTATTAATAGCTAAGTTATTGCAACCTGTTTTTTTTTTTAATTTAAAATTAGGACTAAGCAAATGGTTCGCCTGATGGCAAACAACATTTAGCAGAAGGTACTGACTAAGGACCTTAATATATTTTTTGTTTACCGCAGTATCGAAGCGCAAAGGCTCATATACGATAACGCAGCACCAACACGACTGCTTGGTGATAGGTGCGGGTGGCGCGGGTCTACGTGCAGCTGTCGGTCTTGCAGAGGCCAAGTTTTCCGTTGCACTTGTCAGCAAACTGTTCCCTACCCGGTCTCACACTATTGCTGCACAGGGTGGAATGAACGCTTCAATAGGTAAGACCAACTTGGTTTTCACATCTGGTCGTTAGTATCTAGTTTTGACGACCTGCCTGGCGCAACGGTGGGCGCTGTGAATTTAAGCAGGAGATCCCGCGTTCGATTCCCGGCAGAGTCAATTGACAATTTAAAATTTCTGAATTTACTCTGGTATAGTGGGGGGTGCTTTGACAAAAAAAAACAGACCTTATGAAACTAAAAAGCAAGAAACAAATATTTTCTACAACATTATTAAGTAGGTGCCAAGTTAAATTTAGTTCTGTAGTAATCTCGGTTAATTCGATTTATTTTTGAAATAACAGAGAATAAAAAAAGCTTTGAATGTTATGCCACGACTATATATAAGACTCAGACATTAGGATTATACCGTTTATGATAATAAAATGCTTTATTTAAATCCATACAAAATGATTACAGATTATTAAAACTAACAATAATGAGAATGTATAAAATGATTATGATTTAAGATAAAATTGTTACCTGTATTATAATGTTAAACTGTTTTTCTTGTATGGGGGTCCATACAAGAAAAACAGTTTAGTAACTTTGGGTAAAAGCCTCCTCCAAGGCAATCCACTGGTCTCTATCTCCCACCAACTATCGCTACTATTTCATCTACCCATCTCCCACATGGCCGGCCTCTCGCTCTAGTACCCCATGGTACGAACCAAGTAACATGCTTAAGAATGAATACCGTTGACCTACCTTTAGTATTAATTTATATATAATATAAATTAATGAACCCGCAACCCGGTTAATTTAGATATTAAAAGTTCAACTTGTTCAATATACAGGCAGCATGCATCAGGATGATTGGCGCTGGCATTTCTATGACACTGTCAAAGGATCAGATTGGCTCGGCGATCAGGTAAGTGAATGTTATTATTATTTTATTTATTTATTTCAATCTTCACAAATTATTTAGATGTGTTATATTTATAGGTTATAGTTATTAGGTAGGTACATTTACATGGCATAATATCTATGTTTAATTGTAAAACAATCCAATTGTTCATTGACTACTGAACTAGTATAAACTGTGTTTCAGTAGTAAGCCTTCCTCAATTATACTGGAAAATATAATTATTGTGCCTGTCTAATCGCTCGCTTCTTGCCCTGACCCCATGTTAAGTGGAGTCGGTATAACATGCCCTTTCCTTCAACTCAATTCCATTAGCCGTCACCAGTGGCGTTCATACAGGGTATGCACAGGGTATGCAGATAATATAGAATATAGAAAACTTAAGGATTGGCATTGTAAGAGTTATATAAACCTAGCCTCAAGTATTTTTAACTAGTACTGGAGATTTTCTTTATTTTATATCATCTGTATACCCTGTGCATACCCTCTATGCACGCCACTGGCAGTCACCTACCACAGAGACCACCTACTGATACCATAAACTTTGCTCCGCTTTGTATTACCATAACATACCATTGGCTACCACCTCAACCTTTTTGAAATTTACTAAAACTTCGTAATAATAGGTAGGCAGTAAGTTATTTTAGCCACTATTGAGGTCCACTGCTGGACATAGGTCTTTTGTAGGGAGTTCCACAATCCACGGTCCCGGGCCATATTATTATTATTATGTTTAGTAGTTATTACTTTAAGCACTTAACTGGTAATTGAAGAAAGATTTCAATAAAACCTAAAACAAAACGATATCTTTGTCTTAGAGTACTTTACCCTTAATTTCTTATATTAAAGCAATTTGTTTTTCCATAAAAAACACTAGTTTCTACCTACCTACAGCTTACGATCGTGACATGACCGAATTAATAAATCATATTTAGGTATATTTTTATATCAAGTGTTTTTGAAGAAAAATAATATCTCTATTACTCCTTAATATCTACATAATTAAATCCTATAGTATATTTTATTTTACGAAAAATTCATAAAATTTGTGTGTCAATCTTAACTAAGCAAAACTTGTTTAAAATTTTCGTGTAACATTGATTTTTTCCAATATAGTCGGAAATAATATATCCGTTTACTCTGTTTAAAACTACGCATTAATAAGTAAGTACTCGTAGTTACTTTGAGTTCTTTGAAACACATTTAGCAGCATTCATCTTGGCCTCGGCAGAGATCCCTACTAAGCGATAAGGCCGCCTTTTGTGTTCCACTTTGTACTCTTGTACGAATACGTGTAAATATATTCATAATATCTACAATCTACATACGTCGATCTGTGACAGAGATAATGAGATTTCGCGGTATTTTCAATATTATACAGTACCCATTTACCAATAGAGTACTGACGTACAGAATAATTTTAACTACAGACAACATATCAGTAAAACTGCGCCAATAATAAACATCATCATCATCGTGTCCACCCATTACTTACCGGCCACGTACAGTACACGGGTGTCAGTGGCCCAGTGCGAATTGGTGGACTTCACACGCCTTGGAGAACACTATGGAGAACTCTTAGCCATGCAGTTTACCTCACGGTGTTTTCCTTTACCGCACATAACTTAAAAAAGTTAGAAGTGCGTGCTGGCATTCAGACTCCGCCCCCCCAAAGTCGCAACCACTAGAATTACACCGCTTTTTTACCTCAACGACGAGAATTTAAGATTACGTAATTCTTTTTAAGGACTCTATCCAATACTTGACTCAAAACGCTTCCAATTGCGTCTTTGAACTCGAGAACATGGGAATGCCGTTCTCGAGGACCAAGGAAGGGAAGATTTACCAGAGATCCTTTGGAGGTGGTACAATAAAGAATGGAAAGGAGATGGCGAAGCGGACCTGTGCAGTGGCTGATCGGTGAGTAAATATTTTTTTTTTTAAATAATTGGTTGTCTGTAAATTCGGCTTACTGACGATAGTTGAACGTGACAACGTCGTAAGAAAATACTGATGGAATGGTTGTTGCATTTTTCAAAAGAAAATTTTAATTTTATTTGTTTGATAGATATTATCGTTGCTATAAACAATTGACACCACATTCACTTTTCACTGCACTTCATCCTTGCCGAAAACATGTAAATGTATTATTGTATAGAAGCTGTCCACGCGGACGCATCGCTCACTCAAGTAGGAGAGAGACAGATGTCAAACGCGGAGGCCGACTGTGCCTCTTTGTCGCTCGTTCCGCGCTCTCGCTTGAACTTCAAGCCTTGAATGGAACGCCTCAGAGCGAGGTAACGCCGCATACGTCATGATTTTTCATGCGTGCAGCCGGCTCCATCGAATTATAAGACGTTGTCACGTCAAAAAAGCTGCTTTCAAAATAGTACTTTCCTAAAATAGGAACAAGGTTTTTACATCCGCTGTTATATACATACAACGTGTGAATGTACAAAATAATACTTCAGAGGCTTCAGAGGCTGTAGAGGTACATGATTTACTATCTCTGAGGCTTATCTGTGAAACCGATACGCTATTGTTTTCGAGTAAACCATTGTCATCATTTTTACTGAAAGAAATCAGATGCAAAAGTAATATCAAGTGACTCATGTCACTTTATTAGGTACGCGTGGCGTAGCGTAGGTACTATACACGTGTCGACCTTTAATCTTCAATAGGGTTGTCATAAGTAAACACTTAGAATGTTATGAATTATTTTGTATGGAAAAATATATATGTTCCTTTTTATTTAATATATTTACAGGGTGATTCCTTATGAAATATACTCGTGCCCACCCTTCAACAGTATTTCGTAATTCTGTTACACGTTATATAGATATTATAAATATGTACATACAACAGAGACCGGTATTTTATCATCATAATTTGAATGGCCAGTAATAATTTTATTTTTTTATTCCACTACAAGTTAGCCAAAGCCTGCAATCTCACATGGTGGAACATTAGTCATTATGCTATCTAAAATGATAACGGACTGATCTGTTAGGTATATATCAGTAAAGGTATCGCTAAGGGGTATTGAACCCATACCCCTACGTGATATCGTTACGGAACTCGAAATAGCTTGGCGCTTCTTCTTTGTACCTGTCACGGCCAAACCTCCCGCCAGAGCACTTTTGCAATTCAGAAATTACAATTCAGAAATTGTAAATTCTTAAAATCATAATTTCTGAATTCATATTCATGTCTGCCGATCGAACCCGGGCCCTCTCACTTATAAGATCACAGCGCTCACTACTGCGTCAGGAAGATCGTCAAAATCTATATATACGTATTTATGTAAGTGTACAATGGCGCCACCTGCACAACTTTGATAACGTATATTTTAGGAAACGTCGTATAATATTATTATTTTTATTTATATTTGATGCTAGCTAGTGATTCTGTACAACGAAATCTTGACATGCTCGTAACGACATCTGGTGACAAGGAGCTAAACTTTGAACCCAACTTGCACTGCCATCTATGGCAGGCTCAAAGCGAACTGCGAACTACAAGCAAACTCCCAGTGTCCGCAAAACTCTGGTTACCTTTTCCCGAGAACGGGAATTTCATCAGAACCTAGCTTGGCAAGTTCATAATAGATGGCGCTTTACATACTAGTTACGACTTCAACTGAATGCATTCAATTATTTTGATTTGTAAACACAGTTAGTAACAAATCAAAGTAATTGTATTGATTTCAATCATTATTTAAATGATAGGTTATGCTTTTATTAAATTTAATATTTAAATTATAAAACTGGTGTAAAGCATTTTTTTTTAATTATTTAAATGTTCAGCCGAACCTTACAACGCCATCTATGTTGAACTCAGGAATTAGCTGTGGAACAGCGCTATTTGTATAATATATTTAGATACCTTTCCCGGCATTAGTAACGCGAACTTGTTTGATTATTTTAATATAGATGGCGCTTAAGATTTAGCGCTTAAAATACAGGACAACCCTGAATATTAGGTAAATGAGCTGTATCGATAGATGCTATACATTAAATATTCAGTCTTCCGATTAACAAGATAGGTAATTCAAAATAAATACAGATGACCTATGGTAATGTTAGTTCTAGCTGACCCTGACTTTTGTTTCTTACGCTGAATCGTTACGCTACTAAACCTGAAATCTGAAAAATATGTTAAACATGATAAAATATTTTTTTGAATTATTTCTCTTTAAGATTCATTAATATATTATAAACATAATTATATCATAGAGTAAATTGAACTGAACGTAGGAGACTTTCTACGGTCCTAAAATAGGACCTAAAGTGTTTACGAGTTAATCATATTATTATTCTATAAGCCATAGACTTTAGGTTGTTACCTAAACTTTACCATTTTGGTACAAAGCTCATAAAATAGTGCTTTTTTCCACTCAGGAGGGGAAATCCTCATGTAGGTACACCCGCAGCGCTAGGTAGTGCCGGACCTTTACCGGCTAAAACCCCCCAGTCACCTCGTTGACCGTTTACCCGCCTTACGGCCACGACACGACGACGATTTTCAAACACATGCATGCAAAGTACATGCATCTCCCTGATTCTCTTTTCCCAATGCCTGCAAGGTACTCCATAAACACGCCATCGCCCGTAAGGCACTGCGTCAGTCGGTAAGATAATCGGCCATGCTTTTTACTCGTCTATCGTTCAATATTAGGAATGAGTCGGTGTGTCCATCTGCCTTTGGTAGACGTATCCCACTCATTTTGCCATCTCGCGAGTGTACCTGTTGAGCTGAAATTGCGAGATCGGAGTTTTTCGGTTTTCTTGCTTCATCCGTCGATATGGTTTTGTAGGCAGAGCATACTCGAAGTGCTAACACACGCTGTGCCTTGAGAACCCGGCTTCTGTTTAAAGCAAAGGTCATCGCTGGCTCCCAAACTGGTGTAGCGTACAGGATAAAATAGTGTTACAAGTTTACATTATTATAGATTCAATTCTATATAGATATTATTTACAGGAAACAAATCTAATGTTTTGTCTGCACCTTAATAATTATAATCACTCGACATTGCATTTTAATTGTAAAATAATAACTAATTACAGCACAGGTCACGCCCTACTGCATACACTATATGGATACTGCACGAAGTATAAGAGCATTGACCTCTTCAACGAGTTTTTTGTGCTAGATTTGCTAATCCAAGACGGAGCTGTCATGGGTGCTCTGGCATTGGATATGGACGATAGCAGTCTCCACAGGTGCAGTACAAATAATATACTTATAGATGGTCATTATCAACTCTTTACCAGCCCGTGGCACGTGTCTCCTCCCAAAATGAGACAGGTTTAGGCCGTAGTTCACCACAATGGCTGATTGGTGGACTGCACACGCTGGCTATCGCCGCTTATAATTATAAATAATACATGTTATGCGATTAACTATTCGGGTACGATGTCGCATAGAAACGGATTAGGGGTGTGAGTTTATTGGGTGACTGCAATCTCACCTGCTGTAAGTGATGCCGAGGGACTGCCGGGGACGAACCCGGGACCTCCCACTTATAACCACAGCGCACACCACTGCACAAGGAGATCGTCAAAACATAAAGTCCTAACTTTTAAATTTCTTTTAGATTCCAAGCTAAAAATACCGTGATAGCAACAGGCGGCTACCCCCGTATGTATTTCTCTTGCACGGCAGCTCATACTTGCACAGGCGATGGTGGCGCAATGTGCTCTCGAGTTGGCATTCCACTACAGGATCTGGAGTTCATACAGTTTCATCCTACTGGTAATACTGATATGTATCTTCATTATTCACGGCCATCGGACTGATTGTAACAAAAGATTCCATGAATACATTTCGCTACGACGCACTATTATTATGGAACGAAACTGAATAATTTATTTTCATACATTTTGTACGTATTTCTACTGTGTTTTTTTTTGGATCATTTCAAATGGATACAATACAGATAATATTGTAATGTATTATATCAACACAAAGGATTTGTGTATGGGGCTCATAAGAAGGCTCAGAGTCACTCAGCGGGCGATGGAGACAGCTATACTCGGAGTATCTCTTCGCGATCGAATCAGAAATGTGGAGATTCGTAGAAGAACCAGAGTTGCCGACATAGCTCAACGAGTCGCTAAGCTGAAGTGGCAATGGGCCGGGCACATAGTTCGGAGAAAGGATGGACGTTGGGGTTCCACGGTGCTGGAATGGCAGCCTCGAACTGGTAAGCGCAGCGTTGGTCGATCCCCAACGAAGTGGACAGACGACATTAAGCGCGTCGCAGGTAGCCGCTGGATCCAAGCGGCACAGAACCGTGGAATTCGGAACTCCCTACAAAGACCTAAGTCCAGCAGTGGACGTCTATCGGTTGATATGGTGATGATGAAAGGATTTGTAGTATATACCTATTTACGAGCTTGAGCGCGTTTAGCCGTCGTCGGTTCCGGTTGTATTCACTAACTTGGGATAATGGACAAAAGATGCCGGAGGCGGGTCCCTAGCAGTGGGACGTTAAAAGGCTAAGAGTTGAGATACGTAAGTAGTTGCGGCTACTAAGTCTTGCCTGGGACTTTATTCTGTAGCTCAACTAATTTAAAAACTTCTGCTGTAATGATGAATTAGGTAGTGATCATTTTGATTATCAGAGATATATAAATCTGTACTACGGTCTTCATCGTTTGTTATGTATATTAGTAAAAACCTCGACAGTTACTTACTAACATTATAAATAAATAAATAAAATAAATTAATATACTACGACAATACACACATCGCCACCTAGCCCCAAAGTAAGCATAGCTTGTGTTATGGGTACTAAGATGACTGATGAATAATTATATTAATAATATACATAAATACTTATAATATATCGATAAACATCCAGACACTGAAAAACATTCATGTTCATCACACAAACATTGTCCAGTTGTGAGAATCGAACCCACGGCCTTGGCTGAGAAAGCAGGGTCGCTGCCCACTGCGCCAATCGGCCGTCGACATTAAATGTATTATACTCGCTATTACCCGCGTTTTTCGTCCGCGATTATTACAATATTTTTTTTAAAAAGTACTCTCTACAACTAACTCTGTGCCAAGCATCAAGTTGATTGGTTGCCTTGCAAACTAACACACTTTCACATTTTTAATATGTATTTCGATTCGATTGAACGCCTAATAAAAGCCGTTTGAAAATATCTAGGCATGTACGGGTCTGGCTGTCTGATGACTGAGGGTTGTCGCGGCGAAGGCGGATATATCGTCAACAGCGAAGGTGTACGCTTCATGGAGAAATATGCTCCTAAAGCAAAAGATCTCGCTAGTCGCGATGTCGTCTCTAGGTCCATTGCTACGGAAATACGTCAAGGTATTATTTTATTATTTCGTTATTTTATTTGAATGGTTATTACCTTTCTAAGCTAACCATCATCCAGATTGTTATTAAGCGAATTAACTTAAAAAGTTACGCTTTTCAGTGCAAAACTTCCGACAGCTGAAATTAGCGCAGCGTGGAGCGATCTCTTATAAAAAAGTCAGTGCCCAGCTGTGGGATATTGATATTAAAGATTAAACAAATTTAGTTTACATGGTGGTAAATAGAGCCGACTGTACATATGATATTACATATTTTAAATGTTCTAATTATTACCTTTAGGTAGAGGAGTTGGCCCAAAGAAGGATCACGTGTACCTACAACTTCACCACCTCCCAGCGGAGGTTATTCGTGAACGCCTTCCAGGAATTTCGGAAACTGCATGGACCTTCACTGGGGCTGATGTGTATACACAGCCCGTGCCGATCGTACCCACTGTTCATTATACCATGGGTGGTATACCAATCAACTGGAAGGGAGAAGTAAGAATTGTTTTGGATAGCAACAAGACAATAATTAACATTAATTATTATACATTTAACATTCTTAATTAACCTAATAATAATGCATGTCAAAAAAATCTATCCTAGGTTTTTTAAGTTAGTAATAATAGGAGGGTCAATTTCCGTCAACTAATAGTACATACACAAAAAAATCTATATAAAACTAGCGTACCACAGCGCCATCTGTCGGGCTGATTTGTGAATCTAAACCATTCAGGGTGCCACCCAAATGCATAACAAAAAATTCATTCAAATTCCAGCCGTTTAGGAGGAGTTCAGTAACATACACACGCATACAAGAAATATATAATAAAGTATCCAGGTTGGCAACGAAGCCCATAATATAGCCAAGTCTTGCGTAATAAAATTCATAATAAAATTCATAATTTTTGTATTATCACAATGAGATGCGCCATTTGATACCATTGCTCGGGCTATTAAATATATTGGTATGGAAATTATAAATTCCAATAGAAACTGATTTACTTTATCCAGTGTTTGATAAGACAACGGTTCTTCTGAACTTTTTAGGCATTGAAGTATGAAGGTTCAGATATTACCATGAAAGGACTCCACTCAGCTGGGGAAGCGGTTAGCAACTGCCACGGTGCTAACCGTCTCGGAGCCAACTCTATCCTGGACATTGTAGTCTTCGGCAAATCCATTGGTCTCAACATACCAAAAATTGCGAAGCCGGGTGACAAACTACCAGAGTTGAAAGATGTAAGTTTGATTTTGATAAATATTTTAAGAACTTTTTAATTCTCTTGATAACCCGAAAACCATGAGGCAATCAACGTCAGTTCCATATTCAACTAAGATTGTAAGATCAGGCCATTGCGTGACTTTAAAGTGGCTACTTTTTTTATAAAGAAATTTGATGAAAATATTGTTTTCTTCTTTTTAGAGATTTTATTCTGTGCAGTGTAAGATTCGCTTTACTAGTACTAGTATGTCCATCTGATTGTTAGTGGAAAATATCTATAAATATTTAATAGAGAAACTTTTCGCAAAGCATGCAAGTAACATCAACCTGAGGCGTATACTGCAATGTAGTGGTTCTCGGGACAAGTTCTGTCACAAAAAGTTCTGTCATAAATACTACTACTCCTACAAACAAAAACCTCCACTATTACTAGATACAACTACTTGAGCTATTATTTTTTTTAAAGAGCATCTGTGACGAAAGTCTGGATAATTTGGAGAGAGTGCGCACAGCAAAGGGATCTGTGTCGGTTCACGAGTTAAGGGCAAAAATGAGGACCACCATGCAAAACAAATGTGGTGTCTTTAGAGACAAGAAGCTACTGTCCGAAGGTTAGCTACGATAGTTGGTTTGTCCTTTGTTTATCATCATCATCACATCAACCTGTTACCCACTCACTACAGAGCACGGGTCTCCTCCCACAATGAGAAGGGGTTAAGGAAGTAGTCCACCACGCTGGCCCAGTGCGAATCGGTGGACTCCACACACATTTGAGACCATTATGTTGAACTCTCAGGCGTGCAGGTTTCCTCACGATGTTTTCCTTCATTATCTGTTATTTGTTAAATCATTTTTAAAATTAATTTTGTGTATGCGTTTTCCCGACTAAAATATTATAAATGCGAAAGTGTGTCCATTTGTATGTTTGTGCTTCTTTCACGCCCTAACCGAGCAGCCAATTGACTTGGTTGGTGGACGGAACGTAACTGCTTTTTATTCCGGGAAAACAAACCTTTTTTCATGGGATTTGTAAAAAAAACGGTAATAACCGCGGGCTACTGATAGTAGTAACATAACTGTTTTCTATAGATTTTTTTTATTTTGTGTATGATTCGTCGATGCAAAATATCTTTGAAAAATCTTTGAGCCACCGATAAATTAGACTTCGTGCATTAATTTTTTTCAAAAAATATCTTCATCCTCAATTCAACCGATTGACGTCCACTGCTGGACATAGTTCTTTTGTAGGGAGTTCTACAATCCACAGTCCTGGGCCGCTTGTTTCCAACGGCTCCCAGCGACTCGCTCGATGTCGCCTGTGCACCTCGTTTGGGGCTGACCAACGCTGCGTTTACCGTTGTCGGTCTCTGAGCTATACTCCCCGCCCCCGCCAATTGTGAAAAATACTATGAACATTTTCTTCAAAGTTGCTTAATAAAATAGTGTTATCACTATTCACTGACTCAATAGGTTAAGTCATTGCAGTCTTCTAATTAATATCCACTTTGATTGATTGAAAACAAATAAACGCTTATACTTAAGGATGGAATTTCATAGTGGACTTTTGTGTCATCACAGCCAACACCGAGATACAAAAATGGTACCAGTGCTTCTTCGACATCAGACTTACAGATCAGCGCAAGAACTGGAACAGTGATTTGATAGAAGCTTTGGAGCTGCAGAACATGTTACAAACTGCTGTTCAGGTAAGAATAAAAGAAGAACTAAAATTCATAATTCCTAACCCTAGGCCTATTTTATAAGCACCCTTCACACGTCAAGTCTGTCTGTTTGTAGTGAAATTACTACCACTACTACTACTACTACTACTACTACTACCGGTTCGGAAGACAGATTCCACCGAGAAATTTTTGTTTAGAATGAGTAAAATTTTACTGTAAGAATATCTATTAACTAAGTGTATTATGTGTTTCGATTGGCAATCGAGTTGTACATTATGTGGCTAATCATAACTTGCTTCAACGGCGAAGGATAACATCGTGAGGAAACCTGCAAGCCTCAGAGTTCTCCATAATGTTCTCAAAGGTGCGTTGAGTCCACCAATTCGCACTGGGCCAGCGTGGTGGACTACGGCCAACTTCTTGTCCGGTGTTGGTTGTGTTATGACGGTGATAATAATGAAACATTAGGCAGTTAATTGATACAAACCAATTATAAAATTTTATAAATTTTGAACTTACATTCTAGGTTTTTCGTTTTTCTACCAGCTTTTGTATATTTGGTTAAAAGTAACTTTTATTTCTATGGTGATTTTCATCCATCTTTTTGCATTAGCCATAATAAAGTTTCAAGAGCTTAGTTTTAAATAGAATAATTGCTCATTCTCATTCATTTTTCGGTGCGGATTGGTGGACTTTGAGAATATTATGGAGAACTCTCAGACATCCGTTGAATCAAGTGATGTCTTAAATGCTTAAAACGCACATAACTAAGATAAGTTAGAGGTGCTGGAATTCGAACTACACCCCCTGAAAGTAAACCAAAGTCCTACCCAGTAGGCAACATTTTTTAATCTATTAAATACTTAATAAATTTATTACAAGCAGATAGATAAAAAAATATTTTTTTTTTTCGACAACTCTTTGTTGTTCCAAATTACTATAATAGTTTTTCTTGTGTAACCGTTCGCTATTACGTACACCTAGTACCCCAGGAAGAATGTTTGACTTATGGTTTTATTTTATTCATTTAGGTGGTCGCTTGCGCTTTGAACAGGACAGAAAGCCGTGGTGCACACTTTAGAGATGACTTTCCGAAGAGAGAAGATGAGATGGATTTCAGCAAGGACACAAAAGGACAGGTAATCTTATATTTATTCATTTTAAAAAAACGCTTAACACTTTGCATTGCCTACATAATGCGTCTCCTGTTTTTTATGTTGTGCATAATTTTGGTCATGTCCTGTATTTGTACAACAAAATAGAATAAATAACACCAATGATCCCGTGTATCTGTACGTTTATCTGTATATACGTTCATTTGTACCACGTCGTATTATCGGTTTGCCCATCAGTTAGTGCGCCAAAGATTAGGATATAGTTCGCATCTAAACCGATTAAATTGACCGATTGTAAAAATAAAAGATGTTCACAATATTTCTCTTATTTAGCGCAACCGGAAAATTCATTTCGAATACCTACATAAGAGTATGATGTACATAATCTATTATATGTACGGCATGAAACAAGTACGGTAGTTTGAATTTCACGTTCGAAGCGACAAAGAAGCTGAGATTGCAATGATCAATCTAAACGCGTTCAATCATAAGACGTTTATAAACACTTGCGGGAACGAAAACAGGCTAAACTTTGAAATACGTTCTCAAAAAATTTGTCGTCGCTCTCAAAATTATTACGGAAACAGACTATTCACTCGCGATTCGCGCTTCGAACATTATTTCAAATCTACTATTGCTCTGCTTTCTAACTTAATCTGGACATTTTAATTTAATTATAACCAACCGAAAGCCAAAAATATTAAGAATTGCGGAAAGTGTGAAGAATAAATATATTTTGAAAAAATTGCACAAGATAAATTTTATTTGCAGACAGCAAAACCAATTGAACAACATTGGAGGAAACACAGTTTGTCCACGTTAGATTCGAAAACTGGTAAAGTGACCATCACATATCGACCCGTTATAGACAAAACATTGAACAACGAAGTGCAAACAATCCCTCCTGTACCGAGAGTATATTAATTTAGTGTATTTTTATGAGTGTTATTTATATCCATATTATCTGAGCAATACGTTGTTTTTTGATATATTTGATTTGGTGTGTTACTTATATATAGAGCCAATAAAATTTGTAACTTTAATTTATTTTAATACTAGATAGATTTTTATACATTTAGTTCTGGGCAAGAGTATGGTGCTTTCTCTAGTACGTTTAGCTAACTACTGCCCGCCACTTATTAGGTACGCTTTTCGTTGGTTTCTTTAAAGCCCGCTGAATCCCTGGGTAAAAATTTCGTCAATATTGATGTAGCTCCTGCGCAGTACAAATTTATATAAGATTAGTTTTTTAAACCTCAATCCAGGGTGTTTTTTAGGACCAAAAGCTTATACTATGAAATTAATCTTAATTAGCTATTCTCCGCAAAAAGCATGAATCTGTACGGTGTAATTTAAAATACCTTCAATCTATATACTCCTCACCAAACAGTTGTTCGGCAATGTACTCATCATATACCATGGAATTCCGAAAAGTTACGCCTGTTGATATCAGAATTCAAGCTCTTATTTTATTTATTTGCCAAGTTACAACAAGATTGTTGAAGCATTTGAGCCGAACATATTCGTAGGTAACAGACATTCAAACATACTTTCGCATTTATAATATACCTAAGTGTGGACTCCTCGTTGGTCTAGTGGTGAGAGTTTTGGACTGCAGATCACGAGACCCTGGGTTTGATCCCCGGGTCGGGCAAGTGAATAAGTATGGGGTTTTTCTATCAAGAAATTTTAAGTACCAGCCAGAAGTATGTAAATTTTTGGTGATTCATCTCCGTGTCTCGGAGTGCACGATAAACTGCTCTTTCTGGTAGCGAGTACACTTATGTTTGGGAACCCACTTGTGCACTATAATATCCTGCGTACACTCCTGCGTAGTTGGAAAATCTTTTTGGAGATTGACCACCGATGCCGAAATCTGATAGTTAAGCTCTTCTCCTTGTCTCCATAATTATGTATGGTGTAAAGAATCAAAATTTTACTTGGATAATTACTGAATGGATTTAAATCAAATTTTGTAGTCGTAGCTGATATTCCGGGTCAACATATAGGATACTTTTTATCCCGATAAACAATAAGTTTCCTCCGGAAAATGGGAAGATTTTATTTATCAATTTTACTTCATACCTTCGTTAAATTTGCACCGTTTTTAATAATTATTTTTTTATTTGAAAGTGATATATACTATTAGGCATGTGTTTTTTTATTAAATTTTAATGAAGATCTGATAAATATCGTCGGAGATAAAGGACATAACTCTTCACAGATAACAGCAAGTCGCAAGGCAACGATCGAATGCATGCTTAACATTCTACTAATATTATAAATGCGAAAGTTTGTGAGGATGGATGTATTGATGGATGGATGTATGTATTGATAGATGTTTGTTATGCTCTAACGCCAAAACGAATAAACCGATTTGGCTAAAATTTGGCACAGACATACAATATAGTCCGGCATAGCTCATCTCATAGGCTTCTTTTTATCCCGGAAAAGGAAAACAGCTGCTGCAGGACAATATCGCTATTTTTTTCCACATTTGCCTTTCAAAATCCGCGCAACGGAGTTTTAGATTGACGTGGTTGTTTTGGATAGGCATAGTTGTAATATTATACAGCTTTTGTCTTTTTTAATATTGATATCAAATTCGACTTTTTGTTTGTTTTCCTGTGATACCAAGAACCTTGTGTTCCTTATGGGCGGGTTTAACTTACAAACATTCTCTTATTTTCTCATTCTCTCGTGGTTGCTGCCTGTTATTTGTTTGGTTCCTTCAGAAACAGAAATCCTCAGTGGATTTGCTATTACACCGCGAGTTTTCCTTTCGATGAACAATGTGGCTCGATTAAACTATTTAAGACTAACTTATTTGTTTTGCCTGACTGCAAACGGTGGCGCAATTCGGAGATGAACTCCTGAAGAATAAATGGATAATAACAATGATCTAAAATAGCAGTTAATTTTTCTTTAATTTAATATACAAAAACGTAATAAATCAGTGCACTACAGGCACGGCGACGCGCAACCATGGTTCAGATAAATCGCAACCATGGTTCATGGGAGGAGACCCCGGTGACCTCGGTGATTTTCATGAAATTGAGTATAAATGGGGATTCGGAGACGATAATTCTATCGAGCTAGGGTACAGTTTTAGAAAACGTCGATTCATCCGTATTTTCAGGTAATGAAAAACTGCTACAATACCATTAGAATACGAAAGATTCTAATAGCTTAGTTGGGCAATCGGGCGGTTCCGAAACCAGAAAACCTCGATTTTAGTCCAGATGAATATTTTTTCCCCTTTTTTTTTGCTCAGTATTATTCTTTGACTTACAAAAATGAAACACCGTCATCCAGGTATTATTTTTTATGACCTGCAATGTGGTTCATACGTTGATCAAAAACTTTTTTAAAAAAAGCTACTTAATCTAACCCTTACCTTGAAATTTAAAAAAGTGAACAATGGCTATTATTTTACTAGAAAAATTGATCGTTACTAGTATTATACTATAAAACTTTGTTACCAAGTTCGATCCCCGGAACGCTCCTCTTACTTTACGAATTCTAGAGTGTTTGAATTTGGATAATGACATTTCACTTGTTCTAACGGCGTAGGAAAACATCGCGAGGAAACCTACATATCTTAGAGTTATTCAAAAAGTTCTCAAAGGCTTATTGGGTCCACCAATCCGCACTTGGCCAGTGTGGTAGACAGTGGCCTGAACTCTTTTTTTTAGAGGAGTCCCGTATTCTGGTCAGCGCCGTTCATAGGTAACTTTAAACAAAGGTAATCCTTTATTTTATTTTGTTGTTTTAAAGAGAGGGTTATTTCTGTTTTAAGTTCTTTCATAAAATCTAAATCTAAGCACATACTCGTATGTTGGAACTTATCTTTGGTACACATTTTAATTTAAACTAAGATACACGCCAATCTTAAGTTCCAACATATAAAACACCGGGCAGTGTTCTTCAAATGACATGGAAAAAAATATAAAGAAAACGAGTTGTTAGAAATGTATTTTATTTAAAAATTAATATCACTATCCACAAAAAGATGATATTTATGACACTGAAACTAAATATACTTCTTTTATTTTTTTATAATCGTTTTTTCGATCAAAATATTCAAAATTAATTTATATCAAGTAGGTCTAACGGTCTAAGCAGAAACATACTATTCTCTCCTCAGAGAAATGAAATCAGAACGGTCCTTCAAGTTCACAGTCCTGCAGAAAATCACAGGTGCGTGCTGGGATTCGAACTCGGTACCCCGAAAGTGAAGCTGTAGTTCTAACCACTAGATATCACCACTTTTTAAAAGATAGGGTGTCTGTCTGAAAAATTCTAAGAAGAAACCATCTGGGTTGAAAAATTCTAACAAGAAACCATCGAACAGTAACCTAAATCAAGAAAAAATAAAAGAAACCCTTAATTGCTCAAAATTTATTTTAAAAATAAAATTTGTAGACCAGGGAAATTACAGTTAATTAATTAAATTAAAATTAAAATTAATTTAATTTAAAGTTTTCAGACAAATTTCAGTAAACTGAAACTGTTAGCCTTTAAGTTATTTTTTTTTTTCAAAATTTGTCTAATTTTCGTGACATAGCGATGTGGATGTCGTTATTTAATACACCCACTGTAATATTTCAATAATTAGATTTTTGCACACAAGATAGTATAGACAGAAACGACCACACTCTGTTCTAAAGTATTTAATAAATGTACTTATGAGGACTTGTTGGTATGTAAATCATAAATCACCAATTAAAAAAATAATTTTTCAACATCCTATTCCATTGTACTTAAATGAATACTTACTTATATCAAGAACCATTTTCATAGCTCATTATCTTATTACCAATATGTCATCCAGTAAAGTGCAGGTTGCATTAGTGAATCAAAATTTGGCCCTGAATTTATATTTTGTTAATATTATTATGTTGATTTTACCGACTTTTATTTTTTTTCTGTAATAAAGAGCGTCTTGTATTCCTTAGGCGTGTGGGCAGAGGTGGGTTTAACTTACAAACATTTTCTTTTGGTAAGCTAAATCCATCTCTAGCCTCAGCACCCAGTCCCAGTGCTGAGGTTGGCGAAAGACCCAGGGGGCGAGTGCAAGTCATGTAGATCCCCTAGGTAAGACTGAGCGATCATCCTTCACGTGGTTGCTGCCTGTTATTTGTTTGGTTCCTTCAGAAACAGATGTAACTGAAATCCTCAGTCGAATTCCTAGTACACCGCGAGTTTTTCCTTTATTTCGATTAAAAATGTCATCGATGTACACTGTACTTACATTGAAATCGCTGGCTGATCCTTAGGAAATACATAAAATTAACATAATCTTCAAAATAAGTACCAGTGAAGTGTTAGTGTATGTTTTGCAGCCCATGTAAATAAGAAATGTAAATTTAAAAATTAGATAAAAGTTTTCAGTCAATTTTGTCTAATTCTTTTCATACAACTTTTGTCTAAAACTGTAATATTTCAATGATAAGCTTCATGTGCACAAAATATGGAAAGGAACGTTTAGACTCTGTTTTAAAGTATTTATACAGTGTACTTAAAATAACCAGTTTATATTTAAATCAAGGCCAAAACATTTGTGTTGGGAAATAGTACACAATGCAGCACTTTTGGTTGTTTACAGAATATTTTAAAATTCCTATATCGTACCAATGTGTATAAGTACTCATTTCTAGATCCATCTACAAAGTTTATTTTTTATCACTGATGCCGCATATATTAAGGCATGCAGGTAGCTTTAGTAATAGAAATTTGACCCCAGATAATACGATACTACTTACGATAATATTTTTATGTTACATTTTTCCTCTACTTATATTTACTTTGCTGTGAAAAAAGCGTCATGTATTCCTTGTGGGCGGCGGTGGTTCAACTTACAAACATGTTCTTTTGGTAGGCTAGATCCATCTCTAGCCTCAGCGCCCAGTCCCAATACTGAGAATGGTGGGAGATCTAGGGGGTGAAAGCAAGTCATATCCCCATCCTGTCCCCTAGGTAAGACTGAGCGATCAACTTCACGCGGCTACTGCCTGTTATTGGTTTGATGTCTTAAGAAACAGTTGTAACAGTAATCGTCAGTGGAATTCCTATCACTCCGCGAATTTGCACTTTATGTCGATATCTTACCTTTAAAGTTATGAATTTTAGAGTATTTTAATTTGAATAATGACATTTCACTTGTTTTAACTACGAAGGAAAACATCGCGAGGAAACCTACACACTTGAGAGTTATTCATAATGTTCTCATAGGCACGTTAAGTCTAGCAATCCGCATTTGGCAAGCGTGGTAGACTATGGCATGTACCCTTTTATTTTTAGAGGAGAATTCTGGTCCGCACCGGGAAAGGGTTATAATGCCAAAAAAATATAAATATTGTTCTGCAAATGGTGTTAAATTACGCAACGATCCATAGAAGCCAAACCTTGAAATAACCATGTCGTCAAATTTCTAAGGGTTGTTGCGTTTTTTTAGCCCAACTGTATGCATATATCCTATTAACTTCTTCTTGAATTATATTTTCAAATATATTACGTTCCAAAGGTTAAAACAAACAAAAAGCTTCCATTATTCAGCTTTATTTTTTGTATCGAGTACAGATTTTAGTAAGTTAATATACAGTTATTTTAATTCTTAAACTCCACATTACTCCAAAAAAAATAATGCCCAAATAATTTATCTGATAAAGTTAACACTTTAATTAAACCATAATATTATAATTTAATTATTTAAACATAATCGTATGCTATTCGTTTTTAATGTAGAGAAATGGATAACACATCACATCACGCAAGAGCATGTTGGAGCTTTTAGTCATTGGTACTCTACTATTTATTTTAATCTTAAATGGTGGTTCATCAATGCATAAAGTTCTAACATGAAATCACCGGGCAGCCTTCTGCAAGAGACATCGACGAAATTATAAAGAAGAATAATAAATAATCTTACTTAGTTTATATAAAGTTCTACACAATAGAAATTGTTTATGCATCATCCATCACTCCTAAGCATATATGTTGGAATTTATCTTTGGTACGCATTTTAATCTAATTTTAATTTTAAATTAAGGTGCATGCCAATCTTAAGTTCTAACATGAAATCACCGGGCAGACTTCTTCAATTAACATGGTCGTAATTTTAAAGAAGAAGAGTATTTAAACCCGTTTTGAAATATTCATTTCTAATTCAACAAAAAGATGATATTTTTGACACTAAAACTAATCTCAAAATATTCCTTTAATTTTTTTTTTTGTTTTTTCGAACATCAAATTCCAAGTTTATTTATATGAAGTAGGTCTTATACTAACGGTCCAAGCAGCAGTTGCACTTAAAAATTTGCAATAGTTATTCTCTCCCGAGAGAGATGAAAGCAGAACGGAGTGATCTTCCAAGCAATCTAATCATTACAGCAATCACAAGTGGTCTTTATAAAGTTTTAGACAACTTTGAGAAAGCTGAAACTGAGCGGTCTTTAAGATATTTTTTTTCCAAGTCCTATCTAATTTTCCTGATATAGCGATGTGGACGTCATTATTTACTGTACTATTTCAATTAATAGATTTCTGTACACAAGATAATAAGAACAAGAACGACCAAACTTTGTTTTAAAATATTTGAACAATGTACTTGACCTGTTGATATGTAAATCAGGGCCAAAATTTTACCGCTATGCATCACTTTTGGTTATTTAAAGAATAATTTTTCAACATCCACTGTACTTAAATGTGTACTTACTCATATCAAAAACCATTTTCTGGGCTCATTATTTTATAATCAATATGACATCCTTTCAAGTGTGCAGGTTGCAGTAGTAAAACAAAATTTGGCCCTGAGGCAATATTTGATAATATTATTATGTTGCTTTTACCCCGACGTTTGTTTGAACACAAGACGCTCTTAATCATAGAAAAACTTCCGTGATAAGGAGCGTCTTGTGTTATTATGGGCGGAGGTGGGTTTAACTTACAAACATTTTCTTTTGGTAAGCTAGATCCATCTCTAGCCTCAGCACTCAGTCCCAGTGTTGAGGTTGGCGAAAGACCTAGGGTTGAGTGCAAGTCATTTAGATCCCCTAGGTAAGACTGAACGATCATCCTTCACGTGGTTGCTGCCTGTTATTTGTTTGGTTCCCTCAGAAACAGATGTAACAGAAATCCTCAGTCGAATTCCTAGTACACCGCGAATTTTACCTTTATTTCGATGAACAATGTGTCGCGGGTAAACAATTTTGACTAACTTATTTATTTTGCCTGACAGAAAGCGGTGGTGCAATTTGGAGATGAATTCCTGAAGAGCGAAAAATAAATGGATAACGACAATGACATAAAATAGCAGGTAATTGTTTTTTTATTTAAAATACAGAAACATAATAAAATACAGTACACTACAGGCACAGGCGACACGCAACCATGATTCCGACAAATTCTAAGTATAGTCCGCTTTAGGCCAGCATAGTGGGCTACGGCCTAAACTTTTCTCAGTACGGGAGGAGACTCCGGTGCCCTGTTCATATGATTTTCATGAAATTCAGTATAAATGGGGATTCGGAGATGATAAATCTATCGAGCTAGGGTTTAGTTTTGAAAACGTCGATTTATCCGTATTTTCAGGCAATGACAAACTGCTACAATACCATTAGAATACAAAAGTAAATTTCGCTACCACCTAGATGATTTTAACAGCTTAGTTAGATTTTAATAGATTGCTCAAATCGGGCGCTTCCGGAACCAGAAAATCTCGGTTTGGAGTCCACATGATTATTTTTCCCCCTTTTTTTGCTCGCTATTATACTTTGAATTATCAAAACAAACACCTTCATCCAGGTATTATTATTTATGACCTGCAATGTGGTCCATACGTTCATCAATATCTTTCCCAAAAAAAGCTTAAAATGCTACCACTTAATTTAAAAATTAAACTCGTAATTTGAATGGTTGATACTGTAGTTCAGCGAGTGAACTCTGTTTAATATTATCTGTGTAATGTTCTCACATATGTTGGATTTAAATCAGGACAAAATACTTTACTGTACATATCGTAATTTATTTTATTTTTAAATTGGAATGCATCCCAATTATATCGTATAATTTTTCAATCTTATTTTGTGGGTCGATCTTGAATTGTAAAAATTGGTAAATACCAAAGTGATTCCAAATCAATAACATATGGTGTCCCACAGGGCTCCATTCTTGGACCCTTTTTATTTTGAATATATGTCAATGACATCAGTCATAATATATCTGTACATGGTGAAGTCTGTTTATATGCTGACAACACATGTATATTTCACTACGGACGCTCAATAAATGATCTAATAAAACTAGCGCAAGACGATCTCGATATATTGGTTATACATGAGTGGTTTCAATGTAAATTGCTTACGATTAACATATCAAAAACAAGCTATATTATTCTTAAAGCAAAAAATAAAATTATTTCAAAACATATTCCACTGACTATAAATAATATCCAGGTCGAAGAAACTATTGATGGAAAATATCTAGGGATGATACTAGATTGACAGATAACATGTAAATCACATATAAATAACGTTAAATCAACTATATTTTCTCTTTTAGGATCTATGGCATCCGGTATCGGTGTCATGGGTCCGATGTCTTTCCCGAAATGTTCGATTAAACATTTACTTCTCTCTAGTTAAACCTCACCTTTAGTATCTTATAGAAGTATGGGGCAATGCTGCAAAAACTAACTTAAAATGTCTACAAATAATTCAAATTTTTTTACAACTAATTTTTCCTACACCTACAAAAAGGATTTATACCGAAAAAATCCAGGAACATTCATTTAAAATTAAACTTTACAACTGAACAGGAACATGGATCACAACTTCGTATACGTAATAAAATATGCTTAAATAAACCACGAACAATTTACGTCAAGAAAAACATGCAGTTTCGAAGGAGCATTACAAGTTTCATTCCTTACCTAACTAAAATTAAAATAAAACAAAAATTAAATATTAAAAAAAAAAACTTAAAACCTTTGTAATTGACAAATCTCGTGCGTTCCTGGCTATGTAGTTTTCATATTTTTGATTGTTTTGTAAGTCCCGTTGTTTGAAGTTTTAATATAACAAACATAAAAATAAGTTGCAAATATTCTCATTGAGTGAAATTGAAATTTCTTTTGAGAAAATTAACATCTTTAACCACAATATTATCTCTAATGTGAAATCATCCTTCATAAAACACGGAGGAAATTATACAGGAGATCTTTTCGGTTTTTTTGGAAACATGGATAATTTATGATACCTGCTACAACTTAATTATATATTTTTTAAAGTCGTTCCCGTTCTTTGTGGATCTTTTAAGGTCAAGCTACGCAACGGATTTTAATGCATTTTTTATTGATACATAAATTGCTTAAAGAGGAATTTTATGTCAAGTTTATATAAGCATACTAATATCATAAATGCGAAAGTAACTGTGTCTGTCTGTTTGTCGGTCTGTTTGTCTGTTTGTTTGTCTGTTTGTTTGTCTGTTAGTTTCCTTTTTACTAAAGGGCTGAACGGGTTTTAATGAAACATGGCAAGAAGATAGATTATATTTTGGAGATGTACGTCTTCTGTCTTACAAAATAATATTGAAGGGGATCAAATAGGCGCTGAAAGTTTTTATGAAAGACCTTTGTTTTTGAAGTTAGATACTTGGAAATTGGTTATCAGCTTAAAATAAATCTCAGTTTGGGAAAGCTGTTTTTTTTTGCTTATCTACAAACCTGTAATTTAGATAATAGGATTATTTTAAAATTTGTATAATAGTAAAGAAAATATTAAAAAAACAGAGATTGCAAGGTAGATTCAAGGTTGCATTTAGGTTAAAAATTATAAATGAATGGGCTCACGACAGGGATGCGAACGTACAACAGACCAGAAGTGTGAAATGCGGAAACCGGCCCAGTAGGAGAAGCAAAAGAGCGGGAAGATTTAGAGGTGGTCAAATTAGTACTGCAGCATAAATCATGAAAATGGTTTTCAGGTACTGCTGGAGAGACGCGATCCCAGTAATTCGTTTAATTTCGGGGCATACAATTTTTTTTCGCTGACGCAGTCGTTTGCAACATCTAGTTATGTTATATAAGTTATTTGCCAAATTCTATCCCGAAATCGTTACTCTTACTTTTCGGATTTTAGTCTGTTTGAATTTGAATTGTGAAATGACACTAAGTTTAACGGTGAAGGAAAACACCGCGACGCAACCTACATACTACCTGAGAGTTTTCCATAATGTTTTTAAAGGCGAACTTAATGTACCAATTCGCAATTGGCCAACGTGGTTGACTATTGCCTGAATCCTTTTTATTCTTAGAGGAGACCCATATAACCCTATTGTGGGCCGCTAATGGTATGAAATTACGTAGCGGTCCCTAGAAGCAAAACTTAGTCTTCAAGTTTTTAAGGGTTGTCGCGTTATTTTAGCTCTAATATATGCATATGCTATATGAACTTCCGTGTGAATGATATTATCAAATCTATTTAAGTTCCATTGTTTGAAACCAATAAAAAGCTTCCATTATTCAGCTTTATTTTTAGTATCGAGTATAGATTTTTGTAAGTTAATATTCGAAGTCATTTCAATTTTTACACTCCACATTGGCTCAAAAATTAGTCACGCCATAATAATTTTTCATATAATGTAGTAATTGTTGTCTTTTTGTTTTTGTTGCAGAGAAAAGGGTAACACATCATATCACTCAAGCACATGTTTGAATTTTTTATTGTCTTATTCCTCTATTTGTTTTAATTTTAAATAGAGATTTATGCCAATATGAAGTTCTAACCTGAAATCACCGGGCAGCCTTCTTCAAGAAACATGGACGTATTATGAAAAGGAGACTTATATTCTTACAGTAATCTTTATTTTTGCAACGTTGAAAAATTAAAAAAAAAATTATTTACAGACCATTACATCACTCATAAGCATTAGAATGGAATTTAAGTTTGACACGCATTATAATTTACTTTATTTATTAATTGGGATGTATGCTTATCTTAAGTTCTGACATGAAATCACTGAGCTGTCTTGTTTAATTTACAAGGACGAAATTATTAATAAGATGAATATTAGATATATATTGATGAAACTAAAAACAACTTAAATATATTTAATATATTCTTTTCCATTTTTTATAATAGTTTTTAAACTAAATTATTAGATTTTTTTTCCAAGTAGGTCTAATATAATAAACACGTTTGAATCGTCACGTATCTGTTAATAGTGACTCGACTGTCGCACCAAGTAGCATTTGCTCTTCATAATTTCGCAATAAATATTCTGTCCTGAAAGAGACGAATGGTGCGATCTTCCAAGCAATGTTATCGTTAATTGTAAACCTTTATGTAATTAATCACATTCGATACATTGCTTAAATTTCGCAATTTGTGTGTCAAAGATAAAAGTAGGAATCATATTACATAATCATATTATCAAACTAACAACAAAGAAAATAATTGCTCCATAAGTTATTCATTAAATAATGCTTAAAATACCATTGTAAGTATATTTCTAAAGATCAGGAAAATAAGATATGATATTAATGGTGTCTGAAAACTAACTGTCTTTATATTAATTTTTTCCGTAATGTTTTATAATTTTCCTACTACAGCGATGTGGATTTCATTACTTACGAGTATGTCTTCAATTGTAGTATTTCAATAAAAAATCAAGGAGTATATGTTGGAATCTAAAAGTGGCAAAATCCCAATTTAATTTAATTTTTTACTGATATTTATGCCAATTTAAAGTTACAACATAAAATCGCCAAGTAGCCTTCTTCAAGAGACACGGCACAAGTGTGTGTGTGATAAAATATATATATCGCCTAAATGATACTCCCTCAGGCCACACATTCTCATCCATAAATAAAGCCAACTTACGTACAGGAATGTCAAATTTATATGCCTCGTATTGCCTAGATTGCTTCATTCTCATTTTTAATAGCGCCACATTTGTTTTTTTAATACACGTGCCTAGTGATCTCTTCTACCGAAGCGCCCTTGTCTACATAATATATTAAAAAGGTATTTTAATTTCTTAAAAATTGCCCTGGAAATCCGTTACTCTGCCCTGTATAACTCTATAATATACTTATTTTTACTTTGTCTATGTTTAACTAAAGTCCACAACATACTTTTATTTTTATAATATTTCTAGCTATTGCTTGCGTTGTTTTCCGCGCCGGTTTTGTACAATTCCTTTGAAAAACATTTGTTTCCTGGATAAAAAACCTTATTACTCCCCGTCTGTAGAATTAACTCTTTGCCAAAAATCAAGTAGAATAGTTGCTTAGGTCGGGCGCTAAGGAAGGACAAACAAACACACTTTTATTTACGATATTAGTATGCAAGTAAAAATAACAATATGTCACCCATTAAATTTCCATGTTACATTAGTACTAAAAATTTGGCCCTCAGCCATCTTTTATTATTCTATAGCTATAACCTTGATTTTTGTTTATTTTCCTGTAATAAAGAGCGCCTTGTGGAACACAAGGTCGGGCGGAGATGGGTTTAACTTACATTTTCTTTCGGTAGGCTAGATCCATCTCTAGCCTCAGCACCCAGTCCCAGTGCTGAGGTTGGCGAAAGACCTAGGGGGTGAGTGCAAGTCATGTAGATCCCCTAGGTAAGACTGAGCGATCATCCTTCACGTGGTTGCTGCCTGTTATTGGTTTGGTTCCTTAAGAAACAGATGTAACTGAAATCCTCAGTCGAATCCCTTTCTCACCTTTATACATAGTTCAAAAGTGAACAATGGCTATTAGTATGGCATAAGTAAAAATTTATTTTGATATGATATTAAATTTATTTTTATTTCTAGGTTTGTACTGCGACTGCTCTACGAAACCCTACGAAGTCTACTACTGGGTCAACATCAGGTACGAGTTCAGATCAACTACGAGAAGGTGAGCTAACCCTGTAAGATCGTGATAAACTCTATTAAAATAGATATGAAACTGAAAACTGAAACAAATTCTTTAAATTTTAATAATTTTTGAGTTCTAAACAAATATTTAAATGCTACCTTTTTTTTCTTAATTTATTCATAAAAATTGAAATATTTCATGTACTATACTTTCGATACATTTTACTCGACGGCATTCTGCATCGAATGCCTGGTGCTCATATTTTTCGAAGCTTTCCTTCCACTACTTTCTATTTCTTTGCGCAAGTATCAGGCAGTATAAAATAGGCTATAATTTATCTTCAAAAACTGTTGGTGCTTTAAGAAAATTGCAATTATATAACCCACAAAATTGGGTACCACATAGTTTAAGTACTCATTATTGATTCCATAAAAGTCCGCGTGATACATATATATATCTTAATATCATAATAGGTCGCAATAGCAGCTTTTGTGTATTTTTAAATTTTATTAGATCGCCGGTAGAAACAAAAGTGATTATTGTTTTATCATAAAATTTTAATTTAGAAGTTATCGCGATTTTATAAAATTTTGGGACTACACCTAAAAAAACATTAAAGTAGTTTTAAGATACACTCAAATGAAAGAGTTCTTTTCAAAAGCTACGCAAGATTTTTGTACAAAATAATATACAATTTGAACTACACCTAAATTGCATGCCATACATGAGATATCTCAAACAAACGCTGCTTTAAAAACAAAAATAAAACGCGGACGACGGCGCGGGCTACTAATGTGTAAAACTTTCAAAATAAAAGATTTCGGTCTTTCTTCACTTACCTAGGTATTCGAGTCCTGCAAAACAAATATATGCAAATCAAATATTTTATCAAATGTATTAGATCTTAGAACCTAATTTAGAATATTTATAGGTTGCATCATGTTACATGCTATGTTTGGTACTAATCTTAAGTGTCAATATCCATAACTATACTAAGAAAGTTTTAAAACTGTGCTAGGGAAATACTTGAAATGTATTATGTATTATGGTATATAATATCCATGCATTTAGGTACTATGCAGAAGTAATTCTAGTAATAATAATGTATGTATGAAAACACTTTAAAACCTATGACGATGCTTATTTGGGAGGTGACACTGTTACTAAAAAGTCCAGTCATGGTATTGTTGTATGGTCTTTGATAATTTAGTGCTGTGGTGTAAAAAAGTAAAAAAATAAAAACTTGAGTATTAATTGATACATTCCAGTGAGGCTGAGTATATAGCATTAAGTCAATGTTGCATGGAAGCAGGTGCTACTTTGCGGAATTACACGTAAACAATGAATTTTAAGCTTAATTTGCTATACTACGCAAAAGCAAGAGTATCTGAACGATGTAATTTATATTTTTTTTAAACTTTATAATCCACACCAAACAGACCTTTTGTAACCAATTTAAGTCCCATGCGTTGATGTAGCATGCTGTGCTTGCTGATTAAGAAATGTATTTACGGAACTGTATTGGTTATATGATCGTAAACTTATTATTTTGATTTTTCAAATGAAGATGTCTGCAATTTGTGCTGCTAATAATAGTGGTACATCAAAAAAGTTTGAAGCATATTAATACAAATACAAAACATCAGTTTGTTGAAGGAAAATTTTGTTAAAGTTAATATTTAGATTATTCAAAGATTGATGAACAAACTTGCATACTTGATGACAAACTGTCAATGCCTTGGAAGTTAGAAATTTTGATACAATATTTGGAAAAAAAAGATTGAGGTAATTTCGAATAAATGAATTATCTTTAAAGTGACTATTTATTATGAATATTATTTTGTTATGTCAATGCTTCCATTCAAGGTGTAAAAATGTGTTACGGTTTGATCACTATGGAGTTAATGGTACATATGTTATGCTCTATATCTATAGGTTTCTTTCAGATAATCACAAGATAACCAATTTTCCACCTACCCGCATAATGCACAGGAGTTGAGTTTAGTGTGGCAAATTTCGGGTTTTATTTTATAAATATTTTTTGAATAAACCTGAATTTTCTACACATAAATTCTAACATCAAATCATCAGGCAGTGTTCTTCAAGAGGCATGAACGAATTCAAGAAAGAAAAGGAAGAATAATTTGCAGTTCACTCTCACAAGGAATATATTATGTGGAATTTGCAGTTGGTAAACATCTCAATTGATTTTGATTCTAATTCCTTGCGATGCTTGCCAATTAAGAGTTCTAACATGAAACTACTGGGCAGTCTTCTTAAAGGAACATGGATGAAATATTTTAAACGTCGTCAACCCCACTAATAATTACTGTAACTTACGCGTACGATATGAAATTAATACTAGTTTATGACAGTATAAAGTTACCGTATTAAGTTAAGTACCATTTGTGCATATGTATATAGATGTATATTTACTAGTCTATAGAAAGAAGATTAATTTCAATTCATTATTTATTATTATCTGTTTGCAGACTGTCTAATCTATCTCTTTTTCAATGCAAATTGCTCCTTGCCCGAAAAGTGAAAAGTAGCAATAGCGTCAAATGTAGTCAACACCCGCAAGCCTGCCAAACACACTTGTAACAGACAACCTCTCCATTCTCAATAGCCTTAAGTCCTCTTGTAACACGAAGATTCTTTCCGGTCAGGTGACGCGGCCTGCTCAACTTAGCATCCCCATCTTTGTTTTATGTAGTTAATTATCCGCGTGTATCACGGTTTTATAATAATCCCGTGAGAATCGTTTGTTTCACTGGGATGTGCCCCTGTTACTACCCGTTTTTTTCACACACTCCATCCTTGAAATCAAGCAAAATTTTTTTTTTAGTCAAGCCTTGAAAGATATACAAACAGGTCAATTCCTAGGACTAACACGAATAGCAAGTGGGATCAATAAGTATTTACTGCTTTATTTAAGTGTATTCCTAAAAATTTTTAAACTCTCTATAGCATCTTAATCAAATGTCCGATTCAGAATTATTAAAAAGTGTTTACCCTTGATGATAAACTATTTATACCCACTTTTGTTTCTACCTGCGATCTAACTAAACTTAAATTTTTTTCTTTTTCGGATGGACTCTTGCTGATAACCACCTGAGGGGTTGCTTCGGCGTCTCCAGGGAGTGTGACGACTGCCAGAGCTCGCCACGAAAAGAGCCGGCAGGGAATAAAATTCAAGAACACGAAAGCTTACTGACTTAACTAGAAAAGTAAGATATTTTACCTAGCGGCCTTTTTTGCAGATAATAATGACTATTTTAATCATGTAGCATATGAATTGTATGTATCACCAACAGTTTTCTCAGCGCACGCCAAGTAATGTCCTTCACTCCCTAATAGCTTAGCTTTGTTTTGGTAAAGAAATGATTAGATTCTTTCTTCTTCTTTCTAATTTAGGTTTCTTTCTTTTCTACTTAGATAGATGATATTCATTAAAACAAGCTAATGTGACTAATCTTTTATTTTTCATTTATTCCGCTGCTACGTGTATCCGCACCGTACGTATGCTGCGCGTCCTGTGCATGTGCGGTGCGCCATAGTGGCGTGTGGTGTGTTGCGCGCACGGCGCATGCATTGCGAACCTTGTGCGTGTACTGCGCACCCTGCGTACAATCGCGTCGCCACATCAGTGCTACGGACCGTGTCGCACGCCAAGCGTTGGATATAATTTCTCTGTAAGTTATAACAATAATAATATCTTCATATGAATATCATTCTGTGACTATTGTCATTTTAATTGATCATATAGTATCTCATTAAAACGTATTAAAACGGACTTTTCTGTAAGATATTCACTAAGAGACTGGTGGTGACGATCCTATTAACTTATTTCGTGTATTGATCTGTCTAAAAACTTGGAACTACTGATATTAGACAAAGACGTAAAATAAAACAAATGAAAGCATTTTCCTAAAGACTACTTAGACTTATTATTACTTTCTTGGAGGTATTGTTTAATATCTCTTATGGTGCCACTATAATCATCTATATATTTTAATGAGATGCAATATTTACTTTAGATTTTCTTTTTCTTTTGATTTCTGGAACGGGAGAGAAAGAGAAATTAGACTTCAGAGTAAGAAGTTTTCATACGTTTTTTTTTTAGAATCATAATATCTCTACTTATAATAATTGTAAATATAATGACTTTTACAGCGTTTCTGATATATGAGTTCCTTTTGTTAGTCTTTAATATATTATATGTAACGGGTTGTCAAAAAGGTCACCAGAGCATTAATGTCTTAGAAAAATGAATTTGAATAAACCAATATTCTACGACAATACATACAACGCAAGAGATTTTTTTTAAGATACAATTAGTGGTATGTCTAAAAATCAGGTGTTTGGTCGAATTTATGCACTTTTGTAACTCAAAGTATTTTTTTTGTAATGACCCATTCAGCCAAGCATCAGTTGCTCTTTATTAATTCACAATTTAATGTTTTTCCACTAATAAATTCTTACTTTCCGTCCTTTTAACTCTCTAAAACTCATGTTAGTTGCTCAGGTTAGGCGCTAAGGAAGGACAAGCAAACAAACACTTTTACTTTTTTAATAGTACTAGCTGAAGCCTGCTATCTTTTCTGTATAAAGCCTTCTGCTATCTTTTCTGCTATAACGGTTTTGTACAAAGCCTGTGAGAACCATATTTTGTTTCCTGAGATAAAAATCCTTAATACTCTGAAAAATAAAGGAGATTAGTTGCTTAGGTAGAACGCTAAGGAAGGACAAACAAACACACTTTCATTTACAATATTAGTATGCAAGTAAAAATAACAACTACTAATATGTCACCCATTAAATTTCCAGGTTACATTAGTACTAAATTTAATTTGGCCCCGAGACATCTTTTATTATTCTATAGCTGATAACCTTGACTTTATGTTCCTGTAATTAAAAGCGCCTTGTGGAACACAAGGTCGGGCGGAGATGATGAGAGATTCACGTGGTTGCTTTAGAAACAGATGTAACTGAAATCCTCAGTCGAATTCCTAGTACACCGCGAGTTTTTCCTTTATTTCGATTTCAGATTTATGTAAGTTAATATACAGTTATTTTAATTCTTAAACTCCACATTACTCCAAAAAAAGTAATGCCACAATAATTTATCTGATAAAGTTAACACTTTAATTAATATAATTATTTAATATAATAATATAATATAATTATTTAAATATAATCGTATGCTATTCGTTTTTAATGTAGAGAAATGGATAACACATCACATCACGCTAGAGCATGTTGGAGCTTTTAGTCATTGGTACTCTACTATTTATTTTAATCTTAAATGGTGGTTCATCAATGCATAAAGTTCTAACATTAAATCACCGGGCAGCCTTCTGTAAGAGACATCGACGAAATTATAAAGAAGAATAATAAATAATCTTACTTAGTTCATATAAAGTTCTACACAATAGAAATTGTTTATGCATCATCCATCACTCCTAAGCATATATGTTGGAATTTATCTTTGGTAGGCATTTTAATCTAATTTTAATTTTAAATTAAGGTGCATGCCAATCTTAAGTTCTAACATGAAATCACCGGGCAGCCTTCTGCAAGAGACATCGACGAAATTATAAAGAAGAATAATAAATAATCTTACTTAGTTCATATAAAGTTCTACACAATAGAAATTGTTTATGCATCATCCATCACTCCTAAGCATATATGTTGGAATTTATCTTTGGTACGCATTTTAATCTAATTTTAATTTTAAATTAAGGTGCATGCCAATCTTAAGTTCTAACATGAAATCACCGGGCAGCCTTCTGCAAGAGACATCGACGAAATTATAAAGAAGAATAATAAATAATCTTACTTAGTTCATATAAAGTTCTACACAATAGAAATTGTTTATGCATCATCGATCACTCCTAAGCATATATGTTGGAATTTATCTTTGGTACGCATTTTAATCTAATTTTAATTTTAAATTAAGGTGCATGCCAATCTTAAGTTCTAACATGAAATCACCGGGCAGTCTTCTTCAATTAACATGGACGTAATTTTAAAGAAGAAGAGTATTTAAACCCGTTTTGAAATATTCATTTCTAATTCAACAAAAAGATGATATTTGTGACACTAAAACTAATCTCAAAATATTCCTGTTGTTTGTTGTTGTTTTTTCGAACAACAAACTCCAAGTTCATTTATATGAAGTAGGTCTTATACTAACGGTCCAAGCAGCAGTTGCACTTAAAAATTAGCAATAGTTATTCTCTCCCGAGAGAGATGAAAGCAGAACGGAGTGATCTTCCAAGCAATCTAATCATTACATCATTCACAAGTGGTATTTTTAGTGATATTGAAGCCGACATTCTTAAAGTTTTAGACAACTTTGAGAAAGCGGAAACTGAGCTGCATTTAAGACCTTTTTCCAAGTCCTGTCTAATTTTCCTGATATAGCGATGTGGACGTAATTATTTAGTTCTCCCACTGTAGTATTTCAATTAATAAATTTCTGTACACAAGATAATATGAGCAAGAACGACCAAACTTTGTTTTAAAATATTTGAACAATGAACTTGACCTGTAGATATGTAAATCAGGGCCAAAATTTTACCGCTATGCATCACTTATGGTAATTTAAAGAATATTTTTTCAACATCCACTGCACTTAAATGTGTACTTACTCATATTAAAAACCATTTTCTGGGCTCATTATTTTATAATCAATATGTCATCCTTTTAAGTGCGCAGGTTGCAGTAGTATTTGGCCCTGAGGCAATATTTGTTTGTGAGGTTTGTTTGAACACAAGACGCTCTTTATCACAGAAAAACTTCTGTAATAAGGAGCGTCTTGTGTTATTATGGGCGGAGGTGGGTTTAACTTACAAACATTTTCTTTTGCTAAGCTAGATCCATCTCTAGCCTCAGCACTCAGTCTCAGTGTTGAGGTTGGCGAAAGACCTAGGGGGCGAGTGCAAGTCATGAAGATCCCCTAGGTAAGACTGAGCGATCATCCTTCACGTGGTTGCTGCCTGTTATTTGTTTGGTTCCTTCAGAAACAGATGTAACAGAAATCCTCAGTCGAATTCCTAGTATACCGCGAATTTCTTTTTTATTTCGATGAACAATGTGTCGCGGGTAAACTATTTTTGACTAACTTATTTATTTTGCCTGACAGAAAGCAGTGGCGCAATTTGGAGACGAATTCCTGAAGAGTGTAAAATAAATGGATAACAGCAATGACACAAAATAGCAGGTAATTGTTATTTTAAAATACAGAAACGTAAAAGTCATTACACTACAGGCACGGCGACACGCAACCATGATTCTGACAAATTCTAAGTATAGTCCGCGTAAGGCCAGCATGGCGGGCTACGGCCTAAACTGTTCTCAGTACGGGAGGAGGCTCCGGTGCCCTGTTCATATGATTTTCATGAAATTTAGTATAAATGGGGATTCGGAGACGATAAATCTATCGAGCTAGGGTTTAGTTTTGAAAACGATTTATCCGTATTTTCAGGCAATTAAAAACTGCTACAATACCATTAGAATACAAAGGTAAATTTCGCTACCATCTTAGTGAGATTTTAATAGATTGCTCAAATCGGGCGCTTCCGGAACCAGAAAATCTCGGTTTGAGTCCAGATGATTATTTTTCCCCCTTTTTTTGCTTGCTATTATACTTTGAATTATCAAAACAAACACCTTCATCCAGGTATTATTATTTATGACCTGCAATGTGGTTCATACGTTCATCAAAATATTTTCCAAAAAAAGCTTAAAATGCTACCACTTCATTTAAAAATTAAAGTCGTAATTTGAATGGTTGATACTGTAGTTCAGCGAGTGAACTCTGTTTAATATTATCTGTGTAATGTTCTCACATATGTTGGATTTAAATCAGGACAAAATACTTTACGGTACATCTCGTAATTTATTTTATTTTTAAATTGGAATGCATGCCAATTATATCGTATAATTTTTGAACCTTATTTGGTGGGTCGATCTTGAATTGTAAAAATTGGTAAATACCAAAGTGATCCCAAATCAATAACATATGGTGTCCCACAGGGCACCATATGTTTTTATTCTTGGACCCCTTTTATTTTGAATATATGTCAATGACATCAGTCATAATATATCTTTACATGGTGAAGTCTGTTTATATGCTGACAACACAGGTATATTTTACTATGGACGCTCAATAAATGATCTAATAAAACTAGCGCAAGACGATCTCGATATATTGGTTATACATGAGTCGTTTCAATGTTATTTGCTTACGATTAACATATCAAAAACAAGCTATATTATTCTTATTACTATACTTATTACTATTGATGGAAAATATCTAGGGATGATACTAGATTGACAGATAACATGTAAATCACATATAAATAACGTTAACTATATTATGTCTTTTAGGATCTATGGCATCGTCCGATGTCTTTCCCGAAATGTTCGATTAAACATTTACTACTCCCTAGTTAAACCTCACCTTTACTATCTTATAGAAGTATGGGGCAATGCTGCAAAAACTAACTTAGAATGTCTACATATCATTCAAAATTTTTTACAACTATAAAAAGGATTTATACCAAAAAAATCCAGGAACATTCATTTACAATTAAACTTTACAAATGAACAGGAACATGGATCACAACTTCGTATATATATGTCGGCGATACGCCAGGGTTTTCACGCTCGGTGTCCATTATAATAAAATAACTCACAAAATATCACGTAGTTTATTTTCGCACAATTGCTAGTATAGAACAGAGACGATTTACATAAATTAAACGCTTTTATAGTTTCCTTACAATGGCTAAAACGGATATAGCAAATACAACTTCTTTTGAAACAAACAAATAAAATTAGGTACTGCAAAATAATTCTTAAAATATTCCTTAATATTTATAATAAATGTTTAATCAATTTAAATTACTTAAAATGATTAATCATTTATATAATACAGAGATTTGTTCATTTAATTGCAACAAACATTAGTCAGTCTAAAGATGGCGCTGCAGGCCAGATTTAAAATGAATTAAAGAAAGACTTATTGCATAAAATAATAAAGTTTGATACAGAATAATGATATTAATTCTATAAGATATTAATTTGAACATTTTCACAGTAAATAAAGTAGTTTAACAATAAATGGAACATCAAACATCTTTAAAACATTCAAACAGTCAAAACAGTGTCTATTAAATATCAGGCCCTAATAAGTAGCGGTTTCATGTTTACAAATAACTATTTGAATTTAAATCCGATATATTTCAGATATTTTTATAATAAAATATTCACTTTAACGATAAACTAAAACGTAAATATCAATAGTCGCCAATTATTGCCGACAGGTGGCGATTTGCGCCCATATATACGTAATAAAATATGCTTAAACAAACCACGAACAATTTACGTTAAGAAAAACATAAGCTTCGAAGGAGCATTATAAGTTTCATTCCTTACCTAACAAAAATTAAAATAAAACAAAATTTCAATATTTAAAAAAAAAACTTAAAACCTTTGTAATTGACAAAATCTGCGTGCGTTCCTGGCTATGTAGTTTTCATATTTTCTTTTGATTGTTTTGTAAGTCCCGTTGTTTGAAGTTTTAATATAACAAACATAAAAATAAGTTGCAAATATTCTCATTGAGTGAAATTGAAATTTCTTTTAAGAAAATTAACATCTTTAACCACAATATTATCTCTAATGAGAAATCATCCTTCATATTAAACACGGAGGAAATTATACAGGAGATCTTTTCGGTTTTTTTGGAAACATGGATAATTTATGATACCTGCTACAACTTAATTATATATTTTTTAAAGTCGTTCCCGTTCTTTGTGGATCTTTTAAGGTCAAGCTACGCAACGGATTTTAATGCATTTTTTATTGATACATAAATTGCTTAAAGAGGAATTTTATGTCAAGTTTATATAAGCATACTAATATCATAAATGCGAAAGTAACTGTGTCTGTCTGTCTGTTTGTCGGTCTGTTTGTCTGTTTGTTTGTCTGTTTGTTTGTCTGTTAGTTTCCTTTTTACTAAAGGGCTGAACGGGTTTTAATGAAACATGGCAAGAAGATAGATTATATTTTGGAGATGTACGTCTTCTGTCTTACAAAATAATATTGAAGGGGATCAAATAGGCGCTGAAAGTTTTTATGAAAGACCTTTGTTTTTGAAGTTAGATACTTGGAAATTGGTTATCAGCTTAAAATAAATCTCAGTTTGGGAAAGCTGTTTTTTTTTGCTTATCTACAAACCTGTAATTTAGATAATAGGATTATTTTAAAATTTGTATAACAGTAAAGAAAATATTAAAAAAACAGAGATTGCAAGGTAGATTCAAGGTTGCATTTAGGTTAAAAATTATAAATGAATGGGCTCACGACAGGGATGCGAACGTACAACAGACCAGAAGTGTGAAATGCGGAAACCGGCCCAGTAGGAGAAGCAAAAGAGCGGGAAGATTTAGAGGTGGTCAAATTAGTACTGCAGCATAAATCATGAAAATGGTTTTCAGGTACTGCTGGAGAGACGCGATCCCAGTAATTCGTTTAATTTCGGGGCATACAATTTTTTTTCGCTGACGCAGTCGTTTGCAACATCTAGTTATGTTATATAAGTTATTTGCCAAATTCTATCCCGAAATCGTTACTCTTACTTTTCGGATTTTAGTCTGTTTGAATTTGAATTGTGAAATGACACTAAGTTTAACGGTGAAGGAAAACACCGCGACGCAACCTACATACTACCTGAGAGTTTTCCATAATGTTTTTAAAGGCGAACTTAATGTACCAATTCGCAATTGGCCAACGTGGTTGACTATTGCCTGAATCCTTTTTATTCTTAGAGGAGACCCATATAACCCTATTGTGGGCCGCTAATGGTATGAAATTACGTAGCGGTCCCTAGAAGCAAAACTTAGTCTTCAAGTTTTTAAGGGTTGTCGCGTTATTTTAGCTCTAATATATGCATATGCTATATGAACTTCCGTGTGAATGATATTATTAAATCTATTTAAGTTCCATTGTTTGAAACCAATAAAAAGCTTCCATTATTCAGCTTTATTTTTAGTATCGAGTATAGATTTTTGTAAGTTAATATTCGAAGTCATTTCAATTTTTACATTCCACATTGGCTCAAAAATTAGTCACGCCATAATAATTTTTCATATAATGTAGTAATTGTTGTCTTTTTGTTTTTGTTGCAGAGAAAAGGTTAACACATCATATCACTCAAGCACATGTTTGAACTTTTTATTGTCTTATTCCTCTATTTGTTTTAATTTTAAATAGAGATTTATGCCAATATGAAGTTCTAACCTGAAATCACCGGGCAGCCTTCTTCAAGAAACATGGACGTATTATGAAAAGGAGACTTATATTCTTACAGTAATCTTTATTTTTGCAACGTTGAAAAATTAAAAAAAAAATTATTTACAGACCATTACATCACTCATAAGCATTAGAATGGAATTTAAGTTTGACACGCATTATAATTTATTTTATTTATTAATTGGGATGTATGTTTATCTTAAGTTCTGACGTGAAATCACTGAGCTGTCTTGTTTAATTTACAAGGACGAAATTATTAATAAGATGAATATTAGATATATATTGATGAAACTAAAAACAACTTAAATATATTTAATATATTCTTTTCCATTTTTTATAATAGTTTTTAAACTAAATTATTAGATTTTTTTTCCAAGTAGGTCTAATATAATAAACACGTTTGAATCGTCACGTATCTGTTAATAGTGACTCGACTGTCGCACCAAGTAGCATTTGCTCTTCATAATTTCGCAATAAATATTCTGTCCTGAAAGAGACGAATGGTGCGATCTTCCAAGCAATGTTATCGTTAATTGTAAACCTTTATGTAATTAATCACATTCGATACATTGCTTAAATTTCGCAATTTGTGTGTCAAAAATAAAAGTAGGAATCATATTACATAATCATATTATCAAACTAACAACAAAGAAAATAATTGCTCCATAAGTTATTCATAAAATAATGCTTAAAATACCATTGTAAGTATATTTCTAAAGATCAGGAAAATAAGATATGATATTAATGGTGTCTGAAAACTAACTGTCTTTATATTAATTTTTTCCGTAATGTTTTATAATTTTCCTACTACAGCGATGTGGATTTCATTACTTACGAGTATGTCTTCAATTGTAGTATTTCAATAAAAAATCAAGGAGTATATGTTGGAATCTAAAAGTGGCAAAATCCCAATTTAATTTAATTTTTTACTGATATTTATGCCAATTTAAAGTTACAACATAAAATCGCCAAGTAGCCTTCTTCAAGAGACACGGTACAAGTGTGTGTGTGATAAAATATATATATCGCCTAAATGATACTCCCTCAGGCCACACATTCTCATCCATAAATAAAGCCAACTTACGTACAGGAATGTCAAATTTATATGCCTCGTATTGCCTAGATTGCTTCATTCTCATTTTTAATAGCGCCACATTTGTTTTTTTACTACACGTGCCTAGTGATCTCTTCTACCGAAGCGCCCTTGTCAACATAATTCATTAAAAAGGTATTTTAATTTCTTAAAAATTGCCCTGGAAATCCGTTACTCTGCCCTGTATAACTCTGTAATATACTTATTTTTACTTTGTCTATGTTTAACTAAAGTCCACAACATACTTTTATTTTTATAATATTTCTAGCTATTGCTTGCGTTGTTTTCCGCGCCGGTTTTGTACAATTCCTTTGAAAAACATTTGTTTCCTGGATAAAAAACCTTATTACTCCCCGTCTGTAGAATTAACTCTTTGCCAAAAATCAAGTAGAATAGTTGCTTAGGTCGGGCGCTAAGGAAGGACAAACAAACACACTTTTATTTACGATATTAGTATGCAAGTAAAAATAACAATATGTCACCCATTAAATTTCCAGGTTACATTAGTACTAAAAATTTGGCCCTCAGCCATCTTTTATTATTCTATAGCTATAACCTTGATTTTTGTTTATTTTCCTGTAATAAAGAGCGCCTTGTGGAACACAAGGTCGGGCGGAGATGGGTTTAACTTACATTTTCTTTCGGTAGGCTAGATCCATCTCTAGCCTCAGCACCCAGTCCCAGTGCTGAGGTTGGCGAAAGACCTAGGGGGTGAGTGCAAGTCATGTAGATCCCCTAGGTAAGACTGAGCGATCATCCTTCACGTGGTTGCTGCCTGTTATTGGTTTGGTTCCTTAAGAAACAGATGTAACTGAAATCCTCAGTCGAATCCCTTTCTCACCTTTATACATAGTTCAAAAGTGAACAATGGCTATTAGTATGGCATAAGTAAAAATTTATTTTGATATGATATTAAATTTATTTTTATTTCTAGGTTTGTACTGCGACTGCTCTACGAAACCCTACGAAGTCTACTACTGGGTCCACATTAGGTACGAGTTCAGATCAACTACGAGAAGGTGAGCTAACCCTGTAAGATCGTGATAAACTCTATTAAAATAGTAATGAAACTGAAAACTGAAACAAATTCTTTAAATTTTAATAATTTTTGAGTTCTAAACAAATAATTAAATGCTACCTTTTTTTTCTTAATTTATTCATAAAAATTGAAATATTTCATGTACTATACTTTCGATACATTTTACTCGACGGCATTCTGCATCGAATGCCTGGTGCTCATATTTTTCGAAGCTTTCCTTCCACTACTTTCTATTTCTTTGCGCAAGTATCAGGCAGTATAAAATAGGCTATAATTTATCTTCAAAAACTGTTGGTGCTTTAAGAAAATTGCAATTATATAACCCACAAAATTGGGTACCACATAGTTTAAGTACTCATTATTGATTCCATAAAAGTCCGCGTGATACATATATATATCTTAATATCATAATAGGTCGCAATAGCAGCTTTTGTGTATTTTTAAATTTTATTAGATCGCCGGTAGAAACAAAAGTGATTATTGTTTTATCATAAAATTTTAATTTAGAAGTTATCGCGATTTTATAAAATTTTGGGACTACACCTAAAAAAACATTAATGTAGTTTTAAGATACACTCAAATGAAAGAGTTCTTTTCAAAAGCTGCGCAATATTTTTGTACAAAATAATATACAATTTGAACTACACCTAAATTGCATGCCATACATGAGATATCTCAAACAAACGCTGCTTTAAAAACAAAAATAAAACGCGGACGACGGCGCGGGCTACTAATGTGTAAAACTTTCAAAATAAAAGATTTCGGTCTTTCTTCACTTACCTAGGTATTCGAGTCCTGCAAAACAAATATATGCAAATCAAATATTTTATCAAATGTATTAGATCTTAGAACCTAATTTAGAATATTTATAGGTTGCATCATGTTACATGCTATGTTTGGTACTAATCTTAAGTGTCAATATCCATAACTATACTAAGAAAGTTTTAAAACTGTGCTAGGGAAATACTTGAAATGTATTATGTATTATGGTATATAATATCCATGCATTTAGGTACTATGCAGAAGTAATTCTAGTAATAATAATGTATGTATGAAAACACTTTAAAACCTATGACGATGCTTATTTGGGAGGTGACACTGTTACTAAAAAGTCCAGTCATGGTATTGTTGTATGGTCTTTGATAATTTAGTGCTGTGGTGTAAAAAAGTAAAAAAATAAAAACTTGAGTATTAATTGATACATTCCAGTGAGGCTGAGTATATAGCATTAAGTCAATGTTGCATGGAAGCAGGTGCTACTTTGCGGAATTACACGTAAACAATGAATTTTAAGCTTAATTTGCTATACTACGCAAAAGCAAGAGTATCTGAACGATGTAATTTATATTTTTTTTAAACTTTATAATCCACACCAAGCAGACCTTTTGTAACCAATTTAAGTCCCATGCGTTGATGTAGCATGCTGTGCTTGCTGATTAAGAAATGTATTTACGGAACTGTATTGGTTATATGATCGTAAACTTATTATTTTGATTTTTCAAATGAAGATGTCTGCAATTTGTGCTGCTAATAATAGTGGTACATAAAAAAAGTTTGAAGCATATTAATACAAATACAAAACATCAGTTTGTTGAAGGAAAATTTTGTTAAAGTTAATATTTAGATTATTCAAAGATTGATGAACAAACTTGCATACTTGATGACAAACTGTCAATGCCTTGGAAGTTAGAAATTTTGATACAATATTTGGAAAAAAAAGATTGAGGTAATTTCGAATAAATGAATTATCTTTAAAGTGACTATTTATTATGAATATTATTTTGTTATGTCAATGCTTCCATTCAAGGTGTAAAAATGTGTTACGGTTTGATCACTATGGAGTTAATGGTACATATGTTATGCTCTATATCTATAGGTTTCTTTCAGATAATCACAAGATAACCAATTTTCCACCTACCCGCATAATGCACAGGAGTTGAGTTTAGTGTGGCAAATTTCGGGTTTTATTTTATAAATATTTTTTGAATAAACCTGAATTTTCTACACATAAATTCTAACATCAAATCATCAGGCAGTGTTCTTCAAGAGGCATGAACGAATTCAAGAAAGAAAAGGAAGAATAATTTGCAGTTCACTCTCACAAGGAATATATTATGTGGAATTTGCAGTTGGTAAACATCTCAATTGATTTTGATTCTAATTCCTTGCGATGCTTGCCAATTAAGAGTTCTAACATGAAACTACTGGGCAGTCTTCTTAAAGGAACATGGATGAAATATTTTAAACGTCGTCAACCCCACTAATAATTACTGTAACTTACGCGTACGATATGAAATTAATACTAGTTTATGACAGTATAAAGTTACCGTATTAAGTTAAGTACCATTTGTGCATATGTATATAGATGTATATTTACTAGTCTATAGAAAGAAGATTAATTTCAATTCATTATTTATTATTATCTGTTTGCAGACTGTCTAATCTATCTCTTTTTCAATGCAAATTGCTCCTTGCCCGAAAAGTGAAAAGTAGCAATAGCGTCAAATGTAGTCAACACCCGCAAGCCTGCCAAACACACTTGTAACAGACAACCTCTCCATTCTCAATAGCCTTAAGTCCTCTTGTAACACGAAGATTCTTTCCGGTCAGGTGACGCGGCCTGCTCAACTTAGCATCCCCATCTTTGTTTTATGTAGTTAATTATCCGCGTGTATCACGGTTTTATAATAATCCCGTGAGAATCGTTTGTTTCACTGGGATGTGCCCCTGTTACTACCCGTTTTTTTCACACACGCCATCCTTAAAATCAAGCAAAATTTTTTTTTTAGTCAAGCCTTGAAAGATATACAAACAGGTCAATTCTTAGGACTAACAAGAATAGCAAGTGGGATCAATAAGTATTTACTGCTTTGTTTAAGTGTATTCCTAAAAATTTTTAAACTCTCTATAGCATCTTAATCAAATGTCCGATTCAGAATTATTAAAAAGTGTTTACCCTTGATGATAAACTATTTATAGCCACTTTTGTTTCTACCTGCGATCTAACTAAACTTTAATTTTTTTCTTTTTCGGATGGACTCTTGCCGATAACCACCTGAGGGGTTGCTTCGGCGTCTCCAGGGAGTGTGACGACTGCCAGAGCTCGCCACGAGAAGAGCCGGCAGGGAATAAAATTCAAGAACACGAAAGCTTACTGACTTAACTAGAAAAGTAAGATATTTTACCTGGCGGCCTTTTTTGCAGATAATAATGACTATTTTAATCATATAGCATATGAATTGTATTTATCACCAACAGTTTTCTCAGCGCACGCCTAGTAATGTCCTTCACTCCCTAATAGCTTAGCTTTGTTTTGGTAAAGAAATGATTAGATTCTTTCTTCTTCTTTCTAATTTAGGTTTCTTTCTTTTCTACTTAGATAGATGATATTCATTAAAACAAGCTAATGTGACTAATCTTTTATTTTTCATTTATTATGCTGCTACGTGTATCCGCACCGTACGTATGCTGCGCGTCATGTGCATGTGCGGTGCGCCATAGTGGCGTGTGGTGTGTTGCGCGCACGGCGCATGCATTGCGAACCTTGTGCGTGTACTGCGCACCCTGCGTACAATCGCGTCGCCACATCAGTGCTACGGACCGTGTCGCACGCCAAGCGTTGGATATAATATCTCTGTAAGTTATAACAATAATAATATCTTCATATGAATATCATTCTGTGACTATTGTCATTTTAATTGATCATATAGTATCTCATTAAAACGTATTAAAACGGACTTTTCTGTAAGATATTCACTAAGAGACTGGTGGTGACGATCCTATTAACTTCTTTCGTGTATTGATCTGTCTAAAAACTTGGAACTACTGATATTAGACAAAGACGTAAAATAAAACAAATGAAAGCATTTTCCTAAAGACTACTTAGACTTATTATTACTTCGTTGGAGGTATTGTTTAATATCTCTTATGGTGCCACTAGGTAGACCAGGTTGATAGAATTCCTACCTCCTTCCTAAATCATCTATATATTTTAATGAGATGCAATATTTACTTTAGATTTTCTTTTTCTTTTGATTTCTGGAACGGGAGAGAAAGAGAAATTAGACTTCAGAGTAAGAAGTTTTCATACGTTTTTTTTTTAGAATCATAATATCTCTACTTATAATAATTGTAAATATAATGACTTTTACAGTAGAACGCTAAGGAAGGACAAACAAACACACTTTCATTTACAATATTAGTATGCAAGTAAAAATAACAACTACTAATATGTCACTCATTAAATTTCCAGGTTACATTAGTACTAAATTTAATTTGGCCCCGAGACATCTTTTATTATTCTATAGCTGATAACCTTGACTTTATGTTCCTGTAATTAAAAGCGCCTTGTGGAACACAAGGTCGGGCGGAGATGATGAGAGATTCACGTGGTTGCTTTAGAAACAGATGTAACTGAAATCCTCAGTCGAATTCCTAGTACACCGCGAGTTTTTCCTTTATTTCGATTTCAGATTTATGTAAGTTAATATACAGTTATTTTAATTCTTAAACTCCACATTACTCCAAAAAAAGTAATGCCACAATAATTTATCTGATAAAGTTAACACTTTAATTAAACCATAATAATATAATATAATTATTTAAATATAATCGTATGCTATTCGTTTTTAATGTAGAGAAATGGATAACACATCGCATCACGCAAGAGCATGTTGGAGCTTTTAGTCATTGGTACACTACTATTTATTTTAATCTTAAATGGTGGTTCATCAATGCATAAAGTTCTAACATTAAATCACCGGGCAGCCTTCTGCAAGAGACATCGACGAAATTATAAAGAAGAATTAAATAATCTTACTTAGTTCATATAAATTTCTACACAATAGAAATTGTTTATGCATCATCCATCACTCCTAAGCATATATGTTGGAATTTATCTTTGGTAGGCATTTTAATCTAATTTTAATTTTAAATTAAGGTGCATGCCAATCTTAAGTTCTAACATGAAATCACCGGGCAGCCTTCTGCAAGAGACATCGACGAAATTATAAAGAAGAATAATAAATAATCTTACTTAGTTTATATAAAGTTCTACACAATAGAAATTGTTTATGCATCATCCATCACTCCTAAGCATATATGTTGGAATTTATCACCGGGCAGTCTTCTTCAATTAACATGGACGTAATTTTAAAGAAGAAGAGTATTTAAACCCGTTTTGAAATATTCATTTCTAATTCAACAAAAAGATGATATTTGTGACACTAAAACTAATCTCAAAATATTCCTGTTGTTTGTTGTTGTTTTTTCGAACAACAATCTCCAAGTTCATTTATATGAAGTAGGTCTTATACTAACGGTCCAAGCAGCAGTTGCACTTAAAAATTTGCAATAGTTATTCTCTCCCACGCAGTGCAGTTATGAAAGCAGAACGGAGTGATCTTCCAAGCAATCTAATCATTACATCATTCACAAGTGGTATTTTTAGTGATATTGAAGCCGACATTCTTAAAGTTTTAGACAACTTTGAGAAAGCTGAAACTGAGCTGCATTTAAGACCTTTTTCCAAGTCCTGTCTAATTTTCCTGATATAGCGATGTGGACGTAATTATTTAGTTCTCCCACTGTAGTATTTCAATTAATAAATTTCTGTACACAAGATAATATGAGCAAGAACGACCAAACTTTGTTTTAAAATATTTGAACAATGAACTTGACCTGTAGATATGTAAATCAGGGCCAAAATTTTACCGCTATGCATCACTTATGGTTATTTAAAGAATATTTTTTCATCATCCACTGCACTTAAATGTGTACTTACTCATATTAAAAACCATTTTCTGGGCTCATTATTTTATAATCAATATGTCATCCTTTTAAGTGCGCAGGTTGCAGTAGTATTTGGCCCTGAGGAAATATTTTATAATAGTATTATGTTTCTTTTACTCCGACGTTTGTTTGAACACAAGACGCTCTTTATCACAGAAAAACTTCTGTAATAAGGAGCGTCTTGTGTTATTATGGGCGGAGGTGGGTTTAACTTACAAACATTTTCTTTTGCTAAGCTAGATCCATCTCTAGCCTCAGCACTCAGTCTCAGTGTTGAGGTTGGCGAAAGACCTAGGGGGCGAGTGCAAGTCATGAAGATCCCCTAGGTAAGACTGAGCGATCATCCTTCACGTGGTTGCTGCCTGTTATTTGTTTGGTTCCTTCAGAAACAGATGTAACAGAAATCCTCAGTCGAATTCCTAGTATACCGCAAATTTCTTCTTTATTCGATGAACAATGTGTCGCGGGTAAACTATTTTTGACTAACTTATTTATTTTGCCTGACAGAAAGCAGTGGCGCAATTTGGAGACGAATTCCTGAAGAGTGTAAAATAAATGGATAACAGCAATGACACAAAATAGCAGGTAATTGTTATTTTAAAATACAGAAACGTAAAAGTCATTACACTACAGGCATGGCGACACGCAACCATGATTCTGACAAATTCTAAGTATAGTCCGCGTAAGGCCAGCATGGCGGGCTACGGCCTAAACTGTTCTCAGTACGGGAGGAGGCTCCGGTGCCCTGTTCATATGATTTTCATGAAATTTAGTATAAATGGGGATTCGGAGACGATAAATCTATCGAGCTAGGGTTTAGTTTTGAAAACGTTGATTTATCCGTATTTTCAGGCAATTAAAAACTGCTACAATACCATTAGAATACAAAGGTAAATTTCGCTACCATCTTAGTGAGATTTTAATAGATTGCTCAAATCGGGCGCTTCCGGAACCAGAAAATCTCGGTTTGAGTCCAGATGATTATTTTTCCCCCTTTTTTGCTTGCTATTATACTTCGAATTATCAAAACAAACACCTTCATCCAGGTATTATTATTTATGACCTGCAATGTGGTTCATACGTTCATCAAAATATTTTCCAAAAAAAGCTTAAAATGCTACCACTTCATTTAAAAATTAAAGTCGTAATTTGAATGGTTGATACTGTAGTTCAGCGAGTGAACTCTGTTTAATATTATCTGTGTAATGTTCTCACATATGTTGGATTTAAATCAGGACAAAATACTTTACGGTACATCTCGTAATTTATTTTATTTTTAAATTGGAATGCATGCCAATTATATCGTATAATTTTTGAACCTTATTTGGTGGGTCGATCTTGAATTGTAAAAATTGGTAAATACCAAAGTGATCCCAAATCAATAACATATGGTGTCCCACAGGGCACCATATGTTTTTATTCTTGGACCCCTTTTATTTTGAATATATGTCAATGACATCAGTCATAATATATCTTTACATGGTGAAGTCTGTTTATATGCTGACAACACAGGTATATTTTACTATGGACGCTCAATAAATGATCTAATAAAACTAGCGTAAGACGATCTCGATATATTGGTTATACATGAGTGGTTTCAATGTTATTTGCTTACGATTAACATATCAAAAACAAGCTATATTATTCTTATTACTATACTTATTACTATTGATGGAAAATATCTAGGGATGATACTAGATTGACAGATAACATGTAAATCACATATAAATAACGTTAACTATATTATGTCTTTCAGGATCTATGGCATCGTCCGATGTCTTTCCCGAAATGTTCGATTAAACATTTACTACTCCCTAGTTAAACCTCACCTTTACTATCTTATAGAAGTACATATCATTCAAAATTTTTTACAACTATAAAAAGGATTTATACCGAAAAAATCCAGGAACATTCATTTACAATTAAACTTTACAACTGAACAGGAACATGGATCACAACTTCGTATATATACGTAATAAAATATGCTTAAACAAACCACGAACAATTTACGTTAAGAAAAACATAAGCTTCGAAGGAGCATTATAAGTTTCATTCCTTACCTAACAAAAATTAAAATAAAACAAAATTTCAATATTTAAAAAAAAAAACTTAAAACCTTTGTAATTGACAAAATCTGCGTGCGTTCCTGGCTATGTAGTTTTCATATTTTCTTTTGATTGTTTTGTAAGTCCCGTTGTTTGAAGTTTTAATATAACAAACATAAAAATAAGTTGCAAATATTCTCATTGAGTGAAATTGAAATTTCTTTTAAGAAAATTAACATCTTTAACATAAAAATAAGTTGCAAATATTCTCATTGAGTGAAATTGAAATTTCTTTTAAGAAAATTAACATCTTTAACACACACAGTATTATCTCTAATGTGAAATCATCCTTCATATAAAACACGGAGGAAATTATACAGAAGATCTTTTCGGTTTTTTTGGAAACATGGATAATTTATGATACCTGCTACAACTTAATTATATATTTTTTAAAGTCGTTCCCGTTCTTTGTGGATCTTTTGAGGTCAAGCTACGCAACGGATTTTAATGCATTTTTTATTGATACATAAATTGCTTAAAGAGGAAGTTTATGTCAAGTTTATATAAGCATACTAATATCATAAATGCGAAAGTAACTGTGTCTGTCTGTCTGTTTGTCGGTCTGTTTGTCTGTTTGTTTGTCTGTTTGTTTGTCTGTTAGTTTCCTTTTTACTAAAGGGCTGAACGGGTTTTAATGAAACATGGCAAGAAGATAGATTATATTTTGGAGATGTACGTCTTCTGTCTTACAAAATAATATTGAAGGGGATCAAATAGGCGATGAAAGTTTTTATGAAAGACCTTTGTTTTTGAAGTTAGATACTTGGAAATTGGTTATCAGCTTAAAATAAATCTCAGTTTGGGAAAGCTGTTTTTTTTTGCTTATCTACAAACCTGTAATTTAGATAATAGCATTATTTTAAAATTTGTATAACAGTAAAGAAAATATTAAAAAAACAGAGATTGCAAGGTAGATTCAAGGTTGCATTTAGGTTAAAAATTATAAATGAATGGGCTCACGACAGGGATGCGAACGTACAACAGACCAGAAGTGTGAAATGCGGAAACCGGCCCAGTAGGAGAAGCAAAAGAGCGGGAAGATTTAGAGGTGGTCAAATTAGTACTGCAGCATAAATCATGAAAATGGTTTTCAGGTACTGCTGGAGAGACGCGGTCCCAGTAATTCGTTTAATTTCGGGGCATACAATTTTTTTTCGCTGACGCAGTCGTTTGCAACAGCTAGTTATGTTATATAAGTTATTTGCCAAATTCTATCCCGAAATCGTTACTCTTACTTTTCGGATTTTAGTCTGTTTGAATTTGAATTGTGAAATGACACTAAGTTTAACGGTGAAGGAAAACACCGCGACGCAACCTACATACTACCTGAGAGTTTTCCATAATGTTTTTAAAGGCGAACTTAATGTACCAATTCGCAATTGGCCAACGTGGTTGACTATTGCCTGAATCCTTTTTATTCTTAGAGGAGACCCATATAACCCTATTGTGGGCCGCTAATGGTATGAAATTACGTAGCGGTCCCTAGAAGCAAAACTTAGTCTTCAAGTTTTTAAGGGTTGTCGCGTTATTTTAGCTCTAATATATGCATATGCTATATGAACTTCCGTGTGAATGATATTATCAAATCTATTTAAGTTTCATTGTTTGAAACCAATAAAAAGCTTCCATTATTCAGCTTTATTTTTAGTATCGAGTATAGATTTTTGTAAGTTAATATTCGAAGTCATTTCAATTTTTACACTCCACATTGGCTCAAAAATTAGTCACGCCATAATAATTTTTCATATAATGTAGTAATTGTTGTCTTTTTGTTTTTGTTGCAGAGAAAAGGGTAACACATCATATCACTCAAGCACATGTTTGAATTTTTTATTGTCTTATTCCTCTATTTGTTTTAATTTTAAATAGAGATTTATGCCAATATGAAGTTCTAACCTGAAATCACCGGGCAGCCTTCTTCAAGAAACATGGACGTATTATGAAAAGGAGACTTATATTCTTACAGTAATCTTTATTTTTGCAACGTTGAAAAATTAAAATAAAAATTAAAATAAAAAAAAAATTATTTACAGACCATTACATCACTCATAAGCATTAGAATGGAATTTAAGTTTGACACGCATTATAATTTACTTTATTTATTAATTGGGATGTATGCTTATCTTAAGTTCTGACATGAAATCACTGAGCTGTCTTGTTTAATTTACAAGGACGAAATTATTAATAAGATGAATATTAGATATATATTGATGAAACTAAAAACAACTTAAATATATTTAATATATTCTTTTCCATTTTTTATAATAGTTTTTAAACTAAATTATTAGATTTTTTTTCCAAGTAGGTCTAATATAATAAACACGTTTGAATCGTCACGTATCTGTTAATAGTGACTCGACTGTCGCACCAAGTAGCATTTGCTCTTCATAATTTCGCAATAAATATTCTGTCCTGAAAGAGACGAATGGTGCGATCTTCCAAGCAATGTTATCGTTAATTGTAAACCTTTATGTAATTAATCACATTCGATACATTGCTTAAATTTCGCAATTTGTGTGTCAAAGATAAAAGTAGGAATCATATTACATAATCATATTATCAAACTAACAACAAAGAAAATAATTGCTCCATAAGTTATTCATTAAATAATGCTTAAAATACCATTGTAAGTATATTTCTAAAGATCAGGAAAATAAGATATGATATTAATGGTGTCTGAAAACTAACTGTCTTTATATTAATTTTTTCCGTAATGTTTTATAATTTTCCTACTACAGCGATGTGGATTTCATTACTTACGAGTATGTCTTCAATTGTAGTATTTCAATAAAAAATCAAGGAGTATATGTTGGAATCTAAAAGTGGCAAAATCCCAATTTAATTTAATTTTTTACTGATATTTATGCCAATTTAAAGTTACAACATAAAATCGCCAAGTAGCCTTCTTCAAGAGACACGGTACAAGTGTGTGTGTGATAAAATATATATATCGCCTAAATGATACTCCCTCAGGCCACACATTCTCATCCATAAATAAAGCCAACTTACGTACAGGAATGTCAAATTTATATGCCTCGTATTGCCTAGATTGCTTCATTCTCATTTTTAATAGCGCCACATTTGTTTTTTTACTACACGTGCCTAGTGATCTCTTCTACCGAAGCGCCCTTGTCAACATAATTCATTAAAAAGGTATTTTAATTTCTTAAAAATTGCCCTGGAAATCCGTTACTCTGCCCTGTATAACTCTGTAATATACTTATTTTTACTTTGTCTATGTTTAACTAAAGTCCACAACATACTTTTATTTTTATAATATTTCTAGCTATTGCTTGCGTTGTTTTCCGCGCCGGTTTTGTACAATTCCTTTGAAAAACATTTGTTTCCTGGATAAAAAACCTTATTACTCCCCGTCTGTAGAATTAACTCTTTGCCAAAAATCAAGTAGAATAGTTGCTTAGGTCGGGCGCTAAGGAAGGACAAACAAACACACTTTTATTTACGATATTAGTATGCAAGTAAAAATAACAATATGTCACCCATTAAATTTCCAGGTTACATTAGTACTAAAAATTTGGCCCTCAGCCATCTTTTATTATTCTATAGCTATAACCTTGATTTTTGTTTATTTTCCTGTAATAAAGAGCGCCTTGTGGAACACAAGGTCGGGCGGAGATGGGTTTAACTTACATTTGGAGATGGGTTTAGCTAGATCCATCTCTAGCCTCAGCACCCAGTCCCAGTGCTGAGGTTGGCGAAAGACCTAGGGGGTGAGTGCAAGTCATGTAGATCCCCTAGGTAAGACTGAGCGATCATCCTTCACGTGGTTGCTGCCTGTTATTGGTTTGGTTCCTTAAGAAACAGATGTAACTGAAATCCTCAGTCGAATCCCTTTCTCACCTTTATACATAGTTCAAAAGTGAACAATGGCTATTAGTATGGCATAAGTAAAAATTTATTTTGATATGATATTAAATTAATTTTTATTTCTAGGTTTGTACTGCGACTGCTCTACGAAACCCTACGAAGTCTACTACTGGGTCAACATCAGGTACGAGTTCAGATCAACTACGAGAAGGTGAGCTAACCCTGTAAGATCGTGATAAACTCTATTAAAATAGATATGAAACTGAAAACTGAAACAAATTCTTTAAATTTTAATAATTTTTGAGTTCTAAACAAATAATTAAATGCTACCTTTTTTTTCTTAATTTATTCATAAAAATTGAAATATTTGAAATATTTCATTTACTATACTTTCGATACATTTTACTCGACGGCATTCTGCATCGAATGCCTGGTGCTCATATTTTTCGAAGCTTTCCTTCCACTACTTTCTATTTCTTTGCGCAAGTATCAGGCAGTATAAAATAGGCTATAATTTATCTTCAAAAACTGTTGGTGCTTTAAGAAAATTGCAATTATATAACCCACAAAATTGGGTACCACATAGTTTAAGTACTCATTATTGATTCCATAAAAGTCCGCGTGATACATATATATATCTTAATATCATAATAGGTCGCAATAGCAGCTTTTGTGTATTTTTAAATTTTATTAGATCGCCGGTAGAAACAAAAGTGATTATTGTTTTATCATAAAATTTTAATTTAGAAGTTATCGCGATTTTATAAAATTTTGGGACTACACCTAAAAAAACATTAAAGTAGTTTTAAGATACACTCAAATGAAAGAGTTCTTTTCAAAAGCTGCGCAAGATTTTTGTACAAAATAATATACAATTTGAACTACACCTAAATTGCATGCCATACATGAGATATCTCAAACAAACGCTGCTTTAAAAACAAAAATAAAACGCGGACGACGGCGCGGGCTACTAATGTGTAAAACTTTCAAAATAAAAGATTTCGGTCTTTCTTCACTTACCTAGGTATTCGAGTCCTGCAAAACAAATATATGCAAATCAAATATTTTATCAAATGTATTAGATCTTAGAACCTAATTTAGAATATTTATAGGTTGCATCATGTTACATGCTATGTTAGGTACTAATCTTAACTGTCAATATCCATAACTATACTAAGAAAGTTTTAAAACTGTGCTAGGGAAATACTTGAAATGTATTATGGTATATAATATCCATGCATTTAGGTACTATGCAGAAGTAATTCTAGTAATAATAATGTATGTATGAAAACACTTTAAAACCTATGACGATGCTTATTTGGGAGGTGACACTGTTACTAAAAAGTCCAGTCATGGTATTGTTGTATGGTCTTTGATAATTTAGTGCTGTGGTGTAAAAAAGTAAAAAAATAAAAACTTGAGTATTAATTGATACATTCCAGTGAGGCTGAGTATATAGCATTAAGTCAATGTTGCATGGAAGCAGGTGCTACTTTGCGGAATTACACGTAAACAATGAATTTTAAGCTTAATTTGCTATACTACGCAAAAGCAAGAGTATCTGAACGATGTAATTTATATTTTTTTTTAAACTTTATAATCCACACCAAACAGACCTTTTGTAACCAATTTAAGTCCCATGCGTTGATGTAGCATGCTGTGCTTGCTGATTAAGAAATGTATTTACGGAACTGTATTGGTTATATGATCGTAAACTTATTATTTTGATTTTTCAAATGAAGATGTCTGCAATTTGTGCTGCTAATAATAGTGGTACATCAAAAAAGTTTGAAGCATATTAATACAAATACAAAACATCAGTTTGTTGAAGGAAAATTTTGTTAAAGTTAATATTTAGATTATTCAAAGATTGATGAACAAACTTGCATACTTGATGACAAACTGTCAATGCCTTGGAAGTTAGAAATTTTGATACAATATTTGGAAAAAAAAGATTGAGGTAATTTCGAATAAATGAATTATCTTTAAAGTGACTATTTATTATGAATATTATTTTGTTATGTCAATGCTTCCATTCAAGGTGTAAAAATGTGTTACGGTTTGATCACTATGGAGTTAATGGTACATATGTTATGCTCTATATCTATAGGTTTCTTTCAGATAATCACAAGATAACCAATTTTCCACCTACCCGCATAATGCACAGGAGTTGAGTTTAGTGTGGCAAATTTCGGGTTTTATTTTATAAATATTTTTTGAATAAACCTGAATTTTCTACACATAAATTCTAACATCAAATCATCAGGCAGTGTTCTTCAAGAGGCATGAACGAATTCAAGAAAGAAAAGGAAGAATAATTTGCAGTTCACTCTCACAAGGAATATATTATGTGGAATTTGCAGTTGGTAAACATCTCAATTGATTTTGATTCTAATTCTTTGCGATGCTTGCCAATTAAGAGTTCTAACATGAAACTACTGGGCAGTCTTCTTAAAGGAACATGGATGAAATTTTTTAAAAGTCGTCAACCCCACTAATAATTACTGTAACTTACGCGTACGATATGAAATTAATACTAGTTTATGACAGTATAAAGTTACCGCATTAAGTTAAGTACCATTTGTGTATATGTATATAGATGTATATTTACTAGTCTATAGAAAGAAGATTAATTTCAATTCATTATTTATTATTATCTGTTTGCAGACTGTCTAATCTATCTCTTTTTCAATGCAAATTGCTCCTTGCCCGAAAAGTGAAAAGTAGCAATAGCGTCAAATGTAGTCATCACCCGCAAGCCTGCCAAACACACTTGTAACAGACAACCTCTCCATTCTCAATAGCCTTAAGTCCTCTTGTAACACGAAGATTCTTTCCGGTCAGGTGACGCGGCCTGCTCAACTTAGCATCCCCATCTTTGTTTTATGTAGTTAATTATCCGCGTGTATCACGGTTTTATAATAATCCCGTGAGAATCGTTTGTTTCACTGGGATGTGCCCCTGTTACTACCCGTTTTTTTCACACACTCCATCCTTAAAATCAAGCAAAATTTTTTTTTTAGTCAAGCCTTGAAAGATATACAAACAGGTCAATTCTTAGGACTAACAAGAATAGCAAGTGGGATCAATAAGTATTTACTGCTTTGTTTAAGTGTATTCCTAAAAATTTTTAAACTCTCTATAGCATCTTAATCAAATGTCCGATTCAGAATTATTAAAAAGTGTTTACCCTTGATGATAAACTATTTATAGCCACTTTTGTTTCTACCTGCGATCTAACTAAACTTTAATTTTTTTCTTTTTCGGATGGACTCTTGCCGATAACCACCTGAGGGGTTGCTTCGGCGTCTCCAGGGAGTGTGACGACTGCCAGAGCTCGCCACGAGAAGAGCCGGCAGGGAATAAAATTCAAGAACACGAAAGCTTACTGACTTAACTAGAAAAGTAAGATATTTTACCTGGCGGCCTTTTTTGCAGATAATAATGACTATTTTAATCATGTAGCATATGAATTGTATTTATCACCAACAGTTTTCTCAGCGCACGCCTAGTAATGTCCTTCACTCCCTAATAGCTTAGCTTTGTTTTGGTAAAGAAATGATTAGATTCTTTCTTTTTCTTTCTTTTCTACTTAGATAGATGATATTCATTAAAACAAGCTAATGTGACTAATCTTTTATTTTTCATTTATTCCGCTGCTACGTGTATCCGCACCGTACGTATGCTGCGCGTCATGTGCATGTGCGGTGCGCCATAGTGGCGTGTGGTGTGTTGCGCGCACGGCGCATGCATTGCGAACCTTGTGCGTGTACTGCGCACCCTGCGTACAATCGCGTCGCCACATCAGTGCTACGGACCGTGTCGCACGCCAAGCGTTGGATAAAATTTCTCTGTAAGTTATAACAATAATAATATCTTCATATGAATATCATTCTGTGACTATTGTCATTTTAATTGATCATATAATATCTCATTAAAACGTATTAAAACGGACTTTTCTGTAAGATATTCACTAAGAGACTGGTGGTGACGATCCTATTAACTTCTTTCGTGTATTGATCTGTCTAAAAACTTGGAACTACTGATATTAGACAAAGACGTAAAATAAAACAAATGAAAGCATTTTCCTAAAGACTACTTAGACTTATTATTACTTCGTTGGAGGTATTGTTTAATATCTCTTATGGTGCCACTAGGTAGACCAGGTTGATAGAATTCCTACCTCCTTCCTAAATCATCTATATATTTTAATGAGATGCAATATTTACTTTAGATTTTCTTTTTCTTTTGATTTCTGGAACGGGAGAGAAAGAGAAATTAGACTTCAGAGTAAGAAGTTTTCATACGTTTTTTTTTTAGAATCATAATATCTCTACTTATAATAATTGTAAATATAATGACTTTTACAGCGTTTCTGATATATGAGTTCCTTTTGTTAGTCTTTAATATATTATATGTAACGGGTTGTCAAAAAGGTCACCAGAGCATTAATGTCTTAGAAAAATGAATTTGAATAAACCAATATTCTACGACAATACATACAACGCAAGAGATTTTTTTTAAGATACAATTAGTGGTATGTCTAAAAATCAGGTGTTTGGTCGAATTTATGCACTTTTGTAACTCAAAGTATTTTTTTTGTAATGACCCATTCAGCCAAGCATCAGTTGCTCTTTATTAATTCACAATTTAATGTTTTTCCACTAATAAATTCTTACTTTCCGTCCTTTTAACTCTCTAAAACTCATGTTAGTTGCTCAGGTTAGGCGCTAAGGAAGGACAAGCAAACAAACACTTTTACTTTTTTAATAGTACTAGCTGAAGCCTGCTATCTTTTCTGTATAAAGCCTTCTGCTATCTTTTCTGCTATAACGGTTTTGTACAAAGCCTGTGAGAACCATATTTTGTTTCCTGAGATAAAAATCCTTAATACTCTGAAAAATAAAGGAGATTAGTTGCTTAGGTAGAACGCTAAGGAAGGACAAACAAACACACTTTCATTTACAATATTAGTATGCAAGTAAAAATAACAACTACTAATATGTCACCCATTAAATTTCCAGGTTACATTAGTACTAAATTTAATTTGGCCCCGAGACATCTTTTATTATTCTATAGCTGATAACCTTGACTTTATGTTCCTGTAATTAAAAGCGCCTTGTGGAACACAAGGTCGGGCGGAGATGATGAGAGATTCACGTGGTTGCTTTAGAAACAGATGTAACTGAAATCCTCAGTCGAATTCCTAGTACACCGCGAGTTTTTCCTTTATTTCGATTTCAGATTTATGTAAGTTAATATACAGTTATTTTAATTCTTAAACTCCACATTACTCCAAAAAAAGTAATGCCACAATAATTTATCTGATAAAGTTAACACTTTAATTAATATATAATTATTTAATATAATAATATAATATAATTATTTAAATATAATCGTATGCTATTCGTTTTTAATGTAGAGAAATGGATAACACATCACATCACGCTAGAGCATGTTGGAGCTTTTAGTCATTGGTACTCTACTATTTATTTTAATCTTAAATGGTGGTTCATCAATGCATAAAGTTCTAACATTAAATCACCGGGCAGCCTTCTGTAAGAGACATCGACGAAATTATAAAGAAGAATAATAAATAATCTTACTTAGTTCATATAAAGTTCTACACAATAGAAATTGTTTATGCATCATCCATCACTCCTAAGCATATATGTTGGAATTTATCTTTGGTAGGCATTTTAATCTAATTTTAATTTTAAATTAAGGTGCATGCCAATCTTAAGTTCTAACATGAAATCACCGGGCAGCCTTCTGCAAGAGACATCGACGAAATTATAAAGAAGAATAATAAATAATCTTACTTAGTTCATATAAAGTTCTACACAATAGAAATTGTTTATGCATCATCCATCACTCCTAAGCATATATGTTGGAATTTATCTTTGGTACGCATTTTAATCTAATTTTAATTTTAAATTAAGGTGCATGCCAATCTTAAGTTCTAACATGAAATCACCGGGCAGCCTTCTGCAAGAGACATCGACGAAATTATAAAGAAGAATAATAAATAATCTTACTTAGTTCATATAAAGTTCTACACAATAGAAATTGTTTATGCATCATCGATCACTCCTAAGCATATATGTTGGAATTTATCTTTGGTACGCATTTTAATCTAATTTTAATTTTAAATTAAGGTGCATGCCAATCTTAAGTTCTAACATGAAATCACCGGGCAGTCTTCTTCAATTAACATGGACGTAATTTTAAAGAAGAAGAGTATTTAAACCCGTTTTGAAATATTCATTTCTAATTCAACAAAAAGATGATATTTGTGACACTAAAACTAATCTCAAAATATTCCTGTTGTTTGTTGTTGTTTTTTCGAACAACAAACTCCAAGTTCATTTATATGAAGTAGGTCTTATACTAACGGTCCAAGCAGCAGTTGCACTTAAAAATTAGCAATAGTTATTCTCTCCCGAGAGAGATGAAAGCAGAACGGAGTGATCTTCCAAGCAATCTAATCATTACATCATTCACAAGTGGTATTTTTAGTGATATTGAAGCCGACATTCTTAAAGTTTTAGACAACTTTGAGAAAGCGGAAACTGAGCTGCATTTAAGACCTTTTTCCAAGTCCTGTCTAATTTTCCTGATATAGCGATGTGGACGTAATTATTTAGTTCTCCCACTGTAGTATTTCAATTAATAAATTTCTGTACACAAGATAATATGAGCAAGAACGACCAAACTTTGTTTTAAAATATTTGAACAATGAACTTGACCTGTAGATATGTAAATCAGGGCCAAAATTTTACCGCTATGCATCACTTATGGTAATTTAAAGAATATTTTTTCAACATCCACTGCACTTAAATGTGTACTTACTCATATTAAAAACCATTTTCTGGGCTCATTATTTTATAATCAATATGTCATCCTTTTAAGTGCGCAGGTTGCAGTAGTATTTGGCCCTGAGGCAATATTTGTTTGTGAGGTTTGTTTGAACACAAGACGCTCTTTATCACAGAAAAACTTCTGTAATAAGGAGCGTCTTGTGTTATTATGGGCGGAGGTGGGTTTAACTTACAAACATTTTCTTTTGCTAAGCTAGATCCATCTCTAGCCTCAGCACTCAGTCTCAGTGTTGAGGTTGGCGAAAGACCTAGGGGGCGAGTGCAAGTCATGAAGATCCCCTAGGTAAGACTGAGCGATCATCCTTCACGTGGTTGCTGCCTGTTATTTGTTTGGTTCCTTCAGAAACAGATGTAACAGAAATCCTCAGTCGAATTCCTAGTATACCGCGAATTTCTTTTTTATTTCGATGAACAATGTGTCGCGGGTAAACTATTTTTGACTAACTTATTTATTTTGCCTGACAGAAAGCAGTGGCGCAATTTGGAGACGAATTCCTGAAGAGTGTAAAATAAATGGATAACAGCAATGACACAAAATAGCAGGTAATTGTTATTTTAAAATACAGAAACGTAAAAGTCATTACACTACAGGCACGGCGACACGCAACCATGATTCTGACAAATTCTAAGTATAGTCCGCGTAAGGCCAGCATGGCGGGCTACGGCCTAAACTGTTCTCAGTACGGGAGGAGGCTCCGGTGCCCTGTTCATATGATTTTCATGAAATTTAGTATAAATGGGGATTCGGAGACGATAAATCTATCGAGCTAGGGTTTAGTTTTGAAAACGATTTATCCGTATTTTCAGGCAATTAAAAACTGCTACAATACCATTAGAATACAAAGGTAAATTTCGCTACCATCTTAGTGAGATTTTAATAGATTGCTCAAATCGGGCGCTTCCGGAACCAGAAAATCTCGGTTTGAGTCCAGATGATTATTTTTCCCCCTTTTTTTGCTTGCTATTATACTTTGAATTATAAAAACAAACACCTTCATCCAGGTATTATTATTTATGACCTGCAATGTGGTTCATACGTTCATCAAAATATTTTCCAAAAAAAGCTTAAAATGCTACCACTTCATTTAAAAATTAAAGTCGTAATTTGAATGGTTGATACTGTAGTTCAGCGAGTGAACTCTGTTTAATATTATCTGTGTAATGTTCTCACATATGTTGGATTTAAATCAGGACAAAATACTTTACGGTACATCTCGTAATTTATCTTATTTTTAAATTGGAATGCATGCCAATTATATCGTATAATTTTTGAACCTTATTTGGTGGGTCGATCTTGAATTGTAAAAATTGGTAAATACCAAAGTGATCCCAAATCAATAACATATGGTGTCCCACAGGGCACCATATGTTTTTATTCTTGGACCCCTTTTATTTTGAATATATGTCAATGACATCAGTCATAATATATCTTTACATGGTAAAGTCTGTTTATATGCTGACAACACAGGTATATTTTACTATGGACGCTCAATAAATGATCTAATAAAACTAGCGTAAGACGATCTCGATATATTGGTTATACATGAGTGGTTTCAATGTTATTTGCTTACGATTAACATATCAAAAACAAGCTATATTATTCTTATTACTATACTTATTACTATTGATGGAAAATATCTAGGGATGATACTAGATTGACAGATAACATGTAAATCACATATAAATAACGTTAACTATATTATGTCTTTTAGGATCTATGGCATCGTCCGATGTCTTTCCCGAAATGTTCGATTAAACATTTACTACTCCCTAGTTAAACCTCACCTTTACTATCTTATAGAAGTACATATCATTCAAAATTTTTTACAACTATAAAAAGGATTTATACCGAAAAAATCCAGGAACATTCATTTACAATTAAACTTTACAACTGAACAGGAACATGGATCACAACTTCGTATATATACGTAATAAAATATGCTTAAACAAACCACGAACAATTTACGTTAAGAAAAACATAAGCTTCGAAGGAGCATTATAAGTTTCATTCCTTACCTAACAAAAATTAAAATAAAACAAAATTTCAATATTTAAAAAAAAAAACTTAAAACCTTTGTAATTGACAAAATCTGCGTGCGTTCCTGGCTATGTAGTTTTCATATTTTCTTTTGATTGTTTTGTAAGTCCCGTTGTTTGAAGTTTTAATATAACAAACATAAAAATAAGTTGCAAATATTCTCATTGAGTGAAATTGAAATTTCTTTTAAGAAAATTAACATCTTTAACCACAGTATTATCTCTAATGTGAAATCATCCTTCATATAAAACACGGAGGAAATTATACAGAAGATCTTTTCGGTTTTTTTGGAAACATGGATAATTTATGATACCTGCTACAACTTAATTATATATTTTTTAAAGTCGTTCCCGTTCTTTGTGGATCTTTTGAGGTCAAGCTACGCAACGGATTTTAATGCATTTTTTATTGATACATAAATTGCTTAAAGAGGAAGTTTATGTCAAGTTTATATAAGCATACTAATATCATAAATGCGAAAGTAACTGTGTCTGTCTGTCTGTTTGTCGGTCTGTTTGTCTGTTTGTTTGTCTGTTTGTTTGTCTGTTAGTTTCCTTTTTACTAAAGGGCTGAACGGGTTTTAATGAAACATGGCAAGAAGATAGATTATATTTTGGAGATGTACGTCTTCTGTCTTACAAAATAATATTGAAGGGGATCAAATAGGCGCTGAAAGTTTTTATGAAAGACCTTTGTTTTTGAAGTTAGATACTTGGAAATTGGTTATCAGCTTAAAATAAATCTCAGTTTGGGAAAGCTGTTTTTTTTTGCTTATCTACAAACCTGTAATTTAGATAATAGCATTATTTTAAAATTTGTATAACAGTAAAGAAAATATTAAAAAAACAGAGATTGCAAGGTAGATTCAAGGTTGCATTTAGGTTAAAAATTATAAATGAATGGGCTCACGACAGGGATGCGAACGTACAACAGACCAGAAGTGTGAAATGCGGAAACCGGCCCAGTAGGAGAAGCAAAAGAGCGGGAAGATTTAGAGGTGGTCAAATTAGTACTGCAGCATAAATCATGAAAATGGTTTTCAGGTACTGCTGGAGAGACGCGATCCCAGTAATTCGTTTAATTTCGGGGCATACATTTTTTTTTCGCTGACGCAGTCGTTTGCAACATCTAGTTATGTTATATAAGTTATTTGCCAAATTCTATCCCGAAATCGTTACTCTTACTTTTCGGATTTTAGTCTGTTTGAATTTGAATTGTGAAATGACACTAAGTTTAACGGTGAAGGAAAACACCGCGACGCAACCTACATACTACCTGAGAGTTTTCCATAATGTTTTTAAAGGCGAACTTAATGTACCAATTCGCAATTGGCCAACGTGGTTGACTATTGCCTGAATCCTTTTTATTCTTAGAGGAGACCCATATAACCCTATTGTGGGCCGCTAATGGTATGAAATTACGTAGCGGTCCCTAGAAGCAAAACTTAGTCTTCAAGTTTTTAAGGGTTGTCGCGTTATTTTAGCTCTAATATATGCATATGCTATATGAACTTCCGTGTGAATGATATTATTAAATCTATTTAAGTTCCATTGTTTGAAACCAATAAAAAGCTTCCATTATTCAGCTTTATTTTTAGTATCGAGTATAGATTTTTGTAAGTTAATATTCGAAGTCATTTCAATTTTTACATTCCACATTGGCTCAAAAATTAGTCACGCCATAATAATTTTTCATATAATGTAGTAATTGTTGTCTTTTTGTTTTTGTTGCAGAGAAAAGGTTAACACATCATATCACTCAAGCACATGTTTGAATTTTTTATTGTCTTATTCCTCTATTTGTTTTAATTTTAAATAGAGATTTATGCCAATATGAAGTTCTAACCTGAAATCACCGGGCAGCCTTCTTCAAGAAACATGGACGTATTATGAAAAGGAGACTTATATTCTTACAGTAATCTTTATTTTTGCAACGTTGAAAAATTAAAAAAAAAATTATTTACAGACCATTACATCACTCATAAGCATTAGAATGGAATTTAAGTTTGACACGCATTATAATTTATTTTATTTATTAATTGGGATGTATGCTTATCTTAAGTTCTGACATGAAATCACTGAGCTGTCTTGTTTAATTTACAAGGACGAAATTATTAATAAGATGAATATTAGATATATATTGATGAAACTAAAAACAACTTAAATATATTTAATATATTCTTTTCCATTTTTTATAATAGTTTTTAAACTAAATTATTAGATTTTTTTCCAAGTAGGTCTAATATAACAAACACGTTTGAATCGTCACGTATCTGTTAATAGTGACTCGACTGTCGCACCAAGTAGCATTTGCTCTTCATAATTTCGCAATAAATATTCTGTCCTGAAAGAGACGAACGGTGCAATCTTCCAAGCAATGTTATCGTTAATTGTATACCGTTATGTAATTAATCACATTCGACACATTGCTTAAATTTCGCAATTTGTGTGTCAAAAATAACAGTAGGAATCATGTTACATAATCATATTATCAAACTAACAACAAAGAAAATAATTGCTCCATAAGTTATTCATTAAATAATGCTTAAAATACCATTGTAAGTATATTTCTAAAGATCAGGAAAATAAGATATGATATTAATGGTGTCTGAAAACTAACTGTCTTTATATTAATTTTTTCCGTAATGTTTTATAATTTTCCTACTACAGCGATGTGGATTTCATTACTTACGAGTATGTCTTCAATTGTAGTACTTCAATAAAAAATCAAGGAGTATATGTTGGAATCTAAAAGTGGCAAAATCCCAATTTAATTTAATTTTTTACTGATATTTATGCCAATTTAAAGTTACAACATAAAATCGCCAAGTAGCCTTCTTCAAGAGACACGGTACAAGTGTGTGTGTGATAAAATATATATATCGCCTAAATGATACTCCCTCAGGCCACACATTCTCATCCATAAATAAAGCCAACTTACGTACAGGAATGTCAAATTTATATGCCTCGTATTGCCTAGATTGCTTCATTCTCATTTTTAATAGCGCCACATTTGTTTTTTTACTACACGTGCCTAGTGATCTCTTCTACCGAAGCGCCCTTGTCAACATAATTCATTAAAAAGGTATTTTAATTTCTTAAAAATTGCCCTGGAAATCCGTTACTCTGCCCTGTATAACTCTGTAATATACTTATTTTTACTTTGTCTATGTTTAACTAAAGTCCACAACATACTTTTATTTTTATAATATTTCTAGCTATTGCTTGCGTTGTTTTCCGCGCCGGTTTTGTACAATTCCTTTGAAAAACATTTGTTTCCTGGATAAAAAACCTTATTACTCCCCGTCTGTAGAATTAACTCTTTGCCAAAAATCAAGTAGAATAGTTGCTTAGGTCGGGCGCTAAGGAAGGACAAACAAACACACTTTTATTTACGATATTAGTATGCAAGTAAAAATAACAATATGTCACCCATTAAATTTCCAGGTTACATTAGTACTAAAAATTTGGCCCTCAGCCATCTTTTATTATTCTATAGCTATAACCTTGATTTTTGTTTATTTTCCTGTAATAAAGAGCGCCTTGTGGAACACAAGGTCGGGCGGAGATGGGTTTAACTTACATTTTCTTTCGGTAGGCTAGATCCATCTCTAGCCTCAGCACCCAGTCCCAGTGCTGAGGTTGGCGAAAGACCTAGGGGGTGAGTGCAAGTCATGTAGATCCCCTAGGTAAGACTGAGCGATCATCCTTCACGTGGTTGCTGCCTGTTATTGGTTTGGTTCCTTAAGAAACAGATGTAACTGAAATCCTCAGTCGAATCCCTTTCTCACCTTTATACATAGTTCAAAAGTGAACAATGGCTATTAGTATGGCATAAGTAAAAATTTATTTTGATATGATATTAAATTAATTTTTATTTCTAGGTTTGTACTGCGACTGCTCTACGAAACCCTACGAAGTCTACTACTGGGTCAACATCAGGTACGAGTTCAGATCAACTACGAGAAGGTGAGCTAACCCTGTAAGATCGTGATAAACTCTATTAAAATAGATATGAAACTGAAAACTGAAACAAATTCTTTAAATTTTAATAATTTTTGAGTTCTAAACAAATAATTAAATGCTACCTTTTTTTTCTTAATTTATTCATAAAAATTGAAATATTTGAAATATTTCATTTACTATACTTTCGATACATTTTACTCGACGGCATTCTGCATCGAATGCCTGGTGCTCATATTTTTCGAAGCTTTCCTTCCACTACTTTCTATTTCTTTGCGCAAGTATCAGGCAGTATAAAATAGGCTATAATTTATCTTCAAAAACTGTTGGTGCTTTAAGAAAATTGCAATTATATAACCCACAAAATTGGGTACCACATAGTTTAAGTACTCATTATTGATTCCATAAAAGTCCGCGTGATACATATATATATCTTAATATCATAATAGGTCGCAATAGCAGCTTTTGTGTATTTTTAAATTTTATTAGATCGCCGGTAGAAACAAAAGTGATAATTGTTTTATCATAAAATTTTAATTTAGAAGTTATCGCGATTTTATAAAATTTTGGGACTACACCTAAAAAAACATTAAAGTAGTTTTAAGATACACTCAAATGAAAGAGTTCTTTTCAAAAGCTGCGCAAGATTTTTGTACAAAATAATATACAATTTGAACTACACCTAAATTGCATGCCATACATGAGATATCTCAAACAAACGCTGCTTTAAAAACAAAAATAAAACGCGGACGACGGCGCGGGCTACTAATGTGTAAAACTTTCAAAATAAAAGATTTCGGTCTTTCTTCACTTACCTAGGTATTCGAGTCCTGCAAAACAAATATATGCAAATCAAATATTTTATCAAATGTATTAGATCTTAGAACCTAATTTAGAATATTTATAGGTTGCATCATGTTACATGCTATGTTTGGTACTAATCTTAACTGTCAATATCCATAACTATACTAAGAAAGTTTTAAAACTGTGCTAGGGAAATACTTGAAATGTATTATGTATTATGGTATATAATATCCATGCATTTAGGTACTATGCAGAAGTAATTCTAGTAATAATAATGTATGTATGAAAACACTTTAAAACCTATGACGATGCTTATTTGGGAGGTGACACTGTTACTAAAAAGTCCAGTCATGGTATTGTTGTATGGTCTTTGATAATTTAGTGCTGTGGTGTAAAAAAGTAAAAAAATAAAAACTTGAGTATTAATTGATACATTCCAGTGAGGCTGAGTATATAGCATTAAGTCAATGTTGCATGGAAGCAGGTGCTACTTTGCGGAATTACACGTAAACAATGAATTTTAAGCTTAATTTGCTATACTACGCAAAAGCAAGAGTATCTGAACGATGTAATTTATATTTTTTTTTAAACTTTATAATCCACACCAAACAGACCTTTTGTAACCAATTTAAGTCCCATGCGTTGATGTAGCATGCTGTGCTTGCTGATTAAGAAATGTATTTACGGAACTGTATTGGTTATATGATCGTAAACTTATTATTTTGATTTTTCAAATGAAGATGTCTGCAATTTGTGCTGCTAATAATAGTGGTACATCAAAAAAGTTTGAAGCATATTAATACAAATACAAAACATCAGTTTGTTGAAGGAAAATTTTGTTAAAGTTAATATTTAGATTATTCAAAGATTGATGAACAAACTTGCATACTTGATGACAAACTGTCAATGCCTTGGAAGTTAGAAATTTTGATACAATATTTGGAAAAAAAAGATTGAGGTAATTTCGAATAAATGAATTATCTTTAAAGTGACTATTTATTATGAATATTATTTTGTTATGTCAATGCTTCCATTCAAGGTGTAAAAATGTGTTACGGTTTGATCACTATGGAGTTAATGGTACATATGTTATGCTCTATATCTATAGGTTTCTTTCAGATAATCACAAGATAACCAATTTTCCACCTACCCGCATAATGCACAGGAGTTGAGTTTAGTGTGGCAAATTTCGGGTTTTATTTTATAAATATTTTTTGAATAAACCTGAATTTTCTACACATAAATTCTAACATCAAATCATCAGGCAGTGTTCTTCAAGAGGCATGAACGAATTCAAGAAAGAAAAGGAAGAATAATTTGCAGTTCACTCTCACAAGGAATATATTATGTGGAATTTGCAGTTGGTAAACATCTCAATTGATTTTGATTCTAATTCTTTGCGATGCTTGCCAATTAAGAGTTCTAACATGAAACTACTGGGCAGTCTTCTTAAAGGAACATGGATGAAATTTTTTAAAAGTCGTCAACCCCACTAATAATTACTGTAACTTACGCGTACGATATGAAATTAATACTAGTTTATGACAGTATAAAGTTACCGCATTAAGTTAAGTACCATTTGTGTATATGTATATAGATGTATATTTACTAGTCTATAGAAAGAAGATTAATTTCAATTCATTATTTATTATTATCTGTTTGCAGACTGTCTAATCTATCTCTTTTTCAATGCAAATTGCTCCTTGCCCGAAAAGTGAAAAGTAGCAATAGCGTCAAATGTAGTCATCACCCGCAAGCCTGCCAAACACACTTGTAACAGACAACCTCTCCATTCTCAATAGCCTTAAGTCCTCTTGTAACACGAAGATTCTTTCCGGTCAGGTGACGCGGCCTGCTCAACTTAGCATCCCCATCTTTGTTTTATGTAGTTAATTATCCGCGTGTATCACGGTTTTATAATAATCCCGTGAGAATCGTTTGTTTCACTGGGATGTGCCCCTGTTACTACCCGTTTTTTTCACACACTCCATCCTTAAAATCAAGCAAAATTTTTTTTTTAGTCAAGCCTTGAAAGATATACAAACAGGTCAATTCTTAGGACTAACAAGAATAGCAAGTGGGATCAATAAGTATTTACTGCTTTGTTTAAGTGTATTCCTAAAAATTTTTAAACTCTCTATAGCATCTTAATCAAATGTCCGATTCAGAATTATTAAAAAGTGTTTACCCTTGATGATAAACTATTTATAGCCACTTTTGTTTCTACCTGCGATCTAACTAAACTTTAATTTTTTTCTTTTTCGGATGGACTCTTGCCGATAACCACCTGAGGGGTTGCTTCGGCGTCTCCAGGGAGTGTGACGACTGCCAGAGCTCGCCACGAGAAGAGCCGGCAGGGAATAAAATTCAAGAACACGAAAGCTTACTGACTTAACTAGAAAAGTAAGATATTTTACCTGGCGGCCTTTTTTGCAGATAATAATGACTATTTTAATCATGTAGCATATGAATTGTATTTATCACCAACAGTTTTCTCAGCGCACGCCTAGTAATGTCCTTCACTCCCTAATAGCTTAGCTTTGTTTTGGTAAAGAAATGATTAGATTCTTTCTTTTTCTTTCTTTTCTACTTAGATAGATGATATTCATTAAAACAAGCTAATGTGACTAATCTTTTATTTTTCATTTATTCCGCTGCTACGTGTATCCGCACCGTACGTATGCTGCGCGTCATGTGCATGTGCGGTGCGCCATAGTGGCGTGTGGTGTGTTGCGCGCACGGCGCATGCATTGCGAACCTTGTGCGTGTACTGCGCACCCTGCGTACAATCGCGTCGCCACATCAGTGCTACGGACCGTGTCGCACGCCAAGCGTTGGATATAATTTCTCTGTAAGTTATAACAATAATAATATCTTCATATGAATATCATTCTGTGACTATTGTCATTTTAATTGATCATATAATATCTCATTAAAACGTATTAAAACGGACTTTTCTGTAAGATATTCACTAAGAGACTGGTGGTGACGATCCTATTAACTTCTTTCGTGTATTGATCTGTCTAAAAACTTGGAACTACTGATATTAGACAAAGACGTAAAATAAAACAAATGAAAGCATTTTCCTAAAGACTACTTAGACTTATTATTACTTCGTTGGAGGTATTGTTTAATATCTCTTATGGTGCCACTAGGTAGACCAGGTTGATAGAATTCCTACCTCCTTCCTAAATCATCTATATATTTTAATGAGATGCAATATTTACTTTAGATTTTCTTTTTCTTTTGATTTCTGGAACGGGAGAGAAAGAGAAATTAGACTTCAGAGTAAGAAGTTTTCATACGTTTTTTTTTTAGAATCATAATATCTCTACTTATAATAATTGTAAATATAATGACTTTTACAGTAGAACGCTAAGGAAGGACAAACAAACACACTTTCATTTACAATATTAGTATGCAAGTAAAAATAACAACTACTAATATGTCACCCATTAAATTTCCAGGTTACATTAGTACTAAATTTAATTTGGCCCCGAGACATCTTTTATTATTCTATAGCTGATAACCTTGACTTTATGTTCCTGTAATTAAAAGCGATGATGAGAGATTCACGTGGTTGCTTTAGAAACAGATGTAACTGAAATCCTCAGTCGAATTCCTAGTACACCGCGAGTTTTTCCTTTATTTCGATTTCAGATTTATGTAAGTTAATATACAGTTATTTTAATTCTTAAACTCCACATTACTCCAAAAAAAGTAATGCCACAATAATTTATCTGATAAAGTTAACACTTTAATTAAACCATAATAATATAATATAATTATTTAAATATAATCGTATGCTATTCGTTTTTAATGTAGAGAAATGGATAACACATCACATCACGCAAGAGCATGTTGGAGCTTTTAGTCATTGGTACACTACTATTTATTTTAATCTTAAATGGTGGTTCATCAATGCATAAAGTTCTAACATTAAATCACCGGGCAGCCTTCTGCAAGAGACATCGACGAAATTATAAAGAAGAATTAAATAATCTTACTTATTTCTACACAATAGAAATTGTTTATGCATCATCCATCACTCCTAAGCATATATGTTGGAATTTATCTTTGGTAGGCATTTTAATCTAATTTTAATTTTAAATTAAGGTGCATGCCAATCTTAAGTTCTAACATGAAATCACCGGGCAGCCTTCTGCAAGAGACATCGACGAAATTATAAAGAAGAATAATAAATAATCTTACTTAGTTTATATAAAGTTCTACACAATAGAAATTGTTTATGCATCATCCATCACTCCTAAGCATATATGTTGGAATTTATCACCGGGCAGTCTTCTTCAATTAACATGGACGTAATTTTAAAGAAGAAGAGTATTTAAACCCGTTTTGAAATATTCATTTCTAATTCAACAAAAAGATGATATTTGTGACACTAAAACTAATCTCAAAATATTCCTGTTGTTGTTGTTTTTTCGAACAACAAACTCCAAGTTCATTTATATGAAGTAGGTCTTATACTAACGGTCCAAGCAGCAGTTGCACTTAAAAATTTGCAATAGTTATTCTCTCCCGAGAGAGATGAAAGCAGAACGGAGTGATCTTCCAAGCAATCTAATCATTACATCATTCACAAGTGGTATTTTTAGTGATATTGAAGCCGACATTCTTAAAGTTTTAGACAACTTTGAGAAAGCTGAAACTGAGCTGCATTTAAGACCTTTTTCCAAGTCCTGTCTAATTTTCCTGATATAGCGATGTGGACGTAATTATTTAGTTCTCCCACTGTAGTATTTCAATTAATAAATTTCTGTACACAAGATAATATGAGCAAGAACGACCAAACTTTGTTTTAAAATATTTGAACAATGAACTTGACCTGTAGATATGTAAATCAGGGCCAAAATTTTACCGCTATGCATCACTTATGGTTATTTAAAGAATATTTTTTCATCATCCACTGCACTTAAATGTGTACTTACTCATATTAAAAACCATTTTCTGGGCTCATTATTTTATAATCAATATGTCATCCTTTTAAGTGCGCAGGTTGCAGTAGTATTTGGCCCTGAGGCAATATTTGTTTGTGAGGTTTGTTTGAACACAAGACGCTCTTTATCACAGAAAAACTTCTGTAATAAGGAGCGTCTTGTGTTATTATGGGCGGAGGTGGGTTTAACTTACAAACATTTTCTTTTGCTAAGCTAGATCCATCTCTAGCCTCAGCACTCAGTCTCAGTGTTGAGGTTGGCGAAAGACCTAGGGGGCGAGTGCAAGTCATGAAGATCCCCTAGGTAAGACTGAGCGATCATCCTTCACGTGGTTGCTGCCTGTTATTTGTTTGGTTCCTTCAGAAACAGATGTAACAGAAATCCTCAGTCGAATTCCTAGTATACCGCAAATTTCTTCTTTATTCGATGAACAATGTGTCGCGGGTAAACTATTTTTGACTAACTTATTTATTTTGCCTGACAGAAAGCAGTGGCGCAATTTGGAGACGAATTCCTGAAGAGTGTAAAATAAATGGATAACAGCAATGACACAAAATAGCAGGTAATTGTTATTTTAAAATACAGAAACGTAAAAGTCATTACACTACAGGCACGGCGACACGCAACCATGATTCTGACAAATTCTAAGTATAGTCCGCGTAAGGCCAGCATGGCGGGCTACGGCCTAAACTGTTCTCAGTACGGGAGGAGGCTCCGGTGCCCTGTTCATATGATTTTCATGAAATTTAGTATAAATGGGGATTCGGAGACGATAAATCTATCGAGCTAGGGTTTAGTTTTGAAAACGATTTATCCGTATTTTCAGGCAATTAAAAACTGCTACAATACCATTAGAATACAAAGGTAATTTTCGCTACCATCTTAGTGAGATTTTAATAGATTGCTCAAATCGGGCGCTTCCGGAACCAGAAAATCTCGGTTTGAGTCCAGATGATTATTTTTCCCCCTTTTTTTGCTTGCTATTATACTTTGAATTATCAAAACAAACACCTTCATCCAGGTATTATTATTTATGACCTGCAATGTGGTTCATACGTTCATCAAAATATTTTCCAAAAAAAGCTTAAAATGCTACCACTTCATTTAAAAATTAAAGTCGTAATTTGAATGGTTGATACTGTAGTTCAGCGAGTGAACTCTGTTTAATATTATCTGTGTAATGTTCTCACATATGTTGGATTTAAATCAGGACAAAATACTTTACGGTACATCTCGTAATTTATCTTATTTTTAAATTGGAATGCATGCCAATTATATCGTATAATTTTTGAACCTTATTTGGTGGGTCGATCTTGAATTGTAAAAATTGGTAAATACCAAAGTGATCCCAAATCAATAACATATGGTGTCCCACAGGGCACCATATGTTTTTATTCTTGGACCCCTTTTATTTTGAATATATGTCAATGACATCAGTCATAATATATCTTTACATGGTAAAGTCTGTTTATATGCTGACAACACAGGTATATTTTACTATGGACGCTCAATAAATGATCTAATAAAACTAGCGTAAGACGATCTCGATATATTGGTTATACATGAGTGGTTTCAATGTTATTTGCTTACGATTAACATATCAAAAACAAGCTATATTATTCTTATTACTATACTTATTACTATTGATGGAAAATATCTAGGGATGATACTAGATTGACAGATAACATGTAAATCACATATAAATAACGTTAACTATATTATGTCTTTTAGGATCTATGGCATCGTCCGATGTCTTTCCCGAAATGTTCGATTAAACATTTACTACTCCCTAGTTAAACCTCACCTTTACTATCTTATAGAAGTACATATCATTCAAAATTTTTTACAACTATAAAAAGGATTTATACCGAAAAAATCCAGGAACATTCATTTACAATTAAACTTTACAACTGAACAGGAACATGGATCACAACTTCGTATATATACGTAATAAAATATGCTTAAACAAACCACGAACAATTTACGTTAAGAAAAACATAAGCTTCGAAGGAGCATTATAAGTTTCATTCCTTACCTAACAAAAATTAAAATAAAACAAAATTTCAATATTTAAAAAAAAAAACTTAAAACCTTTGTAATTGACAAAATCTGCGTGCGTTCCTGGCTATGTAGTTTTCATATTTTCTTTTGATTGTTTTGTAAGTCCCGTTGTTTGAAGTTTTAATATAACAAACATAAAAATAAGTTGCAAATATTCTCATTGAGTGAAATTGAAATTTCTTTTAAGAAAATTAACATCTTTAACCACAGTATTATCTCTAATGTGAAATCATCCTTCATATAAAACACGGAGGAAATTATACAGAAGATCTTTTCGGTTTTTTTGGAAACATGGATAATTTATGATACCTGCTACAACTTAATTATATATTTTTTAAAGTCGTTCCCGTTCTTTGTGGATCTTTTGAGGTCAAGCTACGCAACGGATTTTAATGCATTTTTTATTGATACATAAATTGCTTAAAGAGGAAGTTTATGTCAAGTTTATATAAGCATACTAATATCATAAATGCGAAAGTAACTGTGTCTGTCTGTCTGTTTGTCGGTCTGTTTGTCTGTTTGTTTGTCTGTTTGTTTGTCTGTTAGTTTCCTTTTTACTAAAGGGCTGAACGGGTTTTAATGAAACATGGCAAGAAGATAGATTATATTTTGGAGATGTACGTCTTCTGTCTTACAAAATAATATTGAAGGGGATCAAATAGGCGCTGAAAGTTTTTATGAAAGACCTTTGTTTTTGAAGTTAGATACTTGGAAATTGGTTATCAGCTTAAAATAAATCTCAGTTTGGGAAAGCTGTTTTTTTTTGCTTATCTACAAACCTGTAATTTAGATAATAGCATTATTTTAAAATTTGTATAACAGTAAAGAAAATATTAAAAAAACAGAGATTGCAAGGTAGATTCAAGGTTGCATTTAGGTTAAAAATTATAAATGAATGGGCTCACGACAGGGATGCGAACGTACAACAGACCAGAAGTGTGAAATGCGGAAACCGGCCCAGTAGGAGAAGCAAAAGAGCGGGAAGATTTAGAGGTGGTCAAATTAGTACTGCAGCATAAATCATGAAAATGGTTTTCAGGTACTGCTGGAGAGACGCGATCCCAGTAATTCGTTTAATTTCGGGGCATACATTTTTTTTTCGCTGACGCAGTCGTTTGCAACATCTAGTTATGTTATATAAGTTATTTGCCAAATTCTATCCCGAAATCGTTACTCTTACTTTTCGGATTTTAGTCTGTTTGAATTTGAATTGTGAAATGACACTAAGTTTAACGGTGAAGGAAAACACCGCGACGCAACCTACATACTACCTGAGAGTTTTCCATAATGTTTTTAAAGGCGAACTTAATGTACCAATTCGCAATTGGCCAACGTGGTTGACTATTGCCTGAATCCTTTTTATTCTTAGAGGAGACCCATATAACCCTATTGTGGGCCGCTAATGGTATGAAATTACGTAGCGGTCCCTAGAAGCAAAACTTAGTCTTCAAGTTTTTAAGGGTTGTCGCGTTATTTTAGCTCTAATATATGCATATGCTATATGAACTTCCGTGTGAATGATATTATTAAATCTATTTAAGTTCCATTGTTTGAAACCAATAAAAAGCTTCCATTATTCAGCTTTATTTTTAGTATCGAGTATAGATTTTTGTAAGTTAATATTCGAAGTCATTTCAATTTTTACATTCCACATTGGCTCAAAAATTAGTCACGCCATAATAATTTTTCATATAATGTAGTAATTGTTGTCTTTTTGTTTTTGTTGCAGAGAAAAGGTTAACACATCATATCACTCAAGCACATGTTTGAATTTTTTATTGTCTTATTCCTCTATTTGTTTTAATTTTAAATAGAGATTTATGCCAATATGAAGTTCTAACCTGAAATCACCGGGCAGCCTTCTTCAAGAAACATGGACGTATTATGAAAAGGAGACTTATATTCTTACAGTAATCTTTATTTTTGCAACGTTGAAAAATTAAAAAAAAAATTATTTACAGACCATTACATCACTCATAAGCATTAGAATGGAATTTAAGTTTGACACGCATTATAATTTATTTTATTTATTAATTGGGATGTATGCTTATCTTAAGTTCTGACATGAAATCACTGAGCTGTCTTGTTTAATTTACAAGGACGAAATTATTAATAAGATGAATATTAGATATATATTGATGAAACTAAAAACAACTTAAATATATTTAATATATTCTTTTCCATTTTTTATAATAGTTTTTAAACTAAATTATTAGATTTTTTTCCAAGTAGGTCTAATATAACAAACACGTTTGAATCGTCACGTATCTGTTAATAGTGACTCGACTGTCGCACCAAGTAGCATTTGCTCTTCATAATTTCGCAATAAATATTCTGTCCTGAAAGAGACGAACGGTGCAATCTTCCAAGCAATGTTATCGTTAATTGTATACCGTTATGTAATTAATCACATTCGACACATTGCTTAAATTTCGCAATTTGTGTGTCAAAAATAACAGTAGGAATCATGTTACATAATCATATTATCAAACTAACAACAAAGAAAATAATTGCTCCATAAGTTATTCATTAAATAATGCTTAAAATACCATTGTAAGTATATTTCTAAAGATCAGGAAAATAAGATATGATATTAATGGTGTCTGAAAACTAACTGTCTTTATATTAATTTTTTCCGTAATGTTTTATAATTTTCCTACTACAGCGATGTGGATTTCATTACTTACGAGTATGTCTTCAATTGTAGTATTTCAATAAAAAATCAAGGAGTATATGTTGGAATCTAAAAGTGGCAAAATCCCAATTTAATTTAATTTTTTACTGATATTTATGCCAATTTAAAGTTACAACATAAAATCGCCAAGTAGCCTTCTTCAAGAGACACGGTACAAGTGTGTGTGTGATAAAATATATATATCGCCTAAATGATACTCCCTCAGGCCACACATTCTCATCCATAAATAAAGCCAACTTACGTACAGGAATGTCAAATTTATATGCCTCGTATTGCCTAGATTGCTTCATTCTCATTTTTAATAGCGCCACATTTGTTTTTTTACTACACGTGCCTAGTGATCTCTTCTACCGAAGCGCCCTTGTCAACATAATTCATTAAAAAGGTATTTTAATTTCTTAAAAATTGCCCTGGAAATCCGTTACTCTGCCCTGTATAACTCTGTAATATACTTATTTTTACTTTGTCTATGTTTAACTAAAGTCCACAACATACTTTTATTTTTATAATATTTCTAGCTATTGCTTGCGTTGTTTTCCGCGCCGGTTTTGTACAATTCCTTTGAAAAACATTTGTTTCCTGGATAAAAAACCTTATTACTCCCCGTCTGTAGAATTAACTCTTTGCCAAAAATCAAGTAGAATAGTTGCTTAGGTCGGGCGCTAAGGAAGGACAAACAAACACACTTTTATTTACGATATTAGTATGCAAGTAAAAATAACAATATGTCACCCATTAAATTTCCAGGTTACATTAGTACTAAAAATTTGGCCCTCAGCCATCTTTTATTATTCTATAGCTATAACCTTGATTTTTGTTTATTTTCCTGTAATAAAGAGCGCCTTGTGGAACACAAGGTCGGGCGGAGATGGGTTTAACTTACATTTTCTTTCGGTAGGCTAGATCCATCTCTAGCCTCAGCACCCAGTCCCAGTGCTGAGGTTGGCGAAAGACCTAGGGGGTGAGTGCAAGTCATGTAGATCCCCTAGGTAAGACTGAGCGATCATCCTTCACGTGGTTGCTGCCTGTTATTGGTTTGGTTCCTTAAGAAACAGATGTAACTGAAATCCTCAGTCGAATCCCTTTCTCACCTTTATACATAGTTCAAAAGTGAACAATGGCTATTAGTATGGCATAAGTAAAAATTTATTTTGATATGATATTAAATTTATTTTTATTTCTAGGTTTGTACTGCGACTGCTCTACGAAACCCTACGAAGTCTACTACTGGGTCAACATCAGGTACGAGTTCAGATCAACTACGAGAAGGTGAGCTAACCCTGTAAGATCGTGATAAACTCTATTAAAATAGATATGAAACTGAAAACTGAAACAAATTCTTTAAATTTTAATAATTTTTGAGTTCTAAACAAATAATTAAATGCTACCTTTTTTTTCTTAATTTATTCATAAAAATTTAAATATTTCATGTACTATACTTTCGATACATTTTACTCGACGGCATTCTGCATCGAATGCCTGGTGCTCATATTTTTCGAAGCTTTCCTTCCACTACTTTCTATTTCTTTGCGCAAGTATCAGGCAGTATAAAATAGGCTATAATTTATCTTCAAAAACTGTTGGTGCTTTAAGAAAATTGCAATTATATAACCCACAAAATTGGGTACCACATAGTTTAAGTACTCATTATTGATTCCATAAAAGTCCGCGTGATACATATATATATCTTAATATCATAATAGGTCGCAATAGCAGCTTTTGTGTATTTTTAAATTTTATTAGATCGCCGGTAGAAACAAAAGTGATAATTGTTTTATCATAAAATTTTAATTTAGAAGTTATCGCGATTTTATAAAATTTTGGGACTACACCTAAAAAAACATTAAAGTAGTTTTAAGATACACTCAAATGAAAGAGTTCTTTTCAAAAGCTGCGCAAGATTTTTGTACAAAATAATATACAATTTGAACTACACCTAAATTGCATGCCATACATGAGATATCTCAAACAAACGCTGCTTTAAAAACAAAAATAAAACGCGGACGACGGCGCGGGCTACTAATATGTAAAACTTTCAAAATAAAAGATTTCGGTCTTTCTTCACTTACCTAGGTATTCGAGTCCTGCAAAACAAATATATGCAAATCAAATATTTTATCAAATGTATTAGATCTTAGAACCTAATTTAGAATATTTATAGGTTGCATCATGTTACATGCTATGTTTGGTACTAATCTTAACTGTCAATATCCATAACTATACTAAGAAAGTTTTAAAACTGTGCTAGGGAAATACTTGAAATGTATTATGGTATATAATATCCATGCATTTAGGTACTATGCAGAAGTAATTCTAGTAATAATAATGTATGTATGAAAACACTTTAAAACCTATGACGATGCTTATTTGGGAGGTGACACTGTTACTAAAAAGTCCAGTCATGGTATTGTTGTATGGTCTTTGATAATTTAGTGCTGTGGTGTAAAAAAGTAAAAAAATAAAAACTTGAGTATTAATTGATACATTCCAGTGAGGCTGAGTATATAGCATTAAGTCAATGTTGCATGGAAGCAGGTGCTACTTTGCGGAATTACACGTAAACAATGAATTTTAAGCTTAATTTGCTATACTACGCAAAAGCAAGAGTATCTGAACGATGTAATTTATATTTTTTTTTAAACTTTATAATCCACACCAAACAGACCTTTTGTAACCAATTTAAGTCCCATGCGTTGATGTAGCATGCTGTGCTTGCTGATTAAGAAATGTATTTACGGAACTGTATTGGTTATATGATCGTAAACTTATTATTTTGATTTTTCAAATGAAGATGTCTGCAATTTGTGCTGCTAATAATAGTGGTACATCAAAAAAGTTTGAAGCATATTAATACAAATACAAAACATCAGTTTGTTGAAGGAAAATTTTGTTAAAGTTAATATTTAGATTATTCAAAGATTGATGAACAAACTTGCATACTTGATGACAAACTGTCAATGCCTTGGAAGTTAGAAATTTTGATACAATATTTGGAAAAAAAAGATTGAGGTAATTTCGAATAAATGAATTATCTTTAAAGTGACTATTTATTATGAATATTATTTTGTTATGTCAATGCTTCCATTCAAGGTGTAAAAATGTGTTACGGTTTGATCACTATGGAGTTAATGGTACATATGTTATGCTCTATATCTATAGGTTTCTTTCAGATAATCACAAGATAACCAATTTTCCACCTACCCGCATAATGCACAGGAGTTGAGTTTAGTGTGGCAAATTTCGGGTTTTATTTTATAAATATTTTTTGAATAAACCTGAATTTTCTACACATAAATTCTAACATCAAATCATCAGGCAGTGTTCTTCAAGAGGCATGAACGAATTCAAGAAAGAAAAGGAAGAATAATTTGCAGTTCACTCTCACAAGGAATATATTATGTGGAATTTGCAGTTGGTAAACATCTCAATTGATTTTGATTCTAATTCCTTGCGATGCTTGCCAATTAAGAGTTCTAACATGAAACTACTGGGCAGTCTTCTTAAAGGAACATGGATGAAATATTTTAAACGTCGTCAACCCCACTAATAATTACTGTAACTTACGCGTACGATATGAAATTAATACTAGTTTATGACAGTATAAAGTTACCGTATTAAGTTAAGTACCATTTGTGCATATGTATATAGATGTATATTTACTAGTCTATAGAAAGAAGATTAATTTCAATTCATTATTTATTATTATCTGTTTGCAGACTGTCTAATCTATCTCTTTTTCAATGCAAATTGCTCCTTGCCCGAAAAGTGAAAAGTAGCAATAGCGTCAAATGTAGTCAACACCCGCAAGCCTGCCAAACACACTTGTAACAGACAACCTCTCCATTCTCAATAGCCTTAAGTCCTCTTGTAACACGAAGATTCTTTCCGGTCAGGTGACGCGGCCTGCTCAACTTAGCATCCCCATCTTTGTTTTATGTAGTTAATTATCCGCGTGTATCACGGTTTTATAATAATCCCGTGAGAATCGTTTGTTTCACTGGGATGTGCCCCTGTTACTACCCGTTTTTTTCACACACTCCATCCTTGAAATCAAGCAAAATTTTTTTTTTAGTCAAGCCTTGAAAGATATACAAACAGGTCAATTCCTAGGACTAACACGAATAGCAAGTGGGATCAATAAGTATTTACTGCTTTATTTAAGTGTATTCCTAAAAATTTTTAAACTCTCTATAGCATCTTAATCAAATGTCCGATTCAGAATTATTAAAAAGTGTTTACCCTTGATGATAAACTATTTATACCCACTTTTGTTTCTACCTGCGATCTAACTAAACTTAAATTTTTTTCTTTTTCGGATGGACTCTTGCTGATAACCACCTGAGGGGTTGCTTCGGCGTCTCCAGGGAGTGTGACGACTGCCAGAGCTCGCCACGAAAAGAGCCGGCAGGGAATAAAATTCAAGAACACGAAAGCTTACTGACTTAACTAGAAAAGTAAGATATTTTACCTAGCGGCCTTTTTTGCAGATAATAATGACTATTTTAATCATGTAGCATATGAATTGTATGTATCACCAACAGTTTTCTCAGCGCACGCCAAGTAATGTCCTTCACTCCCTAATAGCTTAGCTTTGTTTTGGTAAAGAAATGATTAGATTCTTTCTTCTTCTTTCTAATTTAGGTTTCTTTCTTTTCTACTTAGATAGATGATATTCATTAAAACAAGCTAATGTGACTAATCTTTTATTTTTCATTTATTCCGCTGCTACGTGTATCCGCACCGTACGTATGCTGCGCGTCCTGTGCATGTGCGGTGCGCCATAGTGGCGTGTGGTGTGTTGCGCGCACGGCGCATGCATTGCGAACCTTGTGCGTGTACTGCGCACCCTGCGTACAATCGCGTCGCCACATCAGTGCTACGGACCGTGTCGCACGCCAAGCGTTGGATATAATTTCTCTGTAAGTTATAACAATAATAATATCTTCATATGAATATCATTCTGTGACTATTGTCATTTTAATTGATCATATAGTATCTCATTAAAACGTATTAAAACGGACTTTTCTGTAAGATATTCACTAAGAGACTGGTGGTGACGATCCTATTAACTTATTTCGTGTATTGATCTGTCTAAAAACTTGGAACTACTGATATTAGACAAAGACGTAAAATAAAACAAATGAAAGCATTTTCCTAAAGACTACTTAGACTTATTATTACTTTCTTGGAGGTATTGTTTAATATCTCTTATGGTGCCACTATAATCATCTATATATTTTAATGAGATGCAATATTTACTTTAGATTTTCTTTTTCTTTTGATTTCTGGAACGGGAGAGAAAGAGAAATTAGACTTCAGAGTAAGAAGTTTTCATACGTTTTTTTTTTAGAATCATAATATCTCTACTTATAATAATTGTAAATATAATGACTTTTACAGCGTTTCTGATATATGAGTTCCTTTTGTTAGTCTTTAATATATTATATGTAACGGGTTGTCAAAAAGGTCACCAGAGCATTAATGTCTTAGAAAAATGAATTTGAATAAACCAATATTCTACGACAATACATACAACGCAAGAGATTTTTTTTAAGATACAATTAGTGGTATGTCTAAAAATCAGGTGTTTGGTCGAATTTATGCACTTTTGTAACTCAAAGTATTTTTTTTGTAATGACCCATTCAGCCAAGCATCAGTTGCTCTTTATTAATTCACAATTTAATGTTTTTCCACTAATAAATTCTTACTTTCCGTCCTTTTAACTCTCTAAAACTCATGTTAGTTGCTCAGGTTAGGCGCTAAGGAAGGACAAGCAAACAAACACTTTTACTTTTTTAATAGTACTAGCTGAAGCCTGCTATCTTTTCTGTATAAAGCCTTCTGCTATCTTTTCTGCTATAACGGTTTTGTACAAAGCCTGTGAGAACCATATTTTGTTTCCTGAGATAAAAATCCTTAATACTCTGAAAAATAAAGGAGATTAGTTGCTTAGGTAGAACGCTAAGGAAGGACAAACAAACACACTTTCATTTACAATATTAGTATGCAAGTAAAAATAACAACTACTAATATGTCACCCATTAAATTTCCAGGTTACATTAGTACTAAATTTAATTTGGCCCCGAGACATCTTTTATTATTCTATAGCTGATAACCTTGACTTTATGTTCCTGTAATTAAAAGCGCCTTGTGGAACACAAGGTCGGGCGGAGATGATGAGAGATTCACGTGGTTGCTTTAGAAACAGATGTAACTGAAATCCTCAGTCGAATTCCTAGTACACCGCGAGTTTTTCCTTTATTTCGATTTCAGATTTATGTAAGTTAATATACAGTTATTTTAATTCTTAAACTCCACATTACTCCAAAAAAAGTAATGCCACAATAATTTATCTGATAAAGTTAACACTTTAATTAATATAATTATTTAATATAATAATATAATATAATTATTTAAATATAATCGTATGCTATTCGTTTTTAATGTAGAGAAATGGATAACACATCACATCACGCTAGAGCATGTTGGAGCTTTTAGTCATTGGTACTCTACTATTTATTTTAATCTTAAATGGTGGTTCATCAATGCATAAAGTTCTAACATTAAATCACCGGGCAGCCTTCTGTAAGAGACATCGACGAAATTATAAAGAAGAATAATAAATAATCTTACTTAGTTCATATAAAGTTCTACACAATAGAAATTGTTTATGCATCATCCATCACTCCTAAGCATATATGTTGGAATTTATCTTTGGTAGGCATTTTAATCTAATTTTAATTTTAAATTAAGGTGCATGCCAATCTTAAGTTCTAACATGAAATCACCGGGCAGCCTTCTGCAAGAGACATCGACGAAATTATAAAGAAGAATAATAAATAATCTTACTTAGTTCATATAAAGTTCTACACAATAGAAATTGTTTATGCATCATCCATCACTCCTAAGCATATATGTTGGAATTTATCACCGGGCAGTCTTCTTCAATTAACATGGACGTAATTTTAAAGAAGAAGAGTATTTAAACCCGTTTTGAAATATTCATTTCTAATTCAACAAAAAGATGATATTTGTGACACTAAAACTAATCTCAAAATATTCCTGTTGTTTGTTGTTGTTTTTTCGAACAACAAACTCCAAGTTCATTTATATGAAGTAGGTCTTATACTAACGGTCCAAGCAGCAGTTGCACTTAAAAATTTGCAATAGTTATTCTCTCCCACGCAGTGCAGTTATGAAAGCAGAACGGAGTGATCTTCCAAGCAATCTAATCATTACATCATTCACAAGTGGTATTTTTAGTGATATTGAAGCCGACATTCTTAAAGTTTTAGACAACTTTGAGAAAGCTGAAACTGAGCTGCATTTAAGACCTTTTTCCAAGTCCTGTCTAATTTTCCTGATATAGCGATGTGGACGTAATTATTTAGTTCTCCCACTGTAGTATTTCAATTAATAAATTTCTGTACACAAGATAATATGAGCAAGAACGACCAAACTTTGTTTTAAAATATTTGAACAATGAACTTGACCTGTAGATATGTAAATCAGGGCCAAAATTTTACCGCTATGCATCACTTATGGTTATTTAAAGAATATTTTTTCATCATCCACTGCACTTAAATGTGTACTTACTCATATTAAAAACCATTTTCTGGGCTCATTATTTTATAATCAATATGTCATCCTTTTAAGTGCGCAGGTTGCAGTAGTATTTGGCCCTGAGGCAATATTTGTTTGTGAGGTTTGTTTGAACACAAGACGCTCTTTATCACAGAAAAACTTCTGTAATAAGGAGCGTCTTGTGTTATTATGGGCGGAGGTGGGTTTAACTTACAAACATTTTCTTTTGCTAAGCTAGATCCATCTCTAGCCTCAGCACTCAGTCTCAGTGTTGAGGTTGGCGAAAGACCTAGGGGGCGAGTGCAAGTCATGAAGATCCCCTAGGTAAGACTGAGCGATCATCCTTCACGTGGTTGCTGCCTGTTATTTGTTTGGTTCCTTCAGAAACAGATGTAACAGAAATCCTCAGTCGAATTCCTAGTATACCGCAAATTTCTTCTTTATTCGATGAACAATGTGTCGCGGGTAAACTATTTTTGACTAACTTATTTATTTTGCCTGACAGAAAGCAGTGGCGCAATTTGGAGACGAATTCCTGAAGAGTGTAAAATAAATGGATAACAGCAATGACACAAAATAGCAGGTAATTGTTATTTTAAAATACAGAAACGTAAAAGTCATTACACTACAGGCACGGCGACACGCAACCATGATTCTGACAAATTCTAAGTATAGTCCGCGTAAGGCCAGCATGGCGGGCTACGGCCTAAACTGTTCTCAGTACGGGAGGAGGCTCCGGTGCCCTGTTCATATGATTTTCATGAAATTTAGTATAAATGGGGATTCGGAGACGATAAATCTATCGAGCTAGGGTTTAGTTTTGAAAACGATTTATCCGTATTTTCAGGCAATTAAAAACTGCTACAATACCATTAGAATACAAAGGTAATTTTCGCTACCATCTTAGTGAGATTTTAATAGATTGCTCAAATCGGGCGCTTCCGGAACCAGAAAATCTCGGTTTGAGTCCAGATGATTATTTTTCCCCCTTTTTTTGCTTGCTATTATACTTTGAATTATCAAAACAAACACCTTCATCCAGGTATTATTATTTATGACCTGCAATGTGGTTCATACGTTCATCAAAATATTTTCCAAAAAAAGCTTAAAATGCTACCACTTCATTTAAAAATTAAAGTCGTAATTTGAATGGTTGATACTGTAGTTCAGCGAGTGAACTCTGTTTAATATTATCTGTGTAATGTTCTCACATATGTTGGATTTAAATCAGGACAAAATACTTTACGGTACATCTCGTAATTTATCTTATTTTTAAATTGGAATGCATGCCAATTATATCGTATAATTTTTGAACCTTATTTGGTGGGTCGATCTTGAATTGTAAAAATTGGTAAATACCAAAGTGATCCCAAATCAATAACATATGGTGTCCCACAGGGCACCATATGTTTTTATTCTTGGACCCCTTTTATTTTGAATATATGTCAATGACATCAGTCATAATATATCTTTACATGGTAAAGTCTGTTTATATGCTGACAACACAGGTATATTTTACTATGGACGCTCAATAAATGATCTAATAAAACTAGCGTAAGACGATCTCGATATATTGGTTATACATGAGTGGTTTCAATGTTATTTGCTTACGATTAACATATCAAAAACAAGCTATATTATTCTTATTACTATACTTATTACTATTGATGGAAAATATCTAGGGATGATACTAGATTGACAGATAACATGTAAATCACATATAAATAACGTTAACTATATTATGTCTTTTAGGATCTATGGCATCGTCCGATGTCTTTCCCGAAATGTTCGATTAAACATTTACTACTCCCTAGTTAAACCTCACCTTTACTATCTTATAGAAGTACATATCATTCAAAATTTTTTACAACTATAAAAAGGATTTATACCGAAAAAATCCAGGAACATTCATTTACAATTAAACTTTACAACTGAACAGGAACATGGATCACAACTTCGTATATATACGTAATAAAATATGCTTAAACAAACCACGAACAATTTACGTTAAGAAAAACATAAGCTTCGAAGGAGCATTATAAGTTTCATTCCTTACCTAACAAAAATTAAAATAAAACAAAATTTCAATATTTAAAAAAAAAAACTTAAAACCTTTGTAATTGACAAAATCTGCGTGCGTTCCTGGCTATGTAGTTTTCATATTTTCTTTTGATTGTTTTGTAAGTCCCGTTGTTTGAAGTTTTAATATAACAAACATAAAAATAAGTTGCAAATATTCTCATTGAGTGAAATTGAAATTTCTTTTAAGAAAATTAACATCTTTAACCACAGTATTATCTCTAATGTGAAATCATCCTTCATATAAAACACGGAGGAAATTATACAGAAGATCTTTTCGGTTTTTTTGGAAACATGGATAATTTATGATACCTGCTACAACTTAATTATATATTTTTTAAAGTCGTTCCCGTTCTTTGTGGATCTTTTGAGGTCAAGCTACGCAACGGATTTTAATGCATTTTTTATTGATACATAAATTGCTTAAAGAGGAAGTTTATGTCAAGTTTATATAAGCATACTAATATCATAAATGCGAAAGTAACTGTGTCTGTCTGTCTGTTTGTCGGTCTGTTTGTCTGTTTGTTTGTCTGTTTGTTTGTCTGTTAGTTTCCTTTTTACTAAAGGGCTGAACGGGTTTTAATGAAACATGGCAAGAAGATAGATTATATTTTGGAGATGTACGTCTTCTGTCTTACAAAATAATATTGAAGGGGATCAAATAGGCGCTGAAAGTTTTTATGAAAGACCTTTGTTTTTGAAGTTAGATACTTGGAAATTGGTTATCAGCTTAAAATAAATCTCAGTTTGGGAAAGCTGTTTTTTTTTGCTTATCTACAAACCTGTAATTTAGATAATAGCATTATTTTAAAATTTGTATAACAGTAAAGAAAATATTAAAAAAACAGAGATTGCAAGGTAGATTCAAGGTTGCATTTAGGTTAAAAATTATAAATGAATGGGCTCACGACAGGGATGCGAACGTACAACAGACCAGAAGTGTGAAATGCGGAAACCGGCCCAGTAGGAGAAGCAAAAGAGCGGGAAGATTTAGAGGTGGTCAAATTAGTACTGCAGCATAAATCATGAAAATGGTTTTCAGGTACTGCTGGAGAGACGCGATCCCAGTAATTCGTTTAATTTCGGGGCATACATTTTTTTTTCGCTGACGCAGTCGTTTGCAACATCTAGTTATGTTATATAAGTTATTTGCCAAATTCTATCCCGAAATCGTTACTCTTACTTTTCGGATTTTAGTCTGTTTGAATTTGAATTGTGAAATGACACTAAGTTTAACGGTGAAGGAAAACACCGCGACGCAACCTACATACTACCTGAGAGTTTTCCATAATGTTTTTAAAGGCGAACTTAATGTACCAATTCGCAATTGGCCAACGTGGTTGACTATTGCCTGAATCCTTTTTATTCTTAGAGGAGACCCATATAACCCTATTGTGGGCCGCTAATGGTATGAAATTACGTAGCGGTCCCTAGAAGCAAAACTTAGTCTTCAAGTTTTTAAGGGTTGTCGCGTTATTTTAGCTCTAATATATGCATATGCTATATGAACTTCCGTGTGAATGATATTATTAAATCTATTTAAGTTCCATTGTTTGAAACCAATAAAAAGCTTCCATTATTCAGCTTTATTTTTAGTATCGAGTATAGATTTTTGTAAGTTAATATTCGAAGTCATTTCAATTTTTACATTCCACATTGGCTCAAAAATTAGTCACGCCATAATAATTTTTCATATAATGTAGTAATTGTTGTCTTTTTGTTTTTGTTGCAGAGAAAAGGTTAACACATCATATCACTCAAGCACATGTTTGAATTTTTTATTGTCTTATTCCTCTATTTGTTTTAATTTTAAATAGAGATTTATGCCAATATGAAGTTCTAACCTGAAATCACCGGGCAGCCTTCTTCAAGAAACATGGACGTATTATGAAAAGGAGACTTATATTCTTACAGTAATCTTTATTTTTGCAACGTTGAAAAATTAAAAAAAAAATTATTTACAGACCATTACATCACTCATAAGCATTAGAATGGAATTTAAGTTTGACACGCATTATAATTTATTTTATTTATTAATTGGGATGTATGCTTATCTTAAGTTCTGACATGAAATCACTGAGCTGTCTTGTTTAATTTACAAGGACGAAATTATTAATAAGATGAATATTAGATATATATTGATGAAACTAAAAACAACTTAAATATATTTAATATATTCTTTTCCATTTTTTATAATAGTTTTTAAACTAAATTATTAGATTTTTTTCCAAGTAGGTCTAATATAACAAACACGTTTGAATCGTCACGTATCTGTTAATAGTGACTCGACTGTCGCACCAAGTAGCATTTGCTCTTCATAATTTCGCAATAAATATTCTGTCCTGAAAGAGACGAACGGTGCAATCTTCCAAGCAATGTTATCGTTAATTGTATACCGTTATGTAATTAATCACATTCGACACATTGCTTAAATTTCGCAATTTGTGTGTCAAAAATAACAGTAGGAATCATGTTACATAATCATATTATCAAACTAACAACAAAGAAAATAATTGCTCCATAAGTTATTCATTAAATAATGCTTAAAATACCATTGTAAGTATATTTCTAAAGATCAGGAAAATAAGATATGATATTAATGGTGTCTGAAAACTAACTGTCTTTATATTAATTTTTTCCGTAATGTTTTATAATTTTCCTACTACAGCGATGTGGATTTCATTACTTACGAGTATGTCTTCAATTGTAGTATTTCAATAAAAAATCAAGGAGTATATGTTGGAATCTAAAAGTGGCAAAATCCCAATTTAATTTAATTTTTTACTGATATTTATGCCAATTTAAAGTTACAACATAAAATCGCCAAGTAGCCTTCTTCAAGAGACACGGTACAAGTGTGTGTGTGATAAAATATATATATCGCCTAAATGATACTCCCTCAGGCCACACATTCTCATCCATAAATAAAGTCAACTTACGTACAGGAATGTCAAATTTATATGCCTCGTATTGCCTAGATTGCTTCATTCTCATTTTTAATAGCGCCACATTTGTTTTTTTACTACACGTGCCTAGTGATCTCTTCTACCGAAGCGCCCTTGTCAACATAATTCATTAAAAAGGTATTTTAATTTCTTAAAAATTGCCCTGGAAATCCGTTACTCTGCCCTGTATAACTCTGTAATATACTTATTTTTACTTTGTCTATGTTTAACTAAAGTCCACAACATACTTTTATTTTTATAATATTTCTAGCTATTGCTTGCGTTGTTTTCCGCGCCGGTTTTGTACAATTCCTTTGAAAAACATTTGTTTCCTGGATAAAAAACCTTATTACTCCCCGTCTGTAGAATTAACTCTTTGCCAAAAATCAAGTAGAATAGTTGCTTAGGTCGGGCGCTAAGGAAGGACAAACAAACACACTTTTATTTACGATATTAGTATGCAAGTAAAAATAACAATATGTCACCCATTAAATTTCCAGGTTACATTAGTACTAAAAATTTGGCCCTCAGCCATCTTTTATTATTCTATAGCTATAACCTTGATTTTTGTTTATTTTCCTGTAATAAAGAGCGCCTTGTGGAACACAAGGTCGGGCGGAGATGGGTTTAACTTACATTTTCTTTCGGTAGGCTAGATCCATCTCTAGCCTCAGCACCCAGTCCCAGTGCTGAGGTTGGCGAAAGACCTAGGGGGTGAGTGCAAGTCATGTAGATCCCCTAGGTAAGACTGAGCGATCATCCTTCACGTGGTTGCTGCCTGTTATTGGTTTGGTTCCTTAAGAAACAGATGTAACTGAAATCCTCAGTCGAATCCCTTTCTCACCTTTATACATAGTTCAAAAGTGAACAATGGCTATTAGTATGGCATAAGTAAAAATTTATTTTGATATGATATTAAATTAATTTTTATTTCTAGGTTTGTACTGCGACTGCTCTACGAAACCCTACGAAGTCTACTACTGGGTCAACATCAGGTACGAGTTCAGATCAACTACGAGAAGGTGAGCTAACCCTGTAAGATCGTGATAAACTCTATTAAAATAGATATGAAACTGAAAACTGAAACAAATTCTTTAAATTTTAATAATTTTTGAGTTCTAAACAAATAATTAAATGCTACCTTTTTTTTCTTAATTTATTCATAAAAATTTAAATATTTCATGTACTATACTTTCGATACATTTTACTCGACGGCATTCTGCATCGAATGCCTGGTGCTCATATTTTTCGAAGCTTTCCTTCCACTACTTTCTATTTCTTTGCGCAAGTATCAGGCAGTATAAAATAGGCTATAATTTATCTTCAAAAACTGTTGGTGCTTTAAGAAAATTGCAATTATATAACCCACAAAATTGGGTACCACATAGTTTAAGTACTCATTATTGATTCCATAAAAGTCCGCGTGATACATATATATATCTTAATATCATAATAGGTCGCAATAGCAGCTTTTGTGTATTTTTAAATTTTATTAGATCGCCGGTAGAAACAAAAGTGATAATTGTTTTATCATAAAATTTTAATTTAGAAGTTATCGCGATTTTATAAAATTTTGGGACTACACCTAAAAAAACATTAAAGTAGTTTTAAGATACACTCAAATGAAAGAGTTCTTTTCAAAAGCTGCGCAAGATTTTTGTACAAAATAATATACAATTTGAACTACACCTAAATTGCATGCCATACATGAGATATCTCAAACAAACGCTGCTTTAAAAACAAAAATAAAACGCGGACGACGGCGCGGGCTACTAATATGTAAAACTTTCAAAATAAAAGATTTCGGTCTTTCTTCACTTACCTAGGTATTCGAGTCCTGCAAAACAAATATATGCAAATCAAATATTTTATCAAATGTATTAGATCTTAGAACCTAATTTAGAATATTTATAGGTTGCATCATGTTACATGCTATGTTTGGTACTAATCTTAACTGTCAATATCCATAACTATACTAAGAAAGTTTTAAAACTGTGCTAGGGAAATACTTGAAATGTATTATGGTATATAATATCCATGCATTTAGGTACTATGCAGAAGTAATTCTAGTAATAATAATGTATGTATGAAAACACTTTAAAACCTATGACGATGCTTATTTGGGAGGTGACACTGTTACTAAAAAGTCCAGTCATGGTATTGTTGTATGGTCTTTGATAATTTAGTGCTGTGGTGTAAAAAAGTAAAAAAATAAAAACTTGAGTATTAATTGATACATTCCAGTGAGGCTGAGTATATAGCATTAAGTCAATGTTGCATGGAAGCAGGTGCTACTTTGCGGAATTACACGTAAACAATGAATTTTAAGCTTAATTTGCTATACTACGCAAAAGCAAGAGTATCTGAACGATGTAATTTATATTTTTTTTTAAACTTTATAATCCACACCAAACAGACCTTTTGTAACCAATTTAAGTCCCATGCGTTGATGTAGCATGCTGTGCTTGCTGATTAAGAAATGTATTTACGGAACTGTATTGGTTATATGATCGTAAACTTATTATTTTGATTTTTCAAATGAAGATGTCTGCAATTTGTGCTGCTAATAATAGTGGTACATCAAAAAAGTTTGAAGCATATTAATACAAATACAAAACATCAGTTTGTTGAAGGAAAATTTTGTTAAAGTTAATATTTAGATTATTCAAAGATTGATGAACAAACTTGCATACTTGATGACAAACTGTCAATGCCTTGGAAGTTAGAAATTTTGATACAATATTTGGAAAAAAAAGATTGAGGTAATTTCGAATAAATGAATTATCTTTAAAGTGACTATTTATTATGAATATTATTTTGTTATGTCAATGCTTCCATTCAAGGTGTAAAAATGTGTTACGGTTTGATCACTATGGAGTTAATGGTACATATGTTATGCTCTATATCTATAGGTTTCTTTCAGATAATCACAAGATAACCAATTTTCCACCTACCCGCATAATGCACAGGAGTTGAGTTTAGTGTGGCAAATTTCGGGTTTTATTTTATAAATATTTTTTGAATAAACCTGAATTTTCTACACATAAATTCTAACATCAAATCATCAGGCAGTGTTCTTCAAGAGGCATGAACGAATTCAAGAAAGAAAAGGAAGAATAATTTGCAGTTCACTCTCACAAGGAATATATTATGTGGAATTTGCAGTTGGTAAACATCTCAATTGATTTTGATTCTAATTCTTTGCGATGCTTGCCAATTAAGAGTTCTAACATGAAACTACTGGGCAGTCTTCTTAAAGGAACATGGATGAAATTTTTTAAAAGTCGTCAACCCCACTAATAATTACTGTAACTTACGCGTACGATATGAAATTAATACTAGTTTATGACAGTATAAAGTTACCGCATTAAGTTAAGTACCATTTGTGTATATGTATATAGATGTATATTTACTAGTCTATAGAAAGAAGATTAATTTCAATTCATTATTTATTATTATCTGTTTGCAGACTGTCTAATCTATCTCTTTTTCAATGCAAATTGCTCCTTGCCCGAAAAGTGAAAAGTAGCAATAGCGTCAAATGTAGTCATCACCCGCAAGCCTGCCAAACACACTTGTAACAGACAACCTCTCCATTCTCAATAGCCTTAAGTCCTCTTGTAACACGAAGATTCTTTCCGGTCAGGTGACGCGGCCTGCTCAACTTAGCATCCCCATCTTTGTTTTATGTAGTTAATTATCCGCGTGTATCACGGTTTTATAATAATCCCGTGAGAATCGTTTGTTTCACTGGGATGTGCCCCTGTTACTACCCGTTTTTTTCACACACTCCATCCTTAAAATCAAGCAAAATTTTTTTTTTAGTCAAGCCTTGAAAGATATACAAACAGGTCAATTCTTAGGACTAACAAGAATAGCAAGTGGGATCAATAAGTATTTACTGCTTTGTTTAAGTGTATTCCTAAAAATTTTTAAACTCTCTATAGCATCTTAATCAAATGTCCGATTCAGAATTATTAAAAAGTGTTTACCCTTGATGATAAACTATTTATAGCCACTTTTGTTTCTACCTGCGATCTAACTAAACTTTAATTTTTTTCTTTTTCGGATGGACTCTTGCCGATAACCACCTGAGGGGTTGCTTCGGCGTCTCCAGGGAGTGTGACGACTGCCAGAGCTCGCCACGAGAAGAGCCGGCAGGGAATAAAATTCAAGAACACGAAAGCTTACTGACTTAACTAGAAAAGTAAGATATTTTACCTGGCGGCCTTTTTTGCAGATAATAATGACTATTTTAATCATGTAGCATATGAATTGTATTTATCACCAACAGTTTTCTCAGCGCACGCCTAGTAATGTCCTTCACTCCCTAATAGCTTAGCTTTGTTTTGGTAAAGAAATGATTAGATTCTTTCTTTTTCTTTCTTTTCTACTTAGATAGATGATATTCATTAAAACAAGCTAATGTGACTAATCTTTTATTTTTCATTTATTCCGCTGCTACGTGTATCCGCACCGTACGTATGCTGCGCGTCATGTGCATGTGCGGTGCGCCATAGTGGCGTGTGGTGTGTTGCGCGCACGGCGCATGCATTGCGAACCTTGTGCGTGTACTGCGCACCCTGCGTACAATCGCGTCGCCACATCAGTGCTACGGACCGTGTCGCACGCCAAGCGTTGGATATAATTTCTCTGTAAGTTATAACAATAATAATATCTTCATATGAATATCATTCTGTGACTATTGTCATTTTAATTGATCATATAATATCTCATTAAAACGTATTAAAACGGACTTTTCTGTAAGATATTCACTAAGAGACTGGTGGTGACGATCCTATTAACTTCTTTCGTGTATTGATCTGTCTAAAAACTTGGAACTACTGATATTAGACAAAGACGTAAAATAAAACAAATGAAAGCATTTTCCTAAAGACTACTTAGACTTATTATTACTTCGTTGGAGGTATTGTTTAATATCTCTTATGGTGCCACTAGGTAGACCAGGTTGATAGAATTCCTACCTCCTTCCTAAATCATCTATATATTTTAATGAGATGCAATATTTACTTTAGATTTTCTTTTTCTTTTGATTTCTGGAACGGGAGAGAAAGAGAAATTAGACTTCAGAGTAAGAAGTTTTCATACGTTTTTTTTTTAGAATCATAATATCTCTACTTATAATAATTGTAAATATAATGACTTTTACAGCGTTTCTGATATATGAGTTCCTTTTGTTAGTCTTTAATATATTATATGTAACGGGTTGTCAAAAAGGTCACCAGAGCATTAATGTCTTAGAAAAATGAATTTGAATAAACCAATATTCTACGACAATACATACAACGCAAGAGATTTTTTTTAAGATACAATTAGTGGTATGTCTAAAAATCAGGTGTTTGGTCGAATTTATGCACTTTTGTAACTCAAAGTATTTTTTTTGTAATGACCCATTCAGCCAAGCATCAGTTGCTCTTTATTAATTCACAATTTAATGTTTTTCCACTAATAAATTCTTACTTTCCGTCCTTTTAACTCTCTAAAACTCATGTTAGTTGCTCAGGTTAGGCGCTAAGGAAGGACAAGCAAACAAACACTTTTACTTTTTTAATAGTACTAGCTGAAGCCTGCTATCTTTTCTGTATAAAGCCTTCTGCTATCTTTTCTGCTATAACGGTTTTGTACAAAGCCTGTGAGAACCATATTTTGTTTCCTGAGATAAAAATCCTTAATACTCTGAAAAATAAAGGAGATTAGTTGCTTAGGTAGAACGCTAAGGAAGGACAAACAAACACACTTTCATTTACAATATTAGTATGCAAGTAAAAATAACAACTACTAATATGTCACCCATTAAATTTCCAGGTTACATTAGTACTAAATTTAATTTGGCCCCGAGACATCTTTTATTATTCTATAGCTGATAACCTTGACTTTATGTTCCTGTAATTAAAAGCGCCTTGTGGAACACAAGGTCGGGCGGAGATGATGAGAGATTCACGTGGTTGCTTTAGAAACAGATGTAACTGAAATCCTCAGTCGAATTCCTAGTACACCGCGAGTTTTTCCTTTATTTCGATTTCAGATTTATGTAAGTTAATATACAGTTATTTTAATTCTTAAACTCCACATTACTCCAAAAAAAGTAATGCCACAATAATTTATCTGATAAAGTTAACACTTTAATTAATATAATTATTTAATATAATAATATAATATAATTATTTAAATATAATCGTATGCTATTCGTTTTTAATGTAGAGAAATGGATAACACATCACATCACGCTAGAGCATGTTGGAGCTTTTAGTCATTGGTACTCTACTATTTATTTTAATCTTAAATGGTGGTTCATCAATGCATAAAGTTCTAACATTAAATCACCGGGCAGCCTTCTGCAAGAGACATCGACGAAATTATAAAGAAGAATTAAATAATCTTACTTAGTTCATATAAATTTCTACACAATAGAAATTGTTTATGCATCATCCATCACTCCTAAGCATATATGTTGGAAGTTATCTTTGGTAGGCATTTTAATCTAATTTTAATTTTAAATTAAGGTGCATGCCAATCTTAAGTTCTAACATGAAATCACCGGGCAGCCTTCTGCAAGAGACATCGACGAAATTATAAAGAAGAATAATAAATAATCTTACTTAGTTTATATAAAGTTCTACACAATAGAAATTGTTTATGCATCATCCATCACTCCTAAGCATATATATTGGAATTTATCACCGGGCAGTCTTCTTCAATTAACATGGACGTAATTTTAAAGAAGAAGAGTATTTAAACCCGTTTTGAAATATTCATTTCTAATTCAACAAAAAGATGATATTTGTGACACTAAAACTAATCTCAAAATATTCCTGTTGTTTGTTGTTGTTTTTTCGAACAACAAACTCCAAGTTCATTTATATGAAGTAGGTCTTATACTAACGGTCCAAGCAGCAGTTGCACTTAAAAATTTGCAATAGTTATTCTCTCCCGAGAGAGATGAAAGCAGAACGGAGTGATCTTCCAAGCAATCTAATCATTACATCATTCACAAGTGGTATTTTTAGTGATATTGAAGCCGACATTCTTAAAGTTTTAGACAACTTTGAGAAAGCTGAAACTGAGCTGCATTTAAGACCTTTTTCCAAGTCCTGTCTAATTTTCCTGATATAGCGATGTGGACGTAATTATTAAGTTCTCCCACTGTAGTATTTCAATTAATAAATTTCTGTACACAAGATAATATGAGCAAGAACGACCAAACTTTGTTCTAAAATATTTGAACAATGAACTTGACCTGTAGATATGTAAATCAGGGCCAAAATTTTACCGCTATGCATCACTTATGGTTATTTAAAGAATATTTTTTCATCATCCACTGCACTTAAATGTGTACTTACTCATATTAAAAACCATTTTCTGGGCTCATTATTTTATAATCAATATGTCATCCTTTTAAGTGCGCAGGTTGCAGTAGTATTTGGCCCTGAGGCAATATTTTATAATAGTATTATGTTTCTTTTACTCCGACGTTTGTTTGAACACAAGACGCTCTTTATCACAGAAAAACTTCTGTAATAAGGAGCGTCTTGTGTTATTATGGGCGGAGGTGGGTTTAACTTACAAACATTTTCTTTTGCTAAGCTAGATCCATCTCTAGCCTCAGCACTCAGTCTCAGTGTTGAGGTTGGCGAAAGACCTAGGGGGCGAGTGCAAGTCATGAAGATCCCCTAGGTAAGACTGAGCGATCATCCTTCACGTGGTTGCTGCCTGTTATTTGTTTGGTTCCTTCAGAAACAGATGTAACAGAAATCCTCAGTCGAATTCCTAGTACACCGCAAATTTCTTCTTTATTCGATGAACAATGTGTCGCGGGTAAACTATTTTTGACTAACTTATTTATTTTGCCTGACAGAAAGCAGTGGCGCAATTTGGAGACGAATTCCTGAAGAGTGTAAAATAAATGGATAACAGCAATGACACAAAATAGCAGGTAATTGTTATTTTAAAATACAGAAACGTAAAAGTCATTACACTACAGGCACGGCGACACGCAACCATGATTCTGACAAATTCTAAGTATAGTCCGCGTAAGGCCAGCATGGCGGGCTACGGCCTAAACTGTTCTCAGTACGGGAGGAGGCTCCGGTGCCCTGTTCATATGATTTTCATGAAATTTAGTATAAATGGGGATTCGGAGACGATAAATCTATCGAGCTAGGGTTTAGTTTTGAAAACGTTGATTTATCCGTATTTTCAGGCAATTAAAAACTGCTACAATACCATTAGAATACAAAGGTAAATTTCGCTACCATCTTAGTGAGATTTTAATAGATTGCTCAAATCGGGCGCTTCCGGAACCAGAAAATCTCGGTTTGAGTCCAGATGATTATTTTTCCCCCTTTTTTTGCTTGCTATTATACTTTGAATTATCCAAACAAACACCTTCATCCAGGTATTATTATTTATGACCTGCAATGTGGTTCATACGTTCATCAAAATATTTTCCAAAAAAAGCTTAAAATGCTACCACTTCATTTAAAAATTAAAGTCGTAATTTGAATGGTTGATACTGTAGTTCAGCGAGTGAACTCTGTTTAATATTATCTGTGTAATGTTCTCACATATGTTGGATTTAAATCAGGACAAAATACTTTACGGTACATCTCGTAATTTATTTTATTTTTAAATTGGAATGCATGCCAATTATATCGTATAATTTTTGAACCTTATTTGGTGGGTCGATCTTGAATTGTAAAAATTGGTAAATACCAAAGTGATCCCAAATCAATAACATATGGTGTCCCACAGGGCACCATATGTTTTTATTCTTGGACCCCTTTTATTTTGTATATATGTCATAATATATCTTTACATGGTGAAGTCTGTTTATATGCTGACAACACAGGTATATTTTACTATGGACGCTCAATAAATGATCTAATAAAACTAGCGCAAGACGATCTCGATATATTGGTTATACATGAGTGGTTTCAATGTTATTTGCTTACGATTAACATATCAAAAACAAGCTATATTATTCTTATTACTATACTTATTACTATTGATGGAAAATATCTAGGGATGATACTAGATTGACAGATAACATGTAAATCACATATAAATAACGTTAACTATATTATGTCTTTTAGGATCTATGGCATCGTCCGATGTCTTTCCCGAAATGTTCGATTAAACATTTACTACTCCCTAGTTAAACCTCACCTTTACTATCTTATAGAAGTATGGGGCAATGCTGCAAAAACTAACTTAGAATGTCTACATATCATTCAAAATTTTTTACAACTATAAAAAGGATTTATACCAAAAAAATCCAGGAACATTCATTTACAATTAAACTTTACAAATGAACAGGAACATGGATCACAACTTCGTATATATACGTAATAAAATATGCTTAAACAAACCACGAACAATTTACGTTAAGAAAAACATAAGCTTCGAAGGAGCATTATAAGTTTCATTCCTTACCTAACAAAAATTAAAATAAAACAAAATTTCAATATTTAAAAAAAAAACTTAAAACCTTTGTAATTGACAAAATCTGCGTGCGTTCCTGGCTATGTAGTTTTCATATTTTCTTTTGATTGTTTTGTAAGTCCCGTTGTTTGAAGTTTTAATATAACAAACATAAAAATAAGTTGCAAATATTCTCATTGAGTGAAATTGAAATTTCTTTTAAGAAAATTAACATCTTTAACCACAATATTATCTCTAATGAGAAATCATCCTTCATATAAAACACGGAGGAAATTATACAGGAGATCTTTTCGGTTTTTTTGGAAACATGGATAATTTATGATACCTGCTACAACTTAATTATATATTTTTTAAAGTCGTTCCCGTTCTTTGTGGATCTTTTAAGGTCAAGCTACGCAACGGATTTTAATGCATTTTTTATTGATACATAAATTGCTTAAAGAGGAATTTTATGTCAAGTTTATATAAGCATACTAATATCATAAATGCGAAAGTAACTGTGTCTGTCTGTCTGTTTGTCGGTCTGTTTGTCTGTTTGTTTGTCTGTTTGTTTGTCTGTTAGTTTCCTTTTTACTAAAGGGCTGAACGGGTTTTAATGAAACATGGCAAGAAGATAGATTATATTTTGGAGATGTACGTCTTCTGTCTTACAAAATAATATTGAAGGGGATCAAATAGGCGCTGAAAGTTTTTATGAAAGACCTTTGTTTTTGAAGTTAGATACTTGGAAATTGGTTATCAGCTTAAAATAAATCTCAGTTTGGGAAAGCTGTTTTTTTTTGCTTATCTACAAACCTGTAATTTAGATAATAGGATTATTTTAAAATTTGTATAACAGTAAAGAAAATATTAAAAAAACAAAGATTGCAAGGTAGATTCAAGGTTGCATTTAGGTTAAAAATTATAAATGAATGGGCTCACGACAGGGATGCGAACGTACAACAGACCAGAAGTGTGAAATGCGGAAACCGGCCCAGTAGGAGAAGCAAAAGAGCGGGAAGATTTAGAGGTGGTCAAATTAGTACTGCAGCATAAATCATGAAAATGGTTTTCAGGTACTGCTGGAGAGACGCGATCCCAGTAATTCGTTTAATTTCGGGGCATACAATTTTTTTTCGCTGACGCAGTCGTTTGCAACATCTAGTTATGTTATATAAGTTATTTGCCAAATTCTATCCCGAAATCGTTACTCTTACTTTTCGGATTTTAGTCTGTTTGAATTTGAATTGTGAAATGACACTAAGTTTAACGGTGAAGGAAAACACCGCGACGCAACCTACATACTACCTGAGAGTTTTCCATAATGTTTTTAAAGGCGAACTTAATGTACCAATTCGCAATTGGCCAACGTGGTTGACTATTGCCTGAATCCTTTTTATTCTTAGAGGAGACCCATATAACCCTATTGTGGGCCGCTAATGGTATGAAATTACGTAGCGGTCCCTAGAAGCAAAACTTAGTCTTCAAGTTTTTAAGGGTTGTCGCGTTATTTTAGCTCTAATATATGCATATGCTATATGAACTTCCGTGTGAATGATATTATTAAATCTATTTAAGTTCCATTGTTTGAAACCAATAAAAAGCTTCCATTATTCAGCTTTATTTTTAGTATCGAGTATAGATTTTTGTAAGTTAATATTCGAAGTCATTTCAATTTTTACATTCCACATTGGCTCAAAAATTAGTCACGCCATAATAATTTTTCATATAATGTAGTAATTGTTGTCTTTTTGTTTTTGTTGCAGAGAAAAGGTTAACACATCATATCACTCAAGCACATGTTTGAATTTTTTATTGTCTTATTCCTCTATTTGTTTTAATTTTAAATAGAGATTTATGCCAATATGAAGTTCTAACCTGAAATCACCGGGCAGCCTTCTTCAAAAAACATGGACGTATTATGAAAAGGAGACTTATATTCTTACAGTAATCTTTATTTTTGCAACGTTTAAAAATTAAAAAAAAAATTATTTACAGACCATTACATCACTCATAAGCATTAGAATGGAATTTAAGTTTGACACGCATTATAATTTATTTTATTTATTAATTGGGATGTATGCTTATCTTAAGTTCTGACATGAAATCACTGAGCTGTCTTGTTTAATTTACAAGGACGAAATTATTAATAAGATGAATATTAGATATATATTGATGAAACTAAAAACAACTTAAATATATTTAATATATTCTTTTCCATTTTTTATAATAGTTTTTAAACTAAATTATTAGATTTTTTTCCAAGTAGGTCTAATATAACAAACACGTTTGAATCGTCACGTATCTGTTAATAGTGACTCGACTGTCGCACCAAGTAGCATTTGCTCTTCATAATTTCGCAATAAATATTCTGTCTTGAAAGAGACGAACGGTGCAATCTTCCAAGCAATGTTATCGTTAATTGTATACCGTTATGTAATTAATCACATTCGACACATTGCTTAAATTTCGCAATTTGTGTGTCAAAAATAACAGTAGGAATCATGTTACATAATCATATTATCAAACTAACAACAAAGAAAATAATTGCTCCATAAGTTATTCATTAAATAATGCTTAAAATACCATTGTAAGTATATTTCTAAAGATCAGGAAAATAAGATATGATATTAATGGTGTCTGAAAACTAACTGTCTTTATATTAATTTTTTCCGTAATGTTTTATAATTTTCCTACTACAGCGATGTGGATTTCATTACTTACGAGTATGTCTTCAATTGTAGTATTTCAATAAAAAATCAAGGAGTATATTTTGGAATCTAAAAGTGGCAAAATCCCAATTTAATTTAATTTTTTACTGATATTTATGCCAATTTAAAGTTACAACATAAAATCGCCAAGTAGCCTTCTTCAAGAGACACGGTACAAGTGTGTGTGTGATAAAATATATATATCGCCTAAATGATACTCCCTCAGGCCACACATTCTCATCCATAAATAAAGCCAACTTACGTACAGGAATGTCAAATTTATATGCCTCGTATTGCCTAGATTGCTTCATTCTCATTTTTAATAGCGCCACATTTGTTTTTTTACTACACGTGCCTAGTGATCTCTTCTACCGAAGCGCCCTTGTCAACATAATTCATTAAAAAGGTATTTTAATTTCTTAAAAATTGCCCTGGAAATCCGTTACTCTGCCCTGTATAACTCTGTAATATACTTATTTTTACTTTGTCTATGTTTAACTAAAGTCCACAACATACTTTTATTTTTATAATATTTCTAGCTATTGCTTGCGTTGTTTTCCGCGCCGGTTTTGTACAATTCCTTTGAAAAACATTTGTTTCCTGGATAAAAAACCTTATTACTCCCCGTCTGTAGAATTAACTCTTTGCCAAAAATCAAGTAGAATAGTTGCTTAGGTCGGGCGCTAAGGAAGGACAAACAAACACACTTTTATTACACTAATATCGTATATTAGTATGCAAGTAAAAATAACAATATGTCACCCATTAAATTTCCATGTTACATTAGTACTAAAAATTTGGCCCTCAGCCATCTTTTATTATTCTATAGCTATAACCTTGATTTTTGTTTATTTTCCTGTAATAAAGAGCGCCTTGTGGAACACAAGGTCGGGCGGAGATGGGTTTAACTTACATTTTCTTTCGGTAGGCTAGATCCATCTCTAGCCTCAGCACCCAGTCCCAGTGCTGAGGTTGGCGAAAGACCTAGGGGGTGAGTGCAAGTCATGTAGATCCCCTAGGTAAGACTGAGCGATCATCCTTCACGTGGTTGCTGCCTGTTATTGGTTTGGTTCCTTAAGAAACAGATGTAACTGAAATCCTCAGTCGAATCCCTTTCTCACCTTTATACATAGTTCAAAAGTGAACAATGGCTATTAGTATGGCATAAGTAAAAATTTATTTTGATATGATATTAAATTAATTTTTATTTCTAGGTTTGTACTGCGACTGCTCTACGAAACCCTACGAAGTCTACTACTGGGTCAACATCAGGTACGAGTTCAGATCAACTACGAGAAGGTGAGCTAACCCTGTAAGATCGTGATAAACTCTATTAAAATAGATATGAAACTGAAAACTGAAACAAATTCTTTAAATTTTAATAATTTTTGAGTTCTCAACAAATGCTATCTTTTTTTTTCTTAATTTGTTCATAACAATTGAAATATATGTACTATACTTTCGATACATTTTACTCGACGGCATTCTGCATCGAATGAGCTGTTGCTCATATGTTTTCCTTTAGCTTTCCTTCCCCTACTTTTGAACTATTTCTTTGCGCAAGTATCAGGAAGTAAAATAGGCTATAATGTATCTTCAAAACTATTGGTGCTTAAAAAAGCTACCCAAGATTTTTGTACAAAATAATATACAATTTAAACTTTCTGTAGACCTACACCTAAATTGAATGCCATACATATCTCAAATAAAAACAAACGTGGACGACCAATAATTTAAAACAACAAATGGGTAACCAATAATTTAAAACAACAAATCGGTAAAACTCTCAAAATAAAAGACTTCGGACTTGCTTCACTTAAATAAGTGAAGCAAGTCCGAAGTCTTTTAAAGACATTTGAGTCATGCAAAACAAATATATTATTTCTATGGATCATTATAAATGCTCAAATCAAATGTGTAGAATACGATGAAATGTACTTAGAACCTAATTTTAGGTAAGTACTACACAATAGTAATTCTAGTAATAATAATGTATGTATTAAAACGCTTTAAAAACCTATGACGATGCTTGTTTGGGAGTTGACACTGTTACTAAAATGTCAAGTCATGGTATTGTTTAATGATCTTTGATAATTTTGTGCTGTGGTGTAGTAACAAAAAATAAAAACTTGTGTATTAATCTATTCCAGTGAGTGCTTTATACTAATAAAGCATTCAGTAAATGTTGCATGGAAGCAGGCGTTACTTTGCGGAATCAAACGTAAACAATAAATGTTAAGCTTAATTTGCCATACTCCGCAAAATCAAGAGTGTCTGAACGATGTTTTTATCATTTCTTAAAACTTTATACTCCACACCAAACAGACCTTTTGTAACCAATTTAAGTCCATTTCCGTTCAAGGTGAAAAAATGTACGTGTGTAAAAATGTGTTACGGTTTGGTCACTATGGAGTAAACAGTACCTATGTTATGCTCTATATCTATAGGTTTCTTTCAGATTATCACAAGATAACCAATTTACCACCTACCCGCATAATGCATATGAGTTGAGTTTAGTGTGGCAAATTTCGGATTATATTTTATAAATATATTTTTAAACATATCTGAACTTGCTACACATAAATTATAACATCAAATCATCAGGCAGTGTTCTTCAAGAGGCATAGGAACATATTATGTGGAATTTGCAGTTGGTAAACATGTCGATTAATTTTGATTCTAATTCCTTGTGGTGCTTGCCAATTAAAATTTCTAACATGAAACTACTCGGCAGCCACAATGGACTCGAACATGAAAGACCATAACAGAAAACTTTACCAAATTCACTGAAGTACTTAACTTTCATCACTATCGAAATATTTCGTACCCAGTATAATGCCACCTCGAAGGAAGGAGTGAGTTTTCTCAAAAATACTAGAGGCATTGTGGATGCTCCTTTATAGTTAGTATAGTTATTATTATGTAACCGTATGTTTTTTTTTCTGCAGCAGAAGATTGGATAACACGTCACTTCAACTCACGCACATGTGTAGAATTTAGAATTGACGGAATACCTAATTTATTTCAATTTTAAATTGAGTTTTATGTCAATACAAAATTCTAACATGAAATCACCGGGCAGCCTTCTTCAAGAACCATGGCCGATATTATAAAGAAGAACCGAGATCTATTTTTTTAGATGTGTGTGAAATTTTTCTTACAGAATAGATTTTATTTATGAACCGCAACCACATTCATATCTTTGAAAAAAACTTAAACAAAAAAGCTGTTAGTAACGATGCTTAAATTGATTTCACTTTAACATTGAAATTGTTGGTTGATACTCTGCATGTGTGATGAATTTCTGTTGGTGAGCACCACTGTACTCTGCTTAATATTATTTGTATAATTAATCTACTCCTACCTGTTGGATATGAATCAGGATCATATTAACCGAACATAACATAACCCACAAGCAGATAATACGTTGCAATTTTTAGTTGGTACAGATCTTAATTTATTTTAATTTTAAATCGTCCCCTAGCTAAGACAGAGCGATCATCCTTCACGTGGTTCCCGCCTGTGTTTGGTTTGTTTCCTTAAGAAACCTATGTAACAGAAATCCTCAGTCGAATCCCTCTCGCACTTTTATAGTTTAAAAGTGAACAAAAGCTATTATGTCATGAGTAAAAATTTGATTCTGATATAATATTACATTTATTTTTATTCCTTGGTTTCGGCTGCGACTGCTTTCTATGAAACTCTACGAAGAATACAGGCGAGGTAATAATAACTAATACTGGCTTATCATCAGGTGCTAGTTCTGAACAACGACGGGAAGTTGAGCTAACCCTGTGAGATGTGAGAGAAATGCAGAGCAATAATTAAACAACGCATGGCACTATCATATAAGTGCGTTCCACGTTCGGCGTCTCAAAAAGAACGAGTAAGAAGATTATCTACAACTGCGCATGGATACTTTATGAGAGTGTATCTCTAGCGGTGCGGTCAACAGCGCATGGACACCGGAGTGTTCCTTACAGCAGTGCGTTCTGCATTTGCACTGGCGGGCTTTGTTTGTAAATAATAATGAGTATTATTATGTTGCATATGATTTGTATGCATTACCATTAGTTTTCTCAGCGAACGCCAGGTAATTAATTTTAAACGCAAAATTTCGTATGCCTATATTACACCCATTGTTTCTTTTTGTAAAGAAATGGTTAAATTCGGTTTAGTGCTTTCTGAGCCTATTAAAACAAATAAATCAAAAAATCAAAAATTCTCTTTACAATATTGGTATAGATTCAGTCACATATTTGTATCACTGCTTAATATTATCTATAGAGCAATGTTGTAATTTCAACTACACTTGATATCGCGTCACAGCGTCATAGTGGCGCGTGACCACGCGTCATAATGGCGTGTGGTGTGTTGCGCGCAAGGCGCATGCATTGCTAACCTTGCGCGTGTACTGCGTACCCTGCGTGCATTCGTAACGCTACATGACTGAGTCTTGCGTGCTACGGACTCTGTCACACGCCAAGCGCAATATTATCTCTCAGTAAGTTATAACAATAATAATTTCTGCATATGAACATCATTTTGCGACTATTGTCATTTTAATTGATCATTTAGTAATAGCGCTTTATCCCGCATTATAACCCCCTCTTGTGTAAGATATACACTAAAATACTGGTGGTGATGATCATATTAACTTCTCTCGTGTGATGATCTGTCTTAAAACAGGGAGCTACTGTTATTACTCAAGGCGTAAAATAAAACTAATGAAAGGATTTTCCTAAAGACTATCTTATTATTACTATTATGGAGGTGTTGTTTCATGTCTCTTGTGGTGTTACTAGGTAGACCAGGTTGATAGAATTCCTACTTCCTTCCTACGTCATCACACCTATTTACGCACTTCTATATATTCTAATGCAATGCAATATTTACTTTAGATTTCCTTTCCTTTTGATTCCTAGGACGGGAGGCAAGTCAAATATCTATTATAATATAATATTAATATCTGCATACACGAAAATACATTAAAGAGTACAATTTCATAAAATAAACTCTTTCAGAGGATGTTGCCTACGAAAACAAGCGAGTGACGGAGCTTGCTTTACTCTTCCTCCCATCCTCTCACTCCGTTCAGATATAGAACTTAACATACGTGTCTTTTCTGAATCAATATATCTTTTTATATACTTATAAACATTATATATCTAGTGATTTTCACAGCATTTCTGATTTATAAGTTCCCGGTGTTAGCCTATAATATAACATATGTAACGGGTTTTCAGAAAGGTCACCAGAGCGATAATGGCTAAAAAAATAAAAACTACCGTGTTCATTTCGAACAAATGAATTATCATTAAAGTGACTTTAGTTTGAAAGTTATTTTGTTATGTCAATGGTTCCGTTCAAGGTGTAAAAATGTACTTCTATAAAATGTGTTACGGGTTGGTTATGGAGTGAATGGTACCTATTTTAAACTCTACATCTAAGGGTTTCTTTTAGATTATCACAAGAGAACCAATATTTCATCTACCCAGAATACACAGGAGTTGAGTTTAGTTTGGCAAATTTCGGTTTATATTTTATAAATACATTTTTAAATAATACTGAATTTTGTCATATATAAATTCTAACATCAAATCATCAGGCAATATTCTTCAAGAGGCATGAACGAAGTCAAGAAAGAAAAGGAGGAATAATTTGCACTTCACACTCACAAGGAACATAAATGTGGAATTTGCAGTAGGTAAACATCTCAGTTTATTTTGATTCTAATTCACTGGCATGTTTACCTATTAAAAGTTCTAACATGAAACGACTGGGCAGCCTTCTTAAGGGAACATGGAAGAAATTTTTGAAACGTTGTCAACCCCTCTAATGGTTTCTGTACCTTACGCGGACGATATGAAATTCTTACTAGTTTATGACAGTATACAGTTACCGTATTAAGTTAGGAACCATTTGTATATATATTTGTATGGATGTATATTTACTTGCCTATAGTAGATTAATTTCAATTCATTATTTATTATTATCTGTTTGCAGACTGTCTAATCTATCTGTTACTACCATATTATTTCCGTCTCTTTGTTAATACTAACAGCTCCCTGCCCGAAAACTGAAAAGTAGCAAAAGTCACAAATGTAGTCATCACCCACAAGCCTGCTCAACACATTATTCAAACCTCTTGTAACACGAAGTTCCTTTTCGGTCAGGTGACGCGGCCTGCTCAACTTAGAAGCTGAGAGCTGCATGTAGTTAACTAACTGTGGCCTACGTTGTTCATCCGCGTTTATTACGGTTTCATACTAATCCCGTGAGAATCGTTTGTTTCACTGGGATAAAAAGTTCCCTCTGTCACTTTCCGTTTTTTTTAACCAACTCCATCCTTAAAATCAAGCTAATATTTTTCTTAGTTAACCCATAAAGGAAAGACAAACAAGACAATTCTTGGGACTAATAAGAATAGCTCTATAAATACAGTGCTAAAAGGAATGATTTCTTTAGGTGTATTACCTAAATTTTTAACTCGCTATAACTTCTTAATTAAATTTCCGATTCAGATTTATTAAAAAGTACTTAGCCTTGATGATAAAACTATTTATACCCACTTTAGTTTCTACCGGCGAACTAATAAAACTGCCTTTTTCTTTTTCGGATGGACACTTGCCGATAACCACTCGAGGGGTTGCTACCGCGTCTCCGGGGAGTGGGACGAGTGCCAGAGTTCGCCATAAGAAGAGGCCCAGGGCAGAGGGCCAGGCAGCCGGCGACATCGGACGGTAATAAAATTTTAGTACGGCAAAGATGCTAATTATATAGTAAGATATTTTACCTGCCGTCTTGTTTGCAGACAATATTGAGTGGCTTAATCATATAGTATATGTTTTGTATGTATCATTAACACGCCAAGTTTTCTCACGCCAAGTAATGTATTTAACTTCCTAATAGCTTAGCTTTGTTTTGGTAAAGAATGGGTTAGATTCGGTTAAGTACTTTCGGAGCCTATTAAGTACAAACAAACAAACCAAATAACTTTCCTCTTAACAATATTGGTATAGTAAGTCACAAATATGTATCATTGCTTAGTATTATATATACAGCAATTTTGTAATTTTAACTACACTTGATACCGTACGTTAAATATTTTTATAAAGGTACCTTTTGTTACTTTTAGGTTTCTTTATTTTCTATTTAGATTCATTAAAACACACCAATATCTTGACACACATATTCGTGACATCTTCTCGTCCAAAATCCCTCAGTGCCTGAAGACTAAAGTCTTCGAACAGTGCGTGTTGCGATGACTTACAGAACAGAGACATGGTCGCTAACTATGGGCCTCATAAAAAGGCTCAGAGTCACTCAGCGGGCGATGGAGAGAGCTATACTAGGAGAATCTCTACGTGATCAAATCAGAAATGAGGAGATCCGTAGGAGAACTAGAGTTACCGACATAGCTCAGCGAGGCGCGAAGCTGAAGTGGCAATGGGCAGGGCACATAGCTAGGAGAACCGATGGACGTTGGTACTTAAGGTGCTGGAATGGCGACTCCGCACCGGTAATCGCAGCGTAGGTCGGCTCCTAACGAGGTGGACAGATGACATCAGGCGAGTCGCTGGGAGCCGCTGGAGGCAAGCGGCCCAGGACCGTGTATTGTGGAACTCCCTACAAAAGACCTATGTCCAGCAGTGGACGTCGATTGGTTGTCATGATGATGATGATAAAACGAATATACTACGATAGTAAACACAACGCCACACAACCCCCTTAAGTAAGCGTAGCTTGTTTTATGGGTACTAAGACAACTTGATAAATCATTTTATAAATAATATGTAAATATTTATAATATACCGATGACCACCCAGAAACTAAAAAGCATTGATGGTTATCACACGAATATTTTACAGTTGTGGAAATCGAACTCACAGCCTTGAACTCAGAAAGCTCGCTGTACACTCCGCCAATGGGCCAATACATTCATCCATTGATGTGTAACATACTCGGCTGCATAACATCGAATTCGACTAAGAGCCAAAAGATAAACATTTTTAACATCGTTCAACGTCTGAGATTATGTGTCACAGTTTAAAGGTGCAGGTGTGCTATATTGAGCTTTATTTTTTGGTATAGAGGATATATTTTTGCAATGTTATATAGGTATATCAAAAGCCATTTCAGTATTTAGCGTCAGTGTTGATACAAAAATTGGTTCTGACATCATAATTATTTTATCTATTATATTTACTATTACTACTATATAATACAGTTATTATTATGTAACCTTATGGTTTTTGTTATATAGCAGAAGATTGGATAACACATCACTGCACTCAAGCACATGTGTTGTAATTTAAAATTGACGAAATTCTTAATTTTTTTTCAATTTTAAATTGAGTTTTATGTCAATATAAAATTCCAACATGAAATCACCGGGCAGCCATCTTCAAGAACCATGGCCGACATTATAAAGAAGAAAATACCGAGATCTATTTTTTTAAAAGTGGTTGTGAAATTTTTCTTACAGAACAGATTTTATTTATGAACCGCAACGACTTTCATATAACATAACATAACTTAAACAAAAAGCTGTTAGGAACGATGCTTAAATTGATTTAACTTTAACCTTAAAATTATTGGTTGATACTCTGCATGTGTGATGAATTTCTGTTGGTGAGCACCACTGTACTCTGCTTAATATTATTTGTATAACTAACCTACTCTTACCTGTTGGATATGAATCAGGATCATTTTTACCGAACATAACCTAACCCACTAGCAGGTGATCCTATCTTAATTTTTTTTAATATTAAATCGTCCTCTAGCTAAGACTGAGCTTCCTTAAGAAACAGATGTAACAGAAATCCTCAGTCGAATCCCTCACACATCTTTAAAGTTTAAAAGTGAAACAAAAGCTATTATGTCATAAGTAAAATTTAATTCTGATCAGTGGCGTGAACTTGGTTTCTTACCAGGGTATGCATAAAGCAGGAAAATTGCATAAAACGGCAGAAATACTCCCGCTATACGAGATATATATATCAATTTTAGGGTATGCAGTGCTTTTGTGCATGTATGAAGTACACGCCACTGATTCTGATATAATATTACATTTCTTTTTATTTCTTGGTTTCGGCTGCCACTGCATTCAATTAAACTCTACGAAGAATACAGGCGAGGTAATAATAACTAATACTGGCTTATCATCAGGTGCAAATTCAGAACAACGACGAGAAGGTGAGCTAACCCTGTCAGATGTGTCATACCCTCTATGCTCGCCACTGCTGTTGCGCCAGGGAGATCGTCGATCTTCTATAAATTAATAGTTCTTAGTTACATAACAAGTAAATAAATAGTAAATTGTCATCAGTGGTGTGCACAGGGTTTTTGACCAGGGTATGTTGATGCTCTGCATTTCTCTCACGAAGTAGGTACATGGCATAAAATTGAAAAATTGCCCTCCAATACGAGTTATATAAAATAATTTGGGTATGCAGTGCTTTTGTGCATGTATGAAGTGCACGCCCCTGGTTGTCATTAGTCATCCTGTAACATTTTAATTTATCATACAAGTACCCACATTTTCTTACACAAACTATAGATGAGTATAGTACACTGACAGCGTCACTTTTAAATTGCAAACCAATACATCGTACAGCTTCTCAATTTAAAAGTGACGTTGTCAGTGTAGTGTGTCGAACAGTTCGTGAAATACCGACAAAACGAACCCGAAAGCGGGTAGTCAGATTCTGCCCGTGACATCCAACTTGACATCTCGTACCTACGCAGTCCCGTCGTGACTACGATCCATGCAACTGGATCGAAATATCGACAAATCCAAAAATATTATCGCAGTATGTACATACTGCGATAATATTTTATACCGTTGAACTATATTTAAGAAATGAGACTACAGACAAGACAGGCTATCGAATTGTGGAATTCTCTCCCTTCGAACATACGACATGCAAAATCGCTTGATATGTTTAAAAATGCAGTCAAAGCTTATTATCTTGCGACTGGTTTTTATTTTTATTTCATCTATCTATTAATATAGCTTATCATAATATATATTAGTTTATTATTTTTATATTTATTTTATACATATTTTATTTTATGTTTTTATTTGTGTATATTTTGTTTATGTATTCGTATGTAGTTATTTGAATGTAGGTTTATCATAATTTTACACCACCTATTTGTTCTCGCTCTTGTTATCCTAATCCTAAGGTTGCCTGGCAGAGATCGCTTTTAAGCGATAAGGCCGCCTTTTGTATTCTACTCCAGTTTTTGTGTTTCTATCTATTCGTCCTTTATTTTCCTAACTGTTTAGTGGTAACCAAAAAAGAGTTTAAATAAATAAATAAGAAATGTTGATTAACCACGAAAATTTTAGTTTATAAATAAATAAATAAATAAATATACTACGACAATACACACATCGCCATCTAGCCCCAATTTAAGCGTAGCTTGTGTTATGGGCACTAAGATGACTGATGAATATTTTTTTATTAATAATATACATAAATACTTATAATATACATATAAACACCCAGACACTGAAAAACATTCATGCTCATCACACAAACATTTTCCAGTTGTGGGAATCGAACCCACGGCCTTGTACTCAGAAAGCAGGGTCGCTGCACACTGCGCCAATCGGCCGTCATTCCATTACAGTTTAAAATCCTTATTTACCGTTGCTCACGAAAATCACTATTTAATAAATCGCATTGAAAAATGAATGTAGCACAATAGAATTATCACACCCAAGCCGATAATGATTCGTTCACTTTATCTGTTATGTCCTATATAAGTTTTTTTCAGAATTACTTCGAAAGAAAATCAGTATCGCATGCATAAGTTACACGTGAGTTGAATTTTTAAGTTGGAACAATTATTATACATTTAATACTTATAATGTGTAATTCTCTATCCGACTAATAGTTCTATTCTCAAATCATCGGGCAGTCTTCTTCAAGAGGCATGGGCGAATACAAAGAAAAAACGGAAGAATAATTTACCTTTTCACCGATTATTGATATTTTATTAGGATAAATTGAAGATTGTTTCTTCGCACGAAGATATTCTTGTATTCATAACAGTGTATTTCAAAAGATATGTCAAAGTCAAAAATATCTGTAATCAAGGAGGCCCATAGGTGCCACTTTTGATGCGTACATTACATGAGAATTACAAGGTAGTGAGGTGATGGCGATGACGAGGGTTCCAAACGCGTCCTAGTCTTAGAAGAAGCCCCACAAACTTAGCCGGGTGTTTTTTTTGTTATCACCATCTAACATTGTCATTTAAAATTGTAACAAGTGCAACCTGGTTACAACAATAATTGACACCCAAGCTTTTTTATCGATTACGTAGTCCTTTATACTATAATACGACTTTTCTATTATGTTTCTTATGTATATAGTTCAACGGGTACATGCCATGATAATATTTTGGGATTTGTCGATATTTCGACCCAGTCATTGTCCACAGTCGGGACTGCGGAGGTACGAGATGTCAAGTTGGATATCACGGGCAGAATCTGACTACCCGCTTTCGTGTTCTTTTTGTTGGTATTTTACAAAACTGTTCGACAAACTACACTGACAACGTCACTTTTAAATTGAGAAGATGTATGATGCCTTCTTGGTTTGCATTATTCTACCAGTGGATTCCAAGATTGAAGTTTTTGTGCTACCGATTTTTAATCGCTTCACGAACTAAAATCCCAAAACATTATCATGGTATGTACCCGTTGAACTGTATTTGAGAAATGTTGATTAATCACGAAAATCTTAGTTTAAGGCCATCTGGCCTTAAACTAAGATTTTAACGAGGCACTCAATCACCAAACGCCAGTAATTATTCATGCGAAGTATCAGGTAAGTACACACTTGAGACTTAAGGGAACAATAGGAAATAATTAAACATAAGAATTGAAAGGTTCGAATGGTTAAACGAACGAATAAATTTATCAACTACAACTTTATTGAACATATTGAGAGGTATTAATGAGGTGGGAGGGGCTTAGATAGATAAGGTGGGGGTAAGAAAGGAATCAAAGACACATTTGTCGATATTTTCACTTAACAATTATTCATTGTAAAGTCAACATCTCCTGACGATGCTCCGGTTTCGGAGCGAAACGTAGAGGGTGAAGTTCCGTTTGGTGTGGTCCACAAATTCTTCAATCTTTATACTCCACACCGTGTGGAGTATAAAGATTAAAGAAATTATGAATTACACCGTATAGATTCGCCTGCTTTTCGCGGAGTACCTATAGCTAATCAAGCTTAATTTTCATAATATACCACAAAACGCTCAAAAGTATTTTTTTTTTCAGACAATTTTAGCTTGGCGCTGGAATTGGCTGGTTTACCGTAGCTATACACAAAATCTCAATACATTTATCACAAAAGCTTAAGTCACTATAAGCTTATGTGTTCTTAAATTTATTAGATCGCTGGTAGAAACAAAAGTGGACTACATTTGTATCGCAGAATTAATTCATATTCAAATAAATAGTTTTAGCATCAAGGTAAGTAAAATACTTTTTCATTCATTCTAATTGGACATTTAATTCAGAAGTTATCGAAGTTACAAAAATTAAGGACTACACCTAAGCAAAACAGTTAATTTTAGAGTGCATCCTAGTTTGCGTCATCACTTAACACCAAGTGGGATTGCAGTCAAGGGCTACATTTGGATAAAATAGACTTTCAGTTCTATAAACGTTTCTTATCTTTGGAACGGCTCAACCGAATCTGATGGCACTTCCACAGGTAGGATTTACCAATCTATGGCTATCTATGTCTCGGCTTCTTTTCAACGCTGAAAGACCGGACACATTTCAAAGCAACTATTGCCATAATTATGAATTAATCAAATGGAGTGCTTCATATTACACCTTGGTACGGAACCCTTAGTGTGCAAGTTCAACTCGCATTCAACTACATATTCCGTCGTCTTAAGATGTTATTTATTCAAGAGTATTTTTGAGTAATATTCGCCACATTGGATTGTAGATACATACAAGTAAAAACCACTATAATATATGCAGAAGAATCCCCTATCCCTACAAATATTAAAAATGTCAATTTAAGTTGGTTTGTTTCGCTTTCACGCAAAAACTACTTAACCGATCCTCATGAAACTTTGTACACGTATTATTGGAAGTGTTAGAAGTAATATAGAATACTTTTTATCCCGACATTAAGCTCGGTTCCTTTGGGAGAGGGGATGAGTGTTTGACGATTTTACACCATAACTCCGGCAAATTATAACCGATAAAATAATTATTTTTGTACTATAGAGGTTATAATATGTGTTTAATTTAGCCCAAACTGTGGTTGGAGATAGACAACAGAACTTCTCAGCGGACAGCAGCAAACCCTCATTTAAGGCTTAGCGATACTGATTACTTGAAATTTTGTTAGATCTAACCAAATTGAATGCCACATCAAAAAACAATATCAAACGCAGACGAAGTCGCAGGAAACAGAAAAGGAAAATGAAAGATAAATGTGGGCCCAAAATCATCCCCATATACCCCATGTACCTACTAGAATTAATGGATCAACATAGAAGCACATAAAAAATTGTTTTAAATTAGTCCTGAAAACTTGAAAAGTTGCTTGGTGAACACAGGTTTAAAAAAACGCCTTTAATAAAAATAAAAAAAAATGTTATCTAAAACTTGTCTATGTAACCTCGCTAAAATAACAAACAATATAGTTCTCTGAACCACTCGGCAGCCACAATGGACTCGAAAATGAAAGACCATAACAAAAAACTTTACCAAATTCACTGAAGTACTTAACTTTCATCACTATCGAAATATTTCGTACCCAGTATAATGCCACCTCGAAGGAAGGAGTGAGTTATCTCAAAAATACTAGAGGCATTGTGGATGCTCCTTTGTTAGATGAGAAGAATCAGTCAGCGCATCGAAGGGGTGATAATCCCGCGCAGGCGATGCGTGGCTCCTCCTAGGGGCGTGGCCTAAAACCACCCCCACCCCACCGTCTCCGGCGACCGGACGAGGCTTCGCTATTATCCTAGCTTCCTGTCCGCGAACGCTCGCCTGCTCCTCAGATATATCGATTTGTTTATTTTTTTGCCGCGCAGGCAACCCGGTGTCTTCCGGACGTGACGTGACGACGTGTCCGGCGGCCGGCGCCGGTCAGGCATGGACTGTGACAGTGCTCCGGTTTCCGTGTAATGCAGCTGATTCAAGGTAAGACTTTGCCTGGCGAAGGTTATCCTTTGGTAGGTTAAGTTTTTCTCATAGGACTTGCTCGTTCTCTTATTAACCATTTAGATTTCTTATGGGTGTTGTCTAATGTAAAAACTATGATCCTGTGATTGGCTCCGTCGGAGTAGTCTTTAGATGATTAGTCAATGAAATCTAGGCTGTTGAGTTTGCAACGAATACCTCCTATCTACAAAAATCTGAACATAGGTTACGAGTGGAAGTAAGAACACTATTATAGTAAATAAAGCATATATACTTCTTTACAGCTCGACTTCTTTATCTTTACTCTATCACAGCGAAAGTTGCATACCTGTAAGACGGGTCCAGATACGTGTAATATGTAATTTAATGCAACGCGTAGATAAGGTGTGTTCGGCCAACCAGTGAAAGCTAATCGTCGAGATATCGGTGTAACCCCGTTACATACGCGTATTTTATGCTGTATATAAAATCGCATAGTATCGCAAGGAACCGCTGCGCTACCAAGCAGTAGATATCCATCAGATGATTGTGTTCATATCTGGTGCTGGGCCATTCGATGAAAACATTACGAAGGCTGCCTGAGCGACTATTAACTACTTACTCGAATAACATATTTTAGAAAACCCAACGTCCAACGAATGTGCGCGACCTTTCATGTAGGTTATTTTTACGAACATTTGGATTTGCAATATATAAGCAAGATTGAAATTGAACTAGCACAGGTAAATCGGGGGTAGTCAAGGCTCAACATCGTCTACAGGAATAGTCCTATCTACCCTCCAGTGGTATTCTAATAGGCGTAGGGGGATGAATATATTGAGGAGCTTCTTTCACGACATACTCATAACAGTCCTTCTTTATTTAAGAACCTACAAGCATGCACTGCTGAACTTACGATTTGCAAAACCCGGCCACTATTTCTCTACCTTTTTCATCTCGGCTTTGGCTGCCTATCGACCTGGAGGCTATCCCTCAGTATACTTTACACTTCTCACTCTTCTAAACTCGTTTATCAAACAGCTATTGTTTCTTATCATCTCCCATTGCCACTTCGGCTTATTATGTAATCCTTGGCTGTCAGAGACTTTGGTTTTCCTATGAATTTCTTAGTTACAGATTTTATTTCGCAGGAATACTTCTAGAATAGTGACTATGAAGTTTGGACATGTTCATGATAGATAGGTTAGAAATTATACGCAGTGACAACCAAACTATTATAGATAAAAATAATCGTATCGGGCTAATCAAGGCCTGCAACATAGAACAAAATATGGCATTTGCTATAAATAAGAATAATGAACCATAAGTATGCCTAACCTTGCCAAAATCGTTTTTATTCTGTCGAAACCCTACTCTCCGGGCCTTAATTCTACTCAGTCTGAGAGGAGACTTGTGACCTTCTGGGCTGGTAATGGGTTGATAACTCTCGTTTCTCATTATTTGCCAAGTTATACTATACACATTGTTGGTCTTGTAGAAGGTAAGAATTGAGTTTCTTTTGTGTGAAGAAATTTTCAGTACCAACCTGGAATTAGGAATTAGGCGGTCCTCTATGACTCGGAGAGCATAATCATTGAAGCCCTCATTGTAGCAGCGTGATGGGTCAATGTCTCTTCTACAAGAAAAGAGGCTGTTGCCCAACATACTAGGACATGAATAGACTAAGGATGAGGACGATGATAGTTATATATTTTGCGTAAAATGGCCACTCGTCGTCGCGTTCATTAACTTCAAAAATTACATCAGGCACTCTAATATTACTATAATAGTTGATGGCAGTGATGCCATCCTTGCAAAATGGGAGGTTTTTTATTTTCCACTAGCTCATCGGCAGTTCTGTATTAAAAAGAATTTTCAAATATGTTAGAAAATAGGTCAATCTTCCATCAGCTGTTAAACCCATATCTTGCTTTCTGCAACTCCAGTCCTAGTCGAGTTTCTGTAGCTATAACATCATCTTTGTTGGCTTAAAAGTTATTTGATGGCAACTTTTCATAGTTTCCGCCTACGTAATTTTATACCAGCCGAACTGCCGATCAGCTAGTTGAAAATAAAACACAATAAGCAGTCCACTGCCATAACAGTAATGCATGCAAACATTACATATGTAAGACAGTTCGCAACATTAATTAATTCGTGTGTGATTTATTTGATTATTATTCAACTACCATACAACAGCGCTGACTTGAAGCACGGCTGAATTTATGCCTCTATGTTAATACAAGTTGATACCAACTACAATATATTCACGTGAAATCTACTAACTGAATTTTAACTCTTACATTGCACAATAATAGAGTCTAAACTCGGTTCGGGTGAATACATAATATGGTATTATCGTAGGACACAGTGCTATCTCTCTAGTTGGCTGTTTTAAATATACCGTTTGGACATTTTTATGACGGCACAGGGTTATTTATAAAGATAAACTTTTTTTTGTCTTGTTATACAGTTATCAGCGGCTCCGACTGATTTCTGGTTTCACCTTGCGAAGTCATCTAATTGAAAAGGTCTTGCGGAAAACTGATTTATGCTTTCTCACTATTCAACCACCATTACCTTGCAAAAGTTTTACATCTGGCTGTGAATGTCCCATTAAAATTCGATTCAAGCAAATTTAAATTCAGTGATTGGGCTATTAATGATTTTCAAAATATAATTAAGTATTTGAGCTTAACCTTAAGCTGTTATTTCAAAATCAGATAGAGACAATTCAATTTATTTTTACCTACCTTATAATATAAGTTAACAATTCATTATTGCTATGTACGACTAAACAGCTTATTCGACTAAGGTACCTTTAAGTCACACCATCACTAATTTTTTCCCTATACAAATTTGCATCCGCAATTTTTAGATAATAACACATTGGGCATCGCCTACCCGCACTATTGATTCGATGGCTCAGCTACTTAGGTACGCAGCGTGATATTAAAAGATCTTCCTTAATAACTTCATCAAGAATTGGGCTATAAAAACACAAAAAAGTGTTCTGGAATCCAATTATACCGGCAGTTATAGAAATGAGCGTAGTAAACCAAAAATGAATGACAGCTTTAGTACAGAAAGATAGTTAATAAATTTCAAATTTATACTCATAATAATAACGTAGCATAATAATTTGATAATTATTGTTGATAAATGCTTTTATATTATGTGCGTTTGCCAAATGGATGCATCAGCGGTTGTTTATATTGCGTTGATGCATTTTGCTGACATTAACGTGAAATAGTACGGGCATTTGTTATGGATCCTGCAACTTGTTTTTGTTACTTTGCTATTTTGATATTTCAGTATTATTGTAGCTTTATCACCAATGCATTGCTAGATGGTAAACAAATATTATTTGTTGACTTTAGCTACTATTAAGATATAAGTAAAAAAAAAAATTTTTGTATACCACTACAAAATAAATATAAAATAAATAACGTTAATAAGTTTATTTGTGAAAATTGAGTACTTACAACAGATTTAGTTCTGGCAGTTTATTCCCAAAAACGGTATGTTATATAACCTCTTTGTATTTAAATAGCAAACCTGATTGACTTGTATTTGATAATTTGGTTTTCGGTTTAAAAGTATCTTCGAACTTTACTTAGAAAAAACTACTAACATTATAAATGCGAAAGCGAGAGTAATGATTCGTGCATCTTTGAGGCGTCTTCCTTTTTTGTCATCACAACTTTTACACAATTATACTGTACTCATAGTTTGTGTGCAATAAAGTGATTTTGATTAATTGAGCATTATAGAATATTTCAATAATCACGCCTTAATCATAACCATTTATTTCTTTTTTAATAAATATTAATACAGATGTATTATTGTGTGTATAATTAATTGATTTAGTATTTTACTATAACAAGCTCAATAGTATAATTAATATCTCGAATAATAAACATGAATTCAGAAAGAAATGTTTTATGACTTATTACTGTTTATTTATAGGAATAGTAGCTTCTTCATTCTTCGATTTTCAGCTTTATCACAAAAATTGTAAAGTGTTCAGTTTTTCTATCTAAAAATTTATGGTACTCCCATACATTAACAAAAATTAAAAACCAAGTTAAGTAGTTGGTCCCAAACATTATTATAACATGTGGCAATAATCGTTAAAGCCCGCGAAGTCGAATTTGAGGACGATAGTAACTCTAATTCTGTTAAACTCCTGTCCAGAGAGGTCTGTGCCTAACATTGGGACAGGTGGGCTTAAGATGATTATGGATACCTTTATGTATACTATTTGTATCGAGAAGCACCTTATTTCCCTCCCGCCTTTCGTAGTTGGTTAAAATACTGAGTCGCTGAAGCGTAGAGCGGCTTTTCGTAGCGTTGCAAAGTTTCTGCCCCTTGCCATAATGCCAGTCCAACGTCGATTTCACTCTCCATTTGGTGCGTGATAAGTGGCCGGGCGTTTTCTTTTCTTATTTTTCTTGATTCTGGACCTTTTGGCGCTACAGTAAGCTTTATGGCATAAAATGCCGCGTCTGTTATTCGTATCCCAGCTTGGTTTAATGAAAATAATTCAATGGATTCGTAATAACTAGAAAAGAAGGCTTATCGTACTCTGAAAGACACTCCGGACTGGTACTGACAATTTTTTGACCAAAAAAATACTGGCCCAGAATGGATGTCGAGCATTTAAACCAATAAACTAACGAGAAAAACCTATCGACTAAAATAGTTAAGACCTGTAGCATTAGGTCAGGGGTGATCTTTAATATCTGACTCACTTCTATGTTATATTTTTCATGTAATGAACACATGAAAAGTGCCATATATATGCCTATTTGAATAAAGAAATATTTGACTTTGACTTTGACTTTGATCTTAAAGCAATAATTTGGCTTATGTTGCTTGAAGCAAACTGGCTCATAATTTCGGAATTCGAAATCCGAAATCAGAGGCTAGTCTTTAATCCATAGTCATTGTAAAATGAACAGAATACAGTGGTCACCCTCCTACGAGGCGACTAAAGAGATACGACTAATATAACGGAGAAAGGTCAGCAGCGTCCTCAGTGCTACCACTACCACAATCCACTGCGATCACCAAGCCGTCCGTCCAGCTTGGTGATTATAGATAAACCCCATATAGTTTGCCCATAACCACGTTGAGAGAGGCCTCTATTCTAGCAGTGGACTGTTATAGGCTTTTGATCGATTGATACATCTTTATAAGTATATCCTAACTGTTAGACACACACTATTGGTGATAAATCTTCAGTCATTGCTTAAAGAGGTTAGAACAGATTATAATTCCGTATTGCCTCAGTGACAGCAGACCTCTGTCTATCAGAGGGTGATCAGTATTTCGACGATGATCTTTATTATATACCTACCTACCGACTGTACGTATTCAAACACTATTTGTGATAAATGTTTAGTCATGGCATGAAGAAGTGCCAAAATGTATGCCCAGATTAGATTTCAATGTCATCTACCTGTGTCCAGAAATTGGGAATTAGTAAGAAAGCCAAGGATGATTCTCTGTTAAATATTAACTGTAACACATTCAAAGTCTATATATGACTCTGATAAAGCATATGTGATCAACATTTTCAGTCATTGATTGAAGATGTGTTGAATTTTTGCGCTGATTTGAATTTAAATCTGTAATGTTGTGATTTTAACTACCTATGTGGAACTACCTATGTAGACCAGTGCCGTTAAAACGATGAGGTTTATAAACGTAAAACTCAGGGTTCTCATGTATTTTAAACGACGCTATAGGAGGTGGAAAATACTAAAAGGCGTGTCGTTTACAATTTCTTTTTGCAACTGCTGAAAAATCGCGCTTTACCTTAAACTAAACCATTTTTACGTTTTAATTATATTTTAATTTCCTATTAGTTTAAAAGACCATTATTTTGGTGTCGATTCTATTGTATTCCAATCTCTAAATTAAATTTAATTGACAATTTCTTAACGGGGCTATTCTTTTCTACAGTGAACGTTGTTGAAATACCCTACTATTAGATCTATCAATTAAGTTTAGTGCAACCAAAATGAAACAAAATAATAATAAAAATTATGTTATTTTGTTTCAAAATTAATTTATTTGAAGTAGGCCATAAGCAATTTGGAACGTCAAGTCTGTCTGTGCGTAGTGACTCTACCACAGGTTCGGAAGCCAGATTCTACCGAGAAGAAGCCGGCAAGAAACTCAGCAGTTGCTCTTTTCCAATATCAACAATTTACATTATACATTTTAAAATTTATTTTACTATTTTGTGAGAGATGAAAGCGGAACCAGATGCTTCCAAGCAACCTTGTCATTAAAAAATTCATCAATTGTATAATAACCTCGCTGTAATAAATGTGTTTTAATACATTCTTTAAACTTATGCATTGGTATGTCCAAAATTACCTTAGGAATCATATTATAAAAGCGTCTACTCAATCCCACAAATGACTTCTGCACCTTTCGCAGACGATATGCAGATGTCACTAATTTATGACCATTTCTTGTAAGTGTATATATTTAGTTTGAAAGTCAAATAGTATAACCAATAAAAAACCTTTTCCTTGAAGCGAAAAGAATCTGGACAGATAGGTCATCGGTATAGAAACAGTGGAAGGGCTTAGAGTGTAGTCTACAACGCTGGCCAAGTGCGTTGTGAACATTATGGAGAGCTCTCAGGCATGCAGGTTTCCTCGTTTTCCTTCACCATTTAAAGCAAGTGATATTTAATTTGCTTAAATTAAAATTGATACGAAAAGAAAGCCGATGCCTTACCCACTGGTCTATAAGCTTCAATACAATGTACTGCTTCTTCTTCTTTTTTTGCTTTTTTGGCTTTTAGGTGTGCCAAATCGACACGTTGTTCTTCGCCAATGTCACGGAAGATCCACAAAAGTGATTGTCAAATATTATATAACTATAGCACTATACTTTTTATAAATCTTAGTATTCCAAAATAAGGCGGTTGTAATGGAGTGTGGTCTTTGGTTAGTGTAAGTCAATTCAAAGTTTTTTTTTATTATAAATCATAATGTGATATATTTAGAGCTTAATTTTGTTACATTAAATATATTTACATACAAATTCTACATAACGACTAAAAACCAGCATAAGAAAACTTTGGACATTTAATGGACGGGGAATATAGGAGGAAGGACGTCGTAAAGCTTATGAAGGAGTTTCGGGCAGAAAAACAAAATATGAGCGACCGATCATTCGTCTAGACCACCCACATTCACCAATACAATGTTATGCTAAATGCTGTATGAGAACTTCATTAGGTGTGGTTCCAAAATAAAATCTTCGGGACAACCCTGCAGTGTCGTCAAGTGGTGTCGTGAGCGATACTTGAGGGTTCTGTATTGCAGGATCTAAGTCAAGAGTAAGGTGAAGGCCAACACTGGCAAGGCGAGACAGTACAGTGCATGATAGCTAGCGGACGACGTTTTGTCTGATATAATAAGGTAATGTGCCGACATCCTGCGGTAAAGTGGCCCAGCGCCCACACGTTGAGCCCGCGCCAACTGCCGACCGAATTGTGTACTACCGACAACACTCACTAATGCTCATTGATAAAAAAGTTTGGGTCTAAAAGACGATGGATCTCGCGGTCCTGAATTTAGGCACAGTATAAAGATGCAGTTTGACGTATTTGATCTCGTGAAATTTTCTGCTCCAGAGTTGTAGCAGTGGTCGTCATAATCACCATCATCGTCATCATCAACCCATCACCCACTACAGGGCTGGGTGGCAGGTAGGGCAGGGATCTCCTCTCAGAATGAGAAGGCTTTAGGCCGTAGTCTACCACGCTGGCCAAGTACGGATAAGAAGACTTAACACAGCGTTTAGAACATTATGGAGAACTCTCAGGCATGCAGGTTTCCTCACGATGTTTTACTTCACCGTTTAAAGCAAGTGATATTTTAATTGCTTAAATGAAAATGCACATTACTCCGAAATGTGTGTGGCAGGAGCCGGGAACTCGATTTCCCCGAAAGGAATGCCGAATCCTTACCAACAAGGCTATCACTGCTTCCATTCCGTGTGGTCTTACTAAACTCTTAATTCCTGTTTTCTATGCAAATTGTTAAATTTCGTTAAAATTTTATTTACATTTTTTCTATATTTTTTTGTGATGTACAATAAAAGTGCATTCATTCATACATTTATTCAAGTGGAGGGGATGGACGTCCATGGCTGTATAAGTCTTTTGGAGGGATTTTGTCACGCCACGGTCTTGTACCTATTTTTTCTTCCTTTCTTCCTTGTATGCCACGACTGGGTTTTCCGTAGGGTTGACACACCAAAACCTTGGGACTTTAACTTCCATCGGTTCTCCGAGACATCGCCTACTTCAGCTCACCGAGCTAGATACGCCAGTGACTTAGGTTATTTCTTATTTGATCATGCAGAAGTACTACGAAAGTAGGTCCCCACCGCCTTCTAAGTTTCGCTGAGTTTTCTTATAGGCTTTAATTACTTAATGAATACGTTCGGGAGCCAGAAGTTTTCGTAATAATCAGTAACCTATAACTAACAGTCCCTTAGTGGACTTAAGGCCTCTCCCAACGGGGTTTGCCCATACTCAACACGCTTGGTAGGCGGTGAGGGATTGCAGTAAAAGGTAGTAGTAGCACGCCGCTGCCTCGAGGGAGAACCGTTATCCTTAATCAACTCGTACGACACCCGCGGGAAGAGAAGGCTCGGTGAAAACTGTACGCTGATCTTAAGAAACTAAGGTATTGAGAGACTTAAAAAAATTTGTTCTAAGTATCTTATTACCTAATGTAGATACCTACCGAAATTTTACATGCTTATATATTTTATAACAAAAGAATGATAAAACCATATATTATATATTCCCTTCCATTCGTTCCGCACCTCAAACAGTTGAGATATTATAAAGGTAGGGTAAGTAATTCTGGTTTTTATGAAATCTAGCACCCTAGCATATAAATTACAACAAAATTAAAAAAAAATGAAGCATAACAATATGAATATTAGAAGTAAAAATAAACTTTTTGTGGAGTTTACTAGGGTACATAGAACAAAAGATACCATTGCTCTTTTAAAACACTTTAAAAAAAGAGGAAGTTCTCAATTGAACCTGTAGATTGGTTTCGTCGATGCACAAGCGGTACGGTACCCTCTTGTTTAGAGCAATTTTAAGCGATTATTTTACACTTGAGATAAACAACTGTCAGGATTGTCTCTCTGATGTTTGGCATAAGCTAATTATGATTTTCTATAATAAAGTCAGTAAAATTATTACAAATTTCACAAAAGGCTTGCGTTTAGACGAATCTCGTGATCTTCTGCCAAACTGCAGTGTATTAAACGTGTGGATATTTTTGTATTGTACACAACAGTACAGTTGTTGTGTTGTTTGTGTGAACACTTTTGTTAGTAGTAACACTTTGCAGTCGCGTTGCTACTGCTCTCGCTACTGCAAATTTGACGTAATAATCCTTTTGGATCACCTAATCAGATGGAAGCAAATCCCTCAATTAGTGCAATAGTTTAGTAAACAACTAACTAAGTATAATATGCTTATAAGGTGTTTTTAAAAACTTGCTTTTAGGGCTTATCTTGAATGTTCCCATACAAAAGTATTTCAAAATTGTTATCGATAACAAAAGATATCTCTGACGAAGGATATCATAGAAGTGTATGAGAGATGAGCTACGCTGCTATGTGATAAGGCCACCTATTATATTTTCTTTTGTTTTTGTTTTCCTTGTAAATTTGTAATAAAGTTTTCCTTAACTTCATGTGGTACAGTAGTCACCGATCAATTCACGTTATAATTTTTAATTAAATGTACCTAAAAAAGACATAGAATGTGCACTTGCCTAAGGCGATAAACGTTCACACCAAGGCCGCGGGAAGATCCGCGTTTGGCGTAAACACATACGGGGTTGCTTGATAGAGCCGTGCGCACTAACAAATTGTAGCTCAGTTAGGAAAGTATCCGCAACTCTGTGGTCAAACTGAGCGGCAAATATAAATTGGTTATCCGACACATTTCCCTTACGCCGGATGCAATCAATTTGAATGCTACGGCGCGCGACGCAAGCGCTGTACAGTCGTCGGAAGGACATCATAACGATATCATCATATCCTTTTCTAGAAATACAAAAAAAAAGAAAAATAAATATTCAGAGGCTGCGTTCGGACACACCGACGTAGTTGAATGACGGTCAAAATTAGGCGCTAGGTACGAAACGTAGTGAATAGTGATCGGTGAAAACTTTTCAACAAACTATGGTGATCTTGTGCTTATATCAATCAAGCTCGTTCTAAATGGTTTCGGAAAAGGAGACACACTAAAGGGGGATCGTTGAAAATTTGGTTGGGCTTATTAATAATGGCATGTGGTATCACTGAAATGTGATACCACTTGCTAAACGTCACCACGGAAAAGAATAAGAAAGACCCAAAGCGACCCAAACGTAAAAGAATCTCCGACATGAGGTAAGACTACACGGTTTTATATGCATATCAAGTCATACGCTTTCATCTTCCCTTTGAATGAATTGCCTCATTGGTCTAGTTAGCATATTCAAATACGCATAACGTACTACACAGACGTAATACAACGTTATTAGTAAATAAATAAATAAATATACTACGACAATACATACATCGCCATCTAGTCCCAAAGTAAGCGTAGTTTGTGTAATGAGTACTTAGATAACTGATGAATAATTTTAAGAATAATATACAGACATACTTATAATATACAACGTATACCCAACCCGCTTCGCCGGGCTAGATTATGCTTTATTTTATTTAAACAATAAACTTACATCATTAAATTTTTAATTTAAGTCCCATAATATATTAAATCATTTATTCTCTTCTCGAGCGGGTGAAGATCATTATCTACACCCATGTACACCCAACAATAGAATATCATGATAGTAAATAAAAGCTGTATTTGACAGTTTGACAGTTCAAAAATAGGAGTCGGTCGTCACCAAACTTTACAGGATTACTCGCCAGGTCAATCCGGCCGTTTCGGAGCCTATACAGTGCATACCCACACACTTTCTCTTTTATATATATAGATAGATAGATAGATAGATAGATAAACACCAGGCACTGAAAAACATTCGTGTTCATCACACAATCATTGTCCAGTTGTGGGAATCGAACCCACGGCCACGACACTCAGAAAGCAGGGCCGCTGCCCAATGCGCCAATCGGCCGTCAGTTCTGGATAGTCAGTGCAATAAAATTTGGTATTGGGTCCGTTGTGCGCCTACCACTAACACTAGCTGGTACAAGATAGCCGGAGCAGCGTGATGAGTTCTATAACCCTCCATATCTAATCTCCATAAAAGCCTCTCACCTGTAAGGTCATTACAGGGTTTTATGGAGAGGGTAATTCGACCTGCATTATAGTTGCAAAATGGCAGTTCTGTCGCCGTTTTGCGGTTAGCATAACTGCATCGAAACTGGAACCTTGCAGCTAGTTGCAGCAATCGTTGTGCACTATAAAACCAAATTTCATCAAAAAAATATCAGCCTTTTTTGCATGAATAGGATTTCGCTTTACAATTAAGTTCTTATGCCTATATTATCTCCATTCAAATATCCAGTCAATCTGATGACGTGCCAAAGAGGGCAAACCGACACTTTTACATTTATTTTAATAGTAGAGAGAGTCGGAAATTATTATTTTGGTTTAACAAATTCACCAATTTGAGTATGTGTTTGAGAAATATGTTTCATTAATCAAAAAATACATATCTAATGTCAACCACTCTGGCGCAGTGGTGAACTCTCACACGAACAATAACATATAACTGAACGGTCCCGGGTTCCTGTCAGGGAAAATTTGAGAGTATCCAAATTCCAAATTTTTCTCTCGTCTGGAAGTTACCAAGGACGGGTCGCCAAGCGATTTAGCGTTACGGTACGATATCGCAGTTTAATATTACTGCTAATTGCTATACCTCTAACCGATTAGCCTTCTACCATCTCAGACTGCAATGCACTAGCATGTGAGATTGATGTCAAGGGCTAACGTACAACTATAACACCACTTAAAAATAATCATAGGAGAGAGGGATTTAGATTTTGTCGTTTCATTTGGCTCTAATGCGATTTGGTTGGTCCTAACGTTATATTCTCGGGAATATAATATAATATATCTACTTATTAATTACGGTTTAACGTTTAGGCGGTTACTGTGAAACGTCAATTAAATTAGTAAATACTTCTTAGCTTGATTTGGGAATCGAACCCAAGATCACGAAACCCGTATTCAAACAAAATAATAGATTTTGCTAATCAATAGCCCAACGAGGCATACGATATTACGATAGATAGTCTTTACTGCACTTTAGGTGTAGTCCTGAAATTATTTAGACGCGATAACTTCTTAATTACATGTCCGATTGCAATAAATTAAAAAGTATTTTATTGCTAAATAAATACCCTTGATGATAAAACGATTTATTTGAATTAGTGTTAATACTGCGATACTAATGTGAATCACTTTTGTTTCTACGGGCGATCTTTTAAAATTCAAGAACATAAAAGCTGCAATTGCGAATTAACTATGATAGTTAGATATATTTTGTAGGTAATAATGAGCACTTGAATTATGTAATACATAATATTTATGTATCATCAATAGCGTTCTCAGCACACGCCAAATAATAAATTCTCAAAAAAAATTTTGCTACTTTGGTTTACATTATTGCAATTTTATTTATTTATTTATACTCTTTATTTGCACACAAATAAAAATACAAAAAAAGAATAAAAGAAAACACAGACAGAAGAAGTATACAAAAGGCGGCCTTATCGCTTTGTAGCGATCTCTTCCAGGCAACCTTAGGATAAGGAAAACAAAAGGATAACATACTGCAGGTTGTACATATTAAAAAAAAATACATACTAATATAACTACATACTAATACTTAAACTAGCTAACTAACTAATTTTCTTAGGGATCTCCATTTTTTTTCTAAATAGATCTTTCTTTTAACGAAGAAATGGTTAAAATCGGACCAGTACTTTGAGAGTCAATTGGGTACAAACAAACAAACAAAAGACTTTCCTCTTTATAATATTAATATTATAGATAATATAACTTTTCTGAAATAAACGTAGCCTAAGTTACTCCTTATTACATCAGCTAGCTGCCAATAAAAGTCCCGTCAAAATCGGTCCAGCTATTTCAGAGATTTGCCGGAACAAACAGACAGACAGACAGGAATAGCAATAAAATATATTTTTGTGTATGTACCGTATATATATTCATATACATGTAGTGAAAAGCGGTTATTTCAATATTAGAAACAGACAATACAATTTATTACATTATATGTATAGCTGCATAAATTTTCTAGCACTATTGATTATTAGTTTTAAATAAATAGGATAAGAGATAAAATGAGAACCTTGTTCTTTTATGAAGTTGGCTAAAGTGTACGTAATTAAAATTGCAATTTGTACTACCCGGATGCACCGTTGAATGATCACGTAAATATATCCTATTAACAGGTAATACTTACTAACCACCAACCAACCTGTAATAAATTTTATTATAGGTTGGTTGTTGGTTCACTTTATGACGTATAATTTTTATAATGACTCAATAAAACGTAGTTGAGCAACTACTGTCATCTTCAACTTGCATTTGGCGCATGCGTTAGAACAAATTGCAATTCCATTTGAATAAAACAAGACAAAGTCCATTTTTCCTTACTATGTAGTCTCATTACTTTGAGAGTTTAGAATGATCAAAAAATAATGAAAGCATACATTTTTTGAGTACCCCTCCGGCAAAGTCGTGAGTGCTGTGTCATAATAGTGAGGGTTACAGGGTCCGCACTACGGCAGGGACAATTTTGAACTTCAATATTTCTGAATATTCTTTGGTCTGGTCTGGTGGGAGAATACGGCTGCGGCTAGTTACCAGCTACTAACAAAACTGTGCCCCCAAGCGATTTACAGTTCTGGTAGGATGCTGGGCATAGAATTGAATTATTATACACCCACACCGTTGAAGAAAACCTATACACCTCTAATTATTCGACTTAACGTATAATTAAAATTACTTTTAATGTTTAAGTTTTGGTTTATTTAAACACACTTGTTTTGTTTTCTGTATTTTAAACATTACTTTGAATTTGAGCAGGTCGTACTCTGGATGGCGCGTAATTAGTGAATAGGTTCACACTTTCATAAATTTTATTCCGCATTTTTGTAGCACTATGGTATAGTGACTATGCTATCATAGGTCCAAAACGTTTCCAACATCAAACTGTACACTCAAACACCAAAATAAGCTGACTTGGTAGTCTAGGCTAGGGTCGGCCACTTCAAAGACTCGTTCTTGGGCGTCGGGAGTAGAATTACGCATTGACTTTTTTTCATTTGTTGTGTTGTTTTGTTAAACAAATAAATTTATATATTTAAGCATAAAATAACTTTCAAAATGGGATGGAAACTATTTCATCAAATGCACTTTATGCCACCGTACCTTTAGATTAAAAACAAGAAAGTTTAAAAAATTAAATTAATGATAGAAAATTAAACTCACGGTACACATTTATAACACACATATAAAATGTTACCAAAACTATACGCATACATAGTTATAAACAAAAATATAAAGTTAATTTAAGTCAAGCGTACACAAAGGTATGTCGTAATGCATGCGTTGTTGTTGTTATTTATTTGTTTATGTTTATACTTTTAAAAGTTTATAAGGTTTATATTAACATACAAATAATTAACTGTAAATAATTTATAAGAATGACTTTTTTACATTTTAATGCATAACCTGTAGTACCAATAGTTGAATATTTTCTATGTGACTCATTCCAATAAAAAGAGCAAGTTTTTATGCATGTATCTACAGTTGGTTGTCCATTATAAATAAATAAATAATATATAAATTCCATTGATGCATGCTATACGATCGATGATTCAAAAGTTCCAAACGCAATACGAAAATGAAATAATCAATTGTTAACATTCTGGACACCTGTCTGCTGTACAGAATTGTTGTGAACTACGTAAAAGCCAGTTTAAACATAATAGTCATGCTATTACAAGAATAAATCCAGGAAGGCAATTTATTTCCCCTACCCGTTATTGGGCACTCCTATATACTATAAGTAGTAGTAACTATTTGTATACAGGTGCACTGAGTGTCAGACTTATAACTTATCGCGTATTACAATATCTTCATCCTCAGCCAAGGCCTCTTCTCTCAAAAGTCATAATAGATTTAGGCTAGGATCTACGGAGCGTACCTACCTACTTACTTTAGTTTCTTTTCATTTATTTTGTAGTTAGACGTTAGGAAAATACACTATATCGATCTTAGATCTGGAAAACACAGCGCACTGTTGGTTTACCTACAACACTACACTGTGTCGAGTCGCTGGGAGCCGATGAAAATAAGCGAGCCAGAACTCGAATTTAGAACTCTCTGTACAAGACCTACGTCCAGTTGTGGACGGCTTTGAAGTGTTAGCCTTAGATTTAAAGGTTAACGCGCCACGGTGTTCTAATATGGGTTTCCGGGCTTACAACTTCTGACCCACTTATTTATAAAAGACGTGTAGTGTTGGAGTAGTTACGCTGTGTTTTGTTACGTTGAGACTTTTGATAGGTGCTGTCAGATTACGCTACGTTTATTAACAAGGAGTACATGACGGTTATTATTGATATAACTAGTAGGTACCTAAGGCTTAACTGAGCTGTACAAACCACGAGGATCGAGCTTAAATCACCTAGGTAAAATTTGTTTGCTATTTTGGGATTTTTTTAAAGAAATAATCATAATAATGTTTGACTTACGGCGAGTGCTTAATTTACATGTTGTGGCTGTTTACATATAAATATCGGTGCGATTTGATAAATGCCAAGTGTATTCAAGTTGTAGATTTGATGGGTGGCGCGATGGCAATCACGCCCAATCAAATAAATAATGCCCTTTGATTATCTTAGAATGAATAAGATTATTTAATGTTCGTAGTTATGGTTTAGTGATGATTAAGATGATGTAAATAATTTTACACATTTTTTTAATTTTACTTTATTTACACGACAAATAACATTTAAGATATGACTTTGACATTGCGAGTAGGTGATTCAATTCAATAATAATCCAAATACCTTCCGTTTATTGTTTGACAATTATTGTCAGTGATACAGTTAATCATAAACTGAATTCCTCCTGCTTCTTATTTATGTTTACCTTGTAGCGTTTACACTTGTGATCTACGTGCAAATTTGACCGACAAAAACAACAGAATTAAAAAAAAAATACTTTTATTACATACTATTTATTGCAAGAATTGTAAGTGATTTGTTGATAGGTTACTACGTAAAGGAGTTCCATCTAAAGTTGCAAAATAGAAAATTGGTGCTAATCATCTGCGTATAGAGCAGTATTAATTTAATGTTATTGACGATTTGTATCAGAAATAAACTGTAATTTCAAAATAATACTTAAGTGATGGTAGTGAGCTTAGGGGGCTTTAAACCCGGACCCAAAAACAAAGGAGTGTTATTACTTGTCTGTGTGTGGGTATGTGTCTGTCAGTTGCATCGTATTTCCCGATCATCTATATTTTTTCACAACTCCCTCAAAATGTGTATCAAATAAAAGAGCTTGTCTAGTAGAATACTATCGCAACCACAAAATGGCGAATCACATTTTTTCTTCACAATTCCCTCAATATACTTAGGTATGTAATGAAATGGCTTGAAGTATGATAACCTAATCCTACACTACATTGAAAGTCGGAGGTTTTTAAATTTTCAATATATAAATATTATTTACTATTTTCTCTTATCGTTACATGAAAAAAAATTGTTATGCAAATATTTATACCACATGTAAGAACCGGTGTTAAACTTTTAGCAATAAAGATTAAAATATCAAAGAACTGGGCCCGAGTCCAACTTATGTACGTCCTCCGGTTTTTACAAGTCGCTTGAAATTTGAGTCAATACTTTATTACCTCTGCATATCTAACAATCAAATTGCTATCCACTCGTACCTGTGTTTTTTGTCAGCAAAATAATTCAATATTTTCGGCTAAAAGTAGGTACAATATAAAAAATATGCAATATCGAAGTTATTTTGTTATTTTAATCCATAAAAACCTAAGTAACTGAACCGAATTTAACCTTTTGAAATAAAAGAGAACTTTACAAATGAATTCATAAGTGTCAAAGGTCTTAGATAAAAATATAAAATAAAAATACAACTGAATTGAAAACCTTTCGATGACGTTTGTTACATTTGCGCCATGTTTACGCTTTCAATATTGACTTAAATTTTACGCTGTTGCTTATCCATGTTTTATTTTCAGGATCGACGTACGTGGTGTAAAGTTGGCCTCTGCTCTCCGCAGCGGAGTTAAAGCAGCGATGTATGAAAGTAGCTGCTCATATGGGGGAGGTCTTGAACTCAAACGGAGCGCACTAAAAGAAGACCCATGGCCTACAGCAGAATGGCCACCTTACTGTTTACCTCAATCAACGTTCGAGCAACTGAAACAGAGTGTGGAAAAAGCCAAGGCGGCTTTACAAGACAGATCAGGTCTTTTGGGTACAGCGACGGCGTTCGGTGACTTTTATGGAGGGCAACTGGGCCAAGACACAACCGGCACGAATCTAGGTTTCATACGGGCGCGGAAAGATGATTCCATGATTGGATCTATGGACAAAATTAAAGGATTAGGTGAGATATTAATCTTTATATTTCTTTCTTCATTACTCCAGGGCCTTGATTCTCAATGACGTGCAAATCTTATCACATCCCGTATTTAATTTTTGACATCAATTAAATATTTCTAACAACTTACCACAATAAGTTAATAAGAGTGGTTGCCATTTCGAGCAAGCTTTTAAAACATGCACTTTGAATAGTATTTGAGACTATATATAGATTGTTACGAATCAAGAACATAATAGAAAATCAATGATATATATATACAAATATATATATATATATATGTATATATATATATACATATGTATAAAAAAAATATACTATTTTTTTATTATACCTGTAAAAAACCTATTAGGAATGTGCAAACAAAAATTTCATACAATATCCTGTTTGACCTTAAGAACCCACCAACCCAACAACCCCACTTTAAAACTTCAACCTCCCATTTAGTGCCCGTTTTAGTACAAAGTCTGAAAAAATCTTTTGTTTTTCTTATAAGAATGAATTACTATGAACGTTTAGGCATAGTTAGTCTACACAATTTTGTATTCTAAAAGTTGGTCTAAATCTAAAATTCTAGGTGTACTTTAGATTTAGGCCAACTTTCAGACAGACAAAACGAGTGACATTATTATGTTACAGAGATATTTATTCATATGACATGGTATGAAATCGATTGTGCGATTGCAAAAGGTATAAGACACTGTATTGGCATACACATAGAGTTGTTTTTCCCTCGCCCGGTGGTTAAACTCTTTCAGATTAATCCTAGGGAGGCTGTAGGTACAGGAGGCTAGGTGGGGACTTTCTTGTTCAGATAACAATCACTCTCAAGGAAGCGAGGGGGCGTACGGGATTTACCCTACGGTTGCCATGGCGACGCGCCCGCCCACTCCTCCTGTATCATCGCCTATAAATACTAGTTGCAAAAATAAAATTTTATTATCTCCATTCAGTTCATTATTTCGAGACTTACTAGGGGTTCGTTTGGCCGGGGCTTAACGAGGGCTATGGTTTAAGGAGCTAATTTTTATCGATGCATTTAAAATTACTTACAAGTGGTTTATGCAAATAAATCAGTGTTGCTAAATAAAAAAAGCTAAGTACTAATACAATAAAATGTAATTCCTTTCGTCGGCACATACTTAAATATGCACATCATCTCAACATCTTCTTAACAACCCATTTAACAGCCCACTACTGGGTACGGGTCTCCTCCCACAATAAGAAGGGTTTAGGCCGTAGTCCACCATGCTAGAGTGCGGAATGGTGGACTCCAAACGCCTTTGAGCATATTATAGGGAGCTCTCAGGCATGCATTTCTTTTTTAAAACGCACATAACTTAGAAAAATTAGAGAGAGGTACGTGCTGGAATTTGGATTTCGGCCCCCCGAAAGTGAAACTAAAGTCCTAATCACTAGGCTATCCCAATGCCTATCCCTATACCTACTTACTTACTAATATTATAAATGTCAATGTAAGTTTGTTTGTTACGCTTTCACGCAAAAACTACTCAACCGATACTCATGGAACTTTGTACACATATTCTTGAAAGTGTTAGAAGTAATATAGGATGCTTTTTATCCCGACATTAAGCTCGGTTCCTTTGGGAGAGGGGATGACGATTTAAGGTGTTTGACGATTTCATACCATAACTCCGACAAATTATAACCGATTTAAATAATTATTTTTGTACTATAGAGGTTATAATATGTGTTTAATTTTGCCCAAACTGTGGTTTGAGATACAGGACAGAACTCCTCAGCGGACAGTAGCAAACCCCTCATTTAAGGCTTAGCGATACTGAATACTTAATTTTTTTTTTTGAAACTACATCTAAATTGAATGCCACAGCAAAAAACAAAATCAAACGCAGACGAAGTCGCGGGCAACAGCTAGTTTAATATATTAATATGCACAATTAACATTAATTTTAACTTACTAAGGAGTGTTTGTTTTTTGCTTTTAATTTGGATTTAAACACCTTGAAATCATAACTTATAGTCATTATTTCAAAGTACTAGTAGTAGTTTGAGACGTGATAAGTATTATAAAACACGTAGGCAATGATATTTGAAGAACAAGTATCGTTGCATACGACTGATGTTTAGTGACGATACAGTCATTCAGAAGACGTAGTTTATTGAAACCATACCTACCTTTAATCAGCTTCCATGGCTAATCATCAGCCAATTAACATTTAACGGCCGTCGCATAGGAGGGAGGGTTTATAGAGCAAGGACCCACCACGCTTCTCTAATTGTCGTACTGATTCTGTGAAATATACGATTTTACACCGGACTATGAAGCTAAACTTGATATGAAATGATTCATTGAATGTGCATGGGAACCTTTTTAAATAATGTCGTATAGAATAAACTACAAAAAATAACTATTAAAGTAGTTAAATGGGTCTCGTTTCGATGTCAATTAAAAAATATATCCATATTTTTTGAAATATTTACGTTGAATGAGAGGAAAATCTTTTATACTAAAATGAGAAAGGTCTAGGTGACAAAAGGGTTGGTAGACAATAAAACCCCGAAGCAAGAAAACAATGAACTATTTTTACAAGAGTAAAGGTTTTATTTTATGTAAATTTTCACAAGATGACATTTTTGTCGTGGATAATGTAGATTTTGAAATACTGCTATTTATTTTTGTAGATATTGTTTTTATTTAGACCTAAATAAGTTATTCTAATCCGTAAATTGTATTTTAATAATATAAGATTTACAATCCAACTTGTACAAGTTTCTTTTCTCAGAGGTTCTTAAGCAGAATGAAGTATTTTTATATTTGAGAAAACAATCAAGTAGACAAATGTTTTTGGTAATTTATATATTATATTTTCAATTTACCAAAGCTACAACAGATATATGGTATAATTAAAAAAAGGAAGAAGAAGAAACACTTTATTGCACGTATAACATACAGGAAAAGAATCAGTAAGGAGTATACAGTACACAATGTAGACATGCATAGGCGGCCTTATTGCTGCAAGCAATCTCTTACAGGCAACTTTTGTAGATAGGACTTACAGCAAGAGAACATACAAATACATAGATAATTTAAAGGAATTTGTATAATAATTCCAAAGGGACCTGAGTTTAGAATTATGTTACAAACTCTACCATACCGTTGTTTATGGATTGGACCTTGACTTCAAAATATGTGTATAATATATATTCTTTAAAACTGCTTAATCCAGGTTATGGTTCACATAACTAGTTATCTATTGAAAGGTTGACGTGGTATAAATTCGTCCAATCGCGTGTTTTCTTCAAATTAAAGAAAATAATTTGTATCATAATTCTAAAGTGAAGTAACTTTAGAATTATGATACAAATTATTTAGCATACCGATGTTTATGAATTCCTTGACATCAAAATACGTAGGTTTTTATTTTTTTTATTGACTTTATACAACTTCTTAGTCATAACCAGTTATCAATTCAAAGGTGGACGTTCTTTTTACGGTTTTATAAACACGACTCTAGAATAACAAACAAGGAAGCGAACCGGGTGAAACTTATTTACATAATATTCAAATAAGTGCAAAAATCCCCGCGACACGCTCGTGTCCGACCCTAATCTTATAGTCATTAAGAGCAACATATTAAAATTTATAAGCCCCGGAGGGCTAAGCTAAAGAGTTGTTAACACGAAAATGATTACGGCACGCCCTCACGCCCTCGGCAACTGAAAACGTACGTTCGCTCTCGATCCGTAATCTCCAACAATCGTCATCAATTATGACGCCGTACTTTAGATCGGTATCGTGATAAAATATATTTCAATAAATCACGGTGCAACTGGTCTGATACGCGTATATTGATTTTTTTAATGTTTATGGCGTAAAGGGCTGGGGTCGGTTCGTTGTTTTGTAATTTATATTCATTAGTGAACAGGGCTCGGTCGGGCTACCTACATGGCCGTTCACGTATACGATACTGATTTCGTTTATTTGATATTGCTTCAAAATTGGATTATGTTTTACCATCTATTTCCTGATTCTTCTTTGGCGTGGATTTTTTTTCGAAATTATAAGTAGCACATAAAGTTCCTCTTACCAACGCCCTTTTATTGGAGCCCACAAGATAAGATCTCGAACTTAGAAGAACTTATATTACTCTAATATTTTAATTTATAATTAAATTCCGTTTGAAGCGGTGATTTTCCAGTGGGAAGGAGCTCGACTTCACTTTCGGTTGGGTGGAGCCTTTCAATCCCAGCGCACTTCTAACTTTTCAAAGTGCGTTTTAAGTAATTAAAATATCACTTGCTTCAACGGTGAAGGAAAACCTGCTTGCCTGAGAGCTCTCAATAATGTTCTCAAAGGTGTGTGGTGTCCACCAGTCCGCACTAGGCTAGCGTGGTGGACTACGGCCTTATGCCCTTCTCATTGTGGGAGGAGACCCGTGCCCTATAGTGGGCCGGTATAAGGTTGATATGATGATGACGATGATGCATATTAATTTAGTAAAAGCCATTGTTTAAATAGCAACATTGCTAACGGAATTTCTGTATATTTAAAATGTTAACTTCGTCGTTTATTGGTCGAGGCTTTGGTCGTGGCTACTAACTACACAAGTTGTAATTATGGAAGCTTGACGATCTACTTTCAGAGATCGTTCCCCTTAACAAGTAGATTCCATTGCATCAATAAGTACTTACTTATATTAAAAAGGGGAAACATTTTCTTGTTTGACTGTTTATTTGTACCCAATACCAATAGGCTCCGAAACTACTGGATCTAATTTAACCATTTTACCATCAGAAAGCTTAACTATGAAGAAGTAAAACAGGGTATAATTTTTCTTTTACAAAAAAAATTAGAAATCCATAGTAAAAATACAACCTATAATACCAAATTTAGCATTTAAAATTCATTATTAGGCGTACGCTGAGCTCTGCTTTATGCTATCGATGATACATAAGAGTCATGTACTACGTCGTAAAGTATGTCATGTAAATTACGTACTCATTAAACCTACAAAAATACCGGGAGGATTTTGTAGAACACTTTTATTTACAAAATTAACATGGACGAAGTCGGACGAAAAGCTAGTTAACCTATTATTCTTTTAAAATATTATGTTATGTTAAAAGAAGGGAGAAGAGAAATTGTATCTAGATTCATTTTCATTTCAATCCATAAATATTCACTAACTTTTATAATGTTTATGCCACCTGTGGAAACTAAAACTCTTATGCCCAAAATTTTCTCGTCTAATGGTAAAGTAGAGTGTCTACCTACATTTTAAAGGCTTAATTGATTGCATCGTTTAGGAGAAAATTCAGAAAAATATATGACAGGACTTACGAGAGGGGTCTAAGTTTAAAGTATCCAAATGGCTAGTATAACATTATGTTACAACCTAACGCAGATGAAACCGCGAAGAACAGCTAGTCCACATAAAGTAGTTATAAAAGTTAAAAGTAGTAGTACAGCTATTTGTAACCGAGCTCGTCCGGGGCAGTACTGACGCCGTGCTTCTTCTTCTTCTGTTCCTGGGCCTTTTCCGCACTTGGTTGGTCTGGGACCGTCCGTTGTACGTATGGCCACTGATGCGGCTCCCCGCTGGATCACTCCAGCCAGCCGAGCTCGCTCCAGAAACTTAGCAGGCAGCCCAGGTCGCCGAGTGCTTCATGGAGTGATGCTGAGGAGCCAAGGTGTGCTGCGCGTTGTTCTGCTACTCCATTGCATTGGAGCATTACGTGTATCGGTGTTTCTTCCGTCTCCATGCATGCTTTGCAGAGAGGGCTGTCAGTTATACCTAAAATGGAGAGGTGTTTGTTTAGTGGGCAGTGCCCCGTTATCATACCTACAACTGTCTTTAGTTTAGACTGATTTAGTTGCAGTAATTTTGTTGTTAATCGTGGGTTGAGGTCTGGTACGGCCTCCTTCGTGTGTTTGCACTCTTTTGTTTTGGACCATAGCACCGAGTGTGATGATTGCGTCTGTTTGTGGAGCCATGTTTTGTATTCACTGAAGGGTATGGGTATAATGGGTTCCGGTCCAGCTACCCTTAGTGATGTTTCCAGCCGCACCAATTCGTTGGCTGCGTCGTTTCCTCAGTTTCCGTTGTGATGACGCCGTGCTTATGTCTAACGTAAAGTATCATTGTTGTCGCCAAGCAGCAAAGCCGTGTTCCGGTCTGAAAAGTGTGGTCGCCTGTGTTTAGAGGCTTAGAACCCACGCCTCTTGTTGATAGACACATGGCGGCACTTTGCAAGGCGTATCCCTCGCGAAGTGTTGTTTTTTTAAAGGCAAAGGATTTCCTCTTAGGTTCAGTGGAAACCCATCGCCTATCATGCATAGCATATGTTATGTATACGCCTAACATATGTCCCATACATATGCTTGGTGCATCAATTATGACTATAAAAAAAAAGTTAAGGGTTGCTACAAAACCAAACGCCGTAATTAAAATTGTTAACACCACTAAGCCAATAAAGCCATCCGCAAACGAAAACTCTCACAAGCAACCCCCGGATCATCCCTACAAACAAACAATTATTGCACAATCAATAGCCACTCGCCCGTGAAGTATAAATCAGGGACGATAATGGGCCGGATTGAGTGACATCATTTCTAGTTCCACATCGTCACAATAGATGGCGCACGACTAGGATGCGCGCGCGCACTGCGTTTGTTATGTCAGCCATTTCATGGGAACCGTGGCGAGGACAATGAGCACTTAATTGCGCGAAAGAAACACCAGTAATGATTCGCTGTCCCCCTCGCCGAAGATTTATGCGTTCTGCTCGACCCACGAAGTGCCTCAGCATATTTATACAATAAATAAATAGTTCCAAAACATATTGCGCCGAGTGATTCCGTTTCGGGGATGATGCATTAACTTTTTATACGCGTGGGAGAGTTTGGATTTGATTTCGTTTTTATAAATAATGACTTGTTTATTTGGGAATCAATTGACTTAGTGCTTTTAAAACAATTTAGGAGGTTGAATACATATTACAGAGTTGATGCAATGATGTTGATTCTAGTTATTGAAAAATCCCTTGCGCATTTTAACATTAGGAAGCTTATTATTATAACATTCAGTATACTATAGCGGTCTAGCAATAAGAGTGTCGTGTAGTTTTAATTTTTTCATGTATTTTTCTCTCTCTTCTACGATTATATCCCCGATTGTCTTTTTAATAATTTATATTTAAAGCTACAATTTATAGCGAAGCAATAATATTACAGGAACAGAAAAACTATCAAGTGGCTTGGCGAAAGGATATTCAACGTCTTCAACGTTGTCCGACACACTGAGGTCAACGAAATGTGCAGGTCAGTATATTAATTAATCTATTATAATTTAACCTTTGACGTAGTTGGCCGTTCTGAAGTTGACACTATCGACCTATTAGCATCCCAGTGTGGTCACAGGCCTTTCTATTATATTATATATTAACCATAAACCCACCAAGCTGCTCAAATGCAGTTTAATGGGCTTTAATGATTATTTACCCGTTTAGTGATGTTAGTGACGATAGAGGCACGTTGGTGTTCACCGTTAATTTTCTTCCACCGGTACTGAGGTTTGGTAATAGAAAAAGCGCATTCTTACTAACTCTTGGCCCGACCCCGAATCGAATCCAAGACCTCGGGATCCGTAGTCGAACATGCCAAAGAGGCAGGCAGGTTCACGTATAAATCTACCATGGAACCTACAATATCAACTTTGGATAACTTCAAATTATACCTGGACGAACACTCGCAAATTATAAACGGTCAACTGTCACACTATCTCTGTATCTCTTGTATCTTGTGTATTTCAGCATAAAATACGACGCTCGAGAAATAAGCTTTACCATATTTTGTGAAGAAGTAATGAAAACCAATAAAATGACATTTTTTTTTCCATTAAACACATATATTTAATCTACCATTTAAATAATTTTAAAACCGATAACTGTAAATATAATATTCTAAAATGGTTTAGAACTGATTTTGCTGAAATTTAACTTTGCGATAGCTTGAGACCTAGAGGCATACTTTTAAAGCAAACGGTTAACGCTTAACGCTCACTTTGTACCTACACCGTGGTATTATTGTTTGTAATATTGCACATAAAAAACACTGACTTATATTCAATGCGCTTCTGAAACAGGTGGATTTAAAGATTTTAATTTTCAGAACGTTTTTCTGGAACTTGGGGCGAAAGCTCGTTTGATATCTTAAATCATTGATATTATATTATTGATAAAATTGCAAAATTTAAATGATTTTAACGTAATTCACAATTAATTTAGCGCACGTAAAAAAGACGCACTGTAGTTCAAAAGGGGCAATGCTGCCGGCATTTTAGGCACTAGGCCTTTAGATTTTATGTAGTTTTATTTTGGTATTTCGTTATTTTGGATTTTTTTTTTTAATAATATACTAATTACTTTGAAAAAAAAAGGTCAAAAGGTATTTTCAAACAAAGTAAAGGTATGAATAAGATTTTTTTTTAGTCAGTTTAGTTTGTGCACCAAGAAAGAGTCACGAGGGGCATCCTTTTGTGTATTATTGAGCGATAGCGAGTGGGCGTAGGTACTAGGTCAGCTTTTGTGAAAATATGTGGCTAATAAGTAAACTGCAAAAACTTTAGCATATCGTGTTTAGAGGTTAATTAGATATGTGCGTTATATTCATTAAGCATAAGCTATTAATATAAATATAAATAAATATACTACGACAATACACACATCGTCATATAGCCCCAAAGTGAGCGTAGCTTGTGTTATTGGTACTAGGATAACTGATGAATAATTTTAATATACATACATAAATACTTATAAAATACAGATAAACACCCAGACACTGAAAAACATTCATGTTCATCACACAAACATTGGCCAGGTGTGGGAATCGAACCCACGGCCTTGGACTCAGAAAGCTACCCACTGCGCCAATCAAGTGTCAAGAATAACATATTTTTTGAGAGATTTTATTTAAGAACAAAATAGATTTAATACAGGTACAGACGCTGTCTGTCGTTTAAACCTCTTTTTAAAAAACACAGCGTCTTAACTGCTTATAGATAAAAACTATGATCACACAGAAAAAAAAAAAAACACCGTCAGCCTATTAACCTTCGATATGTGGGCACAGGCCTTCTCTCTCATAGGAGAGGGTTTAAGAGCATAGACCCACCACGCTGCCCCAATAATAATAATAATAATATAAATAAATATACTACGACAATACACACATCGCCATCTAGCCCCAAAGAAAGCGTAGCTTGTGTTATGGGTACTAAGCTAGCTGATGAATATTTTTTTATGAATATAATACACATAAATACTTATAATATACAGATAAACACCCAGACACTGAAAAACAATCATGTTCATCACACAATTATTTTCCGGTTGTGGGAATCGAACCCACAACCTTGAACTCAGAAAGCAGGGTCGCTGCCCACTGCGCCACTCGGCCGTCAAAATGCGGGGGAGTAGGCTTTAACGATTATTACAAGTTAGGGATAGTAACCAGCACCGACGGTTTAATGTGCTCTCCGAAGCACGGGAGGTTGACACTGCCCATTTGTTAACTCCGTAGTTCTTCAATATGAAAACTCAATAGCTGACTAGTTTTGGCCTGAACTGAGATTCGAACCCATGACCTCTATATCCATAGCTAAGCATGATCACCACTAGACCTCCTTAACACTGTAAAGCTAATGGAAATGGCTTATTTAATTAATTGGATTATATTGATAACCAGCTAACCCGACAAATTTTTATCAATATAAATTATTAATTGTTTATTGAATGAAAAAAATTAGAGAACAGGGGTATGAGTAAGTGTGATACTGTGGTCGATGTGAGCATGCGCTGGCGTGGAATGCCCAAAAGCCCAGCCCAGTGACGCGAGTACCTTTAGTGACGCTTATTTAGCCCAAAATGCTATCTTAGGAATCTAATGCCCTTTTTCAATTAACCTAGGAAACGCTTACATCGTGAGCCTAATCATTTAGGTGATGCTTAGACAAAAAACGTTTTACCGACTCTTAGAAGATGACGTTAGGTGTCATCTGAAGTTACGCCACCGAATTGCCGGTGTGTAATGTTTAGGAAACTCGTAAGCCGACATTTGATAAATTATAAAACAAATCTTTTATCATAAATTCACAAGCAGGCAAGAAACACAAGCAGACAGACAGACGGGGTTAAAATCCTAATAGTTCATTTTGTTTCGGGATTTATCGTACACTCGAATCAATTCTATAACTCCTTGAGCCTGACGTTATATTCAAAATATGATAACTACGATATTTAGTTTTGTTATTTGTGCCATAAATAATAAATGTAAATTCATCTATAATACCTTTATAGCGCTCTTTCCCATAAAACGTTGCGAGTGCCAAAGTTATCTCTTTATCACGTAATTTATTTCTATGTTACAGAGTTTAATATGTACGGGCCAAACCCTACCTTATACAAATAATCTTACGGACCGTTATGCCATAAAATAGCTTTTCTACCTACTGTAACATCTTCTATGTAAATACCCCTCCCCGTTAGTTATCTCGCCTTGGTGACGTCAACGCACCCTTATTAATGACGTCACGCCCTACCGAACTTGGTTTTCCAAATAGTGACACCATGTCTTTGCAATCATCCTTCATTTGCGTCGGATTATGAAATATATTGTTCACTAAATATTGACGGGGATTTAAGTATAAGTATACTTTTTTTATTCGGATAAGTTAACCCTTGGCTACAATTTTATGAGTTAGCTGGGGATATCGTTTTTATTTTTTCTGTAATAATTGCATAAACCTCCTATGAAATACATTTAATGTTCTCACAAACGTCCAAGTTGATGTCTCGTCACAGTAAATATATTAGAGCTGTATGAAAATTATGAACAAAAGTTCGAAACAGCACACTCATACAGATGCACGCACCGTCGAGGTCCCAAAGATATAATCGCAGGATTTTAGTCGGGGGTACTAGCTTTGAAGCGTTTTTATGGTTTTAGCTGAAGTAGAAATGGGCGGGGCACATAGCTCGGAGAACCGATGGACATTGGGGTTCCAAGGTGCTGGAATTGCGACCCCGCACAGCTAAACGCAATGTTGGTCGGCGCCCAACGAGTTGGACAGACGGTATCAAACGAGTCACTGGGAGTCGCTGGAAACAAGCGGCCCAGGACAATGGATTTTGGAACTCCCTATAAAGACCTATGCCCAGCATGGACTTCAATGGAGGTGATGTTGATGCTTTGGGGCCTCGTTTGTACGTAGTTTCCGTATAACTTTAATATATTTACTGGAGATATCGTGGAGAACGCTCTTATATGATACTAACTGTTGCCCGCGACTTCGTCTGCGTTTGTTTTTTGATGTGACATTAAATTTAGTTGTAGTTTCAAAAAAAAATTAAGTGTTCAGTATCGCTAAGCCTTAAATGAGGGGTTTGCTACTGTCCGCTGAGGAGTTCTGTCCTCTATCTCCAACCACAGTTTGGGCAAAATGAAACACATACGAGTACCTCTGTAGTACAAAAATAATTATTTAAATCGGTTATAATTTGTCGGAGTTGTGGTGTAAAATCGTCAAACACTCATCCCCTCTCCCAAAGGAACCGTGTTTGTTTTTCTCATTGTTTTTCTCACCACATTGTTTTAAAACATTTTCATACCAACATCAAACACATTGTTTTTCTCACCACTTGTTTTAAAACATTTTCATACCAACATCAAATGGTAGATAGATAGGTCAGCGGAAATTACCCTATCGGTTTTGAAGACAACTTAGAATATGATACTTTACACCTACGCCTCAAATTGATGGACACAGGGCGGCATGTTTCAGGACGTGCTCCTTGCATTATGACTACCTGATACTCCCTAACAGGTTAGTCCGCTACCATCTTAGACTGCATCATCACTTACCTGGTGGTAAGGGCTAATTTGTAGTGGAATAAAAAATATGTATATTTATAAAAGAATTATCGAAAAGGGTTATCGAGTCTACCGGTGATCCTAGAGCGGGCAGTTACCTTGGCCAACGAATTAGTTTAGCCATCCAAAGGGGCAATGCTGCCAGCATCTTGGGATCTGTGCCTCGCTGCGGTGGTTTCGAGGACGTTTTAGATTTTATTTAGTTTTTAAATAGTTTATTTTAGGTTATAGTTATGTATTAATATATTGTTATGTAGAAAAATTATAAAAGCATGCGTTATATTTTTGCTTAAAACACACATAACTCCGAAAAGTGAGATATGCTTACTAGCTTGGAGATGCTTTTAAGTGAACTCAATCCGTCTGAAAAAACGTCCGAAGTCCTAACCACTAAACTACTACCGTTTTGAATATAAACACAAGGATCAAATGAATGCCAATTTTGAACTCGAGATATGAAATAACGCATAACGAATTGCTACAATTATTAGATGAGATACCAAAGTATCCACTAAAGCGTAAATTCAAAGCGAGCAGGACAATTAAAAGTTACCAGAGCTCAGTCAAAGCGGATGTTAGTTCGCTTGATGGCACGGCTAAATAGCAGCTATCTTTGCATAGAGTCATCTTGAAATGCCTTTCATCTCTTGTTATACAATGGGTATGAATTTAATGATTCGTTAGTTGTAAACCTGGTAGGTAGGTTTGTTAAAATTAAAATTGTAGAAAATACTATACTTAATCACTAAAGAGTTGAAGATGAAGAAGAAAACAAATTATGTTATTTTATTACTTAGACTATTGGCGTAGACCTTGCGTAGACCGTAGACCCAAAACTTCTTGTATAAAATCTTAATCGAATCTCAGACGTAGCATCAATGATACTAACTTCATTAATACTAACAAAATTATAGTGTAAGCATACTTTTTTATGGCCAAACCGGTGATCTAGTAGAAATCGAGATACAGCTGTTATTCTGTAGATAGAGAAGGTTTGGGTTTATAACTTAATAGCTGTTGCCCGTGACTTCGTCTGCGTTTGATTTTGTTTTTAAAGCATTCAGTATCGCTAAGCCTTAAATTAGTATAGTAGTATTATATGTATATAACATGTGACTGTCAATTAATTATAGAAAAATAATTTGCATCAAAATAAAATTGCGACTATAATTAAAAATCTAAACTATCCTATCTCTTAAGTTGGAACAGGCTGCTCACGGTGTGCCAATTTAATTTAAAATCGGTTAAGTAGTTTAGGAGTCCATCGCGGACAAACATCGTGATTTATATATATTAAGATAAGATATCAAAAAAATTGCGGATAAAAGAATTGAATATCTGTATATTGAAAACCATAAGTCATGAATTTATTGATTCTTTTGTAGTTACTTTAAAAGATAGAATAAATTATAACCCGACCAGAGGAGATTGTCCGTTTTAAACTTTTATACGGATCTAGATTTTTGGGACAGTTTTTTACACTTTTATGCCGCGGATGTATCTTAAAATGTACATACATCTAATGTACATTTTAAGATATACGGGTTATAATTTATTGTATCTTTTAAAGTAAGTACAAAAGAATCGATAAATTCTTGACTTATGGTGGTCAATATACAGATATTCAAATAAATCAGTATACAAATAAATATGTTTATTAATAAAATATAAATACTACAACCCTTTGCTACGTAGGTACCTTTATATTATTTAGACCCGTAAGTAAACAGAGACACGCGTCGTCACATGTGGCTTTGTAATTAAGCACTCTCATAGCTGAAGAGCTATGAGAGTGCTTCGTTATTAAATTCGATATGTGATTAAACACGATACTAGTCCACATAATTATACTTAGATTTTTTATTTATATACTTATTTAATACTATAATTCTACGCCCGGCCGGGGGTATACTGTTTTGAATACTTTTCTTGTCAACTGCCTTTCTATGTGAAAACAGTGAACAATAAAATTCTATTCTACTCTATAATATTCTATATAAATTAATATATATTGTTAAACTTTGAGATATTTAAAGATATCCATCCATGACAATAACTAATTTAATTACTTACTGTCATTAAAATATTAGTTGAAAAGTCAAAATAAGGTTTTACTATTGATTGATATAATACTGTTTCCCACACTATTTAATAGATATTTGCTGTTAAACGTTAACGAGTCCTGTCCTTCCTCTTCGATATTTTCATCAGATCTTCCCAAAATTTTTACCGGGCAAACCTGGCTTCGGGTCATTCGTTAAAAATTATGAGTATCTACGAAATATAGCTATATAGACATAATTATTGAATTGAAAACCAGAGTAATTTAATAATACAAATAAAAATATATTATTATACTATAGGTAAGTAACGAATTCACTTTACTGTTACTTTTTTTTTATTCCAACACAAGTTAGCCCTTGACTGCAATCTCACTGCACTGTTAAGTCATGCAGTCTAAGATGGTAGCGAACTACCCTGGTAGGGAGTTGCATTAATATTGAACCCATACCCTTTATCAATTTCTACACGACATCGGACCGGAATGCTAAGTCGCTTAGCGGAAACCTACCTTGGCCAAGGCCTTCCCCCAGACCAGACCAGAGAAAGTTCAGAAATTATAAATTCCCAAATTGCCAGGAAACCTGAAACCTCGCACATAAAAACGAAGGAACGAACGAACCGATGAACTACGGTGCCCCGGAGAGGTTTTTAAACGAATTCACTTAACTGTTACTTGAACAAACATCGAATTCAAATTAAACATACAAAAATACAGTTCAATATTAAGTAACAAATATTCGAGATCATAATCACTTTTCTATACACAGTATGCAGTAGGGTCTAATGGGCACCACCACGCGTATCGAATGCGACGCGTGCTCGCATATCGCAAATTTACGGTGACAAGCGTGCATCGTTGAGATTTTTTCTCAGAGTGTGCGGTACAAAAGACACACGCAAATATTTTAGGGTTGACTAAATTCAGTAATTGTTATACGCGTTTTTTCATTTCTTTTTTATCCATTCTCATAGGAGCAGCTTCCAATTATTTATTCTATTTTAAATAAACAATAATGAGATTACTGACATTAAATCAATGATTAACAACACTTATTCGTACGCCTGAATATTGAAAATAATTTATGACTATAAATAGATGATTACAAAGATATTGGTTTTCCTAACATTTTATTTACTATATGTGTTCTACGCACGACATAAAATGGTATATAATAAATAGACGTTTTCTCCCATTACTTACCTACATTTTATTAAATAACGAATGTTATGTTGGTAACATATCATTATACCAACCTATTGTATTCAAAGAATCATATTTCTAACTGCACAAAGTGTTAAAGCGCGCAGTCACCGTTTATTGTTATTATTATTATTTTATATTACGTATAATTCAACGCGGGTATCATGCTATTTACTACCTAGTTTTTGTAAATAACACCCATAACCATGTGCAATTTCTAATGGCTGAAATGGAATCTTCCATAAAGTTCTATCGCGACTCAAGGGCTATTTTACTTCCAATATATACTTTGCCGAGATTTAGACAAGACAAAAGCGTTTCAGGAGGATAATTCGGGCCAATCTCGCCGATCGAATTGTTCAGTCGATCATTGTGCCACTCGGTTCCGCTACTCCAAGCTCTAACTGGATGGGTGGATCCGAGACTAATTTGCCACGAGGCCTGATTAACCACGCTGCGGCTACTATTGCATTTAATTCGTGTGAATTCAGTTCATAATGACTTTGCAGGACTCATCTACTCTCTCTTATGTTAATGCGAATTATGATTATTATATTATAATTATTATGACTGTATGAATAGGTGTATTATTTCCAGCATTTTCTGCCGTATGGTTTTAATCCGTCTTCGTCGTCGTAAGATGTATGCCCGCAGATCAGAATACAGCTGTCCATCCTTCTTCTTTACGTGGGCGTCGTACGTGGGGACTAAAGAATATAACGCAGAACAGGCAGAAGCGTCCTCTTTGCTGCTACGGGGCAACCCCTTCCGTTGGGAGAGGCCTCTAATCCATCAGTTTACTGTTAAGAGCTATTGATGATGATGATTGCTTTCTTAATTGCTTAAAACTCATAACGATAAGTTAGAAGTACGTGCCTGGGTTCGGAGTCTGTCCCCCCGAAGTGTATTATTTCACATTAAACTTTTACATTTTTTTTTATTACATTTTATATGCAGATGCAGCCTAAGGTGGAGCGCGCTTGCCTAGAAGATGCCTATTCACTCTAGATTTTAAGGTACTCATATTGTAGGCACTGGGGAAAATGGAAGCTGGAAGGGCATTTCAGATCCTAGCGGTGCGGTGCTTGCATTTTTACATACTATCTATAGCTGGTACCTACAACAATATTAAATTGTAATGTTTAATAACGATTAAAATGGAAACGGCAATCGCCACCAAGCATTTAGTTTACAAACTAATAGCATGATCCCTTTTAACCCTCCCCAAACCAGCTTTATTGCCCGAGACAGAGTTAACAAAATTAATGGGTAAATTTTCTACACCCGAAATGAATACATCGTAGGGATACTGAATAAATCATTGTTACGTTGCATTTCGGACGTTGCTGTTTTGAGTATTTTGCCCCAAAGAGAAAGCGTGCGCGATTTATTAAAATACAAATATATATTAGATTTTTTCCAATAGTTTAGCAAACTTAGTTATATTGTTATTATGCTTGGTTTGCATTTCCCTTCGACAAAACTTAAGTTTTGGATTTATTAAACATATATTATATCCCTCCTTAGAATAAGCTGCCACCAAATGTAGATAGTCAAAGATTAGACACTGTATCAATCTTGATGGTAATTCGCTTTAAGATAGCTTGCATCTTGGAAATTGAATGATACCTGCGGAATATGCAATAAAATTGATTGCACTTGTTATTGTATTTTTATCAGTAGTCAAAGTGCCTGTGAGTCAGAGAGCCATTTTTTCGCTTTTGTATATTTAGCTAATAGTTCCCCACAAATTCATGCGTGCTTTTAAATTCTGATAAGTATTTTTTCCCATTCAAAGTATACTTTTTGTTCTATATGTATCTCTACCCTCAGCGTCGCATGGCCGGCCGGTATTTACAGAGTGTACTTCATTCTTCAGTTAAACATACGTAACGCGATTTAGACAGCCTATCTAATCTTAAGAAGTAGGGTAGTACAAACGCGCCGAATTATGAAGTAGATAAACGCGTCGAATTATGAAGTAGATAAACATACATTTCAAGCAAAGAAAGTCAAATATTGATAACGTGATTTCGTTACAAACATATTTTTGTGCGCTAACGTTCCAAAGGCTGGCTAGCCTTTACGAGATAGATTATATTAATGCACTACGAAATTATGTTATTAACCCAATGTAAAGCGGATTGACAGTTATTAAATAAACAGTTATCAAACCGCTATCTCTCGTAAATTGAAGTCCAGGCAGAAAGTGGCACGCGTCATAGACCGGAAGCAAGAGACGAGCGCGTGCACCGATTCTAATGTTCAATGGAACGTACGGAGGCATACTTGAAACATTTTTATTGTAACCAGCGCTGAGGGCCACACCGGCATTGTTAGTCCCCCTACGTTTTAAAGAATAAGATCTAAAGAGTAAATTGCTCGGAGCCTATGCTATCTGTACATATAGTGTACGTGTAATAAGCTGTTAAAGATAGGATGTTGTCACGTAGCTATACATTTCAATGGAAGCGTACAAAAAACCAGCAAAGTGCAATACAAATTCGCGCAATAAATATTTATTTGGTTACAAAATAATCGTACGTACTGCCGTTTTAAATAATTATGTTTGTAAATAATGTGTGCTTGAAAGATAATATATTTCATTTAATAAAGTTGTGACAGATGTTGGCCAAATATATCAGGGTTCTTTTATAGGATTCAGTCAAAAGGGAACCCTGAGGTATGGTTATGCGACTTATTCAATATAATCTCAAATACCATGGTAGGTACTAACTCCTAAAACTGTTATTTGGCAATTAGAATAAAAAACATCAATCTTATCGAAGCTAAACTATCACAGCTAATTAGGTTTACAAGTTGACGAGTAATAGACGACGGACTCCTGAAATTAACTTAGAAGACATTAAAATTTCAAAAAATACTTACATGAAAAAAATAATTAGTTGTGGAAACCCGGTAGTTACCATCTAAAATGGTGGAAAAATAATTTAGCATCCTTAATAATAACTTTTTCGGGCAGAAATTTGTTTTAAAGTAAGTTTAATATCTTAGGTACTTAAATAATGCTCGCAATACTTTTATTCCTAAAGAATGATCGGATCTTATTCGCAATTCTATTGATACTTAACTCTACATGTAAAATGCTTTGCACTTTGATATCAAGAAACTTGACGTTATTTTCGGCGACGTTGAAGCGAGTTCCAAGATTTTCGTTCACCCAAAAAGTGCTCAACACCTTCTTAAGGAGTTTAGAATATTTTACAATCTGCCACTGACGTAATAGGAAAAATCTGCCCATACTTTGTTCTTAAATCAGTCTATAACGTGTAAGGTTCTTAATTCAAATAGTAACATATCGAATCCACAGATTAAATCAGTTATTCAAAGTAATGATTAAATTCTCTTTTTTAACTAGCGTAAATATATAGCGCGGCTGTCAGAATTGTACTAGAAGGCCAGAGTCATAAATTATTGTCAAATTCGACAATTTACCCATTTTGACATTTATTTTGTATTGATTTTTGATGTATTGTATTATATTTATAAAGTAATTTATAAATGAAAGTTATGTTACATAAATAAAACATAACTCAACCTAAAAAATAGGCTTAAGGTTCGTAAAAAAATAATATTTTATAATGTCTAATAAAAGTTACTATGAACAATGGTTAAAGATTAAAGAGAAATTACAATTAACACTTGCTGAAGATGAAGGTTTACAAGGATTAGCAGTCGGGTTAGTAGGAATTAAGCCCCAAGGAACTGCAGTTGAAATTGTTGCTAGAACTTATTGCAAATATTGTGAACTATACAACAAATTATGTGACTGCTATGATCAGATGGAACAAGTCCAGAGACGACCATTTATACGCAATTTAATTGATGCGATAACGTGCCGTCTCCTCGAATTAAAATCTACTTTAGAAGAGGTAGAAGTTTTTGAATATACATATCCTGAAAATGCTCTGCAACAAATGCTTATGGTTCCTCATGACATCCAAATCTTGTGCCCATTTCATTATCCATTTGAGATAAGACAAGAAGAAATGCAGTACATTATAGATCAAATTTTTGCTGGTAACCGAATCGGTGATCCATCACCATCGCCATCTGAAATTGAGCTCCGTGAACTAGAAAGAATAGAAGAGGAAGAAAGAATACGCGCAGAAAAAGAAGCGGAAGTTAAAAGAAAGCTAGCCATGGGTGAGGATATTTCCGAAACTGAATCTGTCCAATTACTACCTGAAGAAATAGAAAAATTGAGATTGCAGCAAGAATATAATGACCATATTTGGAACATTCAACGAATGGAGCGGTCTAGGTATGCCGTTAGAGAAAAGACACATTTATTTAACAAAAATACCGATTTATATCTTGAGCTTGCTGGACTAAAAGCATCACCAGCTAGTGAATACCTTAGAAAAAGAGCAGCAACACTAATACAAATAGTATATAGGCGATTTCAGGAACTCAAAAGAGATCACATAAAAGAAAACAAAATGAGATACAAACTCAATATGATAATACCATCTTGTCATGCACCATCTGCAAAAATAGAGTTAGAAAAAGTAAAAGAAGCACGCCGAAATTTTCGGCGAAAATACTATGAAAAGTGGTTAAAAGATAATTTAAAAGAACAGAGTCATGTATATAAATTAAGAGAAGGAGATGTCATGGAAGATATATCTGCAGAAATTAGGGATTGGCTACAAGCTTGGTATAATGAAGTACGTGTTTTTGATGAATTCCCTTACCCTGAAGAAGGAGGTTCTATATTAATAGTTAAAGGAGAAACTTTTAAATTAGAAGAATATATTGAATGGCGACTTGCAGAAGAAAAAAGACTAAAAGCAATGCAAGGCCAACAAAAATCTAAAGAAGAAATTAAAGCTGAAAAACTAGCCGCTCGTGCCGAAGAAAAAAGATTAAAACTTGAAGCCAAAGTAAGAGAAGAAAAACGATTACTTGACTATAAGAAACAAAGACTTAATCCAGATAATGATCCCGGAGTATATATTACAATTGGTAACCATGTTGTCCCCGTCCGTGAGGCTTTGAATAGGTATGAGAATCAATGGAAAGATATAGATACAAAAGATGCACCAGTAGATGCATTAAAGGGATATATAATGAATCTGATTACTGAAGATGCATATCAAAACTTACAACTTAAACTCCGCCCTATCGTTGATGATCTCATGAGGATTGAATATAATATTCTTAAAAATGCTCTCAAAATGGACTATGATGAAGCTGGTGTTAAACAACCTCTGATTAAAAAAAGGAAGAAACCAAGGAAGATTAAACCTCCTAAACCAGAAAAAATTCCACCTGCAACTATGTTCCAGGCGTTAGTAGACGAAGGTATCATAAGGAAATATCCTCGTACAACACTTGATGATTTCTGGGGGGACCAAAATTATGCAGCTGCTGACACACGTGCCGTACTTTGGACACCCAGTTTCCCTCCGCCATGTTTGGGTGATGTGAAAGAACAAGTTAAGCTTCGGTGTCTTCTTACACTTGGTTCTGCATGTCCTAATGCTGTTAGAAATCAACTTATTGTTGGACCGAAAGGATCTGGTAAAAGGACTTTAATATATGCAATCGCAACAGAAACAAACTCCATTTTAATTGACTTGTCTCCCATGAATGTTTACAATAAATTCCCAGGTCCTAAAAATTTAAAAACTATGTTCACCTATGTTAACAAAATTAGTAGATTGATGCAACCTACTATAATTTTGGTTGAGGATGCTGATAAGATTTTTTGCAAAAAAGTTCCGAAAGAAGAGAAGGCATTCGATCCAAAGCGCCTTCAGAAAGATTTTTTCAAAGAAATAATAAAACCCATAAACCCAAATAATGATAAAATTTTGGTTTTGGGCACAGCTGCAGAGCCGTGGTTAGCAAAAGGACCACAAATGTATAAAGTATTCCCCTCATTGATTCTAATACCAAGGTCTGATTATGGTAGTATATCGTATGTTTTAACAAAAATACTAATGAAATATCATGGTGTGGATCGTGACTTCAACGTTCATGGTTTGGCGCAGGTTTTAAAGGGTTATACTATTAACAGTATCAAGAAATCTATAGAAGTCTTATTAAATGGTAGTCGAATAGCACAATTACCATACAAACCTCTAGAGCCAAGAGAAGTAATTAACGCTGTCTTAGATAATCCAAATAGTTTGTTCACTGGTGAAAACGACTATGAAATGTACAAACAATGGTACGAATCATACTCACCATGGGGTCAAAAATATTTGGATTATATGATAATGTTAGAATCCCAACTCAATTATAAACTAAAAGCTGAACAAAAGAAAAATTAATCCTCTGTGCTGACACGCTAATTAATATTAAAATTATTTACACCCACCTTATTACATTTTATTAATTGATTTTAAATAGAGTTGTATTATACATGGCACATAGCTCGGATAACCGATGGACGTTGGGGTTCCAATGTATTGGAGTGGCAACCGTGCACCGGTAAGCGCAGCGTTAGTTGACCCAACCAGGTGGACAGACGATATCAAACGAGTCGCGGGGAGCAGCTAGATACAAGCGGCCCAAAATTGTGGAGTTTGGAACCCCATATAAAAGACCTATGTCTAGCAGTGGACGTCAATCGGTTGATTTGATGATGTTGACGATGAGAGTTATAAACTTATCGTAAAGAGGGTTAAAAATATATTTAAACCAGCACACTACTCCTATACAGGTTGGTGGGTTTTAACAAGTTTTTTTCGAAGATGCAGCGATCATTGAGAACAGCAGTACTGTAATAGTCAGATAACAAACACAGCAAGCATCGCCGATCCCAGTCGTCAGTAACACGCCCACCGTAGTTAATATGCCCCGCTGTGTAGGTCAGCATCTAGATTCATCATGATAAAAAATCATAAAGGTTCATAATATAATGAACGTTAACACATTTTATGAATATAGTTGTAGTGAATGTGTACTAGTGAATTTGGCTTTTGATTAGAACTTGTGACGATATTTATGTTACCGTGACGTACCGTTAAAATAATGGTGTGAATTACATAAGGTGTATATCAAGGACGCTACGAGTCGTTAAATACCGGATATTTAAACGTGTCATTATAAATGTATCGGTTTATTTATTTATTTCATTAGATATACCAACGATACACTGCATTATCATTTATAACTGTAAATTATTGTAAATATAGTCTCGATATTATAACTTACAGTTAAGACTGACTGAGATAACTATCTCCATTTCTCTGCTAAGTAGGTAAACATCATCATTATCAACTCATTACAAAAGATTCCTTTCACTAACATAGAATTAAAGTGTTTTTTTACTACCAAAAATATGAACCTTGATGCCCGAAATAAAGTCATTATTATTATTACCGATCCATGATACCTACCAACGATCAGACAAGGCAGAGGGCAGAATGGGAAGGACGTAGTCAACCAAGCTTAGTAAACAAACAACCTAAACCATCACAGTTGTCCGTCTGGCCGAGGAATCGAACCCAGTAACTAACACATATTGTAAAGTGGGTCAGTAATGAGAAATAAAACGTTTCTTCAACGCGATTCAAAAAGAGGAATAATTTAATAATGTACATTCATAATTTAATTATATTAAATTCAAAATAATTCCTGGAAAACAACGATTTTAGTAAAACCAAATAGGTACTTTAGTTCGTTTCCTTTCAAAGTACTCTCATACTTGGTGATGATTGTTATAATTTTATTCGCTAAAGTTATTTTTATTAATAAAGTAATTCTTGCAAACTGAAGCAGCCCAGCATGCATGTACATCGATTGATATGACATTAGGTTACAAACTATGAAACATTACTATCATACAAATTTCAAACCTTTTATACTTTGCATTAACATTCTGTACGTTTACAATCAGTATATAATATAAGGAGCTAACCTATAATAGTCGTTGGCACTGAATATCGGTTGACAACCAGAAGGTAACAATAAATAGTTTCTATAAAATAGTTTAATATCGAGATACAAAATGGGCCTCTATATGTCTGAGCAGTATTCCATGTTAGGCTAAATGCGTTTCATGTTATACACAACCAGAAGTTGAAATGAAACGTTTAGCTCGATAAATAATTTAGCACCCAAGCTTTGCTAAGAGTGAAATAAAAACATTTAAGTCCGTTATATTTATGAACCATCGCGTAAAAGTTTTATAGTAGGTTAGATGCACAGCTAAGATATAAACCATTCTTTACTACATAGTTTATCTTGATAACAATAGAGGGCACTGGACGAAAGAAACTTTTACGTAGTTCAACAGGACTTCACTAGATGGCGCCTTGTTTATTTATCCTTTATAACTGACGACCTTATTGTTTTAGCCAATGAAAAATATATGTGAACATTTATAAAACATGCCTACTTAGGTAACTGTTTATCAGAGGGACACATTGTATAATACGCAGTAACTCAAAAATATAGGTTAAAAGTATTAAGTAGGTAGTGAGCAAGTAATGTAGGCTGAAGCTGAGTTTACAATGGACTCTTCTCAGACCAGGTTGTGTTTAGAAATAGATTTAATTTACCAATAATCAATGTTATCTCACAACAATAAAAAAAATATTGAAACCTGTTAACCATTCACAAGTGTTTTTAAATAGCCTTGTAGCGCAAATTGAATGCGGGAAGTTAAAACATTTAACTATTATATAAAATGTGTATGGTCACTTTTTCTAAAATAGTTAAATGTTTATTGAAGATTACCACTTGAATATTTATAAACAAAGATAACATATGTTCTAAAGTTAAACTATATAAAATCTAGAACGCCGAACAACCGAACGAAGCATAGTGCTTGAAAAGCTAGCAGAACCTATTGGCCCTTTGAATTGAAAATTTGAAAATCTAACTCTTTTTTAACCCATTCTATGGACGTAGGTAAATATAAGAATAAATCCGGTCCGAATATTATGTCTGACGAAATGAGACCATTAACAGTCGCAAAGGTAGTTTTAATCATATTATCAGCAGTTAGATTAGCGGTAGGAAGATATAAAGGGGCCATTGTAGTTGCGGGTACGCTCGGAAGCGGGCCCCCTCCTCGCCCGCCGGTGCGGAAATGGCGGCGGGGAGCGGAGACAGTGACTTCCGGAGGTGAAGTTAGCGGTAGTAGGTGCAACAGAGACTATTGTCCGGGCAACGATCTACGAAATGAAAGGAGAGTGTCAAGTCGCCATATTTGATTCTATTCGACCCACTCAAGAAAAGTCCACGGATTTACATTTCGTAATTTCATTGCGTGCCACTTGCTAGTTGAACCCACGTGTACTGTTTACGTGAACTGTGTCTCTATTTAACTAAGTACTTTAGTTATATGCGATAGTTGTTTTTTATAGTAATAACTAGCGGACCCGCGCGAATTCGTCCGCGAATGAGCCGACTAAAAAAAATATTCGTATGCTGTCGCGGACTGTTTTATAGAACTTTTAAGAAACAACAATGCCGACAATTCCGTATACTTACTACATACTTCCGTCGTTTGGCGTAACGTTTACCGTTCACGCATCGCACGCATCAGAATCTCTCAAAAAGGATATTTTTTGCCGTTTTTTCCCGAGATTCCAATATAAATGAATACTAGCTAGATCGATTTATAGCCCCGAAACCCACTTTTAAATAAAAAAAATTAAACTACATTTTAAACTAAATTAAAAAAAAAAATCGTTTGAGCCGATTCCGTGGTTCCAATTATATATATATATATATATATACAAGGATTGCTCGTTTAACGATATAAGATTGATGGACAAAGCAGAAAACCATCGCCTATTAACAGATATACACTTCGCAGGACATGCAAGGAACACATAGGTACTGCAAAGTGCCGAAATGTGTTCATTAACCTAAGGCGTACGTGTTTAATAATAATAATAATAATAACGTTTAATTCAGATAACAATCCATAGCTAAAACTATAACATTTATCTTATTTACTATATTATAAACTAAAATTGGCCAAACCTATAAATAATAAATAATTAGGAATCTCCTAACTAAGGTAAGTACTTTCTTAAGCACTTGGTGTGTGAGTGTGTACCAACCCAGTTCTCCATAAAGGGATTTTCCCATTTATTGTTTGTTTTGTTGTTTGTTTTAATGTGTCTTTATTGCACACACACATTTAATATAAATTAAACACAAATACAGAAGAAACTTAGAAAATAAAATAGAGCGTGCAAAGGCGGTCTTATCATAAAGCGATCTCTTCCGGACAACCTTTGACGTCAGGAAAAAAAACGAAGGAACGGGTTGGTGCAGCAATTTCAGTTTAAAAATATATACAAAATAATTATAATAAACTACTTACTCATAAATTCTAATACTACATACATATTATACATAATATATATATGTATATACATATTTAAGCAATATACTACATGGTATAATATTACTGGTTAATATAATCCAAATATTGTTGGAAAATATTAACCAGTTTGCGGAGAATCAACTTGATTCTCCGCAAACATTTGTGAAGAAGCGCGGCAGCTCCAACAGTACTCTGAAGCCATTATTGTATTGTATACGTAGGGTCGTTATAAGCCCTCTGTGACTACCACACTCTTCAGACTGCAACACAGAATTGCAGCAATGCCGTTAAGACGCAGCACTAAGCATGGTAGTATTAGGTACTTCCCCGGATGAAAACAAAACGCTCTTCTACTCCTGCACTACTAAAATAGTGAATGGAAGAAGGTCGAACCTTTTGTATGATATCTTGGGACACCGTGTCTTGGGTTATATGATTCTTACCAAATTCAAATTCGAATTCAAAATTTCTTTATTCATGTAGGCCTATAACAGGCATTTATGAAGCGAGTCGCACAAAATACCGGTAGCCTTAGTACGAGGAGTCGTTTTCGAGGATGGAAATACTTGAACTTCGCAGTAAAATGGATACACACTTCTTTAACTTGGGCTTTTGACAGAGCGTTTGTAAAACAAGAATCAGAAGAATAGGATTTGAGTCTCTAAAACGAGTGTCATGCAGTCTATTTTACTGTGACGATACCGAATTTGATATGCGAATCGACTCGTCGATTGGCTACTAGACTCATGCGCCAAAATACCGTGAAGTATGGAAGTCTTAACAAAACACCTATTCCGAGCATTGGGCATCTATCGGTAAAATGATAAAGACGATATAACTAAAAACCTATATAAAAAGAGATTAAAAACACAAACTACTACTACTATTGTACTTTTTTGTATTTTGTACAGGGGCTTGCCCTTAAGTTTGACACCCATATTGATTTAGGAATTGTGAAAAAATATGATAGTCGCCATTTTGTGGCGTCGGCCATCTTAGACTGCTTTTCTTTTGACCAATACCTAAGAACACTCCTGACTAATTCACCTTTTAAACAGAAAAACTAAATCAAAATCGATCTCCCCGTTCGGGCTCATCAATGCCACAGACAAACGCACACGTAGACATACAAGTCAGTCTTATAACACCCCATAATTTATGCGTCGGCGTTTAAAAAGATTTAATGCTTGACTGAAAAGTAATAGATTAAAATTAATATAATCTGAATAAAAAATTGTTTACATTCTTTGTTTACATGGATTTAAGAATCATCCATTCATAGGTAAAAGTTACGTTAACTTGAAGTCAATGTTAAACTTTTACCTCGTCGTCATGCATAAATAATAACGGGACTACCTAGGCAGCGGAGACAGCATACTGAGTAAATTGAATAGGTAGACTATTGAATAAACTGGTGAGACATGGTAGACACACTTGCTTGATTCCACTGTTTGAATTTCTAAACTGTAAACTACTTTATTATCTAAGGCACCTTTCCCACTAGCGAATTTATTACCTGTTATATTTTGGTTACCTGTAATAAATCAAAATTCATCAATCGTGGTTACTACACGATTGATTGAATTCGTAACGACAAGGCTTCTTGGAAGCAGGCCACTCCGCTCTCATCTCTCACAAAACAGAAAAATTCCAAAGATTGTTAAACTTTAAAATTATGTTGAAAAAGAGCAATCTGCTGAGTTTCTTGCCGGCTCTTCTCAGTGGAATCTCCCTTCCGAACCGGTGGTAGAGTCACAACAAACAGACTAACTTGACGTTTCAAAAGTGCTTATTAATTAGGCCTACTTGAAATAAATGAATTTTGAATTTTGATTTTATTTTATATTTCGTAATAGTATATTGACAGACCTTTTTACGGGTAGATTGCCAACCTCATGTTAAGTGAACTACCATCGAGTATAAACAGAGCAACACATTGCAGGGCATGTAAGGAGCACGTCCAATAAATTGCCGACTTGTGTCCGTCGTTTTCAGGCTGCACCGGCAACACGTTCTGTTGGCCGGAACACAGCAATGCTGGTCCAGATATAAGCCTAGCAGTAGCACTTACCCGGACGAGTTATTTTACAGAAGCTCTAACACAACCAACTAATAATAAAAAACATATTATCTTCCTCAGGCCTCAGCCTAGAATGGTCTTCATTGAAAGCTTCTCTTTGCAAAACGTAATATTACTTACTTGCTTCAATAATATTTTATTGCTGTGGTGACATTGTTACTATCTTTTCTAATACAAACTACAAGTCATATTGTCCGTGCCAGACGGGTGTCAGAGAGATTCTTTAGCTGAGTCCGTCCGTTTGTCTATCCGTCCGTCCGCCTGTCCACCCTCCCGTCCGTGTTTTTTATTTCAGTGGTATCATGAACAGTAACGTGTAGTAGCCGCTGCAGATATAAGCATAGCAGTAGCACTTACCCGGACGAGTTATTTTACAATAACTATAATACTACCAACTAATACAACAATAAATATAAAACATATTATGCACCTCAGGCCTCAGCCTAGAATTGTCTTCATTAAAAGCTTCTCTTTTCAATAAGTAATATTGCTTACTTGCTTCAATATTATTTTATTGTTGCGAGGTGATATTGATACTATATTTTCTAATACAAACTGCAATCTATATGGTCCGTACCAGACGGGTGCCAATGAGATCCTTTAATTAAGTCCGTCCGTCTGTCTATCCGTCGGTCCGCCTGTCCATCTCCCGTCCGTCTGGCTTTTATTGGTCGCATGAACAGTAACGTATCGTAGATGTAACCGTTTTCATCTCAACCACAGGACGTTCTCTCCTGGTCTTGTATAGTTGTCTATAGGTCTTTTGTAGGGATTTCAACTCGCTACGATTTTGTGCTGCTCGTATCCAGCTACTCTCTGTGACTAAGATAGATAGAAGATAAGGAGTTGAAATGTTCACAAAGTAAATTTTCTCCTATTTTTACAGAAACTGCAACCTGTATGTCTAATGTTCTCCAAGATATACAACAACGTATGTAAATAGGTTATACAACCTCTATTTGTTGAGAATGGTCTCAACACAGCCTAAAGACACATTTGGGTTGTTTCTACGAAAGCTCTTTTAAGGTCAGCGCAGAGCGTCAAACTGTATATCTGGCTACTCATATTTAAATAGGATATATATTCGATTGCTATACAAGTCTAGCTGGAAATTATAAATATTAATAAACTTGTTAGCCAAAAAAGATTTTAATTCATGGCCAGGAAACGCTTCTTTCATATCCCTTTCCAAACATCAACACTTAGAGAAATAACTTAAGTTTAAAAAAAAATAGCACCTAATAATGACAACCATAACATCACTTGTGTACGCGTTATCAACCATAACATCACCTGTGTTGATTACTATCGTAGCCGAAAATATAGAAGTCCTAAATGATAAAAAATAATACGCACACACCTTCACACATATTTAAGTGTTATAAATATCAAATTATAACAATAGTTTTAATAAAACCAGTATCTCTTTTTAGGAAACACCTTGTATATAAAGACTGTATTCGTTCCTTCTTTTTAAGAAAGATAAGTTGTACACTGTACCCTTACGAGTTCATAAAATCTGTACGCACGTCATTACCACCTTTTTGAGCTTGGTTTAAAGCACCAATACCTCTACACGATACGAGCTACGCCAGCGCTCTTGCGGAACTTTGCAAATATCAAAACCAGTCGTCATACGTCATAGGCGTCATTGCCAATCATAGGTTGTTTTTTTTTTGCTTAAGAAAAATTAAATTTTGCATTTTTTGTTTATTTAGATTATTATTAATTCTATATTTATTTCCTTACAACCAAATCAAACTTTCCAGGCGTAAAGTAAGGACAAAAGAAACAATCTGACTTTCGCGTTTATAATATTAGTATGGATTTATATTCGATAAGGATGCTTTTAAATTTAATAGTGAATTAATTTGTGGAAATGCTTGCCGATACTCTTCAGGCATCTTCTTATTCGGTATGCGCTGACCCTAAGGCGGGTGGATTTCTTTGCCCTTCTTCCCTGTCACCCCTGTAAACTAATTAAACTGTCCACGGGTAAAGTTTTTCAATAAGACCCACGCTATTGTTGGTAGCCTGCCGTGAAATGGGATGCTCTGCTTATATTTTAAATAACCCAAAGTTTATTTTTATATATCTTTTGCACCTGCTGAAATCTTTGCACGTGTTTTTCGCAATTACCTAACTTATATCCGAGAACATTCTTATAAATTTGTTATGTTAATCTATTTTTCTAAATTCGACAAAAAAAGAGTAGCAATAAATAAAGTAATAAATGCAGGAGGTGTATTTTTTCTTGTTTGTTTGTCATTCCTTTGCACCCTAACTAAGAAACCGGTCAAATCTATTTTTGGCATAGAGTTAGTTGAAAGGACGAAGAGTAACAATGTCTACTTTTTATCCCGGAAAAACAAATATTTCCCACGGGATTTTCCCACGAAAAAAACGGGCAACTTCTTATAAGTAATATTATGGTGTCAAAGGCAGCTTAATCTTTATATTATATATAGTTGGTACCTATTTTATTTATTTATTATGCATTAATTACAGCACTGAAAATAAAACTGCTAATAAGTATTAGATACCTGAACCCTATGGATCACAACGCACCATTATACACAACGGTTGTACGCCTGAGCCGCGTAAGCCATCGGCCACATTTGAAAGGCGCAAATAAGATATGAAATAATGTATTGTGTCTCTTTGTTTGATCATTATACATCACAAGTTAAAAGATACAATTCATTTAATATTGCCTGGTTTTATACTTATATATATTGTACTTTCACTAAAATGATTAAGATAATACTTATTAAAACATGTTTTCGTTTTGTGTACATACAAGTACCCTTAGGCCTGGTTGTATTAACAAGTGATGGCTAAGAATCCTTTTTAAATTGCTTTGATGCACGTAAGTCAAAAGTCACTGTTGCACTGTAACGTGCGTCAAAAATATGCCAATGTAATAGTCAAGCTATTGCAAATGCCATTTAAAATAATTACCGTGAGTTTTACTTTATGCTATCTAATTATAGTATTGCAAATATCGTAGTTGTTTTTATTGGCTGAAATATGGTATTCATATTGTAAATTATATTCCTAACCATTAGTCAGTTAGTCAGAAACTCATCAAAAAAGCATTGACGTCGTCACATTGTTCCTAAGATTCAGAGAATTGACTTTCTTATTGTCTAGTCTCTCTGATAGAGCTAAGTCTGATTCTCACCTGACATTAACAAGTTACTTGCACAAAAACTTCTAGTCCACCAACCCATACATGGCCAGCGTGGTGGACTACGACCTTAACCCCTTCTTATTGTGGACGGAGATCCGTGCCCATAAAGACATATCCAAGCTCTAATGATGAAAATAAAATTAACCTTTGGCTATGACCTGATGAGTACTAAATATTAAAATGGAAAGGAAGCAGGGGGAATTTTTTCTTCTTCTTTGTCCTCCTGGGATGGTTCCGGCCAACTAAGTATGAAGACACCTTCATACTTAGTCGGCCGGAACCAAGTCGCCAAGTGCTTCAGTTAGTGATGGTCCTGGCCTCCTTTGTGTGTTTGCACTAACTGGCATGTGTCCATTGCGCAGAGGGAAATTCGTGCATGATGTTAGTAAACTACGTTTTAATCAAAGCATCTAAAGATATTATGTGTAAATAAATAAAATTGAGAATACACATGTAGGAATAAAGGACACATTTCATTTAGGAAATCTAAGGTTTAAAGACGAGAGTCTCGCTATTTTTTTTAAATGTAGATATTCACTGCACGGTTGAGGTTCTTCTTGAGAAAGAATTTACCTTAAATCTACTCCTAAAGTCATGAGAATGGGAAACGGAAAATTGTATCCGACTCATTGTATGAAAATGGGACGTTAAATCTACCTTTAAAATTTATTTTGTTTGTTTGTTTAGGTTGTAAAAAATACATAAATAAATATACTACGACAATACACACATCGCCATCTAGCCCCAAAGTAACGCTTAGCTTGTGTTATGGGTACTAATATGACTGATGTATATTTTTATGAATAATATACATAAATACTTATAATTTACATATAAACACCCAGGCACTGAAAAACATTCATGTTCATCACACAAACATTTTCTAGTTGTGGGAATCGAACCCACGGCCTTGGACTCAGAAAGCAGGGTCGCTGCCCGCTGCGCTAATCGGCTGTCAAAATAGTAAAAAGACGAGCACTCTGACAACTGATAGTCCTCCATAAAGTTTCGTAAGATGAACTATGAAATAAAAAATGCAAATGTATTTATTGATATCTATTATAAGACTAAATGAATGCTTATAGTCTTTGTTATTCACCATTTATTAAACCAATGGACCACTGCTGGTAGCAGTGTATTGTAGGGATGTCCGCATTCCAGCACTCTACGTCTACCCTACTTCCAGCTCGTTGCAACTTCTCTGTTTCTTACTTACCTCCTAACTTCTTATTTAATTATATTAACATCAGCATTGGGTTTGACGGCCGACTGGCGCATTGGGCTGCGATCCTGCTTTTTGACTCCAAGGCCGTGGGTTCGATTCCCACAACTGGACAATGTTTGTGCGATGAACATAAATGTTTTTCAGTGTCTGGGTGTTTATCTGTATATTATAAGTATTTGTGTATATCATTCATCAGTCATCTTAGTACCCATCACACAAGTGCGCATACTTTAGGGCTAGATGGCGATGTGTGTATTGTCGTAGTATATTTATTTATTTATTTATCATCTTAGTCGTGAGCCAACTGCTGGATTACCGCCTTTTATTACATTACATTTTGCAGGAAAGGAAAATCGTTTGTTAACAGTAACTAAATCTAGAAATTCTATACTCCACGACTTTTTTTTTTTATTCACTGGCCGTTCGTGTCAAGCGCCACACCTGCTAAGCGACTGTGTGTATAATCATTTAGAAATTTCTTTTGTAGCTGCCAAATTGTAGATGCAAAAAAGCATTTACTGGTAAACCATATCTGGTTATATTAGTATCTATCGCGTGGCTACGGTAGGGTCTCTTTATGCAGCACCCAAAGGAAGTGCGGTACTGTAAGTTAGCTTCTTTTTTAAGTCATTTATACATAAATACCCATAGCCTGACCGGCGAAGCAATATTTTTATTCAGTGAATTTTCCTATGAAATGATTTCATTTGTACATTCGGAAGCATGTTTTTCATTTTTTGTAGTTCTGATAACCGTGAAGTATGACAAATAGTTGTTAAACCAAATAGCTATATAAATTTTTCCCTCTAAGCTACAGTACACCTGAGTGCGCGAGTCTGCCTCTCACTTGCCGGTTTTTTCTCTTCCCTCCTGATCTTTTCTCTTCAATATTATCTCAAGATGAAATTAGATAACGCAAAACTCGCAAACATCCAGCGAGACTGCAGACCCCTGGATAAATCAGGACTAATTCAAAACGGGCCGGCTCCGCCCCTCACCCTTTACCCCTCGCTCTAAGCTCATTTCCTGCGCGCCGCCTGCCTGATTTAATTTTAAATTAAGTGCGGATAAAGCTTCTAGCTGTCGAAGTTAGTAAATAAACATAAATATGAAATTTCGGTATCAGTTTGTGAGTTTCATTATGAATAAGACGGCCGATTGGCGCAGTTTGCAGCGACCCTTCTTTCTGAGTCCAAGGCCGTGGGTTCGATTCCCACAGCTGGAAAATGTTTGTGTGATGAGCATGAATATTTTTCAGTGTCTGGGTGTTTATATGTATATTCTAAGTATTTATGTATATTATTCATCAGTTATCTTAGTACCCATAACACAAGCTACGCTTACTTTGGGGCTAGGTGACGATGTATGTTTTGTCGTAGTATAAAAAAAAAATATTTACAATTATTGTTAAATTCGCAATAATTAAGGTTAATAATGACAATTGGAGTTATAATCCTACTGATATTTTAAATGCGAATGTTTGTATGTATGGATGTTTGTTACTCTGTCACGCAAAAATCACTTAAGCAATTCGACTGAATTTTTGAATGGAGATAGATTATATTCTGGATACGCTTCTTTTATTGCGGAAAAATGTACGGTTCCCCCAGAATTCATGGAATACCAAAAAACCGTGTACGAAGCCTCGGGCAACAGCTACTATCAGATAAATTCAAGTATATTTTTTTAAAGTCCATACATTCAAAGAGCCTTTTTACAAACATACTTTGTCATTCATACGTAAATTTTTTTGTCTTGTTTTCAGCCTTTATGTAAATTGTATTTGTGTTTTTAATATTATACAAGCGTTGGTTCCAATCTCGCCCTGGTCTTAAAAGAAGCCAACAACCAATAAGACGGGTATTCTTATCAGATATCAAGATCTACACATGACACCAGTGTCATGTTAATATCTTGATATCTGATAAGAATAGACAGGTAAGGCTATATGCATATATGCGCAAAGGCATTGCCTACCCTATTTTTTTATCTATCTCGTATAGTATTAGGATTATTCCGTCTTAGCCCATCTTCCTGCTTTATGCATACCCTGGTCAAAAGTTATATGCACGCAACTGGCTTTATGAGTTATGAGAAAATCGATTAGTGAAAGGTAAATGTATGCCTAGGAATCTTTTTTGATTAGACGTTACTAATATCATAGGCGTATAGCCTTGGCCGTCGTTAGTGAAAGTGGCCACTACATTTTGTTGGTTATCGTTTACTGAAAGTGAACCTAATTTCTGAAATCCAAGGATTAAAATAACGTTCTCCTTCTTTCGCTCAACATTAGCCGGACCTAGTGGTCATCATGTTTAAATCGGATCTCGAGATCCTGACTTCAATTCTCGGGTCGGGAAAACCCGGTTCTGTTAAAATTGCTCAGTCAGGAGTTAGGAAATTTGTGGTGTTCACAGCCTTGCATCAGAGAACAATTTCCATTTTTTAAGCCCATTAATCCGCATTTGAGCAGTGTTGTGGGTCTACCCTCTAAATACCCCTATCCTATCCTATCTTATACCCTATCCTATTCTCATAGGACAGTGGAGGCATCGAAGTAAAAACATGCAGAATCGTCATTCAGCAATTATTGTATGCAGTGCATTATATCCAAAAATAGTAAAAACTTCCCGCGCACATCTCAATTTAAGCCCCCGGAATGTTGCTCGCTCACAATTATTTTCCCATTTTACCATATTATGGTGAACGCTTAGAACATTTGAGGTTGGAGGGTGAACGATTACTGTAATTTTAAATGGTATGAAGTGACTAACTCTTTGTTGGAGAAACCAATCTATAGTGGAGTGGTTTTTGATGTTTTAATATTAGTCGTTACACGGTTTCTGCATGTTCTTAATTCTGAGGATAAAATTTGCGTTCGTAAATTTGTATAACTTTGGAATTTCGAAATTAGGCTAAGACCTTTCCTGAGTGCTTCGGAAACTCATTGATACGTCAATGAGTTTCTAAGAGTTGATGTTAATTGCGCCCACGAATTAGAGTAGCAGTGTGCTAGGATTGCACAAGCTATAATGTTTTTGTGTCAGATCAAGGCACCCGACAAACGGTGTTCTGTATGTTCTTTATTCTGTGATTCATCAGTGTACCGTCAATAGGCTGTTGATGATCATGGTCATAAGCACCACAAAGCAAGACGTTTATCATAAATATAACCTTCAAAGCAAAGAATTAAAGAATATATTCCCTGTATTATTCTGAGTGGCAAGAGTGGCATGACGTAACATCCGGTACCGACAGTGCAAGGGAACTCTATTTCCGTCATTCCTATCATACATATTTTCTAGGAGGTCTAAATTATTAAAAAGCTTTCGAATCAAAGTGGTTATTCGGTTAGTTATCGTGAACGAGATTATCACCTAACTCTATGCCGAAAATCAAGTATATTGGTTGCTAAGTTAGGGCTTAAAGGAAGACAAACAAATAAACAAAGACATTTCGCATTTATAATGTTAGTAGGTAAGGTAAACCTTACCTCTTTAATGGTTCGGCCCGATTTAAGACTACGTGTTTTAAGGCAAAGGCTGCAGAATATTATCAAAATTATACAAAACTGAAGAGTTTGTACCTATGTTTTGTTTTTGAAGGCAATCTCTAGGAATTACAAATCCGCATTTTTTTTTAACAAACTAAAATAACAAACATTGTTCCCACGGTAACAAGTCTGCAAATAAAATAATCTAAACCGTTAATTAACCTTTTGAAATCAAATCGACTAACAGTTTATATTATTAAGAAATGTCTTAAAAGTTATAGCAATGCGACTGTAAATACGTTTTAATTAATATAACTTGCTTTACCCCGACCAGTATAGCTTCACTAAAGGTCGGAACACACCGGATGCGCAAAGCTTTAAAACCATCCTAAGTACAGGTGGCTTTTCTAGCCACGGTGTTAAACAAGACCTATTTGTTTGCAAACTCTTATGATTCTTTTGCAGAATATAATTAGTCACATTTCACAGTTAGTTGAATACCTACAACTTAAATAATACTAGCGTGTACTCCAATCGATCCTCTTAGCATCCCGCCAAGATTGCATTCCACCACCATAGCCCCTTGCTTGCATAGCTGCTTGACAAATGTAAAAAATAAAATAATTTTTCACAATTTAACTCGGCAATGTATTGCCTTACACTATTTTCTTTTATATGACACTAGCATACCCAGCCCGCTTCGCTGGGCTAGATTTTGCTTTATTTTATTTAAACAATAAACTTACATCATTACATTTTTAATAAAAGCTGTATTTGACAGTTTGACAGTTCAAAAATAGGAGTGCTCCGATCGTCACCAAACTTAACAGGATTACTTGCCAGGTCAATCCGGAGATTCCCTGAAAGTTTCATTGAAATCGGTCAAAGATGGTCGGTTGAAGATGTAAATTGTATTTTTTTTAGATATCCTAGAACGTAAGTCCGTCACACCTATTGGCTAGTTTATACTTACAATCATACTGATTACAGTAAAGGGCTAAGGCTAACTTATTGTGGAAAAAGAAATTTATAAAACGCCCTCTGCGCAGTAACAGCGCCCTTAGCGCTCAACGAATCATAACAAATCACACTTATCTTACAAATTAGCATCATGGTGCAAACATAAATAATGTAAACTGATACGCGTTAAATCCTTGAGGTTTACTTATTTTGTAGGAATTCGCATAGTCCTCGCTTTAAAAGAACAGGCTTTTCGAGGGCGCGTTTGAACCATTTCGGAAAATGACTACCATTACCTCCGTTTATTGGAGTATGCTGAAACGTATTTGGCTAATGTACGTAAATCCAGGGAAAAGAATTAAAAAGATAGTATTAAATGTACATAATATTGATTTATTTGAATAGGCATAGAAAGTTTTGACTTTGACTCCATGTGACCAAATTCGTGCGTAAAAAATGCATTTATTTGCATGAGTGCATAAAGAAATATATTTTTAAAAAATCAATACGGATTTTAACCGGGTTCGTTATGGCACCCACAGCAATGCAGTTGTTGACGCGATCACTGAATGCATATAATTGTTTTCTTACCAAAATAAAGCTGATGATAGCTTCGAAATGCCAACTAGTGTATGCCCGCCCTTATCAAGTTGTCGGCGCTAAAAGACGGCGCGGCAACGTCGCTTCTGCATCGATCATTCCAGCACGCACACACAGACACGCCTACATACATCACGCGTATACATACACAACGACACGGTTGGCCGAGTTCTTCACGCCTTAAGGTACATCTGTTCAGGTCACATTCATTATAAAATGACCTTTGATGGTGTCTGACGGGGTTATTATAGATATTAGCCGGTACTTGAATTCAAATTAAAACTTAATTTGTTCGCAATACTTGAGAAGGACTTTTGAAATGTCTAGCTCCTTTGTCGGTTTGTAATACCTTTACCACCGGTGTGGAAAGCATATTCTACAGAGAAGAAGCTGGCGAAATACTCAGCTCTTTTCCAACATCAACGTTTTACAATTTAACTTTGCTGGTTCTGAGAGATAAAAGCTCAGCAGCTTTCAGGCAACCTTTTCATTAAAAAATGTATAGGTTGTGTATAGCAGTAGGTAACGGTTTAATAAATATAGGTAGAATTAATAAAATAAATAAATGTACTACGGCAATACATATAGCGCTGGATAAGCAACGTTGTTGTCACTAAAATAAATAGATATGTCACGAATACTCTTACAAGTAGATATCATTTTAATTGTGAGTGGGGTTTTCGCATTAATATCGGTGAGGTAAAGATTTTTTTCTCCTTTCCAGAGATAAATAAATAAATAAATATACTACGACAATACACACAACGCCATCTAGCCCCAAAGTAAGCGTATCTTGTGTTACGGTTACTAAAGATGATTGATAAATATTTTTATGAATATACTTATAATATACAGATAAACACCCAGACACTGGAAAACACTTATGTTCATCACACAAACATTTTCCAGTTGTGGGAATCCAACCCTCGGCATTGGACTCAGAAAGCAGGGTCGCTGCCCACTGCGCCAGTCGGCCGTCAGAGATACTCTAAGGCCGATGCTACCGGTGTAATTACAGGCACGTGAGGCTCAAAACCTACGTCTCAGGTTGGTGGACACAGGCCTGCAATTTGCTGGATGGTTTCTGCAAAGTGTTGCTCTGCTTATAATCGATGGCTATCCATTATCCATTAAGTGACCCATCTGCTTGTTCGTAAATTATTCATCATCATAAATCAAATAAATAAATAAATATACTACGACAATACACACATCGCCATCTAGCCCCAAAGTAAGCTTAGCTTGTGTTATGGGTACTAAGGTAGCTGTTGAATATTTTTATGAATATAATACACATAAATACTTATAATATACAGATAAACACCCAGACACTGAAAAACAATCATGTTCATCACACAAACATTTTCCAGTTGTGGGAATCGAACCCACAGCCTAGGACTCCGAGAGCAGGGTTGCTGCCCACTGCGCCAGTCGGCCGTCATCATCATCAACAGCCTACAAATCGACTGCTGAACATAGGCCTTTCCAAGAGCACGCCACCACACACGGTCCTCTGCCTTTCTCATCTAGCCGCTTCCAGCCGCCTTTTTAAGGTCATCTGGTCATTCGCGGTCTCCACCGACCATCGGTCCTATGACAGACATGACCCGCCCACTGCCACTTCAACTTGCTTATCCTTTGAGCTATGTCGGTGACCTTGGTTCTTCTACGGATTTCGTCGTTGCGAATTCTATGCCGAAGAGAGACTCCCAACATAGCTAGCTCCATAGCGCGTTGCGCGACTTTAAATTTGTGGATCAGGTTGACTGTCAGTGTCCACGTCTCGGCTCCATATGTCATTACAAGCAGCACACACTTGTTACAGACTTTTGTCTTGAGGCATTGCGGTATCGGCGAATCGAAGACTTGACGCAGTTTACCAAAAGCTGCCCAGCCCAACTGAATTCTTTGATATTTAGGTTGTGAGTTTTAATCTCGAGCTTATTGTAATCTCGACCTATCAAACTTTTGCCTTTGATTAGATCATTGAATTAAGAACAGTGCATTGTGTTCAAGAACAGTGAAAACGCCCCGCGCACATCTCACCCGCGGAATGTTGCTAGCTCACAATTTTTTCCCATTTTCCCATTTTATGGTGAACGCTTAGAAGATTAAAAGAAAAATAATTACTGTCAACTGTTAAATGGTATGAAGTGACTAACCGATTTTTCGAGAAACCAATTTAAAGTGGAGTGGTTTTTGATGCTTCAGTATTAGTCATGTACATGTTTCTGTATGTTCCTTATTCTAAGGATGTGGATACAATTAGCGTTCTTAAATTTGTATAACTTTGGAATTAGGCCCTTTTCTGAGTGTTTCGGAAACTCATTGATCCGTCGATCCGTATACTGAAACGTCAAAGTAACCGTTTTCTAAGAGCTGAAGTTAATTTCGCCACCGCATTAGAGTAGCAGTGTGCCAGGATTGCACAAACTAACTTTGTTCAAAAAAATGGCTTTTGCTCAAAGTGGATAGAGGATCTGCAACAAAACCTTTCCAAACTTATCAGGTTTTTCATCTGACTCGGTAATATGAAACTATATTATATTCCTTTTCAAATGGTTGAATCCCTAGGTATTAAATAGTAATACTGCCAACTGAAAGTTAGAGGAACAAAGACACAAAGTTATAGGCTGGTCTATATAAAGGCAAATTCTCCCTGATCCCTACTTTGTGACAATTTGACATTATTAAACACAAGTTTTGCCTTGTGCCTTTCATTAGCCATTAAGTTTGCCTCGATTGGAAATATAAGATTGGAAAGCTCCTGTCAAAGAAAAGTTTTTCATTAAGACCCGTTTTTCATTCCAATGCAACCCGATTGTACCCTTGAGCTGAAAGTTTCGAGAGAATTTTATAACCGACATTAAAAATGGAACTTTGATACATGTTCAAACTGAAAACAGATATAATGCTTTGTTTACAGACCTCTTTAGTTGGTAGTAGCCGATATTAGATTGAAAAGCTCCTGTCATTATCATTATCATCGTCACAACAACCTATTAGAAAGGGAGGCAGAAAGGGTTAAAGCCGTAGTCTACCACGCTGGCCAAGTGCGGATTGGTGGACTCCACACACCTTTGAGAACATTATGTAGAACTCTCAGGAATGCAGGTTTTCCTCACGATGTTTTCGCTCACCGTTGTAGTTAGTGTTATTTTAAAAAAGAAAAGCTAGATGTGGACGCTGTGATGGGAACTCGGACCCCGAAAATAAAATCGAGCTCCTACCCAATGTGCTATCACCGCTTCCTTTAAAATTTAATCGAAGCTCCAGACAAAGAAAGGTTTTTCATTAAGACCCGTTTTAATTCCAATGCAACCCGATTGTACCCTTGAGCTGAAAATGTCGAGAGCATTTTCTAACCAACTTTAAAAATGGAAGAGCTTTTCAATTTGATACGTGATACGTATTATGCTTTTTTACACACCAATGTTTAGTGAGTAGATAGGATGGTTGGTTTTCAAAGCTTTTATTTCACCTGTCCTCACATTTTTCTATATCAAAAAAAATCTTGCAAGTTGAATTTGATCCACTTCCCCGTTTTGGATAAAGCTGAAATGTTCCAAACACGTGTAAACTCATATGTTTTTCTTTGTGAAAGAATTCTACATGGATTTTCTTGAAATAGCGAAGCAAAAAGGTTTAGAGGTATGGTTATGAATGTTATGTACAGTTAGGCTTTTTTATAAGTAATAGTTGACGGTCCAAGCAGATTCTACATCGTCGCCTATAAACATAGCAACTCTTCGCAAGGCATGCAAGAAACACACGTGTGCAACGTTCCGCCTTGGGTCCATCAACCCAAAGCCTCATGTGTCTGTAATACCAACAACCACAGTCTTCAGACCAGAATACAGCATAGCAACAATGCTTATTAGCGGCAGTAATAACCATGGCGGCATTTCCCCGGACGAGTCACAACAACCGCTACTATTACTACACTTCTACAGAATCCCACGGTCAAGGTCACAGGAACGACACTTTTACTGAATTAAACCCCACGGTCAAGGTCACAGGAACGCTTCCGCTTACGCTACGACTTATTATTAACCAACTGGCTGATTTGTATGACTGGGATTTGTATGACTCTGCGCAGAAATCGCTTAGAAGTATGGGTTCAATACTTCAACGCATCAGAAAGGGTCGCAGTCTTGCAACCTCTCATCGAATAATAAAAATTAAACATACTTCGTCCGCGTTGTTTCATGTCTTTAAAGGCTCCACCGTTTATTCGAGAGATATGTTGTCGAGTCGAATAGTAAATTAAATTAGAAGATACTAAATACCTGTTCTGTAAAAATCAGGTAAAATTGTTCAAATCAGTCCAGTACTGTCGGAGCCTATTTGGTACAAGCATACAAAAAAAATTCTTTCCACTTTACAATATTTTGACGGCTGACTGGCGCAGTGGGCAGCGACTCTGCTTTTTGAGTCCAAGGCCGTGGGATCGATTTCCACAACTGGAAAATGTTTGTGTGATGAACAGGATTTGTTTTTAGTGTCTGGGTGCTTATATGTAAATTATAAGTATTTATGTATATTATTCTTAAAAAAAATTATTCATCAGTCATCTTAGCCCCCATAACACAAGCTACGCTTACTTTGGGGCTAGATGGCGATGTGTGAATTGTCGCAGTATATTTTTTTATTATTTTATTTATTTAATATTTGTATAGAAGTATGGATTAATGTTTAAAATTGGTTCGTTGATGTCTATAAAGGCTATCAAAGGGGAACGGCGAGCTCTTATAATGGTGTTTCGTATTAACAACATGCAAACACCGTGAGGGGTTCGCTTCAACTTTACAAGATTTTCAGAGTGTAATCTTATCTTTCAGTTACGTGAGAAAACTTTTAAACATAACATGCTGGCTGTTGAGTATTCTAAAATGAGGTTTGAATACTCTTTGCAATTTCTATTTTCAAAAAGATCCTATATAATAGACAAGACATAGACATTCAACGAATTCAATGAAGACTAAAAGTCTTCTTGTATTTTTACCTAGGAGTATCGGAAAGGATCCTTGACACTACTGGCTAGCATCATGGATTTTGTTAATAGTATTTTTTAATACTCATTACACTACCAAAAAATAGTACTATTTGATCTCAGTACAAAACACTACGCAAACACTACAATACACATACACTACACAAACACTAATAACAAATAGTGCTACACTGTTAAAATACCTTTTACACTACTAGTGGTGTAAGCCGGTGTCAAAGTTCCAGAACGGGAACTTCCATGAAAGTCTTCATTAAATTTAATTTCCATATTGAAAAATAAATCGTCAGAATACTCCAGACTTTAGATGTAACCTTTCGATATTGCTTCATATTTCAATATTGGCTATGGAGTCCGCCTATGAAAGATAGGTCGTTTTATTTTATTCTTTTAAATTTTTCGCATTCGGGCATTGGACAATAAACCGCGGACGATTTGAATAGGTTTCATTTTATATAAAATTGCGCTACCTGTGGCCCTATCTTGATGGCTGTCCATATAATTGGTTTAATTTTAGACGTATTGTTCGCGTTCACCTTTTCACGCTACGTTTGAAAACGCTTGGACAACGGTTGGCCGAAATTATTTTTGTTTTGTCCATTTCACATTGTTTAGTGACATAAAGTACAAATTGTAATTTTATTTCACATTGAAAATCTTTCTAATGAATTACATTTTTATGAATTATGAGTACCTTGATTGTACCTTGATTGTAAGGGGAGGAGGAGCGCGGAGGGTCTAAGCGCTAGTTCAACTATGTGCCAGTGACCTTCAACCAGCCATGGGAAACTAATAGATTAAGAATGAGGATAATGGGAAGTACGTATAGGTTACGTACTACGTTTTCCAACTCATATTAACTAGTGTTGCTGTGATAACTGAAACTAAATAGGTCTAAATAGGGCTTTTGTCAGGGGTGTGCAAATTCGTTTTATAGACAAACAAAATATTACGTTTTGATAGGGCTCGACACGCTTGGCGTCACGTGGGGTGGGCTTGTTGTATGTGTGACCCTGCCGTACTATTACGCAGGCACATAACCGTACACACCGTAGAATTCCCATTACTGTAGTTTATATGATTTCACAAACAGTGCATTGTTTATAATTTGGCAGTACTAGGTCCACTCTGATATCTATAAGTTATTTTATCACTAGAACTAATGACCGACTATGTGAATAACTGATTTCCAGTTGGGAATAACATCTCATATTAGCAGTGAAGATGCGGTTTAAGGTGGACTACGCTTACCCGTTAGATTCGAACGAGTCCATATTAAAAGTGTCGCATATGAATTCGGGAATTCGCCATCGAATATTAAGCGTATAACAGTTCAAACCCTATTTCAATGTTAGAAAAGTGAGAACTTAACGAATAAAAGAATCCCGAGAACACTCTCCGAAATATATCATGCCAAATACCGATAGTTGCCTAGAGACGAAGTCCTAAACCTTTGAGTCTTGCTTTTTTACTACTGCATTATCACTGATGAATCTCCTAACACGGTGATACTTAGCAGAGCAATCCCATAAATGGTTGTAGTACTGCATGCACGACAGAAATTTAACTTAGTGTATATAGTGCAGGGCTGGTCAACCTTTTCAGTAATATAATGACGTGCCATTTTTTTGCCCCGTTTGCCATTGTGGTTGAATATTTTAAGAACATCTCAGACATTAATTCATATCCTTCACTTTCAAATGTTCATTAGAAAAATAAAGATCGAATAAGAATGTACTGGAGCGAAGCAGTTGTATATCACGTACTTTCTGAGAATCAGTGTTGCGAATATAAATTTCACCAAACTTATGTTGTATCTGGCTATCGCGAATCATAACAAATCAAGCTAAATGCGCTCTAATATTCTTATATTTAAAAAAATAACATGAGAAGCAGTCTTTGGGGACTGCCAATAGAAGTGAAATCTAAATCCATGTATTCACAGTAAACATAGCTCATAGAAAACGTTCGGTTACGATGACGCGAGTTCAATGACTTGTGTTCACACAACTCTTGTGTTAGTTTCTTAAAACGCACATAACTTAGAAAAGTAAGAGGTTGCTGGGATGTGAACTCGGGCCCCCGAAAGTGACTTCGAAGTCCTACCCACAAGGCTATCACCGCTTCACATATATCAGTTAATTTCATCCAATTCATGACGTGCGAAATATTCTTACTTAAGTGCCATCTCTGGCACGCGGGCCAATGGTTTATCATACCTGATGTAGGGTAAGAAATTGTTTGGATGTGAAGCACCACTTAACCTTGAGGATGCTGAACTTTTTAGCAGCAGTTTTTGCCTTAGTTACGGTGTTCTGAGATAAGGTAAACGGCAGTTATGAACAGTGGAGCACCTTAACCAAAACAATTTTAAATAATGGGGTAAAATAGTTGCGAGTAACAAACAGTTTTTGTTAGTAAAATAAAAATATTTTTCTTATTATTTCAATGAATATAAGTACACAGTGAAGAATATAATTACAAGAAAATTAAATATCCAGTGGCGCAGAGGGGGTAGGTATGCTGGCATAAGAGAGCGCATTGCCATTTGACGTGACGGCATACAGGGCGATGTTACTGCAAAGGCGCGCCAAGTATAATTTCACTTTTAATTTTTTTTTCTAAGAATTATGTTTAATTCTATGAAGAAAATGTCTTATTAATGCAATGAAAGAATCATTGTATTAATAATACTGAAAGAATAATTTTTCTAAGCACAGCGTACAGCTATTATCTTTTGTACTTACATTAGTCATGTTTAATTATCATGCGCCTATACCAGACAGCCTGTCTGTACAACCGACTGACACCCTCCCATGCAGACCTTCGACAACTTTTTCGTTTAATTTTACAATCTTTTTTTAATAGTAATACCACAAACATTTTAATGACAAACCGGAATACTATCGTACCAAGCGTTTTTAAACTGAATCATTCACCCCCTTTAGTATTCCGTAACACAACAAAGCGAACTACTTATGTTATTGTAGTTATACCTATATGTGCTGTTTGTGTTTTTAGTGTCCGTTTTATTGTACTGTTCCCATAATAAGATTTCAAAAATTAACATTTCAAAATAAAAACTTAGGTCAACTCTTAGTGCCTTAATGATAAACTTGGTACCGTCGGAGTAGCAATGCAGTTTCATGTCACACTTCAACTAACAATACCTTTCAAGTGTCCGTGTGTGGTAAAACTCTGCATAACTATTCCGACGTTATGCCGCGTTTATTAATAAGGCTCTAATCGTATAGAAAAACCATGGCCGTGCATCAGTGTGTATAAGTCACCGTAAAAATTAATGGTACTTAGTTGTATACATATAAGTAAGCAGTCATCATCGACCCATTACATGCCCACTACTGGGCATGGGTCTCCTCCCAGGATGAGGAAGGTTTAGGCCGTAATCTACCACGCAGCCCAAGTGTGGATTTATTGTCCAGCTCTCCTCGGGCAGGCGTATACACGCCATGAGTTGAAAATGCTAGTGAATTTAGTAGGCAGTATATATTCCATTTTCAATCAATATAAGTAGGTTATAAAATGAAGTAACAAAACAGAATCAAATGTATTTTGAGTGCTACAAAATTGTATATTTCATAGATAATCAGGATTATAGTATGAAAGTGTTCAAGCGTGGTCACCCAATCAACGTCTACACGCAAGACATATTAAATGTCTGCTATACAAAGGCGCAAGATTAAACAGAAAGCGTGCTGTTCACACTAGTCCTATTGAATTTCTCTCTTCCGACGTTGCAAGCGCAACGTATCCCGAGCTTTAGAATTATAAAGGCATGGCAACTTCGATTCTCCTCGGCGTAATAATCGCAACAAAAAAGAGCTGAAAGCGACACAAAGCTTTCAATTTTCGGCAAACCATCGTCGGATAAGCTCGCTAACAGGCTGTCGTGGGCCACAAAGCGCAGTGATTACCAGCGCCGTCGAAGCACCTCGTCATTATCTCCCACCCTGTTTATTTTTCTCTGATAAAGATTAGCCGGAGTGTTTCCCTATTGGCGAGGCGTGTAGCGAGGGTGCGAGGGGCGGTTTAGGGGCGGGTTCTCGGGCCCCGCCTCTGCTGGGAGACTTCGAGTCGTTCTCTGGTCTCCGAGGGTATCGGTAGGGCCATGTGTATCCGTGCAATGCGTCCGACTTAATCGCGCCATGCTCGACATCAAAGGCTCCGCCGACTACCTCAGTCGGACGGGCACCTTTACCAACTTCTCGATGCTTTTCGCCGGTGAATATTTGCATATGCTTATTTTTTATGTGATTGTGGTGTGAAGTGTGAATTTCTTGCAATTATTATGTTTTTATTTAAATCGTCTCGCATGCCGTAAGTACAGATTCCTTTCAATCGTCAGTGCATCCATCAGATCGTCGGCGTTCTTAATTATGTTCTTATAGTTATATTTATCGTAAGAAAATTTTATACGGTGTTTTGTTAAAGGCACCTTCACAGAGAGCTATGCCACGCGTTAAAGCCAGATGTTCTATTTATTTAAGAAACAAATAGCAATACGGCAACAAATGAGATAAACAGCAGACAAATACTTAAATCCATAAATTGTCACAGTTTCTTAGCTTCAAAACGTTTATAAATGGGAGCAAGCAACGTGATTTGTAAAGCGAAAAAAAAATTAAACCTTTAAAAAATATTTTCATCAAGAAAAAACTTATGTAAGAACGCTCGGCGTTGCGGGAAAGTGCCGCACGGGGTTTCGCTTAGTGGCTTGTGTATTGTTGCGTATTAATTACATACTCCAAACATTTTTCACTTTACTTCAAAGCAAAAGCTGAGTATTCTAAAACAGTTGACGTCTAGTGGAACACTTGACAGAAGCGAAACGTAAATCGAATTTCATTTTAATATTTCAACAAATAAATAATATTTTACCATTTAAATAATACGCGGGTCGTGTAGGACGAACTTCAGCTCAATGCCGCTGGACCGATGAACCTGCTGAGAAAAGCGGACGACGGTTTGATGTTTTACTCTCAGAACAGCCTACGTGTAGCTGTGTACCGTCATAATGATGATGTTATGCCGTTTGCCTACCAACCCGAATCAGAGTAGCGTGTCGGACCGTGCTCAACAGCTGATGGCGATGGCATCGATTTACATTGGCCGGAACTTGAACAAGAAAGTATTTATTGCGCTGCCATTATTGCGCCGTTCATCTCATGAAAGATGTGTTTCGGCTCCTGCGGTACGTTAAATACCAAACATTAAAATTTTGTTTCTTAAAATATTTAATTCAAGCAAACTTACGAGCATTTTTCGTTTAGCGACTTCGATTTAGCGACCCAGTAGCCCAGATGTTTATGCTACCGGAACCAATGGAATTATTAAAAATATTACTATAAATACGTGATTATATCGATCAATGGCAGCGTTTCACCTGCGTAGACCAAAAAATTAATTACTACGTAGCATAATATAGGTAGGCAGGTTTTCGTAGTAAGCGTATGCAAAGTCTTTGCTACGAGTCCTCTGTAGTGCGTAGCAGTCACCGCGTAGGGTAACAGGCAAAATATATACTCGTACATAAAATTAACATTCATAAAATAATGTCCTGACCTTATTTAGCACTCTGCCATTTTTGTTTACTACTCATGGCAAGAACAAAAAAAAATCAAGATAGACGATTATAAGAAGCGAACAAATAGGTTCAATTTCTATGATAAAAACATATAAAGATGTTTTAAGGCGGACTTTGTGATACCATGATTTAAATTGTAAACCATTATAAAACCAGGTAAACCAACGCGAGGGTAATTAATTGCAATAGCGTTGGTAAAACATGGCATGACAGAATTTCACTTACTCGTAGCTCTGAGATCCACAAACATATCTGGCGTGGTTTAGCTTCACTGTTATCGCATGCGAAATGTTGGCTGCTAGTAGTTTTTAATTTAATTAAAGATAGGCAAGATAATTGAGTCGTACTATAGAAAACACGAAGGTAAATCGGCGATAGCCCACTGATTAGGACTTCGGCTACACTTTCGGGGAGCCGAGTTCGAATCCCAGCGCGCACCTCTCACTTATCTAAGTTATGTGCGTTTCTAATAATTAAAATATCACTTGCTTCAACGGTGCAGGAAACATCGTAAGGAAACCTGCAAGTTTGAGAGTTCACCATAATGTTCTTTTGGCTAGCGTGGTGGACTACAGCGTAAACCTTTCTCATCGGAGGAAACCCGTGCCCTGTAGTGAGCCGGTAATCGGTTTAAATTATTACGTTGATAATAGAAAACACATAATTCACTGCTTAAAATGGTGTTGCCATCAATAAAAAAAATTGCATACCGCATATTAAAAGCATTATGTTTATCAACACACGTTATACTATCGTGAAGACATCTTACGCTTTTACCAAGAGAGACCTTTGCCAACTCTACAGCTGCTAACAGCTGAATCCCTCAGTCGGACGGACCTTTAGTAATTTCTCGGTGCTATACGCCGGTTAATTTCACGTGATTGTAGCGTAAAGTACCTTTTAGTGACTGCGGATTGATTTTCATGCAAAAATTATGTTTTTATTTAAATCGACTCACTTTCTACCAATCATCAGTGTTTCATAAGGTTGTTGGCGTTAGATTATCTTCGTAAAATTTACTGTAACACTCAACACATAAATTCACATAATTTGTTGCTAATTATACATAAATGTCGCCATCACTACAAAAATACGGGACCGATGTCGATTAGAGGCAAAATTATTAACACACGTTATACTTTCGTGAAAACATCAAACGCTTTTACAAAGTGACACCCTCGCCAACTTTACAGCTTGTAGCACTTTCAGAGAGCGTAATGATTCTGTTATAGCTTCATCCTTTAATTACTGTCTCTTAACGCCTCGCTCGCAACTGTAGGGCGTATTACCATGACTAGCCATTGTTTTATACTTATGCTAGTTATGTGATTATGGAGCATGTTAATTTATCTGTGTTGAGTTGAATTATTCTGCTGCTTTTGGAGAAGTTTCGGCAGTCTGCCATCAAATTACAATATATCATTTGCGAGCTCTATGACTTAGCCGAAGTAAAATCTGAAAGATCGGAGGTTCAAATACCATATAATATTGTTTTCCTGAGTAAGAGTACAACTCTAAAGCTAAGACTGCGTAAGACCGCATTTCTAAGCATTGTTCAAATTTGCGTCTTACAGCCAATCACAGGGCTGTTATTTGAACGCACGCGCCTAATGATTGGTTGCACGTTTGACGCAAATTTGAACGCCGATAAGAACGCCAGTTTGACACCGCGGTTTTACTTGTAGAACATGTTTAACGGTTAGATGAACCTCAAAGTTTTTTGGTTGCTTTATGGAAAATGTTGCGGTATATAAAAGTTTACTAGTAGGTAATAGGTATTGTTTATGAAGCGCAATTCTATAGATTGTATATTTTGTAACTTAAAATGTTTTCATATAATTGGGTAGTACTCTTTATTTCTTGGAATGATCATAATCCGTATTAATATTATTTATATTATGATTCGTTCGTCTTGTTTGGCTCTTACATAGCTTGTATCCCGGAAAACGACGATTAATTGATCATAAATTAAAGTATATTCATAGTTTCATTTAAGTGCACCGTGCAGCCATTAAAACACGTTGACCTTTTTTTATAGGTATTTTCCTAAAAATGCACTTTATACGTCCTTAGACTTTTATCATCAGCATCCCAAGGACGGTCACTGCAGTCCATCAGTTTTATGCGGCTTGTATCGAGCGACTCCATGCGTCTCTTTTATGTCATAAACGCCGCGCACAATAAATTCTTATATAAAACTATTTTTGAAAGGTATAGTTTTAATATTACATTCTAGTCAAAGTTAGAGGGAACATTAAGCCGTCGGTGTCTCTTATTCTCACTTACACATGTAAGACATATTATGACCAGGAAAGGTTCCAGGATTGGATGGATGATGATTGGATGATTGGATTGGATGTCAACACAATCCATGGATAAAAATCCTTCTATGATTTCTTTTTTCTCCACAACTTTTTCTTCTTGGTCGTAAATATAGCAGCCTGAACCGATGATGAAGTCTCGAAGTCGCTTAATTATATATATTTAAATGTATCTCTTTGTCTATTCTCTGTGGCTCCTCGAAATATCTTCCCATTCTTACTTAAGGCATTTGTCTACTCTTTTGAAATTTTCTATCAGTTTGGCAGCGCCCAAGTACCAGTTAGTATTCACCACTCATCAGGTAATTCTAGAATGTTTTTTTACCTTCGTCAATTCGATTGTACCTAATTGTGAAATCCCTTCAACCCACATTTGAGTAGCGTGGAGGCTCTATTCCACTCTCCTTGAGAGAAGAGGCCACTGCCCAGTAGTAGGACATTATTAGGCTAAGGTTTTATGTATATTTGTAGGTTTAAGTAGATATACCGCTGTGAATAACAAGCGCAAATCATTAGCACACTTCATACTTCCTTAAACATCAAACGCTTTCGCAAAGTGACACCCTCACCAACTTTACAGCTTATATCACTTTTTGAGAGCGTAATGGTTCTGTTTTAGCCGCATCATTTAATCACCGTCTCTTGACGCCTTACTTGCATCTCTAGGGCGTATTTACTGTGACAGGCAATTGTTTATTGCTATTTAGATAATAAGGAACTTGCATGAATGAATGGTATTAAAATATTTATTAACATTATTTATTTAGAGAACACTAGCGTCTTCCCGCGACTTCGTCTGCGTACACTTTAGAATTTTGTCTAAAGCTTCGCCCGTTCACTATTTTTAATTCCACCACGGCATCTATTTGAGAGCTTGGTGTAGAAAGTATTTATTATTTTCCAAAGCATAGGTGACATGCACCATACCAGATTTCAAAGCTGTCTGCCCGCGGCTTTGCTCGTAATCAATTTTCAATTTTCCCTCGGGAACTACTTCAGGAATCGGCATAGGAGGTAGCTTATGTTCTTTTCCATGTCAATATCCATGCTACATGCTCGCCAAATTTCATGCAAATCCGTCCAGCTGTTTTTACGTGATTGAGTAACAAACATCCACACTTTCACTTTTATAATATTAGTAGGATAGTTGGATTTTATAGCTCTCATTATAATAGGAACGATGACCTCCTTGAGGCAGCATTGAGCTTTGTGTTTTTATAAGTGGGAGGTTTCGAGTTCGATTACTATTAGAGGCAATTATCCTCATCATATCGACCCATTATCAGCCCACTACTGGGCATTGGTCTCATCCCATAATGAGATGGGGTTAAGGCTTTAGTCCACCACGCTGGCCCAGTGTGGACTGGACACGCCTTTGAGACTCGCCTTGTTTAAAACGCACATAACTTAGAAAAGTTAGGGGTTCGCGCCGGGATGGAACCCGTTGTCACCGCTTCCGGGAACAATTGAGAATTTGACTATGGCTTGCTAGTTACCATCTTACCGACAAAGACGTGCTGCCCAGCGATTTAGCGTTCCGGTACGATGCAGCGTAGAAACCGATAGGCGAACAGATGGTTTGATAGCGCAAACAGGTTAGCCCGCTACTATCTTAGACTGAAAAATCAAACTAACTTAACGGCTATATCGTAATGGAATACAAAAAATATATCAACAAGTTAACATAATTATTTGATTACAAGTAGGTATTCGATAAACAGTGAATAGACGTATCTAATTTGCGTTCGTGTATTGCGCTTTTTAAATGGTGTTGGTAGTGCAGTTTGCAGTACTTTTGTTATTATTATTGCCCTTATTATCTTTTGAATTCATTGGAATTATGAACCCATTATGAATCTATTACACTGTAGTGCACACAGTCTCCACTCAGAATGAAAGGATTTAGGCAGTGTTCTCGAGCAAGTGATATTTAATTAAATATCACTTGCTTTAAATGTGAAGAAAAACGTCGTGTAAAAAATCTACATGCTCGTACATTAAAATTATTGTAGAAAATAAATTTAAATATTTTGCACGACTCATGATGCGAAGCAAGCAATTTTTTTCGCCTCATTTCGGCGGCTATTTTTATTATTATAGCCTTGTTAGATCACGGAATCAAGATATTTTGCATACTATTGTCGAGATAATTTAATGGAGATTAATTCCATACTTTTAAAAAATTTATTTACTGCAATAGAATTGGAAAAAAACACCAAAATAGGTCAAAAAAATTTCCTGTCCGTCATGTGTGAAACCCGAAAACACCCGAAACTTGTGAAAAAAACCATTATTTGAGTTAATTTTTTTTTTTTAAATTCTAATAAAAAACAAAAACTGCAAGACTGTAGATCTATATTTATCCATGTAAAATTAACATGGATGGTGATATATCTATATCTATAGATATTATGTACATTTTATTCCACCAGGGGCGCCTGTGCATCACTTTCCTAGTACAGCTGTTTTAAAATTTCTTTTTTTTTTTTCAATATTTGATAATTAAATGAGCATTATGAGTCGTGCACTTTTGGATTTTCCAATTTTTTTTTTTATTATTTAAATTTAAATAACATATAGATGGAGTTAAAAAACTTTTATCTTAGTCTCGTGGTCTAAAGAATACTTCTTTTTTTTTAATTTAAGCAATTAATTTTTTACAATAATTTTAATGTATGGTTTTCATTGAAAAATTCATATTTTTGTAATAGTTGATCTTCTATTTTTATTCCTTATTTTTTTATTCTTGTGCATCAGTGATTACTGTGGTTGATTGTAACACCGATACAATAGGTTAGGCTATAGGAAAAAGAGAAAAAAATGTGTGCTGGCTCCGCTCTTTCTTGCCTCTACAGTAATATATATAGTCGTAAATTTCTCTCTTTCTATATTTACTAACTTATATCTCCCACTCCACTTCCATGTTTCGCCCGATCACACTTTTCGTAACGCACAGATAAATGATCCTGCCGAGTTACATAAGAAATGGTGTTCTTTTATAAATAAGTCAAATACAAATATGATTTATTTCTAGCATGCCTTTATAGTGCCTGGTCTATTTGTTTGTTTGCATGACTCTGCCACCGGTATAAAATGCAAATTCTACTGACAAGCATAAAAAAACAATACTATAAACTTTAACTTTTGTTATTATTTTAAATTAAGCAATTTTAAAAGTACATCAACCATAGCACTTCCTCAAAATTTAGGGAATATTTAATGTAAACATACATAGACTGCTAAAAGTGCGCTTTTGAAGCTCATTAAAATAGCCCGAAGGTGGTAAAAACTAAAAATAGCTTTTGCTTGTATCGCCGTCATAGTCCAATGCGCCGCGCCGCTTTTACGAGAAAACGGCTTTTAAAAATAGAATTCATCGATTTTTCTTTTGCAATGCAACTATTTTAAGCGATTACCTAATTGAGGACTGACCTGCGTTGAGGATGAGGGCATTCCCGCCCGTTGGGAGAGGCTTTAAGTCCATCAGTGTACTGATATAGGATATTGATGAACCTGATATAGAAACAAGTATAAAATAAATAATTTTCAATATGGTTTATAATTTTAAGGAAATAGAGCTAACTAGCCTCGGGGAGGTTTTGGCCGCGTCACCTACAAGTCAGACTGTAAATTGTTACATCGTCTTTACTATAGACTATGATTCAAAGTCATCCTCATTCGTTTGATAATACTAAGAACGAATAGGATATAAAGATAGCGATGAATTTTTTAAACATATATCATTAATAGGCTAAGATGTGCGATAATAATAACCTTGATTGGAGAAGCTCCAATCAATCATCATTTGAATCGCAAAAATCACGTAAATATTGACAGTTTCAAATAGTAGCTTCTTCCGCGTATTTCTTATGTTACTTATGTTAAGTAAAGTAATATACATAATATCATTCTTCGACCCACCGTGTTGCATCGTTATAGCATCCGTTTGCCTAAGAGTTTTGGCGTGATATATAAAAGCATGTTCACTCAACAATCAGGCTATAAAATAAAAATAAAAAGGAAAATTTTATAAATCCTGAAACATGTATTTTTACTGTCGAGCTAACCAATTTTCATTGATAACACTTGAAAAATCAACGATTAGGTAAATAGCTCCTTTGGAATATTAACAACTGTGGAATACCAATATCTGTATTTTTAACCGAAAGCCCAATACCAAGTTTCATGAATATAACGTGAAAAATCTCGGACTTTATCACATAATTTATCCTCATCAGGAAATAATTTCAAAAAATCCTTTCTTAGTGGCTGTTTACTTTTTAAGGGGACTGTCAACCCCGAACTCTGCGTTAATATATCAGTCAGTCAGTTCTGTGATTTTATATATGTACTCGTATGTATATAGATAAATGCGAATAATGAGAAATTAAATTACTTAGTCACAGGTAATGACGTAGTTATGGTATAAAATCGATGAAAACTTTCACCCCTTTGTTTTTCGGGATAAAAAAAAACCAGAGTAGCAGACGTGATCACAGAAAATTCAACTACAAATCGATGAAATTGGGAAAAACTCTGTGTCCGGATGTTATTCAAAGTAAGGAACGTAAAATTTTAGGTGGCTCATATCCAATAAGAAAGAGTTACCCCTGAAGAGGTTAATCGGGGGTCAGAAGATTATTTATTGAAAGTCCAATGTTGTAAAGTAAAGGCTATAAAATCTTCATAGCTTTAAATAAGATACTTCTATATCCGTTATTTTATTTAATAACCGTAAAGGGTGTTGAATAGGGGCAAAAGTTTGTATGGGAAAGTTTGCGTATTACATATAGTAATAGTGATCAACTGCTAGTTTTAAAATAAATAAGGTTTTGACAAAGTATGAGGCTTATAGAAAATAATATTTTTTTCAAGTTCCAGATGCTTCATATAAGTCAACGGCATCCTGGTCGTCGCCCAGTTCGTCTGGCCCAAGTACCTCAGGTGAGATATTTTTATTCCGACTTTCTATAATCCTAACCTATGTCCTATCTTTTGAAATTTATACCAATACGGCTAGCATGGGCAGGAGACTCCCACAGCATTATCAAATCTCAGTGCATTGGCGCACAAGTGGAAATAATATCCAAATTGTATAATGTGTAATAAATAAAGGGGGATAAACTTCTCCTATTCCCTGTTTCCGTGCTTTAGCAGGTGGACACGTTAGTTATATCCCCTGACAGGGGATATAATCGGGGGATATAATTTTTGTCTCCTGCCTGTGCTGCCTGCAGCTGAGAGAAAAGCTGATAATTGTCAAGCTACGCATCTCATCATTTGAGGGAAAAATACCGCCACGCCTTTTCAATGGAAAAAAATCGTTTCTTAAAATACGAATCGCATTTAAGTTCATTCAAAGGTAGTCATATAATACCGGTTATACAAAGCCTATCTTTGTTGTCCTATGGCCTATCTTTCGGAGAGTCCCAGTTTGGTCCACACACGCACTCACCTCTAACTTTACGGAGCTATGTTTAATTTAAGCAAATTAAAAAATCATTTGCTTTAACGATGAAGAAAAACCTGCATGCCTGAGAGTTATCCATAACGTGAATCCCACCTATCCGCACTTGGCCAGTATCGTGTGCAACGGCATAAACACTTTTCTTTCTGAGAAGAGACTCGTGCCCTGTAGAGGGCCGGTTATGGCGTCAAGAAGATTGGCGCCTCTACACTTAACGTTAGTGTGCCTCTTACCATAATCATAGATACTAAATGTATAAAACCGATAGGTTTAACCGTAACACAGTAGTATGTTTGTATTTTACAACGAAATAAATATAATTTGAGCTATAAGCGTGACAAGATCTAATTGGATACCAGAACGTTCGAAACTAAAACGCCACCTACATTTTCTCTTTTCTTGCAATTGTGATTCCATTTATATGTGCAATTTGTACTACAACCGGAAAAGTAAAAACAAGAAAATTAATTCAATAGTTACGACTTATAAGAACCATCCTATATCGAGTGTTAGAGGCGCCTTACAGTTGCGGTTTCAATTTAATCTTAAAATAGTAACGTAATTTGATCACCTGTTTCCAAATTTGTAAATGGAAACATTAATTATTATAATTTTTTATCACGGCAGTAGTTTTTTCACTTATTATAATTTTTGCTAGTAAATGCTAACTTACATTATTTTTGGATAATAGTATATTCATATCTGAAGTACTTCCTTTGTTCATACAACGGCAAACTGTGGCGTCAAACAAGCGTTCTTGGCAAGATTGCGTCCAGCGTGCGACCAATCACAGGAAGCCCACGATCGAGCAGCAATCTTGTGATTGGTTAAACGCGGAGACAACGGAATTGTTTTACTGATGAGTTTTTATAATTGTGTCACATGATGTTGATGATAACTTCCGAACACGATGGGCTTGATTTGCTCTTACGATGAAAATAAAAATTTAGTTTTAGTTTTAAAATCAGTATCCTGTCCGAAAACTAATATATTAATTTTGCTTTATTTATGGTTGAAACTGAGTGACTGAATTTATTATATATTTTTAAAATACTGAGTAAAAAAGAGCAGAAAAATAATGAAATTTGTACTGAAACAGAAAGCTCTCTTCAAAATATTTACGTGCTCACAATAAGTTAATTAACCTATTTGGAGAGCCATTTCAATTAACATGTAAACATTACGTTTCGACTCGGGAATCCGATCGCGTGTTAATATTTGCCGCACTGTGTTGCGTTACGTACATTTTTTACGCTTTAAAATCAAAACAAAGGCGCCCCAAAATAAAAGCTACCTAGCATGTCGCGAATTATTGTGAAATGGAAGGGATCGGGCGGCGTGCGCTTGCCACGTGCCCCGCGACGACCGACAATGCAAACTTAATTCTTTGATTGACACTTACAATATTTCGGTAAGTGATGCAATATTGCGATGATTATCGTTATGCCGTTATGCCGCTCAGTGAGAAGCGAGGGATCGTGGATTATTATCATTGGCACGCTTCACTGACGCTGTTCGTCGTTACGAAGCCAATCTCTCGTCATGTTCAAGTAAAATAATTTGGGATTTCAGATTGCTTTACTCTCACGTGACTTAATATCTCGCGTTGTGCATTTTCATCGTCGTTATCAGCGCATTACCGGCCCACTAAAGGAAACGGATCTCTTTACAGAATTGGAAAGTTTAAATCCGTAGTACACGCTGACCACAGTGGCGTGCACTTCATACACTCACAAAAGCACTGCCTACTCTAAAAAATTTTGTACAACTCATAAATCTTCCTGCTTAATGCATACCCTCAAAAACTATGTGCACGCCACTGGCTGACCAAGAGCGGTTTGGTGGAACTCACAGAACATTATAGAGAACTCTCAGAAATGCTTTTTTTCAACGGTAATAATTGATGAAACTATCTGATGGCCCACCTGATGGTAGGTGGAATATCGCCTGTCTGGGAAGTATACATCGGGTTCCCCGGACGTCCAATAAAGCCAACGAGAGGGACATACCGTGGTGGTTTTTAGTTCGGGTAAACGAGTCCCACATAACCTCTGTCCTGCCCAAAAGGACTAGAGGTAGCCATAAAGCTTTTCCACCACGACAAAAAAAAAATGGTGGAATATCGGCTAGAAACAGAGTAACGCTACACAGGGCATACAAGGAGAACGCCCTGCAACATGCCGCACTGTGTCCATCAATTTGAGCCGTAGGTTTTAAACTTCATGTGCCAGTAGTTACACCGGCAACCACGGCCTTCAGACCGGAACACAGCATTGCAGCAATGCTGCTTAGAGGCAGATGTTTTCCATCTCCGTTCAAGATAGTGATATTTTATTGCTTTAGACGCACTTAATTATAATAATAATAATAATTGTTTAATTCAGGTAAAACCCATCTCAATATACACGTAAAAAAAGTAGCAAAGTATTTTAAAAGATCTAAAAAATAACAAATGAAATGAAAACAATTAAAAAAATACAAATAAAATATAATAAATTACCCCAAAAGAGGTTTCGTACCCGTAGAACCTACTATTTACGGTTTCCGTCGCGATGCACGGCAAGCCAGACTCTTTACAATAGGATTCTCCGGGTACTCGGAGCATAAACCAAGGATTCCGTTTTTGGAATTGCGTATACGGAATCAGAAGGCTGCAACTCGAGATCACGAGTAAGCGCGAAATAGTCTGTTATTCTGGCATCGGCAAACATGTTCGACGCACTGCAGAATTTAGGCAGTTTCATCAGAATTCGGTATGCGTTATTATATTAATATAGAATAAGAGGGTCTAGGGTCTAAATACCTATGAGAAATAGCCTTTGCCCAGCATTAGGGCTTTAATAGGCCGAGGATGACGAATGAAGCTCTACGTTACCTATTTTTAATAAGCTGCGAGTGGCCTAAAGCAATATGGGATACACGGTCCAAGAGTAACACTTGGTGAATAGTCGCTTCGCGCGTCACCGCTTCAGTCCGTGACGACTTAATGCCCCCGGACAATAGTTACAAACGATTTAAACTCACCCCAGGGAGTAATATTCGCCCCATTATCATAGCGCCCGATAATAATAGGCCTGCTAGAAATATTCAAAGATTGAATTAATTATTCATAATTCTAATATTTTTGTAAAAACTAGCGTGATAATAGCATTCAAATTGTATCGAATTTAAGTTAGATTTCGTTAAAAGAAAAGTGATATTTCTTTTTAAATTCATACTTTATCTTATTCCTCATAAGGAGGCATAGAGTCACTCAAAGGAGAGAGCTATGCTCGGAGTATCTCTACGTGATCCAATTAGAATTAAGGAGATCCGTAGAAGAACCAGTATTACCGACATAGCTCAACGAGTCACGAAGCTGAAGTGGCAATGGGCGTGACACATAGCTTATTACGGCACATATGTACGTTGGGGTCCCAACTTTCTGGAATGGCAGCCTCGCTCTAGTAAGCGCAGCGTTGGTCGACCTCCAACGAGGTGGATAGATGACATTAAGCGCGTCGCAAAAGCGTGGAATTTGAAAGTACCTTCAAAAGACCTATGTCCTGCAGTGGACGTATATTAGTTGAATACGATGTTGGTGATGACTTTTTTATTGAAAGAAGTTAGTATTATGTTAACATCGTATATCGCTTCCGCTGTTCAGATATTATAACTACGCAAGGGATTTTAAAGCAGTTATCCTGTAATACAAACTAATCATAATATTATTAATTACTCTAAACTGCCCCACATAAGTCTCTACATTGTACCGGCGCGTAGCATATTTACAAAATACACTCGTTTTAATATACGATCAGAATACATACATTAAACAGTAAAAGCGATATAACAACACAAAGTACGCAAATGTTAACCCCAAACGCAAACTCACAAAAGCCGCCGGCTGACGGTATAGTCACGCGGGTACCGACGGTAAGACGGTACCGACCTCTCTTTCAATGGTGTAAACCTTGGTGATAACTACGTGAGCAACAAAAAATTATGTAACAAATAACCAAGTATAATAATAAAAGTTATCATACTATTTGACAAATGGTATTCAATAATCCGCATGAACTCCCTTGTACCTAAATGAAATATAAATAACCTTCCTACAACTTTATTTAAACTGGACGAGATTTGTGAGGTGACGCCCCTAATGGCACCCTTAATTCGTAATGCTTATTAATAGGTCTCATTTGCATTGTTTATAAGTCGATTTGTCGCAAAGGGCATTTAAAGAACATTGTGAACTATTTTAAATTTATAATACTCGTGCATTTCTAAAGATTGTTCGAAAAAAGTACTGATGCGGTTCTCTCGATTCGCTTCGGTTCAAAACATAGCGCGCAAAATATTTTCTTTTTTATGAACCTATTTTTATAATTATTTTTGCGTAGAGCTTTAAAGTAATCCTTTTTAAATTTCAGTGATATTGATCTTTTAACCCTGAAGGTTACTTGGCACCGACATTAAAATATTGCAGGAGATATTATTAAAGTTTTGCGTTTCAGTTTTATTTCAATGATTAAAAAAACTTATTGTAGTCCCTTTTATTATAGTCAATAATTCAATTAGTATGTGAGATGCTTAAGATTTTATTTTTACTAACACCAATTAGACTATACACTTATAGACTACACTAAGACTGAAATCGTGTAAATTGTTGTTAAAATTAAGGGTCAAACTTATTTCATTGCTACGCCCTGACAGGGCCTCATATGTTTGTGACATTAATGTAAGTAAATAGAATTTAAAAAAAGATTTATAAATAATATTATTAACAGAGTTAACTATTGCCCCTCACACACTAATTGCGAGTGCAACCAGTCCATTGGGGACAATCCTCTAACTTTAAAAATCACCTATAATTTAGTATTTTTTATCGGAAATATGTTAAGTTTTTTTTTCATAATGATTCACAAACTCAAAGTAATCTAAAAGCTATCTCAGAAAGTCGTAATCGAGCTTATTTACTAATCGAATTGTGAATCGAGTTCCAGTCAAAACAATGCACACCATATTATAAAAAAATGTTTTTACGCGACAAATTCAATAAAAAGGCGTCAGATTAATAAGATTTCTTTACGAGCAGAGTAAAAGATTGAAGCGGAGATTTTAAAAATAAACCGATACTTTAAAGCCGGGTGTGCTGAAATGAGACGAAGCTAGCGGCGGCTCCGAAAATTAACTGAGAGTGGTATTTGCCTTTCGTTTCTGTTTGACGTAACTCGCAATGAGTGCGAGAGGGATGGGAGACGGGAGGAAAACTCGCTTTAGGCGAGGGAAACCAAGCGCCCTATTGTTTTGCGTGCCGTGAAGCGAAAACGAGTGCTATACGTATTCTACGGGTATACTATTAAGATGGATGATTGAAATTTCAAATGAAAATCGTGGTATTTTCGACGTTTACTTATTTAAGTAGATATTTTTATATACATCTTAGAAATCGTGTCTGGAATTTTAAATAAGCTGCTTCGAAAGCTGGGTCATATACTTTAAGCCCCATTATGACAGAGCGTGAAAGTGAAGGAAGAAAATATTTGCTTTAAACAGGAAAGTAGCAGGAACTATTTAAAAGATTTCATTAAATTTTAATTCTGTTTAAATGGTAGTTGGTTCAACTGTCAGAAGTATGGAAGCTATTTAAGAAGAGAAGACAAGCTAAGGAACTTAGGAGTATGAATACTTAATCGAGTACAACGAAGGATCGTACCGGCACGCTAAATCACTTGGAGCCACGTCTTTTCAGTAGAATGGTAACTGAAATATTGAAATAATTCTTTATTTGAAACTCATTAAACTAATTCCTTACCGAATATGACCTACGCTGAAATTGAAGGCGACATTAACTCAAGAGGGCAAGAAATTAGCCTGTGTTAATTAAACTGTGAAAAGAATTTGCACTGTAAATTTAGTAAATGCCTGTTGATCCCAATATGATAATCACAATATCGGTGCTAGCCAAATTGGTGTTAAATCGCGTTCAGTCAAGCGCTAACCTACAGAGAATAGAAACAATATCGTCGAAAATGATTTTATGCAAAGGACCCTGAGTAATATCTGTTAAACAACGACTTGTTCGGTCACAATAAAGTTTGGATTAAGATAGTATTGATAGAGTGAGGGCTGTTTTTTTTTTTATTCTCTACACCCTTGCCTGCAATCTCGCCGTTTGTAAGTGATGATGCAGTCTAAGATGATAGCTAACCTGTTACATCATGGCAGTTTTATTAAAACTCTTTTCTCTGGTGTGAGGCTTTGGCCGTGGCTAGTATCACCCGACAAGAATTCCCGGGAAACGATAAAGCTTTCCAATACAATGGTGCGCATAAAACGATAAGGGTTATGAGTTTAATATAAATGGCACGCGACTTGCAGATTAGCCCGCTACCATCTTAAACCATTTCCACAGAAGTGAGATTACTGTTCAGGGCGAACCTGAAAAGATAATAGATATTCCCTATAACTCACGCGCCTTACTAGTTCGCTATAACCTTGGTGTGTGGACATACTCGCATATCCGAATTGTGGCTTAAGAAACGATAGACTCGAATATCGTGTTTCGAGTGATTGATGCCGTCGGCGATAGTGCGCGATGCGCAAACAAGGGTCAGACCTAATAGATCATGATATGTTATAACTTATATGTTTCTAGATCAGCCCGCGGCTTCTGCCGTACATCATATCCATACTGTCCTCCATACCATAACATTTTGGCGGCCCAGTTTAGTACCCATATCACAAGCTACGATTACTTTGGGGCTTGATGCCCAAAATTCTGATGATGAGATATCTATTTTGTAAATCAATAATCACATATCATAATGTAGCTAGGCTTGTTACTAAACCAGATTCGCGGTAAATACGTAAAAACTGTTTAACGCAATGTATAAACGATTTTCATTTTTTCTCTAACAACCTTTGACGGCAGTCCCACCTGGTGCTGATTGATACTGCAGTCTAAGACTAGACTTATTAGGCCATACCTATGTCGATTTGGTCTCCAGCAAAATGTCCAAGATTCCATTTAACCGATTTTTTATAATTACATGTATAATTACTGTTCGTAATTGAGTTAGAAATTTTACAGGTGAATTTAACATTATTTTTTTTACAATTTCTAAGTCGAGCGAATTTTGAGAGCTGTCATTATTTCCTAATAAAATATCTAACCCCTTCAAGTCTTAAGCGAGGGCTTTGCTGCTGTCCGCTGAGGAGTTCTGTCCTCTATATCGATAAATGTTCTTTAGATCTATACGGCCGTTGTTATGTTTGACGGCCGACTGGCGCAGTGGGCAGCGACCCTGCTTTCTGAGTCCAAGGCCGTGGGTTCGATTCCCACAACTGGAAATTGTTTGTGTGATGAGCATAAGTGTTTTTCAGTGTCTGGGTGTTTATATGTATTTTCTAAGTATTTATGTATATATAATTCTTAAAAATATTCATCAGTCATCTTAGTACCCATAACACAAGCTACGCTTACTTTGGGGCTAAGTGGCGATGTGTGTATTGTCGTAGTATATTTATTTATTTTATTTTTATAAACTTCGTAAAAACTAAATAGATTTCCAATACAAAAAGAATAACTAAATGCGTTTCACATTTCAAGGTGTAACAATGAAAAATTTTCAAACTCTTTTATTCCCTCTCCTGTGGGAACTGTTTGTTCCCTCGGGATTTATTATGAAAATTAAGCTTAATTTGCTATAGGTACTCCGCGAAAAGCAACAAAATCTGTATGGTGTTGTTTATAATTTCTGCTATCCTTGTACTCCACCCAAACAGATCTTCGGCAATGTACCCTCTACGCATGTTTCGCTTCCGAAACCGGAGCATCCTCAGGAGATGTTGACTTTACAATGAATTGTAAAGTCGAAATTAATGAAAAAATTGTTAAAACAACATCAATGTCATTTAATAAATTTAGAATTATACCATACAGATTCTCCTGCGTTTCGTGGAGTATAGCAAATTAAGCTAAATTTTTAAAATATCATGGAATTCTGCACAGTAACGCCTGCTTTTCTCCAACATCCCACGGGATTTGTAAAACACTACAATAAACGTTGACGAAAAACGCAAGCTAGTTATTAATAGGAGTATTGATTTTAAAACTGAAGGTAGTTTAAAAATACTTATTAAATGAATATGCAGTAGAGGATATTTTGAGCTCTCAAAGGAAAAAAATAGAAAATGATTAAAACTATGAATAGAATAGTAAAATATGATTTAAAATCATACAATATACAAAAATCTCAACAATTTTTCCGCTATAATATCGCTACCTCGATAAAATATCCCCTAACAATGTCACTAACAGCGCCCCAAAAATCAAAGAGCCGTAGAACATGGAATCAAAAATATACCCAAAATCAAAAGGAGTTTCCACAATGTTGCTCTAACACTAACAACGCGTGAAATCCTATTGAGAGCATCAAAGAGACTATAATCCTTGATCTGTCGCATTTAGTTGAAAATAGGAGCTAAGGTATCAGGAATAGGGTTACAAACAAAATGCCATTCTCGAATGCCCAGTTCACATAGATGTCATCCCTCGTGGGGGAAATAGGCAATATTATCTACACAGATTTGATGGCCTCAGGCTTGCTGATGAGGTGGTAGCTCTAATTATACAACAATTTGGTGCAGACCTTTTGTTGTTGATAAAGGACCAAAAATCTGCGTAATATATTTGTACAGAAATGATAAAACAAAATTTACTACATTAAATCGGTCGGCTATAAAATTTATTCATATTTTATTTGTAAATTCAATTATTTTAGCCGTAGATCACTTATATATTAGTTTAGTGTATAATTTTGTAATAACTTTTCTGTTATTTTTTTTTAAATATAGCTCATATAATTTATATCAGACCAAAAAATTAGATTTCATTCTTTTGTATCCATAATAACTGCGCTTTAAATTATATATATATAAAATTTATAGCAGTGATGTTTTTCGGTTAAATGAAGTAAAGTTAAAGCAGTATAAAATGTGCATTAATGATGGAAGTGATAAAGTTAAGAGATTTGTGAATTTCCCTCTCTTCCAAGTTTTATAAATGTATTTTTATGATTGTTATTTATATGTATATCGTATCTAGATACAGGTAAGATTTCCTGGATTTAGACATGTTTATTTCTTGCAGGCTATGGCGGGAACAATTTATCAGTGATGCCGAAGTCATCTTTAGAAGCTCACACACACTTACGCCAACCAGGTGAGTTTATTTGTAAAAATTGTACTGTAGCATGAACTTCTTTTATAGAAATTACATTAAACAGATCCTAGAACTAATTCTTACACATCGTCTTGATCGACTAAAGCTCGTGAGCTACTTCATATTGATTCTTCAATTCAGACATGACTGGATTTGATTTCAGAACGTTGCAAAATAGAACGTGATCATGAAAAGCCGCTTCGTGTACTTTTCCATTTACACTTTTCTGATATATCAGGTTTCCTAAATAAAATAAAACATAACCAAAGAAATCAATAATCCCTATACGAAAGTTTAGAGTATTTTTAATTTTAGCCCAAAATTTTGACAGTTAAGTAACAAAGTTTTCTGATTTGTGTTAAAGGTATATCTGGTTTTTTTTCTGTTAAGTACGTTAAACTTAATGGTTTAAAGTGGTTACTAGAAATATGATCATAAAAAAACATTGTATTTTTCACTGTGACACAACAGAGATTTAATAATAGTAGTTCAACAATACTCATACAATTAAATATACTTGAAAGTACTGGAAAAATAAAGTATTTTTATTTTTATCTGCTTTTACTTTTTGTCTCTTTTATTACTTGAAAACAAATTTATACCAAAACATTACAGTATTCTATTACTATCCGAATTGTTACTAATTTAAAATATTTTAATAGCTATAACAGAAGTATATATGACAATAGAAAATTTCTTATTGTTTTCTTCAATTCAAATGCATTTAATATCAAAATACCTACCGACATGTATAATATCCTGTATATTAGTTTTAAATTAAATAATATTTTAATTATTTCTTGAAAACTATGCATTAAATAAATAAGAAATGTTTTTCGGTAAAATGCTGATCAATCAATCAATTCAGATGAATGGGGCACTTCTTAAGTAATAGTTATCAAAAGTAATTTTCTGTAACATATGGTTAATTCGATTTTTTAGATAGTTTATGTCGATGTTATAGGTTATGTAGTAATTAAAGGAGACATTCTATAAAGCTTACGACATGTTACACAAACAGTCGTAAGAAGCAATAGCATTGCCAAACATTGGAATTTACACATTCTCCACTTTTTTATTTTTGCTCGAAACGTCTTCAGACGTTATCGCAAGTAAAGGGTAAAGTAAAAGAATTGTTTAACGAACTAAAATATTTTCTTTCATACATTTGCAAAAGTCCCCAGCAAACAGTCCGACTGTTTATCGTCCACGGTCAGTTACCCTGAAGGACGTTTATTTGTTCCCCGGACCCGTGTGTGTCCAAACATATTCTTTAGGGGGTAACGTATAGAATGGGCAATTTAAATAAAATCTGCTCTCTACCATAACGCTGTCGTTATACATTTGAAAGAGCTCACGATATAAATTGTATTTACTGTTTATGGTCAAAGTAAAATTTGTATCACTAGCATAATTATAGTGGTGCTTGTTAAACGTGAGATTTTGTTGAAAATAGCTGAACTAAAGTATCCATAATACTGAACGATCAAGAGAGCTATGCTAGAAGCATATATACGTGATTAAATGAGTAATGAGGAAGAGCGAATCGCGAAGCTGAACTAGCAATACACATTTTGGAACTCCCTACATAAGATCTATGTCCAGCAGTGGAATTCAGTCGGTTGAAGAGAAGATGATGATGATAACATTTTACCTTAGGACAATTTAGTTGCTTCTAAGTTAGCAGAGGTCTGAGCTTTTCACTTTTCACCGAGTTTGAATCCCAGCACGCAGACCACTAACTTTTCTAAGCAATTAAAATATAACTTGCCATAACGGTGAAGGAAAACATCGTGAGGAAGCCTGCTCTATAATGTTCTCATGCTGCAATGGGCCAGCGTGGTGGACTACGGCCTTAACCCCTTCTCATTGTGGGAGGAAAGTCAAAGTGAAAGTCAAAGTCAAATATTTCTTTATTCAAATAGGCACATAGATAGCACCTTTGATGCGTTATTATATACAAAATGTGTACATAGCAGTGAGTAGTGATGGCGATAACTACAATCGTAAACTTAAAACTAAAGCTACGAGGGTTCCAATCGCGCCCTGGTCTAAGAAGAAGCCCACAACAAACTTAGCCAGGTGTTCTTTTTGTTATCACCATCTCACATTGTTATTAGAAAATATTTAAGAAGCAACCTGGTTAGAGCAATTGTTTACACCCAAGCTTTTTTATCGTTTACGTAATCCTTTATACTATAATAGGACTTTTCTATAAGCTTTCGCTTAATGCAAACTTTGAACTTCTTTAGTGACCTCCCCAAGATATCAACCGGAGGAGGAGACCCGTGCCCTTTAGTGGGTCGGTAATTTGTTGATACGGTGGACCGAGTTATGATAACTACTGCAATATTGTCTAACTTTATGATCCACTTAGCTTCAATGAAATATTCTTATAGCATCCCTACTTAATATTATAAATGTCAATGTAAGTTTGTTTGTTACGCTTTCACGCAAAAACTACTTAACCGATCCTCATGAAACTTTGTACACATATTCTTTGAAGTGTTAGAAGTAATATAGAATACTTTGTATCCCGACATTAAGCTCGGTTCCTTTGGGAGAGGGGATGAAAGTGTTAATCCGATTTAAATAATTATTTTTGTACTAAAGAGGTTATAATATGTGTTTAATTTTGCCCAAACTTTGTGTGGATCTAAATGTGGTTGGAAATAGAGGACAGAACTCCTCAGCGGACAACAGCAAACCCCTCATTTAAGGCTTAGCGATACTGAATACTTTAATTTTTTTTTAGAACTACAAAATAAATTGAATGCCACATCAAAAAAAAAATCAAATGCAGACGAAGTCGCGGACAACAGCTAGTAATATATAAAGAAGAGATATATTTGTCGCCTCATCCACCAAATGCCGACATTGTTAGACAATGTCGTGACATTGTACTCGTATATAGGTTACGTAGGTCCCCTACTACGGAAGCCTGACTTCTCTGGCTCAAGGGCTTCGTCGGACTTCCGTATCATAATCCTTACTCTGTACTAAAGGTAAGTAGAATTATATTTATATCATGCACATCAGCATTGCCAACCTACTACAGGGTGTTCACAGGTATACTCTTTAAATGAGAAGGGTGTATGCAGTAGTCCATCACGTTGGCCCAATAAGCATTGATGGACTTCACGAGCCTCTGAGAACACTGTGGAGAACTTTTAGCAGTTTTACTCACAATATTTTCCTCTACCTTTAAAGCAAATGATATTAAATTAGGGCGCGCCCGGGATTGAACTAGTTTCCCACGAAAGGAAGGTCGAAGCTTTAAGCCAGGTTGTCATCACTTTTTTATATATATCTATGTATTTTTTTTAAATCCCTACTAGTTAGCCATTGACTGCAATCTCACCTGGTAGTAAGAGATGATGTAGTCCAAGATGGTAACCTGTTAAGGTGTATGGTAGTCATACACCTAATCGGTTTCAACGCGATAACGCACCGTAACACTAAATCGCTTAGCGGCACGTCTTTGTCGGTACAGTGGTAACTAGTCACGGCTAGAGACCAGACCAGACCAGAAAAAAATCAGAAATTATAGATCCCCAAATTACCCCTGTCGGGAATCGAACCCGAGACCTCCTACTTAAATTCACAGAACTTACCGTGGCGGCAGGGAGTTCGTCAAAAATCAGCGTGGCACAACTCTTCACCACTAACCAAAACGAAAGTATAATAAAACTCCTCTCGGAAAATGCGGCTGTCAAATGAAAAAAAGATTTATCTACCTAAACTACCAGTGTGAAGTTTTTAGAATTTTGAAATTTAAAGTAACCTTTCATACGATTGAACAGTCAAACATATCAAACTTAATTATTAGTAGAGATTTGGGCACCCGGTTAAACCTGAGTGGGTTTTGTGATGCTAATATATTATTTTACCAAAACATTACGAATTCAATTAAAAGTAAAATAAAAATAAAGATACAATATAAATTACATCGTACATATTCATCTGGATTCGACTGGCAATACGGTTATACTTATGACACTCTTCTTCTAGCGGCGGGAGTTGTGCCACGGTGATATACCATTATAGTTTTGACAGTGAACGTTGACAGGCAACACAGTTCTCTATTTCGTCACAAAACTGTGTTTGCGCGTGTCAACCGCGTGACTCTTGACGCCGGGGTCGGATTACATGCGGCCCTACTGTAGGGTTCAATGCTTTTACTTACGAACATCCTGACTTTGAGATCAAACATTGCCATTTATTTATTACTAGCTGTGTCCTGTGGTTTTACGTTAGCTTGTAAGAACTTCTCGTTGGAGGAAGAGTCTGGTTACCACCCTACCGAAACTTAGAAACCGATTAAGAATCTAATATAACTGAGATAAACTCTAACAGGTTAACCCATTACCGTCTTAGACGGCATCATCACTAACAGCCAGGTAAAATTGCATTCAGCTTGTAATGGAATAAAAAAAATAAAAGAGGTAAAAGAAATAAGTTACAAAATATCGTTAATAAAAATAAATTACATATTAAAATAACATTGCCAGCGAGATTTGGACTCAATTGAAAGCTTTGGCAATTGAGAGTTTATTGCGGTGAATTTAGTTCTAAAAATTTAGGTAAAAACACTTTAATAAAAATAAAAAACGAAATATTAGAATAGTTGATTGTACAACAAGCCATTTTAACTGAAACGTATATCCAATCGAACCAAAAGGCCGCCCAATAAAAAACACAATACCCACAAAGCTTTGAACTTTGATTCTGCAAGGAAATGAAACAGCGTTAGTCAAGTCAGTTGGCTTTTTAATTAAAATTTAGATTCGATGTTAAATCCAAAGAGTTTTGTATGTTTAATTTAAGCTTCCTTTCTGGCGTACGCGCAACCGTGGCTCCTGGCATATTAATACCAGAAGCTACATTTAATATTGAGCGCTGTAATATAATAACAATACCATTCTTGAAGTGCAAACTTCATAAGCCATGTTGAGTAATTTTTGTTAGAGTAAAACTCCTGAGTTCGCGTCTCGGATGGTACTGACATGCTCGTGACGTATAACATCAGCCTAGCGTCGCCTAGTATAGTAAACTGTGTATGTACACTATGTATTCATACATACTATGTATACGCATATAAAAACGTGTAAATGAAAACTGAAATATTACTTCACCGCCTAGACAGCATGTAGTAAAGCAACAAGTAAAGCAGTAAGTTTTCAAATCAGATAGTTGGTTTTTGAGATTAGGGGGTTAAACATACAGCCTCCTTGTTGATAACCTCCTTAGCGCAGTGGTGGGCGCTTTGGTTTTCAGTTTGAGGTCGTAGGTTCGATACCCGGTAGTTGCAATTGGGAAATTTATATTTTCTGCATTTTCTTTGGTCTGGTCCGGTGGGATTCTTCGGCCGCTGTTAGTTACTACCCAACCGACAAAGACGTGCCGCTAAGCGATTTAGCGTAGATAACGATTAGGTATCTAATATATCTGCCACTCTCTCTACTACTGGGCTAAAGCGTAAATAAAAGCATGTTAAAAAAAAAGAAAAAACTGCTGGTGTATGAGTAATTTTGAAAGAACCAGTAAGTAAACAATTATTCATTGTAAAGTTTCTTAACAATAATTTATTCATTGTAAAGTCAACATCTCCTGAGGATGCTGCGGTTTCGGTGCGAAACGTACGTAGAGGGTACATTGCCGAGGATCTGTTTGGTGTGGAGTATACTGAATTAAGAAATTATAAATTACACCATTTAGATTCTCCTGCTGTTCACGGAGCATAGCGAATTAAGCTTAATTTTCATAATTTATTATGGATTTCCGTAAAGTAACGCCTGCTTCTATCCAATATCCTAGGATTAGCTTTCTTAAACATACAATTTTTTCAGCTTTATGCGTAATTTTATATATAGTGTAATTTTAAATGCTTATATGTAGTTAAAGAAAAACTATTTTGGTCCTATGTTGGAGGCGGTTCTGTAGCTTTGCTCGTTCAAAGATCAAAAATATCCTGTTCTACAAGATTAGTAGGTATAGAATAAGGTATGTTAAATAGCGTTGGCGATATGGAGAAATATTCGGTCAGCAATTCCTTGGCACAGTGCAATTGCGTGACACAATGTCGCGTGGTCGGTATTGTCTTGTGAACAGAATTCTTAGGCGCCTTGGTTTCATGTTTACTCCTGGTCATGAATATTAATACAAAGTTTTATTGATTCGCTTCACGATTTCTTACTATTACAGCGAAGTCAATATTTCGTAAAACTGATGAGTTAATTTTATAAAAGTCATGTATTTGCTGCTTATTCTAAAATGTTTGTATAACTCATAAAGGCCAAGGGCTTTTCCATTTTATGCAATCTTCCTTATTTATGCATACCCTGGTCAAAGGCTTTGTGCACGCCACTGCATGTATACTATGTTAAAGGAGATGATACAACGAGATGGGGCCGACCAATATGTCTATTCATTGCTCTGAGAATAGGACTCGATTTGATTGTGTCTCCAGATGTCTGACAGTGCATACTTTTAAAAGTCAATCGAGTTTGATCGTGTAATTCTCATACCAGGTTTATTCCACATGTTTTTAGTCTATAGATACGTTTTAACATCATCATGACTACCAATGGACTTCCACTGCTGAAAATACCGCGACACAATGGACAGATGACATCAAGCGAATCGCTAGGAGCCACTGGGAACAAGCGGCCCAAGAACGTGGTTCTGAAACTCCGTAAAAAAGAACTATGTCTAGAAGTGGCCGTCAATACGTTAATTTGATGATGATGAACAATCTGTACAAAAAAAGTTGGTTACGAAATCGCAAATCGAAACATTAACCCAAATCAAATCAGTATTTTTATACATTTCAAGTCGCCAGTAGGTACGCGGTGAACGGTTTAACTATAGTATCCTTACTAATCCCTATTTCCCTGGGATAGGGATATGGATAGGGATAGGAATAGTTGGGATACTATCCCTATCCCTATCCATATCCCTATCCCTACTAATATTATAAATGTCAATGTAAGTTTGTTTGTTACGCTTTCACGCAAAAGAAACTAAACCGATCCTCATGAAACTTTGTACACATATTCTTGGAAGTGTTAGAAGTAATATAGGATACGTTTTATCCCGACATTAAGCTCGGGTTCTTTGGGAGAGGGGATGAAAGTGTTTGACGGTTTTACACCATAACTCCGACAATTTATAACCGATTTAAATAATTATTTTTGTACTATAGAGGTTATAATATGTGTTTAATTTTGCCCAAACTGTGTAGATCTGATGAATGTGGTTGGAGATAGAGTACAAAGCTTTTAAGCGGACAACATCAAACCCCTCATTTAAGGCTTAGCGATACTAAATACTTCAAATTTTTTTGAACTACAACTAAATTAAAAGCCACATCAAAAAACAAAATCAATCGCAGATGAATTTGCGGGCAACAGCTATGTATAAAATAGAAAAAGAAAATATTACTTTACCATAAATAATATTAACGTTATTTCATTTTATTTGCTAGAGGGATAACATTTTAATGTAATTTTACGTTATTCAATTATCGTGAATAGTTTTGGGTTAACAAATCATATCATCAATTTAAATACACCTTTGCAATCAGTGACATCACGCGTCACGCGAGATATGCTCATTGACATCCGTTTAATTTAGCCCCAATAAAACAATGTTATTATAGGGTGTTTGTTCGACGTTTGATCGGTCCCACCCAAAGACAAACCGCGTTACTCAAACACGCCGTACAAACATGGGGTAAACTTATAAAAAAGTCGGCCGAATAGAAATTCTGCCTAGTTTAGTTTCGCTTGAGACATCGCTGTCAAGAATCGGTACACTTAATTTTGCGACATAGTTTTTTATTTTTTTTTAATTTTGTTTAAGTATACTTAATAAAAATATGTAATTTTAAATTTAACCCAAAGTTTTGCATAGAACCTGACGTAAATCACCCGAATATGCTTTGTTATTGCATATTTTTTGTATATTTTCAGTCTGTATTATGATTTTTAAGAAGAAAACATCATAAACAATTATCTGATTGTCGCAGATACTAGCAAGTTAGACTTAGCTATTGTTAATTTTACCTATATATATTATGCTTGAGCACAAGATTTGAATCAATTTAAAAAAAAAACGATGCAGGAAGTAGGGGTAACTTTTACTTTTTTTTTAATATGCTAAGCTGTACAACCGAGCGTATTTTCCTTTCTTCTCTACTCAGATTTTAGGAGAGACAGAGTTAGGTTATATGAGTTGCCTAGTGAAAATCGATTGATGCCGTAAATGTACGCCTTGGAATCTTCTTCTTTGATAAGGCGTTACTAGGCATTGCCTAGTTCGTCGTTAGTGAAAACGGGAATAACTTTTTTCTGCCTGCGGAAAAATGATAAACAATTGGTACAAAAAACTGTTTGATGTTAAGTTATCCCCGAAACGATTCGAAGCAATTACTAACCAATAATCGGCAATGTCTTAACAAATAGAAATGACAAAATTTATCTGCAGGGCGAGCTTTATTGAATCCGAGATTGGGGCTGGAATTGCAATCAAATAGTTAATAGTAGAGGGTTCTTTTACTGGACTAAATACAAGCTTTCTTTGTGACTCTTAAGCTACCAAATATAAGGATTATAACAAAGCAAATATGCACTCTCTAGAATGGCTACTTTTCCCATCCGACTAGTGCACGTTAATGCAGTGAAATGGAGTAATTATCGATATATTATTATTTTATTGCCACTCTGGACGCTATTCTATTGTCTAAGATCACATAATTTTTATTCTGCGGAACATTTCGAATGAAAAGAACACTCTAATCTGTTAAATAGAGATATACTACCTTAATTGTAAAACTTGCATTTAAGTCTTTGAAATAATAAATTTTCTTTTGTAACATTAGCAATAATAAAGGCTTGGGTCATATATTCTTTATTTGAAAGATGTTAAAGCAAGTTATAAGAAGTTCATATAAAAATTGTTCATATACTGGCCGCCCTAAATAATAAGTAGTTAAGTAATAACACAAGATTCATAGATCCTGAAAATGGCCAGCAATATTGATCGACGGGTGTCTGTGGCGTCATAATTGGAATACAAATTTCTTCTTTGACGCCGCGGCCACGTCGGGAGGGTCGTGATTTGGTCTTTTGTGCGTCACGCATTAACTCCTTCGAGCCTCTAGCTACACCCTACAATGTACATGCTTATGGCCAGCAAATAAATGCCTTATTTTATTGAGTCCAAGGTTTATATCGCTTTGCTATCACGCATGATCAACGATTTTAGATTTACTGCTAAAGCAATAAGAACTGTTTTGAGTTTGTAAAAAAATACCTTCAATACTGACAGAACTCAATGCAATGTACAAAATTGATCGTAGTTACGTTCCGTTACGGTCGCATTTTGATTAACCTGGATGCACAGTGGTAGAAAGATTAGTGTTGGTAATGGGTGCGTAATTACAGTAGAAAAGCGGACATTACGAGGTTCATTTGGCGAGCAGCGATCGTTCGAAGGGGTTCCGAGTGCTTTGGGAATTAGCCTCGCACTGATTTCATTAAACTGCAAACATCGTACGTGACACTAGAGGTACTCGTCCAGAAGCACTTGTCGGCGATTCCAAGCAATTAAGACTGCTCACTTTAGTTTAGCTGCCTTATTAGGTTTAGTGGTCGGTATATTATTACTATCGGTATGCTTCTAAGATTTTTACACACTTGGGAACCAAAGTAAATGGCATTTCACACGATAAACGTTTTTCAGCTGCTGTATCTAAATAAATTTTCTCTATTGACGTCCCATTCCTACTCTTTCATGGTAGAGAGGGTTATTAGTGTATAGACCCACCGCGTTGTTCTTATGCGGGTTGGTGGGCTTCAAAGAATATTAAGGATAACCGGGGCAGACTTCTTAACGTCTCAGAACCCACGAAGTTTGAACCGCCAAATTCCTATATCAGGGCTAGCCGCTCGTACTGATAATTCTTAAAACTGAATGCCTAGCATACATGTGAACCCAGGATCTCGAAACATACAAACCACTAGACCAACGAGGCAGTTGAAAAACTTTTACACTTCTTAGTATTTTTTACATGTTTCGGTAGCAAGAATCGGTAGCATAAAACTTCTACCTTCTATTAAATGTGGCTTACATTTGATTCTCATGGAACGCAAACTTTTGAAACAAATAACTTCTTAGACTTTTTTGTATTTGGTGTACAAAGACGTCAGCTTTCCTCTAGGTTTCTATATTCCCTACAGTTGCATAACTAGGGTTTGGATCACTTTGTTCATTTGCTATTTGGGTCGTGCGTTGCTGTGTTAATTTTTTTATTCGATTATTTCTGAAAGACAAGAAACCTGATGGCGAAAATATTTTTCTGTATTTCGTGAGTTCTAAATCAATAGTAATGTTCCCTTTATTCTGTCTGGAAACCCATTACTCGTAAATCTGTTATTTTGTGTTTGATAATTTGTAGTGTCATTTGGCCCGTGTCCAATTCTTATTGAAATTCTGTTACTAGATTTTTCATAATGGTTCATCTGAAGCCAGCTTTATCATGTGCAGACACAACAAGAAATAAATCAAAGCTCTCTCGGTAGAAATGCTCGATTTATCTACAGTGGCTCAATACATTTCACATAGGGGATGGTTTGTTTGCGCTACGAATGTGGTGTTGACCGTCGCGGGAGAGTGTCAGAGCGGCTGTCAACACCGCAGGGGGCGCATATTGTCCCTTGCTTATGGAAAAAATCGCACAATCTTGTCCTATTTTATCACCGAATCCAAAATTGCGATCGTCATAAATATTTTTTTATTGGCTACATATTCATTCGCACCTACAACAGTCGCTTACAGGAGTGGGTATTTTCTTCATATTAAAAACACTCTTATTTCAGAATTATGCCCAATACAACAAGTATTGGGTATAAATCTGAAATAAGTTGCTTAACTGAAGTTAGAGACGTCAAGTAGGTATTTTTATATTCTTTGTTTGCCTGTTATTCCCACTGCAATCTGACCTGGTGGTAAGTGATGATGCAGTCTAAGAGGCAATGGGGCATTTTCAGGCTTGTAAGAATAAGATGCTGAAAATGACGAGTTTACAAATAGTCCAAAACAGAGGTGACTTTAAATATTTTCATGTTAAACAAATAAACAAGAATTACCTACTCATTTCCTTTTAAAGAGCCAGAATCACGCCATTGGCTCTCTCGTTTATTTTGAATGAATTTTCATAAATCAGCACCGCTCAAAGCAAATTCCTAGGCATACATTTACCATTCCCGAATCGATTTTTCACTAGCAACTCATGTAAGCTAACTTGTCTGTTGTTCTTGCCACGAGGTGTGGTATGTACATAAGCCTTTAAGAATTAAAATTGCAATTAGGTAACCTATCTGTTAAAAAAACTGTACATTACTCAAACGTTTGAAATTAGCGCAAATTCCTCTTCAGGAACCGAAGATTTTATGTTTTAACATAAATCTTTATACAAAAAATATGAAAATGCTTCAGAAAAACGAATACTCAAAATTTAATAAAAACAAGGAAAACATGTGAGTATGTTTTATTACATACTCAATCATTGGTTTTCTCCAATTTTACAAAATCAATCGGTGTGAATAATGAAACTTTCATACTTATAACCTCCTAACCGGAAAGTACAAAGTACCTTCGCTAAATCAATACTAAAACTTTAGCCTTGACCTGTCCAACCTCTTAATAACTTCTCACGCGGATAACAATAGATGAACTTTGTAATTGTGCGGGTGGATTCTTTGACATATGATGCTCTAGAATGGAGTCATTCCAATAAGTATTAACTAACGAGTATTAAGACTTGACTCTAATATTATAAATCTCAAAGCTTTTATGTTTGTTTCTCTTGTTACTCTTATTATCCTTTCACAAGAACTTGCCTTGAATGGATTTTGCTAAAATTTAGAATATATACAGAAAGAGAAATAGACAGAAACAAAACCTACTTTTTCATTTTTTTAATGTCCATCTTCTGCCTACCTTGCAGTATTTTGCCAAAATCGGTTTACCTGTTCAGCCATAGGTAATAAAAGTATTTGTTTAAAATCCCCTGGCACAATTACCCTGGTTCCGGTGTATAACACACACAAAATAACAGTAGATGAAATTTGTAATTTAACGGGTGTACTCTTTGACATATGATGCTCTAGAATGGAGTCTTTCCCATTCGCATTGACTTACATTTTTAACAGATGGTGGCATCATTAAATACGTAGGTACATAGTTATAAATAGGTAGGTACATCCTAATACTAATATACTTTAAACATACTTCATTTGCTTCACCATAAACGAATATAAACAATAACGCTGGACCAAAAACATATTTATCAAATCAACATCGGGGTACGGTCGCTCCCGAAATTCGATTTCCAATCAAGCAAATATGAAATCGTGTAACTAGACAATCACGCAACAATCCGGGGCTCAGGTCGTCCCACCAATTCGTCGCAAATGGAAAATGTAATCACGTTTGACAATTCTATTTGATGCATAACTTCGTTTAGGTGCAGGTGAGAAATATTTGCTACACTTACACCCCTAGTATGATGTTCGCACGTTCACAGCTGTAACGTCGTTTTAGAACATCGAAACACTATAACGTTACAGAAAAAAATGGATCTTGTTGCCATGTTCTAAAGCATAAGTTTGGTCACACTGCGGACGGTCAGTCAGCGCTCCTAACAATATGTCTTTAAATCGTTATTACAGAAAATAAGGGTTTAGAACGAGGAACATATATATTTTTTAAATTTACAGTTACAGTTTCGGATGCCCCTTAGTTCATGTTTCACAATTTCTGATTTCCCGTACGAAATCGTAAGAAGTTTTTTTTACAAATTTTTAAGAGTAACAATTCAATATTTTATTTTACAATATTTTAACCGAACTGTACCTACTGGTTTTTGCAGCGCAAGTTTAGATAGCAGATTTTTCCTAGTTATACTTTTTGTTATGTTTTGGCTTATTTTACAAAATACACCTATAAATACACCTGTACAGTTTTATGAAAATCATTTAAGTAGTTTTTGCGTGAATGTGTTAAAACACCCATAAATCCTCTAAAACATTCATGTTTATGATACCTAATAATTGGATTTCGATACACAAAAATAACTCTAAAAATTTCATTACTCTTAGATGAGTGTTTGGTACCTTCAAACATATTGCTGAATGCTCACCCAAAACCTAGGTCTAGTAACAGGGCCAGCCATTCGAACATTAATCTCTTTGCTAAAGCAAGTGTCCGTATCCACGCTTTACCGTATTACGTACTTTGCAACTCAGCATTTATTCATTCATTCATATCAGCTTACGTGCTCGGCCAAGCAAGATGTGAATGCATTTCCGATCTTTCTCTCTAGACCTAGGAATTTCAAGTTGTAGTATCGACACAAATGACATGACAGCCCCCAAGTGTAACGGAGATACGCTACAGCTTCTAGCGTTTACGCTTCCCGGTTAGAATGCCATGTTCCGGTACACCCGGCGCTGTTGTTTTTTTAGCCAGGCCAGCTTCCTTTATCTTGTATAAAAGATTTATTGACACGTATTGAATTCCTATTGCCCAGCAAAAGGTTTTAATCCTTATTCAAAAAATATTTTTTATTTATTTCAAGTAAGCCTAGTTTATAAGCACTTTTGTAACTTGAAATCAGTTTGTCTGTAGAGAAGAACCGACAAGAAACTCAGCAGATTTCTCTTTTTTAACACCATTTTACAGTTTAGCAATGTTTAGAATTTTTCTATCTTGTGAGAGATGAGAGCAGAGTGGCCAGCTTCCAAGCAGCCTTTTCGTTAAGAAATCCATCAAATATGTTAAGAAATTCGTAGTCGTTTTTAAATATTATAAAAGCTAAAAAAATAATTCCTGTACTTTTCTCAGAGTAATATACATGCAAATAGCACTAATTTATGTCAGTTTGTAGTAAGTAGATTGCTTATACCTTTTTTTATCTGTTCAATATCTTGGACTTTAAGTTTTTAATGACTAATGATTTATTTCATAAATATTAAATTATAGTAATTAATGAAAAATTTGGCACGAAGGGATTCGTATGATTTTAGTTTATATATCGAGCGTACAGCTCTTTTCTGTATAAATATATAGTTACTATATCAGCAGCTCTGCCGCAAAACAAGATCCTATACGACATTACACTATGGAAGTATGCAAAATAAACCCGACTAGCAGTTTCAACATCTGTCAAATTTCCTGATGGCATAGGCAGCTGAACTGAGCTTACCCACTTTTGTCTTGATATGCGAACCCCACTGTAGCTTGCAATCTAAGGTAACTCCTAGAAAACTGTGAAAATATCAACTTTTAATGATTCTCCATTTATCATTACATTTTTATCAATCGCTCAAATTTCATTATGCAATATATATTCCAATTATTATTCAACTAAGTATTAATAATAAGACAAAGTAAAATTTCATGAAAGTGTATAAAAAACTCCAAGGACCGTTTGAAAAAAAAACTGTTTTACATACTTCTAACTTGCAGTGAGAACCAACTTAAGTCAATGAATACTTATAATAAAACACGAGCAGGGTAATGTGAAATAAAAAAGCGTGTTTTATTTCTTGGATTACAAGCCTCAAAAGAATGTAATAAGACCCTTGGGTTCTAAGTTACGAGTAAAGGTGATGAAAAATACATTAGTAGTTATCCAAATCTTTTGAGAATAGGTATGATTACTTACGATAGAGACAAATTGATCCCACGTATGAAACTTATGCAAAACTTAATGATATCTGAACTCTTGATTTCATAGGAAAATCTATGTAAAAGAAACACATAGCACCTGCAGTGTTCAGCATTCCGATTCTGTATCACAGTTGACACCAAATTCAGCCAGTCTATGTGGAAAATTGCAATCAAATAACCTGTTAAATCCATATTTTGCATTCTGACACCTAAGTTTCGTTTTGATCGATTTCTACACGACGTCGAACCGGAACGTTAAATTGCTGACCGGTACATCCTTGTCGGAGTAGATCCGACCAGAGAAAGTTGAGAAATTATAAATTCCCAAATTGCCTCTGTCGGGCATCGAACCGGGGCCCCTCCCCACTAAGGACTACAGCGTTCATTGCCGCGCAAGGGAGGTCGTCAAAGCTAGCTAGCTTAAATAATTATGTCCTTGTGACACACGATCCCCGCGGTTTTACCCAGGTTGGAGTGTAATTTCATAATATCCCAGTTGAAGAACCGCGTATTCATACAAGTAACCTTTTACCGTACCTCTTAACCTTAATTCCGTCGTGTGTAAACTATACGGTGGAGCGACAGATATAATACGAACTTATAAACATCTAAATAACATGGTTTGCGGGTAAAGTACTACGTAAATAAATTCTATGCCTAATAACACTGAGCTCCTAAGCGGCTGGACCAATTTTGATGTATTGTTTTCGTGGTTAGATGGTCAATCCAACGGCGAATATAAAACGTGTGATGGAGCACCACACATATAATAAGATATTATTTTCACCAAAAGGTCTTTTAAAGGGCAAATGACATAATAACATTATCCAAGTTATAAGAAACATTTTTTTGTAAGGAATATTATTCTATGTCTAATAAATAACACTGAATCCATAAGCGACTTGACCGATTTTAATGTTTTTTTTGGTAAGAAAGTTCAATATTTACAACTGACCCCGGTAATACCTACTGGTACCGGTACCGCTGGGAACTTATTCCAGGTTTTTTTCCGGCCGGGACAACGCTTTTACCGCCGCCTGCAATATTATTTCAAAGTTACCGTTTTTAGGACAAAGAAAGTCCAAACATCATATCACATTATATCGTACAAAGCGCTCAAAATCCAGATCATTTATTTTTCTTAGTATTGAAACCATCAACAGAAACAAAAGCGCAATATAAAAATACCAAGCTGTCTAGATTGTATCGATCTTTCAGTTCAGGCCATTCAACTTTGGAATTCTGTTATTAGATATCTTTGAGGAGAAATCGATAAGAAACTATTTTAAAGATCACTATTCGTCTCAATCAGTCTGGCACGGTTCTGACAGATTCACTATAGATTCTATACATGTTAAAGTTCACTAACACAGTATGTTCTCTCTATATATAGTGCTACTTTGTTTCAAAGAGATTGCAGCGAAAACTAATTTTGAGTAAGCTTTTGTTTTTAACCTCTTAGTTTAACTGAATTTCCGATCATGAAGATTGTTAAATGCTTCTTTGCGATAACTCTAACTGGTTTCTCTGGTTATTGTTATACAAATTACAGTGGAAACCTTTTTATCACACTGACTTTTAATACTTGGTTTATTTTAAAACTAGCTGTGGCCCGTGACTTCGTCTGCGTTTCATTTTGTTTTTTGATGTGGTATTCAATTTAGTTGTATTTCTAAAAATAGTTAAAGTATTCAGTATCGCTAAGCCTTAAATGAGGGGTTTGCTGCTGTTGAGGAGTTATGTCCTCTATCTCCAACCACATTCATCGGATAAAAAACCTCTACAGTAGGTACAAAAATATTTATATAAATCGGTTATAATTTGTCGGAGTTATGGTGTAAAATCGCCAAACACTTTCATCCCCTCTCCCAAAGTAACCGAGCTTAATGGCGGGATAAAAAGTATTCTATATTACTTCTAACACTTCCAAGAATATGTGTACAAAGTTTCATGAGGATCGGTGAAGCAGTTTTTGCGTGAAAGCGTAACAAACAAACTTACATTGACATTTATAATTATAATAATAATATTAGTAAGGGTAGGGATAGGGATAGGGATAATATTAAATCTATTATTAGCTTCATATATTTTAACGCGACTTCCCAAAGAAGGAGTGTAATATTTTCTGTAGGAGTTGCATTGGTTTTAAGTATGTGCTTTAACGCTGTAAAAGTAATTTTTGACCTACTGTGGTCTATCACTAATTATTCATAGCGAATTTTAATATTGAAATTATGAAGTTTGGTGTTAAACAAGGTTGCTAAATTCATCTCTCACACGGTAGAAAAATGGATATTGAATTGAAAATTGATAAGTATTGGAAAAGAGCACAGCTGAGTTTCTTGACGGCTTCTTCACGGTAGAGTCAGGCTCCCGAATCGGTGGTAGTCACTACAAACAGACTTTTTTTCAAAAATGCTTTAAAAAAATACATGAAAAAGTAATGAAATTAATTTTTTTAAATTATTTTAGTGTTCATATGTATATGAATTTTTCTTAATCCACTGCAAGTTTGCCCTTGACTGCAATCTCACGAGGTGGTAAATGATGAAGCAGGTGGGTAATCTTGGTAGGTAACATGGCAGTTATATTGAGCCCATACCCCGAATCTGTTTCTACGCGACATTGAACCGGACCGTTAAATCGCTTAACGGCACGTCTTTGTCAGGATTTTTTTTTTACCACCATACATTCTAAGTACTTGAATGTGTTGGTATTCAAAATGTCTGTGGTAGATAGACGTCACATTACGTCAGTGGTGGTAGAAATAAAAAAAACAATCGCAAAACATATAATTGTAATAGATCTATATTTTATTTTATATACTCATGTTATAATTAACCATATAGAATGGCACGTCTATACGCGGTAACTAGGTCATTAGTGCAAACGAGACTTACCCGAGCGGTCGGAAACTTACGTCAGAAACTTAAAGACTTACCTACTAAGTTTTCAGCGGATATCACACAGCCTCCTGACAATTTATAAGCAATATTTACAACAATTATATAAGAACAGTTTGTGATTTTTAGAAGAAGATTTTATATTAATAACGAATATGATAACGTAGTAAATATTTTAGGCACTTTTGACAGACACCTAACACCAATTAAATACTTGGGTGACATTGAATAGATTAGAATAATATGCCCAAGGGCGAAGTTCAAACTGTGGCAATTCCCTCGCGGCATCGATATACCTACTCTCTTAGCCCACAAACTGAGGCAGTATAACGCTCATTATCGTTGGTTCCTAAATTTTTCTTTAAATTTTGTGTTAAATCCAATTTACTACAGTGACGTTAAATACAATTAATGGATTGCTTAACGAAAAAGTTACTTGGAAGAATCCAGCTTAGCTTACATCTCTTACAGGATAGGAAAATGAATGTTGCAAATTGTTTCGGAAAACTGCTGAGTTCTTGTCGGCTTCTTCTCAGTAGAGTCGGATTTCCGTATAGGTGGTGGAGTCACTACAAACAGACAGACTTGATTTTTAATTCAGATAATCACTAAAAATAACAAGGAACTATCGCGATTTAATATTCCCAGACAGAGCTAAACTTGCGCGAACTTCTATTACTTGCGACAGCCATCAGGGAGGTAAAAACTTTAGTATCAAGACTATCCATTAAGAAAATGTATTTAGAAAATCGTGAACTCCTAAGTTTATTGGTTAGGTTAAGGCTTAGGTTAGCTCAATGTGTTTGCGTACTCACGAACTCAAATTGGTGTACCGTATACCGCCAATTTTTTAGATTGATCGGGAATGCTTATGAATAGGTCCCTTTAATATTTCTTCGGTAGTCTAGGGTTAAGAGCTTCGGACTCCCTTTTGTTGTTATGAGTTCGATCCCCGGTACGCACCTCTAACTTTTCGGGGAAAGGAAATATCGTGAGGAGACCTGCATGCCTCAGAGCTCTCCATAGTGTTCTTAAAGGCGTGTGAAGTCTACCAATACGCACTCAGTCAGCGTGGTTGACTACGGGTTTATTTACGAGGCATTGTAGTGGAATTAAGCTCTCTTCTAAGATGGACGAAATCTGTGCAGCACATAATTATTATTTATTGGCTGTTGCCCGCGATTTCGTCTGCGTTTGATTTTGTTTTTTGATGGGGCATTCAATTTAGTTGGAGTTATAAAGAAATTTAGTATTCAGTATCGCTAAGCCTTAAATGAAGGGTTTGCTGCTGTCCGCCGAGGAATTCTGTCCTCTATCTTCAACCACATTCATCAGATCTTCACAAAGTTTGGGAAAAATTAAATACTTATTATAACCTCTATTGTACAAAAATAATTATTTAAATCGTTTATAATTTGTCGGAGTTATGGTGTAAAATCGTCAATCACTTTCATCCCCTCTCCGAAAGGAACCGCGCTTAATGTCGGGATAAAAAGTATCCTATATTACTTTTAACACTTCCCAGAATATGTTTACAAAGTTTCATTAGGATCGGTTAAGTAGTTTTTGCGTGAAAGCGTAACAAACAAACTTACATTGACATTTATAATATTAGTAGGGAAGTACGGATAGGGATAGCAGCAGCGTCGGCAATGTTGCGTCCCATACCTTGATGTGAGATTTCAAAAGCTAACTTATGTCGTCGAGTATAAAAAATCGACCCACAACACAAGTAGTCATTTATCATAATCATCTCGATTATATCGCGCCTCGCCCTACAAAAGGGCGTTTAACTACCCTCCATTTAACAGTTATTTTCAACGTTTTTCATTCGGAACGTGTCTTTTGTTATTGCTTAGTCACCTACGTTGAATGCGAGCTGTGATTCATTCATCTCTTCAAATTCTCTACTATTTTTCTATAACAAGTGCATTGGTGATGTTACGAATGAAGGAAAAAAATAGTTTTTATTGATTTAATATGTTACCTACTATATTATCTAGCTAAACAGTAAACTTACTTTTTCATTATAGCCGACAACAAGCAGTTAATTATAAATTAAAAAACTAAAGTACCACTAGTTTTTTTATTCATAATAAAAATAGGTAAAAAAACTTTTTAAGTTAAACGGTTTTATGTTAAACATACATTACAATGTTTAAGATAAATGTACTAAAAACCAAAAAATAATAAAATAGATACAGTCGTGGGAATTATAAACATATGCATAGACTAGACTAAAATAAAACCGTGGGGCACGTCAATTGTCTACAATCGTTGATTAAAATGTTTGTTTTGTAATGTTACACTATAATTAGGCAGTTGTTCAACCGACAACGATGGACGTGTGATAAGTAGGGCTAGAATGTGGAAACAAGCTAGCAAGCTCGATTATAAGCGAGTTTTAGGGTTTCATAGTGGTGAGCGAGTAGTACTTTTATCATATGTTTTGTCGATTAAAGACAAACTACGAGCAGTGAAACGATTCCTCGCCAGCCAGCAGTACGAATGTCCAACGATAAACTAGTTGAAACATCTCTTTTATTTACATGGAGTGTATAACTATTGGAATTTCCATGAACAAGAATATAGTAAGTAATTTCCTCACCGTCTGCGGGCCAACTGCCTATTTTAACGACGAATTAAACGATTCTTCTATCGCACATTAAGTCTATAATTTGTAGACAATTGACTTGCCCCATGGTTTTATTTTAGTCTAGTCTATGCATATGTTTATAATTCCCACGACTGTATCTATTTTATTATTTTTTGGTTTTTAGTACATTTATCTTAAACATTGTAATGTATGTTTAACATAAAACCGTTTAACTTAAAAAGTGTTTTTACCTATTTTTATTTTCTAGTTTTTAGTTTTTATTTCGCATTATGTTTAATTCATTTAGTGCTTCATTATTGCAAGGTTTCTTGCCCGTTAGTTTATTGCAGTCCAACTCCTCTATACGTAGTCCCTGCAAAGATCTTACTCTACTAAGAGCCACGTAGGCTTGACCTTCTTCAAACAGTTTCGCACCTAAGTATACGACTGCGTGATCCACAGTGCTGCCCTGCATTTTATGTATTGTAGAAGCCCATAAAGTATTAAAGACAACATTCTTCTTTCAGCCGTCCCGTAATTGTACTTAGCTGGAAACTGTATGGCTTTCGGGTGTATAAGATGTACTCCGTCTCTTGCGAAAACAAACTGTATTCTTCTTGTCAAGCCCTTTTATTTGATACCCATATTGGTGGGATTGATAAAAAATTGTTATCAGCCATTTGGTAGCGGCGGCCATCTTAGATTTCAATTTTGCATAGTAAATTGTATTCTACTTGTTGAGACCTTTCATTTGATACCCATGTTGATGGGATTGATAAAACCTAAGTTATCCGCCATTTTGTAGAGGCCGCCATCTTGGATTTTAATTTTATATACTACATTGTATTATACTGGTTGAGCACTTTCATTTAATACCCATATTGATGGGATTGATAGAACCTACGTTATCCGCCATTTTGTAGCGGCGGCCATCTTAAATTTATAATGATAATGAATAAACATAATTGTATTGTCACCAAAATCCAAAGTGTATACAAAATTTCAGATTAATCGGTTGACAGGAAGAGGGTGAAATTTGAATTACTAAATTTGACCCAAGAATAATAAATAAAACAAACGGGGTGAGCTAAATAAAACCGTTTAAAAAGGTGATTTTTAATTATCAATACTAGGCATAAAATATTTGTTTTATTAACACTACTTATACTTCCAAATAAAATGATGTAAAGGGATAAATGTACAAAATATTTTCTTTCTTATTTTTGTATTTAATTTTATTTATTTGGTATCTATGACCCATCACTACGCACTACACTATAACATAAATAGAATAATTAAAAACTAAACTAAATAAAAATAAAACTTACATTAAATATTAATATGGAATATAAAAAAAAAAGTTAAAAATTAAAATTTCTGCGTCCAGGCAGCCCTACGTGGAGTTTAATATACAACTTGTAAATTGGAGAGTCGTATCGATTTATTAGTGCTTTCAGAATGCCGTTACTGCTTACCCACGTTCTTTTCATCAAGGATGCTATTCGATTTCTTCTGATGGCAAAAAAGTCATCAGTATGAGCCATGGCGAACATTTCTGATGCACTACAATAACGTGGTCAGCCCAACAGCATTCTGAAACCATCATTATGCTGAACTCGTAGGGCGTTTAGCGATGCCTGTGTATAGTTGGTCCACAGGGATCCCGTGTAAACGGTTTGACAAAAGGCTTTGAACAAACTAATTTTTGCTTCATGGCTACAACAGGCAAACCTGCGGACCAACAGCGCACCGCCAAAGCCCTACGCTCTCGTTCTATATCTGCATCATCCTTAAGGTCATCGGTAACAACATGTCCTAGATATTTAAAATGCTTAACATATTTAAGCGGTCGACCATCCAGTATGATACAGTTTACTTCACACTCTTTCGTCGTTCTACCTTTTGCCGTAAAGATCATGTATTCACTCTTTTTCTCGTTATATATTTAAGTACATCATTTAACATCTTTGAGTAAGGTAAGTAACCGCGACATTCTTTAACAAAACATTCTGTTAAGACCATACCATAGTAGTAGATTATACAAATCTATTGTCGCACTAAAATATCTTATTGTAAGTACCTAAATTAAGTTACCTACTATTAAGAAACTCGATTGATGACCTGAAGCGATGAACCGATACAGTTTTGACCTGTAGACGTATAGTCAAAGTCAAAATCAAAGTCAAAGTCAAATATTTCTTTATTCAAATAGGCACAAAGATGGCACTTTTAATGCGTACTATTCGTACTATTCGTCAACTTAAAACTAAAGCTACGAGGGTTCCAAACGCGCCCTGGTCTAAGAAGAAGCCCACAACAAACTTAGCCGGTTGTTATTTTTTTTTTGTTATCACCATCTCTCATTGTCCTTTAAAAACTAAATAAAGAAGCAACCTGGTTAGAGCAATAATTTACACCCAAGAATTGTTATCGTTGACATAGTCCTTAATACTATAATAGGACTTTTCTATAAGCTTACGTTTAATACAAACTTTGAACTTTTTCAGAGACATCTCCAATATCCTTTAAATGAATTACTTATTTTATGTAGTCTAGTATATTGCACTATATCGGTAGACAACGAATATATTGTGCAATCCAATCTATGCCAATTCACGTTAACAATAATAACCCTTGTGCATAATATTAAGCTATCTAAGATACACAGTAATACTACAATAATTAAACTATTGACCTAGTTTGATGAATCGATAGACGTTGGGATAGCACTAGATGTCATTGGTTGGCGAAGAAGGTAATGCAATCAGTAGAGCTGTGTAAATTGATGGTTTCCCAGTACATTACATTGCTAAATAAAGTGACACTTCAAAGCGAAGCATTGCTCGTATTGTGACAGTGGCTTCTATGGCGGTCCAGTTATCACCGTTCACAATTATTCTTACACTTAAAGTACAACCTGACATTAAATATGCTTAATGGAAAAAATATTAAGGTTTTTAGTTTTTTTGATATACTGGTGACCCTACCACACCTAGCTATAATAAAGCTTTTTGTGACAGAGTTTTTGGGAAAGTTTCTGTGTTTCGGTTTTAAGGGCACTTTTACGGGCACATGATGGTTTTTCAGCTAGGTCGGCTACATAGAGCATAGACAAACGTTATGTAAAAAACCAAGCTCGGAAACATAAATTATACTCACATTAGTGGGCAACGTAAGGTTTACTGATTTCCGAAAAAAATGCGTATCCGAATTTATAAATAAAATTTAGATCATCTGAAAACGGACAACAAATAAGCCAATAGGTATACAATTACATAGATATGATATAAGAGTAGATATTGTACTAATATGCTATACCTACTTCGTAAATCGTTTATACAGCATAACCCTGTTATGAAAAGCGGTGATAGCGCAATGGGTAGGAGCTCGACTTCACTTTCAATGGGCCGAGTTCGAATCCCAGCATGCAACTTTTCTAAGTTATGTGCGTTTCAAGTAATTAAAAATATCACTTGCTTCTACCTGCATGCCTGAGAGTTCTACATAATGTTCTCAAGAGTCCACAAATCCGCAGTGTATCCAGATACGCCAGTGTATCTAGTTACAACCAATTACAGAAACTGACACAGTTAAATCGAATACATGAATACTTAATGACTGATTTATTGAAATAATGAGCAATGAGTTTATTCATATGTTAGGTTTACAATTAAATTCTGCAAATGAGTACATTCGAATGATTTAATACTGAAAATGTAGAATAGTATATTCGAATGCTCACTAACTACAAACATAGATTTATTATAAACTATAATATCGGTCTAGTGACTTGAAATAAAAACTATACTTACCATAATAAAATTATATTAATTTTCTCAAACAATAAAACATTTTAACTGGAGAAAACTTCGAAAATGGAAAATGAATCAATTTCACAGATCCAAATGAAATATTCTCCGTCTTCTTTTGATTATAGGCTTTTAACGGGCCAAACCAGCATTTTTGACAATCCAATCACGTCACGTGTACAATCCGCAAAGGGAAAGTTAGAGTCTTATATAATATACACATTCGCTACTACATGCCAAATCAATCAGTAATCGGAAAAATTACTGGGAGTACTGTTCATTAATCAACACTTGTTTACGCAATAATACTCTGACGTTTGTGATCATAAAATCTGTTTATTTTCACACCAATGTGCGGAATAGTTGAAATTGCTGTAATGGAAAAATACGCAAGGAGTAAAGTTAATGCGACTTTTCAATGCTCTGAGAGGGGTGATTATGATAGTTGCGACAGCGCAATAACTGTTTAATGCCCGAAACAAATTAACCTTTCTTATCGAGAATCTTCTGATCTCAAATTTATTAATGCCATCCTTTACCTACTCTACCCTGTAGATAAGGTAAGCGTTACTAAACCTACCTTCCTACATTTATCTTCTCAATTATTATTTGTTCGAGAGTAAGTCCCCTCTCTCGAAAATATACTTATAACAACTAAAACTATCTACGAGTTTATAAAAAAACTTGTTTAGAGCAACGCGATTGTTGTACGAAAGAGGTCGCCTATGACCGTAATGGGACATAAATTATACGTAGGCTTGGTTTAATTGTTTAATTGTAAAAAAAGCTGTAGCTAACAGGGGTTATTGTATCGGCAAGCAGAAGAGGGCTGCTTTCAGTAAGACTGCACGATTTCAAGCCAGCCTGCAGACATTTTTATAAACACAAGCTCGAAACTCAAACTCCCAAATTTTCTGCCAAGTATCCTATCAAAAGAGCTGAGTAGGCATGTCTCTACTTAGTATTTAGTTTCAATATCAGCAACATAAAAGATAAATTGTTCATATAATTCTAAATCAGTTTAAGAATGAGGCGTTTTTCTTTCAGAGCAATCTCTTCCTATTTCTGCACTCCTGGTATAACGATTCGCAAAATCTTATAAAAATGGCATTTCTGAGTTTGTTCAAGGGGGGACCCTTGCTAAAATAAAAAAGCTGTAGCTAGCTAACAGGGGTTATTGTATCGGCAAGCAGAAGAGGGCTGCTTTCAGTAAGACTGCACGATTTCAAGCCAGCCTGCAGACATTTTTATAAACACAAGCTCGAAACTCAAACTCCCAAATTTTCTGCCAAGTATCCTATCAAAAGAGCAGAGTAGGCATGTCTCTACTATTCTACTGCGAGTATTTAGTTTCAATATCAGCAGCATAAAAGATAAATTGTTCACATAACTCCAAATCAGTTTAAGAATGAGGCGTTTTTCTTTCAGAGCAATCTCTTCCTATTTCTGCACTCCTGGTATAACGATTCGCAAAATCTTATAAAAATGGCATTTCTGAGTTTGTTCAAGGGGGGACCCTTGCTAAAATAAAAAAGCTGTAGCTAACAGGGGTTATTGTATCGGCAAGCAGAAGAGGGCTGCTTTCAGTAAGACTGCTCGATTTCAAGCCAGCCTGCAGAAATTTTTATAAACACAAGCTCGAAACTCAAACTCCCAAATTTTCTGCCAAGTATTCTATCAAAAGAGCTGAGTAGGCATGTCTCTACTTAGTATTTAGTTTCAATATCAGCAACATAAAAGATAAATTGTTCATATAATTCTAAATCAGTTTAAGAATGAGGTGTTTTTCTTTCAGAGCAATCTCTTCCTATTTCTGCACTCCTGGTATAACGATTCGCAAAATCTTATAAAAATGGCATTTCTGAGTTTGTTCAAGGGGGGACCCTTGCTAAAATAAAAAAGCTGTAGCTAACAGGGGTTATTGTATCGGCAAGCAGAAGAGGGCTGCTTTCAGTAAGACTGCACGATTTCAAGCCCGCCTGCAGACATTTTTATAAACACAAGCTCGAAACTCAAACTCCCAAATTTTCTGCCAAGTATACTATCAAAAGAGCTGAGTAGGCAAGTAGCTGAGTCTCTACTCTTATAATAATAGCATAAAAGATAAATTGTTTATCTTTTAATTTTTTATTTTTAAATAAGTCTACCTGACATACTTTTTTTATTGCCAGACATTTTTGACAAATTTATTTGTCAAATGGAAGGAGTTAAAAGTTATTCCAATGTTCGATTCACTCATTTTCAACTATGTTTAAGTCTAAAAAATCAGATGAGAATGTCCGGCAAGTTTATTTTAAGTTTCTCTTATCTTTGAATAACATAATATTAAAATAAAAGACATTATAAAATACTTTGCAATCATTATTAAAAAAAAAAATTGCGTTTGGCACATATTTAGCATTGTCAAAAATGTCTGGCAATAAAAAAAGTATGTCAGGTAGACTTATTTAAAAACAAAAAATTAAAAATTACGCCTTCTAAAATGTTTTTAAAATACAAAATTATTACCTGGACAGGTAGGATGCGCACTAATAGGAGAGCCGTAGCTTAATTGGAGAAAGCGCTCAGGCTGCGATTGCCAGAGAGTCGCAGGGTCAAAACCTGTTTGTTCCGAAAATTTTTCGTCTGGGAAGTATACAACGGGTTCCCGGACGTCCAATAAAGCCAACGAGAGGGACATGCCGTGGTGGTTTTTAGTTTGGATAAACGAGTCCCACATAACCTCTGTCCTGCCCAAAACAGAGGTAGCCATAAAGTTTTTCCACCAAGATAAAAAAAAAAAAAAAAAGGATGCGCACTAATGGACGCAACCGCAACCGCCAGCTAGATAGCCCAGACTGTAACCGAAAGTGCAAGAAGGACGTCATGACCCAAAAATATTTCTCGAAAACGTTGCTAGCTCCTATACTATAAAGACTCATGTTATTTGCCTGGCCATGTTGCAATGCAATGTAAATTCTTTCTACAATATTTATGTACACTTTTTAAAATAAGTCATAAGGGAGTCCAACGACTAGGCCGCATCGCTAAAAATGAAAATCTAAAGTCTAGCCCCAATATTACAGTGTATCTTTAGTTAGCATTTGACAACGCCGTAGTGGACTAGGTATGAGTCTAACCCTTCTCTGGTTTAAAGGAAACCTCTACTAGGTTTCCTTTTAAACAGAGAAGGAAACTGATTGATAAAGCTGTAATAATCAATTAGGTAATCTGTTAAATATGTACCGCATTTAAAAATAAATTACTATAAATAAGGTGATTCGCTAAACTTAATCAGCATTTCAGAAACCGAGTTGCTTTCATTTGCAATTTCTTTGCACATTTTAAAAGTAGTACACAGCGAATATACTTTCGGCCACTGTAACCCAGTAAAGGCCGGAACAATATTCTACGCACACGTACACTTGGATCATATGGAAGTTATTGGAAAAATCATAAATAGAGTAAGTTGCTTTTATCTAATTAAGACTACTGTGTCGTTGGTCTAGGGGTTAGCATTTTCGACTACTGTACCCTTACTATAAAATATTTATGCTACTCTGTAAAGTCTTAGAAAAATTGATTTTATATTACTTTTTTTATACCTTAAATTCGTCTAGACAAAACTGAATTACAGAAATTGCGACTGTAAAACAAGCATAAGTTAAATTTCCACGTGAGAGTGTTTCGGTACGCCTAAACTACTTCACGATTGGAAGAATGCCTTATACTAAGCGTATAAGTTTTGCATTATCGTGAGGTATGCCACAGTGCATGATCAACGCTGTGGCCAGGAGACAACAACGCGTAGTCGACGAGTCAAAAAAAATACTTTTTTATTAGTAGACCCACTTTGTAAACCCTTTTGAAACTTAAAATCTGTCTGTTTGTGGTGAATCTACCGGTTCAGCAGACAGATTCCACCGAGAAAAAGCAAGCAAGAAACTAAGCGGTTGCTCTTTTCCAACATACTCGTAATTATATTTTGCAATAATTTTTCCATTTTGTGGGACAGCATTGCCAACGAATAGTAACGAGTGGTTGGAAGTGTAAAACAAGTGGGCACTCGTCGTCGACTATTTCCACAGTTTTTATAACCACTTTCTTTGTGTCACACGACAAAAAGCCAGATTTTCCGTGCTCTAATTTGAGCTAAGTTCGCCTCGAGCCGGCTTTGAGACGATATGTTGTGCGAAGGACCTTAACCTACAACTCATTACAAGTTTTCTTTGTAGCTGATCGAATGAAGTACCTGCCCAGCATTTTTTCACTAAATAGAACCTATAATGCACAGAAAAAAATAATATTCTTTTCAATAATATTTATTGATATTTTCTTTACAAATGCTATGATACGCCTTCAATTGCTATGAATATTGGTTTTGCAGCTGGTCTGATGAAGTATTAGACAATCTATTCGCTAAATTGAATACCGAAACTATGTAATTCCCTCAATAGTATTTGTTGATAATTTTTTTCTGTTAGCAAACGCCTAAAAATAAATTATATTGCTTTCAATTGATTAACCTATGTCATGTTTTTTTTATATTATTGATTTTGTTTGACATATATTGGCATTTAGGTACGAGGTAAAGATGATTTTCTGTGATTTTCTAATGTGAGATAATTTTTTTTTAATGATTTTAGTTTTTCTCATTATATAGTCGTAAATTAAATGAATAAATAGATATAGAATATTATAATATTATAGTCGTAAATTAAATTATAATCAATGAAATGCCGATAGATTAAATTATTTTACCTAACATTTTATGGTGACCAAAAAAAAATTTTCTTTTTCTTTCTTACTTACGAGTACGTTGGAAAGTAGCTGGTTCGCAGTTTTAATACGAGAATGCATTTTCAGGGTTGTATTAAAATACCTAGAATCCCAAAGTGTATTTTATTAAGAGCAACATCCTACGAAGTTGATACATTTCGTAATACTGCGTACGGTTTACAAATATGCGTGCCGCGGATAACCTACAGTCATTCACAACGGAGATTCAAATATTTCTACTACGAATGGTATTTACCTGAGGATATGATAGGAGGTATGAATAGGGATATTTATTTTTATGGATCCAAAAAATTGGATTTGGACTAAAAGCTATCCACACACATCAAAAATTTTACTACAAGCTAACTTGCCCAGGTTTCGCACCATTTAGCACCGCCTTGATTGCCTCATGGCGTTTTAGCAAGCCGTGATAATAAAGAATCAAGTTCATAACATTTATATTTTATTATTTTAAGGACAGGCTTACCTCATCTTATTAAAAAAGAACATTTTGTATTATACTCTGTAACGTCTTAGTAAAATAGCATTTATGTTACTCCTTTTAAAGCTTAAATTCGTCGACACAAAACTGAATTACAGAAATTGCGACTGTAAAACGAGCATAAGGTAAATTTCAATTCGACGTAAGAGTGTTTCGGTACGCCTAAACGATTTTACGATTGGTACATGCCTTATACTAAGCGTATAAGTTTTGCATTATTAAAAGCATATTATATATTGACCAAGTGGGTTTCGAAATGCCCATACACCTAAGTGCTAAGCAATTTTTTCCGGATAACTGATTATTTAGCGACAAATATCATAATTTATGTACCTAATCTCAGATATTATCAATGTCAAAACTTGAATAAAATCTAACTAAAGGATTGGTAGCTACTTTTAAGATATTCGACTGCAAATTTAGACCTAGAACTGATTTTACTTTATACTTCGAAAATAATAAATTAAATAAAGAATACATAGGTACACGAATATGAATTAGTGTAATACGTAAGAGGAATGTAGCAAATTTACGGTTATTATAGTAATAAGACTACCTAATAAAGAATATACCTATAGCATACGCTTTGTTTCATTTAAGTACACTTTTACTTCTAAGTTAACTTTAAACAACAAAATAAATGTTGTAAAAGTCTGATACATTACTCCTAAATACAACCATCTATTTTAACTATTCATTTGTTTCATTACTACTTTATTATATTGAAATTAGTATTCTTCGTGAAAAAAGCTTTTTATCACCTTTATATATTTCATAATTTCGACTTCATAATTTAGATGACTTTTAGGATTTTTGTACAACTGAATAATTTTCACCATTGTATAATTTTATTCTACAGCCAAGGCAAATGTATAATAGTACTTCGCTGGACCATTTATGGCATATTCACATCTTTTAGTTATAGGGTCGATTCGTCACAGCTCCCTGCTTTATAACCCGACATAACTCGAGTGTCATTAACAATTATTACTTAATTATAATATTAACAAAGCCGCGAAAAAGGGGACGCTATTGTTTCAATATCCATATAGCGACTATCGCCAAGAGTTGCATCATGTTCGGATACGAGATTCTAGTATTTATTTTTAAAGTAGAAGGGGCTAATTTAGCGTGCAACATTTAAAGGATTTTTGTAGTGACGCACTTGAGAATTATTACTATAATTTGCATAGCCACTGTCGATGCCATGGAATGGGTCTCGTGCGCGAGTTACAAATGGGAGGGTTCTTTTATTGTTTAAATTTGGCCCTAGAACACATTAATTAAATAAAAACTTAATGCTGAAATATTCTACTGAGGTTAAAATAAAATCTGGATATGTTCACTTTCTGCGTTCCTATAAGTATTTAAATCTAATGTGGTTTATGCTTGCATGTAATAACAACTAAGACTACTTTATGTATATCTACAAAATCTGCAAATTTGTAGGAAATAGCACAGGTGCACTTTTCAATACTTCCTAAAATTAAAATCGAAAGATCAGTTGTGCATACAAAGTGTCCTGACTCATGAAATTGCAACTAAGCTTATTTAGCTACAAGCATAAAAAAACTGATAAAGAACTCAAAGCAGCAAAGTTCTAATTCATAAGCGGATATGAATTATTTGTTCATAGGCGAAATTAGCTTGTAGTTTTTATTTTTAACTGATTTTGCATACTCTGTGTGATGTCAATACAATAAGGAATATTATTTTTAATGTGAAAAATAAAACATTTTTCCATCAACTAATTATACACAACAAGCGGCCACAGCCGAACTGGTCCTGTCCTCGAAATAAATCCTAGAATTTTATCGCAGCGTCGCCTACTGGGTCTAGTTGTGAATTAAAACTACTACTACTACTACCAAAAACTACTCCACTTTGGTAGTGTTTCTCGAACAGACAGTTTGTCACTTCATCCCATTAAGCAGTTGACAGTAATTATTTTACCTCTAATGTTCTAAAGGTTTACCATAAAAAGGGGAAAATGGGAAAAGTTTTTGAGGTAGCATCATTTCGCGGGTGTGAAGTGATAAGTGCGCGAGGCGTTTTCACTGTTCTTGGACACAATGCACGCAGTACTGTAAAAGTCTGAATGTATGTTCTGAATTCAGTGTTTGGGTCACATTATTTATTTCTTTAAGGTTCTCCAAGTTTTTTGAAAATTGACTATAATGGTCTATGTTAATTTTAATAGTTTAGCCTTCTTTTGGCGAACCATTTTGGTTAAATCTAGTAATTTCGGAGCCTATTTTTTGTATATTATACAAACAAAAGAACCAAAATATTTATTCCTCTTTATAATATTAGTATAGATGGTTACATACACGTATATGTATATTGTATATGTATAAATTGTATGGTAATGTAGACACGTTAATTAAATTCATTGTCAGGGGATATAATCGGGGTATATTATTTTTTCTCCTGCCGTATGTGTAACAATGTTTTTCTCTAAACTTTCATCAGCCAGCGATTCCTATGGGGTTTAAATTATCACAGCTATTAGAACGTACCTAGTTAGGTATGTAGGAGTTCAAATAGGTTAATCTGGGAAAATTCACAAACGGCCAAGAGTATGTGTATACCATATAATTGTCCATAGAGTAAGGGACCACCCACACTGCACTGATAAACTTTGACTTTTTAAATTATTTATCATTGTACTCTGCAAGTAGTAAACAATTTATAATTAAATTATATCAACTGACTTCTAACACGAAGGTAAGATAGGCACAAAATAAAGGTGATGATTGAAATAAGTCTGTATTTTGAATGGGAGTTAAACTCTCGAAGGGCTCGTTGTTAATTTTTTTATTGGATTCCATTACATGGGTTGGAAAAGCAGCGCAATGCAAAGAACACGTCATACTTATTTCCGCCTTGTATCCGTAAACATTAGGCGTAGGTTTTAAGCCTCAGTTATATAAAAAAGCATGGTGAAATGAAAGCATACCAATGCCGACTGTGCACATACTATTCGCAGCTCACGGTCATCGACAAACTACTAAGGGAAGCCAGTTATCTATCTATGCTAATTCTGAAAGGTGCACGTCGGCCTCATTACGCCTGCTTTAAATGCAATCTATGCACTGGATCTGATTTTTTTCGGTATTGTTGTTGACCTGTCGTCATGGATACAACTATCTTTACGGTCTAGGCGACCCTCAACACAGGTATACATATAACCTTCTCCGATCGGTCAGGTATCACAAACCCAACAGTCTCAACACTTTATTATAACTATTCATAATTATTCTTAATATTAGGTAGCTTTATTATAGTATTTTGATAGAGCGATGATAGCCTAGTGGTTAGGGCACCGGCTTCCATTTTGGGGGGAGCGAGTTGGATATCCAGCACGTGCCTCCTTTCGGAGTTATTTGCGTTTCAAGCAATTAAATATTACTTGCTTTAATATACTTGCTATACTATAGTTGAGAATGGTGAAGAATGGAGAGCCTAGAAGCTGCCTAATCACTCTTGTTTTAAAGATACTCAGTGTAAGAAAGAAGTAACAGAACCTGGCAGAGCATTCCGAACTCTTTAAACGCATGAGTGGTTGAAAAGATATGCGGGTTAATCTTTGGGAATGCCGATAGGTAGAAGTGAAAACTCAATCTATGAACATATATACATAGTAAGTACACATTCCACGCTTTATGTTCACCCAAAATACACATGATATATAAACAGTTGACTTATAGCTCATGGAAAGCGTTCGGTGATGAGTCGTACGATTTTTGTTCACAAGTGTTGCGCCTAAAGAAATTTTCTATTTGCATTTGGGATATTGACGACATGCAATAATTGGCTACGTATGTTTTTTTACAAATCAGCTTCAAATGACAATGTCTCATTGTTTCAGACCCATACCAGATGTTCGGACCGACCAGCAGTCGTCTTGCAAATTCTGGTAAGTATAACCAATATTAGTACTATATTGACTTATCATACAAGAAACCAATATAATATCTATCCTAGCCACTGAGCTCTATTATACTTTAGTACGCTGGACAGGCTTTACCATAATATAAAATTACAACTAAAAATTGTGACGCTATGATTAAGAGTACTTTGTCGATAGTAGTCATCGACACTATTTCTGTAAAGATTAAACAAGTTACATATTTCCATCTGATTCTGAATTAAAATCATTTTGGCTGTAAATTGGAATTCTAAGTTGAATTCATTAATTCAAATATTTTACTTTTTAAAACGCTATACGTACCACTTTAAAGAAGTAGAGTATAACAGCAATATTTTTGCCTTGGACATAATATAATACTTATACCTTTGTAGCCCATATTCCAATTTTTTTATTGAATATGCGGTATACGTTGTAAGTTTACATTTAATGGTTGCTCAAAGTTAGTTGCAAATAAATTCAACTCAACCAAGAAAATTTTGATAAGTACGTATCTATTCGAAATCCCCAAATAAAAAGTCTTTTGGGGGGTTTGAGGTCTGTGGTGATTAGTGTTCATTTGTATTTTATTGGTGGTTCAGTAACAAAACATTTTGTCTGTCTGTTTGTCTGTGGTCTCATAGCTAACAATATAAATGTATGATAGTAATCTATGATCTAGTCTTTGTTGGCAGGATGGTAAGTAGCGAAAACCAAAACCTCCCACCAGACAAAATTAATGATGCAAAATTCCGAATCTTCAAGATAATTTTGATGAAACAATGGCCTTGATTAAAAAACTAATAGTTCATTTTCCGTTGAAAAGCAATAAGATACCATTGATAGCAGAAGTCTTATAACATTATCGGTTTTTAAAACTGTAGCTTCACTAGAGTTAGTTCCGAGAACCCTCAACATTGCCATCAGCGCCAAACTTGTCACAATCAAATGATTTCAATAAGGAGGTGTTTATTACCAGTCCAGCGCAGTATAATAGAGGTCATTGATCCTAGCCAATAAAAATAAATAAAATCGTAATAAAATAAATTATTTGAGCAATAGCACAACATTGATACCATTTTGAATTTTTATTTAGATTGCGAGGTAATCCTCAGAATGACTAAACCAATTTTTTATTTCAAGCGGAACTTCCACAAGTGGGTGGGAGATTATACTCAACTGTAATCTATGGTACTTTTTACAGTACCATAGATAGAGAAAGACTGCACCGAATTCAGCTACGTACATAGGAAGTTACTGTGGGAAAATTAAAAATAGATATTCCGGGCATTATCGTCAACCCATTGCATTTTACGGCTAGACTAAGCTGGCTGCTTCTGTTACAGCTGCCTTTACGAAATCGTCGCTCCATCGAGCTGGTGGCAGACGTTTTTGTGTCGAGTGGGCGGTTGCCACTGTGATATTGGCTCTAGGCCTATTCTCCAGCGCACCATCTTCCTATGGCATCTAAATTTGCTGCATACCATTTGTAACAGTCACGTTTCTGTACCATAAGAAACAATAGAGTTTCCGACAGTTTCCTGTTAGAAACCAAACTCGATTTATACAATATTGATCTTTATAACATTCGTCAGCCCCAAATTAAGTTAGATAGATTGATAAAAAACTTGCTCATGCATTCCATAGTACCTAATAACCTACTACTTAAAACTTATAGATATTTGGTGTGATAACGCACCACTCCATATTATCGTGTGGGAAAGTCTGAGTTCACGGGGGTGTATTACGTGTACCTATTATCTGTCTGATCAACCCCTCGGTTGGTAAGTCAAAAAGTTAATGTTCTAACAACGCTAGGTCGAAAAGGGTCACGCCACTCACTTATCACGGCACCTGGGGGCTGTTCACAAACATTGTTCTTTTCAGTTGTTTCTAGGATTCCTGAAATATTTTCCTACAACTATTTATCCATTGTTACAGCTATAGCTTAGTTATAGTATAGTTTAAGTTTAAGAAATTTTTAAGTATAGTATTGATTAGTTTGGATAAAATGAAGACTACGTTTTATTACGCAGGGTATAAGCTGTCTCATTTTTAAAAACTTCCTAACTTCCTGGGGCTGTTCATAAACATTGTTCTTTTCAGTTGTTCTCTAGGATTCGATTACTGGCAATACCTGAAATATTTTCCTACAACTATTTATCCATTGTTATAGCTATAACTGTATAGTTTAAGTTAAGACGAGAAATTTTTAAGTATAGTATCGATTAGTTTGGATATAATGACGCCTACGTTTTCTTACACGGGTATAAGCTGTCTCAGTTTCAAAATTCCTAACAGGCAAGCTACACATGTAGCTATAGTTAATTTAAGTGACATTTGTTTTTGGTTTTTGCTGCGGGGTGTTTTGAATTTCGCGCTTTGAATTGTAGTCTATTACGTTTAGATATATGTTTTATTTTTATTGTATTTTTTAGTATTCCATTTTAGTTAGTAGAGCTTTTAGTGACAGTTTCTCTGGGGAAGTACTACCGCTGCGCCATGCTGATTTATTTCGTCAAGCAGCATTGTGGTCCAAACGGCCTGGTTGCCGATGTAATAAATAAATAATAATAAATAAATATTGAGTCGACCGTTGTTGTTCCGATCGTCGTTTCAGTCAATGGTCTCCTCGCGAAAAGCTTCGACCAACATCTTAAGAAGCTTTCGCTTGGTTCGCTTTCCCAATAGGGTTTGGTGGGCTATACAACATAATGTGCAATGTAATATTATACTTAATAAGAAAATTAGATACCTGATAATGCCTAATTTAGACCCAACACCTTTTTATAAAATTTGACGTGAAGTTATCTTAGGTTTAAAGTACACAACTACCAATAGTATAAATGCAAAAGTAAGTAGTTAAGTTTGTTGTGGGCTCTTCTTAGACCGGGGCGCGTTTGGAACCCTTGAAGCTTTAGGTTTAATTTAGCAAACGAAGTTATCACCTTACCTTACAATTATGTAAACATATAGGTATGTATCAAGTCTACATGAGTACTTGTGTTTGGCCTACATGAATTAATTTAAATTTTAAGTTCTTTAGCATAGTAAGTTTCTCATTTAAAACGTACGACACTAGCCTTAAAATGTAACTTTGCTTACTTACTTGCATTGCCATCAAAACCTTATGAGTTTTCAAAATTTAGTTCAAACGGTTATAGATTGATTAAAATTTTGTTGCAGGATTTGACCACGAAATAGTAATATACAATCATTTCAATTTATTTAAACTTATTTATTAAATTTGGTGTTTCTTTAGTAAATAATTTCAAGCAACAGGCAACAGGTATATTTATTTCGAACATTACGGCTTAGTTATACATACAAAAAATCTAATTAAAACGTGTATTAAAGAATATTTCACAAACAACTTTAAAGAAAATGAGCGAAATGATATTGTTTAGTAAAACTACTGGAAAAAAAAACAAGCTGCACAATAAAAAATCAACATCGTGGTTATAAATTCCTAGCGGGGTATACAAATTAAAATAAATTACCTTGCCCAATGTTACACCTTTAAATCAAAGCATATAATTACGAACCATTACTAAACGGAGCGTGCCCGCGTGCCTTTCGTGGGACAGTCACGACTCACGGCACGTGGCACGTAGCTGCCCGGTCGTAATTACGCGTATTACTAAACTCAGTTCACACGCCCGACTCACCTGTGTACTGTGAACTAACTATAATCCTAATAACTATATACCAATGCAACTATCACTGCGTAGAATTCTAATCGAACCGGCAGCGCGGCGTATTTGGGTGCCTTAGGCCCTGTGTTTCATTTAGGAGACCGGAGCAATGAACAAGATCTCCATGATTCTTATCAGTGAAAAACAGTAAAGGAAAAGGCTCCTCAATTCCTTCTTAAAAATAAAAAGTAATTTTAAATGTAGTAGAGTCTTAGTTAAATAGACCTAAACGAACTTTGATTTATAAAAGTACTTGTTTTTATGGTATATGGTTATAAAAAAGATATACAAAAACAATATCAATCGAAGGTGGAAACCACCCGTGTGCACATTCCACATCCTTACTAGTATTATAATTGAAATATATTGGGACGCCTGGCAGATGTGAAACATCGAAATTATTTTGTACAAGTAATAGGCACAAAAGTACAGATTATGACAGGAACTAAATATGACATGATAAAAAAATACAATATTACGAATTTTCTCCAGAAAATGATGACAGTTTATTTAATGTACATTTATTTTCTTCATATACAAAATGTTTTAATTCAAAAATTTGTTTAAAAAGGTGACAACTCCATATCTATATTTTCATCAACGTATACCTAGTACATATATTTCTATCATACAGCGTGGCGTTGCGTCGCCACGGCAAAAATCAGGTTTACCCTCCGCCTATAGATCTTTCACATCAACAGTATCCTAACTAATATTATAATTGCTTTGTGTATTTTCCGTGTGTTTGTGCATTCTTCCTTCACCTGGACAGCTAGTATAATATAGATGTATAAATAAGCAATTAAATATCACTTCTTTAACGGTAAAGGAAAACATTGTGAAAGAAACAGCGTGCCTGAGATATGTCCACAATGTTCTCAAGGGCATGTGAAGTCTACTACTTCGTCCTTACGTCTCTAAAATTGAGAATGGATTACGCCGTAGTCCAACATGCAAGTAAGGACTTCTTACTAAGGAAGGTAATCCTTACTTGCATGATGGACTAAGGACTAATCCTTACTTGCATGTTGGACTTAGGACTAATGCTTACTTGCATGTTGGACTTAGGACTAATCCTTACTTGCATGTTGGGCTAAGGACTAATCCTTAGTTGCATGTTGGGGAGTAGGCCATTCTTATTTTGAGAGATCCGTGCTCTATTCTGGGCCATAACGGGTAATGGGTTGGTAATGATATTTCTTCATTATTGATAAAGATGAAGAAATGATGACTAGAAGAACAAATTTTTATCCAAGCTTTTAAATGTTTTTCTTACGCTTCCAGTTATCTGTAGATTATAAGTAAAGTACATAACCGTAAAAAAACCTCAGTTTTACGATATAATCCGTTGTAAACCATATAATAGTATTTATGACTGGATTACACTTTAGGGTTTTATAGTTGCATTGATGGGCGATTAATCAAGAGTCGTTAAACCGATGAGGCATAACAGACACTGCCTCGAGCTCCCAACAGGGTGAGGTAGGCGCAACGCTATGACTTCAACATAATCGATTGCGGATAAATCACGAGATGCCACGCTCGTGTGAAACTGCCTTTATGCATGTATGGTCGCCAAAAGCGTTGGGGAGTGAGAATACGAGTTCTTCTATTTTTCAATTCAATTCTACCGGATTTCACTACAGTTCATTCAATAATCATAACAGCTTTTTAAGTGCAGTTGTTATGAAATTCTACTCTTATTTGCCTGATTGCAGGATTATTTCGATTTTCCGATCATGTAACGTGCTATCAGTAATTCACGCAAATTATTTCATTTGTGAATCTTTCATAGTTTTGGAGCAAACAATCACCACGCTGCTAGCTTGCGGGTTGGGGGGCTAATTTTAAATCATCATCCTGATATTTTTTATTGAATATTTCTTATTCACTTTACATAAGTTATACAGGGTATTTTTTTATTATTTATCTAAAACAAAAAAACTTAACATAAACTTTAGCGAAAAATAAATAATCTTCAACGGATGACGCACTGTCATCTGTCAGACTGTCAAGATGATTATTTTTTTTACCGCAATAACAACCATTAGTACTGCATTTTTAACGTCATCCTCTCAATCGACGGACGTTCATCGCCGGAATTTTTTTTACAGCAACGTGACCACTGTGACGTTTAAGTTCACTGGCTTCTTGGGATTTGCTTGACATGGTATTTTGCTTGATTAACTACTACTTGATTTATCAATTTAGTATATAAAGATTCTGCATCTGAAAACTGAATAAACAGGAAAAATATGCCTGTTATTTTATTAAAGATACTTTGTCGTGTTGACGGTACTTAGTTACAGACGGGCGCATTCGGCTCAAGTCGTGCGTGTTCGTAACACAGCCGCCCAATATCACAACATGTGGGAACGACCCTGCCCATTATTCCTTACGATACACCCCTCGTGTATAGATGGATAGACGTTGAATTATTTCTGCTTCTATGCCTCAGCTTTCCAGACTTTTGGAGACGGCATAAAGAGATGCTAAGGCTATATGAATCGATAGGGTTCCGTTAAAGATTAAGTATAGGTTCCCGGAGACATCGTCTTCGTAAAACTTCAGATAAGTTTTCCTAACAAACACTCTTCTAGACAATATGCCCCGACCTACCGCGTCATGTACTTAGTTCGCGCTAAAACTCCGTTAACTCGGCTCCTAAGGGTTGTAATGAAATGTTAGGTAATAGGTATATACAGGTTTAAATAAAAAAATACCAGAAAGCTCTCGGCCTTGAAGTTCCTATCATTAATATAACAACTTTTGTTCTTCGACATTTGAAAATTCAGTTTTAATTTATTTCATACACAAAAAAATAACTATTATTATATATATGACATGCCACTAGAATCTTTGAAATCTTATTTTTATTTTTCGATATTGTATATTAACTAATACTAATTGTTGTTTTAAATGAATTAATATTGGCTCTGCCTGAAATAAAGAGATTATTATTATATTATTATTTCTTTAAAGTGACATTACATTGTGAAAACAAATACATGTGATCAGTGGAACAGTCACCATAGTCCACCGACACTGTTGCCATACCGCTGCGAGCAGTTCGCGAAGTTGCCGATGCTACATTACAGAGTAGAAACAAGTAGAGTATCTATATAAAATATTGAATTTGGAATATATCACAAACTATCGAGTGAAAAAATTAGTCGTAGAACTAAAGTTGTTAGTATTCATGTAAAAAACAACAGGTGGAGAGTTTTATGGTATTTTTATTTAACTTTCCTCATGAATTGGCATATCAAATGCCAATAACAAAAAAACAAGCGATTTAACTTATTTTTTTAATAAAAATAACCTAAAACCAAAATATGCAAAACATGCTGTAAATAAAAATATTAATTACAAAAGGAACATCCGACGATATCAAGCGACACAATGGAGTCGATAGAAACGAGTCTCAAAAACTTATAAACTCTCATTTTGACCGCTACGAAATCAGCGTTTTTGTAAATAATTTAAATTTAATCAGTATAATAATAAACATAATATAATAATAAATTTGTTAATACATACTATTAACAAATTTACGAAATTTTGATGTTGCAATTCAGTACAAAACTTAGTTAGATCAAGAGGCTGGTAAGAAATTTAGCCCTTAAAACGAGTACCTTTTTTTATATGACGCTTTAATATTGCTCTCTTAAAAATAAGCAAAGATGTCAAGATGCTTCCACTCTTTCTAAGGATATAGATAAATGTATATTTCTTTCAGGATCAGGACAGATACAACTGTGGCAGTTCTTACTTGAGTTGCTGAGTGACTCTAGTAACGCCGGCTGCATCACCTGGGAGGGTACCAATGGGGAGTTCAAACTCACTGACCCTGACGAAGTGGCGCGACGTTGGGGCGAGAGGAAATCTAAGCCGAACATGAATTATGACAAACTCAGCAGAGCTCTGAGGTAACCTTGGTTAAAAGCTATCAGGTGCTATTTTGTACCGCATTGCGATGTACGGGTACCCATTTCGCTTCGCGAAGCCTTTGCGATCAATTATAATATGAACATTATATTTATATCTAGGTGTGTCCCAGTTTAATAATAGTTTAATGCAAGGAGTAAATTTACCGGGTTTGATTAATGATGCTTGATGAGCAGTAAAGATTTGGTGTTTAGTTTTGTAGTGATTTTATTCCTTGCATTTTTTTTTGTAGCACAGATAGTTGGTCTTATCCAAATTTACAATTGAAAGTGCGTCGAAAATACGTACCAATAGTCAAATTGGAAAGTCCAATGATTATTGGTATTAATTTGTTTTTAACTATTATTTATTGGCACAGATACTACTACGACAAAAATATAATGACGAAGGTGCACGGAAAAAGATACGCGTACAAATTCGACTTTCAAGGGTTGGCTGCAGCCACGCAGCCTGCGGCCAGTGACCCAGCATATAAGTATCAGAGTGACCTCTTTATGAGCTCATACCACCATTCGGCCAAACTCTCATCATTCATGGCCCCACACGCAGCAATGCCGACGTCAACAGGTACTTATATTTTTCAGTTGATTACTTATTTTTGAATAGTGTGAAGCCTTTGCGAAGTTTTTACCAATCTAGAAATATTTCAGACATGTTATCAATTTCTCCGTAAAATCTCACACCATTTTTACTCATTTTAAAAATAGCTACCAATTAAAAATTTTAATTTGGTGTAAATATACTTATGTCGCTATTTTTTTTAATCTTTTATGACTGCAGCTGTTCAACAGGTTAAATCATTTTATCTCCTATTTTGATGTCAAGCTAATACCAATATGTACCTGCTTAATAAAGTAGGAATCACGCATCTGACTATTTGAATATCTTTCAAGCTATGGTCGAAATATGCTCCTTAAAAAATTAAAAAAGTAAATAACTCCCGCATAAATCCTCAGTCTTTAATCTTTAAGCATTATATATGCCAAGATCAAATCAATAGCGCCCCATCATGAAGCAATTTAAGCTCTCGAGGCGTTATTGTTGGTTCGGTAGTATTTCCTTAAATGGTTTGACGTGATTATGTCATCTCTCAATAGCCTCTGATTGGTCAAAACGGTGCATTTTTAAAGTAGGTGATACAGGTGTGCAGGCACCTACCTCAATTATACGTCAAATAGTCGCAACTACAGTTTCACGGTTGTTCTCACTTGACAACTCGTCGTTTCACTTACAACACTATGATTATTTTATGACTGTTTACTTAGCATCCGAACACACATTATAAGTAAAGGTGCATTCCGACCAATCATATTAATGAATGATTATCACGGAGCTTAGACTGTGCGTTCCAATGCACAACATGATTTCGTTTTTAATGTCCCACTTAGCCAAAATCCCCCTGCTAGAAAGACAGTCAGTCATTTTGACGTGACATCGTCTTATAATTCGATGGAGCCGGCTGCACGCACGAAAAAACGTGACAACATGCGGCGTGACCTCGCGCTGAGGCGTTCCATTTAAGACTTGAAGTACAAGCGAGAGCGCGGAACGAGCGACAAAGAGGCACAATCGGCTTCCGCGCTCGGTAGCGTTCGACATCTGTCTCTCTCTTACTTGAGTGAGCAATGAGTCCGCGTGGACAGCTGCTATACAATAATACATTTACATGTTTTCGTCAAGTATGAAGTGCAGTGAAAAGTGAATGTGGTGTCAATTGTTTTTAGCAATGATGATGATAGAAACTATGTACATTGTAAAAAAAAATTACATAATTGTATTCATGCGTACAAATAAATGTAACTTGATCAATTCAATTGTGATTTCAATCTATCTACTTTCTATATCCATACAAAATATCTATCAAACAAATAAATATCAAAACTTTCTTTTGAAAAATGCAACCATTCCATCAGTATTCTCTTATGACGTTGTCACGTTTAACTACGAGTATCTTCAGTAAACCGAATTTACAGACAATCGATTTTTTGACAACTAAGGAAGCACCAACTAACAAGCTAAAGATGGTCAGACTCACTTGTCATCATCAGCCTCAGAATGTCGCATTACTGGGCCCAGTCATCTAGAAGAGAGTGATTTAGAGCTTATTACCCTGCTCTAATTCGCGCTGGTGAACTTAAACGATCATTGTTAGAACAAGAACTTAATTTTTTAGAGCCACTGGATTCGTATCTCCGAACCCAGCACATAGTAATCTGAAGTTAAACATACTAACGGCCAGACAACGAACCACTTAAATAACTTGTAGTATTAGCTAATATCATGCACCCTTCATGCGCAGAGCAAAGTGTAATCTGCATCCACTTTCTGCTCAAACATTGACTTAGTACTCGAAGCGAGATGTCACCGGCAAGGCTTGCTCACTCTCTTGACTTAATGGAATAAACATTCATTTTCGCAAAATGCCTTGGATGGAGCCTGTAAGGCGTTTATGTACAAGGACAAGTGGAGCGCATATCATTAAAAAACCGACGCAATAAGAGGGGTGTTATAAGACCGCTTTTTATGTTCGTCTTTGTGCCTGAATCATAGTAGCTCTCATGCGGACACGTAACACCTATTTAAATGTTGTGTTTAAAGTTTCTTAACCTGGCTTGAGGATAAATGCCTTTACCGTTAGTGAACTGGTAGAAATCGTCAGGTAAAGAACAAGCGTTATGTCAGTTCCATGCGATTCGTTCGGAATATTTGGCTTCAAGAAGGCTACACGGTCTGTACGGTTCGGGGCTGTAATGGTTAAACCTTGCTCGGCTTATACCGATCATTTAAAATAGTCATATTGAAATAAACTTTATAGGTGCTTAGGTACTTTTGAGTAACAATGCGAGATGGTGATAACAAAAAAAAATATAATAATATATTTAATTCTAAAAAAACAAATGTTTCCGATTGTGGGTATCACCATTACCGCAGTAATGCGTAGAATATTTAGTAATACAAATGCGGTAAGCCTATTAGTATAACAAAATTAAGGTCAAGTATCTACTTACTAGCAAGCGGTGATAGCCTGGTGAGTGAGAATTCGGCTTTCCTTTCATGGAGACCAAGTTCGAGCCCGAATAGTACTTCGAATAGAGTTCGAATAGTAGACTACGGCCTACACCCTTCTTCTAAGTATGAGTAGCATAGGCATTAAGCTGAGAGTGAGGTTGCTCTTGTTAAACAAACTAATTATATCAATCAAGCATCCCTATTGTCACATCACAAAATTTGTACTTTATACCAAATGTTGGTATCCCCAAGCCTCACTAGGACATTTCTGAACGAAGCCAACATAGGTCGCTTCAAAAAGGTTGTTCAATGTTTGTAGCAAACAGAATTCAGTTTACAGGCTTTATTTAATGACAGTCCTTTTTATGAGGTTGGTATCCTTCATTTACCCTCTCTGAAATCTGTTTGTTATTTTTTTTAATCTTTTTTAAGGGCTTTTTCAGAACAGCTGCATGTCAGCCCTATAAATCAGATTTTTATTTATTTAAAAAAAAGTTGGCAATCCCAAAGGCAATACTAAAGGTAATTATGAAACCCAATACTGAAATAAAAAGCAAAAATAAAAAAATTACGTATTATACGTGTCTCTCTTGTTTCCATTACAAAATAAAATGAATTAGAAAAAATTGCGCCATGATCAGCTAATATTTGACGCCATTAATTGTTTCACTAATTTATTGTTTCGTGTCATTTCGTACAAGGCTTTTAAGTTATGAATCGAGATAAAGTTTTCAAGAAACTTCAAATAACTAGGTACCCGTATTTACATAACGGGGGCACCTAGTTATATAACAGCTTCTACTACTTTAATTGCAGTCTCTTGTAATGGCCTACTTTAAAGTTCTGACAGTGGTGAAATAAGAGCCACTTTGGGAACAGTAGTTTTTAAAATACTAGTTACTTTATTATACTAGAATAGTACTAATAAAGATTGGCGATGGTAATAATACGATGACTAACTAATAATGCATTCGCGATTTTTTTTGAAATTCAACTTTTTTTTGAAGTATATGCATTTACTTATATTGTAACAATACAAGTAGATACATTATTGCGTGTGGATACTACATTTGCGGCACAGTATGGTGACACTTTTGGCAATAAAGGATCGACTCCACGAGTGAGTATATCCCGACGATGGACACGCCGCGCAATCAAATTCAATATCACTCAACAGAGGCAATCTCCACACGGTGATAACATCGCCGCGAGTCTGGACGAAACATGCTTATAAAGTTCCGTTAATATTGACAGCTATGTGTTTAGGAACAAGTGTTGTACTTCATTGTGGTAGGAACGGTTGTAACGTAGATACATGTCTCACAAATTTCCGGGGACAGTTTCTCCCTTGATTAGCCTTTGGGCGACGAGGAACACTGGTGTGTTCGTCGGGGAATCCGGGGATTCCCAATATGTGCTGAGGGTGTGCGTTGGTATCCATCATTACCGGGCTGTCTTCCAAGGATAAGTATCACACCAGAAGATGTAGGATCCCTGACAATTAATGAACAATAATGACGATATTTAAACTTTTCCTTCTTTACTTATACGTAAAAAAATTCCATACAATTCTTTCTACCCTATTATAAACACTTTCTTAAAAAAAAGCTGGAAGATGTAATGTATTTACAACTACATTTTATTAATATATCTACTGCAGATTTTAATCCTTTAGAAGTGAATTTTAGTAAATCAGTTTGTTAACGTATGCCACTTCTTCTACAGGAATATTTTCCTTTTAAACGTCCCTATGTTTAAAAAACCCTACCTATATCTAATGTCATAGCAATAGAGAAATAGATAAAAGTATTAAGCTTAGCCTTAAATTGTTTTTACATATCTAACTAACTTGTTACAAAGACAAAACCAGAAAAAATTAATTTATTCGGTAACTACTTCAAATGTACTACGACAGTAATTAGGTATATTTTTAACTTGTCAATAGTCACATCATACGGTGCCGCGTGTAGGTACGTGTATTTTTTTGTAATATTATGTAAAATACATTGAACCTCGAACTTATTTGAGTAACAATAAAATTAAGTATACTGCTACTTGTATTATTTTTCGTGTGTTTATACTAAAGCTCATCACGCATCTAGTCACGCTCGGCAAAATTATGTGAAACGGCATTTTTGGAATTTCACAGTATAGGTCATTAATGCATTTCTAGACAGACCATACGTTTAGGTACACGTACTATGAACCGGACACGTGACAGGCTTTGAATTTACGCTTTACATTATTTACGCGAGAGCATTTACTTACATACCTACATACATAACTTACACGCGAACTACCCGCTAACCGTTTGCAAACTTGTCTATAGTGCTTCTAAGACACACGGGAACCGCACTGTCCGTACATGTGTGCAGGTGTAGACACGCTTTAACATTTAATGATATATTTCGAAAATTGGCTGGAGTGCTCAATTCATATTATTTACTTATAGCTTTTCTGTTTAATGAAGACCGCTCAACAAAATGTTGTGAACGTATAATATTAATTATATTGTTTAGATTTTTACACGTAAATCGTCTTTGTAAGATAGAAGGACTGTAATAAAAATTCTATAAATTCAGCTGGTACTAGATGTGCGATGAGCTCTGTAGTGAAAATATTTTTATTATTACATATTATTAACTCAGGTTAGCAAACCACTTTGTTACAGCATCAATATTCCCGTCACCGTCATGGAGTAATTGGGGAGGCGGTGGAGGCAACCTCTACTCCCCCCATTCTATGGCTCCTCCCCACGTGACATCACACTTGGGCTCCTATCCGCACTACGCATGACCAACCTACAGAACGTCGGAATATCCACATTGAAGGAGAAGATAAACCCTGCAATGTGACTCTTTAAACAAAAACTGTCAAGTTTGACGTCTATAGTTGCGATCAAAAATGAGCAATTTCGATTTTAGTACAGAGAGCCGTACAATAAATATTTATGTTGTATGATTTATTTTTTAATTTAAAAATCATTATTATGGTCGGAAAAGTTGCAAAAAATTTTGAGGTCATCTCGTTTCTGAAAAAATATACACAAAGGACACTTTGAAAGATCTCTGCGTAATTGCAAGCCAATTTTTTTTTTAAATAAACACTTACTTTTACCCTCTAATGCAACACGAGCCGACTGAGTATTCTATTTAATTTCCGTACTGATTCTGTGGACTTCTTTACAATATCCATACTATATTAGTACATTTCAGCTTTAATCGAACCACATGTAAATTTCCTATCAGCTTTCAGAACATTACAGTATCTTTACTACTATATTACACTCGCAATCGTAGAGTTTTCGATTATGACAAACGATTAAAAATAACTGACCATAAGATTGTGTTAAGCTTAAATTTTTCCAATTTTACGGCTAAGATTGGCAAGCCGTTTATAATATTATAATTATCAATAGTACAGAATCTGCAACTCTAAAACCAGACCATATAATATTTTGATACGCTAAAGCTACTCTACTTGCGAGCGCTCGGGGTAGTTAAAATATTTTTAAATACTCGCATTCTTTTTTACCGTAATAACCGAATACATTTTTAAAACAAAACTTGTAAGAGTAAATTTTGACAGTTGACAGTTCTTGTATGAAGAGGTGAGAAATTTGACGTCGTGAATGTAACATTTATACATCTATGATTTTCAGATATCTTTTTTTTGATTATTTTTATGGTTTTTAATTTATTGAAATAAATTAAAATAACTTACTGTTTATTTTATTTATGAAACAATTCAAGAAATAAAATAAATAGCAAAACACATATTTTATCAGTTTAATAAAATTGATAGATTTTTTTCATTTCTAAATACGTATTTTTAATCAAAACTTTTAAATACTTGACTTTGATTATATCTTATCAGGGTTGACTATATATTTCTAAAAACCAGTAAATTAAAAACCATTAAAAATAATGCATAAAAAACTTTAAATTGAACTTTGATATGCATGTTTATTTGTTTTTTGTTGGCTATAACTTTCCTGCGGCTAACTCGCCGGATTAATCACATATTGTCGCCTTTTTATCAGGTATCACAGATTAATAAGAACATCCGGTAGACGATGGAACAAAAGTGTTTATAAAAAAAAGCCTTGTATTCACGTCAAGCACGTAATGTTAAATTAACTTATTTTGCCTAAATACGAGTATATACCAACCGTTCTTCTTCGGATGTGCCTGTTTTTGATGGCCTTTATCCTCTCCATCTTTTTCTTAAGTCTATGTGGGTATAGATCATATTAAGTATATTGTGCGTATATATATAGGTACTATTTATACTATTTTTTTCTAGAAGTTATTACTGTACCTACGATGTAAAGAAGTTTTGAGTTAGGAGCTGGATTTTTAGCTCGGTAATAACTTGCAACTTAAATTAATTTCTTATTTTAATTTTATTTGAAAGTGTTATCTTTCGAGTTTATGTTGAGATAATACTTATTTAAGTTTCAAGTTTTTATACAAGGCAATTATTAATATTATATTTCTACAAAGACCTCTCAGACCTGCATGAAGCAAAACTACTTACATCCGTATCGATAAATTATACCTACCTAAGATTTTTTGAATGATCCGAGCATAGCATAATGTGTTCCACCGACCTTTTTATTGAAGGATGGCATATCACGTCGTCTTTCTACAATCTGGTTAGTGAAATCTACTTGATTCATTATCGCAATTCAGAGTTATATTTGTGAATACGGATATAAGTCTTTAATCAAATGAATGTAAATATTAGTCATTAAATAGGTAGAAGTTTATTATTTATCTACTTAGGATATCAAATATATAAATTTTATTAAGTGTATGATAGTCATATATTAAGTAGAACTATATTATTTACTGATATCAAATATTGAAATTTTATTCATTGTATAATGTAATCAAAATATATTATAAGAACGTCTCGTATTAATTCTCTTAAGTTTAAATAATGGTAAACATTAGAATTTCTCTTCACATTCCTGAGGCACAAGTCAAGTATGGATTTTCAAGGATTTCCTGACGTTATGGGACAGCAGAGTAGTTTTTTTATGTAATTTGTTTGTGTTGTTTTAACGCATCAGCTGGGTGAAATTTCCGACAGCTACGGTAAACTAGACTCTGACTCTCTGTAACATTCAAGTCGTATCAAACTCGTCAACTAGTGCATTTTTTACATATAACCTACCACTACACAACGTGTAATTGAAACCCGAAATAATATTTATGAGACTATAGAGGTACATAATTTACATTCTCTGAGACTTATCTGTGAAACGAAACTCTAATAGTTTTTTAATAAAACCGTTGCGGTGGTACCTTAGAAACTTAGTGTCAGTTATTTTATGTAGCATATTAGATCCCAACATTTATTTCGAGCTATTTACGGCTTTAATATTATAGAGAATAAGTACGCTAGTAAATATCAGACTGTGAAACGAGGACTTTGCTTACTGTGTGAACAAACAAACCAACTAACATACTTTCGCATTTGAGTAATAGTTATCAGTATATTAACTGATGATAACTTTTTATAACATGATGGGTAACTTTTTTTTGGTTTTCTGGAACCGTTTGTGAAAACGTTTTTATCTTATTTTAAAATCATTTACAGATGATGACATTAATTTATATTACAAAAAAACAATACTATCGAAAATAAAGGAAATTCTCATGATGTTACCAAGATGTGGATTCGACTCAACCGTAGTCCGTATCCCTCGTACAAGATTTATGTGCTCACAATCATAAAGACGTTTCGAGTTTCGAAAAACTGTAATGACACGAGTCGAACTGAACTTATCCTCCTTCAGTTAAAACTCGAATTGATCCACACAGCCATCTGAAAAGTTAGGTGGACTAGCGACTCTGAAACATGTTAAATAAGGTTCATTGTACCTCATCATGTAGCGTTTTGAAATTCGAAAACGACGGCACTATTGCGAGCGTGCATACGTGTACTAACGATAATGTTATTGTATCGGAATCGTATTAAAGCGAAAAACTTAGAACAACAGACGCATAATCTTTTGCTTGGCCATACAATCTAAGGTACAAAAGGTGATTATTCTTGAAATGGGACATCTAGTACCTAGAGCCCAATAACCGTATCCAAAAACGTAAAATATCATGAGATCACAAAAATAAATGAAAGACAGTAAAACTTCTATTTTAAAATTTTAATAAATTAAGATAAATTTTCTAACAGATTGTTGGATAAGAAATAGTGTTAATTACAGTTAATTTGTCTATTTTTTATAGTATGTATAAAATAATAACACTTTGTCATTTTATCAAAATCATAAGATTATTTTTGGTCGCTGATAGGAGTGATAAACGTTTCAGTATTATTTGTATAGAATATTAAATAAGTTTTATGGTAGGTATCACGTGAAAAGAACGCTGACTATCTTACTGCGCATTGGGCGGTTTTTTGACAATACGTCTTGTCTAGTATTTTACGTTATGTTATTAATATTCAATACAGCAATTAAATATTAAAATACAAATAAATCACTCATATTTTGTATGTATATATGTTAATTTATATTTCCTTAGCTAGTTGAAAATAATCTCAGGGCAAATCTCAGGTTTTGTTTGAGAATAACCGGATTAACGTAAGATCATTGACTTCCTAGAGCATTGGCACTGGGGTACAAATATATACACATATAGAGTTATATACAAACTTTAAATTGTCCATTGCGCAGATCGAACACCAGGGCCCTTTTTTAAATGAGACCTAAAATAATAGCATAGGATGTAGGGGGTGTTAAATTACAATAAAATATAAAGACACGGCTGCAAATAAAATTAATTTGTAATATTTTGCGATTTCCAATTAAAATTGTACGGTCATTTATCTATTTGGCTAATTCCCAATAAGTATAAAAAATTGCTTTTTTGGTACTTTACATCCAAAAAGTTACTTAACTTTGTCTCTTTGATTCGACTCTTAAGAGGTTTTAATAAAATCATTGTCATCATAAAGAAATTTTTTTATCAGCATTTTATTTATATTCTCATGAACAAAATTATACAAATTAATTTTGTCTTTGGCAGTTATATGACTGATGAGAAATGTATAAAACTGATTACTGTCGGTTTCATAAGGCGTGGCCCGCTCGCCAAGTGTTTGCGAGCCTATTTTAACTAGTCTAATTAATATTTGAGAGGAGACTGCCACAGGACCAGTAAAAGCAAGGCCAAGCCGACGCATCCAACCCGCGTCCGCGGTGGCGTGTTTAATCAGCTTTCTATCACATGTACCCAACTAAATCTTTACGTGGTCTACAGAATCGGTAAAATGACAGTGCTATTTTTAAATGAAACCTGTTATGTTATTAGATGAACGGGTGATGATACACAATAAAATTAAAAAGGCTGCAAATAACATTAATTATTTTTTTTTTGTAATATAAGTGTGCAAAGCACCGCTTTACTCGTCTTAGCCACTACTCGCTACCACCCGCTTACCAACAATCACTTATAACCTTTTAAGAAATATCAGGAAATAAGATAGGTGCCAACTCTATGTATAATTTCTAATACTTCTTCTTTTCGTCTTCAATTAATTGATTTTACTTTGACTCAATTATTTACCTTTGGAAGTGGCTGGAGGAGATAAGTGGGAGAGCGTGTGTTTGAGGCCGAACTCGGTAGCAGCCCACATTCACTTTTATTAACCAAATAAATAAAAGGCAGGCCTCAGAGGCAACTTAATTCTATACCTTGTCATATTCGAATAATTTTAAGTACTGATTCTTTTTTCTCTTGCGTCTCCTGCTAGCTAGCTAGGCTAGTCTTGTGGCAGTGTGCGATCGACTAATACCAATATAATTACTATCAAAATAATTAAATAATGTTTCTGAGGGTTTGTATATACATAGTAGCTGTTATTTTTAAAGTGCAATCGTATATTACTTATAACTATAAAAATGTAGGAGATATTTAGAAAATGGTATTTCCTTCTTTAAAATATAAATGTCTGTTAAAAATTATTGTTTATATCTATTTACAGGCTTTTGGTTTTAGCCCACGTCAAATTGAGTTGAATTTGAGCTTTTCCAAAATAAGTTTTTTTTTAAATATTTTGTCTCGGGTTTACCCGCATTAAATACACAAATGTCGAATAGAAAAGGCCTAAACCTTCCGATAGCAAAAAATATATTTGGCAACAAAGAGAGAATAGCGCCTTAAAACATACAAATTTTATAAGCTTTATTATAATTACTATTAATTTAAACTAACATATTATTCAACATTTTGTTACTATTTATTTAGATGTTATTTAAAAAAACTAATAATTTATTAAGTTCGAAATAATTTCTTAAAAATTATTTAATATAATTTATTTAGTACAATTCATTTTATTTAAAACAGGTAAATTATGATTCGCCTCAATTTATTTATTATTATTATATATTAATTTAATAGCTATTTATGTTTAATGCCATTTTATAATTATGGCTTTACAATAATAAATACGACTAAGTACCTAGTTACCAAATTAGTGATGTTAGATTATTATTTTAAAGGCAAGGTAATTTTAAATTATTAAAAAAGCAGATACCAAACCTATTTACACAACGTTGTTTTACCTATTTTTAGTTATAATTATTGTGCATGATAAGGAAATATAAATCCATTTAGTCGTAGACCATTGTATAGATGTTATTGTATGAATAAAACTAATTAAACGATCTTGTTTCTTATTGTACTAAGACCCCTATTGGTTGTGAATTATTGTTATACAATAAAACAAACCGATCCTCATTTCTTAATTTATGAAGTCAAACTTGACAGTTCTTAATTACGAGTGATCCCAAGGTAATCGAATGGCCAGCCACGAGGTAGACAGGCGACATCAAACGAGTTGCTGGGAGCCGCTGGAAGCAAGCAGCCCGGGACCGTGGATTATCGAACTCCCTAAAAGAGACCTACGTCCAGCAGTAGACGTTGATCGGTTGAAGTGATGATGATGTTTATGAATTATTAAAGGCCACTTATGTCAACTGGATAATGTCAACTGAATACTTCTAAACTGAGACCTTATAACTTTTTACACAACATCAAATTAATAGTATGTAAGAATATCTTTAAATGTCTTCTGACTATGAAATAGCGAGCGGACGGGACAATTATTGTAAGCGGAAGAAATCACAGGCATGGTGAACTGCTAGTCGTAAAATTATAGTTTGAGGCGTACTAACTAGCGCCATCTATCGTTGTACGTAAAGTTGTGGTGGAATATATTCTCACTGAACGTTCGAACAGTTGCATCGGAACAAAGTACCTAGAGTCATTTAGTTAATAGTCTGAACGTCACATACTAGATGGCATTGCTTTTTGCTCGGTGTTACTTTCTAATTAACTATTTTAATTATCTTCACAAAATAGGAATATGAAATATAAAGTCTCTTTGCTCTATTAAAAAAAAATTGTGGAAAACGAGCAAGCAACGTCAAGCAATAGAAAAATTGTTAAATGTCAAAACAGTTATCAAACAAAATTACAAAACTCTTGTTCGAAACGGTTCTTGTCTCCTACGAAATCTTTTTTGTTTCCTTGTAAAGCGTTCTAATAAGATCATTTCGTGAAGCTGACGAGATTTTAGAATGATTCGATTTCGTTCTTTGATTTTCAGCGCCTTGCGTAACCGAAATGCTCTCGACCGCCATCAAAGGAACGCCAATTTTTATCACTACGACGAACCAACGCAACCATTTGACAATTTACCTTTTAAAGTCAGAAGCAGGTAACCTAGCTCTTTATTATCCTACTTACATTTGTGAGGATGCATGGATGTATGGATGTTTGACGTTCACGCAAAACTGCAAAACTCTTTTGACTTACATTTTTAATTAACCTAGAATATACTCTGGATTAGCAGGCTTACTTTATAGCCCCGAGAAATCAATGGTTACGATATTTCTAATAGACTAAATTTTACGAAAATGATCTAGTTGTACGTACCTCTAGCTATAAGCTCATCGTGGTAATTTGCCATAGCAAATTTTTGCAATTAGTTTAACAGACTTGCCAGCACGGGGAACACAGAATTAACCACAATCATCATCAAATATGTAGCTCTACGTGATCAAATCAAAAATGGAGATACATAAAAGCACTAGAGTTACCGACATAGCTAATCGAGTCGCGAAGCTGAAGTGGCAATAGGCACAGTGCCTGATTAAGCAAGCGAGGGGCCCGAAGCAAATTCTTTAAAAGAGCCCTTGATCTGCGTTGGGTTCTTAAGTATAAAGTGTGTTTGCGTGTGCGTGTGCGAGTGCGCGTGCGTGTGCGTGTGGGAGTGCGTGTGGGAGTGCGTGTGCGTGTGCGTGTGCGTGTGCGTGTGCGTGTGCGTGTGCGTGTGCGTGTGCGTGTGCGTGTGCGTGTGCGTGTGCGTGTGCGTGTGAGTGTGCGTGTGCGTGTGCGTGTCTGTCTGTCTGTCTGTCTGTCTGACTGTCTGTCTGTCTGTCTGTATGTCAGTCAGTCAGTCAGTCAGTCAGTCAGTCAGTCAGTCAGTCAATCATTCAGTCAGTCAGTCAGTCAGTCAGTCAGTCAGTCAGTCAGTCAGTCAGTCGGGCAGAGATGAGCGGTATTAAATATGCGGGGCACCGTTTCGCGCGGGGCCCGTAGCAATTGCTACTCTTGCATTACGTGGTAAATCCGGCACTGAATAGGCAGGGCACATAGCTCGGAGAACCGATGGACGTTGGGGTCTTAAGGTGCTGGAATGGTGACCCCGCACCGGTAAACGTAGCGTAGGTCGGCCCCCAACGAGGTGGACAGCTGACATCAGACGAGTCGCTGGGAGCCGTTGGAGGTGAGCGGCCCAGGATCGTAGATTGTGGAACACCCTACAAAATAACAGCATTGGACGTCAATTGGTTTTTATGATGATGGTGATGATTATCAAATTTCAACCCATTACCTCACAGAATGAGAAGGGCCGCAGACCGTAGTCCACTACGCTGCTGACCCAGTGCTGATTGGTAGACTTCATGTGCTTTAAACCTTTGACAATGTTAACAGCGCTATCTAGTTGCCTTACCGAGTTAACATCGCCGTCTTTTTTTCTAACAAAGTTAAAAGCGCCACCTAGTCAGGTTTAACAAAGTTATTAGCGCCCGCTTGTTAGATCTTACTGTATAAAAATTAATAAAAGAAGTTTACAGCATCATCTAGTTTTATAAATTGAAACTTCTCTTACAAAATTAATAGCGCCATCTAGTTAGGTCTTACGAGGTTAACAGCGCCATCTACGTGCCATACCGATGTAACATCGCCGTCTCTTTTCTCACAAAGTTTATAGTGCCACCTAGTTAAGTTATACAAAGTTAATAGCGCTATCTAAGTAGGTATTACGAAATTATTAACGCCATCTTATTATGTATGTAACGAAGTAGTATAAGAGAAGTTTCAAGTTCTCAAATGAAGATTTTAGCGCCATCTAGTTGACTTTCCAAGTTAATAGTCCATCTAGTTATATCTAACGATGTTAATAGAACCATCTAGTTACGTGTTACGAGGTCAATAGTGACATCTAGTTTTTGCGCCATCTAGATGTTCGGAACTTTGCGTAAGTTCGCTTCAGGGCGATAAAAAAATTTAAGACTATACCTGTAATATATTCGCTCTATGACAGAATAGTTTTATTCTGTAATTAGTAGGTAGGTACTAAAGTTTCTACATTTAATGTTAATGATAATAATTTAACAATTTAAATAGTGTTTAAATGTAATTTTATAATACCTAGTGTTTTAATATAAAATTGTAAATATAGTTTACTGTACAGTGTGTATGAACAATAATAGAAAGAATAAAAACACATAACTTTTTAGGTATCCCAAATGTAAAAATACCTTAAAGTTTCTATAATCTAATATATATTTGTTATTTTCTCGCTATTAAATGGAAAAGTTGTAAGTATGTATTACGCGATAGCAAAGTACATTTTTTGTTTATTGTGCCTTGGAATGCCTCACTAGACTCAGAATTCTAATTTACCTAATACATACTTCCTAGCTCGAATCCTTCACTAGCCCGGGATTTAAACTAGGCAACCACAACAAAAACAAACTTTGCCATCTTGTTGAACAAATAACTATTGTTTATTAAATTGTATCCTCCTGTGCCAACCCTACCAAAATAGGTATAAATTTTGCTCGCTTCTTAGAAGCTTTCTCCTCTGTGGCATAACCTTGTAAGAACTGCCTTTTACACCTATCGGCACGCAAGTATCGTTTGTGTAAATTAATACCTACATAAATTTAAGTCAGCAGTTATACAGAAACAAAGAGGGTTACTTCATGCTTTAACGTTTCTATTTGGATCATTAATACCTATTGTTCTAATTGTTCCAGATACGCGCTGACTTTTACTTTCGCATTCTTATTTGGTTCGGGACTGTGGGCACCCTATATCATTGTGTGGTATTCAATGGCCAAGAGAACAATGTAGTTCTATAAAGTTAAAATAAAACTTAACATATTGTTAAATTATTTGTCACATAATACTTACCTATTCTCAATGAAACTATCTTATTAGCACCATATAGCACTAGTGTTCGGTATTGTTAAATTATTTGTCACATAATACTTACCTATTCTCAATGAAACTATCTTATTAGCACCATATAGCACTAGTGTTCGGTTCTATAATTTTCAGTAATTATAGGGCTGTTTTTGCCTGGGACTGCAAGAAAAACGTGGCACCTGGGCGCAGGAACTAAATGAATATAGAGTTACTTAGTTAGTTTATTAGTTTTTGTCTGAGTATTAGAGATTCCATCAACATAATCGAATTAAAAAATTTCAAACTTCGAGGAAAAAGAGTAGAAAATCAAAAACCATTATTTTTTAAACCAGCGAATCCGCAAGAGCTATTGATCCTGGCCTGAGCTACTTTTTTTGTCCTGTGAAGGAAATAGTTTACAGGTGGCATGGCATAGACCTCCACTATTATCTAAAGGAGAAAAGATATTAAAACATCGATCCAGTAAGTTGGCTTAAATGTGGCAACTATTATTACCAATTGGAAATGATAAAGACTAACCAACGTCACATTTTTACGCTGGACACCATAAAAATAAAATAATAATTAAATAATGAAATACAGCCTTATTTTATTAAGAAGCAATATATGCTACATATCGTTAAGATTTAAGTATGAAATAATTAGTAACTACTATTAACACAATATTTTGAACACCAGGCCAGATTAGAAGATGTTCAGTATCTTGTATCAGAGTTTATCGATTACAAATAAACAAAAAAAAATCTTTCCTCTTTGTAATATAAGATTTGATAGATCAGTAACTGAACTGTTCTTATTTCATTTCGCTCAATCTATTGAAATTAACCGATTTTATAAACTTTAATATCAGTTGTTTTTGTGATTTGCTGCGCGTGCTGCTGCTAATCACAAAAAAAAACTGGTCAATCACAAAAAGGGATGTTTAATTATAGCATTTTTGTTCTTTGCAGCGAAGTTTATTGTTTGGTTTGTCAAAAGGGCGTCCAGTATAAAACGGTTAATTTAGGTTTTTTGAACGTTACTTATTCGGCTCGTTACCGGAAAACAAAAGGGTACGATAACGGTATTCAAATAAACCGGTCATAACCGGTTTCAATATACTTATTGGTTTAAAAAACCGGTTAATTGAAACCGGTTATTTTGATGCCTGAAAATATTATACAAAATAATGTCCTAAGTACACTAACGTAATAAGAAATACTTTTGTGCTAGGTACCTACTTTTAATGCGTACCATGCGAACAACCACAGACTATCCAAAACACGATTTGAACAATCTTTCGTTACTTTCTAGTGTTAAGTATATTATGTATTGTATGTATGTTAAATATAAGAAAAACAAATACAATTAAATAAGATTTACTTGTAGACGTACTTCTTTATTATTTTCTTTACAATTTGAAAATTAACTACACCATATGTCACCAGATTGTTTATATCTTCAGACTATGGAGGGTAGAGGTAAGGAGAGTCACCTTATATGGGAGAAAAGTTGAAAAAGTGTCCAGTTGTATGCGCTAAATAACAGTTCAAAAATCCTCCACAATGGCGCTGGTGGATGCACAGGGTATGGTATGAATGTAGCAATCGTAGATGAATTGAAGTATGCCGAGTTAAAAAATTTAATGTCATTATCGACTAAAGTAGTTAATTATTGAGAATTTCAACAACTTACGTTATACAAAATATTGTGGTAAATATAACCTTACTTCCTTGTTTATTTTTCAAGCCTACTCTAACAATATATTTTATATTTGGCGCTTCTTTTAAGAGTTACCTTGATGCAAATGTGGCGCCATCCTAATTTAATACATTTTGACGACACTTTTTCATATACACAGATGATCCTCCTTACCTCTACCCTCCATACTTCAGACAAGTAAAAAATAAATAGCCTGTAGGTAATTATATCAATAATTATGGTTGTTAAAAAAATTTCTTGTTGCAAACCATTGATTTAATATGTTACTAGTATTTGTAAGCTCATTGAAGCAAACGAACAAAGTATGATGTATTGATTTAATAAGTTACTTCTACATGAAATAATATCTGATCCGAAGTATTAAAAAACTCGTCGGACAAAATGGTTGACGTTGCCACAAAATATATACCTATTTTGTGGCAACGTCAACCATTTTGTATTTCATAGATTTTAGAAGTTACACATTTTGACACAAGATAGAGACGTCTTTTTCTTTCATACTAAGTTTTGCGTATAATAAAAAGAGACAATGTTATAAATGTCATGTTTTCCCAATTAATACATTATATTCGTATACCCTATAATTGTATAGACACCATAGCGATGTCGCTGTTTTCTTTATAGTCGTAAAAATGTAATAGGCCCGTTTTGACATTTGTGCAAGACCATAGAATGTAACTTGGAACGAAACTGAAAGAAACAAAAAAATAAAAATCAATTACATACAGTGTTTTAAAAAATACGTAAATTTTTTTGGGACGTTAAATAATACGAAAGAATATATCGCGAGTATTCTTTTTGCGCTTACTTCATAGTAGCATGCAATTTATAATTGTTGCGAAACGTTCCGAAAACAGTTACGTTCTCAGTCTTTTTTTTTTTATACTAGAGCTGTAACCATTTTTTTACTGAATATCGAAATTATATATTGTGTAGTTATTTTTACTGCAACGAATGAGCTTGGTTCTCAAAATGGGTTCTAAATAATGAGTCTGAGTTGATGTATCTGACCAAGCGGCACATGACTGAAGCGTCCCCGCGCGCACTGCGCAGTTTTTCGTTCCTCATCTTGTAAAGTTGACTGTGCGCTCGTTTAAGTTTGATATATATTGTTTACTTTTACGTTAACTATGGCTCTTCTATTTTGGACATTAATTTAAACATAGTGATTTGACTCGATTTTTGTGTTTGTTTTTATATAGTACTAACTCTGTTTCAACATGTTGAAAAGTGGACGTATAATCAACATCCAGTTACGCGTATTGGTTGTGAAGTTAAAGGAATACTTTGAACGAACGAACACTTTACAATACATAATAATATCAATCCAGTACTGATACTAACTTGAATTGATTTATCGTGAGTATCGAGTACAGAGTCTTATGGTTCCATAACTAGTTACGTCGCGATGACAAATGTCAAAACGGGCCTATTATATTTTTACGACTATAGTCTGAGCCTGGACGTTAGACTTTTTGTTATTAAATTTATTCTTATCGTCTGTGGTGGCCATTCATGTTCTGTTTATTAAGTGTGGTGGTGGCTCGAGCAGTGATTTTAATATTATTATTTTTTAACAGCTTTTGTAATTGTATTAGCAAATTAATGTTTCACCCAAAAATTTACTATCCCAACAATGAGACGCCACACTTGTAATTTCGGTTAATTTGGATTTTTGAAGATGTCGCGATATTTTTTTGTTCTATGGATTGGTGAAATTATTCCGAGAGTTTTCCTAAAAGAATTTATTCAGCGACGCTTTAGCTAAATGCAAATGATTACCTTTATTGTTTTATTTGGTAGTGTTGTGTGAAGTTATTAAAATGGAAGTTTTGTTTATATTGTGCCTCGTTTCATTCGGACTGGCTTACGATAAAGGTAATTACTAAGTCTAACTTTAGAGCACAGTTTTCTGTATCTGCATTCAACTATGAAACGCTAATTATTGTAAATTGTTGTATTCAACGTATAACAACCGGTTGATGAAGGATTTGTTTATTTATAGCGTCCTTTTATGGTGCCAGCTACATTTCCTATCCACTTCAGGAAGCTAAAGGCGTTACGGACATAAGCTTTAGATTCCGCACCCATTTGTCTGACGCTCTATTATTACTAGCAGCAGGCAAAACAGATTACTGTATGGTATGTATTAAAATTCTCTATGGAGTGTATTTTCCAAAGATTTAACTAGCCTTGATATGAGGAGATATGTTTTTTCCAGTTTTAATAAACCACTCCTTTTAGTATCTCTATTCTAATCTCAATTTATTTCTCTGTTACTGCATAAAAAAGAAACTAAAAAATAGACTTTTGTATCAACAAATATAAAAAAAAAATGGTGAGTGTATATGTTTACCATTTGCAAATTTTTTAAAGTTGTGTTGGATTTACAAATTTTATATGATGTTACATTTCTATGTTACAAGTATCAGAATGTGCTATAACAAAAAAAGCTTTGTAGGATTAGTTTATTTCTCTTATTATCATCACAAAAGATTAAAGTGCAAATGCTGTGTAAGACCTCCTCAAGATAGAAAGACTGCTGAGTTTCTTACTTGCTGTTGACATATTCTGTCTTCCGAACAAGAGGTAGAGACCCTACAGACAGACAGACTTGACATTTCAATTAAGGTGCATTTTTATTTAAGGTGCTTGAAATGAATACCTGAAACAAAATATAAATTATCACCCATTACTGGCCCAATAAAAGAGCACAAGTTTCCTCAAAAAATAAGTCTTTGCAATCCCACTGCAGTAAAGCAATTTGAAGAAAATATCCCATATTCTCCCTTCTTTATCCCAGAATTTCAAAAATTTCTTATCATAGTTCTTTATTGTTTATGTTATAATCAATATGATTTTGAAAATATTTATTACTGTAACAAAAAAATTAACAAGCTCATAATAGGAGGTAAGCTCAAAATATTTGCAGATATGTTTGAACAAATGTACCATTAGTATAATGTTATTGGTTGCCAAATTTTTACATCACAAAATTACTTTTTATATGAAGTACTACACAGTGTTGTATTTCTGTATGTATAAAGTTGTTTGTATATAGTTTTTATTCCAAAGTTCTATAGGAACTGATATTAATATAAGACTTGAGTTGATATTGTTCTGAAATTCAATGTGTTAACACATATATATTATTTTAGATTCGACTTGAAAGTGGTAGATTAAAACTGCACATTAACCTTGGAGCGGGGGAGAGTGAACTGTCATCATCAAAGGGCATTAACCTTAACGATACAGAATGGCATTATGTGAGCATTATCAGGAGAGAAGCAAATCTTACTATGAAGGTATGTACATAGTTTTATTTTGATTAGCTTAGTATATAATTTTCCATACTTGTGGTAGAATAGATTGGTTTTATGAAGATAATGGTATTGTAAAGACTTCTTTAAGTGTAATAAAACCATTTATCAATATAAAAATATGTTAATAATCAAATTGAAGGCACGTTTAGCTTTTATAATTTTCCCATTACCTTTGTTAGTAAAACAAAAGTTTAAAATGATTTTCAGATTTTAGTCCACAACTTATATTAGAGCCAGAGTGACAGAGCTTGTCTATAGAAGTACTATGGTCTTGCTTATGTCTGCTGCAAAGCAGCATTGTTGAAATGCTGTGTTCTGGTTTTAAGAATGTAATTACAGGCACATTTGAGCTTTAATAATTAGCCCATCACCCTGAAAATACAGAAGGCTTTATAAGTAAAACAAAAGTTTAAAACAATTTTCAGATTTGAATTCACAACTTATATTAGAGCCAGAGTGACAGAGCTTGTCTATAGAAGTACTATGGTCTTGCTTATGTCTGCTGCAAAGCAGCATTGTTGTGTACTGGTTTTAAGAATGTAATTACAGGCTGATGATGCTTAACACCTATGGCTCAGGTTAATAGACACAGGGCAACACTTAGTAGGGTGTGCTTTTTGTGTTCCCTGCGAATTGTTGCTTGTAGGTAGCAATGATTACGAAAAAAAATACTGAACCATTGGGTTATTTGTTATGTTATGTAATGTTATGCACCTTCTACCTACAACTTTGTTAGCACAGATATTCTCGCTGTTTCTTGATGTTTCTCACTGTATAGAACTCTTGGCCCTCATCTTCAAACCTTTGGAAATCTTTTCCCTTAAAAATACCAGCAAAAATTTATTTTGTATACAATAGTAATACATGATAAATAATTATGACTGTTGTGTATGCAACATAAATCAAATCTTTAGGCAACATCCCAAGATATTGTCTTGCTCTATTGCCTTCTATGAATTCTTTAATTAAGTTATTTGTTTAATTTTTATATGTTTAAGCATCAGTATTTTACTGTAGATGATGCTCTTGTTTTATAATTATAATCCTTATTTTGGGGATGTTTTAAGATTTAGAAGAAAAGTTTTTAATATAAAAGCGCCATTTTAAAATATTACTGCATCAAGCAATGATTAAGACAAGAATACTACTATTATTATTTTCAACATTATAAGTAAGCTTTCTGTACTACAGAGTAGAAAAACTTATTACATTAATATAAGAGAAAATTGCTTATGCTATTTTAGTATAATATTCTAAGATTTTAGCTCGGATTTTTTTGCAATATGAATGATGTACTCTGAACACATTCGCTCTGAACTTGGTGTTGAGTTTCCAACACAGTGTCTGTTTGTGAGTTAAAAACAACTCACATCAAAGAACATCAAAGGATGTACATCATCACAATAAGATAAGTGATTCCTATTCGCAAATCAATGACTCGTCACACAGCTGCTATGTTATTTACTCTATTAATAACTAAAAAAAAAAGATTTTTAAATTATCTAAAATGGAACTCGGTAAAATTTTGTGTAATGTCTTTTGAAGCCATCAATAACTGAACTTTACTGAGAAATTTAAGAATCTGAATATATATATTTTAAAAAACTCATATTATTGCAATAATTATTTTCCACTTTAAAGCCAAAAAAAACCTATTCTCCATTCTTGGAAACATGCACAAGAAGTCGTTTTGTTATGTTGATATATTATGATTATATTATATACTCTGTCTTATTCTGAAGTCAAAACTTTACAATCTACATGCCACATTTAATTCAACCAGCAAAAAAGAAAAAGAGACAAGATATTCGTAGGGGTTTTTCCTGAGTGTGTTCGAAACCCATCCGCCCGTATTAATCATTGCCTCTCAATAATTGAAATAAATATGTATGAACTTATCAACAATGCCTGTGTTGTTGGATGGCCCAATTGGATGGAGATTTTATGATTCCATTTGGTTGTGCCTACTGGCAGAATCCAAAACCTCGCAACGTTATTAATGACGGACGAAATAAATTTTACCTATTATGTACGAGAAATATTGAATGCAGTTTTGGGATTTTGCCAAGAAAATGGATTGAGTGCACTTTCAATACATTTGGGTTTTTGAATTTTCTCTGCCTTAGGTATATGACTTGTATGTGTAATATTTATATTTAGTTATTGAACTCCATGTAGGGCTGCCTGAAGGTAGAAATTGTAATTTGTAACTTTTTGTATATTTAATATTAATATCTCACGTAAGTTTCTTTCCACCTCAATCTGAAATTGCTGAACGGATTATGATGAAATCTTGGATGTTAAAATAATACAGTGTAATATACAATAAAATAATACAATATAATAATACAGTACTTCCCAAAACCCATTAGAATGTTAAATATGCAAAATTGAGTTAGTTATTATTTATAGTTTAAACGGGTATACACGATAATATTTTTTTTGAGTTATGATATTTCGACTCAGTTACATGGATCGTGGTTACGACCGTCCGGGGTATGTACCCGTTTAAATATTTACACTGTCTGTGTGTGTTGTGTGTTGTATTGCTGAATAACCACGAAAACCTAAGTTTAAAAACTTCAGTTAATTAGTTCGCTATTCATTCATATAGCAATTTAGTAGCATTAAAAACATTAGAGAAGTAAGTATAACAAGAAGATAAAACATGCGAGCGAAGCCGCGTGCACTCCTTGTAAGAAAATACATTTTTTAAAGTATCGTTTTAATCTTTTTAATTCCACATATCTTAATTAAGAAGGCTTAAAAGGTTGCAGCGAATATAATTATTAAGTTTTCAAGGGGACAGCCTGTGTAATACAAGCTTTCAAGTGTATGAGTCAGCCGACACAGTCCATTGATTATGTCAATGACTTCGCCTCATTATTTTTAGGTTGACGACAACATTGTGAAGAAGAGGTTACCGGGCCGCTTCTTCGAGTTAAACATCCATTATGGCATATTTCTCGGAGGGCAAGGCGATTTTTCGGAACTATTTCTCGGTCATATGGAAAATTTTCGCGGATGCATGGAAGATGTATGTAACATTTAATTAGAATACAATTTTGTGGCTATTTGCTATGACTGAAGTTTTTAACAATAATTCTTATGTAAGTACGTTTTAGGACGTTCATTAAAATATTGAAATAATTCTTCAAGTTGAGAATTAATTTCATGTTTGGGCAGTAATCGTTGTCGATAAAATATGTCAAATTTATTCCTTAGTTAGGTTACCAGCTCTAAGTAAAGCCTGCTTAACAGCTTACTGAGTGAGTAAGAGCTAATCAATCTTCTACGAACATTATCAAAGTCATATATGACATGGTGAATCTTGCTAAGTTATGCTTTTGACCACTTTTAGTTTAAATTCTTAACTTGAGCGGGAGGACTATCTAATATCAAGAATTGCAATAAATCACAAGTTGTGTAATACACCTGAGACTGACTTGGTTTGTACCTGAAGATGGTTTTATATTTGAAATACGTGTTTAGGTTTACTACAACGGAGTGAAAATAATTGAAAAAGCTCGAAGCCGCAGTGGTTCAGTTCACGTAGAAGGAGTGACGTGGAATTGCGCCCCAGAGTTCGATGCCGATATTAACTCTGACATTAGTTTCATTGACGAGGGCGCCTATTTGATTCTACCGAAAATTAACTCAAGAGCGGGAGGAAGGTATGTCTTTACAGGTGTCTTTGTGTGATAGTCATAATTAGACGTATTAAGTATACGATTGGCGCAGTGGGCAGCGACCCTGCTTTCTGAGTCAAAGGCTGGGTCCACAACTGGAAAATGTTTGCGTGATGAACATGAAAGTTTTTTAGTGTCTGGGTATTTATCTGTATATTATAAGTATTTATCTACTTTAAAATATTCATCAGTTAACTTAGTACCCATAACACAAGCTACGTTTACTTTGGGGCTAGATGGTGATGTGTGTATTGTCGTAGTAAAATTATTTTATAAAATAAAAATACTTGTAGTAACAATTAAGATTGTATACTTTATTAATTTACAACCGCGCAGCGTTGCCAATAAAATCGATTGAACGATATGTTCCCCGATACGACTATAATGCGAGCTGTCCCCCGCCGTACCAAATACCGAAATCATTATTTATACATCATGTGTTGTGCAGCAAAGGATGACCTGTTGGCAAACAATCAAAAAAGTTTCACAATAAAGCAGCAAATTGATCCGTGTGCAAAATTTTCTTATGACCAAAATCGATGCTGGTACATGAGTCACATCAGGTGTAGGGACTCTTGAGTTATAAGACAAAACATCTTCCTACATTGAAGTGCCGTGATGAAATGTTATCGTAATATAATATACCGTGCACCGAGCGGTGGCTGCTAATTACCTGTGGGATGCACGCGGATCATATTTCTTGTAGTTCCTATAAGTTCAATATCGACCTAATAAACAACGTGTAACAGAATTAATAAATAATATTGAAAGATGCATAAGTATATTATCATATTTATCTTTTCATACAAACGAATTAAAAACATAATAAGTGTTCATTTATGACATTATTGAAGATGAAAGACCGCGTGCATAGTACCTACGCTACGCGACGCGTAAAGTGTCAGGAGTCACATGATATTAATTTTACATGTGATTTAAGGGCTGTATCGGATTTATTTTAGTAAAAACTATAGAAGTGATTTACTCAAAAACGATTACGTTTTCGGTTTCCCAGATAAGTTTCAGAGACAGTACATGTACCTCTTAAACCTGTAAAGTAATATTTCGGTTTTCATTTACACGTTGCATTGTTTTTTCCTTTTAAAGAATCAAGTCTTCGTGCGCTTAAAAGCTAGCAGCACCTAGTTCCTAGCTAGAGCTAGTGATAACTGTCTTATTCTGTATTAAGTTAACTAACTCAGTGTGTTTCAGGTGGCAGATAGAATTCAAAACGATAACGCCAAACGCAATCATCTTATACAATCCCGGTGGCGGCCGCGGTTCTGATTACTTGGCTGTTGAGATATTGGAAGGAGTTGTGAGGGTTAAGATGGCTCGTGGACAGATCGTACATACGGAGAGAGTGAACGATGGCCAGTGGCATAAAATGCATCTGCTCTTCAACCCCTCTCTTATCGAGGTCAGTGTTTTACTATATTTATTTACATTACTGGCAGATTTTCTGCCAGTAATGTCAAGTGGGCAGCATCTGATTGAACCTACTATTATATTCTTTGGTAAGCGAATTTCATATGAGTTTGCTGTGCTTGTACTATAAAAATTAAGGAATACATCATATGGGAGATATTTTCTTTGAATACATTATCTCTAAAAGGTATTAGAATACGATGACGAAATAAATATGATTTGTCGTGTGGTTTTGCCGTGCCGAAGATAACTATGCGATCTTTTAAGTTTGCTTTAGTTACGTTTGTGCTTAGCTCGATCCATCCTACTTAGATAAACCACGTAATAGTTGTTGTGTACACGTAAAGAGTTTATTTTAACCTTCGCAGTTTGTATGTAAGTTGAATTTTTTTATTTAATAGGGGAAAATTATTTTATTTAATTTTTTACTTTACACACGTTGCATTTTTGTACACTGGGTATTTAATTAGTAACAAAACTTAATTAAGTATTATTAGTTCATGAAGTTGATGATCTACTTACAGTAAAAATGCCTTTTCACCAGTGTACATATTCGGAGCGCGGTCTCCGAATTGAATTGGGTTAATCTCAGCTTTTGCTCGATCAATTATAAAATGGATATTACTTGCTGGAACTTTGCATTTTTTGTTACGTAATATTTGTTTAATGGACCTTTTTTATGTACTTACGTTATATTTTAAACCTTTAAATCTTGCTTTGCTATATAAGATAATATTATGCACGGGCTATTTTTTATTGTTACTTTAAAATGCAATTAGAACTTCTGAGCAATATTTGTTTGTTAAATCTTCTCTTTGTTGCCTGAAAGACGGACAACAAACTCATTCAAATAATAATAGTAGACAAAACTTAAAATGCTTTGCGCTTTTTTATTCAAGTACAAGTTACCTATTTCCTGTATGTCTAAGACGGTAACGGGCTAGCCCTGTGTGGGCTGTTAGGGTACGAGTTATATTAAACTTATTCTTCTAATCTTTATCTACGCGTCATCGTACCGGAACACTTAATCGCTTAGCGGCGTCTTCGACGGGATGGTGGTAAACCATGGCCGAAGCCTCCCGACAGAACTGTCCATAGAAAATTCTAGAATTAAAAATTCCTAAATTGCCCCAGCCGGGGATCGAATCCGGGATCTTTCACTTAAAACTACAACTCTCACTGCACCAGGGAGGTCGGTTGCATACATTTTTGCGGAAGCGGTTATAGCGCATTGGGTAGGCTCGACTTCATTTTCGGGGGACCGAGCTAGGATCGCATAACGCACCTCTAACTTTTCTAAGTTATTAAAATATCACTTGCTTCAACGGTGAAGGGAAACATCGTGAGGAAACCTGCTTGCCCGAAAGTTAGCTTTCGGGCAAGCAGGTTTCCTCAGCATGCCGGATCGAGTTCCGGAGGTAAATCTCATTTCCATCTGTCCTTCAGAAAGTGGTGTTAAAAAGATTTCTCCGTAGCAGAAACTAGTTTACCTGGAAGTGTCATACATAGTTTCACATTGCGGGGAAATATCGTGCACGTGCATATTCCATGTGAATGTTTATCGGGTTAAGTATATTATCGTTTCTTTTTTGTTTTTGTTAAAAACCTGTTATGATAAAATGATAAATGCTGGCTCAGCGAAATACTGTGTTTCAATATTACTACCTCGTGTTGAGATGTAAAGACTGAGAATGAAAGAATGAGATTTCCTTCTTCTTTAAGAAATATCCAATTTCAGCTCGGAATTAGGAAAAAAGTATCGCCAGTTACTATCACTACCACGTCCTAATAATCGTTAGGTTAGGTACCCAATAGGTTTGATGATACGAGACACAATCATAATATATACCTACTGTAAATGTTATACAGTACGGCGATTTTTGCAAATGGTATTCTTTATAGTATAAAAACAGCCATAAGAATTCCGACGTTATGTCATATTGATTTGACAGGGCTTTAAAGTTTAAATATATTACGACAGTACAAGCATATTTCGTTTTGTAATTATTTATCAATGTAATTGAAATAATTGAGTTTTCGGGTTCATTTTTGCGAAAATATCTAATCTTCCAAATTTCAAGATTTTAAGATAACCGTCAATTACGTGAATTTATAAGTTTTAATAATCAGTCTGTGAGGAATCGAGTAGTATGAAAATACGTTTTAAAAACCAGTAGACATTTACTTTTACCGCAATAAGAGATAGTCTTAATTAGTCTTTAGTAAAATATTATTTTTGATAGTGGGCTTACACACAGATGCCATTCTAAAGATTCTGAAGATCCTATAATAAACCCGTTGTTCTATTATGAGGTACGGAAACCAAAAAATGCGAACATTTAGAAGCCCCAACAATATGAAGTTTGTCAGAAAGTCAACTGAGAATACATTAGTTTCAAGTGTTTAATACATCTATCTACGTTGCGCAATTAGATGGAGGCATTTGACCTTATTTTTATTCAAGCATGCAACGAGGTCGTGATTCGAAATCTAATAGCTACAGTGGAACTGTCGAATGCATTGCTTTGGGCTATCGAATCTCAAGATGGCAATTTAAATTGATATCCCGGTTCAATAGCTTTATGAAATGTTGAGCATTTATAGTTTTAGTTTCAGTTATAGGTAGGTACTTTAAGTTTATTCTCGCTGACACTTGATAATGATTGTCACCTTCCTCGGATTTCGTTACGTAAGCCCTCCACTGAGCATTGGAACAGTCTGGTCGGTCGATCTTTACATTGAGTGGAAGGGTCTTGAAGTAGTAGTAATAGTTTGCATCGTACATTTCTAAGCCGAAGATTTATTAGAAATATAGAAATATAGATTGACTCGTTTGTCTTATCATAGGCATTCATTCATTAAGCATTGCTAACATGTAATACGCCACATGAGGCCAGAATGGGGGGTTAAGCTCTAAATTCCGTGTAGCTTTAAGAAAGGACGCCTGTACCTAGCAATGTTTTTCTACCAAAGAATACTCAATAACAGTCCGGTGTCAGAGCCAGGGCTGCCAGATCGATTCTTCCTGTTATCGGGAAACCTGTTATCAATAACCGTTTTTTTGGGATTTTATGGCTTCGGTCGGAAGAAATAAAAAAATAAGTTAATAATATTAATTATACATAATGTATTAGGTAAACAAAAATATTTTTGCATTGCACTGTAGATATAAGAAAAAAAAACATAGTGGGTATTTGTGGCACATAAGATAAGAACAGAATGAGCATGATTATTGTTTGATTTTGTTTTTGCCATAAGTATTTGTCATTTTTTTTGTGTATTGTTTGCAAGTTTCGTTAGACGAAAATGTGAACTTAAAATTATCGAACTTGTTTTTCGGGAGATTATTTGCTTGGAGTCGGGAGGACATACAAAAAATTCGGGAGAATCCCGCCAATTCCCGACCGTCTGGCAACCCTAGACTCAGAGCGTTGTCCACTTTCGTTTATCTGATTACACGGTAATTAATCGCTAACTTGTGATAACTAATCCGCATTAGAGGAGGATAGGGGTCTAAGCTTGAAATCCCGTTTAACTAAGAGGAAGGAGGCCTCCGTTTGTTAAAATATACTCAGTAACAGTTCACTACCAGGGTATTGGAGCTGTCCACTTCCGATAAACTAACTCGAGACAACTAATCCGCATTAGAGCAGGATCTAAGGAGCGGGGTCTAAGCTGGAAATCCTGTTACGCTAAGAGAGAGGAGGGCTACGGTATTAGAGCTTTCCACTTCCGTTCATTAAGAGCATGGTACTCATTAGCTGTCTTGTGATAGCTACCGCATAACTAACCGCATTAGAGCAGGATGGGGGGTTTACAGCTAAGACAGGGGGCCAGTGCCAAGCATTGCACATTGATTGGCTAGGGCGATAAAATCCAATTATCCGATTTTATTTATATATTTGTATAATTTCAAATATTATTTATTGCACCACCGACCTCTTTTCTATGTTTTTTCCTTTTACGCCATTGGTTGCCTGGAAGAAATCGCTATGTAGCGATAAGGCCACCAAATTGTACTCTCTTGATATGTATTCATATCTCTGTAACTACTTTTTCCTTTGGTGTACAATAAAAGTGTATTCATTCATTCATCCGTTTTTCTATTTATATTGTCTAGAAAAATGCAAGTGTTTTCTTTCTTGTGGATTATTCACCTGGCTAATCATGTCGACCTGCCCAGGTCAATATTTCCGCCTTAACTGGCGCTACGCTTCTCTGTACCAGTGAAACTAAAGCCCGATTATGATTGATATTTTACCAGTTAAAATACTTGCGATTGTATTTTTCAATAATTATTAACATTTTGTGGGAAGCGATAGCTACATTGTAATGTATTTAAAACTATAGAACAATGTCATTTTTTGTGAAATATATGATTCGCTGCAATGCTTGCGTTGCGTGCGATTTGCTATGCGTAAATCTATAATGTTAGGATGTACATATAACTTGTCACTACACAATTTATTCTTCTTATTCTCTCTATAATCTTTCTTCTTGCTCTTATCCCGCTTTAAAGTGTCGTCACAACAGCAGACTAATTGTTTGGGTCGTGACAATTTTTTCCGAGGTACCCACTCTGGGAATTAGCAGACATTAATTTAATGTTATAATTATTACCTATCATCATCATGAATACACGTTATAATGTTGGCAGATCACATATATAACTATGGTAGGTACATTAGGTGCTATCATGTAGTATTCATTAGGCGTATATATATTATATGATGTATATGACGTACATTAAGACATGTACGTCATTATACATCATCTCCAACACTGAGAAAGTAAAGTAGTATAAGACGGTTCGGACGGTAGTGCTTCTTCAGCATCTAAAATAATACAGACTTGAATACGGCGTATGAACCAGAATGCAACGATAAATTGTGGTACTGTTGTCTTAGAAATAACCCTAATATGGGAGATAGCCAAAAGATGTGTACCAACAATATTTTTTTTTCTCCCATTGTCGGTTTTTTTACATAAATTATTAGTGAACACCATGCGAATATTATTTGCGGGTCTATTACATTATCATTGGACTTGTTTTTATAGGCGGTCTTTGCGCAATTCTAATATAGTTTGTTAAAATTTGTAAAATCAGGTCTATTAATTGTGATTGTGTGCTAATTAAATTTTAATGCGACATAATCTAGAGCAAATCCTCGCGATAAACAATAAATTCAAGCAAATCAGGGAAGAAACTGCTGAGCAGTGTCTACATACAAAAAAGAGTTAAAAATTCTTACAGTAACGGTGCTTTTTATTTGCTTTCAGCTTTCCATAGATAACATAGCGATGAGCACTCGGATAGAAAGTGGTGGCACAAGATATCTAGATCTGTGGGACTCCTTCTACCTTGGTGGCATAGAGAGTGAGAAACGGCAGAAGGCTTTCTCAAAAGGCATCAAGGCAGCTGATTCTAGTATTATGGTAAGTCCTTCTTCTTCTCTCTGGGCAGTTTTTTGAGTCCCATTTATACATATAATAAAGTTAATACTTAATAAACCGACAACAATGTAAAGTTGGGGCATAGCGGTACATATCTACTTTGTTTCAAAGCACAAGTTTGTCGACGCTGCTATAGACAGCGCTTTTTCTCTTAAAATAAACATCAGTAGTTCAATATTTACGTTATACAAAACAAGCAGCATTAATGCCCGTTTTCACGAACGACGGACAAGGGAATGCCAAAATAAGTATCGTATAATCAAAGAAGATTCCTAGGCATACATTCCTTACACCAATCGATTTTCACTAGGCAACTCGTATTACCTAACTTATCTATGGTTCTTTCCACTAGGTGTGGTATTTTGTGTTTGCATTGTCATATTTTTCATTTTTCGCATGGAGTAAAGGTTATTAAAAAAAAACCAATTTATATTGCACCTGTCAAGAGTCAGTTTACACCTAAAATTTACGATCCGCCGAAACGGTGTCGAAACTTTAGACGGCGCCTAACGCCAACGTTCGTGAAACGTTTTCTTCTATAAGAAACAACTAAATCATTAGAATCCGATTAACGCGATTCCTAGGGTTGTGAAAACGGGTATAAGTCCATCAAGAGAAATACTCAAGTGTCACCAGTGGCGTGCATAGAGGGTATGCAGATGATATAAAATGAAGAAAATCTCCATTACGAGTATAAAAAACTTAAGGATAGGCATTCTAAGAGGGTATAAAAAGCCTTCCCTTTAGTATTTATAACTCGTAGTGTAGATTTTCTAAATTTTATATTATCTGCGTACTCTGTGCATACCCTCTAACTCTATCAGGTCTATGCATGCCACTGTGTCTTACAGAGTAGCAAACTTACGTGTCGAGACCTGTGACAGCTGTGCGTCCAGAGAAGTCGTAGGAAAATACCCTGACAATATCAATGTTTTTAAATCCTCAGGGCTGTATCAGACCGATCGAGGTGGACGATAAGATAATAGGTTTACCGAACGCAGTGGTGACTTACGGAGTGAGTCCAAGGTGCGTGTGGTGGTATCCTTGCCACGCCGGTCCTAGCCCGCCTTGTGTGTCCCGCGCCACTTGCGAGCAACACGGAGTGGATCACTTCACTTGCAAGTGTGACACGGATCTGTGCATCAACCCGGACTACGCTGAGAAGTATAAGGTATAATTAATTTTAGCGTGCATTACTCTACTAGTCAAGTCCTTTCATTTGATACCCATATTGCCCTCAATATGAAAAATTCCCACAAATTGTGAAATGAAAATTAATTCGCTATTATGCGGTAGTGGCTATCTGGGATTTAAAATTTGTCATACTGTATAGTATTCTACTAGTCAAGCCCTTTCATTTGATACACATTTAGAGAGAGTTTTTAAAAGATCTGTAATCCGAATTTCATCAAACACAGCGAAGAACATTCCCGCCTAACTCGCCTTTCAAACAGAAAAAGAAAAAAACAAAATCAAAATCGGTTCATCGGTTTGGAAAAAAACTATCACACTAGACATCCCACACACACACACACAGACACGTCAAACAAATAACAGCCCGTTATTTTAGCCACGGAGGTTATAATTAGAGGAAGCCCGCGACTTTGGTCGCGTTTATTTTGGGTTAAAAAAAAACGCGCAGGAACCTTTTATCTTGCGGGGATAAACTGTATCATGTAGCCTTATTGCAAACTATTTCTGTACAACCAAAAAAATAAAAAGCCGTTAAGCCATGCCTAACTATTTATACCGAGGGTAACGGTTACCAGCAGCTTTTAATACTACATATGTGCCAACGAATACATCCATCTTCAAGATGCCAACTACATGTTTGCCAAATTTCATCAAGATCATTTTAACGGTTGAGCCGAACATAGGTAGCAAACAAAGAGACTCTTACAATATTAATGTGGATAAAGCTGAAGAGTTTTCCTTTTTGTTTCATCGATAACTAAGTTTTCCGGATTTTAATAGGTTACAAATTGCTTTGCAGATACTGTGGTTAGGAATACAATTAAATAATGACAGTGTATAGTCAGGACATATTTGAAAATTTAATGTACGCTCATAAAAACATTTCTAAATTTAAGAAAAAAATGTGACTTCAAGAAACATTAGAAGTAAGAATAAACTTACAGTGCAATCTACTAGGTTACATAAAATTCATAATTCGTTTAAAGGAAATTGCATACAATTCTACATCAAACTACCAATTGAAATCTTGGAGATGTCTCTTAAAAAGTTCAAAGTTTGTATTAAACGTAAGCTTATAGAAAAGTCCTATTATAGTATAAAGGACTACGTAATCGATAATAAAGCTTGGGTGTAAATTATTGCTCTAACCAGGTTGCTCTTCCAATAATTCGAAATGACAACAAAAAAAAACACCCGGCTAAGTTTGTTGTGGGCTTCTTCTTAGACCAGGACGCGTTTGGAACCCTCGAAGCTTTAGTTTTAAGTTTACGAATGTGGTTATCGCCATCATCTCACTACCGTGTAATTCTTATGTACGCATCAAAAGTGCCACCTATGGGCCTACTTGAATAAAGATATTTTTGACTTTGACTTTGAATTGTATATAAGCAGTAGTTGAGCTTTTTGTGACAGAGGTCGTCTTGGAAAGTACTATCGCCATGTTTATTTCTGCCGCTAAGCAGCATTGTTGGAATGCTGTGATCCGGTATGAAGGGCGTGGTTTCCAATGTATTTACGGGCACATGATACTTAACACCAATGCCTAAAACTAATGGACACAGTGCAGCATGTTGCAGAACATGCTTCTTGCATGTTCCCTGTGAGATGTTGCTCCGTTTACAGTTTTCCACTTACCACCAGCTGCACCATCTTCTTGATCTGTCAATTATAACTATTAAAAAAAAATGGGTCAGTGAAGTATGATCTGCACTTTTTCCTACCAGGTAAAAAAAAATTATTTTAATCTTTGCAGGTATTTTCAAAATCCAGCAGCGAATTAGAACTTGTAGCTTTGTACCCGTTGACGGTACAAGAAGGCGGTGTAGCAGTTATAACCACACAGAATATCGACGTGGTGCTCGACCACCATAAGTATGGCGTTCGACCATCTGGAGTTTTGCTTCACGTGGCACAATCCCCTCAACATGGGAGGATCGCAGTGGACTTGTCACTGCAGAGGAATTTGCCGCAGTACACTAATTATATAGAAGGCGAGAAGTCTAAGCAGTTCTTCACGTTGATGGACTTGTCTAGGGATAAGGTCAGTCTTGAATTATACACGGTGTCTTTAGTAGTCTTTCATTGGTAGTTCTTTTTGGTATTAGACCATCGTAAAATTGGTGGTCGACCATTGCTGTAGATCTTTCACTACAGAGGAATTTGCCGCAGTACACTAATTATACAACGTGTAAAAGAATTACGAAATAATATTGAAGGATGCATAAGTACTCGTATATTTCATAAAGATTTACCCTGTAAAAATATTAAATGAAAAGAAGCATATTTATTTCTGCTTACAAACGAATTCAAAACACTCTTAAGTGTAAACTGTGACAACCCTATTGAAGACAAAATACCGACACCCGCATAGTACCTACGCTACGCGACGCGTACCTAATAAAGTGACAAGAGTCACATGATTTTAATTATGCATGTTTTGTTAGGGCTGTATCTTATTACTGTCAGTAAAAGCAATGGCAGTGGTTTACTCGAAAACTATAAGGTTCTCGGTTACACGCAACACGTTTAAGCAGTTCTTGACGCCGAAGGACTTCTCTAAAGATAAGATGTGTGATGTTTTGTTTGCAAAACATTCGTATTCCCTTTTGGTATTAGACCACCATAAATATGCGTGCGGAGTATATCTTCTGCGTCACGACGAATTCAACATACGTGTATCTTAATGCCCAGAATTAATAATAATTCATTTCTCAATTATTATTACTTTTGCAAATTTTCATTATTTAATTTAATGCGATATTTAATGTTTAACGATTTTTTATTGAAACCAAATCGGTACAGAGTAACTCAAAATATACCTTGACATAACTCTCGCAAAGATTTAGCAGGTGCTAAAAGCAAGTAATAATAAAAAAGACCACCAACCAATTTTTTCCAGGTCCGATATGTGCATGATGGATCAGAGAACCACCAAGATGCGATTGTGGTTGAAATGGAACTGATACCGGAGACTAAATTCACTCTTCCCAGCTACCTTCAAGGTCGTAACACGTTTGTCTTACACGTTAATGTTACGCCAGTTAATGACCCACCTGTGCTGAATCTTCTCCCTGGGAAAGTACTCAGACTTACTCAGGTAATGATTTTGATGAAAACGGTTGTATAATGTATACTATATACTATAGTTATCTGATCCAGTGTGCCATGATGGGCAGTAGCTAAGTCAGTGCTAATAGATTTTTTGACGTAATCTGGATACACTATGGACAAACTGTCAAACGAAACAAAAACAATTTACCCTGGGTGCCTAGTGTGAGATTTTTTCCTACGTTTAATTACTCGACCGCGTGAAAGTTAACTTCGATTTGTATGAAAATTTAAAGCGCCATTAGTTACTTAGGTAACTTCCACACTGCCAAATATGTAGAAAATTTCCCACTATGCACCCTGCATTTTTTGCTCTGTAGGGTTTTATAGTATCTTTTACTTTTAAAGCCATATGTCTGACTAGACCCTTAGGATGCCTTTATATTAGTTCTACTAGCCAATCTAAAAGTTTTATTCAAATCATGTAACAAACACTAATGTTTGTCACTTATTTGTTATTTTATTATTTGTTTTTATTTTTTATTTTCAGAGTGACCTATGTACTTCAGTAATTTTTTTGAGTTGCTTTTGAGTAGTTTGCATGCTAATTTGGTACGCGAATAACCTCAAAACTTAAAAATACTTTAGTGTGAGTATGATAATATAGATAATGCTAATATTTAATTTAGGTTTTAAGTTATTTTTTTAGTAACTCTAGTAGCACAATAGAATTTAAATTAACTTTATCATAAAGGTTTCTTATTATTCGAACATACAGTGTACTTCTTCCCAATAACTAAACAGAGTATTGGATTATAACGATATATATTAAGTACACATTTTTAACTTTGATTTTGACTAATGTTTATATACCGTTGATTGTATAAAAAGATGATTATATGACAATCGTTTGTAGATATTGAAAAGAAAACAAATTTTTAATGAAAATTGCGTGTTGAGCAAATCTTTGTTTCTTTTACCTCTCTGATCACGCTGATCCAAACTGATTTATGTACGTGAAAATGAGCATTGCGGTATCGACGGACGGATAATTTCTTAAAAGCAGAAATAAGTTTGAAAAGGTCTAGATGGATTTCTAGGAACAAGTCTTTAAAAGAAGTAGCTAAGCTCAAGTTGCATTTTCCTACCCTTGCCTACAGATAAGGATAATGATATATTTATATCCTCTAAAGCTTTTTGATTAAATTGATTAATAACTTCTGGCGAATGCCTATAGGGTTGAACTAAAAAACAACATTTAACTGACACATATTAACTATCTGAAAATGTAATGTCAAGATATTCAAATTAGTTATATTTTTTTTTTAGCTTACTTTCATATGAAAATAGCTAGTTAATTTGAAAATAGAATATATCTAAATAAACTTTTATTTTTGTTTCTATTTATTTAATATGCATGTAATATAAACAGCAAGAATGTAGTTAAATATTAAAAAGCTATTTAATAGTTAACAAATTAACAATAACCCTAATTTTATGGTCAATTTTAAAACTTAAAATAAGCAGTTTGTACGTCAATAATCAGGATTAATAAAGTTGAGCATAAGCCTTCCCTGCCTTAGAGGAGATTTCGATTTTTTTCTCCTGGTGTAAGTAGACGTTACCGACATCTTATGGCCACAAAACGTTTATAATAGGTAATATAAAGCATAATTTGCAATATCATTTTGTGCTGTTGGTATACTCCGAGAAGACCACGTGTTCAATAACTCTATAATTCATGATTTTTATAAAAAACTGATAGCTGACTTTTTAATTACATAATTTCCTCGCTGTGGTGTTCCTGCCTACTGCCCGATACATTCTAAATTCTGGGCAGTTATTAGTTGCCAGAAACAAAAAGTTCTCGCGGGACCTCGAATATATCAATGACTACACCAACAAGGTTGTTGTAATGAATAAATAAAATCTCCGTTAAAAATATAATTTAATTTATTTAAATAATTAAAGGGTACAAGAAAGATCATAACATCTGACATACTGAAAGCAGAAGACCCTGATACTCCGCCAGAAGACCTATTGTACACAGTACTGCATGGGAAGAATGAAGCTAACAGGTATTTTTTAGATTTAATTTAATTCCGCTACAAGTCAGCACTTGGCTGTAATCACATCTGTCGGAACTGGATGTTAAGTGATGAACCCAAACTGACAACCCGAACAAAAACCGATGGGGGGCCATCGGTTTTTGTTCTACGTCGTACCGGAACTGAGAATCGAACTCTGGGCCTCTCTCTTATAACACTAAAGAGCTTAACACAGCGCCATGGAAATGCCATTTATCTGGATGTTCTTTGCTGCTCCCTGACAAGAAATTGACTGACTGAAATTTTGCATACACTTCGTATGCAAAATTTCATGATCGCTGAAGCAGTGATATTTTAAAAAGCACATAACTTCGATAAATTATATTCGGGCCGGATCTCAAACTCGTTCACCCCGAAAAGGAGGCTGAAATTATTACCAATACGCTATCACCGCATTTTTGTATTCAAAATATCAATCAATCTTTAGCCTATAGAAGTCCACTGCTGGGCTAATAGCCTTGGTTGGTGATCGCAGTAGATTGTAGTAGTAGCACAAAGGACGCTGCTGCCCGTTCTCTGTTACCGCATTTTTGTATTCAAAATATCAATCAATCTATAGCCTATAAAAGTCCACTGCTGGGCTAATAGCCTTGGTTGGTGATCGCAGTAGATTGTAGTAGTAGCACAAAGGACGCTGCTGCCCGTTCTCTGTTATATTCCCTTAATCGCCTCGTACGAAACCCGCAGGAAGAGTGGGGATGGTGCTAACTGTATCCTTACATTTTCTTGTACTACTTTATTAAGATATATTTTTCTACAGTGGCCACATTGAAATGTCCGGACAGCCAGTCGACTCTTTCACGCAACAGGACATAGACGCTGGTGTTATATCGTACGTCCACGGAACAAATAGTGATAAGCAGCTTAATAAAACGTCACTCCGGCTGACTTTACAGGTAAACATCAATTTAAAGTTAAAATTTTAGTGACCCTGATAAACTCAGGGAGTTCTGGAAAACGCTGTATAATAAACGATTTGCCGTTTTACTAACCTTCATTTTATTGTCTCGCGACGAGTGTAAAATATAGAATATATTAATGATTTCTTTGTCTTGGGTGCCCCTAAATCTCTCGCTCTCGCAGCATTCGTAGATGAGAAATACTACGCTGGGTACTTATTCTATAACACCTCATTACGCTAAGGATTTATCCCGGGGCCCTTAACCTAATCTATTTTTAATTACTCCCATTTTGAATAGAGATAGTCTTATATAGAACTGAACGCCCCTTTCCTAAAACTGATAATTACCTATGCGTGAAACATTATTTGCGTGCGTGCAGTTCTTTTGCGCGTCGGCCATACGCACTATGAGAGTAAATACAGCCGCGTATTTTTGGTCGCGTCATTTCCGTCACGTAATTTTCTTAAAACTAAAATTCTACTGGACATTTAGAATTTGCTTGTAACATATGTGTAACCCAAAATAATAATATAGAGTGATAATAAATATACTTTGGCAATACACACATCGCCATCTAGCCCCATAGTAAGCTTACAGGTTTATATAGGTGTTATGGGTACTAAGATGACGGATGAATATTTTTATGAATAATATACATAAATACTTTAAAATACAGATAAGCACCCATACACTGAAAAACATTTATGTTCATAACACAAAAATTTCCCTGTTGGAATCGAAAGCAGGGTCGCAACACACTGCGTCAATCGGCCGTCATCTCTTTTTTTAACAGTAAATATAGATATCAAGTCGATCCGCGCGACACCATACAAAATTACTTTTTAGATTTGTGTTGAAAATGCTTTTGTCCCCAGGTATCAGACGGAATAGAAACGAGCGGTCCAGGTGTGCTTCGAATATCAGTAGTACCGCTACAAGTCCGCCTAGTCAATAACACCGGTCTCTTTCTAGTTCACAACTCGTACGCATTAATTACCTCCGAGAACTTAACTTTTGCGACAAACGCTGACGAGACGAACGTTCACGTCAAGTAAGTATGTCTACAACACTTTGACGTTTTTACCAGGTCTATAAAGGGTCTACTCATTTAACAATTTGGTAACTTTATAAACATGCCTTAGACTAAGTTAACGTACAATTTCTGATAAGTGAATTGTCTTTGTCGTATGGCCCCTTTTGCTCGAGTCCTAAGGGACTTAGATGTTAAATGGCTTATAACTAAAGAGTAAACGACCTGACCTCAGCAGTAAGGATCACTCTGTCGAGGCAATATCTATACGAAAGGCTTCTTAATTACTTTATCTCTTTCTGATTTCTCTGCTATCTACTCAAAATTTGGGCAATCGACTGCTAACCTTTCTTTCGAATCCGTAAAAAATATCTCGCCGCTGTCGTGTTGCTAGGCTCTAACGATTATTATCACAATCCCTATATAACTTTCATTGCGTCAAAGCAATATATTATGATGTTTTAAATTTTCTGCACGATTTCCCAGGACCTACGCTAACTTGTGTCGAATTACATTGAAATGAAGTACATATATTAATTTTTAGGTATGATATAGTCAAGCCGCCACAGTTTGGTGTGGTAGAACGTCTGCGAGTGTTAGATGGAACTTGGCAAACGGTCGATTCTTTCACAAGCGAAATGGTTAACTTTAACCGCGTAAGATACATGCATATACTTGGGAACCCCACGCATGACGAATTAAAGGTAAGCTAAACCCTTGAACTTTTTATGCCATAAAAGTACTATTTTTAAACCTTTTTGGTCATATTTAGTGACAAGCATAAATTTTTAGGGTTCTCATTAATTATTAAATAACTGCACACGGAGATTATTTTTCGTTCTGTAAGCTAAAATTTCATAAATAGGTTAATTATTGCGTGTTCCATTTTGACAGTTCAAGGCATCCGTGGGCACTGTTCGAACGAACACACTATACGACTTTCGACTAACTTTTATCAAACTCGAATTATACCAATCGACAAACGAAGAATTAGTGCTAAACAATACAAGAGAAGCTTTTATATCGGCACAGCATCTGAGGTTCAAGACAAGACCCCTAAGTTTGCCCGGGGAACGCATACTGTTCACGTTACTGAAGCCTCCGAAATACGGCATTTTACATTTATCATCAGGCAAGCATCACTTGCAAACGTACAGTACTTTCACACAACAGGATATAGACTTAGATCAACTATGGTACAGATTGCATAGACGGGCATATTCTCATATACAAGATGAATTCACATTTGTCGTGGGAGCTACGGAGTGCGAAAACATTACCGGTGTAATGACGATCAGGCATGTGCCGGGATCTGTTACCTCAGATCATTTGACCGGTCGAGTTCACACCACATTGGAAAGGTTGCAAGTGATTGAAGGCTCCAGAATGGCAATTCCAGCAACGCATTTGAATTTCCGAACAGATGTCATCACGAATCTTGTGTTCAATATCACACATTTACCCAAACACGGAAAGATTGAAGTTATCAGCGATAATCTGAAGATTGTGAGAGATAACACTACATACTTTACGCTTCAGGAATTGAATTCTGACAGGGTGTATTATTCCCATGACGACTCAGAAAGCAGACATGATTCGTTTCATTTTATGGCATTGAGTCCAGAACCGGAAGATTTTCAATATGTCGGAGTGTTCCACATTGATATAATACTTAAAAATGATAACAGTCCCGTGCGGGCGAACGAAAGAGTCTTCCATATCGTTCATGGAGGGGCGAGGCTCATAACTGCTCGAGATCTGAGTTACACAGACGCAGATTTGGATACTAAGCCATCAGATATAATGTATACCGTGCAAAGATTTACCAAAGACCCTCCAAATGGTGGTATATTTAGAGCTGATAACCCATCGGAACAAATTGCTCAGTTTACGCAAGACGATATTAACAAGAATCTTGTACTATTCAAACATCAAGGCAAAGAGTACGGGAAAATGGCCTTTTGGATTTCGGATGGTTTGTTCGATGTTAACGGCAATTTAGAAATACAAGCGTCACCACCGTTCATAAGAATGTACCCAACAAATGGTTCCATTGTCGAAAATGGAAAAGCGGTCGTCATTACTACTAGAAGCTTGCAAGTAAGTAAACAATGTTAAATAATTGTGATATAGAATATACACCATTAAATTGTCCGCATCTACATTATTTATCTCTTCACATGAGAACGTAAAATTTTTCTTTTACAAACTATTGAAAATATATATGTATGGGTATGTTTAGACAAATAAACGCAATTAAAAAGAAGTAAAAACTATTTTTTATTTAGGTGGACACAAACATGAACTGTATTGAAGAAGATATTCGGTATGAAGTCACACAAAAGCCAAAGCATGGCTCCATAGAAGTGGGTGAAGGACAGGGTGCTATAACTTTCACGCAATTAGACGTTGCTGCAGGCAGAGTTGCATACAGACATAGAGAGCCGAAGATACCAGCTGACTTATTCAGGTAAGGGGCCTAGAAGAAGCTATGGTTTTATTTTGGGTCTAGCGAGTTCCCTCTGTTCAACCAAGTTCTGGTGGGCAATCGCTCATGGAAATAGGGAACTTCTGGCCCGAGTAGATTCAAAAAATTTTACATTTTAGAAGTATGAAACTAACTATATTGCTCAAATAGAAACTTACTTTGCCGTTCCTCATTACACACATTTCTGAATTTATACTAGAAAATTCTGCAGGTTAATTTGATCTATTGCATTTTATTTGAAGTGAACGACAATTTAACAATTTTAAGGACTAGAGTAAAGGCCTGTTCTCCCTAAAATAATTACGAATTAAATCGAGTGATATACATCAGATAAGAACATAAAGATAATGAAGTGCTTTTAATAGTCTTGATTGAGTACTTTTATAAGTCATTGGGTGTTATAAAGTCATAGGTAAATCATATTTTGTTTTTCAAGGTTCAAGGTTATGTGTTTGGAGGCCTGGGGAGAAGGCATTTACCCCATTAAGATATTCCCATCGAGTTACTGGGAACCTTTGAAGATTACTACCAATAAAGCGCTCATTGTCGAGGAGTCGACCAGTGTTAACATTACCAAGGACATTTTGGAGGCAAGTTTTTTACATTATATCTGTTACTATTACAACCAAGAACTATATCCATTGCGATTCATACTAGAATAGAATATAATAGAAAAACTTTATTGCAACACAACACAATAGGAAAAATACAAGGAAAACAGTAATAGTACTTAAGTTCTAGGTCTAGTTCTTCACTAGTTAAAATAATCTCGTATCGGAATTCGCGGAGCTGAAGTTGCAATGAGCGGGGCACATAGCTCGGAGAACCGATGGACGTTGGGTGGTCCGAAGGTGTTGGAATGGCGACCTCGTACCGGTAAACTTAGCGTTGGTAGACCCCAGATGAGGTGACGTCAAACGAGTCGCAAGGAGCCGCTGGACCCAATCGGGACAAATGTCCTATGTTTAACAGTGGACGTCCATTAGTTGATATGATGATGAAGCTGATGATGATACTTGGACGGAGACTAGACTCAAAACACGATTTTTTTTTCTAGGTTATGCACCCCCAAATCGAGCCATCAAACATAGTTTTTCAAGTAATCGAAGGTCCTTACCACGGATGGCTAGAAATATCTTCAACGCCCGGCACCATTGAAGTCGAAAACTACGAAGAACCTGTTCACACAAAAATGTTCGATCAATCCATTATCAACATGAATCGACTAGTTTACGTTCAATCTGGGGTAAACAGAACTAGGGATAAAATAAAAATGGATGTAACAAACGGCATTGTGTGGCTTAGAAGCGTAGAATTAACAGTTATAATAATACCGGAGCATTTCTACGTTGTTTCCTCTAACTTGACAGTCGTTGAAGGTGAATCAGTTAGTATGAAGCAAGACTTGTTTAGAATAATCACGGATTACTATCGCGGTAAAGTTATATCTTACAAAGTGATACAAAAACCCAAGAATGGGAAAATTATGATGGGTGACCAAGACCTCAGTTTGTTACCCGTTTTAAAGCTAAATACGGGCAACATAATGGTACGGACTCTATTTTTGTTTTAAAAAAAATAAATAGGGCTTATATTTTTGTTCTCAGTATATTTTTAACATTAATGATATTTCTAATATTGTAATTTTTGTTGATCTAATAAAGTATTTCGAATCCTAATAGAACATCGATCACAGTAATAAAATTGAATCATTAAAACTGCACATATCTACTATAAATTCGAGTCTTAAAAAGGTTTAGTTTAAATTAATTGGTCTTGATCTTTGGTGACCCAAGAGCTGGCGCTTATTTAGCCCAACGGCTAAGTCTAGCAATTAAAAGGGGAAAATAGCGCCTGCATTTTGGGTACCATGCCCGTAAGTGAACAATTAGACGGCTTATATTTTTTGCAAATATTAATGATAGTTTGTAATTTTTATTATTTTCGTCAAATACTATTCGTAGAGTAAAAAGTGCAGATTTTATCAAAATATCAGTAACAATAATCGTTATACCGGTTTGTAAATAAGCCCTCGGGATACAAAATTTGTGACAATCACATGTGATCATTGCAATTGTATAGGTTGACTTTATGGTCATCATTATTTATTAATAGGCACTATATGGCAATAAGTCTCCTCTCCGAATATTAAGGGTTTAGGCCGGTGTCAAACCCTTAATATTATTATAAACCGCTGGCTAAGTACTTCACAAGCCTTCGAGACCATTATGGAGAGCTCTCTGGCATAAAGACTTCTTAGCGAAATTTTCTTTTACTATCAATGCTAATGATACTGAATTTCTGGAGACATGTGCCTTAATGGCCGGCAATGTCTTGATATTAATGAATTTGTATCCAGTTCTGTTAAGTCGGTACGCCTTTATATGCATGAATGGTTTTTTTTTCAGTATGTAAACGATGGTTCAGAAGAAACTTCAGATTCAATAAAACTAAAAGCACTAACGGAAGGGGGTAAAGAAAGCGAACCGTTCTACGTGAACATAAACATCGTTCCAGTTAATGATGAACCGCCCATAGTAGCCGCTAATACCGGCCTCTGTGTTTGGGAAGGAGGCACTTTCACTTTCACCAGAAATGAACTTTGTAAGAACTATTCTTTTTAAAAATTTTCTCTAATCATTGTGTGTTTCGTTTTTTCCTTGTGTTTCATAACTATAATTCTCCATTTAATTGGTGGAAAACCATCACCTATAAACGATGTAACACTTCATAGTTCATGGATGGAACATGTGCTAAGAAGTGCTGTCCTGTGTGCATTACCTGAGCCGTTGGTGTTAGCCTCATGTGTTTGTAGTTACACAGCCACCGCGCTCTTTTAAGACACGGATCACGTCACTGTTGCTCGTCGGCAGAAATAAGTGACGAAGCTCTATTGCTCTTGTAATACGTAATAGGTGGTTTTCAAAAAAGCTTTTTCAGGAAGTGGTTATTTCTAATAAGTAATCAAAGCAAATTTTCGTGAACAAGTTCAAAAACGGAACGTTTATACTACCATCCAACCCTCATTTTATTCAAACCCCTCGGATAATCCCCATTATCGTTTCCTGGCTGCAATCTCTTATCTATAATCTATCTGCAGGGCTAGCACAGGCAGGAGACAAAAATTATATCCCCCGATTATATCCTCTGACAAGGGATTTATTAACGTGCCCACCTGATACAAAAAGCACGGGAACATGGATTAAAATTTTATCCTCGTTTATACACATATATAATTTGGATATTATTTCCACTCGTGCGCCAGTGCTCTGAGAGTTGATAAAGCTGTGGGAAAAGATAAATTTTTATCCTTTCCACGGGGAGATAATTGTCTCCGTCCGATTGTGTCTCGTGCTAGGCGTGCTGTATGTTAAACTTTAGCATCATATGTCAAGCTACTTTGAGATCTCGTGTTTAATTAGTCACTGACCTCTTGCTTTTATTTATATATAAATATATCTTTATGATATCCTAAACTTTCGTTATATTTATAGATGTTAACGACATAGACACTCCGCTCAAGAACGTGACAATCAGAGTTGTGGATATAGTTTCTGGTTACATAGCCATGAAGGGTGACTTGGAGAATTCGGTAGACCGTTTCACGCAAGCTGATATCGATAGTAGACAAGTCCTGTTTGTTCATAAAAGTAAGTATTTCTTAATATCTTATATTAAATCATATTTAAAAAGTTTTTGTTTTAGTATCAGTTTTATTAACGTTTGTTATATGCGTCGTGAAACTGCAGTTAAACGTCCCGAAGTTCATAATTCAATTAATGAATTAATACACTTTTATTGTACACCATAGAGAAAATTCACACATAAACATATACAATAGCATAACAAGGTAGAAAAATTTGTCGGCATCTCTTCCAGGCAACCAAAACTAATATAATCAAACAAATCCAAAATATCAAGAAGGTAGAGTGAATTTCTTCTCATCAAGGGTCTTCCCTGGATGAGAAACTGTAGGAATCCTTCCTCATCTAGGGTAGTACTACTAAGTTCAATCTGCCATTTGAAAATTTTGGTATAGATTATTACTTTCGGGCGATAGTTTAAGGAATTACACTAATATACTGATCTTACTTGATTGAGGTGCTTTGAACAGCATTTCACTGCAGACTGTTGCTTGAATTAATGTGTTATATTAATTCATCAGTCCACCATCAGCATCAGTGTAGTAGTCCACTATCAGCCAAGGTCATACTCAACGCGTAACATGTTACTTATACCATAATATCATAATTACAGCTACGAATTTCAACAATCGTTAAATTGTCTAAAAAATTTTTGTTCTTCCAGATGGCTCCAAGGGCAAGATGATATTCAACGTCACGGACGGTCTTCACGAATTGTCCAAAATAACATTTCTTATAACTACCAAATCTGTGTCGTTAAAATTAGTGAGAAAGCACACCCTGCGCGTTTTCCCATTAATGAGAGAACCGCTTAACAATTACCATCTAATGTCGAAATGCTCGGATTACACAAGAAATATAATATACAAAATTGACAGAGCCCCGGCCCTCGGCCGTCTCATCATGCTTAATGGCGAAAACCACCACAGATCAATTAAGCAATTCACGCAGCAAGACATCAATAAAACATTAGTTTATTACGAGCACACGCATCCTTTCTCCGACTTACACACAAACGACTCATTTATATTTACGGTGGAAACCGCACTGGCCAAATCTATAGGCGATCAAATATTTAATATAGATATATCCGTGTCCTCTGGTGGTTTAGCCAAATACGTGCATGTCCCAGTAACAAAAGTTCAGGAAGGTGGTAAAGTTCCCATAGTAGTGAACGTTACGAACGTTATAACGTATTTGGAAGGCCAAGCGGGTGTCAGACAACCTCAAATTGAAGCACAGTGGTCTCAACCATCACACGGTGAATTAAAGCCATTCTTATCATCTCTTACCCAAGCGCAGTTAGAAAATGGTGAAGTGACATATGAACACGATGATTCCGATACCTTACAGGACAAAATCGATATGGCCCTTTACCTATTACCCGACTACGTACTTCTCTGCAATGTAACGATAACGATTAACATAGTACCGGTGAACGATCAACCGTTCAGATTGCTCACGGACACCCCACAGATACAAGTCGTTCAGGGAGAAAACTATACCTTAACGAAGAATGATTTACTTACTGAAGACGCTGATACGGCCCCATCTGGTATTTTATACGATATAATTAGTGGCCCGACGCAAGGAAGACTTGTCATGTGGGAAAAAAACGAAACTATGGATGAGGCGCAATCTATAAACAAATTCACTCAGGAAGATATAAATAATGGCAAAATTATATACGAACATTCCGGTCTGCTCCAAACGGCAACTTTCTACTTCAGAGTATGGGATGGGCAATTTAAACCGACTTACACGGTTTTCACTATAGACGTTTTACCTGTCATATTAAATGCTACTTCATTGCATCCAATATACCTGCAGCAGGGTTCGAATGTAGCCACTGTGACCACCGATCAAATATACATAGAAACAAATGCAAAGAAATCTAAGGTGTGGTACAATATAACAGGACAACCTGTCCACGGAATGATTTATCTGGGCAGAAATCCTGTTACTTACTTTTCCCATTCGGATTTGATGGAAAAAGTTGTCATTTACATGCAGAACGACATGACAGTCGCAAACGACAGTTTCGATCTTATAGCCTACGTGCACAATAGTAATTCAACCATGCCTTTTAAAATAGAAGTTGTCGTGCAGCCATTGATGATACTAGGTGACTTAAAGGTTGAGGCAGACAAGTCAAAAATAACACTTTCAAATCTAGACGCGACAGAATTAGCCAAGCTTACGGCCAGTGTTCCGGTATACACGTTAATAAAGAAACCAAAATATGGTACCTTGAAGAAAATTATTCGAAGTTCTGGTGAGAAAACTAGCGCCAGAGAACGCGAGATTGCTTATTTCACGCACGAGGACGTCAAAGCGGGCGTTATTTATTATGTGCCAAAGAAGAAATTAAGTTATTTAAATGGATTGGAGGATAGTTTTAAGTTTTTGCTAGCGGCTACAATATTTCAGCCGGCCGCTGGCGAAATTAAAATATTTATTGGAACCGGACAAAAGAAGAATCTTCCAGGACCTAACGATCCCGAGAGCCATGAGGGCATACCGGTAAGACCTTTAATGAATTTATTGAATGTATTAATTATTTGTAAACATTTTTATAAGACGCGTTTAATAAACGTCTAACATGGACGTGTTTGATTACTTCAATAACGATATCTCTAAATAATGCATCTACACAATCTTCTGAAACAATTGCAAGGCTTGATAAAGCATGAGCTTACGTCTGAATAGAATTGGTCAGCCGGTTGGTGTAGTGGACAGCGACCCTGCTTTCTGATTCCAAGTCCGTGGGCTCGATTGCCACAACTGGAAAATGTGTGTGTGAACATTAATGTTTTTCATTGTCTGGGTTTTATATGTATATTATACGTATATATTATGTGTAATATTTTGAAAAAAAAAAAATTTTGCTTAAAAAAAAAAAAAAGCTTGTGTTATCACAAGCTACGCTTTTTTGGGTGTAGATGGCGATGTGTGTCTTGTCTTAGTTTTTTTTTTAATAGAATAGAACTATAATAGTTGAACTACAAGGGAATAGAACTATAATAGTTCTATTCCCTTGTAGTTCAAGCTCTTTATCCAAGAATAAGTTTATACAATAGATATAATTTGTGCAAAGTAACATCGTATACACACGTGACACAGTTAATACCGTAATGTTTTATAAAAATTTAGTAAAAAATTTCGTCATATAAAATTTGTTATTTGTACTTTTTTCTTTAAATTTGAAATGCCCATGAAAAAAGTTCTCTTACTACTTTTCACTTATCAGGTTGCGAATGGCGAATCGGCGTCTTATTACATGATGGTCATCATGGCGCTATTGGGGACGGTTCTGGCGATCATAGTGATATTTGGCCTGTTGAAATGTCGGCGATACCTCATGCGGGAACAGAATGCGCTGGTTAAAATTCATGGACAAAGCCAGGGCGCAGTTGCTCCTATACCGTTGCCTAGGCCGCCAGATCACCTAATGCCATCGCCTACTCAAGCAACTCCACCTATTAAAAGGTATATGTTTAACTTGAAACACACTATACATTCCAGATTCTAGAATACATTTAAGAGTGTTGATAGCAAAGTAAATAGTTATAGGACCTGGACTTCATTTTTTGGGGGGCAGAGTTCGAATACCAGCACGCATATCTTACTTTTCTTAGTCTTGAGCGTTTAAAACAAATGAAATATCACTTGCTTCAACGGTGAAGGAAAACATCGTGAGGAAACCTGCATACCTAAAAGTTCTCCATAATGTCCTCAAAGGAGTGTAAAGTCCACCAATGGGCCAACGTGGTGGGCTACTGCCTTAACCCAGTGTTAGTGGGCCAGTGTTGATATGATGATGATGATAGCCTAGTTGTTATTACTTTGGTCTCCCTTTCGGGGAATAGAGTTCTATCTCACACTTCTCACTTTTGGGAGTTATGTGCGCTTCAATTAGCAATAATAAACTAAATAATGAATTCTAAACGCCTGACAATTCTCTATAATGTTCTCAAAGGCATTCTGAGAGTAGTAGGTCTTTTATGTGTCTATAATGAAAAGGTTAATGATATGATACATTTTAGAAAATTTCTTTCTTTATTTGTAGTTATACTTTTTATGTGTCCTTAGAAATGTTCTAAGTAGCAACTCGTTGCATTAAAGAAACGTACCTTTAATCGACCATTGATGCTCCTAATGTTATAATCGCAATTTATCCAATTGGCTATCTACCGGCTCTGACGAAAGCTGTGTGCAAGAATACCATAAATCTAGGCAATTACTACAATTGTACAATCCTATCTTGCTCGACAAATTAGTTTTTTTTTTTGGCATGTGTAAAGTGTACGCATTTTTCTTCGAGATCTATTGTGACGTGCTAATTCTACCTTACTTTCTTTTTGTTCCCACCATTGTCATATCTCGTCCTTTTGCGCCAGGACATTGTCTTGGATTGCCGCGTCGGATAAATTTGAGATTTCTTTTCATCGTGGTCCACCACGTGGCAGCCGGGCCTTCTCCTGTAAAAAAAAATAAACCAATGAAGTATTAACGTGACTTCCCAGATACGTGTCATCGGAGCAGTCAGTTCACACAGGCGCCAGTACGCCACTGCCGTCTGGTGGCAGCGTTGCCTGTAAAGTGACTCCATTAGCAGACTCTGGGCTGCCCGACCTCAACGCGCGGTACCCATATGGCGCGGAAGATCACACTGATGTAAGTTTCTTATAATCGTTGGTAGAATATATATAATATCAAAGGTTATTTGGGAAAGATAGCTTTAGCGGAAAGACCGCCTTTGCTCACCAAAACTAGTATTTAAGTGTCTCTACTGTTTATTTTTTTAATTTTGTTTTTGTGTTTGCAATAAAGAATTCAATCAATCAATCGATCAAAATTCTTCAGAAGCTGGATCGAAGGATTTTAAACGATTTCCTAAAAAAGGTTATAAACGTGAAACACGATCAAGGTCAGAGCCCACTAATATTGGGTTGATAATGACGATCGTATTTATACATATACCATTTTATTTATATACCAATTTTATTTTAGGCTGAAGACTGGAGCAGTTATGAGGCGAGCGAATCGGCGTACCCAATCCGAGCACCGGGTGCAGCCCCCGCAAATCCCATGCTCAGACGCAATCAATACTGGGTCTGACCCGCGGAGACCTTTACCCTTCCCAGGGTGCCAAGACAAGGTAAAGTTAAATAAATAGATACACTACGACAATACACTCATCGCCATCTAGCACTAAAGCGTAGCTTATGTTATGGGTAACTAGCGTAGCTTATGTTATGGGTGCTTAGATGACTGAATATATAATATACATATAAACATCCAGATAGTGCACAACATTCATGTTCATCACAACCTCATTGTTTAACCTGTCGGAATCAAATCCACGGCCTTGAACTCAGAAAGAAGGGTCGCTGCCCACTGCGCCAATCGGCCGTTAAAGTCCGTCAAGGGCAGTCGTAAAAGTTGGTGTTTAACGACACAGCTTACTATCATCACTTAAAGGAGTATTGTTTCAAAATGGAACTTCAAAAATACATTATAATTCTGAAACTGGAGCGTCAATAACATTAAAATAATACTAAGCGAGGGTAATTAGCACTTGGAGTAACTTTTTTATCAATAGCTTGCCTCGGGTTCTGGAACAGGCCAAACCACTCATGATATTCCACTAAGTTTATTTCTGTGTTCCGCTAAACTAACTTTTTTATCAATAGCTTGCCCAGGGTTCTGGAAAAGGCCAAACTATCCATGATGTAACGCTAGTTTTAATTCTGTGTCCCGGTATGAAGGGCGTGGTTGCCGATGTCAAATTCAAATTCAAAAATGTTTTATTCATGTAGATCACGGGCACTTATGAAGCGTTCATATATTTAACATGTTACACTAATGTTAGTGATGGTGATGACTGTATTGTTTAACTTAAAACTAAAGCTAGGAGGGTTCCAAACGCGCCCTGGTCTAAGAAGAGCCCACAACAAACTTTGCCAGGTTTTTTTTTGTTATCACAGTTGTATTAATATTGAGCTATGAAGTTGGAGCAATTCATACCCAAACTTTTGTATCATACATATAACCCTTGATATTATAATATTATTTTTCTCTAACCTTACGTTTTATATAAACTTTGAACTTATTGAGAGACATCTCAAGGATTTCATCTGGTAATTTGTTATACAATAATATACAATTACCCTTAAATAAATTACTAATTTTATGCAGCCTAGTAAACTATACTACAAGTTTATTTTTACTTCTAATTTTAATATTGTTACAGCCCACTATTTTTTTTTAATTTGTTACATTTTATGTACATAAATAAAATGTTCAAATATGTATTGATTATGCATCGTCATAATTTTAGCTTCTTTAAATTTATGTCTTAAAGAGTCTTGGCCCCATTTTATATATAGCACGAATAGCCCTCTTCTGCAGTACAAAAATAGAATCAATATCAGCAGAATTACCCTATAATAACATGCCGTAGGACATGTGATTGCGACTTATGAGGTTTAACTCCTACGCCTCAAATTGATGGACGTTGGTGGCACTTTGTTTGGTCGTGTTCTGTTCCCAGTAAACGGAGCGTTGGTAGACCTCCGGCGAGTTGAACATTTGACATCAAACCGCAAGGAGCCGCTTCACTAAAGTGGCACAATGCCGTTTGGAACTCGCCAAAAAAAAAAACTTATGTCCAGCTGTGGGCGTCCATTGGTTGTCTCAATGATGATGCGACTACTGAGTTTCTTGCCGGCTCTTCTCGGTAGAATCTGCTTTCTGAACAACTATTTTTAAGGTAGACTTACTGCAAACATACACACTTGACGTTTCAAAAGTGCTTATAAAGTAGGCCTACTTGCAATAAATGAATTTAGTTTTTTTTTTGATTATGATGGACGAATTCTTATACATGAAGATTAATCCGAATCCCCTGTTATTTTTCAGTAACTCTAACAACCCATGAGAACTTCGTGACGCTTAGCCGTCGACCAAACCGACGCGGGATCGACTTCGTACCAACGCCGTTCCTACTGAGCAATTACAAGGTGACTAAGTACGCAAGTTGTGAAGTGACTCTTTAGGTACGACACATACAAAAAGCTAGACGTTTATCGCATTCGAAGGCCCTAAATATTTATAGTTATGAATTACAAAACCGATGTGTTATATATCTCAAACTTAAACATATAGTTTTATTTTTTTGACAAATTAAACATTATCAATCAATGTATAAAAAAGGGATTCATATGTGATAACGATAAGATATACAGTTGTTAGTATATTTTTGTGTATATGCGTACCACTCTTGTTTGCGCCATTTAAAATGTACTTCAAATATGTATAGTTTTTAATTTTGTCTATTTTATTTTTATAAGCGTTTTAGCATTCTGGTACTTCATTATTTTAAGTTCTTTTCAAAAATATATGTACCCCTTAACTTTTGCATTTAACTGGAAATATTGTGGAAGAAAAAAAGTAAATAATTTAAAATGTAATCTAAATTGAATCCAACGGCCTCACGGCGGGCGGATTGTTGCAAATTGAATTCACATACCTATTGGGAATTAAAAGAAAAATTGGCAGTTCTAAAAATTGTTGAAACAAAATTGAAAATCAAAAGGAAAATTAAAGCGTAAGTAAAGTAGACATACGTCAGCATGGAGACTTGTTGATACCACTGAGGGATGTTTCTTCGTGAATATAACGAGTAAAGCTAACTATTTGAGGGGCGAATCTTTAAGGATCTTATTTATCAAAATGTTTGTCGAATCATTACCGTATACATAAACGGAGTCATACTAAATTAGAAAAAAAAATAGAAGAGAATGCTCTGTTGCTAAAAATTTGTCAGCATATTTAAAACGCTTATTACTTTAAAATTGATAATGATAACCGAAAGTAAAATTTACATTTAACCCTATTCGTATATTAGCGAGTGTTAAGGTAAGACAATTCCTACATCTACTGGGTACGTTAAGCAATTATAAGTTAATACAAAACGAACACACTTGCAATAATAAACACTAAATATAGCTTAGCATGGCCAGTGGAAGTCAGTTCTAACGTGGGTTGTTTTTGATTATGGTTACACATATGTTAAAGCGGTGGGTAAAATAGAATTGTGCGATAAATATTTTATTACATTGGGCAGTAATTTAACGCGTTAAACGTTATTAAACTTTTTCATATCGGAACTATTATTTGACACAATTTTCGTCACTTTTTAGGTCAGGCGTGAACCTTGCAATGGTTTCTTGCTGAATAACAATGACATTGGCACTTTGCAATAAATTGATCTAGAGTTTCAAAATTACTAATAAAGTAGATACGAAATAAAATAAATTAATTTTGAAGTTTAATTAATTAAATAATTATTTCACACGTAGAATTGTCATTCTACATCTAATATTAAAGTTAGAAACATATGCCACCTCTCTTTCGTTTGGTAAATTACAATTTTTAAATTAATTCAATTCATAAATTATCAATTAACACAATATTGAAGTGCGTTAATATAATAGTTATACGGTAAGAAGCCTTAACAATGTTTACAATGTTTACTTAACACTGCGACAGTGTTCAAATTTTATGACTTAGACCTTCATGGCTACTTACAGTATTATGTTCACTTTTATTTACGTGGGGAATCCTCATTGCCTTTGCTAACGGTTATGCAGGAATCTTAATGGCCGATCCTCACGGTGTTCCAACTTACCGCTTTACTCACATTCATTAGTATGTACGTGCGTAAAGCGGTAAGTTGTCTATGTAGTCATAGAAGTATATTACTTGAACGAGTGCTTAAGTTATTCGTTTGGATATACAAGAAAGGTACATGCATAATAAAGATAATATAATTTAATGTCGTGCTATTATGGGTGTTTTATAACATTAACGGAAAATTGTAATCACCGACTAAATTATGTTGTCTTAATATATTTAAGTTTGGTGCCCTATAGATCATAAGTGAAATATTCTTTGAATAGTTAGGTATTAAAAACAAGTGTTTAGTTAAGTAATTAATATAGCTTAATTAATATATAGGGAAAAGAAAAGGCTTAAGGAAAGTATAATAAAAATTGTTTTTAACTTGTTACTAATTCGAATAAAATTATTTTAACAAATTTTGTCGGCGCACGTTAGTAATACTTACCGTTAATAGTAATTATGTTTAGGTTATGCTAAAATGCATTTCGCCGTCGTTTTAAAAAAAGCTGAAATTTCTTTTTTCTTATTTATAGTTCTAACTTATTTTTGAGAATAAATTATATTGATAGTGCCAAACTGTTAAGTCTGAAAAGAAGCCGGCAACAAACTCAGTCTTAATTGATTATTTAATTAAAACGAATGCAAAGACAATACAAGACGAAAACTCACGAATCTTATGCTATTTAAGTGTAATAATTTAAATAACATTGTTTCATTCCGAAGTTATTTAGTTAGTACGAATAAGAGTACAATATGAAACACCAATAAGTATCGAATCTTATACCTTTGATAGTGCCAAAGTATAATAATATAAAGAAAACATTTTGATTCTGAAGTTAAAGCTGAACTTAATGACTAATACTATATCTGATATCACGCAAATAGTTATTTAAGTAGTATAAATGAGGATATTATATGTAAAAACAACAAGTGACAAGTCTTATCCCTCTAATAGTGCCAAAGTACAATAAGTAATATAAAGAAAATATTTAAAATGCCAAGTTATTGCATATTGCAATGCCATCGCTCGCTATTTCTGTTATCACTCAAATAGTTATTTAATTAATATCAATGCGAATATTATATGAATCAACAAGTATCGAATCTTATGCCTCTAGTGCCAAAGTACAATAAGTAATATAAAGAAAATATTTAAAATGCCAAGTTATTGCATATTGCAATGCCATCGCTCGCTATTTCTGTTATCACTCAAATAGTTATTTAATTAATATCAATGCGAATATTATATGAATCAACAAGTATCGAATCTTATGCCTCTAGTGCCAAAGTACAATAAGTAATATAAAGAAATTATTTAAATTACCAAGTTATTGCATATTGCAATGCCATCGCTCGCTTTTTCTGTTATCACTCAAATAGTTATTTAATTAATATCAATGCGAATATTATATGAATCAACAAGTATCGAATCTTATGCCTCTAGTGCCAAAGTACAATAAGTAATATAAAGAAATTATTTAAATTGCCAAGTTATTGCATATTGCAATGACATCGCTCGCTATTTCTGTTATCAATCAAATAGGTATTTAATTAATATCGATGAGAATATTATATGAAACAACAAGTATCGAGTCTTATGCCTTTAATAGTGCCAAAGTACAATAAGTAATATAAAGAAAATATATTAATAGCCAAGTTATTGCATAGTGCAATCACATATCTCGCTATGTCTGTTATCAGTCAAATAACTATTTAATGAATGTGAGAGTACAGTATAAAACACAAGTAAGTGTCGAATCCTTTGCCTTTGATAGTGCCAAATATATAGAGGTAAGAACCGGGAATTTAACAAGAACAGAAAGAGCAAGTAATTTCTCGATGAGTGCCAAATATGTGTGATTTTCTACCGTCGACTTTTTCGATCCCGTGAAAGCTTACTAGGGTTTATACTATCCCTACTTCCCTATCCCTATCCCTAATAATATTATAAATGACAATGTAAGTTTGTTTGTTACGCTTTCACACAAAACCGACTAACTAACTACTTAACCGATCCTCATGAAACTTTGTAAACATATTCTTGGAAGTGTTAGAAGTAATATAGGATACTTTTTATCCCGAGATTAAGCTCGGTTCCTTTGGGAGAGGGGATGAAAGTGTTTGACGATTTTACACCATAAATTCGACAAATTATAACCGATTTAAATAATTATTTTTGTACTATACAGGTTATAATATGTGTTTAATTTTGCCCATACTTTGTGTAGATCTGATAAATGTGCTTGGAGATAGGGGACAGAACTCATCAGTGATACTTAATACTATAAAAACAAATTCAAACGCAGACAAAGTCGCAGGCAACAGCTAGTGATTTATATATATGGTATCCACGGAAACAGTACTGTCACGAGGTGGCGCTCTTGCGATTCCTTATAAATCGTGGTTAAAGTGATCAAATAAGTAAACGTAGGTGGAAAATCTCACACTTGGCTTTCACACATTATCGAATTAATACGAATCATAAGACAATATAATTCGTATTAATTCGATCTGCGATCTACGATATACGATCACATCCGCAGTAGAGCCAGTGTCAGTGACATTGGAGATAAGTTGCAGCGAGCCCGTCTCAGATGGTACGGCCATGTTGCACGGAGACCACAAAATTACATTGGTAACCGATGCCTCAAAATTGCAATCTTTGGAGCTAAAATTCGCTGGCTAGACATTGTGAACGCAGATGTGAGAGCCAATGCATTGGATGCCCAAGACCGGGCACAGTGGGCTGGAATACGCCGGAAAGCGTACTTACTTACAACTTATTGGGATAAGGTTAATTCGAAGAAGAAGGATAAGACAATATAATTCTCACACCATTAGAAATTTAGTATCGAATCTTATGCAAATGAAAGTGTCAAAGTATTAGGAACCATAATAAAGCTTTTAATACCGATTTATTGCACATTGCAATACAAAATCTCGTTTTCATTGTCATTACTTGTAAGGGTTCTCAATCATTACGAATAGTTGATATAATAAATTTACAAATACATGCCGTTGATACTTTTAGATAGTGCCCACTGCAAATCACTTTTCAGTATTTAAGATTATTATTAAATGAAAGTCAATAATTGTCGATCAATAAATATATATCGAAGTTTATTTAAGGTACCGACTAAAAATATTCTGACCGCTAGCTGACCCATAATGAGATGCGTGCGTGCGTGATAGTTTATTTGAATTTAATTTGCGATAGAATGCAGTAGCGATATTTTTAGCAGTAAGATTTGTACGTTCGCAATCATCGTCGATTTTTAGTATAGACAGAGTAAAATCATCCTTATGAGAGTTGTTTTAGAGGCGTAAAATGTGCACCACGTAATTATGTTTACTATAAAAAATATTTGATAAATAACTATAAAGATGATTCCATTACTTCTGTGGACATTGAAGTGTCTTGAGATCTTATCGCCCGAGTGTACGAAAGTGTAGAAAAATAAAGTATTGATTTATACAATTTATATAAACCAGTTTATTTATATAAAGCACTGAAGTAGTTACATTTTTATACTTATCGGCATTTTAATTACCCTCTAAATATAAACTTGGTTAAACAGAAAGTATTTCAACATTCTAAGAAATAGTACTCATAATTAAAATGCTTTATTTTTTCTTTAACAACTTTGTGTTAAGATTTTTATATAAAACCATTACTTAATTGTTTATCAAAACCATCATAGCTTCAATAAATTAGATCAAATGCACTAAAACTTCCAAGAAACTCACAGTGTTTCCGTTTCTAATCGAACTTATGCACCACTTTAAAATCTGGACGTTAAAGTGATGGTATTGAATAAACTTTACGTGGAAAATTTTCCGTTAATAATTCTAGGTTACGCGTGCATTAATTCCATTGATAGTATACTGCCTTAAATATTGTCGCATCATACAATCTTGACGCATTTTAAATTGATTTAAATAGTCATTGATAAAATGATGGAAATGCAACAATATAATCATATAACATCTTTATTGTTAACTAGTTGTACCCTGCCACGGTTGAGGAATGAGAAACAAAACAGAGAATACATTACATATGTCAGCGAGTGTTTTTCTCGCTTTCGGCAGATGGCGCGGTCACTGGGACATCGATCGTTAAAAAAAACTAGTTTCGCGGTCGCGGATATGTGACTGATGCAAAAAATAGATAAAAACAATCCTTGACGCGGATTATATATCATGCTAAAATTTCAGCTCGATCGGTGCAGAACTTTTTAAGTTTTTGAAGTATACACAAACCAACATAACATTTTTATATATATAGATTTGTGATAATGCATTTAAATGGCCATAATTCATTGTAAATCATAATAGTAACGTCAAAAGTCCAGGTAGTTGAAACATTTTATTGACACATATGTAGTATTTTTAACGAATTCCAACGATATAACCTAAAAAAATAAAGGAATTGATTAAATTGAAATAAACCTAATATTACTTTAGTAGATAAGTACCTACACTAACTGAATGGACATTATTTGCTATTGCTAAGTATATATAATTGATGATACCCTCAAATTATAATAAGACAAAATGGTACTAGTAGGAATAAAGATGGCGTCTTTGTTATGATAGAAGTTATTCAGTATTTTTATTCTAAATCGGATTATTTGGCCAATTCGGCCTCATCTCCATACAAAAGTTCGCTAGATTTAGTATGGAGACCTTTCCATTAGATAGATATAACTTGGTTTCCGCATTATGTAAGCGCAGCCAAATATAAAGATATGATACATTTGTATGTTGAAAATTTTGAATTATCGCTTGAATTTGGTCGAAAAATACAAAAGTTTTTAGACTTTGATGATGATATTGCTTTGATAAAGATATATCTATCTCAGTTCATGATACAGAATGCTTAATGGTAGAAGAATCAGCAGATGACTTTTGTATGGAGATTAGTCCGGCCCTATTAACAAAACACTTTTTAATCTTCACATGTTTTAATCTTTTCTAACTTTCCATACATTTTTGCCGGTTCATCTTTATAGCGTTTTCATTTATATTGTATTCATTTTCGAAGTAAACTACGCGTGGATATCGAAAATAATTGTTTCAAAATAATTTTTTATAATATCTAGATTAGCTATAAATACTAAGTTAAGTTAAGGTTAATTAAATGATATGAAACTTAATGAAATGCATTAATGTTAATAATGAAATAGTCGATTTTTATATTCATTTGAAAAAGTTTTAAATAAATAAGGCAGTAAGTGATTTAAGCAAATTAATCTTTTCAAAAGAATCAGGCCTTATTTCGCCTTCTCGTAACACTACACTGTGAACTTATGATAATAGTTTTATTTATATATAGAAAACAAAGTTGAAAATGTGCCTACTCAAAAAGAAATAGAATATTTGATGTGTAAACGTAAACACTTTGTTATATCACATTTGAAACTACAAAGTTATTTAAATTTGTAATTAACGGTTGTTAAGCAAGTCTTTTTAATTATACCTACAATTTTTTACTCACGCCTTCCAAGTTCTTAAAAATCTATAGCTTTTATTGATCGACGGTTGAGTAAATCTAGAAGTAAATCACCAAGGGATTAAAACATCTTAGTACCACCTAAATAAAAACTATCCATTTAAATTAATCCGAAATGGTAAAAGAGATTCGCTTGATGCAAGATGATTTTAAAAATCCAATGGTCGGATCAGTGTCACTTGTCTATAAAACCTAGACAGCCTAACTAATAAACTTCTATTTGTATAAACTTAAAATGCATATAAATATTTTCGGAACCGACAGGATTAAAATTAGGAGTAGATCGAAACTGCAACGTTTCCTACTAGATGACGCTACGCGTCGGTAGGAGAGCCGTAGCTTAGTTGGTGAAAGCGCTCAGGCCGCGATTGTCCGAGAGTCGCAGGTTCAAATCCTGTCGGTTCCGAAATTTTTTATATGCATTTTAAATTTATAAAAATTGATAATTCCTCCAAGCGTAGGTAAAAACACTAATAAAAAATTATAAAAATACAATAAACTTCTATATCGGGTATATAATATAAATTGTATATAATACACATTGATTTCTCTCTTTCCGTCCCCGTTAATCTAATTTTTATAACAAGAAAACTACAATTGCTATTCAACGTTCACACCCAAGTGTTTATGTGTTTACGTTTGCACAGCTGCAAAGTGGGCAGTTCTTTTTAGCTTGGAATAGTTTAATCAGTAAAGTGCCTAGTAATCACCTGTTTACCTCATTGACTGCGGAGATCATAATGCGGAAATAATGCAATAGTGTTAGATGCTAGACTTTCGTTTTACATGTGCCTATAGTACTGCGCAAAATGTTAACAGATAGCAAGAGCAATTTTAAGAGGTTGTTTTATAGATGATTCTTTGGAATTGATTGTATAGGATAGTAATATACTCCTGACCTGTGACAGTGATAACTGCTGTAGTCCTATTTGAAGCCCCTTAAAATAGCTCTTTGCCCCATGATTAAGACGTTCCTCGTAACTTAGTTCTACAGACTTAAAGAAAAACTGGCCTAAAAAAGCAGCCAAATGTTTGCGTAACCATGTCATTTGGGTACAATGGCTGTATAGTTTTTATTATGTCTGTAGTACCATTTAAAAAGCTATAAACTTACGAAATAATAGTCTGAAATGGTCTTGCGACGTATTCACAAAACATGTGCTCTGATTGGTCGTAAATAATTTTCATCCACTGTGTGAAGTCTTCATAGCGTTTGTATGTATCACGGGTGTTAGAATATCGCATTTCAAATTAATAACGAATATATATTATCAAAAAAAAAAAACATAAACGTGTTGCTGTTCTATGATGGTCTGTTACTGCCTTCTCGAGAAATTTAATAGGCCTGTAATAGTAGACATATACACATCTGCATTTAAAGGCAATCAGTTTTTTTTCGTGATCAGATAGATGGCGTTAGCGATATCAAGCACCTGATTACGTGATACTCGAATTCTCAGGGGGCAGAATTGGGTTACGTGGGATTTCTATCCACTAAAATTCGGGATCTCGTAAGAACGCACCGGTGCCTCCCTTTTTGCCTTTTGGGCACGTCCCGCAGAAAAAACGCTTCCGGCGGTATCAGAGTGTACGAAGCCGCCTTAATAAATGTACGTCCTTTGTTAACACCATAACTGAGTGACGAATAAACTTGTTTTTTTTTGCATAGAGTTAGTTGAAAGAACGGAGAGCGCTAAGCTTTTTATCTTAGGAAAACAAACCGTTCCTACGGGATTCTTAAAAAATCATAATAAACGCGGACGAGGAATGCAGGCTATCAATAATATGATTGGTTACTGTGAGACCTCATAGTAATGTTTGTGAATACGGGTGTAAATCTTCCAGTGGCGTGCGTATGGTTATGGTAACTAGTTCTTAGTTAAATACATTATTTAACTGTTTCTCTGCCTTACTACAATGAATATTAAATAAGATACATTTACTATTTTAGCTTTGAAATAACTTAATTGTAAGCGAAATCAGATGACAGGGTAGGCAAATTCCTTTTGCCTCTATGGAGTGCACGCTACTGAGTTAAATGGCGACGAAATCCCGTGCTTCTGGTAGTATTTTAATATGTAATATAGTTAAAATATTATAATTATTTAAAAATTGGCGCTAATCGGGTTATATATACAAATCCTTGAACTGAACTAAATTAACAGATGTTCAGTAATGCCATCTCTTTTTCCAATACACCCGAGAAAATTCATGCTAGTTTTAGACTTCAATTTAGCTTTTAGTTAAGGAATTATGTACAACTGAAATAGCACCATAAACACAATAAATAATTATAATGATTATCTTATAAGTTTATTAATACGAAATATTCATTAATGTATGATTAACAAGTTTTTTTTTCCATAAATTTCTGTAGTACATATTTAATTTCTATATTCTTAGATAAACTTTATCTAAGAGAGCCATACATGGATCTATTATGTTTATTTATATTCACTTTTATAGATCTGATTTGCTTATATAATTAATATATCATATTACGTATTAGTGAAGGCTAATATAAAGTTAAATCTGCCCCATAGAACCATCTGTGTATGACTCTTTAATTTTATCTGTTTTGCAATTTTTTTTTATATTTCAGTGTCTGCGATGATTTCTTCTTATTTCTGAACCAAAGAGCTTTAAATGATCTTATCTACTAAAATGCAATACGAATCGCAAGCACTTTTAGTTATTAGCCAATTAATGAGTAGTGGTAATAAATAATTAATCTACTGTGCAGTGGTATACCAAAAATTTAAAATCGAACTTTAATTTAATCTCATTGTCATTTCAGAATTGTTAAAGAATTCCTTTAATCAGATTTAGCAATCAGGGTAGCAGAGTTTTTTGCTGGTAGAAAAATAATTATGTATTATATTACCTTTCGTTCCTGCAACTGTATTACCCAGATCAATAATTCTAAGAATATTCGTATTTTCTTACAATGGTAAAGACTTATACATAGAGACAATAAATGCTCGTGTATGCACCCTTAATTACTTTAAGATTACGACACCGACAACTCGACTCTTCTCAGTAAGAGAAGAGTAGAGTGAATTTTTAGGGTTCCGTGCCTCGTTAATACAATAACTCTTTCAAAATTTACTAAGTTGTTTGTCTGTCTGACCGTTTGTCTGTTAGAATGAGTAGGAGTAGATCAAAATAAGGATGTTGCGTTCCCATTGGCGTTAGGATTTCAAGTTTCTAGTTTAACTTAATAAAAGCATATGGTATTTTAAAGCTTTCTATAATATTAAAACATCTATAAGATGATCAAAACCTTAATAAAAAGAAGAAGAAGATTCCTTAACTTCCAGAAGATATAAGGTCGTAAAATATTGTGAGACATACTTCTCGCCATCTGATTTTTTTAAAGTAATTTAAAGACTGCTTTATGGACTGAGTTAGACAGTCCATGTTCGTCACAATTTTTTTTTTTATTTATTTCTCCAGGTTTTGAAATTTTAGTAAAATTGGGATATATAAAGGTACTTCATATTAGATATTTTAAAATAAAGTTAACTTTATAGCTGTATAGTTTTTAGTTATTCATAAAAAGTGTTAAATAAATAATTATACGTTTCCTTCAAAGGTATGGAACCCTCGAGGCTAAAGTTTGATTCGCAAACGACCTTTTTTTTTGATTGAGAAGTGTAAAAACAATCCATTATCCATAGATATAAATCCACACATAATCTAGTATAGTATTTCTATTTCATACCTTTCAATATAGGTAGACCACCAGGAACCTTTTTGTGTAAATTAAATAGCGTATTTCAACCTTTATATGTAGATCCGGAGTTTACGCTTACTAAAACAATGGGTGAAGCCAATCTTAGCTAAACCGTCGCTTATGTCTTGAGATAGAAGAACTATACAAATAATTATCCTGATAGTTGGTATTAGCCCTGATAAGCCTTTCTATAAGAATGTAGTTACTAGTAAAGATATCTCTTTAAGGATATCAATTTAATGAATGATCCTAGCCTCTTTTTTTAACTTTCAAACCGCTTCATGAACCTCCAAGCAACAGAAGTTCAACGGCATGAGGGTGCAAAGAATTACAAAACCGCTCCGTTGGACTATTTCCATGCACAAACACAAGCTTAGTTTTAGTCCAGGGTAGTAGTAGGGGAATTAGAAATTATTAGTCATTATGTATGGCATGCCTGTTTTTAAAGCTTTGTCCCCGTCCCTACGTATAAACAAGTCTTGTATGGTGGCAATATACCCGGTTTATTTCTTGCATGCATTTCTTTTAATAAATTAAATTAAATATATAAAGATTTTTTTGTTTCTTTCACGTTTGGAGGTTTATAGAACGTATTAAATTTTAACGAGAATATTGTATCTATAGTATATAATTTAGTGTTCAATACATTTCACAGTAGAATTTGTATACCTTTTTATAGTTGTTGATAATACCGATTTGTATGAACAATCGCTTGTCGTTGTTGTAAGAAAATGCTTCGGGACAAAATTCAGCGTATTGTTTCTTAAAGTTCCTAAACATGCCAAAATTATTGATGTTTTTGTTACACGAGTAAGCCCTGGTACGCAGGCGTACACATTGTTTATTTTAAGCGCATAATATCCGAATTGTTAAGCGAGGAAATGAACCACGGCGTCAAAAAAGACATCGCTCAAACGCATACCTATTTTAGTTCGAAGGAATATTTAACCGCGATGGTTAGACGATAAAATTGAACCCAGTAATATTATTATTTGTCCACTAATTTGAGCTCTTATAACATTTTCAGAAGCACAGTCGTAATACCCCGAAACGAAAGAATAAAACATGTTATCTACTAGTTTATAAATTTTCTTACCTATTTACCTATGGGTATACCATTTTGAGAGAAGTATTCACTTGATACGATTATTTTGAGTTCAATTTTCAATTAAAAAAAAAAAAAAATGATGTGTACGCTTGCTTCAACCATTAAGTTAACTAAGTAGTGGCTAAGCATTATTATTGTAAAGTTGTACCAATGACGGACAATGGTTTCCTATTAGCTTAATGTGGCAAAGTTCTTAAAACCAGGAGCACATTGACAACAAGCCACCCGGACCATGATATCATTTGACTCAACGCGTTTGTCGTTGCCGTTGGTGAGGTGGCATGTATCATATGCCAGTGCCCTTGTCACTATTGCAAAAAAAAAATCCTTGTTCTTGATGCGTAGGAAATCTTGTTCCGCCTTTTACTCGAGTCACGCCAAACTTCCTACGTGCCATACATTGTATCTATAAACACTGTGACGTTGGTAAAATATTTGTACGAATCTTCGTTTGATAAGTGAGAGTGTGAAAAGTTAGTTAGTAAACGAGTTTTTTATAAATAACTTATCAAAAATTGATCTTTTTATTTAAATACATTCTACTTTATTATATTCGAACTTCCACCTGCGATCACGAACCCATCGGTCCACCGTGGTCATTATCGGCCTCCTCCCATTGCAAGAGGAATTTAGTCCTCTATTTAGTTTAGCAGTGGACAGTGTGCTTTTTATGATGAGGATTTTTAGATCCATCAATCTAGTAAGAGAGCTGTGCACAACAGAATTAGCACCATTAAATTCGGCAGTTGAAGGGATGTCGTAGGTAAGTATCATCATGTCAACCCATTACCGGCCCACTACAGGGCACGGGTCTCCTCCCACAATGAGAGGGGGTTAAGGCCGTAGTCCACCACGCTGGCCCAGTGCGGATTGGTATACTCCACATACCTTTGAGAACGTTATGCAGAACTCTTAGGTTCAGGTTTCCTCGCGATGTTTTCCTTCACAATCGAAGCATGTACTATTTTTAATTTCTTAAAACGCACATAACTTAGAAAAGTTAGAGGTGCGTGCGAGGATTAAACCTCGGCTACCCGAAAGTTAAGTCGAGCTTCTAATCACCGCTTCTGGGTAGGTAAGTAAATATAGAAATAAATGCATTGATTAGGTAAGATATTTATTATTTAAAACTATGGAGAGCTTTTACAATTACAGGCAGATTTTTCGATCGCTAAATAACGAGGAATATATTTTACGAATATTATTCGGCGATAGGAAAACTGGCCCTTATAACATAAACATTATTATCACAAGTCTTAAAATTAGAATACTTTCATTGAAATACTACAAAACTGATGAGTTAACTAAAATAGCCGCTGAAAACAGGCGGCTCCATACCGAATCTGGTGCTGCTATCCCTACAAAAAAACCCCAGCTGTAATTGTACCTTCATCGGTTGAGATGATGATGATGATGAAGAAACTAAAACCAACGGCGCATGACTGTTTTTGGAAATCCTAACAGAGGAGCCTCTAATCCTATGTATGTAACAGTGGAAGTCATTTCTTTGTTATAATGAAACCTGACAGTGTTGACTTTTCTGACGCAGTCGTGAGTGATGTCTCAAGTGGGAGGTTCTGAGATAGATTATTTTTACAATATTTCTTCATCTTATATGACACCAAAGTTTATGACTGAATTCCAAACATGTTCATAATCAGTTGCGATTTTTAAAATTTTGTACTGCCGATTTTGGTGGAATTTGAGATTACCCCACCCTATCACCTTATTGGGCGTTCTTTTTATGATATTATTATAAGATGGTTTAAACCTAATTATTGTCTAATGAATCTATCGCTAAACTGTAAATCCTAAGTGTTCAACGTATTAACGCATCAGTCGACCTCTAGTTTTCTGAAGTTGCCAGTCAGTCCTCGCATAGCGTCGCCCACAGCATCTGCGCCTGCGCAAGTGTTAGCGCCAGCACGCAACGCTGAGATAGCGCCTTCTCGGGCAGCTTCACTATACATTTCCAACCGAACCGAAATTTTGTCGTTTAGCAGTAGAATATCCCTTTTCGCTGCCATTTCAGCTTTCCATAGTTCTGCAAGGTCAATGAGAAAGTTTGAAATAAATATATCATGTTATTTAAATTTATATAACAATAGATAACTAACTTTATATATATATTTATTATACTTTATATATATATATATATATATATAAATAATTAATAGGTGCCTAGTACACAAAAAAATTGTTATCGAAAATTTGATTAAAGAACATTTTGCTTGTTCAAAACTTTACTTGATGAACAATAGTAATATTTAATAGAATGGAAGTTCTAAGTCATATGCCTGGGGTTGCCTCCTTAACCAAATATTGATTGTAATGGCGAGAAGAAAGGGCAATAATACTGATACACGCAGGATCACTAACTCTCTTATAGTGTACTAGGTATACAATAGTATAATAGAGGTCAATGCGCAGGATGCACGCAATAACGTCAAAGTTTATTTACATTCTATATCTCGTCTCGTCGTCTTGCTTTAAGTTGATAAAATTTGACACCATTTTGGAATCTCATTACAGAAAACTTATACTTATTTCTACTTTAGGTTTTTATCACAGAAAATCATCAGATGTTGAATTTACAACGCATAATTGCTAGGATTTCTGCAATTGTGAAAGATAGAATTTTTTTGTTAATTATAACTCACGTATCATCTCCTTCATGGGCATCACTCCACCGTATTCCTGCGGCAATAGTTTCTTGTCGATTTCAACGTCTTCTATTGACGTATACAGTTTCACACGTTTCCTTATCTTCTCTGAGATGAGACCCATGCCAAAGTCTAGCGCGAACTTTATAGTGGGGTGTACGTTCACCCCGTAGATTTCTTTATGTCTCAGTGGGATTGTGCGCTGGAAATAAGACGATGTATGATTAATAAGACTGCCTTTCCATCAGACTTATGTGACGAAGCAGATGATGTGTGTCGCTTGACAAAAATAGTTTCTTCGAAATTGTTTAGCTTTCAGCATTTATGTTTAAGAAAAAATCAAACAGCCCTTAAGGGTTAACCCTTATCTTTTTAGTAGTTTTAGTGTGAATCGAGATGAACATCCGATTATAAGATGTCTTAATTTAAAGTTAATAGTACGATAAAAGGTATAGTGGTATAAGGTGAAACTTGATTGAATAGGTGACGCGGAATTCTGAAGCAGTAACGGTGTTTCGGATCTTTGCTGTGCGCATTAAAAACCAGGAAGGGTTTGTCTTAAGGTTTCCTGATGAATAGAGGAATATAGAAATTAGCGTGGTGGGTCTATGCTCTATGATTCTCTCTTCTTTGATAGGGGAAGCCTGTGCTAGACAGGCAGGAGATAAAAATTATATCCCCCTATTATATCCCCTGACAGGGGATATAATTAACGTGCCCACCTGCTAAAACACGGGGATATGGAATAGGAGAATTTTACCCCCGTTTCTTATTACAAATAGATTATTTGGATATTATTTCCACTTGTGCGCCAGTTTTTTTTTTTGCCGGATTGTGTGTAGCTGATTAACCCTAATGATTTTAACAGCGTGACGCGGGCTTGTTGGCGAGCCTCGGAATGGGGCTCTGCCAGAAATAATTATTTGGATATTATTTCCACTTGTGCGCCAGTGCTCTGAGAGTTGATAAAGCTGTGGGAGATGATACATTTTTATCCTTTCCCCGCGGACATAATTGTCTCCTGCCCATTCTTGCCGTGCAGTGGTTCGTTGTTAGGCTGATGATGATAATGAATAGTTTATAATAATAAGAGCCGATGACCTTGATAAGTCTTACCTCCCCATTTTTAACTATTCTCACGGCCTCCTTCGGTGTGAAGAGTGTAAGGTGTGGGAAGCTGACTCCTGAACCGTCTGCGTAGTGCACCAATCCTCGGACTTGAGTCTCTTCATCCTCCATCAGGGTCTCGTAGCACATGGCCATGACTCGACACATATCCTGATTTGTGTACTTATACGGATCGAAGACACCTAAGGAATGTTAGAAACGTAAAAATAGATTGCATCAGTAAAGCCTGGTCCAGATAATACCTATGTTACGTTAGCAAAACCGCGGGCTGAACTGAAGAAACTGTCATTCAATCCAAAAATCAAAGTCTAGTTATTTAATAGTATTAGTGCAGTGGCGTGCACACGGTTTTTCCACGGTTTTGCCAGGGAATGCATAAAGAAAAAAGATGCCTTAAAGTGGAAAAATCCTTCGCATTTATGAGTTATACAAAAAGTTTAGGGTAGGCAGTGCTTTTGTGCATGTATTAAGTGCACGCCGCTTAGTATCCTAAACCTTTAACTGTTGTAATTAAAGGTAAATCGCGGTTCACCATTTTTACCTTAAATGTAACAGTTGATGTGTTATACAGATGTGATGAACAGTGTATGGTTGTCACGGCGTGCTTTGTTATCGACGCTTTGTAAAGAAACCTATTTAAATTACTGATCGCACTAAAACTGTGCAACAAAAATTTTACATTATCACGATACCTACTGCAATATGGAATAATATAAGGCCGATGCGACATTGCATCTACTTCCAATTAGCCTTATCTAATAGATAAATACATGGTTTTACGAATACTTACCAGGTCTGTATATAACGACGCGTCGGCCCAGTTTGTCTTTGTAAGGGCTCACAAATATGTATCTGAAAGGCAATAATATGCGAATAATAAATGAAGTATACATCTAAAAAAATCTAATATCTTGCCCTCTGGTGGCCACCTTATACCTATAGAAATCTTGTAATCTCTTTGATAATACATGTGTATAATGCTAAAAACCTCATTAAAATCTGCCCTTCCGTTTGTGCGCGTATAGGGCTCAATCTTTGCCTTTTTAAACCAGGTTACACTGCTTACGGATCACGGGGCAGGGTTCGATTCTCGGTTCGGACAGTTTTTTTTCCAAGAAATTCGTCTAAAGTTAAGTCTCACCTAATTGTCAGTATTCACTTCCGTGTTACCTCGGTGAGTTAACAATACTTTCTGGTTAAAATGACTTCATTAACATGCGATGTAAGCAATCCCACCCGAATTGGCGCAGCGTAGTTCGACAATGCTCTAAATCCCTCTATGAGAGAATAGGCTTAGAATACGCCCAGCAGTGGGGTGTAAATATAAGGACCAGAAAAATGAATGTTTAAAGACTTGACTTACCCTAGGTCAATGATCTCTGTCATAACGGGCAGCATATAGTCGAGCTGGTTGAATGCAATACCCCAGGATTGCCGGAGTAGAATGTAGCGCTCAATAGCCTCTTGTGCCATTGGAACGCTGAACTTTTTAGTCCTGAGGTAACGAAGTAGGTAAGTAGAGTCTGGAAAGATTTAAAAACGCTAAAGATGATTTTGATTTCGATTTTATGACGTAATTATTATATAATATACTCCCATAATTTACGTTCATCCCTATCCCTATCCCTACTAATATTATAAATGTCAATGTAAGTTTGTTTGTTACGCTTTCACGCAAAAACTACTTAACCGATCCTCATGAAACTTTGTACACATATTCTTGGAAGTGTTAGAAGTATTATACGATACTATTTATCCCGACATTAAACTCGGTTCCTTTGGGAGAGGGAATGAGTGTTTGACGATTACACCATAACTCCGACACATTATAACCGATTTAAATAATTATTTTTGTACTATAGAAGTTATAATATGTGTTTAATTTTGCCCAAACTGTGGTTGGAGATGGAGGACAGAACTCCTCAGCGGACAGCGGCAAACCCCTCATTTAAGGCTTAGCGATACTGAATACTTTAAGTTTTTTTTTATTTACAGCTAAATTTAATGCCACATCAAAAAACAAAATCAAACGCAGACGAAGTCGCGGGCAACAGCTAGTATGTCAATAAACTCCCAGAACTAGCCCAGAAAGTTGGAGTCTGTTTCCACCCCCGTGCGTACATACGTTAAGCCATCGTTCGATCGATAATAAGCATAAAAGCTCACCTATCTACATTATCCTTATTCCGTAGTATAGCAAAGCGAAATCATTATTAAAAAATACTAATTAAAAATGGGTACTCTTCAATTAATATCAAAAAATAAATAAATAAATTAGATAACTAATTGACTACTATTATTAAAACTGGAACAATACCTCCAATAAGGAAAAAAAATTAAAATTGGTTTTAGATTTTGCTTATGTAATGTAAGCTTATGTAACAGAGACAACGAAAATCAACCTGCATTGATAAACTCTTTTTAAATTCGTTGTGCGATATTGCCTGATCCCGTTACCAAATTGAGATTGTACATACAATTAATCAACAGTCGCAACAATTGACTTAACACAATTAATTGCTGGTGAAATTGTCAGTAGAATTACTGAGGAGCGCTTGGACGAATAATTCACACACACACAGTCAAACAGAATAACTGTATTCTTAGAACAGATGTTTCTTTTACACTTAAAATCACTCAAACCACACGATTGCCAATCAAATTTGATCTGTGGAATAATAGGCTTCAAAAAACAATACAAAATTTTATCATGGATCTTGTCTGGTCTGGTATAAAAGAGTGGATATTCATCATCATCATCACATAAACCGATTACCGTGCACGGGTCTCCCCCTACAATGAGAAGGGGTTAAGGCCATAGTCCACCACGCTGGCCTCAGTGCGGATTAGTCGACTACACAAACCTTTGAGAACATTATGTAGAACTCTCAGGCATGCAGGTTTCCTCACGATGTTTTCCTTCACCTTTGAAGCAAGTAATATGAGCATGAGAAGGGGTTAAGGCCATAGTCCACGACGCTGGCCTCAGTGCGGATTAGTCGACTACACAAACCTTTGAGAACATTATGTAGAACTCTCAGGCATGCAGGTTTCCTCACGATGTTTTCCTTCACCGTTGAAGCAAGTAATACTTAAAACACACAATTCGGCCCCCTGAAAGTGCAGTTGAGCTCTTAACCCAATGCGTTATCACCGCTTCTGCCGAGTAGATATTATAGACAGGCAATAACAGGTTCTGCGTTATATTGACTTTGTCGCTTCCTACGGTATCCGAAGGAGTGGTGACCAATGTATCCTGATCTGCCGTCACAACACAACATAACCACAACACGACAAAACACCATACCATAAATATACTGGGATTTTTAACCTTAACTTTAAGTAAAGCCTGTTCTACATGTGGTTTAAAAGAGCAGGTGTTGTAGGGCGATATTACTTCGTATCCGCGTTGATAGATGTGGTCCAGCAACTCAGTGCGCAACACTGCACGCTTGACTCAGCCTTGCGCCACCGCGAAACCCGCTCGCTAAACAACCTCTCAATATTTATTTATATTTATGCATTGGATAGAATCATGCATCAGGTCCGTTTTATTTTATTCCTCTACATATCCTGCGACTGCAAACATGTGCGCATGTGATGTGGTCATGAAGCAGTAATTAATAATGATACAGAGTACTGAGTAAGATGCACTAACCTTCTGGGGCATGGCAGTTATGCTGGAACGCTAAATCGCTTGTCGGCACGTCTTAGTCGGTGTGGTGGTAACCAGCTACGGCCCAAGATCAAACCGAAGAGAATTCAGAAATTATAAATTCCCAAATTACCCTTGCCCTGAAATCGAACCTGGGACCTCTTTTGCATTGTAATGTCAACCTCTCCTGAGGCTAGAGGATGCTCGGAGCGAAATGAGCGTAAAGATAAGTTTTGGAAGACCTGTTTGGTATTGTGTTCCTACACTATGAATATATTATAAATTGCACCAAGCACATTTGCTGGGTGTTATTCGATAACCTAAGTAATGGTGGGCTTCAGTTTCCCTTTCGGGGATCGAGTGTGAAGTCCAGCGTGGTTTAATAAGGCCTGATCCCTTGTCATTCTAAGAGGAGACCCGCACCCTGTAGTAGACGGATAATTGTTTGATATCTATGATGTTAAGTCTTAAAGTTTATTTTTAAAGTTAATTTAAGCGTATTTACCCATTCTGACAGCCAGAAACTTAGGATTCTGTTCCATCCATTTCCTTAAGGCATCAAGAGCTTGACATCTTGAACTTTCTGTTTCCCTGAGTTCAGCTTCCGCAATCGCTTGAGTTTCTTCTGACAGCGGGGACTTGTATTCGTCGGCTGGTATCAGATACCGCTTCGTTAGCCTTCGTGACATGGTTCTACGGATAAGGAAAAATCAGTAAGTAAAAAGTAGGTGTACAGTAAGTAAACAAAGCATTAATTTGTGGAAATGGAACTCCCTACGAAAGACCTATACCCAGCAGTGGGCGTCTATTGGTTGACATGATGATGATAATGAAGACAGTGGATATTTTACTGCGAATTACAAATGTATCTATTTCCTAGTGTATCGAGTAGATGGATTGGAACAAGAAGTAGCCGATGGAAACTCAGCAGTTTCTCTCTTCCAAATTTAATATATATTTATCTGGAACAGTGCTATTTTCTAGATAGAAGTTACAATTAATAGGTAAGACTAAGAACCTTAATATTTTAAGATCCGATACTAGTACAGAAATACAGAAGTTGTAGCAGAAGTTCTACATTTAGTGTTATCATGAATAGATTGCAATTGACTGCTAGTTCCAAAAATAGATGTAGAAAAACTCAGGTAGTAAACAGATAATAACCGGTTTGATAAAATAAATACTATTAGTTAAGTACTTATTAACGACTCTGTTATGTAAAAAATATGCAAAAACATTTAAGTAGTTAATAAGAGTTAGATACTGCAAACATGCATGATCCTAACTAGCATAGATTATGTTGAAAACAGGTATATTATAATTATTGGGGAACAAAATAATATTTTTTTTCGTTAAGTTACTCGTTTTTAGACGTACGGAACAATTGATGTGCGCGACTGTATCGCACATTGCCTGTATTTTTAGAGTTACTCTAGATATTTCGCTCATTAAGTAATTATGTTCTTTATGAAAGTGCGTGGGCGTTGTATCTATTGTGCAACAGACATCTCTACTTCGTTTTAATAGTCTTGTTTACCTCTCCATATATTAGTAAACTACCTAGTTTGAATGTTGCAAGCGTGCTTTAAAAGGGGTCTAATATAGTCTAATCTAACAAGTATTAGGTTAACCGTCCGGAGTAAAGTAATCAGGACCCAATGACTCTGACAAATATTTAAGCCATCGGCCGCGGTAATTTTCACCAACATTATATTGTTATGATAATCGTTATGAGACTCCTTCTCGGGGGGGACCGATTTCTTTACTTTTGACACAAACTATTTAGCAAACTTGTCCTGTGAAGTTGAGAAAGCAGATACTTATGCCTACTCAGAAAGTTACTTAATTCTTATTACGTACACTTACGAGTTTTATTATTAATAAAATTTTTGTGAATTCGGTTTTGTTTTTATATATTTTGATTGTAGAACTTAAAGATGAATAGTAAATAAATAAATATACTACGACAATCACACATCGCCATGTAACCCCAAAGTAAGCATAGCTTGTGTTATGGGTACTAAGATGACTAATATTTTTTATGAATAACATACAGATAAACACTCATATTCTGAAAAACATTCATGTTCATCACACAAACATTTTCCAGTTGTGGGAATCGAACCCTCAGAATACAGGGTCGCTACTCACTGCCTACTGCGCCAAATGGCTAGAATGGTTAGTAGTACTAAGTAAATAAATATCGAAATTGTAAGTACAACTTCAAATTATGTTATTGCAATTAAGATAGCGGGAGGCCCCGGGTTCTATTTCCGGCAAGGGCAATGCTTTCTGGTCTGTTCTGGCAGTGTCTACTTTCCGGTACGATGTCATGAAGAAACCATAGGGGCTTCGATTTAGTATTACTGCCATTCCTATAACAGTTAAGCCGGCTACCATTTTGTACTGTTTCATAACTTACCATCAGATGAGATTGCAGTCAAGGGCTAACTTATAGTGCAATAAAAAAAGTAGACACACGATAGATACACATGCTCCTCTCCAATTTCATAATTTACTAGTACATACTCTGCCTACTTGCAAAATATTTATTTACGCCTGAAACTATGTAGTAAGCAAACGAGAAATACCATATATAAACGTCTACAGACGTGCCAACACGTAGTACGTTCCAACCGAGATAGTACGCCTACTTAAAACCTATCAAGTCGTTAAATATCTTAAAGGCCTGTTTTGTTTTTATAAATTAATCATGGTCTGGGCTCGATCGTGTTGGTTGCTTCGCGAATCCCCATTCACTGTCATATCTTAAATTACACAAAAAACAGGTATCGAAAGGCGACTCGCTAAGATGAAATACGGTGCGTACTTATATCCACTTTAAAAAATTAAAAAGTTTAACGTGGAGTGGTTGTCTCTAATCTTCTTTGATACAGCGATTGGCACAGTGGGCAGCTACCCTGCTTCTGAGCCCAATGTGGTGGGTTCGATTCCCACAACGGGGAAAAGGTATATGTAATTAAAATGAATGTTTTTCTCTGTATTTTAATCTGTATTTTATAAACTTATAATAAAGTATTTATGTATACAATTCATAAAAATATTCATCAGTTACCTCAGTACACAAGCTACCCTAACTTTGGGCCCACTTTGGGGCTGGGTGGCGTTATGTGTAGTATATTTATTTTTGTATAAATGTAGATGTGTCTATGTATATTAACGCTTATGATTTCTCATTTACATTAGTAGGTAAATACGGATATAGATTATGCGAACAACATACGCGGACTGTGTAAGTACTTTATATAAATTAAACTAATATCATAGCGAGATTAATATACAATTAATGAATTTCTTATCGATAAGGTTGTCTAGAACCACACCGCTTTGCTTACATCTATCGTAAAACAGAATAATAACTTATGCTGCACACACGTAAGCAGTGATTGTATATTTTTATAGTTGGAGTTGTAAGTTGGTGTATATGTCGAGGCTATTAGGTGCAAGTTTTGTGCCTCTGTCGCACGCAACGTTGGGCAACAGACCGCCGCAGTCAATGCTTGGGCAACACTTAATTTTTCGTAGTTATATAAGCAATATTCGGTGTCTACTTGTAATAGCAAGATGTTGATTACGAGTGCAAATCAGATTAAAATGGAAGGGCCACGATGCACATGTTGCAATGTTTTGCCTCTATTATTATTGCGTACCCTACTTTAAAGCGCTTAATGTCGTTCCTTAAAGTTAAGTATCGCCCAAATCGAATGCCTAAGAATTTAGGTGACGTCTGTTAAAAAAAACGTGGTGATAACTATTGGTAAACGGTTAAAGTATGCCTAGGAATCTTAGATTAGGAGTTACTTAATTAAGCATTGCCTTGTTCGTCGTTGGTGAAAACAGGCATTAGGTTCCTATGGGAATAACTTGCCACAGCTGTTTGGCGTGTTGAACTAGGGTTCACGGATCTAGGGATTCCCGAGTTATATATAGCCTTTTCTATATCCAAATTTCAGTATCAGCCCAGTAGTTAGGAAATGGCGTTAAACTGGGTGTTTTTCTGTGTATTATAAGTATTTATGTGTATTATATTCATCAAAATATTCCCCAGCTTTTTAGTACCCATAACACAAGCTACGCTTACTTTGGGGCTAGATAGCGATGTGTGTATTGTCGTTGTATATTTATTATTATTTATAATTATCTGGGATAGATGCTCACCACTTTTCGATTAATTAGTAGGTACTGGACAATTGAGCCTTAAAAATGCCTCGATTATGAAAATAGAATAGAGACAGGGTAGGTTTGCTGTCTTCTAATTTATACATATTTAACATTTATTACATACACACCAATATAAGATGCATTTGTTTGTATAATTATTATAATTACTTTACTTTACTTGTACATGTACCTACCTATGATAAATAAATAAAATATTATGGTAGTACTAAGTAGGTATAAGGTGAAATGTAATTTATAAGATTGTTAATAAAGGCTTACTATTATTAAAAAAAAAAAACTTCTTAATTTTTGATCTAAACACGCGTCTGTGTAGATACTTTAGTTAGACACCTATAACGAGGTTCTAATACATTTTTAAATTGGGAAAATGGAGGCATCCAAAATCACCTGTTGCCAATGAGAAAAAAAGGTCTCCTCCAGCCCGGCTAGCACGGGCAGGAGACAACTATATCCCCGGGAAAGGATATAAATTTATCTTCTCCCACAGCTTTATAAACTCTCAGAGCACTGGCTCACATGTGGATATATCCAAATACTATAGGTGTATTAATAAACGGGGGTAAACTTCTCCTATTCCATGTTCCAGTGATTTAGCAGATGGGCACGTTAATTATATTCCTTGTCAGGGGATATAATCGGGGGATATATTTTTTATCTCCCGCCCGTTCTAGCCCTGCTGGTGGGAAGCTTGATCCGAAGTGGGTGGAGTGATGTGATGGATTAAACAAAACGTTACAACGTAGTGAGTAAACCGCAACAGGTAAATTACATAATATGGTGCCAATTTCTAATGCTTGTAAGCTGAACAACGTACAATATGTATGTAAATGAATGAGCATAAAGTAAATAATACTTATATATTTATTATTTACTTAAACTCTTTATTTGTACACCACTACACAGTTAGGAAAATAAAGGGCGAATAGTGAGAAACACAAAAACTGAAATAGAATACAAAGAATAAATACCTATACTACGACAATACACACATCGCCATCTAGCCCCAAAGTAAGCGTAGCTTGTGTTATGGGTAATAAGATGATTGATGAATAGTTTTATGAATAACATACATAAATACTTTGAATATAAACACCCACACACTGGAAAAAAAATCATGCTCATCACACAAACATTTTCCAGTAGTGGGAATCGAACCCACGGCCAGAAGGCTCAGAAGGCAGGGTCGCTGCAAACTGCGCCAATCGGCCGTCGAGCATAAAGTGTTTGCCTTATATTAACTTATTTAGTATGATTTCATTTTGTTCATTACATTGCCTACACCGGATATAGTACTTTTAACTTGTTTGTGTAGATGTAAGCTAGTTTACCGCTATTTATTTTAATGCGGTCTTTACCTATAAGTAGCTGAATATTTTGACTTCATACTGTATAAGCTAGTTGAATTTGTTCTTTTTAATGTAAGCTGGTGGTAAACCAAGTAAAAAAAAGTATACTTTTTTATTCAAACAAAAAGAGTAGTTCATCTGTTTTTAAATGTATAGTTTGTCTGTTTGTCCTGATTATTTGAAGTTATACTTCTTTTGGCGCGTTATGGAAAAATGGTGAGAGTAAATTTTTACGATGCGCACACCGTCACAAAAAACCGACACCCTGAAGTTAGCTATAAGGTTTGACAGTGTACACTTTCTATTGTCAAAGTCATCACGTCACGTCACGGGCTCATTGCCGTGATTTAATTGATTCAATTGTACAAAAATCTCAAACTTTATGTAATTAGTCTATTAGTATTCCAAATTTATTATTTCCATTTCTTTAATTATGTAGGAATATGTTCATTGCGATATTTAGATAAACTTTTTAACAAGATAATGCGTTATAATAAAACTTGTAATGTAATAACTTTTTTCTATTGTTAGTGTCGTTTTTTCTACAAAATTTGAATAAGGCGTAAGATACAATTTTTGAAAAGATTTTTATTTTGTTAACTTCTAACGCGTGTACATAGTACACGCGTTAGAAGTTAACAAAATAAAAATTAGACCAAAGACTAGACTGGTGAAGGACCGAGTTCGATCCCCGGGACTCCTTTACTTTTTCAGTAATTTAAACTTGGCACAACGGGCCACTTGCCCACCAATCCACACTAGGCCAGGGTGGTGGACTACGTCCTAAAACCTTCCTATTGTGGGAGGAGACCCGTGCCCTGTAGTGAGCCGGTAATGGGTTGATATGATGCTGGTGACAATTCTATTAAAGTTCATTATTTTTAATTAATTATAATTCATGCTAATTTGAATAATCTTCAAATCTTTGATAAAATCTAGACTTCATTAACAAAAGCCCTACTAATATTATAAATGTCAATGTAACTTTGTTTGTTACGCTTTCCCGCAAAAACTACTTAACCGATCCTCATGAAACTTTTTACACATATTCTTGGAAGTGTTAGAAGTAGTATAGGATACTTTTTTCCCGACATTAACAGTAGAGGGGATGAGTGTTTGACGATTTTACACCATAACTAAGACAAATCATAACCGATTTAAATAATTATTTTTGTACTATAGAGGTATATGTGTTTAATTTTGCACAAACTGTGGTTGGAGATAGAGGACAGAACTCCTCAGCGGACAGCAGCAAACCCCTCATTTAAGGCTTAACGATACTGAATACATACAATTTTTTTAGAACTACAACTAAATTTAATGCCACATTTAAAAACAAACGCAGACGAAGTCGCGGTCAACAGCTAGTAAATGATAATAAATCCTCTATTATGTACATACTAGCAACTGACGTAATTAAGTCGTTGGTATGTTATATTAATGTACCTATTAAGAATGTGTAGTTAAACTATGGACAGTAGACAAGTAATTTGGTTTCAATACTAATAAGTACACGTTTCGCGCTTTGCTAACATAATTTGCATTTCAGTCATACAACTTCTGTTGACAAAGTGTAAGGAATTTTCTTAAACAACACAGTAATGGCCAATGGCTTAAAAAGAGAATTCTTCGCCCAATGAGAAGAGGTTAAGGCCGTTGTCCACCACGCTAGCTTAAGGCTAATTGATGGAATACACCTTTAAGGACATTATACAGAACTCTCAGGTTTGCAGGTTCACGATGTTTTCCTTCACCGTTGAAGCAAGTGATATTTTAATTGCTTCAAAAAGCAAATATCTTAGAAAAGTCAGGATTCGAACTCGGCCCCCCGAAAGTGAAGTCGGAAGTCATACCCACTGCGCTATCATCGCTTCATTTCATATCAATTTTAGTTGAACATTATCATATGAAGATTGTAACATAAAAATACCAAACTCTACGAACACTATAACTACAGTAACACGTAAGTGTTTCATACTAAATCCTGGAACCTGGTGAGCGCTGTGGTTTTAAGTGGGGGTCCCGGATTCGAGCCCCAGCAGGAGCAATTTAGGAATTTATAATTTCTGTACTTTCTCTGGTCTGGTCAGGTGGGAGGCTTCGGCCGTGGCTAGTACCACCCACTCTACCGACAAAGACGGGCCGCTAAGCTATCGCGTCGCGTAGAAACCGATTAGGGTATAGGTATAACATGACTGGCATACCCCTAACAGGTTAGTCCGTTACTATCTTAGACTGTATCATCACTTACTAGCTGGTGCACTCAAGGGCTCAGTTGGAGTGGAATAAAAAAAAGGATATAATTAATTACAGCCAAATATACTTAGCTACTTATTCTCCAAGAAACATAGAGGACAGTTATAGAGTTATAGTAAACTTTAAATGTATTAAACTGATTGTTAAAAAAAATGTTATTCGATTTTATACAGTAATTCTGGACAAAAGATTATAGATATTAAGTTTAAGATACAAAACTCACACAAGTCTATGCAATTCAAAGTAATCTTAATATTATTATGACATTTAACACAACTATCATAAATGTGAAAGTTAGTGAAAATGTTTAGATGTTTATGTATATTTGGTTGTGAGAATTGTGTTACCCAATCACGCATAAGTAAATTGCTAAACGGATAGCATCAAGTTTTATATCTTACTACCTAGGTATTAGCATAATATCTATATATTTTACCACGAGTATAATACATTATTAGGTATACCGAAATTAATATTACAATACCGCAGTATATGATAACGCATTTATAATGATGAGGTAGTAAGTCTAGCTTTTGCGTTATTTTCCAAAAAAAAATATATATTGAGTCTTTAGCGATAGCTAACCTGTGGCCTACCCTGTCCACCATTTCTTTTTTTTTTTTTACCAAAAAAGCGGCCATGCATTATTCAAAGTAACAAAAAAACAAATAACAATAACTCGACCTTGAATTAACGAAAACCAATGGGTACTAAACGATGTCATTCACTTAAAACTTTTAAAAATTGCATTGTTTTAATTTAACTATTTAGTATTTATTTACCGTAACGATGTATAAATTTACGATTTTTTAAATTTTAAATCCTAACCTAACCCAGTGGTTGTACGAGTAAACCCTTTGTACCCACTGGTGGGAGAAGCCGGAGGATGCACCCCATTTTTCATATTTATAATTAATATTAATTAATTTTCTATTGAATTATATCGATGTGAAGTGTAATGAGCTAGATACGGACATGAAAAGTTAGTATAAAAATAAAATACTAAAATAATTATGCGTGATTGAGTAATTTTTTTCAATCACGCATAATTAGAAATAAATCGCGAAGTCGCCAAGCTCAATACTTTTGTTAAATATTATAAAGTTTTAGTTTTTAATTCTTATATTCGCACAGCTTAAAATGAAAAGATGAGGAGAAGGAAAGTAAATTTTATTGAAAAAAATTTAAAATGTTGAATTCCGTGGAACACATAGGTATTTAGATTCACTTGCGTTAAATTCAAAAACAGAAATGCAAGCTTGCAAGCAAGTAAAAAATGCGCTTACAGCCGATCGGCAGACTGGTTAAATTTTAGTCACTGGCGAATGACTGCGGATTATAAGAGTACCTACTCTTAGTTTTTAAATACCATATATTTTAAAATAAATTTATTGCCATAAAATCTAAAGGCAAATTATAAATTTGATAAATCATAATATGCATTTACACTGAAAGCGCTTTTATTAAGTGACACGACTCAAAACTTTACTTAATATGTGATACAAAAACAAACTCACGTGTCGAAATTTGCCACCGAAACTTGTATCAAAAAACGTGTACACTTCACCACGAGCCGGCCTACACTGTGCACTTAAGAAATGTCTCGGCTACTTTTGCTCTGTGATGCTGAAGTTACTACGGAGTCACTCCTTGACTATTACAGTAAGAAGTTAAGACACTGCCAGTGAATGGATGCAGAGTTTGGCAACATTTTACCTAATTTCTATACATAAGTTTCTTATTTTTATTGGCAGGTTTAGTGTACGGATATGGCGGTTTTTATACCATAAATGGTTCTTATGTAGCATTAAGCATCGTACCGTAACGATAATGGTTTTGCGGTAAGGCTTCGCTAGTAAGTTGGTAAACAGGCACGACTAAAACATCTGGGATGCCCACTTATAATATTGATGGAAGCTTTAGGATCATTTCTAGCTTCGAGATCATATTAAAATAATTTATACAACATTAACTTTGTACAACGTTTCTGGGCTTTAAATAGAGGATATTGTAAGAAATACACGTTGTTGCTAAGTTAAGGGCGGTTTGAGTATGTCGTGTCGTTACAAATGCGAGATTAAATATTAAATCCGTTCGAGTTCTGGTTCGATCTTATCCTATTTGTTGCATTATGGTAATATCTATTGTGACCCTTCTTTTTGGCGTGATGGAAAAGCTTTGTTGCTACCTCCCACCCTTGTGCAGGACGGAGGTTATGTGGGACTGCCTCCTCTTAAGGGGGTATACCAAAACTAAAAACCCTCTTGTTGGCTTTGTTAGACGTCCGGGAACATCTATTAAAAGTACTTAAAAGCTTTAGCGTAGAGGATAGGGGAATAAAGCGTTTCTGTTTTCATAGACTGAATACTAAAAACTAAAGAACATTAATTAGCAATAACATTTTTATTAGGGTATTGGTTATAAAGTAAATATTTTAAAAATTGTTTATCTGCAATGAAATCCAATCTGGACTAGGCCAGCGAGGTGGACTACGGGATCAACCCATTCCCAATGTGGGACTCGTGCCTTGTCGTGGCCGGTAATGGGTCGACCTTACAAACAAAACTTAATTCAAAATTAAAACATGTAACATCAATTATTATTTGTTCAAGGCAGCTAAGTATTATGCATTATTACCAGATGGTATAAAAAGGCATTACCTGTTAACTAATTTGTATTTTATTATTTTGCTTTAATACAAATAAATATGTGAGATTTATATTTGCATAAGACAAACATTTATATTTGAATTCATTAAAACAAAATTACACTTTTTATTTTATATTCCCGACAGGGGAAATTTCGTAATTTATACTTTTCTGAATTTTCTCTGGTCTGTTCGGGTCTGCTGGAAGACTTCTGCTGCGGCTAGTCACTGACAAAGGCATCGAGTGATTTAGATTTTCGGTAGGGATGTTGTCACGTAGAACCGATTAGGCTATGGGTTTAATACAGCTGCCATATAATGATACACCCCTTAAGTTTTAGCAGGACAGGTTAGCACGATCAGAGTCACTCAGTGATGGAAATCTATTTTAGGAGTATCTTTACGTGATCAAATCAGAAATGAGGAGATCCGTAAAATAATTGGAGTTACTGACACAGCTCAACGAGTCGCGAAGCTGAAGTGGCAAAAGGCGGGGCAAATAGCTCGGAGAACTGATAGATGTTGGCGTCCCAAGATGTTGGAATGGCGACCCCGCACCGGTAAACAAGTCGCCCATGATCGTAGAATTTGTAACGCCCTAAAAATATCTATGTCCAGCAGTGTACGTCAATCGATTTAAGTAATGATGATGATGATAATAGAAGAATAAACAACAGTGCACTCTGAAAATATTCCACTCCTTATTTCCACAGTCATGTTATAATTAATCCGAAACTTTAATCGTATTAATGTATTAAGAGTTATTTAACTCTTTTTTTTTTGGTTTCATAGATCTATAAGATAAGAATACTTTAGGTTTATGTTAATAAGTGTGCTTTGTTTTCATTATAAAATTGGTTGCGATGATATCGTGGCTAGCTGAAAGCAGTGTTGCTTAGGTATTCAAGGTGTTATTGAACTGCACTGAAACCACCAATTCTGTATCCACACTATAATATAACGGAAAAACGACTACCAAAGCAAGGAGTCATATGTTTTTAGAGCTTCTGTGAGTTCCTTTGTATCACCGTCTTCTAAATATCTGAATAGATTAGGATTCATATGAGGTACTTAATGCCAAAATCCATTCGTAATTCCGCGTGACACTGGTAGTAAATTCATTATTAAATAAATCTAAATGGGAGCTGTATTCGTTATTACACCTTTTCACCTTATTCAAATGTGGGTATTAGTAGGTACAGGGTTCGGCAGCCTTACTTTTTACCGATGTCTCCGGTAGTCAATTTTTGAAATTTCTTTCATTAATACAAAGGGGTATACCGCGTTTGAGAAGCTTCACAAGCGATACGTGGCTTATTAAACTGTTTTATACCAGCGCTGTTTTTGGTCAGGTAAGTTTCATTAAACTTTATGAAATAAAATACAATAGTGTTGTGTACGCTAATTTTCTGTGTGTATCTCGGTGTGCAATAATGTACACTGTCTTAAAATCTAAAATAATAAAATAAATGTAGGTACTTCAATAATACACATATCGCCTAGCTTGTTTTATGGGTAGTAAAACGATTGATGAATATTTTGTGAATAATATAAATAAATATTTATAATAAAAACACCCGGACACTCAAAAACATTCAATTTCATTGCTTTTATTTTAATCACGGTCATCCCAATGAAGAAAAATCAATAGAAATTCCTTGGAAATGCAGGTGGAATCCTCAAAGCTTACATAGCCAAGTTTAACTAAATCAAATCGAATTAAAAGTATCTGTACCGTGTGGTGACCGCAGATCAGAATTCAATTGTCACCACAGCTTTTCTTCCCGCGGGTATCATAGGAAGTGATTAGGGGCATCTAACGAAGAACGGACAGCAGTGTCCTCGGTGCTTTTAATACCATCTACTAGAAACACCAACTCGTCTACCCAGCCTGGTGATTACGCGCATACCCTCGGTTTAGGAAAGACTTTGAGCCAAGCAGTGATTGATCTGTTAGTTGCAGTATTGAGAATTTTTCTTTCTTTCCTTCGAACCTTAGTAGCTAGATATGAAACTCAGTAATTGTTCAATTAGTCTAAGTAATACCTAGAGGCGAAAACACTATGGTAATGTATAGTGCAATTTACAACTTGCATGCTAAAAGTAGTAATAAGCCCGTAATTATCTTTACCTACGTTTCCTGATAAGTAATATGACGCCTTAAACCTGCTGACACACTCATTTACGCAAGTGTGAAACCAAAGTGCATAGGTACTTTATGGCATACTTCAATTGTGAACTTGCAATCTGAGGTATTTCTGACCATTTCAAAATGATTTGTGTTATGGTTGGTAATATTTGGTATCTACTTACTTTTCTTATTTAGGGGTTTATTAGGATTGATTGAAGATTTTTTTTTGTTAGAAAGTTGATTTTGATTTATTTCCATTAAGTAATTAGGGGAAATTCAAATTTAACATAATAACTCTCGCTAAACGTTTGGGCTATTGTTTGAAAAATGATATTTTATATTTTGTCCCATTTGCAATAAAATCCATGTAAAGGATCCTCTGAAGTTGTGTTCCCTTCCTAATTATGTTTTTATTTCTCGACATTTGTTAAATATAAATTGAGAATATCGTCGTTCCATTTCTCTATTTTGTTTCTCGCTAGGTTTAAATTAACTAAAACATTATATAGAACTTTGAAAATTTTTGTTAAATGAGTACATTGAAGTAATCTTTTTTACTAAGTAGTAGGTTCTTTATTTGTTAACCAATACTTAGTTAGTAGAAGGAATAAGCGGTGATAGCCCAGTGGTCAGGATTCCGGCTTAATTTTCGTAGTGCCGAGTTCGAATCCCATCCGCACGCACCTTTAGTAATAAAAATAGCGCTTTTAAGTAATAAAAATAGCTCTTGCTTCTAGCGTTCTGCATTAAGTCAGCCAAACCGCACTGAGCCAGCGTGGTGTACTAAAGCCTGCACCCTTTGCACTGTAGGAGAAGACCCGTGCCCTGTAGTGGGCACCACCCTGGCCCAATGCGGTTTGGCTGACTTAATGAAGAATAGGGTTGATATGGTGATGAGTCGAAACACGTTTGTACGTCTGTACTTCTTTCATGGTTCAGTTATAAGCCATGCAAATATTTAACATTAATATTACCTTGATAAGTTTTTAGAGATTATTTTATTAATTTAGGTACCTAAGTACTACTTAGTTTAACTTGTTGAATTTTTTGCTTGCCTTCAAGTTTTTAAACTTTTTGCTTTAATTTTTTTTTTGTTGTTTTGTGAATCATTACGAACGTCAGTGAAATATGAGGTATATTTCATATTTCCTCTGTAAAGCCTTAAGTACTCGAAAATCTTCGATCAACAGTCAACAGACTTTAAAGAAAGTCCATTGAAGTAATGTTAATTCGAGTTTGAAGTTTCTTGAGCCGAGAACAGCAGCAAGGTTGGTTACAACTGAATTCTCTGTACTTACTTTGACGGTTACATAAATCAAATTATAGCAGTTATTGCGAATAAGATTAAGGTCGGCGCTATTTGAATCAAATTTTGTTGAAAACTATTGCAAATGTTAGATAATAATGTTTTCCGTAAAGCCCTAGAGTACGGCAATAGAATGGAGTCGCAATTCATTCAAGCCTTCATAAAACAAAACAAAAACGGAAGATTGAAATCTAGAGCAACTGTTTTGCTGCTAAGAGGTCAGATAATCCTTTCTTAGTTCGATTTCAAATAAATCAAATCTCGATGTGTCTCTAAGCAATTTTTTTTCTACCAGAAGTTATCGTAAACTTTAATCTTACCTGGTGCTAAGTGATGATGAAGTTTCTGATGATAGCGGCTAATCTGTTAGGGGTATGGCGTATATATACAGTACCGGAACGCCAAGTAGCTTGGTGGCCCTTTGTCAGTAGGGTGGTGACTAGCCAAGGTCTCTCGCCACAAAATATTGGAGATAAATCGGAAATGATACCAGAAAGTTCTTCAATACCGGTTCTTCCAAAGTTGGGTCTAAAACGTAGAGGCTACGTGAGAAATTTTAATCTCTGATAAGGACCGAAAACAACGACTATTCGACTTCCCTGGCGCAAAAGTCAGCGCTGTGAATTTAAGCAGGAGGTCCAGGGTTCGATTCCCCGAATTTACAATTTCTGAATTTTCTCTGGTCTGATCTTGTGGCTTTGGCCGTGGCTAGTCACCTACAAGACGTTCCGTTAAGCGATTTAGTGTTCCGGTGCGATGTAGCGTAGAAACCGATCAGGGGTACCTATGATTACCATACTCCCTAACCGGTTAGCCCGCTACCATCTCAGACTGCATCACTTACCAGTTACCACCAGGTGTGGTTGAAGTCAAGGGCTAACTTGTAGTGGAAAAAAAAAAAGCGTGACTTATGTTCACTGTCATCGTAGGGCCCATTTCGGATATTGGAGTCGTGTTTGACCTGGGCGTACTTCGCATGCTAAGATGCAAGTATTTTTGACGCCCCGGAATGCACAGTGTGCGCGGCTCCGAAATCATCGTAAAGCAGGACACAGGCTAAAACCAACGGCAGACCTTTATAGAAGAATATACATGTTTTAAAACTAATTTTCCAGCTTCATAAATGCCTCTGTTAGGCCAATATGAATTTTTTGAATTGTTTTGCACGTCAAATTCGGTGGTCAGTTGAAATATTAATTCAAATTCAGCGTAAAGTTTATGTGTATACTTAACTTTTATTGCTTCTTAAACTGATTTTTGTTTTGAATTAATTTACATAATTTCATTAAATTATGCATGTATGTTTTCAAGAATATTTTTTGCTATGCAAGGATTCTAGATGTTGGACAATGTATGTGTGTGAGTGTGTGTAATAATTTACCTAAATGAATTGCTAATTAAATTATAAGATCGTGTGTAGTCCCCGTAAGTACCTAAAAATTAACTTAAAGAATGATCTGGAACGGCTAATAACTAAGTTATTAAAATGCTGTAATTATTCTAGGGGTTGAGGCCGTAGACCACCACGCTGGCCTAGTGCGGATTGGTTGAACTCCACACGCCATTATGTAGAACTCTCAGGGATGCGGGTTTCCTCACGTTGAAACAAGTGATATTTTAATGACATAAAACGAACATAACATAGAAAAGTTAGAGGTGCTTACTGGGATTCGAACTCTGCCCCCCCGAAAAGGAAGTCGAGCTCCTGCCCATCACCGCTTCTTCTTATATAGACTTACCTACTCTATAATATGAACGTCAAGTCCGTCTGTTTGTAGTGACTCTATCGCCGGTTCGGAAGGCAGATTCTACGGAGGAGAAACTGGCTTTTCAAACATTAAACATAACAACTATTTTTTTATTTTGATCAATATATAAGAATACAAATTGATCACTTTAAATTATATGTTATATATGGTATTCTAAAAAGTATACTTTAGTGGCGAAATTTGTTTTTTGACATTGATGTAGAGAAGATTTCTTATTTTTCTTATTTTGGGAGCATTGTTGCAGAATATGGAGATACCGACGAAAATTGATTCCCGGTCAGCCATTACTTTTACATGTTTTTTTTGCACGCTTCATAAGCGAAGCGTTAGTGTTCGAAAAAACACTATTTTTAACACTCATGATATTTTTAAATCTCTTTTTATTATTTAAACTAATTAAAAAGTGTTTGATAAAGTTCTGTCTTGGACGTCCGTGTGTCTGTTATGTAATGTGCGGATCCCGCATCCCGATCTTGTGGTCACGATAACGAGCGAAATACTTCACTTATCGAGTTGGTTATTTTATAGGCTTCAGTGTTTTGAGGAATAGAAGCCTATTACTTTTCACGGTATAATAAGATGTAGTTTAGTTATTATTTACAAATAATCTCAATTTTATTGTAATAAATGAGATTATGATTATGCGTGCACTTTTTGATTTTCCAACTATTTTTAAGTTTCTATAATTAGCTTTTGGTAAGAAACATCTGTCTCGTCTAGTAGTAAGCATAAGTTTGGTCAAATACGATCTCGAGATCCTCCAATCAATGCTGCTTTGAGTCCAGCTTGGAGTAAAATTGGTATCCTCCCAATCCACCTCAGAGAGCTCACTTAATCGGTTATTATCACAAATTTATGGTTATACTCGTCAAGTTACATTGGAGTAGTGGGTTTATGCTATAAAACCATCTTCTCCATGAGAAAGATGGCCTATGCCCAGCACATGGCGTTTATAGGTAGATGAAGAAGTGAGCTAACGTGCACTAGTACTAATATAAATCTTGAAAGTGGTACCATTATCAATGTTCGTTAAGCAATATTGAGGAGTTATTAACGTCGTTTTTCGAGTTGAGCTTAATGTGACAGAGCTCGTCGGGGAAACTACTACCGCTTTGCTTATATCTGCCGAAAAAACAGCATTGCTCTGTTCCAGCGTAATAGCACCGGGTTTTTTTTTATTCCACTACAAGTTAGCAGTCTATGATAGTAGCGGACTTATCTGCGGGAGTAGTCATACCTAATAGGTTTCTAAGCGACATCGCACCGGAATACTTTATCGCTTAGCGGCACGTCTTTGTCGGAAGGATGGTAACTAGCCACGGTCAAAGCCTTCCACCAGACCAGAGAAAAATATATAAATTATATATTTATTAATTCCCAAATAGTAATAATATATTTATTAATCCCCTGCCGGGACTCGAACCTCCTACTCAAATTGAAGAAGATGGCCATAGATAGGCACTTTTTATGAGGTATTCCTTGCATGCACTGAAAAGTGAGTAGGCGATTATTTTCTACTTACCATCATTGTATTAAACCTCACTATACCGAAATGTTGCCCAAATACAAGAGTATTTGTTTTGAACATTGGAATGAATATTTTAATGAGAGATCGCTCGATAAAGGTATATGGTACAGGACCATTCAATCTGAGCCTCCTCATATACCCTGGTTTATGAATAGTAATATTAGTAGGAATAATTTAATTCTAGCATTTAGACTTAGATCTGGGCACATGCCTTTAGGCAAGTTCAAATACCTAATGAGGAAAGTTGATTAGCCAATTGTGATTTATGTGGTGAGGTAGATGATGTTTTACACCTACTAATGGCGTGTGTTCGGAATCACAGCTTGAGAGAAACACTAACCTACGAACTGAATATAAATTTTATGAACATTGGCATTTTTTATTCTATTATTAGCGAACCGTTGAGAACTTCGGCAATGAAACTTTATAGATTCGTTGGTGATTCTGTCAAATTGTTGTAGTTTAAGATTAATGTTTATTTAGGATTCATATTGTGTGTAACGATGGGGCTGACACTATTATAGGTAACCTATAATAGTCCCTTAAAAAAAAAATAGATTAAAAAAAAATAAAACCATTATTGAGTCTTTACCTTGTCCATCAATTACGTATTACTATAAAAAAAAGTAATTAAATAAAATGAAACCCAGATGTGCATGTTCCACGTCATTATATTTACTTACAAAACACTTCCTAGCAATTTCAGCGTAGACAACACACGCCCTTTGCATTCCAACAACCTTGGCCCGATGCTCCTTTCATCTTAAACCGTTGACTCAAATGTTGTCTTACTGTGTCGACACTGTAGAACACCGTGCAATAGTAGGTACTATTGAGTTCGAGGTGTCTTGCATATACTGTTAAAGATCATAATTTTATAACAGTATTTATTGAGAGCTCTTTGCAATCGTTCGTGGATTAGGTTCCTCGCTAAAACTTTAAAGAAAGATTGCTACTTTTTTGATCGTTTAATAATAATTTATCAACATTGATTAATTTTACTTTTGTACGCTGTATTCCAAATGCCATGCGGAACTGCCTTTTAAAAAGTGGGTTTTTTTTACATTATTCCTTTTGTATGAGTTTGTTTTCGAGACAGGATTTTTTTAAAGTTCATCCTAGTTACCTAAGAAGTTTATTATGGTTTATTTAAGGTTGTACAAAGTCAAAGTCAAATATTTCTTTATTCAAATAGGCACAATACACAATAATACACAATAGGATGGCACTTTTGATGCGTACATTAGGTACATGTAAAATATGACAAAGTGGGTCGTTGATGTCTCTGAACTGAGTTTCTGTTTCTGAACTTCGACTGCACCAAATCGGTTATTACCAGAAAACACGAATAAAATGACATTTTCTAAAAATGAATCCAAGCTAGATCGATTTATCGCCTAAATTTCATGAAAATCTTTGGAGCCAATTCCGAGATTCCAATTATATATATATATATATATATATATACAAGAAATTTTAGGGTAGGCAGTGCTATTGCGAATGAATGAAGTGCACGCCACTGGATACAGGGCTCCAATGCACGCTTCGCCACTGATCAACATCCAGGTTGACAACTCCATAAAGATACAGATTTACTTTACAACAAAGTTAGCTTTGTTGCCTTGTTAAGTTATACTAGGCCAACGGCGTAATAATTGAGGTCAATGCACTGGTGGTTTTGTTTGTGTGATGTAGTTTTCTAAACAGTAACTACAACAACCAGGGGCCTTTGCTGAGAGCAGTATTATCTAAGAACAAGGTATTATTATAATATTGTAGAAACAAATTCCTCTCTCATCATCTGGATGCCTGGTACTCTTTTACTAAGTTATTCGAAATACCAGATCATTTCTACCACGCACTTGCAAATTGTGGAACAATCTCGCATCTGATGTGTTTCGTCAAAAATAAATTCCTTAAAATCCAGCAACGCATCGGTTGCTCCTCTGTTGCTGCAGATTTTTGGGCGGCGGTGATCGCTTAACATCAGGTGACCCACTTGCTCGTTTGCCCGCTATTAATATAAAAAAATGTTATTGTTGACATTTCGTTACATTGGTAACAGAATTATATTCTTTATTTTTGTGAAGTCAAGGTATGCCAAAACTGTTATTTTAAGATACATATTACAGTTTAAAGCTGTGGTAGTAAGGCCCCGGATAATTTAATAACGTAGGTACCTTTTTAAAAGAATAAAACGACAAGATACAAATTTTAGGTCGCCATTCGCCGCGCGCCCGCGCCTGTCTCTCAAATATGAGGTAATGTAATGTTGCAATAAAACCACCTTGCTCACTCTTTCGTGCATAAACTGAATGATGTTGTTCAACTGAGACATGCGCATACGCACTGTATTCATCGCTGTGCAACACACATTAAAATAGCTTTTTCTTTTCCACTAGGAGCATCCCTACATTGTGATCTTAACTGGTACTTCAGGTTTTAAACAATGCTTAAGATGGTAGCGGGATAAGCTGTAACGGGCGAGGTATGACAGTTATATGAAGCCCGTATCCCTATTCGTTTGATAAGTGGCGTCGTACGGGTACGCTGCCGCCGAAGCGTCCCACGAGGCCCAAATTAAACATGGCAGGAAAGGACCTCATACCATAGCTGTACTACCTGCCTCATCAATCAATCCTAACCGTATTGTCACAGTGACTGTTTCGGATTCCGGCTGAGAGCGTCGCTGGTGAGCTCTTAGATGGCTCGCGTAAACTGATTTTGTGCAAAACTTGCATCGACCTACCTGTTACATGCTAGTGTAACAGGTACGTCGACCAAAGAAGACTCGCATGGAATTATCGTGAGTTAACAAATTATTCGTGGTCTCTTCCTGTAACACTGTTGCACGAAGCATGGCACCTATACCGCGTTCATTGTCGTCATTCAATGCGCTTTTGGGCAGAAATGCTCAATGGGATCCATTCCGCGACGGGTGGAAAGCATTGTTCCGTGAATTGTTGAGATACTCTGAGAATATTGAATGAATTTTACTTCACTATAGTACATTATATTAGTATCATAACTTTTATTTTTTATTAATGTTTTAAGTCATCTTTCATTCATTTGTCTTATAATTATCCAGAAACTATGTAGTTCTATCTAGTTAGTGTAAGTGGCCCTGGCGTATTAACAAGATGTAAAATAAATAAATAGTTTCCAACAGTCTGTCAGTCTTCTGCAGCACCGCATTTATGAACACGCTTATTGGGTCGTGTTGCCGATTCAAATTACGGTGGAAAAGAAGCGCATGTCGGTCTCTACAAACCTCATTATTCCTCTGCGCCTCTCTTTCTCACCCAGCAGACTCCTTCAAACCGACGACTGAGTAACAGAAAGAGATAGAGATATGTGTACAATAGACACCATGATGTGCCTGGTAGCCAGAGCCAGATTGTTGGTGATGGTGCAATCTGAAAGTGGTACCAGGCCAACATGTTACCCCAATCGGTTTCTACTCGGCATCGTACCGGAACTCAGCGTCTTAATGTTTAAGGTGGTAACTAATCACGGTCAAAACCTTACACCAAAACGGACTAGTAGAAACGGAAACTATAAATCGCCAATAACCCACGCCGGGGATCGAAGCCGGGACCTCTTATAAGACCACAAAGCCTTTCTTATTACACAAAGCTTATAATACCTAGTTAAGTACCTAACTACGTAATAATACCTAACAAAACACGGTTAACAGTTAGTCTACATAATGGTGTCTTTGTTGCGTTTTACATAATCTGTTAATTTTACACTTAGTAGGTTAGTTAAGTAGGTATTTTAATAAACCGTGAAATTGGTGTTACCGCACCGCATCTTGCGATGGTATAACAGGACGGAAATTAATTAAAAATCAACTACCCAACATCTTCAAAGCCTATCGCCATATATATATATATCTATATATTGATCACAAGAAAGAGTTTTCGAGAAATGTAATAGTAGATTATGCATCTAGTTCGGTTACATTGCATTTAACAGTCGATGCGGTTTTAGGAGCATGAGGTAAAAGCGAATGCGCTAAGAAAGCCGCGAGTGTAACAAGTAATATACCACACGCGTTTAATACGATGATTTTCATCACACTTGCGCCAAATAGCTTTTGAAATAGAGCCGTTACCGACTCCGGATCAAATTAACTGAAAAGTCTGCTACTTAGTAAATAGTACCCATGTTCATTTAGGAATATCCCAGAACCCTAGATAGATTCCTAGCCGGATCTATTAAGATGTTATGAATTTATATAAATAAATAATATTAACTTTATATAAATTTCATTACTGTAGAAGAGTCAAGCCCCTATCTTCGATAGGTTCGAATATGCTATGCATCATAGCCTACAGAGCCTGACCTAAGTCTAGCTCTAAGTACTTTTAACTGTACCATATTAATAACCGTCGATACGCTTGATGCAATTTTATAAATCTACTTGCTTTTAAATTAGCCTGTGATTGACATTTATGGGATAATTCCTTTATGGAATGATAAATATCTTATCCCACAACTATAAATCGGGTGATAAAGCGGTGATAGCCTAGTGGGTTTGGCTTCGGCTTTCCTTTCGTGAGGACCGAGTTCGATCCCCGGTGCGACTGAATTGTCGGAGTTATGTGCGTTTTTAATTCAAGCAATTTTATATCACTTGCTATGATAGTGAAGGGAATCGTCGACTGCATGCCTAAGAGTTCTCCAAAATGTTCTCAACGGTGTGTGATGTCTACCAATCCGCATTGGCCAGCGTGGTAGACTAAGACCTAACCCTTCTCATTCTGAGAGAAGACCTGTAGTGGACCGGTAAAGGGTTAGTGATGAAGATGATGACAATTATAAATGAAAAAGAAAACAAAAAAAAAAACCAGGAACCTACTTGTGATCTTAAGAGCTTTTTCAAGTTTACCCGCCTCCCGCATCCAATTAAATCCCCCCCCCAAACTTCCACTTTTTTCTACCAGCTTTGCTGGACTAACTCTTACTCCAGTTATAACGAATTCGGGTCTTGATAAATAAACTGTAGGGGCAAACACTAAATTCAATCTAATAATAAATCAGTTGTCTAACGATGGTTGTGTTGGGGCAGGTTGCTGGATTCCCAAATATAGTATAAGTTTAAAATTCAAGTGCCCACCGCAATACTCGGTATTCACTGGGGAATCTATAGCAATCCATGAAGCCATCCTTTTTGAAGAATCTCATAACAATAAGCAATCCATTACATTGACTGACTCCTTAAGCTCCTTGTATTCAAGCGCTTCAGGCAAACCCTTTTCGAAGCAAAGCTCTTGTATCATCATCTTTCAGATTAGAGAAGTCCTATGCTCTTGCCAGCAAAAAGGCCTGTCTGTCACTTTAGCCTGGATACCAGGTTACATGGGTATAAAAGGTAATGAGACTGTTGATGTGTGTGCGCAACTTGCCATTGAGATGGGTTCTTTAGTCCATTTTAAAAACTTCCCCCAAGATCTACGTTCTCTCGCAAAAACTCACCTTCGTGATTCCTGGAATGTTGTATGGACTAAATAGAAGACAATTAAAGGAAATTCTATTCATCAGTTCAACCAGATATACCTCGCAAACCATGGTTCTTTATGTTCCGGAATATGAATCGTTGGGTGTCGTCCACAATAAGTCGGCTGCGTATCGGTCACGCCTGCACTCCAGTACATCTCAGTAAATTGAGAATAAGGGACAACTCCATGTGTGAATGTGGTCTTGACGAAGGATCGGTCGCTCATATTTTGTTTTCCTGCCCGAAACTCCTTCATAAGCTTTACGATGTCCTTCCTCCTAATCCCCATCCATTAAATGTCCAAAGTTTTCTTATGCCTGTTTTTAGTCGCTATGTAGAATTTGTATGTAAATATATTCAATCTAACAAAATCAAGCTCTAAATATATCCCATTGTGATTTATAATTAAAAAATTCTTTGAATTATAACACTAACCAAAGACCACACTCCATTACAAACGCCTTATTTTGGAATACTAAGATTTTTAAAAAGTATAGTGCTATAGTTATATAAGTTTACCTTTTGACAATCACCTCTGTGGATCTTCCAAGTATACGTGACATTGGCGAAGTACAACGTGCCGATTTGGCACACCTAAAAGCCAACAAAGCATAAAAAAGAAGAAAAAAAAATTAAATGAATTTAAAGAAATGAAATCAAATGAAAATGAAATGAAAGTTCACTTTATTTTACACCTAACAAAAATGAAATTATATACAAAAACAACACTAAATAAAACACAAAAACATTACCTATGAGCCCTTACTCTGCAAATAGTAAGTGGAAAAGCACAGCTTGCGTTATTCATGTTTTCACGGAAATTATTATTTATGGACTTAAAATTTTCTGTCAAGTGTCACGTAATATGTAGTTCCACGAACATTAAACGGCGAAACCATACTATGTTACCAAGACAGACTAATAAAATGACCAAGTCAAAGATTTCGGTCAATAAAACTTTTAACGAAGACAATTTTTAAAATACACCTTTTGTTGAATTACTTTAAACCAGTCATCCGTTGACGATGTGTGTAATCATCCGCCGGGTTACGAATAACAAAAACTGGTTTGATACAAAATGTACATAAAGACGACCTTCACCTACCTTCGGACCCCTTGGCCTGATGCGACGCCGCAGCCGCGATAAATGCACCTATGAGTCGGCCTTTTGGAACAGCTGGCGCTGCGTTACTTTAATTTAAACTACGAGTAGGTGCACCTATACTTAGCAGGCACTTATTCATACTTGAACAGTTACTTTTTTATTATAAGTTATGTAGATTAATATACCGACGTCATGATAAGACGTCGGTATATTAATCTACTGCCTAAATAATAACAACTCATCCTTTGTATTAACTAGTCATTATCGTGGTCCTAATAGTAGGTCAGGTTAGATGGTCCACAAAGAAAAAGCTACTAAGTCTCTTTCTTGTAATTTTTTTTAAGTGTAACTTAAAAAAAACTTGTCACGATTTTTTTAAGTTACACTACAAAAAATCGTCTTAGTCTTAGATGAAACGAAAAAATAAGTGTATAGAGACACAAACACAAATGTATAGGATTCAGCCGACGAGAGAATGAGATAGAACACATTAGACGTTCTCGTACTACATGTGTTTAATGGATGTGTATTAGAAAGTTTTAGTATAAGTGTATAGATTGTTAATGAAATTTTATTTGCGTCAATATTTGCATCTCCTTGATAAAGCTACGGGCAACGGATTGGTGCAATGGTGTCATAGAGCACCTGGTTTTGTATCCTTGTGTACATCAACGGCCAAGTCACTATTAACTATAATAATAAAGAAATCGTAGTAAGGAACCTTAGACTTGGCACGACTTTATATAAATTTCATTACTTTTTAGAGATGAACAAGCTGCTCCATCGAGACTTGGCTAGTATTTTAAAGAATGTTTTTGGGATACAGTTTACACAGTGGCGTGCATTGGGTTTCTTACTAAGGTATGCACAAAGCAGGAAAATTGCATAAAATGGCAAAAACCCTCCTATATATCAATTTTAGGGTATGCAGTGCTTTTGTGCATGTATGAAGTGCACGCCACTGAGTTTACATGAAGCGCCTTGTCATTTTATCAATAAGTTATTTAAATCGGGGACTTTCAGAAGTTTCACTTCTACCGTATGTGACTTGCACAAACAGACACTATTTCATTTTATAGTAACCAATAATTGACGGACCAAGCAGATAGTCCAGCTGATATAAATAGAGCATCACTTTGCTGGGCGTGCAAGGATCACGTTCTGAAACGTGCCATCAAATGTCCATAAACCTGAGGATATAGGTGTCAAGTCTCATGTACCTGTAATTACACCGGCACCCATGCCCTTAAGAGCGGAACACAGCATTGCAATACTGTTTACCGGCAGTTACAAGCATGTTGGTAGAATCTACTTCCCCGGACGAGTTGTCATAAAAAGCAAATCGGCGTCATAGTCATTTGACTGGGATCGATTCCCACATGTGGAAAATGTTTGTGTGATGAACATGAATGTTTTTCAGTGTATGGGTGCTTATCTGTATATTATAAGTATTTCTTATGTATTTTATTCATAAAAATATTCATCAATCATCTTAGTACCCATAACACAAGCTACGCTTACTTTGGGGCTAGGTGGCGATGTGTGTATTGTCGTAGTATAGGTATTTATTCTTAGTATTCTATTTCAGTTTTTGTGTTTCTCACTATTCGTCCTTTATTTTCCTAACTGTGTAGTGGTGTACAAATAAAGAGTTTAAGTAATTAATAAATAATATAATTATTATTTACTTTATGCTCATTCATTTGCATACATATTGTACGTATTGTCGTAGTATATTTATTTATTTATTTATAGGGAAGAAACAGATGCAAGCGTTACAAAGAGACTACAGCGCCGTCGCGGAACCAATATGTTAAGGTGCATGTATATTAAAACAACAACATCGGTAGTACAACAACAACATTTGAGCTTCGCGCTATCACCCAATCCTTGTACGGCTAACATAGGCAGGAGACAATTCTCTTATCTTTTCCCGTAGCTTAATCAACTCTCCAAGCAATGGCGCACAAGTTGAAATAATAATATACGTGTAATAATAAACGGGGGTAAACTTTTCCTATTCCCTGTTGCCTTGCTTTAACAGATGGTCACGTAAATTTTCGTTTTTTTTTAAATTTCATTACAACTGTCAGGGGATATAATTCTTATCTCTTGCCTTATGGTAGTCGTGGTTGTGTACTGTTACAATCCAAGTGGATATTAGCTACAATCAATCTGAAAAAGTTGTGTACAATTAGAATCAACAATGTTGTTTCTAATCAACAAGTTTAACAGTCTCATTTTACCACAGTTATCTAAACAGTTATGTCTACCAAATGAGTCGTTGCTACTGCGGCTTTCTTGATTTTATATTCAAACTATACAATAAAAAGAAAAAGACGCATAAATTAAACTAGCCCGTTGCTAGTTTAATTTATGCATCATTCATATCATTAATATCATTTTTCTTTTTATTGTCTTTATATCTACGGGTTATATTTCATAGCACTTCTTTATTTCTAGCCCTCAATAAACAAAATTTCATTGAATTTCCATTTTCAACATAAAATGACAAAAAAGTATGACCAACAAAGAATTAGGTATGATTATAATTGATTTAAATTGTTGATTGAATGCATGAGCTGTGTTCAAAAGCGACGCGATTATAAAAGTCGTATTTCTTAAACACAACACACGACAATAGTACTACTTTCCACTGAGATCGTCAGATGTTGATCAGATGTAAATGCACCTTAAGAACTAATACGCGCGGAGTGGTGGCATTAATGTCAAAGCGCAGAGTATTACAGAGAGCTGTGGAGTATGAGTGGTTTTTTGAGTATGAGTCGTCATACTATATTAGTGTTTCGAAACAACATTGCGAGTTTAATCTTCCTGTACTAATGATACCGACCCCAAGTCAGCTAGTACAATATTGAGTTAAAAGAAAAAATAAAATCAAATAACAGTTGTTTAACCTAAAATTGTCTTTCAAGCAAAGTTATGAGAAAGGGAAACCTGTGCCCAGCTGTGAGAGTAACAGCCGTAGCCGGTAAAAATGTTATGTGGACTAAATAATAAAATTACTGTGTTTGCAATCAGCAGTGCATGCTTTTTTTTTTTTTTTAATAAAACTCTGTGAAAAAATTTATTGGAATAGGCACGAATGAATAGGCACCACATAGGCTTTTCTAGAGTCTTTTTTCATTAGTACTTTTAATCAGATTATCATCATATATTATTCTCATCTTAGGGCCCAGTGTAACTTTTAATGAAACACAATTTTAGAGCGCTCATTGAATGAGTCCTAGCCCAGTTAGCCGCGGAATAATCCGAGAAGCCAGGGCTGCTTGACTTTTAACAATTATTCGGGAAGATACCTCAAATCTTAAAATTAAAAACGTTTTTTTTATAGGTAATTTGTTTAATCTGACTTAAATGAATTATCATTTCATTTCGTTGCACCTTTTTATTTATATTGATTGCTGTTTTCACTCACGGCAAGGAAGAGCAAGCATAGACTAACTGAAAGAATGATAAGGCGTTCTTCTTTTAGATTGTGATTATCGAGATCCCTAGGCATATACTTTCGGGCTGTCATTCTGTAATGAAATAATACATTAATAATGCCTATCTGTACACTATTATTGTAAACTAGCCGCTATTTACGACGTTGTCGTCGTTACAATTACAAAACTTCAACTTATTCAGAAACATAAAACCATCTATGATACTTAATAAACCTTAATCATATTTATTAAGCACTTAAAAATATTTCCAAATAATTTTGGTTCTGGAAATAAATAGCGCCAGTTGTTTACTAGATATTTTTTTTTTTTTTTTTTTTTTCCTATTGTTATCCTGCAATCAGTCCTTGACTATGAGCAGATGTGTTCATAGATATTTTTAATTATTTTATGTTAATTTCCCATTGGAAATTGTCATATTGAGGAAAGACTGGTTTAGCATTTATTTAGGTCTAGAATTTTTTTTCTTTTTAGCCGGCTGAGACAATCTGGTACGGTGAGTTGAACTGCCAGCTGGTTGGGATGGTGCCTAAGTCGTATTTGGTAGTTGTTACTACACTGTTGCAGTTCTTCTTTTACGTTCCTGATCCTCAGATGCTCGTGGATCTCATTGTTCTTGATAAACCAAGGGGAGTTCGTTATTTGTTTGAGAATAGTCTTCAGCTCTTTGGATTATTTTGATGTTGGAATCGCAGGCGGAGCCCCAGAGCTGTAATCCGTATGTCCATATGGGTTTGAGTACTGTTTTGTATATCAGGAGTTTGTTGTCTGTAGACAGCTTAGCAAGCATCCAATAGAGTCCTCTATATTTAAGGTTTAGTTCGTCGCGCTTAGTTTGGATATGTTTTTTCCACGTGAGTTTACGATCCAAGTGCATACCCAGGTATCTTACACACCGAGTGTGGGGTAATTCGTTGTTACCAAGTTTAACTGGAGGGCAATCACCTGTTCTCAGAGTAAAAGTTATGTGCAGAGATTTTGCTGGGCTAGCTGTTATTCTCCATTTCTCCATCCACATTTGGGTCTCTAGAAGGCTTTTTTGTAAGATTTCAGATGCTTTAACGGGATTTGTGTGAGACGCAAGTATTGCAGTGTCATCAGCAAAAGTTGCCACTGTTACTCCAGGACTTTGAGGTAAATCTACAGTAAATAATGTGTAGAGAACTGGGCCCAATACAGAACCCTGAGGCACTCCAGCATTGATATCATAGAATCCAGACATACATTCGCCTTCCCTAACTTGAAAGATTCTACACGTAAGATAAGATTTTAGTAATGTATAAAAAGAGTGTGGTAGCAACATTTTAATTTTACATAGCAATCCTTTGTGCCAAACTTTATCAAAGGCCTGCTGTATGTCCAGGAAAGCGGAGGAACAATATTCTTTCTGTTCAAGGGACTTTCTAATAACTTGGCATACACGATGAACTTGTTCGACAGTCGCATGTTCCCGCCTAAAGCCAAATTGATGATCAGGTAGAATCTTCCTCTCAGCTATTGCGCGAAGTAGCCTTTTCAACAAGATCATCTCAAACAACTTAGACAGTAACGGCAGCAGACTTATGGGTCTGTAAGACACAATATCATGATTAGGTTTACCAGGTTTGCAGATCATTATTATCTGTGAAACCTTCCACAATAGCGGGAAATATCCTATCCTAATAATACTATTAAAAAGTATAGTGAGAAAAATAATCCCCTCTCTAGGGAGTTCCATAAGTACTTTTTTGTCTATTAGATCAAATCCGGGGGCTTTTTTATCTTTCAGAGTACAAACCGTTCTTCGAATCTCTTTGGGTGTGACACATTCAAGCGGTAGATCTAGTTGAAAGTCCCGGTGCAATATCTCATCTATGTTAGATTCATCCACATTTGGTGATGCAGCGTTTGGCATGAATATATTTGCTAGATGATTTGCAAATAAATCGGCCTTCTCTTGTGGGCTTCTCGCCCAAGGATGCGCTTTTAAAGGTGGTTTGGCAATAACAGGTCGGCTTATGTTTTTAAATTCTTTCCATAGAGAATAATTTGAGGCTTTGTTAGGAGAAAGTGATTCAATACGAGTTTGATTTGTTGCATCATTTGCTTCAATTATCATATCTTTTAATTCTCGTATAGATCTATTGAATGCAGTTTTATCATCGGGATGTCGAGTATCATGCCATATTCTACGGAGGCGTCTTTTCTCTTGAATTTTTGATTTTATCTGCCATGGAACAGTTTTTTGACGAGGTTGTAACCGTACTATTTCAGGAGTGGACTTCCAACAAGCTTCTTGGATTCTCATAGTGATTTCCTTAGTTGCATTTTCAATATCTACTTCTGACTTCAAGGTCACTTGAAGTTGCAATGTATCCTCAAGTATCTCTCGAAAAGCATCCCAGTCTGTTCGATAGTTGTGGAGTATTAGGGGTTTTTCATAATTGAGGACCGTAGTACTAGCAGTAAGGACGACAGGAACGTGGTCAGATGAGCCATCCAAACACGTCTCTACGCCAAAGAAAAATCGTGCTAAGCCTTTGGTTATGAAGAAATCCAACCCATCTGGTTGCCTATTGTTGTCTGTTGGCCAATATGTTGGTTCAGAAGGGGACAAGGTTTCAAGGTGTAGAGAGTATATAGTTTTTTTTAGTTCTCTACCTCTAGTGGTCGCCAATCTAGATCCCCAGTGGACATGTTTTGCATTCCAGTCTCCACCCACTATAAAGCGATTGCCTAAGCTCACAAGATACTGCGAGAATAACTCCCTGGTTATTTTGTGTTTGGGTGGGCAGTAAACAGCGGATATTGCGAAGTTCCCATGTTTGTCCTCTACTGAAACAGTGGTAGCTTGAATATGTTCAGTTTTGAAATTTGGGAGTTCGTAATGTTTTGCAGATGCAAATGTGCAGAACCATCAGGATGATCAGTGTTATACATGTCATAGTATTGAATTTTTACTTTACTACGAGAAGTGAAATGGGTCTCAGATACAAGCAGTATGTCGAGTTTATGAAGTTGAAGTAGAGTTTCCACTTCGTATTTATTTGGGGCTAGTCCATTGATGTTCCATGTTGCAATTTTTAAGGAGCTAAAAGCGATAGTTTACTTACAAGTGAGGTAATGAGACTCATCAATGTGCTCATTTGTTGTAGGATTAAGTCGAATTTTTCAGATTGTTTTAAGATTAATTGTTCTAGTGTTGAGTAGTTGATAGGTTTCTCATTATCCCCGCTCACATGTGGTTTGGGCGATTTTAAGGTTTCTGCATAAGTTCTCCTGTCTGATTTATTTTCTGGCCTGGTTTGTTCATGGTTTGCTTTGGTAGGGTCTGAATCTTCTTGAAATTTTGTTATTTTGTAAGACTGTACTTTATTTTTCCTTTGTAGTATTTCTGTATATACTTGACACCCCTTATAGTTTGCAGGATGTGCACCAAGGCAAAGGGTACATGTAGCTGGGGTGTTACGGTTAGTTTTTGGACATTCTGACGTTTTATGACCTTGTGCACACTTTACACATCTATATGGTCTTAAGCAATAATTTTTTGAGTGTCCATATTGTTGACATCTTTGGCACTGTATCACAGTCGTCCTTTTCTTAGGGTCTTCGATAATAACAGATTGGTGATAAATAAATTTAATGTCTTTAGCCATTTTGTTGTTAGGTCCAGGGTTGAGATTAACAAAGAATGTTGAGGTTGGTATTTTTTCTGGACCATATCGAGCGTTGATAATTTCGCCAGCATTTAGTGTTGCCTGTGTTCTCTATTGATTCCTTTATGGCATCATGAGGAGTTGTGTGGTGTAGATTTTTAATAACTATTCGATAACATCTCGCATCTTTTCTATTGAATGTATGTCCTATCAATCCATTCTCCCTAACCAAGGACATTATTTTTTTGTACACCTCTGTAACGCTGCAGTTTATCCTTAGTTGGTTTCTATTGACAATTCTGTATGTAAAAGCAGACTTTCCAGCCACAGTTTCTAATAATTCTGTGAGTTTATTGACATCTTCTATGCCATATAGTATTATTGGTGGTGGCTTTGGAGTCTTTCTTTCCTTAGTCGGGCAGTCAGGATACTTGCTCACGTATCGCAAGACACCCCAGCTCGACCCTACTTTATTAAACTAGGTATTTTAACGCTGCCTTGCCTACTCATTTATAATGTAGCAGTATACGTAGAGCAGCACAGAAACGAGTTTGACAAAAGGAGTCATTGTTACTTACGATATCCTCATAGACTTCTATCCAAATATCACAGCCTTAAAAAAGCTACAAAGACTGTAGCAGGCATGGGCCCAGAAGTTTTCAATAGGATACCAGGTAGCATAAGAGATGCACCAAATAATAATTTATTTAGGAAAAAACTGAAGACTTGGCTTGTCGAGAAGGCTTTCTACAGTTATAATGAATTCTTGGATGGTAAAATATTGTGAAGATTGACTTTACTTATTTGTTATTATAGAATAATATTATAATGAATTTATAAAATTACAATATACATTTGCATGAGACAATTTATTATTGAATAATTACTTTGTGACGTATAATATTAATATTTATGAATAAATGACTATTGACCATTGACTATTGACTATTAGTTTTACTTTCAAGTTCTGGTTGGTCTACAGGTAGCTGGCTAAATCTGTTTGCAGTATCAATACCCTCTAGAGGTGGTGAGGTCGATGTTTTCTTTCTTTTTGGATATCTGAGACTGGGCACTCTTTGCCAAGAAGGGTGTTTATTACTTTCTGTATTGTCATCTGTTAGTTGAGTAATATATGAATCATGAACACCATGGTGGTGATCATATTGTATGTCTATAGTAGAGGATGGATTTGGAGCACTAAAACTTCCAACTGATGAACTCCTATTTCTTTGTAAAAAGAAACTTCGATGGAAGACTTGTTGCACACACTTTTTGTTTCCAGTAATATTAACGGCAGCAGGAGCCTGGGAACTCACTCCTGAAGCGTCATCGGTAACATATTTCACACTCTCCAGCCCGGGTACCGGAGAGCGCCGGGGGTTAGCCGGATCGCAAACATCGTATTCTCATTATCTGACTTTTCCATGTTACGAAGGGGGGTTGGGAGATATACTTTTAGCACTTTCCCAAGGTGCTAAAGCTGCATTTTTATTTTGTTTTGAGGTGATTTAATTCCTCATGGCGTGCAGTAGCCAGGTACAGGTTATTCAACCGCCGCCCGTGACTCGGCGTTGCAGCTCGTTTAGCACCACCCAGGGGACACGTGTAGGGTGGGCCTCAGGATGAGGTGGTAGATCCTACGGACGTGAGCTGCTTCCGTCCCCCACCACAGTGTTTACTAGATATAAATTTATATATAGATGTATATGAATACATAACTCGTGCTACAGTGTATCGAACTCCTCCAAAACGGCTCGAACTATTTTTACGATATTTGTTTGTACATTTGGTAGGTCTTAGAATAGGTCGTAGGTTCTTCTTATTTTTCTTTTTATATATATTTTTGACATATTTAATAATTAAAAAAAAAAATCTCATAACATCTGTGTCTGTACATTGCAGGTACATATACGCGTATAACCACAATAAAACGACACTGGCGGTTAAAAATTCTCGGCTGTCGCAAAAAATCAATTAAGAATTTATAATATATATACATAGTTATAGCTGGAACCGTTACTTTTCATCAAGATTTATCACCTTTAACAGCCACAAGCAGAAAGAGCGGGAAGAAGAAGAAGCCACGAGTAGGGTGGTGGGTGGGCAACTCGGCAAACGAAGTAGCCCCCTTTCGATCTCTTTTGTAACTCGCTTGGTAAAAATTTTAATAAAAAAACAATTTTGATATCAATTTCAAATAAAGAATTTGTCATTGATATGTTCCAATTTTATTTTCCTGGTAGGTGTAGTATAAAAGTGCTCGGACGAAAATGCGATTCAAATCCCTTCTGATGTGAGAACCTCAGCTCTCAAACTATACATAACCTCGTGAGTAATCTGTCACCTTTTTTGCCTTGACATAAAGCATAATATTTATGAATAACCACTTTTATTATGAAAACACATACAAATAAAGGAAATAAGTTAACACAATCGTCATCAGTAGCCTATTAACGTTCTACTGCTGGGCGCAGGGCTCGTCTCTGATAGGAGAGACGGTTTTAGAGCATATACCAACCACGCCGCTCCAATGCGAGCTGGTGGGCTTAACGTGCTCTCCGAGGCGCAGGGGCTGTCACTGCCAACTAACTAAGCCCGGTCTGCTGCCGAAAATTCTTTAATAGAAAATACACAACACATTATAAAAAGACCTAGGATTCGAACCCAGGATCTTGTGATTCGTAATTGAACACAAGAACAACAAGGCAGTCAACACAATGCTTACAACTAAGACGATAGTATACAGTGGCGTACATCTCATAGATGCAAATAAGCAGTGCATACCCTGACCTCAGGGCCTCTCAGACCATAAGGACGACCTAATTAAAGATTAAAAAAAATTAAAAATTTAATAGAAAACTACGAAAGCGCCATCCCGTTTAAACCGCCCGTACTTCTATGTAAATTCAATGGACAAGTTCCGTGTCATAGTTTAGAACTAAAATAGACAAACTGCATAATATTATTAACATAATATTTCGATTATATTTTAATTTTGAATTGTAAACAGTATCCCTAAATGAAAAGTAACGCTTGAAATATAATTTAAATCTCATAATATAAGCTGGGGTTTTCACGATTAAGTATCCATTGCCGGTTAAATCGTTTATTCGTCGCTCGAATAATTGCGCCGCGCCGCCGCGGTCTGCATAGAAGCACAGCGATTGAATGCATATGTCGTTACTAGTATGCGCGAGCATACTAGGAAGTTCTGGTGTGTATTGATGTAATCGTGTGCGTGCTTACACAATATTTGGCTCTTTCTATGTGTGCCAGTTTTCCAGGTTTCCAGTAAAGGAATTTCGCTTGTGTTCCGTAAGCAGTGCGAAATTAGAAATCCAAATGTATGTTTTGTTTTTTTATAAGCAGATTTAATTTGCTTTGTTTATTATTGTTTTCAACAGCATTAATTCTTTTTGTCATTAAAAAAATTATCAATGAATTTCAATACATTTAAGGTCTTTAGAAATTTATAAGTAGCTAATTTGTTCAAAGAATTTTATTAAAATAACCAAATTAAAAGTTGCCGAATTATGTTAAATAAATAATTAACGTTTACCAGGTGGCGTTGGCAACTGATGAACTAATATTCTTTTTTATTTATTGTTCAAATAACAACTTTTATTAGCATTCGTGTACTAAGAAAATATTACGGACATATTACGCCATTATTGTTTACCTTTTACCTTCTGTCATAACAAATTATATTAACTGAATTAGAATTAAGTACTGTTTTTTTCGTTTGCTGTGCGGTTGTTTGTATATAGTTACAATTATTATTGTTAACATTATAACCTTTGTGACAGTGTACTGTTTGTAAATGATTGTGAGGAATATTCGTAGTGTAAGAAAGTTCTTATATTCGGCGTGTGATCTGATGGTTCAGTGTGCTTGGTAAATGTAGGTAAGTTTAGAGCTAATTCTTAACTAACGTTTTGTTGCGATTATTCGTAAAGGAAGGAATGCACCTACAACGAGCGGCACGTAAAAAGAGACTGACTCACATAAACAGGCGAATAACAGTAATCAGTTTTTTTTTTTTAATTATTTTTTTATTATAATGCCTATGTTAGTTTATTGTTTACCCTAAAAAAACATTATTTAATGTAATTGCCGCAATGGCAGACAATTTTAAAAACTCGCTGATCGGTCGTTTCAGAGCTTCCTATACTGGACATAGGAGATGCGATCTACATAATACCAAATGAGTATCACAAAAAAATGTTAGGTTAGGTACCTACCTACTCACAAATAAAACTATACAGTAACATCAAAATACCATGTTCTTTTCCTACTTTTTTTAATGCATACCCTGACCGAAAACCTTATATATAAAAAAGGACCATATATATACAGGTATACACAGGTCGGTACATTACCACCTCACGTTAATAATAAATCAAATCTAACAACTTCAGCTTTTTAATCGTCTGAAGGTTTTTGATTAGACTATTAATTTCAGGCGGCATCTATAGGAAAGCTAGTTCTGAAAAAGGGGCATAGCAATACACAATCAATATTATATATTCACTTTTGACTGACTATCGGCGGCCGTGGCACATCACTGGTATCATCACTGGGAACAAAAGAAAACAAACTTTGCCAAGTACACTAACAAGTTTAATTTTGCTAAAGGATTACTCGCAACAACAAACTAATACTAGGTAAATAAAACTATTATAGCACATTAATAATTCACAATGAACCGTGGTTATCACGTATTCCCAATTAATAATCAACAGTAGGTTTTCATTTCGTCAATTGAGCACGCCTTATCGCAGCACTCACTCACAATTTGCCTTTTCCGTCTTGCAAAGATCAGAGCTTTTTGCGGCTTGATCGTTGGTATGGCGAAGTCGTTGTTTATGGAGTTTTCAGAGTTAATGGTCAGAGTTTCATTCATGGACTTCCTGTAGCTCGTTTCTTTATGTACCTCGACCTCGTATGTCTTTATTATCGACGATCTCTTTTCAGCGATCATGGGCCTCTCTGAAGTGACCGGTTCAATGCATACAAGTGCCATTGCCATGGCGAGTCTCCTGCCACAGTAAACTTGTACTTCAGCCTTTTGAGATAAGTACATCGGGGCCATTATGGCGAGTAGAAACAATACCATTGGGAGCTTCATTGTAGTATCAGATTTATCACTTGTTGTTATAAACCGACTTCTGACCCAGTGTTATTAGATAGGACGCAGCGAATGAAATGTGATGTTGGGAGGAATTTTCTTGGGTTATATACCTTGGCTAGGTTATTAATATTCATAAAGGTAGGAAGATCCAAATGAGTCCTGAATAAGCAGCGAAGTAGTTAACATAAATGCACATCGACATCGTAAGGGTAGCTTAACACAAATATATTCTAGGGAGTATGCATACTCATATTATTTCGAAACATGCATTTTTATTATCCTGAGAAATCATTATTTTTTTTAGTCATATTATTTAAAAAAGGCAGAGGTTCTACAGTCCGCTGTATATATACATATTGTTTTTATTTTGTTCAGTTTTTGTTCATCGATTTCTACACTAACTGTAGACTGACTAAAAAAAAGAAAAAATTCTTCGTTAGTGTATACTTTCAACTTAGTCATCAGGAGAGGATCTGCAGCGGGATAAAATAAGCGGGGTGCACCTATAGCGAGTTGTTTATATTTGATAGTAACTTGTGCATTTTCATCCGAAATGAATAATTAATTTGATGAATTAAAACTGATGATGGAGACTATACATTAATAAGGATTTCACGAATTTCGATAACTTTATTTTAATAATACAGTTACTGAGCAATTTATGCTTATCATAATATAGGTGTTACTGTACTTTTATATGACCTGGACAATATTAGGTACTTACTTTGTATACCGTTCGCTTAGCTGACATTTTTTATGTTTTACTCGGCACCATGATAGCCCAGTGAGTAGGAGCTCGACTTCACTTTCGGGTGGCCGAGTTCGAATCCCAGCACGCACCCCTAACTTTTCAAAGTTATATGCGTTTTAAATAATAAAAATATCTCTTGCTGAAAACATCGTGAGGAAACTTGCATGCCTGAGAGTTCTCCGAAATGTTCTTAAAGTTGTGTGGAGTCCACCAATTCGCTCTGGGTCAGCGTGGTGACTAGCGGAGACTGACTGATGATGATGACTCGACACCAAATCGTTTTCGAGCAGCGTGGGTTAGGGGACTGCGCTCTAAAAACGTCTCTCCAATGACGGAAGAATCTTGTGCAAAAAGTGGGACGTTAAAAGACTGCAAATGATGATAATGGCGGCAACGACGTTCATATAACATTTATTTTTTAATAACATTTTATTTTTAGTTATTTGTAATAATATGTACCAGATGCATTCTGCGTGATAATTGTGCCCCACTAATTCCCATCCATTCATTCATCCATCCAACCCATGGCCGAAGCCGCACCGTCAAGCAATTAAGCGTTCCAATACGGAGTCGCGTAGAGATCAACTACAAGTATGAGTTTAGAATACAAATTTAGCAACACACTTAATAGAATAGCCCGGTACCATCTTAGACTGGATAATACTAACCACAAGGGAGATTAGGGCTAACTTGTAGTAGGTGAAAAAAAGATTTCTATTGTCCTGGATAAAATATTAATTTTCTAATTCTGGGCACAGACCTCACTCCATGTAGCATTCTTCGTAGGTGGAAAACTACCTCTTTAACGCTAAAGTTTGTTCAGCACGTGTTCAGCTCTGATGACCTCCGACCTCAAATTGCGATACGTTTACTTTTCAAAATTCAAAATTTATCTATTTATTAGTAGGCCTAATATAAGCACTTTTGAAACGTCAAGTCTGTCTGTTTGTAATATAGTTACCTTCTGAGCAATTTATGCTCATCATAACAAAGGAGTTGCTGTACTTTTATATTTCCTGGACAATACTAGGTGCATGCTTTGTATACCGTTCGGTTAGATAACAATTTTTATGTTTTACTTGGCACTTGTAGCGGTGATAGCCCAGTGGGTAAGACTTTGACTTCACTTTCGGGGGCAGAGTTCCCATCCCAGCACGCACCTCCAACTTTACCAAGCTATGTGCATTTTAAGCAATTAAAACATCACTTGCGTCAACGGTGAAGGAAAACCCTGCAAGGAAACCAGCATGCCTGAGAGGTAATTTTGGACCTACCAATACATAAGTTTAAAGAATGTGTTAAAACATATTTATTACAGCGAGGTTATTATACAATTGATGAATTTCTTAATGACAAGGTTGCTTGGAAGCATCCGGCTCCGCTTTCATCTCTCACAAGATAGAAAAATGAATTTTAAAATGTAAATTGTTGATATTGGAAAAAAAGCAACTGCTGAGTTTCTTGCCGGCTTCTTCTCGGTAGAATCTGCCTTCCGAACCGGTGGTAGAGTCACTACACAAAGACAGACTTGACGTTTCAAAAGTGCTTATATAGGCCTACTTGAAATATATGAATTTTGAATTTAGAATTTTTTTGAATTTTCCATGTTCTCAAAGGCGTGTTGAGCCCGGGACTGCGGCCTTAACCCCTTTTCATTACTTTCCGGGCCGGTAATCGGTAGATATGTTGACGATATTGTTATTATCTCATCTGAAATTTAATCCAGCTTGGCGACACAGTCAAAGTTTAGACTTAGGATCTATTTATGGGATCACAATGATCTCATATTAAGATCGCAACATGACCGTATTCCATTGCAGTATGCAACGTTGCGAATTGCAATTTGTTTTGATGAATTCTAGGAGTCGTCCAGTACATCAATAACCTATAAGAGTCCACTGCTGGGCTAAAGGTCTCTCTCCCAACGGAAGGGTTTGTCCATTATCACCACGCTGGGCAGACGGGTTTGTGGTCGCAGTAGATGGTAGTAGCAGTAGATGGTAGTAGTAGTACAGAAGACGCTGCTGCCGATTCTCCGTTATATTCCCTTAGTCGTCTCGTACGATACCCGCGGGAAGAGGTGGGGTGGTGACAACTGTATTCTGATCTGCCGTCACCACGCGACATGTCCTCCAGTTTTTTGATGTGGCACTAAATTTAGTTGTAGATCTAAAAAAAAGTATTCAGTATTGCAAAGCCTTAAATGAGGGGTTTGCTGCTGTCCGCTGAGGAGTTCTGTCCTCTATCTCCAACCACAGTTTGGGCAAAATTAAATACATATTTTAACCTCAATAGTACAAAAATAATTATTTAAAGTGGTTATAATTGGTCGGAGTTGTGGTGTATAATCGTCAAACACTCATCCCCTCTCCCAAAGGAACCGAGCTTAATGTCGGGATAAAAAGTATCCTATATTACTTCTAACACTTCACTTTATTTTATCACTTAAGTAGTTTTTGCGTGAAAGCGTAACAAACAAACTTATATTAACATTTATAATAAAAGTAGGGATATAAACCAAACACTCGAGGGAAACATCAGTAAGTGTTATTAAAAAAAAATTCGAACAACCATTATTACTCAGTAATTTGTAGAAATTACTGAGTAATAATGGTAAATAATCTTATGTTGTTCCCAAAAATTTTAATAATAAAATAAGAAAAACGTATGTACTTCAAATTTTCTTTACAAGTAACTAAGACTTTTTCTTTCTGTAGTGAAAATTTTACTGCATCGGTTGCAGTGGACAGCCATTTTGAAAGAACTATATTTAAAACTAACATATATTTTTCGCTGTGAAGAACTAACTGCACAGATTATTTAAAGATTAGGTTATTTCAACCTTGCTGATTACTAGAGCTGTCGGCTTAGCGTTCTCTACAAGTCACGGGGAGGCATTCTTCAGGCTGGCAAGTACTGAGAATACCAAAACATATTCACAGAATACAAAAAAATCTCGACCCGGGACCCGGGCATCGCGGGTCGTTGCACCGTCAAGTAACGTGAATAATAGTTGAACATGATTATACCAACGAGTCAATCTTTACCTCAGTGATGAGCAAAAAAATGAGGCGAATCGCTCGATCTGGTTACACCCTTGTAGCGATGTCATATTATCATGCTTGGCTGATCTTTGCATTTATGGGTAAGTTTTTGGTTATTTTCTAATAATATACGTTCATGGCGCATTATCTTAGTATGTAAAATGCAAATACGGATGTATTTGCATTTTACATTATCACTTCATATCGCGGCACGTACGTCTTCAAGAGCAGCAGGTCGGAAGAAATTTATGCTGGTGAAAATTACAGGCAGTCATTTATACTAAAAATTCCACATGCAAATTAGGTATTACAAATCTTTGTGCCACAGCGGGTCTTTCAGGTGTCGATGTGTTGATATGTCGGCGAAATTAATACTTATGTCGGCTTCTTTGTTGAAATTGAATCTAATTTACTGCAATGCCTGCCGGCATGTGATGATGCAGGTCTATAACCTGTAAGATCAGTGGCGTGCACCAGGTTCCTTACCAGGGTATGCATTCAGCTGGTCAATTGCATAAAAAGGGCAAAATATTTCCTACACGAGTTTTATATCAATTTTAGGGTATGCAGTGCTTTCGTGCATATACGAAGTGCATGCCAATGTGTAAGATATATGGCATTTATTTGAAAACCATACCCCTAACCGGTTTCCGCGCGAAATCGTACCAGACTAGATAAAATTCAGTAATTACAAATACCCAAAATTCCCTTGCCAAGTATCGCACCCGGGACTTTTTACTTAAAGCGCTCACCGCTGCGCCTGACGTAAAGTAAAACATTTCATCTACATTTCATCGATCAGGATTTTGGGACAACGTAATCTTAGTTTTGTCCAAATTTTTCCCCTAGACAGCAGACTTTTCTGTCTAACCCAACGATTTTACTTTTTAGCTTCACCTCGAGGTGAGGTCAAAAAATATTGGTCGAAAATACGCAAGATTTTCGACCAATATTTTTTGTTCCAATTCCAAGGTCTAATTCTAACCTAACCTCAACTGCAATCCCGCCTGGTGGTTAGCCATGATGCGGTAAAGATCGTAGCGGGCTAACCTATTAGAAGTACCTATAGTGTCCCACAGTGTACCTACAGTGCCTGAAGACCAAAGTCTTCCAACAGAGCGTGTTGCCAGTGATGACCTATTACTCCGAAACATGGTCGCTAACAATGGGCCTCATAAGAAGGCTCAGAGTCAGTCAACGGGCGATGGAGAGAGCTAAGCTCGGAGTATCTCTACGTGATATGAAGAACCGACATAGCTCAACGAGTCGCGGGGCACATGGTTCGGAAAAAGATTGGATTGGGGTCCCAAGATGTTGGAATGGCAGCCGCGCACTGGTAAGCGCAGCGTTTGTCGACCCCCAACGAGGTGGACAGACGACATTAAGCGCGTGGAAGGTAGCGGCACAAAACCGTGGGATTTGAAACTCCCTACAAAAGACCTATGTCCAGCTTTGGGTCTATCGGTTAATATGACGATAATTATAATATTTAACACTAGTATATATAGCCATTAAGATACCTACATAATTGTAAGAAATGTAAATAAAGCTTTATCATATCATCAAGTACCTACAATATCAAAACATGCTCTCAAAACACCGAGTGTTTTTCAATTATTATATTGACGCCTTATGTAAGATTAGACGGTCTGTCTTGTTTAGAGGTACCTTCTAGGTAGCTTCTATGTTTTATGATATTAATTAGTCTATCTAAAGACGGATGTAGACATTGTCAAAGACAAAAGCAAAATACTAATGACTAATATTATAGTAAGCGGTGATAGCCTAGTGGCTAGGCTTCGGCTACACTTTCGGGAGGCCGAGTTCGAGATCATCATGTCAGCCAATCGACGGCCACTGCTGGACATAGGTCTTTTGGAGGGAGTTCCACAATACACGGTCCACAATACTTGCCTCCAGCGGCGGCTCCCAGCGACTCACCTGATGTCATCTGTCCACCTCGTTGGGGGCCAACCTACGCTGCGTTTACCGGTGCGGGGTCGCCATTCCAGCACCTTAAGACCCCAACGTCCATTGGTTCTCTGGTCGAGAAGTAATAACTTATCAAATAAATAAGAACAACAATTAACCTGGGCTCACTCACTAGTCTAGTTAGTCACAAATGTAGCTAGGATTATATGACACTCAGAGTAAAGTATTATAGACGTTACGTTAATATAATTATTATATTAATAAAAATTTAGTGACAAATTAAATAACTAAGCTATTCTTAGATTTAGGCAAGAATTCAATGCAACTAATAATTAATTCTCTTCAATTTTACTTAGTACCTAAGTTTGCTGTGGGCTCTTCTTAGACGTTTAGGAACCCTCGTAGCTTTAGGTTTAAGTTGGCGAACCAAGTTATCCCCATCCCCTTACAATTATGTAAAAATATAAGTTTGAACGCTTGTGATAGGGCAAGTGTGTCTGTGTTAGGCCTACATGAATAAAGAAATTTTGAATTTGATAATTTGAATTTACATGTAAAGATGATTATCTATAACAGCAATTATATTTTGAATTCAACTTGTAAAACTGTATCTATACTTGTAATCTATACTAAATTATGAAGTTGTAATAACATATTTATTTGCTATTAATACTTGAAATAAGGCTAAATAATATTCTAGCTAACACTATTAAAACATTATGATTATGATTTAATTGAAATGCACAATAACTTATATTACTATGTTATAGCATCTAACTAATGGATCTATCTATATATATGAAAGAGAAAGTGTGTGGGTATGTTCCTTATAGGCTCCTAAACGGCTGGACCGAATGAAACTTACAGGGAATCTCCGGATTGTCCTGGCGAGTAATCCTGAACAGTTTGGTGACGATCGGAGCATTCCTATATTTGAACTGTCAAACTGACAGGCTTCCGTCAAAAAAATAATGAGAAATGTAAAAGTAATCCATATGTAGACGATCTCGATTAGGTCAAATTGTGCACAGTGGAATCTTAACGGCCCTTCGCCCATACTTCAATCTGCCCTGCCCATTGCCACTTCAGCTTCGCTGAGCTATGTCGGTAACTCTAGTTTTTCTACGGATCTCCTCATTTCTGATTTGATCACGTAGAGACACTCCCAGCATAGCTCTCTCCATCGCCCGCTGAGTGACTCTGAGCCTTCTTATGAGGCCCATAGTTAGCAGCCATGTCTCAGTTCCGTAAGTCATCACTGGCAACACGCACTGTTCGAAGACTTTAGTCTTCAGGCACTGAGGGATTTCAGCACGCAACTCCAATTAAAATATCACTTGCTTCAATGGTGAAGGCAAACATAGTGAGGAAACCTGCTTGCCTGAAAGTTCGCCATATTGTTCTCAAAGGCGCATTGGGACCTCGTGGTGTACTACAGCCTAAACACTTCGCGACGAACGGGAGGTGACCAGTGACTTGTGGTCAGTGGCGTGCACTGGATTTCTTACCAGAGTGTGCATACAAAAAAATGCAAAAATTCTTCTCCAATACGAGTTATATAATAAATTTTAGATTAGGCAGTATATATGAAGTGCACGCCACTGCCTGTGTGCGGCCGGTAATGGTACAGGTACCTACCATAACAGTGGTACCTAAATGTGACAATAAACTTCGAACTAATTCAATTATTAACAAAACTAAAAGTTCTTACTTATTCTTCTAGTAACTGATAAATCCAGAACTGATGATATGGCTGGCTTGCGACAATATTATGAGGATAAAAGTAAAAGCAACACAGACGAACACAATTTCGGTTAGGTCAAATTGTGCGCAGTGCACCGATTTAAATGGAAACTCTCCACCCATTGTTCGATCTACAAAAAAAATACTCATATAAGGTACATATAAAATAACAATGTTTAAAGAATATTTTAAACTTTGATACAATTTTAAACAAATATGTGATATTTTTTTAAATTGTAACATACCTTTCGAGGGCAGAGTTTGAATCACAGCACGCACCTTTTGTAAGTTATATGCGTTTTAAGTAATTATAATATCACTTGCTTCACATTACAAGAAAACATAATGTAGAACTCCGACATGCAAGAAACCTGCATGCCTGAGAGTTCTACATACAGTTATCAAAGGTGTGTGGAGTCCAACAATCCGTACCGGGCCAGCGTGGTTGACTGCTGCCTTAACCCCTTCTCGCAGGGGGAGGAGACCCATGCTCTTTAGTGGGCCGATAATGCGTTGCGGGCCGAACCACACCAAAAAAATATTTGTTTTTTTAGACAATTTTTTATGATTAAGCATCCAAAAATAATATGAAAAGTCCGCAGCGTGGACGAAGTATTAACTTATCAAATAAATTAAGAAAAAAATTAACATGGGCTCACTCACTAGTCTAGTTAGTCAGAAATGTAGCTAAGATTATATGACAGGCTTCCGTCAAAAAAATTATGAGAAATGTAAAAGTTATACATACGAGTATGTAGAAATCTAAAAGTAATACATATGTAGACAATCTCGATTAGGTCAAATTGTGCACAGTGGACTGATCTTAACGGCCCTTCGCTCATACTTCAATCTGTAAACGATAACTAGGATAGATTCATCATCATCAACAGCTTAAAACAGTCCACTGCTCATCAACAGCTTAAAGGCCTCTACCCCCGTAAGGTCCCGCGACGGGAGTGTTTGCCAATAATCAACATACTGGGCACACGGATTGGTGATCGCAGTAGATAGTAGTATAAGCTGCCCGTTCTCCGTAATATTTCCTAAAGATAGATTAGGAAGGGGGATTTGCTAATGATTAGCTAATTTTGGAACGATATATAATACGATGTAACTTATATGTCATAATGGATTATAAACTTAACAGTGCTTAATATTTAGCAAAATTGTTTAACGCACAATCGGCTTCGGATTTGTACTGGCTGATAAAGAAGTTCGTAATAATAATAAAAGCAAAACATTAAAAAAAAGGTTAAATAAAGATAAATCTAGTCCTCTAAAATAGAGAGAAATCTAGTCCTCTGAAAGAAGACAACAGTTTTCAGTAAGTAATATTTTACAACAATATTTTCATAATAACAATAAATCGGGAAAAACATCAAATAAATAACACGCAACACAATAATATATCAAGGAGTAGATAAATAACAAAAGATCCTAAAATTAAGTAACTAAAAAAATAAAATAAAATATTAAAATGCTATTTTGTTGTGAATGTGATAAAAATAAAAAACCAAATTTAAAATAATATACCTACCTGTTGGTAAAAATAAAATTTCCTTCGGTTGTTGTGTTACCAAACAACGAATCGCTTGAATTTCCACAATCCAGCGAAAGATTTAAATGCTGAGTTTAGGCGAGAAAAGTAATGAGAATAAAACCTTTGGAATCCAACTAACAGCCTTAATTACTCAAAATAATATTTGTCTATTTATTATGAAGGAAACTTATTTGATAAAAGAATAATAAGATAAATAATAGACAATGATTATAAACTCGTTGTTCGTTCCAAATTTGAACTCTGTACTAAATTCCCATGTTATATTGATATTGCATATTCATCCAATTTACATAATGCGTGCAAAATTTCAGCTCAATCGAAAACTGAGAAGTGGGTCAAGTTTATTTTAATGATTTATTAAAGGAACACCAACAGCTTGTTCACAATACATTGTAAAGGAAAATCACAAATATTTTGTTTCTAATCAGTGTGCAAAGTGTGAAGCCACTTAAAGTACTTAAGTTTAACGATTTGATAAAAATAAAAGACTGGGACCGGGACATGTGAATCTAAAGCTTTAAAAATCAACTGACGTGCCCTAGTCTCGCAAATGGCTCGATCAGTTTGAATATTAGTGATTTTTATATTTTGTTCGCCTCAATACTGGGGTGGTTTAAGGAAAATTAAATTATAAAAATCGAAACCGGCAATTTTAAATGGAAATTAGTTTAAAGAACTACCCAGTTAAGGAGTTAGTGTCGGAAGTTTCGTTTGACAGCAGCGCCATGCATAACTTTTATGCATTCTGTCTTGTTATGTGAAATCTGTAGCTGAGAGGTGGCGGACCTATCGTTTGATAATTGCGCCACACATAACTGCTATTGATTCCGTATGGTTGCGTGAAATATATGACGGATCTATCTTAGTCGTTTGATAGCTGTGCCACGCATCACTCTCTCTCTGGTCGTTCCTTCATCACTGAATATCGTGGTCCTGGTGAGATCTCAACTTCGCGTTGGTAAACTTTCTCCATCGGCTTCTGTTGGAGGCCATTTTGGCGATTTGATAGAAGCGGTCCGAATTTAATTTTTTCAACTGGTTTGCCCATCTTGTTGGGGACCGGCCTCTAGGTCTTTTGCCTTCGGTGTTGCCCGTAACTATTATTTTCTCCAGGCTATCATTCAAACGTTGGAGAGAAATGGTAGATCGAGACTCAATGGTGCCATGCATAACCGTTTTCATTACGTGCGGTTGTGCGAAATCTATGGCGGACCCATCGTTTGATAATTGCGCCAACCTCAAAATCATCATCGTTTAACGTCCTCGTTTCTCATAGGTGAGACGGTTATAGACCACGGACCCACAACGATGCTCCAATGCGGGTCGGTGGGGTTTCACGAGTATTTTCACAAACGATAACAACCGGGACCGACGGCTTTACGTGCTCTCCGAGGCACGGGGGTTGTGCATCCAATGTCATAACACCAGGCTGGTACTGAAAATTCTTTCACAGAAAATCCGTGCTTCGACCCAGGACCTCGTTATCCATTATTGAATGTCACGCACTATTATTAATTATTAAGTGCAGTTGTATGAAATTTAGCGTCGTTTGGCAACAGACCAGATGCGTCATTCATAACGGTTTTCATCACTGCGGTTGTTTGAAATCTATGGTGGAACCATCGTTCAGTAGTTGCGCCATGTATGACTGTTATCACATGCAGTGCCGGATTAACCGCAAAAGAGGGCCGCATATTTAATACCACTTATCTCTGCCTGACTGACACGCACACGCACACGCACACGCACACGCACACGCAGACGCACACACACACACGCACACGCACACACACGCACACGCCCGCGCACACGCCCACTCACGCACTCGCACTCGCACTCGCACACGCACACGCCCACGAAATCAGACATCGCCTAAAGTGGTTTACTACACTATTAAATACCCACAAAATTGTAACTACGAGCAAAGATGTACGACAGCAAATACGTATTGTATTTAAGATACGTTTATACGTATTTAAGATACGTATATAAGATACTATAAATAGCTACCGAAATATTTACCTAAGTAGGTACTGCGATCACCAATCCGCATGCCAAGCGTGGTGATTATTGGCATAATTTTGTTATGGGAAATAAAGACCAACCACAGACCCTAGTACCCGGGCCTCGGTACGAGAACCGATGGGAGGGCAGGTTCCAAGGTGCTGGAATGGAATGTAAACGCAGCGTCGATCGCCCCCCAACGAGGTGGCCGGACGACATAGGACGGCCCGGGACCGTGGATTTTGGAACTCCCTACAAAAGACCCATGTCCAGCAGTGGACGAAGAAGTGATGATGATAATGACTATAAAAAACGTTTAGAACCCTTTTCTGGTTCCGTAGCGAACAAGGATTTTTTAACTTCACCATGTTCGTCGGTCTGTGTGTCCATTCAAGTTAGAGAATACGAGTATTGGCACAAATATCATTATTATTATCATGACAATTGATATGAGAAATTAACGATTGAATAGTTTGGTCTAAATAATGAAATGATTACATACCAACTGTATTTAACGTTCTTTCGGTTGAGCATGGAATGACTGGAATCGGGTTATTAGCTTGACAACTGCAAATTCAATAGTCTAAAATTCATTTATTTTTCCTTAAACGACATCATGTTCTTTTATGTATTGCTTATTGAATTTCTCTAAAGCATGTTTACTTTTGTTGATTTTCCAAAGAAAATGTTGTTACTAACATCTTTGTTTTGAATTTTGATGTTGGATGTGAAGATAAGTGGACGTTCAAGGTTCACTGCACTGGACTTTGTTACTGTCATTTTTATTATTTTATATTTGTGACATTCGTATACACAAGGAGGTATTACCTAATAAAGTTAGTTGGGACTTAGGAGTTCTTTATAATATGCACTCCATATGATATCCTTCGATTTTATTTGAATGAAAATAGGATTTTATTATATATAACCGCTAGTGGTTGGTATTATAATAATAATACATTTTGAATATCAGCTGTGATTATAAATGAAATAATTTGGAAGGACCCTTAGATGTTCTCTTTTAAAAAAATATGCTTAACACAAAAAAAACTTTTAGTCCGGTTTTTTTATTCAGATAAGAAAATAATCTTCAAATAAAAAGTATCAATGCGAAAGTGAAATTGCGGATGGAAACTAGTGTTATTCACGAGTAGCGCTATCTAGCGGTACGACTACAATTCAGTAAGACTTTTGAATTCGTTGTCCGCATCGCGTCGTGTAGTTTATAAAACGTAAACTCTTCTAGTTTGTAAATACAATAATAGATGGCGCTTTTATGAAAAACATGCTATCACAGGTAAATTAACTTTACCTTTCAACCAAAAATTTAAATTAAATCAAATTTATGAATAAAACTGCCCCTAAAATTATTTTAATACTCAGCATTTGTTTCTATTTTTAAAGATAGCTCTGATTTTTCGTTTGCAACAAATCGGCAGGTGTGTGAAGCTGATTTGGATTTCACACACGCAGTGCTTAGTTTAGTGCACCTTTAGTATAATGTTTACTCCGACAGTTAACGGTCGCGTGGACTTTTACAACTTCATACCTGATTCAGTTTACCCGTCAATGAACTTGTGCTTGAAAACTCTGGCGCCGGTTTTAAATTCAAAATGTTTTCGCAGTCCCGAGACTCGTTAGACGATGAATTCGGGAGGCCAGTAGAATCTATTATGCGATGTGAGGATTTTAAAAGCAACTTCGCGAGGAGGCTCTCGAACAGATATATTTCCAGATCTCCGGTATCTGGTACGAGGCAAGATAATGTTTTGAAACTGCGACCACCAGCCGACAAACAGGAAATACTAAATAATGTGAGTTACACTACTTTTATTTTAAATGTTTTCAATATTTATATGTTCTAATTTTTACGTTAAGTAGCTAAACATTAAGCGGTATACCTACGTAACGGTTTATTTTGAAGTGGATTTTTTGTGTAGCGAGTCGAGAATTAAATGAGATTGCACTGTATGGGTATCACTAATTGTCAGTGAAAGTGACTACCTATTTATGTATTTATAATAATGGCACTGAGTAATTGGCACATTAGACTGCAATATTACTTGCATAATTGGTGATTTAGGTGAACTATGTTATTGCTGGTAGATACGCTGTACATTTACAACTACTTTTAGTGAATACCGCGTAAGTGCCATTATGTTAATTTTATAAAAGTATCAGATAAATAAAATGTGCTAAAACGTTCATTAATTGTCTACTGCTGGATTGAAGGCCGTTTTGATAATCATCGGAGGGTAGTAGTAGCACAAAAGACGCCGCTAGCCGTTCATTTATATTCCCTAAGTCGCCTCGTACGACACCCTAGGAAAGACCACCTCTCCGGTAGTAACAATTGTTTACTACTAAACTACTGTGAATGTGAACACTAGTTTTTAGAAACATTTTGTCTTCCTATACCTAACTAATGTTACCTAGGTATACCTTTTGTAAGTTTGCGTATCATCACTTTTCTAGATCAAACCATACGATCACCATCACCAGTAGGATACGATTCGTCATATGTTACGTTCTTATTAAAAATGAATATAATCCTACTCATATTTTTGGTTTAAAATATCAGTTCGGCAGTAGGTAAGGAAAGGTAAACCTTTATCAAAAACTAACCAATTATCAACTCTCTCTGAAGAAGGTATTTACATTTTAGACTAGTTTCGCTCTCGTCTACATATACAGTGGTTATTAATAAATATAAAATAATATGTTAGTCGCAATCTTTCCAATAAGCATACAGGCAGGCATACATGCGCAAAAGCACTGCCTATCCTAAAATTTATATACAAATGGTATTGGCAGGATTTTTGCCGTTTTAGGCAATTTTCCTCCTGTATGCATACCCTGGTAATAAACCCAATCGTAAATAACGTAGGTACCTACGTAACGTAAATAAACAAACTCGTTCAATATTATAATGTGATGTAGGTAGACCCAATGAATAATTTGATTAGAAGAGAGTTAGATACTTATTTTTCATTAATCGTCCCTTTGTGCAGAAGTTCAGATAGAGAGAGAGAGAGAGAGAGGGATATTTATGAATCTTAATTAGGTATGTAGGTAGTTACTAGACAGAAAAAAGTAATAGATACATACCATTTGTACCTATCTTATTATTTGGACGAGTGAATTTCGAGTAATTTAAAATTTTTTTTTTTAATATTTTAACCGAATAAAAGATATCCTACGGAAGCCTTAATGCACAGATGGCTCAGATTTGGCCGGTATTTTAATGCACAACAATTTTTCGGATCTTTCATTTTATAAGGTAGGTACTTTGGTAAGTTATAACGATAAATTCTTCAAACATATAAAATACTATGAACTGTTCCCCAGTCCCCCATAGAATAGTTAATAATAGTAATAATATATTTAGGTTATAATAGTTTTAGGTTAAGCAGTTTTTTAACTTACCAGTTAAAAAAGGGGCAAAAAGACGTTAAATAAATGAGTACCCAACCAAGTGCAAGATGTTCAGAAAAAAAACCGAAAGTTTTCCTGTGAATTTTTGATATCTTTATTCTTTTGTTTAGTGTGCAATTAAGAAATTATTTTAATTTTTCTTAACTATGAATATAAGTGCATATGGTTGCTCACACCGAGTAAGAAACTAAGATAATATTTTTTTTACAAGAAAATAACCGGCATTGAAATTTAATACATTTTAAAGTTATTTGAGCCAAATTGCAAATGCTTATCTGTACAAAGGTATTTTCGATGCAGAGACGTTAATTTTTGAGGAGTTCTCCTGAGAGATACTTCACCGTCAGCTAGATGTAAATTAAAAAGCAAACATAAAATTAATCCCGTGAAATGGGTATCATTGTCTAGTTCTAGCGCCCATACAAACCTTCATCCGTGAACTAAATTGTCTTTCCGAAGGAAAATTCATTAGATTTTTATTAAAAATCCCTCGATTTCTCCATGAACCAAATTAGCAATAACACCAGGTCATTGGAAATATACCGTTTCAATCAAAAGAAGAAATTAGTATAAATACAGAGTTCTGCATTACTAAATGGAGTTCTAAGATAACAAACATAAAAAATAACCTAATATGATAGGCTATAAACCACCTCGTATTTAGGAACGCGGTTATAAAAAGAAATGATTTTAGTAGGACCACGTTACGTATTACGTAATCAACAACAGTTAGGTACTTAGAAAATAAAATTTTATTTGTTAATTATTGTACCAATGTTACCCACATGCAATAAGTTATTATTACGTGACTTGACAAACCTAGGTAATTAAACGTTACGGATAATAATTTATAGCCCAACAGCGGATATTATTTATTACAACTTTGTATGAATGAAAGTCATTAAACTAGATTACAACGGTCTATTGGGTCTGCCTTATATTAAGGAATAGTACTTCCTAACATTTACATTAGTTTTTACCGTTTCATTTTACCGTTTAAATAATCTTAAATTTTTAAACGAGCAATTGTTGTAATAAAATTGGAATCTCGGAATCGGCTCCAACGATTTTCATGAAATTTAGTATACAGGGGATTTCGGGGGCGATAAATCGATCTAGCTAGGATTAATTTTTAGAAAATGTCATTTTATTCGTGTTTTCCGGTAATAACCGATATGGTCCAGACAAAGTTTCACGGGTCAGCTAGTTATTTATTATACTGCCTGATGACAGCTAGGTAAATAGTTCATCCGCAACCTATTAACGTTCCACGGCTGGGCCGAGGCCTTCTCTTTCATAGGACAGTTTTATAGCATAGACCCATCACACTGTTCCAATGCGGGTTGGTGGGCTTTGACGAAATTGCCAAAAATTAGTGGTAATAACCGGGACCGCTGCCTCATCGTGATATCCGAGGCAAGGGGGTATACACCGCCAATTTTCTAACCCCGGGCTGGTTCTTTAAAAAAAAAAAACTATTTCATCGACATCCCAGAATCTCGTGATCCGTCGATAAACATGCTAACCGAGGAATCAGTCAACGAGGTACATAGTTATGTTGCGATACTTCTAAGGCCCCTAAATCTAGACCTTTATTTTTTCGTGAACGGATAATACGCAAACTGAAAGCTTGGATTGCATCAAGGTGCGGTACCTCTAAGCTTATATAGGTACTCACCGGCCATGGTTGCTTCGGTGAATACCTATTGATCGCGAGGTGGCACCTCGATGCCACAGCACGACACATGCGAGGAGTACGTGTTTTAAATTTTAAATTTAAAAGAATATACCTCTTTTATACAGAGAAAATGCCTGATTCATATCGCTGCATTAGGGCTAAAAGAGTGATTATGTGGGGCTTGCACCCCTATATATCTTCCTCGATAGATCAATGTTTGAGGTACCACATATTCATAGAATGTTTGACCACTCGTTTATGTCAGGTCCCATCGTGATCTTAGCTTAGCCGCAGCTGAATACCACGAAAAAAATCTCAAAAAAACTTATATTTACTAATTGACAAATGTGAGCCCGAGAAGAATTTCGTTTGACTATTTTAAATTTTGTAGCCTATTTTTTTTAGAGTTAATCATAATATTTTTTTTTAGGAAGATACACTGCTTTGAAATATGAAGTAGAGGTATGTTTAGTAATTTTTTATGCTACCAAACATTTAAATCGGGTTTTGGACCACGGGAAAAACTAATTTAAGGTGTCAAAAATGTCATATTTTTTCCAAGTATAATTAGGTATGTCACCATTTGAAAGACATAGTTCTTTGAAAATCCCCTTTTTAGTACATTCGAGCAAAGACTTCACCTTGTGAGGCGTGCGCAGAATACGGCGTGCAACCGTTTCGGCCTTCGGCCATTTTTTGGCGACGAACTCATGTCGAAGTCAAATATTTTTTTCTCCAAAAGACTCCTAAAAAAGAAAGTTTGATGCGTATATACAAAATTACTACATGGTAGTGAGATGATGGTGGTTGCTAGAAACGTAGGTTCGTATACTTAAAACTGAAGCTACAAGGGTTCCAATCTAGTCCTTGTCTAAGAAAAAGGCCACAACAAACTTAGCCGGGTCAGATCTTGCCAGATATGTAATCATTATGAATTCAAAAATAAATATGTTTGATGAAAAAGTACTTAGGTAGCTCGATAGCATACCTAATCTAGCAGATATTTATGAAAATAATATACAGCAAGGTGACAGGCGATACTTCATATCTTTAAAAAAATGTCAATAACATGATAAGAAATCCCGTGTGAATCTCTAAATGATTGACAGGTTGATAGTCAAAATAAAGTAAGCGCACAGCGGCCGCCGCGTCGCCGCGCCGCGCGAGGCATTGCATTATAAAATGACATAAGACCTATTGGATGAAATTTTATGGTACAAACCACGTACAAACGGCTGGATGTGATATCAACGGCCTGTTTTACAAACCCGTTAAAGCACTGCCTACCTTTATATATTTTTACCTTAAATGCGAAAATTTTCAATGGTAAAAATGTATCTGTGTATTATTCCAGAATTTGAGATAAATTAATACCAAATTTTTATTAAAATCCGTCCAACTTTTCTAGCATTTTGTAATTTCTTCCTCCACTAGGAAGTAGAAATACAGTTTAATAAAAAGAAACAAAGGTAGTGGGCAATCCAGCCCAAGTAGGTTAGAACTTATAATTTAACTTAAGTTTATTACCTTCCACGTAAAAAAGAGACATGTATTTCAGGAGATAATGGACCTTCCTCTTAGGAGATCTCGGATCATCCTAATATTTAAGGATATCTCGGAGCTTCCCCATATGTGCTGGGTAAGCCTACAGCAGTAATTCCTCATAACTCAAGCTTTTCACCTCTGTAGTATGCTGGATACCTCTCTCGAAGATTTTCAAACGTAAATAAAGGATAGTTACTTTCTTAAAAAATATAGAGCTTGTTTGAAAATCGAAATTAGGACCTTATGATTTGCAGGCGAATATACTAAACATTATATATTAACAGCGTCGAGTTGTTTGACAGGTGTAGTAAACAGTTGGTATATTATATTCAGTAAATAGAGGCAATAATAATTTTATTAAGTAACTTTAAAAAAGCTTAACCTACTCAAGGAACTGACGCATTTCCTCTTAGAATGTACCTATTAGAAAATTACGAAATAACGTTCTTAAACTTTATCTCTTATTTCCTTTAATTACTTTCTAAAATATGATAATTATATTATGTTATAAAATCTGTATCTTCCTGCACTTCAAAGAATTTTACAATAACATGTGTAACTAATTATGCAATATTTTTGTCAATAATTAAAAAATTGTGTTTATTCTTTCCGGTGTAACAGATACTTTGATTTTTTTTGATACATGACATAAAACGTCGCGTTGTGTCGGTGGTGATGTTCATGTAAAAACAATTTATCTTGCAATGTCAAATTATCAGCATTTCTCTAAATGCGTATGATTGTCCAAAAGTAACTATTCATTAGTTTCACCGATTAATCTCCTTCGTGCCTTCCTCATCTACAAGACGTTGGCAAAGTACCTTGTGCCATTTTAATTTCCTATTATAGTATACAGGATTACGTAATCGATGAAAAAGCTTGGGTGTGAATAATTGCTCTAACCAGGTTGCTCTTCTAATAACTTTAAATGACAATGTGAGATGGTGATAGCAAAAAAAAACACCCGGCTAAGTTTGTTGTGCGCTTCTTCTTAGACCAGGACGCGTTTGGAACCCTCGTAGCTTTAGTTTTAATCTCACTACTGTGTAATTCTCATGTACGCATCAAAAGTGCCACCTATGGGCCTACTTGCTTAAAGATATTTTTGACTTTGACTTTGAGAATTGAATTGAAAAAGGGTACTTATATCAGAAATCAATTTCTAAAATCTTTTCCGGTATGCCCGCTTTTCTTTGGAAGTTTCTTTTTATTTCGAGAATCTACCACTACCTAAAGGGTGAAATAAGGTTTGAAGGACCATATGTTTCTCAACTTTAGGGGTTTTCAAAATTAGAAGGTGAGTTCCTTTTTTCGTTTTAGTATGCGCTAAGAAAAAGTCTACAATCGAGGGTTCGAAGTCTTTATCAAATTTCTATATTTTTGAAGTTTTTAATTTCTACATTTTAATCTACAAAGCGTTGAATAAAATATTTCAAAGAAAGGGATTTTCTATAGAAACACCATTCTTTTACCATTGCATTTCCATACAAATACGCGAAAAATCTGATTTACCCGGCAGTTTCGTGGCCTATTATATTTGTACTATATGCATAGCATTTTTCCGCTTCAGTTTCCAAATAAACTCATCGAATGCATAAAACAACGCTTAAAATTCTTCGCAACAAATCAAGAACGGTCATATTTGATCCATGTTTCACAATCTTATAGAAAGGTTGGCTATAAAGTTAGTGGTATCAATGAAAAATTTCAAAAAATCCATGACTTGCAATATCATGTACATTAATTTACTAGTCAAGCCTTTCCATTTGATACCTATATCGAAGGAATTGCGAAAAATTAATGTAATTAACCATTTATTTGGTTGGCAATTTTGAATTTCAAATCATACCCATATTGAGAGAATTGTGTGTAAAAATTAGGAAACGGAAATGGTCCTAAGCGAGAGTCAAATAATACGTCCAGTATATGGCGTAATGGACGCATAGTTACAATATTAAAAAATGACACTCAAATAATTTAGTTACGATCTTGCTTTAAATTAAACGGATGATGCGCATGAGTCGTTCCATGCAAAAGAGATTTAGTCATAGTACGTACATTATCATGAGGAGTGGTTGCAGTATGTGAATCAGAAAGTAGAATATCCTCACTAGAGGCCGAGTGCAGGAAATTTAAAAGTCTTGCATTGGAATTGATTATCGGATTACTCTTTTTTCATTTTAGTAGCTTTTTTTTACTGAGCTGGTCCGGGGTAGTACCTACGACCACTATGGTTATTTTTTCCGCAAAGCAGCGTTGTAGCAATTTTGACTGAAGGGCGCGGTTTCCGGTGTAACTACAGACACGAGGTTTAACAGCTACGCCTCAGGTTGGTTTTCCGCTTATCAGGTGGACCATCTTCTTTTTTTAATACTCCATACGCTTGCGCTTGACAACTATTGTGCCTGATGGAAAGCAATGATGCGGTCTAAGTAGGGGGCGCTGGCCTAGAAAATGCCTATTCACTCTTGCCTTGGAGGCATTCAAGTTGTATGTATCAGGAAACACCGATGGAATGTTCCAAACGTTAGCGGTAAATATCATATGGAAAGCGCTTCGTACGTGATGACTGAATGTCAACAACAGATGCAAATGTTCACGGCGTCTCGCTGTTCTGTAGTAGAATGGTGCCGGAGGATTATTAAGTTCCTGAGCTTACTCGCCAAAGTCCTTGTATATCCTGTAAAAAACCGCCAGACAAGCAACATTACGTCGATGTTGTAGGCTGTGTAGTTTCGCCTGCGTGAGCGATTCGTTGCCGATGATTCTTCTGGCGCGACGATGCACCGAGTCAAAGGCTTTCAGTCTGGTACAAGGCAGAGGCATCCCGCAGGTGACTACAGTATTCCATGCTGTTTCGGATTTGAGCGTGGTAAAGAGGAAGCTGTCCCGGCGTGATATACCGCTTAACCTTGTTAAGGATACCAAATTTCTTAGCAGCAGTTTTGGCCTTATACTCTATTCTTTTCCCATAGTTGGAATTAGATGAGATGTTGATGCTCGGATCTGCTTGGTCCTTCAATTATTATCGGCCTTTTTCAGAGATATAGCAATAACTGAGAAGTTATCAACTATAGCATGTAATATGTTGCTTGTGATAAGCACGTGTAAGGGAAAATGAAATGAGGCTATGAATGAACAATATGTATTATATATAATAATTATTTCTTAAATATAGTTCAACGGGTACATACCACAATAAGATTTTGGATTTGTTTTGCATTTGCAATTTAAAAGTGACGTTGTCAGTGTAGTGTGTCGGACAGTTCTTGAAATACTGACAAAAAGAACACGAAAGCGGGTAGTCCGATTCTGACCGTGACATTTAACTTGACATCTCGTACCTACGCAGTCCCGTCGTGACCACGATCCATGCAACTGGGTCGAAAATGTTGATTAGCCACGAAAATCTTAGTTTAAAATCTTTAATATAATAATGATATGTGTAGTATTAGAATTTATAACATGTAGTTATACTTCAAATATTTACTTGACTGATTATAGCCTGTATCGTGACTATTTGATTACACGTTTTTCATTTAAGTAGCTGTAGCGCTTTTCTTGTCTGAGCTCTTTCGGGAAAGTATTATCACTTTTGCTATTATTATTTTTGCAGCATCGTAGCAATATTGTGCTCAGTTATGAAGGGCGCGGTTACATTAGCGGTACATATCAGAAACGTAGATGAAAAGCGCTTCGTACGTGATGACTGAATGTCAACCACAGATGCAAACATTTGATAACCACAGACCTCGACCGGATGAGTACGACTGGTGAAGGGCGTGGTTGTCTGTGTAATTACAGCCACATGAGGCTTAACACCTACGTCTGAGGTTGACTGTACTTTGTAGGAAGTGTTGCTTGCAAGTACTGCGAATTGTTACTTTGATTATCGGCGTTTATAGGCCCTTTAATTGATGCGTATTTTTGTCCATCTGTGGCACTCTTCTGTTACAGCAGTTTCTAAAGTGGGTAAATAATTCAACTTTTGATAACTTTGAATTAATATTTACCGGATATTTTATTAAATTTATTAGGATTTTAACAAAAGTGCTTATAGTTCTTATTTAATTAATAAATAGTTTTCAAGAAACATTTAAGAATAGACTTACAGCCAATGTTAATGACATTGTGTCAGTGGGTACTTGGATACAAATATGGAACGATTTATGATGACTTAGTCGTTATCATTTGTGATAAAGAAGAATCAGCTGACATTTTCTTTAAAATCGGTAAAAAAATATGAAAACGCTTTAGTAAAAAATGTTTTCTTGATATAGGTACGATTATTATCCGACTGGATTGAGAAATATGGCTACAACACTGTACGTTGTTACCCTTGCATTTGGCATTTGCTCCCGGATGTTGCGTAACGCTCGACTAGTCTTCGAATGAAAAGCCCTTCCCCATTACATACCTGTTTACAGAAAATGTTTTATCTGGTTCCATTGTTCCAACGTTACATCAACGGTTATTGTTGTTAAGGATTGAGTTGGTCACATGTGAGGACGTCATTTTTCTTCTACTACACTATTTTAGTTTAGCCCTTGCAAAGTGACCTGGTAAATGATGCCGCAGTCTAAAGTAGGTTGCGTGCAATTCATATATGCACAAAAGCACTGCCTACCTACCATTTTCGTATGTCTCATAAAGGAGAACGATTTTTCCATTTCATGTCGTATTCCTTCTTTATGCATACCCTTGTCAAGAACCTCGTGCACGCCACTGCTAGTAGGGGTTCGGCAGTAATATTAAACGTATGAGTTTACCCTTAAAAGGTTTCTACGTAACGGCGTTGGCAGCAAGTGTTTGTCGATAGTGTGGTAACAAGCCACAACCGAAGCCTCCTACAGTGGTGGTGTAAAGAAAAACAACGTAGCAGAAAAAAATCTGTGCAATCGTTGTGAAGATATCAATGATAACAGAGGTATTTAAAGAATATTACACTAATATATAAAGCTGAAGAGTTGGTTGGTTTGTTTACTTGATCTTTTAAGGTTGTTACTTATACGCGGCGGTTATGTCGATCTTTTAAGGTTGTTACTTATACGCGAACAAAGTCGCGAGTGACCGCTAGTATAAAGCCTTCGTTACTTTCTGGATAAAATAGCTTTCTAATGAAGAAAGAATGATTAAAATCACTTTTTCTAAATCAATCGATTACAAATAAAGAAGTCATCAAAAGATTTGGTATACGGCTCCTCTCTTTTCCTCTTTATAACTTTTGAATAGCTTTTGTATAGTAGCCTTAGTCTGAATAGAGATTTTTGCACAGAGCTCAACCGGATGAGTACTACTGGTGAAGGGCGTGGTTGTCGGTATAATTACAGGCACATGAGGCTTAACACCAGTGGCGTGCACTTCATACATGCACAAAAGCACTGCATACCCAAATTATTTTATATAACCCTTATTGGAGGGGAATTTTTCCATTTCATGCCATGTACCTGCTTTATGCATACCCTGGTCGAAAACACCTACGTCTGAGGTTGACGGACACGGGGCTGCACTTTGTAGGAAGTTTTCCTTGCAAGACCTGAGCATTGTTGCTTTGTTTTTTGGTGATAGTTTTCTATTCAATTGAGCCATCTGCTTGATAAAGCTATTGTTGTTATTCTTCAGCATTAACAAGAGTCGTAACGTTAGCTTAACTTTAATTGCACTGTCTATATTGTGTTTAGCATATTCAACTACAGCTGCTGCCCAGTGGCGTGCACAGGGTTTGTGAAGTGCACGACATGCATGTATGAAGTGCACGACACTGCTGCTGCCCGCATATATCCAGTGGAAATCGTTTATTTTCCTGTGGGGCTAGCACAGGAGACAAAATAAATCCCCTGACCAGTGGCGTGAACCATTCACAAAAGCATTCACCAACATTCACCATTCACAAAACAATTCACCAACATTCATCATTCACCATTCATAATAGCATTCACCAACATTCACCATTCACAAAAGCATTCACCAACATTCACCATTCACCATTGACAAAAGCATTAACCAACATTCACCATTCACCATTCACAAAAGCACTGCCTACCCTAAAATTTAAATATAACTCGTACAGGAGGAGAATTTTAGTAGTTTTATGCAATTTCCTCGCTGTATGCATACCCTGTTAGGAAACCCAGTGGACGCCATATAATAAGCGTATGCTGATAAAGCCTGGGAACATTTAATAGGAGAAGTTTACCCCTTTTATTATTACACATATTATATTATTTGGATATTATTTCCACTTGAGCGCCAAAGCTCTGAGAGTTGATAAAGCTGTGGGAGAATATATATTTTTATCTTTTAGCCTGATAATTGGCTTCTGCCGATGGCAGCCGTGCTCGGATATTAATCTCCGTCCTTCAACTATATCTCTCTGCCAAAAATCAAGTAGGTAAATTGTTTGTTAGTTATAACAACTTGAGTAAATACAAACAAACAAACACCTATTTGCATTTATTGAGTTAGTATAGATGGATAGTTTAGTTAGTTTTAGTTTTTTCCTTTAGTTTCCGGGTCGCATTAAAAGTTGTTGGGTAGTGGATTTTCTCGCCAATAATTTCTTATTTTATTGCCTTATATGTTATTTCTTGTGCGAGAAGTGAAAAAACAAATACACCATCAGGGTAAAGTAGATTTACTGGTAGCATAAATTTATTCCTTGTACAAATAACCGGTAAGCGATTTCACTATAACTACGTCCGGCAAAAGGCGTCCTAAGTCCAAAAACTATGGTGAGGCAATGTAAACGAGCTCTGACATGGGAAGTAGGTACATATTATTATATCTACGTACCTTTCGACCCATCGCTGCACACCTGTCTACTTACATGGGAAATAAACGAATCGATTCGAATCTTACTTCCTTTTAACGATCATTATGCAGTGTTCATGTAAAATTGTATGTACAGGAGGTTTTTCTAAGCAGGGATAGCAAGATTTTATCTAAGAACATAATTACAGCTATATATAAAACTAGCTATTGCCCGCGACTTCGTCTGCGTTTGATTTTGTTTTTTGATGTGGCATTCAATTTAGTTGTAATTCTAAAAAAAATTTAAGTATTCAGTATCGCTAAGCCTTAAATGAGGGGGTTGCTGCTGTTCGCTGAGAAGTTCTGTCCTCCATCTCCAACCACATTCATCAGATCTACACAAAGTTTGGGCAAAATTAAACACATATAACATAACTAGTACAAAAATAATTATTTAAATCGCTTATAATTTTTCGGAGTTATGGAGTAAAATCGTCAAACACTTTCATCCGTTTCATCATCAACAGGATAAAAAGTATCCTATATTACTTCTAACAACGAAACCCATGAAACTTTGTACTCATATTCTTGATATGAGTACAAAGTTTCATGAGTATCGGTGTAGTCGTTTTTGCGTCAAGGGGAACAACTTACATTGACATTTATAATATTAATAGGGTAGGGATGGGATTATTTCGGATAGATCGCAGCTGTTAATCACACCAAGGTTTGAAACAGCGTTACCAGGGGATGGGGGGGGATCAAAAGCTCGCCAGGAGTTGAGCCCTAGGGTTCGATGACATTGGGGGAGACATGGGGGACGCTTCATGTGAGGACCTCGGCTTTGGTTGGGGTTTGGACGAGTGTGGCTTTTCGGACTAGAGTTTATTCGAATGTCGACGTGACTGTGGATAGGACCCACGTCCGACCCACTCTGCCAGAAAGAGTTTGAGCCCTAGGGCTCGAAGAAGCGAAGGGATCGTCGGCCTGAGGGCGCCAGTTTGTTTCTCTCGTCTCGATCTTTGGGCATGCTTTGTCTACCAACTCTCCTATCGCTCGCCGCCTAACTCCCGACTTGACGACGTCATCGTCTATTTCACTAGCAAGAAACCATACACGCTTTGTACAACTCCCATTCTTCGTTTCGCTGTTAAAAACTGTTAACAATCCAACTGACACTTTATCCATGATTACAAGCTTTAGGTAACTCGTCGTCAACTGTTATTATTAAGGGCTTCCAAATAAAACACTGTTATCCCGATAAAGCTGTATTCCAAATTGAATAATGATGCAACAGCCTCCATTTGTACCCACATGTATACTGTGACATTTGGATTTTATTTTGACTTAGCAAGAATTATCAATTTAATATTTCTGGTTTTTTTTAAATAATTTTTTACTCTAATTTTTATTAACGCTATATTTATTTATTCGTATTGAAATTGCGTGTTTTTTAATTTTTTCTATGCGTTTATTGCAATCACATAAATTACTACACTATGTGTTTATTAATAATTATTGCACGCTAGCTAATGGCAATACACTGATACTTCGTGATTGATATTTAAATGACATATCTATGTAAACGTGTGTATTATGCAAATAAAGATATATCTATCTATCTATTTATCTGTGATAATACCAGATATGTGAAGCGTCTGAAACATAACACCAAGGCGGGGAATGGATGCTTTGAAAACAAATGTTAATTAAATTTTCGAAACCCGTATACAGGTAGCCCAGGTATGATTGTGTTCGATTCTCACGTGAGCTAGCAGTCAAGGAGATACGAAGACTTGGGAACAATGGGGTTGCGTTATCTGCCTTTCATATCAGCGTTTCCACTCACAATGCTATGCTGTGGGTATACTTCCGCCAGCGTATGTTTAATTAACACCCTGTATCATGGTCTGTGAGCACGCTATATTGTGTTCTATCGATATTCAGTCAATTTCAGTTAAGGTTTCCATACACGGGTCTATCCATCGCGAGCGACGACTACGGCATGTCTTGGTAGTAGAGATTTTTTTGAGAGAAGTACCATCACCCTTATAACAGCTGCCAAAAAGCATTGCTATGACGGGCGTGGTTACGGGTGTAATTTTAGGTGCAAATTGCTTACCACCTACGCTCCTTCACATCTTCATGTATTCAATTTGATTTCGTAGGTTGCCTGGTAGAGATCGCTTTTAAGCGATAAGGCCGCCTATTGTACCTTTTTTTTCTAATGCATGTTTTTTTTTTTGTATTTGGTGTACAATAAAGTGTTTTTTCATTTCATTTCATTTCACCTTCGCCACAGGACGCCAATTGGAACAATGTGTTTCTGGCATACCCATTATTATTATTATTGCTCTATTTGTAGGCCATGGTTTTCCACCAGGTAAGACCTCCCTGGTGCAACGGTGAGCGCTGTGAATTTAAGTAGGTGGTCCCAGGTTTGACTCCCGGCAGGGCCAATTTGGGAATTTATAATTTCTGATTATTTTTAGTGTCTGATCCGGTGGGAGGCTTTAGCTGTGGCTAGTTAGGTACCACCCTACCGAATAAAATGTGCTGTTAAGCGATTAAGTGATCCGGTGCATTGTCACGTAGGTATCGATTAGGGGTATGACTACCATACTCCGTAACAGGTTAGCCTGTTACCATCTTAGACTGCATCTAAGTGATGACTTACAGGTGAGTTTTCAGTCAAGAGTTAAATTGTAGGGGAATAAAAAATAAAAAAGCTCTATGCATCGACCGTCTATTATTACTGAAAAATACATAGCAAGCGATGGATTGCATGTGTATCTAAACACTTAGAAGAATACTCGCGTAAAACTTCTACTGAGCTTTCGCAAAAGTTTCTGCTATATTTTACCTCCCGTTACATACTCGTCATAGCCAACGTTGCCACTTCTGCTTAGAAGTGGTATTAGATATTATAATAATTTGCTTTTAGCGTGTAGGCACTCGCGTCAGAAAGTTAGCATGCTACTTGCACAAGTTACTGGTGCAATATGCACATGCTTTATTTTACGTCTCGTTGCAAAATAGTCGATCACTTTGATCGTAGCCACCTGTGTGTGGATGGAAATTATGAAGGATCGCTGTGATTTGTTTGTAATTGATCGCTGCGTTTTTCTAAGAATATATTAGGGTAATTTGCTTTTAGAGTTTAGGCACACGCGTCAGAAAGTTAACTTGCGACTAGCACAAGTTACTGGTGCTATACCTTCATATTCAACCGAGTTATTGCAATCCATCGATATCCGCTTTTTTCGAATTTTAGATACATAGATCCGTAAATCAGAAATCAACGTGAGATAGATAAGTCGTGAGCAACCGCTACTGTCAAGCCTATCACAAAGTTCGGCAGTAAGTTTCCCTGAATTTTGTAACACGCTTTTTGTGCAAGATTTGTAAATGTTTATGGTGTGTAAATCGGTTACTACTGTATTGCTTTGATTTTTTTTTTATTCGATTAATTTCGCCACGAATCTCTTTTCACGCAAGAAACGTTTTAGCATTTACATTAATTATGGATTGTTGTATTGTTTGCCGATAAGGCTGGAACTATATTACGTTAAATAATCAGAAGTATATTTATAACTAGCGTACCCAGCCCGCTTCGCCGGTTTTGATTTCTTTTATTTAAAAAATAAACTTACATCATTAAATTTTTAATTTAAGGCTCATAATATATTAAATCATTTATTTCTCTTCGTATTCATTCTCTTCTTTTAACTTCTCGATCGGGTGAAGATCATTATATGGGTTATATAAAATAATAATTAATAATAACTAATTAATTAATTATTATTATTATTAATTATTATTTTAATTATTATTATCTTACATGGGTATAGACCCATGTACACCCATGAATAGAATATCATCATAGTAAATAAAAGCTGTATTTGACAGTTTGACAGTTCAAAAATAGGAGTGCTCCGATCGTCACCAAACTTACTCGCCAGGTCAATCCGGAGATTCCCTGAAAGTATCATTGAAATCGGTCCAGCCGTTTCGGAGCCTATACGCAACATACCCACACACTTTCTCTTTTAAATATATAGATATAGATAATACTCAGAATACTCTAAAATAATAACCGAAATAATTACGCCGATAATAAAATAATTATTAAGGTATAACTAGCCAAGCCAAGCTAGTTTGCTTTTGTAATTTTGTACTGTCCGTCTGCCAAGGACTTCAAAAATAGTTTACCACCAGGTGAGACTGTTGTCAAGGGCTTCCTCGTACTACTGGATTAAGATCCTTAGATCAACAGTTTTCTAATGTCACAGAGTAAGGATATCTCTTCTGTAAACTGTGATATCATCATATAAACCCATTACTGGCCCAATACGGGACACTGGTCTCCTCCCACAATGAGAAGGGGTTAAGGCCGTAGTCCACCACGTTGGCCCACTACGGATTGCTGGACTCCACACACCTTTGTAAACATTATTGAGAACTCTCAGGCATGCCGGTTTCCTCACGATGTTTTCCTCCACCATTGAAGCAAGTGTTATTTTAATTGCTTATATCGCACATAACTTAGAAAATTTTGAGGTGCATTCGAACTCGGCCTCCCGAAAGAGAGTTGAAGGAATACTAAGCTATCACCGCTTCAACTGCGGTATTATGTTAAAAAATTCAACTACACCTTACTATAATGCCACATATCTTCCAAATAAATTATTTCTACAGAATGCTATAAAAACAAAAAGAAACGCGGACGAAGTCGCGGGCTACAGCCAGATACATATATACAGCCCCAGTTAATAAAACACTGTAACAATGCTATGTAAGTTTGATTAATAGTTCCACCTTGGAGGTGATGTTTTACAAGAATGCCCGCACGCACCTTATCGAGCCGTAGACTCCAGTCTCTTGCAGTTCATCTTGACCTGCAGAGGTAGCTCGCTACGTAACCATATTTGGCATAAAACTGTGATAGTCACGTACCTATCGCGATAGTCGCGAATATCGGTGACTATTTCTCATGAATGGACGTAAACAGTTTTTGGTCTAAGGGATGACCCCAGAGGTCAAAAGCTGTCATTTTACTTTAGGTAAATACTTAATAGAAAATGGACATTGTTTGGATTAGGTAGGTGTCACGAAACTTATGGTTAGGTCTTACTAGGATGGCCCCAATTTCGATGTATTATTTTTCAACTGTACGAAACGAAACTGTAGAAAGGAATATTTTTTATTCAGATGGGCCATCTGCTCGTTCCGTCTATTATCACTTTGTTAAAAACACAAACTAGTGGTTTGCAGAGAACCACTAGTTTAATATAATATGTCTAGGTAGAGATCGCTGCTATCCAGTTAATCTTATCAATTAATTTGCAGAACCTTCATGAAACATTTATAAAGCATCACTTGTTTTTATATAATAAAATAAATAATAAATAAATATACTACGACAATACACAGCGCCATCAGCCCTAAAGTAAGCGTAGTTTGTGTTATCGGTACTAAGATGACTGATGAATATTTTTTATGAATATTTATTTATAAATAATAATCATAAATATTTATAATATACAGATAAACACCCAAACACGGAAAAACATTCATGTTCATCACACAAACATTTTCCAATTGTGGGAATAGAACCCACGGCCAGCCACTACACACAGAAAGCAGGGTTTCTGCCTACTGCGCCTTATAAGGCGAAATATTATAAGAGAGCGGATCCCGTCAACAAACTGTTTTACAGTTTGTCGACATGTTTGTAATTTATCTTACTGTAGTAATTGTTACTGAAAATTAAACAAAACAAAAACAATAAAAATAATCAAACCTAGACTGGATGACGAGGAAGTTTAAGTTTTACTCTAACATTCGTCAAATAGGTATATTAAACTAGGTATATTATCCATTTGCAATAAGTTATCTAGAAAAAAGTATCGCAAAATGAGATTTAACCTTAAATGGACTTCCAAGAGGAATTCGATATGTTCGTCATTTTGTAATTTAAATGTGCAATTTCACTGGCATGTAAAATGTTTCCGTTACATTTATGTGACTTTATTACCATACCGGGTTTTTATTCTTAAATCGAAGATTTTTTTGCCGATAAGGCTGGAACCATATTACGTTCAATAATTAAAAGTATATTTATAATATTACCTCAGAATACACTAAAAGATAATAACGGAAATAATTACGCCGATAATAATATTTATTAAGGTATACGTAGCCAAGCGAAGCGAGTTTGCTTTTGTAAATTTGTACTGTCTGACTGTCAAGGACTTCGAAAATAGGTTACCACTTACCAGGTGAGATTGTTGTCAAGGGCTACCTCGTACTTAGTGGAATAAAAAAGAAAAAACTCTAGTTCTTTACCCACAAATAGAATGGGTAAAAAATATCAAATATATCAATCAATTTTTGTATCTATCTTTAGGCCTAAAGTGGTTCAGCTAAGCTATCTTTCTAGCTGTATTAGTTAACAGCGGTCCCAAGACGCGGACTTCGTCCACGTATGAATCAAACTTAAAAGATAAACGTATACTGTCGCGATCTTTTTTTTAGAAGTTGTAAAGAGGAATTCCGCCATACATTGTTTTGGCGTTACTTTAATTGTTTACGCATCGCACGCTTAGGAAGCTCGCAGAAGGAATATCTTTCCCGTTTACAACATTTTTCATGTAGCTCCGCTCCTATTGGTCATAGCGTAATGATATATAGCCCATATCCATCCTCAGTGAATGGATATTTCAACACAAGAAGAATTTTCAGAATCGGTTCAGTACATCCTACATTCTCACAAACTTTACCTTTTTATAATATTACTATATCGCAGTTCACCGGGATTTTATTGGCGTTGACTTGACGCGGGTCGTAACGGAATGTTATATTAACCACGCGGATATCTTACTCATAGACCCCTTGTTGTGTTTTTAAAATAGCCCAGTCTACTTCTGTATAAAATAGAATTAGTTAGTAGTTTAATAACTCAGCAATGACAAATCAAAACACAATATCAGTTTAAAAGTAGAGATTACCAAATAGTTGTCAATAGAAAATAGATATGGTATTCAAGTAAAATTGCGATGCCAATTATTTTCATATGAGCACCATCAAGATGATGATGACATACTTGAAACTCTGTGGGTACCCAGTGCATTATCTTTGATGGAAATTTTCATAATTCCGTTTAAACTTCGGATCTTCAATCCGCCCATCTACCTCGCAAAGTAAGTTATTCTCTAATATCGCGAAGGTACGTACTCAAACCTTTTAGGCATCGGGAGTTTCAAGGTCTGTTAATTAAACGTGTGTGATAAAGCATTCGATAGTTTAACCATGCGGGCGGAACTAACTAACGTTTTACCACGCTCTTGGTTAAGATTATCAGTAACAAAAAACACAAGGCCGAGTATTATATAGGTTAAATAAAGTAACTGAAATTTCTTTTCATGGCCATGCATCAAAATGCGTATCGAATCACTCTCTGCGATAGGATTTCCCAGTCATACGAATAAAGTGAACTTATTATGCAAACAAATAAAATTCATTCGGAAGAAGCTATATAGAGGGAAAAAGTTGGACGGCCGATTAGCGCAATGGGCAGCGACCCTGCTTTATTAATGCTTCTAGAAGTTATCATAAAAAATTAAGCAGTGATAGCATTCCTTTCTTTTATTCCTTTTCGCGGAGATGGAAAAAAACCGAAGCCGAACCGAACCGCGTTGAGGAAGCCGAAGCCTTTCCCACTAGCGAACTTAAATTATCGTTCCGGTTCGATGTCACGTAGAAACCGATTAGAGGTATGGGCTTATCATAAACTGCCATACCTCTAATAGTTTAGTCTGCTACCATCTAAGACTGCATCATCACTTAGTGGTTAGGACTTCCATCTCATTTGTAAAGGGGGCCGTCAGATCCTTGGCAGGCATCTCTAAGCTTAATCATTTAAGTCAATAAAACTTGATGAAGGAAATTATTGTGAGTGTGCCTGAAGTCCACCAATCCGCACTTGACCAACATGGTGGGACACGGCCTAAATTTTGGGCACTTTAGTGGTCTGGTAATGGATTGAAAATAATGGATATACCTACAAATGATTAATACGTTAACAATAGAAACGAGCTAACTTTATTTTTAAGCTGTGATGCATTATTTTCACATTGATTGTGTAATAGGCGAAACTTGTTTAATGGTTTAAAACCGGAATCTCGAACGTGATTTGCGATTTAGTTGTTTCGGAACGAAGTTATGTGAAGCTTATTGATGTTATGAATGTTCTTTAAACTCGGTTTGTTGAATTCGGTTTCGTTTCGTAGATTGGTGCCAGTGTAGAATGTCTATTTTAGGTTGAGGTTACAGGAAATAGTTAAACACACAGCTATTATTTTTGTGCTGATTTTAACGTAACATATTATTGTTTGTAAACCAACCTTAACTAGTTTGTGTTTATACTAGCGTTTCCCGCAACTTCGTCCGATATGCAAATTTATCCCATACAACCTTTAATTCTTCAACCACCCGACCAATGCGGCTTAGCGTAACGTTAAATAGCCTTTAACCAACCCAAAAAAATTGTTTATGAAATGCAAAAAACTGTTTATCGAACTCGTCGGGTAATTCCTGAGATAAGCGGAATCAAACAAAATAAACACATTCTCACTCTCGACTTTTTTATTATTGGCAGAAACCTCCTCTTTTGCCGCAGGTTCTATCAAGAAAGGTTGCCTTTAAGAGCCGACTTGCATTTCAGCAATAAGATCCTAGAATGACGGAATTTTTCTGTACTTAACTTACTATTGTCTGTTTATGTTTTGCAATATTTTTTTTTGGTTTTTCTGTAAGATAAAAATATTAAAACCGAACTGATTTTATAACCACCTATTTTTGATTCGGTTCGGTTTTTGTGTGTGTATCTTTAAGTGGTTTCCGTTCTATTTCGGGTGGGTTTTCGTACGTACTATTTCAGTTTGCCTGATTGCTTATTATTTGAGCTATATATATCAGCGACTTTAGTTGTCCCACGGATTACTGCGTTGTGGAGACAGTAGAACTTATAGCTAAGGTAAAAATTTCTTAATTGGTGAAAATCTTGCCAAATGAGCCAATAACACTAAATATAAATAACAAGTAAGTATTTTTTTTTTGTAATTTTAGAGTCCCTATAGGTATTTTGTAATCAGGAAATCGTTTATAATGTCACAGCCACAGATCACACCTTTAAATAAAATGATTCTACAAATGAAATTAGTTTTGTGACTTTAGTGGATTAGGAAGAAAGGGAAAATACTTTTTTAACTTCTTTGAACCTATATAATTTAAAGCTGTAGAGCTGAAAAGAGAGATGGCATAGATGCAGTATTTTAATGACAATTTTTTTTTTAGTAATGCTAAAGCTCAATTTGTTCTAAGCACATAAACACCGAGCGTCGACATTATATTACGTAAATCTTTCATAAATCTAGAAAAGAGTAATACAAGGGTTCCAGGCCCCTTCGTATTAATAACGCCATAGAGCTGTGGTACCAGACCGCACCTTTACAATAAGTAAGAAACATGATTAACGAAAAAGTCTAAAACAAAATTATAATGTCAGAGGCCTGTGCAGTTGACTTACTTAAACATTAGAAAGTACGAGAAAAACAACACGACGAATGAGAATTTAATATAAGCTGGAATTTAGGATACTAGGTATGCTTTCATTTTTTTCACGCTTGTGTTTATAAGGGTTCTCCTTTGTCCGTCGGTCTGTCCGTCTGCCACCAGGCCGTATCATGAACCGTGATAGTGACACAGTTGAAATTTCCAAAAATAATGTATTTCGGTTGCTGCTATAACAATAAATACTAAAAATCAGAATACTATAAATATTAAAGGGGCCTCTCAGGCAGACGCTTGAAATATTCACAGAACATTTAGAGTTATATGCATATTCAGTTTAAAAACAAATAATTAAATTAAAATAAAACTGATATTTAAGGGGCCCCCCTTAAATATCAGTTTTATTTTAATTTAAATATTAGTATAAGTCCTATATAACAAACTTGATATTCTTGTCTATTTCATAGATAATTCGGACGGTACGGACCCCTCTGAGCGCGACTCCTGACTTGCGCTTAGCTGGTTTCTTTCTTTCTATACTCTCATTTAAATGATTACAGATTACTGTTTTTAATGTTAAACATCTATTGACGCACCTAGGAAGTAAACTAACTCGTATGCCGTCACGGAAAACGGCATGACGACGACGTCATTTCTAAGATCATTCGATTACTAATCTACAACAGTACTTACCTACTTGCACAATTTATGACATATAATTATACCTTATTGTTAAAATACTAAAATATTGTTAGAAAAGAGCAACTGTTGAGTTGCTCGGCAACTTTCGGGCTTCGGGCTTCTCGATTGGAATTACCTTCTGTATCGGTGGTAGAAATAAAACTTAACTATATGTTTTTTTAAATAGTATACCATAGTACATTTTTGTTACTAATAATAATAAATAATAAATATATTACGACAATACACACATCGCCATCTAGCCCCAAAGTAAGCGTAGCTTGTGTTATGAGTACTAAGATGACTGTTGAATATTTTTATAACTAAAATACATAAATACTTAGAATATACATATAAACACCCAGACACTGAAAAACATTCATGCTCATCACACGAACATTTTCCAGTTGTGGGAATCGAACCCACGGCCTTGGACTCAGAAAGCAGGATCGCTGCAAACTGCGCCAATCGGCCGTCAAACTAATGCTCGTTCACAAGTATATTTTTGTTTCTAATTCTCAGATCAATAAATTCCTGTCAAGGAATTTTACCTTTTAGCCATTCATTGTTTTTTAAAACCAGGCAACGATCGTGTGATTTATCAAAAACATTCGTGGAATTAACATTTCTATCGACGCGAAGTTATGAAACGGACACGACACGATAAGTTAACGATTGAAAGGTAATGACGTAGTTATAATTTTAATGATCTCAAACTGACATGTTTTTAATTAACATTTATAAAACTTGATCGTTAGCGTACAAAACAAAATGCTTTCCAATAACGGCATCCAGAAGTTAATCGATTTTTATATCACTATTTTATTTTGAATTTGAAAAGTCAAGCTTAATAATTGGAGTAATAAACTCATTCTTTTTTATTTTATTTTTATCATCCTTATCTTATAGGTCCGCGAACAGCAGATAAGTAAATTCATACCATACTAACTTTTCTACGCGGTATTACACGCGTTTACTATAGGACGTAGCGATATGTTGTAGTAAATCATGTCGCATGGGCACATCACTAGCAGTCATAAACTCCCCTTCCTTAGGTTTTTTGATTTAGATCTATCACTATCCACTTTACTATACGGCCCAAAAATATTTGTTGTAGGTAAAGGGCAAATTTTATCAACATAAGATTTTCTCGATAGTAAAATGACTTTTTGTAAGGAATGGTAATGACGAGTGGAAATAAACTTTAAATTTTTTATTATAAATATATTTTCATAAAAAAACGGACTATAAAAAAATTAGTATTCAATCCTTTTGATCGCGAGGTTTGCACTCACAGAATTCAGAACTAATCTGAATTTAGGCCTCACCGAGGTAGAGTGGCGTTTATGTTTAGGCATCACATTTCGTTTCGTCACTTAGATAAACCCTGGTGAAGCTAGCCAGAAATATTCCAAAATAGAACATAATATTAAGCATAACCTTTGTTGTAGGTATATGTCTAATCAGAACACACAAGAAATGTATTAGAAGAGCAAGCACCCATGTCGAGTGAGCAAAGAAAACAATAAGTAGTTTCAACTACACTCATTTTGCATCGTTAAAGTAGACTTATCTCGCATTTCCCACAAACGCACGATAAATCCATACACCATGATCTACCGTGCCCCGTATACAAATGAACACTATAAATGGCATGCGACCCTCCTCCCACACCGCAACGGTACCATTCACCATTGTTTGTTGTACCAACACGAATAACTGTGATACAATTATTTATTGAAATGTCGGTCGCAATTGGCCATTTTTGAAAAACAATAGTTTTTATTGCGGAACAATCCCGATAATTATTTTTAGGTATGACGTAACTTATTAGAGCTTCGTAGTTTTTGTATAATGGCACGAGTAGCTGGCCTGGCCTGGCAATGGAGTAGCAGAACAACGCGCAGCACACCTTGGCTCCTCAGCAACACTCCATAAAGCACTCGGCGACCTGGGCGGCTTGCTAAGTTTCTGGAGCGAGCTCGGCTGGCTGGAGTGATCCAGCGGGGAGCCGCATCAGTGGCCATACGTACAACGGACGGTCCCAGACCAACCAAGTGCGGAAAAGGCCTAGGAACAGAAGAAGATGAAGAAGAAGAAGAAGAAGAGTAGCTGGCCTAATTGTTAGGGATATGGCAGTTATATTCAAACCCCTAATCGGTGTGTACCTGGCATCGTACCGGAAGGCTAAATCGTTCAACCTTCACCGATACTTTTTTGACTATAGGGTTACTATCGCGGATCAAACCCAGAACCTTCAACTTTGAGACCATAGTGATCATCATTGCGCCAGGTCGTCAACGAAACAAGGAGGCACTTCTTGTTTGAACGCAGAAATCTCAGTTCGATTCGAAACAACTTGTTTGCATTTAATAGGCCTATTCTAATTCTTGAGGAAGTTTATATGCTATTACGCTACGCCCTTCAGGAGCCGAGAGAACGACGTAAAAGCGCGGTAGGTCGAAATTTAAAGTGTATAAATTACAGGTAAACATATCATATTGAAAGAACTGCTGTTAAGTCTTGGCCAGACTCTTTAGTCATTGAACTGTTGAAGCTTGAAGCGAAAATAAAAAAAAGAACCTCAAATATGCGAAATTGCGCAAGATGCATCGTGTGAAAATTACGTAACAATCAAGTCATTATAATATAATATTGTGTTTGTATTTTTTAACCAGAGAGAGTTTGTTACGAATAGAGCAGGTACGAATGAAGCAATTCAATACGAAGCCATGAAAAATAATATTATGCATATACATAGAGGCTCTCGCAATTTCGCATTGTTGGTTGCGAAACTCTGATTCCATGAAGATTATTGTTTTGATTTTAAATGCAGGTGCTTACGTTAATAACGGAGATAAATATGAACCTCCTTTTTCAGCGCTTTTTTATGATGAAATTATTAGACTCACAGGTCTCGTTATTGTGGTCGTGGTGTTACTAAGATGATAAATACCTAATTAACCTGTGGCCAACCCTTTATTAAAAGTTATTCTGGGTGCCATGATTGCTATTGCAATAGTCTCAGTGATAAACCAATAAACGTTTATATTTAAAAAAGCACTAATGTAAAAAATCCAGAAAATAAAAACTTTAAGTGATTAGTACCTACACTAGAAAATAGTTGGAAAATCCAAAAGTGCACGCCTCAGTGCTAATCTCATTATTTGTAAATAATAATTAAACTACATCTAATTATACCGTCAAAAGTAATAGGCTTCTATTCCTCAAAATACTGAAGCCTATAAAAAAAACAACTCGATAAGTGAAGTATTTCGTTCGTTATCGTGACCACAAGATACGGGATCCGCACCAGAACTTTTTTAAACAATTTTTTAAATAGTTTAAATTATAAAAATAGGTTTTTTTCAACATTTGTCTATTTATATTCACTTATAAAAAGCAATAAAGAATAAAAAAAGTGACATTTTAAGTTGGAGAATCACTCGGTGTGCGTAAACTGACAGTAATCCCACCGCTTCGCATATGAGGCGTGCAAAAAAAAACCATTCGTAGCAACACTTGGCAAGCCTGTATCATCAGCAAGTTGTGATTACTTTTCGATCGGTAGCTGTAAAGGTTTGTCAACAAATTATTTGAGAAAAAAGCATGCACTTCTGATTGCCAACAAACGTCTTTAACCATTGGATGCGTATAATATTTTAATTAGTAAATAAATATTTTCTCATTTTCTTTTTCATCAGTAGGTACTATGACGTCATTGAACAACCACTTAGACAAAAGGTATAGCAGACTATGTTCCCTGTTGAGCTGTTCTGTTGAGAGAACTACTGGGTTTCTTTCCTACTTTGTTACTAAACTGTGTTCTGTTACTAAAAAGCACACATTGGTTGGACGAAATGGTTGGACCGCGATCCCTGATTGGTTATTTAAGATCTAAGTATATTAATTTTATAGTATATGTTTTTATTGTGCCCTGCGGCTTCGCCCGCGTAAATTACGGGACGCAACGTTCAATATCGGTTATTTAGTGCCCTCTAAAATTTTTTTTCAATATCTTCAATGTGTTGAATCTGACGCGTTACAGTTTTATTATAAGTTAGATTGGTTCCATTGCCTTTTTACGTTTATTCTGACTTTCGTACCTTTACGTATCCACAATATTGTAATATAATATTATAACTTACAAAATACAACTGGTATTGCTCAGCATAGTATCATTTGGTATTAAGTTAAATGCAATTAATTACGTTAATTAATTATTTAAATTGCAGTTTGAATAAGTGGAAAAACTGAAGATTATCATCCAATCCGTCGGTTTCTATCTAAATCGTTAAGTAAAAATCTTTCTTTGCCTACACATAATCAATCAATCCCTACTAATATTTTAAATGTAAATGTAAGTTTGTTCGTAAAAACTACTTACCCGATCCTAATGAAACTTTGTAAACATATTCTTGGAAGTGTTAGAAGTAATATAGGATACTTTTTATCCCGACATTAAGCTCGGTTCCTTTGGGAGAGGGGATGAGTGTTTGACGATTTTACACCATAACTCCGACAAATTATAACCCATTCAAATAATTATTTTTGTACTATAGAGATATATAATATGTGTTTAACTTTGCCCAAACAGTGGTTGGAGATAGAGGACAGAACTCCTCAGCGGACAGCAGCAAACTTCTTATTTAAGGTTTAGCGATACTGAAATACATTAATTTTTTAGATCTACAACTAAATTTAATGCCACATCAAAAACGTGAAACGAAGCACGAACGCAGACGAAGTCGCGGGCAGCAGCTAGTCTTCTATATTTTTGTCCCTAAATTCGTAGTGTAAGTATTTAAAAATGACAAGACATATACCTACTGGAAATTTTATTTATTTGTATAGTTAACTGGTGAAGTGTGTGGATACCACCAATCTGGCCCAGTCCGTATTGGTTGTATCCACACATTAATGAGAACATTATGGAGAACTCTCAGGCATTCACTCTCAGGTTTCCTCACGATGTTTTCCTTCACCGTTAAAGCAAATGATATTGTCAATCACTTAAAAAAAAGTTAGAGGTGCGTGCGTGGATTCGAACACGCTCCCACGAAAGTGAAGTCGAAGTCTCACTTACTGGGCTATCATCGCTTCCTCAACAGTTACACTTGAAGAAATTATGTAATAGCGTAACTCTGTACTCAAGTAAAAAAAATACATTTGACTCATCCTGTCCGGATCCCAGCAATTTGAGTAAGTGTATGCTTGGCTTCACAAGGGGCAACCAACCGTGTTAGTGCTTTGCGGACCAGGGAATAAACAGTCTGTAATAATTAGTGTTGCCCAAATGCAAGAACAAGACGAGACTTAGCCAGTCTTGGTCTTGGTCTTGCGCCAATACACCTGGTCTTGGTCTTGGTCTTGGTCTTGCGCTCCCAGTCTTGGTCTTGGTCTTGGTCTTGCAGCAAGAGTCTTGCAAGTCTTGCAATTACCTATTAGTCTATTACTATTTATTAAAGTTTACTTTAAATCTTAGAAAAACGTATTAGAATTGGAACATTGTGAGCTTGAATTAACATAGCCATAGTAAAGATCAAGCAGATTAATAAATAACTGAAGATTTGATAAGAAATTCGAAAAATCAACTGACCTATATGTCGTTTTCCATGGAAGTAACTGTTTCTTAATAAACATTTATGATTTATAAGCTTACATTTGCTAAAACATGTAAAAAAACAAATTAATTACAATAACTTGACTGTATTTTAAAGAACAATACTTATCTGTCTAGAAAGAGATTGAACCCTCAACTTATAAGAAATTTAATAAAAGAGTTTTACGATTTATCATTTATTTGAATAAAAAATAAAATACAACACAAATCAACAGCTTTATCATTAGGTTATGATACTTTATATCAATTCTTTTGACCAAGAATTAATACAAAGTAACCATCTGGCTGACTAATCACTTAACCTATTTCTATGTTTTCTAATTACTAATGATGCTTTAGAAAATAACCTCTCAGCAGGTACTGAAGTTGCAGGTATTGAGAGAAAATCACGGGCCATTTTCGATAAAATCGGATACTCTGTCTCATGCGTCCTCCACCAATCTAAAATCACCAATCTGAAACTTATTTATTCTTTGGAACACCTGTAGGTACTCTTAAAATTCGAAATTATTTTGCATGAATAGTGTCAAATGTTATGATTTCGGCGCGGCGGCAACGATTGTTTTAGATTTCAAAAGAAGCCGCCGGCGCGTGTATCATAACCATGTACTTCCGAAAAGCGGCAAATTTCTTTGAGAAGTAAGTACAAAACCTTTGATGCCGCATTATCAAAGTGCCGATGGTTAAAACATAACTATGCATGCACTCAGTTTGATTTTAATAGATATTTTTTTATTCGCTATGTTTATGGTATTAGTCGTAATGCGCATAGGTCCAGTTTTTCATATTCTTTGATATAGTTTTTTGCGTCTCATAGAATTCCTAAGCGTACCTACCTACCTATACACCGAACTGTTACACCTAACTACTCCGTGAAATAGCGCTAAGTCCTAGCTGCAAGACGCAAGAGTCTTGCAGGCTATGTCTTGTTCTTGCTCAAGTCTTGCACGGTCAGTCTTGGTCTTGGTCTTGCTAAAAATACGCGGTCTTGTTCTTGGTCTTGGTCTTGCAAAAACGCAAGAACAAGACCAAGACTGCAAGACCAAGACTGAATTTGGGCAACACTAGTAATAATGTACTTACTCCGTACTAACTACGTTATTACTCAAAGGGGATAGCTATGGTTGGCCACGAACTAACACCTCGCCTTGCAAAGTGTTACTAATTAAGTCTTTAACATTTATTTTATTTATGATTGCTACCGTTGTAAGAATTTCTAGATTAACTACAGGATGTTAGAAACTTTCTGATACTAAACTAAACTTTTGGATACAAGAAAAACCAATGTGCAAGATTAATGAAATTAAGACTCAGTGGCGGTAGTACTGGTTGGTGGTAGAACAAGATGAGCACAACAAAGAAAAAAAAAGAAGTAAAATTTAAATAAATAAATGATAGGATATTGTCAATATTAATAATAATGTAAAATAGGCTTGCGCTTCGTCAAAAAGGAAAAGCAGCAGGTAAGAGTTACCGGGCTTTTAAAAAATAAAACACTCGATAGCATGTCTTGAACGCTTACCTTATCTTGCTGAACTTTATGCCGAGAAAATAAAGGGGTCCTGCGATATTCTTAAAAACCCAAATTAAGTGCGGACAAAGGCGGTGACAACAGCTAGTAAATATATTTTATATATCGCTGAAGCCTTCTTTTAAGATTTGTATTACTACCCCTGTGTCAGAAGATTCCGCTCTTCCATTACAATTAAAATAAACTTAACTTTTTACCTACCTTCATTTTAATGTAATTACATTAAAATGAAGGTAGGTAAACAAACAAAACAAGAGATACAATTGTATACAAAAGTATATCATTATAACGCTTGTTCAATTGTAATAAACATTAAACCTTTTTGTAACGTACAAAAACTAAGAGGACCAATTAAATTATCGTATCACTGCAAAATAGCGAAGACCGACAACGCACTTTTTACGTGACACCTGTAAACACTACACCTGACTCATTCTCCCCGGGTTTAAAACAATTTAAGTTAAACGTATGCTTCGCTACACAAGAGGCACCCAACCGTGATGTTTCTTATCTAAAAAGGGAATAATAAAGTTGAGTTTAGCTTTTGTCTTCCATTGGTTTATACCCATATAGTTCTAAATAGACTGTGCTTCACAGTTCATTACCTATAAACTTTTATATAAAATTAAGGGATCCTTTACATATCAACTACGACTTAACAGGTTATTAGATTGGTGACGCCTTTTTTATTTTTTTTGGTCATTTATCGGTCTACAATCCGGCATTGTTCACCCATGAACCTAGGTTTTACCGGATGTTTATCATTACTATTGAGATAACAATCGTTAGAGCCCGCCATCCCGTATTGGAGCAACGTGGTGAGCTCTAAAACTCTCCTAACTGAGAGCAGGCCTTTGTTAATCAGTGACACATTAAAAGGCTTGAAGATAATGAGTTTGATGCTGATATCAAGTTTACATACTGTACCTACGTCTATTATAAATGCGAAAGTAACATACTTTCTTAATTACAATCGTAAGTATGCTCTTTATGTTTGAAGAACCAAAAAGTGACTTCTAGGCCAATTTTGTTGTACCTACGTAAATCTCAAACTAATCTAAGCTGACAGGGCTGAAACAGGTGCTTTATTTTGGAACTTCGTGAATAGGACACACTACGTTTACGCATGCTTTTTTTATTTTAGGTTAGAAATTTATACAGTTGTATATATAGGTACAGCATATTTTGCACCATAAAGGTGGCGATAGCGCATTGGGTAGGAGTGCGACTTCACTTTCAGGGGGCAGAGTTCGAATCCCAGCACGCACATGTAACTTTTCTAAGCTATGTACGTTTTAAGTAATTAAAATATCACTTGCTTCAACGGTGAAGGAAACCTGTATGCCTGAGAGTTCTACATAGTTTACTCAAAGGTGTGTGGAGTCCACCAATCCGCACTGGGCCAGTGTGGTTGACAACGGCCTTAACCCCATCTCATTGTGGGAGGAGATCTGGTAATGGATTGATGTGATGATGATGATGAAAACTGAGCTTTCAACGTGAGCGAAATCTCGGAAAAATAGGAACGAGAGGTCAGGTGGTTTACTCATGGTGTAGTGAATCATTAATTTCTTTTAGATAAAATGATAAATATGATAAAACGATCTATGTATGTAGAGGGACTAAACTGATTATTTCGCCTATTTTATTTTTATAATATATAATATATAAAGGCAACAAAAAAATTAACGAAAAAAGTGCATTACTTTTATTTCGCCAAGTTTTGAAATTCAATCTGGCAATGTCACGCTCTTCAGTTATTTTTATTTTATAATTGAACTGTAAAGCCTAAAAAAGCGCAGGTTGCTCGGGGCTCCATTCGGCGCTGAATTTCAACACTACATTTTAATAATTAGCGATAAAGTAACGACAAGGACTGGTTTTAAAAATGATACAGATGTTTACAGTGTGTAACTAATAATGAACGTAAGGTTAGGACACTAATGACTTTACTTATTTCGCAATGTAAATCCGGCTTTATGTAACTGTAGTTGATTCAACTGTATACTATTCAATGGCCCGCAATTAATGGAGACGACTCTGTCCATTCCAGTAAGGCTTTCGCTAATTCTTCCACTCAACACCATATCACAACTCCAAATTTTACCAATTAGTCGAAAACACTTCGTCAACCTGTCTTCCGCTTGTGAGAGACTATTGGTCCTACCATATTAGCGCACAGACAACCCATCTCGCGTGGCAACGCATATATTAGTATTAATGTCGAGTCTGCGATGGCCTTTATAGTGTAAGATTCCGAATAAATAATATATAAAACCTATTTATAATTTCTGCAGGTAATCTTAATAATTCGACGGCCGATTGGCAAAGTTTGCAGCGACCCTGCTTTCTGAGCCCCATGCCATGGGTTCGATTCCATAACACTACGCTTACTTTGGGGCTAGATGGCGATGTGTTTCTTGTCGTAATATATTTATTAAAAAAAAAAAACAGCATTGCGTAGGTATATAACGTACCTATTAGTATTATCAAGTGTTGTAAACCTACACTTATAATGTAACAAACTAAAATATGTCATTTAATATATTTTTTTTAAATGTATTATTTTATAAAGTATTCTGTAAAGTCCCTGTAGGCTTATAAAAAAAGCTAATTTTATATATTAATTAAGCTTTGGTTCAGTTTCCTAAGGAAAAATTCGGGTGCAAATCCCGCTGGCTGTAGAAATTTTATTAACTTAATAATTAAGAACATCAAAAACCACTGTACTTTAGTAAAGTTTCTCGAAAAAGGCGTAGTAATTATTTTACCTCAAATGTTTTAAATGTTTACCCTAAAATGGGGAAAATAGGAAAAGGTTGTGAGCTAGCAACATCCCGCGGGCGTAAAGTTGAGACGTGCTCGAGGCGTTTTCTCTGTATTTGGACACAACACACAGCAATAATAGCTGAAAGAGGATTCTGTGGGTTCTTAATTATGTGTTTATAACAGCACAGTTGCTCTCTTTTAACATATCGAACGCCTTTCGGAAGGTGTTTATAAAAAACATGTTTAGTTACCTTATTTACGAGTATCTACATATCCAAAAAGACGGCAATGTTATGTTATTGCATGATTGTGATTTTACTAAAATTATACCATAACATTTGTTACAATTAAACTGTACCAAAGAAACTTGGTTGTAATTTAGTATGAAACGCTCCATTGATCCAACGGTCTTTCGTTTCAAAGAATACCCTCAAGCAAAAAATGTGATATTATAGTGGCACTTTTTATTGCACTTTCCATTTTGCAACTGTAACAAGACATTCATTAGTTGTTATTATGTGATGATAATGGCTGTGACACTTTTTAAAGTCCTACATTAAAATAATAAAAAATAAAAAAGTATTTCGAGATTTTGAACAAGCTCTCTAAACGTCAATCATTGACGTGGCCCCATGCCCTGTGGTGACGGCAGATCAGAATACAGTTGTCACCAACCCTCCTCTTCCTGCGGGTGTCGTACGAGGCGACTAAGGGACTATAACGGAGAGAGAGAGAGAGAGAGAACGGACAACAGCGTCCTCTGTGCATCTTATACCATCTAATGCGATAACCAATCCGTCTGCCTAGTGTGGTGATTTTAGACAAACCCTCCCATTGGGGGAGGCCCGTAGAATAGCAGTGGACCGTTATAAGCTACGATAATGAGTCAGCATTTCAACTCTAAAATAGTTTCTGCAGTTTAGTATTGTGTAGCGTACCTCTTTCTTCAAAAGAGAACTTTTCAACAATGCATAACTTTACAAAGTCATAAAAGCAAGCAGTTTTTTCCTTGCCAACCATAACAATAGTAACAAGCTTTGTTTACATTTAAGGTGATATGGGGTCACAGATTACTATGGCAACAGAAAAATTAGGGATGGATATTATTTAAAAAATAATTCATAAATGCGTTCATACGCACACACATACACGTGTTAATGTGATTTTTAAATCATTAAAATTAGTAATGAGCTAAAAACTGGAATATACGGTATTTATTATCATAATCATTTCTCTCGTATCGTAAATCCATGATTAACGATATTTTATAATATGAGCCGTTTCTAAAAAACATAAAAACTTTGTAATACTATAAACAGATGAACTCACGTGGTTGTATTTTGATCGGTACAATTCTGTTTAATTTTTTTTATTCCTACTATTTTTGAGAGGCAACATCCAGCACGGCCAAAAAACTTTGGGGGAATCAGAACAAAGTCAAAGTCAAAGTCAAATATTTCTTTATTCAAATAGGCACAAAGATGGCACTTTTGATGCGTTATTATATACAAAATGTGTACATAGCAGTGAGTAGTGATGGCGATAACTACAATCGTAAACTTAAAACTAAAGCTACGAGGGTTCCAATCGCGCCCTGGTCTAATAAGAAGCCCACAACAAACTTAGCCGGGTGTTCTTTTTGTTATCACCATCTCACATTGTCATTAGAAAATATTTAAGAAGCAACCTGGTTAGAGCAATTGTTTACACCCAAGCTTTTTTATCGTTTACGTAATCATTTATACTATAATAGGACTTTTCTATAAGCTTTCGCTTAATACAAACTTTGAACTTCTTTAGTGACATCCCCAAGATATCAACCGGTAATTTATTGTAAAATTGTATACAATTTCCTTTAAATGAATTGCTTATTTTGTGATGTCTAGTGTACTGCACTGCAAGTTTATTTTTGCTTCTAACGTTCAAATTATTGCAGTCACATTTTCTTTTAAATTTTGATATATTTTTGTGAACATACATTAAATTTTCAAATATGTATTGGCTATAGAGTTTCATTATTTTAACATCTTTAAATTTATCTTTCAATGACTCTCTCGGACCCATTTTATAGATCGCACGAACAGCCTTCTTCTGCAGCACGAAAATAGTGCCAATATCAGCAGCATTACCCCATAGTAAAATTCCATATGACATAATGCTGTGAAAGTAACTAAAATAGACTAGCCTAGCAGTTTCTATGTCCGTCAGGTGGCGCATCTTCTTTACTGCATAGGCAGCAGAACTAAGCCTGTTCGATAAATTATTTACATGTGGGCCCCATTGAAGTTTAGCACCTAACGTTATTCCTAGAAATACTGTTGTATCCACCGGATTCAATTCCTCATTATTAAGTAGTATAGTGGTTTTTACATGTTTAACATTTGGTAATGTGAATTTTATGCACTTAGTTTTATTTTCATTTAAAACCAAATTATTAGCTTCAAACCATTGTACTACTTTAGCGAGATAGTTGTTTACATCGTCTTAAGCTAATTCACGTCTCTTAATTTTGAACATAAGTGATGTATCAAAAGCAAACAATACTATCCCGTGATTGTCCTTAACAAGGTAAGGCAGGTCATTAATGTAAATAAGGAATAGAAAAGGTCCTAATATAGAACCCTGTGGACGTGTAGCTAAATGTGTCACATTGTACACACACACACAGTGTGTGTGTGTATCTACTGTCCTGTTTAAATTATTTGAGATTTTTTTAGCCAAAGATTTTTTAGTTGGTACCACCATAATACCACTGGTATACTACTGGTCGCGATACTAATGTTAGCAGTTTAACCTTCATTTTTTCATAACCATAAAGAAAAATATACAGAAAAATAAGCCAAGAAAAGTATGACAATCAGCAGTAAGATACTGATTGTTTTATTATTCAATTGAATTTATTGATATGAGTTACGGCTTTTACACAATGTTAAATCACACTTCGTATAAAGTTACGTACACACAGGGTTGTAGAAGTTCCGTCGACTAATGTCCACGACGCGTCGTAAATACGAATCAAGTACCGGATCTAATACAAGTAGATAAAACACAACCGACACGAACTCGAGACGTGACGAAAATCTACATGTTAAGGCAACTTCACAATAGGTATATTGTCAAACTTTTCAACAGGTTTTGAGGTTATTGTCCTTACATCAGTTATTTTCATTCGCTGCCTTAGATTCATCCAAGTTCAAGTAGAGTCAAAGTTTTTAAAAAGGCAAACAAAAAAAAAAATTCATCTTCCAGCAATATAATATCACTTTAGCAGACTAGAACCTGTAATCACAAAAAGTATGTTAAAAATTTCGACCTTATCTAAACACTAGTTAGGTGATGGATAATAAGCCTGCTCTGTGGATTTACTACCATTACATAAAACAGTAATATTTGAAAGTGATAGTTATGTATAAAGCACGTCGACATCGGTAAAATTTTTTATTTTTTATTTATTAAAGTTCCGAAACAAGAGTAACAACGAAATTAAAATAATACCGCTCATTGCAATACTGTTGAATGGGGATATTGATTTTATGTTAGTGGCCTGGGGATGTCTGTAAAGAAGAAGAAAGAACGTTAAGCATATCCTAGTTATTATCAGAAGTAAATGTTATACAAATCGTGAATCCTCACCAATTGGCAATGGGACATTTAATAGAGAATAGTCATAAAATCATGGCACAGAAGTAGAAAGTTCACGATTATTCTAAAATGTATATGATAGGCTTATATAAAGAAGGAAGTTTTGAGTTTTAGTTCGATAGGGGTCAGGATGCTGATGAACTACCTACTTGAAATATCCAAATTCCTGTATTGTAAAAATCTGTTCAACTATTACTGTTATTGTACACGCATCTTAATATGTTACGTAAGTAGACATAAACAGTCGAGCGGTGTGCTGCATTTGAATTGTTTGCCCCTGTTTAACAACATTGGGCTTTGGAAAACACTGGATGTTTTTATAAGAAATGTTTAAACATAGGAGATATCAACATATTTTTGTTTAGTGTTAGCCTATTGTTAGATTATCATCATTTCAACGAGTATTACTGTATGTCTGACTGCAGAGTACCTCTTTTCTCTGGAGTGGAGTGTAATAGCTTAACCCATCTGATCATCATCATCGTCTATATCCCACTTCTGAGCGCAGGCCTCGACTCTCATGAAGGAACCAGAGCATTCACCCACCACGCTGTATCAATACTAGTTGGCTTTAACAATTATTAACATATGTTATTACGTTCCTAAACCGGTTTAAACTCAGGAACTCGTGATCCTAAGTTAAATATGCTAACCATTAGAGCTCCAAGTTAATAATTAATCTAATTGAATCTTCAGTTGACATATTGAATTCAGGCTGCTATTAGTACCTACAGAGAAGAGTATCAAAAGTATAGTACTACTAAACCCAAAGAAGCAGTTCTTGCGCTACAATACAATAATGCAGTTTGCTTCGGCAGGGCGTTGCAACGCGGAAATTGGTATATAATATAAGTCGCTAGTAATGTCATAAAAAGGAAAGATTGTTTGTAGGTTTTCCATTTATTCCCTTCAGGCTTCACGCAGCATTTTGCATAGAAACAGTAAAAAGCTGCAAAGTGAAATAGGTCACCTTCTTTCCAGGAAAATCAAATCCATTGACAAAACATACTAATAATATCGATACAAGGTAGGAAATGACTTTTATGTGATTTCTCCATACGGAAAGTGCCCCGCAATAGAGCCGTAGAGACTAGGAAATGTATTCGCGACTAATAAGTATTATTTATTTAAAGTAGCACCGACTTCCTTTACTTATATATAATATATAGCTATCATTATTATCATCATAATATCAACCCATTACCGGGTACGGGTCTCCTCGCTGCAGGCCCAGTGCGGAGTGCGCTCGCAAGTGATATTTAGAAAAGCTAAAGTCGAGTTCGAAGTCCTACCCACTGGGCTATCACCGATTTACATATAGGTATCTATACATTATTTTAGTTATATGTTCCTAATTATATGCCACATGCACTTTAGTTATTTTACATGAGGCAGTTTAGAATAACTGGGTATATATTATAATGCCCTGATATCTACTGGTCTAGATTTAGCGTCACGGAACAAAAAGTGCTTAAAAAGCGTGAATTCTTTTATAGAGGTGTGCATGACATTTAACTCTACGTACAATTGATTTCGATATTAAAATGTACATTACAAATATTTAAATCAGATGGTAACTAAAATGTCTTTACCATAGTTAACTTAATGACATTATTTACTCTCTTGAAATTGTTAATTGGGAATATAGCTTGGGAATATAGCTTGCTATCTGGCCACCATAGGCACTGCGAGAAACTTTTTAATCCCACGGGACATCAAATAATAGTATGCAATCGATGTCGCGAACTGCAACTAGTACACTCAATTTATCAAATACCTATCAATCATTGTTCAATATTCAGACATGCGGATTTATGTATGTAACAAATATTAATTTTGTAAATAAATGTACCATCTACTGTGGTTATTTATTACGTAAGGCACTTTTTATGCAGGGGAGAGGAGTAGTTGCAGCAGTAGTAGTAGTTCAGTAGTACTATAATAGTAGTATGGTAGTAATATCTATTATAATCATTAAACGGATATGAATTTCGTAGTCGAATGTACCATCTCCTGTGCTTATTTATTACATAAAGTTATTTTAATGCAGGGAATAGGAGAAGTAGTTTAGTAGTACTAGTAGTAGCAGTAGAAGTTTAGTAGTATTAGTAGTAGCAGTAGTAGTGGTAGAAGTATTAGTAGTCGATCAGTTTTCTCGACAGAGCTGGTCCGAGCAAGTGCTACGGCCATGCTTATTTCTGCAACAGAACGGAAGGCAAGAAGTGTTTCTCTGTTTATGACCGATGATTTTCTACACCATGGGCTGGGCCGTCTGCTATTATTGTAAAAAAAAATATTCCACATAAAACTTAGATAGGTACCTAACAGAGAGGCGTCGTAAGGATCACTCTTGCGTAGTTCATTTCCCATTTTATGTGTGCTATGGGATACATATATATATAACTTTAGCTTAGGGCTTAGGGCTTTGGTTCTATCACATATTATTTACCCACCTCCACCACTAATGTGTGAGTACCTTCAAATCAAAAGTAAATGGGCATATTATAGGAAAATGTGTTCAATTTTAGTCTAAATTGTTATTGCTCACCATATTTTTGATCATCAAAATCATCGTTTAAATCACCTGGCCCAGATAAATAGTCGTTGTTAAATGACTTGACTGTAATTATTAGTTGAAGATGAGTGAACTTACAACAATAACGATTTGGATTATATCATCAACTTAGTTATATATAGTATTTTAAAATTTACACTATCGCATTAGGACAAATACACGCTATATAAGTTTGTAAAATGGGTAAAATCATAAATGCAACCAAAAACTGCTGCCAGTTAGTTTTTTTGTATCTCGTATCGTAAATATCGTAAATTTTGGCACGATTTAACTTTTTCAATTCCAATGACTGTGCAGATCACTCGAGCCCGTCAAGTTTTAGGGTGCTTACGTTGCTTACGTCTATTATGTGACGACGTTTGCGTGTTTCCTTTGAGAACTTACGTGCGTACGGTTACGTAAATAGGTACTTAATTGCACCAGATTTAGGTCGTGACTACTTAGAATCGGCATGACATATAATTTACGTTAACGCGCCGTATTAAGGTGCCTTTTTGCTTGTGCTGCAACGTTTAGGTATATGAGACGTCGGCTTTCTTCAAGATCAAAGTAGTGCAACTCATCTACGTGGCACTATTATCTATTCTGTGACATTACGTGTACATTGCCTTGACTGCCTGAAAATTATGTGTTGCTCTAAGGTATGAACACATTGTTCATCTGGCTATGTTGATAGTCGTTAGTATAGAGTTCACACCTTCGGTTCAGTTCTTCGGGTTCCGATCTCAGTTTGATTCCTGAGCCGTACCAAAAAATTGTTATGTATGCTTAGGAGGTTGAGTTTTTTATTTGTTCTTTAGCTAGGGGTTAGGAACTTTGCCTCGTCCCTCGTATGAGCACATTAAACCTTCAACCTCGGTTATAACTGTTAACGTACCTATGACAGAGAACCCCCCCCAGCTGTGGGGATTGATAGGCTCAGAATGATTATGGTACACAAATCGGCAAACGAAACTTAATTGATAGATGTTAAAGACTGTTTACCCTATTTATTATGTTCTGTGTGGAGAAGGTAAGAACTATTTTTACGACCGGCCAATTTAGTTTAGTTTGTACAACAATTAACAATATAATTGGCAAAATTGGTGCAAATTCTGCTTAACATGAATCTCGACTAACTTCACTGATCTAAAAGTGCTACTATACTATTCTTGCTGTATTCCATGAAAAAGATAGCATGATTTCAAGAGATTGACTAGAAGTAGTTAAGGGATAAAAGACTTGGCACCATGGTCGACCAACTTTTATTACACTACGAGTAATAAAAAGTAACCTATCCAATTGTTTTTATTTTTCCTGCCTAATTTATTTCCTGTTAGCGTAGGCTACCCGTTTAACAGTGGCGTGCACTTTATACATGCAGCAAAGCAGTGCCTACCCTAAAATTAATGTATAACTTTATAGGAGGAGGATTTTTGGAGTATTATTCAATTTTCCTGCTGTATACATACCCTGGTAAGAAACCCAGTGCACGCCATTGCCTTCTAGAAATAATTATCTGATGGAGCGGTTATAACGCAGTGGGTAAGAGCTCGTCTTCACTTTCGGAGGGCCGAGTTCAAAAAGCACGCACCTCTAACTTTTCTAAGTTATGTGCGTTTTAAGTAATAAAAAATATCATTTGCATCGACGGTGAAGGAAATCATCGTGAGGAAACAAGCGCCTATTATACGTATTTGTGCGAAATACAACGATTTATCTAAAAAGATACCTAGCATCGATATCTTCCATAACTAACTTTAAGAAAAAAACTCACCGAACATTTATCGGTGAGTTAAATTTTGTGTTAAATTTTATTTTTTTTTGCAAATTAAGTTTATATGACGCTTTGTCAATGCTATGCGCACTTGTCATTGACGTGCATATCAGTCCATGTGTTCGTGTGTGTGCTATGTTTAAAAAACGTGTAATATGCATGTTGTTAGTGCTCTTAAATAAATAAATAAACCTGCATGCCTGAGTGTCTACTACATAATGTTCTCAAAGGTATGTGGAGTCCACCCATCCGCACTGGGCCAGCGTGGTGGAATACGGCCTTAACCCCTTCTCATTATAGGAGGCAGTGGCGTGCATACAGGGTATGCACTAAGCGGGAAGATGATGTAAAATTAAAAAGAGTTATATAAACTTAAGGATGGACATTGAAAGAGTTATATATAGTCTACGCTTAACTTTTTATAGCTCTTACTGGAGTTTTTTCTCATTTTTTATCATCTGCATACCCTCTACGCCACTGGTGGGAGGAGACCCGTACCCTGTAGTGGACCGGTAACGGGTCTATATGATCTTAGCCCTACTAGTCGAAACCCCTTAACCATGTCAATGTCTCTAAGCATGCTGGACACAGGACTAAAACAAGGCTATATTCATGTTTTAAAATTCAAATGTGATTTAATCTATTTAAATGCTATTTAAATAGTAGGTAGGTTACCTAAGGAATAATTCATATGGTAGAGTTTGAAAACGTAATGTGGCCAGGGAGTTGTTTTTGCCTACAATGCTAACACAAAGGTATTCAAAATGCATGACGATATCTCGTGTTGAAATTGACGAATATCAATATGAGATTGTTTACTTTTATCTGATGTGATCTTATTTGTCAAATTCATTGGTTAGCTGTTTTCCAGCTTTATAAATAATAATAAACAATAATGAAAAATAATTAATTATAAATAAAATCAAAAGATTTACATTGACTGGTATATTACAGCTAATAGACCTGATATAGGGCTAGTCGAAGTGGATGTTTTTTTTTTTATTTCTAATAGTGCAGGTTGTATATTTAAATTTTAACGTTCTTGAAAATCCCTATCCCTATCCATAATCCTATATCCCTACTAATATTATAAATGTCAATGTAAGTTTGTTTGTTACGCTTTCACGCAAAAACTACTAAACCGATCCTCACGAAACTTTGTACACATATTCTTGGAAGTGTTAGAAGTAATATAGGATACTTTTTATCTCGACATTAAGCTCGGTTCCTTTGGGAGAGGGGATGAAAGTGTTTGTCGATTTTACACCATAACTTCGACAAATTATAACCGATTTAAATAACTATTTTTGTACTATAGAGGTTATATGGGTTTAATTTTGCCCAAACTGTGGTTGGAAATACAGGACAGAGCTCCTCAGCGGACAGCAGCAAATCCCTCATTTAAGGCTTAGCGATACTGAATACTTTAAATTTTTTTAGAACTACAACTGAATTTAATGCCACATGAAAAATCAACAAAAGCTAGTAGAAAATAAATAGGTACCCAGATACTGGTACCCAGGGTCGCTGCCCACTGCGTCAGTTGGCCGTCATTGCTTATGATGATAACGTGTCAACAGTATCAACTCATAACCGGCCTACTATACGGGCATTTCTACTAGGCTAGGTCGCAGTGATTCTATTATGATATAATAGAGTCATTGGCTTTTTGAATTTAAGCAATAATTTATTTCACTTGTTTTATGATGAAGAAACACATCAAGGGATCCTACATAACTGAAAATTTAAGTAGTAGTAGAACTTTTGTGACTTATTTCTGCCGCTAAGCGGCATTGTTGCAATACAGTATAATAGTAAATCGTAGGTGATAAGAATTGACACCGAACTATTTGAGAGATCGGTATAGAAACTACATGTCCTTTTCATATTGACGTGCATACTAAATTTCGAAGCTGTCTGCCCGCGGCTTAGGGAACTACTTAAGGAAACGGGATATAAGGTAAGCTATGTTCTTTTCCATGTCAAAGGCTATATGCATGCCAAAATTCATCCAAATCTGTTCAGCCGGTTTAGCGTGATTGAATAAGAAACATCCACACTTTCACATTTATAATATTAGTAGGATAGTAGGATCCGAGTTACATTTTCGGCACAGAACGCCTTCGCAAATCCAGTAAAAAGCGGAAAGAAATCTTATTATGAGCAGACTTTCAGTAGATTTCGTATTAATTAAAATTTGCTGCTAACATTATAACAAACGTTGTTGCATTGCCAACCACGTTTCTTGTATTATTATTAATCAATCCACGAAACCTGTAGGTATCCAGTTTTATTTTTAAAGATGACCACTATAAACCCGTTAACTTTAAATAGCTTCCAAGCGAATACATATCGAGGTAATTTCACATGATGCCGCGGCCGTGAAGGTCAACAACTTTTTTTTAAATAAATGCTAGTAGTAGTATTATATCTGCTGATAGAGCATTGGGTACGAGTTCGGCTTCACTTTCTGGGGCCGAGTTCGAATCCCAGCACACCCATCTAACTTTTCTAAGTTATGTGCGTTTTAACTTAGAAAACTTAGAGGTGAGTGCTGGGTTCGAACTCAGCATCAGAAAATGAAGCCGATGTCCTAATTACTGTGCCAAAGACAAAAATAAAAGAAAAAAGGTTTAGTTATATATGATACCTACATGTAATAATAGAATAGAATAGAAAAACTTTATTGCAACACAACACAATAGGAAAAACAAAAGGAAAACAGTGCAAGGTAATCAATAGTACATAATGCTAGGGTGCAAAGGCGGCCTTATCACTAAAAGTGACTTTTAAAGCAACCTAAGCGTGCGAAGCCGATAAAAAGTGGAAAGTTGATGGTGCATAAAGTAAGTTACAAAAAAAAACTTACATGAACATACATGCACATTTGTTTTTTATTTTATTTTTATTTATATTGCATATTAATATTTAATGTAAGTTTTTTATTTTTTTATTTAGTTTAGTTTTTAATTATTCTATTTATGTTATAGTGTAGTGCGTAGTGATGGGTCATAGATACCAAATAAATAAATAAAAATAAATAAATAATCAAATAATATCAACAATATACAACATAATATTTAGAAACGCCGAAATTGGATGATGATGATGATACAAAGTAGGTACCTTCGTTAGCAAAACTTAAGTGTCACAGAAAAAACTTGTATGAAGTCAAATTTAAGGTAAATAAGGTGAAATTGTTCGCCATTCCATCAAAATAGATTACGCTTAGGCGTAGATATATTATGTAAAATAAATAAATAAAAATCGTTTATTTCGTTTCTTACATTGTAAATGATACATGTTGTGAAGTCCTCCTAATAAGCATCAAAATACCTGTTTCAGGAGGCCTTACTCTTCCATAGCAAAAACAAGATAAAATAAAAATAGAACGATTGAGTAGTGTGTCTTGGTGTGTATGGTGTGTTTATGTTTGTGTGTGTGCGCGCGTGTGTGTGCGCGTTTGTGTGTGTGTTTGTGTGTGAGTGTGTGTGTACATGTTATCATGTACATGTACATGTAGAAACTAAAAAACCTAATAAACTGAAACTTAGCAAAACAATAATATGCTTACGTTTCTATAGATACTAATTTTAGAAATAACTTATCATATTAGTACGAGTAGGTCAGTAAGATAAGATAAAAATTTTTTATTCAAAATCAGACTAAGTTATAAGTTATAATAATTACAAACTAAAATTAATATTTACAATAAATATAAGCCGTCCAACTGTTCGCTTATGGGCATGGTACCCAAAATGCTGGCTCTATTTCCCCTTTGAATTGCTAGACTTAGCCGTCGGGCTTAGGTAATAAGCCGAAGCTCTTGGGCCACCAGACGTCAAGACCAATTTTTTGGGACACGATGTTAATAAAATTTTTCGTGTCCGAAGACAGTACGTGATTCCACAAATTAATAACGCGCTCGAAATTACGAGCTTTTATTCAGCAATCCTAAAAAGGTCCTTAAAGACAAATACACACTGGGGTCGGTGGGGCAGAGAATTATATCTTACACAACGTAAGTTCCTACGTAAATAGATGTATCAAGAAATGAATTTCAATGGTCTGACATCGAAACCAGGGTCGGAGATCTATCAAAGGCGATTTATCTTTACGGCATTGAAAAGCGCGCCAGAGGATGTCGCGGCAACAGGATTAGGGATGCAAAGACATGCGACGGGATGCATCGTAGTGCAAGTGGGGATGCATGCTTAGCTGTCGTTTCCGGTGTGCGCAGAATCTCAGCATGCCGGGGAATGTCTCTTTTCCTGCATGAATGCCAGTATATTTAATAGATGGCTGTCATGATCGTGTGATGACCGTTAGCTAATCTCCTGCAGTCTCTGGTGTGCGCTGATTAGTTTATAGATTTGTCTATTGCCTTATCACATTGTCTACGCTTTGGAGGCCATTGAAGAATGTCAGTCATGTTGAACAAATTTTGTTAGTCAAAATATTGATAGCTGAGCAACACTGACAAAATGATAAGTGAAGAATGTTCGAAAAACCTCAAGAGATCTTCTTATTAGAAACTCAAGATTTTATCTTAAACCTAAATTTGAAAAAAAAAAGTATGGATAGATATTTTACAACTACAACTGTCGAGCTGAGGTTGAAATACTTATAGTTTATCTTAAGTACGTATGTCATGGCCTTGTATCTTTGGTTTTTTATAAAAATATGAAGAAAATAAGCTGATTTCAGATTAGTTATCTGCAGTCTTTTTGAGTTCGTTGTCCGCATTCCTTTGACAACTTTAATGTATTATTATAAGCGTTCAGCAACCAATTCGCTCAATGTGCTAATAATTAGTATAGCTTTATGTAATCATCATCATATCACCCTATTATCGGCCCACTAAAAGGCAAGGATCTCCTCTCGCATTGAGAAGGGGTTATTCCACTACGTTGTCCCACTGCGGATTGGTGGACGCCTACGCTCTACGCCATTATGGAGAACTCTCAGGCATGCAGGAATTCTCACTATATTTTCCCTCGTGGTTGAAGCAAGTGATATTTTAATTACATAAAACGAACATAACTTAGAAAAGTTAGAGGTGCGTGCTGCGATTCGAATGCTACTCCCATAAAGTGAAGTCGAAGTCCTATTCACTGCGCGTACGTAAGAAATAATAAGAGAGTACATAATAAATACAAAATAGATACACAATATACCCAATTTAAGTTTGGGACATATTTGATATTTTTTAACTGACTTCTTAAAATAATTTACTTTATAATTATTTATTAAATGCGTAGTTTTTAGTGATTTCACCGAGGTTTCTTGGCCGACTTGCGTTATTTTTATGGATGAGGTCACATTCAAATTTCATTAGGTTGAGTAGGTATAATAATAATATAGCTAATTAATTTAAAATAATTAGCTTCGATAATAATATTAATTTTTTTAACTGCTTGAAAAGTGTTCAATAAAGTCATGCTAAAAATTAAGCTTTCCAAAAATCGAGATAAATTAAAGTGCCACAAAATTTAATGTGCTTAGGAGTTAGGCTTTCGACCTGCGGTATACTAATTCTTATACCAAAATAACATCTACAATAACTGTTTGTATTTTGTAGTATAACTACAACTGTAAGTTATGAAAAAGGTTTTTATAAAGCATCGTTTTAAGTAGGTAAGAATCCTCTTCATATGATGAGAATCTACTAAGTAGCTTCTTTATACTTTTAATACTTTTAATACTCGCCATTTTTTATAAAGTTCTTGAGTTGAAATTTACTATATTACTATGCGAACCTTGTCATGGTCTTACAATCCGCATTTAATTTACTAGTGCAGACTACAGGATCCTATTTGGGTACCGCCATTTAAGTACAAAATATTTTAAGATGCTACCTTCATACTTGGATGTCAAAGATGTCGTGGTCTCGTTATGGTCGTTTATAATTTACAATACTTTTTTTATATTCGACTAGCCCTTGCCCATAACTACAACCGATTTTTTTTTTAGTTTTTTAAATCGCGTTTAAAATGATAGTTTTCCCGAGAGGAAATCTCGAAACTCTCTCTCTCTCGAAAACGAAGCTGACGAGCATAGGATAGGTCCTATGTACATAGTATTAGTAGTACGATACATAAAAACGTTCAGATAGACACGGTGGATTAAGAAAATTTGAATATCTACACGACCATAAATCTGTCTCAAAATAAAGGGACACAATAACTCAGCGAATTAAATAACCACACAAATTGCTTAAAAGTGACTTAGTACTTTTTTAATACCGTAACTTTGATTAGGTTCCAACACTCACCAATTTACCGGTAAAGTAAGTTATTCACATACGATCTTTATTTCGAAATGAGGTGGTAGATAGAGAAAGGTGTACTACCTCAGACCATAGGGATAGCCTATCTACCTAGACTATCCCTGTGGTCTGAGGAATGATTTAATATGGACATGTCTACTTAGGTAAATCCATTTCCCAGTCCGTACGTTGTCACGCTCGAAACATGACGCTACCTACCTGTTTACAAAATAACGTATTCAAACAGCATATTGGCGTGACTTGTTCATTAGTGCACTTGTCAGGACGCGGGCTGGGCGCTTGCTTCCGAGGGTTCGGGCCGGATGTTCGCGTCACGCGCCGCCGCGTCGACGGGCTTGCCTCACGCCAACCGTCCGTACCAAACCCCCCCTCTACTTACCGGATTTTGCTCACTAAAAGCAATACGATGTCGTTACTGTTCGATTATACCGTAATAATAATATCTTAAGCGGTGATGGAATGGCAACCCCGATCTGGTAAGCGCAGCGTTGGTCGACCATCAACAAGGTGGACAGACGACATTAAATCGCATGGATGTTAATTAAACATTACTGTAAATTTTTAACTTTCTTTTTCTTTTATTTATACGTGCAATAAAGTGTTTCTTCTTCTTCCTGAGAGTTCTTCATATTGTTCTCTAAACCTTTTTCATTCTGCAAAAAGACCCGTGTCCTGTAGTGGGCCTTTAATGGGTTGATGATGAATTAATGAATAATATATTTTTTGACCAAAGAGTAACTTAACCATTTACAAGCTTCGGAACTGACAGAGGCAAGCCTGGCAGACTAATTACGTCTTTATAGACAGCACTCCTAAATATCAAAACGAAGTCTCTCCAATACTCCAATAAATTGCAAATTTATAAAAACATTTATTTAAAGTAGGTAAGTAAGCACTTTTGAATCGTCAAGCTTGACTGTTTTAAGTGACTCTACCACACCTGTTTGATAGGCAGACTACATAACACTCTTTTGTTATCAACACGTTGACAGGGTGAGCCACATACCATATTTGGATATTAGTTGATGTAAGTATGCACAATGTTGACCCAAAACCAAATATTGAACTTCAATTTAAGTTATTTATTTTAATGTTGAGGCGAAGATATTGTGCATTGGACCATTTCACCCGATATTTAAGTTAAAGTATGCTTTTTTCTTGCATTTTTTTATTATTGTTTACTAGGTAGTGACTTGCTAATTAATCGAGCTTGATACTTGGTTCATACAACGCCACATTTACCCGAGTTAGGAAGGTCGTGACGGTTGTATTGGATTGAGGGCCTTAACAACAATTTAACCAACTACACCACGGGTCACGTAAAAAGAGCGCTGATAGTAGCGCATAATTTTGCTATTGCAATTGCATGGTTATATTATTACTAGATTTTTATATTTTACTATTTCATCCCTTAGAACTGTTGCTTTAACAGAATTCAACTATATCAAGAAAAATGAAACAAACATGCTTTAATCTCTAAACAACGTCCAAATAAAAACAAGTAATAAGTTTATTTCCCTGGGCTTAAAATTATGAAATGCGTATATTTAGGATGCCAGCTATAACTTCGCAATATTTCTGGTTCTGGTTTAAGATATTTATTGTTCCATAAAGGAACCTCCATTTAAATGGAACTTATAGGCTAATTTACAAAAAGAGGGTAATTATATAAAATTGCATCTTCGAGCGCACAATAAATAAATTGTAAATATTTGCTATTTTATAATGAAGATTTGCTGCCAAGCACTTTATAAATAAACACTTTTTTGTACCACCCGGAAACTGTACCTCTGTGCATTTTGGTGATACAAAGTATCCTATATCCTTTCAATTTTATAGGCTGTCCAACGCGCAGGTAATCTGTCAGTGCTATTTTTACTTAATATCTATTATACCATCCCAATTCACAACTTAGCCGTGACTCATTTTAAGTAACCTCGGTGAAATTGTACCTTACACTACAATTACCATTGACCGATTTCATTGTAACCCAATCTTAGCCTACTAGCCTTGGTCCGTAGTTACGTGGATCCGTGGTTCCGAGCTGATGCATCTGAGCACTGATACCCGAGAAACGTAACCAAGCACTTTGGAACTTGATACTATGTAAATAATACGTTCTATAACTGGCTATATAGGTCAGCTATGCTGGCGGATCTTGTGTACATAACATCTAGGGCTTACCACTTACTAGTATACTATTTTCGGGCACACACGTACTATATCATCCAGTGGCGTGCTTATAGGGTATGCGCAGGGTGCGCAGATGATATAAAATTAAGAAATCTCCAGTAAAAGTTATAAAAACTTTAGGGTTGACTTTTTATAACTCTTACAATGCATATCCATATCTATATATATAAAAGAAAGTTGCGTTAGTTACACCATTTATAACTCAAGAACGGCTGGACCAATTTTTCTAATATTTGATTTTTGGATGATTCTTAAGGCGGAATAGGATGAAAAGTATTAAAATATTGCGTATATAAAAAAAAAATTGTTTTGCGGTACGAAGTTCGCCGGGGCAGCTAGTATCTATATATCTATATTTATAAAACAAAGTCGTGTTAGTTACACCATTTATAACTTGAGAACGGATGGACTGATTTTCTTTCTTTTTAATTAGTTTCATTCCTGTTAGTCCGGAATAGGATAATAACTAATAATAGTAATAATATATATAAAAAAAATTGTTTAAAATCAAAACAATAATCTAGCCGTTCATCTATATCTATATTTATATATAAAAATGTTATGATGGTTTGTGTACGCTTCAAAAAGTCATAAAGTTCTACACTGATCGTGCTGAAATTTTAGCATGATATAGGTATATAATACGCATCAAGGATTGTTTTTATCTATTTTTCTCAACCATTCAATCACAATGTGCCAAAGCGAAGCGTGGCAGGGTATTGCTAGTATATATATAAAAGAAAGTTTTGTTAGTTACACCATTTATAACTAAAGAACGGCTGCACCAATTTTTATGATATTTGATTTTTTGGATTCCTCTTCGACCAGAATAGGATAATACGCGGTACGAAGTTCGCCGGGACAGCTAGTTTTTTTATAAAATGGACAGGAGTTTTTTTTTTTTATTTTATATAATCGGCCAGCTTGGTGCATACCCTGTACGCCACTGATCTCATCTTATAATCGTGGCTGTTATTTTAAACCCCAAACAGTTTCTTCGCGGCAACGTACCGTACGTAACGTACGATAGGGTAACCAGCCAAAGAAAGCCTAGAAAAAATTGACAAAGTATTAAATCCCAAACATTCTCATCCAGGGGATCGAACCAGAGATATCCCATTTGTGAGACCTGCGGTCACCATTACGCCACACAATCATTTTTCCAGATCAGTCCAGTGCAGAAAGCAGCCTAATGTCAAAGGCTGATAATAACCGTATCAGCCGGCTTTCCTAAGCACGAGGGTCTTAGTGCGATATAGACGTTTAACATCAAAATGAACTATCTATGCAAATTGTATTATTCATTGTTCCTGGGGGGGAATTCGTCCTTCTTGCAATAAATCACGTCAATTTGACAGAAGAACAAACCAACCTGTTTGTTACTTATGCTCGACTCAAAAACATCTTGATGAAATTTAGTACATGTATTGCTTGCATCTTGGAAAGTAGTTGCCGTTGGAACAAAATAGTTATTACGAATGTTGGCAATTTTTTACATCGATAAATCATAATATTGTCCTCGTCATACATGATACTTTACAAATATTATTACTTTATAATGTTATGAAGTAGAATGTTTTTTTCTCTATAATTTAGTATGACGGAACTATCTACAACGTATTGTTTTTTAATCTGACGTGCATTACCCAGTTCCATTACGTTTATTTTATTCACAATATTGTTTTGGGTCCATTTGATTGTTCTCCGTTGTTTTAACGGATGTTGCTCAGTCGTAAAACTCATATCAATGCTCCACTTTTGTAGGTCATTTATCGCCGTGATAAGATTTCTTAAATCTTCCGAATTTATTGTTGTCTATCTTCTGGATAAAAACCAGATTCTACACTTCTACTACTAAACAATAAATAAAAGTGAAACTTTGGTTTACTGATTCACATTTTACCTTGGGCAAAAAAATTATTCGTTCAAACTCTTTAAATATTAGAATATTCAAATCTTTTAATTCATTATGTATGTAAATAGAACATAAAGTAACTGATACAGTTGTACATAGAGACGAATTATTTTTTTACTTGAAACTATTTGATCCAGAAGGATTCAGCGTTGTTATAAGTACTTTTAATATATTTATATAATCAAAATTGTGATTTCCCAAAAATCATTCAAATATATCCTCCCTCTGGGCACAATATAATGGAGTACTTTCAGGCATGCAGATTTCCGGTCGATATATTACTTCATAGTAAAATAGTTGCTTAAAACACACATAACTTCAAAAATTTGGAGATGTGTGCCGGGTTTCTAGCTCACTCCCTTCGAAACGGAGATCGAAATGTAAACTATTAGTCAAATATAAGGTTAGCTAACTATGACCTTCTAACTGCTGGTTTTTCTCTTGTTGCAACATCATTCTATAGTCACTATAGTGAAACAATACGACAAAATAAAGAAATATCAATAATTTAAATTCGTTTTTCATTCATGTTCTCAGTTTTGGTTTAGATTTTCCATAGTATGCAAATAGATATCCTGGTATCACTAACAAGGCATCAGTAGTACTGGCTGAGTATGCTTCTGTGCTCAAGTGACTCGTACAAGTATTAGCCAGTACATAATAAATCAACAGAAATAAGAATTCTGTGACCTTGATATTAATAACATAGATGAGCTCTGACCCTGAAAGGTCTAGTTCCCTGTATTAAGTTCCTGTTCGGAGAGTAACAGTAACATTGCTTATATTATTGCGGTTATTCATTATAGTAATAATTGACAGTCAAGTGATGACAATGTTGAAGTTTTTATGATATGAGTTAAGTTAATGAGTACTCCCACTCGCTGTTTACAGCGTGGGATGTCTTTGACAGTTTAGAAGTTCACAGTGTTTACTGTTGTAGTGTCTTAGCTCCCAGGTTTTTGCCGCATGTCAACAAACACCTGTGTGTGGATTCCGTTACTTGATCCGTTTTTGTAAATCATATTCTGCTGTTAAAACCATTTGATATATCTCACGGTGCACAAAGCTGACTTGAAGCATTGTTGACGCTTAATCATGCAAAAATTGTACGATTCGATAGTACAGAATGTTCTTGCTAATACTCACATGCGGCAAATTGTGTTCCGTTGCCATAAAATTATATCTTCTTTCGTCTAGACATTATATTATTGATGATGATAAGAAAGTAGGAAGCGATCGAGCTTCCGACTTTCAAAAGACGTTTCTCATGATTAGTGCTGCGATTTGGAAAATGACTTATGGACAATTTTAGTGAAATCTTTTTTTTAATATGTATGACTCCATAGCTCCGTATTTTTTTCTTGCAGATTGGTAAAAACATTTCAAACGATCTGTTGAATCAGCAATAACCGCAAGTTGAAGGCCCTGGGTTCGATACCCGGCAAGAACCAATATGGGAGCTAATAATTTATGTCTTAGGCCCTTAATTGTCATGGAGTATTAAGAAACAATATTTTTTATCATATTATTAAGTATGCTTTTGTATTTTTTTCAGGGTCCGGAAATAGTTGAGAAGTGTCCTAAAATTACTAGGAATACAAATTATGAGCAAAACGGGGACGTTGTAAAAGCACCGGATATACCAGTAAAGAATATCGCTGACATTCGGCACACTGAAGTAAATGCCCTAAATATGGAGGTGGAGACATTGCGATGGCAGCTCTCGCAGGTAAATATAAATAGCAAAGTATCATGTTAACGTTTTGTTGGTGCACCAATATAATGACATAAATCTTTAGTTTTTTTTCATCTAAGGCATTGCGAACGCTTAGCGAATGCTCTATCTTGCTCTGGGCGAATTAAAAGTGTTGTTTCATGCTTATATTGTAGCACTAATGTGGTATGCTAACTTAGGAAATGCCAATTTTAGCGTGATTATTTTCAGACTGAAGCCAACAGGCAGATGCACATTGCTCTACTACAACAAATAGTAACTTTTTTGAACAGAGTTAAGGAGCATATAGAAAACCAGAAAAATGAAACTGAAGTACAACTAGATACTATGTCATCGATAGTTTTCCCAAAGTCCTTCAATATAACTGACTTGCCTAGAACCCGGTCAGTTTTTCACGTCAGCAAAAATATTGATTATACTCTGAGCCCTACTAAGAAAATTAGTACAAGGAAATTCAGCAAATCGATTAGTAATGTGAACGGATATAAAGATTGCAGCAGTTTTTGGTAAGTGCATCATATTGTTTGCAATTTTATATGATGCAATTGTGCATCATATTAATTGCATCATATTTGACTATGAAGGTCAAGTGTTTTGTAGTAACTTCTTTTTGTATAACTTTATTAGGCTCCATATCGAGATTGCCTACCATTGTCAAAACAGTATCAAGCATAGTATAGGATTTTATTTATCTTACTATTACATGTTCTTCCTCTGCGTTTATTAGGTTCTTTTACAAATCCCGTGGAAACCGCTTCTTCTCCTGGCGTTATTTAAAAAAATTGCGTATTTTACTCCCCAGGATCCGTCCTTTCAACTTTTTACCAAAAATCAAGTTGGCGGATTGTTAAGATAGGACGTGAAGGTAGACCAAAACAACCACAGAATTAAGTTCTTAATTATGTGAAACAAACAAACTCGATTTCGCTTTCATAATATAATGAGAATTTTAATACTATGATATTTCAAATTTTCTTTCAGGAGTCCCTCAAAATTGTCATTAGTTTCTGAAAATGAGACGGGACAAAAGTTAACGGAGGAGATGTCAAGACTAATAACTCTTGCCAACACTGTTCTTAGTACCAAACTGCCTGACCTAGCGTGTTCCTGTGCTGGTGGTCGCGTTGAGTCAACTCTGACTGAATCTGTTAAAAATGATCAAAATACTGTACAAATATTATCCAAGTCTTTGGATTCCATTGAAGAGAATGTAACCGATACTGTTGTAATGAATACAAATTACAGTAAGGAGACTTACAATGGCATAACTAACGAGCTCGATGACGTGAAAACTAGAATTTTGAGTGACTTTATTGTATCGCAATCACCGCTTAGTTGCGGATTGGAAAACGAATTTTCCGGTACAAAGTTATTTGACCAAGAACATTCAGGTTCCGTGAACGGTTTCGGCGCATCGTGTGGAAAAGTAGTTCAGAAACTTGACAAAAGAAACGAATACAATGTGTCTTCTAATTTCATAGAGGATGAGAGTGGTTTCTCATCGATGAGTTCGTTTCAGGAGATAGGTATACCTATCATAAGCATAATACCACCGTCACCATGCAAAGAAGTAGAATATTTAGAAGAGATTTCTAACGCAACTGAGAAGTGGAAAACGGATGCCATTGAACTGGATAAGCAAAGTGTCAAAGTGTTTTGGGTTTGATTTCCCTACGAATGTACAAATTTAATGCATAATAATTAAATATTGTTTCGGAAATCAATTGCAATGCGAGCCGATATCATTTGCTTTTAGCCATTACGTTTGTCATTAGTAATTTATTATGTCTAAGACTAGCATGCTACTCATGCCGTTCTTTATTACAAATAAAGATATTTTTTTTACGCGTTTACTTTTCTTTTATAAAATAAAATGATACCTTATACCGAGTTCATATTATAAGTTACACAATTACCAACTTTATTTTAAATTTTTTTTTGCCACAATAGGACTAATTATTATTGGAAATCATACGTATTTATTAAAACCTTTCTCGATTTTTACAAGAATGAGTCATCTTATAAAAAATGCGTTTGTATAATGTCATTTTATTGACAGAATTTGTAGAATTTTTTTATATACCATTTTTAGGTCTCAAAATTATTGCAAATTAAAACTTATTTTATACTAAACATTTAAATGATTATATAAAAATAGCAAATTTTAGATACTTAACAAAAATTCTGTGTGGTTTAAAATATAATGGCTGAAGAAGCTGAAGAGAGGGCAAGTGGAGACACAGTCTCCGTAGCCAAGCCGGAAGGTGAGGATACGTTACGAAAAGTTCCAGATGTTGAGTTGATATTAGATGGTTTTGGTTTTATGCCAGAAGCGAATCAATTTAAATCAGCAAAGGAACTTAAAAAAATATATAAAACTTCAAAAGAAGAGTCTAGCCAAAGTCCTTGCGCGTCAAGCACTAATATTGATATCGTAAGAAGATATACTTGGAAAACCAGGAACAGAATGACAGTACAGGTAATATACGTTCAAGTCAATTATTAGAAGCTCTAGTATTAGAACTGTAGTAGGATAGCGAAAAGGCCACGAAAAGATGCAAATAAACATACTATACAAATATCACTTTATTAATTTACTTTATAAACTATGACAATATGAACTTATCGTTTTTCAACCTCGCAATTCACTTCATAACCCTCTAAAAGAACGATCCAACCCGCCAAGAAGAAAACCCAATTTCCCGCCAAAACTCATAGCGTCCAGGTAGAATCCAAGCAATTTGATTGGTTCCCGCCGTTATGCGTCTACCGGCGTTAACCAATCGGAGAATGACAACCGATCGTCTCGTTCAAAAATAAGATTAAATTAAAAAAATAACAAAGAAGTGGAAATTATAATGCTATTCAAATTTAAATCCTAACACTAGCAACTAGTAAAAGTCATAATTTTCTGTAGATTTATAAGATGGTGCGGACTTTTGCCGGACCAATTTATAAATATACAGCCGGCGGATTGCCACGGGCAACCGTTTGGGTAAGAGGCTTAAAAGCATAGGAAAGAACGGCATACTGGTGTCGCTTTTAAAACACGATAAAACAAGCCCCGCCGTGGATGGATCTCAGGACCGTATAATAAGTAAATTGGGGCCGCTTGTCAACGTTTTGCAGAAGTTTCAATTAGTGATAACTTATCTAGTCGGCTTTGCCTTACCAGTGAAAATAACAAGCACTAGATTTTAGTGTTTAGAAACCTACCCTATAAAGCCCTCCCGAATTGAATTTGAGAGGCTATCCGGTGCAATTCTTAAGGAACGAGCTGGGGTAACGTTAATCCACTGCATTCTCATTTGCTTAGGCAATGGGCGGCATTTCGGAGTCAAGATTCTGCGCGGATATATTAATATCGATGGTTAGAGTGAGAGCGTTATCGTCCGCAGATTAGGCAATTAAGACATTTGAAATGTCAGTGGTAAAGAACGCATAGGTGCAGCTAAGTAACTTTAACAAATTTATCTTTGTTTGTTTGTTTGTTTGGTTAGTTCGGGCTGACCTGGAAAATAAAAGACTTGTTCTGGGGACGCAACTTTGGCATGGCAATACATTTAGAGTAGAACTATCTAGAAAAAAATTGTTCCATTTATATAGACTTTACAAATAGTGATTAAAGCCTTATGTGCTTTTATAATATTTCCAATAGGTTATAACGTACGGCGCTACAATAACAACAATTCAAGTTCCTGACAAAAAGGGAGTTCCTGACGATGTGATAGCTGGATTCGATACATTAGAAGGTAAAGCATTTCGAACACATTTTACGAATAACCATTTTTTTTTTCAAAAGATTAACGTAGGAAATTTGTTACAAGATTTTAAAACATGGTTTGTCATTTACCCAAGAAGATGAAATTCTAAGAAACCGTTTGTTAGAAACCGTTTCCTTTGCCTTAAATACCTGATTACATTTGATAAAAAAAATAGTCGGTTTCATTTTCCCGTTTTGAAACTTTCAATATGTCGGCAATGCCAAACACAAGTTCACAAAGAAAAATAAGTTAAGACATAATTATACAATTTTTTAAATGCCATAAACATTATTATTATGTAGAAAAAAATAACCGTTTTGCTCTAGTAGTTTTTGACCTTTATCTTGTGAATTTATAATTACAAATTAAACATTTGAATGAATATATTACACAGAATACTTTCAACCGGCAAACCCGTACTTTGGAGCCACTATAGGACGCTATGCCAACTATATCCGTGAGGGTACAATGGTAGTGCAACCTTCCGGAAGAATGTATATGCTTAGCCATAACCGAGGACACAATCACTATAATGGAGGACACGTCGGATTTGATAAGGTATTTAAGGTTATTGTCATTCGGACGAATTCTAATCATCATCACCAATGCCCCTGCATAAGGCTCTTTGCAAGTTTCCCGAACGGCTCTGCCCACAATTACTACTCTGAGCAGAAGGGATGGTGATCACAGTAGTAGCAGTAGCACAGCCCGGCCAGACTGCCCGTTCTTCTTTATATTCCCTACCTGCGGGAAGAGGAAGGTCTGTAACCACTGTATTCTTATCTGCAGCCACCACACGGCACTTCAAATAGAATTAATATATTTTCTCGGATTATAATGCTGAATATAATATTCTTCTCAGTTTGACAACTACATCACAAGCTATGATTTTCTCATAGAACAGAGAATACCGTGCCGTGACCAATTCACCATAAGTTCTAAATCACTGAACTAATTTTGATGTGTGAGGTATCGTATCGCTAGAAAAGCTACAAAATCCCACGAGGGAAATTAGATATTATTTTTTGAATAAAGTTAAATTTTCAAATGTCAAAATTCGTGTTATTTATTCATTTTAGTTTCGTATAACTTGGTTTTTTTATTTACTTGTTACTAGGTTAATTGGCGTTCCTACGTGAATGGTAATAAAGTGGTAATGAGTCATATCTCCGAAAGATTTCACGAAGGCTACCCTGGAACGGTAATGGCACAGGTGACCTTCGAAGTCACTTGTGATAACACTCTGAAGATTGAAATGAAATGTCATACCAGCGAACCTACCATCGTCAACTTAAGCAATGCTCTTTACTTCAATTTAGCGGGTCATGTGAGTTATCAAGACATAATAAATAAATATTTTTAAAATATTAAATGATGTTGAAAAACAGCAATCTGCTGAGTTTCTTGACGGTTTCTTCTCGGTAAAATTCGCCTTCCAAACTGTTGGTTTACCACATAAAAATAGACTGACTTGATATTTCTTAAATATAGTTAATCGGGTACATACCACGATATATTTTTGGATTTGTCGATATTTCGACCCAGTTGCACGGATCGTGTTCACGACGGGACAAAAAAAAAATATCGTGGTGTGTACCCGTTAAACTATATTTAAGAAATGTTGATTAACCACAAAAATCTTACTTTAGACTGACTTGATGTTTCAAAAGTGCTTATAAAGTAGGCCTACTTGAAATAAATGAACTTTCATTGGGCTAATGCAATGTCCTTACATATGGGCGACGGAATAAATACCAAGCGAAACGAAGGTCTGTAGAGTTACTCGTGTTGCATCTAAAAATGTCTAAGCGTCCTGTGACTCAAGGGCTGGGCTGGTTTAGCTTAAATTCTAGCGTTTGTGCACACTAACCTTGATGAACGCTTTATAAGTGCCTGTGATGAGCCGAACCGAATAAAAAATAAATTAATAAAAATAATTGTTTCATTTATCTTTAAGATCTGTGAAAATTTAAATATTAGACAAAAAGTTCGAAAGAGTTAATCGATCGTCAATGCTGTACTTGAGTATTACCGCTCATATTTAGCTGCAGAAGAGCTGTTATAAGCCTAGGTATATATAGGGTTATAGTCTACTCCAAAATAGTAATAAGCCGCGTATAAACTTCTACGGGATAGTAAACTTCATTGTAAATAAACTTTCTTTTAGCACGCGGGTCCCGAGCAAATGTGTGAACACATCATTACTATTAATGCGGATAAATACACGGCCGTGGATGACGAAGGTCTTGCAACAGGTACCAAACATTCTTTCTTAAAAAAAAAAAAAGTAGCAGTAGCAGTACTGGATACAAAAAACAAACAACACATCGTACTGAAATCAACCTTTATCTTTAAAAAAAAAAATTAGCAATAGCTCAGCAGTGGCTCGAACGTTTTGTTTTTTTTTTTTGTTTTGCTTGCTATAATATAGTGTTTTAAAAAAAAAAGAGAAATTTTGGGAAAAAACTTAGCAAAAATGTCAAAATCGCAATTAGAAATTTGACATGGGTGATGGGAATCCTAATACAATAGATAAAGTTCTGGAAATTTCATAAATTTTAGGTATAACGAAGTTTACTGGATTATCAAGCCATCATAAAACCCTGCCCATTCCTAATGATACTGAAATTCAAATTCAAATCCAAATCTTTATTTGCGTGATTGCAGGTTAACAAATTTGATCTTATACTAAAACATAACAATTGATGTTATTTTTATCTGATGTTATTTAATGATTTATTACCCGGCTATGTTTGTTGTGGGCTCTTCTCAGACCAGGGCGCGTTTGGAACCTTCGTAGCTTTAGGTTCCAGTTAGCAAATTCATCACCATCCCCTTAAAATTATGTAAAAATATACATGTATGAACGCTTCATAAGTGCCTGTGAATAAAGAATTTTTTAATTTTATGTATTTTTTTATTAATTTTAGGAGAGAAGAATGTCGTTGGTGGTACTGCGTACGACTTCAGAGTACCGCGTGTTTTGCGTGGTATGTTGCCAAGGATACCAATGGGGGGCTATGATGTCAACTACTGTATCACGCAAGGCACTGAGCAAGACTTATCGTTCCAAGCCAGGTCAGTAACAACCTGAAATAATCACAGCATAGGTACTTATTATCTACTATAGGTTAGGCTACTATAGATTTGCCGCGTGGTTATGGCAGATCAGAATACAATTTTCGCCTCCCAACTCTTCCCGCGGGTGTTTTATGAGGAGACAAAGGGAATGTAATTGAGAACGGGTAGCAGCGTTCTCCATCTACTGCAATCACAACACACGTGGTGTTCATGGGCGAATCCTTCCGTTGGGAGAGGTGTTTAGTCCAGCAGTGGACTGTATGATGATATCTTTACGTACCTGTAGTACGTAAGGATACGGTGATAGCCTAGTTGGTAAGGGTCGGCTTCATTTTCTGAGGGGCTGAGTATTCCCCGACAATGCAATTAAATATCATTTGCTTTATTTATGTATGGTAGCTATTCGATCGCGGGGCGCACCAGTAACTAACTAACATTAAATATCACTTGCTTAAGCGTTGAAGGAAAACATCATGAGAAAACCGGCATGCCGGAGATATAGAGACATAACGTTACCAAGGGCGTCTGTCTGCATTCTACCAGTCCCCACTTGACTACTGTGGGTGACTACGGCCTTCACTCTTCTCATTCTGAGAGGAGTTCCGTGGCTTGTAGTGGTCGGTAATGGGTTGATTTTGATGATGCCTATAACAGTCCGCTGCTATACCAAAGACCCCAACGAGAGAGTTTGGTCATTATTATATATTACCTCTGAATGGGCAGACGTAGCGTTGGTGGTCAAAGTAGATGGTAGTAATAGCACATAGGACGCTGCTGCCTTACTTATCGTTCGCGTAGTTTACCTTTTCTGTCAACAGATGGCGTGATCACCCTGTTGGCTCGCGCTATAATTGTGCTATTTCATTTATATATGTTCATTTATATATTGTCAGTTCAAAATGGAGATTTTGTCCTCATGTGTAGTCAAATATAGTAGTGTTACAAGTCGAGTATCGTGTTTCTTTTATGGACGAACGGCAGTGTTCACTTTTATCTACCTATTGCCAACAATATAAATAGGAGTTGGTAGGTATAGTTATAGTTATAAATAAAATAAATAAATATACTACGACAATACACACATCGCCATCTAGCCCCAAAGTAAGCGAAGCTTGTGTTATAGGTACTAAGATGACTGATGAATATTTTTATGAATATAATACAAATAAATACTTATGATATACAGATAAACACCCAGAAAACCCCCACACCCACTGAAAAACATCCATGCTCATCACACAAACACTTTTCAGTTGTGGGAATCGAACCCACGGCCTTGGACTCAGAAAGCAGGGTCGCTGCACACTGCGCCAACCGGCTGTCCGGCTGATAGTTATCACTTATCATCTTAATTTATGAATCGTCTGGAGATTTTAATAGTTATTCGGACAAGAAAGCGGGTTAATTACTAATAATAAGAATACACGTAGTAGTGACACGGAATGCAAACCATCTAAAAAGTCCACATAACTAGATATGATTTTTTAATATTAACAAACGTTCATAAAAATGTTTTTAAAATAATATTTCTATACTTATAGAGCTCTCCATCCCATTACCGGGAGGGTTGTAGAAGTCTACAGTACTCAATCAGGTATGCAGTTCTACACGGGCAATCTACTTCCGGATCCGGATAAAATCGTTGAGGTAAACTAAATATGTATAACCTAATTCAATAAAACCGTCGAACAACCCGCATTTAGCGTTCAAAACTCCTCATAAAGGTGGGTAGGTTTGATGGTCAACTTGGAAGCGAGCGAACCTGCGGGAAAAGCTACCTGTCTATAAGAATGATAATGAAATATAAGAAATTTCTTTAATCGGAAGTTAATTTATTTTTCATTCGAAAATGGGCGAACATAACAACATAATATAACAAACAAAATAAAATAAAGTAATTAAATATCAATGTAAAAAAAAAATTTTAGAGGTTTTACTTAGATCTTTGCTAGTTACTACACCTATGTGAAATCTTAAGTAATATTTTTAAGCTTAAGAGTTTCTATGTTGGACAGCGCTGTTGTTTTAAGCTGGAGGTTCCAGGTTCGATTCCCGACAGGGGCAATTTTGGAATTTATGAATTTTCTCTAGTATGATCTGGTGGGAGGCTTGGGACAAAGACGTGCCGCTAAGCGATTTACCGTTCCGATACGATGTCGCCTAGAAACCGATTAGGTGTATTTCTTAAATATAGTTCGTAGATTTGTCGATATTTCGGGACTGTCCCGTCCCATCGTGACCACGATCCATGCAACTGGGTCGAAATATCGACAAATCCCATAATATTACCGTGGTACTCGTATGTACCAGTTGAACTATATTTAAGACATTCTGATTAACCACAAAAATCTTAGTTTAAAATCTTTTGATTAGGTGTATAGTTTAAAGATAACAGGTTGTAAACTGTCAGTCCGATTTGATTAAAATATGCGTAAAAGTAAAAATGCTTATTTGTTATGGAATATGAATTTCTATAATACATCCACGTAAGCCATAGCTTGAGCAATGTATTACAGCTTATGTGGATGGTACTACAAATATTTTTAATTTAATTATCTGTTTTGTTGTGTCTGACGGCCGACTGGCACAGTGGCCAGCGACCCTGCTTTCTGAGTCCAAGGCCGAGGGTCCGATTCCCACAACTGGAAAATGTTTGTGTGATGAACATGAATGTTTTTCAGTGTCTGGGTGTGTATCAGTATATTATAAGTATTTAAGTGTATTATATTCATAAAGATATCCATCAGCTATCTTAGTACCCATAACACAAGCTATGCTTACTTTGGGGCTAGATGGCGATGTATGTATTGTCGTAGTATATTTATTTATTAAATAACCCCTTCTCATTTTGGGAGGAGACCCGTGAGACTACAGGGGTAGTGGGCCGTTAATGGGTTTGCCGGTGATCCGTTGTAATATTAAGTTAATATATATCAAGAAAAGTAAAAACATGCTAAGTGGCTTCCTTTTAGACCGTGCCGTTAAAAAACTATGTACCTAACTAAAAAGAGAGGCTTCGTAAGACAATTTAAAAAGTGTGTCAAATGACTGTCTGTTGGTTTGTTTAGGAACCGCGGGCTGAAGAAGAGTCACAAGAAGAGGAAGTGAAAGAGGAGTCTGACAGCGGGAGCGAGAGCAGTGACAAGTGGAGTGCGAATGGCGAGGAGGCTGGTGAGGAAAGCAAGGTGAATGAAATTGATAATATAAAAGTTCTTAAACTTGAACCTGAACGGAATGGATTTTCTTCACCTATTTTGTAACATTCCTCACATTTCATTATGGCTTTTAAAATAAGTTAAGAATATTTTAATATATTTGTATAGTCGCGAGGGTTTCAGTTAACGTTAATATAACTTAAATAAAAAGACGTTGAATAACTTCGAAATCAGCTCTGTGAAAGAAAGTCGCAATTTATATATTAATAGGAATAACTAATGTGCTAACGTAACCAGTAACTTTGGCAATGCGCTGAGTATAGGAACGCAAATTTTTACACAAATCTTTTAACTTAAATGACAGGTAGGTGTTAAGATACAACTTCATTTACCACAATAAACCTTAGGATGATTGCACTAATATTAAGAATCTCAATTAAGTTTGGTAAATTTTACAATTCTATAATAAACTACCAATTGACATCTTGGAGATGTCTCTTAAAAAGTTCAAAGTTTGTATTAAACGTAAGCTTATAGAAAAGTCCTATTATAGTATAAAGGACTATGTAATCGATAAAAAAACTTGGGTGTAAATTATTGCTCTAACCAGGTTGCTCTTCTAATAATTTAAAATGACATTGTGAGATGGTGATAACAAAAAAAAAACACCCGGCTAAGTTTGTTGTGGGCTTCTTAGACCAGGACGCGTTTGGAACCCTCGTAGCTTTAGTTTTAAGTTTACGAATGTGGTGGTTATCGCCATCATCTCACTACCGTGTAATTCTTATGTACGCATCAAAAGTGCCACCTATGGGCCTACTTGAATAAAGATATTTTTGACTTTGACTTTGACTTTGAAATGTTTTTTTAGGGCAAGAAAAGCTACGGCTACGTACCGTTATTGGGGAAGAAGGGGACTTTTTACAGAAAGCATGGTCTCTTCTGCCTTATGCCGCAAAACTATCCAGATGCTGTGAATCATGTAATTATATTGTTTTATTGTGTAGGTAAAAAATGGTGCCAATTTTGCTGAAATCGAAACTAAATTGACATGTCTAAAAGTATACTTTTCCACTGTGAAAATGGAACTAGGAGAAGAAGAAAAAACGCTATATCGCACGTATAACGTAAAGGAAAAGAAACAATAAGGAGTATACAGTAAACAAAGATATGCAAAGGCGGCCTTAATGCTGCAAGCAATCTCTTACAGGCAACTTTTGTAGACAGTACTTACAGCAAGAGGACGGGATAGTGCCAAGAGTGTTGATATAAATACATAAACACCAAAATGTACAGATGCAAGTACATAGATAATTTAAATAAATGTACGTAAGGGGGCGTTCATAAAATACGTTAGATGTAAGGAAGGAAGGGGGAGGGGATCGAGTCAAATCTCATCTAATCTTACGTTGGAAAGAGGGGGGGGGGGCAACCCACGACACCGCTTTCCGCTTTGGCATCTGTTTCATCACAGAGCGCGTGCTAACTCCCATACCCGGAGCGGCGAGCGGTCTCGTGGGAAACGCCGTTATGGGAACAATTCCTTTGATTTTAGGCAAAGAAATTTCATTTCTGTTTAAACATAATAGTGTGCAAACATTTCCTTGTTCCAGAAAAACTTCCCGAATTCCATTCTGAATCCAGGAGAGGTGTACGTCCACAAAATTCAATACAAATTCGGTCTACTGCTAGGGAAATATGTCTAATAAATTGTGAAAGTCTCGTGTGATTTGGTGAATAAAAATTGTTAACCGTTGAAAATGTAAAGCATATATCGCCTTATTTAAACTCATGTAGGAAAGTATAAGAAACGTGTTGAATTTTATTTCAGAGAATTTGTTTGCCATCAAGGAAATATATACCATACTCATGAACATCATGAAGAATACAGTTAGTTGAGATAACCTTATCAACATTAATAATAGGATATCGTCACTTAACTAATCAAGGATCTGAAGATTTTTAATTGAAGCTTTTACGGTGTAAACTCAGCATACCAAGAAAAAACTGGCTAAATATAGCCAGTAGTTAATTAATGTAGTTGACGGATTTGCATATTTACATTTAAACAGCATACTTGTTTGTCTATTTTCCCCTGACGAAAGTCATGCTGATAAGTAGGATTGTAAGTATGTTTTAACGCTCAAATAACTTCAAATGAGTAAGTGTAAAGTAAATAAAGATATATAAGAAGATGGATGTCTTCAAATAATTGAGTTTCGATAATTAGCCTTAAGAGTTAGTAATAGGTTTAAATACATCGATAAGAACAAACTGTACACTTTAAAGAGTACTATTAAAAGATTTACTAAATGGTTGGTTCCAACGCCCTCTACCAGTAAGGCTTGTGATTTAGCAGTTTCCACGTGGTCAACTAGATGGCGCTATATGCTAAAATTTTGATTGACTAGCACTGCCCTCTATTATTACCACTGGGTAAGCTGCTGTCACTTTGTTTTTGTCTCCAATTGATTGATGCCATTGTGGCGCTGTATGTGTTACGCATGTTATACGAGTGTCTAAGGAACTAAAATTCATAATACTAAGTATTAGTTCCAGAGACACTCGTATGTCACCTGAGGCGCTTCAATGACAACGTTAACACTGTCATTTTTAAAGGAACAGCATCAAGTTCCGTGTGATGATAATAGAGGTCAGTGTTTACTTTTCAATGTGCACGCCATATGACATGTTGTCAGTGTAATGGCCGTTGCACACCATCTCGACTCAATACCACATTACCTGATTTTTGCTTTACGTCATTACAATATTATGTGCAACTTATCAACAGAAGAAAAAGACCGCAGCGATATATGAATATAAGAAGTAAAAAAAATTCAGTGTGCAGATTATTGGCTACATAAAAAATTTGTAATTCATTCAAGGAAAATTGTATATTATTTTATAATCATTTTCAAAATGAATTCTTTAAGATGTCTATCAATTAGTTGCAGGTTTATATAAAACGTAAGTTTAAAGTAAAATCCTATTGTAATAATAAGTTTATATTCGATAAAAAAAAACTATGTCTATGAGTTAAAACTATAGGTATGAGTCGCTCTAAATCAAATATTAAATGGCTGTCAGATGATTATAACAAAAAAAAATAACCTGGCTAAATTCTCACCTTAATATGAATGAAAGCTTCATAAGTGCTTTGTTGGATAATTTTTGTATTTGAATATAATTATTTCAGTAGTATGTACAAAGAGTGGACAAGCGTTGGCTACTTATTATGATATAAACCTTTTTCTCTAAAAGTTAGCGCGTGTCTGCAAATTGCAATCACATCTGGTGGTAAGTGATGTTGCATCCTGAGATGGTAGCAGGCTAACCTGTTAGGGAGTATGCCAGTTATCTTTAAACTATACACCCAAAAATCAATAGAATCACAGCGCTCACCGCTGCGCCAGGAAAGTCTTCAAAAACCTCTGCTTTCAGTGTTAAAATTTGTTGCTGAAGTCGGCGTTGAGTAAAGGCCTTTAGTAATATTTACTACTCTGCCAGCGAGTCCGATTCGCAGCATAGATAAAACTCAGAATAAAGAACATACAGAAACCGTGTACACGACTAATACTAAAGCATCGAAAATCACTCCACTTTTTAGGGTTTCTTCAAACGGGCGGTTAGTCACTTCATACCATTTAGCAGTTGACAGTAATTAATTTACCTCAAATGTTCTTAAAGTTTTGAGAAAGAGGTAAACCGCTGAATCCATGATGGGCAGCGTTCGGGAAACTTCGTGACACCATTTCGTCCAAAAATCCCTCAGTGCCTGAAGACCATAGTCTTCGAACAGTGCGTTTTGCTAATGATGACTTACGGATCACAGTCGTGGTCGCTAACTTTGGGCTCATAAGAAGGCTCCAGAGTCACTCAGCGAGCGATGGAAAGTGCTATGTTAGGAGTATCGTGATAGAAATGAGGCAATCCGTAAAAGAACTAGAGTTACCGCCATAGCTCAGCGAGTCGCGAAGCTAAAGTGGTGGCAATGGTCTGGGCACATAGCTCGCAGAACCGATGGACTTGGGGTCTTAAGGTGCTGGAATGGCGATCTCGCACCGGTAAACGCATCGTAGGTCGGCCCCCGGCGCGGTGGGTTTTCACTGTTTTCGGACACAATGCACTGCATGCAATAATGGCATTATGAGGGTTCTGTATGATCTTAATTCAGAGCTCACTCTTTGTAAGGAAGGGTTTTAAAGGGAAATACCTACATAGGTACATTTTCCGGGAGAGGCACTTTCAGCTATTGTATTTAGTGACTCTGAACATCCTTTGAGCATGGGCATATTAACCCTAGGGCCAAAAGGGGCATGGCCCGGGTCGACAGGCTGCGGGGAGCCGCGAAAGCAGAGTGAATGCAAAATAATAAAATCCTTATATGTGGAAACCTGTTATTAGTGTTATCTGTCGAACCCCTGTCCCTAGGCCTAGGACCTGTTCATAGTTTTAAGGCAAAGAATTTTTGAACCAATTAGTAATTAAAACTATTGGTTTTCCAATTAAAGAAAATAAAATAAAAAAGGCACAGTTCCTATGGGACAGAGCTAAAGCATGATTCTTCGATTACCTCAGGCATAAATGGTGCGTTTTTGTTTCTTTCTTTTGATGCCTTTTTATATTATTTTTATTCTTCATTAGTTTCTTTATTTCAGGGTTTAGTTTTTTTTTTTTAATTACTTTATGTTGAGGCTAAAATTACCGGCCCAGACCGTTGAATATTAAAGTACGCGACTCGCCATGAGCATTAAGTGCTCAGAGTTACGGGCAGTGTTTAATGACGTCTAACTGCCAAATGTAAGTTCATATGGAGTTCTTTTGAAAAACCTAGGAGCTTAACTTCGATTTGAATTACCGAAGGGACACATTTATTAAGCCCGTCCAAAAAATTATATTTAGTTTATAATTAATTTTTTTTTTTTTTGAAGTAATTGCCGGCAGGCGTAGCGACCCTGCTTTCTGATTCCACGGACATGGGTTCGATTCCCAGAACTGGAAAATGTTTGTGTATATATGATATAAATGTTTTTCAGTGTCTGGGTGTTTATATGTGTATTATACGAGTTTGATTGATGAATATTATTCTTTAAAATATTCATCAGTCATCTTAGCCTTATGGCTACGCTACACAAGCTACGCTTACTTTGGGGCTACATGGCGATATGTGTAGTGTCGTAGTGTATTTATTATTTATTTATATTCAATCCCAAAAGGTTTCTACGCGACGTTGTACCGGAACGCTGATCGCTTAGCGGCACGTCTTTGTCGGTAGAATGGTAGCTACGGTTGAAGCTTTCGACCAAACAATGAAACTTTCTCTCCAATGAAACATTTTTTGACAATAATAATTTTTACCGAGGAGTCTTCAGTTGACCCACTTTCCGGTTTCCAATTGAGCTGATTATGCACATGCTTCTTGTCCTTATGGTATCTCTCCACTATCGGAGGTCGGGCGTTATCCGCCATACATTTCACCCGCTGTTGACCGCAACTTTGTCCGCTCTTATGTGGATGTTGGAAAATATTTTGGGATGCCAAATAGTAAACAATTTTTTTTTCCAAAAAATAAAAATGAAATGTTAGGATCGACAACCTTTATCACTTAAGTGTATGAAAAATAGAGAGTACAGACCTACTGAATACGCATGTAAAATTTAAAAATCGGTCTGTCAGTTTCGGAGGAATACCTATGGTTACTAACATTGTGTCACAAGAATTTTATATACAAGATTTTTTTATTTATATAGGTAACTGTCTGTCTTTCGCCAAACCGAAAAGTTGCTGGGCAATTATCGCTTCAAAAAAGACAAAATATACATATTAAAATCTATAGTAACGAATAAAATTTATATCTTTTTAACATTAGATAGATTACATTAACTTTTTTACAATAATAACAACCTCAATTATTAGTTACTTAAAAAAAAGGATTTTTTGAGTAACTTAATAATTGAGTTTAAAAAGAAATGTTAAGCACTCTTTATCAGTGACATATTGTATCGCCATCGCATGAGCCTGTTGGAGCACATACCGGAACTAATAACATTTTCAAACCATTCAGAAATCCATTGATATATTTACACACCAAATTTCATCCTAATCGGTCCAGTCGTTAAGGAGGAGGAGGTGACAAACACGTGTACAAAAGATTTACATACTTATATAAAGTTTCAGTTGATCGAATATTACTATGGTACACGTGACCTCACTTTATTTTATAAAAACTGAAAATGCAATACAATTTCAGAATATTTTGTGTAATAGCTGGGATAGTTTATTTTTAGCAATAATAATTTTGATACCGTATGAACTGTTCCGCGAAAAATATTCGCACACCTGGCTTAACCTAGCTTAACACTGATTGTGTGGGATCTCAAATTGCAAATTGTTGCATTATGGTTTCATTTTATAACAAGGTTATTTGGAAAACAGATGCCCATAAAAATACCAAAGTATAACTAATATACTCGCCTTAGAGGAATGATAATAATTGTAGATGACGTAAGTTTCTTGTCATTTCAAAGATAATTTGAAAAAAAATTGCTACCTCTTCAGTAATTGTAAGGATTTGAAATAACTTTTACACGTGTGTTAAACGTTGTTTTAATATTATCTAGGACCATAAACTTTTTCATTCTACTGTTGCCACAGTAAACCGTGACCGCATTTGACCTTAAATGTAAACACAGCTGTAATGGTTGTAGACCAAAAGTTGTTCATTATTATGAATGTCTTTACTACTACTTAGCGATAAGGCCGCTTCTGTCTTTGTTTTTCTATTATATGTCTTTTGTTTCTTTAACTTGTCCACTACAAGTGGTCGAATAAAGAGTATAAACAAATACTTTAATCAGCGTATTACCGGTTAAACCCCGGTTTTCATCTAATAATATGTTGAGTATGAAAATTTAATTGTTTTTGTTTTTTGACCATAAAATTTTATTGCGAACAACATATTAAAGAAAGTTAATTTATTAACTTAAAAATTGTTTGCACAATAAAAAACCAACTTTTTTGACCAACTAATATACAAACGTGTAACGGAATTACGAAATACTGTTGAAGCTTGCATAGGTATAACTTCCCTACTTCCCTACTAATATTATAAATATCAATGTAAGTTTGTTTGTTACGCTTTCACGCAAAAACTACTTCCTAACTACATCCTCATGAAACTTTGTACACATGTTTTTGGAAGTGTTAGAAGTAATATAGGATACTTTTTAACCCGACATTAAGCTCGGTTCCTTTGGGAGAGGGGATGATAGTGTTTGACGATTTTACACCATCATCATCATCATCTCAACCAATTGACGTCCACTGCTGGACATAGGTCTTTTGTAGGGAGTTCCACAATGCATGGTCCTGGGCCGCTTGCCTCCAACGGCTCCCAGCTACTCGCCTGATGTCATCTGTCCACCTCTCTTCCGGAGATTCTTGACACCCCTTGCCCGCCGTTACCATAACCGCTGCCAGAGCCAGGAATAGCGGGGCTGCCGGGGACTAGGGGCTGTGGCTTTCTTTTCTCCATTCGTACAAAGATTTGCCCGGTAATGACCTCGCTGGGCAGGCGGGTTGGTCATCGCAGGGCTAGACTGATCGCACCGGCGTCGCTGCTGCCCGACACCGGTCTGTGCCATTTATTCAGTCTAGCCAATTTGAAGTCGTTATTCCGCCACTTGTCGGTCGCCAGAGCCTCGTCGGTTAGACGGCAGGGTGCACCACGTGCAGGTGAGGTTGGCATTTTGGGAGGCTGACTGGTACTACACCCCCTTACACCCCTATTTTTTAGTACTATAGAGTTTATATAAGTGTTTAATTTTGCTCAAACTTTGTGTTCATCTTTGTGCAGATCTGAATGTGGTTGGAGATAGAGGACAGAACTCAGCGGATAGCAGCAAACCTCTCATTTCTCAGGCATAGTGATACTAACGACTTTAAATTTTTTTAGAACTACAACTAAATTGAATGCCACATCAAAAAACAAAATCAAAGGCAGACGAAGTCGCGGGCTAGTACATCATAAAGAATCACGCTGTGAAAATATTATGAAAAGAAGCATATTTGTTTTTCCATACAAACTAATGCCAACCAAAAAAAAAATGTGTGCGTGTACTAGTGTACACACGTAAAAAGTGAAACTTCTTAAAGACCTTATTTTTCGAAAAATGATCTACTGCAACTTTACAGAAACTGATTAAATAAAGTTAAATTAGATAAAGTTTAACAAAAGGCTTTTATCATGGACATGAATACAAATAATACAATTATGTCATTTTACTTTATTACTACTAAGATAATTTAAGCTTTAATTTAATTGTAATATTATTATTATGGCTTATGGTAACTGAAATATGAAATATAAATATAAATAAATAAATATACCACGACAATACACACATCGCCATCTAGCCCTAAAGTAAGCTTGTGTTATGCGTACTAAGATGACTGAAGAATATTTTTATGAATAGGTAATATAAATAAAATACTTATAATATACATATAAACACCCAGACACTGAAAAACACTTATGTTTATCACACAAACATTTTCCCGTTGTGGGAATCGAACCCACGGCCTTGGACTCAGAAAGCAGGGTCGCGGCCCACTGCGCCAGTCGGCCGTTAAATATTGTTTACATTCCATAAAAACTCCAGCAATTTTAGTGCCGGATCTTGTTGTTAATGTTTGAGGACTTTTTTTAATAATATATAAAATTCAAATAATCTTTCAAAAATTCAACTAGCTTCAAAGATTTTTCTAATGCAGATCGTTTTTTATCGTTATTGCAACCGAGTAAAGAGGCACGAAGAGGGAGGAGGAAGAAAAAAATTAATAATATCGTCCAACTTCTGATTTGGAGATAGGTATATAAAGTGCAACAATCAAAATATTCATCCTATTTTCCATTTGGCATTGAGCCATACATAAGTCAGGAGAAAGAACAGAAAAATCTATCGATGAAGTTACAATGTTAACAACATCATTAGCATTATGATATATGCTTACGTCTTCAGCCGTTTAAATTTTGCAATGCATTTGAAGTTCGAATAAACTCGAATCAACCGTGGTTGGGACAAGAAAAAGACGGCGCGTAACGAAAAAATGTGACGCGTAACTGAAAAATGTTACACTAAATTTTTTTCCAACCCCGATAAAGAAGTTTTACTTCTAAAAAGACCGACACGCGCATAGTATCTACACTACGCGACGCGTACCTAATAAAATGACCGGGGTCACTTGATTTTACTTTTGCACGTGATGTTAGGACTGTATTTGATTTCTTTCAGTAAAAACTATCGCAATGGTTTACTCAAAGGCTATTAGGGTTTCCGTTTCACAAATAAGTCTCAGAGACTTTAAATAATGCCCCTCTGAAGCCTCTGAAATATTATTTCTGTTTTCATTTTCACGTTGTACATACTTAAAGCATAAACTAATAATTTTATATTTAACTTGGAAATTACTTAAAAATGCTGTAGAATTCATTATTTCTTTAATTTTTTTGGTTAACAAAGTGAGACTTTTTTTGTCTTCTTCTTCAAAAATATACTCAAATTGCTGGTGTGCCTATAATATTTGGAGATTTCTCCAGAATCCATCGAATAAATATTTACAAAATTGAAATAGAGCCACCTCTGAAGTATGACGTACTAAACAAAAAAAGTATCATTAAAATCGGAAAAGGAGTAACAAATATACAAAAAAAAATATATAGTCGACTTGAGAACCTACTCCTTTTTTCTAAGTCGGTTGAAAATAAAAGAGTTCTGAGCCTACCAGCTGCGTCTGCGTAAATTGAAAACGAACTATTAGCTAAATAGCCTTAAAAAAGTTCTAAAAATTAATCCTAATAATTCTAATAAGACCTTACTCGTTTTATTAGAAACGAACACTGCCCGCAGCTTTTCCCGTAATGATTACTCGGTCATGATCATATCAACCCGTTACTGGCCCACTACAGGGCACAAGTCTCCTTCCACAAAGAGAAGGTGTTATAGTCCACCACGCTGGCCTGGTGCGGATTGGTGGACTCAACACACCTGTTGCTAATATTATGAATAACTCTCTGGCATGCAGGTTTCCTCACGATGTTTTCCTTCACCGTCAATGCAAGTGATATTTTTATTGCAGAAAAAAAAGCGCAACTGAAAAGTCCTACCCGTTGGACTATCGCCGCTTTACCTGTTCACCCCAGCGCGGCGCCTAGTAGTTAACAACAGGCGTTTAAAGTTGGCATAGTTTGCAAGTTGTCAGTGGAATAAGGACATAAGGATATTAGCAATATTTGTTTGTCAGTACCTACCTACGTAAGTGGAATGTAGCAAGAATAAAATACTAAAACAAATGCATCGTGAAAAGCCCTTCCGAAAGCTACAGGTGCGGAATTCAATGTTATAGTGCTGATATACTCTAAAAGTGGTTGGAAGAACTTAAACTATAAATAGGTAATCTAAGCAGTTCTTAAAAGCGAAGAAAAAAAACCTTTTTTCCAATAACCATTCATGACCATATTTCTGACTAAAATGTTGTCCGCTTTATACGACTCTGTTAAATTGTGTTGCTTGAACATAATGGCAAGTGACCTAAAAGTTACCAAAAGAAGACGTTTTTCTGGTTATCATTTTTGAATATTGAATTTTGCAGTTTTGAACGCGGAGGTCCCGGGTTCGCTCCGAGGTAGACGTGCCGCTAAGCGATAGTCCGCTACTATCTTTGGCTGTATCATTACTTACCGCCAGGTGAGTACCAATACAGGGCTTAATTGCGGTGGAATAAAAAATATATTTAGTAGTTTTTTTTTTTATTACTAATTTATACGGAAGCCTAGTGGTTAGGACTTCCACTTAACCTTCGGAGGCCGTGTTCGAATCCCAGCACGCACCACTAACTTTTCTGAGTTATGTACGTTTTAAGCAATTAAAATAACGCTTGCTTCAACGGTGAAGGAAAACATCGTGTGGAAACCTGCATGCGTTATAATGTTCTAATCCAATAATTTTCTCAGAGGCGTGCGGAGTCTACCAATCCATTCTGGTCCAGCGAGCTGGACTTCGGCCTAAACCCTTCGTTCTTCTTGTGGGAGGAGACACTTGCCCTGTATTGGGCCAGCAATGGGTTGATATGATGACGATAATGAGGATGAACAAGACAATTCCAAGAATGTAGATACAAAACATTAAGAAAAACTAAAAATTGCATTCGAAAATAGAATTTGGTCATGTCACGATTAAAAGATACCAAAACGAATTATATATCTTGCTATAATATACCTAAGACTAACGATAGACCTACTCAGATCAGACGAAGTCGTCTAGAAAGAGCAATCGTGTAGCGGGGTGAGAACTTACCTTACTGGCTCTAGTAAGACTCGTACACTGTTGCAACGCTGTCTATTTGATAATCTAGTCAACAGATTTCTATTAAATTTAGTGAGGAGTTAGATTTCATCCTTTGATTGGAACCCATCCCGGGAAAATATATTTTGTTCGTACAGGTTTACAAAAACAACAACGCGTATTATCGCGGTAAACAGTATTTTTGTCTGGTGGGAGGCTTTGGCCGTGGCTATAATAACGACCCTACTGACCGACAAAGGAGTGCCGTCAAGTGAATTAGCGTTCCAGTACGATTCCGCGCAGAAACCGCATAAGTATTTAATATAACTCTAGGCTAGTCCGCTACCATGTTAGAATACATCATCACAAATCTTACGTAAAAAAAAAATCTAGAATTTCATAATTTCATCTCTCTCTCGCTTTGACACTTATATACTGCTGTAATAAGTTTTGTGGATTAAGCTACTATTTCCAGCTATAGGGCTCTGAAACTTTGTAAGGAGGACAGAGAGACAGAAACGCTACCAGTCAAACAACTGTCATGCTGATAATAACACTAATATTAGATATTGGAGCCAATTGGGTTTTTTAACTAGGTACCTACTTACCCACTATAAATAAATTTAAATTACATGTCTTGGTTGTCGCTGTAAAGGAATTGGGTGCGACGAGTAGGTAAATAAATTTTATCATCATTTGAATCACGATTTTCTTGATTAACTATTTACTGTGTTCAGTGTGAGGAAATAAGATTTATTTTCAATAACACCATTTTTCAGTTACGCTCTTTCAGTTGCGAGCTATTCTCGCGATAAGCGCAAGAGAGGGGTCATGGAACTTTGCGGGGCTGAGGCTCGACTGGGAAGGAAGAAGAGGGAAAGAGACGCAACATTTTTCTTACAGCCTAGTTTCCGTTGGTATGCAAGATTATGCATGATGCAAAAAATATGAACTAGGCCTTTCAACTTAATGCGGAAAACCACGGTCTTATAAAACAATTGGACGCAGTTAAACGAAAAGGATTGAACCCATTTTGATCTAGTTTTGAGATATTTAGGGCTTCACAAAAAAAACCTGGTAAAACTATCGAATACTTGTGTACCTACAGTGTTTTTCACGCTGACATTTGAAAGATTTCTTCAGTTTAAGAGTGACAAAACACTGCATAACGTGACAATATGCCGCAATTATTTGTGAGGTCCTAACTACCTCAGTGTGGGTTTTCGTTTAACTACATCCAATTATAGTTGTTCATTTATGGCCTATAAATCAATTATGTACTAAGGTTTAATGCATTTGTTGCTATCTACTCCGATATAGGTAAAATTAAATAACTCGTAAACATGTTCAATTTAATAAAGACGAATCTTGCACTTGGCCTAATTTACACAATTAAGTTATTTTAATATACTTACCTGGCTGATTACCAATCGTCCCACTTTGATAGATCTAAGAGGGCTTTAGCTTAACTTAGATGGGCTAGTTAAAATATTTGTTCCCATATGAAAAACACTTTAATTCTAAGGAATCCTGTGCTGACTTACTACACTCGCTCAAAGCAGTATTATTTTAATATTGTTGACGCTCAAATAGTTTCAGAATTAAATTCTTTAACTGAATGACCATCAAAGTCTTTTAAGTATTATTTCCGGTGACAGTCACTTAAAATTTTGCATAAAGGTCTTCTGGTGTTAAGTGAAAAATTAAATACCGAAGATCTAAAAAATATTTCAGTTCCATATGGTTAATGGTACGAAAAAATCTACATATGTCATTTAAGTTAATATATTGTGTTGGTACTGACATTGAATTTGGGACTATATTCAGCACGCGAAAAAATATAGCTCTGCGTAGGTATAATATATAAGTTAGTGTCTTAGATGATATGCATTTGTCGCTTTTGTGAAGACTAAAGCAAAAAATCCGATGGACCTGCAGCTTTATGTTATCAGCGTACGCCGTCGGCTTTACAACGTATAATAGCCGGCGGCTTATGCCGGATGACTTTCACTTTGACAGCGGATGCGGTCCACCTTTATTGCAAATGAAAAAAAGGGAGGGATTTTTTTTTTAAAATTTGCATATCCTATTACCTATTTATTTACCTTCAACAATTTTCTTATTCGAAGGCTCTAACAACAAACGTAAGAAAGTCAGATTATTTAAATTGGGTGTAATGTTGTAAAAAAAAATTATCTTGCATAAGTAGGTACCTACCTCGTTAAAAAAACTTTTGGAACTATCTCCTAGTCTTAGAACTTAAACAAATAGTAAGTATTGGTACCTTTTTGTTATTTGATTTCATCGTGGCTTGGTACCAATCTTCTTTAGTATTTAAAATCCAAACTAATTTTCAGTGGCCAGGACTTTGTATTACTGCCCTCGACAAATAAATAAACAACATCAAAAACTATTTCATATTTAACATGTTATGTACGCATCAAAAGTGCCATCTAGGTATGTGCCTGATGAATTAAAAAATATTTGACTTCGACTTTGACTATAAGGAGATAACAAATTAACTTTCGGTTTATTGAATTAATCCAAGGTAACTGTAAATCAGTTCTTTTGTTAAAAAGTTTTGTCTGAAGGAGTTCCGTTTAAAAAAAGGCACCAATAATATGCCAACAACAAAGCGCATGCCCGACGCGCGTCGGCCGACCCGATGCTTGCATCTTGATGTAAAGCGATGCGTGCACTTCTAAAGTTGGGGCGAAAAGTTGGTAGCGGGCTCGCGGCGCGATTCAAAACCATTCGCGGTTCGACGCTAGCGAGGCACGGTTGGTGCCTCCGCGTTTGCCGTCGGTCGGAATATACTTTACACCATTACAACTAAACTCAAAAAATATCATGAGGGTCCCAACGACCCTCCTACTCGTCTTGGTCACTCTCCTCGCCAAGGTAAGTGATTATAAATTGTCATTGTGCGAATTCGTAAACTTTACTAACATAACTTAAAACGTGAAAACTTTTTTTAAATCAAAATACACATTAAATACGTTCTAATAATATAAAAACCTGAAATTAATAAATAGTTGCCTCTCGTAAAATAAATGGTTTCCAGATATTTTCGCACGGCTAAACTTTTTTCGCAAATTGAAAATAAACAACACAGTGCCCTAAAGCCGGTTTTGCAAACGACTGATCGCTGAATGCTTTTAAATTTTACGCATTTCTTTCTAAGATTATTGGTTAACATATTAGCTCACAGTAAAATTATTGGAATTTTCTTCTAAAATTTTTCTGATATATGAATGAGTATAGCCGACGTCTTTACAAAAAAGTTTTGTATTCACTAACTTGTATCGTAGGTAACTCTATTAATCAATATAACGTTCCTAGAACTTTATAAATTAAAAAAGTTTTCAAACTAAAATCTGACTCAGAGTTTGCAAAGTAAGCAACGCGAGTTTTAGGTATAATATTGTTATGAAATTAAGCCAAATAGGTACCTCTGCATTAAGCTTATGCAAGCGAAATTAGATATATAAGTATTTTATAGGTTTACTGAAGCAATATAATCGAGGTAGCTCAAAGCATAACTGCAAATTAATAAATCACATCGTCATTTACAATCGTAGTATAACCTCAATAAAATAATTAAGTAGGATATTTAGGTATATTTCAATTTCATTTAAGAATGTTAACATAAACCTTTTAAGACAGACTTTAAATTTTAACGCATTTATTTTCAAAATCCTAATTCTTATAGCAAAATTGATTATTACGAACATAAAATATGATAATTATGTATTCAGATGCAACTTTTTTTTGAAATGACATGTTACAATTGCATATTCAATTAAAATTTATACCGCAAAATTGTTACTAAAAACATCCTTTGCGCCGTAAAAGAAGTTAAAAAGTTGATTCAAATACCTTTCAATAGTGTACAAAAAAAAGTTTCAAAGATATCAAATAATTTAGAACAATTTCTCAGGAGCCCTCGATATTGTTCAATATAGTGAACTAAGATACTAACATGGGACCCACTGATAATATTGATAAACGTCTGTTTTGTTTTGGTTAGACCGCAGTAAAACTACAGTTGTGATAATATATTAGAGTGAATTTAGTTCTCATAATTAATGGTTTTTATCATTATTATATTCGACTGAATCTGAAAAGTTCCTTAAAAGTGTGCCTTCTTGAAATAAATGAATTTTGAATTTGAATATTGGCCCACTGATGGGCACAGACCCGGGAGAGGTATACACAGGAGTAGTTTTTTTATTTTGATAATTTTGTTCGTCACATCTATACTAAGTATGATATTCAATTACGACGTCTTCACAATATTATCATTAATTTGTGTGTAATCTGAATAATTATTATATTATTGATTGCCAGGCTAGGAAATGCGTTCGTGTATCCATGAAGTATTCTTACTACCAATCTATTATAAGTACCTTCGTTTTACTTCTCAGTCTCTAGTAAAGAATGCAGATTATCGGTTAATAAACCAGTCATTTGATCGAAGCACAACTTCACCAGTCCACCCATTAATAAAAGTATTTGTTTCAATACAAAAAAATAAGAGTTAAAAATCTGAACTACGAAGAAATTTAACTTTTATAGAAAACTAAAACTGGGCTAAATGAAAGTTAAAAACAAGTAGGAAGCCTTAAAAAAATTGTAATGCTCATTTAATAAAAAAGATCTTACATTTAACAAAAAAAGCCTAGTCGATTGCCTTCAAAAACGTGGATAAAAAAGCGCTTACACAGAGAAGATAAATAGATCTATATAACGTTTGAACGCAGCTTTAAGGCAAGACTATAATTATTGTTAATTATGCAGCTAAAAATTGTTAAGAAATCCTTTTGTGTGAATTCATGCACAAACTAAATATGTCCTTGATTAAGCAAACATCCGTTTCCAAGAACTCAGGAGATAAACTATGGATGGTTTTTGCGTGGTTTTAAACATAATCAGAATATCTTTTAACAAAAAAAGGCATAGACACTACTATTATAGCGGGTTTTCGGTTGAACTGAATTTTAAGGATTCTATTATTTATCACACGATTACCACCGGTATGTAATGTAAAGTTAGTCTATATTCAGGTTTCTTGGTTTCATGGTGAATTTATGTGATTTTCTTTATTCCACCATAGCTTCTTAATGCCCGAACAGATTTGAAGCCTTTCATCATCTAGAATGTCACTGGATATAAATGAAATATGAAAATTTTGTTCGTGTTTTTTTATAATTTTCTTGCTTCTAATTGTTTACTTAACATATATAAATATAGAGAAATTAAAAAAAAAAACTACATCTACGTGTTTGCATTCCTTCTTATGTACCTACGTCTTCTTTTAAAAGATATTTCATAATTAAACTCTCTACCGAACTGTGTACAAAACCTTTTTATTTCCGCTTAGTATAATTGTTCACCTACATATAATTAATACCTATGGAAATAATTAAGCGGTTTACATCAAACTCCAATTCTGAATGCAACTAGTTTTATTCGTAGCTAGAAACATGGAACGAAATTGCAATGCAATTGAAATTGTAGCTATAATCCGCTATGAATCCAATATACACACAGTGTAGGTATTTAAAGCGATGAAGTAGAGAGAGAGCGAACAATGCAATACCACCTGGTTCAAATCCGACCATTCGTATCATGGGAGCAAGTTTTGGTACCCCAGCGCCATCTGTCGGGCTGATTTGTGAATCTAAACCATCCAGGGTGCCACCCAAACGCATACAAACAAATTCGTTCAAATCGGTCCAGCCGTTTAGGAGGAGTTCAGTGACATACACACGCACACAAGAAATATATATATAAAGATAGGTACTAAACAGTATGGTGTATTCCTGATAAATTGGCGCTAGAATTTACAAGCGAGCTAACCTGGAGGGTTAGGTTACCGATCCTAAACCCGTAATTGGTTTGTTCTCGGTATATTATATATTATAATTACGACCTCTCATACAGTTGGCAACCTAACCCAAGTTTTGCAGCATTCGTATACGTGGCAATTAAAATATGTATTACGATTGTCAATTGTTGCCGACTACGTAACGGGTTTCCTAACAGTACGGTTTGGCTTTAGGTTACTAGACACGGCTGTAACCACTTAAAATACCAGTTCTCCAGATGGATCCAAACCCCGAATAACCCTCTTGCAAAGCACAAAAATATCACTCGTGAATAGCATGTGAATTCGTTATTTCAATTAGCTTTAAGAACCAAGTGCGTGCTTAGAGATACACATGCTTATATCTATCTGTACCTACTACCGCAGCCTGGCGGCAAAATTTGGCCAATATGTACTATCTTCGAACCGGAAAACTCAATTTGCCTTAAAATAGGACAGGATCTTAAAAGCTTTTTACGTTCAAAGTGTTTGTTGTACGTGCATTAACCACTTTCGTCACGTGTATAAAATTAACAATTGGGTGGCACGTACGTAATCACTTTTGTTCGATAAAATAATAAAATTATGTTTCCAATTTTTGATGAATATCCAATTCATCAAAAAGTAGGTAATTTAACTCGATAGTGCGGTGATTTGGTTTGTGTAGTTTAAATCTATTTACAAGTGTATTCTTGTGAAGTTCATAAATTTTGGTTCGAATACTTACGACTGAATATAGTCTGTAAGCTACTAATTTTATTATTTTGCATTTTATATCTGAATTCTTGAAAGAGTGTAGTGCGACGTGGTAGGTCGGGGTATATTTTGTTGAAAAGCACATGTACTAGTAATATAATTAATAGGAAAAAATCTGCTTAACGTAGGTACCCATGTTAGTAAGAGTTCGCAGAACTCGAAATGCAGTCTTTGAATTGACTTGTAATTTAGCAGAATACAAACAGTGTATCGTTCGAATATCAGACTGAGGGATGCGTGGTTGCAGAGTTCGAAATATAATTTATTTTTGCTTGAACGCAATGCTGTGTTATAGAATGGCATCAGTAGTGTGGCGATCGCAATGATTTTTGTCACTATTTCCTTCGCGAGTGATCAATAAATTCAGCGAATCACAACAAGATAATCACAAGCATCGTATAAAGTTTGATATTTTACTTAAGAGACATAGTGTTAAAATACATCACAAACATTCTAGTTATTCCAATTCATACGTTTTGAATATCCAAGTAACGAATATGGATTTAAAATGTAGGTATGTGACAGAATCGATTAGTCTGAAGCGAATTTGTAATCCAACTGAAATTTCATTAAGGACGTAGTAGGACATCCTAATATAACGCAACACTGGCTGGAAATATAGGGATATCACCATCGGATTGATTAATACCCCATACCTATGCAAATGCCATTCTAATAGAAGAGAATTATATAGAGCGTACGTACCCGCTAGCTGCGTGGATGTGGGTTGGTGGGCTAAAGTAAAACAATATTTTAATATTTAATTAAATTAACAAATCCTTATTGTAAGTACTGCAATTAGGTCCGTTAGCGTAATGTTGTAACTACATTAAGTATTTTTTAAATTAATAAAAGTAGTAACTTATTAATTTAACTTTTAAACTTATCTTTTACTTAATAATGTTATTTTTTAATATTACTTTTACTTGTGACATGATTAATCAATTAACTCAGGATATGGTAATGATTTTGACCTACAATAAACTACCCTTTGAACTTTTTAAGAGACATCTCCAAGATATCAATATCTTGGAGATGTCTCTTAAGAAGTTCAAAGTTTGTATTAAACGTAAGCTTATAGAAAAGTCCTATTATAGTATAAAGGTCTACGTAATCGATAAAAAAGCTTGGGTGTGAATTATTGCTCTAACCAGGTTGCTCTTTTAATAATTTTAAATGACATTGTGAGATGGTGATAACAAAAAAAAAACACCCGGCTACGTTTGTTGTGGGCTTCTTCTTGTAAAAGTGCCACCTATGGGCCTACTTGAATAAAGATATTTTTGACTTTGCCTTTGACTTTGACTACAGCGTAACGTAGATTTGCAACTAGGCCACATCGTCCTCACTCTGTATTAAAGGGACTATTTCGTGTCGAAGTAAACATTAGCTTTAACGCTCGATTGTTCTCCCACGTCCCGTTACATTATTGGCTAGTTTATTCAGCTAAAACTCGTTTAAAAATTGTAGCTTTATTTATTAGGCTTTTGAGTAATAAAAAAGATCGTATCGTGATTAACTAGCGGACCCGCGCGACTTCGTCCGCGAATGAGCCGACTTAAAAAAATATTCGTATGTTGTCGCGGACTGTTTTATAGAACTTTAAAGAAACAACAATTCCGACAATTCCGATATACTTACTACATACTTCCGTCGTTTGGCGTAACGTTTACCGTTCACGCATCGCACGCATTAGAATCTCTCAAAAAGGATATTTTTGCCGTTTTTCCTGAGATTCCAATATAAATGAATCCTAGCTAGAACGATTTATCGCTCCCTAAACCTATTGTATAGTTACTAAATTTCATGAAAATAGTTGGAGCCAATTCCGAGATTCCAATTATATATATAGTTACAAGAATTGCTCGTTTAAAGATATAAGATATCCTACTGATATTATAAATGCGAAAGTTAGTATGGATGAATGAATTTTTATTACGCTTATACGCAAAAACTACTGAACCAATTTTACTGAATTTTGGAATGAAGATAGATTATACCCTGGATTAACATATATGCAGTTTTTTTTATCCCGGGGAAATGTACAGTTCCCGCAGGATTCATGAAAAACCAAAAACCTTAGTTCGCGGTTTTTGGTCGAATAAGAATTTTATTTAAAAAAAAACGTTGGTTTTGAAAAAAAAACCCTAACCAGGTGGAGAAACCGAAAAGAGGAAGAAGTTATAATAACCGTGGTGACAAAGTTGTGTGAATTTATAACATACACTTTTTAAACTACACGCATAACTAATGCACGAGCATACAATACCAAAATATCTAGGTATAGATATTTTGATACTTTATGCTCATATCATATAGATATATTAAATTTGGCGGTCTTATCGTTTACAGCAATCTCTTGCAAGCAAACAACTTCTAGCTTCCAAGTACGTAAACAGATACTTTAGTTTTTTATTGATAAGTTTCCCACCGTTCATTATCTGATCTGATTACAGTAGAGCTTTAGATCCCTATAATGAAAGCACCATACTTTGTCTTTTTTATTCAACTAGCTGATACCCGCGACTTCGTTCGCGTAGATTAAGGTTTTCTTTCTCGCAGGCACTTTCTTATTTCCCGGTATATAAAGTATCCTATGTGCTATTCCAGACCACAATCGATCTCTGTAACAAATTTCAGCCAAATAAATTCAATTGTTGCGACGTGACGTGATCTAGCTTCTGCCCGCGACTTCGTCTGCTTGGACTTCAGAATTGGGTCCAAAAAGAAATGAAAAATGTGTTAAATATATCAATTCATAGGTCTGTAACTTCAATTATTTTTGTTACTTTTACTTAAAATTAAATAGTTAGATTTTAGAAAATAATTTTAAGTTAATTTGCTAATAAGAAAACCTGATAATATGCTTATTTTCGCGAAATATCCTATTTAAAGTTAGAACACAGATTTTTTATTTATTAAATATTATTGAAAAGTAGTTCCCGAGGGAAAATTGAAAATTGATTACGAGCTATGCCGCGGGCAGACAGCTTTGAAATTTGGTATGCATGTTACATTTGCCTATGGAAAATCACATGTACTTTCTATACCGATCTATCAAATAGTTCCCGTGGAATTAAAAAATGTTAACGAGACAAGCTTTAGACCCGCAGAGAAGTCCACGCAGACGAAGTCGCGGGCAGAAGCTAGTATTATATATAAAAAATAAATTCGTATATTTTTGATATACTACATGACAGGTATAACGTTACTCGAATCATGCAGGCTAATTAGTGAGTGCAATGTTATGATTGTTTTAATAATTTAAATAACTCTACACGTGCTGAAAGTTTATATTTCGTTGTAACAGAAATACTGTACTATATCGTGCAAGGAGTATCTGCCTTGCAATTAGGCCTGTTTTAGTATATGAAAAGATTTTTAAAGACGTGTTTATTTTAATTTTCATTTTTTCATTTTTAGTAGGCCTATTTTATAGTCAATCTTGAAATTTAATGTCAAGTTTGTAGTGATTTTTATTTTGGGACAAGATATGAGATTTTATCTGGTGGGGGCTTCGGTCATGGCTAGTTACCACCGTACCGACCACGTCGTGGTGTCAAGTGATTAAGCGTTTCGGTACGATATATTATTTTATGGCAGCAGGGGGGTATGGCAGTTATATTATTTAATATAACTGCCATACCCCCTTAACCGGTGAGATTGCATTTTGTGCTACAAAATATATATTTTTTTTACCTCTAATAGGCACCAGAAATATTAAAAGTAACATTTAACTAAGTACAAAAAAGTCCCCATAAGGTCGGGTGAGGTTTCGCTGTGTTAGAAAGATGTGGAACTTTTTTCTTGAGACTTTTGAGTATACTGTTATGAGGCAATATATAATATTAAAGTAGAATTTATGAGAAATGAACAATCCATTATTTTAAAACTTAACAGCCGCTATACCGACTTTATTTTTTCTATTTTTTGACCGATCAGAGGTTTGATTTACGTTTGATTTTTAAATCGGTAAATAAAACCTTGAGAAAACATGAGATCTCACGGCATTAAGATACACATAGAGATCGTATTTTTACTTTATTTTCTCAATGTGTTTTGTCCTCGGCATGTCTAAAAAAGGTTATCAATTGGCCGAGATTGTATTGTGTTCAGTATTCTCGGAATTTTGCATGTGGTGTGCTATCGTTAGCTTTATATCATGATATTTTTTTAACCCCTTTGCAATTTCGGAGTTATCGCGTGAATATTACAACATCCGTATCTTAGACTCAAAGTTCATGTTGATTTGTTAGTGATAATATGTACAAAAATAATATGTGTTCATATAATTCTGGGAAGACACATGGATGGGGCCCTGAGTCATATAAATAACTTTTTGTCATTTTTTGTCTTAATATTAATTTCGGTATTTCTTTTTAAACTTCAAGATTCAAACAATAATTATTTAAAAGGTCATATGTCTATTGTATATACAATAGACTGAATAGATTGTATATACAATAGACTGAATAGATTGTATATACAATAGACTGAATAGATTGTATAAACAATAGACTGAATAGATTGTATATAAAATAGACATATAATGCAATTTTTTTAGAACTCTTTAAGGGTAACTTTGTGAAAAATAATTTTATCGAAACTTTAACCGCAGAGCACGCAGCGGAAGCTCTCAAAAGGAAAAGTACCCGATTTTGATATTTACTTTTTCAAATTTGTCCAGCAGTTCCTGAGATCTCGTTCAAGTGAACAAACAAACAAACAAACTCTTCAGCTTTATATAAGATATAAGATATGCGTTTATATATTCGTAACTCAATAATAGTATGAGTTTTAAAAGTTATTTTTGTAGCATTCGTTACAATATAACTGATAGACTTGGTTGACCGATAAAGTACGTGATGTGTTCCGTACACACTAAAATAGGTATAGAGAAGTTAGTCCTGCAACTAGTTAACTTTGTACACTTTGGCTACCAATTTAGAAATCGCTGTAAGATAACTAGAACTTTGGTTTAGAACTTTAACACAGGCGTTGCGCAAATGTAGACGTTTTTGTTACTTATTGTTTATATTTGGGTACGAACTGACTAGTTGAAACAACAGTACAGACTTATAATATGTAGTATGTTTTGGTTAGGTTGCCAGTACTTTTAAAAGATAGGTTTAAAAAGTAAACTAGAAAGAAAAAGATTGTTTTTTGTAGAAATCGTATATCCATAATCGTATATCTCTGTAAACTTTGAGGTATCTAGTTGGTATTTAATGTGGATCAACGAATTCCCTGAAGTGACCGATTCCATATTATTAATTTTATAAAAATAAAATATTCACTGCTTTTGCTCGTTTTGGTTTCCCAGCTCTATGAAGTGTCCACCTCAGCGCGGTGTTAAATCATCTATTTTTATCTCATAGGTTTATTTTAAATATTATATTAACTTACAAAAATATTACTTTTGTATTCACCATTTTATTTTTATACAAATTAATAAAGTTTGCAGCGTTGCAGCTTAGCTCCTTAGTATTCCTCGCTGCTATATCAGATATTATACCTCTGCCCAGCATATTAGTTATGGTTTAAGGACAATTATTATATATAAATTTACAACTGAATCATTTTAAGGGACTTTCGCTCAAAATAACGGCACTAACTTTTAGTGCCACTTTAGTCAGCTATACCTTGATGCTGTCCGGTGTCTGTTGCCTTTAGTGCCTAGGGACTCTACGTCTATCGTCCAGTAATCCATTGTCACTTAAGCTAACTTATTGAGCTATCCCACGGATCTCCTCATTTATATACCGAATATGTGGAAATAGCTATAAAGCGCTCTGATGATGCCCATGGCGCATAACATTGCAACGTGGAAAGATAACGTGATATCGTCTTTTTATAATATGATGACCTAAATACACTGCGTGTTAGGATGCATTGTGAGACTTCGTAGTACGGTCGTTTGTGATTACGGGTATCTGCAGTGAGAGCGAGAAGCTGGTAATGAATGCAATGATACATTTTTACGCGCGTATGGGCAATTTAATTTTTTATCATTTACCCTGAATTCAGAATTATTATGCTATCTCTGCTTGTGATAGGACAGGTCATTTCCCGATGTCAAACGACGTGTTTTATTTTTCTGTAGCAAGGGTCAAAAGTGTAAGATAAAAAATGTAATTTCTTTTGTTCTACTTATATTGCAATGTACCTTTAAACAATCTTATAATATGTTTTGTATCGACCTTTCTTATTTACAAGACTTAACCCTGGGCCCTTGTTATTTGTGTCAAAGAAATCACACACCTAACTTATCAATTATTATAATAATTTTAAAGTTAAAGTTTGTGGTAATTTTAATTTGTATATCGTTTTAACCCAGGCCGTGGATTACAAATGATCGATTATAATATCCAGCTGTGATAGCCCAGTGGGTAGCACTTTGACTTCACTTTCGGGGGAGCGAGTTCGAACCCCGTCACGCATCTCTTACTTTTCTAAGTTATGTGCATTCTAAGGGATTAAAATTTTACTTGCTTCAACGGTGAAGGAAAACATCGTGAGGAAACCTGCATACCTAGGAGTTCTCCATAATGTTTTCAAAGGTGTGTGAAGTCCACCGAATCGCACTGGGCCAGCGTGGTGGACTTAACCCACTCTCACTTTGGTGGCTGTAGTGCGCCGGTCAAATATCTTGAAAATTCATAATTTGCCATGCCATAGCCTATTTCATCCGATTTGGGTAGAGTTTTCCATAAATGTGAAGCACGTGTTGCTGTTTTTTAACCTAAAGCCTAACTAAATACCAAGTTGGATAGATATAACTTGATAAAGTTAACTTTTATACAATATTTCTTTACTGTTTTAAACAGTTAAAAGGTAATGTAAAGAAATACTATCTTACCTACACCTCGTAAAGTACTCAAAAATATTCTCTCAAAATATTCTCTCAAATAGTTTCTTCGTTCAGTCGTTGGGGCTGTAGGTTGTCTTTCAGTCAGTCAAGACAAAGTCTTATACACTCATAGAACATAGATGAAAGATAAGTAAATTAATAATTAGATAATAATAACAACTTACGTTTAGCCTCTTTATTTCGTCAACTAGATAACGTTTATTAAAATATAATTAGAATTATTCGGTATAAATTCGATTAAAAGAATAAAGTTTATCTATGTGGCATTTAAGAATATACCTACAGTTACTTCTATTTATATAAATTGTGACGAATTCTTAGTTATGATAATAACAAGACAAAGTTCATAACTACAATCCAATACTACCGATTACCTAACTGCCTACTCCAAAGTGTTTTTAAACTATTTAAACATTTCTTCAACAAGGTCTCCTGTAGCCTCTTAAGAGCGAAAGGGTTTGGAGCTGTGACCTTCAACGCTGCAAAAATCCAGTTGTTTTCTAATCGGAGTCGCAGTTCTATATTATGCACATTAAAATTAGTATAGATATGCAGGAATATGATCTTAATGATTATATGCAAAATATACAAAATACTTACACCTACCTATCTTCCTCTCTATTTTTACAAGCTTTTTTAAATTCGCACTGTTTCTATGTAAGTTTGTTTAGGTCAAATCTTGCAAATGAATTTTAAAACAACCGATTGAGCTGAAACTTTTCATACACGTTTGGTTTGAATGACAATTTGTGGTAGTTGAGTGACACTGTTCTTAATCCAATATGGCTCCTAAAATTAGAGCACCAATTACTTAGTAAAAACAGACAATGAAATTTAAAAAATGATGTATCTTCTAGTCTTCTTCCCCATATCCCACGATCGATTGCCTGTTTGACGTCAATTATTCTTCGTGGCCTTTTTGGTGACATAACCGCCACTTTACGGTCCCAAGGGTTACAATTGTAATGTTATTTTAATCGCAAAATCAGTCTATCTGAGCATCACATGACACTACTCCGGACCCTTTCGAGAAGTTTATGTTTGCATTAGACTCATTTGTAAGCTTTTCACTTTATATGTATGTTGTGAACAAAACATTTTAACTTCAACTCTTGATGCTGTTCTGGTGTACAAAGTTTTACGCGTACACGACATGCTCGGAGCACCCGCAGTTTCTTTTACAGGGCTCCATTGTTGCTATTGCGTAAACATTCAAGTCAAAACCAACTATAGGTTTCGTAATTATACAAAAATAATAGGTCTATAGGCATTGCTTATAAAGTAAGTGACCGCACATAAGTGCCAAGATTGCCCGAGGTTATCCGCTGTGTTATCATCGCTAGTCTCATTGTGTCAATTTTCCAATTTTAGTACCCGATAATTATTGTAAGAAACATTTTTTCATCTTCTGATTTTTGGGACAGTTATCAGTCCAGTTTATCGACAGTGACCCAACCCGACTTGCACAATTATATTATATTGATAAGAGCCATTCTTGGTATAAAATAATTATGTTATTTGAATGAACCTATACAGGGAGTTATTTTAGCAGTTATTTATTTATTTATTTATTTATTTTCAACTTACGACTAGTTTACAGGAATTTCCTAATGCACTAGCGTAGATACTGATGCCTACCTACACACTAAACTTTACCAGAGTAGCAAATGCACCACAAAGCAACCTTTGTGAGTTCAGTCAGAGTACAACAAAACAGATCCGTTCTCAGCATGAGCAAATTATTAATCCCACTTCTGGGCTCAAGGATATTATGATAGCGAAAAGCGATTTAGAACTTTGACCCACTACGCTGTTTCTAAGAGGGTTGACGATTTTTAACGATTTAGATTATAATATTTTGTGTGTAGAAATATGGCTTATCGTGCTCACCAAGTTATGAGGATAGACAAGCAAATGTCAGCACTCCAGGTTGATACGAGGAGTTTCTTGACAAGAAGACTTTATACTTAACCAGCAAAAATTTGCCTGACGCCATATTCGAATTGAGGATTTTCGATCCGCAATCCGTTATCCGTTAAAAGCAAACAAGCAGTGTATATTTAAAATAGCTAACAGTGGTTATAATCTTTTTTAAAAACCATTATTCCGGCGTTGCTCTTACCCAGCCTGGCTTTCAAAGTATAATTCTTCTAAGTATCTGAAACTCAAAAAGTGCTCTGTTTTGAAGTCAGTTATTGTGCTTTTGAACTTGCTATTGCCCGCGTTTATTACGTTTTGTTTATAAACCCCGTGGTTAACACTTTTTTTCCTGGGATAACAAATAGCCTATGTTACACCACGTTCTTTCAACTAACTCTATGCCAAAAATCAAGTAGGTTGGCTATTAAGTTATAGCGCGTAAAGAAAGGACAAACAAACATACACACTTTCGCTTTTATAATATTAGTAAGGATAATATTTGAACACAATTGTTGGACGAAAAAAATTACGTCTCACTAACCGCTGCAAAAATAGCACCCTGTATCTATCTATACGGTGCAATCATACGACTAGTTATGGACGACATTTTGGTTAAATAATATTCATCAAACAATAAAATAAGCAGGTACAGACCACCGTTTCATTTTGTTTAGCTAAAAGTAGCTGCTTTTTGGTAATGAATAATTGTAAATAACTCAAATTTCATAATTCATCACGAAGTTTAAATAATTAATGATAATATTTTACCAGCTGTTGTCCGGTTGAAATTCGGGATCATGCAATCAAGTGTTTCAGGTTATTTCTCTTCACTTTATTACTTATTTATTACTACAGTATTATAGTAGATCATTATAAATAGGTAATAAAGTGTCTCTATTTGTTATCTATGTTCGGCTCATCTTCTGAACTGATTCTGATGGAACGTATAGCTTGAGACCGGCATAGCATACTTTATATTCCGAAAAATCATTTTTTTTTTAAATCGATAAAGCACGAGGCATCGTGCTGATATGCGCTCTTATTTAGCCTATATCCCTTGCGTACGAATAGCTTTCCTTGTTTCTAATACGCACCGCGAAGATCTGTTATATCTTGCGGCCTCCCGTTTTCAACCCCATCTATCTAAACGTTTAAAACAGTCTCTAACACGCACTATAAAATAGCTTTTAAGCTATTTTTAAGTAAGTAAGAAAAAAAACTTAACAAGGCATAAATAATAACAAAGCATTATAATTTATAAAAAAATACATACATTTCTCCGGGGCTTTTAAATGCCCAAGCAACCGGCGGACAGGGCTCCAGAGTGAGGAACCTCCTTACAATACGCGCCTTTCAAAATCCGACCCTTGATCCAACAACCAAGCGAAAGCTTCCTAAGATGTTGGTCGAAGCTTTTTTCGAGAAGACCAAGGAATAAAGATTTATTATTATAACGGTAAAGAAAAACGTTCTAAGAAAAGCTTTATTAGCTAGAGTACTCGGTTGACAAAAACCTAATTTGTACCCATTATAAGTTGATACACGTTCTGTGTGGGCCGGAAATGGGTTGATAATTCTGTCATTCTGGACTTACTTATGACATATTTATATTTTAGGCTTTTCATTCGAATGCCTTATATTTCAGTGGATCCACCAGTTCCTGTTTTAAAATCTCAGAAAAAAATTCTGTCAAATAGCGCATGATGAATGGGCAGATATTTTTTCCGATATTTTTTTCCGATGCAACTGTAATGCTGAACTGTCAAATTCATCTCAATTACCAACTATGGAAAACTGATGGTAGAAATCGTTAAATCATTTTGGTTGACACATTTGAAAATATTGAAGTCTTGGTTATTTGAATTCTTCATTGCACACACAAATATGATACAAAATAACAGAAGAAAGTTAAACTTGCAACTGAGGCGTGCAAAGGTGCTCTTAGTGAGAGTAACTTGAGCCTGAGTAAATATAATAAAATTTTGACTAATGAAACAATAACAACAACTTTTTTTTTACAAAAATACCGATATTTTTTATATCATGAGTAAAAAAATTAAGATGCACTTCATGTGAAGCAGAAAATACAGTCAATAAAAGCGTTATTTTGTTACTGCATCGTTCGCTCGGCTGTTTTTTAGAGTTCCCCGAAGGCTAAGCGGGATCCTATTACTAAGATTTCAAGACTTCGTCCGTCCATCCGTACGTCCGCCCGTGTGTCTGTCTGTATGTCATTCCGTCTTTCACGAGGTATCTCGGTAGCCGTGATAGTAAAACAGTTGATTTTTTTTCAGTTTACGTATTTCGAGTTTTTTCGGCCGAGATTCTAAACAAATACGTGACAACAGTTTTGCTTGATATTAATAACGGCAACAGGTAGACGCTTGAAATATGCACAGAATATTTAATGATACAATCACTTTTAAAAACCTTTTTTGCGATTTTTATAGATAATCGTACGGGAACCCTTCGTGTGCTAGTCTAACTCGCACTTTGCGGTTTTGTTTTATTCAATTTTGTTTTTTGAAAGTGCCAAATCCTTTTCGAAAACCTGTTTCACTCCAAACAAGGAAATCATTGGGTAATTTGCCTCTTTAAAATCCTATTGCAAGCTTTATTTGGATACGAACATAGGTAACTAGCATTAATAGAAAAATATAAAAAATTGTTAAATGTAAATTGTTGATGTTGAAAATGACGAACTGCTGCGTTTCTTGCCGGCTTCTTCTCGGTAGAATCTGCCTTCCGAACCGGTGGTAGAGTCACTACAAACAGACAGACTTGACGTTGCAAAAGTGCCTACTTGAAAAAAATAAATTAGAATTTTTTATTTGAAACCAACAGGCACACCAGATTTAGTATCGATACATCAGAGGTTATGAAAACTATGTTAGAATATGCACACTGAAATAATACAAGTTATAAATACACTTTTTATGTAGAAATTAGGTACCTACTTAAAATGGGTTGTGCTCGTGTACAGCTCTGCAATTAGTCTGAAATGCAGCGGCTCGTACAACTGTCATTCTCCATTCCTTTTCATAAACTACCTTTATGGCAAGAGTGAATAGGCATCTTCTAGTCAAACGCGTTTCATCTTAGACAAAATCATCATTTTCCGCTATGTCTTATTGTGGGTCAAGCTTATCTATCAGCATGAAAATGACTCATCATCCAAGGCCTATTGTTGTCCCAGTCGCACTGATGGGCACAGGCCTCCTTTCCTATAGTGACAGGGAATTAGTCCCACCATGCTGCTACAATGCTCGTTGGCGGGCTTTAACGATTGTTATCACATTTTTGTGATAGGGAGCCAGCCACAGCTTAACCTCGAAACATAGGCATGGACACCGCAAATTAACTAACTTCGGAGTGGTACAGAACATTTAGAGAAAAAAAAACCTACAAATTATATTGTCCTGATCCGGGGCTTAGACCAAGGGTGTTTATGACCTTTAATTTTAAAGAATCCCATTTGTGATGAATTTAAATTAACAGATTGTTATCTTTGAATTAACTTAAATTATTGACACGTTTGTTTTCGAACTGGCATAAACGTAGATTATACAACTGATCCTAATTAAAATATTTACAAATTCAAAAGGGCAGGAAGAGCAAGTAAGCCGATATTATGTATCATGAAGTTATAAGCAGAAAAAAAATACATTGTGGTTTAACGTACCTTAAGAATTAAGGATAGAAGGTATGCTCGTGTACCATATAATACAATGCCAATCACAAAACTATTATTTCTCATCTTTAGCCTATTGATGAACCGAGACCCAGAGCTGCCTCTTTCTTCTCTTTCTGTTTCTTTGCGGACCGCGCTAATCTCTGGAACTTTAAAAGGTTTCAATTGGTTTTTTCAGATTGATTGTTTTTGTTACAGAAATATAATAGCTTTTATATAGTTGAAGAATAACTAAAATCGGTTTAGTAATTTATCAATTAGTTAGCAACATACAAACAAACAAACAAATCTTTACAATATTAGTATAAAGGTATTGGTATTTACCATTACACAACTGCGACCCTTAGGAGTAAAGTAAATTAACTCCAGTGATAACGTAGCTTTCCGGGCAGGCGATGCAATGCGGTGGATCGAGGTTTATTGTGTTTCCTATGTAAAAATAATAAGCGCGAAACATATTTCTGAGCAGCTCTACGCAGATGGAGTAGCGAGTAACCGCTAGTGTTAAGCAAGTAGTACTATATTCGTACCTAACTTATAATAGAGTAGAGTGAAAAATATGAAATATGAAAAGTTATAATCATGTGCTTAAACGATTGCAGTTTCTGGTGAGGCTCGTAATGAAATATTAAACCTCTGTTACCGTAAATATCCGAGTACCATTAAATCTTAGACCTAAGCCAGCCGTTCCGGTGGGCTTCATTTGTGGGCTGGCTTCAAAACCCAGATCTAAAATTTACCCAGATTGCAAACTCTGCGTAAACCAGACACCCCCGCAAGGTGCAACTAAAACAGGACATATTTGGAACCCTCATAGCTTTGGTTTCAAGTTAATGAATGTAATAATCGACATTACCTCAATACTTACAAAGACGTGCCGCTAAGTGATTTAAGCACCAAATCGGTTATTACCGGAGAACACGAATAAAATGTCATTTTCTAAAAAAGAATCCTCCGAAACCCCCTGTATACTAAATTTCTTGAAAATCGTTGGAGCCGTTTCCGAGATTCCAATTATATGTATATATATATCTTTATATATATATTTCTTGTGTGCGTCTGTATGTCACGAACGAACTCCTCCTAGACGGCTGGACCGATTTGAATGAATTTTTTGGTATACGTTTGGGTGGCACCCTGGACGGTTTAGATTCACAAATTAGCCCGACAAATGGCGCTGGGGTCCGCTAGTATTGTTTTTAATATATATATATATATACTGTTTCTGTTTTTTATTATAAAAAACAAAACAGTATATATATACTAGCGGACCCCAGCGCCATCTGTCGGGCTAATTTGTATATATATATATATGCAAGAATTACTCGTTTAAAGATATCGGATGATTACTCCTAACCTTGAAAATATGCTGTATTCTTTTACTTATATCATTATATTTGGTAAAGTACTATGCTATGCTATGCTATCTGATTCTGATTGCGTCCGGACAGACCATCTGTCCGTCCGGACGCAGCGCACTGTTACATAGTCTTCACCTACCTCAATTAATCTGATACTAAGCGTAAAGTTACTTCCGTACATCAAATTACTGCAAATAATGTGTGGAATAACAGCAGCGCTACATACAAGTCAAAAGGCTAAGCAACTTTGATCCAAGTTACTAAATGGATGGGAGCACTAAGGTACTGAATACGTAATTGCGTAAGTGTAGCAATACTTCATGTATTCAGTATCGCTAAGCCTAAAGTGAGAGGTTTTCTGCTATCCACTCGACATCAGATCTACACGAAATTTGGGCAAACCAAAACTGATAGTATCCAGTACAAAAATAATTATTTGAACGACAGACATACATAAAAACTGACAGACAGGCAGACAAAATAAAAAAATACAGTTTTGGCGAACACAATTCAAAATATCTGCAATACAGAGAATTCTATATAAATAGGTATAGGTAGATTAACACGATGTAACTTTGTATGTTGCAAATATCGATTAGAATTCAGAAGATTCGGAAGATTTTTTATCTTCCTTGCTTATTAGGGCAAAGTAGTAAAGTCAAAGTCAAAGTCAAAAATATCTCAAGCAGGCCCATAGGTGGCACTTTTGATGCGTACATGAGAATTCAAATTTAAACGTCTGGTATTGGTCTAATAAGAAGCCCACTAATGACGGTATGGTCTATTATTATTACTGCTATTAAATACTCAGATGAAAGTACACAAACGCACTGCCGACTAGTCATTCGTAAGCTATAAATTATTAAATATTTTTCCGGCCTCGAAAATTTTGTTCTAAATAGATCAATGAGTTGAATAGTTCATCAACTAAAGTACGCAGCTGATAGCGATATTATGTTTCCGATATGAAAGATTTTACAGATAAAATCGAGCTGGCAATACAACCTACTTACTGTATAATATTGGTTTTCGTATCATCTATACGAAACGCGATTATAATAGAATATTTGTTTTGAATGTTTAAGTGCAGGATCTGGGTAGGTACTCAATAAAAAACATTGTTACAAATGAAAAAAGTGCCTGTACGAGTTCCTTTGTTCAAATCTTGAGTAGGGCCAAAAATTGTGAAGGTAATGGTGGTGTCAGAACACGTGCTTCAGGGAGCATTTATAATGCTTCTCCCTAAATAAACGTGCCCAAGTGTGACCATAAAATTTCACTTCCAAGTCTCGTTCAAAAATTACTCAACTTCTTTGGACGAGAAACAGTATAATTTGTTTTATTTCAAATCGTTGTCTTAGCGTAATATATATCTAGAAATCTTCTCTATGGTGATATCTATGTCATAAACGTGTTATTTTGAAGATAACAAGTTAAGTAAGTACAAACAAACAGACAAATGCTCTGTTCCGTCGTGGATAATAAAACGTCTTACAAACCTCTTTTCTGAAAATCGTTTTTTGCGAATGCTCGTCACGAATACGGTATTAGGTTGGTATTTTTTTCGCTTGGCTGTGGGGAAAGGTTTCGAACTTTGCTATTATAGGTAAGTGTTTCATTAGGTGCTGTATAACTAAACATACTAAACTGACATAATATTTTATGAAACTCGGAATTTTTTACCCAACATTGAATAAAGGTTATTAAATTGTTTTGAATATCAGACTGGATACAGTGAAGCATAGCTGGGTTTATATGTATTTTCATTGAAGTTTGATGAAAAACAGGGGGAAAGTGGACAGAACTATCCTACTATATATCTTAGTATTTTTATTGTCGTTTAGTATAACGTTAGTTTGTTATTACAAATATTTGCTCATAACCTTTAAACTCCGTGAACGTACATTAGAGCAGCGTGTTGGGTTTTAAACCTTTTCTCCTATAACAGAAGAGATCTGAGCCTTGCCGTGGGACATTAGTAGGTAGGTTATAATAATTCAGATGGTGCATATTTATCTATTCACGAAAATAAAAAGCGTTGCCTGAGAAGATTTTAGGAACTATAAAGTCATTGAAGGATATATAAACTAGGTAAGACAGAAAAAAAATTATCTTTCATAAGTACGTACCTACACGAATTGGCCGAATATGTAGCAGATATAAAAAAAAAATCATTTATATATACTCGAAGTGAGTGAGTTTGCAATGAAGCGCTCAAGAACAACATTACCTATAAGGAAATTAATGAGTCAAAAATACACAATAGAGCTGTATGGCACAAAGATAAGTCGTGATAACCCGGCTGGCCTATTTTGATATGTGTTTGCTCAATCTAAGTGCAGCGGCCGTATCTACAAGGTGCATTATACTCTATAGCAATGAGGATGCAAACACGTTAGTTAATGATTGGCATATAGATAATAACCATGAGTGGATTAATTTATTTAATATAATAATGGAATATAATAATATATGGAATAATCCTTGTTATATTTAAAAATATAAAGTTTCTTTTTGTCGTGACAACGTCTTTTAATTCGATGGAGCCGGCTGCACGCACGAAAAAACATGACGTATAAGGCGTTACCTCGCTCTGAGGCGTTCCATTCAAGGCTTGAAGTGAAAGCGAGAGCGCGGAACGAGCGACAAAGAGGCACAGTCGGCCTCCGCGTTCGACATCTGTCTCTCTCTACTTAAGTGAGCGATGCGTCCGCGTGGACAGCTTCTATACAATAATACATTTTCATGTTTTCAGCAAGGATGAAGTGCAGCGAAAAGTGAATGTGGTGTCAATTGTTTATAGCAACGATAATATCTATCAAACAAATAAAATTAAAATTTTCTTTTGAAAAATGTAACCATTCCATCAGTATTTTCTTACGACGTTGTCACGTCATCGTCAGTAAGCCGACTTTACAGACAACCAATTTTTACGCAACATATAAATCCATTTTGGTAGTAGTACAGCTTTTTGGGAAGTACCTACTACCGCCATGCTTATTTCTCCCTCAAAGCAGCATTGTTGCAATGCTGTTCCGCGTGTTTGAAGTGCGTGTTTGTCGGTAAATTTACAGGCACGTGAGGTTCAACAACTGCGCCTCAGGTTGGTGGACACAGGGCAGCACGTTTCGCACGTGTTGCCGGCATGCACTGCGAAGTGTTGTTCTCTGCCAATTAATAGTATAAAGAAAAACTTTGTTTCCTAACCAAAGGGAAATTTTGAACAATGTGATCTCTCCCTGTCGATATTATTGCCTCTGTGCTGGTACTTAGTTTACGTCCAAGGGTTTCGGGCGTCGATGAGTAAGCCAATAATTAATTCGGTTGTTTCCTTATATAAATGCATAAACAGATAAAATATTTAGCAACACAAGTGTTATGTTATAACATTGACCATGTAAAGATATTATAAAAGGCAGGCAAGGCAAACCTACTTATCGTAACTAGTAATTCCCGTGATTTTTTCTCTCCACAGAATTAAGGATGTACAGAAACCGTGTACACGACTAATATTAAAATCACTAAGCTTTAGATTGGTTTCTCGAACAAACGGTTAATCACTCCATACTATGTTGAGTTGCTTCGTAAAAAGAAGGGAAAACCTGAAAACATACTTAAGAATTATGATAAAGCATAAATAGCCACACGTCAAAAAAGCAAGAACAGTACATTCAAAAAATTCACAATTCATTTATTTTAAGTAGGCCCAGTTTATAAGCACTTTTAATACGTAAAGTCAGTATGTTTGTAGTGACTCTACCGGTTCGGAAGGCAGATTCCACAGAGAAGAGTTGGCAAGTAACTCAGCAGATTGCTCTTTTTAAACATCGTTTTACAGTTTACAATCTTTAAAATTCACAATCTTGTGAGAAATGAGAGCTGAGCCTGCTTCAAAGCAGCCTTGTCGTTAAGAAACTCATCAATCGTAAAGTCGTCATATAGTTACCACGATTTATTCAATATGGTTTGAAAACCGAAATGTCTTGAGTATAATGCAGCACATGTCTACATGTCCTCTATAAAACCTACGTAACATTGTGACGTAAAAACTAATAAAAACAGACGTTTTTAGGCTGAAATAATAGATAAAAACGCTACTTATCTATAGTTGTAGATAACAGGGCTTAAGAAGAGGTAAGCGGTTATTGGATTTACAAAGTACCTATTACGTAAAAGCCAAATGAAAACTATAAAATGAACTTCTCTATTCTTGCATTGCCTCGTATGTTTATTGTACAGTATAAGGTTTAGAGATTTTGAAAAAATACTGCGCTGGCACTTTGTAAATTTTTTCCGATTTAAATTCCAGCTGAAGCAGGTACCTAAATTCCAGCTGGATCAAGCACCTGGGGAATTATAATATATATATATATTAATTCATTCAACAGTACTGTACTGTACTATATAGGGTTTTTCAGACGAAAAAATCTCAGTACCAGTCTGAGTTGGTGATTTCCAGCTTAACGTGCTTAACCTGCCTCGTAGAGCAGGTTAAGCCGTATGCCAGGTTATGATCACTAACCCACACTAAAGCGTGTTGCGTGGAAAAATTGCCCATATATTATGTTTTGAGACCCTCTTTTTTATGAGAGACGAGGACTGCGCAAAGCAGCTACATACCCTTTAACCACTTTTATTCATAATCTTCCAATAAAAAGAGCTTAAAACTATAATTAGTTTTATTTCCGTTCAAATTAGGTGCGAGCACAATTCGCTGAGTTCGCGACAAAAAATATCGTTGAACTCACAGTTCACGTTTTGACTGGTCACAGATAATTAATTTCGAGGTAACTATTCACGTAAATTATTGTCGACACTTACGTAAGAATTTTTTACTCAGGCAAATATCTTTATTCTTAGTGATAACGGTGGCGTTATTAAGTGACTCTACGCTATAGCCCTATATGCTTGCGTAGACGGTCTCTTAATAACGCCACCGTTCCTTCTTCGCCTAAGAAGTTCGAAGGCTGAATATCTATTCATCGTGCTTTGACTTCGATCAGCCGAAGTAAGTTTATTAACGACATATGTAGTTTCATTTCCGAAAGACAACTTTTTCTCGCTTAAAGTCTGAGGTCCTGTCTTCTGAGGTTAGGTTAGGTTCGCTTTAGGGATCTCACCCAGACAGCTTAAGTCAAAAGAAGTGCCGATAACTATGTTACGTTTTCCTTTTCATCACCATTACGCAGCGTCCGGAGGATAAATACTAATTTCATAAAATGGCACTTTCAATTGTCAAAGTCTGGGGGCTCATTACGGTGATTTAATTGATTCAATTGTTCAAAAGTCTCAAATCTCAATATTGAGTGAAAACTGGTTGTACGATAATAAGATAACTAGATAATGCGTTATAACAAACCTTTCAATGTATTATTATTACCTTTTTTCTATTGTTTTTCGACAAAGTATTAAAACTTTTATCGTTTTTTCTACAAAGGCGAAGGCGAAAGCGTTTTAGAATAAGGCGAAAAATATTAATTTGTCTTGTTACGCCAAACAACCGTAAATTTTAAGGATTAACTTTAAGTACCTATCGAGGCACCCCACATTTAATGATGAATTAGGCATCTAAAACAAATGTTTTTTGACCTCTATAGCGAAGTGGTGAGAGCTGTGCTCTTACAAGTGGGAGTTACCGGGTTGATCCCTGGAGGGGATTTTTCTGGTCTGATGTGGTGACTTGCGATTTAGCGTTCCGATACGATACCGCGTTTAAGCCGATTAGGCCATCTAAAACATACTCCAGATTAGCCTGCCACCATATATTTAGCCAGGCTGAATGCATATTTAGGTAATAGTAGTGGGTACTTTTAACCACTTACCTTAATGCATCATACATCATGTTCTTCACCCCCTCTGCTCAATACAAAGAATTAAGAACATACAGAAACCGTGTCTACGACTAATATTGATGCATCAAATACCACTACACTTTAGAAGTGTTTTTGGAATATGTGGTTAGTCACTAAATTCCATTTAGACAGTAATTATTTCACCTCTAATAATCTAAACGTTTACTATGAAATGGGGAAAATGGGAATGTTTGTGAGGTAGCGTCATTTCGCGGATGTGAAGTAATGACACGATGCACGATGCAGGATAAGGGTTCTGTATGTTCTTAATTCTCGGTTCAATATTAGTGTCGTATACCTATTCTACGTTTGAAGAAACCCATAAAATCTATGTATTACTCGTTACAGATTTAACTATTTAAATTGCCTCGTTATAATCTCTTTTAAATAAACATTTAAGCCATCTTATAAAATTACAACTAAACAAGAAGGTATAATAGCACTTGCCGCGACACAATAGGTTGCAAAATATACAAGCATGAATTTAATGCGGCTAATCATTTTTACGTACAGTCGCGACATCCCAATGATTCTCGGAATCACAAGACTATATAAACGGTCGTGCTGAGAACCGGTTTTGTTTTATGGTTTGCGTTGGTGCAGTTTCATAGCAGATTACGTTGGCGCGTAGGGTTCGTGGGTGGTTTAAAACATGCAATAGATACGCTACACGAGAGTATAGCGTATCTATTGCATGAGATAGTACGATCTAGCTAGGATTCATTTTTAGAAGATGTCATTTTATTTGTGTTTTACGGTAATAACCGATTTGGTGCAACTAAGTTGCACGGGTCAGCTAGTTATTAATAATGCTACTATTTCGAAAAACAAACACTGAATACAGTAAGAAGATAGGTAATTTTTTTTACCAATTATTTTATTATAAAAAAATATTATGCATACAATCCAAACCACATGGGATTGTATAGTGAATCTATCCTATAAAACCCTCTGTCTTTATAAGAGAGGAGACATGTGTCCAGTAGTGGGACTATACTAGGTTGAGGAATTTATTAATTAGTGCCTTAAATGTAAATTCACGGAAACAGCAATAGAATATACCTATAACAAATAACTCGTAAATTGTAATTGGTTTAATAAAAATGTTGGCATAACAGCATATATTTAATATGATTAACAAGGTATCAGATTAATTCGTTAAACAAGCTGCTGAAATCTTTTAACGAATTGTCACACAACAAAAATATAGAGGTCTTATTTCGTCATCGTCGGTGATGTTGCTGGCGTCATGCTTACTCATCGTTCAAAGTTCAGAAAGTAACATGTACTCATGATTTTTAGCTTATTATGTATGTTTTGCTTGCATACATACATTACGCAACGGTGCTAACTCTATTGTACATAAATCTGTAAACTAAACTTTTTGCTTTTTCGGAAGGACACTTGCCGATAACCTCCTAAGGGGTTGCTACGGCGTCACCGGGGGAGTGGGGCGAGCGCGAAAGCTCGCCATGAGAAGAGCCCCAGGGCTCGACGACATCGGGGGGAGTATGGGAGACGTCGACCCGAGGGTGCCTCCTGCGAGGACTCGGACCTCGGCTCGGTTCGACGTTAATCTGACTGTTGGTGGACTTTTGGACTAATCATTGTTTAGTCCGAACGCCCCCGTGACCGTGGTAAGGATCCACGTCCGGATGACGTCAGAAATCGGGGCCCTCGTCTTCGCCGGCGAAGACGCTGTGAATGTTGCGTGTGTGTGTGTGGTTGGGACACGTTGTCGGTAGTTATTTTGTCGTCAGGGTCGTCAAGGACATGCTTCGGACGTCGCCGCTTTGGTTCGACGTCGGGGACGGGGGTATAAGTGGACGCCTCGACCACTAGGGGGTTGGGGTGTCGGACTGCATTTTCAAAGTAGGTCTTTGATAATGTTTTCATGTACTGGGCTATGGTGGGAAGATCGAGGTCTCGGTGGAGATCTACGTTGCGCATGTACCACGGACTGTCCGTGGTCATACGCATAAATTTGTTCTGCAGGACTTGAAAGCTCCTGTAGGAGCTGTGAGGGCGATGGGCGAATACGACGCTGGCGTATGTCATAATGGGACGTATGCACGTTTTATACAAGGTTACCTTGTGACGGAGGGATAATTTGCTTTTGCGGCAAATCATCGGATAGAGACGACCCATCACATACGCAGCCTTGTTGCGGGCCTTGCGAATGTGTGCGGTGAAGCTCATTCTATGATCGAACGTTACTCCCAGGTATTTGGCCTTGTCTTGCCAGGGTATGGGACGCCCGTAGAGGGTGACCTCTGCGGGGTTTACCGTGAAGCGGCCTCTCGGTTTGCCCGTGAAGAGCACCGCTGCGCTCTTCTCGGGGTTAACCTCGATCCTCCAGAGGCGGAACCACTTGCCCAGCAGGTGGAGCGCCTTTTGGAGTCGACTTGCAATGTTGCTCTTTTTGGGATCGGTCGCAAAGAGAGCGGTATCGTCGGCGAATTGGGCCAGTTTGACCGTCGCCGGTAGGTCGCGGGGAATGTCGCTCGTGAAGAGCGCGTATAGAAGTGGGGAGAGCGCGGAGCCCTGAGGGACTCCCGCTCGTATGGGTCTAGGGGAAGAGAGCGTACCGTCTAGACGATAGCGAAATGTGCGATCGGTGAGATACGCTCGCAGCAAACGAACGAGACTAGCTGGCACGCCCAGATGGTGCAGCTTGTACAACAAGCCGGCGTGCCAGACCCTGTCGAAGGCCTTGGCAATGTCTAAGAACACGGCCCCAGTGGGGCTCATGTGTCTGTATCGATTGAATCCTGCCAGTATGTGCTCCGTGAGGCGGTGCGCTTGGTGGACGCAAGAGTGCTTGGCTCGAAAGCCGAATTGCTCGTCGTTAAGGAGGTTTTTCTCCTCTACGACTGCCTTCAGTCTGTGTAATATTACCCTCTCATACACCTTTGCTAAGGTGTTGAGGAGGCTTATAGGGCGATAACTGGAGGGAAGGTCGCGGGGTTTGCCCGACTTGTGGATACCTATGACTGTTGCTTCCTTCCACTGGTTGGGGAAGTAGCAGTTTGCCAAGAATACATTAAAAATTACCACAAGTAGGTTGATAATTTGTCCTGGGAGTAACTTTAGGGTTTTGTTGGTAATGCCGTCGGGGCCTGGGGCTTTCTTAGAGTGGAAACCCTTGATAATAGTATGAACTTCATCGCAGGTCGTCGGGGCGAGAGGTTCACCATCGGGAGGGGTCGAGAGGATTGTTGCGAGTTCGCTTTCGACTCGCAAGACGTGGGGCCTATCAATGGATACGGTGCTCGGAGAGCATTGGGATTCGAGGCAGTCAGCCATGCATTCAGCCTTATCGATATCTTCAAAGGCGGGCGGAAGGTCGGGCCGTGCTAACGGGGGGAGGGCGGGAGCGCGGGTCATTTTGAGAGCCTTCGCCAGTTTGTAGAACGCACTACGCGATGGCGAGAGCTCCCCCAAGAACCTGTCCCATTGTCCGTGTCGGAGTGCGGTAATGATAGACACTACCTTCCTCTGGGCTCTCCAGAGTTCTAACCGATTCTGTCGTGTCGGATATTTGTCATGCTCCCTATGGGCCCTATTCTTGTTTGTGATTAGCTCTCGCGCGTCCTCCGTGAGTACCATGCGGTAAAATCCGCACGGCATCTCGCGGGAGCATTCGCTCGTAGCGTCACAAACGTGGTTGGTCAGGTGCAGTGAGGCTGCCTGGGCTTGCTCTAATGTCTCTACGACGTCAGGAATTTTAGAGAGGTGCACAGAGTCCTTCGCTTCGAGTAGCCCGGAGAGCTTCTTGAAGTCGATGACTTTACGGGTCGGGAGGATCGCGGGGCCTACGGGGCCTAGCTGTAGTTTGACAGGTCTGTGATCCGAATATAGCTCGGATAGCACTTCCACAGAGTTCACCTGAAGGGTGATATTCTTGAGGAGCGCTATGTCGAGTATGTCCGGTCGGTCGATCGAACTATCCGACATCGGGAAGCGAGTCGGCGAGTCTGGGGCAACTACGATAAAGTTGAGGTCGGGTCGTCTGACAAGTATGTTAAGTTGTCGTCCGTGCGCGTTAGTGGAGCGGGACCAGTCGGTGTGCTTAGCGTTGAAGTCGCCAGCCAAAATGACAGAGTCACCTAAGGAGAGGAGAGCGAGTAAGTCACTCTCTAAAAAGGTTTTGTTCGGTGAGAGATAAACGGATGCTAGTATGATCGACGGATGGCCGGTCATACCCACCTGACATACGGAGGCTTCCATGTTGGTAAGCTGTGGAGGATCGAGAGGAGTGCAGTGAAGAGCCCTTCTGTAATAGATCGCGGTACCACCCAACCGGTTGGTGGTCCGATCATTTCTAATTAAGTTATAATTTCCAACTTTGGGATCGCTTCTACTAGGTTTTAAGAAGGTCTCTTGCACTAGGAAGATATCGATTTGTTGTGCACATATAAATTCACGGATTTGATGCATTTGATCGATAATGCCGTTTGCATTAAAGAAGCTGACTGCCAGGGAGTGTGGTTTTACCCTACCTTTATATGTACTACCCATTAACGGATTGCTTTTTGGATAGTCCCGATGGTTGTTAGGAGGCTAGAGTGCTCACGCATAGCCTGGTTGAGGGAGACCTTTGCCTTTGCAAAGAATACTTTTACCTCGTTCATGTCAACCGCAGACACGAGGTACTGGATGAAGTCCAGGGGGTCCATATCCGGAGATAGGTGCATGGGCGAGGGCGCTGAGGCCGGGTGGGCCGCTGCCGGTGCGGTGGCCTGAGGGGCTACCGGCACCGGTGCGGGGGCGGGGGCGGAGGCGCTAGGCGCTCCGTTAAGGGGCTTGGCCCATGCGCTGGTAGCGGGTACCGGCGCTGGGACGAAGCGTTGGGCGGGCTGTGCTGCGGGTCTCCGAGCCGGCGGCGGACCCCTGCGCCGTGTAAACTGCGGCGCCTTAGGGCATCCGCGATAATTCGCGGGGTGCCCCTGGGTGTAGCAGAGTACACAGCTCGGTGGTTCGTCGACGGTCGGGTCCCGTCGGGAGCAATCGGCGGTGCCGTGATCGCCCAGGCACTTGACGCACCTAGGGCGGGCGAAACAATTCCTTGCGGAATGGCCGTACAGTTGGCATCGGTGGCACTGGCCGACCTTGCCTCTGTTATGGGGCTTCTCGATAGTGAGTCCTGAAAGGTGGCACACTTTTTCGAGATTGTAAATCTCTTTACCTTCGGGGGAAAGTTCTAATAAAACGAGAACCATCTCGTAGACATATTTCGTCCTGGTATTGTACATCCTATGTACCTCCAGGACAGGTAGATTTTGCTGTAAACTAAACAGTAGACGAGTCACTTAAATAATAAATCAATGCGTTTAAAGATCGTTTTTTTAAGAACTGTATCCCTGTCATGGGCATACAATGTGAAAGGGACAGCATTACTTTTGGAACCCTTAGTTTTGTTAAGTTTAGTGTAAAGATGATTATACAAAAGCAACAATTAGCCAATGAAAATTAAGCTTAACTTTTATTGTATATCATGGTATTCCGTAAAGTTACGCCTACTGCTGTCCTAAATATTCGAGCCATTTCTGATAAGCAGGAATAAATTAATTAATAAAGGAGGAAAAAAAAACGTGTGTGTACACGCGATAGATGTTTCATTGGCGTAACAGGATAAAAATATTTTCAAAAACTTTATCTTTCGCCTTATTCTGCATTTGTAGAAAAAACGACACTAACAATAGAAAAAAGGAATAGTTTGAATTATTGAAAGTCAACTGTCAAAACTAAAATGTTGACTTATAGCTAACTTCTGGGTGTCGGTTTTTCGTAACGGTGTGCGCGTGCATCTTAAAAATTTACTAATCATAATCATTATAATAATCATTTTTCCATAACGCGCCAAAAGAATACTTTATAAATAAATCAAGTGTCAATAATAATAAAGGTAAAGCAAATTATTTAGGTAGGCACTATTAATTCTATATTTACCCCTGTTGTGTGTCTGTTACATGTACTATAGTATTATACAGGTCAGTGTTTCTATACAATAAGATGATACCATACTAATCGATGTGATTTGACCATTAAATGAAACAAAGCGTGAAGCGGTGATAGCGCAGTGGGTAGGCGCTCGACTTCACTTTTGGGAGGCCGACTTCGAATCCCAGCCTGCAACTCTATTTTAAGTTATGTGTAATTAAAAATATCACTTGCTTCAACATGGAGGAAAATATCGTGAGGAACCCTGCATGCCTGAGAGTTCTACATAATGTTCCCAAAGGAATGTGGAGTCCACCAATCCGCACTGGACAAGCATGGTGGACTACGGCTACTAATTGTTCTCTAATTCCAACTATTATATAGTTTGGTTTAAGAATGCTTATTTGAAAAACAAACGACACGTATTTATTCCATATTTTTGGTTTGTCAAATCGGTCTTACTCACGCAATTTTTTATGAGTCGTTGAATACTAAAGAACGAGATGAACTTTACTTTGATCATACAGTATCTAGTAGTCTACAGAAAACGTATGATTTGTATTTAAAAAAAAATTGTGTACATGTTTATCTTGATTACTTTGGTTAATTTATTTCAGTGTTTATATATCCACTCGCAAATTTTCAATGTATCGGAAGTTGTAGGTGGTTTGTTTTCTTACAGTATATTTATTATAAGAACTTACAATGTAGCGCTACAATAACATCCGTGACCGCGATCAGGGGCTGTTCAATAAGTAGTAGGTAGGTATTTATTTTAAATTAAAAGCCGTTGTTAATCGTGCTTTAATCACCACAATAATCTTTATATGTCTATCAACCAGTGCCGCTATCCCACTGCTGGGCAGAGCCATCCTCTCTCATAGGAGAAAGAGTTTTGTTTTATTCCACTACAAGTTAGCCCTTGGGCGCTGATGGTAGCGGGCTAACCTGTTAGGGAGTATGGTAGTCATACCCCTAATCGGTTTCTACGCGACATCGCACCGGAACCCTAAATCGCTTAGCGGTAACTATCCACTGCTAAAGTCTCCCACCAGACCAGACCAGGGAAAATTCAGTAATTATATATTCCCAAATCGCCCCTGCCGAGAAAAGAACTTGGGACCTCTTACTTAAATTCATTGCGATCACCGTTGCGTCAGGGAGGTCGTCTAAAAGGTATAGGTTTTGAGCACAGATCAGCTATGCTGCTCTAATGCAGGTTGTGAATATGTTAGCTATATTACCTGGGACTTAACTTGCTCTCTGTGGCACGCATTTCCTAACTCCAAGCTAAAATTTTTATTATTTTATAAATTTAAAATGCATATAAAAATTTTCGGAACCGACAGGATTTGAACCTGCGACTCTCTAGCAATCGCGGCCTGAACGCTTTCTCCTATTAAAGCTAAAACTCATAATTTATTTATTTAACAGAAAATACCTAAAAAATCTAGTCCCGATCGAGGCAGTCTAAAGTATAACAATGAAAACATTATGTCTACAATATGTACTTTTTAACATAATATTGTTTAACCATAATATTGTGTTTGTAGTTGCATGTGTTTATAGTTGCTGGGAACTTACGTAAAGCAATGCCCTTTAAAGCTAGCCCGGGGACATGAATACAATATATAGAAGCATTGTTACAGAATTAAACTAAAATGTGGGATTAATAGGTACCTACCACATAAATAATAATGTATATAATTAGTATGGTAAATTAGAGTTCCTATTAGTACAGCACATAATATGATTGGGCTAGTTAAGCAAGTTGGGTTTAAGTTAATACTCGTAACTGGGGGCTCAATTCCTCCGAAGCTGTTTTTTATATTCTACTACAAGTGAGCCAAGAAGTCAAGAGAAGAAAGAGAGTGAAGTCGAGCTCCTAGCCCAGTAGAAGCTCGACTTCACTTTCGGGTGTCCGAGTTCGAGCACGCACCTCTAACTTTTCAAAGCTACTTGAGTAATTAAAATACCACTAGCCTCAACGGCGAAGGAGAACATCGTGAGGAAACCTGCACGCCAGAGAGTTCTCCATAATATTCTCAAAGGTGTGTTAAGTCCACCAATCCGCACTGGGCCAGCGTCTAATACGGCCTTACCCCTCCTCCTCCGTAAGAGGAATTGGATGACAAACATACCGAATATTGGTGTCGTTTTGAGTATTTTTCTCACCGTTTAAACCTTCCCTGGACTTCCACTAATATTTCAAGACTTATATTAGCCAAATCGGTCCAGCCGTTCTCGAGTTTTAGTGAGACTAACGAATAGCATTTTATTTTTATATATTAAGTATATTCTAGTATATTCAGCTGAGGTCCTCCTGCCTGGTAAAGCAGCGCCACCTACCGGGTCCAGTTGTGTTTTCAAACCATCAATGAATACATTGAAATATAAACAAAAAATTACACCAAAAACCGTCCACATATTTATGAGTAGTTAGGTGACAAACAAACGTACCAAAGGATTATATATACTAGCGGACCCCAGCGCCATCTGTCGGGCTGATTTGTGAATCTAAACCATCCAGGGTGCCACCCAAACGCATACCGAAAAATTCATTCAAATCGGTCTGGCCGTTTAGGAGTAGTTCAGTGACATACACACGCACACAATAAATATAATATATATAAAGATTATCACCATTTAAACCTTCCCTAGACTTCCACGAATATTTCAAAATCTAAATTGGCCAAATCGGTTCAGCCATTGTCGAGTTTTAGTGAGACTAACGAACAGCAATTCATTTATATATATATATACATAGATTTGGTATGGAAATTTAACGGATTGCAAGACTGTTGCGACAGGTCTCATATACAGGTCATATTCTTACGTCTGAAGCTATCTTAAAGCTGAATATCCCTGTCTCTTTAAAATGAGAGCGCTCAGTGTCACAGTGCAACATTAAGATATATGAATTTCCTGATGATGAATTACCTATTATTTTGCGCTTTATATATAGGCTCCAGATGGTCATCAGACAATAGAATTGAATTCAGTAACCTCTTCCAACAAACACTGATCCATATATCTGGCCACTCATCAGCTGGTTTGGTAGAATCTGCCTTCTGAACCGGTGGTAGAATCACTACAAACTGATTGACTTGATGTTCAAAAGTGCTTGTATTTAGGCCTACTTGAAGTGAATGTATTTTTAATCACTAACATTAGTGTAACATTTTAAATGTATGAACGCTTTATAAGTGCCTGTGATGAGGTTAAAATGAATAAAACATTTTTGAATTTGAATTTGGTTTGATTTCTAATTTGCTATTCAAAAGACAATGGCACCATAGTTTAAAAAAAAAACACCCATACTATATGTTATATACTAAAAATCAGTAAACAAAACTGCGTTTGCTTTATTTAGAACTGGTGATTCCATAGCTATTTTTGAATCCAATATGTCACTTTAAATCTTTGTTAAAAAACATCTATAAAGTAAAATCAAACAGTATTAGGCCTGGTTTATATGCGCATACATGTTTCTTCTCTTACAATTCATATGGCCCGCTACATCTCTGCCCTCAGCTTATCTAAAATTATTCATAATAATACATCAAACAAAGCAGAGATAGACATGAGTTTCAAGTTAAACCCCACTAGACTTTTAGTTAGATCACACTTATTACCAGATTATTGATCTTGACTTGGGAAGACTGTTCAGCATGCGCTCTGAGTAACGCAACATAGGCAACTACCAAACCAGCAAGATGTCCTCCTACCCAATTACTGATTTGTGTCAAAATTGCTTTACCACTGCACTTTTATCCAAAACAAGCCTCAGAAGCTCATCTCATCATCAGGTACGCCCGTATAAACGCGCTTTAGTAAAAGAGAACTTTCAATGTCAGCCGGGCAATGTTTTGATTCGATCCAACAGACGCGTCAAAACATGTTATGCACGGTGATTGGCTGAAGCTCACTGTTGCAGACGAATGGGGACTGTGGCCCAAGAAAGAGGCATTAGCGGTTAGATTAAACTGATTTTTTATTCAAGTTTGAGGATTAAAAAGCTGTTTGGATGTGTGGATGCTAATTATACACGCATTCTAAAAGCATTTCCATTATATTTGACACAAAGAGAGTTGATGGCTGTGTGCTGGACCCTAGGTTACTTTTCGTTGATACAAACTTTAATGATGCCATGCTAGCTAATTATAGAGAATCAGCAATGTAGGTACAAGTAAATTTTGCTGAGGTTACCTGAGGTTACCGCAAACCAGCTTCGTGGCACAAGCCTCCTGTCTTATAAGTGAGAAGCTGGGCAGGCTATAGATACCTTATACCACCATTTACATACCATATACCACCACATACATACCATGGATATTTTCTCACAATCATACTGCTTAGTGCTGAATTGCCAGGTTTCAATGATTTGTCAGCCTATTTTAATAATAATTCGATAGTAACAAACATTTTAAGGTAATGTTGCTTTGTAGGGCAAAAAATTGTTTAGTATATGATACTTAGAGACTTGCCCATTCATTTTATCGCTCTCTTTTAAAGCTAGTCTTCTACCTCTTTGGTTGCCTGGACGGGATCGCTATGAAGCGATAAGGTCCAAGTTTAATGCGCTGTGCTTGTTTTTCTGTTGTTTTCTGGGATTTGCACTTTAAATATCTACCAATAAATTTTCGTTGCTCATTATCTACGCTTAAAGCTTATGCTTACGGCACTATACGTTAATAAACAACGGAGTTAGGTTGTAAATTTACGTACTACATTTTCAGCCGGGGGCTCAATTGAAAGCATGTCATCAAAAATGCTAGTACTGCATACGAGAGATACATGATCTGAATAGCTGAATAGTAACAGATTAATTTTTTGCATGTTGCCAGAAATTGCATTGTTGTATTCTTTGCTACAAATATCCCTAAAGTAACAAGACAGTTTGACGTCAAAAGACTTCATGAGTGTGTAGTAAATGAGTTTAGAAAAATCTCGTGGATAAATTTCCTTTTATACCTATTGTGATAAACCATCAATGCCTATTCATGTCACACTGTCATTGACTGACTGTCACTGATTTTAGAGCAAAGATTCTAGCATAGATGGTAATTATGAAATGAATTCCGGGCTCGTATTTAAAAAGCTTAAAAATAAATAGGAATTACACCTAATAGGAAACCGCAGTTACAGGATCCGTAGTCAAACATGTAAGCCAAAACACTTGGAAACACATTTTAAGGTATAACTTATTTATAGAAGTATTCAAGGGAAAACATATCTCGTTGAGAACATAAAATCTTTGATAGCTATAAATTGAAAAGGTTAAATTTTTAAATATAATTGGAAGTGCAACTCTAAGACTGATTATTTTTGCTAAGTGTATCCAACGAATATACAACGTTGGGTATAACTATCTGGGTTTAAATGTCAGCCCTCATTTTTAGATAGGTACGTAACTCTTTGGCACCCACTCAATCAGTCCAACTTTAATCCGTTTCTCACAAAAGTTTATAACATGGACAAACAAGATTGACTGGATGATTCATGATGCATTCATTGAACTAATTTAAACGCGCCGTTTGTCCACGTTACCAATCATCCCAATCAATTATACCAGCCCTGAGCTCATTTTTAAACTGCTTAAATTTGATTTATGTGACAAACCCATAAAAAATATTGCACCACACAATTTTCGCTGCGTTCACTACAATTGGCGGGTCGGGGGCTTGATTAACTCGATTTGACTGTCATTCGACACTTGGCTATGTCATCTATTTCATCATAAATTACGATGCAAGTGGCGCCATGTAAAAAACGCTGACGGTCGGTCTGCGATATAGGTGATTTGTACAATGAAGAACATTTTAAATTTTGCGTACACGATGTCTTTATACGAGGATTCGGTTACAAATCTAGATTTTTCACAGACAAGTGGTTTTTTTGTTTTATAATAAACATTTACGTGTTTCGCATATCGAATGTAGATATAGGTAGACTATACACGTTTACATGCGTCTGTAGACATTTACACTACGCGGGAAACCTTTTGTCCACATCAATCAAGCTGTAGTGAACATGTTGGTGAAAACATGTACACATATTTGTCATGTTTACTGCCATGTTCCAAAAACCAAAATGACTGTATTTTATACATGCAGATTTTGTATGTAAGCAAATGGTATAATTCTTAATAGGTAGCTTAATACTCGCTTAGAGTTTACACTGTTATTATGCACTTACCATATTTATTAACTAGACAACATAATAATGTGAACGAACTTCAGGGGTCATCATCGAGTGAACACTTCTCTTATGAGAAAAACAAGCGTTGTTATAGGCATGCGATAATGATACCTATTGTGGTTTAATAAACAGCATAACGCGTTAGTAGCATATTTTAAAAATAAACAGAAAATCAAGTCTTGCTCAACTTACTCTATTTACTGCCACGTTTGCTTAGTGAAAGACTGGTTGATCAAATAAGGTTCGCGTATTAGATTGCTGGGTTTAGCCAAAAAATTAAAAAAAAACCTGCAGTGTGCAAATTTCCGTTGTCTCTTTTCCTCGAATAGCACTTTAAGTTGTCAGAACTGACTGACTGACCTATCAACGCACAGCTCTAACCACTTGACGGATCGGGCTAAATTTTGCACACAGTAAATACAACGTACGTAGGTATCCGTTAAGAAAGAATTTTTGAAAATTCCAACCCTAATTAGGTTAAGTGGGAGGTGAAAGTTTGTATAAAATCATTTGTTATCAATTTATTTTTCAAGTAACATTTATGAAACTTCAATTGATTTTAGATTTTCGATTAAATAAAAGAAATGCGTGTTTTACAATATTTATAAATTCCACCCAAACATCAAGGTATATACCTTGATGTTTGGGTGGAATATAGGGGATCAAAATTCATATGAAAGATTCCGATTTTTTAGCAATATTTTGATATATATAAAAGACAAAGGTAACTGACTGACTGAGTTATCAGGCTGAAATTTGAACACAAATAGTTATTACACAAACAGACCCGCCATATCATAGGCTTGTTCTACGTGTGAGTGCAGACATTATGTGATTGAGAAATGAGAAACCACCTAAACGGGACTGTGCAACGGGACCAGGTTGAAAGTCAAAGCTTTGCATCGTAATTTAGATGTAGCCACAATTATAAGTGGGCGATATCTATATACATATATGAGATATCTAGGTGTGCCAAAGGGGAAACTGTATTTTTACCATGGATTCCTTTCATTCCGAACAATCTTCCGTTTGAATTCATACAATTAAAGTTAACACTCAAAGTATGTTTTGCAATGACTATAATCAAGTCTAAAGGTCAGACTTTCAAAATTGCGTTAATAGACTGTAAAGAAAACTGCTTCTAACATGGGCAGTTCTACGTAGCTTGCACACGCATTAGCTCACCCAGTAGCTGGGTAGTTCTGCTTATAGATCAGTACAGAATATTGTCTATAAAGAAGTTTTGTAAATCATATTTTTCTATTAGCAGCAAGACATTTTTTTAAACCTTTCTAGTTAAATTTTACCAAATCGAAAATTTTACTTAACGTGAGCGAAGCCGAAGGCAAAAGCTAGTCAACACTAAAATGTTTTTTCATAATCATTAAAGCTTTCGCGCAGAATTTTGGAGCGTCAAATTTCTAAATACCTTTCTCCTATTAGAGAGTACGTCTTTGCCCTGCAGAGGAATATTGGTACGATGATAAGTCCTAGTGCACTTGAATAATAAAACAACAAAAAGTAGTAGTATAACAGTAGTAGTGAAACGGACTACTAGTCGATCTGTTCAAGTATTGTTAGTGGTCTTTTAGTTTTAAAAACCTTAATTTTACACATGAAATGAAGTGTCAATGACGTTTACATTGTTTTGTTGATAAGTGGACGCGTACAGCTTTATTAGAAAAATTCTAGAGAGCGTGATGGTTAGCACACTGATCCGATCTGATCCAATGTGTTTTATAAGCGTCGAAATGAAATGTATATAGTATTCCTTAATATGGTTAAAATACAAAAAACAAATCATTTGATAAGGTTACAAAATGATATACCCACCTGGAATCGACAAGTGAAGATCTTTTAATCAAAAAGGAGAGGTAAAGTCCTAATCTGGACTTCACAAGTTGAAACTAACCGACATGTTTACAACGGGTTAACGAAAGAGATGGACAGTGATAGACTGTGGCAACTTAAGGAAGTCTGTGATATCAAATTTCATAGTATCTATTTCTGCTAATTATAGGTATCTACCTACTTGAAGTATTGACAGGTGTGGTTGTATAAAATTCACGGAATAAGATTTAGCGGAAAATAAACACCTAAATACAGGATGTATATGATAAAACACAGTTTGTGGTAACTTATGTTATTGTGTTACCACGAAATAATGAGATCATTTTCGGACTTAAAGGAAAATAAAGTTTAAAAAATAGTGTTTCATAATTTGGTGCTAGCAAGTCAGCTACATACCTATCAGGACGACCTGGTTTCAATTTCTAGTAAACCTTTTCTGTGAAGAAATTCTCAGTAGATACCGTCACGATACCTCCGTCTACTCCCGTGCCTCGGGGAGCACCGCCGTCGGTTAGTTATTATCATTAACCCTCAATTTCGTATAAGAGCAAGTCAGCTACATACCTATCAGGACGACCTGGGTTCAATTTCTAGTAAATCTTTTCTGTGAAGAAATTCTCAGTAGATACCGTCACGATACCTCCGTCTACTCCCGTGCCTCGGGGAGCACCGCCGTCGGTTAGTTATTATCATTAACCCTCAATTTCGTATAAGAGCAAGAGAGTATGAGCTCAAATTCTTGTCTCCTTTGAGAGAAGAGGCTTGCGTCCTAGGACATTAACAATGTTTTTAAGAAGGCAAACATAAAATAGCAACAAAAATAAAAAGAAAGATCCAGAACCTAAAAATCTGGCAGCAAAAGGCCCCTAACTCGGTTGATTGCGATACTTTGATAGCCGGGCTTACTTGAAAAATATGAGTATAATTTGGTATGCGGTGAAGTGTCGAGAGGGCGTCATAGTCGGTCGAGACAAAACCCGCTCGGATCGAGGCTAATTGAGCGAAGAATGGCCGCCACCCTCTTAGTATTCTGTCCGGGGCAGCCCGAGGAGCCGGGCGTTCGGAACATCAATCTCAATACGACGAAGATGACGGCAAGGCGGAAAGCCCGTGCGCCAACAAGGAACCCCTCTTAGCGTCTTGACCGCTGCTAGAAACGGGATACTTTGATTGATCCTTTTGTAGTTTACACTTTTAATGCCTCAATGATGACGGCTTACAACCTGTCTGACTGAATTGCCTTCACTGGATTCTTACTGTTAGGTCGGAACATTGGCTGCAGCTAAACTTTTCTACACAACCAAACAATTTTGTTTTATTGATATTATCTATTTCACATTTAGAATACCACAGATTTTTTGAAATTCGAAATACTTTTAGCATGATCATTAATCTTCTTTTTTTTTATTGTCAACTAAGTACCTACTGCGTTACAGATTGCATGGTAAAAATAACTACGAATTTGATGAGTAAGCCACACTATGCTCAAACAGATGACAACTTTTGTGATCGCATGTGCTCGAAACATTTCAGAAGCAGAACTTTTGTTTTAATGTTGTTTAAATCAAATATAAAAAGTGGTCACAATTTTATTGTCAATCGAATTGATTTAATGTGTAACACGAGTATTTCCTTGTTGTTTATACCTTTTCAGTTTCTGATGTTAAACATAAATAAATAATTAATTATTTATAACAAAATAATTTTAACGTTACAGGAATAGAAATTTCAACAGGTGTGATCTATTGGTTATAAATGTCATTTAAAGTTCGACATAACCTCACAACTATAGATACCACATCTTTAAAAATATTATAGATTCTTTTGTTATTATTGTTTTGTTTGGTTTGCTTATTTGTTTTTTTTCCATTCACGCCTCAACTAAGCAACGAATGTACTTGATTTTTGCAATAGAGTTAGTTGAAAGGACGGTGAGCAATTCAAATTATCTTATTATCTTTATCTATATATATTATCTTTATCTCAGGAAAATAACAGGTTCCCACAAGATTTCTTAAAATCCCTTAATAAATGCGGGCAACAGCTAGTAAAAAATAAACAATATATCAATGTTAAAATCATCATAACCATCGTCGTTGGGCAAGGGTTAAAGATAGCGAGATTTGTATTAGGATCCATAAAGGGCGCCATCATACTTGCAAAACTAGTAAAATTGGTTGACCGTTGATCCCGGGTTGTACATTGAATAACAATAAGATACTATTTCGGGTACTAGAGATGACATGCACATAACATTAACGTATGAATTTATGTATTAGGCTTCACGTTTTTACGCTGGAGAGATAGCGGCATGATAAATGCTGAACGTATTAAGTTTGATTACTTGTTAGTTTTATTATGTTATTTGAAAATAGATTTCCTGATTGTCTTTATTGGGTTAACTTTTGATGATTTTAGGCGTAAGATGTTATTTAGAATGAAGTAGATCAAAAAAGAATGAAACAAATTCTATAAAGTTCTTCTGTTCATTGGTACCTACTTGTAGCAAGTTTTAACAAAGTAATTTATTTTCATATTTGATGATAAGTTTTAAAGAGTCATGATAAAATTTATGGCCGAAGCACACTAAGCTGAAAGAGGCACTGCAGTGTATTTTAAATCTCAAAGGGTCGTTACGTAGTAAGAGAGCAAATAGTCGCGATTGTAACCTTCCAAAATATCAGACCTGAGTCATGGTGAAATTAAAAGTTCTCGGGTTGATCCCTGCTGGGAACCACACGTTTGTCATGTTTATCAAAAAGATTGACAAACTTGCCCCACATTTAGATTGACACAGTACTATCATTCAATTTTTATTTCAATTATTAAAAATATTTATTTGAGTCAATCATTACTTGCGATCTATAATAATCCAGCTGGAAGGTCTGGTTTTCAAAAGTTCTAGGGAGGTGCTATAGTATTCTAAACTCTCAGCATTTATCAGGTACCTCGTTAAAATTGGCCACTGTCTCATGTACTTTTAACTCGACTGATTTCATGCAGTGTATGGATTTTATTTTGATATTTAAAAGCCGTCAGATGGAATAAAGCTTTTATCTTTATTTAGAATTTCGCCAATTGAATTTGTATGGAGAATTTTATTTCGAAACTTAATGCTGGATAGAGACGAGCGGAAATACTTTATTTGGACCCTTTGCTGACGCGAAATCTCAGTTTAGGGCGACATAAGGGTAAAATACGTTTGATGGAGCTTAGACTATACTCCATTATGAACGTTTATGACTGCAGAGAACAAGCACTAGAATGTACAGAACAACGAGGTGACGTTTAAATTATAATCCGGTATAAAAAGTATCCTAAATCCGTCTACAAAATACAAAAATTGATGCAGCTATGGTAGCTGATATTAGAGTAGAAACAAACAAACATACATTTTTATACATTGGATTTCATGGGACGTTAGTTAAAATTGTCTATTACTATCATAAATTGCTAAAGCAGATAACGTAGTGAAAAGCTTTCAATATTGCATTAAAGTGAAAAATACCTGTTATATTTTGGAGAGAAACTTCAAGTCTACAATGTTGAACGATTAAGGGAGGATTACATGCTCGTTAACATGAACACATGGTTTTCATTATAGCGTTTCCACTTATAATCGTATATCCATTATACCTGAGGACTTTATTAAAAAATAGTTTAGAGTATTTTTCTTACGCTCGTGATTGATTTCGTGACTATCTCAATTTATTCAAATGTATTATGTTGATAATAAAAAATATTTTCCTGAATAATGCTTCAAAAAGATAAAAAAATAGAAAATATAACGCCTTGTAGCACTCGATTTCAATCGTGTCTGAGAGCTAGGTGACCTGATGATGGAGTGGAATAGTGATTTTAAGGATATTCACTTATATCAGTATCAGTATCAGTAGCTTCAAAATATATTTATAACAATATAGTATTTGTAAGACAACATATTAGTCTTTATAAACAAAAAGTGGACATAAACAGTCGACTTACAAGAAATGGTCATAAAATAGTGTCATCTGCATATCGTCTGCGTAAGGTACAGGGATCATTTGTGGGATTGAGTATACGCTTTTATAATATGATTCCTAAGGTGATTTTGGACCTGCCAATGCACAAGTTTAAAGAATTTGTTAAAACACATTTATTACAGCGAGGTTACTATACAATTGATGAATTTTTTAATGACAAGGTTGCTTGGAAGCATCCGGCTCCGCTTTCAGCTCTCACAAGATAGAAAAATGAATGTTAAAATGCAAAATGTAAATTGTTGATGTTTGAAAAGAGCAACTGCTGAGTTTCTTGCCGGCTTCTTCTCGGTAGAATCTGCCTTCCGAACCGGTGGTAGAATCACTACAAACAGACAGACTTGACGTTTCAAAAGTGCTTATATTAATCCTACTTGAAATAAATGAATTTTGAATTTTGAATTTTATCGTATTTATTTATTTGTTATTCATTATATTTGTTTATTAAAACAAATATAATATACGTTATGTATTTTATACATTCATCGTATATCGTAGATCAGCCGACATTTTTCCAATAAGTGGTCGTTTTTAATATTTGTACAAAAATTGGTGATAAGGTTTCTCTTAAAAATATTGATCACTATGGCTCACAAGGTCATGAGTCTGTAGGCCAGAAAATCTTCGAATTTTGGGTTGCTGTTATCCAAGACCGTACCACGCAGAGCCCCGGTTATTTTCACTAACATCTACACATAATCGTAAAAGCCTGCCCCCCACATTTGAGAAGCTGGATGGGTCTATGGTCTGAAGCCGTCTCTTCTATGAGAGAGGAGACCTGTGCAGCTGCGCGTATAAATAAGATGGGTTATAAGAAATAACATATTATAACGCAACGATATTTTACTGGCAAGGCACTCTGATTTATTTTTTGAAATATCACGATCTAGAAGTAGACCAGTTGTATTTTTGTTTCCCTTTATATGTTCCCTAGATTTTAAAGTTATAGTGGTTCAATCTGTCCACGAAATAGTTAGACTGGTATTCTGGCCAAAATGTGACCGATTTTGGTATTGAATCATATAGGTTGGCTTTGAACGAGCATTCTAGAACGCTTTTAAATTTTTTTAAAATTCAAATTTCTCAGAGAACGTTGCCTATTATTAAAATTTTTAATAATTGCCTCGTGGTTGGCATGTTGAACTATACGATTCAAAGATCCAGCGTGCGATTTACCGTAGAAATTTGTATTGGGTTTTACTGTCGAAAAATTCCTTTTTAGCCTGAGGATAGGATATTTGCGGTGCTCATACTCTTAACTGTATTTGGGATATTAACACGTTTTTAAGCGCATTTCGACCAAAAAAAAGTCGAAGTTTAGGTATAGAGTAGCTTGCAGAAGTTTAAAATTTGTAATAATAAACAATCACTTTGTGGCTATTAGAATGTACTAAGACATATTTGTCATAAATATACACCATATTTATGGCATATTAGTAGCCAAGCTTCAATATACTTAGAAAGGATTTATTTCGTCGAACATATGTATTTTTTATGTTTGTTCTCCAATTTCCCCATTTGTAGACTGATTTTATTATTTTCGAGATACTCACAAGGCAGCCTTATTTTCATCAAGTCTGGATATGATGAGAAGATCCCTTGGACATCTAGGGAAATCTTTTGCTTTTATAGCCATACAGTGTTTGTCGAATTTTCTGAAATGAAATAAAATCTTAAAATGATTTATGTGCTAAGGTCTAAGATTTTTTTAATACATAACATGATTTTAGACTATTAATCAATCTAACTCGGCTTTAAGCACACCCACATAATACGTTTCTTCTACGTGCCAAAGGCTGTAAGATAATTGGTCATGCAATAAAGTAAAAAAAAACGTTTACTATTAGAGATTTGGTTGTTTCGTAGAACAAAAAAAAAGAATAAAAGCTATAATCCCGCCTCGAAGCACGGTATCATTAAAATAAACTCGTCTTACAAAGCTAAAAAACGACATTCACGTTTTGGAAAAGTCAAAAAGGGATTACGGGAAGCGTTAACAATGAGTTCCGAAGCTATACCTATTTACTTTTCGCCGGTCGCGTCGAGTGGCAGACTTTCCTCTCGCTTACATACATTTCATGAGCTATTACACACCGCCCTACTGTGTAGATCATATCAGATACAACCTTAGAGCTGCTACAACGAAAAATATCTAAAAGCTCGTTTACTTCTCGTATCAGCTCTTATAAAGTTTATATTTGTTAGATTATGTTTATATTGGTGGTAGGCTTGGTGTATGCGGAATCATACATATATTATCTTGGGTTTGGTATGTTTTGAAAATCATACAATTTGAAATTTTTTTTTCTCACGAAGAAAAAAAAATAAAAATGTATAAAATTGTTAGTTCAGAGTAAGGATACAGTAGTCGTCCTTATTGACCTATGTATATTAGGAAGGGACCGACATAGCATCTATGCACAGTCGCGACACTGTCGGCATATATCACTAGATCAAAAGTGTCGAAATGAAGTGTTCTTGATTAGTATATAAAAAAACTCGAAAAGCACCGCCAAATTGAATATGACCAAATTGGGTAATCGCCCCCTACTTGGGGCGTATTACGGTTAAATAGGGTTATATATAGATACTTTTGATTCCAAATGAAAAAAAAACAAATAAAAAAAATAAAGGATTCGGAGGACTACATACTACAAGAAAATTGATGAATATTAGATTTTTACAAAAACAAACTAAGTATACTTAATAAGACAATAGTTTACAGATATTTTTGACACAGTCGTACATACTGTACTGATTCGTTAACTTAAAACGAAAGCTACTGGGGTAAATTTTAATATGCCAATATCCAATAACATGTCGAAAGGTATTTTGTACATGTGTATATTTAAAAGTGAAAATACCTGTTGTGGGAAAAACAACAAACCTGTCCAAATGCTATCTTGTTTGGAAAATATTGAAGTTCCGTCAGTTGGCGGAAACGCGTGTTAGTGAAATAATTGCAGCGTTAAATGGGTATTATTAATTGGCATTTACAGCTCAAGTAGATAGTGTTTAGCCACAATATAGCGGGATTTAACTGAGAACTTGTAAAATTAGTCGATCCTTCTTGCTGTGACAACGCAACATTAGCAGATAAATAATTATTTATGAAAATATATTATTACTTTAGTTTTAATAAACGACTACGCCTGTGTGGCCTTTATTAAATACTACACTACGAAATAAACACCACGGACCCACGGTTTGGTGAAGCATTACAGATTAACACATATTGTATATTAGTAAAAATAATAGTTTTATTTGATTTTTATGTATCAGAATGTATTTCCATAAGCTTTTAAGATACACCCGTTTTTGAGATAGATCTTCAAACGCATTTTACAACAACTTAAAGGCACACCAATCGTTGATTTGCTAAATTCAAAAAATTTTTGCTAATAAACAGAATTATTTTTTCCATGCTGCTATAAAGTCTTCAGATTTTACTTAAACCAGGGTAAAACAAAAAAAAACATTTTTTTAAAAAAAATATATCTATTTTTACCTACCCAGTTTGATTAAAAGTAATTTACAGGCATTGAAATAGAAGTTACTTTTATCCCGAATTCATAAAGTAAAGGGCTAAAGGCACACAACTAACAAACTGAAGCAGAAAAAAAAACAATTTCACGTTTCAAGATATCGTTTAGTTAAATCGATGTTTTAATATTTAGGTATTTTTGTAATCTACATATTTTTAATAATGATAGCAAACAGATTATTTATCTGAAATATTTGCATGTTACGTATATTCGATTCTCACCCTCTGATTATATAGAATACACCCCTACTACGATAATTTACACCTCACCTTTGAGTATCAGAATACAATCAAGCTACAGTAAAACGGACCTAACGTTGCCTATTTTAAGCTCTACGTCATACAGCTAGCGCCCGGAACGAAATTCTGGATTAATAAAAGTTGGTAGTACGGAATGGAAGACTTTAATATCATAGCAATTAGGTTCATAACGCTTTAAAGTAATAGGTACGTAGTGTTTCGAAACTCGAAAGCCATCAAGTCTTGCGAGGTGTGCTTTCACGTACGGGAGTGTTGCAGGTAAGATTATAAGCCCCAATACTTCACGGGGCTTATGAATTCACTTCTATAATATTCGACCAAAGCTTAGTTAAATTCTCTGGGTGCTTTTGAATATGTGCATCTAAGTAGATCTTTGAAGTACCCTATGATGGCATTAAATTAATTAGCAAACAATGTTAAAGCCTGCTCGATTTATCTCGCTGTAGCAAATTTAGTAAGCTGATTTAAGATGTAGTTTTATTATATACTAGCGTACCCAGCCCGCTTCGCCGGACTAGATTTTGCTTTATTTTATTTAAACAATATTAAATTTTTTATTTAAGTCTCCATAATATAGTAAATCATTTATACACCCCTAGAATACACCCCTATATTTAGAATATTTCTCCGTATTCATTCTCTCCTAATCTCTTCTCGAGCAGGTGAAGATCATTATCTACACCCATGTGCACCCAACAATAGAATATCATCATAGTAAATAAAATCTGTATTTGACAGTTCAAAAATAGGAGTGCTCCGATCGTCACCAAACTTTACAGGATTACTCGCCAGGTCAATCCGGAGATTCCCTGAAAGTTTCATTGAAATCGGTCCAGCCGTTTCGGAGCCTATACGGAACATACCCACACACTTTTTCTTTTATATATATAGATAGAAGAAGATAGATAGATATAGTTGCTTTTCGTGCATTGACTTAGTTCACTAACGTAGAATAGGTTAATGCGTATCGAAAATTGTATAGCGAATTATTATTGTTCACACGTGATAATAATATTTAAAGCCTTACAGCATCAATTGAGCAGCGCGGTGAGTACGTTTGAAACCTCTCCTGTAAAAGAGCCTGCCTGAGAGATGGAGATGAAAATTCAACGCAAATTCACGATGCTTTTACGACAACAAACGACCTTAAGTACTAATAGCCCTGCGCTTGGGATTCATCTTCAAAAATGCAAAGTGATTAACTATCATAATCAATCAAAGTGAAGGACATATATATTGTAGGTGCGGCGTTGGATTGCAAACTCGATTAAATTAATGTTCGATTTCCTTTTCTCGTCATAAGGTGCGCTCCTGCTCCTAACGTACAAATTTCTTGCTGCCTTGATAGAAAGGAGTTTATTTATTTGACGCGTGCGTTTGTGTATATATTGTAAGCCCTCAGTAATATTTGTAAGTTTGTTGTGGTCACTTCTTAGACCAGGGCGCGTTTGGAACCCTCCTAAATTTAGTTTTAAGTTAACGAATGTAGTTATCACCATCGCCTTGCATTAATAGTAACATATTATATCTATGAACGCTTCATTGTGTCTACATAATTAAAAATTAAAAAAATGATGTATTATACGGTAGGTACTTACCACCGGTGGTCAAGTCGTGATATAATTACAGTTTCTGATTGTTCCACTACATGTTAGCACTTGACTGTAATCTTACCTGGTGGTAAGTTGTAATGCAGTCAAATGTGTTAGTGGGCTAAACTGTGTTGTATGACAGTTATTACCACACCCCTAATTGGTTTCGTGGCATCGTACCGGAACGCTAAGTCTAATAAACAAGCAAGAATAATTACGATAGTATTTTTATTGATATGGATGACAATAATATACTGGAAACTTAATCATTTGACCCCGCTATTTTAATGTGAATTCTACTCTAGCGGGTCCATTTTGAGCCCTTTTATTTACATTGATAATAGCAGTATTATTTTAGTATCCTGGCCGCCAATACACGCTTTTTCGCTTCCGCCAAACAATCTACTGAAATCCCTTAGCCAATCTCTTTTAAATAACATGCGTTTACTTCCCGAAGAGAATACTTAGGGTATATTGAAGTGAAACTTCTTTAGAGTCGTTGTCATTTCAAATTCGTTGAAACGAAAAAATAAGTCCATAGAGACACAAACACATAAATGTGACAGAGTGAGATAAAAAATATTATACATTTTTACCTATTCTAGTTACCATGGAAACTAAATAATAAACCTTACATTCATCCTAAGAGTTCTGATACTCTACATCCACCTCAATCTCTCGTAGGCTACTTTTCAGAAGTTATTCTTTTGCCCTGTGCGAATAAATTGCACAGGTTTTTTTTTTAATAATTGGAGTAAATATCAAACTTACATTCATGAAACAAAAAACCTGAAAGATTCATGAAACAAAAAAAGACATAGTAAACTTAAAATTCTTATTCCATAATATAACTAATTTCCAGTTTAGTTAATAAATTGCTACAGAATCATGTTGGTACACAACAAAGATAGGTAAAACATCAGATAAAAATGATTATACATATATATGAAAGTTATGTAGTGTAAATCAATGTAAGTCTCGGTGCAAGCCCCTCACAAAGCCTCCGTTCGTATGTAAGACGGCCGGGCGTGGGACTGTTTAACAATTGCTTAGGAGGAGAGCTATGTGACAAAGGACCCTCACGTGGCGTAGCGCGCGCGAGATCTAGATTTAAAAAATGTCTGGCTTTACTCCGGTCGAAAACTTGGGTACTTGACGCTTTTATCTTACTAGGTTACTCTTGTTTATTAAGGTTAAACGATGATATATTGAAATGAATTATTTTCTGTGTTGCGTTGGGGACTGATTGAGAAATAATCATCTACTTATGAGTAGAGATCAGTGCCCTAATTAAGTGGTTTTTTTTTCTCTCGTTAAGACACAAATCAAATTCACTTTGGCGGAACTCTTTTCATTTGTTAACTAATAATAATTAATTAACTGTACGAAATTCGAGTAATTCATAACTATAAGCTTTTTTATCGTTTATGTAAAACTTTATGTTACAATATTATTTTTCTAGAAGCTTACGTTGCATAAAATCTTGGAACTTATTGAGAGCTCTCTCACAGCGTCAACTCGGGCCAGGGTCTTCTCTGGTGAAGACGAGGAATAAGTTGTCTCATTCCATCCGCGGCTTCATACGTGCTAATTTCCATCCTTCTGTACCCTACGTTATTTTTTTTTAATTCATAATTGATGGACCTAGCAGATATCCCACTTTATGGTAAATGAAAAACCATTGCCTATAAAAAGAGCAAAATTCACGAAAAGAAACACATCCTGCAGTGTTGCCCTGTGTTCATCAACCTGAGATGAAGATGCCAAACCTTAGGCATGTAACTGCATCGGCTACCACGCCCTTCAGACCGGAACACAGTATTGGGACGATGCTGTTTAGCGGCAGAAATAAGCGGCAGCTTTACTACTACCGAAGTGGAGGCCACACTAAGAGGCATTCAATGGTTGACGATGTCCCTGATTTCTTCAGGAAGCACACAACCCAAAAAAAAACAAAAATACAAAAATACAATAAAATAACAAACAGGGCAGTAGGTAGGCAAGCCCGCGTAGCCCTCTTTTATATTTTTACGTGATTAATTTTTCGACTCGCCTGCTGGTTTATTTTGTATTGAATTGATTCTGTTATGACATACGTATCATCCGCGCGGTTGAAAGGTGACTTTGTTACAAAATGTCATGTGTGCAGTTAAATAAGCGAGCGTGAAACGATTCACGTAAACAAAAGAAATCTCCATACGTGTTAACAAACAACAGACTTGTTCATTCTATATACCTGATGGAATATGTCAGTTTGCTTCTGCAGGGAAATCTATTTATGTGCAATGTAATTATAACACAGTATCTCAAGCAAATATTCCATGACACAACAGTGTGCGCTGTGATGTTCCAGTATTGGGCTGAATCGGAAGTTATAATTTTTTAAATAGCGAAGGTTATTGAATCCAATGTTGAATTTATCAGTTTTATTCGATATGGAGTCATACTGTTGACGGCTTTGATTTACGATAGCCTTTGCCGAAAACGACCACCTAGAAAAAAATGTACCTGCACCTGACAAAATATAGTATTTTCACTCCTTTGTATCTCCGAGTATGTTAACGATAAACGACCGTATTTCTGTGATTTTAACCGCCTCTTATTATAAGCTCATAGATATTTTAATATGTGCACATTTTTATGCACCTATCCATCTACTAAAGCAACCCTTAAAGGTTCAAAATAAATAAAATGTATTAAAAGAACCACGGTACACACGATGGAAGCGCGTTTCTAAATAATGTTTCCACCTTTACTTATAAGAATAGCTACAAACGACGTATAAGTGTTTATGGATATTTCAATGCTATCTTGATTAACATTGGGTAATGATTACGGCATTTATGACATATGCTCAGAGTGGAACCTTGAACCAAGTCTCATGAGTTGACATACAGACGTATTTTAAAAAGCGCGCTAAAAATGGCATTCATCTGAAAAATTACTGAAGGGCACCAGTGAATGCCTCGCTAGAAGTTATGTTACAATTTATAGTCGTTAGACATTTCACATATTAAAAAATCTTACAAGGCACTATTTGTTGTTTAGAAAGTAAACATTTTGAAGTTATGATAACCAGTGTGCAGGACTTCGACTTCAATTTCGGGGCCGACTTAAATTTTCTAAGCTATGTGCGTTTTAAGTAATTAAAATATCACTTGCTTCAACAATGAATGAAAAACATCGTAAGAAAACTTAGCATGCCTGAAAGTTCTACATAATGTTTGAAAAGGTGTGTGGAGTTCACCAATCCCAGCGTGGTGGACTACGGCCATAGCCCTATTCTCATTGTGGGACGAGACCCGTGCCATGTTGTGGGCCGGTAATGGGTTGAAACATCTATTATTTCGCTGGTAGAAAAAATAATATTATCTTAAAGTGTAATGAGCTATAGAAATAATTGAACGGATTTCGACCAATTAATATAAAAAAATAAAACTAGCTGTTCTCAGCAATTTTATCTCCGTTAAGGGTCGTAGTATTCAGCATAATATTGGCCACGGATACCTTACATATGAACTATGATTGTATTCACAATCTTGGCTTAAGCGTCGTTAAATGATTGAGTAAAGTAATTACGAATGTTTACGTTCGCAAGAAGTGGCCTCTTGCGAACGCACATAAATCAATCTTAAGCTATCTAAGGGTCAAGCCACATTACTAGCGAACGCTTCAAAAGTACCTATTTGCGAGTCCATTAAAATCGCTCACTTAGTAAGATTTAAAAACACATAATCAACCGATTGACGTCCACGGCTGGATATAGGATTGTAGGTAATTACATAATCCATCGTCCGGGGCCGCTTTGCTTCCAGCAGTTCCCAGCTACTCGTTTGATGTAGTCAGCCCACCTCATGGGGAGTTATATGTGCCCCCCCCCCATTGCCACTTCAGCTTCGGGACTCGTGGACCCTTGTTCTTCAACGGATCTGCTGATTCCTGATACTGTTATTACATGAAGATACTCTCAGCGTAGCTCACTCCATCGCCCGCTGAGTGACTTTACTCCTTATTATGAGGTCTGGAGTAGGCGACTAAACTCCAGCACTAATTAGTGCTGTCCTGAAATCCATTAGCGTAACAACCGGGTTTCAAAAGCATATGCCTAGGACTGTAGAGGGCCGAACAGGATGCTGGAGAATCTTAAAAAAAAATATTATTACAGAAACTTCCTAAATTTATTACGCATATGTACATTTACCTACTGTACAATGTACATACGCTAAGTGAAAAAAAATTATAAATGTATTAAAAGAACAATGGCCACTTTGGAATTACCTCATCAGAAATAGTTAAAGAGATGAGATTGGCTGAAGTCACCAAAATATAAAAAAACACACAATGGGAACTTCAAATAAAAAGATATAAGGTTATTAACGTAATATATATGCAATAATGCGGCCCCAAACAAGGTGGACAGATGACATCAGGCGAGTAGCTGGGAGCCGTTGGAGGCAAGCCGCCCAGGACCGTGCATTGTGTAACTCCCTACAAAAGACCTATGTCCAGCAGTGGACGTCAATTGGTTGAGATGATGTCATATCATCATCATCATCATCTCAACCAATAATATGTAATAATTTTAATGTATGATTATTGTATTTGTATTTTTTTTAAACCCAGGATAGGTTTAGGCAGGTTTACGCAGGACACCATTTGATAAATTTGTCTTTAATAACTAGTATAGTTACAACACTGTCTAAGCTCCGAAATTCTACTATTCTATTCTACTATTCTTAAACTGCTTGGTATTTACTAGATGGCATGAACATCGAGAGTGAAGCAAAACCCTATTTCATATTGAAAACAATGTTTTATTTAATTCCATCGTTCTTTTAAATTTTACTACCCTTAATTAAATACCGTCCATACGTACCATGCGCTATTGTAATTTGAAGTTTACTGCAAATACTTTAGTATCAAAGGTATGTAGTACAATTTAACAATTGAAAGGCGACATACTTTAGGGGAAGAAAGTTGCTCGACGGGTTCTTTGATTCTTTATAATCTTTTTTAAATCCTCACAGTACAGTTTCATACCGGCATTTCTCATTCGTACGCTTTTAAGCCTTACGCCTGTTTAAAGTTCATTTTTACGGTCTGGCAGAATTCTAATTAGCTACAAAATTTTATAAAACTACCAGATGGTCCTGTGGACTGTTACAAATTTAGATTTTCTTGCATTTTCTGCTGTTTATTTTCCTAATTTTCTTTTTATAAACTAGTCTTTATTGAAACAAACAAATTCAAATCGGGCCAGTCAACCGGCTTAAAACAAGTTCACATGCAGACGAAAGTTTCCGTACCAAGGAACAATATAAAACTACAATGAACTAAGCATTATTATTTACTGTCACTTGAGGCTTAACACCTTCGCCTCAGGTTGAGGGACACGGGGCGGTAAGATGCAGGACGCCTATATCCATGGACGCCTAGCGAAGTGTTGCTTTGTTTTTAGGTGATGGCTTTCTACATAACATCCCCATCCCTACTAATATTATAAATGTGAATGTAAGTTTGTTTGTTACGCTTCCCGCGAAAACTACTGAACCGATCTTCATGAAACTTTTTAAACATATTCTTGAAGGTATTTGAATATAGTAAACTTTTCATTAAAAAAAAAAATTACGTAAGATAAAAAAAATGTTTGTGAAAAGATCCAAAATCACATATATGACTTTAGGTGTAGACTATGTAGCAGTACGCTGCCTCCCAAAATTACGCGGGCGAAGCCGCAGGGCACATCTAGTCAGTTTATATTTGCTTGGTCCGACGATTAATTCTATTATCTGCCAATTAAAAAAAAACACGTCATTGTTATCGACGACATTAAAAGACTTTTCTTATATGGAAAACAATATTATACACCGATAGAAATAAACAGTTTAAAATTACGTATATTACTGCCAAGACAGCCCACTGACATACAGACGAACTTGGACACAGCAGGTGCACGAGAACTATATTACACTAGTAGAAATAGTATCGTATACTTTGAGTCTTTAAAAATACTGCTTTTTCACTTGCACAGTGAAATACTTTCACTTCATTGTATCAGTGTTTAATAATGCTAAATGGGAAATTCTTAGATAAACAAGGTTTTTAATTAAATTGCAGTTTGCGCTCGTATTACTCGGCATTCCTGAAACTGAGTACGTAGAGCTTTGTATAGAGGATTGGATTATATTTAAAAGCTGTGAGTGGCTTGTAACGCAACCTATACTTTAATATAGTTTTGTAAACTGATTATTAGTTTTAATCCCCATATTCATTTAAGCTATGCGAGGACGCTTGAGCTTTTGAAGCTTTTGATACCGACTAATAATTTACGCCTCATTTCAGAGGCGATTTCAATATTATGCTTTCTGTTAAATGTTTTAAGGGAACCTAGATTCCCAGAATCAATCAGGATCTTACTTCATTTTTATCTATAATAACATTAGTATGGATAATCCTATTAAATTTTATGACATTGTAAAAAAGGTTTTAGTTGTTATATAAAATAAAATAGGTGTGCCATGTATGCCAACTTTATTTATTCAATTATACCCTGCGTCCCGCTGTCACTGACACAATGCGTATTGAATTTTCATAATCTTATTTTCTGCACGTCTCCTTGCGGCTTGCATACGCGACGCAAAGGTTTTATAAGTGTCACGTAAAATGAGCACTGACTGTCGAACACAGTGGGCAGTTCATACATTTACACGCAATTACAATTATAAATTTACGAACTCTGTACCCCGTTGGTCTAGTGGTTAGCAGGTGTCTTACGGATCTCGAAGTTTTTAGCCTTGTCTATATGTAGGTACTCATCTACTAATTAATACGCGAAAGTTCATTTATTATTACACAAAAGTGTTTAGTCTCACAGCGTGAGGTCTTCTTTTGCGGCGATCCACCAACGATAACATGTTTTTGAGCACTATTTATCCAATATGGCGGAGATATTATAAAAGGAATTAAAGTAGAGAACAAAACTCGAAAGAACAAGTCGAAATCTTGTAGGAACAACTACTTTCGCTTTACTTTCAAAGAAACCCCCTTTATAGCTCAGATGACAATGTGTACATATATAATAACTTACACTACGTATGTGGCTAGAAGTTAGCATGTTCAATTTCGAATCCTGTTTTGATTCCCGGATCGAGCAAAAATTGTGTAGGTATTGGTTTGGATTTTTATCTTTACTTAAACTTTCTGAATTGGCGTTATCCACCCCTTGCCTCGAATAACACGTTAAGCCATTATGCTCGGTTATCATCAATAACCCACCAACCTACATTGAATGAGCGTTGTGGGTCTACACTCTAAAAATACGCTCTCTTATTTGAGAGGAGGCCTGTACCCAGACATTAGACGTTTCGATTTTATTCTATTGGTGTGAATGCGTGATAAGAAGCCCTATTGGTTATGAAATAACCTGACAAGCACACGATATCGCTGTGACTCCAGACTGAGACAAAATCGAATAACGTGCTAACCTTATTTTGCGAGCGAATGGTTTTTGAACCGACTTCGAGACAGCAAGAAGATTAAACTCAAGCTTTAATTATATATTTCGTGGATATTTACTCATAGCATGACATAGGACTTTTGCGTCAGCTTCTTTTCAGTCAATTTACAATCAGCATTTTGTCACTACGTTGGGAGACCAGACTTCACTGTTTAAAACAACCTGAGAGGTAGGACACGAATTTTTCTATAATGACGGGATAATGGGTAGACATAAATCTCACATGACTCGCATGCTAGCCCTACTTTTTGAATAAAGAATTCTAATTGTATTTGTAATTCTAGGAAAAAAACCTATATTTATTTTTCATATTAACATTTAGTATAGAATGATCTGATGATGTTAACCGATTCTATACACTATATAATATAAGAGACGGCACACGACTCTGCTAATCTGTGGATGCAGTGTAAGTGGGATGAGAAGTTTTAAGGAAGGCAATTATCGAAATATTTATGATAAATTACAAATTGCATTTAGTAGCCGTGTTCAGAGTCCTAACAATTTTGAATTGGAAACATAATATACTTCCTAGATATAAGTTTGTTTGTAGGTATAGGTACGTGTGTTACAGCGTGGAAAAGCTATATTGGGATAGCATAAATAAATCGACTACGTTGGTTAAGTTATCCAAGTCGATAGCTGTATGGGTGACATACTTTTAAGATTTACATTTGACCTTAATATTTTAGATGTGGACTTTATTTTTAAGTTGAAGCAGTGGAATTAGGTCTATACTCTGTGTCTCTCCTATGATAAAAGAGGCTTGCACCTAGGCAGTGCGGTAATAATTTTTATTTTTTTTATTTATTTATTTCATCGAAAAAAAAAAAAGAAGTAAAACATTTAAAAGGTGTGAAACATAAACTCTTAAGAGTTTTACCGTTACACCCTGCACCGTCGACAATCATTGGGCGTGAATACAACTCGCTAAATGCTAAAATTACATTTATGCTAAAATAAACTAACTAATGATCATTAACTTATGACAAATGGAGATAAATAATAAGTACTTAACAAAAATTTACGCCTAAATGTGCGTAGTATAAAAATAAGTACTTAGGTAAAAAAAAAATGGTTTATAGTAAAGGTTTTCACACATTAGCCTGTAACTATTTCCCAATATAACCATGCTTTCGTGCTGCTAATGAGTGTGTGTCAATATAGACTTATCTCAAAACACGACGTTATCTTGGTATCGCGATGCGTAAGCCCGACGGCATAGATCATAGTTCTCGAGAATATTTGCTCATCTAGTTTATTGTCGATGATTTATATTGGGTTGGTTTTCATGATACTAAGTTTTCATGATAGTTAATATGATAACGGCCTAGTTAGTATGGTCAGCGCAGACTCTGCGTCAAACAAACAGCATCATTCTCATTGCCCATTTTTAAAATAAAGCTTTTGTCTATTATTAACTTAAATATTTCACATTGGCCGGGCATCGCGTCTCTACTGTCACAATCCTAGACTAATATAGTGAATAGTGTTCAGTTTAGATACGAGATATCTATATGCAATTTAAAGCCATAGATTGATTTTGCATCTACACCATACAAAAATAAATCTTATTTTTTCTGATTTCGGGCGTTAACGTTAACTAAAAATCCTGGCTTTGTAAACAAATTGTCACACCTTAAACATTTAAATTGACACCATTTATTTGAACATTTACCCTCAAGATAAGAAATCAGTGAGTTAAAATGAATTACGTATAACGGTATATGTATGTATGCTAGAGTTAACACCAAAAAATAGCAATACAAGCGGAGTTTTACCCTCGGTCTGCGTAGCTCCTTACAGATATTATTAGCACAGCAACTAAATACGTGTACAAACATGATACCAACAAGCTAACGTCATGACTCCTAGCAGAGAATAAATATGTAGTACTTACGTTCCAGGAAAGATGTGCCTAATCTTTGTTAGAGTTGCCCCTACCACGAAATGGCAATATTATATACCTACTTAGAATTTATAATAATGTAAACTGACTTAATTACGTTAGTATGTTTAACTACGAAACGTAAACGACGTGGCTGCCGGACACATGAGACTACTCACCAATGCCACAGGTTAACACTGGATGGCGCTTTCTTAGACGCCCTTGCATGCCCTTGAAGTGGTTCTCTATTCATAGGCCTTGGTTTTCCACTAACCATAATCCACCTGGGATGTTCTCTCAATTATCACTATTAAATAAAATTAAAAAAAAAGTCATTGGCGTTTCGCAAATCGCTTGGTTAGGCACTGGGTTTTACAGACAATATCATCTGCCCGAGGTATAAAAATTATCCTTGTTTTGTATCAATTTAATGAACATCGTGGAGTTAGGAATAAGGTTAGCTCTAAATTGCTCTTTGGCTAACCGTGGGACACTCAGAAGCTTGTAGTATTAAATAATTATGAGGACAGGCGATAGAATAAGGATTTATAGCTACTGAATCGTATAATATATCAATGCAGAGAAACATACACGATTGAATAGCATTGGGAAATATTTGGAAAATCCAAAAGTGCACGCCATCTAATTATACCGTTAAGAATAATAGGCTTCCATTCCTCAAAATACTGAAGCCTATAAAAAAAAAACTCGATAAGTGAAGTATTTCGCTCGTTATCGTGACCACAAGATACGGGATCCGCACATACAGACACACGGACGTCCAAGACAGAACTTTTTCAAACAATTTTTTAATTAGATTAAATAATAAAAAGAGATTTAAAAATATTTGTCTATTTATATTCACTTATAAAAGCAATAAAGAATAAAAAAGTGACATTTTAAGTTGGAGAATCACTCGGTGTGTGTAAACTGACAGTAATACCCACCTTAACTCTTCGCTTATGAGGCGTGCAATAAGAGTAGAGTAACAAGCATCAAAAATCAAAATCAATGTTTATTATTGTGCTAGAACCTGTTTTTTGACAAAATATTAATTATGCCAATACCGATTTTGATCCTTTTTCTTGAGAAAGATGGCCTTTCCCTTTCCTAGCATGATATATTAATAGGCTGAGGACGAATTTATGATTAATAAGTGAGTTTAAATAATTCGACTTTAGATTATAGTAGGGGCTACGCTTCAAATAAGTCCGCTAAACTGTTTGTGAAGTGACAATAAACGGTTGATAACTTGATACGGTGGATTTACGCCAAAATAAATTGAATAAAGTTTTTGACGTTTCTAATTTTGGCAATCATGTTAGATAAGTATCTATATAAGTATATAAGTAGTAAATATGTGTCTATAAATAAGTTTCCAGGGTCTTACCAATTAATTTAACAAGCCCTGTGCTTATTAACAGGTAAATATCTATATATCATATGTATTGTATACCAGTAGCAATTTAATCTGTGCATTGCCTTTCACCCAGTCACCGTAGTATTTTTTTTAAAGTTATAGATAAAAATTATAAAAAATAAATTTAAAAAAGGAATAAATAAACTCACCCTACAGTACAAATGTTCCATAAGTACATAACTTATGGATTATTTTTATTTAAAATGTTCCATAAGAATTATTTTTACTCTTAGACGAATATATAATTCTAGTATCAGTCATAGTAATGCCACCGCAACGGGTTGCTCGCAGTCCATCTAGGGTGTTTATTTAATTAAAAACGCACATAACTCCAAAAAGTTACAGGTTTGTGGCGGCGATCGATCGAAGGAAATTCCGAAGCAAAACTACTCGGCTATCATATCAGTCGATTATAATAATATTATAAAAGGTATAATCAACTTATTTGCGCTATTATAACAACGACAAATCACTATCTGGTACTTTAAGTGTAATTTAACTGTATTATTTATGAATATATTATGAATTCAATACATTTAATACACTTTCACAATTTATATTACATTGAGTAATCACTAATCATGGTATGATGATTATTATATTGATATTAGTTTGAGTGTCTTTGATATTCGTAAGTGGTGGTTTGTTAATCATATAATTAATAAAATAAATAAATATACTACGACATTACACACATCGCAATCTAGCCCCAAAGTAAGCATTAGCTTGTGTTATGTGTACTTAGATGTCTGATGATTAATATACATGCATACTTACAATATATATATAAACACCCAGACACTGAAAATCATTCATGTTCAACACACAAACATTTTCCAGTTGTGGGAATCGAACCCACGGGCTCGACACACCTCAGAAAGCAGGGTCGCTGCCCACTGCGCCAATCGGCCGTCAATTAATACACTAGATACCAAAAAAAAACATCATAAACATTAGACTAACGAACATCCCACAGCTGGGCACCAGTCTACAGTTACAAAAAAAAAGATATTATAGAGCTTGTGTATTTAACACCATGCTACTCCGCGAGTTAAGGGTTACGTCACAAACTTCAACGTACAGATAAAAATTGTATCATATATGTAAATCTCAATAGCTAGGTTTTAGGTAAAACACAGAACAATAATGTAACCAAAAGATAGGAACAAATAAAATCTTAAGAAACATCATTCCGATTACCGGATATAAGTAGTATCTAGATGAGCCCCCTTTCTTTTAACGGCAAGAGGTACATCTTTCAAGGCGAAAACAACAATACAAGTTGAAGTCGAATCTTCTTCCAGTTTGAAGAAAACTCTGTGCCACCTCCACGTAACGTGAGATAAGAGCACCAAACAGAAGAGTATCCGTTGATATGGAGTAAAGTAGGTAGAGCAATAATTGTTTAATTGTAGAATTAACTTGCTTAGCGGTGACGGTAAACATCGTGTGGAAATCTGCCTGAGAATTCTCTGCAATGTTCTCAAAGGCCTGTGAATAAATAAATAAATATACTACGACAATACATACACACATCGCCATCCAAAGTAAGCGTAGCTTGTGTTATGGATACTAATATAACTGATTTTTACTCATAATATATAGATAAACACCCAGACACTGAAAACATTTATGTTCATCACACTAACATTTCCAGAATCATAAGGGTTAAGGCCGTAGTCCACGACCCTGGCCCAGTGCGGATTGGTGGACTTTACACGCCTTCGAGCACATTATGGTGAATTCTCAGGCATGGAGGTTTCCTCATGAAGTTTTCCTTCACCGTTGAAGCAAGTGATAGCTCAAAACGCACATAAATTACAAAAGTCAGAGATGCGTGTTAGGATTTGACCTTGGGCCTCCGCCAGAGTAGCTGAAGTCCTAACATCTAGGCTAAATAATAATTATCATAATTTTATGTATGAACAATATATATTATATATAATAATTATAGGTGAAGTATTCTAATAATTTATACCATGTAGTTTAGTTTGCAATATTTTTATGTAGGTAGTAATTTTTATTGCCGCACCCACCCGTTCCTTACAAAAACTACTATCGCCAAAGGTTGTCTGGGAGAGATCGCTTTAGCTATAAGACCGCCTTTGCACACCTAAACTAGTTTTTTATTAATTTTTATTTGTAAATGTGTTTCTTTGTATTTTGTTTTTGTGTGTGCAAAAAAGAATTTAATAGTAATAATAATAATAATAATAATTACCGCCATGTGGAATGTTGAGTCAACCGTTACTGTTCCGATCGTCGTTTCAGTCAATGGTCTTCTCGCGAAAAGGTTCGACCAATTTCTTAAGAAGCTTTCGCTTGGTTGTTAAATCAAGGGTCGGATACAGAAGGCAGTAGTCCTTGAAACGGCGCGTATTGTGAGGAGGTTCCTCACTCTGGAGACCTGAGCAACGGTTGCTTGGGCATTCAAAAGCCCCGCAAGCGGAGGGTGGATGTTTTTTTTTTATATAAATATTTAATAGTGTTTTTTATTTTATTTTTAAGCATTGTTAAGAATTTAAATAAAGAATAAATGATATATAAGTAAAATAATAATAATAAATATTCAATTTAATATTTAACAAACAATCTCTAAAATTGTTTTTATCGCAGATCAAGTATTTTTCTAAAGAGTAACACCGCTTTTCAGTTCGGCTTATGTTATCCTATACTAATTGAGAAAACAATTAGAGGCGCGCCTTCATTAGGTAGGTATTAATGAACCCGTCCCCCACTCGACCCTCTAGGCCTAAGCTATCAAAAGTTGAACAAAATATTTTTGACGCGATTTGATTGAGATGTTCTACGAGGGTTCATTACGCAAGAATAATTTATCTAGGGAAGTTAACCGTCATCATATGATCAACGCATTACTATTCCTACTACTATTTACAGGGCAAGAGTATCCTGTAGAAATCTCCTTCTAATGCGCTGACGCCGGTGTCTTTTGATTTGGGACTTGTTTGAATAAAAATTCACGTAGCACGAATATTATAATAGTTGATTGTATTCCATGACTTAGTTTTCGAACATTTCAGAACCGTCTTTAAAAGTATGAATCGACAACAATGATATTAGTTTTTTACGACCACAGAACCACCAAACCACAGACCCATAGATATTTATGGTCCAGAACACAGATGAGAAATGTAAATGAATGGCCCCAAACAGTCCTATAAAAACAAAATGACATTGAAACGACTTTGCTTTACAATTAAAAAGAAAGAAATAAATATTTTCGTCATTAATAAAAGTAAAAAGTAACGCAATACAAATGCTCAAGTACTTTAAAAAAATACTGAAATCGCTAGAGGTGTCCCTATAATATTTGAAGAGTCCCCTCGATTTCTCCAGGATCCCTGAAACAGATCATAACCTGATGAAAATAGGAACACACATGGGAACTTTAAAATCTGAAACAAAAATAATTCTTCTAATCGTTATATAAATGACAGAGTTCTGAGAAAGCAAACAAAAAAACTACAACCGAATTGGTAACCTCCTCTTTTTTAATAAGTCAGTTAAAAATGGCTTAGGCAACAGCTACCACACGAGAACTCTCAAGCATATAGCTTACCGCACTAAGTTTTCCTCTAATGATAATGCAAGTCATATTCAATTGCTTAAAACGTACATAGCTCCGAAGAGTTAGAGTTGCATACCAACTACCAAGGATCGAACTCGGCCCTCCGTAAGGGAAGTGGAAGCCCTAACCACTGCGCTATTATCAATCCGTAATAATCATAGTTTACTTTCTAAAACAAAACTGAGGGGTTATACGTGGTTAAAGATCAACTAGGTCGATCCAAAACAAAATATTATTATTAAATAAATAAATAACATTGGCAGTACATGCCAGTATTTCTGATTGAAGGTCGAACACAATTATTACTTGTAGCAATTTAAAAATATCCTATGACCATGGTCAAATGATAGAAATAGATTTTACAACTACTTTACTGTTCCAAAAGTATCTAAGAAATTCAAAGTATGTCTTTAATAAATAGCCTTATATCACTCCACTGCTAGACTGAAATTTCAGTTTGCGGTTTAAGAAATTTATTGTTTTCATAAGAAAAATATTCACTTGCCTGAAAACTTAAAGCTATTTCATGATAAGAAGGTTTGCTAATTGCAATTACGAGCGTGCTTAACAAAATAAAAACTTAATTCAATATGCCGAAATAATCATATGCAGCTATCGGTAAAAAGTACACGAAAATATGAGGTATTTTTTGTAATTGTAACAAAATCCCAGTATCGCTATGCATATCTACGTCATGATGTGGATATTACATAGACGTAGAGTGACAAGATGTGGCTCAGTTTTCAGATAGGAGATATCGTTTTTATTATTCATTTAGGTTTCCCATAACCACGCTGGGCAGACGCTGTAACTACACTACTACTAGTTGCAGCACGAGTTCTTTGCAGCACGTGTACTTTGCAGCACGAGTACTTTGCAGCACGAGTTCTTTGCAGCTCGTTCTCCGTTAGACTCTCTTAGCTGAACGACACCCGCGGGAAGAGAAGCGATGGTGACCACTGTGTTCTAATCTGCCATTACTACACTCAAGTATTACTCTACTTGTCAGAGTAGAGTAGCACTTGAGAAAAGAAGTGAACATACACACGGATACTGCTCGCACACATGAGGGAATCGAACACAGGACTTTGTAATCTGCAGTTAAACTTGCTAGACCGACCAGAGTAAATAGTAAAGTCGATTAGCAAAAGTGAAGAACACTTGAAGATACATTAAGTGGACTTTGTTAATTGCATATTATATTGACGTCAAATCTTATACGAGCAACTTTTCAAGGTGCCATATTAACACCGCAGTAGCCTATAGTTGAAAAACCAAGATATTTACCACGAGCTATTTATTGTCCCCAACGTAACCGTGACTTTACATCATAGTTTTAAAATCCCACAGTTTATTTAGTTAAGATACCTTTAGTTTTTATAGGATAATTATTATCTTGTAAAAACAAACAAATGCTTTATTTTCATATCTAGTCACCAAGTGCAATGAATGGCTGAAAGAAACATCTAAATACAACAAACAAACATACAAGCTGACACACTTTTGCAATTATAATATTAATGTGAATTATCTGTGGGTCATTATTATGAAACATCACCTATACATCGGCAATCGAGGTTAAAACAACACAGACTTTATTTTACAATAAACTGAAAATGTTATTGAATCTGCCTGATTTACAATAGTGATCGGGTTGTCCGTTTTTCACTGAACATGGTGTACGCCCCATGAAATGAAAACAGCTTTATTAAAATTGAGTTATTTTCACAAAATATTAACGAGGTGAGTATTTTTTATCATAGCTGCGATTTATTTTTCTTTCGTATTCTCTTATTGGTGTATCGTTTTTTGGGACTCAGTAAATTCATTATGCACGACAAACATTTTTTTTGTGCCTTAATATGATATTGATGTTAGCCTCGACTGTTAATAACTACTTACCTTGAAGAAAAAGTGGTGGGTTCTCATAATTTCTTCTTCAAGGACTTTTCTAAGTTATGTGCGTTTAAATAATTAAAATATTACTTGCTTCAACGGTGAAGGAAAACATCGTGAGGAAACCTGCATGACTGAGAGTTCTCCGTAATGTTCTCATAGGTGAAGTCTCATCCCAGTGGACCAGCTTGGTAGACTACGGCCCTAACCCCTTCTCATTGCGGGAGGAGACCCGTGCCCTGTAGTGGGCCGGTAAATGGGTTGATATGATAATATATTTACCTTGTTAATAATTGCATCCTTGGTCTAGTGGTTAGAATCATGAGGTCTGAGTGCCACTTGTGAAAAATTGGCGTAGATGATCAAATCAACTCACAGGGGCACTGTAACACGTACCTAAAGCATTGATTTTTTTCTCACCCGTTTTTATAATAGTATTCATCGGATAGGTCTTTAAAAATATTGTGGCTTAGTGGAAACCATTTGAAGCTTAATATTGTGCAAATGGATTCCCTGTTTGTGAATCAATATTAAACTTTAAAGTGCTAGTTTTTGTTGGGGTAGTTTTTTTTTAAATAACTCACATGAAGTTGTTATTTATTTAAAATCTAGGTAGATTATAAAAGTTTACGAACTATGTGCTATAATGGAAAAATCAAATATTAACATCCATTATAGCATTAAGTCTCAAATAAAAGTCTGAAAGGCGGTCGGTCGTAAATTAATGCTAAAGCCAATGCAGGAAGTATGCCTTCAAGTTTAAAGAATATAGTTTAAGACAGAAGGAGATACTTAAGAGTTTATGTCCAGAATACTGTGATTCAAATAACATTGGGCATGACAAGCATTTGACTGGTATAACTAGAATGTGATTAGTAATCGTTAAAGGGGTCCACATTGGAACTGTGCAGCATGGAGGGTCAAAGCTCTAATCCCTCTCTCCCATTAGAGATGCCTTTTCCCAGCAGAGCGTCATTAATACGCTGAGTATGATGAGGTTGGTGATACGCTTCAATGTATTTTGAGCGTAACAGCACAGTTTAAATAAGAGATACAGTAGTTCGACCCCTTTAATCTCGTGGTAAATGCCTACATCGTCTACAGAGAGTCGCAGTAGTCTAAAGAGGCTATAGATATGTCCCTTGCTATTGATGCAAGTAAGCATCACTCTCTTTGCCCTACAGTTACCGCAAGATTGTTTTATCTGGACGGCTTCGTCGGACCTCAGTTTGATTATCATTACTCTGTGTTACAGATATGGTAACTGCTTTATATATAAATTGAAATTGAATTCGAAACGTTACATTAAGCTCATGTTAATAGGTTCGTTTGTAGCTTAGGTGTACCTTCGAGGCTACATTCAGAAACTGGAGCTTTTGACTAAGTTCTAAGCGAACTGTAAGCCGATGTAAGACCCTTGGTGTACAGTAGATTCGATTAAATTTGTTTGTAATAAACTTCAATAAGTATCTGCTTGGAGCTGAATAGAGATACATTCATATTCATTATAATTATTGTTCCTCTTGCATAAGTTACCCTTTAGAAAATGTCATTCACATTTACTTCCAAACTTTCTGTTACTCATTTATAAATTCATCATTTAATTAAAATTAAAAAGAAGTACACCTGAACAATAAACTATACATTACTGGTAATAAATATTTAATATAATTTGACGGTCGACCGTAGTGGGCAGCGAACCTGCTTTCTGAGTCCAAGGCTGTGGGTTTGATTCCCACAACTGGAAAATGTTTGCGTGATCAACATGTGTGCATTTTAGTGTCTGGGTGTTTATCTGTATATTATAAGTTTTTATGTATAATGTATATTATTCCTAAAAATATTCATCGGTAATCTTAGTACACACAAGCTACGCTTACTTTGGGCTAGATGGCGATGAGAGTATTGGCCTAGTATATTTATTTATTTATAATAGTATAAAGAGAATCTCTCCATTTAAAACAATTGAATGAAGAGGAATTTAACAACAGGGACCCAGGTAATCTGTCCAATGTCTACGATATAAGGGTACAAAAAAATTGTTCCTTTATAAGAAACATGCTTTATACTTTAAAGCACAAGCAGCGTTGTGAATAATATACTACTAGTAAGGTACCTACTTAAATTTGATCAGGTGCTTCCAAATGTCTAAATACAGAAATGAAGGTTTTATTTTTTTATAATGTGAAGTACAAATATCTTGAATATCACATAGTTACTGTAGACCAGCTCGATTAAAGGGGCTGGCGATGTCCGCCGGTTATAAAAACCCCCGTGTGTAGGAATAGTTTAAAAACATATATTAATTAAACACACTTTTATTACTTGTTGAAAAAAGTAACCTTAAATCTGTGTGGTGGACAAATAAAATAAATAAATATACCACAACAATACACACATCGCCATTAAGCCCCAAAGTAAGCGTACCTTGTGTTATGGGTACTAAGTTAGCTGATGAATATTTTTTTTTATGAATATAATACACATAAATACTTATAATATACAGATAAACACCCAGACACTGAAAAACATTCATGTTCATCACACAAACATTTTCCAGTTGTGGGAATCGAACCCACGACCTTGGACTCAGAAAGCAGGGTCGCTGCCCACTGCGCCACTCGGCCGTCAAACAGGTTACCAATTTGAGATTAAACGTATTTTTATCATCATCATCCTACGCAGCCTTTTTCGAGCTCGGGACCTCGTGTTCCAGACCAACGAGGTAGTTTTAAGTGATGCCATGTAATTTTAAATATCTATCTCTGAATCTAAACATATATGAAATCTATAAAATATCAGAAATCACTCTTAGAATAGTCGTAGTGTCTATATAGACACTTGTTTGATGTTTGTTGATGATTTTACGTAGCTATTGTAAATCTTACGAGTATGATGATCATAATAACGAACGTATAATTTATTACCCTTCCTTATTCTATGTTATGTTATTATGTTAAGCTGTTTTTTTAAGTAATTAAAAACCCGTTAAAATCCATTACACTTCGTATTCGCAATGAAAAGGTAGGCGGCGTCGCACGCCGGCTGGCTAAACTTTGGTTATCCTGCGACAGATGTCACTGTGTCAAAATAACTCGCGCTAACGAAAGACCCAGCTAAAAAGTATAAGTGCCGAGACGAGATGAAATAATATTAACAGTCATAACTAAGTTTGTCCATTTTTTGAATGTTGTGTTCAGGATACCCTGATAACACATTAATAACTCAATAAAAGATCCGTACTATGACAGAGGCATAAAGATGTTTTGGGAATCATCCCCCCTTGGGTGGGTCATTTCGGTTTTTTTTAATAAACGTAAAATTACCATGAAAATACCTTTTTTGATAGAAAAGGCACCGACAGTAATGTATTGCACGCCTCATAAGCGAAGCATCAAGGTGATTCACTACTCCCTCTATATGAAAGTCAAGGACTTTTCGAAACTAAAAATGACTGTATTTTCTTAAATTGCACTTATAGGATAATATATATATATATATATATATATATCTCAAGAAAAAACATTCGTTTAAACGTATTTGATATTTTCAAAAAACCATTATATTGTTTAAATTAAAAAAATATATTAAAGTACAAAAATATTTAAGGACTTCCGGATGTCTGTCCGTATCTATCCGGATCTGGCACACTCACGACCGTAAAAATTAACGTCTCAAAGTTTTTTTTTTTTTAAAGTAAAACAATTACTTTAAAAAAAAAAAACTTTAAAATTACAATAAATAAAAAACTAAATTGATTAGTCTTTAGTGTGTCTCTTATTAAAATTGGGATCGTTCACAATGTTTGCTTGTGTTTACGTCGTGAATGGCGCAAAAAGTTGATTTTTTTTTTCTATTCCACCTACGTCATTGACTGATACTAAATGATAGTAATAATTTAAAAAAAAACAGATGACTCGCTCCAGCGCCCGCATGCGGTGAAAAGTTTAAGGTACTTTTTTTTAGTAAAAAATAAGTTTATGAGGGGTGCACTTTTGGATTTTCCAAATTTTTGTAACATAGGCCTGGCACGTAATTAAAAGGACCTTAGACAAAGAAAAATCGTATAAATAAAAATCATTTCGCGCCTAGTAAAACAAAACTGCATTCCTAAATTATGAAATATTGCATACAATTAGATTAAAAGGGCTTGTGGTATTTTACCCCAAATTAATATTTGTGGTGTATTTCATTTAGTATTGCTACATTTAAATTTAATATTGTTAGATAGACTCGTCTAGTCTTTAAGAGTCGATTTTGAATAGTCGTAGTATATACTACGACTATTTTATCTTATTTATACAATCTTAGTTGGTTGATGCATCGGCTAACATGTTGTTAGGTGTAACCCATACCCCATATAACTAAGGAAAGTAAGAAACTCGGCTGTTTACTAGCTCAGGTACAATCTTAGGCAAATTAAAAGTTTATTCGCATAATTAAAACTTTCTATTGCGTTGCAAAATGTAATATTATATAGGAGCCCACAAAAAACTTAGCCGGGTAATATTTTTTTTGTTATCACCAGCTCACAGTAAATTTATATTAAGCTATGAAGTTAAAGTAATTCATACCCAAGCTTTTTTAGCGTTTAAGTTATTCGTAAAATTATAATAGGATTTTTCTGCTAAGCTTACGTTTAACTTTGAACTTATTGAGAGACATCTCAAAGATTAAAAATAATACACAATTGCCCTTGAATGAATAATCAATTTTATTTAGCCTAGTAAACTTTGCCTATGTTATATATAGTCGTACCTATAACATAGAGAAACTTCAACAAACGATGCAAAAAATCTTTTTACTTATTGATTAGAGGCTATAAAACAGAGTGATATATTCAAATAAGTACATTATTTTTTGCTTTAATAATACTCTTTATTTTAAATGAATCTCATTATTCACTCATTTATCGGAGTCATTTGATGGTGAGCATTTCTTTGCATTTCCTTTGTTCGTGCCAGACATGTACATACTAGGGTAAACGCATGGTAAACGTTGAGGCGGTCTTTTGTTTGAGTTAACGAAACCGGAACGCTTCGCTTCTTTTCTTAATTCATAACCCGACTACGGCTATGCCAAAATACAAGAGTTATTATGTTTACTTACTATCTGCGTGCAGTAATTATAATAGTGCTTCCACGCGTGTTTTAAAGGAGTATATAAGTACTATTCATTATATATATGGTTTTCAGTCATCGTCGCCATCAGTTTCAGGGTTTGAAACATCCCTATCTTTCGGTATTCTATAGGATATATTTCAGAGAGTGTGTTCAAGAACTATTGATCTAGTTCCCCCCTCGCCTTTTTACCATCGAAACGCGAGGCACCGTAAGGATCTTTGTCCCTGGTCTATTTACCACGGACGCGTTCGAAAAGCTTCGCATCTTCGTTTCTGATCCGCACCACTAGGATCTGGAACGCCCTTCCAGCTTCCATTTTCCCCAGTACCTACAATATGAGTACCTTCAAATCAAGAGTATATAGGCATCTTCTAGGCAAGCGCGCTCAAGCGCGCGGTCTAGCCCAGTTATATTTACCCCATACCTACCCCTAAGTTTCTTTGCGACATGATACTGGAACAGAATTGCTTGGGGGCACGTGTTCGTCGGTAGAGTGGCAACTACTCACGTTGGAAGTCTTCCACCAGATGAGGCAAGATGAAATTCAGACATTTTAAATATCAAATTGCACCTGTCGGGATCGAACCCCGGACCTCCTTAAAAGTGTTTAAGACTACAGCGCTCTCCCCTGCGACAGAGAGACGTCAAGCTTATTAATGTTCAAAGGAGATGGTTTTAGGGCATAGACCCAGCATTCTGCTACAATGCTGGTTGGTAGACTTTAACGGCTGTTATATGTTAGAGAAATAGATGAGATAAGCGGTGAGAGGTTGTCTGTATTAGATAAGTTTGGCTTATCTGCTGAATTAACATTTATTTTGGCACAGAAACAGCTTTTAACACAAGTGACTTTTACATATGGTATTTAATATTCAAAGTGAGAAGGTATGAAAAGAATTTAATTACTTCTCATAAGTCTTAAACTCTTAATTATTGAGCACACGGATAGCACTGTACCTATTCCACGAAATTTTACTAAGTGTAGATATCAGTGTATCGAACTTTGAACTTCGAACAGTGCATGGTGCCAGTGATAACCTATGCTTCTGAAACATGGTCCCTGATTATGGGCCTCATAAAAGTCACCACTCAGCGGGTGATAAAGAGAGCTAAGCTCGGAAAATCTCTGCGTGATCAAATTAGAAATTAGGATATCCGTAGAAATTACCGACACAGCTCAACGAGTCGCAAAGCTGAAGTGGCAATGGGCGGGCACATAACGGGTAGGATAAACAAACAGACAAACATACTTCCGTAAATACAATATTAGTACGGATGCTTTTTTTTATTCCACTACAAAGTTTGCCCTTGACTGCAATCTCACCTGGCAAGCAGTGGCGTACACTGGGTTTCTTACCTGGGTATGCATACGGCAGGAAAATAGCCTAAAATGGAAAAATCCTTCTCCAATGCGAGCTATATTCCAATTTTAGGATATGCAGTGCTTTTTTTGCATGTATAGAGTGCACGCCACTGCTGGCAAGTGATGATGCAGTGTAAGATGGTAGCGCGCTAACCTGTTAGGGAGTATGGTAGTCATACCCCTATAGGTTTCTACGTGACATCGCACCGGAACACTAAATCGCTAAGCGGCACGTCTTTGTCGGTACGGTGGTAACTAGCCACGGCCGAAGCCGAACGAGACGAAACAACGACATTGATGTCATAAAATACTTTATGTGTGGTGACGATCTCAATGTCACAGAGACTCGGTCTCCGTCTGTCGCCGGGCCATTAACTTGCTTGTCGCGTCCCTCACACTCGTTTGAGGATCATGTTGGACTAAGTAAAATTGCAAAGAAATCCTTCGTCGCGGCTTCCCCTCTCTAATTGCGGCTTGAGGGTCGATTTATTTGTGAAACGCACGCTGTTGTGTGTAGCTAATGAGGCCTTTTATTTGCCTCCTACTCGTGTTACCAAATACATCTTTAGAAAAAGGAGTAATTTCGAGCGCTTTATTTACGGACTTTGCCTTTTTTGATATTTTATGCGTGAAAGATTTTTAGGGTTGGTTATCAATTCGGTAAAATCCGACCTTTACGAGGACGAGCCGTCTTTCATATTTCACGTATGCTCTGTATTTTGTATACATTTTATCACGACGTAATATGAGTAGCATTGCACCTGTATTAAAAAATTACACGGGATCACGAATATTATAGGAACGCTGGGTAAAAGTACTGGGGTCATGTTATTTGTAGTACCTACTGTGCTGTTATTTAAAAAATATCCTTCGTAAAAAATAAAAAGCATGGAACTGAAAAATTTTCTTTTCGATTCGAACCAGTACAGAGATTAGTACGTTCAACCAACCGAACAAATTCTTCAACTTTATAATATTAGTATAATAAAATAAATAAATATACTGCGACAATACACACATCGCCATCTAGCTCCGCAGTATGCATAGCTTGTGTTATGGGTGCTAAAATGACTGATGAATATTTTTTTAATGAATAATATAAATATATACGGAACACCCAGACACTGAAAAACATTCCTGTTCATCACACAAACATTTTCCAGTTGTGGGAATCAAACCCACTTCGCCAATCTGCCGACAAGTATACATTTTATACGCAGGTTTCCTTATTTTCAATGACATTATAGAAATAATTTTACATTCAATATCTTAATATAATCTACTTATTAATCTATATAGTCGAATACCCTGTTCAGGTCATTGTGCTTGTACTATCAGTAGCGTGCACTTCATGCATGCACAAAAGCACTGCATACCCTAATATTTTCATATAACTGGCAAGGAAGGAGGATTTTGCCATTTTAGTTCTTTATGCTTACCCTGGTCAAAATACCTGTGCACGCCACTGTGTACTATCAAACACTGTAATGCCAATTTATTTTTGTAAGAGAGCGGACATAGAAATGCACGATACTTCGTAACGGATTCTTGCGTTCCGATGAGTAAGAGCCTAACGCCCTTGACGCGTGCCAGTCCGAGACAAAGATGGCCGGGTAGGTGCAGAGTGTTAAAAGTATATTTGACTTCGGATCATAAAGAAGGTCAAACGGCTTGTTCTGAGAGGGAGGGCGATAATCGAAATCGTTACTTGGGCGGGGCGGGACGTGCGCAGACCAATCCCAAAATACCTATTCTTGGAGACATCCCAAAACCTCCTTCTAGTTGTATGTACCATTTAAAACTTCTTATCAAATATAGGTTACAAATAATCTGATTCTCCGTTACAATTGAATCTTAGCTACGCGCGAAATATAGTTAGTGAACTTACTGTTAATCTTACTGTTTTAAATGCGGAAGATTAAAAGGATATTTGTAACTAGATCACGCCAAGGCGATTGATCTAGATTAAAGTTGCACAGAGATAGAGTATAGACTGGAATGGCACGTGATAAAAATATGGCTTCCATACGATAGCATAAGAGATCGTGTTAGTTTTTAAATACTAGTAGTGGAAGTATGTAAAAACTAGTAGGAGTCCGTCATAAAGGTGGATGAAGACGCAAATGTGGATGAAGAGAGTTAATATTTTAAATGCGAAAGTGTCTTTTTTTATTTTTTCTCTTTATACATGAAATAAAAATAGCTTGCATCGTACCGTTCGATATCCGTACAAGTTACTCATTTTATATGACCCTGGCTGTGCCTTAGGGCTTCACAGTCACAAAGTCTTCAAGCTTCCTAAATAATTCAGATGCCTTAAGTAAAAAAAAACAATCTTAGTGATAGGGCAAAACCTATGATATTTACTACGGATATAAAAATATACTTCAACATATTTAAACAAACTACTAAGGTGTGGACAAATAATATACATACATAATATACAACGTGTTGTATATGATTTGGCCAGTAGTGTTGACTATTCTATTTATTTTACATTATTATGAACATAATAAAATTATAAACTATAAAAAGTTATAGTAGAAATCTCAAGCATGCACGTTTCCTTACGATGTTTTCATTCACCGTTGAAGCAAGGGATACTTAAATTACTGAAATTGAACCAATAATTGGGAAACTAAGATAAAAAGTAAAAGGCTCTTTTCCAAAAGTAGAAATATGTTTCACTTATAAAAATATATCATATTGTAAAAAAATTGAAATTTTGAAAATATATTTTCAAAATATATCATTTCTTGTCCGTCACAATAAGTATTTCCAACCGACTTAAAATATGGAGGAGGTTCTCAATTATGTATGATTTTTTGTTGTACATTTGTTACCCGTTTACTCTTTTTGATTGGTATGAGGTATGTGGTGTTGAATACATCGACGGAATTCTTTAAACATTTTAGGCACACTAAGCGTGTATTTCTGAAGTAATTTCACTTTTTTCCAAATACAGCAACATTTGGTCAAGTGAAACTGGTGGTAGAGAGAACTAGTTTAACAAGGGATGCGCTTCGATAATGGTATGGGGTTAATAAGCAGTTCATTCTCCTTGCTTTAAAGGAGCTAATGGCGAAGTGCCGGTAGAACTCCTCAACCATTAATGTAGAATATATATTTTCCTTGCTAACTATATAAGAAGGAATATTGTAGTACAAATTATCAAGAGCAACGGCACAAAAATGTTGTAGAATAGATTAGATATAGATTTTTATATAATAGATTTTTTTAAAACTCATATTTTAAGGGTTTAAGTTTTTTTTTTAAGTTTTTATTCTTTTCATTTCCAGGCTTCTGCAGCCGAGGACATCTACTGGGAGGGTGAGAATGACCTGGCGAATGAATTTCTCGAAGTGGATCGAGACTCCGGAATCGGTGGCCACTTGAGACGACTCAAGCGGGCTTGGTTTTGGAGTAAGTTCATAAATACTTACGGCTTACCTTCGTAACAAGAGCCTATAACAATATAAGATCTTGTAGATGTAGAAGTAGCACAGAGGATGCTGCCGCCCGTTCTCCTTTATATTCCCTTAGTCTCCTAAGGGTAGGGGTGGTGACAACTGTATTCTCATCTGCTGTCAGGCTTACCTTACTTATTATAAAAAAAGATCTTTACCAACACAGAAAAAGTCACGGGCAACTGCTAGTATTTAATTAAATGAGGTTCTAAATAATGTATTAAAATGATGTAATTTTCATTGATTTTAACATTATTTCCAAAAAAGTAGGTAGTAAGTACCTAACTCTATATGCAATCGAACTACGTGCTCTTCATTCGACGTCTATCGTTTGAGATTATGATAATAAAGATGTTATTGTGTATGCATTACAATATCATATAATTATACCATTTTACTAATTCAATATGTTAATAATTTCAGATACCGAAACGACAGCAGCACCCGAACCGGAAGAAAACTTTACCGAAGATGACGAACAGATGTAAGTTAAGTTTTATCTCTTTAAAATATAAAACAAATTGTCTTTTCGCGTGTGTCTTTTTATGAGCTAACTAAGCTAACTCCTTAACGGAGCAACAAATATGTTTAAGTTTTTTGCAAGTAGATTAAAAAAAATTGCAACCATGTCGCCGAAAAATAATTTAATTAATTTTAAATGACTAACTTCACCAAAATTCGGCATTTATAAATGTCATCTTCATATCAACCGATTGACATCCTCTGCTGTAAATAGGTCTTTTATAGGGAGTTCCGAACGGTCGTACGTACGATCTTGGGCCGCTAGTTTCCAGCGGCTCCCTGTAACACGTTTAATGTCATCTGTCCACCTCGCCGGGGGTCTGCAAACGCTTCGTTTACCGGTGCGAGGTTGCTATTCCAGCACCTTGGGACCCCAACGTCCATTGGATCTCAGAGCTATGTGGCCTACCCATTGCAACTTCAGCTTCGTGACTCGTTGAGCTATGTCAATAATGCTGCTTTTCCTTATTCCTGATTTGATTATGTACAGATACTCCGAGCCTTTTTATGAGACCCATATTCAGCGATCCATAGTCAGCAACACGCATTATTCGAAGACGCACGCGTTCAGCTCATGTTGATTCGTAGGTTCACCCGTTGAGAAAATATGGTGAGGTCATTGAGCATCGTATTATGGTCTTACTCCCAGAGTCTCTGGGAGTAAGACTATATCGTTGACAGTCTGCAAACCGAAGTTTAGTTATGTGCTCGCCGTTGATGATGATGCCAAGTAGTTTCCAGTCTGATTAATATTTCAACTAGTCGCTGAAATAGTAGGCAGGATATAATGCAACGCGTTTATGATAATACCCCTAAACGCTTTCTCTTCTTCAGTCAGCATTTCCTCCTTCCACTTAACTCTATAAGCTGTCATCTCACTATCCACTACAATTTCACGTACACCATATATATCTTTTTTGGTTTTCCTGCTTCTTTGTCTTTCCAAATATATATCTATTTTCCTGGTAACATGATTTTTTCCCCCATATACATGACCATCATACGTCGATCTCTCATCTTTTCTTTGCCAGCGGCCTTAACCCCCCCTTCTCATTGTGCCCTGTAGTGAGCCGGTAATAGGCGGCTATGATGAATTATCCTTATCTAATCATTTCTGTTTTGTCTGATTACAGCGAAGACGACGACAACCTCAATGGTGGGTCAGGTGCACGTGAGCCCGAGTTAGAGCCCGAACTAAAAGAAAGTAAGTGTATAAATTCAAAACTTACCGTTGAATTATGATATATATTAAAAGCGGTGATAGTCTAGTGGGTAAGGCTTCAGCATAAAAATTTGCATAGCCTATCGCTTCTGAGAAAGCTAATTGGGCTATCAAAGGCAAAAAGCTTAACAAGGGTAGTGTGTAGTAGATGCAAATCAAACATCAATTGATAAACTTTTGAAGCAGTTTTAAAGAATTCAATCACAAAAATTAAAATATGCTTAAGTTTATACAATATATTAAAACACGGTATCGATGTGCATACTATTAATGGCATTCCTTGGGAGCAGGCTGTCCTGCTTTCTTCTGACACAAGACAGAAAAATGATTGTTAAATTGTAAAATTATTAAAAGAGAAACTGCTTATTTTTTTGCCGGCTCCTTCTCGGGTAAATCTGGTAGAGGCTCAGGCACTACGATCATAAAAACATGACGTGCATAGGTCTATTAAATTTATATGAATTTTTAAAGTTTGAAGTAACTCGCTTTTAATAATTTAGACCTCGTATTGAAATACATACTTTTACCTTCTAAAACACTGTAGGACCAAACTATTATTTTAATTGTAATACTTAATTACCGAATAAATTAATGTAAATTGTATTTTGGATTCTAGCATTTATGCTAGAATTCAAAATACAATTCAAAAATACTAAATATTAAAAATTTTGGCTTATCTTTAATGTCGGTTATATGACGTTTATCCCACTGATTGTATCGATGGTATTTATACAAATAAAACATAAACCAAAAATATTTATGTCTGCTAATCCATTGTCATATCCCATTTTTTGAGTTTTTGCAAATTGTGGGGCAAATGATTGTGACGAATGAAAAATGTGTAAATTCACTTAAGTGAATTTGGAAGCGTTTCTCCCAGTCACATAATAAGGGTCTACTCTTACTAATGTTATATACCTATCTACATTTTTATAAAATGTAATTTGTCGTTCCAGAAACTCTACGAGTTACCTTCGTAGTGATGGAGCCATACCGGGAGAAGTATTCCAACAGAGACTCACCCGAGTTCCAGAATTTCTCCAAGTCCCTCGCTGGGGCTGTGAACACAGTGTTCCGAGATCTTCCTGGAACCCACCGCGCCAGTCTAGTGCGAATACAGTTAGTATAATATAAATTATTGCTTCTCCGGAATGTTATTTACGTGGTTATTATTACCTGTGCTTACAAAACTACCAAAGAAAACATTTTAATTGGGCAAAGCTTTGGGCTTTGAAATACCGATGGAACACAAAAAGAATTATTGCATTTTACAGGAACCAAGGGTTTAAAGTTTCGTTGAGTTTGTTTAGTGATACATAAGGCAGTAAGTTTATATAGGTAGCTTATCAGAAGTAGCTCGCGGACAAAGTCGGGGGGAAACTCTAGTACTTCTTCTACAGTAATTAGTAGGAAATTTCTTGGTTAACCATCTGCACACTAATCAACTGAGAGTACGATTCCAACTCTTAAATTAAAAATAACTATTCCGTAGTGATCGAAGCTGACACCGGCGCACGCTAAATTCTCCCTCAAGCCTTTTGGTTAACTCCCTCCAGGCTTAAGTGAAATTTTCTTATCTTGTGCCACAAGGATGTAATAGCTTATTTCTTACGATTAATTTTCATCATCAAACTTTACATTTTTTATATGAAAAGGTGACAAATTTTAAGAGAAAAATTATTTTATGAAAGATCAAAGTCTTGAAAAAATTAATAAAAAACAACTTGGTGTTTATTTTCAGATCACGCCCTGCAGACGAATTCTCTTGTAAAGTAACGCTGGACATCATCGTTACTGGGGATGACACAAATAGAATATCTGAAACATTGCGTGAATACATTAGGATCAAAAGGAAGCTTGATAAAATAATCGTCAATGATAAAGACTTTAGTGCAACAGTTCTTCACACAGGTTTGTAGAATTTTATATATCAATTCATATCATTCAAGTTTATTGAATACAAAAAGTTTCATAGGTACTAAATATTGTATAGCATTACCCATTAAACTACACGTTTTTAAAAAAGCTAAAGGTTTTTAAAGGTGGCATACGATCATCTTCAAACAAATGCATAGCAATAAGGATTATCGGGACGACTCGGTGATAGCTTATCAATATTTATTTGGTTACTTTAAATTAATGTTTTGTTTTATTTTTAATTTTATTTAAATGGAAAGAGCAAAAGCTAGGAAGCAATCTCTTTTATATATTTTTTATTATTATTTTTATTTTGGTTCTTTATTTTATTTACGTTTTAATTTATTCTTTGATAGGATTTGTCGACAGCGAATCTATAGATCAAAATGAAAATCAATACAATGAAGTTGAGAGAGGTGATTCTAATCCTGACGCAACAATATTACCAGATATAGTAACACCTGATAATGAAGATATTTTCGGAGAAAAACCTATTGGAGTTGACGAAAATGAAACCACTGAAGAAATTCCTCCTTACCAAGGTGGTGATGATTATGGACCTTCTGAGGAGACACCTTTCTTCGGAAACCCTGATGAACAAGAGCCCAACGAAATAAGCCCGAACGAAGCATCGCCAGATGAAGGAAGGAATGACTATGAAAGACCTGAGGGATCAACCGATGAAAGAAGAAGAAACGACTATGACAGACCTGAGGGAACACCCGATGAAGGTAGAAACGACTATGGAAGACCTGATTATGAAAGACCCAGTGAGAGCCCCAGTGAGAGGCCCAGCGAGAGGCCCAGTGAGAGGCCAGACGATAGAAGGCAGTGGCAAGAAACCTATTCATACACAGAAACACCTGAAACAACGAGAAGTTACTGTGAGATATTTTTATTATATCAATTTTGCAAAAAATACGCGTTAAATGTCTTTCATCATTTTAGATTTTTTCTTAAATAGTTTTGATAGCTCAACATAATGGAGGATACAAAATTATTAATTCCAGACTAGTTAAAAAAAAGTATACTTTTTTCATAAATTATTAATTAAAATACTGTAACCGGGCAGTAAAGGAAGCTATAAAAATATATAATAATTCTGGTTATCATAGGTAGATGCCGCGATTGGTAATATAAAAGCGGATAAACGTAATTAATTATTATTTTTTTGTTCATAAATTAATTCATTTGGTCTACAAACATATATTTCATATATGAAGATAACTCATTAGCGTCATGTAGCATTAATGCTATAGATAATATGATCAGAACATTATAATACAAAACTAATCAACTAAGAATACTAAACGATTTCATAGCGCAAAATATTTCGTCTGCTTATATTTTGAAGGCCAATTGGCACAGTTCGAAGCGACCCTGCTTTCTGAGTCCAAGGCCGTGGGTTCGATCCCCTCTACTGGAAAATGTTTGTGTTATGGGCATGAGTGTTTTTTAGTGTTTGGGTGTCACTGTATATTATTCATTAAAATATTCATCAGTCATCTTAGCACCCATTACACAAGCTACGCTTACTTTGGGGCTAGAGGCGATGTGTGTTTTGTCGTAGTATATTTATTTATTTATCATCATCACAAACATTTTGGGTAATAATTATCCGCTGCCTTCCAATGCCTTCCCACCTACTGAGAATTTCTTATCAGGAAAACCAAATACCTTAAATGTTTTGGGCCGATCCAGAAAGAACGGAGATCTATATAGACTAGAGTGAAAGATTTTTTTATATTTATACTTAATGCCAATTTATTTTTTGACAATTTAGAGTTATGCTTGAGATGGACTTTTTTCAAGTCGTCTATTTGGAAATTTGTAGCGATCGACATAAATATATAATTTAAAAACTGCATATCCAGTTACGTTTGTGTATTTCAAATTATAGCATAGTATTTCAATTAGGCTAACGCCCGGCGCCACTATACCGGGAATGGTGGTGTGAAATGTGCTACAGGACCCGATGGAGAGAGATCTTATATGACAAGATTACTCGCCATACCAGTGATCACGATCCTCAGTCATGAGGGAGCGACTAAAGAGAGAGAGATCATAGTTAAGTCGCAATAGCAGCTTTTGTGTTCGAAAATTTTATTAGATCGCCGGTAGAAACAAAAGTGGAATACATTAGTATCGCAGTACTGATTCTTATTCAAACAAATAGTTTAATCATCAAGGGTATTCTTATAGCAGTAACATACTTTTAATTCAATTAAATCGGACATTCAAATTAGGTGTTATCGCGAGTTTAAAAAATGCAAGGCCTATAACTAAACACAACAGTTATTTTTAGAGATAAATTGAAAAAGTTCTCTTTAAAACTAAACCCAATTTTCCACAAGAATAAACAAACTAAGTACTCTGTAGTACTACACCTAAATTGAATGCCACACATCTCTCAAATAAACTTTGACTACTGGATGTTTTATGTACAAAAACGAAGGGGGATGAAGTCACGGACAAAAGCTAGTTTAGTTTTAAAGTTTTAGTAACAATCAGTAAGAAGACATAATAAATATAAGTTTGATTGGTATTTTTTACCGTGTAAAATTAATTAAAATGAGTTTGGGAGAATTATTAAAGAGAGTCGTGCACAGAGTTATCGAGCATAGACCCACCACGCTGTTCCAATGCGGGTTGGTAGCGCGAGGTATCACGATGCATATATGAATGATTTACCACAGGGTTCTGATCTAAATTTTACTATAAATATCTTTTACAAGAATTAAAATATTTTGCTGTAAGAAACTTACGCGATTCCCTAAAACTCTATAAAATGTAGCTAAAAAGACAGTTTCGAACTATCTTATAAATTGCATTAAGGTTATTTAGTTTTTATTATAATTTTTTTTAAACTTTATCCGGACGAAAATGTATGAATTTTTTAATCATACTTTTCACTCGGGAGTTCTAGGGAGTTTTAAATAACTTGTTATATATATTTCTAATAAAACGCTGAGGTCCAATTATTGATTAACCTACACTGTATAAGGTCAGAAACTTACACCTGAGACTGAGTCAATAATAAGTAGACATTTCAGTCTTCAGGCACCTATTTGACCTATCTGACCTTTCCTTCACTTCGATTTTTCTTCTTCAACGGGACTCCTGCGGAGTTTTAACATCAGGCACAGTTTTAAATCCCTGTAATTTAAATTCGACGACTTACCTGATCGCCTTACTTACGTGGAAACTACCCCCTATCTTAAATAATCTTATAAACATAGAGTATTTGAGAATCTGCAACATGCTTGGTGGGAGATTGATTTTAATACGGACATATCTTGTTGACAGCTTGCCCGGACGATGCCATGAGTTGTGACGATACGAGGTGCGTGCCACTAAATCTACGTTGCGACGGCCGCTCCGACTGTGACGACGGCGCCGACGAGTCAGGCTGCCCGGACAGTAAGTACCTTCCTTCCTTCAATTTTTATAGAGCTTGTCTCGTCTTGCCTGTCGTAAAGAATAACTGGATACGACAATGGTTTTCTAAAGCAAATCCTAGCTAAGGACAGCAATTCATTTAAATTATTATTTATAAATTATAAATGCAGCTTTTTTTCGATACAGGCAATTAAAGCGGCAATAATATGGTTTCATTGTTTAGATTATATAATAGTCTCAGCTAAAAGGAAAAAGAAATAACAGTTTGCAACAGTGGTGTAGGTATTTACGCTAGTAACATATTAAATGTAACGTAATGTCGTCAAAGTTTTTGAAATGATGCGGTAGCCTTTACAAACGTCCCATAGATTTTTGCTGTGAAAAAGCCTCTTTGCGGCCTTTGTATTTTTCTTTATTTGAAGAATTAAGCTAAATATATTAGGTACTTGGATGGCGCTGTACAGCCTGATATTGCGTTCAAAGCGATGCCAGAATGGCAAAATAGATGGCGCTGTATCAGGCATTTAAATGGAAAAATCCAAACTTTAGTAATAATATCTCTATTAACACGTTAGAAATTCTATAGAAGGGATGAAGCATATTTCAGGTTTCATATAGTAGTTTTCCTCATCGACAAATGTGTAAAGAGTCAGTCAGAAAAAAAAGATAGATATATCAGAAATGAGGTTCGTAAAAGAACCGCTTTACCGACACCTCAAAACTAGTCCCAAAGTACATAAATTGGACAACCGATGAACGCTGGGTCCAAAGATACAAGGGCACCCTTGCACTGGTAAATGTAGTTTAGATAGGTGGACAGATCCCAGATGACAACGAACTAGCCTCAAAGTGATACTGGACACAAGCAGCACATGATCGTAGAATTTGGGACTCGATCTAAAACACCGTCTATTTGTGAAAACTTGTAATTTGCTACATTCTTCTACTTTACTTGTTCTTCTATTTGCTATTATTGGCTGTAATATTTCTTAAACAGTAAAAAAATCTTATAAAAATCTGATATACGGTAACGATATGACGATGATGATGCTATAATACGTGCGCTTAATTGCAATTATATACCTTACGGTTACCGAAGATGCAGCCTAAAGTAGAGCACATGGCTAGAAAGCTAGAAAAGCATTCTATTCACTACTTTAGTTTTGAAGGCGAAGAACAATAACAGTTAACAGAGAAAACTGAAGCATAAAGGGCGTTCTAGATCTCCGCGTATCATATGTCACACCGATCTTTCGTGCTATAATTGAGGGAAAAATGTTGTGATGGAGTAAAGTGAAGGAGGAACTTAAAGGTATTTCTTACATACTTAACAAACTATCTGAAATAGGGGTTTGCTGCTGTCCGCTGAGGAGTTCTGTCCTCTATCTCCAACCACAGTTTGGGCAAAATTAAACACATATTATAACCTCTTTAGTACAAAAACGATTATTTAAATCGGTTAAAATTTGTCGGAGTTATGGTGTAAAATCGTCAAACACTCATCCCCTCTCCCAAAGCAACCGAGCTGAATGTCGAGATAAAAAGTATCCTATAATACTTCTAACACTTTCAAGAATATGTGTACAAAGTTTCATGAGGATCGGTTAAGTACTTTTTGCGTGAAAGCGTAACAAACAAAATTACATTGACTTTTATAATATTAGTAGGGAATTAGGGATAGGGATAGGGATGGAGAATACAGGCTTAATGGCAACATCGTGTCTTGCAGTGGCTATTACTACAATAACCATTGAGTACCTACATACAATAACCATTGAGCGGTCTTATTATATCATGGACCAGACGTTTAGCCTCTGGAACGGTTCACGATTCGTTATTAAGTAACACCCGTATCAATAGCGTTTCAAGAATCGGACACTGTAATTCTTGTAGGGTAACCATGAACCAGAAGGAAGTACATTCAAAGTCAATGTTTTTATTTAAATATTTTAGAAACGTTTTGAATACAACCTTTTTCCATTGTTGATGTAATCATACCTATTCAACTACTGGAAGAAATGCTACTAGAATCAGTTATTCAAATATCAGATAAAAACAATTACAAACTAACTTCGTTACTGGTATATTACTTTTAATTAATAAGACGTAGTTAAAATAATTAGCCAAACAAATAAGATCATTCGGAAACTATTGTAATGCATTAATATGACGCTGGTCGATTTTTGGTGTAATTTTGGGTGGTGGGTACCACGTGGGTTTAAGAAGTTGACGCTGGAACTTGACGTGAATAAAATCATGCATTCATATTCTGGTGTTCAGTGTTACGAGCATTAAATTTTATTTAAATACAGAAACATTATGCCTCTCTTTATTACCAATCAGAACGGGTGTACAGATCATTAGTGCTCTTCTTTATAAATTTAACTTAAACAATAAACGACGCTGATTTTCCGATAAGACTTGAGTAACGTTTTAGCAAAAGAAATGAATGAATAAAAATGAAACCACGTTATCAGAGTGAAAAAAATTAATAGCGAAAAAATATGGTAGCAGATACATATCTAATATGCACTGAACAATAATTCCAGGTAGGAACAATTCAGCTGGAACGAACGGTCCATAAAATATTTAGCTGGCTAAAAATTTTTTTTAAGCCAGCTAAAAAAGCACTTTGGATGTAATGATGATTAGTTGAGCCTGTGATTTGGTTATTGGCTGATTGTTTAGGTTATCATGGATTCATGACATAACATTATAAACTCGATAAGTGTCCCCGCTGCGTCCGCGTTTGTTTCAGTCTTCTGAATACTAAGGAAGCTGTGTGTTTAGTATCCATAGGCTAAAAGCTAATAAAAACAAACATGTGTATGCTTGTTTTTTATTAGCGTTCATATTTATAAAGTAAGTATGCACGATAAAAAAAATGTTATACCTTTATTTATCCTTATATCAAACAGTCATAATGGTCACCTTATTGTTTGTATGTGAGGGTACAATGTTCTCAAAGATAGGAATGTCGAGTACGTACATATGAAGTCGCTCAAGTGCGATAATTATAATAAATTATTTATCTTAGCAATTGAAAGTTTCGATTCCCTCCTTAGTGTTATGAGAATTTTACACTAATAGAACTATGACGAAATCTGTTTACAAATATAATAACCGAATCAAACGATTTAATCTTGCATCTTGAAGCGGTGATAGCCCAGTCGGTAGGAGCTCGACTTACCTTTCGGGGTTCGAAACCCATCACGAAACTCTAACTTTTCTAAGTAAGGCGCATTTTAAGTTATGAAATATCACTTGCTGAAGGAAAACATCGCTAGGAAACATGAATGACTGAGAGTTCTCTATAATCCAGCAATCCGCACTGGGCTAGCTAGTTGTGGACCACGGCCTTAACCCCTTCTCTTTGTGGGAGGAGACCCGTGTCCGGCAGGGGGCCGGTAATGGGTTGATTTGATGATGATGAATCTTGGAGGTGTTCGTAAGGAACAAGTTGGTGGAAAATGTCTAAAATATATAAACAAAACCTTTGTAGAAATAACAGTAGTCAGTTGCATTAGTAGTCGTGCTTTTTGACTTTGATAATAATTTCTTAAATATAGTTAACGGGTACATACCACGATAATAGTGGTAACCGTGGTCAGTCCCGTCGTGACCACGACCCATGCAACTGGGTCGAAGTATCGACAGATCCAAAATATTATCTTGGTATGTACCCATTGAACTATATTTAAGAAATGTTGATTAACCACTAAAATCTTAGTTTAAAATCTTTGATAACAATTTCATAATTATTATCAAAGTCAACAAATTTCTCTTGCGATATAATGATGACGCCAGATCACTGGCGTCATCATACTACGTCACTAGAATCATCTAGTGATACAAAATCTTCAGTACCGGCTCAGTATTCGGATATCTACCCCTGTGCATCGGTGAGGTTATTGAAACGTATATGTAATTAAAATCGTTTAAGCTCACCCAGAAGCGTGGTGGGTCTAAAACCTGAAAGATATCTTAAGAGAAAGGACTTCCGTGCACAACTGGTAACAGTCGGATGATTATGACGATGTATAAATTACAGGCTGCGAGAAATGCGAGTACAAAAAATAGAGCAATTTAAACAGCTCCTAGCTCCTTAGTAAAGTACAGGTGAAGAATGGTCGTAATGATAAGCTAACACGAAATTGTACACCTTTTGTTCTTATACTTCGACCTTTGAAGGAAGGCATTTCTGACTGGTCGAGATTAAATCGGCGTTGCTAGACGATAAAAATACGGTATGTATATATTTTTTGCCTTACTAATAACTAGCTGACTCGTTCAATTTCGTCTCCACGAATTTCGTCGCTGAAAATCGTTGGAGCCGATTCCGAGATTCCAATTATATATATATTTATTTATATTTATATATATATATGTTATTTTTGCGACATTATATATATATATATATATATATATATATATGTATATATATACAAGAATTGCTCGTGTAAAGATATAAGAATAACAAAAACATACATAATTTTAGTAACTGTTACAATGACTTTGTAAAGGGGGTAAATAATTAAACTTTTGATAAATTTAACTTGATTTGTGCCAGATATTTTATTAAATTGGCTAGCATTTTAACAAATGTGCTTATAATTCTTATTGGATAGGTTTCAAGAAAAATAAAAATTCTCAAGACTTGCAGCCAATCTGTTCGGAACTCATTTATAACATTGGGCTGATTTTATTGTTAAAAATATGAGATTTTAAAATTCATACTGTAATGAACAAAAAGGTTTTATCAAGTTCTGTTGATTAATGTTTTATTGGACCGGACCAATTGGCAAACGTCATGAAGAAATTCTTTCAGCGGCCGGATTACATAGCGTTTTTACATTATCCGATCCGATATCGGTACCTACTAGTTTTAACAAATTCGGTATTTCAAACTTGCATGGACTCCTTTCGCTAAGCAAAAATATCTTCTTGTTCTTCTATAGATCGAGGAAATAACTTTGATGTAGTTAATAGATACTGATTAAGGGAAGTCAGTTAAATTTGATAGGGGTGAAGCCTACGGAACCACTCATAAAACATTTCCATATATATAAATACATGTTATAATTTTATCAGTAAAGTAAGACGAACTTCTATTGGATCACGTATTTCATAGCTCTAGACTATGTAACGTCGAGTTTCCGGGTACGATTCCGAGATTGAATCCAAAACGGTGTTGGGTTATTCGGCCAATTCGAAGTACCAGCTCAGAATTTTCCAAGTTTTGTGTACCTACCAGCTTCCGAAATGAGAGTTTTAACCGCTGCGTCATTGGTAGGTCGTAAAGGGGCAAAAAAACACTGGATGCTGTTAAACCGTTTACATTCGTTATGAGTGAAACAGCTTCGTGTTTATGATGATGAGTTTCGCAATCCGGGCGCAATATCATAATTTGGTACTTATTGAGGCTAGAGTGGACAAAAGACAAGATCATGCGACAATCGCATCACTGACTAGTAGAAAAACATATATTTGATCGCTACTGACAAAATTAGCCTATTTATGTCCAACTGTTGGACACAGGCAGGAAGGCGGGTATTAGAGTATTGGGCTTCTAAGTTTATAGTGCAAATCATTCGTTGAGGAAATAAAATATTTAGATAGCAATCATTACAATACACCTAGCAAATAATTTGTAATGTAGAAAATATATTCTGGTGTCATGAATATTTAAACAGCAATTACATATTACTACAATGACTAGTCTAACTAATTAAGGTTTTTAATTTTTACTCATTATAAAGATGGTAAAGTTTACTTTAAAACTGTAGAAAATGTTGATTGTTCCAAAATTATGCTTTACAGTTCATCGGATTAATGGACAATCAGTTTGGATTTTTTTCTCGTTTCAAAACTGTCTTGTCTTGTCTACCATCAATACTATTCCTGAAATGTCAAATTAAGTTTGGTAAAAGAGAATTGTCTGGTTAACAGGGTGTTTGAAACGAATGAAATATTCCTCAAAACAAAACGAGAATATATGGAATATTTAGTAAGCACCTAAGTTAATACCCGTGTAATACCCAAAGATAAAAAACAAACTGGTAAAGTTCGCCAAGGAATTTTTAAAGTCTAATAATTCAAAATACCTAATAAGTTACCGAAATGGTAAATAACGGACTCTTATTTTTTTCTCGCAACCTTAAATAAAGGTAATTATGAATGCCAATGACTTGGAATTTGCAGTGGTTACAGCTAATAATTAGCAAATGATGTATCTTTTATATTGAGGAAAAAATTTGTGGACAAAGTCGCGTGACAGCACTAGTCAATCTTATATAGAAATTCACGTTGATTGTCGGGTGCTATTGCGAAACCAGATAAATTTTTTGTCAACTTTCTGAGTGAACACGTGACTCCAATTTTTTGCGACTTCCATGCTAAAGTGTACTGGCTCTTTGTTGTACGATTCGTACCTACTTGGCTGGTTTTCATTTCATAATACGAATGACCGCAAACAATTGAAAACGTGTATCCTTAGAGACCAAATATAAGTCGGTTGCTCGGGTTAGCAACGTTGACCCATATCGGTAAATAGGTGGGCGCCTTTGGAGGTTTGAAGGAGAGTTTGGTATCCGGCAGGGTCAGCTTGTTAAATATATGTGACAAGTTGTATCAAGATCGATTCATCGGCTGATACGCTCGCACTTGTAATGATAGTTTGGTAGTACAGAAATCATCTGACTACAGTTTTATTATAGATATATATTATTATGTAAATACAAATGATATCTCCAGATAACACTTGGCGCCAGTAAATCGATAAGCACTGCTAAGTGTGCAAATCCATTAACACGAATTATTTCTAGAGATCTTATATGCTAGCGAGTTACGTCCAATTTATTTCAATGAAAAGTTCATGGGCTTGCCTATACTTGTCACATATAAAGAGGCTGTGACATGAACAGAAACAATGAGCCTAGAACTGTTCTAATTGAGTATCACATACCTTAAATTTGTCTCAATTGAATGTAATAAATATTTCAAATCAGTTTTTTTATCAGTATTATATATATATATATATATGTATATATCTATTTTCTTCTTTTCGCCCTTAAGCCAAAATGTGGTGCACAAAATGCCTTCTTAAAATTTGAAGATCGATTACCTGCCTGACTTAACCTTCCTTTAGAAATTATCTGTGTATCCTTTATTTAATACTACCTGTTGCCCGCGACTTTGTCTGCGTTTGATTTTGTTTTTTGATTTGACATTCAATTTAGTTTTAGTTGTAAAAAAATTTAAAGTATTCAGTATCGCTAAGCCTTACAAGAGGGGTTTGCTGCTGTTCGTTGAGGAGTTCTGTCCTCTATCTCCAACCACATTCTCTTAAATACATATTATAACCTCTATAGTATAAAAATAATTATTTAAATCAGTTATAATTTGTTGGAGTTATCGTGTAAAATCGTCAATCACTTTCATCCCCTCTCCCAAAGGAGCCGAGCTTAATGTCGGGATAAAAAGTATCCTATAATACTTCTAACACTTCCAAGAATATGTGTACAAAGTTTCATGAGGATCGGTTAAGTAGTTTTTGCGTGAAAGCGTAACAAACAAACTAACATTGGCATTTATAATATTAGTAGGGATAGCGATTAGGCATGCAAAAGTTTGTTTGTTTTTTGTCCGTCCTTCGCGCCCTACTTACGCAACCAATGAAATTGAGTTTTGGTATATGGTTAGTTGAAAGGACGGAGAGTAACATAGGCTACTTTTTCCCAGGAAAACGCGGACTTAGAACGCGGTAAACAGCTAATAAAAAATAAACATATAAAACAATAAGTAGTACAAAATTATATACGTGGTCAAAAATTATTGAACCAGATGAAATACTATAGTAAATTCTGTGATCTTACTAATATTATACGCGATAACCGAAAGCTTATTAGGTAAACATGAGATGTGCTCATTGTGTTATCTTGACCGTATAACCTATTTATTATCAGGTAGGTATCTAAGTTGAGTCTTCTGATAGGTTCATACGAATGTTCAATGTCTGTCAAAATGCGTTAAGATTGTGACGCAGTAAATAGATTCCTGGATTAATTTCACAAGATGGATTCAATACAGAGTAAACATATTATAGTATCATATTATCATCTTAGACCAGGGCGCGATTGGAACCCTCGTAGCTTTAGTTTTAAGTTTACGATTGTAGTTATCGCCATCACTACTCACTGCTATGTACACATTTTGTATATAATAACGCATCAAAAGTGCCATCTATGTGCCTATTTGAATAAAGATATATTTGACTTTGACTTTGACTTTATTAAACATGATATTCTCCTTAGTGGCGTAGCAGTAAACGTTAGTATACGTAGCAGTGTGAGTAAGTGCAGCAGTGTAAGTAAGTGGAGCAGTGAGAGTTAGTAGGCGAAGTTGTGAGTGAGTAAAAAAGACACCGATTTAAGTTTTAGTTTAATTAACTATACATTATTAAACTATACATTATTAACCCTATTAACCCCTAACTATTTTGTGAATGCAAAAAAATAATGTAACGGAACTTTATACGCATCATCGTCGAATGGTGCTATATCAGTTAACAAGAATAAAAAAAAATACCTGTATTTGAAAGAGCTCAGTAGAAGAAGTAAAGGAGCACGAAAACACATTTTGGTTTGTTAAGTACTTTCAGTGGCTTTGAAAACATTATTTATATTTTTGGCTTTTGTTCTGTTATTTTCGAAACATTGAACAAAATTGCTATGAAAAATTCACACTTCTTATTTATATTATTCAATTATTAGTCACCGTACGAAACCAATATTGTCAAAATTTTAATCGGACCTATTGGAAAGTATCACCTAAAGATGAAAAAAAAACACTCAAATCAACGAAATCTTATATAACGATAAAAATGCATACTAGCGGACCCCAGCACCATCTGTCGGGCTGATTTGTGAATCTAAACCATCCAGGGTGCCACCCAACGCATACCAAAAAATGCATTCAAATCGGTCTAGCCGCTTAGGAGGAGTTCAGTGACATAATACGCAAACAAGAAATATATATATAAGATATAAATAACATCGAATCGAATTGTCAAAGTTCATTTTTTTTGAAAATTGCTTGAAACGGTATAAATCATACATCTGGGACCAACATGAGTGAATGTATCTTATTCAATCCAACAAATTAAAATCTATACCATAATCCTAGACCTGTTACCGTCCCAGTGCTGGCCATGTACCCAGCTCAAATAAGAAAAAAAAATCCAAAAATAAAGTGTATGTGCGGATTATTATTAAATTGACATGCAACTAAACCACTAGATCCTTGCCTTTTTATCAAGGCTTTTTCCTATATATAACAAAAGGACGTTGCTTTTGGAAATCTGAGAATCCCAGCATAGTGGATGAATATGATCGGTGCGTGCTAGGATTCGAACTCGGCCTCCCGAAAGTGAAGTCAACCTACCTTTCAAACCCTACATTATTTCTGAAAGAGAGGATATATCATAATATGTCTTTTTATTCTAAGTTGTGTGTGATCAATGTTATGAAACAGCTTTTACCGTAACAATGCATATACATTTCTTCATTAAATGTAAAGATGCAAATTAGTTGATATCCCCTAGTCTAACTCCCAAATGAAATATATTTAAAACTCAGATTTTTTAAAGTAGGTAATGAAACATTTTCTACTTTATTAAAAAGGTTTTGTATATACCTAGATAGAGTTTTCTTTAGAATAAGATATTAAAATATGAATTTAAACTGGATCTATCCAACTAACAAACTTGTACTATTATTTTTTATTACAATACTTTTATCTATCAGTGTCATGTACTCTTTGCATGTCAATGTTAATAGCTACTTTTTTTTCTTTAAAACGTACCTATGTTTGTTCAATGTTTTTCAATCAGGATAGAGCAAAGATCATTGACCATTCAGCCCATTGCTTCGTCTAATTTAGGATGATAGATTTGACAGCTTACATTAGGGATTAAGTAGGTACTTTATAATCGTTACTGAACCTTTTCGAATAACTTGGATAGTTTTATGGCAATGCTGTAAGATGTGTTTACAATTTATGATACAAAATATTTAATATCTATGAATTTTATATGCCACACAACTGGCAATAATCACGTGTAATGATTTATTTTAAAAACTAAAATAGTTTTTTTAAAAAAATGATTACGTGATAGTTGTGAATGACTTTGATATCTACAAGAAATAATAATATTGTGACCGCTAATTATTGTGTTGATTGAATATTCGAATTATTTCATTTCAAAACCGATTTCGATAGTCTGCAGTTTTTCGTTTCGTTTTCGCAGTCAATAATTGGGAGGTACGGTCAACATAGTACGACATTATCTGTAATATAATTTACCACCAAGTATATATATAGAGTTATGTAATTTGACGCAATCTTCGAATCGAATGTTTATAATTCAAGTAGAGAAGCTACTTGAATGAATGAAGTAAACTTGATAGCGATCACGGGTCAGAGTTTAATAACTAAACGAAGCCAACCTATATAATTGTAATTTTATTTTTAAAACATCGAGATAATTTTTTCACTATTAGAAAAATAACATTATCATTTTTTATAAATATAACTGATGAAAATAATTTAAACAGTATAATTTATCTTAATTTCATCTATGGCGGTTTTTTTAAACATCCTAGTTATTGTCAACGTTGACATGTTGTTTTATTCTTAGGTTAGTTGCGTGTTTTCAAGAATCGATATTCTGTATTATAATTGCATGTCTCTACTGTGTTTAAAACCCATGCCTAACTGAGCCATTACACGAGTCTTTCTATTTTCAGGCGCTTAGTGACATTGCAGTTTCAATGTACCTATCTATATAAGTATTATAAAAGTATCGGAAAATAAAATCTGATTATTATTGTTACTGTTTATCTTTAAAATGCTTCAAGTTTATGATAGTCATCATCATCATTCTCAGCCTAGGTATGTCCCACTACTGGACAAAGGCCTCCTCTATAATTGGAAAGAGAGATTTATGGTAAAGACTCTCTGTTAACCTCCAACCTCAACAAGGTTAAATCCTCTCACGTTTATAATGACATAGGTATTAGTTATAATAACAGACTACGAATTTAACGTGTTCTTGAGAAACTGGGGTGGACATCACCCGTTCCCTCACTCCAGGCTTCTACTGACATTTTCTTGAGAGGAATGCTACCAACACCTAAGAATTTTTGGCTCAACCCAGGAATCGAATCCATGATCTAATGATCCGTAATAGAAGATGCTCACCACTACATCGACACAGCGGTATATAGCATGGGGAAAATAAACTGAAAATTAAAAATTCCACAGAAGGCTTACTATCGTCGCCTCAGAGTTTAAGTATTCCAAAATGTGTATCAAATATCTTGTCTAATTGTTCTTAAATCTATGAAGTTCTGCACAACAAGAAAAACAAATTATGGTAAGCCAAACTTAAGACCAAATAGTTAACATGCACGATTAAAACGATGCAAGTAAGCCTGAGCTCCCAGATTCCAAGTCCCCAATAATAACCCAAGTCTTTTATAAAACTAACCTTACGTTTTAATTTCCCACTTCTGCAATGATTTACAAGGGCTTAACGACATTGTATCGTGCAATTATACTGGTATCTTGTCATTAAAGTACCTACTTAATAAATGATTTCCTCATACATTCTCAAAGACCATTAATATGATTAAACTTAAGATAGCTGCATCATCAGTTTAGAGGTTTTCATGTATGAATATGGATCACGAGGATTTTGATCCCTGGATCGTCACAAAAAATACTCAGCTCCACCCCGGACTAATATGAATAAACTGATTGTTATTTAATGCCCATTACTTGTGATTAAAAATGATCGTTTCCTTTTTAAATATTTTTTCGCAATAAGATGAGTTATTGTAACTTATTCATAAAGGGTATATGGATCTGTGGACTATTTTCTTGATTGACTAAACAACAAAATATTGTCCTTCATGCGTAGATGCGTATGTATTACGTAATTTTGTGCACGCGAATAATACAGCTCGTTAGTGCCTTTTGTTGTGATTTTCTTTCCATATACCATAATTTAAGGCAACAATCTTATTATTAACGAAATTAGATAATATGGCCTATGTTAATTTTAGATAAAATATCTCTCTAATGGTGAGGTTAAAATCAGTTCGGTAGTTTCAGAGTTTATTGAAAACAGATTAACAAAGCAAAGCTAACAAACTAACATACAAATATTTGCTGTTTATAATAAAGTTAGTAACGATGAAATAATAATTATAGAGTTATATTAAAAATATTCATTGTTTATACCTCCGCAAAATAAGGCTTGCTTCAATCCATCATTCAATCAGTTTTATTTATTAGCTGATACAGGGGTATTAGTTTTACAGAAAAAAATATGTAGAACCACAGAACAGCGAGACACCGTGAGCGGTGGTATCCTTATGTGGTTGATATTCCATCAACACGCTCGAAACGTTTTTTATCCACGTTTCTGAAACGTACCGCCAAGATGTGGAACGCCCTCCCGGCAACTGTGTTTCCTGCCACGTTTAATATGAGTACCTTCAAGGCTAGTGTGAATAGGCTTTTTCTAGGCAAGCGTGCTCCAACCTAGACCTCATCATTGCTTTCTAACGGGCATGATCGTTAATAAAAAAAAAAACACGCAAATTTGGCATGCAAATTATTATCCGCTCGTTTTTATGCTTCAATAGGTAGAAAAATAGGGATTCCATATTAGACGTTTGAAACTGTAAATTGTATGCCGTTAGTTTATATTTCCTTATTTACCTACTTGAATACTATTGCTTGGTGTAGGTCTCAAGCTGACCGCAGCCTGGAAATATGAATAACTAGAATTGAACTAATAATGAAAGGGTCGTTTGCTTAATGTCGATCGGTAATCGAACTCTATCTGAAGTGAGAATACAAAATATTGTGTAGGCCTATCTTTGTCGCCAAAGGGTGTAATGGCCGAAACTGAACCTTCTATTGTAGTCGAACATTTTGGTTACCTTTGTGGATGATGTACCTACGATATTATATTACTATCTGAGCGCGTTATTGTTCAACTATATGACTGAAATTCATTAACTGCTGCAGCGTTAGAGACAGTCTTTTGACATAATATATGGACAAACTTTATCAAGCGAAATAGCGATTTTGATAGCTCCCCAAATAAGGGCCATCTTAATTCAAGGCATTGATGTGACTTTGGTTGTATGTTGCTAAGACTAGAGTTACATATGTGAGTTTTACTTATGGATTTATGTACAGTACTCACGTACTGTGAGATAAACTTGTGTAATTTAACAAAATGTATTCTGTGGTATGATGTATATACCTTACTGAGCCTTATATACGCTTTATTGAGTTAAAACTAACAAAAAGAGACTTGCGTGTGTTTAAATAAGTTGCTTAAATAATAACATTTTGATCGTAGGTGATCAATCCAAGCTATTCGTGATCAAGCAAATTCGCTGACATAAAATAAGTTTTTCTATGAAATTGAATACAGGAGCGATAGCGTGCTTCGCTTCATTTTCCATCAACCCGCAACCGATGTCTCTCATCCATAATAGGTTATATTAAATTGCCAATATTGCTCCGATTAAGTACCAATAAGTGTAGTACATTTTGTTCTAGCATGCATACATATATATATACGTGGTCAATACGCTGGTGTAATCTTATTCTTATTTCTTAATGAGAGTAAATAATTTTGAAGATTTTCCTTGCACAGTGTTGAGCGATGCGGTTTAATAAGTTCTGAGCAAATTTGGGAATTTTCCGGCGTGGCCTGCTGGGATGCTAGGGTCGCAGCTAGTTACCAATACCGACGAAGCCGTGCCACTAAGTGTTTAAGCGTTGCAGTAAGATGCCGCGTTTAACCGATTAATAGTATAACGTATATACGTACGTAGAATATAGTAAAATTATATATTAGAGTTAATATAACTACCATACACTTAACAGGTTACGCCGATACCATCTAAGACTGCATCATTACTTATACCTCCTTGTGAGTTGTGAGTTTTCAGTCAAGGACTAACTTTTAGTGGTAAACTTGTTAACAATATAAAATCGGAACAATGGAACGAAAGAATTACAAATTCGGAAAGAATCCCTAAGATATGGGAGCTATAGCAATTTATATACTATGCGATCCTAGTTTGTTTAAAAATAATTAAATTTTAAAACCTTATTTCTTGCCGGCTGCTTCTCTGTAGAATCTGCCTTGCGAACCGGTGGAGTAGAGTCACTAAAAACAGACAGACTTGACGTTTCAAAAAATGCTTATATAAGGCCTACTTGAAATAAATGAATTTTAAATTTTGAAATTTTTTTGAATTTTAAAACCTACTTTCAACATAGTGTACATTATTCTACTAGTCAAGCATATTCTTTTGATACTCGTATTGAGGTAGTTGTAAAAAAAATATATAATTAACCATTTTGTGGAAGCGGCCATGGTAGATTTGTAATTTGACATAGTGTATGGTGTTCTACTAGTCAAGCCCCTTCATTTGATACCCAAATTGAGGAAGTGTTAAAAAATGTGTACCTAAACCGCAAACATAGCTGAGAACACAGACGTATTCACCTTTCAAACAAAAACTAAATCAAAATCGGTTAATCCTTTAGTGAAATACTAAGCCACACTGCCACAGACAGACACACACACACCCCGTCGCTTTTGCGTCGGAGGTTATAAACATATTATTCTCGTAATCTTCTAATTAAACAAACATTATTATTTCGGTACGAATCACAATTATTTGAAGGTAGGTTAATATATCAGTTTGGATAACTTACATTAGATCTAATTATTTAAACTTTTGTTTATCGCACTTAATAGCCACACTAGTATGAACCTAGATAACCCCATTTAGAAGGCCGATTGTTGTTGTGAAACGCAGATAACCACACGTTTCTTAGGCGTGCTGCTTATTATAAAATGTGTTTTATACGTTTTTAATAGACTCATATGATGCGGCTATTAATGTATAATTTAATTGTCAGGAAGACTTATTTGGGACTATGCAACAATACAAATCATCAAATTTACACCATAACTCCGACAAATTACAACCGATGTAAATAATTATTTTGTACTATAGAGGTTATAATATTTGTTTAATTTTGCCCAAACTGTGGTTGGAGATAGAGGACAGAACTCCTCAGCGGACTACAGCAAACCCCTCATTTAAGGCTTAGCGATACTGAATACTTTAATTTTTTTTAGATCTACATCTAAATTTAATGCCACATCAAAAAAACAAAATCAAACGCAGACGAAGTCGCGGGCAACAGCTAGTACATCAATATATTTCTTGCAAAAGATTGAGAAGTAATTAAAAAAAGCGTGGTCGCTTATTAAAATTTTCAAAACTACGTTTGTCAGCGTGTATTGAGTGGAATAAAAGAGGATCGCGCTGCCTTAAGCGTATTAGTTTGCATTTCTTTTACATATTTTCATTTTGTTTTCTAAAACTTAAACTAATCATAGCTATATAAGGTATCCATCCACATCATATGTAGCCGATGTAACAACACAAATTTTGTTAATTAGAAATTTACTAAATCCTTCCAGGTTCAACAAAACACAGTCATTATGTTATACGTGTGTGGTATTAGGTATTTTGGTATTGTCTGTAGTATCACTAATTCAGTAGTGTCTAGATAAAATGTTACAGGCTTAACATTAGTGGCGTTAATAAAACATCAGGTGATAATTTACTCCTGCGTAGTGGATGTCAGACCGGGCTGTTTCCGGCATGTCGCGACGCGTCGCTGCGATCCTGGCAGTATCAGGCACATCTGATTTATAACCAACCTGAACTCCCAAGTCTCAACTTAGATTCGCTTAGAACAAAGATAACTCGATATCGAAAAATATATTTTTCTAGGGAAATAATAATTACAAACTGAAATTAATATTTACAATAAATATAAGGCGTTACTTATGGGCATGGTACCCAAAATGCTGGCGCTATTGCCCCTTTGAATTGCTGGACTTAGCCTTTGGGCTAAATAAACGCTAGCTCTTGGGTCACCAGACGTAAGGACCAATTTTTGGGACACGGTGTTAATAACATTTTTCGTGTCCGAAACCATGGGCCCAGAGTCTCAAACGCAAGCGCCGCAAGAACGTAGTTATTACAAATAACGGAGTATTTACGGCGCTTAAGCATTTGAGCAGATTTGGCAGCTGCTGCCGCTTTTTGGGACGTACTCGGCAAGTGAGAAGCTGCCAACGTATCAACGCAGGTCGCATCCCACACCAGCGCACGCCCTATCGACCACGGTACTATAGTCATACCGTCTGGGCTCTTGCCATCATCCCTGAACAGATCGATGTCAGAATAACTACTTACTGAAACAATTCTAAGACTCAGATCACGAAGACACAGACCGTCTTTATCTTTTTCTCAGAGTTACACTTGCATCTGCCCCCCTGCTCGGTGGAATAGTATACGTAGACTTTGGAACTCTCCACAAAAGACCTAAGTCTTATGGCGGACGTCAATCTCGGCTAATCCATATTATTATTTTTTTGTACTTCAACAATTTTCTTAATAAACTTCGGTATTAAAATGTTCCCCTCATGAACTTGAGAGCAGAAAACAAAATTGGGATATTTTGGTACAAGTACTGTGAATCGTCAATAACTACGGCAAATATCAATACATTTTCGAATAAATTAAGTCTCTAAATTGGCTACCCATCGATATAATAAATTACTAATTTATAAGCTTTCTATGGCTACCTATACTGGTTTGAAAGGGTCGACTTCGAATAGTAAACTTTATTCGCATATTCGAGTTGAATATCGAATAATAATTAAATATTTGCACATCGCTTTTCACGATAACAAACCTGGTGCAGCCCCATTGCATTGTGCATGCTTTGTAAGGTGGCTAAATTTACAACTTAAGTGTTTAATCAGTAAAGGGAATTTTACGGGAACTTCCATTATTGGTTGAATTTTGACCAACCGCGATATTAGGTTCTTGAAATTCGAGTCAAATAACAAGTATCCCTCGTTACTGGGACGTGATAACAAATGGTATTTTTATGGCACGTTATGACGCAATATTTACACAATTCTATTAGAATCAGTCAAGAGGTTAAGGAGTTGTACAGCACGCATCACTATTCATCTCATTGTCGCCAACGCGCGTCGCTCGGTGCCATTATTTATTATTGGTGGTGATTTATTGTTACGATTCCTTACGAAGTAATTATCGTGTATGATACATCAATTTGGTACGTAAGCGCAATGACATCAGCTGCGATGGTAACAGTCAGCAGATGATAGCTAGCAAACGAGTCAAGTTAATTAAAATCATGACTTTTGACTAATGACTATTTATATTGTTGTGATCATTAAGACTTCCATGTTCTATTTAGCAAATATTAAACCGACCAACCCGCATACCAGCAGCGTGGTAGGTCAACGGCCTACATCCCTGTATTCAATAAGAGGGGACTTATGTCTGAGATTTAGATAGAGACAGACAACATTTAAAAGCTGAGATGTTGATGATTTTGTTTGAAAAATATCCATAATCGATCTGTATTTACAAAACGGATTACGCTATGAGTACGACCCTTAGTTAACGCGAGTTAAACCGAAGGCAACAGTTTCTATTTGATAAATTGCAACATGGAATCTAGAACAGTTAGTTAATTAGGTTTAAGACATCATCAATATGTGTTGAAGATGATATGGAGAGACCTTAATTCATTTCAATTATCACATCACAAATAGTAACTAGGTATATTGTGATGTTGGAACAATATTAGCCAGAATAATGTAAACAAATGGAATAGGTGTTATGTTATTTTTAGGTGGAACGGCCCGTCTATAAGGCCCGTAACGTTGCGTGCACTACCCTCGTTTAACAAATTTTATGACAATCTTCCGACTTAGTATCGCACTTTTTGTTTAAACTGTCTATCAATTCTAATGCATGCCGTATCATGTTTTTAGCAAGGAACATGTTTATGGCACTGTTTATGCAAGCAAAAAGACGTTAGTGGTTTCGCGTAGTTGAGACACTTAAGTAATATAAAATAGGTCTGGATTCATACCTATAGCATATGCGCTTGAATTTTAGGAAACTTCATGTAAAAAATATAACGGACGGTTTGAAAAAAATTTACCTAACAGAATATAGCCGGTTTTTGTTTACGGTTTTGACATATTTTATGATGTGCTGTCATCCCAGATGTAAATGTGTAATAGATGTATAAATATTACACACTACTGTATCGCTCTTAAATAAATGAAACTACTGTATCGCTCTTAAATAAATGAAATAAAAATAAATGTTCCGCTTGCAGAAATTCGGGCTTAGATTCGCCACTTTGACCCAATGCGTTTGTTCCTGATATAAGTGTCAGCCAATCAGAAGGCAATGCGGTCGCTGTCAATGATTCCAGCTAAATCCCCCTCCTTTGTTAGCCATACGTCAGTTATACTTTGAAACGCATTAAATACTAATTCGGTTGGGCATAAATCCTGAGTTTAAATTAACCTAAACTGATGGATCTAAAAGCAGAGCAATCCTATTTTCATTGCTTCCAGCCGAAAAGTATACAGGTGAGAACCAATCCTAACCTATAAAGTTTACGGTAGGAATTGTTAGTAATGAAATTATTATGAGAAAATATGTCAACATTAATTTTTAAACATCATGGCTCAAAACGTGTCGCTGGAAACAAAAGGCCCAAGACCGTAGAATTTCGAACTGCCTAAAGAGACCTATGCCCAGCCGTGGACGTCAATCGGTTGATATCTTTATATATAAAAATGTTATGTTGGTTTGTGTGCGGTTCAAAAACTCAAAAATGCACCGATCGAAATTTCAGCGTGATATATAATCCGCATCAAGGATTGCTTTTATCTATTTTTTGCATCAGTCACATATCCGCGACCGCGAAACTACAGTTTTTTTAACGATCGATGTACCAGCGACTGCGCCATCTGCCGAAAGCGAGAATAACACTCGCTGACATGTAATGTATTCTTTATTTTGTTTCTCATTTCTCACTCATTCCATAAAATTGTGCCACAGCGAAGCGTGGCAGGGTTCAACTAGTAATGATATAAATTCCTTTAGCTAGTACCTAGTACTGTTTAGCAATAATTCATATTCCAGTAATGTCAACTGGCTAAATCTGTCGTCAAATTAACAGAACAAAGCGTCATCAGAGTCTTATCAACAGCCTGTCAGTGCTAATATAAACACGGAGAGATGTGAAGGAATGCACACCCTTACTGTCATCATCTTAACCACGATAAATTACGTCACTATTCAACAGCCAGCGTATCGCTTATCTACATTGCATACTCGTACGCATACAAAGACTATACGTTACGTAACGAAAACTACGTAAACGAGAACTAGGATTTAATTTTTACCTTTGTTTTGTCATATACCATAATAAAGAAAGTTTTTTGAGTTTCTACTCTCGATCTGAAGTTTATCCAAGAAATTTCAACATAAAAACCCCAAACCTAACAATTTTGGATTCAACCCGAGTATCGAAACCTAAACCTCGTAATCCTTAGTTCAATATGCTAACCACAAGACCAAATAACGCTTATCTACATCGCGAACAAGTACATGTATAGAAATACCGAGTTTTTTTACTAATGAGTTTTTATTCTTTGAGGAGCAATAGAATAGTGATCGAATTTTATCACAATCTTTATTCTTCAAAAACAAAAACAGTTTGAAGCTCAAAATTCTTCTTTATATAATCTTTAAATATCGTGAAAACAAGTTAACAGTATTATCATAGTATTCAAATCCAATAAGCCATTCTAGTGTGTAGCATTCAGTGCCTTTGGCGGAAAATTTTGAAATAGAAATCTTTAGTGCAGACAGAATTCAAAACGTTGACATCTATCAGACGTCTATATTAAGTAAATTCTACCAAGAGGCTATAACGTATCCATATGAGTTAGCTTTATTAACAAGTTAGCTTTTTTTTTTTGTATTTGGTCTATCACGACAGCCAGATCAAAGTTAACAATATCTTAATTTGCACCTAAAAACATGCAGTTTCTTTTTACTCTGATAGTTTTCTTTTAATGTTTTCGTTCTTGTTTTCATTACATTTTTACTCTTGCATTTTTACCCATCTACTTTCCAATTGTGAACGTCTGAAACTGCATGGAAAAATGTCTTGTCGCTCTATTTCTTAGTTTTTCGCATGTGACCTTGATCTTTTCAAAGTCCGCTGTTGTAAAACACAGCTCATGGGAACAAGAAGTATTTTTGACTAACTTCCAAAAGCATTTGGTTCTCAGTCCGACATAGTTACTATTCGTTGATGTTCACGCATTTTTTAGAAACAGCTTATGTTTAGAACTCACTGTTCTCCGTCTGTCATATCTTGTGGAAGCCTTTTGTTTTCCTAAACTAAAAATTAACGTCTGTCCTTCCAATATCTAATAACTCTAATAAGGTGAATTGCTTGCTGAGTTAGGACGTAAAGTAAGCACAAAAAAACAAACAGACACACTTATTTTTATTGGTATACTTTGGTTTTTCTCTCTTTGTTATCAAATCTTTTAAAGTAAAGCAAATTTAATTTGACCCACTTCCTGGTTTCCGATTAAGCTGCAATTTTGCATGCATAGTAATATGCAAATTGGATGACAATGTAATATTTAAAAAAAACTCATTATTCTGTTATGGATCTGATTGATGATGGAGCTGGAAGATGGCCATGGCCTACTCTTTAATGAAACGATGCCACCTCGTCGGGTTAGAGTTAGGTTTATCTTATTCACCTAAAATAATAAATAAATATAAAATCTATCTTTTTTTATTCTATTTTTATTGAAAATTATTTAAAGCTTGTTCTCCAAACTAGTTTTTTTTTGTATAAGGCTGTTTCATTAGGCGACCCGTATCGTTTGGTTACACTTATAATCTCTTTCAATCTTGTTTTTGACTATTATAGGTAAGAATGCGCAATGTACACCAACATTATCAGTTGACGTCATGTCTTGGTGAATAACGCCTTGGAAAAATGTAACATATATTTTTTTACGGATTCTTTTATAGGTGTATCTTTGGAGTAGGTACGCTTCGAATCAGTATTATCTTATTATGAGGAATTTATCAATTAAATATTTAAATACTACTATGTATAATAGTAAATTGGTGCTGTGCATTAAGATCGGTTATCACTATAAATGTGACAATAGTCGGGAACGCCCGCTTACCGTTATTTCCCGCCAGTAGCTGGTTCTATTTCCTCTGGTTCCTTTGGTGAGAATTACAGCTTTAATCTAACCTAACTGGTCCGTAATGACTCGGTGCACTCGATGAATTCGGTGACCTCGTCGACTTTGGTCACCGTCGCGTTCAGGTTAATGCAATGGCGCGGGGGCTCGTATGCCCTCGGGGCTAAATGACTTGAATGACTTTTGTGGCTAGATGCCTTCTGTGACTTTGGTGACCGTCCCGTACAGGTAAAATCTGGTGGCCTGTGGTTTCGTTTGCCTTGGTGGCTAAGTGACTTGAGTGACTTCGGTGGCTAGATGACTTCAGTGTCTTTGGTGACCCCCGCTTTTGGGCAAAATAGGAAGGCCCAAGACGTCTTCGGGTGGCTCGGGATCATGATAATGATGACGTTGAAAAATGATCATTCTAAATCATATTTCTATTTAACGGCCAGATCTTATATATTATTAGTAGTGTATTCATCAGGTATTTTTTACTCAGCAGTGTCAATGTTCTAAATAGGAGCGAGTCTCCCGTCTGGTTTACGCTGCTCATACTGAAATCGAGCTATTTTTATTTTAACTTAGTCCGAATAGTTGAAAGTCGATCAATAAGGTATAACTAATATGAAATTATTATAAGAATGCCAATGAGTGCTATTAAAAGTTCGGCGGTATGAAGTTTTAAAGTCTATTTTAATGTTTGTCTTGATGTAGATTCAGACACTTTCGGAGTATTTATATTTGATTTTAATCGAAATGAGAAAATTTGTACTACTGCCAGACTAAGATCATATAGTGGCGAGGTATATACCTTAAAGGATTGTTGGAGCTGCCACGTGTAAAGAAGGAACCCTTGCATTTTTAAAAAGAAATGTACTTGTAATTTTTTTATTTGATAGATACAATTTTACTGCCCATGTTTTTCGGAAGGTATAGTCCGCTAAAGTGAGGAAATCGTTTCAATCCCTAAGTATAGTGTGTAATTCAAGGTTCATAGACACATGATCCGTCAAATAAATACAATGCCACCGGGTTAAAAATTAATTTAGTCATAATACGATGTAATTTGAATTTGCTGTCATCGTTTCTCAACGGGACCTAATTGATGTAGGATTTTCATAATATTGCAAAAAGGATTATTGTACTTGAATTGACGCACCTTTGGAATATTGACTGTTAACGTACACATATAGGACAAAAAAATAGAACATCAATGGATGTTAATATTATACATATAGCAACACTTTTATCTCGTTTCCCATTCTGTATTCCATTTATATAATATTCATTATTCACCGTTTTCAGTTAAATTATTTTAGCTCGACAACAATACACCGATAATGCGTGATGAAGACACTTCAACTCTATTTGGCGTTAGGGTTAGCACTCGATACATAGGTCACCAACAATAATAGATAACGGTATTGAATAATATTTACTATATCGGGTGTTTTAGTTTACGAAGCGTTCTCTACATGCGTATCGGTAGGTATGAGCTATAACCACATTTAAAAAACGTATCAACTAAGAATATAGATCGATTTTGAATAAACTTCTTTACTATATTTTAAATTGTTTATATTCCAGCATTATTTAACTATTACAAATTCTCTGATAAAAAATTATGGATACTCGAAATCACTGCTCCTCGACAGAATGGGAAAGTTGATTTGCGTTGGGAAAGAAGTAAATCTGAAACTAAGTGGTAAGACCAACATAGGTAAATCAAGCCACCAACCAAGAGAAGACGCGGTCAAACATCTCTCTATAGCGATGATAACGTTTCTTAATCATGAGGTGCCATGAAGAGTGATAGCCTAGTGTAGGTCTTTGGGTGGGCTGCCTTCGAACCCTTGATTCCACGGTAAAGGAACAAATTGCGTAGAAAACTGCATGCATGAGAGTTCTCTATAAAGCTCTCAAAGGGTTGCGACCTCCACCAATCAGCCCCTGGCCAGCGTGGTGGATTACGGGCTAAACAGTTCTCATTGCGTAAGGAGACCCGTAGCCTTAAGTAGGCTGATTATGGCTAGATCTGATGATGATGACGATGATGGAATGGAAAAAACCGGGATTTTCGAAATATCCACTGCATATATCTATGCAGTCAAGCCATATTAGAGCACCGGAACAAAATAAACAGTGTGATCATTGGTGTCTATTGTTATTGAAATAGTATCGACTCCAAATCGCGTATTTGGACCGTGTTTGAACAGCGTTATCGAATTACATTTTGCCAGTTTGTCCGTCACCCTGTTATTTTGAACAATACCGATTCATTAAAACCAGTTACCTAACTCGATTTTATGATTTATAAAGAAGTTAGTGTTAAATAGGTATTTGTATGTCAAATTGCGATGTTTGTGTCGACTATCTTTTTGTTTTGTTTTGATTTATTGCGCCTATATTGTATAAACGCATGTCGGCTTACAACCATGATATAACGGCAAATATCATCGTTGAAAGCTGACATGTTATAATACTTTAAATAAACTTATTTTCACGTTTCTATTTCTCTCCGTTACTAACCTAACTGAGGTAGTTAAAATTTTAAATTAATTGGGGTGCAACAAACGAATCTAAAATTTAACTAGTAATATTTTAGAATTATTCAATTACGAGTGGTAGATGTCACTTACAAAAATTAACACAGATAGTAGTTTTTTTTTAATCAAGTCAAAACTTAATTTAGAAGAAAATAATGCGGTTTTTTTCTTCTAAATGAAATTTTGGCATCTTAAGATGAAGCTGGATGGACAGCAACGTATTAGGCATGTATATGGCTGATGCTCGCACACAAAAGTTCTTCTTAGCTAGGTAGGTACATATCTTACATAGAAAGCTAATGGGTGATCGTCATTTGTCCCAATCCTCTCTTCTCTCTCATATAAGAGTTGGATCGCGAGAGCGCTTAGAACTTAGCCCAGCACGCTTCTACAATTCGGTTTGGCGGGAGCCACCTCTATCATGGAAGAGAGAACAACACTCACCGCGGCGGTTCTCTCAAAGTATACACATTGACCTCTATGATTATCCATATCGTGGATACCTGTACCTTACTTAACGTTTGTTTTATTTTTTTGTTCATGTAAATAATTATTTAAATCGCACTCATTTGCATGTCATAAATTAATTGCCCACAGCGAAAATCGATAGAAAGCATTATTTTTATGTCGCATCTACAATTACACAATAACTTACTTTGTCGCGCGTTCCACAACATAACTATGCAATGTTAGGTATTATAGAAAAAATAAGAAATTACATATCATTAAAACAACTAATATTTAAATAATTGCATATATGAAAAACGCTTAAAATTTAAGTACGTACCGGGAATCAAACTCGGTCCCCGAAAGCGAAAAGACAGCCAAGGTATAAACTACTAGGCTATTACCGCTTCGTGTCGGTGAAATGAGTGAATTAGCTCAAAACAGCCCTTGTTTATTAATTTTGGACCACCGATCACTGTTTTAGCAAACACTAAAATTAAATTAAGACACGGAGTAATCGACTAATTTGATGTAGATACGACTTAACACAACCAAACATGAAAAACACGTGTTAAATTAATTACTTTCGTTTCAAAGTCGGTTGAAAAATATCTAGGTCGAAAGCAAGAAGAAAAATATTACTTAATACTATTGTTAGTTCAATAGTACCTAGTTGCTAAGCGACATTTTCTTTATTTTTAAACAGAATATTTTTTTTTTTTTTTTCATGAGAAGAAGAATATATGTAAGGAATTTATTGACGATTTAAAGAGTTGTACATTTGTTGGCGAAGCTGTCTCTACTCCAATCCTTCCCTGGTCATCTTTTTCTTTTCTTGCCTCCTAAAATTCAACCTTGGTATTTCTACCACATATTTTTCCTTTTTCACCAACATAATAGATAGAACGCCTATAACCGTTATAGCTCCTTTTCTATTTCTTATCTATCACGCTATGTAGGGTTGGCACATCATCTTCAAACTTGAGGTAGGTTGCTTGGGTTTTGGCGTATTTTTACGACCCACCGGCTGCTTAGGTCAAACCTATAGGAATCATTGATAAAAAAGGTAAAATCATTTTAGTACAGTTCCTAGCATATCCTAGGTCCAACCCAAAAGCAGGTTATTCAATGTCCACGCCATGTCCTCTGAAAACCGCTCCGTAGAGAGCGGGGGCACCGGAGGGCGGCGAGGATTTCACTTGTACGGTTTACGTACACTCATTACCGGATCAGCCGTGTCTCCAAAAGAGCAATCTGCTGAGTTTCTTGCTGGCTCTTCACAGTGGAATCTGCCTTCCTTATAAATTAGGAAACTACTTGAAATAAATGAATGTTGAATTTTGAATTACATATCCTTCACAGAGTAACAACTTTTATTTCGATTTAACCTGTGCCTTTTGGAGTAGAGACTTTGGGACCGTGGGGTCCGGTGGCAAGAGCTCTTTTCAAAGAATTATCGAAAAGGGTTATCGAGTCCGGTGATCCTACAGCGGGCAGTTACCTTGGCCAACGAATTAGTTTGACCATCCAAAGGGGCACTGCTGCCAGCATCTTAGGAACTGTCCCTCGCGGCGGTGGTTTCGAGGACTTTTTAGATTTCATTTAGTTTTAAATAGTTTATTTTAGGTTATATTTATAAAACAATTATTTTAAAGAATAAATAAATTATTTTTAATCGCCATTTAACCTCCGTACAATATATAAATTTTAATCACATCAATAACACACAAAACAGGTAGTATATTTTTCCGCCGCCAGGAGGAGCCCCACTCTACATCGTTACCATCAATCATCAACGTTTTGCTATTATAAAAATACTGTAGGTATCGTCCTACTATCAGTTTAATTTAGAGAGTAAAATTTGCAATCGTTTATCACTGTACGCCGTTGGAAAGCCGATTAAGTTAGGAAAGACTTTCAGTTTGAATTAGCGTCAGTGCAGTATATGGCAAATCCAAAGCCAATACTCTAGTCTGAAAATAAAAGAATAACACAATATGAGCATAGTATAAAAAAAAAGATTTACGTTGAATATGTAGTGATATAAAAAAGCATGAACAAGTAAGTATATAAATTAAAACATTTCCACATGGTGTGAATTGCGAATAACACATATCAATCCATTAGTAGATCTATTTATTAAAAAAATAACTGGGATTAAAAAAAATATCATGTCCACAATTCTTCAGTGCCTAACCAAGATTCGAAAAGTGATTGTTGCCAGTGAGGACTTATGGTCTGAACGTATGGCTTGGCCACCTACAATCGATGTATATTGGTGTACCAAGTTACTGAACCTTGCACTAGGTTGACAGCTTATATCAAAAGAGTTGCACCAACAAAACAAGTTACGGCACGAAAACGGCATAATTCCTTGCAAAAGATCACAACTAATGTCCATCAATATTCAGTGGACATGGTTCTTGGCACCTCATGATCTGTTGGCTAATATGAGATATGATGAATGAGCATCATCATCATTTCAACCAATCGACGTCCACTGCTGGACATTGGTCTTTTGTAGGGAGTTCCACAATCACAGTCCTGGGTTGCTTGTCTCCAGCAGCTCCCAGCGACTCACCCTCAGTGGGGCCGACCCACGCTACGTTTACCGGTCGCAATCCATTCCAACACCTTATTACCCCAACGTCTATGGGTTCTCCCAGCTATGTGTCCTGCCCATTGCCACTTCAGCTTTGCGACTCGCTGAGCTATGTCGGTAAATCTCCTCATTTCTGATTTGATCGCGTAGAGATACTGCCAGCATAGCTCACTCCATCGCCCGCCGAGTGACTCAGAGCCTTCTTCTTCTTTCTTCTTGTCCCATAGTAAGCGAGCACGTTTCGGAGCTATATAAGATCACTGGTAACACGTACTGTTTGAAACTGTAGGGATTTTGAACGAGAAGATGTCTCGAAGTTTCCCGAACGCTGCCCATCCGTGTTGGATTCGGCAATTCACCTCTTTGTCGAAACTGGACCTACCTAACTGGATCGTGTATCCTAAGTATATGTTGATGAGAAAGACCAATACGTAGATGTACCGGTAAGAGAGTTCATCAACTTCATCATTGTCAAACCATTACCGGGCCACTACAGGGCACGGTCTCAAAATCAGAAGGTTCTAGGTCCGTCTCCCACGCGGTCTGAGTGCGGATTGGTAGACTTCACACGCCTTTGAACCTCACTCAGGAATACACGTTTCCACATGATTTTTTTCTTTACCGTTAAAGTGAGTGATATTTTAATTGCTTAAATTAAAAATGCACACAAGTCTGAAAAGTAAGGGTCGAACTCGGACCCTCAGGCAGTAAGGTCGAAACTCTCATCGCTTAAACTACTTATCGGTACTAGATAAGTAGTTAGTTACTCTTCATCAATTTAGATGCGGCATAGTACCGAGATCGTCATCATAATTATTATTGGTCACACCATAAACTCGTAACATCCTCAATATATTCCACGAAACCCATTAACCCTTTTGTATTTATTGATAAACAGGTTGCCTAAACTATTAACCTCAATTTTAAGAATAGTTTGTTTGTTGTGGAGTAACTAGCATTGCCCCCTAACTTTGTCTATTTTAACGAACTGTTTTATGTCGACCTGATATATATTACCTTGTATCTATTGTTAAAAAATGTTACCGATTACAAGGTTCTAGTTTCGATTCCTAAGTCAAATGACAATTTTTATAAATTAGGCTTTTATGTACAAGTTCTTTGTAAGAAATTCTCATCACTCGGAGATTCAGGCTTGGAGTTTTTTTTGTCTAACCCCATGACACAGAGAGCATGCTACTCGTAAGCTGTCCCTGCGGGTCCCTGTTATTACCATCAACATGTGAGGGAAGGAGGGCTAGACGCAGCAGTAGAGTAGTTGATACGATTAAGCGTCGCTGCGGGTCGGGGCACACTTTTCATACTATCCGACACGATATCAAGCCAAAACGAGGTCACGCATTTACTCTGTAGGGTGTTTCGTGTTTTGAGTTGCATCTGCAGTAATTTGGTCTGATTTCTCCACAGATTTTAAATAATAATTAGATAAGTCTTTCCAAACTTTTGAAATGTCTATGAAACTTTAAAAAAATAGTATGGGTATGGAAACAATAAAATTTCAAATTAAATTAGACAACTAAGTTCGAATTTAATCAATTATTTATTAATATGTAATGTGATGTGACAGATTTGTAACATCATTTTATGTAGCAATATGCACAGTTTGTTGAGGTGAACAACCTTTTTTTTCACGTTTTTAACCCTAAATTGCTTATTTATGATTTATTTTGTCTAAAAACATTAAAAAGAAATACAGACATATTTATGAGATATTTTAACTCTTTCCAAACGTCATATAATACTATTTCCAAGCCTTGTAGATGGCGTGCTTTCGTTGCCATACAAATATAAGTTTACTTTCCGTTAGTTTCTCGCAATTGATAGTTATACGTAGGTTGAAAATCTGACGAACATCTTCATACAGACAAAACTTCCATGGAAAATATTACTAGATAAAGATATATTGTTATGGTTTAACTAAATATAAACATTTTCGAATTGCCGTTCTGTGATGCCTGGCGGACACACGCTTGTTACGTGAGTTAGCGTTGCACAGTTTTCATCTATAGGGTGTTTTTGAAACGGAAACAAATGATTAAAACACGTCAAAGTTATGTGAATATCCATTGTTTGGTTTATCTAAAACAAAATTTTATGTTATTTCTATTAAAAATGATTTCCGCTATATTGCTGGCTGAATTATATCATTTGTGATGCGCTATGAAGAAGTCAAATTTTAATCACTTTGCCTTACATTTAAATTTATTATTTAATTATTTATTTTTAAATTAACATTGGTGGATCAAATATTTGTTCCTCTGTTGAACAGGTAGCTGTAGTTTTGCTCTGCAACTTTATACATAGTGCACGGCACCATCAATTTTTTACGCGAAATATTAAGTAAGATAAAGATAATCTATAACATCAGTAAATCTTTGGTACTGGCCTCCAAGATCATGTGATTTCGCACCTATTGATTACTTTTTTGGGGACAAGACGAAAGAGAGAGACCTAAAGACAATAGGCCACTTGCTAGACAAGGTGGTTGGAAATTGGGCTAGCTAATTACGCTTTTCCCATTTTCCCAAAATATTTTTTGAACATTATTTATTATATTTTAAAGTCTACCTCGAAAGAAATCACCCTGTACCTACCCAATGGTCAACAACCACACGATAAATGGACTCTATCGAATTGTCTTTCGCTTAGTTTTTATTTTAATTACTTTGGTAAACACTAAAATATTCGAAGCAGATATTCTATAACTTTCTAACAAAAGAAAGTAATCTTTTTTATTTTCTGGATAAGTATTTCACTCTTTTTGCCGTGCTAGTCCAGGCGAATGTTTTTAACTATCTCATTTCTATTGTGTATCCGCTTTTTAATTATCTACTACAACGTAGTTTTACGTACTATAACATATACGGACGCTATCTTCCACGGCTAAATATATTAAAGATGCTTATATTTTGTTCCACCGTAGCCCAATATTGCTCCTGGATGGAGTGGCTTTATAAACTCTTTGTAAAAGACTCTCAATTTTATTATTTCATAGAAGAGCCGGTGGAACTTGAGGAATGTGCTTATTTTTCTTTTACTGCATGACATTGATGTTCACTTTTTATTGCACTTTATATCAAAACTGATAAGATCTATTTTGCTAGAGTTCGCGCTCTACAACGTAGGACCTATTCTTGTAAGGGTTAGGACGCGATGAAACCGATTAATGTTACTCAAAGAGAACCTCGAGTTGGCCTTTAGTAGATAGGGTACACTTTTTTTCACTTAACATCATATATTTCAAGAAACAAAAAACGGGTGAAATTTATTTTAAACATTAGGTGCATCTATTTTTTTCTTGAGACCTGGTTATGAAATTTATTTCTTATTCTATTTACATTTCCTAACATTATAGTAGGATATCGTTATATCTATATTTCTTGTGTGCGTGTGTATGTTACTGAAATCCTCCTAGATGGCTGGACCGATTTGAATGAATTTTTTGGTATACATTTGGGTGGCACCCTGGATGGCTTAGATTCACAAATTAGCCCGACAGATGGCGCTGGGGCCCGCTAGTATTGTATAAATACAATTAACTGGAAAATTGATCTACTGTGGCAAGAATTACTTCTACATGATGTTGCGGTTAATGGTGGTAATACAATCACAATTATTTATATTTTGAAAGAATTGAACAGATTGATCGAATTCCATATATGGAAAACATACATTTGTTATTGGAACTGACATTTGGTGCGTTTTCTTTATATTTAGAGCATTTGCACCAATACACTTTTTGAAGTGTTCGGTTTAAATAATGCGCTTGAAAAGCAGATATTAAGGCTGACACGTTAGCGGGCAACGTCTCTTCACTTACCCACTTGAAGTTCACCGCTAATCCATTTAGGAGAAAATATGTGCTAAGCGGCCACCTGTTTGTAGCATTTAATATACCACCTCGTTTATTATTGCGGAAAAATCGCGTCGTTTACCGTTTGTATTTATTGTGACTTCTGGTCTCAAGCGTATTTTAAACTAAAAACACTAGTTACTACCAGCACCAGGTTCTACCGTAGGCTGACCCATAACAGTCATCTTCGTCATCATCTTTTTTAATATTGCACTGCTAAGTACATGTCTATCCTTTTTTACCAGCGAGACACAGACTATAAGACTGACTCAAAATTATCCCACCAATCATTTGATAGAGCGACATTACATTTGAAATCTTCAATTACATTTGTTATCATAACATTTAATACAATTCTTTCACCTCTCATGCGTAATTATTGTAATATTTTTAAAAGGAAGAAATCCTTGCAAGTTTACAATATGCAGTTAAAAATTTCTGCCGTTTAGTTAAATACGATGATGCCCTACAGTTTTTTGAAATCACTTTAGCTCGGCGTACCTTTTTTGTGAACCTATTTAGTAGTTGTGGCTCTGACAGATGGACGGACGGGCAGATGGGCATATGCACAAAGTGCGCTTCGCTGGGTTAATTATATATTTTTAGAATCCGAGCAATTTAGCGCTGGTATATTTGGTGGTAACAATCTGAATCATTTGTTGAATTCTTTTATATTGCAATCCTATATTAATCACGTTAAACATATCGGATCGCTAACAGCATTTTGTATATAAATCCCTCCGCGAATCCCTTCGTACCAAATTTAAAAAATAGGCATACTTACAGTAGCCTCGCAATATATTTATAATAATATAATCTTTATTAAACAACACATAAGTAATTATAAACAAAAAGTCGATATAAACAGTCGACTAACTAGAAACGGAAATAAATTAGTGATATCTGCATATCATCTGAGAAAAGTACAGAAGTCCTTTGTGGGGATGGGTTTATGCTTTTATAACATGATACCGAAGGTAATATTAGATCTACCTTTACCTAAGTTTAAACAATTGGAACAGTTGGAAAAGAGCAATCTGCTAAGTTTCTTGCCGGCTCTTCTCAGTGGAATCTGCCTTCCGAATCGGTGGTAGAATCACTACAAACAAACTGACTTGACGTTTCAAAAGTGCTTATTAATTAGGCCTAAATAAATTAATTTTTAATTTTGAAAAGTTTTGAGTACTTTGGGAATTGTTGCGAGTTTTGAAACGACTTGATACGTAAAACTCTGTAACAATATTATCTGTTTTTTAAAAATTGTATCGCGGTTTAAGAACAGATTATTAAAACTGTCAAACCGGTATGTGGATCATGACCATTTTTTTTTACAAAATCTGTAATGTTTTTTGTATGGCCATAGAGAATGATGAATCCTAGAAATTTATATTTGTTCTGTTTAGTGATTAAATAAAATATAATATATTAAATAATAATCCATTAGTTAACCGATTTTCGTGCATGATTTTGCGCACAAGTTGAGCAACAATAAAAAAATTGATTCCATGCCGTGTATGAGACCGACTGCAATATTTAACAAAGTGCCAACATGTGGAATGGTTTTACAGGAATATTTTTCCATTGCGAGTCGTTCTATAATATAGAAATTGTAAAGGTATTTAAATGCCATACATAAGAATAAGTGATCAACATATTAAAGTGATTTTGCAATAAGATATAGACCCTTTACCGGTCAAGTAGGTCCTTAGAAAATTTTAAAGTGTTACTGAGGTTATATGTAGGTAGGTATTACACCTAGTTGACAAAGTTTCTGGCAGGGTTTCTGCGGTGACGTGCCGCACTTACTACTTTGAAACGACTCTTGGAATAAAGGCGACAACTAACTGATGCGCACGAAAATGTATACACACGTACTCTTTGCTATGTATATATAGATTTGATAGTATAAAACTCCTAAAAAAATGGACAAACAAACAAACCCTTCAGTTGTAACATTACTATAACTGCCACAGTTGGTATTGGTAGAATTGACTACTGCATCAAACTAAGCTATCATATCTAGTTGATCCTAAATAACCGCTTATCAACAAGCGGTTTCCTTGTGTAAACATTGACTGGGTTGAATAACCTATTGTTTTTAATCTCATCGCGTGTTTGAGCTTTTTTAAAGTTTCTTTGGTGCCCTCTACACATGCGAACTAATATTTGTTAAGTATAACACGGTTCCAAAACTCCAAATGACAAATCTATTTAGATTCTAAACACAATATGACACATTAGTAAAAAAAAAAAAAATATTACTCAGTAAGGTTTAAATATTACTAAGTATTTTTATTTGATCTCAAAATGTTATTAAATTTCTTCAAATTTTCTCTAGACATAACTGTCGTTTTTTTATCTCGTTTTTTTAAATTGTGTTCAACTCAATATGTTAAAAATAACAAACATATTTTTCTCTGCAAAGAAGTATTGATTATATTCAAAAATTTTAACAGCACTTTAGAAAACCTCGCTCGCATATTCCACAATATGTTTGGAGTCCTGTAAAATGTCGCATGTGGGTACACAACCTTCGGGGCAGTGAAAAAGCGCCTTAGCTCTCCTCTTAGAAGTGTGCAACTGGACTTGAGGTATCTATCTACTTCATTAATTGAGCGGGAAGCTTGAAAATATCTGTCCTTTGTCCTACGGGCACCGGTCGCCTTGTATTAGGATTTACGATCAAGTTTGCGGGTGTAACTCTGACACTTAAAATGTTTAAAATAAAACTGATAATTTACTAGGATTTATCTTAATTATTATGTTCAGTATTATATATATAAAATATAAAATCGCTCGATACTTTTGCTTTAATCGTTATTAACATTCTCACCACTGCCACTGCTGAAAATACGATTTTCACTCCCTACGGTTTAGGGCCGCTTGTATTCAGCGACTTACTGCGATTCTTTTTATGTTGCTTTCCACCTCGTGGGGTAAAAAACAGCCAAACAAACAAATATGCATAGTGCAGAAGTATGGGTTTTAAAATGCAAAACTATATGGGGTCTACTAACAATGATTTTTCCAGTATGAGCTCGCACCTTCAGCAACTTAGGACCCCAACGTCTAAGTCGGGGTTACTTTTGCTTACACCTTTATTAAAGTAAAGTTATTATCTAGAGAATGTCAATTCTTCTGCCGATTTAATTTTGAATTTTTTTGGCCTATCTCTATAACCAAGACTTTAAAAGAAACTAAATTTAAATCTTCAGTTATAAATATGTCTATCGTAAATAGATGTAGCATAAACAACGTCTTCGGCATAAACGATTAAAAAATGTAATATTATGAATCACAGTGACATCATTATTTACTTAACAGGCATTATAATATAATATTTATTTATTTTATTTGTATCTATTTGCGCTGATGATTGAGTTGTATTAACTATTACAATATATTCGCTCATACAAGCCCTCAAACGCTTAAGAGAATGAAGCAACGAAAAAGATATATTTCAAAAGTTATTAGAGCTTTAAAAAACCGTTTTGATTTGAGTTTGGTGCCGCATAAATAGATACCTAACTTGAAAATATATGAGTATTAATAAGCCAAACATAATACACATTTATACAACTCAAACAGTATTCAACTTAAAACTTTATTATTACGTATCACAGTGTATCCGTATATACTACGGTAGGAACACCGATCAGATTTAACCAAACTTCTCAACTCGTATTAGGTTCCAATGTCATTGCATGAAAAACTATAATGGACTACTCGATATACAGCAAAATACTCTGGAGCTGCAACTCAAAGCTTATATCTGTATTTACACCTGGGAACTTTTGGAAACTAATAGAAAAGCTCCCTCAGCTATCTTTGCATTTTCCCTATTTGACCAGTGTATGCTTGGGGCCGATTCCTGTTAACGAACCCAGTACCGCAGTTGAATGTATTTACTACTCAGCCAAAGAGGTAGTTGTTGTACAGTCTTATGGTGAGAATTTATTGATAGATAGTCTTGACTTATAGCGACCATTTTTTTTTTATCACATATTATCCCTTGACTGCTAAATGACAATGGCATACTCTTGGCGACACGGTTTCGTCAGTAGGGTGGCCGAAACATACATCCAAACAAATTTTTCATATTCTAGTAGCGGTAAGATTGCGTTGTCATATTTTGAAAAAAAATACTTTGTTACTTGGTCACCACTAACGTTTTATTTGGAAATGAAATAAAAAAAAATACTTATTTACCTATTCTGGTACATATTTGTACAGCCTCCGAGCTAAAGGAATATTTTAGCACTCTGTAAATTTTTCCCAAAGAGCATATTATTCCAACTACACAACAGGTGGCAAGAAAGCGCAGTGGCGACATTTTACAGGATTTACAAAAGATCCGTTAAAGCTTTGTGATATATTTTCATTAGTAAAAAATGTAGGCCAGTGCATAATTATTATCTTTCGCTCGACCAGCGTCATTGTTTTGCGGAGCCATGCATTATATAGGTACTAAGTACTTGCAATTTCGTTCCAAGTTTAAATATTAGAATGCAACCATTGAGTTACGTTAAAAGAGGAGGCGCATATGTACAGAATACCCATGAATATAAAATACCTATATATATATTATATCATAGATATATATCTATTATCTATATAATATACCTAAAAAGCGGCGATAGCCCAGTGGGTAGGACCTCGACTTCACTTTTGGGAGGCCAAGTCCGATTTAAAATATCATTTTATCGACACAGTTTATACTACTGCAACAGTTATCGTGGCACCATGTTTATTGTGTCAATTCTGTACCCTTACCAATATTCTGAATAAATGAATAAATGAATTCCAAATGAATTCCAAATTTGCTTTAACGGTTTAGGAACATCATAAAGAAACTTGCATGCCTGAGTGTTCCCCATAATGGATGAACTCCACAAAGGTTTGTGGAGTTCATCAATCTGCACTGGGCCAGCGTGGTGGACTACAGCCTTAACCCCTTTTTATTTTGGGAGGAGACCCGTGCCCTTTAGTGCGCTAGTAATGGGTCGATATGATAAGGAATATACCTAACACTAATTGTAGATCGGGACTTCGTTCGCGTGGAACTAGCCCCTGAACCTATCACTATGAAATAAAACATATCGATCTCTTGCTCAGTGAAAAATAAATATAACCCACGGACCGTAGGTACATTATTCAGCGATTAAAGTAGCCTTTGTGCTATTTCAGACTATTATTTATCTTAGTGCTAAATTTCATCAAGATTCGTTCAGCAGTTCAGTTATTATGTGTTTCTTATATAGTATTTGAATCCGTTAAAATCGAATTAAAAAGCTTATCGAAGCCCTGATTGTCTGTTACATTCTAACCGTAGCACACTCTTAACCACAACGTTTAAAGTAAACTAGCTGACCCGTGCAACTTCGTTGCACCAAATCGGTTATTACCGGAAAACACAAATAAAATGGCATTTTCTAAAAATTAGACCTTGCTAGATCGATTTATCGCCCCCGAAACCCCCTGTATATTATATTTCATGAAAATCGTTGGAGCCGATTCCGAGATTCCAAGAAGAATATACAAGTACATACAAAATATAAGAATTGCTCGTTTAAAGATATAACATATTTGACACCTTCTCATTTTTCGTATTAATAGGCATCAAAATATAAGTTAAAGATCTGAACAGCATGAAAAAACAGAGGTTTACGGGCTGTATCTCTAAAAAGTTCAAATCTTCTTTTGCTTCTTGGTTCTTGTTAATCTTATTTCTGACTGAAACTGGATTTCTATCTGTTATTATACAAAAAAGTGTCATCGATTCACCTTCATCGACAAATCGGATCATCGAATCGATATATTGAAAACCTTGAAGAAACGCTTTGTGAGCAAAACGAGTTTCAAACAATTTTCTTGCTGGGATAAATTTCGGTGTTTATGTCAACAGTATAATGTCATAAAGCTTGTAATCTGATTCCCGTAGGCAGACAGGTTAACTCGTCCTACGCGTTCCGTGCAATCGGCTGCTCAGTACTCAGTGCTAGGCGATGCATTACATACAACGGAGCCTTTGACTATAGCGAGGAGGCATTCAGTCCCTCTCAGCACGGGCGACCGTTCGCACGCTCCCACATCGCGCGGTTGCACACGACATATACGACATCCGTAAGTTTTGTGACAGATTCCCAACGTATCCTCCACACTCCACACGGCGACGGCTAAGCCGAATAAATTCTAGCTACTCGTATGTATCCCGCACCGGACAGCGTGCAGCTTTAACGAGAGGAAACTTTCAAACATTTCCTTAGTTACATTAACAGTTTGGAACTTAAAATTGGCATTTAGCCGATTTCTGCTGAAATGTTGCTCTGAAAAATCTTTCCTAAACTACTTTTTTGAAGGCTAATTTGTCCATTCCAGTTTTACGTGCAATCCAAATTTCAAGCGACTTTTATATTATTTTTTCGTGGATTTGAATCTCAGTTTAGATCGTATGATACAATTTAATATCTCGTGAATGAAATAAACTATCCTTGAAGCTTATACGAAAAAACATATTTAAAAGTTTCGCGCGGATTCTTTTATCAGTTTGCACACAGAGTGAGATCAATTTCATGGCATCCGGCGTTTCTATGTGAACAAAAATACATATTATAAAAATACTCTATACATATTATAACAGCATTTAAGGAATAATATACTCTGGACTGTGTCTCAAAATCTTCGAAATACTATAGGTACCTCGTCGTACTTTGCGACGGAAAAGTATCATTTTGAAAAAACGTTTATGTTATAATAGTTATCATGACCGTTACGTAACATTGATCAAAATTATGTTTAAAACATACTAAGAGAAAATAGATAATATCATGACATAATTAATTTCATATTTATTTATTCTTTTATAACCTTCGATCAATATTGATGTAAAATGACGGTTAAGTTATAAATCCATAACATACATACCTAAATGAAAATAAAATATACATTTTATAAACTTCCCCGTACTTCTTAAAGCATCCTTAAAGTGTTTACATATGAAATTGTATTGGAAGTAAAGTGAAGATCACTTGTTGCGCTTCTTAAACAGAAAACCATTAACCCTTTTAACAAAAACAGTACTATTTACAATAAAATTATAGTCACGAAATAAAAATAACAAGTTTATTACTTTATTATACATTCTTACCTAATGTAAATATATAAAAAAGTTACTAATAAGTTGTGGTGGCTGATGGAAACAAAAATTACGTAGTAAGTAATTTCCCCTCACCATTATCATTATTACGGTTATTACCCTGTTAATAATCGCAATTTAAGAGGCAGATTTCGTATTGTGAACCACTATCAATCTTTAGAGCAACGTGGCGGGTTTAAGATCCATACCTATTTCTCTCTCTATTAATTAGGCTGATCCGATCACACCTTAGTGATAATATAGTGTAAATAAGAAGCGCGCTAACCAGACCAGAAATTAGTCAATATAGAATTGATTATAAAAATTCCCGAATACCCGTGGCGGGAATCAAACTTGGGACTTGACCACTTAAATGCTAAGCCACGCACTGCACGCAATGATGGTTATTATCATGACAATGTTTCCTTTAACCAGCAGGTATTATAGAAATTTAAATTTTATTGTTGATAGATTGTGAGTTTAACTCAGTTAAATATACTATCTACATAGCAACTAAGTTGGTGGCCTTTGCAGTAGGTATAGTATATAAGTTAGTTTTTTTTTTCATATATTATCTATTATATTATAATTGGTCTGTTTAGAATAATAGAGACCCGAACTTAACAAGACAACGTTTGCTCTTTTGACACCAAGTTGTCGTATCAAACTACGTTATTATCGGTTAATTTTATATCTATGCTACATAATTTATATACTACACTGTTTTGTTATTGCGAAAGTGTGACTTTTAGTTGTTTTGTTTGTTTGTTTGCTATATTTATTTTTTCTCGGCAACTGCAACGACCTTTGTATTTGGACACAGACACAGCGGCAGCTGGGGATAATTTTTATCCTTTTTATTAGTGGCTATTTTATTTATATACTCATAAAAATAAAATAGCTTGAGAAAAAGCCCACAACAAACTTAGCCGGGTGATTTTTTTTGTTATCACCATCTCACATTGTCATTTAAAATTATTAGAAGAGCAACCTGGTTAGAGTAATCATTCACACCCAAGCTTTTTTATCGTTTAAGTTGTCCTTTATACTATAATAGGATAATAAAATTATTTATAAGCCAAACTATCAATCTCCTGCAGTCCAGTAGAATTTCAGTCTTGTGGGTCAATTACCGATACGATATCGATACGGTAGTATCTTGAAAGTACAGCTGGAAATAATATGGAATCAGTGCATTAGCTTCTAAATATCATACTTTTTACCATTAATAATAAGTAGCACTCATATTAGAATGTGGATTTGTTGGAGCTCGAAACCCCTCTCTCCTGCGAGACTGTGCTGATCAGCGGGACTGATGGCTTGACATAAGAAATTCGGTCTCCTTTTTTTCAAAACCTATTATGAAACTTAAAATTTTTACACGTCCCCACATGTGTAGTGTAGTGTCTCTAGATTGATGTCACAAATTGCACTCACGATTTGAGTGTCATAGCGACTAAGGGCACTGGTTACATAATCTCATTGATTTAACTCATTACTGATATAGAACTTTGCTTAACCATAATATTTAGTTAAACATAAAATTAACAATTCAAGTCATAATAATTTTTTACATTACTAAAAAACCGATTTCCAAAGGAAACGAAACTTCTAGAGTATAGGATAACTTCAAAATTCTTGTAATATATTTAGAAATGTGGGCTATTGATAATTCTTTTCTTTCTTACTTATAATAATAATATATAGTTTATCTTTTTATTTAGAACTAGCTTTTTTATAAGCAGGCTCATATTTTCTCTACACATTTTACCTTTATATTGAAATTCGGTTGGAATCATTATAAGGCTCGTCTATAAAGACATCGAAACCCAAGCGTGAATCGGGAGTGTAGGCTCTGTTTACTCTTATACAATATTTAAAAGAAAAAAGTATTTAAAAAGTAACAAAAGTAACCTTCGACAACACCTCTTTGGTATTTAGATGTCTTATTGATCCTTGAAACGCATTGAAACTTATTGTCCGATTTTTTTTGTCAAATAGCGTATACATACAAGCTGTTATATGTTTTATTTCGCTACAATTATGGAGCTAGCTGGAGTTATAACAGTAAAACCCTATTTTTAATCACGTACCTAGTTAAGGTGACCTCCCATCAATCCAATTATCGATGTTTTAACATCGATGATAGGAGTTTGGAAACTTCAATACAATAATGGTAGGACAAATATTTCGAAACATCGATATATTTTAATAGCCAAATTGGTACCTACTGTTAAACATTTAGCTGATGTAATAATTTGTTTCATCTAAATCACTTATAAATAAAATCAAATACTGTTGATTTTTAAAATAGATTTTTTTTACATTGGATCTAAATACAATAATGTAGTGCGAGTGAGGCTCTGAGAATATTTTTTTATACGGCGACCATTTAAATGTATTTCATAATATTCTGCCTTTAATTTTATTTTTAACTATTATTTTATTCATGTTATACGCGCCGCGGTTGACAAACTCTAAAATCGATTACAAAAGTTTAAAAAAATAGTTTGGAGTAAATCGAAGGTAGCGTTTCTGGCCGATAGAGAAATCAAATGATCCTCCTATGGGCAGTGGATTCCGGTTTAATATCATACAGTCGCCTAAAAGGGCCTAAAACGTTTGCTTGTGCGTCCCGTCGTAATGTGCGAGTAGGTTAGGAAAGCACGTGTCAGGATTTTGCAAAAGTAAAAAGTAAGGGCTCGAAAAAAAAGTTAAATTTCTGTTGCGAATTTCTTCATCATGAGTTTGGTGTTAACGTGAACTTCGATTATTTTGCAACTTTCCAGTTAGGACAGTGGGTTTACATTCAATTAAATAAACGGTGCGTTATTTCTGCTGCTTGGGTAGGGCAATAAAAATTACTAGGTATTTACAAAAAAGCCATTGTATATCCTTAGGTGATTCTTTATTATTAACATGAAATATTAACAGCTATCTTATTATTCTTAAAAAGCTGGCGAAAGTTTAAATAATATAACGACTATTTATGAAATATCTGAAAGAATATTCCATAAATAAAGAGAGTTAACATAAGTTATGATTTAAAAATCGTAATTTAAGTAGTTTTTTCATTACTTTGGAGGTGATTTTATTTTAAACCATTTAATATTACTTCAATGATTATGTTTCTGACACATTGTTTTATAAGGTTTATTTAATCTATTCAATCAAAATCATTCTTGCCTTTCCAAATTACTTTATCGCTATACCAGCTTGTATATTCATAGGGTCAGCGCACTTAGTTCCCGATCACACATCCCGTGGTAGGAAACTGAACATAATAAAGGGTCTTGTTCTTATAAATGCACTCTATGATATTAACGAAATACAAAGAAGCCCTCTGTAGCACCATTACGGTAATAGTTTACCAACTCATTTTTCCAAATCGTTAATCTTCATATGGATATTAAATCTAACTGTTACGTAAATTCTATTAATATTACGGTAACATTTAAACAGTTCTTTATAAGAATAGGAAAAACATAATGATTAAAAAAAAAGTCGGACTCTTGCACGAATGGTTATCTTTAAAAACGGCAAAAAAATCATGTCTGTTGTATGGGTAAAAATTTGTTTTATTTTATAAATAATTTATTTTAAAAGTCTATATATAGCTAACTATTCTGTAAATACTTCAAGTGAAAAATAACGTTTTTTGTACGGGTCCCACTTAAACATTTCATCATCATCAACATCATCACATCAACGTATTACCGGCCAATACGAATCTTCACCCACAATGAAGGGGTTAAGGCCGTAGTCCACCACGCTGGCCCAGTGTGGATTGATGACTTAATCATTTATTTTACTCTTATAATATTAGTATTTGTTGTTATAGCGGCAACATAAATGCACGTCTGTCTTACTACCACGGTTCATGAGATACAGATGGACAGACAGACGGACAGACAGACAGACAGACAGACAGACAGACAGACAGACAGACAGACAGACAGATAGATTGACAGCGTAGTCTTAGTAATGGGGTCCCGCTGTATTCCATGAGTACGGTACCAAAAAAATATACTTGTCTCGTTTCAAAGGATCAAAATCGATATCTATGACGACAATGACGACGTGTACGAGTATGTAGTAGATTTACAAGTTTAATAAGAGACATTTGTTTTTAATATTTATTTGTAGAGATGAAGATATATATAATGGATAAACTACAGATCGTGATGCGCTGCAACTGATTCCCGGTTCGAGCCAAAAATTATTAGAATTATCAAAATTCTCAATACCGGAAAATTGGCAATGTCTATACCCATGCCTCGGAGAGCACGTCAAATCGGTTTATATTTTTTAAAAAAAGCCCAACAACCCTTATTGAAAAAGCATAACGGGTCTATAGTTAAAGCACCTATCGCCTATGAGAGATGCAATGATTTCAATTTGATGCGATGCAGCGGAATTTCAGGCCCTGAGTTTCCACTACGATCTATCAATAGTCTTAAATTGCATTATGGTTACCTATTAAATAAGGCGGTGCACAAACGTGGCCACTTTTTGTTATGGACGAAAGATACTAACTCCGGCAACTGCGACCAGTTACGGCAACTGGCCACTGATAGCATGCGAAATTTTCTATTAACGATTATACGAATGCGTTAATTTTCTATTAACGATTATTCGAAAATTCTCTTTCAAACGTCCAAAGTCGTGCAACCATACATTTACTGACTTTGGTTAAGCCACACATTATTTGCAGTCCTCGGTTATAGAGAATTGAAAGTATTCTAAGATGAAACGGGAGTGGGTCCCCGGGACGGTCATTTACGATTGTCAATATAACGTGATTCAAGGTTTCAAATAGTGGGTGATCAAATAGCCAGCACCTGAGTCGTTTATTTACATAACTATTATGTTGAAATAAAATACATTGCAATTTTTTTATATCATAAATGGTTGATATATTTGGCAATACTAGTACTATTGAAAAAAATCTTTACATTAGGTTGGTATCTGATTAATTGAGGAAGATCGTATAATATGTTGCAGTACACTGCACTTCTTTAATTTACGCGGGCGAACCCGCAGGCCACAGCTAGTTATTAACAAACGTGATGTGGCGTTGGGGTGTTTAGGCAGTATTTTTTCGCGCTCTCACATTTCAAAGGTGTTTTCAATTGAAGTTTTGCAAAATACTACGTAACAGTCTGACGTTTTCTTCTTCTTCTTCTCAAACTTAACAGCTAAGCTTTCAACTTCAACTTTCTTTGTATATCGCTCTCACATTCGCCTTTTTATAAGTTCCTACATAAACCTTTCGTTTTTTGGACGAGAGACCTAACCTTCCACTCCCGAAGTCTGAAATTGGGGGTTTCTTATTTGTAACAGGGGAGAAAAGTATCCCTGTTTGCACAAATCTTGAAAGATACTAATTGCCGTTAATCTGGTGTTTCAAAGTTCAAGGTGTCATGTTATATAGGACACTTGAGTCAAGTCTGTATTGAAAATTCACCTTAGTATGTAGGCAGTGTATGCAAAGTAGACCTGCATTATGCACCCTACCGTTTTATTAACAAACTAAAATTTTCCCGCGACTTTGCCCGTGCAGAAACAAGTTGTCAATTTTCTCCTATAGGTTGCTTTTCAAATATTGATTAAATGGGTATGTTATTTAAAAATCTAACTCAATTTTTTTTATGTATTTTATTTATTGATAGGTATTGTTAAATAACTTATAAATTAACTGATAACTGTGAAGGTCGCGCCAGCATGGGATATTGCTAAGAATGCTGGCGCGCAAAATTCCACGCTGAACAGCCAAGCTGATCCTTTGCGCAATAAATGAGCTACCCTTTTGCCACCAGACGAGGCAATATAACTTGGACAGATATTAATATCTTTAACTTTGAGCAGCATAGAACTCTCATGCAGTCTCTGTTAAGTTATAGAAGTAGAGCTTTTTGTGACGCAACTCATTCGGGGAAGTACCCCTATATTTATTTCTTCCCCCCAGCAACATTGCTGTGATCCAGTCTACCATCTAAAGGTAATTACACATACAAGACGCTCAAAAACTACGCGGTTCGGTTCATAGACCATGGTTTTCCGCTTACCACTACTATGTACCACTTACTATAAAAGTCTTAGAACCACAATCAAGAGATAGAAAAATCCTAAGTTGCTCGCTGTGTATCTACATGCCTGTGAGCATTCGTTCAAAAAGGGGTCACTCTTTCAGAAGTTTAGCCCTAAAAAACCCTGGTTTGCGTTGTTCATTCGTAAGAATAATTGATAAATTCAATCAATATGAGTCTAAGTTAGTTATTACGGAAACACAGAAAGACAATTCAATTTTATTCATTCGTAAAGATAATATACAAGCAGGCGGCCGCGGCTTTGCTCCTTTGCTTGATTTGCATTGTGGAAGGATGTTATCTAGAATCCGCTTGGCTACCAGTGGGTATTATTATGTCACCAAACAAAATCCATAGCATGTAGAAAGTTAAATTCTCCTAGTAATTAGAGTTCTTAGTTCAAAATTTCTTTATTTTTATCGATGAATATCCCTACTAAAATTATGAATGTCAATATAAGTTTGTTTGTTACGCTTTCACGCAAAAATTACTTAACCGATCCTCATGAAACTTTGTACACATATTAAAATAGAATACTTTTTATCCCGACATTAAGTACGGTTCCTTTGGGAGAGGGGATGAGTGTTTCACGATTTTACGCAATAACTCCGATGAATTATAACAGATTTAAATACTTATTTTTGTACTATAGAGGTTATAATATGTGTTTCATTTTGCCCAAACTGTGGTTGGAAATAGAGGACAGAACTCCTCGGCGGACAGCAGCAAACCCCTCATTTAAGGCTTAGCGACTCTGAATACTTTAAATTTATTTAGATCTACAACTAAATTTAATGCCAAATAAAAAACAAAATCAAAAGCAGACGAAGTCGCGGGCAACAGCTAGTAAAATTATAATTTAACCATTAAGTTCGTAGTAAAAAGACTTTAATGTGATATAATATTTAATAGGCAGACCTGTCAGACCCAGTCATACTGAATCTCCTCATTAGCTTTTTAACGTCCCACTGCTGGGCTCAGGCCTTCTTTCACATAGGATAGACGGTTCTAGAGCATAAAACCACCACGCTGCTCCGCATGCGAATTGATTGCTTTAATAATTAAGATCACATGTTAGTTATGTAAACCGAAACTGACGGCTCTCCCAGAACTGGGGCTGAGTTATATATATAGTCAGTTGTTTATATAAAAAAACATAAGTATTCCCTAGAAAGCGATAGCTTTTATTAAAACTTTAGTTAAGTATATGTCAGTTACATGCGATACATAACGTCTTGCAATGCTTGAAAGTAATTTTTCGACCGTTTCCTGTAATCGGTAATGTGATCCGATAGAGGGGTCGGATGGTGGTCATAGGATGCCTTAACGAGTGAATGCTTACCGAGCAGACTGACAGATGATGAAATATTATCAAGATTTATAAATATTACAAGCGGACCCTAACGCCATCTGTCGGGCTGATATGTGAATCTAAAGCATCCAGGGTGCCACCCAAACGCATACCAAAAAATTCATTCAAATCGGTCCAGCCGTTTAGGAGGAGTTCAGTGACATACACACGCACACAAGAAATATATATATAAAGATTTATGACAAGCTTCTATAGTCAAATCTTGCAAGTCAAATATGACTTATTTCCTGTTTTCCAATTCAACTGAAATTTTGCATGTATATGTAAACCGGATATCAGTGCAATGTTATTATGTCATAGAGCTGATCTGATGATAGAGCAGAGATCTTGGGATACGCAACCTGTAGAGTTTGGGTTCGCAATTCGTCTTGGCTAAGACTCTGTTTCTAGGGTCTAAAAACGAAAATACCTATGAACCATACCAACTAAAAAATGTTTGGCTCTTAATATTTCTACTTACGAAATGTAAACATTTTTTTCAATAGCATTAATAAAAGTTATTTACTCGTACCTTTTTTATCATTAATGAAAAATCTAAGCAGATTCGTTTAATAAAACCTATCTTAGAATATATATTCGAAGCCCTTTAATGAAATACACAAGGTAACCTAGTGACCTTATTTAAAAATTTCGATAAGTTATTTTTGGCACTACAAGACGGGAATTGAAATCATTGATTTGCTACTATAGATATTGCTTAATGGTGGAAGTATGAGTACCAAGGTTTTTATTGTCAATTAGTCGTATTTTAAATATGAAAAGGCTACCCTTTATATTATTATCATGGACAAAATCTTATTGTTCTGTTTAACCACAAACAGACGAACCGGGACAACTTAGTTATCCCATAAGAGTAAATTTTTCTTTAAGGTACTGAATTAAAAAAAAAAAAAAGAATCGTAAAACTGTTTTAGATTAAGACTGTAGTTCAGTAATTTGTTGGAACATTGTGGCCAACAAATTACTGTTGTTGGTACAAATAGAAATAAACATATTGTTAAGTACAGGCCGATAACTCAGAGTAAACTGACGCGATTTGAAGGTGAAATATCAGCCAAAATTCCTGCTCTCTTTTTTGAAAACTGTCATCCCGACAATCTTTATCGTACACTTTTCAGTGAAATAGAAAGTGCATTTAATAAAGTATTTAATATTAAACACATAGATTCTAATAAAAAAATGAGGTTTAGTGAGTGGGCGACTATAGGCATTTACAAAAGCAGGGATAAGTAGTATGAGCTATATGATGAAAAACAATACAATCAGACTCAAACTTTCCTTGCATATGTAAAAATTTACTCCAAAACATTTAAAAATGTTTGTAGACAAGCTAAGTCGCTATACATTAAAGATCGGATAGTAAAATCTGAAAACAAAATACAAACAACCTGGAAAATTGTTAATAATGAATCTGGGAAAACTGAGACGGATATTTTGAATTAATTATTAATAATAATATGGTTACTACTGATACAGAAGTTGCAAGTACTTTTGAAAACTTTTTTCAGAATGTTCCTATTTTGTTAACAGATTCACTAAATTCCTCACCTACTGCAGCTCAGAATTTATTAAGAGGCAACATTAATGAGTGCAAAGTTTTATTTCATTTCAAACATATAGATGCATCGGATATCAGTAAAAACTTCAAGTTGTTAAAATTAAAGAAAACAGGTGATATATGGGGAATGTCAGTAAAGGTAATATCTCAAATTATTGACGTCATTGCTCCTCTTTTAGCCATAATTTTCAATGAATGTGTTGATTTAGGTACTTTCCCGAACCTAATGAAACATAGTAAACTCATTCCTCTATTAAAATCTGGTAATAAAAATGATATAAACAATTACAGACCTATCTCAATCTTACCAGCTTTTAGTAAGATATTTGAAAAAATTATATTAAATCAACTTTTATATCATTTTAATGTAAATAACTTACTACACCCTGAGCAGTATGGCTTTACTAAAGGTCGTAGCACAACGGACGCAGGCGCTAAACTTATAAAACATGTTTATGATGCCTGGGAATGTTCACAGAACGCCATGGGTGTTTTTTGTGATCTATCTGAAGCTTTCGATTGTGTTGATCATAAAACCTTGCTTCTTAAGCTAAGCCACTATGGTATCCAAAACGTTGCACTAAATTTGGTTGCCTCTTATCTCAGCAATAGAACCCAAAGAGTTTGCATAAATGATGCAAAGTCTCAGGGTTCAAATACCTCAATGGGTGTCCCACAAGGCTCGATTTTGGGTCCTTTTCTATTTTTAGTGTATATAAATGATCTACCGTACCATGTCAGTGGAACATGCGACATTGTATTGTTTGCAGATGATACATCTCTAATTTTTAAGACTGATAGGAGTAAAAATAACTCTGACGAAGTAAACCGTGACGTTATGTCGCATGTGTCGCACTGGTTTACAGTTAACAACTTACTTTTAAATGCAAAAAAAACAAAGTGTGTCGAATTTATCTTACCAAATGTAAAGAAAATTGATAAAAATATAATGATAAATGGTGAATCACTAAGAATAGAGACTTCCACAGTTTTTCTGGGCGTGACCTTGGATAATAAGCTACAGTGGGGTGCCCATATAGATTCACTAGCGGGTAAACTAAGCTTGGCTGCCTACGCAGTCAGAAAAATTAGACAGATTACTGACGTTGAAATAGCTAGGCTAGTTTATTTTGCGTACTTTCATAGTGTTATGTCCTATGGAATCTTGTTATGGGGTAAAGCAGCTGATATCGAAACTATATTTATATTGCAGAAAAGAGCTGTACGGTCAATATATAAACTTAAATCACGCGAATCCCTCCGTGAGAAGTTTAAAGAAATAGGCATACTTACTGTAGCTTCACAATATATTTATAACAATAACGTATTTGTAAGACAACATATTAGTCTTTATAAACAAAAAGTGGACATAAACAGTCGACTTACAAGAAATGGTCATAAATTAGTGTCATCTGCATATCGTCTGCGTAAGGTGCAGGGATCATTTGTGGGATTGAGTATACGCTTTTATAATATGATTCCTAAGGTGATTTTGGACCTGCCAATGCACAAGTTTAAAGAATTTGATAAAACACATTTATTACAGCGAGGTTACTATACAATTGATGAATTTTTTAATGACAAGGTTGCTTGGAAGCATCCGGCTCCGCTTTCAGCTCTCACAAGATAGAAAAATGAATGTTAAAATGCATAATGTAAATTGTTGATGTTGGAAAAGAGCAACTGCTGAGTTTCTTGCCGGCTTCTTCTCGGTAGAATCTGTTTTCCGAACCGGTGGTAGAATCACTACAAACAGACAGACTTGACGTTTCAAAAGTGCTTATATTAGGCCTACTTGAAATAAATGAAATTTGAATTTTGAATTCGAATTTTGATGAAAAACATTTGTCAGAAAAACATACGTAAAATAAAGTTACCTACTGTTCCATTTAAAATAGCTCCGTTTAAAATTGCATGAACACACAAATGTTAATTAGGTTTTGAAGTAAGTGAAATAACAGTTATCTTGTCATAGAGTCTATACAGACGGAATGCGTTTAAAGTGCATTGCTTTAAGTTTGCAGTTTTTATGCAGTTCGATTGAAATATATACATTATATAATCTATGTAGAGTTGATGACAAATTTTTGAACATCTCTTTAAATTTATTCTCGACTTATATTATAAATGCGAGGGTGTGTTGTTTGTTACATTACATCTTTACTAAGCAACCAATCGACATTATTTTTAATGCAATACAGTTAGTTAAAAGGACGGAGAGTAACATAATCTACTTTCCCATGAAAATAAACGGTTTACATGGATTTGTAAAAAAAACAGTAAGAACGCTAGTGAATAATATGACACTCCTGTGTCAAACTCATTAATATTTAAGTGTACAGATGATAACGAAGTTTGTCTTCTGACTTGAAAGAATCAAGCTGACATGTTTGCTGACCTTAGAAGCAATGCATTGATTTATTATCGAAGCGGTTACAGCAACCGCAATTGCACTGCATGCGGACTGCAATTTCCAGCTCGCTTGCAGTTCAAAAGCAATACGTCTGTATACGCACTTAGACATGCCTCAGCAAGTCTGCAAGGGCGGGCAAAATTCCAGGATTGTCTTGTGAAATGCACCGCGTTTGAGCTCGTCCAAATAGCGGAACTTTTAAATTATACGCATACCAACCTACACAGCGTCGTCTTTTTCTTATTTTTTCACTACAAGTTAGACTTCAATCTCACCTGGTGTTTATGTAGTCTATGACAATAGCGAAATAACCTTATAGCAATATGGTAGTCATACTCCTAATCCACGCCACATGGCATCGGAATACTAAATCGCCTAGCTGCACGTCTTTGTAGGTAAAGTGGTAACTAACTACGGCCGAACCCTACCACCAGGGCCTACCAAAGAAACTTCAGAAGTCATAAATTGTCAAGTTGCCCCTGTCGGGGATCGAACCCGGGACCTCCCTCTTTAAACAACAACGATCACCTCTGTGCCAGAGAGGTAAAAAAGTTACTTATAAGTATTATATGTTTTATGTAAAAGGCAGCTATTTTAATAATAACAGTGGGGTCACAGCTCATTTTATTTATCCTTACTAATATTATAAATGGGAAAGTGTGATTGTTGTTTGTCTGTTTGTCCTGCTTTAAAGCCCAAACTAAGCAACAAACCAGCTTGATTTTTGGCATAGAGCTAGTTGAGAGGATGGAGATTAACAGACTCCTACTACTAATTTCTATCCCAATAACAAAAAAGTTCACGGGATAAACCGCAATAAAAATGGACGAACAACGCGTCCCAAGTCGTCAGTTCGAAAAGGTCTGAGTATAGTAATTGTTACCAACCATATAATGCTGCAAATCTTGTGCGGTATGCGATAACAGTGACAGAGACCGTTTTAGAAATGCAACATTCCTTTCGCGTTCTCAATTAATTCAAAACACATTGTCTTTTATGTATCCGTGTGGAGTAAACTCGAATGATAAATTATTCAATCCCCGTAGCTAGTTAAAGTGGTTTTTTATTATCGTTAAAAAGTTTATTCCCACCGAATCATGCAACAACCGGGACACCAATAAAACTATATCCAACTTGTACGCATAGTTCATTAAAAAACCGCCATAGATTATCAATACAGCGTATTTTCATCACATTGTTCTACTAATCCAGCCCTGTCACTTAAAACACGTATTGAGGGACTTGTGAAAAAAAAATTGTGTTTGTGGTGGCGGCCATCTTAGATTTGCAATTTTTCATAGTATCATATTCTACTATACCTAAATAAATAATTCATAAAGCTACCAATAAAATGATAATGTATACAAATAACTTGAACGTGTAGGACTGTGCAGTAGAAATCCTTATTCTGGGCCTTTATTATTAAACGTAGCATAACGTTCGAATAGTTACGTCAATTTGTGTTCGTTTATTATAGATAAAATAAAAAACCAATTTTAATACTAGCCTACTAACTATTAATCGTTGAACGATTATATTTGTATTTACGCAGTATTCGTTCTTCTTCTTTCATATGATAAAAAACTGATGACAGAAGGAGATAAAACAGTGTAAAGACCGGCCCACGAAGGTCGGTCAAAAAATTTTAGAAATGAAATGAAACTTAAATTAATAAAACTGGTATTAATATAAAATTCATGGCAAGCCTGTATCGTATTTAAGTTCAGTATATTTTTCACTCGATCATTGTTGCTTCCTTCTAAACAAATTATTTTAGAAAGAAGCGTGCACTGCCGTTTGTAAATGTGCTGCTAACAAACTTGAAAGACTATTTGTTTCACATTATATTTTAATATTTATCCTAAACGGTTTACGTTTATTGCAAACAGATTTGGGTACTAGTTGGATAACATTTTTTTTTTTTTGTAAAGCCGTTCGAATGTACCTACAGTTTGTATTATTATGAAGTGCATTCGATGTTTGTTACCTGCAGCACCTCTACACGGATAGGGCAAAAAAAATATTAGGTCTGCTTACATTAAATTTTCATTTCATTTTCCTTAGTCAGCAAGTCCTTTTTATTCTAATTATGTACCTTTGTGGTATTTGTATGAAGTAGACTTAATACCATTGTTTCTAAAAATAACATTGTTTAAAATACTGTCGGTATGTGCATTTAATTAAAGTTATTACTGCACACTTGGACATTCATTTGTTTTTACGCTACATATTCTTTACTAGTAGCCAAGGGATGTTTGTTCTTTTGTATTTTGTTTTTGATATTTGTATCTGTTGTTTCGTCATTCGTAACATAATATCGTGAACCTGACAATATTATGGACGAAGCGTCGGTCATCTTTACTCAATCCGCCTATTCGTGTCTAAGCTCCAATCTAAGATATATTTGGCTCCTACAAAAAGGTACCTTCTGCCCAGCAGTTCTATTCCATTCTATTTCAAGCAAATTGCTCCAAAATTGGCCAAAGGTCTGCTGATTTCTGTATAACTCCATATTTGTGCCTCTTGGTGCCAAGTTGATTAATATGTCTGTAACTTTTGACAAACGGTACCGCTGATGGTTTTAAGGGTTGCATAAATTTGCCCACAAGCCATTTAGCATACAACACACCTGCCCTGCTCAATCCTATTAGGATTAATATAAAGCTGATGAAAATAATACACCTTATAAAATCAGTTGGGGAAACTTCATACACGCATTAATGCACTGCCTTTCGCAAAGTTCTTGTTAAACTGAAAATCTGTCTACCTAATCCCTACTTAGGTTGAAAATCGCGTGCAAGCTTTTCATTGCGATCCGGGACAAGCAAACTTGTTAAATACTAAAAGTTTCTTATTGATAATGTTGGGGTATTGTCAAGTTTCGTTATAGGTTTGCAAGAATGTTGAAGTGAGCTCATGTCTCTTAAAACCGAATTAGGGGTTTATTTTATTTGAACGTCTTGGGTGTCGCCAAGTGTTGTTGTTCCCAACATTTAAATTCGCTTTGATGTGAGATCGCTCTGTTTGTCTACGAAATACGATATGTGCTCGCGAAATTACATCAGTATCTATAGCAACTTTCCTATTATAAAGGGAAAACATGTCATTCTATTATCATCCAAATAGATTGGTATTTTTATATCGTTAACCTTGTACTTTTGCTTATTGTAAAAATGCTATCTTATTATTAAACCAACTAGCCCTCTTTCGCCTTCCTTCTTACTGATGCAATCCTCATCTGACCTTGTATAGCTCTTACCAAAAATTATGACACAGGATGATTGTGATCATACACATCCTCCTGTGCCATAACTTGGTGCCTAGACTCTAACAAAAAGTTACAAATAACAAAACATTAAGAATTAAAGCTATTTTAAATTCGCTGGTTTGATTCTTGTTGAAATCTTTGACTTTTACTTAATTTATATTTAGTATAGTTATATTAATTTATATTTAGTATAAGCTTTGAGAAAGTAATTCAATATTTTCGAGAACTTTGGCTATATTTAAAAATAATTGAGAGTGAAAGTTAAGGGTCACGTTTCGTTACACGACAGAAAAAGTTATAACGTGGAAGAACATGGAGAAAGGTGCTATAAAGTGTTGCAATCTAAAACAACTTGCGCAGACGACGTATTTTTATTTTAGTTTTGTACCTACTAATAATATATTAGTAGAGAAAAGGCACAGCATTGGCACAGCATTGGGAGCCTGCCTTGCCGAGGTTCTAGTAAATGTTGTAGAATGCCACTCAGCTGATCAGTGTACTTAGAAAACGGATCTTTAACTATTCAATCGCTATACAATTTTTATTGTTAATGTGTACTCATTTTGTTACTAGGGCATTTGAGTCTTGCAGCTCCATAAATATAAACGTACCTACTGGATTTCGCAACGCCAATATCACGTTTGTTTACTTCAAAACTTTCATTGGCTTCTTAATGAGAAACAAAATCTTGAAGCTTACGAAGAAGACTGGCAAAATAATTCAGGATATGAAAATGTATTACTTTGATAGGGTTATTTTATAATCTAGGTACATTGAAATTAAGTTTAATTTGGTTGCTAGCTAGATAGGTGCTTTGAAGCTAGCTAGAAAGCTTAAGGAATTCAAAATCAACTTAACGGCTATCCTGGGGGATTAATTTAGGCGGGAAGGACAAAAGGTGTGACTTAAAATAAAACTGATAAAAGGATAGACGAAGAAGCTACGAACCTTTAGTAGCCTTAAAAGCTCTTATCAATAAATTAACTTTCTAAGATTTATGACTTTAAACACTTTCATATTTGTAGAAATTAGTATTATTATTACTGATAAAGTTTATTCTAATAGTTTTTCTAAAAATCATCAGAAAAAGCTTAAATTCACACCTCCGATTTGCGCTGAAATCTATAGGATTATTAAAATCGTCTACCGATGTTTTAAATTAACATAGTAACAGAGGTGTTAGTCGTACACACGTGTTCTAAGATGAAACATTGAGATAAAAGCGTATATTTTCATAAGTTTCACGTTAAGCTAAACTTAAACTATAGGTACATACACAATATGATTTTAGGGCAAAGTCGCAGTTGTAACGTCCCACACAGTGCAAGCTGGCACAATCAGATGCACTGTCTTTCTTGATTAAAATGAGTCAAGCGCACGTCACCTAGGTAGGCAAGCAGACTTTAAAGCACTGATACTAAATAGAAGGCAGAGAATGGAGCAAAACTCTACGCCAATATCCGAAGGATACTTATATACCCAGTGAGACACTACGATACCGCGAACTAATTTCATGAAAAAGGTACCCTATAGGTTTTTCTATAAATGGTTGATTCCCTTGCGAGTGCCAAAATATGCAATGATATATATCTTTACTTATAATAAATTTGTACCTAACCGGTTAAATTCTCTATATTATAGGTATTTAAAAAAAATGGTAGGGCACTCGATGATCGATAAAGAAATCGGTCAGTCTATATCCTGGCAGCGCATTACGCCGAAACTACTGAATAAATTGATTACTGAAATGATGAGTAGGTACTGAATTGAAATGAAACTTGGCATAATTTGAGTCCATACTGCGCGGCAGTGCATATAAACTCTTAGGCATGTAGGTGTCCTCGCGATTATCATTCTCCATTAAAGCAAGTGAATTCTCCATTAATGCATTTAAACAAGCCACACAATATGTATAAAGATATCACTTTCGCCCAAAGTAAATATTATACCTACCAATCGATTTATGTACGAGTATATCAAAAAATAATAAAAGTTACATCTATTATGCAGATGTATTGTAATTCGTATCTACGTTTTTGGAACAATAAACATTTTATTTATTATTATATCTTTATGTATAATTGATGAGAACACAGAGAACTGTAGAAAATAACTGTTGCGAGCTGGGGTCAAACTTAGTCCCCCTGAAAGGGAGGCCAAAGTGGTAACCACTAAGCTTCCACCACTGCAAAATTTAGTGAAATATATGTTTATGGTTAGATTTATTGGAATGACGTATATAGTTATCGGCATAAGCCCTTAAACACCCTTATGTCGATTGAATCATTCGCTGGTCAAGAACGATCGTGCTGTATCTTATCTCATATTATTACATCCATATTTGTATCTTTCATAAATAGACACTCAACATTAAAATCAGTTAATTGTTTTATCTTGTTAATTATTTTACTATATTGTTCATGATTAGTGTTTTAATTCCCATATTATTAACTTCTCACTTTTGGAAATGACCTTTACCTTTTTAAAAACAAAAATCTTCTGAATACAGAGGATTTTTTGGTCTTTAAATTAATTATATCTAGCTCGTTTGTTAGGTTTCTATTTTAGGATTTAGTTTGGAGATCTGAGTGCAACAGGATTAGTAGAATAGTATTTTTTTTATAAGTAGAACGCTATGTTCGACGAAGCGTATGCACCCCTTGTTCTATTTAAGATTCTTGTTATAATTAAGTGATTTTAATATTCTGCGCCTCATTAATTATGCTGAATATAGTGCAAAGTAAGTACCTTTCAAGGCGACCATGGCTAACCGTTTGCTACGGTTGCGTACTGGTACGAAAGATACTAGGTTCGCTCCTAACTAGCTAATTTTACAAACGATAGAATAAATAAAAATTATTTGTCGAATTCATTTACAACATAGGTACGTAAAACTCTATCGATTCTGAGAAATAACTTCTAGAGCTTTATCTGCCTGTCGTAATGAAACAACAGTGTAGTTTTTAATGGGCATTGTGACATTCGTCATTCCCTGTCATCACTCAAACCAATAAATTGGACCGACAGTGTTGCAAATAATGGTGAATGACGGGTCAATAGATGGTGCATGAATGGTCCTAATTAACAGGACAAGACTGTACATCTGATTATCTTCACTCCAATCGCAATGTCCTCGTGTTAAAAAATTGATTGATACGGGTTATAATTTAACTTTTGAGCTCTTTTTATCCTCTCACAAAATGGGAAGAAAAGTTAATGCCAAACTTACAAAAGGTTGTTAAATAATTAATTTAACAGTTAATAGATGGCGCCTTTGATGAAATTAATTCGCGCTATCGTTTGTCACTTCCTCAAATTTTAATTGCTTACCAGAGTAAACCCAAAATCACAAAAAGTTCAGCGCACTAAATGGCTAAAACTTTTGTATACTTGTAAAAATATGATAATGTAGAAATTTATCGAACAGAATGATGTGCTAATTTAATTAATTGACAAAAACTGTTAGTTCTGCACATGATTACTCGCATTCATAATCCCAATATTATACTAGCTTGCATGCAGTTAAACTTAAACGTTAAAATTTAAAATCAATTAAAGTTATTTTGGAATATGCAAAAGTTTGTAGATTAATAATTTCATTAGAAACATTTCATTTCATTGCAATGAAATAAGTTCCAAGTTTGTTGTTTTCTTAATGCCCCTTATAAAATTACATCGCGCTTTAGTATTTCTATCCTGAATTAAAATAGCAATGTTTCCTCCTAGATACAAATCCAAACCTTAGATTCACCGGCGATTAATAGGTGTCTTACGCAGTTTGATTTTATTAATTTAAATTGATAATTGGCAAAGCTTCAGGCCGCGATGGTCAGAGAGATGCAAGTTCAAACCCCTTCGGTTTTTAAATTTATCTTTTGTAAATAAACTGACAAAATGCTTTTAGATTCATAAATTTTCTAATTAAGGCCTAAGTTGTATTAAATATGTCTTGAAGATAGTACAATAAACCTCTACGCCATTGTTTAAAGTTATGGTGAGTACGCTACAAACAGTCTTTAGAATTCTTAACCGGATAACTTTAGAATGTTATGTTGAGCTTACCGCATTAAAGGTGTGGGCTTTGAAGACGATTCCAATAGTTGCTAAGTAGAATAAAAGCAGTCTCGTGGAGACATATGGGGTACATATACATGACTCTGTTGGGAATTCATAACTTTTTAATGATTAGTATAACCATTAATGATTTTTTGAATAAGTATATTTTATAGAGTTTAAATCTTTACACAGATATCGAATACTTAGATAAAAAATAGCTCCACTGGAAAGAGCCCCTACCTATTTTATAAAATCTCAATATATTTTATTATTTTCTATATATCACAAATTTTAAAATCATTATGAAAAGTTTGCGTTGGTCTACCTTCTATCTTTTTTTAATCGTATCAGATTATTACAAACATATTTTCTGTTGCATGACATATGTTATATGTTAAGTAAATTAAGAGTAGGTAGTAGCAGTTATATTCTTTATTGTATATAATGGCAAAAACCAAATAGCTAAGTATCCATTTTCTATTCCGTTTGTAAATGGATTTACTTTTATTTATTTTTGTTTAGTAGCTTTGATTACCGAGCGAAATAATTAGATAGAGTTAAATACCAACTTGGATATTTGTGACCTCTTAACTATCTAAACGATTTTAAAAATGATAGATGTTCCTAGTAAATATCTTTTTAAAGAGAATCTTTTTTATTTTATTAAGCTACAAAGTAGACAAATTACAACGTTAGTAGGTAAAAAAGGTTAATTCACTTGCAAGATAGTTGTTTAAGTTTTATTTATTGCCGTAATGAAAAGTGGTTATTTAAAGGTAAAGTTTCTTCGTAAACTATTAAAGTAAGCAAAATATTTCACAATTTAAAAAGACAAAACACAGAAGATGTCGTGACGTTGTACAGATTTGCATAAAGAGCAACTATTCACCGATTACCGCATGCCTCGAAGTAAGTAGTAAGATACAGCGACTGTTTTTATTTTTATTTAACAATATGACAAGCTCTATACTACAATGACCATTTAAAATGAATCAGTGAATTTGACTTGACCTGTAAATCGAACTGCAAGCTATTATTAAAACATAAAACCAATGTACAAGAATGGCTCCTAAACCCACCAATATAATTCTGATAACTTTATTTATTTATTTATTGATTTACTAATGCGCTAAAATGTTACCATGCCGTGAATTTAAAAATATGATCATATTATCATCACCTGGTTTCGTTATATTTACTATTTACAACTTTTAACTACTGAGTCACTATTGGTACATCTAAAGAAAGTTGGCAAAATCGGCGAGCCCTGAAGCACAGTCAGCTACAGTTAGGTCCTGTTTATTGAATGATACTAGGAGATATACTGTAAAGTATGTAAACTGTTATTATAATGGGTAATATAATTTTGAATTAAAAAGTATAAATATTACACCGTCTTTATTACATTTGGCCGCCTCAAACTAAATTTATGAAAAATTACCAAGATAAGTCAAGTAGTCTAGTTTGCTTGAGTAACAAATACTATTTGTATAGGTACATAAATATGTTGTGCAAAATTTCATCAAAATCGATTTAACCGCTGAGCGGAACTGAACCGTAATAATAATAAACATCTATTTATTTGTTACATAATCTTTTGTTTTAAAGTCTCGCATTATAATTATATAATTTAAGAATTTGATAATGCGCTGGCAAGTATTGTGACTCAAAAATATCGACAATACGCTAAATTTTGTGGTTTGTGGCACAACGTACGACATCGTACTAAGCGCACGCGATGCTCGCTCATCATGAAATTAATATCAGTTTCTAAATAAGTGTCCCGAAATAACATCCTGACAAAATGTATCTGATAATTTAGAGTTTGAGCAATTTGCCATTCGTTTATGTCGTTTTTTTAATAAAGTTTACCAGTAAATTATGATAAAACTGTTTTAGAAATAGTATTCGTAAAATTTGCATTTGGAACAGTAAAGTAAATCTGTATCTAGTATCAGTTTATCTATTAGTTTTATGCAGCTCAAGATTTTGTTTTATATAGTTCGTTATATTTGACATAGTTCGAATTCTGAAGAAAGAGACATACGATAAACTTTTGCCCTAGGAAAAAATGTTTCTTTGGGGATTGAAATGAAATCGAACGAAGTCGTAGACAACAGCTATTTATTTATAAGACGAAAACAATAGGTTACATCCCTCTAATAAGCGTTAAGACAACAATACCACAATAGTATCATATTCACGAGAAAATAATGTAATGAGAGCTTTATCATAGGTATATTGACGTGCCTCATACAGTATATTAAATCTTTATTCAATATAGAGCTATTATTACTAATATACTTAGCCAAAGGCTTTGGACAAGCAAATGGCATTAACTTCGTTTGCGTAAGTTAATCGCAGATTGCCGCAAGGTTTGTCTGTTTTCCATAAGTTCTATTGAAACTGTCGTCATCAAGCAAAATAAACTAGCTTTTTATTCGCGATACAAATTTTTCCTTTATTGTTTAATTATAAGTATATTCAAGTGGCCCGGATCCTCGTCTTCTATTGCATTTTGATCTCTGCTGTCGATCAAAGTCATCAAAGTACGAACGAACTCACGGCCGATTGGCGCAGTAGGCAGCGATCCTGCTTTCTGAGTTCAAGGCTGGTTCGATTCCCACAACTGGAAAGTTTTCGTGTGATGTTGTTTAGTGTCTGGTTGTTTAGCTGAATAGTTTAAGTATTTATGTGTACTATTCATAAAAATATTAATCAGTCATCTTAGTAACCATATCACACGCCTTTGGCTAGATGGCGATGTGCATATTGTGGAAAAAAAACTAAATTAAAAATAACGAAACTAATGCGGTTTATGCCCATTTCTTAAATAGTAAATTGTAAAAAAAATTAAAGTTACTCAGAAGTACCCAGAACACAACTTGAATAGGCACATAATATGATACAGGCTTGTAATTGTGTGGGTAGCTACGTAACGCAATTTCCCCTAATTAAATACCTACGGTAACAACATGTGCAAGCCTCATAGGATGTGCAATGTCATTAACAAATTTTTTTATAGTTGGCTTTGCTACTTGTCTCCTTAAAATGATTAACAATTTAAGGTCTTTTTAAGCGAAAGTTATTTACAAAATAAAATAGTACTTCCTTTAGAAACTTCGTTACAGTATTATTTGTTATCGTTACTTTATAATTAAAGCTCTGACTTTAAAACAAGTGAAATGTAATTCTATTTGTATTTGGAATCATTGAATATGTTGAACTAGAAAATAGACTTTTCCTCAATATTTATTATCCGGCGCAATTACTATAGACACACCTAATCAAGCGCAACCTAATTAGGTACTAAAGTAAAATAATACTGAATTTTACCATATGCCCTGCATCGCTATTTGTCTATATCACCGCACACAAATCACGGACTACCCCCGTGTAAAAATTACACGTTTGAAAGACGCAAGAAAGATGAAAAGAAAAGTAAAGTTCAAGAGTGAGGATATGATTATTGAATGCGCATATACGTTAACTACATACGAGAACCTCGGTCGAGCAATTTATTTGATTATGGCAGATTATGGGTACAATAATAGTTGCGTAGACAATTTTCCATGGCCAATTTATAGGACATCAGTTCGCTAGGCGATTGGTTTCGCTTTAGGTAGGGACCTACTTGCTTGCAAGTTTTTAGTTTATCTTTTGTATAAAATGTCGTTGTCGTTTAAACTGTCTACCTACAGCCATATTGGCATACCTTCTATTTCCAGTAGGAAAGTTCGTGAGTGAGTTACCCTGCGTTCATCTAATAGATTTGTTCTGAAATGTGAAAGTTTAAAATAAGCACCCGCCACTACTGAAAAATACATATATTGTATCTATATGCCACTTGATCTTAAATAAAACTCTACAAAGAAGAAGATACCCTTTGCACCTCTGCAGATATGCATCTAATCTCATTCCACCAATAATTAGACAGTACTGTTAGTACTCACTCCTTCAAACAAAAAAGCACTTTGGATATATTTTGTTAAAATTTAGCATTAATACAGAGTAACATCACCAAAAATATTATCGCTCCAGCATTGGTGCGGCATGAAGTCAGCATCTTCAATCTCTGGGCTGAGATAGAGGAACAAGAAAATAGAAATTACTAATTTGTCTGGTTATCGCGAATTCTAGCTAATTAGGCTGAGTCATCATTGTCAACTCATTACCGACCTACAACAGGATCTCCTCTCAGAATGGAAATGGTTTAGGCCGCACTCCACCACGCTTTTGAGATAATTACGGAAAACATCGAACTCAGTACCCCCAAAGGTAGACATAATTCCTAGCCACTAGGCTATCATCGCTTTTGTTTTATTAATAAGGCTTAATATTCACTGTGAAAATAACAATGACGCAAAATTGATAACCTTCTCCTTTTGGGAGCGGTTGAAAAGGAAAAATGGTGTGCCATGATTACAGTGCTCTCTTTGTAAAGAGTGACATACTTCGCGGTGCTCATATAGGTGCGTACCCACTGTTTTGTTCTGATAAGAAAAATGCAAAATCTTTAGTCCTTGCTTCATTTTTTTCTCAGCAAACATTTTTATTAATATTAGTTAGAAACATCGCTGAATTTACACAGTTAAGATGATAACGGGCAAACTTGCTAGGATTATGACGATTATATTAAAGACATACAGCTAATCTGTTTCTACTAACCCCCCCCCCCCCCTCCCCCCCCCCCCTCCCCCCCCCCCCCTGGTAACTAACCCCGGCCAAAGCTTAAGCGACGAAATTTTATTGATAAAAAATTGACGCATAATGTGCGTTTTTATTTAAGCAATTAAATATGACTTGCTTTAACGGTGGAGTGGAAAGCCTGAGAGTGCTCCATAATATACCTAGTCAAGGATGTGTGAAGTCTACCAATCCACAATTGGCCTTGTAGACTACGGCCTAACCCCTTCTCATTCTGTTAGGAGACCCATGACCTTAGTGGACCGATTATGGTTGATGATGATGATGAAGATATTGTGTTAGTTCATCATTACCGTTTTATCTTTTAAATCGTAGACTATATCCAAGACATCAGAAGTTCTTGTAGAGTCCCGCACTTTAGCAGCACGGTAGTCTTCACCTATACCCTAACACTCTCTCTCCGCAGAGACCTATGCCCAGCTGTTCAAATTGACAGACTGATGATCTTTATATTCAAAGTATACGAGTATATAATAAGTATATACTCGTATATTTTGAACATAAAGCTCAGCAGCTTTAAAATGTCTCTCAGTAAGTTCAAAGTTTATATAAAACGTAAGCTTACAGAAAAATCCTATTATAATATTAAGGATTACTTGTAGGATACAAAAGCTTGGGTGTAAATTGCTCTAGCTTCATAGCTTAATAAAAATAAACAGTGAGATGGTGAAAACAAAAAAAAAAGTTACCCGGCTAAGTTTGTTGTGGGCTCTTCTTAGACCAGGGCGCGTTTAGAACCCTCGTAGCTTTAGGTTTAATTTGGCGTACGAAGTTATCACCATCCCCTTACAATTATGTAAACATATTATATGTATGAACGCTTCATAAGTGCCTGTGATAGGCCTACATGAATAAAGAAATTTTGGTTTTGAATTTGAATTTATAACCAAGGAAATAAAGAAAAATGTAAAGAGTGATAATATTGACTTGCAGTTATTTTTACGATCGCAGTTTTAAAGGAGGCTAACGGCTACGTAAATGTGTCAGGGATGCCTTTAAGTTATTAAATATTTAACACATAGGTATATAGGGGTTTATTTGCAGTTACTTTTTATTCAGTTACTTTAAAAGAAACCATTTTTAAATTCAACAGACTTAGCCACTCTGTCACTTAACCTGATTCATTTATAGATTTTATTTTATTGAGTAGAGTTCAACAGTCATTCTGCACGAGGATATACAATTTGAGGATTTAACTCGATTAACATGAGATCCCTTTATCCGATCCCGACTTTGTGAAATGGGACCATTTTAAGGGGATAAAAGAATGAAAAGTTAAATAAAATATTTTTCTTTTAGTCCACAATGAATGTTAAAAAAACAACAATAGTTACTATGAATTTCTTAATCATAGTAGCTAGAAGCTGTTTATGGAGTCCCCTCATTGTGATATATTTGCTGATAAATGGGCTGATTTTAAAGTTGAGATCGTACATTTTTGTGAGAATTTATAATATACATTCTTTTCTTTTATTCCTGAATTTATAACTTCGTTCATCCTTATTATTTTATGCTTTATAGTGTTGTTATAAATTTATTAAATTAGTCAAGTACTCTAATTTATTTTATTTTATATTAATTTCATTTTATGTGGCTTGGTCTTTTCTAGTTAAATTACAATAATCAGATAAATAATAAATAGCTGCATTAGCAGGTAGCTTAGAAAAAGCTTAGAAAGCTCCGCTTTCATCTCTCACAAGATAGAAAAATAAATGTTAAGTTTTACATGGTTGAAAAGACCAACTGGTGAGTTCCCTGCCGGCATCTTCCCGATAAAATCTGCTTTCAGACTTGCAATTTTAAAAGTGCTTCTACCTATCTTACTATTAAAAAAAAGCTAGTGAGTGCCGATACAGTCTAAGATGGTAAGGAATAACCCACTAGGAGTATAGTAGTTAAATTATACCTATACCCCTCATCGGTTTCTTCGCGGCATCATACCGGGACGTTAGATCGCTAAGCGGCACGTCTGTGTCAGTATGTTGGTTACTCGGCTCAAGCCTCCCATCAGACCAGCAAGAAGGAAATTCAGGAATTTTTATTTTCCCAAATAAAAATTCCTGAATTCCTGAATTCCCCTGCCGGGAATTGCCACCACTACACCAGTGAGGTCTTCAAAATCGTCTTTGTTTACCCTTGAAAATAAACTGATTTCATTTACATATGATATTTTATGTACCTACTAACTGTTGCCCGCGACTTCGTCTGCGTTCGATTTTGTTTTTTGATGTGGCATTAAATTTAGTTGTAGATCTAAAAAAAATTAAAGTATTCAATATCGCTAAGCCTTACATGAGGGGTTTGCTGCCGTCCGCTGAGGAGTTCTGTCCTCTATCCCCAACCTCTATAGTACAAAAATAATTATTTAAATCGGTTATAATTTGTCGGAGTTATGGTGTAAAATCGTCAAGCTCTCATCCTCTCTCCCAAAGGAACCGAACTTAATGTCGGGATAAAAAGTATCCTATATTACTTCTAACACTTCAAAGAATATGTGTACAAAGTTTCATGAGGATCGGTTAAGTAGTTTTTGCGTGAAAGCGTAACCAACAAACTTACATTGGGCTTAAAGTCGGGATAAAAAGTATCCTATATTACTTCTAACACTTCCAAGAATATGTGTACAAAGTTTCATGAGGATCGGTTAAGTAGTTTTTGCGTGAAAGCGTAACAAACAAATTTACATTGACATTTATAATATTAGTAGGGATAGGGATTATAAAAGGTATAAAACTCTTAGATGTAATATAAAAGCATAATTTTATACAAACTTGGTGAACATAAACACTATTGTAGGGAATTGCATCCGGGACCTCCCACTTAAAACCACATCGCTCAATTTACATATGATATTTTATGTACCTATAATAAAAAGGTATAAAAAAACTCTTAGATGTAATATAAAAGCATGATTTTATACAAACTTGGTGAACATAAACACTAGTGGAGGTATTAACGTACTGGGCATTTCAAAAGAGTTTCCATTTAATATTGCGACCCGTTAATGAACGGTGGTAAGAAAACATAAGTTTTACGTAATAAAATTGTTTTGAACTTTGCGAAATAAATTAAATGTGTATTTATCCACGAATAAACAGCTTTAAATGTATGTGTGAGTGTTTTTTGATTGTTACGAGTGTTGAAACTACAAGGCCCATTTTGATCTCAATCTATAAAATAATCAGCTTACACTTAATTTACTTCTGATATATTAAGTAATATTTGGTCGTCCAGTTGAATACTCGTAATGAGTTGTGCGTTTTTAATCCTATCTATCCCACTAATAACAGAAGCTTTCGCTTGGTTATTGGATCAAATCCTTGAAAAGGCGCGTATTATGAGGAGGTTCCTCACTCTGGAGCCCTGACCGCCGGTTGCTGCATTTAAAGCCCCGCAAGCGGAGGGTGGATGTTTTTGCTTATAAATTTTAAATAGTGTGATTTTAAGAATTAAAAAAAAAAATATAGTAAATTAAAAGCGAAAGTTTGAATGTAAGTGTGTATGTATGTCACGCCATAACCACTTAACCAATTTGACTGAAATCCGGAATGGAGATCTTTTATAACCTGGAATAAAATACTTATACCTGAAAAATTTGTGCTTCCATTTATAAAAAACTGTATTTTTCGTCAATGAGGTAAAACCAAGCTATAGGAAAATAATAGAGCAAGGCAAACATACAGGCACAGTCAAAGCTCTGCATGTATTAAACATAGGGAATATACGGCTCTTGTGACATATAGATACTATCTGCACCCCGAGCACGTCATCATCGTCATCATATGAACCCAATAGCCCACTACAGGGCACAGGTGGGAAATGTGTAAGCCGTAGTCCACCACGCTGGCCTAGTGCGGATTAGTGGGCGATGAACAAGTATGTACACGTAATTGCAATAAAACACTAAGGGGCGTTGATATATCTATATGTCACGAAAGCCGTACATTCCCTATGTTTCATACATGCAGAGCTTTGACTAAGCGTGTTTAATTTTATAAATTTAAAATGTATATAAAAATTTTGGGAACCGACAGGATTTGAACCTGCGACTCGCGGGCAATCGCGGCCTGAGCGCTTTCACCAATTAAGCTTCGGCTCTCCTACCGTCGCTGCCGAAAATTAGTATATGCCTTTCACATCAGTCTTATAGAGACTGTGGCGTCATCTAGTAGGAAACGTAGCAGTTTCGATCTACTTTTTCAAAGGTCCATATTGCGTTTGAAACAAGAGATGACACATTGCTTTTTAATTTTTAAAATTTATGAAATTAATAATTCCTCCAAGTGTAGGTAAAAATACTAAAAAAATATAAAAATATAAGCCTGTTTATTTGCCTTGCTCTATTATTTTGATAAGTAATAGATGGATCCTTGAAAATCTAAATATCTTGAAAAGTATGTCAGCTACTTATAAACATAGTCTAATAGCATCGATGTCAGCTGATAACACCGAGCATACCAATAGCAAAGGCATAATTTCTAAATTTAACGTGTGTATTAAATCTAATGGAAAAACCAGATGTTGCGATTTGGTTGTAAAAATAAAAAGACGGTCAAGTACGAGAAGCTTTGGTGTCATCAAAGGGTTCCATTCTTAAACTAATATACTACTTATCTTGAAAATGGCCACTACGGTTTCATTGGTAGTAGAGTCACTACACACAGACAGATTTGACGTTTCGAAAGTGCTTATATTAGGCCTACTTGAAATAAATGAATTTTGAATTTTGAATTGGGTAACCAGCCAATAAAACCTAAGTGAATATTTATGTTCTAACCTAACCTAACTTTATATATTAGTAGTAGCACAGGGACAATGACACGATTACACTTTTTCGAGAAGTTTAATTATCGCTTCGGATTTTATATTCGCTCAATTTTTACAAACATACTTTAATGCTACAGGCCCTATCTCTTCATCGGTAAATTTTGCGTAAAATTTTTTGATCCCTCGATTTATAATATCCCTACTTAAAATTAGTGTTTAATTATTTATTTCCGGTCTGGTCCAACGCGAGCGTATTTGTATTAAAATAAGCTATTAGAGTTTTCAGAGAAAAGGTTTTATGTTATAAATGTGTGTGCAGCTTTACATCAATTTCTACTGTTTCTTGGTAGGCAGCTTATGATACTCCATCTCAAGAAGACTTGAGCAAAGGTTGAGGTTGTGCATACTACATGCAAATTCTCATGGTGCATACCTAATCGCAGGATCTATTGTATTAATGTCAGATATTCACATAGAGTACTTCACGCACATACACAATCACGGCTAGAAACGGTAAAAACAAAACGCTCTTCGTGGAATAGAACGTCTAATATCAACTATGAAATAAAAAAAACGTCTGTGAGAATATTTAAAAAAAATATAAAATTATAAAAAAGTTACTCGTACGTCATAGCAAACTAAATTTAGACCTTCGCTATTAAGTATTTTTAGTTTTACGTGATTACATTTTGTTTAAAAGCACATTGTAAGTTAACAAATAAACTGACGCAGGCTGTTATAACACGACGTGAAATAGATGTAGGTATCTATTCTATCTACTAGCTAATTATTAGTTTACAATACATTTTTAATGTAAAGCCTTGTCGTGACGTCAGCGGACAAAATTGTAAAGAATATGTAAAGAAAAAAAAAGTTGACTATCTAACTAAATGCGTATTTTTTGTATTGTGCAGATTTTAGTTTGAAATTAATATTATTATGAAACGTATCTTGGGTCATTACACGAATTCATTTTTTAAATCTTGCCAGCCAGGAGTTAGGTTATTAGGTTATTATTAGTGCCCGCGAGAGTACGTTAAGACTTCGATCCCGGTTATTATTACTAATAGGTCATAATAATTATATTAATGCAAGTAGCAGCTTTTTGTGACAGAGCTCGTCCGGGGAATTACAACCGCCTTGCTTATTTCTGCCGCTAAGCAGCATTTTTGCAACGCTGTTTTAAGATATGAGGGGCGAAGTTTTCGGTGAGGTTACAGGGGCATGAGGCTTAGCACCTAGCCTCAAGTTAATCAACATAGGGCGGCACGTCGCAGGACAAATGGTTGATTCTCAACTTACATTACCATCAGCAGGGCTAGCACGGGCGGGAGGTAAAAATTATATCCCCCGACAAGGGTTATAATACACGTGCCCACCTGCTGAATCACTGGAACATGAAATAGGAGAAGTTTACCTCCGTTTATTAATACACATATATTATTTGGATATTATTTCCACTTATGCGCCAGTGCTCTGAGAGTGGATAAAGCTATGGGAGAAGGAAACAAAAGAATCTCATAAGAAGGTTAAGCAGCAGTGAGACATTAATAGGCTAGTGATGGTGTTTTTGAAGTACTTAGTAATTAGTCTGGTATTATGAGGGTTTCATTTAGGGTCTCATAGAACAAACAAAGCCCGCTTAAACTACATTATGTTTACAGTCAATATAAGATTGAAAAGTGTTCTAAGTTAATACAAGATCGTTACGAGATTTGTTTTAAAACTGGTCAAAAACTGATAAATTTTGCGAGATAAATATAACCATCAATCGGGTTTAATATAGGCACAGAAAACTTCTACGAAAGTCTTTTATTTTTTTCTAGTTATTATTCAAGTTATATATCACTGAAAATTAGTAGTGTGTCTAATTTTTTTTAACTGGATAGGCAACGGTTTACAACTATCATGCCTGAAGGAAAGCAATGATGCGGTATAAGATGGGAGCACTTGCCTAAAAATATCTATTCTCTCTTGCCTTGAAGGCATTCAAGTTGTATGTGGCAGGAAATGCCTTTTCTTTCTTGCCTTGAAGTTATTCAAAATATATGTGGCAGGAAACACCGATACTAATAATATTTAGTAACAGTCTGAAGAAGTTTACGTGTTAAACTTTATACAAAGGTCCCCCTAAAGGTTTTAATAGAGAATGAATGCTTGTAGAGTTGTATTATATTTTTCAAATTTTGATTCTAGCTTTGACTGCAGCTTGCTTTCTGGCAACGTGCTTCAGTGCTTCGAGAAATTTTCTCACTATCACAGTATATCAGAAATTCTACGCAGACGAAGTTGCTTTAACGTAGTCAACAATATTCCAATAACGCTTTATTAGGTGATAATATATAATGTGAAGTGCGTTGCGACAGTGAATTTAAATCCGAGTTTTTTTTTTTAATTCGTTATCTTTGGACTGATAATAAAGCTATAAATCGTAGTATATGAAATACCTACAGCATGAGTTTACTATTGCTTAGTCCTAATCGAGAAAAGCATAGCGAGTGTTAAATACTTACATAGCTGGTAAAAGTGGGTAATTATCCAATAAATTATTTAATGGAACAAACCAAAAACCACTCACAGCAGAATAATGCATCGCGGCCATTTTTTGAGTAGCTTTATAGACGATGCGTTATAGAGTGGTGGAAGGCAAAGGTCAATGATGCTATTTTGGTAATACTACTGAAGTTCTGCCATGTTGATCTAGTGTTTAGCATATGGTACTAAGGATCCTAGGTTCGATCCTGGTCGGTTAATAAATAAGTAACACATATCGTTAAAAGGATCAGAAACAATACTACTGAGAATACGTTGATTACGGTTACGGTTTTTACCGGATTACGGTTGTCTTCAACAGCAGGTGTTAGTAATCGTAAAAACCCGCCAAACTGTAGAGCAGCGGAGTGGTGGGTCCGTGCTCTAAACTCACCTAAAAGATAAGCGGAATGCGCGCAGCTGTGGTATGTTCCTTTATATCATAGATATCATTATATCGTCAGATATCAATACGGGTGTCTGAAACATAGAAAACACATGTTTTATACTACATAATATGATCGGGGGTTTGAATGCAAAACTGAAGAAACTTTTCATCTTTCATTTAATATATAATAAGGCTTATTATAAATTTATAAGTTCTCATGTAAAGTAACGCATCTACATTAACGTAAATCGGTGATTTTAAATGAAGACGGAAAGGTGAAATTTAACAACTCCATCGAAATTTTAACGTCTTTTAACTTCACTCCAACGTTAAATATGTCAACTTGATTAAGTAACTCTAGTAAGTATCTATTTGTTAACGAAAAATCCGTTACCACAATATCTCAGCAAGGTATTCTACTCGTATAATGTCCTCTTATTACAATAAAATTACATGACGAAACTTTTTTTTCAAAATTGAAGTCTTCTTTTTCTTTTAAAATTGAGGTCACTATTCTTAAAGAAGAGTGAATGAATGAATGAATACACTTTTATTGTACACCACATAAACATATAGTAAAATTATAAATAAAAATTGGTTGTCTGTAAAGTCGGCTTACTATAGATAGTTGAATGTGACAACGTCGTAAGAAAATACTGATGGAATGGTTGCATTTCTCACAAGAAAATTTTAATTTTATTTGTTTGATAGATATTATCGTTGCTATAAACCATTGACACCACATTCACTTTTCACTGCACTTCATCCTTGCCGAAAACATGTAAATGTATTATTGTATAGAAGCTGTCCACGCGGACGCATCGCTGACTCAAGTAGGAGAGAGACAGATGTCGAACGCGAAGGTTCTTTGTCGCTCGTTCCGCGCTCTCGAATGGAGCGCCTAGAATGGAACGCCTCAAAGCGAGTTAACGCCGCATACGTCATGTTTTTTCGTGCGTGCAGCCGGTTCCAACGAATTATAAGACGTTGTCACGTCACGTCACAATTTGGCGGCAAAAGTGACATAGATACAAAGAAAAATAATGAATACATAATATGTGCAGCAACGGTGCATTACTTATTTAAGTGATCAGAGTGCCTAGTGTGAAATATTCTACCTAGGTTTACTTATTTTTTTAATTAATATTTATTTATATTTTTATCGTAATAATAAAATGAAGATAATAATTTTGAATTTATATTAATATCCTAAAACTGCTTAATAATGCCTGTTAGGCGGAACCAAGTCCGCCGGGTGGGCTAGTTATTTATAGATTATTATAAAATCCAGTGAGCTATGTAAATAAGCAGTCCTGTCTATTTGTTTAAAACATTTGTATCGTGTGTGTGTACGTACTAGCGGATGCCTGCTACTTCGTACACTTAGTTATTCTCGCGCGTCGCCGTGCGCTATGTTTCTGGCACGTTTTAGTAACAGATCATCGTCGATAACGTTCAAGCTAAAGTTCTAAATTATTAACTTTAATGAAAAAGTTTATCTAACTTAAATACCACAGACCTTTTAAATATTTATTCTGATAAGAATTATAAAAATACTTCTTAATTCTAGGTGGATGATAGGTTTATGTTTTAGAACTATTCAACAGAAACAACTCTCCGATATTAGATTATCTTATAGTGCTAACGTTGTAAGCAGCTCTCATATTGTTATATTTTTGCAAATTATATTTAAAATAACAGAAATGTTGGTTTCCTCACGATGTTTTCCTTCACCGTTAAAGCAAGTGATATTTAATTGCTTGAAACGCACATAACTTAGAAATGTTAGATTAGATGCCGGGCGAACTCGCCGCCCTGAAAATCAGTCAGGACTTCGAATGGGCTTCTTTTGTTTAATACTTTACCAACATCTTAAATGCAAATTTTACAACTTGTTTTCCTTTCTTTACTGCGGAACCCTATTTTTCCATTCTGCGGCGTGCCTGCGGCGCGATTGACGTAAACATCAGCTACATGTGATCAATGATCGTAGGTTTATTTACAGCGATGCTATTGAAATCTTGTTAAACATTCTGACAACCTAGATTTCGGTCATTAAAGTTATTAAAGACATCTCATTTAGTTCAGTCTTACAAGAAAATCGTAAAAGTCGCTTGAAATTAAACACTTAAAAGCCGATTGAAATTTAAAATGAATTGTAATTTAGTCCTCGAAAACATAAGGTCTAGGCATCTATTTACAAGACTTTTGTTGGTTGATCTTGCAGCCATTACATTAGATGGATACACAAGTTGGCAAATAAAAAATCACGAGCCGCCTGTGATGACAAATTCAGCCTGACTAGCTCCCCTTGATTAAACATAAAAGCCTTTAAAATGCTATATTTACACGTTCCGCCCGTTTTGTCGTTTACCTTTATCAATACACTATCCAGCTTATAGCGATTTCAACTGCAGAATCACATAAAGTCGTGTGGAGTGTGTGGGAACCGTCGCAAGTGATTGGGGGATTGTTACATTACAATCTGATAATTACTTTGTTCAGAACCCGACCTGGTAAAAACGAAATAAATGCGACAACAAAGTGATTAAAATGATCATACATAGAGGGACCTTGGTGTCCCTTCTCGCGATCATATCAATCGTGCGAGCACAAAACCTCATCTACCGTAAGTACTATTTTTTTTTATATTTATATTCCTCATCTTAGCATTTTGAACGAAAGCTGATAGATTTGCGATGGTGCGAAGTTATAAGGTTTAAAAATTACCTTTTCAATCAAAAGGTGGTTCTTGGACTCTATAAAACCAACGAGGTTGCAGTATGAGAAAAATTGGACCAACTTTACAGTTCGGTAAAAACTTTTTATTGATGTGCACGATACTTTGTCTACGGGGTGAATACCAAGCTTCCATGGGTTTAACCATAGATAAGTTGGTTGACTTGAACCCTATTTCGGCTGAGCTGAATTAAATCATATAGAAATGAGACAATTTTATAGATCGGTTACAAACGAGTAACGAGGTTCTGACGGCTGTCGAAGAAAGTGTTTCAGAATTGTGGTTCAAGGCACTGTCTCGATCTGCTTATTTTTTAAACTGGTAAACAACTTGTTATGAAGAATTTGGCATTACTTGTATTTAAAAAGCTGGCAAAATTACCTTCATAAAATGTTTCGACTTTCATCTCTTCGGTTAAGACAATTTCACACATTAAGTTTGAAGATAATTGATATTGTTCACTACAAATAAACATGAAACACACAGTCGCAGGAGTGAGGTGAAGGTAGAGCGGGGACGGTAATTTTTTATCAGTTCATTTGAAAGAAAACAATCCCATAATCACTTCATAAAAGTCGACTGACTGACATTCTTGCGCGAATAAAGGACCAAGTGGCGAGTGCAATCTCAGATAATTTTCGACCGAAGTCCGAAAAGGTACAAAGGTACAACCTGATCTGTACCTATTATATATAAACATAAAGATATTATGTTCCCTTTGTTTAGATTGTTGGGCTACATTAATTACAAAGTAGGTTTAAAAGTAACCCGATAACCGTGCTCAATACAAGGTAGTGATATCTACAGGTGCATTCAAGAACAATGGAGCAAAATTCCGCAATCACTTACATCGCGAACCATCTTCGCCCCAGCGACTGTGTGTTTTGTGTTTTAATGTAGGGTTCAAAAGGCGTGTTCAATTATTTTGTTCGGTCATTTCACTGTGCAGATTGTTTGGTATCATGCGCTTTAGAAAGTTTAGACAGGCCTCTGATTATATACTATATTAAAATCTTAACTAAGCATAAAATGCATTTTATGACGTACATTTTGACAAAAACAATTGCTGAGTATCTTCTCGGTAGAATCTGCAGCCTCCAAACCGGAGAAGGACAGACTTGTTGTTTTAAAAATGAATGAATGTAGATTTTTTCAAGACAAATCCTGTTATGTATTCAGTTTCAATGTTATATAATTTTTGTGTTACGTATACAATATCAATCTGAATCAGTAACCAAGTAAGAGGGTTGGACGTTCTTTTCGAAAAGCGACGATTCTTCGAAATTTTTTTTATTCGGTTCTGAGAGCATCTTGACTGAAACAAAAGAAGTACTGGTACGAAAGACCTAACTAACCAACGTTTCAATTGATCAATAACTAGAAATTATTAGATAGTGTATTTTTTTGTGACGTCAATTTTGCCCTCCAAAATCTCTTTGGGCCAGCGTTTGGCAAAGCTCTTTCTTCTTAGGCTGTATCTTATCTGTGGCATATTACTTTCAATAGCAAATCTAAAACTACTTGGGATCAAGTTATAAATATTATTATATTCAGCCTGAGCCTCATAAATGAACTCCGTTCTTTTCTCTCCGTTTAAGCTTTTTAAGAGTTATAAAAAGCTTAAATATATGTATATATAACATCGCAAGAGTTATAAAAAGTATTTATAACTCGTACTTGTGACATTCTTCATTTTATATCATCATGATACCCTGTGCATACCCTCTATGCACGCCACTGTTTGTAAGTATAGTAAAAAATATTTCTATCAGTTCAACTCTATATGTTTCGCTATTCGGACATCAAGGGGCGGGCCATAATCAGACTGCCGTTCCGCCAGCAAAAACAATAATTAATAGCCCACTGCTAACAGATTGTTTATTACTAACATTTTAATTTGTTTCTATATGTGAGTATCTAACTGCCGCTTTGGTCTAGTCATGCTTCGCTATGGATATTTTTCGGTTCGATTTTCGGGTTGAGTTTTACTGTTAAAACTATATGCATAAATAATTAAAGCTCAAATGATTTTACATTAGTACATTTTTTTAAAATGTTGTATTTCGTGTGCCGAACTTGTTTTCCGAGCAAATCTTCTAAACTCAATATTCATTTATGTAAGTAGGGTGACTCTATATGCTCTTTTGAAATCTCAAGTCTGGTTGGTCAAGGTTGTAGTTCCAGAGGTGCGAAGCGCAGATTCTACCGAGAAAAAGCTCAAAAGAACTCAAGAGTTGCTCTTTTCCAACATCAACAATTTAAAATTAACATTCATTTTTCATTCTTGTAACAAAGGAAAGCAGAACGCGATGCTTCTAAGAAACCTTCGCAAAATATACCGTTTTCGATTAGACTTTTATAGGCGAATTCTCCGAATTTCGCGGAAAACAGCTAGTCCACGACGGTAAATTAGAAGTTTAGTAATCCTTGATTGGCTCAGATTAATTGGCATAAAAACAAATATGTTCCTACTGATAAATGTATAATCCTGCCGTAGGTTTATAAGATAGTACGTAGCACATTAACTTGAAAACTAGGTGAACTGCGACCTCCTCAGTGCATACTCGTACATGCCTAATTCACTTCAGTAACAAGTCCTGATCATGAGGTAATTGATCTGACAAGATACCGACTATTTAATATTCATGGCCCTTTGTCACTGGCGTCATGTTTGGTGCAAAGAGGTTTATCGACGCCTTTAAAGTATGAAGGGCCCTCGATTTAAACTGCTAACATCAGTAGGTAGCAAATAGCAGTCGTTTACATTTGGGGCCGATTTCGAATGGATAAAAAATATACTATCATAATCTGTCAAATAAGTAAACAAGATAAAGAAACAAATAAAATAATGAAACCCGACTCTGAATAACACAGAAAGTGTTACCAAGGACGCCTTTTTGGATTGGTTGTCATATTGCTCTTTAAAGCTCATGATAATAACTAAGGTAAGATACCTCCCGGTGTCTTAGTAGTCATTACTTATAATACTCAGAAAGCTAAGAGAATTCAATGACACATCATATCTATAGATGATATTATGTCTGTTACTAAAGAAGAGTATAAACTTTTGTCTTAAAGCCATTTTCGAGAGCCTTCATGTCAAAACTTCTTAGCTCTAACACTAGCGAACAGATAATGGCTACCCACTATAGGTCAAGGGTCACCGTAATCAGTATCAGAAGTGTATAGGTTGTAATTCCACACGCTGGCCAGTTACATATTGGTACATTTCACACACCTTTGAGAACATTATAAAGTACTCACATGCATACAGTTTGCGATATTTTCCTTCCCTGTGACTTGATATTTAAACCCTGAAACATAACTCTGAAGTTAGAGGTGCGTGGGGATCGAACCTGCCCCTCCCCCAAAGAGAAGCCGAAGTGTTAACCACTAGGCTCACCGCTCCTTATATTAAATAACAACATCGAAAAAAAATGGGAAATTTACAAACGCTGATATTATAATGGTAATGGGTGCATTTACATCCATTGTAATATTTGTCAAACGACCCAGTAGGGTTCACGAGAGATTAACCACAGGGGGAAGATGCTATTAGCATGACAGAGAGCAGCCAACGAGAGTGCCTCCAGAAGCTATTTTTGCGCACTCGCTACTTAAAGCTGAGCGTCCATTTTATTCAAAACTTAAGATCTACATACACGATCAGCATTAGAACTGCACAACCGTGGCAAAATTGCAAATTTTAAACAGGTTTTGGTTCGGTTAGAATACCTGCATTGAAACAGACTCAAGCTGCAGTGTATTCTGTATTTTTTCTTCATTCAATAGAATTAGAAATGTACGACCACCATGCAGCTGGTCTCTCTGGTCATACAGATACAGGCACTGTCGATAAGCAGGGCGTTTATTTGCATTAGTTGAACTAGCATCATCAGTTACTCCAAACTCCATCTCTCGGAAAGAATTACAACCCGCATTGGAGCTTCATAGGGTTGTTAGCTCCAAATTATTGCTCCCTAATGAGTGTGGGTGAACAGTGGGACGTTAATAATGAATATGTCATAATGATGATTAAACGTTCAAATTGATAAAGCGTATTGATTGATTTTGTTTAATTTATACATGTCACTTGCTTTAACGGTGAAGGACATCGAAACCTGTACGCCTGAGAGTTCTCTCTCTTCATAATTTTCTTCAAGGCGCGTGAAGTCGACCAATGCCGAACTGGCCAGCGAGGCGGACTATGGCTTAAACCCTAGGGCCGGTAATAAGTAAATAAAAGTTATACGTAATACGGTAAGTAAAAGTGCAAGTTAATGCCCTATTTAAACCGGAATCCAGATGCATAATATAACATAGGATTTTTTTTCTATCTTGTCACCTAATAATACACATGATTTGCATATTTTATAAATTACTATTGTGTCGTTTCCTTTCACTAACGATATACAAATAAATATCTCCGCCTGATAAAGACCCGTCTCACTTTGACGGGTTGGTCTTTATAAATTTAGATCGTCCATTGTTATATTGTGTGTTTGGTAAACTTAAACAGTCGCGACCCCACCGAGCGGTTGTCTCCATTCTCATAATCAGGGCCCTGATTCTGTGTCACTGACATCACACTTGTTAATGCAATTGGAAAGAGAACATAAATACTAAAGCAATTGTTAGTTTATTTAAGTACTAGCGGACCATCGCGACTTGGTCCGCGTATGAGTCAATCGAGAAGCTGGAATAGATCAGATGCTAACATCATAATCATCGTGGCTAGCTATGTACCTACTATTATTTAACGTGGTATCCTGAGTTAGTAAGTTGTCACTATTTTAGTTGATACATACATACATACAAACTTTCGCATTTATAATATAAGTAGGATGGTACGCATGCACTCGATCGTTGTCCCATATGCCTTACGTCTTGTTATCTGTGAAGAATTATGTCCTTGATCTCCGACAATATTCATCAGATCTTCATTAAAATTAGACAACACATGCTTGACCGTATACACTTTCAAATAAAATTAAAATCGGTTCAAATTTAACGGAGCTATGAAGTAAAATTGATAAAAGTTTTCATCTTATTTCCCGGAGGAAAGTTAATGTTTATAAGGATAAAAAGTACCCGGAATATCAGCTACCACTATAAAAAAAAATATTTAAATCCGTTCCATAGTTTTCACGTTTTACCCGGACAGACAGGCAGACAGCCAGACAAAAATTAAATATAAATCTGTTTTGGACTCAGTATCGATTATAAAGCATCCCCCGGTCAAAATTTTCAAAAGATATTAAATGTACAGAAATCTTCGAGTTACAGTTTTATTATAAGTTTATTATGTGTGCAGAAATCTTCCAGTTACAGTTTTGTTATAAGTATAGATGTAGAATTGTCGATGGCATCACAGAATTCATTTCACATTAAGGTTAAATGACACAACGAGCCTCCTTTGCCACTTAACATCTGTTTATCCTATCTATACCAAAGTCAAACTCTAAATTCATGCGTACTTAGTTCATTTCACTAACAACTACTATTGCAGGTCGAAGTTATGAAATAGACATTTCTTTTTCTTTACTGACGACTCTAGTTCGTGCCTTTTCTAAGCTACTTGACACTGGCAAAGTACATTGTGCTGTTTTGGCACTACGAAAAGCCATAAATCAAAAGAAGAAGAAGAAAGTCAAACTCAAAACTTTTTTATTAAAAGGCTTATTATATAAATGCGCTAAAAATATTAATGATTTTTTTTGCATTATTGTTTGAGAGTGAATTTTGGAAGACGTGCGTGCCTAGGAATGCCTTAATTTTTTTAAATATGAATTCCGAAACATTGATTATTCTATATTTAATTTAATTTTTACATGTTTATATGAAATTCTTCTAATTTTGGGAGAAGGCTGGTGTCCTGAAGTGAGCTGGTCATGGATTTTAAAGATGAAGGACGCACACCATTCTTTTCCGTTATAATAAAATTATATCTAGCCCCTACCCTCGTATTGATACGAAGTAGTAGGGAGGTACTAGCCACGGCTGAAGTCTCCAAATCGGCATAAAACCTTTAAAAAAAGGTAGGAGGTTTTAAGCCTTCTCTTTTCCGAGTCAAAAATTATAAGGTTATATTATAAATTAGTTGAAGCAATCAATGTTATTGGCCCAAAGACTAATCATGTTAAATGGACTAAAAATTTATCAAGTAGTACGCGGTTTTGTAACGAAGGGTCCCGTAGCTATCTTTGAGCGAGTTAACTAGAGAACTATATATATAGATTCTAATTTTAAAAAAGGCAAATGCGTGAATATAATTTACTGGCTGTACCCTGCCACACTTTGCTGTGGCACATTGTGATTGAATGGTTGATATTTTTGATGAAAAATAGATAAAAACAAACCTTGTTGCGTATTATATCATGCTAAAATTTCATCTCGATTGGTGCAAAACTTTTTGAGTTTCTGAAGCGTACACAAACCAACTTAACATTTTATATATATAGATGTATGGGGCCAAAAAATATAAACCAATTTGAGGGGTTCTCATACAAGCAAATAAAGTTCCACACCTCCGGTTCGTTCAAATTTGCGTCCTGTGAGCCTCTAAACGCGCGCTTTTTTGTCATTGGTTACACGCTGGACGCAATTTTGGACTCCTCTAAGGACGCATTTGTACACCGCAGCTTGGCTTGGCCTAAAATGATTCCTAGTTTTATTATTTTTTTAAAGAAAGGGGGTAGTTCATACCTGGTTACCTAATGATTATTTTCGTTTAGAAGTTTCCAGTACCAGCCCAAACTTAATAAACTGGCGGAGTCAAACCCTGTGCCTCGTTCCCAGTTATTATCATTAACATATTATGATAATAATCGTTAAAGACCGCCAAGGCTGGTTGATCAATACTTCTATTCCTTCTCTCGGCTATATAGCCTGATATGCTCAGCACTGTGACAAGGAATATACGAAGTTTCACTAGTCGGGAAGGCACCTCAATAAGAAGAGAAAATATTACACCAACATTAGGCCAACGATGATTCCTCTACGGAACCATAAAATGGCCTCCGTAAAACCTCGGGGACAATTTGGTAATAAGGGGAACCCTGTGCCTGGTGCAGACCGACTACTTATAACACAGTTTAATTTATTTGCCGATTCTACCTTGTTTGGGGCCCATTACCTGAGTGGTACTGATATACGAGGTAGGGTTTCAATAGATAGGGCATATTATTTTTATAATATGCCCTATTTTTTTTACCTATAAATACATGATAAAAAAGCCATGTATTAACTTCAGCATCGGCGTTATGAGAACTGTAGGTAAAGCGCTTAGGCCGATTTTTTCTATGCATTTTTAAATCCATAAATTTGGCATATTTCAGAAAATTTAGACATCAGAATTGAAAAAGTTAAGTTGTCATCGCACTTCTGGTCAGCCAAAAAGCATAAATGAACGAATGTATTACTAAAGAAAATAAATAATAATATTGCATAATTTAAACCACTCGCGTGGCCAAGATACGCCGCATTTGCTAAAACATCAAGACCTCTAGTCTTTCCCATGTTGTGCTTCTTTAAAGAAGTTTGCTACTAATTTAGATCTATAAATATATCGCGTCGACCTTTAAAATCACCCAGTACATTAATAAAAATCTTGAAATAATAAAAAAAATTAGATACGGACCTGCCAATTGGTTTAAAAAAATGAGCATAGTATGTTTGGGCGCTACAAAGATACAGGCACAAATTTGATTAGTTCATAGAAAGATGTTTAACATCATTGACTATGAATCGTGTAATGCCAGTCAAATATATTAAACTTACACAAAATACCCTATCCATCTGAATATTTTTATTCGTAACGCTTAATGTCGTGCTCTTCCTTAAGCCCACCTAACCTTGATTTACCAACTTTATACATTTCGCTGTTACTGATTTTCCATATTTAGACATCTGATTTTATTATACATAATTTAACAAAAATATTATGTTCAGTGTCTACTCTAAAAATTTGCGCAATTAGTCATCATCATCATCATCAGCCTATCTCAGTCCACTGCTGGACTAAGGCCTCTTCATTTGCACGCCATCTCGGTCTATTGCTGGTTAGCTGCATCCAGTTCTTCCCTACTTCCTTTACAATATCATCTCTCCATCGAGCTGGTGGTCGGCCAATGCTTCTGTGTCCAGTGCGCGGTTGCCAATCCAGAATCACTCGGCTCCACCGCCCGTCCTCCCTTCGACATATGTGACCCGCCCAATTTCATTTCAGGGCCGCTGCTCTTTGAACGATGTCAGTGATTCCAGTTCGGTTTTTGATCTCTAATCTTATCTAATCTTCTTATCTAAACCGCAAATTGTAGAGCTATTTAAAAAGCTTTTTTAACTTAAGGGAAAGAGTCGCTTACAAGCTTCCACAAACAACGGTATTATGCTAGGTGCTACGTGAGGTGAGCGTGATGGCATTGGTTCTAGGAATGCTGCGTTTTATTGCATTTATTTATATTGTTATATAGTTTTTATTTTCATTCCTGTGAAAACAGTTCGTTTTACTGGCCTCCAAAGTAGCCTAGATCAGTAACCAAGATTCATAAAAATGTATATCCTAAAATTGAAATTGTCCCTGTGTTCTTCGCCTCCCTATGGACAGGATCCCTGTGAGAAATTATATTAAGTTCGGTGTAGCAGTTGAGTGAGAAGAAACAAACAATTAAACTGATACACTTTTGTGATGTATAATATTGGTATGGTGTTATAAGTACAAATTGTATAATACGGTAGAAGTCAACTTCGATTAAAATAACCACTATATATTTAATTGAATCAGCGTTTTTTTTTAATGTATACGTGCACAATTTCTTAATGTACAAAACAAACCTTTTTTTTAAATTGAAAAGTTCTATACTTGTGGTTTTTTTCTGCACTCTGTAGATGAGTAATAATTTTGTCTCAATGATACAGTGTTATCATTTTATATGGCCTTGTGGTTATTATGATTATGTATGGTATCAATTAAGTACCTAATCAGGTATTCATTCGTTTTATTGGATTGGTGCGAATTACTTAACCAACTGGCATTTGGTTTTCTATATTGTACACAACTGCAGCAAGTGGGAACATTAAAATGCATTCTCAACCAGTCTAGGTAGCCACGGCCTAAATTGTTTTGAGCTTGCGTCATGGTGGCTTAAATGATTTGCCTTGAGTTAATACCTGAGCAAAGAAGGTTCAATAATACCAAGTACAAATTTTAATACTAAATATTAATTACATTTCTTGTTCTTGGTCAGACGCCACTTCAAGTTTAGTTACCTGCCCATTTTCTAACAACATTGATAAATATTAAAATAAGCTGCAGAGCTTAGTTTCATATTCATTAAACTAATCGGTATAAGGATATCGATTCATCTAATCATTATCGTCACTCGGCTGGACAGCACAGGTTTCTAGACTAAAGAGAGAAATAGACCTCTATTAATAAACCCCTCTAATCTTAAAATTAAAACCGGAAAGAACGCGTAAATGTCGCCTTATAAAGGTGGCCAAAGTGTTGAAGCTCCGTTCAAGCGGAGCTCATATACGGAGCAATGTTTAAAGATGGGGCCAGCCACTCCGGGTGTCTTTTATCGGGTGCTCTCGGGAATGCTTCATTTGCAAAAATGCTAAGTTTGTTAATGGATGCACCAACCACGTTTAAAAAAATTACATTGTTGTTTTGAATATTACATATAAATGACACTTGTTTTTCCTACTTTAGCACCCGCAAAACTGTTCAAAGGCCATTCGGCAGATGTCTAAAAAAGTATTTTTTCAAAATTTTAAAGAACGATTATGAACAGATGCGAATGAAATGTGTAATGTTTTTCTGAATAAACACTGATAAAAGTTAAAAATATAAGCTTTCAAGAAAAGCATCTTAAGCTATCTCGAAGTTGGGCCCTATTTAGTATACAACGTTAAGTTTAGCACGTAGGCCTGTCTCCGCTCACGGAATGTTAACTATGTAAAGGTGTTTCTGAAAATATTTATGCGGGAAGAAATGGCAGGAAAATCTCTGTGTAACGTCGCGTTTTTCTTACATTTTATTGTCGATTTATACAAACATGTTTGTATGAGTGCTACGTGACCGCATTCCATTGATGATAGCTCATGTGTTTCTCGGTAATAAATTTCAATCAGGTGAGGTTTTTTTTGAAATTCTGCACCCTAACACGTTAAAACCTCAGCGGTAAACCTTACCACTAGTTCATAGTGTAACTTAAAGTCAGTTTACTCTTTATTCATAATATCTTTACGTTAGGTACTATGTAACAAGGTGTAAAATAAAGCCTTAAGTTTTATTGTAATATATTAAACTCAAAGGACAACCTATCCTAAAATAAGGCATTTCCGTTCTGAACAGCCAGCCCGATTCTTTGCGTAAAAAATCAAATAGCTCTTCTGTCACTAGGCCATATAATATCAATCTGAGAAAGTCATGAATTCTTCTACCACATTTCCCTGCATATATTTCACTTTAGACGGCATTCGAGTGTTGACTAGCTAATTAACAGTATCAATATAACTTTACGCTAATTGTTGATGTTTCTACGGGAATCTTACAGCTTCTACCGCATGTACAATATTTGCTATTTACAGACTCATCGCGCCATCTAGTTAAAAGGTTACCTAAAACTAGAAAATCCGCTTTCGAAATAGATGGCGTTGTTGGAAACTTTGACAATATTTTGTAGCGACTGATGTTATTATTAGATCCAGTATTACGACATTCAACAGTGCCATACTCCTCAAGGAATAATTTTACTAAATGTCCTATTTTGTCCATAGAATCATGTGGCACAGACGACTTCCACTGCAACGATGGAAAATGCATCGAAAATTATCGTCGCTGCAATCGACAAATTGATTGTCCTGGTGGAGAAGACGAAGCTTTTTGCGGTAAGTAAAAGTAGTCATGGATAATGTAACCTCACAAAAAGGTTTCTTCACATATCTCAAAAGTTGTTAAGTATCTATTATTTTTTATAAGATTGATGTTTTTGTTAATAGTAGTGGTCTACTCAAAAATTTATTTGAATGCGTATAAAAAATAATTTGTGATCAACTCAAAAGAAGCTAAGCTTCTAACATACGTACAAGTCTAATATACGTAAGTAGAGACACGAGGTTCCCTGTCTAAGATGTTATTCGTAAAATCGTTTCACTAGATTAATGTACCGTACCTACTTAACAAATTGTCATTCTTGTAAGTTTATTAAATAATATTACACACTAAGTATCAATAGTAGTTCGTTTGCTTTCGTTTACAATTACACTAAAAACCACGAGATATAAACAAAATGTAACTCTATTGTGTGTCAGCAGAATGTAGATCTGATGAATTCCGGTGTCAAGATGATGGCTCCTGCATCGAAAATAGAAAACGGTGTAATGGTAACAACGAGTGCAGGGACGGTTCCGATGAACTTAACTGTGGTAAGTTGAAAAGAACTATACTTTACTAGCTTTTTTTGAGTAATCTTTCCGTCCTCAAGCTACAGATACTTCAAAGTAATAATATTAAAGTTTTGCCTTATGTTACATTTACTAGTTTCAAGCTTAAGGATGGATGTAAGATACTTTGGCTACTAATATTCTAGGTCATTGATCATCATTTGAACATTAGAAATTTTTTGCATGCTTCCTCAATAACATTGGAACGGTAAGTAACTCGATTAATTTATTGGACTGGTGACCATGTTTGCCACGAAAGAGGTAAATTCCGATGTAAGGATGGCTCTTGTATATCACTACTTTTACGATGCGACGGCTTCAGAGACTGTCCACGCGATAATAGTGATGAACTAGGCTGTCGTAAGTACCATATTATTAACTAAAAATATTGAGGCAAACTATAAGGATATTTTAATACTAACACTTTTAATGCAATTTGAAAGCATGCAGCTCAGATCAATGGCAGTGTGATCATGGCAATTGCATTAAGCGCAGTAAACGTTGTGACGGTCGTGTGGATTGTCCTACTGACAGATCCGACGAGAGGAATTGCATTGGTAAGGGAATTAATGAAGTAAATACTGTGAATTAGTAGGTAGAGTACTCGGTAGTAAAAATTACACATTCAGCTTTAAAAAGAGATCATCGTCGTCGAACAAACAACAGTTCTAAATCTAAGCTGTAATAATATATTTTTTAGGGCTCCGTACCCAAGAGTGAAAACTTAAAAAATTTATTACTGTAAAAATTCTATATTCATTTAGGCCTACCTAAACATCTATTTCTACTCCAAATAGGCCTAGTTTATAAGCACTTTTGAAACGTGAAGTTAGTCTGCTTGTAGTAACTCTTTCACCGGTTGGGAAGGCAGATTCTACCGAGAAGAAATAACTAAACCCATAAATAATAACGTATCTCACCGCAGGCTTGCGACAGGTGCAAATCTCACCATTGCTGTCAGACCTTTCTTTTTGTATGCAAAAGTGACGTTTGATAGCAATGAAGGTGAGCTTTACGCCTGTCGAAGCCTGGTGTGAGATACGTAATCACCCTGCGGGCCAGAGTTACCGTCGCAATGACCTGTTTGTGTAAACTCCTATTAGAGTGCGTGTTTGTAAACTTTAGCCGCCCCTGAATATGTTTCTTATTTAGCTAATAAATCTTTATTCATATCCTCCTTTATTCCAATCATATTATCCTTTATTTTAGTTAAGAACATATATTTAAATAGCTCACTATCACTTTTAAGCTCGATGTAAAATATTTACTACCGGGGACGTAAACGCAATTTATAAAGAGTATAAAACGTTATTATATTATATGTAAGCTATTAAGACATAAATCAAAATTTAGCAAAAAGATAAAACGCATATGTGCATACATTTTAACACTAAAGATTATTTTAGGAACATTAACTATAAGCTTTGCATGTATTTCCAGCAAATGGATACTATAAATGCAGAACCGGCAAGTTAATACCAGATCATCAAAGATGTAATCGTCGTTATGATTGTGACCCTGGAGATTATTCAGATGAGCAAAATTGTCGTAAGTTTGCGATCATCGTAAAGGCATTTTGTCGGCATCTTCTCTGTCTTCTTTACATTTGTTCTTTCTCGTTTTATAACCGATCTTTTGTCTCTCCATCGTCGTGATATTATCTCTTTTATATTTTCTCTTAGCAGTTTTAATATTTCACTAGAACTCTTTAATCAGCCTTATTTTTATTTTTCCGAAAAAAACTATCTGAGATTTTGTAGAAACACTTGAGAATGCAGTATTTTTTTTACGATCAGCATGTGGTGACGGCGACTTCAAATGTGACAATGGTTACTGCATTCCTGCATCCAAAAAATGTGACATATCGCATGACTGTCAAGATGGTTCTGATGAACGAGATTGCACTTATGGTTTGGCTATTTAAAATTTATTCACCTTTAAATTTTATTGTGTACTTTATGTAGCTTGCCAACATTTAAATTTAATTCGGTGATGGTTACATAATAGTATGTACACTTTTCGCAAGCAAAGCATGATTAAAAGATATAATAAATAAATTACTTGCCTGGAAAATTAATAAAATCATTGTATTACAATTTGATGTAACTATCAATAATTTGATATCAACTTTAGTATTAATTTTTATATCAATTGAGTTATCATTTTTATCTTTTCTTTTATTTGACTATCTAATTTGTTCGAACTTACCTTAATTTATTTACTTACTGCTAACTGAAATTTAATTACACTTATACAAAAACAAGAATGAAGATGTATATTTACAACTTCCTTTTTCATGTTTGTGTGGTTTTAGTGTCTGGCCTAAGAGATTCTACAATAGATCTAGAATTTTCCTTTAAACCATTATAAATGTTGAATATATGTCAACATAGGTGATCGGACATTATTTTCATCAAAATATTATTGTTATTTTGCTTTAATAAGCATTAAAACTATAACATTATCTTAACCAATCGCTTATTGGTAACAGTTCTGCAGAAGTAGAATCTTCAAAAATCTTCAAAAGAGTTCGGTTTGACACTATGACCAAACAACTTGTACATAATGAACACTCGATAAAATTAAGCTTTTTACGTAACTTCTTATATCGGTTACGGTGTACGTTATATTATTATGGCAGGCTCAATTTGCATGGCTTATCAATATAAGTGTTCGAGAGGACAATGCGTTCCCGCGGAATCGCGTTGCAACGGGACCGAAGAATGCCAGGATGGTTCGGACGAAAGCAATTGTCCGTGTAAAAGAGGACAGTTTAAATGTCATGATGGATCTTGTATTAATTTCTCCAAGCGGTGTAATGGTCGAACTGATTGTCAACCATTGGGGGAAGATGAATTAAACTGTGGTAAGTATAACTGTTGTATACAGGGTTGGAATTTTTGATTTTGCAGTTTCTAGGTGTCACTTTTCAAAGGTTTTCTCGAAGTACTAATATTAATTCTCTACCTCTATGATGTGGATCAATGATCTAACCTAACCTAATATTAAGTGTTTATACATCTTAAGCACGTGCATGGTTTGAATGGATGCATTATAAGCTTTAAGATTAACTAATACCTCTAACATGCGTTCAAAGTTGTATGAAAATTTATAGATAGTAAGTCTTAATATCTCAACGGTATCTCAACGGTTAGGGCAGAGTCAAAAATCCAAGAGATCTAAAAGTTGACCCAACGATCTTTTTGGAATCCGTTGGAATATTTTCGTTCTCTCCTAGCACAAATTTCACTCTTATATCGAGTGGAAAGGGGATTTTAAGTCTCCGTTAACAAGGTAAATATTCTTTAAAATATAACAGTGCTGTTGTCGCGGGACGCCTGTTAGATGTGAAACATTGATACTTCTTTGCATATAAAATACTTTTTAGTATATTATATTATAACACAATAATACTATGCATAAAAGGATGGTTTATAAAAGCATACGAATAGGGCATAATCAAAACTAAATAGTTTTGATTATGCCCTATTTGTATTTCGTTTTCGTTCGTTTTATTCATTTTCGCTCTATTAAAGGAAGCGCAATTTAATTCCATCTGCACGCCAAGGCAAAAAATTGTTAGCTATTATCTTATATTATTTGTTATGTTTGTTAATTTCATAATTTAAATTGAGTAATTTCATATTTATGTCTACAAATAACAAGCTGTGTATGGGTCTTACATGCCTTCGATTAAAAATTATTATTTATTAAAAACCAGTTTTAATAACCGCATTGGATGTTTCACATCGAAAAATCTACGCCTTTAATATTCTCCTTCACTATACTGATTTTGACTACTTCATCCAATGTCTTATATCTTTCATTTCTTGTGTTCTAATGTGGGTAATATCTAGAATAAAATGGGCTCAAACAGTTAAATAATCCTTTTTTATTAAGTCATTAAATCAGTTTGGAAATACAAAAAGTAACTAATACCGTGGAATAAAAAAAAACTTTTGAATAAATATTTTTGAATCGATTTTTAAAGCCTTAATGCCGATACTGAAGAAGAGATTAATTAATATTCCACATATTTCAGAAAATACAGCTTGCGGGCCCGACAGCTTCCGCTGCGATGCTGAATCCAGTGTGGTTTGCGCTACCAGATGCGATGGCAACCAAGAGTGTGACGCTGGCGAGGACGAATACAATTGCCTTGGTAAACACCTAGAATAGTTACCTCCAATGTACTTTAAAAGTGGTGGGCCAAAAATAATTTGCCAAATCTTTCTTGGGATGCAAAATTTGAAATCAAAAGTTGCATCCCAAGATTTCAAATTAAAACGTGTTTTGAAAACTACACTGAAATGGATTTCTTAATCTATTTTCTATCTGCTCGATTTATTTCATCAGTATAAGTACAACCGGCATACAAATTACCACCGCTGGACGAAGTTGTCTTGTCTTGTTTAGTGTTGTATGGCTAAGTTTACCCGTTGGGCTAAAAAATGCCAGCTCTTGGATCACCAGACCAGTGGGTCAATTTTTGTTGTATAAGAATGTTGCAATGCGAGTTTATGCTTGTTTAAGAGGCTTAGCGAATTGTTATAAAATGATACCAGTGTATGCAGGAAAATATTTATGTTATAGTACTATTCTCATTCTATTTCAGTGGTGCGTATTCCAGCTGCCCGATTTACAAACTTTCCAACAGTTATTAAACGGTGGACAGCTGTCTCCATACAAAATATGCGATATATTGACAACTGTCTATCAATAATTCGTTCTGTATGAAGACGACTCGTGGGCATCTTGTTGGAAAAGTTAGTGAATCGAGCAGCAGATGTTTATCTTAAGTGGGTCAATAAATTATGTTTCCTATAAACATTTTTTTTGTTTTACTAATGTTAATAATGATTTAGTTTCCTACGAAGAATTTTGGAGAAGTTTTAAAATGGTATAGATATTGCAAATAACTATAAGCGCCCGGTAGTGGGCAGTTCAAAATCTTTTTCATGCAAAACTGATAAGCTCGACATGATTGTAGAGAACTAGAATAAATATGGTATGTTTTATTTTAGATATAATACAAAACGGAAAGCTTCTTAAATTTGACAGTTCCTTTAATTTTTGAAATTTTTGACCCAATTTAGATAAAAAGCGTGTCCATCATTACTATTGTTTTTTATAACATTTTTGCGATATTAACAAATCCATCCATATAACCAGAAGTAGGTGTAAAATTACTCAAGGAATACAATGCGTGCACGAAGACTCTTTGAATACAATGCCAATTATGTTAATAATGACAAATCTTATCAAATACGTAAATTTAATAAGATTTGAAACCCTGAGAAACTTTGCATACTGAATATATACTATTTTTTGTTAAAGATGAATGCGACCATGAGTGCGACGGAATTTGCCTACAAGATATTCAAATATGCGACGGAAAGACAGACTGTGCGGATGGATCCGATGAAAATGACTGCACTAATTGCGATGGGCCAAATGACTTCAGGTAACCCATAACAAAGCATTATACCTACATGGTATCTACATTAAGTTTAGTTTAATATTTTAAAGTAAAAAATGTAGTAAGAGTGTCTTGCGATTGTCAATTTTTACTAATAATGTAATGTTTCGTAAGATTTATAATGCTATGCGTAAAAAAAGGTGCGAGCTGCGATTTGACAATGCAATTATAAAAATAATTTATTTTACTTATATAATTAGATTAATTATGAGTAATAATATATTTATCATATTATATTAATATCGTTCAAACATATACAAAAATAATGTTTCCTGTATAAATAAAAAAATAGGTGGGATTGTACGATGTTTTTATTTCTTTGTTTATAGATGTCAAAACGGTGAATGCATACTTGCTGCCCAACATTGCAACGACCTTCAAGAATGTAACGATGGTAGCGACGAACTCAACTGTAATTCGACAATGATCCCAGAACCCTGTGAGTATTAAAGATATATATATAAGTATTAAATATATAATATTAAAGTATTTTGTGCGTTGGCTAATAACCTAATTACATTAACAATACAGTTGGAATATATCAATCGGGTGTAAGCACAACAAAAAATATTTTTCGTATAATTTTAGTCATAACCAAATTAAAATATATATAAGAGAATTTCTGAGATTTTATAATTAATCATTGTGCGAGAAAGTGATTGGATTTTGCTTTAATCCTACTAATATTATAAATGTGAAAGTGTGGATGTTTTTTACTCAGTCACGCAAAATCGGCTGAACGGATTTAGATGAAATTTGGCATGCATGTAGCCTTTCACATGGAAAAGAACAAAAGTTGCCTTTAATCCCGACTCCTTAAGTAGTTCCTAGTAGCTTTGAAATTTGGTATACATGTAACCTATGCAATGGAAAAGGACATGTACTTTATATACCGATGTACTTTATATATCTCTCAAATAGTTCCCGTTGTAAGATTAAAAATTGTTAACGAGCGAAGCTTTAGACCCAATCCTGAAGTCCATGCAGATGAGGTCGCGGGCAGAAGCTAGTAATATATAAGTTGAGAGCAAAAGTGTTACATGAAAAGTCAGATTAACGTCGAACCGAGCCGAGGTCCGAGTCCTCGCAGGAGGGGTGCCTCCTGCGAGGACTCGGACCTCGGCTCGGGTCGACGTCTCCCACTTCCCCCCCGATGTCGTCGAGCCCTGGGGCTCTTCTCATGGCGAGCTTTCGCGCTCGCCCCACTCACCCGGTAACGCTGTAGCAACCCCTCAGGTGGTTATCGGCAAGTGTCCTTCCGAAAAATGAAAATGAATGTTACATGAAAACGAAACCAAAGGCACAGTTCATTTAATGATTATAGTTGAAAATAAATGTAGGTAACCTTAATCTCCAAGGGCCGTATTAATAAAATCCTTATATATTATCCGTAGCCGTTTGACGGCAGATCAGAATAGAATTGTCACCACCCCGGAGAGGATCCGGGGTGTCGTACGAGGTGACTAAGGGAATATAACTGAGGACGGGCAGCGGCGTCGTCTGTGCTGCTGCTACCTTCTGCTCAGCGTGGTGATTATGCGCAGACCCCCCCTTTGGGAGAGGCCTTTAGTCCAGCAGTGGACTTTTATAGACTATTGATGATGATATTAGGTATCCGAAACTCATTTTATTGAAATGATACCACCGCCGCCGCACCGCCCCGCTGACACTCAAAAGGATGCTTCTTTAACAACAAATGAATTAACTAGTGACCTTATTTATTCAGATGGCTGTTTTGAAAACCAATTCACGTGTCGTGATGGCACTTGTATTAACAGTATGTTCGCCTGTGATGGTCATGCAGACTGTAATGACAGATCTGATGAAGAAAACTGTCGTAAGTATTACTACTAGGTCTTTTATACACCTAATGATTAATAAAAACACTTGATTCACTATGCTTTCTAACACGTATGGATATTATATGATGCTACTTTTCACCTTCAGCGTGAAAGTTGCGTTGCAAAATCTAAAAAATACTTTCAGTAAAACAAATCATACAGGAATTTCAATAAAATCATACATGCAACTATGGAACTATCAAAAATTTTTTTTGTTTTTTAATTTCAAGTCTGGGCTGTGTCATATAATATGGCATAGGGTAAAGTCAAGTTCCGTTCGATTTGTATGGGACAATAACTTTCCAATGCACAAAATAAATAACCAAAGTGGTGGTATATAATGTATATATGTATATAGGTACTATGATGCAGAAGTGATTTGTGGGATTGAATATACGCTTTTATAATATGAATCCTAAGGTAATTTTGGACCTACCAATGCATTAGTTGAAAGAATGTGTTAAAACACATTTATTACAGCGAGGTTATTATACAATTGATTAATTTCTTAATGAAAAGGTTGCTTGAAAGCATCCGGCTTCGCTTTCATCTCTCACAGGATAGAAGAGCAACTGCTGAGTTTCTTGCCGGCTTCTTCTCGGTAGAATCTGCCTTCGGAACCGGTGGTAGAGTCACTGCACACAGACAGACTTGATGTTTCAAAAGTGCTTATATTACTACTACTTACCTACTTGAAATAAATGAATTTTGAATTTGATTTTCAATTTTGAATTTAGTATTTTAGTATTTTGAAGGTAGTTCACGCCTGTATTGATTTGATTCCCTTTCAATCTTTCAATCTGAAGGTGCAATAAAATATTTTGGTATAATATAAAATTCTTCTACCACGTCTCAATGTGCACAAACCACGCTTGATAAACAAGCATTTGAGGCACCTAACTCACATCTATTTTATTATATTGTAAAGGTACTGTGTATAAGCATAACTTCTCATTATAATTTGCATTCACACTTAGCACTTAAATTAATTAATGCACATTCTATAAATCACGACTATTATTAAATTTTTGAGACGAAAATGTTAGACGGACGAAATTTCTAATTAACAGCTCACATAATATTTTATGGCTGGTGAAGGATTACATTCAATCATTTTAACATTGGAAAACGTTTTGCAGCCCTATTTTATATCTTACAGTACGATTTACATGTAGTATATGTATTTATTAGAACTAAAAAGCTCAATCGATGGTCTGTGACGTAATATTTTGTACTTATTTCAAATAAACAAAACGTGCAAGTATCTATTGTTTTAAATTTGAATGAGATGTCAATAACAAAAAATATATTTATCTAAAATTGTGGTTTAAACTTGAAAGAGTAGATAGTAATCGTGTAAAGTTACCGGATAACGCCTAAATCTTGGAATGGTATAGCCTAAAATGACTTAAATGGAGTTTTTAATTGTACTACTTGGGAAGTTATAATAATTATTGTGTTAGAACATTTTCCAATGCTAAATGATTTGTCATAACTTATCTGTATGAAAATTAAAAAGAGCTGATATACAGCATGGTTCATGGCGAGGCCATCGCGAACGCAGATAGAGACGACTCCGTGCCACGAATCAGAATTTACCTGTTACAACGGTCGCTGCATCCCGCATCTTAGGCGATGTGACAATATCTATGACTGCTCGGACTTCTCTGATGAGCAAAACTGTTACAACTCTGGTACCGAAAGCGTATTTTAAACCCCTTCCGTTGATTATGGAATGCAGAATGCGTGTTCAAATATTCAGATTTATCGGTGTTCAATAGCGGAATTTATCCGATCCTTAGATAATATTAAGAAATTCCTTCTGGCTACGTTATGTTTCTTAATTTAATTATTTTTCAGTTTGCTCACCAAGTTGTATTTTCCTATGGCATGCTTATTTTTATGGTCTGAATTTTACCCGCTTGATATTTTTACCTTTAATTCAGTAAGAAATGAAATAATTGTTTTATGATTCCATAAATGGAAAAAATGCCGCATCGTTAAGCTTTTGCATGGTACGCTAATATTGTTATTTACCGTGATAAAATATAATGAAGTGTTTTGATTGTATGTTTTCCAATCTGTTTTATTATCTACTTAGGAATTTTATTGAAGTAGAACGCAATGGTGTTTTAAATAAGTTAATTTATACATCAAAGTTAAACCATCCGAAGTAAAGCTATCAATAACATTAATTAAGTAATCATCGTATTTAATTGAATTAATTATTCATAAAATATCGGGAGAGACATTTTTTTTTGGGTTTAGTGTCGTTATATTATTAAAGCTGTAAATAATTTTCATATTTTATGAACTAACGGTTGAAATTTTCTTTAGCATGCCAGGAAAACGAATGGCAATGTGTGAGCGGGCAATGCATACCTATCAACGGTTACTGCGACAGTATAGTAGACTGTCCCGACTTGTCCGACGAAAAGGACTGCTCCACTACATTCAGGCCATTCACGACCGCATACCCAGCCTACCCGTACCCCCAACTACCCACGACCCAGCGACCGATATTTACAACTACTTCCAACCCCTACGACAAAGGTAACAACCAATTTAATTGTCTTCATGTGTGCACTTTTGTATTAAGAAGTTCATCATCGGTGAAAAAGTAATGGGCGATAGATATATTTGCGAGACTACTTTTTATAAAAAGATTTTGGAGGCTTCCCATAAAACTTTAAACAATATATGTTAACATTTTTTTTTAAATTTATTTAATTAGATAGTTTGTAGTTAAATAAAACATATATTTAATAATGCAGACTAAGATGGTCGATGGGATGGATGGATGGGATGTTATCTTATGACGGTCATGTCAGTTATATTAAAAATTCATATAAGCACCTACCTAATACTTAGGAGCAGCTAAGTATTTATTACTTATATATTTTAATATTTATTAATACAAGATTCCTGTTTTGATAATTGTTTAATGGCAATGGTTCATGGATCAAGAGTCCCCTCATTCATTGGCCACAAAATATATAATAGTAATATAATAGTAAGTTAAATATTGGCTGATGGCTGCATTTACAACCAGTAGTAGAGCTAAACAATGAAACAGACACAATAATTTGTATATTTTTAATAAAATTCAAGAAAATAATAATTGTAGACTAGAACAAGTCTTTTTTTATTATTAGAGCATCGGAACGCATACGAAACGTTTTCATCCACGTTTTTGATACGAATCACTTTGGTGTGGAACCTTATCATCGCTTTCCATAAGACATGATTGTCTCTAAGCGCAAAGTCTATCTTATAAAAAGTCATGTTTTAATATTATCCAAATTAAAAAAAGTACCCGGGTAGGTAAGTAAAATCCAGTAGTGCGTAGTCTTACAAGATGTCATTTAGCTAAGGTAAGTACATAATATTATAGAAAATGTGTGTCGTTTACGTGATTAGGCGTCGCGTCGTGCAGTTTTTAATATAGTCATGTACACGTGATTTTATAATAAGCACATATTGTCTGGACTTTTGAAAAATAATTGTAAAGTAAAGATTGAACTACATTAGGGTGTGGAAGAAACGAATGGCGGTGTGAAAACGGGCCATGTATCGATGTCAGGCGGCGTTGTGACGGAAACATTGATTGCCCAAAAGATGGAAGTGACGAGTTCGACTGTCCAGCAGGCAGTAAGAGATATTTAAAAAAAAAAAAGCTTCGACTCCAAAGGTCCTATTTAAGAGATGCAAACGCCATGAACGCACGCTCTCTTATAACTTAATAACATTCTACCTATGCGTAAAGGATTTATTGGCAAATATGTTTCAATGTAATATAAAATCTTAATTTTGTATCGTGGAAATGGTAAATAGGATATTATTTTAAAATTATTTTTGATTTATTTGGTGCTAATTTAGTTGTATGCAAATCGTAAACTTTCAACGGCAGACATTTGGTCATTACTCAACTTTTAGACCTGCCAGGTTAATGCTAAAGGTTTGGGATCATCAACAGAGGATTTAAAAAATCAAGAAAAGTATTCGCCAATTTCCCTTATTTATTAAAGTCACTAAAACTTTTTACTAAGGATCGAAGGACTAAAATTATTTCTAATGTCATGCGATGTTTTAGTAAAAATGTTAACCAAATTAAAATACTTACTTAAATTTAATACTTAACCAACTTTTCTGCCCATTTCATTACTATAACTATAACTTAAGCCATTATTAACCATATAACAATATAAATGAATGTAAAAATCAAATAACTGTAATAAAAAAAACTTTTGCATCATGATAATGGAAAAAAATCAACTACGGAGGCTTTGTGACTGAGGCGCAATATGTAATTTGGATTATCCATCTCTCATAGCCTATTTTTTGCTTTTTCAGGTCCCGATGCTTTGGTTATTGAAATTTACCCTGCAGAGCAAACAGTCAGATACGGTGAGTTCGCAAATATATTAATTAACCTACTACTGTCAGGTGTTTTTGTTTATATTTTAGATTTATATATATTTATTTCTGTACCCATTATAACAGCGATAAAATAAAAAAAAATAGTTCAACGTTATTTTAGAACAACATTTATGTTTATTAGGTACTCCTTAATTACATATAGTAAGTTTTTTTTTTTTTGTTTTCGAATTGAATAAAAGTTAATTCCTATGATGAAAACTACAAAAAATATTTTTTGTATAATTTAGACATAATAACACCAAAGAAAACAATAATATTAATAATTAAATATTTCTACAACCCAACGAAAGGCACGGAAGACAGGTGAGCTTAGAAAGACAGACAGCGTACCCAACAAATAAATGTATGAAGCTTAACATTTAGCGATCGAAAATGCATCCCCATTAGGTCAAGATTCGAACTCCGCACACCGTTTTCCTCGTCGAAGACACACAAATTCGGTTTATGACGTCACGTGGACGTGGTTCGTATCCACTGTCACAGGGGCGTAAGGACTATCCCCCAAGTGCAACAAACCCAAACTATAGAAACGTCCCACCACAAATAAAGGTCGAACCCTCCCGAACACTGTCGTCGGACTCTGGGGCTCAACTCTCGGCAAGCTTTGCATTTAACATCTCGAAAATGCCTCGTCTCATAAAAAAAGGATTTAAGATCCATCACGATACTTTAATACGGGATTTAATTAATAATTATTTTACCACGTTAAAATATTTTACGACTATAACCAGGGCCGGCTGTTGAACGTGCTCCCTAGTCACAGGAATGGACACCGCCAGTATTCTATCCGGACTTTTACAAAGAGCATTTTTAGCGAAAACCCCAAAAACATACATACATTATACATAAACTTATCTACAGATATTAACATTAGTGATAAATTGATGTTCTCGCGACATCTGCATATATCTGATGGGTTATACCTGTTATCACATTGAAATCCAAAAAACTATTTAGTACGTTGTTCATCACAGTGCTTAATTGATATAAAACTATTGTTCTCTAATTAAGAATATAAGTTATTATATGAATTTATTTTTAGTTATTGTGTGTTAGTTTTGTAAGTTATTTTATTAGCAAGCCAAGGTTGAGGTACGCCTAATACGTAGGAACAAAGAAAGAAACTTAAATATAGTACATAAGTCATGCCACATAAAAACTGCGCTAGCGGTTTGTCAGAGCATTTTTGTAACAGACATAAGCTGCTAGACCTTTGTGTTCTACTCGCACGTTCTGTGCCCTAATGTTTTATATGTGAAGGTGTAGGATGCCCGCACACACGTCAATATTATTGACAATAGGGTGTGTATAATATTATTGACAAAACTGTGAACGTGAAGAGTTTATAATATAATTGCGCTTCAGCTCTAGCCTATATCCATCAAATTGCATACTCAGTAGGAGTTTTCTTTTCCTCTTTACTGTGTACATTTTGTGTACAATAAGTGTGTATTCATTCGTTCTGCATTCAAACACACATTCGCATTTATAGTAAAAAATAAATAAAAAAATAAAAATAGTTTATTTAGGTAAATAAAATTACTGTAAACACTAATGGCTGGAGCCTTCTTTTAAGGGGAGTATTACTACCCCTGTGTCAAAAAACACCGCTCTTCCATAACAAGAAATAAACATAAAAACGAGGGTAGGTATACAAATAAAAATATTTGTGTTGATATTAGAAATAATAGACATGTTACATAGCAGAAGATAAGTTAACTAAAGTAACGTTTCTGACTTAATTAATCAATGCTATTTATTATCTAGTACTGATGGCAAGCGCTCTTTTTAAGTGGCGTGGCTTGTACAAACTTCCAGTAATACGAGGTGGGGGATATTCTACAATAGGTATCGTTAATTAATAAACACTACTTAGTTACTAAATACTTTCTATATTTCTTTCATGGTGGTGGAACAGTCAACACTGGTGAGTCGGTATGCCTTTTTTTGGGTGCAAAAAGGGATTAAATAACTACTTTACCTATTTATAATATGGAATGAATTAATATTAATAATAATTATTATTTGGGTTATTATTCATTATCCACACTTACTGTTTTTGTAACTATATAAAACTTTTCAATTTTTTATTTATACATTTGGTAGGTACCTTTTTTCAACGTTCAGGTATATTTACTTACAAAATGCACGTTGGGTTGAAAATAACTAAATAACAAAATAAAGTGAACGAGAGAATTGTTGGTAGGTTTCGACTGGGATATTTATTATAAGTATATATTTTTGACCTAACTTGTATTTAGAAAATAATTGATACAATGGGTTTTTGTATTCATTACTTTCCATCAAACTTTTACTAAGCCCTTTTTTTGGATTTTAACTAACAAAAAATAATATTTTTTTTTTTAAATAATAACTGATTAAATTATATTTTTTATAGGAAAAAAAAATATCGTACCATCGTCCTTTAATCCTCCATCATACTCCTTTAATTAAGCTAGGGGCATGATTCGAATATTTTTTTTCTTCAAACTGCAAAACATGGGTGTCTAGTGTAAGATTTTCTAACTACGTCTACTTATTCTATATAAGAAAGTTATCTTCGATTCGTATGGACTCGAAAGAGCGCCATCTAGTTAGACTAGTGGGGAAAATTATTGTCACAAGATGGCGCTCTCCTTTAATAGCAGTAGATAGTTTAAGTAAAAACCATTTTATTTTAAATTTAATTTAATTTTGACGTACTTCCCGGAGGTCCCGGGTTTGATTCCTGGCGGGGACAATTTGGGAATTCATAATTTCTGAATTTTCTCCGCTAGTTACGACCCTACCGACAAAGGCGTGGCGCTAAGCGATTAAGTGTCCTGTTGCGATGTCGCGTAGAAACCGATTAGGGGTATGACTACAATACTCCCTGACAGCCAGCTTATAACGGCTGTCAAAAATTCTAGCATAATTTTCGCGCTGAACAGAAAAGTAAATAAATCCCTTGAGACACAAGCAGCGCTAAGCTGTGCGCCACGGGATAACTTTGTCTACCCATAATCTCATTTTATATCATAAAACAGGACGACAAAATGGGAGATTAAAAAACATTGATAACTCCTTTAAAAAAAATTTGCAGGGGGGCTCCGGGGCCTACTAAGCTAAACAGGAAAGACGAACTTAAACTGTGGTGCTATAAATATCGCAAGGTACAATCTAGCCACATGCAATAGCAAAAGTTGTGTTGATTGCAATGATTAAGTATAAAAATAAAAACGACTCGTCTGCCGCAAAAAACAATGCGATTTATTTTTAACCTCCTCCGAATGGTTAATAATTTTAACTCCTACGCGTCCTTTAGTAACTTAAATAAGTTTTGCTTGCATGCGGGATAGAAAAAATTACGTCACCGGACGATCCGCATATGTGAAGCATCACACTTATTACCTGTATTTATTAATAAAATATTGGGAACAACAATTAAAAATAGTTTTACTAATAAAATGAATTAAGTATAATAATAAATAAATATAACTGAATATAATTCCAATTATTGATAATTATTACAGAATATAAGACAAAAGAAGTACTTCATTATGCAATGACGTATGACGTTTTTCGAGACGGCAAAGTGGTTGCTATAACTGCCATGTCACGCTTATAGCTGCTTCACATAAAAAATATCGTTGAGCGAATTAAAAATATAGTTTATAAGGCATTTATGGGCTGTAGAAAAAGCTTCGTGGGGAACAAATATGTTATTTATAAAATAATCATAATAATATTGAAATATTATTCCAGGCGGCGATGTGGTCTTTACATGCCGTGACAAGGGTCCCAATCGTACACCCGTTCGTTGGATTCGAGAGGGCGGCAGACCTCTCAAAGTTGGCTCCACTGACAGAAAAGGACGCCTGGAAATCACTGGAGTAACGGTATGAGTTTAAACACACTTAAATCATGGTTCACTCTGCAATTGTTTTATTTTTCTTATATCAAGCTCAAACGCGTTTCTTCCTACATTACTTAATAGAGCCATTTATGAAAAGGGCTCTGGCAAGTTACCATATGAATATAGTTCAGAAAGTGTCCTCAGTAACTATTTTACTTCGTCCCTCATTTCATCGTAAGACCTGCGCAATTATGTAGTTGATACGGCACTGATAGATAAAATGATTTGGTACCTCGTTTCTATAACGCATACAAGATATCCTTACCTAACATATGGGAAATGCAAACAGGTCACACTGTTTTTCGGTATTTTTACCGCCTTCTTACAAAGAATAAGGAGTACCGAACGACAGAAGTTTGTTTGAGCAGGATGCGAGTTGCTAATGCAAATACGCCAAGAAACGTTTAGTTTTGAAGCTGAGCATAGTTAACGATGACTATTTCTGATATAACGTCTTGTAACATTTCTTTTACTCAACACAAGTTGGTAATAAGGCACAAAAAGTATCCCATTTCATCAAGCTTAGTGCTATTAGCTGTTATCGAGTCAAACATAAACACTTGTGCATTTTTATCTGAGTATGGATAAAAAAAGAAGCTGAAGTTGCTTTCACTATAGCTAAACAATCAACGGAGGGCCTGTAGCCGAGATTTCCGACTGTATCGATTAACGAATCTCTACGTTTCAAGTAGCCACGTCTTATACAATGAGATAGAACGTGTCTTTATGTTATTTTCTTAAGATTCTTATTTTGGGATTTTACAGCCTTCGGACAGCGGCATCTACATTTGCCAAGCACCAAAATATTTAGGCAATCCCAAGGCTGAAGCACAAGTTATATTGACTGTGGAAAAATCTCGTAAGTTGTTAATTAACATACTTATTGCATTAGATACTAAAATGTAATGTACTTCTTAGGGGCTTACGTTTTATAATGTACCTACCTATCGAATTTTCATTGACGGCCGATTGGCGCAGTTTACAGCGACCCTGCTTTCTGAGTCCAAGGCCGTGGGTTCGATTCCCACAACTGGAAAATGTTTGTGTGATGAGCGTGAATGTTTTTCAGTGTCTGGGTGTTTATATGTATATTCTAAGTATTTATGTATATTATTCATAAAAATATTCATCAGTCGTCTTAGTACCCATAACACAAGCTACTCTTACTTTGGGGCTAGATGACGATGTGTGTATTGTCATAGTATATTTATTTACTTATTATTTAAGAATATAAGTTAAGTAGCAGGATAGTTAAACTAAAAAACTTATTTTCAAAAGGTGAGTTTTTTTTTAAACTAGCCTCTTGCAACACTTATATTCTTGGTCGACGCTGTTGTGCTCTTCTCGAATAGTAACTCGAATTTTTACCTGTTGTAGCTGCTACCTCCAAACCAGAATACATTCCATGTCCACCACACCAAGCAACCTGTGGAAATGGACAGTGTATTGCGCGAACAGCTATATGCGATGGGAATGTTGACTGTTTTGATGGTTCTGATGAGGAATCTTGCCGTAAGTATAAAACGTATTTTTATTGCAATTTTCACATTACTCTGACTATGTGTACCTACGAATCAAAGCAAACGATATTTTTAAATTGAAAATTGTTTAATTTTTAGACCACAACGGAATGTGTGAACCTAATGAATATCAATGCGCGAACCGCAAATGTGTTCTCAAGACTTGGATTTGTGACGCTGAAGACGATTGCGGCGACAGATCTGATGAACAGAATTGTGGCCCCGCGATCCCTGGCCAGCAATGTCTACCGGTAGAATTCGCCTGTGCAACCAACGACCAGTGTGTACCCAAGACCTTCCATTGTGATGGTCAGAGCGATTGCTTGGACAAGTCTGATGAAATTGGATGTGGTAAGATCTTTCTCTACAAGCCAATTATAGATATAACTATCAGAAAACTAGTTTATACTTACCCTCTCACGTCTGATGAAGTGCTGTTGTTATATCGAATTTTAGACAAACAACCCAACATAAGAAATAAAATTTTTATAGAACATTTTTTTATTAGGTAATTCTAAAAAACTTAATCTTAATCCATATTACCATGGAGGTGCATACAAAATAACTGACCCGCTACCTATGTGAACAGGCCATATTAACTTTAGTATGGTGTCTTGAAAGCAATGCCGTCATACGAATTTCAGCTGTATCTGTTAGGTTTAACTCGATTAAAATTTAGTTGTAATATTTGACCTTGTGACCATTATCATTCCTTTACTTAATAAATGTTCATTTTTATAGCTCCGGTATACGTAACCAGACCGCCTGTTCCATCAAACCTAAAATTGAACCCTGGTGATACCCTGACGTTGAGATGTGAAGCTGTGGGTGTGCCAACACCACTTATATCTTGGCGTCTTAACTGGGGCAATGTGCCTGAAAAGTGTGAATCAACGAGCACCAACGGCATTGGAGTATTAACTTGCCCCAACATGCAAGTGAGTACAAAGTAACTTCGTTCAGCTTTGTCGAAAAACGATTCCGAACAATGATTGACACTAATTTTGCTTTCATACTTTGAGGATTCTGTGTTGTGTCAACCGTCCTCTTGCCGCGGGTAACGTACAAGGCGGCTAAGGGTATACAACGGAGAGCACCCTCTGTTTTAGTACTAGCATTTATTGCGATCACCAATCTGTTCAGCTAGTTGATTAAAAGCACACCAGATCTAGCAGTGCACGGTTATAGGCTATTTGATGACTTGGAGGATTCAAAACCATGTGGTTATCAAATCCGAATCAACTGCTCAGATAATCTACACTGACAAAATCCCCATAGCCATTAGCCATCCCCAATTGGGGATAGATTGGTGATTTCCCATTAATCAAATTGTTTGTTTAGTTTTAATTGCCACTTCTCTGATGTTACTAAAGGCTAAAACACCAAAGCAATTTTTTTAATTTAGTGTACGATAAAAACTAGAGCAAAAGAGTTTCTAAGGTGACGAGTTACGCTCGAACTTAGATATTGTTCTTAATCCAAACATTCTTGAAAAATAATTAAAACTGAATTAACTTGCTCTAGGCGGAGGACAGCGGTGCATACTCTTGTGAAGCAATGAACAATAAAGGAACCATTTTCGCAGCCCCCGATGCTATTGTTTACGTCAACAGAACCGCAGATGTTTGCCCTGCTGGATATTTCAACAGGTATCAATTTTATATCGAGCCGTTTAGTTAAACATATAACGGTTATGATGCTAATACACTTATTTTTTCACTCCAGCTATAACCGTTTAGTGCAGTGAACAATTATTCAAAATGAATATGTTTTCATACATTTCTGTTTTAATAGATTTCTGGGACATAATGTCAATATTCTTAAATTTTAGTGAGGCCCGATCAGAAAGCGAGTGCATCCGTTGCTTCTGTTTTGGAAAATCTACACAATGCCAGAGTGCGGATCTCTTTATTTTCAACATGCCCACTCCCCTCGGAGAAGGAGGCACTAGGCTCATTGGAATCAGTATTGGCTACAATGGTGCCACCCAGAAAGATGAAGATATGACCAACCAGTACTTTTATCAGGCATTGCAGAATGGAGCAATGGTAAGACATTGTTTAAGATATCCCTTTGAAATACGAATAAATCAAAACTATTTCTCTACCACTGATAAAAGCTTACTCTTATTTCTTTAAAAAGAACATTCTGTATATCGAACTAAACATCTTGTAAAATCTGCAGGTAACGAAGCTTGACCAGTACGGTTCGTCTTGGACAAGGAACACTGAATCCCATCCTTATATTACTCTCCCCGAATCCTACAACCGCAACCAACTGGCCTCTTACGGTGGAAGCATTAAGTACAGGATAACACCACACACTGTCAAATCGTATACCGAGAAAGATAGAGTCCCCGATATTATTATTTTGGTAAGTTCAAATAACATATAGTACGTAGATATTAGAGAAAATGATAAAGTAATGGTGATAACAAAAAATAACGCGGCTAAGTTTGTTGTGGGCTTCTTCTTAGAGCAGGATGCATTTGGAACCCTCGTAGCTGTAGTTTTATGTTTACAAATATGGTTATCTAACTACCGTGTACACGTTTCTCATATACCTAATGTACGCATCATAAGTGCCATCTATGTGCCTACTAGAATATAGATATTTTTGACTTTGACTACTTAGAATAGTAATTTATGTCAGAATGATCTCAACTCTATATTTGCACCGTGAAACGTACAAAAACATGTTTTATAAATTCATAATTTAAAGAAGGTTTCAATCCACAGGGTAAATATCAAAAATTGTTCCACTACAGTCAAGCTAACCGTGCCGGGGACATATATATTGACGCCCGTCTTACACCTAATTACTGGCAAAAACCATCGTCAGCTGGACTTATACCGGCCACAAGAGAAGATATAATGATGACGTAAGTATTAGTACACAACACTTGTTTCCTAATGCAATTCATAAATATGCGTAAATATGCGCATAATGCGTTCATAAAAACATTTCTAAATTTAAGAAAAAATGTGACTGCATTAATTTAAACATTAGAAGTAAGAATAAACTTACAGTGCAATATACTAGGTTACATAAAATTCATAATTCGTTTAAAGGAAATTGCATACAATTCTACAATAAACTACCAATTGTCATCTTGGAGATGTCTCTTAAAAAGTTCAAAGTTTGTATTAAACGTAAGCTTATAGAAAAGTCCTATTATAGTATAAAGGACTACGTAAACGATAAAAAAGCTTGGGTGTAAATTATTGCTCTAACCAGGTTGCTCTTCTAATAATTTAAAATGACATTGTGAGATGGTGATAACAAAAAAAAAAAAACACCTGGCTAAGTTTGTTGTGGGCTTCTTCTTAGACCAGGACGCGTTTGGAACCCTCGTAGCTTTAGTTTTAAGTTTACGAATGTGGTTATCGCCATCTTTTGATGCGTACATAAGAACCACACCGTAGTGAGTACGGTGTGGTTCTTATGTACGCATCAAAAGTGCCACCTGTGGGCCTACTTGAATAAAGATATTTTTTTTTTTTTTGAATTATAAATAAAAATCTTAGATAAAGGCCTACCATTATCTGAGAGCAATAAAATATTATCGTCTAACTTTAAGTTTTAATACACGTTTATTAATGAAGTATTCAAACATTGATGGCTATCAAACAAATGGTAATTTCGAATAGTCTTTGCCAGCGACTAAGTCTTGTAGACCAGAATCAGGTGCAGAATAAGGGGGTCTCAGGGGGCTGAGGCCGTAGTCCACCAAGCTGCTGGTTGGCAAGCTGGGTTCCTTACGATGTTTTTCCTTCACCGTTGAAGCAAGTGATATTTTAATTACTTAATACGCATATAACTTAGACAAAAGTTAGAGATGCGTTCTGGGGTTCCAACTTCCCCCCCCCCCCCTCGTTGAAGTCCTACCGTGAACACTTGCCCACCAACCCACAATGGAGCAGCGTGGTAGGTCTATGCTCTGAATCCTCTCCTATAAGAGGCGAGACCTGTGCCCATCAATGGGACGTTAGTAAAAAGCGGGGGACACGCAATGTGTTTAGATACTGTTTAAATTGCAAAATACCCTGCCAACAATATCTTTACTCGCATACCTACTTTGCGAGCATGATGACGGTTGTTTACTTTTAGTTTAGTATCTAAGCAATCTGTTATTAAAGAGGAATGTGCAGTACCCTGACAAGAATCCTGAAGAACCTATAAAATATGTTAATTTTGTTTCAATAAATAACATAAATGTATAATTAATACATTTTAATTAAAACTTACCAATAAATTTATTTTCAGTTTAGATGACGTTGAAATGATCCTTTTGCGAGCTGACTTAAACAACGCTGGTACTAAAATAACTGAATTTGCTATGGAATCAGCCCAGCTGCTGAATGTGGGACTCGGTGCAGCTAGTCTAGTGGAAGAATGTGAATGTCCAAAGGGATACAAGGGACGATCATGCGAGGTGATTAACTATTCAATTAAATATTCTTCTTCTCAGTCGGTTCGCTCTTGTCAGAGCGGTGTGGTCGTCACTTAAGTTTTATGGCTCGCTTGACTATCCGTCGCCACTCCTCTCTGGCAGCTGCCTTTCCTGCACATTCATGTAAGACGACAGCTACTGCAGCCTTTATAAAAAAAATAAAATGAAAAATATATACCACTTATGACAAAACACACATCACCATCTAGTCCCAAAGTAAACGTAGCTTGTTTATGGGTACTAAGATGACTGATAAATTTTCCCCCGTGTTTTTAAGAAAGCTGTTGTGCACCCTATCTATAAAAGTGGACACACAGTGGACAGATGTAGTGTATCAAGCTATAGGCCTATTTCTGTTCTTAATACCTTGTCCAAAATCTTTGAGAAGATACTTAATAAGAGGCTCCTTAGTTACATAAATCAAAATAATTTATATATGCTTCCACTTCCAAATTGTAAAATAATTACTTATGTAGATGATATAGTACTTCCTATTCACGGTAAAAACTGGAAAGAAGTCAAATATTTCTACGAATCTTCATTAAAATCGATCTTGAGATGGCTTCAGCTGAATCTACTTAATTTAAATTATCTAAAACAAAATTCGTTTCATTTGCTTCTTCTTCACCATCCCAAGCATCGCCTACCTTCACCATTTGGGCCCACTCCTGTTTTAATGACAATTATTATATTTGCAAGTGTGAACCAATTGAACGTTGTATGAGCACCAAGTACTTAGGTGTAACAATCGATGGTTCTATGACCTGGAGGAAACATATTGAATCTATTGTTCCTCGGCTCAGGAAACTTATCTTTGTGTTTCGGCGACTGAGGAATGTGGTTGATTTCAACTGCTTAAAAACAATTTACGACTCTCTAGCAAAATCGATCCTTATATACTGCATTACCTGTTGGGGCGGTTCTGGGATATCTCTAATGCTGAGACTGGAAAGAGCTCAAAGGTTATGTGCATAAAACCTTTATATTTTCCTACCACTGAGCTGTACTCAATCACTGGAGTGTTGACGATAAGGCAGCTATTTGTCCTATCTGCGATTCTTCGTAAACATGCCGAGATGCGCTATGACCCTAACTTAGCAAACACGAAGCGTAGATAATATATGGTATGTAGGATAGAGGCAACACGCACTGCAGTCACAATACGCCATTACCCATTTTTGATTTGCTTACTGTACAACAGACTAAACAAAGAAATTAATATCTACCCTTTACCAAGACACTCATGTAAGCTAAAATGTTTAAAGTGGCTTCAATTACTATCTTATGAAGAGACGGAAAAACTTTTAATTATTTTGAAATAAGTTCAATTGAAAGATTCTCTCACACACACACACAAACACACAGACAGACACTCACATACTTACACACAAAATACATACACTCTTACACACACACTCGGAATCAAGATTAACATGTTGCATGTATCCCTTTTTTGTATCTTATTTTATTTTAATTAATATTTTTGAATGTATTTAGATTTTTTGATAAATATCAAGTGAACAGTGGTAAATTTTAAGTTTTGGAGGTGGGCGTGATCACTGTTACGCAGTTTCATACTTTTACAGTGATCATCGTTTCATTCATTAGTGGTTAAAATATGTTATTGTTCACAAATAAATAAATAAAAATAAATAAATAAATAATTTGTTTTATAGAAATGCGTCGACGGTTATGAGCTTCAAAACTTCGGTCCATGGAACGGTGTATGTGCACCCAAGGCTCCGTGTCCACCAATGACATACGGTGATCCACAAAGCGGTGGCGACTGCCGTCCATGCCCATGCCCGCTTACAAATCGCGAAAACCAATTTGCCAGTGGTTGCTCCATCGGGCCCGGTGGAAACGTCGTGTGCGATTGTCTCCCAGGGTAAGCTTTATACATTACAAAAGCTATAAATTAAATTTACTGGCTACAGTTTGATGTGATTCAAAATTAAATAGTTAATATCTTCGGCCCTGACTAATTAAACCCTACTAACGAAGACGTGCTGTTAAGTGTTCCAGTACGATGTCACGTAAGGGATTATAGTTTAGGGATATAGAACTGCCATGTGCCCTAACAGGTTACCTCGCTACCATCTTATACTGCATCATCAGTTTCCACCAGGTTAGATTGCAGTCAAATGCTGACGTGTAGAAAAAGAAAAAAAAATAAACAACGTTTGTCTGCATATGTACACGCGTTAGAAGTTATACTTCTTTGGCGTAACAAGATGAATATCTTCTCAAAGATTTTATCTTACGCCTTACGCGTTTGTAGAAAAAACTACACTAACAATAGAAAAAAGGTATTTAATACATTGAAAGTTTGATTACAACGCATTATCTTGTTACCTCGTTATTGGACCACCAAGTTTCACTGAACATTAAAATTTGAGATAATTGTACAATTGAATCAATAAAATCACCGGAATGAACCCGCAGTCTTTGACAATTGAAACCTAATAGCTAACTTCAGGGTGCCGGTCTTTTGTGACGGTGGTGCGCGCATAGTAAAAAGTGAGCTAGCGATGATGAATTTCGGACGATGCATTCTACTCTCACTCCGTTTCGCAACTGCCATCATCCTGTTAAAATCGTGTAACCGTTACATCATATAATTTCTCTACCATGATTTTTTCCTAACGCCGCTAAAGAAACATAACTTCAAGAAAGTACGACTTCTCACCATTGATCAATGTTATTACAGGTATGAAGGACCAGACTGCAGTTACTGCGCAAACAACTATTTCGGCAATCCACTTATACCTGGCGATTCATGCAAGCCGAAACCACAAGACAACTGCGACCCAATGGGAACCGCTCAAGTCCGCCTCCCAGATGAATGTGTCTGTAAAGAAAATGTTCAAGGACGTTACTGCGACCAATGCAAGAGTGGGTCCTTCTATTTATCAGATGACTTCAAACACGGATGCGCTCTGTGCTTCTGTTCGGGAATACCTCCACAGAGCTGTGTAAGCAGTACATGGCGTAGGAGAACCACTACCGTACGTTTTAATGTGCCAAATGTAGTGGACCAACTGAAGGTGTACAACAGTGCGCCCATAGGCCCCGCAGGCGCTGTTCGGTATATCACTCCTGTAGACACCGGCTTACACCCCGCTCTTGTAAGAGGAGAAGTTAACATAAACAGTATAACACGGTCGGAGCCATCCATCTTCTACTGGGGTCTTCAGGATAGGTAACGTTTCTGTTCATTTTGAAATTTACCTACTATATATTTGGTACATCCTGTCATTTAAAACTGCAAAAGATATTCCGTATCTTCTATTGTTTTTAGTAGCATCATCTATTGTTTTCAGTTTTGCCGGAGACAAAGTAACATCGTATGGAGGATACCTTACGTACCAACTACGCAATGTTCAACCGAACCCAAGTTTAAGAAATACAGCAGCCGATGTCCAACTTGTTAGTGTAAGTAAACAAAAAAAGCTTTAAACTACATAATTTTGTGTTGTACATAAATTTTATTTGATCTCACTTCTGTAATATGATCAGTTAATTAAGTCTACTAAGGCTGAGCTAGGGTTGAGGGATCAAATTACAATGCCTCATAAGTAAACTATCAGCTAGTCCTATTTAAGCATGAAAGGAAATCGCAATATTACTAAGACAAAAAACAACTATGTCATATACCTATGCGAAGAAAATAACAAATTAAATACGTATCATTTAGTATAGGTTTTTGTTTCCGATGTAATGAGCAAGGTACAGTATACATTTATAATTATCGATAGATAACCACTATATTAACTGAGAATAGTTTTAATAAATTTAATATTTTGTCTTTAGGAGAACAGTCTGACATTCCTCTACTTCGGTGACGCTAAGCCAACCAGCGACGGCTTCTTGAACGTCAGCGTACAGTTTATTGAAAATTCACGATGGCAAAGGTAACCAACCATAAAGACTTTTACTTTCAAGGCACACTTATATACTCGTAACTAGGACCCCAGACTACAATGATTGAGTCATTTTTAGACAGCGGATTGGCGCAGTGGGCAGCAACCCTGCTTTCTGATTCCAAGGCCGTGGGTTCGATTACCACAATTGGAAAATGTTTGTGTGATGAACAAGAATGTTTTTCAGTGTCTGGGTGTTTCTATGTATATTACATTAATAAAAATATTCATCAACTATTTTAGTACCCATAACACACGCTAAGCTTACTTTGGGACTAGATTTGTCGTAGTATGTTTACTTATTTCCTTGAAAGTTAATGGAGACCAATTTCTTATATCAACAGATCCGATGGCAAACCTGTAACACGAGAACACTTCCTCCTTGCTTTAGCTGATGTGAAGACGATTTTGATAAAGGCAACTTACTCCAGCAACACAGATATTGCATCGATAGACAGTGCTAGCATTGAGACCGCAGACGAGTATGGTGACGGCCCCATGGCCCAACATGTGGAACAGTGTATGTGCCCCGCAGGTTACATTGGCACCTCATGTGAGGACTGTGCGCCCGGTTACACTAGGTAAGCTTTCATTTTGGACTTCGAACTGGCATTATTCATTACTTCAGCTCAGCCTACTCAGCCTACCAGTCCGGTGTTAGGAAATTAACTTTGACCGCTAGGGTGGAAAAGCATGTTAACTATAGGTTTATAGACCATCAAACCGTATTAAAGAAGCGCGGATAATCTTAGCTCTAAATCCGTTTATCCTATAAGTATATGAATATGAGAAAACAAAGAGTGTTCAGAATTTTTTTATTAATTCTCTCTCTTACTATGAATCATTCTCATCGGAGGTAAGTAATGATACAGTATGAAATGGTATTTTCTACGCGACATTGTCACGGAACTCTAAATAGTTAAGCGGCACGTTTTTCGGTAGACCAGACCAGAGAATATTCAGGAATTATAAATTTACAATTTGTCTCTGTCGGAGATCGAACCTTAAATCGAACTCCACTTAAAACCACAGCGCACTACGCTGCGCCAGAAAGGTTATCGACATCACATCTACCCATTACCTGCCCACTCACCCAGACCACGGGTACTACACACAGAACACGGGTATCCTCCGACAATGAGAAGGTTAACCCCTTCTCATTGGCCGTAGTCCACCACGCTTGGCCATTTCGGATTCGAAGGGTAATTAACAAACAGACAAATAGAAAGATTGTGACATTAATAGGCTGAAGAAGATGATGATGATGATGATACGATAAAATTAGTTTTATTATATTTTTATATATTTTTCAGGAGCTTGAGCGGACTGTACCTACGTCATTGCGTCCCTTGCGATTGTAATGGACATTCGAATAAATGCCACCCCGAATCAGGACAATGTTTTGTAAGTGTGTAAAACCTGTAATATAATCTACGTAGATTGGATGAGCCAGTCTCAAACCAATTAGGGATAGATTTTCACTTTAAAATGACGTTAAATTAAATAGTTTCGATGTTCACTACCGTTTTATTATCTATTCATTATCTTGTTTAAAATTATATACGAATAGATAAACGTTTAATCCAATTTATAAAAAATTCAAAACTATATTAATAAAATTTGACTAAACCAAAACCTAGACTTGTACCAGTGGTTTTTTAATGGCGATTCTGTAGGCCAAACTAAATAAAAGGCAATGGTGGTACAAAGTAACACTGACTCGCCGCTATATTTTTTTGTCTTTTTCTAGCGGCGACTTTATTTCTATCTAACGTTTTCTTTTAAATAAAAGTAATTAAAGGCTGGTGTTGAAATTTCATAGGAATGCAACGATAACACTGAAGGAGCGCAGTGTGAGTATTGCCAACCCGGCTACGAAAGGGACCAGGTAAACAACTGCGTTCCCATAAGCCAAACAACACGCTCGCCCATCTGCAAGTAAGTTTCATTGGGTTAAAGTGATGCGCAAACTGATAGGCTTTTGTATACTGTGTCGGATACATGCTACATTTACTTAATTAACACACGATAGGCTTTTGTGTACTGTGTCGGATACAAGCTATGTAAATACTATATTGTACATCACATGAACTTGTACCTATTAGATAGCAACATTCAACTTAAATATCGGTACAAAAAAGGCGGTGTTATAGCTAGAGGGATCTCCTCCAGATTCCAGCTAGGGAATTATAACAATGATAAGAATGGAAAGATGTACAATGTTACTTGGTGAATACATGCTAAACAGTAAATAAACGAAATCAATGCTTTATAATATATCCAATATTAAATTCCCATGCAACACACACGCACACTCGCCGTATACATTCATCGTAAAAGCTATGATAAACGAGAATCGAACAAATGTCTAAGTGTTACCACGTTCTGAGGTAGCAAGCCGTGTTTGCCTGGTTACCATTACCGGACACAGCAACCACAGTTTCTTGTTATAGTCTCCCGCGTCAGAAAAAAAACATCAGTTTGCGCAGCGCCAAGCTATTTTACTTTATAATAATAACTAATTAACTATCGTCATATCGACCCATTACCGGCCCACTGCAGGGCACTTGTCTCCTCCCACAATGACAAGGGGTTAAGGCCTTAGTCCACCACGCTGGCCCAGTGCGGATTGGCGGACTCCACATACTTTGAGAAAATTACGTAGAACTCTCAAGCCTGCAGGTTTCCTCACGATGTTTTACTTCACCGTCGACGCAAGTGATATTTGAATTACTTAAAATGCACATAACTTATAGGTATGCTGGTGTACGTATTAACTATATCCATAACTAGCTGTTACCCGCGACTTCATCTGCATTTGATTTTGTTTTTTGATTTGGCATTCAATATAGTTGTAGTTCTAAAAAAAATAAAGTATTCCGTATCGCTAAGCCTTAAATGAGGGGTTTGCTGCTGTCCGCTGAGGAGTTCTGTCCTCTTTCTCCAACCACTTTTAGATCTACACAAAGTTTGGGCAAAATGAAACACATATTATAAACTCTATAGTACAAAAATAATTAATTAAATCGGTTATAATTTGTCGAAGTTATGGTGTATAATCGTCAAACACTCATCCCCTCTCGAAACGAGCTTAATGTCTGGATAAAAAGTATCCTATATTACTTCTAACACTTCCAATAATATGTGTACAAAGTTTCATGAGGATCGGTTGAGTAGTTTTTGCGCGAAAGCGTAACAAACAAACTTACATTGACATTTATAATATTAGTAGGGATGTATGTAATTATAAAGGCTCAATTTAAGAATATATTCAGAAATCCTAGAAATATATTTTAAAATTATTCGAAAATAATCTGCCTTAATTATTGTTAGCTTAACTAAGTTGGCACTTTCACTTCCGGGAATGTGTTGACACATTTTTGAAATGAATATGTTTTCAGCTGTGACCCCCGTGGTGAAGAATTGCCTTGCGACTCTTCTGGATACTGTTCTTGCAAACAAAATGTTGAAGGCGAGAATTGCGATCGTTGCAGACGTGGCACGTTTGGACTAACAGCAAGCAACCCTCTAGGTTGCATCGCTTGTTACTGTTCTGGAGTCACGAGCGATTGTCACGAAGTAAGAGATTATTTTACCAACATATTAAACTTATACGTTCCCTCTTTTTGAACCGAAAATTTCACTAATGAATTTTAATTCCTCCTTGTCTTATTAAGTAAACAATATTTACACAACTTTTAGTGCAAAGTTTTAAAGTTAGGTTACTAATATTTTCAATATTTTCTAATACGACCATTAGTAACAAAAACAGATTGCGCCATTTTATATAAGTATTACATTTTTCTCTAATTTTTGCTTTATTCCAGGCTACTCACTATTCCCGAATAACGATACCGGCACCCATTTTCGGAGAGAACTACGGAGGTTATACTTTAATGGATATAAACGCTGAACGAGTTATCAATGACCAGTTTGTACCCGTGGTCAATGAAAGTGAACTTATGTATGTCTTCTCGGACCAACCTATTTCAGATCTGTATTGGTCGTTACCAGGTTTTCCAGGTAACATATGAAATTTAAACTAAAAAGCTTTCATTACTTGCAATATCTCTAGTACACCTAACGGATCATTATTGTTCTAGTCTCTAGTACACTTAAAGGTTTGTTTATAGTTAGACAAAAGTTTGTTCCCGAAGGAATAGATTATAATTTACAGAACTTTTAAAAAGGCACGAAACTATTAAAATCATGCAAAATATTGAAAACAATATGTTAGGCATGAAAAATGCAGTTGGTTTTTAATTTAAAATAATTGAGTTGCTTTTGAATTTCTTTAACAGGCAACCGAGTTCTATCCTATGGTGGAACCATATCTCTGACCCAAGAGTTCAAATCGTCTGGTTACCAGGATGTGTCTGCCCCCGGCACAGATGTTGTCTTAGTTGGAGAGAGTCAGTCAGTCTTCTGGTCAAACCCAAGGCCCATCAGATCTGGCGAAACAGTGGTAAGTATAAAAAAAGTATAAAATCTGAATGCTCTGAGGGAATCTGATAATCCCTACAATATGTGAAAAAGAATAACTTTCAGTGATAACGTAACTAAATTCAATATTAAAATAATTGTTAGTTATCTTTTGTGTAATGTAGCCGCGAATAGAGATTTTTCTTTCTTCTTTAAATAAACATTCTAAAAAGCAACGTGCTTTTAAGAGGTCGTCTTACCAATCTATATTTTTAATTAAAAAATTTCAGAGTTACCAGGTACCTTTACGCGAAGATGGATGGTACAATCTGAATTCTATCGATCCTGCGACGCGTGATGTCTTCATGTCAGTTCTTAGGAATTTGAAGAGGGTATTAGTTCGCGCTACTCTCACGCAACAGAACCTCATGGCTACTTCAATCGCAGACGTATCAATGGAAACTGCTACCGTGAGCTACGAACCTACTTCACGTGCGGCGACAGGTATTGAGGTGGGTACAACATTCTTAATCTAAATATGTGTTTTTATTTATCTTCATCATCAGAATCAACTTCTGCCTGATTTACGTCTACTAACGGATTCGAGTTCAGAACCGCCAGTCGTCGATCCGTCACGGGTTAACGGACTAGATAAAGAACTCTTACTTAGGAAACTATTATTAAAAAAGTGACCAGTCCAAGATTTTCGGCCTGTTCGATAACGTAAAAGCAAACTACCATTTGTAGGAAGACATCTTATGAAATGTAAATCTCTTTCTAGTATTGTGTCGATATAGACGCGACATTAAGATGAAATATGTACCGGAATAGTCCATATTGTGTTCTTATAATGATCATCATCAACAGCCTATAAATCCTATAAGCCTATCCTCCTATCCACGGCTGAACTAAAGACCTCTCCTACTGAAAGGATTTGCCCATAATAAAATAGGCATAGACGGATAGGCATAGGATTTCCTTAGACGAATGGCATAACTTATGTGATCAATTATTATTATTCCTGTAATCACCTTTGTTTACGGATTCCGCTCAACATGTCTTTATAATAATATCTCGTCTTTCTAATGCGTATTTCCAATTTTAATCTAGGAGTGCAGTTGCCCTGACGGATATACCGGAACCAGTTGTGAAAGCTGCACAGTCGGCTACTTTAAAGACAGGGGCGGTTATTGCAATCCATGTCCTTGCAACGGTCATGACTGCCAGTTGGGAAATAACGACGAAGTCATCTGTTTCTGTAAATCACCTTACACTGGACCAGACTGTTCGACTGTTGGTGAGTAATAATACATTGACAATAGTTAATTTAAATTTTAAGTTTGAACATTATTAAGGTTCTCTTCTCAAAGACTATACTTTATCAAAGGCTACACTGCTAATTTGCCTGTTTTTCCAATCCTGAAACAATATTTAAAACAGTATATATGCGCGTATGTGTCAAATACACCATGTGTCGTGTGATTATCGATTTATTGTATGTACTGTCCAAAATAAAAAAATATAGGTATATATCGACAATTAATAAATAACATACTACTAACTTTAGTAAAATGGCACGACTTTGGTATGAATAAAATCTAAAATAATATCACCACCAATATAAATTTTTCATCAGGACGTTTCTTATTGATATAAAATAATAATAGTACTCTGGTATAATTTAACGAATGAGAAAGACTCATATAAAAAAGTGAGCAACAGTTTATGATGTATATTTAAAATATTAATACTTAAATACCTATTGTAATAAGAACCTTGCCAACGTTACACGTAATTCCTGAGCTAAGTGCTTGTTCTAAATTTAAAGAGTACCTAACCAATGTTATAAAATCACCATTAGGCTTGATCATGGAACTACATCCCCATATACGCGAGGATTACGCAAACACCTCTGTGGTTGGAGTCACTTTCACTTGCAAGTATCGAGCGCCTGAACCCCTCACTATTAAGTTTTACTTCGCCGGACACGAAATGGTACCAGCACAGCAATACACAGAGTCGAAACTTTATAAAGATGGTTGGCGGGGTGAACACGTATGGCGCACCCTGTGGAATACTAAAGATCAAGGAGAAGTTTACGAATGTCGAACAATCACTAAAAATGGATTTATATTAGGAGTATTGTCTACTACTTTACCAGAACAAGGTAGCCATAACCAAAAAGTACCGTGCCATTGTTGTGTCCTGTCATTAAATGTACTGGCTATACTCGCTATGCTTTTTCACATGTGGAGTCATCGGATTTTTCCATCTTATCGATTAAAAAACATAAATTTTATTTGCGAAATTGTCTACTCTCATGATTTGTTTAATATGTATAGTTAAAATCTTTTTCGTATCTAACAAAGTGTTGTAATGTTTCCGAATGTAGTCATTTTTGTGTTTGCGTCCACTAGCCTTGTTGGATGCGGTTTAATTAATTTTTAGGTCACTAATTGTCTATTATTAAGTACCCTTTATTTTTTTTTGTAACCTTCGCCTTTGTAAGTTGTTACCCTATTTACTTTTGATATGGTTTTACTAGATTGATAGATTTTATTTAAATGTGTTATTGTAATGTATGTGTATATGTAAATTATTTATTTGTATTAATGTAGATTAATTGATTATTTATAAACGAATTGCAAGAAGGAAAGCCATGCCCAGTCGTGCTCAAGGCATGTGTTTGAAGCGTTTAAAAAAATACCTTTATTTGTATCGAACTGTGTTTATGTTATTGCTGTGAAAAGTTTTAAGAATATAATTTTTATAATTTTGTTGTTCTTGTTGTTGTAATTTAACTTTTACTTGCAGGTGGTAGCCCTCAAACTGAAATATCTACAAGACCCCCGCCAACTAAAAGCACTGTTGTAGTAAAAATCACTAGTCCCACAATCAAAATCCGAGAAGTAGGAAGCACAGTCAACTTTACGTGCCAGGCCCGTAGTCGAATGGTCCAGGTGCCTTTACAAGTAAATTGGTACAAAGCCGACGGATACTTGCCACAGGATAGACATCAAGTAGATCGTGCAACTGGAGTACTTCTGATTACCAACCTTCAAGTATCAGACAGTGGAAAATACATCTGCCAAACAAGTGATGGCATTTCCACAGAGCAAGCAACAGCAACCCTTAAAGTACCAAGTATGTATCACCTATACCACCTGTTTGCAATATTTCATTAGGATATTAAAGATATTATAGTGTTATGTATGGAATAGACAGACTAAGATAAAATAAATAGGTTGTAAGTGGGAATGATACAAAAACCTTACCAACGAACTTCTGAGAATTTATCAATTCTTACTTTAGTTAAAGAATTTTGCACCGATTCAAAAGCTACCATACTCAGTTAGTTAAAGTAATTGGTAAAATAAACCTTTGCTAAATGTATGAATGCATAGAATCCTAGACCTACCAAGTGTCTTCACATGGGTACACGTTTTGGGTGTAATGCAAAATATGTTAATGGTTTTATGGCACTTAGATCGTTTATGTCCTTGGCGAATGCTGTCACACTAGGGAAAATACTTTGACGGCGCCCTTTAAAAAATAAAGTTTGAATTTTTTTATCTACAATACGTTCCTTTTATTTTAGGTAAGGTATTTTAAATAAAATACCTTACCTAAAATAAAAGGTATTTAATAATTCGGTGGGTAGGGTACAGCGGGGTTGCCAAATCAAAGCAAAATATGATAAAAACAAGTTCTCTATAGTTTTTCAATGTCGCTCCGCTTACAACCATCGTCTACTTCGCCTTTATTAACAGGTCATGATACTGACAATATGAAGCACTAATTATATCTATATAATTATTACTAACATACAATCGATTTATTACTTTCATGCTATCATTCATGGATTAGTTGTACCTGAGTGGGTTTTTTACGCAAAAGGTGAGATAAAAATAAAAATATGCGTATTTTCTTTGTAGACGGATGAATTAAGTTTATCTATGAACGACTTCTAACCATGTAATTTAAATTTTAGGCAATGATATGACTGCACCAACTGTGTCGATAAGTCCTTCAGTAATGGAATATATGGAAGGAAGTAGGATTGCCTTAACGTGCACGACCACCGGTAATCCAGCACCAAGAATCACTTGGCAGAGAGCTTCGAATCGAGCTTTGCCGCGATTCAGCGAAACATACGATGCTCTGCTTATCATTGATAATGCCAGCGTTGACGACTCCGGAGAATATAGGTAAAGAAATGTTTTCATAAGGAACAATATGTAAATTGGCTAAAGAATATATATAATTCTAATTAATATATTGGGTATTTATAATTCATCACTTGTATCGTTTATTTTTTACTTCACTTCGCTCACGGGCGCCCGCTTTAATACCACTGATCGGATCGATTCGGACGATTTCCGAGATAAGAATGAAGGTAGGCCACCTTCATTCTTAACTCGGAAATCGTAAACAAAAAACGATCTAAACACTTTTCGACTATTCATTAGATTCGATAAATACGTTGTCTTGTGTAGTGCTATAATGAAATTTACCTTTTTAGTAACATGGTTCTTTTTGACACTATAAATTGGCAATGTATAATTAGCTAAGCTGTCGGTACCGGTTCTTTTTTTACGGTGAAAAGGTGGTAATCTTTGAAGCCATTCCGTACAGGGTACTGTGATTCTAAACTCGTTAATTCTTTTATCAGAGATAATTTTTGTACCGCATTGAACTTTGATAGGCAGAAGGTAATGATTATGATGATACTCTAATAACTGGTTTGCAGGTGCATGGCAAGCAATGCCGCCGGATCTGAAGTTCGCACGGCCGTTATAACTGTTCGCCCAAGAGAGCGTGGTCAAGGTGAAAACCTAAAGGTTTCATCCAGAGAGCCAAGGCTCAATGAAGGCCAAAGCACACGAGTTGTTTGTACCGGAACCACTAACGTGCCAGCAGGCACCATTGATTGGGTCAGGTAATTTATTCATTTTATTGAATACTAGCATAACATAATATACGCTTGATCTTCTACACTATTTAGATTACATCTATATAATTATAATAGTTCCTAACAACAAGATCATTTCGCACAAAAAAATGTGTTAGTGTAATAATTTATATGCACAAATATATTTTCACAGACAAGACGGCACACAATTCCTACCGAATGTTCGAGCTGATAATGGTGTACTTTCCATTAACGTTGCGCGTCGTGAGAATGAAGGCGTCTACATCTGTCAAACGGAATCCCCCGACGTGAACCCGGTCCTTGTGGTTTTGACAATCATACCTACGAGCACAATACCACCGAATGAAGTCACTGACATAACACTGTCTGTGAACCAAACGACTATACCGGCAGGTGGTAAAGGGCAAATTGAATGCTCGCCTAAAGGAGAGCCAATGCCACTTATTAAATGGACCAAGGTACATTAATATTACAAAAATAATCTTATGAAATTATTATTAAGATACTAGCTGACCCCAGCGCCATCTGTCGGGCTGATTTGTGAATCTAAACCATCCAGGGTGCCACCCAAACGCATGCCGAAAAATTCATTCAAATCGGTCCAGCCGTCTAGGAGGAGTTCAGTGACATACACACGCACACAAGAAATATATATATAAAGATATTTTATAAATAGGTAACGAAACATCTTACCATAGGTTAATAATTGTTACATGATTGCTTTCAAAAGTTCGTGATAGATAGTTAATATTTTTTTGTCTTTAATATTAAAATTAATCGACAGCACCCAGGTTCACTTGGACCAGGAGCAATTCAAAGGGAAAACACTTTGATCATCACAAATGCCCAAGAAAGTGACAGTGGGTACTACAGTTGTGAAGGAATTGTTGATGGCAAAACTATCGTTAGAAAATTCGCCTACATTGACATCGAAAGTAAGTATATTACTTTTACGGGATGTGATATAAAATCAATCGAAGGACGCCGAGTCTGCTAACTTTACAAATTTTTAAGTATGATAAAGTATATTTTATTCCTTTAATGGAATATTAAAAATTTTCCATCGCCCATTAACTTGTGGAAAACCAAAGTGAGGTAGCAAATCTATTATTATTGTAATGGATTGGCTCAAAAACAAACACAGAACAGAAAAGGAAATTCCACAGTTCATTATGTTTTTATACTATGTTGAAGCGACGATAGCCCAGTGGGAAGGACTTTGACTTCACTTTCGGGGGGGCTGAGTTCAAATTCCATTCACTTGCTTCCACGATGAAGGAAAATATTGTGAGGAAACCTGCATGCCTGAGTGTTCTCCATAATGTTCTCAAAGGTGTGCGTAGTCCACTATTCCGCGTTAGGCCAGCGTGGTCGATACCCATAGCCCCTTCTCATTGGTGGAGGGGACCTGTAGTGGGCCGGTAATGGGTTGACATGATGATGATGATGATTATTTTTTTATTTCTAACTCTATATGTACGTGATTTCGTAGAACGCGAAAAGGCTAAAGTTGAAATCTACCCACAAGCGGAAAATTCTGCTACACTTGGCAGTGAATTCCGACTCTACTGCAACGTTGTCGGTGGTATTCCATCTCCAGTAGTCACTTGGGACAGAGGTGGAGGCAGAGCGCTGTCACGTCAAGCACAGATATTACAAAATAACGTGTTAAGGTTAGTTGTCCCTGTCATGTTAATCAATAAAATATTTATTAACAACGCTCGGCTTTAGTTCATTCCTTTATAGTTGTGACTGTGCGCGAGCGCTTCAAGCGCTTTTGAAATAAAAATTAACTTTTTTATGAAGAAGTCTATGTGAAATTTTACAATCACAAATCTTATAATGAAAAACCTCTCCTTGTTCACGCACAGAGTATTTTCCGGAACTTATTGGATAGAAGCAACGCCACTTTGCTGATTTCCATGACATACAATGAACTTTTAGCTTAATTTGCTATAATCCGCGAAAGCCAGAAAAATCGATACCTACTGTGCAATTAATAATTTCTTCGAACTTTACACTCCACACTAAAGAGTTCTTCCAAAATGTACTATGTACTAAAATTTACTATGCTACAAAAGTTTCATACATAAACTAGAGCATCCTCAGGGGACGGTTAATTTACAGTGAAAAATTTGCTAAGTAAGCAATTGTTCATCAAAAAATGTATTATGATTTATACAACTAATTGACTTTTACAATTGTCACGGTAGATTTTTGTGTCGTTTTTTATTATTCGTTGTTGTTAGGTTGTTACACATTTAAATATATTCAGCCCAAACTGTATTCGTTTATGAAAAATTATGCTTACTTTTTAGTTTCCAAAACGTGGAAGTGAATGATGAAGGTGAATACACATGTACAGCGACCAACGAAGCCGGATCTGTTAGTGCGAGTGCAATACTTAAAGTAAGGTCACCTCCCGTGATAAGAATTCTGCCAGAGAATTACATGAGGCGAAATAGGGGCGAACCTGTTACCGTTGAATGCCGTGCTGATGGATATCCTGAGCCCGAAGTTTCGATCAAATGTAAGTAACTTAGTTTAACACTTCGATGAACTATTAACTATAGATTTTCTAACTTGTCATAATAAGTAACAAATAGAAAATAACGTGAATGTAAATAAATTAATTATTTAAATAATGATTTTCTTTAAGAATTACAATAATATGTTTTTATTATATCTAAAATATGCATTACACTGAAGAGATTAATCATATTGTTAAGAAAAGTAGGAAATAATAAACTAAAGATGATATTATAGAAAACCTCTACTTCTTAATTAAAACAGTTGTCTACCTTGTTGATCATCAATGCTAGGCGTCACTGACTACGGATCACGAAGTCTTGGATTCTTTACCCAAGTTTATTTATACCGAGAAAGCCTTAGTAGATAGCCAGGAGCTGTTTGAAAAAAGCAGGAGTATAGACCGAAAATATAGTTAGATCTATATCCTCGTTCGGAGCATGGGACAGATCACACTTTTTATTCCTATCTGTCCCCCTGAGCAGATCGAGAGCAGTGAGACTAATAGGAATTATCCGAGTTAATAAAGCGGCGCTTTCCATCCCCAAGTCTCGGAAAACACGTTACGCAGTCGGTTCCAGTTATATACTAATATGTTAAAATAATTATAATCGTCCAAGCTTAATCCCTTTCTCCCAAGTCTGAATACAAACATCGGACCTTAAAAAGCACTAAGAAAACACGCAGAAATTCTGAATTATTATTAGGCTGTTGACTAGAGTTTTCGTATGATTTCAGCAAGCTCAGGCCTACGTGTGTTAGTGCCACCTACTCCAAGGATAGCAGTTTTAACCATACCTAGTTTAAGTGACAGCGACGGCGGAGTATATCTCTGTACGGCTTCATCTGCTGCTGGTATTACTGAAGAGGACTTTGCCATTAGCGTTGAAAGAGGCGACGTAAGCGACGAATATACACCTGGTTCGTACAAAGTGTATTATGTATTGAAAAAAATTGGTTGTCTGTAAAGTTGGCTTACTGACGATAGTTGAACGTGACAACGTCGTAAGAAAATACTGATGGAATGGTTGCATTTTTCAAAAGAAAATTTTAATTTTATTTGTTTGATAGATATTATCGTTGTTATAAACAATTGACACCACATTCACTTTTCACTGCACTTCATCCTTGCCGAAAACATGTAAATGTATTATTGTATAGAAGCTGTCCAAGCGGACTCATCGCTCACTCAAGTAGGAGACAGACAGAGGTCGAACGCGGAGGCCGACTTTGCCTCTTTGTCGCTCGTTCCGCGCTCTCGCTTGCACTTCAAGCCTTGAATGGAACGCCTCAGAGCGAGGCAACACCGCATACGTCATGTTTTTTCGTGCGTGCAGCCGGCTCCATCGAAGTATAACACGTTGTCACGTTAAAAATAAAGTGTTACAATAATCAACTGGTGTAATCTTCAATGATTTAACATTGATAAAAATATAGTGGTGTGGCAAATGTAATTATATCAACCAATTATCCATTAACCTCAGTTAATACCCATAACACTGATAAGCCCTATTTAGATTTTTTATTAACATTAAGTATTTTCTCATTCACTTTGAGCTTGTTATCTAAATAAACTAGAACATCACTAAATATGGCACCTGTCATTTTTCTGCAGTGAATTAATAAATAAATTTCTAGATACCAATCTGCATTTCTTGACTAATAGTATTAAGTTTAGTAGTATAGATTATAATTACCCTGAGTTAACAAAGCACTTTTACCTATTGGGTAATATTAAATTATTATTTTCAGACGACGGATACACACAAAGCATCCTCAGAGCTATTGAGCACCAGGAAGCGCGCATAAGGTTAGTCAATTCATGAGTTTACCTTTAAATTTGAATGCTCTTGTTTGAGAATCTATATAATATAAATTCAATCACCTTTTTCATTTAAAACCTATTTAATAATAATACAATCCTCTTTTTTTTTTTTTTTTTTAAAACACTGTCATATTATTAGATACATTCAACAATATTTTAGTATATTAAATTAAGAATTAAGATTACCTTCTCATCATTTGCATTTCTTTTTATTTCATTTTCACAATAACTATCATAATTTATTTGTAGAATTTGAAGAATGATTTAAAATTTCATCATTAGCAACAGTATTTTTGTTTTAGCAAATACTGTACTTATACTTATACTACGTGTGTTTACTTACATTTACATATTTAGCAATATTCTATTTTGTGTTATAATAGAACAGTCTATATACTCGTATATAAAAGGCAAAGGTGAATGACTGATCTATCGACGCACAGCTCTAACCACTTGACAGATCGGGCTGAAATGTTCCACACAGATAGTTATTACAGCGTAGGCATCCGCTAAGAAAGGATTTTTTTTAAATTCCAACCCTAAGAATGTTAAATGGGAGATGAAAGTTTGTATAAAATCTGAAACACAGAAATTTGTGAAACGCATATTTATTTAAAAATAAAGAAATACGTGTTTCACAAATTTTAATCATTTCAACTCCAAAGGCATCAAATAGGGCATGGAAATTTATATGAAAGTTTCAGATTTTTTTAATAAATCACGTTCATATTTTTTTATTAGCAGCAAGTCTTTTTCTTAAACCTTTGTAGTTAAAATTTACCAAATCAAAAATTAAACTTAACGTGAGTGAAGCCGCGGGCTAAAGCTAGTATATTATAACTATAGGCTGGGTAAAAACAAAATGGCACCCATTATCTATCTATCTCTATATATATATATTAAAGAGAAAGTGTGCGGGTATGTACCGTATAGGCTCCGAAACGGCTGGACCGAATTCAATGACTTTCAGGGAATCTCCGGATTGACCTAGCGAGTAATCCTGTAAAGTTTGGACGATCGGAGCACTCCTATTTTTGAACTGTCAAACTGTCAAATACAGCTTTTATTTACTTTGATGATATTCTATTGTTGGGTGGGTGTACATGGGTGTAGATAATGATCTTCACCCGCTCGAGAAGAGAATGAATACGGAGAGAAATAAATGATTTAATATATTATGAGACTTAAATTAAAAATTTAATGATGTAAGTTTATTGTTTAAATAAAATAAAGCAAAATCTAGCCCGGCGAAGCCGGCTGTGTACGCTAGTTGGTTATAAAACTTAGAGCACCACCACCGGGCGAACGAAATAACCTTGTATTGCCGAATTGACAGCAGGATTCTACTAAATACAATATCAGATGTTTTCGAATGGCAGTTCCAACGGGGTTTTGTTCTCGCCTAGTTCATTCGATGATTTTTTTGTTGTTCCAATTAATTACGTATTAATGGTTGATTCCATGGTCGTATATATCTTTCGAATTGTGAAATATACGTAATGTATAGCGAAAGCTTTCATTGTTTTTTATTATATGAAAGTTTCAGATTTTTTTAATAAATCACGTTCATATTTTTTTATTAGCAGCAAGTCTTTTTCTTAAACCTTTGTAGTTAAAATTTACCAAATCAAAAATTAAACTTAACGTGAGTGAAGCCGCGGGCTAAAGCTAGTATATTATAACTATAGGCTGGGTAAAAACAAAATGGCACCCATTATCTATCTATCTCTATATATATATATATTAAAGAGAAAGTGTGCGGGTATGTACCGTATAGGCTCCGAAACGGCTGGACCGAATTCAATGACTTTCAGGGAATCTCCGGATTGACCTAGCGAGTAATCCTGTAAAGTTTGGACGATCGGAGCACTCCTATTTTTGAACTGTCAAACTGTCAAATACAGCTTTTATTTACTTTGATGATATTCTATTGTTGGGTGGGTGTACATGGGTGTAGATAATGATCTTCACCCGCTCGAGAAGAGAATGAATACGGAGAGAAATAAATGATTTAATATATTATGAGACTTAAATTAAAAATTTAATGATGTAAGTTTATTGTTTAAATAAAATAAAGCAAAATCTAGCCCGGCGAAGCCGGCTGTGTACGCTAGTTGGTTATAAAACTTAGAGCACCACCACCGGGCGAACGAAATAACCTTGTATTGCCGAATTGACAGCAGGATTCTACTAAATACAATATCAGATGTTTTCGAATGGCAGTTCCAACGGGGTTTTGTTCTCGCCTAGTTCATTCGATGATTTTTTTGTTGTTCCAATTAATTACGTATTAATGGTTGATTCCATGGTCGTATATATCTTTCGAATTGTGAAATATACGTAATGTATAGCGAAAGCTTTCATTGTTTTTTATATATATACTTAGGCATTTAGATATATTTCCATTTAACAGCCGTAACCTGTATTACACGAAACAAATTCTCACAAATTATAACGTATTTCAGTTGCAATGCTTCGAATGAATTCGACGTGATTTGGGGGCGTGCCGACCGAAAACAATTGCAATACAACGCAAAGCAAGTCGGAAACGAGCTAATTTTCTACAATGTAAGTTTATTTCGATTATGCAAATCAAAACTAGTAGAAAATCAATTGACAAAGTTTTATTACAAAACAAAATTAATCTCGCCATACTTTGTAATATTTTCAGCTAAAATCTTGAGGTATTAACAGGCATGCTGATTACGCAAAATTGCGTCATTGCCAAGAAAGTCTTGGCAAATTGCGACTGCAACGCACTGAATACTATCATATTTTGCTTCAATGGTTGAGAAATCATTGAAGCAATTTGTATATGTCTTTGTATGTTATGTATCCTCTTTATACGCATAAATAATATAGCCTTGTACATGGCTCTCACTAATCGAGATTTACTCTACTAACGAAGATAGATTGTTGGTGTTTGTGAATTGGTTTGTAATTTTATATTGATCTTTATTTATAGGCATCAAAGAGCGATTCTGGTAAATACGAATGCAGTTTTATCAATCGGCGCACGAAAGAAGTCCAACAATCAGCTTACACTAGTCTTAAAGTCATAACTCCTCCAAAAATCACTCTAAGACCACCAGTACAAACAGCAAACCCTGGACAGTCACCAACGGTGGAATGCTTGGTAGAAGGAGATGATATTATTAGCATATCTTGGAGACCAGTCGACGCCTTTCCTTCCAGGTACATTTTATCAAAATATATTTGCGAATTTATCCAGATCAAAATAGTATCATCATTTTTAGATTAACTAAAAAAAATGTTTGTTTTGACTTTTGAGGTACGTTTTATCCCAGTTACCAATCGAAAAATATAATTTATTGCGTACAATTTCTCGTTGCTGCTGATGATTCAAAAACTGGGTGGTTTTAAATTAAACTGAAAAAGGTAATCGGACTTGTTACATCTATAACTATTTTATTTATAATAGCTAAACCCTTACCTTCTCTTTATTGAAAATATTTTATGTAATAAATTCTAACACAAAATATGGCCCGAATTAATTTGAATAATTTTACATTGTAGCCGAGTCCAATTCCGAGGTTCCACTTTGATATTCCGCCAAATTGAAGTTGAAGATGCTGGGAAGTATGAGTGCATTGCCACGAACAGTATAGCAAACCGAAGTAAAGTTGCAGAGGTTATCGTTAGTGGTGAGTATTTTTCATTTGCCAGTCACACTTTGCTTAATCACCTCGATATTCACAAAAAAGCACGTAGACAAATTATTCAAGTTATTGCACATACATACAATGTTTATAAACTTGTTCATCACAGGTCGTACATGTTGACTTGATTATTTTTCAAAGCACCCATTATAATAATTTGCTATGCCATGAGAAGATCACGAAGCGAGTTTACAATTTTCATCAACCCTCACATTAATTTTTAACGCAAACAAAGTGAATGTACCAATTGAGAATGTATATACTTGACTGCATGTTATAATAACCATTCATAGAAGATACTGATCAAGTGACATCGGAGTCAAACGATAACGAGCAGTTCGCGCACCTTGGAGCCGCCGTGCACCTGAGCTGCAATGTCTCGCAGCCCGACGTGCGGATTCAGTGGATGAAGGATGGCATGCCGGTGCCGCGAACCGTCAGCCAGAAGAACGATGGTTCGCTTTTCATTCGACTCGCCCAGAAATCTGACAGCGGTCGCTATGTTTGTCTCATTATAGACGCTTACGACGGGAGTTACACCACCAATTACATCAATCTCCACATCGAGGGTCAGTGCGAGTCGTAATAGCAAACGTTTCCTAATATTGTGGTCCAGTAGTAATATATCGTTTCAGTTCTTTACTACTTACTTAACATTTCTTCTTGCTTGGAAGCCATGTTATTTCACAATTTAATCTTGTTGGCATGCTTAGCGAATTTGATTAAGTATCTTTTAATTCCTTCTCTATTAATATTTTTTCTAACTAATTCAAAATCTTAGTACTGTTGTTATTATTTCGTAAAGTCTTGTCGCATATCGAAAGTACCTACCTACTAAAGTAAATAATAGCTGAAATGTTTTTATTTTATATGAAGGTACTAAATGCTTGGATGAGCATTTTCACTGCTATGATGACAGCGGTTGTATACATGAGGAACTTTTGTGCGACGGATTCAACGATTGTTTGGACTTTAGTGATGAAATCAATTGCATACAGAGAAAGAAGCGCCTTTCTAAGACGCTTCTGGATCCAAATACAATACCAACTGGTAAATTTGCAATGCGGGGGCGGAGTTGTGTGTCTCGGGTTTTCGGGTCATGTGCCGTCTATACTCAATTATCATTAATTGTATGAATGAATATTATATTCACTAGGTGTCTTAACAATGCGGTGAACTTTAAACGTGCATTGGTTACAGGAAATATTAACCAGTATATTTTATCTATGGGTATTGAGTTTTGTTTTGTATAATTAATAATAATAGTATAATTCTTATGAAACCTTATAAATGTTAAAAACCATCCTTTCTTTAGGATAACCTCTGCTTTTGCATGGTCATGCGTTTCATAGTATCAGTTTGTATTATTAAGAATTGTGGGTTATGTTTGTTTGTGTACGTTATGCTTGCCATAGATGGTAAATGTGTGTTTTCGGATTTTATATTAGTACCTACTACTCTTTTACTTTCAAATTCTTAGTTAATATCAGTTTCTTTAATGCACTTTCATAATTTTAGGACCCCGCACTCCAACCAACTCGGAAGCATTAGTGGCAATTGATCAAACAAGGAAGGCATTTAGAGTTGGAGAAAGAGTAGACGTACTTTGTAGAGCAAAATCTAGAGACGTAGCAGTAAAATGGGAGCGATTTGGCACAAACCAATTCGTCGAATCTAGAGTAAGTGGCATATTTAATTATGCATTCAAACTTTAAACTGTAGCCCGAACCGGGAAAAGATGTTGAAGAGAATTATCACGATTCATGGTCAAACTTGCTAAACACATGATCCATATTATTCTAAATACTAAATACTGACTTGAGGTCTTCCACCTGAATTCTTGGATGGAAGTTTCGATATTCCCCCATTGGGAACACGTAGGTATGCCCGACTGCAGATCACGAAGTTTTACTTGTATTAGAACTTTTTGTGGCAAAGCTCGTCCCAGGAAGGACCTACTACTGCCATGCTTATTTCTGTAACAAAGCAGCATTACTGTGTTCCAATCTGAAGGGCATCTATGGCGCTGTAGGACCGAATCTTTCGAGGACGTGTTCCTTGGATGACCTGGCTGGGCAGTGTAGCTCTGTTTATACGCGATAATTTTCCACCTACCATCAGCTCCGCCATACTTGTCCCGTCAGCTTTTAATATAAAAGAGCAACGAATTTCATTCCAAGCACTAAGTAACTACAAACTTACTAGGTACTTAGTATTTCTCTGTTAGGTAAATTCCTAGTACTAGCTCGGAGTAAGGAAATAGACTGCCCAGTACCATGCATCGAGCTTAATCCATAAAGCCGGTCGTTAAAGTCCGATAAACCGTGTTTAAGCTATGTATTAATATTTGTAAGTAATAAGCACTGGTACGTAAACGTGGATGATCAGTCAAGTTAGTCGGCAAGGTTTAGATAGACTCAGTATGGTAAAAATTCCATTATTATTTTCTCAACAGACCTACGGTGACGGCGCACTTCTATACATACCTGAAGTTCAAGAAGTGGACGCGGGTGTATATAGATGTACAGGTGTAGAGCGCAACGGATTTTCAACATACGACGATTTTAACCTTGAAGTTTTGCCAGGTAAAGATAAGAAAACCTAATTTGCTTTTTTAAAATAATCAACCGCTGCTTATTATATTTATAATAAGGAAGTTATGAAACTAAATAGATAATATAAAAACAAAATGATATTATAGTAGAGTAATATATCTCTAGTAAATTATTTTGCCAGGCCAGGCCTAATCTCAGCACTCTGAATTTTGTATTATGTTGAATTCAAATTATTATTTTTACCAATTTTAAGTTTACTAAGTTCCTCTCTATTTTTAGGGGAGAACAAACCCGTGTTTCCCACAAGTGACAGAGAAACAACATTTACTGTACGCTTGGGTAATATAATTGACTTGCCTTGCAACCATAATTTGGAAGAACCAGTATCTTATGAATGGAAACGAGAATACTCCCAGCTTCCAGCTAACATTCAACAGAACGATGTAAGTGTACACTAAACAATTTAATAGTCTCTTAATTCTCAGTATGAATTCTAAGGTCTGTTAACTAGATGCCAAAATTGACAGCACTTTTATGAAGAAATATCAATATCGCAGTCACAGAATGAAGAAACGAATCCGTGCGGATTATTTCGGCAGAATCCCCGCCAGAGATTTTAAACACCTTTATATTATATTCCTACAAACACCTATTATGTTGTCATAAAATGCATTGATAGATACACCCAAAACTGCCAGCCCGTGGAATTTCGGAACCGCAGATGTGTTTTTTAGATGCTGATTACGTAAGGTCACGGTAAAAGCATAAGGGCATATTAATGCTGGTGCTCCTACCAATTATGAGAACCTTGTAGAAGCATGTGGGCACTCAGTCTCGAATTGGATTGCGGAAACGGGGCTAGGTGACGTTGGCTACAGAAAATGAAGGTCAAACCTATCCGCACTATAATCACAACCTTCATATTTGCTTGCCAACTTCAAATTTGAAAAATATGAGATGATTTCATTTTAGCGTGTCCTACACTTGAATGGTGTAACGGAAGCAGACGCCGGTACCTACGTATGCCGAGTGACAAACAATCGGGCAAGGTCAGAAGCGCGAGCTACTTTACGTATTACCGGACTTGTGCCCAAGTTCAACGGCGACGGATGGGTTGCTCTACCAACTTTGCAGGATGCATACATGCACTTTGACATCGAAATTTCATTCAAGCCATCAGGTAAGAGCAACTTTTATAACGCACTTTTGACAGAATAGCCTTAAGTGTTAATATACAGGTAATTATCAGTGGCGTCCATAACGCAGGGTATAACATTAAATAAAAATAGAGAAATAACAAGCCTACCCCTAAGTTTTTATAACTCCTACTGGAGATTTTCTTAATTTTATATCATCTGCATACCCTGAGCATCATACCCTCTACACACGCCACTGGTACTTATATGATTCCCTTGTTAGTTTAGTGGTTCGAATAGATACCAAGATTTTGTGGGTTCAATTTCCAGGGTTTCTATTATTAAATTACAGCCAGTTAGGAGATTGGTATCTTTCACCCCATTGCTTTAAAGAGCCCACATTACATTGGCCCTGTTCTTTTCATTGGAGCATTATGTAGGAATATAAACTCCAGTCTCCATTAGCTCAGACGTTTAAATTATTAAGGCATTAAAATTATTAAATAGTGAGAAAACAAATGACTTGTGGGGAATTTACGGTAACGTTTATTGATATAATTGCACCTGAAGCAAATATCCTATCAAGATTTAAAATTAGTAAAGGATTATATTTTATTTATTTCAGATCAAAACGGAGTAATCTTTTACAACGCTCAAAACAATAATGGTACAGGCGATTACATGATTCTTCAGCTCGTAGATGGTATCCCAGTGCTCACTGTTAAGTTCGACACAGCTACGCCTCTGACTGTAACTGGTGATCGACCAATACAACTTAACGTATGGCATACAATTCGTTTGAGCAGAAGTGGTCCCCAAGGTAAGTTAAATAACCTGTATTTAATTTCAAGTAACAAACAATCTAAGATCATTTATGGGTTTCACGATGATAACTTTCTTTCCTAATATTATTAAGAGGAAATATTTAAATATATATTTTTTAATAATAGGCTCCGAAAGTACTGATTTTAACTATTTCTTTACTCAATGAAAGCAACATTATCACGAAATGACATAGTCTATAATTAAATGGAAAAAAAATATTTTAATCCTTTGGAAAAATGCAATAATGTAACCCAAAGTAGCAAGATTTTACCTTTACTTCGAGTGCGCTGAGAAAACTATTGGTACATCAAAATTATGTGTTACGTAGTGTTACATGTGTTTTTGGTCTGCAGTGACCATGGCTGTGGACAACACTGGTCCATTCGTCGGGGAACTCTCTTCATATACAGTTTTGGACTTGAACGCGCCACTGTACATTGGTGGCTTGCCAGACCAGCGCCCACCTGAACTTATACGTTCTACCGGGTAAGTCACTAACGTTATCTCATTCCACTATCGATGTAGTTATGCTGGAAGCTTTCCGATAACACCTTATTATTTGTGGTATTATTAATTCTTCAACTCAATAGGGTTCTATTTAGTATTTTTATTTCTATATTCGTTGAGGGCCGATTGGCGCAGTGTGCAGCGACCCTGCTTTCTGAGTCCAAGGCCGAGGATTAGATTCCCACAACTGGGCAATGTTTGTATGATGAACATGAGTGTTTTTCAGTGTCTGGGTTTATCTATATGTTATAAGTTTTTATATTTATTTAGCATAAAATTATTCTTCTGTTGTCTTAGTACCCATAACACAACCTACGCTTACTTTGGGGCTAGATGTGTCATAGTAAAGTTATATATTTATTTCTATATTCTTTAATGCAACAGGGTTCTGTGTCGCCTCATTATCAATGTCTGTTACAAAAAAAAACTTGCAAAATTGTGTCTGGTGGGAGGCTTAGGCTGTGGCTAGTTACCACCCTACCAACCAAGACGTGCCGCTAAGTGATTTAGCGTTCCGGTACGATGTTGCGTAGAAGAGTTTAAGACTGCATCACTTACCCCCAGGTGAGATTGCAGTCTAGGGCTAACCTGGGGTGGGAGAAATAAATGTCGACAGCGAAAGGTGGAGGTCATTTCAATCCATAAGCGCTTAGTGCCATACCTATTGAGACAAATTAATAAAATAAATCCTTGATAAAAATGTAGCGTAAAATCGAAGTTAATCTGTAATTATGTGTAATTTCCCTAAAAAACTAAGCTAAAGTTATGAAAATAAAGTGATATTTTATTCGAAAATTTAACACCGATCTAATATTCGTCCGGTGGGAGGCTTTGGCCGTGGCTAGTTACCACCATATCGACAAAGACGTGCCGCTAAGCGATTAAGTGCTCCGGTGTGCTGTCGCGTGGAAACCAATTAGGGGTATGACTAACATGCTCTCTGACAGGTTAGCCCGCTACCATCTTAGACTGAAACATCATGTACCACCAGGTGAGATTGCAATCAAGAAGAAGAAGAAACAATTTATTGCACGTATAACATACAGGAAAAGAACCAGTAAGGAGTACACAGTACACAATGTAGACATGCTAAGGCGGCCTTATTGCTGCAAGAAATGGAATAAAAAAAAATCCAAACCTAACAGTTTCCGTCTTTCTTTAGATTCGTCGGTTGCGTTAGCATGTTGATATTGGGGAAAGAAGAAAAGGTTATAATGGACAGTAACAATCAGCCGCATAACGTTTACGACTGCGACACCTGCAATCCCAATCAATGTCTCAACGGTGGTATATGTCAGGTAAATAAAACCTTTTTTTACTTAATCATATTAATATGCTGATTGTAGTTCACGTCAGTTTACGCACTTATCTTTTTAACCGACTGCAGGAGGAGGTTCTCAGTTCGTCGGATTTTTTTTTTTTTTACTACTAGAAGACACCTGAACCGATTTGAAAAATTCTTTTTTTTTTGTGTTTAAAGGGCAAACGTTCCAGGTAGTTCCATTTAACTCGAAATCGGTCGAGCTGTTATCAAACAATCAACAATAATGTAACCCAAAGTAGCAATTTTTTTTGCTTATTAGTTCGTTTGCTTATATTGAAGTCGGTTTTTTTTTTAAATAAATTAATCAATATTAATGAATCCTCAAACACATGCCACTTGCTCAAACACACCACCTGCCTGAATAGCTCTGTTTGATTGGCAACTGATCTTGCAGATCACCCATTGAGTTAAGAACATACAGAATCTTCATTCAGCCATTATTATATGCAGTGTATTGTGTCCAAAAACCGTTAATGTAAAAAAAAAGTCAATTTATTTGCCAAAGTAATTAAAGTTTGATTTCATCTGATAATTAAACAGGAGGCCCGTAACGATCGAGGATACACTTGCCTATGTCCGACGGGCTTTGCGGGACAGAACTGCGATCGCCCAGGTGAAGCCTGCCATCAGGGCCTCTGCGGAGCCGGAAAATGTATCGACACGCTCGATGGATACAAGTGCATTTGCCCCGTCACTTTCACGGGCAAAAAGTAAGTGATCATTGTTATTTTTCAAGACGTTTATCTTTAAAAAGATCGGTTTAGTAAAAATATATAACTGCCTCGTTGGTCTAGTGGTTACCATGTTAAACTGCGGATCCCGAGGTCCTGGGTTCGAATCACGGGCCGGGCCAAGAATCTTAAAAAAAAGAAAAAAGAAAAAACGATTTTTTTTCTGTTAAAGAATTTTTATTACCAGCCGGAATTTGAAAAAAATGTCAACCACCGTGCCTCGGAGAGCACGTTTAGCCCTCTTTGAGAGACGAGACCTGTGCCCAGCATGTTAGGAGGATGCGGATGATGAATAAAAATATAGTCTCATGAATATGAATTACTTTCTCTTTTGTGGATTGCAAAGATGACTTTATAACAAAAACATTTTCGTGATAATTTATGTATCGCTGCAACCCTAAGTTAAAGTCATTTATTATTTTATTTATGCACAAACATAACACGTAACCCTTGGAAGGCATAAGTGAACTAAATGGAAACTAAGGGTTACAGTCTCTTAGTTTCCGACTAGAAAAAATTTGTATAGTCTGAAAGCAGCTAATCTCGCAACAGTTTCTCTGGTATGATTATGACGACTAGTTACATATGCAATCTTAACGTAAACTGAAGGAAACAGACTAAAATATATATGTATTGCATAAATATATATAAGTATATATAAATATATATTGCGATTATGCAATTATTATACATACATGCATATTATATATACATACATACATTCTCCTTTGGTTTGAGATCTTGTGTATTTTTCTCTCCATTTCGTTTGCGCGTGCAGTTTAGAGTTTTTACTTCGCCCAACAAGTCTCATTAACATATTCTTTATTACTTACTTATATTTTTGTTTTTAGTTGCGACGTGAAACAAAACATAGATTACCCAGCGTTCACGGGAAGCGCGTATCTGGCGATTAAACCACCAAACACCACTCGGTTCTTGCTTATGTCTATGAAAATCAAAGCAAAGGCGCCTATAGCTGATGGTATTATAATGTACTGCGCTCAATCATCGCGCGGCTATGGAGGTTTCACTTCGTTGGCGGTGCGTGATGGCCGCCTCGAGTTCCGCTACGACGTCGGAGATGGTGAGTTGAGTGGATTAATTACCAACGAGTATATTGACTCTCAACATAGCTCAACGAGTCGCGAAGCTGAAGTGGCAATGGGCCGGGCACATAGTTCGGAGAAAGGATGGACGTTGGGGTCCCAAGGTGCTGGAATGGTCCCAAGGTGCAGCCCCGACCTGGTAAGCGCAGCGTTGGTCGACCCCCAACGAAGTGGACAGACGACATTAAGCGCGTCGCAGGCAGCCGCTGGATCCAAGCGGCTCAGAACCGTGGAATTTTAAACTCCCTACAAAAGACCTATGTCCAGCAGTGGACGTCTATCGATTGATGTGATGATGATGATATTGACTCTCATAAGCCGTAAAAGCCTAGTGTTCTGGCTGATGACTTCAATGATGATGGTGACGAGCCGAGTCGTGCGTACTAAACGTGACCACGTCATACTACTTAAAAGACTACTATTCCGCCAGGGCTGTTCAGTAGCTATAAGATATATACTAAGATCTTAGAGGTAGCAGTATAATTTCGTTATTCTCGATCAAAAATACATTAGGCCGAATTACTATGTGAAGCGGTGATAGCCCAGTGGGTAGGACTTCGACTTCGCTTTTGGGGAGCCGAGTTCGAATCCCAGCACGAACCTCTAACTTTTATAAGTTGGGTGCGTTTTAAGTAATCTGTGGCGGTACCCCGCGCGGTAGGATTCGGGAGCGTTCGTGGTAGCTCGAGTCCGTTTGGCTATTGGGATTCGCCAGTGTGTCATGGACTCTGCAGTAGGTGGCACGCGCGAACGCGTCGCGGTAACTCGCACACCACGCCGCGCGGTTAATTTTAGTTTGTTGATTTGTTTAGTCATTTAACTTTGTAACTTACCTAAGAACCAATTATAACGATACTTCATATATGTGGGTTTCATTACTATCGCACGCCTATAAATCAAAAAAGCACTTGATTTAACGGTGAAGGAAAACATCGCGAGGAAACTAGCACGCCTGAGAGCTCTACATAACGTTCTCAAAGGTGACGTCCACCAATCAGCACTAGGCCATCCCCCCTTCTCAGTGTAGGAGGAGCCCCGTGCTCTGTAGTGAACCGTTAATGGGTTAATATGTTGTTGATGATGATGATGATTTACAAAGTGTTCACTATAAACTGCACCCATCGATACATCTATTACCGTCAAAACACGGCCGCCTAAAATTCTTTTTTTTTTTCAGGAAATGTTCCAATCATATTGACCAGCAACATGACCTTACAGCCCAATGAATGGACTGATGTGCGTATTACCCGCGTGGGAACAGTGGTTTCTTTGAGGATACACATGATACACAACTACAACGCCACTTTGACTTCGGCAAAGGTAACTATTATAAATTATTCTGTAAACTTACATTTATGTCACTCCAATCGACGTGGTCATTTGAACAAAACTTCAAAGAAAAACTTACAAGGATCGAGAATACTAGATGTAATAGATTATTTTCTTACGCTCGCGCTAATTTCAAGGACAATTATTTTGATGACTGACAATGACTGTTATTCTATCTCAAGCAAAATAATAGAAGAGTGAGTTATTACTAAAGGGTAAATTAATTAGAGTATCATCCCGACTCAGTGGTAGGACGAGGAAAGACAATTTCCTCACGTGCCACTGGTGAAACGAGTTGGGCGCACGACGGGGGGTTTAAAGTTGATAAACTGTTAATGTTAGCGATTAAGATTAATAATACATAATAGTACTAAAGTGACTTATCTGAAGGTTCATAAGAATTCTTTGTTTCAAATTATGAAACCTAATGTTTTAGTCAATTTCGCGCGACATCCTTAAAAAATCTTTATTGGTGGAACTTACACTGCGCATTACAGGATACATAAGACTTTATGCATATAGGTTTTATATGGGTGTTAGATTTATAACATACTAGCTGGCCCCAGCGCCATCTGTCGGACTGATTTGTGAATCTAAACCATCCAGGGTGCCACCCAAACGCATACCGAAAAATTCATTCAAAGCCGACTAGGAGGAGTTCTGTGACATACACACGCACACAAGAAATATATATATATATATATATATATATATATATATATAAATATATTTATATATATTTATATAAATATATATGTTGCTTAACTAGTCCTTTTATTACAGGATCTCTACTTAGAGACTCCAATGTTCGTGGGAGGAGTCGACGACACAATCATTCTCAACAACAACACCGGTGTTACTGGAGGATTCAGCGGATGTATCAAGGATGTAAGTTAACATATGTTTTACAGCTAGTAACAGGACATAAGTGCAAATGCAACTTAATCGCATTCCTTGTTACAGAAAATTTATATATAGTAAAATACGGATAACTTTTATTTCTTTTTTGTTTTTTTTTAGGTTTCCCTCCATGGCGACCAATTGGATCTTATTAACGATTCAATTCTTTCGGCAAATGTACAAGAGTGCGTTAATCTCATCCGTGGTGACATTCAGGTAATACATTAAATACAATATCAATAACATCATAACAATACTATCGTTTTCTCATTATTTCTATTTGTTTAGACAGAGGCATATAATATTTTTTTTATTAGTTTATTTTTTTTTATTTCATTTTATGAATATCTAGTACATGTTTTATGAATCGTTAGAAGATACTCAGCATAAATTCGGATTTTATACCTTATATCCTTTTAAATCACTTTGTTACACAGGGCCTTTAAGAACACAACTAAGTCGAACTAGGTATTTACCTCACACCGTGGAAAGTGAGAATTGTAGTATCTAAGTAATTTTCGCGGAATTAGCTCAGATCGAAACAGCAACAGACATTTTTTTTTATCATTAGTCAGAAAATATTGTACTATTTTGTTAAGAATGTCTACTCTTGATTAATAAATATATAGACTTTAAATATTTCAACTGCGTGCCAACTTTCTTTCTGCAATATCATCACGGTGTTTTGTTCTGTAATTTAAATTCATAAAGCAAATTGCAATCTATGAAAGATAACTCAAAATGGATAACGTGGTTAAATTGAATGTAAAGTCACGTTCACGGCCAACATAGGCTGGGGACAAAAATTTTATCCCACTATTATATCCACAGACGAGGCATAACATTTGCTTGACCACCTGCCAAAGTACGGCAACATGGATAAGGAGAAATTGAATTTTTTAATGTTACACTTACATTATTTTACTTGTCCGACCATGCTCAGAGAATGGGTTAAATTGCGGGAGTAGATAAACATTTCGTCTTTTTCCCGTAAAGAAAATGTCGCCTATCTGGTACGGCAGTACCAGATGGACATATCTCTTAACCAGCGTTTTCCACGTCATTAGGGGTACGCAAGTTCAGGTTATCTGATATGCTTTTTAATTCTTGAACATATAAGGTCTAGAAAAAAGAGTAAGCCCCTGAGATATGTAAGTATTTTTCACAAAATTCCAAATATCTATCACTAATAATAATTATCACCATTTAGTTTGAAAGTCTCTGCTCCCAATGCCGCAACGGTGGGTATTGCCTGAACGTCGACTCCTCATCTTGCACGTGTGAGCCCGGATACAGCGGAGTTTACTGCGAGAACCGTATCCCCACGAACTCTCGAGCACAAGATGACCCGTGTGCGTCTCAGCCTTGCCGGAACGGAGGCACCTGCAGGCTGGACCGCTCGGCTGTCCAGGGATACAGTTGTGACTGCCAGCTTGGATTTAGTGGGCACAACTGCTTGACATGTAAGTGGAACATTGATTTTAAAATGACGGCCGACTGGCGCAGTCGGCAGCGACCCTGATTTCCGAGTCAAAGGCCGTGGGTTCGATTCCCACAACTGGAAAATGTTTATGTGATGAACATGAATGTTTTTCAGTGTCTGGGTGCTTATCTGTATATTATAAGTATTTATCAGCATTAAAATATTCATCAGTTAACTTAGCACCCATAACGCAAGCTACGCTTACTTTGTGGCTAGATGACGATGTGTGTATCTACTTAGTATATTTATTTATTTATTATTTATTATAAAAAAGTGCAATAATGTTTATACTCTTTTTTGGTACATAAAGTAAAAAAATAAACACTTAAAGTAGGTAGGAGACAAAGGCGAAGGATTAGGAAAAGGAATAAAAGATGACCAAAAATTATGCAAACACTCTAGCATGTATATTAATCAGTTGTTGACTGTACAACACCTAATTACAGAATGAAGAACGCATCAAAAGCTATTTATGCTTATTCCCTCTAGATTATATACGGACTCTGACCTAACTAATGGTTACACCCACTAAGAGTTTTGACAAAACCTTCGGGACGTAAATGAGTAGAGACTAGATTTACACCAATCGGATATTTAGGCCGGCTATCGCAGTTTTTAGCGAATTAAGCCTAAATATTCAGTGTACAGCAAGATTAAATATAAAAATATTTTGCAGCATTTGAACTACTACAAAGCGTTTCATTCGACGGCAACGGATTCCTTGCCCTGCCCCCTGATTACTTGCAGTACACCACGCTAAACCAAGAACCCGCACTGGTAGCCCTTGCGTTCAACACGAAATATGATGGTGTGCTTTTGTACCAGCATGAAGAGAAGTTGAGGTACGGCGGTGACTTCATCCTGTTGCGAGGTATGTCCTTTTCAGATACATAATTTACATTATTACCATCGTACGAATTAAGAATAACGTATAATGTATTTTTATTTTTTAGTGAATGACAGCGTAGTTGTCGTAGATTGGGATTTGGGTGGCGGAAGGAACAGTCTATCAATACCAGAAATCCTCGTTACCGATGAAGAACGTCACGAAGTGAGTAAAATAATTACGAAAACGTACTTGTTAACGAAAGTTGAATAATTTAACGGCTCAGGTCAAGTTAAATTTTATTAATAATTCTAAATTAGTTCCAAATTAGAATTGACCAACTTACCATACATCCAGATTGAAACTTTACCTTTAACTTCGTTTTAAAGTATGCAATCAAGTAACTGCGCTCTTTTTGTTTAGTAATAATCAACTAAACATTTTCACGGCCCACTAAAAGGCACGGGTCTCCTCTCACAATGCGAAGGGTTACCGACGTGGACCATTAATCTGGCCAAGTGCGGATTCTCGGACTGCACACATCTTTGTGAACATTATGGGAAACTCTCTCTCTCTCTCTCTGGCATGCAGGTTTTACTTGCGATGTTTTCCTTCATTAATAAATCAAATGATATTTAATTGCTTTAATTAAAAACGCGCATAACTCCAAAAAATTGCGGTTCCGGGGATCGCTCTCGGTGACTCGGTGGCAACAATGGCTTGATCGATGTTTTACATAAATTTTAATATTTCTGTGTTTGTTTTACAGATCTATCTTCAACTGTATAAGGATGGAGCGGTGGAGCTCACAGTGGACAAAAACCCACGAATGGCACTAAGCAATGGAATTTCTAACGTTATGAACGCTGACTCGAAAATCTATTTAGGTACGTTCACGTCCATAATTTTACACAATGACTTCTAATATTAAATAACTAGCGGATAGACATCGTCCTGCAGCGTCAAATATAACATATACTTATAGATTCACAAAATTTCGTAACATACCATCAGCGTCACCAACCGAGTCAACGGGTTTAAAGGTATTTCTTGATGCTAAATCGAGATGGAACAAAAAAATCTGGATACCCTAATCGTATACTTTAAGTCGAGCCGTTTCTGAGGAGTGCGATCGCAAACACACGCAAGCAAGAGATTTTATTTATGAGATTTTATAATACCTTCGAGACCGAGACATCGATGGCAAACAAGAGGCAGATTTTTTACAGTATCGAGCTAGTACGAAGAATATAAGCACCTCGCAGCATTCTATGACTATTTAATTTTTTATCTATGTCTCTTTATTTAATTATAGAGTGGATGTCCATTTACCAAAACTGGTCAGGTCTGGTAGGAGGCTCCGGCCGTGGCTAGTTACCAACATACCGACAAAGAAGTGCCGCTAAGCGATTTAACGTTCCGGTGTTTTGTCGTGTATAAACGTTAAAATAACTGCCATAATCCTTAACAGGTTAGCCCGCTACCATCTTAGACTGCATCATCACTAACCGACAGGCGAGATTGCAGTCAAGGCCTAACTTTATGAGTAATAAAAAAAAAACTAAGACCACACACAAAGTTAGAACAGGCATTTATTTTCTTTCCCTCAATTGATACCCAAGGATACCCAATCGTAATACTCAATCTTAAAAGGGAAACAAAACAAAAAGAGTTATTTAAATAGATGCCTCATGTTTACCATATATTTTTAGGTGGAATCCCAGACCATTTGAATACTGAAAACTACTATCCAGGCTTCAGAGGTTGTATAGAGCAAGTTGAATTCAGCGCCGGTCGTAGCCTCAATCTCGTTGACGTCGCCGTCGGTGGTAAAAACGTAGAAAGATGCAAAAAGTAAGTACTTACCAATTATTACTAAAGTGCCAGTAATTTGGAGGAACATTAGATGTTACAATATTTAATGAAGACATGTAAATATTGTGACAAACTATGTTAATTATTAGAAATATTTATTTTAGTTAAGGTATCAAATATAATGAAACTGTTGATCATGAATTACATTAGTGAACCGTTACGAAACTCATGCATTCATTTAATTATCAACTTATACTAATATCAAAATACTAACAACGGATCGACCTAGAAAATCATTTAATATTTCATGTTACTAACAAAACTTACCTGTTTATTCCATGCTGCTTGGATTCTTCAGCTCCATGTTTCCTGACGTATATCCATTCTTCGAAGAGTTCGAAGTTTTTGAGTCACCTCCACCTAGATATCACTTTAATTCCAACAACAGGCTTGCTCTCTCACATGGTCCGTTAGTCGCCCTATTGCCGTCCTTGATAAGCTTTATGTATTTACTTAGAGGATGTATCTTTTCACATTTCCACTGCTAATTTGGAAGTGGTACGTAATTAGTGATTAAGTAATTTAATATAAGCATACAGGGTGAAATATTTCAGCTCCGTTTTTATAATAGGATCTATAATATTTTTTGGTATGTTCTTCTGAAGACAGTCAATTATAACAATACGGTTGTACACAAATCTCGAAAACTATAGCTACTGAGACCGTTCCTTTTTAAAGACCTGGGTTTTTAAAAAGTATCGCACTTTTGGGCCTACCAATTTTGTTTCATATAAATAAATAGCTCACCCTGTATGTTTATGGGTTAATCATATAACTGTTGTAGTTTTTGTTCAATTAATTCTCAATTCAAATGGTTAAATTAAAATGAATGCTGTTAAAATCAATTTCTAAATATCATTTGTGTGTGTATTGTTTTTTTTTACTCATTTTCTTAATGCATATAGGTAATTTGAATTAAAATATTTTGCATGCGTTGAATATCTGTCTCAACGTTATTAATCGAAGAAAATTAACTATCAAAATGGTGGTTATAAGTTAATTCATATTCATATTTTAAACTAGATGAACCGTTGCACATCGTAATACCTAAAATCGCCATAAATTTAAGAAAATAATATCAAGTGCAATTGCCGTATCAAAGATTTTTTAATTTCCAAGCTTAATTACCCTTGGTTCCCAACGGTAGCCAGCGATGGTTGCCACTAAAAAGGTCCTCTCTCCTAACTGTAAATAACAATTATAGTACTAATTAAATTAAAAAGTATGGTTATTTTGACTATCGCATATCTATCATTGTAAAGAAAATATTTGTAATACTATTTGTTTTTATTTAGGTAGATGACCCCCTCAATCAACAACGAGCCATCTCAGTACATGACTCCAGGTTAGTATTGTTCTGCTAGGCAAACATTTTAACGTAACTAATATGTGAATATACGATATTACACTACACCATAAAACGTAGAAAAGAACGGCAGAAAAGATAGAGTTTCATTATCTAATTCCTGAGATTTTAACCTTTAGCAGATTTAAGCCAATTTTCTATACTCAATCTATCCGTAATCGATAAAAGATTACAGTTTGAATAAGGAAAGCGGTGGTTGATAATACAAATTACTAAATTTCTAACAAGCATATGTCAAGCCCATTTAAAAATATGTACAATTATTTTTTCAGATGACAACCTTCTTAGTCCAGTTAACTACGATGTCCAATATATGAAGGAACATGCTGTAATCTCTCTACGTTCGTTTAAAGTTCCAAGCAAAATGTCAATTGATAAAAATATTAGTATTTAAGTAGCAAATGCATTTGTTTGATTCAGTATCATTTGTTGTTGTTTCACTTTCACGGTTTAAACTTTAGTAGAGATTTTATTATGATGTCGTAATTATCGGATCGTCGTAATTAGTATTAAGGTAAATTCACCATTCAGGACAATACTTCTAGCTTAGATAAGACTACTTAGATAACTGGAAATGATTGGGACGAGAAACTTCAACGAGTTTGTGATAATAATATTTATGTCTCAAGCATACCAGATGAAGCTCTTCTCTTTGGAGCGATATAATATTATATTATGGTGCCATAAAATTTTTATGTAATGTAATTGTTGTAGTTAGGAATCTATTTACCATGTATTTTTTTCTCCGCTTATTATGCTTTCATTTCTACCAAACAGTTACAGATATAATATTATATTATCTAATAAACATTAGGTGTATTTCCAAATTGATTCATTTTATTATTGATTAAGATTTAATTAAGTGACCGTTTTGCTATTTTCTATGACATCATGTGCCAAATCTGGTTTGACCTCAATTTAATTTCTGCCACTGCCATTTTTTTTGCTTTTTTTATCCTATTTCTTAAGATAAGTAAGTAGCACTCACCTAATACAGCTACGTTACTTTTAAATATTTAGATACTATGATTACTCTTTTTGTAATATTTGTATATTGTTTTAGCCAAATCAACTGCGGTCGCATTTAACTTAAATATATCCCCAGTTATTTGTTTATCTTTTTTTACAGTTTTTATATAATATTACAAAACATTACTTGCATGTAATGTGTTTACTGGATTTAGCTTAGCTAAGACTTCAGGGGCACAATATGCAACTTTTATGAGTGGCTATTGCATAATTACTATTAAAATAGATACTTTTACTTTATAATAAATAAAATAAAATAAAGGAGTATATTAAATAACATTTTAAAAACTTATATTATGAATGTGTGTAAAAGTTATCATATTTCACTTTTATTCAATGTTTACTTGCGTACTGCAGCCTAGTGAGCAAATAACAATAAAATGAAAAGTATCAACAATAACTGTTTTGTTTTATTTAAAACTCCAAATGACTTACGACCTTATATTATTGTTTCTACTTCATAGCTTTGTAAGGTCTACAAAGATACAGTGTATTTTTTTATTTTAGTATAATGTGTTTATTTATAGGGCACGTGAATTTTTTGTAACAGCCGGTCTCGAAGGCCTTTTTGGTTGCAATCATCCAACCAATTGACACATTTCTTTTCAACATTATAGTAAATATCGTTTGGTACAACAGTCACAAAGGGATCCGATGAGTCTGATCTTATTACTAAAAAGTCGTTTCTGCCCTTTTTTTGCACGTACGGCTTGTCTAGTATAGCTGAGGACTTTTTAGCCAAGGCGTTTATGAGTTCGTCTTCTACCAAAGCTGCTAATTCATCTTTCGCATCCATTGCAGGAGCTTCTTCATTATATCCTGCAGCTTCTTGTCGTAACCAATTCTTAAATTGTTCAACATTTACAGTATTCGACAGGGATTTATAAAAATATCGAATATTATCGTTGGACCTATCATGCTTTCTACCATTGAATGGTATATTCTCCTCAGATCGAGTTATTGCTCCAAATATTTTCCGAATGTATTCCCGTTCTAAGTCTCTTTCACCTGAATCTTGAATGTAAGTTCTTTTACAGAGTACTAAAGAACTACAGAGTATTAGTTGTACAACCATTAATATTTCTGTCAGATGAATACGACACATGGTTCTTTAAAGATTGAGACAGATGTTAGCCCTTAATCTTTTTATCACTTTGTATGTAGAGTGCCTGTAGCCTTAGTACAAGTTTTTCACTCTCGCAATCGAGCAGTCGTTTTCGCATTTCAAACTCTGTATCGCTAAAGAAAAATGGGCCTAATGTCACTCGTTTTATAGTCCCAAATCCTGTACTTCTGTTAAAAGCCCGACCTAAAGAAATGTAGGTATGAATGAGCTTTAATGCAATGCAGATACGATAGATACACTTTACTCTGATGTTCAAGTACTTCAGTACTCGAAAACGACTCTTCGATTGCGAGCGAGCAGATCTTGTGCTAAGGCTGCTGTTCTCAAGTATGTACACGTAATAATAAAGTGCAATCGCGTGTGAAATTATAAGTGGCAAGAATTTCTCATTTCAAAAACTAACTACGCGTAAAATTCATTCGAGTTAATACAAAAAGTAAGTTAATTTGAAAAGAAAGTTATTGACTAATTTTAGAAAATTTGTTAACTCTTATGTTGTGACCCATATAACATTAGGTAGGTGAGATGATGATGATGATGCGTCGGCGTGTTGGATGAACCATTTGAAACTGTATAAGTAGAACTAAAATTCTAGTTAGTACCCGTACCTACACGAAAAGGTTTTGATGTTTTTTTTCTCGCTCTTAATAATGTTAATAATGGCAATACTCTTATCACATTTCAATTGTGGTATGTTACAAAACCCTAAACAAGCTTGATTGACACAATTGCCGTTATGTTGAATTAATTAAATTATTAAATAAATAAATCAGGTATAGTCATCCGAGGCAGTTTAAAAGAAATGCAGATTGGTAGACTTCAAATGGTTTTAAGAACGTTAATAGGGATATTATGGGAATTTCTGAAGTATTTCAATAGAATGATACCTACATTCTATTTTTTTTTTAGTTATTTATTTATTTATTAACTCATTACACATAATATACATCACAGGTCTTAATTTAAAGGTGTAAGCATAAACTCAAAAAAATTTTTGTACACCCAGCCGTTGACAAATTTCTATTGAAATACTTCAGAAATTTCCACAAATTAGGGGGTATTAAAACAAAAATGTCTTAGTTCAGTCACGAATGTTTTAATAAACTAAGCTGGGAAGTTCTAACGGCGTAAGACAAAGTTTGAAATTTAAAAAAGCATCTTCTCTTTTGGTTTGTAAGTTAAGAAAAAGTCTCTGAACTGAGGCACTACCACAGGAGTCTGGCCTGGCAATCCGCAGTTGGTAAGAGTCTCGCGAACTTTTTCTTCGTCCAGTTCTTTCATTTCACATACATCTGTTAGGAATTCATTCCACTCGTCCCAGTCAAGTTCTGTTTTACTGGGGATAAAATTAAAATTTTAATCGAATTTATTCTTAAAATATGGCTGAAAAACATACAGAACGTTTGGTTTTTGTTTGAAGAGTTCCATCATATCATTCATAGATATTCACCATATGTCGGTTCATCTAAGGAACTTAGTACCAACTGAGTACCAGACTTGAAGGAAAATTATATCGAAGAGATGCCATTTAATAATAAGGCTTTAATATATAGACCGACGCTTGAATGTCAATCACACGTGATCGTAGGTAAGGATGGTTGGCGCGCTTAGATGAATGCCTTTCCATTTATTGTTTGAAGGAACCCATATTATAGGTATGAACCCATATTATAGGTATGAAGGGCATTTCAAATATTTGCGGTGTGTATATATGTAATATTTTCGGAATCAAATATCTCTGTTTAATCTATATAGGATATCATCTAAGTAGGTATGTAACGGGTGTTACTCGTAGTTCGATGTTCGTAGCTGTCAGGCGACTCTGCGACGGTATACCAAACGTTGAAGTCTACTGACCAGCAGGAAAAGATTCGCTGCCCCAAAAATTAATGGAATTAAATAATATTATCCACAGTTTTAATATAAAGCAAGGCAGGCATATTGGCAGGCATAAAGAAAGAAACTAAAACATTTATCCAATAGATATTAGACATTTAGTGGACGAAGCGTTTTTGCGTGGCAATGTTACAACATGATTATTATGCTTTAGCTCTATCCCATAGGAACTAAGCCTCTTTCTGGGATAAAAATTACATTCACTCTAACTTCTGCTTGCGCCGCCTTTGCAGCCTGCTGTCCAGGACCATGGCCCTTTTAGCCCTTGGTTAAAATACACCATGCTACTGACTATTGCCTCCTAATCGCTGAGATTCCTAGCAACACGATCTACTGAAACAAAACCAAGAAGCTGTTACTTGGCAGAGTCGTATACTTAGTAACTGGCCACAGTATTCCATACACGATTTTACTTGGGCTTGGTACAGAGTAAAAAGCTCAGGTTGGACTAGGTATCCTACCCACCTAATACCGTCTCCATGCGTGTTTCACTCGAGAAGAACATGAAGGATAAGATGCTAACAATACCTCATCTCATCTCAGACTGCCGCATTATATCACCATACCAGGTCTGTAGCCTTAGTACAAGACGTGCTAGCTCGCAATCGATTCGAATATTAAACTCTGGTATCGTCATAGTAAATAGACCTAATGTCACACGTTTAAGAGGACCAATCTTGTACTTTTATTTTTCAAGTAAGCACAATAAGAAGAATTTAACTACGTTGTTCAAGTATTTCCCTACTCGAAAACGACTACTCGATTGCGAGCGATCAAAACTTAGCTAAGGCGGGATCCCGGCGGGACGAGAGTGCAGAGGCAACCGACATAACCACACAGTGATTAGAAGTGCCTACGTATAAGGGTTTTAATTATAAAATAAAAGATACAAGGAATGAATCGTTTAAAAGCCGCTTTGCGTTGTAAACCAACTGACTTTTGATAGTTCCTGTAACTTACCTGAATTTATTGAATGCGATGCCGGTATCGGTCATTGTTAATTTTCTGTCTTCCAACAGTTTGCTTTGTCTGAACCAAAAGTCTGAGAAATACAGAGTGATCGTTGTTCCGTCTCTCTTTTTATCCATCATCTTGGCAAATTCAAAAAATTGGCCATCTAGTGTCGCCGGCTCTTCCTCTCCCATTTTATTTGTTCAACTATAAGGGAATCCGATTTCTTAAACTAGGTATTAAAGTATCACATGTTATAGGTATATCTTATAATGTGTGGTGACGGCAGATCAGACAACTGATGTTGCAACTTGTTGAATCCAAATCTTTACTATCCTCGCTCAACAATCGACGCCGGTTTTGAGCTAATACAAAATATTTGGAAACTGGAAGAAGTACCGTGGCCTGCTGGGCGTTTTCTGTGATTAGTTTAAGGCGTTTGATTGATCAACATAAAACGAAAGAAGAAAAGTACACCGCTACAGAATTCAGGGTGTACCTCTAGATTTAACGATTTACTGTTTGCGCGATAGAGTTCAGAAGGTGGACGTGATTGGCTCTGATGTGGAAATAGGGGTAGGTAACACGAAGGTCTATATTAGAACAATTTTTGTTCCTCTTACCTCGCTTAAGACAATCCCGGGACCGTTTTGTTTACTTACTTATGAAATATTAATAACGTTTTAAAATTAATAGACGTTAATTATCTTTTGACGATTTAAACAACTCTGTCGCTTAAGTGACAACCAACCAAGTGCATAAAATTAACATTTATAACTTAAACCGATTGAGCTCCAAAATTTACGGTACCGGGCCGATTGTTTCCATTGGCTCCCATATGTCCACCTAATTAGGCGCGGAACAACGCTGCGTTTAACTGTGCCCTGTCGCCATGCCAGCACCTTGAGTTGGAACCCCAACGGTCTCGGTTCTCCGAATTATGTGCCCCGCCCCTTGCCACTTCAACATTGCGACTCGCTGAGCGACGAAGGTATCTCTATTTCTTCTACGGATCTCCTAATTTCGGATCTGACCACTTAGAGATACTCCCAACATAGCTCTCTGCATCGCCCGTTGTATGCCTTTGAGCCAAAATTTAAATTACCAACTGTTAAACAAGTGAGAACCACTGTATCTAAGTACTACTTAATAATGAGGAGCTTATCCCTGGTGGATACGACAGTTTTCGTAGGTATAGCGTTAGTCGCTAAACTTCAATAATTTATCGAATAGGCTTAGTTCTGCTGCCTATGCGGTAAAGAAGAATCGCCAAATGACAGATATAAAAACTGCTAGACTATTTTAGTTATGCGTTATTAAAATGGGTGCGAGGGTAATTGAGATATACATTTTAATATGTTAAAATAAGTCTATAATAGCCTAAGTATGTTCATAAAAATATTTCTATATTTAAGAAAAAATGTGTTGCAGTCAATTTTTTTCTTAAATATAGTTATATAATTTGAAGCAAAAATAAGCCGTTTGACACCTAGGAAATGTCCCTTGAACAGTTCAAAGTTTGTAGAAAAGCTTATAGAAAAGTCCTATTATAGTATAGTCCTATTATAGATAAGAGGCATCTCCATGATTTCAATGCAACCGTTGAATTACCCATTTATCTTAGAATTGTATGCAATTTCCTTTGAACGAAGTATGAATTTTATGTATCCTAATATATTGCACTGTAAGTTTAGTCTTACTTCTAATGTTTAAATTATTGCAGTCACATTTTTTCTTAAATTTAGAAATGTTTTTATGAACATACATTAAATTTTTAAATATGTAGGTACTGACTATACACTGTCATTATTTTAAGTCATATGAAGGATGACCAAAATGATGAAAAAGAAAACCTGGCTATGTTTGATACCCTCGTAGTTTGATGCAACGTACGCCTAAAATGCGCCATCTATAGGCCTACTTGAAGAAAGAAATATTTGACTTTGACTTTTGTCTTAGGTCCAGATTTTAACTACCGATACTTTAGAAAAATTATATCGCGTTCTTGTAGATATATAACGGAATAACGATTATTTGCGTGCACTATGCAAATTCTTCCCCTTTCAGCTACCCATTTCTTTCCAGGGTGCCTTCCTTCCCTTCTTGACTTAATAATCGTGTCTTCTCCAGATCTTGTTTCCAAGCATGGTCAGTGTTCTGCCGAAGCCTTCTCTTACCACGATTTAATTTTTCTGTCGTATAAGCTGCGCCTTCCAAAAAATAAACCTAAAATTCTCATGCGACGTAATTTTGGTGGAATGGATGTAGACCGGTTGTGTGATGACGCCCGCAAAATTGATTGGTCAGCCGTTGGATCTGCATCCTGTATTAATCTCAAAGTGGATATTTTCTGCTCCTTGCTCACTCAGCTTTACAACGTGCATGCGCCTATCAAAGCAGTTAAAATTAAACACTTACCTGCTCCTTGGCTGACTGATGAGTTGAAGAATAGAATTTTAAAGAAAAATATAGCGATGTCAAAATTTAAAATTAACAATTCAGATGAAAATCGTAGAAAATAACGAGGTCAGGAATCGCTGCAATACATTATGTAGAGATGCACAACGACGACACATTCATACATCAGTCGAAAACGGCGACTCATCCAAAGTTTGGAAGTTTCTTGAAACTGTTGGAGTTGGTAAATCATCCGTAAATTCTATTCCTCCTAGTGTTGATATTGAGCTTTTGAATCAATATTTCTCTACCCCTTCTAACTCTTTTGGTAGTTCAGATAAATTGCATACTCTTCATGCTCTCTCTGCAATTCCAACTCCTAATTATCCTCCGTTTGAGTTTAGTCAGTTTACTGTTTGTGATGTTAAGAAGAACATTTTGTCCATTGCGTCCAATTCTGTCGGTTGTGACGATATTAGCTGTAATATGCTTATTCCTCTCTTGGATGTTATCACTCCTGTCATCACTCACATCTTAAATGAATGTACCTCTACTAGTAAATTTCCCGACGCTTGGAAGAGCGCACATGTCATTCCTCTTCCTAAACGTGCTATTCCGGCCGATTTTTCTGATTTCCGTCCAATCTCAATTTTACCCTTTTTATCAAAAGTCCTTGAAAAACTGATTTACCATCAACTGAACCTATTTCTTAACCGGCATTCTCTTTTTAATCCATTTCAATCCGGTTTTCGTCCTGGGCATAGTACGGCTACTGCTCTTATTAAAGTAACTGATGATATACGTTGGGGCATGGACAATAAACAACTCACTGTTTTAGCATTGCTGGATTTCAGTAATGCTTTTAACACGGTTGACTTTGACATTTTGTTGGGTCAGTTACGTTCTCTTAACATATCTCCATCAGTAATTGACTGGTTTCATAGTAACCTTCATGGTCGTCGGCAGCGTATTCGCGTTGAGGACACTAACTCCTCATGGTGTAATATTACTGCTGGCGTGCCTCAAGGCGGCGTGTTGTCACCATTACTTTTTTCTATTTTCATCAATTCGATAACTCATAACATATCTTCTCTCTACCATATGTATGCTGACGATGTCCAGATTTACACCCAGTCAACCTTTGAGAATCTTTCGATAGCTATTGCAGATTTAAATAGGGATTTACGTCTTATTCTACAGTGGAGTAAAGCACATGGCCTAAATGTGAACCCTAGGAAATCACAGGCAATTATTATAGGCAGCCGAAACCAAATTTCAAAGATTGACTGGGTTTCCCTTCCGCCTATTGAATTCGATGGTGTAACAATTCCTTATTGTGTTAATGTTAAAAATCTAGGTATATATCTAGATCAAACCTTAAGTTGGACACATCATCTGAAAGAGGTCAGTAGAAAAACCTTTGCAGCTTTGGGTTCTTTGCGTCGCCTTCGTTCTTTTCTTCCGATTCCTACCAAAATTATGCTCGCACAAACTCTCCTCCTTCCCATTATTGATTACGCTGACGCAAGCTTTGTTGACTTAACTGAAGACCAGTTAAATAAGCTTGAGAGACTTCAAAATACTAGCATCCGGTTCATATTTGGATTGCACAAATATGACCATATTTCCCAATTTCGGTCTCGTCTCAAGTGGTTACCAATCCGACTTCGCCGGAATTTGCATATTCTTTCTATTCTGTACTGTATCTTGTTCCATCCTTCTACTCCTGTTTATCTCAAAGAGAAATTTGTATTCACAGGGCCTCCTGAGGATGCTCGCTCTACGAGGAGGTTTATCCTGAAGGTGCCTGGTCATAAGTCCTCTTTTTTCCACAAATCCTTTACGGTTCAGGACGTTACACTTTGGAACGCCCTGCCGTTAGAGATTCGTGAGGCGCAAACGATCGGCATTTTTAAGAAACAAGTGAAGGATCACTACTTGTCTGTATCGGCCGGGCATTGATGGGAATGATCACTGTATTCTTTTTTGTTTATTTCGTTTTCTACATATTTTTGAGGGTTCTTCTTTTTTATTAATTTTTTTTTTTTTTTTTTTATTAAGTATTTATAGTAGCGTATTTGTATGTTTATATGTTTGTATATATGTATGGAATATATTTTATATTTTTGTACATATCTTTAATATGTTATGTTTAGTATATACTATGTTTTATGTTTTTTTTTTTATTATTTATTTTTTTATGTTAATTTAGTTTTAAGTCCTAATATTTAAATTTGTTTGTTGTACCACCTACTTATTTCTTATAACATTTTCTTGTATGCCTTTGGTTGCCTGGAAGAGATCGCTATTTAGCGATAAGGCCGCCAAATTGTACGTTCTACCTTATTGTGCTGTTGTATTTGTATCTCTGTAAATTTTCTCTGTGGTGTACAATAAAAGTGTATTCATTCATTCATTCATTCACTCTATAAGTATTGCTAGAGTTTCGTAGTTTCGTTCAGAGATTTACCTGTGAGCAAAATAAAATTACACCACTCGCTACGTCAACTTTAATTGCTAGATCTACTTCTGTCTCGTCGAAGCCACGGGTCGGTATCGCGGAAACAGCGAGTCGGTTTAAGGTAAATGTATTACACTGGGGTATTTTTTTCGTTCGCTGGGAGTATCACAGTAATATGCCCATAATAAACATAAGGGTTAGGTACTTGGTATTTTCAACAAACTGGCAGTTGCTATAGATACCACATCACATACTAATCGAAAGTCGAAACAAAGAAGATATAAGCACTACGGTACCGAAACACTATCCCAAAGAGCATAGAAATATATAATCTGTTTTGTCATTATAATAATAATATTATATTACCTTCAGTCAGCGAACGAATTGTACTTTAGTCCCCAGTGGGCACACATAAAAGCCATAAATGAGAACTGAATTGATTTGAATCCCGTACAATTATATCCTTGGAATCCAGCCTGAAATCCTTAAAACAATGAATATGGACTATCAGTAGTGGAATTATACTTACTCTATTTTTTATACATAGGTAATGAAATTGGAAGTTAAATATGGTAGAATAATATTGTGTTTATATTGTCTTATTATGTGCCTATTCCGTACATTACCTCCCTTTAAAGTTAAGATTATTTGTTCAAAAAATATTCAAATCAATCAGCTAATGGCATAAAGTAACACTTAAATTACTTCCTTGTGATAAATTATGTTTGCCAAAGAAAAGAAATACTGATTGGGCGAATTTCATACAAATTCAAAGTAGGTATTAGATTTTTTTTTGTGGTGATGAATTTGAGCCAGAAATGGAATAAAAATCCTTGGAAGTTAAAAAAAGAAAAACTTAAAAGTCAAAGGGCATTGCCCATTCTAGTAAAAACAGCTGATGATGTAGTCATTTTTGTACCTCAATTAATGGTGTTTTATTTATTCATTGACAACATTGAAGTCTTGGTAGGAAAAAACAGATAAGTCGGTTTCCGCATCGCGGAAATATTTACAGAATAAAATTAATTTATTAAAAAATATGCTAAATAAAAAGCAGCTGGAGCATTATATTATAGCAATATTATTGTAATGCTGCAGGCTCAAATACTATTAAATACGCATGGCACGGGCATCCCCTAGGGGGTGGGAGGGATACAGACCGAGAGACAGACAAAAATTAAAAAAAAAATACACTTCTGTATCGATTGTAGACGACCCTCTTAAATAATTTTCAAACACAGCCGCAGATGTTCTAACCAAAAATAAAATCTCACTTGCCTATATATATGTCACATATATATGCCAATCATACTAGAAGCCGGGTACGTACGCCTATGCTTGCAACCTAGAGTTCTTTTTCCAACAAGGCATGAGCAATAATATTCCGACGTAGTTAGGTGCTACTAGTAGATATTTCTTACACTTCCATTTCTCAATCTTAGACAACATAAAAACACTTCTGTAAACTATTAAAAGTAAAGTCAAGTGTATACCACGTCAACTACATTACAGAGAGAGAGTAAGGGATTAAAATAAAATAAGAGAGACACAAAGATATAAATAAAATAACATTTAGATAGTAAAAAAATGGATTTATTTATATTTCAAATACTTAGATTAGCTATCTATAACATAAAATGTTTCCAATGTGCATTCAATCTACAAAAACTACATTATTTTTTATCATTTACGACCAATAGGGGTCGCAGTATATACGATTAAATGCTTTTTTTTATTTTTTATTCCCCAAAGCACAATTTTTAATAAACCAAAATGATTTACTATTTTTGCCTTTTAAATTGGACGTAGTTTATCAGAAAGGACTCAAGCCGCGAAATTTAACAAAATCATCAATTAAAAGAGTTCAATATCTAGAATAATATCGAACGACCCAAATGGGATGAGAATCCTTTCTGCAGAACTACGTTTTTTTTAAGTATAAATAATATAACCTAATTAATAAAATCACATTAATGATAAAATAATATGAAATGCAAAAATGCATTATCTTCAGGGCACTTACTTGCTATGCCATCCAAATCGTAGCACTCGTCAAGTGCCGTCAATTATTGACGTAAAATGCAAAGTAAAGAAACCGCTATTTTTTGCTTTTTTATTTACTTTAATTAACTACCTAATATAAATAGTATCTTTATCCGTCGCTCATCCATCCGTGTGTCAAGCCTCGCTGTTACAAAATCTTTAGGTAAAGCACATTCTAGAATTACAAATCTTTAGATAAAGCACATTCTAGAATAACCTAAAAGTTACGCCGTAGCAGCCTTAAGAACAGTACGTACGTACGTACAGTCGTACTTATAAGAAAATTCCTCGTTAGAAGAGCATATACGAGAGAGAGAGAGAGAGAGACAAATAATAAAACAAGATAACTCGATCATCTACGAGTTTATTCTTGACGTTTCAACGTCGCCTGCTACCTAAGGACGACATCGTCCGTTCAGTTTAGAAGCGAAAGATCAAAAATAAATTTTAGTTGAAAGAAGCAATACTGGAAGAAGTAGTGCTCATGGAAAATAGTGAAACTGCACCGTATAGATTGTGTGTATGTCGCTGTTTTGGCAAGTTGGTAACGCGTACGTACTAAGTACGCACGTAAGTTGGTAAAGCTATAATCTTAAAGCTAACATGTACATATTCCCATACCCTTTCTGTTTTAAGGGTTCTGTATCCATACGCCGTATTACTAAGACTCAGCTGTCCGTCCGTCTGTCAGTCATGAAACGCGATGGTTAAACAGTTGGCATCTTTACAGATGACGTATCTGTGTTGCCGCTATAACAACAAATACTAAAGAGTAGAATAAAATAAATATGCCATGACATGATTTTTTTTTGCCGTTTTTATTGCCAAAAATATAGGTTGCCGTATGGGACCGTTCGAGCGTACGGTCGACTCTCACTTGGCCGTTTTTTTTATTTCACTACAAGGAAGCCCTTATCTGAGATCTCACTTGCACGGCTAGGATGGGCAGGAGGCAATTATATCCCTGAGGACAGGATAAAGAATTACATTCTCCCATAGTTTAATCAATTCTCAGAGCATTGGCGCACTAGTGGAAATAATATCCAAATAATATATGTGTAATAATAAACTGGGGTAAACTTCTCCCATTCCATGTTACCGCGGTTTAGCAAGTGGACACGTTAATTATATCACTGGATATAATCTGGGCATATTTATAACAATATAGCATTTGTAAGACAACATATAAGTCTTTATAAACAAAAAGTGGATATAAACAGTCGACTTACAAGAAATGGTCATAAATTAGTGACATCTGCATATCGTCTGCGAAAGGTGCAGAAGTCATTTGTGGGACTGAGTATACGCTTTTATAATATGATTCCTAAGGTAATTTTGGACCTACCAATGCATAAGTTTAAAGAATGTGTTAAAACACATTTATTACAGCGAGGTTATTTATTGATGAATTTCTTAATGACAAGGTTGCTTGGAAGCACCCGGCTCCGCTTTCATCTCTCACAAGATAGAAAAATGAATTTTGAAATGTAAAATGTAAATTGTTAATGTTGGAAAAGAGCAACTGCTGAGTTTCTTGCCGGCTTCTTCTCGATAGAATCTGCCTTCCGAACCGGTGGTAGAGTCACTAGACACAGACAGACTTGACGTTTCAAAAGTGCTTATATTAGGCCTACTTGAAATAAATGAATTTTGAATTTTGAATTTTTGAATTTTGCATATAATTTATGTCTCTTGATTGTGCTAGACCTCCTGGCGGTAAATAATGATACTGCATCATTATTGTCCTCTAAGATGGTCGTGGGCTTATTTCTTATGGCTATAGCATATATTTATGAAACCTGTTTCTGTTTTTGGCTTGTACACGTGTCCTTTGTCCGTTGAGTGGTAACTAGCCTCGGCCAAAGCGTCCAACCAGACAAAATGCGTTAACTATTACAAGTGCATATCACACGGAAGACAGTTTATATTTTATTTCAATCCTATTATACTAATTAAACTACGTCCACGTTTTCGGTAAGTCATTTATCTTGTACTTTTTTTGCTGGCTGAACTTTTCCTTTGCTATAGAAGATGTCTAAGAATAGGCCTGAAAAAAAAAAGCAATCTCAAATAATCTCCTCTAACTTTAACTTAACTGGTTTTTTTATCAATGTGACAGATTTTGTAAGCGATTTCTTTCGAAATAATTATTTTTTCTAGTGATCCATTGGTAATATATTGTGTTAGTATGTTACTATGATAAATAAACCAGCCTCAAAAAGATATATACAACGAAGATATATACGAATTACGAAATAATGTTGAAGGATGCATAAGTTTATTTCATAAAGAATCACCGTGTAAAAATATGAAATCACAAGAAGCATATATATTTCTATACAAACGAATTCATAACATTCTAAATGTTTACTAATGACGACCCTATTGATGTTAAAAGATCGACACGCGCATAGGTTCTACGCTATGTGACAGGATTACATGATTTTAATTTTGCATGTGATGTTAGGACTGTATCTGATTTATTTCATTTAAAACCAAAGTTAAAAAGGTAACCAAAGGTAAAAGTTTTCGGTTCCAAACATAATTTGTCTCAGAGACAATACAAAATATTCTAAAACTTGAGAATTGTTATTTCTGTTTTCATTTACACGTTGTATAATATGTAAAGGAAAAAAAGCTTTACAGACGATGAATAATGGAGGTTCCATTTCGATTTGCTTAGCAAAGTAAAATCGTAATTTGGGTGAAATAAATTATCTGTTTTTATATGATTAAAGGTAATCTTTAATGTGAGTCAACTATAATATAAAACGTAATTAATTATTATTATAGGCGATTGGCGTAGTGGGCTGCGACCCTGCTTTCTGAGCCCAAGGCTGAGGGTTCGATTCCCACAACTGGAAAATGTTTGTGTGATGATCATAAACGTATTTCAGGGTCTGGGTGTTTATATTTATAATACAAGTATTTATGTATATTATTCATAAAAATATTTATCAGTTGTCTTAGTACCATGCCACAAGCTACTTTGGGGCTAGATGGCGTAACGTGTACGGTCGTAGTATATTTATTTACTAAAACATAACAACTATTAAGAATTTAACTTACCGGAAAATACTAAAATGGCCCCTAACCATTGCCGTGCTAGTAAAATGTTTCCAAATATAACAACTGACGCCAGAACGGTGAAAAACTTCCTGGTCGTTGTTACGACTGCGCAAGGTAGCGGACCAAACTCTGCTACCTGTAACAATATTCCATATGTATACATATATCACCTTTTGGTTACAAACGGCCTGTCCGGTGGACACAGAGGCTCTCCGCTATTCCGATATATGTAGACAAAGTGCAGCCAGCTGGATCCAAGCGGCTCTTTTGTAGGGAGTTCCAAATTCCTCGGTTCGAATTTGGAACTCCCTACAAAAGACCTTTGCCCAGCAGTGGACGTCTATCGGTTGATATGATGATGATGATACCGAGTGAGATTTATATGTGCACGCACAGTGCATGGAGGGTATGCACAGAGTATGCAGATGATGTAAAATGAAAGAAATCTCCAGTACGAGTTATAAATACTTAAAGTTAGGCTTTTTATAACTCTTACAATGCCTATTTTTAAGTTTTTTATTACAGTTACTCGAGATTTTCTTCATTTAATATCCAACACGCAAAAACCACTAAAAAGTTTGCGGGACTTTTGCATTTCTACTCGTAGAAGTCAAAGACAAAACTTCCTTCATCCAAACAATAATATAGACAGCGTGTGTGAGGTTTTGGACCAGGGTAAGCATAAAACAGAAAGATACCACAAAGTTGAAAGACCCACCTACGATACGAGTTATATACAAAATTTCAGTAAGCAGAGCTTTTTCACGTTCAAAGGACATGCTTATAGAACAAACTTTCGATGCTTCCCGCAATACCAATTTGTCTTTAACTGCTAAACTAAGCGGCCACATAACATTCCGTAAAGGTCATACATAAGATAATCTTGATACTAAACCGACTCTTTTTTTTAAGGATTAAAACCTACCAATGCCTAAAATTGAAAATCACATCTTAATTTTTCAATATCATTTATTATTTTTCTTTTTTTTTTAAATTATTAACAATGCCTAAGAATAAATTGAAAAACACTATTAAAAATTTATAAAAAAAAACATCCACCCTCCGCTTGCGGGGCTTTTGAATGCCCAAGCAACCGGTGGTCAGGGCTCCAGAGTGAGGAACCTCCTCACAATACGCGCCGTTTCAAGGACTACTGCCTTCTGTATCCGACCCTTGATCCAACAACCAAGCGAAAGCTTCTTTAGATGTTGGTCGAAGCTTTTCGCGAGAAGACCATTGACTGAAACGACGATCGGAACAACAACGGTCGACTCAATATATTTGGAACGATTAATGACCAATGTTTTTAAAGACTACTGAAACACAGTTTATACTAGTTCACAGTGGCGTGCATAGAGGGTATGCATAAGGTATGCAGATGATATAAAAAATTAAGAATATCTCCTGTCCGAGTTATAGAAATACTTAAGGATAGACATTGTAAGAGTTATTAAAAGCCTACCCTTTAGTATTTATGCCTCGTACTGGAGATTTTGCATACCCTCTATGCACGCCACTGCTAGTTCAGTAGTCAATCAACAATTGGATTGTTTTACAATTACACATAGGTATATGCGATGTAAATGTACCTACCTAATAACTATAACCTATAAATATTTACATCTAAAAAAATTGTAAAGTTTTTACAAATTTGTATTTTGTAGTTGCTATGTGTACAATATGTAATTATTAATTAAATAAATAAATGTTTTTAAAGTACAGAGTATGCAAGTATGCTTCATACATGCACAAAAGCACTGCCTACCCTAAAATTTATATATAACTAGTATAAGAGGAGAATTTTTGTGATTTACGCAATTTTCTTGTTGTATGCACACCCTGGTAAGAAACCCAGTGCACGCCAATTGCGTATGAGAAATGAGTAATAAAGTAAGTCAGCGGACGCGTATAAAGCAACCCGTTAGCGTATTTTCTTCTGGTATGGTTTTTAGAATTATTATTTCAGGGTGAAATCCTATTATTACCTACTGACATAAGATATTATAGCCTTCGTTACTTCTGTCTAAAATAGCTTTCCAATGGTGCGGGAACTACAGTTCAGTGGTTACTGATTTTGTCGATTACAACAAACAAACAAATTAATATATGAGATGACAATTTATTATATGAGTATAGTTATAGATAAATTGTGCGCGCTGCAATCTATTCAATAGCAACATAGTCACTCACCATATAAAATATGAAAAGCTGTCCAAGAGCCCCTGTGAGCGCGAAGCTTGCTATGTAAATTAGAACTTCGGGATACTTGCTCACAAAAGTGCAAAATTCAGAAATTTCGCCACTTAATATAACGCCAACAGTAATAATTATTGATGACCTGAAAATAGAATTATTAAAGGTTGTATAACTAATCTAAATAATGTTATAATAAAAGATAATTTAGCCGTTTACAGAGATATGCAATTCGCTTAGCTGCGTACAACTTTGACATCGAATTAATTTATTTCTTCAGCTAGAAACTGTTTCGCATGCGTTGTCTCGTTTGCCTTTAGAATAAAACGTTAATCGTCAAAGTATCGTGTCAAATAATAATAGCGGAAATAATAGTTGTTTTTTATAGCGGACAAAGACCTACTAAAGACACTAGTTTAAACAAGGTTATGTTAAGTTCGTATGGCCCGAACAAATTGAAACGGATCGATATAAACAATATCACGACGGAGTATCGCAAAAAGGTTTATTGGTAGAACAACGTAATGAAGTACAGGATAATTATTAAACTACATACGTTACAAATGTGAAGTTATTTTTTATCCAATCGTCTTCACCAGATCAATATCAAATTAATGTTAAACTGAAAACCACATCGAAGATATGTAGGTACTAGGTACGAATAGTCTTGTAAGGTGGCTTTAATAAATAATATTGTAATCAATTATTCTAGATTAGACCCTGTTCGATCCCCGCACGCTTTTTTTTATAGAAACTATACGTTGATATATTTGAATACTTCAACCGTAGCAAATACGCAATTCAGTTGGGCTGCATAGGAAACGGACAACGGACGATCAGTATCAGAAAACCATCCTCAAACTGATTGCATTGCATATGCTGAGTATAGTCCTTTTGACTTATCTCCAAGTGGCAAGTTAGCTAAAATATCGTCGCTGAGAGATAGCCCATCTCTCAAATCAAAACTGTTTAACATATACAAACTAAAAAAATAAAACGATACTCTTTGGCACCTAAGTACTCATTTGAAAAGATGGAACCGTCTATAAAATTATTTTTAGGTATTCGTAATGGAACCAGAAAATAAACTATACAATTTGTTGGAAAAAAATTGGAAGTGGTTTTGTCTGTGAAATTTCGTATGCAACCCAGGTCTATGGACCATTTCGAACAAGCCATTCCAGGACAGCCTAGTTTTATGAAAATTTTAGGTAGAAATTCGAGAGAAAATTTTAGAGAGAATCAAGTCCGGATATTTTAATGCTAAAACCCTGTAGAGTCAGTGACGATGGCTAAAGTTCCGTTGATCCGACAATGCCGCGAGAGGGGCAAGACACATACGTATAACATATTTCAGGATTGAAAAAGCCTTGGCGTCTACAGTGCGACTGAACCGCACCGAACACATATCAACGGCATATCTTCAGCGCGGCTCGTAGATTTCTGACTTCAGTTCAGCGGCAGTTGTATATTATATCGCAAAGCCATAATTACTCTTATAACAATAAGTGATACCAACATTTTATACATACCACCAATTTGTGTTAAGCATCATAGAATACGCTGTAGGTGAAGATTCACTCTTTATTCTCTCCTAAAAGAAAAAGAAATAAATTTATTTTTCATCGTCACCACTTTATCATAGTTATAAAAGTGTTAAGTAAAATATTATTTTAAAATACAATTTACCTGAACTGCTCCTGTTAAGCCATCCATAGTTAAAGACAAAAGCAATAAGACCTCTCCAATGCCCATTCCCTGTGAACCATCATTTAATTTCTTCCCTTGGTCCTTGTACATAAACATAACAATTCCAACAACTATCAGAAAAACGAATAGATACTTTTTCAGTGGATACACTTTGCGTCCTATTAGAACACCCAGGATCATCACAGGGATGGGTTTTGCAGCTTTGCCAACAACCTGCAAATAGATGAATAAGAAAATGATAATGGGTAGTTTGATCATGTGAAAACATAGAACTGTTACAGGAACTAAAAAAACATTTGTGTTTCGAATTTGTTGTTGAGGTTTTCTTATTACTAATAGTTGCCTGCAGACAATGGTATAAACTGCTGAACATGTAGAGTCCGTCACGATGGCTAAAATTCAGTTGATCAGACAATGCAGCAAGAGGGGAAGACACATACGTATAAACAGTGGAAACACAGTTTATACTAGTTCACAGTGGCGTGCATAGAGGGTATGCACAGGGTATGCAGATGATAATAGAGATTAAAAAAAAAATCCAGTACGAGTAATAAAATCTAAAGAGTAGGCTTTTAAAGCTCTCACTAGCTCATCTTTAAGTTTTATAACTTGTACTGGTGATTTTTTTTCATTTTATTTCATCTGCTCACTGCTCACCTTACCCTGTAAGGTTGCCACTGCCTCCAGGTGTAGGTTTACTTTTCTGACAGGTTGCTATCCAATAGTCTGCATGCATAACAATTTGACAGCCACAGTAGTATATTATTTGCACAATTGTGTATGTTTAGTCTTTTTTCTAACTGGTGTTTTTTTTTCTTACATGAATGAAATATTGTTAAAATATGAAAGTAATCCTTACCTGAGTGGGATAATTAATCCATTGCAGTGCCATTACTGAACACACCATTGCTAATAAGTAGGTCAGAGCAGAGGTAAAGTAATAAATTTTCCTTGTGGTATCTTTTTCGTGCTTCCATGACAGCTGAAAAGTATTTAGTAAACCATATACATATAAAGCATTTGTTTAGATCTCAGTGCTAAAATGTAATACTCTATATGCCCTGGGAATTTTCATTAGTTATTGTTTCAGCTTAAAAAGTAACATAATGTGTCAAGCCCATCCTGTTAATAAGAGTTTGTCAGTGGGTAGGACTTTGATTACACTTTTGGGGGACTGAGTTTGAATGAACCAGCACGCACCTCTAACTTTTCTAAGTTACGTGCGTAATTTAAAACATTGTAAGGAAACTTGCAGCCTTGATGGTGGTTTGTGGTGAACTATTATTGACTTAACCCCTTCCCATTGTGGGAGGAGACCCGTGCCTTGCAGTGATGATGAACATGTTATTTAAACATTGTCAGTAACTCCAACAGGTTCAACATAAGAGGCTTATTACGTAGATTCTTAGAAAGACACATGGGCCAGTCTGGTTGCATCTCATTACAAAAGTTATCACCAGATTACAGATCGATTTTATTTTATTTTAAAATATTGCAGTTAGATCTTGACTACATCTCACCTGATTATATGTGATGATGCAGTGTAAATAGCCTATTAAGAATATCCTACAATAAACGAGGATAATATGGTCAAGCCTCCCACCGGTGAAAAATTTGGGAAGTAGTTGGCACAAGATTATTACGGGATTAGTACACGCTACTATTAGTACATGCAAAGCCACGTTTATAACTAATAATAAATAAAATACTGACATACCATTAATATTTGGGCGAATATGTAGTTCACCACACATTGAATTAATACGAGGGTGAGCGAGCATGTATATTTGTCATTGGCACCATACTTTCCTCTCGTTATTTTCTCTTGTAACATACCAAATACGAAATAACATACAAATATGGAACTCGCGTAGAAAATAAAACGAACTTCACTCTTTAGTTTAACCATATTGGCTTGTTTCTGAAATGTCCTTAAATTTTATCCTATATTAGCCTTTACTTTGGACCCTGTTCGGCAGTCGGCGGTCGGCTCTAATAAAACTTAAGCTAAACTAAATTATGTCGACGTTATACGACGACAACAGACACGTAATATATCATATAATTTCTGTTATAGAAAGTAACCACTAATCTAACCATGACAAACTATTATCAAATAAAAAAATTACACGTACACCAAAATTTAATGGTAAACAAATCAAGAAGTCAGTCTTGTGTTACTCAGAATGTCAGTCTTGTCATCTAAATTCACAGATAAAAAATAAAAATCGCTGTTCATTTTTACGCAGATACATGACTAGCCTATGTGTAAAATTAACCTGGGCAACTTTAGCCCGGGGATTTTGAGGAAGTCATTTTTTATATTTGTGTAAATAATTTGGTTCGAAGGAAATTAATGTAGGATAATGTTATGCAACAATGAATCAGGCAACAAAATGGATAAGGAGTCGTAACGTCTAATTAGGTCCTTAAATGTGTAGGTACTTTCTATTCTACTGTAATATACTAACTAGTAAGGCAATGTGATAAAAAGATTTCTCCAAGATTATGCTAAGTAATCTTAATATTAGAATAATATGGCGGTTGGGGTAAAGCGCGCGCGACAGTTATATGCAGGGACGTTCGTCTTTTTTTTTCTCAGCGACGCAGACGGTATCAGTTTCTATAATCTAAATTTATTTTTGCGAAGAGCACCTGAGTTAGTAGGTAGTAAGAATGACGTTTTAAAGTACTGTTACTTTACATATCCTGTCTCCTAGTTTAAACCCTCAACCTCGTTAATAATTCTGACAAATAGACAGTCTTCCTCTACCATCACAAAAAAAAATTGTGTAATGGGTTGTATTTATTATATACGATAATATTAAAGTTAGGGCATCTTATTGTGGTAATATAATCTATAAGTTAGTAGACCTTAAGATGGCGATTTTGTTCTTGACCAAATATAATAATGAGGTCCTATCTTAAATATCTTTTTAAGTTTAAATCTGATTAAGGCTCTTCCTTGTAAGTAAGTTAAACTTACGACTTAACTTAGAAATCTAGCATGAAATGTTAATTGTTAACGTTAAACGGAACACAATCATTATTTTAAAGGAAAACAGACTTTAAGTTGATTAGCAAAAGCCTTATAACGTTATCGAGGTCGTGGCCTTCAAACTTCGTAAAAAATGTAGAGCTATGGTAGTTAAATGCACGCTAAAGGTTATTTTTATGTTGTTTTAAAACGTTTGAATAAAAGTTTCATAAAAATTACGCATCTCTTGAATAGAGTGTAAACACGTGAACTGTTTCCGAACTGTTATTAAATTAGTTAAAACTTTGTGAAAAGCGGATCATTCAAGTTTTGCCTACTTAGTCACTAACTTAGTCATATCGGGATAATTTTTAATTATTCCCCATTGTTGTTTTTGTGATATTTTTTAATAAATTATTTTTAGATTATTATGAATTGGTGAGTTATTTTTATAATATGAAGATAATACTTAATTCAGAGTTAGTTTGTCTAATAACTGATCTAAGTTCGTTTGTCATTTTGTGACATAAATAAAGTGCGGCAAATTTAACTGACTAAAAGATAATTGTCAAGATCGATAGTTACTAAGGTGTTGCCTTTAAGCAAGAGACAAGCCAACCCTTTTTTTACGATTTATTCTGTAGTATCTTTAGTTAGTAGGTATTGTATCTATCTATTTATCTATAATTGAGTAATTACCTCAAATTAGAGTTTTTTTTTGTGTATGATAGCACTGATCTCTGGAACTAACAGTCGGAATTGAAAAATATATAGTTTATAAAATTTCATACGTAAAAACTCCACGAATAAGGTATGAAAAATTTTCCTGGATCATTAAATGGTAATATGGTTAGGTTAGGTTGGGTTTTCTTGAATTTTAAAGATTAATAAAAAAACCATCAAGAGGTTATGAAGAGAATAAAAGTTTATTGGTTAGAACGTGCTATACTAATTAGGAAACAAGTAGTAGGTACTATACTTATTTCCTAGTTAGTATAGCAGTCTGATTAAAAAAAAAACGCTTTAACCCCCCTTATATATAGAACTACCAGTCGAATTTAAAAATCCTGGAGTTTGATAGCACAATTCTCTAGAAAGGCTTTTAGCATTAAGTTGCGCCTGAGAAGTCGAGCAACAAAAAAAAAAGAGCTTTACAGAACGCCTAGCGAAACCTAATAGCACAGGCGGTCGAATAAATAATTGTGGATAAAAGTTTGTAAGGGAAATTCAAGAGAAATTGCAGTTCTGGGAATCGTGTACCGACATATTACAATTTAAATAAAATTAGATCTACCCGACGCTTTGCACAAGTATAACTAAAATGGCGTGTATCGTCCCCACTTTCCTAATATTGTCCCTGTAATGCTATAAATACATATTTAGGCTAGGAACCTTAAAGTTTTGTATGTTAAAGTTATCTCAATGACTAAATATGGTTTGCCTTGTTACTTAGGTAAGCGAATGGATTGTGGCGACGACAAATCTAGAAAACCGTCACTATTACTTACCCTATAAAATCTAAGTGCCCTCATGAATATTTATGTTTTAACCTAACACAACGATAAAAACACGGGTGAACCGAGACTAGAGTAAACCGTTTTGGTTTAAATTATTTATCACTTCACTTAGTCGCTCACTTAGTATAAAATTCGCCTACTCAGTAATCTACCTATTCGCAATATATAATTTTATTATAATTTTTCGCAAACATAACTTGATGCTGCTTAATTAATGTTTGCCGTTTAATGTATTACTATATCTCGCCAGCGGTTTATTTGCTTGATTTAAAGTATCCCAAAGAAAATTTTACAAACAGTACTCCCATTAATTGCTGAATCATAAATCTGCCTAGAAACTGGGAAGTTATCTGCAGAGAAATAAGGTCTACATACATAGGACCTATCACCTAAGTATATTGTGTTTATTATTTGCATGGGACCATTCCATCATCCTAAATTGTAAGAAAAAATCACCAAACTGAGACAAGATTAATGACTTTTTCATATTTTTTATAGAGATCGCTTGCATTCTTGAGACAGAAACGGACGAATACGATTTTATACTATACGAGACAAACCTCTATTAGTGTGATGATAAGTCATAAGTCATGCTGGTTATGTTGCTAAGCGTCGTCGTAATAAATAGCGCCTTATTATTGTGTGATAGGTAGTAGGTACCTACCTGCTTAATTAGAACAAGGCGTTTGGTTTCCAAACGTTGACTCACTGGCTAAATAAAGCTTCGTTCATGTTTGGGTAAAATACCATTGCTCAGTAATATATTAGATAACTAATGCTCTCACTCGTTAATGTGTTCGTGAGAAGTTTTCTTTCGGGGCCAATTTCGTTAGTTGGCCATTGAGTTAACCAATGCGTTTTAGCTCAATACGACGCAACGAAAATCGCTGAAAGTATTGTAATACTTTCAGCGATTTTCGTTCCTACCCACATTATGAATATCTACTATTAGTTTTATCAATGTTTTTAATATAATGATCATTTAGGTAAAAACAAAAACTGGACCCTTTTGGTGCTATAAGTATTTTGAATGGATAATTTAATGAATTTACCTACATCATTATCTAGTATCTATATTATCTTTAATCTCTTAGTGCATCAAAGTTAAATACGCATTTTCTATAACAATATTATAAAATTAAAAGTGTGTCTCTTTAATTGCTGCTCTGATCTTGATAAAATTGTGCACCAGGAAGATTTATCTCGCATCCTGAAGATGGACATAGCATACTTTTTATACCGGAAAAGAATTTAAAAGGTAGTCTTTGTACACAATTAATATTTAGGCATCATAAAACCACTCCACTTTAGAATGGTTTCCCGAACCAACGGTTAGTCACTTCATACCATTTAGACAGTCATTTTTTTACCTTTAATGCTCTTAGAGTTCACTATAAAATGGAAAAAAAATTTAAGCTATCAACATACCCGGGTGTGGAGTTAGACGTGCGCGGGGCGTTTTCACTGTTTTAGACACAATACACTGGATACTATAATGGATGAGTGAGAAATTCGAATGCTAAATGTTCTTAATACCTTGTAGTGCCTTGTAACCTATGCAACTTTGTATATCTGAACTGAGCTTAGAAAAAGAGATGGATTGCATCTAACAGTTAATAATAAGAGCAAGTAGAAACCTAACTACCTACCCAATAGTTCTGTGTATGTAATGGTAGTGAGCGTTGTCGTTTGACCTGCATAGTGTATAATTATTTATCCAATTAGGTGGGTACGTAGGTATGTATGAGTTATACTGTGCAAATAACAAAGTACCTTTGTGAAGCCAGTCTGTTATTTCACTTACTTTGTCGGTTCTATGAATGAGGTAGGTTAAGCTAATACTGTTAATGTTATACAATAACGTATAAGCATATAATAAAATAATAAGCTGTACACTGTTAATGTTTTACTTACAGTAAAACACCCGTTTCACGTAACTAACTACGTCTTACCTTGCTAACTTTAATATGTAGGTTTTGAGAAGAATTGCAGTACCTGGGTACCCGACTTAGAAAAACTGCAAAGAAAATAATTATTTGCTTTTTAGTAGCTTGGTTCTTGCACGTACTTGCATCTTTAATGACCTACCACACCTAGGTAGGCATATGATAAGATTAAGGTCAACGAGCGAACAGTATTAAATAAAATATTTATCGTGTATGAGATATATATAATTTCACAATGAAATAGTGCATAGGTTTTTGCCTATCAACTATTGAGTAAAAGAGTTTTAATTATCTTAAAACTTTAATTGTTTCAGGTACTTAATATAGCTATCAAAAAAATACAAGATGACTGAGAACAATAAAAAAAGAGGAAATAGTTTTCGCAAAATTTTCCCAAACCTATTCTTTTCCAACAAGAATAAAGAAAAGTCAACGATTAAAGATAACACTGGTTTAAAATTGAAATCAGGTGGTACAAGTAAGAATAATCAATATCAAAACCCTAAGTTTGTGATTGATAAGCATGAAAGTCATAGTGATAAGACGGAACAAAATGACGAACGAATATACGAAAATCTTTCAACAGCAGTATTTATTCAGAACGCTAATGATTCAAACAGTAACGACCGCGTTAGTAATCATTCTTCTAGCAGTACCTTAGTCTCGGAAAACGCTAAAAATATGAGCCAGTCTCATAATGAACAGAAATCATATGAGAAAAGTAATAAATATATTGCAAGGCCACAAGTCCCACCAAAACCACAACAAGAAATATTGTACCCTTCACCAGTGCCAGAGAAACATGTACAAAGTTATGCTAGAACTCAGTATCCTGATGTTTACTATCATTCTGTAGAGAAGCTTGCTGATAAGTTATCCACCCTAGATGAAATTGAAATTTACAGAGCATCACAAGCTCAAGCACACCCAGCATCAGTAGGAGCTGAAATTAAAAAAGTAAGCACAAAATTTCTTATATCACCGAAAAAGGAAGCTGAAGTGCGCACGATTCAACCGATTCGAGCTCGAAGTTTATCGCTTGATAAAAATAGTTCAAACACTGTTGAAAATCCAAGGAAGCACAAAAACGAAAAATATGTTGAAAAGCCGTATAATTATTCTGCCCCAACTTCCCCTATAGCTGTTGGACATAAAAGACCAAACATGCCCACGACTGTTTCTCCGTATGAACGAGTCAAACAAAATATGATAGAAGCGGAAGAGAAACGAAACTCTTTGAGTAGATTAAGCTATCAAAACAAATTATCACCGTCACCGAGATCCTTTTTCTATGATGTATCAAAAACTGCAGCTGCTGAAGATTCATTAAAAAGAGAAAAGACTCGTCAAAGAGTTGAAGCGTATTATTGGCAAAAAATAAAAGAGCTTAAACAAAAAGAAGACGAATATCTTTTGAGACAATCATTGGGTAGTTCTTTAAGACCGCAGACAAGGACGCAATATGCATCATATTCTAATTCAAACTGTAGTACTCCGACCTCTTTTATACAGGATTCTAGAAGTTGCAGTTTGCCGCGCGGTAGTGACTTAAACTATGCAAGTCAAACCATGAACACATCTTCTCCTTTCATTCGAGGTGCTCCGCAAAGGCGAACTGACTCTTATATTAAAACGAAGAGCTATCAGACAGACCACGACCTAGTGCAGTATAGAAATTCCGAAAAGTTGTACGGAAATGTTTTAAACAGAAATCACATGCCAATTTTTCAACGTGGCTCATTAACCACTGATACGACAAACATCGTTCAACAACCAAAACGTGTGAGTTTTGAAGAAAGTACCTTAACTTTAAATCCTGAGCTGCAACAGGGCGTTAGAAGTATAGAAATGCAGTGCAAAAACAATAAGTGTAAAAATTGCCAAACTAGTGAACACAATACAGTGAAATTAGGACCTAAGGACCTGAAGAATCCACCACTACCGCCATTACGTACAACAAGTGTTTCAGGTGGTATTAAAAATAATAAACATCCCTTTGGTAAAAACATAGTAACTATAATGGGTGGAACTCGTTCAGTGTGTTCAGAATCTGAAAGCGGATCTGAAGCTGGTGAAATCCAAAGGATAATGCATAGCAACTCGCGAAAAGGTAAGTCTAGTCTCTAGTCTAAGTGTGTACTTAAATATGTAAAATCACTAGGTAAAATAAAAAAAAACTAGGGTTTACAGCGCTTCTCATAATATTGAGAGTATCATAAAATATCGGAGAGGGCAGATATCTTTATTGTTTTGAAACAGGCTTATTTACGCTTGAGCGCAATCTCTGTTCTCGGTAAGTGTAGGTGTGACCTAAGCCTGATTATTTTCTCTCGTTTTCGTTTTACGAAATTACGACATATATTTATAGACTTATTATTTTACTAGCTGTTGCCTGCGACTTCGTCTGCGTTTGATTTTGTTTTTTGATGTGGCATTAAATTTCGTTATAGATCTAAAAAAAATTAAAGTATTCAGTATCGCTAAGCCTTAAATGAGGAGTTTGCTGCTCTCCGCTTAGTAGTTCTTTCCTCTATCTCCAACCACAGTTTGGGTAAATTAAACACATATTATCACCTCTATAGTACAAAAACAATTATATAAATCGGTTAAAATTTGTCGGAGTTATGGTGTAAAATCGTCAAACACTCATCCCCTTTCCCAAAGGAACCGAGCTTAATGTTGGGATAAAAAGTATCCTATATTACTTCTAACTCTTCGAAGAATATGTGTACAAAGTTTCATGTGGATCGGTTGAGTAGTTTTTGCGTGAAAGCGAAACAAATAAACTTACATTGACATTTATAATATTAAGTAGCGATAGGGATTGCTTTTGATTTACATGTGTTTTGAGGCGATACAAAAGTAAATATTTTTGCCTTGAAATTATTGGATTTAATAGAGCAGGTACATTATTCTTTCTGAATAAAGGGTCAAAAAAACATTTTATTTATTTTTACATTGACGGTTACTAGTGATAGACTGAGTACTCGTTCATTACCGAACAGCATATCGAACTTGCGTAAACGAAACTTGTGACCTGTATACGTGACGTACTAAACTGGCAAAAAAGACGCTTACGACCTGTATGAGACGTACTAAATTTGCATGAAAGACACTTGCAGCCTGTATACGAGACGTACTAAACTTGCATAAAAGACATTTGCTTCCAGTATCGAGACGTACTAAACTTGCGCAAAAGACACTTGCGAACTGTATACGAGAAGTACTAAACTTGCATAAAAGACAATTGCGATTTGTTTACTAGACTAAGCTTGCGTAAAAACACTTGCAACCTGCATACAAGAAACTTCCATAAAAGACGCTTGCGCTCTATATACGAGACGTACCACACTTGCATGAAAGACACTTGCAGCCTTCATACGAGACGTACTAAACTTGCATAAAATACACTTGCAACCTGTACACAAGACGTACTAAACTTGCATGAAAGACACTTGCGAACTGTAAACAAGTGGTACTAAATTTGCATGAAAGACACTTGCGAATTGTATACGTATTAAACTTAAAAAGCAGTTATAGCCAAGTGGCTTTCCTTTCTTGAAGCACGAGTTCGAGCCCCGGCAAGCACCACTGACTTTTCGGAGTTATGTGCGTTTTTAATTTAAGCAATTTAAATATCACTTGCTTAATACGGGAAGTAAAACATCGTGAGGAATGCTGCATGCCAAAAAGTTCTCCATAATGTTCTCAACGGCGTGTGAATTCCACCAATCCGCACTTGGCCAGCGTGGTAGACCTAAGCTCTATTAATTCAGAGAGGTGACCCGTCTCCTGTAGTGGCCCGGTAATGGGTTGGTGATGATGAATAAACTGGCATAAACGACACTGCTTCCCGTATACGAAACGGACTAGACTTGCATAACAGACACTTGAGACCTGTATGCAAGACGATCTAAACTTGCAAAATAGACGCTTACGACCTGTATATGAGAACTAAACTTGCGTCGAAGACTCTTGCAACCTGTATACAAGACGTACTAATTTTGCATAAAAGACGCTTGCGGCCTGCATATGAGACGTACTAAACTTGCGTAAAAGACACTTGCGAACTGTTTACGAGAAGTACTAAACTTACATAAAAGACACTTGCGAATTGTATACGAGACGTTCTAAACTTGCATGAAAGACACTTGCCACCTGCATACGAGACGTACTAAATTTGCATAAAAGACACTTGTAACCTGTATAAGAGACGTACTAAACTGACATAAAATACAATGGCGACCTGTACACTGGACGTACTAAACTTGGTTAGAAGACATTAACGAATTGTATATGAAACTTACTAAACTAGCATAAACGACACTTGCTTTCTGGTACGAAACGTAGTAAACATGCATAAAAGACAGTTGTGACCTGTATACGAGTCGTACTAAATTTGCATAAAAGACACTTGCGACCCGTAGACGAGTCATACTAAACTTGTATAAAAGACACAGGCGACCTTATACGAGACGTAAATTCGTTTCGTCTCGGACTAATCTATGGATGTTTTGTGCTTGGCATAGATAGTTGGAGTATACTACTCTATGGTTTTGCGCTTGTTGTGTCCATACCTAATGGAGGGTCTACCAACAGCTTGAGCTTACTATTTACTAATTTAATTATGCTCTAAACTTCTAAGTACTATTAGTTATGTATAGGTACCCACCTACTAAAACATAACGCAATAAATGGTTAATAATCGACTAACGCATCTTCGTTTTTGTATATCCACGCCGTGGTCATCGTCATCAACCCATCAACGGCCCGCTACAGTGCACGGGTATTCTCTCAGAATGAATAGGGTTTAGGCCGTAGTCCACCACGCTGGCCAATAGCGGATTGGTAGATTTCACACACCGTTGAGAACATTATGAAGAACTCTCAGGTATGCAGGTTCCTTCCGATATTTTCCTTCACCTTTTAAAGCAACTAATATTTAAATTTCTTAAATTAAAAACGCACGTAACGCTCCGAAAAGACGTAGTGCGTTGCGGGGCTGGATCTCGGTCTCCATGAATGGAAAGCTGAAGCCATACCTACCCATTAGGTAAACACTGCACCGCTTCGTACATACGCCGATGTTGATGGGCTTCAGCAAACTTTACGATTACTTTGATGATCGTCCATTAAAAATAAATATTAAGTTATACTTTAACTAGAGTTAAATAAATAAAATAAAATTAATATACTACGACAATACACACATCGCCATCCAGCCCCAAAGTAGACGTAGCTTTCGTAGTAGGTGCCTGAGGAATATTTTTTTTATCAATAATATACCTAAATACTTATAAAATACATATAAACACCGAAAAACATTCCTGTTCATCACACAAACATTTTCCAGTTACGGGAATCGAACCCACGATTGAATACAATGTAGGTATACTAAAATAACCAGCATTATTATATTTACTAGCTGTACCTACCCAGCCACGATTTGCTATGGTTAAGTCTAATATTTATTAGAGTTTCTGTGGGTTATTCGGTATAACAAGTTTATTTAAACACTTACCTAGATATAAAAGCAATCTTGTGTTAAAATTTCAAATCAATATATTGAGCACTTTTCGAAGACCTCCCTGTAGCAGCGGTGAGCCCTTCGGTTTAGCGTATTTAACGTTCCGGTACGATGTCGTGTAGAAACCGAATATTATATGTATCCCATACCGGGGTATGGGTTTAATATAGAAGCCATTTCTCTACTTATTTATTATTTATTCATAAGACAGACCAGCAATTAATTGTAACTACATTCATAAAAAAAAAAATTATGTGTTAGAATTATAAATTCTGTCCAGTGCCATTACAATAATCAATTATAGGTGTATACAGCATTATCGTTGTTATCTCCGGTCACAATTTAAAAACTTAAATAAGTATTTAACTAAAGATTATTAAAAATAATAATATAAATATGAATTAAGCTATTACAACAGATTGTTAAGTAATATTAAATTAAAATTAAAATTTATAATTAAGATTATTTATATTTACTCTACTTAACAGGTTAGCCCGCTACTATCTGAACTTAGACTGTATCATCACTTATCAACTGTTAGTGTTTAGTACCTACTTTCGAGTTTTGTGAACAGTAACGTACTCCAGCTGAACATTTTTATTTACGATATGCAGGTATATCAGTCGTAGCTTCTAACAGAAAGATTCGGTGAGACCAATTTATGTGCTTAAGTAGGTACATTGGTATTTAATTAATCTGGAATAGTGGAAAAAAAGTTTAACTACTTTCGAGTTTTGTGAACAGTAACGTAGGTACTCCAGCTGAACTTTTATATTCAAAATTAAAAAAAAAATCAAAATTCATTTATTTCAAGTAGGCGACGTCGTCTGACGTCTAGTCTGTCTGTGTGTAGTGACTCTACCACGGGTTTGGAAGGCAGATTCTACCGAGAAGAAGCCAGCAAGTAACTCAGCAGTTGCTCTTTTCCAATATCAACATCAACATTTTACATTTTAAAATTCATTTTTCTATCTTGTGTGAGATGAGCCGGATGCTTCTGAGCAACCTTGTCATTAAGAAATTCATCAACTGTATAATAACCTCGCTGTGATAAATGTGTTATAACACATTCTTGAAACTTATGCATTGGTAGGTCCAAAAGGTAGGTATGCCTGTCGTAACTTAAAGGTTCGATGAGATTAATTTACGTACTTAAGTAGGTACATAGGTAGTTAATTAATCTTGAATTTGGAACTATTAAACTGAATATGGAAACGAATGTATTACTTTTCACCCTTTTTCGATTGACTAACTTGAACAAAAAGTAATTGTTAGTTAGATAGTTCTTGTAACTACTCGCGAACTTTTTTGTCGGTTAATAGTATCTACTTTTAACATTTAGTACCTGCCAAACAACATTATTTTAATTTCTATCTTTAATCGATGCCACGCCATAAAACTCAGATTCGGCATATTTATTCCAATAAGTACATATTTTAGTCAATAAGTATACTTACATAAAGTCATATTGAATTATCTACACAGCTAAACTTTCCTCTTGGCGAATAATTGGTGAGAACATGGTGAAAATTTTATGAAATCCATCCTGTAGTTTGTTTCTCTCGATTAAACAGACAGGCTGACGCGGCGGGAACTTTCTTTTATAATTTTTATTGATAGAATATTCAAGTACTTAAGTAGATTGATCAAAGGTTCTTCTAAGCGCCTTGAACAAAATAAAAGCAAAGCAGTATTATAAACCGCTTGCCGCTACTTTGTTGTTTACTCAGTTTCTTTATTTTTTTTATTTACGACGAAGATTGTAGAAAAAATATTAATAGTTTTTTCTTAAAACGAGTTTGAAATCATCTCATAGATTTTGAGAAAAAACTTAGGTACCTACTACAAAATATTTTATAAACCGATCGCTTCAATCGAATTTCAATTCAGTTACTATTTTATTAGCTAATTTATGTAAAATGGTATCTTAATATTAAATATAGCCACTATATGAAACTTAACTTGTATACACATTTATATAAATTTCTGTTTGTAATATTGCTACAAAGAACTCTATTTGTAAAAATGTAAGGTTCATAATCGCGCATAGTCATAAACCCCAGTACATAACAATATCAAATTAATATTAGATTAAGTGCAATTAAAAGTAAGTTTATTGTCCGATACATATAAAAAAATATTATTTTGTTGTTCCGGATAATCTCTGAAGCAGCTAAATGGATAATGCCGTGACTTTCACAGTTGGGTAGTATATTACATAGGTATCTACATAGGCTTATATACTTTTATATCAGTTATATGCTATTGAAGGGGTGAAATGAGGGTTGTTACTTTAGTCTGTATGATATTGCCATATATTTCTAAGCTAGCTACATTAAAATTTAGATGGAAGGTTGCTTTTAGGTTAGTGATCCACTAAAAGAGTTTCATTAAGTTTCGCTAAGCCTAAAGGAGAGATAGGGGCTGGATAGTTTTTTAAGTTGTAGGGTAAAAGTTGGTTCACAGTTAAAAATATTTTTTTTCAAAAAAATATTTTTTAAACCATAGCCAACCATTATAACCAACATACATTTAGTGGTTCAACCATAGCATCCTTATCTTTACATAGTATAATAAAAAAAAATCCCCCTCCGCGCCTGTCTGTCCGTCTGGGCGCAAAAACCTCAAAAGTAGCAAGCGGATTGTCATACGGTTTTTACTGATGTACAAGGTGATACATGAGGAAGCTTTTGGTATAGGTATAATTTATTATGTTTTTCTGTATATTGGCTGAAACATAACTATAATTGTTAAAGATGCCACAATAACCGCTTTTTGTTCAAATTGTTCAATCAGAACACTGGTACCATCGAAAGATGATGAAATTCCCATCATGATATTGATTCTTATCCAAATAATTAGTTTTATAATAAAGATTGCTTATGTACCTCTAAATTCAACGTTAGATTATTTGAATTGGACCTAACGTTTAGAAGTCACGACGGGCAAAAAAATGCTAAAAGTAGAATAAATGCCGCTGTGTTAGCCAATCGGACCTGAGTCAGTCCATTTAATGTACAACAATGGTACACATTTTAAAATTGAATGGTAATGCATAAAGTTGTTATTGTTTTATTTTACCCAATACACTCCGAAACTGCTGGACCGATTTTATCAATTTTGTACCAACAGAAAGTTTTCCAAATAAATTAGAAATCCTTAAGAAAATTGCAATAATGTAATCTTCTAAGAAAGTTGCAAAATTTTGATTTTAAATTCGTTATTTGGCGTGCGCTGAGAAAACTATTGCTGTTAACTAAAAGTTTGTACCTACTACGTTATTAAAGTTCTCATTATTACCCAAAACAAACAACTCTCCCTCAGGATTTGAGAAATACCGGAATTAACGCGGACTGAGTCGCGGGCAACAGCTAATAGGGTATAAAGAGTGAAATCTAAATTTTGTGTAGACAGCTACCCAAATATTACAATCATCCGTAGTGTATAATGATCGATATCAAAATTCAAAATTCAAAGGACTTTTCAAGAAGGCCTACTTTATAGGCACTTTTGAAACGTCAAGCACCTACCTAGTCTGTTTATAATGACTCTTTCACCGCACCGGTCCGGAAAGCAGATTCTAATCTTCATCCGAAGCCCATTAACTACTGCTGGGCACAGGTCGACACGCCTCATGTCTCATAGGTGAGACGGTCTTAGAGCATAGACCCACCAAACTGTGTTGTTGTAAAGAACTGAGTTTACGTGCACCCTTAAAACTGTTTGACTGGCTGGTACTGAAAATATTTTTTTAATTAAATAGTGGTATGAAATACGTGGCAATTATGCTCTTGGTACCAAAGATCCGAAAAGCAATTTATCCGTACCGTTCATTACGAAGTTCTTCCGAATAAATTTGCATGTAGATTGCTGTAATCACAATGAAAGCGAACTACAATAAAGATAAATACTCAATACTTACCTTGACTATTTTTCTTTATGATGATGGAAGATTACTGCAGCTAGTGTCAAAATTTAAAATTCATTTATTTCCGGTAGGCCTACTTTATAAGCACTTTTAAGACGTAAAGTATGTATGTTTGTAGTGACTCTACCACCGGTTCGGAAAGCAGATATACCGAGAAGAGCCGGCAAGAAACTCAGTAGTTGCTCTTTTCTTGTTGTCGCTAATATTTTCAATAATAATAATATTTACCCAAACGCATAGATGATTTGCTGACCGCAAACGCCTTTGAGATGCTGTGAGTGCTGGAGATAAATGTTTAGAATACCTAGACTAGACCTGCTTTTAGGACCAAAGCGACCATCGTAAAGTAACTGAAAATTTAACCAGGCTATCGACATGCCAACTACGAACCTTGGAATTTTCCGTACACATTGCCAGCAAATTCAATAATTTCTAATGTCTACATATTTGTAGTTGTTACTTGTTATGTGTACATTGTGCAATTTGTTTTTATTTATTTATGTATGCAGTAAATAAATAAAAGGATCCCAGACACTGGAGAACTGTTGGCAATGGGCAAAGTGGTTGGAAGAGGACGTAGCCCTCCCTATTTGGGCCGATCAAATCAGAACCACACTGGTCACACCTGTCCACATTTGTACTTGTATCTGCCACGGACAAGTACTGACGGAGCCAGCAGCGCAACATCGTCACAGAAAAGATATTCCGTGGCAGACACATAAAATTATTCATCATGATAAATGAAAGAAAATATCATAAGATCAGAAATCGCTGCAATACATTATGTAGAGATGCACAGCGACGCCATATTCATACATCTGTCGAAAACGGCGACTCTTCCAGAGTTTGGAAGTTTCTTGAAACTGTTGGAATTGGTAAATCATCCAGAAATTCTTCACCTTCTCATGTTGATGTTGAACTTTTAAATCAATATTTTTCCAACCCTTCTAACTCTTTTGATAGTTCAGATAAAATGCGTACTATTCTTTCTCTATCTACAATTCCAACCTCTAATTATCCTCCGTTTGAGTTTAGTCAGTTTACTGCATGTGATGTTAAGAAGAGCATTTTGTCCATTGCCTCAAATGCTGTCGGTAGCGTATATTAGCCGTAATATGCTGGTTCCTCTTCTTGATGTTATAGCTCCTGTCATTACTCACTTATTAAATGAATCTATATTCACTTCCAAATTTCCTGAGGCTTGGAAGAGCGCTCATGTTATACCTCTTCCTAAGAAGGCTCTTCCAGCTAGCTTCTCTGATTTTCGTCCCATTTCTATTTTACCCTTTCTTTCCAAAGCCCTTGAAAAGCTCATTTACCAACAGCTGAACCTTTTCATTAATCGAAATTGCTTGCATAATCCATTCCAATCCGGTTTTCGTCCTGGGCATAGTACGGCTACTGCTCTTATTAAAGTTACCGATGATATACGTTGGGGTATGGACAATAAACTGCTCACAGTTCTGGTATTGCTGGACTTCAGTAATGCTTTTAATACGGTAGATTTCGACATTCTGTTGAGTCAGTTGCGTTCTGTTAACATATCTCCATCAGTGATTGACTGGTTTCATAGTTATCTTCATGGTCGTCGGCAGCGTATTCACACTGAGGAATCTCATTCCTCATGGTGTGATATTACTGTTGGCGTACCTCAAGGCGGCGTGCTATCTCCATTACTCTTTTCTATTTTCATCAACTCCATTACTCGGAATATATCTTCTCTCTACCATATGTATGCTGACGATGTCCAAATTTACACCCAGTCAACCTTTGATAATCTTCCAATCGCAATAGCTAGCATTAACAAAGACTTGCGCGTTATTTCAAATTGGAGTAAAGCGCATGGCCTTAACGTTAATCCAAAAAAAACTCAAGCTATTGTTATTGGCAGTCGAAGGCAGATTTCAAGGATTGACTGGTTTTCCCTCCCCTCCATTGAGTTTGATAGTGTCACAGTCCCATACTGTGAAAATGTAAAGAACTTGGGCATTTATCTTGACCGAACCTTAAGTTGGACGTACCATATTAATGAGATCAGCAGAAAGACATTTGCAGCTCTAGGCTCTTTGCGTCGTCTTTGGTATTTACTTCCTATACCTACCAAAATTATGCTCGCACAGACTCTACTCCTTCCCATTCTTGACTACGCTGACGCAAGCTATGTTAACTTAACTGAAGATCAGTTAAATAAACTTGAGAGACTCCAGAATTCTAGCATTCGTTTCATATTTGGGTTGCGCAAATATGATCATATTTCTCAATTTCGGTCTCGTCTCAAGTGGTTACCTATCAGACTTCGCCGGAATTTGCACATTGTTTCTATTCTGTACTGTGTTTTGTTTCATCCTTCTACTCCTCTTTACCTGAAAGAGAGGTTTAAATTTGTAGGACTCCCAGACGAACTTCGTTCTACGAGGAAGTTAGTCTTGAAGGTGCCTGGTCACAAATCCTCCTTCTTCAACGGATCATTTACGGTTCAGGCTATTAAATTATGGAACGCCTTGCCGTTAGATATCCGTGAGGCACAATCGATTGGGACCTTCAAGAAACTAGTGAAGGATCATTATTTGTCTCTTTCAGCCGAACAACGCTGAAGCGAATCATTTTAAGTGTGTAATTTGAATTATTTATGTATTTCATACTAATTGGGGATGTTATATGTAATATATTTATATAGATATTTATGTTATATATTTTATTTGTATTTATATATTATATATTTATATATATATTATAGTTATATTTATATATATATATATATTTTATTTATATTTATATATTTGTATAATTTTTAAATCTTATTTATTGCACCACCTACCTCTTTTCTACGTTTTTTCCTTTTACGCCATTGGTTGCCTGGAAGAAATCGCTATGTAGCGATAAGGCCACCAAATTGTACTCTCTTGATTGTATTTATATCTTTGTAACTACTTTTTGTTTCTTTGGTGTACAATAAAAGTGTATTCATTCATTCATTCATTCATCATTATTATTATAGAAGCGGTTCTTTCGTGGAGACTGAATTCGAGCCCAAGCATGCACCACTGACTTTTCGGAGTTAAATCGGAAGAATTTAATCATCACTTGCATCACTTGCTTTATACGGTGAAGGGAAACATCGCGAGGAAAACTGCATGCCTGAGAGTTTTCCGTAATGTTCTCAACGGCGTGTGAAGTCTTCCAATCCACACTTCGCTAGCGTGGTACACTACGGCCTAAACTCTTCGCATTCCGAGAGAAGACCCGTGCCCTGTAGTCGTAATGGGTTGATGGTGATGTTGAGAATAATGATATCGGGGCGCTAAATAAAACGAGCCAATTATAAACAAACAAAAAATCCTAGTAGTAACTATTATACTACTATAAAAAATTGTAGTATAATGGTTAGCCTCGTGCTTAACTACTGGTATCTCTCCATGCCGAAAGTTTGATCCTACTTAGTGGAGCGAGAGGCAGGAATTGTTGGTAAATTAGGACAAAATATATCCTATTGCGTCATCCTTTTTCATGGTTTACAATGATAATACGATTTTCTTAATGTTTTATTAAACTGGTGGTTATCAAGTATACTTACCTATTGTAAAGCGTCTTTTTCCAGCATCAAACCACTCTACAGGCGTAAGGCCCGCACTTGGCGTGGAAACAGTCGTGCGCCTTGATCATTTATAAAAAGAAATAGGAAATGGAAAGTTAATTAGGGAAAATGTAAAGCTATTGCGAAACCTATTTTTTTGATTAAACTGAACCGAGATTGAATAAAAACAGGAACTTTCTCCACTCGGAAACTTTTTAAACCCAGTTTCCGTCAAACGCAAGTTTAATTAAAATGTTTGCTTGTGACTTGGCTGGTAAAGATAGGGTTCATCACATCAACCGATAGACGTCCACTGCTGGACATAGGTCTTTTGTAGGGAGTTCCAAGTTCCACGATTCTGAGCCGCTTGGATCCAACGGCTACCTGCGACGCGCTTAATGTCGTCTGTCCACCTCGTTGGGGGTCGACCAACGCTGCGCTTACCAGTACGGGGCTGCCATTCCAGCACCTTGGGACCCCAACGTCCATCCTTTCTCCGAACTATGTGCCCGGCCCATTGCCACTTAAGCTTCGCGACTCGTTGAGCTATGTCGGTAACTTTGGTTCTTCTACGAATCTCCACATTTCTGATTCGATCGCGTAGAGATACTCCGAGCATAGCTCTCTCCATCGCCCGCTGAGTGACTCTAAGCCTTCTTATGAGGCCCATAGTTAACGACCATGTTTCAGAGCCATAGGTCATCACTGGCAACACGCACTGTTCGAAGACTTTCGTCTTCAGGCACTGAGGGATTTCTGACGAAAAGATGGCACGGAGTTTCCCGAACGCTGCCCATCCGAGTTGGATTCGGCGGTTCACCTCCTTCTCGAAATTGGACCTACCTAACTGGATCGTGTGTCCTAGGTATACGTATTCGTCAACAATTTCGAGTGCAGTGTTCTCAACGATTACTGGTTGAAGCGGAACATGAGCATTAGACATAATCTTCGTCTTGCTCATGTTCATTCGTAGGCCAACCTGTTGAGAAGCTCTGCTGAGGCCATCGAGCATCGTATTTAGGTCTCCCAGAGTCTCTGCCATTATGACTACATCGTCGGCAAACCGAAGTTGAGTGATGTACTCGCCGTTAATGTTGATGCCAAGTCCGTTCCATTCCAGAAGCTTAAAGACGTCCTCCAACGCAGCGGTAAATAGTTTCGGGGAGATAACATCTCCCTGTCGCACGCCTCGCTGCAATTGGATTGGTCTCGTAGTCTGATCCTGTATACGAACTGACATAGTGGCGTTTTTGTACAAACACTGCAATACTTGGATATACCGGTAGTCAATTCGGCATCTCTGCAGTGACTTAAACACAGCCCAAGTTTCCACCGAATCAAAGGCTTTTTCATAGTCCACAAACGCTAAGCAAAGTGGCCGGTTATACTCTTCAGTCTTCTGTATAACCTGCCGCAGCGTATGAATGTGGTCTATGGTACTAAAGCCCTTACGGAAACCGGCTTGTTCGGGAGGCTGGAAGTCATCAAACCTACGAGCGAGACGATTCGTAATGACTCTCGAAAACAGCTTGTAGATATGACTCAGCAGCGAGATGGGTCTGTAATTCTTCAACAAGGTATTATCACCTTTTTTGAAGAACAGAACCACCACACTCCTGTGCCATGCCTCTGGCGTTGTGCCTTGGTGAATAACGGAATCAAACAATCGCTGAAGGACTCTCAGTATCGGTTTTCCACCTGCCTTCAGGAGTTCTGCCGTTATTCCGTCATCACCCGGCGCCTTGCCATTTTTAAGCTGCTTGAGAGCCACACTAATCTCGTATAGGCTGACGTCTGGGATATCTTCGGTATAGTGTCGAGTTAATTTGGCTCTAGGATCCTTAGCCAAATCTTCAACAGGCGTCTGTACTGTGGTGTACAACTGTCCATAAAAGTTCTCAACCTCACCCAAGATCTCAGGTTTGGAAGAGACAAGACTACCATTATTGGTCTTCAGTCGCATCAACTGGCTCTGACCGATAGACAGATCTCTAGCGAACACTTTAGAGCCTCTGTTTTGCTCGATGGCATTTTTAATACGCTCTGTATTGAAGTGCCGCATATCACGAGTCTGTGATTTAGAGATCTGCCTATTAATCCGCCGGTAAGCGGACGCGTCTGCTATAGACTGTAGTCTCATCTCTTGCCTCTCCGTCATAAGCTTGAGTGTATTGGTTGAGAACCTATTGGCCTTGTTTCTACGGTGGGCCTTGTAGAATTTGGACCCGACTGTTTGGACAGTTTCCACCAGCCTGTTGTTCAAATCGTCCACAGTGTCGCAATCTGCTAGGCAACCGAACCGGTTCTGTAGTTCTAGTTGAAAGCTCTCGGGGTTTTGAATATGGGCACGAGTAGGCCGGAGTGTAGACTTCACCAGTCTGACTCTTTCAAGTTGAACGTTTATACTCAATGTGCCTCTTACCATACGGTGATCACTTCCGGTTTTAACCCTGTTGATCACAGAGACATCATTGAATACATGCCGTTTGGTCGACATGATGAAGTCGATCTCGTTTCTCGTGGAACCATCGGGGCTTATCCAGGTCCATTTCCTGTGTGGCCGCTTCTTGAAGAAGGAGTTCATCATATAAAGGCCCTCCTTCTCCATGAAGTCAGCCAACATTTGACCCCTGTGGTTCCGTTGCCCATACCCAAATTGCCCCACCCTCAACTCTGAACCAGTTCGCTCGCCAAGCTTCGCGTTGAAATCCCCCATCACAATATTGTAGTAGGTGTTCGAGGCATGTATGGCTTTTGAAATGTCCTCATACAAAACCTCTACATCCTCGTCTGGGTGTGCCGAAGTCGGCGCGTATACCTGTATGACCTTCAACGAATACCGTTTGGTAATTCTGAGTATAAGGTATGCTACCCTGCTCGACACACTTTCGACTTTTACAACATTGTTGACGAGAGACTTGTGGACGATAAACCCGACACCACCCTGTGACTGTTGGTCACCCTCCCGGTAGTAAAACAAGTTGCCGGATTCCAAGATTATCGAGTCCTCCCCCTCTCGCCGGACTTCAGACAATCCTATAATATCCCAGCGCAACTTGCTCACCACTTCTTCCAGCTCAATCACCTTTCCATCGGTCCTCAACGTGCGTGCGTTGTATGTTGCCAGGTCAAGTCGTCGGGGTTGGCAGCGGAATCTCTGCCGGAGATTCTTAACACCCCTTGCCCCGCCGTTACCATAACCGCTGCCAGAGCCAGGAATAGCGGGGCCGCCGGGAACTAGGGGCTGTGGTTTTTTTCTCCTTCCCATTAAAGATATGCCCGATAATGACCACGCTGGGCAGGCGGGTTGGTCATCGCAGGGCTAGACTGATCGCCCCGGCGTCGCTGCTGCCCGACACCGGTCTGTGCCATTTGTTCAGCCTAGCCAATTCGAAGTGGTTATACCGCCACTTGTCGGTCGCCAGAGCCTCGTCGGTTAAACGGCAGGGTGCACCACGTGCAGGTGAGGTTGGCAATTTGGGAGGCTGACTGGTACTAGCCACACCCACTTACACCCCCTTAAGATAGGGTTACCAGATCTAAATTCAAAGAAGTTCGGACACAATCATGACAGATTGAGAGCCTTAGGTATCGATAGAAACCTGCGCATATAATATAATCAGACTAGATTAATTTACTTACCTTATTATTAATTACACCAGTTATCTCATGGAAAAAAAAAAAAAAATTATGTGGGTAATTAAAATTACTGTAAACGCTAATAGTTGGAGCCTTTTTTTAGGATAGTATAACCACCCCCGTGTCAGAATACACCTCTCATAACAAAAAATAAACATAAAAACATAGGTATAAAAACAAAAAAAAAAATATTTGTGTTGATATTTATATGTTTTAAATTCTAATTGACGCAAGCCTTTATACTAAAAATGTTTAATAAAACCTCATAAAACCGATTAGCATTATCAAAAGAGTAAAATTTTTATGTGATATTTTCTATAATATTCAATAATTATTTTAATAATTAATATGTCTATGATAATTGGTTAATTTAACGATCATTAGCCTATTTATGCCCAACTTTTGTGCATAACCATTTCTCAAAATGGAGAGAGGACTTTAGAGTATAGACCCACCATTCTGCTGGAATATGGGTTGATGAGTGCAACAATTTTATCACATGCTAGTAATATTATCTAGCATCGACGGCTATACCTGCTCTTTAAGATATTAAGGTAGGATGCAAATCTCCTTACTACATGCTAATCCTAGTACCTACCTACTGAACTTTAACAGAAAACCTTCAGGGTGATTACGTATCTCGCTACAGCAATGCTACAGGCGTAAATCTTGCAATCACTGCTTTCGTTTATTTATTTTATGGAAAAGTGACGTTTGACAGCATACGTAGCATTGCTGTCGCGAGATACGTAATCGCCCTGCCGATCTTACAATTATTGGCTCGACACAGGAATCGATTCGAGAAAATCGAGGCAGCAAGCCGCTCTTTTCTGCTGGACTTAATATAATCTAAATATAAATTATAATAATTAATTCCGCATATTTCCTGATTTGGGAACCCTGAATGAGGTCTCGCGATTTGTACATGCGGTGGCTTGAAAAGAGGAAATAGGTTTTTTCACAACTTTTGACACGTTAAAAGATTAAAAAAACTATGCTTTTCAGTTACTTGCGTTTGTCTTTCTCATATACGGAACGACTTTATTTTTACTCTATTTACCTTTGCCTGAGATACTCCATATACCTACCTAATAATGTTAATATTAACCTTGCACTTCTTATCGTCCGTATTGATACCAAAATCTTTTGCCAAACAGGGCTAAGAAAATATACGATTTTATATATTTTCTTCAATTTGTGAAATAACGGCACACTCACACCATATCGAGTCAACACTTTCTTGATTATAATTATAACGTCAAAATGTGGGCATTGTAATATAGCTATATTGCGGTTACTTGCGTTTTCTTTTCAGGCTGGAATCTCATAGTTAGCATTCGTGCACTGTCAAAGCTACTGAATTGTGGAATGCACTCCCATTGAACATAAGTATGTCGAAGTCACTGGGCATATTTAAAAATTCTGTTAAGTTCATTATCTCGCTCAATAAAGACGACTGTTATTATTTATTTATCTTTTCTAACTCGTACTTAAATAAATAAATAATAAATATAAATAAATAAATATACCACGACAATACACACATCGCCACCTAGCCCCAAAGTAAGCGTAGCTTGTGTTATGGGTACTAAGATGACTGATGAATATTTTTATGAATTATATATACATAAATACTTAGAAAATACATATAAACACCCAGACACTGAAAAACACTTAATGCTCATCACACAAACATTTTCCAGTTGTGGGAATCGATCCCACGGCCTTGGACTCAGAAAGCAGGTTCGCTGCCCACTGCGCCAGTCGGCCGTCAAACGTATTAAGTATTTATGGTATGTTAAAATATGTATTGGTATATTTATTTTTTTCTATTTATCTATAGTATTGTTGTATTTGTGTAGTCTGGTTTATGTATTAGTATGTAGTTATTCGTATGTATGTTCTAAATAGTGTACCCCACCTATTCGTTTTTCTTTTTAGTTTTCCTAATCCTAAGGTTGCCTGGCAGAGCCGAGCGATAAGGGCGCCTTTTGTATCCTGCTTCATTCTTCATGTGTTTGTTCTATTTTTTTCGTTTTTCTGAGAGATGTTCAAATAAAGAGTATAAATAAATAGTTACATAATTGCATATAGCTTATGTTACTGCTGCAAAAAAAAAATATTCTTAGTCTTAGGTGAAAGAATTGGTAATTGAAAGTTCATTATTACTACAGATAAACACAAATCTTTCATCTTTTTATTTTAGTATAGGCTTAGATCAAATATGATAGTAGGTACACTTTATTAATATGACGTCTTTTTAATGTTTAGAGCTAGTTCAGACATGGCGGATTCCGCGCGGATGCAAATCGCGCGGTTGAACCGCGCGGATCCTAATTACATTAGCGCCTTACAAATCGTTCATACCTGTCCGCACGGATTGACAATCCGCGCGGCTCAACCGAGAAAATGAATTCGCGCGGTCGCCGCTCGGTTTTATTTACTTGACGTACCTAGAGGGCGTTCAGTTGCTCCGCGGAAGCCGCGCGTATCGGACGGTGACAATGGATCGCTTCGACACCGAGCTATTCATCGATGAGGTGGAAAAAAGACCTGCTTTGTGGAACATCCAATGTGCAGAATATTCTAACAAAACGATTAAAAACGGAGCTTGGCAGGAGCTGGTGGAGATTTTTGGAGAAAATGAGGATTCTTTGGAAAAGAAGGTTCTTTTTGGTCAGTAGACATTTAATTATACATTTTACCAGGGTAGTTTACATGTTTTGTAATAGACAGTCCACCCCAAATAACTGAAATGTGTATAACGTTGTTTGGCGGTACGTAACGAGCGCGGGAAAACTATCACGTTACCACAGTAACGTATAGCTATTAACTGTAATATGTACAACCCACCAACGCGACGCGCCATCTTGAGTTTAGTTATTTGGCGCGAACTGTAACAATTTTAATTTCATATTTTCGTGTCTTGCCATTCTACACGACCCTCATTCACAAAGTAATTAGCATATTTGTCTCTAATGTTTAATGATGATGGTGTACCCCTTCCTGCATGTAATGTAATAAGATTACTCATTGGCGCAGTATGTAAAGTATCTTCATACTGTATACCATCTCTAGTTCTAACAAAATTGTGTAGCACGCAACAGGCCTTTATTATGTCTTCGGCAAAGTCTATATTCACGTTTATAGGCCTATGAAAAATGCGCCACTTGTTTGCCAGAATTCCGAAAGTGCATTCAATAAAACGTCGAGCTCTTGATAACCTGTAATTAAATATTTTTTTTTCATATGATAGCCCTTTACCTGCATAGGGTCGCATTACATTTTCGGATAAACCAAACGCTTCATCGCCAACTATGACGTATGGCAATGGTTTAGGATCTGTTTCAGATATTGGTTTAGGTTTTGGTATGTGTAATGACTTTTCTATTAACCTTTTATAAAATGCTGAATTTTTAAAAATTGCAGAATCACTACTTTTTCCGTAAGATCCGATATCTATGAAAGTAAAACAATAGTTACTATCACAAAGTGCCAACAGTACTATGGAAAAAAAAGTTTTGTAATTATAATACAAAGAACCCGAATCTTTGGGTTTTGTAATCCTTATATGCTTGCCATCTATGGCGCCTATGCAATTGGGAAAATTTGCATATTTTTCAAAATCTTTAGCTATTTTCTTCCATATATCTTCGCTGGGTTCAGGCATGACGTTTTTTGTGACTTTTTCCCACAGAGTTTCACATACTTCACGGACAATTCCTGTGATTGTAGATTTGCCAAGACGAAAGTTGTAATGTAGTTCTCCAAAGGAACAACCAGTACCCAGATATCTGAAAAATAAAATATTAATCTGTATCGTTTTGAAAGTCTGCCGGGTCCGCTAGTTAAAGCATAATGAGTGTCTTGAATTACCTAACCGCTACTGTATTTATATTTGTTAAAGATAGTGATTTCTGTTCCAGGTGTATCATTACAAAAAAAATGGAAGAACATCCGTGATGCTTATAATAAGGAATTCAAGAAAGGCAAATCAATTCCTTCTGGTTCTGGTGCATGTAAAGGTTCAAAATACATGTATTTCGACCGGCTTTCTTTTCTTCAGAAGACGATAGAAAACAAAGAAACTATCACAAACATAGATGAAGCCAAAAATGAAGAAATTCGGAACATTGACCAAAAGCTAGATAATTTTGTAAATGCACGTGAAATACAACCGGTACCCAATAAAAGGAAGAAAACTAAAATTACTTCAGAAGAGCGATTGTCTAACATATTAGAAAATAGTATTGAATCAAGAGATAAAATACAAAGACAAATACAAGAAAGTATGTCAAAGCAAGATGATGATGATAAACTTTTTTGCATGTCATTGTATAAAGAGTTAAAGAAAGTTCCAGAAAATAAACGATTGGCTACTAAAATTGAATTGCTCCAGGTAATACAGAAAGGGCAGAAATTACCATCGCCTATTCATATCACGAGCCAGCAAAACACGCCTAATGCAGTATTTTGGCAAAACCAACAATATTCAAACCCACAAGGATATTTCACTGGATATTCTACAATAGTACCAGGAGAGTCTCCATCGCCTTTATCATGCAATAGCACTGACGATTCACAGTCTTCTATAGTACAAAATATATATTCTGACGTATAAAATAAATATCTTACCTTAATGTGATCACGAGTTTTTCTTCTGGGGACACGCTTGACCTCATATGGGTATCATTAGATTCAATTTGTTTACTCATCATTTCTAATAATTCATCAAATGAATTTATCGACATTCTCAAATAATTGAAGAATTTTGGTTCAAAACTTCTTAATTTTGGATATAAAGTCTGAAACTGACCATGAGTAAACCGATCGCGTAATATTGGATGCACCCAATACTGCCGTTTCTTCTTTCTTTCTTTTTTACGGAGCAACAAGTACACACATATTGCTTCTTCGACTTCCATGATTGGACTGTCACCCTATGCGAATAACGGCACTCCGCATGTACATCCGCGCCTGTCTGAACACTTGCGTTTAGAACCGCGCGATTTGCATCCGCGCGGAATCCGCCATGTCTGAACTAGCTCTTAATGTCATCTTTCATTTATTTTTCCTATAGTTATCCATAAATTATGTAGTTTTATCAAGTTAATGTAGTGTACATATTATTTTTAGCAGTTTATAGTTTTCATTAGTTTAAATAGGACAAAAACAATAAAAAAAAATCTATTCAAAAGTTTAAATTGAACCGTGGAAATTCCTACAAAAATAGTTCTTTTCATTTCAGTTTCACCGCGAAACTTTGCGTAATCTAAACCAAAGTTATACAGTTCAATAAAGTTTTCGCTCTCAACGATTCCCCGTGGTGTATTGCAATACCTTTTTTATGAATATTTGATTTACAAGGGGTGCTGTGTAAATATTCAGGTATGGTAGTATACATTCAATCGGACATTATTTGTTGAACAACAAAGCCGACCCAATCGATGTACGAACAAGTAGATATATCTAGATATACTTCTTACTTCCACCCCTATTTCACCGGATTTGTTTATCTTGGGGGAGGGCATCCACCCCATGTGCTCAACTCCAGCTCCCCTCACTCCCCCCGTTGCAACCTGTTATGGTAGTTATTTATTTATTTTATTCGCTTCACGCAACTAGGCCTATATATAACACATAAAATAAACTTAAATAACTATTTTAAGATCAGCGTCAGCGTCATCACCCATTACGGCCCATGACAGGGAACAGGTCTCCCTTTCAGAATAAGAAGGGTTTAGGCACCACGCTGGCCAAGTGCGGATTGGTAGGCATCACGCGCCCTTTACGCACGTGAACATTATGATTAGTGTTCAGGCATGAAGGTTTCCTCACGATGTTTTCCTTCACCCTAAAACAGGTGTTTTTTGATTGCTTTAATAAAAAAAGCACATAATTCAGCAAAGCTAGAGGTGCCGGGGAACCGGATACAAATCCTTCTCCCCAAACCTCGAAAGGAAAGATGAAGCCTTACCCACTAGACTATCACCGCTTCTAATAAGGTACTATATCTATCTATCTATCTATGTATCTATCCTCTATATATATATAAAAGAGAAAGTGTGTGGGTATGTTCCGTATAGGCTCTGAAACGGCTGGACCGATTTCAATGAATCTTTCAGGGAATTTTCGGATTGACCTGGCGAGTAATCCTGTAAAGTTTGGTGACGATCGGAGCACTCCTATTTTTGAACTGTCAAATATAGCTTTTATTTACTATGATGATATTCTATTGTTGGGTGTATATGAGTGTAAATAACATACATGTGGATTAGTGTAAATAATCTTCACCCGCTCCAGAAGAGAATAGAAAAGAACGATTAACGATTATGAGCCATTCGAAACAAAAATATCCAATTTAAATTGTCATAAGAGTAGGTATAGGGTGAACGGTTTACAGTTTAGATTATACCTAAATTATAACTGACTGCTCGCTCATGTTGAATGAAGCCCCGCCGAATAAATTTACATGATGAATATGGAAAAGGCATTGAATATGCACTGAAGTTAAGCGTAGTCTTTTCTGAAACGAATTTGGTTAAAAAGGCTATTTCGAAGTTGACGCCATACCTACCGCGTCTTAAAAAACACAACTTTAAATTTTCGTGCACACATTTTAAACACCACATTAGTCAAATTAAAAAAAAAGTACTAAGACAATACACACATCGCCCTTTAACCCCAAAGTAAGCTTAGCTTGTGATATGGGTACTAAGATGACTGATGAAAATTTTTATGAATAATTTACATAAATACTTATAGCATACAGATAAACAGCCAGACACTGAAAACTATTCATGTTCATCACACAAACCTTTTCCAGTTGTGGTCATCGAACCCACGCCCTTGGACTGAGATAGCAGGGTCACTGTCCACAGTAAGAGTAGCTTGTGTTAACGGTAAGGGTGGCAGCAGGGCTACCCACTGGCCAATCGGCTTCAAAGTCTATGCTCATCATCATAGTCAATTTATCACCAACCCATTACCGACACACTACAGGGCACGGGTCCCCTCCCATCATAAAAAGGGTCTAAGTCTATTTTATACCCTGTGTAACCCTGTGTAACCCTCTGTTTGTAAAAAGAAACGTGTGTGTACTTATTTATGTACACGCGTTAGAAGTTATAAAACAACAACGCAACAAATTAAAAATCTTTTAATAAAAAAAAATATTTTTCGCCTTATTCTAAGTTTGCAGAAAAAACGACACTAACTAAGGTATTCAATACATTGAAAGTTTTATTATAGTTATAATATAACGTATTATCTAGTTGAATAAAGTTTAAAAAACACAACACAAAAAAAATTAAAGAATTAAACGCGCCAAGAGAAGTATAAAAATCCTTCAAAAACCCTTTTAAAATCAGTTAAACCGTTTCGGATATTATCTGTAACCAACGGAGAGAGATTCGGATACAAATTTTAAACATTTACATTGTATTTATACTGTTTCTAGCTGTTGCCCGCGACTTCGTCTGCGTTTGACTTTGTTTTTTGATGTGAAAAAAAATTTAAAGTATTGAGTATCGCTAAGCCTTAAATGATGGGTTTGCTGCTGTCCGTTGAGGAGTTCTGTCCTCTATCTCCAATTACATTCATCAGATCTACGCTAAGTTTAAGCAAAATTAAACAAATATTATAACTTCTATAGTACAAAAATAATTATTTAAATCGGTTATAATTTGTCGTAGTTATGATGTAAAATCGTCAAAAACTTTCATCCCCTCTCCCAAAGGAACCGAGCTTAATGTCGGGATATAAAGTATCCTATATTACTTCTTAAACTTCCAAGAATATATACACAAAGCTTCATGAGGATCGGTTAAGTAGTTTTTGCATGAAATCGTAACAAACAAACTTACATTGACATTGTATATATAACGAAGAAAAGACAACAGCTTCCTCCGCGCTACTACTTTCTCCTCTGAGCTACTACTATTACCGTCTACATCTCCCGTTGGGAGAAGTCACCATTGGACTTTCATAGGTGATATTTCACTCATAATAAGTAATATATTTTTTTCTTTTATGTATGGCAAATTAAACTGCAGGACTAGGTTTTCCTATGAAATACCAAAAATCATTGAAAACTATATATACTTACGTCATCATATCAACCAATTACCGGCCCAATACAGGGAACGGGTCTCCTCCCTCAATGAAAAGGGATTAAGGCCGTGATCCACCACGCCGGCCCAGTGCGGATTGGTGGACTCCACACTCCTTTGATAACTTTATGAAGAACTCTCAGGCATGCAGGTTTCCTCACTATGGTTTCCTTCAACGTTGAAGCAAGTGATATTAAATTATTTAAAACGCACATAACTTAGAAAAGTTAGAGAGGTACGTGCTGGTATTCGAACTCGGCGCCCCGAAAGGTAAGACGAACTCCTACTCACTGGGCTATTACCATGCATAACTATGATACTTACGTAAAAACAGTGAAATATATTTTAGATACTCACCTTAAAAACGTTTTCCGTATAAATATTCCCTTGAAATGTTCATGCAGAGAATGATTTTATTACGAGAAACTTCCAAATTAAGAGCGAAATATCCGTCGTAGCGAGTTAATTGGGTTTCGGAGGCTTACATTCAAAATCAGGCTGCTTTGCAAACGTTGAATTCAGTATTTAACATGCTTTATGCCACGCACTGACATGATTTTTTGACGTTTTTAAATAGATGGGCTAAGCTAGACAGAAACTGATCCCACATACGTAACGTATGCAACGCATTATGAATTCAGGTCTATTGAATTCATATGGATATCTATGCAATGGACAGAAATATACTTATGTATGCAATACAATCTCACGCCTCCCAAATAACGTCTACCTGCAATGGCCAGATTCGCATGCTAGGGTGGATAGGATGGCCACTGGCGTTGTTTTTCAAGAACTTCAGAAACAGCACGTCATAAACAAATAGTCCTTTGAAAAAGTACAACAGCATCTGATGTTAACGTTTCTCATTGTTTTGTTACACGTTGTATGCACAAACAAGTGTGCACGGCGATTCTTGAAAGTTGCATCTCTTACGTAGCGTACGTGAGACCAGGCTTTCTCTAGTTTTATTTCTCTATATTTTCGAATGAACCAATTTGGTTTTCGTTTTATTTTTTGTTTCAAAGGCACACAATTGCGTTTTAGAAATTCTATCGCAACTCCCACAATTTTTTTTTTTTTTTTATATTAACGATAGGCCAGCGCTTGTAATGATGAGGTCTAGGTTGGAGCACGCTTGCCTAGAAAAAGCCTATTCACTCTAGCATTGAAGGTACTCAAATTATATGTGGCAGGAAACACAGTTGTTGGGTGGGCGTTCCACATCTTAGCGGCAAGTATCAGAAACGTGGATAAAAATTGGTTGTCTGTAAAGTCGGCTTACTGACGATAGTTGAACGTGATAACGTCGTAAGAAAATATTGCATTCCATCAGTATTTTCTTTTTCTTCGTTGCATTTTTCAAAAGAAAATTTTAATTTTATTTGTTTGATAGATATTATCGTTGCTATAAACAATTGACACCACATTCACTTTTCACTGCACTTCATCCTTGCCGAAAACATGTAAATGTATTATTGTATAGAAGCTGTCCACGCGGACGCATCGCTCACTCAAATAGGAGAGAGACAGATGTCGAACGCGGAGGCCGACTGTGCCTCTTTGTCGCTCGTTCCGCGCTCTCGCTTCAAGCCTTGAATGGAACGCCTCAGAGCGAAGTAAGTAAGTAACGCCGCATACGTCATGTTTTTTCGTGCGTGCAGCCGGCTCCATCGAATTATAAGACGTTGTCACGTCAAAAACATTTCGTGCGTGTTGATGGAATATCAACCACATAAGGATGCCACCGCTCACGGTGGCTCGCTGAACTTTGGTAGAACGGTTATGAGAATCATACGAAATGGCTTGACTAGTAGAATAATGTACACTAGAAGAAGACTAGCAGAAGTAATTAATGAAATCGAAAAAAAAGTGTTATAGATGCGGGAGTTTTAAATCTTATTTTATTTTAATATCGCTATCTGTGTGTTTTAAACGAAATAATAGCAGCTATTTGAATACTACATAAATAAAGTTTCTAATCTAGCATTATACTGCAAAGTTACGCACACATACTTTCACTTAGAGCCATAACTTTTTTTAAATTCTGAAAACAACAAATATCAGTTCAAGGATTAATCGACCTCATTAGATTTGCCAAAGAATTTGGAATAAGTACCTACCGTTACACTTCTTTGTTGATATGCAATGTGGTAAAGACAAAAATATGGGACTTATTAAAAAAAAAAGAAAAGTTACCACCTATCAATAAAGGATATAAAAACTTAAAGCTATGCAGGGCAGTTGATGGACTTTTCTAGTCGCCATGCCTCGCCTGTTCTCATCCATCTCTGTCATGACTAATTTATTTACACAGACAAAGTACCCTACTGCATATAGCTGCAATGACGCAGTAGCTAAATTAACTTTTGTTATTATAAATAATAGACGTAGTGAAACCCACAGGCAACCCAGAATTAGGTCGCTTTGAGACTTTAGGTACCCATAATAAATCAGTGCATTAACCTATGCCCATTAAGTAAATAATACAACAGTTACGCAGTGTATTAATATTTCAACTGATAGCATCTTTCAAATGTCAGAGCTTTCAAAACAGTGCTTAAGTATTCATACGTGTGCCACGTTTCTTTGAAAGGCCTTAAATGTCTCAAAGGGTCTCAAAACTGACTCAATATAAATAAATAAATAAATATACAATGTACGAGTAATATGACATTACTCGCATCGCCATCTATCCCAAAGTAAACGTAGCTTGTGTTAAGGGTTGTGTACCTACTAAGATGACTGATGAATAATAAATAAATATTTATAATATAGATATAATATTAAATTGGGGTTTAATACACACACTGAGAAACATTCATGTTCATCACATAGACATTTTCCAGTTGTGGGAATAGAACCCACGGCTTTGGATTCAGAAAGCAGGTTCGCGGCCCACTGCGCTATTTGGCCTTCAATATGCGTTGAATCCGTTTTATACACCCAGTTTATGTACCTTTAACCTTGGTCATTTTGCATATTCTATACTGTATAAGCTCTATTAAGGTTAGAACGGCTTAATAGTTCATCTAAACTTTAACGTTCCACACCCCAACGGAATAAGAGTTGATAAAGTTCATGTTAGTTGTTATTCACAGCATTGTCCCAGATTATGCATGAATGAGGGCACGAGTCTGTGTAATGTTGGCCGCACGTTGGCTTTACTAATAATGTAGATACTAGATATTGTTACCATAATTTTGTTAAATTTTATTACCAGTCCACCAGGGCAGGTCCTCTCCCAGAATGAGTAGGGTGTAAGCCGTACTCCACCACGCTGGCTAAGTGCTTATTGGTGGACTCAACACGCCTTTGAAAAATTATGGAGATCGCATGCCGATATTCCTCACGATAACTGTTAAATAATTATAATAATAATATATATTGATTTCAAGCATCAAGGTTCACTTTTTTTGCCCGTAAAAACACATGACTTCTATATAAGCAAAAAAATTGTACACGCAAATCACTGCCGTTCCAATTCACTTGAAATAGCACATCAACGATTCACATGCCTGCAGTCCAACTCCAACCTGCCAGCAATCACCTTCAGGATGCCGTTAGTGCTCCCCCAACCTTCGCTCCAGGGAGCCATATCTTTTACGCATTGTAGCTTAAAAGTCAACTACCACTTCCGCAAGCATCTCAAATGCATCTACAAAAGCGGGGCAGACTCATCAACACCCTAAATGAATTGACATTGAACCCGAAAAATGCACGTGTAGAATTTAGTGCAATAGACTATGAACAATGTTTTTTAACCGCGGCGTTAGAACACCGTGCAAAAAATTTAGCATATTTGCTCTCACTGACAACGCTCTCCGTTCTCTTCCGATGTCCGTGTCGTCTTTGAGGTCAGGGGTGAACATATGCCCAAGATATTTGAATTGGTGTACTTTTTCTGGCTTAGAACCCAAGTAACTCCGAAAACTTAAAAAAGCATGCATGGGATCGATCTCAGTCATCCCGAATAGAATGCACAAGTTTTGTCCTGTAGTTCATCTCTAACGCTACTCTAAACTTTCTGAAACCTTATCGTACAATTGTAATCAGATTGGTAGACCAATAGTGTAAAACTTCATACTAAATTTGTGCTTACGTGTATAAGTTATGCATGCATAATAATAATATTGTATGTCACACGTATGCAATTAATTCTGTCGCTTTTACAGCTGATTTATATAAGCAACCAGAGCGGTCACTAGATTAACGCGACGGTCACAAGCACTGGTCACAAGTATAAATTAAAACTCAGGCGCGGTTCGTTTTTTATAGCAATCGATAAGAAACTCGAGCGATAGTGGCCAATGTCCGGCCAGCCTAAGTCTGCGGTACGTTGATATTGAATGTATGCAAATGGGAAAGTTGGGTTAGGCTGATTTACCCTAACTGATGCCTATTGCCTTCGTCGTAGTTTAAACTTTAATGTTACTATTATATAATACATGTGCCCCGCGTTAACTATGGATCGTAGGATGGTGGTTATAAAATAGGTCCTTTAATGGTTTCAGGTATCTTATTAAATAGTTTAGCATTTTTTCGAATTTGGTTATAGTTAAACAAGTTACAAGATTTAACTGTTTAAGAAAAACTTGTCTAGGTTCGTAGCGCTGGTTTCGTAGCCAGCTAAAGAGGTTTTTATCACGTGATATCGGTAATTTCAAGAAGTGTTATGTCAGGGGGGTTATAAGATTGTATGAAAGTAATTGGCATAAAAATTTGCAATTAATAAAGATATATTCAGCACAATTGCTCTTAACCTGAATTACGATGGAATGGAATGTATGATTATTATGGAAATATATAAAGGTCGTTAATTTTATTTCAAATTACCATAGTCGTTTTTCAAAAGTTAAGTTTGGATCTCACTGCAAGTTTTAAGTATGCAGACGAAGCATCAGCTTAGCAAACTAGTATAAATTATTATATTCAAAAAACAAACTAAAAACCTCTCTTAGGAAAAAAAATCTTTACGTTGTATTTTTCTGCTTAGATCACTCGATAGGTACCCAAAAAGCTGGCACGTCTATTGCCTCTTTATATGGATAACAACACTGTGTAACATTATTTAATTTATTAGTTTTTTCATTTATCACTTTTCAAATGTGTGATTTATCAAAATAAGTTAGTGTAAAATATCTCCCATGTTCCCAATTTACGTTATATACGCTATTTTGAATATAATTATATTATTTTCTCTTAGTTATGACGAAAAAATAAATTAATGGATTTATGATTAAATTACATTTCAAACCTTTTGCAAAGCTCGAGCTAAATTTTACTTACCAGACATGGCGATAGCAATAATATGATAATCACAAGCGTACGTGAGTTTATAATATTTAAATTATTCGGTACGTAGTTTGCCTTCTTGAAATATTGACGTGCACAGCAATTTTCTTTGACGTTTATGTCGCCTGTTACTGTCGCGTATCTACTGAAACGAAATCGCAAAGGTACGCTGATTAAATGCGGGATGACGGGTTTTATAAACAACGATCTCCGCCTCTGAGGTAAACATAACCAGCCAAGTTCGAGTCCGTTCCTTGGAGGGAAACGCTCACGTTAAGTTCAATTTTGATTGTTAAGTTACAATTTCATTCAGATTTCGAACCCCTATTTTGCCCCATCAGGGAACTATTTTCAAAGATCTTTTCTAAACGGACTCTTACGTTATATGCGTATAATAGCTATGTTTGTATAAATAAATAAACAAATGGACGAGTCTCCTTCTTACCTTATTCACTCCCGTGGCCATCAGCGCCTAAGCTGTGCGTTGATCAGTCTGTCATTCATTCGTTCACCTTTACCATTATAACATAGGCATAGTTACAAAAGTAGTATGGATGTTAAACAGTTTAGTTATTACTACAAACTAATACTACGTCATTGTTCACCCCATGAGGTTTGTTTAAAAATAACGAACTCGTTGATACGTGATGATATTCAATCACAATTTATTTTAACAAACGTAGGTAATAATTGAAGCGTAGCGTGGGGATTGAGGGTGTATTTTTACGACTTATTTTGTACGCATCGCTGTAAAACATTTGGTAGGTAGGAAGAAAAACGAACTGGTTGCGATTGCAACTCGTTTAAAACGCGCCGAGGGTCCGGGCGTCCGGAGCGCGTATTCTGCTCCATAAAAATACGGCGTGTGAATCCTGCCTAACCCATATATCTGTGTGTCACGTACGGAGCTCTTTGCCAATTCAGCCGCCTGCCTGCCAGTGCTGAAACTGATACCTAAGCACTTTTGCCAATCTAAACGACTGTAACTCTTATTAAGTTAATGACAGGGCAGGATTCGTTTCAGAGCGTTGCAAAACCCGATTTAATTTGATATAACGTGGCTGATCCGTGCAATTAGTCATCTCAATAAAATTAAACTAAACCAAAATGGTGCACGCAACGCTGATCCAATGCAAATAAGTGGCCTTTAAAGATTAGGTATTAAAAAATTATAATTGAGTTGTGTTGGGAGTTTGAGTGTAAAAGACGCCCAGCCCAAATATGACGAACAGCGTCCTACTGCGTATATGACAATTATGCGCGTTTTCACTAAACCTATAAATAAACGTTTCACCAACTCTTATGTCATAACTATTGTTGAACGGTAGACGTATGCCTAGGAATTTCCTTAGATTAGACATTACTTATTTAGGCATTGCCATAAAGCCAGTCATAGCCGCAGAGTATAATGTAGTATAAACTCGCAGGTGTCGTACGAGGCGACTAAGGGATCCCTAAACCATGAATGGCAATATAACTAAAAGGGTCTAAAGCGTAGGTAGTTTAAGCCGAATTAAAATGTGTTGCTAATCTTGTGCTATTATTACACGTCCTGAGTGGTGACGGAATATTGGAATACAGGAATCAACACATCTACCTATTCTTACCGCAACTATTTTAGGTGATTAAGGCCTATTACGGCGAAGCAAAGCAGAGGACTCTGTGCCTCCACTCTACCATCTATTGCGATCACCCGTATGCCCAGCGTGGTGTTTTCCAAATCTTCCCACCGCATTAATTTTAGTCTAGCAGTGGACTGTTATAGGCTATTGGTGATTGATGATATAAAGTCTATGGATACATGACTTCTAGCACTCACGTGTATATTGGCGAGCTCTATTCAGAGAGGTAATGGGCCGGTATATGCAAGCGTTCAGAGGTATTGATTCGTAAAATAGGATAGCGTTTGAAATGGTTCGTAAAGCCAATTTTGCATGTCAATTTCCATTTAGGTGTTATTCCTATTTAAGTATTGGGCTAAACTTTGAATTAACGTTTGTCTTTTCGGCGATGGCAGTGCGGCAGGGAATAATCTAACCATGAATCAAAACTGGTAGACTTTAAGCGATTTACAGGTCCGATACAATTTTGTTTTTAATAAGTTTCACTACAATTTCAGCCCTTGACTGCATCTTACCTGATGGTACGAGGAAGTCATGCTACGAGGAAGTGATTCAGTCTAAGATAGGTACGGGCTAACCGACTAAGGATTGATGTCAATGATTGAACTCGTACCCTTATTGGTTTCAACGCCTCATCGATCGTAACGCTAAATTGTTTGGCGTATCGTTTTTAAACGACTTCAAAAATTAGGAGGTTATCAATTCGGATGTTTATATATTTTTTAGATTTAAGTATTTTCATTATTCAGTCCAGGCTTATCGGTTTTACTGAATTAAATTTTTATTCGGAAGGGGTTAATTCCGAAATGATCCCGTTTAAATTTCTCTAATTGGTCTTTAATAAAGGACAGTGAAATATGAACATTCGCGATATGATCCGCTAAGCTTTATAAGTACAAGATTTGATACATTACAACTAAAACTGTAGTTTTATAATCTACAGTGGTTTCAAATCAAAGACGAGTTTCGGAGACAACGGAACTCCTCAAAAAATGTCTTACAATTAAGTTGGTATAACATTTATTTAAATTGCTAAAAATAATTTAAATGTCGTCTCAAAAATATGTGTCCAAGCAACCGGCGGTCAGGGCTCCAGAATTTGCCTATTACTATTTCAAAAGACGGTTTTTTTTTGTAAACGAATTTGTTTCTTGTTATCGATAGGGTGGTGCTCGCCACGGCAAAAGCCGAAGACACAGTATATCAATTATTAATAACTACCAGTTACCAGAAGAATAAGACATACATTCAAAGACGGGGAAGGCGAAGCTAGTCATAAAAATGAAATATTTCTTAAACTATTTCGTTTTGTAGAGTCCATTCTTATAAAGAACTTCTTTACCTTTTACGAAGAATTCCAATTCCTCGCGAAAAACGAAGTGGAAACTAATTTCGAGTCTGCAGAGTTAAAATTGCTTTCTATTGAACTAGGTAGAGGCCCAATGCAGACTTAGCAAAACTTCGTGCGCATGCTTGAGTACTTTTTCTACGGATAAATTTCGTTCTTACCAAACTCCAATCGATAGGTTGAGTTGTAAATATGTAAAAGATAGAATAAATTGCTACTTCGCCTGCTGCGAATTGCTTGTTCCCTGCATGAAATTCTTATTTGCACACTACTTTAAACTTTATTTTGAATGGAATTACGACAGTCGCGTGCACGGAGTAGATATCATTCAATATCATTGAATTAAGACCATGCAGAATCCTCATTCAGGCATTATTGTATGCAGTGCATTGTGTCCAAAAACAGTGGAAACTCCCCGAACTCGTATTACTTTACACCCGCGGAATGTTGCTAGCACACAACATTTTTCCCATTTTATGATTAAAAAATTAGAGGTAAAATAATTACTGTTAATTAACTGCTAAATAGTATGAAAAGACTAACCGATTGTTCGAGAAACCGTTCTAAAGTGGAGTTATTTTTATACAAAAGGTTTGAATTTACAACCCCAATACATTCCTGTCCACATATTTGGGAGGATAAAATACATACCGAAATTTCAGCGTGACTGAATTGGTCAAAGCATCGCGATAGCTCATAGAGATAATCTCGATCCAATTCCGCCGGTCAGCAATTCCAATTTGTATTGCACATCGAATGCGAGCCAGGGAGGTATTAGCGCAATAATTATAAATAGGAAATCACTCAGATTTCTTTGACAAGAGTTAACCTGAATATTCTGCTGATTCCACGACCATCGCCCATCATTTCTATGCGATTTAAGAAAAAAAAAATTCTGTTTAGTTTTAATTAAATTGTTAACATTATTGAAATCATTGTAACACAATTAAATAATTTTTTTTGCATATTGTAGTTAACTTTACTAAAAACTTTGATTACTTGTCGTTTATTTTTTTTATTTTGTGTTACTAACATTATTTCTACATTGTGATCATAATTAGATTTTATAACTATTTAATAAAACTATTGTACGTTCGACTGTGGGTAAACTGTTTGGAATGCATCTGCCTCTTCTCTCATTTTTGTTTTCTGCATTCTATGTGCAAACGGTTAAAAATAAAATTCTATTCTTTTCTATTCTAATCAATTATTATTTCTACCAACTTTATACTGCTCTATTATGGTAAAAAGTACATAAAATAGCACTTGCATCTCTCTGGCAACAGCACCATGGCCTTCTGCTGGGATGTTGGTACAGACCGTATGACACATATGGGCTTCTATCACTTATAATTAAATGAAAAGTGATCGCAAGTTCCGCCGAGATTTTCAGCTTTGCGAGAGACAAAGTGAAATATAAAATTCTGATTGCCTGCGCAGGTTGGCAATCAGAAATATATCGACTGACATTGAGCTATTATCAGGTTTTCAAATGTCGGTCAATCTGCATAGATTGACCGACATTTGAAAACCTGTGAAAAAATTAGTGAGAAAAAATTTGTGATTAATTTTGAAAACCAATTTTTGGCTTCATAACGATTTATTAATACGGACCTGGAGGAGGTTTACTGTGCATACAATGCCACGCTCTGACAGGGCATCTTTTGGCGTATCCTAATATTCGATAGAAGCAGTTACTTTGTAGTTTACGAAAATCCCGGATGCTGGGCTATTGATGGCTTATCAAAGTACAGATGTAAACACCCGATTCGGAGAAAGCAAAGCAGCGTCCTCTGTACTTCTACTAACATCTGCTCCCAACCACATCTTGGTGATTTCGGGCATACCCTCTGAGAAGCTTTTAGTCCAGTCCTTTAGTCCTTTTCTTATAGACTATGGATGATAATGAATACGAAAGTCCACATAAAGTCCAAAGTGCACAATGAATACCAAGCTACTTAGTTTGATTGTCGCCGATTATATAAAAAAATTGCCTTCATATAATAATGTAAGGAAAATAATGACTTGTTATATGTTCGAAATATCAACTTAAGTAGCACATCTGTTTTGAAGAAGACATCGCAATTCTATCACAAAAACTAAAACGTTTTACATTGAAACTCGATGTTGATAACATCGATGGAAGCCATCGAACGTGCTTGATATTATATGAAAAATACATGAGCATTCACAGGCTATTCGATTACGAGGGAACTTCGTTCAATCATGATTCGATCAGATATTGAATTTCATAGTCGGCTGCCGGTTAAAATACGTTGCCGTTCATGTACGATTTAGGCACCTTGTATGTGGAACGTTCGCTTGCTGTAATCGGAAATGGAAAGACCTGATCGCACATTTCAATAGGGTCGAAAACTGAAAATGCAAGTGACGTTAGCAGCAGATAGCACATCCGGTAGAGCTGATGTCACATTGTATGATTTGTTACTGATCATGTGATTTTCCGAAGGGATAGTGATTAGGACTTCAGCTTCACTCTCGAGGTAGCAGAGTTCGAATCCCAGCACGCATATCTAACTTTACTTAATTATGTGCGTTTCGAAATACCACTTGATTTCCCGGTGAAAGAAAACACCTGCGTGTCTAAGAGTTTTCTTTAATTTTTTAAGGGCGCGTGAATCCGCCAATCCGCACTGGGCCAGCGTGGTGGAATACGGCCTTAACGCCTCCCTTTGTGGGAGGAGACTCGTGCCCTGTAATAGGACAAAAATGGGTTGAAATTATAAAATTATGTCGATATTGTCAGCTACTCGTAAGTATTGTAGGAGACTAGAAAACATGTAGAACCCTCGTGGCATTTGTTTTTTCAACTACACTACAATGCAAAATATGTATATATTATAAAAATGATATTAATTTGCTATACCCTGTGGAAGGCAGAAAAATCTGTACGGTGTAATTTATAATTTCTTTAATCTGTATACTCCACACTCCGAAGCCGGAGCATCCTCAGGAGATGTTGACTTTACAATGAATAATTGTTACTCGTAAGTAACCATTAAGTATTATGAAATTGGTTTCGGAGCAAAACGTGCGTAGAGGGTGCATTGTTAAGGATCTGTTTGGTGTGAAATAAAAAGATTGAAGAAATTATAAATTACACCATACAGATTCTCCTGCTTTTCGCGGAGTAGGTATAGATTATTAAGAATTTTATTTTCACAATATATCATGAAATTCCGCAAAATAATGCCTGCTTCCATCCAATATACTGCAAAAGGGAAGATCAAGATCGTAAAAAAATTCTTGATATTAAAATTACTGTATTTTATTGGGATTAATATTGGAGCACGATTTAAAAATAACAGTTTACCTTGAGAAGTATATGCCATTTAGATTATAGACTTCTTTTTAAGGTTTGTGCTGTATTTTGGGGATATACTAAAGCTTTATATTTTGGTATTCATTCTTCTAGAATGTTCATTTAATCAGCGTACGCGGATAAGGCAGCTGGCTTACAATACAAAACAAAAGCTGCGTAGCAATTCCCTGCTGGCTTGCTTTACAAATTCCATTTTTTCAGGCTGAAATGAAACATAACATGTATTACCTAGTTTTCTATTTCTTAAAAAATCAATGATAATGTCTGGTATTTATCTAACCTGAGGTAATTAGGACTGCCTACAGGAGAGAAAACTTATAAAGTCGAGCATAAACAATGCATGTTGTGTATTTAACACACAGACCGCAGCGCGTCGCCAGTCTGGCGCTTCACGTCTCATTGGAATGTCGCATGTCGGTAACGCGACTGCCTTACTAAAAATGGCTTAACGCGACTAAACAGTTTCAATAAAAAAAAACAGTGTCACCTTAAAGTAAGGCCTTAAAAATATATAAACCAGAAAGTGATACGTAACGTGCTAGCCAAGGGCCGCTCGACGTGACTTGCGAAGCTTCTATAGTGACTGAAACAAATTTAGGTAAATATACCGAGCATGCCACAGGGCAGTAGAGACCGGCGACGCGACTTTCCATTTAAATTTTTCTTTAAATTTATTTTCATCACGCGAAAAGTCGACGATTTGTCACGCGCAAAGCATATTTTCATACTAACAGGGTTACTCATTGACAGACCATTATATCTATTATGAATAATTACAAAATTAAGATCATAATTTTGATAAGTGTACACACACAATAGGATTCCGAAAGTAGCAATGTCCCTATTTAAACAAAACATCTTAAAATTAACCACGTAACTGGAACAACGTAGTAAAAACGCCACGCGGGAAGCGATGTGATGGGTCTTTATATATCGTTTCAGATTCAGGTAAATGCACGATTCTTATCGTGCAATGCTTCACTAATTTAAAATAGCAAACAAAAAAGTGTATTAAAAAAAGTAAATTTTACCTAAAGTACCTAACGTAAGCCGTTGTCAGGTATAGCCGCAGGGGTACACCGCACGTAGGTGGAAACTGTAGACGCCTGTGCAAAGATTAAGAACACGTTCCCTCACTTAGGACTTAGTTTGGTATGAAAAATTCCGGTTCACAGCCCCCTGCCACCTCCACGAAGGGGGACAACATAATCTGAGTGTGAGGGAAATTCACGAAGATTGTAGAATTTTCGAACTATAGAACGTGGGATGGTTGTTTAGTGATTTATATCTATAATTTTCTATAAGTTCCACCAATCAGATAATTAAAAGGAAGTCTAAATTACGATCATGCCACGTACCTAACACTAAACTGACGGTCCAACCTTAGACTACAGTCGTAGGTATGCACTGAAGGATCTATAGTTGTGCTAGTAGATATGAATGTTAGAATCAGAGTAACGTTTTATCTAACCTAAACATCAAGTATTGTGTGATTCGTCCTATCTTTTGCTTGCTGCTCGACGTTGATGTAATCCACAAATATAATAACCCCAACATGGCACCGTCACGGGTCTCCTCTCAGAATATGAAGGGTTTTGCTGGTAGTCCACAACGATGACCAAATGCAAATTTTTCTTCTCAGTTTATGCAAATCATGTTAAATTGCTTGGAAATTTGTTAATGGAGATTTCGTCAATCCATACAGGTTGTTCTTTTTTATAAATTATTATTCCAATACATCGGAACAGTACTTCTGGATGTGAAAAATCTATAAGCTATGGTAAACCTGATTGTTGGCGATACAGGCTGTAGCAACGCATCGCAACGCTGTATGATGGAATATATTATGTACTATACGTAGTCGAGTTGTCCAAATTTCAAAGACATTTTTAAACAAAATTTTTTTGTATTTAATAAAATTTATTTATTTAATAAATTATTCATTATTTTGAAAAAAATTTGTAATGCATGATCTTTTCATTATGGCATATCTGATTCCTGACATAATCTTTTATTTTCCTTAACGCATATAAATTACGATGTTTCACATTTGCCAGGCGTCTCGTGACGGCTCACACATGTTTTTCTCTAGATGAAAAGTACCTTATGTCCTTTTTTGGTACCCCTAACAATGTGTACCTACCTACTTACTTTTGCAATGATCATGAGAATAATACTTAAAAATTATAGTGAGATTATGTAATTTTATTTATCGATAAAGTTTCATATTATTACGTTTTCTCAATCAGGGCCCTTGGAAATATGATGTAGTTTTTATATGTTTTTTTTGTGTAAATTAAACTTGATGGGTTACTGTAAAAATCTAATCTAAAAGTAGCGAGTTTGCTTTATACCCCCTCTTAAAGTAAAATAAATGAAAGGGTAGCAAACAAATAGAATCCGCAATTAGAATTTAAAGTCAAATTGTTGAGGTTAATATGAAGAGCCTATCTGTTACTCATGTTCAAACATAAACTGATTAAAGAAAAAGTAATAATATGATTTACTCATTTTTTTAAAAGTATACCTAGTTTGACCTACATGGACATGAAGTGATAAATAACTTCCGCGCTCGCTTGCCAACAAAATAATCTCTACTTATTCTTCATTTGTTTCTGCGCTCGGCGTTTTCTTTGTTGTATTTACTTTTTAATATTCCATCGCAATTCGCAATACAATGTTTATTCAGTTTAAAAAAAACAAAAACGATTATGTTTTAGCTTTCCAGTAGCCCACTGCAATTTTCTATTGTGGAGCAGTACGCTACACCCACGAATTCCATTGTGTTAGTATTCACCATTTTCTTTTTCAACTCCAGAGTTTAAATAAAGATATTTGGGTTAAAAAATTCTTTAATCATTCAATTCCTTGTTTGCTAGACGAATAATTACCGTGTTTAAGTCATGGAATTTAAGGGATGCATTAGGCTGGATCGTTCTTTTAAAAGCTTTTGTAACAAAATACAAACTATATACATTTTACTAAAGCGAAGCCCTCACTAAGGCCTTCAACCCATATACGCGGTAGCGTACAAACTTTTGTTTAATCTTTTGATAATTGGTGTTTAGTAACCATTCAGAACGCATTGTGTTTTAGGGACACTTATAACAACCGCTGTTTAAGCAGGAATCTTATGATTGTGGTTTCATGGTTTGTAACATGCGTGCCTATTTATTCGTACTAGACTCTAGAGCTAAAGCCAAACCGATACGTTCAGCAAGCATTAGCGTTTGCTTTACGGCCGAATTATAAGAAGTGCTGTTTCAACTGGAGTCTTGTGATTCGTCGAGATTTGGATGCAAATTTGCACGCTACCGGTTACGCTGTCTGAATACTTTGGCTTTGCTCAATCCAGCGCATCTTGTGATGGGTCATACAAAGAAAGACGGCAAACGCTTCATAGTGTTTGCAACATCGCCCCAAGTAAAACTTGTCGAATTATTTATTTACCTAACCTTATCTTTATTTACATTAATTTGTGTACAAGGACAATTTATCTCTGCATGGATTCATTCCAAATACTCCCGAATGTGGAAATAATTAAAGTAAAGGAATGCTTGTTATTCAATGCCAAATTGTTAATTACCCAATTGTTATTTTCATCATTCTTCCTAGTAACAGGGATAATATTACAAAGCTTTAAGCTCATTATCCACGATATTAAACATGAGTGTTTTTTTACTTTACATTACCGCTCTACGGTTTTATCATATTCCGAGTTAGTTACGTTTATACAATGCTTCAGTTAACAATGCAATATTTTGTTGAGAATGCTTGCAGTGACAAAGCGTTCTTAATTGAACCGGGAATTCATTTCTTTTTACAATTAACATCAAAGAGTTTTAGTGCAGCTAATCTAATTTGATATGATTCTAACTGTACTACTAGCAACCCTACTAATATATTTTTGTATTATAATTATAAATGCCAATGTAAGTTTGTTTGTTACGCTTTCACGCAAAACTACTTAACCGATCCTCATGAAACTTTGTACACATATTCTTGGAAGTGTAAGAAGTAAGGATATTTCTTATCCCGATATTAACCTCGGTTCCTTTGGGAGAGGGGATGAAAATGTTTGACGATTTTACACCAAAACTCCGACAAATTATAACCGATTTAAATAATTATTTCTGTACTATAGAGGTTATAATATGTGTTTAATTTTGCCCAAACTTTGTGTAGATCTGATGAATGTGGTTGGAGATAGATGGCATCAGCGGACAGTAGCAAACCCCTCATTTAAGGCTTAGCGATACTGAATACTTTAAAAACAAAACGCAGACGAAGTCGCGGGCAACAGCTAGTATAATATACTACAGTACCTACTCATAATGTAAACCCTTTTGAACAAACCGTTGTTTTGGGAATATAAACGCCGTGACTTCCAACATAATATTTTAATAAGCGTAAAGCAAAAATAAGTGATGTGCTAATTTATCAACGTCTATTCAGACCAACGCTAAAACGTTTTCGCAAATTCTAAACTTAATGAAAAGATTACAGTGCAAATCTTTTGTTCCCATTTCGCTTGAACGAGCTTAGGTAGGTACGTTAATCGTTCCAACGCCATTGGGACTAAAATTTACATTAATTTACTGACATATATTCGGTGAAATAAATATATTGCATTTTAGAGTTCCGTAGCCAAAAAAAACCTGTAAATATAAATAGTTCAGGGATTTATGATTGTCATTCGCGTAGATATGTTCTGCAAGAAGACCGAACGATATGTCTTGAACGATTATATCAAAGCCTGATTCTGAAAATAATGGAAAGAGTAAGAGTGTAAAAAAGTAAAAAAAAGTGTCGCTGGGTATTTGTGGGGCACATTGTGATAATTGCCGCCCTTTGTCCATCAATCTGAGTTGTAGGTGTTAACCCTCAAGTGTCTGTTATTACACAGACAACAACGCATTTCCGAACGGAACACAGTAATGCTGCTTTGCGGCAGAAATAAAAAAGGCGGTCACAAAAACACGTGTTTACTGCTCAGATAATAAATTTTGTTTTTAATTTTAAAAACTAGGGTCCTTAAAATATGGCTCCATTTTTCCAAAATCAAAATCTGCGTGACATGTTATATCAGCTTTTGTAAGTCGCCAGCGAGGTTAGGAAGGCTAAGGTCCTATAATACTCTAACCTATCATGTCGAATCCTATCCTTATGAGTTCTTTCGAACAAGTTTTTTTTTATTCTAAACTTGACGCATATTAACATGAAAACGGCCCCTCAATAGAAGAACTCAACTTGATAAGAGGATAAAATAAGATAATGGTGCTTGTAAATTCAAAAAGCGATGGTAATATAAGCCCCTTATTTTGCACACCAACGTATCATCTGCTTCATTATTATTATTAGTAGGCAACAGTGCGCGCTCGTACCTATTTCTGACGAGAAAATCTGCATTTCACGGCATTTTCAATTTTCAACTTTCTTCGTAATAATACTTCGTTCATATTCTGAGAAGAAATGTGCCTTTCAATTTGTTTCCTATTTTTAAAAAGTCCTATTTCAGACTAAGTTATTTTCATCGCGTACTTTTTGTGTTCTATTTTTTTTTTCTCGTCTCATTATTTTGAATAACCAGTATTAGTCCCTCGTAGGTGTTTAAATTATTATTACGTCCCATATTTAAATTGGCTTAGGTGCATTGCACTCCACCCGGCTTCGCACGAGTGCAATGTGGATTCTAATGTGGGGCAGTTTGGATTGATTTTTAGTGTTTTTCTAGGATTGTAAGCTTCAGGGGGTGCCCATGCAGAGACATTAGCGGTAAACCGGTAAACTTAGACATTAGACAGTTTACAGACGTTGAAACTGCCAGGTTTGTCTATTGTATAACGTACGTACGCGTACTACTAAATAGGTACTGACAGAATACCAGCGTTGTGGGTACATTAGTATCCGGAACATTAAGCTGAGTCAGAACCTTTTGATTGGCACGACACATCATAGACTTAAGCTATTAATAATTAAGTACAAAATTTTTACTTTTTTACAAGTTACTCCGTATGTAAGCAGTGGCGTGCACTCCATACATGTACAAAAGCACTGCATACCCTAACATTGATATATAACTCGAATAGGAGGAGAATTTGTGCCGTTTTACGCAATTTTTCTGGTGTATGCATACCCTGGTAAGAAACCCAATGCACGCCACTGTATGTAAGTCTGTTTGTGTTGTTCTGGTAAATAAACAAATTCTATTCTATTCTACTTTCATATTTATGTTATGTACTACGGGATCTTGCTATGAAGCAAAGCAGCTGATATATATACTCTATTTATATATGTAACGAAAAAAAATTACCGATCAAAAACAAAAATTAATCTTAGTAAAAAAAAGTGGAAATGAACAATCATCTTACTAGAAACTGCCATAAATTAGTAATATCAGCATATCATCTTAGAAAAGTGCCGAAACCGTTTGTGGGGCTCAGTAAATGCTTTTATAACACGATACCTAAGGTTATATTAGATAATTACACATATTTAAAGGATGTATAAAAGCACATTTTAAACTCCAAGTTTTTTTTGGCGTGATGGAATAGCTACTATTGATGAATTTCTTAATGATAAGGTTCCATGGAAGCAAGCCGCTCCGCTTTCATCTCACACAAGGTAGAACATTGATTGTTAAATTGTAAAATGATTGTGTAAAACAGCAACTGCTGAATTTCTTGCCGGCTTATTCTTGGTAGAATCTGCCTTCCAAACCGGTGGTAGAGTCACTACAAACAGACATACTTGACGTTTCTAAAGTGTTAGGCCTACTTGAAATAATTGGATTTTGAATTAATATTAAGACTATAGGTAAACAATTTCGAGGTACATCAATTTCGTCAACTTGCAATTTAAGCGCATATTTATTACGACATCACATTACAAATCTTTGAATTTCTTGGCTTTACTCATAATATACATGAATACTACATATAATCCTTCCACTTGAATCCTCTATGTATTGCAGAGAAATTGCATTTAAATCCGTTGCGTAGTTTAAAATACCTAAACGTACAAACAGCGGGAGTGACTTTGTTTGTAACCCTCGACGCAAAAACGACTGAGATGAGATCTATGTGTGCGTGTCTGTCTGTGCCAACGTATTTCTCGAACAGATGAACCGATTTTGCGTTTCTTTTTTTTATTGAAAGTTGAATAAGTAGGGAGTGTTCCTAACTATGTTCGATGAAAATCGATCCAAGATGGCCGGCGCCATCTAGGGCCATAAAGGGCTTGACTAGTAGAATACTAAACACTGTGACAAATTTCAAAGCCAAGATTGCCGTCACCACAAAATGGCGAAATGCATTTTTCCACAACCTTATGGGTATATTTGAATCATGAAGATTGGGCTTTTTCAAATTTTAAATTTTATTCATTTATATAAAATCAACGCACAGCCTAAACCGCTGGTCCTGGAGAAATGAATTTTGAGGTGTTTTTCTTTATAAAATCCACTAAGAAAGGATGTTATACAATTCCACCCCTTATGTGAAGGACGGTTGAAAAATTTAGATAAAACTGTCATTTTAATCAGGGGAAACTTTAATATTATAGAGAACACAAAGAGATTTTTTTTTAATTTTGGTCACTCTGCTTAGCTAATTACGCTGAAACTAATGAACGGATTTAGGTGCAGTTTAGTATCCTAAAAACAATGAGGTTCCTGCGGGATAGGGTAAAGAAAATTTTATACCATAACTCTGTCATATCTCAACCTCGAAAGAAGAACATATATTGAACATAAGAACATTTATTGGATGGGTGGTGTTATCAGTTATGTCCTTTTGGTGAAGATCTGGAGAATAACATTTAAGATAGAAAACAGAACTCATCAACTGACATTATCAACTCACCGACTTAAGATTAACGTTATATACGTTATATAGAGGGCGTTATATACACATCTCACACATTATAAAATATTAAATGGTAGAAATTTTCTTGGCTAACCTTCTGCGTACGAGACAACTAAGAGTATGATTTAGACTCTTTAATTTATAGATTACTTTTCGTCTTTTGTGGAAGAAGCTTAAACCATCATACGCTAATTATCCTTCAAACCTTCAAATCACCCATCGGTCTATTGACTTTTTGATTCTGTTTCTAAGTCACACATCTCTCGCTGTGATAGGGCGTGATACGTAACAAATAAAATGAAACCTCCGCCGATCTTGATGGAATTTGGCATATAGATAGGAGACTTGGTATCCCAAAAAATGCGCAAGGGTACAATTTCCGGATGGTTAAAGAAAAGTGTTATTTTTAAAAAGCTTACCAGCAACACTTAAGATAGATTTCACATAGACGCGATTCTTTAAAAACTTAAGCAAACGCGGGCACAAAGGCAAGCAGGGAAAAAGTAACTAGCATAAGTTAGAATTACTATTCTAAACTCCTAAATCCCCAAAAGATGAAAGAATAAAAAAAGAAGTAGCAGCAATGTTGTGGATACCAGTATATCATAATATATACTTGAAAATATTCTCAGGAAAAGCTGAAATTAAAAAGTTAATAAAACTCCTATTATATTTCATAAGTTAGTGAAAAGCTAATTTATCTAGATCCATTCAGACTTACAAAAAAGCGCTTTTATGATATCAAAACGTGAAACGGATTCAGTTATTTCAAGTACCTACGAGTCTGGAGATAAAGCCCGTCCAAACTCAGCATTGTTAGGATTGCACATGCCTTTTTTACGTTCGAATTCTCGGGTATACCCGGAATTAGTGGGAATTCGTTCTTACTTTTTTTAACCGTGTAAATTCCGCACACCTTTGGAGTTTAGCCAGACTAGCGTGGTTGGCATAGGTATATTATTTTTGTTTCATTCATCGACATATTATTACTTGACTGCGATATCACCGGGTAATACGTTGATGATGATGTATTGAGCGCTAACTTGAAAAGGATTGCACTCTATAGAACTCATTTAATTAACTAACCTAACCTCTTTTATTATTTATTACTTCATCATATGACTAAAACACACATTGTGGGACATACCATAAGTAGGTACATATATAAGTATCTACTAACTATTTTAATATTACTTAACATTATATTATTAATTATTACTAAAGTGTTTTTATATATACTTATAGTAAATAATATCAGTATAAATAGGTAGATATAATTCAAACAGATAACTCAAAATACTCAGTTATGTCAACATTATTTAAATATAGTATTTTTTTTTTCTACCAAAATAATAATTAATAACAAAGAAAAATGTATCGATTTAAATTTTTCGTGACAGGTAACTTTGACATTATTTTCAATCGAGAAAATTTTACAGAATCATTTAAAGCCACTGACCTCTATTATACTATAGAACGCATTATAGAAGTCAGTGTTTAAAGTGAATTAATATTTCGTCGGAAATATTGTCAAGAATAAAATAACTTTCTTTTTTGCCGTTAAGAACTACCTAGATTGTTTTGTTAAAAGTTTAGTTATTTCAACCTCTATAAGCAGCACATTATTTACAATTTCACGCACGGGTTTCCTTCTGCTAGAAGAAGGGGTTTCCACGGTAGTCACCCAAGTGCGGATTGGTGGACTTCACACGGCATTGAGAACATTGTGGAGAACTCTCAGGCATGCAGGTTTTCTCACGATTTTTTCCTCCACCGTTAAAGCAAGTGATATTTTAATTACTTTAATCGTTAAATATAAAAAAGATAGAGGTCGGGATTCGAACCGCTATCACCGCTATAATTCTCAAATGTTAGTTGTGTATGCTATTGAACGTTATAGATTTTTTGTTTATTTGATTAGGTTTGAATGATGGAACAATAATTGGTTCCTAAATCATCAAGTACTTGAACACGACGCTCGGTGAAAAGAAAATCGACATATTATTTTATTATATTCCATACATTCGCGTTATTTGTGAAACCAACGTTATTTACACTTCACACTTCATATGCTGTGTGGGAGCCACTCTGTGTTTATTTGCAGAAAGGTAAACATTACTTCGCACACTGTGACGCAGTATTTTAACGTGAAAATCAACATTTTTCAGTATGCGTGTTGACAGTTCCAGTAATATGAATATTTTTGAAGTCGTTGGGTATGAGGCCCGAAGTTTTTAACGCACTGGGATCCCCGATATAATTCCATTGAAGTGCCAATGGTCTGACCTAATACCCTAGGTACGTTTATTTGTTTTTTTGCTCGTATAAATTCGCATGAACATTATGATTCTCAAAGTAGATATGTGTCTTTTTGTCACCTGCTTATGGTGTATTTTCGTAGGTAAGGCATAAGTTAGGCACAAGGAAAATGTCCATATTTCATGGGTGACACTAGCTTGTATTCAAATGAATATTACCTACTCAGTACCAGCCCGGAGTTAACAATTTAGAATTGACGGTCGTGGGTCCTGCTTGCTATCACTAACAATTACTGATTAATCTCGTCCATGCCTCGTAACCCGCATTGGCACAGCGTTTTTCTTAATCCCTCGCTCCTATGAGAGACGAGGCATGGGCGCAGTTATCATTATCATCATCACTTCAACCGATTGATGTCCATTGCTGGACATAGGTCTTTTGTAAGGCGTACCCAATTCCACAATTCTGAGCCGCTTGTTTCCAGCGGTTGCCCGCGAATTTATGTATGTAACACTAGTTCTTATACAGATCTCCTTATGTCTGATTTGATCACGTACAGATAACTTCTAACATAGTTCCTAACATAACTCTTTCCAGCGATCGAGCGAGAGAAGTCGCAGAGTCTGTGTCTTCTTATGGGGCCCATAGTTATAGTAGGCCATTAATAGGCTTTTACTAGAAGCTTGAAATCTTTGGAACAATAAGTAACCTTGATCTTCATATGATCGGATTTAGGTATGCGATGTATTATGCATTTAATATTTATTTTCATCCTGTCTTTATTTATAAAATTTATATTCAATTCTGTCTTCACAATGCACTTGTTGTACTCTATAAATTTGTCCTTTTCTGAAGATGCTAAAAGCACGGTGTCATCGGCATATCGCAGAATATTCACGACTTTGCCGCTTATCTTTACTATATCTCAAACCCATCTAGAGCTTCAGATATGAATGCTTCCGAATACATTTAAAAAGCAGGGATAACCAATTATGCACCCCTGTCAGATACCATGGCAGATCTCTACTCAACTCTCACAGCTTTTTGTTTCCAGTACAGATACATTAGGTATAACCCATAAGTTCTTGCCATGCAAACCGACATCCATCAACCGAACGCTCCAAAAGTATATACTGCCTAACGCGGAAGTATATACTGAAACGCCTTATCATAATCGATGGAGCACAAGATAAAATTAGTCTGTCTTGCTTTTTGAACGAAAAAAGCGCTTCTCGTGTCCACATGCCCGATCGGATACAAAATGGACTATCCGCGAGTTGATCATTACAGTTGAAACATAGCCTGTTTTGAATGATTGCCAGGAATACTTTGAGTAGAGGGCTCACTAAGCTAATTGTGCAATATTCTGCACATTACCTCGCCTTTATCTTTTTTGGTAGTGATATAAATGTGGATCTGAGCTAGTAATCGAGTTAAGAGCTCGACTACGTTTTCATCTTTTAATAGTTTAAGCATTTCACCGGTACCTATGTTGACAGGACCTAAAGCTTTACCAGTTTTAGCAGAGACTTGTTTCACCTATGTTAATAGAATTGTTGGTCCAGAGTCATCCGTGCTAGTTGCATATCTATTAAGTATTATCAAAAAAAATATATAAAATACAGTCTTCTTATCTAGGGTTATCTCTTCTTTAGATTGCTGCTCTAAATAATGATTTGGAGCTCTTTTCACACCTTTATCGTAAGTGGAGGAGCCATGTTTTTAACAATATTTGGTGTAGAGTATAAAGATAGAAGAAATTATAAATAACATCATACAGTTTCTCCTGCTTTTCACGGAGTATAAAAATTAAGCTTAATTATTATAAAATATCATGGAAACACGCAAAGTAACGCCTGCTTCTATCCAATATGTAATGCTTAGAAGACCACAGACATTTATTTGATACAAAAATATTATACGTTCCTTCAGGAGTTTTAACCCCATATAAGACCCGATTGACATGTTAAATATATAAAAAACAGTCTATTAGAAATAAAATCACTCAAAATATTACGACTCCATAGCTCCATAGCGGTCGAAATTATATGCAGTAAAAGGGAAAAGTCTTTGGTCTTAAATACTTGAGACGATAAGATTACTTATTTGAATTAGAATTCATAATTTTTGATAATATGGGCAATTAACATGAACAAACTGTTTTTTTTGTAATATAAAAAACGACCTTTTGTTACTTAAATATACATATGCTGTCGCGGACATTTTTGTAGGCATTATCAAGCTCGATAGAACTCGAATCGTATATCTCTCATTGTTAAGGCAGCGTTCGTAAGGCAAGTTTTCGTTCGACCGTTTTTTCTCCGACTTATTGTGCAGATCTGACTACTATTCAAAGTTCTTTAGAGTTTTCCGTGTAATATATAACCTGTGAAACTCCACAATAACGTAGCTTTCTATTAGTAAATAATTTGACAATCGGTTCTGTAGATCCAGAGATACTCTTTACAACGTCAAAAACTTACAAACGTTACCTCTTTATAATATCAGCATAGATGATAAATTGAAGAAGTTCATACTTTTTGGTCAATAAATATATAAGACAAACATATTCCAAATTTTCGTCATAAATGAATCAGTATGCTCAAGAAGAACATATCTTTGTCTCGAAACGATTATCGAAAGTTTAAGTTATTTCAACCTCAGCAGCACCTAGAACCTTAGCATCCTATACTACTGTTTATGGTTTTGGTACTCTAAAAGTTCACGTATCCGATAAAGAGACGCCGGTGAAATCTATAAAATACTGTACCGTATGTGGAAACACATTTTTTTAAGTGAGAAGCTGATTCAAGTCTTTCATAATGGCGATAGCGGCATGTTGAACAGCTTTATCTAAGGATCGGTCGTCTTTGAATAAACTCTCAAAAACTCTCATTTAAGCATAGAAAATCATTAGCGAGACAAAATGGTTAATAGAATTCTATATATTGATAAATTGATTTAGATTGTATAAATATATACCAAATCAGGTTATCCGATGGAAATTTTGAGTTTTTAATGCAAAAATATCGTTTTTGTTAATACTTACGTGCAAAATTAGGGTTTATAATGGAAGGTTTTTTTTTCAGTTTTTATGTTTGTTAATTTTGTAAATTTAAAATGCATATAAAAACTTTCGGAACCGTCAGGATTTAAACCTGCGACTCTCTGGCAATCGCGGCCTGAGCGCTTTCTCCAATAAAGCTACACGGCTCTCCTACCGTCAGGCTGCGAACATTTTTATACCTATGCATTTTTAGTTTATAAAATTGATAATTCCTCCAAGTGTAGGTAATAACACTAATAAAAATTATAAATCTCAATGTAAATGAGCCCGTATTTGTGCACGTCAAAAAATAACTCACTTGCTCAATTCTAGATACCTTTTAGCTATCCGCTCGTGACCATTCTAAAGGTGTCCCATACCATACCGTGATTTATTAGAACCGCACTGTTTGTAAATAAGCGTCGGTGTGGACACATTTTTACTTTCCTTCTGATCAAATACGCAAAGTATTTTCGTAGTAAAATATTTGTATCGTTAGCCCTCCGTTATACTAGTTAACACCTTTTTGATGGAATAAAAATATTTTCACACACAATATTTCGGTACAAAATACATTTTGCACGGAAATTATTTGCTAAAAATATTTTTGATGGAGAAGAAATAAACGGCACAACATTTTATTTATGCCCGAGTAAAAATGTTTTGATCATTTCAGCTGAAATGTATTTACAAAACCTTCAATATACGCAATCGGCTTACAATATAATTGGTCCCGTTTTCCTCAATTAAGAGAAACATTGAGTGCGGCTGTGGCTGCGGTCTTCTAAGGACGGAAGGTTAATATAAAAATATTGTTTTCTTTGCTAAAATGTAATTCTTCCCAGCAAAAAGATATGTTATTCTTGATCATTAATTGTTTTCTCATTAAATGTTTGTCTGCTTTACACGATTCAGTTAAAATTGTATCGAAAGAAAATAATATCAGTCATGTGTAAAGAAACTTTTAAAAACTAACCAAATACTTTAGATTATGAAGAAATTATTAAGTATTGTTGTTATTAAGTTTTTGTTGTTGTTCTTTTGTTTCTAATTTATGCCTCAAGCAAATTCTTGGGATAAGGAAAAAGTAGTCATCGGTCGTTAGTCTTAGATTCACTGCACTACACAATCGACACCACCGTCTACGATGCTCTCCATGTAGCTGGAGATAGAATGAGATGGCGAACCATCGTGAAGAGAAAAGTCGAAAAGAAAAAGAGAAAAGAAAGAAGGTGACTAATAAATGATGATGTCGACAACTTATATAATCCATTAAAAATTGGGAAAAGAAAATCGCACAAATATATTGCAAATTGAAGAGTTGCGTACCTACTGAAATGGAATACAGCCCTGTTTCGATCTTAAACGGCAATTTTATATCTGTTGGTTTTATTTAATGACGTCTACCGATGGCAATTCAATTAGTTGCTCGCTAGGGAATTTTCGTTCAGTAGTTTAGCATAATATTTCTAAATTGAAAATCTTTGCTCGCGACTTAGCCAGTTTACCTACTAAGTATTATTATGTACTGTCAGTCGTTTTTCGTCACAATATTCATACATGACTAATTTCAACTGTTTCAAAGTTGAAAAATATTATTGAAAAAAAAAAATAATAGAAATAATCTAAATAATTCACCTGTACTTGTTTGTCACCGAACTTCAAACTGGCTGGACCTATTTAGCTGAAAATTTTGCGTGTATTCCACATGGATATGGTATTCCGGTAGGTCTTGCGTTTTATTACTTGTACTTATTATTTCAAACCTTGGTAAATCTGTTCAGTTAATTTTCGCGGTGTACGCCAGTAAAGCTCCAAGTCGCTCGGTTCATTAGTGAAAACCGTAGGGAAATCCGGTCCGTAGTTTTTCAGTTTTTCGCTCCCAGACAGACAGACACACCGGGTGACTCCTAGGCTAATAGTATTATATACATAATACTTGTATTATACACATAATACGTTGTATTATATACATAATACTATTAGATTAGAAGTAGTTAAATAAGAATTCCACATTTTTTATACAACGAACAACGTTTCTATTTACTTAAAGCACCAGCAACGATAATTATATGGTGGTGCATTTGTACGGTTTATTTTTCCTTGGCTATAAAAAAGATTGAGAAGTCGACAGTTTTTCCTCTTACAAATTGAGATGTTATTTTTGCAAACAAGTAAAGCCTTTTGTAAATGAATATTCAAGAAAGAACGAACGTACTAAATAATTTGTTTTAATATACCCGAAGTTTTTTTTTTACTCCTTTTTCGACTTGTTATATCAATTTGCTCATTATTTCACAATAATAATATATTTTATTGAAGGTACTGCTGATGGGGTATCCGCGAGTAGAGGGTAGTGATGGGGGTGTAAGTGGGAGTCTAGTCCAGTCACCATCCCAAATTGCCAACCCCACCTGCCCGTGGTGACCGTGGTGCACCGTGCACACCGTCTAACCGACGAAGCTCTGGCGATGAGTGGCGATATAACCACTTTGAATTGGCTAGACTGAACAAATAGTACAGACCGGTTTCGGGCAGCAGCCATACCAGTGCAACATTCTAGCACTCCGATGACCCACTCGTCCAGGGTGGTCATTATCTGGCATTTCTTTGTGGATGACAACTCCCCACAAAAGACCTATGCCCAGCAGTGGACGTCAATCGGTTGAAGTGATAGTAGTAGTTGTAGTAGATAATGAACTGCATAGATTTAAAAATACAGCAACAAAATCACGCAAATTTATCAAGGAATAGCGGGGAATCGGTGTTGTTAGTTAGGAGCTTAAATTAAAAATGCTTCGAATTAAAAACTTCAATGGACCTATTTTTAAGGAAGCCACCAAAAAATAAAAATCAGTTAAACTTTAATACGAGAGTCCGATATTATCGTCCTTCACTTTACAAAATATATCGCTGTGTACAAAGCGTTTATTGACATTTTACCAAAAAAAAGGGTTGTGTGCATCACGCGGCGAGGGTGAAATGTCGCGCGCTTGTAATTTTCGCTGCAAAGTTATTTAAGTAAATAGCTGCAACACGAGTACACTCGTGTCGTTAATTTAGCAATTGAAATGGAAAAATCGGGTTTACCCTGAATAGTTTTATTTACGTACTTCGCACTAATATTAAACCTGACACCACAAACCCATAATCACAGGAATCTTATTTAATTTTTCAAATTGAGGGGCGGGGGAATTAATTTTGTGGGTATTTATAATGTTAGTGGGAAAGATTTCCTTCTTATATTACCTCAAGAGTAAAGCCCTAAACAACAACGTAACCTCTACATATTGTTTTTGTTGATCTAGAGAAAGCATCGAGTAACCAGGGACTCTTTATGGATTGTTCTTGAGAAAGTTGAATGTCCTGAGAAGTTTATATGCATTGTGAGTCAGTTTCACATTGGAATGATGACATTGGTGTAGTTTGACAATAACTACTCAGTCAATTTAAACTGATAGACGGTTTTAAACAGTTTTGCGTTTTTAAATTTTTTGAGAGACGAACTTGAAATTTCATGAGGTAAAATAACGTAAATATTTGATTTTATAGGAGTGTCATTAACTTGTGACGGTTGAGAGCAAAACGCGAAGTTTATCCTCTATCTATCTGAAGTTTCTACATGCTGATAATGTTTGGCTTATGACTGACTCCATTAAAAGCCTTCAGCAGTGCTTTCGAAAGTCGCGCTTATTATAAGCGTATCTAAACCCAGTATGGATACACAAGCAAACTGCAAGAGGTTTATCTGCAAATTGCGCTCACCTTCAGAAAATCATTATCGAGGACTGAAAGAAACTATTTACTGGGGGACAAAGATTCCATTATAAGAAAATTGTGAAGGAAAATGGGCCTCAATGGATTACCTGAGCTCCCGTAAAAGCTGACGGGACTTGTGGTTGTACAATGTTACTGCACCCGTGGCTGGACAATTCGCTTGTGAGCAAATCTGGCTACAAATGCTATGAAGGTCATGGACTAAATCCCCAAGAGGCCAGACGTATTTGCAATATCTAACCAAAAGGCTAAGGCCGTTGCAACCGCTTAGTGCTCCATTGGAATTCCATTCCGCCCATTACTTTTAGCCCGCGTGTTGAGGAAGTTAGTGGGATTCTTATTTCAAATTCTCGACCTTTGCACTTAATATACTGCTTTTTAACAAATAAATTGAATTATAGTGTATTAACTTTGCGCTGTTCAACCCAAGCATTGGAGAACATGCGTCAGTTGTGGTTATTATCACAAAAATGATAATAATCGTTAAAACCCACAAACTCGCATTGGAGTTGTGTGGTGGGTTTAAAAGCTATACAGCTATCAGAGACGAGGCGTTTGTTTAGCAGTGGGACTTTTATAGGCTTAGTAATGGAGGCAATGTATGTATTGTTTATTTCACGTACAGATTTTGTCCAGTGACATTTTTACTGTAGGTATGTACGAATTTTAACAAAATTCCAGCGCTGCACCGGAATTAATTTTGCCTTTGATGTGTACTTTACTCATCGTAGCCGACAGCGTTTGTTTGACATTCTCGCTCTGGGCTGTGCTTACTTTTTATAACGTAGAGGCATTGATAGAATGCTATTTAAACTTTTAACCATGAACTGATTACGATGTATTTTGCTTGTGGTAACTACTATAGATGGTTGGGTTAGTATTGGTATGGATTTTCTACTCGGATTCTTATAAGTGTTGTTGATTGGGCCTAGCGCTGCCCAAGGCCACATGACTGATAGATGAAGTCCAGGGTTGCGGATGACTAGCACTCCGGTGCGGCTACAGCGCAAGGTCGTTGCCCGCATCGATCGTGGGGGACAAAGCGCGCGCCTGTGCGAGATCGCATATAGCCAAGCAACAGGCCTAATGTAACCTCTACTGTGCTGAGTGAAAACCTCAGTTCAGTTCAAAAGAGGGCGTCCGAGGACGTAGACGGCGCACCGTACGTCGCGTTTGCACGTTCAGCGTATTGCGCCGACGTCGACTTACCGGCATACAAACACCAATAACTGTGATTACAAACACCAAAAAGTTGTAGGTAGACTGTAAACTCACTTGCTTCTCTGATGCTCTGCTTATGGGCTATAGTTACGGCACGTTTCTCTTGTTTTAAAGTAATGGGTGTGGTTCAAAGTCTGTTACGTTAAAATGTCCGACGTAGAGACGAAGGGGAGGCAGGGAACGCCACGTGATGCATTACTCCGACATAGTGAAGCACAACCCTATGTGAATGCGGCGCAACCCTCGATTCTGCGCGTTGCATCACATAACTTTTAGCGTAAACTTCTTACAACCACGTGGTAATGCACTTGAAAATAGATCTCAGTTTAGTGACGTCAGTCGACGCGACCGACTACTGCCTTCCCTCAATAGACAACCTGAGTGCCATTAAATAATATGTGGCAACTGATTTGTTTTACAATTCTTTGACATTAATATCAGCTGATTACTACTATGTACATTTACAAAGGGCGCCGATTGACGAGCTTCATTCACGATCACGCCTACATGTTTACGCCTCGTGTTGTCGTGATTATTGTTATTTTTTGAAAAAAATTATATCAGTTTACGTTATTATTGTATTGAAATCACTTATAAGAAGAGTGTTACTACTTATGGCGTTGAATAATTTTGGTATTTACTTGAAGTCAGCTGTTATGTAAAAGCGATATGGTATACAATTTTGTTTAAAGTATACCCCTACTTAAGGCAGCTGCTAGGGTAGGCCTTTTATTAATTAAATTAAATTAATTCTATTAGATCTACTGATACTTATTTAACGTGGCATCTAAGGATTACACCAGATTATAAAAGATAAAGAACTATTCATGGAAGCTATAAAATAAAATATCAGCTGGTTTCAGGAAATTTATATAGGTAGGTATGACATGCCGCGTCACGTAAGTATTTAAGAGTGTTTTGTAAACAAACTGCACATTGTGTTTGCTGCTAACTTATGGGTAGGCCATATTTGGGTTATAAAAATTACCTACTATTTAAGTTTTCCCTATATTATAAACATGAATTAGTTTCAAAATAAATTTGCACTGGCTTTTAGAAATTATTTTGTACCTTTTGTACTTTATAGTTATTACGTATATATATATGTATTTACAGTTTTAAAACGCATTAGATTAGATTATAAAGCCTAAAACACATAGCAATTTGGGCGGAAGCAGAGCTGCAGTTGAGGTCTCATTATATATAAGTTGGGGAACAATCGGCAAGGATCACCTTGTAGTTTTGTGACAAACGATATATAGCCCGGTATTGCATAATTCACATAGTAAATTTATAATCCTGATCTACCCGGTTCGCACCCTGCCCTTATCCGCTCTGCCTCCGTCTTGCTCTCGACCCGCAATGTACTGCGTACAAGGTGTGAAGCTCGCAGAGTATTACAGATTCCGCGCCAGTATACCGGCTCCCGGCCCGCTGCCGCTTGTTTGTCAATAAGGATTATATTCGGCGCGACCAGTTTCATAAGAACCAAAAAAAAATATCCAAATTCGCAAGAGGCTTTTGCCCCGAAACGTGCCCGGCTCGGCGGCTGTGGCTATGTGTTTTATGTTTTAGTATTACTAAATAATTAGTTAAGGATTAGCAACATTTTTCGGTAATTAAGCCTAAATTAGATTGTCCATTATAGATAAAATATACGCTGAGGCGCATATATCTGAGTATACGTGAGGTTCACCTATACCCTGATATTTTATTCCGTGATCTGCGAATACCGGTTAATTTTATTTTAATAATTAAACATTCGGTGAATAATTCTAAATCGAAGTAGCAGTCACGGAGAAAGCCGGCTTATGTAGATATTTACAGGTTGTAAATTACAGCCAAATATATAGATATTTATCCTCTCCCAAGGTTAAATATCTATATATTTTTTCCTTTAAGAACAAATCATTTTCATTGCAATGGGATATAATTTATTTAGCTGCTGATGATGATGATAAGTCTACCTTTTTAACTTAGTAGGTATACAGTGGGGTTTGTATTCGTCGGAATTTTATTTTACACCGGCACGAGTTCCAAAAACGAATATAATAATTGGAAATAATTTATAAGATATCCTTATAAACAATGAGCCAAACAAAATTAAACTTACACCGACATGCCTATATTTGTTTCACATCTATTAAGAATTAGTATAATATTCAATACAAACAAATTAAAGATTGATTCGAAAATATTTAATACATTTTTGCCATTTTAATTAAGAAGCAATTTTATTGGTATGTGTATTATTATTATTATATTAAGCTATAACAATAGTGTCCAGTGGTCAGTTACGGTAAGCATAACGAAGTAAAATGGCATAAACTGGCAAAATCCTCCTCCGTTGCCAGTTTTATAAAAATGTTACGGTATGCAGTGCTTTTGTGCATGTATGAAGTGCACGCCACTGAATGGGATCCAGTACTATTTATTCGTCGTATTTAATTCGTTGAGGTTTAAATTGCATTACAATGATTTAGTTCTTTGAAACTAAGAACTAAAAGAAAGCTTTCTGCTTTCATCATCAGCCTAATAAACGTTCAGCTGGGGCAAAGGTTTCTCTTCGGTTAGGCATTCTCTTAGGTGACAGGTTAAATAAATTTTTATTTATATTCATCCACGCATCGATGGGGTGGCTGTAACATTTAATTATTTACATGCTCATTGAATTACAGTGGCATTTCTGAAATATTAATTTTTATATTAGTACCTTGAGTTTCAAGGGGATGCCTCGAGGATCGAATCGTGGACGAAGCCTGCAGGTGTGTCATATAAGTAGAAATGGCATTTAAAGTTGACTAGGTAACAATATCATATTAAAGTTAGAATTAAGGATTATATTTCGATATTAAAATTATTGTCGACTTTGGCGAATGTGCATGTAAATAATAATTTTTGTATCGTGAAAATTGTTAAGGAATTAATATTATCCGTGTTCACGCTTATTCACAGTTGATTAACAAACTTTACTGCAAGATAATATTAACATCCTTAATAAAAACATATTATCCTGATACTATAAAAAATGTTCATACATGTGGTAATGTTATATTTTCCATGATATCGAAATTTATAATTTCTGTTAATAAATTAAAAATTATTGAAATTACATATATTTAATCATATTAGATATTTTATTTAGTATCATTTTGAAATACCATTAAATAAGAAAGAGGACTATGAGGTCTTCAGGCACTCAGGTTTTTGTAGCATAGTACCTACCTAGTCTCAAAAACTAGTCATTGCGACAGGATCTAAAATCTAAATGCTGGCGCTCATTTAGCCCTAAGGACATACTTACTGCAATGCAATAGGTGATCCAATGTCTTGCACATTGCTGAAGGCTGACAATTTCGATGGCTTATATCGTGGACCTAATTTTAATTAAACTGGGTAAATCAACAATAAAAAAAAGGAATAGCAACAGCTGAATATGCTGTACAGGAAAATACCTAAGTCAGGACTAGGTTAAAGAACATCGTGGCCACAATTAATACTCTTGGAAAATAACGTCCAGGTGGTAGAGTATCTAGTACCTGCCTACTTGAAATCTGCCTCATTGATGGCAAATTAAAAACGACAGCAATACAGTCCACGCAAAGGTACTCGAAGTGCAAACGCAGTTTTACTTTTTGAATAAAAAAACATACAAATTATGGACTCTTATGCAAACTTTCATGCCCTATCATAACCCCTTAGAGGTAAAATTATAAAAAGTATACAGCCTGAACTATATTAGAAATCTGTATGTAAAATATCGAATGCAAAAAAACAATTTCAAATGAGAGTCCAAACACTAGCGAGTTTAGGCAAACCAAAAAAAAAAAGCTCTTTACCTTTAGTAGACAGAATATCGTCCACCAATCCGCATTGGAGCATCGTGGTGAGTCTATGATCTAAAACCGTCTCTCATATTATGATAGACGAGGCCTGTGTCCAGCTACGACGTACGACGTTAATAAGGTGCGGATGATGATTCTATATCATTACTGAATAAAATATAAAGGCACTTTCTTGCTGCAGTTCCCGCGACTTTCTCAACGTGCATGCAGATTATCAGTCTCGAAGGAATAAAAAAAAACATAAAATTAAGGATACCTTGAAAACGGTGCATCCTAGTTCAAAAGTTATTGTACACTAGTGGCTGCCGTTCACATATATGTTTTGATGGTTGAGTGTCTTTGTTATTTTCTGACCCCTGAACTACTACTATGCGAAAAAACATGTCGATAACTCTTGCTCAGTGAAAAAAAATAACTGATCTATCCCATGGGAACCGTATATTCATCCCGGAGGCCTATTTGCCATCCCAGACTAATTTATTTCATCCCGATCCGTTCTGGCTTGATTTAGTAAGAAACATCCATCAAAATTTACGCTTTTATAATATTACTAACTGCAGTGACGTGCATACAGGGTGTGCATTAAGCGAGCAGATGAAATAAAATGAAGAAAAATGTCCAGTACGAGTTATAAAACTCTTAAAGATTGGCATTGTAAGAGCTTTAAAAAGCATTTAGATTTTATAACTCGTACTGTAGAATTTCCTCAATTTATATAATCTGCATAACCTGTGCATACCATCTATGCACTGAATAGCTGTTGCTCGCGACTTCGTCCACGTTTGTTTCTGTTTTTAGAGCAGCTCTCTTTTTGCTAAAAAATTTGCTTCACCAGGAGTACAACCTTTCTATCATCAATAGCCAATAACATTCAACTGGACTAACTCTCCAACGGAAGGATTTGCTCATAATCACAACGCTGGCCGGACAGGTTGGGGATAGCAACAGATCATAGTAGTTATATCCCCTTATCAAATTCAAAATTCGAATTAAAATTCATAATTCATTTATATCAAGTAGGCCTGTTTTATAAGCACTTTTGAAACGTCAAGTTAGTCTATTCATAGTGACTCTACGACCGGTTCGGAAAGAGAGGGGTGGTGACAACAAGTGACGTGCATAGAGGGTATGCAAAGGTTATGCACTAAGTAGGCAGATGATATAAAATAAAGAAAATATACAGTACGAGTTATAAAAAACTTAAGAATAGGCATTGTAAGAGTTATAAAAAGCCTACCCTTTAGTATTTATAACTAGTACTATAGATTTTCTTCATTTTATATCATCTGCATACCCTGTGCATACCCTCTATGCACGCCACTGGTGACAACAGTGTTCTAATCTGCTGTCACCACGCGGGATAACGGCTAGCTTTCTATCGCATAATAATAAGATAATCACAATATCGCTAATGCCTCACGACTCACGAGTGCAGGGGCGTGCTCTAATTTTTGGACCAGGGTAGGCATAATGCAGGTAGATCGCATAAAATCGCAATATCCCCGTCTAGTACAAGTAATATTTATGTTTATGGTAGGCAGTATTTCTGTGCACGCATGAAGTGCACGCCACAGCACGAGTGGAATCTGGTTCAGTTGTAACATCGTCTACATATAATTATTATCATGAGCACAAAATAAAATATTGTATTTTAGGTCACGGGTTGTTGACGAGTTAACGAATCGGTATTGCCAAGGGATGTCACGTAGGCTTTATACGCGCACTCACACGCGGGCAGTACCCTTATAGGATAGCCTTGTTTGTCTGTCTGTCAAGGCTTTATCTCGGAAACATGTTGAAATACAAACCATAAACTCAGGTCTACAGTCCCCTAAAGCTGTGCAATAATTTAAACTTTATGGGAATCCAAATTTACGGATCCATTGACCTAACTATGAAATTTGGTAATTAACATCGTCTTATACCACAAGTAAAAGAAACATCTAAAAACTATATATTTGTAGGTAATCAAACATGGAGTTTGATTAGTATAAAACTTTTTGTTAAATTATATATTTAACTTACCTACGAAGTTCAAAACCCTTTGCGGACGAGTTCAACTCGCACTTCTACGGTTTTTTATAATACTATTAGTTAGGTTAGTTACTGTATATCATCATTACCTAATAACTACTCCTCCTTAAATATTTTTCATACAAGACTTAGTACGTTAAATAAAAGAAGATAGGAACCTAACAAGTACCACATTCAAGAACGTAATTTCAAAACATTTAAAAACGCATGACCTCATAGATTTCGTTCATTTATCTATTCTCAATAGAAAGATAAGGTAGGTATATTTCCATCTCGAAACTCGAGTCTCGGAATTGGGTTATTTCTATAAATAAATTGAGTAAATGCTATTTATGTTAACCGTTAATCGGATCTTCTAGGCGTTGTCTTTAAAGGGCGTTGTCTTTACTTTATGTTTACCGAAAAGACTAATAATTCGCCCCGACCTGAGACGTTTTTTAGTGAAGGTATAACTATAATAAAATAACTATAATCAGTGTCACAATGTTTGTCCGGGATGAACTCCGAAACTACAGAACCGATTTTTACTTTCACTTTAAATGTGTGTTTTGCTCCTACTTAAGATATTTTATTGCGAACTAATTGCTTAGTACCTACCTAAGAAATAACCGACGAGGCTCTGGCGACCGACAAGTGGCGGTATAACCACTTCGAATTGGCTAGGCTGAACAAATGGCACAGACCGGTGTCGGGCAGCAGCGACGCCGGGGCGATCAGTCTAGCCCTGCGATGACCAACCCGCCTGCCCAGCGTGGTCATTATCGGGCATATCTTTAATGGGAAGGAGAAAAAAACCACAGCCCCTAGTTCCCGGCGGCCCCGCTATTCCTGGCTCTGGCAGCGGTTATGGTAACGGCGGGGCAAGGGGTGTTAAGAATCTCCGGCAGAGATTCCGCTGCCAACCCCGACGACTTGACCTGGCAACATACAACGCACGCACGTTGAGGACCGATGGAAAGGTGATTGAGCTGGAAGAAGTGGTGAGCAAGTTGCGCTGGGATATTATAGGATTGTCTGAAGTCCGGCGAGAGGGGGAGGACTCGATAATCTTGGAATCCGGCAACTTGTTTTACTACCGGGAGGGTGACCAACAGTCACAGGGTGGTGTCGGGTTTATCGTCCACAAGTCTCTCGTCAACAATGTTGTAAAAGTCGAAAGTGTGTCGAGCAGGGTAGCATACCTTATACTCAGAATTACCAAACGGTATTCGTTGAAGGTCATACAGGTATACGCGCCGACTTCGGCACACCCAGACGAGGATGTAGAGGTTTTGTATGAGGACATTTCAAAAGCCATACATGCCTCGAACACCTACTACAATATTGTGATGGGGGATTTCAACGCGAAGCTTGGCGAGCGAACTGGTTCAGAGTTGAGGGTGGGGCAATTTGGGTATGGGCAACGGAACCACAGGGGTCAAATGTTGGCTGACTTCATGGAGAAGGAGGGCCTTTATATGATGAACTCCTTCTTCAAGAAGCGGCCACACAGGAAATGGACCTGGATAAGCCCCGATGGTTCCACGAGAAACGAGATCGACTTCATCATGTCGACCAAACGGCATGTATTCAATGATGTCTCTGTGATCAACAGGGTTAAAACCGGAAGTGATCACCGTATGGTAAGAGGCACATTGAGTATAAACGTTCAACTTGAAAGAGTCAGACTGGTGAAGTCTACACTCCGGCCTACTCGTGCCCATATTCAAAACCCCGAGAGCTTTCAACTAGAACTACAGAACCGGTTCGGTTGCCTAGCAGATTGCGACACTGTGGACGATTTGAACAACAGGCTGGTGGAAACTGTCCAAACAGTCGGGTCCAAATTCTACAAGGCCCACCGTAGAAACAAGGCCAATAGGTTCTCAACCAATACACTCAAGCTTATGACGGAGAGGCAAGAGATGAGACTACAGTCTATAGCAGACGCGTCCGCTTACCGGCGGATTAATAGGCAGATCTCTAAATCACAGACTCGTGATATGCGGCACTTCAATACAGAGCGTATTAAAAATGCCATCGAGCAAAACAGAGGCTCTAAAGTGTTCGCTAGAGATCTGTCTATCGGTCAGAGCCAGTTGATGCGACTGAAGACCAATAATGGTAGTCTTGTCTCTTCCAAACCTGAGATCTTGGGTGAGGTTGAGAACTTTTATGGACAGTTGTGCACCACAGTACAGACGCCTGTTGAAGATTTGGCTAAGGATCCTAGAGCCAAATTAACTCGACACTATACCGAAGATATCCCAGACGTCAGCCTATACGAGATTAGTGTGGCTCTCAAGCAGCTTAAAAATGGCAAGGCGCCGGGTGATGACGGAATAACGGCAGAACTCCTGAAGGCAGGTGGAAAACCGATACTGAGAGTCCTTCAGCGATTGTTTGATTCCGTTATTCACCAAGGCACAACGCCAGAGGCATGGCACAGGAGTGTGGTGGTTCTGTTCTTCAAAAAAGGTGATAATACCTTGTTGAAGAATTACAGACCCATCTCGCTGCTGAGTCATATCTACAAGCTGTTTTCGAGAGTCATTACGAATCGTCTCGCTCGTAGGTTTGATGACTTCCAGCCTCCCGAACAAGCCGGTTTCCGTAAGGGCTTTAGTACCATAGACCACATTCATACGCTGCGGCAGGTTATACAGAAGACTGAAGAGTATAACCGGCCACTTTGCTTAGCGTTTGTGGACTATGAAAAAGCCTTTGATTCGGTGGAAACTTGGGCTGTGTTTAGGTCACTGCAGAGATGCCGAATTGACTACCGGTATATCCAAGTGTTGCAGTGTTTGTACAAAAACGCCACTATGTCAGTTCGTATACAGGATCAGACTACGAGACCAATCCAATTGCAGCGAGGCGTGCGACAGGGAGATGTTATCTCCCCGAAACTATTTACCGCTGCGTTGGAGGACGTCTTTAAGCTTCTGGAATGGAACGGACTTGGCATCAACATTAACGGCGAGTACATCACTCAACTTCGGTTTGCCGACGATGTAGTCATAATGGCAGAGACTCTGGGAGACCTAAATACGATGCTCGATGGCCTCAGCAGAGCTTCTCAACAGGTTGGCCTACGAATGAACATGAGCAAGACGAAGATTATGTCTAATGCTCATGTTCCGCTTCAACCAGTAATCGTTGAGAACACTGCACTCGAAATTGTTGACGAATACGTATACCTAGGACACACGATCCAGTTAGGTAGGTCCAATTTCGAGAAGGAGGTGAACCGCCGAATCCAACTCGGATGGGCAGCGTTCGGGAAACTCCGTGCCATCTTTTCGTCAGAAATCCCTCAGTGCCTGAAGACGAAAGTCTTCGAACAGTGCGTGTTGCCAGTGATGACCTATGGCTCTGAAACATGGTCGTTAACTATGGGCCTCATAAGAAGGCTTAGAGTCACTCAGCGGGCGATGGAGAGAGCTATGCTCGGAGTATCTCTACGCGATCGAATCAGAAATGTGGAGATTCGTAGAAGAACCAAAGTTACCGACATAGCTCAACGAGTCGCGAAGCTTAAGTGGCAATGGGCCGGGCACATAGTTCGGAGAAAGGATGGACGTTGGGGTCCCAAGGTGCTGGAATGGCAGCCCCGTACTGGTAAGCGCAGCGTTGGTCGACCCCCAACGAGGTGGACAGACGACATTAAGCGCGTCGCAGGTAGCCGTTGGATCCAAGCGGCTCAGAATCGTGGAACTTGGAACTCCCTACAAAAGACCTATGTCCAGCAGTGGACGTCTATCGGTTGATGTGATGATGATGATGACCTAAGAAAACAGCGACCCGTGGCCGGGTCAGCTAGTTTTTCTATAAAGTAGATAAATAGCACGTCTGCTACTGCACTTTGCTGCGCAGAATTTATTTTGATTAAAATTTCTCTGTTGTTTTGCGTTAAAGCACTGTACTTAAAATCCTCTCCTTAAGAATAAATAAATAAATATACTATGACAATACACACATCGCCATCTAGCCCCAAAGTAAGCGAAGCTTGTGTTATTGGCACTAATATAGTTGATAAAAATTTTTATGAATATAATACACATAAATACTTAGGTATAATATACAGATAAACCCAGCACTGACACACTCCATGTTAATCACACAAACAATGTCCAGTTGTGGGAATTGAACCCACGGCCTAGGACTCAGAAAGCAGGGTTGCTGCCCAATGCGACAACCGGCTGTCAAACAATCTTTAAAAGATGCGGATAAATCGTTTAGTCTTCTTCGCGAGAAGATAAGAGTTATAGACAAGATTTGATTATAGAGACAGATTTGCTCCTGAAAATCCCGTAATAGTAAACTGCAACAGGGCCTTAATGTACCTGATGGTAAAGTCTTAGTTTATCGCCACCGAGATAAATTCCAAACGTAATTAGATTTTAGAGTAAGTCCTGAGCCGAGGGTGTTGCATTTAGAATCCGAGCGAGGCGAGTGGAATTAGGGGCGCCTAAAACGAAGGTAGTTACCCTTCGCGAGACGGTAAAATAAGGGTTGTAAAATCATTTTCATCACATTTGTTAGTAACGTGTATCTATATGTTACGTTTGTATCTCACTGCAGTTTACAGGGCGCATATTTTCTTATTTACTATCTACCGTCCAAACGTCACGTCTGGCTTCACGGAAGATCAGCGCTGTGTCTTAACAGGCACTGCAAACATGCTGAGTGAAGACCATTTTGGGATCACACCGTTCCTATAATTGTTGTGTAGACTATCAAGTTGTATTTTAATTCTAGTGTGTGTATATCCAAATAAAGTTTTTCTTTCTTTCTTTCTTTCTTTTCTTTCTATTTAGAAAAAGAAAGAGTTTTTATTCAACTGACTTTCACACACAAATTTTGCACAGATTCTATCATTCCTACAGGCTTAATAGCAATATTAGAATGAACAGATATTATCCAGGTTTGCAATCTTCCTTATTCAGTTAATTACTACCTTTATGGGAAATGGCTTTCAGAACATCTTTACAACCCCGATTAGACTTTTGAATGGCTTTATCCTTTATCTACTTTATCTTTCAGTGTTCATTTACGTCGTGTAAGTGTAGCTATTTCATATACACGCCTATTCTTATGTATACAAATGTCTTACTGAACGAAATGGCAAATCTAAAAGTAATGCTATCCTTTTCTACAGGGAACATAATAAAAAAGAATAGTAGGACTACTTTAAGACTGCCTGCAACGTATCATTGATAATATTTTTCAAATGCTTCAATACACTGGCAATATTATTGACGTGTGTGTGCAGAGCCATAGATATATAAATAAGGTTTTGTTTGAGATTTGAGTCCAAGATAATTAGTCCTAATTACTGCTTAAATAATGTGGTCATTCACGTCATTCAAGACCGTTTGAGAAATTATGTAATAATAAAAAAATGTAATGTGATAGTTTACTTATAGATAACATGTAAAATGCGTTGTAGAGGTGTAGTCTGAAAAGGTTTTTTAACTAAAGAACTAAGGAACTAAGGTTCTAAATAATGAAATCCTGTACTACTTATGTGCGCGTTTAACAATGTGTTAATACTCTATAGATGAATTTCTAAGTGACAAAGTTGCTTGAATTCCATTTGCATTATTATTATTCCATCTTATCTCACGAGAAAAGTATATGCTGAATTTCTTGTAGCTTCTTCTCGATAGAATCAGGCTTTCGAACCGTTGGGATCCGAACCGAAAAGCGCCAGACTTGATATTTAAGTGTTTATAAAGTTATATAAGTTAGTTTTGAACTCCAAGTTATAGAAACTTTAAAGATAATACTATGTTAACAAGAAAACTCCCCTCTTTTAAGAAATCATACTGGTAGCCTATTATAAATATGTATTTCGGCAAGTATAATATTTATAACTATAACTATGTGAATATAAGAATACCTTATTTATGTTAACATAATAATATAACAGGCTGTATCAGATAGGAATTAGGATTAAAGGGGTTGATTAACCTGGCTTTAACCTGGCTAAGTTTGTTGTGGAACCTGGCTAAGTTTGTTGTCGGCTCTTCTTAGACCAGAGCGTGTTTGGAACCATCCTAGCTTTAGAACTTAACGAATGCAATTATCACCATCACTAAAATTAGTGTAACATGATAAATAAGTGCCTGTGATAAGGTCTACATGAATAAAACATTTTTTTTTGAATTTGATTGACACAAACAACCACTCGTCGCTATCAACAGACAACAATAAACTCCTAATGGTGGGAGGCTACTTTTGTTCACGGAACAAAAAAGTTTGTAGTAATGGAGTAGCTATTATTCTGTTTTTTTGCCTGTTTTAATAAATATAATACACATATTAATCTAGAATCTTGTACAATTTTATGTTCTAATTTTATGATTAATTCACCAAATAAAAACACATAAATCTATTATATGAGTTGCCTTTTGGAATTTCCTGGAAGAAATTCAAATATTGTAGTCAGTTTGTAATGTCAAAATAACAGCTTTTTACTAAATGCTTGTGAAAGTATGATAAATAGTACTTACTATAAACTTAGATCACGCGAATTCCTTCGTGCCAAATTTAAAGAAATAGGTATACTTACAGTAGCCTAGCAATATATTTATAATTATATAATCTTTAGTAAACAAAACATTTGTAATTACAAACAAAAAGTCGATATAAGCAATCGACTTACTAGAAACGGACATATATTAGTGATACCTGCATTTCGTCTGAGGAAAGTACAGAAATCCTTTGTGGGGATGGGTATATGCTTTCATAAAATTAGACCGAAGGTAATGTTAGGTCTATCGTTACGTAAGTTTAAAAAAATATATTAAAACACATTTAACTACACGATTGATGAATCCCTTAACGCCTTCTGCTTGAAAGCTGGCCACTCCGCTCTCATCTCTCCCAAGACAAACATTCTGAAGATTGTTGTACTATAAAATTATATTGGAAAAGAGCAATCTGCAGAGTTTCTTGCCGGCCACTGACGTTTCAAACAAACTGACTGACTTGACGTTTCAAAAGTGCTTATAAACTAAGCCTTCTTAAAATAAATTAATTTTTAAAACACAAAGCCATTTTTAAAATTTTGTCTGTCTGAACAAGCAGTTCCGGCTAATCTTCAAAACAACTGGACTGATATGCCCTATCCATTTTGATTTTTTCTAAACCAATACAAACGACGGATGCGGTTGCCTGTATTTGTAAGGGGTCTTAAAGAAGAAGTGGCGCAAGAAACTCCAGAGGAACCCACCTGTTAAATGTCATATTATCCAGATATTATTACAAATATTATTTTATGTTCTAATGACGCATATTCTATACCATTGATCATATTACTACCAAATTATAAACACAGACTTTTAAACGGTATTTAGCAAATATGGTGGCATTTGGAAACTTATGGTGGAAACGCATTCTTTCGGATCATAATATTCTTCTCGACGCAACCAAGCTACAATGCTTTTCCATAGTAAGCAACGAATAGGATCTCAAAGAAAACCGAAATAAATTAAAACATCCCAAGCCATACAAAAAGAAGAACAAAATATTATAGCCAAAAAGAACCACATAATTTTTTTTTATACATTAAGTGGTTTTTTTTTTTACTTTGTTCCAAATCGTTCCATCGCTCGTAGAAATCGAGCCCAATGTATAGTGAAAATATAGTTTGTCTCTTTTTGTCTATGCAGCGCAACGCGTACGAAAAGGACAGATTTGATATTTTAAGACTGGCGCGAAATTCTCACGTTTTTGTGTTTTCATACCATTTTAGTTCAGAAGTTGTCAGTTGTCATAATTTCTTTAAAGTATTAAATTGGAATGACTTATTTTAAATAACAAATATTGTGTACATTATTTATTATTTATAATATTCAAGAATACTATCATATTAATTTGGATAACGAAAGAATGCTACCATATTTATTTAGATAAAAATCCACTTACTTTCTATTGAGTAATAAGAGGATTTTGCTGCTTCAAAAATGATTAATAATGAGTGAAAAATGGTTAAAGTAGTTCTGGAGTCTATTGGGTACACCCAACTAACAAAAAAAATCTTTCCCTTCTATAATATTGAAAAGGATGCCACTATTTTAAGATATGACAACTTAGTTTTGTTTTGTGATACGTACATCAATAACTTAATAAAACCTAAACCAGCTTACAAATATATCATATTAAAACAATGACCTAACCACAATCATCCTCTGTCTTTTAGCGCGTCACTTTCAATTAAAACGTGTAATTACATGGAATATTTTCGCTAAAGAACAGTTTACGGACACGTGTTCGTGAAAACGTTTTATTAATATACACGTATTGAAAGCTCTGATTATAATGAAAAAAAAATCCTTTTCACACCATTCACTCGACAATACCTAATTACATAGCCTGGTATAGAAAGTTCAAGTACGGCATTACATCCTAAAGGCTTAACGTGCTTGAAATGTTGTATTGAAGTACATTACAATACTTGAACATGAGGATCTTAATTTTTAAGTTAAGTTTAAGTTACTAAGTAATGTAATCATTTTTAATTTTTAAAAAAATTGCCTAATACTATACTCTTTAAGGAAAAAAGAAAACATAGAACACACCATAATTAAATTATACTTTTATTAAATTACACTAAGTATAAACATTTCATGTTTACAAATTCTCTCTCTTTGTTGAAGTTTTATGTGCCTGAATGTAACGATACTTTTAAGTTCAGACACGTTAGCAGCTCAGACGTTATTAAGGCATTTAAATTATTAAATAATAAGAAAACAAATGACTTGTGGGGCATTTCCGTTAACGTTGTAAAGTCTTTGATTGATATAATTGCACCTGACCTATCATTCATATTTAATAATTGTATAGACTGTGGTGTGTTTCCTGATTTAATGAAACATAGCAAACTAGTTCCGTTGTTCAAATCGGGTAGTACTACCGACCCCTCTAACTTTAGACCAATATCTGTACTACCTACTCTCAATAAAATCTTTGAAAAACTTATATTAAATCAATTACTTCACTTTTTTAATAAGAACGATTTATTGCACGGGCAGCAATTTGGTTTTACACGGGGTCGCTCAACAACCGATGCTGGTGTTGAGCTAGTAAAAAATATATTTGAAGCCTGGGAGAAGTCACGGGACGCACTTGGCGTCTTCTGTGACTTGTCCAAGGCTTTCGATTGTGTACAACATGAAACATTAATCAGGAAACTACACCACTATGGAATTCGGGGCATAGCTCTAGATTTAATGATTTCCTATCTTAATGATAGAATTCAAAAAGTTGACGTGAACGGAAAGCGGTCTAACGGGTCATTTGTGCAAATTGGTGTCCCCCAGGGATCTATATTAGGACCCTTCCTATTCCTCATTTACATGAATGACCTTCCTTACCTAGCTGAGGACAATCACGGGATAGTATTGTTTGCTGATGATACATCATTGATGTTTAAAATTAAACGTCGTGAAAAAAATCTTGACGATGTAAACATATGTCTCGCTAAAGTAGTACAATGGTTTGAGGCTAATAACTTAGCTCTTAACGGAAAAAAAAACGAAGAGTATTAAATTCACACTACCGAATGTTAAACAAGTAAAAACCATTGTACAACTTAATAATGAGGAGTTGGATTTGGTGGATACGACAATCTTTTTAGGAATAACTATAGATGCTAAGCTTCAATGGGGCCCACATATAAATAATTTAGCGAACAGACTTAGTTCTGCAGCATACGCGGTAAAAAAGATTCGTCATATGACAAACATAGAAACTGCTAGGCTTGTTTATTTTAGTTATTTTCACAGCATTATGTCCTATGGCATTTTATTATGGGGTAATGCTGCTGATATAGATTCTATTTTCGTCCTGCAGAAAAGGGCTGTTCGTGCGATATATAAAATGGGCCCAAGAGAGTCATTAAGGGATAAATTAAAAGAAGTTAAAATAATGACGGTGCATAGTCAGTACATATATGAAAATTTAATTTATGTCCATAAAAATATATCAAAATTTAAAAAGAAAATGCACTGTAACAATATAAATATTAGAAGCAAAAATAAACTCGTTGTACAGTTTACTAGGCTACACAAAATTGCAAATTCATTCAAGGGCAATTGTATATTATTTTATAACAAATTACCAAATGAAATCTTTGAGTTGTCTCTCAATAAGTTCAAAGTTTATATAAAACGTAAGCTTACAGAAAAATCCTATTATAACATTAAGGATTATTTAAACGATAAAAAAGCTTGGGTGTGAATTGCTCTAGCTTCATAGCTTAATTTAAATTTACTGGCAGATGGTGATAACAAAAAAATAAATTTACCCGGCTAAGTTTGTTGTGGGCTCTTCTTAGACCAGGGCGCGTTTGGAGCCCTCGTAGCTTTAGATTTAAGTTGGCGAACGAAGTTATCACCATCCCGTTACAATTATGTAAACAATTATGTATGAACGCTTCATAAGTGCCTGTGATAGGCCTACATGAATAAAGAAATTTTGAATTTGATGAATAAATTGAATGATTAAAAAAATAAGTCAAATTAAAAAAACAAATTATTATTAATAAAAAGTAACTACAAATACTTATTAATAAAACGTTTTCACGAACACGTGTTCATGTTCAAGTATTGGAGACTAGCTGTGCCCACAGATCCGTCCGTGTATATGGTAATAGCCTTGCCGTAAAATATTTTATTATTTACGATTACTACGATTTTTCTGGAATGTAAAAGTATTCCTTGTCCATCTGAAAGATACAATCTATCTCTGTACTGAGTTCTGTTAAGATTGGGCTGGTTTTTTGGCTGAGCTGTTGAGCCAAACATAGATTACAGGTATTTAAATTTTTTTTTATTATGAATCCCGATTTCCGTAGTAACCTTTTATTTTTCCGGAATAAAAGTTACCTGTGTCTCCGGGATGCGAGTTATCTGATTGTCATATTTCATTAAGATCGAGGCAATGGTTGAGGCAAGCATAGGTTTAAAAAAACTTAAACAGACTCTTTCACATTTATAATTATATGGATACTTAATACTTTGTACTTTGATTTTATTATCTCACAAAATGTGAAAAGTAGAGTATCAACTCAAGCTGCATTCGTTTTGGCCGCTCCTGCTCTCAGAATTCTTGATGCAAAACTTGGGTGTTACTCAAAAATCTCTCGTTCGTTTTGGATGTACCTCGTCGCTCGTAACTTTAGACATTGCATTACCGCCATATTGAATAATCAATTAGTTAGTTACTATAAGAGGAAATAAACGTATAGGGTATGCAATTTGTAAGAGGACTAAAACAGAATTTTATGCTCGAGTGCATACAAGTATACTCAAGGTTCTAGTCTTTTGGATTCTAACATTTTGGACTTTATGTTTGTCTAAACCAAAAAAATATATTTTACACAAAATTGATACACATAGAAATATTTTTTATATTTTTCAAATATCTACAGACTAAACGAATGAAATGAGACCAATTATAAGAAAAAAATGTTGAAAAAATAAATATTAAAAAAAAAAATCGTACAGGCATTCTTTATTAATTTCAAATCATTTTGTGAGATATTGTTACATGTAATATTAAATCTATAATTGAGCTAAATTAAAAGCAGTGTTTAACTCGGCCAATGAACCCGTTTTTTCCTCGACCTACCCCGAACTAATCCAACCCAAAAATTGAATCATAGACCTCGAAGAAATGGCCTCTCATTTGAAATAAAAAGTAGAGTTTCTGAACTGTTTTTCCGAGATATTTATCCCTCGAGCCGAAGTCGAGGGTAGATTTATCGAAGATTGATAATGCTTTTTTTGCACCAGCTAATATTTGGTATATATCATTATTTTAACAATTAAAATTCATTTATTTCAAGTAAAGTTTTAAGCAGTCTCAGGTACAACACACTAACACAAAGTGGGGATTACAAAAACAGATCCGTGGCGAGCAATGTGCGAGATACTGCGTTAACCTTTGCTGTCAATATGTCAATCTGCCTTTTACCGAGAACAATATACCTTTGTTGTGGCTTTTACGTTCATAAAGGCTAGACGTGGATATCATTTCGGCGTCGGGATGCCGGCGTGACATAAAAGTACTTTTACTTAATTTGTGTCACCTTTCTTCTAACGTGGACAGTGGGTGTGGATTTCAATATTAATATCCACTCTTTTGTTTAGATTTCAGTGTTGTTGTTGTTATAATAGGTAGGTTGTTATAACCTGATTGTTATAGAGATAGAGATTTAGTTATAGAGCATTATTTATAATGCTCTATAACTAAATATCACTTGCTTTAACAGCGAAGGAAAATATCGTGAGGAAACCTGCATTTCTGATATAGTGCTCTATAACGTTCTCAAAATCGATATTTGGCTAGCGTGGAGGCAACAGTCTGATTCTGAGAGGGAGACTCGTGCCTTGTGCGCCACGAGTCCACCCATTGCGGCCCGCTTATGGGTTTATGATAACGATGTAACTGTTTTCTGTCTTAAATAAATAAACTTTTGAGGTTTGTTTTTTGACTCAACCAACAAAAAAGCCAATGAGATTATAAAGCCGCTAATAACTTACAATTTAAAATTCATTTTTCAATCTTGTGAGAAATGAAAGCTATTGTGCTGTTGGTCGGGTTGGACTATTCTGCTTAGATACTACCTTTCATTACTTAGATCATCAATTTAAAATAAAATATTTATATCAACCTTCAAGGATGATAAAATATTCGAATGCTCGGGGAATAAAATGGGGGCTGAGTTTTAATACGAATTATGCACAATAATTAATTTCATGAAATTAATAAAGAACCCGAAATAGTCAAAAATCGCGCACGAAGTTGCGGGCATATTATAAATAGGAATTTGGGGGATTTATGTTTATTTATATTGATCATACCGACAGATTATTGATGAAATTTAAATAAAGTTTTGATATCAAAATCAAAATATCTGCAAAACAAACAAACCTAGTTGTTTGAACGCCTTAATTTAATATGTTACTACTGGTTGTCTTCAGTAATCTGCCTATTGTCTATTTTATCTGCCTGTGTAGGCAAACGAGCTTACTTTGCCCACTAGTGTTTCTATATGGGCTCCGCACTGAAAATTACAATTCAAGGATATGCCGAGTAAACCTATGAAATTCTCAATAACATGGTTTACAATGCTTGCGTTAATTTTCTATCAGTCTTTAGAGATGTATAATCTTCAAATAGTCTAATGTCACAAGTTTCAGTAGTGAGCGAGAGCCTTGTGGGACACCTATCTATTACGGTTGAACAAATGAACTAAGACTGTATGATATTATGCTGTGTTCTTCAAATTATTTCTATCTGATAAACATAATCAAATGCTTTGGATATATCACAAAATACACAAAATAGACCAGGCTTTCTGTGAACCTGGCAGTAAAATATAGAAAGATTTTTTAAAAGTTTACCAGCTGTATCTGTCGTACTTCGACCTTTAGTGAAGCCGTATTGCTCCGGGTAAAGTAAGTTATTTGCATTGGAGTGATTCAAAACAAGATTTTTTTTTAAATATTATGATTAGAACTAGGTAGGTTAAAATAAATTAGTTTATTATGTTTCATTACATTTGGGAAAGTATCCACCACATTCATTAAAAAGTATGGGGCAATGATGTCAATGACGTTAGATATTAATATCACACTCTATATACAACATATTTTTTTCAGTTTAAACAACTTAACATTATTAGTAAAATCCCATGCAAATATATGTTAAAAAATTCAAAAATCGTTGCACTTATATATTTCGTTGTCTCTTAATAATAAACCTTAAAAAATAAATATCTAAATATCAATAAGTAAGGATTTTAGTGAATCAGTTAACAAAATAGGAACAGTCTGATAAATGTTTAAAAGCATTTCCTTTATTATTATTTATAATTAAATTAAAAGTTTATTTACTTTTCCCAGGATTATTATTAAAATTTTCCAAGATTGATCATCAATGTATAGCAACTACGGATATATACAAAGGTCCTTAAATGTTCTAGAGTAGGTTCTTTTCTACATGTTGGATAAAAGTTGTTAAAAGAGTCTGACAATATTGTTTTACATATACATAATCATAATATGAAACTTGTAATATTTAAATTAATTTAGATGTTTATAGTACAAGCACATTTATAGAAATACGTTGAAACATTATAATCTACTATTAAACGTTAACTTTACCTTACTAATATTTCAATAATTTTAAACAGTTATACGCCGATATGTTTCTATTATCGGTTATTTGACATACGACAAAACATTTCATTATCATGAAATGTTTTGTCTTCTACGCTATAAAAGGTTTATTGGTAAGAACATAACAGATATATGCCCGTTTTCACTAAACCTAGGAATAGCCTTAATCGGATGCCTAGTAATTCAGGTTATTCCTAGAGAACAAAAACTCTTATGTGATTTCAAACCATGTAAGGCTCCGTCTTAACTTACAACACCGATCCAGCGGATCGTAAAGTTCAGGGACTCGTTAACTGACACTTGACAGATCCAAAAAATATATTTTCGATATTTTTTTAAAACCTGAAATCCATACGAAAAATGAAAAATATGATAATACCAACACAAAATACCACACCTTGTCTAGGAACCAGTTAGGTGATATGATAGTGAAGAAAATTAGTGTAAGTTAAATTTATGCTTTGGCGTTACTTACTTAGGCGTTGCCAGGTCTGTCGTTAATGAAAACGGGCAATAAGCCTCTAAACTAAAATAAACTAAACTATTTATGACCAGACAAATAAGCGTGTTACTTAATATTAATAGTATATTATCTCAAAGACTTATTCTGCTAGGTTTGCTATGAACAGTTTGAGCGGTGCCAAATCTCGTAGGAATATTTTACAAGTCGAACTGAGGCCTATGCCTCTACAGATAATTCCATCATGAAAGTACATATAGTTTTAGTAATAAGTTCAGCTAACATACATGTATTCGATTCTTAACACATTACAACTGTAAACAACTAGAACTGTAAAGTTATAATGGGCCTAGATTATATAAGTATCCAATTAGAAAAAAAAAATTATAACACCTCAACATGTTAAGTAAAAAAAAAGTTATACTGAAATCTCGAGTGGAAATTCAAAAAATCATATAATTTCGTAAAATTATAATTTTGTTTCCAATTTTTTAAATAAGATAATATGACTGCAGAGCCGTTAGGAATACAACATTATTTGTTTTGACAGTTCTTTTCATTGCTCTGCAATTTTTTATTATTTGAATTTTTATTGTAATCGATAAAAATTGCGATTTTTTTTGTTTCAACATAAAATTTGACATATTTCACTTCGTTGCGTAGGTAGAAATTTGCTTTGTCATTAAATAAAAACCGGAATAAATTCTTAAAAACCATGTTTGCTGAAAATCACTACTGAAATACTTTGTTTTTGGATGCGACTCCGAACAAAATTTAATGCAGCGCCATCTCACGGTAGATCGCAGAAGTAGCTCGTCGCAGTAACGTTGGGTTCAATTATTTCACAGTTGCCTCCTAGCCGGTTCGCACCTTTCTGGATCACATGTAAAAATAGAATGCATTGCATTACCTAGTTCATTCGTTGATAGCTAGTTGGTGTACGGTGCCTCTATAGCGTATATGTAAATTGTGCTGAAAATTCAGTCGCGAAGACCCAGTGCATAGAATATTAACAGTGTTTCTAGTTCTAGAAGACACGGATTCACATTGGTTCCTTTATTGAAAAGGGTAGGTGTTTTACACTGTAACTATTAAATATTAATGTTACGGGCTGGTTAAAACGGGCTCATTTAAGCTGAATTCATAGCCCGTTTAAAAGCGTTAGCTTACCAATGTTATTGTTTGAGCAGGCGTAATCAGTGAGAATTTTATCATAGCGCTGTTTGCTTTTACAAGATCTCGAGTAAAAAATCTTACTAAAATACTTTCTGTGGTGACAAACGCTATTCGTATTCTATTTATTATGCAAATATGATGGAGCTTTCAATCTTTCAACATAGAAATGGAAATGATGCCACTAACAGGCAAAGTTATTAAGACATCAGCAATAATACAAATAGACATAATTAATTATTTTTACCTAGGAAATAATAAAAGCTTTCTTTTACCCTCTAATTTGGTAGTGAAAATTTGACCGTATGGCACAATTTCAGTTCCTGTAGATTAATTAAGATAGTTAATTCGTTATTTGCTGGTATATAGGTCTATTAAATATATAACAGACAATTACTGTCGTTTTATTGGTAATTATGAATATAGTTTATTAAATTTATGAATTTATTGAATTTAAATTATTGAGATAGTTTAATAGCATAGACCCAACATGCTGCGCTAATGCGGGATGATGGGTTTTAACAATTATTATCATCGTCATGTGACGTACTCTGAGAGGCACGGAATTACAGAACACTATTTTTTAACCCCGGGCTGGGCCTGGTTTGTGGCCAAAAGTATATACATGTTTTTAAAGAAAAAAAGTAGTGCTGTGCAATAATTTCAAATTAATCCAATGACTAGGTACTTTGTGCGTTGTGGGAACACTAACATAAGGAAGCTGAATTTTTATATACCTACCAGTACCAGATAGATAATTTTATTAGTTACTAACTCTGCTCGCGGCTTTGCCCATGCTATATATTTACGTGTACCTACTATTTCCCTCCTATCATACTAATGTTATAATTGCGAACGTTGCTGTGTGAAAAATTAAAAAAAGGGAATGAAATTAAAATCACATCATCGGTTTAGTTCGTCATTATTATTTTTGAGTACAGTACGTTCTTCCTTACTAATGCAATAAACACCAAAAGCGAACCTTGCTGCTTGAAAGAAAAGTAAACATTTCCTTGAACTACTAGCATTTATACGGAAGCCGCCATTTTTTATACTAGGTACGAATAAAGAGCTTGCATGTAATGTTGCGTCCTTCCATGCTGATCAATGCGAACGTTGCTGCGTGATATACCATTAAAAAACGAGCTTTTATTATAAATACAAATAAATAAAAATATATTTGCACGTTTTCCGCCATCTCATAATCTATTTAAATTACTGTTATTAAAAAACATCATTTAAAAACCAGCCAAATGAAATTGAGAAAAAACTCAAATTATTAGTAATTTTGAGAATATATTATTTCTTTGAATTCCACACTGTTTGAGCAAGTAAATTGACTTTAAAAAGCAACAATTTATTGATTTATATGCACTACAACCTTGGCAAGTAGATATTTATTCACGTAACTATTATAATATTAGGCGTTTTTCGCTACTGACTGCAAGTTATACAGGGAAATTACAGAGGATTATGATTATCTCCTTTAAAAATATTAATAAAATAAAAATAAGTTTAAATAATTACTTTTTTGTTTACGTAAGTTTATTTTTGTTATTATTAATAATAAAATAAATTATAAATGCGTTTCCAGGCCCGATTAAATGAAATAATGCTTTTTGCATTTTGCAGACAGCACTAAAATTGCTAAAACTTAACTAAACGATAAAGATTTCGGTTAATAGTGCACCTACAGTTAAGAAATAAAATGCCCCGATTTGCCCCATCTCTATCATCAAACCTCTTTACATATTATCGGATTTACAGCGAGGTTACTATACAATTGATGAATTTCTTAATGACAAGGTTGGTTGGAATCAGCCAGCTCCGCTTTCACCTCTCACAATGTAGAAAAATGAACGTTAAAATGTAAAATGCAAATTGTTGATGTTAGAAAAGAGCAACTGCTAAGTTTCTTACCGGCTTCTTCTCGGTAGAACCGGTGGTAGAGTCACTACAAACAGACAGACTTGACGTTTCAAAAGTGCTAATATTAGGCCTACTTGAAATAAAAGAATTTTAAATTTTGAATTTCCGATTAAAACTTTTACATCAATTGTATGGAAAACGAATAAGTTGAAAAAACAATAAAAAAACATTTCTTGCATTCAATATTTGTTGGTTTTTAGCATACGTCTGTTTTACGGTATTGTTATTTTGAAATTCCGGAAAAAGATTTGACTAGCCCACCGGCGTAAATTCTTCAGAGTCACTCGACCGAGTACTCTCTCATACTTCCAATTCCCTATATTTTTAATAGGCAGTAATTTACTAATTAAATAATAATATGAAGTAGTATTTTACTATTTTGTCTAATTAAATTTAGGCCAAGCACATTTAAATAAACGATTTGGTTTAATTTTATAACAGCTTAAATAATTGTAGTATACTTTAATTTATCTAATAATATTATCTATCTAACTTTTATTTTTCTTCGTAAATTTGGAATACTAATTGATAAGCTAATAAAACACTCTACTGCTTTTTGGCTACTTTTTTTTCATTTTAACCTGAACCCTCACAAATTTTAAGCAATGTACATAATGCATTGAAAAAAATTATTAGAAGTGAACAAAACAATTTAAGACACAATGCTCTCATTTAAGCATAGACACTAGAGAAAGTGAAATAAAAAAAAAATCATTTCAAACTCAGAAATAAAAAAAAAATCCGCAAAACCGCACACTACTTCAACAATACAGAACTCTATTTTGTGTGTATCTATTTTGTAAGTGAAAGATTTTCTACACGCATAATTTAAATGTATTCGTTTATAAGTAGAAAAAAGTAGTAGAAAGTACTTGATTCTATTAAAATAAAGGCAATTGAAAATCTATTCCGGGATAAAATTCAAAATTAATTTTTTTCTAGTAAGGCCTACTACATTATAGTCACTTTTGAAACGCCAAGTAGGTATGTATGTAACATAGTGTCACAAAAATTGGTCCATACGTCAACTGGCACTTAATTTAGCCCAACGGCTAAATCTAGCTTTTCAAAGGGGCAATAGCGCCAGCATTTTGGGTACCATAACCATAAGTGAACTTTTAGACGGCTTATATTTATTGTTAATATAAATTTTAGTTTGTAATTATTATTACCCTACAAAATGTACTTTTCGTTGGTTTATTAATAAAGAACATAATAAAGTATGTATGTTTGTAGTGACTTTACCACTACTTCTACTACTTCTACTGACACTACACCCTACTATAATATTAGGAGTTCCAGTGAACCTCATAAGTATTAGATCTAGACCTCATAAGATATTGCAAAGTTTTAGGAAAATTGGATGAGTAGTTTTTATGCCAAACATAACTAGAAAGAAATTCAGAAGGTTACATTTTTTTCTGATAACTCTTAAGGTAACCTTAGTGGTTTTTAATTACATAAAAGAAAAATATAATAAAGGCGCAATCAATTTCAATTAATCTTTATGGACCTTGTTTTTTGTGGTATGCTTCAAATCGCTAACATACATTTTGACATTCAATTAAAAACCCCATTGCTGGTATATTGTTTTCTTTATATTTTTTTTAAACTGTGGTTAATTTAATCCTTCAATCTGCAAAATGAACGATCTGTATTTATCTAACAGCCAAGTAAATATCACCGTTTGCAGATGCGGCGCAATAAGCCTTTATTGCGTTTCTATCTTGTTTGCATTGTGACGTTCAAACGCGGATACACCGCCATATCGTAATATGGTGTTAAATCGGAAATGAATCTTAGGCGTTCATTAGCCCCTTTTACTACAAAGCAAACGCAGTCCTTGTAAACAAATGCTTTTACTCAAACATCCGCGGAAATATTCAAATCACTTTCGAAAAAAGAATACGCAATTATTACATTAATTACAGACTGAATAAGGAAAGCAGTGAACAAAACTTCAATTTGAAGAAATAACCTTTTTAGTTATTTTTTTCATGTTTTAAATCCTCTATAAAAGATCCAGAAACAGTACACTTATTACTTACATGAAAGAACACATGTCTTAATAACTGTTATATCATTATTATAGGTATAATGTTGTACTGAATTTCAATGATAACACTTCTTCTTTTTTTTTCAATACCTTTGCGCAAAGGGTTCACATTCTAAATGCTCAATGCTTTTATTTGAATACATATCTAAAAAAGAACATCTGCATGAATTTTAAAAAAAGACAACATATTGTAGTTATTTTTACTAATTGCACTATACAAAATATGATTTACTCCTGTTGTTTATTTGTACTCAGTAATGAATGATATTAGGTTACTAGAACCGTTTGTTTTAATGTTAGCAGTAAGCTTACTGTTTCAGAATCTTGGGGGATTCATATTATTGGTGATAAAGCCTTAAAACACTCATGTGATTCTATTACCACTCATACAAACCCCATTCGTGTTTTCATACTCCTTTTATACAACAGTTGTACAAATAACTATTAACTGTCTATAATAAGTACAACTTAATAATGAGGAGTTGGATTTGGTGGATACGACAATCTTTTTAGGAATTACTTTAGATGCTAAGCTTCAATGGGGCCCACATATAAATAATTTAGCGAACAGACTGCAGCATACGCGGTAAAAAAGATTCGTCATATGACAAACATAGAAACTGCTAGGCTTGTTTATTTTAGTTATTTTCACAGCATTATGTCCTATGGCATTTTATTATGGGGTAATGCTGCTGATATAGATTCTATTTTCGTCCTGCAGAAAAGGGCTGTTCGTGCGATATATAAAATGGGCCCAAAAGAGTCATTAAGGGATAAATTTAAAGAAGTTAAAATAATGACGGTGCATAGTCAGTACATATATGAAAATTTAAATTATGTCCATAAGAATATATCAAAATTTAAAAAGAAAATGCACTGTAACAATATAAATATTAGAAGCAAAAATAAACTCGTTGTGCAGTTTACTAGGCTACACAAAATTGCAAATTCATTCAAGGGCAATTGTATATTATTTTATAACAAATTACCAAATGAAATCTTTGAGATGTCTCTTAATAAGTTCAGAGTTTATATAAAACGTAAGCGTACAAAAAATCCTATTATAATATTAAGTATTATTTAAACGATAAAAAAGCTTGGGTGTGAATTGCTCTAGCTTCATAGCTTAATATAAATTTACTGGAAGATGGTGATAACAAAAAAATAAATTTACCCGGTTAAGTTTGTTCTGGGCTGTTCTTAGACCAGGGCACGTTTTGAACCCTCGTTGCTTTAGATTTAAGTTGGCGAACGAAGTTATTACCATCCCGTTACAATTATGTAAACAAATATGTATGAACGCTTCATAAGTGCCTGTGATAGGCCTACATGAATAAAGAAATTTTGAATTTGAATTTGAATTTAGGCTAAAAGGTGAAGTACATACCTATACAATTAGTCTCTTCGAGCAGCTGAGATCCTTGCCGGCTTCTACACGATAGAATCTGCTTTCCGAACCGGTTATCGTTTCAGTACTGCTTATAAAGTAGGCCTACCTGAAATAAATGAATTTTGAGTTAGAATTAGAATTTCTTTAATGTTATTTCTTTAAGATCGTAAAGAAATCCAATGAAAATAAGAATTAGTAGGAACAAACATTCTATTCCAACCCCTAGGTAGAGAGAGTTTTTTACAGAAAAAATACTTTTACAAAATATTTTTTACATTGACAACAGAATTGATTAATCACCGATTTAGATTTTTTTTACCAATATAAAGGCATTTATGGTTGCCATAGGCTTGAATACTGAAAATAACTTTTCCATACTCGGATTTGCAAAGTAAGTCAAACAAAAAGCGGTCGAATGAAAACATTTCTTACGAACGCTGCCTTAACGGTAAGAGATATACAATGGAGTTGATTGAGCTTGATAATCATTTTTTTTTAATGTAGAGTAAAGTCAGTGACCGCAAATAAAAACGCTATAGTTTTTATTTAAGTAACAAAAAGTATTTTATATTTAAAATAATATATTACATGTTTATTGGGCATAGTATACAAAATTATGAATTCTTACCAAAAAAGTGAACTTATCGTTTTAAGTATTTGAAACAAAAGAATTTTTCCTTTTGAAATTTGTTAAGTTAAACGCTCTAATCTCAAGATCTTTTTGTGTTGGATAGTTTATTTATCGGCTTAAGGCTAATATAACATAACGCTACGACCAATAGCTACCACACAAACCAATGAGACATGTTGCAAATACAGCGGAAAATATCTTTTTTGAGAGATTCCTTTTCAAAATTCTAAAACACAGTCTGGGACAACAAATGACTATCATTTAAGGTTGACAAACGTGCGGACGAAGTCGCGAAGAACCGCTAGTATATAATAAAAAAATTTATAGAATAAAAATTAATTCATAATAAGTTTTACAAAACATTGATCCGTTGCTATGAAAAAAGCTAGTTTGTAGATTTTTTCCCATGTTTTTCCTTCTTAAACGCAGCAACTTTCGCATTTGTAACATTAGTAAAGTACGCGGGTAGGGATCGCGAACATAAAAAAAATATATTTGTATGTTTGTCTCCCGTGTTCCTATAAGATTGATTCAAGTATGATAAAACCTTATCGAGTAGCAGAGAACACACCTAAGTAGATTCACAACAGTAAAAAGAAGCATTTCAAAGCAAGCCAGATCATCTATGCAAGAAACCAACCATTGCGCTGAAACTATTTGTTCCTTTTCTTTTACTTTACTACAAGTTATCCCTTCACAACAATCTCACCTGGTGCTAAGTGATGATGTTTACCACCTTGGTAACGGGCTAACCTGTTAAGGGACATGGCATTTATATTAAACCCAATCCCCTAATCAGTTTCTACGCGACATCGTACCGGAACGCTAAATTGCTTTGCGGCAAATCTTTGTATGTAGGGTAATTAGCCACTGCCGTAGCCTCCCACCGGAGTAGACCAGAGAGAAAATTAAGAAATTATAAAATCCTAAATTGCCCCTGCCGGAAATCGAACCTGGAACCTCCCACTTAGAACCACGGCGCTTACCGCTGCGCCAGGGAGGTTATCGAAAACTTTATTAAGTGACGTGAAAATGCCCGCAAAGGTTTCTGTGTATTTGAAGCTCATTTCATTTTAGCGATTGCGAATCCCGTTTCTGACAGTTTAAGCATTGCTATTTGAAATTGTTTGCTTTATTTTTTTCCTTTCTTCTTATTTAGCCACTGACAGGTGGAATTCTCTTTAGGTTACAAAACAAGAGAAAACACTTACGTTGTTTTGATCGTTTAAGCAACGACATTATAAATTGTAATGCCAAGGATAAATAATATTATTCAAAAGAAATTTATCTTTATTTATTTGTTTTTTATTGAGTACTAGCGTAGCCAGCCAGCTTTGCCGGGCTAGATTTTGCTTTATTTTATTTAAACAATAAACTTACATCATTTAATTTTTAATTTATGTCTCATAATATATTAAATCATTTACTTCTCTCCGTATTCATTCTCTTCTATTCTCTTCTCGAGCGGAGGAAGATCGTTATCTACACCCAAAAACCCAACAATAGAATATCATCATAGTAAATAAAAGCTGTATTTGACAGTTTGACAGTTCAAAAATAGGAGTGCTCCAATCGTCACCAAACTTTACAGGATTACTCGCTAGGTCAATCCGGAGATTCCCTAAAAGTTTCATTGAAATTGGTCTAGCCGTTTCGGAGCCTATACGAAACATACCCACACACTTTCTCTTTTATATATATATAGATTTTATTATGATTTGTATTGATTATTATATTATGGAGTATTTTATTGCAATAAAATACTCAACTCAATTAGCTATATTTAAATGCTGTCTTTAAACTCTACTATAGGAGTTTTTAGATCTGGAAAATGAAATATTATTTACCATAGAAAGCGGTAAAACGAACGTAAAATACTTAATCTTTCATTCAAAATTATTACTGCTTTAAGAGGTGGTAGGCTTGAAGCTCTCCTAGTATATTATTTATCAACAACGTATTTGTTTGTTCCGTATGAAAAAAAAAACATTAGTACAATTTCTACAATTATTTTATTACAATATGGTTGACTTTGACTTTTTTTAATTTTCCGAATCTTCAAAAGCAAAACGTTAAAACTAAATAAGATCCAAGCCGTGTCTGAGTTACGAGAGGTATTGAGTACTATATTAATTTAAGAAACAAGTTCAGTTGCGGTCATTAAAAAAAAATCATGTACCAATTAGTTCCACTTTAAGCAAACTGATATATTATTGTTCTCTTTTTGCGTAAAATGGTTTCTTTATTTTAGAAAAGACTACTCATGTACTAGATAAAAACCCTGTTTTAATACAAAACTTCTTGCAAATGGCCTTTTCTGAAGCAAAAATATAAACGAATTGCTCGTTTTTCAAAACCAACTAATGACAGTTGTTTTTTTTCTTCTAAATTGTAATCGAATGCACATATGCTTTATGTTTTTCATAGTTATGGTAATTCATCAGCTCTACCGTTTTAGCGTAATATTAACAGTTTATAGTAGATATCTTAACAACATGGTACTTACCTACCTTAAGAAAAGAAGAGAAGCCAAAGCTTTGATGTAGACTCTTAATCTGGATCTGAAATTGAAGTGCGCAAAAATGTTTATTTTACTGTAATCTAACGACATGCAAGAAAGGTTGTATGTTTCCCATGACGTCATTCTCGGGACTAGTGGTTAGCATGTCCATTCTGCGGATAACGAATTCCTCTTGTCGTCCTTCAGGATACCTAACCCGCTGGAGATCCCGAGTTGAATTCCCGGGCAGACCCAATTCTGTGAATTAAATTCGATACTACCTTAAACCGTTTATCGTTGTAACGCAGTTACATTTCATAATAATCGTTAATTTCCGGCAACCATTGGAGCAGTGTGACAAAGACGCAGCCAAATGTACGACGCCGCGTAGAAATCTATACACGGTGTGGGCAGGCATCTGCCACCGTCTGCTTAGCTCATACAGCATAAAGATTGAGCGCCATCTAGTGACAAGCCTGTTTCCCAGTATTGAAGCTAGATGGCGCTGCTTCAATACTAATCGTAGTTAGCTTTCACACGTTCAAATAAGTAATACTCAGCTGAGGTAGAAAATATCACACTAGTTATAGGGGCTGCCTAGGGGGTTATTGGGAGTGCACACTATTTAATCGATTATTGTAGTACCAAATCAGAACGTTTGCTTATTTGTTATTTAATGCGATTTTTAACTATTAACGAAAGTAAATATTATTATATTATACTAGCGTACCCAGCCCGCTTAGCCGGGCTAGATTTTGCTTTGTTTTATTTATACAATAAACTTACATAATTAAATTTTTAATTTAAGTCTCATAATATATAAAATCATTTATTTCTCTCCGTATTCATTCTCTTCTATTCTCTTCTTGAGCGGGTGAAGATCATTCATTATCTACACCCATGTACACCCAACAATAGAATATCATCATAGTAAATAAAAGCTGTGACAGTTTAACAGGTCAAAAATAGGAGTGCTCCAATCGTCACCAAACTTTACAGGATTACTCGCCAGGTCAATCCGGAGATTCCCGAAAGTTTTATTGAAATCGGTCCAGCCGTTTCGGAGCCTATACGGAACATACTTTCTCTTTTATATATATATTTCTTGTGTGCGTGTGTATGTCACTGAAGTCCTCCTAGACGGTAGGACCGATTTGAATGTTTTTTTTTGTATACGTTTGGGTGGCACCCTGGATGGTTTAGATTCACAAATTAGCCCGACAAATGGCGCTGGGGTCCGCTAGTATATTATATTAGATCAGAATACAGATGTCACCAGTCCTCCACTTCCCGAGGCGACTAAGGCAATATAACGAGAACGGGCAACACCGTCCTCTATGCTACCATCTAAGTACAGCGAGCGCCAACTGGTGATTACGGGTAAACTATCTTTTTGCGAGAGGCCTTTAGTCCAGCAGTGGACTGTTCTGATGATACCTACGTTATTATTAATTGCATTATAAATTATAAATACCGCATCTCGTATAAGGTATATTTTATATTGGTAGATGTGTATCTAATACCGCGCACGAAAAGTATCTATGTCTAGTTAATTCCGGGTTCATTATTAAATTCGCAAAATAAAGACTTCAACCGACACCCATTAAAAGGGCTGTATAAACGCCCTGTTCAGTTCTTACAGCACAAGAGGTACTGTATGAAGATCGAGATAGAATCGGATTAGATATCTATTTGGCCCCACCGCTACCCCTCTAATCCTCTAATCTCTGTATGTAAATTTTTAATTTCTATTTCTATATTAAATTCATTTACAATAAATTTCATTTAGGCCCCAAACTACACCACTTCCACAAGAAAGTGAATATTTATAAATATTTTAAAAATATCTCAAAATAATTGCGATTTTTAGCGATTGCTAAAAGTTGTTGCCGAGCTTTTTATTTGAAAGTTTTTTTTTTTTTTTTATTATTGTGTCACAATACTTCTTAAAATAATTTGCAAAAGAAAGTCGTTTACGAGATAACATTTTTTACCCCCGGCTGCAAAGCCATTAACCTGTTATATCTGCACTAACATATTAGCAAGCATATCATAAACTGCATTATCATTTAACAAAACTGCAGTCAAGGGCTAAATTTTAATAATAAAAGAAAAATAGGTCCTACATGATGATTTTTATAAGTAATAATATTAATAATTATAAGTACTCACTTTCAAAATCAACCCTTTGAGTTGATGAAGTCGGAGAGAAAGAAGTCTCGGGAACTGAAATTGATAAGAGTAATTATTAGTATAATAGAACGACTCTCAAAATTGATCTCCATCTCATAACATCTTTATTTCAAGATGGCTTGCTCGGAGGGCTTGCCGAAGCGCTATTCATTTTGTTTTACGTTATTGTAAGGTGTACTACAATTGTTTATTTAAAATTTTAAACCATAGTTTAACATGAGGTTTCAAACGCACCCTATTTTATAAGAAGCACAATAAACAGCCGCTTATTCCCTTTTTTCTTATTCTTGATTGTCTAGTTGTAATAGTGCAAATCAGTCGATTGCGCTAGTTAACTAGAAAGTCGCTGGTGACAGTCTTCGGGGTCTGATTATATTTGTTGCCTGTTTAAAAGCGTGACCTGGCCGGTACCGACTAAAACTTGAAAAAAAAAACAAGACTGTGCACTTTTCTTATTTCTTTTTTGCAATGTTTATTTGTCGAAAAAAAATAAACATAAGCGAAATAATCAGTTATAAAGTAACTTTTTATTTGATCCCTAAATTGTAAATAATAAATAAAAATAAAATTGTAGGTAGCTTTGTAATTTTTTTAAGTAGGGAAACTTTTACCGAATTGTGTACAGCGGACAACCATTAAGTCGAAAATATTTGCTTTGATGTTAAGATATTCATAAACTTAATAAACAAAATATGTTTGTTTGATTCTAATTTCGGAATACTCAGCCATCATTATCACTTACACATAAAAAAAAATTATTAACTGTCGCACAATGGAAGTAACATTGTGACGAATGTGTACTAATTGGCTACCATACTATAAACTACACTAGGATGTTACATACAAAATTTGAGCGATAAACTCACACACACACTTCGGAGGTAATAAAGGTCAACATGGAGCCTACCAATTTGACCTTTTTTTGTCAGTCTCAGTGATTATTACAGACGCCTAATAATAAAATCTTTAATAATTATTTAACGCTTAAAACTATCTAAATCTAACTAAGTAATTTTGTACCTTTTTTTATAACGTGCTCGTCTAAGATAGAGCAAGTATGTGCCAAGTGGGACGGTGTACTAATATGGCTGATGGCAAACAGTTCTTGTAACCATAAGGTACGAAAAGGCGTGGTATAACTTCAGAAATCGCCATCGCAAAAGATAAGCCTTCATTTTCACGGGAAACAAAAAGTTATATGAACACATAACAATTCATGATATATGGAAAGCCAGTGTTAATGTATACGTATAAATTTTCATGAGAAAAAAAGCAAGATGGGAATTTTTTCCGAGCAATAGAAAAATATCCATTTAATACTCACTTAGAATAAACAACGCTTATCCATTCGCACGCACAATAATTAACACTACGAAATAATATAGTTTCTTACCGTTTCTTGAGCTTTTATCGTTAAAGAACTATTATAAACGCGAGCTAGCCCGTCACAAATCATACCACAGGTGTTTATTGACAGATTAGACCGGACCGGGACCTGGACATCTGTATTGATTGCGCATGCAAAAGTTATGACAGAGATAGCGTATTACTATGCATTTTAGCTCAGGGATTTGGCCCTGGATGTGAAAGAGAACCTATGCGTTACCCTTGTTTACATTGTAGGTCGTTCGGACGGTTTCGTATTTTGGGAGGTTATATATATATTACATTTATGTAGTTGTTTTATTGGATTGCTGGTACTTATAGACGACATATCTCGTGATTTTATGGTTTGTAGGTAGCATTCGATCCAAGATTACTATTCGTAGTAATAAGAAGATTTTTTATGGATGTGATAACTGTGTATTAACTTGGCTAGTCTGATACTTATTCCCGTTCCAGGAAGAACTTAGCGATACAATTTATAATTTGGTTTTGTTTCCAGTAACTGGTACCTACCATATCAAAACACATAAAACACTATAGTATTGTACCTACATTAATATAAAATAGTACGTTAATCTTAAAACGGTGTTTTTTTATAGGTTGCCTTTCAAAGATTTCACGTTGTTTCCTTAAGTTTGGGAGAGAAATAGTTTTTAAATTTCCGATATTTTTGGAGTAAGCACCTACAAATCTTTTCTCCGAGTAGTTAGATTTTAATGGGTTAATATTTAATCTCTATGACCTCATAGGTATTAAATATTATATAGAAGTAGACTGGAGTATTTTGGATTAGATTATTTTTAATTTTGGATATAACTTTCCTAGAATCAAAACTCGGCGTTTTTAAAATTAAATCAATCTTACTACTACTAATTTGTTTTAATTCTAACTAGGTACTACCACCACCGTATTTTTCGAGGTTTGTAAACAGTAACAGATGTAGGCTAGATTCTTTCGACATAACTATGTTGAAATTCTTTGACAAAATTTGAAGTAATAATTATATAAAAAAAAAAAAAATTTTGAACAAAGGAAATCATTACCAAGCGACATTTTGGTATCTTCATACTAAAGCATTACAAAGGTTTTTTTTTTGAAAAATAGTCGTCTCTCCTTGAGTCATTATTTAATGGCTTATGTATTGATTCCAACGCATTCTAAACATAGTTTAAGCTTCGTAAAATGGCATTTAGACATTAGGAAATTCCTCAAATTTGTATGAAATAAATAATTTAAGTTATTTTGGTTTAGTTGCCCTAGTTAAGAAATGTAGTTTTTAGTTAAGAAATGTAGTTTTCACCATCGCCAACATTAATGGTTACATATTATATGTGCCTTTCATAGGTCTACATGAAAAAAACCTTTTTGAATTTGGTTCGTAATAATTTCACCAAATGAAAAGAGAGAACAAAATTTTATTAGGTTTTTTTAATAAATGAAAGAACAACACTCTAAAACAATTTTACTCTCGGGCCTCGGAAATCACGTAGACGCCTACGGTTATTTTCATGAGTAGGTAATGAACTATCAATGAATTTTATACCAATTTGGTCATAATATTCACATAATATTATCAAACCTTTTTCTCTTTATAATATAAGTAAATAAATAAATAAATATACTACGACAATACACTCATCGCCATCTAGCCCGTAAGAGTAGCTTGTGTTATGGGTTCTACGATGACTGATGAATATTTTTATGAATAGGATACATAAATATGCATAATATAAATATAGACACCCAGAACTTAAAAACATTCATGTTCATCACACAAACATTTTCTAGTTGTAGGAATCGAACCCAAGGCCTTGGACTCAGAAAGCAGGGTCGCTGCCCTCAGCACCAATCGGCCGAATTAGTAGGTATAGAAGTATATAAATAGAAGTAATTATAGCTAATTACTTAGTATATATAGTATAGAATATATTATATACTACATATTATATCTCGTATAAAATTTATTCTAGCAGTTGTGGAACAGTAGTTGAAGTACAAACCCAATAATTAAACCCTTTTCCAATAAGGGTTTTTTATTACTACGCGGGTGCGAAAGATTCCTTACGATTTGGTTTTTAAAAGTAATTAATAATAAAATTCTCGTTTCGGAATATGGATCAAACTTTGTTGCAAGTTATAATATTTTATGACTTTTGTTATTAACTTTGAAATGAAATTAAATCATAGATATGAATCTTTTTATTAGTGAACGATGATGGGAATACACTAGACGGGCCTCGTGATGTTTTTAGCGGTGAATTAGTCTTTAGGTAATGAATTAGGTACACATATTAGTTTTTAGTTGCAATTACCTGTAGGCTATACTTATAGCTCCTCGGGAAGTTAATTTATTTACATGTTGCGCGGACACTATATATTTTTTTGGGACAAAACGTTACCTATCTGTTCAGTCAAGACCGTTCCGTAAATTTAAGTTTTAACTAAATCTACTAAAACTACGCGAGCTATAATATTTTAACAGAGCCATCTAGCGAGTTTCCTGTACACTTCGTTCTGCGATGCACAATTGTGCAACCAGATTCGGACGATTGTTGCAGCTATGTGGCAGATGCCGCTAGAGGTATTTTAAACGCAGTACGAACTTGCTCTGAACTAAATTGTAAAGTACGCAGCATACAATTTCACGCTATGGTCCTGGAGGGCGTGCCTAGGCAATTCTAGGGATTCTTAATAAGAGCTTATCAAAATGATCCTAAACAAACTCTCATCAACACCATAATATATATCCTAATATAAATACGCTTCGGACTTTGGAAAAGCCCTTAAACAGATTGTGTCCAAGTTTAGTATCATGAAGCATTTATGCTCTTGTGTTTTAAGCTCTTCTAACGTTTCTCGCCTCCCGGTATAGAAACTCATCCTACCTTCCTTCCTTTAATCATACCTTCATCACTCTATATGCGACAATGGTAGTAATCCAGAACATTACTTCCTAACATTACTTCCTACTCCTTCCTTCCTCGCTTAAAGTTGAATTATTAATTAATATTATAACATATTTAATACCGGTTTAAGCGGTAGCAGTAAGGGTGTAGCCCAGAGCTACACGTCCATTGACCTTTTTTATGATTGCTTTGTTATTGTTTACTTGCGAGGATTCGGTGACGACTAAATGAGTGGAGGCTGGCTAAATAATAACATCACTTTTCCATACAATAAATAAACAAAAGTGACGTTTGACAGCAGTGATTGCAAGATATACGCCTGTCCCAAACCTGTCGCTGGAACCGTAATCACCCTGCGGTTCTGCTAGAATTGTATTATTTATTTAATTCGTAGGAAAACCACGCGAGCAATATAATTTTAACAGAGGCATCTAGCGAATTTTCTATACACTTCGTTCTGCGATGCACATTTGTGCAACCCGACTCGGGCGATGTTGCAGCAATGCGGCAGATGGCGCTAGATGTATCTTAAACGCAGAACTTGCTCTGAACTAAAACAACTTCATGCTTTGGTCGTAGAGGGCGTGCCTAGACAATCTTTCTTGATAATAGCTTTTCAAAAGTTCCTACACAAACTCTCATATATATCCTAATATTTAGACGTTTCGAACTTTTGGAAAACGCTTAAACAGATTGTGTCAAAGTTTAGTATCACGGAGTTTTAACATGCATGATTTGTTTATTTATATAAACTTGGTGTTATTTTCCTTTTTATGATAGTGTTCTTATTGTTTTGTCGCGAGGTTTCGGCGACGAAGAAGATAAGGGGGCTTGGCTGAAAACCAGTGCTGCGTTTTTTAGCATGCAGCTATACTGAGCCAGCTTTTGTCATACATTTTTATTTTATTTTAAAATTTTTATGATACAAATGTAACATTTTTCACAAACGTGCCACAATAAAGATGATTTTTTGTCCTTTCTTTGATATATCTGGACATTCAAGATTATACGTTAAGACATCGTGTCGGCCCTGAATGTTTTGAATAAAATAATAAGAATAAAATAAATAAATATACTACCTATGACAATACAAGCGCCGCCATCTAGCCCCAAAGAAAGCGTAGCTTGTATTATGGGTACAGTTTAAGTATTAAACTAATTAATGATACAATTATAACATTTTAAACAAATGTTTGACAATAAAAACGATTTTTCTTTCATTCTTTCTTTGAAAGAAAGTATAATTATATACGTATAATTTTCGGTGTCCATGGATCACCGAAAATTATACGTTAAGACATCATGCCGGTCCTGATTATTTTCAATAATAATTAAATAAATACAATACGACACTACTCACATCGCCATCTAGCCTCAAAGAAAGCGTAGCTTGTGTTATGGGTACTAAGATGACTGATAAATATTTTTATCGAGGTGTGCGAATAATATATGTTTTCTTGATCTTGAAGCTTCAATCCGTAATCACGTAACGTTCAATCACGTAAACTTTACTAATTGCAAAAGACTGTTCCCAGGAAGTGTTCTAGTTTCACCTTATTAAATAACACAACAGGCTTAAAATAATCGAGAAAGGTGTGACCTAGTAGCAGCAATACAATTTTGCTGATATTGGGTTCCCGATTTTAAAGATTGAAAGAGAAATTGCATTCTATAGTCTCACCTTTTATCACTAACAAAGAGTATTAGTGTCGAAGCAGGAGTCGAAGGTGCATACTTAGTTCACTGGTATTTAGAAAGTCAACAAATAAAAATTCTAAAATTTCTATCACCGCTTAGACTAGTAGGTATTATTATAATACTAACTGTTTGCCGCGGTCTTCGTTGCTGTTTACAGCGGTTTTTGAAAAATCCCGTGAGAACCGTTTGTTTTCCAGGGAAAGGAAGTAGCCTTTGTTACTCTCCGTTCTTTGAACTAAGTTTATGCCAAAAATCAAGTTGATTGGTTGTGTAGTTAGGGCGCAAAAGTATTACAAACAAACAAACATATTTTAGCTCTTGGCTCTTGAATTGGACTTTGATAATTTACTTTAATGGTGAAACAGTGCGCTAGCATGCTCGAGTAAGAAGTTGTCCCACAAATTAAATTGAAAAACCGTCATTGCTGATTACTTTACAAATCCAGTGAGAACCGTTTGTTTTCCTGGGACGGAAAGTAGCCTATGTTACTCTTGGCTCTCGAATTGGACTTTGATTATTTACTTTAATGGTGAAACAGTGGGCTAGCATGCTCGAGTAAGAAGTTGTCCCACAAATTAAATGGAAAAACCGTCATTGCCGAATACTTTACAAATCCAGTGAGTACCGTTTGTTTTCCTGGGACGGAGAATAGCCTATGTTACTCTTGGCTCTTGAACTGGACTTTGATAATTTACTTTAATGTTGAAACAGTGCGCTAGCATGCTCGAGTAAGAAGTTGTCCCACAAATTTTATTAAAAACCGTAATTACCGAATACAACACAGTTGTGCTGCAATCTAGGAAGACATTATTTTTTTTTTTATTATAGTAATATTGTTTCTTTAAAATATAAATATAACCTAAAACAAACTATTTAAAACTAAATAAAATCTAAAACGTCCTCGAAACCACCGCAGCGAGGCACAGTCCCTAAGATGCTGGCAGGATTGCCCCTTGGGATGGCCAAACTAATTCGTTGGCCAAGGTAACTGCCCGCTCTAGGATCACCGGTAGACTCGATAACCCTTTTCGATAATTCTTTGAAAAGGGCTCTTGCCTCCGGACCCCACGGTCCCAAAGTCTCTACTCCAAAAGGCACAAAAATTAAGCAAAATGTAAAAATTTTTTGTTTTTTATTTAATATATATAAAATATATTTATATTTGTATTCAATATCGCTATGCTATGTTTTCCTAACAGAGCCATCTAACTATTTTCAACGCATTTTGTTACGCAATGCATAAACTGCAACTTGCTCCAGATGTGGTTACAGCTATGCGGCACAGGTGGCGTTAGAAGTATCGAAAGCGCATCACACTGCTTTAAACTAACCGCAATATATATTTTTACAATTAGCTCTAATATACCTGTCAGTTATAACCTTTCGAGACCAGTAGAGCGCAATGCACTGCTATTTTCAAGCCGAATCGTACCTATTGTAATCGTACAAATCGAAAAGGCCATATCGAAGAGCAATTTGTTGATGAATTATCCTGGCTACTTGATTTTGTCTGTGCAATTATTCACCGTTAGCAAGATGAGAACATCCGGAAGTTATATGACTGAGGGACTCCCCAGGGGACATAATATGTCTAGAGTTCCATCTTTCATAATGTGTTTCCGGTACCTAGTTTCTCGTCTTGATGACTTCGTCTATAAGTGCACAGATCATACCCTCGGTTTCCCCAAATAGGTCACCGAACTGTAACCAGGATACAGATGCGATTTGATCTACATCCAGTCCCGACAGGGCCTTATAGAATCTCTCTTTGCCAAGGAATAGCGGAGTAAAACCCTTATCTACTGCAACGACATCCTTACACATACCCACAATCATTCTAAGAAAATGTTTCTAAGATTGCACACCTCACGATTATGGAGGTTCTTGGCATACAAGAAAACCACGTCCTCCATACTTGCGTGCGATGTACAACCTCATTTACATTATTCTAGTCAGGTAATTTTCATTTCGATGTAGAACATGAATGTCCACTTTGTGCTCTTTATTGTATAATTGCTTAATAGTAGTAGGTAGGTACATAGTATTAGTCGTTTACGCCCGTTTATTTTCATCGGAATAGGTATTTGTCCAACAAATAATAATGACAAGTAATTACCGAATTGCATGTACATAATACTAACGATGTTAAAACACAAACATAGTGATATTTACTTTATTTATTTAATAGAAATATAGTATACTTCTATTTATTATCGCTGTGCTTTGTTTTCTTGACAGAGCCATCTAACGAGTTTTCAATGCATTTTGTTCCGCCATGCACCAACTGCAACCTGCTCGAAATGTTGTCATACCTATGCGCCAGGTGGCGCTAGATGTATCGAAAGCGCATCACACTGCTTTGAATTAAATCGCAAATATTTTTATACATATAAGTTGAACTTTTGCTTTGCATCCCAGAACGAAGTGCATTGAAAACCCGTTAGATGGCTCTGTTACACAGCGATATTTAATACAAATATATATTTAAACGTGGAATTTATATCGTTGCATTTGATTACTAACAGAGCCATCTATCGAGTTTTCCTTACATTTCGTTCTGCGATGCACAATTTTATACATGCACCTTGGCTTGAGCTTTTATTACGGCCATGATGCAGGTGGCGCTAGGAGAATCAAAAAGAGTTTTTTTACGGTCGCTAGAGACATAGGTTGAGGGTATGGATGATTACAATTATCTTTACCCTATAAATATATAGCTTTAATTATTTTACTTAGGTAATATATAAAAAATTGCATGCTTTTTTTTTTGCATGAGTTTGCATACACTGTGCTGAACCATAAAAACATCGTCCACCAATCCGCACTGGGCCAGCGTGGTGGACTACGGCCTTAACCCCTTGTAATTGTGGGAGGAGACTCGTGCCCTGCAGCGGGCCAGTAATGGGTTGATATGATGATGCTGATCCGAATAAAACATCATGGGTCTTAGGCTGGCAAAATTAGCCCTGGTCGATAAAGTAAAGCAAAATTCAAATATTACTTTGGGACTCTAAACTGGTGCTTATACCATACTTTCGTTCTTAAACATAGCACTTTCAAACCGAACTATGATGTTAGGATGTTCGCTTTCGGGAAGTCTCATTGTAATGAAGCTCGTCAACCCCTATTAGGCTAGCATGGTGAGTCTTAACACGTGGAGTCTATCGTCGAAATTTCGAACATTTTCTTATACAATTGAGGTCGTAGTTCGAATCCCCTTTTGTTTGTGGGTTTTCTTCATATGATTTATATCCGCAGTTCCAAAACTTAAATATACGTAATAAATCTCGACCTTACATTACCTTTTAGAACTAATGTATAGAAAATTTAATGAAACAGTGTCAAACATTTGGTCTTTAAACATGAATGTAAACCAAATGAAACTGAAATCGATGAACTGTAAACATTAAAGTGTAAGTGAAAAAGAGAAAAAAAAATGTGCTGTGTATCAAAAAAAAGATAAAAGTGAGTGTTCTAAAATGTATACGTGGCGTTGACTGTGAATGTTAAAAAAATGTTAAGTCGATGGAAAAGCAAAGACAAGTCGGAGAAATCCGGCAAGTCTTCAAATACAAGCGGAAAGAAGAAGAGAAAGGGACGGGAAAATGGTGAGTAAATATCTGCGTCATGATAATTTTTTTTTAAGTGAAAACTTCTTTATGCGCGTTCAGCTTCTTGGGTGTACAAAAATCATGGAACTCGCGTTATCGTCACCGTGTATATTGACTGTACTGTTCATGGATTTAGTTTTTACTTGTATTTGTAGTCCCCAAATGGTGACGTGTTTTTTTATAGTGTATAGTTCATAAGTGCCTGTGATAGGCCTACATGAATAAAGAAATATTGAATTATTCAAATTTAAAATTCAAAATTTCTTTCACAGGCACTTATGAAGCGTTCATACATATTTGTTTACATAATTGTAACGGGATGGTGATAACTTCGTTCGCCAACTTAAATCTAAAGCTACGAGGGTTCCAAACGCGCCCTGGTCTAAGAAGAGCCCACAATAAACTTAGCCGGGTAAATTTATTTTTTTGTTATACCATCTTCCAGTAAATTTAAATTAAGCTATGAAGCTAGAGCAATCCACACCCAAGCTTTTTTATCGTTTAAATAATCCTTAATATTATAGTAGGATTTTTCTGTAAGCTTACGTTTTATATAAACTTTGAACTTATTGAGAGACATCTCAAAGATTTCATTTGGTAATTTGTTATAAAATAATATACAATTGCCCTTGAATGAATTTGCAATTTTGTGTAGCCTAGTAAACTGCACAACGAGTTTATTTTTGCTTCTAATATTTATATTGTTACAGTGCATTTACTTTTTATATTTTGATATATTTTTATGGACATAAATTAAATTTTCATATATGTACTGACTATGCACCGTCATTATTTTAACTCGAAATTTAAATTAATCGACGTACCAAGCAGATCGCCTATCTGATGAGTGGAAAACCGTCGCTTATATACAGAGCAACACTTTGTAGGGCATGCACGGAACACGTCATAGAAAGTGAGGCATAGGTGCTAAACCTTATATGCCTGTAATGACTCCGGCAACCACGCCCTTCAGAGCGGAACACAGCTCCTTTGTGGCAGAAATAAGTAGTACTTCACCGGACGAGCTCTGACACAATAAGCTCTACTACTAAAATTCTCCCATAGCTCAGAACAGGTTTCCTCTCTCATCACATATCATAAGTAATATCAAAAGTATATTTAGCATTTCTTTATTTTATTACTAGCGTACCCAGCCCGCTTCGCCGGGCTAGATTTTGCTTTATTTTATTTAAACAATAAGTCTCATAGATATTATAGATTATTATCTACACCCATGTACACCCAAAAATAGAATATCATCATAGTAAATAAAAGCTGTATTTGACAGTTTGACAGTAATTCAAAAATAGGAGTGCTCCGATCGTCACCAAACTTTACAAGATTACTCGCCAGGTCAATCCGGAGATTCCCTGAAAGTTTCATTGAAATCGGTCCAGCCGTTTCGGAGCCTATACAGAACATACCCACACACTTTCTATTTTATATATATAGATATAGATAGATACTAATTTTTTTAATTCTAAGGGAACTGAGACCTTTAATGCAATGACACGTGATAAAATAACTGCAATTTAAAATGGAATTGGCAAGGATAATTTGGGAATTTATAATATCTGTATTTACTCTGGTCTTGTTAGTGGCTCTTAGGCCTTGGCTAGTTACAACCCTCCCGATAAGGATGTGCCGGCAAGAGATTTAGCTTTCCGATACGATGTCGTGTGGAAACTATAGTCAAAGACAAAAATATCTATATTCGAGTAGGCACAAAGGTGGCGCTTTTGATGCGTACATTACATGAGAAGTTCACGGCAATGAGATGATGGCGATAACCATATTCGTAATCTTAAAACTAAAGCTAGGAGGGTTCCAAACGCGTCCTGGTCTAAGGAGAAGCCCACAACAAACTTAGCCGGGTGTTTAATTTTTGTTATCACCATCTCTTTTTTTTTAAGAGACATCTTCAAGATGTCAATGGGTACTTTAGTGTAGAATTGTATGCTGAAAAGGAAATTCCTTTCAACGAATTATAAATTTTATGTAACCTAGTATATTCCACTGAGGTTTATTCTTACTTTTAATGTTCAAATATTTTGCTATTAATTAGGAGTAGGTATGGCTTATACCTAACTGCCATACCCCTATCCATGACATGTTAGACTGCACCATCAGATAAGTCATATTTAGGCTTTCATCAGGTCAGAAATACTTAGGCTTATGATGATGCTCGAGTGTTTACATAGTTATAATGGATATGAAGGCAGTAACTTGCCAAGTTCGGAAATGAACCGAACCAAGTTTTTACAAATCAATATCATGTACTCGTACTCGTATATTAATTTATTTATCGAATATTTAAAGAAAAAAATATGAACGCTCGTATACTGCATTCCTAAGCTACTATATAATTGCAAGTGAAACGTTCAATATAATTTTTAAAAACTTTTTTCAAGCAATCGAAAAGAAAAGAACGAATTAAAAGTCAATTAATTTTCTTCGTGTGTGTATGTTTTATTGTTTGCACTGTCCCACTTTCATGTTTTCAATCACTTTCAACAAGGGTTGTCTTGATATTGCTTTTGCAATAGGACAGCCTTTGCACGCAACTGTATTTATATAGATATTTTTTTTAAATAGATTTTTTTTTTTTTTTCTTTTTCTTGTGTGTTTCTTGTATTGTTTCAAAGTTTGTGCAATAAAGTATTCTAAATAAAAATAAAAAATTATAATCTGTATTCAAGTAAATCGTACTTTTGATGCGTAGGTACATTATACAAAAGTGTTGATCATACATGTGTGTGTGTAGTAAGATATTGGCGACAAATACATTCGTAAACTCAAAACTAAAGCTTCCAGTGTTGAAACAACCATAGTTGGTCGTGGTCGGTCTAAGAAGAATCCCAGACTTCTGTTAACTTCAGATCACATTCGCACAATATTCGCATATCGGTTTACGCCTGTATGTCGTGCGAAAAAGATAGCACGACATCGTCTTTATACATTTTTTAATTATTTAATGGCTCTGGACATAAATAAGACAATTCTATCGCTAGTCTAACAATGCTTTTATTGCGTCCGACAATCCCATGCGTCTTTGATACAGACCGTGGCTCTCATGTACCATTTTTGCAATAGTTCTCACATAAATTTCATCGACAACTTATAAAAGTCTACTGCTGGACCAAAGACCTCTCGAACGGGAGTGTCCGCCCATAATCACTACGCTGCCGCTGGGCAGACGGATTGGTGGTACCAGGAGATGGTAGTAATAGCAAAGAGCAAGCTACTGCCCGCTAACCGTTTTATTCCCTTAGTCACATCTTGCAGCACCCGCAGGAGGGGTAGTTACAACTGTATTTTGATCTGACGTCACCACACGGCATCCTAAGTGTTTACGTCTAGAATGTTTTTAAAATTACAATTTACCCACGCTTTTTAAAATAGTCATCTTAGAAGTATTGGCAACGGTCAAAAGTTCAAACAACTTTCTTATTTTTTATTAGCTTTTATTTCCCTTATTCGTTTTTACACTTTTATTTTCATTTATCACTCGACACTATTTAACACAAGTTTCGAATTCCTTGAACGTTCGCGTTCAAATGCCTAAATTTTCGTAGAATGTTCCCTTAGGCGCCATCTTTGTCCCCCCCTAAATTGTTGTTGATCACGTGATACTCAGCAAAAGCGCGCGAACCGGAAACGAACGCAATCCGTGTTAAATCTTCTACAATTTACTTAATATTATTATAAATAACTATTACAAATCTACCCTAAACAGTATTAATAAAAATTACATTCATAATTATCTAGTAATACTAGGATCTTGATCATGTTATTTTATATATTTAAATAATATTGTGACAGTAAATAATCTTGGCTTAATAAATAACCCTAACAGAAGGGTATTTACAGTAGGAATATATTGCTATACATTTTTGTATATAAAAATAAACTTCCCCAATTCGAGGTTGGCGTTGAAAGCCTTCAGCTTACCTTTCGGGGTGAATAGGCGGAGTTCGATTCCAGCACGCGCGCTTCTAACTTCTCGGAGTTAGGTGCGTTTCAAACAATTTCAAATCACTTGCTTTAACGCTGAAGAAGAACATCATGAGGAAACCTGTACGCCTCCGAGTTCTCCATAAAGTTCTCATAGGCGTGTAAAGTTCACAAATTTTTACTTAGCTAGCGCGACTAACTACGGCCTAAACCATTCTCAATCTATGTGGAAACCTGTTCCCTACTTCCGTTTCGGACGGTAATGAGTTGAAAACGATGATGAGAACGACTCGCGTTTTGAGCCTGAAATGACTACGTTTAAAAAATAGCCAATTTTAATGTTAAATATTCCACAGCAATCGAAGAAAGTTGCACATGTCAGTTCCTAGAATTGAAAATAAGAAACTTCCATTGAACTTAGCGAACATTTAGATGATACTCGTCTCAAAGCATTTATTGAATCCTTTATGTAACTGTTGTGTCTTTGTTTATAATAAAGTGGGATATTCCACTGGCGCTGTGATTGCTCAATGGCTGCCCGCACTAATTCAATATTATTAATATTATAATGAATATTGTCAATATTAAAATTGACAATAATATTGACTTGTGCGGGCAGACTTAGATATATTTCACAGCCAACTCCTTCAGCTCCAAAAGTAAATTGAAATGTTATTAGAGAGTATATAATCTGTGATATATTTAAGTTATGTTTTATTTTGGTTATTTTTTTTATTTTTTAATACTGTTTACCTATTCATAATATCATTTATACAAGTATTTGTAATTAGCTGATATCATTTGTAGCCCTGGGAAGACGAATTGGGCAACAGTAAAGTCTCCCGAGATGTGTTTTTTCTACAAATAAATAAATCTCTAAGTTCTGTGGTACCTAACTTTTTAAATCTCTACCCTTTTCCAGCAAACATTGTGGAAAACTACTGAATACTGAGTATGTACTTGACAACCTCTCAATTCAGTTTCTGAGAAAATCGTGTGCCACATAAAGAACCGACGTCATATTATAAACTTTGTTTATTTTTATTCAGCAAAAATGTATAACTATTTATCTACGCTTTGTGAAACAGGAATCTCGAAAAGGTTTTGAAACAAGATTATATTTGCAGCGAGTCTTTGTAAAGCATCAAAGGATATTATGTTTATCCTCTACGGTATGTTTACATCAGCATTTGAATAAATTATATCTAAAGTCAAGAAATATGTAAATCCGTTTACTTTATAGTCTATGATTATTATGAAAACGCGAAATACTTACTTCACGGGAATAAGGAATATTAGGTTTTAAAATGATACTTTATGTCCGTATAAAACGTTTTTACCCAAAACCTGCGATATTTAGCAGAAACGCATCGGATATATTAAAAATACAATAAAAGTTATTATTTTATTAAACTTAAGTTTGTCATATTGAATATTAATTCATTTCAATAGTTTCATTTTGGTTTCATTAACTTTTGCTTTACTATTCAGTTATCTGCTGGTTCAACACATGCTTTGTAATAAGCTTGGAAATTAAAATTTCATCATCATCATCATCATCACATCAACCGATAGACGTCCACTGCTGGACATAGGTCTTTTGTAGGGAGTTCCAAGTTCCACGATTCTGAGCCGCTTGGATCCAACGTCTACCTGCGACGCGCTTAATGTCGTCTGTCCACCTCGTTGGGGGTCGACCAACGCTGCGCTTACCAGTACGGGGCTGCCATTCCAGCACCTTGGGACCCCAACGTCCATCCTTTCTCCGAACTATGTGCCCGGCCCATTGCCACTTAAGCTTCGCGACTCGTTGAGCTATGTCGGTAACTTTGGTTCTTCTACGAATCTCCACATTTCTGATTCGATCGCGTAGAGATACTCCGAGCATAGCTCTCTCCATCGCCCGCTGAGTGACTCTAAGCCTTCTTATGAGGCCCATAGTTAACGACCATGTTTCAGAGCCATAGGTCATCACTGGCAACACGTACTGTTCGAAGACTTTCGTCTTCAGGCACTGAGGGATTTCTGACGAAAAGATGGCACGGAGTTTCCCGAACGCTGCCCATCCGAGTTGGATTCGGCGGTTCACCTCCTTCTCGAAATTGGACCTACCTAACTGGATCGTGTGTCCTAGGTATACGTATTCGTCAACAATTTCGAGTGCAGTGTTCTCAACGATTACTGGTTGAAGCGGAACATGAGCATTAGACATAATCTTCGTCTTGCTCATGTTCATTCGTAGGCCAACCGGTTGAGAAGCTCTGCTGAGGCCATCGAGCATCGTATTTAGGTCTCCCAGAGTCTCTGCCATTATGACTACATCGTCGGCAAACCGAAGTTGAGTGATGTACTCGCCGTTAATGTTGATGCCAAGTCCGTTCCATTCCAGAAGCTTAAAGACGTCCTCCAACGCAGCGGTAAATAGTTTCGGGGAGATAACATCTCCCTGTCGCACGCCTCGCTGCAATTGGATTGGTCTCGTAGTCTGATCCTGTATACGAACTGACATAGTGGCGTTTTTGTACAAACACTGCAACACTTGGATATACCGGTAGTCAATTCGGCATCTCTGCAGTGACCTAAACACAGCCCAAGTTTCCACCGAATCAAAGGCTTTTTCATAGTCCACAAACGCTAAGCAAAGTGGCCGGTTATACTCTTCAGTCTTCTGTATAACCTGCCGCAGCGTATGAATGTGGTCTATGGTACTAAAGCCCTTACGGAAACCGGCTTGTTCGGGAGGCTGGAAGTCATCAAACCTACGAGCGAGACGATTCGTAATGACTCTCGAAAACAGCTTGTAGATATGACTCAGCAGCGAGATGGGTCTGTAATTCTTCAACAAGGTATTATCACCTTTTTTGAAGAACAGAACCACCACACTCCTGTGCCATGCCTCTGGCGTTGTGCCTTGGTGAATAACGGAATCAAACAATCGCTGAAGGACTTTCAGTATCGGTTTTCCACCTGCCTTCAGGAGTTCTGCCGTTATTCCGTCATCACCCGGCGCCTTGCCATTTTTAAGCTGCTTGAGAGCCACACTAATCTCGTATAGGCTGACGTCCGGGATATCTTCGGTATAGTGTCGAGTTAATTTGGCTCTAGGATCCTTAGCCAAATCTTCAACAGGCGTCTGTACTGTGGTGTACAACTGTCCATAAAAGTTCTCAACCTCACCCAAGATCTCAGGTTTGGAAGAGACAAGACTACCATTATTGGTCTTCAGTCGCATCAACTGGCTCTGACCGATAGACAGATCTCTAGCGAACACTTTAGAGCCTCTGTTTTGCTCGATGGCATTTTTAATACGCTCTGTATTGAAGTGCCGCATATCACGAGTCTGTGATTTAGAGATCTGCCTATTAATCCGCCGGTAAGCGGACGCGTCTGCTATAGACTGTAGTCTCATCTCTTGCCTCTCCGTCATAAGCTTGAGTGTATTGGTTGAGAACCTATTGGCCTTGTTTCTACGGTAGGCCTTGTAGAATTTGGACCCGACTGTTTGGACAGTTTCCACCAGTCTGTTGTTCAAATCGTCCACAGTGTCGCAATCTGCTAGGCAACCGAACCGGTTCTGTAGTTCTAGTTGAAAGCTCTCGGGGTTTTGAATATGGGCACGAGTAGGCCGGAGTGTAAACTTCACCAGTCTGACTCTTTCAAGTTGAACGTTTATACTCAATGTGCCTCTTACCATACGGTGATCACTTCCGGTTTTAACCCTGTTGATCACAGAGACATCATTGAATACATGCCGTTTGGTCGACATGATGAAGTCGATCTCGTTTCTCGTGGAACCATCGGGGCTTATCCAGGTCCATTTCCTGTGTGGCCGCTTCTTGAAGAAGGAGTTCATCATATAAAGGCCCTCCTTCTCCATGAAGTCAGCCAACATTTGACCCCTGTGGTTCCGTTGCCCATACCCAAATTGCCCCACCCTCAACTCTGAACCAGTTCGCTCGCCAAGCTTCGCGTTGAAATCCCCCATCACAATATTGTAGTAGGTGTTCGAGGCATGTATGGCTTTTGAAATGTCCTCATACAAAACATCTACATCCTCGTCTGGGTGTGCCGAAGTCGGCGCGTATACCTGTATGACCTTCAACGAATACCGTTTGGTAATTCTGAGTATAAGGTATGCTACCCTGCTCGACACACTTTCGACTTTTACAACATTGTTGACGAGAGACTTGTGGACGATAAACCCGACACCACCCTGTGACTGTTGGTCACCCTCCCGGTAGTAAAACAAGTTGCCGGATTCCAAGATTATCGAGTCCTCCCCCTCTCGCCGGACTTCAGACAATCCTATAATATCCCAGCGCAACTTGCTCACCACTTCTTCCAGCTCAATCACCTTTCCATCGGTCCTCAACGTGCGTGCGTTGTATGTTGCCAGGTCAAGTCGTCGGGGTTGGCAGCGGAATCTCTGCCGGAGATTCTTAACACCCCTTGCCCCGCCGTTACCATAACCGCTGCCAGAGCCAGGAATAGCGGGGCCGCCGGGAACTAGGGGCTGTGGTTTTTTTCTCCTTCCCATTAAAGATATGCCCGATAATGACCACGCTGGGCAGGCGGATTGGTCATCGCAGGGCTAGACTGATCGCCCCGGCGTCGCTGCTGCCCGACACCGGTCTGTGCCATTTGTTCAGCCTAGCCAATTCGAAGTGGTTATACCGCCACTTGTCGGTCGCCAGAGCCTCGTCGGTTAAACGGCAGGGTGCACCACGTGCAGGTGAGGTTGGCAATTTGGGAGGCTGACTGGTACTAGCCACACCCACTTACACCCCTTATTAAAATTTACTTGCAATAAGTATAGACGATATTCTAGCTATTGTGATTATCCTATATTTTTTTATTTGTTTCCTGTAATAATATTAGTGTGCGCTTATGCATTGTTCTTTTGTTTCAGAAGAAGACTGGCAAGGAGACCCGAGAATTGATGGTAAATTTATCTCATTTCTAATATTTTTTATAGTAAAGTACCTACTCATTTAGTCTACATTAGAGTGGCTTTATGGGGCCTATACTCATGATTCTCTTTCCGATGAAAGAGGAGAACAATGCCCAGCAGTGGGATAAAAATAGGAAGTGATTTCAGTCGTGGTTAGTTACCGGCAAAAACGTGCCGCCAATCGGATTGCCGTAAAGAAAAATAAAATCTCCTTTGCAAGTTATCCCGTTACCGTCTTATATCACATCATCAATTACACTTAGGGTGGTATAAAAAAATCATAAATTATTGTTTTGGTTGAATAGTTTGAATTGTAGTATTGCCAATAAAGAGTAATTAATAAACAAGTATCGGTAAGTAACCACAGAGACTAAATTCAAGTGATTTTAGAAAATTTGATTTTGAAATAAACTCCACCAAACCTCAGGCTTCATTATGTTAAAAGGTTGTATCAAAATGTAATGGACAAAACATTGTCCTTGCACCTGACGGCGCTTTTCAATGCACTAGCTCCCATTCTGTTTGTGAAAACCCACACACTGAATTAATTTGCCTAATGGGCATCGAGAAATGTCGTAAAATAATGTTAGTACTATTGAATATGCTGTTACGAATTTCCGAAACAGCCAATTTAATATTGTTGTAAAACAAGTTACCGATTGGATGTCAAATATACATGCAATATTTGATTGCGAACTAATCTTATTAATAATTATTCGTTTGTATACATTAAACATGGTTTATAATAGTATATTGTGCAACTAGTGCGACAAGTTGTCGATTGCCCACGAAAGCGAAGTTGAACGCACGAGAGAAGCGAGTGCGGTCACTCGCTTGAGTGGGTAATCGATGTCGCACTTGTTGCACATACTATTTTGTATTACTCATGCGGGGAAAGTATCTTGACGCTCACTGTTGCGGTTGAAAAAGAACCGTTTGCCCATTTTAAAATTTGAGTGCGACAAGAATATTTTTTTTTTTTTCAAATTTTAAAATGGGCAAACGGTTCTTTTTCAACCGCAACAGCGAGCGTCAAGATACTACTTTCCCCGCATGAGTGATACAAAAAATAGTTCCAAACATGTTTTGCAATATAAGGAAAAGAAGCAAAATTTCACCGGATAGAATCTATTTATTTATATTTGATACCTACTATAAGTCAAAATATGTAATGGCAAATTTTTTAGTCCACTTAAAATTTAAATTTACAAATTTGAAAGGATACATCATAAAATATAAATGTACAAATTCTTAATTGCGAAGTAAACTTAATAATGAAAACCTTAGTAAATTTGCATTCAACATGGTTTATAAAATAAAATAGTTCCAAACATGTTTTGCAATATAAGGTAAAGACGCAAAATTTATATTTTTATTAATATTTGATGCCTTTTATATTACAAGTGATACCTTTTATAAGTCAAAATAGGTTGTGTCTAACTTTTTAGTCAATTTCAAATTAAAATTAGGGACACAGCAGTTTATAATCTTACCTTTCTGTGTCTTCCTGACATTAAACCGAACCGCGAGCAATGACCACGACTGAAATCTCCCACCAGCAAGGTTAGGGGCAGGAAATACAAATTTTATCCCTAATTATACGGGAATACAACGTTAGCAGGTGGACATGTTAATTTTATCCATTGTCGGTGGGCAGTGGCGTGCATAGAGGGTATGCACAGGGTAGGCAGATGATACAAAATGAAGAAAATTTCGAGTACGAGTTATAAATCCTTAAGGTTAGGCTTTTTATATCTCTTACAAAGCCTATCCTCAGTGGTGTGCACTGGGTTTCCTACCAGGGTATGCATACAGCAGGAAAAGTGCATGAAACGGTTTAAATTCTCCTCCTCTACGAGTTATATATCAATTTCAGGGAATGCAGTGCTTTTGTGCATGTATGAAGTGCACGCCACTGTCGGTGGGACCAAGAAAAAAAACCTGTCCATCTGCTAAACCACGGCAACATGAGAATATGAGAGGTTTACAACTGTTTATTATTGTACGTATATGATTTGGATAATATTTCCATTTTGGATCCCATGCTCGGAGAGTAGATGCTCTGGGAGAAGATAAAATTTAATATTTTCCCCGTGTAATTAGTGTAAGCAGTGCATTGTGTTAAAATACAGTGAATACGCCCTGCGTACGTCTCTTTACACCCGCGGAATGTTGCTAACTCACAAACTTTTTCCCATTTTCACATTTCATAGTGAAAGCTTAGGATTACATTGGAGGTAATAACTTTCATCTGCTAAATGGTGACTAGCCGTTTGTTCGACCTTTCTAAAGTGGAGTGGTTTTTGATGGTTATTACTTATTTTATATTAGACGTGTACAAATTTCTGTTTGTACTTAATTCTGCTTTTATTGCTGGAAAATACTGACAGCCTATTCTATCATTCGAAAGCTGTTAATTTTCCACGGCAATAACATCTACACATAAGCTATGACGAAATTGATAAAGCTAGAGATAGACTGGTCTCACGAATGCAACGTGGGTGAAATGGTGTGCACACTTGTATCGTGTAAGCAACGTAAATAGACCATCGGATACTAACTATTGTAATTTTTCGACGAACTATTCGTTAATGGCATGCGACATGTAAGCATTAAGAACACAAAACCTACGAACATCAACTCCACCTTCCCATTGCAACACCCGTGGGAGGCGTGCATTGCAAACGATAAATGTGTTTCTATTGCATAGATTTTCATGATGTCCAAATATGGGCGACCATATTGCATCTAGCTTAACAAATTCACCAGCTGAAAGTTTATGCGTAATACAAAACTAATATAAGGTAAAACTGAAAACAAAATTGCGTAAGTTGATATGTTCTGAAATTAAATAATGTGTATACCTTGGATCCGATATTATTTTGAGTTAGTTTGAATTATATGAATTGACTTGAGCGACTGAACGAGTCGTTTTGTTTTGAAAAAGTTCTTCAAAGCAAATGAATTTATCAGTTTAAACATATCACCATCAATACCCTTTTGCCTTAAATTATACTCGGAAGTGTTCTCATAGAGGAAATCGTGTTTTTTTTTCATTGTTTTTGTAATTTTTTCTATACACAAAAAACTAAACAAAATCATTAAAATGACTTATATTTGATTTACATCGAATGTTCATGGCATTGTGTAGCTAAGTATTTTGATATGAATATGGGTGCATTTGCGACAAACTTTTTTAAGTCTTGTATAAGGATTCAGACTGGTGTAACCTCTAGGTGGTAGTCTGTATCAAAATATATTTTTTAATAACTAAGCAGGCTGATCTCTCACGCAAGAAAAAAGTCAGCACTGCTGTGGCCAAATTAGTGGTCACAAGTAAACATCTGGAGGTATCCCTTGAGCCTCTCACAAGACTAAAAATGTATCGAAAATGCACCCGGATTTCTATCAAGATTTCATTATAAATTTAAAAACCTTCGTTTAATTTATCTCATTCCCTTTTATTATACCTAGTGTATCTTTGACAGATTTTCATGTACAAGAACAAATATACAAAGTTAACTTACGTCTAACTTCGGGGGTTAAAATATTCGAGGTATGTAAGCCCAGTTAGTACTCGGCACCTTAATTATGCCTATATTGGGTTCCCGATTTTTAAGGTTGAAAGATAATTTGGCATCCTACAGTCTTAGCTTTTATCACTAACAAAGAACAGTAATAGTATGTAGTAGGTTAAGAAAAATACACATACACACAATTTATTAATTTAATAAAAATTATTATCAGCAAATACTTTTAAATGTTTGTCAATTTAACAAAACATCAGGAACATATTAAGATATTGTTTTCAACAGTTCAATTATTTATCCACTTTACAAAATTACTGATAAATACGTCCAAAAACGTTACTCGAAACAAGAGGGCCCTTCACTTATACCAGCTACTGTCTAATACTCAATTATATCGCAGATAATCCGGATAGACTGTATGTGCATTTAGGCGGTGCGAGTACCTCTTATACCGTAGCTAATAAGGCAGTGCGAATACCTTTAATACCGTAACTAATAAGGCAGACCGAATTTGCAGTATATCGAGAAACTCTCTGCACCAATTTTCAATGCGTAATTAGGTACGAATTAATGCTCAAATTAGTGCAACATTTCAAGCACTCTCGATCGGATTTATTCCACAAATACATACGTATAATACCTTCTTACCATTGCTGATAAGCTTCTTAATTGAAGGTATATTTACAAGTATAAAACATAATCGCTCCCGCTGTTTGTACGCTTAGATCTTTTACTCCACGCAACAGAATATAATGCTGTTTTCAGCAATAGATAAAGTATTCAAGAAGAAGGTTTTTATGTAGTAAACTTGCATATAGTAAAAATAAATAAAGAAATTCAAGGTTTTTTAAAGGTGGTATCGTAACAAACACATTCTTGTGCGTTGGCAAACGAGATAGATTAAATTAATATACTACTGTATTCCAAATTGCCTCCATTCGAATTCTCAATTAAAACATCAAACATCAACAATCTGCACATTACGTAATAAACACCACGCTAAAAAAATATGATGGGAACCAGGTCTGTACTTCAAGACTAGCAATGTCCAGGATGGCACTTAGATCATATCATTCATTAATAGTATTATTAAAGCAAAATACCTATTTTCTTCGCAGTAATAATTTATTCTCATGAATATTATTCTTCCTTACTTATGACATACTATTAAAGTATTTAATTTTATCGCGACTTCGTCCGCGTATAAGACAACCTTAAAAATAGACATATACAACGTTTTGTATAACTTTAAAAGGGAACAACTTTGTCATACATGATGTTACCGAAACTTTAACCGTTTACGCAGCACTCGCAGCGGAGCTTTAAAATAAAAATTATTTTAAAACATTCTACATTCTCATAGCCTGTAGCCTTACTCGATAAATAGCTTACAGTAGTTTCTGTGATCATCGCGTTCAAGTAAACAAATAAACAAACTCTTCAGTTTAATATATTAGTATAAGATATAATTAAAGCCCACAAGCCACAATCTTTAAACACCAGTTTTGTACCCACAAAACTGGTGTTTAATGATTGTGGAGTAGGGTACAGACCCTCTGTACTCCATAACCCTCTCTCCCCTAAGAGTAAAATAAAACAACTGGACTACCTCTTACACTGTATACCTACTTATTATTAAGATAATTCACTAAAAATCCCGTAACTTATTATCTTGAAATGACTCTACTACCAGTTCGGAATGCTGTCTTCGGCAGAGACGACCACTGGCAATAAACGCTAGGTCCTTTCATACAAGACATATAAGATAGATCAAACATAACTACCATTATAACTTATAACACCAGGACTTGTGAAACAAGTTGTTTATAGAGAGAAAACTATAAGTAAATATTCTTTTCTTAAAAAATAATACTAGGGTTCCTTATATGATACCTTATTTAATAACCCAAAGGACATTAGAGATATACTTATCTTATGCAACATCATGTATCAACATGATACCGACAACTTATCACAACTCCGTCTCTCTATTTACTCATTTAAATACGTGCTAACTTTTTCTTTCCCGCTAATCCATCTTCTCAAACTCGCTTCCTCGCCATAGATAATAAAAGCATTATTTGCAAAGCAATATGAATGTACTATCAATGAGTATACAAACTAGGGTTTGTTGATCATAAAACCCCTTTAGGAAAAAGAACATGACCGCTATGCGTATTAAACAAAGCGGTGTTCCTATTTTTACTACTGCATAGAAACCGATATAGCCTTATAGACGAGGTATATCTGATGTACTCATCAGATCTATTTTAACTGTATTTAATACCAATATAGTTATCGAAGTTTTTACATATGACACTGAGCGCATGTGGACAAAGCCGAAATTTTACGCAATATTATTTTGGCTAGCTTTGCATTAATTTAATACCTAATTATTAATAATAATCTAATTATTACTGAAATTAAATAGGGTCTTCGTTCCAACCTAAAAATGTTCAAAAGATAATAAAAAACGAAAAAATATAACTTTTAGTGACAACGTGTAAATGCAAACCGAAATAATATTTCACAGGCTGTAGAGGTAGATTATGTACTGTCTCTGAGACCTATCTGTAAAACTGAAAACCTAAAAGTTTTTGAGTAAAAACTTCCTACCTTTAAATGGAAGACATCAGATACAGCCCTTACATCTCATGCAAATGTAAAATCATGTGACTCCTGCCACATGATTTTAAATTTGCATGCAGGTACTGCGATTGTCAGTCTTTTATCTTTGATAGGGTTGTCGTAAGTAAACCCTTAGAGTGTTTTGATTTCGTTTGTATGGAAAAATAAATATGCTTCTTTTGATTTAATATTTTTACAGGGTGATTTCTTATGAAATATACATATGCATCGTTCAATATTATTTCGATATTCTGTTACACGTTGTATAAATGAATTTCTGTCCGTTAGTCCCACTAAAACTATTACGGCTGGACCGATTTGGCCACATTTGTGAGAAAAAACTAAACAGCTGGGCCGTTTTTGATGGGTTCCTGGATGCTTAGAAACACAAATTGGGCCCGGTAGGGGGCGCTGCCGGCCCTTTTTTTCAATCAATAAATATACTACGATAATACACACATCACAATCTAGCCCGAAAGTAAGCGTAACTTGTGTTATGGGTACTAGGATAGCTGATGAATATTTTTTTATACATAAATACCTATAATGTACAGATAAACACCCAGCCACTGAAAAACATTCATGTTCATCACACAATAATTTTCCATTTGCGGGTATCGAACCCACGGCCTTGGACGCAGAAAGCAGGGTCGCTGCCCACTGCGCAAAGCGGCTGTCGAAACCTGGTACCTGGACCTGGCAGGCCAATTTCCGCTTAGTCCAGTCGTTTAGCACATAAATATCGACATTAGTAGAACTTTCGTGGCAGAGCTTATTCAAATGCCGCAAAGCCTAAGCCAGCCAATTACCATCACGCGGTCCATCTGCGTGGTCCTTCAAAGTTGTAATCTGGCGTAGTAAATCATATTAATCATGCCCCCGAAAATTCAAAATAAAATCTCGAGTAAAAACATCAAGTAAGGGTAGGAAAACAGGGAACTTATCTTCCGTACACTTGAAGAGAAAATGTTTTTTTTTATCTCGTACATCTCAAGGGTATATCAATTTTTCATCCATATTAGACTATAATCTCTATTAAGCTGTAGGGCGTACGAATTTGTTTTGGAAATAATCGCATATGTTTTGGATTTATTTATTTGTGACGTTATTAATTCAGCCTAATCGCTGAGGCGAATCCAAAACAGTACGTAGCTTATTTATCAATACTAGCTGACCTTCGTCTGCACCAAATCGGTTATTACCGGAAAATACGAATAAAATTACATTTTCTAAAAATGAATCCTAGCTAGATCGATTTATCGCCCCCGAAACCCCCGTATACTAAATTTCATGAAAATAGTTGGAGCCAATTCCGAGATTCCAATTATATATATACAAGAATTGCTCGTTTAAAGATATAAGATAATATATATCCACTGATATACAATAAACGTCATGTCATGTGGTGATCATTGAGCCTTATTGATTTTATCGCGTCGTCACAATATAACTGACACTGCAATTACGAATACATTCTAAATATCTCATTTTAAGGAGTTAACATGTTTCATTAAACTACTTGGAAGACTAAAGAAAAACTAATAACGCTCATCTATTTCTGTAAATATCAAAAGTTATTTACAAAATCAATTTGGTTAAAATGATCTGAACTTTCGAAACAAAAGCCATTAATGGCTCATACTAGGATATTACATTAAGATAGCTCTCTTCAATTATTTGAAACTAAAACTTTAAATCACATAGTAAGCCAAATATATCAAGTAAAGTGTACTACCATTTTTAATTAACCGTAGTAACTACGACTAATGTCCATTTTCAATATTCAATAAGTCCGTAATCTAAAAATGCATTTAGCAATCTTGTTATTGTCAAAGAAAACAGATAGATTGGATATACAAAATGGACGTAGGCCATGATTAATTGGACAACGCCGTTCATATTGACATTTGACATTAAATACAACATGGCGTTGGACACCTGCGTTTTCCAATAACGTGGAACGAGCATGCGTTATGCGGGCGGCGGGCGACTTTTTTTTGCGCGAGAATTATTGCGTTGAAGCGACCACACTTACGTCTGCCAATAAGCAGCGCATCGCGACGGGTTCGCACGTGTCCGTCTAGCGGTGCCGGAACCTAGTGGACCTGTGGATTATAATATCCTATATTGGAGTAAATAAATACTCTTTTCGTTATTAGTGTTACATAGAGTGGATTAATAAAAACAGTTATTAAGTTTCTGGAAGCTCTTCAGTCTGTGGGACCCAAAATACAATATAAACCGTACGTACATCGCAAAATAATGCTTGTAGAGGAATAAAAGATCTGAAAAGAAATACTCACGTTTCGATCAACTATAGATGTACTTCAGTAAAAGAAAAAAAAAGCATTTTATCGCCAAATGGGCATTGAAATTGACGTGATCGTGGTATTGTTGCAATTTCTCGCATTCAATTTCCGCGATTGTTATAGCGATATTGGACATCGGCGTTTGGCGTTAACGTGGTTCGAGCCTAACAATTTAAAGTAGTACTAAGGAATAACCGAACAAAAAGAACATTAATACCGGCGAACTCAGGAAAAAGCATGCGCGAGAATCCACTTTGCCCAGTACTGATTTCGGTGTCAGCAAAACTCCTTTGTCTATAATATTTCAATTAAAGAAAACAGATCATAGGTCAGAATGGCCAAGAAATATGTTTTAATCGGTGATGGACAAAAGCTCGAGTTCGAATTCAAAATTACAGGAATACAGATCGAAAAAGTGAGGATATCAGTGATTGCAGGAATGGACGGAAAAAGAGAAGAATTAAGTTAATTAACCGAATGATGTTTCAGTTTATAATGGTGCGAGTCGTGATGTTATTTGAGATGTACGATTAAGGTCTGTAAGATAGGAATAAAAGCTACTCAGCTAAGAAGCAAGATTTTAAATTCACATAAATCACCATCTGAATGGTTTTTGATTGAGTTAATTATTTGTAATCCCGGACTGATGGCAACAGCAGCAAACACAAAATCCGGAGTTACCAGCCAGATGACAAGGAAATAATATAATACGGCATATTGCCATTCAGATTCCGCGTATAAGCAACATATCAAGATACACTAATTATGAAGAAATTTAATTGGGTATGCAATATGAAATCCTATACAAGAGAGATATTGATTGATTATTACCGTTATTTTGAAGAGTGGCGTACCAGGTAATTTTATTCCGTTTTTTGTCCATGAAACTTTATAGAATTATTTTCACTACCTACCTGGCGCAGGGCGAGCTTTCGGTTCGATTCCCGGCTCAATAAGATAATTTATAACTTCTGATTTTTCACTGGTATATAAAACGTTTTAAAGTTGAATCCTTCCTTCAAAAAATAATACATTTAAATGAAAAAAATCGGGAATATGAGACAAATGATTTTTCAACTCACTTGAAATAGATCAAGCGTATAAGAGGTACGCTTGTAACACAACGTAGCCATAATATAAAATTTCAAAATTTAAAAAGTTTTAATTAAAGCTTAATTTCAATATAGTGTACATTAGTGTACATTATTGTACTAGACAAGCCCTTTCAATTGATCCATATTGAGGGATTGTGGAGGCGGCCAAGTTGGATTTGAAATTGGTCATAGTGTAGGTATAGTATTCTACTAGTAATTTGTTACCAATATCGAGTAAGTTATGAAATGTTATTTAAACTGCCATTTTCGACTGCTTCGACTGCTTTTCATCAAACAACACATTCACACGCACACACACACGCACACGCAAACGCATTCGCACACCGACACGGATACACAGATATATGTGCGCGCGCATACGCTAACGCAAACGCTTACACACACCCACACGAACACGCGACAAATGCTCACACGTACACGCTCCCCTATATACACACACATACACACAAACACGCACGCCCAAGCACACGCAAACACACAGTTGCGTGTGCGTGTGCGTACAGGTACACATACCTATACACATAAATACAGATGCGCCCACACACGTACACGCAAGACTATATTATTTCCCATGAAAAATGCATTTACAATGTTTGGCTATTTTCAGAATATTACATTTCATATCTTACTCGCATCAGAGATTAATTATATACTTATAATAAAACTGTAACGGATCAAATTCTGTACATTGGAGATATTTAAAAAAATAAACTCTTTGTAACCGATACTGAACCCAAAACATTTACTATACTATACTATATTTTTTCACTGTCTGTCTAAGTCTGAAACTACTGGATCAATACAAATGAAACTTTGCACAAATTGAGTTTATACAACGAGGTATCTTTTTATACTCATAGGTCATAGATACTTTTTATCCTAAATTTCAGCTTAGCTTAGGGAAAGAAAGTGTTTGACGATTTATCACTGTAACCCTGTACATTTTTAACTGATTTAAATAATTATTTTGTATTAAACTGATAGCATAACCTATCCAGTTATATAGCATAACTGGATAGGTTATGCTATTATTATTATTAGTTTAATTTGCCCAAAATTCGTCTAGATCTGATGAATATGATTGGAGATAGAGGACAGAACTCCTCAGCGGATAGCATTAAACCGGTCACATAAGGCTTAACGATCCTGAATACATAAAATGTTGTCACATTTACTAATTTTATTTAATCCATTATGGTAATTTTTTTTTTCAAATGCCAATTTTATTAAATTTATCTAAAATACAGTTTTCCTTAGTTCTAGGATTGAATAAAAAATGTTAGAGATTGTCTTGGTTTACCTTTATCATACGAGGCTAGAACAGGCACAAAGGATATAATTAAGGCGTCCACCTGCTAAAGCACGGGAAAATGGAATAGGAGAAGTTTACCCCTTTTTATTATCTTTTATTTGTATTATCACAAATGGCTGCAAGTAATGTGTAGCCTAGTAGCAACAGTGAAAAACGCGCGGTACGGCTTATTCTGTCGGAGCTCTTAACATTTAGCAAAATTTTTGTGTAACATGATACCTACAATGAAGTCTGTACCCGTATATAAAGAAATAAATTTTTATATTTGGCCACATAATTACTTACAATTAAATATGTTAGATATACTTACAAAAATATATCCAACAAAAAAATAATCACAAAACATGTGGACAAATAGGGTTCCGCCTCAGCACGAAGTTTACGCGAGCTGCGACTTCGTACACTTAAACTTGTACTGAGTTCTATGGATATAATTAGATAAACGCTTTTGATTAACTAAATAACCTATAGGTATATCTTATAACTTTATAACTCTCTCTTAAATATTTAACTTGTTCAGTCTGTTTTTAATTATTATAGACCAGCTTCTGCCCGCGACTTCGTCTGTGTGGACTTTGGGATGGGGTCTAAAGATTCACTCGTTAACAATTTTTAATCTTACCGCGGGAACTATTAGAGAGATCGTTATAGAAAGTGCATGTCCTTACAGGTAACATGCGTACCAAATTTCAAAGCTGTCTGCGCGCGGCTTAGCTCACAATTTATTCTCGGGAACTACTTAAAGAATCGGGATAAAAGGTAGCCTATGTTCTTTCCCATATCAAAGGCTACATGCATGCCAAATTTCCACACTTTCAAATTTATAATATTAGTAGGATAGAAGTATTAACTAGCAGTTGCCCGTGACTTTAATGAAAGCGATGAAATTTTAATTTGCGGAATGAAATAAAATCCGCGGGACCGCCTACGCCTATTTCAAGTACCTTCGAATCAGTTCAATGAATTATACTTATCAGGTCACAGTCATGCAGAAATAATAAATAATACTCTCTATAACTGTCTATACTATTGTTAAGAAGGCGGTACAGCAAACATCAAATAGTATAGGCAATAGACACGGGCGCGCGGGATGCGAGTGTGAGGGGGCTAGGAACTCCGCCGCGCCGCGCCGTCAGGTTTAACTACGTACCTATAGGTACTACTCATTAAGCGACAAGGCAATAGCTTAAATATTGAATAGAAGCAGGCGTTACTTTGCAGAAATCCATGATATATTATGAAAATGAAGCTTAATTTGCTATACTCCGCGAAAAGCAGGAGAATCTGTGTGGTATAATTAATAATCTTCAATCCTTATACTCCACACAAAACAGATCTTCGGCAATGTACCCTCTACGCACGTTTCAGTAACACGTCAAATATACGTCCCGACCGTAAAAGTAATTCAGTCCATTAAGTAAATACCTACCTATTTCTATTGCATAGAATTCCAATTACTAAAGTGAGCAGTAAATATAAAGACTCGTTGATTGCGGTAAACAACCTCTCGATATACCTAGTAGGTACCAATTTTAACTGGAATTGAAATTTTTATTTTGAACTAGCGTACGCAGCCCGCTTCGCCGGGCTAGATTTTGCTTTACTTTATTTAAACAATAATCTTACATCATTAAATTTTTAATTTAAGTCTCATAATATATTAAATCATTTATTTCTCTCTGTATTAATTCTCTTCTATTCTCTTCTCGAGCGGGTGAAGATCATTATCTACACCCATGTACACCCAACAATAGAATATCATCATAGTAAATAAGCTGTATTTGACAGTTTGACAGTTCAAATATAGGAATGCTTCGATCGTCACCAAACTTTACAGGATTACTCGCCAGGTCAATCCGGAGATTCCCTGAAAGTTTCATTCGGTCCAGCCGTTTCGGAGCCTATACGGAACATACCCACACACTTTCTCTTTCATATATATAGATAGATCCATTAGTTAGATGCTATAACATAGTAATATAAGTTATTGTGCATTTAAATTAAATCATAATCATAATGTTTTAATAGTGTTAGCTAGAATATTATATATTAGTATTTAGTCTTATTTCGAGTATTAATAGTAAATAAATATATTACTACAACTTCATAATTTAGTATAGATTACAAGTATAGATACAGTTTTACAAGTTGAATTCAAAATATAATTGCTGTTATAGATAATCATCTTTACATGTAAATTCAAATTATCAAATTCAAAATTACTTTATTCATGTAGGCCTAACACAGACACACTTGACCTATCACAAGCGTTCAAACTTATATTTTTACATAATTGTAAGGGGATGGGGATAACTTGGTTCGCCAACTTAAACCTAAAGCTACGAGGGTTCCAAACGCGCCCTTTTCTAAGAAGAGCCGACAGCAAACTTAGGTACTAAGTAAAATTGAAGAAAATTAATTATTAGTTGCATTGAATTCTTGTTGCCTAAATCTAAGAATAACTTAGTTATTTAATTAGTCACTAAATTTTTATTAATATAATAATTATATTAACGTCTATAATACTTTACTCTGAGTGCCTAATGTCGAAACTACAATAAACAGTGAAAAAAGGTTGTTCTTATAAGGATCGTTTAACTAAACTTGAAAATTACTTAGTCAATTTAACTAGTGTTTCTGACTGCAGTCAACTCGATAATCTTGAACAAAACTTCGGATAAACAAAATTGAATGTACAGAGTTTTATGAGGTTCGAACTAACATCGAGTGCTTATCGTTGCCGAAGGAAGAGCATTCAAACCAGTCTCTACAGAGTCTGAATTAGAGTCCCAATATTTTCTGTCATTGCTAGGGCTCATGAATTTAAAAAAAAAACCACAAAATCTTTCAACTATAGCGATAATGGTTCATCTGTCATGAGGATCATGAGAACACATGTAGTGAACACAAAACAAATAAAGAGTTGCATTAAAGGGGTCAAATTACCTACAATACACATACCAAAGTATAGTGGACACTTTTTTTATTCATTTATGACAATTCGAGCATTAGCAATATACAGAAATATCATTACCTCCGCGCGTCACTTGAGGGAAGTGCTGCTCAGATCATTCGCTCATTAGAATTTCCTGCGTCTAATTATTATTTAGCTTGTGGAACGTATTATGTGAACGGTACAATAATAGGCGTCTGCTATTTATAAATCATATAAAGGCCATCTTCGACCATGAATCGCTTAAAAAAGTCTACCGTTTTTTGCTCTGATCATTCATTGAAATGTAAATATATCCGCGCATTGCAAATTCTTATTGAACCAACCGGAAGTTGGGGTACATTATATTTTTTTATTCCTTTGGTAAAAGGTTAAAGTACGGCTGTCTAAGCCAAAAAAAAAATGTGCTGAAATTGCTTAAGTGGAGGGGGGCGCTTATGTAGAGTAAGCCTGTGCAGGCTATGTACTCTCAAACATAATTCCTTTTTACGCAAATATCCAGTCCTGATACACCAGTGCCTGCGGCTGCGGATGCGGTTAGTCTTTCAGCTTCCATCTGTCAGCCCGGTCAAGTACTCTTAGCGACTGCCATAGTTAAGATTTTAGACAGTAACAATACATTTTATAAAGTGTTGGAGAACGTGAGGATAGCACTTGAATAATACTAGATTTAACGTATTAAATTTGACATATTATAATCGAGTTTCCCCCTACATTGCTTGATAAAGATTGCATGCTTGAGAAGGAAATGCTTCTACTTTTATACGGCTCAGGTACAGTTTACAATGTTGACAACAAGACGAACCAATAATAATTTTACGATATAAGCTTCCGGTAAGTTATTTCACAAAATATGTAGTTATTATTCTATTTGAATAACATTAAATATTTAGATCAGTATTATTACGAATTATAAAAAGCAAAATAGTACTATTAAAGCAATTCTATATTAATGAATCTTGTATTGACGTCACAACATGTTTATGGCGTAGCGTAGATATCAGCCAGGTGGGCTAACATTCGGCCATCCTGATCCAGCCGTATTTCACGGCAGCGCGACGCTCTGGCAACATCTTTGTTTGCGCTTCATCAGAACCTGGAAACAGAAAGAAGTCGAGCAGTAACAGGGCTTCCACAAATGTATCACAAGATAGGCAGCGGTCATCCAATATTCCTGCTATGTTTTTTTCTATAATATGATTATTTACTTTACGCGAAACTGAAGCAGATCACATGGGCATCTGCAAAAGTCACACAGGGTTCATTTTTGGTAACACAAACAGTTATTAGTTCCGGGTAGGTCACAGATATTGATTAGTAGGCCACACAAGACATATTTGGTAGGTAGGCGTTGGTCACAAAGATGTATCTCGTTGGTCACACAGACGTGCGGCTTTGGTCACATAGAAATTAAGTTCTTCTACTATTGTAGAAAATATTATAATTATCGTTTAACTTTTTTGTTTAACTATTGTCTTTTGTTAAAGCTCCCCGGAATACCCCAATATGTTATTGTTTTAGGCTACTGATGCATGAGTGGTGAGCAACGACTTCTTATGTAGAACTTTTTAATTTCAGTTTTAATTGACAAAATAAGAACTCGTCCGAAGCTCTGTCGAAGAACTACCTTTCTCACACTAATTTCATAAACAATATCTTATATACACCTTATTACATATCGGAATCGGAATACTGCTTTCCATTAATATAATCTGGCAATATGTATTATCTCAATTTTAAATATTTAAACGTAGTAAATGATAATAGCAAATTGGATCTTTGTAAAAAGATCTTTCGAGCATTTAGTATTTACGCACTCCTTTCTCTAGTACCCTGGACTTTACTTTATATACAAGTCTAACTCCTGAGGTCTGCTATAAGTACACACTATAAATTTTCAGATTGATGTAGTGCATGAGACTAAATAATGAATAAATTTCTGGTAAAAAATCCCTTAAAAATACGGATCTTAAGTTAATATATAAAAGCTATATGCATTGGGTTTCAATGTCAGTTTATTTCCTTCCAGTATCCAATATTCCAATATTTGTTAATAGAAAAGCTATAAGAATAATTAAATGAAACGTCGAATTTCTTTAAAATTTTAAACATAGCAATTAGAAAAAAATAAATAAGTCTTAGCCTGGCTATCTCACTTTGTAGATGCTATGATTTAATAACCTCATGTTATAATATGCTGGGGTTTTGTTTCAATCAGTTTCTATTTAAAGATTTTATTTATAAATTTATGTTTACCAACTGTAGCACATATTAGGACGATTTTACCAACACTTTTTGTAACATTACCTGAAAAGTAACACTGACTTCAATAGTAGAAACGTACAATAAGCGGAATACTGTAGGGAGCATATAATTGAAATACTGTAGGGCCATTAGCAAAAATTAACTCATAGTGACAAATTGTACCCATATTAAAAGCAGTTTTGTGCGTTGTCTTTTTACATTCTCACTTGGTCATGGTTTCAGACAAAATTAAGATTGGTTTGGTAACGTTAATACTTTATCATCGATACTTATTACAAAATTATAAAATGCACAATAGTAATTGTCTTAAAAGTGTGACATAAGCGAACTAGAACTCTGAAAGTTCGATTTTGCAATTCTGATAATTTCTAGCATTCACATTATCAATAAATAACTAAGAAAATTAGGAAAAAATTTGCGTTACAGCTAAATTACATAGTGAAAAATTTACAAACAATTAAGATCCCGCCTTTAATCAAGAATAACATTCTTTTTTTAGGGCTGTATAGGGTCCCACACATAGACCCAATAAATGGTGATAAGTCTCAATGTATATAATGATAAGATTAAAATCTTTGAATGCCATGCAATCGAGATTTTTCTATCAATACAGCTGTACACATTACTAATTTGGAAAATAATTACAGTTACTTATAATTATCACGGAATTTGTAGTAGATTAGAGCAAATAAAAGTTTAAAAAAACAATCTTTTATAAAAAAAAAAATATTACTTCTGATTTATAAAAGCGATGTTTTAAAAAATACTGTTAAAAAACTCTGCATACAAAAAAAAATATATTAGTACCTCAGGATGATTTTGCGTATGCCCGCGACTTTATCTTTGCTAATTTCAGATTTCCCGGGAGCTTGAGATAGTCTTCCGTGTTACTTATGGCTTTCTCCGGAAAGAAAGCTACCGGCAAATTTATATTTCCTTGAGATTAGTTAAATAATTTATATGTTACGTTAGATGGAAGTTTCAAGGAATGTGTTTATCCTATATGCTGTAGTGTCCAAATTTTACCATCTTAAGTTATCCCTCCCTCTTCCTTCTTTAGCTGGACCGGTTACCGCTGAGGTGTTCGTACTTATTTGACTGGGTAGGTTAAATGAGACACGACCATTTATCCATAAACCGTTTAATACTATCGTTTTCTCTTACTACCCATAAACCTATAAACCCATTAATTAAACCACGGGGTGCGAAAATAAAAATTTGAAATATCAAAGTAGCTTAAGTTATCTAAAGTTATACGCAATTCAACTTAGAGTTAATTAATTAACAAAGTTTTTTGTTCTCATCTTATTTGGCTCTATATCTTCTAACAGTGTATATGAAACGTTATACAAAGTATCTAATTATCTACCGGTTTCATTTTTCATTAATAGTAAATAATTTTTGTTAAATTCGTTAACATTTGACGGAGTTGCGGTGTAAAATCGTCAAACACTTTCATCGCCTATTCCGAATGAAATAAACTTAATTTTGAGATAAAAAGAATCATTTGTCCTACCTCCTAGTATGAACTCAAATCGTGGAAAGTTTCATTTGAATTCATTCAGTAGTTTCAGCTTGGTGCACAGCCATGAAACAGACAGACAAATAGACAAAAAAAAAATAACAATTTTGACTTCAGTATCGATTATAGAAGATATTATAAATTTTTCTTTAAATATTTTCGCTCGACATGTATTACATCCCTTTTGATGATAGTGCCAAAATATAACTAGGCTTAACTATTGTAATAGTATTTTTGTAATCTGTTTGTATTGTTGACTGGACTTTAAAGTTTGATACTGCTGAATTTTCTTTTGGTGGTCAGATAAGTAATATAACAGTCAACAGAATAATTACAGACATAAAATATACAACTTATCACGCCAAATCATTACTTAAGCTAGTAGCTCACAGATGGGATTGTAGAATAAATGGTCAGATAAATGCAACTGTCGTTGTGGTTTTCATGAAATTAAAAGGATTACGACTGGATAAAGGATTTAAGAATAAATGAAATATCGATCAATGAAATCCGATATGTTGTACCTAGAGATCGATTAAGTAACTTTTACTAGTAACTCCGATACTTCTTTGCTTATATTTTTCTGTTTTAGCATTAATTAAGATGTCAGAGAATGTGCAGCTTCGGAAGATTTGAAGATTACAAAAAATCTAGTTTCCTGTCAATTGGTTACGACCTTAAGGGTAAGCAGGTCTTGAAACTAGCCAACATAATATTCATTCATTAATTGAACCTGGAAACTGCTCAATTTATATTGTTTTTTTTCAGGCAGCATTGAGTTGAGAATCTTGAAATATTGGTGAGAGCGGAAGGCGAAGGCGAAATGACTTGAGAACCTATATTGTGATCACGTCGATGAGCGTCCCACCATGATGCAATTAGTTCATGGGATTGTAACCGGTTGTCCGCAGTTCAACCCGTGTTTTAAATAAAGGTTATTAAATATATGTACAATTACATTAGGTTATATTGGCCACGCGGATTTACGCGGGCAACAGCTAGTAAATTATGTAATTGTTATGTGTCATCAATAATGTGTTTTTCTAGGCAAGGTTATGATTCTTTGGGTTAAATTATTACAATTTCCTTAGGGATCTATAGATCAATATATATATATATATTTTATAGTTAAGCTTTCTTTCGTAAAATATGATAAAAATCGATCCAATCGATTCGGAGCCTTTTCGATACAAGCAAACAAATAAACAAAAATATCTTTTTATAAAAATAGTATACATTTAAATTAGTATAGACAACATTTACTCATTTTACAATAGAATACAGCCCATATTCGTGTCATGTATCTTTCAGGACTCATTGACGTGACGATCATGGGATAAAATGTTGTCATGGCGTGTTTAGAGTAACGTCGAAACAATTTATTTTTTATTTTTGTTTAACTGACTGTTTATTAATGCATTTCGCGGAAACTAATGAACAGATATAAGTGCATAAAAACAATAGTGTTTCTGTGGAATAAGGGATGAAAGACGATTTTTCATTATAACTCTTGATAAAACACCTCAACTCATTTGCAACATAAATATTAGGGCGTGAACGCTTTCACTTCATAAGACATGGTAAGAATTTTCTTGCTTAACCTTCTGTGCACGAATCGAATATAACGACGATTTAAAACCTTTGTTTAATGATTACTGTTCATATTCGGTGATTGAAACCAATAAGGTACGCTAAGTTTCCTTCAAACCTCCAAATTTGGTCACCCATTCACTAAGTCTAAATAAAACTGATACTTACATAAATTCTAAGTAAGTGTGTATATAAATATGTCTCTATATTTTCGAATATATATGAATGCATGAATGAATTAATACACTTATATTATTGTATATCTTATATCTTTAAAGGAACTTTTCTTGTTTATATATATAAAATTGGAATCTCGGAATCGGTTCAACACTTTCATGAAATTTAAGTATACAGGGGGTTCTGGGAGCGATAAATCGATCTAGCTAGGATTTATGTATTTGACGGCCGAGTGGCGCAGTGGGCAGCGACCCTGCTTTCTGAGTCCAAGGCCGTGGGTTCGATTCCCACGACTGGAAAATGTTGTTGTGATGAAGATGAATGTTTTTCAGTGTCTGGGTGTTTATCTGTATATTATAAGTATTATGTGTATTATATTCATAAAAAAAAATATTCATCAGCTATCTCAGTACCCATAACACAAGCTACGCTTACTTTGGGGTTAGATGGCGATGTGTGTGCATTGTCGTAGTATATTTATTTATTTTATTTATATATAATTGCACTATCCCACTCTCTTGCAGCTGTTTCTTCTGCCAGAGGTTGCCTGTAAGATATTCTAAGTCATAAATCTCTTGATTTTAGTAGCAGTAAACTGTGATAGGGCGTGAAATCTATAAAAGCTAAGATAAAACTGTAATAGATAATGATGATTGAATTTTTTTTTTGTTAACAGTGTGTCTCTACATTCACACATCTTGATGAAATTGTGCTCAAAGATAGGATAAGGTTACTTTGTATCCCGAAATAACAGAGGGGAAAGGTAGGTAATATAAAGTGCTATTTTTAACCTACTTAGCACAAAATAGACCCTGAAATAATTTTGCATAAATATAGAAATATAGCATTCTGGGAAAAGAGATTACGTAATTTTAAGACAGAGTAAATAAATTGTCCATAAACGGTTCGTCGAAAACCTACAGAAACGCGGACGAAGTTAAAAGCAAAAGCTAGAAATATAGGTACCTCTAAACTCCGCGAGAAAAAGGGGATGCTTTTATATGGAACTTAATGTGCCCGGCGGCTTCGTCCGCTTAAATAACGATTACTGGGTATCGAAACCAAGGCCTTGGACTCAGAAAGCAGGCTCGCTGCTCACTGCTAGACGTTTTTTGTCAATGAACGGCTTACTAAGATAAATAGTTAACTGTTCTACTTTGCACGGGAAGAGGCGAGAGAGGCAAAATGGAAATATACATGGACCAAAGGGCGTGTGTATAAGCGGCAAGGTGAAGGATAGCCGGCGCATTGCATCAAAGTAGAGGCCGACATCGCTCATGTTTTCAGTGTTGGTCAAGTTGTCTGAAACTAAATATGCAAGTATCTCACGGGGCTCTATTAGTAAGATTTCTCTTTAGTTATGGTTCTTATGTATTTTCACACTTTACTAATTCCTGGTGTCATGAAAAAGTGAGCGGTGACATATCTGTGGTGTCAATAACGGTATTCATTGATATAATGGGTAAAAAGTTCATCATCAAAAAGGTCATCTGTTTTTTATGTATTATTGTTTTTCATGCGTGTTGTTTTATTATGAACAAGTCCAATTCGGTACTCAATATGTGCGTCTGTTGAACCAAACCTTAATTGAAACAATGGTATGGACAGCTTTCGTTAGAAAGGTGCTTTACTACCCGATTCGAGGAAACTGTTAATGTGATATATTTCTGTATGTTGAAAGTTCAGAATCAAGCTTAATTTATTTTTATAGTTACACAAAAATCTGTTCTGAGCAACCCCCCAAATAGGCTTAGATATGTTAGTAGATTGTATAAAAATAGTATATGACGTTTGTCATATACCAATTTTTACACTTCCTGGACATACAACATAGTGACGGAACATAACTGTTTAACCTAACCTATTATGAATTAGGTTAGGATCAGACATTTTTAAAATTAACACAACAAGGGAATCGGATGTTAGCAGAGTTATAGAAGGGTTAAAATAAAACGCTCAAGGAATAGATGCAATCACATGTTATATTAGAAACTCCCATAGAGTTTAAGCACGGTAACAGCTATTTACAAACATAAGTTAATAAATCTATTACAATTTTTGTGTTTCCGAAGGTTTGGAAAACTGCAATAGTGAAACCGCTTCCCAAGGTCAGTAACCCGACCTGTCCGAGTCTGAAGGATCTTAAGCAGATCAGCTTGGAAAAGATTGTATGCACTATTTGTAGAGAAGTATAAGAACCTGTCAATCTGAAAGTCTGCGGAAATACCGCAGTACAGCCACAGCTGCATAAAAGCCGAAAAGCCTTGCGATACAATTAATGTCTCTTTTAAATTTAGTCCGACAATTCTGAAATGCAATTCATGAAATAATTAACACTTGATATCAATGAGGATATTATCACAAATGTTTTAACTTTGGCTCAATAAATGTAAATGAAATGTATGGATTTTATTGAGCAAGAGTATACTCTTTGTCCATTGTAAAGATTATAAGTACTATATAAGATCGGCAGGGTGATGACGTAACACTGCTGTCAAACGTCACTTTTCCATACAATAAATAAAAAAAAATACGTTTGACAGCAGTGATTGCAAGATTTACGCCTGTCGCATTGCTGTCGCGAGAAACATAATCACATGCAGATCTTGCTTTCGAGTTAATTTAATTTATAATTATTTTTTTAAAGAATTCTTATAATGATTTAAACTAGATAGTAAGATATAGAGCTAACCTAGCTAGCTAATATAGAGCTTCACCGGCAAAGAATTGGAAATAGAGCTGTTTGTTGAGAAGCTCACTGTACATATTTTGTGTATAAGAGCAGAACACTGGCTTACTGGTTCACTATTAGCAGTAAACATCAATAACTTTATATTGCCCAGGGCGTTCTTCAAAGGAACGCAATCCACGGTGGATTTTAATTTTTGTACGAAATAACATAATTTGTAAAGAAGGAGAAGACATAGTTGTTCTTTCTGGTAAACTCATTGCAGCACTGTCTTATGTAGAGCTGGAGCTATTTATAATAGTAAGTGTATATCGTTGCCCTTTAGGTGATTTTAACAATTTTGAGAATGTCATGGAGGATGTACAAAAGCGTTTGTGTATTTGTACTAAAAAAGCAATGGTTTGTGGTGATTACAATATTGACATTTTACTGGAAAATACAACTGCTAGGTTGCTTAACTTATTTATATGTTTTAATTTGAGTACTACTTAGAGTGCACCTACTACATACAATAACTGCAACTTCAGCATCCTGCTTATATAATATTTTTTTCAATTGTGGCATTTTACAAAATTAACTAATGATTTAAGGTCAGATCATTATGGTCAACAATTTATTGTATTAAATACTACCAATAAAAGCTGACAAATTATAAAGTGTTGGCCAATAACTAAGATTAAATTAATCCGATTCAAACGTAGAATTTCTGCCAAAATCCCTGGTATTGCGCAGTGGTGTTCCTAGGGTCTTGAATTTGAGCAAACCAAGTAACTTAAAGGACTAATTTGACTCAGGATTACCCTTAAAGCGCACTTCCTGTTGTACTAACTAAAATTTAAAAAACATTAAGAATACGATCAAGACGCGAAATACGATAGGAAATTTTGTTTCATAATTGCATTTATTGCTGAGAATTAACAGCACTCAAGTGTTTTTAAAGCATCGAATAAGTAATTTAAATCATAATAACCAGGCACGTTCCAAACTTTCTTTTTATTAGTAAATAATATACAATACTAACAATGTACCTACTTACCTAACTTATTAAAATCCAGGAGTATCCAAGAACTCAACGTGTTTTGTATGATCTGTTAAATCGTCTTCTACGGTTTTAACTAGTTTGAGAAATACACAAGTCTGGCATAGGTTTCGGTAAAGTATCAACTGTTTTGTTCGCCACATAAAAAGTTAAAGACCTCTTATATTTTTTACACACCTTGACTCGCCACGAGAAACAATTTCCACACAATTACAACACATATTTATTATAATTTACTTTAATTATTTAAGGTGAAAAAGCAGTGAAATGCACTTTTTCGAAATCCAGCAAACAATAATAAACTTTCTCACAACAACAATAATAAACAATCAATCGGTGTGAAGTTGTCGTTTCAATTTGCATTTGCTGGTCATTCGTACTAACTTAAATCCATAATCTTGCTTTTATTTCCATACTAAATTATTCGATAATTTAGATTGTCTTTGCTAAATACATTAAAATTTTTATGAGTGAAAGCAGTTATAAAAAGCCCCATATTATATAAGCCAATGAGTGTGAGCGAAACGAAGGGAGTCCATGATTGCGTTTCCGAAATTCGGATATGCATATGATATAAGTTACTATACCCAGAGACGGCGTTAGGATATAAGTTATTATACATGAAGACTTGCACTTGGCTAGTTTGTTATTTGGTGTAATATAGACTGGGAAACCACAAGACCTTTTTATGAAGGTCAAGTGGGCTAGGGAGCATAGTAAATATGGTCCAAGAGGTTCATCTTGTCAAATTGCGGTGCCGAGACATATGACTGCCACTTTCCTTGGCAGTTTCGGGCTTGCTTCTTCCAAGACATGGAACCTAATCCCCTCAGTACAAAACCTGACTTCAGTGTTTTGCTTTAAGTCCAGATAGGCAAATAGAGACGACAACAGTAATAGGTCTGATGTCTTGGTGCAAGCCTTAGTAACGCTTTGCATAGAGACAGGAAGGAGTTAACTATATTATTTAGTAGACACAGATTACATACACTAGGGGGCAACCAAAATAGCAGTTCTTGGCAAGTCCGGAATGTTGAGAAAGATTGCCTGAAGATCAGCGCTGCAGCAGTACTACACTACAGCATAACGCTGAGGCGATACTCTGTTTGTTCTCCCAAACAGAGTATCGCCTCAACGTTATGCTGTAGTAACAAGTAACAACTGTAGTAACAACACCACGGATATGTTAGCGTTACATAGTATGATGTCACTGCCAACTATTATATATATTTGTTTTAAATGTATTTAATTTTATTTAGTTTCGTAATTTTAAGATCTTTTCTTTTCTTTTGTGTTCTCATTGAAATGTTTTTGTGTAGCGTGTACTTTTTATAAACTTTTTTTTATGTGTTGTTTTTTCTCAAATAAATGTTTTATTATTATAATAATTATTAAATAGAATAATATAAATAAATTTACTACGGCTAGATAAATATACTACGACAATACACACATCGCCATCTAGCCCCACTGTAAGCTTGTGTTATGGGTATACTGACTGATGACTGATGAATATTTTAATGAATAATATACACAAATACCTATAATATACATATACACACCCAGACACTGAAATACATTCATGTTCATCACACAGACATTTTTCATTTGTGGGAATTGAACCCACGGCCTTGGACTCAGAAAGAAGTGTCGCTGCCCGCTGCGCCAATCGGCCCTCAATAATTGCCCGTCTGTATATAAAATTGCACTATCCCGCACTCTAGCAACTGTTTCTTCTGCCAGAGGTTGCCTGTAAGAGATTGGTGGCAGCAATAAGGCTTTGCATGCTTACAATTTTTGTTCTTTTATTTTGTTTATTCCTTATTTTATGTATATTTTGATGTGTGTGTGCAATAAAATATGTCTTCTTCTTCTTGTTCTTTTCCGTCTTTTACTCTTAGCTATTATTAGGACATATAGTTGGAAGTTGGTCAATATTAAAATATTTACTGGTTTTAAAAGCTATGAACATAGATTTATTTAATATATTACTGAGTGGTATGTAAGTGATTACCTAATATTTACCTGATTCGACTAGAGGCAAGTAAGTAGGTAGATAATAGAGAATTATCTTCGTTTTATTTGATGATGTTGGCTCTTGACTGCAATCTAACGATACATTCTAAGCTGGGATAGCATAGAAGCTTTTACTGGTATGCCCTGATATCACTTTTTATAATAAAACAACCCAAATTCTGAAACCTCTGCAGCGTATCAAACCCAGAACTTCCTACTTGTAATAAACACAGGGCTAACCACTTTGTTGTCAAACATATCAGTTAGGATTGAGAAAATATGTTTGTAGGTGTGTAATTTAATAGGGATTAAGTAAATAAGAAAAAACTTAAGTAGGTTTTTGAAAATTATTTATTTCTTTTTAATTTCCATAATTAATGGTTATCTCTATTTTTTCAATTACAATGTCATCCAGAAATTAAGCAGAAGGGTTGACATTATCTTTATAAGAAGCCCTACTGAGATACCATGTTCTAAGTAAGGCCTGCATATGTGACAATTAGCTGGTATGTAATACTTATATTCACTAAAAAGTCGTACCTTTACAAGAAAGGAAACCATTTTCTGTAAAGTACCAGTAGATGTGGGAAAAACGCGTCTTGATTTGTATCATGATAAACGAGTAAGACACCGGTAGGGTGATTACGTATCTCGCGACAGCAATGCGACAGGCGTAAATCTTGCAATCACTGCTGTCAAACGTCACTTTTCTATACAATAAATAAACAAAAGTGAAGTATAAGTCTCAATAGCAGCTTTTATTACAGCTGAGTATATAAACAAATCCATAACCTTTTTTTGTTGTGTAGGCTATATCTATAATAAAAATATGTCACCTATTTGGTCAACCATAGCAAATATTCTGCTTAGGAGAGTGGAGACATATACACAAAATATAAATGCCATGCAGGATTTGAATTGCATTTCATAAAGTTTGACGGCCGATCGGCACAGTGGGCAGCGACCCTGCTTTCCGAGTCCAAAGCTGTGTGTTCAATTTCCACAACAGAAAAATGTAAGTGTGTGATGAACATGATTGTTTTTTTAGGTGGGTGGGTGTTTCTGTACTTTATAAGTATTTATTTGTAAGTTGAAAGAATTACTCGTATCCTGGCTAATTATACAAAAGCACCTGATTTGCATTCTAGATGCATCTTTCCCACATGTACTAGTACTTTACAAAAATGGTTTCCCTTCTCATAATGAGAGTTAAAAAATACTGCACTTAAATATATTATATTAAATTATAAATTAAATCAAAATATTTATATGACTAAAAAAAACATTTTAAAAAGCTAAATTCAAATACTGCAGGGCATTTATTTTGTTCTTGCATATCATAAAGTTTGACGGCCGATCGGCACAGTGGGCGATCCAGCGACCCTGCTTTCTGAGTCCAAAGCTGTGGTTTCGATTCCCATAAAAGGAAAATGTATATGAACATGAATATTTTTCAGTGTGTTGGTGTTTATCTGTACTTTATAAGTATAGTATTTAATATCATAAAGATATTCACCAGTTGTTTAGTACCCATAACACAGCGCTAGTTATACGTTTAAATATCACCATACGGTCCTAAACATAACGTAAGTAGGTATTTGCTATGAAACTTTGCAAGGCGCTAGGTGTAAATGAAATGAATTGTTAGGAAGGGTTTAATATAACTTCCATACTCACTCACAGGGTAGCCCGTTATTGTCTTAGATTACATAATCACTTGCCACCAGGTGATATCGCAGTCAAGGCCTAACTTGAATTTTGAAAAAATTATGTTTGTTGTTCTTTTATGAAAGTAGTCGTGTCAATTTTCGTGGATGCCAATTCTCTTTTACAGCATCGTCCTTGTCTCTTCCTTGTTTCTTCCTCGTATAAAAGGGAACAACGGGATGGGTTTTTTTTTATTCAAATCTCCGTTATCATGTGCTCGGGAAGCGGAACTACGAATTTTCTTTTTTATAACATTATTTTTCAAATCCCGCTTTCCACCGTAATTGGGACTCAAGAACGCCCGTTGACGTTTCAGTTACGATGGAAAGCGGAATTGCATCAGATCAATCATACAAGAATACTGATGCAATATGTTTAGTTCGCCTGCGTTAATTCGAACACCTCGCGTTGTATCTTGGATGAACCAGTTCTCAAGATAATATATCAGCATTGGCACATAATATTTTTTTTATAAATATCATTACTGTTTTATTTTACCCTGAAGTGCTGAATATCCTATAATTGCAAAAGTAGGTGATTTATACAGCGTAGTGTATCTTGGATGTAGAGGTATCAGAATAGGAACCAGCGCCGACGGATAAATAAATATTATAAAAAATAATAACTTTTTTATTTAACCCTGAAAAGCTGAATGTATAAAAACTACTACAAACAGATGATTCATGTTCTATTTTATAAAAAGGAAGTTTGGTGGGCTTGTGTCAAGCCCACCAACCCATATTTTGCATCGTAGTAAGTATTATATTGGATATGAATAAAAATTAAAAATATCAGAATAAAATAGCCGCATCAACAGATAAATAAATATTTAAAAAAGCATAACTGTTTTATTTTACCCTGAAATGTATATGTTGTAGTATATAGGTAAGTTATTCGATTCTATATAAAAGTAAGAAGGTTGCTATTATGGCTAAAATGTATAATCGTAATGTCTAATATATAATAATCGTAACAGCTCGCCAAACCGCATTGGTAAAGCGTGGTGGATCTATGCTCTTAAACCCTCTCACATGAGAGAGGAACTAGTAATTCGACTATGAAATTAATAAAACTTCATATCTCTATTTTAAGTCGGTACGGTAGGTAGTTAGATACGTAGCTAGTTTTCGCCATAAAAAAAATTGCCGTTAGCACTAGGGCGCATGCGCCCTATTCAATAGATTTAGCGCATGCGCTGTATTCAATCGAACCAACGCATGCGCTCTATTCAATTGAATCAGCGCATTCGCCTAGCAGTGAAAAATATGATCTTGCTTCATCAGTCGTACATCGCCCGTGGTCCCGAGCGGACGCATCCACTTAGTGAAAGTGAACAAAAAAATTAGATAAAACTCCTGTGTAACCAGCCTTCCTTCGTTTGGGTTTTTTTTATTTTTTTACATTAAAATAATAATAAAAATCCCAGCGGATGTATCTACAAAGTGAAATAAAAAAAAAATGTTAGATAAAATTGGTGAATAGCCTTCATTCGTTTAGATTTATAATTGGTTTTTATTAAAATATTAATATAAACCCGTGCGGATATATCAGCTAAGTGAAATTTAAAAAAAAAGTGTTAGTGCCTTCGGTTGATTCGTTTAGATTATTATTTTTTTTTAAGTTATACTCCTTTAGACGCTTTAGGGGAAAATGATATGAGTAATTTTACGATGCGCATGCACACCGTCACTAACACACAAACCGACGCCCTGAAGTTAGCTATAAGGTTTGACAGGTTTCAATTGTCGAAGTCTGCGGGCTTTAATTAATTCAATTGTACAAAAATCTCAAATTCGTTACAATAAAACTTTCAATGTATTAAATACCTTTTTTCTATTGTTAGTGTTTATCTGTCGCTTTTTCTACAAACGTAGAAAAGGATAAAATTTTTGAAAAGATTTAAACCTGTTACGCCAAAGAAGTATAACTTCTAATGCGTGTACATAAGCACTTAACATTTATTTTTTTACATATATTATAGATTAATAAAAACCCGGGGTGGAACTTAGTCAATTTAAAAAAAATGTTAGATAATACCTATGTGACAGCCTTAGTTTAGATTTTTAATTTGTTTACATTTATTACAGTTTACCCGATAACCCGAGCGGATGCTTAGTGGAAACAAAAATAAATACTCGTGTATAGCCTTTGTTTAGATTTTTTAACTTATTTACATTTATTATAGATTAGCAATCGAATATAAATAAAAACAGCCTTAATACTTAAATAAAACAAGTGAAATAAAAAAAATGTTAATAAATGCTTATCACAGATTACCATTAAAGTATTAATAAAAACCCGAGTTGATGTATCCAGTTAGTGAAATTAAAATAAAAAAATGTTAGATAATACTCGTGTATCATCAAAATATCATCATTAAAATAAAATAAAAATATGAGTTGATGTATAAAAAATGTATGCGTACACACGTAAGAAGTGAAACTTTTTTTTTCGACATTAAAATATCCACATAAAATCATCCGTATTCTATCATTATTCTTACCGTGTAAAGATGCACCTCCTCTTGTGTGTGACAACAATGAATGGTAAAGAAAATTAATAATATCGTCCAACTTCTGATTAGGAGATATAGTAGGTTGGGGAAAAAGTTTCTTCGCATTTTTTAAGATAATTCAAAACATTTTTTCATATAGTTTATTTACATTTAACAAGAGTTAACCCGGGTTTCGCCACAGTCTATGATGCCTGACCGGCCTTTGACCACGATCTTTGGCACGTTCTTGTCGTACATGATCCACTTTTCATCACAAGTTATTAGCTTCTTCAAAGATGGTTCGGTTTCATTACGTCGTTATTAAGAATCACAAATGAGTACACGGTTCATTAGGTTTCTTTCGGTGAGCTCGTGAGCAGTGGCGTGCATCGCATATATGCAAATAAGCAGTGCATACCCTACCCTCAGGGTCTTAAAGAGTCTTCAGATAGGACCATTAAAGTTTTGTAATTAAAAAAACACTAAGTAAAAAATATATGAAAGCGCCATCTAGTAATGAGCGGCCAAACTTCTAGGTCAATTGTCGCTAGACAGCACAACCAGCGCGCGCGAGGCGCATAGCGTACAAAATAAAATCTTCTACTTCGTATTTTAATTTTTAACCGTAAACGCTAAACATTTACCTTTTAAAATACGTAAAAATACCTATATTATTATTTAAATCTCATGTTATCGATTGCAGGGTAAATCCATTATTAAGAATCACTCGACATATGACGCCCTCTACTGTTGCATAGAAATATCAAATAAAATAAGCACGCACAAAAAAAGAATCGTTCTGCTAGATGTGTGCGTGCAAGTTAGTAGTGTGTGTCGTGTAATGTTATAATCGTGCGCTTGTACTTACAAGATTAGCATCGGTTCACACAAGAACAGTTTCATTCATAAATTCTCTATGTATGGGTGTCTATAAGCACTGCTTACGGAAGTGGATAATCAATTACGTGTTTGATTTTTTTTATGAATAAAATTATTTGCTTGGTTTGTTATTGTTGTTAACGGTCATTATTCTTTTTTTAGAATTAAAAACATTATTCACAAATGTAAATACCTTTTAGTGTCTTTTAAGAAAATTAAGGAACTAATATTATCGAGTTAGTCTTTCGTTTTGAAAATAATCTATGAAACCAAACGCTGTCTAAATTTTGAAAAATGAATAATTTAGGTTTTCCAGGAATCATTGGAAAGTGAGAGAGTTAACAATAAATATGGTTTCTATTTATTGTTTACATATCAAAATAAAATAGCGTTCGTACACATACTTACAAAAAATTAAAGACTATTTTGACTAATTTCGATTGCAATATTATCTATAGCATATTCAATCGCCATTATTGTTTACCTTCGAACAATGCTGTATGGCGTTGGTGATAAAATGTATAAAAAATGTGTGCGTACACACGTAAGAAGTGAAACTTTTTTTTTCGACATTAAAATATCCACATAAAATCATCCGTATTCTATCATTATTCTTACCGTGTAAAGATGCACCTCCTCTTGTGTGTGACAACAATGAATGGTAAAGAAAATTAATAATATCGTCCAACTTCTGATTAGGAGATATAGTAGGTTGGGGAAAAAGTTTCTTCGCATTTTTTAAGATAATTCAAAACATTTTTTCATATAGTTTATTTACATTTAACAAGAGTTAACCCGGGTTTCGCCACAGTCTATGATGCCTGACCGGCCTTTGACCACGATCTTTGGCACGTTCTTGTCGTACATGATCCACTTTTCATCACAAGTTATTAGCTTCTTCAAAGATGGTTTGGTTTCATTACGTCGTTATTAAGAACCACAAATGAGTACACGGTTCATTAGGTTTCTTTCGGTGAGCTCGTGAGCAGTGGCGTGCATCGCATATATGCAAATAAGCAGTGCATACCCTACCCTCAGGGTCTTAAAGAGTCTTCAGATAGGACCATTAAAGTTTTGTAATTAAAAAAACACTAAGTAAAAAATATATGAAAGCGCCATCTAGTAATGAGCGGCCAAACTTCTAGGTCAATTGTCGCTAGACAGCACAACCAGCGCGCGCGAGGCGCATAGCGTACAAAATAAAATCTTCTACTTCGTATTTTAATTTTTAACCGTAAACGCTAAACATTTACCTTTTAAAACACGTAAAAATACCTATATTATTATTTAAATCTCATGTTATCGATTGCAGGGTAAATCCATTATTAAGAATCACTCGACATATGACGCCCTCTACTGTTGCATAGAAATATCAAATAAAATAAGCACGCCCAAAAAAAGAATCGTTCTGCTAGATGTGTGCGTGCAAGTTAGTAGTGTGTGTCGTGTAATGTTATAATCGTGCGCTTGTACTTACAAGATTAGCATCGGTTCACACAAGAACAGTTTCATTCATAAATTCTCTATGTATGGGTGTCTATAAGCACTGCTTACGGAAGTGGATAATCAATTACGTGTTTGATTTTTTTTATGAATAAAATTATTTGCTTGGTTTGTTATTGTTGTTAACGGTCATTATTCTTTTTTTAGAATTAAAAACATTATTCACAAATGTAAATACCTTTTAGTGTCTTTTAAGAAAATTAAGGAACTAATATTATCGAGTTAGTCTTTCGTTTTGAAAATAATCTATGAAACCAAACGCTGTCTAAATTTTGAAAAATGAATAATTTAGGTTTTCCAGGAATCATTGGAAAGTGAGAGAGTTAACAATAAATATGGTTTCTATTTATTGTTTACATATCAAAATAAAATAGCGTTCGTACACATACTTACAAAAAATTAAAGACTATTTTGACTAATTTCGATTGCAATATTATCTATAGCATATTCAATCGCCATTATTGTTTACCTTCGAACAATGCTGTATGGCGTTGGTGATAAATAAACGGTTCAAGTGCATAAATTCAGTAACTTTAACCTTTAGTAAAAGTTTGAGTAGTGATAGTTTAATGTGTTAAGGTTAATTTATAGTTTATTCATTCATTTTATAATGAAAGCATATTCGTGCGGTCTTTGTTTGGGTTCAGTGTGCCTGGAAAAAGTACTTAGAGAAAACTTTAATTTCTATCCCTATATCGATTATATTTTTTTTTTTTTCGATGATACTATGAATATTGAATTCCTCAATCAGAGCAATACCTCGTTCTGCTGAGTCATTCTGTAGTTAATGACTCAGCAGAACGAGGTATTGCTCTGATTGAAGATTGCAACAACTGTTTAACCAAGAACGAAGAACAATTACAGTATCTATTGCAAGTCGTCCAAGAACATCGTCGTAGTTTCCCAGATTGTAATAAAACAACCTTGAAATATTCTTTATTTGAGAATATTATAGACGAGAAATCTAAATGTAAAAGTTATAGAATATAACACAATAAATATATCTTACTCTAATTGGGCTTTTTCAATAATTAATTTTCCCATCGAGTCAACCTTACAAAAACGCGATGTTAAATAATAAACATGTTATAATGGAGAATCATCCATCAGTTGATGCACTCGACTATTTGAAAATGTAATTGTTCCGAAATCTATCATCTTTATAACAAAATAATGAGAAAAGATTCATAGTATCATCGAAAAAAGAAAAAAAACATTGAATTTTTTTGTAAGTTCAACTTTGACCTCGAATATCTTTTGAAGGAGTGTGACTATCGAAAACTTTGTAAGGATCTTTTTTGTAGAGCGTCAAATTTCCTACAAAAATATACTTTGGTCCGCTAATTCAATGAGCCGTTGCAAAAATACGAAATTGCAAAATTAAAAAAAAATTATTCCTGTGTTATTTAAACGGTAAATAGAAATACCCGATGCGCGACCTCTTAATAATAATATTAAGGGCTCTGCTATTACAGGCGTCTTTTCAAACCTCTTAGGAAGTTTTTATTTAAGGATTTTGAAAAAAAAAAATTAGCCGTTTTTTTTTAATTTGAGCCTAAAGTTCATACATACTATAATGAGAAAATACTTTTTCCCCAACCTATTGTGCAACAGTCAAAATCTTCATTCCATTTTCAATTTGGCACTGAGCCATACATAAATCACCAACTGCTGAAGCTAGTGACCCATGAAAGTCAGGAGAAAGAACAGAAAAATCTATCGATTAAGTTACAATGTTAACAACATCATTAGAATTATGATATATTCCTACGCCTCCTGCTCTCGTGTTCAGCCGTTTAAATTTTGCGATGCATTTGATGTTTGAATAAACTTGAATCAACTGTTGTAGGGACAATAAACAGATGGCGCGTAACGGAAAAATGTGACGCGTAACCGAAAATGTGTCGGGAATTTTTTTTCCAACGCCGATAAAGAAGTTTCACTTTGACGTGTCTAGTCTTCCTTCGTGACAGCCTTCGTTTAGATTTTTAATTTGTTTATATTTATTATAGATTACAATATCAAAAACCCGTGCGGATATATTCACTTAGTAAAAAAAAAAAGTTAGATAATACTCGTGTCTAGCCTTCCTTTTTGTCAGCCTTCGTTTTGATTTTTAATTTGTTTACATTTATTACAGATTAGTCTTAAAATATAAATAACACAGCCTTTATACTTAAATAAATCAAGTGAAATAAAAAAAATTGTTTGTTTTAAATATAATTGATCGAGGTATATAAAAATGTGTTGTGAAATAATCTGTCGTATGCTTGAAGCCTGCTTAAACTGTTTGGGAGTAAATATCAATGAAATTTATAACAATTTTTTCATCTAGTCAACATTAATTATTTATGACTTTTTTTTTTACATCAGTGTTGCGATGAAGTTGAAAGCTATGAGTTGAATCATCGGGAACTCCGTGAACCCACTCCGCCGGTTCCCCCTTGCGTGCTGAAAAGATACTCGCACCCCCGATCGTATTCTGAATCAGCTTTATATGTAAAAATATATGCATGCGAGAGGAGGGTGGGGTGCCAGTGCCGTATCTATAATTGTCAGCATTGTGCCACAGGTGGGTTTTAACTTTATCTTGCATGATGTTATAATACCTTTTTAGCGGTATTTAAATAACTAAAGCGGTGCGATTAACGTATTTTAAAGCGAAGGACTTACAATTAGTTTGTCAATTAAATATTTTATTTGCTACGTGCAATATTATGTTACATACATAATTAGTCATCAATTTAGGTGGAGCACAATAATGACTAATTATAAAATGTTTATTAATAATATTTTTTACTATACTTCACTAAGTCTTAAATGTTCGCTGTTAAAAATGTAATTAAATAAAAAGGGGCGTTAAAAACAACAGGAATGCTAACATAATTTACGGTTTATGACGCATATTAGACAAATCATCAATAAATCGAGCATCAGGGGAAAGACACACTCTCACATTACTCTGTGGTTTAAAACTACCAAAAAGAAATGTCTCTTTTTTATACATTGGTCCTTCAGAAGTGTACTGCTATTTGATTTAGCACGATAATTTGCACGGGAGAAGCTGCGAGTTTGCTTTTATTGATTTTTTCCTTTTTTCACGCAGCAACTTTCGCATTTTTTTAGCATGAAAGTTTCACATGATACGAATAAATCACACGGATGATGCTGCTAAAGTATTTTTATTGGTGTATCCATCTTTCACGCAGCAAGGATCACATTTATCACGTTAGTGTAAGAGTAAAGAAACATACGTGTATAAATTTCGTGTATCTTTTACTATGCAAATCAGTATCCGTATGTTAGAGTTCACTAAACTCAAAAATTATAAGAGGGAAATTTCAAATTTTTACGCACCATTACATTTCTATAAAATAATATTTGTATATAACTATTTTACTTTTTTTTTTCGTCTCGAGTTCCCACTGTAAAGATAATGGGAATGATATATTTCACTGAGCAATAGTAGTAGTTCCTGGTTCGATTCCCGGTTCGAACAAAAATTAATTTTAATTAAGTATTGGGGTTTATACTAAGAAATTCTCAGAGCTAGTCCGGAATTAGGTAATCCAGCCTAAACAGTGTTGTCCATTCCGGTTCCTCAAAAAGCACGTCAAGCCGATGATAATCGTTAAAGACCATCAACCCGCTTTGGGGAAGCATGGTGGGTCTATGCTCTTAAACTATCTCGATATACAATCGTCTTTATCTATGCGTTTTTAATAGTAGGGGAGCCCACGATGCTAAATGGGGATTTACTCGAGCGTCGTAGAGACCTATTGGGATGCAAAGCTTAGATGATAAGAAGAATCAAATGTTATATGATATATACCTTTACATCAGTGGGGGAAGCGGCTATAGATTTTTAAATATGTAAAAAAAAACTGTTGCATGGACATCCTCGAGCGCGTCAGATATTGATAGCATCAATGCCCTACGTATTTTTAATAATGTACGTATGTTAATCTGATCGTTTGCATGATGCGGGTGGTTGTATTAAAGGGTTGAAAATGAAACAAAAAAAATTTAATCGAGCGCGTCAAATTTTCTAAGGGAGTGTTGAGTACACCCAAAAAAAGCTCTCATTCACTAATCTGACGATTTCGATGGGACGCAAACTCGCGGCCATTTTCATAATGTGCAAAAAAAATTCGCCATTTTGAAATACTCAAGCGCGTCAGATTAAGATATATATGTTTCATCTTTAATTTCTAAACATACTGTCTCATTATCTTACGATTATCTAGAGGGGTTCGCCTGATCTGACAAAAAATATATTAGAAAAACGGTTCACCTTAAAGGCAATCCCTGCAACTTCCCGCCAATTCCATTTCTGGGCGCTTAAAATTATACTTATGACATTTTTGAGCTCAAAATATAATTTATGTGATATTTTGAGCTCGCTGAGTTCAAAGAAATAATATTTCTATACATTTGAGCTCTCCCAGCTCGAAAGTCTGATAGAAGTTTAATAGAACACTATTTTTCGAACCGCAATAACTACTTAATAACCTCAGTAGACAAAGAATCAGCACAGTACCATGTGCTTCGGAACACTCTCCAGAATCAGGAGCATGTGTTTCGGAGCTATTTCCCGAAACTTCCGGTGTATTGTCATGTTCCACTACACTTTGATCTTGTAAATACTGAAAGTCTCGCGGTATTTTTTGCACGCATTTAACTTTATCGACGAATTTTTGTTATTTCGGCTTGCGGAAATCGTCAGATTATATAATTTTCATTATTCTTGAATTATTTCCTTCAAAATAAAAAAAATTTAGCTACGCTCGAGAATGTCGAGATGACTTTTTTTTTACAACTTTGTTGCCCTCCCCTTTTTTTACGTCACTCTTAAATTGTCAGATTAGTGGAATATACACTTTTTAGGATGTAATTTACTCGCCCTACCTTAATCTGACGCGCTCGAGAATTTCTGATGGTCAATTTTTTTTTACTAATCTGATATCTGTATCCTTCTCGGGCGGCCTTATATATGGGCCTCATATTTTGTGGAGGTACTTAACCGGGTATAAGGTATCCCCCTGTATATTAATCTGCCGCGCTTTAGTAAATCCCGAAATTCCCGCTTGGGCTCCCTACTAAAAACAATATTTGAAAAAAAATGGTTTGTCATTTGAACCATTGCAATAAATTATATATTTAACTGACCTATACACCAGCAAATAACTTTAGCAGCCCGTCAGGAAAGGTAATCCATTGTTGGCGCGTGCTGGGACACTCTTTTACACCAACAGTTCGTTAAAGCACTTTACAGGCCGCTAAAGTAACAAACATTGATTGGTGAAATCGGTTCTTAGTCGGATAATATGTTATACGAAAAATGTTTTAATTCGATGAAGGTTAAATATGGAGGCTTTATTTGAAATTTGGCTGGTTTTCTACATGTTTTTTTAATAATATTTTACATAGATGGCCGCGAAATAAAGATTTATTTGTATTTTTATTGCTTTTGTTTTTTAATGATAGAGCGAGTGTGTACATCGTTTCACGCAGCAACGTATTTTAGTAAGGAAGTAGGGCACACATGATTCGAATAAATCACACGGATGATGCTGCTAAAGTATTTTTATTGGTGTATCCATCTTTCACGCAGCAAGGATCACATTTATTACGTTAGTGTAAGAGTAAAAAAACATACGTGTATAAATTGCGAAGCCTGAGATAGAAACAAATAACTACATATATCTATCTTTTACTATGCAAAACAGTATCCGTATGTTAGTGTTCACTAAACTCAAAAATTAGTATAGGGATTAATTTTAAATTTTTACGCAACATTACATTTCTATAAAATAATATTTGTATATACCTACTTTCTTTTTACTTTTTTTTTCGTCACGAGATCCCACTGTAAAGATACTGGGAATTTAATATTCACTGAGCAATAGTATAGCCACATCAATTGTAGTGCCAGGTCTTATTAATGACGTTTAACGTTTGTGGACTGTGTTTTATGGATGAATTCAATTCAATTCAAAATTCAACTAGCTTCAAAGATTTTTCTGATGCAAAATTGACATTAAAATTTCGACTTAAAATCATTATTGTTTATCGAGTAAAGAGGCAGCTCAACTTGTGTATGAAAACAATAAAGAAAATTAATATTATCGTCCAACTTCTGATTAGGAGATATGTATAGTGTAACAATCAAAATTTTTATCCCGTACGTAAATCACCAACTTCTGAAGCTAGTGACCCATGAAAGTTCATCGATAGATCTAGAGACTAGTATTAAGCTTAAGTTAAGAAAAGGGTTATGGCTTAGGTAATTTTATTTCCACAATATTTTGTTTTTCTTTTCTTAGTAATTTATATATTTTTTTTTTTTGTTGTATTATTCTAAATTAGTTTTTCTAGCTGTTTGCAGCAGCCTTATGGACCCAACGGATTTGCATGCTATGTTCGCATCGAGAAGGCACAATTGTATACACATGCCAAATGTCCTATAGTTTATATAAGAGTAAGCAGTTGATTGTCAGTTTTGCGAACTAAATAAAAAAAAAAAAAAAAAAATAATAAAAAAAAAAAAAAAAAAAAAAACATCATTAGCGAAAGATGAAATATTGGAAAAGATTTTTAATTTTTATCCTGTTAGGCCAAAGGAGTATAACTTCTAACGCGTTTACATAAGTGCACACAAGTTCTTTTTTACAATGCTTTTAATAGTATGACACATTCATACTTTTGAGCAATTGTTTTACAACTTTTATTTTTTATATACACTTATATTACTTTAACAGTTATGTTTTAATTATTTGAAATCATAGCTACGCTCGATAATTAATTCGATCGAATAGTAAAGCCATTGATTTTTAACTCATCGTGAAATAGTTCTGTTAACTTATTGTTATACTTTTGTCAATTATAGCATAACCTACAATCAATGCACTAGCGGACCGATGCTATTTATTTTAATGATGAAAGCACGAATATTCGACAGTATTTCACTGAACATATATTTAATATCGAAAGAATCATTGCCTTTATCGCCGCAATTATTGTCGCTATAAATGATTGACTCCACATTCGCTTTTTACTGCACTTCATACTTGACGAACACATTTAAATGTATTATTGTATATCAGCTGTCTACGCGGACAAATCCCTCACTCAAGTAGGAGAGAGACAGATGTCGAACGCTGCCGAACGCGGAGTAGACCAGGGCGAAAAAAAAAATGGTACGAAATTCACCCGTCAAAATATCAGCTTTTTTAAAAAAGTTGGTATGTTTTCTTTTCGTTGAAATATCTACTTTTCGATGGTGAAAAAAAAAAGAAGTCTCTATCGAGCTATTAACTCATGTTTATGCGTGGCCGCTATTTTGAAAAACAACGAAAATCTTTGACTTATATGTAAGCAAAATATTCAAATTCCCTTTAATAATATTATTTATATATTTTACATTGTGTTACGGGCTTAAGGAAACATTATTAGTCTAGGCCCTTTTGATCAAAAAGGTTGAACGCCGCTCGTTGCGATGCGCCGCGCCGAACCGCGAACGGAAAAAGTCGCGCTGCGCGTAATTTTTGCGCGCGGGGCCTTTTATCGTAACTCCCACTCGAGGAAGGTCAACCGCGTATATCTTCTTCTTAGTCGTTACAGTCTTGACAGACTGGTCGTGGTCGTCATCTGGGTGTAGTGGCTCGCTTGACAATCCTTCGCCACTCTTCTCTAACGGTTACCTTTCTTGCGCATTCATGTAGAGGAGCCACGATTGTGGCCTTAACTTGGTCCGTCCATCTCCTCATCGTTGATCTTCCGCGTGCGTATATCTAGCTCTTAATAAATAGGTACTGTTGCTAAATTCATCCCTCTACGTGTTCCATAATAAGGTTATAATACCTGCCAAGAATATTTATGCATATTTATTTTAATTTTTTGTTTTATTTCCCTGGCTGCCGTAGCCAGGAAAATAATATATATGTATATAAAAAGTTGTGTTTGAAGTATATATATATATATATATATATACACTTCAAACAACTTTTTTTTAATTAAAAGTTTTTTTTATCCTTTTCATATTTTATAAATTAAAATAGGCCAAACCTATAATTGATATCTATAATATGAATCGCTAAGCTTCCGCGCATTTTGCTCAACATTGATGCAGATCTTTTTCTCATGATTGCGTAGAAGTCATCAAGGCGATTTTCCGCAAACATTTTTGATGCGAAGCGCGGCAGCCCCGACAATACTCCGAAGCCATTATTGTATTGTATACGTAGGTCGTTATTGGCCCTCCTACATCCACCAGCTGCACGTATAGATTGTTTGACAATATGCTTTGAAAAGTGTTAGCTTCACTTCACTTCCCTTGTACACCGTGACTTCATATCACATCTTTTCGCCAACGCCCTTCGCTCCCGCTCACCCGATGTCGTCGAGCCCTGGGGCTCTTCTCATGGCGAGCTTTCGCGCTCGCCCCACTCCCCCGGTGACGCCGTAGCAACCACTCAGGTGGTTATCGGCAAGTGTCCTTCCGAAAAAGCAAAAAAAAAAAGCTCCCGCTCAATATCTTTCTTGTCATTCAAGTCCTCTGTTACCAAATTGTCACAGATACTAAACTCCGTCACTCTATTAAGAAATACTCCATTAGTAGTTACTGGAGGAACGTCATCCACGGAGCTACCTTTACTCTTAAAGACTAGAAGCTTACGCAGAGAGAGCTTAAGAGACGCAGCATAGTTCTCGTAAGTGCACTAATTGATGGACTCAGCAAGACGATATCGTCTGCACAGCTTAAATTATTAACTGTAGTCCCGTCTTTAGAGCAACCGATTTCAACCCTACTGAGCTCACTAACAAGCTGGTTAATATATAATTTAAACAGATCAGGAGATGTTACCCTGTCTAACCCCACACTCAAGGTAATAAGCCACTGAGTACTCGCCAGCCCATTTGGCTCCCTATTCACCGTCGCCGGGACCTGCATTTAATTTCGATTCTGTACGGTGTGTTATTTAATAAGAAGAATATAAAGTTCAAGGAAAAGTTGAAGGAAAAGTTCAACTTTGTAGGAACTAACAAGGAACTAAACTCTGACTTGAGATCATGTCGTATGCTGCCACTGAGCATGCCATTCCACAAAACAAAGTTTTATAAGCTTTCCTTAACAGTGCAAGCTATCGAATTGTGGAATACTCTACCTACTAACATACGATTGACAAAATCGCTTGATATATTTAAAAACGCAGTTAAATTTTATTATCTTGCGACACTGATTGTTTTTCCGTTTATTTATTAATATATATATATTTATATATAGATATATAGATATGTATATATGTATATAGATATATAATTATATATATATATTTCTTCTCTAAAATTTTATCATAATATATATTATTATTTATTTTATTTGTGTAATTTTTGTTTATGTATTCGTATGTTGTTAGAATATAGGTTTATAATAATTTTACACCACCTATTTGTTCTCGCTCTTGTTGTCCTAATCCTAAGTTTGCCTGCCAGAGATCGCTTCTAAGCGATAAGGCCGCCTTTTGCATTCTACTCCAGTCTATGTGTTTCTCTCCATACGTTCTTTATTTTCCCAATAAATCAAAATAAATAAATGGAGCTCCTTTTATCCCCCTATTTAGTTTTAATTTAAGGAAGGTAATTTTTATGCTATTTATATAATTGAATTTTGTTTTTATATTTCTGATCTGCCGCTACCACACGGCCGATCAGAGATTAGAAGGAGTACAGTTGTCACCACCCCTTCTCTTCCCAAGGGTCTCGTACGATTTATTACTGCAACCATCTACTGTGATCACCATATGCCTAGCGTGGAAGAGTTTGCCCATAATCAGGGCAAACTCTTCCATTTGGGAGGGGCCTTTAGCCAAGCTTTTTTACTTATTTAATTATTTTTCTCCAGGGGGAGTATCTGATGGAGAAGCCAGAGGGCCGCCTCGAGGCCGATCTAGCCGTCGCGAAGATCCACGGCGTCACACTCTGGCAGGCAACCACGACATCTTTATGCATCCTCACCACCAGTCAGGCCTTAGTAGCAATACAATCCATATGGAGGTAAGAGTAGTTTAAGTAGATAGTAAGAAGATGGCAGCGCACTTTTTAGCTAGAGTACTTGATATATTGGAATATCATCTAAACTTCAAAGAGGTAATTATTTAATCATTATTTTTTTGTTTTGGTCGTTGTTGCGTGAAAGTAGTAAGTCATCAGTGTAACTGTATGGCGAAGCTTTATTCATACTGAAAGAATACTTATATAGGTATATAACAAATAATAATTTAAGCAGATAAAATCCACCCAATTCTCTCAAATTAAAATAACATCATAATATATTATAATCAGTAGGTAGGAGCACAAGTATCTTATACGTTATTTTGTTAAATAATTATTAAATTAAAATATACTTACAATACAACGTTTCCTTGCACTACTACAAGAATACATGTGCTTTTTTCACTTAGTAGGAAGTATATTCGAACGAGACTTCGGACTTTCGTTATACATCTAATTTATTCAGGTATTTACAAAACAATATCATTTAATTGGTACCATTTATAATTTTCCTTAAAGTTTATTTTATTGTTTACTTATTTAATTTGTTAATTATATTTTATTCTATTAATTTTATTATGTTTTTTTAGTCTTATCTGTGAATTCGAAAAACTAATAGTTTTTGAGTAAAGCACTGCCATAGTTTCTACAGAAAGAAATCAGATAAAGCCCTAACATCACATGCAAAAATAAAAACACGTGACTCCTATCACTTTATTAGGTACGCATCGCGTAGCGCAGGTACTATGAGGGTGTCGGTATTTTATCTTCAATAGGGTTGTCATAAGAAACACTTAGAATGTTTTGAATTCGTTTGTCTTGAAAAATAAATATGCTTCTTTTGATATAATATTTTGCGTGTCTTATGCAATATCGCATCCTTAAAATTTGTTTCGTAATTCGGTTACACGTTGTGTATATTCAAAGTTCCAAGATCTAGATCGGTGAATTTGTTTGAACCGAACATAAGTAATTAACAAAGAAAGAAAAGAACATAATTTAGAACTTATAATATAGGAATGTATTCAATTGTACTCCATTGCCCTAACAAGTTGCTCGTTAAACGCGATAAAAATATACCGGCTTGGAAATCGTATTTCGCGCTAAGCGTCCCGCTCACAGACTGATTAATTATTTTCAATACTTATAGAGTACTTAAGCTTGACCTGCATTCCTGTAAATATTCACAAAGGCAGAGACGAGTGAAAAACAAAATCCGAAAGTCAATAATTTTAATTAATGTGTTGAATTATTACTCGACGAACTTTATTTCAAAGCTGACTGAATTTTCAATTTTCCCTCGGGAACTTCATAAAGAATTGGAATAAAAGATACCTATGTTCTTTTTCATGTCAAAGGCTACACGCATGCCAAATTTCATCCAAATCCGTTCTGCCGTTTTTGCGAGATTGAGTAACAAACATCCACACTTTCACATTTATAAGTAGGAAGTTGGTTTAATTATTATTTATATTATTTATTTCCTATTTATTATTTATATAAAATCTTTTTGTCCTGCTCTTCGAAGCTTGCGTAGATACTTGGGTCTACGACGTTGAAGCACGCTTTTGTCGACCTTTCAGGCACATGAGTGAGCGATGTGGTCTGATTATGTGGGAGGTCCCAGGTTCGATCCCCGGCAGAGAATATTGGATGTTGGATTAAATTTATTTCGGTCTGGTCTGGTGGGAGGCTTCGACCGTAGCTAGATACCACCCAGACAAAGACGTTCAGGACAAAGCACTCTGGCACGATGTCGCGTAGAAACTCGACGAGCGAACGAGATAGGGAGTATGGATTTAATGTAACTGCCATATCCCTAGCAGGTTAGCCCGTAAAAATCATTAACTGCATGATCTCTTACCATCATGTGGGGTTGAGTAAACGGCAAACTTATAGAGAGAAAAAAAAAGTATTCTAAATAGGAATTCACAAAGGAATTATTATTTTTTTAAATTTTTGTATTTTTTTCTGTTTCTTTTATTTATTATTATTTTTTATTTATAAATGTCTAGAAATACAACAAAGTACAGGCGCTAGTCAACATGCCTGAGTATGCGACGGTAAACAAAAATCGCGACACGAAGACGAACCGAAGCCTAGTTCGAATGAAAAAGGTATAAATTTCTCTTAAGTTAAATTATATTTACACTAAGAAAGTGAAAACATATTTTTGCATTAAGTACCTACTTCTCACAATTTTATTTTCGTAGTTCTCTTAACTTCGCAGTGTTCACTGAAAGAGAAAAGAAAACAAAACACGCTTACCATTTGATCGCGGTAAATCAAATCAAATCGCGGCGGTCGGTTCGTCTACTCAGCTGCTCTGTATTAAACAAGATGAAAGTTTTATGTTCTTTATTTCATTTCTAATATGATTAATTCTCCCTCTTGCTGGATCACAAATCCTTATCGTATTTATTTAAATATTGTTTTTTTTTGTGTAGATATTCCAAAAACTCTTTTTTTTTTGTATGCTGTGTAGTTGTGTTTAAGTGAGCCGTGAGTATTTGAGGAATCTCTATAACTTACTTACAATGAGGTGCCGAACCTTTTGTAATTTGAAATACTTATATGAATAGGTAGCTGTTTTTTTATGTTTGGAAATCTAAACGTAGAGTAAAAGTATGCAATGCTTGCAAATGCTCGTTATAATTTTTATCTATATAAATGAAAAATCTCTCGACCGACTTTTTTGCCTGGTGTGAGGCTTCGGCCAGTGGCTAGTTTTCAATCTCCCGACAAGGATTTGCCGCCAAGCCGTATAACATTCCGGTACGATGTCGCGTAGAAACCCATTAGGGATAATGGTTAAATGCTATACAAATAAACAGTTAGCCCGTAACCATCTGAGACTGCGTCATTCCTAAACACCCTGTTAGATTGCAGTCAAGGGTCAACTTGTAGTGGAATAAAACCAACTTCTCGCATCGAAAGTCCCTCTATTAATCAAAAAAAAAAAAACTGATCTAAGGTTAAAATTTCAAACATGCCTTTTTGGAAAATTTACGAAATGAAAAGCTTCTAGGTTCCTGGGATTCCAGTTATATATGTTACGCAGAATTTACAACCAGAATTATGTAATAGGTATACGGTTTCACGAGCGCTACTCATAGGGACACATTACATATACGTTACGTAATATACGTTTATATATTCGTAGGTACGCCCTAATATTCCAAAATTAAATGATGATCGCAATTAATTGTGATTAAAATTCATTAAAAGAATTTACAAATCGTTAACCTAATAATTTATTAGACATTGAACATAAATTTGGCAAAAATATAATTAACTTCAAACTAACATTAATATTTTCAAAAAATATAAGCTGACTAACTGTTCACTGATGGGCATTGTACCCAAAATGCTGGCGCTATTGCCCCTTTGAATTGCTAGACTTGGCCACTGGGCTAAATAAGCGCCATCTCTTGGGTCACTAGACTTCAAGAGCAATTTTGGGACACGATGTTGATATTTCGTGTAATTTAACAGATACACATAAACGTAATATATAAATGGTCATGTGCGGCTTTATAAGATATTAACACAGAGTGTGCATACAAAATTTTTGATTGAATTTAGGTATCTAGCACACGTTATTAAGATCATAAGTTTGTAGCCTGTACTTTCAACAGACGCCTTTGAAATTATAGAAAATAAAGTTAAATTATAATTTACAAAATAAATGAATTAGTTTACAAATTAATAATTATCATGCACGCCTGATGTAACACACTCGTGAGGAAACGTTATGCCAAAAAGAGACTAGAGTATCTTATGAATTTGCATCTCCATTTGCAAGATTATTCATTATTTAGGTACGAGTAAGGACGTTAAAACTTATGTATTTTAAAATTGTTTGTAGCCCATGATGATAGAATATCAGCCTTCGAGCCTTTCTCTATTTGAAGATGACCCCGGCGTTATGTCGGAGGTCGAAACTTCTTCTACTGGATTTAGGCGTGGTGGGAAGCAAAGGTCTTCCCTTCCGGTTGTTCGGACTCCAAGCAAGACCCTCGAAAGACCTTTGGGTGAGTATTCTTTAGTTTCATTGATAATGTTTACAGCACGTTATGTTCTATAATCGCTTGAGACAAGTATTCAAGACAAAGTATTCTAAATTATCTATTCACTAGCAGTGCGGAGTTTAGTTCATAATAAATTTATGAGAGGTTATTAATTATTGCGGTCGAACTTTATTTACAAAAAAATATTATAGTTTTGCATAAACTTTGATATTTTATACAAGTAATATAAATCGTTAGATATAAAACCTAAATATAAAATTAGTAAATCATGGCTATTTTGGGCAGGTTTAGTGTTTCTACAGTACAGAAGCGAGACAAAGCGAGCCCTGTTGCCCAACGAAATCACCTCAATAGATACTGTGAAAGCACTTTTTGTGCGAAGTTTCTCGAAGCAGTTGACAATGCAATACATGGACAGTGCCCATGTAAAGATCTACATCCACGACTCTTCAAAGGATATGTTTTATGAGTTAGAAGATGTGAGGTAAGTGTATCTATGTTTATTTTAATGGTATAGTGTAAGACTACTGTCCATATATTTTGATTAATTAATTAAGTGAATTCTTTGTTGTTCATATAAAAACAAAATACAAAATGAAAAACGAAACAACAGAGAAACTTAAAAAACTAGCTTAGGTTTGCAAAGGCGGTTTTATTGCTAATGCGATCTCTCCCAGACAACCTTTGGTGAAAGTAATACTTGTAAGGAACGGGTTGGTGCGGCTAAAAAATTTAAATATTAGATAGAATCAGGCGTTATTTCGCGGAATTCCTCAGAATTCGCCATCAAGATTAATTTTCATAAAATATGAATTTTATGAAAATTAAGCTTGATTTGCTATAGTCCGTTAAAAGCAGGAGAATCTGTATGGTGTTATTTATAATTTCTTCAATCTTTATACTCCACACCAAACAGATCATTGGCAAAGTACGCACGTTTCGCTCCAACACCGGAGCCATAATTGTAAAGTCAACCTTTGCTGAGGATGGCCGGTGTAATAAAAATTAGGATCTATAAATTTTAAAATATTACAAAATATACTAGTATATATAAAACATATTACAATAATAAACTACATCCTATAATTTTACACACATGAAAATAGTTTTTTAAACGACAAGGATTTTGCCGGCCGTATGTCAGCAGGTAGGGAATTCCAAATTCTAACACAGTTAATCGTAAAAGAGTTACTTTAATATTTCGGGCGGCTGTACGGAACCTGTAGTTTGCCATCGGTGCGGGAATGTAGCCAGTAATTGTTATCTGCGCTGAAAAAGGTAAAACGTTCTTTCAAATATGGCGAATTCTGAGGAAGAAACAGGACACGAAATAAGAGAGACAAGGAGTGCATCTCTCTCCGCTGACCGAGAGACAACCATTGAAGCTCAGCGCGGAATTTATATATGTGGTCGAACTTTCGCAAGCCATAAATAAAACTGATGCAAAGTTTCTGCAGCCTATCGAGCTTATTAAGGAGATCCTGCTAAAAGTCCGGATAAAATGCATCACCATAGTCCATGGCAGGGAACAAAAAGGAATTGGCAAGAGCGATAATAAGTTTTAAATGGCAGAAGATTCTCCCACCGCCTAAGATAGCCAATAGTGGCATACACTTTTCGCACTAGTCTGAAGTTCAAGAGAAATAACTATCTATTGACAGCTCAAGGTTTCAGACCGTATTGCAGTATTGCAAAACTATGCCATTAAAGTAAACAGGTGGAAGATTATTAAGTTTTGTCAGTTGATTGCGATTATCTATAACGATTTCTTGTGACTTGACTGGATTTACAGCAACAATTCGCCAAGTCAAGTATTCAGTTTACAGATAGCAGAGGAAATTATTTCAGTAGTTTCTGAAGCGTAAATATAAATGAAATGAATGGGAAATAACAGAAGATATAGAGTTAATAATAATGGAAAAGAAAAGGGGTCAAAAGACACTGTAGAACACTTACAAATCACATCAAATCTTATAGGATTAGTAATTTTAGAAAGAGAGATCACGAACGCCTTCCTCCAACTAGAAGGAAAAGTACAAGTCGATGGAGAATAGTTTAACAAGTGAGAAAGAATAGGAGCTAAGCAATATAGGAGCTAAGCTATACAGAGAATAGAACCATCCTAGGACCAATCCCATCACTTCCTACAGAATCAGATTTGATGGCCAAAACGTGCTTCTTAACTTCGTCCATCGTCACTTCGCTGAATTTAATCCAGAAAACCAGCCGTAGGGACTTAAGATGATCAAGAGTAGCTTAATTCAACATTGAAGCAGTTGCTAAGTGGATATTAAGGTCTATATATGAGCCTATACGATGCCAATTTTCACTCACGTTAAGAATACGTTAGGCTTCGCGACGGAGTTTACAACATTGATTACGAAGATTTTTATATTTAACAAGATTATTCTTTGTCAGCGTAGTTTGTATTTACTTTTAGCTGCATTGCTTTTGCTGCTTGTTCAGAAAAGCTTTAATCTCGGGAGTTAACCATGGCGCTGGAAGATGGATTTTAATTGGATAGGTTTCAAAGGAGCGTGCATGTCGAAATACTAAACTTATCGTCCATAGTTTCTGTGCTAAAAATGGTTGTCCAGTTTATTTTATTGAAATCAGACATTAATAAAGAATTGTTAAAATGTCCGAAACTTCGACGCATAACGAGTTGGCGTGGCTTTTCGGTGGTCGAATCTTGTTTGATATAAAAACCAAGTAAAATTATAGTAGAAAACTATTATAACCTTAAATTCTCAATCATTAAAAACCTCGCCTTAACCTACGACGGTTTCGATTCGAGACTCTGGACCCATGGCCATGTAATAATATTTTATTTTTTAATGTGTCCATTTAAGACATGATGATGATTAATTTATACTCGTAATAACGAGAAATGCATACGGGACAAATAAAATACTTTTTTAATAGTAAATATTATGATCAAAAATGTATACGAGACGAAAACTGTATAATGATATACGAACATAAAATAATATTTGTAATAATATGCTGGTAATATGACAGTTAAAAGATCGGTTGCTCTGGAGTTTCTTGCGCCCCTTTTTCTCTAAGACCTCTTACGAATACAGGCATCTTCGTCCGTCTTTTGTATTCTTTTAGAAAAATCGAATTGCATATGGCGCAGCGGTGAGCGCTGTCAATTTAAGCAGTTAAGCAATTTTCCCTGCAGGGGCAATATGGGAATATATAATTTCGGAATTTTCTCTGGTCTGGTCTGGTGGGAGGCTTCGGAGGTGTGTAGTTAACATCCTACCGACAAAGACGTGCCGCTAAGCGATTTAGTGTTCCTGTGCGATGTCGCGTAGAAACCTATTAAGGGTGTGACTACCATACGCCCTAACAGGTTAGCCCGCCACCATCTTAGATGCATCATCACTTACCACCAGGAGAGATTGCAGTCAAGGACTGACTTGTAGTCGATTTAATATATACTAGTATATTGTGAATTTAGCTTTTTACAGATATAATTATATGGCATGCCAAAATCGGGAAAGAAATGATACATTTTACCCAAATTAATTGTAGATACATTAGTATTATCTTGTAACAACTGTTTTTACTTGAAGAACAGTAATCAATGAGCTCATATTTGCAATTAAAAAAGTGTTTGTTTTCGTCTCGTATACATTTCTCGATCATAATATTTACTATTAAAAAAGTATTTTATTTGTCCGGTATGCATTTCTCGTTATTATAAATGAATCATCATCATCATGTCTAAAATGGACTTCTACTACTGGGCATATCTTGTGACACATGAATTAAATCTTTTTAGATGGCCCTGGGCCCAAAGTCTCAATCGAAATAGTAGTAAATGCGGTTTTTGATAAATGTGAATTTACGGCTATTATAGTTTACCATAGTAACAATAATCTTTAAGAGTTCTCTGCCTATGGAGCTGATTAAAATGTTCAATAGCTGTTTAGCAGGCAATGAAGAACTTCTTTATCTGATTAAATCCCAAGCAACTGACTTAATTTAATGAATTTGGAATCTATAGCATAGTAGTAGTACCATTTTTCGTTTAACTCTGATATGAGGAACTATGGACGTTAGGGTCCTATAATTTAGGAACGCCTACCCCATGTTGAAAATCATAGTGTTGGTATTCACCCTAGTTTTTCGCTGGAGAAGCTTGGGTACTCTGGATACATGTACGCGGCTCAAGACCATAGGGCGTGGCCTATTCGATAGCTATGTTTTGCAGTGTACATCCATCGATCGGTTTAGCTCACGGGGTGATTTAGCTGAAAGCTAGTGTCAGAATAAAGATGTAATGCTATGTAACATATTACACGATCAGGAAATGCCGCGCAACCTGTCCCCTATGAATAAGAAGTGTGCCCACATGTGAGACTCCAAGAAGTGAGAGAGAAGGGGGTAACGGAATTAATTACTACTCGTAGGAGACATAATTATCAAACTCCCACACAGCAGGTTTGAAGACTGATAAAAATAACTTTAACCTGACCTAAATAATAACATTTAATTATGTATGTGATGTTTTATGTCATACATAAGCAAACAGTTCTTATTGAACTGGTGTTTTTCATAATTCCTACTTATTAACTTCGCTAACTAGCTCCTGGGTCTAGTGGTAACCATGTTCTACTACGAATCTAGAGGTGTTGGGTTCGAATCCCGGGTCGTGCCAAATAATTGTTACGTATAATATTTTTTTGTTAGAAAATTATCAGTATTGGCCAGAGTTAAACAATCGGTGGAGTCAACCACCGTACCACGATCCGGGTTAGTATTACTTGTTGTTAATATTACGTGCGATAAAAGTTAATCCGGCATTTATTAATGAATCAGCGTGGTGGGTCTACGCTCTATAACCTTCTCCTATTAGAAGAGGTCTGTGCCCAGCAGAAGACGTTCATAGGCTGAAGGCGATGATGGATGAAATGTACCGGTATCACACTAATGTTATCGCAAAGGTATAGCGACTATAATAGGAATGATCGGGAGATATCGGCGTGGCGTTGCGCGGTAGAGGGCAACTACGACGGGCGGATATTTTCCAGTTTAATACGCGTCGGTGCGGTGTTCCCATCATACGGGATCTCGGGTAAACTTAGCAAGTTTTATGTGCTACTAAACCGTCTCGTTCGAACTAAAATGTGGTCCTCGAAGCCGAAAAAGGAAGGCATAATTCATGTGCACGACGAACGTTGCCCGTAAGTAGCTTTTCCGTAAGCTTTGTATACAAACAAATAAATACTTACGTTGTTTGTTTGTTTACCGTATAGTTGTTGATACCAGCGCAGATAATTTTTTTTTTGCATACTCTAAATTAAACGTTGTTAAGTTTATTTTCATTCACTTTACAATTTATTTATTTATCCATACCACATCGCATAATAATATCGTTTAGTAAAACTCTTGAGTTACTGTGCGTACTTTTATTAGTCGATAATATGAAAACGTATATATATATTTAAACGTATAATATTAATATATCTTATATATATATTTCTTGTGTGCGTGTGTATGTCACCGAACTCCTCCTAGACGGCTGGACCGATTTATATGATTTTTTTGGTATACGCTTGGGTGGCACCCTGGATGGTTTAGATTCACAAATTAGCCCGACAGATGGCCCTGGGGTCCGCTAGTATATATATATTTCTTTGTGTACGTCTGTATGTCACTGAACTCCTCCTAGACGGCTGGACCGAATTGAATGAATTTTTCGGTATGCGTTTGGGTGGCACCCTGGATGGTTTAGATTCACAAATTAGCCCGACAGATGGCGCTGGGGTCAGCTAGTATGTATATCTATATATACATATATATATATATATATATATATATATATATATATATGCATTCGCTATCATTACCTGATAAAAACTTCAAGTTTGAGTAGGTATAATGCGTCCCCGTGTAAGAGACTGTAAAAATAGTATCATAATATTGAAAAAATATCACACGCGTGACTTGTACCTTCTAGTTGCCATTATAGTTAGTAGGTGGGTACGTATTTTATGATAAAATCGTAAAAAAAAAACTAAAAACGGGGATAACTACCCTCTGTCTTAAACCGCATAAGTCTTAAACCGCATAACCTTTTTTTTTAATACGAGAAATGGGCGAAGGAGGGGAAGGGGTAGGCTTTTTCATTCGTTACTGTTATACGAAATTTCACAGCAGATTTAAATATATTGTCTAGTTTGATGCTTCAGCCATGGCAAGTGCCACGCAAAGCATTTTCCAGCGGTAGGAATCAAACGCACTTGGCGTTGGACGCCGCTGTGTTGTCTCCCCCAATATACTTTTTTATAGTAAGAATTGACGGACCAAGTATATGGCCCATCCCATGACAAGTTGAAAATCACCAGCTATAAACAGAGCAACACTTCACTGTACACGCAAGAAGCACGTCCTGCTACATCCGCCCTGTGTCCGCCTCATGTACTTGTTACTACACCGGCAACCACGCCCTTCAAACTGGAACACAGCATTTAACGAAAATAAGCGTGGCGATAGTAATTCCCCGGACGAGCTCTGTCACAAAAATATTTACTACCAAAATGAATGGCAGGTCGCATTGTCATCGGCAGCCAGGTCGATGCCGAATCATCCATGGAGGTGCGCGCAGTACTCGGCAGGCAGGCAGTTTAATTTGTTTGGTGACGAAATTTCCCTTAAAAAAGCCACGCGCAAGCCTGTAAAAAAGCTCTACAGTCTTTGGTCTGCGTTAGATATTCGCGTTCCGGTACTTTGCCGCGTAAAAACGATTAGGAGTTTGGGTTTTAGTGTAAATGCCATACTGAATATATACGTACCTGGTGAAGCATAATGGCTAAAATAATTACGTGACAGAAGGTCGGAATAGCTATTATGCAGTGGTTTTCACGTCCAGTTGTCGAAATGCAAAACATAAATACAACCAACTATTCCGACGTTATGCACCTTTAGTTGTTAGGCTATAGTAGTAAAATTAAACGCTAAATTAAAATAAAATGTTGCGAAGGTGGAACAATGGAAACTTGAATTTAATTTTTATTGCCAAGAGCTCCTAAATGGAATTAATTCAATTTTGCTACCTTTGAAATTTTCCATGGGAATCAGGACTTGAGGCTTCATGTAATTCACTCAACGTCAAATACTACCCAAGTTATATTCAGGCTAAGAGCATGGACACATTACCATGACGACGCGACGTGACGTCACGCCGATACCGTGACGTTTGAACTCGGTGCGTCAACGCTGCTACATGGTACAATCGATGACGGTTACGCCCCTGCTTTCAGTTGGTGGATCATTTTCGTACCGTCTTTAATTGAATTTTGATTGTTGCTAAAGGCTCGTATTTATTAAAAGACATATTTAAAAAAATATTATGTCGATTTATTAAGATAACAACTGGTTCGAGAACAAAACATTGCATCGCTATTTTACAATAAAAGCCGCGACGCGACTTTTTACCGATTCTTTCACGGTGTTTCGGTACGGTACCTACTTTAAAGATTTTAAACTAAGCTAATCGACATTTCTTAAATATAGTTCAACCGGTACATACTATTTCGACCCAGTTGCATGATCGTGGTCACGATGGGGCTGCGTAGGTACGAGATGTCAAGTTGGATGTCACTGGCAGAATCTGACTATCCGCTTTCGTGTTCTTTTCGTTTACCTATAGGAAGGATTTTTTTTATAACTATAACCTTTGTACTTCATTAAGCTTTCTTTTTGCGTAAAATTAGTAATATAAGCCTGCCTGGTAAAGCAGCGCCACCTCCCGGCTCAATTCTTTTTTCAAACCAACCAGGAACCCATTGAAATTTACATATAAAATTGTATTAAAACGGACCAGCTCTTTAGGATGAGCTTGGGGACACGTGCAGAAGAATTATGTATACAGGGTTAAATAAAAAAGACCAGAAAGTTCTTGGCCTGTAGTTTCTGTCATTAAAACTAACAGCAAAGTTGGACGACTTTTCAAAATTAAGTATTTATTTATTTCATACAAAACCATAATGTTATTTATGTAAAATTACAATAAACTGTGAAACTAAATACATGTGATTCGACAACGTCGCGTAGTCGGGTCTCCTTGTCACAATAGAGTGAAAGTAGACGATGTTACATTACAGAGTAGGAGCAAGTAGAGTATCAATGTATAATATTGAACAGTGAACATTTCACAAACTATCGATTTAAAAAAAGTTTTAGAACAAAAGTTGTTAGTTTTAATGTAAACGACTAAAGTCCGAGAGCTATCTGTTATTTTTTGTTTTACATAGTATATATGTATTTCACTCTCCGTTTGAACCTTCACTAGACTTTCACGAATATTTGAAGATCTAAATAAATCAAATCGATCCATCCGTTGTCTTCATATAAATGAAGATAAAGATTATCGCAATCGATAGTTTTGTATGCCAAATTGAGTTTCTTTTGGCAGGGCTCATCTACGGGATATTCGAGATAGGTCAGTACTTCGCCTGTTTGAAGCTGCTGACATTGGAGGTGGAGTATTCCCCGGTGCAGTGGGCGTGGGATCTGTGCCGATGCCGCCGGGCGCTACCGACTCTTCTTCTTCTTCTTTGCTCTGGGATCAGAGAGGCGATTGCGTAAGAAAACCTTATTTATTTATTGTTAAAACTTAAAATTTATGGTTTCATTTGTCAAATAGTAAACTCAATTTTAAAAAAACAAAAGATAAATCATCAAGACCAGTGAAGTTCGTTTGGCCATGTAATTTTTGTTTTAATTAATTTGTTTAAATTATGAAAGTATTTTTTGGTGGAATAAATAAGATGGCTCGAAGATTTACTTTATTTTTATTTTCAAGTCACCAGTCAACTTAAGCGATTCACTAAATGAACAATTTGACACAATACGAATTACCTATACTTGTCTGTGACCTATTCTATAAATTAATGATCCATCCCTCTAATGGCCGTACAGGTACAGAGTATAATTGTCAATAACTAAGATTTATACTCTGGGTGAATCATAAATATCAATTATCAACTTACCTACCTACATAAAATAAATACACCAACTATACGGTGAGTTTTATAAAGCTTTGACGTGTTCTTCTGAACTATTCACTCATTGGAAGTAAAAGTTTCAACTTTTAGTTCCCTTTGCGCGCGAATCACACATTTTCCGAATGGCAGAACTAATTTCTTGTCAATGGGAAAATGTTTTAATACTTCACTGTAAGTAATAAATCGAAGTTCAGTAAAGTTTGTTAGTTCATAAATAGCCTTTGACATGTACTTCTGAACTGAAATTTATCAACGTTCACTTCTCTTTGCGAGTTCACTTCTCTTTGCGAGTTCAGTTCTCGAGCGAAACACACATTTTTCATACGAATGAACTAATTTCCTGTTAATGTAAAATGCTAAATTACTTCATTGAAATTTATGAATTTATGTTTTATAAAGCTTGTTAACTATCAACAAATGAAACCATAATGCTCACTTATGAGTACGTCACGTCAGATTTTAGTTTTGTTCGCTGTTGAAAATTGTAAAATAGGTATGCCTACACCCTACTGAAAGAAGTTTAATGAAATAGTCATACAAACGAGCGTTCATTTGTAGAACTTCTTGGCGCAACGGTTTCAAGCTGGAGGTTCCGGGTTCGATTCCCGGCAGGGAAAATTGGAGAATTTATGATTTATGAATTTACTCTGGTCTGGTCCGATGGGAGGCTTCGGCCGCGGCTAGATACCGACTAAGACGTGCCGCTAAGCGATTTAGCGTTCCGGTACGATGTTCCGGTATGTTGTTGCTTATACTTTAACGTATAACAGCTGAAGGGCCCTGACATGGCGTTTAGTTTTAGCATGGTTACTTGTAATGTCCTAAGCAATTCATAAAAAGTCAGCTAAGAGACAAAAAAAATATTTATGAAAAAATTTGTTAAACTTAAACAAGAAGATTAAACAATGACGTGTGGTTGCTTCGAATATCTTAAACAATTTTAAAAGAGTCAGCGAAGAGAAAATTAATTATTTTTAAAAATAATAGTTAAACTCAAAGGAAAAGAAAGGCTTTAAGGAAAGATTACAGCAAAAGTTTTAAAAAAGTTAGGACGGGAGCTGTCCAGCGCATCAACTAACCCTATTGTAAAGAATACCGCGTTTCTTAGAAATTATACCTTCCTACGCTCCTATCGCCGCACTATAAAGCCTTGAACTTAAATACTGTTTAAACTAAAAACATTTTCTAACATCTTGTACTTCTGCTTTGACTTAAACTTAAACGCAAATTGACCGACTTTAGTATGCATAGCTCTTAACGCGCTCTCTAGAAATATGGTACCATCAATAATAATTTTAATCTCCTAATAGCATTGCCCACAATACACGTGTTGAGAGATATATAAAATTACATACATTTTCCGGGCGTTTTTGATACTTGACGGATAGAGCCTATATATACATATATGCACGCGGCATAAATAATACCTTTAGCACGGCTAGCATGGGCAAAAATAATTTATCTTCTCCCAGAGCATTATCAACTTTCAGAGCATTGGCGCACAAGTAGAAATAATTTATTTATTTATTTATTTATTAGCTTTTCAAGGGAAACAAACAGTACTATTACACATAAAAGTAATGCCGTATTTTTGTATCACATAAACCAATGAAGTTCCCACAACTTGGTTATACATATAATACGATAACATTAACCACAATTGCTTAGGAATAAGTACCTAGCAAGCAATTATTATACAAAAAAAGAAAGAAAAAATTAATTAAAACATAAATGAAAAACTAAAACTTTAAAGCTTATAATACTTATTTAGCCATAATAAATTTCCTAAAAGTGTCAATTTTGACATGAAAAATATAATATCCAAATAACATATGTGTAATGTTCAACGGGGATAAACTTCTCCTATTCCATGTTCCCGTGCTTTAGCAGGTGGACACGTTAATTATATCCCCTATCAGGGGATATAATCGGGGGATATAATTTTTGACTCCGTCCTATGCTAGCTCTGCTGGTGTGCGTTAGAAGGTATCAATACGTGCGGAAACGTGTATCCGTTTAGGAAACGCTCCTTATTTTCGCATATAAGAACACTGCATGCATAGGCCGTAGGGTGAATAGGGTAGGTATGGCTGAACATCGTAATATTTATAGAGCTCATATAAGTTTTACGTACTTATAACACTTATAAGGCTTGTAACACTTCCACTTCCATTTAGATAAATTTAAGCCAGCTCAGATCAGATCTATGGTATTATGGTAGCATAGTAGGTACTATAACCATCTATTGATATGAAGAACTAAGAAGTCGCCCAGCTCGGCAGTACAAGTGGATAAATAGTCAAAAGTTTTGAACTCAAAGGACCGAGTAAATAAGTGCATTCCTCAAACATGATTCGTAAAAGTATGTAGGAAATATTTCTCTCACAATTTCTCATACGTTCTTTGAGCTTTTGCGAATTCTTCAGAGCTACTTTTACTACGTTTATTTTCCTTTGCGGATTTTACCCACATATTCCATATACATACAATAAAATTGAATTTAGCTTTAGTTAGATTACTTACATAATATTCTGTGTAACTGAACAGATTATGTGGATCACTTTTATAAGACACCATGTATGTCATATTTAAATACTAGCTGTTTATAATATAAAATACCGGTTAAATTTATACGGTACGAAGCAATACATGAGCGCAGGATTTCTGCCTGGGCAGCTTCTCTTTAAATGAGGTAGTTGTTGAGGTGTTGTTTTTTTTTTTATACTACTACAAGTTAGCCCTTGACTGCAACCTCATGAGTGATGATGCAGTCTAAGATGGTATTGGGCTAACCCGTTAGAGCGTATGGCAGTTATTAAACCCATACCCCTAATCGGTTTCAACGCGACATCGTACCGGAACGATAAATCGCTTAGCCGCACATCTTTGTCGGCAGGGTGGTAACTAGCCACGGCCGCAGCCTCCAACCAGACCAAACATTCATTAATAACTATTAGTTAGTACCTACACGAACTAGGAAAAATAGCGTTCGATTTAATTAAATCTATGTGCATTTTAACCAAGATGTTTTTCTCTTTCCAACAGGAGCAGAGTTATTTCAGTGAGCCTGAAATAGATTCCGACTACCACCACCAGCACGTTCACAACAAGAACAAAGTAAGTTGCTATTAAAAAGAGATTTGTGTTATTGTTACATGTACTGTTTTTATATACTTTCACAGCCGTTTCTGAACTTTATTTCAATAAATATTTATAATATTTAAAATCAAGCGTGTAAACAATTGAAAATTATACTTTTACATATTCGAATTATATCTCGGAAGAGATGCACCATGAGATATAGATGTCACGCCTAACAGTGTTAATAAACCGATGGTAGCATATTAAATTAATGTTACAAACTGTTTTAATGAGTAGATAACGGAACTAGGTTGTGCATAATTTACAGTATTATTTGTTATTCACTAACTTTAGCTTTTGTTTATCTGGATTTTATATAGATAAAGCACCTGGATTTTTAGCTTCGATACTGCGAGAAAGAAAGACCAATCAACTAAAACAATTTCGCTTTTTATAATATTGGCATTGAACTAGTATTGATTATGGCGGTTTTACTTTCTTTAAGTTCATATGACAGGAATTAAATATATTACAGTTTATTCCCATAATAGCTGAGAAAAGTGAAGCTTATAATAAATGCCTACTAAATGAGGCGTATACTGGCGACATGAGTGAAATATATTTTTTATTTATTCATGAAAGTCTGATTCGCAAGTAATTTAAAAGAAAAATCAATCCGGAATAAGGCTTAATTATTTCACTTTACGTCTCATGTCTTATAATGAAAAATAAGTCGCAATCTCAGTCTTGCATAAGCATAAGATCGTTGATGAACAGTTATTATGTGCTTGTCTATTACTCTCTGTCGTATTAGAAGTAGAATGATTCGGTTTAGCTACTGATATCTGAAGCAAACATTTAGGTTAGCAAATTTTCTCAATCTGTTGTAGAGACCCGCTGGCTGGTACAAAATTTTAGCTAGTTGAAAGTTAAGACAGGTGGTATTTGACCTGCAGATGGGCACGAGGCCTAAGAAATAAACAGTATCTAATCAACAATTCAATAATTAGATTTCGCAGGCTACTAAAACTCAAGGAAAAAATAACAATTTCTATGGTTAATTTTGTTCGCTTTAGTCAATTTCCGTGCCTCAAAAGGAAAAAAGAAATCATAGGATGATTCCTTTGATCGTCCGTCAGTGTGTCAGTCTGTCAAGACCCTTTTTCTCACGCACGTAAAGAGGCATGTAGTATACATTAATATCAAATAAGGCCATATTGCATTTATTTCTTGGATATTAAAACCTATTGGGTAGGTATTTCCGCAATTTGGACCTGGTTTCATGAAATTTAGCAAGAAGCTAAACAGTAAGTAAAGGGAGAACGGAAACCTCAGTGCACGAGTCCGACTGACTGTTACCTGGTTTATATTGTATATTTCAGTACCTTGTTTCATTTGATTTGAATCTAAATTCAATCGTTGGTAGAACGCATTTCACAGGATAAATTACAGCGTCTTCGCAGGTAAGTTTTGTTTTCTTTTTTACTACCCCCCCTTTATTGATTATTTTGTTTCCTCCACTTTCTATTTCAGCATTTCTTTATCTTTAAGGATTGATCGTGTTTTAATGCATTTAGATGTGCACATAGCTAATAAAAAAGACAAATACGTACTTTATATTATTTACTAACATTCATGGTAACAAATATTCACATTAACCTTAAATATAACTATAAACAAATTACAACAGTAGAAGTTGAAGTTATCTTAGGGCTACAATAAATAAAATAACACGAGATGGCAAGTTTTATGAATACACATTCCTTCCACAAACTTAACCTGATTATGATAAACGAATGTGGAAACTTGAAATACCAAGCAAATAAAAGCTTTATGCCTATATTTAAAATTTTGGCTTTTACAAAATTTACTTATCTTAAGCAGAATATTAATACTTTTGGGTCGTAAAGCAACAAATCTTAATAAGAACCCAAAAAAGAAAATTAAAGTCGTGTGTTTAGTACTTATTCCTAAAAAAATAACGGTATAAACTGAAAATGGAAGTTGCCCGTTGTACAATTCGCTCAACTGCCAGAATTAACTAGTAACTTGACTTTTTTTGGAAGATAACAATTTAGAATGCTCGACATATCGGCAGGCCTTTGTAGTAATGAGCGCCGCTAAAAAGTTTTTTCGATGTACTTCTCCAGGAAAGAACAAGTGCCTTCTTAAAGGGTTCCGGAGTGCATCCGCTGCATACTTGCATTACCGCCTTGACTTCAGCCTCCGCAGGCTCTCTATCGTCGACCTGTAAAAAGTTGAAACGTTCTCTTAACCCGGATCAGGAGTTTATTTTTGTATATACCTATCTCGGAAAAAATTTACAAAAGCGAACTTAATGCCTTGAACTATTTTCTTCCGGTTAACCTTGATAGACGTGGAAAGTGAACAGGCTTTTTTCATTCCATAAAGTGAATTATTTTAGTTTTCGTACGTTGTCAATAAGCAGAAATCGACTTTATCAAAAATTACTACGACTTTAGGTACGGGATCGCATTCTCAGCATCTTCAGCCATTTTTGTTTTTAAATTTTAATAGAAAAATATCAGTGTTTAATAAAGAAATACTTACACTTGCTCTTTGCAAGTTTTGTACGGGTAGATTTCCAACTACCCCAGCAAGTCCATCAAGCAAAGATTGTTGGAATAGAACATCATCGTCTGTTTCATCGAGTAAATCCGAGCTCAATAGAGCTTCGTCAACAATAGACCCGTCCGACAGCGCTACAAGGCCTCGTTTATCTTTTCTAGCTGTAAACCACACATACAAAATTAATGCATTATTTTATGAAAATATACTCGTACAACGTGTCTTGTATATAGGGTTATATGAGAGCATGTTGTGACCTCGTAACAAATAAACTATATTAACAATTAACTTGCCATTAACTTGCCAAAGTTTACAGAATGAAATTCTGACTGACATATGTTAGTCAAGATTATGTTAATAATGATTAAAATATATACCCACCGCCGCTTAATTCTTCCGCGAGTTCTATTTCAGGGTTATCTCTTTTATCGCGTTTTTTTGAGTCTCTCTTAAAAACATTGTGTCCAGAAGTATCGTCTATGTATTGAACATTAGCCGGATTTATCAGAGATCCTGAAAGGACTACAGAAGTTCCCTTTGATTGTCCAAATGGCCTAGTTTCATATCTTTGACCTTGCCCAATTTGACTCACAGTTAGACCAGCAACAGGTATTGAAGGAGAAGGAATGTTTCCATTTATTTGATTTAATGTGGACACTGGTTGAATGTGGTTGAGAAGTTGCTCGGATACTAATCGGTTGCCAAATTGGCCATTAGCGTACTCCTGTTGAAGCTGTATACCATTCGGAAGCTGAACAGGGACTGTTTGTTGTGTAGGACGGGCCAAGTTGAGGTTGGCAGGTCTTTGCAGTTGACCTCCAATCAAAAAGTTTCCATTGCCAATAGGCGTCGCTTGCGGTGGTGGTGGCTCTGTAGCGGCTTGAGTTGAAGCCTCAAGCGCTGTGCCATCGTGCTTAAAATGATGCGCGTGATGATGCTTATGGTCTCTGTGAGCTTTGCCAGCCGTGAGCGCAACATTATACAATTGCAGCATAGTAATTTCTCCAATCAATCCTGACTGTTCTGGAAATAGGCAACCAAATTAATCCACATATCTTCTCAATACTGTTCAATCGTTAGCATAATTCGTAATTCAAATGTATGTACACAAATCTCTTCACTTAACTAAATATAGCTTAAAGTAAGTGCTCTTGCATCAACCATTGTATAGATCACAAGTTGTAGATCTGGCAATTAAGATTATTTAAAGCAACAGTGTAAAATAGCCAAATTAGCAACATCTAAAAAATGCGTATTGTTTAATGTGTGTAAAGATGAACTTATGAATGAGAGGATTCTATACATACTTAGAATTGGCTCCGAGCCGTCTTTTGTGTATAACAAAGATTGCTCTTGTCCACTGACAATAGTACCGCCACCCTTTATGACATGACCGACAAGCTGCAAGAAAAAAACCTAGTTAAATAATATTCTCCAGGCAACTAATAAAACGCTTAGTAATAAAAACCAGGGGCAAAATGCTTAACGTCAAAATGGGGAAAGGGACGCCGAAATTTCCCCATACGCAGTTTCCGTTTGTCTATTTCGCTTCGATAATCCCTCGATACTACTCGAAAAACTATCAACTAGAAATTTATCTGCAGTATAACTAACTTTAACATATAAATATCTCGTAGTATGAGCTCGATAAATACTGAGTATTTTAGTTACAAATTAAGTTAAACATTTATACTTTACAGACAAACACTGCGGAATTAGGCTATCAGCCCAAAATCGGCTCTAAAATTTATTTGAAAACAACATATTGTAAATTGTTACTATTATTATTTCAAACGTATTTTTTGGGATGACAAGCGCAGTCAAAACAACTTTTCGAAGGACTTCGTTGATGATGATTAAAAACTTCATCTCAGCAACGAGACAGGCATAATAAGTAACTACTTGATAAAGAAACGAGAATACTACTGTGAGTAGTTGTAGAAGCGTCGAAAACGTTTTCATACAGTTGCAACAAGTGTGCTGTGTTTATTTATCACATGGCCATAAATATGTGGTGAAATTATTTATGGTTACTTTTTAGCTGATTTTGCAGTTGACCCCGATAATATGATTGTAGTATATTATATTAAAAAAATGTATTATAAATAAACATCCTGTGTAACATCCTGCCGAGCGGAAATCAAATGTGATATAATATAGAAAAGCAAAGATTCAATTTCCGGTGCTATATGACTTCCGGTACGAAGATAGGACAAGTTCTTAGAAGTTATCATAAATAAATCGCAATCCTAAGTACGAACATATTTTGTTTAGTTATTGATCGTATATAGCTCTTGTTTTGGAAATAAATATAGTTTAGACGTCAGTAGTTCTGCCTTAAAATAGGATCCAGTTGGCCAATACAGTACTGACCAAATACACTGTAAAAAAGACAGATATTTCAACAAAAACATTAGTGGAGGAAAGCTGTACAACTTAATGTGTTTTATCTTAACGTAACGAAAATACTAGCAAAAAGGGATTAATTACTTAAAATAAACCCTAAAACTAGAAAAATTGTTTAAACTTACCCTATTATGAAAGCCTCTGCCAACACGTTCAGCGTTTACCCAAATTTGCCATTCGCCAGTTTTTCCGTTCCAAGACTGGCATGAATGATACCAACTGCAAACATAATACGAGCATTTGTATCCGTTTTAACGATTATCCACCGAATAAATAACTCATCATTGGCTCAAATTAACGAATGCTAATTTGAGCCAATGATGAGTTTTATAACCGAGTTCTGCTGTTCCCTTAATAGGTCTGAGTCGGACAATCTCGTGGTTCGAAATTCTAAATAATGCTTTGAAAATTATATTTTTCATTAAACTATTATTCATGTATAACAACATTTATCCTAAAGAGTATGATAAAATTGTCTCTGTGTATAATAAAAACTGAGTATGAATAAATATTTTTAGCTAATAGGACAATATATTAATAAGATGCCCCTTGATGCACCTCTCCTCATCTGTATTTTTAAATGAGAATTATTTTTTCAGAATACGATGTAAATGCAAGCACGTCATGCATGGGTTGCTAAACAAATAATAACCAATTCGAAATAGTCTGGACCTTAATACTACATGCCGCATGCCAATATATAGACACATATATATTTTCATAAAATTATTTAAGACTTCTTTCTTTTTAGATGTATTTTAAAATTTCAGAATGTTTGAATCATAAGATAATCACTTTTAAATCATAAGTGTTTACGATAGTAATTATATAAAGTATCGATTTTCAAAATATTCATGTTATCAGTAGAGGTATTCAAGTAATTTTAAATTAAATTAGAGAAGGATTAGGATTTTAATGGTAGAAGGCTAAAGGCCTTTAGCTTAGAAGTTAACCAGTAGACGTTGCGTATGCATATATACATCTTAATTATTGTTCCTGTAATTTAAAATGTAGTTTAATTTTTTTATAGTTAGGTCTTGTAGATGAGAATTACGATTAAGACGTTTTGAATCTGTAGATGAGAATTATAAGTCTCTACGATATTTATATCTAGTATCAAGTTTAAATCTACTCATTCTACCAGTAGAGCTGTTCAAGTAGTTTTCAATTAAATTAAAGTACTTAGTGATAGTGACTTAGTTAGTAGTTTTGTTCCTTACATTTTTGCTGATTTTTAATGATTGGAGGCTGAATACCTCTAGTTTTGTAGTAATAAGTAGACATACCGTATGTATTCGATATGTTTAAATATAAGCTGATAAAATTGTAAACATCTTCTGTCTTATTCCTGCTATTTTAGATGTAATTTCTATTTTCAGTAGTTAAGTAATTGTAATTAATTGTCCTTTACCTAGTTATCAAAACTAATATTTCGAAGTTTCTGATAAATTAAATATTCATTTTTAATGTCCCAAGCCCATCGATATCCCGGTAAATTAGGCGTTGCTAAATCATTTTAAATTGCACTAAATTGGTGCCCAACTCATTGATTATTCTGAAATACTAACTGCCATTGGACTTTGGGAATTTAGTGCACTAAGTCATTTAGCAAAACCTAACTAAACAGATTTTTTTTATGAATTGTTTCTTAGTTTAAATTAATAAAATTTTGAATACCAAATAATGTATAGTTAAGAATGTGAGAACAGTTAAGATATAAAGTCAACGTCACAATTGTTTCGTAATGCATTTGTCTTTAGTAAAAAAAAATGCAGTTACAAGAAGGTAACTATTTTTAATTTCGTTTATAACGAAATCTGCACTTGTAAAATGAATTCTCTAGAAAAAAGTCTTCGTTTCTCAGGCCATCAATATTTAATTTAAGTCAAGTTTTCAAAACTTCATATATTGGCGAACAATTATTCAAAAAAATTAAGGTTTGCAATTATCAGATAAAGTTTACATCCTAATTATAATTTGATGACTGTGTTTTCAAATTAAAAAAAAACCTAATTGAAATGTTCTTACCTTTTTAAACAGCACTATTGGCAAGATGTATAAACACTGTTTGTAGTTAGAAGCTTGCTACTAGTGCTATATTCACAGACCGATTACGATTGTCATAAAACGTACAATTAAATATGAATAGTAGATGGCTTAAAATTGGGGTAATGCAATGTGTTACATAACGGCTGCCGGCATAAATCCCAAGCGTAACGAGGAGGGATGCAGTTGGAGCGTTCCAAAGTATATTTTTCAAGACCACAACTATTAAAAAGTTTTGACCAAAATTTTCAATAACCTAACGCTATGGTTCGCGCTATAGGGGCTCTGGCAAGTGAAAGAGAGTTCGCATTCATCGAAACGAGATAGCAACATTCGAAAACGATGTGCACGACGTCGTCTGTAACGTGCGTCGATGCAAGATAGCAATACTATGATGAACAGATTGTTCTTCAGATGCTGGTTCTTCTTTATTCAAATCACATCATCATCCATCGGAGTAATGCATTTTATTACAACATTTCAACTTACGAATGTAATAAAGAACACATCTAGATAACAGTTTCTGAAATATGGCATTTTCGATCGAGTGATGTGAAAAACATGTTTGATTGTGCGTTTTATTTTAATAAATCCTATTATTGTAATAAGACAAAGAAAAATGTTATTTGATATATTCCTGTTTATTATCTACTACACTTAGGACTTAATAAAAATACTCTTAAATATATGAATCAAGTATTTTTTTTTCAACGGGGTTATACCAACCCTACCTAATGATTTATAAAACTCCACAGTTATATAATTAATTTAATTAATACAGTAATTGGCACTCTTATTATGAGTTTTGCACGACAAAGTCGTAGTCGTTTTCATAGTGGCGTATTGTAAGGCAACCTGTACTCTGATTCTCCATGGCATTACAATTTCACTGCGCACAAAATGCATTTTATACCTCTTGATACAAATACTGATAATTTTACTGTGAACAATTGGAATGTAATAAAGAATCAAGAGTTCGGAAAAAACTTTTAACCACAAATTGTGTTGTAAAAATCCGACAGACATAAATTTACACCACAAGAATAGTATTTCTTTTTATGTAGCTACGCCATGCAAAGATAATAAGGTGTCAGTAGCCTATTCCGGTGAATTCACATCTAATGATAACTATTCTATTTATTCGCACCTGTGATAGAATAATAATTTTTAAATTCCTAACATAGCCCATCCCTTATATAAGTACGCCATTGCGTACATAATTAACGTAAAACTTTAACGTCAGAGTAAAATTGACTGAAAGTTCCTTGTTTTAGAGCTTAATTTCATATACATCGCTACATCCACCGCTCCTAACTGGACGTTGTGAAATTAAAATCAGTATCATAGAAAGGATGGCATCATAACGAGGAACACTTTCCTTTGACGTTACATTAAGGCCCGTATAAATTATCAGACATCGAGCTAAGACCAGGTCATCCAGTTCGGTCTTAAGCAAACAAGGACCGATGCTTGAGAACTAAACTCAAGGTCGGATTATTTATACCAACCTGAGTAAATTAGGGTACAGATTTCGAACAAATAACTGTCGACTGGTTGCTTGCGAACCATAAGCGTTTCCTAGATGTAACGCTCAAGGTTATTGTAGTCACTATATCATCATTATCCTCGTACTCAATGATCATTTAAGTATATTTGGATCGCTCATCGTGGCGTCGCAGCTTGCATCTTAGTACATCGAGCTCAACATAATATAGGAAATGGTAAGGCAAACTACAAACTTTGATCTGGCGATAGTTTAGTCAGTGGCTTGAAAGTTATAAACAACAAGCGTGTGGTCAGTTCATTTCAAAACTCTCACTAACACTATCGGCCTATCGATTAGTTTGTGGCATACGAAGGGTCGTATGTCCTTCGAGAGTGGACGTAAGAACATTTTTATCCAACAACACATCTCTTAACAACTTTTATATCTATACAATGAGGCATCTTTATCTTGATTGTCACATAACAGGCTCACTATAAGAAAATATATTTCTTTTAATAAAGATGATAGGAAAACAAACAGTTTTTTTTTTTTTAATAAATCAGACAGTATTATTAATCAGTTAGGGGGAAGCGTATTTTGATAAAAAGGTTGTCTCGTCCACATAATGTAGAAATAAACGCAGGTTTTTGTTAAAAGTTGACGAAATCCGAACGGATTGTCTAAAAATTTTTAAAATAACATCCAATAGATATGATTGTTAAAAATAAGATGGTCATAAAATTACAATCACATTCAGTTATATGTTGCTAGACTTAAAAAGATCGAGACTACCATAGGCTAAGTATCCACTCTATCCATAAAAGCAAAACTAACAAGTTATAGCATTACATGCAATGAACAGTAGGTCTCCAGCTATCGTTCATCATCATCATCATTCTCAGCCACAAACGCATTTTTAATACATTCGATAACTGAAGAGAGATTTGTAAGAAAAAATCTTCTGTCACGTCCTGACTAGTCCTGATATGATAAATAATAAAAAATCTTTTAACAAGTACCTCCTGTTTAATTTTACTACTCAAATAGATAAAAATGTGCTTGAACACAAAAATATAAAAGAGAATTAAGGGTCACAGGTGCAAGTCGTTTCAAGCAAATAGTAAACAAATCCAGTAAAATAATATATTAGAATTATTTCTTAAAGTTAACCCGATACTTAAATAATCGCTACCTTAGAGACGAGTTTGTTACCTGAAACCACCAGCCTGCATTTGATCAATGGTTTAGTGTTTACCCTACTATCATGCTAAAGAAAGACTGCAAAGTTGTAAGGTGATGATGATGAAAATAATATAATTTGTTCACGGGGGCGTTTGGACTAAGCCCTTGTCCCAAAAGCCCACCCAAGTCTGAAACTTCGATGTCATCCTCCCATCTTTCGCGATCGCCTCACCTCCCCGATGACACTGTTACAACCCTTAAAGTGGTTTCAGTTACTATCGAAAATTTAAACCGATGCAACTGATTCCTGACAGAGACAAATAAATATTAAATTTCACTCTTTGAAACTACAAGTGGATAATTTAGTAAGTAAGAGATTACATTCAATAGTCTATTCTCGTATTATCCCATAACGGATATTGGCAGATTTTTCATTTTTGATGTGCATCACATTTTGACATGACAACGTCTTATAATTCGATGGAGCCGGCTGCACGCATGAAAAAACATGACTTATGCGGCGTTACCTCGCTCTGAGGCGTTCCATTCAAGGCTTGAAGTGCAAGCGAGAGCGCGGAACGAGCGACAAAAAGGCACAGTCGGCCTCCGCGTTCGACATCTGTCTCTCTCCTACTTGAGTGAGCGATGCGTCCGCGTGGACAGCTTCTATACAATAAAACATTTACATGTTTTCGGCAAGGATGAAGTGCAGTGAAAAGTGAATGTGGTGTCAATTGTTTATAGCAACGATAATATCTATCAAACAAATAAAATTAAAATTTTCTTTTGAAAAATGCAATTCCATCAGTATTTCTTACGACGTTGTCACGTTCAACTATCGTCAGTAAGCCGACCTTACAGACAACCAATTTTTTTAAATGAAAAGCAGCCTATCGAAGCCCTGCAAAGATATCCAATATTACAAAATTTAATCTAGAATATCGAATGTTGCGGGCACATATTTCTTTATGACTCTTTTGACTACAGCGGATCTAGGACTTCTTGGTTGTGGATAGGGTTTTTAATTTATTTTTAAAATGTGCATTGTTGTCCTGGTTTTTATTCTTTGAGTACAGAGATAGATTTTTTTATTACAAGCTCCTAACCGGTTATCGGTAAAGTTAGTCTAACATAATATTTAAATATACTGAACTAACTTTTTTGGTACCTGACATAAAAAAATCTCTCCTTTACTGAAGTGGCAAATACGTACGAAAATTAATTTCTGTGAACTACTAGCGACGTGCTTTACATTTAATTTGTCGGCACACGACGTAAATAGATGTATATATTCTAAAGCCATCACCTAAAAGATCTGGATAAAAAATATGTATCTACCTTAACAGAAGGTTTTTATTTACTTTTTTTGTGATTTATACCGCCTAATATGATGTTAACCTTACTTAATACGTTATACTCCTTAATTTTCAATTAGGCAGACAGCAGGGTTATAAACCAATACATTTTTCCATAAAAAAACAATTATTTTTAAATTTTTGCCCCGTAAAAAGAACACTGAACTTACGAGTATATTATGTCGTAAGATGAAAAATTACAATGTCGTTTAGCTTCTCGACCTACCGTGAAATTTCACATTCACTTGATATCAATTACCATACTTTTGTAACACCGCATTGGCTGAATCCTATAGATTTCTTGTCCTAAAATAATGGATAGGCACTCTACAATTCACACGGCAGTTGAACCGCAAAATTCTTTAGCTTTTTCTTAACATTTTTTAAATCACATTGGATTACTAGCTATAAAAATTTTGATTAGTCCCTAAATGGAAAGACCTATTTCCAGCACCTAAATCTGTTCCATGAATTATACGTTATCAGGTCACATACCTACGATAATATGACATCTAATTTATAAAAGCAAAGTTTTAAAAACACTGTTAAAAAATCTTTTCATATTATAATAAAAAAAATATCAGGGTGATTTAAGCGGATGCCCTCGACTCCGGCCGTGTAGAATTAATAATTTCCCGGGTTCTTGAGATGAACTTACTTATGCCTTTCTCCAGAAAGGCAGCTTCCGGCAAATTTTAATTTCCTTAAGATCAGTTCGATAGTTCAAACGTCATAGACTTTGACTGAACTTGTACAATGACAATCACACATTATAATTTAAAGTTATTAGATGAGCAAGCTGGTTATAGCTTTTACTTTTATTTATCGATTACTTACTCCTTTATACTATAATAGGACTTTTCTATAAGCTTACGTTTAATACAAACTGTGAACTTTATAAGTGATATCTCCAAGATGGGTAGTTTATTGTAGACTTGTATGCAATTTCCTATAAACGAAATATGAATTTAATGTAACCTAGTATATTGCACTGTAAGCTTATTCTTACTCCTAACGTTCAAATTATTGCAGTCACATCTTTTCATTAAACACTTATACTGTCATTATTTTAAAATCTTTAAATTTATCTCTCAATTACTCTCTTGCACCCATTTTGTAGATCGAGCGGACAGCCCTCTTCTGCAGCACGAAAATAGTGCTAATATTAGCAGCATTACCCCATAGTTCCACATGACATAATAATGTGAAGGTAACTATAATAGACCAGCCTAGCAGTTTCTACGTCGGTCATATGGTGTATCTTCTTTACAGCATAGGCAGCAGAACTCAGCCTGTTCGATAAATTATTTACATGAGGGCCCCATTGAAGTTTAGCATCTAACGATATTTCTCGAAAAACTGTCGTATCCATCAGAAAATTTTCTTATTATTAAGTAATGGTTTTCACGTGTTTAACATTTGGTAAAGTGACTTGTTTTTTTTCCGTTAAGAACCAAATTATTAGGTTCAAACCACAAAACCACTTTAACGAGAGAGTTGTCTACGTCGTCAACTGATTCACGTCGATTTATTTTAAACTTGGTGATGTCAGCAAACAGAACTATCCCGTGTTTGTCCTCGGCAAGGTTACTATAATTATATCATTCTACTAACTATTATAAAATATGGTACATACTTCTACTGATAATTTTAAATGCATTTAACTTTCTAACTCATTTATCAATAATTTAAAATAAAATCTATTGATTAAAAATAAAATCATACGTTACAGTTATCTTCTTTTACATGACACATGTAAAAGAAGAAAACAATGTACCTACTTTAATCGTTTTTACATTACGTATACGTACTGTTAGTTAGAATAAAAACTTTGCTCATTTTATTGATGATTTTAAATTTAAATGTAACTTTTCAGTTTACTTTCCAGTTTTGTAATATTTGAAATTCGAATATCGGTTCGATATAGAGGTCGTTGAAAATCCGAGCATGTCCTATCTGTCGCGCAAAAATGTATGATACAATAAAGTTTGTTATGTTTTAAGCTGGTATCTCCAGTTATATCATATATTTTTAAAATATAGTAAGACTTACGTATTAAGCTTCAGCGGATAGTTGAGTCTGAAATATGTTTGTCCATGCACTGCCGTGCTGAAGTAGCTAGCCTCTTTTGTGTTTGATACCATCACAGAGATCTCCTTCGGACTGTCTCCAACTGAAATGATAAAATTACCTTTATATTTTGTTTGATAGCACAATTCCTGAGGTATGATATGAAACCTATTAAACTTTTACTCCTAAGAGGGGATGAAAGTTTATAAAAAGAGATGTAAATTGTAGGTTGACAACTAAAAAAAATATTTACGCGCACGCGTTGATGCTTTGAAGTGAGTTCTTTGAAATCTTTTGAGGTGAATTATTTTGTGTTAGTATATTACTTTCAAAAGAGGTAACCGATATTACATTTCCGAGACAGTAAATTGAAACCTTTAAAAGCGCATTCTACATGACTGGTTAAATACTATTTACATTTCGGAATGGAGATGTTAAATATAATTTCATATGTAAATGTTTTAAATTTGAATGTTCATAATTATTTTTGAAATTTGAGTGACAGTGAAATTTTCCATTTAGCACTGAAGCGCTATTGTTAATAAGGTAGATGTTGTCTGTATTGACCAAACATACGAGTACATAACTCGCATGTCACACTTAAACTGGCCTGTACTTTAAATTGAATTTTATCTCTGTTAGTCAAAAAGTCTAGAATTATTCTCAGCGTGCTGACTTGTGAGGGTTTTAGCAGTTAATTAGTAATGTTATAAAATCTCGGGGCACAACTAATAAGTATATCCACCAGTATAGAAAACTAAATTGTATTGTTATTTATGAATTGAGACAAAATGGAACGATGCTATGCAGTTATGGTAAACAGGTACCAAATAGCCTTACAAAACAAGCGTTCTTACGTAATAATGTTATCTAAATGAATATGTAATCTTGGGCGGCAACGGAGTCAAAGATTGCGTTTCAATAATGCAGCTTCAACTAAATTAATATTATCAAGTATCTACTTATTACACCAGAAGTGGCCCGCGTGATTTCTTTACTACAGGTATATAAACCTGTTAACTGTGTATGTATTCACAATTGGTAAATGCGATCACTCTAACGCATAGTAAGAAAGCAATAATTCCAGTGAAAGGGAGTAAGGAGGAAGGAATTTAAGCGTACAATGCAGTGCAACACTTAGTTTCTGTATTTATATGTTAATAAGGTAGATGTTGTCAGTATTGATGTATTAAAGCGTTATATAAGTCTGAATTTTTGTCTTTTGTTCGAAAGCTTTTGAAGCTAAGGGTCTTGTGAAATAAATTACTTTATGAACTAAAAGTTAGGTAAGTCTTAGATTTACCCCAAAATTTCATTTTTATAGTGAGACTTTAAAAGTGTGCGCCTAGTAGGCGGAGCATTTTTACTTCGGCTTAGGAAATTCTGTTTGTACCCGGTATCGATCATAAATTCTTGAAAGTCTCAAACTTATAAATTATGGTCTAAAAGACTCTTGGTGTTTGTATTAAAATACTGCAGCATCTAGGTTTTATTGTCTGTGGCCTTTATTTTATTCTACAGACTGTATAAATGTAACCTAGAGTTAATTTCTTTCGTATGTAGTAAGTAAGTAGGGTATAAGCTCTTGCTTTAATCTAACTAAAAGCCTGCCGTTGAATGTCTCTTAATAACTCTTCTCTGAGACTATATCGTATCGGGCAAGGCTTTAATCCATGGTACATGCCACCTAATAGCTCCGGTCACGATTTCAAGTAAGTTGTGCAATTGGTACTTTAACTGTCGCCTGCATTTTGCAATATGTTCCAATAAGTAGGGTACATTTATCACATGAATAAATCCGATCAGATGATCAACGTATACAATATTGAATGTTTAAATGCTTATTATGCACGGGCTTTTCACATCACTGACTTAGAAAGACACGTGTCATGCAGAATGACGTCAGATTCAAATTAGTGTCGTGATGAAATAATAATAATAATAATAATATTTCAGAAGGCAAACGAGAAGGCATCATCTCGGCGTCGCTATAGACGATTGTGCACTTCTTTTCACAAAATGTTAAGCTCCGGTGGACATATTATGGATTATAAAAATATATAACACTAATAACTGTTAATGTACTTGTAAGAAAACAATGTAATGTAAAGAAAATCTTTTTTTTTTAATTTAGACCGTTAAAACATACCAAAAAATCACTGTGATCATCGTAAGATACCTGTATACCAGAAAGTTCTCAGAGAGTAGAAACTGATGATTATGATGAATGAGAATCTGTCTTGATATAAACTATTATTTGCACTTGATTCTGTAGGACAATAATTTACCTAACTAACACTGCTTCTATGACAGACGAGCCGGCCAAGAACGTACGTAAGTGCGAAGTCAATTATTAAATCTACATACAGTCTCACGATACTCATGAATGTATTTCAGATCGAATGTCATATTGAAGGACGCAATGAAAATACAAAACTGTGGTGGTCAGGTTGTGGTACTATACAATTCTACAGGCTAAAGAAGTTTGCAATTTCATATTGAGACAGACAAGTGACTTGAAACTTAGTATCACGAGTTTGTTTGACTTGCGTCGAATATTGAAGCAAGTACCTCATACGCGGTACGTTACAATTTTACATAATTTGCTATTATTACATAACATAGAATATTATCGGAACAAACTATTTGACTTAAATCACAATTATTATTCACACTATGATATCTCCTGATGTACTTTAGCTACTCGTATGTTTGATGTAAGAAAATATATTACTCTATAAGAAAAAAAGGACTTATAGCTGATCCCCGGTAAAAACCTACCTCTATACTGAACTTTACATAAGCTTCTGATCGAGCTTTTGTGCTCGCTTTATTTTTGCACAAACCATTGCTTCGTAGTGCACCACGTAACCTACTATGCAGGTTTTTGTCTGCACCCATTTATTCCCTATATGAAATCACTAAATAAACTACACAACATTTTTACTCAGCTCGATAGTTTAAGTAGAATACTCGTAAGTTCGAGTGATATGTGTATGTCTGTGAATTTTATTGTTTTCTGTTTTATATAGAGCGTTAAATTTTATAGCGTTTTTATTCAAAGGTGCTTTTTAGTGGTGTGTTTGATGAATACTAGCTGCTTCCTCAGCTGAAATAGGGATTTCAGTCATACTATTGATATTTAGATTACTTCCGCTTATCTGATACACTTCGATGAATCACTAATTGGATGGATTGCATTTTAATTGGTTTTCCTTTATAAAACATCTTGTTTATTCATACAAAGACACACAAAGACAAAGTGCGGATATTGTCGTCAGGTCCTATTAATATATTCAGATTTATGATATTGACATCTTAGTCAATATTATAAGGCAGTTATAACCATTGACGTCACGCATGAACGGGATTTAAGTTCCATCGTGTTTAAGGGTGAAAGAGAGAATATTCATGACGGGCGCCAAAGCGATTACCATTAAATTTCAATAAAGTAGACGTATGGAACCATACTTAAACGTTGCCTTTTATTAAGCTTATAAAAAGTATATACTTTTACACGTACTTATTCTGCCGATCTACCTGCTCGTCCTGGTTCTTTGGTATGATTAAATTATTTCTTCTGATCTTATAACTGAGTCCTATGAATCTCTCAGGGGCAGATAGGAACACGGTATTGCAACGGTTTAAGGTTATTTATTATCGCGGAAAATAGGTAAAAGGCTAATAAAATTCAATATAATAAAAATATTTAATTGTTTGGAGTAGTAACTTTTTCAATACTAATTTAAAAACACGACAGTAACATATTCGATATACTTTTCTTAAATATTTTCTCTAGTAGGTACGTAGGCAGGCTAAAAATTATTTGTGCTTGTAAAGTTCTATAATTGAATGCATGATGAAGTAGAAAGTGTAATGATAGAAGCTGAATAAGTATCTAATAAATATAAGATTATTACTATATTAGATTATTTTTGCTAGCTAAATAAATTATAATACATTCAGTATTAAAATAATTAATACTTCCGTTTCCATAACTAGATAGAATCATTTGTTCTGAACATTTATATTGGCAGCGACTCTAGTCTGCGAACTAGCATGAATGCCAGTATGGAGCTCTTGATGGTACACAAACCTACATAACTTGTGTGTTTTTCTCATACCTAACTAAATTTGTGATTTTATCTTCACGGTTATTATTACTTCTTAATCACTAACCGTAAAACGTCTGAGATGAAATTTTTCTGATTACCTACCAATAAAATTACGTCAGTCGCAACGTGGTCGTCCTAATAATGAAATGTGCATATTTTCGGAAAATCGTTTGAATCGTTAAATTATTATGGTATTCTACGTATATCTGTCTCAATAAATTATATGATGAAAGATAAATATCTATGAAATATTCATACATCTTTATTCAATAGTACCTTTATATCAAAATCTTTTTTATGGTCAGAATTTATTTTTGACGTGACAACGTCTTATAAATTCGTTTGCCGGGTGACACTTCAAGAAACTGCGTTACGCTCCGCTCACGTTATGCGCTCACAATGAGAGCGAGTGAGAGGCACGCTTCCCTTCCACTCGGGCATGGTTAGCCCGCCTAAGAGCGAGAGAGACAGACATAAAAAGTGAAAGGCACGCGTCCCTTTGTAGTAAACGCTGTTTCATTGTACGCAAATGTATTGCAAGTTATTGTATGTATATTTGTATATAAATACGTATGTATGTGTAAAGGTAAAAATAAAATTTTGTTAATATGAAATTCAGTGCGAGATTCTTTGTATAAATTAATGTTTTAAATATAATTCTTTGTATAAATAAATGTTTTAAATTGTTACTATTATTTCATCCTTCTTCCTACTATACGAATGAATATTCACATTAAAATTATTTTACCACTCAAAGTCGTTGTCACGTAAAACTTTCGCCCGTATACCGGCTTTACAGGCAACCAATTTTTTTTTATTAGAACTGAGACTCCAAATTACCGCCCCTAAACCTGAAGTTTAAACGCCGGCCATTTGGAGTCATGTGTATTCACATACTCGTCATACCATCCTCATTGAGCTTGATCAATAAACCAAGTCTTGGTGAGAGCGAATTCATTACGAACGAACGCTAATTAAAAACCTGCACAAACCTGCACAAACCTGCACAATTATTTACTTAAATATATATTTTTAATTTGAATGTTCCAACAATGTTTTTTTAAAGTAGCCTTTGAGCTCGAACATTTTCGTAGTGCAAAAACCAAGAGTCAGTTCTTTGACCGTATCCGTACCGAAATTACTGGGCGAGTTTGCAATTTGTATTTACGAAGGTGTGGGAAAAACTACCAAGAATTTAAACTTAATCACCTAACATGTCGGATATGTTTCATGTTTAAATGTGTAACAGGATATGCGAATCGATAAAAAATATATTAACTTTAATTATATACAGAATATGAATTAGTACTACAGAAAGTAATATTCGTTAACACTTTTAATGAGATAACTTCTCTAACTGCGGCGTAGCGTTAAGTTGACTTGGAAAAGGCTTATGTTACATTTACCAATATAGCAACTTCAAGAGCTGTTTGCATTATGGATGCCATATTTATAAATACATATATAAATATATATTTTAAATTTAGTATAGCTATAAAAGTTATTGAAGCTAAAGGTAAATAGAGCTGCAAACATATATAACCATATATTTTTAATTATAATTAGGTGGTCCGATCCAGTTTAATTCGTATTGATTATATTCTAAGTTAACGACTATTCCATATATCGATATTTTAAGTAAAACGAGTATCAACATAACCTCAATAAAAGTGAAATACAAAAATTGTATTTAGTACACACATAGTTTATGACTTTAACGCTTTTATACAAATAGGAGATATTTTAGGCTTACCAGCATAGGAAAACAGCGGATGGTCCTCAGTGTGATTATGGAATTTAGTCCACAGACAGAGCGTGAACTCCTTGAGATTGGGAAGTTTTGTCTGATATTCGACGTATTGGTAGAACAGTTCTTGATTCATTGACACCTTGTAAACGCTACAGGAGTCGGAACCAGATGGAATACTTCCCAGTAATCCAGGCTGTTTGTTATATGTTGGTTTTCGATTAAGTATTTTTAATGAAGGGCTGAAAATTTAATACATTTGCATCAGTCATTATTCAAGATCTTACTAGAAAAGGGATACTTACCTACCTTTACCTACCATTACTTTACATAAGAATCTGAAAGTTAGCTTATAGCCAACATTAAAACAACCAATGTCCTAATAACAATAATATCAGCCAAACTGATGTTATAATATTCTACTGAATTTCATAATAAAACTGCTTTGTTTTAGTTTTTTCGATCCATTCTATGCAAAGGGTTACGCAACATACAGCCAAATTCGTACTGCTCAATGCGTGGCATCTTATATAGAATTTTTTTCATTTCAAAAAAAGAACATTGTCATTCACACGCGTTTCACTGACAGAACGCCGCGAGCTTTACGAAATAAGTACGTTATCGAGAGTATTGTTCGTAAAAATGACCGATTCAAGTTTTGACCACTAGATATTTTAAACGATTCAAAAGGCATTTCCAATAACTACCGGAAAAATCAAGAAAGCCTTATGAAAAAGCATATCAACTTTTAATTAATTTGAAAATATCAAAGGATAGTTAATCATTTTCTCAAGAATTACGTTTTAATAATTGCACTATACAAAATGTCAATTACTACTACAATATACAACTAAAATATACTAAATATTTCATAGTAATCACCCTGTAAAAATATTAAATCAAAAGAAGCATATTTATTTTTCCATACAAACTAATTCTAAACATTCAACATTCATTCATCAAACATTCTAACAAGCATAGTACCTACGCTACGCGATGCATACCTGTATAGCAGATTTAGTGAGTGACAGGGGTCACCTGATTTAAAGATTGCATGTGACGTTAGGGCTGTATCTGATTTTTTTCAGTTAACTCAAAAACACGTTGTATAATTTTTACAATAATACTTATTTTATTTATATACTCAGTAATGGATGATGTTAAGTTACTAGGCCTGGCTGTTTTTCATGTTAGCAGTAAGCTAACTGTTTCAGAATATTTTATATTCATATTTTATTATTATACTATTGACACCCTTTAGTATGTAACAGTTGCATAAATAACTTTTATAATACTGAAAAACGATTGTGCCTGACCTTTTTCGTGAGATCAATTGTAAATAAATGACTGTACCTTCTTACAAAGTTTTAATTAAAAAAAACGTATTTGACATTAGCTACTACTACTTGATGATAGTGTAGTGGGTAAGGCTTCGGCTTTTCGTTCGTGGAGACCGAGCTCAAGCCCCGTAACGCACCACTGACTTTTCGGGCGTGCGTTTTAAATTAAGCAACTTGCTTTAAATGGTGCAGGAAAATATCGTGAGCAAACCTGCATGCCTGTGTTCTCCATAATGCTCCCAACCGCGTGTGAAGTCTACCGATCCGCACTTGCCCTTCTCATTTTGAGAAAAGACCTGTGCCCTTTAGTGGGTCGGTACTGGGTTGATGATGATGATGATGACGTCAAATGGATATATTCATATAGGTGGGTCATATTACCCTCCTGATGACCTTTTATACAACGTGGGGACACTGACTTGTAATAAATATTATAATAATTATAATGTTCCAAATACTTTGATTTATTTACATTTTTTTAAAGTAATAATTTCCCTGTTTCCAACAATTCGAGACGAGGTTAGGTTAGAAGTGCCATTAGCCATCCTCTTCGTGGTTATATATTTTAAACCACTTAGAAAAAGGAGCCACGCGAAATGTCGACTGGAGCCCTTCTTTATCATTAATTTGTTATTAGTTCTGTTTACCAAATAACAAATAAATTTAAACCAATTTCGGAAAATTGCAAAAAAGAAAGAGACGCGCGGTAAAAATTTAATAAAGTCCACTTGACTTCATATCATGGTATAAGGTATACTTTTTATTTTGACATCTTAAATTGGAGTCACGAGTCTTTTAAGACTGTAATGTTATAATCAACCTTGAAATCTATTAATTAACCAGACAAACAATATAATAACACTTCGGGCTTACCCTGCATTTAGCAATCTTTCTGCAGATTTAGCATACGCCGAGTAGACAAGCGGAGAATCCTGCAGAATCGGTTGCCAGTCGCCCTCTCTGGCTAATGCCGCTCCAAACACCACACAAACCAATATTATCCGCATTATCTGCAATTAAAGAAACAACTGATTCAATTAACCTATTAGATAACGATAATAATGAATTGTTTAAGGCAGGCCACTGACGTAATATAGGTTATCATTAATGTCGTAAGTAGGTACGAGTAGGTATCTTAAGAAAGCTTTCGTGGATTGCGACTGAGACGGTCGTACACGCGACCGACGCGTCGTCGTGTCTTTGATAAACTCTATAGAAATGATGTGGGGTGTAATACCGACGTAACAGATACATGCGACTGTCGTTAATTTTTGTATTGTTACAATCGCGACTGTCGCGGCGATGGTACTAAAAAGGGGCGAATTCACGTTACATTTTTTTTTTGACACTATCTCGCATAATATTAAACATATTTTTAACACCAGATTGTTCACGTAAATTCGCTTCTATGCAGTAATAGGCGTTACTACACTCACGTACTTGCATGTTCATCTGAGTCTTCCTGTCACGCATGCGTGTTGCGTAATAGCAAATATCTACAGTGCAAATCGTTCCACCACGCTGGTGTAAAATTTATGCCAAAGAAATGAATAGCATCGCGATTATGGCAACATATTAACTCAATGTCACTTATAAGTTGTAACCATAAACTATTCGGTAAATGGCCGTAATGAAAAATATTTTTTACTAAAACTGATCTACTTTTTTTTCCTAAAAAGTGAATTACTGCTTGTAAATACTTGAATTTAATTTAAGTTGTAGCTTCTTTGAGGTACTTTAAATTAATTAATGATATATGATAATTAGAGGAAGGAATGAAAGTAGAGATTGCGTTTAACGCGATTTATGTATGAGTGTGTATGTTATGAGGATAGTGATATTGTATGCGTAAGCGTATTTCGACTAAGGCATACTGGACTTATCATGACGATTAGAAAATTTAGTAGATACGCGTGATGAGCATCTAAATGCTATATTATTTTCACGGTCGCGTTTGTAAGGCTTTCGTTAGCTGTTTTACTAATCGCGTGGAATGTTAAAAGTTTATCACAATAATGTTTACAATTTTTTTTGTCATTATCTGTTCCATTATTACAATTAGGTATAGTATAGTTCATATATTTTTTTATTAGGCACTACGTGTTAATTTGCACAAGAAACCCGATAATAAATGAACAACATAAACTGAAGTGAACTTTAGTTTATTTCTCACCATGATAAAACGAGGTCTTCGAATTTACTTGGCCAAAAAGTTTACAGCCTTTATGAAACTATCAAACCCAACAAAAAATGTTTTCACGAAAAAGGTTTAGTAGTTAGTTCAGGGAAAATCCTATTTAGGCAAGTTTATTACTCAAATGCAATAAAATTAATTTCTTTATGCCTTTATATCCGGTTTCCTTAGTTTATTTAGGAAGTTTTTCGTCACGTATTCTTCCCGTATTTATACAGTTATATTTTTAGAAACCTAGCTTAACCTCGCTTCTTTTTTTTTTAAGAAGAAATATACAGGAAGCGTATTCTATATACAGAACCATAATAGATTAAAAATGATAGATTGTGTAGATATTTTCTAATGGCCATTACACTGAAAATTTACGTAAATTTATTTAGGCGCAAGGTTCGCGGGTCGTGACATAGAAATTTTGCGTAGGTATAAACTGATAGATGAAATTTAAAGATAAAATGTTAAAGTCCAATTCAAATATTTCTTTATTCAAATAGGCACATAGACGGCACTTTTGATGCGTACATTAGATGTAAAATATGTCATAATAGGTAGTGAGTTGATGGCGATAACTAAATTCGTTAATTACAACTAAAGCTACGAGGGTTCCAAACGCGCCCTGGTCTAAGAAGCCCTCAACTTGTCATTTAAAACTATTAAAGAAGCAACCTGGTTAGAGCAATCAATATTTTTATCGTTGACGTAGTCCTTAATACTATAAAAGGCCTTTTCTATAAGCTTACGTTTAATACAAACCTTGAACTTTTTCAGAGACATCACGAAGATATCAACTGCTAGTTTATTGTAAAATCTCGTAGTATAATAATACAAGTAACCCAGTTATACATTTATTATAAGTAAGTAAGTAGGTATAAGGATTTAGAAGATTAGGTAAGATTATAATATAATCACTTATTAGTCACTTCGATAGAAAGTGTGATTTTTGACGGTACGGAACAGACACATGGTTACCGACTTTTTGCAGCAAATAATCCGTAATAACCAGTTAGCAAACCGGTTGAATGATAACGAAAGTAACGGATTTAAAGATTACGGGCGCGCATGCTATTATGGCGGACAGTTGGTTACGTATGAGAGAATAGTAATGTGTGATAGAGTTTTTTGATGAGATTCTTTACTATCGATACCGTCTCTGAGAATCTAGATGTTGACTTCTCTTCGTTACCTTAGAACCTTATTTCTCGTGCTTAAAATTACGAGCCGTGCGTAGGTAGCAAAGATCAGCTCCTATAAATCCCTTGGGATAAGCTCCGGGTATTTTTCGAGTTAAAAAAACACTCGCTGTAGCAAATTTCATCATTTATTTTATTTTAATTTTAATTTAATAAATATACAAAGCACATACATCTAGCACCAAAGTATGCTTAGCTTCTGTTATGGGTACTAAGATAAGAGATGAATATTTTTATGAATAATATTCATAAATGCTTATGATATAGATTAAACACCCAGACACTGAAAAACATTCATGTTCATCACACAAACATTTTCCAGTTGTGGGAATCGAACCCACGGCTTTACACCCAGAAAGCAGGGTCACTGCGTCAATCGGCCGAGATATTTGAAATGTACATTTTTCATTATTAAAATGCATATATAATAATATGATATCAAAACATAATCGAACATAAGAAGTACGTATTTTTTTGAGTATAGTCATAAGATTAATGCAATGGTTGAGCGGAACGTTATTAACATAGAAACAGACATTCGCATTTTAAAAGTTACATTTGTATAGTAAGTTTGTATTAATATAGATATGACGTATAAGTTATATTATTATGCTTAAATCTCCGTCAAGAATCATATTATTGAAACTCTATCAGAGTTACGCATAATTAGTTAAATCATTGGCAATTTGATAACTACACGTTGTTCAAACTTTAGATTTTTTTGCGTCTGACTTTTTATATAAATGAGCTATTATAAACCGAAACCAGTAATAGTCAATTAAACTGTCCTTATATAATGTGAAAAATAATTATTCTATTATACTTATGCGTTACTTGTTCCACTAACAAAATTAGCGAAAGTTAAAAAATAAAGCAATTGCCTACATATAGCGACAGACCCGTTTCCATTCTCATTAATGTAAGAGAATATCAAATAGGTATAACCTACATACATACCACTTATTTATGTATGCTATAAAATATAAATATACGTCAATGTTTGAGGTCTAAATATGGCAATAATTGCTTTATGTCGAAACTGATATAAGTATATAGAAGTATATTCTTACTTAAACATTTTTTGTAACCGTTTTGACAGATTACAATCGCACCCACTTTTCGCTCTGCAGTTTTTCTGTAGATAATGGTTCGAATTATTCCAAGCTTTTTAAAATTAATACTCCCTAACTAAGCCGATTAAAAAACTCAGTGTATTAAAGCTCATAATTTAATAGGGTAAGGGCGTAAGGGTACGATTTGTGTAGGTTGAGACTACCTATAATAAAAACTTACAGAAATTTTTATTTTTAATGGGCTGGAAGCAAATCAAGTGTTTTATTTGTAAGCTTCCATAGATTTATTCTTTATTATATCAAACAAGTGACGTCTGATCTTGGACGAAGCTTTTTGGTAGGGATAAACGAATTCCTTTACGTTCCTTTCTAAATTCTTGCAGTCTTAAGATCACAAGATTAAGTGGGATATTAAAAAAGGACTTCATTTGTACATCCTAAATATTATAAGTTTGTGGGCACGCAGCTTTGAATCACTTAACAATCTAAAATGCAAACAAGAAATTGCCTTATTTGCACCGGAATTTCCTATTAATAGTGAAAATATAACTGTAAATATCCAACTTTGATTGGGCGCCAGGTTATTGATTGCACCCGGGCGCTATATTGGCTAGAGCCATGCTATGTAGGTATAAAAAATGTTTTTTTTTTCGGAAAAATGATTTCTAACTGGGAGCATTTCGTCCAGGATGGACAGAATGCTCCCTGTTCCAGAAACATCTACGTGATGTATTTGCGATACTTGTTATTAGTGATTACATTAACACTTAGTTGGGATAATAATGTGATTGTTTAGCTAGTCAAACGTATTCGTTTATCTACATTGAGCTGAAAAACCCTAATGTTATTATTGTAATTTTGTATTACACTATTGTTTGTTTGTGGCTTCTTTTAAGTATAACAATCAGTTTATAAGCGCTACGAACTTAGCACGAAAGAAAGTACATTTATTAATGTTTAGTGCTAGAAACAGTAGGTATATATATATTTAAATAAAGAACCATCAGGTGTCTGAACCACAAGACGGAAATGATAATATCATATATGGTATATACATGAACCTGATTTTAATCTTAGTGTCATCACAAAATAAAGTAACTAACTTTTACTGAAGTGACCAACGCCGCTTAGGATAAAAAATATTTACTAAAAATATAAAATGTAGGTACACATTTATATATATAGATCTTAAATCACATGCAATGTCTCTTGAATATTAATATCATATGATACATATACAAAATTAAAAGATGTACAGTAGATGTAAAGTATTCGGTATACATGACAACAATTAGCTAGGAATTAGGCTCCTTCGAGCATAGCCGTTAATTACGGCCATGTGCAAGGCACACATCCGTATTGGGGCGTATAATGCACTCTCCGGTCCACTGGCGGGTGACCGACATTAGTTTACGAATCCAAAATTGCAACACGATTAGATTAAACACTTTGTATAAACGTTTAATGTTACTAACTTCTGTGAGCAGAGGATTTTGAAATTCCCTACAAAAGATAGATGTCCAGCAGTGAACATCAATCGGTTGAGGTGATGATGAGGACTAAGAAGCTGTCCGACGTGAGACGTGAGAACTTGTAAAAAGTGTATATATAAGTTTCAAATTAGTACATCTAATACTTTAAAGTTTATGCGAAGATATATGAAGCAGATTTTTTTTTGTATAGATCAATGAGATCACAATCAGAAAACTTCAGCTTCCTATATACTTAGTATAGTATACTTCCTGACGTAGGAACAATTGCTCATAAAAACACGTAACATTACTTGCTGAAATTTACCTTTTTCAAATAAATATACACAATAAACAAATAAGTTTTGCGGCCAAAATAAATATGTGCATTTATATATACATAATTATTTATATATCTACACATCTAGGTACGACAGTACGATTACGGAGTATAGTGTAACGTGCTACATTCTAAATGTGATGATTTCCCGGAGCATTCATTTAGCATTCTAAATGTGATGTGATTCGTTGCCCCATATAAAATTTTGCTAATATTGCTTTGCAGGCAATGATTAGGGTTCAACAAATTTGTTCTAATTACCTACTCATATTATTTAAATAACAAGTACCTGATATATTATAATAATGAATTGCTTGTGTTAAAACTGAACGGAAAGAAAGTGTAGGTGCACCAATTGGAGTAGTTCGTATATTATTCTAATTGTCTTTATGTAACTAGAGTTATTGTTTTTTCTACCGAAGACTGCTATTTAGAGCAGCCTGGTTAGGCTTCATAACGTATATATAACTACGTAATCAACCTCTTTTTAAAACTAGATACTAATTGGTAATTAACTACCTTCTGCCAACAACAATTCCGTAATTGGTATATTTTATTTGTATTAGGTAAGTTAAATAATTAAGTTCTAGAAAGTATCGGATTTTGTACCCTAATAAGACACTTCACAAATGGTTGGCTGAAAGTAATAATCACCTAGGTTAGTGATGGGGCTAATTTCCCCTCAGTAGGGCTGAGCGGTCTCCGAACGTACACGATATTCAAATATCGAGATAAGTTCGCCGATGAGTAAACAATTTAACGAAACATTTCGCTCCTTTTTTATACAACTTATTAAAATTTACATGCTGTTTTGAATATAATGCTAAATTTAATCGAATTTGATATATTTGCTTTGTTCTAGTCCGATTTTTGATTTGATCGAGATGCGTAACTGGTCCGATCCACGGGATCGTGAAAACAAAACTTAAATATTTAATTAAATCACAGCTAAATTTCAAATCTACATGGTTTTACAACGGTAGCCAGTGTATGACGTTTTTTTTTCAATAGGCATATATATACGGCAATAACTACGTCGATGCTTAACCTAAATGGCTATAACTCGGTCGGGGATTCCCCCAAAAATCGTTGCTGGTCGGCTTTTTCACTTCTTTCAAAAGTATTGAAACGACTCGTAATCCATTCTGATAACAAATAATTAAATTTTAAATACCTATGCCTACCAATTTTTTTTTCTTGCTTTTGATAGCCCTATTCTGAAAAAGATAATAACAAAATGTTCGAGTAACGGGCGATGCAACGCGGTGGGTCGTAGCATGAATGCGTACGAGACAAAACACACCAAAGTTGTACACGGAAGAAGTCGTTGGGAACTGCTACTTTATTTAAATATCCTAAGAGCCTAACGTCTGTAGCAAGGTTACAACTATAATAAAACTACTCAGTTATATTAGATAAAGAAGTTCAGAATCAATTTTGCTAAAAGTGTACCTACTACGTTATTTTACCTTCAGTATTCCATGTGTGCTCTCGACTCGCTATACGTACCTGTTGCTTTTCACTGATGCGAGCATACATTAAATATTTTAAAAGCGCTTTTTAAATGCACTCGAATTGAGCGTCTCTTTCCGAGCGCCTTTGACAATTCAAGTGTGTAGCTCGTGGCAATTTTGTGATGAGTAGCACAATAAACTCAAATTACTCATCAACTTAATGAATTAACAGGGTTTTTCACTTTATTATGAAATTGTACTCCATTTATTACGTTAATTAATATGTCGGTAAGCCACTTGAGCCCGGTGAGGCAACAGCGCTAAATTAATTGATCGTGTTATTTAAGTAACTGAGTGGGTGTATGTGTATTTGGGTTTTCGATCTTGACATTGCTTCGGAGGCCGTCGGTTTCGGTCATTGTTTGATGATAACAAACGTTAACTATTGGTGAAGGCAAACTGCCACGTTTGTTTAGTGGTTATAAAGTTCAGATCATGAGTTCCTGAGTTCTATTTCTGGTTTGGTTTTAAAGCATTATGGGGTAATGCTGCTGATATTGATTCGATTTTTGTACTGCAGAAGAGGGCTGTTCGTGCAATATATAAAATGGGCCCAAGAGAGTCTTTAAGTGATAAATTTAAATAAGCATAGTATGTGTATATCATTTTATAACAAATTACCAGATGAAATCCTTAAGATGTCTCTCAATAAGTTCAAAGTTTATGTAAAACGTAAGCTTATAGAAAATCCTATTATAATGTTAAAGATTATGTGTATTATAAAAAAGCTCGGGTATGCTCTAACTTCATAGCTCGACATTAACTCGACTGTGAAATGGTGATAACAAAAAAAACCTGGCTAAGTTTGTTGTTGGCTCTTCTTCGATCAGGGCGCGTTCGGAACCCTCCTAGCCCTTTTAAGTTAACGAATGCAGTTATCACCGTCACAAACGTTACGCAACGTAACGTAACGCTTCACAAGTGCCTGTGATAAGGTCTACATGAATAAAACATGTTTGAGTTTTGAATTGTTGGGTAAGAAATGATCCCCGAGTTTGGAGATTGGTGTCCACCTCCGTCCCTAGGAGAGCCGCTTACGATCCCGAATATTAACTCATGCATGAGATCATAGTTTTATAAAAACCCACCAACCCACATTAGACGTGGTCCTAACTCTATATAGGTATTTCCTTTGAAACAAGATGCCGATTTTTAGTTATATCGTTTAGTTATAACTGATTTTACTAGTTATTCATCCCGATATTAAAAATACTTTCGTTAAAAAATTTCAGTACGTTGCAATTTTGTAATAGAATTCAGTTTAAATGAAGGTACAAAGAATTTACCAACAATTTTAATTAGCCTGTAAAATAATCCGTACGTTAAATACATTTCATATTTCAATAAAATATTTCCAATAAAGGTTCGCCAGTTGCCATAGAAAACTGGCAACAATAGGCGCGCAAAATAAAAGAGAATTATTTCAGGCTTTTGCCGGGGATGGTAAATATTTTCCCGTAAAATCTGTACGCCAGGTATTTGATGGAAGCATTATAAACAAACGTTGGTGGTTATGACGCATATTCACTTTATAACATGCCTAGTTTTTTAACCCGGCGTGAGTGAGCGAAATATTAGTAATGCGTATAATATATACCTGAGCCAAGTTAACATTAGGTCCAATAATTTAAACGGATATCTAACTTCAATTCATTTTGTTTTGTTTTTGGTTATCTTTCTTCTTGGAACCTAAATACCGACTTAAACAAAACGTTTTACCCCAAAAGAAATACATATGTATATTTATATATTTACACATCTAGGTACGACAGTACGATTACGGAGTATAGTGTAACGTGCTGCATTCTAAATGTGATGCTTTAGTAATTTTGGTCGCCTTGGTGTGATAATATATCCAAATCAAGTACAAATTTATCCGTTGCCCCATATAAAATTATACCTTTTATATAAACTTTGAACTTATCTAGACATCTGAAGGATTTCATCTGGTAATTTGTTATAAAATGATATACAATTACTAAAGAGATAAATTTAAAAAGATCTCTTAAAGACTCTCTTGGGCCCATTTTGTATATTGCACGAACAGCCCTCTTCTGCAGTATAACAATCGAATCAATATCAGCAGTATTACCCCATAATTCCTTAAAACCAAACCAGGAATAGAACTCACTAACTCATGATCTGAACTTTGTAACCACTAAACTAACGTGGCAATTTGCCTTTTCCATTAGTTAACGAAATTATTTTAAGTTTGACATAATTTTTAAGACACTCCTACCTGACTTCAACTCTCCATTGGTCTGTGGAATAACCGTAATCCTTTTTGTTGATAGAGGGTAAAGTTGTAATCTTCTTTTAAGAATAACGTTAGGCAGTCTCATGGTATCTTTTTGGACTCTTCCGGAGAATTTCCTCTTCGCATCATATTCATTCCTATTTTGGTTACCGCCATGTTCGCTAAGGTAGTTTGAGCAGTTAATTACATGTGGGATAACGCTCGCGGTAGCCGCCGTTATATCGGAATACAGCTGTCACCATCCCTTCTCTTCCCGCGGGTGTCGTATGAGGCAACCAAAGGATTATAACCAACAACGGGCAGCAGCGTCCTCTGTGCTACTACTACTTTCTACTGCGATCACTAACTACTTTACCCATCGTGGTGATTATGGGCGAACCCTCCCTTTGGAGAGGTCCAACAGTGGTATAGACTGTTGATGTCAAGTCGTTCCTTTACCTAACTTGCTAAATCTGTTGTACAATAACGTCAATTCAAAATTCAAAATTCATTTCACTTCAAGTAGGCCTATTATAAGCACTTTTGAAACGTCAAACCTATCCGACTAAATTTATTAGTCCATTCATTCATTGATAAGCGAGGCAAATGTGGTTGTTTTCAGGGCAATTGTATGCAATTGTATGCTCATAGGGCGTTACTTAGTGCAGTCTTAGATATAAAAACTGAGTACAGGCACTCAAAATGTAGGCCCAAAAATCGCACTCAAAACACGTGCGAACTTGCAGGGGAAATAAAGAGATATAAAATCGTCAGCATTGTAAGCAAAGCGCGATGTGGACGTGAGCATGAATAGTTCAAGAGAAATTACTCCAACGCGTCTTACATAACAGCTTTTCCAAGCTATGTTTGTGTTACTTACTTACTTCGCAAAGGTACGCAGATGCTCATAGTGCGACTTGATATCTGCGATAAGAAACTAGCCATTAAAGATTATTACGTAAACTTAAAAGGCATCCTGACACCGTGATTCGAGAATATGTACTCAGATACAAACAACTTGATTGCATTACATTTGAATATTTCCTTGCGCTTGAAATATTAGTGTATTGCATGTTTATTAAACTCCTACAGCGTAGGGTGATTTTATCACTATGCTTTTCGTAAATAAAAATACGTTTAAATGGAAAATTTCAGAAAGTGTTTTAGCTAAAAGTTAAATTATCTGCAGAATATGCTGTTCATAAATTGATCGTAAATCTAGTAAGTTTTAATAATGTAACAAGGACTATCAAAATATGCAATATTTTTCATTGACGCATGAAATAACAACTATGTTAGGGAGATCCAATAGTTCACATCTTGACAATCTAATTGGATAGTTAAACGTGTAGACATTAATAAAAATATAATTCAGTTCCGTATTTTTATATCTAGTAGTGTGTATTTTTATTTCTAGAAGAAACCAACCGATTACATCGCAGTGTTAAAATCAACGATAATTTTATCTGGAACATGACATACATAGACCTTTGTTTTTTTAGTTGTTATTATAATGGTTTTGTATTAGGTTGCCAACACTTCTCGTTACATAAACATCATAATAACTTTTATATAACTGCACAAATTGTAAGATAGCATGGAATGTAGAATTATATTACGAGTATACATAAAACTATATAGGAAGATATCTTCTTCTTCTTCTTGTTCTTGTTATTCTTCAACACCTGATGGTGCATAGGGTTGAGAGTACTTTTTTCCATCCAGACCTATCCCAAGCTTCAGGCTTAAGCGTCGTCCAAAATAAGTTAGAAGCCTTCATTTCCGCTTCCAGAGGCCGCTTTCATATTGCCTTCCATTTTGCCATGCCCTTAAACCATTCTTGTACAGCCTAATTTGACAGCAGCCTATAATGCCACACGGGAATTAAAATCATTACTATTTAGATTTTTCTCAGACTTGTGCTTCATGCAAACTTATTTCCTATCACATTTCAAGAATGTATCGCAAGAAAGCAGCCTGTGATGAACTTAATATCAATTATCAATGTCATGCAGACTGTATGTTTTTAGGTGAAGAGTTCATGTCTGTAAAATTCAACGGGAATCAGAATCATTTTCGGATTTCTCTTTATAGTTCCTCATTTCGTGATTACGATATAGATTCACTATCGGATTCAGGTTCTATTAAACACAAGCGAATAAATTAAGTGGTATTAAGAATATAAAACCAGAGCAATGGTATAACGTGCTTACCCAAACAATCGACAACGAAAGCGAAAGTAAGGTTTGCGATTCTAAGAGCTACTTAAGTAATTCTCATAGTCGGTCGCCACTTTGCCATCCATCACTTTATAACGTACGTATTAAGTACTTATTTACATTTCATTAATGATACATCTTCCTGAACATATCTGCAGCCTTGTTTCGATAGTACTTTGAGAAAATCCACAAGTAACATGTAGGTTGGACTAAGCTCTTTAGATAAAATATCGAAGAATTAATTAATTAGCATAATGAATTCCAGTTTCACATATAAATCTTATGACGTGCTTATCCGTTTTTATTGTAACTTTCCTTTTTATTTTTCGTGATCGATAACATTTTCCAAACTAATATATTTTCGTATATATCCTATTTACAAGTAAAATAAAGGCACAATGTAATGCGTGAAAAAATTTGCTTGCGTCACGGAGGTAGGTCTAGGAAGCTTTTAACCCCAGAAAAACACCATAGCGTGTCGTCTCGAGGGATTCAAAAATATTGTGACCTTTTTAACGATCTTGGTCGGACATACATAAGTAGGTGTAATCCCTGAAATAGTAACGGTGCGCGTGGGATGTTTGGAAAGTCTAAAAAAACACCGGCAAGTCGCCGGCAACACGTTTCAATTAAGAAGATTTATTTTTAATTTAAACATTTCACATTTTGCATAGCATTATATTTTAAGCTGGTATTAAGAAGAGATTAGGTAGCTTGTTATTATCGAATTACATAGGCGCGCAATAATCAGAAAAGAGTTTCCTTTAGGAGCGAATAAACGTTCAATAGATAGTGAGATCACATCTTACTGGCGGTAGATATTAGGTATAAACCTTCGGCAATAATGATTTCGTATTATTATATAAGGGTATAATAATAAAGAAGCTTGTGTCGTAATAAGCCTCTTAAGATTTATATTTCCCGTTTCCCGTCTCTCTTGCTAGTTGGATAGGAAAAATTTCTATCTTTAGTACAAAAAATGCATTTTCCGGTTTCATATTATGATATAACACAATGCTGGGTGCACGTTGTCAATGCATTATATACCTTATTACGCTATAATAATAAGATTAATTTTGATCTTGCATCATCGATGTTTTCGCGGACATCCTGTTTGTAAGATACGATCCGTAACTAAGTAATCGGCGATTACAATTAAAATAAACTGATTGATTTGCATTTAAGTTGATTAATCGAACGTCATGAACCAATCAGAGTCCAAGGCGAGAGCATAATCAATATACGTACATCGTGATTATTTGTGTTATTTATAACGATGAATATGATTCTTTCATAAACGCATTGAAACGATTGAACCCTATTTTAATGGGCACATTTGGAGGCCCACTATAGTGGATGCCCTTTAGTGGACATTGGCAGTTTGAATCCTATATTCCCATTAATTCATATCAACAACCAAATCCACCGAACGAAACATCGATACGGTTCAGGCGTTAATTTTAACGGCGAGAGAGTCCGGAAAATATTTCAAAAGCGTAGCGTTGGCTGTCCACTCCAAGTGGTGCACGACCGTGTCCTTTAAAAATCTGCCAATGGACACCTAGGACATGTGTCCATTGACTGATATGACCATTAATTAAACCACACGGGTTAGTGTATAGAGTCAGTTTCGAATACAGCGACTTATAGTGTTACTAACACTATGTCGCTGTCGCTGTTAGGGCAGTAACAAATGTACGGTCAGCCTTAATGGCAAAGTCTTCCTGGACTTTCTACGCATTTTAAGATCTAGCGTTAAGCGTAACACCTCGAGTAGGTACACACTCAATCGTATTTATTGCACCGAAACATGAAATCATTTAAATTTAAACTTTATAAGGTTTCATAGTACTGAATGAAAACTATGGGCCAAAAATGGAGTTTCGAAATTATAGAGTAAGGTTGAACTTTTTAGCAATTAAATGCTTTTTCTGGTGATGACAATAGAATTCAGCTTACAGTGCAAGTCTTAAACAGCTTTTCCCGCCTTAATAACTGTCAATAATCCTTGCAGAAAATCAGTGCTCTAAAGAAGCTTAATTAAAAACAATACTTATAGTTTTCAACCATTAATAGTTTTATTAATTAGTGGTATAGATACGCATTGTGATTGGATCATTTTTCATCCTATCCTTTTATCTTAGCTGCCAGTAGTATAAAGTTATGAACCCATAATTTCTTCGTTGTTCGGATGTTGCATAATAAAACATTTCCATAAAAGTTTTCTATTCAAAGCTCCGATGAAATATAAAACCATTGATAGGTATTAGTTTCTTGCTAGTCGGTATATTTCATCTGAAAACTGAATCTTGAAGCCCGCGATACGAAGGATACTTTGAACAGGAAAATAAATATTTTAAACGGAGCTCGTTTCATGATTATCTTCATATCTTGTATTCCCTTTTGAAAATCTATCTATCACCTATCTTTCTATCTTGCCCCTATCCCACGTCATGTGGAAAAGTATCATATGTCGTCTTCATACTTGAAAGCACTTCTTATTTTAGCAAATTTATTACTCTACCTGCTTGAGCTGAACCTTCTTTGGGAATCGACATGCGACAATACGACAAAAAATACTTTTACTTTGAATACTTATTTTCTGGTGCAACAGGATGGTTATTATTTTGCGTGATATTCCCAGCTGTTGTTCGGTTATGATTTCTTTCTTTCCTTCCTAGCGCATTGGGCAGGAGCTTGACTTCCCTTTCGGGGGGCCGAGTTCGAATCCCAGTACCTCTAACTTTTCCACGTTATGTGCGTTTTAAGTAACTAAAATATCACTTGCTTCAACGGTGAAGGAAAACATCGTTAGGAAACCTACATGCCTCAGAGTTCTCCATAATGTTCTCTAAGGTGTGTGGAGTCCAAACCACACTGGGCCATTGTGGTGGGTAACGGCCTTCACCCCTTCTCATTGTGGGAGGACACCCGTGCCCTGTAGTGGGCCGGTAATGGGTTGTTATGATGATGATGATGATGATGATGATAAAAATGGTTGGTGTAAGAAAAAAGAATACAGGAAAATTCAATGGAAAAACTGCAAATGGTTTTTAGGTGGTGCGAGATTCACTAGGATCATTAATTTTAATTACGGTGGAATACAAAAAAACTCACATATAAATATGATAACCCTGAAAACATTACACTCCTTTTACTGGGAATTCCTGTTAAAACACCATTACTTCGTCATTAGGTACTAGAAAATGAAATAACAGACAAATGATTACAATTTCTCTGTATGGCCAATAAAAACGAACGTCAAAAGTCTTTTTGTGTTAGTTGACAATAACAACTCACACACCACCACATGTCGAGAGGCAGAGTAAATAAATTCATATTTCAAGTATAAAACCACACAAAGCAATTATAACAATAATGTAGACACGCCAGAGCTTACGAGATATTAAATAAAATATGTAAGCGTCTAAAAATACAATTTCATATTTCATTTTATTTGCTTTCAACTTTGCTCGGGGTGGGATGGTAAACAAAATATATTTGAAAGGGCTTAACTTTAAATCCAAATATTGATAGTTTTATTGTATTTCATTTAAAAATTATGGGATACACTAATTGCAAGTGTGCATCGATGCGAGCAATGCTTTTTAAAATATTAAAAAATTTATCAATAAACTAAAATATTTTTCTATCAATTTTGTTGTCATCGTTTTAAAACGTTAACGATGATAGCCTTTATTCTCTCACTACACTACACTCTTAATAGTTTCCAATGTTATAAATACGAAAGCGTATTTATCTGTTTGTTTGTCCTTTCTTTACGCCCCAACTGAGTACTTGATTTTTGGCATAGAGTTAGTCGAAAGAACGGAGAGTAACATGGGCTTATGGAAAAAAACGGTTCCGGGATTTGTAAAAAACCGTAATTAACTGCGGGCAACAGCTAGTTATCTAATATTTCGTCAAATTTACATAATATTTTGAGCGTTAAAATGTATTTAATATACATCTCACTTTTCATATTAAGGACCTGCAATGTCATTTACTACCTAGGAACCTACCTTTCTTTGTGAAAGATGACAGCACTAGAAACAATAGGAACAAAATCTCTACTGCAGAATTGTTGCTATTTTCTATGATAGAGCGAAGCGAGGTCTTCGTCTAGATTACATTCACTAAAAACGGGTTTATTCCAAATATAGCAAATGAGTTATTCTACATTTAACAAAACATATTTGTATCAACGGTTTATTGTTACCTAAATATAAATCACATGTTGTTACCTGTACATAGTGAGATAATTGTGTGTAAGTGAATATAACCTACACTGGTTTTTTTTTCTATAAAAGTGCCACAATGCAGGCAGTAATGCAATGTTTAAGGAATCATTGTATTAGTGGGTACATCAAAGCATTGATAGTTGAAAGCTTATGAAAATAAAATTTCATATTTTGCATGGAACGGCAACACCAAATGCCTGAGCAAATTTTTAACAAAATCAATACTGCTACTACAAAATGGCGGTTTTAATTAACTAATTAAAACTGCTGGCGATGAAGTGCCCTGTGGGGAGACGGGGGGAGCGCGATCTGCCATGCGTTGAAACACGGGACGGCTAACACCTCATCCTCATCCCCTGACCATCAATATAATTGAGAAACTTAAAAATCCCTTTGTCAACTATTGGTCTATATATATATATATACTAGCCGTCCCCGCGAATTTAATTTCCCCCCATTTTATAAAGTACAATACATCTTACTAAAACTCATAAACTCATGTACATAATGTACCTCTCTATAGGTCACATGAACATTTTTACGATTAGGTATAGACAACATGACGTGCGCTGTCAGTTGTGTTTTGTTACTAATGAACGGCTAGATAATTGTTATGATTTTAAATTAAAAAAAAATATTAAATTTTAGTACTTATTATCCTATTCCGGAATAACAGGAATCAAACAAATGAATAATAATGAAAATCGGTACATCCGTTCTCAAGTTATAAATGGTGTAACTAACACGACTTTGTTTTATAAATATAGATATATATATATATATTGGTCTTGCGTGCACCAGTGCGAGAATAATAATTTTAGGTTTTAAACTAATTTAATTTTTTCACATCTGCATTACCTTTATTAGTATTGTTATTATTGTACTTTAAAACAAATCTATTCTATGGGACTATGGCCTGAAACTAAAGATTTATTAATGCTGAGGCCTCCTCTCTTCAGGTAGTGCAGATTAGAAAACATAGACCCCCCACTCTTCTCCCATGTGAGTAGGCAGGCTGTCTATTATCATACATACTCGTATCATATATGACGGCCGATTGGCGCAGTGGGCAGCGACCCTGCTTTCTGAGTCCAAGGCCGTGGGTTCTATTCCCACTACTGGTAAATGTTTGTGATATGAGCATGAATGTTTTTCAGTGCTGCGTGTTTATATGTATATTCTAAGTATTTATGTATATTATTCGCTACAAGCTACGCTTACTTTTGGGCTAGATGGTGATGTGTTTAGTGTCGTAGTATATTAATTTATTTATATTTATACGTTAGTGATAATATGGCTAACTTGCTCTCCGGAGCTCGGAAGTGAAACTCATTTTTTTTTAACTCCAGTCCGGCCCCGGGCTTTTCTTTGCGGCGAAAAATTTAATGCTGGTGGTCTGCATCATAATAGCAAAATCAAGGGAATCAAGTCGTAAACCGACCCACACGATGTCGATTTTCTTTGTGGTATACACAAACGACTAGATTATTTTTATGCTTTTTTTGCACTCATCCAAAAAATCCGTGTTGCATCATATGAGAATCTCTATAAAATAAGTTATGCGCAAACGATTAAAATATTATATAACCAAAAAATTCAAAAAACTCCAACACAGGAAAAATTCCGTGAATGTATATTATATAGGTAGGTATTCGATTATTCTTGTCACGTTTTTACTATCCCCAACCGAAGGCCGAGTAATAAATACTTCGTTTACCACTGTCATGGAAAGTCATTCGCTTTGACGAGAAGGCCAATGTCAATGCCGACTGATCTAAATATAGGATCATCAATTGTTATATTTATCAGGGGTATTCTTATGCTAAGCGTAACGAATAAATCGTTATCTAAGTTTTTAGAATATTAAAGTTAAAAAGGTATATTTAAGTGTAATTTAAGTAATAAATGCCAAATCTTCTTTTGATATACGGAAGAAAGAATGAAAATCGTCTTTATTATCACAAATTTGTGTTAATTGTTACAAAATAAAATTGTTTCAAATTAAAATGTGTGACAAAGGAGCTGGCTCAGTGGCTATAGCTACGTTCTAAAAAGTTTAGCACTTTTCAGCCTGCCCCCTTATCTTCGTCGTCAGCGAATCATAAATAAACAATAACAAAACAATCATAAAAAAAACGACAATAACACATATACCTAAGTAGCTTGCTTCGAAGTTTACTTAGGTACATAAGATGACCGGTGTCTTTGACTTAAATATAATCAATTATATTTCCTTAATGCTACTCTGATAAGGATCAAAATAATCAAACTCTGTTTTGCAAATATTTCATATATAACTCGAATAACATCTATATATTGCTCGAATACAATGTTGTATCGTAGAGAAAATGTATAGAATTGTATTAGCCAAACTACTTGATCTCTGTTATTATAATTACAACGATATTCTACGCGTGAATCAAAGTAACATATTTAAAGTACATTACTTTGATATGTTACTTTTTTGTAAGCTCGCTGCGTAAAATAGTACACAAAACCTTCCAAAAAAGCTTCGAAATAACAGACAATAATTACTTCAGACACGGCGTATTGAGGCTCTATAGTAAATTAAGAAAGAAAAAAACATTTTGAATTTAATTTTTGACGGCTTTACTTGTGCCGGACGCCGGAAGGTATATTATCTGCAATTAATCTCTCTTTCGGTGGTACACGGAGCTTTTATGAAAATTGCACGCAGAGGAGAGCTTGGGAAAACCTTGTGCTTTTAAAATGTAATGGAATGAAAATACTATCTTGTACATCAAACAAAACAGTCACGCTCAAACAAGAACTAAAATAATAAATATAACAGGCCGGTTAATAGACAACCTTATCGCTAAAACGATCTTTACTAGGCAACTTAGCAAAGAGAAAATACGGCATGCACAAAAACACCTAAAAATTGACTGTGTACGCTTAGTAGGGGGAATTCCATAGCCAAAGAGCTATCATAAAAGACTACAAACATATAAACCACTATCGGAAGCATTTTAGAGATTAGATGTCCCTGGAACGGGACGATAGCAGTGGCGTGCACTGGGTTTCTTACCAGGGTATGCATACAGCAGGAGGAAATTGCATAAAATGGAGAGAATCCTCCTCTAATACGGTCTATATTTCAATTTTAGGGTATGCAGTGCTTTTGTGCATGTATGAAGTGCACGCCACTGGACGATAGAGATAGAGGGAGCAAACAACGCTTTCAGATAGTTAGATATGAAAAAAGCTAACCTATCACTTTTCAACGATGAAAGCTGTAAACGGTTCAAAGAAAAGTTCTATTTAAGTTTGAAGGTATAAAATCTCAAGGTAAATTAATATCATTTTCCTCTAAAATCTGATATCATATTCTGTTGGATGCACTGTACAAGAGTTTTAAACGAATCGTCAAAGGATGCTCTTCAATCCCCCGCTTAACCCTGTACCTACGGATGAAAATGTATTGTGCGATGTTCAAAGGATACATATTACTAAAACTTTTGCAACAACAGGTACCAGTCGTCTACTTTTATGCTTGGACTGTTCAATGGTATCACAACGGATTTCAATTTTATTACATTTCAGTAAAGAGCGAGCGTAAAAGCGACGCGACCCTTTGACGCCTTTCGCACAGATTTCATAATAATTTTAACGGAAATGGAATATGGCAATTTTCATTATTTTGATGGTTTTAAAATTAACATTTTACGTAAAAGATAATTATTTTATAGCATTGTCAATATATGGATATTGACAATGTTATAAAATAATTATTTTAATATTACTTTTAGAAGGGAAAAACTAGAATTAGATTAGAAATTTATGAAAAAATGTATAAGAGCACAAGATTCTTCTTTAGAGACAATGCTGTGAAATCTTTCATGTTACATGTTCGTTGATATGCTTTATTACTTATTTTAAACAAGTATATGAATATAATCACATGTGTATAACATTAATTATAATTGAGTATAACTTCAACGTCTACTTATATTATATACATAGGATAATATTGTGTAATGAGTTAATTATGATAAAAATTTAATAATGTACCTACTAGGATTCGTTATAGTTTATAAAGTTGTAAAATATCTCGTTTAATTTTACACACCGTATTCTGGGTGAAATGTTTAAAATTTGTAATAGAATATTGAATAAGTCACCGATTATTATTATAAACTTCAAATATTCAAGTTTATATTAGTATTATTATAGACTTTAATTTATAAGTAATAATAATTACAAAATCAAATTAATATTTACAATAAATATAAGCCGTCTAACTGTTCACTTATGGGCAAGGTACCCAAAATGCTGGCGCAATTTCCCCTTTGAATTGCTAGACTTAGCTGTTGGGCGCAAATATTTATAAATAAATAAGCGCCAGCTCTTGGGTCTTGGTCATCGTTGATTATTATAGATTCAAACTAAATAAAATCGTTACTATCACATTAATGTAACACAACAACAGCAATCCAATTCGCTGGGCAAGAAAACTCGCATCGCATCCGCATATTAAACGCACGTAACGTAAAAAGTCATGCACAAGACGTTTTAAATAAATCGACTTACGGTTAAGCCTCGACAACACGATACAGCTGACACGCGTGCGCGCACTAGTAACACAAGAACCACTGGCCAAGCTGCGTGTGGTCACTAAGGCACCCCACTCACTGCCAGTTCCACTTTAGATCACCGATAATAAAGCCTCGTGACACAAAAATGACATTTGGCAACCGCATTACGTTACCTCTTAGAACAATACGCGTATGCGCATTAAGTTTGCCCAACCTCCTGTCAAAGTTAGATCGCGAGACAAGTTTGGCGGATGTCACTTTCAATTATAGTAGGTATCATGTTATGTTTAGGACAGCAATTAACGTAATAGTAAACTAAATAATATATGGACTATCTGATAAAAAAAAGAGTGTGTGTACTTATGTACACGCGTTAGAAGTTATACTTCTTTGGCGTATGGAAAAAAAATAACTAAAACGATAATTTTTTTTTTCGTTGGATGTTGGAGTTATTAACGATAAGTATAAAAATTAATCAAAAAGATTTTATTTAAAAAAAAACTTTTTTTATTAACTTTATAATATTTATTTATTCACATTGTTTGTACTGTTACGAAACACGTGTTCTAAATATAAAAATACTAGAATATACAACTTGAACATAGTTCAAGTTGTATATTCTATATTCGATATTCATGCCACTAACTTTACGATGTAGAATTCAGATGTCGGTGTGCGCGCGCATCGTAAAAATTCACTCTCATAATTTTTCTCCATCGCGCCAAAAGAAGTACAACTTCAACAATGACTTTTCTTGAAAAAAAATACTCTCCGTTTCGATCATGAAGAAAGTACTTTAATTTATTACACGCTTGATTCTGCTCGTTGCAAAATTAAAAGCGCTTTCATAAAATTAAATTGAATCTGCGCCTTCTTGTAATTAGTTGACGGCTGATTGGGGCAGTGGCCCTGCTTTCTGAGTCCAAGGCCGTGGGTTTGATTTCCACAACTGGAAAATGTTTGTGTGATGGACATTAATGTTTTTCAGCGTCTGGGTGTTTATCTGTATATTATAAGTATTTATGTAACTGATGAATAATTATTATGAATATATTTTTTTTAAATAAGTAAATATATTACGACTACCACAACGCCATCTAGTCCCACAGTAAACTTAGCTTCTGTTATGGGTACTAAGATAACTGATGAATAATTTTTCTGAATTATTATATTACGAATTGTAATATATTTACTTATTTATTTATGTATTTAAAAAAAAGGTTTTTTCTTATTCTGTATGAAATATTGGCTTTTGATTACACATACATATGTAAAGGATAGTAAACAGTATAGCGTACCATAAAATAAAATCACTCCAAAAGAGGATCAGTTCTAAAAGTCACTATTGGCGGTTTTTGTCGCGATGCACGGCCGCCAATTAATATCACGGCCCTCTGTGCATACACTTCGTTGGATTCGAGGATTTCGTTCCTAGAACCTCGAATACGAAATCAAAAAGCTACAATCCGCGATCCGAAAACGGCTTTGTTTGTCAAAAAAAAAGTTCATGGTCTAATATTATTAATTATAGAGAATAAAACAGCGTGTACACTAACTAGTCTTGACCGGAGTCGGGTCAAATCTCGGAACCGATATAACTTAGTTAAAGTTAGGGCAATGTTTTGGTTCGCCTAGCAAATTATTCATATGCTTTTGAACTTCGAATATTCGTTTATCTCCAGTGATTGAATTGATAACAATATAAACGCTCGCAATTATTTTATACTAGCCGTTTCCAGCCCGCTTCGCTGGGCGAATTGAAAAAGGAAATAAATTACATTTTATGTTTCATTTTTATTTATTTTTTTCATATTTTTATTATTCTCCTTTTTTTTATTTTTGTATGAACATAAATAGGCCCCGCGGATAGAACTGTAAGCATCGATATTGTTTAGACTTACTCTAATTCCAAATTCCATCTATTTAGCCTGTATCTTTCATCCAGGTGATTTTTCTCACTAATATTCATTGTAACTTTCAATGTGCAATCATTATAACATTTCCGTGCCTTTCTTCCAAAAATTAATAATAATTGACATGAAGAAAAAAAATTGAAATGAGCATTGAAAGTTTAAGTTAAAGTCATTGCAAGTCTCATATGTGAAGTTGAAATCTGTCTAGGTTCAAGTGTGACGAATTTTCTGTTAACTAAAATTTTCTCCGTGACATCAATTTTTTATAGAAAATTAATTGTGCATGTTTTTTATGAATTCTATTGGAATAAGTAACTAAATTTCTTTTCCACATCTCATGTGCTTGGAAAATGCATTCATTTTAATCTGTTACATTTCCGCGATCCCGCAATAAAAGAATTCGTCGGTTATGTAGTCTGCAAAAGTAAAATGAATGTAAAATTCTTAGTCCGTTGATTGGATAGCTACATGTAAAGTTAAGTTTTTGAAAACTCTCAATGACTTTTTCTCCGCTGCCAAAAAGACGATTGTTGTAAGGAAATACACGAATATCCCTACATACACGAAGATCCCCACCAAATTTGGAGTCTGTAGAAGTTACGGGTTAGAAATAAAAATTATTTAGATTTTAACACCCACCCCCGCAATTCCTGTCGGAAGTAGACTTTATTGAAATCCATTTTGAGATGTTCTTTATGTGAATAATAAAAGATTCCTACCATATTTAGAATTTTTAGAAGCTATATTTCGAAATTGAAATTTTTTATTGTTAACACCCACCCCCGCGAACCTTATTGGAGGTGATTCATTGTAAAATCCGCTTGAAGATCATTTATATATTACATATAGAATACTCTCACTAAATTTGGAGTCTATAGGAGCTATCGCTTGGAAATTGAAAATTTTCATTGTTAACGCCCCGTAATGTTCTTTGGGGTGAGATATCGTAAAATTTGTTCATAAATCATTTTTACATCACTTATAGAAAATTCCTACAAAAGTTGGAGCTTGTAGGAGCTTTAGCTGGAAAATTAAAAATATTAATTGTTAATACCCACCCCCGCAACCCCCTGTGGGGTGAGCTATCGTAAAATTCGTTCATAGCCTATTTCTACACCTCTTACAGAAGATTCCTACCAAATTTGAAGTCTATAGGAGCTATAGTTTAAAAACGGGAATTGTTCATTGTTAACGCCCCCGCAATCCCCTTTGGGGAATGAATTTCTTAAAATCTATTCATAGCTGACCTCTACATAGCAAAAGTAATATTCCTACCAAGTTTCACGTTTCTAAGTCTTATGGTTCCCAAGATTTCGTGGTGAGTGACTATATAGATGGGAATTTTTCGATTATCATCGAAATTTTTAACTTTTTATCGGGCTTTTTTAAAATTTTCTTACATACAAAACTTTCTCCTGACAATTCTGAAGATAAAAAAAAGCCCAATTGGTCCAGCCGTTCTCCACTACCGTGAGTAGATTCTTAGCTGAATGTAAAAAACCATAATCCGTTTAATACACTCGTTGAAATCCATGAAAACAAAAGAATCAAGAGAAAATGCTTATCTTTTGTTTTTATTAGCGGGATAAATGTTCATAAAAGTAAAACAGCAATAAAAAAATGAAGGAATGTTGGAATTCAAAAAATAGATAGCCATAAACCATCTAGGAAAAATTTCGCATCGAATGGTGGTAGTTTCATGTCGATACGATCAGTGGTTTAGGCGTGATTGAGCCTCAAACGAAGACCATTTTCATTATATATATATAGATTAGTAGAGTCAAAGTCCATAGAATGACCATTTATGCATATTTCACTCACGGTAGAGTGTGGTATAGAGTCAGGTCTCCCGACCTGGTGCAGTGGTAAACTCCTTATAAGAGAGAGGTCTCGGGTTCCAACCACGGTAGAGGCAATTTGGAAACTTTCATTTTCTGTCCGGTGACAGACTTAAGCCGGCTTCAACCGTGAAAATGTACCGCCAAGCGATTTAGCGTTCTCGTACGCTGTCCATTAGGAGTATGGTTTTAACCTAACGCGTTACTATCAACTGCATCATCACTTACCATCATGTGATACCATTGAGCTATAGCAATAATTTTATAAACTTTATCTAGCTGGTATACAAATAAAACTGTACGTGATTTAAAAGAAGAGACAATGCAAATACTTCTGTCTGTGTAATGGAAACTTGCAAATTTACGTGACAACAAAAGATGTAGTCTAAGAGATTCATCTCGAAAAGTAGTATTAAATATTCAAAAAGAAGAAAATTAGATGTTTTCAGTAAATGTTTCACCTACGAACCAACGAGGTTGAAAATATTGTCTGTTTACATTTTCTAACATAGGTACATTTTATAGTTAAACATAGTTTAACTTAGTGCAGTTGAATAAACACATAGAAAATTCGCATTAACAGAGGTTTTATTTATTTAAATGGATGTTTGAGTAGATTTTACTTAACTTTTCGTATAATAACAACACGTCGGTAGGTCCAATTTTCTTACAGGTATTTATGAATTACGTCTCAAATAATCGTACGTTAGAAATCTGCGGTAGTAAACAAAAATGGATAAATAAATATTTTTTCAAACAGGATTTAAATATTGATAAATCGGCTTTAACTGTATTGTGGGCTTCCTTCCTTGGGACAGGGATAATACTGGGCAAACTACTCGTACTAATTGCCGTAATATCCAAACCAGACTACACCGAAGGCAATTTATTAAATCGCTATACTGTTTATGATAACAAAGATAGTTATGTTATGTTGTATTTGAGATATTTGGATATTGCGATGGATTGGATTTTTTAATATTGCGATGTTACAAGGTTTATAAGTTAAGATGTCAAAAGTATTTAAATGTTTGATGTTTAGATTCGTAATTTCATCTTGCCATCCATTGTGGATGTTTGTACAAGGTTAGTACAAACATGCACATATTAAAGCAAACTAGCATCTGCATGCGACTTCGTCTGCGCGGACTTCAGAAATAGGTCTAAAGCTTCACTCGGTTCGTTTCGGTATAGAAAGTACATGTCCTTTTCCCTAGCATAGGTGACATGACATGAATATGCATACCAAAATTCAAAGCTATTAGGCCGCGGCATAGCTCGTAAATCATTTTCAAATTTCCCTCGGGAACTACTTGAGGAATCGGGATACACCTTTTGTATGTTCTTTTCCATGTCAAAGGCTACATGCATGCCAAATTTCATCCAAATCCGTTCAGCCTTTTTTGCGCGATTTAGTATCAAATATTAAGACTTTCACATTCATAATATAGTGGGATAGTAGGATTAGTAGGATAAGCATATTGCAGTTTTTTTTTTTTTTATTTAATATAGTCCTATAATCATTAAATTCATAATCTATGCGATTTTTTGAATAACATGGTTAATAACATTTCGTGAAAAGGCGCTGGCCCCGAGGTTAGCGAAGTCCAAATCCAGTCAAATGTTTACAACGTGGACGAGACCATCGACATCGTAGGTACCCTAAATTGAAAATGGCAAATTTGATTGATGTTGATAAGCTTTGAAGATACGCGAATAAAGAGATAATGATCGCAACTTGGCGGTGCCAGTCCCGAAGGTCAGTGCACATTTGATAGATAATCATCAGTTTTTCTATTTAAATGTCGCTTTGCATCGAAATATATGAAGGTTGCTGCCCGTTGAACACTATTTGTTCGAAGCATCTAAAAAGCGGTGCAAAGCTAGTGATTGCGACTGTTCTTTTCCGGGCACGAGTTCTGCACCCGCACGCTCCATTTAATTTTTGAAGTAATGTGAGTTTTAAGCAATAAAATATCAATTACTTTACGGTGAAGGAAAACGTCACATCATCATCATATCATCCGATAGACGTCCACTGCGTGACATAGGTCTTTTGTATGGAGTTCCAAATTCCAAGGTTATGTGCCGCTTGAAACGTCACATATGTATTTCTCTATAATATTCAAATGCGTGTTGATTCCACCAATCTACACTTGGCCACAGTGGTGGACCACGGCCGAAATCCATTTCATGCTGAGACGAGACGCGCTGTAGTGGGCATATTGCAGTTGATAATTTAATGATACAAAATACACAATTTAAAAAAGACGGGTTGCACTCCGGGAGTGCCGGCAGAAGTGAAAACTTTATTATTAATTAACGTTGAGCATGTTTGATATTTTGGAATGGTTAGGGAATAATTTTGCACCAATTGCTTTATCAGTATAAAAGTACTATCATTTATGTGGTAGAATACAATATTCATTTATTGCGCTATCGTACACAAACATGACAATTTATATTACATTAAAATTTAACACTTTAAAACTATTACAATTATTTTACATTAAAAAGTTTATCTCTCCGAAAAATCAACTTTCATCCATAATTTCAACGACTTTTTCACCATCATCATTACCAGAACTATCATCGCCAATCTCTAAAACTGATACGATAGGTTTATGGTAGCTGAAGTAAGAAACGAACAGTTTTGATTCGAACCTATTTAAATGTCTAATAAAGACCGCATCAATAGTAGTTTTGACAAATCCGTCTTACGCTTTTTCGAGCAGGTCACGTGTCCTGACGCGAGTTTAAGATTTTATACCCATTACAGAAAAAGTGCTCAACGCCGCTAAAGAAGTTTTCACTTCAACAGAGCTCAGCTAAATTTGTATGCGTTTGACAGTTCGATACCGGTCAACAACTGTCGGAAAATTTACTGAATCGGGCAGCAGGCGATTAATAATGTTTTCCGTAAGCTCACTGTGTTTTTCGATGTAATTCGATACATACATAATTTGACTGAGACTGGTCATCTTTTAAGTGTGCATTACCGTTTGTCTACACAAACGTCACTAGGAACAGACGACACTTGTAAGTAAAATCTAATTTAGTATTTGCAAAGACGCGTCGCGTCAGGCTGAACATATAATAGACAATGATGAATAGGTGCAAGACCATATAAAATATATGCCGCGAACCGTCCTTTAGAATTCAAAAAATATTTATTTAGAGTACATTTACGTCTTTGACGGCCGACTGGCGAATCAATCTTATGACTATACTCAAAAAAATACGTGCTTCGCATGTTCGTCTATATTATATATGCATTTTTAATAATAAAAACTATACATTTCAAATATCTCGGCCGATTGAGCGAATTCAAAAATTCTTTATTTGGAGTACCTTTACGTCTTTGACGGCCCACTGGCGCAGCGACCCTGCTTTCTGAGTCCTAGGCCGTGGGTTCGATTCCCACAACTGGAAAAGGTTTGTGTGATGAACATGATTGTTTTTGGGCGTTTATCTGTATATTATAAGTATTTATGTGTATTGTATTCATAAAAATATTCAACAGCTATCTTAGTACCCATAACACAAGCTACGCTTACTTTGGGGCTAGATTGACACGCGACGTGTGTATTGTCGAAGTATATTTATATTTCACCTACTGTGTAAGCACAAATGAAATAAGTATGTCTGTTGGTAGCGACTCTACCATCGTTTCGGAAGCCGGCAAGAAATTAAACGGCTGTTCTTTTCTAACATCTACAATTTTCTTATGCATCTAACTAAGAATAAGAATCAAACTAACTTTTGTTTCTAGAGAGTTGGGTATTTATCATAATGCGCAAAAAAAAAAAAAAAATTTGAACAACTTTAATATTATCGCACATAGTAAATCTTTTATCTTTAGAGAGTTTAATGACGTTTAGGTACAAAGAATTATGCGAAATAATTAGTTTTATTCAATTAACTTTAACAAAGTACGTAACTATCTTCACTTTTGAAGTGTGTATTATGTTGGCATAATATACGGACAACAAAATCAAAAACTGTAACACTTTCTCTTCAGCTGAGCATGTCGATAGAACAATTAAAATACTTCCAAATGAGCTGGCAACGTTTTACGAATCACCAGTTTTAACAATCATGATTAGGTAAATGGGAAGGCATATATCAGTTGCGTGAATAGTTCAGAGCATAGACCCACCATGCTGCTCCAATGTTGGTTGGTGGACTTCAGCATCTACTATGACAGTGATAACAGCGCCCAACTCGGTTTAATGTGCTCTTCGAAGCATTGATGGGACAACGCCAATTTACTAACTGACGACTTAGAATTATTTAAAAGAAAAACTCAATACCTAACAAGCTTTGCCTGTTTTCTGTTTTAAGCAATTCAATATGACTCGGTTTAACGTTGAAGGAAAACATTGTGAGTAAACCTGCGTACCTGTGAGCTCTACATAATGTTTTCAAAGGCGTGTGAAGTCCATCAACCTGCACTTGGCTAGCGTGGTGGACTAGCCTAAAGCCTAAGTTAAAACGACGAAAGAAAAGAAAAGAAAGAAAAAGAAAAGAAACTGAAAAGAAAGTTCTTACATATTAAAGATATAGATGCCACTGCAGGTGAAGATGACATAAGGGAAGCAATAATAAATACCAACCAAATTCACTACCAAGAACAGCTAGAAGTTAAAGCACTGCGACCTATGAAAAATGGAAACCAAATAGCGACAATTTGGATAGAACAATCGGATTGTACCAAAATCTTGGACAAGGGCAAACTAAGAGTTGGACTCAATATATGTCAGATACATGAAAGAATAGAAATATTGAAATGTTACCGGTGTTGGGGCTACGGCCATAGAGCTGCGCATTGCGACGGAGTGGACAGGAGCCAAAAATGTCGTAAATGCACTGGTGATGACCACAAAGCAAAAGATTGCAGCAAAGAACTGTTCTGTCCACATTGTGAAAAACAAGGACACGCAGCTGGAAGTAGTAGATGTATGGCTTTCCAAAGAGCTCTCGGCATTATGAGAAGAGCTAAAAACCGAAAAATAAGATCAGAACGTTCACAGTCCTACAAATAAATGCAAACAGGAGCGTAACTGCACATGATATGGCTAACCTAGTTGCAGCCAAGATGCAATGTGACTTTGTTGCTATTAGTGAACCAAATATAAAAACATGCAAGATCAAAGGAACAAAGTGCTATAGCGATGCGAACGGAGACACAATGATCCTAAATTTTAGTAAGAAATACAAAGTCAGAACCTATCGCTCTGCAGACTGTTTTGTCTGCATAGAGACAGCCGATATTACACTTTATAGCATCTATATAAGCCCTAACAAGTGCACGCTAGATGATTTTAAGAATAATCTGAGCATAATACAGCAAGATCTTACTGAGTCGCAAGCGCGGAATAAGAAAATCATAATTACAGGAGACCTAAATGCAAAACACCCATGCTGGGGGGGGATGCAAACGAATAAAAAGGGAGAGGAACTTTTAGAATGGATCCACAGGCTAGACCTTGTTATTCTTAATGATGGCATATTTCCCACTTGTGTTCGACAGAACGGACAGTCGTTTATTGATGTAACGATTATCAGTGGAAGTCCCAACTTAGATAAAGTGACTTGGTCTGTTTTAGAAGACGAATCAATGAGCGATCATAAATATATTTTGACGAAACTAAATATGAAAGGTGGAGCAAATAAAACAAAGTATATACGAGGAAAGACAAATCTGGATAAATTTAACTCGGTCTTGAGAAAAGATATAGCTAGCACAGCAGTTGACAAGGAACATTGTGAAAGAGCTATTGCTAAAGCATACGAAAGAAGTACACCCTTCGTGAAATGCGACGACGACTACAAACTACCATACTGGTGGAACGAAACCGTACAAACCAAAATTAAGGAGACGAGACAAAAAAGGAGAAAATTTCAGAAATGCAAACAACAAAACAAAAGAGAAAACCTAAAAGAAGTGTATAAAGTCTCAAAAAAAGAGCTAAAGACGATGATAGCAGCAGCAAAGGCCAAAGCATGGGAGGACCTCTGTAAGAATCTCGAATTTGATATATATGGCGATGCGTATAAGATCGTTAAAAGCCAAATGCAAATTTCTAGCCCTAAAACGTGGTTATCCTTAGATCAAAAGAGAGAAATTTTCGAAAGTCTGTTCATTACTTTGGCTCACACGCGTGAACTAACGAGAGAAGAGATGAGTGACGTGGCCTTTGAAACTGTTGCTTTCACGCTGGATGAAACAAAAGACTGTAGCAAAAGAATCAAGATAAAAAAGGCACCAGGCCCAGATGCAATTCCACCTGAAGTTATTAAATCTGCTATTTGCAATAACACGGGATATTTTACACGTCTTTTTAACAGTTTGCGAAAACAAGGAACTTTTCCTGATAGCTGGAAAGTTGGAAAGCTTGTACTGATTGATAAGCCTAAAAAATCATTCAGCGATCGAACAAAGTACAGACCTATATGCCTCCTAAATGTTATTGCAAAGACATATGAAAGACTTATAAACATTCGACTAACTCAGGAGATTGAAAAAAGTGGAGGGCTCCACAAAAACCAGTATGGTTTCAGACCTGGAAGAACCACTGTTGACGCGATAGAAGAAGTGATCCAAGCAGCAAAAGAAGCGAAACTCAATAACCAATGGAATTCCCTTATACTGGTTGATGCCCGAAATGCTTTCAATACAGCAAGGTGGGATACGATTATCAACAAGCTGAAATCTCGGAATATCAATAAACACTTGATGAACGTAATAGTGGACTATTTTACAAACCGTTTCATACAATTGGAAAAAAAAGTTACGGCAAAGGTAACCGGGGGAGTACCACAGGGATCAGTACTTGGCCCTACGTTGTGGAATATACTCTACGATGACGTGATGGATATCGAAGCCCCTGAAGGAGTCAAGCTTATCTGCTACGCGGATGATCTAGCGATTTCAGTAACTGCGAAGGAGGCGCATGATATGGTGGTTAAAGCCAATGAGACGCTGCATGCCATAGACCTGTGGATGCACCAAAATAATTTAGACGTCGCGCCGGAGAAAACTGAAGCAGTTGTCTTTAACAGGAAAAAGAATGTTCACAGGATATACTTTGATTTTGGGGGAAAGACAGTGATACCATCATCTAGTGTAACATACTTAGGAGTAAAACTGGACTCGGGATTAAATTTCGGGCTGCACATAAAGTCGGTTTGTGAGAAAGCTTCTAGGACCTCGAGAGCTCTCTGTAAGTTACTCCTGAACACAAAGGGACCCAGCGACAACAAAAGGAGGACGTTAGCCATGGCCACCCAGTCAATAATCCTGTACGCTGCACCAGTTTGGGAGCCAGCGATGACCTTCGCTTTACACAGAAGGCGGGTTCTCAAGGCACAGCGCGTGTTAGCACTCCGAGTATGCTCTGCCTACAAAACCATATCGACGGATGCAGCGCTGGTGTTAGCTAACCTAACGCCTATCCATCTACTTGCTGCTGAGAGGACAGAAGCAAGAAAATCGAAAAACTCCGATCTCGCTATTTCAGCTCAGCAGGTAACACTCGCGAGATGGCAAAATGAATGGGATACGTCTACCAAAGGCAGATGGACACACCGACTCATTCCTAATATTGAACGATGGACGAGTAGAAAGCATGGCCGATTATCTTACCGACTGACGCAGTGCCTTACGGGCGATGGCGTGTTTATGGACTACCTTAGAGGCATTGGGAAAAGAGAATCAGGGAGATGCATGTACTGCAACGAAACGGATGATGCAATGCACACAATTTTTAATTGCGTCAATTGGGACAAGGAAAGACGAGAAATTAGTGAGGAAATCGGAGAATTTAACGCTGAAAGTTTGGTGCATAAAATGTTGAAGACGGAAAAAAACTGGGTGACTGTCGCAAAGTATTTAGAGACTATTATACAGGAAAAGGAGAAAGAAGAAAAGAGAAGAAAAACAAGTCCATGAAACATTTTCAAAATCGTTGTCGTGTTTTAGGCCGAAAGGTGGGTACACGGTCAACGAGGTGACAGGGGGGGTTTTAGCCGGTACAAGTCCGGCACTACCTAGCGCTGCGGGTGTCCATGAGGATTTCCCCTCCTGTGTAGGAAAAAAAAAAAAAAAAAAGTTAAAACGATGAAGATGACATACGTATAAGTAATTGCGTACCTCATATTGTACCAATACAGTTAAATAAATCTCTTCGATGTACCATATACCATTATCTAATTTCACATAATAATGATACGAGTACGCAATTTGCCTCAGAAAATCAAGGCATATTATCCTATCTCATTGGTATCAATCAGTTTCATTAGGTAGCGAAGAAGACCTATTCTTGTACACTATTACCTATACTTATCCGTAATAAAATAGATGATCCGGATTAATACTGTAAGTACGCGGTGGGAGGCGAGCGCCAGTTAAGGCTGCTTGAGACTAGAAGGCCAATTTTCTTTTCATTCAAATAATTAGATCCCTACGAATCATGCTTGAAATATTCCAGTGTTCCGCTCGCTTTACAATCTCCTTAATGAACAGGGACGAGTTCTACAGGTACTCGACATAATACCTGTAGAGCTGAGTTAGTTCTCTTGTTAAAGTTGTACCTACGATATTTTCATTTGTATTATATCTATTCAGCTGTGTGCGCAAGTGGTATTTAATTTTAAGTAATTAAATATCACTTGCTGCAACGGTAAAGGCAAACATCGTGAGGAAACCTGCATGCCTGGGAATTCTCCATAATGCAAGCAAAATAGCAATAAAAACATGTATCTAAGTCATTTATTATCCGACAAACAAAGTTATGTGAGAATATCTTAAACGCATCGAATAAACTTACTTGTTAGCCTAGGAGTTGTCATATATCTACGAATTACGAGGTTGGGTTCAATTTCCAGGTCGGCTCACGATTTTTTAGGTGTTGGATTATGCTATCAAAATACTAAGTAAAACCTGGAATTAGGAAATAATATTTCATTCTCTGTGTTCCCAAATATAAATATAATTAGATTTCTATTCACAATTATTAAGTAAGATCACTAATTTCATTAGGTATAAATTAGGTATTTATTCAAATAAAACTTTTGTACAAATTTTGAAAAAAAAATTTGCCCATTATTAAACTTAAACATTTGCCAATTATGATTATGGGATCTCAATCTAGTTTTGACGATGTTAAATGTAACGATTTTTTGGTGGATTACGCTGCTTTTAATTTGAATCATTTTTAAAACGTTTAATTTAAATATCACTAAGCCCCGGTGCAATCATTGCGCACAGTGCGTTCTCTAGAGTTTATAACATATCTAGGGCATACGTTAATTAATTACATAAGATGATAATTTTGTCATACACTGTAATTGTTACGTAAATATAACATTTAACTTAACATGCAAGTAGTTATATCTGCGTCTATCTTCTGGGACTATTACAAAACGCGTTTTAGGATTCCATTGTTTCTAGGCTCTTTGTGATAATCTTAATGATATAAATCTATTCGAGAAAGATATAGCGCCATCACTTTTACTTAATTAAAACTCGCAGCAGTCTTAAGAAGGTTTCTTCGCGGCATCGCATCATAGCGTATCGCAAGAATTTTCTTTTATATATGAAATTTCTTTAGAAATAATGGATCTCTATAAAAGTGGTGATAGCGCATTGGGCAGGAGCTCTGCTTCCCTTTGGGGGGCCCAGTTTGATTCCCACCACGCACCTCTAAGTTTTCTAAGTTATGTGCGTTTTAAGTAACTAAAAAATCACTTGCTTCAACTGGTGAAGGAAAACATTGTGAGAAACATGCATGCCTGAGTGTTCTACATAATGTTCTCAAAGGTGTGTGGACTCCACCAATCCGCACTAGGGCAGCGTGGTGGACTACGGCCTAAACCTCTTCTCATTGTGGGAGTAGCCCGTGCTCTGCAATGGGCCGGTAATCGGTTGATGTGATGATTTTGATGATGAATGGATCTCTGCCATCGAATAACCGTCTTTATTTTTCGTTGTGTAACCACATCTATCAACAGAGGTGACATAACTAGCACTAAATCTTGATTAAATCGGTTATTTAATGTCATCTTTCTACAGTATCGAATATAATCTTATATCTTTAAACGAGCAATTCTTGTATATATATATATATATATATATATATAATTGGAATCTCGGAATCGGCTCCGACGATTTTCATGAAATTTAGTATACAGGAGGTTTCGGGGGCGATAAATCGATCTAGCTAGGATTCATTTTTAGCAAATGTCATTTTATTTGTGTTTTCCGGTAATCGGTTATTGGTGCAAAGAAGTTGCACGGGTCAGCTAGTTTCATTTAATTGAGATACTAGACGGCAGAACTAAGATAGTTTAGTACCCAATTTAAATATCGAATCGTCCCAAACCAGGATTCAAACTTCAGATCTTGTAAACCGTAAACTTGAAATGGAAGTGCAATTTTTGCCGCTTCCGTCGTAATGTAACAATAACGGACATACCGCAACTATTGTATAATTAAAAGTGTTGTCAAATAGCAATTAGAGTGGTTCGTATTGTTTAACCATTGTACTGATGTCGGGATAAAAAGTATCCTATATTACTTCTAACATTTCAAGGATACAAAGTGTACAAAGTTTCATGAGGATCGGTTAAGTAGTTTTTGCGTGAAAGCGTAACAAAAAAACTTACATTCACATTTATAATATTAGTAGGGATAGGGATAGGGATAGGGATAGGGATGTCCTACCCGTGATAATCGTTGAGGCGAGGCGTGGCGTCGAGTGAACGATTGTACGGGAGTTAGAACGTGCGACGTAGTGGGACTAATGTCAAAGCGAAGAGTGGCGTCGTCAAAAGCGGCGTAGTGGGAATTATAATGCTGGGCACAGGCCATCTTTTCTATATAGTATAGTTTTAGAGCATAGACCTACCACGCATCTCCAATTATACTAATCGGGACCGAAGGCTTAAACCCTTTCTTATCTACCTCCCTAGCACGATTGTGGTCAGAAGTTTCGGGTTTCTACAGAAAGAAAAGTTTCAGATTTCTGATTTTCACTGCTCTCATTAGGTTTTCTAGTTAAAGACAAAAGAATTTAGCGTTCTGGTACGATGCCGCGTAGAAACCATTTAGCGGTATGGGCTTAACATAATTACCCCTAACAGGCTAGCCCGTTACCATCTTAAACTGGTTAATTACTTACCACTAGTCGGAATTGCCGCTAACCGTATAGTAGTTCTATTCACAATTATTTAGTAAGATCGCAAATTTGAGTAGGTACAAATTAGGTATTTAAACAAATGAAACTTTTGTAAAAGTTTCAAATGTCTGATTTTCTCTGCTCTGATTAGGTTTTCGAGTTATCGACAAAAGAATTTCGCGTTCTGGTACGATGCCGCATAGAAACCAATTATGCTAGATATAATTGCCATATCCCTGACAGGTTAGCCCGTTACCACCTTAGACTGCTTCATTACTTTCCACTAGTCGGAATTGCCGCTAACCGTATAGTAGTTCTATTCACAATTATTTAGTAAGATCGCAAATTTGAGTAGGTACAAATTAGGTATTTAAACAAATGAAACTTTTGTAAAAGTTTCATTTGTTTAAATTTTCTTAGCCCGTTACCACCTTAGACTGCTTCATTACTTACCACTAGTCGGAATTCTAGAACACTACTACACTACACTACACACTAGTACAAACAAAAGCTACTGTATAGCGTCTAAGATATATGTTTCAAATCTCTCTCCCTCTTTGAGCTCCTAAAGGACGTCGCATGGTGATAAGTACCCTACACAAGGATTAAAAAAATATAAAATTCAAAGAAAGATTTTTAAAATTAGACTGGTACAGAGTTATTAATAAGTATTAGCGCCTTGCTTAACAAAAAACCGCTCTTCGGATTTCTTTATTGGTAAAGAGATTATGTATTATATTAATACTGTTATAACAGGCACTACAAAAAGCTCCATTAACACAGCTTTAACGATAAAGGCTTCAATGTGAGATTTAAAATGTTTTAATAAGTAACTCTAATAGGTAACTTAAGCTTAAAAGGGACTTATGAACATAAAAGAACGCATAATGGAAGGTAGATTTTAGTCCATTATTAGATATTCCTTTTAACAGTTTACGCTGAGTACCTAGTGAACGTGCTACTTGTGAATACGGGATCAAACATAATTTTCCATTTTAATAAGCTTCGGCTTATGAAGTACTAGAAGTTCTTGTTTTTATTTTTATACTTATTATATATTTATTGCGAGTTACCTAAATGTGACATACCAGCAATTTAAAAGTAATTTAAACTTGCTTTACATATAATATTTCAATCCAGTTTTCAAAATTCTCGGATCGGTTGTGCAGTAGTGTACAATTACGTGAAACAGATATGGGATGTTGCAAAAGAAGGGACCATTCGCAATCGAACTAGTTGGCGTCTGATCTCTTTAGCAATACCTATGGGTATTGGGTATTAATCGAAATTTGAATCGCATTTTCTGAGACCGTATAGCCTCATATACTCAAGTCTTTAAACTAAATCTCCGATATAGAAAACTTATAATCAAAACAAATACTCGTAAAGGAAATTTCTGTCTGCGATTTATAAATATCTGCCTATATAAATAGCTGCCTCTAATAAAATGTATCCTCTTACTTTTTGCAGCGATGTTCGTTTTAAGGAAAAAAATATAACTTACGACATCGTGAAGAAAAGACGTTTGTCCACCACACCACACTTGGCCAGCGTGGTGGACTACGGCCTAAGCCCATCTCATTCTAAGAGGAGCCCCGGAGCCTGTTGTGGGCCGGGATGATATGATGAATAATTAATTATTTTGAATAATTAATAATATGATAATTTGGAAGGTCGCATGATCCAAACAAACGTTTTGAAAATATTGTCCAATATTTGTCCTAGTTTTTCAAGGCTCTCTTTAATGTTCAAAATAAATAATCCAAAATGACTGAAACTATGAATAAGGTGGTATTTAAAAACGAGTCGAGCTTGTTTATATATAATACCTTTTAACAATCAACAAGGAATTAAACTGCCGATCTCCCTGGCGCAACGGCGAGCGCTTTGAATTTAAGTAGGAGGTCCCGTGTTAGATTTCCGGCAAATTTGGGAATTTATTATTTCTGAATTTTCTCTGGTCTGGCCTTGTGGGAGGCAAATACGTGCTGCGAAGCGATTTAGTGTTCCAATGCAATGTCGTATAGAAACCGATCCCTAACAGGTTAGCCCGTTACTATCTTACGACTGCATCATCACTTACCACCAGGTGAGATTGCAGTCAAGGCCTAGCTGTAGTGAAATAAAATTCAATTAAATAAGTTTTCCTCACTGCCTAGATTAATACTTGATCAAAAAACAGAATCACGATTCAGTAAAGGCATGTTTCAAACAATTTTCATAAACATGTGACTAATTACTACAATCTGACAATAATAAGGTTCGCTATTAGCGATAACGTGCATACGTTAAAGTAGAATTTGTGCTCCCATTGATGTCATCAAACTCAAACCACAATCAAATCAATATCTGCAAATCACCGTTCACAAAGGATGATAATGCGCAATACTGCTACAGTAAATTCCAACTTAATTTACAATTACGGTGCATAACATCAACTATCCATGTTTCCAGATGTCCCTTTGTGCATTCTGATGGTTGGATGGAGGTTACATTCCATCCCAATTAATATGAATGTTGCTTTCAACAATAATTACAATAATTAACAGTTGTGAATACCATTGCGATCATAATTAATTGTATCTACCACAGATCCCTTTGATCCATTTAGCTGCGGTTGGACGTTTCAATAGAGGAATGCGCAAAATTTGTAGGAGAGAATCTGTTCAAATATTCTAGCTCTGTCCACCGCCATTCCCGTGTGTAATGTAAAAGCGAACCGCAAAAATGGTACCAAAGAATACATTTTCGATGCAGTTAAATGTTATCTTTGCTGACAATTGTCTGGTGGGGGGCTTTGGCCGTGGATAGTTACCACCCGACAAAGACATGCCGCATAGAAACCGATTAGGGGTATGACTAGCAAACTCCCTAACAGGTAAGCTAGCTGCCATCTTAGACTGCATCATCACTTATCACCAGGTGAGATTGCAGTCAAATTGTAATGGAACTTACTAATGGGCTAACTTGTAATGGAATAAAAAAAAATGTCATTTGCTCCGGCTTTATGAAAGGTTTATTTGACTATGACGACACAGAATGCATAAGGTTTTAAAAATTCACAATTAAGTTAATTTATTGCAGAACAATGAATGTCGGTTAACCTGATAGTTTTCATCAGATTTCAATACCTATTATTATACAAATCTTGGAAACTTGGTTCTTCTTATACATCTCAGGATTAAGTATTTTATGTAAAGAAAATGCTTTGTTTTAATTTCAATTAGATTTTTACCTAGTTTGCTAGTTTTTATCAGGTCAGAGAAATCAAATAAAATCCTGAATGTTTGATTAGTAATAATATTATTACTATCACCACATAAATAGGGAAAATTCAGTCCAGTCCACCAATCTATAAGCATAAAATCACAGAACAGGTTTCACTTTTTTTGTTTAAAGATAATGTAGGAAAGCTGCTTTGAAAAAAATCTTTAAACAGCAATTTTAATTACCACCAAAAATATAAAGCCATCTCGGAGAAAGTTAAAAACCAGTCTAAAATATTTTCGGTCAAGGATAATTTATTTACGCCTGATTTTACTTAAACTGGAATAAGAGAGTTTGAATAAGAGTAAGATCGCATTCTTATGTCGTGTTTACATACACACAACGAGATCCATAACCAAGACTTTTGTGAAAAGTGTAATGATGCACCGAAAAAATACAGACTGCCGTTTTTAATCAGCATGGCGATAGTAGGTACTTCCCCGGAGGAGCTCTGTCAATATGAACTATATTCTACTACTAATTTATGCCAACCGTCAAATATGATGGTCAGTGCGTCTAGAAATTTGAATGCGCTAAACTCAAAATTACAACAATGCAACGAGTTTCGGCTAAGTCAGTATAAAGTTCTTGGTTGCTATCAATAATTTTTTATAAAATCTAAAGAAACTGAAAGGGTTTACATTTATAGCAAGTTATTTTTAAAAGTGAAGGTATTCGGTTTATTTTAACATTTAAAAATAACCGGTTCGCGTTTCTTGTTGTATTATGTTTGCATACTTACCTTCACAACAAATTAGTGCCGTAAGCGAAAGGTCCGAGATCGCGTGGGTCTTTTTTGATAAAACTTGAAAGTTGGTAAGATGGTATTTTTGGTTAACTTACATGAAATTGATTATACTGCATCAAGTTGTTCTTAGATGGGTTGATAAATGGGTCGAAAGAGTAATCAGTTTGAATTTTAATAAACATTAAAAAACACATACTGTGTAAATGTGATAAAAATAATACTACCTAAATAAATATCAACATATTACTTAAAGTCATATAATATGAACTCAGTACGAATCAGCAGAACACTAGTCAATTATACCACACTTGGGCACCATGCACAGTAAATTACAAAAGTTTGCCTTTTACCAAGCATACTCTCAAATCTGCCCACGCCCTCACGGATTATGACGTTCGGAGAAGCCTAATTGCAACACTACTTGAAATAATTGATTTAAAAATGTAAGCAATATTTCGTTATATTTTTCACTTAAATGTCGTATATGTTAGGTATGTAACTGGTAAAATTAGAAGTTACTCGCCGCATTATCAACGTCGCTTTGAAGGCACATACCTCATGCAGTGGCGTGCATAGAGGGTATGCACAGGGTATGCAGATTATATAAAATGAAGAAAATATCCAGTACGAGTTATAAATACTTAAGGGAAGGCTTTTTATAACTCTTACTGGGGATTTTCTTCATTTTATATAATCTGCATACCCTCTATGCACGCCACTGACCTCATCTACATCCAAGTTACACCTTTACTGTCAGTGGATAAAAATCAGACGCAAAGTAATTTTCGTTTACAATAAATTTATACAGAGTGTTATAAATACAAATAAAATTTCGGAATGCGAAAACAGCATAAATTTCATTTTAGTTGTACAAATAAATTTAATATAGAGTAGAAGACATTTACATGGCTAAGGCTCAAAAAGCTTAAAGTAAAGCTTATATAGTTAAGCAGTACTGGTCAACTAGTTACGAAACGACTAGTGGACACCAATTATCTTAATTAGTAACGCTATGCATTGATTAAAACCATCGATATAAAGGCTCGAACTAGATATGGTCTTAAAAATAAATCAGCGCTGCGTTGTATTTTTGACGTTGTTAATCCGAGATGAAAAACCTGACAAGTGAGTGAGTTTCTAGATTTTCAGTGGGTCTTATTTCGTTTATTTGTATGACCTGCATTATCTACACTCCACTTTTTCTTAAATGTCTTTTTATGTAAACAATCTTGCACTTACTTTTTAGAGTAAAGATAGTTTTGAATACGATTTAAAGAAAAATATTTCAAAAAATAATATAAAAAATGCTATAATATTTTTAAAATTGTATATTTTTATTTTATTTGTTTTTATCAATTTAAACGTATCTATCTGTTTTTCTCATTTAAAAAATACTTTACACCAAAAAATTATAAAAATATTCTCTTCCCTCTCCATCAATATGTCTATGATCAATGCAAATGAATTAATCCATATTGATAAAGTATTTCATGATTACGTATAAGCTTCAAAATGTCAATTATGACAGTTTTACATTACATACAGCATTGCTGGGAATATCAATGAAGTTCTTTAATAAGCCAGCCGGCCTTGAAAGCTGAAAATGGTGTCGGGCCTATCTTGACTATTTGAGGAGGTACTTATAACTTACTTACCTTAATTTATGATCCAGTACCACTTATGGCAAGATCCACATTTAATGAGGCCATTTTGTGCATAGTAAACTTTTTTTCTTCTCAGCACAGATTGGGAAGGTACAGTGTGATTCTCTTCACACATTCGTACTTGCTGTCTCTAAGGGTTCGGTAGAATAAGTAAAGTCATCTTTTTTAAGCGATACTAATTGGCTCCATACATTTTAAATCATCAATCTGGTTGAAAGGTTTCATGATATGTATAAAAATATAGGATAAAATAGAATCACTTTTATGGCTATGACCAAAAAAAATAAAGTTAAAAGACAAAAATAAAAAACTTGACACTTTACATTTTATTAATCACTATAATAGGAATTTATTTATTAAATAACACTGCTAAAAGAAACCACAAAGATCAGTAGTTTTCTTTGGATAAGAGCCACCAAATAGGCGTACCGGAGTTTTAATCCAATCAATATATAATAAGGAATTTTTCTCAAATAAAGTTTTTTCCAAAGAGCACTTTTTATAATTTTGTACAATAAACTCGATGCCTAAATTTTTCTCTTTCACTGGTGATAATATGTCAGTTACGTCAACGCTACCATCAGGTTGAACAAATAAAAGCTGATCGTATAGTTCGACGTTTTTGCAAACTCTAGGCCCTAGCGATGGCGGTACTTGTTCACTTTCATGATCTATTTCTGATCTATATCTATTTATATCCGGGATTTTTTCTGAACCACCAATAAAACTAATTTTGCTATTTTCTTTATCACCACCAATAATATAGCGTTCATTAAGAGCGTTGCCAATTTTTATATGCTGGTCAAAACTATTTTTGCTGGGACCTTTTTTATTTTTGTTATTAGTTATGAAATTAGGACTAGTTTTTTTGGTACTTTTGGAATTCTTATTTCCTGGAAGAAAACCATGATTGTGTTTTAAAATCGAAACTGAATTTGCATTAGAAAAATTTGATATTTCCAATGCAAGATCCCGTCCATTGATTATTTCTGCTTCATCAACATTTTTAACGACTTTGTGGTTATCTGGTTTGTATTTTAATCGTAATGATGGGTATTTTATCTTGGATGTATCTACATTTTTTTCAATAGTTGACTGGTTTTCACCTGATTCCATATGAATGCGTCGAGGTGTATAGTCATTATTGTAAGATTTAACATTATGCCATTTATTTGCATTTGATAAACTTTTAGTGTACATTTCATTATTATCAATAGATTTTTTATCAACATATTTATCAATAAAATATTCTCCTGACTTGAGAAAGGGGAGTATTGATATAAGGTTGTTATTTTTATCCAAGTTACTATTAATTTTCTTGGAATTTAATTTAGAATCCATAGTAAAAGGCATTGGCATGGAAAATTTAGAACCAAACATTATTTCTCTTGATATCTGGCTATCTATATTTCTATAAAATCTGTGATATTTATTGTTTTTTATATTTTGACCTCGATTTATTATTTCCACATTTTTAGGTATCGTTTTAGAATGAATGTCTAAAATTCGAGATCTTAGATCATCATTTAAAATTTGTATATTTATTTGTGGATTTTCAATATCACGTTTATGAATGACGCTATTAATAATGTTGCGCCTTTCAAATCTTAATGGCGGATTTACTCTAGTTACTTTATAATCTGAATAATACGGTAAGCTATCCGATAATTTAAAAAGAGGTATTGTTGAAGGAACCTTTTTTAGTTTTTTATTTTCAAGGTTGACGTTTTTTAAATAGTTTAAAACGCTATTAGCGAACTGTGAACTGGTCCATTGACCATAGACTTTGGTATTTTGATTAAATGGGGGAGGTTTTACTACTTCAGACACTTCATATTCATATTTATTATTGATATTCGAAGGATTCAATAATTTTCCATTCTCTTTTATTTCAAAATATGTCTTTAATAGTGGTTTTTTTTGTTTAACACTTGTGTGTGTGTAGTCTTGAAATGATTGTGGTCTCGGTGGTGGGGGTGTTTCAAATTCTGATATAGTCGGAAGTTCTTGAGTTCCTGAACCAGATAGCTCCCTTTCTTTATTACTCTTTCCTTTAAATTTGCCTATATTACCAGCCTCATTCAGGAATTTCAAAAAATTTATTTTTTTATCATTAGTTATGCTAGGATTTGTGGGTATCATTGTAAAATCTAAAATTTCCTTTTCATTGGATGAGTCCGTAAATTTAGTTTTTTTTGGAGTTAAATCTAATCCAACGTCATGTTCAATTAATCCGTGTGTAAATTTAAATTTTATGAAACTTCGAGTCGTATTAAAAATAGGCAAATTTGTTGTTTCGGAGTTATCTAATACTGTATCGAAATTCATATCATTTAAAACAATATATTTGATATTGTTATTTCCGAGAAGTTTGTTCTTTTGAAAAAGTTTCTGTTGATATCGCGGATCAATTTTTATTGTATAATTTCGTTCTATCGTTGACTTTAGTATCATATTTGACCCAAAAATTTCTCCTTCCAACCCATTTGGAGTTCCTAAAAGAAATAATAAACGAAGTAGGTAATATATAAATTTAATAGATATCATTAAGTTTGTATAAAAACTATTTTCATATATTACCACTGTCCGTTGTACCGTAGCCAATTATAACGCTGCCACCACCGGGTAAAACGAAACCGTAAAGCTAAAAAAATTAAAAACATCACTTTTATCTCATTAAGATTAGGTAATTATTGTTCTATAAAGTAAAAGTTATAACTTTGTTTTGATTCATCATTACATCATCATCCTCAACCCATTTACTACCTGCTGTTGGTAAAAGGCTTCATCTCTCTTGGGAGAGACAGATTGTAGGTTTGATGCGATCCCCAAGACGTGTCAGAAAGCTAAATCAATGTATACATACACTTTGGGCTGCTTCACAGGATGCCAGGCGACCATCTATGTAGATTGCCCATGCTCCAAAGTCTGACTGATAAGACACACAAACGTGGCGCCACGTATTTTTAGTAATTTCCACTAAAGTACTTGAAGATGTTTTTCCATTCAAGGATATTTTCATAAATTTACCACCGGAATCAAGCCAAAGCTGTATTACCCGATTATTGCCGTTTGCTAAAACAAAACATACTCGTAAATTGGGTATTTGTATAATTATATATAGCGTAGCTATTGGACCGTGAACTCGTTAATCAAGCCAACATAAACCACGAAAGTGCTACATAGCCAATCATACTAACACATGAAATAGCCTAACTAAAAACGGATTATACTAAGCCACGTGTTAAAATTGCGTTTAACATTATAACAATTTAAAATATTTATTAATTGATGCTTTATTGTTTGTGCAGTGTTGTAGCTAATTGTAGATTTACCTTACATTACGGTATTCATTCAATTAATTTACATACAATCAATTCCGTACTCTTTATTACTTTATAAAATATAAAATAAATACCAATAAAAAATACCCTATCACGAAAAACAACATTAATCAGATCTTGTAATAGGTTATTAAGTACTGAAAATACTGACGGCATTTGATTTGTTTTGTGATATCAAACTTCTTTCGACAATTCGAATCGTTTTCTCCTTGTTGTTACTTTTAGTATTCGCTAAATTCTTTCCATCGTCATTGAAGTTGTTATTATACAAGCTTAATGAACTAAGCTGACCATAAGCAGATACATTTTCGTGATTACGAAACTGAATCAAAAATGCGTACGTTAAGAAATTTTAAACCAACAAACTGGTCCAAAAAAAGGGGTCATGTTAATTATATCATATCGTAACATATTTGCTCAATGGTGTTCTAAAAGTAAATCGTTCATTTTTAAAATGCGTCTAGTTTTATTTTTATCATTTATTTTATTTATTAATAATTGCTAAGTAGGTTTACTAAGTTCATCTTTGGATAATGCACCTACATTTCGATCAATTTGCTGCTTGTGCATACACTTTCTCGTTGCATAACACGCGCTTTTAGTTGTGACACCACTGCCTTGGTTGTAACTACATTGGTTTTATTACCACAAAATATAACCTAGTAGTATAACCGAGTATTATTATATAAGAATAATACTCACTGACATATGTGAAAACACTTTGATCATGCGACAAGTCAAAAACACGAAGCCAAGTGCAGAAAGTGAATTCTCTGACAGGTGGCGTTTCTACATCATATTGAAGAAACTGTAAGAAAAGAGGTCAATAATTTTCTTTAAAGAAGTTATATGTGCTATTGAAATTAAAATAAATTATTATTAAAAAAGTTTACTACATTATAAAATTATAAAAACAATAGAATGCACTGTGATATTATCAAAAAAAAAGCAACCTTTAATCGATTGTTTTCAGGAGATTTAGATAAACTTTCTAAGCTCATTTAAAAGGTTCCTGTTTTATTAAGTATGATTAAATAACTTTTAGTCCGATATATTTCTTAAAAATAATAAGCTGACCTGTGCAAATCCCTTTTGTGTCAGAACGATTTTAAAAACCGGCCGATTAATGCAGAAACTAAGGTTCACTAGAGATGTTAAAATGAGGCACAGGTACCACGTCATTATTGACCTGCAAAAGATATTTTATCACTATAATAATCGGTTTTAATGTACGACTTCTAGCTAAGTATTAATTTACTGTAAGATGGTGATAACAAAAAAAATACCCGGCTATGTTTACTTTGGCTATTCTTAGATCAGGGTGCGTTTGGTTTAAGTTGGCGAACACAGTTATCACAATCACCTCACAATTATGTAAACATAATATATGTTTCAGACATACTTAGTTCTTAAGTTCCTGTGAAAAGCCTGTATGAATAAAGAATTTGATAATTTGAATTAGGTGATACTATTTCTGCGGAACAGTCTTTAATCATTACGTTACATACAGTCATAACACAATAATCCGACTAGTTTGTATGTATTAATCACGTATCCTCTAGTTATTTCGTTTATTTTCGAGTTATTTATATAATAAATGTAGCTGCATCATAATTTCGATAGTCAAATAAGCAAAACATGTTGCAACAAAACTTATACTGTTACTTAAACATCAAGCAGTTATTGTAAATAGTAATCAAGCGTTACTTCTTACGTATATTATGTTTATAGGGTTCTCTGACCAATTGCCTGAGACGCACATTGAAAGGTTCATGTATTTAAATTTTGTGTTATGTCAGTCCTTCAATCAACGACAATTTTTCGAAGACTGAAAAGTGCTGTCATTTTAAGTGTGATAAAACATATACCTTACTTTGGGTTTTGTGTAGCATACACACGTGGATGTTCTATTACAAAAACTAAATTTATGATTATTGTTTGTACATATATGTAGTATGTTTATTTTATGTTTTATATAATATATAATTCCGCTATAAATGTACATATCGCGATAGCTTAAAAGAGTTCACAGTCAATGTGATAAAATCGCCTTTTTCATTTTGTATTTTGGTTTTCCTTCTTGTCTCTTACATGCAACAAATATTTAATTTTAAATCATCATTAATAAATAAAAATATTTTTTTTTAAATTCCAAAAAAGTATTTTAAATACTAAATTTGTTGTTAATTTTAATTAAACAACTTTAATACCATTTATAAGACTTAGATTCAGCTTCACTAACCGTTTTCCTTATGCAAACCACAATTGATCAATTACACTGCTATACTCCGTGCTTTCTACTGACAAATAAAACGACAACTGACGTCTTATCGAGTTATGATTCAAATTGTTATTGCTTTGAAATTGTTTGTAAACCGCGTAAACATTACCTGCACATACATTGTTGCTTTCTGACTGTACTGCCAACACCATTAACCATCCATTTCACTCGTTTGGTTATAATTTTAACCTACAGTGCTTGTAAATAATAAACTGCTACAAGGGAACCGTTTTTGAGAAATCGGATTATTACGTTCATCGTAGGTTTTTTTTTTATTAACGATAGGCCAGAGCTTGCCAGCAGTCATGCCCGTTAGAAAGCAATGATGAAGTCTAGGTTGAAGGTACTCAAATTATACGTGGCAAGAAACACAGTTGCCGGGAGGGCGTTCCACATCTTAGCGGTGCGTATCAAAAAATTTAATAAAAAACGTTTCTTGCGTGTTCATGGAATATCAGCCACATAAAGATGTTCTGTAGTAGAAAGCGGAAGGAGGAACAAGATTTTGAAGTTCCTGAGCACACTCACCGAAGCATATCCGGTAAAAAACTGATAAACAAGCTATGTAGTTTCGCCTGTGTTATCGATTTGTCACCTATGATTCTTCTGGCGCGACGATCCACTGGATCTAAAGCTTCAAGCTGGTACTTGGCAGAGCCACCCCACATTTGACTACAGTACTTCATGCTTGTTCGGACTTGAGAATAATCAGCTTAACCCCGCAAACTGCTCCAATACGATTGCGAGCATTAACTATTATTATCACATGTTAGGTAAAATAGCTAGGACTGTCAGCTTAACGTCATCTCCGAGCCAAGTCACCAATGGCAATTTTTTAGTACCAGGATGGTACTAAGAATTTTTCAACCCGGTAATCAAAGTTGAAAACTTATTGCATATTTTGTATGGGAACAACAGTTGGCCAACAATTAGAAACTGTTAGAAAAGTTAGTGAATCGCGCAATAGGACCACGTGATCCGTAGTTGAATATATTACCCACTATCAAGGCAATCAACAGAGAAAGCTGTTAGGACGAAGTATTTCTCTGTTCTTCTAAGATGACCTCTAATTTTTATAATACCATTAATAAACGAAACCAGTTTATACCGTCATCAGCTGCTGACACACATAATCTTGGTTGTTTGTATACTTTTGTCAAGTCATTATGACGATCAGAATATACAGCGATTTTATTCCTTCGCGTTGTTTATTATTCAACAACAGAACCTGTTTTCTTCTACCTTTTTGTTTAACAGTATTTTTAAATAATGTTTTGTGTTTATAATGGATTAAAAAAAAAAATTGCAGCTTTGAGATGGAACCGCAGTTCAATAAAGTGCAGTATCTCAATGAGATATCACAAAAAAAGGATTGTTCGCTAAATTATGTTCGATTAGATAGAAAAATCTTTAGTTTGCTAATTAACCTATATTACTAACGAGGTAATATTTTTTTTTATATAACGACCAATTGCCTCAGAGTATCAGCATATCTAACGCTTCAGAAAAGACTAGAAAACAAGTTGAGTAAATATGATATGCATACCAAGACCAACATCCGTCAGTTGCGCAAAAATATTGTGAATTTCTTAGTGACAATGATGACGCGACTCCGTACAAGATACATCTTTGAATAAAAATATTGTAGAAGAAAATTCTGAGTTTCTTGCTAGTATTTCCTCAGACATTGCAATCAGTTAACAGTGAGACGAGCTTACATAAAAGTATGTAAGGAAGGACAGGTTAATATTTGAATTTATGCTTGCCTTGACGAGCGCATCGTCAGTCCTATCCGTTTAAGTCGAACGTTTCTATTTATGAAATTATGAACAGTTGTCAGAACTGTATAACGAAACACGAAACCGTAAATATTAACGCAGATTTCAGGCTTTGATATGACAGGTACAGAATCGACAGATTTCACGCGGATTCCGAAGGCTCTGATATGTTTGAATATCAGAGCCTTCGGAATTATATACTTTTAATTATACTTTTAAAGTTCCTCTTTAAAAGTTCTAATTCTAGTCATTCAGTCAGACTTACTACTCACTTCCGTCATTTTGGCGTAAATTTAACCTGATGCATTTTTTTACAACTGAGGTAACTTCTTTTTTCCTGGGATAAAAAGTAGCCAATTATATTAATTCAAAGAGACGGAGAGTAGTCTCTTTGAATTAATATGTTACTATACTCCATCCTTTCAACGAAGTAAGCCTATGGTAAAAATTAAGTCCGTTAGTGGCTTAGTAAGGGCACAAAAGAAGGACACCCAATCACACTTTCGCATTTATAATATAAATACGATTAAAATAGATCCCGCCAACATTCATTTAGGTTTTTTAATAGTGTCAATTACGGATTTATAAAAAGTATAATGACTTTATTTTTAAAGTACCTATATTGTTTCAGATAAAGGCGCCTGCATACTACATGGGTCAATCGACACCCAGTACTCTACCACGAGGGGGTTCCCTCATGAGAGCCTTCTCGCCGGCCGCACCTGTACCAGCAGATCGAGTTAAACCTCCAGGTAGGTACTAGACAAGTTTTAGGTTATCGAATGAAACGGTATGGTAGTTGTGGTTTTATCACTCCCCCTTATTAAAAAACGTGAAAGCTACACAATTTTTTGTCACTTTCTGACATTTGAAAGGTGCTGTGTGTTGTGAGAAAATAATGCGTTACTGTTGATACGTTATGCCATGTTTATTAATAAGAGGTCGTTGGAACTTAACGCCATTGGAAAACTGAGACATCTAATTTTATTTTTCATATCGTCCTATGAAAAAACACAAAAAATCTCCAAAACTCCTTACTAAACTCTTATTGGAAATATAACAAAGATTATCTTGAGTAGGAGCAGGCGCCATTTAACAAAAAAACACATAACTGTTAATTTTAAAGTGATATTTTTTATCTGATGGTAAACCGCTTCGTTACGTAAGGCATAACGGCGACAGTCTGTCAGACTTCCCTTTTTCTCACGTATACGGCAATGATAGGCAGATTGTTACTTTTATAGGGTTAAGTAATGATACTGATAATATAAATACACAAAATTCTAATGTACATATTCAAGAATGGTAACTAAGAATAAAGTATACTTTATAATCAATGAAAGATTTTATTAAAAAATAACTTTTCGTTACTTTTAAAAAGTTTAGTTCAACTTAGATTAGTTTAAATTATCACTTCTGTTGGGCGTCCCGAGGCGCATATATATTTTTTTAACCCGTCTCATAATGTAAACAATATTTTAATTGCTTTTCAGAGTAGTCTTTGCTTTAAAAGTATAAATAATTTAGAAAAAAATGGATTAGATCGCATTTAAAGCAATGATTTACGTGGTGTAGCGTATAAAATAGCTATATAATTAAACCAATCGTATGAGGACTAGTTATAGCTAGCTATCTAATTAAGGTTTATTGCTTACACATTCGGTTAGGTGACATCTCGTTCCATAGAACAATTAAGAACTACCCCAAGTATCGTAGGTGGAAGATGAATCACCAATCACTTGGTCTAACGACCATCATTATATTAACGTACGTCTCACATAGGAGGGAGGAGTTTTTAGAGCATAAACACACGAAGCTGCCATAATCTGGGTTGACGGGATTTAACGATAAGTATCAAATGTACGTGATAATGACCAGGGCCCATGGTTTATCGTGCTCCTCCGAGGCGCTATGAACTGCACCTGAAGTTAATTGCTTACTTTAGGTTGTTACTGATCATTGACAGAAGCACCGGGAATCGAATTCCGGAAATTTTGATTCGTTGTTGTTTACAATAATTAATGTAAACCAGATAGTTTTAAAAGGTAAGCGCAAACTATGGCGGTCTGTATCGCATTGCATCGAACACGCTCCGTCTGTAGTTTGCCTTAGTGCATTCAAAATATATTAAAGCGCGAAAAGGAGGAAGTATGGTATATCATTACGTCACACCCCGTCATCGTGTATGTTAACTAGAATTGCCAGGGATTTGCTTTTGCCTGGGAGTTCCTTTACGTCCTTTACTGTGACGAATTTTGTCATAATATATTCACTAATCTTATATAGGATCCCCAAAGGCATAACGTATCTATTTAAAGCAAAAATACACATATACACGCAACAAAAAGTTATGCGTACAAATCGACGGACAGAGCGATCAACGAACATTTCGGTCGAACCATTTATGACGTCTTTTAATTTATAGTATGTAGAGAGAGAGTAGTCATAAGAGGAATAATTTAGGATGGAAAAGAAAAGTTTTATATGCTTCGACAGCCACAATCGCAATAGTGATTGCTAATGATTTCGTGAACTATTTTATTGTGCTCCGATATGAAAGATAAGGCTGTTTGCAAGAAAACTGTATGTGTAGGTTCCATCGCGCCATCCAAACCAGTGCGCTCATACTTGCCCAGGAGTGGTTCGGAGCGGTGTTTTCCTGCAGTTTTTGCTGCCGCTGAATGCCCCCGCGGTACCGATCAACTATACTCTATCCCCGGTAACCCCCGGCATCCTCCTATCAACGTCTTTTTTTGGCTTCAATACTTGATTTGCTTCAAGCTTTTTATTGAAATCTCTTGGCAATAAAGCACTCACAATGCGATTTCCTTCTTAATTTTATTTTTTATTCGGAGCACCAATGTCAATTTCCTCTATATCCGATCAGGGTATGTCAAATAATGTATATTTTTATGATGATTGAAGTTCAAAACAGGTGTAATATCATGATTTAACACGTAGACTGCGATACGAGTTTACCTATACTGTTCTCTTTCTAAAACAACAAATAAATAGCGCATAACTGTGAAATAGAGAAAAAATATGTAACACTAATAATGCACAAGTCAATCCATTTAGCTACTCGTAACTTGCAATATTGTAAGTGTACAAATTGTGTCTCTTTATTTAGGTATATTTCACAAGCTGGGTTGCTTAACATGATCACATTAGTATCGTATACCTCCTAACAAGCTCTGATTTTGCTAAAGCTGTAAATTATTTTCGAAAAACTTTAAAATTCATATTAAAGTTGTGCAACTATATATGTCGTATGACTAGCTGTGCTACGCAGATTCCTCAGCTTTTAATATTATTCTAGCATTTAATTATTCGCTTCACAGACCGTTCCCAGAATAAGACCCTGTTTTTTAAAATAAAAGTTTGCTCATGTAGGTAGGTGCAACATAAAACGTAGATTTCTACTAATTTATAATTACCACTTCGTAATCGGAGAAAATTTTCACAAGTTCCGCTCATTTATTTATTATATAATGGTACTATTTACATATATTATAATAAGTAGTTTTGTTCGGTAATAATTATTAAGATGCCTACTAAATACAAAATTATAATTCGTATTATGCATATTGAGCAAAGTCCAAGTAATGAATATATACTGAACTGGAATTGTATTAGATTATTAAGAGATTATATCGAGTTGTGCTCCCCGAACAAATATTCTGACGAGCAACCCTTTCCCTTTATTTTGATTAAGATTTATTACAATTGACTGGTTTTTATCAGTTTTATTCTTTTGTTACAGGACATGAGTAAATTCATTTTTTTACGTACTCTTTTAGATTTAGTACCTATTACCTAAAAAGTTTTTGTGACCAGTGATCTAACTAGATTTTTTTATGTTTGACCGATTGCCTATAGTTTTCTAAGTGTGACAAATAGCTTTGCTTTTTGCTATCTAAGTTGTGTAACATATGTTTTTGTTATTATCTTTTTGATTGCTGTAATTGATTTTTTTCTTATTTTCGGTTTTCTTTATTCAGTTCTATGCTAAAACATTTACTGTATAATAACTAAGCCTCTGTGTATCCCTTTCGGTGTGTAGTAAATTTTAAAGGTTTAATTATGATATTATATAACGTAAGCATTTGGTTTGTACAGCGCATTCAAGCGATGGCTATATGTCATCCCCTGAGCGTGTCGCACCCCGTGCACCCTACGAGGACCCGTACTACACCCAATTCCTCGCCCCTGCAGCTGGCAGAGGTCCGATCGCACCTGTCATTGACGAAGAAGCAAAGTAATAAAACATTACTATCACACTTAATTCCTACAAAATAACTAAATAAATAAATAAACTCAACGTAATTAATAAAAAGGTCTATAGTGAGAACCTGATAAAAACTGGCCGTATCCAGCGTAATAATTAACTAGCGCATTTTTCCACAGCGAAACCGTCATTATTGATGAGACATACCAGATGTACGGTGTGAACGCGATCACAACGGCGCCACGACCTATGCCCCGCCCGCCATACGATGCCAGGTATCGGCCGTTTGTTATACGGCTTACCATTAATGAGATATCTCAATCACATTCTATAAATAACAGTATCGTGAAAAATAATATTGAGAGCAGTATCAGTGAAACTATTAACTTTTACTGAATGTAAAAGTGAAATCATATTTCATCAGAATGCTCAGCGATATTGTGGCCACAATGCTTAGGGTTGCTACGCGATCATTAAAAGCAGCTATTGGCGAATCTTAAGACAATAATTGTGAGTTCATGTTGAACTGAAATGCTTTAGGTATTAATATATAAATTTATAGACTGGGTGCGCCTGTTGACGACATGCAAAGACTTCGCGTAGAAAAAATGGAACGACAACTCGCGAATCTTACTGGACTTGTTCAGAAAGCACTGCAGGTGCCAGGTCCCGCTCCGCCTCCTGTTACTCCCAGGGAAGACTACCAGGCATACCCTTCTACATCGAGAGGAACAACTCAGGGTAAGAATTTACAGAAAACAATTTAATATTCGCTCTACAGGCAAGCTGACCGTAGCGAAGGGAGCTTACTCGTCAACGCTCATCACATCGCCAGCAGTCCTATTACTAATAACTGTCATAATTTATCCGCAGTTTTCTTACTTGTATCACTTTAATAATATATGTACTGTAATTGAAATATAAATATATGTGTAGATTTTTTTTATATTACTTAACTATTTCTATGAAATTCGTTTTTTGTTCTATATCAATGTGTAAGACTTCCAATTATATATGTATGTTGGTCTGAAGGCTTTCTGTACAAGGCTTGGTTCGTTAATGTGGCTTGCGTTTCCCTACATTCAGATGCCGCGCGATTTGCCAGCAACGAGAGACCTCCCAAATTAGGGAGGGACAGATTTCGTAAGTGCAATTAAACGGCCGCTCGAAAAATATTGCTAATGCATTGCTAATGTAACGTTTTGGTCAAAATATGTTTTCAAGCAGTCTCAATGTGAGCAAAGGTACTATGAAGTATGATTATTTCATAATACAAAAAAAACAAGCTTTCGTGACAAATACGTAAAATGTGTACGCTACTGCGTACGCTAATGAAGGAACAAAACCGCAAATTACGGGCGCCACAACATTCTATTAAGCATGACAGTAAATGCGTTTTCCTAATAGTAAGCTTCTTCCGCACCTTGGAATGTGGACAGGGAAAGTGTCGCTTTCTCCCTATCAATAACTCATGCACTATGTCGTATGTATACGGCACATGAATTCGGAAAAATAACAATATACCATTTCGCATTCGCAATGCATTGTGCATCTTGAACATTATCGCCGAATGCTTGCTTGCTGAGTCGTGTGGAATTATCATTTTCGGTATTATAAATAAACAGTAAACGAGATACAACCTTGACCATGCAGAAGCCGTCATTGTTTATATTTAATTCATGCACTTTATAAATGTAACTTTTCAGCCATACCGCATACGTCAAGGATCGTAGTTAATAAACGCTGTCTGTCTTGTAACTGTGCTACTGGATGGAGCTTTAATAAGAATATAATATATCGCATAAGCTATCTTGTGTAGATAAAATAGCTACAAAATTCTGATATCGGTATAATTGACATTAAAAAGTCTTGTTTCACTACAAAAATGAACTATAAGAGTCTTCAAACTCAAGCGCATGTTTGGCATAAAATCATTGCATTGTTGATTACGTAGGTATTCCAGGAATGGATGTATCTATTCATATTTATTTTTTCTTATTATAAACTCATTCATTATATTTACATACATCTATGTTGTTATAAAATTCATTAAAATATTAAGCTTATCATAAGTAAATAATTCGTTTATTTAGATAATCACGTAATTTCATAAAAGTAATATTTGTTCATTTTGAAATCGACTACAGAATTTCTCATTTAAATGATAATTTTTAATCAGCACAATTACAACAAATTGCAAGTGATCGTACAATCTATTTTTCAAAATTAATTGCACATATCTCCTCACACAGACACCTAAGACCAACCAATCTTTACATTTGTTAAACGCATCCAACCACCCCGTGAATTCCTTTGACTCTTACTTAAAACGAAAATTCAACATTTGTGATTGCAGAAAAATCAGTATCATTTGAGAAATCAGTATCCTTTAGTGATGATCCACCAGACATGAACTCTCCAAAACAGCACTCGCCACAGCATTCAGGTATGGATATAAACTACAATAAATAAAATGTTTAAAATTTGAAGTTAGATTTGGTTCTGTAGAGATTAGCGTAGTGGGATTCCTTGGGAGTTCGGTGATGGTATCTATCGGGTATATACTTATAGTATTTAATTATTGTAAGATAATAATTGGTAATACCCTAGCCTTACAATGAAAGGTAAGGGAGCTTGTACAACCAAATATACTCAACTTATTTCACGATTTACTCACAACGTAGGTAATATAGATTTTATTGTTGATATGAACATTCAAATCATGCATAAAAATGAAATTGTTTGACATCGCTATTGGGTATTTTACTACATGATTTAAATTGATTACATTGATCACTAATAAATAAACCACTTTTTGTAAACTGTGACTAGATACTAAAATTGTATCTATAATAAAAAAATATAGATTCATGGTCTCATTCCATTTTGTGATTGTGTCATAAAATTAAATTCTTACTACCAAGAATGAAATTATTCGACATGCTCAACACGTAGCTTAGCCAAATATGTATAGCAATAATATGTTTATTTTTACATTTAGCTATATATATATAGTTGATTTGAGGAATTTATCGTTGCTTAATAATAATTAACGCTATTTTGCTCTTTACACTAACTAATTTTCAAAGGTCTTTACATAATAGTTAAATATTTTTCCAAATACAAATATATATAATAATTATGATTGTTATAATTGTGACTACGTACATAATTGGCTAATTATTTCGTGTAGTTCAATTTCAGTGTTGTAATATACAACTGTACATAATTTAACATAATTGCGATTTTTAAATACCTAAAAATATTATTTTTTTGGTATTCAATGGGCGTGTATCATATTCATTCTTGGATACAGACCTCTAAGTCATAATTCTCTATTCTATTTTCGTAGTTAAGATCATAACCATGTTCATAATTCTTGTATTTGATTTCTTTCCGCTTACTTCTTTGCCATAACAAGCTGATACAAAACCAACAAAACCGGCAATCAAGTCATCAACATTGCCGAGGACTTCATCACAAGGTAATTTTTTGAAATCCGTTTATCTTCATGTTAATAATTTCACGAATTTCTAAGAAGCTTTTTTTCATTACTAAAGCTGTGGCTTGTTAACTGTTAGTTTTATTGTTGACAATAATTTAATTTGGATCAAGGACTTAAAAGATATTTACTATATAATGGATTTCAAAAATATTTAATTTTACTGAATTAAGAAGTGCAATATAACTTCTAAGCTATCTTAGATATTGTTTGTGACAACAGCCGCTATATTCATTACAACGCCAGGTATATCATATTCTAATGAGGTATATTGGTGCTCATTATTACCTTTGTTAAAATTTCGGAACATATATAGATTTACTCTAATACTTATTTTCATTATTTTATTTTAGAACGCGACCGTCTCAAACCGGCCCCTCCTCCAAAACCGGCTGGTCTAGCGAGCCAACAAATGGCACTGGCTCCACAAAAGAACTACACATTAAATGTGACTCCTGATTATTTCAATCAACTACGCATTCTGCAAAAGCAAAGCCGTGATCTCCGAATTGAGGTATTCATTTTTTACCACGTTTATTATAAACATTGCGAACTTAATCATTAAACATTTATTTTTATTAATGCGATTTTTTACGAAGTCTGCGAAATGACATCTTCAGCTTCCAAAAAAAAATCTTCGATTAACTATATGCTTAATACGGTATATTTTCTACAGACACGCAATTTACGTCGATCAACTTTGTCACATTCTATCCAAATGAGGCAAATGATGGCAGAAACTATTGTCAAGATCGGCGCTATTGCAGCCACGTTTTCCGAAGAAGATCCGGATTCGGTATGTGAATCTACCAATTTTTCTAATTTAATTTACAGAAATTTACTTAAATTATCACTTTACTCTATAGCAGTTGGCACGGGAAGAAGAGATCTACCGTCAAGATATGCTGCTTCTGGAGAATGATTTGTACGAGCTCGAAGCTACCGTGGAACGTTTACGCGGTCAAGCTGCAAACAGGTGATAATCACCATAATAAATGATTGTAACATTTATTTTTTAATTACGATTCTTCTGTATAAGAACCTTACTGCATTGTTATTTATTCTGAGAGTAAAATCAATACCGTAACTGTAATTATATATAACTAAAACTCATAGGGAAACGCGAGTTAACATGGCAGACATCGAGCGCATTGCTATGGTGCTCTCTAAGAGCAGTAAAACGGTTGCCGATTGGAAATTAAAATTCCCGATTCTTCAGCAGACAATGAAAGCCAAACTTGCCGCCGAGCTGGAGAAGGTAAGACTAGCTAAAGTAAAAAATCAGATTTTCAATTTTAAATACTTACTTAAAGTACTTTCAGTGGTTCACAAAAATAATTTGCGCTCTGAAATACTTGCGCTACTTTACATATACAGCCACATTGTAAATCGTTGTATCGCGATTCGGAGGATTCAGTTAACTAGTACTAAATGTTTTAACTATCCATTGATCATTATTGCGTCAAAAATGTAAAAAATGTTTTATTTATTTATTTATTTTGAATTAATTTTCTTCAAAATATATTGTGTTCTAAATAGTGATCTTTGTTTTTTTAAAGGACTAATTCTTTTTACTTTAATCGTGTAGCAAATACTCTTGAAACAGAAATAACTGTAGCAATTTATAAATCACTAGGTGGTACGTAAAGAGAAGATGCTTGAAGATGAGCCCGAACGATTGGAACTAGCTCTTCGCAGATGCAAGAAACTTACTGGAACACTTGTCACTTTGAAAAGGTATATGACATAAAAACCAATTATTTTTGAAACAATAAGATTGTCTAATAAAATTTCCGCAGCTAAGTACGCATCAGTTGACTGTTCTAATACATTACATGATTATTTGTCTCATCAAAATCAATGAGAATATTATTAATGCACTCAGTAGTAATATTCTTGAATTAAATATGGCAAATAATTATAACGGTTAAATATAACGGTATAATTATAACGGTTATAATTAATTATTACGGTTGTATTAGTGTAAGTGTTTGTAAGTAAACCTAATAAATAAAATAAAATAAATAAAAATAAATAACATTCAAAAAATATAGGTTGGCTTGCGTTCAAGAGCAACGCTTGCCTATTACTGATGGACGCGATTCCCCAACCTCATCGCAAAGCTCCACGGCCACCGCTGGACCCTCTTCTGAGGAATACAATTCGGAGAACGCTTGCGTTGCACCGAACTCAAACAAGGTAACAAGAAATATAACTACTTTATTTCAAAATCAACATTCATTACTGTAATATCTAGGGAAGAAAGTTTATTTGCTTGCAGTTAAGTCTCCCCACGGAAATGTTATGAGTCTTTAATAAGTTTTTAAATGGTCTAGTCTAGTACGTATCAAACTTTATCTAATTAACGTCAGGTACATTTGTAGGTTACATACATACGTTTTTTAATTAAAAAGCGTAAATTTTCTTCCTAATCCCATCATGTCTACTAAAAAACTAAAATTTAAATCTTAGCATTAATGTTCTTGAAGGTCAAGCTAACATCACATTTTAATGAACCAGTTACTTGAGTAGCCTTAACAATTGCAGGTTTGCCACGAGTTTAAAATTTGCATTTTTTTCCCACACTTCGTTTGTTTTGCGGAGTGTTCTTTTCTTAGTTATCTTTACATTTACTTTAACCCTAGTAGCTTTTAGATTAGCTAATACATAACTGCATAAATTTTTCTTCTCTAACACTGGACGCCTTTTTGTTATGTGACTCCTTTGAATTATTTAGTATGTACGTTTTTTTAACTCTAGATTAAAGTAGTAGTATGTCTTTCCTGGTCGCTTCTTTTTAGTTTTGGCGAGCTTATATTTTTTCCGTCTACAACATATAAAAAGATTTTGTATCGAGGAATGGGTAGTTCGTTTTTACTACTGTTCCTGAGTATTCTGACCATGAAATCGATTCGGCACATAATTTTGAGTTTACTAATGTTACATTGTAAGTGTATAGTTAGTAAACTCTAAATTTAAAAAAAACAATTGGCATAAAATTACCTTTTACAAAAATTCGTTTTGAGAAATAAATGACGTCATTCTCTGTCACCGTTATTTTATTGAAATGTAAGGTTATATTTCCTCAGCTTGAATAGTTAGTGAGACTAGTTTCTAATTATAATCAATAAGTAGACACAGATTGAATCATCAATCACATCACTGAGTATATAATCATATTAAACCACAATATGTTCACCTTGAAACAAGGTCAACTCAAATATTTGAATGAAATAAATTTCTTACAAAATCGTATTTGCTCTTTTTAGATTACACTTTTAAACAAGATAGTAGGTAAACAGCTCAAGCAGCAGTAGCTTGTCTTTTGAAATTTAAACAACATAATATATACAAAGGCTCTGAAATGAAAAGTAATTTTATTTAATTTATAAATTTGTCTGGTGGAAGGCTTTGGCCGTGGCTAGTTACCACCCTACCGACAAAGACGTGCCGCTAAGCGATTTAGTGTTTCGGTGCGATGTCGCGTAGAAACCGTTTAGGGGTATGACTACCATACTCCCTAACAGGTTAGCCCGCTACCATTTTAGACTGCATCATCACTTATCACCAGGTGAGATTGCAGTTAAGGGCTAATTTGTAGTGGAATAAAAAAAAAAATCCTAACCTATCGAAATATATTTTGTAAGGTTTAAAATGTGTATTCATACTATTAGGTAGCCGCCAGGTAGAGATCGCTATTTGCTTGATAAATAGAACTGCGATGAATTATATTATTCATAGATTCGCTTAATGCGTTTTCCATTCAGACTTGGCATGTAAAGTTTTTCCAATTTCAGCAGGTACTTGTTGCTTCTAGCAAGACTTCGCGATACAAACGTGATATCTTATTTAATCATCTTTTTGCTTAGTTTAACGTGTTTTTGACTAATTTATAAATTAGTAGTAAATTAGCTTATCTGCGTTTATTAAACCAAGTTCCTGTAGACATGTTTTTGCTTCACCATTATACCAATGGTTGCCATTTGTCACCAATTTGTCCATATTACTATCGTCTCTAAGCATAGCTAGAACTAAAGGACAAGTTTTTTTTTAGGTACATCGATCATTTCAAAATCATCATTTTTGATTGCAGCATCCGAAAACATATTCGATTATATTATATTATCTACTGGCCGCGTTTATTACGGCTTTTTACAAATCCCGTGTTAATCGTTGGTTTTCCTGGTATAAAAACCTTTATTACTGTCTCTCTGTTGTCTCTGCCCTTGCAACTAACTGTATGCCAAAATCCAAGTCAAGTTGTTCCTTAGTAAAGTAAGGAAAAAACGAACACAACAAAATTTCGCATTTATAATATTAGTACGGATATATTAACATTTTCGTAGACGCTGACAGAGTGTGACGTCCTTTGGCAACATCCAGAATACGACAAAATTTAAAATTTTTTTGCACAACCCTGCAACTAACACACTATCCATAAACGTTGCATTTTTATTCCTCGCTTCAGGAAAATAATGCCAATTTTAAAAACAACACAGTATGTTATAATGTTATTTTAACGAATGCAGAAAAGATGTTTTGAACCTGCCACTCTTCAGTGTTCTTGATTGATTGTCACAATACAATTGCTTGTATAAATATTATTAGTAAATATCGAAGTTAATAATAAGACTAAGCATTTTATAAAGTTATACTTATATTCTTCTTTATCTTAGCGCATAGAGCCTGGTGAACGGTTTGACTATTGAAATGATCATTATTATCAATCGAATGCAGTTTGTTGCGACCAAGCACGCAGATAGGTAGCTATCTGCGGGAGAAAAACATTGAGCTAATATTTACCCACCATAGTGGGTAAATATTAGCATACTGCTCTCAAGAGGGCTATAAACTCTAAGGTTGCGATTATTATCACGTGTAGTGAGTGACGTGCCGTGCTGTCTGGGGCACGTAGGAAACGTCAGAGCCAAATTCGGGCCTACAAAGCTTGGTTTTGACACTAGCAAATTTTTGACACTAAGTAATGAGTACTAAAAACCATGAAAATAATAAGTAAACACAATTCATAACATTTTACTGTATATCGATGAGAAGGAGGTTGTTCGTTTCCGGGTCGGTACATGTTAGATAATGATAACGTTTATTATCACTGCAAATATTTATTAAACACCATTTGTTAAAAACGCAGCAATAGAGTAGCGTAATATCTTTGCTCTAATCCATATCTTCTATGAGAGAGAAGGCCAATGCACAGAAGTGGGATATTAAAAGGCGGGTGATGATTTCATTTTTTTAAAGCAAAATATATAAAGTACCTAATTAAATCTCAGAAACTATAAAGCCTATACTTAACTACGTAGGGTAGTGTTTATATGTGAGGGTGGTAAAATAGGGCAAGAAAGCTTGTGTGGAAAATTTTACTAATACACACACTTACTTTTTGGCGTTCTGAGCGCTACTCAAATAAAATACTACGCTTTTAAGTGGTCGCTAAGCGGTTTAGCGTTTCGGTACGATGCCGCGTAGAAACTGATTAGGGCAATGCAAAGCAATGCAACTACCATACCCCTAACAGATTAATCCCCTAACGTCTTAGACCCCAACTTTACTTCCCACCAGTTGAAATCGCAATAAAGGTAAAACAATAATTGGAATGTTTATTATAAATAAAAATTAACTTTTCGAAAGTTGAATTCTTATAATAATTCTGGTCAAGAAAAGAGGTAATAAATAGATAGGTCGCGCTAGAACATTTCCTTACATCAGAGGAATATATATATTCTGGGGCAATATTTATTTTCATTTTTTCTTTTTTATAAATGACTGTGTATAAAATAAATCGTAATGAAATGCACTAAAATCAATAAAACAAACAATGGAAGATTAGAACAAGGGGATGAGAACTAGTATAACAACTAAAAAGCACATCACTTTATCTATCCCTCTCCTATCCCCTTTAGTACGTCTGGTTCTCCTAGCACATTATTATAACGCCCTATAATCACCATAATTATATATAATTACTGTAAGCGTTATATAATAACTACCCCGAGATTATCTTACAAATCAATATTCCTGTAATTAATGACCAGACTGACGGCTTATTGTTCACTATTAATTAATATGGACGTCATCTGTCATTACCAGGCTCTAAGCGCTATATATTCCTCAGGATGGTGGATTTATTAAAAAGGAAGTGAAATGTGGTTTAGTCATTTTATTTCAGAGTTCGAACCTTTACAAAAATTATAGTTGCAGCTTTAACTGTAAATGAAATGTCTGGCAGAGGACTAGAACGAAGCGGAAGACACTGTGATATTTTTGTACCGACTAATAATTTAATTGAATCTAATTGGTTACCAATAGACAATTTATTTGAAATACATACGATGTGTCATTATCACTTACTATTTTAATGAAGAATTTCATCGTCTTGTTTCCGTGATGGTACCCGTCAGTTCGCCTGGAGACAGAGCCAATACTTCAAAGAAGCTATAGTTATTAACGAGTAATAAATCTCTTCGTTATATATCCATTATTATTACTCTTTTATTATTATTACTCATGTAATACATCTCAATATTTTATTTTTATATTTTTATTACACATCAGTACTCTTACTTTACTTATTATATTTTTTCTTTCGATATTCATTTGTATCGTCTATGTAAATAAACACATTTGATTGCTGTATCTATGTAGGCATGTGGGTGTACATTAGTACACAATGCTTTGGCAATATCGTAAGGGGAATTCGATCGCTTACTGACGATTCATCTATTTATTAGATCTACCAATTTTTTTCAGTTCAGACAGTATTGAAAGAATCGGTACGCATGCTTTCATACATTTCAAACTTAATTATAATAAATAAAGTTAGTGTAGATGATACTGAGATTGCTTAAGATTTATCAGCATGTTTTACATAGTTTGCTTAAATGTACATGCGACGATAAAATTGCCCGAAGCTAAATAATACCAAATTACTTTCAGCTTTCAAATTTCAAAATTCTACGTTAATTTTTACCGAATGGCTATACCTATTGTAAATAAGAAATTTTTAAATTTATTCTAAGGCTTTCCACAAACCATTATTGTAACAAATGCACAATATCATGGGACAAGACGGTCGAAAGTTAGAATCACAGCGGCAATTTTGATCTCCATGCATCTTGAGTGCGTACATAATAGCGCTATTGGCTAAAATACGCAATTCAAGCGAGATTATTATTAATTCATCCAATTAAAACGGTTGCAATCGCAATGCTATAGTTTTGTAATCAGCCCACAGAATCTAGAGACGTCATTGCCGCTGTGTTCTTATACAAATCGAAGGTGCGAAGTGTAGCAAGCATGAAAGGCGTATAGTCACATTCCAAACAGGTCTCATGTTATTATGCAAGCGTAACTATTATGGGCAAATACGTAAATTATATGCAGAGATACGAAATCCAACAAGTTCTATTTCTATACCTTGTTAGATGAATTACGCGAAGAATAGAGTTACAGATTTGCAGTCATCTTGTAAAAAGCATTTTCAGAATTAAACACTAAAAGTACCCGCCGGATGAGTAATGATCTGTGAATGCCGGAATAAGCTGAAAGTTTATAGTCGCAGATATTTCAAGTAGTAAAAGAATAAAATTGTGTTAGGTATGGGAATGTAAGCATGTTACGTGGCAAATTATGCACAAACGCATGACTAACTTGTCTGTATCACTATTATGCAGTATTTTTCTATATAATACCAATTGCACATATTTGCACACACTTGCCCATCTGGTCTATAATATTTTGATAGAAACTCAAGAAAATCTCATAAATATTATTTTCTTTCTTGGTATACTTCTCAGTTTAATTATGTTTAATCGTTTTTAAAGATATTATGTAAAAAAATAACTTAATTTGTCCTCAGCTTTCTCGGTCTGTGAATGGACCGATTATGATCACAATTATAATGTATAGGTTTGGCTTTACATGATCATTATCATCAAAGACTAACTTTAAATTTACTTCATACCAGAGTAATTTTAATTTAAAAAATACAAAATCCTGTATGTTATAAGCTAATAAATAAAATGAATTAAAAGTTTATTCAATGGTTAAGCCATTGGTAGACCCTTTTGTCTATTTAACCGTCTTCAAAAAAAAGCAAGCTCTCATTTCGACAGTTTCTTTTTTTATTTACGGTACCGGATATTGTGAAATGATTAAACTAATTATTTTTACAGGATATCTCAAGGGGACATCTCTCCCATTATATGATATGAGCATAAGAAAATAAAATCAAGCAGTTTATTTTAAACCACCTTGTTTCTTAATTATTTATTTTATTTTATTAATACATAATTACTGTGACCCACCCTCAAATGATAAAGTATACAAGTGATGCAGTATATTCATATGTATATGAATATACTGCATCACTTAGAACCGGTTATTATTATTTTTCAACACCCTATTAGATACCTACCTAGGTAACTCTTCAATTAAATTTATACCACTATTTAATTCCAAATTTATTGATCTTTATAAGTATACTCATCTATGCAGATATTAATGAACATGGGTAAAGTAATTCTCTATTTAACACGCATGGTATTTCTTTAGGATTTGCTTTGTAATAGTTTGTGCATCTTGCCGTTTTTGTTTTTGTTGCAGTGCGCTCTCGAAACCAGATGCAGCTCAAAAACCAAAACCTTTGGCCTCGATTAAAAGTTCTAAACTACTCCTCATATTTCCTATCCTAACGTGCCATAAATTTCATGAATATTTCCACCTTGTAAAGAACCCAATCATTCACCTTGTTCACTTCAAACTCTCGCGGTCACCAGCACGACTCTAGTGACACCTACACTATTAAATAATTGCATATTAGACCTGTAAATGTGTGACGTTCACCCCCATTTCCTGAACACTAACAGTAAAGTACTAGTAGGATGTCGAGTAATAATTGGTTCCAAAAGATTAACCCTGCATCCGGAGAACAGGTAATATATTTTTCTAAATTTCGTATACCTACTTGTATGCTTTAAAAATATCTATAAAACTCCTGTATTAGGTACGAGCACTAAATAATAAGACAGTAGAATGCAGTTCACTTTAGCTTATAATGTAGATTTTGTATTGGTAAAGTTAAAAAGTTAGATAGAAGTAGACCATGTTGAAGTCACGATAAACACATTTTAAAATTTTGACTAATGGCAAAATCATCACAATTGTTAAGAGTGGAATTATTCTTCTTTAAATATTTCATGCATTCTATTGGTCACATAATTAAGTAATTCTATAATAAGTTTATTTTAATCACATTCAGTCAAGTAACTACGTATCTACTCAATATTATAACTCTTCCATTCATTTTTACGCCTGTACAACCTTTCTGAATACAACCGCCATCGGCTCTTTTTAACACCACTCTTGGGCTCGACACATTTTTGTTATTTTATTTTTTGTCGTGGAATATGAGTTTCGGTCAAAAATTGTAACTGCACATATTTTTAACACAAATGCACAATTGATTTGGAACTGGAACTATTCGACGACGAAAAAGGAGGCAATCGCCATTTGATTTCTTTCTTTATTTTTGAATGATTGTGGTAAAACATTTAGTTCTATAATTTTCTGTGAATAATGAGTGTATTAATGGAACTAATAATTGAATGATTGTTTCTAAATGTTTATGTCAAGTCAGTGTTATGTATTGGTATTCAAACAGTGATGTTGCAATGAGCACAGTATGCAGGTACAGCCAGGCGTACACTTAGTCTTTGTAAGAGTTTACAACAATTGCAACATCGCTGTTAACGTGCACGTAGCTCGCCGGGCAATGCTAGAAGTGGTGGAATGGTGCGCAGGGTGGCGCCGCCGGGCGAGGCGCACCAGGCCGCGGAGCCTCGGACGTGCGACCCGAGAACGCCCTCGACGCGCTACTAGACGAGCTCCAGACCTTCGCCAAGCCGGCGGAGCGCGGCGGCCGCGGCGAAGGGCCGCTGCGGCGCCTGCACTCGTACCCCAGCGGCAGCGACACGGACGCGTCGCCGCCCGTGCGCGCGCGCGGCCAGCACCCGCCCAAGCCGCCCGTTCCCGAACGGCACCCCGAGCTGCTGGCGCTGGCCGTTCGCCGCGCGCCGCCGCCGCCGCCGCCGCGCACCACCTCCCGCTCCCCCCTCGCCTCGCCCACCTCGCCCACTTCGCCCTCCTCGCCCTCAACGCCGCCCGCGCTTCACTCCGATCCCGCCGATCCCAACGACGAGAAAAACGCATCGCGCCAGGCTCTCCTCGAACACCGCCACCAGGAGCTCCTAAAGAAGCAAAGGGCACTCCAGGAGCAGTATGCCCGCTTGCAAATGATCCAGCGCAGTGGTCCTACGCTGCCACCGAACGCGCAACCCGATTTAAAGAAAACTGGAAGCGAATCTAACCTTCTTACCAAAATGAATTTAAATCTAGCGCCGGCGAACATTTCCGGAAGCATGACCCACCTTGCCAGTGACTGCGACAAAAACAGAAACGACACTAATCCTGAAAAATGCAGTTTACAGTTGCAAGCGCCTGATGCAGCTGCTACTACTAATAAAGTTTACGAGACTGACATTCTGTGACCGTGTCAATTTAGTTTTATATCTTTCTAAGTTAATTTAGGTGAAATTAAATGTTTAATTTTTATATTTACAACATTGAGTTAGGATTTCTTCGAATGTAATAATACGCAAAACTTTTTGTTATTCTTTCAACCGATTTATATGATAAAAGAATAATTTTATGATTCGAATTTAGAATTGTTTTGGTTGACATAGGTACTTATTAGGTCAGCCTCAATAATGCTTTCTTGGCATATTCCCGGTTCAATACCCCCTAAACAACACGGCAAGAATAACGGAATATCGAACTAAATATCATTACACGATTATATTATTAAAAAAAAAAAAAATACAACATAATATATTAATGTCAGATTAGATAATATAGTTACTCTGTGTGTTATATGAAATATATAGATGTCAACTTTAATAACATCCCTTACTAGCACTCGGTCGGAACACGACTTGATAAATAGAAAATTACTTAATGGAAAAAAAAATTATTGTGATGCTTATTCATCTTTGTGAAAGAGATAGTTAGAAGTTAGACCTATTTCCTGTCCTAATCGATTTTGAATAAATGTGTCTCAAATGAATGAAAATCAATCCTTTCCAATAAATATTACTAGAACCGTTATCCATCGAGAGGTAGAGTTCAAGCAACAGACAATTATTTACAGACACACACACACTCAAATTGTTGTGGTGCATTTTCTCGTTATCTTTACCCTCTTTTTTACTGTATATAATTAATTAATGGAACTCAATATTTAACCTAGCCCCTAAAATTTCTACTAAACCTTAGGTATTTTATTACTATGATGTGCCAAACTCATTCAGAAACAAATCCCCTTTTCTTTTTTATTCCACAAAAAAACTGGTTTATCTCCACATTATTTAAATTTTTACAAGTAATTTAATAATTTATTATAATTATAAATAATTTTCTGGCACAACGAAGACTATAAATTTGTAAGTACATATTATTATAACGAAATTTTTTTAGAAGCTATTTAATATTTATGACGGTTATATGTGAAATAATGTGAAGATAACTATTAAAAGATTAACTTCTTGACTTAAAATTAACTTGATTTACAATAATATTCCAAAATAACTGTCTGTAGGTACATTGCTTAAAGACTCGTGTAGGTACTTGATTTTGCAAATGTAACTATTAATATTACAGCCCAGTCTATTTTTAACATAATAAGTATATCGAAGTAGCAGATGTAAAATATTTCTATAACGTTTAACTAATCACTCTCATTTATTCGATCGGAATTTAGTCGTATACACATACAGGCAGGCTTAAGCGTGTAATTATGAATCGACTGTGATAAAACAAAAGTTACCTACTTTAAAATGCATAAGAATTGAATTCTTGCCCATTTTTAATTTTTTTTTATTTATTTTATTTCTACGATTGGTTATTGTAGAACATTACTTAAGTTGCTATGAACTAAGTACTCCTACTTTTTAAGCAGACATCAATATGAACTATATATCAAATGTAAATGTAGATACCTAAGTACGTAACCTAAGTTTGTACTCGCACTTCAAAATCCGTCAACAATATTAGCATAGTTAAACTGAGTTTTATTCACGTATCTACATCAGGTACACACTACACTGACATATTATTGCCTCTAGGGTCACAAGGGTTATCACAAGGTACCTTTGATCTGATTAAGTGGAAAACATTGAGTTGCTGGACAGAATCCTGAAGTCTTGGATTAATAATTATTTCCTTCTTTACAAGGGTAAAAAAATATAGTTACACTACTTGTGAGTTGTTCTCGATTCTTAGTTGCGACATGCGTGTATAAATAGTTCCACTATTTTTAACGTCATGTTTAACGCTAATATGTGTGGATTGTCCAGTCTATCTTACTATAATGGTAACCAAGCTGCGTCTAGAGGAAATAACATCTCAATTTACTATCATAATATATAGTTACGTTTGTCAAATCGATCGAGGTATGAAATGGCGAGTGATATTGTTGTATAAAAATTGATGTGTTAATATATTCTTATTTTTAGACTCAAAATATATCTGTATTAGACAATGTATAGAGTCTAGAATTAGAAATAGGTAATATTTATATGTATATAACACTATAATATAAATGTGCGCTTAATGATGTTTTTCGCAATTGATTTGACGTCAGTTTCACGTAGGCATATTAGTCTGAAATGGTCGTTTAGTGAAATATAAAAATATATATATAAAAACTCTTAGGCCTTTTCAATTACAAAAATTTCAACAATTAGTTTTAAATTCACGTTTTAACTTTCCCTTTACTATGAGATAATTCATCTCATAAAGGATATAAAATGGAGGCAAATACATATGGGACCCTTTGTCGAGGTCTAATTAACCGATTATACGTACGCCCATTTCAGATTTTACCTGATGTCGTAGTAGTAAAACTCACACGAATATAATATTTTATAAGTGCACAAATTTAATAGCACTTAGATATTAATTTGAATTCGTGGAATAAAAATTACGGAATGTGACAATGAAAAAAGTGAACTTAAATTACCTACTCAATAATTAAATAAAACATTAAAAGAACTTTATGAAATTGGCACTCAGGTAGGTACTGTACAAATCGGAATGATTAAAATGAGCAAACTGATGATTATATACATAAGTTTATTCTTCACGGATTTTTTTCCTGCTTTTTGGTTTATAGTTATATAGCATATAAACAAAACATACATAGTGATGTTCACATCATAATATAATTTGCAACAACCAATCGCAATACACCTAATATTAAAGTTGCAAGCGTTTAGTTTCAGTCGGAGAAAGAACAGTGCCTTCCTTTGGCGTCATAGAATCCTTACATCTCTCATCTCTTATTGCAATCTCTCAATAAGAAAACGCTTAAATCTTTACTGTACTTGTAACTGTGAACTTTACTGTCGGAATTTAATTTATATTTCAGTAGGTAGTATAAAATTTAGCCTATTTAATAATAATTTAATAATGGAATTAGCAGTCGCATTTAAATGTACTTAACGCGAATTAAAATAGGAAATTTTGATGAATATGAAACGAATAGGTACCTACCGTCGGTGCCAATATATTACTTTATATCTAACTTGACTTTTTAGCATCAAATATACAAGACTAAACGATACTAACGATGACTCTAACTAATAAGTTGGATCTATAAGGTACATAACGTAAATTATAACTATTATAGCTACTTGTATCTGATAGCTATGTATACCACACAGGGTGTTATTTTTGGGGCGGTCCACGAGGCCAAAACTTCTTACAGTGATACATATTTGGTTTTAGAATAATAATACTTAAGAGTATAAAATTCTGTCTCACTGACAGCTCACTTAAATGGGATTTCCATCCATTCTACATCCTGTATAGTATATATAGTACTTGCTACGATATAGCTCTAAGAATCGGGTCGGTGCTATAACAACATAGCAAAATATTTAGAAAATTATTACCTAACGATGCAGCGATGCCAATTGCATCACGCAGGCCAAATTACCGGGATTAGATTCCCGATCGATCTTAATAAGGTATCGTATTTTGTTGCCTATCTTTATCAACTAGTATTTAACCACTTCTAGAAGCTTATTCAATACATTGTGGATTATTGCACCAGCCACAGTTGGACGATCCGCAAAAAAATCGGCAATAAGGAACGTACATAAAAATTACAAGTAAAATAAATTCAAGTCAAAAAGCTCGATTAAAAAAACCTTATATTGATTGAACTTCGTTTTGAGGATTCTTCGTCTTTAAAACAATTAAAGTACCACAATTGTCTGAATTGAAGGATTTGATCTAAATTTTTAAGATAATTTACAATTTTTGGCCAATATTTACGCAGCACTCGATAACAATTTAAACAATTTACATGCATACTTACCTACTTACCTTCCTAACAACATTGACTGTAAAATATCCGTGAACTAAAGTGTATTTGTCATCATAGCATCGTATATAATGTATTTAATATAGGACCTACACACCATTTTAGTACGTACTTCAAACTGCAATAATGAATTATATAACACACTTAAGACTAATTTGCAGAGCGGAATACCTCGAGCCTATTTTAACTTTTCGTCTACATATTACGCCAGCGTCTATGTTAATGCAACAAATTAACAACTGTTTACGAAAACCTTCATAAACTTCGCCAGATCAAAAACGATTTAATAAACACGAGAAATTTTAGACGTAGTGAACGACCGGCTTTTAGTTACTGCACCGTACCATTTTTAATTAACGATTCAATTTTACTAGGTAGGTGTTCTAAATTAAAATGGTCCCTTTTCATACTTAGTACAAATAATTTAAACGGATTCGCATCGCAATTATTACTGCAAATGTATAAATACATTTTGATAAATGGTATTTATTTGTAACGTAGGTAAGTATGTATAAAGTCTTAATTGAAAATGGTTATATTGAAATGAACAGTTTATCAGATTTTTAATTATGACATAAAATAGTGAATTTATTGGTTTTAAATCGGCTTGGAATAAATAGTAGAGCATAGATGTGTCCAAACTCTGATCTTCCGTCTTTTTTTTGTGGCTTCATAATCAAAAACAGCACTTAATCATTATACCGACAATGTTTCGTGTAGACGGTAATTTAATAGTTCAATTCGGATATGGATTCATTACCGTGAAGTTGGCAAAATACGTGTGCTTTCTGAGCAAGTGAAGAAAGAAGAGCCATTTTAAGAACATAAAAAATAAGGCGAAAGAAGAAGTGTGGACTCATCGTGTTAGTCCAACTGGCATAGTTGTACACTAATATCTATAATTATGTAATAAATGTCAATATAATATTGCTTTGGAATTGTAAAGATATATTTTTGCATTCCTTCTGTGTTTACCATAATTTATTTTAGAATATTTTAACTTAGATAATAAATGTCTTTATTATACACTATCATAACTGGATTTATTTCAAAAATATTATAATATTTTTTCTTAGATACTTATATTTGCCGTCGTCGTTTGCGATAACTATTTCGTGCCAAAAGGATATTTCTTTTTTATTTTTGAAATTACTGTTCAAAATTTTAATGTAGAACGCACATGATTACCGGTTTGCAAAAATGTATTGAGAAATTAATTTTGTTTTAAAAAATTGCAATATTACGTAGCTTAAAGCGGACAAGATTGAATTATTTATATTCTGAATTTACTTACTTTGTATTCTTATTTAGTTCTTAAGAGTTAATTTTATATGATTAGGTTAAACCAAAATAGCTTCAAAATATTTTAATGTGGAATTAAATATATACACGTCAAGTTAATTATTGTTTTATTCAAAAAGCTCCATTTGAAATGCTAGTAAGAGCTAAACAAATGCTAGTAAGTAAACAATACGCCTCTATATCTTCTAATGAGACTACTGAAAGATGACCCGATAAAATTTCACATTTCAATGATAGAACGTATATAAAAATATATATGAACGCTTCATATATTAATTTGATAGGCTAGCCTAACCAATAATGGATTTCTAAGCTGTGTTCGAACCGCAACGCTTTGTTTGGCGGCGCATCTTTGTCGGTTCACTAGTCAGATAATTCGATTCACTACGCATCGAGATATGTACTAACTCTGCAATTATTAGATTAGTAGATTATAATTTGTACATGTCAATATAATATTGCTTTGGAATTGTAAAGATATATTTTTGCATTCCAAAGAGAAATTATCTTATCCATATTTGCCGACGCTATGTTAAAGCTGTTCGACGAAAATCGGTCGAAGTTTGCCGCCGCGCGCCGCCATTAATTGGCGGATCACTTTATTTTTGAAGACCTCCGTGGCTGACTGGTGAGCGCTGTGGTTTTAATTTGCAGGTCCCAAGTTCGATTCTCGGTAGAAGCAGTTTGGGAACTTTTGATTTCTCAATGTTCTCTGATCTGGTCTGGTAGAAGGCTTTGGCCGTGGCTGATAACCACCCTACCGACAAAGAAGTGCTGCTAAGCGATTTAGCGTTCAGGTACGATGTCGCGTAGAAGTCGGGTATGGTTTAATATAATTGCTATACTTCCTAACAGGTTAGCGCGCTAGCATCTTAGACTGCATCATAACTGAGATTACAGACTAGGACTAACTTGTAGAGCTCCAAACAAAAATTAACAACTTCATCAATATGGGTATCAAATAAAAGGGTTTGACTACTAGAATATTACAAACTACCACAAGTTTGAAATCCAAGATGGACGCTACCATCAAATGGCGAATAATATTTTTTTCTCAACTCCCTCAATAAGGCTAGATCGAATGGAAGGCTTGACTAGTGTACAGTGTATTGAAAGGGAATGAGGTAGGTATATTACCTAACGAAATGCACATTATTTTTCCTGAGATAAATGCCCGAGATTGATGAGCAAAGTGGTGTGGTGGAATGCCCTAGGTTCTAGCGAATTTTTTTTTTTAGCTTTTAATATTGGGGGGCGGACCAGCACCAAATTTCGTTTGTAAGATTTTCGAACGCATAGCTTTAAATAATTTCCGTCCTTTTTTCAAATACAAAATGAATACAGCATGCGAGCTAAATTCTAGCAGAGTTTCTCGGTGTGATTATTTAAACCAGGCCTAAACTAAATAACTATATTACCAATTGGCGACCTCCCAAGCGTATCAGTAAGCGCTGTGGTTTAAAGTTTGAGTTCCCGGGCTCGATTCCGGCAGGAGCAATTTAGATTTTGGATTTCTAAATTGTCTTTGGTCTGCAATTCTATTGGAACGCTTCGTTTGTGGCTAGCTGCCAGCCTACCCAACTAGTAGTAGAATTGATTAGGGGCACAGGTTTAATATAATGTAAAACTTCATTTGGATACACTAGGTTCGGGTGTTAGGGTAGATTTTAGTGAAATAATCGGCTGTGACAACCGGACAAAATCACAAAGTTTCGACACAGTACCCAAAAAGTGGATCCTTTTTGGGTTCCGTGTCAAATGTTGGTTTGGATACATGTGCAATTCAGTACTAGTAGAACTTTTTCTGACAGCTCGTCCGAGGAAGTACTAAGCCACCATGCGTATTTCTGCCGCAAAGCAGAAATGATATTCGAGTGTTAGGGTAGATTTAGAATTTAGTGAAATAATCGGCTGTGACAACCGGACAAAATTACAAAGTTTCGACACGGTACCCAAAAGTGGATCCTTTTTGGGTTCCGTGTCAAATGTTGGTTTGGATACATGTTCAATTCAGTACTAGTAGAACTTTTTCTGACAGCTCTCCCGAGGAAGTACGAAGCCACCATGCGTATTTCTGCCGCAAAGAAGAAATGATACATTGCTGCATTCCGGTTTTAAGGCGCGGCTGCCGGTGTTATTACCGGCATATCTGGCTTAAGGCCTACAACCAACCAAGGTCCATCAGCCTGAGGCCGTGAGGCGTAGGTGTCAGGTTGATCGACTAAGGACGTTATAGGACGTGCGGTCCTTACATGCCCTGCGAAGTGTTGCTCAGTTTTAGGCGATGGTTTACCATATACCATTAGACCATTGTGGAACATCTGCTTGGTCCGATAATTATTAATTAAAAAAAAAACGTATTTGTAAAGTGAATAAGTATAAGTAATTTGAGTTTGTTTTTGTTTTTCAGTTGTTTATTTTATATCTATAAGTAGGCCATTAAATTAATTAACGAGTTCTTCTTATATGTAAGTAAATAAAACGGGAAATCCTGGGAAACAAAATCTAAAAACAGTTTGTAAATATGAAGCCCTAGTATACAGTAACTCCATCTAGAAGGAGGAGAAGAAATACTTTATTGCACGCAAAACATAAAATAATGCAGATGACACAAATAAATATAATAACAAAAATAAGAAATTAATTAAAAAATTTAGGCATGCAAATGCGGTCTTATTGCTTATTGCTAGATGTAAGATGGTACCATGGTTCTGCGTAAAAAAGCAAGCTAGTCAGGATTGTCAAGCGACATCTGTGTTTAGATGTATTATACAGCTAAACACAGATGGCGCTTCATGAACCTATACCTAAAGGTGTGGCGACATCTGTATTGCAGACAGAACCTGAGCCACCGAGACAGAGACCTTGCAAACATGTTCACTACTAGTTAGGTACCTTACAGGCGCCATGTACATAGATGGCACTGTTTAAAGAGCAATGCATATAAATATTAGACAGGAGATCAAATATGGTTTGCAGTTCGCAAGCCTAGTTGCAAATGGACTTTCTAGTAATTGGCATAAATTAGGGGCATCTGCCTATCGCCTGCATATCATTTGTGCTTTTATAACATGATTCATCTAAACGACGTAGGTAATCACCCTGCGGATCCGCTTTCATCTCTCACAAGATGGAAAAAATAATGTCGTACCTAATGTCTTGTTGGAATAGAGCAACTGCAAATTTATTGGCGGTAGAATCTGTAGGATATTCATACTGGCCTTTTGCTGGTACCTACCTATCTAGCGTTGATATATACTTGCTATGAAGCGTTCAGATATATATGAGGTGCTGGTAAAAGCTTCATTCATTGACTCAGTGTGATCGTGTTGAAGGCTTCTTCCTAGATCACTGGGTGTTAGGAACCCTTGTACTTTAGTTTTAGTTAAGGAATGTGTTTATTACCATAACCTCATAATAATAGAGTAACATTTGATGGAATCAAACGCATCGCACCGCAATTAATCCCTTTCAGAGATCTATCGGGGAAAAATGTCTTGATCTGGACTTTGACTACTAGTCATTACAACTGGTGTCTTAACAGATTTCGTTGGAAGAGGTTTCTACCTTGACATACATAATATTATGAGTTTACTCTTATGCATAGAGCGTAAGTAGGTAAATCAAGTAGCAAATAGTATTTCGCAGCTATGCCAAGTAAAATAACTTCTACCTCTAATTAACCATAGCTTATAAGCCGGCATAACTACACGAGGCGCGTAGCTAAAATAGGAATGGGCAGCGCAGTCATAACACACGGAGAATTGATTAACTAAATGCGTATATCTAACTTCTATACGTTAACCGGTTTTAATGAAAATTATGATAATAATGGTACAACAGTTTTTTATTACACTGCAAGTTAGCCGGAACATACCGGAACGCTAAATCACTTAGCGGCACGTCTTTGTAGGTAGCGTGGTAACTAGCCACGGCCGAATACTCCCACCAGACCAGACCAGAGAAAATTCGGAAATAATAAATGCCAAAATCTCCCCTGCCGGGAATCAAACCCGGGACAACCACAGCGCTCACCGCTGCGCCAGGGAGGTCGACAAAAGTTTTATTCAAAATTCGTATATTTAAAGGAGACCTATATACATATATATATCTGTCTGTGACCTATATATATATCTGTCTGTTTGTAGTGCTTCTACCAGCGGTTAAGAAGGAAGATTCTACCGAGAAAGAGACCGGCAAGACACTAAGCTGATAGAAAGTTATCTTAACATTACATTAATAATGTAGTAAAAAGTTATAAATATATCGGTAGGTCCTACGTACTAGATATCACAACACTCTAATACATACAATATACCTATCACTAATAGCACCGTGGCGATACAACCGGCCTAGACTTCGAAAGCAAATAAACCAATAGTGGTGCAATTTAGCCAGTATTGCTCGCATAAACTTTAAAATATAATTATAATAAAAAATTATAAACTTTATTATGCTTAGAGGCTAACCACTAATAGAACCAGGAAGAATTAATACTCTACTAACACTGTTTTAAACTAGAAAAAAAAAATTATTAAACCTAACTACTAACAAGAGAGTACCTACCTCAGAAATCAGAGGACTGTGACCGTTTTTTTTTTCTTAGGCCCCATGGTGTGAAGTGGCACTGGAGAGCTTAGTTGGAACAAGCGAATCGCTGGACACGAGTGGCATGAGACCGTAAAGTGTGTTAATCTATGCATATCGCATATTGGGGTTTTGAGTGAATAATTAGGGGCTAGTGAAGCTTATACTCCTTTCAATTTCCATAAATAGTCGGTGAGCTGAAGTGGCAATGGTCGGACTACAAAGCTTTGTTTATTACAAACCTTAGCGTGTGCAAAATACATACAAAAGACCTTTATCAACTTTAGATGTCCGAATATGTCCCTTGCTTTCGTACCTCGTACCTTGCAGGAGAAGATCTTCGAGGCAGTAGGAAACTTCACACTGGCCTAGCTAGCGCTAGCGTTTCTGTATCACAATTTATGACCTACTAGCTGACCCGTACAACTTCGTCTGCACCAAATCGGTTATTACCAGAAAACACAAATAAAATGACATTTTCTAAAACTGAATCCTAGCTAGATCGATTTATCGCCCCCGAAACCCCCTGTATACTAAATTTTATGAAAATCTTTGGCGCCGATTCCGAGACTCCAATTATATATATACAAGAATTGCTCGTTTAAAGATATAAGATAAACAGCCCAGAATTGATTTTGTAAGGAGTCATCGAACTCTATTAGATATTTGGAGGTCGTTGTACGCAATTAATTTTCCAAGGAGATTGAGAATTAGGGCTCTATTCATGTCGTTCATGGCACAAATAGCAAACATCTAAATAATATACCTGAGTAAATAAGCGGTATAAAAATAATTCGCAATAAGGCAAAATATGATCAAGCTCACCCTTTTAAGCCACGCTGATTGTTATATTATATGTAGGTCAAAGTCGGTACACAATTTAACACACAATAAATAAATAAGGAAAAGACGCTATAATAAATAATGTATTCGCCATTTTGCCATCAGCGCACCCCGACTATTAAGAGCTTAGCGATTTATTTATTCGATTCGCAGATTATTTTCTGAATTCAAATAAACAAGAAGGTCTAAGGAACAGAAATAAAGATACACTTACAGAAACAATGCTTCTTTAATAAAGTTACATTAATTAACAATATAAATAACCATTCTAATATTGATAGCTTTCTGAGAGTACTTATATTAGAGTTGCTAACAATAATTATTAATTATAAATCTTAAACTTAAATAATATTCGCTTTGGTTCACTTTCTTTTGGATCAGCTCAGGTATCTCAGGCCTCCGAGGTATATATCTGTAGACATAAAATTGTTTGTAATCAAAAGCAGCAAAGAATGGGTTATATTGCATAAAATAATTTACTAGCTGTATCAAAACCTCCCACTGCTGGTGCTATTAAAATGCTCATGATCATGATGGTGATGACGAAGAAGAAGACGTTGATGACGAAGATGATGAAGATGGTGATGGTGATGATTATGATGATGAAGATTCCTCTTCAGGCTTACAAGATAGCACGGCTCGGTTTATAGCCACCAATAGTACCGTCAATCGACTTTTTTGTACCTATAGATTCCACCAGCACGGCTAACATTGGCATAAGGCCTTTTTCTATACAGACAAAGGACAAAATGTTTATCTTCTCCCACATTTCTAACTAGCAATGGATTACAAAAACCCCTTTAAATTTGATTTCTTTTTTATTGATTTCACAAACGTGTTGTTATCTCTAAATTTTCCCAGACAAAGAACTGTATATTTTGTTGTACATTATGTTTTATATTATTTTTTGACGGACGGAAGCACGACCTGCCATGCGAAGGGGGGAAACCAAAGCCTATGAACAGGGCAACACATAAAGCTTATGTAAATTTCTTGTAGTTACTAAATGAATAACTTCGTAGGGCGCGCCAGGAACACTTGCTGCAATGTTCCTCCCCGAGGCCTTGGTGATATAATTTATGAGTGTCTGAAATTACACCGGCAACCATGTACATTGGATCGGAACAAGGCAGTACTGCTAAGTGGCAGAAATAAACATAGCGGTAGTACTTCGCCAGTCACGCTCTGTCACAAACCATTAATCTAAACCTAATCAAGGGTCTATAATTCATATAATTTTTTCTAAAGGGCCCAAGCTGGCTTAACCGGCATTGCGTGTGCCGATCAGAGGGCCATTATTAAAGGTGGTCAAGCCTTAGATATAATGATGATTCCATGTACCCAACATTGTTCTTTTAATTATTGTAATAATATGGTATATATGAGTATAATTATGGTACTATGAGAATGACTTCTATTTCAACATTGACAGAGTACCACTACAGTACCTATACTATAATAATTCATGTCTTGAATACATATTTATTTAAATAAGCAACAATTATGACGGCGCGTAATCAATACATAATTAAAAAATTAATTTATGTACATAAAATATATCAAAATTGAAAGAGAATAATTATTGTTAGAAGTAAAAATAAACTTGTAGTGCAGTTAACTAGGCTGCATAAAATTAGTTATTCTTAAATGAATAACTAATTTTATTATATTAATTAGGATATTTAAATTTAATTTTATAACAAATATTGTTAAATATTGTATAAATCCTCAGTTGAAATCCTTAATATGTCTCTCAATAAGTTCAATGTTTATTTACAACGTAAGCTTATAGAAAGATCCTATTATAACATTAAGGATTACTTGTATATAAAAAAGCTTGGGTATTATTGCTCTAACTTGATAGCTTAATATTAATTCGACTGTGATAGCAAAAAAAACTGATTAAGTTTGCTGTGGGCTATTCTTAGACCAGGGCGCGTTTGGAACCCTCCTAGCTTTAATTTTAACTTAACGAATGTAGTTATCACCATCACCTAACATTAATGGTCACATGTTATATGTGTGGACGCTTCATAAGGTCTACATGAATAAATAAACTTTGAGTTTGAATAATGTTTATTTTTCATTCATTTGTGTTATATATATAGTAACCAATGAATAATGTAGTACCACACTACTTAGTTAGTGTAAATGGCCCTGGGCCCTGGCGTACTAACAAGATGTAAAATAAACAATACATAATGGATGCGTTACCTTTTTGCCGAGTTTGATATTTTTCTTATCAATATAACACTGGAGGGCGAGGTATATGAACCGGTACTGAGCCTTGTTCTGTACCATGCCGGTGCGTTGCGAACGCACCAACTTCACAGTATTGTGCACGTCTATTTCACAGTTAACACCTGAAATTGTGTCGTGTTATGAGAACAACGTGATGTTATCACTGTCACAAGTGCATAATGTATGTACAAACTAAAGTCTAATTTTTTTACCCGTCTTATAATTAAAAACAATCTTTTCGTTCCTTTTTAGTGTCGAGTGTTATTTCAAAATTATTAAGAAAATAATAAAAGCATAGTTACGTAAAAAAACAATTTTTTTTTGTTTTTATTTTTTTCTGGTATTTGTTGTTATATATTTTTAAAACATACTGAAACTATACTAGGTCTAAAAATTAATAAAAAGATTGCTTACATTATAAGACAAAAATGGAGCGCACTTAGTATGTATCGCAAAGCACTTATGCTTCCTTTTTTCCTTTTTGTATTCCTAATGCAAAATTGCGATCACAATGCCGGACAAAAACTATTCTGATAAACTTGAAGTGTGTTTCGCTTTAGTTAAAAGTAATGACGAAAATTGCTTTGCGTCGTTACCAAAAACGCTGAACGGAATAATAATATTGATAAGAGAATAATTGTTATATTTTTGGAACTAAAACCGAATAGCAATGCCGTACCTTTCTGCAAAATACAACCAAATGAATTCGCATAAAAATTCAATTCAATTAAACATCGCTTAAGTATAAATAGTACCTAAGTACATTAAAATAATTTTAGTAGGTAGTTAACACAGCACATAACAATTAACGGTATATTAATTATAAACTGAGATCCTACGAGATCGCACAGCAAAATACAAAAATCTCCACAACGAATAATATTTCCAAATGATAGTGCAGCTTGATACAGTATTTCGAGTTTATGGTAAATTCTGCAATCGTCTAGATAGCGTCACGACATTGTTCAAAGGTAACGTAGGCCCCTATCTGTTTTGTGGTGGCCCCAACAGCGTAGCCCTTATATAAGGCTTAACACCTGACGAGCTTACGCGCTTGTCCCTAACCTCCGATGACACTGTTACAACCCTTGAGGGTGTTATTAGCTACGATTCTTCCGAAATTATTACTGATATTATCCCGGACCGCACTTAGATACCCCGCGATTTTTCTATCTAGACTCCTTCGTCGGACCTAAGTGACTATCCTTACTTACCCTACTCTTTATTATATCTAGATCAATCAATAACCATTTTAAATTTGCATTAATTTGTTTGTTTGTCTGTCTTTGCTGAGTTGAAAATACGGAGAGTAGGATAGGCTACTTTTTATCCCCGGAAAACAAACTGTTTCCACGGGATTTGTAAAAACCATAATAAACGCGGAATAAGAAAGAGCGCAACAGCTGGTAACATTATAAATATTATATAATATGTTACCAGATTGTTTGATTTTGTCGATCAGCATGTCTAGGACTATGAAAGTCCCCGTTCGGCCAATCCCCGCAGAGCAGTGTACGCACAGTATATTCTGAAAAAAAAAAATTAACTTCTTAAGCAAGTTATTTTATTTTAATCTATTGCTTATTGTATATTGCCTTATTTACACAGTGCAGTGCAGATGTTTGACAATATATCAAGAATGGTCGACTTTCCAACAATTCTTTGGTTCAGAAAACAATTAATTATCATTCATTCCTAGCCACATATTAACCGCTGCTGGATAAGTTTTCTCTCATAGGAGAGAAAATTTCTAAATTCTAAATCATAAATTCACTCCACTGATGATTTCACATGAAATTGATAACGGCTTCCGATAAAGAATCTATAAAGCCTACTTCGTATTTTCGGGCTTGTACTCAAAATCTCTTAGAGCAACCAAACTTGACCAGACCCGGGAATCCAACCAATATGCATTCATGATACCAAGACACTCCATACTTCGCAAGGGAATTTTTCAAACGTTTTAGCTCAAAAATAGCGGAGCAGCATAAGGAACGGAGAGCTATGATTTAAGATTTATCTACGAATTGTGAAGTTACATTGGCAAGGAGTAGCTTAGGACACATTGCGTAGAAGATATTGAAATTAGCGGAGCGGAACATACGACAAGTTGTAAACGTTTATCGGTTGGTTCTACGAGTACAAAGATTATTGAGGCTACTTTTATTTTACCTGTTCTGGAGCGTCTTTTTCTTGTGAAATCCGATACAGTTTTCTATTAATATCTTCCATAAACGCTAAAACTCCTTCGGGCTCTTGAGGTTTGCCGTGGTCAGCCCAACCCTATAACATAAAACACACTAAAAATTAAAATAATTATATTTTAGACAAACTATAATTATTATAATTTTACATACAAAAGTACACGCAAACAAAATTAAGAGGTCGCGGGACGCCTAGCGCATGTAAACATCAAAACTATTTTGTGGAAAAGAAAATGTTTAAAGGGTGGTTTTTTAAGAAAATAAATATGGCATAAGCAACAGCAATATAAAAAGAAGAAAACTATATTTGAAATTCAGGAGCTTTAAATATAATTATTTATTTTAAAATCCCACGAACAGGAAAGCTCGGATTATTAGTTAGTCGCTTTTCCGGACTATGACAGCACTTTCTTATCAATAATTGAAGCAATCTTGCCGAAGCCAACGTGCGGGCTGTATAAAAAGCGTTACGATCCAAGGGCGTATTCACAATGGGGCAGGGAAAGCTGTTGCTCCACCCCAGTTGCTTATGAGTAGGACCATACAGAAGTACCAACACGCAATACGAAAAACCTGCGCGTGTTACTCGCGCAATTATATTCATTTGTTTCTGCTTCGTGACAAAGTCCCTCCCCCCATGAAACTATTCCCTCAACACTTTAATTCACACTTTGTGTAGCATAGTGCTATCCTTTACTAGTTGACAACATCACTACTTTAGATCTATTATTAAATTAAAATTAGAGATTTGTGTACAACAAAACTAGCAATATACTAGGTTATATATAATAGGTTCAAATCCTGTCGGTTCCGAATGGTTTTATATACACTTTAAAATTTATAAATTGCAAGCACAAATGTTTGAATTTGAAGTATTTATGGTAAAAACAGAGAGTAAGCGACAAGTATTCAAACTCAATATTTCTTTGTACATAATGGCAATTCAAACTTAAACTTATATTAAACAACTTACCGTAAATTGGAATTGATAAATGGTCCTACAGGTGTGCTTGTCAGACACATCGAACTCTCTGAGGAGATAATCCTCATAACAAGTCTCTGATATTGATTTAACTGTCAAATCGTCGTAACGTTCCTCTTGCCATGTCAGGGGCCAGTAACGCTCGCATTTTTTCTACAAGCAAAACAACACGGTTTAATAAAGTACAACTTCCGTGTAACCGTACCTACTATTATCAAAAAATAACAATTTTAAGAATAGGGACCATCTTTAAACTGTGACTTACTTATCATCATCATCATCATTTCATTAGTTAGCGTAACCGACCCACTACGGGTCTCCTACAATGAGAAGGGAAGGCCGTAGTCCACCAGGCTGGCCCAGTGCGGATTAGTGGACTTCACACGCCTTTGAGAAAGAACATTATGAAAAAACGTTTCTTAATAATGTTTTTCTTACCTATAAGGATCAGTGGGGTGATGGAGTAGAGAGAGACATGATGGTTTTGAGACTTCGGAATGGGAAGGAAGCTGTTTCTGACAGCCTTCGATTGAGGAATTTTGGTTCACAATACCAAGGCCGACCCACGGCTGTAGAGCTTTGGTGATGACGATGATGGTGATGTAGCTAAATAACCCCAATCGTAAAATATTTACCTTGCCTTTCTCGACCTCATTAGTGATCATAACAATGACTCTGACATCCTCTTGCCAGAGCATCCTCCAGAAATCATCTTTCGTGTTAGTGAGACAACCCTGCGTTGCTATGTATACTTTATCTTTTACTGAAATAAAGATAAAATGAAATAAATTTACAAGACGCGGCTCTCCTTTCAGAATGTGAAGGGCTTAGGCCGTAGTCCACTACGGTGACCAAAAGATCATTGGTAGCACTTCACAAGCCTTTGAGAACATTATGCATTATGGAGAACTCTCAGGCGTGTATAAATGAAAACGCACATAACTGAAAAGCTAGAGGTGCGTGCCCAGGATCGAACTCGGTCTCGGGAAGCCGATTAACCACTAGGCTATCGCCGCTTCGAAGACAGAATTATAATTGGTGTATTTTTAAAACATACCCAAATAACGACAACAAACGCCATTAATTTTGTCCAATTTAATGCCGCGTTTGACCTCTCGCAGTGCGTCATCTGATAAGGATTTCGTGACCAGAGGCACTGTCTTCTTTGTGTCACTCCTGAGTATTAGGGCTGTAACAAATTAAATAAAAACTGAGGGCCTAGACTCTAGACTCGAAGACGTGGCGTTAAAGTAGTGTGATTTTAGTTGAAAAACTGCAACTACGCAGAAAATAATTGTTTGATTTCAAGAAGGATTTAAATGTTTGGCGACTTTAAATTGTCGGCAATAATAATCGCCCACCTTTTCCTAAATCCCTAAGATAAGTTCAGTGGCTTACAAACTGATAGAAAAACACACTTCAGCACTGTATATAAATAAATAAATAAATATACTACGACAATACACACAACGCCATCTAGCCCCAAATTAAGCGTAGCTTGTGTTATGGGTAGGTACTAAGATGACTGATGAATAATTATATGAATAATATACGTAAATACTTATATTATATAGATAAACACCCAGACACTGAAAAACATTCATGTTCATCACACAAACATTGTCCAGTTGTGGGAATCGAACCGAGGGCCTTGACTCAGAAAGCAGGGTCGCTGCCCACTGCGCCAATCGTTTGTCCAATATGTGATGCTCATATGATGCATTGTGTGTGGATAAGGTTTAAAAAACCCATACAAATTTCGCAACTAAATGCGAGCCAATTAGTTGCATGAAGCCTGTTATTTGGAACTTTGAAATCAAATTATAACAATATATCAGGTATCTTAAGGTCCAGTAGTTTGGTCTAAGCGTTGATATTCAGGATAAACTCATACAGAAGTTAAGAAAATAGGAGATAAGCAAAGTTAGATAAACTAATGACTACGTGAGCCCGAAGGAGTAGACTCAAATGATTTAAACTTGATCCATGTATTCTTTGGCATCCTCGATCTCATTAGTATGACAATAACGCGCGTCTACAGTTCTATGAGACAATAAAGGCAATTTTCCTTGTAGTCCAAGAGGCAGAGGCCGTTTGTATCCCTGCTGCTCAATATACGCTTCTGTACTATTTACATTATAAACATTAAACATAATGAAACACCATTCAAAATGTTAAAATGCTTGGCTTTTACAATACAATAACCAATTGCGTATTTTAAGAATGTTTTAATAGTATTTGATGCAATATTACAAAGCTAACAACAACGCAAAGAATAATTTGCACTTGTTATTATAGGTGTATTTAAGAACGAGGATAATACCAATCCAATTGCACTATAAAATTATAATAATCATATTAAAACTGTTGCAATAAACTTAATCCTTCCTATTGGTAGGTACGGCTTTAATAATTATTGCGTAATGAAACTTGTGTTTATTATTCTAGATAGAAGCTTATAAAAATGCACACTTTTGGTGATATGGTATATAGGAATGGATAAAAATAGATATCATCGTAAGAAACTCATTGTCGGCCCACAGGGCACGGGTCTCCTCCCACAAAGAGAAGGGGTTGAAGCCGTATTACACCACGCTGGCCAAGTGCGGATTTGTGGACTCCTCACACCTTTGAGAACATTATGCATGTATGTTTCTTCTCGATATTTTCCTTCGCCGTTGAAGCAAGTCATGTGGTGCGTGCTTGGATTCGAACTCGGCTCCCCAAAAGTGAAGTCGAAGTCCTACCCACTGGGCTATCACCGCTACTGAAATGCTTTATGTCAATTCAAAGTAGATTCACTTTTGACGAATTCCCGGGTTTGAGTTCTGGCACGGGCAGTTTGAGAACTTATAATTTCTGAATTTTATGTTGTCTGGTACCATCCTAGCGAAAAAAACGTGCCACTAAGCTATTTAGCGTTCCGGTGCAATGTCGCGTAGAAACCGATTTGCTTTAGATTATTATAACTTTCATACCCCTTACAGATTAACCTTTTACTACTGGACTGCATCTTTCATACCCCTTACAGATTAACCTTTTACTACTGGACTGCATCATCACTTACCTTCAGGTGAGATTGCAGTCTAGGGTTAATTTGTAGTAAAATTAAAATAAAACTATGGACAAGCTACATAGCAATAATGTGTGTAATACTACGAAGCAATTCTTAATCTGATGTTTCAAAGGAGACTACTAATTTGGGAGCCAGACCCTACACGAAAGATATCTTATCCCAGATTTGTTTCTCATATTTAATGTGTAACATAAGAATGTCTTATTTTTATTCGATTACAAAAAATATATATTGTTGACTGGATTGCATTCTGTTTTTCTTCAGGCGAATTTCCTCTGATTCTGTAAACTTCTACTGACTCGAGTTAACTCAAATCAATATACCTACTCTAATCCAATTAAGAGCTCCAGGATTCCTCTTAAGCGTATCCATCAGATACTGATCACCACAAACAACTCATAGGGGTTCTATTTATTGCAACTTTTTAACTTCACGATTGTTTTAGTGGAAGTAGAGAAAAATTGCTTATAACAAAGAACTCGCCTGAAGTAAAACACAAAGCAATATTTATGCGCTAACCAGTGGTATCAAATGTAAAAATACATATTTTTGCTACACCTAATATAATTGCCGACTGAAGATTTTCTTTCTATGGGCTGTGACCATTCTCCTTTATCATCGCGAAATGCATTTTACACACATATATAATTACGACTTTAATGTCATGCAGGATCAGAGCATAGCTCTCGGTTTATTGTACATACAATTACCATAGGTGCTACGCTCTAAACAGGATCTCGAGCCATGAACTTGACGAGAACTGAGTCCTTGGATGTATTGCGTGCTATTGTTTGAATACTAATAGTTTCTAGTGCGTTTTACGTAATTGCGTACAAATTGTTGTGTCATAATCACTATCACTATCATACTATATCCAGTGGCGTGCACTACATAGACGCACAAAAGCACTGCCTAACATAAAATGTTTGTAAAACTCATAAAGGGGCCGGATTTTATGCCATTTTCCTTCTTTATGCATACCCTGGTCAAAAACGATGTGCACGCCACTGACTTTAGCTAATAGTGGCATGGTGTACAGTACTACTACCTCACTGGCTAAACTGTTAAATGTGTGAGAGTTTTGAAATAATCGATTTTTACGCGGCGTCGTACCGGAACGCTAAATCGCTTAGCGCACTTTACTTCGATTTTATTTACGAGCTCCATTTATTTACATGCGAACCGTTTTTTGTATTCAACTTCTTAAATTGTAATGCTGTGCAAATAAGAAGTTCCTACCTACTTATAAATAAGCAAATACATAAACCATATCAAACAACATTGTTGCTAGAAGTCTACACCGATGTTTTATGTTTAGCATATTTGGTGAGGGCTGACGTGATAACGCAAAAAACAGGCTCAGACGTTTTGAATGTATATACCTAACTTTGCTCATATCGGTTCGGTATCGGGCTAGCTTAGGCAGGAGATAAAAATTATATCACCCGATGATATCCCCTGACAGGGGATATAATTAACATGTCCACCTGCTAAAGCACGGGAACATGGAATAGGAGAAGTTTACCCCCTTTTATTATTACACATATTTTTTTTGGATATTATAACCACTTTTGCGCCAGTGTTCTGAGAGTTGATAAAGCTGTGGGAGAAGATAATTTTTTATCCTTTCCCCGGGGATATAATTGTCTCGGAATAGGAGAAGTTTACCCCCTTTTGTTATTACACATATTTTTTTTTGACATTATAACCACTTGTGCGCCAGTGTTCTGAGAGATATATTTGGATAATTTTTTATCCTTTCCCCGGGGATATAATTGTCTCCTGTCAATATTAGCCATAATATTCTCTGATATCATCATCATCTTCATTATTAACCCATTACGGGCCCACTACAGGGCACGGATCTCCTGCCAAAATGAGGTTCAGGCCGTTGTATGATTTTAGGCCGTGCGTAGGTATTGGTAGACTTCGAGGTTTAATCACGATGTTTCGAAAGAAAATTAGAAATGCACATAGCTCCGAAATGTTAATCGATCGAACTCGGTCACCACGAAAGGGAGGCCGAAGCTCTAACCACTAGGCTATCCCCGCTTTTTAGACTAAGTAAATAAAAATTCTTCTAACCTTAGAAATAATAAATTGACTTACAATTGACACTGTTTAGGCTTTCATTAGACGATTGTACTGAACTCGAGGAGTCTCCAAGACGTGATGATCGGATATAATTAGCATTAATATAGTCCGATTCACTGCGGTCACAGCGCTTGCGCAAAACTACACGTGTCTGGTCGTCTGGAATAAATAAAAATCCATTTTAAAATTCTCATTGCATTTTCATGAGTGAAAGCATCCTAAGTGTCTGGTTAAGCGGCGAAGGTTTTTAGCTTGGTCCATATAACGATTTTATCTTCGAAAAAAACATTTATGTTCTCTTATTTAACGATGTCTCTACCATGTGTAGGTACCTAATCAGGTAAATTGTAAACTAATCAATGACATTGTAAAACGTGTTTTTAATCGATGTTTAAAAAAGGATGAAGCAGATAATCGACTAAACTGATTTTCGCTTATGAAAATTTTTTTTATTGGATGCCATTGTTAACATATCGTAATATAAAAAATCATAGTTTTTACAAATAGTACTTTCAGGCGAAGGCTTGCTTATAAGCAAACGTAGGCACTTTGATTTTTGCCATAGATTTTAACAATATAATTAAGTTGAACCTACATATACGGAATAAAATAGAGCTCTATAAGACGAGCGAAAAACGAAAGCGAAATAAACTAGAACAGTAGACAACAGTATTGAATAGAAACTTAGTCAAACTTATATGACATAGATAAGATAATAAACTTACAAGGCAATACATTTCGGTATCTGTTTTTCTGAATGTTCTCCAACTTTTGCCCTTCGTTTGTTGAGAAAACGTGAATGGCTTCAAGTACCTTCAGCGCCTGAAATTCTCCCTCGAATCCACTGTCACAATCTGCCTTTTTCAATTCATCCATTGCCTGAAAATAATCAGTATTATTATCAATTTATTATGGTATACATCTTATAACGATGAAGCACTCGGTAAAGTGGTGCCAATTAGGTCTCGACTGGTGGGAGGCTTCGTTCGTGGCTCACCTTGGCAACAAAGACGAAGCGATTTAGCGTTTCGGTACAATCACATAGTAACCGATTACGGATAGGTATGGGTTTTGCCGTGTGGTGACGGTAGAACAGAATACAGTTGTCACCATCCTACTTCTTCCCGCGGGTGTCGTACGAGGCGACTTAGGGAATATAATGGAGAACGGCTGACAGCGTCCTCTGTACTTTCACTACTATCTACTGCGATCACCAACCCATCTGCCCAGCGCGGTGATGATGAGAAAACTCTCCCGAGTGGGACTTTAGCCCAGCAGTGGACTCTTATAGGCTATTGATGATGATGATGATGATGATAATGATAATGGGCTTAATATAAATGCTATACCCCTAACAGATTAGCCCATTATGATCATTGACTGAATAAAAATAATGTCGTACGCAAATATCTAGACTAAACTGACGTTGTACTAAACAAGTGCTTGCTTTCTCAGCAAGAAAGACAGGTTAGAGGACAGTAATAACATCGAACTGTCTGTAGCTTGGTTTAGAGATTTTCGTACGACAAATTGATTGTCATAAGAGTATTTGTTCGTTAGTAAAAGAATATATAAGAAAATTTCACTAATTAATATAAAGATCTCTATAAGCAGATAACAACTGATTAGTTCCTATAAAACATCGTAGGAACCAAAATGGCAGTTTGGGTATAAGTAATACTTAATGAAACTTCTTTTTGTTACTGGATCATTGCGCTCGCCTGTATTTGCAACATAGTAATATGATAAGTGATGATTAAAGGTGGAAGGTCGCTAATCTGGGACTTAGTTAACCCAAGTTTAACTACCATTATCTGCATTACCGCGGCATCTTATCGGACGACCTTGACAAGAGAAGTAAAACCTTCAAAACACCCAGATATATATATGAATACTAGCGATCCCCAGCGCCATCTGTCGGGCTGATTTGTGAATCTAAACCATCCAGGGTGCCACCCAAACGCATACCAAAAAATTCATTCAAATCGGTCCAGCTGTTTAGGAGCAGTTCTGTGACGTACAGACGCACACAACAAATATATATATAAAGATATGTCTTAATAAATATTATTCGTCTTATGTGTTTTTCACCAAATTAACTCTTAAACAGCTGAACATATGTGGATTAAATTCTGGGTGTATATTTCACTTGCTTTAAAAACATAATTCGTTGGCAGTGCTTCTCTGTCTGCTCATATGTATATAAGAGCCGTGAAGAGACGGCAGTTCAAATAACTCCTCTTCTTGGGAGCTTCACGCAGTTGACTACACGAGGTGACTAAGAAAATATAACTGAGAACGGGCAGCCGCGTCCTCTGATGTACTCCTACCGCATTTATTGCACCACACCTATTGCAAACCCTCTGCACTGCGTGATGAACATGGGCAATACCTCCTATTGGGGGAGGACTACATACCAGATCAAAGTTAGACGTAAAGTCACCGTATAGTCCTCGTACGTCCATGTGTTTTGGTTCGGGTGGTGAAATTACATGTTCTTATGAATGAAATGAAGATGGTAATACTTGTAACTTTTGCATACCTGAACTTTCTTGTCAATGTCGTGGGCTCTCAGGCAAGTGCCACTGACTGGTTGCAGCAGGCGCAAAACGTCTCCCGATGTCTCTATCATAGGGTACGCTCGGAAGTGCTCGATCAACCCTACCAGGTCGTCGAACTGCTCGCCACTGCCAACGTCGTACTTGCCTTGCTGTGAACAGAACAGTAAATAAAAATAAACAATAAGTTAATCCGACTTGACAATTATCGCATTTAAAATATTAAAAAGACTGAAAGCCAATATCATATTTTATTTATGGTTTTTAATTGCATAATGCCTTATTATTTGTGAATGATATTTTTTTGTTTTTGTAACAATTTGTTCAAAACAATCATAGTGATTCCTAATATCGTAGCTATTACACAACGACTTTACTGAGTCGTGACCGTCCATGAATCGAATGGACTTTTATGAAATCGAATAAAACCATGGGGTAGTTTTCTATCTTATGTTAAGTTTCTATTATGATATCGATAGCAATTTATTATCTCACTGTAAAACCTTTTTCACTTGTGTGGTTTTATTTAATTAAAATGTAAGCAATAATAAACTAAATAGCGGAAAATAATGTGCCTATAAGAAAATGTACCTACACTTAAATACGACCCTCATTTAAGATTACACACTGAACTTATAGGAACATTATTAACATTATATGGGGAGAGGAGAGAAAAAAAAAAAATAATTTCAAAAAGGGAACTACAAAATATACTTTCACTATATTCACCTTTAACGTTTCAAAGAAACGCAAATTAACTTAAAAAGGTCCCTCGATATCCTTTCTTACAAAAAACTTGTACAATTTAATTGGTTCTGTTTTTACTAATTATATACCTACTACAGATTCCCGAGGTGTAATTTCCATTTTCTCAGATACTCACGTCACTGATTTGTTGAACTTACCCACTTGTCTTAATTATGATCAGAACCATGTCACGCATCAACAATGATAACTAACAGGTTCTTTTGTTCACCAATACTATCATTTAATTACGTTTAACATAAGTCGAATTGAAATTACAAACTCTACCAGGCATAACTTAGTAACATATATTAATAATGCAATAAAAGACTAAAAGCACTAGTTGATTATTATTATTAATATATTATTATTAAAAAACAACAAAATACAGTAAAAATAATGCAGGGGTTTCCATACAATAGTAGGAAACGACTTTAGCGTACAGGAACTTATGGTTAATGTTACAAAAAATCTTTTCATAGAAGATAAGTCTGGACAATTTAAAAGTTTATTTTACAGGCTTCTTCGTTTAATATTTCTATAAACAATACCCAATAATAACTCTTCGAAAACACAAAATATAAGAAATCTTTTCTACGTTAATACATGAATCTACAACTAATATTTACCAGAAACTACAAAGTACTTCGGCCTAGAAATAAATTTAAACATTAGGAAATATATACAACCTTTAAAGACGACACTGAAGCAGCTTGTTAAATGTAAACACCAGAGTCTCATCATTAGAATGTGATAAACCCGGTTATTTCTCATAGATTACCCCATTTGACAATGATAACACGGATATTTTTCACATTTATACTTCTTTGTCATCAGCAAATCTTACCTTTAATTATAAATACCATTAAAAAACAGGCACAAAGTAAACTATTTGCAATTTTTTAAATTTTAATCTCCAAACACTACGTCCGCCGATTGAAAACACATAATTTGCGCAGATGTCAGATGCACACTGCACATCCTATGTCCAAATAGTAGTTAGGTATATCGACCAACCATACATCACAAATATAATCTCTGTGACCAGTATGATCCCCTGGTACAATGGTTGCAGCTCTGTGCACTATTTGTATCTTTACACGGTAGCGCCACCTTCCAATCTCATTGGAAACTGAGCAGAATGAACTTAGTTATAGATGCACTTGTGACATATAGCTAGAGAGCTAGTGGAAAATTTTATTTCATTGGGAGTGACTGGTTATAAAATAAAATTTGATTTAAACTAGGTTAAAAAATGTCGAGCGCAATCCAAATTACTAAAAGTACATCCGAACTTGTAAAACAGCGTAACGTTATTATTACGACGCCAACACACAAACAACACCGCCAAAAACAAACTGCCTCTCTTTTTTCCTTAAATAAATTTTGGCACTCCGTTCGTCTGTCAAAATGAAATGCAAATCTAATCATGCCAGAAAATAACATAGAGCGTTAATGTTATATACAATAACTTTATAAAACGTTTGGTATAAATAGCTGCATATTGAAGTCAAGGCAGGTGACATATGGCAGGTCACTGTAGCCGTGAAAATACAAAAAAAAAATAAAGTCAAAAAGACTGTAGGTATACACATATACCTGTCACAGACTTCTTTGAAGAGTTCAAACATATTGTTGTTTTATTAATGTGAGGTCATGCTACACGTGTAAACTTGTAACTTAAGCAAAAGAGTAACAGGCACATCTAAAAAAAACGGACAGTCAACATAACCGGGGAATTCATTTTATTATCACTACAAACCACCACCTCTTAATTTGTAACTTTAAAATTTCAGCACTGTTCTAAAATATATAAATAGGTAAGAATTAATAAGACATTTGTATGTTATATGGTCAAATATAAGGTAAAAATCGTTTTATAACTAATTTCAAATCATCTCAGTAATAAATTGAATAGAGACGCAGGAAATATTAAGATATAATAATTATTTGCCAGAGGTGAAGGCCGATCATTTTTTAAATTATCATTGAATAAATGCAGAGGGTATAATTTGCTCATCGTTATATTTGGTTTAAAAGTCAATTCTTGTTCCCCGAAAAGAATAAAAATAATGTATTAAATATTGTGTATACGTTGCGCGCTGTATGCCCTTAATCATGTGACGCTATTTTGTCGAAAAAGGTAGAGGTAGGAAAAGAGGTTACTAAGGCACGCGCCAATATTCACAAGGCCTCAAAGCGCCTAGTTCCTGCATGGTTTTTAGTAGACTTAAAAAAATAGGTAATATTATTATTTATTGTAATTTTAAATACAATACGATTGTATTATTAAATAAATTATGATAGTGGTGTGTCCAACAAAACAGGCTTTCTCGATTTTTCATTGTCTCGGTAAACTTTTCCGTTTTTCTTTTTTTTGCCTAAAACATTATTCAGACTATTACCAATATTTAAAAACACAATTATATTCGCTTGTTAGCCAAATCTATTTGTTCTATTCTGTTAACAAGTGTTACTATAACCAGCCAACCAAACAGCAATTTATTTGTATTAAATGTTTATACCCATGAATAAAATCCATAACTAGCAAATAATGTTGGAGACAGCTTTTAACATATTCCATAACTCATTTATTAATAACGCAATGACGGAATGCCTGAAGTCTACTTTAGTGGCTATAATAATCAACTGCCGATAAACTTCTGACACGCGACCTATAATTACGAACCACTAGCTCCTAGGCTTTACGCTCGAGTCTAGACTTTTCGCGCATGCCCTGTGTCGAAATAACCTCTCCTTATTCATGTTACCCTGGTAGAATTCAATGCACAAAATGGCAACGTTGCATTCACGAGGATTACGAGATTTTCACCAGAGGGTATTAGCGCTCGTGCACAAATAAATAAGTGCGAGTTAATTTATCGATTTTTTTTTGCTATTATTATTTAATATTTATGCCTGATGTCACTAACCATCGTCAGGCAATGCGTAAATATTCCTCCTAAATCATTAGGCATTCAATTTAGGCGGAGCATGGTTTAGTGAAACGTGCATTAGTTTTATTAATACTTGCAACCATCTATGTTCAAAAGGCATCAGGTTATGTTGTTTTCCATTTTAAATTTTTTTATACTAATACACAAAGTTTTTTTTTTTTGCTTTGATGACAGACCATTTTGGTACTACTAGGATGATTAAATAATAGTAGTTAGAGGTGCACTAGCTCTATTAGAGAAAAGGAAAATTATACGTCACTTGGTTTTTATTATAAGCACTTTACATTTCACTTAAGTGTCAAACATCATTAAGTGAAATGTGAATACTGATCGTGCTGGAATGTGAGCACTGCAACTTACTATTCAACAGTACAAATAATGCTAATCTGTTAAGTTATTTGATCAATTATATCAATTTTGGTGATGATAAATTACAAAATAGAACAAGGGATACCTACTAGGTCAAGAAGGGTGTTTTTTTCTAAATCGTAATAATTGAAGAGTAAATCACATGGCACACCTCATTGTAAGTAAAAAAACGATGCCTATAAATAAAGCAAAAGTTCACAGAGCATACAAGGAACGCGTCCTAAAAGTGCCGCCCAGTTTCCATCGACCTCAGACATAAGTGTTAAGAATCATGTGCCTGTAATAACACCGACTACTTGTCTTTCAGGTAGCAACACAGCACAGCTAAAAGAGGCCTAAAAATAAGGCATTAAAAAATGACGATGATGAATTTTAAACAAACTTACGTAGTTATTGCGTCTGAACATTTTTATTTTGAGTAGAAAGTACCGAATTACAAAAATAATATTCAATATCTCCTTCAACGGTACGAACCCTCAGTGTGCGAGTGTTATTAGTACTTGGCCGGTCATTTTATGTTAGTAGTAGGTACCTGTATAATATATTCGTACGAGTATTTACCAAAGTACGAGATGCTAGGGAATACCTACCCATAAAATCCCAGTACCCAACTATCCATCATGCTTGTACCATAAATAAAAAGTTCAAGGTCTGATTGACCAAGTCACTCCTCGATCCCTAGGCATTAAGGTAATATTTCTTATTTCGCGTTTCCGTTTATAAGCCGTATTTTTAAGTCGTGCTAACAAAATCTTCCTCTACCGAATCCTTACATTATGTTTTCATATTAGTAAACATTAACACAAGGTATTGGTATGGTATTCTTTGAAATAAGTTGTGCTCACTAGTTGCACATACTGTTCTAAAGATGCCTCTTTTATACTTTTGTATTCCTGGTAACAGAAAAGTGTTTGCGACGTTGCAATTGAACTATTTTGGAATTTTGTGGAAAAGTAATGTCTGAGGCGACTACTAACTAGCTGCGGTTTTTAAGGTGGACTGGCATTTCTCGATGACATTTTTGGATCTGAAAAGTCTTTCAATATATAGAAGATAGCAATCATTTTATTTGAAATTTATATAAAAAATATCCTAAACAAACATGAAAAATCGTCTTCAAACAAAACATTTATTTTTAATCGAATCTTTTGAAAATGTTTGGTTGGATATTAAGAAAGCGTTGTTTTTGGATATTAAGAAAGCGTTGAAATTTGTTCTAAGACATTATAAGCATTCCTTATAATGTCTTAGAACAAATTGAGGCCCACTTTTCTTGCAACCGATGAATATTGATCCACATTTTATATTAAATGATATTCCACTATACTAAAATTGTCTGGAGCATACGAAATGAAGTTAGTCGTATAAACGGGCTTCAGTGTAAGTATAATGTTCAATAGAACCAACTTGTGAAACGTTATCAATCGGTATATTTTGTTAACTCAAACATTGAAAATAAATAAAAAGATAAATGAAACGTACTGAGTTAAAAACCTCCCCTTTAAGTCGGCGAGATACTGCAGAGTTATATTCGGAGTGCGTGCGTATATATGTCTTTGCTTTCATGTTATCCTGGTAGCCGAATGCACCTAATGTACGTGTAGGTACTTATGATATCGTTTACTGCATCTGTGAGTGAGTTTGATGCGTTCTATCTTAATTAATTAATGCGTGCAATTAGTATTTCACTACTAAAAATAGTAAAACAGGAATTGTGCCCAGACTTTGCTTGTATTGGCGCAACACATTAATATTTCTTATGGTTAGAAATTTTGTTTCGGTGTGATCGAACATCCACGCATCTACACAAACTTTCACACGATATGTGAGTCGTTTGTTAGTTTGGGTATTAAATTTATACTAAACCGTTAAACCAATCCTACCTCTTGCTGCTAAGAGCAAGATTCACTTTTAAATACATAGTACAAAGAAAAATTATCTTCAAACTGGTAGAAATAGCTTAAAAGCATGACATAATAGCGTTGCAAACTAAAACTCAACCTTAAATGCTCAACATGGCCGCCACGTGCACTCTTTCTTCTACGTCCAATTTTTTTCGCAATATTTTAATAAAATTGAAGTACCGTAATAATCAGTAATCCCTAATCTTAATAGCATTTTTTATTTTATTCCAGAAAACTTTGCCGGTCAATTGCGTTAAAGTCAACAATGACAACAACACAGCATAATAAAGGTTTCCCAAACAAAAATCGTGTTTTGTTATTTGTTTTCTTTTCCTCGATCTTCATAATGTTAATACTATGTGGTTCATATTGGTACGATATGTTAAGCATGCAAGTCGAGCGGGTTTTTTTTTTTAATAAATGTTAATATTTATTGGGCATACCTACATAACTCAGGAGTAAAATGAAACATTTGGCAAATATTTTTTAAAACATTGGATACAAGTTTTTTTAGATTTTAGCGAAAATCCTAACCTTAAACCACACCTAGTAGTGTTATTTATTATTTTAACTTTGAAAACATAATTTAAACAACAAACATAATTAACGCAAGCATTTCATGAAAAACTAACAACACAGTTGCCTTTTTAAACCTTTGTAATATAATTCAATTAATTGGTCATAGTTATCTGATTAATAAGTAAATTATAATAACGATAATAGGACTATTTTAATCAGCCAATCCAGTCATATGTGTTATAATATATAATTGAAGCAAATTTGTAGTCGTTATTACAACCCACATTCTTGCGACGGAAGGATCGTATTTCAATAATGTTCAAAACTCCAAATTTTAGGTGCAAAATAAATTAAAAATATAAATAAGATAGGCCCTGGTGGAAAGACGAGGAAAACTGGCTTTCTAACTAAACTACCTCTTGTCCGAAGAGATGTTGTGCAATCGAATGCATTCAAGTGCATTCTGATACCAGGCGATCAGACTTTCCGGGGAGTTGAAATTGCACTTATCGTGCCAATCCTAGTTTGTAGTTGTTACTCACACAATAGTGCGATCTGACGTCAATCGCGATGACGTAAATGAGAGAAAATGTAGAAATTGATGTGACTGTAGAGGTACCTCCACATTTTCTAAACAGCTCTTATCCCATAATGTTTCTGTTGCAGGAAAATGTGCAGGGCAATGCAACAATGTACAAAATAGTACTAGGAGTGCAAAAGATGTAAAGAAGTAGTCATATCGTAGTGGGCATATCGGTATTTGTATGGTTTCTTAGGGTTTGTGAATATGAATTGATTTTTTAGGATATTCATTATCAACCAACCAAAACTAAACCTTTAAATTTTGCATATAAAAACAACCAATTAATTTATTTTTTTCGAATTGGTTGTTCAAAGTCGAGTTCTAAAAATCTATCTTGCGGAATATATAAATAGGTATATTTCAAATATCTAAAAAATGTTTCTTTGCTTAATAATATAGGAATCCTCTCCATACCTCAACAATTTTTTTTAATTTTTTTTCTTAAATGTTTATTAATAAAATGTAGTATGCCTATTATTAATAAATAAGTATTCTTACTATTTTGTTTTTATAGGTGACTTTCAACATCGGCTTTACTCACTTATGGGTAGGTACTATTCGGGTGAACTGAATAATTTAATATTTAATTTAGCTATTACTTTGTGAACCAAATTGTAATTGAAATTTACTTCATTATCTTAACATCTGAATATTATACTGATTGTTAGTATATAATAATTATGATGATTTTTCACGACAATCTTGGCAGGATATGAAGATTATGTACCTATTAAGCTTACTTTTATGTACATATACCATGTACAAGCAAAAACATTATAAATGAATAAATAGAGTAGGGACACGCAGATAATTTTTCTCCTGTCCTGATAAGTTTTTTCACGTTTCAATAATTTTTTGATGACCTGCGCCATGGCGCAGTGGCGAGCCACGTATGTTGTTTTATATTATTAGCTGAAAAGGCTGAAAGAGCCTTGGCTAGTTACCACACCATTGACTAAGCGTGTCGCCAAGTGATTAAACTTTCGGGAACAATGCCGCGTAGAAATCGATAAGGAGTAGCCCGCTACGACCTTAGACTGCATCATCACTTATCACCAAGTGAGACCGTAGATAAGGGTACATTTGTAGAGCAATCAAAAAAGTCTTTATCATTCCCAACATCTCTGTGCAAAGTTTCATTCCATTTTTATTTAGCTGACTTTTTCGTATTTATGCTATTGTTAGTAGGGTTAACATACATAGATTTTTCATGGTACAAAAAAAAATTAAATGTACAGTACTTGTACCATGGATTTATTGTTTCATTGTGGTAAGACTTTTTTTTACCGCCGTACATAAAACGTTACCGGTTGGAGGACCCTGCCATGACCATAAGAAGAAATTCCTTTATGTGCAAGCCCCTATGCTATAATGTACTACATATTATTAGGGTAGCAGAATTAATAAAGATATTTTATTAGAATAATGACAGACTATCTTAATATCTTCTGTGTTACATCACCGTTGCAACATTGTGTGCAGTAGGTACAGTTTATTTGCTATAGTATAAATTGTTAGAGTGATGCGTAAACAGGCAGATGGACAAAAGTTCGTGGCAGGCTACGGCCTTCGCTAGTGGTTTCTCTACCGACATAGCCATGCCTCTAAGAGTTTTAGTGTTCAAATACTGCGTAGAAACCGATTAGGGTTTTAAAAGAACTGAAATAATAGGGATATCCCTAACAAGTAGCCCGCCACCATCTTAGACTGCAACATCACTTACCACCAGGTGATACCACCAGGTAAGCTAATTTTTAGAGCAATAAAAAAAAGTCTGGATCATTCCCAACATCTGCGTGCAAATTTTCAATATGTTGTTCTTTAGCTGTCTTTTTCGTATTTAATTATTTTTAAGTAGGGTTACCAAACCTTGAACTTTCATGACATTTCAATGGTACACAAAAAAAATTAAATGTATAAAAGTTTTACCACGGATTTATTGTTTTAGTAAGTTTAGACTGTCTTTAACTGCCGTTCATTAGTCCGTTACCATTTAAAGACCCTACGGTGACCATAAGAGGAAGTATACTTTATGTGCAAGCCCCTATGCTATAATGTGCTACATATTATTAGGGTCGCAGAATTAAATAAGATGTATTAGGAGGATGACGGACTAGTTATCTTGATATTTACTTAGTGACATCACCGATGCAACATTGTGCGCAGTGTTACCCGTAGGAACAGTTTATTTGCCATTTAAATTGTAATTAAAACCGTCCAATAGTTTCTAGGCAGATGGACAAAAGTTAAATAAAAATCTGTTATGCGTTATCTATCGATAATAAAGTATGCCAAATTTTTTTATTTTTTTTATTGTTCTGACACAGCTTTATTAAAAGTCTAAATAGATTTTTTTTACACACCAAAAGGTTAATTCATATGTTTCTTTGGGTATTTATAATTTATAAGATTTATCATTTAAAATTGAAATGATATTATATTCATTAGAACTCATAAATATTTTATATTTGTTATCTTTTTTGTGGAGACTTTTTTATTGGTGGTATCACCAAGAAACGTCAGACGATTAGCGGTATGACTACCATACTCCCTAACAGGTTAGCCCGCTACCATTTTTGAAGTCAAGGGCTAACTTTCAACTGCGGCTCTACCCACGTGTAGATAATACAAGTGTGTACTGTAGTACATAATTAAAAGGATAAGTACTTCCCTAATAGTTAAATATTATTAATGCGTTGTGAAATACTGAAAACATCAAAGAAATACTGAAAAGACAATTTGGGAACTGCTATAGTTTAGCTTCCAGGTACAATACCGCGTAGAAACCCATTGGGGTTAACGGTTTAATATACCTGTCATAATAAGGATATCCCAAACAAGTAGCCCCCACCATCTTAGACAACAACATCATTTACCACTAGGTAAGACAGTAGTCAAGAGAAAATTATTAGGTACAGTAAAAAAAGTCGTGATCTTTCCTAACATCTCTGTGAAAGCTTCAATGTGTTGTTCTTTAGCTGACTTTTTCGTATTTAATTAATTATACGTAGGGTAACCAAACCTTGATGTTCATGACATTTCAATGGTAAACATTAAAATTCAAATTTACAATACTTTTACCACATAATTATTGTTTCAGTAAGTCTAACCGCCATTCATAATCCAATACCATTTGAAGACCCTGCGATGAAGAGGAAGTAATAGTTTATGTGCAAGCCCTTATTCTATAACGTACTACACATTATTAGGGTCACAGAATTAAATAAGATGTATTTGAATAATGACGGAATAGTTATCTTGTTATTATTTACAAAGTAACATCACCGTTGTAACATTGTTTACAGTGCTACCCGTAGGAATAGTTTATTTCCCATTTAAATTGAAATTAAAATCCGTCCCACAGATTCCGTGTAACGCGTGAACTGGCAGATGAACAAAATTAAAACAAAAACCTGTTATTGGTCCTCTATCTACAGTAAAGTTAGCCCCATTTAAAATTTTCATATTTTTTAAATATACCTCTATTTAAATCCCGTCACACTTTGATTGAAAATCTATTTTGTTCAGACCATATCCTTTCTTATTGTGGGAAGAGACCCGTACACTGTAGCGAGCCGGTGATATGATGATGATGATCATTTAAATAATATTATATTAGAACTCATATTTTTTTTTATATTTAGTTTAATTTTCTTACCTTTTTTGTGAGGACTTTTTATTATTTCTGGTATCACCAAGAAACATCAGAATTATAGGCAATAAAAAAACCAGATTATATGGATATTAAATAAATTTTCATTCTATTATGTTTTTATTTGTCAGTAGTTTCAACCTCGGCTTTACCAACGTGTGGATACTGCTTCTGTGTACTGTAGTACATAATAAAAAGAATAAGTACTTCCCTAATAGGTAATTATTCATATTGCTTGGAGAAGTACTGAAAACATCAAAGGGCCAATTTGGGAATTTATAGCTGCTATAGTTTCTACGGGCTGGTATCGTGGGAGGCTTTAGCCTTGGATAGTGCCATCAAGCGATTTAGCGTTCAGGTACTTTACCGCGTAGAAACCGATTAGGGTTATGGATTTTATAAAACTGACGTAATAGGGATATTTCTAACAAGTAGCTCGCCATCAGCTTAGACTGAAACATCACTTACTACTACTACTAACTAGATACTAGGTGAGACTGTAGTCAAAGGTAGCCCTTTGATGTAGAAAATAAAAAAAAATCTTTAACTAATCATTCCTAAATATGCGTACATATCATATTATCGGTGTGCAAAGTTACCACACCGATAATATGTTATGTAAATAACCTTTGCTTTCGTGTGTAAGTAGGGTAGGTAATAAGTAGGGTAACTAAAGTTTGTGGCTTCAGGACATTACAATGGTACACAAAAAATAAAAATATATTGGACTTGTAGTACAAAAAATAAAAATATATTGGACTTGCTTAGTTGTGGTAAAACTGTCCTTTACTGCCATTTAAAATTCATTACCAATTCAAGACCCTCTAGGGTGACCATTTGGTGCTGTAATGTAGTACATATGATTAGGGTTGCAGAATTAACTAAGATGTATTCGATTAATGATGGCCTATGTTGATATACACTGAGTTACATCACCGTTGCAACATTGTGTGAAGTGCTATACGTAGTTTAGTGATCTAATATCTTCACTTCTAATATATTCACCGCCTAATAAGTGAATTCACAGATAGACAAAAGTTAAATAAAAATCTGTTTTGGGTTCTCCATCGAGATAAAAGTCTGCCCTATTTTTTTTTCTTTTTAATTTTGGTATCGTCACGCCACAGTTTTATTATAAGTCTAAATAGATATTATATTAAGAGACCAAAGGATTGTTACAAATATGCTTTGTCGTTAAAAATAGAATTATTAACAATAAATTATTTAATTAAATTATTTTGCATCTAAGACAAAGTTATGCTTTTATTAATATAATCCATAGAACATCTTTATTGAGGGGACTTTTGACATTGTTACTTTAGCGCCGTACAATATTCGTAAACGGTTGGAACCCTGCGAGGAACATAAGAGTAAGTAACTTTATGTGCAAGCCATTAGGTAGCACCAAGAAACGTTAGAATTCAACGGAATAAAAAAACCAGGATCATAAATAAAATTTCGTTTCATTTTGTTTTATTGGTAAACAATTTTAACCGCGGCTTTACCCACAAGGCACGTGTGGAAACTACGTTTGTATACTGTAGACTATTCTATAGTTAACAATAAAAAGGATAGGCACTTCCCTAAAAGTTAATTATTATTAATGTGTGGAGAAATACTTTCTGAAGACCCTAGGATGACCATTAGATGCTGTAAGTAGTACATATTATTAGGGTTGCAGAATTAATTAAGATGTATTCAAATAATGACGGTCTATCTTGATATTGGCCGAGTTACATCACCGTTACAACATTGTCTGCAGTGTTGCCCGTAGGAACAATTTATTTGCCATTTAAATTGAATTTAAACCTGATTAATAGTCTCCTCCTGATAAGTGAATTGATAGATCGACTAAAGTTAAATTAAAAAATGCATATATGAAACGAATATGCTTTGTGTTTTTGATATTAAGTAAAACTTCTTTAGGCACGACTAAGGAGTAACTCAGACGTCTGTGTAGTTTCCGCTATTTAAAAATAATAATTTGGATTGGTCGTAAAATATGTAATATACTCACGCTTCTTGACTTATACGCCAGCTAGTGGCAAATACCATAATCAATAAGGATTATTTATTTCCAATGTTTTCAAACGGTTCGAATAGCAAAGTGAATAAAAATTCAACAGTTTAAAAAAAAAATTTAAATTGCAAATTTTTTTTTAAATCTCTAAATATAACTGTTTATTTACTACTTTTGTAATATATAAATAATTAATAAATTTTCTGACATTGGCTGATCTAACCTTCAATTTTCTACTCTCTATTATTCTATTTAAGAAATGAAAATATTTATAAAATTTGAAAGGGATATTAATGAATTTTAAATAAAATATAAAATGAAATAGTGAATATTAAATAAAAGAGTCCGAGGATCATTTTACTCTTTCATCAATAAATAATAATACAAAATTCAAAAAAAAATTCAAAATTCATAATTCATTTATTTCAAGTAGTCCTAATTAATAAGCACTTATGAAACCTCAAGTAATAAAAGCTATACTCCAATTGCGCGTAAAGGTTACACGCACACACTTTTTTTAATATTTTATAACATTTATCATTTAAAATAGAAAGGATTAACAATGAATAATTGAATTGAATTATTTAAAAAATTAAACAAAGGTATGGTATCACCAAGAAACGTCAGAATTTTACAGAATAAAAAAGCAGGTTATATGGATATGAAATAAATATACATTCTATTTGTTTTTATTGGTGACTAGTTTCAATCGGAGCCCACATCACATGTGGAAACTATTTGTGTGTAATGGAGACTAAGTATTCCATAGTAGATACACAACAAAAAGTCCAAATACTTCCCTAATAGGTAATTTTACAAATGCTGGGAAAAATACTTATAGATCAAAAGGGCAATTTAAGAATGAACATCTGCTGTATTTTCTATGAACTGGTTTGGTAAGAGGCTTCGGCCTTGGCTAGTTACCACCCTACCGATATAGCCCTATTGCCAAGTGTAAAAGCCACGTAGAAAGCGCTTAGGGCTGTCGGTTTAATATAACTGTCGGTTAAATTAGGGATATCCCTAGTAGCCCGCTACTCTGACTCCGCTCTCAGACTGCAATGTCACTAACCACCTGGTAAGACTGTAGTTAAGGGCTAATTTGCAGTGCAATAAAGAAGTCTTTATCATTCCCAACATCTATGTCCAAAGTTAAGAAACTTTGGACTGTTGTTTAGCTGACTTTTTAATTGTAAGTAGGGTAACCAAGCCTTGTCTTTTTAAGACATTGCAATGGTACAAAAAAAACTAGTATGTACAGTACAAATACCAAATACCACAGATTTATTGTTTTATTGTGGTATTTTATCACCGTATATAATTTGTTACCGGTTCCCTGCGGTGACCATAATATAGTTCATGCGCAAGCCCCTATGCTATGTTGTACTTACTACATGTTATTAGGGTAGCAGAATTAATTAAGATATTGTATCAGAATAATGACCGACTAACTGGTTATTTACTGAATTGCATCACAGTTGCAACTTTGTTTGCAGTCACTCGTAGAAATAGTTCATTTGCCATTTAAATTGCAATTAAATCTGTTCAATAGTTTCCGCGCAACAATCATGTGTCAAGAGTTAGTTAAAAATCTGCTTTGGGTTATCTATTACTTATAACTTGGGTTCTCTATAACTTTAAATAAGTTCGCCTCGATTACAATTTTGAAAATAGTTTAGATTTAAATTAAGACGTACTGTTGTCGTCCCGTCACAGTTTTAGTACAAGTCCAAATATGTATCTATTCTTTTTTAATTTGGGATTAAAATTGAATATATATCTATTTACAGATGTATTTTAAATTGTTCTGACCTATTTTGAAAGCGGTGATAGCGCAGTGGGTAGGAGCTCGACTTCACTTTAGGGGAGCCGAGTCCGAATCGCAGCAGGCACCTCTAACTTTTCTAAATTATATGCGTTTTAAGTAATTCAAAATATCACTTGCTTCGACGGTGTAGAAACACATCGTGAGCAAACCTGCATGCCTGAGAATTCTACGCCAATTCGCACTGTGCCAGCGTGGTAGACTACGGCTTTTATCCCTTTCTCATTGTGGGAGGTGCCTTGATATGATGATGATGATGATTAATTGTATTGACTTATTTTCGTGCCAATATAAAATCCGTTGTCTTTAATTAATTATAAGTAGGATTACCAAACTTTGTTTTTCATGACAATACAGTGGTACACCATTATCCCAAAAAATGTATAGTATTTTTACCAAGAATTTATTTTACTAATTACTTTATTCTACTAATTGTGGTAAGAATTTCATTAAGCGCCGTACATAATTCATTACGGGCTGGAGACCCTGCGATGAACATAGCAAGAAATTACTTCATGTATAAGCCCTTGTGGAAATTTACTACAAACTATAAGGGTCGCAGATTTAATAATATGTATTTAGAATACATACAGTCTGTTCACTGAGTTGCATCAACGTTGCAATGTTGTGTGCAGCCCTTAGGATCAGATTATTTGTCATAGTTTAGTACATTGTCTAAGTTTGGCGCGATTACAATTTAAAAAAAAAAAGTACTGAGTATCTCTGCGCAGTTTAAATCCGTTGTCCTGAGTTTTTCGTATTTAATTTAAGTGCTTAGGTTAACCGAACCTTGATTTTTCATGTCATTACAATGGTACACAAAAAAAATTATAGTTGGGAACTACTCTACTTGAACCAGGAATTTATTGTTAAATTGTGCTAAGAATTTCTTTACCGGCTGGAGACCCTACGATTAACTTAAGAAGAAATTACATTATATGCAAGCCCCTATGTTATAATGTAATAAAAAATATTAGGGTCACAGAATTAAATAAGATGTATAAGAATAATGACGTATAGTCTATTTACTGAGTTGCATCTTATGTTGCATCACTTTTGCAACATTGTGTGCAGTGAAACTACTAGAGCAACAGAACCCCGGAGAAATTATCTGAAACGAAGCGATAATAGGGGTCATTAGAATGTGATACTCGTTATACAATATTATGATAATAATATTCGTTTGACCTTACGTAGGTATTTCGTCGTTATCATATTTTTTTTTTCGCTTTTAATGATAACGTATATACCTACTATGCACTCCACATCCATCTTGATTTTTGCCCCGCCAAGGTCAGGTAAGATATAAAAGAAAAACTACAGTGAACTGCCTCTTTAGTTTAGTGGTAAGCAGGTTAGAGTACAGATGTAAAGTTGACAGATTCGATTCCGGCACGGGCCGGTTGGGTATTAAGTTAGTCCCTACATTCTCCCCGCTGCAGGGCTAGCACGGGCAGGAGACAAAAATTATGTCCCCCGATTATATCTCCTGACATGACATGACATGATATAATTTACGTATCCCCCTGCTAAAGTACGGGAACATGGAATAGGAGAAGTTTACCCCCGTTTATTATTACACATATAATATTTGTATACTGTTTCCACTTGTGTGCCAATGCTTTGAGAGTTGATTAAGCTGTGGGAGAAGATACATAACTTATTTATATCTCTTCACCGGGGATATAATTGTCTCGTGCCGATGCTAGCCGTGCTGAAGGGAATAACCGTTGTCTACCCTCGGAGGGTATGAAAAGTATGGATCCAATTTATGTATTAGATATTAGAGATATTAGATGTCTGACTTTATTTGAATAATAATAATTGACGATCCAAGCAGATGGCCCACCTAAGTAAGTGGAAAGCCATCGCCTGCAAACAAAGCAAAACTTCGCAGAACATCCAAGGACTACGCCCAACAAAGTGCCACCCTGAATTCATCAACATCAAACATGGTGTTAAACCTAATGCACCTTTAATAACACCACTAGCCACGCCCTTCAGAACGCAACACAGCTATCCTTATTGGCGGCAGTATTTCCCCAGACGAGCTCTGATATAAAAAACTCTATACCTATTGTACTCAGCAATAGACATAATTCGAAGACCATGATAATGATGTGATGATGAAAAATTGTTACTTTTTTTTAGTCATATTTTTATTTTTACTTACAAAGCCCTCTAGTACAAGTAATGTGGTTTCGATAAAACTAAATAAAAACTAAGATTGAATTCTACCTGTTGAACAATTTGTACCTACGCTTTCGCGTAAATATACAGGTATTATTAGTAATATTTGATATGTTGTTATTAATTCTAACTAGTGAAAAAGATAGTATGCGTAATACGATCCATTTTACATAATATATTTCTCTACTCCTATGTAAGTATAAGAAGGAATAAATAAAACCACAAGGAAATGAAAGGGAAATTTAATATATTTAACATTAAAAGGTTACTAAGTGTATAATTTCGGTAACAATATTGTACAAAAACGAGCGCATAATACAAAAACCTCGCACCGTACCATTATGTTTGTTTTATTTTAGTTTGCTTGGTAAGTGGTAGATAGAAGTTTGCCATCAAATTATTAACACTACACTATCTTAGTACGTAAAATTAACACAAAAAGTATAACTGAAATTGAAGGCTAAGCTGGAAGGGTAAACTCTGCCAAATATAAAATTTTCAATACTTCCAATAGTTTTCTGTAACGTTGCATCATATTCTTAATGCAACGGTACCAGAGCGACACGACGAATAAAGAGATGAGTCGGTGATAGTGCACACGTTAATTGGGGCATCTTTGTTATCGAATGCAGTGACCTATTCCATTTTTGTGTCGAACTTTAGCGGACTAGTCAACTCCAAAATATAATACTGCAAATAGTTTTTGAATATTTCTAACCGTTTTATCGTAATGTAACATGGTAATATTGTTTTCTTATAATACTGAAGATTAACTTATCTATATTCTCAAAAAACTACGGCAGTTTTCATACAAATTATTCCAAGACCATGTTGGTCTTGTAAAAAGTTGTCGTAGAAATATTGAATGTGTGTCATTTTCAAAAAAAATCCCCAATTGTCATGATTTCAAATTATTCCACGGCTTGCTTAAATAATATTTACTACAAAAAAAAAGAGCAAAAGCAAATATAGAGAATATACGTTCTCGCGATATTTTCGAGAAGGGTTTAGGCCGTAGACCACGCTGGTCAAGTGCGAGCGTGCAAAGTGGAGAACTCACCGCGGGCATTTTTCCATATTAAAAACGCAATGGTTTCCTGCGTATTTAAAACGCACTTATCGCCGAATAGTCTTGGGTTTTGGGTCCGCCCCGAGTGCGCCGAAGTTGTAACCAACAAGCTATCACCATCATATTGTTAACTGGGCATCCACTGCTGGACTTTGATTGGACATCGATCGGTTACTTCGTAATAATATTTAGGTTCATATTCATATGCCACTTGTGATAAGGGATTCCCTGTGACGCTTTTGATGCATTCTACACACCTAGTAGTTGGTCTACAAACGCTGTTTTTTCCAGTGCGAAGAAATAGAAATTGCCGCTCCAGCAGTACCAATTTCTCCTGCCTCGGATCACCCTACCGATTAAAAACCCGCTGCCTAGCGATTTACCTGCCTTATCCCTGACGGCTTAACCCACTACCATCCTAGAATGCGTCCTCACTTTACACCAGGTGAGATTGCAGTCAAACGCTAACTTGCAGTAGAATTAATATAAAAAATCACTATAGCAGACAAAAGTCTATCGCATTTCCGAGTTATATACCACATAAACAAATCGAGTTCATCATTTATGAGTTCTAATTAAATAACTAATTTAACTCTAATCTGAAAATTTAATATATTTAACATTCTATTGTCTAATACCTCAATTTTCCAATGTAGTGTTATTTCGATGATAAAATGGTGGTGTGTGGGATTGAGGTAATCATGACGTATTTATTTCTAAGTTTGGTAACAAATAAAAGATCTAACGAGATACTTTATAATACTTTTTAAACTCTGAAATCTGAATCTAGTCGGTTTTCAGTTTTGATATTCAGGTTGATGATTGATGAATAACGTTGGCTGTACACGCGCTATACATGAAAAATATTACAATGTAGGCCATAACTTCCTTTAGACTTCTGGTTGCCTAGTACGTTTCAGGACTGAAAATCAATACTTTGTTGCACCCAGGAAAATGCGATGTTGCCGTTGTGCATCCCGACCAATATACATTAAGAGCGCATGTTCAATATGTCCGTTATTTGGTATACCTGTCACTTTTTAACACTTTTAAAAGGCTTTAAAACGAAAAGAGAGAGATATTGCTATATAAAACGCCGATTCCCGGTGATATATAAGTACAAGCTTCAGTTTCACATCCTCTGTCTTAACTGTGAAAACGCATTCCCGAAATATTTCTCATACGGTTGTGTTTATTACAATAATTGCGAATTAAGTATTTAATATAGTTACTCGAGTTGATTTAGTTGTTGTGCATCAGTTTAAAGTGGTGAAAATACAGAAATATTTACTAGGCAAAACAAGAATCCGTTTTGCGCACAATTTAGTAACTCTCCAGTGAAGTAGTTTCAACAAACTCAAGAAAACAAGGTCTCGTATTTATACCAAGCAACTTTTCGAAAATCAAGAAAAATGCCTAGGGCGAATCATCATCGATTGCTGAGAGCAAGGGCGCGACGAGCAAAGTCATTGCGAATGTCGCAGCTCATAATATTAATAATAGTGATGCAGGTTTTCTTTTATTTTTTAATTACAATAATTGGCCCAAGATACTTCATTTTCTTTTAAAAAGTTACATGACTTAGCCACGGGATAGCAATGTAATGGCCATTTTAGATACGCAAGTTAAAGTTACGCAAAGGCCTACGCATCCCGATTTGCTTTACACCCATAGCACTATTATTTTTTTTCTTTGGCGGAAAACAACAACCACTCTGAAGATTTATGTTCCTGGAAGCTACTATTTTGGTTTCGGACTAGGAAGCGCTATGGAACCGACTGAAAGATGCTTTATAGTCGTTGGAGAGACTGCGCTGCAAGGTGAAAGGTCAAGGCACGGCGGAGACATGACGCGGCGTCGCGTCGGTCGCCACCGCGGAAAGAACATGAGCGATTTGATTAAACGAAATGGCTAGCGGTGGTAAAAAATGCAAATCGCACTCATATTGCGAATACGGTGATGGCCAAGGTAGATATTTCAGTTCACGGTAGAAGTGTGTAGTTGTCATTTAAATGAAAATAGAACATTGTTTTCAGTAGATACTTAAACCTACCTGCTGACTAATATGTATTTAACAATATAGCAAAATGTTCGCTGTCCTAAGCAGAGTTTAAGGTTAAGATTACGTTTCTATTTGATGTACCTATTAGTATGCACTTTTAATCAAATATAGCTGCTATTTTACCTTGAACAAGACAAACAATAACACTTTAATATAGTATCAGAATATATACTAGTATTGAAGCAAACTGTAAAGTAATTTTACCTAATAATGAAAAGAATAAATGTACCTACCTACCAATGTATTCCGTTTAGAATCCAGATTGACATTGGTACATACCCATCTAATAACGGCCTATAAAATAAATATAATACAATTCTGGTTTTAGACGTCTAAGAAAGATAACTCCATTCAAGCTGCTACCACCAAAGATAAAAAATACTTTACAGTTTTCTCTCATCAGCATTCAGTCAACAAGATACACTTTTATAAAATTTATAAACAAATTGTAATCAAGAAGTATTTTTATCTTATATTTTAATAAGCTTGTAGGTTGTAGCTTGTAGGTTGGGAGGCTTGTAGGCCACATTGTAGACATATATTATGTAGGTACTATGTTGGTATAGATATATATTCCTTTCCTAATTAGTGGTATCAAAAGTTAGCTGTGGTAGCGAATATTGTTATTTTTGTAGATATTCCCAACTTAGTAATCGTCTTGGTGTGTATTTGAATATTGATGTTAGCTGCATTTTAGAATTCAAATTTTAACTAGAAATATAATAGCATGCAAAGTCTAATTTCTAAGAATAATTAGTAAATCGTAGTATATATAAAAATGTCTTCGTCTATATTGTCTTTAATGATATTAGGTTCCTAATTTGAACACTGACAAGTAGCATTTTGATTTGGGTTTAACAAGTTGTCTCTCACTTACTGGTGATATGGATGACAGACAGCACATTATTGTTTTGATTGACCAATTTAAAGTCCTGATCCGAATTTTTTAATACATGTTGCAATCCTGATCCGAATTTTTTAAAACAAGCTTTAAGAAATTTAAAAAAAAATTTTAAGATATACATAGGAATACATATTTGGTATACTTTTTTGAATGTTGACGTAGATAAGTATATTTCTCAAGTAGCACGAAGAGTCAACAATGAGATTTATAATTGTTAACTACTTGATGTGTTTATATTTCCCCAAAAGGTATTCGTTAGATACTGATTATATTGTTGTGAGCTACTTTTTAGTTTTCCGGATATTATTAGGACATGAGAAAAACACAAAGAATTAGTCAAATTTAAACTAATGTATCGTGTCTATTTTTATCACATGAAACGCAGCACTGTCTAAGAATATATCACCAAAATATGCTATAATTTTAATATTTTATGATCCATTTAATTACGAAAGAAACTAAATCTATTTTTAGACACAAAATAATGAAGTGCCATCAGCTAAATTTAACTAAATTTAAATTTTTGGTGATAAATTTTTTTGCAAACTAATTATCTATGATTGTTATTGGATAATAAGGAGCCATTCATCTGTTAGTTACATATTTAATGTACATGGATTTCTTGTTTTCCTTCAAAACTAGCTCAGTATAAAACTCAGTAGTTTTAAGATGTTTATAAAAGTATATTGTGTAACGATGAAGTGTTTTAAAAGAACTAAATCCCGTAGGTGATATAATTATCTCCAAATTTATTTAAAGTTTATTTCGATAAGAAATTGTAAAATAGAAACCTTTCGTCCATTTATCTTCCTTCCATTTAATCTGTCAAATCTAACTAGATAATTATAAATATATGATATATTTATAGTATCATTAAAAAAAAAATCTCCAAACTAATTATTTATGAAAATTAAATTGGAAAAAAGAAACCTTTCGTCCATTTACCTTCCTACCAAGTATTCTTTCAAATCTATATATATTATAGTAGATATATTTATAGAAAAATGAAGAAGTATTTTTAAAACAACTAAATCTATTTATTCTTTTAAAAGTAGCTCCAGTGCATTTAGTTGGTGTACCCATATAAATGTTAGAAATGTTTAGGCTATATAATAAGTATGAAGTTGTGAACAAGTTAGTATGGCAGATGTGACTGATATTATACCTAAAATAACATTGAGAGAACTTAAATTTTATTTATTTTCATACTGTACAGTTTTATTTGTTTCATATAGCGAACAGTACCAACTGTGACTACCTTTTTGATAGTTTTTAATTTATACATACTATTTTTATAGAACCTTTTATATTTCTATTTTGCTATGTAAACCTAAAGTACAAAGTAATTATTAAGTTTGTATTTTTTTTTCCATTGGAGAGAATGGATAAAATAAATGTCGACCTACATGTGAAACTTAATAAACGAAATCTTGATGTCATATGAGTTTTATTCCAATAACATTCCGTCGAATTCGAAAAATTTGAACTCAATAACTCTTCGAATAAGTATAACAAAATTTAATATTTTTATTTCAAGTTTCTAGTTCAATAAAATAATATGTAACCAATTATATCTAACATATGCTTTTTATATTTTTCCTAACGACTCTTACTCCTGTTTCCATTCTCATACAGGGAATAAAATAACTACAAAATGTTATGGACCAAGTTAAAATATTTTAATTAAATAATTTAAAAAATCCTTGAAAACTGAATAGTTGAAATAAAATGCAAAAGCTGCACATGGCCAAGTGGGCAGCGACTCTGCTTTCTGAGACCAAGGCCGTGGGTTCGATTCCCACAACTGGAAAGATTCTGTGATGAACATTAATGTTTTTCAGTCTCTGGGTGTTTATCTGTATTTTATAAATATTTATGTATATTATTCATCAGTCGCCTTAGTACCCATAGCACCAGCTACGCTTACTTTGGGGCTAGATGGCGTTGTGTGTATTGTCGTAGTATATTTATTTATTCATGTATACCTTGAACGATTTCTTTAGCCGTCATTAGTGTCATAGCGTAGTGACCGGGTGAGTTAAGGTCCCGAGAAACAGATTTCAGGGGGAGTAATAAAATTCAGCAGCTGGGATTTCTAAACCGGTTCATACACGGGACAATCCGTCGCATGCGACATAGTAAGCTTCAGATTGATCGTTTATGGCCATATACCTAAATCGCAGGTGACTTCGGAGATTGCATGGAATGTGGCGTGTTTCTTCAGATTCTTTTTTATTGCACAACAAGGTAGCCCTCGACTGCAATCTCACCTGGTAGAAAGTGATGATGCAATTTAAGTTTGTAGCGGGCTAACCTGTTACGGAGTATGAAAGTTAAATCAAACCCATACTCCCAAGCGGTTTCTACGCGACATCGAACCGAAACGCTAAATCGCTTTGCGGCACGTCTTTGTCGGTAATGTGGTAACTAGCCACGGCCGAAGCCCCCCACCAGACCAAATCAGAGAAAATTCAGAAATTATAAATCCCATTGCGGATTGTAGGAGACCACACACCTTTGAGAACATTATGGAGAACTCTCAGGCTTGATGTTTTCCTTCACCGTGAAGCAAGTGATATTTTAATTGCTAGGCGAATTCGAACTCGAAGTACAATTTCTGTGGTTTCGAAGACGTTTTAGATTTTATTTAGTTTTACATAGTTTATTTTAGGTTATATTTATTAAACAAATATTTTAAAGAATAAATGAACTTTTAGTCAAAAAAAAAGGAATTTAGAAAATTCGTGTTAACTTTATTGCTTTCTTGGTCAGAGGGATAAAATTTATTATTTGTATAGTTATTCGACTCTGATATTATAAACTAGCTTCTACCCGCGACTTCGTCTGCGTGGACTTCAGAATTGGTTCGTTTGTTAACAATTTTTAATCCTACCACGGGAACTATTTGAGAGATTGGTATAAAAAGTACATGTCCTTTTCCATAGCACAAAATAAGTTTCAAAGCTGTCTGCCCGCGGCTTAGCTCGTAAACGACTTTCAATTTTCCCTCGGGAACTTCTTAAGGAATCGGGATAAAAAGTAGCTTATGTTCTTTTCCATATGTCATCCAAATCTGTTCAGCAACACTTTCACATTTATATATATCAGTAGGATAACTTATTCGTTCATGGAGGCTGAGAGGCCCTTTAAACTTGTGCGCTCTGTGGTACACCACTGCCCGCGTTTCGGGTTGTGTCTTGATGTAGGGAGGTACCTTCTTAGTCTAATGATATCTTAAGTTTGCATCACATTACACCTACTAAACAAATACCTTTATTTCTACCCACTAGAATATCGTCGCATCAAAACTCAACATGTCTATTTGCGACTACCCTCATACTCATACATACTACTCACAAATTATCATAGAAACCATAACAATTAGTATGCGTTCTTGACGTTCTTGCGTTTCTTGACTTTAATTTATCATGTAATTTTAATACAAAGCACTTAATACTTGCTGTTTCCCTAACGACAATAGTTAGACATCTATTTGCGTTGCAAATAGAAGTTCTCGAACACATTTTTTATTGAATGCGCTTATAATCATCTTACTGTGCACGTGATGTTTCATACTAAGTATTTATGTATCCTTGCTACTAATAATAAGGCCGAAGAGTTTTGTTTGTTTGAAAACGTCTCTTGGATCACCGGGCGGTTTTAAAAATAATCCTTCGCATATATTATGATAAGCTTCAAAAATTCCTCAGAAATGGGATATTTTTGAGAAAATATATATACATCTTTTTATTCTACCACAAGTTAGCCATTGATTTAAATTTTGATTTCGTTGTTTTGATTTAATTAATTTATTTTTTGACATATATCTTAATAAATCTCCAAATTTATGTATTTATTTTAATTGTTATACAATATTAAATGTTTATGGGTAAAGCCTGAAATAAATGATTATTATTATTGAATGCATATATATGTCAACTATAAATAAGTGATGATGCAGTCTAAGATGGTAGCGGGCTTATGTGTTGGGGGTACGGCAGCTATATTACATTACAAGCCCATACCCCTAAACGCCACGTTTCTACACGACATCGGCACGTCTGCCGGCAAGGTCCGGCCATGGCCAAAGCCTTCCATCAGATCCAAGCAGAGAAAATTAGGAACTTATTATTTTCCGAATTGGCGCATATAAGGGATCGACTTCGGGACCTCCTCAATAAAACCACAGCACTCACCGCTATATGGGAATAACCAACTTATAGCAGGCGGACAAAGTAGCGGGGAATCGCTAATGTAGATGAAAAAATGAACTTACTCTTTGTTTTTTACCTGATATGCCTGATTACTCTCTCGGTCATTGTGATTATTGCATCGCTTTTATTGCAATTCCTGTCTCATTGGTCTAGTGGTTTACATGTTTAACTTTATGATTACGGGGTCCCAATATCGATTCCAGTGTCAGGCCAGGAAATGAATGGAGGCTATTGGGTTTCACTTAAAAAAAATAAGTACCATCGCGGAGCTTGGAAGTTTGCGGTGTTTTCTAGAGCATGATAAACAGTCAATTCCAGTAGCACTAACAAGTGTTATAAGTCGTTAAAGCCCGCTATCCTACAGTGACGCAGCTAACTTAGTCTATGATCTAAATGTCTATCTCTTATCAGAGAGAACACCAGTGCCGTTAATAGTATGATGATGATGATGATTGTTATCGCAATCGTTGTTATTGGTGTAATGTATGGTGTAATGTATGGTCTTCAACGGCTATTTTCTACACGGACAGTGCACTTCATACAAGCACAAAAGCACTGCCTACCCTTTTTTTTTGGCGTGGTGGAAAAGCTTTATTGCTACCTCCGACCCATGAGCATGACGGAGGTTATGTGAGAATCCCCCCTGTATAATGGGTAAACCCAAACCAAAAACAACCACGGCATGTCCGTCTTGTACGCTTCGTTAGACGCCTAGGGAACACCGTTGTATATCTTCCGGACGTGTACCAACAACCCAAACCGATTGCTGGGGCTCCCGAGCTAGCGAGGATGGGAAGAGGGGGGTTCAAGACAGCTGAACCCCCCTCAGAGCGTAGTGACGGGTAGCTAGCCCAATAACTACCCGCCACTACACACAAGAGAAGCTGGCAAGAGGCAAATTGCCACCGTCTTCTTCCCACTCGTCTATCCCGGAACGGAGCCTACCCTAAAATGTTTGTATAACTCATAAACGAAGGACTTTATGCCATCTCCTTTCTTTATGTGTTAAATGTTTTAATTTGTGTCACACTTTTAGTGAACCTACTAGAGTAACTGCAACTTCAGCATCCTGCTTAGATAATATTTTTTTCAATTGTGACATTTTAGATAAAAGAATAATTAATAATTTAAGGTCAGATCATTGTGGTCAACTTATTACTGTTTTAAATACTATCAATAAAAGCAGACGAATTATAAAGTGTAGGCCAATAACTAAGACTAAATTAATGCGATTCAAACGTGAAATTACTGCGAAAATCCCTGGTATTGCGTGCGAACATTTTCATCCGGACAGTCTTTATAGTGCACTATTTAATATTATTAACAACGAATTTAATAGAGTATTCAACTTTAAGCACATCAATGTCAGTAATAAATTAAAATTTAGTGACTGGGCTACTGTAGGTATATATAAAAGTAGGGAGAAGTTGTATGAGCTGTATGATGAAAAACAATTTAATCATACTCCAATTTTCGTAGAACACGTAAAAAAATACTCTAAAATATTTAAGAATGTTTGCACTAATGCAAAATCGCTACACATTAAATATAGTATAATGAAATCTGATAACAAAATACAAACAACCTGGAAAATAGTTAATTACGAGTCAGGAAAAACTAAATCTCGTGATGTGGATTTTGAACTTATTGTTGATAACAATAAAGTGACGTCTGACAGGGAGGTTGCTAATACTTTCGAAAACTTCTTTCAGAATGTTCCCATTTTGTTAACAGATTCTCTAAGCTCTTCACCAATAGCAGCTCAGCGTATATTGAGAGATAATGTTAAAGAGTGCAATGTTTTATTTAATTTTAAACATATATCTGCAATAGATATTGTAAAGAATTTCAGGTTATTAAAGTTGAAAAAAACCGGTGATCTGTGGGGTATGTCGGTGATGGTCATTTCTAACATTATTGACGTTATTGCCCCTTATCTAGCTGTAATTTTTAATGAATGTGTTGATATGGGTATTTTTCCGAACCTAATGAAATGTAGTAAATTAATACCCCTTTTTAAATCCGGTCATAAAAATGACCTTAACAATTACAGGCCTATTTAAATCTTGCCAACTCTTAGTAAGGTCTTTGAAAAAATTATACTTTATCAACTTTTAAATCATTTTAATGTAAATAACTTACTTCATCCGGAGCAGTACGGCGTCACTAAAGGTCGTAGTACAACGGATGCAGGCGCAAGACTCATAAAGCATATTTACGATGCCTGGGAACGTTCGCAGAATGCCATTGGTGTTTTCTGTGATCTGTCCAAAGCGTTCGATTGCGTTGAACACAAAACGTTGTTATTAAAACTAAGCCACTATGGCATCAAAAACGTTGCACTCAATTTAATTGCCTCTTATCTAAGTGATAGAGTTCAAAGGGTATGCGTAAAAGACATAAAGTCTAAGGGATCATCTGCCTTAATGGGTGTCCCACAAGGCTCAATTTTGGGTCCCTTATTGTTTCTGGTGTATATAAATGATCTGCCACACCATGTCAGGGGCACTTGTGAGATTGTACTGTTCGCAGATGATACATCACTCATTTTTAAGACTGATAGAAACAAAGATAATTTTGACGACGTAAACCGTGCTTTGTCACATGTGTCAGACTGGTTTACTGTTAATAACTTACTTTTAAATGCAAAAAAACCAAGTGTTTGGAATTTGTTTTGCCTAACGTAAAAAAAATTGATAAAAACATCATAATAAATGGAGAAACACTTGAAATAGAAAACTCCACTGTTTTTCTAGGAGTGACCTTAGATTGTAAGCTACAGTGGGGTACCCATATAGAAAGCCTAGCGAGTAAACTTATCTCAGCTGCATATGCAATCAGGAAAATTAGACAGCTTACCGATATTGAAACAGCTAGGCTTGTTTATTTCGCATACTTTCACAGTATTATGTCCTATGGGATCTTGCTGTGGGGAAAAGCTGCAGATATTGAAAGTATATTTATACTACAGAAAAGAGCCGTACGATCAATATATAAACTTGGATCACGCGAATCGCTTCGTGAAAAATTTAAACAAATAGGTATTCTTACAGTAGCTTCGCAATACATTTATAATAATATAGTCTTTGTGAGGCAAAATATTACTCTTTATAAATCAAAAGCTGAAATTAACAATCGACTTACCAGAAACGGTCATAAATTAGTTATATCTGCATATCGTCTACGAAAGGTGCAGAACTCCTTTGTGGGGTTGAGTATACGCTTTTACAACATGATTCCTAAGGAAATTCTTGACCTACCAATGCATACATTTAAAAAATGTGTAAAAACGCATCTAGTACAGCGAGGTTACTATACATTTGATGAATTCCTCAATGACAAGGTAGAATGGAAGCAGCCAGCCTCGCTCTCATCTCCCGCAAGATAGCAAAATGATTGTAAATTTTGATGTTGGAAAAGAGCAACTACTGAGTTTCTTGCCGGCTCTTCTCGGTAGATTCTGCTTTCCGAACCGGTGGTAGAGTCACACAAACATGCATACTTGACGTTTCAAAAGTGCTTATAAAGTAGGCCTACTTGAAATAAATGAATTTGAATTTGAATTTTGAATTTGAATTTATGCCCACCCTGGTCAAACTGTGTCTGTCCTCTCAGAATAAGAAGGATATAAAAAAAGGGGACTTAACCACCTATAACTCAGAATGGGTATAGCTAAGATTAGTTCTGGAGGCACGACGGTTCGGCTAAACTAGATATGTTTTGTATCACACTCTATTTAATCATTCCATGCTATTTTCTATGAAGTTTGGTACATAGAGGGCGGCTGAGGGATTTGAACTTCGGAAGGGGTCCATTTCAATGGAAAGCAAACTAACGATCAGATAATATTTAATCTTTGCGTACCTACAACTTCACAGAATATATAGATACGATTTTAATGGTGAAATAAAACTAAAAAAGGTGGGATGTGAAACAGAAATGTGTGCGTAATTTAATACCGTTGTTGCGGTCACCGGCCTCTTTGGCTCGGTTTTGGCCTCAGCCTTGCGACACGACAATCAAACGCGAAGTTGTCAAAGGCCACGGCTAACCGGGTCTAGTAATTAGGTATTTTTATAAAATATAAGGCTACATTTTTCTGTTCGATATAATTATAATATTAATTGCTATTACATCAATAAATATAAGTACAAAGTTAATATACAAAGTGTAAATCAAAACCGAAATAATACTTCACAGGCTTTAGAGATACACTAAGAACTGTATCTGAGACTTATCTGTGAAACCGAAAACCTAATATTTTTGGAGTAAACAACTGCCGTAGTTGTTATTGAAAAAAATCGGATGCAGCCCTAACATCTCGTGCGAAATTAAAATCAGGTGACACCTGTCACATTATTTGGTACGTGTCGCGTAGCGTAAGTACAATGCGCGTGTCGGTCTTTTATCTTCAATAGGGTTGTCATAAGTAAACACTTAGAATGTTTTGAATTCGTTTGTATGGAAAAATAAATATGCACTTTTTTGGTTTAATATTTTTACAGTATTATTCTTTCATCCTACAATATTATATCGTAATTCTGTTACACGTTGTACCTTTATACAATCATCATCATCATATCTCTATTACTGGACAGGACACGTTACTCCTTCTGCATTGAGTAGTGTTAGGAATGTATAAAAAGTATGAATCGAGATAATTATGCTATGCATATTTAAACTGTACTACAGTATTTTAGCTTATTGAGGCGTGGCTGGAAACTGTGCTATACGTCATATAATTACTTTTGCTATTAATGGTCTTATTGATAAATCTTAATTGATATAAAATATTTAGGTACCTACCACGTATCTTATACATTTAAGTAAACAATACACATACTAACACTTTGGTAAAAATATAATAAATAAACACTTGCTGGAAGTAAACGTTCAAATCATTGTTGCGTGCAGACGATAACATAAAATAGCAAAATTGTTTTCATACAAATTGCAGAGAAAAAAACAAAACAGAGCGAAAATAATATTATACTTGTACTTACTATTCAACAAGCCAATAATTTACATTATGATGTCCTATAAAATAATTTCTTTAAAATTGATAAGAACATTTTTTTTGGTTTCAACACGTGTTAAAAAACTTTTTGACTCGATTATTCTTTTAGTTACTAGCCCAATTCTTTTGAAAGCCCGCTTCTATCAAATCGCAAAAATGGCCTCCAACAGAAGTCGATGGAGACAGTTTACCAACGCGAAGTTGTGATCTCACCAGGACCACGGTCTTCAGTGATGAAGGAACGACCATAGAAATGGATGCAAGATGCAAGAAATAATGCATTAAAATTATATGTATGGACAAAGGACGACTTATACGTTAGTCATATTCACGGGATGACAGAATCACAGAACCTTGCAGTGTGTCACGATAATAATAATCAAGATTACTTATCGAGTCGTTGCGAGTCGTCTATAACCGCCCACACACGCAACGTAGATCCAAAAAAAGAAGGGTTATTAACACTGACCTTGAAAAAGTATAGCAAAAAATTTTGGTCGCAATAATATCATGATGATATTACCCCATATAATTTTTTGCAAGTTTTTTTTGGAGGCAAACTGATTTTAGACGTGAAACCTTAAATTATCTACAAGTATATTAATACGTGAAGCAAAAACTTTTGTACTCCTTTTTACGAAAATTGCACGGACGGAGGAATATGAAAATTCCCACGCCCATAATTCAAAGGAGTGCAGAATTCTATTTTTAATGATTCTCAAAATAAGGTGGTCAAGGTATGAATGACATCGTCGGTATCCGATGGAAGTCTAAATCTATATAGCTTGTAAGTTATTTTGCCACTTGGGCTAGCGGCTCCCTACACTCTGGTTCTCCACAGGATGAATCAAATCTCAATGAGGACATTGAGATTTGATCATCGAGATCCTAATTGGTTTAAGTCGACCTCCCAGACGCAGCGATAAACGCTGTAGCCTCGTAAATGGGAGATCCCAGGAACGATCCCCGACAGGAGTAATATAGGAATCTCTCCATCCATCTATCCTCCTTCAGTACAGCGTAGTTACTGATTAGGTTATAAGTTACGAGATTACTGAGTTTAATATAACTGACATAAACAAGTTAGCCAGCTATTATCTAAGCCAACATGTAATGCAGCATACAAAAGGTTCTCTAAATTGATTGCATAAAATAACCTGTGAATTCTATTTTTATATATTTTATTAATATAATTGAAACGTTTTACATTTGGTTACTTTTTCTACAAATTACTTGTACATTCATCGCATGTAAATCTTGGCATTATTACAAAGTACTGGTATAATTACAACGATTATTTTACAGGTTCTCGTTATTAAAGTAACGACCGCGATCTCACAAAATTAAGCGAACAATTTAAGTTTGTAAACAAGACTTGGGTGGGAGAGTTTTAATGATTCCGATTTTTTTTCTAGTTTTTTATTTCTGACCATATAGTAAATAAATAATAATCATTTAAAAGAACCCGCCAAGTATGAGAAAGACTCGCGCACTCTAGATTCCGTACCATAAAAGGAACTACTAGCTATAACACTGGATTTACTGGAGTAATTGTTAACATTAAAAGATATGTCGTAAATTTAGCGCCAGTTCAATGTGACATAGACCATTCGATCACGACCAGCAACGCATATACATAGACAATGGTATTATCAGCAATCATACTTGATACTTCTTAATTTTGATCAAAATCACAGCAGACCTCCACGTCCCACGCCTCCAAACTGGTGAACCTGGCGTTAAAAGCTAAATGAGCAGAAATAATAAAAAATAGAGTACGGTACCAAATCTTATTAATGGAACAATGCTTTGATATTTTTAAAAGTCGCAGTTAGAAATAACAATAGATTATTGTACCCCACCGCGGGTGTTGATCACAAGACAATAGTGCCTGCCAATTTTCAATACGAACGCGTAGGAAGGCCTTTGAAGCATGTGTAGCAAAAAAACATTTAATCCACATGGCAGTCCGAATATAATAAGCTCATTTAAACATTAGAAGTAAGAATAAACTTACAGTGCAATATACTAGGTTACATAAAATTCATAATTAATATATTATAGTTATATTTATATATATATATATATATATATTATTTATATTTATATATTTGTATAATTTTTAAATCTTATTTATTGCACCACCTACCTCTTTTCTACGTTTTTTCCTTTTACGCCATTGGTTGCCTGGAAGAAATCGCTATGTAGCGATAAGGCCACCAAATTGTACTCTCTTGATTGTATTTATATCTTTGTAACTACTTTTTGTTTCTTTGGTGTACAATAAAAGTGTATTCATTCATTCATTCATTCAATTCGTTTAAAGGAAATTGCATACAATTCTACAATAAACTACCAATTGTCATCTTGGAGATGTCTCTTAAAAAGTTCAAAGTTTGTATTAAACGTAAGCTTATAGAAAAGTCCTATTATAGTATAAAGGACTACGTAAACGATAAAAAGCTTGGGTGTAAAATATTGCTCTAACCAGGTTGCTCTTCTAATAATTTAAAATGACATTTTGAGATGGTGATAACAAAAAAAAAACACCCGGCTAAGTTTGTTGTGGGCTTCTTCTTAGACCAGGACGCGTTTGGAACCCTCGTAGCTTTAGTTTTAAGTTTACGAATGTGGTTATCGCCATCATCTCACTACCGTGTGGTTCTTATGTACGCATCAAAAGTGCCACCTGTGGGCCTACTTGAATAAAGATATTTTTGACTTTGACTTTTTGACTTTGACATGTTTTTGCTTGATATCAACTTTGTACCAGTGATGTTGTATGTATGTAATATAGCTCGCGAGTGGCAGAGAAACTACGAGTATGTTTGGAGTAACTAAATCAAAATTTTAGAGTTCTAAAGTTACCGTCATAGCAGAACAGTTTGCGAAGTTAGGCCGGTGATAAACATATAGCTCTGAAGACTTATGCGTTTTGATGACCCCCCTGGCGCAACGGTGAGCGCCATGAATTTCAGCATTCCCGATTTATTGTTCCGGTGTAAAGTCAAGTAGGAACCTATAAGGGCATACCCCTTATCGGTTTGTACTTTCCTTACTCCCTAACAAGTTAGCGCGCTGCCAACACAGACTGCATCATCACTAAGTTGTAGTGGAATAAAAAAATAACATTTAGTTATGGCAGTTATATTGAACCTATAACCCTTATTGTTTTCTACACGACATCGTACCGGAATGGTAAATCGCTTAGCTGCACGTCTTTGTCGATTGGTTGGTAACTAGCTACGGACGAATCCTCACATCCATTACGACACCATAGTCAATTCATAACAAATGATGTCTTAACAAAGACTGAAGGTAATTATTAGCATTTCCATAAAAGCATCTAGTGAATAGTTTCATATTAAAGTTCATCGCACACAGTCTAAACCATGCCGTTGGTCTAAGCACGCAAGAAACGCAAGGCCGCATGCAAGAGCATAGGTATTTGTATATAAAAGCTGTATATGTTTGTATATGGGTTTATATGCCTCTAATAAAAAACTTTATTATTATTATATTATTATTACATGAGTTCTGAGTAAATGTGCATGAGCTGTGAAATCCAAGTGCAGCCGATGTGCCGCTAGAGGTTTTAATTTGTGCTGCATAGGTCGAAAAATTTACCCAAAATGCAAATAATTCTTTAGCACATAAAGTACAATAGGACTCGATAGGTGTTATAGGTGTTTACTGCATCACTACTAGCTATTCTTGGGGTAAATGCGGCACTTACAGCACCTCTCGCGGGTCTTGCTGCAGTCTGCGATGACCTTATTCATTCATCAACGAAACATTGACATCAATAACGAAATGTTATTGTCGTTCATGACGGAACCATTAACTGGTTTATTCATTAAGTGTCGACGAGAAAATATCACATTGTCTTAAGCACGTTTACAGCTGGCTATTGTGTAACTGTTTCATTTCACTGCAAGGACTTGAGGTTCTTTCCCACCTTTTTGTAATATGTACGTAGATAGCGAGGTGTATCTTAAGAGGATACATTCTGTATTCAATTAAACGTTCCAACCATTCAATCGATCGTAACGTTTAACATTAAAACATACTCACATTAATTTTATAGTAGTTTTTTCGTTTGTTAATATTTGTTTTGATTGATAAAGTCTGTGAAATATATTATAGATTCCCGTGATATTAGAGGATATAATTTCATAATATTAATATGAATAGTGGAATGAGTATTCTCTATTTTTCTCACTTATAAAGTGAACAATATTTTTATAAACTTTTGCATTTTTAATTTAAATAGAAATTTAAGCAAATTTATTAAAAACAAATAAAATTCTATATATATTTTTAAAACGTTGACAGTATTTCCTTTAGCTAAAACATTTAACAACATTAATATATTGGTTTTCTGTGCCGCACTTACGAATAGCTCCAAGTGTCTCTTGAAGTACCTGATTACGTCATCACACCATGAGGATATTTCCGCTCAAGCCCAAACGGAAAATACAAATACACAAAATACTAAAAAAAGGAATTGTCTGCTAGGTTCTAATCTGGTTTTATAAAAAAATATTTTGGGATTTATTTTTAACCTTTACAATTTTCTTTTACCGACGCAACGTTTCGATTGAAAGCGTATTTTTAACAATCACCATATTTTAATGCGTGATTTCGTAGTGCATTAAGAATCCAAAACTATTTTTCCTTTTAATAAAACTGATTTATATGTTACCAACCTGTTTTCTTATCATTACGTGGCTGACTCGTCCTCGTACCCGCACTGAAAGCACGTATTCTCCGGGATGCGTCAGAGATTCGCGCACCAGGAAAGAGCCATTCCTTCCTTTTTCCATCATCAGGTGTTCCGCTTCCTTCGCTGACATGCTTCCGTGGAACCATCTGCGGAAAATTTCGAATTCAAATTCAAATTCAAAAATTTTTTATTCATGTAGACCTAGACCTTATCACAGGCACTTATGAAGCGTTCATACATTTAACATGTTAATTATTATTTACAAATAATCTCAATTTTATTGTAATGAATGAGATTACGTGCAATTTTGGATTTTCCAACTATTTTTATTTTTACTATTATCTTATGAATCAAAAAATATCATTTTTCAAATACGAGTAGTTTTATCACAGATACATTTATGTAAAGAACCGTAGATAATTTAGAAAGTAGATGCATTAAGGAATCAAGTGGTAGATGATGGGATTAGGACTACGTTAGGTAGTTGAAAACTAAAGCCTCTAAGGTTCCAAACGCGCGCCTTACTATAGTAATACAACAAAGCAGATTCTCTAGGCTATGATAAGTGTAAAACCATCGCTCAAAACATAGCAACAGTTCGCAGTGCATGAAAGGAGCACGTCCTAAGGCGCCGCCCTGTGTCCATCAACGATCAACCTGAGACGTAGGTATTAAGCCTCACTTTCCTTTAACTACACCGGCAACCCCAACCTTCAGACCGGAACACAGGAGTGCTACTTGGCGGCAGACATAAACATAGCGGTTGTAATTCCCCGGAAGAACCAGGTAACGAAAACCTTTTCTTCTATAAATAATGTATCAGAAACCTTATCCGGGTATTATTTTTAATCATGTCACACATTTAATAGCGACCTAATTAGATCAATTTCATATACAATTTCATTTTATCGTTTATCATATACTAGCTGTTACCCGAGACTTCGTCTGCGTTTGATTTGGTTTTTTGATGTGGCATTAAATTTAGTTGTAGTTCTAAAAAAAATTAAAGCACTCAGTATCGCTAAGCCTTGAATGAGGGGTTTGCTGCTGTCCGCTGAGGAGTTATTTCTTCTATCTCCAACCACAGTTTGGACAAAATTAAACACATATTAAAACCTCTATAGTACAAAAATAATTATTTAAATCGGTTATAATCTGTCGGAGTTATGGTATAAATCGTCAAAAACTTTCATTCCCTCTCCCAAAGGAACCGAGCTTATGTCGGGATAAAAAGTATCCTATATTACTTCTAACACTTCCAAGAATATGTGTACAAAGTTTCATGAGGATCGGTTAAGAAGTTTTTGCGTGAAAGCGTAACAAACAAACTTACATTCACATTTATAATATTAGTAGGGAAGTAGGGATAGGGATAGGGATTCCTATTATAACAAAATTGCTCAAAATATTACGAAACAACCAAAAAATTGAATAGTCCTGACTTGTGGTTTCCCGAGGTTTATAACGGTCCAAAAGATTGTTAAACGTAATCAATAGCATGAGTAATAATTTGTCCGTGGTTTTCCTCAAAATGATGGCTGAGACCATAATATTAAATCAAAGTTATAATTTGAAGAAATTATAATGGATGACTGTTCTTTAAAACGGAAGATGTCCGTGCGCAATCCGAAATTCTAATAATTAGACGAATGGACGATTATATGGAATTTTCCTCCAGAACTTTAATTCCAACTTGCAATTTTTTTTTGTCTCACAATGTCTCAGAAATCCTTTCCATATTAAAAAAAGGCTTTTTCCAGTAGGAAACAAAATTTCACACTTGTGCTAGTAAGCAGGGATACCTATTTCCTGTGTAATTTTTTAATACGTCAATATAGATTTGCAGAACAGTGTGCGTCCTTACTGGGTATATAGCTTAAACTTCTCGGATATATAAAAGGGGTTTAAATAAATTAACAATAATATTAATATATACTATTTGCTAGAGTAGACTATTATTACACTATAATAGTGGCTAACGAACACTTAATTTTAAGTTGTCCGTTTGTTAAGGATTTCGGACTTCAATATTAGAAAATATTTATGGGCTGACCTTAAACAATTGTTATCCAAATTAAAAAGTTAAGTAGTGTAGGTTTCGTTCTAACGTTAGGTTATGTGATTGGTGATTAGATCTCAACTCAAGAGTAATTCTACAATCCTACTAATATTATAAACGTGAAAGTGTGGATGTTCGTTACTCAATCAAGCAAAAACGGCTGAACGGATTGAGACGAAAATTTGGCATGCATGTAGCGTTTGACATGGAAAATAATACCTTTTACCACGATTCCTTTATTATTTCCTGAGGGAAAGTTGAAAATGTATTACGAGCTAAGCCGCGGGCAGACAGCTTTGAAATTTGGTATGCATGCTAAGGAAGAGGACATGTAGGTACTTTCTATACCGACTCTAAAATATTTCCCGTAGTAGGATTAAAAATTGTTAACGAGCGAGGCTTTAGACCCAATTCTGAAGTCCACGCAGACGAAGTCGCGGACAGAAGCTAATTAACAATAAAAATTACAACTTACTTATTGCATTCCGCGATAACCATGTTAAATATATTTTATGTAAATATGTTCTATACACGTTGTAATCTTTACAATGGACAGTTGTAAAATTATGAGGTATACCTATAGTTTTTTAAATAATATTTCTTGTAATTAACAGCCTGTAAGTTTGCTATTATCAGCCTGTAAGTTTGCTATTTTATAAACTAAGGGAATCAATCGTGAGAATATTGAATCGCTCACGTTTTCGTTCGCTCATAACAACATGATAATTGGCGTTAATGTGATTCAAATATGTATTGTATGCACATACGGGCTGGGATAAATAAGATAAATGTCTCACAATACATAAATTACAATTAATTGCGGTGTGTATTGCATCAAGCACGTGGTTAATTTACCATCACGCATTGCGCTCGTCGACATGATTTTACAGGGTCCTATTGATTTTTCCATTGTTTTATGCTAGAGTCAGTGGCGTATTTTAAGATTCAGCGGTTTGGGTGGGTAATTTTGGCCGCCCCGTAAGTTTATGGACAAAAATATAAACGAAGAAACTAAAAAGGCATAAAAAGGAAGAAACTGAAACACCATTTATGCTGAGAGGTTATAGGAGAATCATGACCAGTGGCGTGCATAGATAGTATGCACAGGGTATGCAGATGATATCAAATGAAGAAAATATCCAGTAAGAGGTATAAATACTTAAGGGTAGGCTTTTTATAACTCTTACAATGTCTATCCTTAAGTTTTTTGGATCTCGTACTGGGGATTTTCTTTATTTTATATGACCTGCATACCCTATGTATACCCTCTATGCACGCCACTGATCATGACTAAGCATACCCCATTGGAACTATGCATTTTTCGAGGATAAAGAGTGCACTCACTGCTTGAGCCATCCTTTACAGCCTGCCGCACGGACCATGGCCCTTTCAACCCTAGGGTTTCAACGCTCAAGGATAGAGTTTTTTGCCATGTTTAAGTAAGGAAACAAGCTGGTAAGGATAACAAGGTCCTGGGCAAAATCCCGAGTCGGGTATCACCCAACATCTTATTATCTTTATCAATTAATATCTATTTACTGATTATAGAGTTAGCACTTATTTTATGGTAGGTACTTAACTAAACGGCCTGACAGTAGCTGACAGATGAAACTATGAAAACAAAGCTATAAACCTTACATGCCTTAACACCTTAATAATAGCTATCGTTAATTTATAGCCTGTTTACCAAGTACCACCAACCGACTTGAGACAATACCCCGTTAAAAACTGAATTTAAATTAAAAGCGGAGTTAGTATATGACCACAGATTATGGACAATACCCCGTTAAAAACTGAATTTAAATTAAAATCGGAGTTAGTACAAATATTAAGATATATGACTACAGATTATGGCTTAGGATGGAAGTTAGATTTTTTTTTAATAATCTACATGTCCCTTCAAGAGCTGCGTTCATATCGTATTCATATATTTTAGCATTGCAAAGCTGCCTGTGAATCAGTATTCTATTAGATATATTTCGCTGTACTCAGGAACTTTCTGCTCACTTATTTTCTATCATTCTACTATCGAAGCCCATGGCAAGAGTGCAACGAGACATATCCTTGCAAATATCCTATGGAAATATGTCTGTGTCATTTACCGTATTAAAATGCGGAGGGTGGAGTCGTGTGAAGCTATTCTTGTTGTTAGTTCTTGAGCATTGTTAACTTAACTTTTTTTTTATAACTACGCCACGAGGAGGTGGAGTGGTTATGCCGGACTCTTACCGACTAAAACCCCACGGTGTTCCATTTCATTGCTTGGTGACTGGGTCATGAAAATGCTTTCGCACACAACCGCAACCCATTGCTAACCTAATTTTTTTTTCGCGTCGGGAAATCTTCATGGATACCACTACACCACGGGGAGGTGCAGTGGTTATGCCGGACTCTTACCGACTAAAACCCCACGGTGTTCAAACTCATCGCCTGGTGACTGGGTCATGAAAACGCCTTCGCACACAGCCGCAACCCATTGCTAACCTAACCTAACCCAACCTAATATAGTATGTCAAATACTATCTATGCCGGAAATTGTATAGCTAATGAATTTAAGGCGCCGCGTCACCGACACAAAGAGCAATAAACCTTGTATGCTATCGATAGGTGCCTGTGTAATAATGACTGATTGTGAAAGACGTTTGTCACTTGTAGAACGTTATCTATCTATGTCGAAGTTATATCATAGATACGAAAGAGATATAAAAATTACTTTTTATTTTGTACGTCTCTAAGTGTATACTTAGTTCAAATAGTAAAAAGTTTTTTCAATCATACAAACCTATGATATTAAGTACAGATAGTATTTCAACATATTTAACATGTGGTTTAAACGAAAGAGTTGAGGGAGGCGAATAATATATCTGTTCTTGCTCTTGAAGCTGTAGTCACCCACTATTTGAAACCTACAATCACGTAAGCTTGCCAATCGCAAATGCATGTCCCGAGGCACTTCTCCCGTTTTGCCTTATTTAAAATTATAATGGGTGGCTCAACAGCAACAGTACATATTAGTCGATAGCGCTGGAAAAACAACGTTGACCCAATTCAGTAAATGGATGGGTCCTTGAAAGTTTAAAAGATAATTTGATGACCATGAGTCTAATCATAATAACAAAGAATAGTAATCGTTAAAGATATAATCGAAATTGCATTGTTAGTTTATTCGTATGCTAAAGGTTAACATAGAAAATTTCTAACATTTTTATTTAGCACCCAGAACTGAAGTTTTCGTAAATGTGGCAAAACTTGATGTATTAAGATTAACTGAGAGTATTAACTGTTAAGCCTTAACTTAGAAGTTTGCTGCTGTCCGCTGAGGAGTTCTGTCCTCTATCTCCAATCCTATTCATCAGATCTACACGAAATTTAAGCAAAACTAAACTGATAGTATACCTATCCAGAAGAAGAACAATTATTTCAATCAGTTAACATTTGACGAAGTTATGGTGTAAAATTGTCAAACTCTTTCATCCTATCTCCCAAGGGAACTATGCTGAATTTCGGGGTTCAAAGTATCCTATGTCCTACCCCATGGTATGAACTCAAATCGTGCAAAGTGTCATTTGAATTGATTAAGTTTAAGCGTGATGCGTCGCCCAAATACAGACAGTCACGTCGACACGAATGAAAAAAAATACAGTTTTGGGTTCAGTATCGGTTACAGAGTGCACTCAAAAAAAATGTTCAAAATATCTTCAATGTTCAGAGTTCGGCCATTGACAGCTTTATTATAAATATATATAACTATTTGACATTTATTTATCATCAATTTGTATATTTAATTAAGAGGCTTACTAATCGATATACGTATTTAAATTTTATTATAAATAAAAAAACAACATTTCAACCACATTGGATTTTCATAAGTGTTCTCCACAGGCTGACTTGTGTGACAGTAATTACGTTCTTTCCGCCCAGTTTTTAATTAACTATAAATGTACTTTCCGTACAGGTGAAGTATAAAACATTTTTATGCTTAAATTTCCCTCTATTACTGTTCGATGAAGTATTCAAACTCGGTAATACCTATACGGAAATTACCGAGTCATTTTACGCATTTTTGGAGGTTGTTCAATATTGACAAAACAGAAGCGACTTCAGGGTCAACAACTAGCATCAATATGAGCCATGCGCCGTCGCATGTCTACGTGTTGAAAGTTAATGAGCGACTAATGCAAAGAAGATACGAGTATAGGGTGTCTACACTTCTATTTTGAAGTGAAACTTCTTTAGGTGCGAGCATTTTTTGGGCAATCATTTTTTCATTAGCTTTGAGTAAGTATATACGTGTACTTTTTAGGTACGTGTGAACAAATAGACTTCACCGCACGCTTCCCGCTTTTATTTTACGCTTCAGCTAAATTATACTGTATATATATTATGAACATAGATCGCAGAAGTAGTAATCACTTCTATAGGCAGTTGCCAAAGACTGTCTCTCGTGTTTCTTTATCGTTGTTGCTTTACTAAGTCGCTCTCGTAATTGAGATTTAACTTCTAATCCTTGTTTCAGATTATGTTTATTTTTCTTTATACTTGTTATTTTATTTTTTCCTTATTTGGAAAAAAAACAGCTATAAATATAATAAAGTTCAGACATTCGTACCTCATCAACTTTAACACGGTGTACCAATGTCGATTTTGTAGGTTTTTGATGGTAGATTTAAAACATTTAACTCTTCGTAGAAAAAGGGACGAAGCTCTAACCACACTATTTCGACTCACACTTAACAGGTTATTATTAGTTAGTACTAGTGCTACCGAAGTTTATCATGTAATTAAAAAAACAGTGTCCTCGATCGTATCCTCGAAGATGCTACCCTAACCATAATTGACTCGTGAGCAAACAAAGCGTTCAACGTAAAATTGAATTTCAAACATCATACGATAGCTGCTTTTTTGCATAAGGTAAATGCACGTTTTCTTTCGCCAGGAGTGAAATTACTGCGAGCCAATGATATTTCTTTTAACAACACTAGATTATGACAGCGCCGACGTATAGCAGAGTAACTGACATAGATCAACGAATCGCGAAGCTGATGTGGCCACGGACGAGAACCCGATGGACTTTGGAGCCCGAAAGTGCTGGGATGGCGACCTCACACCGCAGTACGCGAAGCGTTGGTAGACCCTGACTAGGTGGACAAATGACATAGAACGAGTCACAGGGTGCCACTGAACACAAGCGGCAAAAGACCGCACTATATGAAACTCGTATTAAAGTACCTATGTCCAGTAGTGGACGTTCATTGATTTAATATTTTGATAGGTGCAACTAAACGTTTAATTATGAAAATTCGGCTTAATTTGCTATACTCCTCGAAAAGCAGCAGAATCTGTATGATATAATTTATAATTTATTCAATCCTTATACTCCACACCAAACAGATCTTGGGCAATGTACCCTTTTCGCTCCGAAACCGGAGCATTCTCGAGAGATGTTGACTTTACAATAAATAATTGTTAAGGTTGTAAAGACAACATCTGCTTTTTACGGAGTATAGCAAATTAAGTTTAATTTTCATAATATATCATGGAATTCCTCACAGTAACGCCTGCTTCTATCCAATATTTAAACGTAGTTTTTTTTATTCCAAAATTAAGAAATCACTTACTAATTGACAGTCTTTTTTAAATTTTTTGCTAGTGTTTGTCCGTATTATCCGAGATATTAGGTAAATATTAGACCATCAGTAAAAAATTTAAAAAAATACAGCTACATTTTCGTTACAAAATATAGCAGAAAGAATTATCATCCGTAACCTACAAAGGCCCCACAGCTGGGTACAAGCCTTCTCTCATAGGAGAGACGGTTTAAGATCATAGGGCCACCCCTCTGCTCCAATGCGGATTCATGCGCTTTAACGAACATTGTCATACATTAGTGAAAATAACCGGTTCCGGCTTAACGTGCTTTCCGAATCACGGTAGTTGACTTATAACTTCGCGTTGGTACTAACCTAACCTAACAATTTTTGGTCCTACCCGGAATTCGAACCCAGGTAACGTCATCCGTAGTTAAGCATCCTAACCACTAGACACAAGGGCAGAAAAGTGATCAGATCGAAATCACGGCTTTTTTGTGTTCGGTATAATTTCGTATATATTTTGTCTTTCTAGTGTAGGTTATCACATCTCTTATCACATCTATAATTGTCTATTAATAAATTCAAATGTTAATTATTTTAAAACCTTGTGAGGCTAATTAAAGTTAATTCAAGCTACGTAACTAAAATGTGTCAAGTTCATTATTTTGTTGTGAGTAAGTATACTCTGAACTAGGTACGTACTCTACATAACTTACCTTTTGAAAGATACTCTATAAACAATTTATAAGATAATAATGGCATTTAATGTTTCTCTGTATGCTCATTTTTGTGAGAGAATTTTTAATCGTAGAGTTTTTTTTAAGTAAAACTACTAAAAAGAGAGGATTAAGAAAGCAAACTAATTGTTTTCACTAATGACTTACAAGGCAATGCATTAGTAAGTTCTTGCCACAAGGTATGGATTTTTCTGTTTGTATTATCATATTTTTCATTTTGATTTTTTTTTTATTTATAATTTTTCATCTGTAAAGTGTCAGTTTACGAGTCCCCAAACTATACGATCCAGTGAATCGGTGTCCTAACATACATTTTGTGCATTACATTCATGCGTAAAAGCACTGCATGCCGTTCTTTATTTTAAAACTTGTATAGAAGGAGGATTCTTCAATGTTATGCCACCTTTTGTGCCTACCCTGGTCGTAAACTGTACCTACGCTACTGTCCCGCGGTATTAAAAATACCAAACTAATGCAGAATAAATCTGGAGCAACAGGGTATCTAATAATTAGGTGATACTTTAAAAACAACATATAACGACTACGGAAGGTCTCCGAACTGCGTTGTAGCTCCAACTTTTTTTTTTAATGTGTGCTTGATTTTCCTATCTGAGAATTACGATGATCAAACGTGCACTGAATGAAACATAGATTTCGCGAGTGGCTTGAATAGGAAGTGGTTAACTGGTGGTAGGAAGCAGATCACTCAGTGGTACCACGAGCCAAGTGGCAGTGATGAATTGATGCAAGAAGGCGAGTGGCCTTCGCACCGCCTCCGCATTCAAGCTGCGGCGTTTCGTCACGAGGTACATTTTGCCCACTGATTCCGCATTAGGAAGTAGACGTCGCTCGCTATTTATTTTGTCACACCGTTTCGTCACATTCGGTTAAACTCGCTAACTTAAATGGTATAAAAAACTAATGGTATAAAAGCATCAAACGCAATTAAACAAGGTGATTAATTATTACAAAATTCATGTTTTTCTTATAGGTATAACTAGATCTCGGTAACTTTTCCGATCCTAGGAAAAACCTTTGCATGGGTCACCCTCCAGCATTTAAGATGCATGATGTAAAGGTACCCGTTTAGTTTATCAGTTATCCTATCCAAGTCTTTATCCCCGAAAATCACATCGGACTTTTCCACGTCATTAAAAAACCTAAGCTTTGTTACCTAACTATGCAGTATGCACTGCTAAGTTCTTAAAGATCGGTAAAGCTGTATACCATCTTGCAAACTTTTAAATAGAGATAGGATAATTATATCAAAATTTCTTTATTCATGTAGGCCTATCACAGGCACTTATGAAGCGTTCATACATATATGTTTTCATAATTGTAAGGGGATGGTGATAACTTCGTTCGCCAACTTAAACCTAAAGCTAGGAGGGTTCCAAACGCGCCCTGGTCTAAGAAGAGCCCACAACAAACTAAACCGGGTAATTTTTTTTTTGTTATCACCATCTCACAGTTTATCTATATTAAGCTATGAAGCTAGAGCTGTTCACACCCATAGCTTTTTTATCGTTTAAGTCATCCTTAATAATATAATAGGATTTTTCTGTAAGCTTACGTTTTATATAAACTTTGAACTTATTGCGAGACATCTCAAAGATTTCATTTGGTTATTTGTTATAAAATAATATACAATTGCCCTTGAATGAATTTGCAATTTTGTGTAGCCTAGTAAACTGCACAAATAGTAATTTTTTTCTTCTAATATTAATTGTTACTAGTAATTTTTTAGACGAGATATTGGGTAGGTGTAGTTAACGGTTCCAGCGGGATTCTAAAAGAACGCGGGCGAAGTCGCGAGCAGCGGACAATTTATAGATTACCTACCCTATAGATAATTAATGTAAAGTATGCCATGTGTATGATAATCTTGAGCCAATATAAATAAGAGGTACTACGATCATGCTTCTAATATGGCTTGTTTAGTAAATTGCACAAAGCAATCACGTAGACATCTCCTTATGAATTTTCATGATAACAGAATTTACTGGAACTACGGAGTTAATATATTGTATCTAATAATGCGCAGATTTAAACGGTATTTAAATTAACATAATTAGGTATAACGCGTGACTAACATACGTTAAAGCAAATCTAGTTCTTGTAGGATTTACACCCACAGAATGTACCACTAGCCTCCGAAACTTATACCCACCACGCTGTTCCGGTGCAAGTGGATTGGACAACTCTAACGATCATCATTTATGTCATGTTAGTGAATATAAACAGGTTTGACGGCAGTTTGACAACGCCAATTTCGGAAATGGTTCAAAAACCACTGACCTCTATTATACTATAGAGGTCACTGTCTAAAACCCATTACCTACACACTTTTTTGGCAGATGGGTAGGTACAAAACCACTAAAACGACTAGAAACCAATAAGAGTAAATACTCTAGTAGGGTAGATTGCCAGGAACACCGCTAGCCACTAAAACAACTAGAAACCAATAAGAGCTGTTTAATTGCAGTAGATAATACCTGTGTAGAGATACTATAGACATCATAGATGTGTTGCAGTTCTTTATTATTTACCAAAAACTCTATGTGCTACTTTAAATGGAAATTATACAAAATCCTTTTCCTGTTCAAAACCTTTCGATATTTTGACTCTTGCTATTTTGGCTTGGCAATTTTTTCATAGCGTTATTATAATATAAAATATCTTAGAGCTAGAGTGCAAACAATATTATTTATTTTGTTGTTTATTATTTATTTTATTTTATTTATTTTATTGCGCAGGAAAACTTACAGCTACAATTTACAATACAGAAAATGTCGATTATATACATACTTTAAAATATAATATTAATTTTATATTTGAAACTAATTTAATAAAAAAAATGCTTGTTATTTATAATTTTTTATTTCTTCTTTTATATCAAATTTTAGAGTAAGAACAATTGAATTGAAACTGTTTTATTATTTTTAATTTAAATTATAAAGCGGACTATACCTTCTGTTGTCAGATAAAATTATCAAACGTACTTATTAATTAAGTCCGAACAAAATGAGTAGCTCGTTCTATTAATCAAATAATGCAAAGCCTTTGAAAACATCGCAACATCGCAATATCACACCGAAGTATCTACTACAGAAAGACTCTGATTAATAAAATAGCAATTAACATAATATGTGGGTAACTAATCAACTGAATTCTATAGTAAGCATATGAATCATTTTCATTAAAACTTTACTAATGGAAGTTTTATGCTCTTGTTTTTTAGAGATATAGAAAAGTTTCCATGTGAATTAAATCAATATATACATATATATATATATATATCATATTTAATTAAATTATTTAGTCCACTTTTAAACAATTAAATAAATTAAGTATATTCGTAACTAGGTACGTACCTACGTACTCTACATAAGTTACCTTTCGAAATATAATTAAATAATTAATTTATGTAATATTATTGGAAATGCAAAATAAGCATGGGGTCTATATAATAAATATACAAAATATAATTATCCTGAGATTATATGTTGCTTTGTACACATATTTCTCTGAAACTATTCCTCTATTTTTAAACAGGGTTTTTTTCCTTATTTAGAGCATCCCCAAAAATTCGTATAGCTACTATACAATGTCCTACTTACTTGTGATTTAGAAATTTATGGAATAATTTAATTTTAAAATGGCTGCTCCCAAACAGTTTGTACTTACATTATACGTTTTGTACTTACGTTACATTATATAATTAAATTTATTTTAAATCTTGTATTATAAAATATGTGACATTATGAATTATTCTGAATAAATTGAAATTAAAATAGATTAACACATACCGTTTAGATTTCAAGCTTACTCCTTGTCACAAATAGTTCAAAAAATCTTGAAATCTTGTTGAGAATTATGATATAGACGCTCAAATAGTTAGCAATTGCAATGTGTTTGATAACAAATAATTTTGTTGCGTAAATAGAAGTAGGTAGCTACTTAAACAAATATTCTAATATAGTTGACGCAGTTTGTTTACAAACAAGGAACCGGGCGCCAATAGCGTGCAATAAAAGCTTTGATTTTACTTACTGTGCCAAGTTAAAGCTTTACCGAATGTACTGAATTAAAAATAAATGTGTCAATTTGTTGGCTAGGTTATCGCTAGATTCAAGTTTTTGAAAAATCCAGTCCGATAAGTTATACATAAACATCCGAACTTTACTAGTACTAAAGGCGGCAAAAACATTTTCATGTTGTTAGTAATAATATTTGATGCATAAGAACCATAATAACTTCAGTATTCTATTTTGTTCACGAAAAATCCTAAAATTAATAAATACATGTATAAGAAATACTCATTAGCCTAAATAAAGTACACAGAAAATAACAACAACGGGACAACAACGATGTATAAAATAACGTACGGGACTGCCTGCTGACTGATTTTGAGAAATTGATGTTTTAGCCTGCTAACCGGTATTGAAACAGCTTGGTGGGTTATAGCTCTATATCTCTATGACAGGGGATGAGGTTGATGAAAAGAATAAAGTGGTACTGTAATAGGATGACTGTGTTACTCACTTCTTAAGCATGAAAGCTTTGCTGAGCTCCTTCAGGACTGTGGAGACGATAGCACCAGCGGCTGGAACCGCCAGCACAGACGCATCCATGCAGACGGAGAGAGCAGCCGGCGCCAACACCCCCAACCGGCCGAGTCTATAACCATCCTTTGACATAACTCTCAACTCCACTAACAGTGCTTGTCTTAAGATTCTGCACGCACACGACCGTAACCGCAAAGCGATCTGCTTCGCGCGCTGTTTCAAACTTGAATGCGCACTCGACCGCTCGCTAGTCACCACTCGACCCGCATGCCGTTGACTTGACCATAAGCTGCCTGTAAGTGCTAATAACAGTCATGACAAACTCCAGGTAGGTGCTAATCTTGTTTTACATTTTACGCACGGCCGAAGGGTATATGAGGGTGTGAGATTGTTTTTAGGTTTCTGTACTCAAAGAGAACGTCCATCTGCCTGTCCGTCTGTCTGACTATCTGTCCGTCTGTCACTAGGCTGTATCTCAAGAACCGTAGTAGTAAGACAGTTCAAATTTTAACAAATGATGTATTTTTGTTGCCGCCTAGTATAGCAATAGTGATAGCATAAGGCTTCGGCACGCACCACTGACTGTGTTTATCAAATAGCGCTTTAAACGAAAAACATCGTGAGGAAACCTGCACGCCTTAGAGGTATCAACGATGCTCTCATCGGCTTGGAACTCTTCGAGAGGCAATTTATAATATCTTCCATCTTCAAATGTAGACTTCACACCAAATAGTCGCAATTAATATCTTTAATCTTTAAACACTGCAGTCTACTTTCTACGCAATAGACAACTTGACTTTACGAGTCGCTGTTGCCGCACTTGACAATGAAACAATGATTTCAACGCATGAAGCTTTGGTTGCGATATTTCGGATTACCTCAGATCAGGTTCGTAAACAAGCTTGACGCTGCAGTCGTGGGTATATTACCGATAATTAAGTACCTATTTAGAGAACCTTTTGAGAAACTTTGTGGCAAAAATCAATTCTATAAAAGTCGCCCGCTAAAGCTATTTAGTTGTTTATATAATTAAATAACGCAACTTCATTGTAATGGATTGAGTCTTACGTAACACGAACCAAAGCGTTTCTTAAGTTAGTACTCATTATATGAAACTACACATAATAAAACTTTAAGAGGTTGCCAAAAAAGCAGCTGACTTTAATTTTAAAGCCAAATAGGTTTAAGCCGCGCAGCTCCCGTCACCGGAGGTGTTTTTTCTCTTTTTATTTCATTACAGGTTAGCCCTTGACAGCAATTTCACCACATGGTAAGTTATTATGCCATCTACGATGGTAGCGAGCTAACCTGCTAGAGGTATGGTACTCGTACTTATAAGCCTTATTCCTACCGTTTTCTACACGACATCGTTCCGGAATGCTAAGTCTCTTGGCGGCATGTCTATGCCAGTAGGGTGGTAACGACCGAAGCCTCTCACTGGACAAAAATCGATCCTGTCGGTTTAATTCGCATTGTACAGGTTTTAGATAAATTCAAGAAAATTACTAATGTGAAAACCTATAACTAATAAATAAAAAACCGACTCTTCATATTAAACTAAGCTTTATGTCCTATATTTTCCATCCGGAAAAAAACAAATTGGATTCAAGTAGGTACTTACCCACTAAAAGTTGATGCATATTTTAGAACGGTATCCACATAGCGACGTTGCAAAAAAGCCATTGACTTTATTTTTAAAACCAATCATAAAGGTTCAAGCAGCATGGTTTGCGGGCGCAGTTTTTCAATGGCGTCAGTATAATGAAGTCGTAATGTTTCTTACCCTAAGTTTAAGTAAAGTTTCTGTCAGAAAATATTTTTCTAGATTCACTACCGTACAACTGAATGAAATAAAGTTATAATTATGTTATATATTTATTCTGATAAATGCTAACAATACAAATTTTTATATATATATCATCGCTTCGCATCGCATCGCATCGTGATTTTTACGTCGTGTTAGTAGTTAGTTATATTTTGGTTAGCGCATTGTGTAAAACTTGACTTCACGTTCGGGGGGGCAGAGTTTGGATCCCAACTCGCACCTCTAACTTTTCTAAGTTGTTTGCGATTTACGTAATTAACATATCACTTGCTTCAACGGTGAAGCAAAACAACGTGAGGAAACCTGCATGCCTGAGAGTGCTACATGTTCTGTTTCTGTTTTCAAAGGTGTGTGGGTTCCACCAATCCGCACTGGGCCAGCGTGGTTGACTACGGCCTTCAGCCCTTCTCATTGCTGGAGGAGACCCGTGCCGTGTAGTGGGCTGATAATGGGTTTATATGATGATGATGAAATACATAAACAAAAAAAACTAACCTATGTCCTTATTCACTTGATATCGGAGTCGTAGACATATGGTGTGCACTCTGTGATGTAAAAATTACGAAGACCGTTGGACTTTGCTTGTGAAGCGGGCCCATATCAAACAAGACTCCAATATCACAGAGAAATGCGTTCTAGACTGACTGCGCTTCGATAATCTTCAACACGAGCCAATAGACAATAGTGGATACATATATGTCAAAACCTGGAACGCATAACCGTGAACGCTTCGAGATAAACCAAGCGATGACGATTTGTTTGTAAACACTGCGAAGAAAAACTTTTTGTATGGAATCTCCTTCCAGATTTCTTACGTCACCCGTAGTGCTAACATGCACACCACGAGTTAACTATGTCTATCATTTTCACACTCTATTTCTATGATATCAGACCAAAAATGGTTAGATTTGATTTCACACAACTTATTTAGGTACAACAAGATAAGTTTTAAAACGAACTTATCATTGCTTAAAATTGCAAACAAAGGGTAACTTGTAGCTGTATTAAAAATGAACATACCTACGTTACATATCATGCTTATATATCTACTAGATATATGCTACATATTATTCAAAGTGTACGTATCAAATAGATAAGGTTTCTTTAAGTATGAAGTCACTTGATGCATTGTTAACGCGGTTTCAATAAGACCTATAATATCGCGTCAAGTAAAAAGAACGCCGACCGATCTTGAATCAGTGAATCTTTAAATTGTACTTATAAAATAAAATTTGCACACGCTGTCTACATTCAGATCTTTAAATCTACACCAAAAAATGTCATTCTTAGCAATAAATAGAATTATTCAAGCATATTATAGGAGAGAAAAGCAAAAAAAAAACAAAGTTTTGTAATGTGATGTCGTAGCAAACATGAAACGCCGGCATGCACTTAACCTAACTTTTCTGTAATTTAAATATATCGCCGGTGAAGGAAAACATCGCAAGGAATCCTGCATCCCTGAGAGTCCTCCATAATGTTCTCAAAGGCGTGTGAAGTCCACCTTACTAGAATAATTCCTATGGCAATGTAGAAAACTCCCGCTGCATGGCAGTTTAATCGACAATGCTCTTTTTACGTGAAGCAAGTTATAAAACCTATATAAACGCGTCCTGACGCGTAACCGTACCATTTACTGTAGGTACGTTTGTTGTTATTGTTACGTTTTCCAGTAAGAAAATATAACAATCAAGTGTCCATTTTCAATTACATAAAAAAGTCTTCCTGCTTCATGGTTAGCGACTTCAAGGTAACTTCTATACATACTTCTATAGCTAATACCCATCCCGCTGCACCTTCCTCCTTTTACATAGCTGGTTTTAGAGCGTTAATTTTTTATTAACCAATGTTGATGATCATTTCCGTAATTGACAGTTTAACGTACCCTCCGCACGAGGAGTTCCTTAGATTTTTTCACCCTAACGAAGTGTTTAAGATAAGTAATTTATTTTACTAGATCACAGCAAGATACCAAATAGTAATAGGTACTCATCTTCATTTTCTTAAGGCCATAGTCCAACGATTACTAAGCGGACTAAAACTTCGTAAGATCTAATCCACCCACCATAGTCATCACTACTCCAAAGAAGATGAATACGTCACAGGCCAGTCAGATAATTGATAGATCACATGATAAAATGATTACGTCACGATAAAGTTTAAGACAAGAGGGAGCCAAAAAGATGACCTTTAAATCTTTTTTGGACGTGGGATGTCCCAAAAAAGTTGACGAGGGCCTGGGTTCGATTCTATATTGATATAAGTATCAAATACTTTACGAAAAAAAACTCGAAGGTTGTGCCTCTCACAAACACTTTTCTTAATATTGTGATTTTTCAATCAGGATGTTTCCTTCTTTTTTTGAAATTTTAGTTATTATAATCACGTGTAGAATTTTTAGGTAAATCTTTTTTCCTCTTCTATTGTTATTATTATAAAGAGGAAAGATTTTTTTTATTTGTTTGGTTTATTGTTTTCATAGGTACACAACCTATGAAAATTGTGCCTTTGAAATTCATGACTTGGCGTGCGAAAACTATTATTAATATATATATATTATTCATTCCAATCGAAAATTCAATTTAGAAGTTTAAGAACTTGAAAGACTAAACCTAAACAAAACAGTTATTTCTAGATATTTTATTATTTTACTAGGTGAATTGAAAAGTTCATTTTAAAAACCACGCTTCATATTTTATAACACAAATACACAACCTAAAAATATCATTAGAAATTCAATGCTTCACGTCTCTTAAATTAACTGTTGCTTTAAAAACAAAAACAAACACGGACGAAGTCGCCGTTAACCGCTCGTATAGTATAATTTGAATTAAAAAAAATCGCTCGAATTATCTATGAGGATCGTTAAAACATTCTCCGCATCTCTCGTTCATATCGCTGTCGTTTTGAGTTCGTACGTCAAAAAAGATTTACTTGAAAAATATGTTAACACTTAGTTAATCCAATGTTATAGATGTAGATAAGTTAGTTACATTGTAAATAGAAATACTGTGTCCAATAGATATATTTATTGCACATTGACAGACAAATTCGTCCGAGTTGTTAGCCGTAAAAAGCTTAATGAGCAATTATTTTTCACCACATCCTTTCAGTGACGCACTGAGAACGCGACGGGAATACGTATTAGGCAAATCTCGTGTAACAAAGGATAGAGAAGCCTTATATGGATAGCACGGCATCTTTTTTAAGGAAGGTCAACAAACAAGAACGAGTCACGTAGACCCGGCGAACTACGGAGAAGCTGAGAGGTCTCCGCTCTGATTCATTTCCTGGTCAATTTGAGAGTTCTGTACGAAATAATTGTCATACCCATAATCATGATATTTATAAAAACTTGTTGTTTACTCGCCTTTGTAATGGGGCATGTACAGATGTCACAGCCTACTTGCTACTAGCGGTTCACGATTTCATTCACGTTTTATTCATAAAAGTGAATAATAGCCTAGCTTCCGCAATCCTAAACTTGCCATCTAACGCAATTTTTATTTGCTTAATGGACCGGTGGTGTTGCTATTAGCGTTTTTAAAGATTAATCTTTAAGATTTAATGCATACAAATTTGGTAACGAATGATAAATATTTAAACGCAAAGAATTAAAAGTCGTCATTAACTTCATAAAATTTATTTATTTCGATTATTTACTACCGTTTATGACGGTTTTTTACAAATCCCGTGGGAGCAGTTTGTTTTCCCAATATTTTATTAAAACGTAGCTACCTATATTATGTACATCTCATTTCAAAACGTGACTAGACACAATAAACACAAATCAAACACCATATGCATTTATATACGCTACGAATCACTCAAGGCCGTCCTTAACGATATTGTTATTATCATTTCCTTGCCCTGACGATTTAGAATCACCGGAAGTCAAACTACAAATCCAATTGTGAAATTTATTTTGTAACATTATTCTAAGTGTTGAATCGCAATCCAAAGATTTCGAACGCTTTCTACTCTCTGAACGGCATTGATTTAGCTCCGCAACTAAATTTCGTCTAGAAATAACCATAAAATCATCAGAGTTTGAACGAACTTTGTATCCAGATCTTGCAGGAATCTTATTTTGTGGTCGTATATGTCTAAAGCCCGAAATTCCGGAGAGTTCTCCCAGTTGTTGTCGACGGAATCTCATTCGAGGCACGTGCCGATCCCCTTCCTCCCGCCGAGCTAGCCAGTAGTGATGAGTGATCGGGTCCCGAGGCCCCCAGTGTCGAGAAGGCCTAAACGATGACTTCAGCTTCTGCAATAAAGACAATGGTACTTCCTCAACTGTTTAGTTCCTCGAGTACTCGACATAAAACAAGGAAATACTACGGAGGCAAATGATTGTTAAACGAGGTCCCGCGTATTAGGACATTTGCGGATAATAAATACGACACTTCGCATGCGTAAATTTTCGCATAGACAAATATAAAGTAACACAAAATAATTACAGCATTTATAAGTGTGGGCTACTCTTGCGGAGTGCTTACATTTAAATGAAGAATTGTCAATAATTAGGTATATAAATATAAGCGGAATGATAGCCTAGTGGACATTGCTTCGGCTTTCGTGAAGTCCGAGTTCGAGCCCCGGAACGCATCACTGATTTTACGGAGTTATGTGCGTTTTTAATACAAGCAATTTAAAAATCACTTGCTTGAAGCAATTTAAATACCACTAGCAGTAAAGGAAAACACCGTGATGAAACCTGCATGCCTAAGAGTTCTCCAGAATTTTTTCATCGGCGTGTGAAGTCCACCCATCCGAACTTAGCCAGCGAGATGGACTGCGGTCTAAACCCTTCTCATTTTGTCGGAGACCTGTGTCCTAAAGTTGTTCGGTAATACATTAAGAGTGCCTCGAATTGTCGTGAGATATCATAATTAGAATTAAATCTCTTTAAGCCGGAGTCGTTTAAATAAATTCATAGAAAATGCATAAATAAAAATAACTTAAATAATTAAATTAAAAAAAAAATATATAAATTAAACCATCTAGCCCCAAAGTAAACGTTGTTTGTGTTTTGGGTAGGCTAAGATGACCAATGAATATTTTAATGAATAATATTATCTTATCTGTGAAAAATTGTTATTAGTTTTAAGTCAACATATTTATAAACTATTTTTAATTACAGCTGTTGGTTTTCCAATTCAAGAAAAAATAACTATGAGCTTTTGTATCACTCAGAATCCTAGCTAAAATCGCTCTTGGCAGGTTCCCAGTCGATGCGCCATGGTGTAGGTGTCGAGCGTCGTGTAACTGTAACCACACCAGACCGGAACAAAGCATAGCAACAATGCTGCTTAGCGGCAAAAATAAGAATGGCGGTAGTACTTGCCCGAACGAGTTCTATAACAAAAAGCTGTAATACTACGCTATAGCTCTACTACCTATTATAAATCTTACCCCCAAAAGATCATACTGGACTTGTTTCGCTACTGATATAGCAGCAAAAACGAAAAACAGGACAAACACTGCACTGATGCTTGCGGCGATGCCTGCTGACTCCCACGGGGCTTCGAGCCATTCCGGGTTGTTTATAAAGCAGACGACGATCCACCAAAGCATAATCGGCGTTATGATACCAGGAACTGAACACCAGCCCCACACCCAGCACTTTGGCAGCTTACTTCCAAGGAGGAACTCGATATCCTCAACTAACGCTTTCCATCCTGAAGAAAAAAGATATAAATATAAAAATATACTACGACAATACACACATCGCCATCTAGCCCCAAAGTAAGATGACAATATCTTTATGACAAGGTTGCCTAGAAAGAGGCCGCTCCGCTCTCATCTCACACAAGATAGAACAAAGATTGTTAAATTGTAATACGATGTTGGAAAAGAGCAACTACTGAGTTTCTTGCCGGCTTCTTCTCGGTAGAAACTGCCTTCCGAACCGGTGATAGAGTCACTACAAACGTCTGTTTGTCTTAGCGTTTCAAAAGTGACGTTGCAAAAGTGCTTATTGCCTACTTGAAATAAATGAATTTTGGCACTTTAAGGCCTCAATGTCCATCGGTTCTCCGAGCTATGTGCCCTGCCCATTGCCACTTCAGCTTCGCGACTCGCTGAACTATGTCGGCAACTCTATATCCTCTACGGATCTGCTAATTTCTGTTTTGCATGCAGAGACACTCTTAGCATAGTTCTCTCTATCACCCGCTGATTGACTCTGAGTTATGAGGCGGTAAGCGACAACGTTTCGGATCCGTAATCACTGTTCGAAGTTTGCAAGTATTTGCCTCTTAATCTTAATTTTTGTATTGGGGGAATATAAAAATATTTATACTGGCGTTAAACCAATTTAGTGAATGTCAAGGGCTTTTCGAGGCACAAGGGTAGGCACTAGACAGTGGCAAATTCTGGGCTGCCTGAGAATTTCCTAACAGAAAACGTCGGGGTTTTCTGGGGGCGTGTTTTTATGGGAATGGAAATTTATATTCAATGCTCCACATTTATGAAGCGTAGCGTTTTCTCTGACTCGGTAGTTTTAGACCTTTATTCTGCAGATTTAAGTTTTAATGTATGATTCGCTAATTTTATTAATCCAAATATTATTTTTGCAATGTTGTTTTTAAATTTCAAATCTAATAGCAAAATTTTATTAATCTTAATTATAAAATATCATCTAAATAAATTAAATAGCCCTGTAGGGCTAAGAAGCGAGTCTTAGACTTACAGGGCTAAGCTAAGAGATACTTGTCTACTCAGTTGTCTTATGTCATATAAATAGGACAAGAACATAGTAGACATAATTATCTTAGGGCGGGCGTGTTAGCCCCACAAGTTTATACGTTCTTACCGTAAATGAACACGAAGGCAAAAATTTCTACCACGGTGGTTATGACCACGAGGCAAGGCACCACGACATCTTCCATCAACGCCAGAGCAGAGTGCCCAATCATAAACATTGCGAGAGCCCCCACAGCGCCTAACACGGAGCTGCCCATAGATATGTGTCGCCACTTGTGGCCTCCAACACGACGGAAGCGATCGTACAGTGGATATAATAATGTTAGCTGTAAGAAGACACTTATAAAGAGTTGCAATTCATATTTTTTTCAAGTTCAATCCCGGCACTTCTTACTTTTCTAAGTTATGTGCGTTTTAAGTAATTATGTCCAGCTAATTCCAAAGTCCAAATATCACTTGCTTCAACGGTGAAGGAAAACATCGTAAGAAAACCTGCATGCCTGGGAGTTCTACGTAATGTTCTCAAAGGTATGTTGAGTCCACCAATCCGCACTGGGCCAGCGTGGTGGACTACGGCTTGACCCCCTTCTCATTGTGGGAGACCCGTACCATGTAGTGGGTTGATATGATTCATGCTCTTTAACTAAAAACTAAGTAAGCCACTGCAGGAAATATATAGCATTATCAAACGAAGCTATCTACGTACCATTGTAATCATTCCTGAGAACGATATCATAGAGAACATGAGTATGGTCCACACGGTGCCTAAATTCTTTTCGGCGGATACCTTATAGATCTGGACAATCAAGGCCAAGCTATTTGTCTCCTTGTCGCCGGTACCTCCCACCGCGAACCAGAATAGTATACCAAGCCAGCCAAACAGAACATTCGCGCCAACAACAGTTAACGTAGTCCTGGAAATATAACGTAAATTAAATGATTATCTTTATACAATATTTAAATTAGGAAGTAAATTATTAGGTTGGATTTGTTTCAGTAGATTGACGGATAAAAGCAGAGAGTCTACCCATTTTATTTCACCTTTAAACCCCTCAACCTGCTCTGGTTTTCCTTATCCTAAGGTTGCCTGGCAGGGATAACTACTAAGCGATAAGGCCGCCTTTTGTATACTGCTTCTGTCTGTGATTTTTTTTATTCTTCTTCTGTATTTTTTGTGTGCAAATAAAGAGTGTTTGTTAATTGCGTAACGATAAATAACGTTTAAGAAATGAACGCTTTTATAGAAAAGAGAGATGACGATATAAGTAATAAAGCAAGAACAGAAGTAGTTGAAATAATGCGTTATATATATTTTATAAAAAGTAAACTTCTAACTAAACTAAACTGGTAGATAAATAAAGTGTATCTCGGAAAACAGGGACCTCGTCCCTAGCAAACTAAATGAGAAGAAAGAAATAGTGTTTAGTTCTGCTAAGCGTAATTAAGTACTTCAATAAATTAGATGACGTGACTGATATAGTAAATTGCTTCGTAATAAAACGTCCATAGAACTCACCATTGAACATTAGTGTTAGCGTATATTGAATCGCCAGAAGAAACGAGGTAGCCCCCAGCGATCTGATTGGACAGTAGAACTTGCACCATCGCGCTTTGCCAAATGTCCGGTCGCACGAGGTTAACCCAATCACTACTATTGGCCATTGATGAAACCTCTCGTTTATTCCCGACGTACGAACATATAATGATACCCAGCAAGAGAACGAGAAATCCAAAAGCATAAAATAACCTTTTCATAAGTTTTACTGGATTGTAAAGGCTGTAAAAGATTAATGGACGAAAATATATAAACGTTTCATTACCATACATTTGTTTCACTTAATTATATCGGATAAGTTGCCTAGTAACCACAGTGATAGTGATTGCCCTGTTCTGGTTACCTGTGTATCTATAAGGTAAACATAATAAGCGGTGACAGCCTTAAGGGCTAGCCTAGGGCTTCGGCGTCCGTTTCGGAGCGACGCATTTCGAACCCTGCCACGCAGCTTTAACTTTTCACAGTTTTTGCGTTTATTACTATACTATATTCAATTAAATAATAATAAATAAATATACTACGTCAATACACACATCGCCATCTAGCCCCAAAGTAAGCGTAGCTTGTGTTATGGGTACTAAGATAGCGGATGAATATATATATATATTTTTCTAATATAATACACATTAATACTTATTATATACAGATAAACACCCAGACACTGAAAAACATTCATGTTCATCACACAAACATTTTCCAGTTGTGGGAATCGAACCCACGACCTTGGACTCAGAAAGCAGGGTCGCTGCCCACTGCGCCACTCGGCCGTCAAATATCACCATAATATTCTCAAAGGCGTGTGGAGTCCCTATACGCACATCATCATCATCATCATGCCAGCGTGGACTACGGCTTAAGCCCTTATCATTCGGGAAATAGTTATGTGCGTTCTAGATTTAAGGAATAAAATATCACTAGCTTTAACGGTTAACAAAAACATGGTGAGGAAACCCGCACGCCTGAAAGTTTTCGATAGGCGTGTGAAGTCTATCTAACCGCACTTGGGTACCGTGTATGTAATCGTACTCCACGATGTAAGCCCTCATTACCAGAGGAGACCCGTGCTTCTAGAGAAGATAATTGCTATTAGTAATATAAGTTAGGTACCAAGAATAATATAACAAGTACACCTGTATCTATAGTTGCATACATGAATAAATAAACAATCTGGCCCCAAATTTCGATAGCCGGTCACCATACTAATTAGGTATGTATTGTTTACAAAATAAATATTAAAACAAAGAGCTATAAAATAAGCCCACTATGTAGGTACTCACATAAAAGGAAACAGTATCCAAAGCGCTATAACAATAAATGCCAGTGCTATATAATATTCTGGCTGTTCACCAATAGGAGCCAAAAATGTTTCACTGAAAGTATTAATTAACATAAATGAAAATAAATTGCAATAGAGAGATATAATATGTTAAAATTTATGTTAATACAAATCCGCTTTAAACTAAATTTGCGAACCAGGATAACAAATGTATTGTTCTTTTCACAGTGTACTTCTGTAGATTTTTGGACCAGTCAATTTAATTGAGTTCACAGATTCATATAAAAATGATTCAAAACTGTACACGTATATATAATCGATTTAGAAGTAGGTAGGTCACGTAATTTTGTAGATAGCACTAAAAGTTATGATCCTAGAACCTTTTTATTGAACCAACAATATCTTTTCAAAATATTTCAGCTTGCGCAACTTTTTTTTAAATTCATTATAAGTTAGTATTTGACTGCAATCTCACCTTGTGGTAAGCGATGATGCAGTCTAAGATGGCTAGAAACCTATAACCTGAACTCTCGGAATGCTAAATTGCTCTCGAGCGCTTGCTTGCTTGCTTGGCGGCACTTCTGAGTCTGTAGCGGGTGGTAACCGGCTTCGACTGAAGCCTCTCACTTGATCAGACCAGGGCATTTAAGAAATTATAAATTACCAACCAAATTGCCCCTGCCGAAGTTCGAACCCGGGACCTCCTACTTAAAATCACAATGCTCACCGCTGCGCCCGGGAGATCGTCAAACTCGCTCCAGTGCAGTCAAACTAACTAACTAACTAATCCGTAGGAATATCACTAAAGTCTCAAAATATCAGCAGGAAAAAACTATGGATATACAATATACATACTTACTTTAAACAGCTCGTTGCATTGTTAACAATGTCTACATCGCCTTCCTGTAAATAAAAGGTATGTCTAGTACACAGAATTAAGAACATACAGAAACCGTGTGCACGACTAATATTAAAGCATCAAAAACACTCCAGTTTAGAATGGTTTCTCGAACAAACGGTTGGTCACTGCATACCATTTAGCAGTTGACAGTATTTATTTTACATCTAATGTTCTAAGCGTTCACTACAAAATTGAGCTAGCAACATTCCGCGAGTGTAAAGTGAGACGTGCGCGGGGAGTTCCACTGTTATTTGACACAATGCACTGCATACAATAATGACTGAATGAGGATTCTAGGTCCATTAGTCCGAGCATCAGAAAGAAGTGGAACTTCATTGGTTTGTTTGAATACAATCGTCATCACCCTCAGCCTATTACTACCCCAATGATAGGCTATACTAGGTTTGGCTACTCTACCAGATAAATAGATTTAGAGCGCGGACTGTCTACGCTGGTACCTATCTAAAGATGCAGGCTTTGATGACAGCACTGTTATAACGTTTAACATGTTATTGCCCGGTCTAAGATGCTCTTCAAAGCACGAAGATAATCAACTTAACTCAGGGCTGATACCACGAATTATCTACATGAAATATTTTATAATTTTATGGTACCTACTCTCATCTGAACAAACGTGAAACCTGGAAAACCAATTAAATTCATAAATCAGCTAATTTACCTGTGCCTCTAAAACAACTGAGCACTCAGTTTTGGTAATAGGATTGTTAAGTATGTAAAATATATAGGTGATAGATATCGCTATATATATGACCGTATACAAAGCGGCTATAAATGATATCAGCAATCTAATAAATCCAACACCTGGAAAAAAAAAAAAAAAAAAATTAGTAGTACTCGTACTTATAATGCACAGAATTATTAAGATTATACAATATTAATACAGAGACTCGTAAACGACTATATTGAAGCATCAAGAATCACTCCACTTTAGTAGTGTTTTATATTTTTTTATTTTTTGTTTCTCGAACAGGCGGTTAGTCGCTTCATTCCATTAAGCAGTTGACAGTAATTATTTTACCTCTAAAAGTCTAAACGTTTACCATAAAATGGGGGAAATGGGAAAAGTTTATAGCTAGCAACATTACGCGGGTGTGAAATTCAAATTCAAATTAAAATTCAAATTCATTTATTTCAAGTAGGCCTACTTTATAAGCACTTTTGAAACGTCAAGTATGCATGTTTGTGTGACTCTACCACCGGTTCGGAAAGCAGATTCTACCGAGAAGAGCCGGCAAGAAACTCAGTAGTTGCTCTTTTCCAACATCAACATTTACAATCATTTGGCTATCTTGCGGGAGATGAGAGCGAGGCTGGCTGCTTCCATTCTACCTTGTCATTGAGGAATTCATCAAATGTATAGTAACCTCGCTGTACTAGATGCGTTTTTACACATTTTTTAAATGTATGCATTGGTAGGTCAAGAATTTCCTTAGGAATCATGTTGTAAAAGCGTATACTCAACCCCACAAAGGAGTTCTGCACCTTTCGCAGATGATATGCAGATATCACTAATTTATGACCGTTTCTGGTAAGTCGATTGTTAATTTCAGCTTTTGATTTATAAAGAGTAATATTTTGCCTCACAAAGACTATATTATTATAAATGTATTGCGAAGCTACTGTAAGAATACCTATTTGTTTAAATTTTACACGAAGCGATTCGCGTGATCCAAGTTTATATATTGATCGTACGGCTCTTTTCTGTAGTATAAATATACTTTCAATATCTGCAGCTTTTCCCCACAGCAAGATCCCATAGGACATAATACTGTGAAAGTATGCGAAATAAACAAGCCTAGCTGTTTCAACATCGGTAAGCTGTCTAATTTTCCTGATTGCATATGCAGCTGAGCTGAGTTTACTCGCTAGGCTTTCTATATGGGTACCCCACTGTAGCTTACAATCTAAGGTCACTCCTAGAAAAACAGTGGAGTTTTCTATTTCAAGTGTTTCTCCATTTATTATGATGTTTTTATCAATTTTTTTTACGTTAGGCAAAACAAATTCCAAACACTTGGTTTTTTTTGCATTTAAAAGTAAGTTATTAACAGTAACCAGTCTGACACATGTGACAAAGCACGGTTTACGTCGTCAAAATTATCTTTGTTTCTATCAGTCTTAAAAATGAGAGATGTATCATCTGCGAACAGTACAATCTCACAAGTGCCCCTAACATGGTGTGGCAGATCATTTATATACACCAGAAACAATAAGGGACCCAAAATTGAGCCTTGTGGGACACCCATTAAGGCAGATGATCCCTTAGACTTTATGTCTTTTACGCATACCCTTTGAACTCTATCACTTAGATAAGAGGCAATTAAATTGAGTGCAACGTTTTTGATGCCATAGTGGCTTAGTTTTAATAACAACGTTTTGTGTTCAACGCAATCGAACGCTTTGGACAGATCACAGAAAACACCAATGGCATTCTGCGAACGTTCCCAGGCATCGTAAATATGTTTTATGAGTCTTGCGCCTGCATCCGTTGTACTACGACCTTTAGTGAAGCCGTACTGCTCCGGATGAAGTAAGTTATTTACATTAAAATGATTTAAAAGTTGATAAAGTATAATTTTTTCAAAGACCTTACTAAGAGTTGGCAAGATTGAAATAGGCCTGTAATTGTTAAGGTCATTTTTATGACCGGATTTAAAAAGGGGTATTAATTTACTACATTTCATTAGGTTCGGAAAAATACCCATATCAACACATTCATTAAAAATTACAGCTAGATAAGGGGCAATAACGTCAATAATGTTAGAAATGACCATCACCGACATACCCCACAGATCACCGGTTTTTTTCAACTTTAATAACCTGAAATTCTTTACAATATCTATTGCAGATATATGTTTAAAATTAAATAAAACATTGCACTCTTTAACATTATCTCTCAATATACGCTGAGCTGCTATTGGTGAAGAGCTTAGAGAATCTGTTAACAAAATGGGAACATTCTGAAAGAAGTTTTCGAAAGTATTAGCAACCTCCCTGTCAGACGTCACTTTATTGTTATCAACAATAAGTTCAAAATCCACATCACGAGATTTAGTTTTTCCTGACTCGTAATTAACTATTTTCCAGGTTGTTTGTATTTTGTTATCAGATTTCATTATACTATGTTTAATGTGTAGCGATTTCGCATTAGTGCAAACATTCTTAAATATTTTAGAGTATTTTTTTACGTGTTCTACGAAAGTTGGAGTATGATTAAATTGTTTTTCATCATACAGCTCATACAACTTCTCCCTACTTTTATATATACCTACAGTAGCCCAGTCACTAAATTTTAATTTATTACTGACATTGATGTGCTTAAAGTTGAATACTCTATTAAATTCGTTGTTTATAGTATTAAATAGTGCACTATAGAGACTATCCGGATGAAAATGTTCGCACGCAATACCAGGGATTTTCATGTGAGGTTAGACGTTCGCGGGGCGTTGTCACTATTTTAGACGCAATGCACTGCATGCAGTAATGCCTGAATGATGACTCTGTCTGTTCTTAATTCTGTTTTACTAGATACCTATAATGACTTAATGATTACCATTAGGCTGACTATCATCCAGTGATCAAAGCGTTGAAAGCACTATTATTTTTAAATCACACTTGTATAAGACATACATCGATGTCACTAAAATAAAAATAGGTTATAATTTCTAAAACAAGAGTGTCAAATAACACCTACCCATTGCTTTAAGCGTAGACTGTCTTCCAAAATCTTAAGATTTTGCACTAAAAATGCTTGGAATACGTTATAAGTAACTACTTTACTATTTAAATCCAGTCGTTGCGTACCTAGGTTCCTATCGAGGCATATACTAAGAATTAAAAAAAAACCAACGTTTTAACTACATCTTAGTCCTGCGATACTTGTAAAATAATTAATTTAATTAAAGTTGTTAAGAATGCCCCATAGCGTAAAATAAAAATCATTGTTTAAAATTTAAGACTTTTTGGAAAATAAACGATTTGATTAGCAGTATATTATCATTATCTGTGAAACTTATTAAACCTTTGAAAAACGGCACGGCCCTCCATATTCCCACAGCGTCTTGTTGGCTCAGTTGCCCTACAGCTAGTTGGAGTAATACACCAGGAAGCGCTATAAGCAACGCGGCAACTGTCGTCACCAACGCACTGGTTATGCCTCCATAGCGAAAGGCATCGCGCGGTGCTCGCCAGCTGCTGTTGAAACTTAGAGCCACGGCCAGCGTGCATAGGTGAGGCTGAATCGATCGCCAACTTAACACATTCTGTAATCCATGAACTAAAATTACACAATGAATTCCTTATATAAGGTACGTAAGCGGTATAGTCTACTGGGTAAGGCTTCGGCTTTCCTCTCTTGGAGACGGAGTCCGAGCCCCGGCACGCACCACTGACTTTTCGAAGTTATATGCGTTTTTTGTTTATGCAATTTAAATATCACTTGTTTTAATCGGTGAAGGAAAACATCGTGAGGAAACCTGCATGCCTGAGCGTTCTCCATAATGTTTTCAAAAGCGTGTGAAGTCCACCAATCCGAGATGGCCAAGCGTGGTGGACTTTGGCCGAAACCCTCCGGCTTCTGAGAGGAGACCCCATGCCTTTTAGTGGGCAGGCAATGGGTTTATGCCGATGATGATTAGGCGTATGCCAAATTATTTATTACTTAATTGTCTGTCCTTCTTCTTCTTTAGGCGCTGTTTAATTTTTTTTTGGCCATTAGATGTATATATAGGTCGCCTAATCTCTCACGAGGCCGCACTAGCGATCCCAGCCCACTCTCTGATGTTGCGCAACCAAGACTTCGAATTGTTTGTCACCTATGTTCTACTCAACTACTGTACCTAAATTTGGCACATACGTAGCTTGCATTCTGGCTTTAAATATATTATTATATTTATAGGATGCTTTTTATTGCGAAACAGCACTGGGTAACTTTCCTGGGGGAAACAAGCCTTTGTAATCTATATTGAGCCATCTCAATCGATTCTGGCAAAACTTTGCACCCTGGAGACGGAAAAAGAATACTTTTCATCTCGGTAATACTAACGGTCTCCACAGAACTTCTGAAAACCCGAAAATAATGTGAATGAAGTTATTTCCATCCGAAGCAACCACATATCCATTGAGCCAGCCGTTTTTCACCAGATGAGACAATTTAAATATAATAATAAATAGGTACGTAAAGTTACTATTAGTAACAAGTTGGCTGTTTTACTAATAGCTGTACAAAAATTCAAAATAATATCACTATAACTGATTCGCGAGTCATAATAAACAATGCGTTTTCTTTCTTCAATCAGAAGAGGCTAATACAAGATAACTATCGATTAGTGATCATTATCAATAGATACCTTAAAGTGATGGATACATGATTTATAGGTAGGTAAAGTTAGAAACCACGTGAAAAACTGTTTTCAAAGATTCTTTCAATCATATGGCTACACACAAATGCGTCAAAATTTTTTGCAGTTTTAACCGTGGCCGTAATGTCAAATTACCAAGGAAATTCAAGGTGCAGTTTAAAGCAATATGTGTATTTCATCGTGACTGAATATTTCGTCATCCTATTGTTATATTGAATCTTAGTCACTACATAACTGAAATAAAACGAATACAAAATAATCATTTTTTTTGGTTTGTATTAAGAGGAAAGTGTATAAATAAAAAGGTTACCTTGATATCGTAAAAACTGATCATCCTTCTTCAAAACTTAGCAACACATGAATGTTCCATAGCGTGAAATCACATAACTCGCATCGATTGATAAAGATGTGCATGGAGTGTATGTTTAAAACTCCGTGCCTGTCCTAGATATCTCCGATAACAAGATATCGGATATGCCGAAGAATCTCCGAGATACTTCACTCTCCACTTATCAGATTTGTGGCGTTCCTCATTTGTTAACGGAGACAGCTATCGCGGAACACTCACATTCATTCACAGTAGAACAGCGAGAATTGTTTACTTAAAAGTTGTAAACAATAGCGCAGTAAATAATAACATGATGGTAATTAATCGGTCAATTGTTTACTAATATCATAGGTGCATCTGCCGTATTGTCGTTGACTTTCATAAAAAGGCAAAAGCCTGAATTTTTTTTTGTATCCTACTAAAAGAGCTTTTAAATTGACGGCCGATTGGCGCAGTGTGCAGCGACCCTTCTTTCTGAGTCCGAGGCCGTGGGTTCGATTCCCACAACTGGAAAATGTTTGTGTGATGAACATGAATGTTTTTCAGTGTCTGACTGATTATATGTATATTATAAGTATTTAAAAATATTATTCATAAAGATATTCATTACTTATCTTAGTACCCATAACACATGCTACGCTTACTTTGGGACTAGATGGCGGTGAGTGTATTGTCGTAGTTTATTTATTTATTTTTAAATGCGAACTCACCTGGTGGTAAGTTGTGATGTCACCTAGAACAAAAGCTGGCTGTTGGGAGTTATAGATAGTTATACTAAATCCATAACGGCATCGTATCTGCACGCTTAATAGCTTGGGTAGTAGTAAATACCTCGCGAGGCTTCGTACGCTGCCACAACAGTAAATTCAGAATATGTTAATTACCTTATTGCCCGAGCTGGGGATCGAAACCGGTGCCACCCTTTTATAGACATAAGACCGCAAAGGTAAGCACTGCGCGTGGGTCATGCCAAGTGTCACCTATAGATCATCATCGAAGGGTTGGGGCCGTAGTCTACCACGCTGGCCAAATGCGGATTGGTAGACTTCCCACGCCCTTGAGAACGTTATGGAGAATTCTCCGGCACGCAAGTTTCCTCACGATGTTTTCCTTCATCGTTTAAAGCACATGACATTTAAATTGCTTAAATTTAAAACGCACATAACTCCGAAAAGTTAGTGGTGGCGTGCCTGGGTTCGAACTCGGTCTCCACGAAAGCAAAACTGAAGCTAGGCCATCACCGCTTCACCTGTAGACCAGTTTTGGGTAAGACGACTAATAAAATCGACAAGAAACAAACGTGATATACTATTTTAAGCAGGACTATCCTGGTAAAATAATTAGGTTTAATGTTTGCATTTTTGGAATATCAAAATGATTGGAAATAATAAGAAAACATTTTTTTTGTAAGCTTTATTGAAAAATTTCTTACCTAGTTCGTAATCTACAATTTGTTTCATAGTATAGAAGATTAAAGTGCACCCAAAGTAGAAATAGAATTTCATGTGAATACCTAAAAATAATTTAATTTTTAATGTACGCCGAAAAATATCTAAACCGTAATATCGACAGATCGTTTTCAAGAAAATATGCAGATTTCGTGTAACAAAAATAAAATAATTACACTTTTCGATATCAATTGAATCGATTGACGACACAACACGTTTTCTTTGAGAGAACTTGAGCACCATCAATCGTGAAGAGAACAAGGAGAAATTTCTCAACAGTTACAATTTTTTTTGAATACAACATCGATATTCTAATGGTAACCTATTACCGTTTCAATAATTTCTCCAAACCATCCCATTGTAAAAATTATTTCAATGCGTTGTGCATTGCCTTTTTTCCATCCCTTTTGCCAATGTGCAACCTAAATTTTCATATCATAGTGGAGATATTATTGGTACCCTATATACCTATTACGCGAATACTGATTGTAGATAATAGTATAGGTAAGACATTTATAAAGCCTAAAAGTACCGTAGGGCAAAAACACCAAGTGCAAATGTCCGTAACATCGACAAGATTCATAATAAAAAAAAAATAATAATACATCGCCCTCATTGAAGCTTAACATCGTTGATTGATTGAAAAATCCCTACTTAGGGCGACCCCTCATTAGCCCGTTGCGCTGCGTCGTCACAGCGGATCAACTCTCAATGTGCCACACCTGCGTTGCAAATACGCGACGCTTTCATATGGCACGTCAATTAAAATATACTTAAAACGAAATAATGGGGGGAACTAATCCGATGGGGTATCCTACAGTATTTATTATAATGGAAAACTTATGATCTATAAGTTTTTCCTGAGATCAATACCTCTAAAGAAGTACCCGTAAAAAGTTACAATAAAAAAGAACGCAGTGGCAGCCGTACCATTAACTGTGTTTACATTTATCGTCAAATGACGTCCTACGCGGCGTACGAACATTTGACATACGACGTTTGACATATGAGTGCCCCAGATCGAAACAACAACTCATACTGTTCATACGCACACATAAATGTATAAATGCGTTTTAATTCGTTTTTGTTAAAGTAATAATTTTTTTTCAGTTACTTTTATTTGAAAACTGAAATGTATTTATTATCTGAAAAATTTAATCATTTCTCTAATTCGAGCATTAGTGAGCCATTTTATGAATGTCCAAGGAACAACTTTCAAAATAATTTGTTAATAGAACCCATAACACAAGCTACGCTTACTTGGGGGCTAGATGGCGATGTGATTATTTACCCATTTTATTATTGTTGCTTTGGCTTCAATTCAATTCTCTTAAAAATTAATTAGAACAGTTGGTTGACGTGAATTATGCATAGAGATAGTTTTTGGGCCGGAGAAGCATAGTTACACAGGCCCCCCCCCCCCCTTTTTAGCCGTAACAAAATGGACAGTTGCATGATTTCATTCAATGGGTTAAAGCTAAAGCGTTATTCTTCTAAAACCCATTTCTTGCGTTATAAATATTAAAATAAATATTCATAAATTTTAAACAAATGATGGCCCACCGTAATTTAATATAGTTTTGACTATTTACCTTTATGGGTGTAAAGCTCGCCGACCTATAAATATCATGGAGTCACAATTAAAAATAGATAAATTGGATACTGCAACATGTTCCAAACTGTATTACAACAGTGTTTCTGCAATGAGGGCGCGTCACAAATAAAACTTATACCTAAAGTTTTAACAACTAATAAGAATACTTTAAAAAAAAAAATATTACGTTATTAAATTGTTAACATATAAAATAATATCTTAACTTATAGTAACATTTGACTAGACAATCTTCAGTTTATTTTCGAAAAGGAACAATATTAAATTAAAAAGGCGGTTAAATGCGAGTAGTACCCGCACCTTGAGATGGTTCCGTACCTTTACACGTTGCATATGTTACCTTTATTTTACATTGCGTACAATAGTTATAGCAAAATAAGTACAATCTGATGTTTGTGTTGGTGCACACAATGTCCACGGCCCTAAGATCAGTTTCTTCTTATATTCAGATTGTACCTACTACTCGGTTTGAACTACGCACGTGTGACAAACTAGTATTATGCGTGCGCACAAGGGTAGTATTCATTAACACACAATTTTCCGCAATTTAACTAGCTTCCGAGAAAAAGCGACAGGCGATCGATAAGGCTACCGCATACGAGATCTGCTTGTGTAATTCAGGTACGGAACCCTACATGTAATAGTATTGAAATAGTAAAATCATACAATAAATGCTTAACTCATTAAGGTACGTAGTATAATCTTAAAATGATCTATAAATCACAAACATTGTATATAATGATAAAAATAAATAATTATAAAATAGGACATGGACCGAGTTTACAACATCGATTATATGTTCTATTACCGCTACGTCATATTATATAGTAATAGTATAAAAACAATTACACATTTAGCCGGATGATTTAATCCGTTATGATAAATATTCGCAAAGGATTTCTATATTGCACAAATTATTATAAGGGAATGTAGCCATACTACGTGAACCATTTTTAAACTTGTTATCTTAGCCCCTCCCCCTGGATAACCAGCCGTGGTAGATGCTAACTCCCCTTGCTCCGTTTCTAGTATTCATGTTGTAATTCATAAATATGGTTAATTGGGCTCATATTCGCCGCATGTCCCGCAAGTGTCTTACAAGGCGACAGAGGCAGTATAGCGGAAACGGGCAGCAACGTCCTATGTGCTACTATTACCGTCTTCTGCGATCACCATCCTGTTGTCCAGTGAAGGACTGATTGGGCCCAGATTTGAATATAGCTTGACCAATCGAGGTACTTTGAAAACTGAAATGGTCGCATAGTATGGGTACGTTCCCTAACATAAATATCAAAACTACAAAACAAGTAGGAACCTAAGTCGGATAAATATCTCCTAAGCGAAAGTAAGGACAGAAGTTAACACTTTTAGAGTAGTTTAAGAACAGAAATGACCATTTTTTGTTTTTCGGTAGTTGACTATTACAAACGCTATCACGTTTTTGTAAGCTTCTTTCAGAAACGTCCCAAATCTCTCAGTGCCTTAAAATCAAAGTCATCGAACAGTGCGTGTTGCTTACGATGACTTACGGCTCTTAAACGTGTTCGCTTACTATAAACCGCATAAGAAGGACCAAAGTGACTCAGATCTTGGAGTATATCTCTAAGAGATCGAATCAAAAATGAAGAGATCAGTAGGAGGACTAGATTTACCGACTTAACTCCATAATTTGCAAAGCTGAAGTATCAATGGGCGGGGCCCTTAGCGCATTGGACCGGTTCACTTTGAGGTCCCAATGCTGGTCGATAAAGGAGGTGGATAGGCGGCAAAAATCGAGTTTTTTTATATAAAAAAATAACAGTCAACTACCCAAATACAAAATGTCAACTTAACATTTACTTATATATATATATATAGTCAAGGCTTATATGTTATCAAAAGAAGCAGTCAGTTGTGCTAAAACAAAATCAGCAAGAACTTTCAGAGGATAGATCTCTACTTTTAACATTTATTATGACTAAACACTCCCGCAACATTTACCGAAGAGCACACCAACAAATTACGCATTTTTAGTTTTGGAGAAAGAACCTGTCAACATATAGCTTAAAGAAGGCAAGTTGGAAAAGGGGTACGGTAACTTTTGATAATTGATAATAAAACTCTTTTATTCCTTAATCCTGGTATCCAAATTTTAGGGTAATATCTGGTACATCAGCTGTAATGTGCATTTAAGGTAAAATGGCACCAGAAAAAAGGTCGTATAAATGTGACGTCATTTCAGTTAGTTAGGGTTGCCAATACGTTATTTGTTTATTTGTTTTTTGGCTGTAATTTCACGTTGTAGTAAGTGATAATGCAGTCTAACCTATCTAAGTCTGGGCTGTAGTTTCTACGCGAAATGTACCAGCTAGCTAAAATTTTTGTCGGCACGTCTTCACCGGTACTGTGGTAACAAAAAAATCACCACCAGACAACATCTCTTATTAAAGGTTTAGCAATACGTTACATTACGGGCTAGCAGTCCCTCGCGACTTTGTCCGTGTATAAGCCAACCTTAAAAATAGGCAAATGCTCTCGCGGACTTTTTTTTGAACTTTAAAGGTAAACAACTTTGTCATACGTGATTTTACCGAAACTTTAACCGTTTAAAAAGCTCTCAAAAGGAAAAAAAACATAGCCGATTTTGAAACATTCTTAATTGATGTTATTAGTCTTAATTTTTCAAATCGTCTCAGTAGTTACTGAGAATATCGCCTTCAAGTAAACAAAGAAACGGTACCGTACCGGTGGGCCGGTAATAGGTTGATTTGATGTCGATAATGAATACGTTATATAGACGTATGCTTAGTACCCCCTTGCCAAATTACCTTATAGATTTAAACAAGGCGGTTAAGATTTCGTCAAGTCGGTCAAGAGTTTTAAGAAGATTGTTACCAACAATTTATAATGCCCGTTTTCACTAGTGCCAGTAAGGGCAATGCCTAAGTATGTTACGCCTAATTAATAGGCAACTCATTTACCTTTTAAAAATCGATTTTCACAAGGCAACACATAGTCGTGTGTCACTTTGTGTTTGTGTTATCATATTTTTATTTTACGTATGGAAAAAGGTTTTTAAAAACCTAACACGCCTAACGACTTTATATAAGAGTTCGTGAAACGTTTTTTATCTCTAGGAATCACAAAACTCATTTGGCATGCGATTAATGCTTTCCCTAGGATTAGTGAAAACGGTCATAATACGGGTAAGATTAAATAAAGTATAGCAATGCATATTACCTAAACCAGTCAGATTATATGACGCAACTTTCCGGGTTTACATTCTCGGAAAAAATTATAGAAAACTATTCATAAACTATTGTTTATAGAATTGACTCGATTAATTCACACTGTAAATTAAAAATAGGCTAAGATTTCTAAAACACTTTATAAAAACCGATTGCCAGTCATGCGAGATGGAAAAATGATATTATCGCATATCATTGAAACGTTAAATTTGCAACGGTTTTATATAAGTGTCATTCATCTCAAAATGGAAAGATAACTATGCGGTTTGCACGTCCAACAATATTTCAGTTCCTCTCATATTAATTACCGAATATAACTGTTTACTCATACTATTGATATCGATTAAATGTAGACACTTACTTAACTACTTTAATACGTTGCTTAATACTACTACGTTAAATAATAACTGATTGAACTTCTATTGGGATATCGCATGTGCATAACTGTGAATGATCGTTGACAAAAAATAACAACCATTTAAGCATCAGATTGCCTCTGCTATAAATCCATTTTTAAAATTTCAATAAGTAAAAAAGCTTGTAAAAAATCTGTTCGATCATCAATAAAACAGCGTTTGGAGGGTTACTAAATTTTCAAAGAATTTTTACGATTCACAAGTATTGTTTATGTCAATTCCGAGTACTTCAATTCAAGGTTTTTTAAACGTCTTATGTTTGGGAAAGTCAAAGTGACCTTAATGTATTTTTTTTTTAATTTTATACTAACGCAACTATGCATTGAGTATAATCTGTAAGTAACGCAGATAGAAGCGCGCAAATATGTAAGGGGACAGTTTAAAAACCCGTACCCCAAATCAATATCGAGTCAGCATAATGCCGGAATAGTCAGTGTACATATTGGTAACTAGCCGTGACTTACGTATTTTGAATTTAGCCGCAACCGGTACACAAAAGCTTGATATTAAACGGGTCGTTTTTATAATACAATTCATGGGAATATTTAAAAGTTGAAAATTATATGATACCAAAAACGAAACTATACCAAATTCGATATAGAATATTTAACAACAAAGAGTTGCTTAGCAACCAATCACAGGTTGTGATGTGACAATGATGCATTTCATTTCTAGTCATGTCAAGCAAAGCTCGTTACACAATTATTTACATTTTTTTAAGTCTTATTAATCGCAGATGTCTGGGCTCCCTTTTGCCTTAGCTAAGAAAATTTCACTACGCCTCCAAGCCCACTCGAGCCGGGTAAATCAGGGTTGCTCGTCGTAACCAAGGTCGTTAATCGACAAAAATATTCATCATTTTATACTATCTGTAGTAAATTTGACGATTGATCATAAAAAGTCCAAATGTTACAAGTACAATAGTATAGGGTTGTGAGACAAGTAGTAGTAATCAAAGATTTGTAAATTTTATTTCGAGCTATTTTTCTTACTTATTACACACTGGGTGATTAAGTTGATATTTCATAAAACGGTGTTATACTAAAATTTCAATGTTTAACTCCGAAATAGAGAAAAAAATTCAACTTTTGATTATTAGAAATCTGACAACCCTATACATCGTGATTTTTAATTTGTTTACATATATTCCACATCGAGTTTGGCTATAGTAGTAACAGAAATCAAATTGAATGGATATCCATATATCCCCTTTTTTTTTAAATACAATAAAAAAAAGGGGTTTATATTCTTTACTATGTACGACCGTGAAGATGGGCTTAGAAGGCGTGCGCGTGTCGGCATACTCCGCAGCCGAGCGCGAACTCCTCGCCAGTTGGGGGATGCTGCACGTGAAGTGGACACTCATCCGAAGTACCGGGTAGCTGTTCACCCTTGGGACCTATGGGACAAACAAAATTAAGTTCAAACTAAACCCTGATACCACTCATATATCCATGCGAAACCACGGGGTTGAGTATATAAACCTTTACAACATGATACCGAAAATAATATTAGAATTATCTTTGCATAAGTTTAAACAATGTATCGACACATTTAATGCATCGAGGTTACTTCACCATAGATGAATTTCTTACTGACAAGGTTGCTTGGAAGCAAGCCGCTCTCACAAGATAGAAAAATGATTGTTAAATTGTAAAATTATGTTGGAAACGAGCAACTGCAGAGTTTCTTGCCGGCTTTATCTGGGTAGAATCTGCCTTCCGAACCGGTGATTCACTACAAACAGACATAATTTGCATTTCAACAGTATATATATCTGAACTTTTTTATTGAAACTTCGCAACAATCGGGTTAGCTATATAGCAGTGGTTTTGGAACAAAGATAGTTTTTTTTTTATCGCAGGAAACGTTACTTAGGTGCATTTTCCGCAATAAAAGAATGCCTATAGTATATACTTCAGAAAGCTAAATATGCACCATATTAAACTACGATCAGTGTAGTCGTTGCGACGAAAATAGGTAACAGACATACAAACTTTCACACAATTTAGCATATATAAATAAAATGAATATTATAATATAAGTATAGAAGTAAATAAAACATATAACAAAATAGTTAACATTTTTGTGTATTTAAACAGTTTCGAGGGAGGTAAAAAACATACATAGAGACTACAGTTTGTTATCTTTAAGGTTACGATGCATGCGACTTTAAAACTGTCTATCATTTTCTCGTCTGTTCCATTTTTATGAAATGGCACGAGTAAATCTCTCTCTCTCTCTCTTTTTTTCACCAAATTAAATCACGATCAGTGTAGTGGTTGACGAATATAGATATATTCGTCAACCACTACACAGTGAAACAACATTTACACAATTTAACATGTGTAAATAATATGCATATTATAATATAAGTATGGAAGTAAATAAAACATAATTACGAAAAATTTTACTGTTAAATGTGTATTTAAACAGTAACGAGGAAGTAAAAAAACATACAAATGACAATAGTTGGGGCTACGATGCATGCTACTTTAAAATTGTCTATCATAATCTCGTCCTATTTTTATGAAATCACACGAGTAAATTTCTGTCTCTCTCTTTTTTTGTGCCTCATCAATACTGGAGGTTGGCCGTCAGCTCAAACGAAGCGACAGAAGCGACATACAGAGATGCGCCGACATTATGTCTACCCGTTACTCGTTTAAACGTCGTGGCGCGCATCTTAGCCCCACTGGAATAGTCGGAAAGAAGATTATAATTACCAGCTGGACATTGTGGCAAAAGGTGCCTTGGAATGTTAGTGACTCGCTGGAAATCGTCATGGCACGCGTTGCAGAAATGCGATGTGCCGAAGCAGAAGAATACAGCCACCTGGACATAGCAACATAAAAGGCACTTTTGTAACATTCATGATATCAAACACTGCATAGAATCGACGTAAGCATTAGTACTAAGCGCTGATAGCCTAGTGGCTTCAGCTGTCGCCTTCAACTTTTCAGAGTTATGTGCGTTTTTAATTTACGCAATTAAATATCACATGCTTTAACTGTGAAGGAAAAACATCTCAAGACAACCTGCACGCCTGAGAGTCTTCCATAATGCTCTCAATGGTGTGTGGAATCCACCAATTCGCAATTGCGAAGCGTGGTCGACTACGGTCTCAACCCTTCTTATTCTGAGAGGAGATCTGTGCCTTTTATTTCGCCGGCAATGGGTATTTCAGATAAAATACTACTTGTGACATTAGTCGTTAAAGCCCACCGATCTTCATTTTGCACCTTTACAGAGTTATGCCCTAAAACCGTTTTTCTTATGAGACAGAAGGCCAGTGCCTCGAATTGGGGCTTCGGGCGATGATAAATATGTAAATAATTAAATATACTACGAAAATACACACATCGCCGTCTAGCCCCAAAGTAAGCGTAGCTTGTGTTATGGGTACTTAGATGACTGATGAATATTTCTATGAATTATGAATAACATAAATAAATATTTATAGTATACATTTAAACACCTAGACACTGAAAAACGTTCATGTTCATCACACAAACCTTTTACTGCTGTTGGAATCGAACCAACGACCATGGACTTAGAAAGCAGGCTCGCTTTCCACTGTGCCAATTATATAGTGCTAGGCTTTGGTCAAGTATTCATCGAACATTAACAGTTGTTCGACAGTTCATCTCCGTGCATCAACTCTGAACGTGAAACCTTGATGCTCAGGCTAGTTAATTGGACTGTTTCTCCCTTATAAAACTTCATCCCCGGTATAATTCTTCAAGACAATAAAAGGGATCAAGCGCCATCATAGCTTAGGGACTGGTATAGTGATGGCATATCTAATCCCAGATCTCTGCGACTTCACTCGTCGGTCGACGAGCTCACGTCATTAAATGTATAGGTCAAATGATGACGTATACGACTTAAACCAATTAAATAAAACTATTAAATTTTGCATTTTGCAAACAACCAAACACACTTTCGCATTTATAGTATTAGTAAGGATATGAAATTTTCAAAGAACTTACAGAGCAGCAGTATCGGCACTTGTACTCCAAGAAGTCAGAAGCGTGCTTGGGGCAGACACGCGCGCCCGCCACGTCGCTGCACGCACCGCATACAAGTTCTGCGGGCTCCCACACACCGTTGCTCTCCGCTTCACAACGGGCCAGCCCACCAAAGTACGCCTAAAAAAATAACATCTCGTGACTTTATCAAACCCAAACAACTAATTAAACACTCGCACACTTAACACAGATAACACTTTTTCGGTCGGAAAAGATGGTTCGGCAGATTTTCGCGCCGCCCTGTTTATTAATTGTCTCTCTGGCTTCCACAATTGCAATAAAGAAATTCCAAGGAAATTTCAAGTTAAAAACTTAACTGAATCATCATATCGTCATCAATTCAACCAACAGACGTCCACGTGCTGGACATAGGTCTTTTGTAGGGAGTTCCAAATTCCGCGATTTTGTGCCGCTTGGATCCATACCATTCCAGCATCTTGGAACCCCAACGTCCATCCTTATTACGGAATCGGGATATGTTAAATAAAACACAAGTGCGGTGATGTTTAATAAAACTTTCGTGTCTTATAACTTAGACTATGAGCCTGATATCGATGTCAAAAAGTCATCGTTACGAGCAAGTGTGATGTAAACCCGTTTTTAGCTTCCCCGGTATCCATTATTATTGTTATTCTTACCTTTCCACACTTATGGCAAACGTAGTACGCGTATCGCTCCATGGCATATGTGGCAGGATCTGTGTGCGAACGCCCGCGCGTCCCACCGGCTCCTAACCCTTCGTACTCCAGGCGCATCAGTGCCTTTCGCCGTACTTCGTCATGGAGACGCCGTATAGGACCCAGGAGCTCCTCTAGGGTCCAGTGTGTCATGTCATCCTAAGGCATAAACTCATTATAATAGACCTTAATAGGGACAAAATTCCAATAATCTTAATTATAACAACCTCCGATCACGTTCTCATTAAATGTTTGATTCCTCATCGAGTTAAGTTATTCAATTGTGCTGGGTCTTCTCAACATAAACTCGGAAAACAGGTAGAAAAAGATGATTCCACATTAACGATGTATTTGTGTCTGGCAGTCGGTTAGCCAAGGAACTATTTATAAACGTGTCAATATAACAATTGGAGTTTAAATGAGTTTTTATCGTGAATTTTTTCTATGACAACTAACCTTACAAATGGGACATTGCGCAAACGAAAATGTAATTCTTGGTCCAACCCACTTGTTTGCCAAGATTTTCTTACAGCAGTGTAGATGAAAGACATGTCCGCAGTTTAGCTGAAAAATTAAAAAAAAATTACATTAATCACGGAACCCCAAACAAAACGTCGCATATTTAATACATATATTTATAATTACATTGTTATAGGTATTTACAATAGAATAAATAAATAAACTAATTTTAATATTATATTTTTCTATATTTTGATCCGGCTACTCTCTGAAACACCGAGGTTCAACAGGATTATTACTGGAAGGTAGCTGAAATTATATGTTAGTAATATTGTGATTGTTAAATTCCAGAGCGTGGAGGTTGTTTGTGTCAATACCTTGCCATGTCACTAAACCTAGGAAACCCTTAAATCAGATGCCTTATGATTTGAGTGATGCGTAGAGAAATAAATAATAGTTCAAAACATAACTAAAATCATATAGTTATCTTATAGTTAACCAAACTAAAAAATAGGAAATAGATTTTAATAAATTCGAATTAAGAATACTTAGTGTAAAAAGTTCTAACAAATATAAATGAATAATAGTGATAGTAAGAAAAAAATGTTTAATTTAAAAGATTTACAGTTTAAAAAAACGTGTGTGTACTTATGTACACGCGTTAGAAGTTATACTTCTTTGGCGTAACATTATAAAAAATCTTTCAAAAATTTTAACTTTCGCCTTATTCTACGTTTGTTGAAAAACCGACAATATCAATAGCAAAAAGTTATTTAATGCATTGGAAGTTTTATCATATCGCATTATCCTAGTTATCTCATTATCGGACAACCAAGTTTCACTCAACATTAAAATTTTAGATATTTGTACAATTGAATTAATTAAATCACCGGAATGAGCCCGCACACTTGGACAATTGAAAGTGTAAACTGTCTAAACTTTTTTAGTAAAACTAAAATATTGACTTTAACTAACTTCAGGGTGTTGGTTTTTTGTGCGGTGTGCGCGCACATCGTAAAAATTGACTCTCACCATTTTTCCCTAACGCGCCAAAAGAAGTATATATATAATAATTGATCCGCCTGAGTCTCTCCGACACACGGCCGACCATTACCCACAAGCTCCCAAAATACAATAAGATAGACTTGTGAAAATATTGGAGCATTGCATTACCATTTCGTCAAGACCTTGTATGGATTTGTTAGGATTACAAAGGTTTGTTATTAGAGATTAACAGGTTTATTATAAAGAATTTCGTCGGGGCCTTTAGTCAGTCCATAAAATTTTAAGAAAAAACTTTATGACCCAACAAAGTTGAATAATCGGCTGAGCTTACCACTCTAATTTTTAATATAATGCGACACGGGAATTTTTGGAAATTTCAGAATACTTACATCTGTATATGCTCCAAGCCGAAAATAAATTTTGATTTACATCCAGAGCATTTGCAACAGCAAAAAAGTCATAATTTTTTCTTAAAACATTTTTTAGTAGAAAATCGTCTTAAAAACGCGTTCTATAATTTACTTTTCGAAATCGGTTATGGCAGTATTACGATTTAAGCTATCAAATTGCGTTTTATTTAGAATAGAGAATCGGACTAGTTTTCAATTCATTTTAAATTCATAATAGTGCATAATATCATTACCTGTATAGCGGGTGCTGCCTGAAGCGGGTCCGTGAAGCAGATCATGCACATGTCGTCAGCATCCTGGCGAAGAGACTCTGCGCCTGCGCACCCGAACAGACACGGCAAACAGGTGCGCTCGCCACGTACGCCACCACACGCGTGCCCGCAACTCAGTATGCGGGTGCAAGCTTCCCGTCCGTGCTCCTTGAAACAAACGACATAGTCAAAGACAAATATTTCTCTATTCAAAATACTAATAGACATTTTCGATGCGTATATTTCATAAGAAATGTATAAAGTGCGGCCAATTTATCCGCGGTCTACATTTAAATAAATCAATGACAGGCCGTTTGCGCAGTGAATGAGTAAATAAAAAAAGTGTTAAGTAAATAACATTATGTTCTTCTGCAAAAATTAGAATACTTACATTTTAACATACGTCTTCTGTTAAAATTTAGAAAGTAAATATTTGTTTACCTCTAAAATACTAAAATGACCTAACATAACCTAATCCAAATTGTTCATAAACTCAAAACGAAAGCTGCAAGATTCCAAACGTGCTCTACTCTTGTTCGCGTCTGTTTAAGCAGTACATTACTAAAAAAAATAAGAAGTTCGTGCCGAAGTCCCCCGATTTTGATGCCGAAGTCCTAACCTCTAAACTATCACTTTTGACCTTGACCTTGACTTTATCGGTTGAAAATTGAAATATATAAAGCCATTATAGTGATGGCGTACCTGGCATTGATGATCAGCGCATACATTTCCAATGGCGAGTATACCAGAGCTGCCACGTGCGCCGCAGAAGCGGCAAATGCCCACAAGCCCCGCCCCGTCGCCTTCCCCGCCGCCCCCCGCGGTCCCCGATGCACCCGGCAAACTAACAACTCCCGACGCGCCCTCAATCCCGCGGAACTCCACCAGCGCCTTTAGGGTTCGTCGGTCGACCAATAGCAATAACCAGAACAGTTTTGCTCGGCCGCATCCCTCATGGATGTCGATTCGTATAGCGCTTTCTTCTTCTTTGCATATCTAGACAATATTATTTATTGTATTAGTGGCATGTAAACGAAACAAAAGTGTGAAAAATTAAAACATTTTAACTATTAAATTTTACTTCGAACACAGCACAGCACTTCGCAGTGTGTTTAGCCTCGATACAATAACGGCAATTCGAATAAAATAACTTTTTGCATTTGCTATTTTATTCCATTGTCCCAAATAATAATAATATTACTATAGTTCCAAACCATGATTTTATTTTGAGTAACTTAGCTATCGTCACAGATAAAAATAGTTAATTTTGGTTTTACAGTATAATTAAAGCCATCGAATCGAATTTATTTTTACTCTGCCGTTTGTTCGTCATTCGAAAATCATCAGTAGCTTTATTACAAGATTTGCTCGCTCGCAATCGAGGAGTCATTATCGCATATTAAACTCAGTGTCGTAAAATGGATGAAATGTTACTCGTTTAGAGTGATCCTCTACTTCTGAATTTGGTTTTACAAGCGTTCTGTCAACAGCCCGAGCTAAAGAATTGTAGGCAAATTTGAGCTTTAATTGAATGCAAATTAGACCAAATTTAGTCCGATTTCCGAAAACGACTCCTCGATTGTGAACTAGCCAATCTTGTATTAAAACTAAAAATGGACTGCGAACATCCACGACTCGATTCAAATGAAATAATTGAAAGCTATTTTAAAATATTATATTTTGTGTTAATTAAAGTGTCTAATCGGATACGCGCTGTCTAATCGTCGTATACGACAGGCACATAAAAATATCTTATGACACATAACATAAAGAAACTGAGATTATCCGAATAGGAGATTCGGATAATCTCATTTCAATGGAGTCAATGTTGAGTCAGTAATAATTGCGTGCGAAAGCAATTAATATACAAAGATTGCACATGAGGCTTAACACGCTCAGCTTGATGAACACAGGAAAGCACTTTGTAGGACATGTTTCTTGCATTCCCTGCAAAGAATTGCTGTGTTTATAGGCCAATAATTTTCTACTTACCGCAGCCATCTCTAAATTATTACTATAATACAACTTTAACTTTCTCTAACATTTTTTTTGCTTTCCTGGGCAGTTTTTTGTACAATAAATGCAATAAGGTTCTTTCCATTGGCTCACTATCTTCCCATAATTGTAAAAAAAAAAAAAAACAATAAGTGGCTCCTAGATTTAGATTCTGAAAAGACTGAAAATTTACTTTCTATACAAGAATGAAATACCTACCGTACACATACGCGCACACATTCACATACTCATAAAACTACTATTAATAGATAGACTAGATATTAATTATTATGTACTTTTAAATTTTTTAATTATAAGCACAAAGCCTATGTCTTATTGCAACTGTCAACTGGGGAGAGCACTGATAACTATCATACGAGTTCATACTCAGTTTAGTTATCAGGGCCTCTAGCTTATTTTATAGTTAAGCTTTCGTTACCTGTTTACATTGTTTTTTTTAGAAATACAAATTATTTTTATTATCATTATAAAAAAAATAAGGATAGTGTTTTAAAATTTCCTATCACCTGTCGTTGATGATTTCGGGCCACTCGGTTTAGGTGCAAGAAGCGATCGCACTCGGAGCAGAGAGCGCCGCAGGAGCGACACTCTATGACGGCCATCGTGGAGCCGTCATCATGGTTAGTACAATGTGGTCGCGCTTCCACCGCTGAATCGCGGCTACGGGATTCGCGTCCTTCGTTTGACCTGTTCATACTGTTGCAAGAACAACAGCGATTAAGGTATTTACAATAGTATACAAAAATTTAATGAAAAGTTTGAATTGAAATCTTGAAATCATTTGAAATGAAATAAAATTTGCTGAACATGAACTTTCGTAGGGTGTTATTCCAATACAAAACTCCTTCAGATTCTAAGATAAAGAATGTTAATATTAAAGGCGCACTAAAATAACAATAAGTACAGTATACACAAAGTAAAAAATAAGTAATAAACCCTGTTGAAAAAATTTAGTACATTGAATTAATACTTGCCTAGATCTTATGCACTTTCAAATCCCTTTTGGCTTTTTGGATATTCAATCTCAATATAAACGTATAAAATAATTCAAGAACTGTGCAAATTAAATTACGATTATAATTTTTATTGGGTATGTTACAGTAATATAAAATATAACCTAAACTATGCTTTGTCTAATTTAGGATAATAAATTTGGCAGGTGCTCGTAAACTTGCGTTTTCTTATTTATATGGTACAAAGAACTATTTATTACACATGTTTACTGCCAGTCGTGGGGCATGCGAAATTCATAGATGGAAATGATTCATAAAAAAATATCTCTCAATGTTTTGAGATGAAAATGTTCAAAGAAGGGTATTTTGTAATAACACAAAAACTGTAGTAACTTACGAATAAATCCCAAAACAATGCCAAGAGTGTTAACTCACAGTTCAATGTGGTGGTGGTCGCACACGCAGAGAGAAGCAAGTGCGAGCCAAACTGTGGGTGAAGCGATGCATCGCGCTGGGTAGCGATCGCTCTCTTCTATCTGCGCTACCGCACGCACGTACTGTGTGAGTGCAGTTCTCGTCTCTAGGCCCCATGAACTGGACACTTTATCCTGAACACATTGACATTATGCTTAAATAATAATAATAGTAATCTTTACTAAAAGGATATATAAATACAGTTATTAAAATACAAAGAGATAAATTTAAATTAAATTACAATAATATAAAATAATAATAATAGATAACAAAAAAAAATTTAACAGCAGGTGTCATACTTTATGGGTTATCTTTCGGGATTCCTTCGCAAAAACACTAAGGTTTACTTTTTACAAAAAAGTAAGCCAGTGCTTGAAATTAAACAGTCCAGACCCTCTGCATTTGTTAAATACGCTTGTATCGACCGCTCAACTTATCTTAATGAAATTTTGGCTATAGGCTATAGGTTATATTTGATCTCAGGAAAATAAAGGTCTCCTGTGGGATTTTAAAAACTCAAATATTAAGTTCTTACATATAAATTTAATATTTCACAAACTATCAAGTAAAAAAAATGCGTCGAACAAAAGTTGTTAGTTTAAAATGTAAATATAAACAACTACATGTCGAGAGATTTCTGTTATTTTTATTTAACCCTGTATATATAATAGGTACCAATTGTCGTGCTTGCTTCGAATTTTGAATATGGGTCGAATTAAATTTTTTTTGCCGTGTATTCATCTGTAGTATTTTACTTTATCTTATCTTTGGTTTTTGCGAAAATAAAAATAATAATTGATAAGGTGTTGCGTATTTCCACTTATTTCAAACTTATAGTCACCTCGGCCATATCAGTTAGTAGCTTGGCTACTAGCTCTGCATGTTTCTTAGTAGTCTCCCCGCGCATGAACCATGCGGCGGGCGGAGCTGGTGTTACACTACCACCCAAAGTCACTGTGCCAGGGGCCGGCGCGCCAGCTCCCTTCACCTTTACTTGCACGGACAACGCTTTCCCGACGTAACAGACGAGATGATCCAGCAACGTCACACTAAAACGATCAAAAGACAGAGCTTTAAACAAAAGTGCCACTACAGCTGTAATAAATTTTATTACCTTCCATACTTTAAATCTTCTATAAAAGATACTAGAACAGTTAGCTTATTGCCAACGTTTAAACACGCAAGGTCTTCATAATCATAATACCACTCAAACTGATGATATAATGTGGGACTGAATTTCGTAATGGTTTTTTTCGATATCTTCTGCACAAAGGGTTTACTCTAAAGACAGCCACATTCTTAATGCTCGATGCACTGTATCGGTATGAATTTCAGAAAAATAACATTCGTGTTTTAACATCCCTAATTTTACAACAGTTGCATAAATAACTATTATTCAATCTTTCTCAAGCAACTGCCACTGCAAGCTTTCATAATAGTAATATGGTGTCTGCAAAACGCGTCCCTTGATTTGTTAATATATAAAAAAAAAAACTAAAACATAGCCTGATTTCGAATGCAATAAAAAAATGTATTGCCTTTCTTACCGTGTGCTCATGTCTCCATCGTAGTTAAGAGCCGATAACATTTTATGTGGTGGCACTTCCGCAATCATTCGCCGAAGCAAGGAGATTACCTTTAAGAATAAGACATGATTGTAAGATATTCTGCAAGAAAAAATAAAGAGTTCGCCTATTATAGTTTTACCAGGCTTCTATTTTGCTAAACATAGACATTTCTTAACTATCTACTACAGATAACTGCGACTTCAGTGCTCAGTATGACTTTGTTATTCAAGCTGATGTTGTTTTTTACTTCTTTCAGTAGTTATAATAATGAATCTAAATTTAAAACTCGGGTAAAGGAAATAACTTAATGCCCTAATGTAATTATTGGTGTGATTCCTCCATTTTTAACTGCCATGCTATGTGCATCGAGATCACTATTCAGAATGCAAAGTTGCCATGACAAAATACAACGCACGCCAACGTTAAAGCCAAACAATTTATCTGTATTTACATATATCGGCTTTAGCGAATTTTTGGGAAGATCCCTAAGATACGGGTTTTCTTAGTCTAGGGGTCGGATTCCAAAGAATGATTGTTATGCGTTTTACTAATAAAGATTTTCTATTTCTATTTCTTAAGTCACTTTTGTCAACATCGAACAATTGATAGTATATATAATATCAATATGTGAGTACAGAAGATAGTATAAGATCACATATTGATATTATATCTTCCGCGGTTAGCATAGGTATACACTATACATACCTGTCTTTGTACCCGTTCGCTGCCCGTGTGAAGCAAAGCGAGCAAGTCAACGAGGAGCTCAGTTCGCTGCGCGAGGTGTGCACGTCCAACGACGCTTCCACTCAGCGCCAGTAACTGTTGCAGTTAAAGCTTTTTAACACTGCTTGATTACCATCTTCATATTACAGTGAACTTCATAAACGTACATTACTTAGCTATTTCTAATACTTGACAGCTTATCGTGAAACAAAGAAAAAACTAAACTTACTTGTACTAAAGCAATTACGTAGAAGTACAGACTCATCGCATTATCCAAATATAATGTTATAGATTTATAAATTATTAATTTTATGACATCGTAATTGAACTATTCATACGGTCTCAAAAGTACCGGGTAGTAAACTACCATCCGAATAATCAAAAGAAGTAACGGGTACAGTAGTCTCCAAACTTATTAGACGTTCTGAAATTAGCTTTTGCGTAGTTCAATTAAAGTATGGTATAGACGTATACCTTTTAGCCGAAGAATTTATGTTATACCTACCTACTGGTAGGCTTATTTTTAAAATAGGCATGTGTTTCATTAATTTTATTTTATTGTATTTTTCAAATAAATTTCTCACCAGCGATAGCATCTCAAAGCAATAGTTGTCCTGTAGATGACATGTAAGTACAGGGCGGGGTGGCTGGTCGGTGTCGCGGTCATTCGTTTCCGCGCAAAGTAACGACGTCTCCCAGTCATCGCGAACGCGGGATGCTTCGCAACCAATAGCACATACTATGTGTGACATCACCTGAAAAATTTCAACGAGTAAGGGTACTTACCAATAAGCCATTTAAAAAAAATGGCTCATTAGTATACGTTAAAAGAACACCAGTTGGGCGCACAAGATAATTTAGTATTGCAGACTTATCAGTAAGTTTTAATTGAATATAATAAGCGATCGCTAGGATATTTTGCCGTTCCCAGCAAGGTATTATTTACAGAGTAATAAAAATACGACATGAAGGTTCTATATGAGATGGCCTATATATACATATAAACATATATACATATGTAGCTACACATCGTTCGCAGCCTATTAACCTCCCACTTATACGGTACCTGCAAGGTATATATGAATATATACATGCTTTTTTCTATTTCTACTATTCGATGTTTTAGATGTCATAATTAAGTGCCCCGATGGAGTGAAAACCGTATAAGAGGAAGACTGGTGATCGCATGTGGTGGCGTTTTTTGGGAAAGTTAAGTTTGTGTGAATGTTTGCATTCTGGGTTGATGTTGTTGATAACGATATATGCAATCAATGAACGTCAGGGCTGCACAAAGATTAAATATACGGATTATCACACTCCATGCATTTACCTGTGCGGTTTCAATATCGTGGTACCCAACTTCCATCAATCATTGTTGAGCTACATATGCAACTTCAGCTCTTCTAATATTGGGCATTATATTAAGTTTTACCCTGTAGGTATAAATCTGCATCGCTCATATAATAATTATAACTAATTGAAAGAACATAATAAAGAAAGAACTAGCAAATATTGTATTTATTTATTTATTTTATTCAAATCAATTGGTTAACACCAATTAAACTAATTAAATACATATCTAATTCAAATTCAAAACTGAAAAAAAGAAAGAAAAATTATCCACAGTAATCTAGCATAATACTGTGATATGTTTAAATAACGATAGATAATATTAAAAGTTACTGCGTTTGTTGTAGTAATTTACATAATAGTTAAAACAAAGGGAATATAACTAACATTTCTCAATATACTAGAAGCACGAGATAACAATCGAATTCCAAAGGTCCGCAAATACTTGTATGTCACAGTGTGATTTAGTACGACTAAGGTAAAGCATGATACCCCGTGTGTCAAAACGGGACAGAGCAAAAATTGCGTTGACGAAATACCTATAACAAATCAAATTAAACAATTTAAATAAAAAACAAAAAATACCAAATATTCAATAAATACCCCATATTTAGAAAGTTGTGTAAAATGTAATTCGCCATTTTGTTGTTCGGCTTTCTTAAACAGACTTTCACCAACCATAGCTAAGAACACTACCGACCTTTTTAATTCACCATTAAACAAAGAAAAAAAAACTAAATAGAATCGTTCTGGAACCATTAAGATACTGCATAAAAATCTAGTATATTTTTAACTAACATATTTGATAGACTAAAAGGACGCGGTATCTTTTCGGTTTTGCAAACTGTAGGTTTTATTTTGTATGCGCTTTTATATATTAGTTGGTTCTATGTGACCATTAATCGAAACAAAGGAAAAGTCTAGGGGCGTGTGATATTTGCCTGGGCTGACCATGTTTTCCAAGGCGAATGTTGACACTGTGACAGTATTAGCAAGGTTCCTAATCAATACATATTTTTTAACTCACATAGTTCAACATTAGATGTTGAAAAAAGTGAGTTAAAAAATATGGTTTTCTTAAAAAGATCGCAAATTTACATAAAGTTACTAAAATATGTTTGATCTTTCGGGATGTAGTATCAAGGTTTAGATTTCCTTGTATAAAAAATAAATAAATTAGTTAATGACTGATTCGACCTTATTAAATTAATTAATATCATTGCATTCTGACTCATTTGCAATTGGTTTTAAATAAACTACACAAGCGTAGACAGATCAGTTGCTTAGCGTGAAGGCCACCCAAAGGTCGGAGTCTTCTGATACAGGTGTAGTACTACTTCATCTAAAAGAAGGTTCCAAGCTTGCAATCCTGTTAAAACTGTAAAAATAAACTATTGTATTATTTATTATTAGAAACATTTTTTAGATTACTCAATCTATCAACACTCGCAGATCACGCATTTTGATGTCTTGGCGAACAACGATCATAACTCGTCCATAACAGGGTATGCAGCGATGTCTCCCAATAACACTCGACCCGTTGCTGGTTACCTCAGAATCTTTAACTGAATAGTAAAGGAATTTCGGGCGCCGCAACGATGTCCACTGGGGAAAATATTTCTTCTCCAGACTTGTATATCTTAGCGCTGGACATTATTTGACCGCACTTTGTCACGAAAGGGCGGCTGGGGATCAATCTTATGTTTGTGGAAGGTTTCTAAATTGGATTCAAATTTCATTTTAGCCCTAATCGGCTATACATCTTTTTGAGTAACAGGTTTAAGTTTCTGGCTGAAGTATTATAGGATTTGTAGTATTCTATAGTTCCTTCACAGGCGGTGTCTCATTTGAAAACTATGAAGAGTGCAATTCTACGAATGCAATATGCTCGCAATGCTTAGTTGCCGTAGTAGTTAGTTCGGTTCACCAGAATTTTCCAATGTAGCATCCTCTATTTGCCAAAGTGAAATAAGAACTACTCAAACTTATTTTGGTAGGCTATGATAGATGAAGTCGCTTAACTCAGCTGATTTTGAAGCGCCAATATTTCAAATTCTCTAATGCAATATATCATAACACAATATACAACTGTGGTCCTCTTGCGGAATGTAAATTTGGGTCTCGGGGCTTTTTCTGCAGACCTACTGGAAGTTTAACTATTACCTCCATCTTTTTCTTAAGAACATCTACATTTAGGACAAATCATAGATAGATAATATGATAATTCACATTCTAACACGTTTATAGAAACAAACGCTATCACTTCTAACAAGTTACCAGCTTTAAAATGATATACCACACACTGTACAACGTTCAACTTTTTTAAACTTAAGATATTTACACACACACACATATATCATAGTACACTCTCAACACCTGCTAGCAGCAAACCAAACAAATAGCAGCGAACTTTATAAATAATCTTCAGTATCTGCTGCTGCTACTCAAAACCAACCACATTCTGTAATCCCTGGAGGCCCTGCTATTTCTGGGTTCATGGGGGTCTTGAAGCTCTGGAAAATATTCCACAGTCAACCGTAACGCACACACACAAACACTTTGAGGACATAAATCCAACCAATCTGTAAAAAGCGGAGAGCTAGTCGCGTCGGACCGAAGAGCTTTCTTGCAGAGCTCAAAAATCTTAATATCCGGCACTAGCGAGACGGCTACCAACAGTCCCAAGGTGGTTTCGGAATTATCGTCCACAAATCTCTCGTGAACAGCATTGCACAAGTTGAGAGTGTGTCCAGCAGAAAAGCATACCTTATACTCACTTAACCAAACGGTATTCTTTAATTAAACAAGCAGGCGCGTGCACAAGTAGTTTCACAACATTTTCGATCAGAGTAGACATAAAAAAGCAACAAAAGAAAACGACAAATCCTTTGATTATATCTCCATACAGGTTTCACAAAATATTTAGAGTGGTAAGAAATGTTTTATGTACGAATGAAGTGCACGCCTCTGCTGCTTAACTAAAAATGAGTTACGTCATATTTTATTTTAAAAACACGAGGTAATGTACAATTATTCTTTTAGACAGCATCACGTAAAAAGCCCGCTGATGACAGACCTGTGCAAATTTTTTTAACAATGTTTGGCGAATAAGGCGATCACATTTTGATCTGACAATCATACGTAATTTTAATAAATTATACCCCCCCCACTGAGACTGCACAGGGCACTTTTTAAGTGAAGCTCGTTGTAAAGAAATCCAAATTATTCTAAACTTACCACTATGACGCCCAGCAAATCACTTAAGAACTGTTGTTTATGCTTCCATTTAAAAAAAATCAAATGGTTAATAAACTATGATTAATACTTAAACTACAACACTAACACTAACAAAAACTTTTATTTGTGACTTGATTTATTTAAAATAGTAATTTATGAATGGAACATATACCGGATACCTTCTTACATGTTCGATTAAATGAGTACCATGATATGGTACGGTATGGTAAAATGCATCTTGGTATACATCTAGGCAGGACTGAAATAGCTTAATCACGTATACAAAAGGAGGATGAAATTGCCTTTGCCCATGCATATCTGTAATTAGAGTTCAAAAAAGCAAATGCTTTAACGGTGAAAGAAAACATCGTGAGGAAAGTTGCACGCTTGAGAGTTCCAATTTTCTAATGCCTAAGGCTTTGTTATTCTGAGAGAAGACCTGTACCGTATTATTAACCGATAACCAGATTGGTTTCAATATGCACTCATAAATAAGATGTTGGTTATTAATGTTTGATCCTTGTTTGAAACCAATCTGGACGTATCTCTTTGAGTGGTGGACACAGCCAGCAATTCCAATACAAACACATTCCAGCGATATCAATATTTTGCACATATTAAATGTATGCATGTCTGTTGTTTTGGTAAACCATGGTGTTTACCAAAACAGCAGATATGCATTATTATCTTGCAATCACAACGGTAAAAGGAGAAATATGCAACAACGTTCAAAAAACATAAGACCAGGCCAGAAGCTCAGGTAATCAGAGTCTTGCAATATCACTTACTACATGCAATAGGACAAATAGGCATAAGTTTACATCCACAATAGAAGAACTGTCTTTTGCACACTAAGCGGGAGAGGATATGTGAAGATTCGATGTAGCTGCAACCTACTTCGAAAACATTTATAAGTTATATCTATATATAGTTCGTCTGACTGTATGCTGATAGCTCGTACATACAAAAAAAAAATTTGCTCCTTTAAAATTTCTAAGCACCAAACAAGTTATTTACAAAACATTTATTGATAAAATTACTATGGAACAAAGAATTACAGCAATAAAAAATAATGAAAAACCAAGTAAAAAAATTATTCCATCCAATAAAAAACCTTTCACCAAACCAAAAAAAAATTGTATTTCCGATATCTGAAAGCAGTGTCTCCATTATCCGCGCACAAACAAATTTCCATAAAAATCACTCAGCAAGATTGTGTAACACATGTGCATGATTATATCATTACATACCAAGCACTTCCAAGTGTGCTTGCAATTATCCATGCAAAAAGGGGTGCTTTATCAGGGCACATTAATTGGAGCGATAATTAATGCACTTACCCGACAATGAACATTTAATTGGAACCATTAGTTAAGTTTCAATTGTATGATAGGTCTTCTTTTAATTAGGGATACCGTTTACTGTTCAAGATTAATATACAAAATCTACCTATTATTATGAAGTTTAACAATTTTTATAGAGTCTGACATGTGACTTGGAGGGCAGTAGATTTACCTCGAGTCGGTTTTAACAAGATGGCACAATCATATGCTTTTTGTCTACTTTTATCAACGAAATCGCTGTATACGTATACACGTCGCCTTCGGCACGCCCTGACTAGGATGCGAGGTCATGTAGGAGGATATTACAAAAGCCTCCTCCTATTCCTCGAGCACCTCGAGACCACTACAGTGTTGTGATAATGGATTTGAGTTAAAAGTGGGGTAATAGGGTATGTATGGGTGACGGAACCACTGGGGCCAAATATTGGCTAAGGAAAAGGGAGTTAATCATAAAGAGGGTCTTTATGATTAACTCGTTTTTCAAGCAGCCGCCACACAGGAAATTGACCTGGATAGGCCCAGATGGTTCGACGACGAGAAACGAATTTGACTTTAAGAAGCGTTATATATATTCAATGATGTGTCTGAGATTAACAGGATGAAAAACAGGAGCGATCACCGTATGTTAAGAGGCACATTGTATTTCAACATAAAGCTGAAAGGCGTCAATACCTTGCTGAAGAACTACAGACTCGTCTCTACTGAACATGGCTCTACAAGTTTTTCTAAAAAATAATTAAGAATCGTCTCATTAACGGCGACTTGCAAGCTCGGAGTCTAGTCGGTTTCCGTAACAGGTTTAGTACCATACACCACAACATACGCTGCAAAGTAGGCTACACAAAAGACCAATGAGTATGGTTTAGTTTAGCGATTTTGGAATATAAGTAGGCTGATTTGGTAGAAACCTGCAGATATAGTAGAATAGTATTGCAGCGATTGTGCGACACTGATATAAATAAATAAACAAATAAATATACTACGACAATACACACATCGCAATCTAGCCCCAAAGTAAGCGTATGAATGATGATTATTTTTATGAATAATATACATAAATACTTTTAATATACATATAAACAACCAGATACTGAAAAACATTCATGTTCATCACACAAATATTTACCAGTAGTGGGAATCGAACCCACGGCCTTGAACTTAGAAAGCAGGGTCATTGCGCCAATCGGCCGTCAAACTGTCTGGCCGTCGGATTTGTTATCCCCTCGAAGTTGGCGTTTGAGGACGTTCTAAATTCTGGATTGGCATCAACATCAACGGATGCTCCACTGGAGGAAGCGAGACATGAGAATTTTAAATAATGTTCGTCTATCTCATGAGAACTCTGGTGAGGCATTCAGTAAAGCATTATGGCCTGATAGTGTCCCAGTCATTATGACTATATCATCGGCAAACCAGGGTTGAGTGATGTACCTACCGTAACCGTTGCGAGCTTGTTATAACTAGCGATTACGGCGTTATTGTCGACTTAGTATGCTGATGCATTTGCAATTGTAGACGAGTATAAGTAATTATGTAGGTCCAATTTAAAAAAAAGAGGGGATCACCAATTTATTTTTAGATGGGTTTTTGTCCAAAACCTCTCAGTACCTAAATGGAAAAGTGATGAAGTGCAGTTTGTATATAAGTATGTAATGTATATATCTCACACATAAATTAGCGCAAAAAAATTGCTTCGCGGAAATCCTTTGATGCTCTACTATAAATTAAAAAACCAGAAAGCGATACGGGGGAAACACGAGCGGCGAGAGAGAAAAAAAAAATAAAAAGAATATCACACTAATAATACCTGTTGCTGTAAAGAGGTAAGCTTGTGTCCGGAGAACAGTATTCCTACAACGTGTTCCCGAAGGTCACTGTCGTCACCAGCCGCTTCCTCAGAGGCTGCACCTTCACCGGAGTCACTGTTGCTATTCTCCCATTCAAGTAATTTGCCAAAAACCTAAAAAAGCGTTGCAAATATATATATTTTATTCAAGGCACCATTAAAGGATCGCAACGATATGGTCTAGTTCAAGTGCTTGCCTTGAGAAAGACTCAATTTTGGATACTATGAAAAGTTTTGCAGGAGTTCATTGAAATTCCCCATAACGATACCACCGCTCTCAATTTCTCGCTATTCCGGAGTTTCCATGCAGAAATAACAATATTGGATAATTCATGTACAAAAACCATTTAATTCCATCGAATTCCGTACCTGTGAGGTAAGGAGCCTAAAAACGCTTAGAGTGTCTCGCTCAGCCAGCACATGTAGTGGATGCGCCTCATTGGTAGGATCAGGGGCCGCTGCAGGAGCGCCCAGTACCCGCAATTGTCTCACGCGCACAGTTGGCTCTGGACCGCGCAACTCGCACCTTACGCGAACCGACGAACCGGATGATCCTACGCAAACAAGCAAGTAACGATTTGATAGAAGCAGGCGTTGCTTTGTGGAATCCCATGATGTAATATATTTTATATTAAGTAACCAATTTTATATCTTATTTGGTAATATTTGCAATTCCTGAGGATTTGGTATAGATTGGTTATCTTGCACTTTCATAGCAAGTTCATCATATCCCCAAAATATTTATTCCGCATATATATATATATATATATAATGATGGCGTATTTTTTTATTTTTAATAATCAAACCAATAATTTAAAATGAAAAATTTAAATTTGCATTAAATCTGAAAACTCATTACGAAACTAATAATTTTTTTTAGCATATCTATCCTTTTCGAACGTGTTGCGCTGCTTAAACAAGAAGAGACCAACTAAACGTTCACTATATTCGTCTGGATTTCTATGAGAGCGATCAAACGATTTGGAACAAAGTAGTAGGGTCGCTTCTCGTATCTAGAAAAAAATTGCTTTGATTTTTTTTAGATCTATTTTTTGGTTCTATTATTTGTATGGCATGATATATTTAATTAATTTCAGTTTTTTCAAGATACATTGCTTACTATGGAATAACATTGTAGCTCGATCGCGACGAGGAGATTATTTTGATCCTTATTTGATAAATAACGTTTAGGTCTGTTTTTATAATTTGGTATTAAATTGATCAATGGTATAAAATATGTGTCATAAAATGATATTTTTAATTAAATGCTGTAAACATGAGATCTAAAAGATGGGTACACTGGAGTATCTTACGCCACTTGACGTTTCAAAAGTGCTTATGAACTAGACCTACTTGAAATAAATTAATTTAGATTTTTTTGGATGGTTCATATTTAATCATGGTGGTGAAATAAGCCTTTTTTGTTACGCGTGGTCAGTAAATCCTGCCGCGTGCCGCGTTAAGTAGCGCCGTCCCAATAAAAATAAGACACTCTTTCATCCCAAATGATCTGAGGTGATGATGAGGGTTATTAAATTCCATGGCGTAATCTTTCAATTTTAAGTGATAATCACATTGTGAGCGCGCATTATAGTAATTGCCATTTCTGGCTTATCAAGTTTCGGTATCTTTCGTCTGGCAATCAGAGTCAACGAACTTTACGCGCTCAATTTGGCAGCTAAATGATTTATAATATCATAATCATAATTTTTGTTGACCAACCAAATACGCAATTACCCTGGTAAACATACAAGCTATATTCTAGCTCCTTTTATGTAAAAATTGCTGTTCATTAGTATCACTAAGTCTTGAAATGTTCTAACCGGGGAGAAATCGCCCTGAAAAATACTGAGAACGACAACTTTATTTTCCCATAAAAAGTTGATAAGTCGTTCTGTCATCATCCCAAGGTTTTACAACGTTCGGCAGGTCAGCTAGTATCTAGTAAAAGAAAACACAAATTTATTCAAACTTACTTGGCAACGTGTAGCAAACCCATGTAGCGGCTTTAGGATCTACTTCAATATCTTGCATGTGAGCCATATCACTCGTTCCGCCGCTGTATAAAAAGGACATCAGTAGCGTTTTATTCTGAAAGAAAAGAGGAAATAAATTATTACGCGTACAAATCAAGTGTCAAACTAAGCTAAATGACTTAAGAATACCACAGATTAAGGTAATATTCATAGAGAAACTACGAAGCCGCCCAATAGCCTTTAGCACTACTTACAAGATTTGCTCAGATCAAGTAGTCGTTTTTGAGTATGAAAATACTTGAATATCGGAGTTAAATGGATCTTATAGGCATTATTTCAAAGGTCAAATTTGCCTACAATTCTTTAGCTCAGAATTTTGATAGAACGCGGTTATTAAAACTAAAATCTTACGTACAAGATTTGCGACTCTAAAACGAGTGACATAAAGTCACAGTCGAGGGTATGATATACGTTAAAAACATAGGACCCACATAGTCTTTATGGGACAAGCCTTTACTACGACACCAAAGGCGTCAAACTACTAATAATGCCATGATGCATAGGAGCAGACTTTGAAATGAAAATGTATTTAGTACGTTCTTTAACATATCAATAATAATATTATGCGGGAAGGCTTCTGTTAACATTAGACAATATCTGATGCAGAGTTTACTTAAAACTTCTGTTGTAAAAAAATACTAACCGCTGTGTCTCTCGTGTTATCGACGTGCACGCATAGTACATGCGGTCTATCCCGATGTGGTGGGCCGGCGTAATTAATTTGCAGCCACTTAGAACGATTGCGATCATCTTCTCCCGTCTCCCAGAATGTTTCGGTGCTGCCATCTGTCAGCGCGCCTACCATGCCTGGCCGTGATGAAACGCTGACTTCACACCATCCCGTCACATCCGGGCAAGACCATTCAAAGTTCTGTTGCTGGAAGATGAAATTGATTGTTCAGACTATTCCAACTTGAGCGCCGGTATAGATTCTATACCGGCGCTCATGTTGGAATTATTTTGTAGTGGTCGATTGATGACAAAAATTACTAATGGAAAACAATTATCATCACGTGTAAGAACTAGTCAATGAAGTTTGTCTGCAGCGTTTTTTTCTTAATAACACTTATAGTAATTGGGTGAAAATTAAAAAGAACGTGAAAGCCACCAGGAATACTGTTGGCGAAAATTTTCTTTATTGCGTTTTGTTATGGTATCACTGGGCCCCGGATCACATGTATGCTGGCGATTTGGTCAATGCACGAGTTATCGTTTAAAGCAACAATATCACAAACGCACATATTGTGACCGGTTATTCAAGATTTATAACCTAGAAACTTCTACCTATATGCACTACCGCTTATTTTCAGGTGAAGTTATAAGAGCAGTTCGGCATCCATTAATGTAGTCAGAATGACGTATACTTTGAAGGTAATTGCTAATACAGGTACGTACTCACACTCATTCGCAGGCAAGTACACACATACACAAATAAAACATGAAGTTATATTCAGCACATTTAACTATTTCATAGCTTTACAGATTACAGAATAATTTAATTTGTTAGTTCGTATTGAATGTTTTAACCCAAGCTTGTATCTTACAGATCAAACAAGAAATAAGTATACGCCATTAGACCGTGATACCAAGTAGCACGGAAATGATAGTTTTCTAATGCGTAAGTACATTTTTATGTTAAAAAAAATACAAAAATTACCTTCGTAATATAGCTATGATAGCTTTCATGCAGTGCACCGAGTACACCTTCGTCGTATGCGCCGTCCTCAGCGTGCGATAAGATCTTGCTTATAACGCTAAATACCTGCGATCTGAAATCATCATCCTATATTATATTTTCCTATATTATTTAAATATGAAATTTAAACCCTAAATATTGAACTACTAAGAGTACGTATAATTTACTTAATTAATTGAGATGTTGGTATTACCCTCCTTAAGGTGATTTCCCTAAATTCAAAGAGAAATATTCAACGAGTAGGAGGACTTTACCTTGCACTTTTTAAACCTCAAGCTTGTCTATTCATGAAAACATTGTACGTACTGAGAATTGCCGCACTTAATAACTAGTACAGTTCCATATTAATCACCAAGAATAGAAGCTCGTGATCGACAAGATTTGATGAAAAAAATGTTTAAGGGAAGGGTGTAGAATCCTTAAAACAACATGGTTCGATGTTTTTGCACTGAGGATCTTCAGTTATTGCTGTAGCAAATGTTGACGAAATTATCGCTCAGGAATCGAATTTGTTCAAGTACGGGTAAAAAGGCCTTCGAGAAAATGTTTGAATCATCTAGCATAGACGTCAATGCCTGCATGGTGTATTGAAGGACAATCAAAAATAAATATCATTGATTATAAGAAATACACCTACCTATGCAGAAAAGCTCGATCGTGTTGTGAGTAATGCAGCGCCCAACATCGCACCGCTTGAAGCGCTGCAGCGCTGGCTGGTGGCAACGAAGGTGCGAGAGAGCTGACCGAACCGAGGAACGCGTGGAAAGCAGTCCGCGAACCTCTAGCCGCAAGCCCTCCTGGGCAAATGGCCGCCGCTGAAGCTATCGGAATGACAGCGCGATTCCATTCGAAGGCCCCATTCTATCGCAATAAAAAATGTTTTCAATTAAAACTATGGAAGCGTAAGTCAAAACACAAGCTGATCACAGCATTAAAATCATTAAAATCTTTTGAACAAGCCCGTGCAGCCTTCACAAACATAGAATCTCAGACTCCCATTTCGCAGTCCTTCACTGCTAGGTCTTCTCCGTTTTCTCCGTTCTCCCATATGGGGTAGAAAACAGGACACTAACGAAAGCCCTATATAGAAGAAAGAAGCATTTGAAATATGAGTGTATGGGTGTATATGTGTGTCATAGGTACTGCACGTAAGGAACATGACAGTATTACAGAGCCTAGTTAAAGATCTAAAAATACTTAGCACAAAAAAGGCAGCATAGTTTTTTGGTCATATTATGTGAGAAGCGAAAAAATTACGCCAATGTTCGGGTATGTAACCGATCGTTGTTTGGTGCAGCTGCGCTAAGTACAGATAGCCATAATAGTTGCCATACTCTGAGAGGGCACGGCACTGCAAGAAGAAGAATTACAACCACACTAATTTCAATTTTTTTTACTATATATATATATATATATATCAGCTGGCACCGATAATTTTATTAAAATTGTTAAATTATAGACCTCTTATTATAAATTCAAGTTTTCCAAGTAGCCTGCCTCTATAAGAGAAGACCCCGCAAACATACTGGAACATTAATATGGATGACAATGATAATCACATAATATAAAAGTGTCTCAGAATTTACAGTTTCTGCTAAAATTTCAAAGGACTCTCGTTCTTTTACTCGTCCGACCTGCGTTCTTTGCGAAGTTGCGTCGTACGCGCAACCATTAAGACTTGCTTGTTATGATGCGAATGTGCGCTGGACGTTATATTGAACGATGTTATAGTTTCGTTTGTCTGTGTACAGAGAAACTAAACTTTTAAATAAGTAATTTTAAGTTAAAATTGCTGTGTTTGACTACTAAAATAAAATATAAAACCAATAAAGAAATACCTCTTTGTTTTCTTCTTCCACGGGTATAGGCGATGCTGCAAAGCGCGAATATCTGTCAAGCGTGTTGCAGAACCACCACATTACATCGTGAACGCTCGTTGGCTGAGTAGTCGAGCGCAGCAGCCAATTTAACGACTAAAACAAGACAACCCACTATAATGCTGGCACCAGGACTAATGCCACGTTGCAAATGGCGTAGCTATAAAAAGATATGGAAATAAAGAAAGCATGTCATTTACAATTATATATATATATGATACTAATTTTCACCACGTGGCCAACGCGTAATAGTACAATTTTGAATTATAATTAGTTTTATGATAATTTTAGTGGAATATAACAGTAAACTCGAGGATGCATTATTTGGTACGTCTGTAAACCGCTTAGCTCTGGATTTACTTGAATTAATAAAACAAGGCTGCTTTTATATAAATTTGGTGAATACTACGGATATGTGTAACGGGGAGTTAGCAAGGGGAGTTAAGTAGTCCTGCAATTTTGAATCAAAGCGACAAATTTGTTTTGCTTGCAAAAGTCACGGAGTTGTCTTTGTCCTTGGCATACTAATTCATATCTATTTCGCAAAAAGCTTATTCTCGACTCATTATATTTAGGTCAATCAAGAAAGCTTATATTCTCTAAGAATGGAAACTTTTATTAAACATAATTCGATTTACTGAAACATGGTGTTTTAACCATTTTCCATATACCTCGCATATTTTTGTTGATAAACAAGTGTAATAAAGAGAATTTAGGACCAATAAAAGTAAAATAAAATATATCTTTCGACTAAGGCCCATCCAATTAAGACATCAACGAAAGAGTAGACTGTTTCGGTAAAATAACACCCACCTCGAAAGCGTACTGCCTGACGGTATTAATTCTAACCGCAGCGTCAATTTTCTGCCTGCAAGCAGGCAGGTCACGCTTGCCGAGGATGAAAGTTAGAACGGGACTCCGCATAAGTGTTTCGGTGTCAACGTGAGCCTCTTCAAACGCCGACACAGCGCATCCGTCATTTTCCAATACGCCCACCAGTTTTTGGAGGGCAGCGCTTGGTTGAGCTAGTAACGATGATCCAGCGCCTATAACATACATGGTAATACGTAAAGTCGGTTCGCCTTGTCAGCCTTTGTTACAAAATATTGATTTCTATATTATTCCTGATGAATGACCTTGAAAAGACATGATGTTCTTGTTGCAGAAACTACAATGTAGAAGTAGTTATAAGGGTATGAGTTATTAAAACATAAATGAGTTCGAATGAGGAACGTTATATCTTCCATCTTTTGTAGGTAATACTTCTAGATTCAGCTTGGGTCCAAATTTTATCCGGTAATTATATAAGCAGATTTTAGTTCAAACTTACAGTATTTAACAAGCGTACGCATAGTTCTAATACTATTAGGACCCTGGTCTCTAACGCTGTAGCCAGTACCCAATATCCATGTATTAATATCATACTTAGTGTATTACATCGGTTACTTGTATGACCTTCCCTAAATTCCCTTATATTTTATTATATTGAAACTTGCGGTTATTCGCGTACAATATATCTGATGAGTTAATTCTTTTAACACAACTTACAAACTTTTGCTTGTTATTCTACAACATATACTCCAATTCAACGCGTCGCTTCCATCGTACGCGCTATCACTTCAATCTCTGGTCTAGCAAGAGGAGTAGTACACTAAATGTCTAGAGAATTGGCAAAAATTCCAAAATTAATATTTCAAATCTGAATTGTTGATCCATTATGAGAGATTAGCGCGTCCAAAAAAAAGAATACAACGTATAGACATAAGGCGTACCAGATAGAGTATCCTGTGTATCCGCGTCCATACTAGTAGCGGGTGGCCTAGCAGCGTAGGCCAGATCGCGAATGCCAGCCTGCCCCATAGACACGGACCGCGGCACTCGTGACCATTGCGCACTCATTCCGCTCGCTGTTGACCCTCCACTCTGAATAACATAAAATATTAATTTTATTAATAAACTGAATCCATTACTCGCGTTAGCGATTGAGGTAAGGTGACAGCAAAAAAAAGAAAGGTGAAGTTTCTTTACATGTATTTAAACCGTACTCTCAATAAAGTGACAAGGGGGATTTATTTGCAGAGCATTGCAAACGGAAACGCTACCTAAAATGCCGTAACTGGTTCCATTTCCATAAAGTGTTACATCTGTCGTTGAATAAAATTAAAAATAACTAAAATAATCAGAAATGGCAAGATTTAATACATTTTATTAGCTTACTTAAAATACTTTTTATTTGAGATTTTTTTTCTCCCCAGAAAACTTTACTTAATCGTATACCGCGATAACCATTTAGTCAGAGACATAGAATAACATAATTTTTGCCACTATGTTGTTTGGGATACTCGGCATCTTAAATATAGCTATCGCCGACTTCTCAGTAAACGCAGCATAACGTCCGAACAGTTACGCAATGTTTTGTTACACTTCAACAGATAGCACGTAGCAGCAGACAGCAGAACGTGACAAAAAACAACGTTACTTCCAAACGCTACAGCACGGTTATTAATAAAGGGATATACAATTATAGTAGATAGTAGATAATAAAATAGAACATACCAATTGTGGTCCGGGTATTGGTCTGCCGAGAGAATGATATCTGGCGGTGTCGGAAAATGAGGCCATACTTTTAGGTGCGGCACCCAATGCTGTCAAACACTGGAAGGGAGGCGCTGGTTGCCACATGCTCCCCGGCGGCGTAGGCGGGCTACGACCTCCCAAGTCGTGCCACCCGGAAGCGCCTGACGGTGCTAACATAACAGAGAATGACATAATAACGAATTAAGGTTACACGTAGCACCGCTTTAATCAAAAAGATGTTCAACATCTGTACTACTCAATTTATAACAATTTTCTTTCTCGGCAATCAAAGAGGTGCGAGTTCAAAATGCAAGCAAAGGTATCGCTTGGGTTTTATGTGAGCTATAACCACATTGCGCGGTCACTACAACGTGACTGAGCTGAGCAGTTTGAGTCTCATAATCCAACCTCGTACTCTTATTATAAGAAAAGTCATTTGTTAACTCACCAGAACTAGTCAGAGGTGCTAAGTCCAGTAGGAAAACTGCGTTGTCCCTTAAAGCCACGTGGTCGAGTTCGGGTTTAAAGTTGTCTGCAATAGGCGGTCGCTCTGCTTCGACATTTCCTTTGTTCTTTAGCCGCGACGTTGCCTTCAGTGCGCGTTCTCGGCATTTCTCGCAGTAAATGTACCACAATTGGTACGCTGATAACGTAGCTCGAATTTTCACACCGATAAGGTCTGTATAGGTTTGGGGTTAAATAAAATAAAAACACAAAATGCGTTGCAATAATCATAATAAATGAAGAGATAGATAGATATGGCGAACAAGGTAAATACACGTATGTAAATATAATAGCATCCAGCATGCATACGGACAATCCTATAGACAAATTAATGGTGTTTGCCGCTCACAAGAACCACTTCATTTATACATTTTGTATATACGTGACAAAGAGCTTTAATATTTATTATCATGTTGCATGCCGCTTTTTGGCAACTTCCTGAGTTTTGACAGCTTTTGTTTCCTAAAAATAGGAAATTTAATAAATAGTTGTTAAATAGTAATAAACACAAATTTCTCCAACAGATTTATTTTATTAATATTTGTGCAGTGTGTTAGACTGAAATAAAAAAACGCGTGTGTACTTATGTACACGTTAGAAGTTATACTTCTTTGGCGTAACAAGATAAAAATCTTTTCAAAAAATTTCAGTTTTTATTTTAGTAATTCAAACAATAGAAAAAAGGTATTGTTTGAATTATTAAAATTCAACTGTCAAACCTTTTATAAAAACTTAAATGGGGACTATAGCTAATCTCATTGGTGTCGGTTTTTAGTGACGGTGTGCTCGCGCATCGTAAAAATTTACTCTCACCATTTTTCTCTAACGCGCAAAAAAAAGGTCAAAAATGATGATAGAAATTACCTTTCGTACTATTATCGATGAATTTGGTTCGTTAAATCTGAAATTTATATCTTATTTTTTTATTTATATGTAATATAAACATAAGCTTTGAAGGAGCATTAATGTATAATAAATTACCTAACAACATTAAAATTGAACAAAATTTCAATATTTTTAAGAAAAAACTTGAGACAAAATCCGAGTGTGATCCTGGCTATGTATAACGGTATGAAGTATTTATTTATAATTTTACCCTCAAGTTTTTTATATAATTTCTGATTGTTTTGTACGTGCCGTTGTTTGTAGTTTTAATATTACCTACATAAAGTAAGTTGTAAATATTCTCATTGAGTGAAATTGTAATTTCTTTTGAGAAATATAGTTATAAATTTTACTTATATATTTAAAACATATAATTTTTAAATCTTATTGATTGCACCACCTACCTCTTTTCTATGTTTTTTCCTTTTACGCCTTTGGTTGCCTTGAAGAAATCGCTAGGTAGCGATAAGGCCACCAAATTGTACTCTCTTGCTCTGTATTTACATCTCTGTAACTACTTTTTTCTTTGGTGTACAATAAAAGTGTATTCATTCATTCATTCAATCATTCATCTGAAATGTGTTACAATATTATTTGTTAATATTGTAGCATCATCTCTTGGTATAGGTTCATGTGGCCACACGAAACAGTTGTTTATTGAATTATCCGTCTACGATTAAGCAATATAGAAGCCAAAGATTTCGAAATTAAAGATCATAAAAATAGCTTTAGCTAAAGAACAAAATACACTTAAAAAGTAAGGAGTAAACATTTTATACACAAAAGTACAAATCAGAAAATATAGAATCAAACGAAATGAGTGATTATCTCTAGTGCCCGCATCTTACTTGCGTTCAATTCTAACATTGCGCGCAACCAAGGCTTCTCTAGTATCTCGACTCACAACATCAAAGTCTGGCGAATTGTACGCTATATACGCGCAAATTATAATATCGCAGGATGCTTGTCGACACCATAATGTATTGGTAGCCAGAAGAACGCTTAATCCTAAGGTTGTAAAACACGGTATTACTAAACTATAAGTTTTTCTATGAAAAGCCATTACTACCTTGATAAAAACTATCTGGACAGTCATGATGAAATTAATGGCTTTTTTCAAAAATGAACTACAAATCCTTAGGAAAACAGATTTTCGCGAAGTATCAAAGTTCATAGGTATTGTTAAAAAACTTATAAACGTATCTAATGTTAAAATACTCACCCTGCGCAAGTTGTCCGCACTCTGATGGGAGGCCGTCATTGGAGCGAATGGGGTCCGCCTGCTTGTATACTCCAGCGCGGTCATAGCCGCGATTGGTAACGGTTCGGCACCCAGGGTGCATGTGTCGCATGTGCGCTGCCAAAGGAGGAGGCACTCTTGCGCCGCCACATAACTCGCATTTCACTAAATAAATATAGAAAAATAAATTAATAAAAATTATTACGGTAATTGTTATAGTTGTATCAATTTATACCTACATTTTTTAAAGCCTTATAAAAAAATAAGGTAGGTATTTAGTATCCAAAAATTATATTTTAATCCGAATTCCTCACCAGAAAGCGGTGCTCGTCCCGGCTTTTCTCTCGTGCGTGGAGCGCTGAAATTGGTGTCTTCATTTTCGTTCTTCTCGGGTGTGACTTTCTTAAACCTTAAAAATCATCGCAACATAATGAATAATAAATAAATAAATAATAATACTAAGCGCCTATAAAATTGTTCGAGATTTCTGACGGAAAAAAACATGTACCTGTCAGGCGGTTTCACCAGATTGTGGGAAAGGAAAAGTTACGAAAAGCAACCCGCAGTACAAACTCATGGATTCGGTGATTCATTTTGTCTGGTGGGGAGCTTCAAACGTAGCTTGTTACTAGCATACAGACGACATGCCACCAAGCCATTTGGCATTCCGGTAAAATGTAGAAACCGATTAGGCGCTTTTATAATTCTGGACGTTACGTGGCCGTGGCCGTCCACGAAAAAATAGTTATGGTAAAATGTATCAAAGCGCCTATTAGGGTTACGGATCTAATATAACGGGCATACTGGTTAGCCCGCTACCAACTTAGACTGCAATATCGCTTACCATCAGGCGAGATAGCAGACAAGAGCTAACTTAAAGAGGATCAAGGTCATGTTATGATGTTAATTAAACATACTTATCAGTAGCCGGACTCAGTTGGTCAGCTTCATTAAGGGCATCCCAAACGGCGACGAGAGCCCGTAAAGCAGGTGGCAGCACGTTCACCACGGAAGGAGACGGAGCAGCTGTAAGGTAACTAACATCATTGGCCCATTACCAGCACGAGTATCCTTTCAGAATGAAGCTTAGGCCGAAGTTTACTACGCTGGTTGAGAAGAACAGATTGGTAGACTTCACGCGCCTTCGAGATCGTAATGATCAATTCACAGGCAACGTCTTCCCTATGTTTCCCTACACTGATTAATTGATTTAATTTAAAAAGGTACAACTCCAAGAAGTTAGCTACAAAATGCTGATGAACTGACAATTAAAAAATAGCCAGCTTTCATCATGAAGACGAGTTAAAAAATGGAAAATAACCCATAAATGATGGGTATGCGAAGTCAGTGATTGTGACCGCAAAGTAAACAAGATTGATACCTGAGTCAGAAGCACTAGTAGAAGCCACGTCTTCTTCACTAATGGGCAGGTTAATATCAGTATTCCGGGCGCGACTAGTGCTGGCCTCCGTGCCGGAGCGCGTCAAAGTTTCCAAAGTTGACGGTTGAATGCAAAGATATTGCCCTGTGGGCACACAAATGTTTTTATTAAAAGTTATTTCAACCAAAATGTTTAATTACACGCATTGGGTGGTTGCTACTGACAGTAATTAGAAATAGTATAGCTACGTAATATGTTTTGATTCATAATGTTTATAATCTTGTCTCTTTAAGAATTGGAATAATATTCCAATAACCCACATAGACACATTTATTTTTTAAATTTCTGGAGGTATATAATCATAATTTTTTTCTCACTAGCATTATACGTTCCTTTAAACTCGAAAATGAATACAGCTATTCCTCTCAAGGTTCGCTAACCAGCCAAACCAGTTATAGTGCAATCCTTGGAAGTTACACCTCATTCAAGTAACATCTGTGAATCTATTCGGAGGCACGAATGAGACTTCTCCGCATAAACATCAATATGCTTTAATAGTATGAACGGTTACGGTATACTTTGAAATGAAATCCACTCCGTTACTTTTGGATCCTGTTCCTTTCAGATAGCAGCTCTAATCAGCATAATACGCAAGCTGTCTTAACTTCATACTAAAAAGAGAAGTGTAATGTCAGTTCATAGTACCGGCGTTGGAGACTTCCACGGAGTGTCGCTGAGGGCGCGGTGGGGGGGCTTCGTGTGGAGGTCTTGTAACAACTTGAGCCCCAGCTTTTGGCAATGCCGGGTGGAATTTAAGGAACGTTGCACACGCGATGGCATCATGAACTATGCCTGAGAACACAAACACATAGCATAAGTTATTATTTCTCGTATTGCATATTCATCATCTTCTTCATCATCATAATCAACCCATTACGTGCCATTACAGGGCACGGGTCTCCCTTACAAACGGAGAAGGGTTTAGGTCGTGGTCCTATAAACTCGACTAACAACTACAGCTCGAACCACTTTAGCAAATTTATACCAATCTATACAAATAAAAATGAATCGCCGGAATGTATGTACGCAGAACTTTCGAAACTGCACCAAATTGGATAAATCTTTTTGTTTAAAATCGTTATTATCAGGGACAGGTTTGTTGGCTTTAAAAGGATGTAAAGATGATTCGGACCGCTCGTACCTAAGGAAAAAAAATTATTTATTTACGTTTTTTCCCAAAAACTTTTTTGCACTTTACAATCTTGTTGTCTAGTGTATTTCTATTACAATATAGACACGTGAATTACTGTCGATAATTTTATAGTCATACAGTTTAATGCTAGAGTAGTACTTAAGAACCAATATTTAAAATGATGAATGTGCCAAAAGGAACTCGTAACTTAAAAAATATAGATCAAATTATCTTTTAAAAGTGATAAGTCACATATAAACATATACATTTTGGTGATGAAAGTGCGGGGGCTACATACCTTCATGCCAGAGTAAAGCTGTAAACACCGCACGCATACATTCCGCCTGAGCTGGACTTAGAGCGTATTTGCGTGGAACCACTGCGCGCGGGGGCACGTGTGGTGAAGCTAAACTTCGTCGGCTGCGAGACCGCGCGGGGCGGCTTCGGGACAACCGTCTCGGACTATCCTTATCCTCCTACAACAAGAAATGTTTATGAATTAAACTGGCCATCCTATTCTTCGGTCAGTTAAAACTAACATGGGTGCCGATTATCTAGGATGAACTACATTGTCACGTCTAAAAGTAGTGCAGTACTTTTTACGTTTAACCTCGTGTGTATAGTAGCACTATTTTTGCGGGTGATTTGATTTGAAAATTCTATAAATTAAAAAATGATTTGAAAATTCTATGGATTAAAAAATGATGTCATAAGCCAGATGTAAGTTTATTATTTTTCGTTAAATTTTGAGGTGTTAGTTAAGTTTTAATAATCATTTTTATCTTTACAAACAGTGTAAAGTGAAACCCATTTTGTATCGAGGATAAATCCGACAGCGAGCTGACTGCCATAGTAAACGTTTTACTTTCACGATATGTATGTATACACGGTGCCTCTATTTAAATGTAAAAACTTACGCCTAACACTTCAAAATAAATAGAATTAAAAAAAAATTGATTATAAGGAATTAGGATTTTGGAAAAGGTTAAAAGGAAAAACCTCTAAGAAGTACCTCTTCTGCATCACAGCGAGCGTTAGGTGAATCGTCTCTATCCATAGACTCGGGTGACGTTTGCGTGCCCGTTTGCGCCATGCGACTTGGCTTTATTTCTTGGTGAATCTCCAAAATTTCATTCTAAACATAACGGTAATGTAAAAATAAAAGTCAAAAATTATGAGAATAACACAATTTTTGATCTTTTTTGTTTGCGTTGATTTAAAAATATTTGTAGACTTTAACCAAGAAATCAACCAAAATAATCTTGTTTATTTTTTTTTGTGACAGTAAGAGTCGCGAGAGCAACCATACGGAAATAGGATTTATAGGTCGCTGGACAATTAAGTACCTCCTGTGAATTTTCATCCCGGATGTTTTCACTGGACCGGTGTTTAACTGGGCACCAATCATCACTGTTGCCGTTGCTACGCGGAGGCGCGCGTCTATCAATGTAACAACAAAGTAAATTGAATTAACAATACATGCTAATCTATAATCTTTACACCAATATAAAACAAATTCGCTCCCCACTGTCTGTACGCTTAGATAGATTAAATTAATGTCCTACGGAATTTTCCTAACTGGCCCCCATTAGCATCTACATTGCAGCCATGCGAAGCGGGTCATATATATATATATATATATATATATATACTATAATATATATATATATATATATATATATATATATATATTATAGTAATATTAATTTTGACGAAGTTTGATTGGATGTCCGTAAATACGATACGATAACGCATGAAATTTAGCACAAAGATAGATTATAGTTTGGCAATAGCGCGTAGGATACTTTTATTTCGGAAAAATGTACGATTCCCGTGGGAAAGAAGTTGTGGGAGAAAAGTTTTTATTTTCTACGGATTGACATAATTTTTTGCATAGTGCACTCAAAATTCCACGCGGTGCGGAAGTTTGTTTGGATTAGAGCAGGCGTTACTTTGCGGAATTCCATGATATATTATGAAAATTAAGCTCAATTTGCTATACCTACTCCGCGAAAATATAGTCATTTATAACTTCTTCAATCTTTATACCCCACACTAAACAGATGTTCGGCAATGTACTCTCTACAATGAATTATTTTTATGTCATTGTAAAGTCAACATCTCCAGAGGATGCTACGGTTTCAGAGCGAAAAGTGCGTGGAGAGTACATTGCCGAAGATTTTTTTGGTGTGGGGTATAAAGATTGAAGAAATTATAAATGACACCATAGAGATTCTCCTTCTTTTCATAATATAGTTTGTCTGTTGTTTGCTACGTATGTATGGCTCAACCGTTGAACTAATTAGTCTTGAAATTGGCACACATGTAGCTTGCATCCATGAAATTGACATAGGATAATATTAATCTCAGAAAATCTGATGGTAAAGGTTATCCGCGTTTGATAAAATACCATATACCTATCTATGGCTTGACCGCTTAAATCTTAGCGAAATTTAGGATAAAAATAGTTTTTACGGGTCGAGGATACATTTTATGCCGAGAAAATAAAAGGTTCTTGTGGGTTTTTTCTTAATACTCAAAATATAAGTCGCGGACAACAGCTATAAAGAAATAAAGAACATAAGACAAATTAAATCGTTCTTACATACCTGGGTGTAGGCATCGAGTTAGATTCATTTCGTAAATGGCGATTACGTTTGCTTGGCTCGCCGAACATATAGGGGCTTGAGCTGCTGTCACTCTGAAACATATAATATTTCTTTGAGCTAAATGTATTCACCATTTTTGGTAGGTAGGGTTCAATATGAAACACACTATTTACCTCGTTGGCGAGATCGCACTGTATCGAAAAAGGGAATCGCCGATCTTCAGAGCTTAGATCTATAAAAAAATAAGATTTTCTTTCATTAGTCATATGGGCACTTACAATTTTTAAGGAATTTAAACGGAATCGCATAAGAAGTAATAACAACCGTTGCTAGCAGCGTCGCCATCTTCGTCGGTGGAAAGAGGTAGGTCAAAAAATTGGCCTTCGTTGCATCCACTGCACGATGGTGCAAACTCTTCCTGCTGAAGAAATACATTTTTTAACAAAAGCATGTTACTCACTGTAACCAGTGCAACTAAAGAAAATATTAATAGCATTCGTACAATGTTTGTATGTGCGTATATTGTGTATTCTAATCTGCCGTGTAATGACGGCAGATCGAAAGTCAAAGTCAAAGTCAGAAAAATCATTATTTAAGTTTGATGCGTGCATTACACGAGAAGTAACCATATTCTTAAACCTAAAACTAAAGATATGGAGGTTCCAAACGCGTCCTGGTCTACGAAGAAGCGCACAACAAACTTAGCCGGGTTTTTTTTTGTTATCAACATCTCACATTGTCATTTAAAATTATTAGAACAGCAACCTAGTTAGAGCAATAATTCACACCCAAGCTTTTTTATCGATTTCGTACTCCTTTATACTATAATAGGACTTTTCTATAAGCTTACGTTTAATAAATACATCAGTTGTCATCAACCCTCTTCTTCGAACGGGTGTTGTAAGACATTTACCCATCTACCGTTGGGAGAGGCATTTAGTCTAGCAGTGTCTTAGGCTATGAGGTATAAATGCGAAAGACGTAGCACGACACCGGCCATCTTCTATATATATAAAAGAGAAAGTGTGTGGGTATGTTCCGTTTAGGCACCGAAACGGCTGGACCGATTCCAATGAAACTTTCAGGGAATCTCCGGATTGACCTGGCGAGTAATCCTGTAAAGTTTGGTCACGATCAGAGCACTCCTATTTTTGAACTGTCAAACTGTCAAATACAGCTTTTATTTACTATGGTGATATTCTATTGTTGGGTGTACATGGGTGTAGATAATGATCTTCACCCGCTCGAGAAAAGAATAGAAGAGAATGAATAAGGAGAGAAATAAATGATTTAATATATGATGAGACTTAAATTAAAAATTTAATGATTTAAATTTATTGTTTAAATAAAATAAAGCAAAATCTAGCCCGGCGAAGCGGGCTGGGCACGCTAGTCTTTATAAACCTATACTTTAATGGCGCTGGTTATAACAATGAATGACTATATGATGACTAAACAACTTATACCTGTGTATCATCATCGTCCACTGGGACCAGCAGCGTAAGGTCCAGATGTCCGTGGTATTGCAGGCACCACGACACACATATGTTGCCGTCTGAGTAAGTCTGTGTCGACTCTGGACTTAACCTCACCCAGGTGCCGTCTTTATTCGTCAACTGTAAAAAATAATATTTTGATATTAGCTATTATAATGATAATTTGTTGCAAAGACAAATATGCAATTTTACTACTTTTTAATATTTTGTGACCGTTGTAACAATGCTGGTGTATCTCATGATTAAATAAAAAAAAGTTTAGCCTTCAAATTTTATGTGTTCCTACAGGTCGAGGTTTAATAAACGATGTAATTTCGATGGAGCATTTAATAAAATATTATATTATTACAACTAAGAAGTATAACTAAAACCTTATCTAAAGTAAATATATGTATTATAAAACTTAATGAGGACGTAAGCGACGCATATATTATTGCTTGACTTAGGTGGACCACAATCGAGGATTCTATCCAAGATTGAAACCCATCCTGGAGATAATATATGTCGGTACATATGTACGAGGGGCATTTTGATATTGTCATTTTGTTTCAGAATTATAGTCCCCATTTTGAGAGCGTCAAATTACATCATATAAACTGTTAATCATATAAATTTTATATAATATAACGCTGCTTTACGTGAGGGTAGTTAGCTTAAGGTTTAGATAAATACATTCGTCATAACAAAATAAAGGCGAAAGTGTGTATTTTAGATTGTTAGCCAAGTTCGGCTTAACCACACTTTTTAGTAAAAAGTGTGTTGTGTTGTTGTTGTTTCGAAGTGTTGCTCGGTTTATAGGCGATGTTTTTCCATAAGGTGTACGATCCGCTTAGTGCAACCAAAAAAAAAACTGAAATTTGGCACAAATATAACTTCCATTCTGCAGATGGATATATGATTTATTGTCACCAAATAGCACCAGGTAACAACGTTTAAGAGGTATTTAAAAAAAAAAAAATCTTTGTCACCTAGGTACCGGCTGCACATCTTAACCGATCTCGTCAAAATGTTGGCAGAATATCAATAGAAAATCGCGAACGGAAGGAAACTTTAATAAAAGGGTACCTCGTCGACCACCGCAATGTAAGCACCGCTGGGTATGCGGCCAATTTCTTCCGCCTGTAGGCTTGGGCTGGAGCGCAATCGCAAACCAGCGCTGTTTTCTAGAGCGAAACGTCGTAAGCTGTAAGAAGCGGCCGCGCCTATCCACCGCTCAGCTGCCATTTCATTACTCGCACTCTCCACTACTTCAACTTTCAAATCCTGAGGGAATAACAATGGACTTGTTACATATAAAATGAGATAAATAAAAGATAAACACCCTGGTTAACGAAACTAATATATGAATATTAAATTTTTAGGGGTTTGTACCCAAGTGGTAAAACGGAACCCTATTACTAAGACTCTGCTGTCCGACCGTCTGTCACCAGGCTGTATCACCGTGATAGATAGGCAATTAAAATTTTCACAGATCATATATTTATATTGCAACTATAACAAAAAATAAGTCTTTCATCCAAAACACTGTACTAACATTAGATTAGAATTTTCTATATCTTTATACATATATTTCCTGTGTGTGTGTGTATGTCACTGAACTCCTCCTTGACGGCTGGACCGATTTGAATGAATTTTTTGGTATACGTTTGGGTGGCACCCCGGATGGTTTAGATTCAAAAATTAGCCCGACAGATGGCGCTGTGATCCGATAGTATATGTATGTATATTCATCATAATCGAATTTAAACTAAAATAAATGCATAAAATAAAGTTACCTGCGGCAGAGGAATGTCATCCAAGGTGCATCGGAAAACATAGTAGCCGGGTGATCTGGGAACCCATACGGCTACGTAAGAACCGTCACGTTGTGGGTCAACAATTATGCGTTCAGCGGCCATCCGTCCGCAGCCCATCAAACCTTCGAACGTACAACAGGTCTCACCCCAAACACCACTCGCCAGGCGTAGTTCCTCGAATGAATAGTTTTGGTATGCCTGTCGAGAAATAAATCATTCCTTTAGCATTAACTCGAGTAACAAAGAAGCAAGCTTATGCCCTGCTTCTTACGAACTCTGCTCGCACTTAAAGTCAGAAATCAGAGTAAAGAAGTCGACTCCGCTAATCATTTTTATTTGACCAATGAAGATATTTGTATGAGGCCAGGATTTATATACCGCCATTTTGATTTTATTTCGAAATCGCATTCACGAATTATATTTTCAAAAACGTTTAAAGTTTTATTGTTGAATTGGGTATGCCAAAATCTTCAACGATTACGATATTTATAAAGAAATGTCATTTACATAGGGTCTTCATATTTACTGAAGCTACTCGTATGATACAAGTATTTTGTTTTTATTTTCAGAGTTTCAACACACGACGCCATGTTTCTAATTATTCATTAATATCCTCTCTGATGGATAGGCTTTGTGTTGATTACTTGTATCTTTTTTTTTGATTAAAGTCTATCTGTTGTGTAAAACGAGTTGTTTATCGTATAAACATTTACTTATATGTAATTAGTACTATTGCATACTGAAAGAGACGAAATATAACTATACAATCGTTCTAAAACGGAGAAGGTAAAAAAAAAAATTAAATGTCTTCCAAATGTAAATTTCACTCGTGGGCATAGAAGTCAATACACTGGACTTATAGCCTTTTAGTAATGCTAGGCTTACGTTGTCATAAATAAGCACCAATTTTTAGGTCACAAGACATTCATTGAATTGGCAGAGGTCTCAAAGGCCGAAAAAGAGTAGCCCTTACTTCTGACTAAGTTTTAAAACATTAAAGCATTTCAGTAGATTAAATTTTCCAATTGAATCTAATTATTGGGGGTATTTCACCCGGTAAGTAAAATACATACATATGAGAAAGGTACTTAACAAAATGATATGAATGTTTCGAGCATCGTTGCCAATATAACCGCGCGATACGTAACGATAAATCTCAAAGAGACCTAATGCCTAAAACAAGTTTCAGTATTTTACCCATGAGTAAAACGTTACTTTAAAAGAATATTTTAAAAATATTTTGCTGAAAGTGTTTTCTCACACAGAAGAAAATAGGCGATTAAATTCAGTTATTCAGCAAAATGCAGTTTCTGAGAAACATAAGTCTCTTTACATAAACCGTACTTAAGCTTTTATACGAAGGTAAAATGTTAAAGCTTTTAGTTCAAAGTGGAGTTAATAAAATGTTTGCAACCCAATTATAAAATTCATTACATACACGGAGGTAATTCTCGCCGACGCTTATTAACCGACTTCAACAACAGGGGACGATGTTTCGACCACTTTAGATATGTCTAGCCTATGTTACACGGTGCCCACGCACTTTCTATATTGTTCCAACCGATTTTAGTGAGTCTTTTGTGAAACGTAAGCGTGTCTTCGTGAATCTGGTCATGATTGTGAAATAAATGATGGACTAAATTATGCCATCGAAGTATTCCACAAAAATGACTATAAGCTGACGGCCGCCTGGCGCAGTGGGCAGGAACCCTGCTTTCTGAGTCTAAGGCCGCGGGTTCGAACATGAATGTTATTTAGTGTCTGCGTGTTTATCTGTACATTATTAATGTAAGTATTTATGTATATTGCGCCCTAGCTTGTTTCTCGACAACTTGTGGCTACGTCGACTACATTTCCACGGCTTTCCAACTCAATTTTAGAAGTTAATTTTGTCAAACTCTAACATATAACGAGATTTGATGCCGCAGACTACTCCGCTGATAGCAAAGCCGCCGAGCTGTGTCGGCGGCTTGGCGGCTTTGGTGCTAAGACTTCTTTATTTCTAAGCTGCGTAACCAGCGTAATCGATTTTTACTGTTATCAGTGAGGCCTAAGAGAGCACTTAAAGCACTTACTTACGTGGTAATAGTCGTTAAAGACCACCAAACCGCATTGAAGAAGCTTGGTGGGTCTATGCTCTAAAACCTTCAATACTATGAGAGTTATACGTTAAAAGGTTGTGGGGTGGGAACCTGGGCAAAACATCCTCACTTTGTTATACTAACCTAATGTTAATAAAATGCATGATACTAAAATGCCGAACCTTCATCATGGTGATGGCATGGAAACACATAAACTCTCGCACGGTGGGTTGATAGGCGACACTGCCGAGGCAGGACTCTTCTTCATTCACGATAGAGTTGATAGCCCTTTGCACGACAACCTGCAAACCAAAAGAAAAAATCTTTACTGATAATTTAAATGGGGGAACCTTTGATTGCGCGTCCAGAGAGAAACGGTATGACATGATACGAAATATCTTTTCATTAGCGTTTTGGAAAAAAACAAACTTATATGCCGTCACGGCAAAGGGCATGACGCTATCATAAGCCACTATCCTCTGTACTGTCACTATATCGATTTTGAAAATTCGTTCACCAACATAAAGCCATATTTTTTGTGAGTGCCATGACAGTGGTGCCATACCACCACGAAAAGGTGCCTATGGTACCTTTTCGTGGTAGTATGGCACTCATGGCCACTTTTTTCAAACAACTTTCAAAATCGGTTTAGTGACAGTACAGAGGATAGTCTTAATATTACAAATTATTTCGGAATGTTAAAATATAAAGGACCTATTCCTTTATTTATGACCGTATTAAAATAGTTTCCATCGTTACAATGGGGTCAGGTGAGGCCAGTTTTCCTACACAAAGAAAACGATGCTGCCGCTTCGAAAGCAAGCGGACTCAATAGACCCGAAAGCAGCGATTGTATAAAATAGGTAGATCCCTAGTATTCTTAAATGACGGGTGCATCCAACTGTGCAAATAACTCCAATAACTTGCGAAAATATAAAATCTTTATCGAAAATAGAATTATTTAAATAAAAAATACTTTTTATTTAATTTATAAATGTACACCTGTCTACGATCGACAAAAGTAAGTGCATTCTTGAATTAGTATAGGATCTAATTGGCTCCCGGTCTCGTACTGGAACTCTCAATCGATGAGTTTTACGGCTTTTTAGGCCTAAGCGTCCGACCCAAAACGAAGTCAATTTTTAATTTTAAAATGCCGATAATTGGCCTACAAAGGGAATCAAAACCATGAAGCCATTAAAACAAAGCCAATAAAGCCGTAAAAACTGCATCAGTCAACTTTATTTCTTCAATTTAGCGTGCAGGCTTAAATATTAGATTGAAACAATTGTACAAAACTTATTTTCATCAAACATCTCGTAACGTGGACCTTATCTCATCGCTATAAGGCTCATGAGACACGCGGGTTTTATTTATGATGACCCGATTGTATACCTCACTGCAAGTTATACGTTGATGGAGCATTTTTAATTTAGCCGGGAAATACTGATTCTTTTTTTTTAACCTAACATAGCGGTTTTATGCGACTAAAAATAGTCCATATTAAGTTTAATTTCATAGAATTTCTTAAATGAAAAACATTTTTACCTTCTCAATTAGGTAGGTAGGTAGGCTTCTTAGTATTATTGAGTTAAATGAACGTTAAGTTTTATCAAATTATTCACAATTCTTAACTAGTTTTGTTCAAACATGTTTTAAATACGAAAATATCTAATTTTATTATATTTTCAATATAGGCTGTATCAACGAATGATGCTGGCTGTATATCGGTTTACCTTGTCGCGCGAAAAAAGCCCGCACGCCATTTTCCGTAATTAATATTTTCGTTTTAGGTTATTTTCGCTTTTTGGTCTATTGAAAATGATTAAAAACATCCAGTTTAAATTGGAAAGTAACTTTTACTGCGCCGGGAATAATAATCGAGGCACTAATCCCGAATGAATAACCTGTTTCGACCAAAATCTAGCAAGCGGCCTATAAATTTTCATACAGTGGAAAAACAGAAAAAATTGACAGTTATGTTCAGAGTACGTATTTAAAGGTTTATCCTATTTTTTCCTCGCAAGTGTGATAAAATCGTCGTATGAAACGCGTATGGTTGACTTATTACACTCTAGGCTTTCCTAGCGCATTAGCAACATTACTTGATATATAATCTACTAGTTTCTACCCCAACTATCGTTTTATATCAGTCCTCGTAACTCGGCAATAAAAATTATGAGCATTTGAAATTAATAAACGCAAATGAAACACTAATATATCTAATCATTGCGCGCAATCGTGATACCTTCGTTGCTTTAATGATGACATGTTAAATAGGTATACTTACAATGATCTAAGGCCAAAAGAGTTCTAGGAAATTGATTATATTAACATATTCACGCCGACTGAGAGCTAATTGTAAGGAATCTTCCAAGGTGAAAATTACATCTGCTCAAGTGTTTTAAGAACACGCACATTGTAGATTTTCGTAATAATTTCAATTTAATGCCTATTATTGGTATACCAAAATTGTCTCTCTCTCCTACATAGTTTGTTCATAGCAGGTGCCGGAACTGGTATCCATTATTTTGATCAGAATTCACGAACTATTCGTGAGTCCAGTGACAAACGATAATGATTAATTTTTAATACCTATTAAACGTGGTCTTTCCAAATCTGAGAGATGAACTCAGGTTAAACTTTATTTCTTATTCATTTATATAACAAATTTTTGTTATGAGTCTTTAAATGATGCGATGCACGGGCAGACTGATATGCCGACCTACTAATAATTAGATTATAGAACCCTAAAAATTAAGAAATGTTGCTGTTACCAAAACAAATATTTTCTCGAATTGTTCTTAGTGATAAGGCCTATTTATTATATACTAGCTGATGCCCGCGACTTCGTTTGCGTTTGATTTTGTTTTTTGACGAGGCATTTAATTTAGTTGCAGATCTAAAAAAAATTAAAGTATTCGGAATAACTAAGACTTAAATGAGGGGTTTGCTGCTGTGCGCTGAGGAGTTCTACCCTCTATCCCCAACCACAGTTTGGGCAAAATTATATGGTACAAATATAATTATTTAAATCGGTTATAATTTGTCGGAGTTGTGGTGTAAAATCGTCACACTCATCCCCTCTCCCAAAGGAACCGAGCTTGATGTCGCTATAAAAAGTATCCTATATTACTTTTAACACTTCCAAGAATATGTGTGCAAAGTTTTAGAAACTATCAAGAATTTATCGAAATAACAGTATTTTCAAAGGTTCTATAGATTATTTTAATACTAACAAGAAATTATAAATATAAACTCATTACCGGACCACTACAGGGTACGCGCCTCCTCTCAGTATGAGAAGGGTTTAAGCCGTAGCCGAAAGCCGGCAGAATTCACTCGCTTTTGAGAAAATTATGGAGTACTCTCAGGCATTCAGATTTATTGAAGAGGTTTTCCTACGCCTTCGGCTTTATATTTAACCGCATAATTCATTTTGAAAATTATTGTAAATACGGCTCTAAAAAATTTATCAGTATTGACATACTAGCTGTGCGCTACGGCTTTGCGCGGTAATTATAGGACGCAGCCTGCTACACAGTGTACAACCTTCCTGATTAGATCAGATACCTAACATAAATATATTAATCGTAGATACTAGTAGTGACAAATATATATTGGCTTTTATTTAAAATAATTTAAATTTCCCATAACTAATGACTGCTAATAATGAATGGCTTAGTAGCAGCAACACGCATTTTTAATAATAACATAACGAGCGGCGCGGTTGTTTGCTCAGTTTGATACTGGAGCAGACTGAAAGTTGCGCTGAGCATTGTTGCCAATGCATAGCATAAGGCTCAGTTTGCGGCCATTTGCCATATTGTTAATAATAAACTGGTAATAATTTAGTTTGCTTATTAACAATAGAGTATGGCAATAAAGAATTATTATTATTATTCATTAGTCAATAGTGCTCGGTAAGCAACGTTGACCCAAGCAGTAATTATTGGGTGAACAATATTTGAAGTTTGAAGTATAAATTTAGTCTCAGCTCAATCCATTACAAAAAATAGTAATCGATGAAGAAAGAAATTAAATGGGATTGTCTTTTTATTTTTATGCTGAAAGCAAAGACTTAAGAACATACAGAACCCTTTTTCAGCCATTATTGCATGCAGTGCTTTTGGGCACAATGCCCAAAAACAGTGAAAACGCCCCGCGCACATCTCACTTCACAACCGCGGAATGAAGGTAGCTCACAAAGTTTTCCCATTTTCCTTATGTAACGTGTATGTGGTAAACGTCAACTGCAAAATGGAGTTAATTGACTGACCGCCTGTTTGAGAAAGACTTCTAAAGTAGAGTTGTTTTTATGCTTCAATAATAGTTGTGTACGCGGTTTCTGTACGTTCTTAATCCTGTGGCTGAAGGTTAACTAAGATTTTTTTTAACATTTTATTTTCAACCCTAGTAGTAGAGTCCCCATAAATGTGGCAACACTATGTATTCAGTATCATTAAGCCTAATAATAATTATAAAATTAATAACAATAAATGCCTAATAATAATTAGGCATTTTTTGTTGATGTTCTCTGAGAGCTCTGCCGTTTATTTCCCATCATATTCATCAGATCTAAGCCAAATTCTGGTAAACAACTAGAAACTACAAACTAAACAGTACAAAACGAATTATTCAAATCGTTTTATGGTGTAAAAACTTCAAACACTTGCACCCCCGCTCTCAAAGGAACTGTTCTGAATTCCGAAATGTCACTCCGGACATTCCGGAATTTAGAACAGTCAGTAGTATGAACTCAAATTATGCAAAGTTTAAATCAATTTATTCAGTCGTTTCAGCGTGATGCGTGGCAAGATGCAGACAGAAATGAGACAAATCATATTTTTACCCGAACAATAGAACCGAGCTTAATGTCGGGATAAAAAGTATCCTATATTACTTCTAACACTTCCAAGAATATGTGTACAAAGTTTCATGAGGATCGGTTTAGTCGTTTTTGCGTGAAAGCGTAACAAACAAACTTACACTGACATTTATAATATTAGTAGGGAAGTAGGGATGTACCTACGCTACTTAGTTGCATACGTCATAGTACGTCAGCACACCGCTCTACTGGCATGTTATGAGATCGATCTAATAAAAATTATAGCAAAATAATAACGAGTAAGGGTCTATGTGCGATTTCTACAGCCGTACATAAAACCTTTATGACATAACCCTTATTAGAAGTCGTTATAAAATTGACAGTCGACGCCATACGACCGTGTTATGTAATACAAAGTAAAAAAAGCTTTAAAAGTACTGCGTGGATTATAAAGGACGTATTTGTCTACGTACAATTTGTGACAAGTTTCCCATAGAAACTTTCTTCCGCACTCCTACACAATATAGGCTGACCCACTGAGTCGATTCGCTCGACCGACTCGACCTGTCTTATTCAAGAATTGGGCTATAAAATTAAAAAAAAGCTTCTTTGTGAGTATTCTTTATCTCCAAATTTAGCCCATTCTTACAAATATACCTCTATCCCACATTTTACTAATTTATTAGTCAACCTAAATATTTTTTTTATCGATATAACTTAAATTCAGTGTTTCATATTATCTTCTCCATTTAACCGCCTTAGAGGTGAAAATTGATAAGTTATCCGGCCCATACATAGCCTGCCGCCAGAATATGGCTGTCGAATGCAAAAAAATCATTTTCATCAGACATAGATTCATAAAATAAAAATGATTACCTTAACTTTGAGGGCTGGTGAAACTACCAATTCTCCATATTGATCTTTAATATTGATCGGTAGACTCAGCCGTATCGCAGGTCTTGCAGTAGACATCGGTGATCTTATCTCACAGCGAGAAGGGTCTACGCGTGATGCAGGCGACAACCATCGGGCGAGCCGACCTCCCGCCGTGCTCTCTGCTCCAGCCACAAAATCCGACAGGAACTGGCGCTCGGTTGATACGCTCCTGTAGAAAGATATACCTTGTGTTAATAAAGACTCTATCTTTCATTAAAAAGTAGTACCAGGATTGGATGCTATTGCTCGGTATTATTTTTTAGGTAAACAAAAAAAATAAGCGGGCGACAAAAAGTGGAAAAAATAATAATATGAACAGTTCAGGTCTAGGGACCGTCCGATTTCCCACCTGAGCTATCACAACCTTGAATATGGTGGATGTCTAAATTTACCACTATATTCTGATGATATGGTAGCAATTTTCATTGCCTGAAAAGACTTTTTCTGAAAATTAACCTTAGCCACATCGATTTATCGCTCCCAATACCCTCGCATACTGAATTTCATGAAAATCATTGGAGCAGTTTAATTTATTCAGATTATCAATAAGTATATATGCATACAAGAATTAAAGTAAGAGAAAAAATTCAAGTAACATATATTTTTTGTTTCTTTAGAAGTTTGATTTGTTGACAATTTTATTTTAAGGAATATAATCCACTGAAGTACATATAACTACCTATTACAATTCGTTTAATTCAGTAGCTGTTGAGCTTTTTGTGACAGAGCTCGTCCTAAGAAGTACCTACTACCGCCATGTTAATTTCTGCCGCTAAGCAACACTGCTTTGTTCCGGCAATTATGACTATAAAAAAGGTCCTCTATTTACAAAGTATGACAAACCTATATGTAGCTATGTACATAGCTCGCAAAATCGATTGACGCTTCGGTACAAAATTGCTAAAAGAGCAACCCTACACTGAAAAATGCAGCGCTCGGAAACCCCTCAACTGGTTTGATAGAAGTCAAACGAATCGCAGGCGGCCGCTGGACGGAACACAAATTTGTAATTTGACCTACAAAAAAATATGTATCTAAGGAACACTACCGGTTAACATGATGATGCAGAAAATTTAAAAAATCACTAACTCTCACCTGGTTGTAAAACATATATCGATAAATGTGCTAGGTCAAAATGTAAATACCCAAAACTTTATCATATTATAAGCAGCTCGAAAAACTTTCTTTTAATGCAAGAAAAACTCACTCAGAACTCAGATAAAACCGACAGATGGAAGTCGGACTTACACACGCGCTGAGTTTTCATTACCTTGCAAATAAACGTTAACACTATAGATTGATCGACTGATGCAAAAATACACAACCGCATAAGTATTTTTGTATAAAATTATTGCGCTGATTTCTAATACACTGTAAAAACTCTATGTGATAGGGCTCTATTTACCCTGTAGGTAATAATGTCTGCTTACACCAATATCTATCGACACTATTTATTTCAAATTTCATAGTTTATTGCAGGATATGTAAAGAGTGGGTTTTTCTTAATTTTCACAATGTTTAAAAATATTATAATTATTAAATTATTTGTAAAGAAAAGCGGCTGCCGCGGCTTTTTTCAGAATTAAGATCAAATAGGTAAAAATTATTTAAGCTGAGTGAAACCCGGTTCGATTTCCGTTTATTGTAAAATTTTGGCAATAAATTTACTGGTTAAATGTGGTCGAAGGAAGCTAATCAAGATTTACTGGATAAATTTATTGGAAAATTATCCACAACTGTGAATTAATAAACTGAATTTAAATATATTGAAAAATTTACCTTGAAACCTTTAAATATCTAGGTAGTTTGGTGGTGATTTTTAAAAACCACATTTGAGCGAATACCTGATGATTTTTTTTTTATATAATACTATAAATTGTATTATTTTTATAAATTTATATTATAATGTTATTATGTATTGTAATGTTTTTATTATGTCATATCTTATTGCAATGTATTCGCAGTTTCGCGGAAAATCTAATTTCTTAAGATTTCGCATTGTGTGCATTTTAGATGAACGCTTGGTGAAGAAACAGGCCTATAATAACGAGGAAAAGACTGCTCGGAATAGTTCAGCGCGATCAAATGGTTAATGAGGAAATCCGTAGACAAACCATAGTAGCCAATATAGCTCTACTAGCTCCGATACTAACGAGGCATTGAGCACTCAGCTCAGATTAAAAGGCGTTGAAAGGTACTGGGATATAGATTCACTGCATGAACGCTCTATTCGGTAGCCAGACTACATCAAATTGTAATAAAGATCATCTTTGGAAATCCTCATAAAATAATGTCTATTGTTAGACGCGTCGATTGAGAATATAATGACAAAATCTTTTTATTAAGATAATACGATTTTCGTCGTAATCTTAATAATGACCACCGCTTACATTAAAGCGTTCTCTCCGAGACACGAGGATGGACAACGCATTCTTATTTCGTATCTACGGAATAATATTGAGATTTTTTTTTTTTGATAAAAGAGATTATCCCTAGCCGACAATTCGAACTAATAAAGCAAGGTCAAAGTATACAAAATACATACTCGTTAGTAACAGTACGATACCTATGTTTTCAAAATAAATTAATTTTGACATGACATGTTAAACTATTTGTAGTACCCCTGGACACACTCATTGCAATTATCTTAAATCGATCACGTATACATATAGTTTCATGAGGGATAATTATGTTGGTAGCAATTAGCAAAATAATGCATCGATGCGAATGATAGGTACTAATTGAATCTCATCATCGATATTGCGCTACTATTGTGAGATAACTCCTACGGAGGCCGCGGTGGAGGACGGGGGTAGGAGGTTGGTGGCAGGGAGGCAGGAGGGTAAATGCAGGAGGTTGGAGGCAGGGAGGGAGGAGGCAGGATTCAGGAGTTAGTGACGAGTGGCCAGGCCCCAGCAGTCACGAGCTGAGAGTGCGAGTGTCGAGTCGTCAACAAGCGACGCGGCTGTTGCACTGGCCGCTCATTCCAATCAAGCTCACGGCACGGACCGCGGCAGTCCGTGCATGACACTCGCAACGCGCGGTTGTATGCGTTAAAACGCAATGTCGCGTTTTCCGGCGTTCCTCGCGCTTTTGGCGCTTAGTGCTGCTGCCAATGGTCAAGGGCCAGGCCTATGCAAAACCAATTTTTACTGCGAGTGCACGCCAGCGAAACATCCTTCTCAAACAAAGATTAATTGCACGGTCCCATATAACCAGGTAGGTACCAAGTTCGATTCCGGACAAAGTGAACACGACATTACCGTTACACATTATAACGAAATTATATCTTATCTAACATTACATTATATTATTCCAGTGTTATTTGAAAGTTCTCAAAGAAAATTTCAAATGGAAAATCAACATACGTACCTACTTTAGGAACAAAGTGAATAAAGCATGTATTACAAACTATAGGTACATTATTTATCATCATTATCTTTCAATTCACAGATTACTTTTAGTCCATAGTTCAGTATTATTTGATAGTTTTCTTACACAAACAGTTAACAAAAGGCCCAACGGAATTTTATTTCTTTAGATATAAGCTGTGATTTTGAGTGAAGTGATAGTTTTATATTAATTTAAGCCTCAATAGCTAAAAGCATTGGAAGGACAGCGACGCCCTAGATTCCAAATCGACACCTAAAAATATTTTGTATTTAATCTTAACTAAACTTAATTAATTACTTAAAACTTAGTCGGAAGCAATAAAGTAATTTCGGTAGGCTTAAATTTAAAAATACTTTTCCGCTGATGGTTTTCCTTAGAACGGTACACTGACCAACTAGTTTCGTTGACTTAATACTTACTAATTCATTTCGGTATCTAATTATGATCGGAAATATCGACGGTAGGCATTGTGGCTGCGTACGTTCCTACTAATAGGTTGCTACGTACATATTCGCAGCAATTATATAGGATGCGAGTTCACGTAAACTTGCCAGAGGTTAGCGGCCGCGGTCGCGAAATAATATCAAACGCACAATCAATTTTTCATCAGCAAGATAAAAGGTAAAACTTGCACCGAACTTAAAAAGTTTTATCCGCGGAAAATAATTAAATCGTGGTAGAGGTAACTTAAAATACACCCAACCTTTAAAGTAAAAACCGGCAGCCGAGGTGCACCGCATCGGCTAAGCATTTTGTGCCCACAACGCGCCCGCAGCCGCGAGACGTAGGTACGAAAAGTGAGAACCCCAACTTACACAACAACGAATAAAATATATTAGCCAATTAAGCACTATTGTGGTATAAAAATTAAGTGCGGGAACTAAGCTAACTAAGCATTAGTTGCAGTAATAATCTTAAAAAAATCTTGAAAAATTACAATAGATCCCTTCGGATATCATACATTGAAATAACAATATTGTATATCATCATTCAAAGAATACGGTGCCAAATTACCAAAATAAAAACACTAAGCCACAGTTATGATAAAAACGTGAAGATACAGAAAAACAAACAAAGGGAAACTACCTGACGTCGATCCCTTATTATGTGTGAGCTTATAAACAGGCCGTAATTTAGTCCTGCGAGCAACAGTTCACGAACCCGACACTGAGTCCTAAGCAACAAGTGTCTCGCCGCCTCGCCGCCGTGCCCCCGGGCCATGACTCGTTCGTGTACGGGCCACACGGACAAGCGTAATTTTCGTCTCTACACGATTCCCGGCTGACAACTCTTGACACACACACGCGTTGAACGAACGTCTTATGAGACGTTAAAAAGCCGGCTGCTGTGCTTAATTCTTGCTCATGTCTCTCAATTAACAACTCTCAAAAGCCACTGTAGTCTCTACATCGGACCACCTAGCTCTACTTTCAGCGAACTTTAATTAAAAATGATTATGTCTATAATATGCATGAAATATTTTCACATTGAATTAGAAACAAACAGTCGTCACAATTTTAAGACAGTTTATTAATAGTAGCAGATGAACGAGTTTATTATGGGGGAGTAGCACTTGATCTATTTTGTCGGTCCTGATTATTACTGAACGAAGGAGCTTAAGTACTACAAATTAACAAACAATATTACTGTTTAAATTTATAGCAGGCCGAAAGTGACGTACCTTGAAGTTTATAAAAGGTTCTTTGGGGTGGCACGCCCAAACCAACAAATATGGGTCAGAATATTTATTTTTTGGGGACAGGAAAAACTTGGTGTAGGTAATTTTCGTCATATGTAAATAGCTGAAAATAATCAACGATAGCTTATAAAATTTAAATAAAAAACAAGTTTATAAAATGTAAATGGTTTGTCCTCGAGACACAATGTATTTGTTCAGGGCGGATCAATTGTATTAATGCAGATTTAAATAGATATTTACGAGATCATTAGCTGATCGATAGACTAAGCAATTACCTTAGTGAACGAAATGAAATTACTTTTTAAATAGTCAAGCGGACACTGGCAAAAAGTTTTGAAATTCATTATCTCTTATTAGTCATTACCCGCATTAGTTAATGAATGAGTGATATCGTTTTTGTTAGTTGTTGGCAGTATTACTACCTGGGAACCATGAACAATAGAATGACTACCAAATCTCGAGTAGTAGTCTATTTTATTATATGACATACATTAAGTTTTCACTGAGTTTCTTACTGACTTTTGCTCGGTAGTATGCATCAGCTTTTTAAACTTTGGTAGAGTTATTACGAACACCATTAAAGTAGGCATTCTTGAAATAAATGTTTTTTTTAACTTCTCCCTCACCTAATGGTGAATGAAGATACTTTCTAAAGATGATAAGCGCGCTAACCTGGAAAGGGTTACACTTATAATCGGTTAATTTGGTCTAAAGGTAAAAGTTTTAGGAAATGGGGTTCTGACCGCCGCGGTCTAAATTTCCGCGACGGATATTTAGCAAACATTATGAGCTATACGGAACTTTTTATAAGTCCGCACGATTTTTATTCCCGCGATTTACATTTCGCGCACGAAATTTCAACTAACACACGCTGCAAATAAATTTCGTCGCGAATTTTGACAGAGCTTTTAATGGTCACGGAGTTTACGCCTTAACATGCCCCTACAATGGACAAAACAATATTCGCACTTATTAAATCTCAATGCAGATTGAGACAGTGTAAGATTTGTTTACCCACCACAGATATTAGATTTCAAGCGAATTTAAAATTGCATATGCGTGTTTCTATTTTTAAATTGCGAAAAAGGAATCGCGCGGTTTTTTTTTTCCGCAGTGCTAGTAGCTCTAAATCTGGAATTGAAACCTCTTACTCAACTTACTAACAAATAAAAGAAACACGCACTCCACTATGCAAGAGAGTACTTAGAACTATTCCAAACCCTTTTCATTTTAACAAATCGCGTTTGGAAGTTCGTACAGGTATGATTTGCTTTGTTAACGAATTATTAATGCAATACATTCACCGGCATGGTCAAAACTATTTGCCCTAAATATTCTATTGCCGTCTGGCATAAGGCTGTCCTGCTCGCACAGTTTGTGAGAGAGAAACAGCACTATGCGTTGTACGGACAGCTGCGAATAGATCGCAAGCTATTTGCAGCGCCAACCCACTCGCGAATTTAACTATAGACTGGCCACAAGCGACACATAGTAGTTAAAGCTATTTTTTGGAAGCTGAACAGTCCATTGAAACGCGCGAGCGACCAAACGGTTATACAAGCTAATTTCCCGTAGCTACTTGGAAATAGGCAAGGACCAGACGGTAAAAAATATAAACAAATAAATATTTGTTTAACTTTACTTTAAAATAACTAAAACCACCTTTGTTTTCTGTGTGCAGTGTAAAACTGTGATAATTCAAATCTATATTGATTTTTTTATAATTTGTTCGTTTTAATTATACACATTTCTCTGTAAAAGTAATCTCGAGCAACTTCTTATACCGTACTCGAGCTAGAGTTCTGAGCTTTCATAAAGATAAATACAACGACTAGACGGGCGGTTAGGCGAGAGCAGCGAGTGTGATGTCAGCCTTAACTACATAGTTACTTGCTTTCCCTTTTTATGTTAAGTATTTTGGATTTCGTATGAGCGCTACGCGGTCATTATCACTAACAATTGATAATAAACGTTACCTATGAGTCGTTCGTCAACTAAGTCTGGCAACCCGCATTAGAGGCATGGTGGATATTAGCTATGTACCTACCTAACATCATCTTCTGTTAAGAGATAAGTCTATGCACAGCAGTCGGAAAATGATTAGGCTGATGATGATGATGATGCTTAACACTTTATTTACGATTTAATTGAATTGTTACAAATATAGGTACCTAAATTTTATAGAAAAAAATGTATATGCATATAAACAATAAAAAGAAACGAACATATTGTTTCATTAATTATGAAGTTGTGGGAAATAGTTGTTCGTAGAGGACTACGGCTCGTGCCAAACTGATACATACGCACGACTATCACGATTTAGTGAGGAAATTTGTATGTGTCAACGACCGTTTACGAGTGATAGTTACCTACGCACAGCCCGTTTATTCTTGCACTATAAATAATAATATAGCTCGGTTCGTAAACATGGTTAATCAGTGCAGTGTATATATATGTGGTGGATCATTTTAAGTACAATAGTACTGCTGCCCAGTAGGGACAAATTCCCAAACGGCATTTTCTTTTTCTAAAATATCACATTTCTAATAGGTATTCCCAATAGAGTACGTACTGCAGCTTTTATTAAATCAAGAATATATCAACGCACTTCAGTACAGCTACCGAGTAACCTCTCTCTTAAACTTTTCCATATATTTGAAATCAGAAATGATTCGACCGATAGAATATTGTTATAACGCGTACAATAGTATATTTTGTAATGTCGAATGTTCCATCTCAATCTAACTATAGATATAATAAAAGATAGAATAAACTATGACTACTTATTTAAAAATATCGTTCAATTTTGTCCTAAGCGTAGAACAAGTAAGGAAAATACTACATATATAACAGATTACAAAGTACGAAAATATCGTTATTCCATTTATATTTTGGCAAATCTTAGCACTTTAATACTGAAACACCTATATTCAAACAACGCAGCAGCGATAACAAATTTATAAATAGTCACCTCCTATTAAAATCAAGGGCATGTTCAACTGATTGATCCCCTAACTTCTAAGAAATGTATCTGTATAATGATTTAGTATAATATACGAATTGAAAATTTGTCATGACCAAATCCACCTAAAATCAAATGTTTAAATGTTACATTACAAAAATCATGGTCGCTTAAAAGATAACATGTAATCACTGTTAGACAGTGGTAATATAATTTTATCAATAGGGCAATCATCAAGAGCTCGGTCATGTGACCTCCTAAATAATGAACAGCAAATTGGGTAGGTACTCGCAATCAATGCATTAGTTTGTCCCCTGAACATTGTAAATGATTATTAATATTTAAAAATGCGCGATTCGTCTTCTAACGCTTGTTTTAAACTACGGCTGTATTAATACCGAGCCGGAAACTAATTAGTGTCTGCATCATGCCCCTGAGTCCCAGCGGCCTATTGTCTAGTAAATTTGCAGAACATCATCTGTGTACAGTGTACTGACTTACATTAGTAGTACTCAAGTATCAAGTAACAAAACGTTGCGATGACGAAGCTCACCTACATTTGTAACATTTAGTACTAGCTGTATAGCCGCGTCAACTACGAAAAGTGTAATACTACAGCCAATTCACGATATAAAATTTTAAATCCGACTGGTAGTTTCAGACACGAACACACAAAAGAAGAAAAATGTGTTACTTATTTAGTTTTTCTTAATTGGGCTATGCCTGAAATAAAATTTATTTTTTTATTATTATTATTAATAATTGTAAGAAAAACTAAAAAATTCAAGGCAATCTATAATCTAATTTCGTTTCGCCTACATAAACATACGGAAGCTGATATTTCGTATGTATACATATTAAAGAGCAAAGTTTACAGAAATACGATTCCTTGACAAGGCAATATGGATAAATTCCTATATTCCCTCTTTACAAAAGCTTGGAGTTATTACTAGCTAGATGATATTACTCGACGTCAAATTAAATGAAAAATCCTTGGTCCCGAAGAACACAATAACATTCTTACTATATTGCATTTTCCATAAATAAATAATGTTGTGTATGACTCTACGAGTATCGGCATTACTAACCAGATTACTGAATTAACTTTAATATGCATTACTTAATTGTGTTTGTAGTATCAATAAATTCTTTCTTTATCCCTAACAAGACTAAGTTTATGTTTATTTTGCCCAATAAGCTGTTATTTATTATATACTGTTAAGTAGCATATTAATTTGCTATTTTGACATAAAATTTCAATAGGTCATATTTATTATGTAGATTACTACATAATAGTTAGTCGTACTTTAATTAATATTTGCAAGTTCGTTCATGTTTGATGTTGTTATAAGATTGTAGGAATAAGTAAATAAATTTCCAGTGTCAATATTAACTGGAGCAATAGAAATAAGCTATGAATCCAATCGCTGCCAATGCTGCACGTTACTAAAATGTTTGTTTCTTTATAAAATAAATATTACATCATCTTCTGATACCTTAGAAATGTAGAAACATTTATACTAATTCTATAAAGTGGAAATATTTGTTTGTTTGCGTGTAATCGATAAACTCATAATCCAAGAAAACAAATTTATTAATTTCTTTACTAAAAGAAAACTGCTTTAGCGAAAATTATCATACGATATATTTTATTTCAATTGTAATAATATTAGCTATAAATAAGGTTATTTGGACATATATAGTTATAGTTTAGGAGATAATAAAAAAATAAAAAACGTACGGAAAGGGAGTTAAGCGTCCTTGAGTAAAGTACACCCACGCGGCTAATGATATGCTTAATAACAGTTCGTTACGAACCAAAGTAAACGCGGTTGAAACCGCGGAGAGCAGCTAGTATACTTATAAACACATGGAGCGTGCACTGCGCTCGTAAGCAGGGAATATGCCACGCGGGCGCCCGCGAGAGCAACGAACAAACCATAAAAAAACCGTAATGAGAGATCACTTCCTGCGGCCGCGACGAACCAACGACTCGGCGATACCTTCACATACGACCTAAATAACAGCAATAGTTTATCGTCAGATTATTTTAGCTTTGATTATTTAAATTGAACCTTTTTTTTTTATATAAGTATATAAAATTAATAATTATAAGCCGAATAATAATAATTTAAGAATTTTTGTGGAGCCTCAAGTGTAGACGAGAAGATTGTGTTATTTGACATATCCAACGGTAGTGTTTAGAAAAAACTTTCGATATACATATTACGGCACATTAATTAATTACCTAGTAGGTTACGATTCAGTGATACATAGTAAAAAATAAGGGTATGAAAGAACGTTATTCAAATAGAGATGAAGTTTCACATGTCTGCGAGACGATTATTACGTCAAAACTTTCACCGACATTAACGAGAGTCATGTCTTTATTATTACTTGAGTATGTTATAAAAAAATACATTAATTTAAAGGACCACAAGACCATTTTAATAATTTTAATAGTTGTACTGTAGTCTAGTGTAGTTTTTTACAGTCAAATGTTTTACTAATCTGCACAGATTTTATCAATAGAGTATCATTATAAGATAATACTAATATAATTCATAATTCGATAAACGGATTTAATTAGCCAACAAAGCAATATAGCTTGAACTCTGCTGACAAATAGGTGCAGAGCGTTTCGAATACTCATCAATATAACAAGTTTTTTTATCTTTAACTTATCGTTTTTGCCTACCCATTCGCTCGAGGATTTGAACTGAAAACCTGTTGTGATACCTGATTTTATAATTTAAAGCGATCAATATAACCAAGTCTCATACTTTTGATACTTTCAATCTCTTATAAAATGAATATACTAGTATCCTGTTGTCTTGAGCTACACTTTATAATCTCACTTCACCTCATCTACACTACGACGGCCGATTGGAGCAGTGGGCAGTGGTCCTGCTTTCCGAGTCCAAGGCTTTGGGTTCGATTCCCACACTGGAAAATGTTTGTATGATGATCATGATTGTTTTAGAGTGTCTGGGTTTTTATCTGTATATTATAAATATCTATGTATACTATTCATAAAAATATTCATCAGTCATCTTAGTACCCATAACACAAAACCTTCATTGCAGCAGAAAGTTCTTAACTCTTTATCATGAAAGAGAAGGCCTGGGACCAGCATTGAGACAAATTAGGTTGAGGAAGATAAAGAATATTAGCTCTAGGTACTTATAACCGAAGATGTCGATAATTTACGAACCCGATGATGTAGGTATAATAGTATTGGAATACGTCAGAAGAACGAAGTATTATGTGGAGCCTGTGTCAAGGCAGGCTATTATAACTAAGCATTGAGAGTGGGAGGCACTTGTCCTCAGCAATTAGTTCAAACACGGTACGCTATTATCTCGTAACAGACCAGCATTATTTACAATATGCATGTGGAACGCCGTAACCGCACCGCACCGTACCGCAGCGCACAGCCCGGCCTAGCGTCACACGTGGCCTCATACCGGTTAGGCGGCATTCACTTATTCATAATTCTAAAAACAACTTCACTACCTAAATAAATACGAAAATTCGAAGTAGATATTCTTAGAAATTTACTAGTTATATGATCATAGACTTTATGCCAAAAGACAGCAATATTTATATTATCAGCAAACAAAATTACGCGTATGGGTACAATATAAAAATCAAAGTGCAACGTTGGAACGCATAGTTTATCAAATTTTAATTAAACTTAACAAATGAAATATTAATTTTATATGACCGGTTTTAATAAAGAATTTAGCTCTATTTATATTATAATATGAATCCCATAGAGTAGATCACGCCCATGTATTGTTTCAATTGAATTATGTCCTGGCTCGAGAAATTTTCCGGGCATTGTATTCGCCGATTCTTCCGTAACCATTTTCAAATGTGGCACTTATGGAAAATTAGTCCAAGGTCCAGCAGTAACTGTAATTCCGATATACGTTGCAATTGTTAACAAATGCAAGTCTTTTAGACGACGACGCTACGAAGTTATAAAACGGGCCTATAAAAAACGGGTTCTCGTATAAAATCGCATGATTCGTTAAGCAATAACCGGCTCGTACTGTTATCCTAATAAACAGAATATAATATGTACAGACTTTAGTATATCTTTGAAAGTCCTGTGAACGTTAATTATAAACATTATTATGTAAAATTACAAATAAAAATAATTTTAAAATGAATTAAAAACAACATTTTCTCGGTCTTTGTAATAAAAAGAAACAGAGGCGACAAACAGCAGGTATAACGTGAATATCACTTGTTCTATAAAAGGCGGAATACATCTCGTTATTGCAAAACGTAACGGCTCAAACCAGATTCTGACTCAGAAAATAATACGCAACTTAACGCACATGAACTTAAGATAACTTACATAAATGACACGACTTATGTGACCGGTTTTTTTTCCCTACTTTACTGAAAATTCGAGGTATATAGGTATAGATTAGATCGACTGAGATTAATATCTACCTAACTGCGACTAACGATTTCGTCCACCTAGAATATCTGACCTTTGGAGTTTCCTCGCAGTAATGTACGCCTATGATCTACGTCTTAAAAAGAACTAAACTTTAGCTATTTAGGTCCAACGTAACGAATAAAGGCAAGACATAACTTAATTATAAACTAATACTAGTAACTCTGTACCATATTTCATACTATAAAACAGTTAATATAATCCTGCATATTATATTATATTCTCGAATATACTGGTGAATGATTTTTGACTGCACGAGTCTATTTTTATTCAGAATCACATAAGAAAGCGGACGTGTCAATAGATTCCACTCCTTTTTTAGTTCATACAATTTTTACCGTTCCCAAATTATATTTGTTCCCAAACATCGGGAGGTGAGAATTTATTAGGAATAACGAAATAAACTGATAGCATACCGTCTGAAGCGTGCGCTAAATCTGTGTTCCTTTTGTCCATAGGCTGTGACACTGCAGTTAATGAATAAAGGCAACGGATATTTGTCTGCTGGTTAGAATTAACAACAATTGATGAAAGTCGTTTGAAAAAACTCTCACTTTTTTTGTAATAAGTTAAGTAACTTAACAAAAACGCATAGTTCGTAGTTCAATCATGAGATGGTTAATATATCAAGCGTTAGAAATTGTTTCTATGTGTTGTGTGCATATCTTTGTTACTATTATATTGAAAAATACTAGTCGGATTTTAAGGCAATTTTTTGCCTAGGGCTCTGAAATCCTGTTTTAAGGTTTTATTACAATGATCATAAAAAGGTTTTGGTGGAAATGATTTACCATTCAAATATTTCTTTTTAAGCTATAATACTTATTTGATATAATATGATCCATTCTTATCCTACATCGGTTTAGTTTTAGAAATCATAAATTTTGTGTAAATTAATTAAACACCGGTTTATTCATATGCTAACCTTATTAATAAACTATCAACAAAAATAAGCATATTTTATGTAACTGATAACAAAATATTATGCCCTCAGCTACGTTAGTCATTCTTCCAACAAATAGGTACATTAGCGATAACAGACAAAACCGAGAGATACCTACCTATTATAAAGAAGCATGATGGGTAATAATTACTCGTAGTATAATTACTAAAACAAAAGCAATTTTATTTAAATTGCAAATTGTCCCTAAAAATATGCTACTCTTGTAGAGATAAGGTGTTTGGTACAAATCATAGTAGCGATACCTACATGAAAGGACGGTATGTCTAAATTATATGGAAAATAAAATAATGAAGGTGCACTCTTAATTTATTGTTTTTTCTTTGTTTTAGGCTTTTCATCTGCGCGATGGAGATCTGCCCGCAAACACTGACACACTCATAGTGACTGGCGCTCAGGAGGTAGTCATTGAGATGAGTTCAATGTCAGGACTCAAGGATGTCCGTCATATCCATCTGACCAGTAACCAATTCGTTACGATGAAGAGTTTTACCGCAGTCGATTTGAACATTGTCAACCTCTACATTGATATCAAGTGGTGCACCTCTCTCGATATTGAACCACAGGCCTTTAACAAATTAAGAGGTAATTTTATTCTTATTTATCTTTCTTAAATCTATGATTTACCCAGTGGCAATCAGAAATTAGTAGAAATGTATAAATATTAAAAATTTATTAATTGAAAAAAAAAAAAAATCATATTCAACCTAAACCTAACTTGATGTAAAACAATATTGTTATAAGTAGATATCTAATTTATGAATACCACTGAACTATATTGCTGTACCGGTTTTATGTATGTACTCTTTTTCAAATAGGAAATATTATATCCGCTTTGCGAAAAATACCCTGATTTAATGTATTTTGACACTATTTTTCTGTTGACGCGAAAATTAACTATACCTATAGCTTGTAGCTTTTAACAAAAACTAATCAAAACAACCATAACATTAGTAAACTAAACATTATATACATTAGTAACCAAACAATAGTTCAAGACATGCATATTATTGTTAAAATCGTTAATTAGTACGATCTACAGCAGATAGTTAACATTAATTACTAATATGCATTGATATTGATATTACCGATATATTTAGATATTGCCAACTTACACAAACTATCGGGTCTTGCCTGCGACTGCTTTGCGAGGTATATTTCTATAAGGATTGATCATTAGCACGTTGCGAGCATTCAAAAGCCAATGCGAATTATTATACGCAACAGTACTTTGTCGTTGCAACTTTCATATTTCTTATGTATATTAAAGTCTCTTACAATAGAATCGGGAAAATAGGAATATATGGGTTAAAAAAACACGATGTCATTGCGAAACAACCGAGCCTTTAACGTGTGGTATGGCAGATCAGATATACAGTTATCACAGCCCCACCTCTTCCCGGAATCGTACGAGGCGACTAAGGGAATATAATGGAGAACAGGCAGCAGCCTTCTCTGTGCTACTACTTATATATATACTACGACAACCAACCCGTCTGCTCAGCGGGGTTATTAGGCCTTTAGTTCAGCAGTGGACTGTTTTAGGCGCGTTTGATAACGATACAAATCATACGAAAACACTTAAAAGGCCACCGTTCAAAAACGTATAGCCACTTCCTAGGAAAGCACACGATCAGTAAATACGGTCTTAGAATATGTCCCCTGACAGATAAAACGAGTTATGGAGGGATGAATTGTAAGAGTGTAGAGCGAGGTAGCGCTGCAAGTGCCAACCGGTTTAAAGCCAATGGCACCGTTGCCGGATGGACGCGATTATCGACACGTTTCTTTTTTCAACTTTTTAACTCACTGAGTGCTAACCCGCGTTATGAGTAGTTATAATGTCGTAATATTAAAAAAATGTGTTAAAATATGTAACCCATCTCATTATCGATATTTGGCCGCACAGCGTTTATCGTATAGCTATGAACATTTTTGAATATACGTGGATGTTTTTATCTCAATAATTCATAAACGACAGTGTGACATGCCTTGAGTTAAAAAAGGTGGAACTTCTATAAGGCAAAAGCTTTTAACAATCTATAACATACATTTTACTTAGAAGTCCAGTACAACGCAGTGATTAGTCTTGAAAGAGTGAATTGAAGGCTTAAGAGAGATTCTGAGTTAAAACGTCGCCGTCAGACCAGTTACAGCGGTTTTAAATATATCTATATATATCTAGCACATGAGAATGTCCGACAGAATGACCCATTTTAAAGACGAGATATTAAAAACATGTGAAGGCAATTTCCCAGGTTGTAACCTACTATATTTATGAGAAATATGCTACATTAAAAATGCAAATAGATAGTCTGCCTACAGAGTAAGTTGACATAAAGATACGAAGGTAATAGGTAAGGCAACAATTACAGTCACTCGCAATGACATAGAAACGGTTTATAAGTTAGAGTGATCATCGATCTTTTATAGTTTCCTGACAGACGCGATGCACCGTCATGCCTTGTTTCTTTCGAACATGTGTACCGAAGCTGTGCGTGCAGTGACGCACAATGAAAACAGCATTGTACATTATCAACAAAAAAAACCTCTCACACGATGAATTGCCCTTACTCTTCCTTCTTTTAAACGAAATACTTCTCTATTACTACAAACATTCGCCTATACGTAAATAATATTTCGGTTTATTGTGATATATGGTATTATGATGATTCCCAACGCACCTGGGTCAAAGAAGCCCACAGTAAACTTAGCCGTTTTTTTCTTTTTGTTGTAACCATTACACAGTATTTTAAAACAACTTAGACCACAACCTTCTTTCCTTCCGAGGTACGATACCCTCGGTATACGAACCTTTTATACTTAGGTATAAATTTTGTTGCATTTAATTATAATTCATAATGTTAATATTTTCCTAGAAACAATCAAAATATTATGGGAATATATCCGAACACAAATATAATCACGGCCGTCACATAATTTCTCAGAACTCAATTGATGAAATCACTGAGTCAAGTTTAAACTTGATTTTCTTATAGAATCATAAAGCTCGGTATGGGTCATCTTTGTCACTTTAATAACACTAATATTTCAGAAGAATTATGAATGTATAAATCTTTCTACATATAATTATTCTGTGCATACGACTGGTAGGTATACCACAGAACTTATGCTCAAGGACTGGAACGATTTCATTGAATTAAAATTGTGTGTTGGAGTGGGTTACGTCAATACTCAATAACAGTCCACTGCTGGATATGTCTAACCCTCTGGTGGGTGGTTTTGCACCAATGACCATTCACTGGGTTAATGACCGCAGTAGATGGTAGTAGTAGCACAGAGAACACTTCTGCCCATTTTCCGAGGAGGGGTGGTGACAGCTAGGCTAGTGTGGTTAAAAAAATACTGTGTGACATAGTCAAATCAATGGCACTTCTGTGGTTTCTCAATTTAGTTTTTAACTAAGATATGTGTGTGTACCTACCACAGAATCGTCATTATTTTCATGTTACAAGTAAATAGTAGAAACGTGCTAACTACTAAGAGTGGAAATACGAGAGCTAGCTAAACCTGAACCTTGCACCTTGAAATAACCGAGTTTGCAGCGAACGGTGACTAATTATTAACTGCGTCGTTTGAACTTACACGGATCATTTTATTGACTAAGCTCTTTTAATAACAATCCCTCTTTATAAATAAGAAGGTTATATATTATCGTGATACTAAAACTCAAAATTCTTCTCTAAATAAAATTTCAATTTCTAAATGAGGATACGATATTTTAATTCTGATTCAATACGAACAAACAAAAAGTTTTTCCTTTTTATAATATTAGTATAGATTAATACTAGCTGTTGACCGCGACTTCGTCCGTGGACATTTAAATTTGTATTGTATAGGTTAGTTTCTGAGCCCTAAAATAAGACTATACTACACAAAAGAACATTAAAGCCTATATGCTACTCCTGACTCTACTAAATTGGTACTAAATTGCATTCAGATCCGTTTTAGCTGTTTTGGCGTGATTGCGTAACAAATATTCATCCATTCAAACTTTTGCATTAATAATACTTATTATTATAGATTACATAGTGACGGGCATATACGGAACCCTACACTGGCTCTACACGGACTTACCGGTTTTTATTACTTTATGGCCTCCGTACACCATGTCAGATCAACACAGACTTGACACGAATTCCATTGAAATGTGAACTTTATATCATGAAACATAAAGTCAATTGTTTGATTTTTTTCGTGAAAGTAGCATTACGAGTGGACCGCATACTACTTACGACATGATATGAAGCTTTCATTCCAATATTTTAATTTCATCCAATACGTTCATCTTTTTTTTTATTCTCCAACCGATTAGCTCTTGACTGCAATCTTACATGGTGCTAATTTAAGATGCAGATGATATCGGGCCAGCCTTAGTGGCTATATAATACCCATACTCCTTATCAGGTTCTACGCGGCATGCATCGTACCGGAACGCTATATCGCTTGGCACGTCCTTGTCGGTAAGATGGTAATAAGCCACCGCCTTAATCCACCAGATCATTATTTTTGTTAGTTGAGCAGCCTACCTGATTTTTTATAATTAGAAATAACTTCTGCAGCAAAAAATATATAAATATTTACTCATAAAATTTTTTATACATCTTTGTCGTATAGCCGTCCAGTTTCCTTTAAAGTTTGAAACTTTCAATTTACTGTTAGTCACTTCTCTGCTAATTAAGTAGTTCTAAACTGTAGCCACACAGTGGGCTTACTCACTCTAAGTACAAAGTATTATATACTTGCGGCCGGAATAACTAATCGCCTAAGTACCTTGTAGCAGCTTTTACGGTGCTGCGATATTTAATAATTTTCATTAGTTATTCCCTCTATTTTAGTTATCCAGCTTAAATGTTCGAAAGCATTACGCGATTTTACAACGCACCGTGTTTTACAACCATTGGGTTGATTTCTGGCTGTCGCCATTTACGGGGGGTTTTAATCCAGTTGCAAAGCCAAACTTTTATATTAATAACATAACATATGCGGTGAAGGGCGCTTGGTTTTTATACCGCGGTCACCATCCGTTACGTAAACATTTACTTATCCGATTGATCTCATATGTACCGTTATTATGGTATGTCTACTTACTTACTTCATGTGCTAGATTTTTCGTAAGTTTGCCCCATTAAATATTTATTTTCTTCTGTTTTTTAGTATTTTTTGTTGTAGCGGCAACACAAATACGTCATCTGTGAAAATTTTATCCGTCCAACTATAACGGTTCATGAGATACAACTTGGTGGCGGCAGACGAATAGACAGTGGAGTCTTAGTAATAGGGTCCCGTTTTACGCTTACTTAGTCTATAAGTTTCTTAGAAATTTTAATTTAATAATTAATATTAAATTGTTTATACTTATACAATTTAATATTAATTGTTAGTTTTAGTTATACATTTTTTCGACTTCGCCCCCTTGCCTCCTTAAGACTTAGTTGATGAATTGACTGAGTTGCGGAGATAAAGATCATAATTAAAGAAAAAAACTAAATTATAGAGAAACGTGGCCAAAACATCGCGAACTAACATATAGTTATGGAAATATATTAATACACATTGTTATTTAATATTTACTTTTGCATTATTTTCCATACTACCCAAGATAAACATACTCTCCCGTGTAAGCTACACGAAACTAATTTTGCAATTCTCCCCGAGATTCTGGTTCACTCATAGCGATACTATAATCGCAACCAATCTACTGACCAAATACTTAACTACCTAGCCTAGGGTCCGGGACCTTTTAAACTTGACAATTCACTACTATTTCTTTGCAGAGCTGGTCACAAGTCACAACTTCTGAGCAAATAGTTGCCGTAGCGGGCGTCCAAATACAAAACGCTATCTAAAAATATACGATTCCCCGACTCGGCGTTCGTGTTTTACAGGATAATGACTCATGAGGCAGCCGGCACGCCGATTGTAGTACAAAAACGTGAATGTGTCGTAGACAATAGAGGCGTATTAGTTATATGTTAGCAATGCGGTAAAATAACACGTTATAGTTTTAAAACAATGTCTAATCTTTGAAAAATCGTTACGCAATTACCTTCACAGTTGATCGCACATTGCCGTAAGAGCAGCATGAATCTTGGGATCAGAGTCTTAAACGGTTTCAGATGTACAGCATTATATTCAAATATTACGTGATGTCTGATGATGAATTCATGCACTGGCGTGAAATTTTCGGGGGCTGGTCGGCGGCAATCAACTTCATTGGTACTTTATTTATTTGTTTTTTTTTTTATTATTGCAGGCCCATTGTCAGTTTCCATCAATTCATGCGAAAAAGTTACTTTGGGAAGTGAGGCTTTCTCATGGTTACTCTCTATCGCCATTGAGAATGTGGAACTTTTGGTGCTGAGAACAGCAGCTTTCAATTTGGATCCGACTGCAGCCAATGTAGGAGAACACGGACCAGGGATGACGGTCAGTAGATGCTCAATGTCATTTCCAAAATGACGCGTTTTGGAAACAACACATGTAATAGGGTCTAGTTCCAAATTCAGAATTTACACATTTTGAGTACTATTTCTCACCCCTATTACTTTATGACAAAACAAAAAATATTGATTACACCGAACTAAATCTATAATCAAATATTTGAGCACGGAGCAGGTTCATGTACTCAAACTCAAAACTGATTTATTACATATTTAGTCTCGTGGATTAACAAATTCTGAGCTTTCGGATCTGTGGTATATAATTGTAAGAAAAACAAGATTTCATATTCAAATGGCCTTTAGTTTCAAGTTAAAAATATAATACCCGATGTACCGAAAGAATAGAATCCTTGCCCTAGTTTGTCGTTTTTATATGATATAAAATATCTTGGTATGGTTTTAGTAATAATAGCAAGTAAAGCGCTGGGTGCGAATTATTTAGGCAAAGCGATTGTTAAAACCAAATATTATTCTTTAACAATAACTAAAAAAATAAATACTAATATAATTTCTTTTAAATTTCAGATACACCTGAAAAACATAGCTAAAACTGACTTTCCGGATCAAATATTTCGATCTTCGGCAGCTTTGATATCGTTGGAACAAGTTGTGGTTGGGACCGTACACGCTGGAGCCTTCTCAGCCAATACATATAATATTGTCATGGCAATTAACTGCACCTTCCACCGGATCGCCAAAGAATCTTTCGCTTCCCGATCACTCATAAACAATTTACACCTTTGTGGATGCAAAATAATTGATTTTGAATCCAGCGCGCTACAATCCGCTATTGCTTTTCTGAATATAACGTTGACCAGGTTAGTAGGATTGAAAAATTTCATTGTCCTTTTTACCCTTATTTATGCTGTTGTGCGTACGATTGAGGAAAATAGGGCTAGATATTTGGATGAATACATGGATTAAGACCAGTTTTACAATTGTTTAAGACAAATTTATTTCCACCATTTAATTTTATGCTTTTTTAAATTATTTTAATTTTCTTTATATATTTTTTTCTTTACTTTTGTATATTTTTTTCGCAATTATATTTATTTTTATTCATTCCAGATTCGAACATATAGAAACAGGCGCTATAAACGCCACTGTCGTCGCCGTCGTTATTGTTGACAGCGTTTTTCGTATATTTAATGAAAGAGGCTTTGAACTGTCTTCATGGAACAAACTTCAAATAGAACGGAATTCGTTTGACGAGCTAGCACCCAATGCCATTGTCGCCCCAGGAGGATCGATCCATGAATTAACATTTGTGGATAATGAAATAGAAGTGATTAATCCTGGAAGCATTGGTTTCATTGGTCAAGCATATTCTACTAACGCAAATAATGTAATTTATAAAAGGAACTATTTTGGACAACCATGCCATTGCAACGTCACATCTTGGTTAGCCAAAGGATTGAACGCTATTTCAGGTGAACCTTTTGAAAATGAAAGTTACTGTACAGTTGATGAGTTCTTTGCTCGTTGTTTTAACGTCCCTGAACAAAATATGCTTTTTAAAAAGTTTCACGATAATGTGTGCAATGACCATTTAAGCATTCAATGTGAAACGTATAAAAGCAAGGAACTGGGGGCAAAATCGGAAATCAAAAATCCAAGATTTCCTCATAAGAAAGAAGGTGACGAAGGTATAAGCGACCGAAATAAAAAGGTTATTGGCATAGTCATAGTAACAGTTTTAGGATGCGTGATTATTATCATGTTTATAAGTTTCATTCGATGGATGAGGCGCAGAGGGCATTGTGTTAACATAAAGAATTTTATCATATCTTCTAATTCATCATGTGGAACTTTCTGCGACCGATTATGTGTTTGCAGAGCTAACAATGGAATGGACAACGCAACGCAATTATCTGTGAACGAGTATTCAGAACGGCATCGATTGAATGAACCACGTGTTCAAGACGTTATTCAAGAAACTACTGTACCGACTGCGTACACCGAAGAAATCGCAGCAACAGAAAATAAAACAACTCAAACATTACCGGAAGAACTTACCAAAGAGTTATTAGAAAATTTAAAAGAAAAGCTTGATGATCCAGAAAATTACGTTGAGGCCCGCGAAATGATTGAACATTTATATGAACTTATTAAAGTTGAAGAAAACTGTAATAACAATTCTCCAACGATCCTTAACATTGAAGAAAATATTTATGAATTGCCATTTCAAAGTACGACTCCAAGAATTGGAAAGAACAAAAAACAAATGATCAGTGTTGGAACTCGAACCCCATCACTTGATAAATTGATGCCGCTATCGCCTTACAACAGGCAAACAGCTTTAGCTCATGAATACTTTGAACCCAAGGATTTTGCAGTTCATCTTTACGCCGAAATAGCTAATTGCGACAAAGAAAAAAGATCTTATTTAGGTGCTATGCCCGATGTAGTAGCGGAGCAAGCCATTCCTAGAGGGCCTTACTTGCGGGCTGTACGAGAAAAAATAAGCTCGAGTGCAAGTGCATCACCTTCGGCTAAATCTTTGAATAGCTCTTCCGCTAGCCCCCAACATACATCTACTATTAAATCTAATAAATCAACAGCGTCACAAAATTCTGCCAAAATGATGAATAGACCACTACCTGAGAAACCCGCTATTGATCCAGGCGAGGGTACATCTTTTCGGCATGGATGAGTAATGGCCAACCAGTATCGTCCAGCGTCAATTCGCTATAGAAAAAAAAAAAGCGAAAAGCGCGAACGAGCTGCGGCTTCGGCAATTCTGGTCTCTGATGATGTGGATCTCGAGTTCGATTTCTGTGTTACTGGATAAATCCCTTCACATAAAAGGGATATACGCGACGTTTGCTTACATAACGTTACTTTGCTGTGATATTTATTTAATCTTAGTTTGTTTAATTTTATTTAAAAAGAAGTATTTATTTCAAAGTAAAACTAATTGAAAAGGTATTATTGTTCTGCTTTGTATGTACTTGAATCAATTATTATTATTATTGATGTTAGAATTAACTTGATAAGTCACTATTTAGGTACAGTAGGTACACAATATTATTGTCATTTAGCGATAGTTCATAAATATTCTATAATAACCTGTCTTGGTACCAAATTTTAGTTACCGTTTTAAGTTTATAAGTTACAATATGCATTCACTTATCAGTTATGTCGAATTAAAGTCCCATTTAGTTTCACAACATCGTCCCCAAAGGTTAGTGAGTGATTTAAGAATATTGTGTAAAAATATATTACCGTGAATATTTCTCGTAAATTTAATTTAAGTTTAAGACTACAGGCATTCCGTGGTCACGACGAAAGCGTACACCTTTGTGTTAGCCGAAATTTTAGTTTTTTATAAAAGTAATTTAACGACCGATATTAATATATTTTACGTATACTATTGTTCCATTTCAATCCGAGATTTCTAAATTATCATTTTTTATTCCCATTAAGCTATACTTTTAGGGCAGCTTAACGTCTAATATCACGATAATGTGAACAAACCGGACAAAGCTTGATGGGGCGATGTTGCTATGTTCGGTGTGTCCACATTCTCACGCTAAGCTGCGTTACTATAAAGTAGTAGTACTTACAACTTTAATTGCATTTAAAGGTTATTATGATAGTTTTAAGGTAGATGATCATTATGTAATCGAGTCTAATTGACAGTAGAAGTTAAAGTAAATAAAGATGATAAAAACAAAAAAAAACCGTTTGATGGTATTGTAATCTCAATTCCAAGCTATCCAATTTGAGCTCAAAATAATAAAAAAATTAAAAAAAATGTTACTATTAGTATATCTTACATTACACTTAGCTTAGTAACCATCTCGGTTACAGTAGATGTTTTATTCCACTTATGTTATATATTATGAAATAAATGTTGAATGCGCTACAAATGTTTCATTTTAACCTTCACGTTTATTATTAAAAAATATATATTTAAAAAAAATGAGCTGCCAGGCGCCTCGTCGAGGTTTGAGTGCTAGCATACAGATTAAAATTTTAAAAAATTATGTTAGTATATAGTATCAATCACTGTACGAATCAAGTGTCACTGTAAGAGTCCCCTAAACTTTGCGATCCGCCGAATCAGTGCCATAATTTTAGACGGCGCCCAACTTCATAACATAGGAGTTGGTGAAAAGTATTTTGATTCAGGCTTTCCCTGTTTAGTGAAAAAGGGCATTTCTATTTCTTTATTCCTTTATAGTGTGGCTAGTTACCACCCTACCGAAAAGACGTGCCGCTTAGCGATTTAGTGTTCCGGTGCGATGTCGCGTAGAAACCTATTAGGGAATGATAGTATGACTACCATACTCCCTAGGTTAGCCAGGTTAGCCCGCTACCATCTTAGACTGCATCATCACTTACCAAAAGGTGAGATTGCAGGCAAGGGCTAACGTATAGTGGAATAATAAAATTGTGTAAAATATATTTAAAAAGTACTTACAATTTGATTAGTTTATACGTTTAAACGCTATAAGCGCACATTAAACACACTTTAGCATTTATAATATTACATTAAAGCCGACTTTTTAAATATAAGCCAAGTTTTAAAAATTCTCATTGGAAAAACAGTCATGAGAAATTTTTGTCTTTGCTCTTGCCTTTATGCCAAGTGTGGTCAGCACAACAAGTATCCTCCTTCCACTCAGTTCTATTAGTCACTCTTCGCTTATCTCAGTATCCACTCGTTAAATAAATATATCTTTTTTCGCACAGTTTGCCGTTCCATTTAACATTTTTCTTTTAATATGGTTCTTTCTTTCTAACTTAACGTGACCATACCATGCCAGTCCATTACTCCTCGCCTCCTTGCATTTTCACATGTTAACTCAAATGTCTTGACGGCTCCTTCAATGGAGCTGTGTAATGGAATGGAGAAATGGAGAACTTATGCTTTAGGTTTATGTTTTTCATCCATTAGTTAACATTATGTAACACTAGCGGACCCGCGCGACTTCGACCGCGAATAAGTCGACTTAAAAAAAACACGTCAATGATGCCTATCCAAAAAACCAGGTCAATCTAAAACTCCGTTGCGCGGATTTAGAAACACAGATGGGGACAAAATTGCGATGCTATCCTGTAGAATCTGTTTGCTTTTCCGAGATAAAAAGAAACCTATGAGCTATGTCAGACTATATTGTAGGTATCTTTGCCAAAATTTAGCCAAATCGGTTCATTCGTTGTGGCGTTAAAGCGTAACAAACATCCATCCATACATACATCCATCCATCCATACATCTATTATCACAAACTTTCGTATTTATAAAATTAGTAGGATGGTACACATGCAATTTATCATTGTCCAATATGCCTTGCGACTTGCTGTTATCTGTGAAGAATTTTGTCCTTGATCTCCAACACTATTCATCAGATCTTCATTAAAATTAGACTATACATGCTTAGTAGTACACACTGTCAAATAAAAAAAGAATGATTAAAATCGGTGCAAATTTAATGGAGATATGAAGTAAAATTGATAAAAAAATTCATCCCATATCCCGGAGGAAACTTATTGTTTATCGGGATAAAAAGTAGCCTATAAATTTAAATAAAATTTTCAAAATATATTAAATGTACAGAAATCTTCCAGTTACAGTTTTAGTATAAGTATAGATTAGAAAGGAGGGGTCCTTAGGGATTGCTGTAGCAACAATAATGTTTGTTAACACTTAACGGGGAACGGCAGCCCCGAACTGGTAAGCGCAGCGTTGGTCGGCCCCCAACGAGGTGGACAGACGACATTAAGCGCGTCGCAGGTAGCCGCTGGATCCAAGCGGCTCAGAACCGTGGAGCTTGGAACTCCCTACAAAAGACCTATGTCCAGCAGTGGACGTCTAACGGTTGATGTGATGATGATGATGATGATGACATAACTTAAGTGGTGTATACAGATTGATTTTAAGTTTTGTGACTTTAATTTCATACCGAATATAGAACTTTTATGCAACCTTCCAACCCTGACTGACTTTGGGTTGGAAATGCCTAAAAATCCGTCGGTCCCCGACTCTATCCGTATATTTTTAGCTTATAAAGGCTTATATAAAGCTTATATGAGTAAAGGCTTAAAGCAGCACCGGATATTGAACGAGGAAATGTTTGACATAAATTCAACCCTAAAGTTACATCATCTTTAAACTAAGGGATGAAAAAAATCAAACCTAATTTACAAGAACAAATTCGACTCCATTTAAGGAGCCGTCAATACATTTTAGCTAACGAGTAAATAATTTAAACGATGCAGGAATTGCGGCAGCACGAACACATGAGGGGATTAGCTGTGAAATTAGATCTAGTAAACAAACAATGTAACCTCGGTATTCGTAATGCTTAAGTAAAATATACTAGTAGCCCTCATCGCTATCTATCGGAAACCTGCACTGCATCTCTTTTAAGTGTGTCGTTTCCTTTGGGCGTTACTACTTGATGTTTCTTGTTTAGACTAATAGGCCGGGCACACACAAGTCACCCTAAACTCTTATCCACGACACGCGACTATAACTCGTCTTGACGGATGCATGTGGTCAAACAATATATTACGATATTACTCAAAATACAATGCAAACGCCTAATCAGACTGCAAGTTACGTGCATCGAATATTCTTTCCAGGTTAGCGCACTTCCATCATATACTGCATCATAATGGTCAGCTCTCCGTCAAGCCCTCAACTGATAACGTTAAAAAAATGCCGGCACAAAAAGATATTTATTTTGAAGGAAACTTAAACAATTACTCAGTTTTTCTTTTAGTAACTCCATACTCTCATTGTTTCGTCCGATTAGATTAAAGAATGAAAAAATTCAGATATAAATAAGTAAAGTAGTAAATTAAAGTAATTTTTCTCTACCATCCAACATCCACTGCTGCCTGGATTTTTTCAGGATTATTGGTCTGTTATCAGACTTTTTCACCGTATGCTAATATTCAAATATCTCTCCTCTCTCTCCACTGACGCTGATGCCATACAGCATTACGCCTCATTGGACTAGAGCTTGGATACTCTAGGAAAAAATTGTATAAATACTCTTTGTAGATCCAATGCTTAATAAAACGCTACGCAGAAAACAGCGTCATGTCCACAAACTAGTTGTTCCATATGCCAATGAATTTCAAATTCTCGTGATTGACGTATTTCAGATGCCGCTTTTAGCTCACGTTTATATTTGCTGTTGTCAATATTAAACATGTTTGCAGTGGTCAAACTCGGCTCAGGCAATCGTGCAATAACTGTTATGCTCAAAATGTGGTGAGATTTAAATCCACATATACACATGCTACCCGTGTTAGTTGAGATAGGCAGAATTGGTGTAGAAAATCAATCTGATTTATCAAAACTAATATTGAATAATACTCTAATATTTTTTTGTCCAAATAAGTTTTAATTTTAATGAACTATTGAAATTTAGTTTTCTGCGATGTTCTCTTCATACAATTTTTGTAAAACTCTACATAGATTTTTAAGCATAAGATATTTGAGCAAGTTGTAAGTTAGTTGGGTAAGTAATAATTAGTTAGACAGTTAGTTGAAAGTAAACGTCCGTTACTTGCGAATGAGTTTATAACACAGTACATATTTCCCAGTTGATAAAATATTGAGAAGCTTTTTCATAATGCTTTCTTAATTTTTCCGGTATTAGTTTGTTGGAAATGTCTTATGCAGCGTTTTAAAATATCTGGCGGAGTGCTGCCAAAAGTTGAAACACTAATTTTTTTGTAAAAAAAAAAAATTACTTCAATAAATGGCGCAGATTCGTATAACCAAATTTTTTTAATACGGCGCGCGGCATTTTTGTAGAGTTACGAGTGTAGAAAGCAATGATAATTTTTTGAAATTCATACAGATGTTCTTTTTAATTCGTACAGACACCACGGCACCGAGAAAAAACAGAGGACTGTTATTAGCACAACATTATGGTTATTAGGACATCGGGTGTTTTAATTTTGGCAATAAGCTTACTTTAGAATCTTTTTTAGATTAAAGCATGGGACTAAATAAAATACATTATATAATTTGGGTCCATAGGTGCTTTGGTCAAACAAACAAAATGTATTACAAATACTTAACAAACGTTATTAAGCAGTCTCTCGTGTGCCTGTACGTCATCTCTCAATATCTTGAATAAAACATAAATATAGCTCACATAAAGCCATAAGGTATTAAATAAAATCATGAAAACATTTTGTATTTCGTTAATCCTGAACTGAAGTGTTGTTTTCCGGAGAAATACCAGAATACAACAATCCCGGCGCATACTTTTATGTTTTTATTTAATAATCGGGACTAATTGGTGCCGACTATTATAAAACCCTCGCCTGCTATTAAGGGATTTCAATTTTCGCTTCGACAATTATTTCTCAACTTTTCGTACTTGTTGTGTTGTTTTACAGATAAGTAGGTGGTTAAGTTAACTACTCGTAGAATCGTTATAAACAACCCAATTCCAGTTTACGAGTATTTTAATGATAAGTAATAAATAATCATATTACAACGCCAGTTTTTGTAGGCATTTCAAAGATGTCACCCAGAATCTGAGATGGGACACGCGGTACATAAGTCGCGCGCCCAGTAGTATCCTGCTTTCAGCTGAAATCTAAAGAGCTTATTTTGACTTCGCCCAGCTAAAGTAAGTCTGGGGTAAGGCTAAGCTACATAGACCTCAGACTTAGAGACTCTGATTCCAACACAAGCTGAGTTGCCCCCTATTTGTTGCGTTACACTGCAGTAAAAGACTAATACCAATATAAAAAAAATATAGTGTGGTTTTATGAAAAAGTAAGGTAAAAGTGAAACTTTTTTTTAACATTATAGACATAAAAAAAAAACGGAATAATATTCCATTAAGGGTATAAAAATCGCTTCATCAATCTTAATTTTATACTTGGAAAATGGGAATGATAACGGGAAATGATAGAAGTAATATTTTTATTGAACTCTGTGTCTTAGAGTACGACATAAGTACATAATGCTTAACAATTATTTTGATTGAAATTATGCACATATAAAGAAAACTGAAAACAATATTTTATAATCGTTGAGTCATTTTGATCTTTTTTCAATTATTTTCATTCATTCTATTATCAATTCCATTCTCATCATAAATGTAACCAATATTTTATGGACACTGGCACTAATGAGTGATAGTCTATACTCTATACACTACACGGTCAGTTGATGCGAAATATAGGCGCCGCTATATTGGTCTCGGCTGTTCTGACGACCGCCTGTCACTTTATCCCTACTCCGTGGCCGACCGTCACGCGACATGCAACACACACCGAAAAAGTTTAAGACGATGTAATAAAAGTTGAAAATAAAATTTTCTCTCCTACTATGTGCTATACGACCAACATTAAAGCCTAGTAGGTTCCTGGTGTTAGTGAGCTAGCACGCCGGCACTTGAGGAGTATACGTATATTATTTACTGTGGATGTATGTAAGCGCGAGTCGAAGGTCGCGACGCACGAGCCCACGCGCTTTGCAGCGTCGAAGCGGGTGAAGTCAGACTCCGATCTCAGTGCTCAGTTGCTTACGCGGGAACCGACGCAGCGCATGCGTTTCTACATATCGCGTTATATCACCTCCCGCCGAACACATTCTATTTATTTTTTTCCGCCACACAGATTTTGTTTTAACATATAATGATAATCTGCATTTGAAAGGACAGTTGTAACGATTTAAAAAGTGTTGTTTACTTTGTTTTGCTCCAGGCGATCTATTCTCTTACGAGGTTGGTACTAATATTTCCTATTTTATGATATTACAATAAACGTAGGTATTTTGCCGGTGGAACTTGGCATGTAATCAAAGATTTGAAGCAAAACACGTGCCACTTGAAACATTACTTTAGGCAAATATGTAACGTGCTCTATATAATTTAACAAGTACTGGGGTTTAGAGTTGTTTAAACTTTTTTATAATGGAATAACTGTGTTCTATTCTTCAATTTAAATTTTGTATTCAAATTTAAATTTTCTTTAATTCAAGTAGGTCTACTTTTGCATTTTTGTAACATCAAACCGGTTTGCTATTTGTTCCGATTCTACGAGTACCAGGAAAAAAGGTAGGTATAAGCAATTAAATTATAAATTCAGTATAAGTTTTCTTTAATGTAAATATTCTCTAGTGAATATTGTCTCCCAAAAAAACAGCTTTATAGATTTCGTATGCAAAAAAAATTGATTTCAATGCTGTGGTTAAATTCCGGAGCCACAGTAAATAGAAACTTATTAAATATCCAAAATAATTGAACTTTGGAAACGAGTAAATTCAATATACCGAATTATCTCACTTTTTTTTTTTTAAATAGTAAACATTGACGGAACAATCAGGTTGCCCACCTGATGATAAGAGGAAACCCATCGCCTATGAACAGAGCAATACTTCGTTCACACTGGCTATGCATGGGGCAGGTCATGCAAAGTGTCGCCCTGTGTCCATCGACCATCTATCTGAGGTGTACGCGTTAAGCCTAATATGCGTGTAATTACACCGGTAACCACGCCCGTGAGACCGAAACACAGCAATTACGGTTTGCGGCAGCTATAAGCATGGCGGTAGTACGTTTCCAGACGAAAGCAATCACGAAAAGCTCTGCTACGATTTTTTTTTTTTAATCTTTTATCCTCGAGGACATGCCAACTCCATCGTAATCTACACAGTGAGATCAATACAGATAAAAAATATAACAACTAATACGGCTAGTATTCAAAACTACAATTAAAAACGTATTTAGATCGTCAATATACAGTACCTATCCTATATATAATAATAATAATAATCTTTATTGAAAGGTATAAACCCAGTTATTAAAATATAAAAAGATAAATTAAATAACGGCCGACTGGCGCAGTGGGCAGCGACCCTGCTTTCTGAGTCCAAGGCCGTGGGTTCGATTCCCACAACTGGAAAATGTTTGTGTGATGAGCATAAGTGTTTTTCAGTGTCTGGGTGTTTATATGTATTTTCTAAGTATTTATTTATATATAATTCCTAAAAATATTCATCAGTCATCTTAGTACCCATAACACAAGCTACGCTTACTTTGGGGCTAGGTGGCGATGTGTGTATTGTCGTAGTATATTTATTGTATATTTATTTATTAAAAAAAACAAAAAATAACAAAATAATAAAAATAAGTAACAGTATTGCAATATAAAAATATTGCAAACTCACGTCCGTCATAATAATTACATAGTTCGCCATAGTTTATGGGTTATCTTATACCTAACCTTTAGAAAATCACTACAGTTTATTTTCTATTCGCCTCATGGTGCACCGAAAGCCAGTGCTTGAAAATCGAGCAGTCCAGACCCTCTGCCAACTTAGGATTTCACTATCGGAGGCTCGGAAACGCCTCCAAAATGTTGTGATTCGCGATCTCATGATCGCAAAGATCGTGAATCGCAACATATATATCTTATATCCTGTATGTATGCTTTGGTCATAAATTAATTGACTGATTCAGGTACTAGAGAAAATGTTGATGTTAGTTGGAGAACGTATAACACGAAAAGCGTAATGTTTTTTATTTACCTATTTCACAATAAGTACTTGGAAAACTCTTAAAATGCACGTAAATACAATAAGAAAAGGGGCGAATATATCAAATAAAAGATTGACAAAGCAAAGAGAGCAAGTCTCATGGCCGTCGTCAGTTACCCTTACTGTTGAAGGTTGAAAGGCTTGTTCTTAACAGTTTATTTAAAGTTTGACAAGCGTTATAAATCTGCAGCCAATGATTTTTTTCATATCGCTTGGTAACATGGTAACATAACAGTTCAGATACCAAAAATCTTTGTAAGCGAAAACAGATTATACTGCGCTAAGTTTGTTTTGTACATCTGACTTTATTGACACGTTATGGGCGTGTGAAATGCCGTACGATGTCCGTTTGATACTCACTAATTAATCACAAGATTATCGCAAACAGACCGATTGAGTCGCCTAAAATCCAGCGTAACGAGAGCTTTACTAGCGAAAAATGATTTAGTCGATATTAAAATCCGAGAGATTTAGTGGCAAAAGCTTCATTAGCTTTCAGATTGATATTTAAACAATATGCGGAATTATTCCATAATAGGGATACAAAGGAAATGCCATACAAATGTAATTGAGTATGAAAAGCAGGTATGCAGGTACTACTGTTATTACTTGTTATTATTTTAATCAACAATAGTTTAGCCCTTGATTGCAATCTCTTCTGGTGATGAAGGGTGATGTAAATGACACCGGGCTAAACTGTTAAGAGGTATGACTGTTTTATTAAACCCACACCCCCAGTCGATTTCGAAGCAGTATCGTACCGGAACGTACGAGTCGTTTGGCGACTAGTCTTTATCGGAAGGGTGGTAAATACACCGGCCGAAGTTTCCAAGCATACAAAAAGTTATATCGATAGATGGAAAAACGCTGAACTGAAGCACATTACTACGGATTGTTGCAGATTCCTGGGGTAATGAGAGTTAAAGTTTTATATAACAGTTTTATGAGAGTTAAAGTTTTATCTAATACTTAAAACAGCATCATCTCTTAAAAAAGGCATGAACTACCACGGACATTATGCATTTCTTTTTTTTTTATGCCATTACAAATTTTTACTGCAATCTTAGCTGGTCTAAGATGCCCAATTTTTCTCATAAAGTAAATACAGCGTAACCTTGTTTAGCACGGCCGTACGAAATACCTAGACGCAGAAATTCGCTTGTTGTATTCGTTTTAATGTCTAGTTGGCACTAATAGTTTATAGGGTGCCATTTTAACGTTTAACACCAATGAGTCAGTAAGTTTTTGTTTGTTCAATGCGAATCAGTACATATGCAGCAATATAATAAAGTCTCTATGTCAAAACTATCTATTACAGTTAAAATTCTAAAAAAGAAAACGATGTTTCGCAACGTAAAGGTTCTACCTACACGTCAACTTCAGCTTGTTAATTCCCCACTGCTGAAAGCAGGGCTGCTCTCAAAGTACGGGATTAACAGCCTAGTAACTTCACGCTTCACCAATGTGGGGTAGCGGACTCTATCGAACATTTTCACGTCATGCTAGTAATAACCAGAGCCGTTACGTCGGTTCTTTCCGAGGTAGAGGGGTAGGCCAATTTCAGAAAATTCTAACTCCGGCTTGGTACTAAGAACTCATTAAGATTGTTGAAACTTTCGGAAGATTAACCAAGTAAGTAACCCGTTATCCGTAAAAAAAGCGAACTATAACTAAATTTAATCAGCTACTTTGTAGGTAATCACGAATACAGACCGCCTCACGATATACTAGTCAGTTAGTCGCGTAATAAAAACACAAATTCTTATATATCCATGAACTATGACACGACATACACTCGTAAGTGATTTCTTATCTATTTTATACGCTACGCGGAATTGTAATTGCAATGTGATAGCATAGGTACATATCTACTATTGTGAACACAGTTACGAGAGAAATTTCTCGATTTAAAATTTAAGGTAGAGTCAACCTGGGCAGTGCTATGTCTATTCTGTGGCCCATTATTGCTAACCACGGACAAATGCACTGCAACCACCAAATAGATAAACCGGACCGCTAAATCGATTAGCGGTGCGGCTTCACCGGAAACGTGCTTCAAATGTTTTTCAACAAATAGATTAATTTATGATATTATATATTTTATAAGCTTTCATCCTTCACATATGTGTATCATCATCATCATCATCATCATTACCATCATTATCAACCCATAACCATTGAAGTGGGATTAGGCTGTAGTCCACCACGTTGGTCACGTGCGGAATAGAATACTTCACACACCCTAGACTACGGTGAAAGAAACCTGCATACCAGAGGGTTCTCCGTAAAGCTCTCAAAGGCGTGTAAAGTCTACCAATCCGCAGTGTGCCAGACCGATGGACTGCAGCCAAAACTCTTCTCGCTGTGCGTGGAGACCCGTGCCCTGTAGAGGGCCAGTAATGGGTTGATATGATAATGATGATTTCCTTCAGCGTTAGAAATGCACATAACTATGAAATGTTAGAGGAGATCGAACTCTGTCACCCCGAAAGGGAGGCCGAAGCTCTAACCACTAGGCTATACCGCTTCATATTATGCATATGTGTATGCATGCATGCATAGGGATAAAAACGTCACAATTATGTAAACATATGTGTATAAACGATTCATAAGTGCCTATGATAAAGAATTTTTAAATTTGATTTTGAAATAAATCAGTACCAATAATTATGAAATATAAAACAAAATTTACACAATGAAATAGGCCTATAGTTTATCACAAAGCATCCATATTACTACTATACATATACTACTTTTGCATTATTGTATGATTATAGGAACTATATTCGTAAACATGAACTTTTGATTTAAATCCCGCCGTCGCGTCGGCCGTGTCTGTGATGAATATTATATACTCATCCATATTCATTTATTTTAATCATTACACCCCATTTTACATGGCAAAGCCCTTTTGTGACCAATAAATTGACTATTGGCATTTACGAATGAATTTTCAAGAAACTTATTTTTAAATAGCTAGTAAACTGCACCAGAAATCTTTATTCCATAATAACCCGTCGTAATAATATTATGTCAAAATATTAAACGGAAAAAGTATGTTCGCACAGTGAGCAATGAAAATTTTGCAGTGCGACTCTCAAAATATTGGCTTTTAAATTGATGCAGCCACTGATTGCATTTCTGTCAAAGGTTACTACGAGTACTTTGTTGGCGTTCGGGAAAATGAAATGCTTTAAAAATACAACACTAGCCGTTTCCAAATTTTCAGCTGGGCTTACTAAATGTCAAAGGGTGTTCAAATATACAAACAAACTCTTCAGCTTTATATATGTGGATATGTTGCTAGTTTACCGTCCTTTTTAGGGACTACTTTATGAGTATTTTACATTTGACCACATAATTTAAAGCACACTCGTACTATACGCACATGTATTGTGTAATACGTGCGTGGCTAACCTGACATGGTTCAATATATAATTGAAAACACAAATTTTGAGGACTCTTCGATTAAAACTTTACACAAATTTAATTTTTCTAGGTCCATCGGTTTTATAAGCATTTCTATAATTTGAAAATTTTAAGTGGAAAACTTTAATTTATGTAAACAAGCCAAGACATTTTTGTCTGTCATCACATTGCATGTACCTTGATACAATATTATTGGAGACGGACGCCAAAAATCGCCAGAGGGCAGCAGCAAACTACTCGCCTAAGATGAAACGATTGTAAATTCATGCACAACCAAAGATTTTCTCACATATTTCTCATGAAGCTCCAATTGAAGGTCGACTCACTGATCAGCAATCTACTTACCGACCTAAATACCCATGCAATTATAAAATTTATAATCAGTATTATTAAATAGCTAGCTTATTGAGGAAGTTACGTTACCTATAGAATCACACTTTAACCCATAAAAGATCGGGTGAAAAAGCGAGGGATCTAATAGGTAAAATAGATGCTCCAACGAAGCATTGTGCACTGCGCAGCCTTCTAAATGTAATATTTCGCAGAATGTCGCATTCGCGCTCCTATAGAAATTCCGCCGCTTCAGCAGTTACATTCCTGGAGCCAGAGCTGCGACCGTGCGAAGAAAATGTTAAGCTACGTACAGATTTTTCGCAATACAACATGCAATGTAAAGTGAGTTGCAATATTTCTCAAACATTTTAATAACAATTTAATACAGACGAAATGCAACGATTGCAGTATTTCTTGACGAAATTTGTGGGTGCGCTTTGACCGTTCTTTCGGCGGAAAGGAACCGCGCCGTGACCGTTTACCTGCCTACCTGTGGGTGCTGAAGACTTCTGGGAATGGCCGCCCTTAGTCAAAGCGCGCAGTATGCTTAGGCATTCCGTCCATAGATAATGCGTTACATTTCATGCTGAGTACCGAATACTTAGCTTTAAACCAGATACATGTTCTGCGCATCCCAACATGCAATATACATATATGTTGAAATGCATTTAAATTTTTCATAATCATTAGAAAAATGTCCTCTCCTCCTCCTCGGCGTTGTTTATAGAACTGAAGCCGAAATTATTATAACATACATATCAGATCAGTAGAGACTTCAAATCGGTAAGTACACATGTTAATGTTTTCATGAACACACCAAAAACAACTGTGTGCACTCTGTTTGTTATCCATCAATTGCCGGTTTTATCGACACTTTGGGTGGGCGCAGAATGCTTTGGATGTTGTTACGGCGGAACTGTGAACTGTCTACCAGATACACCTTTCGGTACCTACTACCTGTGCGCGCGGATGTCTGCTGGGAATAGACGTTCGGAAATAAAGCGCGCAGCGTGTACGCGGACCATCCATAGCATTTCGCGTGACATTGGGTTTTTTTATTTAGTCTAGCAAAAATGACATTCAGCTGCCTAATCTAACTTTAAATTGTTTATTGCATTTGTATACAATTGTGCGGTATAGATGCAAACATAGCAATTTAAATCTTTGGATACCCACAGCTGCTGTAAACATTGCATATTGTGTAGTAAATTATCTGTACCCGGCTTTAGTCGCGCATGTCGGCCTTTGCACGTATAAAGTCAATACTATAACACCCGCGGCAATATTAAAACTCGTACAAACGAAAGTTAATACGTTTTTTACAAACCCCGGTAAAACTTTTAGTTTCGTACTGAATTGTTTTGTCCTACAATAGTAAATAGAGAGATGGCTAGATCACAAAGGAACACAGGTAAAAGAAAAATACTGGATGACGAACTTCAAATGCTTTTCCGTATTTATTATTAGTTGCTAACTTGGTTTGTAAAAAGACAATACATATGTGTTGAATAAAAAAAAACCTATGTACCTACCGTAGGACATTCTTGCGTATTTGTGTATGTACGCACGTAAGAAGGTATCTATACTTTTACTTATATAAAATCTTCTGAGAACTGAGAGTTAAGTTCGACAATATACGACATCAAATAAAACGAATAACAATGCATCAGATGTCTCTCAAACTTATTCCAAGTTAACCAAAAACAATATCCACCACAACTCAGTTGTATGTGCCTTTGTAAATATTTATCATTATCGTCATCGTCGTCGTCGTCGTCATCATCATCATCACCGTCATCATCACCGACATCATCATCATTATCATCATCATCAACAACCCACTCAGGGGAAGGGCTAAACTGTAGTGCACCACGTTGGCCCAGTGCGCATATGTACAACTCTCAGGCATGCCGGATTCCTTGTGGTGTTTTCCTTCACCGATAAAGCAAATGATATTTTAATTGCTTTAATGAAAAACGCACATAACTCCGAAAAGTAAGAGGTGCGTGCCGGGGATTGAACTCGGTTCGAGGCCGCAACTCCACTGGGCTATCGCTGTTTTTTTTATGTAAATATTCATGACTCAAAAATTATAGTATGCATTTCAATAAAAACGTATAATCTCGCTAACAAAGTTTTTAAACCATTGAAGTAATCATACATGCAAAAGTAACATATTTAATCAATGCATACATGGTTCCGAACTTCGGGAATATAAGTCTTACAAATTAAAAACTCATACAATTTTCATAAAGCCATTGCCCGGATGGATATAAATATTTGTTTAGCCAGTGTTGCATTCGAAAAAAATCTCTCACATTTGATTTTCATAACGGGCCAAAGAAAATAGTACTTCAACAATATTTATAAAACAGAATTGCATAAATTGAAATTAATATATAAATATCCGCGAGGTGAAAGGTAAAATTCAATCTGCGAGACTGTTCGTCTCCTCGCCCGCAGTTGCTAGCTGTCACTGGCGGAAGCTGCCAGTTACATGTTAACTCAATTACGCCGTGGTCTGTACTTTGTAGCTCAAAGCTATGATGAAATTTTATCGTATATAAAGCAAACTAGCAGTTCTCTGCGATTCTGTCAGATTACAGTTACGGCTTTGCTTTACGAATATGAAATTTTCCCGCCGTAAAATAACCTACGCAGTACCACTGCGCCAATTCTAATCACGATCGTATAAGGCAGTTAAAACATTAGCCTCAGGCAGGCAGGCTTTCTGGTATTTAGTATGAATGAGAATTTGTTTCAGTGAAATTAGTAAAGATATACTATACAATCCCTTAACATAATCATTAAACCACCATAAAAAGTAATAACCTATTTTAAGGAGACTGATTAAAAAAATCACTAATTTCCATAGGCCCATTATTCTTTACATAAGTTAAAAATATTTATTTGCCTGGTCAGGTTAGGTTAATGTAGGCAAAATGTCAGTCAAGTGCTAGTTCGTAATCTTAAAGTTTTCTAGCTTCATAACATGAGTTAATAAATAAGCACGATTAAAACTGCATACAAATACAGTGTTTATATTCCATTAGGTCAGAATAGAGGAGATAAAATAAAATGTATAGAATCTTCCGATGGTGGAATCAATATTTTAGCATCCGGAATTTTCAGCTAGGGGCGCAAATGGCTCTACCGAATAATTGAAACACTGCACTGTTACATTGCGTTATTTGCCCGAATGCTATGCATCAAAGGAAGCATAGATAGAAGGATACTCTTCATTATTGCACACAAGTTCGAAATGCTTACTCAACTTAATTAATATTTGATAGCCATTGTTGTGCAACGGCAGTGTTATTTGATTTGTTGTTATATTGTTTGGTTGGCAGGATAATGAATTAAAACAGTTTCACGAAATACCGTGAATTATTTTATCAGAACAGCATAAACAGAAACAGGAGGGTGCAGACAAACTTTAATGCATTACTGTGTTCATATTATTATGAGCCCAGTGGGTAGGATTGCGACTTCACTTCAAAACATCGTGCTTGAGAGTTATTCATAAAGTTCTCAAAAAATAACATTAATTTGTAAACTGCGACCAAAGCATACCTATTATTTTTATTGGACGATAGACACTATTCCGATGAAATTAATTAATCTGATGATAATCTATTGCGGCGTGTGTGTATCTCAAAAACTCGGAAATGGCAGGACCGATTTCATTATATCTTATTATTTTTTTTTTAATATTATTTTATGTAATGTAATGTGTATGGATATTGCCAGTTGGGATTGAATACTTTCGATAGGTTGAGCTCTTTAGATGATACAAAGTGCAGCGTTTAATATAATCCGATATATTTATATTTAACGTGATATAAACTCAACACTTAATAAATTTCCTTTGCACCAGAGCTTTGCTCTAATGAAATAGTCTACCGCATTTTAAGCGGATGTGTGGACTTATACAATGCATTGCACAGCCAGTCGGGTCATTACATAGACCTATATCCAACATTATATTGTTAATCTAGGCCAAGTCAAAAGCCCAACAGAGTTCAATCTATATTTATAATTAAAGTGAACAGATATTTTGAAATTTTTTTTTTAGGGGACATCGATACTGAAGCGAAAACTGTCTTTAGTTTTTTCGACACATAGCGGAGCAAGAATGAATTAGTTAGTGGACAGTTAAAATATTAATAAAAACAACATTCTAATAATATTATTATAATGTTGTTAAACAAAAGGTACAAAAAATCTGTAATGCAAATTGCAAGTACATCAACAATCAGTAAAAGTACAATTTGCGTAATTGCCCTGACTTATGGTCCGATAGACTGACTAAGGGTGCTTATTTGTATGTGTGTTTTTTTATGCGACTACAAGCTAGCCCAATCTCGACCGTTCGTTACTGCAAGATAAGATTTTAATAATTTGTATAATTTTCATCTATAGTCGATAAGGCAGAAATGATGTTAATTTTAATTCTTTAGCGGATTTCTCTAATAATAACAAATATTATGGTAAATGGTTTACTGATAAATTTTGATCTAATAAAATAATAATTTAAGAAAAACTAAAAAAAAAGAAAATTGTTTAGTTTTTTGACCAAAGATGTTTTTACCACTGCCAATGCTTCCCACTCGGGCTTATTATAATTTGATGCAATAATAGGCTAACAGTTCTGCACAAGTCTTAGAAAATACATTACATAAGACCAATCCAGTATCCATTTGCTGAGCTTCTGCAGTCATCCGCTCACTCAATTAGTTATCAGTACACCGCACTGATTAGTCGTCAATTTGCGGCTCAATAAGTCCGCAGACATAGAGCGGCGTTTAGCGTGAAACATTGCTTGGCACCTATTATCTTCTCGACATAAAACGATTGACACGTTAACTAGTTTTGAGAAGCAGGAAATTGGGTACAACTATCACGCCGTTGTGCAGGATTTCCACTTAAGTTCTCATGACTCTACTACAACTCCAAAATTCTGTTCTCTACCAAGTTTCAACTAACTCTATATATTCTCCTATTTGATTAAGACTTGTATGTCGCAGAATAGACTTCTTTCTATTTTGTTATATGGCAATACGCTAAATTACACGTCTATATATATTATATACGTCTTTATAATAAATTACACGTAATTGACGTGTTTATAAAATGAACGGTATCAAAATAATGGTTAACACAAACAATTTAAAAATTATGTTGAGGACTTATAAAGAAATCGAATCTCAAACCCTAGGATAATTGCCAAGCACCGGTTATTTATATTTTTTAATCAAAATCTTAGTGTGATTTTTACAACCCTCCAAACCTGTTTGATTATTGAGAAAATCCGGCTTAGGTAAGCTTAGATAAGTCGCACTCATTCCATTGTGTTTCAATCTTTTATTGGTAGATATGAACGTTGAGTTGTTGATAAGAACATTGACCGGTTGAATTGAACCTTATTTCTTCGTCTTCTGTCGTTGTCAGATGTTCGTTGACTGTTTTGTTAGTACTTTGCACTTTATGTACTTCTGTTACGTTAATTAATTTTTCGCTTTTTTTATCTTCAGAATCTGACCGTTTGACATAAAATGTTAATGTGTTTTTATAGTAAACTAGCTGCGCTTTAATAATAATAATAATAAAAATCTTTATTGCCAGATTGTAAGTATACAAGGTGTAGTATAGTAAATTTGAATTGTTCAATTTACAATCAGCCACACAATGGCATGCAATGCTTTACATTAAATTCCACCATAATAAACAATATTTTTTGTCAAATTTATTACATGTTGTCATCAATTCAATTTATTTCATCATGTAATTAAGATATAAGTTTTAATTCAAAAAATTCTTTGATGTCAAAAATAGGTTGGTCTATTATTTTATTTTTTTAGATAACATATAATTTTTATTAATACATAACTATAACCTAAAATAAACTATTTAAAAACTAAATAAAATCTAAAACGTCCTCGATAAAATAATAATTGATATTTGATGTCATAAAAATTTTACACATTAAGCCATTTAAATAATTTAGTTTTAAATTGATTAATTGCTAATGATTTCATATAATTAGGTATTTCATTATATACTTTAATACACATCATAACACGATTTTTATCAAAATACTTAGTTTTGGGAAGGTAGTTTAAAACTAAACGATTGGGATTTCTAACATACCTAGGGTACGCATAACTGGCCGTTGTAAATAATGCCTTATGCTTTTGCACAAAGCACCTAGTTTCAAAGATGTATAAGCAAGGTACAAGGAGCAGCTTGAATTGCTTAAATATTGGTCTGCAACTGTCCAGCGGTGAAGCACCGCACATAGCTCGAATACACTTTTTTTTGGGCAATGTATGCCCTACTTACATCAGCCCCATTGCCCCAGAACACCAAGCTATATCTAAGTACTGACACTACATACGCATGATACACCGATATAGCCTTTGTTACTCCCCGCCCTTTTATCTATATCTCTGCCAAAAAGTAAAACAAAGAATGTTCCTGTAAACCACCCTTGGGAATTTGATGTTTTTCCAGGAAGAAACAAAGAGTATACGCGACTTTTTCATACATATATAAAATATTATTCAATCATCAATTTGTTATTTACTAGGCCACCAAAACTAGAAAACTCTTTAAGCTCTATAAACGTCACTGTGTAAAGGAAATTTTATATTCAGTCAGTTAAGGATTTGTACAATAGTAAGACAAAAGAATAAAACATATATATTATTTAGTTTGTACTTTGTATATATATCTCGTAATATATAGTTTATATCTAAACTTCACAGTACAAGTTAGCCTTCGTTATGAATCTACACAAATACCAATGTCAGAGTTATTTTTAATTTTAAACCGACGTCCTTTCACGATAAAGGACGTAGTTCAATAAATTCAAAATATCTTTTTAAGAATCTCTTTGAAACAAAAGCTGTCATTTTCATTGATTTTCCGGATTGAATAACCGTATTACGTTACAACGCATGACGAATGAATACTACTTTTAATATTATCTGTTGTAAAACTCTACATACAGAATATATTTTCTTTAGCACATTTACGGGTTTGAAAACGAGGAAATACAAATCTCATATTATTACATACCTACAGCAAATAATGTTGGATGAAATGCACTCATATTTATTGTTGTATGTGAAATACATCGATACAGTCGAGTGCACCTGTTCACAGATACTCCAGTTTCAATAATACGGGCTTTATCTGTAATCCCGTGTATTACGATAAAATCAATACTCGATACAATTGTATATCTTTATAAAATCTATAACTATAATATGTAGCTTTGTCCCGACTGACTGACCTACAACTTACCCAAACGTTTTTCCCGACTGACTGACCTACAAATTACCCAAACGTCTGAACGAAGATTGAATTTGAAATTTGTAATGAATATTCTTTTATCACCTTGGTGTTGAGGTACGAGTACATCGCGATGTTCGCTTGTAAGTTATAATGTCTATAAATATAACTATAATATAAATATTTATATATTATATATTATATATTATAGTTATATTTATATATATATATTATAGTTATATATATATATATATATTTTAAATCTTATTTATTGCACCGCCTACCTCTTTTCTATGTTTTTTTCCTTTTACGCCATTGGTTGCCTGGGAGAAATCGCTATGTAGTTATAAGGCCACCAAATTGTACTCTCTTTATATGTATTTATATCTTTGTAACTACTTTTTTTTCTTTGGTGTACAATAAAAGTGTATTCATTCATTCATTCATTCATTAATTCAATGTCCTCTCACGAACGTGATCACTGCAGTTCGCGTATCTTTGAAACTTAGTATGGACATATTGGCAAGCGGCTAGTGAGTATTTCGCGTGATAGTTAGAATGTCCTCTCACGAACGCGAACAGTGTAGTTCGCGTATCTTAGGTAACATAGTATGGACATATTGGAGAGCGGCTAGCGAGTAATTCGCGTAGTGTTGCCCAAATTCAGTCTTGGTCTTGCAGTCTTGGTCTTGTTCTTGCGTTTTTGCAAGACCAAGACCAAGAACAAGACCGCGTATTTTTAGCAAGACCAAGACCAAGACTGACCGTGCAAGACTTGAGCAAGAACAAGACATAGCCTGCAAGACTCTTGCGTCTTGCAGCTAGGACTTAGCGCTATTTCACGGAGTAGTTAGGTGTAACAGTTCGGTGTATAGGTAGGTAGGTACGCTTAGGAATTCTATGAGACGCAAAAAACTATATCAAAGAATATGAAAAACTGGACCTATGCGCATTACGACTAATACCATAAACATAGCGAATAAAAAAATATCTATTAAAATCAAACTGAGTGCATGCATAGTTATGTTTTAACCATCGGCACTTTGATAATGCGGCATCAAAGGTTTTGTACTTACTTCTCAAAGAAATTTGCCGCTTTTCGGAAGTACATGGTTATGTTACACGCGCCGGCGGCTTCTTTTGAAATCTAAAACAATCGTTGCCGCCGCGCCGAAATCATAACATTTGACACTATTCATGCAAAATAATTTCGAATTTTAAGAGTACCTACAGGTGTTCCAAAGAATAAATAAGTTTCAGAGTGCTTAGAATGAAAATGAATACATTATACTGATCACGCAAGTAGTATTATGATTAGGATAAAATGGTGAGGATAGGTAGTAGATGTCATAATAATTCATTCTAGTAAGTAATTATAATATTGATTACTTATATGGTTTTAAACTAATTACTTAGGTACTATTATTGTACATTTAGTCATTATATTTCTTAAGTTTTTACAAGTTGTTTTAGCAAATGTAAGCTTATAAATCATAAATGTTTATTAAGAAACAGTTACTTCCATGGAAAACGACATATAGGTCAGTTGATTTTTCGAATTTCTTATCAAATCTTCAGTTATTTATTAATCTGCTTGATCTTTACTATGGCTATGTTAATTCAAGCTCACAATGTTCCAATTCTAATACGTTTTTCTAAGATTTAAAGTAAACTTTAATAAATAGTAATAGACTAATAGGTAATTGCAAGACTTGCAAGACTCTTGCTGCAAGACCAAGACCAAGACCAAGACTGGGAGCGCAAGACCAAGACCAAGACCAAGACCAGGTGTATTGGCGCAAGACCAAGACCAAGACTGGCTAAGTCTCGTCTTGTTCTTGCATTTGGGCAACACTAAATTCGCGTCCAACTTATAATGGCCTCTCGCGAGCACGTACACGGTATTATATGAGTCTTAGGAACATAGTAAGGAGATAACATTTGCGGGCGGCAAGCGAGTAATTCGCGTGATAGTTAGAATGTTTTCTCACGAACGCGACCAGTGCAGTTCGCGTATCTTAGGTAACATAGTATGGAAATATTGGGGAGCGGCTAGAGAGTAATTCGCGTCCAACTTATAATGGCCTCTCGCGAGCACGTATACGGTATTAAATGACTTGTAATGACTTGTAGCACGCGCATTGCACTTCCAAGATACGAAAGAACCAAAAATTCCAATGTACTGCTTTAAGCGCACCAAATGAACTTTGGGGTTGGAACTCGCGTATAGAAAACTGAAACGAGGGTAAAAGCGATCGGTGATAGTTGGCATGGCTTAGCTTTTTTTAATTTTGTTTTATTTTGATCAAAGAGAAGAATAAAAATCTGTTATTTCATAACAGCATAAAAAACCTCGATATCATCTCAGAAGCTGACGCAATTTATGATAACGTCACCTTTACATATAACGAAACCTTGAACATAAGTGCTAATGGATGAGCTATAAAATTTAAATAGAATCACATATTTAGTAGAAATGTTTTGAACTCACAAAAACTGTAATGACTGATTTCATATTTTCAACTTTTAATCATTTGATTAACTTGACTTAAAAAAAAGAAAATATTAAATCTTCAGCTTAATACAGAGGTAAGAAAAGCGTAAAGCGATTACTGTGAAAAATAAATGAACTTCATACTCACAAATGGCGTTTTAACTCAGTTGACAAGTTTCACAACAATTTTCACTAGGAAACTCATATAACGTAACTTGTCTATGGTGCTACAAGGCGTTGTATTTGTATTATTATATTTTTCATTTTTCGTATGAATAAAAGGTGAATTAAAAAAAAAACCGAATTAATATTATCTTCATCTGTTAAGTGTCAGTTTACGATACGTCAGATTTTGTTTGTATAGTCCATTAATATTGTTCTTTTTTATTTTTTAAATAATTAATTAGGAATTAGTTTTTTTTTTTTTTTTTTGTATATGTCAATGTTTTACATGAGATTCTGTTGGTGGTGCTTTGAATAAATAAATATATAAGCATCCGCATCCGATTATGGATATTCCTATCTTTAATGGAAACGGGAAAAAGTTACATACAGTAGGTACCTACTAAATTTAACGTGTTTACGTCGAAAAATTGACATCATGGGGGGGTGCGTGAAGTACGACGCCACTCACAATAGTCGGCACTTTACACGCAACCACAGACTTGAGATTTGTACCTACAGTAATAGCTATTCCGACAGAATATAACTGAGGGATATACAAACAATATACAAAAAGCACAAAGAGCTTCAAGTTGCAAGCATAACGACACAAAAGCTTTACGTTACACTGAGGTGCTTGGGACCTTCACATCGTATATCGATATGAAGAACTTATGAGTATGAGAGATTAGAATTTATACTGTAACAATAACAAGAGTTCCTAGAAATATTAACAAGACTTACCCACTTTCGTACTGAATTCATTTATAAAGGTATTTATACCCGTGCCACTATTGTTTTAATTCTGAGCATCAATGCATAGCTGGTACACATAAAAGCAATAATTGAATTGAACTGAATCAATGTATAACAGAGATTTTATAAGTAGATGTTCAATTTACAGTTCTGTTTGTTTTTCATTTGCTGCCTGCTTGTACAATTTACATAAAGGTACTGCAGTTGATTGCTTTTAAATGCGAAACATTCTGTCTTACATAACAATAAGCATTGTTTTATGAAAAATAATATCACATATCACACCTTACTATTGTAATAATTAATACATAACATTTTGTTAACTTCCTTTAAGATAAGGAAACCTATAAATTGTTTGTAACGCTATCGGTAAAAATTCATTTTGGGAACAAATTTTATTTCTCGAATAAGTTCGCTTTTACCGTTTATTTTGTGACACAGTTTAAAGGAATGAACCCCGAAGCGGTTTCCTATTGTAAGAATCGACTAGGGTAATTAACCGCTTGTTTTCGATCGCGTGTATTTTTTCCAGATTTTTCTTATTTACGGTGTACCTATATGTGCAAGAAACCGGTTCACATTGTTGCAAATTATGTCCCTAAATCATAACTCATTTCAAAAGAAATCTAAATGACGGTACCACTCAACGATACACTACAGTTTTATCCAAATTAATATTGGTTATTTCGAAGCCGGTTTCAGGCTCTGCTTATGACAGGTGTTTTCATGGAAAATGTAGTCAGGGCCTAGGGGTAAAATGTTGTTGAATGCGAAATGAAATGTTGTTTACATCCAGATTTATACATGGCATGTTTCGAATTCTGAATTGAAGCCTGAATTCGATAAATCGTAGTTGCAGAATAATATGTCTGTTATTTTCAACAGATTTTCGAGTGTGATTCGTTGATACGCTCGCCATAAGTCTTTAAACTAATTTTATTTTCCATTTTGCCGCCTATAAATTTATGCAATAAAGATTTTAGCTGTCAATCTATCTATAACTTACTGTAGAAGTCGTCGAATTGAATTGGAAATAATTCCAAACCTTTTAAGCGAAAATCTTATTATATGTATGCATTCAAACAAAACGCTTGTTTTTTTAAATCTACGTTTGTTTGTTCTAACTCTATAATAGAATTGTATGTACTTGAAACACAAATATATATATATATGTATATATATATATATATTTGTGGTTATATATATATATATATATAAGTGGAACTATATTTGCGTTCCCATATTAAGTTTTTAAAACTTAGGTTTTTGTTGAATCTGTTGTTCTAGGTTTTACTAACGACTTATAATTGCCATTTGAATAATTAGGAGTATGTATTAAATATCGATAGAATATTATTAAAAACAAGAACCTAGAAAACAACAAAGGATTGCCGCCATGTCCGCGAAATGATTTCCATGAAGGGCCATCAACGGGAATACCATACAAAGCTGACAGAAAATTCAAATATTTATTTAACATATTAATTTGATGGTACCTCAGCAAGGCTTTGTGGACTTTAAATATACAATATTAAATGGTTGGAATTATTAACTCATTTTGACAGAATTGCAAAATTTGATTTGTTGTAGAATTTAAAGAGCTAACTAAGCTAAATATATTAGTTCTTTGTTCTTTGTTTGTCGATTGGAACATATATAATAGCAGAAAAGAGTAATAAATAGGGTTTGGTACGAGTATTACCACGTGGCACTTAACCACGTGACAGCTCATTGAAATTAAATTCCTTAGTACTGATTTGCTTTATAAATTCGAAATAATTCTGTCCAAGAACAAATTAAGTGATAAAATTAAGTAAGATTATCTATGTACATCCCTTCTTTTTGAAACAATAGCCTACATGTCAAAGTATTGCATTCGGATTGATTTAAATTAATTAGTACGGAAGTCACAAAACAAGAAATAAGAGAGTATCAAACGGTGTCCGTCAGTTTTCCAGCAGCTTTACTTTTATTTTATACCTACTAGGGTAATTTAGTACAACGTATTTATCTTTAAGTATTGCCGACTTAAGTATTTGTTTCCCGAATGCAAATTAGTTAATTTTAGTACAGCTGGTTTACACGCACGACCGGTTTGAATTTTCGACAGTCTCAAGAGAATGAACTTCTCAAAGTTGATAAATGAATTACTGGAAAAGTCAAGAAAATGATTGAGATCGTTACCACAAAAACACTGATGAGTATCTTATAGCCTGCCGTGGAGGGTCTTAGCTTGAAATCGGATTCTCTAAGAAACACGAGGCCTGTGTCCATCATAAACTAGACACCACCATAAAATAATATAGGCTGGCAAATTTTATGCAGGCAGCCACTGGCAGGGTTGCTGTAAGACAGTGGAATTTAATATCTCTACAAAAGACCTACATTCAGCACGATAGAAACATATAAAATCAATACATTCATTAGTGGACGTGCATGTATCGGTAAAGTGGACGCTGTTGTACTATAGTTAGTCGGGTTATTTTATATGAAATTTGTATGATTATAATTTAAAAAAAATACATGTTTATAAGACATCGAGGTCACATTTGTGTTTTTGCAATTTCGACACACGATTGAAAAATATATGAACATTTTTAGTTATTCCTACAATAATTTATAGCAATTTAAAATAAATGGGGCACCTTAGTAAAATATTGTATTAAACTGCGTTTGGCAATCAGGTCAGCTATTAAAAGAAATACTTATTCGCACACGTTCCTTTGAAATGAATCACTTCTTAGCTTAGTTAATAAATATAAGTAAGTAGGTATTCCATAATCCAATGAGTCAAAGATTTTAAGAGCTGAATTGTAATATACTTTCATGTTGATCACTAAAACTAACTTTCGATATTCTCTTTACTTTCACAAAACCCTGCACCGAAAAATAAGTTAAATTCCGTGTATTCCGAAGTACGAATATAATTACATCCAGTCGCGCCATTCATGTCCAGACAGTACAAATAACAAATTTACAACAGTTTCACAGGCAAAGGAAACATTAAACCTAATAATTATCATCACCATCCAAGGCACCAATAGGCTATGTTTGGGTTACATTGAGTAAGCGGGCTTTGACAATTCGAATCGGAAACCTCTACAATTTTATCTGTAATTTTTGTAGGCAAAGCTTCTTGACAAATGATTGGGATAGGGGCTATATTCACAAAAAGGGGATCAGGCGAGTGAACGGAAGCAACCGCTTGTTGCCAACACGCCGCTCAGCACTTTACGCTTGTGTCAACAACGACAGTATTGTGGCGTATCCTGGCGTATCGGCCGCTGACGTACCATTCCACTATTGTATAGTTGAATATCGTCACCACAGTCCGATCTAATGTTATCAACAAGTAATGATTAAAACGTAAATATCAAAAGTTAAATCCCGTTTTTAATATTTTCCTTTCAACTGTTTGTTTTTACAAGCTCATATAATATCTACAATGTTAAAATCTGAAAATATCTGGCACCTGTCTGACGCATATCAAGTTAAAATTATCACTAGTTAAATTATTTACAAAATTCAATATTTGTGGAAATATCAGATACAGCACGCTTTTTGTGTACGCCTGAAGACGTGGGTTTCCATCAAACCTAGCCTTTGACTGAAGTGGCGCGGGCGGTGCGACAAGCTGTAATTAGCATAGCCAGAAGACGCGTCAAGAGCGTTGTTGTCTTATTGAAGCACATTCTTGCGTTATACACAAATATCACGCCCGTAATCTTGGAGGGTGCGGCCCGAGGTTAAGGAATTTCAATGTTGGGATGGATTTTCAGTGAGAAGAACGGAGCGGAGACGTTTAGGAATAGATACATCAGTTAATCGATAGATGAAGTGATAAACATATCATTAATAGAGAACCTCATACTGAAAAACTCTATTGAGTGTGAATCTGAGCGTTCATATCTCAAGGAGTAAGAATAAGTTGTAAAGTAAAAATTATTTTGATTATAATTAATAACAATGGCGTTTATTGCTACAGATTCGATTAGTCAAACGCAATACATACATATACGCATACAATTTTGTATGGCAAAATTGAAAAACAAAGATTAAATTTTTTCTACCTAATAAAAAAGAAACAACCCAAGTTTTTAAAAATACTATGCATTTTGAATGCAATTGACTGCACTTAAAACTTTTGTTCGTGAAATATAGAATGGAGACTATATTATACAACCAGAGCGGACCGTTTCTCCGCCTTGAGCTATCGGCTTATGCCAGCGGCTTTAAATCTCTATATATCCAGGCGGCCTATACCTTTCAGTTATTTGCGTAAGGCAAACGAATAAAGAGTACTTCGAAAAAAATCAATCAGCTCATTATTTTGGATGTTTGTTGTAACTGTATTCGTTCACCATCTGATCACGACACGGATCTCCTCACACAATAAGATGCTTAAAGGCCGCAGCTTAAAGTACAAATTGGTAGACTTCACAGCCTTTAAGAGACTTATGGAGAACTCTCGGGTACTCTCATTTTCCCTCATTTTTAAAGCTAGTGATATATAAGTGCTTAAAACGCACATAGCTCCGGGACGTTAGATCGAACTAGATTCTCGCGAACGGAAGGCCTAAGTCTTACCCACGAGAACATCACCAGTCTAGTATACGCCCTGTATTACTTACAGAATCTATATTTATAAGATCCTCCTTCTATTCCTATGTAACCAGCCTAATGAAATGATGTAACTACACTTTTATTTACTTGAGTTTCTATTTTAAATTTATGCTAAGTTGGAAACGAGGAATCGCGTTGAGAAAAATGCTTTTACCCTCTTTACTATTGAATTTATAAAATTCTTACGTTGTGCAACAATTTCTGTAGCGCAATATGAAAATTTTTACTGAATTCCAACGTTTGTACTTTTTTAACCTGCAAATAAAGAGTCACGTTCTCTGACGCGCCGGGAAATGAGGGCCGGGGGGAAAAGGGTCAATATTGTGTTGAAAACACGCTTTATTAAGATACGAACGTTAGTACTTATTTTCACAATTAGCTTTTCAAATATAAGAATTTAGCTAATTATTTAAGATAGCCTGCACTTTTTAAAGTTCTTTGGTCAAACAAGATCAAATCAAACCCCTTACACTTTTCTCGTATTGTCCGTGTATATGACACAGATATTTTTTCTTGGCACTATATATATAGTGTACAGCTTATATATTATAAAAATATATAAGCATTCAAATCATGATAGGAATGTCACCATCTTTAGATTTTACCCGTGTTTTGATTGACAAATAATAACAAAAAGCGTTTATTGTGACTTAACAGTTAGACATACTTAAGACTTAAGAGTTAGCCTCCCGAACTTTTTTGTAGGTAATAATTATTACTTTGAACATTTAGTACATTATTTTTATGTATTATCAATCATTTTCGCGACGTTCGCCAATATAGCTCGTTCATTCGTTGTGGCGTTAAAGCGTAACAAACATCCATCCATCCATCCATTCATCCATCGCATTCGCATTTATAATATTAATAGGACGATACACATGCATTCCATCGCTGTCCCATATGCCTTGCTGTTAACTTTGAAGAGTTATGTCCTTTATCTCCGACAATATTTATCGGATCTTCATTAAAATTAGACAACACATGCTTGATAATATACACTTTCGGAAGAGAAAAAAAACAAAAAAAAAGTTATTGAAATCGGTTCAAATTTAACGGAGATGTGAAGTAAAATTGATAAAAAAGGCTTCCCATTTTCCGGAGGAAACTTATTGTTTATCGGGATAAAATTTATTCCATATGTGGACCCGGAATATCAGCTACCAATGTACCAAATTATATTTAAATCCATTCAGTAGTTTTCACGTGATGCCCGGACTGACAGACAGGCAGAAAGACAGACAAACAGACAAAAAATCATTAAAAATCTGTTTTGGACTCGGTATCGAGATAAAGCATCCCCCGGTAAAAATTTCAAAATATATTAAATGTGCAGAAAAGCTTCCAGTTACCGTTTTATTATTTTTATAAGTATAGATAGATATAAATATTATCTTCTAATTCATATTTACCATGGAATTCTAAATTAGTAGCAAACAGTACACAAAAAAACGTGTGATTTATAAACGACAGAGTTAACCAATTCTATTGAAACAAATGCCTTAAACTAAACTAAAACAAATATCTCAAAGTATAGCTACCCTTTCCCAGGGTATAATACGGCACCCCATTACGGCATGTCAATTTAGTACCATAGTGTAGATATTAAGGCCTCTATGTGGAAACTCAATAGAGTGCAAAGTTAACCGCAAAAAGCAAAAACAAAATTTGTGTTTAAAGATTTAGGTTTACGATAAGAAGTTTTCTTCATTCGTCCGTATCCATATACTTTAAGGTCACACAATATATCTCCTGCGAATAAAGCACTCGGACTGTTCATAAGCATCGTCACTATCAATACAGTATCTACCGATAGCCTTGCTGAAATCACACACGCGTCGCCTACATACCATTCGTGAGCCACCTAGCGTATCTGATAACGCGACCGATAAAAATACCTATCTGACTCACAAACATACATTACTCTTCCAATGTAACACGTATCGCAGCAATTTGTTGTGTTCATCATACTAATTCAAAGAAAAACATCTAGCAAAATTCACTGTAAGTGAATTCGACACGGATAAACAATCACCGCGTAGTAAAGCGTAAGTGAACCAATAAGAATTAAATTTTATTTAGATTTCAAGGTTACACTGATGATGAAATTATTAATTAATCTTGAACTTTTCCCTTTTTCACTCTGTACTTATTAAGCGCGCTCTTTATTTTTCTAGTTTTCTAAAAGCAATTTCACTTGAAGCAACCGTGTTTTAGTCACGCAAACATCTAATGAAAAATAACCTTTTTACTCACTTTTCACTTTGTACAAGGTACCTATCCTTTAGTTTATATTTACTCGCCTTTTCTACATCTTCTGTTTTAACTTGAAATACCTTTTCAGCTGAAACTTCCGGGCAATTTTAATCTAGTTTTAATCTAGCAAATAGTCGACGTATTGTCGAAGTCTAGTCGAAGCTATTTGTAAGTTTTAATATACCTAGTTTTAATTATTATAGTTATTTTCATTCACTTGTGACTAGATATTGGCATACCTGCAAGTACTTTTATGAAGATTTATCGTAGTTATAATATACTTACTTTTAATTATTATAGTTATTTTCATTCACTTGTGACTAGATATTGGCATACCTGCAAGTACTTTTATGAAGATTTATCGTAGTTATAATATACTTACTTTTAATTATTATAGTTAGTTTCATTCACTTGTGACTAGACATTGGCATACCTGCAAGTACTTTTATGAAGATTTATCAATTTTGATACCAAGATAGGCACTTAAATATCATTTTAACTATATTTAATTTTCGGTCAAAATAATAAATTTTTGACTTAAATTTAATTATTACAAAAGAGCATCGTTATATCGTGCAACCTCTTAATCTTCAACGCCTTTGCAAAATTAAGCTTATTTGACACACAAGTACCTGAATTCCTGAATTCCCGAACCCGTATGTCGTTTAAAAAAAATCCATAAACGAATACTACCTGAAAGTTAGAGTGTAAGTAAACGTTATATTTGTTTTCCAGAGAACACAAAGGATTGCGATGGTTACGTGAAATGGTGGGAATGCGTTGGGCGTCGTGGTTGCACCTACTAGTGGTGCTGCAAGTGCAGATGCAGGCGTTAGCGGAACGCGCCGTACCTACCGCTTGCGACGAGGATGTGTGCCGCTGCGACTCGTTCACTAGACTGATATGTCACTGTTCTGAACACGTTAAGGTAAAGAATTTCAAACAAATACCTCCGAACGCTTTTTATGATATCTAAACCATCATCACCATGTTAGTCTACTACTGGGCACAGGCCTTCTGTCTTATAGGAGACGGTTTGAGCGCATCGCCTAACCACACTGTCCCAATGCACATTTAATGACAAAAACCAGGACCGACGGCGTAACGTAATAATTCCTAAACTCGAGAAACTGCCTATTACCTAACTCATAAAAACATACTTAGAATTGGTTTGGTTAGTATATATATTTTATTTATATATTTGTGTAATTTTAAATCTTTTTTATTGCTCTTTTCTATGTTTTTTTCCTTTTACGCCATTGGTTGCCTGGAAGAAATCGCTATGTAGCGATAAGGCCACCAAATTGTACTCTCTTGCTATGTATTTATTTCCTGTAACTACTTTTTTCTTTGGTGTACAATAAAAGTGTATTCATTCATTCATTTATTCATTCATTGATGTTGAGAATTTTATTTAGAACCCAGGACCTTGTATTCCCTAGTTGAACTCGCTAACCACTAGACAACGAGGTAGTTTCTTGTTATCTATTTTAATTCATTAATTAATTTTTTTAATGCACAGGAAATGACACTGAGGCCTGAAGGATCGTATCGAGTACCCTCCACGGCTACAGCTATTATTATAGAAAATTGTGAACGGGTAATATTTCTAACGGAAACAGCACGTAAGCTAACTCAATTGAGATCAGTGCAATTGAGGAATATTAGCAACGTGGTCATTAGTGAGCGCGCCCTCGCTTGGTCGCCATTCTCCATCGACAACGAGATGAATCCAGGATTAAGAATAGAAATCAGTAATAGTACGGTTTATGAAATATCTTCTCACGCGATTCAAGGGCGCGTGAACGATATACTAATCAGCGACAGCAATATACTCAGCCTGCGCCCCTTCGCCTTTTCTAGTCTCACTGGAGTTAAAAATATTCATCTTACCAATAACATATACCACAATGTAGAAATACAAGCGTTCAAGAAATTCACAACATCAAATTTCTTACTGCGCGGAGGTACCGCCAGAACTTTACCCAGCCGATTTTTATCAGACGTGGAAGTTACTAATTTTTTTAGAATTGAAGGAGTGACGATCGATCTATTGTCGAGTTTAACGTTTCTTGTCAGTTTACCAAAGAGAGTATTAATAGAAAATAATATAATACATACATTAAATGCAGACAGTTTTCATATAAGTACGAGGGGACCTGTTACAATTAGAAACAATAGTGTCACAACGATTGGAAAAGGTGCATTTCTTGGTTTTACAGTAGATAGAGAAATAATAGCTGCAATGGGTCGCCAGGAACTTTTGATAGACAACAATACTATGACCACGATAACGCCTGCCTCGCTTGCATACAATCAGTCGACGCTAACACTTCGTATCGATGGTTTAAACCTGAACGAGACATGTACATGCGAATTAGCAGAAGTGTGGCGTGAAATGTTAAATGCGCAAGGAGCAATCATCAATTGCTGGTACGAATTGGAAGGGCACTACATTTCCATCCCGACGTTCATCGACAGTCGGTGTGGTGCTTTTAAGCAAACGTTTTGGATTTTTGTAGTAGTGGGTATTGTGCTCGTGATAGTGATAGCTGGAATTGTGATATTTTTTATTGTGAAAAGGGAAAATGAAAAGAAGAAAAAGATACAAATAGTGATGCCAGATGGGAAGACTTACAGAGAGACTGAATTCCACGTAGTTCTAGAAAGAGCTGAGCTTCTCACGACTAATTTATGAACATTCAACGCGAATTCTCAAAAATTGGTGGATCTGGAAGCACCGATATTGACAATGTCGAATCAGTCATATAGGCCGAATGGTCCTGCATTTTTAGGGAAAATTTTGCGGGGACAATATTGTGAATCGCTACCTCAATTCGGGATGTGAAGAGTAAAATGTGCCAAGTATATTTTTATGTCTATCAGTATTATGCTAAATGTTTAGTTATGATACGTTATTCCATTGTTTCTATTTAAATTACTGATTAAATTATAATGATAAATAATGCTATATATTTTTTCATATAGTACAAACAAGTTGAAATTTGAAATTGAATTTCGTATTTTATAAGATGTTTTAAATGTTAAAATGTTTATACCTAATTATCTTTGACTGCATGTCTGTTAAAGCTATGCGAATTGTTGACTGTGCGAATTCTGAATTGTTTTAAAGTAATGTAAGTTCATCAGATTCTTGACTGTTGAAGCACATAATTAATAAATGATAAATCTAATCCAAAATCTTCAGACGACATAATAACTATATATCATTCGCCTATTTTTCCCCGTAGAAAAGCACCACTAAATTCTACCACCTTAAGATTTGTATAAGATTTATTATTAACTTCGAACGTTAGAGTTGTAGTGCGCTGGTATATGATCCAAATTAAGGAAAGTGGGCTTCAAAGTTACCGCAGCACTGAACAACCGTAATTTCTCGGATTCGGTACGGCCGAGTGCGCAAGCGCTATTATAATAAGTTACATCGGTTCCTTTGTGGTAATTAGACGATTTAATGTTATTTTGTGTTATTATCTTTATCTTATAAGTATAGAATTTTCTATGAAAAGATTTGAATAAATTGCTTATAAAAACAATTTATATTACTGAAATCGTTTTAACTTTATGTAGATACTTGCTGGCAGTGGCGTGCATTGGTAAATATAAAACAAATTTCAAAAATCAACCTAAACTGGCAATAAAATTGCATTCAAAAATGATAATAACGGCATTCGCGTTATGATTTAAACATCTTTCCAAAAACAACCAATAGCATCAAAGACAAGTGAAATATATGCGTGATTAATATTTTTACAAAATTACAGCTTTCTTGTACCAAATTTTTTATTCTTTTATCTTCCAAAGAATTTTCGCTTACCAGGGATTCTTTGAACATCAATGTCGATCTGTGTGCATTTTTATTTTGGTTTCTCCTTTTCAGCGTACTCATGTAAACGTCCACACGTCATCTACACTAACTTACACCTTAATAATGTAAAAGAAGTAATCATAGTATACAGACTTATTTGCAGACTTTACTTGATAATAATAGTCCCGGACACAAGTCGTACCTATTTTTCTTGAATTACGTATTATACTTGGCTGGCTTGCTACCAACGCTTAAAGGCGAAATTACTTAAATATTATTTAAGAACTTACTACCACTGTCACGATCTCGTTTCAGGACTATAATTCTTATTTTAGAGACGTCACGAAATTATATGAAACTGTCACGTTGTGGTAATACTGCTTCAAGGGATGATAGTAAGCATTTGGATCATTATCACTGGGATAATGATCCAAATCTGTCGCAGTGACGCACCACGATTCAAGGATCCTTAGTATCTTCTATAAGCATAGATCTGTCAAAACATAACATCATCATCATACGCATCAACACACAACACAGAACACAGCTCTCCTCCCACACTGAGAAGGGTTTAGGGTGTAGACGTAGTCCACAGCCCTGGCATAGTGCGGATTGGTGGACTCCACACGCCTTTGAGAACAATTTAGGGAACTCTGAGGCATTTAGGTTTCCTCGCGACATTTTCTTTCGCCGTTAAAGCAAGTGATATATATATATTTCTTAAAACTCTGTTAAAACACGGGGATTAAAACTCGGCCCCCTGAAAGTTTAACCGAAGTCCTAACAACTTGGATATCATCATTTCAAACATAACATACATACAATTCATTCATCTAACATGGAAGTTATCGCAGGATATATCACTTTTTTTTTAGCCATTCCCTGAAGTGAAGTTCGCTTTTAATTCAGTTTTAAAAATGAAAATAAAGATTTATGTATATGATTTAGGTGGCGTGAGCTGCACATAGGTTACAAACAAACAAACGTGAACTTTCGCATTTATAAAATTAGTATAGAATGAGCCTATATATTCATAGATGTACCTACCCCTAAAAATTAAGACTTGTTCACCATCATCAAGATTCGTATTTTACCTGATTTTTATACTGCTGCAACTGCTTCTGCATCTCCTACGATATTGCTCGCATAATCTCCAGGTATAATCGTTGGGTGGAAGAAGCAGGTATTACTTTACAGGGTCATATTACGACACAATTGCAAACTTTACTTTGCAATTGTGTATTATGGAGTCAACATTTCCATACTACTGCGATGAAATGCATGTAAATTTGGAAGATCAGTGATGCGTTAACACGTTAATTGCCAACCAAACGATGCCATGTGCCCCTCGCTGTTTCTTAATTTGACCATCACTTCACAGTTTACGGCAGTTGAATTACTGAGGGGCTTCAGGCTAAAGGCTTATACTATCGCAAAGCCACTTAACTCGCGAGTTTATTGAAATAAATTAGTTAAATATTATATAAACCAAAATTATTAGTATTCTGTGGGTAGTCCACCCACAGAATACTAATAATTTTGGTTTTGCAATAACCGTGTTAAAGAATCAGTTTTGTTTGGATGCTTGCATTTCGCATGTTATACCTACTGATAAGTCAGATTTTTCCGCGACAATAAGCATTGTGTATAATCAATATATATTGTATGCTACTTTTTACTTGCACTTTGTATGCTAGAGGAAATATCATGCAGACATCTTGTCGGTTGTCTCCATTATATCACCTTTAACCTATTGACGTCCCACTGCTGGACGCAAGCCTGTGAGAGAATATAGAGCACGCTGCTCCACGCGGGTTGGTGGGCTTTATTATCTCAAGTTTAGACTACTTAACGTGCTCTCAAGGGAGGGCGTTGACACCGCAAATTCCGGGCTGGCACTGGACACAGTCCTATAAGGCCAGTTTCCTACATCTGTTGTTTCTTTTTCCTAATGGTTCATCATCATCCTTCTCATTAGCCAATTAGTAGGCAAAAACCTCCTCGCTGATGCGTTAGATAGATTTAGAGAATAAAGACATCACGCTGCTACAATGCAGGTTGGCGAGTTGAAATTGTTTACATTAATAAAAAAAATGTGATAGAAGAAAATTTTATTTTATAAAAACTATTGTTGTATAAAACGTTTAGGTGCTATAAGCATTATATATAGTAGGTATCGAAACGCTTAATACAAGTGCTCTACACACACATAATTTCCTTAAACTAGATGACCTGTTAAATTCGTTTCCAGCTTCCTCACCTATCCGCCAAATAGCAAATGAGATGCAGTAAATGCGGAATGAATACTGGAGTGTGCATTATGTTGAGTACAGGAGTCCATGATGACGTTGGATCGGCGGTAGAAATCGAATGCTGATATAGTGAGTGCACAAGACAGTTTTTCGCCGCCGAACATTCCTATTAAAGTATTAAATAGAAAAACTCACCGCAGCAGCGGGTGTCCATCAAGCACGCTGTGTATAGCGGGCGGTGATGCGAGCTCGAGACCTCGAGACAGTAGCAGCGCCTCAGTCTCATCCGCGCATGTTTCTTCCCCGGTGCCATCGGCATATGCCGCTCCGGTTCCGCTGCCATTTGTAGCCAACGCTTGCGAATGTAACTCCAACATCGTCGCTATTAAAAAAATAAAGTCCCTTGCAATTATTTCACACACGACAGAAGTGAAACTACTGAAAAGTAGCTTATGAGAAACTGAGATGAAAATAGAGTATTAGGAAGAATAACAAAGCTTGAAAAAACATAGCTCAGCAAGATCCTTATCAATAAACTTCGAAGGCAAGCAATGCGATAATTGTAATTCTTGTGATTGACTAAAACTCTTCCGCTATTGGCTAAAACACACTATAATAAAAATGTAACACAGAATTCGCGATGCTAAAAAATAATAGAATAACTTGCGATGATGAAGAATTATAGAACCACATAATTCAAGAAAAAAAATCTATTGCATAGTTATATTAATTCATAATATTAGCCAGTTGTAAAGGTCGTTCTAGGACGCCTTCTTATTTTAATGTTACGTTTGACCATAATCTGGTACCATAGTAATCCGTGACCCCATTTGACATTATCTGTAAACATAGCTAACGACAACTTTTTACGAGAAACTTGTGCTGTTATATATTTAAGAGTATTGATCTCAGGAATACATTGTGTTTTATATACACTAGCCGTGTAACCCATCTTCGTTGCACCAAATCGGTTATTACCGGAAAACGCAAATAAAATGTCATTTTCTAAAAATGAATCCTAGCTAGATCGATTTATCGCCCCCTGTATACTAAATTTCATGAAAATCGTTGGAGCCGATTCCGAGATTCCAATTATATATATACAAGAATTGCTTGTTTAATAATATAAGATAATTAATTTTTAGCATAATATAACTAACTGACATAAGTGTACTTGACAATAATTTAAATGTACTTTTGTTCGTATAAAGGAGCCCGGAAACGGATATAAAGTATCGAAAGCGTCCTTTATAAGTTTAAATTCCAGCCAAGTGTGTTACTAAACTGGTAAACAATGGATTACTGTAACACCTGCAGGACTACATTCTGGTCACGAGCTATATGTGGTCGCCGTGCTTTATATTATTATTGCTACTATGTTATTAAATGTTATGTTTGTGTTACTAATGCATTTACTTCGAGCGGCACACAATTAATTTGCGTCGCCTTATAATATTGAAAAATGCATTGCGATGCGTGCTGCACCAAGAAACAACTGTACGACCAAATGCACAAGCCTTTACGCATATTTACTCAAGGTCGGTTACGTTAGAAGATTCAAAAATGACATTAAGACACTTTATTAGACAAACGAGAAATATAATATATTTCAGACCCAAAATTCAATATTCCATGGAACCATACTTTAAGTAAGTTGTTTTAAAGCAAATATGATTCCCAGATTGTCCTGATACTAAAATATCAGGTCCGTGTAGCTAAATAGGAGGAATTTATTTCGCAATCACACATCAACTTTGTTTATTAGCATAGATGTTTCATTTTGCCTTATCATCGAAGATGTCAATTAAAATAAACAACTGCTTTTAACGGCGTAACAATTCAGGAAGTAATAGACGTCAACTCCATTAAAGAATTATGAGCGTATAACGTACCAAGGCCTTGACATTAACCTATAGGTATACAAGATTATTCTATAATTCAGGATTCATACAATGCAAATAATGCACGGCATACTGCTAAATCCTAATTAAATTCAAATCAATTTGTCAATTGTTTTATAAAGAATTGTTTTTATATCAGTTGTCTTTCAAAATTCTGTATATACGTGATTACGAAATCAATGCCACAACGTAGGTATGCAAAGACTATACGTGGCACTGAATGCATAGACTGCAAGGCACTGTATCCATAGACTGTACAAGTTATCTTAATGTCATTCGAGTAACACTACTTCATTTTACACAGGTCATTCAGGTTAGTGATAAAGATATAAGCAAAACAATCATAACTCGTTACCACTTAACAGAGTGGAGCACGAATATGCCGTTAAGATTATGACTTACGACGTAACAACATCTATTTTTAACCGACTTACAACAATCATTTATTTGTTCAGGTATAACGTCTTTGTTTATGAACCTATTTAAATAATTATTATTGTATTGGGCTTATTATAACTGAAAAGCAAAAATTCTACACTTGACGCAGCGGAGCACTAATTTATCGATCAGATTATAATTGACCACCTTAACAAAATCTATTTTTAGCAGATTTAAAACAATTATTGGTTTGTGCGGTTTTAACTTCTTTGTTTATGAACAGTTTTTGATAAATTTTGGTACCTGGTCTATAAATGTACATATATTGACGGTACCACTTTTAATTCGCTGCCAAGTAAAACATAAAAACTACTATGAGTGCAACAACAACATGTATATGTACTATACATATACGAGTTAGCCCTTAACTGCATCTAACCTGGTAGTACCTGATGATGCAGTCTGAAATGGTAGCGGGCTTACCTGCGAGGTGTATGTTAGTTATTTAAACCTATACACCTAACCAGTTTCTACGTTCATACAGGTTCATATTTTAAATTTATTGGCGGTACGTGAGAACTAGACTGGCTAGACCAGAGAAAATTAAGGAATTATACAAGTTACCCTTGTCGGTGACCCAAAACCTTCCTCTTATAAGACCAAAGCGCTCGCCAAGGTCGTCGACAAAATTGGATGTGTTCCTTATTTTCTCAGTTTATCTTTGGTTGTTAAACTAATATATTACCTAAGTGAAGACATAACTTACCATGAGTAACGGGCGGTATATCAAGGTCGGGAGCAAGGAGGCGAGTCGCGCACCCGGCTCCAAGGTGTACAAGCTCCATTTCCAGTGTAGTGAGGCCAGTTCCACATCCAGCTCTGGCGCTTGCGAGCGACGCTTCTTCGTATCCAATGCACAGACAACGGTACCCGAAGCGGCCCTCATCGCTACAAAGTCAAATATCCATTTAAGTTAATAGAACAACACACATAACTCGTCTACGGAAGTACGGGAAACACTACCGCCATGCCTATTAATGCCGCAAAGCAACATCACTGTGCTCCGGTGTGAAGGACGTGGTTGCCGGTGTAATAACAGGCACGTGAGGCTACAACACCTACGCCTCAGATTGATAGACACAATTGCAGGACATGTCCCCTGCATACCCTACGAAATGTTGCTTTATTTATAGTCGATAGGTTTCCGCTTACTGTCATGTGGGCCGCTTTGTCCGGCAATGTTTACTATAAAATAAAACAATCTAAGAAAGTATCTGCGTATCTTTAATCATGTAAATAATACTTACTTGTTAGGCTTATCATATTCATGTAAATAGTCCGATGCGGTGTCCAGTGAGAAAATAACTTCATTCCCTGGTATTATCAGCGCTTTTTGCGGCCAGTCCGAAGGGCTAAAAGAAATAAAAGCGTATTAATATTTACATAAAAACTCTCAGGGACCGACTTTACTGTTCATCTGTCCTAGCTGTAGAGCAGACAGTGCGATGGGCGATGCACTGAATCATCGAAAATGGAAGTTGTACTCGCACACGAAAAGCTCATACCACCGTGCATTATAAAATATATAGATATATTTAGATTATATATAGATTATTGACTTTATTACTATCGAGAAAAAAACACCAATAACCCACCTTTCTTGTATTTCTTATACATTTAACTGTCCATCTATTATAATCATTAGACGCTGAAACGATGACAGCACGCTGAAAAACAGACGTACCGACAGACGTAAAGCCGGGCTTACGATTTCTTACAATAGCAAAAACCGATATATCCCAAAAAGTGAAAAATTCAAAAATTCTAAAAATTCTAAATTGATTTATTTCAAGTAGGCCTAATATAAGCACTTTTGAAACGTCAAGTCTGTCTGTTTGTAGTAACTCTACCTCCGGTTCGGAAGGCAGATTCTACCGAGAAGAAGCCGGCAAGAAACTCAGCAGTTGCTCTTTTCCAACATCGACAAATAAAATTTGTCGATGTTGGAATTCGAATTCGATTTCGATTCGATTCGAACCAATCCTCATTTTTCTACCTTGTGAAAGATGAAAACGGAGCCGGAAGCTTCCAAGCATTAAGAAATTCATCAATTGTATAGTAACCTCGCTGCAATAAATGTGTTTTAACATAATCTTTAAACTTTTGCATTGGTAGATCCAAAATACCCTTAGGAATCATATTATAAAAGCGTAAACTAATCCCACAAATGACTTCTGTACCTTTCGCAGACGATATGCAGATGTAATTTGTGACCATTTCTTGTAAGTAAACGATATTGGTATTTGTGTGATACGAGTACGATACGATGATCCGCGACGTCCTACTCTAGAGCTAGGCTGGACGAAGGTTACAAAAATAATTTAACTCACTTATTCGACAGCCTGGGTGTAACGCTGACATATGTGCAGTTGTAATGCATGCAGGGGGCATCCGAAATTGACTCCTCTAGTTCTTCGGCCTCGCCGGATTCAGAGTTTAGTTTGATTAATCTCTGCAAGATTTTAATTAGCTGTAACTTTGAAACACCACAATTTCTCATTTTTAACTGGTTTAAAAAGGGATATGTTCAAACCTTCCTTTAACATAAAAATTATAACATTAAAATTATATTTTACAAAAACTACATGTCTAACAACCCTACATTATAGTATACATCTTAGAATTTAGCAGGTTGGTAACATTTTAACATATTAGAATTTAAAACGTTGGTTTTTTATCAGTTGTCAAATTGTTTAACGAACTTGATTAAGATGTGTAATCATGATTACCTGAAGTGAAAGTTTCTTGGCAAAGGAAAAGATCGAGCCCAGAAATCTGCGACTAAAATCGACTTAAAACTGTTTTTAATAACATAAATAAGCTGAAATTTTAATTGTTAAAAATATAGATAATATGATATAAATATTTCTAGCAGTCTAATATGATGAACTATTCTTAAAAGTTATGATCAATTTTTTTTTTTCTTATTCGTTGTTAAGCAACGTTTTGTTGGTTAACATTCCATTTCGAATTTGGCTTATGTATTAGGCACTCAGAGCTCTTCAACAGAAAATCAATCGCAATAAATAATAATATATATTATGTTTACTTAAGAAGAAGTGCAGTAGATTAAGTATATTATATATTATATGCAGTATATTTAGCGACTAGTTGATAGATACGAAGCAAAAAAATTCATTTTTATTATTAAATGGTGTCGCATTAAACTACAACGAGTGGCATTCTTTATTAGTATTTCTCGAGCGAGGCTTAATTTTTAACACAGAGTGACATTAAAATCCATTATATCGTTTTCATTATATTTAATTTTTAACTCTACAGCCAAATAAAAAAAAACATTACTACCTAAACGGTAAAGTCGTATAGAGACATTTTAATTTTATTAAATGCTGCTCGAAATTAAACTTTGAGTAAAAAGTTCAATTTATTTCAATGAAATTACAGTCATGCAGAAACGAGCTCGTTTCTTCCAACGAATGCCGATCAACGTTTGCTCTCTTTTAGACCTAATAATGTTTTTGGCTGAGGGTGTTTAAGATGTGTCAGTAGTCTGGTTCTCAACCAACACAAGGTTATCAATCAATCTATACTAAAATTGTAAAGAGGAAGGAATCATTTTTGTTTGTAGCGAATAGGCTCCGAAAGTACTGGACCGATTTTATTTCTGACCATTCATCTTGATGACCATTTCTTCGCTAAAAGATAACTAAACTATGACGAAGTAACATAGACTATAATTTATTTTCAAAAAAATAGAGATCCTTAAGAAAATGTAACCAAAAGTAGCAAAGTTTTGACTATAAAATTCATTACTTGGCGTGTGTCGACTAAAAACTGTTGGTAAAATATTAACCATATAGAACATAATTTTAAAGTACTGATTATTATTTATTAATACCTACAAAAATACATCTAACTATCATAGTTAAGTCAAATAAGCAGCTTTTGTGTTCTAAAATTTTATAAGTCGCCGCTAGAAAAATAGTGGGTTACATTAGAATAGCAGAATAAATTCTTATTCAAATAAATGATTTGATCATCAAAGGTATTTAAATAGTAGTAAGATACGTTTTAATTCATTCCAAACGCACGCTTAATTTAGAAGTTAACGAGAGACAAAAAACAACAAAACAGTCCTTTTACGTATTTTATTAAAATTATCAGAAGAACTACACCTAAATTGAATGCCACACGTCTCGCAAATAAACTGTTCCTACGGGATGCTTTAAAAATAAAAACAAACGCGGACGAAGTCGCGAGCAACAGCTGTATGTAATAAACTAATATCGGAAAACATATTATTCTTTCTCATCATAATATCAAGCCAAAAGTGCAATCAAAAACAGGCAGAATAACTTTTCACTTTAAAAATAATATCGCTTAGCAGAATATATTGAACCACGCTATGCAAGCCTATTTTACATTTCTACTATACTTTACTATCTATGGACGGGATGACGTCAGAGCCATGTAAAGTTGTATTCACTAGAAGTGCGTCACACGGTTAGAGATCTACATTGAAAATGCATGCGTGGTGTATTTTATTTAGCAGCATGATACAAACTTAGATGATGAATACACAGAAAATATACTCCCAGAGACTCGGATGTGGTCTTCCAATTCTTTTTCACATCAGTCCTGCGCTCTTTTATCAATTGGCAAAATTACTTCATTGTCATTCAGCACATCGTAAGTATATTAATAATGTTGTCCCTAAATGACCACAGCGTAGACGCCTGATAAAATTTTACTAAAGACGGCGGGCATTGGTTAGTTTATTACACAACTAGTGTGTCGCTATTTTCGATAATGTTACTAATATCGTAGCGCCTATGTTTAGTTTTCCTATAAACATAAAACCATAACGTAATATTGGGCTACGTTTCTTTCCGCTTACAACAGGTAATATGTTCGGTCTAAGTGTCCAGGTCTATGTAGAACGAGTATTGACCCTTGCGGACTCTGTTTGTTGACGTCAATTTGAGTAACAACTCTTTATTTTGTTTAATTGGGTTTTTTTTCATATTCTCACGAGCATTTTTTTGATTTAACTCTCTGAGAGTTAAATCAAAAAAATGCTCGGTGGATATTGTTTTGTGATAAAATAAGTGGCGCATAGCCTTTAGTGCGGCATGATCCGCGGTTCTATGTAAACATCATCCTAGTAAATTTAATGAATGAGCAAATGAACGATCTCTACCTTATATACCTTACGGAAGGGCGGATCTGCCATGCGGGTATCGTTAGAGCAATGGCAGCGGTGTTTCGGCGCACCCGCCACCGCATAGATCGTTAAGGTGTCTTCAGGCTGCGCTGTGATGCTGCGTGGATCCATTTCTAGTACAATCCAGGCTACTTGTGGAGGGAACAGCACCCTAATGAAGAAATAATATTTGTTGACTGTGTCCGCGAAAAGCAAAACGATACAAATACTAAATTGTATAATATAATATAATTTAAAAATTATACTTATGAAACCAAATTAGCAATACTTTACCAAAAAACAGATTTGCAGAATGTCACCTTTTATTGAGGACGGTGGACTGTTTGTATGGGTGTTCGCTCTCCGACCAGGTGTAATAGTGACTCGTCGTGGTATTGGTGATTTCCTCACTGCTAGGAATAATAAGATTCATAGCTGCCACGTGGGGGAGTAATCTATGGATCATTTCGAGCAGATACACTACACTCTAAAACAAAGATAAATTATGACAATTGTGTATCTCTACATCTCAATCAACTACTCATATATTGCAATCATATATTCTTATTTTATGTGTGTATTATTACTGCCTCCTTGGCGCTTGGGTTAAACTCTGACGGGCAGGCAGTCTTAAAACATATGCCAAAACTAAGACAAAAAGTTTATCTTTAAGTTTAAAGAAGGCGTTGTGTCGACCCGACGTAACGTGGGATAAGTGCAAGCAGTAGAAGTTATGTATCCTTACCTTAGAATCATCAAGGCCTTCAAGGTTGGCTATTGCAAAGGGCAGGAGGGAGTTGAGCAGTGGAGTGGCAGCCAACGATGGCGCTATACGTCGCAAATCATCATTATTGAGGTTTCTCAAAGCCGCCAGAAGTATTGCAGCTCTTTCAGCTACTAAGGTTCCCACAGCTACTGCAGCCTCGCGAACTGTCACGATATCGGTCTCAACGATTTCGTTATCATGTATATGAGCGTTCGCCGTAGTAGTGGCCACTCCCACTGGCTCTAGGGACCTCTCCACCCATTTCGTTCTGTTGAAATATGAGCAATGGATAAATCATTTCAGATATTTGTTGATGATAAGCAAGCATGCGTAGCACTAGAAAATAGCACTAAATATAGCGTTTATTAAATAAAATTACTTAAGTAACAAATTATTTGGTTTATCCCTTGGAAAAAATTTAAGGTAACGTTCCTTGGGAGTTTAAAATTAAAGTAACTATTATTAAATAATAATAAACTATTTCCGTGCAGGTTTCGCCGCGAAACCAGTCTTAGCAACATTTTTTATAGAGATATTTTTCACTGGAACATGGACAAACGATGAGGAAACGCAAAAAACATACATACGCGGACTGAAAAGCGGGCAAAAGCTACTATTATTTTATTGCAAGGTCAAGACGCAATCGAAATCACAGCTGGCTTGTAATATTTCAATGAAGTAGGGAAACACAATGTATAAGCGTGCAATAACTATACCTGTAGTAAATAAGACACGGCAATTGTCCTCGCGCCAAAGTTGTGCCGTTGAAGCTCAAGGGACAAGAGGAAAAATTGAAAGTGGTGCCATCTGGTCCGGTAACGGCCGGTAATCCGCAGTCACCACTTGCGGTTTTAGCGCCATCACAGCACACACGTAACGCGTACCGGACGTCATCCTATTAATAATTAAGATTAATTTTCAGTGAGTTTCAGCCTACGACTGAAATTCATTAAAACGAAAAACGTTAAATGATCTGTACGCGAAACGAGAATAATTGTTCAATCATTTTCCTAAATCAATTATCATTCAGAATAAATTAAAAAATAACAGTTAATGCATGAACGCTTCAAAAGTGCCTGTCTGAATATTTGAATTTTATAACTGCCATACACCCTAAAATGTTAGTCCGCTACCATCTTAAGGCGAAATTGCACTCAAGGGCTAACTTGTAATGGAATAAAAAAATTGAATAGATGTAGTACAAGTCAAATCAAAAGAAGTAGCATTTAAATTTACCTTCAGTAAGACGGGTTTATTGAACTTGATTTGGACCATATCATTATAGCCTTCTGAGCCTGAAAATGAGCCATCCGCTAATTCTTCGGTTACCCAACTTTGAGCCAAATTGGCGTCCTCCGGGCAAGTCCGCATCTAAAACAGAAACAACCATTAAACTAGTGCATCGAGATAACGAATAATATGGAAATCTGTATCTTATTATCATATGATTTAAAAAATCAGAATATATAAAAAAAGCACGTTCTTTGGAAATAATCACAAAAGATGGTACTAATCATTCAAATAAATTTAAATAACTTCGATATTTTATTTTAACCGCAGACCTTGTTATACATAATCAAATTAAAATAATTATTGGTATTCGATATAATTTGTTAAGTGACTACGAAATGTGTTAAACAATGACTAAAAAGTAACCCTTTAGCAATTCTCTAACTAATCACGTTGTCAGATAATGTTTGTCATGTACATGAGCATTAGCATAAATAAATGAATGAAAGCTTTCGGAAAAATTCACCCTCACGTGCTTTTATAACGTGCCTACTATACCATAGGCATAACTAAAAAAATAATTAGGATATTTCTTACATATATTGTTATCAGCGCATTTCATTCCAACGAGATTGAAAATGTGCTATTCTTCATAGCATTACACTATGAATCCGAGATGTAAGGAAAAGCGGTTTATAAAATAATTCGTGTATTTTATTTACATGGATTCCATTAAATTTTACTCGCACAATTCTCAACATTCATGTAGTTGTATGTCGAGTCAATAACAACATGGCTGTAAGTTTGCACAATTAAACGCAACCTATCAATCTTAAACAAATATACATAATATGAAACCTAACCATACGAGATTGCGAAAGGTACTGCAGAAATCCATTTTAATTGAATCACAACAACGATCGACAATTGATGAAAAACAATTAACCAAGGCGATGAAAAGTAAATACACTTGCAATAAACTTAGATTGCCTACTAGAGTGCTAGCGTTGCTGAGCTCTTAAATTTTTTTACGAGAGAAGTTGTTCTGACTTTCCAGGAAAGGTGTGCAATTATTTCTAGCAAAGGATGTGATACGATATGTACTGATTATCTGACTACTCGGTACCGGCACAGAAAGTATTAATTAGATTACTAAAGTTTTCTAAATTCGGTACGCTACACTGCATTTAGTTTCTATTCACTTTAATTAAAACTTCTTGTAGAGTAAGTAGTTTAGTATCCTTTTTGAAATAGCTTGTAATGAAACTGCATACTTTAGTTGCATATGAACCTACATTTAATTTACAACTTTATGAAAGCGAACTTTATAATTGAAATCTAGAGCAGAGACAACTTCCAAAAGCTAATTAACGTAAGAGTCCTTTGGTCTGTCAAGGTTCTTTGAGCTCTTGCTAGTTTTGAGATTAGTCGGATGTGTTACATTAGTCTGAGAGGTTTTGTTTAATTAATATGTATGTTGTAAATTGTGCATGTAGTACAGTAGTGCTTATTGACAACAAATATGATAAGTAATAGACTGGCATGGTATGGTCATGTAATGCGGTGGAAATGTAATGTTATAGGTAGCTAGATATATTAGGTACCCCCTCTCGCACTCATGGTTTCATTTATGATCAAGCTGTTCAGGGAGTGATTTTCAGCAATTATAAATTTTGATTGAAATATCAAATTCCTAAGGAACTAGACCACTGACTTTTTAATCATTAAAATGAAGAAAGTTTAAATAGCTAGCATGAGCCACCTTAAAATAATCGGTAATCGGTTTATTCTGTATAGATATATTTAATTTGTTATATGTTAAAAGTTTGTTTATTTATTTTAGTATTTCTCAGACTATGTGAAGTCGTTTGATAATATATGAATTGGTAAGGAGCATTATTTTTTGAAGTTGTCAATCTTATAGGTACAAAATATATGAATCCTATCATACATTAAGTATTTCTTATTCATTTATAAAAATAAATATATCTTGAAAATACTCCCAGTACAAACAAATAACAACGTAAAAGCAGCGTTGGTTAAGCACCGACCAGGTAGATGGATAACATCGAACGATTCGCAGGAGTCGCTGGACCCAAGCGACACAAGCCAGTGGTATTTAAAACCGACAAAAGCCGTATTGTTCAGCAGCGCACTTCTCATTAGTTGCCATTATGATAATGAAATTAGATCGCGCAATGATATAATACTATGTATTTTTTTGCTCTGAATGCTATTTATTACCACAAGAGTTTGATACAAACATAGTCGTACCAGAGGTTTCTCGTCCCTCACGAAGGACAGGAAGCGGTTTACTGTGGAACTTTTAGTTCCACAGTAAACCGCTTCCTGCCCTCACTAAAAACGCTTCCTCAATAGCCTTTATACTGTGGTATTACATTACTGTTTATAGCATTATTACTCAGTAACTTCAAACATGCAAGTTTTTTGAATGAGTAGTTCATGTCTCCTCGTAGTATAAAATAAGTCGATTTTCGCATTCGTCTGCTTATCAGCGTACTTTTACTGAAATACGCCACGGATCTTGATGCGATTTTCAAATTCGTTTAAATAAACTTTTACAGATGGTTTATAATAAAATGTAATTGTTTTCGCGTCTCATTCAAACAAAATTATTTCGTATTGTGTAAGGAAAAGTCAGCTACAAAAATAAATAGGTACTTAATATCTATAAGATGTATGTGCGGTTGGGGGTATTTTCTGAATCTACTGAACCGATTTTGAATATTATTAAATTAAAGTCCATTTATCGAGGAAGGTTATATAACAACAAGCTACGACCGTCGGAGAAAAATGTTGCTAACACGGAAAAAATTTGAGATTTCTCTCTTTGGAAGCTTCCAATGCGTGCGATGCGCAATCGGTTAAAGTTACACCAGAACAATGTATGACGGATTTGTTCCTCTAAAATTTCTGAAAAAAACTCCGCGACAGCTTGTCTATATCCTAAGGTTGACTCGAACGCAGACGAAGTTGCTAGGTACCGATAGTTGTTTATAAAAAAAAACTATCTGTTGCCCGCGACTCTGTCCACGTTAAAATTATGATTTGCCCTGAAATTAGAAGAAACCCGATACCGCCTACGCATATCTCCAGCAGAACCTCAAAATCAGTACCGCGATTGATATGCTATCTGGTTACTCGTTTAGAGGTAGATTGGGATAAAATATTTTCTTAACTGAGGCTTTAAAAGAAACCTATTTTCTATATTTCCGGTTTGTAGACTTAGTAATAACAAAATATATGCATCCCATATTTTATAACCCCTAAAAAGTGATATCTAAAATAAAAGTTGATGTGTTTATTTTTTATTGATAATTAGTAACCTAAATGCGAACATGCGTAATATACTTCCAAAGCCTGTTTACCCCTTTAGGAGTATATTTGGATATAATAATTTCTGAACTGATGCCTAAGCTTTAATAGAAACATATGGTGATGGTAACCTTGGTGGTGGTGGTGGTGGTGATGCTGGTGGTGATGCCGGTGGTGATGCTGATGGTGATGCTGATGGTGATGATGATGGTGATGATGATGATGTTGATGTAATCAAAGGCAGTAAATTCAAAAAGCCGGGTCGAGTCGATGAGTATGTAAACAAAATAATACATACGTCGCACAGCAGTTCGATGATATATTCGTAATGTCCAGGGCCTGAATAGACGCATGCGCCGACGAGAGCGACGCCGGCACGGTCGACCGTGAAACAGATCGCATCCGGACTTCCGTTGCCTGTACTCCAAGTGCGCGTTGAGTTTATGCGCATAAAACGGCACGCTGTCACCAAGTGCTTCACAGTCTTGGTATCGTAATCTTCCTGTATTAATCATAAAAATACATACTCAGAATACAATCTAAGGTTTCAAAAAAATAACTTACGTACAGGGTATTTCGTGCATTAATTATATGTATATAAATTCGTGGTGGAAGCGTCTGTGGTATAAAACGGCACCCACACCAGGGTAGTAATAAATAAATTGGTTGGCTGTAGTGCCGGGTTGCGTCTACGATGCACGGAACTGGTTAATCAACTTTAGTAAACGTCTGTATGGAATATTAATTATAGTGGTAGCCACAGGACCCGGAACCGGTTACAATTTACTGGAAAATTTTGGTTAATAACCGGTTTATTTTAATGTTCAAATGATTGAACGAACCGAAATGTGAATGATAACCGAATGATAGGTTACAGTTCTAATTGAGCGAACGATTTCATAACGTTTATTAAACCTAAATTAACCGGTTTATGTCGCGAGCACTTAATTTTAGGAATAAAAATTACATAGGTGCTTAGGTATGACACTCGATTAATTTCAAAGAAAAAGCAAGCAATATAAAAAAAGTTGTGCATAGAATAACTTATGACCATTTGAACGTCCTGCCGCTTCAGATTACTCGTACTCATAGCAACGCGCGCAGAAAAGCACAAAAAGACTGAAATTAAAGTTTGTAAAACCGGTTAATTTTAATCGATTGAGTGAAATAAAAAAAACGGTTTTTCAGTTTAACCGGTTAAAAACGAAACCGAAACCTTAACCGAAATAATTCCAATACTGGAGTTAATGAACGAGATCGGTTTGATTTTATTTCCGGTTTCCGAGCCCTGGTGGTAGCTATGCATCACCTAACCGCTTTATCTGTAGAATATGTGTAACTTTTCATTACGTTTATACCGTAAAGAAATAGTAGTTATAGAAAGTTAACACTAACTGCATTTAGAGGAATGAAAAATAGTTTCGGTATAAAAATATTCTAATTATGAATTTATTAGTAGAATCGAAATGCCGCCATTTCTTTATATCTCTCAGTTTGTAGTTAGAATCCTAATAAATTAAGGCAAAGGTCGATACCTATACAGCCATATAAACTATAAACCCATTAAATCGTCTTGTTTGCCACTACAAGATCAAAATAATAATCCGTAATTTTTATTACGTTCTATTTATTTGAGCCGCAAAGGGGTTCGAAAATTTTTGTATGGACGGTGGCCTATGACCAGCCTCCGTTTTGGATTTTTTTCGAAATCGTTGTCGCACTTTCAAACGTTTAAAAATCGCTAAAGCACACACATCATAAGTCATTTTGTGTATTAGTCCTAGGTTCAGACAATTTTGATATCCAAGATCTAACTATAACAATGTATTGCATTCAGTTTATCTTCAAACTAAAATCCCTTAGTTGTATTTCAAAAATAATTTGTTTTACGTTTCTGTCACACACTGATAGGTTAATACTAAAAATCTATTTTAATCAATCCAATATTAAAGACAAAAAGACGTACACTCTAGACTTACGTGTCGTCTTTTTAGCTTTTATATAGGGTATGGTAAAGCTTAGGGAATTTGGGAAAGATAAGGTTGGATTGGTCAGAACCTCTAGTACTGACCAATCGAACGCTATTTCACAACAACTTCTAAAAAGACACCGCGTACTATTTGATTTATAATTTAATATTACATTTTTAATTATATTCTATATATTTTTTCTTTCCATATGTGTGTTTTATTACATTAAATTCAACTTCAGATAAGTATTAGAACTAAAATCAATCATATCGTTATAACTGCCGATGTTATGACAAAATTACTTATTATATTTTTTAATCATTTAGGTATTCTCAATCGATAAACCAATAGCAGACTGCACTTTTGAAAAATATTAAAAAGGCGATCGGTCAAAGACCACTAATCTTCGAACCCCTTTGTGATTCAGATTCATCATCGTCAACCAATTATATGCCCACTACAGAGCACTGGTTTCCTCTCAAAATGAGAATGGTAGACTTCACACGCCCTTGACTCATATCTTTATCAGTCCCGACCGGTAAAGGAGCGCCACCTACGGGTCTAATTGTGCTTTTAAACTGTCCAGAACCCCATTAAAATATAAACAAAAAATATCAGCCAAATCGGCCTAGCCCCAAAGGAATAAGGTGACTAACACGTACAGAAGAATCATATATATTATATTAAGATCATTCTCCTGAACGTAACTAGTTAGTTATTTTAACTCATGTGCTCTCGCAATCTGATACTTGACAAGCCACATACAAAAAATAGCACTCGAGTTAAAATGACCCTCATTATGTAATAGTAGCATAAATAGCTAATATAGGTACAGCCAGCCTCTCCTGCATTTGCAGCTCCCCTTGTTCATGCGCCGGCGCACACTGCCTTTGCCCTAATTGCAGCTTGATCGGGCCGACTTTAGCGTCCAACAGTTCGGGCACTACATCTATTAAATGCCATTCCGAGAAGCTCGATTGATCTTCGTGAGCTTGAGTCTGTTATCAAAAAATAGGCAACGCTTAGATGTTGACATAGAATAATTAAAAATAAAAGCATTAGTTAAAAAGCGGAACCCATTAATTTTCTTTCGCCTTATAATTTGCAATCCCGCCTGTTGAATAACTAAACCTAATGCTGGTATTTTACTAAGTTTTCAGTTCATAAAATAGTATGTTATACCGAAGTAGAGTTAACTTCGTTTATAACTTACGATTTATCCCATTTTCAATTCTCAATCATGTTTTGGTCTTTTATTATTATATTTTTACAGTCGGTGTTTAAATTTTTTTTTATTTATTTTATTTAACACTTTGGAGTTTCCTGGCACACTCTTATGTAAACAATATGTTAAATATTTGTATTTTTTATTAACTTCTGAATCAATTTCTGCTTTATAGGGCAAAAGAGTAACCGGACAGAGAACCATTTAGATATACACACAAAGTTTCATCCAAATCGGTCCAGCCGTTTAAGAGACACACAGATATAAATATATATTTTTTTTGTAGTTATAATTCACGGACAAATTATCACCATCGCCTATGAGCTATACTTAGCACGGCATGCTAGGAACAGGTCATGCAAAGTGCCGCTTTGTGCTCATCAACCTGAAGCGTAACTACACCAACAACCATGCCCTTCACCGGAACGCAGAATTGCAACAACGCTGCTTAGCGGCGACGAGGTCACAAAAAGCTCTACCACTACTAAAAATATATATTAAGATCATTCGTCTGAACAAGCCTCATATATAAAAATACTACTACAGATAAAATGACACTCATTATGTAACAGTAAGATAAATAATAATATAGAGTTACATACCCTGCACACTAGAGCACTGTAAGACATCTCCGCAATAAAGCGTGCGGTCAGTTTACTGCAATGTTCAGCCAGCCTCTCCCGCATTTGAAGCTCCCCGTGGTCATGTGCCGGACCACACTGTCTTTGCTCTAATTGCAGCTTGATAGGTTTCATTGTCACATCCAACAGCCTTGGCACTACGTCCAGTAAATGCCAATCCAAGAATTCATCTTCGTGAACTTGAATCTGTCATGAAAATGGGCAACTTTTAGACATTTTTAGGCAATTATAAATCTTTAATCTTTAAGCGTAAAAAAGCGGAAACCATTAAAAATCCACATTTTAATAACAATAGTTTTATTTTGAGCTTCATATAGGCTCATTTTGTTAGCACTTATTTCAACTTATTTTCAAAACTTAATTAGAAGTATAGATTATCCTGGATGTATGCCTGTCAATGCTGCTCCATTCCATTAGAAGTGGCACATGCAAGCCGACATACCTGCAGTCTAACCTTCTAGCAATCAATAATGATAAATAAACATAAATATTAATTTTTTTTCGCTTTAAACATGTTTGAGCTATGGATTTTATATCTATTCGCATGAACCCATTTTTATGCTACTATTTAAGTAGGTATTTTATATAATTATCATTCCTGATTGTGAAAATTGTACCCTAAAGAAAACTAAAAGGTAAGAGATAGCCTTTTAGTTTTCTTTATTTTGATAACCTACTCAATAGGTAATCTTTAGTTATAAACGTTTTGCTATTTCGGACCAAAAATTTCGCCATTATGTTTTATCTTTTAAACATCTATCTACGGACTCTTGGGTTTTAAGACGAATAAAAAGATACCTTGATTGTCGAAATCTATCCAGCCGTTTGGAAGATACGAAGCAATGATATATAAAAGAAATATACGTATATACAGTCGGGTATTCACACTATTGATGTATTTACCTTTTCCTTTGCTCTCGGCGGAATAGGTGGCGGTTTTTGCGAGTGTGATGATCGTGGTACCGTTGCTGATTTGCACGGTATGTCTTTCATTGACTAGAGTTAAACAGATGTCATTAGAACGTTTGGTTTCGATTTGGTATTTTTAAACTCCCTCGTTGGCTGATCGTGGTTAACATGTTCGACTATGGGTCATGAACTCCGAGGTTCAATCCCACGTACTCGCATTGGTGCAACGTAGAGGGTCTTACCTCTAAATATCTCTCGCCTACGAGAAATAGCGAGATGTAATTTTTGAGCAATGCTTTATTAATACGCTAACTGATACCACCAGTCGCTGTTTGTTGCTTTGACGACTCGTTAAGTGCTTAGACGGTGAGTTGCTTAAGGTCATCAAGTGTCCCACCAAGCGCTAACAAGAGTTTATTCTACTAACGGAGCGTTAAAATTATTTTTCTTAAGATGTATTTATCATAAATACATATAAATATATCGCGATAATGCACACATCACCATCTAGCAACAAAGTAAACGTAGCTTGTGTTATGGGTCTTAAGACAACTAATGAATATTTATGAATATTATGCATAAATACTTCTAATATACAGATAAACGCATTGAAAATCATTCACGTTCATCACAACACAAACATTCTCCAGCTGTGGGTGTCGAACAGAATACAGGGTCACTGCCCAAGGCGCCAATCGACCGTCAAATAGCTGGTATAAAGGTACGTTAAATATTATTTAAAAGATGATAAGTGCCAATATAGACAATATCATTAACAATAAAAACAATTTATTGAAAATTATGTTTTAGAAAGTTTAGTATAGAAGATAAAATATCGACATAGTTTTAGAGCTAAGACCCACCATGCAATTCCAACGCAGGCATTTAGCGATTATATCGTCATGTTGGTGATGATAACCAGGAGCAACAGCTTAACGTCTTTTACGAGGCAAGGTAATGGGATAAAGTTACAATCCTAACTTCTAGCTAGTTCTGATAATTTCTGAACCGAAAAATCTAACATCAAAACTTTGGCCGACTCGGGAATCAAACTCAGAACCTCGTGATCCGTGGTCGAACATGATAACCACTTCATCAATAATGCAGTTATTGAGGTAGGTATATGGCTATTGCTCAGTCTAATATTAATTACCGTTGCCCTGAAAACCTGAGAGACACAAAGTAAAAAAAAAACTCCCTTTTATCGTTAAAAATAAAAGAGAATAAATAAAAGTAACTACAGATCGCAGCATAGTGCTGAATAGTCTACAATTCCCTCAATATAGCATACCGAGCGCGGTTTTTTTTCATTGGATTGGCAGTTCCAGACATACAAACAAACTGTTAACTTTTAGTGTAGATAGTAAAGATAGCTATGCAATCGACTAACACCCATATTATTAGTCATAGCGTCAAAGGCTCGACTCGATTGAATTTGAGTCGAGGAAAGGAATGACTCAAAAGAACCTTAGGTCTGGTATTCATAGCTATCAGTTTGTAGAAATTATGGTGATCCTCGATTGAATTTGTGTCTGTAGGTAAAACTCAAACAATTAGGTTTTTTTGGAGCAATGTTTCGTTTGTTATATTGGCCATTGTTACCACATATTCATATTTCTAATTTGAAATTTTTGCTGTGGCTTTCAACTTTAAGTGTAATAGCGGAGTCAAATGAGAGCGGTCACATTAAAATAAACAGATAGTTTCGTTACCTTGAAAGGAACACCTGCGTGTCGAAAATTAAAAAAAAAATCATAATTTATTCAAATCTAGGGTGGTATAACAGGAGTCGGAAGTTTGTATGAAAGTCCTATGTTTTTGAAGTTAGAGACCCCGATTTTCGAATTCGATTTTGGGTTAAAATTTAAGCCAGAGAAGTGAAAAGATTTATCATATCTAACTCTCGTGAGTTCTTTGTGTAAAGTAAATAGTAAATTTATATAATAATAGCGGACGAAAGTTTGTAAAACAATTAACTTTTCAGACGTGGTATGCGAATAAAGTCGCGAGACCCCCCGCGGCATTATTCAATGAACTTACACAAATACATTTTTTAATATGATATAATGCTCATAATTTTAGCTAAAAGTTACTCTCAAACTTTCTAGAGGTAAATGCATCATGCCGAAAGATCAGCCTTACATTTGACAGTTGGAAACTCAACTCCGACTTAATTCGTATGAGGAATGTGTTTGAATTAAGGTCAAAAATTACAACTAAATCACCTCAGGGAGGTTGAGTCAAGTCGAGGAAATTATGAAGTTAGAACTAAGAATATGGGTGTAAGGTATGCGCGGGCATAAAATACTTATCGGAGCTTCAATCACCATGGCAGTAGAAGAAACAAAGATTATTCGAGCGAGCTATGCAATCAAAGTCAGTAAACGGATGCGTGAGCAACTTCTTTTATAAGATGCTTAGCGGGCACGCCGCCGTTATTGACCTGGCATGTTCGCATGCCCTCCTTACGTGTTAAGTGAAACGTTTCCGATCGGTGAGGGGTGTATCTCCAACAATATTAAACAGATCTTAACAAAATGTGGGCATAATCAAACTAATAATAAATCTTTTCCAGTGAAAGAAAAATTAATAAAATCGGTTAAGGAATGGCGGAGTTCTGTAGGTTCAGAGCTCAAACGTCTAGGGCAACCGGCTCAGATTAGTAAAAAATCGATCTATTCCTATTTCAAAGACACAATTAATATTTTAAAAAATCACGACTCTTGGTAAAGTCCAAGATTCAGAAGACTAACCACTACTCTTCTGAAAAGGAGCTACTGGAGGGTTCACTCATCAACCAAAGTCATTTAACTCACATTTATTTGGTCAATAAACCCGTCTATGTTTTGTATTTAAGTCGATCAGTAATGTGATGCCTTCATCTGGTGTTTATCATAGCTTGACGTTTGCCGTTCTCTATGTCTGACACGCTCGAGTAATTTTTCTACCCCTTCGTACCGCCAACCCCACCAAGCAAACCGGCAGATTGATATTATTCATTTATAAGAAAGACGAGGGGCGCATATGTTTTTAATATCCGGTAGTTTTGAAAACAGTACACGCTCCCCCCACAAGTCAAAGACATTGTTTTCTTTGAAGCATCTAACCTTCACAATCCAATAGGTCTCCTAGACGCTAGAATGCATCACGAAATCACCGCTTGGCCTCCCTAACAAGAGTAGTCAATAAACTATGACGTCGAGTTTCCGTTGGTTGAATAAGTTTGCTGTAATAGATTATAATAATAAAAGGTAATTTACCTGCGCTTCAAATCGACGCACTTCGTAAGGGGACGAGTGTCTCTGAGTCAAGGGAACTATGTATTGTAAAACGTCACGGAGACTCTGCGAGAGACACATTGCGGCGCACGTTGCTGTTAGCTCTCGAACTTGATTTGGAGGTACACTTCCCCCCTGCAAAAAAAGAATCAATTATTAATTTTAGTACTTCTTCCACTCATTCAGGAATTTTATTCCTCCCACTTACCTTGACATTGCGTAATAAATAGCAGAGGTGATTCCATTTAAGTATCGGTGTCGGGAAAAACGCGTAGAAACAAGCGTTATATGTTTCATGTGCTTCTTGTAATATAGAATTAGTCAACTCTAGTGCGAACTGCACATAGCATACTCTGTGCGCTTTACTACGCTTTTGTCTCCGAGGCAGCATAGCACATGTCGGCATGGCTTCAGCTATTATACTCTGAATATAATTTTTAACGTCCTCTATGGGATCAAAATAAGACATATAATCAGGAGAATTCCTCTTCTTTATATTTTGGGGATACACTTGCTTGATAAAAGCTCTGACAAGCCTCAACCCAGATTTGATGATGTAAACCAATCTCTTTTGATGCTTCATAATAGTAAGCTTTTGATAATTTATGGGTATTTGGCCATTCGTGTCCAAGATAATCTCTTTGTATGTTTTCCAACTCCAGTGCAATAGGCCTATAACGGAGCGGAAGCAGGATACTGTAACTTTCCTGGATATATTATTGCTCAAAACTACCACTGGCTCCCCTGGATCCAAATGTTTGATAGGCATGGGATGATCAGGCCCCAGAATGTTGTATAACAGACAAGGAATTTGGCCAGCATTGACATCTGAGCCGTTATTAGACCTTTTGGAAGTTTTGAAATGAAAGCATACATCGTCGTTTATAACCATAGTCTGTCCTGATGTTCCACAATCGGACGATGGTCCATTTATAGCAGCAGATACCACATACCACCGACCTGCCTGCAAAGGTATATATATATTCATTATAGGTATAGATTTGTATTACCGTGTGGTAATGGTATATCAGAATAGTCTTCCGTACTTCTCATCTTCCCGCGAGTGTCGTACGGGGCGACTAAGGGAATATAACGGAGAACGGGCAGCAGCGTCTTATGTGCTACTACGATCACCATCTAACCGTCTGCCCAACGTGGTGATTACGGGCAAACCCTCTCGATGGAAGAGGATATTGAAAATAAAGTAGTAAACATAACAACTCACTCTGATATACTGATATAACCACAACGTATCTTTAAATTTTCCATAGCCGAAAGTTACTTAGAAGAAAAATGTTTAGGCCGCATTTCGCCACGCTGGCCAAGCGCATATTTAAAGAATTCACACGCCTTTGACAGCTTTATGGAGAACTCTTAAGCATACAGGATTCCTCGCATTGATTTCCTTTACCGTAACAGCAAGTTATATTTAATTGTGCACAAAGCTTCCAAAATTTGGAGGTACGTTGCGTGGATCGATCTCAGTCCCACAGTGCTAACCACTGCGATGTCACCGATGTGAGAGAAAAATGTACTTACCACTATTACTACTGTCGTTTCAAACATCAGGGGATATCTATCTTTAGGGGCACATTCATAAAAAATCTCCTCAGTTTCAAAAATCATCTCTCCGTCCCCTTCTTGGTCACCACCATCCGGACCTATGTCGTAAATGCGAATCTTTGCCGTGTAATCGCCTCGGCCTCCGTACAGACCAACTCCACCTAGATATTATATGATATTTTGCTCAAAGTTTTAACACAGAAAAAAGAAAAGCTATCACGATCCAAAACATTTTGCACTGCTAAACATGTTTGTAGTATTATTATAATTTTTGTAAATTTCAAAAAGCGTTACAAATGCACATGCCGCGGCAAGTGAAAATATTTATATAAGCAGATTTATGTAATAACTTACCAAGCAAAATATCGGTGTCACACATAAAACGAACGGCTTCAACCGAATGTCCGGAATATCCCCAACCACCACCGTGGTTTTCAAAACGACTTACAGTAACATAGTCTTCTACTGCAGGTGCTATCGGAATAATGTTATTGTCACGCTTGCAATCCACCGACGATAGCCTACAGGAAAAAGCAATTTGTAAGATCATGTTATGTAGATTATCGACTCTCTAAATATAAATTGGTGACAGAAAAAACCGACCGTAATCGATATTATTGTAAAGATATATTTCAGTGGGATATCAACAAAAGCTAGTAAACCTTTCCACGAAATGTATACTTACCGTCAATTTATCTTGTAACTTTTTCAAGGATATCTTCTAGCCTTGAAATAGTTACAGGATACTGGTAAAATCAAACATAAAAGGAGTTTTACCCATCTCATTTACCTTAACATAAATTTGAAAACAGCACCAAAAAAATAAAATACTTTCTCTCTTCACTTACTTGTTTTCGTGAGCATAAGTAAGGGAATCGAGGCATCCAAGCAAATGCAGTGCCGCATGTATTCTAGTAACTTGGCATCCCGAAATACAAGGAATAGCCAATTCTTGGTTAAGAACCGACATACTCGACAGCGCGAAATTGTCTCTCTCCTGATTTTCATCGTTACAGATCCATTCAAAACTTTCACAGTGTCTGAAATCCTCCAACCTTTTCATACACCCGTAATTTGGGTAATCAAATTCCATACCCGAGAAAGCTTCGGGATCGTTGATACAACAACGTTGGAGTTTATGTGAATCGAACGCTATTATGTTAAAGCATTTCATGACTCGCATCTGGGGTTGGTAGCACCATAATACATCATACAAAGGATCTAGACAGGCCAATGTATTCACAAAGTCGACTTGCTCAGGCCCAGTCCAAGCGTTGCAAGAACCATCGTTTTTGTTTATTGTGACGCATTTAAAAGTGTGTTCCGGTTGATTTGGCAAAATAACTGTGAATAAAAATTACATATTGTTAAGTTTAGTATTTATAAGTTGGCAATGTAAATATTTCAGAAATAAATAATTATCAGGATCTTTTCAATTTTGTTCTCACTGTCTTATTTCAATAATACATGGCCAGCGTATGTACAAGGCTAAAAGAATAAAAACTAAACTATAAGAATAATGATTATTGTAAAAAATATAAATTAATACTAACTTATGGTATTCGTATTGGCCGTGATAGTAGCGCTTAAAAGCGTATCTGTGTTAATTATCGCTTGGGAGACCTGGACAAAAGTCTGATCGCCAGAGGCATTCACCCACACAGCGCGACAGCCATACCGAGAACCGATCCTTGGCACGCGACTTGGCGTGGCATACCACAAAGGGCTTCTATCGGACCGCGGTTCTTCTTGACGCGCTCGACCAAGAGCTCCTTTCTGTTAGAACAACATAATTGACTCATTATCACACTCTACAGCGGTGTCTATTTATTTCTTGTTATCCTTAGTATACTTACAGCAAGTAAAACGTAAACTTTGTTATTTATAATGCATTATAATTGCCATTTTTATTTAAGTACTTTGATATAATTAAGGAACTTTACAACACTATAATTACTATATTGAATATTAATTTACGCTTTAGATACCATAATGATATTATTTTGTAAAAGTGACGATTTGACGATTTTTTTTTTTTTACAATTTTGTCTACGTACAATTATAAAAACTCGATTACCAAACTCAATTACCAAAGGTAAGAATATGCCTGTTAGAATATGCCTCGAGGCATTAAGTTTCGCCTATGTACATATTACTTTTTAATTGTGCAATAATTATTAAAACAAACAAACAAGTAGTACAGAAAAGTTCGCGTCTCGCAAGCTGGCAAACCTCAAGTAGTCAGCCCTACTACTAAAACACCAGTACGCTAGCAGCACAGACAAAACATCATTTGCATTCGCATAACTATACCGATCTCTATAGATACTTTGTAACATCACAGTACAATGGTCTCTTGTTTTAACGCTCAAATTCATCTAAACTTTAATAATTGCGATGAACAGTCTTGTAATACCAATACGGAATTACAGAATTTGCATCTCTAAAACGAAACATCGAAACATAATCCGCGTTGAGAGCTCCAGCTCCCAATTATGAGAGAGAGAAGGGCCTGTGCCTAGAAAAATGCTGAAATATTCTGTTACCTGGTAACTTCCGAAGGTGTACAGTTCGCCGTCCCTTGTAAGTATGGCAGTATGGTTACTGCCAGCTGCGACGGCAGAAGCGCGGGGTACTCTGACCCGTACTACTCGATGGTGTGTTGCAATGTCACCAGCGCCCAGAGCACCCCATTGATTGGATCCGAATGTAAACACCTCACCTAAGTCCATTCAAAATGATTCATCAACATCGCGTACTTCAACATTTTTTGACGGCAAAATAGGAGTGAACAAATCGAGCAAAAGGAATATACATATTTCAATTATTTCAAGATTTACATATATATAAATTGTTATAAATGCGATGGTGTATCTGGTTTTATTATTGTTTGATATTTATGTTCAACATAACCATTGGACATATAGCTTGCATCATAGAGATGGGCATAGGAGGTTTTTATCCTTACCAAGTTTGAGAGCAGAAATGTAATAAATTTGCTTGTATATGATGCAGTTAAAATCCATTTTTATTTTAGTTTCTACCGAGTGCCTTTGGTACAGCTAGAATTTTCTAGTTAAACTAAAATTTACTGCAATGTATGTTGGTATTTTTCAGAACCGGTTATGCCGGACTCCTCCCGACCAAACACTCTGGTCATCTGGTGACTGGGTCGCAAGAACGCTTTCGCACTTATCAGTGTCCCATCCAAACTCTTCAACATTTTCTAAACAGCAGTAAATTCTAGTTTTAACAAGGCTAATTTATGACAGTTCTAACTAGTTTCAACGGTAACGTATAAAAATTGTACACAGTGTAAGCGGAAAGTTGGTTTTGTCTATGCATTTGCATTTCAAACGTCACTAACCGTGTTCAGAGAGCAACACAGAGTGTTGTAAGCCACAGGCAACGGAGACGATGCGATGTCCACCAGGCACCACGACGCGTGCCGGGGAGAGTGAGTTAACTTTTAAAGTCTCGCGTTCTAAATCTGGTCCGTTCCCTGAACTTCCAGCAATCGCGATCCCCGGCGCTGCTTCCATGTGACTGGCTTCACCTTGAGCCGGGTCTTCTGGACATACCAAGATATTTGTCAATTGCATACTAATATTACTATATCATTAGGTATAATTATACGATAAACTCCCTGGCGTTGTTTTGAGCGCTCTGTTCTTACACTATCATCATCAAACCGTTATTAGCCCACTACAGGGCATAGGTGTCCTCCAATGAAAATGGTTTAGGCCGTAGTCTACCACGCTGAGCAATTGCAAATTGGTAGACTTCACACGCCGCTGAGAACATTATGGAGAACTCTCAGGCCTGCAGGTTTCCGTACGATGTTTTCCTTCACCGTTAAATTTTTACCGGTTCGTGCCGGGGATCGAACTCGGTCTTCACGAAAGGAAAGCCGATGCGTTACCGATAGGGAGCGAATCCCTGCGACTCTTAGGATGGCGTCAGTCAACTTATGAACCTTTCACGAACGATTTCGAGTGCGAGGTGGCATCTTTAGCACATTAGGTGAAATCTTAATGCATATTAAAATAAATTACCGAATTTAAAGTAACAAATTTCTCTCTATAATTTTAACATTTTAATAAAACATAAAATAAGTATCAATAAAATATATTACAAGAAAAGATATAAAACCTTAGGTAATTTCTCTGACTTTAGATAAATCCAAATAATTCTGAAAAACTACAGCAACCTACTTATTATGTTATTATTAAAATAACGACTAACCAAGAGTATTTATGTTTGAAATCCTAAAGATTTTAAAACGGTGGTTGGATAACAAAGTATAACATAACGCTTTACCATTAGAGCAACCAGGTTCTTCGGGTAGCGACATGGGAGCGCCAGACGTAGAAGCTTCAGCACATTTTCGACAAATACCGCAGACGGTGCAGCCCGAGTCGCCTTCACCACACCCGCATTTTCTATAACCCACAAAAAAATAAACACTAAACTATCGGCCTAAAGTACCATCCTTTTTTACCGGAAACAATGTGAAAAGAACGATACTACTTTAATTTAGTACCGAATGTTTTAATTACGATTTGAAGCCCATAGGGAGAATATTATGCTGGCATTGTATTTCAGTGACAGTACAAAATAACCATTCGAGTGAGTCGGTCTCCTTCTTAGTCGTTACAGTCTTGACAGACTGGTCCTGGTCGTCATCTGGGGATTGTGGCTCGCATTACAACCCGTCGCCACTCTTCTCTAACGTTTGCCTTTTTTACTTGAGTTTACAGGGTGATTCCTTATGTAATATACCTACTTATGCAGCCTTCAACAGTATTTCGTAATTCTGTTACACGTTGTATGATCTTGCACATCTTAACTAGATTAAGCACAATATAAAATGAAACCCTCATATTGTTTCCTCCACAGGATTAACAACGCAAGCACTACCTCGCTTTTATGTGTATTAACCTTTCGTAAATAGTAACCCGTCCGAATTTTCAGCAAACTTATCTGTCATACCTACATACATACTCCATCCAAGTCAGCGCGTTACTATCTCAGACTGGCCAACGTAAGATCACGATCAACGGCTTAACTGTAATCGAAACCCATTAATATAATATCCTTGTACTACCACCCAAGTTAAGCACGTTACCATGTTAAGACTTACGAGATAGATAGAATAGAGTTTGACTTATTGCTAATAACTCACTCGCCGGGCAACCTGTTGGGCAATGTTGCGCAAAGGCAAGCGCCGGCAAAGCCCGTACATTCACAGCACAATACGCACACTCGACAAAAGTCCATAGTCCACGAATGTGGGCCGGCACACAGCCTCGCTTCCTCCTTGCCGCCGCTGCCTGCACTTGAACTTCGATATGGCTCTAGAAACAAAAGAAAACATATGCTGTAGATACCCAATCTCCAGTCTCGGCTGCCTCTACCTTTAGTTAAGATATCCCATACTTAACCATACCAAAAGGAGGGTCGATTTTTATTATCTATACCATGTAACGTCAGAATAAAAAGTAATTTGTTCTGAAGCCCAAATTAAACTATTATAAATATACTTAATATACTTACTCAAATATACTTACTTTCTTTGGTGTAACCAAATTCTCTGCCACATTGTCCCTTGTTGTTAATTCCGAAACTGAAAACCTCTCCTTCGTTGGTGAGTGCTACTGCATGCGCCTTTCCGAGCGCCACCTGCAGAATAAAATTCAAATTCGAATTCAAAATTCTTTATTGCGAATAAAGGCTGGTTTGTGAATGAATAAAGGATGCTATGCTCAGCCAAATTCCACCTTACAGCATGCAATATTGTACAAAAAAAAATCTTTACATTTATTCATTGTAAAAATCAATAAATGTAATTTATTGAACTGAAACTGCTTGCTCTGTCAATTATAACTATGAAAATAAAAATAAATAAAGTAATGTCAAACCTACCTGTATAACCCTGACATCGTTCAATTCTGAGATCACCCCGTTCTCATCAACATGATGTGTATCCTTGCCAAACATGAGCAACTCCCCCGCGCGCGTGACTAGAGCTGTCGACCCGTAGTTACAAGCCGCATATACGATGTTATACTTTTCCACCTGTAAGATGATAAAATATATAGCGACAATAGAGATGTAAAATATTTAATACACAAGCCGCTTTTTGGGTGCTACACCTGACGGGTGATAACGGGACCTTATTACCAAGCCTCAGCCGCGCTTATTTTCTGTCTAGCTGTGTGTCTGTTTGCCTGTGTCTGTCTGTCTGCGTTTTGGGTCCACTAGCAATGGTGGCGAATATTAACCATATAAATTTAAAAAAAATAAAGCAAACTATTTTTAACAGTAAATGGGATCAGTACTATATAATAATTCGATCGTAATCCCAAAATCATTAAAAAGTAATTTACTGTTTTTTTTGGCGTTTATTATTCGCGTATCTAAATTTGAAAATTAAATTTAAAAAAATGTCTAACAATTTACGGTATTTTGAAAAATATCGGCTTTAAATATATACAAATAGTTGCCATAGAATCTACGAAGTTATTTTTAATTCTATTTCTATTATCATTTAATATTACAACACAGATTAAATTACACGTGAAACGGAACGGAAATCCACCATATTTTAATTTATATTCTTTCAATTTGTCTATGTCACTGACACTTGACATTGTTCGGTGCACTTGACACTTGAAACTGTCAGTCAGTCAGACAACTTCACGTTTGTTTTGAAATTGTTCTAATTGAACGTTGGGGTTCGGCGGGAAACTTCGTACATGGCGGACGCGGTTTATTCAAATTTTTCTTTGATTTTATTGTAAACTCGTCTTGAAAAGGATTTGGTGTTGTTTATATTGAATTGTAACTTGGCCTGTCAATTTGTGTCAATTTCAAAACGTGTTAGTGAGATTCCGGTGTAATTTCGGTGTTTTATGTGAATTTACACAGCAGCAGAAATAGTTGTCATTGGTGATATTCGTATAAATCTAACCGTATTTAGTGTTGGTTAAATATTTATTATGTGTCTGTAGTTATAGTGTTTCCAGTAAAATGGATCTAGATACACCTCCTGAGCCGCCCGACCCGGGGGCATCAGCCTCGTCTCGCAAACGACAAGGAGAGGATACCAACGTATAAAAACTATAACTGATGCGGCCAAAAAAACTATAACTGATCCTACTCAGGTAAACCCATCCGTTCAAAGCCTTTACATACATCCTTCCTTCACCGAAGGCGCCAAGTCATACTCTGACGATGATAATGGGCCTTTTATCGTCCAAGTCTCACGGGAAGTGGAGGACCCATCCTCTGGAGCGTCATTACGGGCTATCAATTTCGGTCAATTCTTGCACAAACACAAAATTGGTTCAATTATCCACGACGGCGTCAAAAATATAGGCCGCAACAAAATTACTGTAGAGTTTACTTCTGCCCAAGCTGCCAACAACTTTCTGGTTAGTCCAGTTTTGAAGTTATGCAAATATAGAGCTATAATTCCCACATGCAACATAACCAGAATGGGGCTGGTGAAAGGAGTTCCCGTGGACTGGTCGATGGACGAGCTTGTTGATTCGCTAGAGCTCCCGCCTGGCTGTGGTGAGGTTCTGAAATCAAGGCGACTGAACAGAAAATCTGTCACAGAGGGTGTCATCACTTGGGTGCCTACCCAATCTGTTGTCCTAACCTTCAAGGGGCAAATGCTTCCTGCTAAGGTATATTCATACCACACCTCACTGCCAGTTGAAACATATAAACTTCCAACAATACAGTGCCAGAACTGCTGCCGTTTTGGCCACATTAAAACAATCTGCAGATCTAAGCCCAGATGCTACAGATGTGCTCAGCCCCATACAGGTGACTCATGTTTGGTCATCAAGGAATTATCTACATGTTTACACTGCTCTGGTAGTCATTTTGCTACTGATAAAGACTGCCCAGAATTCTCCAGGCAGCAATCTATTAAAATGGTCATGTCTCAGAATAATAAATCTTACATTGAAGCATCATCTCAGTTTCCTCCTGTCCGCAGGTCCTATGCTGAGATAACAAAAGAAATGTTTACTCCTACTAATGTAACTTCCACCAAAACCTCCTACCGGCAAACAGTTTTCCGCTCTCCTCGTCCCCGAGCTCCTCTAGCAAAGGGCTACGATAAAAAAGCTGTTCAGACTATTGGCGGTGATTACTCCTCATCCCTTCCTAATGGATGCGCTCTCAACAACAATGTTGAGAACCCTCCCTCCCAAGGTAAAATGCTTGAGTTTATCTCCGAATTTCTACTTAGTATTGTCGCTCCATGTAGTGAAATTCCCTTTTCGCCCAACGTTGCCAAAAACTTAAGCCAACTTTTTAAACTACTCCAAAATGGGCCCAATAACCCTGCTACAGTGGAACTGTAAAAGTTTACGTCCCAAGAAACACGAGTTAATCTCTCTGATTAACCTTCATAATCCCACCATTCTTGCCATCTCGGAGACATGGTTGAGGCCTGGTTCACGATTACGGGTGCCGGGCTTCTCCTGTTTGAGGGATGACAGGAGTGATGGGTAAGCAGGCAGTGCTGTATTTCTACGGCACTCCCTCCCCTACACCCAAATCGCTCTTCCTTCCCACAGTCAACAGATCAATGCTGTTGCTGTCCGTACCCTAGACATATCTTTTGTATCTCTGTATATTCCTCATCCCTCATCTTCTATTATTCCCGAATTACAAGCAATCTTGTCGTCCCTTCCCAGCCCTATCATAGCCATGGGTGATTTTAACACCCACCACACGATGTGGGGGTGCCATGCTAGTGACGGGTTTTCTCCATTGCTGATTGATTTACTTGATGATGTCAGTCTTTGCATCCTCAATGACGGTTCTCCTACTCGAAGGGTATACCCCAATCGGAACCCTAAATCAGCGGTTGATCTCACCCTATGTTCGGCTAACCTAGCATCGCGCCTGACTTGGAACGTGCTACAGTCAACCTGTGGCAGTGATCATTTTCCTATAATTGTTACATTAAATAATAAATCCTTACCTACCCCTAACTATGATCCCCTTTTAAAGTATAAACTTAAAAAAGCAAATTGGGAAGATTATGCCCTATCCGTTGATTGCATTGTAGACACTCTGCCCGATTTGGAAAGTGATGGAAACATTCTGGTATGCTATGATCTCTTTTTAAAATCTCTTATATCTTCGGCCGATTCCCATATTCCAAAAAAACACCCTGTGAAAAATCCGCTGCTTTCCTCTCCTTGGTGGGATGATGAATGCAGCGATTTATTTGGTAAAAGATCTGCTGCAGAAGAATTATACTCAGCCTGCATGACTCAGGATAACTTTAATAGTTACCAAAAACTAGATGCTAAAATTAAAAGATTAGTCTTCAAAAAGAAAAGAGCAAGTTGGACGCAGTTCTGTGAATCGCTTAGCCCTCGTTCACCCTCCACCATTGTGTGGGAAAATATGAGGAGATTCCGTCGCTCCCTGAGCCACGTTGATCCTTCCTCAAATAATCCTTCTGACTGGCTTAACAACTTTGCAGACAAATTAGCTCCACCTTATGTTCCCCATGTGGACTCATTTCTAACTACTACGCCAGCTCCAGCTACGGATGAAATGGATGCCCCCTTTTCCTTTTCTGAGCTTCAAATTGCTCTCAATGGCCTAAAAGATACAGCTCCAGGGGAAGATGGCGTTCCATATTCTTTCCTGGCTAACTTAAATGACAAAGCTAAAATTTATTACCTTAAAATAATCAATAAATGTTTGGAAACTGGTTCTATCCCAAACTCCTGGAAATCTCAAATTGTTATTCCTATCCTTAAACCTTATAAAAATCCCCTTAATTCAAATTCATATAGACCCATAGCTTTGTCATCTACTTTAGCTAAAGTTACAGAACATCTCCTTAAAAACCGATTGGAATGGTTAATGGAAAGTAGAAATATTCTCCCCTCCTCCCAATTTGGGTTTCGGAAGGGTATGAGTACAACAGACAGTCTCAGTGTATTAACAACAGATATTAGATTAGCCTTTACAAAAGGAGAGTACCTTGTGGGTGCTTTTCTTGATATTGCTTCTGCATATGATAATGTCCTACTTCCGGTGCTCAGGCAGAAACTACTTAAGCTGAGTGTTCCCTCGAGGATGGTTCATTTCATATGTAATCTGCTGTTTTGCAGATATGTTCTGGTAAAGCATAAGAATAATTCTCTTCCCCCCAGATTAATCTGGAAAGGCCTCCCTCAAGGCTCTGTTCTCAGTCCTCTGCTCTATAGCATATATACCCACGACCTCGAATTGTCTGTTTCTAGTTTTTGTACCATTTTACAATATGCTGATGATATTGTCCTCTATCCCAGCTCAGGCAGTATAGAGGAAGTATCCTGTCGTATCAATTCTGCTTTGTATTATCTAGGCCAGTGGCTGTCTGACCATGGCTTGTCCCTATCAGTGGGAAAATGTCAGGCAGTGGTATTTACAAGGAAGAGATACCTCCCGAACCTCAACATCTCATTTGAAGGTCAAGCAATCAATCTTGCAGTTAAAGCTAAATTTTTAGGTGTTTATTTAGACACACGACTGAATGGAATTGCTCATTCTGAACACATTATCAAAAGATGTGAAAAAGGCATCAATGTACTACGAGCAATAGCGGGAGTTTGGTGGGGTGCTCACCCCTACACTTTAAAATTATTATAAAATGCCTTAGTACGTAGCCACATGGATTACTGTATGTTTGTTTTAGACCCTTTTAATAAATCAGCTGCTGAAAAGTTAAACAAAATTCTTTATAGATGCCTTAGAATTATTCTAGGTGCAATGAAATCCTCCCCCACTAATGCTTTGCAGGTAGAATGCGTTGACCCTCCTATATCTATCCGTCGACAATATCTATGTGACCGCTTTATCAGCAAGATGTTACAGCTGTCATCCCATCCTCTTTGGCACCGACTAAGCCAACTATCACACGCACCTTGCTCCCGTCACTTGTCTTCCTACTTGCTAGATAGTTTCCTAAAGTATACCAGCCTTCCTAATCCCCTGACATCTTTCACAATCAACCCACTGTATTCAACCCCATTTAAAGCATTAATATACAACCCTTCCATCATCACAGATCTAGGTCTGAGTAAAGGATCCCCAGATACCAATATCAAACTACAAAAGCATATTAGTCAAAATTGGTCAAATTATCTTATTATATATACTGATGCTTCAAAGCTGTCTCCAGAAGGTTGTGTTGGTGCTGCATGTTGGGTTCCTGTTTACAGAATTGTTTTAAAATTTAAATGCCCTCCCGAGTCTTCTGTGTTTACCGGAGAGGCCATTGCTCTTTTGGAAGCAATCCTGTTTGCACTGTCCCATAACGTACAACAGACGGTTATTCTGACTGACTCTTTAAGCTGTTTAATGTCTATTAAAGAAAACCCCTTTCGCAGCAAATCACGATTTCCCATTATCTTAAAAATCCGGAAGGCTCTGCTCTCTTGCAATCAAAAAGGACTATTCATCTTACTGGTTTGGATTCCAAGCCACTCAGGTATTCCAGGAAACGAGACTGCTGACTCATGTGCCAAAACAGCTGTTGAGTCAGGTTCTCTAGATCATTTTAAAAATTCATCGCAGGACCTATGTACTCTTGCCAAAACATATATGGAAACAGCCTGGAAAATTTTTTGGAATGATTCCAAATTGGTTAAGGGTAAGTTTTACGCTACCATCCAACAAAACATACCAAGACAACCCTGATTTTGTCACTCTCGGAGTACAAATCGCTGGACTTCATCCACAATTTCCCCGATTGCGTCTTGGTCATGCTAGCACACCTGTACATCTGGCCAAACTCCGGATAAGGGACAACTCTATCTGTGAGTGTGGCTTGGATGAGGGCACTATAACTCATATTATTTTTAACTGTCCCAAACTTACCTATCCCCTCTATGACGTTCTTCCTCCCAAAGTCCCCCGTCCTTTGAGTGTTAAATGTTTTTTAATGTTTGTTTTCAGTCCTTATTGTAGATTTTTATGTAAATATATAGTAAGTAATAAAATTAAAGTATAATGTACAAAAAATATCCGTGTTAGATATATATGCATGTGTTGTCTGTGCTGCCTTAGGTTAAAGAGCTAACTAGCTAATAACAACTATTTCTTGGTACAAATTCAAAATTAACTTTTCATTAGTTTCACCGATCAATCTCCTTCGTGCCTTCTTCATCTACAAGACATTGGCGAAGTACCTTGTGCCCAGTTGGCACAGACAAAAGCCATAAACAAGAATTGAATTGAATTGAATTGAACGTTTTCATGTATTTATTTAAAAGATCTTTTCAATATAGAAAACAACAAAAATAATTGTTCAAAGCCGCAACCGAACAGTGCATTATTTTAACGTCCGACGGGACCTACCTACTTGCGAGAAAATCGCTAGGAAAACCTCACTAGTTCACAGTTTCGTGTCGACTTCTCGGTACTCCTGTAAGAGGAGGTAATCACCATTGTAATCTTGAGATCAGAAGGAACAAACAACAATGGTGAGCTTTTTCTCATACAAAAATGATTGTCTCTTTTTATCAGAATTTGTGTTCTATTGCTACTTTGTACTGCATTTATTTCAGACTACAAAGATCAATGTGTTAGTAATTCACAATAAACTTAATATCTATGTTAGTTAATATGCTACTACCATCTGAAACAATTCGCGTATTACAATATTAGTGTTGGCTCAAAGTAGTGAAAATCAAATTTGCTGAAATAAATTTAAGAATACAGAATGTCATAACTTCATTGGTGTACTTGATCATCGATCGATCGTTAATAACAAACCGGAACTAATCAGCAAGTTACATTGTAGAAAATTCCCATCCCATGGAATATTCAACTTTCTGGTTCGGAAATCATGGTCAATGAAAATTAAAAACCAAATCCATAACTAGAGAATCAGGTCTCAAAAAAAACATAGCAAATAATAAAACTAAATAAAAGGTTTTATTGTTTTAAAAATGTACCTTTGTAATTTTCTTTGGTCGCATAGGTTTTGGTGTTCGCCTGTGCCTCATTGGGTCTCCATCTTCTCCACGTCTGGCAACACCAGTGAATAATGCTGTTCCGTTATCCAACACTAAAATAGCGTGGACACCTTCATGCCCTAAGGCAACCTAAAACAAATCAACTATCACATTTACCTAAGTTTATTGACTCATTGATAGTACAGCATAATTAATGAGCATGTATTAATAGAAAACTTAACAGACTATTTGTTTTACACACAGGCAAATTTTGTTTAAAAAATCACTGTCACAGTGTTGTTCCACAGAGTTGTTGACAGAGTAAGAAGACATAAAAAGGTCCCAGAAAATAATGTTGAAGCTCAAGGAGACAACACATTGGAATTTCAAGAGGCATAAAAAATTTCACAAGATTGCTGCTTGTATATCAGATTTTTGCAACAGTCAGGCAATATGCTACTATAATATATGCTATAAGGCACCTATGAAAAAATAAAGGAAATACAACATCTGCACTCATATGTAAAAGGAGCTTCCAGTTTAATTTAACAGAACTAGAAGGCATATCACCAGTCTAATAGATGATAATTATAAACAAATTCTAAAATAATTACACCTGCATAATAAATTGAATTAAGTTATACCTGCACAACTTTGCACTTTTTAAGATTGGATGAGTCATGCTTGTTAAAGAGAGTTTCCTTCATCAGGGTCCACCGGCCGATATGCGGCGATGGTACTTTATATCCCAGAGAGGTTCCTTTGCCCGTATAATACACCTGAAGAAAGTAAAAGAAAATTATGATATGATAAGCAAGTAAACTATTCTATATTAAAAAATAGCACTAAATAAAAAGATTGAGTTTAATAAAATTAAGAGTAAACAACTCACCTTTCCAGATGTTGTAGTCAATAATCCAAAGTCTTGTCCAGAGCATATCCCCTGCAGCATATCGTCATCATTATCATCGAGTTGAATAGCCATAGGCGTATCTAGGTCAACCAATCGCCTTGAGAGCCCGTCATCATAGGATGGCCTTCCGAGAACCAGAGTACGTCGGCGGAGCAAGTGTACGTGGAATTCACGACGTGCGAATAAGGAGTGACGAGTACCTGTCGTGCGTTCCACTGCGTTTGCATCCACGTCATACATTTTCACTGCGATATTGTCCTGCACGATAATTATTTGTAGTAGTAGTAAAAAAACTAATACAACTCAAAGCTAATTTGTTTAAATTGAAACCATAAACTAACATTATTATTGTCACCGTTACTTAATTTCTACCCTGTACGCTTTCTTAAAGATTCGGAAATCCCTTTATTGACCTCGCAAAGCCTCCACTTGAAAACATAACATATTCGGCGTGATTACACTATATGGTGCTATATTGGTCTGTAAAAACCTTATGGTAACATGGTCTTAAATTACGCTTCCTGTTTTCCAGAAAATTGTGAAGTTATACAGGTCAAGTTCAAGAATCATTGGACTAACACTGCTAGGCAGCTGGCTTCTTTTGTAGTGATTCCACAATGCTACGGTTTTGAGCTGCTTGTATCCAGCGACTCCCTGCAACTCGTTTTATATCTTCGGTGGCCAGAACATACTACTCTAAAAATAGTTCTATTCATTGCCTGATAAATGACTCTGAGCCTTCTTATGACTTTTATAAATTTAAAATGCATATAAAAATTTTCGGAACCGACAGGATTTGAACCTGCGACTCTCGGGCAATCGCGGCCTGAGTGCTTTCACCAATTAAGCTACGGCTCTCCTACCTCTCTCGGAAGGCTATCCTTCTTATGAGTTCCTTAATAGTTAAAAAGAAGTGATTGTTAATTACTTAATATACACTCACATAATTAGATATAAGAACCAATCCAAGCTGGTTGCTATCAGTAAACACAGCAGCCTTGGATTCCGGAGGTCCACCTAGTCCAGTCTCCAAATGAAGTACACTCTTCACTTCAAAGGTATCCTTATCTACCTCGTGCACTTCAGTCTTCTTTCGTCCAACCCTTACATACAACTTATTCTGGAAAACAATTTTATTTTAAAATATTATAAGAGAGTTAATAAAAGAAAACAATAATTGTGATAGTAGTGAAAATAAATCTATAACGGTAAAAAAATATAATTCTAATAAAAAGAAAAGATAAAGAATACTCACTCGACAATATCCAAGCCAACCATGGCGATCGCTAGCAAAAAAGTCTGGTTTGTACAGGTAGACATGTTGCCTTATAGAACTGCCATAACCCGATCCTATTTTCAGAAGGCCTTTGGATGAAAATACGTATAGGAAGCACCCATCAGACACGAGGGATCGAACTACTAGCTCTCCTGAACCAACTGTTAACTGTGCGGGCAGGTCCACTGGGAAACTTGATACCAAAGATCTATGCGGCACTCCAAAGTTAAGCCACAAGTTACGACACGGTGGTCCAAGAATCACTGATTGTACGCTTCGCTGCATAATAGTCAGATTAGTTGGTATCTAAAACAAGGCATTAATAATTAACACAAACAAAAAATTAAAATAGTACAATTGCTTAAAACCATCTTCGAATAACTCTTAAGATGGCCTTCTGGCTACATCATCTGATTCACTAATTCACACTGACAGTACTTATGAAATAACAAAGTTAAAAAGATCATATAACCTTGCTCATTAAGCAGGCTATATAAAGATAAAATATTAATTTAATGGGACCAGTAGCACCTGAAAAGCATGAAGCGTATGATTATATGTTAGAATCAAATAATAGAGGTCAGTGGTTAGAATGCACACCAAAAAATCTCAGCTAACACTAAATTGAAAATAATTCAGTTTTATAATGCGCCTGTTTGTCAAAGCCACCAAAGCATGAACCACAGTTCATGCTGGTAAAACTGTGGGGTACTAATTAACTAGTAGATAGTTTACCATCTGCATACCGTTGTATTAATGGAGATAAAATAATTTAAGTTTTTCTGAAGTTACATTTACTATAGTTGGTTGAATAACTACTGATTCCAATATATGAAAAACACAGATAAATCAAGTTCTTTTACTTTATACTTGTAATGGATGTTGTACCTGTATATATTGTTCAGTCAGCATGGGTGGTGCAATTATAAGTGATGTTACAGCACCAAGCATAAGTTCAGCTTCCCCACGTGCCACTGCTAAAGCTATAAGACAGGAACTGCTAATTGCTGTGATTGCTGTAGGTCTTTCCAGCCGACCATTAACATCAATGCCGCTGGACACCTCCACCAGCATGTTGTGTATGTTTAGTATAATCTGTGCAAGAACAAACAAAATTGTCAAGGCCGCTTTGTATACTTATACATAACCTAATACTTGTGTAAAATTAGCAGATTGATTATACAAAACTTTCAAAAAGACAAATTTATTCTTAGAAAAAAGGTTATCTGGCTGCAGAAAAGCAAATTTTTGTCAGCAGCAAATGTGATACTTATAATCTTTTTATTTATATTATAAATAATTACTTATTATAATTAATTATTTATTATTTATTATTATGCTGATTACAAATCTTCATATACTTTCATAATATAATTCTTGTGAGTAATTTTGGTTGAGTGTTGGTAAAGGGTAATAGCTCAACAAGTTGCAGAGCTAAAGTTGGAAAGAGGGATGATGGTCACATAGCTTGGGGAAACGATGTTGGGTCCTCCATTGGACATTATGATGATGATGAAAGGTATGAAAGTTGGCAAATGGCAAAATTTTACCAGTCAATAATTGAATATTCTATTATAATTGAATATACTACTCTATTCTGTAAGTATTTTACATACAAACTTTAGGATACTGAGTTAAGATAATATATGAATATTTACATCCGGTGGTTCAGTTCCAAGGTCTTCAGGTGGGTGCCCTTGCAGAACATCCAATAAAGCCTTAAGTGATTGTTCACATAAGTCTGCATCTGTATACTTGGCCTGAGATATAAGAGCAAAAACAGTACGCAGTCCAATCCCTGTAATCTGAAATTTAAAAACATTATATTTTTTTCACGGAAACTGAAATACAATTAAGAAACAAAACAGCTGAAAAACATCAGAGATAGATACCTTTGAAACTTTTGTTACTGGTACTGGTTGAGGAATGTCTTCAGTTTCACTGTCATCAGATAAGTCAAGCGTTGCAGCCTGTAGTTGACGACAGCGAGCTAGAATGGTTCTACGGACGGTAGCATACACAGCAAACTGTGAAGGGTTGGCTAAAAGAGCTGGAGCGTAACAAATTGCAAGAGCATTTGATACCTTTAATCTTTTCAATATATCCTTTTTATTGAGTCTCTTTTGTGGTTTCTTATCAGTTCTTCTGAAAATAATAGCATTTTTTTTTTAATTACAGTGCTATGAAACACGCCATCCAGTTAACTGATTTGTGTGCAATACTTTTCCCTTTAGTAGTTTATTTTTAAAGAGGCAAAAATATTTTAATTATTAATACTATGTTTATCAAGTGAAATAAATTTTATCGTAAATCACTAAATCTTATCCTATAGCACTAACTATTGGTTTTAAATTTATATGCTGCTTAATTAAAAAAGTAAAACCTCTATGTGCTTGTAAACAAAAATAACCTAGAATAGCCTATGTACCAAAATAAAAGTAAATAAAATCCAAAATGTCTTCAAACCACTGCAACAAGGCATAGTACCTAAGATGCTGGCAGCATTGCCCCATTGAATGGCCAAACTAATTTTTTGGCCAAGGTAACTGACAAAATCCAGGACTAGGATCACCAGTAGACTAAATATTTTTTTTGACAACGATACTGCCATCACGGTTTTATATGCGCCTCTTAGCCTGCTCAGCACTGGTAGCAGCACTATTGACCAGGTTGCCTGGATGTGTGATGCAGCTAAGGTATCATCCCAATCAAGCGGCCTTCCCAGCCTTCACGAAATTAAACAAATTCAACATATAATCACCTGGTACCACTCCAACATAGCGCCCGAAAAAACTTTCGGTAATTATCAGGGTCCATACATTTCAATTCCGGTTTTTTAATTTTCATATCCATTTTGATGTTTGTTTTGGTGACAATTTATACCTGTAAATTGTCAATTTTGTATAACACGTTCGCGTCACATACGTCATACGACATCGATTTAAATGTTAAACGGCGCAAGGTCACCCGCCGACATCCTTTAAACAGTCCTACCTATTACGGTGGAAGGCCTTAGTTCGTCTGTAATAAGAACAAATTCCTGTGACATGTAATTTTTGCGCCGCAATAGAGAAGATTCTTGTAGTTTATACCGCCGTCTGTACCTCTATCACATTCGTTTGTGGGCCTACACACACAAACATTTGTACGTTTGCACGTACGCGCGCAACGTCGCGTCGCGTCTTTGCCGTCAACTCTTGTACCGCTGTTCCTTGGAAAGTCTGGCTACGCGCAGCGACGAGAACTTATATGTTTGTGTTGTGAACATTGTGCAACTGATACGGTTTACGTAATATTTCGTCCAAAAAAGCTAGTAAAAGCAACAATATTGAATATTATGTTATTACACACTTTATATTAGCTTGTATGTTTGTTTGTAACAGACTCCTTAGGGCGCGATTTTGACCCACTTTAAGCGGCCTGATTTCATTCAAACTTTGCACACCTGTCAAAGACCGATGACAATGCGATAATTCGATTAAAATATCCGCTTATCCCGATTAGATTCGCCAGGATTCATAAATTTCTTTCCGCATACTTTGTATGAGAGTAAGAGAGATAGAGCGAGTGCGCGTCATAAACTTTAAATAAGATAAACCTTTCGGAGAGTGAACCTGTGAAGCGGCTGCCTCATCTGAGAAAGACAACAGGCGCCCGATTTGCCCACAGATGAGAACTAAAAAATAGAAAATAAATCAATAACTATGGACAATATGCATGCACCCCACGCTTTTTCCAATAATTTACATTTACTTCTCACTGACACTATTCTTAATGCAAATTAATTAAATCTTATTTTCTATTTTTTAGTTGGATTTTCTATAAAAGCATGTTTTTTTGTTTTTTTTTTTTAATTTTACTTGGGAATGTGAACCATCATTATAAGTAGGTAGTTTATTTACAAATAAGCCTTAACCTTATTATGCATTATTTTAGATGGATAATAACTAAGAGGATTTATTAAAATTTTTTGAAGATATGTCTTTGTCAAGCAGCATGTCAGATCTACGTAGTCATGGTCAGTGAGTCAGAAGGAACCTGGCACGCAGGAACAACAGAATAAAAACGGGTCTTGGCGCTTATTGGACAGATTCCACATCCAACAATGAAGATGATAATGAAGAGCTTGAACAGAAGGTACTCATCTTCAGTAAATAATCTTCAAGCAAACTCATTTTTATTGTCTGATGTGGAAAAAGTCAACCACATTGTATGCTAGAAAGAAAATGTCTTTGCTAATTAGATAATATTATAATGTTATAGTTTGAGTTCATATCGAAGTTCAAAGTTGTTATAGTAGTTTTTTATAATTTTATGACGGTAATACAAGGTTGTTTGTTTTTAATTTTATATTTGTGTTTTTATTGTGATTTACTGCTTTTTATTGTAATAGGTTTTGATTAAACTTTTTTCCTAGCCAATTGTATCATATTAATCCTTTGAGACAAAGTAGATGTCTATAACCATTGCGTAGGTCAGCTTGCTAGGTTAGTCTAATAATATAATTAAAATGAATTAAGACTCCAGAATTTCAACTAAAATGAAATGCTAACAGGATTTTTTTAATAATTCCTATTTTTAGGTTCTTTTTGCTACTTATGGTTGGATACATAATTTTAATTTGGATAAATAAGCCATTACACTAATTGTCATTGATTTGTCATTGTTTGCTGAGAAGTGGAATTCTGTTTAAGGTCTATGTGAGCAATTTTTGAATATCAAGCAACTCACATGGTCTTTGCCAATATAGATAAGACGATCTTCAACATCAAATAAAGTTGTAATAATATATCCTCTCAGGCCATTTTTTCAATACTATTTTTTTACATATGTCCTTGCATTCAGCATCTTTTCCACAACTCAGTTTGTGGAAGACAATGGAACGCTGATTTACTAACTGCAGTTTATGCTTCAGGCTATACCAAAGAACTACGTACTTACTCCTCCATAAATAAACACCAAGAGATTAAAAACTACTTCGAGAAATTCACACTAGAGAATAGTTCTAAGGATAATTTTCGCTGAAGCAAATTTAAAAATTGACACTCTTCCTAAATAGCGATTTATTAGTTGAGACGTATAATGCCTATTAAACAGTAAACGCAAGCCATCATTATAAGAAAATACTTCTAGTAGAAAAATTATACACTTAATCACAAAATGTAAATTTTTCTATTAATATAATAAATCAATAATTCCAATAAGTCATTAACTGTTGCACGTACGTTTGAGCAAAAGTAATATGTTATCAGTCGCAAAGGCCTTTCTATTTTCTTTTAAGTGTATGAGTATCCTGCTAATAAACAGTTCAATTTAAAAATGGCAAAAATATTAGTCGAAAAAATTATCTTTTCCAGACGATTAAAAATTCAATCAATATGAAACCGCAAAAAAAAAATCCAAAAATAATATTGAATACCTTGTTAACGAATTTCGTGTCCTTCATTATTCTTTGGTGTCTTTAATAGCTTTACACGTAATTTAAAAAAAATTGTAGCAAACTAAAAACCCCCATTACATGCCACCATTTGCTCACTAACAAATTTTTGGTTCGTAACGTCAAAAATCAATAACGGAAACCTCAGACCTCAGACTCAAAGTCTCAGGCCTCAGACGATAACCCATGGCGTGTATGTAGTGGAACTGAATGGAGATGATATACTTCAGTGTATACCACGTGAACAAAAAATTTATCCTAGCAATCCTGTTTAGTAATTTTAACAACAAAAGCTAAGCGGTGGCCACCTGACAGACAGACTATGTTTACTAAAAATATGTTTTGGACTTTAAAGATACCCCGGTCAAAATTTTCCAAATATATCTTCCAGTTACAGTCTTACTATAAGTATAGATATTTTATGTCAGCATTCTAAATCTGTGCAAATTCACAGTCATAATTTTCAGTTTCATAGTGTATACGCCTAGTTATGACTGCGGTGCAATAAAATTACATTAAATTCCATAACGACAAATATTGAAACTTCATAACTATAGCTCGATAATAATTAAAAAATCTGCCTCAGTAGCAAACCGCAGTCATTTGAATATCACTTTTTATTACGGTCGAAAGAGACACAATTATAATTTAAAACCTTTGAAAAGAAATGTCTAGAAAACTTTGACTCAAAGCGCAACTACATATAACTATACAAAGGTCAAGTGTGTTGCAGTTAAAAAGCAGTGGTAGTTAAGTTAGAATTTAGGCTTACTTTCAGCGTGACCATGTTCTTACCCCGGCACGCGCCGTTTTAAGCAATTAATTATCACTTGCTTACACGATGAGAAAATCATCGTGTGTCTGAGAGTTCTCCAATTTGTCCTCAAAGGCATGAGAAGTCTACCAATCTAGACAACGTGGTGGATTACGGCCGAAACCCTTGAGTAGCAGACACGTTAATTTTAAAAACCTAACCGGACAACTCTAAAATTCAATATATCGTACGCAGTATATTACATACCGTAAAAATAAATACCGACATAGACTATTCAAAATAAAGTTGATTTTTTTTTAACAATTTTTTCAGTTCATTTTATCCAATGATTCTGCTCTTTTAACCTTGCCCCTATAGTGGACTATTTCACACACTACATTTATATTAGTGAAATTATTCTTAGAGATTATTCCATACAGAAATTGGCCTACAGTTTTTAGATTTTATTTGACAAAACTAATCGACTGCCACCCATCACTAGCAATATCGAATCTTGTGGCAACCTACATAATTACGAATAAACATAGTACTAGTGTCTCTTTATGGTAGCCCAAAAGTAAATAGACTAAAAATAATGCATTTCATTGCTATTTTAGTCCTGATTCCATGTATTATTAATAGTTCCTAGCTACGGACACTTATTTGACTTGAAGACCACAGATTAATCGTTCTAGACTTTACTGATAGACTAGCCAAAAACTGCCGATACTTTGTTATCGATAGTCAAGGTGAATTCTTATTATTATTATTACGGAAAAGCATATATTGAGCTGGAACTACTTATAAAATTAAGAATACTTTGTTAGTACCGTCGGAGAGTCAGAAAATTTAGAAGTTATAGTGGTCTAGAATTTGACTCGTTCGACTTTAGTCCCGGTTATTATAACTAACATGTTCTAAAAATCGTTAAAGCCCACCAACCCCGTATGTAACTCTTTTTTTCATAAAAGTAGCATTCTTCGCCTAGCGACTTTATCATTCTCATGATTGGCACTTGCGCTAACCTTCATTTGGCTCCACCGAAAAAACTTATTTAGTGCGACTAGTAGTGGTGAAGAGCATGAGAAGTGGCATGAGAAGTGAAGTGTACACATAATACCACTGCTCACTTTCCTGCCTTCTGCCGGAGAAGAGATAGTAAATTTCTCGGGCAGGTTTCGGGTCCGCTGTGATCTAAAATCGAGAGTGCTTGTGAAATAAACATAAAAAAGGCTAAGGAAATTAACATAAATAATGTCAAAAGTGAAACCATTAGACACTATAACGAACAAATACACATGATTTATTTTTTAGTTATATAGTTATTCCACGCGTTACAGGCGTTTTTTGCCCCCCGCATCGTCACATAAGGAACTTCGTTCCAATATCAGGTTCTAATAAATATAAGTAAGTAATGCATTAAAAATATAATCTAAGAAGTGCAGTCGATGCACAATATTATTTCAAAGCGGCAAGTACAGATGGCGTTGTTCTATTTTGGTTTAAAAAAATATAAGCGAATGGGCACACAGGCGAATGCGCTAAAAATTAAAATATTTATTCTTGTCTCCTTGTCACACTCACAGTCGGTATTATCTTCAGCACAGACCAAGAAAAAAACGTTCCATGTAGTGTCATTATGAACAGACTGTGTGTTTTTATTAATTTATAGCAGACCCAAATGTTTTTGTGAAAATCATAACTACGACAATAATGTGTGCCGAACCTTTTATACATGACTAAATTTTTGGCGTCTTTGAGTCACCACGGTTAGTAATAAATAGGTACTAAATTGATGGCTGTCTGAGGTTATTTGTTGTGACATGTTGGTGTAGATATATCTACAACAATTTGTCATCGCCGATTGTTTTAATTAAAATATCTTGTGTAATTTTATAAATCAAATTTAACCAATTAACTTGCTCGTAATATGTGCTGTTTTATCAACACTGACCGATGATTTACGTAAACATAATAGGATGTCCGCAGTGCTTACACCCCTGTTCTTTACTTGGCGTTGGTCTTTCGCTCTGTAAAGAAACGAACATCATTTCCATTCAATGTTCTGAAAAGCATATTAAGGTGCATCCGTTACGCTTTTTTGTTATATCCTACTGCTTGTATTATAATTTTTTTATAACTATTTTTTATTTTTATATTATTATAATGCATTGTTAGGAGCTAATTATAAGTTTTGTTTTATAAGGTAAGTATTAAAGTGTATGAATTATTATTCTTTGTCTTCTTTGACGATGATAATAACTTTAATGATTAAATTCTGATGCCATACTTTCATGTTTTAACACACTAGTTTTTAGTATTGGGTTATAAAAAATGTATGCTACTTTACTCAAAGATATATTATTATTAATTATCATCTATATTCTGTGGTGAAATTACAGTTAGAAATGTAAAAAAGGTGAAAAAAAATCAAATAAGTTTAATTTATACAAATGTTTAGATATTTCTTATTGAATTTTTGTTTTACTTCTTTTCTCTTCAATTATAAATATATAAAGCTGAACAGTGATTGTTTACTTACATTAAAAATGAACAACCAAGTACTTTGCCCGTTGAATTTTGTTTGGGACTGCATTTCTAGATAATTATTAATTTAATTTGGTCACTAAGAGCTCAGCCTCATTAGTGTGTTGAATGTTATACGTTTATGCTGCATTGTTTTCCGATTTAATGTGGTATGTCATATAAATGATATGTTTGTGATGTTGTGAATCATATGAGGCTACAATGTGTAGATCCATTGCAACAACATAAAGCAACCCAGTAATGAGGCACCACACTATCGGCAGAGCCAGGGTTATTTTGTTAAAACACTATTATACAATGTTTCTTTTGTCCACATGCAAGGCTCGTCACAAAGCCTCCGTGAAGAGGGCTAGTGATGGAGGTCGGCGCGCGTGCTTTGGATGTATTACCCCTGCTGCAAGAGAGGGTTGCTTCACTCACGGGTGGCCGGGACCGACGCGGCGGACCTATCATATGGTTTCCCGCAAATTCAAGACGCGATCGCGTCACACCAGATGACTATCGGCGCTTGTTACATTACCTTATTAGTATACCTAGGTAATATTCTTAGCCTATGAAATTTTGTTTTTCCTAATGGAGTACAGACTAGAATCTGGAGTCTCATAAATTTTAACTTATGTTATGTTAGATGTTTATTCCAAAATTTATTATGTGGTTTATTTAAAATAATCACTAGCAAAGGCTCTGCTAATGCTGGCAGAAGTCCTTGAGCTAAGTGGAAAGATTAAAGAGCAGGCACCATCAATTTAAAGGGAGACCATCAGACTTGTCTTCACAAGGGTGGCCTATTCTCTTCTAAATTAAATATGACTAGTAGATAATGATTGTTGAAAGTGAAGAATTTGATTAATAGATAGGGAATGTTCACTAGATGATCACTCTAGTATTCATAAATTTTTCCAATCATAGTAGTAGTAGAGTAGTAATATAAATATGTAGCTTAACTGATAATGAAGTAGAAATTTTAAAGACTTACATGATTTGAAGGTTTTGTTAATTTATTTTATGTAATTTTTTACAGTGAAACAGTGAGATCCCATGGCTTTATTATTTTAATTGATATGAGAGGTTCAGCATGGGCAGCAATAAAACCTATACTAAAAGTATTGCAAGAGCACTTCTCCTCATCCGTCCATCAGGCACTTGTAGTGAAGCCTGACAATTTCTGGCAAAAGCAACGCACAACAATAGGAGCACATAAATATAAGTTTGAGGTAATTGCTTTATAAAAAACTTTGTTTATCTAGTCTTCAATTTAAATGCAATGGTGAATCACATTTGTAGACCAGTTTTTTAAATTTTTTATGTAATTGTGAGATGCGTTGGCTAAACTAATATTTTTCAGTAAATATATACAATAGTTACTTTGCTATTAATCTTAGAAAATACATTAGCGATAATAAAATTTTGGTAAAATTACAATGCATAATCTTGGGCAAAGTATAAAGAGTATTTGAAAAATCAGCATATACATTATTATCGAGTTTAGCAGTAACATAAATTTAGTTCTTTCTAAAGACATAGAAGTAAGTAAATGGCAACTTAAAATATAAAAAAGATTTTGGGTTTTACCTTTGAAGTCCAAAAACTTAGTTTTATACAATTTTCTTTTATGACATGTTTGTAAATTATAATGCATATTATTTCAGACTACTATGATTAGCTTAGAAGCACTGCCCAAAGTCATAGATAGTACTCAACTCACACCAGATTTAGATGGTACCTTACAATATGATCATGCCCAATGGATTGATCTGCGATTGGTAAGTTGAATGGTTTTAAAATATTTTATCTGTGTACACCTTCATACTGATGGCGATTTATATTAGCTTATGGATGGAACGTGGATCCATGCATGGCGTCATTTGCATTGTACATTTAATGAAACCCTAAATTTGGAGTTTTTTTTAGCATTCAATTCTGATAAATAGGATTTATTTTCAACTTAAGTAAATTTCAACTTTGACGGCCGATTGGCGCAGTTCGTAGCGACCCTGCTTTCAGAGCCCAAGGACGTGGGTTCGATTCCCACTACTGGAAAATGTTTGTGTGGTGAGCATGAATGTTTTTAAGTCTCTGGATGTTTATATGTATATTCTAAGTATTTGTGTCTATAATTCATAAAAATATTCATCAGGCATCTTAGTTAGTACCCATAACACAAGCTACGCTTACTTTGGGGCTAGATGGCGATGTGTGTATTGGCGTAGTATATTTATTTATTATTTAAGTAACCCAATTCTTTGTTAATTTTTATCATTATCATTATCAATTAACCTCAAACAAATTGTGAAATACACAGTTATTTTACAAATTAAACCATATGTGATATTTCTTAAAGAATCGCTCCTGTGATTGAAAATATGTTATTTTACAGTAACTATTTATTTAAAATGAGGCATTTGTATAAAAATGGTACATGTCATTTTCATTATTCTTGTATAGGCTTTAGAAGAGTTGATGTGGCAAGCGGGGGAATTGCTAGATCGATTAGATGATTTGCAAGAGGATGTGGCTCGTGCTGACTTCGCGGATGACGTCACGGGCGCAAGGAGGGCTATAGATGCACATGCAGACATCAACAAGAGACTTGCCAAAGTGCCTGTAGATGAGCTAGAAGCTCAGGGTAAGATAATAATGTTTTGTATGTGTAAAGTGGTCCACAGCTGACATCTTGTCACATCTAAATTTTAATAAACAGAATTTGTAGGCAGCCTGCAAATAGTAATCAAACTAAAGCTCAGGCTTCAGAATCTGATAGAATAGAAAAGTTCTTTTTTATTGTTAGAACCCTCGCATTTGGCTTTAGTTTAAAACTAAATATTTAGTAGTTGTAGACAAATCCTTACGTACAACGGACTGTTCCGAAAAACCAAGTACGGAGGCAGGCTCGGAACAGAAGAGAGCTTAATAATACTTTATTTTAATGATAAAATAGTTTATTAAAGCAAGCGTAAAACGATAGGATGTAATGTTTTTAATTAAATGCGGTTTAAAAGTAGCAACCTTCGGCCCAAGCGTAAAACTAACACCTTGACTTTAATTATCAAAATACTACACATGTATCATCATTTTATAAATTACGACGTTAAAGTAAATGTTAAACGAACGGTATTAAGGCAACCGTGAAACCGTCCGCGTCGTGAAGATATTACGTTTTTAACAAAACACTTTTGCATTGTCATGTCATAAAAATTAACGTTGTCTATAATACTTATGTAAAATATGATTTCCTTTGTATAGAAAGCCGTGCATTGTTCGTTTGAAAAAAAGTACCTTGCGATACTAGTATGCCAAAAATGTATAAAACATTATATCGTGACTTCTTAGTTCTTACGCCTGAGTGGCTTGCAACCGGTAAAATGGTAAAAAGAGTAGACCGGAGCGACGGCAGAAGCGCCGTGCATAAACTGCAACAGTTCGATTTATTTTTTCGCTATGCTCAATAAAATTTAGCTGTTTTTCATCAGTGCCTTGTTTGCGTGAATAATTATCGGACTAATAACTATTAATTCTCTTTACGTTCGAGGAGTGTTCAAGTGTCAGTGCAATGTTGCAGTGATTGTTTCATAATCATAACATACTGAAGGATGTTGTCGAGTCGACATGTGCTTTGATTGTCTGCGAGGTTCCGATTCTAGTCGTATGTTATTTTGAATTTGTTATACAAATACTAAAGCAAACGAATTATCGTGTTTTTTTTTTACCAATTTTTTACTTTACTAATAATGTAAAAAATTAGTGAAAACTGCAATTTATTCTTCCGTTACGAATTATTTTATATTTGATTTGTTTTCCACTCATTAATTATAAATTTGTAGGCATATTTTCTATTTTTATATATTTTAAATTCCAGTGAATGGATGCGTCGATATAAATAGTACCTCGATTTGTATTTTAATTGTTCAGTATATTTGTTTAGTTGTTTGATTTTTGCTATAAATAACTGGCTAAAACTCCGCACTAAGTTCAGAAATAATTCGTCAGGTATAAAAAAATATTTTTACACGCAAATATATCGTATTTTCACACGACCTTTTGCTTGATAACTTCACCCTGTGATAACGTCTTGTGTTTTTCTATATAGTCTGATTTATAATGCATACCTTCTTGTAGTTGAATGATTATTGCGTGGTTATAAGTGAATAGAAAAGTTTAAATTGTGATTATCTACTAGGAGTATCTCTACTTGATCAAATCAAAAATAAGGAGATCCGTAGAAGAACTAGAATTACTGACATAGCTCAGCGAGTCGCGAAGCGGAAGTGGCAATAGGCAGGGCACATAGCTCGGAGAACCGATGGGGACGTTGGGGTCTTAAAGTGCTGGTGCGACCCCACAGCGGTAAACACAGCGTAGGTCCGCCCGAACGAGGTGGACAGATGACATCAGGCGAGTCCCTGGGAGCCACTTGAGGCAAGCGGCCCAGGAGCGTGTATTGTGGAACTCCCTATAAAAGACCTATGTCCAGCTGTGGACGTCGATTGGTTGAAATGATAATTTAATGATAATCGGATGATGAAGACCGTCGCGTCGCTGTCTAGACGATGTGTGTGTGTATTTACCACGAGATCAAAGGCTTCCACTATTATATCTCTTCTTTATACTGTAGGCTGTGGATGTATGTTTGGAATTGTAATTTTGTGCCTCAGGCGAACGCGTAGTCCAGCGGCTTGAGTCGGCCGCAGCGGCATGCGCAGAAGCCAGTGGCGGTGGAGCCACGGAAGCCGCGTTCCACTGTGGCTCGCCGGCCGCCTTGCGCGCCCAGCTCTCGGCCGTAAGATCGGCCCACGCCCACGCCCACAAACTGTGGCAACACAAGAAAATGCAGCTCGACCAGTGCTTTCAGCTCCGGCTATTTGAACAGGATTGCGAAAAGGTATCAAATGCAAGATATCTTTCGGGGGAAATCTTCTTATGAGATGCCTGGCTTACCGGGCTAAAGCTCTGTTTATGTGGGATTCTTTCCGACACTATTTTTAGTGGCATTTCAAGTCCGTACTACAAATTGGCATTAACTTATTTTTGTCGGTGATAGAGCCAAAAGGTGTGTGTATGCTTTAAACGTCCAGAAGAGCAGAAAAAGTGAAGGGATATCTTATTTTAAGTGGAAATATTCTTATTATAAATAGTTGCTTATCGCAACTTCCATCGTGTTTGATTCCGGTTTTATCAATTCCCGCGGAAACCGTATGTTTTGCGTGGGCTTACAGTACGTATGGTTCTGTTCAGTTGTTAAGTTTTTTACTCTTTAATTTATAACATTAGTACTGGAAATCACAACTTTTACAAAACAGATAACTCTAAGCTTAAACGAACACTACCGATAACTCTGTTTGTATGTACAAAGATAGCTAAATAGAAAAAGCTTCTTACGATTAATAATATACCAAATTTTGTTCATATGATTTTACTCAGTTATACCTTTTTTCTATTGATCATTAAGACAGCAATTTTATCTTGATACAGATGCTGGAATGGATCGTTAATCATCGCACGGCATTCCTGGCAACTTACGTAGAGATTGGTCGCTCGTGCTCCGCAGCTAAGCGCCTACAGGAAGAACATGCCAGGTAAATGTTAATTGATTTTAACGTACTACTATAGGGGCCCCCGCTACTTCGTCTACGTACATTTTCTGAATTCCCGTGAGATTTAGAAGTCCGTCTCCAAAGAGCAGGCTACAGAAAGATCGAACGATCATTTCATTAATTATAAAGTTACATAGCCAGTAGTAAGATAGCCATCTTTAAAGAATACCGTTAAAAAACTTAAAAAATAAAAACTAAACATTAATTAGGTATGCGACTGACATTATTACCACACCAAAACTTTTACATTTATTTTTATTACTTCGAATAGAACAACATAGATTTATGTCTGAATGAATTAAATCTGTTTGAGTGCTACTGCTACTAGAAAGGCACCCTCAAAGTGGAGTTTATCTATGTGCTATAATAGATAAACCCCGCTTTGAGGGGTGCCTTTTTACCAGAATTGGACGCGCGATGTAGAAGCAGTGAGCGATGTCAACTATGCTAAAAAGTAACCAATTTCTCAATTCTAAGTAAGCATACACCTCCTAGCTAACATATTTTGCTACCTAAGCATGCATTTCTCTATAAAACAGCAAGGTTCATCGTTAGTCCACCAGTGCTTAGCTTACCTAAGCTATGAAAACATAACATCTTTATTAGTTTAAAGCATATCTAGCCTTAACTATACAGATCAGCACAACTCCAGTGGAAAATCAGTCTTAGCTGTGTGGGTGTTAAAAATAATTTAAAATTAATAATGCTCTTAAATCTCAGTAATGAGAAATCTCGGCTTATTGTATTAATAAACTTTAATTGGCTTCATATTATAAAAGGAAATGGATGTAGTTGTAGCAGTGAAATCCAGATTGTTATGAAACTGGTTATTATATTTCACGTAGTCAATTAAATTTTTACTGTTGCTAAAGGGATATCCTTTTACTTATTTATAATTACTGCCTCATATTGTTCACTTCACCTTAAACGAATGCTGACAGTCTAACCTTACATTACACAGTTACATGGTTACATGCGTATGTATGTGTATATATTGTATTTATTGCTGCCAATTCTGGGGTTTAACTAATAATGCTTAAAGCAGTATTATTATAAAATGTTTGTGTCCTTCCTAGCTGCTCCCGCAGGAACCTTTAATTTTTCCAGGATGAAAAGAATCCTATGCCTGTTATTAGGATTCAAACTATTTCTATGCAAAATTTCACTAAGATAGGTTAAGTGGTCAAGCCTTGCAACGAATATATCAATTGCTATTTTTGAACCCTTCCAGAAACTTGAACCGGCAGCTTTTCCGGGAATTATTTAATGTCTATCTCCATGATGCAAGTTTCATTAAAAACGGTTCAATAAACAGACACACTTTCGCATTCATAATTTTAGTATGGGTGCTTATGATGCTTCACGTCCTAAAAACCTCATACTAATACTCTAAATAAACACAGCATGGCCCTGTGTGTACACAAATCTCTAAATTAAATTATTCCTAGGCTTAAAATATTCCTCTTCACACTCATTATTTTTAGTGTTCTTGTGGAATTTTGGGCAAAGATAACTCTAGATTTCGATCTGCCAATTTAGGTTATTTTAGATATTTGTGACGAAGACGAACAAAATCCTTTACGATGCCGCGTACAAACTAGGGGTTTGGGGGTTATATAACTTTAATAGGTTAAATACCATCTTAGCACTGTATTAAAATAAAAATAAAAGTTTATTAAACCGCATAAGACAAGCTTGAATCCTTCTACAATGCTATAACTTAAGATTATCGTGTATAAGTTCTAGACTGCAATCGAACTGACTTACTGGCTTTAGTAGAGTAAGTATCATATCATCTTAGAGACTGCATCATAACTTATCATCAGAGTGCCAAGTTTGAGATTTTCTATCTACATTTACTTCGCGCGAATGTTAACTGAAATTTATGGGATATCGGAAGAGCTCCACCTAGTAACAGTATTGTTTCCTAGTATTGTAACTATATGGCGCTCCGATACCATATAAATTATAGTTAACTTTCTCGCGATCAAATTAGTAAATGTAGGTAGACAATCAACAGCTGACTTGAAATGGAATGACAAAAATAAATGTAGGTCCAGTGACGATATGTTATGTGACACTCGTTATGTTTGCCAGGTTTGCGGCCGCGTGTACGGGCGGTGGAAGGCCGAGCGTCGCTCGCGTCACTGCCGCTGCTCGCAGGCTTGCGGACAAAAGACATTACGCGGAACCACAAATAACAGCACTTGCGCATCGACTTGAACGCGCCTACAAACAGCTATCTGCAGGTTAGTTGACCATCCCCTCGAGGTCGATGTGATGACTCTTAACAGCCCCTGCATGTTTAAAAGGAAGGAAACATATTTATTTATGTCATCTTTTCTCTAGAGACAATTGGTAAACTTTACGATACTTTACTTTACCACTTAATAATTTTATTATAATATATAGCTGTATTACGTTTAAATTATGTAACCACCTTTTACACTGTGTATCTTAATTAGTTATTGATATATGTACGTTTAATTATATATGTTAGTTTAATTTATTATTATTATAGTTGTGGATTTATTTTTGTTAAACTAAGCATTTAAATTAAAATATTAAAATGTGGTCAGTGGATGGCTAATTATTTCCGTGGTGTTACCTGGTACAAGGTGCCAACTGAAAATCAGCGCTGTATGCTCACTGGCGCATGCAGCACAATGCTGAGCTGGCACCTTTTTTCTAGGTTGTGCCACAAATAACATATGTGGTGTTGTGAATATTGTAATGTGTGGCGCAATGTAAAAAATATTTTTTCTTTCTTTCTTTCTTTTTCTTATTTGTTTTTCAAAGAAGAAATTTGAAAACCGAACCTAAGGACACTAGGAATTGTATAAATCTATTTCGGCATGAACTAGTTAAAATTAAATCTGTAGTTGCATCGAAATTGTAGTTTTTTGCAGTTTTCAAGGAGTTAAATATTATTAGCTTTAATGGAAGACATCGTGAGGCAACCTTTCATAATGTACTAGAGTGTGTGTGAAATCTACCAACCAGCACTTAACAAGCGGACTACTGTACAAACTCTTCTCGCTTTGAGAGGACACTCGTGCCTTGTATTTGGAAGATAATGGCTTGGTGGTGATGATGATTTCTGTATAGGTTTGGAGGAACGTTCAGCAGTGCTATCGCTATCGGTCGTGTTCCACCACAAGGCGGAAGCTTACGCGAGCGCTGTAGGTGGATGGGGCGCTCAGTGTGCCGTCGCCCTCCAATTGGCAACGGGTGGGCCAGGGGCGCCCCCCTGCGCCGACCCTCGAGCTCTCGAACAACATGCGCAAAGACACCGGCAACTTTACGAGCACATGTGTCAAGCTTACACTGAGGTGAGTTTAAAGCAGAAGTCATAATTCATTTATTTCAAGTAGGCCTAAGCACTTTTGGAACGTAAAGTCTGTCTGTTTATAGTGACTACCGCCGGGTCACGCAAATTCTTAAAGCAGATTCTTACGAGGAGAAGCCGGCAAGAAAATCAGCAGTTGCTCCTTTCAAACTTCAGCATTTTACAGTGATTATTTTGTCTTGCAATTTTAATTTGTTAAAAAATCATTCACCTTGCAATGGTTTATAGCAATAATTGATGGACCAAGCAGATAGCCGATCTGATGGTATGGGGAAAACTATCGCCTATACACAGCAAGGCTTCGCTGTGCATTAAAAAAACACCTCTTACAATATGTCGCATTGTGTCTATAAACCTGAGGCGTAGCCTTCTGTGCCTGTGTTTGCACCGTCAACCATGCCTTTCAGTCGGGAACACAGCAATGCTGTTTGGCAGCAGAAATAGTCATGGCGATAGTACTTCCCCAGTCTGTCACAAAAAGATCTACTACTGCTAAAGGCTCAGAACCGGTCTTAATTTCAGGTCTATTTTTCTTAGTAAATAATCGGTTAGAATTTTGTGCTTTATTTTACCGGTTACTATCTAATTTTTTTTTAAATAAACGTTTCAGACATTAAAAGCGTTACCCTTTTAAGAACGATGAAACAGTTTCTATGTTTAAGCAGTTATTTGTTTTTTTCTTAGAAAAAAGTGTCCACGTGTTGCAAAAGAATTTAATTAGAGAGAAAATTTAGACTAATTTCGAAAATAATAGGCGATAAGGCCGTCTCTTGTATTCTACTTCTTTCTTCGTGTTTCTGTTATATTTTATTTTTGTATGTGTATAAAATAATGATGTGGTATACAAATAAAGAGCTAAATAATAATAATAGTAGATTGCCTCATACTCAACGACAACCATCAGGCTGTAATAATATTACAATAATATAAACATAAATATTTACTCTGTGTAATATTTTTCTTTTCTTGTCTACAGGTTCATTCAACAAGTAAAAAACTGCTGTACCAACTTGACCATTTAGTGCAAGTTTGTCATCAGACAGATCCGGCAGACATGGTGAGTCTATAATATTAGTACAACCGCATCAGCAATAATCAGCAATCGTTATATCATGTAAAGTCAATAAGTAATTGGCAATAAACTGTTGAGACTAAAATATCCACAGAAATACCTGTTTTGTGTTGCTCTAAAAGTGCATGAACAGGTTAGTAATGAATTAGCGAGTTGTATAAAAATTGTGTGACGTACGTTCAAAAATCCATAATTATTATACATATATCTTTAACTTCTAGCAACAATCAACGTACGTATGCGTTGGTCGAAGTGAGAACGACATGAGTTACCTATAATCTGATGTTGTTAGGATGCATTTGTTTCTTTGAATAGGACTAATTGGAAACAACTACGTCTGTGTATGAGTTCACCTTAAAGAATGGTCATATGCTGTCGCGGTTCTTTTTTTTTTTTAAATAATTTTATAGAAGAGCCATTTCGTCATATTTGGCGAAGCTTTAACCGTTATTTTGGCGTAACTTTAACCGTTTACGCAGCTCTAAAAAAGAGTTAGTTATCTTACCCGTTTTTTCTACAATATTCAATATAGGTTTTTTCGGTACATGGACTATCCATCACCAAAAAAAAAATCAAATCGAACTAGGAGTTCCTTAGATAAGCGAGTGCAACCAGACAAACTCTTTAGCTTTATAGTATTAGAAGAGATATTCAGAAATGAACACATCTACTGTTCAACAAATAATCGAACTTACTATTAATTGCTTATTGTACTGTTTGAACGTGAAGAAGAATTCTGGTGCACCCGGATGTAGAATCATTGTTAATACGTATTTTCTAAGATGTATTATTCATCCGCACAGAATGAAGGCTCTGTGAGTTCCGCGGGAGGCAGTGGTGGCGATCCGGCAGCAGACTACAGCTCGGGAGCAAATCACGTGCTAGCAGTCATCCATCAGATCCTAGGCCATCACAGAGCACTCGAGTCGCGCTATCACCAGGCGAGACTTAAACTGCACCAAAGACTCGCGCTTCTGCTTTATAAGGAAGACTGTAGGCAGGTTGGTATACATACATGTGACAGACATACATCTGTTCCAAGGTCATCATAAAGTAGTTAAACCGCGCTAACATCAGGCCGTGACTTCTACTCCTAAGACTCACGCTTCTGCTACGTATGAAAGACTAGGCAGGTTGGTAAATCTCAATGTGACTGTCATAAGATCCAAGGTCAACACCGGACTACATAAGTCGCGCTATCACCAGGTGAGACTTAAACTGCACCAATTACTCGCTTCCTCTGCTATATAAGGTATATAGAAGGCAGGTTGGTATACCTCAATATGCCAGCCATCCATCAGATCCTAGGCCACCACAGAGAATGAATATATGAATGAATACACTTTTATTGTACACCACAGAGAATTTTCACGGAGACACAGATAGAATAGCACAATATAACCTTCAGTATAATTTGGCGGCCTCTTCGCTATATAACGATATATAGTGGTCTCTTTGAGACAACCAAAGGCATGTTATGTTGTATTGTCAACAATTACTGCTAAAACTAAAATACTGTAATTTGTTCTAGGTGCTAGATTGGCTAGGCAATCACGGCGAGAAATTCTTAATGAAAAACACTGGAATTGGCAAGAATCTCCACAAGGCTAGGACCTATCAGAAATCTCATGAACATTTCGAAAATGTTGCACAGGTCAGTGGTTTTTTCAATATGATCCTATCAATACATTACCGACCAACTACAGGGCATGGGTCTTCTTCGACAATGAGAAGGGGTTAAGGCCTTAGTCCACCTCGCTGGACCAGTGCGGATTGATGGAGTCCACACACCTTTGATAAAATTATTGAGATCTTTAAGGCATGCAGGTTTCCTCACGATGTTTTCCATTCATCGCTGAAGCAAGTGATGTTTTATTTATTTAAAGCGAACCTAATTTAGAAAAGCGAGAGGTGCGTGCTCGGATTCGCACTCGGCCCCCCAAAAGTGAACTCCTACCCACTGGGCTATCCCCGCCTAAATATAAATGTATACCCTGGTTTTGGTGGGAAATAAGAACATAACGCCAAACAAATTTTGCATCCGCGAGTTCTGTCCGCGTTGTTTCGATTTTATAAATGTCCTGGTGTAACCTTTTTTGACGTGCCAACGTCTTATAATTCGATGGAGCCGGCTGCACGCACGAAAGAACATGACGTATGCGGCGTTACCTCGCTCTAAGGCGTTCCATTCAAGGCTTGAAGTGCATGCGAGATCGCGGACATCTGTCTCTCTCCTACTTGAGTGAGCAATGCGTCCGCGTGGACAGCTTCTATACAATTATACATTTACATGTTTTCGAAGGATGAAGTGCAGTGAAAAGTGAATGTGGTGTTAATTGTTTATAGCAACGATAATATCTATCAGACAAATCAAATTAAAATTTTCTTATTAAAAGGCAACCATTAAAGCAGTATTTTCTTACGATGTTGTCACGTTCAACTATCGTCAGTAAGCCGACTTTACAGACAACCAATTTTTATTATGAAATCTATCTATAAGCTCTAGCTATCTATACATAATTTCACCAAAACCGGTGCAGTGGTTGAGCTAAACAAGGAAAGCAAACAAACACACTAACGCAGTTTAGTAAACAGGAACTGTGAAACAATATAAAAAAAGCTGTTAGAACATTAATGTTTCATTACCTAATGGTATCATAAGTTTTTCAATTAAACTAAGAGAAACCTAGTACACAAAATGTATCTAGACTCACGCAAAACTATCACTATCGAAGGCCGATTGGCGCAGCGGGCAGAAACGCTGCTTTCTTAGTCCAAGGCCGTGGGTTCGATTTCCACAAGTGTAAAATGTTTGTGTGATGAACATGAAGGTTTTTAGTGTTTGGGTGATTATCTGTACATACTAAGTATTTATGTATATTATTCTTAAAAATATTTATCAGTTATCTGAGTACTCATAACACAAGCTACGTTTACTTTGGGGCTAGATGGCGGTATTTATTTATTATATATTTATCACTTTATTCACGTAGGCCTATCACATTTGCCTGGCCTGCTTTAAATAGTTTCGAATAAGGTATATTCAACTGTTTTAATATCTTATCAGAACACATACACAAATGCTGAAAAGCTTCTGGCGGCAGCGGAAGAGCTTGCAAGGTCTGGCGAGTGCGATGCCGAAGAAGTACTAGGCGTGGCGCGGGAACTAGAAGCTCACGTTGCGGCGTTCGCGGCAAGGGGCGACCGACGAAGAAGACGGCTAGATTTGGCTGTCCTACTCTACACACACGAAAAAGAGGTGAAATTATAATACTTTATATTTTATTTATTTATTGCTTTCATTTATACATATATAGCACATAATACTGTAAGTGGGTAAATAGGCTTAGGAACATAAAGCCCCGTCCGGACATAGCAATGTTGTTGAAATTATTTTAAAACTATGCTACTAAGTATTTATAATTATACTAAAACGGGTATTTTTCACTAAGCATATTTGTGAACGTAAAGCAAAAAAAAAGGAATATGTTACATTTTTAGTTTGAAAAAGGAGCATAAATTAGTTCGATTTAGAATTTTAGTTAATTTAATTTAACTTCTACTACTTCACTAGCGGTAAGCCCTCCGGTATTTAGTGGGAGTTTTGATTTCGGATTCGATCCTGAGGGCACTGTGGGAATGTATGATTTCAGAATTTTCTCTGGTCTGTTCCGGCGGAAGGCTTCTGCCGTGGTTGGTTACAACTTGACCGACAAAGATGTGCCGCTAAGCGATGTAGCGTTCCGGCACGATGTTGCGTAAAAACGGATTAGGGTTATGGTTCAATGAAAATTAATCTCTAACAGGTTAGCCCACTACCATCTTAGTCTACGTCATCATTTAATACGAAATGCGATTGCAATTAAGGTCTAATTTATAGTGGAATTAAAAACGTGGTGGGAGTCCGCCGTAGAGTGAAAGGTATAGATATGCAAAATTTCTCCAGGATCGGTTTATCAGTGACACTAAAAGAATTTTAAAAAGGATTTGTGTCGTATTAAAGTTTAAACATTACGTAAACATATTAAAAAAATGTAATATTTAGAAAATAACATTAGTTATAGGTACGTAGTACAATTTCTACAACCACGTCTCGAGTCTCGGCCGAAATTAGTCCTGGGACCCGAGACAACTAAATTTACGAAAAAGCCCGTCCATGCACCCAAAGCGCTAAATTCAACCTGCCATCTGACGATTGTGGATTAGATTGTCTGTTTATAATTTTCGGGCTGTAGATGGTTATTTACTTGCAATTTATTTTGTACAGTTGCTACAATGGCTGGAGACGTTACGGAGTGGCGGCGGCGGTACTGCGGGCGTCACTGACGAAAGCCCCGAAGCGGCGCGGCGCGCGCTCGAACAGTGCGCGCAACATCGCGCCGCCTCGCTCGACGCCTGCGCTGCCACCATCGCCCACGGCGAAGCATTGCTGCAGGACTTAAGGTTAGTTTAGTGCACTATATTTTATTTAGTTTATTTATTTATTCAGAATATTGGTAAGGGTAAATGTGTCGCAACAATTAACGCCCACTTCCAATAATGATATATAGTAATGTGTAGTACCAATAAAACAAAAGTAGAACACACTAAATGCCAATAAAAATTAGAGCCGGGTAAGTCAATTAAACAAACATAAATAAAAATAGTGATTAAGTTTCAAAACCAAAAAAAAATTAATATAATAAATAAATACACTATAACAATACACACATCGCCATCTACTCCCAAAGAAAGCGTAGCTTATGTTATGGGTACTAAGATAAGTGATAAATATTTTTTTATGAATAATATACATAAATACTTATATTATATAGATAAACATCCAGACACTGAAAACATTCATATTCATCACACAAACATTGTCCATTTGTGGGAAGCGAACCAACGGCCTTGGACTCAGAAAGCAGAGTCGCTGCCCACTGCGCCAATCGGCCGTCACTATGCTAACTACCTTAGCTTAAAATTGTTGTATTATTCCATTCGATTTCTGTATCATCTCAACGATTACGATGATCCAACACAATTACCGGCCCACTACAGCAGGGCTAGCACAGGCAGCAGACTAAAATTATATCCCCCGATTATATCCCCTGACGGGGGATAAACGTGTCCACCTGCTAAATCACGTTTATTATTACACATATATTATTTAGATATTATTTCCACGTGTGCGCCTGTGCTCTGAGAGTTGATAGATTAGGAGGATAGGAGAAGATACATTTTCATCCTTTCAACGGGCAGATAATTGTCTCCGGCCCATGCTAGCCGCGCTGGGAGATGCCACAGTGGGAAGAGTTTAGGCCCTAAGACACCACAATGGCCCAGTAGCGTATTGGTCGGCTTCTGACACCGTTGAGAACATTAGAAATCTCAGGCATGCAGGTTTCCTCACGATGTTTTCCTTCAAAGTTGAAGCAAGTGATATAATTCATACTGAAAACGCACATAACTTAGAAAGAGGAGGTTTAGAGGTGCGTCATGGAATTCGATCTCGGCCCCTCGAAAGTGAAGCGGAAATCCTAACCACTAGGGACTAGGCTATCACCGCAATTTCAGTATACAACGAAGCGATAAAAAAGCCATTTTTATTGCAAATTGAGATGGTTCTTGAAGTTGTCGAGTTTGTCATAAATTATATTTTATAATTATTTCAAAGCTTTACACCTTCCTTCGGCGGAAATATCATTATTAATTGATAGTTAAAAAAAAACAAACAACTAAAATACTCAGAGATGTCTCCACATGTAATATTTTATAAAAAAATAATTATAAAAAAAACAAAAAAAATTAACTTCTTTTTGGTTAGAGGTAAATTTGTGATTTTTTTCTAGCTGTACACAACTTGTTAGATTATTAATACTTACATACATTCAATCTCATTTTACAGCACTCAGGCCCGTTACGACTATATTCATGAGGATTAATGATTATTTTAAATAGGTTTAATAGACGGACCACGCATATGGCCCACCTGATGGTAAGAGGAAAGCCTATAAACAAAGCAAACACTTCGCAGGGCATGCAAGGTCCTAGACTCGTGTGCTTGTAATTACACCAGCAACCACGGCCTTCAGACCGTAACACAACATTGCAACAATGCTGCTTAGCGGCAGAAATAAGCGTGGTGGTAGTACTTCCCCGGACGAGTATATCACAAAAACTTCTACTACTACTAAAAAAATATATTAAGTGGGAAAATAATAAGAAACTAGTACGTATAACATGACCATAACCCGGCAACACTGGCGTGCATAAAGGATATGCACAGGGTATGCAGATGATATAAAATAGAGAAAATATCCAATATGTGTTTCTGAATACTTGAGGGTAGGCTTTTTATAACTCTTACAATGTCTTTCCTTAAGTTTTTATAACTCGTACTAGATATTTTGTTCATTTTATATCATCTGCATACCCTGTGCATACCCTCTATGCTCGCCACTGCACGCACGATCTGATGATAAATCGTGGTGGAAGGTCTCCTACACTGAATGAGGACAGTTATCCTTAGTGCTGCCTATCCTTGAGTTGTACCACACAACTCCCGAGCACAGATTTATTGCAGAATTTTACATTCTGTATCCGCTTGTGTCGAGAGGCGATGTATCTTGCAAATTTTTGTTTTCTTGTGCGAGGTCACTATCCTTATATTTATGCGCCCATCGCTAAAGTTATTTATGAGTAAATGCCTCTTTAAAAAATTCCATGATCTATTTTTTACAAAATTAGACCTATTAGGTACATTTTATGTGATTCGCAATGTACAGTAGTTTGTATATACGTAGGAATTAAAAGAAGTGGAGTAACCTATTTAACTATAATAATATGTCGATCGGAAATTCTAACAACAAAAAATATGCTAAACGTTAAACAGAAAGTACCAACTTTATGTATGGATGTGAAGCCTGGAGCATAGAAAACTAACTTTTATACACTCTGTGCGGTGTATGAGACAGGAACAAAAGCATGCGACCTAATTTCTGGTATTATACCCGTGTTGCAAGCTATATGTGCAAACATACAATGTTTTCAGTGAAAGTATGCCAACAGATAATTCCGATGCAACGCTATCAGAAAAGTGTTTAAAAGATCGTCTTTTGAAACTGCACACGAAGTCTTTAACGCGTGAACGGGTAATTACTAAGTATGCAATGTTAGCTATTTGGTCTTTACTTAGTTCTTATAGTTCTGAATAGTTTTTACTCTTATCTTTACAGTTTGAAATCTGCGTTCATCAAATATTTGTAATCAGAAAATAATTGATGTACGCAGGGATTTTCGAAGTTCCAGCGGTACAAACTGATATGTACGACACATCATAATTATGAGTTAGGGTTTTCCTGTCACTGGCGGATCTCTTTTGTATTGAAAATAAATATAAATCTCAATTAGAATATAAATAAAATTGCGTTTTTCATAATTTACATGAATCGTATATTATCATTAGATATAGAATACTAGCTGTTGCCCGCGACTTCGTCGTTTGATTTTGTTTTTTGATGTGGCATTAAATTTAGTTTTAGTTCTAAAGTATTCAGTATCGCTTAGCCTTAAATGAGGGGTTTGCTGCTGTGCTGCCGCTGAGGAGTTCTGTCCTCTATCTCCAACCGCAGTTTGGGTAAAATTAAACACATATTAAAAACTCTTAAAGTACAAAAATAATTATTTAAATCGGTTATAATTTGTCGGAGTTACGGTGAAAAACGTCAAACACTTTCATCCCCTCTCCCAAAGGATCCGAGCCTAATGTCGGGATAAAAAGTATCCTATATTACTTTTAACACTTCCAAGAATATGAGTACAAAGTTTCATGTGGATCGGTTAAGTAGTTTTTGCGTGAAAGCGTAACAAAAAAACTAACGTTGACATCTATAATATTAGTAGGGATTTTTGTTGGCACTTCTAAGTCAATCTGTACATGCTTAAACTAAAGTCTAGATTTACAATGCCCTACGGTTAACGTCCGTTTGAATTTTTTGCCAATACTAAATGTTAAAATACACACATTACTTTAAAGGTCACAGACTGATTACCTGTGCAAAAATAGAACATGATAAATCGATAAAAACTTGTCTTACATATTAGGTTTACGTCGTAATAGATATTTTTTTTAGTTATAAGTTAATCGGAATTAGATCCGCCCTAGATAAAGTTATGCGTTGTTGTTTTATTCTTATTTTATTAAATCATAAGTCAGCGTTCTCATTAAAAAATTTCTGATCAGAATTTATTTGCATTTTTATTGTCTTCAGTCTTATAAGCAAAAATAGCACGCTGACGCCGGAACTAGCAAAAAATGCAACTGGTTTTGACCGCTGTTCCTTCTACGTATAGCAGGTATAGCTCGCAATAAGTAAATAGATGTTCCGGATTGATGAGTAAATTGTTGTTATAATTTTAGAGATTCCCTTTTTGCTTTAAGCAACTTCCTAAGGGATTATAAAGGGGACAGTTAACCAACACTTTGGTGTGTGGAAGTATAAGTTAATCAGTATTGGTGTTTCATTTAAATATTTCAGTATAATTACCTATATTAAAAATAAGAAAGCTTTGTTCATTGTTTGTAATTGATAAACTACTTTACTACTTGATCTTATTTTTAATGATTGGGGATGCTTTTCTTAAATTAATTCTTAATTGCTAGTGAGTTGCTAACTCTTATTTGCGGCTTCTTATGCTTAGGAACATCGGATTATAGCTTTTTATTCCCTGACGCAAAAAAGGACGGAGTGTTATAAGTTTGACATAATATGTGTGTGTGTGTCTATCTGTGGTGTCATATTTCCTGAACGGATGAACCGATTTGAATTCTGTTTTATTTGTATGAATTAGTCGGGGGTGTTCTTAGTTATGTTTGATGAAAATCGGCCACCGCCGCAAAACGGCGAAATACCTATTTTTTCACATCTCTCTCGATATGGGATCAAATTAAAGGACTTGACTAGTAGATTAATGTACACTTTATTAAAGAACGGTGGTTTTTTAATTTATAGAATATTATCTCAGTTCTTTGAGTAATTAAAAAAAAAAAAACAATTTTCAAAACATTTATGCAGAGCATTACTTTTTCCCTGGTTCAGTCTGAGCTGACCAAGGAATCAATAGAATGTTTTTTCCCTAATATTTTCGAAGTCTGTCAAATTTCACAAAAATAATAACATGAAAATTTAATCCATTTTATTATATTTGTTATTCCAATTGCGGCTTTTAATTTATGGTTGCAAATTATGTCTCGGTGACTACGAGTTGTAATATGTGTTCATTTGCTTGCGGTGTGCAATGATTCAGCTCTTGTACAACTTGTTTACCGTAAGAGGATAAGTGGCTCTGCCACTGGCGCCAGACTACGGGATGACTAGGAGTTTCATGCCCTTTTCAAGCCTTTCACTATGCGAGCTATAGTTCTTCATAGTTTTATTTTTATCCTGGGCGTAAAAAAAGTGCTTTCTTTTCTCAACTAATAAATAGTAATGGAATAACATTGTTGTTGATATTTAATTATTAAGGACATTAAAAATGATTTTTCTAGCGGTTAAATAGATTAAAAAAATATGTAGGTATATAAATTATCATCCTTAATTACGCTATTAATTTTTAATTGGATTATATAAAAACCGGCTTAGTTTGAGTCGGGCGAGCGCACAAAGTATTCCGTACCATTATCTATAAAACCGGCTCCAAAAAAAAATTATGTCTGTAGTATGGGAACCCCCTTTAATTAATACTATAAAAATGATAGAAATAATAATTGATTTTATTCTGTGTTTCAACTATCTAACTATCACGGTTCATTGGATAAAGTCTGGTGACAGGCGAAAAGGCAGACGGACTGACAGCGGAGTAGTAGGGTTTTACCCTAGGGGAACACTAAAACCGAAGTTTAACTTCTGTTTTAGTGTTCCACACCCAAAACCCAAACCTTGAAAAGTTTATTTTAAAGCATAAAAATAAATTTATATGTATATATATGTATGAAATTTCCACCTATATATTGACTCATCACGATACCTCTGGAACCATAAGGCGTAGAGACTTGAAATTTGGTAGGAATATTCCTTTCGCCGAGTCCTCGTCAGCTAAGAACGGATTTTACGAAATTCCACCCACAACGGGTTGCGGGTGCGTTAAAGAAAAAAAATAAAATCTTAATGATTCTTGTAAATAATATTCTTTTTATGTACCAGTTTCAGTATCGTATAATTGACGTAAGACTTTCCCAACTCGCATTAATTTATAAATTTCTCTAGATAGTGAATTGTTTATTTTTCTACAAAATAAGCTCGGATTTTCAATGTTTCTTCGATTAGTTTGTGTAGAAAGAATACAATTTTCGACAGTGCCGAGTTGTATTCGCCTCTAATGCACTGCAAGCTTCTGTCTCGCAGCTCGCGAGTCGCGCAGTTTACTATCGGCTAAGATAGCGGAGCGACGTATACCGTTTTCTCGCTGTCGCGGACCTTACGCGGTTTCGCGCCTATTTAATCAATTCGTTCAAATTGAATAATACTATCGATCTTTATAAAATTCAATAGGCGATATGATTTTGTGGTGATAAAATATAAATATAGTTGTAAGGTTGTGTTTTTTAAAGTTCTAATCATACCCATTATTTACCTAGGCTGTGTGCATTAATAATAATTAGTTGCTAAAGTAATCCTTCAATAAAATTTGATTGATATGCAGGACCGAGAAATAAATTTGAATAACTTTAAATAAGTAGTTAGCAAGTATTTTTACATGGATTACGCACAGATAGGCTCCATTTGTCAGTTAATTTTAATACTGTACTAGATTTAGTCACGGACAAATATTTACGTTTCATATTGAATTGGGGTGAAGACTTAGGACCCTAACCGTTGTAGGCGGTTTTATTTCTTTTGAAATGCTGTCTAGTGCCACTCAATCGCAAACGTTTGCAATGGGGTTGTAAAATATAGGGCTATTAATGTTTTTACAGGACATATTGATTTGCTAACTATTATTGATATTAATAAAAAATTAAAAACGATACCGGCTTCATTGTGTTATGTACTAGTTATACTTAAGAGTTTTAAAACTTACTATAGCAAATTATTTAAATTAAATTAAATTAAATACTCTTATTTTATGTGAGTTATAATAATCTGCACCGAAAGCTTAACGTGTTCTCCGAGTCACGGCATGGATACCACCACCAATAATACGGTCTCCTTTCATTGATAAATTCCTCATGTCTGAATTGGTTTCAAAGATGTTCAAGTGCGAGTTCGTCGCTTGCCTTGTAAGGGTACCTTCAAAGCAAACCTTTTGATCAGAAAATCGAAATAGAAAATTGAAATCAGAAATGCATTCGGGGTAGTGTAAATTCTAATTCCCATTTTGACTACCATGTTGATTGCTTGATAGCAAATGCATTTAGGTTGAGAGATATGTCGAAAGCGTATTTCTCTTACTAAATAGTCACTTTAATCCAAAATAATTAGTTGGCAGATTTAATTCAGTAGTATGTAATAGTGTAGTGTCTTATCAAAATCTTATCTATCCTTAACCCTTAATGTAAGATTTGTGCACTTCTTATCCAAGGTCGTTACTCTGTCGTCTGTTATGTTAGAGCAAAGAACAATGGCGAACTCCCACTCTTGTTGAGTGTTTTTCTTACGTCTACTAATGAAAAATTTGTTAGTGTGTTGAGTAATTCTTTAACATTTTCTTCTTACACCTTAAGAAGAAAATGTTAACCTTTAAATAAAGTCGGGAAATAAAGATATTGTGGTTGGAAGTTGTTAAAGTTGTGTTTGTATACTCTATGGTTTCAAATATTTTTATAATTTTTCAACAAAAGAGTATCTTAACAACGCGTTACTGTCAAAAAATTTATTTCGGTTTTGGTAATAACTTTAATTCGAATAAAAAATTTTGGAATGCAAAAATAAAAAATATTTAGAGTTTGTTTTAACCGGATTTCGCAAATATAGAAGAAAAAAGTTCATTATATTTTCATGTAAGATCTCATTAGGCATCTTTATAAATGTCAAATATACTCATTGGGCATTCTTATTAAAAACATCTAAAAATCCTGCCGATCTTCGGCAATGTACGTTTCGCTCCGAAACCGGAGCATCCTCAGGTGATGTTGACTTTACAATGTTGACAATACAATTATTCATTCTCCTAAGGCAAACTTGAGGCAAACCAGAACTTTTTTTACCTATTACTGGTTAAAGAATAATACATTTTTCTGAGGTTGGTACACAGCACTGGAAAAAATCAGCGCATTTTCGCCATTGTTTTTTACATGCAGCTTAAGTTACAGCTCAAATTCGACCTCAGTTTAACAGCAATCGCTTTTGGAAAAAGGAAAAAGAGTCACAGAATTTGCGACTTTAAAACCATAAAATTAGGTTAATATTGCTTTGACGTTACAATGTTTGGATACTCTAAAACGTCTCTACGATTGCGGGCATGCAAATCTTATCCCAATCGTATAAAGCGTTCAATTTGGCGTCTGAAGATATTGGATTTGATGGACTAATATTAATTTTCAGCGTAAATAGTAAACTTGTAAAACATTTAATTTTAATTGAAACATTAAATTTTCAACTGAATCATACAATATTTCAAGAAGATGTTATCTGGAAGGTATGTTTAGATGATCGGGCAGTAAGTGAAACTTTTATAGTATCACAGTACGTGTTTAAATTTGATGATAGCTTAATATTGCGTGAATTTTTACAATAGCAGGGTCATCTTCTAGCAGAAACTAGGCTAAAAAAATGTGTTTCATAATAACTTGTTTTCATATCTATTTGTTAACGTACATATTGATTTGTCATTCTATTATTATTTTTATATCATCCAATTAAAGCAGAATAGTTTACAACATTAATTAGGTACTTGTTACTTACCTGCATAGGCAGAATAATTACGTTTTTTTTATTATTTTGTTGCGCCTTCCGTGCCGCTATCGAACTTAACCGTCCCACTTCCTACTAATATTATAATGCGAATTATGCTAAATGCGAAAGTTTGTTCGCTTGTAACACATTCTTCCATTGAATCTATATAAATATGTAGAATACCAGTTCCTAAATAAAACTTTAATAAAATAAGATATCCTCTTCGTCACATAAAAACATTCCCGGTGCACTTCATACATGCGCAAAAGCACTGCATTCCCCTTAAATTGATATATAATAACTCTTATAGGAGGAGAATTTTGGCCATTTTTCTGTTGTATGCATAGTGCATACCCTGGGGTAAGAAACCTGGTGCACGCCACTGTTAGTCCACCACGCTGGCCCTGTCCAGATTTGTGGACTCCACACACCTTTGAGAACATTATGAAGAACTCTCAGGAATGCAGATTTTCTTACGATGTTTTCCTTCACCGTTAAACGCAAGTGATATTTTAATTACTTAAAACGCATATAACTTTCAAAATGTATAGGTGTGTGCTAGGATTCGAACTCGGCCCCGCGGAAGTTAAGGTCGCAGTCTCAGAGCTCCTACCCAATGTTCCATTACTGCTTCCTAAATATATAAATACGCTTAATAAATAACCTCTTAATGTTATATTATTATCTATACCCCTCAAAACAGTCTGAAATAGCTCAAAACTGTATTCACAAACATTACTCACAAACTAATATAGTATAATAAAGTTTATAAACTAATATATTAGGACAATGAAAAAGAATTGAACCTAAATGTGATTCTCTTTTTAAAGTGCGTTATAAAAACGCTCCTAATTCGTATAGAAAAACGTATTTTCCGTGGTTTACGTGAAAAATGAATCACCACGCATCTAGTTATTGATCTAAGGTATGAAAGGAAATATCTTTAAATGGGACCAACAAGGTGTTGATCCCATTCATAGATGAGGATCTAGTTAGATAGGGGGTGGAACTCCGCGTGACCGGTTGGACCGGACCGATCAAATCGATTTTGGCATACTTAGTTACTTTTTATCTGAGGAAACGAACGGTCCCCACGGCTAGTAATAAACACAAATAAATATCCCTAAATCCTATATCGGTCCGAAGTTCCCATTGGCCATTTAGCCACACTGGCTGAGCCACAGAGAAACGTGCCGGGTAACGAAAGCCGCTTTGAAATAAAATAATAAAATCCATACGTAGTTCAATTCGTTTTCACAGAAACATTAATAACCTTTTAGAAAGACTACCGATGAAAAAGATACAACACTCGGTCATAAAGCCAGCTTTTTCTGGTACAAATTACCTAAGCTATACTGTACCAATTATACATACATATACGAGGTTGGAGGATCATCGAATTTCTCCCGGCTGGCTTGTTAATATTTACACTTGTATCGAGACTGGGGTTCCCCCTCGGGAGCCTTGTTAAAAATTTGTCGACGTTACTCGTTCGATGACAGTACTCGAGTTTGCTGCCTACCCTTTTTTTTATTTCCCATACGATACTTTTACTTAACTTATAGCTAGAACTAAATATCTGTGATATAAATATATCGTTTTCCAAAAGCCGCATCTTTTGGTTAAGTGGTTTTTCTAACCATACGATTGTGACTAACTTCGATGGTGGCTTGCATTGTTGCCTTCATCCTCTGTCGTCAGCTTCATTAATAACCCTAAGCTGGGTAACTCCGCTTACATAAAATAGATATATAAAGAACTTAGACCTCCTTCAATCCGGTTTAGCGGAGGTTGAAGATTATTTGTTACATTTAGTGATAATACTTGAAATTTCCGCTTCTATTTTCACCACTATCTTATAATATGAGTACTTTAACTGTTCACATCAAAAGGTAATTAGGCATATTCTAAACGCGCAATAATACTGCAACAAAACAACAACAAAGCATCTTGGAGAAACACTATTGGTGGTGACCCTTAATACTTTTTAGAGAAGCAAAATAACATACATATAAAGACTTTATTGGATGTTAAGTGACAATCAACATTCATCATTCTCAGTTTTAAGAATCCCACTCCTGGGTATGGGTCTCCAACCCTACGATAGATAGTACCCTCTACTATCTTCTATCTAGTTTTTAGACTCTACACCGTGAGTTGACACAGATTACATGTTGGGGTCGGGTCATATATAGAATTTCCCAAATGCTTACTTACAGTCATAATGATCTGTAGGCAGTTAGTAGGTCGAATGTTAAGCTGGGTCCAGATATGTATCATATACTCGAGCCGATCACCGTATCAATATAACCGTATAATTCGCCGTACCGTATGAAACTTCGTGTCTCATTGTGGACTCCGTGTATAAAATTTTGAGTTGTGTGTCAGTTCTCCATTGTTGAAAAAAACAACTCGACATGGAATGGGCTGTTTGCGTACCTATTGTTTCAGACCGGCGTATCATAGCCCGTCCACATATCCGAGCATTATGTGCTTCAGCGATACGGATACGTTGATCGGATCAGGCAAATGTTTCAGATCTGGACCGGGCTTTATACCTGAGATAGAGGTTACTATTAGGTTATACAAGGTCTACGTGTAGGTATAACCGTTTAATGTCACACACAACATCTGATATGATGAAGATACAAAAGTGGGATCACTTTGCCGGGAAGTCGACAACAATAGGTTGATGGGTCTCGCGAGTGATTTAAATTGTCTCACAATAGCCTTTTCCGGTGTTCTGTCGGTTGGGGCGAGCGGGCTTCGGAGATCAGTGCGTCGCATCGCCAACCCCAGACGATTATTCTGCGGTAATCAATGCCGGTTGAGGATGTAAGACCGTGTTCATATAACTTGCATACTAATTAAAAAAATGTATTAGTCCTTATGCCGTGTTGTGACGGTAGTCAGATCAGACTACATACATACACACGGTCATAAAATTGCTACCACCCCTCCTTTTTCCCCGGGTTTCGTATGATGCGACTAAGGGGATATTACGAAGGACGTGCAGCAGCATCCTATGTACTACTAGTATCATCTACTGCGATCACCAACCAGTCATGCCAGCGTGGTGCATGGGCCCGGCCCCGGAAGTCCAGCAATAGATTGTTATAGGCTATTGATTGATTAGCCCTTATGGGTACTTATTAGCATGTTTGAATACGGAATCGTTAAAAACCGCCAAACCGCATTGGAGCTTGGTGGGACTTTGCTCTTATAACCTCTCTTCTATAAAAATACATCTGGGTCCAGCTGTGGCTGATGATAAGAAAACAAAGGTTTTGCGCATTACCTTAAATGTTTGTGAAAGTCATTTCTCCTTTTTACCTAATTCAGTTTACCGTGTAGAGAAAAACAGTACCGTTTACTATAATAGAAAAAAACAAGCATGTACGCTTCAAAAGGACATAATATACGTTATAAATTATTATATTTTATGTAAGTTATCTTATTTTGTCGAAGAACTTACTATTTATTTTCAAAACATTGTTTCTCTTTTCTATCTCTGTAAAACATAATTTCCCTTAGTTTGGGAATTATTAATTGTTTTAATTTGACCAAGGACCTTTTCTTTTTTTTCTTGCCATAGTAATCCGTGACCCCATTTGACTTAAACTCTGTGAAATTATGGCTTTCATCGCGTATGTTTTTTAGAAAATTAGTATAATTTAGGAATTAATATAGGAATAGTTATTCAAAAGCTCGTAGTTATCATGAAACCTGTAAAACCGTATCGGTAAAGTAACCAACTTTACAACTAGCCGCAAGTAATAAGCCACGTGTAAAATAGGGTGACGTATTGTTAATCAATACTAAAATAATAACAAAGACCAAATTAGTTTGTTTACGGTTAAATGTTCTCAGTACCTTAATACAGTAGGGTAAAGATCGTTCTACAAGAATGGGAGAATGACCAGCATAGTATGGATGTTGGGCCACTTATTACAATATTTTTGTACCTCGATAAATGTTATCATAAAACAAACAGTTTTTATTGGTAGAGCTACCAATAACTGGCCTAATATTAATTTCCGGTGGAAGTCTATATGACAAAGATGTCCATAAAATACTTATAATAAAATCTTTTAAAGACAATATATGAAAATATTTTTCCCTCTTCGGAAACAATTTTGGAACCAACTGTGTGCAATATAAATACGCAAGCGTAACTTTCTCACGGTTATTATTCGTTTCGGTATGATTGCGTTTTTCGAATTATTATGCAAGTAGCTTCAAATCTATCAACTCTTTACGGTGTTTTCTTAAGCAGCTAACCCATTATCTACAGAGAATGTTGCCTTGACTTGAATAATCAGAAAGCCAGCATAAATCGTTTTAATTTTAAAAGAATGAGACAAGAGAACCTAAGGAAATTAAAAGCTAACATAAAATTCTGGCGCATATTGTAGTCAAACCCCTGCTAGCTCTGTGCAGTGGAGAGCCCTTGGCCTACCCTCGCTTACGCCCCCCTGCATCATTTCACCATATTAAAACGCGCATTCGCTCTTTCCAACTTTTAATAACGAGACCATAACCACAACTATAACGATCGAGACGGATCCCTCTATACGTGCATATAAAACTTGCCGGGCCGAAATGCAATCAACAACTTGAATGCGAAGCTTTGTGTGTAACTATTTCCTTTAGTCTGTTTTTGGTTTATGTCACTCAGCAACGTACCGATGTTAGATGCCGTTTCTTGAAATGTTAATTTCTGTTCTTCGATCAACTAATAGAGATCTATTTTATATTTAGTGTGTATAACAGTTTCTTTATTAAACGTAACAAGATGCATATTAATTTTCCAGCCACAATATAACTACTGTGGCGTCTATAAACATAAGTTTAAAAGTCAAGGATTTTATTCATAATTGAAATGTGAGGCAACGATCAATCGTTACGTAGATGCATAGATACGTTATATTATACTACGAAACATTTTATTAACACTCCTTTGCAAAAAAAACACAAATTGGCATTTTTGATTTATTTGAGTACTTTTAGTATTAGCAGTTTAAAAAGGGATTTGATGCAACAAAATAAAATAAATATTATTTTCTGATGTAAAAACACTTCTGTTTGGTAATACAGCCGATATTAATTTGTTTTATTTATATTTTTTAGGAAATTACTCATTTTGACCAAAAAATAAGATAACTTCAATGAACTTTCTCCATTATTTACTAAAAGTTACAAACAATAATATAAAAATTAATATCGAGCCTCCTCGGACGGTTGAAATTCTTCGTGGCATGCTTTGGGCAAGGTTTTTTAGGAGGTCCTGGGGTAAACGCTCCCATTCGGTATTAAAAGCTACTTAAACCTCTTACATGTTCTGTGGGGCTGAGTGTTCAGGAAGTGCTGCTGTGTCCAAAACCTACCTTTGCAGTTATACCTAACTACATAATGCCAAAAACTGCCTATTACAGAGTTTTAGACACCTGAATCGAACTCCCTTCCATCTTAACTGAAACAGTTACGATAAAACTTTAGCAGGTTTACCAAATATTTCTTTTTCGTTTACTTTTTTTTATTATTTGAGATGGATCAAGCCGATATCAGTTTTCGTTTATTTATTCACTTAGATATGCTGAGACGAACAAAGAATACTTTTTTCACATATTCTCCATCATACACGATGTCTTCAATGCAGCTTTGTGTGCAAATGGCTCGCCATGGCTTTCCGTTTACCTTCCTTTTTCAATAATTACGTTTCAATATTGTCGTTTGCATCAATGAAGAGTAACTCTATTGATGGTTAGGTTAGATGGCCTAGCGGCTGTTCTCGAGTTTCAGGAAGTGAGATTCTTTTCATGGACGGCGAACATAGCTAAAATTCTTCAGTTGTCAGTGATAAACTCTTTGGAGCCTTGCAACCTTAGTAAGCTTGTGTATTTAAGTTTTTCTACTTAAGGCACAGTATCCGTTATTGAAAAGCTGAAATCAGTTAAAAGAAGAAGAATGAGGAAGAAAGCCCGAATAGCAAAAATTGTAGATGTTACACAACTACTACAACTCGGGTTAAGTTTAAAAGAATTAGGGGAATAGGTAACACATATCCTTAACAGGTTAGTCCGCTATCATCTTAAACTGGTTCATCACTCACCACCTAGGAAGGTCGCAGTTAGGAGACAGCAGTTAACTAAACACAAAAAAGATTAGTAAACTGTTATAATTTCACCTTATTATTACCGTGGTCTTATCTTTTCACATTATGTGCATTGGTTCGCATTTTTTTCACTAACTTGAGAACATGTAAAAATGTTTTCTAAATGATACTTAGCGTGGAAACTGTATTATTCGTTTTGATTTTGTATTTATTTTTCTGACTCTATTGAACCCAAAAAGCAATTGCATATTATTTAAAAATGTAAGATGTATTACATAAAATCTTATTATTTAAACAATTTACGTTTGCGTAGCGCGATGACAACGCTATTTGGTCTGCATTTGTGCAAAAGTTGACAGTGTGTAACTAGAAGGGAGACCGCCACTTCAGGTCATCTGTTCTAGTCTTAACACAAGATAATACGTTAGACAAAATTAGATTAGTTCTTCACCTAAGCCCGTTTAATGCGATCATATTGAAAAAGCGTGGTGTAACCTTAGCTGCCTGTAATACAAAAGACGGCTTGTCTCCAACTGCAGGAACTATGTAAGGCTTATGATGATTCTATTGAATCGATTCGCTTTCTTTTTAAGAAAGGTAAGACTGATGTCGATGCCGTATGGGAACTAATTTAACAAAGGCACATCATGACCCTCCTTATTGTTATTTGTTACGTGTTTACATGCATTTCTCATCCGCAATTCGCAGCGTATCGTAGATTACCTCTAATTATTATTGATGCGGAACCATTGTATATTGTCGTATTGTCATTAGATATGGAGAAAGCCCTTTTCAGAGTAATTGTGAATGCTGGCGCGTATGGGAATCGGATGTTAGTAAATTATACCATCTTCTTCAAGGTCTCTCTCATTTATACTTACTGCTTCACATGATTTTGTTCCCATCTTTTATGGCATTTCGCGTCGTATCCAAAGTATAAAAGGCTTGATATGCGGTTGCCGACGGACACCCAATAGATGTGACCTTGAGTAGCAGTTAAGATCCATACGGCTGAAAGCATAACAGGAATTTTGCAGCATTTTGCAATAAAACCGACCTAGGTCACCTATGTCGGGCATGTGGGCGACCCTACTATCTTGAGAACTACACCACTGCCATATACTAAACTGCCACAGCCGAGATGTACTTTGCCAGTATAGTACTCCGGGGTTCTTTATTATTGACTATATGCTTGTGCAATTATGCCTTAGCGGTTGATCCATAATCAAGCTACTATCGCTCAGTATTGCTGTCAGATTAAATAGGTGGAGTAGACGTAGATATTTATAAATAGTTAAATATCTTTATGGAAGATTTAAATTTGTAGCCACATTCAGTTTTCTTTTTCAGCGAAATACATAATAGAGAAAATATCAACATAAGTTAACGCCGCCAAAAAATTAATCTTCCATGATAGACAATAATATAATCCGATGTCTAGACGGGGTATTTGCAAAGTATAAAGACATTTAAAGTTTGCTGATTGCGGGGTATAATGGTAGGTTGGAATTAATTTTATATTTTTCGGCGGAGATGTAATTTTAAATTTTAATCACGGCCGTAATGCCTACGCTAGCGTGATAGACATTAAATTGCATATTATGTTATTGTCGCATACTTTGTTCTCCGCACGCGAAATTACTGTTCCTTAGAAAGTGCTCTGTTAAATAAAACATTGTAGCAGTAAAAGAGCAGGTTTATGGTGTCAATGCGAGATTGTAATTTCTTGCTTATAGTAAAAACCTTGCACCTTGCATTGTTTTCACGCTCAAATCATCATCTGTAGTTTGATTGACATTATATTGGGTACAAATATATACCTGACGTTATTGAATCTGGAGGTTCTAATTTTTTTTCCCTATTCTTTTGGGTTCTAATCAATCAGGAATCGCTAATCATTTGACCGCAAGGGAAATCAATTTTGTGATCAAGTTATCGTTCATTCAATCAGCTTTGGAACCCGTTTGCACATTTCGCTCTTTATTTATAGCGGCTCATTAATAACGGTGGACGGTAAAGTGCATGCTCCACCGCGCACTGAACCGCACCTGGTAATGAATTGCTTCGCAACCAGCATTAATAGTCGCTAATTTGGTTCGTTCGTTTGTCGATAATATTGACTACCGCTATGCCTACTCAATAGGCATGACCACACTTTGCACTTTCATCTTTCCTTTTTGTTATCTATACAAGAATTGATGAAGATTCTCACTGGGCTTGGAAGATGATTCTCGGTATCAAAGTTGTACTTAAAAAATCTGGGTCATCAAGTTAAGTTGAAGTAGAGACAAACTGACATTGTTTCACCAAACACGCTCGTTTCGAAGCGGATTAATCCTCGACCTTAGTGTTCCACTGCTGGTTGCTCTCAGAGGAGCGAATGATTTTGAGCTTAGCCCACCCTGCGCCAATGCGTAATGGCGGCCTTTACGGTACTCAACAGACTAGTGAAAATTACCATGGTGGCGGCTTAACTTGCTCTTCGATACGGGAGCACTAGGTATGGTGCTCCTACTACTACTACTACTGCAATATATGTAATAATCATTATTTACCAAAAAAAAAGGATAGATAAGTAGTGTGAAGCCCTAATCCTACGATAGTTTAAATTGTGTTGTAGACCGTGTAATACATTAAGTTCACAAATATGTACATGCATTAGGAAATCAAGGCGAGTGTGCAATATATATCTATTGGTGTGTGATTATGTGTCTGTGACTATCTATGCGTGTAAGTAAGTGAGTGATTGTTTCTGTGCTTGCGCTTGCGTCTGCGTGTATACGTGTGTGAAGAACCATCCTCTATTATTTTATCTAAATGAGATATCCTTTTGATTTATGTTATGTGTACATAATAGCCACATAGTCATCGTATGGTAGTTAGTTTGAAAAAAAAAAAAACCTAGTATTGAAATTTTTTAACACTTTGACGTTTTAATGCCTATTCTCATGATCGCACTGTTATTTCCTCGCAGCGCTCGGCGCTTCCACAATAATAACGCCGCCGGGCATATGTTCGTAGTGGTATGAGTTGTATGGTTGTATAGTAGCGACAGGCGTCCCGCTCTAGACAATGCTGTCGCCAGGCGTGCGCCGCTGCCATAATGATAATATTCAACGTTATGCTTCCACACGAGAGTGCTCTCATCTACTTTAACAACTTATTAATACCTATACCTATGCCTAAAAGAGTACTATGATACTACAAATAAACAGTATCACTAATACTCGATTTAGAGAAACTATTATTACATCGCCAACGTATATAAAAGTTTTCAAATAATGCAGTGAACGCTAAATATTTGCGGCGACTTCTAATTCCTTTTATACGTGTGCGTGTGTGGATTATTATGTTGATATTATTATCAGTCCAGTTTATAAAAATAATAAGTTTTATTTTTACTTTGACCATACTAATTTTCACTTTATTATCATCATAGTAAGCCTCATCGTCTTTTATGTTCCTCTGGTAACAAGCAAGGCATATAATCCTAACCATGGCGGCAGACTGTGATAAAAAATATTTTCTTCAAAATTTCCTATGACAACGATGAGATAATAAATGTTTTGTATATAAAAACTGCAGTAATACTTTAATGAAATAGCCGGTCGGCAACGACTCAGTAACTTAATACTGAATGACTTAAGTAGTAGACTTTTTGGGGTAAACATTTTCCGTTCTGCCTTAAAAAGCCAAATATACGAGTAAATATAGTAGTGAGATGGTAACGTATGCGAGTACTCAAATATGCCTCTATTGATATCCTAAAAACCATAAACTGCACAACTCATGACTTTCTTCAATGCGACTAAATTTTATCACAACTGTATGTACCACGTTTGCAGGAGAAAATATAACTACACTTCAAAAATGTAGCTGTCACCAAAGCAAATATGGGTTTAGTAGTTTACGACACGGGCCGCGCTGCTGGAACGGGTAACTGGCTGCCAACAATCATTTTCAATCCCTTGCACGCTTGGGCGCCCATAAAACCGGATATAAAGTGTCCACTATGGATGCGTTTTTACGTCCCATAAAACCACAGAGCCCTAATTGTTGGGCAGCTATCTTCGAACACTGCTGCCTGTCTTAAGTAGGGCTGTCAGCCAAACCGTTTGCCTAGGACAAGTGCTAGTTTCCAAAGTTACTAATATCCCATAGGTGCTAGTGTAAAACAGTCATTGTTTAGGGAAGGCCAAACGTCATGACTTGACTGCTCCGTAGAAATTTGACAGGTTAAAATAAAATTGATTGGAAAACTTACTCTAGCAGTTCAGAATATAAATGAATTGTGCGGGTATAGCTTTCGATTGAGCTTGATTTTATAATAATGTAATGTTTATTACATATACATATTTAATTATAACCAATTGAGTCTTATTCGCACATAGCACACAATGGCTTTTGGTGCGCGTGACACAGTGTGGTGGAGTACGACAACCCCTTCTCATTCTGAAAGGTCTTTTTTGCAATGTAGTAGGCCGATAATGAGTTGATAATCATGAAACAGGAGCTTTTATGAAGCTTTGTACGAACAAAATACTTGCACTTATGTATCCTTTACTATAGAATTATAGGATCAATCGTCTTATGTACTGGCTGGCTATTTTGTTAAATTAACATTTTGAATACCCGTTAGATATAGAATACCCGCCGTGGGCGTTGTTTGGATGCTCTTTAAACTAAGGCAAATTCAGGGAATTTTAACTGATGGCAACCCTACAAACGAGCAACTTTTTATGAGCGGAATGCTATTAAAGTTTTATGCCCTGTTAATATACACTTTGAACTGTCTAACAAGCTTATCTATATTTTAAGCGGCTATTGACGGCGGGTACAGTTATTGACGGGACGTTAACGACATCGTTTACTGACTAAATTGCTTTTGTATTTCAACTACCCAGACAACCACACTGCATCGAACATAATTATATTTCACAAAAGCTTAACTCCTTCAATGTTTTCAACGTGAACATGGAAAAACTTACGTACAATATGATTGTTAATGTTAATTACGTTGTAGCATAATGAAGGCACGGAAATTTTCAACGGTACTTTAATCTAGAGTGGAAATTAAAATAATTGCACGGAAAGGGTTTGTGCGCGGATCGGATTTTTTAAAAGTTCTACAGCTGCTTACCGTCTACGAATAAATAAATAAATTCGAATTCGTTGATTGCTGCCGACAAAAGTTGTAAAACCTTTGTAATGTACCTTGGCTGTAGAGTACGTGTAATTTAAAAACATTTGCACGTTTTTATGAATCTACATATCTAAAATGTAGTCTTAGGCCTAAAACGTAGTCTTAGGTCTTAGGTAAATAAATCGACTTCGAGCTAAGAGCATTCTTAAGTTCTGACTTAAGCATAATCTAACACTGAGCTAAGAACGAATTGTTGTTGGTGTTTTATTATTCATTCGGGCCTTAGTTTAAAAAAGAACCACTAGTATGCAAGAACAAAAATAAACTGTGACCAAAGCAGGTACCGACTAACGTTTATTTATAAAACTATAGCAAATTAGTAATTTTCTAGTTTGAAGCAAATAATGTCGCAATATTTAAGTGCGTTCGCATTAAGCAAGTGCGTACGCTGAATTCTTTAAATAGAGAAACTGAGTAATTCCAACATGTTTAGAAACAAACTTTAATGAATCGTAAAGTACTTAAAATGGTTTACCGTACTGATAGACCGTTAAGCAATTCAGAAAATGAGCTATCCTGTTTTGAAAGGAAAATTAAAATGTATAATTTATCTAATCTAACTAATAAGAAGAACCAAATAATAAGCACTGACAATCGTTGGATAAGCTAAGACAGAAATATTTTGATAAAAACATCTGCTAAAACGTTAATTACTTTCCTTAGTTTAGCATAATTTAATCAATGTGAGGTTTTAGGTAAAGAAGATATTAGCACAGTCAAACTACAAATTTACTAGTTTTTTTGGAAAAGGGCAGAATGAACATGCACGGTTTTTTAGGTTTTAATATTGTTAAAGGTGTGAAATTTGCAACTACTTTAATTATTTTCAGTTTTGACAAAACATACTTATGTTAATATTACTACTCGTATTTAGTGAGGTGGATAGTATCAAATATAATTTCACATAGCCACATATAGGTTGACAGATCGAAAGTATGAGGATATCTAGTTTGTCTAAAAAGCAGTAGCCTGCTGGCATGGCAGATATGCTAGCCTTTGCCGCGGCGCCGCATGCAGCACCCGCGAGAGCGATGCATATCTCCCGGTTCCGATTGGCTGCCGACGCGTGAGGAATGCCGCGCTCCGGCGACATTAGAAACCGTCCTCGCACGAAATATTCATCTCCTAATCGCGCTTATTTTTCCACCAAAAAGCTATGCAGCTACTAATAAAAAAATGTGTCTGATGAAATAAATCTGTACTATAAGCTAGTTGGGCGTGGGACAACATACAGAAGCGAAGATTTTATAGCGCAGTTTAGTATAGAAGGGTAGCTCGACGTATTTGATCACGTGGTAAATGCCGACGTCGTCTAGGTAGCGACGCGACTAGATAAAGAGGCCAATGAATATTTATCCCTTAAACTGAGGCCAGTATCCTCTCCAAGGATCTTCTCTTCGCCCCGCACGCTGACGCCGCAGTTACCGAAAGATTACTCTAGATGGCTTCGTCGGACGTCTGAATGACTATTGGCCGATTGGCGCAGTTTGCAGCGACCTTGCTTTCTGAGCCCAAGGCTCTGGCTTCGATTCCCACTACTGGAAAATATTTGTGTGATGAGCATGAATGTTTTTCAGTGTCTGGGTGTTTATATATATTTTCTAAGTATTTTATATAATTCATAAAAATATTCATGAGGCATCTTAGTACCCATAACACAAGCTACACTTACTATGGGGCTAGATGGCGATGTGTGTATTGTCGTAGTATATTTATTTATTTATTTATTTTTACTATCCCTTGTCAATATAAACTTTGTGATAATAGTTAGCTATCAAAATTATATTTTTAATCCCCATTCAAATTTAATCTGGAAGTCCAAACATTACTTAAGAAGCTTAAATTTAAAAATATGACGCATAGAACAATCAAGGAATAACTCGATTTCTGCTATCCTTACGTTAACACCAAGCTTAATATCAAACGATGGATGTTCTTGGCTGGTATTTGTAGTAATATATAAATTACGTTCGTTTGCTTGACTTTTGATCTATTGAGGTGTGTCTACCAATGTTGTTATTTTCGGGGTTGCTACTTTAGAATCCTAGGACCCAATAGTTAATCGGTCTTCGAAACTATGAGGCTCGTATCTTTGCAGGTTATCATAACTTAACTCTTAATATTAGTAACTGTCTATACATAAATCTGTTTATACATTGACTCTGTAACTCACTGTTCTGTGTGTAAAGTCTAAACACTACATTCCCATTTTATTAGAAATGTCTGTATCAAGCTGTGGGATATTAATAGGCTCAGGATGTTGATGATGTCTGTTTATAGTTTTCAATAAATATGTCCCGACGTTTTACCTTTTGAAGTAAAAAATTACGCTCGCTTATACGCAGAAACATGTCTGACGAGTTGAGCTTGCTTTTTATTGAATGATTCACAGCGGCACACATTAAAACTCAATACTTTCCGCTTAAAGAGTTTCGTGTTTTACTTAGTTAAAGAACGCTTAATAAACAAATTATCGTAGTTCCAAAAAAAACACAACAATAACAAAACAATACAGTCACTTTTGAAACCTACAATCATACAAAACAATCATTGTAATACTAGTATGATAGAGTTCATTGGCATCACTAATTGAAATAGCGTTCAGGTTCGTTTATAATTGAAGGTCTATCAATCGAAGAAACTTATTTTGTCACAGGTTGCAAGGCCTATCTTACAAATTACAATGGCGGGATATTGCGAACTTGTACCATCCGTTTGCGACACGAGCGACTTCCCTTTTAAAGAGTTGTTATTCCATTGGTCATGAAAGTTGCTCCGGGATATGCACTGTGTACTTGTCTTGGTATGGTGTGTTAAAAGAGTTAATAGACTATATTTGCGTCCTTATTTTATTGGAACAATGAATATTAGAGGTTATGAGACTCTGGACATAAGAAATTCCACTTCAAGTTATACCTTGCTGCAGTCTAAGATGGTAGCGGGTTAACCTGTTAGGGGTATGATTGATAGCTTTAGTTAACCCATACTGCATTATATCAGAATTCTATAGAGGTTGGCGGCGCGTCTTTGTCGGTACAGTTGTATCTAGCCTAGGCCGAAATCTCTCACCACACAAAGCATGTGGATGTGTTTAAGTAATTCATATATTTTAATAATTTTCTCTCTTTCTGGAGAATCTAGCTTTTTATCAACCATTTTTATTTATAAACCGTTTGTTTTGCCTCCTGGAAGCACCGCGTAAGAGATCTCTAACCTACCGTAACATAACAGTAGTTTCATCGGCAGTCTAGGTCAATGATGTATCCTAATACATAAAAATGGGTAATTTGATAAATAAATTTTCAATTTTAAATAAATAATTATATTTCCAGCGTAAAATTTAAATTAAAACGATATCGAAGTTAACGAACTCTTTCATGGCAAAACTGATGAAATGATCATTTTTGTATAAAATGCTCAAGTATCATCGGCGTTCGCACAGGCACAAGTCACCGGTGCAGTGTTTGCGATGGAGGTTTGTATGTAAAACATTACGACATTTTACATCTATATTTGTATCTAGTACGGTATATCATTATTTAGTGTGTATTTAATGCAGTTGATGTGGCGTGTAATGGCAAGGCATGGGCAAATAAGGCAGCTTACCAATAGTGGCGACACTTCAATTGCATACTAACTTGGTTACTTAATGTATTTAAAAAAAAACTAGTTTGTTCAAAACAATATTTTTGTTAACAAACTTCCAATGACCAACGTGTACACACACATAATATGGTATTTGCTCTACGAGTAGACCGGGCAAGACAAAATTCAGAATATCCACTTGTAAGCTGGCTAAATAAATTAAATTTGTATCAACATATTTGTATACATTGTGGTAATAGGTCATCCGGAGAAACGGAGGCAGCAAGTACAACGGCGGTGGAGTCGACGTTAGAGCGGTTGCGTGGGACTCGGAGTGCGCTCGAAGAACTTTGGTCGGACCGAGAGCGACGGCTCGAACTCACCCTGCAACTCCGCCATTTTGAAAGGGATGCGCTTGAGGTAAAGAAATCGCGAACATAAAGTTCACAGTAAACATCCAGTGTAAAACAGTTGTTACAAAACTCGTTATTCTTGTGTTGGTCACTACCTACGGATCATGCAGTCCTGGCCGTGACCAAAAATGTTTGTTTAATGTATTGAGTTTTTATTTTTCAGTACCAGACAAATCGGAATTAAGTCTTCCTTATCTCTTTTTCTCGACCCATAACAGTGCTTGTAATTACAGCAGCGTGGTTGCCAGTGTAATTAAAAGCAGATTAGGCTTAACACTTTACCTTAGGTTGATGGATAAATGGTAGCACTTTGTTAGACGTGTTCGTCGCATGCCCTGCGAAGTGTAGCTCTATTTAAAGGCGATGGTTTTCCACTAACCATCAGGTAGGGCATGTGCTTGGTCCGTCAATTATTTAATTAAAAAGAAACACTCCTCCAGTGCAGGTTGGCCGGCTTTAGATTAAGTACAATAATCAGGACCGACAGCTTAATGTACTCTTCACAGAATGTGGGTGGATTGGCTAACTCCAGGTTCTTTAGATTGCCTAACTAACCTAACCTAAGCTAACAATGTTTCGCCCGATCAAGGAATCGAAACCAGGACTTCGTTCTTTGTATTTAAACCTAACCTAACCTAATACTAAAACAATTAAGCAATTATGAGTGAGGTAAGAGTGGCTGTCATATAATAAAATTTTGAAGTATGGCGTTTTGTAATATTTCCATTAATTTTGATATAGCTTTTGCATACGTTCGTTCCATGTTCAGCTTCGTTCATGAATAAAAAGACTAGCTTTAACATAAATCTATGCCTATGAAAGCAATTTTTGCAGGTTCTTTAATCAACATTCCGTAGCGTTAAAACGACACCCAGGTCAATGTAAACAAAATGCAGTTTATGTTGCATATCAATTTTCAATACACTTTCAAAAGTTTAAACTTGATATTTAATCTGACGATGTTTATTTATCCGATTTATTAACCAACTTCAAAAAAGAGTAGGTTTTTTTAATGGACTGTATGTGTCTATTTATTTTGTTTATAATTTTTTCTCCGTCAATGAAGACCAGTTTTAGAGTGCATTAGAGGCAGATAAATATTATTTTTTTAAGTTTGTTTTTCAGTAGTTTTTTTACAGTGGAAATCTTGTGGAAATTGATAACGCTACCGTAACGGCAGTTATGTTTACGCTTTACTTGTTTTAAACAATTAAATTCCAAATTTATTACGTTGCGCATGTTCGCTGCTGATATGAATATTCGCATTTCAATATCTCAGTGGATTGTGAATGTTACTTTGAGATCAACATCATAATCATCTTGACCACAAGACGTCCACCGGTGATATTATACTAATATATAAAGCTGTAGGGTTTTTTGTTTACTTGAAAGCGATGATCTCAGGAACTACGGGTCTGATTTGGTAGATTCATTCAGTGTTGGATAGGATTTATTGAGGCTATAGTCCAGCTAAGAACAACATTAGCATCATGAAGAATGTTTCAGATTCGGGGTTTTTTTTGCCTTTAGAGAGCTCCCGTAAACGGTTAAAATCATGTACTTCATAGTTGATTCCCATTAAAAGTTCTAAAGTTCTAAAAAAAAAGTCCGCGACAACATGTTTATCTTTTAAAGGTGACTTATACACAGATTAAGTCGAGAGGGACCGCTAGTAGGACATAATAAGAATTACATGTGCCGTTAATATACTGGTCAAATCGAAATAAATTGACAGAACTGTATATAGTTATTATTTAAAAGTATGCAAAGTTTAATAATTATTTTGACCAATAAAATTGAACAATAAAAACAGTAAAAATACTAATTGATTTAGTAGTATACCTTTGTCCTAATTCAGCACTTTTATCACCATCAGGACAAAGCCTGAATAAGAATTACATTGCTGAATTGTTTCTCTCTGTTATTGAACCTAGGACCTCGTTATCCGTAGTCAAATACTGCAACCGGCCAGAGGCAAATAAAAGATAATTGTGATTATGGCTAATTTTATTTTGCAAGGTATCATCACGGCTCGAATTATGGGGTGATGAACTACAACGTACAGAGCCACCGCGCGACCCTCAACAAGCGGAACAAGCCCTCGCTGCTCATAATGAGAGCGTGGCTAGGATGCAGCATGCCACTTTCCAGGTGATTATTTTCTTCACGTACATACACCACTCCATGTAACAGGTGGTTGACTAACCTAAAATCGACTAGCAAATCTTGACGACTTGAGAGATTTGACTTAGGTCACAATTGACATGCTGCCAGAGACCTTGATACCAAGTATTCGTTTTGGTGTTTAGATCGGAGGCACTTGTAAATTACTTTCTGTTTCCAATAATATCTCTGCGCCAAATTTTAGCAAGTTCAATTCAGCGGCGTAGCTGTGAAAAAGTTATATTATCAACATTTAAACTTCTTTTAAACATGATATAGAATATAAAGTTTTTTGTCTTCTTCTCCTTCTTTCATTTATTATATGCGTTCAGAAAAGAACCGTAATATCTCAAGCATCGATTTAACTTCAGACAAAGATATTATTTTGTAATCGTAAAGTGTAAAAAAAGATTATTTTCATTAAAAGGTGGTACAACAAGGTCAAGAATTGGCGGCGGCAATTGCGGAAGCCTCCGATGTCATGGCTTCAAGTGCGGACAGTTCGGAGGGTGCACCAACGGACGCGCAGGCTCGTGTGCAGCTATTACTCGAATTCTTACACGACAGACAATTGGATTTGGAGGAATTAGCCGAAGAGAGACGCGCACGTTTCGAACAGTGCGTTCAGCTCGGTAAGGACTCTAAAACTTTTAAACTTATAGATTTGTTAATAGTGAGTTGACATCTGAAAGAAGTGAGTAGTCGAAGAAAGACTTGTGGTGGACCAAGTGTTTGATGAGGGCAAGAAGACGGAAGAAGAATTATATAATTATTTGTAATTATGTTGTAGAAATGAAACTGCTTTTCCGGAGTTTATTGAGAAAGCATCTATAATACAAGAAGTTTAAATTCTTAAGTTTTTTCAATCAGAACTTTTAATTTTTTTTTAACTAAATACCATAATTTTATGGCAAAAAGTGGTCTTCATATCCTCTTATATAATCTTTTAATTACTTATTACTTAAATGAACAGGCCAGTTCCAAAAGGATGCAGCACAAGTGGTCAGTTGGATTAGAAATGGTGAAGCTATGTTATCCGCCTCGTTCTCAATCCCGGGAACATTGCCCGAGGCAGAGCAGCTAAAGCGAGAGCACGACCAGTTTCAAGTAGCGGTGGAGAAGACACACGCGAGCGCCGTGCAAGTTAAATACAGAGCAGATGCTCTACGTGCCGCTAACCATTATGATCCCCATACCATAAGGTAAGCGAAAGTTTTTTGTTGACCTTGCTTGACGGAGATTTTGCAATATAGGTCATTTGTGTTATAAGGAAAACCTCCCAATTATTTATATATTAATATTTAAACACAACGATTGTTATATATCTTATGTATTATATCTTAGATAACATATATATGTTATCTAAGATTTCTTTTATATTAAGTGTGCAGGCTTAATAGCGCTTAAGTGCAATCAAAGCTTAAGGTGGATTGGGCTTGCCTAGAATATGCCCTTTCACTGTAGAACAGAGAAAACGTAAGGATCCATGCGGTGCGGTTTAGTAATTAGGGGGAAAAACACTTTGTGCGTTTCGATGGATTATCAATTACATTGAAATATATAAACCTGTAATGTTGAATGGCTCGATGATATTAAAGGTAAAGCCGAAACTAAGTCGAATAATTCCAGAAGTCACTCTGAAATATAGAGTCCTTGTGTAGAGAGGACGAATCCGTGAGACGTCGACGATTAGAATATAAGCGTTAGTGAGATGCAAAAAAATATTTCATGCGATACTCTTCCTGCTTATTAGTCTTCGCTCTTCCAGCTTTCTTAAATTATGTTTGAAAACACTTTCGATCTTACAGAGAAATATCGGAGGAAGTGACCGAAAGGTGGCAACGACTAGTAACATGCGCGGAAGAACGCCACAAATTGGTGACGGCATCCCTCAATTTCTACAAGACCGCAGAGCAGGTGTGCTCGGTTCTTGATTCCCTGGAGAGGGAGTACCGGCGCGACGAGGACTGGTGTGGATCTACGACCGCACTTGTCAACGCCGCGTCAGCATCAGTATCGGTTGCATCCTCCACTTCAAATATATATGCTTCTTCATCTGCTGACTCCGATGAGCATACGCAGAATTTGGATAAAGCATCTCAGGTACGGGCAAATAACACGGTATAAACTTTAGAATTAAATGAAAAAAATCAGTTAGGATCGGTCTTCTAAAAAAACTAGTTTTACAGATCTGTACTAAATTATAACACGCCTGATGTTATGATAATAAGAGTTCATTTATGTACTTACTACTTAGTAAATACTAAAAATCACTTCTAAGTCGTCAAATAATTTCATTATTTATGTAACAGTCTTCCATTAGTAGAAAAATGTACAGTTTTATTATATAGCAGATCAGAATTTGGCTGAAATGGTATTTATAATGAAAGCGTCGCTTATAGAAAACGCAGCGCGCACTAATGCCATAATTACTTCTGCCATCAGAGCCCTAGCCCATTGTTTATGCCATATAACTATGGACTGGAAAATAATGAATGGAGGAAAAACACGGATTAAGGCTTGTTCTCATTTGAACAATAGGATCTATATTTATAGAAATTACTCTAAATGCTCTATCAAAGGTATTTAACCATGATATCATTGGTTTTAAGTATGTATACATTGTCTGAAATCCTTCGAAAGGGGAATGGGGCGCTTACTATCAAATTATCAACCTCATTAAAATACTAGTAAATCACTTAGCGGGTGATGAAAAGAGCTCTGTCCGGAGTTACACTGCGCGATAAAATCAGAAAGACCCAGATCAACCAGAGCTCTTCGACATAGTTAAAAAGCTGAAGTTACCTAAACATTAGGTTTCCTACTTGTAAACAATAAAAATAGAAAAACACCCTCAGTATGTGGAGGGACATACGAAATCAAGCGAGCCGCAGAGAGCTGTTTAGTGCAAGCAGAACAAGATCGTGGAATTTTGAAATCTTCTCAAAAGGGTTTTTTTGACTGTGGTTGATTAGTATGTTATGTAAATCAATTAACATTAAAATGTTGAAAGAGCACACATGAGCTCGGAGGTTCGGAGATTAAATAGACTTGCGTTTTGAGACTGAATGTTCTAAAATATGATTTGAAACCATTACTATTGTTCTTTGCTATAAATATTTAAATCGACATTCTGTTACCGGGGCTGACGCAGGGATTTTTTGTTTATGAAATATGATAAGAGATATTGTTTTATTCATCACATCGAATGTCCGTCACTATATCGCCAGTCTAAATCTTTCAATGCTGCCATAAAGCCGCGGAGTTTTGTTTTCCTTGCCGATTTTAGTTCCTATTCTGAAGAGAAATTGCAGTTTTATTTTTTGTATACAATCAGTGCTAATTATTGAAATGTACGTACACTGTGATAAGTCGACTTAGAACGAAATCGTAAAAAAGTGCTTTCTAGCAATATTAAAATGTTGAAATTACCAACGATATAGTTACTAAAGCAGTGACAAAAAGGCTAATAGGAAAGCAACTTAACAATCTTTTTTAGATGAAGTGCGGGTATGTTATGGTATAAAATAACGACGCGTCAGGCATTCTAAAAGATGATATATTCATTATCTGGGTTTAACGGGAGAAGCATTATTTCATGATAAGAATTTTACGCTTATATGGTTAAACTGCTTCGTTTGGTATAATGGTTAGCAGCTTGGACTACGGACAACGAGGTGCATTTCTCGATTCCTGGATCGAGTCCAAAAAGTTGTAAGAAGCTATAAATTTTCTGTTAACAAATTCTCGGTACTAGTCGGGAAATAGAAATAAATAAAGAGGATGCCTGTGTATGATAATAATGTTGGGTTAGAAATTAATAATAAATTTTCTTATCAGGTTGCTGCTTTAATAGTGAAGCACGGCGAACAGAAGGAGGCTTTCCTGAAAGCGTGTACGCTCGCTCGTCGCACCGCTGAAACGTTCCTCAAGTACGCTGCACGCTCAGCGCAAGTACACGGTCAGACGGCCGCAGCTAGCAAGGCGCATCATGAACAAACGCGAGCAATTTTAGACACGCTGCTCGCACAAGAGAACAAGGTGCGTTGAGTCAATACAGACAGGAGGTGGGAGGCTTCGACCGTGTCTCATTACCGACAGAGACATGCCGCAAAGCGACATCGTTGCAGAAAGCTAAATTTTCTGCAATTATCACGCAGAGAAGCCGATTAGGGGAATAGGTTGATGAGTTTCTTGAACCAGTGGTACAGTGACCACTAAAAGACCTTAATTGAAAAGCACACCAGTCATGTAAATTTATCAAATACAGCTACGTAATAATTCATGATAAAGTGTGATTTTTAACAAACTGACGTTTTAATAATTAAATTTAAATTAACAGAGGTATATTTATATATACCTATGATGGCATTTAGTAGTTTATTGAAAAATATTAATAATAAAATTGGTTAGCTATGTGTACCACTAGTTTATGTTGGCTTCTGATGTTATTAAGTTATTCTGTTTGTGTCTTGAGAAGACGTGTTTGTAATGGTATCGTACCAGATGCCGTGGGAATAAGATGTAATGTTTTTTTTGCGAAACTTAAAAGTTGCTACGTAAGTTTCTCCCTGTTAAAATGGGAATAGAAAAGAAAAAAAAAAAAAAAGTATTTATAAGAACCTTTGAAAGTATCGTATAAGCACAATGATTTCTCAGCCATTAATAGCTGTTTCATATTGTATGTAGAAATAATTCTAAGTAAAAAAATGTATGTGATTCTCGATACAATTGTGATTTTTTGAAAAAAAAAAGAAGGGAAATTTGGACTACACCGCTATTACAATTATATAATTCTATTTATAAACTATCTAGTCTTCCATTGTTTTCCGGGTATGTTATATAACAAATAGCCCTGAACCTACGAGATCCGATCTAACAGAATACATTATTCATGGTAGTATTCACTGCACTGCAAATACATCAAATGCAAACAACATTGAAATGTGATATCGATCGGGCATTGTTTGTTTACCTATTCAGACAATTAGGATTGTCACGCAAAAATATTTATGATATAAATTCTTTACCGCTCTGTGTTAACGCTACAACTATTGGCGAGAACAAATGTTTAGTGATCGTTGTGTGGTTTCGGAGTTAGCTCGTTACTAGTTCGGATTTATGAAATAAAATTAGAGACAATGGCGTTTATTTTTTTAATGGTAATACTGGTGATGAGGCCGGCGCGGCGGTTACGCTCCGCGAAACATTAAACACTCCAAACCGTGATGCTAACGAGTATAATCATGATGTTGTTGCAACCAGTAAATATATTTCCTATTTTATTCAATAATTTACTTTTAAATTTAACACATTTCATGAAAAATAATTAACTCTATTAGTGGTGTGCTGTTTTAATATTTAATAAATACTGAAGTGATTTTTGACAAGGTGCAAAACATTTTTGTGTTTAATAGAAACGATACGGACGAAATAAGGAATAAATTTTCAAGATATGCAATTTATGCCGAAATATAAAGCGATTCCTGTTTGCTGTTTATATGTACTCTATTTTCATGGTTGAAACATGAAGTATGTAAATTGTTTGACTCTACCAACGGCTTATAGTTTACTTAGTATATTATATTCATCACACGACACACGTCCATCCTTACTCACATTATAAATGTGTTTGTTTCTTCCGTCAACATATTATAAATTTGTTCCTTTCTTCACGCCCTAACTGAGTAACCAATCAACTGAAAGGACGGCAGTTACATGGGCTACTAAATGATTATGGGACTGGTAAAAGACCGTAATGAACGGAAACGAAGTACGCGGGTAATAGCTCGGTTATATTAATTTGAATTATTGCTGCTATCAAGAATGTGGGATTGCTCTCTACAGGTACTAGAGCACTGGACGGTACGCAAGAAGCGCTTAGAGCAGTGCCAGCAGTTTGCTCTATTCGAGCGATCTGCTCGCGCCGCTGTTGAGTGGATTCGTGAAACGCAAGAGCGGTGCGGCGCAGCGGCAGCGGCCGCAGCCGGCGGGGTGGCGCGGGAGTCGAGAGAACGCGTGCGTCTGCTCGCGCAACTAGCGGACGGACTCGTGGAAAAGGGTCACCCACATGCTGTGCAGATCAAGGAATGGGTGGCGGCAGTTGATGCAAGGTATGTTGAATTCTCAATTAAATTAGAAATCGTGTTCCACTTTAATTAAGATGACACTGGTATGGGAAGTGCGCAGTGATGCGTTCGAACGCACATTGGTGCGTTCCTCCGAGCGAGGAAGATCTTCCTCCGAGCTGGTGTTGTGTTTTTAGGGGTCGAGGTCCAACTGTTAATCTTTGCCCCTCATTTGTTAATACTTCGATAGTGCGATGTAAGATCTTGTGGCGCCATCTAGTTAGGTAACGTGCAATCCGCAAATTCAGTTGGAAGATTATCCACCTACACTGTGACCCTTTTATACAGAAATAACATATAAACATTATAACTGTACTTTATATGATGATTCTGCATCCTTGTTTACTAGAGGAAGAAAGGTTTTTACAAGTTTACAAATCTTTAAGTGCTGATCATGAATGGAAGATGTTGATAAGATTGTGAGAAGAAAAAAAACCAAGTTGATAGTGCTTTTTGTGTCAGAGCTCGTTAGAGGAAGTATTATTTTTGGCGCAAAGTAGCATTTTCGCTATGTTTTTTTGTTGCCGGTGTAATTACTGGCATAATTACTGGCACATAAGGCTTAGTATCAACACCTCAGGTGGATGGAGTCAGGGCGGTACGTTGCAGGACGTTTTTTTTGTGTGCCCCGCAAGTGGTGCTCAGTTTATAGGCGATGGTTTTCCACTTACGAGTACCAATTTATTGGTCCGTCAGTTATTGTTATATATATACTTTGTGGCTTTTGTCCTTTATTGGCCTATTACCACATTCACAAAAAGATATGGAGCAGTCAAATTCTTAAGCCCAGGCTGCATCGAATTAAAGTTAATACAACTGTAAATGCTACTTTAATAAAAAAAAAATAACTAATGTTGTAAATCGTAGAGTTGTTAGCTATGTAAAGATGGATGATTTGGTATCAATCTCGCCTTAGTTAATGATGTTTCATGTTTCGATACAGGTACTTATACAAGTATCGAAGAGGTTGAAACACAATATCAATTTCGTAAACTGACCTTTAAATGTAATATTTCTATTTTGTCTAGATATGCAGAGTTCAGCGGTTCTATGGAAGGCGGTGAAAGTGAGGCGGAAAGTGACTCCGGCGTCGCCGTGTCGCTCAGTTCAGTACAGACTAGCGAAGCGGAGCCGCGCGTGGAGGTCCCACCCGCCGCGCACGCTGACGAAAAGCGACGCAGTGCCCGACGCAAAGAGTGCGTACCATCCTTGCGTTTGATACTAATGTTATAATTGTGAAAGTGTCTGTTTGTTTGATACCTTTGTTTGGCTCGACTGTTTAAACTAGTGATGGACCGAAAACTCGTTTATTACACTGCATACTCGGAAGTTTTTTAATTAGTCGTACTCGGCATTTAAACCGAGTTATTCGGCTGCGCACATAGAAACGCGATAGAATGGTACTGGAAATTATACAAGACTACCAGTTTTCCTTTTTGATTAATTGCCATAAAAGTAACTTATTAGACAAAATAGGACAAAAACCACTGCACACCACTGTTGAAACCTCTATATGAGATTTACTAAACTGGATAAAAGACACTTGCGACCCGTATATGACACGTACTAAATTTGTATAAACGACACCTGCTTCATGTTTACAAGACAAACTAAAGTTGCATAAAAGACACACGCGATCTGTATACGAGATGTACGAAACTTGCATAAAAGACACCTGCGACCTTTGTACGATACGTACTAAACTTGTATAAACTACACTTACTTCCTGTACACGAAACGTACTAAACTTGCATAAAAGACACTTGCGACCTAATACGAGATGTATAAACTTGTATAAGCGGCATTTGCTTCCTGTTTACGAGACGTGCTAAACTTGCATAAGAGATACTTGCGACCTGTGTACAAGACGTACTAAACTTGCATAAAAGACCCTTGCGACCTGTATATGTATATGAGATTTCTAAACTTGCATAAAAGACACTTGCGACGTGGATACGGGACTTACTAAACTTGCCACTTGTCACTTGTCACTTGACTTGAATACTCGGTTTAGCGACAATGTACTCGGTACGGTCTTGAAAGTTTCCTCACTATGTTTTCCTTTACCGTTGAAGCAAGTTATATTTTAATAGCTTAATCCCAGAGATTGGCGTCGTATAATATTTATCCCAGAAAAGCTGCGGTTAACATTTAGCCGCGGGATTAAAAACAAAAGCATTAGTTTGTGCATGGTTAGACCGCTAGGGTTCGAGTTATTTCCAAGATCGTAGAAGCGTTGGTCATTAGATGAAATTATTCCTTGTAACATGCAATGCATTCTTTTGGACATAAATTAAAGAAAATGCATTCTTACAGATTCATAATGGCGGAGTTGCTTCAGACGGAGCGCGCATACGTTAAAGATCTGGAGACCTGTATCACATGCTACTTGCGTGAGATGCGTACGGATCCCGCTGCTGTGCCCTCAGCACTTCAAGGAAAGGTGGGTGATCTCCTGGGCGGGCTGATAAAAGCTTTAAATCATGTACATTATGTTATATTATAAACGTGAAAGATTTTGAGGAAGTATGGATATTTGTGTCTCTTTCATAAAAAATCTTCTAAACGGATTTGTGTAAAATTTTTAATGGAGGTATAGTGTACCCTGGAGTAATACATTTTATTCACGATTAGTTAAAACTTGAACTTTACGTCAGTGAGCTTCACTAAAGCTAGTCCGTCATAAAAGTTAATTTCTTCTGTTAGAAGATTTTTGGCTTTTCTTCAGAGTTACTGAGATAGCTTAGGGTTGTGAAACAAAGGGGCCAAGTGCGAGATTTTCTACGTCAACGTTTACTTATTCATTTGCTTGAAATTAATCTACGATTTATATGGTATAAAAAGAGCGCTGTCTGTCATAACTGTTTCTAAGTATTGTTACTAGGTGGCGCTCTTTGTACTATGAGTTGGTACTCTGAAGAACGATTGACTTTGGGGTCTCAAGGTGCTGGAAATACAAACTCGCACCGAAAAGCGCAGCTTATACATGTTAAAAAGACTTCTAGCTGCATAAGTGTCAGTCGAATATCACTAATTAGCGACTAAATTTGCTAATACAGATAAATTAAATGAGATTATTTCTTGGTTCGTTTCCGACTGTACCGAAACGGCACAAGACCGTAGTATTTGAAATTCCCTACAAAATACCTATTTTACCATCATTAACTGACATGATGATGATGATTTTTCTCGGAATTCCACCAAATAATGTAGCAACTCGCACCTGGTGGTCTAGCACGGGCCACCAGGTGCGAGTTGCTTGCAGTGGGAATTCAGACTCCTAATTTTGGATCTGAAAATGACGATGTTAAACACTTGAAATAGGCAACAAAAATACAATGCACGTACGTACCTTCCTTGGACACTCGTTGATCTTCTACCAGATAAAGGGACTTTTAGATAAAATACGATAAGTTTTGCGATTCGTTCACGCGCGACGCATTTTTGCAACGGTAGATTTTTTGAAGTTGAGAAGATCGCCAAAATGAGTTGTTTTGAATGACCTAATTTACGATACGATTGACTAGAAATACCATAGACAAATTGATCGTTAAATAAAATTGGAAATCCCTGGATTCCGGCACCAAATATTTCAAAAGTTAACTTTGATAAGATGGAATTTCATTTGATTTATGTTCATTCTCTTAGGAGGAGTTAATATTCGGCAACATTGAAGAGATACACCGATTCCACGAACGCGTATTCCTACGCGAACTGGACAAGTATGAGACTATGCCGGAGGATGTCGGTCATTGTTTCGTGACCTGGGCGCGCGAGTTCGATATGTACGTCTCATATTGCCGAAACAAACCTGACAGCAATGCAGCCGTCGTGCAAAATGCAGGGGATTATTTTGACAGGTGAAATAGTGATAGAATTTAATTATCTTTGCGCTCGCATCTAAGGCACACTTTAAATTTGTCTGACAAGATGTGTGTAGCATTTAAATAGTATTAATACAAAGTCACTCCCGCTGTTTGTAAAGCGGCGAGCGCAACATTCAAAACCAGGACGGCAGGACCCGAATGAAGCCAGGACGGGTCGCTAGTAATATAATAATAATTATAATATAATCCTCTATTCAGATTAAAATTTCAAACTAATCATATCTGCTCGTCTAACGACAAAAGCCTCTTCCAACTTTTCCATTCTTGTCGGTTTCAGGCTTTCCTTGACAAGATGTAAGAACTTTCGCAACTATGAGTAAAAATAACTTTTTATATTAAAATTAAATTTCAATTTTTTATATTATAACTTCAATATAATGCCAATTGAATTATAGTTTTAGGCTTAACTGTGATGCCGTGATTTCTAATATTACTCGTAATAAAAAGGACAAATATCTTTGAGTTGCGATTTAAGTATACCTGTTTACTTAAAGGCCAAATCTGAAGTCGAGAATAGTTTCCAACTTTATTGGAAATGCATTGATAAACTTTTAGCGTTTATGAATAACGAGTCTGATCGCCGCGGGCCCTTGCCTGGAAGACAATAATATTTAGTTTTTATTTGCTTAAGATAAAAAATATAATACCTATTCTTTGTTTTGGAAAGGATAACTAATTTCTCTTTATTGGATTGAAGCAGGCGTTACTTTGCGGAAATCCATGATATATTATGAAAATAAAGCTTAATTTGCTATAGTCCGCGAAAAGCAGGAGAATCTGTATGGTGTAATTTATAATTTCTTCAATCCTTGTACTCCACACCAAACAGATCTTCGGCAATGTACCCTCTACGCACGTTTCGCTCCGAAAACTCGACTATAGCAAATACAGCTTTATTTTCATATTAAACTATTCACTTTATATGTTAGTGCTTGAATCATTGGTTTTCGAATGTTGATCACTTGTGCCACTAGTCATAGGGAAGTACCCTGTAGGTTTCTTTAACTAGCGAGTGGTTTTATTTATCACGAAAAGCATGTATCTATTATTCTGGTTAGCTAAAGCTTCTTAATTAATCGTAAGAGTTTATAACTATAGACTCTTACGATTGAACTCAGTATTTGTGTAAATTTGTGGTTACTCACGTACGTATAGACAGACAGACATTAGAGTTATCTCATAAGGGACTTGTTTTTCGTGGCAAAGCTGAAAATAATTTTTTTTTAGCTTACTTTGAAAAATTTAATCGAATAAAGCATAGTGTGGTAGAAAACGCCGCAGCACCGCACTATTTAACACGGTATTTTAATTTTACAGAATTTATAATTATAAAAATATTCTTAAACGTATAGTAGACAAAACTTTTTTTTTTGTTACAAAATAATAACAGAAGACATTCTGTATTATTATGTAACAAAAAAAAAATTGTACACATTAACTTGCTGAAAGCAAAAGTCGCCGTCGTATGCTATACATAATATATAATAGTTTGACGTAAATAGCTTTTCCTTTCAATCTGTTTTTCTCGTTGTGATGCGCAACTTTATTTATTAAGATGAGTCATACTGACATATATTCCCCAGTGGCCACGTGTTAAGATTTACAGACAAAACTGACCGGAATAAATGGCATTTTACAAGCCGTATTTTGGCTTATCAGGGGAAGTTCGATTAGTTTGGTATTATCTAAAGCTTTTTGTTGCATTGTTTACTATTGTTACACGTTCTTTACTAATTAGGCGTTATTCAACAGGGTACAACGTAAAAAGAAACTGGAGCATCCTTTGGCAGCGTATCTTATAAAACCGGTGCAAAGGATAACGAAATATCAACTATTGTTAAAGGACCTACAAGCGTGCTGCGCAGAAGGGCAAGGAGAAATCAAGGTAAAATATGATCAAGACTACTTCCAAGTTATATGTGTTCAGTCTAAAATTTAGTTTCCAATTTGCTTAGTATGGACGTGCTTGTATAACCATGTTGCGTCTCTTAGGCTATACAAATTACGACATGTCAGGTATATGAATGTAATATGTAAAACAAATAAAACTAAGAAGATATGATTTAAAAAGACAAATGAATGTCCTTTCCGACTATCTTAAAGATGTGCTCGCTCAGTTTAACGTCCAAGGTTATTTGGAAATGGTGTTAAAAAACATCTTCATTATCGTTGCAGAACAGAACCTAAGTTTTAGGAAGTTAGATCCTCATACGATTAAGATAAGGAAGAGCAGCAGATGCAAAAGTGCTTGTTTCCATATACTCCAATCTCCTCGATACCTCTTTATCTACGAACCGTCATCCTTCTGTTTACAATCACAGTTAAATCGTATTTCTGATTCATATTAAATTTTTATCACATCATATTTACAAAGAAACGTATATCAAAACTTCAGTAGAACTTAAAAGAACTATATACCCTGTCTATAATACTCCTGCTTAAATTCAGGTTGTATAATAATTAAATAGTACGGTTTAACAGTATCTGCGTCACTTTATCATTTTGCAATTCACCTTCAGTGATAAGACGTCGCGATTAGATAAAGGTGGCCCCTGTCATGAATTCCCCAATAGCCGTATTATCTGAAGCAAAGATGTGTATGTGTTAAATTGTCTTGATATATAAATATATCGGTATAAAGCTACTATTTATTTGGCTGTGTTGATTTAAAATAAATATCAAGATAGGAGTAAACTCCTGGTGAGTGGCTAGATAGGCCATAAAGTACATTAAGTTTAAATAAAATAAAATATATTGCATAGTATTTAGGTATTGTTATGAAATGAATGATATGGCATATATCACAAAGAGAGTATGTTTGGAAAATCTGCTAAATGGAATAGTTTATGAAAAGTCGATATCCATAATCTATACCGGATCAGACCGATTTATAGACTTAAAAACCTGTGAATTTTAGGACTGGTCCGGTTTATATATTTTTTAAATGATCGTTTTCTGTGTACTATTTTGGTCTCAAACATTTATCGTATCAGCTGTTATATTAACGGTTTTGATGAAAAGGTCAAGAAAATATTTAGTACCATTTTAAACTTTATTTTTATGATTCATACTCATTACGCCTATGTATTCATAGTAGTAGGCTATCGATACGATATTCACGATCGACTTATTCGTTTGCTCATGGTCTAGTTTTTAATTATAAACGTTTTTTTAATAAATATGAGAATTATATACTAATACGAGGACGAGATAATTATCTTCCTAATTCTATATTTAGTGAAATTGCGATAACAAACCAACCATGAGGCACCTACGCCTCAGATTGCTGTATACAGGACGTCGTTATAAATAAGAAATAATAGAATTAATCCCGGGAATTTTCTATATTTAATTTTGTTAGGTATATCTTGAGAACCTTTTGTGAGTTAAACGTCACTCCTTATCTATTGTAGCAACGGGAATGAAATTATGACTAAAATTACTAATAGAAATACACGGAACCGTGTGATTGAGACGTATTGTGTATGGGGAATTCTTTGAATAGAGGAATTTTTTGAAGTTTTTTTTGCATCTTGGTCGCGTTCTCTTCCAAAAACACGCCTGCACTTAGTCTTGTCTTTAGAAGTGCATATTGATTGGAACTTAATCCCTCAAACTGTTTAACTTGTTAAATGTATTCAAAGCATATGTTACTCAGATTTTAATAAATCGCTACTTTGCGACAAGGATTACATAACTAAAATAAGCCTAAATCAAATTTTTGCCACATTTTGGACATTTGTGGAAGACTTAACAGAAAATGTCAATGTTTTTTTACGTTTAGTCTAGTATTTGAAAATAATATTTGAAAAATGCTCTCCTGTAAAATTTAAAATTTGCAACCATTGTCGCAAACAAGCGAAATGTTAGTAGTAACTTAGATAATAAATTATTCAGTAGTTACCGCACGGTACATTTTTTTTCCTTAAATTTTTCCTTTAATTAAGTCCTGTAACATATTTGGGCATAATTGCTTCATAACAAGCTTTTGGTCAGTATAACGTTGTCTAAGCACGAGATGCGGTATAATGCTATTAATTTGCCGACGCCCACAATGTTCGTGGCACGCTCAATCCAATTTGCTTGTTCACCACGAAATCAATGGTGCAAACTTGACTCAATATACACCTGAGTACGTATTTACCTTCCACATCGGTTGGTGACTTATCAACATCCTTAACGAGCTTCAGTATTTTGGAATGACATTAAACCATTACGCATTATCGGCTCGAGCAGTTGTTTCTCTTTTATACTTGCTTGCAGTAAACGTGATGTTTGAAATGAAATAAACTAGTTCACTGTTTGTTGTAAATTAACGATTAGTGTTCACCAATATTTTCCTCATGATTCATTTTAATGTATCACAGACGTCCTGTGTTCATAGTAAGTGCAATATTCCGTGTAGATGTAAATGTTTTTAGTTAAAAGAAGGCATGTTATGGTTTGTGGATTCGAGAATTGTGTAATTTTGATAATGTTGAAGTATTTAAATAATTATCGCACTAACAAGATTGGACCTACATCGAACGATGAACTTGTATGTATATTGTTTCTATATCACATTGCTTCGACTGTGGAAGTTATTCATACCGCTATTTATAAAATAATGAGTATATTTAGGTGCGTAAATTATGTACCCTCAGTAAATATGTAGGGAAATAATTTTATTTAGGTAATAAATTCGATTACAATAAAAAAGCGATGGCACTTTATCTACTAAGGTATTGTAATCATACCCCATCATTTCCTTTTACTAGTAACGCCATGTAATCATATTCTATAACATCCGTGATCTTTTATTGGTGACGCTGTCAGGTACCACCTGAAAACTGAAACTAAGTTCATATATTTGTGTTATTTCTAAACGTCTTTAAATGGTCACCTAGTAAATATGAATCAAAATGCTACGTAAAAGTCAATTATACCCGGCTGTAGAAGGACGATTTTAATAAGGTTAGAAGTTAACGTAGCAAATATTCATCTTAAACTTATATTCACAGGACGGTTTGGAAGTTATGCTGTCAGTACCGAAGAAGGCGAATGACGCAATGCACCTATCTAACTTGGAAGGCTGTGATGTTCCAATTGACAGTCTAGGGGAAGTGGTGCTCCAGGACTCATTCCAAGTATGGGACCTTCGGCAGATTATCAAGAAATGTCGAGAGAGAAGAGTTTTCCTCTTTGATCTGCATCTACTCCTTGCAAAAGAGGTCAAGGATACGCATGGGAAAGCAAAATACATTTATAAGACTAAATTCATGGTGAGTATTGTATAAATATACACAAACATTCATACATTTCACAAAGCAACGAAGCGATAAATTGTATTTTTATTGTTAGTTTGAGAGTTAGGCTACTCTTTATCCCGAATTCATGAAAGTATTTTTTGATAGGTTCAATAATGAAAGATGAAAACGAAATTCTGTTATTACATCTTTATAATATTTGTTATTCAGGTACCTTCTCTGTTTATATGGTCTTTAGATACACAGACCATTGAATCCCAAAATTAACCAGCATATTTTAACATTATAAATGAGTTAACGAAATTGAGCTCTTTCATTTCCCCTTCTTTTACGCAACAAATGAGAACATTTTTGGGGAAGTTAGAAAATAACTTGTCAAAATGTTTATCTTACCAAATTTTTATGCTGATATACTAAACACGGCCGGGAGTCATATATTATTCTTTCAATCTTAACTGCTTAGCATCTAATTTTTTAAGGTTCCACGCGACTTCATCCGCATTCAATTTGTAATAAGTAAATTTGTTCTTTTTTCTTTGTTGTTCTACTTTCATCCTTTAATCCACCGCGTCGCATCCATTGCTAGCATGATGTTGAATAGCAAAATCTTTTTGATGAATTGGCCTATAAAATTCAAAAATATTTTACGTTAAGTGGAAAAGAACAAAAATGAAGCTATAGCACGGGCGGATGATGCGATGCGGTGTACATTGTGTAAAATCGTGAACGAATATGTAGAGACTTATTAAAATTTCATTGTCTATGTTATGAGTAAGAATCCATACCATGTTAGCATTACTAAGTCAATGCAAAAAAGTGTTTGTTTGTTTACTAGTTTGATACCTACTCCACTGCAGCTAAACCGATCTTAGCGGAAACTTTCGCAGATTTAGCCTGCATCTCAAGGGCATAGGATACTATTTATACAGAGAAATTTTACGATTCCCGAAGCATTTTTAAAAAACCAAAATGCGAGCGTGGCCATACGCTATGCTGTACATAAAACAGGTATTATAATGCGTTTGATTGTTTGCAGACCTCAGAGTTGGGTGTGACAGAGCACATAGAGGGTGACGAGTGCAAGTTCTCGGTTTGGACGGGTCGGGAACCCATGGCTAGCGACTGCCGCATCGTATTGAAGGCGCCTTCACTAGATGTCAAACAAACATGGGTGCGTCGCCTCAGGGAAGTCATACAGGTAATATTTTATTAATGTTGCCTTTCAGATTTTGCTTTTCAGACATCTATTTATATTGATGCCATGACGTCAGAATTTGCGCATCATGCGGTTACTATTTCAAAGTCATCGCACTTATGGTTCACCAGCGGACTTGTCCGCTTGCAACTTATGATAAATCTGCGAAATTTGTGAAATACAAGCTTACATTCTATGGCCCATCGGGTAGCATCACCTACCCGTTGCACGACTCGTGTAGGGTTGATATGTGAACGTTTGAATCGAGCTATGCTTGTAGTGTGTCTATAAGATTCCTGCATCCGTTGTTCAGTAAGAGTTTACAGCCCATCAGAATCGTCGAATTCTTATCTGTTTCTTTAGCGGACACGTTCTCAGAGCTGTGGCATTTACATTATTTTAAATAGATTGTTAAACCTCAGTAGGGATGGTCATACAGAGGTTCAACCTAGCCGGCTAGACAGTAGTTCTCTCCTTTTCTTTATACTGTGTGTTTTATATGTGGTTCATTATCTTTGTTAATATTATAAATGTAAAGGTGTGTTTGTATGTTTTTTTGATTGTTTGTTTGTTCATCTGTCGCACGCTAACTAAGCAATCAATCAACTTAATGTTCAACATAGAGTCAGTTGAAAGTCAAGAGAATAAAAAGACAGGAGGCTTCTTTTTATCCCAGAAAAACAGAGTAAACAAGGTATTTGTAAAAAACCTAATACCGCGGGTTACAACTAATATGCCAATAAAGTATATTAATGCTGTCCAAAACCGCTAAAATAAAGTATGATGATGATGAAGTTTTTAATTTTGCGTAGGTATCTATATTCTGTAATATTTTTTGTCAGGAAACGTACTTCAGCGGGGCTCTACAGCAGCCGCCTCGAAGTCCAGCGCGTGCCCGCCCTGCTAGTTCACAGCGGTCAAGCCGGTAACTTTTTTTTTAATATTTTTGTACCGATATTATACAACGTGTAACCGATGTACGAAATCATGTTGAAAGATGCATAAGTATATTCCATAAGGAACCACCCTGTAAAAACATTAAAGAGCATATCGTTATCGTAAGCATATCTATTTTTCCATACAAACTAGAATGTTTTGCATTCTAAGTATTTATGACAAAGACCAACACACGCGTATGTGACATAAAATTTTTTTAAAGAGTTTGACGCGTGGTCATTCGTCGCATACCATTGGCAGAAAATATTGAAAAATCGTCTTCATAGTAAAAAGTTCTTAAACTGTAATCTCATTTGAATCTGTGTTTACACATATTATTTAGTTAGCTCACGCGGATTAATGATTACGGTAGCCATTTGTCTTCTAGCTTGCTTTGCAAATAACGTTGCATAATTAGCTTTGTCCAGAGGTAAATAAAAAGGCAATATAGAATTGTTACTTTTAGCCTTTCCATGTTCCAAACACAATTTTCCAAATAGTCTAAACTGATCATAAGAAACTTAACATATATATTTTGTTACAGAGATTTCGAAGACACGGACACAGATAATCTCGATCGTAACTCTCTTGCATCGTTTGGTAGTGGCAACACCACCGACTCTGATAAGGTGAGTGCTATTCAATATGTTTTGGTTTTATCCAGAGATTTAAAGTGATTTAAGATTTAAGAATTAAGAAGTAAATTGTTTTGTTCCTTGAAACTATAGAATAATGGTTTTTTCGTCAAGAGTTTCGTTGGTTTATTTTAAGACTTCTTACTAACGTGTGTTGATTTATAGAATCAGTATAATCAGCCATGTGTGAGTAGCATTGGCATGTGCTACATACATGCGTAAAAGCAGTGAATACCCCACTCTCAGGGCCTTTCAGGGTTTTCATATAGGCACAAATTAAGATTCAGAGAATAAAAATAAACGATAAGTAAAAATATATGACAGCGCCATCTTATTAAAAACAGACACACTTCTATGTAGATATGTCAATGCTTGCTCGCATTCTAGGAGTAGTTTTCGAGTATTTCACTCTGTATAGTCAAAGTAAAATTGACCTAATACTACACGTTTTAGTGTAGTAAATGCTGTACTCCTGATTTTGTTTTACGAACGTTTGGTCAAAATCCCAAGCTAAAGAATTTTAGGCAAATTTTAGATTTAAAGCCATATAAATAGGATACTTTTAATCCTTTACTTTTTGCTTTTTTTCTTCTTTTGATTTGGCTAAAGATCCTAGAGCCAAATTGACCCGACCGATGATATCCCGGACGTCAGACTATACGAGATTATTTTGGCTCACAATCAACTCAAGAACAGTAATGCGCCGGGTGATGAAGGAATCACAGCAGAACTGAAAGCGTGTGTAAAAACGATACTTGAAGTCCTCCAGCGGTTGTTTTATTCCTTTATTCACCAAGGTACAACGCCAGAGGCATGGCACATTGGTGGTTCTGTTCTTCAAAAAAGGTCACAATACCTTGCTCAAGAACTACAGACCCATCTCGGTACTGAGCCATGTCTACAAGTTGTTCTCGAGAGTCATTACGAATAGTCTCGCTAATAGGTTCTACGACTTTCAGCCTCCCGAACATGCATGTTTCCCAAAGGGCTTTAGTACTAAAGACCACATACATAGGCTGCGGCAGGTTATACAGATACAACTTAGCGTTCGTGGATTATGAGAAAGCCGGTATTCGGTAGAAATTTGGGCTGTGTTAAGGTCGACAGGCGACAGGGAGATTTTTTCTCCCCGAAGCTGTTTACCGCTGCATTGGAGGACGTCTTTAAGCTTCTGGATTGGAACGGGTTTCGGTTCATCACTCAATTTCGGTTTGTCGACTATGGTCATAGTAGCAGAGACTCTGGGAGACCTTAATACGATGCTCAATGACCTCAGCAGTCTCTCAACAGTCGAGCCTATCGAGCCGATCGAGTATGAACATGATCACGACGAAAATTATGTCTTAGGTTCATGTTCCGCACTCTAAGTTGTAGACTAAATACAGCCAAATCCAACTCGAATGGGCATGGTCGGGAAACTTCGAGACATCTTTTCGTCCAAAATCTCATAGTGCGTGTTGCCAGTGAAAGTTGGGAGTGTCTCTACGTGATAAGATCAGGAATGAGGCGATCCGTATAAGAACCAGAGTTACCGACATCGCAAAGCTGTCTTGTCGTAGTATATTTATTTTTTAAAGCTGAAGTGGAAATGGGCGGGGCACGGAGTACTGATGGACGTTGGGGTTCCAAGGTGCTGAAATGGCGACCTCGCACAGGTAAACGCAGCGTTGGGGTTGGTCGGCCCCAAACGAGGTGGACAGACGACATGAAACGAGTCGCTGGAAACAAGCGGAGCAGGGCCGTGGGTTTTGGAACTCCCTAAAAATACCTATTTAGCGATGGTCTTCAATCGGTTGAAGTGATGATTATGATGACTTTTTACTTCGATGCTCAAGTATTTCTAATATTTCTATATTCGAAAACGAACCATTCAAAATCTTCTACCAAGCCTACTGAATTAATAAATTCCGCCTTTTACAATTTGTTGGCAACACCATCACTAGTCTTTCTCGCACGTCCAAGCCGTTAGCAATAAGAGAATAAAATAAATCAAAAAGTCTGTATCCAAAATACACAGCAGAAAGAGTATTTTTAATTGTGACAGTTGTTAAGTGTCTTTTAACCTTATTTTATCGTGAAAGATAGTAATTGTTACTATAGTCAAGCGCAAGGAAATCGTTTTGTACTGACAATAGTCTGCCTGTTACTTGTTAAAGCTCAAGAGGTTTCACCAAGAGAACATTTTTAGAATTCCGTTACTAAACTGTAACGGAGGGTGGAAGTTTTTTTTTATAAATTTTTAATAGTGTTTTTTAATTTATTTTGTATCACTCATGCGGGAAAAGTATCTTGACGCTCGCTGTTGCGGTTGAAAAAGAACCGTTTGCCCATTTTAAAATTTGAGTGCGACAAGTTTACTTGTCACAACAGCGAGCGTCAAGATACTTTCCCCGCATGAGTAATACAAAATAGTATGTGCAACAAGTGCGACATCGTTCTCTCGTGCGTTCAACTTCGCTTTCGTGGGCAATCGACAACTTGTCGCACTAGTTGCACAATATACTATTTAAACATTGTTAATAATTAAAAAAAAAAAAAAAGAAAAATAATAAATGTTAGAGAATTTAACTATAGGATCCAAAAATGTAATCTAAAAAATAATTTCTGTAACTTTCACCTAACTTAGAGCAGCTCTAAGGATTCCAAAATACGTTCGATATAAGCAAGTTCAGTGTTTTTAAAACGGTTGAATAATTTTTATTGAAGTAATGAAATTCTAATTCTAAATTAATTCATTTCAAGTACTGTAGTGGCTCAGTCATCACATCAACCGATAGACGTCCACTGCTGGACATAGGTCTTTTGTAGGGAGTTCCAAGTTCCACGATTCTGAGCCGCTTGGATCCAGCGGCTACCGTTGTGGCTCAGTAAATCCTTAGTATTTCAAGTTGCTTACTCTAAACGATACGTCTGTTAAGTTCGTAGTGATACTACTAACACCCGTTAGTAAGTAGCGAATGCAGATTAAGGAGAATAAGCCGCCAATACACTCAGCAGTTAGTCATTATCCAACATCGATAGGTTATATAATACATATATTTTTTTAACTTGTGAGAGATGAAAGCTGAGCCGGATTATCTCAATAAACTTTATCAATAACTATTTATATTTATTTGGATAGTGACGTATTTTTAATAAATGTGCTTTAACAGATTGTCAAAATTTAGAAACGTTTCCAGGCTTCCCCATTTTGTTTTCCTTCACCGTTGAAGCAAGTGATATTTTAATTGCTTAAAACGCACACGGCCCCCCGAAAGTGAAGGCGAAGTCCTACCCACTAAGCTATCACAGCTTGCAGTCCGTATACAGTACAATAAATATTATAACTTTCGCTTTGAAGATTACGAAACTCTCGGTGCGCGGGTCAGAATTGCACCTGGCCGGTTTTTATATTCATTGTTTTATTGGATTATCCGCTGCGACTTACATTTGATTGTATAACGACATCAATCGGAGAGAGGGATTTAAAATAGACGGACGCGAATAAAGAGGACTCTGTATCAAGCGAATTCCCTAAGCCGGCCAGTTACGGTATTTCTTTAGGCTTTTCACCTAACGACTAAAGACAAGAGACGGTATTTGAAGGTCTACTTTTATTACATTTATAAGTAATAATATATAGGTATTTGAGAACTAGCGTTTACTTAATTTGTAGGTAAATATTAATCTAATTGTTTAATGAAGTTATTTTTTATATAGCTCGAGGGAATCGTTTATTTTTTCAGGCTTAAAAGTACTCTATGACTGTTTCCAGAATGTATACAATTGCTATAATATAATACAATACGTTAAATCAAGCGGAAACGTTCCCAGATGCTTTTCCTCGATATAAAGTATCTCTTGTTCGTCTCTAAAAGCAAGCTCTCTGTGTTAAGTTCCATAAAAATCGGTGAATTGTCAGAGCGTAAGCAAACCATAAGCCCGTTTCATTCACCAATACTGGTCTGCGAAAATGTTGCATCTCATCATATATTTTTAATTTTATTAAAGCACCCATTATGACAGTTTTTGCTGAGGTAATTCATTAATAATTAAGCCTGGCTAGGGAATTGGTATTTAGCGGTTAAAATTGTAGTAGGAATGTGATAGTTTGTATTTTGTAATGAATCTTTCTTCGTATAGATGTGAAGCAGCTTAATCCATGTAATGGCGCAATGCTGACGAACTTTATTACTTACTCACTCGCAAAACCATCTCCGACTAGAAAGTAGTTAGTATCTACAAAGTTCCCACCGATGCCGGGTGGTAATATCACTTAATGGCTTGAGGATTTCAGATATTTTCTTGGACGGTGAAGTTGGAGTTGGAAACTCGTGAAGAAACAGTTAACATCTTATGTTTATTTGGTCAAGGGTTGTCACTCTAAGCGTGGGCTCGATTTTAATACTTGCAATTCGCGGTTCAGCGGATTTGTGTCAAGCACGGCTCATCTTGCGGTCTGTTGGTTCGAGCGTTTTCTGCTCTCCATCCAAAGGACTTTTGTGTGATAACTTAAGCATACCGGTGCATTTTAAATAACCAAAGGAAGGCATTTACCGCACGCCGGATCGCTTGATATGCAACCGCTTCCGAACTCGCGTGTCGCAATGGGATGTGCATAAAGTACTACGGAGAGATATACTAGAGTGCCTTACAAGGTCAGTGATAGCGATACAACCCGAATTAAGTATACTTTGTCGTGAAATAGATTTATGACTACACAAGCGGTATTCCTCAGCGTAATATCGTGCTGGGCATATTCTGATAGGACAGGTTTTGGAAGTTAGTCACATAGTAGAACTAATTCAATGCGAGTATGCGGAAGAACGTGGACTTGTAAGTAACGTATCTACACTTGGCCGATGCATACATAGTTCACTCAGCGTTGTGATAACACTATCTGTTGCCATCGGCTTCGTCTGCATGTTTTCGCTTTTATAAATCCCACGGGAACCGTACCGTTTTCATGGATAAAAGGCATGTGTATTAATCCAGGGAAAAAAAACGTGCGTGTACTTATGTACACGCGTTAGAGGTTATAATTCTTTGGCATAACAAGATAAAAATCTTTTCAAAAATTTTATATTTCGCCTTAGTCTACACTTGTAGAAAAAACGTGACATACAACGAAAAATATGAAATGAACGTAATACATTAAAAGTTTTATAATGCATTATCTAGTTAAACAAAGTTTATTTAAATATCACAAAAAAAATATAATAATTAAAAAAATTAAATTTAATTTTGGACACCAGGTTTCACTCAACATTAAAATTTGGGAATTTTGTACAATTGAATCAATTAAATCACTGGAATGAGACTACAGACTTTGACAATTGATTGTGTATACTTTCAAACCTTATAGATAACTTCAGAGTGTCGATTTTTTGTGACGTTGACGCGCGTGCTAAAAAAATATAGCTATGGGAGGCCCAGGTATTCAGATATTCACTGCAATACCCACAATGTTCAGGATGGCACTTAGATCTTTCATTAATTAACAGTATTATTGAAGCTAAATACCTAGTTTCTTATCAGTAATCATTTATTCTCATAACTATTATTCTTCCTTCCTATTAAAGTATTCATTTTATAAAAGAAATCTTTAAAGCCCACCAACCTGCTTTAGAGCAGTGTTGTGGGTCTGTACTCTATAAACCTGACTTCCCAAGGAGTGAAATAAAACAACTGGACTGACTCTAATACTGTATATTAAGCTTCTCTATAATTCATATTACTTGTTACCTTCAAATGACCCTACTACCAGTTCGGAATGCTGTCTTCGGCAGAGAAGACCACTGGCAAGAAACTCTACCGTTGCTCTTTTATTCAATCAATTAAAACAACTTATCAACACAATTACAACATTGTCATATGCAATAACGCTAGGCCCTTTGATACAAGACATATTTTAAGACAGGTAAAACATAACTACTATTATCACTTATAACATCAGGACTTTTGGAACAAGTTGTTTGTATAGAGCAACCTCTGCTACATAAACTGTCGGTATAAAGTTATGCTAGGGCTCCATATATGATACCTAAATAAACCAAAGGATGAGATATACTTATCTAATGCAACATCAGGTACAACCATAATACCAACAACTTTTAACAACTCCATCACCAGTACATACGACTTGTTTCGCCACAACAATATTTCTTTAAGTGTATCGTTTCCATTATAAATCATCTCAATCCAATTTGTAACGTTCTATCCACAATACTTTACTTAATCTCCTTTTCTTAATTAATTCATTTTTAAATCCGTCCTCACTTTTCTTTGCCGCCAATCTAACTTGTCAAACTCGCGTCTCCCGCCATAGATCCTATACTTTTCTTTGACAGTCTACTAAAGGCCATTATTCTATTTTCAATACACTATCAATGAGTATACAAACTATGATTTGTTGATATATTTAATATAATCATCGGGTTTATCATAGATAAAGTGCTATAATTCCCTATTTCCTAACACGCGCAACGTAAAAATTTACTTTAATTTTTCCCTAACGCGCCAAAAGAAGTATAACTTCAAAAAGCTATCTCCATTCCAAATTTCAGCCAAATTGTTTTTGTTCTTTTTTCGTGAAAGAGTACATTGAGTGCTTAAAATTAAAAAAATCCGTAAAGTTCTTATTTCTCTCGAATTAAGTAATATTGGTAATTACTTTGTAGACATTAAATAAACACATTTTTTTTAAATTAGTTTCCCCTGACATCTTATACGGTTTGCTTAAAATTATTTCCATGAAGTAAGATTGTCATTCTCGAATTTTGTATTTTATTACAAAACTAGATCTGCCCTGCAGATCTAGTCTGCGCGTAAATTACTACACCCACCTCAATAAATCAGATACCAATCGTAAACTTTCTTCAATAATACCCACTGGAAGTGCCAAATATACAAACCTACGATACGGTACAGAGATAGTATTTCAACGTATTCAAAGTAACTACTGAGGAATGGGCGAAAAATATATCTGTTCTTGCTCTTGGAGGTTTAATAAACCACTAATTAAAATCTTCAATCACGTAAACATTGCCAATCGCAAAATTTAAAAAATGACTGCTTTAATAATTTGTGGCTTAACATCAGTACCAGCACTACATTGAATTAAGTCAGTACGGATGGGCGAACGAATTTGGAGGTCTGAAAGATAATTTGGTATCCATTAGTTTCAGCTCCTATCACTAACCAAGAGTGGTACTTAATCAAAATTTTTATTTAGTCCTTGCATTTAAGTCCTCATTAATGTGGCAAAGTATCCTATGTCCTACCTCGTAGTATGAACTAAAATAGTTCAAATTTCATTTGAATTGATTCAGTCATATTATTTGAACGTCAACAAAAGGTTTTTACATTTTTCTTTGTCGGCCTAAACTCATTCTAAATGGTAATGTGTAATAATGAACGATTTTGTAGCATTAATTGTGAATGTTAATACACAAAAATTCGCGAACGGCTGGGTGTGTGTACGAAAAAAATATTTTGAGTTTATTCTTACACCTTTTAATAAAGACCTTTGATGCGTGATGAGTTAATAAATTAAATAAATAAAAAGTAGTAGTTTCAGCGTGATGGCTCAGATGCAGACAGACAGACCCGAACGCAAAAAATTACAGTTTAAGTTTAGTGTCAGTTATGGAATGTCCTCCGAAAAATATTTTTAAAATATCGTAAAGAATTTGACCTGTTACAGTTTTATTTTAAGTATAGATATATGGATTGATCATTACTCCAGCCACAACACAACCACAACATGTGACTGTAAAAAAGCACAAGAAAACTCGCTTTCATATATTTGATTCGATCATTATTTTGAATTTCGTATAATGATGTTACTCCGAAGTATGAACACTGGATATAATACTCTACAGTATGTGAAATTGAATACGACATCATTACGCTACTATGCACTTCAAAGACTAAAACATTGTAAGTATAAATGAGAATAATATTTTTTTATAATAAAGATACTTGGCTTCACTTCAAACCTTCCAAACCAAACTTCAAATGTAATTAAATATTTACGTCACTGGTTTTCCCTGTGCATGATACGTTAGTTACTGTTTTTACCCGTTCACCCTAGAGCGGACGCATATTTCCGCGGAACGTCGATGGAATTGACCGTTTTAAGTTGGACTACAGCAATCGGATGCAATGAGTTTCTCAGCATTTAGGTAAAGCAATAATAGCATAACATATTTATTGAACTTTGTTTAAGGAACATTGGTCTATAAAAGGTTTTAGGAAACGTAACATATAATTGACCTATTTAACTAATTACATCTTTACAACGGCGATAATGGCTCGATGTGTTGAAGATATAGGCATGAATTCAACAATTAATAACACTCAATATACAGATTTAATTATAACGTCAGCTCAAATAACCCCGCCATTGTGAGGTGTCGGTGAACCCCTAATTAAGTCCCGTAGGTAGCGGCATTCCGCATTTAATGGACAAATATTCATCTGTACTTATTTATAGCTATTAATTTTATAAAGAGGGCAGGTTTGTATGTTTATTTATTGGTAATCGGTAAACTCTGATATTATTTGACAGATTTTAAATTTTCTTCTACAATTGCAAAGCTATTTTATTTCAATAATAAAAAATAAAAGTATTTTTAAAGCATCTCAAAAGAAAACATAAGTTTTAAGAATTATATAACAAATATACTTTTGCATAAAACTTGAATCCTTACAAAATTTATCATCGTAGTATCGCTTTAATATGGCTAACATTTCGTTATTACCCAACGCTAACGTGTGTTAAACCGTGTGCGAACCAGTCTAGTAGTAACTATTTAATGCTAAATTCGGAGATCATATTGAAAAAGAAATGCAGTGTTTCGGTAATATATGATTCTTTATTAAAACATTTCGATTATTTAAAAGATATGTGTTTATCTGGGCTCATCTTCTGAATGGCTACACTGGTTTCACGTGGCTGTAACTTTCAGGTAGAGCTTTGCAAGGATAACCAGAGTTGTTTTTCAACGCCGGAAAAACTGAAAAGATTTCGACACGAACTTTTCAGGTTAAGAAAATCTTTACAGAAGCTACTTTATGTTTGGAAATTCCGCTCTGACGAAATCCATCCACGTTGTTGTAAATATACTTTTTAATGACCGATTAACCATTAATGTCCAGGGCGCCTAAAGGTATATCCAATCACGGGAATCGTAGTTACTGCCGGTAATTTAATCGACGCGCGACGTTAAAACGGGGTGACGCTAGCTTTGTAATTAAAAACCCCCAGATGAAATGTGGTTTGTAATCCCTTTAATATCTCCGTAAGGCTCTATCGGGATACAATAATACTAAAATACAATGCGATAGAAAAGTGCGACGATATGATACATTTTGTTTTTAATCCTCACTAATATTATAAACGCGAAAATGTCTTTGATATTTGGTGTGTTTTTCCGTGCGCTACGACCTAACTAAGCAACCAATTAACTTGTTTTTTGGCATAGAGTTAGTTAAAATAGCATAGGCTACTTTTGTCCCAGGAAAACAAGCGGTTCCCAAGTGACTTGTGAAATACAGTAAAAACGCAGACAAAGAACGCGCGTAACAGCAAATATATATACTAATAATATATATTTTTGGTTTCAATATAATTATATGAATAATATATCTTATATATATTAAGCGGTTTTAGACTGCTTAACACTTCGGGGGGGACAGTTCAATTACCGGTTCGCACCTCTTATTTTTTAGAGTTATATGCGTCTTAAATTTCCGAAATGAAATATTATTTGCTTTAACGGTGATGTATAACATGACGAGAAAAAATGCATGCCTGAGTCCTTCATAATGTTCCCAAAGGCGTGTAAAGTCTAGCAATCGGTCCTTGGCAATCGTGGTGGACTACGGCCTACAGCCTCTGGAGGAAAACCAGTCTCCTGTAGTGGGCCGTTAATGGGTTGCTAATGGTGATAATTATTGCATTGTGAACTTAAAATATGTGAGATTTATCAATTAGGGTAGAGTTCTAAAAAATTTAAGCATAAGAGACAACCTTTTACCTGTAGAAGATATTCGGGAGTCGTTTAGATTAATACTAGGTCGTCTACAATTTTGAAGTACTTATACAAACTTTGCCCCCCCACATTCTATCCTTGGGGGTTAAAAAAATTGCCCCCCCCACATTCTATCCTTGGGGGTTAAAAAAATGCACGTCCATTCCATCGGACTGTGAGAGAAGCAACAAACAGTGCACCTGTGTTTGCGAACTACAATATCTCCTGCTCGGTTGGAATATCTCTCTGGAGATTGACTGTTTGTTGCGTTAATTAATAAGAACCTTTTTTATTCTATTTGACGCTGGAAAATACGTTTATGCATCCAAAGCTAAACAGTTTCCGGAGGGGAATTCTGGCTGCTTTTATGCCAGTGACTCCCACAGACTCCCTGCCATAAAGGCAGCCAGAGTACCCACTAAAACCCAGCGATGTTCCTACTCGTCGCCTGGTGAATGGGTCACGGGAACACTTCTTCGGTATTATCGGCGATATATTAGATTATTGGCTATAAAACCATATACATAACCCACCAACCTGCAGCGCAGTAGCGTGGACGGTCTCCACGATTTCATTGCTTTAAAGCAATAACCACACATATTATATCTGCTGCTTTTGTTGCCTTAGTAAACGTTGCTTGATTTACTTTGCTAAGTTATGTTTAGCATTGACGTCACAGGGGTCGCAGCTGAAGATCGTGTATAATACGTTATATGCGGTTATACTGCACCGCTCATGCTTCAGCCACTCTCATAATAGGTAATATTTATACACTACATTAAAATGTATATATCTACATTCTATGTATGTTTACAACCGCAAAACAAGATAGGTTACTTTACAAAAGAAAGGTACATTTATTGATTTGAGCTCTTAGATATAATACAATTTTATTATTTTTATATATTTTTTGTTACATTTTACTTGAGGCGGGACAAAATAACTCTTATTTGTCTCACTCATATGCTCTTTAAATTATTCACTTACAGAATTTCTTAGCAATGATTGGGTCTATAATTTATAGCAATTTATTTTCTTTCTACTTTCGTTCTTAGTAATTGTTTATTCTAAACTCATCGACTCCTGAAGTAGAGAGTACATTTCGGAATATCTGTATAGAGTGCGGTTTAAAGATTGAAGAAATTATAAAATACGCTGTTCAGATTCTCCTGTTTTACGTGTCTAGTTTTAAAATGTTTTGTGGGTACACAGACAACACTATGATAACACAAACAAAACTAACATAGTATATACGACAGACACTATTTAATAATAGTGTCTCGCATGCATAGGGGTAGATGTGCAAGGGTTCAAACAGCAATGACCGCAACCTCACTACGAACAGGACGGATGTAAGCGTATAGATGGGTAATCCCCTTGCGGAATTCATAGGCATATCTATTATTCACTGTCACGTACTTCACTAGGTTTACCATTTTGGTAGTACAATAGTAGTATTAGGTACAATAGTTTTAAACAAACCTATTCGTATTTTATTTTTATTTATTTTAATGCCATAGTTTTTTCAAAACAATTATTCTAGAAAAGATCTTAATCTTGTCATTCGGATTAAATAAATGCAAAATTTCACGGTCATCTGCCGCATGGACCAGTTCTGTTGACTTAGTCTTAAGTCCATTTACGAAGAACTAGTTATTGTACGCGTTCTTCTAACGCGTTTATTACAAATCCCGTGAGAACCTTTTGTTTTCCTGGGATGAGAAGCCTACGTCCCTCCTTTCTACCTAACTAACTAACTCTATGCCAAACATTAAGTCCATTGGTTTCTTGATGATGGCGTGAAGAAAGGACAAGCAAACAAACAAATAATTAAACAAACTTTCGTATTTGTTGAGGATTGAATGGCCCTACCATCCATTTTGTTTAGCACCTTTTAAGTAGGGAATGGTTGGGTACACTGTGCGAATGAATATTTGCATATTATCTATAATAAAGCCACCGCCCGCCGTGTCTGTCGGTCTGTCTGGCCGCGAAAAACTGAAAAACTACCAAACGTATTTTCATACGGTTTTCACTAATGAACAAAGTGACTCATACGGAAAGTTTTATTGTAAAATTTACTATGGTTATCTGTTAATTGAAACTGGCGTACGCCGCGAAAATGATTGATGATACGTAAAAATAATGTACTGCAGGTTTAAAGTCATCATCTACATAAAAATCCGCGGTTCTATATGTCTAAATATTATGGTAAAGTCGCAATAACCGCTCCTTGTTATACTTTGTCAATCAAACACGGGTACAGTCGAAATATGTCCTATCATGATATTAATCCTTATCCAAATATATAGTTTTATAATTAAGATTATGTACCTGCAAATACCTTTTTAAAATTTTTCAAATTGGACCTATTGTTTAGAAGTTACGACGGGTACAGAAATTCTAAAAGCAATGAAATGCCAAGGGCTTCCCGGCCGCGTACAATAAATACAGTTTGTAAATAAAATGGGACCCGGTAGGTAACGCTGCAATTAGGTCCTAGGATTTTTAAGGTATTAAAACCGGTGATAATTTTCGTGCAGACGAAGTTGCACGGGTCAGCTAATTAATTATATAATAAAAGGTAATGTTTGTGATGAAACAGGTGTAAGACCGCAACTAACCAAGAGGTCGACTGACGTCATCCTGCGGATGCAATTTCGACGTAATAAGTACCTACATCTGCACCGCTGAATACCGCAAAATAATAATTGTGAAAAACAAATTTTAACATTACTTTAATTTAACAATTCCAAAACAACCTTTATTAAAACTCGCTTGTGGCTTACAACACAAGTTTAACCAAGAACAACCCTTTTTATGGTTAAATGTTATTAGTACAATTCAAGAACACTCGACTTTTCATTCATGAAAGAAGCCTCTATATATATAGGTCTATTTCAACAAGATAGTTTTGACTTTTTACTTAGTTTCTATCGTCAGTGGGTGGGGAGGTATCGCCCAAATAAATGTGTTTTGATGTTAGGGGAACTGATAGCATAAATACCTCAAAATCAAAAAAATCTAGACTTAATATATCAATGCGGGTTCATAAAGTAAACAATTCATTCAGTCATTATTTATCATTCTGCCTTATGGGCTATAAATAATCGCGAACTGTGAAATTTTTTTTCACAGTTAGCGATTAATTCGCGAAAGCAGAAGCTTAAACTTTGTAGGGTTTTCCCTAATTCTTTAAAATCATAAAACTTAATATACATAAGTTAAACGTTGTATTTATTATCTGTACATCCGCGACCTTCAAGCGCGCTCCGTGTTTTGATTTGTTGCCCGCGACTTGTCGTCGTCGCCGCATGCCGCTGCTGTGGCATCAGTGCAAGAACATTGCGAAGCTAAAGGATTAGACGCGCCTTTCGGAGTGTTTTCGTGTTATAAGAATTTGGGAATGTAGTTCGATACAGAGGCTGCGTAATGAACGAGTCCTCGTCCGCAAGATAGCGAGCGGTATCAGCGGGCGGAGCGTAGCGCGGCAGTGGCGACAGCGCCGCGCGCCGCATCGGACGGGGCGGGTCGCGTAGCCGCCAAGACGCACGCGTTCGCGCTAGCGCCCTCGCGCGCCCTCTGACGCCCGCACCGCGCCACTTGGCGCCACGTGCCCCCGCGATGGCAACTACACCTCCTCTACACTCCCCCGTGGCCGTACCGAATAAACAACATAAAAGCCGGCGCAAAATTTCACTACCATGGTTCAGACAGAGTTCCGTGAGCGCACCCCATTCCGTACTATCACGCCAGCACACCATCGACACTCCGGGCTCGTTCCACGCGCGTTTCCTCAAGGGCAACCGCCAACGCCAGGTGAACATCGCCAGCCGATATTGTTGATACTTTTCAGAGACTGAATGGCGTTATAAATTCCCGCGCTTGCACTTTCACTACGAATTCAAATTGTCTGTCTCCTTTGCGTCTTATAATCTTGTTTGTGTCAGTCATTTATTGGCTCAATAACAACGCCACATTCTATTGTACCATGTAAAAAATGTATTACGTAAAGTTTTAATGTATTTGGCCCAGCATTGCCGGTCCGCGCATGTGTTGTTGAGTTTATGTAAATAAACAATGCGGCATCGTTAAAGCTAGTACGTCGTGTATTTTGTAATAAACCGTTTTTCCCTATCAATTAGGTAGCTATATTTCGTATTATAATTATTCTAGTATTATTCATTTGGTATTTTGAAGTGATTGAACGAAAACAAAACATTTACTAGTTATTATTAATTTATTAATTATGGTAGGTAGTCCTCCTCCTTTGTTATCTAGGAATATAAATTATAATAATGTTTACGCATTAGTGATTGCCACAAACAATGACCTGATAAGAACAATGTAAATAAAATACTTTTTAAAGGAAAATGTAAATCGTATCGTACTAACTTATAAAGGATTGTAAATTTTTATAGGATACAGGATATAATTGGTACTCTAACCTATGTGACCTAGCTTAGTTAGCTAGTGGATATTACTTTAGCCAGGACTGGCTGCCGTCTGCCAGCCTAACGTTAGTTAGCTAAAGCTAAAACTAGTCAAGTACCAGTTATATAGTTAAATGCTTCGTTTGACTAGTTGTATGGACATATACAATTCGTTGGGCGTAAATTAATAGGTATTAGAGTTTCCTGTCAGGTAATCGAAGTAAATCGGCGAAAACCTGCATAGAGCAGCTTGGAAAATCTATACTCGAAAACCCTCTTCTCTTAGAGAAGACGCGGTAAATTAACAGGCTGGAATATTATGAAAAGGCCACGTGGTGTGTCAATGCTATGAAACCCTTTCTGTTATGAGAGAGCAGGCCTGTTCCCAACAATGGGACGCTCTATGAACGTGCTGCATATCTTGATGGGAATGAATTTTGAGCTGCACATAGGTCTTTTGTAGGGAGTTCCAAAATCACGTGTTGATTATGATAAATGAAAAAATATATCGTGGTCATGGTACATGAAAGTAAAAAAACTCTGTACTCTATTTTATTTTTATATAAATTTATTTGCTCGGCAGTATATATAAATCAATACACGAGTCAAGTGCACGTACGCAGTATCAGCATTACAATGTATAGATATAGTATTGCTATTTATGTCAGCAATCACAAGTACCTACTGATCTGCGAGCTTCCGGCGCTTTCAACGAATCTTAGTGATTGAAATATTTACTCAAGGCCTACTAGTGGTATATTGCTGGAGTTTATATATAAAATTATCATTAACAAACTTTCTTACAGTTCTTATTAGCTCATAAACCTGGACCTCCATAATATATTTTGTCTGGAGGGATGCTTCGGCCGTGGCTAGTAGCTAGGCTACTATCCTTGCAGCTTGCGAGCAATCTCTTCTCCAAATTTCATCAAGATGCACAAGATCAATGCATCTTGACGAATGTGTTTCCGCTGAATATTTCTAACAGAGATAATTTCGCATTTACAAAATTAGTATGAATGCTCATCCACATTTATGAAAATATTCGTTTTACATCGAGCAAGAAGCTATGGGAAATTATTCAGTCTCATGGTTAATATAAGATGCAAAATCCTCTGCAAATACTAAACTTGGTAGTCCTTGATATAATGGAACCCAATTATCTATTCTGCAGTCTGCAGTGGCATAAGTACTTAATGTAATAAACTAAAATTCCTTATAGCAATGTAGAATGCAAGGTCATTCGGAAAGCTGGTCTCAGGACTCGACTTCTGAAAAGTCTTACGAATCATCATCATAATTATCATCATTATCATTATCAACCCATTACCGGCCCACTACAGGGCACGGGTTTCCTCTCAGTGTGAGAAGGGCTTAGGCCTTAGTCTACCTAGGGCTTACGCCTTTGAGAAAATTATGGTGAACTCTCAGGCATGCCGGTTTTCTCAAATGCTTTCCTTTACAGTTAAAGCAAGTGGTATTTTGAATTGCTTGCACACAACTGGAAAAGCGGCTGTTCGGGTAGACGAATTACACTCGTCAATTTTTCAAACCGAGGCTGGCGTTAGGCAAGGTTGTATTTTGTCTCCACTCCTGTTCAACGTCTACACAGAAAACATAATGCGGATTGTTCTGGAAGACTGGGATAAAGGTATATCGGTGGGAGGTCGAAAAATGAGTAATGCGATATGCTGATGATACTACGCTTCTTGCCCAAACCAAAGAGGATATAGAAATTCTGCTAGCACGTCTGGAAGTAACTAGTGCTGAATTCGGTCTTACCATCAACAGGGACAAAACCATTATGATGATAGTAGATCGAGCAAACCAAAATAGGCTGGAAATCGAAAGCATTGCTAACTGTGAGGTGGTGCAAACCTACATTTATCTTGGTTCAACTGTATCTAATACTGGGGGATGTGACCTCGAAATTCGAAGAAGGTGTGCGATAACAAGGTCAGTAGTGGAGAAGCTTCTTAAGATATGGAAAGATAACCAAAACCACTAATATTCGACTCATGAGGTGCCTTGTATTTCAGAATTTTTTTATACGGAGCGGAGACCTGGTCACTAGGACTACAAGATAGCCGAAAAACAATGCCCTAGAGATGTGGTGCTGGAGACGCCTTTTAAAGATCCCTTGGACTGCATTCCGCAACAACATCTGAGAAGAACTGAATATCAACGAACGACTTTCGTTGACGGTGCAGTTACGAATATTCAAGTTTGGCCACATATCAAGGAATGAGAGGTCGATTGAACGAATGGTGGTGCAAGGACTGGTTGAAGGAAAAAGGGCAAGAGGGCGGTCACCTAATCGTTGGACAGATACGGTGAAATCGCAGATCCAGACAACTGTGGTGGAATGATTTCGACACGCTACCAACCGCCAAAAGTGGAGAAGACTCACGCGGGAAGCCGTGCAAACCAATGATGCCTAACGCCATGAAATTCATCTCGGCAGCCACGACCAAGAGTCCACTCTGCCAAGAGTGCACGACTAAGAAGAAGAAGAACTTGAAAAGACAGAAGTGCGTGCCGCGGATCGTACTCTGTCCCTGTGAAGGGTAGGCACTCTAATAAAGAAGATATCAGTTATAATTAAATACCTAAAAAACATAGATTATAATTGCAATGACTTGACATCACATTCACACGAGTATGTGGTAAATCATTGTTTTATTATATAAATCTAATATTTATTCCGTGGGCTTAGTTATCCGCCTTTAATTGTAAGGTTTTGTGGAAACCTTAAAGAATTGTAAGCAGAAAGAGTCGGCGCCGAGTAAGAAAGAGTTGTTAGTTGAGTTGGCAGTCGCAGACCTCAGAGCCTCAGAGAGCACGTTGCAGGGTCGTCGTTATAACTCACCAATCCGCATTGGCGCAGCGTGCTAGGTCTATGCTCTAAAAAGAGTTATCTTTAGAAAGAGGAAGTTTGTACCCAGCTGAGGATCGTTAAAAGGCTGCGGATAAAGGCCAAGAGTAATCCTTTACCCCATTTAACCTTAAATAAACGTAAACACTGCAGCAGTTATGGTCGTCTTCGCAAATTAGTATAAATAACTTATTGAGTGCAGTTATTTCTCTAAAAGTATCAATAAGTTGCCCGTGACTTCGTCCTCGATGATATTTTGATTTGACCCAAAATAAAATGAAAACCGCGGGACCGCCTACTTCTATTCCAGCAGAAAGCTAAACTATAACGAAACAAAAACGGCTATACTTTCTTTCATAAAATTAGGGTTGCTTATGAAAATTGCAGTTATGTAACCCAAAGTTGTATTATTTTTACTATAAAATTTATTACTGCGCTGAGAATTAAATAATAATAGTTACGTAAACATTGAAGTACTCATTATTACTTACAATAATTAAATAGCTCAAACAAACTAGAAAAACACCCTTGGTATAAAAAACTAAACTAATTTCTTTCTTTTAGTTTATTCATAATAGCGATTTTTTTTTAGTTTTTCTTGATCTATTATTTTTATTAGAGCAAAATTAATCGGTAACCCATCCACCATTAAAGAGATAAAATATATTTTTTTTATTCAGTGTGCCCGTCTATCGAAATGCAAGTTCTAATTATTATTTAAAACAGGCCATTAAAAACATTTGGGTCTAGATGGCGCTGTAGTAATTAGAAAAAAAACATATTTTTTATAGTAAAAATTGGAATAATCTTTTCAGATTAGTGTATTGACATATCGAGGACCGATGAGGTCCTCGATATGTCTACAAATTTTGAAAGAAATCTGACCGTTTAAAGTGGGTCAAAATCGCGCCCAAAGAAGTCGGTTACAAACAAACATACAAGTGAAGCTAATATAAAGCGGGTAAAAAAGTCTGCATGGAAATATCTAATTATCATAGTTAAGTTAGCAGCTTTTGTGTTCTACAATTTTATTACATCGCGTGTAGAAACAAAAGTTGGTAACATTTATTAGTAATGCAGTATGAGTTCTATTCAAATTAATAGTTTTATCATCAAGGACTAATTAATAATGTAAGGACTATACCTAACCAAAACAGTTCTGTTTATAGATACACTGAATTGAAAAAGTTACTTTTAAAAACTACACTGAATTATTTTTTAACAAGATTACACAACTTTGGTTTTATTTTAATAAAACCAAACGCGGACGAAGGTTCGGGCTACAGCTAGTCGTTTATAAGTCTGGGAATATGTTAAAATTTTACCGACTAAATTAAAAGTTAAAACAACAAAATCGTTTGGTCGACATTCCATTTTTGGCAATATTAAACTTTTAGAATTTTTGGGATGTGTAACAAGCTTATGCATTAAAATAGGGGAGCGCAATTTAATTTCCGCTCTCCACCGACCAAACTCATCTTTCGACTGACGCCATGTTGATTTCCAATTAACTAGACTTGAATAAATGGAATAGGGCGGTGTTAGGCAGCATTGACAGTGATTTTGTCAAGTATAGCCTGGCGAGATGATTAGGACTTGAATTTGATGGTTATCACGAAATAAGGAATGGCCGTTATCTCTCCAATCGGACAGAACATCTTATATAATAAAGACAGATCAGAAAATTCTTTCCAGCGTTAATATAGATTTTGTCATCAATTCACGTAGTCTTATTCTAAAAGTTATTTGTCTATCCCGCTAATTTCTATTTCAGGGTGAAGTTAGAATTCGCTTTAAGTGTGAGAGAGAGAAATCCTATTATAACGTTAAGGATTACTTAAACGATAAAAAAGCTTGGGTGTGCTTGGTCTAACTTCATAGCGAAATATAAATTTACTGTGAGATGGTGTTAAAAAAAAGAAAAACTACTCGGCTAAGTTTGTTGTGGGCTCTTCTTAGAACAGGGCGCGTTTGGAACCCTCGTAGCTTTAGGTTTAAGTTGGCGAACGAAGTTATCACCAACCCCTTACAATTAGGTAAACATATTATACGTATAAACGCTTCATAAGGGTCTGTGATAGGCCTACATGAATAAAGAAGTTTTGAATTTGAATTTGTGTATAAACTGCTCTTAGGCCCTCGTACTGACTTCCAACGTGTCCGCCTCCGGACGCAGTTACTTATGTTTAATGACTTAGTCGCTCAAGGGCCGATTACTGTTAGTCTGATCTAAATAGACTCTTCATATCCCTGGCAGTTTGGCTGGAACGCAGTTTTAAATTTTTACTGACGCCGTCGCTGAGGTTATCGATCAGTGGGGTGCACTTCATACATGCACAAAAGCAATGCATACCCTAAAATTTTTGTATAACACATAAAGGCGAAGGATTTTTAAATTTTATGCCATCTTACTTCTTTATGCATACCCTGGTCAAAAACCCTGTGCACGCCACTGTTATCGATCCAAAGTAATCTGATCAAAAATAAGTAATTTTTTGAGTTTAGTTGCCTTCGATGTGTTGTTTTTTGGTATGATAAAGTAGGTGTCAATCTTTTCTTATAGATAGCCTACAGAATACAGCTCGAAGCTGTCAAAGCATATAAGACAGTAAAATAATTTATTTTTAAATTGGAGAGAAATTAAATTGTATAATAAAATTGTCTTGTTTGTAAAGTTATGTTTTTATAGTTACACTTGACCATTCACAGTTTTTATTTAGTCGAATAACATCGTAAGTGAAATGAAAGAATAAAATTTTTTAATGTAGGATGACGGATTTATTGCGACCGACTTTAAGAATTTTTGTTGAAAGTAACAGCGTTATTGAGCGTAAACAATCCCCCATAAAATGGCGCCTAACACCATCCCTAATTTGAATTTAGGTTGAAGGCTGGAGCAATAAAATTACTGTTGCTTACGTTGATTTTTGCAATTCAGTCTTTCTATGGACTAACCCGACCGACGGCTGACATTATCGATCACTTTAAGGACAAAGTTCATAACGATGCAATCTAAAGGGTAGATTTTTTTATGTTGCACAGTAAAGGTATGCTATTTTAAACCGTATTGTACTCTAAAATGTAAAAAATTGACATGTGGAAGTTCATACATAAGATGATTTATTGTGAAGTTTAACAGGATCCTTCAGTGGAGTGTGCTTATATACATAATTGTGAATCACAAAGTGACTGAATATTGAAGTAAAACTTCTTTAACCGCGACTAGGGAGTAATTCACATTTTTTTTTTCTGACGGAAGTAGCGCTTACGTCAAACGTCTGTGTAGTTTCCGCTTTTTAAAAATAATGATTTGGATCGTAAGTATATGTCATATACCTACTCCAGGCGTTTTAACTTTTACGCCAGCAAATATAATCAATTAGGATTATTTATTTCCAATATTTTCAAATGGATTGCAATTATTGTGAATAGCAAAGTAAATAAAAATTTAACAGTTTTAAAAAACATATTTTAAATTGCAAAGTTTTTTGGAAATCTCTAAATATACTTATTTATTACTGTTTATTTATTACTTTTGTAATGAATAAATTATCAATAAATTTTCAGACGATTGCGCCATTCTATAATATTCAATGACAAGGTTATACTGACATGTGCTGATCTAACCTTCAATTTTCTACTCTCAATAATTCTATTTAACAGATGAAAACATTTATAAAATGTGAAAGTGATATTAATATATATTTTAAATAGAATATAAAATGAAATAGTGAATATTAAATGAAATGGCAAAGTCCCAGGAACATTTTACTCTTTCATCAATAAATAATGATAAAAGTTTTACTTCAATCGCGCGTAAAGGTTATACGCATACACCTTTTTTATTCTATGGCACATATTTTTTATGAAGAACATCTGTGTCTGAGCTATTTCATATTTGTTTGCTTCTTTATAATGCTTACTAGCCAATGCCCGTGACGTCGTCCACGTTTGATTTTGTTTCAGATTATTTTGAATTGAATTACTGTAAATAAAAATTGGGTATAGACTTTAAAAATCACGCTTCAATTAAGTTTATCTCTAAAAATAACTGTTTTGATTAGATGTACCTCCTAATTACTTACTACTACTACTCCTTAATTTTTTTTTTAAACTGGCAATAACATCTCAGTTTAATGTCCGATTGGAATTAATTAAAAAGTATTTTACTACTTTACAAATGCCCTTGATGATAAAACTATTTATTTGAATAGGAATGAATACTGTATTACTAATGTAACCAACTTTTGCTCCTACCGGCGATCTAATGAAAATTAGGAACACAATAGCTGCTATTGATACTTAACTATGCTATTTAGATGAATTCTCCGGCGGACTTTTGTGTAGGTAATAATGAGTGCTTTAATCATGTAGTACGACATTTTTATGCGTGACCAAAGCCTAGTAATGAATGTTTTAGGCAAAATTTTGCTACCTTGAGCTACTTAATAGCCATTTTTTTGAAAATCAATTATAGCCTATATTATTTCGAGATATTTAATCTTTCATGTGGTGAAGAAATGTTTGAAATCGGTCTAGTAGTTTCGGAGCCTATTGTGTACAAACCAACAAAAAATAAAAAAATAGAGATAGTCTGGAGATAGTATAGATTGCATAATTCCATGAAAAAACTAGTTGCTATTACAGTCAAGCCACTAGCCATAGTTCAGTCAACGTGAAATTGGCTGTGGAATAATTTCAGTATCATCAAAGCGTCACCAGTTCAAATGGCTTGTTATTGAAAATTGAGGTATCAGAGCGTATAGTAGGTATTTATTAGTAACTCTCTCTCTATCAACATACCCGTTTGAATTGATCGATTGTTGTTATCGCCTCCTAACTCTTATCAATATCGATAGCTATTGGCAACACCTGATTGCCACTAGTTAATGTTTTGTGAGGGTTACGTTGTACTCACTCTTGCCATGTATATTATATTAACTCGACAATCTTGTAAAAGCACTAAATCTTAAATGCTAGTTTCAATTAGATTCGTAAGATTCTATACAGACGTCCTTCGTTGCCATCAAGTTTTAAAAAAGGTAATTGTAATTTAGAGCTAAAGCCTGCTCCTGTTGACATTTTTAAACCAACTTAACGGTTTGGTTCGCTGGCTCCACTTGTCTACACTATAGTCGTAAAAATGTAATAGGCCCGTTTTGACATTTGTCATCGCGACGTAACTAGTTATGGAACCATAAGACTCTGTACTCGATACTCACGATAAATCAATTCAAGTTTGTATCAGTACTTGATTGATATTATTATGTATTGTAAAGTGTTCGTTCGTTCAAAGTATTCCTTTAACTTCACAACCAATACGCGTGACTGGCTGTTGATTATACGTCCACATTTCAACATGTTGAAACAGAGTTAGTACTATATAACAACAAACACAAAAATCGAGTCAAATCACTGTTTAAATTAATGTCCAAAATAGAAGAGCCATAGTTAACGTATTAGTAAACAATATATATCAAACTTAAACGAGCGCACAGTCAACTTTACAAGATGAGGAACGAAAAACTGCGCAGTGCGCGCGGGGACGCTTCAGTCATGTGCCGCTTGGTCAGATACATCATCTCAGACTCATTATTTAAAACCCATTTTGAGAACCAAGCTCATTCTTTGCAGTAAAGATAACTACACAATATTTAATTTCGATATTCGGTAAAAATATGGTTACAGCTCTAGTATAAAAAAAAAAGACTGAGAACGTAACTGTTTTCGGAACGTTTCGCAACAATTATAAATTGCATGCTACTATGAAGTAAGCGCAAAAAGAATCTCGCGATATATTCTTTCATATTATTTAACGTCCCAAAAAAATTTACGTATTTTTTAAAACACTGTATGTAATTGATTTTTATTTTTTTGTTTCTTTCAGTTTCGTTCCAAGTTACATTCTATGGTCTTGCACAAATGTCAAAACGGGCCTATTACATTTTTCCGACTATTGGCTTCTTAAAGTCTTTTTTAAATGGTAACAAAAAGGATGATTATGGCTTACCGCTTAAAAATAAGGTTTATTTAAGCAAATCTTAAAACTTAGCTCTTTTTCGTGTCATCTGTCACCATTTAGTACTATTTAGTTAATAATAAATGTTTCTAGTGCTCATTACCAAAAGGTCAGAAAAGTTCTATTAGTTTGCTTCTCTAGAGCGTAATCTCTTTAACGCATACTTCTAGTGACATTTGGTTGACTGACTTGTCACTTGTCGGCCATTGTTATATTTGGCTATGGTGTGGTTGTATCTAATTCCTATTTTTAGATAATATCACGAGTATTTTTACAAGAGCGCTAGTCTTTCATTTGTATTTAATTGGGTCCGATATTTCATGTTCGTCGTCAATCCTTTTGATGCCAGTTGAAGTTTTGTTTGTTTACTTAATAGTTTCACAATCATTTTTTACTTAAACTAGGTAGGTATCCACTGAAAACAACGATTGGGTAACTAGCCATAATAACGCAAAATGAGATTAATTAAGACCTGTTAATTGTTGTTCACATAACACTGTGTTGGTTATATTTTAGTAACAAATACACAAACAAAATATATAAAATGAAATAAAGAGCAATCTGAACAGTGCTGCTACACGAAAAATAACATCATCGTTCAGTCTCAACCTAGTGTTGCATAGTATGAACGTATCGACACACTTGCGATTCAATTGATGAGTTTTTAGTGGCACCACAGCTATTCATTCGTCAGGTGTAACTAAACAGAACCACTTTTTGGGTCACTGTAATCAATAAGTTATTTCAATGATCAATTAAATAAACTTTCAGTTTTCTGGTTCCAGCACTGAAATGAAATGTCGAAAAAAGTTCACGTCACCATAACTTTTCGAAGCTTTGACTACCTGCAATTTCGCTAGCGTGGTTGCAAAGGCAAGTTGCTGGACAAGCAATTTAAGTTGTAAAATACTAGTTCAATAAAAACAACAATTTTGGTGTTTCTAAACAAAGGCAGTTCTAAATCTATTGCTTCTTCTATTTATTCATATAACGCCAAACATTATATTTATTAGGTGTTCATGAACTTTTTCTAAGGCCACTAATTCACTGTGCAAGATAATGGGTAGTGGGCCGATAATGAGTTGGCCTTAGCGGTAAAAGTCTTTCAAAAGGAGCTATAATAATCTTATACATAACATACATTCAACTTTGTAAGACTTAAATCTAAAAACGGATACTACGGCTCGTTTATTGGTGCTCTCTCACCCTGTTCATCCATCCGGCAGCTAACAGGCAAAGTACGAACACAATATAAACATACTACAAATTGAATTATATCTGGTTCAGTCGTTCAGAAATATAAGCGAGAAAAATATATGCACTTGAAGAATTCTAACAGTTGATGTAGTCATTAAAAATGACTCTATCAGAGTTGAATTGGCGATTAATTTTATCAAGAATCTGAAACTTATACTTCTAGTGACTTTTGGTTGACTGATTTGTCACTTGGCGGCCATTGTTATATTTCGCTATAGTGTGGTTGTATCTAGTTCCTATTTTTTAGATAATATCACGAGTATTTTTACAAGAGCGCTAGTCTTTCATTTGTAGTTGGCGGTTTGTATAAATACTGGTGCGGTGTGTAAATTTTGACGTCACCCGGACCTTACCCCGGTTACAGGGGCGTTCGGACTTAACTATTAGTCCATAAGCCCATCAAACTGAAACGTCCCGCCGAGCCGAGGTCAGACTCCCCACAGCAGGCAACCTTGGCTCGACATACCCCTTCCCCCGATGTCGTCGAGCCCTGGGGCTCTTCTCATGGCGAGCTTATGTTGGGCTGTTGCAACCCTTAAAACATAGTTTTTAGCTACTGTCCTTCCGAAAAAGTAACACCGATTTTCATTCGAAGTTAGTGTTCTTCTTAAGAGAATTGAAATTAATATTAAATTCTTTAGTACCTGCTTAGGTTGTTGATGGGAGGCGACGGCGTTTCAAGGAAGAATTAACGTTAAAAAAATCTATGCGCACAAATTGAGAGAATACACAGCTTTAGTATTGTGCATACCTATTGTAACGTGCCCCGTGCATACTAATACTTTGCTGGCATAAAATTCCATTACAAACCCATCGTGCTAAACAGTGCTGCCGCGAGCTTCTGTTTTTCATTCATTCATATCAATCGATCGATGTCCACTGCTGGACTGCTGCTGCTAGGTCTTTTGTAGGGAGTTACAAATTCCACGGTTTTGTGCCTTCTGTTGGATATATCAAATTAGTTATCGCTAAACCACCTTTATTAAAGGGTCCAGCTGAAATACTGATTTTTGATTGCTTGTGTAATCAAAAATCAGTATTTCAGCATGTTTTAAAGTATGTTAATAAAAATAAAGTAACAACTAAGTACCCACTCAAATATAAGAATAGAGAGGTGTAACTTTCTAAACACTTGTTTAGATAGTTGATGTCGTCGTGACGTTGTCGTTTTATACTGTCGTATATATATACGACATTAACAAATGACGTTAACTGAAATAGGTGTATTTACGGTTGTTTTTTTCATACCGGACATCACATAATACCATCTGCTAGGTTATAGTCACCCGTGTACGCCACACTCAAGATAACAACTTATGTCCCAGTTTTTATAACCATACGCGTCAGAGAACTAACGATGAATAAATTTTCCTTCCAAAAAAGCAAGCAGAGTTACTTGGAAAGTCTTCTCAATATAGTATTGAGAATTACCCTTTACAATGAATAATTGTTCATTGTAAAGTCAACATCTCCTGAGGATGCTTTGATTTCGGGGCGAAACGTGCGTAGAGGGTACATTGCCGAAGATCTGTTTGGTGTGGAGTATAAGGATTGAAGAATTTGAAGAAAATTACACCATGCAGATTCTCCTGCTTTTCGCGGACTTTAGCAAATTAATTTTCATAATATATCATGGATTTCCGCAAAGTAACGCCTGCTTCTATCCAATACTAACTGCGCTTCACTACTCTTAAGAAATTTCGTTATACCTAATCATATTTTGTAAATTCTTGATTAAGAATTTACTTATTACAAGCGAATAATTTAAATCACATTGGACTCCACTTCACTCTAGGTACTATACGAGTTCTATGTTTGAACCGAATTAGTATTATATATTTCTTTCAGAATTTGGTGTATATATATTATATGTAACATGTATTTACATGGTTATTAATATAATATTAAGGAGTTGTCATAATATCCACACTACTGCCAAGATTTGCGTGCAAAAATATATTTTAAAATCAAATATGTAGCTATAGGGTCAGTTTTTGAAAAATAATAGCCAACCTGAAGATAAAAAATGACGTTTGCACAGATCCAAATATCGCTCGCCGCCATACGCCTCGTTTTTAATTGAACTACTTACTCCTCTGCGCTTTTTTAGGTCGGTAGTAATCTTACAAATTTTTGCAGGCGGGAGCAGATACGTGGGTTGTGGCAGATCACGTGGCTACTGGCGCCGGTGAGGTCTCCGTGACTAAGGGACAGCAGGTGGAAGTACTGGAAGCGTGGTCCTCGCGCCCTGAATGGTGGCTCGTTCGCGTGCCCGGGGAACCGCCGCTGGAGGGAGCCGTTCCTGCCACTGTGCTTAAACCACAACCCCAGCAGAAGACTTCGCCATCTAGACGACCCCTCAGCCAGCCATCCGAAGAAACTACAGGTTCGTGAACCCCATATACTATGCGATTCGACGCCTCGATCAAATTTAAAATAATCGTAACGATTTGAAACTTTATAATAAATCATAGAATGAATCATAACAACATAAAAATACAAATATTATTTCCACGCTTGCCATATTTTAAAATGTAAAATGAAATTCCATTTATTACCCTTATGTAGCAGCAGGTTGTTACTTTGGTCCAGCTACTGTATCTATGATTACAAAGATCGCAGAGGGCCCTTACACGGTTGCTTAGTCTTTAGGATATTTAATTTAATTTCAATTCAATTGGCGGGATATTGAATGACGGATCGTGAGACAAAATCGTTCTGTCCATGTATAGATTAAGGTCTGAATGTCACTTTGAGTATAGCATGTTGCGAGGCAGAGCGTCTGGCTTTTGTCAGTATTTGAATCAATAAAAGTCATTAGCTAACGCTACCTCAGCAGACTGAAATCTGAGTGGGTGTGAATATGAGGTATAGGATGAGGTTAAATATTGCGTAAGTAGCATTCAAATGTGTACGGCAATAATGACCGGTGAGCAGTTACATTATTGTATAGTACTCATTCTAGCAAGTTTTACACTTACTTGAAGGAAAGAAGCGAACTTTTTGCAGTAACTGGAATTAGCGTAGCCATAGTGTAAACATATGTCTCGCTAAAGTAGTACAATGGTTTGAGGCTAATAACTTAGCTCTTAACGGGAAAAAAACGAAGAGTATTAAATTCACACTACCGAATGTTAAACAAGTAAAAACCATTGTACAACTTAATAATGAGGAGTTGGATTTGGTGGATACGACAATCTTTTTAGGAATAACTTTAGATGCTAAGCTTCAATGGGGCCCACATATAAATAATTTAGCGAACAGACTTAGTTCTGCAGCATACGCGGTAAAAAAGATTCGTCATATGACAAACATAGAAACTGCTAGGCTTGTTTATTTTAGTTATTTTCACAGCATTATGTCCTATGGCATTTTATTATGGGGTAATGCTGCTGATATAGATTCTATTTTCGTCCTGCAGAAAAGGGCTGTTCGTGCGATATATAAAATGGGCCCAAGAGAGTCATTAAGGGATAAATTTAAAGAAGTTAAAATAATGACGTTGCATAGTCAGTACATATATGAAAATTTAATTTATGTCCATAAAAATATATCAAAATTTAAAAAGAAAATGCACTGTAACAATATTAATATTAGAAGCAAAAATAAACTCGTTGTGCAGTTTACTAGGCTACACAAAATTGCAAATTCATTCAAGGGCAATTGTATATTATATTATAACAAATTACCAAATGAAATCTTTGAGTTGTCTCTCAATAAGTTCAAAGTTTATATAAAACGTAAGCTTACAGAAAAATCCTATTATAACATTAAGGATTATTTAAACGATAAAAAAGCTTGGGTGTGAATTGCTCTAGCTTCATAGCTTAATTTAAATTTACTGGAAGATGGTGATAACAAAAAAATAAATTTACCCGGCTAAGTTTGTTGTGGGCTCTTCTTAGACCAGGGCGCGTTTGGAACCCTCGTAGCTTTAGATTTAAGTTGGCGAACGAAGTTATCACCATCCCGTTACAATTATGTAAACAATTATGTATGAACGCTTCATAAGTGCCTGTGATAGGCCTACATGAATAAAGAAATTTTGAATTTTGAATTTTTTGAATTTTTGTGATTGTACGCTTCCTCAATAACGAGCGTTATGAGCGAACGTTGAATAACACAGAATCAGTTTGAAATCGCTCTAGTAGTTCAAAGCGCGTTCAAAAATAATAATTTGTATTATATTGTAGTAATAATTTGTATTATATTTGTTTATTTAATCCTTTTATTTTGCGATGTAGGTATATATATAAGTAAAAATTAGTATAAATGTAGAAGTCTCTACGAATTAAGTAAATTTTATTGACATTCTATGTTCAGATTGCAGTCTTCCACGAAGACCCATGTGATTGGATTTAGATGCTTTTATGCAGCTTAATGGTTTTGGTAACGGTTATTACCATAGTACCGTAGCATGTAGTTAGGGTTAACTTTCGCTGCTGAAGCTGAGGTCCGCTATTTTGGATGACTGATGTGACAATTAACAGAATTTTCGTACTTAATCATCATCGTCATCATCATCATCAACCGGCAAACCACAGTTTACGGGACTCCTCTCAGAATGAGAAGGGCTTAGACGGTAGTCAACATTAGTAGACTCTTTAGACCGCCGTGGAGAACTCTAAAGCATGAAGGTTTCCTCACGATGTTTTCCTTCACCGTTAAAGCAAGTGATATTTTAATTACTAAAATAAAAAACGTACATAACTTGTCTCGTCTTTATGTAAAAACACCTTGTTCGAGTAACTTTATGCCGCCGATTTTAATGTTTTAAACAGTTATAAATTAATGTGAAATTTGTTTAGATATTTTGACAAACTCCTTTTGTGAAAGGGAGGTAATATCACTGAACATAGACACAACGCACAGAAAGGAAAAAAGTAAAATTATTTGGGCGCCTACAAAACAAAAATAGAATATTCTCTCTTCATTATTTCTGTAACATTTATATAAATCTTGTTTACTCTCAATTATTTAAGTTTTCTTGTTAAGAGAGATAAGGTATTTCTAGGAAGTTTTTCATAACAAGTAACAACTAAGTGGCTTAAAAGGAATTATAGTCTACTAATATAGAATACACAAACGGTATTCTCGCGTATTATGGATACCGAACTTGTTATTGTAAAAATGGTATATAAAATAATGATTTTCGATGTTTTCTTATAACCTTTACAGTTTTTGATGTTTACATAATAAATGGGATGTTAAAACGTGAAGTATAAAGAATGTATTTTCAGTACGTATTATTAAAAATCTACATTTCTTATAGTGACCAATGACGCCCGAAATTGAGTTCCTACTTTACCTAAAGATTGCCTAAGCAAATTTATGTGAATCTACATCGAAATATTCTATGGCAGTGCTGCGCTGTGGTGGTTATAAGTGCAGATTCCGCGTTCGATTCCCGGCAGAAGGGCATTTTCGGAATTCATTATTTGTGATTGTCCCTCGTCCGGTCTGTTGGTTGTTAGGCTATTTATCGTCAAGGATATGCCGCCATTTAGCGTTTCGGTACGCTGCCAATTAGGAGTGTGTGAGTTTGATGTAATTGCCATACGTCAAACAGGTCCATACCCCACAATAGTGCCTACCATCTAAGACTCCATCATCACTTAACACCGTGTAAGATTGCAGTCCAGAACTAAATTGTAAAAGAATAAAAAATAAATTCCGTGACGTGTCCGACACGAACCCTTCCGCACTCACTCATAAAGTCATAACCCTGCCCTGCCTAAAATTAAGATTTTCGTGTTTTGTTTTTACTTAGCAACCGCTTGCATAAATTCATCATTCAACGTTTACAATATGACGCAATGTCCAAGTTTGATTTAGCACGGATTCTGCAAAATATTATTATCTGGTCAGTCCTTGACTTAAAATATGTCAAACATTTGTATAGTTTTTTTATAATATTATATCCGCCATACTTGATTTGTCATGACGTCATGTAGCCTACAATACGCGAGGGACCATAGATCACGTCCAACGAGCGAGAGTATGGTGATTATTTCGTACAAAGACAAGCCGCTATCCTATCGACATGTAGAGATTGCCGCTATTAATTAATATCGAATTTGATGGCTTGGCGAGTTTCACGCCGCGATATGCTCGCTTGTGGAGATTTTGCCTAAGGCTCCCCTCACACACTCATTATAACTGACAATATTCAGTAATAATTAAAGAGTGTGGGCAGTCTTATATCAAGCTAACGAGACTTTGCACCAATGTGTTTTTAATCAATAGGTTTCTTTTCTCCCATTTTGTAACACTAGAACTCTCATTTCATTCCTTCAATGGCATTTTATTACTTTCGTTGTTCAAAGTTAATCTTTGTACAACGACAGTAATAAAATTCGAAAAAGTAAAAAAATTCCCGGATTTCGAAACCTTTCGGTGTCCACCTTTACACCTCCGAGAGCACTATAAGCCCGCCATCCCGTTATTACAGCATTAGATCAGTGCCACGTGTTCTTAGCCTTTAATCCGCCATTATGAAAAAGGAAGTCTGTGCCTGATTTTGGGGCAGTTATATCTTTTATATCTAATCTAAAATCATTGCCTATCTACGACCTCGGTTTCTCTAATAAACTATACATGGAAATTTTTCATTTATGTTTTTTTGAATTACATGCATGTCTGGGGGTTTTTTTGCAAGTTTTTTACAACTGTGCTAAATTTGAGGCACACAGACAATATAAATAATGGCGGAAAGTTCTTTGACCACGGATTTGGGTTTTTCATTTCTCTAATGTGTTTTTTTATAGAATTGGTTCTCTCACAAACTACTTCGTAGCTGCTAAGCATTCTACGCAATGTTGTTTCTGCTTTTAATAAATAACGTAGCTCATAATGTTGGCTAGAGTTTCAAGACCAATGTTGTTAAAATAGGAATAAGTCCATAAAGCCAATTGTCACTGAGGAACTGCACTAAACGTGTCGGTCATCCTTATGTCAAAACAAGAATCCCTTCTGTAGTACAAAAAATAAAGGATATTGTCCAAAAAGTTCAAGCTTCATCAGCAGGGAATCAAAGGCAACCCTAAGCTACTCAAAAAATTAAAAGTATTAGGGAAAAAGAAAATGGGTGGTGGCGGTGGGGGAAGAGGTCTTCAAGTGTGCTACTTTTATACGCCGTACTCAAGTGCGGCTTCAAAGTTCTGAACCACTTTTCCTACAGTCAGTTCAGATTCGACCCTTCCAGATTAATATTTGTTCCGAAATTTGAAAATAATTATTATTTCATATTTGCTTACAGGTTATTATTTTTGCCAACATCTTATAATAATCTTTATCTAAAAGTTGCAATATCGTAAACCCATCAATCCGCGTTGGAGCAGTATGTTGGGTGTACCGTTGAAAGCGCTGTAGGCCCCTGTAAGGATAGAAAAAAAACAATGATTAAAACGTGAGGATAGCTCTGCTTATGTCTAGGGCCTCGAAATTTATATTTATAGGTGTACCACACTGAGTTGGACGGACACGTATATATATATTTCAGTCTAAGATGATAACGTTCTAACCGGTTAGAGGTATATAATTTTTAGTAAATTTGTCTTGTCAGTTGGTACGCGGCATTATTCCGAAACAATTATTCGCTTGGCGACACGCTTTGTCGGTAGGGTGGTAACTAGCCACGGCCGAAGCGAGACAGTAGGTACATTATTTTTCAAGATGTCCTGCCAAATTAATCTACGTACGATACTCGTATGGCTAACTTATGTATAAAGGTCATTGAACTTATATATAAAGTTCATTGTTCAATATGAGGATCATGCTGATCCCGTAAAGTAATTGTGTCCGAGTAGATAGTAAAGTAGAGTAGAAAACAAAATATGAGTGTAACAAATGATTTAGAAAAAATATGAAAATCTTTATGGCGCTTTTCTAATTAATTAATTGTAATTATTTTTCTTTGTTCTTTTAAAAAGCCATTGTCTGTAGCGATGGGCGTGATCAGGTCAGTTGGGCAGGTAGGTAGTGGGAGCGAGCCCGCCCGCCTGTAATACCTGCCTTTTCTCACTGCGCGCATCCCTGGTGCATTTGGGCACGCCTCTCGAGCCAAAGCTATTGCTGACGTCGCCCTGATGCACAGTTCGCATCTCGCGCTCAATGCGTAAGGTTTAAAGGCTGATTTTAAATTTTCACCCTTAGACTTTATATCAATTTATGAGATTTTTTCTCTTATACATTATATCCGCGTGTGTTCATTTTCAATTATTAATTATAATGTCCGAGAATAATTATGGTGCTTCGGGAAGTTCCGGCAGAGGCCCAGAGGCGCCAAAGAAAGCTCCGAAAATTAAACCACCAAAACCTGTCAAATACGTCAGTAGCGCCCTCACTCCGGCTGTAAGATTACGAATTTCATACCATACAATGAGAGCGAGGTTATCAGATAGGCTTACGAATTACAAATATCAACCTGGTGTTGCTGTTGGTATTAGTGTTGGCGTTGGTGTTGGTGTTGGTGTTGGTAAGTACAATTAAAGTTTTCCTATCTTTAAGAAAGGTCCGTTGCGATACGTAAGTAGCAGACCCGCGCAACTTCGTCAGCGTCAGCAGGTTAATATATAGTCTATAACAGTCACAAATAATAAGAATTTCTAATGTTAAAATTTAATATTTAAAATCGGACCAGAACCAGAGATTACCACCTCCAATCTCGAAAAGACACAAATTTAACTTCTTTATAGGCTCTATATATATATATATATATATAGTATAGATAATAAAAGTATTAACAAAACATGTATCTAACTACAGCAAGCTTAGAGGAAAATTTTTTGAGTCAGGAATTCCAATTAGTCAGAGCACCTGCGATTTTCTAAAAATAATTATAAACGTACTTGCGTAAGTTGTAATTTATCATTTTTCTTGTTTGGGCGGTTATCTTTCAATCTTATAATAATTGAAAGTTGTTATAAAGAACTCGCTTTTAAAAACATAAAATTTCTGAACTAAATTTGTATGTTCTTAACTGGAAATTAATACAACTCTTTCAAAACAACTTTTCTTAAAATAAAAAATTGTTGCTTTAACATCGACATGGTATCGTCACTTATTGAAGAAGGAGGATTGAGTTAGGTAATTGATTAGTGAAATGTGAATTGGTTTTATTACTATCGAAATTAATATAAATATTTCAAGTACGTCAAAATCGCATCAGTATTCGGTTTAATTACGGTTTGGTTCAAGAATAGACGCTCGGACCAGCTTCACGAGTTCTGCATATAAAATTACATCGTTGATCATCATTGAACAGTATTGATACTTTACGAACCATAACCTGTCTAAGTATCTTCATAAAATATAAAATTCCGGTGTGTGCTCGTTATTCTTATCTTAGACGGCTTGAAGAATTTATTTAATAACACATACCATATGTCCGCCTAAACAATGAAATTTTAGTTACCAATCCAACCACAACACAATGAAATAAGATGTTTAAAAAATTAAATCATACGTTTTAATGAATACGACTTTCTTAAAGTCTCTGTTCACGATTCAGTTACTCTGTTTAGAAATATAAGGCTTAGCCTATAATTGTGCTGCACCTCAATTAACTATTGAGACTGAGGGCTATCGAAGTCACTGTAGGTCGCACCCAAAATCCAGTTAGTATTGTATTTTACCTCGGAAGCTCGTTGCAAGCGGAGCCTTAAATCTCTATGGTACTTTCTAACTACAGTGAGGTCTGTGAGGTCACATATTGTGATCAAGAGTAAAATGTAATAGGAAATCGGGCTCTCCTACTTTTATATAGTTACAGTAATAATTTTAGTTGTCACTTAACAACGCTTAAACTAATTTATATGCCTACATAAACATACTAAAACAAAGTCGCTCTGTTTATCAGATAACTCCTCGTTAACAATATATTTAAAAGAATCAATTTATTTAGAAAGTAAAAAAAACATTTTGCATCCGAGTCGCTGTAAAGTAAATTTACATTCCGTAAATAGACCACTTTTGAGGATAGCTACTTAAAAATAATGTACTAGAGTAACAGTAAGTACCATATCTGTAATTTTGACCCTATTTAGTCTTATTGATTGTGGATTCTTGTCCAAATAAATACGTTTTGTTTTTATGTTTACTTATACTACAATGTTATGGTATATGTGTTCATGAGTAATAAATACACTTACGTTATCTTCTAATACCTTCGACAAACAGATTTATGTCTGGTGACAACAACGATATATCTGCGTTATTGAGCTGTAATCAATAATAACTAATAACTCATTAAAAAGTATGAATGAAATGCCAAAATATTCGTAGTACAAAGCTTTGCATTCCAAACCTGAATAAAAAGCCGTCGTAAACAAAAAAGATTGAAAAATGAACGAATAATATTCACAACACAAAACGTATAACCTAGTAGACCTAAACAATGCGAATAGAATCATGCGTAAAATTCGACGATTTCAGGCGAATCTATTCAATACTTGCTTTGACAGATTTTACGTATGCCTTTCAGCATTGTACTTGAACGAGTTATTTTACCGAGAACAGAATCATTAACATAGTTTTAAATGTTGTGTTTTCCTATTTTGTTATTTTCATTCGCATAAATTTGAGACTTACTCGTTCGAAGGTATGAGTGGTTTAAAAATGGTGTATCTTCCACAGTGGTCCTCAATTTATGATTACATTGCTACTTTTTCTAATATACGACCTTTCTGGAGAGCCAGTGAGCGCGTAGTCCTGGATTCGATTCCCGTTGTGAAATTCATGATTCCTTAGACACTAGGTGGCTTAGGATAATTATTACAATCCATACCATTTGCTATGCCGAAAATTTGTTTTCATCATACCACTAAGTTTGAAGATAAATAACATAAATATAATTGAATTCAAATTCAAATTCATTTATTTCAAGTAGGCCTACTTTATAAGCACTTTTGAAACGTCAAATATGTATGTTGGTAGTGACTCTAACACCGGTTCGGAAAGCAGATTCTGCCGAGAAGAGCCGGCAAGAAACTCAGTAGTTGCTCTTTTCCAACATCAACATTTACAATCATTTTTCTATCTTGCGGGAGATGAGAGCGAGGCTGGCTGCTTCCAATCTACCTTTTCATTGGGAAATCATCAAATGTATAGTAACCTCGCTGTACTAGATGCGTTTTTACACATTTTTTAAATGTATGCATTAGTAGGTAAAGAATTTTCTTAGGAATCATGTTGTAAAAGCGTATACTCAACCCCACAAAGGAGTTCTGCACCTTTCGCATACTATATGCAGATATCACTAATTTATGTCCGTTTCTGGTATGTCGATTGTTAATTTCAGCTTTTTGTTTATAAAGAGCAATATTTTGTCTCACAAAGACTATATTATTATAGATATATTGCGAAGCTACTGTAAGAATACCTATTTGTTTAAATTTTTCACGAAGCGATTCGCGTGATCCAAGTTTATATATTGATCGTACGGCTCTTTTCTGTAGTATAAATATACTTTCAATATCTGCAGCTTTTCCCCACAGTAAGATCCCATAGGACATAATACTGTGAAAGTATGCGAAATAAACAAGCCTAGCTGTTTCAAAATCGGTAAGCTGTCTTATTTTCCTGATTGCATATGCAGCTGAGCTGAGTTTACTCGAATTGATAGGAATTGATAGGAAATAATAAACTTCAATGTTTACTCTTCCAAAAAATAATTGGCTCGAAACTTTACAGATATTATAAAACAGCTCAAAAAGTTCACACAGCTTCTCTGAAAATATAATACTTACTTCAGAAGCGACAATTAATATTTAACGTTATGAGATCTCCTTTCCACAAATCCCTCTTGTTATCAGGCGGGCTACGCTAGAAATTCCGTTTCGTTGTTCTTTCAAAACCTACTTTGCGAGCGAGCTTCGCACTGTAGAAAAAACAAGGTACAAAGTAATTCAATTTTATTTTAGCCGTACTCTGAACCTGCCCGTTTGGAAAGTAACTAATAGTATACCACTCATAAAAGTGATAATAATTTCAAATAACGTATCAGTTTTCTGAACATACCTAAATGTTGGATCCTACTTTTTTTATGATGACTTGAAATCAATTTCACACATATATTCGGCGGATTTGGACGTGAGTGTATTGTTGTAAAATAATCTTCGACAACAACTTTATAGGTTTAGAAATTATAGTAATCTGAGAACCCGTTTGGCCTCAAATGCAAACACAGGTGATGTTATGGTTGTCACTGCATATTCTTACGACAATTTCGTACAGTTGATTCTCTTAAAGATTTTAACTATTACTAATAGACAACTACCCAATCGGTCATGCACCGCTGTTCTAACTAGTCTTGTATTTGTATAGTCGAGGTAGCACCACGTTTTAAATCCTACTCTTCATGTTTTCTGGTGAGGGAAAAAAAATCTACAATCTATACACCAAAAAGAAACGTCCTAATATACTAGTTATCGGTTTGTCACCTTCTTATATATATCGAATATTGAAATCGTAAAGCAGAGGAAATACGGAAACTATTAAACTTAGTTAATTCGAAGAAAAAGACAACACAATTTAAATTAGATCACTTAAATTTAACTACAATTAAACATCTCTCGGACCAATAAAAATCAATTCTTGTGATTTCGGTTTTATATTTATGACACTATTTTATTTAGTTATTTAGTTTTATTTGATATGGATAATTTAAAAAAAATAGGCTTTTTACCAAATACCAAATATCTTTACCAAACATAAACCCAATTTAGTGAAAAGTTAACTTCTGAACAAATTTTTGATTGAGCGCGATGTATCACTCCTGTCATAATCATAACCTGAATACCAAAATTATACCACAGTTACAAGGTTTTGAAACCTCTCCTTAATAATTGACGTAGTATTGAAAGTGTCACGTTGTTAATTAAATGGGTGACTGATTGTAATAAATTGGGCCTAAACTTTCCTGTTTGCAATGTCTGTTCAGTTATCGTTCTGTCCTGATTAATTGGGGATGTCTTGTAAACACCATCTCAAAACGCAAAATTGTAAAATTTATTTTAATTATTACTGATATTAATCTTATTTTAAGACTTCATTTAACCTAAAAATAACTTAACTTCATTTATAATACAGCATGTTTAGAAAGTAACAGTCGTGATTAATATCAGTTTAATTATTACTTCATTCAAACTATTCAATAATTCTTAACAGAACATAATATTCCCTTTTTTATAATTGCAATCTTAGTTAAAGATTATTTCATACTTTCAATTATAATATACTAGCCTTTGCTCGTGACTTCGTCTCCAACGCACAACCGAATTCGCGGGCGGGTAGATAGAATGTTATAAAAGCTAAGCTAAATGTTACAATTACAATAATTACAATATTTTTTGTGTGGAGCTATGCTTTTCTCATGGGAACAATTTGAGTGATCGGGATTTAAAGAAGTAGTAGTAGCTTCTTCTGACGCCACGCGACTTCGTCTGCGTGGACTTCAGAATTGGGTCTGTCTGCGTGGACTTCCTCACTCACTCATTCAGTCCCTTCGTGACCACGATCCATGCAACTGGGTCGAAATATCGACAAATTCAAAATATTATCGTGGTATGTACCCGTTGATCTATGCTTAAGAAATGTTTATTTAAATCCGTTCAGTAGTTTTCACGTGATGCCCGGAAAGACAGACAGACAGACGGACAAAAATTAAATAAAAATCTGTTTTGGACTCGGTATCGATTATAGAGCAACCCCCGGCTAAGCTAAGTATAGATATAGTAGTACTTAGGTAAATCGAAGTTTTTATTGTGCCGGAAATATGAAAATGTCCAAAGGAAATGTTTGGTATACCAGCGCTTTTTAGTAAATGAAAGGATTAAAACAATCCAAAAGCTGTTCGTTAATTATATTTTCATTCATTATGCAGTTTTTAAGCGACAGTGCAATTAAACCTCCTTCGGCTTCCACTTCACTACAATAAGAAATAGTTTTGTAGCTAAAATGTGTTGGAGTTATTGTATTTAACTTCCTTGTAATACGAAGTGTAGATTTGTAGAGATGTCACGTCTTAATATGTCATCATATAAGTTATTTTTTATTGTAAGTATTCAATTGCAAGGGCGTGAAACGATTAGTTTGTACAATTAATTTTTTTTGCAAATATGAAAAAGAATGAGGAGTTTCAGGATGGAAGTCCTCCATCGACACCAGCAAATAACGTCAGCCAGTGCAATAGTTGGAAAATTAAACACTTTGATTTAACCCGTTATCTAGTATTGCGACATGCTAAAATAGGTACCATTGTACATTAATGTTTTACATAATTCCTTTTCATCACCTGAATTCGATTTTAAATTTTACAAAACAAGTATGTGAAATTTCAGTTATCAAATTCTTAGCATGCGCTAACATAAACATTTAGTAAAAGAATTGAGCCAAAAAAAAACAATGTTTCGATGTGACGACACAAAGTTTGTTTTCGAATGATAATTTGACGAAATACGCACTGTTTGATATCATGAACATGAGCTTAATAGGTTTTTCCAAAAAACCTACAAAGCCACGTGCCATTTTATGTTACCATAAGTCAATAGTTATTTCGAATAATACAATTAGATACCCCATTTTGTTTCGAGTCTCATAAAGTGTTATTCATTTTTCTTAATTTTGATTTACGAGAATAATAAATTATAATTACAGTTTGATTCGCGTTTGTGTCGTCCGCTTGTGGGGCACTGGCCAATGAAACGTGTGTGCGTCGTAACCATATTTGAAATTGAATAGCAACTCGCACGGGTCTTGCACAATAATGTTGAAGCAGAGGGCCCGAGGCCTGCACGATTTGTGTTGTGTTACGGTTTACGTATCGACTTTTGATGGTGAAATTACTGTTGATGGATAAAAACCATGGTGAGTGTCATCACTTTGCGGTCTATTTACATAGCATTACGAGAAGTACCTTTATAATTTTTTTGCTACTGTTATTTAACTGTGCCTATCGACAATTAATACGACTATTTCATTAATATTCAATCCGATAGCGCCAACGTGGAAGTTGTGAGATTAGAATTGGTTCTCGAAAATTTATACAATGCGTTCATTGGTACCTAGTTTTGAAGCAATATTATTTATCCAGTTATAATCTTTTAGGTTCCTAGGTGGGTACGCAGAATAACTGTTGCATTTATTGTTTCAAATATTATAATGAACGTATACAATCTTACCTAATATTTCAAAGCTGGCGTTTGAATGTATGTTTGTGGTTCTAATCTTTGAAATAGCAGTCTGATTTTTAAAAAAACACGGGTAAAACACACTTGATATTACTTCAATAAAAAAAAGGATAGGTATTTATAGATCGAGTAGGCGGTGAAACGAGTAGGTAGAAAGAATTATGTAACCTGGGAATTATGTTGCTGAAGAAATAGAGATTGAAAGATGTTCTTAACTCCTTAAAATATTTGATTGTTTCGTAAACGTGAAATTTCAAATTGAATTCGTGCAATGTCCGAAAGCTTTTGAAATAATGATCAAAATAACCGTGCGGAAGTGATCTCGTTTGGTACTACGATCTTATACAATTTTAATAAAAATAAATTATAAATAATCTGATAATTAATAGAAAAGCTAATCGTGACAGCTTTGAGATAGCGGAGTGCCTTTGAACCTTAAACATAAGTAACTCATAAGAACGTCACCATTACTGTGTTAAAACCTAAAAGAACAACTTATAAGAATAGAAAATTTAGCTTTTCGTACCTATTTAAACCCGCGAACCGGACTAATAAGTTGAAGCTATTAACTATTCTAGTGATAACGAATATTAAAAACAAACCGTGACACATAAGATACTCAACTGGTAGGTGCATATGTTTTTTTATCACTAAAAGTTCAATTGCAGTAGAGGATGGACATTGACCAAAGGTAAACAATAATAATGACTGAGACTTCTGAGAATATTCATATTCGAATTACATTCAAAATTTGTCTATTTACTATAGTCGTAAAAATGTAATAGGCCCGTTTTGACATTTGTCATTGCGACGTAACTAGTTATGGAACCATAAGACTCTGTACTCGATACTCACGATAAATCAATTCAAGTTTGTATCAGTACTTGATTGATATTATTATGTATTGTAAAGTGTTCGTTCGTTCAAAGTATTCCTTTAACTTCACAACCAATACGCGTGACTGGCTGTTGATTATACGTCCACTTTTCAACATGTTGAAACAGAGTTAGTACTATATAACAACAAACACAAAAATCTAGTCAAATCACTATGTTTAAATTAATGTCCAAAATAGAAGAGCCATAGTTAACGTAATAGTAAACAATATATATCAAACTTAAACGAGCGCACAGTCAACTTTACAAGATGAGGAACGAAAAACTGCGCAGTGTGCGCGGGGACGCTTCAGTCATGTGCCGCTTGGTCAGATACATTATCTCAGATTCATTATTTAGAACCCATTTTGAGAACCAAGCTCATTCTTTGCAGTAAAGATAACTACACAATATTTAATTTCGATATTCAGTAAAAAAATGGTTACAGCTCTAGTATAAAAAAAAAGACTGAGAACGTAACTGTTTTCGGAACGTTTCGCAACAATTATAAATTGCATGCTACTATGAAGTAAGCGCAAAAAGAATACTCGCGATATATTCTTTCATATTATTTAACGTCCCAAAAAAATTTACGTATTTTTTAAAACAGTGTCTAATTGATTTTTATTTTTTTGTTTCTTTCAGTTTCGTTCCAAGTTACATTCTATGGTCTTGCACAAATGTCAAAACGGGCCTATTACATTTTTCCGACTATAATATTTATTATTCTTTGTATTGGTTATTTATGTCTAATGGAGTAAATTTTGAACTCATTTTCAAATTTTCTTTTGATTTTTCGGAACTCTCAAAGTGTTTTTAATACACAGTTAAAAGTAATTTGGAGTTTGAATAAAATTTTAATGAAATTCATTAAAGTTTGATTCAAACTCCAATATCTGTAAAGTTATCCGGCAATATATTCTATAAAGTGTAACTGGCCAATGTCCGGAAAAGAAACAAAAGACTGACTTATTTGTGTATTTTTATTTGCTACTACCAAATAAAATAGTGGTTTTATAAAATGTAAAATGACGATGCAATATAACGGAAGCGACGGTTTGCTTTTCCTTTGATAAAATATGATATTTGTAAGCATTCTGAATAAGGGTAATAAAAATAACAAACTCGTCTTCTGGTTAGCGTTGTCTTGAATTACCGCAGTCTTATTTCCTCTTTAGTGTTTTTTTTATACGTATTCCGATCTTCAGCATTGTATTACGGATACAGATTGGTTTTCGCATTGTTGAATCTCTGGGGAGATTCGACAATACGAAAACAATATATACGCTAATCAATAAGAGTACTTATCAGATCGGCATCGGATTTTAATTTTACTCTCAATTGCCATAAATAATTGAACAAGTAAATGATTGAGTTGTGTGGACGATCATTTTGGGATACGGCCTTTAAAAAAATCGTTCTCGTAAACACTTCACGAAACTTGATCAACTATAAGGTGCTTTCAACGTACGATTTTATGTGTTTATTTAATGAGATTTGACTAAAGCATTAGATACCAAATATTCGACTAAAATACTGTAAGTGATTTGCATATATTTTATAAACAAAGAAAGAGTCAATAAATGTCACTGAACCGACCAGTAATTTGATTTACGTTCATTACTCTTTGAATCGGGCTGATTCAACATCCAATCTAAATAGTTTCATTCACAAAATAACCCCTCTCCCGGCAGCTGGATGTAATTAGAGTGGCGATGGCGTCGCGAATCGGATTGTATAAATAAATACGCTTTTCATCTAGCACATCTTCTGATCCAATTTGTAAGTTTAATTTGCACTGTGTCTTTAAAGCTCATTTTGAGGTGGTATTTTATTTACATACCGTTTATGTGGTCTAGTGGTAAGACCACGGTGTCTTTTTGCTTTGAGCAATTCTCAGTACCAAATCCAAAGATTCAATCCCACTCTCATGTGAGACAGGCAGCCTGTGATCTGCAGTAGGCATTAATAAGCCGAGCTATATTTAATTTAATTTATTTAACATGAACTTTTAACTTAAATTGAACTTAGACTAATATACTGCTATATTTAATTTCTAATACAATTTATTTTATATAAAGTAAAGTAAATATAATTATTGATATATACTAATTAGGTTATACTTTCTGAAACGGCAAGGACATATAAAGTGTTTATGTAATATTATACGTTAATATTATAAGATTTTTTCGAGAGAAGAGTATTATAGAGATAACAAAACAACAGTTTAAATATTCTGGTAAATAAAGTACACACTAATAGAAGTTTTAAACAGTTCTCGTTCTAAGCTATTAGCTGAAACCCATACTCCGAATATCTAAGCCACATGCATAATCAGCTTTTACCTACCTCACGCACGATGCTTTCAATCGGATTGAGTAACGAATTTCGTGTTGAAAAGCTCTTTTTTTACATAACAATGCTGAATCGATCGATCGCCTTTCGAACTAAAAACTGAAATTTAAAGCTGCGGCTGCTCCTGCTCGATGTTACATACATATTGACACATGATATGGAAGTTTCTCTGCTTCTATCTATATAAACTTGTTCCGGTAAGTTTCAATCGTACGAGTGCATATCGATGCATCGCAATACTTTTTGATTGAGTTTTGTAAGTAATTGGATCAGTTATTACTGCTCTGTAAATATTAACATAGTCTGATTTCATCTTATTACTTAATTTAAGTATAACGAAGGGACTGATAAAAACCTCTGTTATAATCTTTTCTTCGTTTTTTTTTTTAAATTGGTTTCATATCCATAACTCGACTGCGTTTTGTTATATTAAATGAAACGACACTTATGGGAAACTGAAATAATGAGCTTTAAAGATTTCAAAGTTAAAATAATTTTCAGTGTTTTTATGGTAGGAAATTCATATATGCCCTGTAGGTGAAGATATAGTTGGTTAAGGTAATACTACCAATTTGTTTATGTCGATAATGTTCATCTTATTAGTTCATTTAAATAGATAGTTAATGTTCATCTTATTAGCAAACGTAACTCCAACAAAGTAATTTTTTCCATTTAAATAGCTTGCAACTTATTTCTTCTGCAACTGTCATCACACCAGTGTAATCTTGTGGTGTTAGCCGTGAATTTATTTCTATGACTGATTCTATGCTACCTAGCGACAGTTTAGGTGATACGTAATCCGATTTTGGGTTTTAAAAACAATTAAAATAATAAACCTTACATACAACCTTCTTGTTTTTGTATTTCTAACCGACTTACAAAAAAGGAAGAGGTTTTTTAATTATTTATAATTGTTAGGTCTAAACTCTGTCTTTAATAAAACGATTTGATTTTTCTTTTTTTAGAGAAATTGAGGTAACTCTTAAAATATTATAGGGACACCTATAGTGTTTTAAATATTTTTTAAAGTAACTTGAGCATTTGCTATCGAAAAGCACCATTTAGTCCAGTAAAAGTAATACCACCTGATGGCTACCGGATCTATACAATTGCGCTTCGTTTATGGTAGGTAGGTAAACAATTATGCTCGTCACATAATGGAGCTGATGATGTTAGGAGAACTCAAGCAGTTACGCCTAGCTTTGTTAAAAGTAATATTTTGTAGGATATGAGCGGAACATTTGACTATTATAAGTTAGATAAAATCGCAAAAATGCTAATATAGATATAATCGCTCCTTAAAAAGCGTGAAATAGTTTTTTTGACAAAAAGAGCCGACTTTGTTATACAACTAAAAAGCAAAAATACAAAGTATATAATCTATACATAGTAACTTTCTACATATTAATTGACACCGGCTTAAAAATGTCGCAGAAAATATTTATTTCTTGCTTTTCATTTGAACAACGAAGTCGTTTATTTTGTGTAGTTTTTTTTTTTTTTTTTTTTAAATTGTTACATTTAATTATAATTCTGTAATACATAACAAATCTTAGCACATTTCCTAACAAATTTGTACTCGTCGCTCGATCCCTTATCATAAGGCACTTGAAGGGATTTTTAACAAAAATGTTGGCTAAATCCATAGTTTAATATGCTAAGAATCCAAACTTTTTTTGGTAGCTTGATTCGATAAAACATAACGCAGTAGGTACAACCAATACATCAAATTGTCATTTTCCAGTTTTATTATAGAGTTGTATAACCCCGCATCCAGTAACCCTGCATAGTTGTCTCTAAACATTTGTTTTGGCCGTGCAGATGTTTATACGTATTTCATTGGTGCAATTTCAACTAACACACTTTCCTCCTAACAGATAAGGTCAGGGCTACATCCCGGCACGAATTTCATGACGCAAGCGTTTCGGAATTCAACCTTAACATTGCTTCAGATGAGCATAGTATAGACAGCGATTTAAATATAACTACAGATTTGTGCGAGTGCGGCCAGCGGCGTATCGGCACCCTAGGTTGATCAGCCCCTGTAAAATTATTATTATTAAAGATAAGCGTTTACATTTGTTTTTTACTTTATTTCGTTAGTCTCCTTGCGGCTTGCTGTTTCATTCGCGTTTCGTAGAGTCAATGTCGGTCGTAAACATGTGCTATCAAACGCTTTTCTTGTTCAAATTAGATCGGTTCAATCTCAAAAACAAACTCTTAATATTAAAAACATTTATATAGATAAAAGTAAACCGCATTGAGCCGTGACTATGAAGTGATGCGAACACAAACATACCGACAGTGGTCGTGCTAGCTGGATCGCTTGATTATAGTAGCACCCTTGATGAACTAATACCCGGCATATTATCTAGTCATGTTATTACTTAGTTCTTGAAGTTGTTATAAGACGAAAACGTTTCACCGTGTATATTACACCGACCGGCAGCAAAATAGACGTATACTTAATAATATAAGTACTAAAGTCTGGCGCTGTTCATAGTGGTTGGAGACGTTGACTAGAAAATACCTGTGTATTTCCTAGTTAGGCCACGTTAAGAGGATTGCAATCAATTAGAGACAGAAATTACCGAGCTTCGTTGAAATGCTTATTAGAAATTTATTTTATCAATGAAGAAAACTTGTGTTCGTTTATTTCCGCTTCATATACCCACCCTGTTAATATAAATAAAATAAAGTGTTCTAAGAAGTTAAGACTTACTATAGTTATTTTTAAAGTACTACGAAACGACAATTCAATCTACCACTAGTTCCCATATAAAACTTTTCAGTGATTAAATCAAACAATCCCTACTAATATTATAAATGTGAATGTAAGTTTGTTTGTTACGCTTTCATGCAAAAACTACGGAACCGATCATCACGAAACTTTGTACACATATTCCTGAAGGTATTAGAAGTAATATAGGATACTTTTTATCCCGAAATCCCTACTAATATTATAAAGGTGAATGTATGTTTGTTTGTTACGCTTTCATGCAAAAACTACTGAACCGATCATCACGAAACTTTGTACACATATTCCTGAAGGTATTAGAAGTAATACAGGATACTTTTTATCCCGAAATAAAACTCAGTTCTCTTGGGAGATTTATACCAGGTTACGATTTTACACCAGGCTTAGCTATCCTAAATATATAAAGTGCTGCCACATTTATGAGGCACATGTCTTTCGAAAAACAAAAGCGGACGAAGTCGCGTGCAACAGCTTGTAAGTTAATAAAATAGAGGGTAAGTTTTGGTAAAGTTAAAAAAAACGTTAAAACTGCTTTATTTTTTTATGAATGACAATGGTCAAAGGAGCCTTTAAAAAATATGACGCCGGTATTAAAACGGTTTCGTTTAAAAAGTTTGTTTCTAGACAATTGGTTTTTGACCATAGACGCGAGGTTAAAGATACTAGGTAAGATTGGGGGCCGCATAAGCTGCCCTTTTCTCGCTGCCTTTCTTATTTGGAGATCGAACGGCAAGCGGTCAATCAACCCAGTCGACGGCCACATTATCGGGTCAATAACCTTATCACTATATATGGAATTGTCAATTCAATAACGACTCCGGTTCAAAATAAAGTGTAAAATGCTACATAAAGCGTTCTTTGAAGAATAGAATGCGTGGGCAATGCGTGGATCACTCGTCACATACCTTCTACTAAAAAAATTGGAAGTGCTGAATTTTTTTTTTTACACAAAATACAGTTACATTCTTTGGAATGCTTCAGTTGAGTTGGTGTACAACGGACCTGGAAAAAGCCTTACAACTTTTTATAAATTTACTGTTTTAGTAATTGTATTTATCACAATTTGTTGTTAGCACTGCACTGACATGTTAAAATCTAAATTAACATAGTACGTGGATTTACGCAGTATACTTATTACGTAGTCAGTACGCTCTCTCTCTAATATTCTCACCATGAGATAATTATTTCTATAATTTTTCTTCTATGAAATAAAAATAGAGTATTAATTATCTCGTGGCGCAGATGTTAGCCCTACCGGTCTAGTAGTTAGGGCCTATGCCCAGTGGGGCATTGATGCACTGAGCATGATGATGAAGATGATATATTTTGAGGTTGTGCGATATAATAACGATTAGGCCGGACGCCAAACGGTTTCGCGCGCTCGTCTCAGCTTAGAGTGCTAAATAATCTGCATATCGTTTGCAATAGCTTTTAAAAAATACCGATGAGTTACGTTTTTATTTCATTATATCATAAAAAAATATATTAACATAAAAATGGATTGATTTGAGTAATTTTTAGGTACTATAGAGTTACCTAATACTATTGTATTAAGTAATTCTGTACTATCACCAGTCTTATTTCTGCCGCTAAGCAGCATTGTTGCAATGCTCTTTTCCAGTCTGTAGGGCGTGGTTGCCGGTCTAATTACAGACACAAGAGGCACTCCTACGCCTCAAATTGATAGACACAGGGTGGCATGTTGCAGGATGATCAACTTTATACGTCAAAGTGAGGCTTTGGACAGAATAGACAATATGATACACTAAGTATTTCTTTAAAGCAACAAAGGCTTTTAAATTTTCATTAAAAATTTAAAGCATAGTAAGTCTTAAAGTTACTTCTACGTACTTAAATCCTCTTTGCTTCAATAATTGACTGAACGAACCGAAGTAGCCGAGCCGAGTCGAGCTCACTTTAGCGAAGCTACGAAAATCTATCCATAAAGGCGTGAAATAGATGTGTAGATTAGTTGTTCCTTCAAATTTAGGACTTTTGTTTTCGATTGCTTTCAAGTCGTACCTGTTTGTCCTAGCTTAGGTCTCCGCACATGACTCACAATAATGTCGCATTTATTATACTATATAGTTTATCATAATAAAATAAATATAAAAAATCTTGTTTCATAAAAAAAAATTTTTTTGACAAAAAAAGAACTGACTTTGTTATACAACTAAAAAGAAAGAAATGAATATTTTCTACAATATTTCAAAGTCTGTGCTAAGTAAAATGAAGAAAGTTACTATGTATATAGATCATATACTTCGTATTCCTTTTTAAATAGTAGCAAGGAAAGTATCAGTAATTTTCTACATTTTAGTTGGAACCGACTTAAAAATGTTGTAGAAAATATTTTTTTCTTACTTTTGAGATAAAAAACTAAGTCGGTTCTTTTTTGTTAAAAATTTTTTTCACTCTTTTTAGTGAGTAGGTTTGCAATTATATCTTACTAATAATAGCCGAATGTTCTTTTCACATCTTACAAAACATTGCTTTTCCCGAAGCTGGGGCGTAAATGCTTGAGAGGCTCGCTTACCATCAACTCCTTTATTGTGACGAGATAAATACGACGACGATAAATGGTTTACCTGTATATTTTAATATACCATTATCGAAGCGCAACCAGTGTAATACTTATTGTTGTGTGGTTCCGGCGGTCTTCGTCAGTTTTACTCTATCAAATGGTGCTTTTCCATAGCAAATGCTCAAGTGACTTTAAGAAGTCAAAAAATATAAATAATAAAACCGAATTGAGAACCTCCTCCCTATTTTATAAGTCGTTTAATTATCATATATATATAGATCTATTTCATAGGAACTTTACATAGGAAATTTTCCGAGAAAAAGGTAGCTGTTATATCATTATTCGACCCATAAAATATCTCTATTAGGTAGTAAGCACAATAATTATTGCATACTGTTTTCTGCAGCTTCTCTTGGCTCATAATATATTTGTTGTTGACAGAGGCGACGTCGGAGCCCGGAGTGAGTACGAGCGCCGCCAGCCCCGGCAAACATAGGAAGGGAATTATTCCGTAAGTGCACCTCTTTTAAAAAAACTCACGTAATACTTAGTATTATAAGAGCTTACTTCGATATGACGTTCTGCTAGCGCGCCTTTACCTGCGTGGTAAAATATTTAATCATAAAATAAGGGATCTAAGAAAACACAAATATTTTATCATTTATATATATTATCATAGATTTTTAGAAAATATCGTTCGATGCGTGTGAATATCATTCGAATACCAAGTTAAATTTCGCCACCATTTACAATGTTATAAAAGCTTAGGTGCATTGGCGTGGAAATCGGGCGGTCTCAAAAACGGAAGACCCTAAATGATTTTTTTTCCCTATTATTTGAATTTGGGTGTTGAATCAGAAAAAAACCCTTATTAGGATGAACGGTGCAACGAGGTGTAGTAAGTATTTTTGGGATAAAACATTATTCTTCTTTCTTTCTTCAGATGTCCATAAACAACATAAGACTAGCAGAAAATATGAATATATGTTGTATAAAGTAATTAACTGGTTGTATGTAAATTTCGAAAGCCACACTCTTGTTTTAGGTTATGGGAATAAGCACCTCGGTAAACCTTTTTAATCTTACAGGAAATCAGAAATACTACGTCATTCTACGTCGCAAATGTAATAAAAAATCCAATTAAAATAATTATGTTTGGTTAGTTGTTTCACATAAGTTTCAGAACCTAGTATACGAACAGAAATTGAATGGTCCTTGGTGTAATGGAATTTTCCTCCCAAGACTAATTACTTATCCATTAGTGCAGGAAGTCACAAATACTTTCCTTCCTAAAAAAATGTTCCTGATTTATTTGCTAGGAATGTAGCAAAGAGTGGTTGAAATGATTAGTTTTAGGTTTTTTAAATTTATTTTTTTATATTGCTCTAGTTGTTATCATGTACGACTTCCTCGTCCTCAGATCGTGATCGTGAAATAGACCGTATATTTATATTAGCCTCGCAACATAATTTAAATAATATAGTTTCAGTTAACTTAATAGTTAAGTCTTTTTAAATATATCGTTTCGATATATACAAAAAGTCTAAACGGACATAATTGAATAATATCTGCGTTCCATCTGCGAAAGGTAATAAAATCCTTTGTGTGTAAAAATGTGTGTAGTTTAAACGCTTTTGTAACATGTTAATTTGGGAAGTACCAACATAAGTAAAAATATTGTGTAAAAACACATTTATTACAGCGAGGTTACTATACAATTCATGAATTTATTAATGACTAGGTTGCTTTGAAGCAAGCGGCTCCGCTTTCATCTCTCACAAGTTACAATAATAATTTATATTAAATTGTAAAATTATTATGTTGGAAAAGAGAAACTCCTGAGTTTTTTCTATTCGGTGGTGTCTGTCTTCTTAATCGTTTGTAGTTCAGTACAACCACTGAGTAAATACAGGTACCGAATCCTTACTGTACCGACCCGTGAATCGGTCCCAGGTTCCCGTGATCCGTATTTTAAGATATCGACTTGACCAATGCGGCTGTTAACTTATAGTTTTATCGATAAGGAATAGAAGGGAGCACTTGAAGTCTTGCCACTTTATTTTTTCATCCTGCCCATCAAATATAAATAAAATTAGATAACCCGGATTGCGTAACACAAAATAAATGGCAATCAACTGATATTTAGAATGAATACCAATCACACAAATCCAAGTTTTGGTTAAACTCCTACTATCACTTTCTGGTAATGCACAACTTAAAGATTAATTCCGAAATACGTTAATATCAAAAAACGTGTTAAATTATTTAAGCAAACGAAAGCAAATTTCATTTATTGCTTATAACATGAACGTCCTACCTAATAAAGTATCGAATTGTGTATTATTTTTATTTGCGAGTAATTTACGGTAATAAAAATAAACTTAACTTCAACTACTTTTTAGTCAAATCATCATTTTCTGGATTCAAAAATATCTATAAAAAAAAGGCTTTCTAGGGGCGATAACATTTTCTTTCATTGTCGATGATATTGATAATTAAATTGGTAAACTTAAAATTACCTAAAGCTACGAGGGTTCCAAACGCGCCGTAGTCTAAGTAGAAGCCCAAAATAAACATAGCAGGGAAATAATATACATATTCCAAAATGTTTTGTTATTCATTTCAACATGTTTTTCCGAATGTTCGAATTTAAACTGATTAAGCGGAGTTTGCCGTTGCGCTTTTAACACCGTCCATTAGCTAAAGCCTATTTATTGTACTTTATAAAGCTTAAATCTCTGCCCCATCACAGTAATGCATCGCGCGTTTTATAAACCAATCCTATTTGCAATAAGGCACACGTATATAGGTAGGTTGGTTTCTATTATTATAGAGTTTCAGCACCCACACCTTCATTAATTTTGACGACCTCCCTGGCAGTGAGCACTGTGGTTTTAAGTGGGAGGTCCAAAGTCAAATATTTTTTTATTCAAGTATGGCACATACATGGCACTTTTGATGCGTTCGTTACTTACTAAAAATGTCCATAGTAGTGAGTAGTGATGCCGTTAACTTAAAATAAAGCTAAGAGGGTTTCAAACGCGCCCTAGTCTAAGAAGAAGCCTACAACCAACTTATCCGGGTCCCGGGTTTGATCCTCGGTAGGGTCAATTTAGGAATTTATAATTTTTGAATTTTGTCTGGTCTGGTAAAAGGCTTCAGTGGTGGCTAGTGACCACCCTACGTACCGTTAAGAGATTTAGCGTTCCGATACAATGTCGCATAGAAACCGATTAAGGATATGGGTTCAATATAACTACCATACCCTTAACAGGTTACCATCTTAGGCTGGTAAATATTAAAAAAATTAAGACAATCTTATTAAGATACTATATCTTAGACACCTTCTTCACTGACCAGCATGCCGGATTGCAGTCAAGTACCTACTGGCTTATAGTGGAACAAACAAAAATCAATTATTGAGTTTTTTATTTTATTGTTTTAATATTATTAAATGTATTCATGTATGTATTCATTCATATATATCAACATCGCCTTGTAGCCCCAAAGTAAGCGTAGCTTGTGTTAAGGGTACTAAGATGACTGAGGAATAGTTTTATGAATAATATACATAAATACTTAGAATATACGTATAAACACCCAGACACTGAAAAACATTCATGCTCATCACACAAACATTTTCCAGTAGTGGGAATCGAACCCACGGCCTTGGGCTCAGAAAGCAGGGTCGCTGCAAACTGCGCCAATCGGCCGTCGATTGTGGGGGCGTTAAAATTATTTATATAATTATAATTGTTGATAACATCCTAAAGGTTTTTTTATAGTAATAAATGATGGACCAAGCTGTGGTAACCTGACCAAAATGGTTAGTGAAAAACCATAATTTGTTACACAAACAGACGAACACTTTGAATGCCATGCATCCTTGCATGGCATTCAAAGTGTTCGTCTGTTCACACACACATCCTATGAAATGACACCCTTCAGACTGGAACGCAGCTTAGCAGCTTAAATAGGCATGGGGGTAGTAGGGACTTCCCTGGACAAGCTTGGCCACAAAATGCTTTGATAGGTACGAATACTAAAACTTTAAGTGCGGAAGAGTCTATGTAAGATTTGCAGTCAATGATTGCAACTATCTATAATTTCCAAATAATACTGGTTGACATCTTTAGTGCTAAAACACATATCTATATATATAAAAATGTTATGTTGGTTTGTGTACGCTTAAAAAAAAGTTCTGCAATGATCGGGCTGAAATTTTAGCATGATATTTAATACGTATCAAGGATTGTTTTTATCTATTTTTCTCAACCATTCAATCACAATGTGCCACAGCGAAGCGTGGCAGGGTACAACTAGTCTCTTATAAAAAAGAAGAAACAGGGTATTTCTAGACAGAAAAATTCAAAACACTTAACAATTATATAGATCCGAACCTGAAATCCGTGATCAGTAGTTATACACGCTAACAACTAGACCAACGACAAAGTAAGTATTAAGAGAATAACATAATAATAATAGAATGTTTAATCTATCGCAGAGTGCGGTTCCATAATGTGAACTACTGATATGTCCTGTTGTATTTATATCCGTTGGTATTGTTGGAACACACTTAATTCATTTTATATTCAATATCGGTAGAACGAACTAACTAACAACAACTAATACAAACAACTAGCAACAAAGGTCTATTATGAGCACATATCAGAAGAGTTTGTTAACTCGGAATACATTGAACTAAACCCAATATAGATACCACACACCCCCCATCCTATAACTATTATTAGTTACTTGTGGGTATGTTTTTCAAGTTTAGATACCGTTAGGAAGTCACACTGTCATTAGTTTTTACCAGTTTGAGATAGTATCAAATAAATACGGCAGTACTGCTACTAAAAATTACTATTTTCTCGGTATATTTTGATAACAGGCTCGGCAAAATATGAGCGGTATTAGGTTTTTCCGGCAATACATTTTCAGTACTAGCCCGGAGATTCAAAGAATGTTTATTTTTTTGTTATCTCTGGTTCACCTGCACGTATGTAGCACAAAATATTATATAGCCGCTTCACAGCTAAACTGATCTTGGCAATTTTTTTAAATAGAGATAACTTGCATTCTGCACACAGATAAGTATACCTTGCCTGTGTTTATATAAAAATTAAAACACTTAAAGTGTTTTTGAAAAAATTACACGCAGGCAACAGTTACATTCATAATAATCATAAAAGAGCGGTAATCCGCGTTGGAGGGACTACACTTTAATCCCACACTCCTACGGGAGGCGCGATCTGTATCCAGTAGTGGGAAGTTAATAAGCTGAAGATTATGATAATAATGTTCCTTAAAAAAAAAAGCCATTAGCGTAGCCTGTTACGTAGGTACTATTTACTTGCACCGAGCGATCAAATGAGAGCGATTAGCGTTCATTGTGAGTGTTTACGTACAAAGTACATAGGTATATGTTTTAATAAGACGTAAGTTTAAATGACGTGATTTATTGTTATAGGAACATGGTATCCGCACTTCAGTGGATGCGTCACGTAAATGTTCGGGTTGCATTATGAGTTTGGCGACGGGCCCGAATGCGCGGGCGCCTTGTTAGTATTAAAGCTGCGGCCAAACGCGTCCGCAGTGTCGTGGATTCTGCGTGCCAGTTGCGACCAATGACAAGAATCTTGAGCATCCCGGTGCTTCTTGTGATTGGTTGCAAATTTGAATGCCAACGCGTGCCGTGTTGCCTTTACGACAGTGTTGGGCACGCGCGCTCGCCGTCTGCGCGCCTGGCGGCCGCTCGGCAGCGCTCGCCCGCCGCTCGCGCCGCGCCGTAACGTCTTAAACATTTCGCTTGTTGATGTTTTTCGTCGCGTTTCCCGTCACCTACCTACCGAACAATAGATTACAAATTTTATCGTCGTAATCTTGCCGATAGTGCGATACAGATAGTACCTCCGAGCCCCGGTGTCGGTTGTCTCTACTCTTTTTCGCTACGGTTTCGTGATAACACTGTTTGTGCCAATGCAGTGACACTATTTGTATGACACTTTTTTGTGTTTATACGTACGCGATTCTGTGTGTGATGTGTCCTATGTTATATACGCTTAAGGATGTGGAACCAAATTATATTCTCAAAGTGAGTTAATTGATTAATCTGATTTATTTAAAATCTTATTATTTGGTATTATACAGTTAGTGTAATTACATAAGCTTATGTTATATGAACAGGTTTAATTAAGTACCAATCATAAAGACGTCTCGACTCTTATCAATTATTATATCAAAGGACACCACGTATAGGCACCGCTCAAGTTTTATTTTATAATATTAAAGAAACCTGTTATTTATGTAAACCTCTTGACGGTTTTTAAATAACTTCTCAAAGAGATCCACTTTCACGAGAGAAATACTTCACTTGAAGCGGTATCGATGATAAAGTTTTTTTCTTCATGAAAGATATTTTTTTCCATTTTGAACAGTCAGATATTGTGTGCTAATGGTAGCAAATTTCTTTTAATAACCTTCTATGCCTAATAATGACGATGGAAATACCTTTATATTTTGTAAGTATTTTCGTACACATTGCCTTGGTGCGACTTACTACTAAAAATCTATATTTTCCTAGTGAATAGAATTTACGTGTGGTTATAGTCAAAACGATGGTCCGTTTAGTCAGCGCACGCAAGGTAGCTTGTAGCTTCAATGTAGCTTGTAGCTTCAATGTAGCTTTTTCATCGGCTTTACTTTACAAATACCATCATTTCAGGTTGAAACTAGCATAGCTTTCTATAGGCGGAATAATTTTGAAATCGTTCAGGTGGGATTTTTGGTGGAATTTGTGTAAGTGGGAATTAAGCGAGCGGTAGTGCCCTTTACTGGAACCATTTCGCCGCATTTTCAGGCCCCTATTTGAGAACCTCTGGATAAGACCAGAACGTAGAAATTTTCGTCATCCAGTAAGTTTACTTAAAATCCAAAATTTCAAGTCTGTAGGTTATTTAGTTCCGAAGATAAGCGAGAGCAAAGTTTCACATTTATGACACTCACTCACTAATGATAATCAAAACAGAACTAGTACTTCCCATAACTTCAGAGAGCTGAAATTTGGAATAGTTAGGGTTTAATGGCCACATAAAGGGAAAACAATAAAAACTAGGATAACTTGGTAGGACGCTACATTTGATGTCAAAATTAAATCAGTATGCCCACCTTTCTACAAGAAGAAGTGAAATCCCACCTTTGAGTGACTTGATCAAGACTTGGCTAGTTTTTTACATTCTTTAAAAAACTATAATAATAAAGAATAATCGCAGTGTTTGGTTTAACAAATATAATTCGTGGGATATTATATTTGTTAAACCAAACAGTTCCATTACAAACAGGATATTTTATTGTGGACCACAGTGCACGAAAATAATTAAAACACGACTAACTATTACGGGCAAAACATCGTCATATCCCCTGCGGAAAGTACAGATTCTTTTGTGGGGTTTACTGGACTTGCTTTTATACTCGTATGCCATTGCATATGTGTTTAAACCAATCCATTATCTCCGGTTTCACCAGCACAAACTATGGGATCACGAAAGATGCTGTTACATTGATTGATTTTATGACAAAGAGACTATTTCATTATTTACCGGCTTTAAGAATCTATTTCCAGAACAGTGGGTAGAGCTACTTACTATAAACGGAATACTGTAGGTTAAAGCGTGGGATCAATGTACAATTTCATACTGAAATATATATTAAATATTGTCCATATAGTGTACATCCGCTTGCTAGAGTTTCCTGTATTTACGTCACGGGTCGAGAAAATGTTATAAAAATTCAAGCGAAGAAAATGTACTGCAATCAATGCACATCTTTTCTACAACATCCGGTCTCTTCTGCACTTATTGCGCTCATTTTTATCGATGTATCTCTTGGATCGTCCGCATCCTATTATTAGCACGGTATAAAGATTTGTTCTTTTTCCGTCTTTCTAAGTTCTGCAGCCATTGAATAGATTTTTCAGAGGGCACTTTCTAAATATGGTAACAAAATATTGAATAGCATTCAAATTAGCTTAGTTCAGATACTTTTTACGCCCAACCGAATAAGCAGCATTATATAAATGCTGCTTATTCGGTTGCGCGTAAGAAGGTGTTTCTACAAAATCATGTTGTCTCATAAAAAAACCCACGTAGTCCATCTCTGGCTATTTTTATATACATAGTATATGTATATATAAATATCATACATGTAATCCCCAATATTATAATAGGATTTTCTATAAGCTTATATAAACTTTGAACTTATTGAGACGACTTCTAAAAAGGAAACGCTTTTTATTAATATGTATAGATAGCTATTCTGTTCTGTTCACAAACCGTTGTCTGCAATACACAATCGTGCAGTCTACTTTCAACCTACTCATGATGATATTCATTGAAAATAGACTTTGTAACTTTTCTAACATGTCCTGTCATACGGAAATAGCGACTGCAAGCTCTAACAATTTCATTTTGATAGCGTGTGGGAAGCATTTTAGAACTCAAGATAGGTTTCTGTAGTTTATTTGTGAACGAAGTCGGCGGTTCCTTTGGCGACTCGGCGATTCGCCGCGCTGGTCGCTGATGACCTACTTTAACTACGAAAATAGTAATTAATTATTACCAACAAATGTCTTTTTCTTTTTTTTTATACGACATAAAGGTAGTATTGCAATTACACCCTGGTAATAAGTGATTGTGTAAGACAGACAGTCTAAGGCAGGAGCGGGCTAACCTGTTAGGGGTATGTTAGACGCCCCTTATCAGTAAGGGTGACTTAAGAATCCCCATTCATACCTATCGAGACGTTTTCGAGTTTTTGCGTTTGGTGTTTTTTTTTATTTAAAGGTTATACGATTAGGTATAGTGTGACCTCTTGTGTTCCTAGATTTTTTTTAATATGTTATTATGAAATGTCGCCACGGGTAACCTTTCAGTGCCTCAAAAAATACAGTTGCCAATAGCTTTGCTCAAAAACAGAAATAAAAAAAAACAGTGTAGAATTTTTATTTTAAATAATTTTTAAAGGAAGGATTTTTTGAACTTAAAGAGTTTTTAGAGATTTCGTTATAAGTCGGTCAGTAACTGTTATTTCGTCTTTATTGAGCTTACTTAAATTAGTGACTACATAAATAGGATATAAGATTTCGCCTTAGCCTTAACCTCCTCGGGGTATACTGTGCATTTGCTACATCTAACCACAAAAATCTTAATAGACCCTTATATTAAACCATCATCGTCATACGATCATGTTTTGTTATAAACAAGTTAAAGAATATTTAAAAAAACACAAATTTATTTCTTACTTTTTAGTTTTCTATTTTCTAGTCAAATGAGACTGAAAATTGCTTAGTAGCTATATATTCTGGTAAGTATAATATTATTTTAAATGCTAGGAATTTATTTTAATATAATTGAACGTTTTTTTTTATTATCAATGTAGCATAAGGGGTCCTTGAAAGTTGATAAGGCGACCTGGCGCCTCCGGTGATTGTTAAAAGGATAAACCATGCTAATAAGAGTATATCTCACTCTATATATGTAACTCAATGAGTAGGCACCTTGTTATTAGTCGTGTCAAGGAAAAAACCAGGCGATGTTATATTGAAAACCAGGCGATGTTAGGCGATAACTTAGAAATATCGGCCTCAAATTTTCGTTAGAGGTAATTTTGTAATTTTATATATATTAATATATTCAAGAATAACATATATTTTTTTCGCTGTAATAACTAGAATTATTAGTATTTAGATTATTAATTGTTCAAATTCTTTCAACTGCACTAATTAGCATTCAGCACCCCTGAAGCATTCTAGAAACTTGTTGGCTCGAAACCCTGCCCCATCAAAGAAGCGACCTGTACCCAGAGCATTGAGGCATAAATAATATGATACTTCATAAATGTTACAAATTTCACCGACAAATCATCGACGAATATAATCGCATTCCTTCGCATGTACTTCGTTGTCGCTCTTTTAATACAACACCGGACTAGACGCCAGTGCTTTTCTTTCACAAACCTCACATACTTGCCAGTCACTTTTCATTCCTAGCCCGCCTTTCTTCCTTTTTCATAGCCCACCACAAAACTTCTTGGGGAACCACAAAGTGCATAGTAAAAGAGGTCGATCCAATTTAGTTAGTGCTCTCCGAAACGCTTTAATAAAAATAGTTGCCTGTGACTATGTTAGGGGAAAAGTCAGTTAAATTTAATATATTATTTTAAGCAGGCGGCCTTAACGACGCGCGGACAGAAGGAAAAGGTCATCCAGTTACCAACTTGGGTCAATATTGGCGGCCCAACCGAATTATTTGCGCTGTCGCAATTAGACTCCCAATTCAAATATTTTATATGCAAATTTTTTTTATCGAAACGTGCTTAAGAACTCTTTATTCAGCTAAAACGCGTACGTAAATTAATATCCACAGTGACCACTAAATGAATTCTATCCAAGCGAGAGTTCCAGCGCACCAATTAATTTAACTACGCTTCTAATTGGGCTGAAGCTGTGTTATTAATGAAGATTGACTCCATGCATATAATATTTCAGCATATGAAATCAGAGCTTTGGGTGTACTGAACTTTCTACACTATACTTTACCATACTTTTGTTCGTTAAATGTCCTTTAATTTTATTGTCGTTGCTAAGCGACAGAATGCGATAAAAAATATAACTCCACTTCCTACATACGTTGTGCGAAAATGTATTTACTGAACACAGTACTGTTGCAATTATATTTATCCGTTTAAACTTCGGTAAAGCTTAATGCTTCGTTCTTCATTATTTTCTACAATCTAAATGATACGAGTACATTTTTATGCTTATATATATGTTGCTTACTGTTCTCATTATTTATCTATGAAAGCTTGTATTAGAGAGGAAATGCTTCTATAGGTACTTAATAAAGTATTCTGGACTTTTATCCTCATTACATTTTCATATTTAATTCACATATAAAAATTTTTGGAAAGGCAAGCATATTAAAAATTCCTCAAATATTGTCTGAGACTTAAATTCTTGATTCAGATTATACTGACACCTTCATAATATAATCTTGGTATTGTCAGACATTGTCCGACCTCGAAGCTGTCTACACCTATGCTAAGCATTAAATTTATCATTCATATATTAAATCCTTGGACAAACCTTAGATTGTACCATGTTATTTTTTAATTTATTTATTTGGTATCTATGACCCATCACTACACACTACACTATGACATAAATAGAATAATTAAAAATTAAACTAAATCAAAAAACTTACATTAAATATTAATACGCAATATAAAAAAAAAATAGAAAATTATAATTTCTGCGTCCAGGCAGCGCTACGTGAAGTTTAATATACAACTTGTAAATTGGAGAGTCGTATCGATATTATTAAATCTATATGTACTTGTGATTCCCCGTGATTTTGTTTACGTTTTACCTTCATCAAATCCGACTATTTAGTTACGGAGAAAAAACAACCTCCACAGCGTTATTGGTAATATATATAAGTGACACTTTAGAATCGAAATGCGTTATCTATATGGCACATCTGTTTGGGATATAGCATTGTGAAGACGCTTGCTAAATCTGTTTTGATAAAATAATAGTTTTACAATTATTGAAGCAGCTTTTTTCAAACTTCAATACAAATATTATAATATCGAGAGTAGGTACGCAATAAATAGAACGTGAATTTTTTTAGACCATTACTTACTATACCATATTACCATTGCAAAGCGATCTCTGCATCTCTCATGTACACAACTGAGTAGGTAGTATATTTACACAGACAATAAAAATACCTTGTGAGGTTAATCAAATCAAATGAATGGTAGGAAAATTAAATGTTTCTCTTGAAGTGGAGCGCGCACCTTCGAGTAGTAAATAAATAAACGGTACGTTATTGATACTATATTGCGTTTATATTGCGAAATTGGATGTTTCATCAGCGGCTTCGTTGAACGATTTACTTTTTATGCGGTGGTAGATATATGTGTATTGTTGGAAATCGTAATTCGGGACTTTTAATAGACACTAAAAGCCCCTTCATACACAAGAAGACGCAATTATCTGATACTTCAGAATCATGGGGACTATTGGCCGATATATCTATCTATCTTACCGGTGTACTGGTGAATAAATATCACTATGTATATTGCATTATTTGATAACGTAGTTATGGGCTTTTAATAGACACTAAAAGCCCTTCATACACACGAAGACTCAAGTATACTCGGCGACTTCATTCTCTCGGCTACTGCTATATCTCTAGTGTACCGGCGAATGAATGATCAGCGACGCAACATCGAAGTAAAGTTAAAGTTATCCGTCACGAAAACATTAGTATTTATTGATAACATTATCAGACCATGATTACTCAGTTTTTACTCAACACTCTGATACTCAATTTGTCTTAACTCTGATGACGAATTGGAAGCGGGTCTTGTCTGTCGTGGACCCGATGACCATTGAAGCAGACGTGTTCTGGGGTGGAGACCGTGGTCTAGTAAACGAAGCGTGGATGACCCTTAACGATTATCATCACATGTTTGTAAAATAACCAGCACCGATGCCTTTGCTCTCCAAGGTACAGGGGTAGACATTGCCAATTCCTAATTCCGAACTGATATATAGTGATAAAAAGCGTATATTAATTGTAGTATTAGAACAGTGACTCAAAAGGCAAAAGCACTGAAGCCGCGATTGCCGGTGAGATAAATTCGGGTTCGAATCCTAAAATCCCAAAAATTGTGTAGGTATTTTAAATTTCTATATCTTATACTAAGAAATGACAGGACCTCGGGAACCGTATTCAAATATTATCATATTTATATTACCACTAAACAAGAAGCAGTTACTTAAATTTTGAAATTAGTGTAACATAGTGTAAGTAATATTGGTACTAATCTATGTCCGTATCCAGCGAATTAATACGAGTTGTGCGGTTAATGTATGAGTGTGTAGTTAGTGGCCTGTAATCGAAGCACGGGCGTTATGTTCGCGGTCGGCGATGGGGGAGAAAAGCATAGCCTTGTTTTCATTGTCCTGTTAAATTGCTGTGGCATTTTAGCACGGTGTTTTATATATTACGTACCATTGTACACATCTGTATATATTCTAAGGTATGTTTTGAGGGCGCCGCAATCAAATGATTTACCTAAAAATAAACTTTATTTCGAATGAATGGTTATGAAGAGTAAAAATAGCACTTTGCGGGAGTTGAATAGTGTTTGTGTTATTCTCATCATAATAACGTCCCATTGGTATCTACCAGCCTTACACCTCATTGCAAAGGTAGATTCAAAGCTTCAATCGCCCACGTTGTACTTACACGTTGGTGGGTTTTAACTATCATTGTCACATGTTACTGATAGTCGTTTAGTATCTACTTATTATACAATCCATTTTAGTAGCTAGTCATAGCAGAAGATATGAACATCGGCTTACAGTCCAACGTAGGCTACCCAGAAGAAATCACGCATTATGCAGAACTATATTAATAACCCCGCCTACTGTGATACTCGTGTCTACTTTGATACTGACGTCGGAGACCCTTGTGTACACAAAAAAAAAATGTTATATTTTTTTCTTAATACATTTACAACCGATCTTAAAATTAAGAAGATACAACATGAATTTAGCAGTGCTTTGTTTATTTAGATGGAAGAGTAGTAAAACTAATTAAGTAGTCAATTCAATCTATAAACTAAAATTTATTTAGGATGACGTTGATCATTACAGTCCGCGTATATTTATTTTACCTCTAGCTGTAAGGTTGGCGTAATGATGAGCAATGTCAAAAGGTAAAATTACTATGAACAGACTGTAATTTGGGGCGTTAGTGAAGCTTTGTGTCAGTAGGTATGTAGTAATCCTAATGCATGAACGAAGTACTTTAAGAAATTCTTGCTTTCAGGCGGTGGATTCCGCGCCCGAGCAAGTCGCAAAGCAAGGGCGAGAAGTCACCCGGAGGAGCTAAATCTCCCGCAGCCGCTGAGAAACCTTCCTTGAAGAAGGTGCCATCTGAAAAGAAACTTAAGGTTCGTCATTTACAATCCATCCCATACAAAATATTATGGTACTAATTGGCTGGTCCTTCTTTTAAACAGTTCTACCAATGGCGTGTTTTTTTGCATAGAGGTAGTGTAAACAGGTCAACCAATACGCCACTACGCATGTTAGGTTCTTGAACAGAGGACTTTTGTCCTAATAAACCTAACATACAACTAATATCCACGGTCACGGGCAAGTAGGTACACAAGTACAACAACCCCAAATTACCCTCCGCCGCCCTAAGTTATAGTCACAGCTTCACAAGAGGTGACGGTTGACGTACCCCGACGTCGTCGAGCGTAGGGGCTCTAATCCCGGCAAGCTTAGTGGTGCCGCCCCCCCCCCCCGTGGCGGTGTCGCATCCTTTATGATAGTTACAACTCCTCCAAAACAAAATATCAAAATGCAAGAAAGACTAAATATATAAATTTGTAGTTGTGTCACTACAGCAACTTTCGCGTTTATTGCACTAATAGGATCGATTATAGTGTACTTAGTCATACGCGAATAGTAAATGCCAAGCTAATATTTCATAATCTTACATAACTTGCATAATTTGCATGCATAGTCATTTGTGTACATACATCTAAGATCTCTTCGCGAGATTAAATTAATAAATTTTATTATACTATGAATAACTACAAGGAACGGAACAGTAATCTTTTCACTACGAAGAAAGTAATATACATGTACTTTTTGTAGCTCCCGTACGCCGAAACCGTGCGTCTTGAGGATGGAGAGAATAACGCTGTTGCTCTCGATGACACTGAGGACGATGCCGCAGATCTCGAACTGCCACCGCCTATGGAGCCTATCCAGGTAATACCTTAATTCTTATTTTTCCAGAACAGCGGCGCTTTAAACTATTTAAAGTCGTATGCGGCAGGCTACACACGATTTAGGCGCGACGAGACACGACAGATCGCAGCGCTATAGTTTCATCACGTACGCATTTAAAACACGAAGCGCTAATTTGAAAAGCTTATTTCTGCTGTCAAGCAGCATTGTTGCAATGCACGGCATTCCGGTCGTTGTTGCCGGTGTAATTACATGAACATGAGGCATAACACCTGCGCCACAGGTTTATGGGCACAGTGTGGGCCCTTCCCACCGTTGGAGGACGTGTTCCTTTCATGCGGTGCGAAGTGTTGCTTCGTTTAGAGGACGTTTCCACTAATCATTAGGTTGGCCAATATTTGTCTAAAAAATTGTGCACGAAGAGTTTTTTTTAACTAACACATTTTAACATCGTGTGCGTTATCTTTCTCAAATATCACAAAACGGCGCGGCGAGAGTTTTCCGCTGTAATGCGAGTTGAGTGAAGAATGTCTACATCCATACTTCTCTACTTCCCTACTAATATTATAAATGTGAATGTAAGTTTGTTTGTTAGGCTTTCACGCGAAAACTACTTAACCGATCCTCATGAAACTTTGTAGACATATTCTTGGAAGTGTTATAAGTAATACAGGATACTTTTTATCCCGACATTAAGCTCGGTTCCTTTGGGAGAGGGAATGAGTGTTAGACGGTTTTACACCATAACTCCGACAAATTATAACCGATTTTAATAATTATTTTTGTACTATAGTTATAATATGTGTTTAATTTTGCCCAAACTGTGGTTGGAGATAGAGGACAGAACTCCTCAGCGGGCAGCAGCAAACCCCTCATTTAAGGCTTAGCGGTACTACATACTTTATTTTTTTTAATCTACAATTAAATTTAATGCCACATCAAAAAACAAAATAAACGCAGACGAAGTCGCGGGCAACAGCTAGTAGACAATAAAAACGCGCCCAAAGCGACGCGACCTTGACGCCCAATGATGAATGACTTTTAGTATTTAAACTAAGACAATAATGACTGCTTCAACTTGACCGCGTCGTCACTTATATTTTCGATCGATCACGGAAGATTGATATCGAATAAATTAAAAAAAGGTTCTCAATAATACACTCCAAGTAGCGGAAGTAACTACGGAATATTACTTATGTGGTTTAAAAAACCAAATATTTCTCTCAAAAGTCTTTTCCAACATGTCTTTTTCAAACGAGACAGCCTTGTTGTTTTGGTTTTGTTATATTTTTTATGACCAACCGGCTGGCTGACTTCAATCCCTCGTGGTTATTAATATTTAAAAAAACCCGTATCGTATCATCTTCTCCGACAGTTTGATCCACTTTCCGAGCATTATAATATTCGTGTAATATAAAACGTGGAAAACTTCTCCTTTTCCATGTTGCCTTGCTTTTGCAGGTGCACAAATAAATTTTATGATTTTTCAGTGGATATAATCGGGGCTTAAAAATTTTATCTCCTGGCTAGCCATGCGGGTGCTTTTCGTATAATCTTAGTTTTATTATTAAATTTAAAAACGTCAAATGTTCACTTGTTACTACAGTGAAATCACTACAAAACAACAAATATACAGGAGCACATAAAAAAACTTTTGCAATAGGCATATTTGGATAAAGAACGTTGTGAATTTGATTAAGGTAAAGAACATCTTACTCTCAATCGCATCGGGGTAGTTGGGGAGGTAACAAACAATTTTGCAAAATTTTAGTTGCAAGCCTGAGTTGCCATCGCGAATTTCTATAATTGTGCTAACTAGCAGCTCTTAAAGTTTTCTAATTAATTGGTTACTTCAACAATGTAACAAAATCATAATGGTGCCTTGTTTTACTACGGAAGTTTTTAAACGGCTAATTGTTAGAACTGTCAGGTTTGATTTTACTTCCTTATAACTTTTACTATTAAAACTTTTGCGTTGCAAGCATCTATAATAAACTAATATCAGTTTACATACAAGTAAGGTAAAATGTATCAAGTGTTTGCAATTAAAATATGTTATGCTAGTAACTAACATGCAACATAATCTGCACATGTCTATAGTAAAATTAATGAATCTACTCATCACTCATTGGAAAAATATGTTCAATCTAAAATTATATTGTCTATTAAATTTCAATCAAAGACTAATAATATTTCGTATAGAACCACGTTGTAAGCAATATTGCTGTCATATAATTTAATACAACCGGAAATCTATTTTTTTATGGCTGGTATATTAGGTTGGGGAAAGTTTCTTCGCATTTTTTAAGAAAATTCATAACATTTTTTAATATAGTTTTTACATTTAACTAGAGTAACATTTATGTAGATACCATTTTGTTCAATAGCTTTTTGCCATCTCGTTTATAGGGACATAATCCCATTGCTATAGAAATGTTGGGGCTTCTGATCAAAAAACCGGTCTAGCGTTATCATGTTGAAAAACTACACCCCTTCTGTTGATTAAATCCGGCTGCTTTCTCTTAACTTCTTGCTTTAATCACATCAGTTGTTTGCAGTAGAGTTCAGAATCGATGGTCCTGCCTGGCGGTATCAGCTCATAATGAATAATACCCTTCCAATCCCACCACACACTCAGCATCACCTTGTTGCGAGTTAACCCGGGTTTTGCCACAGTCTGTGACAGCTGACCGGCCTTTGACCTTTTTCGCACGCTCTTGTCGTACATGATCCACTTCTCATCACGAGTTATCAGCTTCTTCAAAAATGGTTTCACAAATTAGTTCACGGTTCATTAGGTTTCTTTCAGTGAGCTCGTGAGGTAGCCAAATATCCAGCTTTTTTGTGTACCCAGTTTATTTCAAATGCGCTAAAACTGTTTTGTGGTCAATTCCCAGTTCTTCAGCTACGTTGGAACTACTGATATGCCGATCTTGCTCCACTCTTTCAAAAATGGCATCCCCTTTATCCGTAAAAGGGCAACCAGAGCGAGGTGCATCTTTGACATCAAAATACTACTCTCACAGATGCTGCACTAGGTCCGTAAACATCGCAAATTTTTTTCGCGGATTGCGTTGCATTTTTACCTTTTTTTGTTGTAAAATTTTGAAATGTATAGAATTTCTACTTCACAGTACGAAAAACAAATAAAAATCACACATTTTCCTAATTTGAATTCTGAATTATCTTCTTTAAAATTTAAACTTTTAATGACACCAAAACCAGCCAGATACAAATACTATAGCCTAAGAGGTTTTATGACAAGTTCATACATACTATAATTAGAAAAGACTTTTTCCCCAACCTATTATTTTTGGGGGTGGTTTTCGAGTTAAGCTCAGACTGAGTTATAACCAGTTTATCATATCAAGTTTGCCTGCCTTCCTTGAAAACAATCGCCTGGGCAGCTAATTTTGTACAATACTGGCTTCGGATTTGAGAAGAACACAATTATCGAAAATGTCTTTTTTTTGTAAAGTCACTATTGGACTTTGTGGATTATTAGTAATGGCGGCTATTTTATTTTTAAAATAAAGTTTTGTCTGGCTTTATTGGCGAAATACCGATACCACCATATTGTGTTATGTCAGGAATTTGCGCCATTCGACGATCTGCGGTCGATGGCCTTTGGCAGCTAAGATAAGAGAAATTATCCACATTCCTGTCAATAATTACTTAAGAACACTCCAAAGCACTTTACCCAGATTTTTGTTTATATAAAAATGCAGTCATTTTATTAATGTGATACATTTCGTGATAAGTATAGCGGTTAACCGTTGGTTACCATGTTTTGGTTATAATATATTATGAGAAAATAAAATAGCTACCTCACCTGAACACCGATTCACGTTATTGTTCAAGTGGGAATTAAATTAAACAAACATCAAACAGTCAAAAAAATAGTATTAGTACACACTAAAAATTATTTATAATATCAGTTTTTGTGTTTTTTTACACTACAAAAAAGATACTTACTTACATAAAAAAATTACATTTATTTCAAAAATAATCCTCTACAAATTTATACAAAGCAATAATATATTAGATAACATTTTTCAAAAGTATATCTTTATTTCACAGAAAATCTTGAGAACAACTGAAAATATTTAATAAAACTTTTATTGATACAAACATTTCAATATGAGCATATAACGCAGTGACATCAATGAGTTGAGAAATTCAGGGCGAAATAAACGTTTGTAGGCATTGTGGAGCGAGGTCGCAGACGTCTCGTAGCTTTCAATATTTGATAATACGAGTAACATGGCAAAGGGCTACTCTTACTCGTTGTAGACATTGCTGGTATATTTTCGAAGTAGAGTGCGCGCCAGATATGTCCGAAAACGGAAGTAACGCCAATCGCTTTGCTGTCGTATAAGTTAAGTGTTGTTTATGTGTGTAATTTCAATTAAAAATACAAAAGAGAGCGGTCGCGAGCTTAAAGTTGACTCAGGTACTGTATACAATTGTAGTCGTCAAAAATGTGTATATACTTACGTATACGTTGGCCATCTGTGGCGCGTAAGATATAACGTGCATGCTTCATGTTTGTACTCCGACGATTTCTCTGGCGCAGTGGTAAATAGCCCGACTTTCGAAATGAACTTTGAATTGAGGCCAATGTGGTCTGAACTGCGAGCTTATAAAACCCAAATTTCTTCTTTGCAGTTGTTGGCTATACTTTTATTATCTCAAATTAAATAAAAGTGACTGTAGCAAGGCAAAAAAAAACGTGTTATGCCCCTATGGTTTAATCCTGGACACCCAATAATACTAAGACTTTTTGTTTATTACCGAAAACGATATATTAAGTCTCACTTTGATTTGTATACCTACCCATTAAAAACCTTTATTTCCAGTATCTAAGACCCATAATTTCATTTTAAAGTACTATTAATATATTAATTAAATTATTCAATAATTATAAGTATAAAACATTAAATGAGGCCCATTTGCCTTATTCTAATAATCCACCCAGGATTAAATTAATATGTTATAACATCAAGCCTCTGACAAGTGAAAATAAGTGTAAGCTAAATATCATTTATCATATCACCTCGAGAGTGCCCGTATTCGTTCGTGGCTGTGGCAGAATATTTGACCATACATACATAGGCGATTAATTAAAATACCCTTCCGTAGTAGAGTGATAAATAAAAGATAAGTACTTTACCTATACTTATATACATACAATATGTAGTAGTTGTACTGATGTACATCAGTATAACTACTACATATTAAATGACGACCCTTTCCTGCAAGAGTGTGCGCGTTATTGATTGAGTCCCGGCTTCCAAACCCGAGGGTCGATTTTAGAATTGGCTGTTTTTGTAGTTCGAATCCCTGCACGCAACTCTTAACTTTTCTAACTTATGTGCGTTTGAAGTGATTTTAATATCTCTTACTTCAACGGTGAAGGAAAACGTCGTGTGGAAACCTGCATGCCTGAGAGTTTTCCATAATGTTCTCAAAGGCGTGTGGAGTCCACCAATCCACTTTGGGCCACCACCAATCCACTACGGCCTTAAGCCCTTCTCACTGTGGGAGGAGCCCCGTGCCCTGTAGTAGTGCGCCGGTAGTAGGTTGGCATGATGATGATAATGATGGTATTGGTACGACTAATATTAAGTCGATAGAACTTTTCTTTAAACTTCATCATCATCATCATCTCTTGAACCGATTGATGTTCTCATTTTATGTAATCCGTCCACCTCGGTAAGGGTCGACCAACGATGCGTTTACCGGCGTGGTCTACTAATTCCAGCACCGTTGGTCATCGTAGCTATGTGTCCCGTTATACTTACTTTACCTAAAGTAGCATTTACAAAATAATATAAAAAGGACAGCCGTTTTTTAATACAGCATTCGGAGTTTTCCCCTGCCGAATAAAAAAGGAATCACGCATGATGTCGTCGTCGTCCTTTTTCAGTAGCCCGTCATAAACGGCATATATTAATATTTCTTGTAAAGGGTGAATGATTTTAACGAGAGAATCCGTTCAATCGACTACCCTTTGAAGGTTCCGAGTTTCGAGTTTGATGTCCTCTTTGATAAGTCTAGTTAATTTTGTAGTACAGACTTTCTAGTTTTACAGGCGAGACAGTTTCCAAAAACATATCAGTCAGTGATTGCGATCGTTTGGTGCTTAATTAATGAATGCACTTGTTTTAATATATACTTATTTGTGTAAACAAAATTACATAAATGGTATTATTCCAAACAGTTCTGGATATAATCCAGAACTGTTCCTATTTTAACAATATTACGTATACGTCACGGGACTATCGACGACAATATTGTCTTCTTAACCAGGTAGGTGCCTACATTTGACCTGTCATCGACAAAACTCACTGGGGACGAATGATGTGTAATTGAGTTCAGTCGAACGCCCAATGTGACTCTAAGGCTACATAGGGGTTGCAAAACCTCATTAACGGGTTATTGTAATCCAAAGGTTAGGGCACACTTAATGAATTTATTAACTATATTTAGAATGTATTCATCTAATAGTAACACAGTGTAACCCTCCCTGAATCTTTTATTAGTGGTGGAGGTAGGGTGGGCTAGCCGACCGTGTTATAACTTATACCATAGGTTGGGATAATTATTGCGTAAGGATTATTTTATTAACAGGTTGTTACAATCATTACCGATGTAGTGTTTTGGGCGTTTGCTCTATTTTATCAGGTATCTGCACCATGGCCGTGATGAGTTGATAATGAAGATGATGAAGAATTTGTTAATTGATTCATGCAGAGCTGCTGACTCAAGGGGCGTGATATACAGTATCAGCGGATTCCGAACTTTTCCTTTGTGAATGGGGTGGTCATTAACCTACTGCACTAAGAAATTTGTAGTGTGCTTCCGGCGCTATTGCGACCTATTAAATTTGTGAAAACAAACAAACAAACTATGGGCAATGATTTTACAAATTTTTTGTTTGTCGACTGGTCTCCTTCCATATTAATATTATAAATGCAAAAGCGTGTTTGTTTGATGGTTTGTTACCGACGTTCACTCGACTACGACTCGACTCGATTCGACTCAACCGCAAGAAGACTTTATCCCGATAAAATACCGGCCAATCATTGCCTTGAAATTTAAAAAAAAACCTTACATGTGTTTGTTACCTTTAGAATGAACAGTTAATAGATCTTGACGAAATTTCGTATTTAGTTAGCTTATACAACAACTGATATATATAGACATAGACAACATGCATATATATTTGGCCATAGATTATAATAATTACTGCTGCTATTCGATTTGATGAGGCGTTTGATTGTGGCTACATGCTTTACCACAATGCCTATAGCCATTCACAGGGCTACAAACACCGCATTCAAACTAATTATTGCTATAACTGCCTACAGCGGGGGGCGCCTCCCACAACATCGCGACTTCATAATGGAAGGATGACATATTTTTGTTATGGATCTAAAATACCTATGCTTTATATGAACCAAAAAATACTTTGTGCAAACGTGTTAGCGATGAGCTGATCAAATATATTGTTATTAACATATTCTATTTATATTAAAATAGAAAATCTTAATCACAGCTTCTGAGACCTATTGCTTGTTATAAGATCTAATAATGTACCTACTACTGTGCGTGTGTATACCTTTTTTGGTCAATAAAGTTATTAATATCAAGTATATGAGCGGTGCTAGTCTAGTGGGTGGGGCTTCGGCTTGCATTTCGGTGGGACCTAGTTCGATTTCTGGCCCGCACCTCTAACTTTTAAATAGGTATCACTTGCTTTAACGGTTAAGGAAAACATCGTGAGGAAACCTGCACGGTTGATAGGTATTTATAATGTGGCCAAAGGCGTGTGAAGTCTACCAATCAGCACTTGGCTTCATGGTTTGATTCTTTGGTTCGTTTTTCGGCGGCGTGGACTAAAACGGCCTAAAGCTTTCTCATTCTGAGAGAAGACTTGTGCCCTGTAGGATTATTAGGCTGGTAATTATTACTATGAATATCGTGCGGCATAGCACGAGCTTCCTCGCACTACTTCTTCTTGCCCTTATACCACTTGTCTTCGTCAAATTTAAAGACAAACTTGCTATCACGATTGTGGTATATTTTTTTTCAAGGAGAGTTGACGTCAGATCGCTTTTCCGACGTCAACTCTCCTTAAACTTTTGTTTGTTGGCGGGATATCTGCTTTCGCTCATAGGTGTTACCTAGTAATTTAGTGCGTTAACCTCCAGGTAGCTGTTAAAAGAGTGTTAGTGATCGTGCTCTCAGAGGCGCAGGGGTTAAAAACGTTTATTTCCTAACTCCGGACTGATTCAAAAGATTTCTTGACAGAAAACCCCAATAGGTATATAAAACTTTTAGGCCTGCCCCGGGAATCGAACACGGGACTTCGTGATCTGTAGTCGAAAATGTAAACGACTAGCCCATGGATTACCTACAATGTGAATCTTCCATTAAAAAACATTTCGTTAAATTATATAAAACGTGGATCTTCAATATATTTTTGTGCTTTAAGTCTATCAAATCCCTCAAAGGGATTACATGTATTCGAAGATATTAGAAAGGATATAAGTATACCTTTCTTTAAATATTGCAGGTCATTGAACAGGATTATCATTGATTGATTCGTGAATCAAATCACGATATCATTTAAAAAAATCACAAGCAGCATCTTATTTATCCACTAAAACTGTTTTATGATATTTTTAACGCATAGACTATTACAAAAAATTGCGGTAGTATAATATCTGGTGTTTAAGGTTTTAACCAGTAATTTTATCAACACAAATTCTGCTAAGCAAATTCAATAAGTGCATAGTGCAATTTCAATAAATGGAATCCCATAGATGTCACGAACTCTCCGGATACTGATCTCTAAACACAGTCCGTTCACCCCTTTATGACGGACGTAACGTAGTTATTCGGCTATATTCGCATGCGTTTCATAGTGAATGGACTAATTGATTAAAATGAGATCAAAAGCACTAGACCCACAGAAGCCGGGCGTGCGGGAAGGTGGGCTTCGAATGTTGGTATAGTTAAATTTTATAGGAAACGCATCAAACAGATTACTGGACCCTCGCAATCGCCCTATTTTTGTTTTATGGCTAAGCGACACTTTATACCAGATATTCATAGATTCAATATCGCGTATTAATTAACTTTACGCTCATATTATTTTAAAACAAATTATTGGATGCAGCAAAGCATATTATGTATGCAGGATCAAATTCAATAGACCGCATCTAAATACTGTGTCGTTAATTTATTGTTTAACATGTTCTACAGCAGAACCTGCTGTTTTGGATTCGATTCCCGAGTAGGTTTTAAATGGTTAGTATTAGGTTTTGTTCTCAACAAAATTCTCAGTATCACACCGATGTAAGGTTATTGGCGTAGTCAACTCTCGTGCCTCGGAGAGCACCTTAAGCCGTCGTCGGTTTTTGTTACTAACGTGTGATCATGATAGTTACAGTCCAACAACCCGCTTTTTTCTTTTCTTAATTTTTATGGAGAACCCTGAACATGCCACCCTCATCGGAGCTACTTAAGGATATTCATTACTGCCTACGCTTAATGGACACTTTATATATGTCCTAAAGTTTTCTGGCCTCCTTAGATAATAGATGCGCCAAAACAGTGTTACATTTACCCCCAGTTCCGCAAATCAAGATTAAAGTGAGCCCTGAACGTGAGTCTTTCTAATTCGCTTCGGACACATTCCACAAAAATGTGATAAGCATCCTTGACAGTATTGCACTTAGGCGACGAGAATTTTCCCAATAGGTGTGCCACCAACCCGCATTGCAGCAGCGTAATGTGGTTATGCCCCAAATACTATCTTCTATGAGAACTGTGTCTGTCATTTTCATTAACGTCAAACTGCTGAGCCTTACGATAATAGACTGATGACTATGATAATAACATTTGTTGGTACGACCCTCTAATAATTCTACTGCAGATTCAGAATACTTTGTCAAAATCAACACATTATAATTATATTAAAATAAGTCGCGTTACGAAATAGCGTGGTCGGAAAATTGTACAATCCGACGAAAGTCGCCAAATTCACGTCACAAATGTGTTCCATTTTTCTGGTTACGAAACTAGATATATAGTCGTACTTAATATAAACAATCTTGCACAATTCAAATGAATGGGGTTCTAAGATATAAATTACTATGATTTCCTGGCGCCGAGCGACCAAACTCTTTGACTCAATCAAGGCTAATCTTATTAGGTTAACCAGATGGCGCCTCTCGCTAAATGTTAAGAGTTGTTATGCATGGTACGAGTTTTATAGGGCTCTTATTAAACATACTGAGAGGCCTAATAAGAAAATTGGCGAACGAATAAAAATTATGTTCTTGTTCTGCATTTGTGTTAAAGAATCTTTATTAAACACAGATGTCTTTCATAAATTGCTATCTGCTAGAGTTGAAGTTTCGGACTACCACCTAGTTACTTGAGCTTATATAATAGCGATGAATTAAGCCGTCATTACTTACTCCACATTTTCACGTTGGAATAGGTAGTTACGTAGTGTTTTGTGGCGTTCTGTCTTTCAGTCGCAGTGTTTTATCCGTTGTAGTATGACCATACATTGCATAACTATTCCGACATCATGTCACGTTTATTGATAAGGCGGCGTATGTAACACGGGCGTCTTGTTTGGTGGAGGAATCAATGCCTCCATTAATATGTTAGATCGACCATTGACGTTACAACGCAATGCTACTGAATACACACAGGAAATTGGCATCGCACTGGCGCCCTGCCAATGAACACTATATTCATATAACGGCAGTGCACATATTATCTTCTCAAATAATTCTAGGACGATAACCAGCTATAATGGTTGTCAAGCCTTACGAAGCCAATCTCAAACTAATTTGATGAAGTAGTGCAGTAATCCTTTTTGTTTTGTTTTTTTCTGGAAACAAATTAAAAGTAATGCCATCCCAAGTACTTTGTCGATAAAATAGTTTTATTTTTAGATCTGTCAATTTAGTCGGGAATAAAGATTTGGGTAAAAACAAGTTTCGCATCAATAAATATTTTAACATCATTCTATAAATACATTAGAGAATTATGTTAAAATATTGATGGGTATCTTAGTGGTTTATGTGTATCTACACCTAATTTGGTGTAGCCTCGAATAGACAAATCATTATTATTAAAACATTACTGGCCCACAACAGGGCACGGGTGTCCTCTCAAAATTAAAAGCGATTTTACCGAAGTCCACCATGCTGGCTCGGTGCGGATTGGTAGTCTTCACACGCCCTTAAGAACATTATAAAAGATGCTTAGGCATTGCTCACGATGTTTTTTTGACCGTTAAACCAAGTGATATTTATTGCTTAAAACGCATAACGCAAATTTCTTCGAAAAGCCAGGAGCGCGCTGGTGATCGAACTCGGTCCCCCCGATAGGAAAGCCGACCCAATAACCAATATACTGTTATCGCTTAAATCGATACCTAAGATAAATTAATTATTATAAAACTATAATTAAGCTGATGTATAGACATCATAGGGTCATTATGATAGTTAATGCATTTTTAAGAAATGGTAGATTTAGAACAATTTTATTTTAACAGAAAATACCAGACGCCTTTATTATTTCAAATACAATTGTGTTTTCAAAAGTTTTTTTTTTTAATATTTTACGATCTACTATTATTAATGGTCAGTGATAAGTATTATTAGTTTGGAATTATTTTGAATCCATTGTTATAATCTTTAGTTAATGTTAAAAGTAAGTTACATTATTAATGCGGATATATTTTAATCCTAGGACCCACAAGCAGTGCTACAGCAAGCGCCGATCCCGGCAGCGACGGCTGCGGCTCCGGCCGCGCGGGTATGTGCGAATTTTTAGCTACTTTCATTCTCTTTTCATCTGCCACTCCTCTTGTACTCAATTTTCACGTCACTTAAATAAATTAGTTTGAAATAACTCTTAGACTCTGTTGCCCTAATTTGTAACTAACATTCGAGGGTGCGTGTAGGGTTTTCGAACACTTGGGTGATACGTTGGTGACATTTTCAGAACTCGTTGGCAATGGACGCGCTGGAAACTAACGGTGGTCCCGCCGATATCGCCGAAATAGAACAAATTGTCAAGGAAAAAATGGTTCGATTCATGTCAAAGCATGTAGTGTGCATGAATGTCGTTCAGAGCTTGCCGTTTTTCATTACCCGTTGGCTTTCGAAGTAGCACTACGTATATTAGTTACGAATTCGCACGGAATGGAAATATCGCGTGCCGTCACCGTTCTCTTACTCTCATTTTATCGTACATGCTCATAGAGTTCCGTTTCAAAACAATGGTTGCATTTGTTAGTCAAATTCCTACAGCGGACAAAGTTGCACAACACAATTTAAAACTGAAAAAAGTATCACATCTCGTGATTAAATGTGCATTCATGAGGCAAGAAAATGTCTCTCATATATATTACCCTTGTTTTATTCTAATTCAATTCATACGTATATTCAGAGAAGCCACTTATACTAATATTACCTAAAAATTTTTAAACATGAGATGCGGTTGCTGTGCTGGCTAATGCCCGTTTTCACTAAAGACGAACAAGGCAATGCCTAAGTAAGTTAAAATTAGCCTTTCACCAATCGATATTCACCAGGCAACTCATATAGCCTAACTTACTCTTGCCACAAGTATGTATAGTTATCAAAAAAAAACCGAATTTATATATTTTCTTCTGTCAAGTGTCAGTTTACGAGTTCCCTAAATACCGCTCCGCCTAATCGGTGTCGTTACTTTAGTTAGCCGTCGATCATTATCTAAAAGATGGTGAAACGTTTGATTTCTCTACGCATCACCCAAATTATTAGGCGTCCGATTTAAGCGTTTCCTGGGTTTAGTGAAAACAGTCATTAGTGACGTACTAAATAGTTAGTTGTTTTGATATATTGCGATTAGGTGGACATCGTTCGGGATTGGTGTTCACCAGATATTATTAACAGCGTGCCAGCGCTAGTCATGCGTGACAGCGCCGCTTCAATAGCTCCTAGGAGCAAGTTATATAGAATAATATTGCCTCAGCTATCGATACATTTACTTAACAAGATCAACAAAACTCTATAGGTATATCTAGTGATTTTTATTAGAGTGCTCCTATCCTGTATTTTTTAATGACTAGAACAAATCAATACCGCAGGATGAAAATGGTAGCTATCTTAAAAGTAACTGTGGAAAATAAGGTAACGACGGCTCGTCTCAGAAATGAAGGTAATGGTAATCGGTTCTACATATTTCCGGCGACGCAAAGAAAAGACATCCTGTAAGGGAAATTTTCCATTTTGTGAACAACTTTTGCTTTGATAGCTGTAATATGTTTAAGCTTCATATGACTGGCAGACAAATTTGAAGAGCTTAGTTGGCTCATTTTATATTTATGCGAATGCGTTTTCTGTTATAGACTACGATTCTAGTTGGGTAGATCTGTAGAGTATCTGCTCTTAAATTTTATATTCGTATAGGAAACCTTTTTATTAACGTTGCTACACGTTGCTTAGATAATATTCTCGTCTTTTAGATCTTCGTAAATAGAGAATGGTACTCCAGCAGACAACAGCAAAGCGATCCCAATGTGTTTTCTTTTTTAAAATTATAATATAGTTTCAACCATTGGTATCAAATACAAATTTAAAGTCGATTTAACTTTTCTTTTCTTAGTTTTCAAACCTAGCTTGCTTAAACATTAGGTTAGTGTTGGATTTATTTGTGTGTGTGTGTGTTTTTCTGTATTTGCATGGGGGTTTTTCGCATTAGGCCTCTTTTTATGTCGGAGTGCATGTCTTTAAGGCGCTTTTGTAGATATTGGTTTCTTTTCAGCTTAATTACAATAATTAATTTTATAACTTACCTAGTTATTCAATTAAGGGACTATGTAATAATTATGTTGCTAAATAATAATTACTTATAGTTGTATCATACTTACTACAAATAAATCGTCTATTGGATATAGATCAAAGCAAGTTACTGAAGCTCGGCTATTTTTAGTATCTACCAACACTTTTTAGGCTTTTTAAAACATGAAGCTTATTCTATTTAAAAAACATTTAAGCGTAATAGAGGAAGCTATAAATCCTTATAAGTAGAATCTTTGATTTCGCGATACCAGATATCGTAATATTGTTTCAAGCGTGTTTGAGTTTGCATGGTTTCGTCGCTGACTTCCACTACAGATCAAGTAACTATACAACAAAAGAAACTTTATTAAACGTTAATGAATATAGTATATAGAATATAGAATAGGTACTGTTTTTGACACTAAAAAATGAAATGCAGATTCCGATGCTCATGTATGATATGAGATATAGTACCTCCTCCAAAGCTTTTAAGCCCTAAACACGCCGCAATATGGGGAAAGGGCTTATGTTTCGTCTACAAACTTCAATTATTTGAAAATGACGTGTTTTTTTTAATATCAAACACTTACTTCTAGTACTTCTTACGCTCGGATATATAAGATTTTTGTTTAATTAGTTTTAATTGCTGATTAAATGAGTGAATCATGTAAAATATTTCTTTATCTTACATATAATTTTTTAATGAATTATGTAATTTAAAAAAAATATTGGTTCAAAGCAAGAGTGGGTTTATCAAACTGTGCCTTGGATATCTTAATTATCTTATATGCATCAGAAGATACAATAATATTATGTTACACGCTTTTGAACACGTCCTAGAATGCTCATATTATACTTTTTGTAATTCTCATTTCAAGCTTCTTGCGCATCTTTTGACAATAGCCATGCTAGATGAAATAGTTTGCATTGTCGTCTACATTTTTATGTACGAGTATGTCTGCAGAGCAAGAGTAAATCTGAAAAATCTCGAAGCTTGGTTACTACTTCTTCGATCTAGGTTTATCAATATGCCAGATCCTCTCTACCGTCTTCTATCTTTTTAGAAGAGGTGGTAGTTAATTTTTTTTTCCAAATATAAATTTATCATAACTATAACACTGTTTTCTATGTTATTATATGGGGAATAAAAAGCAATTGATTGTCATTTTAATTTCGCTCGGCTACCTATATATTCGGCCGGTGTAGAAGCACTCGTGCGCAGTTTTATTTTCCTAATGTAAAAAGATCATAATGCAATAAGTATCTCGATATCTGCAAGCTACGGCATAGTAAAGAGAAATATATACTTACCTATATTTTATCAGGATAGTTACGAATCGATATGTGGAGTTTATGAAATTAAATTTATATCAGGATCTTTCGTCTAAATCGTAGTAAGTTAATAATTAAGTTACTAATTATTATTGGTTATTAAATTAACAGCTTCGAGGCGGCTTTGTACGGAGTTTTCCCATCGGGCGCCAATCCGCCCGCACAGATTGGTTATTAACCCACTTTTTCGATATTTTTGCCGCGTATTACTTAGTTGATCACGTAAAAGTGGCACAAGAGGAACGCAGTCTTGAAGCATTGCAGCGTCAGAAGTTGATGACCTGGAAGAGTCCGATGCGGTCGAGTTCGCCTTTTGTGCCTCATAAGACTTATGCAGCTAAATGCGATCCACTGATAACGGTATAGATTGTAAGTGTTGTAAAATACTGGTGTAACATAGGAGCAACACGGCGGGGGTGCAGTAGGCATGGTGCGTGGTGCTGACGGTGCAGACGCTGAAGATGAAGAAGCCGCCGCTGTTGTTGACGGTACCGAGGCCACTCTTAAGAAGCGCGAGTACGTCCTGAGGGAGCTCTACGAAACAGAAGAGGTTTACGTTTCTGACTTGCGCCTCGTCTGCGAGGGCTACATGAAGTATATGATGGTAATGAAACTCTTTTAACCATTTTTATTCTCGTAATTCTCGTTTTTCGTGCAAAATTTTCCTCCTTCATCTTTTTTGGCAAAATACATGTCTCCTAAATTATACAGGTATCACGCAACGGACCAGATAGAGTTTTATTTAACTGAAATATATTTCCTGAAAGTATTTTCCCGCTATTCTGTGTATGATTAGATCAACTGAACTTCCGAATATTATGAATTTCAGCCGATAAGAAAGCTTTGAAACCTGAAAGATATTTACGTAATAACGGAGAATAATAGTAAATGATGAATTAGGTAAATTAACGATCACAAGTTATAATAACAAACAATTTGTTATAAAAGTTATTGCAGCGTGCCAGAACCAATCTAAGTTTACCAGTCAACGCGCTGTCGTAACAATTTTCCAGCAGTAACTAACGATATATAACGTCATCCTATTAGACATTACTAGCGAAATGGATCACTTAGCGTGTTTCTTAACACACTCGCAAAATGAAGAAGAAAAAATTGAAATATAAATGAATGATTGTAATCTATATGAAATCTGTTGTTTTGAGTGCGGTTATTTGGAATGATATTTTTAGTTATCAAAATTCAGGCGTACGCTAATAGTGTCCGAACCATTCTTTAAAGTTATTTTAGGTCGATAAATACTAGATTTAGCAAAGCAATTTTATTGTTCAATAAAATACGTACTGCCTTGTGGTGGCGGCGGATCATAATACAGTTATCACCACCCCTCATGATCCCGCGGTTATCGTACGAGGTGGCTAATGGAATGTAACGGAGAACTGGCCGCAGCGTCCTCTGTGCTACTACTGCCATCCACTGCGATCACAAGCCAAAGCGTGGGGATTATTATTAAACCCTACCCTTGAGACAGACTTTTAGTCCAGCAGTGGACTCTTATAGGATGATTAAAATACCTTATTCGTGTTTAGGAACCTAACACAGAACTCCCGATTCCTGACGGCCTCCGAGATCGGCGCCTGAGAATGATCTTCGGAAATATTGAAGCCATCTACGAATGGCATCGCGAGTGAGTATACGAACATTTTTCTACTAACTTTACATTATAATATATAAAAATATAGGAAAACTTCTTATAGGAAAATAGTTCTGCCTTAAAAAAAGAGTACCAAAATCAAAATCCGGATTATCGGAAAATTCTGTATATATTATTTGTATAATTTTTGTTTCTTTATGAAGAAATATCATGTCATTTTTCATTTTCTTCCTCCCATGTCTGAGAGTGAGAATTAATAGACGTTAATGAAACTTACACAAAAAATAGAGAGACTAACTCAGTTTTTTACAAATCAGGAATAACTACTGTCTTCTTCTAAAAAAAAAGTAAAGTAAGTACTTATGTTAGCGTGCATTACTATGTTACCATGATTTACATGGTGAGCTATAAAACTATTTTGCATACTGACATATTCCGAATTCCTTTTACGAAAGGTCGGATTGTTCGCAAAGAAAATACACCTTATCATTTTAGTATGAAAGAATTTAGGATTCATTCTATTATTATACAGTACAAAAGAGAGTTCATGCAGATTCCGCAGACGGCGAATATACCTACTTGATCTTTGTTTTCTACACTCAGATTTGTGGTTATATTTGCGTAGATTCTTATCATTACCGAACCGGAGATTGGTTGGTTGGCTTCTATACTAATAATACGACAAAACTGCATAAATATATTAATAACGTTTTTTATTGCTGCAATGCGAATATTATTAGGTATATATATATATATATTTATATATTATTCGAGTATTAGCATTATCATTAGGTGCCTGCTATGCGATCGTATTAGTGCTTCTGCAAAATTTAGTTTGTTTAATGACTTGTTTGCGATTTGACGATTTCGAGATGTTGTCCGATGTACGATAAATGGTCGTTCTGTGCAGTAAATTCGTACGCGAGTTGGAGGGTTGCATCGAGTTGCCGGAGAAGCTGGGCCCCCTGTTTCGCGGCTTCCTCGAGAAGAAGATCAACATGTACGAGATTTACTGCCGCAACAAGCCCGTATCCGAATACATCGTGTCCGAGCACGAGAACTACTTCCACGAGTTGCGCCACAAGCTTGGCCACAAATTGCAGGTACGCGTCGTAATCGCTTACTGGAAAGTCAACCAGCTGTTGGTCAAATGCGTAACTTCAAAATTTCAATAAAATAAAGTTAACCTAGCGGTACTTCTCTCGCGTAGGTTTTTTATTTCTTAAGTATTTTTTTCCTACACAAACTCTATCCCGACCCTTGCATCGGCAGCCCGGGTTTCTCGGTTATTAAGGGTCGAAGCGAATCAATAACTCATTTACCTAACCTTTTATTAAAATCCATTCAGGTTTAGATTATTAACGCGGAACAATAATTCAATATTTTTCTTACAACTGCATTAACATTAGCCTAAGTTAATCCTTATAACATGTCTGTCTGGCAATGAAAGTTCCGTCAAAATTGGTCCACCCGTTTTACAGATGAGCCTTAACAAACACTCAGATAAAAAAAGTAGAATATTTAATTTAAATGCTGTTTTATTGATGTCACAAAGATACTCGTAAATTTTATTTAATTGATACATTAAAAATGAAACTCCCAAGTCTATGTAGTTAGTTTCAGAGCTATGGTTTTGGCCCGTACGGAATGTACGCAAGCAAGCGGTCCGCACTTGTCGAGTCCGCTGTTGTCCGCGCACTTGTTCAGTTTGCAAGGCACCCTTCCGGGCACCCCTCAGAGGTGTCCTAAGGCAGGTCCTTAGGCACTAAAATTGGAAAACAATGTTTTAAGCTCATCTGTATCTCAGCTCTGAGCCGCACGGAGCATACGCATTGCTGTGAAACCTACCTTAACTCTTGAATGGTGCACCGCAACGTCAAACGTAAGACCTTGAAAGCAAACGGGTTATAATTGGAATGCCTATGCATAAGGCACGATTTTACGTCCATAATATGAATTTTCTTCTCTAATAACAAAGTGTTCGTGTTAAAATTGATTCTAAATTTCAACTTTCTTATACGTTTCATTAGATTGTCATATATTGATATATTATGGCCCATGACACCCGGACCTGTAACACAAAGCCAATGACACCTTATCTTATTCCTAACGAGTTATATGCACCTATAAACATATAAATTTACATGAAACACATTAAAAGTACCAACACGAACGTTGTTTTAACTAAAATATATACGAATGGAAAATATCTCAAAATCTAAATAGAATTGTACACAAATGTATGTATATAATGTAGTGACATTAAACACTTCGTTTCAATTTTATTAAATGAAATTTGTAACAGATAAATATAAATGGCACAGACTGTTTAGGATGAAAGTTTGTGTCGCGGTTCTTGACACATTCTCTCCGTTTTATAATTAATTGTTTTTTGTTTAACTCCAACTTCTGTAAATCACACTTTCATTAAGATAAATTATGTAGCAAGTCAACGCCGTTTACCGAACCATGATAGGTGGTCTGGATTTTTTTAATACGCATTTCTCAGAAAAGTGGCGTGAATTAAAAAAATGAAAAATGTAGGTAGAAAACAAATGACTTTCGTCAGAAGTGACATAAAATGGACATTACATAACATCAATGGGTTAAGTCTCTTATGGGGTAGTCTAGTGAGTTAAATTGGTTTTTTATAATTGTCTTTCGTCGGTTTCAGCTCGGAGATCTCTTGATCAAGCCGATTCAGCGCATTCAAAAATACCATTTGCTGGTGAAGAAAATACTGACTTACTCCGAGGCAGCCAACGCAGCTCCCCACGTGCTCGCAGCCCTGCGCGACGCTGTGCAATGCACCTCCACCATTCCTAAGAACGCCAACAACATGATGGAAGTCGGGCGTCTGAAAGGTTTCACGGTAAGATTTAACACACACTAACCATTTTTGTTCTCTATGTAACCTTGTATGTATTATTTTTAAGAGAATTTTACCATATTTTGCTTGTGCGAAACTGACTTTATTTTTTGGCATTTATTATTTTTTTTTGTGATTTTATAACTCTGGCGAAAAATTGATCACCATTAACGTTTAAAACGACATGGTTTTCGGAATTTCATCCTATTATTTTGCGGTGTAATTTAACCGGGCCCGGTGTGATATAACATTTACTAACAATATTTCACGTAAACACTGCGATGCGACTCGATATGCTAATTAGAACTTGGACTGCACTTGCCAGTCAAAGCCAGACTGTTAATTAAACGATGAACCTACCTGTGAGCTCTTAAGTTTCTTGACACACAGCGAAATTGCTAGTTTTAATTACTTTATGTTAAACCATTTCTGTAATGTATATTAAAAGCCTTTATAAGTTAGGTTCTTTTTAAAAGCTTTTTTTCTTCTCTTTTGAGTGAGCTATTTTTCACGTCTTTGCTTTGTTATTTAACTCTTGCAGAGTAAAGAAATATTTAATCAAAGCGGTCAGTCAAAAATTTAAACCAAAGTTAACGAAGTTTTAATAAATGAAGTAAGATTATTTTTACACAAGATAATATGGAAATAAGAGTATTACTAACAATGATTTGAAATCACAGTTAGTAATCACTATAAGGTTATAGATGTGAGCATTTGAATCTTTTTGCTGTTGCATAGTAATCAGTGACCTCATTGTGCAGTAACTGTAAACGCAGCTTATGTTATGGTTGTCACGGCGTATTTTTTACGACAACTTCGTTTTGTTATTTCTTTAAAAGTATTGATCTTAATTAAATATGTAGAAGGTGTAGAACAAACGCAAGTATTGCAATAAATAATTGAGTATAGACAGTATAGTACTAATTATTTGTTAAAGTACAATATAAGATTTAGTGCGAAAGTGTGTTTGTTTGAAAATGCCTATTCATTCTCGCCTTGAAAATGCCTATTCATTCTCGTCAGTCAGTTACGTATTATACGTGGCAGGAAATACAGTTGCTGGGCGGGCGCTCGTCATCTTGGTACATAGCAGAAAAGTTAGCACAGCATTAAAAAACTACTCGGGCTTTTCGATTGAATATCGAACAAATAAGGATGCCGGCGGCCATAACGCCTCTTTGTTATGTGGTAAAATAGCTTAGTCGCTTTCATGTTTGAAGAAGATATGTTCTGCTGCGTAACGAAACATAACGGAAGGAACAGAATACAAATAAACGGCTTAGCAGCAAAAGCGATGTTCGCAAAATTAGAATACTTGTTATACCGGGAAAAGTAACTGGTTCGAATGAATGAACACACTTTTATTGTACACCAAAGAAACAACGAGTTACAGAGATATAAACACAGCAAGAGGGTACGATTTGGTGGCCTTATCGCTACATAGCGATCTCTTCCAGGCTACCAAAGGCTAAAATGAAAGGGGTTTTTTTTTAATACAAACCCCAAAAGGCAGTTTTGATACTGCCACAAAAATATTTTTACCCCTTTTAAGTTCCTTTCGATGTTTCGAATTAATCTCCGTAGCCGAAGTATATTTACTCCGTCAATAAACTGTCTAGTACAATAGCACCCATATTGTGTTTAGAAATTTGCGTTCGCGACCTACTACTATTTTTTTTTCGTTAAAGAATGTTAATACAATAATAATTGTGCTATTTTATGATATAGCGTATAAAGAAGGGATATGTAGTCTGGTAGAGACAGTCAGACAGCGCACCTCAGTCGGTTGCGACATTGACCTATGTTTGCTGGAGAAGTGATCAATTTTAAAATTAAGTGGCAGTGATCGTTGACTTTCGTCTTGCTCTAAGCCCAAATTAAGCTGTACAAAATTAAAAAAAAAGGAGACCTTTGTCCCCTTATGCCTGTTTTTAACGTTTCTTACTATGAAGGGAAAGGTCACTGCCCAGCAATAGGGCATTCACAATTTTCAAACTTCAAGCAGATTAAGCTTAGGTTGATTTTATTTATGATTATGATTTTGTTCACTAAGCAAAACAGTTCCTATACCAGTATCGTATGTAGTATATATCGTTTAATTCAAAAAAATACCAGAAAGCTCTCGGCCTGTAGTTAGTTACTAACAACTTTTGTTCTACAACTTTTTTTTTAACTCGTTAGTTTGTCAAATATTAAATAATATTTTACATTGATACTCTGCTTGTTACTCCTCTGTGATGTAACATCGGCGAGAGCGCGCGAACCACCACTCGCATGCTCGGGGTTTTTGCAGCCAATCAGAATATGGTGACCATTTCGCTGATCACATGCTTCACTGTGTAATTATTTTGTATGGAATTAATTAATACTGAACTTTGAAAAAACTTAGAACAAAAGTTGTTAGTTTTAATTGTAGGAACTACAAGGCCGAGAGCTCTCTGGTATTATATATTTATACTTGTATAGTTTGATGTCTCTTACATTGGAACATTATCGCCCGCGGACACGTATATTTACCAATCTCTAAACTAAATTCACTTTCTTATTATATTTCAGGGCAATATTGCCGCACAAGGGCAATTCATGTTCCAAGAGCCGCTGGTGGTATCCGATGCGAACTGCTCCAACGACAAGGGCAAGGAACTGCACGTGTTCCTCTTCCAGCAGTGCGTAATCTTCGCTGAAGCCGTCGGCAAGAAGACTCAGTTCACCAGCCCCACTTACAACTATAAGGCCCATGTGCTGGTATGTCACTTTATTTCTTTAGACTCCTTTACAAATATTCTGGTAGTGTTTGGTGGACCGGCAGCGTAATAACGCGTCTCAAAACAGGCTTGTGACAGATTTAAGTCTTGTGATCTTCGCTGTCAAACGTAATTTTTGTATTGTTATGATATACGCAAAAGTGACGTTTGATAGCAAAAATCGTGAGATTTACGCCTGTCGCAACACTGTTGTGGGATACGCATTTACCCTGCGGGTTTTGTAAATTTGTCAACTACTTGCCCCCCTGTATTTTCGAACCGGTTAGTGTGAGATTTCTTTTTATTTGTTGTCATCGTCCACTCTTATAGGTGACCAATTATTTACCTGCAGATCAACGAACAATGATCAACATCAACGCATTAACGACCCACTAAAGGCCACGGATCTACTCTCAGAATAAATAAATAACTATATAATATGTATTGTAATAATTGTGGGAACTTATGTATGAAAGTTTCCTCACGATGTTTTACTTCACTGTTGAAGCAAGTGATATCTTTATTTCTTAAATTAAGCGTACATAACTCCGAAAAGAGTTGCGTTTCATCGAGCTCGGTCAAATCGAAAGGGAAGCCGAAAACTAACCCACTACTAAACGATTCTGCATAAAAGTTTTATTTATATATAAATTTAAGCCACTTTGCGCAGAAATAATGACTTTTAAAAATCGTAGAATATGATTCAAAAAGTTAGGAAAAATCTTTCAACTTGAACGGTAATATAGCTGTAATACGATACCCGTCTTAAAAACATACTCTGTTTATTTATAGCTCAGTTTTTTCACTTCTAATTAATTAGAATGACGCTCGATGCAGAACTATCTAACAAAAGATGTATTGTTATAGGAAACTTCGCTTGTTTAATAGTTTTCCCGCTCCGCTTCAAGTTGCGTCCTTAACAAAACTGGCATTGTCTACTCGTATTTCGCTATTGAGTTACTGTTTTGTTATTAGTCCACTTTAATTGACAAACGTTCACCATATTTTAAGTAGTACTAGAACTTTATGTAACTGTACGAGCCACTTGTACTATTGATTATCACAAACAATTTGTACATTGGCACGACTAAACCCTTAGTCATCGCTCATAGCTGGTTTCCGAATTAACCAACCAAAAATAAATAGTGTAATAAATTCATTCGCAAGTAACTTACGTACTAAGTACTTTCAACTAACTCACTATGACTTACCGTACTATCCGACGAACTAACTACCTCTTTTATTGTAAGTTTTTGCGGCGCGGCCCGTATACTATCAGAGAGAAGAAAACCGTCTACCATAATAACTAATGTACCAACTAAAAAGTATATCCGTTTTTATTTCTATGTGCGGCAACTAGCTTTCAGTCGAGAAAAATATTAGCAACTACTACTAACTTCGTAAAATGAACGTCAGAAAATGTGGATGTAGCCCGATAAATTAATTACATCTGCTTGACACTTTCGAGTGTACATACCTTATGTTATGTTGTGTGATTGCGTAAACAATGCATATTTACGGGGAAACAGTAATCGCGATTGATTTGCTGACATTTTCGTTCCGTTGTCCGCATTTGAAGTACTTCATCAGATCTATATGAAATTAAAATGGGACTTTTTTGGAATAAGCCCCTTACGAACAAAAAAAATTTCTTATCCGCCTATGGATGAGATGGAGTTATTCCCAAACGAATATAAAAAAAAGTTGAATTGGTAAATCGAACGAGGCGAACCTTATTTTGAGGGAAGTCGGTTAAGAAAGTAACCCGCCTATTGAATACGAAATAATTTTGTTCCGCTTCAGATCAACAAAATGGAACTGGAAGAAGTGGAGGGCACCAACATGTTCATCATTCACACGGTTGACACCACTAAACCGTCTAAGCCAAGGCAGTCGTTCATGTGCCGCGCCCCCGAGATCCGTCGCAAGCATTGGATCACTACTCTGTCCACCATCCTCAAGTCGCAACAGGAGTTTGGGGCGTTCCTGGAGAATCCTAGCCTCATTAAGCACCGTGAGGTTAACGCCACTGCGTGAGTAACTGACAGTTAATACTGACATCGCTTCTACTTAAGAACTAAGCTGCGTACAGGCCGGTTCAACGAACGCAGTTTCTCTTGCTGTTTTTTCTCTGAAATAAAATATAATTTATAATTTTGAGACCGTATTTGTTGAGGATCAAATTAATCTGAAAGTACTGTTTTAAATTAACATTTTGATTAAGTATGATGAAAACATTAACAAAGAAGTGTACGGAAACAAACAGGTTAAATCTAAGGACACAGTGTAATTAATTCTTATTTTAACAAGCATAACTGCTGTTTCTTCAACCTGTTTTTACTCAGTAAAACCATGCCCAACCACTGGTAGAATGCTAAATCCGCAACGACGGAGACGTATCAGAAAATCATGTTACGCATGCCTGTCGCATAAGGAAAACATATTTGTTAACACATATAAAATTAATGAAGTCAATTAGCTCAAAGGTGGATCTTTTATTCCTCGTTAAACCGACCTGTACGTCTCATTACCTATAGTGTTATTTCGGCAACCAAGTTTTAACCACTATTTCGTTTCATTATTGTCACGTGACTGAAATGGCGTCACAATTCTTTTAAAATCTAAAAACTGACTGCAGTTACGCTCGTTAAATTTTGGTTTTAGGGGTTCGTTTATGAGAAACAATATCTTTATAAACTATTCTATATAAAGGATTACATTAGCACAAGTGATATTTTTAACACAGTTAAATAAATACTCTATTTTATTATATTCCATTTTGAAAATTCATCCTTCGGTAAATGAAACTTTAATAAACTCATTAATACGTATATAAAATTCAATTTAATTAATTCCCTATTAAGAAATATATATAGGCCTACATGAGTTATATTATATGTATGCAATTATGATAAAACTAGTAGTTTTACGTACAAATATTTTAATGTACGTGTAACTTGTTTGTCGTGATAACTGTTTATATAAATGCTTATAATATTATTATATTAATACAATGAAATCTTGCCAAACGGAAGCTAATTTTGTCTTCAGTTAACTGGTATATAATTATGTAAATATCTCTAACCGCAAAAGACCATGATGAAATGACAAGATTTCGTTTCGGCACGTGCCTTGATTACTAAAATATGCAAAATATATTTATAACATTTTATCACAAAAGTTTTCTTAAAAAAACATTATTTTGGATAAATATTTTCTGAAATAAGCAGAGTACATTATAGGTGAGTCAACTCTAGAAATAAGCAATGTCTATGGTCAAGGTTTGGCATTGTAAACGGCACTGTATATCCATCATATTATCTATTTATTCTAAATCTATTATCTTATATCTTGTGAAAATAATGGGCTATATTAAAACTTCCTCCTACTTGTTACTTTTATTTTCATATGTATTGAGGAATGTGGCCGTTATTTACATAAAGAATATATATGAAATCATAGTCGCCGAGATCAACAAAATAAAGAAACATGTATTATATTTTTCGAATTTATCGGGTATATTGAAGGCATATATATCCTTTACCAAACCGATGAGTTATTTTGTTATAAAACATTAATTATTATATATAATTATTTGGTTAAAGGAGCGTTAAATTTCTTTTTTTTTTTATACATGTTTTCTTTTATTGTTAATAATGAGATGGATTGACGAATGAGTCTAAAAATGTTGTTGTGAATGTTATTTATTTTATTACCAATTGAAAAATCATATTGCCAGCTCATTCGGATATCTGCAACTGATTTGTGCAAACGTGTCAAACTCATATAGTATCGCATGTTAGCTTGCCAATATTTCGCACACTGTCTGCTATAAATTCTGTCCTGTAAGATTATTATGTCTTTCCATTTACTTGCATTATCTCTAAAAAGTATGACGAGAAAATGGTAGAAATAAATAGACATCTTTTGAGTAATACCCGTGGTTTAGTAGAAGCATACCAAAAATTTATACCAAAAATATTATCTTTTGGTCTTGTTATATGCCAAATATGTCAAATATCTTTATTCCCTTTTTTCTTCGATGTTCATTTCGGCGGCTATATATATATATATATATCTATATATGTATATTATATATTTTAATTGTGTGCATGTTGTTATAATACCATATATTTAATCATATTAAATATTTTTTATAGCAAACAATAAGGAGTTATTCCGCAAGCGCACACCTCGACGCAAATCCGTCGTTTACATTATATTATTAAGTAATAATATGTAACCACCCAATTGAAAATTATTATCGCAATAATAAACTGCCAATCTTTTTAATATAATATTCATAAGTAATAACATGTAATCACAAATATTAAAACAATTACCGTAATAATATACGGCTAATTCGTGCCTCTTATCTCGATGAATATCTATCGTTTACATTATATAGTATTATTAATTATTAGCATGAAATCCATCGTAACGAAAACTTTTATCGCAATAATATACTGCCATTCGTTTGTAGTAACATTACTATTAGTAACCACCGTAGTTAATCCATAGTTTTAAGTACTCTTTGGAATTGATCAATAACTATATAGTGATATAGTCATTAATGAAATCGCTTTACACCGGATATTGGATGTAATTACGAAAGACCAGAGCTGTACTATTTTACAGCTAACAGCCCGCCGCAGCATTCTGTGATATTTTTTGGAATGTATAGTGGTCACATCTGCGCTACACGGCAAGGAAGCGGGATTTAATACATCTACCCCTCACTTGCACTAAACATATCATTATTTGGTCAGTTACGGTTTAATAAATGGAATCGTAGATTACGCAGACATGGCCACGTGACCGTCAAGAGATAGGGTCACGATAAAATAGCCATCCATGAGCATTTTTTATGAATGGCCTATTCTATACTGACTTAATGCAAGGAAATTCATCTGGATAACACTTGATTGTAAAACCTCAATAGTTTTAGATCAAACAAAAGCTGTTTGTTATAGGCAATAATCTACAATGCGTTGTAGAAATAATAAAACAGTGTGTTCCCGTTAATGTCTAAAATAAACTTTTTGAACACGTTATCGCCTTGTTATCGCCGATATAGTGTAGTAATAAAAATCAAAGTACACAAAGTCTGCATAGTTTTTAATGAATTCGATAGTGATAAGAACAATCGTTATTAATACGCATTCGGTTAGTATTAAGACCTAATTAAAGAAGACTGGAAGAACACGACCTGGGCTATTTGAAGTGTCAAGTGTATAATGTATGCGAAGTGTAAGAGTAACGGTGAGATTGAGTTATATTTAGTGGGAAAATCTTGAGTGTGTACTCGATAACATATGATAATTAGTAATGTCGGCTTCTCACGCGTAACGTTTTGCTACTACACGTACATTTTCTTATTATCTATTCAAGTTTTGCATAGAATAGTTGATAAACTTTATTCGTAGTGGTATTCTTGGAATTAATAGTGAAGCACATTAAACTGCGAGCCCAAGTAGGTATAACTTATAATCGCGTATCTAGTATTTATTCTAGTATTACTAATATTTATAGTTAATTAACTAAACGACGCGTTTTACCCTACCATTACTCAAAAATAGTGATTCAGCTGTCGTCCATTTAGTTACGAGTTGACACTATAATTTACAAAGAATGTTATTTTTAAAGAGCGGGGCCAATTTGATTTGTACAATTTTTTCTTCAGTTGCACATAATATGATAGCGTAAGGTGGAAAGAGTTTGGCGAAATATTTAGGTGTAATATGATAATTGAAGAAATAAGACCTACGACTAAGTACACAAATGCGATACTTCAGAAGTAATTTACTCGATTACTATTTTCTCGATTAATGACAGCATTCATTGTGAAAATATTTGTGTATTCAGTAAAAAGTTATGCTTTCGATGTTAATGATGTAATAAGTACTAAATTTTGAGAGTGTATCACAAGAACTAAGCAGTCATTATTTAATTTGCTTTACTGGATAAAATAATAACTATAATATTTGGTTTACTCGTATAGTCGAATATAATAGCTTCATATATTAAATGACAAAAAATAATGGATAAAATATGACAGATTATTTGATATGTCGTTTCCTTATGAAATTCGATAATTGAGACAGTGATTAACTCTTTAAGTCGTGACGTCTTCCACCTGGCATATAAAAATGTAAATTTTTTGTGCAAAATTAACGTAACTAATAATATAAATGCATTCAAGTGTCATATTTTTTATACCATTCCATTATCATAAGTTATCCAGCTATGTATATATATTAAAAAAATAACAAAAAGATATTTTTTCAAACTTGTATCATAACATTTTATTTTTTAGTGGTAAAATCTTTATTATATAATTTTATAGTGGTGATTACTTTTGTACTGTTTAATAAAATAAGTGATTTTAAGTGGAGTTGCGAATTCATTTTTCTCGTTCACATATAATAATATGGTTTTAGTAACCTTCGTCTAGTGTTAGCATAGCATACACCTATACCGAATATCTATCGATTTAAGATATAACTTACTCTGTAAAAACAATCTATTTCGGTTGTCTTAATTTGCCATCGGATTGATTGTATTTCCAATAATATATCTTTATTTCTGCTTAAAAATAGCTCTTGTATATATATTATTATATCATATTTATGAATTCAGAACATGTAAATAGAAGTAACCTTTCAAAATCACTGTAATACGTATATGTAACACAATTAATCAATAAATGTGAATAAAAATGCTTGTGGTTTCATGCTTTTTAGTCCCGCATGCTTATTTTTATTAGTTATTTTTAGTTTAATGTCAGTGGGACCAGCTTCGAGCCAACTAACACATAGCGCCATCGCAATGCTGCAACGCAAACAGATGTACACCAGCTAATTTGCCTACAACTAACTACTTATAATCTATGTAGCTAATCACAGAATATTAAAGTTACAAATATTGCTTAGGTACGTTATACTGCATTTTTTCTTACTTTTTTTGATATGTAAATAATCTTGTTTTCTCTAAATCATATTTAATACAAAAAAGCTGTATCGAATTTGATTTGGAAATACTAAAACAAACATAAATGTATACAATTTGTTTTTATTTATTGTAACACACTTGTTTTATTTTATATTTTTTTATAACATTACACTAAAAGGTAATTTAAAAAAAAAAATTACATAATAAGAAAAGTAGAAAATAAATGAGTATACAGTCAAAGCAATAAACAAAAACACCTAAACTCAAATATTCACACGCAATATAAAAAATGAATTCTTATTATTATTCAATTCTAAGTTATTTAGGTATCTTATTTTCAATTTTAACATGAACACTACATACATAATGGAAAGCTGGTCTACGTTAGCCCGTTTTAGTTTGTTTTTGTTTTTATTTAAATGTCCTATTCCCATCCCAATAGCATGGGTGAAGGGTGGTGCGGGCTCCGCAAGACCGAGAGCGTCCCTCCGTCTGTGGGCGGAAGGCTTGCCCCGGAGCTCCGGGGCCGCACACAGCGCCCTCATGCCAAGGCCAACACAATCAACCTGCCTTCCAGCGCTCGGGACGACTACAAGAAGGCCTCAGCCAACGTGAGTTCTCGTGCCTGCTTACAACAACTGCAATAACCGCTTGGCGTACTAATCTATATGGTAGCTCAGCTATGGAGCATGTCAAAAGTCACGGTAGCGAAATTTTAGAGAAAAACTTAAAAAATAGCCTTATTAGTGCCGCGTAACCTTATTTGGCGATCGAAGGGCCATGTGTGAGATTTTCTACCGATGGTTACTTATGCTACCGCTTGAAAGTTAACTATGATTTATATAGTAATCAAAGAGCGCCATCTTGTGTCGAGCTACTTACTGTTTCCCAGTAATATAACTAGATGGCGTTACCATACCATATAAATCTTGGTCTTCTCAGAAAATAGACCATTTTACAGCGGTAGCGCGTCGCGAACCCGATCTATCACTGGCAGGGTCGCCATTTAAGGTTTAAGGTTGAAGGTTGATGCTAACTAAAACGACATTACTCTTGGATAGTTGGGTTTTTCCTGGAGACGGAATATGATTATATGTTAGGGATCTATCTTCTCTCTACACCACAAAAAGACAACAACTGTGCTGGTTTTAAGGATTTGTTAGTCCTAGAAACTCTTATAGGCTACAGAACGAGGTTGTCAGCCATCAGCCCGGCTATCATGAAAGGACGCATTGTTTAACTTCTCCCACGCTTTTATCCACTCTCCGGACATGGCCACACTGATGAAAATAATATAAAGCCTGACCAGGAAAATAATAAACCTTGCGGATAGTAATGGAACAATTTTTTTCTACACATTTCCCAATATTTTTGCCATGCAAAAGAAGCGTCACCAGAACAGGTTTTTTATTTCCCTAGTCAGGTATAATATTGAACAGAGGTAAACTTCTCCCTTTCCCTGTCGCCTTGCTTTAGCAAGAAGGTAAGTAAATTTTATAATTTGCCACTGGTGAATATAATCGGGGGAAAAAATATTTGGTTCCTGTCTATGCAAGCCGTGGAGTGATGAAATTTTATTGAACTAGTTAATTACAAAAACATAGAATTTCGTGGTACAAAAAACCATGCTATAAATATAAAGGTGGTAAAATTTTACTGAATAAATTCATCACAAAAACTGTGTCGGGTATGATAGGACTTCTAGGTTAAGCGTATCATTCTGAATATACCTGCCAGGAATTTTATTCAGAGACGATAGAAATTGAAGCGTTAAAGAAACGTTATGGACTACATTATAGGCATTTATTAAGAACATAAATATTTTTTTTTTACTCATTTCTTTAAAAAAAGTTTTGGAGTTATAGGTTAACCTATGCTCTAGAAATAATGGCTAATACTTTACTGCTTAGTATCAAGTTAATTTTTACAAGAATAATATAAAGAGTGGTTATAAACCAAGATAATGCGTGTTTGTTTCGGCATCTACCTAAAACAAACTCGATAGAGAGAGAAAATTCCAACCGTATTGGAACATTGTCTGAAGTTTAAGAAATAATATATTACCAATGACCTTGAATATGGATTATCTACGTACGAGAAAATCAATTCACGTGTCAGTGTCACACGTATTTGAAAGATTATTCAAATGCTTATACTTAGTCTCGTAGCTTTATGATGAGTGATAGACGCAATCAGATCTCTGAAACCTTCAATATAAGAGACACTTGAAACGAGCCACAAAAAACTTATCACCCTGCGCCGGTGTACATTCCTTAAAAAAAATAATAGTTATATTCATTAACTCTAAACATTAGGGTATAATTTTATATTTCTACTGGAGGTCGATTTGGGAACTATGAAAATATTAAAAAAACCGCAACGTCTATACTAGATTTCGCCGAAGGCACTTTAAGACTGAAACACATAGGCAGTTATTTTGGTACGGGTGGTATGAGAACCGTGGCTTAATCGACACAGCAATTCAAAGGCGTCCTTCCTGGCGCAACCTGTGAATTTAAGAAGGAGGTCCCGGTTTTGGAATTTATAATTTCTGAATTTTCTCTGGTCTGGTCTGGTGCGAGGCTTTGGCCGTGGCTAGTTAACACCCTACCGGCAAAGACGTGCCACTGAGCGATTTAGTGTTCCGGTGCGATCTCGCGTAGAAACAGATCAGGGGTAGGACTACCATACTCCCTAACAGGTTAGCCCGCTACTTTCTTAGACTGCATGATCACTTACACCACCAGGTGAGATAGCAGTCAAGGGCTAACTTGTATTGTAATTTTAAAAAAAGGCCGCGTTTACTTGATACCTGCGGGTTCAAATCCTGCCAGTTCATTTTTATGTGCAGTTCGCTGTTCACTTACATATTAATGTATTATTTGCGAATGAGTGAGTTTTATGTTTTTTTATAAGGTATACACACATTATCAAAAACACACTCATTTGCATGTTATTTCAAGATATGTTATATCTGACGGCCGATTGGCGCAGTTTGCAGCGACCCTGCTTTCTGAGCCCAAGGCCGTGGGTTCGATTCCCACTACTGGAAAATGTTTGTGTGATGAGCATGAATGTTTTTCAGTGTCTGGGTGTTAATATGTATTTTCTAAGAATTTATGTATATTATTCATAAAAAATATTCATGAGGCTTCTTAGTACCCATAACACAAGCTACGCTTACTTGACGGGGGCTTGACGGCGATGTGTGTATTGTCGTAGTATATTTATTTATTTATACTAATATTAAAGCTGCGAAGTTGTGTCTGTTTGTTTGCTGTCTACGTTTTGCTGAACAAGTGATACGGATCTTCATGAAATTATATATAATATATTAATATACCGTGCATCTGGAGATAGTAATAGACTACTTTTTATCCCGAAAAATCACCAATGCATTGTTCTCGGGAGATTTAAAAATATAACCTTTATTACCTATGCACGGCTTCACAGTAAAGTCTGTAAAATTTTAGCTAAATTTATCATAGAACCAGTTTCCTGAAGCCGTCTTTAAGGTGCAAACTATTTCTACTTATGATACTTTTTCGTCGAAATTAAAAAAATAACACATTAAATAAAGCTAAAGATGTGCGAAGGACATAAAGGTTGTCTATTAGACTTTATGAATCCCGTAGTCGTTTGAAATGTTAAAGAACACAAAAATTGTTTGTTTATCAAATTTCGCAAGATGGTTTGTTTTTCATTTATTAACATTTTTAAATATTACTATATTTATAATAATTCAAATCTTGCAAGAAAATCTGAATGAAACAGAGTACTAAAAAACATATATGAGTATACAAGTATCAGCATAACTGTATAATTCATCAAATTGCTAAATTAATTTTAAGTACTTTGATTATGTGAGCTTTATTTACCTTTGTTTGCAATTTTTTTTTTTTTCCATTTTTCGTCTTCAAATGATGACATTTTCTTGTTTTGGTTGGTTTGTTGGGTTATGATATATATTTAAGTTATTTGTATCGCTTTTTCTATATCTTTTGCATGGTCACTTATTTTAACGCTTGTATATCTTTCTTTTGTTGTAGGTATGATATTCAAGGGAATGCATTTTTAACATAGGACTGTGATAACAGGGCGGATTGACACATCTAAGACTGATTCCGTGCAATGTGATATATCAATGACTCAGAGGTGTTCGTTAATTTTAATTGTAAATAGTAACAGGGAAATAGCCGAAACGTTAGATCTTAAAGTCGGGTGAGCTTGCATGAGGCGCTTTAATTGTATCGCATAAAGGTAATGTTAGTGTGGTGACCGGTGCGTGTATGGCAGGGGTTGCCGAAGCGCGCCTGGGGACTCAAGTTGAGGCGCGGCGGCGGCAGCAGCGACGCGCCGCCAGAGCCCGAGGGCGTGGTGACGGAGCTGCGCGCGCCGGAGCTTGCCGAGCCCGCCGCCGACGTGACCGTGGCCGCCGGCGCGTCGGCCACGCTGGCGTGCCGCGCCACCGCCACGCGCGCCCACGCCTCCTGGCGCAAGACCGCGCCGGAGACGCACGCGTTGCGCCACGGGGGCCGGTTCGCCATCCACTTCGCGCCCGACGGCCTCGCCACGCTGACCATACACTCGTGTCGCGCGTCCGACGCCGGCGTCTACTGCTGCCTCATCAGCAACGAGCTCGGCGGCGTGCAGAGCTCTGCGCGGCTGACGGTGGGGTCGGGCGGAGCGCCGGGCGTGCCCGCTGTGAGAGCGCACCCGGGCGGCGGACTCGTAGTACAGTGGGACGAGTCGGAAGCTGTGCACCTGGAATACTGCCGCGTCGGCGAGGGCGAATGGAGGCGGGCGACAGAAACCCCGGCGGTGGCGAATACTCTGGCGTTGGAAGAGCTACCCGCGGGCACGTATAGCTTCCGAGTGGTGAGCGCCCGGAGTGGTGCCGCGGGTGCGGCGTCGGGCCCCGCTACGTGCGGCGGCGGCGGCAGTTGGCAACGTGAACAGTTCGCGCGCCGGTATACCCTGGAGGAAGAGATCGGCCGCGGCAGGACCGCGCGCGTTCTCGCCGCCCGGGACACCGGAACAGGGCAGCGCGTCGCACTCAAACAGGTCAGTTATACGTTTTATTGAGATTTTTTTTTAAATAAAATATATAATTCACGTCTATACTTTCGTACCGGTTTATCTTGAAAATCTCTGCACTCGTTATATCAAAGTTTTGTGCTATCAATACTATAATCTTTTGTTGTGGAAGAAAGACTTTTTAAATATCGAATTTCCCTATGACGTCTCGAGGCCCGTGCCCCGTAGTGGGCCGGTAATGGGTCGATGCGATGCTGATGTCGTGTATCGGTCCGGCGCGCAGGTGGCGGGCGGGCGCGGCGCGGACGCGGCCCGCGAGTACCGCATCCTGTCGGGCGGCGCGCACGGCGGCGTGGTGCGCGCGCTGGCGCTGTTCGCGGAGGTGCCGCGCGCGGGCGCGCACACGCTGGTGCTGGAGCTGGTGGGCGGCGGGCCGCTGCTGGAGTGGGCGGCCGCCGCGCCCGCGCTCTACACGCAGCGCGCCGTGGCCGCGCACGCGCGACAGCTGCTGTCCGCGCTCGACTGGCTGCACTGCAACAACGTGGCCCACCTCGACGTGCGCGTGAGTGCGCTGCCGACTATACTATCGCCACACATAAAGTGCCAATTTTCACTAAAGCTAGGAATCGCCCAAATTACTAGTTAATAGTACCTAATGATTTAGAAACTCTTGGCATAACCTGCCTTACAAAATTATTCCTGTATCAAAATTAGTTTATACACTTTATTGGCCTTTTTTTTCGCAAACTGATTAAGTAAATAATATATTTTTGAAAACGATTTCATTTCTTCTAAAATATCAAAAGTGACAAGTCTGATATCCGGTTCTGCCCAATTAAAGTCTAAATATTTTTTTATCAATTGAAAACAAATATTCTTTTATTTACTTTTGTAATTTCCGAGGTGATTACTCTATAAGCACGTATGACAGCTTTGTATACATTTATATCCTGGGAAGCACCACATTAAATGACATTGTGGATACCATTTCACCAATTTTGCTTACACATTAGAGGCCTCTGTAGCCCGGAGACCCAGTGTCATTGATACGGCTATTGGTGAAAAGCTGATGTATGCCTAGGAACCTGCTTGGATTAGGCGTTACTTATTAAGGTATTGCCTTGTTTGTCCCTATCACCTGGCGACCTCCCTGGCGAATTGTTAAGCGCCGAGGTTGTAAGTTGAAACTTTCACTTGTAGTGAAATAAAAAAAAATAACTAAGATCGGTTCGATTCTAGGCAGAGAGTTAGTTAAAAGGACATAAATAATTTAGAAAAGGTGCATGAAGGTGGTGTGAAGTTGCATAATAACAAGAGTTCTTTGTTTGTCTTATACAGACTTTTCGTATCGATAGATAAATTTTAGCTCAGCTATCTGTGTGCCAAAAAAGGGATTTTTCACCTTCATTATAAGGCATGAAATATTAACCTTTAAAAAAAAATTGTCTTACAGCCATGTTAATTATATGCAGATAAACATTGCCCTTTATAGCAAGTAGATAATTAAAACATTCTAATACTTACGGGAAGTATATGTAAACGTAAATTCACAGTTTACGTCTACTAGTAAGGTACTCGTATGTCGTTTCGTAACTAACCTTAGAACACCTAGTAACAAAATAAAATAAATATATAGTTAAGCCAAAATATTCTAAGGCTTTTTTGCGCGTACTTATGAGGATTTAAGTAACACACAAAAGTAGAAGTCCTAACTGGCATCCAATCAATTTAATTTTATTCTGTCTACAGCCCGAAAATATCTTGGTGGAGTTGGGCGGTTCTCAGCCACAGCTGAAGCTGGTGGACCTGGGCTCGGCCGTGGAGCTGGAAGGTTCGGGAATGGGGACTGCGGAGGGCGCGACGGTGCTGCCCCCTGCGCCTGCGCAGCTTGAGTTTGCGCCTCCTGAGTGTGTACTGGGCAGGCCACCAGCCCCTGCGTGGGACGCATGGGCCACCGGCGTTTTCCTCTACGTCTTCCTCACTGGGGTTATTATCTTAATATATATATATATATATATATATATAATTCTTCTGTACGTGCGTTTGTCTACCAACTCTCCCTGAATCGCTGGACTGGTGTATGATACTTTGTGTGTATCTTTCAATGTCCCGTTGGGGTCACAAGGTGCTGGAATGGCAACCTCGCACCGGTGAAGGCATCGTTGGTAGACCGTGGACGAGGTGGATCGATGAAATCAAACGAGTAGATGGAGCCGCTGGACCCGAGTGGTTTCGAAGACTGTGTTGTTTGGATCTCCCTACAAAAGGCCTATGTCCAGCAGTTGACGCCCAATGGTGGACTTGTTGATGATGACGATTATGTTTCAATGGATTCCTTGATGGTTTGAATACACAGTTGGACGTGGCAGGTGGCGCTGATACTGGATCGAACTGGACCCGAGGATCACTAAATTCGATTAGAATATCACATAGAATGAGGCGTTGCTTTTATGGACAGAACGACGTTTGCTGAATCCGCTTGTTTCTATATATACTTTTACTATAAACCATTGTATCAAAAAACTACCATCCGGCTGACTGTTTGTTTGAAACAACAGTTACAAAAAATCTGCTCTTTTATTGCTATATAATGCAGTTATTATACGTTCAAATCTCTAGAATGATTTCTTAGGCTAAATATTCTTATCTCTAACATTTATGATTGAATATCGTCTTTCATGTATATAGTAGAGTACCTAAATCTGTAAAACACAGCGAGACGGGCAAAGTTTCATCTAGTTAAGTGCGTTATGGTAAAATATAAAGTGGTATTCCAGCTTTCACCATTCCTGGACGAATCGATAGAGGAGACGACGGCGAACATCATCAAGTGCGACTACTGCTTCCCGCCGGAGCACTGGTCAGGCGTGGACGAACGCGCACAGAGTATCATACGCCGTCTGCTAGAGCCCGCTCCTGCGCGACGCCTCTCACCGAGAGACGCATTGCGAGATTCCTGGTTCGACGAGGTACGTACAATTCTTGAAGACATTTCCATTCTTAACCACTTTTATGGCCATGTTCAACGTGCCTAAAAGTCAAAGAAAACATACAGTTCTCATATTATATAAGGGCTAGTTAGGTTAGTACTATTCTATTTATGAAATTATATCAATATATAGATGTAGTCCTACGCACAATTATAATTCCCTTTAATTCTACGGACCACGGAAAAACTCCATCGTATTTTTACATTAAGTAAATACGGGATAATACTACCACGGTTTAGAACGGCTGCATGAAATTTATTTATTTATTTATTTATTTAAGGGACAATCAACAGGTTACAACAACAACTCTTAAAAACTAAACAAAAAATGAAATAACATATAAATGTAATATTGTAGACCCACTTAAAGACTGCCACAACTTGCAAATAAAAACTATATTGTTAGTTAGAAGGAGAAAAAACGATTAAGAGAGACATAAGCTAGCTAAACTAACACAAAAAAGAGTAAAGGAAAAAAATAATAATAATAATAACTAAGTTTAAACAGTACCACCGTATTGCGATAGGAAGTGATCCTTTAGTTTTTTTTTAAATATAGGAAGACTATCCCCTATTATGTCTATGTCAAGCACTTTATTAATGCTGTTATACAAAGTTAACAACCTATTAATAGGCGCTGAGACCCCCAGATTTGTTTTCGAGACGGCAGCTTTAAAAGGCATATAATTTTTTACACGACTGAACGGCCTTGGGATTCTGACAGAAACTTTGTAAAGTAGATCAGACGCATCTAGGGCATTATTAAAAAGTCTATATAAAAAACAAAGGTCCAATAGTTTTCTACGATCAGATAGAGTTAATAACTTATAGTGCCGCAGTCTGGAAAAGTAGCTAGAATTAATATTACATAACTTATCACCAAAACTTACATAATGCAGGAAGCGCTTTTGGATTCGTTCAATTCTCATAGAGTGAACATTATAATGAGGATTCCAAGCAACTGAACCATACTCAAGGAGACTCCTTGAAAGAGCGTTAAATAACAATATTTTGGTGTTCGAATTCCGAAAGTCTTTGGAGCTACGCTTAATGAACCCAGAGATTTTTGATGCTCTTTTACATATATTATCAATATGAGGAATGAAACTGAGTTTATGGTCGATGGTGATCCCTAAATCTCTAACACAATTTACATTTTGAACATCATGGCCATTTATACTGTACACGAATTGAAAAGGATGAACTTTTCTATGAAACGAAACACTATAGCATTTTTTATGATTTAGATCCATTTTGTTAGCGATGCACCACTGAGTTAGACAATTTAGATCATCCTGCAATAAGTAGGAGTCATTAAAAGAGTTGATCACTCTAAACGCTTTCAAGTCATCAGCGTAAAGCAAAACTTCAGAGTTAAAACAATGTATTATGTCATTGATGAATATATTAAAAAGCACCGGACCCAGGATGGATCCCTGGGGCACTCCTGAGCGAGCTATATAAGAAACAGAGGATTCAAAGCCTCCCAAAACTACTGTCGTATGTCTATCTCTTAGGTAAGAATCAAACCAGTTAAGAATATTTCCGATAAAACCATAATATTTAAGCTTGTTAATAAGAAGTTCGTGGTCGACTAGGTCGAACGCTTTTGAGAAGTCTGTATATAGTCCATCTACTTGTATATTTCTATCAACATGACATGATATATTATCAATATAAGTAACAAGATTCGATGATGTAGATCTATGTTTATAGAAGCCATGCTGTCTTGTAGTTAAAATAGACTTCATGTGCCAGTTAATGTGAGGGCAAACAAGTGACTCAAAAATTTTAGAAAATATAGGCAGCTTAGAAATTGGCCGATACTTTGTGATATCCCTTCTATCTCCATCTTTAAAGACAGGTACTATAAGACCGACTTTCCATATCTTAGGAAAAATCCCCTCAAATAGCGATCTGTTAAATATGATAGTAAGGGGAATCGCAAGAATCTTAGCACAGTTTTTGATAAAAATAGGAGGAACTTGATCAGCTCCGGCCCCTTTATTTATATCAATATTTAAGAGCATTTTTTTGACATCTTCTACTGAGAAAATTAAGTTATCCAAGACACCAACAGAATTCTGTATATTATCAGATATCTTATTAGAAAAGGCCGAAACATTTGAGTTACCTGAAGCAGACGTGTTGTAAACACTGGAGAAATGATTAACAAATTGGTTACATATACTGACGCCATCAGTAAAAGTATGATTATTATAAACCATAGATGCAGGGAAATCACACTTATTATTGCGTCGCTGCTTCAGATAACTCCAAAAATACTTTGTATTGGACTTTAAACTAGCTTCCACCCTATCAATATATTTTTTATAACAAGAACTTATAAGTATCTCACACCTAGATCTCAGCAACTTGAACTCGATTTCATCGAATTCTATATTTATCCTTTTCCTCGACTCGTTTGATAATACCAACTGATACTTGAAAATACCAACTGATAGTTCAAGTATCGTTTGTTGTATTCAGTTTAATAATCAAGTTGACAATACAAAGTTATCTTGTCCGCCCGTCTGTTGATCTTTAAACGTTTAGCACCAAAGAGTCGGTGTCATTTTGTTTGTTCAATGACCCAATCCATACGCAGTACAATCCGATTTAAACTTTATGACTTCTAGTACTGCGCGCGTTTCGATGCGCAGAATTCAATATTCGGTATCAGTCTACCAGCGCGACGGTATAGTTGACTACACTCTCAGCTAACTTCGCGAATACATAAAGTTTAAGTCGGACTGTAATATAATACTTATATGGCTGCTGGACACAGTCAAAATTATCGACAATACGCAGAAAATTGAAAATAATATTGAAGTGTGTGCGGGCACCCTATGATGTCAACTGCTTTTATTTAATTCAACATTATTGCTGGACGTGGCGAATTGTGATTGAGTATTTAGGAACTTATTGAGATGTTGTTTCCAGGCGAGCAACGCAACGCTATCGGCTACTCAGCTGAAGACGTTCCTAGAGCGACGAAGGCCTTCGGGACTTGGCAACGCGTTACATTCATTGCGGTCTCCGAACGACACCTGACGCGGGTCCTTTGTCGACCAAGCATAGGGGGCATCTCATATTGCGAGTAATTCCGACATCTAGACGCTGTGTAGGCAGCTGCACAAAGACTCGACCAGATTAGCTTCAGGAGAACCTCTCAATACATCTGAAGCGTAGCGTGCGGCTAACTATTCGCTTGCACAAACTTGATTGTATAAGTTACTAACGCCGACGTATAAACTATGGAACATCTTGAACACACATGTAAATTAATTTGTACATGGTGACTTTTTTGTGTTATAATGGCGACCCAAAATCATACATCCAATGTAAACTAACGAAATAAAGAAAAATTAACCTATAGCGAATGCCCCATGAAGTCATAATATTATAATATTCGATCTATACTTTCAAAACTCAATTATTTTTATTAATTCAACACATTTATAGACATCCGAGGGATTCGTTCAATTTTATGTAATCAGGAGAATGTCTTCGTAAGACTAAAAACATCCATATATGTTTTAACTCCACTTTTAAAGATATAAAGTATACAGACGTCTATTAAAAAACAAATAAGTTTTACAGTTTCAAAATCTAATGAAGTTATAATTTCAACTATACGAAATGGTCGAATGGTCACATACGACAAGCAAGTTTAGTTGGCCATCAATTTGAAGTTAGTATACGTTCAAATTCGATGTGTAAACTTGTTCGAATTTGTCAGTAATTTACGTTAGCTTGAAGTCTTTAGCCAATTGAACGGTGACTGCTTCGCGACCTATTCTTAGGCTCATCGTTAGGTTATTTTAGACTATAGTTTTATTAGCATTCGTATTATAGTCATTTGTGCCCACCTATGTATCTGTTTCGTTGATATATGCGAGTTTTTGGACATGCAACTCGACTAGTATAAAAATTATTAGTCTATTAGTCTTTTTATGACAGATTAGGGAAACTTATTGTACTCATTCTTTTATTATTTTTTTCCTAATAAAGTCATCACTCCCTGTTATGCGACTCACTGGGTCAGCCTGAAGTTAATTTTGGAGACGTTCGCGCATGTACAGTGTCCTATGTTTGCGCAGCGACTCGTGACTTACTTCAGTCTGGCTAGCTGAAATCAGGCATACTTTATACTTGGAAAGTGTAACTTCTGACATATGAGGTAAAAGCTTGTGATCTATTTTTAGGAGGATGAACTATTTTTAGATTTTGTCAGTATTTCTATATGCATTATCAAAATGTCATATCTATTAAGAGTTAAACTTATTTAAAGTTTTCGATAATTGTTAATGAACTTAAAAACGTCTTGAAAGGTTTATTAAGAAAGTGATAAACAAATAGCGAGTCGGTAAAGTTGTAAAGTATGGTTTTAGTTCTGAAAGAAATTTTATTTCTCTCGCAAGAAGTTTCTCTAATTGTTTGATGTATTAGCTTTGTGTTACTGCAGCTTAACAACGGATTATTGTCGACCGTAGTTAGTTACTCAGCATACCGCTACCAAACATCGCTCAAACGTGTAATTTATATGAAAAAGTCAACAAAACATTTGGACCGAGTTGTAAGAGAACACTGGCAATTAAATGTATAAGTCCGTAAAGGGGCCGATTGTAAGGAAAGTGTCTGTGATTTTGCTTAAAATAATGTTTCATGCTTATTCCTAATTTAAAGTATGTATCTTTTAAAAATACTATTAAAATGTATAATATAGACCTAAGGTTTAGTAAGCGTATAGTTTTATCTTAATTTGTGACCAAATTGCAAAATTTAGATATATAAGTGAAATGTAACGTGAAATATTGACATAAGTATCCCATAGCTCATAGTTCATAGTTAGTTTTATCAATCACAGCCTTATAAAGCCACACGCATGTATGCGTTAACGTATAGTTGGTATTAATCTACCAGTGCTACTGTCTGTACAATTGACAGGGAACAATCAAATGATATATTTATTTATGTATGTTTGACTAAACTGACAAGGTCAAAGTCAAAGTCAGAAATGGCTTCATTCAAATAGGCATATAGAAGCCACTTCTTATCCTATGTAATTTATTAAGCAAGTTATTAACATCTTATAGATATTTTAATAGAATTTCGTAACAAAAAAGCGGTCATAAAATCTTTCTTTAAAATCACACTTGTTTAGGAAATTGGACAGCTTGATTTTATTCTTTTAACACTATAATTAATAAATTGAATATTTTCGTTCTATTACTTAGTATAAAGAACACATATCTACTATATAGTAAATGAAAAGTATACATATTATAATAACAACCATCTTATTTTCGCCAAAGTGTTTTTAACTATATCGACGATACATGCTATTCATATTGCGCCCAACACAACATCGAAGTCGTGTTTCCAAATGGAATCATTACACTTTATTCATAATTTCACAAACCTCTTAATTATCTTTAAAGCACCTTATTCTACTTTGTTTTACTTAAACTATATAAACTGTTTTCTCAATAAACACTTGCCTATTATTATTTATAATTTGGCGAAAATAAAAGAAATATTCAGTCGCTAAGTCCTTCCTAAAGGAAACTGGCTGACTTTATTCTTCGTTTCTTCTATATAAAATTCTCATTCTACGAGTTGGTATGGGATTGACCACGTTTATCGGTGCTACTTTGCTTGCGCGCTGTGGCTCTCAATGATTATATGAAGAAGTTTTCAATTTTTTATACATATGGCAATACTCTACAGTAATATAAACGTTTATAACATACATTATGCTAGAATCCTTTGTAGATTTAGGTTTGAGGATTCAAGCTATCTCTGCTAAATTTCATCCAAACAACAAGCTTTCATAGCACTGATAGTTATACTCAAATACGTTTCATATGCATATTTCAACGATCACGTATGATATTCGTGATTGCTTGTGATGTACATGGAAAACGGTGTACGTACTAGCTAGCAACACCTTGGAGATGGTTTGTTGTGATTCTACGTTGTCTAATTCCCTACTATAAAGTCCAAATAACTCGAAAGCATTGTCCGTTTAAAGTAGCATAGTAATCTCTTTCGGTTGTATAGACTGTTCGCTGGAAAGTTCAGTGTAGTGCTACTTGCGCAAAATGGCTTGCTGAACGAAATATTTTTTTTATAACTTAGTAAATATGTACCCGAATGTAAGTCGTAACACGAACTTCGTGAAGTATTAACTCGTAATTTGTTTATCTCAGCTACATTCTTGTATTTTTTTTATCGACAGTACTGTGATCTATGTGTGAAATATTTAATTATATCTATCAATTTATACAATCATTATTATATTGTATTTTAAATGGTTATTTTACTGTACGAATATTATTGTACTAATAAAAGTAAGGCTAAATTTCAGTTGTGACTGTAATTCATTGAAAGCGGACTAAATATTTGCGTTGTGAAATACATTGTTATTAGCAAAGCACCACTATAGTCGATATTGTATTACATTCGGTTACAGATGTAGGAAATGGGCAGTAATTTGCATGTAAATATGCCTAGTTGTTAAAAGAGCACAATACTATACGGGATGACGTTTTGAGATGAACTTTAAATGGTTTCTATCCTAACCGTTATAAATTTGAAAATCTGTTTCTGTTGAAGAAATGTATTAAAACTACGTTTAAGGTTTTTGTTGCAGATTAGTTTGAATAAAGATAAAAACTAAAGCAACGTGACTAAAAGTTCTGTGCAAGCAAGAGTTTTGGCAAGACTATTTTTTTCGCAATACTTTCCTACTTTTTTTTAGTACAACGCAAAACAGAATGAATTTCCAAGATCAAATTTTGCTATCATTAACGATTGGGATAGCTGAGTTGTCACTCTTAGAAACGCATCCTTTATAATCAGCGGTGGAGTAACCTAGACCAAATGTATTATTACATAATACAATTTCAAAAAATTCAGGTAACCTTCTGCTCCTAAATGTTGCGTTATCGAAAATATCGAATTCGTTTTCTCCATTGCCTATCGAATTCGTTTTCTCCATTGCCTATCACACATGTACGCATTTATATGCGGTAACTGGTTACGCACCGCTCTTCGGTAGCGATAACATCCACGTGAAATTTTCAGCATCTTTGCAAAAATATATTGCGACACGTGATATATCATATAACATTTAGTCAAGGTGCCACTTCAGTAGCACGCCCGTCATCTGCTAGCGACACTTACTATAAAAATGTATTAGAACTGATGTAAGTTTGAATTATAGTATAATAAATTTCAATATATAATTTTATGAAGAATGTTGTTTCATTTAAATTATAAACTTTTTGTTTGCACTCTCGAGCAATATGTACTAGTATAGCCCAGCCTGTATACCTACTTGCTGAGGGCGATAACTGTTCAAATTAAATAAATGTATACTTTTCTTAAACTTTCGTAAAGCGAGAGTATGTTGACCCTGAATCTTACTTGCTGCTCGCGGACATGGGTGCAAGACGTAAAGGCTTCAGAATAATACGCACTAACTTTTTTCAATTAGTCTTCAGGGGTCTTTTGGGGTGTTGTGTAACGGGTGAAGGGTGTTCGAGACGATGAGGTTTGTGGTGTCACAAAGGTGCCTTGCGGTTAGCTCAGGGTATAGAGTAGGTATAGAGAGGCACCGATTTCATCTTGAAGTAAGCGTCTCGCGGAGGGAGCTTGCAAGATATAACGCTATTGGAGCGATATGAACGCTATATAAGGCAAGGCACGACCACCTTGCCTTCACCGTTCTCTCTCCAGATGCTACCCAGATGTACGGGTCAGTGATGGCGCTTCCCAGCACAATAAGGAATATTTCATACTAGCAAGCATTCTTCGTCCGCGTTTATTACGGTTTCTTACAAATCCCGCGGGAACCATTTGTTTTCCTGGGATTAAAAGCCTATGTTACTATTAGTCCATTCAACTAACTTAATGCCAAAAACCAAGTCGATTGATTGCTTATCATCATATCAACCCATGACACGGCACGGGTCCTACAATGAGAAGGGGTGAAGGCCATAAGTCCACCACGCAGGCCCAGTGCGGATTGGTCGACTCGACACACCTTTGAGAACATTATGAAGTACAACTCTCAGGCATGCAGGTTTCCTCACGATGTGTTCCTTTACCGTTCAAGCAAGTGATATTTTAATTTCTTACAACGCACATAAGTTATAAAAGTTGGAGGTGCGTGCTGGGATTCTAACTCGGGCCTCCAAAAGTGAAGTCGAAGTCCTACCCACTCGGCTATCACCGCTTCGTCTTAGTTGCAAAGTTGGGTTGTAAAGTAAGGAGAAACAAATAAACACAATTTTATCATGGATTTCTAGAAAGTAGGCGGCCACAGTAACTCCGTAGTGAAATCCTCTTTGCCCCTAAATTAAGATTTCAATGCAGATATTGACATAAGCAAAGCTCTCAAAGACATTATTAATTATTTTGACAATCTATTGATCTGCTATACAAATAAATGGCCGCAACAACTTAAGGACACGGAACCTATAAAACTGATAAGTCGTTATCAATAGATTATTATTAATTTAATCCGATCAATAAGAAAAAACCCTACAAGATGTTTGTTTACGAGTTTATGGCTGGCATCGTCGATCAAATCAAAGGAGGTACATTGAGAGATATTTTTGTGTATCTAATTAGGTACCTGCCTAAACAATTTAATATAAGTATTTACCCCGTATTTGCACACTTCTTTCGTCAGGGGGTCCCTTCGTGGCTTCCTTTTCTGTTCCCGAACGTTAATGTCCTGTTTACAAATGTTAGGTCCGGTAGGTACCTACTTCCTGTTCATCATTACCTATATTTTAAAGATTCTGGCCTTTTTTGGTATCAAACCTCACGTCATAATAAACGCCGTCATAACCTGTAGGATAGTTCCCTGCGAGCTCGTGATAGATTGTAGTCTAAACTAGTTTTGTTTCTGACACTCTAAAACACACTAGTTCGTTATACAAAATAAAAATTATATTCGTTTCTTACCACGGTGCGGAATTCCTTTTTCGCAAATGGCCGGTATTGTATCTTTGCCCTAACCTAAGCCAGCCCTTTCCAAGATCATGCCACCATAGTGTCTTCAACCAACCTAATTCAGTTATTCTCGCAATATCCATCAGGCTGAATTTCGAGATTCGAATTATTGCATGAAGGTGTAATTTCGAGATTCGAAATTACACCTTCATGCAATAATTCTATGTATCTACTCTGGTACTCACTACTATGCCACTTGATTTTTTTTTTTACAGAAGATGCAGCTGATTCCTTTGATCCGCACGTACATCGCAAAGTGGAGAAACCAACTTCGTTAGTTCTTTCCTATTTAATCATTATAAACTCTATACTTGCCCACTACAGAGAAAAAGAAGTGCTTAGGCCGTAGTCCACAACGTTGGCGAAAAAAACACTCGGGCATACAGTTTTCCTTGCGAGTTTTTACAGGAAGTTTTATTTAATTTCTTTTGTTTTAAATTCGCCGAAAGTTTGCCACTAGACTATCAAAGAAAACTATTAGTATTAAAGTACTCATTATAACCTACAAAATATATCTAGCTATCATAGTTAAGTCTAAATAGCAGCTTTCATGTTTCAAAATTGGTTGAAACATGAAAGCTGCTATTAGCCGGTGGGTTAAAATGTATCACAGTTTTAGTTCTTGTTCAAATAAATAGTTTTACCAGCAAGGGTATTCATAAAGTATTGGTACCTACATTTCATTTAGAAGATATCGCGAGCTTAAAAAAATTAACTACACGTAAACAAAACAGTTATTTTAGAGGTGCTTAATTAAAAAAGTTAATTACACCCCATTTTTGTGCAAAAGTAAAAAACTTCATGCTTTGGAAACAAAAACAAACGCGGGCAAAGTCGCGGGCAATAGCTAGTGACTGTGACATTAAATCATCACCATCCTCAGATACTCAGATACGATGATTCACTTGCTAAAAGGCAGTATTGGCGCCGGTGTGCTCGCGATGTCGGACGCCGTGAGCCGCGTGGGAATTTTGTTGGGCATCATCGGTGTCGCACTAATTGGCAGCTTCGCTACTTACTGCATACAACTCCTCGTGAGTACAACCGTTACATCATTATAATAAGTATTAAATAGAAGCAGATGTTACATTGCGGAAATCCATGATATTATGAAAATTAAGCTTATATTGCTATACTCCGCGAAATGCAGAAGAATCTGTATGGTGTAATTTATAATATCTTCGGAAATGTACCCTCTACGCACCTTTCCCTCCAAAACCGGAGCATCCTCACGAGATGTTGCCTTTTCAATTTTTCATTATTCAAATTGAATAATTGTTTATTCATTATTGTTGACTAAACAATTATTCATCGTAAAGTCAACATCTCCAATTTAAGGTTTCTTAGCCTTTTAAAATCGTAGCCCTATATTAAAAGCCCTATTTTTTATCAGATTGCAGCGCAGTACGAGCTGTGTAAAAGACATCGCCGTGGTTACATACAGTATCCCGAGTCAATGTTGCTGGCGCTTCAGGATGGGCCTCCGTGCTTGCGCTTCTCTGCAAAAGCCTATTACTACTTCGTCGAAACGACACTTGTGTTATGGCAGATCGGCATCTGCACTATCTATTGTGTGTTTGTTTCCGAGAACATCAAACAGGTATTTCTTTACACGCTTCTTATTAACTTCACCTGTATGTTTGTTTGTATGTTTGTAACCGAATACTTTTGATTTGATTTTGACCAAACTTTGTTACCTAATCGAGGACCGATAAAAATACATAGATTTGATACCTATTCCACTTTTCAATTTGCAAAATAAGTTTTTTTGTTAATCTATATCATTTTGAATTCTCTAATTAGACAAATTTGATGGCGAATACCCATTCAATTCAAACCGATTAATTTTGCTCTATTAAAAATAATAGTTTAAGAAAAACTTAAAATGAACGCGCTTTTAAATATAAACTAAACTAAAAGGTAGAAATTAGTTTGGGTTTTTATACCAAGCGTGTTTTTTTAGTATTTTTGAACTATTAATTTATTTCTTATGCATTATACTCATATGGATTAAGTATCAGCGGCTGCCTGCGACAATATGTAGATACACAATATGTTGGAGGTGCGTGCTGGGATTTAAACTCAGACCCTCGGGGAATGATTATGTAATGAATTCGTGATTTTTTTTAGGTTTGCGACTATTACGGGCAAGAAATATCATTACGTTGGCATATATGCTTCCTACTCATACCACTTACGGCTATGGGCCTCGTCAAAGACCTTAAACTGTTGACACCCTTCTCATCGATTTCAAACGTCGTCACTCTTTTCGGATTTATCCTAGTCTTTTTTTACTTAATTGAAGATGATGTGACTCTGGACCAGAACAAATTGAAACTAAAAGGCTACATAGAAATACCCGTTTTTGTAGGTACTACATTATTTGCACTGGAGGCAGTGGGAGTGGTCAGTATACTACGGTATTGTTACCGATGTTTTTGTAAACATTATTATAGTAATCTAACTGTAACCAGGAGAACGTAGGTCCTAGTATAATACCTACTTATTCATCGAAATATTCAACTAAACTGCATTTATTTTAACTTGTCTTATAATGTAAACAATCACAAAAAATTAAGCCAACTGCGTGAAAATAACTAAAAAAACACAATAATAAGACATTCTCAGTATGTACTTAAAGATTTTTATTATTTTCATAAAATTTACACTAATAAGTTTCAAAATAATTGTTTATATTATAAGACTAGTAACGAAATATACTAATACATATAAAGCGTCGGGCACTGTGGAGACACTGATATATATTATATGTTATGCTCTTGGCGTCTGCACTAGAAAACACAGATAGGTATAACGATTTTTTTATATATATAAGTTAGCCCTTGACTGCAATCTTATCTATTCATCATCATCATCATCATCATCATCATCATTACATCAACCCATTATTGGCCCACTACAGAGAGCGGGTACCCTCCCACAATGAGAAGGGGTTAAGGCCACCACGCTGGCCCAGCGGATTGGTGGACTCACAGGTTTCCTCACGATGTTTTCTCTATTGGTAGGTACATGATAATACAGACTAAGATGGTAACGAGCTAACCTGTTGGTGGTATGGCAGTATATTGAATCCAAACCCCTCATTGGTGTGACACAACATCGTACCGGATCGCTAAATCACTTGGCGGCACGTCTTTGTTGGTAGGGTGGTAACTAGCCACTGCCAAAGCATCCCAAATCCCACCAGACCAGACTATAGAAAATTCAGAATAAGAGATTTAAGATTTTGAAAGAAATAAAAGTAGCCTTTTTTGTCACACATATTTTATTATATGTTAAATGCTCCATTTGTGTCATTAATTTGTTTCAAATAAAATAAAAATGTGTGACTAATGAGCTGGCTCAGTTCCTATAGATACATATTATGCGCATATTTAGGGTATACCCTAGACCTTGTAGGTAGGTACTTTTAGTAGAAAACTAAAATAAGTACAACCTAATATATCTGTTCTACGTTGTCTGCTACGCTTTTTAGGTGTTGGCCTTAGAATACAACATGGAGAAGCCAAAGCAATTTGTAGGGCTATTCGGATTATTCAACATCGGCATGGTAATCATTATGTCGCTTTACGTATTGATGGGCGTGTTTGGATATCTCAAGTACGGGGACGAAGTAAAAGCATCCCTGACGCTTAACCTTCCCCACGATCAAAAGTGAGTAAACCACTGCCAATTCAACACATATATTTAGCGACACTCTTATGAAAATTGAAGCTATACAAAGCTGATTAGGATTCATTTCTTGCAGAAAGGCGCAGGCTGCGAAACTAATATTCGCATTAGCGATCCTTCTAACGTTTCCGCTACAGAATTTTGTGGCGTATAACATTTTATGGCAAAAGATAAAAAAGGTGATAGGCGAAAACAACAGAGCTATCCTCGCTGACTACGCACTTCGAATCGCACTGGTGATACTTCCATGTTAGTATACTTTTAGTAGTAGTTGTGATTTTTGTGCCAGAGCTCATTTCCATGCTTATTTCTGACGCTAAGCAGCATTGTTGTGTTCCGGTGTGTAGGGCGTGGTTGCCGGTATAATTACAGACACATGAGGTTTAACAACAGAATTATTTATTACAGGGTCGCTCGCGGTGGCAGTGCCGAAGCTGGGACCTTTCATAGCCTTATTTGGTGCTTTGTGCCTCTCGCTATTGGCAATAGTGTTCCCTGGACTGATGGACGCCTGTGTGTGGTACCCTAACAAATACGGCATGTGCAGGTATCGACTTGTGCGAGATATATTTATCGTCGTGATAGGTATAGCATGCCTTGTCTCCGGATGTTATACGAGTCTTCTAGAAATTATGGCCGCTGGCAACCATTGAATTTACACACTGACGTAATTACGACAGGCTAACCAATGCATGTGATGTAATCGTTATCATTTTGTTTAGAGTGATAATGTTGATGTATAATAAAAAATATTATTTACCCTTATTACGGGCACTACATTTTTCAACCGTCAAATAACCTAAAGAACCTAAGTAAAAGCTGTGAAAATGAGAAAATTAATTATCATCTATCGATTACATATTTGACGTTTGTAAAATTGTGCCTTGATTATTTACCTGTACCTATGAAATTCTTACCTAACTTGCTATTATTATTACGACGAAGTTCTGTTCGTTTGTCCTTCCTTCACGCCCTAAGCAATCAATCAACTTGATTTTTGGCCTAGAGTTAGTTGAAAGGACGGCGGTTGTAGCTTATAGTAAGTTACGTTACTATAAGCTACAACAGGTGGATGGAAAGACACAAAACATGGATTAGTTACACAAGCGTGTAAATAGGTGCACTGTTCTGAGCAAACAAAAAACACTATTCTGTATTCATGTTTGGTGTCTTATGAATCCTAGCAAACTTTTAAAAATAACCTCGCGAGGTAAGCCTCAAGTAAAAGCTAGTAACTCATAAATGCACCTAGAAAATGTTTTGCTACATCTAAACGTATGAGACTACAACTACCTGTATTTTGAGTTCGTTGACCAATCAATCTAATAATGACCCACATTGGAGCGGGCGTTTGGCATGTGCTCTAAAACGGTATCACTTATGATCCTTATATATCCTGATTTAAGAAGTAGGTGGCCTGGTAAGTACAATAAGATACCATTGTTTTTCTCGCGTTTGTATCAATTGGGTACAATTTTCTTTGACAATGTCAAGTGGTATGGAGGAGACGCGGTTTTGAGAATGATCGGTGAAAGATGAGGAAGAACGAATTTTAATTTTGACTGGTTTAATAAATATAAGATACCTTAAAAACCCAAAAATTCTAGCTGTCTCGTACTCTCACCAAAATACAGTAAAATAATAATAATAAACGGGCTACCCAGAAAAAACAAATTAATCTGACGCAGACTAATTACCACTATCAACTCACGACTGTCTGTTTGATCTATATCAATAATTTTAATATCAAAAGTTTATATTTAGGAATTTCCACTAAGTATACAAATTAACCTATCTATAAATAGGTAATTTAAGCCAAATGGATCCATTTGACCTCAGCATTCGACGAATTTTTGAGGATAGACTGACTGTTCGATGCCCACTTGTATGCATCGAAACCGTTCTGAAACTGAAACCGAGCTCACACGTTCATTCACGCATTGGCGGTCGCAGTGCATTTACTAAACTTTGTACCAAAATAAATCCTAGTAAACCAGCAATCAGTTTAATTTCAATAGATAAACTTTAATACAGTCCAAACTATATATACACACAACACTAAAAAAAAATTTCTCTACAACAAATAAGAATAAAAAGGAATGAGAAATATTTTGGCATTGTTGACATCTTTAGCGTAGTCTGTTTTATGGTCAAATTTTAAGACTAAATTTTATTGAAGATTCTTGTTTTCTTTGCACGAATGTCAAATTTAAAACTCATTCCCAGTAAAACGAACCATAATTCAAAACCATAAGCTTTTCTAATTGTAATGTTAGTTCCCGGATGTGCTAAAATGCAAGTGGAGCGTTTTCTCCCGCTGTCGTGAGTATCCAGTTTCTCGTTCTATGCTTTCAATGGCATTTACCGTAACAGCTAGAACACGAAAAATGGCACCAACTTATTGGTGCTAAAAAGTAAAAAGAACACCAAGCTGGCGCACGAGACAATTTTGCCGACGTGATAGTAGGTACGATTTAACTTAATAGGTTTACCAACTTATCCCTGATTTGTCAGTTTCTTATAACCGTTGACCGTTCTAACAAGGTCAAGCCGTATTTTCTTCGTGACTAAAAAAGTACAATACAAAGTTCTTTCATTATCCATAGATAGTATTTTAAGAAGTGAAGTTATAATGGTTGGTTTATTAATGGGTAAAAATAATTGCTTATCATCATCATGCCCCGCCCTGGGTCTCCTCTCTATTACATCGGAGGAATGCAAATATTAGGGCTTAATTAAACTTACAAAATTCCGCAAAAATATTTAAATAAAGTTAATCGATCACTTTCAAAAATCCTCGAATTGATACTTAATAACTTCTTGTATGATAGCATTTACCACAGCAGCATCATTTTCAAAACTGGGAAAGAATGCGTAGGCATTCCTGAAGATTCTAAAGAAGCAGAACCTGTGTTGCGTCGTAAGAGTAAGTTTTTTTTTTATTATTTTTTTATTGTTTAGTAAACTTACAGCTTATAAGGTAGAGAAGAACAAATAAAGTAGCAGAGTATAGTTAATACCAAATATAGTAACAAATCTAAGTTACCCAAATAGAATGGAGGGATGTTCACGTAGCAAAGTTATTTTTCTAAGTAAAACACTCACTGCAGCTATAGGTATATCATACATTTTCTTCTACGTTCGCCGGCCGAGTGAAATAATCGCTTTTAATTCGCGAACTGAGTAACTTCTCATCGAAGTAGGTATGACATGGGTTTTATGTCAAAGCTGCATTGAGTGTTATTTTAAAACGCTAGATCCATGTTCATATATTTCCATGAGTAGTGTGAATAATATTACTTATATCTATCGACCTGCACGGCTAGCATAGCAACGGGACAATTTTCTCCCCGGGAAAAGGATAAAAATGTATCTTCTTCCACATCTTTACCAACTCTCAGAGCACTGGCGCATAAGTTGAAATAATATCCAAATAATACATTATTCCTATATGTGTAATAATAAATCGGGTTAAACTTCTTCCTTTCCATGTTCCCGTACTTTAGCAAATGGACACGTGAATTATTTAACCCAAGGGGATATAATCGGGAGATATAATTTTTGTCTCCTGCCTGTGCTAGCCCTGCAGAGTGTCAATTGAATGTATGCAGATGCTGTCGCTGTTCACCGGGCTGACAGGGTACAACGATCACGATCATCACCCGAACGGTAAACATTTTCACGGAACTGATAGGTATTCTAGGAGCGCTTCACTATACATAACAAACCACCGAACTTACGGTTTAGAACACGAAAAACATTTTTTTTCTAAAAAGAAAAATGGTACCAACTTATTGGTGCTAAAATGTAAAAAGAGCACCAAAAATAGCACAAGCGGGCGTACGAGATAACTTTATTTTGCCGACGTGAAAGTGCGAATTAACCTAAGAGGTTTAACAACCCATCCCTGATTTTCCAGTTGCTTTTTTCTTATAACCGTTCTAACCAGGTTAAGCCGTAGGTATTTTCTTAGTGACTAAAAAAGTACATAGCTTATTCATTATCTGTCTTCCTAAGGAAAAGTTAAAACATAAGTTATTTTTTTTTGAGGATCACTTTTTCTTTTGTCAACAATATAATACGCAGATTGGTAAAATATCGTTTGACTGCAATGCCAAAGTAGGTAAGTAGTAGTAGAGCTTCTTATGGCAGAGCTCGTCCAGCGAAGTGCTACCGCAGTACCGCCACGCTTATTTCTGCTACAAAGCAGCATTGTTGCAGTGCTGTGTTCCGGTCTCAAGGGCTTGTTGGCTGGTGTATTTACAGACACATGAGGTTAAGGTAACATAACGCATTAGCTTGATTCAGGGCGCCACGTTGCAGGACGTTTTCCTGACATTCCTTGCGAACCATCGGGGTATCCGTCTGTCTGGTCCTTCAATACTATAAAATACCTTAAGCACATCTAGATTATAGACCTTCTTATTTAGCTATCAATAGAACCCAAAAAAATATTACAGGAGGTCCGGCCCCCAAAGCCAGAGGGAACGCACGCGCAGTCCCTCAACTCGAGCGACCTCAGTATCACTCGAAGAAGCAATTCCCTCATCGATGTTCTAGTTAGTATTTTGTACTGATTACTTCGACTCAAGCGGTGATAGCGCATTGGGTAGGAGCTCGACTTCACTTTCCGGAGTTCCAATCTCAGCACGCACCTCTAACTTTTTTATTTGTGTTATTTGCGTTTAAGTAGTGAAAATATGACTTGCTTCAACGGTGTAGGAAAACATCATGAGGAAACCGGCATGCCTGAGAGATCTACATAATTTTCTCAAACAATGTACTAAAACCGTACTCGGCCAACGTGTTGGACTACGGCCTTAACACGTTCTCATTGTAGGAGGAGATCCGTGCTCTGTAGTGGGCCGGTAATGGGTTGATGTGATGATGATGATGATGTCTCCGACTAGCCCGACTACCATTGTCCTATGGTCAGTGGAACCATAAAGTTGAAGAAAGCAGTTTTTGTAAAGACTGCATCTTACTAATAAACATCGTTTAAAGTAACTGGTGATTTATAGTTCTACCCGCATTATTTGCTCTCTATCTGTCATCAGTAATTTGATATTCGAAAGAGGACAAAAAATTACTAAGAAGCTTTCCAAGTTTAAAGGAGGATGGTGTAGTCATTAGACATGTGGTGACACTCAACGTCGTGAAGAATAAATTCATAATTGCCAGATATTTTATTAAATTTACTAGGATTTTACACATACCCTATTCATTATTGATTGGTTAATAGATAGTTTTCAAGAAACAATAAATATTATATTTGATTAATAACCAATGTTCATGACATAGAGTTCGTGGGTATTTTGATATAAATACGACTGCATTATCGATACACTTCACCCCTATTTCTGACGGCATCCGGACGTGGACCCTTGCCACGGTCACAGGGACGATCGGACTAAACTATGATTAGTCGAAAAGTTCACCAACAGTCCGATTAACGTCGAACCGGGCCGAAGTCAGAGTCCTCGCAGGAGGCACCCTCGGGCCGACGTCTCCCACCTTCTCCCCAATGTCATCGAGCCCTGGGGCTCTTCTCATGGCTAGCTTTCGCCCTCGGCCCAGTCCCCCGGTGACGCCGTAACAGGTGGTTATCAGCAAGTGTCAATCCGAAAACATACTTAAAATATACACTTCAGTCCTAGATGGACTCGAACGATGCAAAGATGCCTCCCGGTGTCTTAGTCATTGAGAGGCGTAGTGGGGTGCTCTATGTCTCTCCCTCATGTAACGAACGAAAGAGGTTTTTGCCAAGCAGAAAAAAACCCAAGGATGAGGGTAGTTAATTATCATTTTCTTTACTCGTCAGTCATTATCTATTTCATTCATTGATAGCAACTACAGCAGCATCGCCCCAGGCGCTGTCGCATTCTACTCACCAGGTCCGCCTTCCGCGCCGATGTATCTAGTTTTTCTTCCGACCAATCCTATGACTTCGATTGACGGTGCCAAAAAGTTCCAACCTACAAAGCAACAACCGATAGCAAAGGTAAGGGTTTCTTGTCTAATAAAGGTGAGTACTAAGTACAAAGACTCTCCAACAGTTTGGCCGCCGTTTGCATAAATTGACGGTAACTGACTATTGACACAGAGTAAAAATAGTTTCTAAAATAGTTTCTGTATATGACCAAGACTTAAGTTTGGTATATACAGAGTTTCTGGACTCGTTCGGTCATTCAAGCAGTTGGATTATAACAAAACGTGATCTTCGAAACATCTTTGCGACAGCAACCGCCATTTTTTTTAGGCTAAAAAGTAATTTATGCTCAGCACGTTCCTTGTTCGACCCATAAGCTATCTAGACCCAAAAAATCACCTTAATACTGCTGCATTCCCAATTTTGCTGCCTGAAGCAATAACAAACCATGAAAACATTTTGTAAATTTTAAATGCATGTAAAAAAATTCGGAACGGTCACGATTTCAACCTGCGACTCTCTCGCAATCGCGGCCTGAGCGCTTTGACCACTAAGCTATGGCTCTCCTACCAATGCCAAAATAAGTACATGCATTTATATCAGCAAAAATTGTTTCGCATTTATAATATAAGAGGCTAACAGGTTACAAAGAGTAAGAAATCGAGGAAGATCGTGCGACACGTGATTCAAGTCTTACTGAGAGGGGTTTACAAGGCTGTGACCATTCGCGCTCAACCACCTGAAGCCGCCCCAGTCGTTGAATCCACCCTGGCTGAAGACAGTTCCCCGAAAAAACCTAATCCCACGTACCACAGCGTGTCATCCCAAACGAAACCGAAAAGCCCTATTATAAGGTCAGTTATGAAGTCCTCTATTATAAGTTGTACCTAGGACAGAATATTTCAGTTGTAACGACCGCTTATTTCGAATGTTTAATTTGAATTAAGAACATACAAAATCCTCATTCAGCCATTATTGTATTCAGTGCATTGTGTCCAAAAACAGTAGGTAACCCCCCCCCGCGCACTTCTCACTTTACACCCGCGGAATGTTCCTAACTCACAAACATTATTCCATTATCACATTTTATAGTGAACGCTTAGAACATTAGAGATGAAATAATTCATTTAATCTGCTAAATGGTATAGAGAGACTTACCGTTTGTTCGAGAAACCATTCTAAAGTGGAGTGGTTTTTGATATAAGTCGTGTACGCGGTTTCTTTATGTTCTTAATTCTGTGACTAATAGGATTTTTATTTAGTTTGTAGTTCTGAATTATTATTATTTTTTATTGTCGTTTGTAGATAATGTTTAAATTAGCTAAGACCGAGACAGATTTGTTACTAATCTGTGAAATGTCACTTGTCAAGTTATGGGCGGATTGAACGGCTTAAACAGTTTCAGGCAGTGGGGGAGTTCGTATCCCAGCACGCACCTCTAACTTTCTGAGTTATGTGCGGTTTAAGCAATTAAAATATAATTTGCTTAAACGGTGACGGAAAATATTGTGAGGAAACCTGCATGTCTGAGATTTCGCCATAATATTCTAAAAGGTGTGTGAAGACCACCAATCCGCACTGGGCCAGCGTGGTGGACTACGGCCTTAATCCCTTCTCATTGGGGAAGGAGACCCGTGCCCTGTAATGGGCCGATAATGGGATGACATGAAGAATGATACTTGTCCAAGTACGTCTATAGTTTAAGCCTCTTTTAATCAAGAGTTTGGCTAAGCCGTTAGTCCTGGTTATTATCACTTATAATCGTGGTAATACTTGTTAAAGCCCACCTAACCGCATTAGAGCAGCGTGGTGGTCTATTTTCTTAAACTGTCTCTCCTAAGACGGACGAGGTCTGAGCCACATTTTTTATGGTGATGACAGGCTAGTTACTGAATAGAGGGCCTGGGCGGCTGGGCCCTGGGCCCTATACCTAGGTGAAAGTAAACAATACTGACAAATCATTACTTTTATGGGTCCATGTAAAATGTAATGTTAATGCTGAAACTTACGCTTACCTTCCCGAAGACTCACTCTAAGGACCCTAGCCTGACAATTGTTATGTACCTAAGCAGGTATATAATATAGTAGGTATCGTGTAGTAAAGCTGTATTAAAAAAAAAAACTGTGATTTTCCAGACAAGCTGCTGTACTGGCGGACGCAGATGGTCTTTCTATTTCCAGTGGTACGAACTTATTTCTGTTATTTTCATATTTATTTATAACCTAACCTAATCTAGATATAACTGGCACCTTGGTTGTAATCGGTTCTAGTAAGGATCACGGATTCCATCTCCTAGCTTTCGTAGCTTTAGCTCTTAGCTCTCCTCTCGAGCTTATTGCATATTCAAAAGCCAACCTGTATTGATGCAACGTGCTGTATGACCAAATTTTCTCTCTCCTATGGAATAGCCCTTTGCCCAGCAGTGTGACATTAATACTATAACGATAACATAAACCAAAAAAATACTTAGCAAGAATTAATACACCAAGCAAGAATTTAATAAGAAAAAAATCTTAAGAGCTTATCCTAATGCGCTATAAACATTTTTTCTAAAAGTGTCAATTTTAACGCGAAAAATGTCGACCTATGTTTGTTTTTTTTTTTTTTTTTTTAATATACACATAGTCTGTGCTTGACTGCAATCACACCTGATGGTAAGTGATGATGCAGCCTAAGATGAAGATGCCTATTCACTCTTGATTTGAAGGTACCCAGATTATAGGTATCGGGGAAGACGGAAGATGGGAGGGAGATATGTTGGAAGTACATAAAAAGTTTTTTACCGTATACCTCTTCTTCCATCTAGCTTTCGGATCAGAAAAGTTAACAATAACGTAAACAGTAAGACGAGATAAGGTGAGGGAGAGGGTTATATGCAGAATATTGTCGGTTATATGGGCGTGTGTCGGCAGCCTTGTTAAGCACAAAATGTATTTACAGAAGAACGTTGCGTGGAGTATGAAGAGTCGTGCGAGTGGACCGGCAACTTCCGCGCATTGCGTGATTCGCACGTGCGACTTGTGCTGCGACAGTTGCAGCAATTGCGTGACATCGAGCGACTTAACCGCACGCTGCTTCGAGCTCATATCACCTTACCCCAATCGCAAACTGTAAACGTGACTCATCTCGCTTCCTGTGTACCCCAGTCGAACGAATAAAGTAGGTACTAGAATGAAAAAGTGTGAATAATATAGATTAAAAATTTAAAAAATCCTCACGGCTTTCAATAGTGTTCATTATTCTACCAGTCTAGCCCTTTCATTTGATACCCATATTAAGGGGGTTTTGAAAATATAAAAACTATTTTTTTTTTATGGTATGAAGTTGGCAATGTATCTCACCTGTGTAACCTGTGTTTGGTCACTTTCTATGCAATAGGAAAGGGAGAGTAGAGTTACGGGGTTGCAAAGTTACAAGTTTCTGACACTATTCAAAATTCAAAATTCAAAATTCAAAAGTTCTTATTATTCTAAGTTGATTGTCAATGTATATTATACACTTCCTCTTTCAATAAAAGAGAAATCAAAAGCTGGTTAGTGCAAATAAAAACGTGTGTGTAGGTACTTAAGTACGCGCGTTAGAAGTAAATTTGTGATTCTTTATAACGTAATAAAATCAAACCATTTTTGAAGAAGCTGATAACTGATGATGAGAAGTGGATCATGTAGGACAAGAACGTGCAAAAAAGGTCGTGGTCAGAGGCCGGTCAGGCTTCAAAGACTGTGGCGAAACCCGGTTTAACTCGCAACAAGGTGATGCTGTGTGTGTGGTGGGATTGGAAGGGCATTTTTCATTATGAGCTGTTACCACTAATATTTTAAAACCTTGATTTCGACCTTGGTATTTTAACATACTCGTACTTGGAAGCCCTGGTATTCAATGTAGCAAGTAAATCAGCTTTTCCCTGACAAGGGCGTTTGTAGCTACTTGCGAGTGACATACAGTGTTGCCAGTGGCAGATAGTCAAATATAACATATGACAGCTCAAAAAGGAACATTTTTACCCCTAAACTCTATTATACTACGAAGGACTGGCAATAAACGTCTCTCATAGGTATATTAAGCCCTTCAACGACCAATTGTCTTGATTACCCTCCTGCAAGGGAGAAAACTAATTGCGATTTTGACTCTTCCTTTATCGTTTTCTATTTTTTAATAGGAATAGGAGCTGAGACTTACGGGTGCTAATTTTTTGCAAAAAACCAAAATCAGCAGTCACTAATTCGATTTACTTACTTCGATCAACGTTCATTACCTATACCAAGCCACATTAATTCGCAGTAATTTGTGATAGCCAATAGCTATCACCTAAGAGTTGATAAAACGTTTTTTTCTACAGTCATCGCCTAATCATTAGGCATTCGATTTAGGCGATCCCTGGGTTGTAGTAAACACGGGCATTTAAGAAGATTTTATGCAAACGAGAGGTATGTGTTTGGGTGGGTTCCTGGATAGTGTGCATTCACAGTTGCAGCCGGCAAGTGGCGCTGCAATCGTGATCGTTAATTATTTGGGTGGGTCTATATAGAAAATAAAACTAGACCCGCAGGGTGATTACGTATCTCGATTTTCGACGTCAATTTTCCATACAATAAATAAACGAAAGTGACGTTTGACAGCAGTGATTGCAAGATTTACTATGGAGGGTAGAGGTAAGGAGAGTCATCTTATATGGGAGAAAAGTTAAAAAAGTGTCCAGTGTATGCGCTAAATAACAGTTCAAAAATCCTCCACAATGGCGCTAATGGATGCACAGGGTATGGTATGAATGTAGCAATCGTAGATGAATTGAAGTATGCCGAGTTAAAAAATTAATGTCATTATCGACTAAAGTAGTTAATTATTGAGAATTTCAACAACTTACGTTGTACAAAATATTGTGGTAAATATAACCTTACTTCCTTGTATCTCCATACTTCCTTGTTTATTTTTCAAGCCTACTCTAACAATATTTATATTTGGCGCTTCTTTTAAGAGTTACCCTGATGCAAATGTGGCGCCATCCTAATTTAATACATTTTGACGACACTTTTTCATATACACAGATGACTCTCCTTACCTCTACCCTCCATAAGTTATATGGAGGGTAGGGGTAAGGAGAGTCATCTTATATGGGAGAAAAGTTGAAAAAGTGTCCAGTTGTTGCGCTAAATAACAGTTCAAAAATCCTCCACAATGGCGCTGGTGGATGCACAGGGTATGGTATGAATGTAGCAATCGTAGATGAATTGAAGTATGCCGAGTTAAAAAATTAATGTCATTATCGACTAAAGTAGTTAATTATTGAGAATTTCAACAACTTACGTTGTACAAAATATTGTGGTAAATATAACCTTACTTCCTTGTATCTCCATACTTCCTTGTTTATTTTTCAAGCCTACTCTAACAATATTTATATTTGGCGCTTCTTTTAAGAGTTACCCTGATGCAAATGTGGCGCCATCCTAATTTAATACATTTTGACGACACTTTTTCATATACACAGATGACTCTCCTTACCTCTACCCTCCATAAGATTTACGCCTGTCGCATTGCTGTCGCGAGATACGTAATCACCCTGCCGGTAGTTGGCGCTGCAATTAGGTTATGGGTTTTTTAAGATATTAAAAGCGGTAATGACCGATTTGGTACAAAAATTTACGCGGGTCAGTTAGTTTAATAATAAAATTAAGTTCTAGAAAGAAGTTATAAAAAGTAAACAGGACAAACAATATGGCCTGCTAAGATATAAGTTTCGCCGAAGATATTTAAAAAAAAAACGTGTGAGCCGTCACGAGACGCCTGTCAGATGTTTTCTGTAAGTTATTGCAGATATTGCATAATGAAAAGATAAAGCATTTAAAAATTTGTTCCACAAATAAAAAAGAAATACAACCAAAAGGATAACCACTCCTTTTTGTAAGTCGGTTAATAATGACTGTTTTATTACAAAATTAATATTCATTTTATTTTATATAGGGTGTCACGGCCGGTGTCGCCACGCCAAATCAGGTTTACCCTCTATAGGCGATAGATGTTTCACATCAAAACTCAAATCATTCGCTCAAACTATTTCCATTCTAACTCACCGGAAAATAATATAATTAAAATTTAAAATATCAAACATCTTTAATTAGATGATGATGATGATTAAATCTTAATAATAATCTAATTAAAAATACATTTAAAGCAGTTTAGAATCTGGGACGATAAATTGGATTCTGGCAACATTGTTGACAGACTACGTCGAACTGGATGGCCATTGGCGGCCGCATGACGGCCGGAATTTTTACTATATGCTGTGCATGTATAAAGCCCTAAGAACACGAAGTCATTCAGCTAATAAAAAAAGAAGTGGTAGTGGTAGTGCGACCCAACGATATTATTGATAATTATCCGTCAATAATATTTTCTGCCTGCGATACGTGTTGAATTTTTCATCAATATTCAATATTGCAAAAATATTGCGAGTGTGTACTGTGTGGTGTGCCAATGGCTCCTCGAACTCCTATCCTGTATCAACTAACAATTGTGTTGAAGTGATTTTGAACTTTGACAATAAGAAAGAAACATGTTTTGCCCAAAATATTCCTCGGGGCAGCCTGATTCCCTAAAGGACGTATCCCCGGTGGAGACTCAAAATCTCAAAATGGCGGCCCAAACATCGAGTATGGAGACATCCTTGGCTTCAGGTGGCAAGCGGCTGTAAAAGGATATACTCAACGAACATCGGAAATAAGAGTGTAAAAAATAAATAAATGTAGTTTTTGGAAAAATCGTTTTATTTTTATAACCTAAAAGTCCATTTATAATTTTTAAGAGAACATCGGAGAATATAAGACATTTTGAAAAAGATTATTTATTGCTCTTTTATATTCTATTATTAAGATATTTTTTTCATTTTATTTTATTATCTTAATATTCCTCTAATGTCACTTTTTAGACATAAGATTCACACATTACTTGGAATTAAATGCTTGTTAGTTTTTTTGATATGGTACCTACATGGTTTTGTTTTTAAATTTAATTTAACATCTTATAGGTAGTTAATAAAAGTTATTTTAGATAGAAAGAAATGAGGTTTATTAAAACTATTCAAAAAAAATACAATATTAAACATTCTCAGACAATCAACTATCCACTAGACTATTATAATAAATACTAGAAAGTATTGTTAATTAATCTGTTTTAATAATTACATAATTACATAATTTTAACTATATAATTTTTTTTAACTATATATTTTTTTTTATGTAAACGCAGTGTTGGTGTAGACCCCCTACAAGGTGGATGTATAACATCAACCAAATCGCAGGGAGCCGCTGGACTCAAGCATTATAAGACGTTATTTGATACTCCCTACAAACCACCTTTATCCAGCAGTGGAAGTCTTTTGGTTCACATGATGACAATGAAGAGATTGAAGTGTATCCACAAGGTAGCTGGTAAGACATCTTGTAAGTAATACACAAACACTAACTTCATTGTCAGGCCTGATATTTCCTTAATGGTGTTATTTCTCTCTTTCTTGATTCTTCATTTTATTTTTATTTATTTTTTTATCCTGTCATCAGTCCTTGATTATGCAGATGTATTCTTTGATATTTTAACCATTTTATGATAATTTCCCATTGGATAAAACAAGTGGGTTTCTTTATGGCTCTTTTGTTAAAAGTTGGCACTGTTATTACACCAGGATTTTGAAAAATTAACAGTAAATAATGTATAAAATACTAAGATAGAATCCTGACATACATTCAAAATTCATTTATTTCAAGTAGGCCTAATTAATAAGCACTTTTGAAACGTCAAGTCAGTCTGTAGTGATTCTACCACCGGTTCAGAAGGCAGATTCCACTGAGAAGAGCCGGCAAGAAACACGGCAGATTACTCTTTTCCAAAATCATTTTAAAGTTCCACAATCTTTAGAATTTTCCTGTTTTGTGAGAGATTAGGCCTACTTCCAAGCAGCCTTTTGTTAAGGAATTCATCAATCGTGTAGTAACCACGATTTGTTAAATGTGTTTTAATATATTGTTTAAACTTAGGTAAAGTAGATCTAATATTACCTTTGGTATCATGTTATAAAAGCATCCCCACAAAGGATTTCTATACTTTTCTCAGACTATCAGATATCACTAATTTATTTCCGTTTCTAGTTAGTCTTTGGTTGCGTGTATTTTGTTGTCAGATTTCATTATTTTCTCTTTTACATAAAAAGATTTTGCTTGGACACAAACCTTTTTAAATATTTTAGAGAAAGTTTTTACGCGTTCCAGGAAAGTTTGCATCTTATTATACTATTTTTCCTTATACAGCATAGAGCCTATCCCTACTTTTGTATATGCCTACTGTAGCCCAATCACTAAACTTAAATTTTGAATTGATATTCGCCTTCCCTAACTAAAAAAAGATTCCACCTGTAAGGTAAAATTTTAGTAAGGTAATAAAGGGGTGTGGTAACAGCACTTTAATTTTACTTAGCAAGCCTTTGTGCCAAACAAAAGGTATGGTACATACAACAGTGTATGTCCAGGATAGTGGAGGAACAATATTGTTTTTGTTAAACTGTCTTATTATTATTATTATTATTCAACGTCACATTGCAAGCTAAAATGTGTCCATATTGTCACGGTTATACTTTTCTTTGAGTGTTCGATTTTTACTGTCTCAATAAAAATGATAATTATTTTATCTTAGATTTTTAATAACTATACCATCGAATGTTGAGTCTTCTGTATTGAATGTATGTCCAATCAATTGATTCTCCCTAGCCAAAGATATGAGATGTTTTTACACTTCTGTATCCCTCAATTTGATGCTTATTGGAGATTTCTATTGACAATTTTGTATGTAAATGCAGACTTTCCAGCTCTTTCCAGAGTTTATGTGAGTTTATTGTGATATCTTCTATTCCATATAGGTGGTGGCTTAGGAGTCTTTTTTCCTTATTTTTACTTCCATGTTCCGTTTGGTCTACAGTATTTGTTTGCAGTATCAATACTTTCTAGAGGTGAGGCCGGTGGTATCTTTCTGTTTGGATATCTCACACTGGGCACTCTTGGCCAAGAAGGGTGTTTAGTACTTTCTTTATGGTCACCTGGTTGTTGAGTATTATAGGAATCATGAACGTTATAGTGTTGATCATAGATGGATTTGGCGCAGTAAAACTTCTAACTGATTAACTCCTAGATCCTTGTAATAAGAAAATTCGTTGGAAAACTATTCGCACCTACTTTGTTTCCAGTAAAATTACCGGCAGCGGGAGCCTTGTAACTCACTCCTGAGGCGTCATCGGTAACATTTTTTACACTCCATCCCGGGTACCGGAGAGCGCAGAGGTTTAGTCGGGTCGCACAACATCGTATTCTCGTTATCTGACTTTTCCATGTTACGAAAAGGGGGTTGGGAGTTATACTTTTGGCACTTTTCCAAGGTAATAAAGCTGCATTTTTTGTTTTTAGGTGATTGAGAGCAGTAGCCAGGTACAGGTTATTCAGGCGCCGCCTGGGACTTGGCATTGCAGTTCATTTAGCACCACCCATGGGACACGTGAAGGTGGGCCTCAGGATAAGGTGGTAGACGTTACGGACGTGAAGTGACTTGGAAAATACCAATTTCCAAGTGTGTGACAGAACTGCGGGTAAAAAGATTAGACATGGTCTATAAATTTGTACCGTTTTAGTATTCGATACCTATGCAAAAATATTTCGTAGTTCAACATAAACAAAAATGAGACTAAAAGTAGAAATGCGCCGCCAAGCTGACGTCTGGTTGGCGGATTGCATCTAAATGGGGCGTCCAATACTTCAAAATATTAATATCAAATTTTAGTAATCTTATGATACCTGGAAAAATGACATTCCTCAGTAACTTTTTTTTTCATTAGACTTCAAAAAAGGTTTTACATTCCAGAACAGGGCTATTCCAGTAGCTGGTACTCTGAAATCTAATGATTAATTTCTTTAGCCAAAAAGCGATTGAAAAAAAACAAAGAAATTAATTCCTAAAATATTTATTTTTATACATACTGAGTTCAATATCATTAACAATAATTAATGCACCGTGTGGTACTCTTGAGACGAATATATCTTTTTAATAAGTTCAAAAAACATCTCTGGAAGTAAAGGTAGGCCTACAAAACAATACGTTCGTAAGTACGATAAACAATACGGACCAATTTTACTGTAAATAAAATGTTAAAATAAAAAATAACGTTAAAAAATTCAATTATACACTCACGACTTCGCTTTAAAATTATTACATCAGGTAAAACACACTTGGCTAATATTACACAGTCAAATTCATAATGCATAGATTTTAATTGCATTTTAAAATAGAAATTCAAAGTGTTCAATCTAATAAGAATATAGACAGAGATCGAACTATAACAACATGTAAACATCAAAAGCCAGTTTATCTATCACGACATACAAGTGATCAAAATGTAGACATATCATTAAGAATATGTTATCGTTAATAATAAAATGTAAATAAATAATGATGTAACATTTATCTATTCATTTATTTCCATTCGGTATTTTTATACCATAATAATTAGTCATTTCATAAATTAAATATAGACAAGTCGAATTGTCTCTATCATATAAGTCTATGTATAATTCACTATTTTATTATATTAATAATTCAGTTTATCTTAGTGAAATATAAAAATATGTAGACACATCTAAAGTGATTAATGTATTAGAGGTACAAATATGCCATCATTTGGCAATACAATAATTGATGTTTCGTACCAGAGCTCAAGTTTATATTATGCAGTCAGAGACCAATAAGAAGAATACCTACACGATCGCACGTCCAAAGAGAACACTACGTAGTATTGCGGTCAACAGCTTTCTCATATAATATAATATATATAATCTATATAGATAACTACTAATTTGAAACATTAAAAATGGATATCATAATTATTTTGTGAAGCCAGACACTGCATTCACGAAAAATAGCCATCATGTGGCACTCTATAGATACATTAATAAATTGTTAAGTTCCGTGCCAGAGAAGAGTTTATATTATGCACTTGAAAACTAATAGATTACCCACACACATTCGACACACAGTTCACAGAGAATACTTTGTAGAGAGGCTCCTTCCTCTCATCTAATATAATATATATTTATCTATATAGATATTCTAACATTTACATTTAAAATGGATATCATATTTATTTTGTAAAGACAGAAATTTTTTTTGGGAAGGCAGTCCGAAAGATTATAGTAATAGAAACACACATATCAATAGTTCAATCGTCGTCCGGATCCGATCTGCCGGGTACGTATGCCTGCTCGCTGCCTTACAAAAAGTCGTACAAGATGGTGTAGATGATTGTCTCGACGTGCGGGGAGGTGCACGTGGCGCAGTGCAGCTTGTGCGTTGGCGAGGCGGTGGCATCGTACCAGGGAAGCTGGCGCTAGCGACGCGCTCCGAACTCCACCGCATCGTCGTCGGTGATGTCTCCGTGCTGCCACAAGTTGAGGCGCGAGCTCTTGGCGTGCTCCTGCGCCGCACGGTACTCCGCCGCCAGCGGGATCAGACGGTGCTCGCGGGTGCTCTCCATCAGCACCAGGCCCTCCTTCACCAGGTTCTGTCCACAAGTGTTACCATTATAGCACGCATAAGGGATATTTTACATTTTTTTTTTTTTTTCCACTACAACCCTTTTACAATCTCACCTGCTGTTAAATACAGTCTAAGATGATGATGGGATAACCCAGAGGTTCCCAACCTTAAAGTCAGCAGCACACTTCAAGTAAATAAATTTTAACAAAGAATTAAGAAAAATATAACTACCCTAATAATGGGATGGCTGAGCTTGGTAATCTCCACAATTTTCCACAGTGTGGGGTCAAGCCCTGAAACTGCTGCACAAAAGACATATCAAAAATTAACTAAACTAATCTGTTGTATATAATAGTTATATTACACTCTTGCCTCTACTTCTACGCGGCATCGTACAGGAACGCTGAATTGCTTAGCGGCAAGTCTTTGTCGGTAGGTGGTAACTAGCAACGGCCGAAGCCCTCCACCAGAGGTACGACAATCATGCCTGTTAGAAATCTATGATGAGGTTGGAAGTTGGAGTACACTTGCCTTCAAAATGTTTATTCACGATTAAGGTAAGCCTTGTGGGTACTCAAGTTATACGTACAGGAAACACAGTTCCACATCTCAGTGAATAAAAAACGTATAAAAAAATGTATTTTGTGCTATTTCAACTGATAGTTTGAAAATACTTACAAATAAACTGTTCCTACGTGAGCCTTTTAAAACAAAAACCAACGCGGACAAAGTCGCGACAACTGCTAGTCGTAAGATAAAAACAATATTTCAGCGATAGGTGAACTAAGTGAACAAACATTAACTAAGTTACCTTCCCAATGTCGGTGTTGGTGGTGGGATCAACCAGGGTGACACAAGACGGAACCCCGCGCACCTCCACGTTGAGCAGTAGCTTCTTGTTGAGCGTGTCCATGGAGAAGGCCCGCACGGCCTCTTGCCGGTCGTCGGGGTCCACAGCGAACTTGACGCACACCAGCGCGTACTCGGTGGCGTAAGGCGGCTCTGTCTCAGTGCCGGACGGTAGGATAGCCAGTCGGGTTGGACTCAACACCTAAACATTTTCATACATTAACAATGGTATTTATTCTACTCCAGTCTTTGTGTTTCTCTCTTATTCGTCCTTTATATTTCTAACTGTGTAAATATAAGAGTTTAAATAAATACTTACGTGAGCTTATAGAGCCCTATTACAGTATTAAGGATTATCTAGATAATATAAACCTTGTGTTTGAAGGATTGCTCTAACCAGGTTTTTTAAATATCAATGCAAGATGGTGATAGCAAAACGATCACCCGGCTAACTTTATTGCAGCAGGATTCTTAAATCAGGGCGCGTTTAGTTATCTCCATTATTTAACTACGTACGAATCAAAAGTGCCATCTATAGCCCTATTTGAATAAAGAAGTATTTGACTTGACTTTTTGTGACCGTGCTTGTGACAGTTACCGACGCAGGACTCATATTCACTGCTGGAAAGCGACAAAATGTTTGTCTCACAGTTTTCTCTAATTGCAGAGCATTGGCTAGCAGGTGTAAAAAAATTGAAATAGAATACATGTTAAATTTAATGGGGATAAACTTTGTCTATTGCCAATTGCCATGCTAATACAAAAGTATATTTTATCCCTTGTCAGTGGAAATAAAATTAGTGTATGGTGTTGGTTTCATTTTCATAATAAGGAATAGCCTTCCACTGAAGTGCATTTGCATTAAGAAAATAGTAGACTTTGTTTTTCAGAAACAATCGGGAAGATAAAAATTAAAGTCAGTGTGACCATTAGTAACGTTAATGAAATTGTTGAGTTCTTTGCATGATTTTTATTTAATTTACCTGCACTTAATTTTAAACATGAGGATCATTTCATCGCTGGAAAAGAAGATTAATTTACGTTTTGGGCAAAAAATTTTAGAATCTAACTCTATAATAACAAATACTATTGAAGAATCGATTTTTATCAACTGAATATAATTTTCTAGTATATAACTGGTATTCCACTATGACACCTTTACCTTGCAGCTGTATACTGCTAAAATATTTTCTCAACGCAAATGAACTTCAGTACTATTCTGTGAAGTAATTCTGTGCTATGTCAACTATTACGTACAATTTTTTCTTGGGTTCTACCAAGAGAAGTAGTATAGAATTCTTACTTTACAACTATTGCCAAGATATATTTCTTTATAAATAGGCCACTAATGAACAAAATTTGAAAATAGCCGATTATGATCAACTAACCTCTCTATTGCCATAGTCGATATAAAATACTTGAACCATTTTATCGTCAGTAATCTTTTCAACCCTTGCTCTGTACCACTGTTCATCTGCGGTAAAGCGGGCAGCGCAAATTTGTCCCTTTCTTGGCACATAGGAGCCTGGTAGAGGAGCATTGGTGATGAATTCTTGATGAATTTTGTCCATTAATGCCTCTAGTTTGTTACCCAACTCGATGTTCTGGGCGAAGAAAGTGCCATCAGATGTTATTTCAGTAATTATTACTTTTGCGTACTTCACAATGCGATCTTGAACCGAGGCATTGCGTTCCTTTTCTATCTCTTTATCCACTTCTACATAATCTTTCCATATGCCAATGCGTTTTTTAATGGCATTTTCTTCTGCGTTCTTAATCGCGCGTGCAAATTCAGATGTTTCAGCTGTGTGATGCATCGAAGCCAGCCCAAGGTCAATGAGTGAAATAGATAGATTCTCATTTTCAATCCAAAGCCAGCCGATGAAATTGCCAGCCTTGTCCATTTCTTCGATCGATACAATAACGTCGCGTTGGAGACACTTTTCCTTTGTGAATTGCAGAGCTTCCTCACCGAAAGGTTCAGCCTGTTGCATGGCGCCGCCGCCGCCTATCGCAGGACGAGATCCCCTCGGGCAGTTGATACCAGCCAACAGGAAGGTCACAAGCACTGACTCCTTCGGAATGTACAGTCGCATACGCGACCCGCTGGCGATAAACTCCACAACAGCCTCTGTCTTTTGAGCACGCTTCAAAAAGGGGAAGAACTTTCTCGCCTTTGCAGAATCTCCACTCGTGTCCTGAATGCGATGAGTGGGTATGTCTTTTTTGGCGTGAACCCCGATGGACGCTTTTTGAGCTTTCAGTTCAGCTTCGAGCAACTTGTCATAGTGAGCACTCCTCTGATCATTGTCGTTGCGGTACCTCACCACTGTTGCATAGCCTTTGGCTACTAAAGCTTCAGCAATGTTACTGTAAAAGAAATGATATATTTATTTAGTGTTAAGTGAAATAATGCATTTATTAGACTCATCGTCAATGAATTTTCAAACGGGTGATACAAGGAAGGCAATAAAATGCTTCAGGCATATTGCTTTGAGGCATAAGGAAATAATATGCTTGAGGAATAATTTTTTTGAAACCTGGTCCTCATCCACTAACTGTGCGCCTCATAAAAAGGCTCAGAGTAATTCAGAGGGCGATGGAAAGAGATATGTTAGGAGTATCTCTACGTGATTCATTCAGAAATGAGGAAATCTGAAGAAGAACGCCAGTTACCAACATAGTTCAACGAATCGCGAAGCTGAGGTGGCTATGGGCGGGGCACATAGCTCGGAGAACCAATGGACGTTGGTCGACCCACGACCCACCACCCACCACCAGTAACGCAGCGTTAGTAGACCCCCCAATGAGGTTGACATAAGACATAAAGCTAGTCGCTGGAAACAAGCGGCCCAGGATCGTCGATTTTGGAACGCCCTACAATAGACCTATGTCCAGCAGTGGACGTCAGTAGTCAATCAGTTAAAGTAATGATCATGATGATCACTATACTATCATGCTTTACAATAATCTCACCAGATGATAATCTCAGAATGCCTAATACCTGTAATGGGACGCATTTGCCCAGAAGATAACTATTCATTCTTCCTTTTAATGAACAATCTGGGAAAGTTTTTTTAAATCAGGATATGCACTTGTATAATTATAATAGAAAGGCAAACAAAGAGAGGCACAGATTCTGTGGCTAGGGTAAATATATACTGCGGATATTAGATCTTTGCTCTTAAATACATAAATTGAAGTAGAGTGCCTGAAATAAAATAGATACAAGAGTTTTATGGCACCTTTGTATGGTATTTGGAGAAATTGAGACAAAATGATAATATTAAGAGCCTTCCGAGACTTTATCTTCACAATTCAAATAAACTATGAAACCATAACTTACATTCCACCAGCGATAACTGTGCAGCATGTCTTTTCTGGGAAATTGTCCTTTGCAGGCTGGATGTAATCAACAATCACTAAAATCTTTTTGCCAATAACCTTCTTGCGAATGAATTCCCTCGCTTCGTACATCCAGGGTATGTCATACAGGGGTTTGAATCCTTTTGGCCTGGGGGACTGTTTGCCTTCTTCATCGGGGCTGTTCCTAGAAACATTTTATAAATTACAAAAAAGTGAACGGGCAACTAGAGAATAGAGAAAACTGGCAAACATGTCAAAAAAAAAAGAGTGTGTGTACTTATGTACACGCGTTAGAAGTTATACTTCTTTGGCGTATGGAAAAAATTTAGCCAAAATTCAGTAGTGATTAACGATAAATATTAAAATTAAACAAAAATATTTTATTTAAATAAGGTTTTATTAACGTAATAATATTTATTTATTCACACTGTTTGTACTGTTACGAAACACGTGTTCTAAATATAAAAATACTAGAATATACAACTTAGTTATCGATTTTCATGCCACCAAGAACTAACTTTACGATGTAGAATGCAGGTGTCGGTACGCATCGTAAAAATTCATAATTTTTCTCCATCACTCCAAAAGAAGTATAACTTCAAAAAATTGTAATAATTTGAATTTGCTTACTTCTCGCGTGGTGGCCTAATACTAGCCAGGAAAATTTTCTTCTGCACATTGTTAGGCATCTTTACCACAAGGGCGTCACCATTGACAACCTCGAGCACAGTGGCTGAAAACTCTTTGTCTTTAGCAGCGATGACGGGCGCATTGCTTACATAATTCGTCCAGATTCGGAGTTTGCTTTCCTTTGCTGTGCGCTCAGCTGCCCTCAATGCAGATGCTCCTATAATCATAAAAAAAAAAGATGAAGGAGTTATAATAATAATAATTTTTGTTTCAGGCATCGAGGCTCATAAAAATAATCATTTTTCTATATAACTATAAAAATAATGTATTAATGAGTGTAATTTAAAAAAGAAATTATTGCATTTAATAGCAGTATGTTCATTTACACTGCGGGGGTGGAACATTTGTTTTTTTATTAACAATAGGCCAGCTCTTGAAAACAATCATGCCTGTTAGAAAAAAATAAAATAAATAAATAAAAGATGAGGTCTAGGTTGGAGTATGCTTGCTAAGACAAAGAAAACAACATCCTAACAAAGATGTCCCAAATGGGCAGAACAGCAGGCTGTGCATTACTTTCTTATATCTCTGCCCTTAATAATGGAGAACACCCTCTTATTTGTTAAGTGGGTTACAGATGACTACTTATGGCTAGGACAACATGGGATTACTAGTGTGGAGGACGTTCTTATAAGGTATCCCAAGATATAATAAAAGATACTATTGATACGGGTAAAGAGCAATGAAATATATTGCCAATTTTTCAAGTGATTTTAATCTAAACAAAGAAACGACTGCAAATGCTTACCAGATTTCATGACAGCAAGAGACCAATCTACGCATCGCGCGAAGCCTTGCCTAACTAACGCTTCGGCAATATTTCCTTGTGGATGAAGAATGGTTCCTACAAAGTTGTTATTGTTCACCGACTCCAGGACCACTTCAACTTCTTTTTGGAGCAGTTTGGACTCTAGGAAAAAACGTGCCTCTTCCGCATAGGGCTCTGATTCACCATCTTGTTTTACAGCAGGGCACTATATAAAAACAGACATTAAATTCAAAGGGGTTACAAGAAAACCACATTTGATAGACCATTTTGTATTTAGAAGACAATAATGAGTATTTGTAGCAAAGTGATATATATTTTTAAGGTTACTTACTCTGATTCCTGAGAGCATCAATGTGATAGGTGTAAAGTCATTCAACAAGCAAATTCTCACTGTGGATCCATCTCTGACATACTCAATAGTAGCTTTCACAGGTTGTCCATTGAATTTGTTCACAAATGCTTTTGGGTTGTCAACAGTCCATTTAATGTCTCGCACATGGTTCTAAACAAATATGTTCAATATTATATTTTATGTTAATAAGGTCTTTAAACTATGAATTCAACATAAATAAGTATATTTATGTTATATTAAATAAATTGTTGTTATTCAAACAAGACAGATATATGTTAAAAATAAAAAAGGAGTCATTGAAACTAATGATTAAATGATTTCTAATAAATATAATAATATTATCAAAACTAATTTATTCAATTGCTTCTTTTCATTCTTTCAATCAATTACTTTCGATAACAGAAGTCATTATCAATTATCATGATTACAGAAGTAACTATGTATTATTATTTAGTAATATGAGGCACCACACCAACATATGACCCGATACATTCAATTGTTTAACATCATTGATCAGCATTTTGATCCATGTCAACATAATACATATTTTTAAGACTCTGCATCAATGACATTCAAATTACTATGAAAGAAAATTCAAAACTTACTGTAATTCAAGCTAACATTAATGAAAATAATTATACATAATACCTGAAGGTCAGATCCCCAAATGCCCTTGCCTTGCGATTTTGCCACTTCTTCAATTTCTACAAGCCTTTTCAATTGAGGTATGTTTCGTCCCCCTTCCCTAACCTTCACAAGTCCTTCAGCCAACAGAGCCTCTGTCATGTTTTCATCTTTGAGAGGATCCTTTCCTGCCCATAAAGAACCATACTCTCTGGTAGCAGAGTTAGGTGGTTTTTCAGCTGTGAAGACCACTTCCTTGCCTACAAGCTTCTTCCTGAGGAACTCACGGGCTTCCCAAGCAAATGGTTCATCTTTTGTTTCCGTGTCACTGCAACAGTCATCCAAATATAGAGTCTAATAACTTCAAAATATATAAGGTTGTAAGAATGTATTAACTGAAAACTAAATTCAGTTTTAAAGGACTCTTATTTTTGCGATATCCTAGCTTATTTATTTTTAAAAGTAAACAACAAAAATACCAATATTAAAAGAATTAGTATAAAATAAATTTCAAATGTTCTGATAGTTCTGATAGTGGAATGTTCTGATAGTTATAAATGTCCAGTTTGTCAGTTCAGTTGTCTGACTAACATTAAGAATTTATACTGTTGATTAAAAAAGTAGTAGTTAAAAAAAATAGTTAAAAAATAAAAATAAGAGAGAAAAGATAATGATCAAATACTGCTCTATTTCGAAGTCTTAGATAAGTTTTATTTTGGGCATAAAGAGACTTGCTTTACAAAATGAACAAAATATCAAAAAAATAAATTGAAATTGCAGCAGATTCATAACATCTAATAAAATTGTAAATTTGTGAAAAAAAAAATTTCGCTTTTGCCAAGCCTTGCGCTGTAGCCATATTGTAATACGCAATTGACATTATTAAATTATTAAGTAAGAACTGAACTAAAATATTCAGACAATTTCTTTGTAAAAGTTACAGAGATTTATATATTTTATAAGTATTATGACAAATTAATATTCAATAAAAAAAACTTAAAAACCAAAGATAAAGTAAATGTAAAAAAAAAATTGGAACAATTAAACTCAGTTAACAATACATTATACCAAAATATATTATACCAACCAAAATATTTATTTAAAAAAACAAAATAAAAATCACAATTTAATGCTCAAACATTTCATCTACTCAATTAATAGTATAGTACCTAAATATTAGGCAAATAATATTGCACTGCTCATCCTTACCACCTTAGCTAAGTCGGGTAGGCCTTATATGAAGGCTCAGAGTTACTCAGCGGGCAATGGAGAGAGCTATGTTGGGAGTATCTCTACATAATCAAATTAGAAATGAGGAGATCCATAACAGAACCAAAGTTAACGACATCGCTCAGCGAGTCGCAAAGCTGAAGGGCGGGGCACATAGCTCTGAGAACCGATGGATGGTGGGTTTCCAATGGCGACCACGCACAGGTAAACCTAAAGTGGGTAGGCCCGCAATGAGGCGGACAGACAACATCAAACAAGTCGCTGGATCGTGGATTTTGGAACTTCCTTTACCCTACCTCTAACAAAAGACCTATGTCCAGCAGTGGACTTCAATCAGTTGAAGTGGTGATGATGATGATGATATGACAAAGTCTAACCATACTAAGAAATTTTTCAGAAAATTGAACCACATCATTTCTAGTTGTGCTAATTAATTTCACTTGCTCGGATAAACAAAATATTTGACTAAAGTGGATTATTAGTAGAAGCTGTTATAACAGCTGGGATATAATACATGAAGTTATTTTAAGTTATTATACATAATTAAACATTGTTACTGGAACTTATACTCTAATTTGTGGAGTAGTCTCGAAATCTCCTTTTAAGCATAATCAAGATAATGGCTTATATCAATTTGCAGTAATTAGTTTAATAAACAGGACTGTGAACTCACACTATAAATTAAAATTCAATATTTAATAGGATAATCCAAATAGGATGAACTGTAGGATTTAATAGTAATTATTGCCAATACTGGTTTTTGTTATAGCTTAATGGAAAAATGTGATTGCATTTATTTTTTCATTGACAAAGCTTCTAACTATTCTGATAATTACCCTGAAAACTCCTACCCAAAGAGTTACAAGAGAGACAGAAAGTTTATCAATAACTTTGGAATCTGATGTGGAAATACAAATTGTGCTTGTACATAACGGGGCTTGTTATTATTGAAAACTATGTAACACATAGTTTTTGGATAATATTTTATCTCTAAATTTCACATAATTTATTCCTTCAAATTTATAAGAAATAAAGTTTATTAGAATTTCCACATCAGATTTAATCTAAGATCAAACTTTAATAATAAATTGCTTACCTCCGAAATAGGTTGTATGGCCTTAAATTTAACGGTAGCATGAAGCATAAAAAGCATGGGGTCAAATGTTGTATTTATAAAGAATAAAACTAACTAGCCTATTAGCATATGCATAAGGGAAGCTTGCTATGCACATATTCCTTTCAGTACATTTCTTTCAACAAAAGAGCAAGAAAGCCAAGCCAGTTACAAAGTTTGGTTTTGGTTTATGCTTATACCCAAAATCACATTGGTTTATTTGGGCTTTATTCCAAATTCGAAAATGAATGCATCTTCATCAGCATGTTTTGGTTATACTGCACAGTTTAATTGTGTGGTAAAGCTTCCGAGGGCCTTTTTCTGACCACCTAGCCGTCCAGACTCATACAACCCCACATATGTGCATAGCATGCCACCCTAGACTACTTGTGTGTTAATTGCTAAAACCAAACACGCAAATAGTGAATAAAAGTGATGTAAACTATTACAATAGACAGAAAATTAACATTTCAAAAAATAGCACTATCTGTTTTGCAATGTTTGATGTGAGGGATAGCAATACTTTTAATATTATCAATATAGTTTAATTTAGAGATGTATGTACACCAGAATTGGCATCATTGTCATACTCGTCTACTTAGACAGTTTGATATTATCATACTTGTTAACATAACAATATACTAGTAATCTCCCGCTTGTAAGAGCTTTCATCTAACATTTTGAAGATTTTAGCTTTAGAATTCATCTTAACTGTAAATAAAAATAGATACTAAATTGTATCTTATCCTTCAGTACATTAATAAGTTCCATTACAGTTGAAAGGCAATACAATAATTGCGTAGGATTTATTTATTATACTTGCTGAACATTATACAACAACTATTGTCATTTAGTGTCACCCAATGCTTTTAAATTGTAGTTATATGCATCTTTATTTCCCTGTTTTAATATATTATATATTAAACAAGTTTCTTGTAGTTATTTAATATTCAAATTGAAATTTATATGCTTTTAGCTGAATTTAAAATAATGGTTAAACATCCTAACCTTTTAGCATAATTGGTACAATCATTGTACAGCATAAATGCTTTGTATTTGAGACATTATAGTTAAGTCTCCTATTACAAAACTATTTTAGAATTATGTTGTTATCATAAACTCATTTAAGGCAGTTGCAAACTGCTGACAAAAATAGGTGCAAAGTATGAAATTCATAAATAATTTGATCATTTTACCAAATATGGGTCAGTAAAAAACACTAGCTAAACTCTAGTTTTGCAGTTGCTAGATATTGGTGCTAATTTGCTCATACACAAATCAAGATTTAAACCAAAATTACAGGTTTTCCACATTTCAACACTGAAAATTGTGATATAGGGGAAACTAAATTTAGAGCTATCAATTTGGTGTCAGTTAGAATATGTGTAGCAACAAATTAGAACTATTATAAATACAAAACACAACTTCGCTTTTTTCGCCGATTTTAACACTGGATAGAGTTAATATAAGGTTAAATATGAATTTCACTCACTTGTTTGCGGTCCTTTGCCGCGCTAGTTTCGGCGCAGTGATGCCCGACAAAGCGATGACTTTTTCTGGCGGCGGACCCCCCTGTGGTTGTTTTCTTATCACGACTGTGTCTCCAGACAACACCTACAAGCATTCGATGCTAAATTAGCCACACTTCAATTCATATCGCAAGCTTTTTCTATCAAAAACTCGAAAATTTCTTAGTGTCAGTTTTATTGATTTTATCTCACTCGCATAAAAATACGCGTAGTTATTCTATAACATAAGAAAATACTAAACATTTCTGATATGTTCACATTTCTAACTTGAAATCTAGGCAAAAATCGATCAATGTTATGTTGGAAATCAAGAACGCGGTGCCAACAGGGCACCATCGTGCACGAGGTAAAAGGAGAAAAGCTTAGGCCTATTTGTGTGTAAAGAAAATAATAATTATATTGGATTACCTGCTTCACTATCCCAGTTTTATAGGCTGGTGCTGGTGCACTCATTTTTAAATCAAAATATTACCTAGTTAACGTGATCGATGATTAACGACATAAAATTACTGATTTCGATTTTCGTCAGAGGAACGACTAGAACAGCAAGGTTGGCAGTTGTCAGTGGTACTTGGCGAAACGTGGCGGACTAACCAGTGTTCCCAGTATTGAAAAACAAAAGAAGATGTCGATTTAAAATCGAATAATCGCAATCGAAAGAAACCGATTAGTTTGAATTTGGATCTTACATTCTTGTTTGAGATTTTAATATTCATAATTCGTATAACATAGCAAAGAACAATAAATAATTTAAAATTCAAGAACTAAATACTTAATTAGTATGGTACAATTTACTATATAAAATTTTATTTTGTCAATAATAATAAAGTTTTAATTTTAGATGAGAAAATCGTCATATAACAATGAAAAATACCTGCAAGTACTTCAAAAAATTGTTACTTAGTAGAGTCTACCATTTGGACGGCTCATCCCAATAACACCAATTAAATGATATTCCCCTTTTATTCAGTCTGATCTAGATTTCCGAGGAAACAAAAATACGTACTGGATAGAATATTGTGGAATTCATTAGACCTAATAACAGAGGGCGCGGAGCAGTATACGGTATAAACAACTAAGTAAAAATAACTTTCTTTACATTTAATTTTTTTTCATCGTTAAAATGCAACGAATTTATATCTTCGAAAAATAGCCGTAGTGTTCCGAGATGCAACGATTATTCTACACGCACCATACAAAAAGTTGTTGGCCAAGATAAAAAAATATAATACGATGCGTTAATTATTTTTCATTCTCATAACAATAATTATGCCTAAATTGTAGATTCAATCGCATACCAAGGGCAAGAAGATCCTTCGATTTGAATCGAGTTGAAAATAATTTATGTTTTTTTCAATAATCGATATTATTAAGCACAGGTAACACCGTATTAACCCCAATTACTTTCACGTCTGAAACCAAAGCCGAAAAGCTTTCACCTCGACCTGGGAGAAAAAATATAGAGGTGTCGTGTTGTGGCAAAGAGGAAACAAACACAAGTAGTGTTTATATTCGAACATAGTCCGATATGCGTGACGCAGAAGAAGGGGTCACAAACTTTCAAAATAAAAATCATTTTTATGCAAACCTTTCATCCCCTCTTTGACCACTCTGAGAAGGTGACTTGTTAAGATTTTCAGGAAGTTTTAATAAACTAAATACCAGCTAAAACTTGTATACAGCCATCTTGACCTGAACTCTCCTTAATAGGGATAAAAATGTATTTCCCTTCTAATCCTTAAAATAAAAAAAAAAAAAACTAATTGGTAACTTCGGATTCGGATTCGGATGTTATTACCTATTTACTTTGAATTGGTTAGTATGACACCAGTTTCAGAAGTCGTTTTTATTTTGTTAATACTTTTTTTTGTTATAAATAATATAATCTCGAAGCTTTGTTTTAAGGTAGAAGGATCGAGGAGGTTTTCTATTCAGTCGCAGTAGTTTGTTATTCAGAACTATACATCATCAACAAACTCCCCTCCCAACGGGAAGGTTTACTCATAATCAACACGCCGCGCTGGGATTATGCGCCGGTTTTAGTATACGAAGTTATATTTTATTGACACTGGCCATTCGTTAATCATAGCCAAACTGAAATTCAAATATTTGAATATAGAACGGAAAATGTGATGTCAAAATGAATTGACCACTAATTATTTCCTTTCTCAGATGTGTAAAGCATGATTTGTATTATGTAGTATTTGCCAGTGTCGATAGTCGTTATTGTATTTTTTAAACCGATTTTAAGAATTGTGTTGAAGACGTGTTTTAATAATGGCCAATGCGGATTTTCGAAAGGATGTAATGGCAGTTCGCCCTCGCAGCGTCTATACAGCCCACTCTTATAATCAGGTACTTTTTAACTCTCATAATCATAAACAGCCAATTCATAGTCCGATGCAGATTTAAGGTTTAGTCCTACTACGCTGCTTTAATGCTGTTTAGCGGGCTATAAAATTTTTGCAGGTTTTATATTCTCTTCTAGGTACGGCAGTAAACAATACCAATGTGCTAAAATTCTCGTTGTCAGTAAATCTATAGGGCTTGTAATTTTAAGACCCGACTCTGGTATCGAACTTAGGACTCGTGATGCTCTGTCATACGAGCGAACCACCAACGAGGCGTTATTTGAAGATGCGAGGAATACAATTTTAATTTAATTTATTTAAGTTACGTTTGTATGCTATATAACCGAGTGTGGCACCAACGAACTTATTTATACATATAAAAATTACTCTTATATAAATGCGACCTATCAATAACATTATATTAGGAAACATTTCAGGAGGAATCAAGTTTATCTACTTTTCAAGACTACAGCAAGTTCCTTGAAGGCGGTCTAGGGCAAGCTGAGTTAGTAGGGGCGTCAGCATGGCAGCCACCGTGGAGGGCACCACTGCAACGCAAGGCCCCCTTCTACCCGGGTGATGATATTTACCATGCCGACACTTGGCGGGAATTGGAGGTTTGTACTTGGGTACCTCATAAAGTAATTTTATCAGACGATAGTTCCTACAATTTCTTAATGTTAATAAGCGCGGGAGTATCTCATCATAATATACAATGTGTAACAGAATTACGAAATAATATTGAAGTATGCATAAGTATATTTCATAAGGAATCTCCTTGTAAAAATATTAAATCAAAAAAAGCATATTTATTTTTCCATAAGTACAAAGAATTCAAAACATTTTAGTGTTTACTTATGACGACCCTATTGAAAATAAAAGACCGATTACGCGCAATGTACCTATGCTACGCGTCGCGTACCTAATGAAATGACAGGAGTCACATGATTTTAATTTTGCATGTGATGTTAGGGCTGTATCTGATTGCTTTCAGTAAAAATGGCAGTGGTTTACTCAAAATCTACTAGGTTTTCGATTTCGCAGAAAAGTCTCAGAGACAGTAGGTATATAATGAACCTCGTACAAAATATATGTATGTACCTCTAATCCTGTGAATTATTATTTCGGTTGTCACGTTGTACACGGTGTATAGCAACCGCATGCATGACTCATTGAGCTAAGGCATCCTTATGAGATACTCCACTTGCCTAGACATTTTTCACGCTATATAACTATATAATATACTAACGGACTCGGCAGCAGGAGTGACAAACACACGTAGAGAAGAATTGATATCTAAACTATAGCAATAACGTACTTGTTTAACGTACTTAGTTTGAGTAAGGAACGTTAAAGATTATGAGATGAGAGATTGACAGTGAAAATGTGTTGTTTTCAATTTCAACGGTAGGTAGACAGACAGTATTATCTGCATCGACAATGTTTGCTTTAGCGTCGATTTTTAGGGTTCTGGAACCAAAGGGCTCCTCCGCTGTTCGTCCGTTCGTCCGTCTGTTTGTCCGCCTGTAACCAGGCTGTATGTCATGAAACGTGGAAGTTACCGTAGTTCAAATTTTTACATAATATGATGTATTTGTATATTGCCGCTATGACAACAAATAGGTACCAGCTAAATAGCAGATATGGGAGCCCTCTAACATATTACTGCTATATTTTAGGGGGCTCCCATACAACAGATTTGATTTTATCGCCTTTTGGGCGTGGGCATTAACTATAAGTTAATGGTATGGAACCCGAGTCCGACTCGTGCTTGGCCGGTTTTTTCTTAAAAATAAAATTAACAGCTTATGATATGAGACGTTCTATGAAATTGTTTTTAACATTTTAATCATGGAAGGGAATTGAATTCAGAATTTTAATACGGACCTTCCAATTTTTTTGATAGAATGACTGTTTCGTCATTTTTTGCACCTATGGTATATTAGACACGTGCATGGATAAAAACTACGGAACGTAGTTCTACGAAGCCGTTCTAAAGTAAGGCCGCCATTACTTGAATAAAAGCGTCGCGTCATCATTATCTCCATTCATACTTACGGTACGTAGAGCGCTCTACGATGTTTATATACCTAATGTTGACGTGAAAAGCCTGTCGATAGATTTGTATCATTATCAACTTAATAAATGTCCTACCACTGAACAGCGGAAATTCCTTATTCCGGGCTATAATTAACTATTGACCGAGAATTTAACCCAAGTCTTCGAGTAGTCAATCACTCTGACAACTAAATATCATCAGCAATTGAAAGTAATCCGAAGTGTTCCGAAACCTAGGCAAGTTACCATTTTGATCATTTCGATTTTTCGTAAACCTTTTTTTTGGCTTGGTGGAAAAGCTTTAGTGCTACCTCCGATCCTTGGGCAGGACGGAGGTTATGTGGCACTCCCCCTTCTAAAGTATACCCAAACTAAAAACCACGCCGGCATGTCTCTCTTGTTGGTTTTGTCCAACTCTACCAACCAATCCAACCGATTGCTGGGGCTCCGCTGACAAGGAGGGGATCAGGACGGCTTGAACCTCCCCCTTAGAGACCGTAGAGAGGCTTGTGTAGTGACGGGTAGATAAGGGCACTGCAAACCTTAGGTTTGATACGTCATTTTGATACGTCATTTTACTAAAATCCAACACAATCGTCGTTTAGATTTCACGTTCCACCAACGACTTCTGAACCATTTATTGCTGGGGTCTCTCAGGTTTTCTCAACGCTCAATTAGATGTCATAATTGATGGGACCAGGTGTTCCTATACTCACAACGGCAATCACACCTTTTAGACAGGAACACAGCCTTGCAACAATGCTGCTTAGCGGCAGAAATAAACATGGTGGTAGTACTTCCTCGGACAAGCTATGTCACAAAGCAAATTACTGATTCAAAAAATATTTCTATATTTGTCAAGGTGTACCCAGTACCGAGTTGGTAAAGGATCCGTCACATCTTAGGAGGTATAGTGCTTATACTCCTTTGCTACTTAAGCATGAACATGCTCTCCGGTGCGTATTCTATGCGGAGACGACGTGTAAAGTGTTATCGTCTAAGGAGCTGTTTTGAAAAGGAAACTCTGTCTTGTACTTTTAATTTTTTTTTTACTTTAAATTTTATTGCGGTGAGCCCCGAGGGTGTCGAATTTCAATGAAAATTTTTCACTTGTCACAGTATATATCGAGTCATTACCGCCAACTTGGTGTAGGCGACAAAACACAAATTTTACATGAGAAAGATTTATCAAATTTTTTTACAGATAAATTTAGCATATTATATTATACTATTTCAATTTGACAGACAAAGTATTTAAATTAAAAACCTACTTACTACTTTTGTTTTGTCAGCTTATTGTTCGATTTTTACTTCATTGCTTATTTCTATACAAGATACGTAGAAAACGAATACCTTATACCGATACGTTCGTTGAGCTCCTTTACAGGACAAGTCTGAAACTCAGTATTAGCAAAACGTCAAACGTCTCCTTTTTCTTTGGCACTTTAGACTAAAGTAAAGATACAAATATATAACTACAAAACAAATATTTAACTGTTTATAGAAACAACGGATACTTCATTGGTAATTTTATTTTCATTCTTTGCTTTAGGTTACGGATGGTATTGGAGGCGCCACCTACAATGTCTCCGTGACGCCTCACGGCACTGTCTGCATGCGTCTGAGGGATCGAGTCAAGTTAGTTAATTATAAGTACCTAAGCCCGCTGTTAACAACCAGCCTCGTTTTGGACCTACAATAAAACTATTTCATTGATTGGAATAGGCGGGTCGCTATTTGTCTATATAACGCTTACTGATGCGTCCCATAAACATATATTGAATTCCTCCAGGGTGGACATGACAATTGACGGAGCAGTGCGACTTACCAACGCCAAGAACAACATAATCCTTGCACTGTCGCGTTCTGGTGCCTCGGCTGCACTGATCCATCCGAACGGACGTGTCCACCAGTATGGGTCGCGAGTTGAGATACAGGCTCGCCAACAGCAGGGGAATAACAAGTAAGCCTCTACTTTTTAGCCAAAATAACCTCCTAAAGGATTTCGATTAGGTTTTTACGGCGACAACAATCTTGACCCTCACAGTTCGTTCTTTCCAAAATCAAATACATGACATACTTCTGGTCTGGTCTGGTCTTGCATATTTTTGAAAGGACTTTAACGAACGTGTTTAACAGTACGGGTCTCGAGTAATTGTGGTACCGGCCTGCTACCAGAATGGGTATAAAAAGTACTTAGTTTTTTCTCCGAAGAGAATTCTGACTTAGGCACTAAAAATAAGTTGACTTACAAAACTATGTACTCTTATTCTATGAAGAGTATGTGGGATATATAAATAAGTAGTCAGCCATGATATTATGAAACGCAAAGACAATAATACCTATAACTAGCGGATTCCATCGACTTGGTCTGCGTAGAATTTCTAATTATACGGAAGTTATGCCGAGGAGTCTTTGCAGAGAGCAAGATAAGGGTAACCACTGTTATCTTTATTGCTTGGTCTTATGTCTCGTGTTTGTTTTAAATAAACAAAGTACTTATCCATATGTAATGATTGCTTACGTCCATTTAATAATAAGTATTTTCATCATTAGGGTATATGAACATAACTTTAAAATGTAATACAACTTATGAGAACAATCTTCCTTTAAATATCAAAAAAAATGCATGAAAATACCGTAGAAAACGACCAAAGAAAAATATAGATACGCAATTTAGGTAGGTATAATTTAGAAACTCCTAGTTAACAGAACTCGGTTGACATCGCTATAACTGTGTCATTAATTAATTGATGTAACTTTAACGCTACGATATCAGACTGCTACGGCAGCAGAACCAGTGCTTTAGAATTAGGTATTCAGTCAATTTACATTCAGAACACTGTTATTGACATTGTATGACCCCAGCGACGTTCCAGTTAGTATTCAATTATGCCCTAATAGTAGAACATCGATTCCAACTGTGGGTACTGAGAAACCTAGCACACCACAGAACATTCCTTGCAAAGCCTTGTTGCATAATCCTACTGGCTGGTGGTCTAAGTGCGTCCTTGCTTTGGTCCGGTTTGGTGGGAGGCTTCGGCAGGGCTACACCATCGACAAAGACGTGCCTACAAGCGATTAAGCGTTTCAGTATGATGCCGCGTAGATACCAATCGGTAATTACCTGATGAGATTACAGTCAACGGCCCAATTGTAGTGAAATAAAAAATAAAATTCCCAAATTCGTCTCAGCAGTTTTAAACATTAGCCAGAACCAACAGACATGCAAGTAGTCAAAAGCTATCCTTTTAATAATTAATTTAAGACACGAGGCTGCTTTTATTTGATATCGTTTATTTCGGGTTTCGTAAAAATCACTCGAGAGCAGTTTGTTTTCAGATCGTATCCTATGACTGTCTCCGAGATGAAGTCTTTGTTAAATATAGAGACTTGAAGCTTGTCATAAGTTATTAAGGCATATGATATAAAATCCTAAATATTGTATAAGTATGTGGATAAGATTAAGTTAAATATTATAAAAAGTATATCAAGCTAGCTTTTCCTAAACAATTTATGTCTATTTCCATAGCGCAAGCTTTTAACGTACTTTACGTTTACGTTTATGGTGTCAAGTTACAAAAAAATTGGTGCAGTGGTTGAGGCAAACATATGTACTAAACAAACAGACACACTTTCGCATTTATAATATTGTTATGTATGCATAGAATGTTTATTCAATTCAATTAATTCATATTACAATTTTTATACTTTAGTAAAATGAACCAGCGCTCGCCCGATACCCAAAACCGCGTCGATTTTAATTAAATCACGCCGAAAATTCCGACATACGAGTAGTAGGTAGGTACAGACTGTAGGGAGGAGGTTTTAAACTGAAACCACATGGACTGAGCTTTTTTAATTGGATGTTTGACCCGACGTAGCGCGGCGACGCGTATATTGCGTTACGCCGCGCCGTGACGCTCTGTAGCGAATTTCTAAAATAAATTGAAACATAACATGGAGGATTTATTCAGAATTCACTTACTAACACAAGGTGTCCTTACATTCACACTAAATGCAATGACAATGAAAAACAAGAACAAAGGAGTTGTAAATGTTAATTTGAAAAAAAAAGATCGGTTTTACGGTTTTAATAGATAATTTAAAAGTTTCTTAGAACATTTATTGATGCAAAACGGTTGACAGATTGAAGGCATATAGTTAGCATCATTACATGACTAGCAAAGGTTTTTATTTATTTTTTTCCGTTGTAAGGCTATAGCTGCTGACTAGGGAAAAGCACGGCTAGCACGGGCAGGAAACAATTCATCTTTTTGTGCCATCCTGACGTTCACGAAAGGAGAAGTTTATTGCCGCCTGTTATTAGGATATTATTTCCATCCACGATCCGTGATTCGTCTTATCGCTAGGTTTGTCAAAGTCAAAGCCAAAAATATCTTTATTCAAGTAGGCTCATTAGGGTGGCACTTTCGATGCGTACATAAGAATTACACGGTAGTGAGATGATGACGATAACACATTCGTAAACTTAAAACTAAAGCTACGAGGGTTCCAAAAGCATCCTGGTCTAAGAAGAAGCCCACAACAACAGCCGGGTGTTTTTTTTTTGTTATCACCATCTCACAATGTCGTTTAAAATTATTAGAAGAGCAACCTGGTTGGAGCAATAATTCACACCCAAGCTTTTTTATCGATTACGTAGTCCTTTATACTATGTATAATAGGACTTTTCTATAAGCTTACGTTCAATACAAACTTTGAACTTTTTAAGAGACATCTCCAAGATGTCAATGGGTAGTTTATTGTAGAATTGTATGCAATTTCCTTTAAACGAATTATGCATTTTATGTAACCTAGTATATTGCACTGTAAGTTTATTCTTACTTCTAATGTGTAAATTATTGCAGTCACATTTTTTCTTAAATTTAGAAATGTTCTTATGAACTTATTTGCATATACTTAATATTAGAAGAGCACCCTCGACTTCTCCAGGATCCCTTCAAAAGATCTTAGTCTGATGAAAATGGGGACCACGTGTAAATAAAAAATATATTTTAAATTCTTTTAATCAATGTCATAATTATGAGGCAGGTAATAAGTATTTTAAGAAATATACCTAACCGAAATTAAAACCTATTTAAAAGGGTAAAAAAAAAGGCTGGCGGTTTGAGATAACGAAATTTGAATTATATGTTTAGTCTTTAGTACTATCAGATGTTAGTGATAATGATCTTAAACTTTCCTCCATGCCTTGAAGAACAAGGCTTTTCATGCCTTCAAGGAAAGTTAAAGATCAAAGTAGTGCTTCCTAAGTCATGGGTGCATTTATCGGCTTTCACGCTAACAATTAATATTGCGATTCTAGTCCAATGCACTTACATATAGATTCCCATTTAATGTAAAGTCAAAGGGATAACGTGCCCGAGGGGGGTGCCTTTGTGCTCTGGCGCTTTGTGAATACACGATATGACTTCCTCGTCAGTGAGTTTCATTGTCGTTCGGTGTATAGGTATTTATTTCATAAGATGTGTTAGCAGTGTTCAGGAAGCTAGTACAGGATTTATTGATTAATTAGCTGTGGTCCGGGTTCTTCACTCATCCCGTGGAAACCGTTTGGTGTTTTTACACATCCCGCGGAAAAAATTTGGTTTACTATCATAATGTTACTCTCCGTCCTGTCAAATAACAAAAATCAAGTTAAGTAAGGACAAAGAAATAAATAAACAAACACATTTTGGCATTTATAATATGAGTTAGGTATACCACAACAAAGGACTATAAAGGATACTATTACAAAGAATTTATAATGGAAATATTTCATTAGGACCTTATTTCACTTAGTGGTCAAATGATTATTGCACGCCTCATAAGCGAAGCGTTGAGGTTGTGCTCTACTCTCGACATTTCAAAAAAAGCAGTTTTCTCGAAACTGAAATTGATTTTTTGTTATTTATATTGCACTTACAGGTTAATTTGAGTACACTAATATCAAGTCAAATAATTTGTCAGGCACATAAAATACATTTCAATAACAATTTTTTTGTTTAACATAGTAAATAATAACATTAAACATAATCTTTTCTGGACGTCCGTGTATGGGCGGGTGTATGTGGCATCAAAATTTGGTCGAAAAAATGATCGTATCGGAATATTTTTTTTTTAATTATCTAAAGTAACACATGACATAATTTCTTAGTTAATATGAGCGTTCAATTCACTGTCGTTAAATCTCCATGTAATTATTCTAGCTAATATTAATTGTAACTTTCAATGTGCAATCATTATGACATTCCCGTGTCTTGTTTACAAAAAATGAATAATAATTAATATGATAAAAAAAAATTGTAATGAGCATTGAAAGTTTCAGTTAAAAAAAAAAACAATTTTATTGTGAAAAAAATGAGATTATGAGGCGTGCACTTTTGGATTTTCCAAATTTTTAAAACTGCCTTAAAAATAATAGTGTTTAGCTGAGCCATTGAAATGATTTCGATGAAATTTGGCATACGATCGAGTCCTGCAGATGGAAATACTCTTAGTATAAAGTTTATCCCGGAAAAGATGCTGGTAAAATTTAGCCGCGGGTCTTAAAGAAATAGCTTTGGTTATCTATGCATGGCTTGAGCGCCTAACTTATCTTGGTTGAAATTTTACATATAAATTGTTTGAGACGGATAGCATGCATTTTCTCCCGAGAAACTAAAGCGTCATCAAATCAAAAAGAATAAGGGTTAAATTTATAGGAACTCAAAGTAAACGCGGATAAAACTTACATACATAACAGTTTTTAACTGATTTACTTCATAGTAATTTATAGACGTATTTGCTTTATTCTTTTTCTGTTTTGTTCAACAGAGGTTCTGTTGAACAAAACAGAATTCCGAAATTCCAGGTAACGTAACTCTCAAATCAAAACATCTCTCAGACCGCGTATCTTTCTGCGTGTCTGTCTGTCTGTCTGTCTGTCTGTCTGTCTGTCTGTCTGTCTGTCTGTCTGTCTGTCTGTCTGTCTGTCTGTCTGTCTGTCTGTCTGTCTGTCTGTCTGCCTGCCTGCCTGCCTGCCTGCCTGCCTGTATGTATGTCTGTCAGTGTGTTTGTCTGTCTCTATGTCATGTCTGTCTGTCTTTCTGTCTGTCTGTCTGTCTGTCTGTCTGTCTGTCTGTCTGTCTGTCTGTCTGTCTGTCTGTCTGTCTGTCTGTCTGTCTGTCTGTCTGTCTGTCTGTCTGTCTGTCTGTATGTCTGCCTGTATGTCTGTCTTTCAGTGTGTCTGTATGTCAGTGTGTCTGTCTGTATGTCCGTCTTTTAGTGTGTTTGTCTGTCAGTGTGTATGCTGTGTGTGTATCTGTCTGTTAGTGTGTCTGACTGTGTGTGTGTCTGTGTGACTGTGTATGCGTCTGCTCGTGTGCCTAGTCCACCGATAAGATTTTTTTTGTTTGAAAGGAGTCTGGAGTGTTCTTAGCTATCTGTTATGAAAATCTGTTTAAGATGGCTGCCGCCACAAAATGGCGGATAACATTCTTTAACACAACTCTATCAATGTGGAGATCAAATGAGTTTACTAGTAATTGGCTTTTCTAGTGGAATACTATGTCAAAGTTCAAGTCCAAGATGGCCACCACCACAAAATGTCGATTTACTTATTATTTCACCACTCTCTCAAATGCTGTCTGGTACAAAAATGAACATTGAAGTCTGGGGTTTTCTGCATTATTATTTTCTTGATTTTTTCATCGTTTAAAAAAATCTCAATATAACGAATTCCCCTAGGTACGCCAAAATGTGGTACAAGGGAGTGTCGTTCACCGCGGAGCAGTGCGCGCTGGTGTACTTAGTGGACGCTGCGGGCACTCGTACCACCACGGACACCTTCCTCGACATGAGCCAGGACTTCACGCTCAACGTGTTCTATAAGTGAGTGCAATTGTATTTTAACCGACTTCCATCAAAAAGGTGGCTGCTATGTTTTCAAATGTTTTGTTTTTCTGGGATTTTTTTTCTTTGATAGAGGTGTATACCGAAACTGGCCTATTCAATTTCATAGAGATCTAATGAAGAGACAGACAACGGGTTTCTAAGAATGGCACATTGTATTCCGTTATGTATTAAGCTTTATTTTGATCAATAAAGGAAAGGAAATCAAAAATGACAGCAAATGAACAGCGATTGCTTGTATCGTATGCAATAATAATGCATAGTAATGAATATGCATTATTTACGCAATCAGACGACATAACATGACACCTGTATACTCGAAAAGGTCACGCAGATGTATTCAGTATAGCGGGGTACACCCACTTTTTCTTTCAAAGCAAAAGTAGTAATTGCATATTTTTCGCGAAAGAAAGGTAATTGTAGCACATAGGATTCAAGCTTGATTTATACATAAATTTCCAAAGTAAGAAGAAGAAAATGGTGTAATTTATATCTCCTTTTTTCCGAATATCGATCAAATTATTTCAAAGATACTTTTGTCTTTATACTTAATAGTTGGTAGCTGTTGCTCGCGGCTTTGTCTGCCTTTATTAGAAGGTGTACTAGTTCGACAGATATTTTTACATTTGAAAAAATCGGGTGAAGCTTATCTCTAAATACAATTGTTTTGTTTCAGCGTAGTCCTTACATTTTTTTGAAGTAGCGATAATATCTTATTGTCTAATGGAATGGAATGAATTAAAAAGTATTTTACTGTTATTACCCATGCCGAAACCCTAATTATTTAAATAAGAAAGATTGCCAAGTTAGAAAGCTCTCACTACCGTATAAACTATATTATAGAGTTTAGTGATAGCGTAAAGCCACTTCAAATTTTCACCGTCCATTCAATCCCAACCTTTTTGAAATGCATTGTCATCATGATCAACCCGCAATCGGCACAATTCAGGGCACGGGTCGTCTCCTCTAAGAATGGGGAGGGTTTAGGCCATAGTCTACCACGCTGGTCAAGTGCAGATTGGCAGACTTCACACACCTTAGAGAATGTTATGGAGAACTCTCAGGCATGCAGGTTTCCTCACGATGGTTTCCTTCACCGTTAAAGCAAGTGATATTTTGAATTGCATTAATTAAAAACGCACTTAAGTCCGAAAAGTTATAGGTTGGTGCCGGGGATAAAAGTCAAACTAACTCGTCACGAAAGGGAAGCCGAAGCATTATCCACTATTGATTCAAAATTAATACAATACAAATTTAATTTAATTTAATAACATAAATTTAATAGACTAACTATATTCAACAGAGGTCCTATATTCGATATTAGGGTTACATGGCGGTGGCGTCTGAGCAGACCACCTTGGTAGACACCTACTTCGAGCAGTTACAAGTACATACGATATAGGAACGTTACGTTATAGACCAGGTTTAGTCTGCCACTGACTTAATTATTATCGGTAGTTCGAAAGTCCATATTCTGCCGAGACTTTAAAGAAAATTGACGTGGAGTGGCTAAACTTTGTATGGAGAATGAAATGATTTTACAATTGCCAGCGGCGCTCAGGCGTCTGAACGAGATCACAAAGAGTTTTCATCGCCGCGAGTGTTTGCTGGAGTCGCGTTCACGTTCCAAGTTCCAAGAGCTATTGTGTTTTTCCACTTCGTTTTAAATGCAACATGAATTTGTGATTTTTTATTTGCATGCATTTTTCTTGCATTATTTCATTATTTTTATCTTATTGTTTTAAAAATCAATTCTGAACAAGATGATTAATGTTATGATGCGGGTAATGTTACTCATATCTGTTTTATTTTTCGATCACGTGAGCTGTGCGAATACAAAAACATCGGCACAGTTATAGATATCCGTAAGTACAGTTGTGCAAGATAGTGTCCCTGCTGCTGAAAAGAGCCGAATAAATAAATTATAAACATAAAGACCTCAGTGTGAGAGGGGTCTACAATTACCCCAACTTCCATAAAGAGATTAAATCCCACCGATAGTAATAACATTTCACGTGAAGTTAGTTGCCAGGACGCGCAAGAGTGCATAATGCTTAACTGTTAAAAAATTAAATCTTTAGTATACCCGATTTTTTTTCTTGTAATTTCAATTCAATTAATATTTGGATATAAAAGAAGTAAAAGATACTTTGTAACGTATGATGTATGAACCTGGCTAAGTTTGTTGCGGAACCTGAACTAAGAAGAGCTTCTTAGTTCAGGGAAGCGTTTGGAACCCTAGCTTTAGTTTTAAGTTAACTAATGTGGTTATCATCATCACCTCGCAATATCTGTAAATTCCTCAAGAGCCTATCAGATAGTTCTAGGTGAAAAAGATTTTTTAAATTTAAATTTAAGAGAGTTGCATCACGATTGCCTTCCCGGCATTACGGGTTGATTTGACTGTTGTGTGTCTATTAAAAAAGCACACTTACTGAGATCCATAATTGCTTGCAGCGAGTCTCGCCACGGGCCGTCGTATGTCAACGAAGCCCTCACTCTGCTCCAAGCGGTGCAGTACTGGCTAACTGACGACGGCATCGATAACTGGATTATAAACAACGTGCGCGTCAGCCAGACCTCTGATGGACTTGTCCGGTAATTTCTTCATTCACTCGTGCTTGTATCTCATGTTAATCAAACCCTTGTTGACAAAGTACCATGGAAACATTATGATTTGAAAAAAAAGTCAACTTGGTCGTGAAAATACTTTAGGTACTTCAAAATACTCTAGTTTTACCGGAGTATTTCTAGAGTACTTCGACGAATTCTTATGGAAGCATTTGTCTGTTTCACCCGACAGACAGACGTGCTGTTAAGATGCTGATGTGACGAACCCTTAACAGTTTAAAAAAAATCAAAAAGAAATACCAACCAATTGCGAAAATTACCTAAGATTCAAGTTCATATGATGATTATTATTTATTAATTATTTTTTTTTAATTTAGTTTGCAAAACTGACAATCAACTGCTTACTCTAATATAAACTATAGCATTATTTGGCATGTGTGTAATTGTGCCTTCTCGATGCGAACAAAGCATGCAAATCCGCTGGGTACATCAGGCTGCAGTAAACAGCTAAAAAAATAGCTAATTTAAACATAAAAAATATATAAATTACTAAGAAAAGAAAAACGATATTATGGAAATTAAAATTACTTAAGCAATTACCAATTTTTTAACTTATAATTACAATACCTGAGCTAATTATTTTGTTAATGAAGGGTTAGTGGTTTAGCCGAGCAAACTATGCAAGTTTTTTTTTATTAAAAATTACATAAATATCGGTTTTGACCCATTTAGGTTCAGAATTGAATTGAATTCAATCAGTCAAAATGTTATTAATATCAGCCGAATGCTTCAGCCGTGCATTTAATGTAAGCTATAATCCGTTGCATGCATTTAATGTAAATCTGTGTCTTTTTTTTAATTTACAAGATAAACTGCAATGGTACAAAAGGCTAACTTGAAACTTAGTATTCTCTACCAGTCAATCTTGGTTAATTCAAAATGTACCAAATTTCCTTTTACCGTTCATAATATTAGTACGGAGTTAATAGATATATATAGGTACACAAGGTTTACCCTTGTACGGACACAGCTAGTTAGACGATATAAGTACCTAACAATCCACGAGAAGAGGTGTCAGGTCATCTTTCAATAATCTGATTGTTGGTTCGTTCGTGTGCACGGTCTTGATAGAAATGTTTGTGAAAACGGATGACGCTATTTGTAGATGCATCCAATGGTCCCCTAATTTGCAAACCACGATGATGATACTTGTATATAATTAAAACTTGTTTAAAGAAAAAGCTTCAGTGAATTTTGTATATTTATTGTAGGATAATGAATAAAAAAGTTCTTGGCCTACATTAAAAGTAGGCCTCGAACTCGTGGCCACATTATGACCTGGGCTTTTGTACCTACTTTATTACATTGGGGTGATCTTGGATAGGACTTTATCGGGCCCCATTTTGCGCACCCCACGTTACCATTAGTCACAGTAAAATTGCTGTTTCGTCGGTCCCTTTTCATGGGTTATCTACTTAATTTAGATGCTAATAACAATGGATAGGAGGGCAGTGTGGCCTAATTGCGATAATTTAAAGAAAAAAAAAGAATGTCTGCTCACCGTTACATACTTTGTCAGCAAGTATGTAACTGCATTATTGATTTGGAGAATTGAATATAATTTCAAGTAAAGGTTTATTTGACTATTCATATAGGTACATCTAATGCGGTGTATAGTAGTGAAGGACTTTTGGCTTCCTTGCTTATCGACCCCAGCACGCACCTCATAACTTTTCGGATTGATGTGTGGTTTTAAGCAGCAATGAAATGTTGCAGACTTTGGTTTACGTTTGCGCTTTTGCAACTAGGCAAACCAAAAACCGTTCACCATGATTGAAGTCGTTTGCGCCCACAGAGGCTTTACAACCTACGAACAAGTCATACTCCCAACTAACAACGTCGGATCTGAACTTTGCCTTTATAAGTTAAAAAAACCAAATGTGTTCAAATAATTCATTGCAGAAAGCTTAATGATGAATAATTTACATGAAACTAATTTCAAAATTCAAGATTGTACAAGAAACATTTATTTTATTTATTCTTAAGACACCAGCTATTTGTAATTGTAACAAAATTCATAAAAATTTAATATTTACTTAGAATTACGGATTCTGTCTAGTGCCATTTATAGAGTAGGTAATTCATGAACGGCTTTCCTTTGAATTTTTGGGTATTGCGGGTTGTCAAAAGGCTGTGGCGATTGGCGTGGCTTCAGGTGTCATTGTAAATGGCGACGGGCCACGGTATTTAGCGAATTGTAGCATGTGGCGGCCACCAGCGACAACCTTGTGCGGGCTAGTCTATATAAAATGTATGAAAACTACAGAAAACGCCGCCGGTAGCAGCGTTTTGTGGTTGCGGCCCGTGTACGGCGACACTTGTCACCTCTCGTTGGTCGCGCTTTATTCTGTGAGAAACATGTAGTAATTTTCTGTACTGGCAGGGTACATCGATGCAGTCACAAGTACCAACTGCGTACGAGCCCTAGCAACGGATCGGCGTCCATCACTAGCCCCTTTCTACATTGCACAGCTTCGCTTGGACAAACTCAGCATCTGTTTGTAAGGTAAGATATTAGTTGCGCGTTATGTAAAAAAGAAGATACCAGGCGACTAAAGTTTTTTCAGTAAGTGCAATAGATACTATGCCATTGAATGCCATTACATCTAAACAAAACATCGAAAAAGAATTTAATTAGCTTAAAGAATAGTTTTTTATTACCTAGGCGATTAAAAAACATAGTATTCATTATATTAACATTTTATATATCTAATAATAAATCTCGATTCTCGAGAGAACTCACCTCAGTTTATATGGAAGCTAATATTGTCTTATTTCTATTATAATTATTGTCAGCCAATAACATAGAATTTTAAGTAAACTTTTATTTTCTATATAAAAATAAAAACTTCGCAGGCCAATTTACTATTTTATTCTCTAAGTGTTTTTTCTAATAAATAACTAGCAGGTACCTTACATGGCTTTACTAATAAATCCAGAATTATCAACAATAAGTCAAAGTCCGAATTCTAAGTTGTGCCTAAGCATATGAAACAATTCATAGCTATATTAATCGATGTTTTTGTCAACATAGAAAAGCAACTGACTTATCTTTAAAAAAAATCTTAGGTGAAACAAACAAATAATTTTTAATTGTTAATTTGCGGGAAATTCATGATATATTATGGAAATTAAGCTTAATTTGCTATAGTCCGCGAAAAGCAGGAGAATCTGTACGTTGTAATTTATAATTTCTTTAATCTTTATACTCCACACCAAACAGATCTAATAATTGTTAAGTCTCGTAAGTGTAATGATTGTAATCTTAACAATTACTTATTGTAAAGTCAACATCTGAGGATGCTCCGGTTTCGGAGCGATACGTGCATACAGGGTACATTGATGAAGATCTGTTTGGTGTGGAGTATAAGGATTGAAGAAATTATAAATTATACCTTACAGCAAACCTATAGCAAATTAAGCTTAATGTTCATAAGTGTGTCGATTACCGTTGCTTGCGAGTACAATGCACTTTGCGATCTCTGAGGGAATCTCCACCGGCGATGTTGCTATGTGCATTTGTAAATGAGCGTATTGTTGGCAGGCGTGGAGAAAGGCGCATGCATTTCGACGGCAACTCCTTCATAGTCCGCAACGGAGGCCACTCGGCGGGCTTCGACGACAAGAATCAACTAAAGGTGTATTAATACCAATAGCTTTACCTACCTCTGCATTTAGTGGCTAACGCAGGCGACCGACTGTAATCGGCCCGATTAGGCTCTGATAATAAAACATATTTTACAGTACATTACTGCAGCGGCCAGTAACTACCACAGATTCCTATGGATTTTCATACAATTTTTGCGGAGCGCCGCGCTGCTCACATGTTTAGTAAAGTAATTTCGATTTATTTCGAAGAAGTTGACAAAATAGAGCTCAAATTTGCTCAAGCATGTTTGAGGAAAAGCGCAAAATCTGTATCAAAATATAGTAATTATTATTTATGGATATCAAGTTCTATAACATAGTTACGCTAAATCAGAAATATTAAAAAGTATTAAGTAGTGGTACCTATGGACTTCATTATTGGATTTCTTATTTCGTTTCCACTGCTTATCATAATTTTTATATTATTAAAAAAGCTATATTATCATACCGGGTTAGATCTATGCCCGAACACTGAGGAGAACGGAGTGCAGGCATTATTTATTATCTGGAGATTATCTACCTCTAATAAACGGTCACCGACAAAAGCCGTCCATTAATCATCCATATCCAATAACAGTCCACTGCTGGACTAAAGGCCTCTTCCAAGAGGCCTTCCTCTTGCCCAAAATCGCAGTAGATAGTAGAAGCAGCACGGAGGACGCTGTTGCCCGTTCTCCGATACATTTCCTTTGGCCCCGGAAGACACTCGCGGGATGATAGAGGAGGTGACACTGTACTCTGCCGTGAGCACATGGCAAATTCATTGCTTGGCATATATCTGTAATTGACTAGGTAAGGTAAAGTCGGTAGTCTGCGTTAGGTCTTTTTAGTTTTTATACAATAACGACAATTCTAATCATTGTTTAGCCAATGTCGAATGTTGTACAGAACTCTGTCGGCCCTCATAATATCTGCCACTGAAATAATTTATTTAATGATTTCCCTTTGATTTTTTTGTAAAACTAATGCATCAAGTCCAGGTAAAGTCTGGGTGAATCTTTTTTTTTATACTCAATCGATACAATGCAGCAGTTTTTGTATTACTTTTAAAATAATTAATATCTATTTCAATATGAACATCGCTAGCGCGTAATAAATATGTAAACACAAGCTTTGTAATAGCGATATAAAAGGCTTATGCTGAAGAAGGATTGTTAGTGTAAATAAAAAAAAATATTCAGGTTTCGAAGTTGTTGATAATCACCGTTGACCCTATAGTGTTAATGACCAACAAAAAAGTGTTTATCGCCTTAATTGTACTCATCAACCATACATTAAAAGCACATTTAATAGTAAATAAGACTACAGTTGTATACTTAGATCGATCCGTACCTACTGAATTCATTGTAATACCTAATTCGTTATTTTTTATGACTTTACCTCTTAACAGTACCTATTCCCAGTGCAGTACTAAATCGTATTTACACTTTATAAAAGATGTTTAGATTTTTTATAACTGTATTTCAATTAACGTGCTGTTTGATTAATAATTATTCGAAACGATGTTTTAATAATATTTGATGGTATGTGTTTCTAGAAATGTCTAGGCTTTAATCCAATTTTAAATGATTTTATACATTACTATTAGTTAGGCTAGAGACACACGTGAGCGGAAAATCGCGTCGGAATTCTGCTAAATCGTACCATAATATTACGCAAGCGTCATACTGGCGCGGTAAAGACATTCGTGCGTGACATTCCATGCGCCCGTGACATTACCACATTGCCTCGGAATTACACTTCTACCCTAGAGGTAGTGTAAATTTTAAAAAATTCTTGTAGTTTGTTTGTATTATGTTCGAAATGGAAATATTTATGATTGAGATACAGTCACGTTTGAGAGCTTAGTTTAAGAAGTGGATCTAATTGTAGATCTTTTCTGATAACATTCCATAACTTACTCTAGAGGCATACGTGAGCGGTAAATCACAACTAAATTTGGCTGCGTTCAGGTTGCTTATTAAAATATGATATTCATCATCTACTATAAAGACACTGTAAGACATCTGTAGACATCATCTACTAAAAGACACGCGGTAACCATACCGCGTGTCTTTTAGTGTGCCCCTGGCATTGTCACACTGCGGATTGCGGAATTGTCTATTTCAATTTGTAAACACAACACAACAGCTGCAACCAACGCTGCTGTTGAACTTTACGTTCTGGTAATGTTTGCGTTTTGGTTTGTTGAGTTGTCGTTTGGTCAATTTCTTCATACTCTTTATTGGAACACGAAAATATGTTAAGAAAAAGAAAAAAGTAGACACTTAAAGTAGAAGAATGCAAAAGGCGGCTTTTTCACTAAGTAGCTATCTCTGCCAGCCTGGCATTATGGTAACGAAAGTGAAAAGAACAGAATACCGCGCATCAAAATTCCGCCACATTTGTCCCTAGCCTTAGAATTCTGCTAACGAATTGAATTGTTTAACAACTCATTGAATTACTAAGATTTTGAAAGAGTTTGCCACATTTAGTTAGCATTTACAGCGAAACCTTCATCCACTTCAGTATGAATCAAGATCATTTGAAAGATTGTAAAATCGACATTTCACTACATCCTAATTTTACTTGACTTTGGTAGATACACTAATATTTTGGAAATTGTGACTTGTAGCATTAGTTTTAATACCTATGTGTAAAACTTCAAGTAAGAGAAGTATAAAATATGTTATTATTTAATAAAATATTTCATTTAACCCTTTGCTATTTTAATTAATGAAATCCGTTTGGTTACGAACATCAGAAATAATTGATAATTATTTTACAGATTCGAAAAATGATGTGAGCTAGTTATTTGTGCTGAGAAAAATTGCGCAAAGCTTGTTTGAATGTGAGCTTTGTCCCGCACATGTACGGCTTTGCACTCCACCGGCTTTTACTCGTCGAGTTGAGTATGAAGTAATAGCCCGAGGGGCCGTAGGCAATTTTATGGAAATGCTTGATAAAGGCCGAACGTTTGTAATATATCTAGGTACTCTGTAAGTATCCTTACCTGAGTATGGTAACTGCACATGTAGTAAGGTGGCTCTCCAAGTTTATAGACCGCTCGCGTTGGGTTATTGAAGCTCTTTATTCGACGAAGAAAGTTAGTCGATAAATTCAGTTTCGCAGATTGATCTACTATCTTATTACATTAGCGGGAAAATTCGGGTTCGGCTGCTGCTGTTATAAGTATAAAACAAAGTCGCTTCCCTAATCTGTCTGTCCTTATATATGCTCAGATCTTTAAAACCACGCAATGGATTATGATGCGGTTTTTTTTTTTCAAGGTCTTATTCAATTCTATAATTTTAAAACATTTTTATTTTCATCCACATGATGTTATTAGCCGATCCCGTGTTCCGATTCGATCCGTGTTAATGTTTATGATCTAATCTCACTGACCTCTAGTATATATTTAAAGATTAGTGCCTTTCATGAGAGAAGAGGCCTTAGCGCTCAGCAGTGGAAAGAAATTCAAAAATTTCTTTTACTACTATTCTTCATACTATACATTACAATTTAGAGATGATTAGATTGGTCTAATTTTGACAGAAGCATTTTGAAAAATTTTGACTGTCGCAAATATTATTTTCGTAATGACATTTTTCTGTGACTTGGCCAAGGCTTTTGATTGTGTTCAACATGAAACATTAATCAGAAAATTACACCACTATTGAATTCGGGGTATAACTCTATTTTAAAGATTTCCTACCTTAATGATAGAGTTCAAAAGTTGTATGTGAATGGAAAGCGATTTACAGGGTTATTTGTAAAAATCGGTGTCCCTCAGGGATCTGTATTAGAACCTTTTCTGTTCCTCATTTACATGAATGACCTTCCTTAACTTACTAAAGACAATCAAGGGATAGTATTGTATGTTGACAATACATCACGGATTTTTAAAATTAAACGACGTGAAAGAAATCTTGAAGATGTAAATAAATGCGAATAATTCAGGCTAATAATTTAGCTCTTAAAGGATAAATTTGGGAATAACGTTAGATGCTTACAACAGAGATTATACAAAAATAAGAAAATCTGCAATTATACTTGCGGATTTTATATGATTTATATCCAATTGTTATTAAAAATTATTTATTATAAAAAGAAAATAATTATCTTAATATTGTCGGCCTTAGTCCAGACTTTCAATGTCAGCAATTTCATTTATTTTTGGTACAATATTGATTGCATAAATTAATTTATATTATAAAAACTTTTTTCCATCAGCCCAAGCTTTAATTTTACCTCAAAATTTGGAGAGGCATGGCTTGTTGGTAACCTATTAAATAACATTCTAGCCATAAAAAAGCATTTTTTTTTAAATATTTTTAAATTACATTTTGCCCCATAAAGTTTGTGTACTTAGATATTTTTCTGTTTGAGGATAAATTTAAAGAATTTAAGATAATGACGCTGCTCATTAAAATATAACAAAATTTAAAAAGAATGGACCGTAACAATATGAATATTAGAAGCAAAAATTATAATGTTAAGGATTACTTAAACGATAACAAAGCTTTGGTATAAATTGCTCTAACTTTAAATAGTTCAATATTAATTTACTGTGAGATGATGGTGTTTACAAAATAATCACTAGACCACGTTTGTTGTGGGCTCCTCTTAGACCAGAGCGCGTTTGGAACCCTAATAGCTTTAGGTCTTAGTTCGTGAACGACGTTATCACCATCCCCTTAAAATTATGTATGTATATTTAGGAATAAACGCCTGTGGCCTACATGAATAAAGAATTTTTTAATATGAATTTGAATTTTGAAAGAGTGTATTTTTAATAATTTTTCGATTTGCGATCTTAAATTACCCATTTATTTTAAAGTAAACGCGAGTTGTTTAATTTTATTATTTCGAACCCTTTCTCAGCTTCTAATAGCCAGTTTCAATTTTTATTTTTTGTCTTTCGGATATTTTTTCGGTTAATTTCAATGGTACACGTAGCGGATATTTTATAACGATAGAAGAGCGAGAATTCAATTCAGAGAAGCATTTAAATCGATAGACATTTGAAAGCGACTGTGATCCAGTAGCTCTCAACGCGAAAAACTGTTAACACCCCTATTTGTGTGTCAGGGGTCCAAAACAACCCTCTACAAAATCCGCAGAAGGGCAGAATAGTTCGTTTTGGCCCTTCCAGATCAAGTTAATAAGATATTTGATAGCATATACCTAATACACATTCATCTTATACCGAAAGTACTGACGAAATCCGGGTATAAGTGCGGTATATGTTTTTAATTTCTTACCATTTGTTATTCCTCCACACAGTTAAGAATAAATATTTAACCTTTGTATGGTTAAAGGGGTCACTAGGTATTTTGACCCCTTTAGCCAGACTTTCCAACACTTTCCAAATTAATAAATTGTGAACCCCTAGATGGTTACTTGGGTAACACAGAGTAACCAGCCTAATAACAAACTTTCAAAACCCATTCCACTAGCTCTCAGATCAACAATATGAAAAGTAGCTCAACAGTTCATACCTACCCTTTGTAGGGACGAGTGCTTGTAAGCGGCTTAAGCAAAATTCAAAAGCGGCAAAGGTTAAAAGGAAACGATGTCATAGGAAACACTTGAGGCAAACGCGTGAATAAAGGCGTGGGACACGCCATTCTGTGTGTTCGATCGATTTAATGTAGATCGTAATTCATAATGACGAATTAAAATTACTGGTACAATTATCACAAACTATTCTTAATTCAGTTCCGGATTAGCTTATAAGCAAATGAAGCAATTGCATATGCATCACGTCAAGATGCTTCGTAACCAACGCCGAAATAATATTGGGCAGCACATACTGTTTAAAAGCTCGCATCTGAAAATTTGCATTTTAATAATTACGTAATAAGTAACGCCATACGTATATATTTGGTCTTTCGCACATACCTATTATGTGGAAAATATAGATTAAATCAAAATTGTAAAAACCATTGTATGTAAACTGCAGTCAAATAAGGACCAATTACCGCAACTTGGAAAAATCACGATATCTCAGAATAATGCTCAGAACTGCATCAAATCGTATTAGCAAATGACGAAAACTTCACACTGAACTACGCGAACGAACGAAACAATGCCAAAATACTATATCTATAGAAAAGCAATTTTTTTGTTTGTTTGTATACAATAGGCTCTAAAAGTCCTGCACCTGTCAAACTATCACGAAGAAACATAGGTTAACTTTTTTTTTTTAATCCTTAAGAAAATTGCAATAATGTAACCCAAAGTAGCAAAATTGTGCCCTTAAAATGCATTACTTAGCGTGCGCATAGAAAGCTATGATAACACATAAAAAGTTTGTAACTACTACATGATTTTTTACGCAGTTTTAATTATTATTTAAATAAATAGTTTCATCAGCAACAGTATTCAGAGCAGTAAAATACTGGCCGTAGACCGCGACTCCGTCCGCATGGAGGTGAAACAAGACGTTTTAAAAAGACATGAAAGCTGCCTTTTGTCTATTACCTGAAATCTAGATACCATGGTGTATTTTTCAAAACCATAATGTTTATAACGATATTTTTTCCTGATTGGCAATAAACACTACAACATATTGTTCCATGCAAGTAAGACACACGAGCGTTTCCTTTTTTTAAATCATGTATACTATTATTTTGGGAGCTGCAATCACTTTAATTTCGCATAAAATAAAATAGAACTTAAAAATATTTAGAATTAATTTAATATTTATTAAAAGTAATATTATTTGAAGTCTTGCCATGTCACAATAAAAAGATGGTCAGTAGATATCGCTGATGCGAGAGCACGCGATATGCCTTCAGCAACTTCTTGAAAAAAAGACGTCAGATCAACCTGCGGCTTTTGGTATTTTCCTACGATTGATCGTGATTACAAAACAAATGTTCAAATGGCAGCTACCCACATATAATATCACAAAATTGCGACATTAAATTTACTGAACTGAATCCACAAAAATGTCAAAAGAATAATTGGTTGTATAAAAAACAAGAAAACCCTTTGATCGCGTGTACCTATAACGCAACAATGAAAATCTTTACACCAAACAACGTCACCAACCTTTATAAATTTCACAATATTCTAATTAAGGCATAAAATTCACTGAACTGAATCTGCAAAAATGTCGAAATAATATAATTGGTGATTTTAAAAACAAGAAAACCCTTTGATCACGTGTACCTATAACGGAACAATGAAAAACTTTACACCAAACAACGCCGCTACTCAATTTTTAACTTGATGAACTTTGTAAGGCTTCCCGCCTCCGTGGTTACGAAAACAAATGTTATTGCCGTTTTTAACTTTTATAAACGACTCTGAATTATTTTTCGTTTCTTCCTAGCTGTTGCCCGCGACTTCATCCGCGTTTTTTTTTGTTTTTCAAGCATCTCGTAGGAACAATATATTTGGGAGATGAATACAATTTAGACCTTCAGTTGATGCAGACCGCATTGGCTTAAGCATTGGTCGACATATTTATTTTGTATATTCAAAAAATAAGAGTTAATTTAAAATGTCAAGTGGCATAGCATTGAATTTATATCTTTTTAATAGTTCGCTGAAACGGCTCTTAAAATCAGGTATATTTCTAGGGAGAAATTTTAGTGTTTATAGAAAGAAGAAAAAGAAGATTTGCAAAGTTGGCCGTAGTATTTGATCTGTATGTTCTTAAAAACCTAATTGTAACAATATCAATATAATGCCCTAAGGGATCTTGTTGCTGGCCAAAGTTACAGATATTGAAAATAAATATATATTGAAAATATATATTATACTACAGAAAATAGCTGTACGATCGATATACGAATATAAACTTGAATCATGCGAATCGCTTCGTGCAAAAGTTTAAACAAATAGGTATACTAAAACTAATATAGTAATTGTGAGGTCAAATATTACTCTTTAAGTATAAACAAAAAGATGATATTAACAATCGACTCTCTAGAAACGGATATTTATTAGTTATATGTGGTATATAGCCTGCGAAAGGCGCAGAACTCTACTGTGGGGTTGCTTATACGCTTTTACAACATGTTTCCTAAGATTATTCTTGACCTACCAATTCATATATTCATACAATTTTTGCTTAATATTTTTTGACCCGGGAATCAAACCCGTAGCCGAACATTCGAATCGCTACACCACTATCATATTGATACGCTATCAATACCATGATACTATGGCTGTATAACTGTAAAGGTAACAACTGCGATGCGTAAATAATTTGAGAATGAACTGTAAATTTTACGATTTTTGATTTTGTTTTCTATAAAGTGCCAAGAAGTACCGAGAATTACTAATATGGGTCGCGGAGACGTGACCAATTATTTGGATCTACTCCCCGCCGCGGTCTATTCTTTACAGACTCTATCTCATTATACCCACCATCCCTAAATAATAATATTTTGTAGTGCTAGCAGCGAATTCAAACATTCTACACTAAGTTCGTTGACTGTAGGTAAATTGGAGTCAATATTAATATTTTTTCAAAAGACCGTTCAATTCGAAATTGGAAACCAGGCGGGATTTAATATTTTTTCTGGCAATCGCGAGCCTGCAAATTTGAAAATAAAGATTTGAATTATATCAGTTCATAGATTTAATATGTTACTATAGTTATCAGTCCATAGCGACTGTTAGGTATCTCAATATTAGTCTATTAGGTTATCTTGACGACCTCCTTGGCGCAGCGGTGAGGGCTCTGGATTCAAGGGGGAGGTTCCGAGTTCGATCCCTGGCAGGGTAATTTGAGATTTTATAATTTTTAAATTTTCTCTTGTTTGGTCTGGTGGGAGGCTTCTGCTGTGGCTAGTTACCATCCTACCTACAAAGACGTGCCGCTCAGCGATTAAGTGTTCCGTTCGAAACGTTCGCGTAGAAACCGATTAGAGTTATGGGTTAAACATAACTACCAAATGGAGGCACCATTTGGTAGTTATATTTAACGGCAACGGGCTCTTCTGTTAGGGTACCTCAAAGTTTAGCCCGTTACGATCTTAAACTGCATTATCACTTACCAGCAAGTGAGATTGCAGTCAAGGGTTAATTTGTAGAGGAATAAAAAAAGCTTTTCTAGTAGCTACGAATTTACATCATCATCGTCATGTCATGATGGACGTCCACAGCTGGACATGGGCCTTTTGCAAGAAGTGCCAAATACCATGGTCTTGTGTCGTTTGGGTCAAGCGTCTCAATGGCTCCCATTTGATGTCATCTGTCCACCTCGTCGGGGATTCACCATCGCTGCGTTAACCAGTGCTCTCACTGGTTAACGCAGCGATGGTTACGATGCAGTCGCCATTTCAGTACCTTGTACAATAGTCAAAGTCTAAGTCAAATATATCTTTATTCAAATAGGCACATAGATGGCACTTTTGATGCGTTAACCTACTTCATAAATAATGAATGTCCCACAGCTGGGTTCCATCGGTACATCTCATCAGAAATGGGAGTGAAGCGGAAGCGTAAGACCGAGTTTAAAACCCGGCAAGCACCTCTAACTTTTCGGAGTTATGTGCTTATTATATACCGCATGCTTTAACTGTGAAGGAAAACATCATGAGAAAACCTGCATGCCTGAGAGTTTTGCATAATGTTCACAAGGGCGTGTGAAGGACCACTTCGCACTTCGTTCTCTTTCGAGAGCAGTCCCAGGCCATGTAGTGTAGGTGATGAGATGATGATGACGATCAATGAATGGTGGGTATCAACGATCACCATAGCAGAATGCTCGCTGTACCTACTCTATCGACCATTGCATTTTCTTAAACGATGGTTTTGTCGTTTTAGGTAAAAGCACGTTTTATTTCACGACCAAAAAACTAAAAAGAAAAAAGCCACGTGAAAAGTGGCTTTAACGTGACTTCAGGTGAATTTCACAATAATTATCACAGAACAGGCCACGTGCGGCTCGGACTCAAAGAAACACTCGTAGTGGATGGAGTGAAAGGTACGGAACCTTTGCCGTTTGGGATATTAGCTATTTTTATTCTATGGGTCTATATTTTTTAACCGAGTAACAAAAAGAAGGAAGTTCTAAGTTATTGAAATAATATATAGATTTGTTGTTTAACTAAAAGTCGGCGCCAAGTAAAATATATACAAACTTTTTCTTAAGAAGATAACACTGCATCTTCGTGTGTGATCATCAAAGTGTGTTTTACTCCAATAATATAGGTTGAAATGGAAAATAGTAAATACAAGTCTTCTCGCGCTCACTTTTATCAATTAATGAATATTTGTTTCTGCACGGTTTTTCTTTTCGTATTTACGGGACGCTTTTCCTTGATTTCACAATTTCATTGTTTGGAGTAAAGCGTTGGAACGTTGTGAAACTTCACAAAGTTTTGCGTTGCATGTAAGGCTTCTTCTCTGTTGCGGTTAACTTAGGCTTGGCACACCTAGGTACCTACTGTACCATTCGCGAAAGCTATATTTCACTTCCAAATTGCAAACAGAATCAGATAGGTACTCGTAATTAAGGTGCGTTTAAACTCAAAATTAAATTTCTTGATAAAATCAAAAGTTATATTTACTATATATACTACAACAATACACACATGGCCATCGCAAGTAAGCGTAGCTTGTGTTATGAATGAACTATAAAACATTTTAACTTCTTAGTACATACCACAAATATCGAATTACTTTAATACCGTTAAATTATTGTATAATAGTTATGTTATACAATTTTTTTTTTTCATTTTTAACTGGGCGTAAATAGACGAGTTACAAAATTCTTTGTCTTCATCCATCTTACTGTAAAATGTTAATGTTTTAATATTCTGTTTACAGTGGTGAGTGACGAATTAGGAGCACAGAATACAGATCCTTGAGTTGCCGTACAAGGGCAATGACATCAGCATGTACATCCTACTTCCACCATACTCGATGAAAGAAGGTATGTCGTCACGATAAATTTAAAGCATGAATCACTATTATAGTGCATACTATTACTATTTATTTTTTTATAAATTAAGAAGCACTTTTGGATGGTTTTTTGTGAAGATATATACTATATATATATATATATATATATATATATATATATATATATACATACTCTCACGGACTACCCTAAGTATTCTATTGTTAGAGTTCCCAATCCTCTCCCAAAAGGATGCTACCGAAGCTCTAACAATACAATAAAAGTCAGGCTCCCGATTCGGCGAACATGGTTGAAGCGCTGCAATACCGCGGTAGGCCCATGCGAATATAAAGGCATATAAAGCTCTGGAAGATAAAATTGTATCCTTTCCCTCCTCCTTTGAGAGAAAAATGTCTTCAGCCCACGATAATATTAAGTACTAAGATAGCTGATGAATATTTTTATGAATATAATACACATAAATACTTATTATTTACAGATAAACACCCAGACACTGAAAAACATCCATGTACATCACACAAACACTTTCCAGTTGTGGGAATCGAACCCACGGCCTTGGACTCAGAAAACAGAGTCGCTGCCCACTGTGCCAACAGGCTGCGGCAGTTGTGTTTTACATTTAAGGAATTCTTTTTACTGATTGAGTTACAGTGATAGCCTAGTGGTTAGGACTTCCGCTTCACTTTGGGGGTTCCGAGTTCAAATCGCAGCACGCACTTCTAACATTTATAGGTGACGTGCGTTTCAACCAATTAAAATATCTTTTCTTTATACATGATTGAGTTGCACTTGGCAATAATCATGCCTGATTGGAAGCAATGATGAGGTCGATGATAGAACGCGCTTGCCTAGAAAATGCTGATTCGCTCTTGTAGGCCTTGAAGGCATTAAATATTGGCAGGGAACACCAATGCCTGAAGATCGTTCCAAGCCTTAGTGGTAGTCGGTACGTATCAGAAACGAGGATGAAAAGCGCCTCGTACGTGTTGACTGAATGTCCATAACATTCGGATGCCACCGTTCACGACGTCTCGCTGTTCTGTGCTTAAATGCTGTTAGTAACAAGATTATGTTCCTGAGCACAATCGCCAAGGTATATCCTATAAAAAACCGATAAACAGGTAACATTGAAACCCTTCTCAATGTGGGAAGACCCTGGAGTGGACCGGTATCCGGTTGATATGATGATAGAGTCACAAGGGCTGTTTAAAATTCTTTCCTGGGAGAGTGCGCTGAGGCACTACCTACGTGCCCTCGACTTCGCCCGCGTAAAACTTCTGATAATTTCAATTTTACGACCTACCGCACATCGCGGCATATATGCCTACCAGACTGCCGACAGATAAAACTTTTTATGTTTTAAATATTCACAAGTTTCCGCGCGCTCAAGAGCTAGGTATTAAAATAGCATTCAACTACTTAAGTATTCTTCTACTTAAGAGTCCACCAATTCGCACTGAGCCAGCGTGGTGGACTACGGCCTTATCCCCTTCTCATTGTGGGAGGAGACCCGTGCCCTGCAGTGGGTGGTAATGGGTTGATATGATGACGATGACTTAGCATCTTATCATACTTAGTAGTTAGTTGAGCACAGTAGTGAGGAGTGGTGTCTATTCTATTAATACTAATCAATGCTTTATTGATATAAAACCTTTATAGGTGTATCTTTATAAAGAGCATTCCTTATAAATCTTACAAATACATAAAAAAATAAGTTTTTCTATTTTACTGTTCGCAAAAATATATTCATACATCTCATTAATACATTTTTAAAAGTATTCATACAATACATTTACAAAATTTTAATTAAAAAGAACCTTATTCATGTAGGCCTATTACAGGCACTTATGAAGCGTTCATAATTATATGTTTACATTATTGTAAGGATATGGTGATAACTTTTTTCGCTAACTTAAACCTAAAGCTACGCGGGTTCCAAACGCGCCCTGGTCTATCAAGAGCCCACAACAAACATAGCCGGGTAATTTTTTTTTTGTTATCACCATCTCACAGTATATTTATATTTCGCTATGAAGTTAGAGCAATTCACACCCAAGCTTTTTTATCGTTTAAGTAATCGTTAACGTTATAATAGGATTTTTCTGTAAGCTTACGTTTTATATAAACTTTGAACTTATTGACATCTCAAAAATTTCGGTAATCTTTATATATATATTTCTTGTGTGCGTGTGTATGTCACTGAACTCCTCCTAAACGGCTGGACCGATTTGAATGAATTTTTTGGTATGCGTTTGGGTGGCACCCTGGATGGTTTAGATTCACAAATCAGCCCGACAGATGGCGTTAGGGTCCGCTTGTTTGTTATAAAATAATATACAATAGCCCTTAAAGGAATTAGCAATTTTATTTTGCTTATATTTATATTGCTGCAGTCCGTTTTCTTTTTAAATGTTATTTTTTTATGGACATAAATTAAATTTTGAAATATGTACTGACAATGCATCGTCATAATATTAATTTCTTTTAATTTATCCTTTACGTAGTTACACACATATAAAATGGATTACAACTCTTTATAAGAATGATAGTGTAATATTTTTTATATCTAAGTTCCCACGGGAACAAGAATGAAAAAGTTAGATTCGTCACTTTGGAACACGACGAGTAGTCAAACTTATGAAATTACGAAATTAGATACAACAATAGCAGATTCCCGTGACTCGAACATTTGAAACCATTGTAATGTACTTGCTACATAATGCTGAATTCACACTACATCGGAGCCAGGTAACCCGCATAATTCCCATACAGATAAAAATGTGCATAGTCGCATCAGCCACGGATATCCAGAATAGGCCAAGACAGAGTCAGTGTCAAATTAATATAAAACAATATATATATTTCAAAAAAAACTGTTTAGTAAAAATAAAAAAGCATTTTTATTCCTCGTTTGACAAGTACAGAAAAAATTAACAAGGATATAAGTTTTAAGATGAACAAAACTTACACATACTTATTTGTTGTTTACAAAAAATTATATATTTCACAATGTTCGCTTTGAGCACGGCGAAGGTTGTGAGTATTAATTCTCAATATTAATCAAAATCTGTATTAGCATTCAGTGATACAGAAAATAAAAGCACATAATTTGTAATATTAAATGACTTACATGATACCTAGGTACTACACTGTGAGCGCTGTAGTTTAGTCCTATTATAGTATAAAGGACTACGTAATCGATAAAAAAGCTTGGGTGTAAATTATTGCTCTAACCAGGTTGCTCTTCTAATAATTTTAAATGACATTGTGAGATGGTGATAACAAAAAAAGAAAAACACCAGGCTAAGTTTGTTGTGGGCTTCTTCTTAGACCAGGACGCGTTTGGAACCCTCGTAGCTTTAGTTTTAAGTTTATGAATGTGGATATCGCCATCATCTCACTACCATGTAATTCTTATGTACGCATCAAAAGTGCCACCTATGGGCCTACTTGAATAAAGATATTTTTGAGTTTGACTTTGACTAAGTTGGAGGTCTCGGTCTCGATTCTTGGCAGGAATTAATTATTTCTGAATTTTCTTTGGACTGGTGTTGTGGGAAGCTTCGGGCGTGTCTAGTTACCAATCTTTTGGTAAAGTCAAACGAAGGTACACTTCCGCATTTATGTAATAACTACTATAGTTACTGGATGACTCAAGGTGGGCTGAACGACTAACTGAATGGATACCTAGAGACAAGAAAAGGAAAAAAAGGTCGTTAAAAGAAAAGGTGGAGAGATGTTTTTACGCAGAAAATTGGCACAGACTGGATGACTAAGTGTCTAAGAGGACTTCTACCTTAAATTAGACCTAAGAATTAGACAGTAAAAGACATCACAAAATTTACTTTATATAATTTTTATCAAATAAATACAAATTAGTAATAATGATTAGTAAAAATGTTATAAAAGAAAAATTTAATAATGTAATAATTGGTAGTCTCCTACCAATTATTACATTAATAAAGGCTTTTTATTTTATTATTATTATATAGTAACTACGCACCGCGGTCTTTCTTCGCCCCGGACTAAACTTACTATTATTCTGTCTGTGTCTGTGTTGTAGGTTTGTCTATTGTTACTCTGTAATGACTTATGTAATATATACTTCTGTTAATTTTATTCAATTTTAATGTAGTGGATTCCTTGTAATCAATTTGCAATCAATATGATAAAACGTCGATGAAAATTTTTATACCCAGCGAGACTTTATTATCGCTGGGATATGTCTCGTGCAGCAAGCGTAACTTACTAATATTAAATTACCGCAAGAGTTACTGAATGAACTGATTCATTGCTGCATCCCAGCTATACAACTTGACTGCTGTCCATGGAACCATAAAACCGCAAAAACTGTTGAAGCTTACTGGCCACCACGGAAATCAGTCAGGTTGAACAGTTTTTGCGGGACATCACGGCTCTAGAAGTTATAATGTCTCACTGTTTATAAATATGTCAGTCGATTTATGAATTGTGTTAGCCTTTTTTTCGTGGGGAATTTTCATGGAAACCGCACCCGCGAAGGCGCGGTTGTTATGTCGGACTTATACCGACTGTGTCTTACGCTGTTCTGACTGGTTGTCTGGTGGCTGGAAAACGGACACGCTTTCGCAAACAACGACTGTGAATTTAAGCAGGAGGTCCCGGGTTCGATTCCCGGTAGGGGAAAATCGAGAAAATATAATTTTCTCTGCTCCGGTCTGGTGGGATTTTGGCCGATAAACCGATTAGGGGTATGACTACCATACGTTAGCCCGCTACCATGTTAGACTACATCATCATTTACCTCCAGGTGAGATTGCAGCCAGGGGCTGACTTGCAGTGGAATAAAAAAAAAACATCCCAGACCCAGCCAAAGTGGGTGTGCAACCTAGTACGTGGATACTACGGCTTTTTGCTATTTCGGATTTGAAATAGCTAATGAAATTAAAATGTCTGCTTGGTATATCACAATAACTGTATTTTACTAAATGCATAAGAAAGTAGGTATGTACGGTACCTATCTATGTATACACAAAAAAAACAGTTTTTTTTCTGGCTGTCTATGTGTTTGTTTTGTCTTGTTGCCGAAGCGGCTGAACCAATTTAGACGGGACATTCACAAGCAAGTGGAGTTTTACACTGAGAGTAAAATAACCTACTTTTTCTTTTTGAAATCCCTAATAAAATTGGTAGTGAAAGACTGGACATGTTTCTCATGTTCTTAATGTAAGGGAAGAAATGTAGACGGTAGGTTCCTATCGATGTTGATATCCGCTACGAATGAGTTTCTCTGAAATCTTCTAATCTACCCCTTAGGGATGTAACGAGGGTTGGAAGATTGTATGGAAGTCCTTTTTTTTTAAATTCTCTCTCTCTGGTCGGTCGATCACTGAAGATCGCGGTCCTGGTGAGATCTCAACTTCGAGTTGGTAAACTATCTCCATCGGCTTCTTTTGGAGGCCATTTGGACACCATCTATCACTCATAGGTGGCGCCGAGCGTTAGGCGGATCGTCCAACAAAATCACCGTTGAGTCTCGATCTACCATTTCTCTCTTGGGAACATAGTGCAGTGGTTCTGCACCAGACATTTAAGGAGTTATTTATAGCCCCAAGGCTGCTAGCCTCTTCCATTCAGTTTCCCGAACGGATGTATGGATATTTCGCCACTGATCGGTCGCCAGAGCCTCGTCTGTTGTCCAGCAGGGAGCACCAAGAGCAGTAGATGTTGACATTTGGGGTTGACGAGGTTTTATCGTAATACTTCCCCTTACTCCCCCTTACTTTTAAAAATTAGGGACATTAGAATCTTTGTAGTTTTAACAAAATACGTATAATAGTCCAGTCATTATAGTAAGTTCACCTCGGAATTCGAGATACCCAGCTGTGAGTCTGTAAATACTTGCATATTGACACCCTAAAAGTTGTCTCAAAACCTACATATGGTAGGGTGTAAGCAACTATTCAATTTCAAGGTCAAATATAAAAAGATTTATTCATAATTTATTTGTTTTTCTTTTCGTCATGTAAGAAGTTATTAATATTAATTAGGTTAAAATTCAAATATAATTCCTATATTTTCATTAACAATTCTGTAATTTTATGTTCAGGTAAGTGTTGTTAAATAAATTAATACTGAATAAAAAGTGGATAGGTAAGGAAAAAATGATAAAATACAATATAATAGCTAATAATTAACTAACAAATATTTATAATCATTGATTTATCGATAGTTCATCAACTATATATGGCACGTTTTCGACCGGAGGCACCTGGAGGAAGTTGACCTGAAGTGATGCTTTGAACGCGCGCTCTCCGCCCTATATATCGAAAACGGTTCACCGTTTAAAAAAAAAAATTAACTATATTTGTAGAGAATTTTGTTTTTTACAATATTGATAATAATCACAAATTGCAAAAAACCATAAGAAATGAGATATTTCCAAAAAAACGCGCAAAAAACCGATTTTTCGACCTTTGACGTTGAAATTTAGTAGTTGCTTACACTCTACCATATGTAGGTTTTGAGACAACTTCTAGGGTGTCAATATACAAGATTTCCGATTCTTACCTAATTAAAGCCTAAATGACTGGACCATAAAAGCGTTTGGGAGTTTTCTGTTTGAAACTGCAAAGTGAGAATTTGTCTGGGAAAGATCAACATTCGATCAACGGAAAGTAGCTGTCAACCGCTAGTTATATTATAAAACTGTAACGCTAGTTAAGTAGGTACTTTAACTACTTGAGCTTTAAAATATTTATGAAATGTGAATATACACGTGAGTTTAAGTCATTAATTACCTTATGAGAGCCGCTTTTGACCCAAATTATAAACCAATTAAGATTTAAGGTCACTTGTACTAGGTATTCACATTTTTCATACTTAAGTGAGATTTTCATTGCAAATTTTCTATTCAAATTAGGCCTAGCTTATAAGCACTTATGAAACGTCAAGTCAGTCTTTTTTTATTGACTCTACTCCGGTTCGGAAGGCAGATTCTACTGAGAAGAGCCGGCAAGAAACTCAGCAGATTGCTCTGTTTCAACATCCTTTTATCAATCTTCTTTAACGTTAGAAGGAGAACACAACATATAAACATACTAGCGACCCGCTCTTGCATCCAAACGGGCAAAAAATAGTAAAAGAAGTGAAGTTACTGTTTTAAAATTTAATTAGAATTGGAATAGAATTTCTTAACAATGTATGCAGCTGCCTAGATAAAACCTAAATAACAATGTAATTTGTTTTATTTTTTAAATATTAATACATATACCAACTCTTGAAAATTATCCAAACTGTGGTGAAAACCGCATTAAAATCCGTTACGGTGTTAAAAGAGTTAGCGGATATGCAGACAGAAGCGGAAAGCGACTTTGTTTTATATTAGGTAGAGATTATATTCGCCTTTGCTTTCAGTTAGCAAGGTTGTCGCAAACCTGCCTTAAAAAATATAGGTAGGTACTATAATATGTAAATGTGTCAACGCTGGCAATGAAATGCAGAATTTTAATGTGGCGGGCTTGTCTGGCTCGGTAAGCGCCAGGGGAGTATACAGAAGGCAGCGCAGCGGCGCAACTTGCGGTTGCCTTGCCCCCTCAGGATCGCATCGCAGGCCGTGCACAGGATAGGCAGAGACGCAGTTTATATCGATCCGCGCTCGCTCCCAGTGCCGGTGGCTCCGCCGCGGATACCGTAAGCGACGCGGTCTCTCGTGCGCCAGCTGTCAAAAGCCGTGTGTGACGTAACCGCTAGGGCTGCCGATCGCACGCCGCACACACGGTCGCTGCCAGCCGGTCGTGTAGTACGTTCGCTTCGGAGCCGCGGCTTGTGCCATCGCAATCGTTGCTTCTCGTCCGCGGTCCAGTGCACTGTGTACCCACGGTCCCACGCCGCTCTTCCGCGCGGCAGGTGAGGTTGGGGCCGGCTTGGCTCCGGTGACTCGAGTTCGCCCTGAGCAGTATTGATCGCATCCCGTTCAATTGTTTCAATGTTTATAAACAGCCGGCCGCATCTATTCGTTCGTTGTTTTTGATACGTTTGCCGAGTGTGAACGATTCCGACCGCCGCTGATCCTGTATGCGCCGCCCGCACCAACATCTCGCGTTGGACTCAGTGCACGTATGTATGACAATGCAGTTGTGGACTTAATTTATTGCAGTACAGTATTCATAGGTACATTTACGCAGTATTTTCCGACGACAATAATGTGATTAAGACCGTACTTACATAACATACGGCCTATTATATATAGGTAGAAACTAATGCGAAACATTTAAATACCTAATTCTTAGGTAGGTTGATAAGCTCCAATTTTGCGGATTTCATAGTCTATACATTCTGTAGTTACGAAAATACTAAGTCATAAATATCCAGCTAGAGGTTAGGTCTACATAATAATGTGTAGAAATTAAATACGTATGTAAAAAATAAGCATTTTTAATATTTCGGATGAAACCCGGTAGTTTCTTGTTATTTTTTTGCAAAGTCTATTATCATTATCAAGGGCACATATTGAGTAGACAACACCGGATTATAAAGACGCTGGAATAGATATAACGACTGCAACGAATATATGATTGGAAACATAAATATAATTTTTTGATAGAACCAAAAACTCCTCCGTAAATCTTAATCAAAATACAAATTCGTTTATTTCACTTAGATAAGTACTGATAAATGCTGATCACTCAATAAGACACATTCAAAAAGTAATGTTCGTCTTTTAATACCGTGGGATTACCGCCGGCCGGTTCGAATAGCATATTCTACCGGCAAAAAGCCGGCAAGATACTCGTCAGTTACTCCTTTCCGCTAATCAATATTTCCGAAATCATCGCGGCTTTCTCTGCTCTCATGTTGGTAGTACATACACACGTAGGATATTGGTGGCAATATATTAAAAAAATCCCTTTCTTTTTCATCTCGATATTATTAATAGGATAGGTGCCTGTTTAATGAATTAATTAACACTTGTGTTTGTGTTCTCTATGGTACACACTTGCATTTGTGTCGCATCTTACCAAACTGAACATCAGCTCTATGCTTCTCATAATAGAAGTTACTCGTGAATAAGCTTTAAAGTTAAATCGGTAAACCTGCAACGAATTACGCAAGTTATCACCTAGATTCAATCTAGCCATGTATGCAATACCAAGTTTTAATAAATGGTTTCCTCATAACGAAAAGAAAACGAATGTGTGTAAGCAGCAAAATAAAATAAACGTATAACAATATACCTATATAGGTAACCTATAATTTTTACAAAACATGGCTGGACTCGTTCTATAGCTACTTTATATTTTCTTAATTATCTTTTATCATAAACATTATTTCAAAATAGTGTGTAGAGATTTAAAAATAGGTAATAAAATATTATTGTGTTACGTACAAACTTTAGATATGTAAATAAATAAAATACGAATTTACATAACGTTTATTGTTTTAAAACATTTTTAAAATTATACTTCTTTTGGTGCGTTAGGAAAAAATTATGAGAGTTTTGCACGCCTCATAAGCGAAGCGTTGAGGTGATGCTCAACTCCCGTATCAGAAAACACAATCGTTTAAACGTATTTGATATTTTTAAAAAACAATTATTTCGTTTAAAATAAAAAATAAAATTAATTACAAAAATATTTGAGGACGTCCGTATGTCTGTCCATATGAATCTGGCAAAATTAACGTATCAAAGTTTTTTTTTTAAAGCGCATAATCGCAGCGTGCTGTTTGCTATAGAAAATCTCCGGATAATTCGTTTTGTGGGTAATAAACTGAAAATAATTTGATTAGTCTTTAGTGTGTCTCTTATTAAAATTTGGTTCGTTCACAATGCTTGCGAGCTATTGTGTTGCTTTACGTCGAGAATGGCGCAAAATGTTGAAAGTATTTTTTTTTTATTCCACCTACGTCATTGACTGATAGTAAATGATAATAATAATTGAAAAAAAAACAGGTGACTCGCTCCAGCGCCCACATGTGGTGAAAAGGTTAAGATACTTTTTTAGTGAAATATGTTTTTATGAGGCGTGCAATTTTGGATTTTCCAATTTACTCGTATTTTACGATGCACGCGCACACCATGTCCAAAAACCGACACCCTGAAGTTAGCTATAGTCAACATTATAGTTATTCAAAGAAAGGTTTGAGAGTTTATACTTTCAATTGTCAAAGTCTGCGGGCTCAATCCGGTGATTTAATAGATTCAATTGTACAAAAATCTAAAATTTTAATGTTGAATGTAACTTGGTTGTCAGATAATGAGATAACTAGACTACTAATTAAACTTATGCGTTATAATAAAGCTATGTATTAAATACCTTTTTTCTATTGTTAGTATGTTTTTTTTTACAAACGTAGAATAAATAGGGCGAAAGATAAAATGTTTGAACGATTTTTATCTTGTTACGCCAAAGAAGTATAACTTCTAACGCGTGTACACTTTTTATTTCAAATTAACGAAAGGACTGTTTAAATTAGAAGAGCCAGAAAAAATTACTGTAAATTTTAAAGAATTTGTCAATATAAGTATAACAATAAAATAAAAAAATCTTCATACCTACTTACCTACTTATCACACATAATAAGTACCTACCTGTCACTATGTTACAGAGATATCGATATAAATTGTTGTATTATAAAATTGTAGTTGTGAGATTGTAACAGAAGGTTAATACTTATTGATAAGCGATCGGATGACGAATAAAACCCCGACATTTTAATTGCATCCTTCTGACAGAAATCAATTTAATTTTTTACTCGTTTTTCGAATCATCGTCATATCAACCCGTTACCGGCCCGCTACAGGGCACGGGTCTCTTCCCAAAAAGAGAAGGGGTTAAGTCCATAGTCCATCTCGCTGGAGCCTTGTGCGGATTGGAGGACTCCACTCGCTTCTTAGACCATTATGGAGAACTCTCAGGTATGCAGGTTTCCTCACGATGTTCTCCTTTACCGTTAGATCAAGTGATAATTTAATTGCTTACAACGCACGTAACTTAGAAAAGTTAGAGGTGCGTGCTGGGAATCGAACCCGGCCATTCCAAAGTGAAGACGAAGTCCTACCCGCTTCATTAAATGTCAGTTACTAATCTTTATGTGAGGAACAATATCAAGTATTCCCTGCCCGGCAATTATAGCGTTCGATGCCTCCAGGTTTTATAATGCGAAGGTTTTGATAGATGGATGTTTGCTACTCAATCACTCCAGAATGGCTGAACTTATATGCATGATATTTTGAAAAGATATACGTTATAGACTGAATTAGAACATAAGCAAGGTTTCCTTGCGATAGATTTGTTTCCGAAGTCATGTATTTTTTTTATTATTTTAGTTCAGAAGTCGGAGAATATCGGGTAATGGCTAATAGGTAATAGGTATAACGCAAACGAAGTCGTGGGAAACAATTAGTGATTAAATAATCAAACATTATTGTCTAAACAGGGCTTAACACGATTATCACTACCATTAACTGCTGTCAAAACAGGCCCAACAAAATGGCTATACCATACCAACTTGATCACAAAATGAAATAATATTGCATCGTATAAACAGTTTGACTCACAATATATCTATAAAGAATCTATGGTGTGCCTTTTTATCTTATAAGTGTTATAAATAGATAGTTGTAATCGGTGCGCTTATTCGGGAAGGTCAAGTTCGCATCGTCGCGTTCATAGGTACAAATTGCGACGAGGTTCATTTCCTATGCCACCGGCTGCCGCCTCTCCAGTCGCCTACCGTTTGAGACACTAGACTAGCTAAACGTAGTCATCCTGTTTTGTCCAACATTTCGACGGAAGCCTACGACTAGGCGAAGTTCACACCATCCCCAGGCGTTTCGATTTATTACGTTAATACAAAATACGGACTTAAGCAAGGGCTACACTGCATCGTCCTAACCGGCCTTGCAAGATTGAGTCTTGCAAGTGACAAGTATCTTTCTAGGACGCGCGCTTCTTGTGTTTAAACGCAAACTAGACGCTAACTTGGACGCCGCGGCCTTGTCTTAAACATGAAAGAATACGCCGAATTTCGGTTCGAATAAGATGAAGAAAACAGAGCAGTAGCTGTGTCTCACATAGTAAGGTGCAACACACTTAAACTCTCATATCAAATAAGACTATAACGTACAAGGATTGCGCAAAAAAGATATTTTTGCATATGTGAATAAGTAACTAGTTTAATTTAAGGAGGTTCATTTATTTATAGAGATTTCACGGAACTGCATTCCTTTTTAGCGAGCTTTAACTTTTATTAACACATTAGTGATAGTAACAGTACCAACAGTTTAACTAAGTATTTTACACCTAATACCAATCAAAGGGAGCTCATGCGGTTAAATCTTGTGTTTATTAAATCTTTATTTCCGTATACCGAACGAATGGTCACTGACGTTTGAATCTCTTGATAATTTTGTCTTGATTAGTAAGTATATAAATTCTATTCACCAATCTGTTTAAATCGTTTACAGAAAATATCATATTTCTGTAACGAATACGATCATCATTTCAATAAAACAATATTCCTTTGAAAATAAATCAATAGACATCGTGTGAACCAAGCCTAGATATAGATGAAAGTATACTAGCAAGGTCTTCTATTCCGGGTAACAAACTTTTGAGATTGGTCACGGTATATAAAAAGGCACCAACACAAATCTTTCACACGCAGGTTCAAGGTCGCTAAAGTTCTAGTGCATGACTATATAAATACAATAAACTTGTACGTAGGTTATTGTAAGATATTTGTCGTGACACAACTGGTGTGAAAAAGCTTTTTGTCCACCGCTGCAACCAGGCTTGCGTTACATAATTGACAGATCGTTGGCATTATCTAAGTATCAATATATATTGTTACGTGTAGTTACATGTAACTGTCGTTGTCGTTCTATCAAGTTCGATTCGATTAAAAATCCCGCGAGACCAGTATTTTTTCCTCAGCAGAAAGTAATGCAAGCTTTATTTAATTAATTTTACTTTAATTTATGTACAAAATTAAAAATTAATGGGTTACTGTTAATATTAAATTTTATTGCAGTTTTAATTAACGAGAGGTTAAGCATCCTAGAAGTACATACATAATAACAAAGGCTATTATGAAACACCTCCAAGCGATTTTTCAGTGTCCTGTGTATAAACAATACCGCTTTTTATGTGCTAGATTGCATCAAGATCGGTGAGAGGTTTAGGTTGAGGAGGCTAACAAATAAACGAACAAACAAACAGTTACACACTTTCGCATTCGTTGTGTTTACCTTCATGACTCATATAAAAAAAAGAATACAGTACATACTCACGCACGAATCTTGACTAAGTATAGTTCTGTTTATATATTCAATCAGAGTCAAATCTTCATTCAAATAATAGGTAGATATCATACAATTACACCTATAAAACCTTGGCTAAATAGACCTATTTTGATGCATATTTAAAAATTATCCTCGCAGTATGATAATAGGGATAAAAGTGGGTTTTTATGAAGGTTGCAGGTACCTATTTCACTTGACTTAGCTGCAATACAAAATATCGACAAAATGTAAAAGTAGAGCTGCAAGCACGAGCAAAAAGACCTTAATCTATGGCATATGGCTGGCATGTACAAAGCATAACAAATGGGGTTCGAATGATAAAACATCTCGTCACGACGAGGTTGCCGACTGAGGTTGGCGTCTGCTACGTTATGCTCAGCTCAACCACTGTCAGCCGTGCGCCGAGAGCTTTGCGACCCACTTGAGTGGCTTTCGCTATTTTTACTTTAATAAGGGTTACAAAGACGTTGCTTTTTCAATTCTGCAACATGCACTTCAACACGCTACTTGTCTATGAGACTAGACTAGAGTTATGTTTTGTTGCGGATTTCGTCATCAATATTCTCAGCCTATGAATATACTAATGCTGGACGAAGCACGCCTTTCTCATAGAATAGTGCATAGGCTTTTAAAAAACCTATTACACGTCAATAATTTAATATATTATAAACTACAATCTACAATAATGAAGCATTGTACCAATGACACTCAAACGATTTAGTAATTCATAATAATGAACCCGTGATATCACAATAATTGAACATAAAATATACCATATAATGTACCTGTGCCACATATACAATACCTGTAATATAATAATACATAAACGAATATTCAATTCAAGTTATAATTTATTTTACGATGATTGAAATTTCTCCGTTAAATCAAACCTAGTTTTGTTTATTTTCATTTGAAAAGGTTTACCGTCAAAGATTTATCATACATCAGAAAAGCACTTGCAGTCGGTGCAAATTTTGGTGAATAGTGTTATTTCAGCCAGATTTCAAAATCTGCTCACCATGATATATATGAACATATGATATGAGCTGAAACAAAGAGCGAGATAACCTGCTATTTACTTACATTAAGTACATCAACACATAACAACATTTAAATTTTATTATTTGTCTATTCATAAAAAATACAAGTATAACAACATGTATACAGTACACATATACAGTATAATTGTAAATAACTCTATTGCATAAAAAAAGCTAAAGGCGACCTTATCACTATTAGTGATCTCTTCCAGGCTACCTTTTCGAACGGAGCAGTGAGACACTTGAGAAGCGGGAGATAGCAATAATACAAACATAGACACACTAAAAACTACATGCTAGATAATATATAAAATAATAAAGATAAACATAATACATACAATATCATATATAGTTAATCCAAAATACATACAAACTTGTAAAAACAATAGAAAAATAAACAAAAATAAGTTATTAACTTGAATTAACAGATAATAAATTAAATTATTTTGATATGGATATTGCTATTGTAGCAACAATAACGTATTTTTAGATTTTTAATCTATACTGAACTGTGAGTGTAAATTGAAATTTTACCAATGGTTTACTCCTAGGTAGGTACGTATCTACGTATGTTTTATCAATAACGAGGAATTTTAATTGAAAAACTCTACCCATACAGTTACGTACCTACCTGCATATAGCCCTCGCTGTTCGTGCCCGTATATATATATAATATGCACAAACATAGTTACCTACACATTTCACTTTTTGCTGTCTGGTCTGGTTATTTTTGATGATTTCTATGAATAGTTAGATTCAATATAAATTAAACTAATTTTTTGATTATATTTACCTACACACCTATCAGTATAAATCATTCAATAAAAAAAAACAGAAGAGTTACATAGATTTTTAGTAGATTAATAGTTAATTACTGTTTTCTTATAACATTAGCGGGTCTTCCGCGACGTTGCCCGCGTATGAGTAGGCCTTTAAAAGACAGACAAATGCTGTTACAGACTTTTAAAGAGAAACAATTCTTTCATTCCTTATTCTGGAATCGGTAACTTTAACCGTTACGCATGGCACGTATTGGAAGCTCTTAAAATAACTATTTTTTTTGTGTTTTTGTTACAAATTTTATATAAAAGGTATAATCCGCGCGGACTCATACACACGTTATTTCGTTTGGCAGACATTTTCCATCATACACGGTACATATGATATAGTATTCAGTAGTACCATTTAGTCAGCACACGTGGATAGAGCAGCTCGGTCGCGCATTTTCTCTGGCTTGTTTTATAAATATCAATATTTCGGACTGAAATCTTGTTTTTCTAAAATAAAATATAGCAAATATATATTATTTTGCAGCTAAAAATGCAGCTTTATTGTAAGACTATTTGAAATCGGTGGGACAGTTTTTGAATTTCTACATTACACACAAACATACAAGCAATTAAATATATTAAATTTATTAGTTTAGTTAAAATAGACATAAAACATTAATAAAACAACTTTAATAGGCCTGGAAAATTTGAAGATAGTTTTTATTGTCACGTCATCATAGTGTAGTTTAGCTAGGTATGTATGTTATCATCATAGATGGGTGTAATGGGAGCCGTGACAGTAAACACAATATTTAAATTTAAACAAGGTTGTATCATAGGCCATAGCCCACTCAGCGCGACTTGCTATTGTCGAAATTAATAATTTATTCAAAACGAATCACGTGTTATACTGACGACACTTCATTATGTTCTTAAACAATATGTAATATTATTTATTTTTGTATTATAGAAAAAATGAAATAAATTATACTCAGCAATTCTGTCCTCGTCGATGTGGGTATATTCTGGCAGCCAAACTAGGTAGTGTATAAAAAAAAATATACAATTCTTTTCATAAGTAAATCTAAACGGTTATCTGTGAACTTTTTGTTGATGTGATTGAGGGAACTCCCTCAAAGAGAGAATAACAAAACGTAATTCGCCATATTGTTGTGCCAGCCATCTTGGATTTGAAATTTGTCATAGTGTATAGTATTCTACTAGTCAAACCCGATCATTTGATACCTACCTATATTGTTTTTTCATAACTCCCTCGTTGTATAAAATATGTAATCCGCAATTTTGTTGAGGCGGCAATATTTAACCGGTTTTCTTTATACATAGATAAGAAATCTTCCGACTATCACAGCATTCAAACAGAAAAAAAATAAAATCAATATTGGTACATCCGGTTGGAAAATACAATGCCACATGTGATAGACGCACACACACAGATACGTAAAATTAATAACACATCGTCGGTTTAAAACAAAATAGCTAACTATATGGTGGCATTAAAACATGCTCTGAATTTGCTATGCTTTATGACCGTGACATGATTCGATTTGCGATGTTGCAATTAGCAATATTTTTTTTTGCATTTTTGCTGTCGACGCAGCCGTAAGCGTTATGGTTTTAAATGGGATGTCTCGGGTTCTATCCCTGGCAGGGGTTATTTGGGGAATTATACTTTCTAGATATGCTCTGATCTAGTGGGAGGTTTCGGCTGTGGCTCAGCGTAAGCGATTCTGCGTTTCTGTACGAAGTCGCGTAAAAAACGAATTCCCCTAACAGGTTAGGAAGACAGTACAAGGTTACCTCTTGGGCCCGAGTGGTGCTATTTTTTTTAATCAATGATCCATTTCCAACACAATCCATACGTAGTAATAAAATAAATTTGTTATTAGATATAGTTTTCTTTTTGCGGATATAGTAAAGGTCGCTTTTGGAGATTCATCCACAGTTACGAATGCCTGCGTTTCTAAATTCAGATTGCCGAGATGGATTGGAAAGTCGTTTAATGTTGACCAGAAGAATCCGAGTCTTTGTTACTGTTGTACCTACATAATAGATTAGGCACGACTTTAAAGTTGTTCTTTGACGTCTCTTGAACAGTTATTCTTGTCGGTTCAAAGAGTTAACTATTAATTTTGTTGATAGTTTGAAAAAGAAACTATTATTGTCGGGCCATTTGTGCATTCAAACTATACGATGTTTTATTTATTTTATGGGTGGTATTAGAAAGGTGTATAAAGAAGCGGTGATAGCCTTGTGGTTAAGACGTCGGCTTCACTTTCGGGGGGCTGAGTTCGAATCGCACACGAAGTCTGGGTTTTACGCAACTCTAACTAATTAAAGTTATATATGCGTTTTAATCAATTAAAACATCACTTGCTTGAACGGCGAAGGAAAAGATAGCATGCCTGAGAGTTCTCGATGATGTTCTCAAAAGCGTGTGGAGTCCACCAATCTGCACTGGGCAAGCGTGGTGGATGGTCTGAACACTTCCCATTGTGGGAGGAGGCCCTTGCACTGTAGTGGACCGGTAATGGCTTGATATGGTGACGATGATAACAAATACGAAATCGAGATTATATAGCAATAAATCTGTGGGCAGAGTTTAACGACACTGCCGCATATTCCTGTACCATGCAGTTTTCAGTGCTGAAACTACGAATTACGTCCTTCACATGAGTCGACAGTATCGGAGCAAAAAAAATGCGGGTTGCCTCTGCCAGTCCGATGCAGTCGAAACGTACCTACAGAGTTAGACGTTATTTGAGTTTCGGTAACAAAAAATACGGAAAAGGCTCTCACTGCTATATCCGATATTAGTAAAGTTTTTGATGCGGGGGCTGTTAGGGAGTATGACAGTTATATTAAATCCATATCCATCATCGGTTTCCACGCGCCATCGTACCTAAACGCTAAAGCGCTTAGCGGCATGTCTTTGTTGGCAGGGTGGTTTTACATTATAACTTATTTATATTTGCTCGTAAATGACATAGCAACCTTATTAACCCCCGACGCAAAAACGACGGGGCATTATAGGTTTGACGTGTCTGTGTGTGTGTGTGCGTGTGTGAGTCTGTCTGCGGCATCGTATTTCCTGAACGGATGAACCGATTTTGATTTTATTTTTTTTGTATCAAAAATTTTTTTTTGTCCAAGATGGCCGCCGCTGCAGCATGGCGGATTACATATTTTTGTACAACTCCCTCAATATAGGTGTTAAAGGCTTCTACTAGTCAAGCCTGTAACTATAACAAATGTCAAATCCAATACGACTGCCACCACAAAATAGCGAATAATGCACACTTAATATGGCGGTGTTTTATAAATTTTTATAATTTCATTATTGTAAGATTTCAGTGCCCTTATTTAATGAATTAAAAATAATAAGTAATAATAATAATTACAAATAACCTTGTAATTCTAAGCCTGTAACTATAATAAATGTCAAATCCAATATGACTGCCACCACAAAATAGCGAATAATGCACACTTAATATGGCGGTGTTATATAATTTTTTATAATTTAATTATTGTAAGATTTCAGTGCCCTTATTTAATAAATTAAAAATAATAACTAATAATAATAATTACAAATAAACCTTCTTATTCTTCTTTACTCGAATGAAAACTTTATGCAATGACGTTTACTGCGGTGTTGCTTTGACATCACGGCCGTGGTATAATTAGATCGATCTAGATATGCACTACTCCGCGTCCTTGCGGATGATGTCACACTGTTCTACAGCAAACAAAGATCGTATGTCCGACAATAGGGAGCCCTGCCCACGTCATCTGGGTGCGCCAAATTTACCCACCTACATTGTACATTATAACGTGATGAGCTCGATGATCGCTATCAAGGGCGAGTCCTTACAGCTTATCATATAACGCTTAATTGATTGTTCACAACTTTTTCCGAATCCGAAGTCTGATGGACACAGGTCTCCTATCTCAAAGGAGAGACGGCTTTAGACCATAGAGCCACTACGCTGCGCTAATGCGTGTTGGTGGGCTGTGACGACTAATGACACTAGTTAGTGATCATAATCGGGAGCTTAACGTTCTCTCCGAGGCACGCCGGTTGAAACCGCCAATTCCCTGCCTCCTGAAAACTTATTAACACAAAAAACGTATTATCTAACAAATTTTGACCCGGCAAGAAAGTTGCACCCAGAACCAAACATGTTAACCACGACGACCAACAAAGCAGTCAACTTTTTATATAGTGATAGTTGAAGGAACAAGTAAATGGTCCACCTGAAGATGGTAATAGAAAAACCATGTCCTATAAACGCAGCAACACTTCGCAGGGCGTGCAAAGACAACGTCCTTCAAATTGCCACACTGTGCTTATCAACCTGAGGCGTAGGTGTGCCTGTAATAACGCCAGCAACCACTCCCTTCACCGGAACACAGTAATCCAGTAGCGGCATAAAACATGATAAAAGCATGGCGATACTTTCCCAGACGAGCTCTCTCACAAAAATCTCTACTACGTCTACTGCTCTCAAATACATTTATCAACTAATTATTGCCTTTATTAAACACACAATTAAAATTAAATGTCTGTCTTCGAATAACTGCCGCTTAGTAAGCTCAGGTGATTAGGTACATAAACAATAGCGTAACCCTAAACCGTACCCTTACCGTAAACTTTCTAGAAATTATTAGCCAAGTCTTTATGAACAGATACGTTTTTTAAACGGCAGAACAGATTTTAAAGGGAATTTCCTAGGCGAGTTTTAGAGTCATACATAGAGTAAAATAAGTTTATTATTTCGGATACTCATAAGAGGGGATTGGAAGTATAAAAGACCAACGCTCAAGTTAGGGAACGTCGAAATTACGTTACGCATTTTTTACGCTGACGAAGTCGCGGGCAAGCGCTAGTTACAAACCTGAAATAACAAAACTCGACATTTTCGTGATACCAAATTGGCACAACAACGTAGGCAGGTAACAAACGAAGCAGGACCACTGATCAAACTGTCCAGTGCAACGGAAATGACCTTTCAAATTAGGACAATCTTGGTCAAATCGGATTGGAGGATAAATATCAATGAGTCAAGAAGAGGATTCCTTATTCAAAATTCCGATTGTTTCGAAATTGTAACGACTCAAATATGCCTTCTTACTATCATCGCTTTAGGTTCTGAGTTCTGTAAATAAGGTTGAAAGAACTTAAACTAATAAAATAATCTATTTAGCTCTTACCACCGGAAACAATATTGTTATTCATATTTGAGAATAAACCTTTTCAAAATCAAGTAAATTTTTGATAAGAAGAATCCGATAATAGAAATGCCTATGTTACCTCTGACGTAATTTTGAAGTAAGTAGTTACGTTTTTCTTACTAAGTATTGTTTATTTCATCCCATAATTTTATAATTAATAACTACATAGTTATTAATTAAAATATAATTAAAACAAAAAAATAGTCGGTTATGTCTATATACTTATATCGACATAACTGAGTATTTCTTTTTGTTTTAATTTGTTTCATTAGTAATTTATGCTGATAGTAAAAACACTTTAAAAAAAAATAAAAAACAATTTTTGATCAACTTAAAGACATCTAGAATGCAACAAAAATAGGAGAAACAAAATGCCAAAAAAAAATTGAGTGGAAATAGAATTCGGTCACGTACGATTTTAAAGCAGTATTACTTTAACACTGTTTACGTTTTGTCTCGGAATTTAATCCTTATTTATAGGATAGGAAGGTCTGTCTAATAAACTGAGATTTTAACACGATGTTGCTTTAAAATATGGCAGTAAGCAGAGTTATTTCTGGGTCAACGCGTTGCGAATTCTGAATAATATTATATCCGCAATGAAATTGGTGGAACTGAAACCGTGAAGGAATAATATTGCCGATGAAAAGTGCTGAGTTCCATGCCAGCTTCTCAGTCGTATCAACATTGGAAACTAATGATAGATTCATTAGCTTTTGCAAATTCAAAAGAGTAAGGGTATTAATTGACAAAGGAAAGGTCACTTTTACCTTAACTTTTTTTCAACATACCTATGATATTTTTATAGAGTTAGCATTGCTCGCTTTACGGTTGGTGTAGTGGTCTACAAACCAGCGCAATCAGTAGATTTTACTTACGTCATAAGTGAGCTCCGGAGTACCGAATTTTGTCTTTAACAGATGCTGTACAGGGCTTTACAAGCAGTCGATAGATGAAATAATGTTTGTTAAGTACCTGAAAGCCAACCATCCCTTACGCAGTATTAGAACTGTAGCTGAACTCTATATTCCCCTGTCTTTTGTGAGAGGCGCCCAGAGGACAGCAGGATTTTAATTAATTTTATGATAATGATCTATTCCTATTTTTTTTTTGGTATTTATAATAAACGAATGAGTTAAATACACTTTTATTGTACACCACAGAGAAATTAAAGAAATACAAAAAGTCTTATCCCTATACAGCGATCTCTTCCAGGCAACCAAAGGCGTGGAAGAAAAGGCTTTTGATGCTTGGTTGGTGGTACAACATATACATATACACGTTGTATGAAATTAGTAGGTGGAGAAATTTGGTAAGAAAATAGGTCGCAAAGCTAATTATTTCATACCGCTAAGTGGATAGTGTTCCTATCCACATATTTCTTTTTGTAATTTTTGATTTGGCGTCTTAGTATACTGCAGACTGATGGTGTCGGTATGTTAGCGAAAATAATCATATTTAACTTGGCGCTACTTTACTAGAAGATCGACTTGTGACGGATCCGCTAAACGTATATTATAATAGGAATGAGGTATCGCCTAATTCCGAATTGTTAATGTTGACGTAATTTCAATTCACGAACTTTAAAAATTCATAAATTCGCGTATGTTTTGATTTCCTACGAGGAAACTAATGCAATTTAGTTTACGTGAATCAAAAATAACATTGACCTTGTACACATTAAAATGGAATGTTTAAAGAAGCTCGCATGCCGTGTAAATGCGCGTAAACAATCCGAACGCAAATGTCATCACGCGAACAAATTCTGACGCGTCGCTTGTTTACAATTATTGATTTAATCGTTGTGAAAATGCATTTGTAGCGTTATATCAGCAAACCCTACAAATGCAGTTGCAAACTATTTTTATTTTTTTCTGGCTTTACACAGCCAATGTCAGGTGTACCTGTACAGATAATAAAAGTTAGGGGAACTATTTTAAATATTGAGGGTTTTTTAATATAAATTTGCCCTTGACTGCAATGTCACATGCTGGTAACTGATGATGCAGTCTAAAATGGTAACGGGCTATCCTATTAGAGGTGTGGCATTTCTATTAAATCCAAATCTCGTAATCGTTTTCTAGTTTCTACGAGACATCCTACCGGAACGCTTAATCGCTTAGTGGCACGTTTTTGCCACGGCCGAAGCCTCCCACCAAACCAGAGCAGAGTAAATTCAGAAATTATAAATTCCCACTTGCCGGCTATCAATCCTGGAAGGCGGGTTGCTACCATGAGATCTTAATTCGAAGTCATCTGGTTAAAAAAAAGTTACGAACATATGGGCTTAGGTTTTTTCTTAATAAATTTTAGATACATATATGAATAAATATTTTTATGAATACTTATGTATCAAAGGAAAGTACTCTACTCATCGAATACGATACACTGTGACATATTTCAAATCCAAGATGGCCGCCCGCGCCAGCACAAAATGGCGAGTTTGATTTTTGTCACAACTTCCTCAACATAGGTTTCAATGGGCTTGACTAAATTCAAAATACAAAATTCATTTATTTCAAGTAGGCCTAATATACGCACTTTTGAAACGTCAAGTCAAGTCTGTTTGTAGTGACTCTACCACCGGTTCGGAAGGCAGATTCTACGAAGAAGAAGCCGGCAAGAAACTCAGAAGTTGTTCTTTTCCAACATTAACAATTTACATTTTACCATTCATTTTTCTATCTTGTGAGAGTTGAAGGCGGTGCCGGATGCTTCCAAGCAACCTTGTCATTAAGAAATTCATCAATTGTATAGTACGATAATGTACACTATATTGAAAGACAGATTATTATTAAATTTTATATTTATATATTATGTACCTAATCACTCTGAAAAGACGCGTTTATATTTACTTTCGCCAATATGACACTACATATTAAATCATAATCTGAAAACGAACAGGGGGCAACCCTAGATGAACGTAGGTACACCCATACTTACTGAAGTAGTAAAGAACAGTACTACAACGGCTTGACAAATCAATAACTGACATTAACCGGCATGGCATTCAATTTATAAGATTGCACTTGTATGATTTAAAAAAGTACTATACAGGGTTAAATAAAATATACCAGAAAGCTCCCGGCCTTGTAGTTCCTATGATTAAAACAAACACCTTCAAAATTCAGTATTTTATTATTATTTATTTGTTTAAACACCTTTATTGCGTATTTATATATTTTATTTATTTTTTCATTTACAATTAGAATATTATATAGTATTAATTTGTTTAATACAAAAAAAAACGAAATGAAATTATGTTACTTCTGTAAAATGTTGTTACACTATGAAATAAAATACATGTTGGCAAACCGCCGCGCTGTGAGAACGCACGGTAGATGTTCCATTATACAGTAGTAACAAGTAGAGTGTGATATATTCAGTATTTTACATAGATATATATAAAATATTGAATAATGAATATATCACAATCTATTGAGTCCAAAAAAATAGTCATTGAACTAAAGTTATCAGTTTTAATGTAAAAAAACTACAGGCCGAGAGCTGAAAATTCATATTAATTCACTAGTAGTTCTGTACCATTATCAAGCCATTGCCTTCAGTGCACAAACCTCTTCTGAAAAAGAAAAGGATTCCTGTAATCTACCTTACATTACAGGAATCTCAGGAATGCAGTTTTAGTTATGATGTTTTCCTATCCCGTTAAAGCAAATGATATTTTAATTGTTTGAATCAAAAACGCACATAACTCCGAAATGTTACGTGCGCGTTAAGCACAAGCTAAATATGAAAGGTAACAGGCAATTAAGTCAAGTTGTGTGTGTATATAAATAATAGTAAGTAGGTGGGTACGTGTCAACTCATTAAGAGAAGGTTTCATTTTACCTTTGCTTTTTACATATAAAATCATTGAATGGAAATGTATAAATAGACGTCGGTTGAAGGGATTGTGAAAGAAAAAGAAATTTATTTTGTGCTCTTATAATTTCTTTGAGATATGGAATTGAATAAATACGTTCGTTAGATTTTTTTTTTGATGTGAAACATCTAAAGGCGGGGGTAACCCTGATTGTTGGCGTGGCGACATAGGCCGTGGCGAGACGTATCGATGGAATATATGTACTAAGTATACATAAATCAGTTCTCGCGATGTCACATCACATCACATCACATCACACCACATCTGCCAGGCGTCCCGTGACGGCTCACACATTTTTTTCCTATTTTATTAATAGTTATAAAAGCACAATTAAAAACCTACAGAACCCTCATTCAACCAGTATTGCACTTGTGTCCAAAATACCTGAAAACGCCCCGCGCACGTCTCACTTTAAACCTGGGGAATGTTACTCACAAACTTTTCACATTCTTGTGTTTTTGGTAATCGTGAAAAACTACTTAATTAAATTATCTTAATTTTATTCACAATGATTCTTAACGTATAAGTATACTAATGTACAAAGAATAAGCTATTTAATTATACGATTATAAACGTAATTATGTTCTATCGCCAACAGAGAGACTATACATCAAACTTACTCCACGTTTTTACGGTCGGACATTTTTTGCCAGGACAACAAGCTTCCGGTCGCGAAATATATGCAAATATATACTCGTACTACCAATTTTCTCGTCCTCAAACTATGTACACCAAAATAACTCTTGTGAAAATGGGATGCTTTCCCGTCTCGTTTAACAATTATTGCAATATTATTTCCCGCCAACCCGCATTGGAACAGCGTGGTGGGACTATTAACTCTCTATAAAACTGTCTCGCCTATGAGAGGCGGGGCGTGTGCCCAGCAGTACGCCACGGAAATGAATTCAAATGTTTAAAATACAAACCTTAAACCTATTTAAAGCGTAAACTGAATTAAGCTTATTTCATCGCGATTAGTTTCAACGGTGACGGGCTGACATGTTTTGTTTTGCTAACTTTTAATCTGCTTAAAAAACTATCGTACTCAATTTGTAATATTTGAACTACAAATCTATAACATCAAAAACCTATTCATTGAAATAAATTAAATGAGTTCAGATACCTACATCCGTGATACCAACGCCGTGATTGAGATCTTTATAATATTGCAACGTCATGCAAATTTAAATTGCATCGCATAATCAAAAGAAAGTAAACAGTCAGGTTAATAAAAAGGCTGTAAAAAGTTAAGTCGAAAAATTAAAAGTTTTACTTTATACTATAAATGCGAAAGTGTGTGTGTGTGTGTGTGCGACATGAAATAAGGACAACCAACAAAGGTTGTCCTTATTTCATGTAGCAAAGGGAAAAACGGATCAAAGCGACGTGAATTTTATGCTTAGCATCAGATGTTCGAAATCAATGTAATCCAAAATCTTAAGATGAAATAAAAAAGTTAGCAGATCCTTATTTACATATGGGAGTTAAGGAAAAGGGCTATATAAATAAGTCTTCGATTTGAAGATTTGGGTTTAATTGGTTATTTTTAATAAGTAAGAATATTTTTTTTTCTTTATATGTGGTGTACACATTCGACGGCCGATTGGCGCAGTGGGCACGGGCAGTGATACTGCTTTCTGAATCAAGGCTGTGGATACGATTCCTACAACTGCAAAATGTTTGTGTGATGAACATGAATTTTCTTCAGTGTCTGGGTGTTTATTTGTATAAGTATTTATGTCTATAATTCATAAAAATATTTATCAGCTACCTTAGTACCCATAACACAAGCTGCGTTTACTTTGGGGCTAGATGGCGATGAGTGTATTGTCGTAGTATATTTATTTATTTATATACAGTGTATAAATAAATTAATTAATTAATTTCTGCGTGGCATGTCGGAGTCTCGGAGAAAGGAATAGGTAGGTTTTTACAATAGATATAAATGATACCCAATTTGGTCTAAGGGACTACGACTAACAAGGAGTCCCAAGAGTAAAGTAGCAACCAAGCGATCACGGATATATTTTTGCTAAATAATAGCGTTATTGTCTATGAAATGTAAATATACGATAGTGGTCAACGATAGTAATCTTATTTACCTAAGTAAAATTATAAAGTATAGTTTTGGCTTCTCATTGAAATCTTTTTCCTTCCTTCTTCAAGTTAATAGGTTTTGTAGTATTCAATCTTAGTTAAGCAAAGATTCTATACCCCAATCTGAAAAACCTAATATGTACGGTCGCCCTGTGCCTATATGTATAGGTAGAATGTCTTTTATAATAAGTTCAACCCGTTTTAAATAAGGACCTGGTAATAATTGACCTTAAATTTAGTATTAACTATGTTATAGTATTTCGTTGAGACTCATTCAATACGTGAAAGAGTTCTGAATTTTATAACATTATTAAAATATTTTTTTCTTCCCTTTTAAATTTATATACTTCCTAAATCATAAATAATTACCAATTACAAAGTAGCCTTTACTATACTTAATAGACATAAACAAAAAATATTTATGCAGTGACATTATTACATTATATGTTTGGCGACAAGATTTATTTGGAACTCTTGGAGTCGTGCCAGATGCGAGAAATGATTTAGAATGGTTTTTTAGAGTCACGTATCTACCCAAAAGGCAAACCGAAGTATCACTCTAAGGGCCTGTACACACTACGTTTATTAAACGCGCCGCGCCGTTCACGTTGATGCGTGTGTTGCGCAATCCTACAGAGTATTTTGTTGTCGTTTGAATCGATACACAAGCACATTTGCATAGCGTCTGTATCGCTATACACGCGCGTCTTTATGGATGTGTGTTTTAATATTGTATTCGTGGTCTACAAGCTGCGTCTGATGTCGCGTGCGTATACGCTACAAACAGACTAGACGTCGCGTTGTAAAACCGTGGGGTACACAGGCCCTAAGGTCGTAAAAAATATGCCAAAACAAAGAAAAGTCTTTACCAAGTTAGAAGAATGCACATTGTGTTAAGGGCAAGAAGAAGAACTGTCTCTTAAGTCTGTCTGTAATTTTACCTCAAAGATAGAAAGAGTTTTTTTACAAGTATTTTTGTAGTTCAACATTCTACAACGAAATTCGAAAAATCAGCCCAATCTTAAATTAATTTTATTTTAAGTTCGAAATAAAAGGAGCCCATTTTTTCACACCCTGACTTGAACTATTCAATTCAATTGTCTAGAACTCATTGTGTAGAGTACAAACGATTTGTATTTTATGGGTTAGTTGTTCCGATGTATAGAGCTTTGAAAGGAAATATTTCTACTAATTATGAAATATGAATATTTTAGTGTTTATATAAAGCAGTTAAACCACGTTTTATTCAAGTTTTCCTGCCAAACCACTGTATAGCTTTTATAACCTAAACTTTAACTTACAAAAACAATAATTTTACTCCTATTCACTTGAGAATATAAAAATACCAGCCAGCAGTTCTGTAGGTATAACTTATACAGTTAAGCACTAGAACCTATTGTACTAGAGATTTAAAATTATAATAAAGCAAAATATAGGTCGGTACTACGGCTAGCATACTATAGAATACATTTTGGTCATTCAAATAATTTTGAGAAGAGAAGAGAATATGATGCTATAGGAGTGAAAGTAGGGTAACACTTGGCTTTAGATTGTCCGGAAAATATAATCGATGGCAGTTGTTGTTTTGTTATTTATTATTTTGCACTGTTAGTTATATTAGGTACCTGCCTTATTGGCCTAGTGGTTAGAATGTCAGACTACGAAACACGATTCCCGGGCAGCGCCACCCGTGCTAAAAATCCTTAGGCACTGGGTTATTTCTGTCAAGTAATTCTTAACACCCGTGTTAGGTACTTATCCTATATTATATACTTAAACAAACATAAAAAAAAGGAATTATTGTCCTTTTCCTGAGTCTGCCTTTAATGGAAGCTCTAAGATATGAATTAAGGAATGGTCAAGTTGTAGAAAGACGCTCTTTCGCTCACACTCACTGAGGGTTCTGTATTTTAGAAGAGACGTTCCGATAATTATTATTTATTTAATTAAAATAGTAATATTACCGATAGGTATGCTTTTTTTTGTATTTACAATACACACATCGCCATCTAGCCCCAAAGTAAGCGTAGCTTGTGTTATGGGTACTAAGATGCCTGATGAATATTTTTATGAATTATATACATAAATACTTAGAAAATACATATAAACACCCAGACACTGAAAAACATTCATGCTCATCACACACACATTTTCCGGTAGTGGGAATCAAACCCACGGCCTCGGGCTCAGAAAGCAGGGTCGCTGCAAACTGCGCCAGTCGGCCGTTTGTTTTCATAATCCTAACTTTTAAATATCTTGGCCTTTGTTTTATCGAGGAGAGGTATTAAGAGACCTTCGTGCCTAACTTCATTCTTGTAGGTAAACTGGAAGTACCTGTGTGTTTAGATAAATAATGAGACAGTCAATTCACTGGGATTTCATTAATGAAAATACGCCTTCAATGGTTCTATATCTTTTTATAGCGCTTAATTATAGAATTTATTATTCGATACAAATTTTAAATTGGTACCTCTTTCATCATTAAGTAAAAGGCTGTAGACTTACGCAGAGGCGGATGGACAGGAAAACAACGAAGCGATCGTACGTATTATTATTTGATGTTTATTTTCCGAACCTTAAAGAGAAGAGTTATTCAAACCCTGCGACATCGACGACATCCCTCGTTACATACATGATACACGTTAAAATACGTTAGTTTTCTTGTTGTTACATTTTTACTAACAGCGAAACTGCCATTGCGCCAGCGCGTTGCAACTTTAGCCTTGATCTTTTGTTCAGCGCAGTGTTACGTGTTCTCGTGCGGGGGAAATAAACGATCCCCTCATATACTTACTGGAGTGACTTCTTATATCTCTAGTGCATTGGGGGACGGAATATTCCTACTAGACAACACAAATGTATATATTTCACCTTCTTACTACCGCGATAAGCTAGTTTTACACCCTCCGCACCAAGTGGCGAAGCTATTTCTAACGCTCGCCACAGTAAGGGCGCTACGCTGAAAGCAATTCAATAGGAAGATAGATAAGGGCACCAAGCGTATTGTCATTTATAAAAAAATTTATCAGTTTTTGACCTTAATCACTTTTAAAGAAATGCAATGAAAGTATATAAATAGTATTGTTTACGTTTTTTATATACGCTTTTATTTTATTTTACTTCTTAAAGCTGCTACTACTAGCTACTTTTATTAGTTAAGCTGCTAGTTTTCTATCACACTAACTAAAAAATATATTACCACTTCTCTATGTTAATTTTATTTTCTTATTAAGGGAAACTTATTGTTTTGAGAATAAATGTCTTTAAATATAAATATGAAATGATCAATTAATTCGAAATGTCTGTAATACAAGAAAGACAGGATAACAAGTCTGTAGATGGAGATGATATCGAGCATACTGGCCTTCCGAGGCACAGAATCGCTCAGGATTTTAGAAAAAAACCACGAAATGCATATGCCTTATGTCACACTGTAGTCTAGGCTCATACTTTTTAACAGAATGATAAACACTCCTTAAGCCAAGTATCAAGTCTACATGACCCCACACTGTAATAGTCTAATTTTATATCCATAAATTTTAATATTCATACCTTGCGATAATACTTACTGCTCCCACTCGAAAGTCAACTTATTGATATACTGAAGGATATTAACAAATTGCCTCATACATCACAGCTTAGACTAGTTCCCTCACTAAACCTTTATGTCTTGCGTGTTGGACCCATATCCTCGCTCATTACTTTACAGGCTCGGGTTTTACAAAAGTATATTGCCAAAAAAACTAGTGCTTCTGTCTGTTTGTTTCAGTTAATATCCGCAGTTGCTGGACTTATGAAGGGACTTTATTAGGCAGGGTGACGATAACGAAGGGGATAGCGTAGGCTAAAATTTGTATTACATTTTATTTTGGAAACATAAATAAATACCATAGTACACACATAGCCATCTAGCCCTAATGTAAGCGTAGCTTGTGTTATGGGTACTAAGATGACTGATGAATATTTTAATGAACAATATACATACATTTTTATGATGAAAACAGATATTGAAAACATTCATGTTCATCAAACAAACATTTTCCAGTTTAGGAAATCGCACCCACGGCCTTGGACTCAGAAAGCAGGGTTGCTGCCCACTGCGCCAATCGGTAATCAAAATCGACTCTACTGAGGGTGAAATGCATTTTGAAAGCTTGTATCTGAGTTTTATGTTTTTCAACGTTGAGTCACTTAAGTTTAGAAGGTAGGTTCAGTTTGGGGTGTTTCTATCTGGTGTATTGGGGTCGAAAAAAAAGATTACGTAAGTAATTAAGTTTTATGAATCGAACGCGGACGAAATAACGAGTAACAACATGTTTAAAACATAATGCGGGCATACAAAAGTATTAAAATAAACCAAACAAACTTTGTTTCTTTCGCGTGTGCACTTATATAAATGTAACTTTTTTATATCCAACTTTCAATCCGGCGTCCGACAAAAACTTAATCGAAGGCTTAAACATATTAAAAACTGGACATAAAAACCTTATTAAAATCCCGCTACCGTTTTGAATGTAACTGTTAACTTACGTAATTGAATGCAGCACTGCATAGAAGCGAAGCTTATCGAATCGGAACAGTTTTCTATCTTTCCCACGTTTCTAAGAGCGTCGGAGTGAAATGGTAACGACGCGACTCGCGTCTTCCCGTATCAGATTGCAATAAAATGGTGAGTGCAACTTTACCAACTGACTCTAGAACACTTTTTCGAGGTACCGTACCTCATACTTACCTAATTTATATTGAAAACTAGCGGTAAACTAGTACAGAAGAATTATATATATTAGTATTTTTGGCACCGCTTTAACCTTCCTTACACATCCACTAATATTTCTAGACCTAAATTAGCGAAATCGGTCAAGCCTTTCTCAACTTTTAAAGAGACTAACGAGTAACGAACCGCCATTCATTTTTATATATTTTGATACGTAGTCGCAAATTGACTAATAAACTCATAAATTCTTAATTCAAGTTGGCCTATCAGAGGCACATTGTTTTTTTTTTCAATTTATGACGATGTGGTAAATATATCTATCTTTCTAGGTTTCAATCTTTCTAGGGTACTATTTTATAGAAATAGTATGTGAAAATAATGAACACAACTTATGAGTTTAGAGTTTGAAAACCCTGATAGTATAAGAAAAATATAAGAAAAAATGGACAATCGCTACATTTCCAGGGTTGTCGAGAGAAACGGACAGGTGAAACACACTGTCATAGGCGAAGCATTGTTGTGAGGGAAAGATAAAGCTCGTTTAGTAATATAGAATAATGTTTGATTATTCGTATTTATGCGCTGCGCACATCTCGAAAAGTAGAAAAAGTACTTAGATGAATTTGAATATTTTATCGCTTCAATTCATTTCTATAAATCTGTAGTTTTCATCGGGAACGGGAATTAATCTCAGACTGACTCTTAACGCAGGGTACAGCGAGAATTAAAATAAACACCTTAAGCATTTTTTTTTACTCGGATCTTTGACGTATTTATATTTATACTTATTTAACGAATCTTTCAAGAAAATTGACCTGCATTTTTTTTTTTTTTTTCTTTTATTTTTATTAATCTCTGATTTTTTTATTTTACAATATAATCACTCCTATATTATAAAAGGATGGAACGGCACTCGCTATGGTATACGGTGGCGATCCCTTCCTTCCATTTTTAACATTTATGTGACATAATCTCAAAAGAAAAATGTACATACATACTTAGCGAAATTAAACAAATAATACAAACAAAAGAATTAAAGGCTAACAATTATATCTACGTAAAGAAACTTCACGGATGGAATATAAGTCGCTATATTTCGCATCGCATCGTCTTTTAATTAGCCAAACATGAATAAGTGACTTAAAGCCAAAACCAATATAAAATTTTTCATTATATTGGGGATGGGTTAGCGCCGATTCATTCGATGCATAGATAACTTTTACTTAGATATGATAAAGAGTTTGATATGTGAAAACGACTCCTCGATTGCGAGCGGGCAAATTTTTTAAAAAGCTTACAGTTGTAGTGATTGTGTTTATCACGTATTTCGTATTACGATTATATCGATGCAGTATTCGCCACGCGGGCGCCATAATATTTTTTGTCTCTACATTCGAAAGTGAGACAAAGGTAATTCAAAATCAACGATCTCCTCAAAATAGAAAGTCGATTGGTATTTAATCAGTTTTATTTTTATAGACCCATTTATTTACCACGTGCGAGTCTAAACATAGCCAATTTGTAACACAGACAATTTCGCTGGTCGGTAACTGATAGGGATATGTGCCCAACAATTATAGATTTTTGTACTTGAACTTATCTTCGTCCCGTAACTCGGTGGTCGTACCTTCCACATCGGATAATAATAATTACCTAAGCGTTGATCGATATCAAAGTTAAAAATAATTCTCGTTTGACTGCTTTTTCTAAGGGTTTGGGTTCATAGGGTTCCCAGATGGAAAAAGCCGTTCCTTTTGCGACTTTGTTTGACCGTCACAACTTTATATCGAGGTCACAGCTAATGCTATTAACGTTGAAATTTGGATCGGCTATAGATAATATATATTCAACTCCTATTAAAATGGGGTTACTAGATGAAGTACGTGGGGAATCAAATGAGAGGTCTCAAAAATATTTTATTACTTTGTATTTCTAAAACTCGCAGTTTTTGAATTATCCTCGTTAATCATGGAATAATTAAAATCGAATGTGTTACTAGCTCAGTCTATTTAGAAATAACCCTTTTAATATTTAAAAACAATATAGTGAACATAAATAACAGGATTTTTATAAATCAGTTCATCCGTTCGAAATAAATGAACCTACTTGAAATAAATGAATTTTGACTTTGAATTTCGTGAACTATGATGGTTCAGCCAGACCCACACATGCAAATACACACACACTCAAACATACACACGCACACACACACACACATACACACATGAAACATTATAACACCACGTTAAACGGTTCGGACTGTTCAGAGTTTTTAACTCAGTCTCTAACTTTAACTTTAAACGAGCAGATGTTTTTACAGTTCAGGAAAAATAGTAGACCCCGGTTCGAGTCCTGATGATATGTATGCCTTTTTTTCTCGGTTAATTTATTTTTGTTACACCAAAAGAAAAATACCGAGCAAAGTTAAATGTCATCCAAGTACCTACTAAATATTTAACTGAAAAGAGCCCTCAGTGAGCGAGTGTGACTAGCACTTGCATTTTTTATTTAATAAAGAACCGTTACGGCTTCGTGTTAGCTATTTGGCGTACGAATACGCTACGGTAGATGAAATCTTCGAAGCAAACGACCATTTTAATTAAAAATTATTATTCGTACGAACCAGATGCCGATTGCGTTCTTACTTCACGATTTTCATGAATACGTGAGCGAGGCTTCCTTCCTTTACCCTATTATCGATCGCTACATCGCTTGTGTCTGGCACCAGCAATAAAAGCAAAACCAAAACTTAATTTGCTGTCACCACCGTCTCCTAGGTTTTGTTATTTAATTCTAGTAACTAGCCGGTTGTGTGCAGTGATCGTGCTTTCTGAGTCCAAGGCCGTGGGTTCGACTCCCACAGCTGGAAAATCTTTGTGTGATTAAAATGAATGTTTTTCAGTGTCTGGGTGTTCATCTATATTTTATACGGTTTTATGTATATTATTCATTAAAAAAATAATCATCCGTCATCTTATTACTCAGCTACGCTTACTTTGGGGCTAGATGGCGATTTGTGTACTGTCGTAGTGTATTAATTTGTTTATTTTTATTTATTAGTAGATAACTAAGATAGATGGATAGTAAGACTTTATTGCACACACATATAGCAGAATAATATTTAAGCAAACATTAGTATGAAAATGCGGTCTTATTGCTAAAGCAATATCTTCCAGACAACCCTTGGGTAAATTAAATCTAATGATAAAGGGTAGGGGCGCAAAATAGAAAATATATAACTTGTCGTGTAAGCTTAGTTTAACGTTGCTGATCAAATTCAATGTAAATTTTTTTTTCCCAAAAAAGAAGAAGGCACTTTCGATGCCATATATTTTTTTTATTTACGTAATAGCGAGATGATGTTGTTACCATATTCATTAACTTCAAACTTAAGCTACGAGGGTTCCAAACGAACCCCGGTATAAAGAGCTTACAAATAAACTACCGTTATTTTTGTTATTACATATTTAAAGAGCAAGCTACACTCAGAGTAAAAGGCTCGGGTATAAATATACCCATGCTTTTCTATCGTTTACGTAATCGTTTATGTATCATCAATTTTGTAACGTAATTAGGTAAACTTTACTGCGTCGTTGCATGGCATGCTCAACTACGGATCACGAAGTCTTCAATTTCTGGATCTCCTACTCATACATATTGTTTTATAACTTTGGGTAGGTATGAAAGGTGACCATTTTATTTTATTCCACTACAAGTTAGTCCCGGACTGCAATCTAGCGGGCTAAGCTTATTGTTTTCCTTTATTTTTAGGGCTAAGTTTTTAGCTGTTTCATTTATATAATCATTACCTTTTTTGAGTTGCTTACTGTACAACAGAGTAAACAAAGGAATTAATAACTACGCTTTACGAAGCAACTCCTGTAAGTTAAAATGTTTAAAGTTGTTTCAATCACCATCTTATGAAGAGACGGAAATACTTTTGACTATTTTAATATAAATTTAATTGAAAGATTTACTCCCACACACACGCATACGCGCACACACAAACACACCTCCACTCATACAGTCTAGCACACACTTATTCAAACACTCGAATTTACGATTAGCTTATTGCATGTATCCCTTTTGATCATTGTTTTTATCTTATTTAATTTCGATGAATATTTTTATTACGTACGTGCTGTACGACTTCGCCCGCGACTTCTTCTGCGTTTGATTTTGTTTTTCTAATGTGGCGTTCAATTTTTATGTAGTTCTAAAAAAAATTAAAGTATTCAGTATCGCTAAGCCTTGAATGAGGGGTTTGTTGCTGTCCGCTGAGGAGTTCTGTCCTCTATTTCCAACCACATTCAGACACACAAAGTTTGGGCAAAATGAAACACATATTATAACCTCTATAGTACAAAAATAATGATTTAAATCGGTTATAATTTGTCGGAGTTATGGTGTAAAATCGTCAAACACTTTCATCCCCACTCCCAAAGGAACCGAGCTTAATCCCTACTAATATTATAAATGCGAAAGTAACTCTGTCTGTCTGTCTGTCTGTCTGTTACCTTTTCACGCCTAAACCGCTGAACCGATTTTGATGAATTTTGGTATAGAGATAGATGGAACCTTGGGAAAGGACATAGGGTACTTTTTATCCAGATCCCGATCCCGATCCCGGAATTATACGGGTGGAAACGCAGAGTGCAGTTGTGTATCGTATATCCCTACTAATTGAATTTTGGTATAGAGATAGATGGAACCTTGGAAAAGGACAAAGGCAACCTTTTATCCCGATCCCGATCCCGATCCCGTAATTATGCGAGTGATAGATAACGCAGGGTGCAGTTATGTATCGTATATGCCTACTAAATGAATTTTGGTATAGAGATAGATGGAACCTTGGGGAAAGACATAGACAGTCTGTCTGTTTCGTTTTCACGCCTAAACCGCTGAACCGATTTTGATGAATTTTGGTATAGAGATAGATGGAACCTTGGGAAAGGACATTTTTACTTTTTATCCCGATCCCGATCCCGGAATTATGCGGGTGAAAACGCGGGGTGCAGTTATGTATCGCATAATTCAAATACTCCTAGCCAGCTTTTAGAATACTTTCTGCCTGACATGTCCATCAGGCCCATCGGCCTATACACTATGAATGTGTGAGTGTGACGATGCATGGTGTGGTGTGGCGGGGCTGGCGGGCGCGGGCGCGCTGCGCGGCGCGGCGGCAAAGACGTGCGGGGGACGCGGATGGCTCGGTGGGAGGAGTGTAGATCACAAAGTATGCTTACCCGAACGGGCAGACACGTGAGGGCAGACGTCGTTGGCGGACGCATGCGATATCTACAATTTTGAGCTGCAACGTATTCGCTTTCTTTACGTTTTCATTGGTGTTTAGGGTTTCTTGGATAAGCATTTTGTGTTATTTACTTAGTTGTTTTGGTTGTTATTATTAGTTTAGCATAAGTTAGTAGTAGGTAGAATTATAGTTAATAGGTAAAATAAATACTTTAATTCATTTTTTAGGATAGGTATAAAATTGTAGTAGATTAGTAGGCAGGTTTTTTTAAGTTTTTTCACATTTAGTAAGTAGTTACGGTACCTAAGAAGGTCAGCATAGTTTTTATTGAGTATTAATAGGTAAGTAATGTTGTTTTGTGAATAAAATAGTTCCAGTAGTTTCGCATATAATTTTATCGATTCATTTTGTTTTTATTCCATGTGGATAGTATATTTTTTTTAACATTTAGTTTTAGTTTAGCAATTCGTTTTGTTTTTGTTTTATTTCATGTGTATAAGTACCTACCTTAAGTATAGTTTCGTACTCAGTACCTTTAACTAAATTTTTTTGTCAGCTAAAGAATTTTTTTTTGCATAAGTACTTACCTGTTTTTATTACTTTAGGTAGGTAACTGGTTAAGTAATATGCCTCGCAAGCGTAAATCTAATTTAGCGCGTAGCTCTAAAAGAGCTCGAACTGCGCAAGTAGCTAGATCCCAAGAATCTGAGGAGCAGACTCAGGCCCGGCAGATTTTAGATGCTGAGCGACACGCAACGCAAAGAGCTGCCGAGACCTATGAACAAACTCAGGCCCGGCAGATTTTAGATGCTGAGCGACACGCAACGCAAAGAGCTGCCGAGACCTATGAACAAACTCAGGCCCGGCAGATTTTAGATGCTGAGCGACACGCAACGCAAAGAGCTGCCGAGACCTATGAACAGACTCAGGCCCGGCAGATTTTAGATGCTGAGCGACACGCAACGCAAAGAGCTGCCGAAACCTATGTTCAGACTCAGGCCCGGCAGATTATAGATGCTGAGCGACACGCAACGCAAAGAGCTGCCGAGACCTATGAACAGACTCAGGCCCGGCAGATTTTAGATGCTGAGCGACACGCATCATTGATAGCTGCAGAGATGCCAGAAGAATCCCAAAGACGACGTGTGTTAAATGCTGAACGGCAGTCAGAAAGGAGAAATGCGTTTACAATGTATACATGGGGAGCATTCCACAATGCTGCTTTTGATTATGACCCATCGATTGAGTATAATAACCATCGATTACTTCTCATAGGTGGAATGGATAAAAAATGTATACATTGTGAAGCACTCAAGTGGAAAGAAGAAACTCCGGGTATGTGTTGTTCTGGTGGCAAGGTTTCAATTCCAATACTTGGAGAACCAGAGGAACCATTGAAGTCTTTACTTTTAGGTGATAACAACGAATCGCGGCGTTTTTTAATCAAAATAAGGAAATATAATTCATGCTTTCAAATGACGTCATTTGGTGTAGAAAATGAGGTGGTTATGCCTGGGTTTTCATCTACTTTTACAATCCAAGGTCAAATCTATCATAGGATTGGTTCTTTGCTTCCTACAAATAATGAGCAACCAAAATTTTTACAGATTTATTTTATGGGAAATGAAAACGACGAGGTTGACCGCAGGTGTCAAAACATTCAATTAGTAGAAAAGGATATTGTCTTAAAGATTCAGAGAATGTTGCATGAACATAACCGCCTAATAAACACTTTCACAACAGCCTTAGAAAGAATGCCGGGAGATGATTATAAGTTGGTGATTCACCCAGATCGTACACCAAGTGGGGAACACGAAAGACGATATAATGCACCTTTAATAAATGAAGTCGCAGCCATGGTTTGTGGTGAACAGTTTGCTTCCCGTGATATAGTTTTACATGCCCGTGATAACACACTAACTAGGGTGCCGGATACACATAAATTTTACGATGCGTTACAATATCCGCTAATATTTAGCAAAGGGCAAGAAGGGTATCACTTTCAAATTCCACAAGTCGATCCTGTAACTGGCCTGCCCTTGCCTAACAAAAAGGTATCATGTATGGACTTTTATGCCTTTCATATCATGATTAGAGAAAATGATTTTAATATTAAATCACGATGCAGGCAACTGGCCAATCAGTTTTATGTTGATATGTACGTTAAGGTAGAAAGTGAACGATTACGATACATAACATTAAATCAAACTAAATTAAGAGCAGAAAATTATATCCACCTTCAAGACGCAGTAGCGAATGACGCTAATCTAAATCCAAATGATATTGGTAGAATGATAATTTTACCGTCTTCATTTGTAAATAGTCCGAGGTACTTACACGAATATACTCAGGATGCGTTTGCTTATGTACGTACATATGGTCGCCCTGACTTATTCGTTACGTTTACTTGCAACCCAGCATGGCCGGAAATAGTAAATGAATTAATGCCGGGTCAAAGCGCGATTGATAGGCATGATGTAGTCGCAAGAGTTTTTAGGTTGAAAGTTAAAAAACTTATGTCTGTTATTTCCAAAGGCAGAATATTTGGAGAAGTGATCTGCTTTATGTATTCCATAGAGTGGCAGAAGCGTGGCCTACCACATGTCCACATATTATTGTGGTTAAAAGACAAGTTGAGACCCGATCAAATTGATAATATTATCAGCGCAGAAATACCCGATCCAAGCACTGACAAGACACTTCATGATATTATAGTTAAAAACATGATTCATGGTCCATGTGGACCTGAAAATCCTCAGTGCCCTTGCATGAAAGATGGAAAATGCACAAAGAAATTTCCTCGCAAATTACACAAAGACACTGTCCACAGTGAAAACGGATACCCACTCTATCGTAGAAGAGCACCAGCAGACGGAGGTCGAACGGCATCTGTGAAACTACGAAATGGGAGTTACGTCACTATTGATAATAGTTGGGTGGTCCCTTATTCCGCTATTCTATTAAAAATATTTAACGCCCATATAAATGTTGAGGCTTGCAGTTCAGTGCGCGCTATCAAATATATCTGCAAATATATTAACAAAGGCAGTGACCAAGCTATTTTCAATTTTAGGAGCACAGAGCTTGCAAATCGCGTAAATGAAGTACATACATATCAATCTGGTCGTTATGTTAGCAGCAACGAAGCCGTGTGGCGGTTATTAGGGTTCCCGTTGCACGAAAGGCACCCCACCGTTACACATCTAAGTGTACACTTAGAGAACGGTGAACGAGTTTATTTTACAGAAGATAATTTCCACGAGCGACTATCTACTCGACCAAAAACCACCCTTACAGCTTTTTTCGAACTTTGCATAAGAGATGAGTTTGCAAGAACTCTTATGTATGCTGAGGTACCGAGATATTACACATGGGACGCAACCAGAAAAACTTGGAAACGCCGAATTCAAGGAACTTCGGTTCAGAACTGGCCTGGTGTCAAATCTGGAGATGCCTTAGGACGGGTTTACACAGTCCATGTTACTAACATGGAATGTTTTTGTTTAAGGATGCTTCTACACCATGTGCGTGGGCCAACCTCTTTCAATGATCTCAAAAAATACAACAATCAAGAATTTTCAACATTTCGAGAGGCATGTGAGGCAAGAGGATTATTGGAGGATGACAATCATTGGAATATAACACTGGAAGAGGCTGCACAATGTAGATCAGCGGCCAAGGTGAGAATGCTTTTTGCTATACTAATAGCGACATGTGGGCTTTCAAACCCTCAACAACTGTGGGAAAGGTACAAAATTCAAATGGCCGACGATATTTTACACAGAGTACAACATCATAATCCAAACGTTACATACAATGATTTCATTTTTAATGAAGCCCTAACAAAGATAGAAGACCAAGTCATAACTATAACTGGGAAAGATTTGTCAGATTTTGGGTTGAGCAGGCCGCAAAGAACTGGGGAAGTTTGCAGTGATATAATAAGAGAATTGAGTTACGATGCTGCTTCTTTACAACAACAAATAACTGAGTCTGTTCCGCGTCTAAACCCAGAACAAAGATTAGTTTTTGAGAATGTTGTGCAAAAAATCGAAAGTGGCGAAGGTGGTTTATTCTTTTTGGATGCGCCAGGAAGCACGGGTAAAACATTTCTTTTAAATTTACTTTTAGCCCAAATTCGTAAAGATAAAGGAGTTGCTGTTGCTGTAGCTTCTTCTGGAATAGCAGCTACGTTACTTAATGGTGGCCGAACGGCACATTCAGTACTTAAACTGCCATTGAACTTAGCTCATGAGGAAATGCCAGTTTGTAACATTACTAAAAATAGTGACCGTGGACGAATGTTACAGCAATGTAAGCTGTTGGTTTGGGATGAATGTACCATGTCCCACAAAAGAGCGATAGAAGCACTAGATCGGACCATAAAAGATATTAAGAGTAACCAAAGTATCATGGGTGGTATGGTGGTACTTTTAGCTGGCGATTTTAGACAGACTCTGCCGGTAATTACTAGAGGCACGCCGGCAGATGAAATAAATGCATGTTTAAAAGCGTCTCCATTATGGGTGCATGTAAAAAAATTTTGTCTGACTACAAATATGCGAGTACAACTGCACAGTGATACACAATTGGTGCAATATGCGGATGCTCTTCTGAAAATCGGAGAAGACCGTATGGAAACAAATAGTGACGGAATGATTACATTGAATCGTGAATTTTGTAATGTTGTCTGTAACATGGATGACTTAAAGAACAACGTCTATCCCGATCTTGCAACCAATATGAAGAACAGACAATGGCTGTGCGAAAGGGCAATTTTAGCACCGACAAACGAAGTAGTGGGGCAGATCAACGAACAAATCATGTCAGATGTGGAAGGTGATTTTGTTGAGTATCTGTCCGTAGACAATGTCATGGACACTGAGCAAGTGACATCGTTCCCTGTAGAATTTCTTAACTCCTTAGAATTATCGGGGGTGCCTTCCCATAAGTTGAGGCTAAAAGTAGGTGTCCCGGTCCTGTTGATGCGAAATCTTGACGCACCAAGAATGTGTAATGGCACACGTCTACAAATTACACACCTGGGACGCAATATTGTGAGAGCAATAATTATGACAGGAACAGCAAAGGGAGAAGAAGTGTTAATTCCCCGTATTCCAATAATCCCTACCGATTTGCCATTCCAATTCAAAAGAGTACAATTTCCCCTGAAAGCAGCATTCGCTATGACGATAAACAAAGCTCAAGGACAGACACTCAAAGTAGCTGGTGTTCATTTAGAAAAAAACTGTTTCTCCCATGGGCAACTGTATGTGACGTGCTCACGAGTATCGAGTCCACAAAACCTACATGTTTTGACCAAAGAAGGAAAAACAAAAAATGTCGTATACAAAAACGTATTAAACTAAGTTAAGTCAGGGATCAGGGTCAGGAAAAGTCTACCTATGTTAATCTCAATAATTCAATGTGCCGGCTTCATTAGAATCGTTTCATTATAGTTTCAGAGCCTATTCAGTCCAAACAAATTTACACGAAGTAGTAGTTCTACGCAGACGAAGTCGCGGGTAACAGCTAGTGTCGATATAAAAAGTATCCTATATTACTTCTAACACTTCCAAGAATATGTGTAAAAAGTTTCATGTGGATTGGTTAAGTAGTTTTTGCGTGAAAGTGTAACAAACAAACTTACATTACCATTTATAATATTAGTAGGTAGGGTTAGTAGGGTTTTTGATAAATATCCAACAGTGGTATTTTATAACTTTTGGAGGTGGGCGTGCCGCGTGTTCACTGTTACACGGTTTTGTACTTTTACAGTGAAGATCGTTTCATCTATTAGGGGCCAAGAATATTTCATTGTTCGCTACATAAATTTCAACTTCATATTAAACCTAACGTTAAATCACATAGCGTCACGACTTTATCGATACGGTGGTTACTAGCCACGGCCGAAGCCAGACCGGACCAGACAAAGGATATGTAGTTACAGGCTTAACTCCTCAAAATTGATGGACACTGCGCGGCATGTAGCAGTACGTGCGCCTTGCATGCTATTTTAAGTGTTGCTTTGTTTAAAGGTGATAGTTTTTCACTTACCATAGGGTACTTGGTCCGTCAATTATAACTATAAAATAGGGGAGAAATTGAGAAATTATAACTTCCAAATTGCCCTTTTCTAAAGACTAAAACATTGGACATACATCTATTTGAATTACCATCAAATTCCAGAAGTCAATATGTTTGCAACAACGCCTTGCTCACTGCGATGAAGTGCAAAGGTTATGTAACACAATCTGAGTAATGAAGTCAGTTAACCTCTACTACTGCGCTTGTTAGCATCGTTTTTGCTGTACGCTCAAGTAGACACTTTTCACGGCTCTGCGGATATAGGTGACTCGCTGTCATCACATCCGCAACCTAGCACAGAGGCGTTATTAACTGGGAGTGCATGTTTCACATTTTTTTTAATCATAATTTTTCCTTAGTTTCAAATAGAGAAGTCGGCTTATATAATTGTAATGTTGATAATATTTTATTTCAACCGGTGATAGCCTAGTGGTTAGGACTTCGACATCACTTTCAGGCGGCCGAGTTCGAATTTCGGATTTGCGTTTTAAAAAATTAAAATATGACTTGCTTCAACGTTAAAGGAAAACATCGTGAGGGTAGCTGCATGCCTGAGAGTTCTCCATAATGTTCTCAAAGATGTGTGGAATCCACCGATCCTCAGTGGGCATGCGTGGAGTACGGCCTTAGCCCCTTATAATTGGAGGAGATCGGTGCCTTGTAGTGGGCTGGTAATGGGTTGATATAATTATGATGATATTATTTCATACGCCCCGATCTAGTTCTAGGACACAGTCAGTCTTGCTCCATCGGTTCTCCAAGCTATGAGTCCCGCTCATTGTTATTTCAGCTTCGCGACTCTTTGAGCAATGTTGATAACAATGGTTCTTCTAGAGATCTCCTCATTCCTGATTTGATCACATAGATATACTCCAAGCATATATAAACATAGCTATAACGTAGCTAGTGAAAGTTTACAAATTTTTAATTAAAAGGCAGGACGTTGCCGTTTAGCAGCTGGCAGGAAAGTTCACAATTCGGCGCGGCGGTCTTGCCATTTATTGTGAAACTTCCATAGGTTTTATTTTTAAAAAAGTCATTCACAGGCACCTATCAAGCGTTTAAGTACATATAAAGCTACCTACTGAAATGTACTGCCCTGTATCCATCAACCTGAGGCATAGGTGTTAAGCCCCCTTGTATGTAATTACACCGGCAATCACGCACTTCAGACCAAAATCACGTTAACTTTTAACCAAGTTGAATGGTTAACATAACGATTTCGGTACCCACCACAGGCTCATAACTACTGTTATGACTACGACATTGCCTGAGTAAAAGGTTTGTTAAGTATTTCGATAGTCGAAAACGACTCGTCGATTGCAAGCGAGCGAATCTTGTACTAAGGGTACTTGTTTAACAGCCTATGTTCTGGGAAGACGGATTTGTGATCCCAATAGATTGTAGTACTACTGATTGTAGAACGGGTAATTAATCGATTCGTAAGACACGCTCGGGAAGAGGAGGGGTGGTGAAAACTATATTCTGATCTGCCATCACCACACGGAAGACTAACTGTCACCAATGATAAAGACAATTGCACACAGCACTCAGAATAACACGCGTCCAATTTTATAGTTAGTGTTCAGTTTTCATATTGGTATCATAACGTCTTGCTTATGTTATTTAAATAACTCGAACTTCACTTGTACGGCTACACGATTGAGCGCACTCTCATTATTACTGTTTGGTTTTCAACAAACTCTCGTGATGAGTTTCGCGCTCGAATTTCAGTTTTCAGTAGATATTAACTTCTATAGAGAGTAACTTTTAAACTTTCGGGCGTGTTTATTTAAGCCCGCGATGGAATAGGGTGGCGCACATTAAGGGGAATTATAGTTTTTTTCTGCTACAATTATCCATTATCCCCTAAAGTTGCAAATCCCCTCCTTGCATTAAATAGCTGGTTCTGAGATATCTCCAGCGGTTATGAGACATTTTTAAGGACATTATCAGAAACTGCAGATTTGCAGACATTGATTTAAAAAGGGAATTCGAACATCAAATTTCAAACTAATTATTTTACTTCATTAGTAGTATATATAAGAGAAGAGAGACAAAAACGGCACAGTTGTGAAATTCTGTGAACCCAGCGTTACTTTGGGCTACTATCGCGATGGTTCAAGTATGCGCAGACCTTTATTGTTTCGTTGGTAAATAAATGCCCCAAAATTTAAGTAACTGTGTTATCCTAGCTTAACAAAGCTATAATATTTTTATGTTATTAAAAGTATGTTAAAGGAGTATAATAACCTTTGGCTTGCTTACCAGCAGGCCGATCGCGATCGTTACACATGGATCTCATTCAGTAGGTTACCAGGTGACTGACCTTTCCCTGCCCAAGGAATGCCATTATAATGCCATCCTATTTCCCACAAGATATAAGCTATGAGAAAGGCACTTAGCTTACTTAACGGTTTTGCAATATTCCTTATTCCTTAGAGTTCAAACGAACATTTACTCCTGATATAAAAATTCAAATTGATTATAATATTTTTTTAATGACAAGTTAACGCATTACAGCCATTTCAGCATTAGTATGAAATTTGCACGCTCGCAATCGTATATAGTCTTCATCGAGTGTCCAAAAGAAGTAACTAAGTAAAATAGACCTAAAATGCCTCGTTATAAAACCTTAATTTCTTCATGGTTTCCTAGTGCTGAATAATATTACCCTCAGAGCGTTTCATCATCATCATCACGTCAACCAATTGATGTCCACTGCTGGACATAGGTCTTTTGTAGGGAGTTCAATACAGTTCACTTCAATATTTTTGTGATTGCAGTCAAGCGCTCGTCTATAAATATAAAAAAAAAAAAACACGGTACTGGACAGCATGCCTCCAGATCGTTTAGAAGTTTACAACTTCTAAATTGACTACTGCTAGCTTCAACCTATAACGTACACCGCTTCGTCTCGGTCTACCCAACTTATGTAAGAATCGCAACTTAGACACTTATAAATAAGTAGTAGTAGAAAAACATAACTTGTTTTAACGGTGAAGGCAAACATCGTGAGGAAACCTGCATCCCTGTGAGTTCTCGATAGCGTTCTCAAAGGCGTTTGAGGTCTACCAATCCCCAATGGGCCATCGTGGTGAACTACGGCTTAAATCCATCTCATTTTGAGACACGTGCCGCTCAGTGTGTCGGTAATAGGTTGGTAGAGATAACTGGAAACGGTACAAGGCGTAAGGTATGCATCTGTAATTAAGAGTGTTAAATACTTGTTCCCTTTTCCTTGGGAGACCCTGGTGCCGTGGACATTGATCATAAAAAAAAAAATTGCGAGACATTAAACCACTGTTCATTGCCTCATCTGGTGACAGCAGGGTTGGCAATTTTTTGCGCAAAGTATCAACCAGGCTGTTCATCGCGATAATCTTCAGCCAGCTACCATGGCACCATTCTATGACTTCTAAATTAATTATTTAGAAGTTTTATTGCAACATAAACACCAATAATTTAATATTCTTCTAAATTAAATACCTTTAATTTTGAATTTAAACGTTCGTTTCTCAATTACTTAGTTTAAAGAGTTATTTAATTAAAATAATAGTATCTTAAGCCCTCTTTCTATTTAAGTATAGGTTCCTAAGTTACATAAAACTCAAAACAACCGGCAAAACAATTACAATAAATACCACAAAGTTGTTAGTTGACCTGACTGAGTCATAACTTATAACTAAATAAGTTATGATCAGCAAACGAAAACAACATTATGCATTTCTTACAATATCATCCCCAAAATCTCAGTCGTGTTTTCTGTAAACAATATTTTATAGACGAATTATAAATGAATCTGCAATTGTCATTAAAACAAGTATGATTATATTTAGACTGCCGCCTACTCGGAAAATCTATGCGAGATTTGTGTTGGCGCCAAATGATTCGCGCACGTCATCTGCTCTAAGTCGTTACTCATTATACGTTCGCAAGATTCAATAGTAAAATCAGTCAGCCCAAAATTTACAACCGTACTCACAAACATCACACATGAAGTCTCCAAGTACCTACATCCGTTGGCATACTTCAACAACCCATGCCAAGATGACCATAATATCAATAATTTGATCGATGCGATAAATTTGAAGGTTCCGACATTAATGCCCGTTTTCACTAAACCTAGGAAACGCTTAAATCGGTTGCCTTATGATTTGGGTGATACGTAGAGAAAAACGTTTCACTAACTCTTAGAATATGTCTAATGAAGTTAGGCGTCATGTAAAGTTAAGATAGCGATTCAGCGGTGCGTGATGCGATTAGGTTAACTCGTAAACTGACACTTGACAGATGAAAATAATAATATGTATATTTTTTTAATTACCTTATTAAATATAATAATACAAACACAAAATACCGCACTTTGTGGCAAGATTCATAGACAAGTCAGATTAAATGAGTTACCTAGTTAAAATCAATTGGTTAAGGGTAAGGCGTTACTTACTTAGGCATTCCCTTATTTGTGATAACGGGCATTAATCTAATAACTATCAAACCTCTCTACTTCGAGTGACTCTCCAACTAACGAAGATCTGAATACAGCTTCCTCAGCTTGGAAACAGTACTACTTGGTAATACAACTACTTGGTACCTGGTGGTACAGGCACCCTTGGCGTACTACTACTCAAATTACTTTTAATTTGAGTAGTAGTAGAGTTTTTTGTGACATAGCTCGTCCGGGGAAGTATTACCGCCATGCCTATTTCTGCAGCTAAGCAGCATTGTTGCAATGATGTGTTCCAGTCTGATGGGCGTGATTGCTGGTGGCAATTAGACACCGAAATAGTTTAGGTGCCAAGATACAGCCCTGTCTAACACCCTCATAATTTTGCCCAGCGAGGTAATTAATAATGGGCAAGCTCCTTTAATTTTAAAACAACACAAAAATACAAGCATCGTTAACTACAACCACTAGACAAGCATCCTTAATTGATTTTAGTTTTCGATGAGGGAAAACGAATAATGTTTATGTAGGAAATTTTGAGTTTTCTTGACATCATTATTATCTCCTACCCCCTACCGTAGCTATACGTTTTTTGTCTCACATTTGACAAGTAACTGCATTGTCACTTGCTATGCGAGCGCCAAATTGTCAAAGAATAAAAACAACTTTGTTTAAAATACTCTGAAAGCACGAAAATGTTGTATTTATCTCGGTTTTGGCTGACTCATATTCATTGATAACTCTGAGAAGAACCAGATCTGCCATTCATCTATTTAAAGACAGCCTTAAATAACGGTTTGTTTATTGGTGGGGCAATACGTGACGTCTGTCATAGCAATGTGAGGTATTTTTTGGATACCGTATGTCCATAACAAAACAGACTACTCCAAGGATCACTTTCTTGACCGTCGTCTGTCCATCCGTGAGTCCCGGTGATTTTTCTTAGAAACAATTAAAAAATCTCTTTTACCATTAACTAATATTAGGACAAGTCAGTAAAAATTCGTCAAAAATGGGTTCGTTCCATTTTTGATAGTAATTCTAAAAATCTGTAGCTTCAATACCACTGGTTTGCACAAGTAGACTTGACCACCCGCGAGCCCATTTTATATACATACTAGCTTCTGCCCGCGACTTCGTCTGCGCGAACTTCAGAATTGAGAGGCCTCCACCACGAGACCTATTTGAGAGATCGGTATAGAAAGTACACATGTATAGAAAGTACCTGTGTACTTTCTATATCGATAGCATAGGTGACATGAATAGCAAATTTCAAAGCTGACTGCCCGCGGCTTAGCTCCTCTTATCAATTTTCAATTTTCCTTTGGGAACTACTTAAGGATTCAGGATAGAAGGTAGCCTATGTTGCTTTCCATGTCAAAACATGCCAAATTTCATCCAAATCCGATCAGCGAATTATGCGTGATTGAGTAACATACATCCACATTTTTACATTTATAATATTAGTGATAATGCTTTTCAGAACCCTCTCAAAGGGCGTGTTTTATTTTTTGCCTTCAAGCTTTTCCGTACCGTGTGATAATTCTGTATCACAGCCGTGCACTTTCCAATAGCTTCGTAGATAGGCTTCATAGAGAATGGGGAATAGAATTTTCCAGTACTTACTGCTACAGTAAAAGTTCTTAGGTACCTAGGTTATATTTTTTAGCTTATGTAGGCTCCAAATTAATATTTTTAACAAAACACCTGGATGATACTGAATTTAGTAGTGCTATAAATATTTGAAGGCCGTTTTAACTTTAAAGTCAATATCAAACAACCGTTGCCTTTAAAAAAAATTAAAATTAATATCACTAATACCTTGTTGTCGTTATATGTTTAACTCTTAAGTTGACCAATGAAAAAAAACTGGATCCTTCGTACAAAAAACAACACTAGTGCTATGCTTTTCCTGATAGCACGATGAAATGCAAACCGCCGTCTGAACATTTTAGATTAGAATGATTATTGGTAATTTCAAGCCTAAGGTGAAAATATGAAAAAAAATAAGGTAAACATTGAATGCAGTCCGCCTGCCTGTAATATCAGAATCTGAATTCTGATGGGTAATATCAGAATCTGCCATCTGAAGATTTTGTGTTAGATTTATTATTAACTTTGGGGTCAATAATAAATGGGTTATAAGCTATAAACAACATGTTACTTAATTAATAAAATTGATAAACCCCGCCAATATCATGGATCAAATGTCAGCTGTATAGATTTTCAATAAACAAACACGTTACTTTATATACAAGGTCTGTCACGATAAGCAACAGAACTAACAGGGCTATTCTCTAAGAATTTTTTTATAAAGATCATAAGTTGCAACATCGAGCATCGCAAGCATCAATATCTTTAAATTTTGTTTATTCAACGTGTAAATGAAAACCGAAATAATACTTCACAGGCTTCCGAGGTACATTATGTAAGTCTCTAAGGTTTATCTGTAAAACCTAATAGTTTTTGTGTAAACCACTGACATAGTTTTTACTGACAGAAATCAGATACAGCCCTAACATCACATGCAAAATTAAAATCATGTAATCCCTGTCACTTTGTTAGGTACGAGTCACGTAGCGTAGGTACTATTCGCGTGTCGGTCTTTTATCTTCAATAGGGTTGTCATAAACACGTCATAAACACTTAGAATGTTTTACTTAATTCGTTTGTATGGAAAAATAAATATGCTTCTTATGAAATATACTGCCTTCAATATTTTTCGTAATTCTGTTACACGTTGTATATTATATTATATTGTGTTGTATATTATAAGTACAAAGGGGCTTTTGCAACCATATTAAGCCGTCTTCCCCATTCAGCTGACACAGGCCGCCGGTCATGGCCTCAAGTATCGTAAGATAATTAAAGGCCGGCGGCGCATTCCCAACAATGTATAGCCGGCGCCTGGCGGCCCCGCCACCCAACTGACCTAGGTCGGACACAGAGTGAGCTGGGGCTTTTCTCTTAATTTTCAGCGTTAGACGATTATTTTCCCTCCTGAGAAAAAAACTTTTAATCGAATAAGTACTGAATTTTTAGAGTAAAACTACTTTTCATATAATAAGGCTTATATAACTACCTTGTAGACCAGTAGTAGGCACCTACTCTCCCATTAGCTACAAGCATAGCTACTACTAGATAGGTATAATTTATTTCACCTTGACAAAGGCATTGCTGGAACAATCTTTAAGTGAATCAATGGAAGCATCCGTTGTATATCGGAATAATTAAAAACAATACTTTTTGTAACACGCTCGGTCCTTTATATTATTTTAATTAGTTAATGCGTCTCTTATGTCTGCATAGAATTTAATTAACTTTAATTAAATAGAATCTGCCTCGAATTTAACTTGAGTTAAAAGCTAAAGTTAGATCAACTTGAACGAAATATTTATATTTAATAGTCCCTTCCATTGAAGTCTAATTATTATAAGATACAATAAAATATAGCACAGGCTGGCAGGCTATATTTTGAAAAAGGTTCCCCATCGTCTAGTCGCTAAATATAGGGGTATATTTAGCGTTATTCGATGTCATATTGTAGAACAAAAAGGGGCTTATCTCTAATAAATTTAAACATCATAGTAGGTATATCATGTGAAACTGTGGCATGCATAGAGGGTATGCACAGGGTATGCAGTTGATATAAAGTGAAGAAAATCTCCAGTACGAGTTGTAAATACTTAAGGGTAGGCTTTTTATAACTCTTATAATGTTTATTCTTAAATTATTTATAACTTGTACTGAAATTTTTCTTCATTTTATATCATCTGCATAGCCTGTGCATACCCTCAATGTACGCCACTGATGTGAAGGAAAAGAAAACTTTTCTTTTGATCAAATTATATACGCACAGGCAAACAAACATTAGATTTTGGAACCAATATCTGTAAACCAATTTCTTTAACACGATTTTCTTATAAATATTTATTTCAAAAGTAAATTAAAGGATACAAACATACTACTTTTGTTTTTAAAAGCCTCCCCAGATTGTCATTCAAATGTTGCATTTACTTTGTTCACTATAAGCTTTAAAAGTGATTCCAGAGTATAGACCTAAAGATAGTTGGGCAGAAAGTGAGGGCAAAAAAACTAGAGCTTATGAAAAAGAAAAAAAACACAGTTGTTCGACGCTTTTGATCTCGTGGTAAATGCCGTCGCGTCGTGTAGACAACGTTGCGACATTGTATAGAGAACATGTGGCCTTCATCGTCTCTATACATTAAGTTCGTGGTAAGAAATGATCCTTACTGATCACTTATCGCACGATTGCTCGGACCTAAACTTACTCTGTGATAAAAGCAGTGTTCTTTGTTGAAAGGAAGGCAAAAGACACACGAGCTCTAGAGAGCTATTTGCTGGTTTCTGGACTACGGAAACTCACAAGCAGTCACATTTTAAAGTCTACCAAAAACGAACGCGAACAGAAAATAGAGCCATTAAAACTAATTAGATCGTGCAAAGAGGTCAAGAATTCGATTCCTGTTGGCCGCTTCACCAAATTGATACGTAATTATGTATTTAGAACAAGTTAATTGGGTCTTGTGCCAGTAAAAATTGCCTAGTTGAAATCCAGCTCAATGTGTATGAAATGGTGCATTGTTTGTGGTCTCGTACATTTTTATACTGAATACAGATAAAATCATTCTGAGTGAGTTTTGAGAGCTGCCTTGTTTCCCGGATCGTATTTCCACAAAGATAATAAATGAACTTATTGAGTTATTGGAGGAACTGTTGAGACGAGAGTATTGTTAATGGAGAAATTATTAAAATAAGTACCTAATTGCGTTCTATCTTACTTTAAAAAGAGTCCTAGTTTCTAAACTAAACTGTTTCTTTGTTGGTATAGTGGTTAGTAAGTTCAATTTACGGATCATAAGCTTTTGGGTTTCATTATCGGGTCCGGCCATAAATAGTTAAGTATCTGAGGGACTTTTCCATTTAAAATTCCCAGCTTTCACTGCCATGTTGTAGTCGTTATAGCCCACCAACCTACATTAGAGCAGCATGGTTAGTCTATGCTCGAAATCCCTTTCTTTTATGAGTGTGCAGGCCTGTACCAAGCGGAAGGACGTTAATATGGTGACGATGGTGATCTTAGGAGGTTTAAAAAAAAATTGGGCTAAGCAACGTTGACCCATGTCAGTTACTGATTAACTACCCTTCTTTAAGGGTTAAAATTATGATTTTACTTCCGTGTCTTCGAGACCAGGTTAAGCCGTTGGTGCAGATTATTAACACTGACATCAAAAAATGGCTTATGAGGATGGAACTTGTAACTCATTGACATAGTATTCACCATCCATATTATTAATCCTACATAACTTATACGAAGAATTTCTCTAATTACTAAGCAACTGGCAATATGGTACATACGTTCAATAAATTCGAGTTCTAGACTCTCGAGCGCAAATAGCTAATCAACATGACCCTAATTTTTAGCTGAAACATGCTGTGCTGTGCCTTCTACAGAACAGATAAATATTAGGTACACCGTACACCGTGGTACCTCTATCTACTAATGAACACGGGTGGCAAACGTTGTAGGTTTATGAGGCAAACATAAATGTGTCACGATATTAACATATTAAATCAATGACATATTAATCCTACTATCCCTATCCCTACTATCCCTATCCCTATCCCTACTTCCCTTCTTCTTCTTTAATATTATAAATGTCAATGTAAGTTTGTTTGTTACGCTTTCACGCAAAAACTACTTAAGCGATCCTCATGACACTTTGTACACATATTTTTGAAAGTGTTGGAAGTAATATAGGATACTTTTTATCCCGAAATTAGGCTCGGTTCCTCTGGGAGAGGGGATGAAAGTGTTTGACGATTTAACACCAAACTCCAACAAATTATAACCGATTTAAATAATTATTTTTGTACTATAGAGTTTATAATATGTGTTTAATTTTGCCCGAACTTTGTGTAGATCTGATGAATGTGGTTAGAGATAGAGGACAAAGCTCCTCAGCGGGCAGCAGCAAACCCCTCATTTAAGGCTTAGCGATACTTAATTCTTAAATTTATTTTTTAGAACTACTAAATTGAATGCCATATCAAACGCAGACAAGTCGCGGGCAACAGCTAGTAATATTATAAAAGTGAAAGTGTGGATGTTTGTAACTCAATGCGGCAAAAACGTCTGAACGGATTTGGATAAAATTTGGCATGTAGCCTTTGACATCGAAGTACCCGAGGGAAAATTTAAAATTAATTACCAACTAATCCGCGGCAGTTTTCTAATTTGGTATGCATGTCATCTATACTATGGCAAAGGACATGCACTTTCTATACCGATCTATTAAATAGTTCCCGTGGTCGGCTTTATAATTGTTAAAGAGCAAAGTTTTAGCCCCAATTCTGAAGACTACGCAGACGAAGTTGCGGGCAGAAGCTAGTGTGCCAAAATAAAGGTACGTTTAATATTAAACTCAGGAAATATTCCTTCACCCTGATTGGGGTTAAAGACCTCCCCTGGTTACTATAGAGGTCGCCCGGAAGTACCTTATAGATTTTGATAAGAACAATGACCCAATCATTGTATAAACTTAGAATAAAAGAACTCTTCGAAAGACATGCGTTAAACATAAAACAGGAAATAAATTATTTTTACAGTAGGCATATTATTTTTATGTCGTCGGTGCCAAGTAAAATGTAGAAAAATACTGGTACTTTCCTTGCTACTAAATATAAAAAAGGTAAATACGAAGCATATAATCTATATCTAGTGTTAGTTTAAATTACTAATGTTACTGTAAAAACTACTCAAATCGCTACCTATAGCGTAGTAGGGGCGCGATGTAGAAACGCCTACGTCCCTACAATATTTGAAGAGCTCCCTCGATTTCTCCAGGATCTCTTTTAACAGATCTTAACCTGATCAACATGGCACCACATGAAAAGTATACAATTTAAAAAAAAAATTCAAATCGGTTCATAATTGACAATATTGTTATGAGGTAACACAGAAAAAAAAATACAACCGTATTGAAAACCTTCCTACTTTTTTGTAAGGCAGTTGAAAAAGGTCCTTACAATCGTTGACTAGTGTCAAACCTAAGTGATAACTGGGACGGACGTGTTTCCCGACGAGGATTTACAACAATATTAACTATGCAATTTTTGGTTTTCTTAAGGAAAAGGCTGCTTGGAAGCATGCCGATCCGCTTTCATCTCTCGCAAGATAGAATAATGATTGTTTAATTCTGGAATGTTTATATTGGAAAAGAGCAACTGTTAAGTTTTTTGCCGGCTAGTGGTAGAATCACTGCAAAAAGACGGAGTTGACGTTTCTAAAGTGTTCAAGTGTGGTAGGTCTACTACTTGATTTTTTTTGTTTTCTGTTTTGCATTAGAGTCGAAGATTCTATGTATATTTCTCAAAAAAACTTCCAAATTCATTAATTTGTTTATAAGCACTTGAAACGTCAAGACAGAACTTGGAATACTAAGTTGAGACCTTGAGCTTTTAGTATATATTATTTACATTAGTTGACTGAATAAATGTTAAGGTCGCACAGTCAAGTTACTTACCTACTTACTTAGGACCATTTTCTAAAATACAGTAAATAATCTCACAATTTTATACCTAAATTATTATTGAAAAAAGCAGAATAAATAATAATTAATTACAAAAATAATTTATTATGTTTGTGTATCTCTAAAATATAATTTTTATTAATACATAACTATAACCTAAAATAAACTATTTAAAAACTAAATAAAATCTAAAACGTCCTCGAAACCACCGCAGCGAGGCACAGTTCCTAAGATGCTGGCAGCATTGCCCCTCTGGATGGCCAAATTAATTCGTTGGCCAAGGTAACTGCCCGCTCTAGGATCACCGGTAGACTCGATAACCCTTTTCGATAATTCTTTGAAAAGGGCTCTTGCCTCCGGACCCCACGGTCCCAAAGTCTCTACTCCAAAAGGCACAAAAATGAAGCTGCTATCCAGGTTTTCATATTTACGCCTCTTGGCCTGCTCGGCACTGGAAGCAGCCGCACCTACCATTGACGAAGTGGCCTGGATGTGTGATGCAGCTAGGGTATCAACACAAGTTGCATCCCACAGAAATGACCTTCCAAGCCTCCAAGGTATGAGCGTCATACCATCAGATGATGGCAAGACCATCGCTCCGCGCCAAACCAATAGGTTCTAATACAGCTGGTACGTGAGCGGTAGCTAGAGAACGTAAAAAAATAATAAATAATTAATAATTAATAAAAAATAATTAATTTTAACGAATACCATTAAAATTAAGGTTTTATAAATACATTTTATAAGTTTATAAACATACATACATACATATTTTGGGTGAGCTAGGATTTGATTCCAATAACTTTCTTGAATTAAACTATCGAAATACGCTTTATTATTTTTAATTATTTGGTATGTACAACCAAACATAATTCACTACTAGTACCAATCTAATAAAAAAACTTATAAAATATCGTTTTGCATAAAATGTCAAAGTAACCTTGAAAAGCAGGCTTGAAGGTCAGAGAAGCGGTATAACTTTATTTAGGCATATATAGCATACCTATATGTAAGATAGTATATTATATTATAATGGTGCATTAGTTTCCTCAACGAGCCGTATTTATATAAAATAGTCAGCAAGTATTCATGCACCGAACAAATCCATCGATTTTGTATGAAACCCAAATATTCTATAGGATGTGCTATATCATCGGCGTTATTTATTATCATTTTAAGTAGAAAACTATCTTGCCTTATCAATGAACTGACTTATGAATTTATCTTTCAGATCTGGATAGAGTACAACAAAGAGATAAATTATCAAAAACGAGACATAAAGAAGACTTGTTCAATTGGACCATGTAATAACAAGTAAATGTGAATCCAGGTGTTGTTGAAAGGGGCGATTAAGAGGCAACCATGCTGTCCTATATGGTACCAGTTGAAGAGAAGCCACCCCCAGTTCCCGGGAAGGGCCGTCTCGCACTCGAACTAGTAGCGAGTCCTGGGAGTCCAGAATCTGCAGCCAAACGTACTCGCACCAACATTTCGAAGGAGTCATCGACGTGCTCGTTCGCCAGTGACTTAACGTTTTCCTCTTCTACGCCCACCGGCGCCCACGACAAACCGAAACACAAGCTCCTGAGCAACGGCAGCAAGCACACTTCTTTAAAAAGGTAAGTTCCTATATAATACTCGGAATTTAAAAAAAAAACTTCTTTTTCCCTGAGCGCATTACCGAATTAATAAGTAAATATCGCTTTGGACCCCTTGACACTACCGGCTACTACTATGCAGATACGCTAGAATCCAAGCTATATGAGTATATCGATGCAAAATTTTACCATGATCAGTTTAGCTGCAATGCCGTGCATACGTAACAAAGGCGATTTCTTAAATTCCCCGGGAACATTACCCAAGTGCTTTTGTAGGATATAAAATTAAACTTTGTAAATCATAACCAAGATACATTCTAGACACTATATATATACAATATTTCATCAAGATCAATGTAGTGGCTAGTATCGAGCGAGCAATAATACATATTAGTCTGTATTAGTATCGGTAACATATAACATGAATCTCATTATATAAAATAATATATTCCGTTACATCAGCGCTTCCATCTATTGCTTTGTCGGATGATACGCACGAACACGTCGTCGTTTTACAAGCAAACTGACGAAAATTTGGTAAGTGAAAACTTATATCAGAAACATTTTGACGATTAGTACAACTAGTATATTATCGATCAAGGATGACGTCAGCAGGAGATCAGCATTATTCTAAGCTCAGATGTGAAGCAGAAGGTGTACTTCTTTTGCTGACGTCATTTGCCGTGGGTACGCCAACAACGCGCAGTTCTTTCGTGTATCTGATGGGTTCATCCAACATCATCTGACAAAGTTGGTATTTAACCTCCCTTTGTCCCTTTGCGTTCGTACTGCAAACTGGCGATCCAGAGCTCACTTTTCAGTGATGTCACGGTACAAAATGGGCTTCTAATTTATCCCAAATTGCTCCATTGTTTCATTCCAATTTCACATTGCCAGTTTAATAATGATTGCAATAAGGCTTGATGTTTGTTGTATGGAATGTTTGAAGGATCAATTTGCAAAAAAAACAGTTTCACGAAGAGAAAAACAGGGAACTTTCTTAGCTGTTGATTCAGATGGCATCGTAGCGTGTGCCTACCTCGGGTCTCTAGGACCCTCCAATACTGACAAACGTATCCTCTTTGGTAGAAAATATGGATTAAGACCCACCACGCACGAATGCGGGTTGGCGGGCATTATTAATGATTACTATCACATACCAACCGGAACTGTCGATTCAAAGGAGGTCGATGACGCAAAAGTCCTAACTATCTGTCCATAGTTAGAAATTAGCATCCAGACGCGCGTCCTTAGATAGGGATCCCGGTACAACTGTAATTAATTCGCATCAAGAAAGACGGTTTAGCGGTTTATCGTCTGGTCGATCACCTAAATTTTCTAAGTTCCTACCTACTACGATACTAGGACGTCAAAATGGATCGAAAATAAATGTTTTTTTTTCTAAATTAAACGAAAATTTGTCCCGTTGTCTATAATAATGTTATATGCACCGACTTTAGTCCTTACTAGCGACGATTTAAGACAATATACAGTGGTGCATGCTAATTGCTGACATCATTATAGTTCATACGATTAGAAGAAAAACTGACTGGTGCGTTAACATGTATACTTTAATAAATAAAAGTTAATGTATCTTTTATTTCAACATATCAGCCTCTTAAATAGCTCTTTTGAAAATTAGTTAGAACAAAATTCCCACACTCACGTTTTGAGAAAGTTACGTCCGCCTATGACATTTTTTTGGAACTTGCCTTTGGATTATTGTGCTGTCTGTTAAAATCACAGGATACTGTCGGACCCACGTACGTACGTGCGTGTGCGTGTACTGTACTACGTATCTACCTACTGCAGGTATTACACAGAGGTCAGGAAGTGAATGGAAACCCAAGAATTCCAATAACAGCGGGGTGAATTGCCTTAGCGGATGAAACTCCCCTGTTCTTTAAAAGTTAGAGACAGAAAATAGAGCTCAGTTTTTGTTAGGACGTTACGTTACGTTATTGGGGTGGAAAGATTTTATTTATGAAAATAATAATAATTCATTTTTCTAAAAACAATGCAAACAGGTAACCAAAGCTTAATTATAAAATAAGCTAGAGGCCCTGATAACTAAACTGTGTATAAACTCGTATGATAGTTATCAGTGCTCTCCCCAGTTGACAGTTACAATAAGTCATAGGCTTTGTGCTTATAATTACAAAATTGATAAGTACATAATAATGAATTTCTCAGTAGTTCATTTTTTTTATTTATTTATTTTAGTAGTGAACTTGCGAGTGTATGTGAATGTGTGCGCGTGTGTGTACGGTAGGTATTTTATTCTTTTATAGAAAGTAAATTTTCAGGAATGAAACACTAATCTTTTTCGAGTATAGTTATATTTTTTACCGCGACTAAATATTATTATCTGCAAAATACACATGAGGTGGTTCCTCGAATAAGAACTGTACAAATAAAACAAAGTAGCGAGATTAAGGTGTATAATTAGCAAGGTGTCAATATCTGATAGGGATAGTTCACTGCTCCCCCTGTCCGAAGTAGTTATTGTTGTCCCATGTATCCGGAATGCGGAGTGGAACCTTTGTTATCCAAGATGTATATATCTCTAGTTGACAGTCCGGCCTGGAATATAATAAATGACATTACATATCGCACAATAATTCATGTCCTAGCTTAAGTTAGCGCGCAGAGAGTTTTGCACATACTCAAATAATTATACAATTAATGACACCTAAAAATCATTCTCCTCTTTGGTTAATTCTACAGTCAAACACTGTGTTTGTTTAACCAGTGAAGATTAAATAGGAACGGCAAGGTTTGATAAGTCCCTCGGTGTTTAATCTCCATATAATTACCGAGGATCTCAAAATGTTATAATTTTTTAAGATTTCGATTCTCCTCGCGATATCTGAATTGAAAAATAATTGATGTTAAAGCATTCGACGGTTAAGAAGTTTGTTTACAATTTTCTTCACAATTAAGTGGTTAAATTTGTATTTGATTTGTATTTAGACAATAGTATTATTTTTTGCATGCGTCACGCCTCAGGGAGTAATGCGCCGCATTGAGGGATTAGGTAGAAGAAACATAATGCTTGTTTATGTACCAACATCAAATATAATAAAGATACACCTAATGCAAAATGGGGTGACATCATGCAGCCCTGGTATAGCTGCAAAGGATACAGTCCCCAATATAAATTTGAAATTGTACCTAAAATTTCAAAGGTAAGCTCACGCAGGCTAAACTGAAGTCGCGTAGGAAGACCTACTGAAAACTATCACTAAACTCATGCGCGTTTGTTTTTCAGTCCAGTGAAGTACTATCAACATGCTTATTTCTGCCGCTAAGCAGCATTGTTGCAATGCTGTGTTCCATTCTGATGGGCGTGATTGCTGGTGACAATGAGACACCTAAATAGTTTAGGTGCCAATATACAGCCCTGTCTAACACCTTCATAATTTTGCTCAGCGAGGTAATTAATAATTCGGTCTGAAAAGGTGGTGAAATCACAGGCACATGAGGCCAAGTTGATGGACACAGGGCGGCACGTATATAGGGAATGCTTATGCATACAGGGTATGAAGATGATATAAAATTAGGAAAATCTTCAGTAGGCTTTCCACTTACCATCAGGTGGGCAATATGCTTAGTCCGTCAATTATACTTAACAATGAAAAAATCCGTTTATGTACTTTTAAAAGTTTTGGTTTTACTTTCACGCGATTGAATAAGTAAACGTAGGTAAGTCGAAAATCTCACACTATGCACTGAGTACCCTTGATATGAGATATGCACGCTCTCAAAAGTGCAGCCGCCTTCGTGTATCAAAACAATATAACTTTATTCCAGAACGGACCTAATCGCTCCTGATTTTAAAGTCGTAAATTCTATACAATAAAATAAAAAAAAAATTACAACTGTGTTCTGCCAAAAGTATTAGCTGCAGAATTTTGGATAAAGTGCTTTGAAACAATTAGCAAAGTTCCATTTTGTTCTGACGTTCCGCTTATTCAATACCTACTCCAAATCGTGAAATGTACCTACCGTCACGACGACCGATACAATATTGACTAAGTGTAAGTTAGTAATTACGTATTTTGTTTCACCCAAGTTTAAAGAAAAAGATAAATATATAGCCTTTATTACATTCTTAAAACGAAACAGTAAACTAGGTACGAGAATATTATTAAAACGGTATACCTAGGTACAAATTGAAAACACTTTTGTAATCTTTTATTTTTATCATAATAGGCAGGTAGGCAGGTTCAGAAATACCAAATAATACATTTTGTATAAAATATAAAAGAAGTTATTAATTAATCGATTAAAATTTATCAAATTCTCTGTGTACTTTTGAGTGCTTTTTAATTGAATTAAAGCTTTTAAGCACCGTGTGGCCAGATAACTCAATTACTTGCGTTAACCGGGAATTCCATTTAGTAAATGAAAGAGTAGGCCGTACCCTACGTATCTACCTACTGCAGGTATTTACAACAACATGTAAGGTAGGTATATAGGTAGGTATTTCCCTCGCTATCTGCGTCTCTCTTATTTGAAACATAAATTATACTAGACTAGATAGTTGATTTAGACATTTTAAGTATTGAAATAGAGTGTTTCTGAAAATAAAAATGATATATTAGGTACCTACTAAATCTTAACGGTTCCTGCCGCAATTTTTTATTTATTTTATTTTAATATTATAAAATATGTAGATTAAAAATTATGATCACACAAACACTAAGAGCAAAACATACTCACCAGGAAAACATTTTTATTTTTTATGATTTATTGAATATTTACAAATATTTTTTAGATAACGGAACCAATAAATTAACCGTTTGATTAGTAACATAGGTACTTACTTTACCTAACTAGATACTAGTTAGGTAAAGTAAGTATGTTTTATACAGAGACCAGGAAATAATTGGAGCCGTAAATTAAATTGGTACTGATAGATCGGTAATGATTTATGGGAAGTAGTTAACCGATGCGTTGTAAACAAAATGTTCAATTAATTTGTTAATTGAAATGAAGTTAATTAAAATGTTGAAGGTATTATGTTACGATGTCAAAGTCGAGGGCATTTGTTTGTCGGTTGTCTTTGATAAAAATGATTACAAACTTGGCGGCGAGCCATCCGATAATGCCCGTTGATGTGATGGGCACCGGTTTCAATGATTTCTGTGATTCTGATTTGCCCACGACACGTGGCAAAACAGCGGCTGTCTCCTGATGAATAGCATCCGCCTCGCTCTTAGCTTGTCTGTAAGATTGAGTAATTAGGGTGAGAAAAAATTTGTGATGTAAATATTCTGAAAAATTATAACTAAGATTATTTCAGAACAAGTCACAATATTCTTCATTTATTTATTTATATTTCGTTTAATTAAAAAAATAAAAGTAAAGTATCGAAATCCTACTAATATTATAAATGTGAAAGTGTGGATGTTTGTTACTCAATCACGCCAAAACGGCTGCGGATTTGGATAAAATTTGGCATGCACTACCTTTTCTCCCGGGAAATGATAATAAAATCACATCTTTCAAGTTTCATTTAGTGCATCGAGTGTAACTTTAGATACGTCATTCCCTCGCAGATCCAAATTCCTAAGATTATATTATGATCCAGTAAATAATTAAAATCATCCAGCGCAGTATGCAGAAGAAAAACCCGTCACCTGGTATATAAATAGGCAATAGCTGCAATTTAACATATTATTTAAACTAGCGACAATCGGCGGTTTAATTTATATATTTTTCTTTATTTTATTTCAAGCCACACAGCTGTTAATACGCTCTCTACGTACGTTTCGCTCCGATAACCGAGCATCTTCGGGCGACGTTTACTTCATAATATTATGGCGATATTTTTTCAAAATACTGAATTCAATAAAAAGAATGGAATTTATGCGTGGAAATCGACAAAGCCTATCTATAAGGGTGGAATTGAGAAGCTCATATAGTAGTTTCCTTCATCAGTGAATTGAATAAAACCTACATTACTTCGACTAGCGACGGAGTGATCGAAAATGTTTGTATAGATCCTGCGATTTGTACGAAAACAATAGCCGTGTATTACTTGATACATTTGATATTATCGCTGTCACGATCGCACATCAACGCGAACAAGCATTGTAGTTTAATATAGAACAATCAATACTCGATAGTCCTTCGATGAGGTGAAGTGGGTAAAATGCAGTTTTAAAAAATCCGAGAAGAGGACGTGATATGTAATAAGACTAATGATATTAATTATCTCCGAAGTTTAATTTCTTATGTTATTATTTGATATTTTACACGTCATGACCCATTTATTTATTTTCATTTGGACTACCAACAAAATTACATGTATTATAGTTATGAATAAAGCTAGGGTTAGGTTACTAATGAGACATAATTTCACTTAAAGGTAGTCACAAGCATGCACTGGTTAGTATGTACCTACGATAACTTAATTTAATACAAGAATTTAAATGACAGATTTATATAGATATATAAAATATAAAATAAGCAGACATAGTAACTTATACAACCAATATTAATAGTTAAGGGACTGAGAAAACAAAGTAGGAGTAATCATCAAATTACGAGTCACCTTCTAGCGAACTGCCAAACGTTTGAATAATTTTAGTTTAAAATTTTCCTAGTGTATTGTTAAACAAATCAATACACTCACTTTCACCACTACATTCTTTATACAATCTGCTTAGCCTAGGTATTAAGGAAACTGCCCAGAGAGAAGAAGAAGAAGGAGTGGTAGCCGAAATTTGTGGGTGAACAGTAGAATAGGGTACAAAATAGAGAGAGAACCTTAACCTAATAAGTAAGTAACGCTGTGCTTAACATGTTGGTAGGTTTCGCCAGCGCCAACGTGCGCCCTTAATAATTGTCCTTAATTAAAGTGAAGTGTATTATTCGATACCTATTTCCTGAGTGCCACTAACTAAGGAAATTGCTCAGTTCCTTCTCTATCTTTCAAAACCACAGACTTTGAAAAAGCCTTTTAATCTCATTTCGGGGTGGTTTATTTTTAAAGCCGATGCATAAACTCTAGAAGAAATCAACGATTCAAGTTACAATTAAGCTTAAATACTTCTTGTGATATGGATGGATGGTGTCAGTAAGTAGTATTATGCTTTGACATATTTATTGATCTTTTTATAGAAAATTGTAAAATTAACAGGTCTTCTGTCTTCCTTTTTAGTCTGCATTTTCTATCCAGCATGGTTATGTGCTAGTTTGGTGTTTTGGACAAGCAAAATTAATGGCTATATAGTTTTACGTCTGGTCCCAAATATAAAATTAACATGTATTGGTTATATAATTCTAGTTCTTTCTATTACTTGACATATTTGTCAGCGGCCTTAGGAAGTGGCAAAGCACTAAAAAACTCTTGGTAATTTGCTTTTAACATGCTTATATTTATTAGTATATATCATATTATTATTATTATAACCGTGCAAAATTGTGTCTACCATATATTCGATTTCAAGGTTTATTTGTAAATATAAGCCGCTCAACTTTTATGTCAATTTTATTAGTCATAGGCGACTGCGTGCGACGGCGGCTATCGTAATAATATTTGACATTGGCTTCGAGCGAAACTGCTTTTGCGTTATGTAATTACGATTTCCGTGGCACATTATATATCTTCTTTGACACAGTGGTTTTAATGGTTCAAGTTTTGGCAACGTAAGGATGTGCGTCGTTACGTAGTTGATATTTCATGAGCACGAAGCTTTTTTGTCACTAATAAGCACCGCAATGATCTTGAATTCCTCTTTGGTTTTCGTCACACTCTTATCAAGAGTGAATAGGCAAAACTAGTCAAGCACGCTTGAGATGCAAGCTACAACGTCATTACATATGATGGTAGCCGACAACAGCCTGTCTGTTATAGACTCCACTGCTAAACTAAAGATCTCTCATAATTTTGTATGTTTATATATATATTATATATATTCAGATCAGTGTTAAATTACTTTAAGTAACAACAAGTGGAATTTATTAATCGATATAAATAACTAGTTTTATTTGGTAGCAATCATGAAATTCAAAATATTGGTACTATAATATTAAAAGATTAAACGATTAGTAAAATTAAAAATATTGGTACTATAATATAATAAACGATAAGTAAAAAAAGAAAAACTAACTGAAAAGATTGACTGTCTCGCACAAATTATTATTCTTTTCTACAGTCATCGCACAGCTAAGAACTGTGTGAATATCTATTTTGCAATGGGGACTACACAAACACTATCGAACCCCTTGCGAACTTTCGAAACTATTCGTTCCCTTCATAACTCTCACCCCACCTTTTAATCTTCCCTATTTCAACATTCATTCCATAAGCTTGATTATAGATTGAAAAATCGATGTACTCTTGGTCTAGTAGAAATAAAACACTGCTCGGTCTTACTGAATATAACCGTATACATACTATCCCTAACCACGAAATGCTAAATGCTTTTGAGGCTGATTCGCTAAAACGATCTCGATGTAATTAAACTCAATGATAGCTCGCCTTTTTGATACGGACATCTACATTATTTTTTACCGCGGGAAAGTATCGTATTACTCAGTCCCACGAGAGAACAGAAATTCCACGGACGGTCAACAGTTAGTTCAAGACAAAGATGACTTGCTTTCCTTCATCCAATAACCAGGCCCACCGCTCAGCCCATTGCATTTTGCAATTTTCCACCTTTTTCCATTGCGCACGCATTTGAAACGCCTCCGTGTTCGGATCATATCTCACCACGCCCGGCTCCTTTGCCATTACTGTAAATTATCCATTTGCCATTAATGATAACAAAGTATATAAATCAAGCTATGGGACATCAATTTGTATTAAATCGCATGCGGTTTATAATCGTGCGATATTTTGTATCGAAATAGTGAATGATTACATTTGCGACAAAAAGCGACTAAGTTTTATAAACGCAGAAAATGAAATCGTGTTGCACAACCTGTCGCCTACAGTAGACCTAGGTCTTCAGCTAGTTCCAGTTTAGATGTTTGAATGGGGCCAATTAGTATTAGGTAGCGCATTTATTTTTACTAAATACTTATAAAATTCTAGTCATCATCAAACCGTCATTGTCATTTGTGGGTGTTTATAAGAATTAAAGCGCGCCGAGTGGAATTGCATCTTGGGCCTTTGCTCCAAATCCCCAGCTTATATTGGTCTTAGAGTGAAGAGGCTTCGTCACAGCATTTGGTCATTAAAAGATAGAGCATAATAAATAACAGTTCATTTAAAAAAATATATCTTCATTATACTGCTATTACTGTAAGTATTATATGAAAGTTTGTGAGCAGAAAGTCATGGTTATGTGACTTGTTTAATTAATGGGTGTTTTATAAAGCTTTAGGATTATAAAGATAACGGATCCGGAAAATATTACGGATAGGTAACCAAAAATGTATCAATACACTTTCTTAAAATAAATACTGTAATGTTAAGCTTGGATATGTTAAGGACCAGAAAAGAAACATGGTCAAAAACAATAACTCTGAAAATATTTATGTTTTATTCCCAATCAGAAGCAATAATATATTGAATCAAAGATAATCTTAAACTATTACAATATACTTATAAGAATGAATGTATTTAAAACCAGACAATACCAAAAAAAGTTTTGTCAACCTCGTGATATAAAATTTTGAAGTAAAAAAACATTTAGATCCGTTTATTACCGCTTGTCACTGTGTCACTCCATTTCTCAGAGCTTCTAAATATAACAACATAAAATTCACTACATACGTACATACTGTGTAGCAATTTCATAAGTTTTTGCAGAGTCAAAAAGTAACATGGTTAGTAAAATTATTTTCGATATGCCAAGATCTTATAACCATTTCTGAAGATTTGTTTTTTTTTTGTTGAATGTCAGTTTAGCTTTACTTACGAGCATTCTGATTTGTTCTGAGGTGTTTCTATGAATTGTATTGAATAGCTCGCCAGGGGATCCAATTGTCAGTTATGGCCAAGTGGGGCGAGTTCAACAAAGAATACTAAATAGCTTCCGACTGATACGGAAATGCAATAAATACAAAACTTTAGGCGCCGCGTGCACTACCTTATAAGAACGATAAGTGGGTCGATTAGAAAGTATTCGATTTTAATAACAGTTGCACTTCGGATCGAGCTCACCTCAAGTACAATAGAAATCAGTTTTTAAGGGACGACTTAGATAAGTTTATTTTTTTTTGGAACGACCGCTTTTAATTCCAAATTAAAAAAGCAAAAAACATTAAACTTAATTTAGTTGCGCCATGAAAGATTGGTTTTGAAAACATTTTATATATATTTGAAGAACGTAGATGTGCACGAGTGGTAGTGTCCCTTGGCAACTCGTAAGTATATATATAATCAAAGGTAAAGAAATTTACTTTTATCGTATTATTAGATTACAGTATTTTTAGAGGAAATAGTCACTACACACGTAGCCTATCTTAGACCTGGCCCGACCCAATCCAGAACGCGTCCAGAACACATTGAACAGACCGCTCTCCAGATCTGTTCCTGTCTGTCCTACCCCCTTTTGTTTTAAAAGCAACCGCAAAGCGTATAATAATCTCAAGACTCATGTCCGAGTATATAAAAATGCTCTGTGGTTTAGGTACCATACCTAAACACACAAGAGAAAAATGGGTTTGCATAGTATATAAAATGGCAGTTTAAAGAAATTGTATTTCGACCAAAAAATATTTACTTCTTACGTTGTGATCTTAGAGCTCAGAGTTAAGTAGAGGGTCTGGTGCCTTGAATTTGCCACGCTGAGTTCGTTGCCACAACAAAATTTTATAAATAAAACCTGCTCATAATGCTTCGTCACCACGACTAAAAACTACCAAAATAAAATTGAAATCATCATGCAATACCTTTTGACACCAAGCTATAAATAACTCTCCAAAAATCAAAGAAAAAACGTCTGATTTAAGCAAATGTCCCAAAATGTGTCACAAATCCTCTTTACAAAGTATGTTTTCACCGCTTTATCAGGTTTTATTTTAGTTTTATCCTTGTTTTATTGTACCTACCTAATGTTTGTATTCTCCGTTGTGTTTATATCCACTTCGGTATTCTGTTCAATATTGTTTGTTGTGATTACGTCATTTGACTTTTATAGTTATGTTATTATTATTTTACAGTTTTTTACCCAATAGGTTAAACTATAAGAAGGTTTATTACAACGTATATCCTCATTACATTTTTATGAATTATTAATTACGCTTACGGGCCGTGTTGCAAGTAACTTACATGTTTTTTGAGGTATATACTAGCCCTTTGTCGAGAAAGGCACAATAAAGCTACAAAACTATACATATATATACGTTATACGAATTGTATCAAAGATGTTAGGATTTAGGAAGTACTTAAAAATTTTATTTACTTTTTAAAGGTAGCTACGTAATATACGTTATAATCCAAATTAGAAATTGAACTTTTAAATTCCATAAATATACAACACTAGTGACTGTATCCTCTTTGTTGAAGGTGGATTAAATTGCCGTTAACAGCCGTAATATAAAGGCAAAATTACTTCATCATTATTACTTAATATTTTAACCAGTATTTTTTTTATCTTGTTAATTAACTGCCAGGCCATCAATAACAATTATTGGTATGAGGCGCTCTAATAAAGTCACCCTAATATGTAACGTTCTTTATTGAAAAATTATTATTCAAACATATTTTGGTTTCCAAGATTTAATGTAACTTACATTACGTATGACCATACAAATCTTAATAATATTAAGATGTCTATTGCGTATGACATTAAAAACCAGTCAGCCTTAGTAGACTTTTGCAATGCCCGGTACGAGTGAGCGCACTTGAAAAATCAAAAAGCCCATGAAAGCGCTTGTCGCGTGTATCTACTTAGATACCGCCTTTGCGCATCCCTATTCATGGCATTGCATAGTGCATAGAATAAATAACAAAGTAACGGGGTCGTAAGCAACAACCATGTTCATTGTAGTTATTGACGCTTTAAAAAGAGTCTCACACTTTAGCTTCGATCAAAAGATAAATTTTGACCTACTTTAGGCGAAATTTAATAACTTGACTCACACAAATACACCGCTTAAGAGGCTTGAACCAATTAAAACGGCGTTATGAGATTTTAAAACGTCATAATAATTGGAGATTCTTAATTCGAACGAAAAAAAACCAAAAAATCGGCAGTCTTTTGTTTTATCAATACAATGCTACAGCTCTCCTATCTCAGAAGAGAGAGAATTAGAGTTGAACCCACAGCGCTGCCCCTTGGTTTACACGATATTATCTCATGTTACTGATATGTCTCTAACTAAAGAAGTGTGGCTCTGCTTGTAGGCGATGGTTTTCCGCTTACTATCAGATAGGCAAACTTTTTTAAAAAATTATTATTAGGAGGGAAAAATCCTCATGGACATCTCTATGGATAGTGTCGGACTTCTACCGACTAAAAAACTGAAGTCGGTTATCTGCTTGGCAAATTATAATTATAAGAAGAAACCAAGTTAGTTACGTGTTTCGTTATGATCGAGTCGGTAGAATAAAATTAAAAACCTATGTAAAATTTTAAACCCATGTAAAACTTTCCTTGCGAGATACGGAACCCTCTGTGTGTTACTCTTGACTCTAACTTACCGGTTTTATTTGAAAAGATTTAAGTAAGTAGGTCCCTAGTCAGATATACAGGGACCAGCATATATATTATTGCAGCGACCCTGCTTTCTGAGCCGAAGGCCGTGGGTTCGATTCCCACAACTGAAAAATGTTTGCGTGATGAGCATGAATGTTTTTCAGTGTCTGGGTGTTTATATTATATGTATATCCTTAGTATTTATGTACATTATTCATAAAAATATTCATCAGTCATCTTAGCACCCATAACTCAAGCTACGCTTACTTTGGGGCTAGATGGCGATGTGATAATCGGTTTTTTACCATGTCGTAGTATTAAAAATAAATAAATATATAAACAAATATAACACACTTAAAAGCATAACCCACTGGTTGTATAGTAACAAAAAGGTACATAAGAGGATCTAACAGTTATAAAAGCCATTATGTAAACACAATTAGCCGAGCGTTTGCAATTGCAAGTACCTAGGTATATGGAGGTTGGTACATAACAATAAAATCAAAGTTCGTGATTGAGGCGCCGCGCCGAGGGTAATAGGTGAACCTTAATCGATCCTTAATGCCACGTTCAGGGCACTTACACGTTTTGTTGAATGTCATTATCGACTTTCACTTTCTATTTCCTGTTTTCCAAAAGTCCTAATTCTGAGGCTAGTATGGGTAGAAGACAAGAGTTATATCCCCAATTATATCGCGACAAGGGATGAAATTAGATTGCCCACCTGCCAAAGTACTATTAACGTTTAATAAACCGTGTACCTACACGACTAATTTATTTATTTATTTATTTATTTAATGGACAATCAACAGTTTACAACAACAACTCTTATAAAACTAAACCAAAAATGAAAAAACATATAAATGTAATATTGTAGAACCACTTAAAGACTGCCACAACTTACGAATAAAAACCTATATTGTCGGTTAGAAGGAGAAAAAACTATTAAGAGAGACATGAGAGTATAAGCTGTAAGATCCATCAGGCTGTGACATAAACTTGACGAATCTAGCACCGCGAACAAAAACATACATTTAGAATAAATTAAAAAAACAAATACTTAAATTATCTATATTATAAAATATTACTAAAAATGTTGACAATATATATACTAATATTGAAGCATCGAAAACCACTCCACTTTAGCAGTGTTTCTCTAACAGGCGGTTAGTCAATTGATCCATTTAGCAGTTGACAGTAATTATTTTACTTCTAATGTCCTAAAAGTTTAGCGTAAAATGGGGAAAATGAGAAATTTTTTTGCGGTAGCACAATTTCGCGGTTGTGATGTGCGATGTACACTGGGTATTTTCTCTGTATTTGGACACAATACACTCAGTGGCGTGCATAGAGGGTATGCACAGGGTATGCACAGGGTATACAGTTGATATAAAATGAAGAAAATCTCCAGTACGAGTTATAAAAAACTTAAGGATAGGCATTGTAAGAGTTATAAAAAGCTTACCCTTAAGTTTTTTACTTGTACTGGGCATTTTCTTTATTTACCAGCATCTGCATACCCTGTGCATACCCTCTATGCACGCCACCGATAATGCACTGAATGCAATAATAGCTGAATGTGGGTTCTGTATGTTATTTGTTCTGTGAACGTACCCTATTATTCCTATTATATTGATATTGATATTATTTCTACACGTGCGCCAATGCTCGGTGAGTTGATAAGACTGTGGGACAAGATAACATTTTGTCCTTTCTCCGTGGGGAGAAATGTGGGTTGCTCACGGGCGCTTCTACTTCCCACGTCTGGGCATCTCCTCTTTCCCCTAGAGTAAGTTGTAGGATTAACAGAGTATTCGAATAAGTAAAGTTTTTAGGAGAAACATTGAACCGCTCTATTATAATTTTATGCGATAATCGCATGGAAAACATGTCTGTCATCTTAAAATAAAAGATTTTTTTACTGCAGCTGGTTGGCGCAGTGGCTAGCGAGCCCTGTTTTCTGAATCCAAGGCCGTGGGTTCGATTCCCACATCTGGAAAATGTTTGTTTCTTGATGAACATGGAAGTTTTTCAGTGTCTGGGCAATTTGTCTATATATTATAAGTATTTATGTGCATTATATTCGTAAAAGTATTCATCAGCTATCTTAAAACACATAACACAAGCTTCGCTTACGTTGAGGCTAGATGGCGATGTATGTATTGGCGACTGGCGTAGTATATTTATTTATTTATTTAATCATCATTGGTAGGTTTTTTTTAATACCACTTAAAGTGCAGCAACTTCACTGCAATTTCACCTACTGGTAAATGAAGGTGCAGTCTAAGATAGTAATGGGCTGACCTGTTAGGGGTATGGCAGTTATATTAAACCTAATCGGTTTATTTGCAACATCGCACCTAAACACTAAATAGGCACGTCTTTGTCCGTAGGGCGGTAATGAGCCTCTAATCTGATCAGACGAGATTATTTCAGAAATTATGTATTCCCAAATAGCCTGCGGAGATCAAACCCGGGATCTCTCACATGAAAACCTCAGCGCTCACCACGCTAGGAAGGTCCACAAAAATCGGTCGGTTTATTACCTTATACGATTTTTGCACAATAGAGTAGAGGGTCGTTACGTAGGCGAGAAAACGCTAGGTTAATTGGAAACTGAAGCCGTTTAAAGGAAAAGGGTAACTCCGTTGGTATCGCGGTTGTTTTTTGTATGATTTTCATGCAAAATACAACCGCGATACTTCTACTATTTCCACAGCTAATTAAAATTGAGAACTCAATTAACTTTTTTTTTTATAACTTGTTTCATGACTCTGACACAGTGGTTTTATAATTGCGGGCCGATTCCTGGCGGGGTCTATTGGTAATTTATATATATTTTTTTTAATTTCCTCTGGTTTAGTCTGGCGGATGGGAGGCTTCGGCTATCGCTAGTTGCAATCAGTGGCGTGCATAGAGGTATGCACAGGGTATGCAGTTGATATAAAATGAAGAAAGTCTCCAGTATTAGTTATAAATACTTGAGGGTAGGCATTTTATAAAACTTGCAATGCCTATCCTTAAGTTTTTTATAACTCGTACTGGGGATTTTCTTCATTTTATATCATCTGCATACCCTGTGCATACCCTCTATGCACGCCACTGGTTGCAATCTGTCCCTATCGACAAATCGGTTGAGCATTGATTAAGCGTTTCGGTACAATGCCTCATGCCGAGTAGACAGTAGCACGTTTTATTAGTAGTAGACCTTCCTATGACAGAGCTTGTCCGGGGAAGTGTTTTATTATTTTTTATTCCACTACAAGCCCTTGACAAGTTGACTGCAATCTCAAGTGATGATGCAGTCTAAGATGGTAACGGTCTAACCTGTTAGGGAGTGTGATAGTCATACCCATAATCGGTTTTCTTCGGCACGTCTTTGTCGGTAGCGCAATGTAGACATGCAAAGCCGGCCTTATTAAATATATGCACAAGTAGAATTAGTTACAAAAAACAAAATCCAGTATTAGGTAACATAACAATACGGCAATTGGCCTCAAACACAGCGTTATGCTGCATTGGCAATAATGCTCAGCGCAGATTTTCAGTTCTCCGGCTTTCAGTTTCAGTACTCCGGCATCCAACTGAACTGACAACCGCGCCGCCCGCTGCGCTCTTCAGTGCCAATCGCAGTAGTTGTATAATCTACTTTGTAAATGGAGACGACAATAGAAACACAATAATTATGATTATACAACTAAAACTGGTATTTTCCTTGACTTGACTAAAAAGCGGGAATATTTATTTCCTTTAGTTGTATAACAAATATAAAAAAATACCTTTAGTTGTATAACCAGTGTAATACTTATAATCGTGTAATTCCGGTGGCCATCAGTGGTCTATTTCACTTGACCAAATAGTGCTTTTCGATAGCAAATGCTCAAGTTACTTTTAAAAATAATATAAATAAATTTAAAGAGTTGCCTCAATTTCTCCAAGATCCCTTCAACAGATCCTGACCTGGTGAAAATGGGAACACATGGGAGGTATACCGTCTCAAAAAAAATATTTTAAATCGGTTTATAATGACCGAGTTCTGGGGTAACAAACAAAAAAAATTACAACCGAATGGACAACCTCCTCCTTTTTTAAGTCGGTAAATAAAAATAAAAATTAGAATTACATTAATTAAAAAGTTTAAACGTAAAATTAAAATTAAACAAAACAAGGAACGCAGATGATTATTTGTTTTATAAATATAACCTAAAATAAACTATGTAAAACTAAATAAAATCTAAAACGTCTTCAAAGCCACCGCACGAGGCACAGTTCCTAAGATGCTGGCAGAATTGCCCCTTTTGATGGCCAAACTAATTCGTTGGCCAACTGCCCGCTCTAGGATCACCAGTAGACTCGATAACCCTTTTTGATAATTCTTTGGAAATAGCTCGTGCCTCCGGACCCCACGGTCCCAAAGTCTCAACAATTAAACAAGGAACTCAATTAACATAAACAAATTTAGCTGCTTCGATTTGAGATTTAAGTTAAAAGTGTATCAGTTTATACTTTATCGTCAGTTCGTTATGAGCCTTGTCACAAGTATAACTAGGTATATAACTACCATTCCCCTAACAGGTTAGCCCGCTACCATCTTTGACTGCATCTTCACTTTACACCAGATTTGAATGCAGTTAGGGCTTGGTGAAGAATATTAGGGCTTGTAGTCGTGATCCGTTGCAAAACTTGGGTGTATGTTTGTTTTTTTGTCCTTCACGCCCCAACTAAGCAATCAATACAGATTTTTGTCATAGAGTTAGTTCAAATGGCGGAGATTTTTTACAATACCCGTGTATTGTAAAAAATCGAATTCAAAATTCATTTATTTCAAGTAGGCCTAGTTTATAAGCACTTCGTTACGTTTCAAACGTAAAGTCTGTCTGTATGTAACGAATCTACCACCGGTGCGGATGGCAGATTCTACCAAACTTGAGTAGATTGCTCTTCTTCAATATCATTTTATAAGTAGTTTTATAAAATTAAAATGGATATAAAAATGCATATACAAATTTCGGCATAGTCAGTTGGAGAGCCGCAGCTTACTTGTCAAAGCGCTCAGGCCACTATAGCCAGAGAGTCGCAGGTTCAAATCCTGGCGGTTTCGAAATTTTTTTTATGCATTTTAAATTTATAAAATTAATATTGTCTCCAAGTGTAGGTAAACACACTATAAAAATTATTAAATTATCATTTTATACTATAACAATATTTAGAATGTTTCTGTTTGGTGAGAGATGAGTAGCCTGCTTAGGTAAAGGTAGATCTATATTCGATATCATGTTATAAAAACAAACACACATTCATACCCACAAAGGATTTCTGTACATTTCTCACACGATATGCAGATATAACTAGTTTATGTCTGTTTCTAGTAAATAGATTGTTTATATCTTCTTACTTCTATACTACTATACAAATGTAAAAAAAACCGTAATAACTTCGGAAGAAGGAGTACATTGTGAATGTGACGTGCCAATTAGGTTATTTACGTAATTAATGCTTTATTTAATCTATGGTTATATTACAGGGTATCGTTCGGGAGCTCCAAAGGGTCGATGGTAGAGACCCTAATCTACGAGAGCCCCCTTCAGGAGGAGCCAGAGAGCAGCCCGCCTCCTAAGTTCAAAGAAACTGCATTCCCGTATACGCCCGTCGAAGACGAGTACGTTTTGTTCTTTATGAGTATGTTTTATTTATTTTCACTAAAGCGAATTGGCGAATTCTCTATTTTTTTTTTGCTTTTATCAGTTTTAAATACCACGCTTTTTGGGAAAAAAAAATATATTTTATGCGTAAGTATCATTTTTATTGCTTTTTCATAATAATTGTCTTTTAATAGTATTTTTGTTTGGTTGAATTTTCATAGAACTTACAGATTTTATGTGTGGTAGATACATGCGGCATACAACTTTTTTTCGTCGCTTTACATTATTATCTAGGACATACCTTTTTTTCTGAAGCTATAAGTAGTAATCTGTGACTCCATTTTCCAACCCACCCATTTTTTAAATAACAACTTGGTATTGTTATATCTCCAATAATTGACCTTAAGGAAAAGTAAACATTAATGGCCAGTGAGGTGTTCGTGTTTACTTTTTCTTGAGAACAATTGTCTCCCTGTCCCAACAATTTACCTTCTTAAAAAAGAAAAGCTTACTCCTCGTCATGCCACCACCAGATATGTTTCCAACTCGTTTAATAAACTAAATAGTTTTGAGGTACCTATAGGACACACATAAAGAAATACTACCGAATTTATGCAATACAAAAAATACAAGTAAATTACCAACAACTACTTATTAAGTATAATATTGTAGAGTTATATCTAAAGGGAAGTTAAGTGGAGCATCATCCAGACCCAGTGGTACGAGGTGGTAGACGAGGAATGACAATTTCTTCTCGTGCCACTGGTGGAACGAGTTGGTGGCACGAGTAGGAATAAGCCGAACAATCTATATCTCGAAAATTTATTTTCATGTATCTAAGCTATTTGTGCATTACAAGTAATTAGGGTTATCCGCGTACCACTTATAACTTTGTCAAATGAAGAATCGAACAGACGGACGTATAAAACACATAAACAATAATAATGTACTAGGGGGGCATGTCGAGCGCAACGTACTACGTAGTTGTCTGCCTGCGGATCCTTTCAATAATTGAACCTATTTGCTAATTAAAAGACAACCAGTACTTACTTAGATGTAAATGCACGCAAACACTATTGCGCACTATTGAATCGCATGCACTTATCTGTTTCTTAGGTATAATTACGTAAGTTTATTTAGAGCTTTCCAAATTGGCCGTTTATGCAACTGGTATTTGTTGAATGTTCTTTCTTGCTTACTGTTTTTTATTTGTAATTTTTGTAGCTTAAGTTTACTTATCCTATTTATAAAAGAATCTTCTTAGTATATATAATTCTCTAAGTGTTTATCTCACTTAAGTACCTTAAACAACTGGACCGATTTCGATGAAATCATGCGTGTATATTTCCATGAATTCCATTGGACCCATGATTGGACCCGGCAGGTGGTCCTGCAGTTGTTTGCCGCAGAAATGCCAGTAGACTGGCAGCTATAGATTTGTTTTAGTCTCAACAACATAATTAAGGTTTCAACAGTTAAAAAATCAAAATGTATTTATTTCAAGTAGGCTTACTCTATAAGTACTTTTGAAACGTCAAGTCTGTCTGTTTGAAGTGACTTAGCCACACCGATTCGAGAAGCAGACTCTCCTTTCAATTGACTGACACCATTTTGCCGCTTTTTCATTTGATACCCATATTGAGGGGATTATTAAAAATATGTAGTCCGTCTTTTTTAGCGGCGGCGATCTTAGACCGGTTTTGATTAAAAGTAGCTGAAAACACTCCACTAATAAATCACGTTTCAAAAAATGAAAATAAAAGCAAAATAGTTCATCCGTTCGCGAACTACTATGCCACAAACTGACAGACCCTCACACACAGACACGTCGAACTTATAGCACCCCGATGTTTTAGCGTCGCGGGTTAAAAATAACAAAAGCATACATTCATAAACAATATCTCTTATTATTTTATTTGTTTTTACGTACTTCGACACATTTGTTTTTATTCTATTTTTAAAATATACTTCAGTCTTTACATTAAAAAGTAATGAATAATAAGACAGCATAAAAAGACAGTTTAGAATAACTAGAATATACCTTAGGTATTCTAAAGCGTTGCGATTGTATTGTTGCCCAATTGACTCTGAAAATAAGCTTCAAACAACCTAAAGCTAAAACAGACCATTCCTACCACCGAATGACTTGATACAAACGTAATGTATGTTTCATTAAGGCCGACTTACATTAACTTAAATAGGAAGGAAAGCAAGATAAATCTTTATATCTGACCTTTCGTTCCTTGTTATGTTTACTACTGTATGCGCTGTACAAACTTAGATAATTAACTTTATGTTACTGACTAGAAATATATCTAGTACCTCATACCTAGTGCTAGTGTAGCAAACTTACGCGAGCAGTATATATTAATTTACTTTCATACAGAATGTATACTTAATAAGTACACCAAAGCATAGTTTCCAGTTGTTTCCACTTAATGTTTAGTGTAATAAAATATTGTTTTACATGAAAGTTTTAAATTTAAATAAAAAAAGTAACGTGAATAATCAAATCCATCTCGCATCGGCTTTCGGGAAACTTGTGACATTTTTCGTGCATACCTAATTCTTGATTGCCTTAGGATCAAAGTATTCGTTGCTTATACCAGTGATAACTTATTGCTCCGAAACATGGTCACTAGGCTATCCTGTGATGAGAAAGTCCAGACTCACTGGGTGGGCGATAGAGCCATATGCAGGAAGGAGATGTAATCTAATCAGAAATAAGAGGTCTGTTGAGGAACCAGATCTTCAGGCATTATATTGATTGGGTAAGATTAGGTAAAGTTTTAGACGCCCAACTAAGTAGAGTTGACACCACTGTGGCAAGGTTAAGGTGAAGATGACATAAGCGTCCACTGAATTGTCTTTATAGAGTACAGTACTTAGTAACAATCCTTTACTGTATCCTGTTGCGCTTACCAGTCATTGTGACAACAGTTTCCTGGGCTGTCCTACCCTCTTAATACCAAAGCTTAAAGCAATATGGTTTTAATATATTTGACGTTTTGTTTACTTAATACAAATTTAATTAAAATCCTTATTCAACATAAAAAATCAATATATTTCAAGTAAACTGTTATTGCACAATAATACTGCTTATATCAATGAAAGGAAGCCCCCGGCGGCGGACGTAGCACATCTGTAACAAAATCTAGGTCAGTTAGCGCTCCGCTTGATTTGGTCAAAAAGTCGATTTCGGAAGTTGGGAAGTCTGCTGTGGCCTTAATGAAAGGGATGCCATTTCCCCCCTCCTCTTCCCCTAATAGTTAGGCAAACAGTCACGAGGTCAGGCTTTGTTAAACGACCAATGTGACGGGGAAATGACTCTTTTTTTTTTCTAGGTCCAATACAATGACTAGGTCGTGACTGTCGGGTTCGAAATCTTCTCTATAGAAATTGATGAAGCTATAGTAAGATTACGTGCTTACCTAATTTCAAAATTTTCTTTGTTAGTCTTTAAGTAGAAATTCCTAAAGAATGCGTATGCGTATATATATTTATGCGTACTCTAAAGAATGACTCTACTTTTACTAATCACGAGCATACGAGGTAACGTAAATTATGGGTAATCATATTCATCGTCGAGGGTGCTGTGGATTAAATGGGCCTAAGTAGTTGTGACAGCGCAAATCAGTCGACTTGATTGACCCTAGTTGAGCTACTGAGTGAGTCGAAGGTCTGAACTCGGCCTTTACTTTTTGTCCTGAGAGCACGTTAAACCGCCTTTTTCGGATTTTATTCTTTCAATGAAACTACCGACTTTAAACTTGTACAGAATATGTAACACTAAAACAACAAAAAGTCATAAATTGAAGCGTCTCCGCGTTAGTTATAAAGAAACGTGGTTTTTTGGCGTTTTTTTTTCTCGATCATAATAATGTTTATAAATTCCTAGTGTTGCATAGGGTAATCTCCTCCTTTATTTGCAAGTCTACCCGCCCTTAGCCGGGATTTTCATTTCTATTCCGGTACCATTATTAAACATGCGTTTACCCACATAGGTACACATTTGCGTTTTAGGTTAAGCTAAAAAGTTAAGCAGCTTTTAAAAATTGTTATTCAATTTTGTTACACAAACAACATAGTAAATTCTTTATTGGCCAAGACTTTTTAAGTGAGGTTAGTGCTGGAGCACGTTATTACCGTGTTACCAGTTTTACGACTGCGCGATAAGTCTAGGTCAATTGCATAAGGTCTTTTCCCGAGAACTGCGCAAATGGTAATATGTGCCAGTAATAAAAGTAGCGGTTTTTAGTATATATAACAGTATCGTATTTTTTAAGCAAACGTCCACATTTAAGTCACTTTTATTTATAAAACGACGCAACGCAACGTGTTGAAGACTTCTGGCAGCTATCACAAAACCAAGTTCATGGAACGCACCGAATGACGCGGCCCGTTTACATTCACTATATCGTGCAAAACTGTTTACCAATTCGCCTAAGACTAAAGAAGCAGTTATTATATAATAGAGCCAATTAAAAAAAATTAGGCAACAATAATTTTTATTTACAAGATCAACGTGGCTGTGTTACCGTGTGAATGTTTATTTTTTTGTCTTTGATAGAAATCTTACTAGTAGTTTTTTGATGGCCTCACTAAATAGCTCCATAAAATATACCAAGTTTATATCGCGATGCGAGACTAAGTACTTTAGTTCATACTCTAACCGCCACCGTCTACCCAATTTTCCAGCGAATAAAAAGCTTTCCCATTGTTCACACTCACCAAGAAAAGTCGCTGGTTATAACTACTCTTCGGTCTTATTTATTCAAAGCTCCCAAAGTATTAGAAACACATATGATTCAACTTATAGGGAGCTACAACACACACACAATAAGAAAATGTAAAAAAAAAAGAGAAACTAAATATAGGTACAAAATAATTTGGACAATATAGAATGGCCACTTCGGAAGCTCTGTTACTCTCGAGAACAACTTCTAGACAGAACTCGGAAGCAAGGTGGTTCTGATAATTTTATCACGGAAATAATAAACTATAAAAGAACAGAAAAGAGGTATGCCAAGGAAGAATTTCTTGTTGTTTTCTCGTCACAATGGATTCGTAAAAAATATTACTTGCTACTTATGTGGTCACACAAGTAGCCATGTGTAGGTAGGACATTGTCAATTAAGTGTAGCTCTAAATATCACTGTTTTGTTTAGGTTTTCTTTATTTTTTTTTTTAATTCAAGATATCATCTAAATCAAAAGTACAATAAGAGAAAGAATATAATGAATTAAACAGTAGTTTACTGCTATATAAATATCCTTAAAAGTATTTATTTAATAAGAATAAATACTAAGTAGGTACCTACGACATAAATGTACGTAGGTACCATACTTTGATTTATAAAGGCGCGGCGCGGCGCGGCTATCTAATAAAATTTTAGAACACAAAAGCTGCTATTGTGACTTAACTTTAATAGTTAATATATATAAGGAATGCAAGTACGAGAATTCATAATTCACTCAGCGCACGCCAAGTAATCGCTACTTTGGCACGGCAAAATATTGCCACTTTGGCTTACATTATTGCAATTTTCTAAGGATCTCCAAAATTATTTGTAACTGAATTTGCCTACGGTGCTTCGCGATAATTTAACTTTCTTGTGCTAAAAAAATGATTTAAAACGGCTCAGGACTTGTGTAAATATCATAGACGTAGATTTATTTACAAAGATCCGCACTCCTTGCTCAACAACCAGTTAGCTTTGCAAGAGACAGTTAGAGCCAGAGCAAGGAACATTAATTAGCCAGAGAGAGCTTTGGCCACTGAGCACTGCTCAGTGCTCAGTGAGCAGTGAGCAATGTCCATGAGCAATGCCATATGCGCTGCGCTCGCGGCTAGTGACGTGCCGTTTAATTACGTAATTATTATTTTCGGTTATGATAAATTATTATAATTAATTACTTTCAGAATTAAGATATCATGTATGTAGTGATCGATAGTAGGTGGCCGTGGTGCTAGATGCAATAATCATTACGTACCTGTTACATGTTACATGGATTTATTAAGTATTAAACTTCTTAGTTATCCTTCATAGGTCCAAAATATCTATATACCTGCATTTAAATAAAGACTAATTTAGAAAATATAGTAAAGAAATAAAAAGAAAATGAGCGTCATGCCGAATGTTTTTATTTTGCAAGCCAATAAACGTTTTATATCCATATAGGTACGTTTTACGTAAATTTAACTATTAGTAAATCATAAATTAACTAAAAATACATACTTATTCATTTGAGCTCAAAGTGAAAGTCACTGGACGCTGGTTGGTATTGTGCATAACATGTATATAACAACTATAATAAAAGCTCCAGATCTTAAAAACCATTGAGCAAAATGATTTTAAATAAAGATAACCAACATTGTAAACAAAACCAGAATATAAATTTGTCACGGCCGTCGACGTAATGCGTTGCATGGTGGTTGAATCGATTACTAGCCATCGTAAAATCTCGACTATCGTTACTAATTTTTTATTAAAAAAGTTTACCAGTTAGTGGAAAATCTTACTATAAAAGTAAAAAACCAACTCTGTAACTTACTACTACACTGTTACTACTACTACTGCACTATATTTTTTTGTATACTTATGCAAGCTTTGTTTAATTAACGCCAAGTTAAGTTAATAAAGAACTATTTAGCTAAAGCTCTAAGGTACAGAAGTGAGTGAGATAATTATTATGATAAAAACATCAAATTGTATGAATACGAATGCCTTAAGATTGCACAATTCCGTAGACTATAATTTTACAACTATAAAAACTCCTGTAATGACATCAAATGCATAATACGAAATCAATGTCTTAAAACACCTCCACCTACATTTCCTATTTAAAAAAAAACAAGCCTTGTTAATCACAAGTATAGGCTTGACGACTTAACATTGGTAAATAAAAATAACCCTACTACTTATTATTAGACAATATATTGTGTATTTCTGAAAATATAAAAATTTAGTAAAAAAAACTCATTTGTTAATGGATAAGTATGTATATACAAAATTTCCATATCGCATTAACAAAGTTTTCAGTCTTTTGAGGTACTTTTATATAACGGGAACTTAAGAGTCGTACAAATTAAAACATCTATGTTCTAATAGTATTACATATAATATTTAATTTGGCCGCTTGTATTGCATTCGGAAAAATGCTTTTCCATAAGGAATATAACAAGTAAAATTTGTTGATATAGTTTATTGTTTCAGAAAATAACCTGCATAGGCTCTGAGTATATTCCATTAATAGAGTAAAATATTATATAACTTCTAATAGAATAAATGGAAAATACTCTAACTATATAAATAGAGCGTTCATTACGATTTATTCGTATCAAAGTTATCCGATTAAATTTATCGAGATTGAACGAGAATCGTGAATCGTGTTCGTGAACGTGAATGACTAGTACGTCACTAGGTTGGCACGAACACACGAATGTGCTCCGCCCGCTTTGCGCTCCATTCGCCACGGCCGCGCGCGACTGCGACTTCCGAGATCGATGTTGTGAACGGCGAACGCAGTGGAACTGTTCTGTTGTGAAGCGCCGAGTGAATCTAGCCCGTAAATTGGGCTAATGTTTTTAAATTGTACTGATTTTCCTGTTACCTTTTATAAAAAGTGAATACTAAAAGTGTTCTTCAATGTTTGTGAACGCCGTGTCTCTATTGTGAATACTTAGTAAGGTATGTTATTTACTATTTCGCGTCAATTTGCTGCGCACTGAATTGGTTGATTATACATGTTATTTAGTGGAAATCATTCATTTTTGGAAAGCCACAAGCCTATTTTAAATTTTATGTAGAGATCTTGAAAAATACTTCGGCTGGTGGCGACTAACTTGACATGTTCGCGAAATTAATTGTGTGGAGAATTCGGTCAGGGTGACGTCACGAGTACTGAATTAAAAACATAAAAACGACATATTCCATGCAGTTTGGTGCCCAAGGTCCCTCCTGACCACGCATTATTGAAACGATTAAATATACTTTGGCAACTTCTATTTATATTATCATGGATTATCGATCGTAATTCGTAACCCTAAATAATTGAAGAGTGAGGACCCGCCCTGTCTTATGTACATTGGGTAGGTACCCACGAAACTTGCTGAGCGTCATCTTTTACTTTTTCTTTTGTTTAAGTTGTTCAGTTTTTTTTTTAAAACGACTTTCAAAACGATAAAAGCTTTCAATTCGTGTTCTTTTCTTTTATCTATCTTAGTTTCTGTAGGTATGTACACTAATTTCATCGCCGATTCTTGACCAATGTGCGTGATTTTGCTTTTGCAGTAAAGCATAATTTCAATTTAAGTAACTCTACAAAAAAATTTCATCAACTTTTGTGGTTTTTAAATAACTGCGTACAGTAATTGGAATACTAATTATACTTATGATAAACAAATTGTTAGACACATATAGCAAGAAAAAAATCAAAAAGCGTTTTCATATGCTATTTCAAAATAAAAAAAAAGGATAGGTAGGAGCTGTGTTCACATTTTTTGCCATACATTTTTTTAACATTATTTTTTGATAATTTTTTGTTTCATGCTCATATAAAAGTGCATTCTATAACAAATTGGGTCATCATCACTTCAGCCTGTGCGGTCCATTGCTGCACAAAAAAATTGCCACCACACTCAACAAGGTGTTAGAAAATGAGGACATCCACCAACCTCCTGTGGACCTGTCTCTGCACTTGGCTAGCCGGAACTGTCTGTTTTACAGATGTCTGGCCATGGACCGCCGTAAAATAGAAGTTGTGTCCATTGTTCAGAAATTAGGACAAACAAAAACTAAATAAAACAACAATTCAATCATAGACTTCATAAATTATAGTGTATTGGACACATAAAATGGCACTATACTGATCACTGCCGTTATAAATAGCTAACAATAATATTGTGTAATAGGTAATTACTCCTTTTATTGCTTTTTATGCCCAGCCAAAAATGGTGACCTGGTTATAATAAGCTATCACTAGCCTATACACTCGTCACCCACTCCTAGGCACTTGTCACATTTTTTATAGAGAGTAATGTAGAGCCATAGACCACCCTCCTCAAATGTAGATAAGTGGGCATTATAGTTACACTCTGAAAATCCAACACCAATTTCCATCTCATTATGCAAGTATGAATGCTTCATTAGTGACTGAGAAAGGCATATTCAAATACAGAATTTTTAATTTGAATAAAACTTCATGAAGAATGCTTTTTTACATGTTTCGTGCACACCACTGTTCATATCTTAAGTTTTATAAGCATACAGAGCTGTAAACCTATTTGTACATTAGGTACTTACATCAATTTCAGATGATACAGTCATTGCAACTCTTTAAAACTTGTCTGATGTCATGAGTTCATTATATCAATGACCTTACATTTGGATGTGTGTGGGAGTCACTCTGCCAACCTCGCTATTACAAGTTTATCTTTTATTAATGTTATTTTACTACCTTGTTGGTTTATTGGTTAGCATCTTTATAAGTTCCTGGGTTCGAATCCTGAATTAGGTTAAAAATTGATAGGTATTGTGTTTTTTCTGAGAAGAATATTCCCCAGTTAAGAAGTTGACAGTGTTATCCCCATGCCTGGGAAAGAACGTACATTCTCCAGTCTTGGTTATTGTCATTAATCTGTAATAATAGTTTTTAAATAACACCAATCCACAGCAATTTACTCTAAACATAAAAGAAAAACAGATTTTTTAAATTACCTACCTGTAGACAATTTCTTTGATTATGGTTTATTCTACTCTTAGACAGTATAGTCACTTGCCACCAAGTGCGATTGCAGCCAAGCAATGATACATGTTTTTTTTTATTCAATGACAATCAAAAGGTCATATGAGTTAGGTACCTAACTATATAGCATTTGATATTAAAGATAATAAAGTGTGGGAGGCGAACAGTCATCTACTATTAAAAGAACAGGAGCCGCTAAATTGCCTTCGAGTTAACACATGCATGTGTGTTTTGCTTGCTAATGCGCCATGAATGCAAGGCGTTGCATAACATTATTTACACAAAATGATAATTTACTATCGATTGTTTGAAAAGTAGTTCTCCATCTCTACATAATGAAAATGTTAACTCTTAGAGGACTTTTTGTAGGGTGTACAATAAATCACGCAGTTTAATTTGTGTTTAATAATTAATCTATTTTTAATAGTTCATCATCATCATATCAGCCCATTACTGGCCCACTACTACTACACGCTAGGGGTTTAGCCTTAGTCCACTATGTTGGCCCAGTGGGGATTGGTTTGGTCACACAACTTTGAGAACGTTATTAAACCAAGAGAGACCTGCAGGTTTCTACAAGAAGTTTTTCTTCACCATTGAATAAAATAAATAGATAAATAAATATACTACGACAATACACACATCGCCATCTAGCCCCAAAGTAAGCGTAGCTTGTGTTATGGGTACTAAGATAGCTGATGAATATTTTTCTATGAATATAATACACATAAATAATTATAATATACAGATAAACACCCAGACACTGAAAAACATTAATGTTCATCACACAAACATTTTCCAGTTGTGGGAATCGAACCCACGACCTTGGACTCAGATAGCAGGGTCGCTGCCCACTGCGCCACCCGGCCGTCAAAATTGAAGTGCGAGTGATATTTTAATTAATTAAAACGCACAAAACTGAGAGAAGTTAGAGGTGTTCTCGGCCCCCTGAAAGTGAAGTCGAATTGCTACCCACTGGGTTAACGTCTCTTCTTTTAATAACTACTTAGCTAGCTTAGGTGTAGTTCCTCAGCATATCAATGTATCTATTTATTTATTTATTTGGGTTCACAAACAACATCAATGTATCTATGCCTAGCCCAGGCCTCCCCTCTAATGAAGGAGAGAGGGCAGGCTTATGTGGATGATCATTAACATGATCTCCAAGGCACATGTGTAGACAAAACTAGTATTCTGAGTCTGAAATAAAATCTTGGCTAAAATCTTATTAGTGATAAGACAAAAAATGTATGAACATTGCCTGACTAAATATACAAAGAATAGCTACTTGACACATTTGATTTAATTTGAATGATTTTTAAACCTATTCTGATATACTTACTGATAGTGAAAACTTTTGTTAAACCATTAGAGTAAATAAAGTGAAATTATAGATTCAAAGAGACACAAAAAATCTGACATTATGCATTATGATAAAATTAATGTTTTTTTGTGCTATTGTATTAAATAAATAAATAAACATTTTGGCAAGCGAAAGTACTTTAGTATATATTCTATGTTTGTTTATTTGCTAGCGATATTTACACACTAAACAAACTAAATAAGCCAATCGATAACATGCCCATGTATAGAGAATCTTTTATGACAGCATGGAATCAATCCCCATTGTCATCCTTTTGAATGTTGCATTAGAGGGGATATCTCTTTGAGAAACAGATATAGAGCTTAGACCCGACAAGCTGCTCAAATACAGGTTACTGGACACCTTTTTAACTGTGACAGTTTCTACACTGATGGATTTAGTCAAATACGCTCCATATTGGCAAATTATTATGTCTATAATATATTTAATTTGCTTCATTTAAATCTTAACAATGTACGACAAATAATGAAATTAGTTCCTTTGTGTTGCACGATAAATATCCCTTTCAAGATTTGTATTTACATGTTTAGCAACTGTGCAGTCTTATCAACATACAAAACCGAAAAATCTTCTTATGCATTTAATCTTTTGTTGTGGAAATCAAGATAAAATCCCCGGTGTACAATACTGTAACACAAAGGAAACTTAAATAACATAACATACACTGAAACATTTCAGTTTCAGCAATTTGTTATTTTAGTGCATTTATGCTGCAGAAAGGCAGGAATGATTTTACACACATCCAAAGAAATTTTTAAATAAAAAAAAATTGTGTTTAAAATGAATATCATTAATCTATACCTTGTCACATAAACTCTGTGTGGTTTGAGATGAGGTGATTGCCCTAGTTGTCGTTAATTGTTTTACTCTTAAGTTGACCAATAAAAAAAAATATCATACAGAAACATTATAAATATAAACTAACTAGTATTCTGAGTTTGTTAATGAAAAACCAATGTGTCATCTACGAAACTGCAATGTGTTCTGCTAGATGGCCGTCGCTTTTAATCGATAGACATGTGTAAATTAATTTAATTACGGGCCAGCAGGTAGTTAATTTATTTGATAAAGCAATTAAGATGTGATATCAAGAGAGGGTTCAAATTCTGATTTGTCTTGTAAAAACAAATAAGTAGTAGAATCGACTCCCCTTGTTATATAATACTACTTATTCAAGTCAATATGATAGCCGTTAGAAGCTATATCATGGCTATATTTAACACAAAGAAAAACCAATAATCAAATACCAATGTATGTCCAGTGGAGTTCAGACAAGGCTTTCTCATCTTAAATAACTCTGAGAAAATTTACGACGAAAACAAACTTGCTGCCCTGCAGAAGTTTGTAACGGCCTAAACCTAGATCCCTTAGTGACAACTGACTGATCCAAAAAAAGGCATTGAAATCGGCACAGCTGGTTACAGAAAAATTGTAATTAACACAAACACACACTACCCCTAAGTGATGAAGTTGCAGACATTGCTCTAGGTATTTATAGGCGATGGTTTTCCACTTAACATCAGGTGAGCCATGAAAATAAGCTTAATTTGCTATACTCCGCGAAAAGCAGGAGAATCTGTAATTCTTATACTCCACACCAAACAGATCTTCGGCAATGTAGAGGGTACGCACGTTTTTCATAATTATATATCATGGATTTCCGCAAAGTAATGCCTTCTTCTATACAATATTATACATTGCTATAAAAAAAAATTGAGCTCGAATGTAAAATACTGCCTTAATATTAATAGTGTGAACTGAAATGCGCGAAAAAAGAAGAGAATCTTGATGGCGAATACCTAAATGGTCGATTGAATGAACTCAGTTGCCCGGAATTAGCAATTGATTAGCAATTTCGGAATTAGTTGATTTCGCACTTCCGACAAAGTTCATTAACTTAAAACTTGGTAGCATGGAAAACTTTGTGGGCTAGACGCCAACCTGTTGTAAAGCCACTGATCTATAGACTGTACTTTTCGCATTACAGTCCACATCCTAAACTATTGAGGCATTCAAAGGGCCACAATGCATGACGGGGAGTTACTGTCGATTCAATACTTGTTGTGCTCATGTTAGTGTTGTCGTTTCAGTTCGGAGCGTTCAAAAGTCCGCGTGTCCTTCTACCAAGGGGTGCGGCCGCAGTGTCTGTCACCACCGCCGGCGCAGTCGGAGTCTCACGTGCATTACGCGGATTTGCTCTCTGCAGCGGCCAACGTCGACATGGCAGAGCACACTATGTATAATAGACAAATCAGGTGGGTACTTATACTCAGGGGTCTATGGCTACGACAAATAATTGATATGTAAAGGGGGGCATTGTGAATGTTATTTATGCATGCCATGATTTTTAATTTTTGACTTTGCAGTGGAATGTTTTGAAATTTTAATCTTTCCAGTATACAAGCTTAAAAAAAGATCTAACAATACTCATATCGTATATAACAGATATTAATTTTTTTAGTCTTTGGCATAAAATGGGGGATCCACTTATATTGGGCCTTATATAACCTACACCGTTTGGATTGTGATGACAAAGCGATCAAACTAGGAACAGAACACCCCTTGTTATTGTTCATTTAATCATAGTCATCTATTATAATCTTAATAAAAGTCTCCTTAAAAATTGGAATTCCTAATCAGTTTCCGAAGAATGGTTGCTAAAAGTATGGTAGCATATCTACTGATAACGACAACGTTTTTTATTTTACTGGGCCAGCATGGTGGACTACGGCCTTAGCCCCTTCCCATTGTGTGAGGAGACCCGTGAACTGTAGTGGACCGGTATTGGGTTGATATGAAAATGATGAACGGTGTTCGGGTGCTTTTTCGGAATAAGAAGTATCCGATGTCCTATCTCCACGGTGCAAGCTATCGTGACAAATCTTCAAGATCAGTGCAGCACCTGAGCCGAAAATAGGTAAAAAGCAACACGTTTGCATTCGTAATGCTTATGGATATAAAAATACAATATGTAGGTGACTGGAAAAACCGAATAGATTTAACCTGGATTTAAATTTCATTCTAAAAGGTTCTTTTGTGTCTTGTCCACCGTTGTACACACAGGCAAATCGACCTCATTTATAGTCATCACAATAAAAACTGCATTGTTGATAGCTTTGCAAATCGTTTCATGGAATTGTAATAATGTAACATTATAGACTTTAGGTATTGTGATTTGTGATGCAACCTGTACGTAACCAGATAGTCTGATTTTGCTGTAGGAATACGAATTCGAATCCTTTTTCTTTATTCAAGCCACATTTTTATTATACACGCATGTTATAAATGAGAAAGCGTGGTTGTTTGTTTGATGTTTTGGTTTGGGTAAATCACTACGCCCATTTTTATGAAATGCTAGCTTAATATGTATATATAGCTTGCATCCGGAAATGTACATACAATATTTTCCTAACCTAACCTTTTTTTTTTTGAGCTGGGAAATGCTTTTACGCATCCCTCTTGTAAATGAAGCTAACAGCGTATACCAGCCTCTTGAGGGTTTCATCCCTGCAACGCAACTGGGACACGTAATAATTACTTAATAATTTAAAGAGAGTAAAATCGTAAAACAACATACAACCAAAAACATATCTAAGGAGGGAGACGTATAAGTCAGTCGTTATACCACTTTTATTTGTAAGGATAAATAAACGCGGCGTCACTTAGGGCGTAACAGTGTTTTGTCACTCTTTAACTAACAGCACCTTTCAAATTTCAGAGCGCGACAGAACACTGTATCGACCTATTCCGAAGTTACCCGACTCTAATTTGTAAGGTCCTGTTTCCACTGCAAGTTAGAACTTTAAATGCCCTAATATTCCTTTCCCGCCACCAACTTAAAATATTAAAGTATAACGGAGTTCACATTGTATTCTAGTACCGAAAGCGGATGGGATAACCCATTCCGTCCAGACGGCGACCTGAGCCGTGAGGCGGACGAGATCGTCTCCCTCATCAAGGGTGGGAAGCCCATCACTCCGACGCCACCTGTCACTAACCAGGTGCCTATTTGCGATGAGCAGGAGGAGAAGGTGCATGCTAACAACCTTAATGTGAGTAGCTGATTTTTAATCTATTGAGGGTCTGTAAGGTGTATTGTGTAAGGTCACCCACGAATTGACAGGGTTCGCTTCAATAAATACAAAATGTTATTGAATGAGTGAATACAGGAAAAAAATCAGAAAGTATTTGTGGTAAATAAGTTCTTATTTACATCGTTATTAGGTGCTTAAATTCATTAGGTTTTGCTATAAAATATTGTATGTGTTTCGTGCTTTACGACTGAGAAAGTAATGAAATGTAATTTTTTTTATAACACTGAACAGAAAATCATCAGTTTGTAGTAAAAACAAATGACACTTTCTGCTAGATTTTGTATGGAAACGCATATCACTGAGCAAAGATGGTTATAAATACGATCGAAAATACAATAAGCAGTGCAAGTTGAGGCGTTTTTTGTAGCGTCGACTCATTTTGTTTACGAAATTCACATATTTTTTTTTACAGAAGTATTAAATACTTAAAGTACCTGTACGTTCTGTGTGGCAAAAATCATGTCGAAGACACATGATTGTGCTTTCATATATACGGTATGCAGATGATATAAAATGAAGAAAATCTACAGTACGAGTCATAAATACTTTAGGCTTTTAATAACTCTTACAATGTCTATCCTTATGTTTTTTATGACTCGGACAGGAGATATTCTTCATTTTATATCATCTGCATACCCTGTGCATACACTCTATGCACGCCACTGACCGCCATCTAGCCCCAAAGTAAGCGTAGCTTGTGTTATGGGTACTGAGATAGCTGATGAATATTTTTTATGAATATAATACACATAAATACTTATAATATACAGATAAACACCCAGACACTGAAAAACATTCACGTTCATCACACAAACATTTTCCAGTTGTGGGAATCGAACCCACGGCCTTGGAACTCAGAAAGCAGGGTCGCTGCCCACTGCGCCACTCGGCCGTCAATTAAAGTGCACAACAGAATTCGCACGGTTATTTATTAATATTTTTGTCACTGCAGGCTAGTCCTCCAGCTTCACCGCAGACCAAGGTGGCTAGTCCAGTGCAGCAGAAGACCGCCAATGGCACAAAGAACGGCACGGCGGTGCCCGAAGTACGCGCCGGGCCGGTCGATGTGCTACGCTCCCCGCCGCAGGAGCCATTGCAGCCAGAACACGTCACCATCAAGAAGAAGCAGATGTGCAAATGCTGCGTCATCCAGTAATTTCCATTTCCCACCGCCTCTTCCTCGCAGCCAGTAACACGCATGCTTTCTATAACCAAGCATATTCAGAATGTCGTCCTTTAGCTAAACAACAGGATCCCTAATGTGATATATTCGACCTCCGTTTACTTATTCGATTGCGTGATAGTTAACTGAGTTTTATATGGAATCGAAGAAGCGCCATCTAGTGATAGTATGACTTTACAATATTTTAACTAGATGGCGCTTTTTCGATACTATGTAAATCATAGTTAACTTCCACGCGATTGATTAAGTAAACGTAGGTAGAATATCTCGCATTAGGCACGCAGTATAGTTTTGGCAAATCAAAAAAACACTCTTTTGTCATTTGGGCATGGTTATGCACGAACGATTGTCTTGAGGCTTCGGCCGTAGCTAGTGATCCTACTTGTAATAATCGTTATTGTGTAAACAGCTGTTTTTTATTTCTATGTTTTATTCACGTTAACAGAGATTAACGATTACCAAAGATAAGAAATTCGATACAGATAATTATGATCATCCTACGAAAGCTATCAGCTGTTATCCTACGGTTGCTGAGTGAAATAATATAATTCTCAGATAAAGTAAAAAATACGGAATATTTAATTGAAATACTTTCCATTACAGAACTGCTAAGAAAAAAGTGTAATAAAACTCCTGTGTATTTACAGGAATTTTATGATTCGACATAAAAAAAATATGTAGCCGTCTTTAAGCCTACCAGGAATAATTATGGATTGGTTACGTTTTTGTATAACTTCGTCCATTTATACAAAAAAATGTACGATAAACCTGTCTTTACAGTAAAAAAAAATATTTTTCGTACCAATATTGATGGTTTTATCATGCGATTTTTGTATTGAAGAGAAGGGAGAGTTCTGCAGCGTTGTCAGCTAAGTAACGATGGTGTTTACTCGGTGCTAAGCCATTTCACACTCGTTTCTGTCACGAGAAGTACCTAAAAGTCACGTTCAAATTACTATTATATCTTGGGAAATAATGTGTTCATACATTTTAAAATTAAATAATACTATCGCATTAAACGTTGTTCTGGCCTGTACTTTTGCGTACTTCGATATTTATAAGCGTGTTTATTATTCACGGTTGCATTTTTACATGTAACAGTTTTTTTTTGTTTTATCTGTTATCAGTTACTTTGTTTTATAAGAATTTGTAACAGTTATAATATTTGCGGTAGGGTACAATTTTTTTTTTTTTTATTTGACTAGTCTGGTGAGATGACACGGTTTTGCTATCGAACTATAAGAGAAGCCCACCACAGAAATTGATTTTATGATAATTTCCTATAAATTTTTGAAGAGAATCTCAGCAAGATTACTCCAGTATATTAAAATATCTAAAAATAATAAGAGATAATATATTGAAGAGATAAAACTATTATTGTGACTAAAATCAGAATCACTACAAACAAACAAATGTGAGGTGTTAAAATATCATAATTTTGAGTATAAACAATAATTTATTTTAAAACTGTTACTGAGTTGAATAATGTTTAAAAACATAATTTTAAATGTATATTTTTATATGTTTATTTATAAAAAGAAGTATTATAATCTTTAAAATATAATAATTTACTTAGAGCTTAGAAATATATCAGCAACAGTAATAGAATTTTCACTTATATTATTACAGTGTCATATTTCAAACTTTCTGGATATTGTCAGCTGTTGTGAAGGTAGTACTGAGATATAAGAGCAGTAATGATCTCGTATATTTGATTTTATTTTATCAATAAATATAGGACCCTGTGGTGTTGGATTTAAGACTGCTTACTCAATATAATATTATGTGTAGCACCTCTTTATATAGTATTTGAAATTAGCCCATTTCAAAACAAAATTAAGAGATCTACTGACTAGAAAGTATCCTATAGTCACATTGCAGGCCCATTTTTAGCTGCAAGCTTGCGTCCAATAATATGGTTATGTATATAATATTGTTATAAGATGTCATAGTATTTCACTGATATATATACATTATATATATATATATATATATATATATATATTTATATCTATATACGAGTTATATATGTATAGTATCGTATCGCCACATTATAATAATAACCTCTGTGGCCAAGTAGGATGCTTGTAAACTTAGCAAGTGGTTAGTGACAACATTATTTATAACCAAATTGTTTCTTAGTTTTTCTTGGATGTCGAGATGGGAACATTTTATCTGCAGCTATCTTTTCCTATTTTTTTTATGAGATAGTATAATCCAAACTTAACAGAAAACAGTAAGCAAATGTAACAATAGTGCTATAATAGATGATATTATATAGATAGGGAAGTTCTTGGAATGGTGTGCTGGAGAAAATCGGGTATCAATTTCGATTTCATAAAAATAAAAATATTGTAAAAAATGTAACGAGATTAGATTGATCCTTTAAATTGATGTTTCCTTCGATAGATAGGTAAATAGAAAGGTTAAGACAGTTATTGTTCAGGTTATTTGTTATTGATAGTTATTTTAAAAATAAATTATTTTCATTCGAACTTTAGATTACATGGTTAGGTATAAGCGACAGTGAAATGAAGGCAGTCCGTCGGTAAACAAATATTTAGAAAGGAGTGTATGTACCTAATTGGTATTCAAATTAATATTTTAAGAGTTCTAGAGTGCGAATCCAAGCAATGGTTTGTCTTAATAGAGGCATCGCTTTGTAGGGACTTTGTTTAATCCGTGGTTCGTCTACTTGTGACGTTGCTGAATAAAATGCATGATTACAACTTAGTTCGCTGGTATTAGACAAGCGAAGACCTCGAATATTTAAATGTTATTATGTTCTCTAGGTGTGCATATAAATGTGTTATTATTAAATATATTATTCGGATTTCATTATAATAATATTGTGGTGACAACTATACATATGTAACGTTATAAATAATTCATGTACCTACACACAGGCAGCCAACTAAATAGATAATATGCACTTAGGGATTAAGCTATTATAGTCATCATATAAAAAAAAATTAGCTTTCTGTCCTGTCCGTAAGGTAGTATATAATCTATTCAAAAGCTACTTCTTTTTCCGGCAAATTACCAAGAAATGCTGCCATTTTGTAATTTTGAAAACTTGTCACATGATCATTAGTTTGGGGAAACATTTTAATTTTATATCTCATTTTACACTAAGAACACTTGTAGCTTTTTAAAATGTTACTTTTATTTTATTAATTTTCGTTAAAATATCATATCATTTTGTTATAAGTGCATCTATATTGGCACAAAATGTTTGGTCATAATAATATCTACATACCTTTATTTTATATTTATATAATATTATATTTTGTGGTGCCATTAAAAAGTGAAAATATATATTATTCCAAAACCGGTGCTCTATCCTGCTGTGATTATTTTAGTTGCAACGAATGAACCCAATCATTCTTTATTATTATTTCCCGCAGCGAGGCTTCTTCGTACATCCATGTCTATTTTACCTGGGGTTTACTATTTGAGTACTCTCGGACCAATCCACGATCACTAGTCTCCCGCTATAAGTGGCGTGTATGACATGTTCCGTACCTTCGGTCATCAGGCATCTGATCCGACTAAACTCAGACGCGGATCTATAAAACTTATAAAACACAAAAACAGATTTGTAACTTGTGAACCATACAATCTAAATTGTCTAATCCCATTCGGTCCGAGAATACTGGAGTAATGTAAACCACGATTAAAGCTCCCATAGTTTTATAAAGAACTTTTGATATAACTTTATTTTTAATATTAACGTAGGTATTAATAAAACCGATGGCAGCTATAACGGGAGCTACGTCCGGAGTGCACTCTATATCTAAAATATGTTCAGTGAAACAAAAAAAGAAATAGCTGCCACGATTCGTTTTGCATTTAAAGCTCGTTTACTTTGCCTGCAAATAAAACAAGAATCTGCGGCCCGTGGACCGAAGTTGACGCGATAATGCTTCCCTTAGTAACAGCAATAGTAATTATTGTGCATACTGAGATTTAAAGTATTCTGTCGACGGGAGCTAAATATATGTTCCTTGATAATGTTTTTTATTTGCTAATAAAATACTGTCATTAAGGATCAATATATTATCGTAATGATATAATTCGACGGCTTGCTTCATTTAAAGAATATAGTTTTTACTTCCCGACAATAGACATGTGTCGAATGTTAATTATTATATTCTTGTTTCCAATATTTTACAGTGTATTAGATGAATAATAGAAAACTGAATCTAAAATGACATTATATTTGTATAAAATATTTACTTTCTATTATTATTGTCAATCAATGAATATGTACAAATCGATTACATTGTAATTATTTATATTAAATCTTTAAATACGAATGGTTTTTTTATTAATATACACCTGATAAAACAATGAAACTCCTCAATAGTTGTTTATTTTAGATTGTCTAAAATTCGGGGAACAAGGTCGAGGATCAAATTTAAATAGCGGCGATTTATCCAATTGCCACTTTAAATTAGCAATGTTGCGAAAATCACTTATTTTATTATTTACAAAAATAATTATTTAAATCGGTTATAATTTGTCGGAGTTATGTTGTAAAATCGGCAAACATATTCATCCCCTCGCCCAAAGGAACTGAGCTTAATTTTGGGATAAATAGTATCCTATATTACTTCTAACATTTGTACAAAGTTTCATGAGGATCGGTCAAGTAGTTTTTGCGTGAAAGCATAACAAACTTTCATTTATAATATTAAGTAGGGAGTAGGGATTACATTAAGGGCCGATTTCACCAACCAATGTCTGTGACTTATAAGCGGCCCGTTAATTGACGAGTAGGTATCCCATCTCGCTAAAGTTAATTAGTGGTGTAAAGGTCCGTTAAATATATAAAAAAGGTATTTAATACATTGAAAGTTTTATTACAACGCATTTAGTTATCTCATCATCGGACCACCAAGTTTCACTGAACATTATAATTTAAGATTTTTGTACAATTGAATCAATTAACTCACCGGAATGAGCCCGCAGATTTTGACAATTGAAGGTGGACTTATGTCACAACTCTTTTTGAAAAACTAAAATGTCCACTATAGCTAACTGGGTGTCGGTATTTTGCGAGTGCATCGTGAAAAGTGAGCTAGCGGACAATGTATTCCCTCCCACTCGGTTTCGCAACTACTAGTTAAAATTTTGTTCACCATGTGCACGCGCATTTCGTTCAACGTATAATTTGAATCTCATGATTTTTCCTAAGGCCGCTAAAGAAGTATAATAGTCCAGTCATTATAGTAAGGTCACCTCGGAATTCGAGATACCCAGCTGTAAGTCTGTAAATACTTGTATATTGACACCCTAAATGTTGTCTCAAAACCTACATATGGTAGGTTGTAAGCAACTATTAAATTTCAAGGTCCAAGGTCACAAAAATCAGTATTTTGCGCTATTTTTGGAAATATCTCATTTCCTATTGGTTTTTTGCTATTTGTATTATTATCAATATTGTAGAATACAAAATTCTCTACAAATTTTGTTTAAATTTTTTTTTTATACGGTGAACCTTAAACCCTACCATATGTAGGTTTTGAGACAACATTAAGGGCGTCAATATACAAGTATTTACAGACTTACAGCTGGGTATCTCGAATTCCGAGATTCATACCTAATTTAAGCTTAAATGACTGGACTATAACTTCAATAAATGCGAACGTTCCTGCGTGAAAAAGGAAAAATCAATAAAAACTCACCCGTAGCAAAATTTCAAATCAAGTCTCAATTTAAAATCAAAACCTTTGTCGTCGTGTCGTAAAATAGTACACTTTTGAAGGACCAATGTATTAAAAAACCGTAGTAAAAAACAGACTTTTTTTTGGTAGTTTTGAACCACAGAGTAATGTAAGAGTGTGTCTTTAGCTACTGGACACTGGCAAAGTACATTGTGCTGTTTTGGCACTACGAAAAGCCATAAATCAAAAGAAGAAGAAGAACATCCCTGTTTTTTTTATGCCCCGTTGGCTGACGCCTTTTTGCGCACCTTTTGGCCCTAATTGTGGGGTCTTTCGCCAAATATTCTTGACCAAGTAGCTCGAAAATTTGAATAAATGGTTTTAGTGAATTCATCAGTGTGAAATTTTTCAACACACAACAAAATAACTATTTTCAGATATAGCAGCGGCAAGAGGCATTTGCCCTCAACCTAATAATGATGTACGTCTGTGAGGCAATGGTCTGATCTCGGTAGAGATTTTTAGAGGATAGCAGGGCCCCACCACGTTGCTTGGATGCGGCTTAGCTGGCTTTAACGATATTATTATTAATAATAGGCGAGACTATTAATAAAAAGGCGAGTTTCCAGAGTTTTGTTAACATCAACCCCCCACTTCTTCTAAGTAATATTGATTATGCATGTCAGGTTAAATGCTTGACGTAAACCTTCCTTTGCGTGGGCTAGATGGAAGACAAGGTATTCAGCAAATAACTTTTTATCTCGTGCGTGCAATGCTTTCAACAGCAAATTGAGTAAGACGAATTTGTATTTTTAGGAAAATCATTATGGCAAAACAAGTAAGCTAAGTTAAGCTCTATAAGGCTTTTTTTTATAATTTTATGTTGTGTAATTTTAGCTTGCTACTACCCTAAGCAATTTGTGGTTGTAAAAAAATTTATAGTTAAGTTGTGGAAACTTAATTGGTTTATGTGATAAAAAATACGGCATTAATCTTATGTGTAAATTCAGTCCTGTTTGTAAAAGAGGACACATGGGTTATCATCATATAAGTATTTACATTTATTATCACCAAACCTCATATTAAAACGATACCTTAACATGATTTGGAAAACATAACTAATATTATGGAGGGTAGAGGTAAGGAGGATCATCTGTGTATATGAAAAAGTGTCGTCAAAATGTATTAAATTAGGATGGCGCCATATTTGCATCAAGGTAACTCTTAAAAGAAGCGCCAAATATAAATATTGTTAGAGTAGGCTTGAAAAATAAACAAGGAAGTAAGGTTATATTTACCACAATATTTTGTACAACGTAAGTTGTTGAAATTCTCAATAATTAACTACTTTAGTCGATAATGACATTAAATTTTTTAACTCGGCATACTTCAATTCATTTACGATTGCTACATTCATACCATACACTGTGCATCCACCAGCGCCATTGTGAAGGATTTTTGAACTGTTATTTAGCGCATACAACTGGACACTTTTTCAACTTTTCTCCCATATAAGATGACTCTCCTTACCTCTACCCTCCATAACTAATATAACTAGATTGGGCAATAAATATGCCCCAGCATATTACTCCGTTCCTAAAAAGTCTTTAACCTGACAACCCTCCGATCTCAAATCCTTGTTTTTCATGATGGCGCCTCGGCTGCCTTCGAAAAACTTCGCTATAGTGTGACGTGGCGCCACCGTTTCCCTTTGAAAGGCGGCAAACAGAATTGCGATAATATTTGTTTTTCTTGAAAATCTAAAAAAAAAATCCTAAGACCTGCGACTAAATAGAAAAACAATTCTTCCGATGATTTGTCTAAACCTTTATAGTACATAGATAGATTTCCTCACTTATATTATAAATCAAAAAGTGCTTTTGTTGATTTTTCTTTCAATAACGCAGCTAAAGAAAGTGTTATTATTTTAACAAACTTAGAGATAGTTTGCCAGCTGGAGACTGATATCATTTTTGGATATTTTGATAGATATATAGTCAAAAAAATTATATATATAAATATATTGTTCGTAATCATACCTAAACACATACGTAACCCAACAATTGTACACAACTCGCAAAACTAAACTAAATTAGTAGGTCTCAAATCAATTCTATCTATCCTTTTAAACAAAGAACATAGTGAAAAGGATGACACTATTGTGAGATATGTCAATAAATTGACATATGTTTATGAGATTTGCGTACAATAGAAACGATTCTATTGTACGCAAATCTCATAAACTAAATTTAATAGATGACGACATCTAAATGGCGTTCGCGATTGTGTCCCGAATCAATTTAATAAACACCTTTTGTAGCATGAAGATTATATTTTCGTTTGAGGTGCGAACCAATCTCACTTGTAATTGGTTTATGAACCGTAATCCATTTTATATATGGTAGGTACTACTAATTACCTACATTTTACTTGGCACCGAATTAAGAAAGTTGTAAAAAATATTATTTCTTGCTTTTTATTTGAATAAAAAAATCGGATCTTTTTTCAAAACAAAAACAATTTTTCAAATCGGTTTATAAATGTACAAAGACACAACAACTATGGAGTGTAGAGGTAACAACAACGTAACAGAGTATGAACAAAGAAAACGAACCGAATTGAGAACCTCTTCCTTTTTTGTTATTCTGTTAGAAAGCAGTGACATCGTCAGGAAACCTGCATGCCCATAACGAACGCTCTCAAAGGTGTGTATAGTCTACCAATCCGCACTTTGACGTTGACTACGACCTAAGACCTCGTTCTGAGAGAAGACCCGCAGGGGTATGACGTATCTCGCGACAGGGTTGCGACAGGCGTAAATCTTGCAATCACTGCTGTCGAACGTCACTTTTGTTAATTTATTGTATGAAAAAGTGACGTTTGTCGTAGTGGGTCGGTAATGGGTATGATGATGATGATGAAAGGTATTTTAAAAATATAACACCCATTTCAAAATAAAGCGGACAATACAAAGAGCAAAAAATAATATTATTTATAAATTATCGTAAGACGGAAGAGCGCCATCTAGTAACAATACTGGGAAACAGTTTTACAACCTCGTCAGGCGGTAATTGGGACGACTCGGCCACCACTAGATGCCAGTGTACCGCCAAGCGACAAAGCGTGTCGGTGGATAAGCAGACTAGGGGAAATTATAAAGCTTGGGTGTGAAATGCTCTAGCTTCATAGCTTAATATAAATTTAATGTGAGATAGTGATTACTAAAGAAGATTACCCGGCTAAGTTTGTTGTGGACTCTTATTATTCCATGGGCGCGTTTGAAGTGAAGGGGAGACCTATAAATATCTTGGAATGTCAGAAGCACTTGGTATTGAGGTAGGGCAGGTACGCTTCTTTAGCCGCCTGAAAAAAGTACTAAAGAGTCTTTTATCAGGTGGTAATAAGGTGCGTGCCTTTAATAGCTGGGTCATGCCCTTACTCATATACACTTTTGGCATTCTAAAGTGGACTCAAACTGAACTGGACACCCTGGACTGTAAAGTTCGCAAACTGTTGACGGCTTACCGTATGCATCACCCACGTTCCTCTGTAATGAGGTTGTACATCCCACGCAAGTGTGGAGGACGTGGTCTTCTGAATGCCAAGAACCTTCATAATCGTGAGGTGTGCAATCTTAGAGATCATTTTCTTAGAATGAATATGGGTCTGTGTAAGGATGTCGTTGCAGTAGATAAGGGTCTTACTCCACTATTCCTTGGCAAAGAGAACTGGCGCAAGCCAAAAGTACTTAGCAACTCAGATCGTGTGGCGGTATGGAAGAGTAAGGAGTTGCATGGCAGATTCTACAAGGCCCTGTCGGGACCAGATGTAGATCAAATCGCATCTGTATCCTGGTTACAGTTCGGTGACCTATTTGGGGAAACCGAGGGTTTTGTCTGTGCAATTATGGACGAAGTCATCAAGACGAGAAACTACCGGAAACACATTATGAAAGATGGCACTCTAGACATATGTCGAGCGTGTCATCGTCCTGGGGAGTCCCTCAGGCATATAGTTTCCGGGTGTTCTCATCTTGCTAACGGCGAATACTTGCACAGACATAATCAAGTAGCCAGGATAGTTCATCAACAACTTGCTCTTCGGTTTGGCCTTATCGATTTTGAGATGCCTTACTATACCCGGCGTCAGTTCTTGAAAATAGCAGTGCATTGCTCTACTGGGATCGAACGATTATCACTGACAGGTATATTACAGCTAATAGACCTGATATAGTGCTAGTCGATCGATCAGTGCGCCGTGCAATAATTGTTGACATAACTATTCCACATGACGATAATCTGGTGAAAGCTGAAAAGGAAAAAGTATCTAAATACTTGGACCTTGCTCACGAGATTACCGCCATGTGGAGTGTTGAGTCGACCGTTGTTGTTCCGATCGTCGTTTCAGTCAATGGTCTTCGACCAACATCTCAAGAAGCTTTCGCTTGGTTGTTGGATCAAGGGTCGGATACATAAGGCAGTAGTCCTTGAAACGGCGCGTATTGTGAGGAGGTTTCTCACTCTGGAGCCCTGACCACCGGTTGCTTGGGCATTCAAAAGCCCCGCAAGCGGAGGGTGGAAGTTTTTTTTTTTTTTATAAATTTTTAATAGTGTTTTTTAATTTATTCTTAAGCATTGTTAATAATTAAAAAAAAAAAAAAAGAAAAATAATAAATGATAGAAATAATAATAATAATAATAATAATAATATATCTTTATTTCAGACATTTGTCCATATATAATCGGGGGATTTATTTTTACAAGTCCTGCTGGTGGGCCATCTGCTTGGTCCATCAATTATTAACTATTAAAAATATATATATTAATAAGAATATTCGAATAGTTTTCTTAAATTTTATTTCCAAGATTTCAATAAAATTACAAACTACTACACAATATTAAATAGACTATATTAAAGTTTTACCTATGGATTTAATCTTACATAACATTTTAAATAAATTGTACTTTAAAATATGGTTACACATAAAAAGAACAGTTAATAATCTGAATGCGCCTAATTTATACTAAACAGACTGGTTGCTTTAACTTCAGCATTGAAATTATATTGTCTATCCCTAGATTAATATAATATTACTCGCTATTATAGCCTGCAAGTTCTAAGCGACCTATAAACCCGATCCAGAAACTTTTGCAATTTGCCAATTTAACATGTTTGTACAAAACGCATATTTTGCTAGCAATAGTTGGCAAATTTTGTATGGAGATGACAGGTCCGGTTGGCAACTGTAATTAGAGTTTCTGAATAGGGGAACAGCACTCATCAGACTAATAGCCATTATCATAATGTTGGTGTCATTAATAATATATTTATCAACACATTTACAATCCTGTGTGAAATGCAATTTGTAATGTAAATTTTGGCATCACTTTAATTTGAACTATGAACTTTTACGTCACAAACTGCAGTTAACTTTATGTTGTTAGAAGAATGTAGGTATACTGTTTTACATTGAATCAGTGCTACTACTTGCTCTGATAAGCCTCTATTTATTATTCGAAATTCGTATCATTGCGTGTGCCCAACCTTTTTAAGAGCGCGATATACGTGTAACGTGGCTGACCTTCCTTGAGTGGGCGTTACAATGAAAAATCCCCGCGCGCCGGGCTAACACCCCCTTACAATAATCACGCGCAGCACGGTTTATTCCGTTCGCGGTTCGGCGCGGCGCATCGCAACGAGCGGGGCCACTCACAGGGCAGTGTTCAACTTTTTTTATTTCAAGGGCCTAGGCTGATGTTTCCTTAGGCCCGTAAAAAACCTAAAATATATAGGTAATATTTTAAAAGGGCCACTTATAAAACATGAGTTCAAGAGAAACGTTCAGTAACGCGTTTCTTGCTTATTCATGATAAAACGCTGAATTATATTTGATTTGTTTTTCTTGCATTGCATAAGCGTTTCCTTCCTCGTAACAATTAATCATTCTTATTAAAAATTATGTGTTTAGTTCGGCTGCAAAATTATTTGCATCTCATGCCCTCGAATATTCCGCTTGCTCGGTAGATATCCTATACAAAAAATCAGATGAGAAATTGAACTCACTGGGACCTCATACTGGGTTAGAGACTATGCTATGTTGTGCCATCATTCTTAATCTTAAATCATCAAAACCTGCATTGTTATTTGTCTGGAATGAAAAGAGTCTTCCAGAGTACATAGGAACGAAACACTTTTGATTTATATGGCACTCTAAAACCAACTTGTAGGTTCCTGAAACTAGGTGGCGCTGAATTCGAAAGCTGGGTAGGAATTCCAGTTCGTTTCCTGTAGTAGTACTGATTTCCAATAGATGGCAGGACTTTCGCAAATTACAAAGCTTGATAAGAGAGCTTCGTGGAAAATACGGCTTTAGGACTAAGGATAAAAGAAATATCTTAAATTACAGTTGTCTGTTGAAAAATAGCTTAAAAAGAAGACAAACGAACTGTTCGGAGTGGCAGTACGACAAACTAAAATGTTATCGGCGGTCGCTAATGTTACATTTTAGCTAGTATTGAGTAATGTTGGCATAGATGGCACTAAACAAAGATCCGTGAAAGTTTTTAATTATTCTGTAATATAATAGTGTAGATGGATTATAGGGACCAAATAAAGAATTATATTTATTTTTATTAAACGAGTCTCAGAGAGCCGTTAGACGGAATCGAGGCAGGACCGCGTAAATCGGAACTCACTAGGTACCATAGCTGTAAGTCCACCTGAAACGTTCATTGGATTACATCTAGACTGATTTTTAAAAAAAAATCTTAGCAATATGTTGAAAGAAGGGGAAGGTAGCAATCAGTTACAAGCCTTTGATCTTGTGTTAAATGCCGACATCTTGTAAGTCGCGACATTTCATACACTTAGTCAAGGACCCATGCTTTACTCACCCCACACTTATCACACGATTGCTGACTCGACGGCTTCGTCGGACTGTGAACTGTGATCAAAACAAGCTAGCACGGTAACCCAAATTGGTATTACCACAATATACCACTTCCATATTAAAATAGCTATTGGCCCGTTAATTAAAAGTTAATTAACCGTTAATTAAACGTTAGCAAGATATCAGCTGCGCGTTATTTCAGCAGGATCGTTTCAGCGGTTAAGCGGTAGACCTCATTAATATTTAACAATTAAGAAAGGTGTTTTTGACGTTATATACGGTATCAATATTAATATTTGTTACGCCATTTTGAAGACTATTTCTCCGTGTAATGGCCAAAAACAAAAATTATATTTTTATTTCAAAATTACATTTAGGTGACCTAGTAATGAATTGAAACCGCAGCGAGACAAATATAAAGAGTTTAACTAAATTTGTATTCATGACAATATGAAACTTAGTACAATAATTTATTTCTAAAATATATTTAGTCTAAAAGTTTATAACAAATACAGTTTTATATGTATATAGGTAGTCATCAAATATCTAATTGTTTGAGTAGGTACCTAAAGGTAATATACTACTAATTAATTTCTACGATATATTAGGCTTATGATTGAGATTTCAAAAACGTTTTTCAGACTTCGATGCACCATTGTAATCGAACATTTAGCATAGTTTTAGAGAAAAGATTAGTTATTTATGTTATTTGTAAAATTTGATTTACATGTATATAGATTGTAACAAAATTGTATTGTTTTCCACATTTTATTTATAAACTCACTAAAGTAAATAAAATATATTATAATATTTTTGTAGAAGTTGCGCCGAATAGTAATATAACTCGATAATAATATAAGACAGGTTTTAGCAATACTTATATTCCACCTTAATATCCCACTATGCCTAAATCTTGTGCTACGTGTAACTAAGACAAGAATATAACAGATGACATCGAAATCTAAACACTGATATCGTAGCATTACATTTTAAACGATATTACGTCATATACAAGTCACAATTATTGTTTATTACATGGTGTAAAACATTTCGAGTGAGTACAAACTTGAGCGCTTTAATTTTCATCATTATTGACTTCTCATTCTGGTTTAAGATATTTATTGTTCCATAAAGGAATTTCCACTTAAATGGAACTTACAGGCTAATTTACAAAAAGAGGGTAATTATATAAAATTGCATCTTCAAATAAATTGTATTTGGGTAGTTTTGAAGCACCATCGCATCAAAATCATAATGACGGTCAACTGCTGACGCGAGCCGCGGTTATGTCACTGCATAGGTATATATAGGCATATTGCAGGACAAATATAGGCGATGGTTTTCCATTTACCATCAGGTCCACCATCTGCTTGGTTCTTAAATTATTAGTATCAAGAAAAAAACACGAACCTCCTCCTCCCACAACAAGTCACAACTGTTGGTGATGAAGAAGATGCCTATTTACTCTTCATTTGAAGAACCTATATAATAGGTATAGCAAACGACGGTAGCCGGAAGGGCATTCTAGACATTTGCGTTGCGAAATAGAGACGAGAAAGCAAAGCTCTTCGTACGAGCTCATGGGATATCAACGACGTATTGTTGCAGATCGTTACGACGCCTCGCAGGTCGATGGTAGAAAGGTCTAGATGGCATCAAATTGAAGAGTTTCTAAGCGCACTTTGCGAAGTAGGTATACTTATCTTGTAGAATACAAAAAGACAGGAAACTTTGCGACAGCGTTTCAAACTTTAAAGACTACTGACTGTGGCCTCAGAGAATCTTAGCACAGCGTTCCACCGAATCCAAAGCATCAAGTTGGAACTTAGAAGAGCTATCCCAGAAGTGGTCGCAGTACTCAAAATTTGAGCTTGATGTGAAGCTGTTCCGGCGTTATGTACAAAGTTTCAAATTGACGGGTCTAGAAATAGTGCTGTCCTTTTTAAATTGTATTGCCTGATAAAGGATAGCGCTATTTTAAGTCGCGGCTTTAATCCTCACTTACTCTTAAGACTTTGTTGCTTCCTTCCAAGATGCGGGCTAAGCACTACAGATAACTACAGTCAACGCCACCTCTCGAATACGTACATAGCGTCTTGGCAGGCGAAGTCTAGGTCCCCCTATTGTTATGTCATCCAGATATGGGCGCACTTCGTAGCTCGGAGGCGAAAGGACAGATCACCGTCCGTCCGTCATATTTAAAGTACCCGAAGTTCGGCGCCCTTAGGCCAACAATCTGCTTGCTTTATCCAGCCCTAAGACTTGTCAGTCTTAACAAATTGTCTTCAAGATGATGCTGTTTAGATGGTAGCGGGCTAACCTGTTAGGGAGTATGGTAATCATACCCCTAATCGCTTTCTACGCGACACCGCACCGGAACACTTAATCGCTTAACGGCACGTCTTTGACGGTGGGGTGGTAACTAGCCTCGGCCAAAGCCTCCTACCATACCAGAGCTCACAGTTTCGCCAGGCAGGTCGTTAAATATGAAAAAAAAGGTTTAAAGGTGTTCATTGTAAAGTCGATATCGCCTAGGGATGCACCGGTGTCGGAGCGAAACGTGTGAACAGAGTACATTGCCGATGATCTGTTTGGTGTTGAGTGTCAAGAATAAATAGATTATAAATAACACCGTATAGATTTTCCTGCTTTTAAATTAAGCTTAATTAATATCATGGAATTCCGCATAGTAACGCCTGCTTCTATCCAATAGAGCTTTCCGAATCTCGGTAGGTACTACTACCTTTACGGGTTAGTAGTTAAACAGTAAAAAATAAAACATCGTACGTTTTTTATGTGATATAGTACAGAATAAATGAATTGTTATTCAGAAGTATCTTCCTTAATAAATTGAATTGAATTTTTCGTGTGTGAAATTATGTTTTGAGTGTTCAAGACGCGAGTAGAAAATCAAAGCGCTCGTTTGAGCGGAAACAGCTATTACCTAAAAGTCATATTCCTTAAATCTTACTACATCAGAATACAAAATAATTTGCTTAGGTTTATTAATATAATTTGTAAAAAAAAACGTCAAATATAATTCACATGGTACAATTTTTGTAAAAAGAGTCTTAGAAAATTCGATTGGTTTTATATAGTAGATTTGTATAGCACGGGTGGTCTATGTATCTTCTTAATATAAGATCAAGCATAATATATTTAACATAGTTGCTACTGCTAACATTAAACTATAGTATCTAATTACATAGGCCACCTTTGCATATATTTTAAAAATAAACATGAGAAAATAGGAATGCAGTACGATATAATCGATGGGCAGGAATGGCACAGCTTTGAGAAAGAAAGAGAAGATAGATTGCGGACGGATAGGTTATATACACGGCTATTTGGAAATGGGGTAGTAAGCCATATACCACAACTAGCTTTTGCCCTTGACTTCGCTCACGTTAAGTTAAATTTTTGATTTGGTAAACTTTAACTACAAAGGTTTGAAAAAAGTCCTGCTGCAAATAGAAAAATATGAACGTAAATTACTTACAAAATCAGAAACTTTCATATAAAATTTTCATCCCCTATTTGATGCCTTTGGAGGTGGTTTTTTTTAAATTTGTGAAACACGTACCTATTTATTTATTTTTAATCACAAACCTAAAATCAAAGTTTCACGGATATAACTTGAAAAATAAATTGATAAATGAAGGATTTTATATTTCCCTCACTAACTTAGGGTTGGAATTTTCAAAATTCCTTTCTTAGCGGATGCCTACGTTGTAATAACTATCTGTATGCAAAATTTCAGCCCGAACCGTCAAGAGGTTAGAGCTGTGCGTCGTTAGATCAGTCAGTCAGATATAAAAAAAAAAAGATACAGTAGTTCGTCGTCTTTGTTCTCATTGTAAATGCAAACTAAATCTAGACAACGGGCGCACCTTTTTGTCTAGGACTCTAACTACGGAGGCCCGTAAAGATCCTTTCCTCACTTGCGATACGATTGTTCTATCTGTACGACTGTATTACTCTGTACGTTTTGTGTGCTTGCTCTGTGGTATATTTTTGGTATCAATACTTTTAGAGTACAGTACAGTTTTCATATAAAAATATACTACAGCAGTAGAAAACTTCAAGGTTCCATATAATATTAAAAGAATAATTTACGAAAAATATACAGGTGAATGCTCTGTTAACAATTTTTTATAGTTTACTTTTAAAATTAAAATTAAAATAATTTATGTTAATCGATTAGTAGTGATACTTTTTATTGATGGTGCCCTAGTACCCCTTTTCCAAACTACCTTGTATGGACGGCACGAAAGTTGAACTATTGCGGGCCTGTTGAACACATCGGCCTTGCTGTCCTTATATAATTCATAGCTTTAGTTCAGTTCCTGTGACATATATATATCAGCTTTATCAAAGCGTATGGAAAATATCAATATGGAATTATAAAAATCCTTATTCATATTTTCTATAGTCAATCGGTTTCAGGCGATAAATTAGGAGAAATCAACATCCATGTCAGTTCTCACTGGAACTATTTTTTTAAATATTTAATCGTATTTATTTTGTTAGCCTCCTTTCGTTTAGGCAAAGATACTCGACAGTGAAGTCTAGTGACCAAAGAGTATACAAACACTACAAAGCGACAGTCCTGAAAATTAAAAAATCGAAGACAAACATTGACTTATTATACGGTTCGAAATGCTGAGATTTTCTCTTCATTCAAACTAAAGGTGAAGGTCTGAAGGTGATGGGAATGGTGACCACAACGAGGCAACGTGGCAACGAGGTGTAAAGATTACATACAACGAGTTGCAGAGAGCCGCTGGAGCCAAGTGGCACAAGACCGTGGTATTTGGAATTCCTTACAAAAGACCTATGGCCAGTTGACGTCAGACTTTTTTGACCTGATGATGATGACGATAGACTTTTAGTTGGCAGTTGCACGAAGTGGAACCTATATTAGCCACTTGGCGTTAATCGTCACCATCTTAATTCAACTTTCGTGTCGTTACAAGACGATAAGAAAACAATTTTTATTTAAAAAATATTTAGGAATACAAACAATCTTCAGTAAAATTCATATCTCACAAAATATATTTGTATTTACGCACGCGGATCGGTCTGTTTAAGTCCGACTAGTTACTGGTAACCGCGCGTTAGTAAAGTAACATTTATGAATTATGAGTCAAAAATGTTACGTATTGATTTATAATAATCTATCCTGCACTCCTTTAAATAATATATATTACGATTAATACTCGTGAACAGCGAATTACTCGTATTGACTTGTGTAACCGGTACATGTTATGCTCCGATGCAACAGAGTAGCAGAACGCCGCGCGATATACTTTGTCTCCTCGGCATCACTACCTGGCTTCCTGGGTGGCCTACTAATCTTCTGGCTGGAGTGATCTAGCGGGTAACCGTACCAGCGTATCTAAGAAGAAAAGATCGATCCGGCCGACTAAGTACGCAGAATGGACCAGGATTCTTCCGGGTCCTGTCTCCGAATAAGAAGATGTCTTAAGATATGTGGCGAAATATGCCACGGCAATACACAAATCGCCATCTAGCCCCAAAGTAACCGTAGCTATATGTAGCGTAGGTTGTTGGTACTAAGATGACTGATGAACATTTTATGAATAATACACATAATATACAAATATACACCTAGACATTAAAATACATTTATGTTCATCACACAAACATTATCCAGTTGTGGGAATCGAACCCACAGTCTTGGACTCGGAAAGCAGGGTCACTAGCCACTGCGCCAATCGGCCGTCTAAAGACACCATTCTGTAAACAAGCGCTGATATTTCGTAAAGCCATTAAATTGTCGGTCAGCGCTGTTATAATACACACACATACATATAAGTTAAATACTTTACTATTTTAAATAATTTAAGTACTTTTTTGAATATTTTGCAGGTATAGTTAATATATGATCGGTGTACTTGATGTGATCCGAATACTTTAAATGACCTATACCTATACTTATTATGACCTTAACTTCAATATTCCCAGAGTATCTCTATAGTACACTATATTAATATCATATCTTTTATAAGGTTTAATGTCATCTTTCATTTATTTATCTTATAATTATCCATAAATCATGTAATTCTACTTGGTTAGAGTAAGTGGCCCTACCATACTAACAAGATGTAAAATAAATAAATAAATACTTAATTACCGAGCAAAGTTTTCAATTTTCGCGTTTTGTTAAAGGCCTTTGAATCTTTTACATACTTTTCAGCCATTTTGTGAATCAACACTAAATTTCATAGTTTGTTTTTTCGAAATATTAGCTAGGCTAGTTGTTTCGGCGGCGCCGTTAGTAAATAACCAACTAAAAGAAACTTACAAGTAGAGATTATATATACTATAATGCCTATTGTAAAAGTTGAGTAGTCAAACTTATTTGTCCAACAAGATTTTTTCCACTAAGTTAAATTATCTCTGATGGTGGAAATTATAGTAAAGTTGATTATTTCATAATATTAGAATTCAATATGTATCTCCAATGATATAAGGTATCATCGGTCGAGTGGTGTCAAAAAGAAACAAAAAACCGGCGTGCAATCGGTCTTGCGCACGAGTTCCGTACCATTTAATATAAAAACGGCAAAAAAGTCATGTCTGTTGTCCCTTAAATATATATTTTATTCTGTTTTTCTAGTATTTTTTATAGCGACCACATAAATAAATACATCGTGAAAATTTCAAATGTCTAACAATCACACTTCATCAGGCACAGCCTGGTGCCAGACGGACAGACAGACAGACAGACGGACAGCGGTGTTTTAGAAATAGGGACCCGTCTTTGGGTACGTTACTCTAAAAAAATGGACACAGGTCGGTATTTATAATGCTTTAGAAGGAATGTAGACAATACGAGTAATTCGCTGTTAATATTTCATCGTAACATTATAAAAAAATATGCAACATAATACCGCTCATCGCAGAGATCTGATCTTAAAACATGTTTAACAATCTATGTCTTTGATATGTCTACAGCTTTGTTTAGTATTAAAGATACGTCCATCGGTGGAAAGTTTTGCAGTAGCTTGACATTTGACGCGAAGTCGCCGCTCAGCAAGTTGTTTCGTACTAATCTGTAAAACACATGGCCAATAAGTTAGTACTTGTTAGTAATAAGTTACTACCTATGCTAGTTATGCTTTGTCAAATTTAATGGCCGATTTCAATGATCAATGTTTGTTACTTTAGCGATCCGTTAAGTGCTTTAACGGACTCATGGTGTAATCAAGTGTCCCACCACGCGCTAACAAGTGATTATATTTCCTAATAGGCCGCAATACTTAATTGCTGGTGCTAAGGTTCGAAAAATATATTTATAACAGATAATTAGCGACGGTTCATATTATGTCAAGATGGACACCATTTTTTGAAAATATTGTCTAAGAAAGTCTAGATAAAGACCCCCAACCATGCTTCTCCAAAGTACGTTGATGGGCTTTAACGATTGTCATCGGCTTGACGTGCTATTCGAGGCCCGGGAATGGACAAGACTGTGTTTAGGCCGGATTACATTCGGGGCTAGCTCTGAGAACTTCTTAATACAATACTTAACAATTTTTGGTTCGACCCGGGTATCGAACCAGGAACTAGTGATCCTTAGTTGACTAGTAAAACAGTTAATTCATATAGCTTTGCTCAATGTAACATAAAGCTCCCATTATATCTATAGTAGGAACTTGGGATGAAAAAAAGGGTAAAAGGAAAGTATATACAAACATTATTTTAAAGGAATGTAGTGTTGTGTAAATTTTGATATAATTTTTTTACTGATTCTTGAGTTTAGTGAACGGAAACTTTTTTTTGCATGAATTATGAATACACCAATAAAAATTAGCGGCATAACCCGTGCGAGTTATTCAGGTATAGTGTTCCCTACTTCCATACTAATATATTAAACATTGCTGCGTGAAACCATGTACAACCAATAAATATACACGCTTCTTTCATTAAAATAAATGAACAAATGTTGTTAAGTTTTGCCGCCATCTATTATTTAAAAAAAAACATTTACAAAACTAGCAAAATTTCAAATCGAGCCTCCATATTTGGCATTTATCGGATTGAAACCTTTTTCTTATAACATGTTTTCCGACTCAATAAAATTGTATTACACTTAAAGACAAATATATAAAAAACAGACATTTCATTTTGGTAGGCCATAAACCACAGAGTAATGTGTGTACAGTGTGTCTTACGCCTGATGCTTGATTTATAGATGGTCTGCGAAATGTATGTCATAAAATGGAAATTATGTTAGCATCCCTGTTGTTTTTGATTCCCAATAAAAAAAATATCATCCAAAATTAGACAAAACATAACTGCCATCGCTTAAAATAACAAATTTAAAAGTCATTTATTTCAAGTAGCCCTAACTAACATAAGCACCTTTGAGAAGTCAAGTTACTACGAACAGACTTGTAAAGCGGTTCGCAAGTGAGATTGTACCAAAGAAGCCCGCAAGAAACTCAGCAGTTATTTTTTTCGACCATTCATTATTACAATAATAACAGAAAAAGAGCAGTGTGCTTCCAAACAACATAGTTGTCATCAATTGTATAGTAATCTCGCTGAAATAAAAAGGTTATAACACATTGTTTTAACGTAGGCATGGTTGGTCTTAAACGCTTGTCATTTTGTTTTGAATTATAATCCTTATTTTTTGAATATAATACTGTTATATGCGATGGCAGAAGTAAGTAATTAAAACAAAGGTCGAAAAATGAATAGGATTTATAATTCAGGAACCTATTGTTTTTCACAGTTTTACCTGAGGCATGGTTGGTCTATAACTCTTGTCATTTTGTTTTGAACTATAATCCTTATTTTTTGGATATAATACTGTTTTATGCGATGACAGAAGTAATTAAAACAAAGGTCGATAAATGAATAGGATTTATATATAATTCAGGAACCTATTGTTTTTCACAGTTTTACCTGAGGCATGGTTGGTCTATAACTCTTGTCATTTTGTTTTGAACTATAATCCTTATTTTTTGGATATAATACTGTTTTATGCGATGACAGAAGTAATTAAAACAAAGGTCGATAAATGAATAGGATTTATATATAATTCAGGAACCTATTGTTTTTCACAGTTTTACCTGAGGCATGGTTGGTCTATAACTCTTGTCATTTTGTTTTGAACTATAATCCTTATTTTTTGGATATAATACTGTTTTATGCGATGACAGAAGTAATTAAAACAAAGGTCGACAAATGAATAGCATTTATAATTCAGGAACCTTTTGTTTTTCACAGTTTTACCTGAGGCATGGTTGGTCTATAACTCTTGTCATTTTGTTTTGAACTATAATCCTTATTTTTTGGATATAATACTGTTTTATGCGATGACAGAAGTAATTAAAACAAAGGTCGATAAATGAATAGGATTTATATATAATTCAGGAACCTATTGTTTTTCACAGTTTTACCTGAGGCATGGTTGGTCTATAACTCTTGTCATTTTGTTTTGAACTATAATCCTTATTTTTTGGATATAATACTGTTTTATGCGATGACAGAAGTAATTAAAACAAAGGTCGACAAATGAATAGCATTTATAATTCAGGAATCTTTTGTTTTTCACAGTTTTACCTGAGGCATGGTTGGTCTATAACTCTTGTCATTTTGTTTTGAACTATAATCCTTATTTTTTGGATATAATACTGTTTTATGCGATGACAGAAGTAATTAAAACAAAGGTCGATAAATGAATAGGATTTATATATAATTCAGGAACCTTTTGCTTTTCACAGTTTTACCTGATGATTCTTTTTAGGGTGTCTAACCTACAATTTTAAAAAGTGGAATCACAACAAAAACAAAATCTTCAGCTATACAATTTACTATTGTTATAGTCAGTATATTAGACAATAATGTTTTCCATACTTACAGAATCATGGCACAGCAAATGTAAATCAGGAAATTGAATCGGTGTGAATCTGCGAATAGCGAGTCCCAGATTCTCTCAACATCTGGCAACGAGAATTCTTGAGACAACAGCAATGTTAGCCACCTGGGAAATTAAAGATTACTAATTATACTTTTTACTTATTGTCAACCTCCCTAGCGCATTGGAGAGGGGTGTGGTTCAGGCAGCGTGAGGGCGATCTCGCGACAGGCGTAAATCTGGCAATCACTGCTGTCGAACGTCACGTCAAACGTCACAACACACGCGTTTGTCAGCAGTGATTGCAAGATTTGGGTTTGCAGGATCGGAATTCCGCTGAGGCAATTTGGTATTTTTTTCTGGTTTGCAGGCTTCAGCAGTGGATAATTACCACTCTAACGATAAAGACATGCCTAAAACGATAAAGCAGTCTGGTACGGTGCCACGAGATTGGTATTTTTGGTCTCAGAAAGCAGGGTCGCTGCCCACTGCGCCAGTCGGCTGCCGTAAAATAGATATATAGATATAATTTATTACCGCTTGAATGCTGTATATCAAGTATTTTGTGATTTCAATCTATCAGGTGCTAAGTTTTTTTGTTAGCAATACAAAAATCAGTAATCTTCAGCCATCGAAGAAGGACTTACTAAAGCTCAAATTTGCCTGTTACTTCACGATTGCGGCCATGACACCCGGCAAGCGTTTTCGCGGGAAATATTTTTTTCTTAAATATAATTTGCAATTTATCCTAACACAACATTTATTTCATGCAAAAATTTGATATATTTGCATATAGGAAATACATACGAACATTATGGGGCAGGTTTTCAAAATTAGCCATCATACCTATTATCGCGATATACAACAATATTGAAATTGTGTCTATGTTTGTAACTTATTTTTACATTTGTATAACAGCACCGACCTTGATGAAAGGCCCTTATATCCTCGAGCTCTATGCCAATTATTTTTTTTAATAGAAAAAAATTAGGGAGCTAACTGAATGGAACACTTATAATCAGATGACCTGATGATAAGTGGAAAAACATCGCCAATAAACAGAGCAATAAATCGCAGGGCATGTAAGGAACATGTCCTGACTTGGCAAGACCCACCCTGTGTCCGTAACCATGCCTTTCAGATATGAACACATCAATGTTGCTTTGCGGCGGAAATAAGCATGGCGGCAGATATACCCGAAGATGCACTCTGTGAGCTGTACCTCGGGATATACGACAAAATGATTATATTTTTAATATAATACACGATAAGACGACTTTTTTTTAAATATATAGACAAGTGCTTGACTGCAATCACACCTGATGGTAAGTGATGTCTAAATTATAATTATAGATCTTATTTAAATAGGTTTTTTTTTTTAAATTTGGTACATTTAAATTAACATCCGTAAATAACAAATCAAACGCCATCCTTCATAAAAGGATCTTAATTAATATTATTTTATATATTTAAATAATATCATAATCGTAAAGAATCTTGTTAATGTTAAATAAAATTAACAGCTTGGCTTCCTGGTCGTGGCGAGTCCCTTCGCCATTCAAACAAAGAAAAACATTAGTATCTTAACACGGTAAATAACGCTAACAGGCTGTACTTCTACTGTCACAGATTTTGCCAAGGCACAGTTGATTTGCTTATTTTTTTTTCAAACAAATAATAATCTAAAATTATGCAAAAAGAGTAGGTATATATGCGTTGAAGCTTAACATGAGGCGCGCTTGCCCAGAAGATGTATATTCACTCTTGATTTGAAAGTACCCAGATTGTAGGTATCGGGGAAGACGGAAGATGGGAGGGCTTACCAGGCCTTTGCGGTGCAGATCAGAAAGGAAGAAACAAAACGCTTCGTACGTGTTGATGGATCCAGTTCGATGGTAGAAAGGAGATGGTTTAACCAAATCGAATAGGTCCTGAGCATACTCTCCGAAATGTATCTTGTAGAATACAGCTAGAAATCGCCTATAACCTTGCGACGGTGTTCAAGACTTTGAAGTCTACTGACTTCAAGGTCTGACTTTAAACGCTTGCATTCTGGGACGGAATTTTGATTTAAAAAAAAAAGGTTCCAGTGGGATTTTAAGAAACCAAAACAAACGTAAACACCAACCCGCGTAACAGCCAGTAAATTAACATATAAGCTTCCTATACTCACCTAAAACTGTAGTACTGTGGTCGTAACTCTTGCCTCTCAAGACGCTCTGATATGTCACGGTCGTTTTTCTTCAGACACTCGCATAGCTTCGTCATCATATAGTTGATGCCACTCTCAGTTTCGTCCAAGGTGCGTATGAAGAAATCCCGTATCTCAGCCATAAGGTTCGTGAAGCAAAAGAAGCAGTCGGCTTCTGCGAACTCTGTGAAACAAAACTTATGCTATTAGGTAAATCATCAAATTTTCTCTGTATTTTTTCATTACTCTATGTTAAACGCGCTAGTCTCAGAAATGCTACTGGTTTGAATTGGATAAAATGTTTTTTGTTGAATACTCCGTTTTTGCGATAAAAGGCTATAGGCTATATAACATCATGCTACTAACAATAAATACGCTGTAAATATTCCTTTTGAGAGTTTCGGATACATGCGATGCTTAAACGGACAAAGTTAGGCCAAAGCAATGTACGACCGGATTGTTGCTCTTTAAAAGTACAACAATAACAGTCCATGACAGCATATATGCATCGTACAGATCGCCGGCCGACTGGCGCGACAGCGACCCTGCTTTCTGAGCCCAAGGCCGTGGGTTCGATTCCCACAACTGGAAAATGTTTGTGTGATGAACATGAATGTTTTTTAGTGTCTGGGTGTTTAACTGTATAGTATAAGTATTTATATATATTATTCATAAAAGTATTCATCAGTCATCTTAGTACCCATAACACAAGCTACGCTTACTTTGGGGCTAGATGGCGCTGTGTGTATTGTCGAAGTATATTAAAAGAAAAAAAAAAGGTTTTAAGAAATTAAAATATCACTTGCTTCAGCTGCGAAGGAAAACATCGCTAGGAAACCTGCGCGCCTGAGTCATTAATGCTCATCACACAAACATTTTGCAGTAGTGGGAATCGAACCCACGACTTTGGGCTCAGAAAGCAGGGTCGCTGCAAACTGCACCAATCGGCCGTCTATAATTTAAATAAACGTTTTGTTCTATAGTTTAAATAAACATGTCTACCGATCGCAGCACTAGTAGTATATTGTGTAGATAACCTTTAAAACACTTAACTTATGAAAGTAAGAGGTGCGTGCTGGGATTTATTACAGCTTAAGTTTAGAGCGTAAGATTAGCTTTCGTTTTAAGTTTACGAATCTGGTTATCGCCACCATCTCACTACCGTGTAATTCTCATGTACGCATCAAAAGTGCCACCTATGGGCTTAATTGAATAAAGATGTTTTTGACTTTGACTTTGATTCTAACTCAGCCGAAATCCTAACCACTAGGCTATCACCGCTTTGCTCCAACGACCCGTTCGGACCCACTCGGAATCATTTTGATATCTGTTGACTAAAAAAACTAAAAGTGAACATTTGAGTTCACTATTTCACTAAAACGGCGCGGGTTAAAAATGTTATGTTTTACAGTGGGTAATTTTTGGGCATCGCAATTAGCCGTGCCGTATCGATTGCATTAATATTTCAAGTCTCTTGCAGTCTACACTTTACAGGCGAGTTCTTGAATATTATATAAACTGCGGTTTCATGAAATTTTGAGCAAGGAGAGTCATCATCGTTGACGGTCTATTGGGGTCCCGCTAATGGCCACATGATTCCTTTCTCATGTAATGACTAAAAGTTTAGGCCCACCGCGCTGTAGAAACGTGGGTTAGCGGGGTAATAATATTATAATATATGAATTTAAAACACCCTTTCAATACCACGTACATTATTCTACTAGTCAAGCCTTTTTATTTGATACCTATACAAAGGGAGTGGTGGAAAAAAAGTAAATGGCAATTCTGTGACTGCAGCCATCTTGGACCATTTTTCACCAAACACAGCTAGCAACACTCTCGACTAATTCGCCTTTCAAATAAAAATAAACAGAATCAGTTCAGACGTTCGGGCGCTGCAATGCCACAGACAGACACACACTTTTATCGCACACGACACAGGAGCACCAACAGAGAGCATAAAAACAAGCACAATACAACTTATACAATAAATAATAACAAGCAAAAAACAACATATCAGCATAGCAGATGTATGTGGCTCAATAGTATTTTTTTTTATTCTACTACAACCTAGCCACGGCCGAAGCCTCCCACCAGACCAGTCGAGAGAAAAATCATAAATTATTAATTTCCAAAATGCCTCCCACTTAGAAACACAAAGTCACCGCTTAGAGGTCGCCGAAAATTTATGCTTTACAAGTTTACCTAATCAAGTATCGCAGAGCGAAGCATGTCTACTACTGGATACTATATACCTAATACCCAATTTTTCCATATCCTTAAATATTGTCTAAATCTACTTAATATAATTTAAGAATAACATACATCAAGCCACCATAAAATTAGTTCACCACGCATTAAAAATCATATTTATTTCGCAAATAATAAAAGAGAAGTTATAAGCCGCAATAGAATACGAAAACAAAAAAAAAAGAGCGCTCAGCCATTTTGGTACAACTATCAAAAATATAACATTTATTTAAAAGGAACAAAGCAGAAATCGTGTTAAATGTCTATCCAAGCGAAACCGAAGCTGAAATATCGTCTATACAGTCGCTTAAAATACCTCAAGTCTTTATATAGGATATCTGGCTGACGAGTATCAGCCCGCGAAGCAATGAAATATTCAAACATCCATTTCATTCGCCTCCGTTTCAAATAGATACAATATTTCAATCTATTAATATGCCTTTGACTTTGTCATTCAGACATCTTAAACCGCAATTGATTTTCGAGAATTGGGATTTAGCAATTTTGAAGCTTTCATCAATTATATCATACTAGCTGACCCGTGCAACTTCGTCTGCACCAAATCGATTATTACCGGAAAGCACGCATAAAATTACATTTTCTAAAAATGAATCCTAGTTAGATCGATTTATCGCCCCCGAAACCCCTCTATACTAAATTTCATGAAAATCGTAGGAGCCGATTCCGAGATTCCAATTATATATTATACTAGAATTGCTCGTTTAAAGATATAAGATACCGAGTTAGGTTAAACTCGGAGAACCGATGAACGTTGGGGTTCCAAGGTGTTGAAGTGGCGACCCCGCACAGGTAAACGCAGTGTTGGTCGGCCCCCAACGAGGTGGACAGACGACATCAAACGAGTCGCTGGGAGCCGCTGGAAACAAGCGGCCCAGGACCGTGGATTTTGGAATTCTCTACAAAAGACCTATGTCCAGCAGTGGACTTCAATCGGTTGAAGTGATGAATTAACATACTATCGCAACGTGCCGTAATATGCGAAAAATATTTAGAAACCCAGCCAAAACAATTACTTGGTATAAAAATTATTTGATACTCTAGAACCAGTGTGTTTGCGCAGCGCCTTGCATATTACTTTGGCCTATAAGGTACTTCACGCCTGAACAGCTTCCTAGTTTGTACCAAGTTCAAGTTCGATCGTGCATGGAGTACTGTTCCCATTTATGGGATGGCTCTGCCAAGTATCAGCTTGATGCCTTGGATTCAGTGGCCGTGCTAGAAAGCTCATCGGTGACCTAGCCAATAAAAAAACTTCAGAGTTTGGAACATCGTCGCAAGGTTGCCTGCCTTTCGGTATTCTGTGCTCAAGAGCTGTTTGATCTAGTTCCCTCCTCGCTTTTTTACCATCGTACCGCGAGGCACCGTAAGGACCCCTACGTGGTCTTTGAACTGAGAAAATCTTTATCGGTTCTTTACTAGCTTATTTATCGATTCGCCAGATACATTTTTAGCACTAACTCGAAGTAAAATATATGTATTCGCATTGGGTCTAATTGTCATTCGTGCGTTCGCTAATCATATTAATAGAGTTCAATTGAATCAATTGATGGCCTTTATTGGGTCAATCCTAACTAATTTTTCAGTCCCAAAAGTAATATCATCTTATTTTACAGATTCCCGATTGGGAACAAGTTAAGTATGATTGAAAAATGAGAAGCAATCAAAACCATCAAGTGCAGGTTAACCAGTCGCTCAACATTACACACTAAAAAAAATCATTAATATCTTTAAAAGGTTTGGAATATGGCTGACATAACTATGATTTCATATACTTACTTATATACTTTTTATTTTTAGTTATATGAAAATTGTAATATTTTTTTATAAATATTGATTTAAAAAAATTCTTGCATACTATGTACTTAATAAGTTCAACGTAAAGGCACAAATAATTGTAAGACCAAAAAAACGGCATTCCAGCAAATAAGGATTTTCTATTCTATTTATGACTATCCATTAAAATCGATTAATAAAAAGATACTAGCGGGTTATCTTTCTCGAAAATCTGTGGCGAATGCCACTCGGAAACAACTTTCATTTATCTAACTTAAGGATTTGCTGGAAGAAAATCCAAAAACATTACGCTATTAAATGTAAAACATGAGTGTTTCTTACTCCGGTAATCCTTGTTGGTATCACAAGCGAAGGTGTGGTAGATAGGTCCAATGATCTCATTCATGCCCTGGACGTAGCCCTGGCCAGGGTTCAGCTTGGCGTACAGAAATAGCATACGCTCTACCACTTCCCAATGAGCTTCGCAGCCCTCATTCAGGGGTGTGTAGTCACCACTCGTAACACTGCTTGATCGCCGGATTTCATTGCTCAGCTGTAATAAAAGAAATGAAATGAGAACAACGAGCCGTGAGTACCAAACAAATGTTTGTCAATTAGCCAACCTATTGGCGGATATATTCTTCGATTTATATAATAATGTACTAGAAGTCACACACAGTCCCATACAAAATGTAGTAGAAAAAAGGTCGAATTATGTATATAACGCGTTTTATATCCTTACATAAAATAACATATTCCTTCACTTTTATTGCTTTCTCAGACATACAGCAAGAACATTCTTCGATCTAAATAATAATGTACTAGAAGTACAGTAACGTACAAAATGTAGCAGAAAAAAGGTTGAATTATGTATATAACATGTTTTATATCCTTACTTAAAATAACATATTCCTTCACTTTTATTGCTGTCTCAGACAAACAGCAAGAACATTCTTCGATCGAAATAATAATGTACTAGAAGTACAGTAACATACAAAATGTAGCAGAAAAAAACATTGAATTATGTATATAACATGTTTTATATCCTTACATAAAATAACATATTCCTTCACTTTTATTGCTATCTCAGACAAACAGCAAGAACATTCTTCGATCTAAATAATAATGTACTAGAAGTACAGTAACATACAAAATGTAGCAGAAAAAAGGTTGAATTATGTATATAACATGTTTTATATCCTTACTTAAAATAACATATTCCTTCACTTTTATTGCTGTCTCAGACAAACAGCAAGAACATTCTTCGATCTAAATAATAATGTACTAGAAGTACAGTAACATACAAAATGTAGCAGAAAAAAGGTTGAATTATGTATATAACATGTTTTATATCCTTACTTAAAATAACATATTCCATCACTTTTATTGCTGCTTCAGACATTTCACTTACAGGATTAAATGCTTACCGTAGCGACACCAAGACCCCTTCTTTCCAAAGTTGAATAACTCAAAACGGATTGTTCAACTCTCTTATGCAGACGCTTTACGCCATTACTGTTCACAATCTAGAAAAACAATTAATTATTAACTTATCAATCAACTTTTCAGAAGTAACAGTTGTATGTGATGTGGACCTACGTTGTACTTTATTAATTAGAACAAGGATGTTGATGGAATGGAAATTAAACATATACAACAATATCTACCTTGATGTAAGAATTGCAACTATTGTAACAACTCACTTCAAGACAAGGGAATTCAGTAGCAGATTGAAAGAAGTTGATATCAGGGCAAAGTCTTCTGACATCCTTGTCAATTTGTAAAAGAACTTCATTGTCTTTGAAATACACACTCCACGAACTATCCGGACTTATGTTTAGTGGATGATCACTTGGTCCACCTGGCGACACTATGATCTCATCTGCAATAAATAAAAAGTTTTAAGTACGTTGTTGTGAGTTAATTATTAAATAAGTGAAGGAAAGGATTAAAATCTTTACATTAGGATGGTTTCCGGAAAACAAAAAACTATGGGATGGCATTGGTGTTTTAATTCAACAGGGAACAGCCAAAACTTGAAAATAGAATAGAATAGAAGTAGTTATTTTGTTATGGGACAGCACATAGTACAGTGGATCTGCTAGTTAAATATAATTATCTATTTACCAGTAAAACCTATATTTTAATACTAAAATTAGATAAGTTTGTCCTAAACTACTTTTAAAATTGCCTGTATATTTTGAGTCATGCCCAGCACCAAGTTGAATATTTCCCGCTTTCAACAACATTTCATTAACCAAATATGATCAGTGTTTTGAAAAATATAAGATATAACAGCTGAACCAACATACAAACAAAAAGTCATGCTGTTTCACATGCTAGTTCAAATTATGGTATAGTAGAGACACCAATATATATCAATAATTTATATTTTATTAAATAAGTAGTATAAAATGGTTAAAAAAGAAATATTTACCGATAAATTGTTGATAAAGTTGACGTTTTTTCAACAAAGTGCTTTGCCAAGCATCTTTTTCTTGGGGTAAGTAATGAAGCAAAATTTTCCACACCAGGGAACGCAGTCCTTTTTCTTCAGGCACTCCTAAGGCATTATAGAAAATCAATATTAAATATGTAAACTTTATGAAAGACAACAATTAATACATGAACCTAAGTTAAAAGTTTTGAAGTGTATGTTGTTAGGTCATCAGTCCCAATTACATGAAATCTGATATCTCATAATAAATCTGATAAGTTTTGTCATACAAACTTTCTTCTAATATTCTGCACAATATGGGGTATATTGTAACCAACCCACCAACCAAGATGCATCATGTCTCTGGTTTTTTTATTATTTTGGTTGCTCAACTCCCACTGGTAATGTAATGATAAAGCTATATATAGCTATAATAGCCAACAGCATTCTTCTTATTGCACAATAAAGATTATTGTGCAATAAGAAGAATGCCATGTAAACCAGACCGAAAATTTCAGACATTAGTACGTTCAAACAAACCAGCAAACGTTTCAGCTTTATGTTTTGTATAGGTAATTGTTAAAAATAAGGAGTTCATTACTTCAAGTGATCAACCAGCAATAGTGATCCTAAATTCGATATCTCCCTGTGAAGAGACTAGTGCCCAGTGGTGTGAAATTAATATATGTGCATCATAATGCATTGTTTTCTAGGCTACTCAAAATCACATATAGGTGTAATGGAATTTTATACCAGTTAAAATATTACCATTAAATGCTAGTTTCTGCAGTTGTCCCATGTTTATGACATCTTGCCCCAGAAGATCTTCGAAGGCTTTAATTCTGTAAAGATATTGTAAATCTATTTTATCAAAAAATGAGATGATATGAATGTCTTCCCAGATCTCGGATCTCGGTCAGCAGTTTTAAGAGGGTATCTTTGTATATTATAATACATAATATAGGTGTGTAAGCAGTGGTAGCATGTTGTAAGTTGAAGTCCTACTCACTGAGTAGGACTTCAACTTCAAATTCGGAGGGGCGAGTTTTAATCCCAGCACGCTTCTTTAACTTTGCTAAGTTATGTGTGTTTTAAGCAACTTGAATATCAGTTGTTTCAATGGGGAAGAAAAACGTCAGTATTCAGCATAAAAAAGTTGTCAACATAAAACAAGCATAATTTGCCAGTTGTATCACAAATCTTGTAAAAAGATTAGTTGCCACCACATAGAAGCTGTGGAAAACAAAATTTATTGAAATGGCTGTTTTGCACACTTCAATCTTAATTTTTATGCCAAATAACATGTCTTTTATGGTGGGCTGCAAACCTATCTACCGCATTAAAATCGCATTATTAGATAGCTGCTTGCGTGCTCATTGTTAATTTTAGCAATTATTGGAACAAAATAAAATATAGATAATCATGAAAAGAGCATTTAGCTCTAATAGTAAGACAGGATAAAAAACATTTTCGTTAGATCACAAATAAATTATAATAATATTGTTAGATATTATGTATTCATAATCGTATTGTGACCTTTAGATGATTTTCGTCTTTGTATCCTTGATTATTAATTTTAAAACAAGCAATTATCAATAATGGGAGACTCATTAGGTGTGGATTATAAGGGGGTGTATTTATATAATTTACCTGGCTTTTTGTAGACTCATTTTGCGATTTTGCTTAAATTTTAAAAACCTGAAGATATTCACTGTAACAGTTTAATGAGTAGATTTTCACCGACTCTTTTAGGAAGTACTATTTATTATTCTTATTTTGATTAGCCCTTTCGGCAAGTACGAGAACTGACAAAAGCAGTTAACAGTACCACACAAATTCAAAATGCTCTGTGGTAAGCACTGGTGAGTGGCGAAAATACAGAGTAGGTACTTTGAATCTCAAATGGGCACCAAAGATAATATAATCACTATGGTGAGCAATTGAAAATGAGCACAGCATAGATATTTTTTCCTAGACAGCAAGTTCTATGGAGGCAGATCTCACAAGTAATAAGTAAAGTCCCTATAATTACATCAAATAATTGTCCTATTATGTAGTACATTTGAGTGAAAAGCGTTTAAAAAAATATGTATAATATGACGGCCGAGTGGCGCAGAGGGCAGCGACCCTGCTATCTAAATCCAAGGCCGTGGGTTCGATTCCCACAGCTGGAAAATGTTTGTGTGATGAACATGAATGTTTTTGAGTGTCTGGGTGTTTAAATGTATTTTATAAGTATTTATGCATATTATTCATAAAAATATTCATCAGTCATCTTAGTACTCATAACACAAGCTACGCTTACTTCGGGGCTAAATGACATGTGTGCATTGTCATAATCTATTTATTTTATTTATTTATTTAGTTTTAAGGGATGTAGGTTCATTTAGGTTTCAACAGCTTACACGTCAAGTTATCATGAACGTGTTATGACACGTTCATGTTATCGCTGTTACAAAATATCTAAAAATCAGTAAAAAAAGATAAGTTTAAAAATATCTGTAGCAGATACAATATTTTTAAGAGTTTGACCAAAGAGTCATTTTTGATGCGTATCTGTAGTCATCTGTTTATTTTACGAGACAAGTCCTACAGATGGCGCTGGGAAATTTCTTCTCATGGCTAAACTCTTGGATGTAGGTAGGTACATACAGTCTCTTCACTATAATTGTCCTCTACCTTATATAGGCCCCCCTATATAATGTTATAGTGAATGGACTGTATGTGCTTACACTCAGAGATCTGCCTTTGTAGCATAACTAGAGAGCAAGCGATGTGTGATCATTATCATCATTATGTCAAACAATTCACATGCCACTGATGGACATAGGTCTTTTGTAGGGAGTTAAAATACTAAGGCCTTATTCTGCTTGGGTACATCAGCTCAGTGTGACTCGATGTCATCCAACTCGTAAGGAGTTACCAAGGCTGCGGTGCGAGATCGCCAATCTAAGTTCGAGCACGTTGGGTTTTCAAAGCGCTGGAACTTGTGATCAGTAATTTCTAATCACAGAGTAGGTACCCATAATAATACCCGAGATAGTTTCAAAGTAATAAAAAATTATGATTTTTATTATTTTAATATTTTTCGAATAAAATAAATTATGAACGTTGAAACAAAAGTATTATGTCGCCAATATAAAACAATATATTCAGAATTAAAATCATACTACCGCTCATTGTTTGCATTTTCTTATATTCATAGGTAGCATGGAAGTAGTCAGAGAAAACAAGTAACGCACACAGAAGACTTAAGGTGATACCCACAATAATAAATGATGCCTCTAGGAACTTGTCAGAGTCTTTTTGCAAGCCTGCTTCAAGGAGAAGGCCTAAGGTTACGACAGCGTAACTTCCACATGAACCCAACATTATAAATTTATCTATTCTCGTCAAATGTCTGCTCTCCGAAGTAAAGAAGGAGCATATAACCCAAATTGTTAAAATGAGACTTCGTAATAACATTTGTGCAATTTTGTATGACATTTGCTTGGTTATAAGAACATGTAGGATAAAGAATAACAATAATAATATATTCTGATAATCTGACTGATGTTCTTTCTTGAGACCCTAGAGCTAATAGCAATATTAATTGCTCTTAGTCCTAGACACTGACCTTGTATTATACTATTTTACGCTGTAATAGAGGTCAGTTGTTATAGACCTACCCTAGATGGGATAGACAGGGAACGTCAAACAAGGCTCTCATTTATTAGTAGGTATCACTGACCTATATTATTAACACAATAGAGTTCTGATATTCCTTATTCATGGGTGGTAGGCTAAGGACAATGTATTATTCACATTTATTTAATAAGTTATTATATTATTCATTGTTCTAAGGCTATGCCACGGCTATGCAATGAGCTATGGGTTTCTCGATATTCGCTTAACCTATGGAGGGTAGAGGTAAGGAGAGTCATCTTATATGGGAGAAAAGTTGAAAAAGTGTCCAGTTGTTGCGCTAAATAACAGTTCAAATATCCTCCACAATGGCGCTGGTGGATGCACAGGGTATGGTATGAATGTAGCAATCGTAGATGAATTGAAGTATGCCGAGTTAAAAAATTTAATGTCATTATCGACTAAAGTAGTTAATTATTGAGAATTTCAACAACTTACGTTGTACAAAATATTGTGGTAAATATAACCTTACAGATTTATTATAACCAAACGTGCGTTTAGAGTGATTTTATTTCGTAAACAGTAAAAGTACGGTATTTATATTTGGCGCTTCTTTTAAGAGTTACCCTGATGCAAATGTGGCGCCATCCTAATTTAATACATTTTGACGACACTTTTTCATATACACAGATGACTCTCCTTACCTCTACCCTCCATAGCTTAACCCAAGCGCTAAATAAACGCTGTCAGTCAAAACTCTGCCAAAGAGTAGAGGTACCTATTTACCTAAAATTACTAAATAGCATAGAATGCTATGCTATTGCAGGTATACTTTTTTTAAATTCCAGTACAAGATAACCGTTAACCTTGACTGCCTGTAAGTAGTGGTGCAGTCTAAGATAGTAGCGGGCTAGCCTGTCATGGAGTATGAGTGTTATATTAAGCCCATACAGGAAGACTAAATCGCTTAGCGGTTCGTCTTTGTCGGTAGGGTAGTAACTAGCCGCGACCAAAGCCTCCCATCAGACCGGACCAGAGAAAATTCAGGAATTATTAAATTTCCAAATTGCCACAGCCGAGAATTGAACCCAGAGCCTCCAAATTAAAACCATAGCGGTCACCGCTGTGCCAGGGAGGTCGTCAAACATGATACCTACCTTTACTTCGAAATATTTTTTAATTTAGTGTAACGGATACGCAAATAAAAGAATATTGGTACAACAAAATATTTTTATACTTTTCAAAAAAATGGCGGGCTTTGGCTAGCTTGACGTACCAAACCATAATGGCGGCATTTTTGGCATGGCGGTGAGGTACGACAACATGGCGGCTTGGCTTTGAAAAATTGTCTATCTATAATCTGTGGTCGGTGCACTGGCTGACGTCTTATTCGTTACATTAGGCAATTTTTAAACTAAATATTGCGGCACCAATAAGATGGCCCACCTGATGGTAAGTGGAAATCATCGCCTATAATCTGCGCAACACCTCGCAAGGCATGCAAGGAACGAGAAACAGATTCAAAGGAAGCCCAAGGTTTGCAGTAGCAACTACTAGAGCCTGACGAGAAGATGGCAATGATTTATTATAAATTTCTGTTGTGCTAAATTTTGTAATAAAATTGCCATAAAAAAGAGGCTGACATAAAGACTGGTGACAAGGGAAAACTCAAAACAATGGAATAAAGCATGTCTTCCGTTAATACTACTAGGTATATAATAAATCATAATAAATATACTACGCAAACAATCGCGCAAAGTAAGCGTAGCTTTTGTTATGGGTACTAAGATGACTGATGAATATTTTTATGAATAATATACATAAATACTTATAAAATACATATAAACACCGAGACACTGACAAACCTTCATCACACAAACATTTTCCAGTTGTGAGAATCGAACCCACGGCCTTGGACTCAGAAAGCAGGGTCGCTGCCCACTCGGCCAATCGGCCGTTGAATATGTTTTAATCATTTATTTTTATAAATAAACATACATTGTATATTAAGTGATGATACACACAGTGATTTAATTAATTAATTAATTCATCATTACGTTACGTGCATGTCGAGATTAAGGGTGACGCGAACCAGTAAGACTTTCCCCTACCGAAAATCACTAAACGCGCCTGACGAAGTTTTCACATCAATTTTACTGGCTAAAATTCGCAATATGAGCGAGAGTACAATAAATTCAGACAATATCTAAAAATCCGACAGTCGCTGTGTGTTAGCATCCTAGGCAACCCCTGAGGGTTGTTCAAAGTTTAACCGCTTTGTAACGCTCAAAACGCTCAAAAAACCAAATTGAATTTTGAACGCTGTTTTGCAACACGTATAAACTTCAGGCATTTGTGCTGAAACAGTGATATTGAATTGAATTTTACTTTTTGTTTTACTTTTCTCTCTTTTCATTTGGATGCGGATGTATTCCAAATCACATCTTAGATATTATTATGTGTTAAGATTACAGGCTACCAGGGACCGCTGGGTATAAGTATTCAAATTTTGTTACCTAAAAGGGCCGTAGTAAATGGTAAGGAAAAATGATCCTGGAGTTTGTTTCTTTGTACCTAATGAATTGAACGTAGACGAAGTCGCGGGGAACTCCTAGTATGTCATAAAATAGCATTTAATTTATACATAACAGTCGATGCAAAATCCTGCCTGAGCCTCTACTTGTAGTTCCTTTGTGTACATTACATATTGTGTTTTCAACATTAAATCGTGTATAAGCAGCATATTTTCCGAGGACTTTTCTTTCTTTGTACGTACCGATACCGATATTATTAAAGTCGATGTCAGTTTCATAAGTTCAGTTCTGAGATGTTACATCAATTGTTGTTTCTTTTAATAAGTTCTTTATTGTTGATAAAATGCACGATTTCTTTTTGTGACTTCATTTATATCTTTTAGCTTTTTATTAAAAATATTGAACTATTTATTAATTTACCTATTATATTTAAGTTAAATATGATATACTTTCACAAAATACAACAGTGCATAATCTAGTTTTCCAATTCCTTCAATTATGCTTTTTATTATCTTTCTACTTTCTTATAACGAAACTTCGTACAGTATCCACAGCTGGGCCCTTCTGAACTAAAATTTCGGATCGGCTACTGCTTTTACCTAAGATAAGTTTGTAGAAAAATCAAACTATCTTTTTTTTACCGAGAGTATCAGATACATGTTTTTAAGGTACCTTGAATACACAGTTAACGTAAATAAAGCTTATTAATTAATGGCATCTTTTTAAGTAAGTTCAGCAATTAAACTTTAAAGCTGTCAGTTAACACGATCTTTAAGTGACAAATTATCTCTGTGCAAATTGTGAAAAAAAACTATTGACACTATCTTTCATAGGTATCCATCGACTCTATCATCGACAAATTGACTCTAAGAATAATGATTATTCATTGTTCCTAGCTTCGACTTTATGTCATATTATGGAACTTTTGTAGAAATGTGTTTTGCAGGTTTTGTATTTTTAATTTTGATCAATTTTATGTTCTCGTATTATGTCATCTGCAGCGTGAGTAATAGTAGTGACATTTTTTTTGATTACTGCTCCCATCCGGACTGCTCTTTAAAAAATCAACATACAATGTGCGTGGCTAAAAACAAGCATAGTCCACGATTGTTTGCTTCAGGCATGACTACATGGATGAGATATCAAATACTTCAGTTACATAATCGCCATAGAGACAATATTGCAATGGGTCTCGAAGCGGGCCAGCCTCCAGCTGCTAATATGCGTAAGATGTATTGGGATTATGAACTCGAAGAAATAGCAGAGATATGGGCTCGGCAATGTCAAAAAAGGCATGACGAATGCAGAAACACAATACGGTTTAATGTTATACAAAACATGGACGTGCGTCCTGTAGTGCCGCGTGTAACAGAGGCTCAAATTTTAGCTGATACAGTTGGTGCTTGGTTCTCGGGATCCAGGACATTGCCACCAGAATATGTCCGGTCTTTCAAACCCACCAATTGTAGCGCCCCAGGTGGATGCAACGCCCATTGGTATTCAGCTGCCGCATGGGCTTCAACTTGGCGAATAGGTTGCTCTCAGGCTTTATGTACTGTGAGACAGAGTTCTTGCATCTTATTCCGAAAGAGACGAACTCTATCAGCGCTAGCTGATAATTCTTCAGATACAGTAACGCGGACAACTACTTTAAAGGATAATTTATTGCGACGAACTAAGTATATGACAACAGCCAGATCGTCGCGCCTTGAAGACTTTGGAACTACAGTGAAGAAGGGTGATAGTGAATCTGCATTATATCGGGGAGTTCTGGATTTGGTGGACAAACAGAAAAAAATCAATGATCCAAATATAATGGCCTACATATTTTGCAACTACGGGCCTGCAGGTAATATTGATGGATTTCCCATATACGAACCCGGCATCACTTGCAGCAACTGCCCTTACGGCACCGTATGCGGAGCTGGAACTCATAGAGCTTTATGTTCACTAGTAGGAGACCCCGATAATAAAGAGTAAATACGTTTGTAAAATTGAGTTTCTGTTATTATACAACGTGTATATGAAAACCGAAATAATAGGCATTATAGGTACACTATGTCCTGCCTCTGAGACTTATTTGTGAAACCAGAAACCTAATAAATTTTGAGTACACCACTACCATAGTTTTTACTCAAAGAAATATAGCCTTAAAGACGTGCAAAATTAAAATCACAAATGTGCCTTCTTGCACTTTATTAGGTACGCGTCGCATAGCGTTAGTAATATGCGCGTGTCGGTCTTTTATCTACAATAGGGTTGTCACAAGTAATCACTAAGAATGTTTTAATTCGTTTGTATGGCAAAATGAATATGCTTCTTTTCGATTTAATATGTTTACAGGATGATTTTTATGAAATATAGTTATCGATCCTTCAGTATTATTTCGTTATTCTGTTATACGTTGTATATGCGCTGCATTGCGAATTTCGACATCTCTCGCACGTATGCATACAAACAAAATTCAAAAAATTCAAAATTCATTTATTTCAAGTAGGCCTAATATAATCACTTTTGAAACGTCAAGTCTGTCTGTGTGTAGTGACTCTACCACCGGTTCGGAAGGCAGATTCTACCGAGAAGAAGCCGACAAGAAACTCAGCAGTTGCTCTTTTCCAATATCAACAATTTACATTTTACATTTTAAAAAACACAAACACTCATTATTTTAATGATTAATAGCTTTAAAGCGTATTTAAATATAACTGATAAGGAAAATCAAAGTCTCTATACTTGATATTGAACCTCCAAAAAGTTGCTTCCAATCGAATTATATTTCAGAATGTTTACATTTTTTTGGTCATTTAACCATCTTTAACTCCTTCCCTACGATGGCTCAGAGTTGAATTTTATGTGAATCTTAACTTATAAACGTGTCAGAATACAGTAAATGTCACTTTTCCTCATGCTGCGGGTTTCGTGCGACAGGGTATACAGCGGACAACAGGTAGCTCTACGATACTACTTCCATCTATTGCGATCACTAATCCGGCACAGCTTGGTGATCATAAGCAAACCCTCCCGTAGGGAGAGGCCTCTAGTCTAGCTGTGAACTGATGGATTAACTAAGCATAGAAATACGGCTACGTTTTTTATATAAAAATAACAGGATCTTGTTAAAAATAGAAGGAATTGAAAATAGAAAAAATATTATTTTTCTCGGAGTAACCTGGGATTAAGTAAGCTAAGCTTGAGCGATACTCTCGCCTATAAGTAGATAATGAACTCGACTTAGCTACCTACGTAGACAGTTTATCAAAGACGCTGTCCGCGCTAGGCTGGTTTATATTGATATATTCATAGTGTTTTCTCATCGTATCTACGTAGCAAATAATTTACTAAGTGCAGAAATCCTTTATGGGGTAGAGCCGACGCCTTTATGACATGATCGTGCAGGTAATTTTGGACCTTGTATTACCTTCATAACTCTAAACAATAAGTCGAAGTCAATAAGTCGAAGTTATTATACTCGTATTATACTGTTGTCGGCTGACACAAATGCAGTCGGTGAAGCAATTGGTTCACTACGTTTACATCGCGTTGTATATCGAGCGATATAGGAAGGTATATTATACTAACTACAAGTCAGAGTCACTATAAACAGATATACTTGACGTTACAGAAGATACAAGAACCTTATATACGTCTACTTGGACGACCTCGTTGCCACAGTGGTGAGCGCTGTGTAAGAAGTGGCAGGTCCGTGGTACGATTCCAGGAAGGAGCAATTGATATCTTGGGTAACTTAAGTCTGGTTTCTTTGGTTTGGGTTTGGTCTGGTGCGACACGCACAGCTGGCACGACGGTCACGAATATATTTTTACGAGTTACCACCCTACCAATATAGTGCCAGTCGTCGCCAAGTGATGTCTTTCCGGTACGATTCCGCGTGGAAACGAGCAATCGATAAAAGCCTCACATATATGCTCGCTTTTATCTATTAGTCGTTTCGATAAGTATACCTATGTGAACAAGCCGCGTAAAAGTCACTGGGCTGGCAATATTTTTATTTCTTTCTATTCTTTATTGTTAACATAAAATAACACGATTTTTAACAACCTATGCTAACTCACCTCGTCTCAATCTATAAAGGGTTTCTGTACCGCGGCATAATGAACATTTATTTTGTACTGAAGTGTGCCGGTAATGGGTTGCAAATGATGAAATCACAAACCTGCAGCGGCGTGCGTTTTATATGTGCATAAATTCATTTTATCTCATTTTCCTGCTTTGTATTATACCCTGGTCAAAAACCCTGTGCACGCCACTGCATACCAGCACAAATAGCATGGCAAGTTCATGATTACAACATTTCATAGATGACATACTAAATCCTTACTCCACGTAAAATTCTCAGTGTCATATTTATTTTAGAATACAGTTCTTCAGGGTTGCCCTCACATCATCCCTATCCGCGGCCTATTAACGTCCCACAGCTAGGCACTATCCTCCTCTCTCATAGGAGAGACGGTTTTAGAGCATAGACCCACCACGCTGCTTCATTCTAGTTTGGTGGACTTTAACGACTATTGTCTCAAGTTAGTAGTAAAAAAGATAACAACCAGGATCGACGGCTTAACTGTTCGAGGCACGAGGGTTGAGACCGCCAATGTTCTAGCTAACAGAAAAAAACATGTATTAAAAGATTCTTGTCCCGACCCGGGATCCGAATCCAGGACTTCTTGGTCCTTAGTTAAACATGTTAACCACTGGACTAACGACACATATTTAATATTAGTGTTTATGACCTTGTAAAACAAATTTACTCAGCAGGGAACGCCGCGCCCCGGGCTTGTTTTGTTATTATTGTACTGGTGGGGTTGCCCCCTCGATTTACGTCTGGCCCACCGGCACTAATTCGCTGGATTTCGCTGCCGGTTAATTTAGGTATTCCTAAACAATAAAAAACTAGATTTTTTTATTTAATTTTCGTTATTTCTTTTTCCCCAACTGTGGCGTGTCACCGCCGGTCAGTTTATGAGTTCTATGAGTTATATTACGCACCCTGATCTTATAAGTGAGACTATAAATACCGGACGATAAATTTAAAGATGTTAAGATAAAGACAGTTTCTAGCCAATACGTATATGAAAATTTAATGTATGTTCACAAAAATATATCCAAATTTAAGAGAAAATGTGACTGCAATGATTTGCAGAGTAGAAGCAAAAATAAACTTGCAGTGCAATATACTAGACTACATAAAATAAGCAATTCATTTAAAGAAAATTGTATTAAATTTTACTATAAACTACCAGTTGATATCTTAGAGATGATTCTTAAAAAGTAGAAAGTTTGTATGAAACGTAAGCTTATAGAAAAGTCCTATTATAGTATTAATGACTACGTCAACGATAAAAATGCTCTTGGCTGTAAATTATTGCTCTAACAAGGTTGAGATTGTGATGACAAAAAAAAAACAACCGGCTAAGTTTGGTCTGGGCTTCTTCTTAGACCAGGGCTCGTAGCTTTAGTCTTAAGTTGTCGAATTTACTTATCGCCATCAACTCACTTCTATCTCATATTTTACATGTAATGTACGCATCAAAAGTGCCATCTATGTGCCTTTTTGAATAAAGAAATATTTGACTTTGACTTTGAGTTTCAACGCAACATCGTACCGAAACGTTAAACCAGTTAAATTAGCGGCACGTCTTTCTCGGTAGGGTTGTAACTAGCTACGCCTAAGCCTCCCACTAGACGAATTAATTACTTGATATTAAATTTACACGCCTGTGGGTGTGAACTTATTTGTGAGTTATTGCTGTTCTAAACGTGGCCGGGTACAGCGAGTAGTGTATAACATCATACGTACATGTAGTTCTGGGCTAGTTTCTCGAGGCGTTTCTCTTTTAAATTATTGGACTTTTCTGAGCCCCAAGTTGTAAAATGCTGCAAGCATATTGCGTTTACTACTTTTGTGCAACGGAGAGCACGTCAAGCCGTCTTTCCTAATGATTACTTAGCTACTACTAATACGTGAATTTAATTAATAATAATTTGATTATAATAATTCCGTAGCCAAAGAGGATATGAACACTACACTTACAAAAATTAATAATAATCTTAAGCTTGGACCTGTGAGTGTAAAAAACTCATTCATAGATTTTATTTTTCCCATATTGATCTTTCAAAAGCTATTCTAAAGTATTGTCAGTGTCAAGTGTGTCAAATTAAGGGAAATAACTTCTGACATCTCGTCAATAATATATTTTTGAAAAAACTTTATTGTAGTAGTTTTACTTTTATTGCCTCTTCGAATTAATATTATCATAATACATCATGTTATCCGCCGCCAAAGTGCGTATACATGGCATGCAAGATGAGAATTGGGTGATCAAGGACAAAATAAACCAATATCGTGGATTAATAAAACTTTACGGTATTTATAGAAACAGTCGATCTTTTTTAACTTAGTTTTGTTACTTTGTAGCAGTTTTGCTTTTTTTTTTCTTACTGGACACAATGATAATTTATAATTATCTGTGTGCAAAATTACCGTTCTGTCAAGTGGTTAGAGCTGTACGTTGATGATCAGTCAGTCAGTCAGTAACCTTTGTCTTTAATATATATAGATTATCGAATAATGTCTGCGAGTCTATATGAAATGAAAACTGAGACTGACTTATTCTCAGATATTTGTTTACCTGAATAAATCACTACGCGCAACGGTGCAATGGTATCTTCAGACTTGAGTAATAGGTACATATAGCATATTTTGCACATACACGTCGGCTTCGATGAAGCTATTCACCAAAATAGGCCTCATTTTCATCATCATCATCATCATAGTAGTCGTCCGAATTATAGTCGGATTGTTAATGCCGTTGAATTCTGACGTTTGTCGTTTTAGGACATCTAAGTTATAACATTTATTTTTATATTTTTATTTTATTTGATACTTTCTTAAAATAACTTTATGATGAAAATTGCTTATTGATTGAAATAAATAAATAATCATGTGTTATAAGCCATCTCCAAATAATTAATAATGACTGAAATCAAAAAAAATCAAAAATAAATCAAAAAACTAAGGCAAAATATTTTTACTAAAAAAGGCTATAATATCTATATATATAAAAGAAAGTTGTGTTAGTTACACCATTTATAACTCAAGCACGGCTGGACCAGGCTGGATTTTTTGGATTCCTCTTAGACCGGAATAGGATAGTAAGTGTTAAAATATAACATTCATAAAAAAAAAAATGATCCGCGGTACGAAGTTCGCCGGGACAGCTAGTATTTATTATAAACACAATTTTCCCTTTTTTTTTCTACAATGGAAAATAACAGGTGCATATTTAAATATTCATATGAAGTGAAGTCCATCAAATGAGGGAGCAACATTGTAGCTTTGAAGGAGACTTTGGCGTAGTTACGCTACGTCGATCTTTTTCAACGTCGATCATTTACAAGAAATAATAATCGTTCATTAAGAGTAAATAGTTGAATAAATAATAACTAATCTTCACAAAATTTAGGCCGAGGTGAAATGATCTATCCGATAAAAAAAAATGTATCCAGATGTGACGTTTGGTTGTAAGATCGATAAAATCTTTCAGTCTCAATACCGAGGGAACCTTCTGTTAATCGGGCTAAAAATAGTCTAAACGTATCAGCTAAATAATATGAAATTATATTTAAATCCGTTCAATAGTTAGCACATTATGTGCGAACAGACAGACAAATTTTATTTGGGTTCTTATTCCCCTTTTTAAGCCTCCCCTGATTGTTATTTTTTAAATAAGGAATTTAATACATACGCAATTAGACGTATAATCCTTAAAACCGTTAATCTATTTTTAATTTAATTCAAATACATTATCTTTTTATGTGGGAACTTTTTAAATTTCTAGTATCATCGATAAACGTCAGAATTTCACGGATTTAAAGATCAGACTTTAGAGTCAATGTATAAACGAATGCTTCAAACCACGGAATTATCGAGATCTGTATTTTACCAAATTATATTGACTAATTATTCATTATAAAAATTCAGACAACCAATTCGCATCGAAGTCTTAAAACCAGCTACTCCTGCTTTGTCAATTGTCATTCCTTGCGTCACCCGATGTTCCCAACTCGGCCCTCCTGCAATGTGTGTGCCCCCAGGCACGTAGCATATTCCATTTAATTCCTATCACCTATTTTACTGCAGAGAACGTATCTGAAATCATACCTGTGTTAGATATGAGCAAGTGCGTGGTAAACTTTACACCTATTTACCTATATTTCTTAGGTATATTTGTGAATCGCCTGAATTAGGACCACTGTTTTTAGGATTAGACAAAATGTACATATACAGTACAGTAGTGCCTGTTCCAGTTAACGCCTCTATACCTAGGGAATGCCTGCTTCAACTCACTACTCCTACTTGGGAAAGTGAACTATTATACATAGCATAACGACCGATCAGCATACTCAACCAATCTTTAACAACGCGTGCTACATTTTAATCAATACAGCAATCATAAATAATTCTGATACACGGTTTCATATTTCCCGCAGCGGTCACTCTTTTACAATTTATATTGCATCTCCTCCCACTATCTCTCATGTCCATAATTCGATACCCTTGTAGTATAATGAACTGTTCGGTTAAATGAACTGAATATATTTAAATTTTGTTACCAATTTTAATGCAAAATTTTTACGAAAGATTTTTGTTTTTACGTTCCGTGAACATTGTTATCAGTATAATAGTAAAACATTGGAAAACAGTACATTGCTTATTTAAAAAAAAACACATATTTACCGGCAAAGCTAATATAAAATTAAAAAAGAAGAAGACAATCGTAGACAAGGTACTTAATGAATTTCTATCAAGTTTGTTACTTTCCAGGCACGACGACAACTTGAGCGGAATGCCGGCTACTTTAAAAATACCAGCGCAAATATTAAGAAGCTAGCATACCTTTAAAATAGCCGGCGCTGCGCAAAAGTGTTCAAATTCAAATATCCTTTATTCATCTACATTAATAAAGACTGCTTATCACAGGCATTCATGAAGCGTTCATACATATATGTTTACATGATTGTTTAATGGTGTTTATTTTTTTATCACCATCTCACAGTCAATTAATATTTAGCTATGAAGTTAACAGCAATTCACACCCTAGTCTTTTTATCGTTTAATTAAAAATAATCCTTAATATTATAATAGGATTTTTCAATAAGCTTACTATTAATATAAATTGTATGCATACCTTTAAATTTTAAAGAAGGTAGGTAGGCAAACAAAGTAAAATGAATACAATACAATATCCGAAACGGATAGTAGCATAGCTATCAACAGGTCGAAGAAAACTGAGCCCACTTTTATGCGAGTCGACCGCATAAAAGTGGGCTTGACGACGGGAATCTTGGTTTATTCTATACTAGCTGACCCGTGCAACTTCGTCTGCACAAAATCAGTTATTACCGGAAAACACGAATTAAATTAAATTTTCTAAAAATGAATCCTAGCTAGATCGATTTATCGCCCCCGAAACCACCTGTATACTAAATTTCATGAAAATCGTTGGAGCCGATTCCGAGATTCCAATTATATATATACAAGAATTGCTCGTTTAAAGACATAAGATTAAACTTCTTCATTGATTTAGAAAGAGATCGAAAAATCCACGAAGGCGATTTGACGAAGCAAAAGAAAAGGTATTCCCGCGATATTCGTCAGTTGCGGAGGGACATAACCAACAAACGCGTAGAGCTTGAAGTGGCAGTGTATGGCGACAAGCAATTCCTGCGTAACGCTTTTCAAGAACATAAACGTCTGCAACTCACCTACATGAATAGCCAAGCTGATGTAATTATCCCCAAAGCGATAAATTTTTTAAGATGTCTAAAATTAAAATCGCTCCCATCTTTATATATATATTTCTTGTGTGCGTGTGTATGTCACTGAACTCCTCCTAAACGGCTGGACCGATTTGAATGAATTTTTTGGTATGCGTTTGGGTGGCACCCTGGATGGTTTAGATTCACAATTCAGCCAGACAGATGGCGCTGGGGTCCGCTAGTTATTTATAAAATATCACCATTTTATTAAACATTTGATGTGGGTGCGATTTTTATAAATTTAGAATAAGCTAATCATAGTTGTACGAATGTTTTGACATCTTAGTATCTTCGATATAAATTCTTGGTAAAGTCAAATGAAAAATGCTTAGGCTGTAGTTCCACCACGCTGGCCAAGTGCGGGTTGGAAGATTTCACACGCTTTTGAGGACTTTATGGAGAACTCTAAGCATGTTTCCTCTCGATGTTTTCCTTCACCGACTAAGTAATTTCGAATTGCTGAAACTAAAAACGCACGTAGCTCCGCAAAGTAAGAGGTTCGTGCCGCTTATCGAACTCTGTCATCCATAAAAGGAAGCTAATATATAAACCATCAGGCTATCACCGCTACACGTTATTTTTCAGTTAAGTTTAAAATTAATATGGCCGTACATACAAAAAGAAGCAGGAGATAATTATCTCTCCGGGGAAAGGATAAAAAATAATCTTCTCCCACAGCTTTATCAACTCTCAGAGCACTGGCGCACAAGTGGAAATAATATCCAAAATGTATATCTAACAGTAAGCGGGGTAAACTTCTCATATCCCATGTTCCCGTGCTTTAGCAGGTGGACACGTTAATTATATCCCCTGTCAGAAGATTTTATATTTGTTACCTGCCCTGTTTGTTTGCCCTGATCGCCGCAAGCCACCTGTCTCATACAAGAGATAGACTGAGAGCTTAGGCATTCCTTTCTTTATTTCACTACAAGTCAGCAATTTGACTGCCATACCATCTGGTGCCCCTGGTGGTAATACATTCTAACGGGGTACACAGTTATATTTAATCCATACTAAATCGATAGCCGCGTCGTACTGGAATGCTATATCATCTTCATCATATCAACCCATAACCGGCCGTTTACCGCGCAGGGATCTTCTTCCACAATGCAAAGGGTTAGACGCCCTAAAAAGGACAGATTATAAAATTCCGTCCTCACCGTATAAATACTACCTCACGAACATTTTCATTTTATAAATTCGAAATACATTTCGTTGTAATTAGAAAAATGTTCAAAGCAAAAGTCGTAAAGGATAAAATTGTAGGTGGACTGAGCTACAGTCTTGCATTGAAGCATTTTAATACAAGTTTCACATGGTGACGAAATCCGAAAAAGTATAAGATAAGATGAGCCAATGATTATACTGATTTTACCCCCGTCGCATAAACAACGGCTCTCGTCTGTGTGTGTGTGTGTGTATTTATGTGTGCGTGCGTGTGTGTGTATGTAAGTGTGCGTGCGTGTGTGTTTGTGTGTGTGTGTTTGCGTGCGTGTGTGTGTGTGTAGTTGAGCGCAGGTGCGTGCGTGTTTGCATGTGTGCGTGTGTGCGCGTGTTGTGTATTTGGCACGTGCGTGTGTGTGTTGGTGTATGTGGGTGGGTGTGTGTGTGTGTGTGGCATCTTAACTCACGAACGGATAAACCTATTGTAATTTTTTTGTGTTGGTTTCATGGTGAATAAATCGGAATTATTCACCACAAAATGGCGATTTTTTTTTTATAGATTTCCCTCAATATAGTTTTGAAATGGCTTGACTAGTAGAATCATGGTCGGGGGTTTTTGGTTTTTAATTTAGAATTTCATTCGTTTATGCTTATGTTATTCATATTTTATTCGAGTAATGCCCATTGGCCCGGACCGTAGAGCTGTTGAGATGTCAATCCTTAGAGAGCGCGAACCGAGAGCGCGAATTATTTCTAAATATAGAAGCGAACAAAGCACTATATAGGTAAATTTAAGATACCAAAGTGCACACTGTTAACCGATAAGAATTGTTAGACTAATGGGAAATTGCTGTCTAATTACAAAATGAAAAATAAATGTTTCTTAAATAATTTCTTGCTGTAAAGTAAAACAAAAAATACTCCAACTTTGTATACCGTTCGCTTATATAGGTGCAAAGACATGATTTGTTACATTTAACGTGCCATGAACTATAAAATCTTATAGAAATTATTTATTTATTGCTTTTTAGTTGGTATTACATTTATTCAGGAAGTCGGTTTTTATTTTTTTACACGTTCATTTGGAGGTTGGTTTGTTATATTCATTAGTTATAACTAAATGTTAAGTAGGTTAGTTAGGTCCAATTTAGAGAAGGAGGTGAACCGCCGAATCCAACTCGGATGGGCAGCGTTCGGGAAACTTTGTGACATCTTTTCGTCAAAAATCCCTCAGTGCCTGAAGACGAAAGTCAAGTCGAACAGTGCGTGATGACCTATGGTTCTGAAACTATGGGCCTCATAAGAAGGCTCAGAGTCACTCAGCGGGCGATGGAGAGAGCTATGCTCAGAGTATCTCTACGCGATCAAATCAGAAATGTGGAGATTCGTAGAAGAACCAGAGTGACCGACATAGCTCAACGAGTCGCGAAGCTGAAGTGGCAATGGGCCGGGCACATAGTTCGGAGAAAGGATGGACGTTGGGGTCCCAGGGTGCTGAAAGCCCCGAACTGGTAAGCGCACCGTTGGTCGACCCCCAACGAGGTGGACAGACGACATTAAGCGCGTCGCACGTAGCTGCTGGATCCAAGCGGCACAGAACCGTAGAATTTGGAACTCCCTACAAAAGACCTATGTCCAGCAGTGGACGTCTATCGGTTGATATGATGATGATGAAATGTTAACTGCTCATGACCTTTAATTAATACATTTTTCCCCGATTTTAGGAGTTCCCGTCGTACTTCACCATCAGCTCCTTTAGTGTGACAATGAGAAATTCCGTACAAACCATAATAGCAACCTGTATTCTACTAGTCATTCGGTGGCCATTTCTGTCGTAACAGCGGTGGTTATAAAAGTTGTCATCATCAACTCATTACCGGCCCTCAAGAAAGTTATATTTAAAGTTCGTAAATTAAAAAAAAAATATCTATAAAGAACCGACTTTGTTATACAACTAATAAGCAAAAGATAAATATTTTCTACAACTTTTTTAAGTCGGTGCACAGTCCAATGTAATGTAGAAAATTACTGGTACTACTTGCTACTTTGTAAAAGGAATACGAATTATACTACATTTTACTCAGCACGGATTTAAAATGTTGTGAAAAAAATACAACTGAATTGAGTACACACTCCTTTATTGTAAGTCGGTTAAAACCGAAAAAAACTCTGAAGAGTCCGTGGTGCGTGCCGGGGATCGAACTTGGTCTCCACGAAAGGAAAGCTGAAGCCTTCCCACTAGGCTAGGCTAAGCTTTCGCCACCTATAGTTGTATACAAATTGAAAACTAAATCTAAAGGGCCGTAACTAAAGAGCTCGGGTATGTTGATCGCGGGTCACCCGAACGAAGCGAAACTTTTATTGTAAAATCGAATTAATTTTATCAACTTTGGCTAGTTCCCATCGACAAAGGCAGCAAGCGATTACCCATTACCCACCCCAGTACGATGTCGCATGGAAACCGATAGGCGATTAGGATTTAATATAACTGCCAATCCATAACAGGTATGTTAACATCAAGACTGTCATGGGTTAGCTTGTAGAGAAATAAAAAAAATATGCAAGCTAGCATATAATATGGCTCGACCGCTCGAGGTAAGGAAATTTTAAGCTGAATTCGTCCTTCCCCTGAAGGTATTGCGTCAGGGGAAGGACGAATTAAAAAAATGATTTTTGAAGCCACTTAGGCGCTAAGTATAAACTAACTATCAATAAGTCTAAATGAAATCTTATTATTAATTACCTACTTGACTAGTTATTCGACTATATCAATTTAGTATAATTTTTATACAGATTTACACTGTAATAAAAAAATATGTTCTAGAAAGTGCTGGCTAGTATACATCAAGAAAATTTCAATAAAAGAAAGCAGTTGGATCGAATCAGGTACACAAAAAAGAAGAAAATGGAAGCATTCCGTAATATTCAGGTAAATTTATAGATTGTGAAACATTTACTATAGCCTAATTATTTAATTTAACCCTTTATATTGTTTAACCTTTATGTAACTCGGAAAATTTCTTGAGAAAAAAACCCTTTATCCTGCGTCTTGCTCTTTGGTACCTCATTGTTTTATTTGCACTAATTGCTCACTTGAGTAATAATAAATATACTACGACAATACACACATCACCATCTAGCCCCAAAGTAAGCGTAGCTTGTGTTATGGGTACTAAGATAGCTGTTGAATATTTTTATGAATATAATACATATAAATACTTATAATATACAGATAAATACCCAGACACTGAAAAACAATCATGTTCATCACACAAACATTTTCCAGTTATAGGAATCGAACCCACGGCCTAGGACTCAGAAAGCAGGGTCGCTGCCCACTGCGCCAGTCGGCCGTCAAACTTGAGTAGAGAAGAAAAGACAAAGAAACGCGTACCTACTTATGCAAAAAGTAGCTAGGAACCTATAGGAAAATATATGGATCTAACATAAATAAATTATTACTTATAATAAAAAAAAACTAATATACTTAATTTAAATACAATACTGTACTACGGTTAGTATGAATTTACGGTCACGGTATGTTAAACATGTGTTTTAGTTTCTTGTATTTTTCTTATAAATCGTTAATTGTAACAACTTATATAAAAAATGCTGTTTGTTTGTTACCAATCAATCAATTATCATGAAATTAGGTACAGAAAAAGACAAAGGGTACTTTTACTCCAAATACAAAAACAACTCGAACAAAAGGTCAACCCTCTATTAAAAATTCGAAACTTCCTCTCAATTTGAAACTCCCTACAAGTGGAGTACCTACAATCTTTTAAGGGCTTTGGCGTCATAGAATCCCCTCAAACTCCAGTAGGAATAAAAGTTTTTTCTTCAATACTATGTTTTTAGATTGGGAATTGAAATTGTCCCGTTTCTAGCAGGGTTGTTTATAATCGTCGAGGCAAAATAATCACTTCAACCAATAGTACAATCTCTGTATCAAAGTTCCGTTTAGTTCTTACTACAAAATATCTCATGAGAACCGAGATGAACACGGGTTGATTTGTAATCCGAGTCCATCCTCATATTAATCAAGTAATATAATATAAAAACTGGACGGAACATTATTCTAGCTAAAAACTATCGGTTGAAGTCTTTATTTTCGAGCCCCGTCTGTGAATAATTTATAAAACACACAGAACATGCAACCGAAGCCGCGTACAGTGAATAATTGCTTCCACCATGTAGGGAGAAATACATTTCTATTTAATTTTACCACTTTTTGCTGGTAGATACCTAATGTAAAAAAAAAAACATTTCTATAATTTTTCATATTCAATCAAAGAAAAAAGTTCGCTTATTACTTTTAAAGTTAGTAATTACCTGTAACTACGTCAGCAAACGCGAAACTTTAATTGCTTGTGTAACCCAGAACGTGCCATTAAAAATGTCGATAATAAGCCCAATGTGAATTTGGCTTTTCATCGAGTTTCACTGAGATTACAGCATTTAAGTAAAGCTCCTGTTTACTTACGATGTCCGTAATACTAGCTTTTTGTTAGTATTCACTGCTCTTTTCAGCTATAACAAACCACAGAAAACGCTGTGAAGTATTTATTAAAAAAAAGATAGTTTTCCTCTTAAGATTAAGTAGTAAAAACTATATTTTTATCTACAAACCTGTTGCGGGGGATGTTATTTAGGATAACTTATCTAGGCTTCACCATTCCCCACCTTTTTTCTTAATAAGAGAATTCTAACTAATAAAGTAAAAGTGCTATTAAATTTAAACAGTAAAATTAAGAAAATACCTCAAAAACTAGAAGTCGGTGCTGGAGACGAGTAGTTTAGCCCTCGTCCCAATTGGAATCAATTGTGTAAATTTTTTGGTTTTAAACATTATTAAAAATAATTTAAATTAATAAAATTAGTCAGATATTATAAGATTGAATACAGATTAGCAATCAGGTGCTCCGCAAATGCAGAATTTTTTGACACCAACACCATCAACACAAACCATTTAACAATACTGCACGGACACAACAGTTTTTTTTTAATGTCCTTGCCCACACTATTATCCTTAAATAATGATAGCCAAATATTGACCAATTTAAAGTGTTGAAAACAAAAAATTACTCAGTTTGCAAAGTACCATTAAATTAAAAAAAACAATTAGCCAAATAATTTAATCACTCACTTATAATATTCTTTGGTATCACTTCAAATAACTTTTATTTCCACAATTGTTTTCATAAGTGTTATTCAGTTTATTCTTTGGTATCACTTCTAATAACGTTTATTTCCACAATTGTTTTTACAAGTTTTTGTTCAGTCTATTCTTTGGTATCACTTCTAATAACTTTTATTTCCACAATTGTTCTCACAAGTTTTATTCAGTCTAATCTCCGGGATGAGATGGATTACACACAATCCAGGCGATCTTTTCTGATTTTTCTAGATTAGTTAAATATTTATGAACGATTCCAAATTCATATTCGCTCGGCGGCGAGAACTTAACACTTCTTTCGAAAACACGGACAGTGGGATATCTACCGATCTTCTTCTTCAACATGTAAAAGTGATAATCCTTACGTGTAAGTTTATCAACAATGAGTGAAGTATATTTTGAACATTCATGTTGTTTGTTGGATGTTGGGTTAATCCGGGAATTCGGCGCTTTAGGGGCCTTTTTGGTTACTTCAGCATACGTGCGTGGGCGTTTGAATGAAGCCATTAAAACTTCGTGCCAGTCTTCAGTTTCCTCGTTGGCTTCTTTATCCGGCGGAAAAAGTGAGTATGCGTAATGCATTACGCATACTGCACTCACTAGTATATTTTGTAGAACTGCTTCACCCGATGACAGACGGGGAAGTTATGAAATACAGTGTGAAACGCTGCTATATTTATTGGTTGTTGTAGGTTTACGCCGACGCATTACGAGTTGTAAACTTTTTATAACTTGACTCCTTGAGAGGCATTCTTGGATATCTGTGATAACGTAATATAATCACAGATATCCAACAATGCTTCTTATAATAATGTAATTAATTAGTTTAAATTATTTAAACGTTTAGAAACAAATTTTCTTAGTCTTAAAATATGCTGAATAACATAAGTAATAAAATAATTACACTATAAATTCTTATTAAACTGCCTCTATGGTCGACTGGTAAGCGTATTCGACTACGGATACGGGATCCTGGGTTCAATTTCCGGGTAAAGACAAAATTGTACATGGGTATTGTTTTTATGTCAAGAAATTCTTACAGATCCGGCGGTGGTTGGTAATGGCTTTGCAAGATGTAGTAATAATCGTTAAATCCCACCAATCTACATTGTAGTGACATGGTGGGTTAATCCTCTAATTCCCTCGCAGAGAGACAGGTGTATTGTGCTCAGAAGTGGGATATTAATGGTCTAAGGATGTTTTTAAGATGTAGTAATAATCGTTTAATCCCGCGAATCCACATCGGTGGGTTAATGCTCTAATTACCTCTACCATGAGAGATATTTGTACTGCGCCCAGTAGTGGTGTATTTATGTGTGTGGATGAAGATGCAATGATCATTATCGTAGACTATCTTAATACAAGTGCGTTCTATAAGCTTAAATTTCACATTGAATTTAGAGAAATTGCATGTACGTATTCAATTAGACTTGTTTGTTCAAATTTTATTTATATTTTATTTTTTAACAATTCAAACGCGGAGCATATTTATTGGAAAAGCCTTTTTCATTGTTACGGAATGAGCATAATGCTTTTTCGGCGTATGTACATTATTACTTTTGTGATCATCCGTATTCTATGAATGTGTGGAATGTACATACGTGAGGTTCCTAAAGTTAGACCCACCACGCTGCTTCCGTATAATTTGACGAGCCTTAACGGTTATTCTAATACGTTTGTGATATTTCAGCTGCAAACGGCAGAACTACATGATCGCGTCATATATGAAGTTGGTGGAAAACTACCCGCTGAGAAAAAGGAACAAGCCGTCGCCAACTATGTCCAGCGTGCCAATATAAAAAAGAACGCAGCTTTAGCTATAAAGGTCATGTATAAGAAAATTCTGGATATATTAAAAAAGGTAAACCTACCACATAATTTTTTGGTGTGAACTTATCTAACGTTTTTGCTACAGGAAAATTAAAGCGTCTCTCGATTAAGTAATTGTTGCTGCTGAACAATTGGAAACCAATAATAAAGCCTACGACCTAATAATTAACTCACCGGGGGCCGAGTTCGAATCCCAGCACGCACCTCAAACTTTTCTAAATTATGTGCATTTTTTTTAGTAACTAAAATATCACTTGATTCAGCGGTGAAGGAAAACATCGTGAGGAAACCTGCATGCCTTAGAGTTCTACATAATTTTCTTAAAGTGGTGTGGAGTCCACCAACCCGCACTGGACCAGCGTGGTGGACTACGGCCTTAACCCCTTCTCTCTGTGGTAGGAGATCCGTGCTCTGTAGTGGGCCGGTAATGGGTTGATGTGATGTCTTGTGTTAAAGTATAATAATAAACATAATGCAGATGTAAAACGTTAACTTAAAACCTACATAGTTACTGGTTATCTAGGGGTTGCCTATTGGTTTAATTTGCCTATTTTTCACCTAATTCCTAATACAATGCAAGATAAATAGAGTAACCAAACGGAAATCTCACCACGGCAATCAGTTAATGTCAATCACCAAAATGCATATGAGAATAATTGGTGAGCGAAACGAAAATCCCCCCCAAGCAATCAGTTCATGTCAAAATATTAGTCTTTTTATGAGCAGACACTCCTGTTTTGTAGGACTCATCTTACTTCACAGTCGTTTTGGAAGCTCTAAAATTGGACTGTCGAGCACAAGGCAAGTGTTTGATGGGAGCAACGGAAATGGGGCAATTGGCTATGGAGTATTTGGACGATAGGAAGTTTGAGTTTAACAAATTGGAGAAAGAAATCAAAGCGAATATGAAAGAAAGGGAAAGGACATTAAAGCTTGTTCGAAGAGAAGTAGCTTTTTTAACGGATTCATTTCCTAGTCTTATAAGGAAAGAGGTGGGTACTTTTCTTTTTATTCAATTTGGTCTAGAATGCCTACTACATATATATTTTTTTAATTATTTATGTACCAAAAACTGTGGCAATCCTTAATAAGGACCTATTCTAGCATTGAGCGTCCATAAGATAATGTTAACAAATAACATTTACAATGTAATATATAATATGTACCAGTGCCGAGCTGGCCAAGAGGCGTAAATATGAAAACCTGGATAGCAGCTTCATTTTTGTGCCTTTTGGAGTAGAGAATTTGGGACCGTGGGGTCCAGAGGCAAGAGCTCTTTTCAAAGAATTATCGAAAAGGGTTTTCGAGTCTACCGGTGATCCTAGAGCGGGCAGTTACCTTGGCCAACGAATTAGTTTGGCCATCCAAAGCGGAAATGCTGCCAGCGTCTTAGGAACTGTGCCTCGCTGCGGTGGTTTCGAGGACGTTTTAGATTTTATTTAGTTTTAAATAGTTTATTTTATATATAATTACAACACACGTGAGTATAAAATAAATTATTACACTTTTATTTTACTTAAGTTTTATCTCGTATAAAAGTTTCAATGCTAAATAAAATTGATGTCATCATTCATTTGAAACCTTTTACCGACACACGTTGGAAAAATAGGAAAATGGCCGAAAACCCATTTATCTTTACGTTCTCTATTCCTGTCAAAAACCCGACTTTAGTTTGCCCAATTCGGTTGGAATATTTGATTGAAGATGGACAGGGAACAGTGAATCCCTCGCAATCAGTCAATATTTTAGTCACTATTTTACTTATAACAATACATTGTATTCGGTCTAAGTTTTTTTTATCATAATATATAGTTCATCTTCAAAGTAAAATATCCATACTCTATCTAGTCTCGCACTCATCAGTAAACAACCCAACTTTATAATTTCAAAATTAATTTATTTCAAGTAAGCCTAGTTAATAAGCACTTTTAAAACGTCAAGTCAGTCTGTTTGTAGTGACTCTACCACCTGTTCGGAAGGCAGATTCTACCGAGCGGAGCTGGCAAGAAACTCAGCAATTTGGTCTTTTAAACATTATTTTACGGTTAACAATCTTTAGAACTGTGAGAGATGAGAACAGAGCCTGCTTCCAAGCAGCCTTGTCTTTAAGAAATTCTTTAATTTTTTAGTAGCCACGATTTATTAAATGTGTTTTAACACATTGTTAGATAATACTTTGCAACTTGATTGAAAAAGGGAAAATCATTCAAATTATTTTGAATCAAAACTTTTAAACTGGTTTACCAGGTTAAGTGGGAGATCAAATGAGACGACTTAATTTGCACGTCCCAAAATTATACTGAAAAATGGAAAAGAAATATATAGCCATCTCAGGAAAATATATAGCCGTCTCAGGAAAATATAAAGACATCTCACTAACAGTTTTTTTTTCAGCTAGAGTGTAGAGCAAATAAACTTCAAAGTTTTATTTGCTCTACGCAAACGATTGCAAAAAATTTACGAATTTTAATTTTAAATATTTTCTTTCACACTTGAAATTAGTTACCTACTTCACAAAAGTTAGTTACCATTTCTTAATCACATCTTTATACCATCATTGAAAAGGAAAACAACAAAGATTATGTAATGGAACGAAATAAAATATCTGCATCAAGTATTGTATCAAAACATAAATAAACTTTTCTCGGCAGGAATTAATTTGTCGAATCACCGATCTGAAAATCCCGTTTGTGCAATTTAATGTATCAGTTGATATTTTGTTTCAGATACAATATTATATTCCTACTGTTGTATAACCTCATATTAATGTTGTAAATGTGAAAGTGTTTATGTCTGTATATTTATTTTCTTCCTGTATGTGATGCTCAACGTCCGGAAAGATTTAAACACTATTTGTATAGAGATAGTTTGAACCTTGTAAACGGATAACTGATATTTATTCTCCTGGATATATTCCAGGAACCGTTTCCGAGAAATTTAAAATTATCATACGTTACCTTAATCATGGCTTTTCTAATTAACAAACTAAATGCGATGGCATAGTGAAAGTTTCCATACCGGGTATGTACATAGGGTGGACTTAAAAGGCGAAGAACACGAAACGTTCAGAACGCAATCGCAAAACAATAGGCGCTATCATAAGTATACATTTTAGTTACTCCTTTTACTGTTCGTTCTCAGCGCTTACATTTCGTGACGATGTATACTGGTCGTCGCTCGTTGCCCATTATGTTTACCTAGCCAGCCGGCATCGATTTGCCCTACAAGTCTAAAGCCCACTCACGGTTGATGGCCGACCGTAGTTATCCCAGCGCCAGTCCGCAACTAATCACAATAATATTGCCTTTGATTACTGGTAACGAGGCAAATATTCTAAGGTATTGAGTTCCAATCAAGAAATAAATTGTCAGTATCACGCTGAGTTATGGAATAAAATCTTCGTGATCTGTTATTCACTGGACCGATACTCTAGGTAAAAGAGGGGTAAATAATATATCTATTATGTTACGATTTTACAGGAAGCTACCAACCTCGATGATTTATATGAAGACGCGGATGCTGCTAGTCATCACTCTGTACATTGGGAACTTGCAGAGGTGATGGAGATATGCAAACGCCTACAGAAAGCTACGCTTGTATCATCCTATGATAAGATCCTACCCAGGTAATTCCATTCAACGTATTATGATCAATAATTATATACTAAAATAAACTTATTACATTTTATTAATAATCAAAATATGATTGTTTGTTAAATCTACTGGAACGAAAATGTAATATTCATACGTAGCTTGTATCAAACACAATACCCATAAATGTTTGCTTAGCGTCTAACTGAACGAGTATATAAATATGTATTTCATTAGGTTAGAAGAGCAAAAATACCAGTCAGAGCGTTTGATGACTCAACTGACTCTCAATAGCATGAAAAGAGACGCCCTGCTCGAGGACCGGAAGCATGCAATATTGATGCTAGATACGTTGAAAAACGTTGGACAGGAAAGTACTGCACAGTAAGTACAATGCATAATAAACAGATTATTCAATTGAGCAAACTGCCTGGATCATGCAAGACTAGTTAGACTAGTAGGTACAGTAGCCGAGATTCAATCAAACTTCGATTATGCGAAACTAACCTAACATTATGAATGAGAACGCCCGTGTTTCTTTTAATCCTTCACGCCACAATTTAAAATGGAGATATACATTAAATTCGTAGGCTAATTATATTCCCGGAATATGCGAAAAATTTCGCAAAACTTCCTATGACCTTTCCCTTTGCTTATTTGACCTGAAGATGTAAAGCGTGATGCTATATAGGTACTGTGGCTTGATTTTATAGTCGAACATAGGCTATACGGGAAAAGAACTCGATTCCACGCGCTATCAGCTATTGTACGCGGTTGCTGTCTCGGATAGTCACAAATTGGTAATAGCAATGCAATTAGGATTAATCGTAGTTTTTAAATAGCTTCAATCATTGTCTAACCGCCTATAGAGTCTTTGTCGTGTGGTGACGGCAGATCAGTGTAGTGACGGCAGATCAGTGTGGTGACTTAGGGAATATATGGAGCGTCCGTATACAACGGGTTCCGGGGGCGTCTAACAAAGCCAACAAGAGCGACATGCCGTGGTGGTATTAAGTTTGGGTTGCCCCGTTTAGAAGGGCGAGTCACACATAACCTCCGTCGGAGATTTTATTTTTATTATATTTTATTTTATTTATTAAGGCCCAAACAGTATACTTAATACTTAAAATTAGTACAAAGAAAATAACACATACACCAATTAAGTAGCCGCTAATAAATCTAACGAATACATTAAAATTGACAGCAAACTTATAACTTAATTATGAAACTTTAGAATATGGCCTCGAGAGAAAAAACACATATTATTGACAGATAATATAGATAAGGGAAGACCCTTATTAACAATATCCATCAAAGTGGATATGTGAAAACATAAGTAGTACTTTTACGTAGAACAATTAGAAGTTAGAATTTAGAATAAAGATGTTTTTTTAACTGAGCAAAGCAAAGTAAGATTAAATAAATCTAAATCCGAGAAATTATTATTATAGCTTTGAGTAGCTCTATAAATATAACTATTAAGAGCGTATTTTGATCTGACTAAGGGCAAATAAAATGGATTTTCGCCTAGATATAATATTTTTTGGACGAACAAAACCAATTCTACTAAGTAGTTTTGGAGTATCAATTTCATTCCATAAAATATTAAACAAAAAAACTATCACGAAGCTGTCGACGAGCCTGGTGGGGTTTCAGGCAGTCTGAAGTAAATGGATTCTGCCTGGATCCCGAAAAACGATACCTCAAGTGCTTAGTCAATTTGTTTTGCAAGTTATCTAATATATTAATATAAATATTGTGTCTCGGATTCCAAACAACAGAGCAATATTCCAATAATGGTCTAACCAAAGAATTGAAAAGAAGTATAAGAGTATTATAGTTTTCAAATTCTCTTCCAACTCTCATGACAAAACCTAATAGACGGTAAGCCCTTGAAACAGTATCCTCAATATGGGTTTTAAATGTTAATTTAGAGATCGCGAAAAAGCTTTTTCACGACGCCAAGAAAAAAAGGGAATAACATGGACAACAGGCAGCAGCGTCATAACTGCTACTACTACAATAATCTGTCCAGCGTGGTGATTATGGGCTAACTCTCGTGTTGGGAAATAACCTATAGCTAGGCTATTGATGATTCGCAGTCTACCTGAAGACAAAGGTCTTCTAACAGTGAATAGTGGTCGCTAACTATCTATACTCGGAGTATCTCTGTGACATCAAATCAGGAAGTACGAAAAAGAACTAGGGTTACCGACATAGCTACAGTACTCGTAGCAAATTGCTACACAAAACAACAGTCGTTTAAATATTGAAATAGGAGTGTTGCGTCCCAATTATATGTCCGTGAAAGCTGTTTTGAACTAAGTAAGGTTACTAGGCCATCATCATTTGCAGTAAGTGAAATATTCCTATATCAAATTATCCTAGTAGGTATGCCAAGAAAAATCATCCTCATGCAGCTACGGATTCAAATAATATTTATATTCCAATTTCATATCTCAAGTATATTGCAACGATATTGGTTTTACAATTTGTACGCCATGCAAGCAAATCAAATAGCATCCTAATAATATTATGGTGGATGGTACTTGGACTAGGGTAATCCATTCTGATACATTTGCGATCGTCTTACATTATTTACGGTTCACTGCACAGTGTCACCTGGACCGTTTACTAATATTCAATGTACAATATTACCATAATAATCAACGTATGGGCATCTAATGGCCTACATTACCTGATTGATTCGTAACTGTAGAGGTAACTAATACATAAACAGTTAATACTAATGACTGTTTTAATTAACTTAAGTACCCGATATGCAAGCATCTGGGGTCATCCTAACATTACACACTAGGGCGCGTTTGGAACCCTCGTAGCTTTAGTTTTAAGTTTACGAAAGTACAACGAATGTAGTAATGTAGTATGGTGTATTATATGAATTTATATAGAATATGCATATTGCATACAGCGGGAAGATCAGAAATTCTACACACGGTAGCGAGCAATCGCAAATATCAGCGGCACATTTGCTAATATTATTTAAATCCGCTCAGCACCCAACAGACTGCTATTAATTAGGTATCTACTCGGCAAAAGGGACTTTGTGCGACTTGGTGCTTTAACTTTATGTCACATGTGACATCTGTACTCGATATTACTATTATTTGACGCGAGGTTAATTTAAATTAGACTTTAGCTTTCTTTAATTGAACTTTATTTATTGAAAATTTTGAAACACAGTAGATTAATAAAGGCTCAACTAATTGGCGTAATAAGGAGAAATGGACTGAGATAAAGTTCGTATTGAAGGTCAGAGGATAAATTAATACACAAAAAGTGTCTTTCATTTCAAATAAAGAGTTATCCGGCGACCCAATGGATATTTAAGGAAATAATTATTGATTCGTTACATTATACAGGGGAAAAAAACGTTATATTATTTAGAAGATTATTTATACTATTGGTCGCCCAGTGATTGAAATTCGACCATAATTAATTTAAATAATGGGTTTGAACATTATTAGGGTTCTATTTTCAAAGCACTGACACTGACACTGTTGACAATTTGCGTATTTTTTCAGATAAATAGTAGTAGCAATGTTTTTTTTATTGATTTACTGTATTTATTATGCATAATCAAAAAGAAAATAGTATTCTGCACTATGTTTGTGTATTTAAAAACAAGTGTGGGAAGTTTCGTACTCCTCCGCACTTGCAATTTTTGTAAAAAGGGACACAAAGTTTTTGGTTCACGTATTAATATTTAGACTTCTCACTAAACGGCACAGTGCAAGTAAGACTTATGAGCTGACAAAGTCGTTGCCCGGGCTGTTGTCAATTTGCAGTTTGATGAAGTGTCGTTGTCAAAGTGACGTTTGCCTGCAAGTCCTTTAAGTGCAATTTAATTCTCGTTTCCAGGCACATAGTAGAGAAGAAACAGATCCGTGCCGGGCTCGCAGCAGAGGAACGGGAGGTAAGGGAGTTGACGCGTGCGTTGGATGAAAAAGGACGGCTTATCATCGAGATGAAGACTTCCTTGCAACAGATAGACCATCTGCTCTCCAGTGTTGGTAAGGGGCCATGTTGGTAATGGTGTTTTTATATACCGAAAAAGTCAGTTAATTAACATCTTTCTGTGTTTATTTCTATATGTTTGTGTCTGTTTAATCGCAGACCTCACGAATGTTTCTAGAAATAAATCGGAATCGAAAGACGGATCGGGCTGAAATTTTGCACACAGATATTACAGAGTAGCACCCGCTAAGAAAGGATTTTTTAAATTTAAACCTTTAGATGGTTGAATGGGGAATGAAAGGTTGTATAAAAATCTTCATTTATCATTTTTTTTTCATACATTAAATTTTGATGTTAGGTTTTCGATTAAAAATAAGGTAAACGTGTTTCACAATTTTTTTTGGAAAATTTGGTACCTTAACAAATTATTTGTGGGATTGTACATCACTCTACAGTTGCATTTAAATTAGACGAAATTTGAATATAGCAAAAACACTCCTTTGTAAAAGCATACAACTTTTAACAATTTTCTGTTACACGAGAACTCATTGGCGTTATTAATTGCACGCCTCATAAGCGAAGCGTTGAGGTGGGTATTACTGTCAGTTTACGCACACCGAGTGATACTCCAACTTAAAGTGTCACTTTTGTTATACTTTTTTTTATTGTGCTTTTATATCATACACAGTTTATTTGAATGCTTAAGGATATGGTAGTTTGATTTTATGTATGGTTATGCTATATGTATCTAGTATGTCATATGTATGAGTTCCAAATCAGTAAATTATACTATATTAAATTCAGTGTCAGCCGATAAGTTTCATGAGCTACAACGATTGCCTTCAAAATAAAAGTTTACTACCAGGCTTAAAGCAGTCATCATCATATTCATATCAACCCATTTCCGGCCCACTACGGCTCCCGGGTCCCCAGACAAAGTTTAGTTTAGAGTAGGTAAGTATTCCACAACGCTGGCCCAGTGCTGATTGGTGGACTTCACACGCCTTATGGAGATCTCTCAGGCATGCAGGTTTCCTACCAATGTTTTCCTTTAAAGTTGAGGCAAGTCATATTTTAATTGCTTAGAACGCACATAACTTAGAAAAGTTAGAGGTGCTTGCTGCCCCCTAAAACCGAAGCCGAAAGCTGTAAGCAGAAGCCGAAGTCCTAGCCACTAGGCTATCACCATTTCTTAAAGCAGTTTTATTTTTAAAATATTGACGTTTTATTCTAGAATTATTATAATTAGATTAGGGAGGACATAAATAAATTAATATACTACGACAATACAAACATCACAATCGAGCCCTAAAGTAAGCTTCGCATGTGTTATGGGTACTAAGGTGAATGATGAATATTTTATTGCATAATATACTTAAACACCCAGACACTGAAAAACATTCATGTGCATCACACAAACAATATCTAGTTTTGGGAATCGAGCCCACGGCCTAGGACTCAGAAAGCAGGGTCGCTGCCCGCTTAGCCAATCGGGCGTCATTGTTTGTATTATTCTGTTTCAAACAAAATGTTTAAATATAATATTCAATTATGTTTATAAAGTATTGCCAGTCGTAAACAAGTATAGACTATTCGGGATTTAGAAGAAAAATAAGCAATTTACCATTTAATGACCTACCCTGCCTTGTATTGTTTGAATATAATCACTTATTTTCACGATTTATCCACCAATAATAGCTTTTAACGATGTAAACAACTCTCTCGTTACCATGCCATGGCTTAAAATCATTATTTTGGCTCTTAATTAAAATGAACGGGTAAATTAATGTTTTCACATGATGTTGAATATTTTAAAAACATTGAACAACTTAAAATGTCTTAAAATACTTTTTTATCGTATCGGACCGAAAATGTAAGATGGTGGGTTTTAGCGGCCGGTGTAAGGAAATTAGCGTGCCTCGTTAGCACGTTTAGCAATCGGCCTCGGTCAATAGTACTTACTCGTAAGTTAATGTTTCATTAAGTTTTCATGTCGGTTGCCTCACGATGTTTGCTGTTGGAAATGACTTTATTTCCTAAACTGCATTAGAGCCTTGTGTAAATGCCACAAATAGAGTGATCGATTGCTTGTTCAAATATCGATAAGTGATATGGCTGCTTTTAATATTTTACGTGTTTTGTGCTTTTGCTATTTCTGGACTTCTAGTGGTGTACGAATAATGAAATAATAAATTATATATTAGACATTGAAATTTCTAGCCTGAGCCCTTTAACACTGAGAAGTATTAATCAATATTAAAGTGATTTTAACATACCTATATCTTGATGGATTATAATCATAAAAAAAAACGTCAACAATATTCTATACTTATAATAAAACTGTACCAGGTCAAATTATGTACATTCAAGATATTTTAAACATTTTTTGGACGGCATTCTATAACCTAAACCTGTTTTTTTTTTCGTTCGTGTCTGTCTGCCACTCTCACGGTATCTGGGCCGTTCATCATGCTTAAACTACTGAATGAAACTTTACACAATTTGAGGTCATACTACGAGGTAGGACGGAGGATCCTTTGTATTCCGAAATTCAGTTCAGTTCTTTTGCGACAGAGGATGAAAGTGTTTTACGATTTAACACTATAATTTCGTCAAATGAAATAACCGACTTAAATAATTATTTTTGTACTGGAAAGATTTTACCATTAGCTTAGTTCTGTTTAAATTTTTTAAAGATCTGATAAATGATTGGAGGCTGGACAGAACTTCTCAGCAGACAACTGCAAATCCCCTAACTCAAGGATTAACGATACTGAAACATAAAGTGTTACCACATTTATGAGAACTTCAGTGGTAGGAGTAAATAAAAAGTGTTAGAACTTTTCTTGGCATACGAAACAACTAAGAATGCGATTTCGATTCTTTTATAGTGATAGGAGCTTAGACTGATGGATACCAAGTTATCTTTCGAGCTTCTAAAGACGGGCACCCATCCATTTACTGACTTGGGTGAACGATGCTAACATAGCGTAGTATTAATATAGTATAAGTAGTATTAATATTGTCGTTAAGCCACACATTGTTAATACATTCATTTGTCAAAGTATTTCATATAGACACAACCTTATTATTAACCTTAGACATATAGAAGACAAAAAGGGAGTAGTTTGCGATTGGCAATTTTTACGTGATTGGAGGTTTCGAATAGTAGTTGATTAGAGCTCCAAAGGTAAGAACAGATATATTATTCATCCATACCTTAGCCGTTTGTTTAAATATGTTGAAATACTATCTGTACTTAATATTATATAACGTTTTGTATCTGATTTATTGGGGTAGGTGTATACTATGTAGCAGTATGGTGCGTCCCGTAATTTACGCGGGCGAAGCCGCAGGGTGTGTATGTTAGTGACTGGTGGTATATTGGTATTTGGTGTATAACTTATTTTACAGAGTTTAATGTTTGTTGTTTGTATATATAGTGATATATCTTACATTTAACTTTCCGCAAACATGTATTTTATTATTCCTCTCTGAATTAAATATATGGGACAACAAACATATAGCATAGGACAAGTTTTCTTAAATTACATTTTTTGAATAATAGCCATAATTAGAACTATATTCGTAACATAAAACGGCCAATAAAGTCATCAAAAGATAATTTTAGGCAAATTAGTGTAATAACATATCTTAAATTTGCATGCATACGATAAAATTATGCAACATTTTACCTAGTAGCGATACATTACATATGATACATTGAGCCTAGCAAACCACATTTTACTAAAGTGGTGGGCCTATCATCTAAAACTCTTGTTGTGCTCAGCAGAAAGTTGTTATTATTAATGATGATACATTAATAAAAACAATTGATTATATTTAGCAGATTTTGCTTAATAACTACGAAGTCTTTATTACGGTACATCTGTTTTTACTACTTCTGTAACTGTAACTACCTAGTCAACGCGTTGCTGTGATGAATCAAGCCGAAGGACTAAGATGCGTAATTTTTGATTTTGACACAGATGCGCCTAATATCAGACCTCAATTTAAAAGTGGGGAAGTTTAAGATAACTCTCACTTGTAATGGAATTAAAAAGTAAGCGTTACTTTTTGAAAGTTCATGAACATTAAGCTGGGTCTTAGGTGTTAATCCCTGTATGACTTTAATTACAATCAGTATGAAGTTATTCCTCATACATATTTTTTATTCTGCCTCAGGTGCGCCAAATGTCAGACCTCAATACAAAGGTACTCCAACAGCTTTAAAATATGCAATCGAGGACCTAATACAACCCGTACCCGAACTTGAAGATGACTGTAAGTATAAAATATATCAAGTTATTGGATGCAAACACGACCTCACTGCCTCAGCGATGTGGTCTGAAATAATTATATAGGTATAAGTCTAAGATGGTAATGAGCTCACCTGTTAGGGGTATGTACTATGGCAGTTATATTAAACCCATATCCCTATAAGGTTTCTACGCGACATCGTACCAGAAAGAAATAAATAAATACTACGATAATACACACATCGCCATCTAGCCCCAAAGTAAGCGGAGCAGGTGTTTCTGGTACTGAGATAATTGATGAATATTTTTATGTATAATTTACATAAATACGTTTAATATAGAGATAAACATACACTGAAAAACATCAATGTTCATCACACAAACATTTTTCAGTTGTGGGATTCGAACCAACGTCCTTGGGCTCAGAAAGCAAGGTCACTGCCCACGGCGGCAGTCGGCCGTCACAGAAAGCTAAAATTGCTTGGCGGCACGTTTTTGTTGGTATTTAAAATTTCTGAGTTTACTCTTGTCTGGTCTTGTGGGAAGGCATCGGTCGTGGCTAATTACCGACCAACCGTCAAAGATATGCAGCCAAGCGATTTAATGTTCCGGTACGATCAGTGGCGTGCATAGAGGGTATGCACAGGGTATGCAGATTATATAAAATCATAAAAATCTCCAGTACAAGTTATAAATACTTAAGGGTAGGCTTTTTATAACACTTAGAATGCCTATCATTGAGTTTTTTATTACTCGTACTGGAGATTTTTATGATTTTATATAATCTGCATACCCTGTGCATACTCTCTATGCACGCCACTGGGTACGATGCCTCTTAGGTTTGACCGATTAGAGGTACGTTATTAATTTAACTTCCATACTCCGCTCCGCTACCATCTTAGCCTACACGATTTACTACCAGGTTAGATATCAGTCAAAGGCTAATTTGTATATGGATAATAAAAAGCAAGCCTTCATTGTTAAAGTTCATAAACATATAGTTCAATTTAAAATGATAAGCTGAATCTGCATGAATTTATAACATCTTTCGGCTCTCGCTTCGTATTTCTAGTATTTTTAAATGTCGTTTGTCGTACTTTAATAGCTCAGTGTGAGAAATTACTAATACTAAAAAAAGGTTAAATTTTTAAGATAATCTGTTAGGAAAAGGCCTTGTAAGCAACATCAAGACTACTTTAATAAAAATAAAGCATGTCTTCCGAAGTAAAAGGTAAATGTAGTCACAATACAAAGTTTTTATTTTATTCTGGCTTTACGAAATCAATTTGTTATAAACATAAACCTTAAAACAAGAGCTAGAAAAAAAACTGGCTGAACTTGCTAATGGATAGTCAGGAGAAAGAATTTGGCCTTTGATATTTAATATACACAGTTGCTTGCAAGATATAGTATTTTAATAACACTTTGGGCACAGAGTTGCGTGTCAAAGATTTTACAAATTGTACTTGACTGGCTATTTATTATCTTTTTAGCTAAATTCAAAGTCAAATATTTCTGTATTCAAATAGGCACATAGATGACACTTAAACTAAGGGTTCCAAACGCGCCCTGGCCCTGGTTTAGCACAATCTTTGAACTTTTTAACAGACATCTTCATAATTCAACCGGTAGTTAAAGGAAATTGTATACCTTTAAATGAATTATTTATTTTATGTTGTGTAGTGTATATTGCACTGTAAGTTTATTTTTGCTTTTAATGTTCAAATTAAATTAAATGTTTGTTTCTCATTTTTTTATTCACTATATTGCACAAGAAAAAAAACGGTTTACACCGGTTTACTCTTCAGACCGGAGCACAGAATTGCAACACAACTACTTGGGGCAGAAATAAACATGGCGGTAGAACTTCCCCGGATGAACTCTGTCACAAAATGCCCTACTACTGCAATAACTTTAACATCTTCATATTTATCTCTCAATGACTCTCTCTCGGACCCATTTTATAGATTCACCAAACGTTCTTTTCTGCAACACGAAAACAGTGTGTCGTGTTGGAAAAAAGGATGGTATATCAGCAGCGTTACCCCATAGTAAAATTCCATATTGTGATAAAATGCTGTGAAAGTAACTAAATTAAACTAGCCTAGAAGTTTCTATGTCTGAGCTAAGATATTACTCTTTATATTGAGAAAAATTGTTGATAAATAATACAAATCACAGGAAACTGAATTGCAAATATAAATTCTTAAAATGTCTAGCGCTTACTCAGCTTGAATTTTTTACCCAAGTGATAATAACTGTTTCATATATTCTTGATATGTTACATCAGAATAGACAGCACCACACGAGAGGTGTCACCAAAAAAGAGCCAGAAATTAGAAGACCTAATTTAACGAAATCTAAATTTATTATCAAAGACTAGTTTTGTCACAATAAGAGACTAAATAAATGACAAGTTTTTCATATTCAGATTCAAATTTTAACTTCAAATTTCACTAGTTTATTATCGAAAATGAAAACATATTGAAAATCGCTAAGGTGTTCGATTTTATTGCAAACTAGTTTATATACCTACGTTTGATATATCAATTTGATTGTTAGTCAGATCGCCCGCTGTCAATGTGATGATGAATATTCATCAACTAATTGGTTTTACGAAATTAGATACAACAATAGCATAGTCCCGTGACTCTGGTCTGGTTGAAATCATTGTAACGTGACTCTATTGTTCATGTTTGCTAACTAGTAACTATTGTATTAAATGCATCGTAGAACACGATAGTCACACTTCAACACCACCAGATAGGTGTCTTAACCTTCTTAAGAGAGTGTCATGACCGGATTTGATTACAGAACTTTGCAAAACAAATCGCATACGTAAATACTTCGTAGCTGTTCCGTGCAGTTACAATTTTTAGTTCTTTAAATAAATTTAACCAAAATAATCAGCAACACCGACGTGCTATGTAATATTTTACTTATACCTATTTTTTATTTTATTTTTTTAGAAAATTAACTAACAGAACCCTAAAAAATTATGTGAATTTCACAGGTGCCTTAATAATAATAATAATTCAATTTCATACAAATCGCGAAAATGGCGATTTGTATTAATAAAAAAAAAGTTGAAATAAAAGGTCTCTGGGTTATTTGAATGTCGGTAATAATAATTGTATATCTACTACATTTTTAAACAGACGGCTGACAGAGGATGACATAATTTTCCGGCGAAACCAACCTGCGAGCTAAAGGTGAATCAATTTGCCTTAGGGTGCCATTTTCATTGACCGATCGGAGAGGTATACGAGGTCAGGGAGATAACTAATAAAGCATGCCAATCGATTGCGGCTGGTGAATTTTGCCCCACACCTTGTGTCGCTGAAGAATAATTTAAAATTTGTCGAATTCCCAGGGCATACTACAAATCCTGATAAGGTTTTTTTCACCTTACTCTCTTCTTACCTCATAACTTTCTGAAGTATCTTGTCTAATGATGGAAATCTTTACACAAGTTTAACAAGTATTTTTAGGTGGTTATAAAAAGCCAACAAGTGCCAATCAGACAAGCGTGCCAAATGTTCTGTATCTTGAAAACTTATTATTATTCGGACGGAACCTCATAACTAAGTTAGTTTGTAATTGTTAAAGGGTCTACATGTGTTCGCGATTATTATGATATTATGATGTGATAAAAATCAAGCATTATCTATAATTAATCCATATTTTATTATATTTAAGTTTACTGCGGCCAAAGTAACAATAAAATGGCTCGCTTTTTTGATCTATTAGGTGCTTAAGTTATTTTGAAGATATTTTTGTTATTTTAGAAGCAGTCAATATTACTTGACGTTTAACTAGATAGCAAATATCACAATCTTGATATGAATTTCGCTATGTCTAAGAATTTAACGAAATTCCTGACTTCGTAATATTCCCGCGATATATATAGTCCGGCTTATGTCAGCTGCACACTCTTCTGTTTGTTGTTTATTGTTATAAGGTACACAAAACAGGTGATAACTAAAAGTAGATCTAAATATAAGTAATAAAAACTTTTGTTCTAACCTACAACAACACACAACTTGGAATTAAATTAAACAAAAAGTAAAGATAACAAGAGTTGAAACGAAAATAGAAAGAAACACTTACAAAATAATATATATATATATATATAATTTCCCTACAAATTATGTGGAATAGTGCTTCATTATTTGATTTTTAAAAATATTTATCCTTATATTTAATTGAGTCGGGTCTTTTGCTGTGTAGCAATCTTATTATTGTGCAATGTAAATGTGCCCTTGTGAAAGTAATTACGGCCTATAAATTGTTTTGCATTGACGCTACTAGACCACATTTACCGCTATTCTATAAAATTAATATCCTGATAGAGTAATTCGTCGGTCTTTTCCCAGCCCAGACACTGGGAAGTTATTTGACATACACTATTAAGCGAAAATAATAATCAATTTTAGGTACATATTTGGGTATTATAATTTAGACCTAATCTTAGGCATCTGTCTTCTTCTTCTTTTTAGTCGTTTCAGTCTTGACAGACTGGTCGTGGTCGTCATCTGGGTGTTGTGGCTCGCTTGACAATACTTCGCCACTCTTCTCTAACGGTTGCCTTTCTTGCGCATTCATGTAGAGGAGCCTCGATTGTGGCCTTTACTTGGTCCGTCCATCTCATCGGTGATCTTCCGCGTGCTCTGGTACCTTCTACTTTACTTTGAACCACAAGTAGCTCAATGGGCAAGTCATTACGCCTGGACACGTGACCGAAGTGGCATCTATCTAGATAGCAATAATAAAAGGCCACATTTTTTAGGTTATTTTTACCCAGTTAATGGCCACAAAATAAAGATCTTTTATGCAACACTTCTGTATCCCCGTTGCACCCGTAATAATATGGCACTCGTATAAATGTAGCATAACAAAACATGCTCGATCCCTAACATGCAGAGTGTATAAATTGCCGTTATCCTTTTCATGTTGATTGTCGCAATTCAGTGTGTGGGTTTTCTGAGTCGCAAGGCTATTTTCGGGTTCGATTGCCACAACTGGAAAATGTTTATCTGATGAGCACGCACGTTTTTCGGTATGTGAATATTTATGTAAATTATTGATAAAAATATTCATCAGTTATCTTAGTACACATAACACAAGCTACGCTTACTTTGGCATTAGATGGCACTGTGGCAGTATATTAATTTACTTTATTTATCTCTCTAAGTACATAAACAGAACGAACATCCTTACAACAACAAGGCGTACAAACCCCATTTGTATGTTGATATTCTGTTGGATAAAATGCTATCGTCAATTTCTGTTGAATTTTTATACAATAGGGACTTATCCATACTAATATTATAAATGCAAAAGTGTGTAGGTATGGTTGTCTGTTTCTTATGTTCGAAACAACCGTTGCACCGATCTTTTTAAAATTTGGTACACACGAAGATCTACTATCCCGGAAGCTTAACCTAGAATTATGTTTATTCTGAAAAAGCTTCTGGTTAAAGCTGCACGCGGGGTTTAAACAAATAGCATTTGTCACTTATGCATGGCACGACAGTTTTAGTTATCTTGGTGAAATTTTGCATAGCAATAGTTTGTAGAGACGGCCATGTGCGACATTTTAGCCCAGGAAAATTTAAACGCCCAAAATAAAAGCGGAAGAAGTTACGGGCAACGGATAGCGAAAAGTCAAAATTATAAATGTCTAAATCGCCAGTGCCGGGGATCGAACCCTGGACCTCCCACATAAAAACCCCAGCGCTCACCGCTGCGCCAGGGGGGTCGCCAAAAAAAGATGATTTATTTATTTATTTATAAAGGTTCACTAGCGAATTTTACATAAGCTTTGTAATATACATTAAATTATAAAGTGTATTAAAATCATGCAAAAATAAACACAACATGTATTTTCCGCGAAAATACATAAGATAGAAGATACTTAAATAACAATTTCATAATAACTGGAGTTCTGAAATTTTTCATCATCCTCATCTTCATCATATCAACCCATTACCGGCCCACTAAAGGGCACGGGCCTCATCCTACAATGAAAAGGGGTTAAGGCTGTAGTCCATCACGCTGGCCCAGTGCGGATTGGTGGACTTCACATGCCTTTGAGAACATTATGGAGAACCGGTGAAGCACGTAATTTTTGTATTGCTTAAAACGCACATAACTTAGAATAGTTAGAGGTGCGTGCTGGGATTCGAACTTTCCCTCCCGAATGTGAAGTCGAAGTCATACCCACTGGGCTATTATAGCTTCGAATTTTTGATTTTAACATTAGTAATTCACACATTACACTTAAAATTTAATTAGAATACAGCAAAAATTAAGTTATAAATATATTTGATGTGTGTATTTATAAATCATTATATTTTTCCAGTTGATAAATTACTCTCGACCGCGCGCCAAAAGATATCTATGCTAATTCAAGCGATATCAAAGATGGATGTCAACGACGAGGTCCGTGCAACAGCTCGACTTTTCTACCACAATATACTGGCGCGGTTTATGAGAGACAACTACAACGATGAAGTTGTAGCTGAGGGAGGTATGGGTACTTTATTTATACTCTTTATTGTTGCCAACTACACCATGGAAATAGGAAACTAGCTTAGGAGCTACTGACTACTAAGCTGGGTATTTATCGATATATGAATTTCTTATGAAAATAAAGGTAGGTAATATTTCTTAGTTCTTGTTAGTCTATGAGTGTGGGAAAATTCATACTCCGGAAGAGTAATTTTATTAAAAAGGGGTAAAAGTTTTTACAACGAATATTTAAGTTTTCATAATATAAGGTTACTTAATTGTAATAATCTGATATTAAATTTACGCGTATGCAGTGGCGAGCACTTTATAAAGAACGATACATATAGCTTTGCTACTACTGATAACAACTAAATATTAAACGGTTCTGTTCTTAAGTGTTCTCCAATGTGTCTTTGTTACCGCGTTCTAAATCTTTTTATAAATAATTGATACGATGGTACACTGATCGCCGTCTAGCCCCAAAGTAAGCGTAGCTTGTGTTATGAGTACTAATAATATATATAAATACTTGTAATAATATACAGATAAACTCCGAGACACTGAAAAACATTCATGATCATCACATATACATTTGTGGGAATCGAACCCACAGTCTGGGGCTCAGAAAGTAGGTTCGCTGCCCACTGCGATAATCGGCAATCAATCTAAAACGCTATTAATGTTTTTCTTACACCTGAAAAGATTAATTGTTTTGACGATTTATTGTTTTATATATTGAATGATCACATTTCTTCATCATCATCGGCCTACTACAGGGCCTTCTCCCAGAATGAGAAGGGGGGTTAAGGCCGTAGTCAACCACGCTGGCTCAGTGCGGATTTGCGGACTGCGCAAACGTTTGAGAACATTATGGAGAACCCTTAGGTATGCAGGTTTCCTCGCGATGTATTCCTTCACCGTTGAAGCAAGTGATATTTTAATTAATTAAAACGCACATAATTTAGAAAAGTTAGAGGTGGGATGGAGCTAGGATTCGAATTCGTCCCCCCGAAAGTGAACTCGCAAGGCCACCGGGCTCGCTTATTTACTGGCTAATTATTTGGAGCCAGTGATCCTCAGAAATTGGAGACGGAAAACGGCTCAATGCACAGCAGCAAACCATTCACAATTAGTGTAGTAGTTGCAATAGCAAATACGATACCTTCCATTATTAGACAGTACACGTAATAGATGCCAGCATTGAGACAGTATAAACTCATTTGCAACTAAACCGTTCACCTATAGTTTTTAATATAATGCCAATAATCGCTTAATCGGTAACTTTCTATGATTCGTAAAATGCTACGCGCACTGAAACAGTTTTAGAAAGCAAAAATGTTCGGTGAAATAAAAAAAGATGCAAATGTTTTTTTATATATTTTTTTTAATTACAAAATACACTATTTAGTGCGACTGTTGTAGGTCATTTCTGTTAGCTTTTGATTTTTCATTTTTTATGTAATATTCCATTATTCCATATAAAATCATTAGCTGCTGTAATATGTACTATAGGTGTTATAAATATATGATTACTATTACTAATACTAAAAAAAGGTTAAATTTTTAAGATAATCTGTTAGGAAAAGGCCTTGTAAGCAACATCAAGACTACTTTAATAAAAATAAAGCATGTCTTCCGAAGTAAAAGGTAAATGTAGTCACAATACAAAGTTTTTATTTTATTCTGGCTTTACGAAATCAATTTGTTATAAACATAAACCTTAAAACAAGAGCTAGAAAAAAAACTGGCTGAACTTGCTAATGGATAGTCAGGAGAAAGAATTTGGCCTTTGATATTTAATATACACAGTTGCTTGCAAGATATAGTATTTTAATAACACTTTGGGCACAGAGTTGCGTGTCAAAGATTTTACAAATTGTACTTGACTGGCTATTTATTATCTTTTTAGCTAAATTCAAAGTCAAATATTTCTGTATTCAAATAGGCACATAGATGACACTTAAACTAAGGGTTCCAAACGCGCCCTGGCCCTGGTTTAGCACAATCTTTGAACTTTTTAACAGACATCTTCATAATTCAACCGGTAGTTAAAGGAAATTGTATACCTTTAAATGAATTATTTATTTTATGTTGTGTAGTGTATATTGCACTGTAAGTTTATTTTTGCTTTTAATGTTCAAATTAAATTAAATGTTTGTTTCTCATTTTTTTATTCACTATATTGCACAAGAAAAAAAACGGTTTACACCGGTTTACTCTTCAGACCGGAGCACAGAATTGCAACACAACTACTTGGGGCAGAAATAAACATGGCGGTAGAACTTCCCCGGATGAACTCTGTCACAAAATGCCCTACTACTGCAATAACTTTAACATCTTCATATTTATCTCTCAATGACTCTCTCTCGGACCCATTTTATAGATTCACCAAACGTTCTTTTCTGCAACACGAAAACAGTGTGTCGTGTTGGAAAAAAGGATGGTATATCAGCAGCGTTACCCCATAGTAAAATTCCATATTGTGATAAAATGCTGTGAAAGTAACTAAATTAAACTAGCCTAGAAGTTTCTATGTCTGAGCTAAGATATTACTCTTTATATTGAGAAAAATTGTTGATAAATAATACAAATCACAGGAAACTGAATTGCAAATATAAATTCTTAAAATGTCTAGCGCTTACTCAGCTTGAATTTTTTACCCAAGTGATAATAACTGTTTCATATATTCTTGATATGTTACATCAGAATAGACAGCACCACACGAGAGGTGTCACCAAAAAAGAGCCAGAAATTAGAAGACCTAATTTAACGAAATCTAAATTTATTATCAAAGACTAGTTTTGTCACAATAAGAGACTAAATAAATGACAAGTTTTTCATATTCAGATTCAAATTTTAACTTCAAATTTCACTAGTTTATTATCGAAAATGAAAACATATTGAAAATCGCTAAGGTGTTCGATTTTATTGCAAACTAGTTTATATACCTACGTTTGATATATCAATTTGATTGTTAGTCAGATCGCCCGCTGTCAATGTGATGATGAATATTCATCAACTAATTGGTTTTACGAAATTAGATACAACAATAGCATAGTCCCGTGACTCTGGTCTGGTTGAAATCATTGTAACGTGACTCTATTGTTCATGTTTGCTAACTAGTAACTATTGTATTAAATGCATCGTAGAACACGATAGTCACACTTCAACACCACCAGATAGGTGTCTTAACCTTCTTAAGAGAGTGTCATGACCGGATTTGATTACAGAACTTTGCAAAACAAATCGCATACGTAAATACTTCGTAGCTGTTCCGTGCAGTTACAATTTTTAGTTCTTTAAATAAATTTAACCAAAATAATCAGCAACACCGACGTGCTATGTAATATTTTACTTATACCTATTTTTTATTTTATTTTTTTAGAAAATTAACTAACAGAACCCTAAAAAATTATGTGAATTTCACAGGTGCCTTAATAATAATAATAATTCAATTTCATACAAATCGCGAAAATGGCGATTTGTATTAATAAAAAAAAAGTTGAAATAAAAGGTCTCTGGGTTATTTGAATGTCGGTAATAATAATTGTATATCTACTACATTTTTAAACAGACGGCTGACAGAGGATGACATAATTTTCCGGCGAAACCAACCTGCGAGCTAAAGGTGAATCAATTTGCCTTAGGGTGCCATTTTCATTGACCGATCGGAGAGGTATACGAGGTCAGGGAGATAACTAATAAAGCATGCCAATCGATTGCGGCTGGTGAATTTTGCCCCACACCTTGTGTCGCTGAAGAATAATTTAAAATTTGTCGAATTCCCAGGGCATACTACAAATCCTGATAAGGTTTTTTTCACCTTACTCTCTTCTTACCTCATAACTTTCTGAAGTATCTTGTCTAATGATGGAAATCTTTACACAAGTTTAACAAGTATTTTTAGGTGGTTATAAAAAGCCAACAAGTGCCAATCAGACAAGCGTGCCAAATGTTCTGTATCTTGAAAACTTATTATTATTCGGACGGAACCTCATAACTAAGTTAGTTTGTAATTGTTAAAGGGTCTACATGTGTTCGCGATTATTATGATATTATGATGTGATAAAAATCAAGCATTATCTATAATTAATCCATATTTTATTATATTTAAGTTTACTGCGGCCAAAGTAACAATAAAATGGCTCGCTTTTTTGATCTATTAGGTGCTTAAGTTATTTTGAAGATATTTTTGTTATTTTAGAAGCAGTCAATATTACTTGACGTTTAACTAGATAGCAAATATCACAATCTTGATATGAATTTCGCTATGTCTAAGAATTTAACGAAATTCCTGACTTCGTAATATTCCCGCGATATATATAGTCCGGCTTATGTCAGCTGCACACTCTTCTGTTTGTTGTTTATTGTTATAAGGTACACAAAACAGGTGATAACTAAAAGTAGATCTAAATATAAGTAATAAAAACTTTTGTTCTAACCTACAACAACACACAACTTGGAATTAAATTAAACAAAAAGTAAAGATAACAAGAGTTGAAACGAAAATAGAAAGAAACACTTACAAAATAATATATATATATATATATAATTTCCCTACAAATTATGTGGAATAGTGCTTCATTATTTGATTTTTAAAAATATTTATCCTTATATTTAATTGAGTCGGGTCTTTTGCTGTGTAGCAATCTTATTATTGTGCAATGTAAATGTGCCCTTGTGAAAGTAATTACGGCCTATAAATTGTTTTGCATTGACGCTACTAGACCACATTTACCGCTATTCTATAAAATTAATATCCTGATAGAGTAATTCGTCGGTCTTTTCCCAGCCCAGACACTGGGAAGTTATTTGACATACACTATTAAGCGAAAATAATAATCAATTTTAGGTACATATTTGGGTATTATAATTTAGACCTAATCTTAGGCATCTGTCTTCTTCTTCTTTTTAGTCGTTTCAGTCTTGACAGACTGGTCGTGGTCGTCATCTGGGTGTTGTGGCTCGCTTGACAATACTTCGCCACTCTTCTCTAACGGTTGCCTTTCTTGCGCATTCATGTAGAGGAGCCTCGATTGTGGCCTTTACTTGGTCCGTCCATCTCATCGGTGATCTTCCGCGTGCTCTGGTACCTTCTACTTTACTTTGAACCACAAGTAGCTCAATGGGCAAGTCATTACGCCTGGACACGTGACCGAAGTGGCATCTATCTAGATAGCAATAATAAAAGGCCACATTTTTTAGGTTATTTTTACCCAGTTAATGGCCACAAAATAAAGATCTTTTATGCAACACTTCTGTATCCCCGTTGCACCCGTAATAATATGGCACTCGTATAAATGTAGCATAACAAAACATGCTCGATCCCTAACATGCAGAGTGTATAAATTGCCGTTATCCTTTTCATGTTGATTGTCGCAATTCAGTGTGTGGGTTTTCTGAGTCGCAAGGCTATTTTCGGGTTCGATTGCCACAACTGGAAAATGTTTATCTGATGAGCACGCACGTTTTTCGGTATGTGAATATTTATGTAAATTATTGATAAAAATATTCATCAGTTATCTTAGTACACATAACACAAGCTACGCTTACTTTGGCATTAGATGGCACTGTGGCAGTATATTAATTTACTTTATTTATCTCTCTAAGTACATAAACAGAACGAACATCCTTACAACAACAAGGCGTACAAACCCCATTTGTATGCCTTGGGGCGGGTGCAAAAAACTTTCTTAGTTAAACGTCTTCACAAAGTTTGTAAAAAAAGATTCAAAATTCATTTATTTTAAGTAGGCCCGGTTTATAAGCACTTTTGAAACGTGTATTGTTTATTAAAAAAAAAGTCAGTAGTTTAGTCTATATTTATAAAAAACAGTAAAACCTTTCAAAATGAAAATTTAAATTTTCATTTCTAAATAAAAAGAAAACACACACGTTCATGTTTAGCTCCGCTTATTGGCATTTACCTCTAAGTGTTTGTCTCTTAATATAACCGAACGATAAATCCTATTATGACGTCATCAAATCAACCCATTACAGGGCACGGTTCTCCTCCCATAATGGATAGAATAGGAGCATGTCTCAGTGCGGATTGGTGGTCTATTAAGAAGTATAATAACGTATTGGAATATTAATTTACTAAATTATGTTAATTTTCAAAAATCAAACTATCTTAATATATATAAATCTCCTGTCACGATGTTTGTCCGCGATGGACTCCTAAACTACTTAACCGATTTAAAATTAAATTGGTACACCGTGAGCAGTCTGGTCCAACTTAAGAGATAGGATAGCTTAGATCTTTAATTTTAGTCGCAATTTTATTTTATTTCAAATTATTTGTCTATAATTAATTGGCAGTCACATGTTATATATATATACTACTATACTCATTTAAAGCTTAGCGATACTGAATACTTTAAAAACAAAATCAAACGCAGACGAAGTCGCGGGCAACAGCTAGTTGTATTATATATTACACTAGTTGTACCCTGCCACGCTTCGCTGTGGCACATTTTTATGGTTGAGAAATGAGAAACAAAACCAAGAATACATTACATATGTCAGCGAATGTTTTTCTCGCTTTCGACAGATGGCGCGGTCACTGGTACATCGATCGTTAAAAAAATCTGTAGTTTCGCGGTCGCGAATATGTGACTGTTGCAAAAAATAGATAAAACAATCCTTGATGCGGATTAAATCTTATGATAAAATTTCAGCTCGATCGTTGCAGAACTTTTTGAGTTTTTGAAGACTACACAAACCAACATAACATTTTTATATATATAGATTGAGGGTAAAGTATGTTTTTACCAGCAGCATTAACGACAAGGGCTTGCCGCAAAGTGATTAAGCGTTATGGTACGATGTCGCGTAGTTATAATAGTTATTAAGTCATGGATTTCGCAGAAAGCAGTATCTACTCATCGAAATAAAAAAAATAAAACTGCTAATAAATCATTGAAGTGAGAAAACTCGCATCCATCAAAATTGAAATTTAGGTGGCACATCCATTAATATCATTGTATTTTTGCCACTCGGCCAGGAACGCTACAAAAATATAAAAAAAGTTATCTTTGCATTACATTACATTACACATTTTGTACATTTGGTTCAATATTTTTCATAGCACTACTTTGTCGGGATTTCAACTTCGAATTTTGTAACAAGTTCAGAAACTTATGGCAACAAGTTCAAATTCACGGAGAGCTTTTCTCTTGCCAATTGATTTCATCATCCCTTCTTACAATATATTGCTTTTCTGGACTTTAACTGTTGTATAGTTCTTCAGATAATTCACGTTATGATGAACATAAATTCAATCACCATTATCATCATCATCATCATCATCATCAACACGGCCCACAACGGTGCTCAGGTCTCCTCTCAGAATGACGAGGGTTTAGTTTACAGTATGTTGGCGAAAAGCTCACTGGTAAAGTCCACATTCCTTTATGAACTTAATGGAGAACTCTCAGGCATGTGGGTATCTTCATAATCTTTCCTTCACCGTTAAAGCAAGTGATACTGAAATGCTTAAAAACGCACATAGCTCCGAAAAATTAGAGGCGCCGGGGTTCGAACTAGGTAACTCCTGCAAGGCTATAATCTTATTGCTAAAGCTATAAGCGCCCTTTTTATTCATGTGTATAATATAAATTTTAATAAAAAAGATGCAGAATGGTATGTTACTAGATCTGGCTGGGATAGTTCGCCGGTTCATTAATCTGCCTCCCCAACATCCACCCACCCTCGGCTGGGGTCTGGGCTCCCCTCCTCGGGTAAATCCGCCGGCCGGTTCATTGCGTCGATAATAATAGATTCATACTGCGTAACACACATTTTCAATTTTTCAGATAGCGTGTAAGGACAATTTTGTTTTAGTTACATGCAAACTTTTTTATTGAAGGATTATTTTTAAAACAATGATATTTGTTACAAATATAATATAATATATAGACTAGGCTAACTAAAGTTGTTTAATTAGCCTAGTGGTTAGACTTCACTTTCGTGGGGGCTTAGTTCGAATCCCAGCACGCACTTCTAACTTTTCCAAGTAATGTTCATTTTAAGCAATATAAGTAGGTATTATACCAGAATGCTAAATCGTTTGTCCGTCTTTCTTAGTAGGGTGGTGATAGCCAAGGGCTCAATCAGACCAGATTGAGTTAATTCAGGAATTTTAAATACTAAAATATATACTTGAGCCGGTGGGCCCTTCACTTTCCACTCATAAAGCAATTGGTAATTGCTAAAACAAAGTATTTGTTTAAGTGACCCACACAAGGATTAACGCGCCAGGGCCACTGGCTTTCCTGAGTTTGTTTAAGGCATTTTTTTTTTCTTGAAAACAATGTAAGAATAGTTCTAAACAAAATCCCCTTTGCGAGAATAACTAAATTCATATTTTGCCACGTTGCCGCTCGGATTTTTTTTGTGAGGCTCGATAAGCCATCCGAATCCTACCAGGCAGCTTATCGATTTTTTAACACAAATAACTTCGATTATAAATGAATGAATGAATTTCACTTGGTCGTTAGTAGTTATGTTTATATGCCAGTGTAATGTTAGCAATCAGAAGTAGTGGGACTGATCATAATATAATATGCCAATCGATATATTACAGATATTGTTCATTTTTAGTTAACACGATTACGAATCAAAGCAGTTAAGAATAATGTTTGTTCGATTTAATCTCATAAGTATGTCATTGCATGTTGCATGAGCAGACAACCGAACGAATGTCTGTACGAGAGTAATTGATACGAGGGTAATTGATTGGTACGAGGGTTAATGTCTGGGAATTATTATCCCTTTAGAGTTTAGTACAATATTATAACTAAGTTTTTTTTATTTTCTGATATTTCCCTTTTTTGAATTTGATTCGGAGGTATCGTCACACTGTATTGGTGCTTTATATCCAGTGGCGTGCACAAGGTTTAAGACCATGGTAGGCATAATTCAAAAACTTTTTAGAAAATGAAAAAAAAATCCTCCTAATTTACAAGTGATATAATTTTTAAGGGTAGGCAGTGCGTCTGTGCATGTATGAAATGCACGCCACTAATTATATGCCTAATTTTTAATAAAAAATAATTAATTTGGTTTAATAATCTGCCATTAATCAAGCTATACATATCAAAGATTCTATTATCTCCTTTACAGGAATCACTGTAAACGCAATTAAATGTTTTGCTCCGGTTTGTTATAATCTTTCATATGAAAAATAAAATATTTATTTATTGGACGCAGGGTTGATCGAGTTCGAAATGGAGGATCCTAATGTGCCGAGCCACGCAATCGTAAAGCTGAGAAGTAAGCAGCTCATAGACGCACAAGTAAGCGAGTTCGACGTTCCAGACGCACCTGCCAAGAAGTGACAGAAAAAAACATGAAAAGACAGCAAATAGTATAAATAACTTTTAGAAAACATTGTGCCGTTAATACCAATTAGTGATCATTAGCTAACTTTCTCGTAAAAGCAATGGCACAGCTACCCTGAGGCTAGGCAGAGCCCCGAGCATCCATTAACGATGTTTTCTCTAATATATAAGATTTTCGTGACACAATGTTTGTAACTATAAACTTGTTTTGCAATGATCATGTAAATATATAAGAAAGGTGTTTTCTTGTCTGTTACCAACATATATAGTTTCTTGACGTTTTTTTTATTTGTTGTTGGTAAGAATGACTTATCGTGTATTCTACAAAATTCGGAATAATATTGCAAGTGCATACATATCCTAGGTTTTTCCAGCGACTTCACCCGCATTTTCTTTTTCAAATCTAATATAACCCAACCAAATAACATTGCTCGTTAGTTTCTTACTTTGACGTATTACGACGGCCAATTGTCGCAGTTTGCAGCGACCTTACTTTCTGCGTCCAAGGCCGTCGGTTCGATTTCCACTACTGGAAAATGTTTGTGTGATGAGCATGAATGTTTCTTAGTGTCTGGGTGTTTATGTGTATACTCTAAGTATTTATGTACATTATTCATAAAAATATTCATCAGTCATCTTAGTACCCATAACACAAGCTACGCTTACTTTGGGGCTAGAGAGCGATGTGTGTATTGTCGTAGTATATTTATTTATTTGCTTACTATGGAAATAAGTAAACTCTTCTATAATCGTTCATAGTAGAATACACGGTTAAGATGTGCACGCCACTACCGCGGGCGGTAAGTAGTGAAATCAAACGAAACATCAAAAAAAAAATCTGAAACGCCTACGGATATTATCAGAGCATTGTTACGGAGTATCCGATATCTAGTTATTAGTAAAATTGCTATGATAATATCCGTTGGCGTTTCTGATTAAACATTACAAATTTTCCCGTCGTTAACGAAAGGTCGATAGGATTGTTTTTTTTTTCAGCTATCAAAAGACTACTATAATATCATGTCTATATTCCAAGAGTTTTATTATTTATTATTATTATTTAACGCTTTATTTGTACATCACTATGAATTTAGTAAAATAAAAGAACAATAGAAATACAAAGACAGAAGTAGTATACAAAAGGCGGCCTTATCGCTTAGTAGCGATCTCTGCCAGACAACCTTTGGTGTATTACACCGTTCAGATGCCTCCCGCCTTGAGTAGTATGTGTACCGCCAACCTGAAGTTTACTAAATGTTCACGTCTAAGGTACATTTTATTTTTATTCTCATTTTTGTTACGTTGACCTACTAAATATTTTGGCATAGGTTTGATGCTACTAAAACACTACTAATAATATATTGTTTCATTTGATTTCACTTCTTACCACCCGCGTTTGTGACGTTTAATAATTTTTCCCATCGACTGACAAAACATGGAGAAAAAATGTTGAGTTAAGTAACTTTTAACAAAAAAAAAATACTTCTTACTTATATATTTACATGAGCGTTATCATGACCTTTAAATCACATTCCATTGCACAAGAAGTTTATAGCTAAATCTTTAAAAAAAACACTGGGAACTTGAGATTATGATTATGGCGGAAAGAGCACATTTAAATAGCCAGCCTACGCCGCAAAGGTCTACGCAAATTACCAGCTTAACCCGTAGCTGCGTAGAAGCTACGGGTTTAATATGAAATTTAATTATGTCAAAGTACATGGACGAACATTATTAAACATGGATGGAGCGATAAGTAATATTTTTTTGAGTGCCTAAAGAACGAGTGTTATGTTTTCTGTACTTGTGTAAATTTATGTGCGTATGCATGTTCGTTTTTTTCTTAGTTACACCATAGCTTCTAAATGCCTTAACAGATGTGGATGTATGAGGTTCTCCTTCTATTATCCATAAGACATCCCAAGTGAAATTAGAGGGTAGTAAAATTTAGAAAAAACATCAGCTGCGCGTCATTTGCAAATTTGAAAATTCAGGCTGTGTTTCGCAGTCAGTTTCTTTAATTGTTTTAACTGATTCAAGCTTATGTCAAAAATGTTAATGAACGAGTAATAGTTCAAAGCTTATGGACGTTCTATTGCTGGACACACACCCTTCTCTCTCGTATGAGCATATACGAGTAGCTCAAGAGCATAGACCCACCACACTTAGGTAAGTTAGCCGTAAAAACTTTTTGCATGTTGCAAAAGCGCTTTTTGAACATGTACAAACGGATGTCAACTGCCATCTATGACCACGCCCGAGCCCTCTATTTGTACGGGAACGGGCAGTTGACTGCCGCTACATTTTTTTTTTAGCCGCGTATATCAAATTAGTTTACTTTGACAAAATGTTTACTTTGCAAGCAAACACGTTTGTCACGAATGGTTCGTTCGAAATTAAACAAGTGTTTTTTAAACATAAAATTTCGAATGGACATTTTATTTACATTTGAAGCCTTCCTGTTTATATTTGTTTTTATCACCGATATAAATGAACAAGTTAATTATTTGTTGGTAGGATACCAACACAACAACACTTGTTTGCATTTCACCAATTCAACATTTAAATAAATCTGCGCCTGATATATATATATAAATATATATTTATACTTACCTACACCTAAAGGATCTGGGATGAAATAAAGAAAATACAGCATTACCTACTTAGAACGGTTATAAAAAACACCTTCTGACAGATTAGGGATACCTTGATATATTCTTTTTTTTACTCCACTACAAGTTTGTTTAAATACTTATAATACCTTAATACCTTACTTTAATACCTGGCATTAAGTAATGATGCAGATGCAGATGTATGATAGTAGCGGGCTAACCTGTTAGGGGTTAGTTATGTTATACTCTACTTCGTCACGCCTGTGTCGGTAGGGAGGTGACTAGCCTATAAATTTCCAAATTGACCCTCCTGGGAATTGAACCCAGAACCTACCACATATAAGGACAGAGCGCTCACGACTGCACAAGGAAGGTCGATAAAAGTTAAAAATAAAAAGTTATCTTGTTCGCCTGCCTCATGGTCTTTTTAACGAATAGCTAAAAAATCAGTATTAGTATTCATAATTCATTCGATGAATCAGTAAGTGCAGTGGCGGTAGTATCCTACAAGTAATGAAATCATATAAATCACTTATGAATTTAGCGCTACTGTTTCCTAAAACGCTCAAAAGTGAAACTTAACACTACACAATAGTGCATAATATTCTGTGCGCGCGAGGCACAACTAATAATTACGTACGACGGCGTACGAACTGAAGCTATCACATCACATCACCTCATCACTTTGTTCCTCTCGCAATTATTGGTCTTAATCCTGGCTTATTATCGACTGCTCCCACTCATGAAGAACGATTGTTGACTGTAATTATTGTACTTTATTAAAATTAGTTATTAATATTTCCTATGGACCTATAAAGCTGCCTTGCTTTATGAAGCTCATACTGCGCAAAAGATATCGAAATAATGCGCAAAAAGAATCGTAATGCAACTTAACTTATAGGTCATACCTTAAACTAAATTATTTTTTATTATTTTGCGTTAGTTTGCAAATTCTAATGACGAATAATAACTTATATTGAAGAAACGTCATATCATAACTTCACAGAACCTAGCTATCTGTCTGTCTGCTATGAATTGGGTACAGTTTAAAAGATATGCATAGAAAATTCTTTGGGTATTTGAGTGGGTTTTCTGATAAAAAAAGCGTCTTTGGCACGTCGGTTTATAATATATCTGTTATTTATAGTCATTGTTTGTGATAAATATATTTTACGTAAACTATGCAATGGTTGAAAGAATCCTGGTAACAAAACTATTGCACTCATCGTAAGTGTTTGCTGTGCGTCTGTTAAGATTGTCGATCTTAATCATCTCTTTCTTAGGGTAGTTAGTACCTTTAGAATTTTAACGCTCGCAAATATAATATTTCGTCACAGTAATGGAATCTCAATAGTTGTTGTGTATTACATTTGTTTTTTTGTAATGTATTTGTGGTTTGTAATGTTCAAAATGTTATTTTCAATGAAATTTGTTAAAACAAAAATGCGTTGGTCATGTATGACTGAATGCTGGCGACAATTCAAATTGTATGTTATAGGTGATACAATAATAATATTTTTCAAATAAATATAAAGATGAGTTAAGAATATAAAATTCATATGCCTTAAGATTTTTAAGTTATGCAATTGCATAAAGTTCTTTTGAGAAATATTTTTGCGAATAATAATAATCTACCTACGAAAGCCAATTCATGTTAAATGTAGTGGATAATTTTGTAAAAATAAATTATTAAAGCCTACTTGAACATTTTTTATTATGAGACTCGTAAGTTTCTTATAGATAAACTTGGTAGAACGCTAAGAATGTTTATGCATTGTTTGATCACACTTCAACTGAGAGCACCTTTTTAATTTCAAAGCGTCAAAAATTACTGAATACCTTCAAACCACATTCCTCTTTTACTCAGTAGGCTTACATTCTTATATATCAGAACAATAGACAGTTTAATTTTTGCATCTCTTGTAAATCAGTTTTATTATTTATATTTTTAAGGGCCTGTACTCAATAAGCTAAGTGCATAATTTATCAGACTGCCCGTCGCAATCCGATTTCAGAGAGTAATATAAATTTCATCAGTGAATCGAAAACAAAAATGAAGTTGCACAATTATTGCATATTTCCCGAACTTATAGAGGGTAATAAGTTTACTGAGATGGAAATATTTGAGTACCTTCATTGAATTATAAAATATACGAGTGGTGTTTAATTGAGCGGATACAATTTCACAATTTGTATCCATTAATTGAACGGAATTTTGATAGTACAAGAAATTTATAAATACCACATGTAAATTTAAAACAAAGGCTTTAATTAGTTGCTCATGAAAAAAATATTTTAATAAGTTAAAGCAAACTGGCTAGTGTTAAAAATTGGTATGGTAAAAATAGTCTTTGATTTTATACATTATTAGTTGACCGACCTAACTTACTCCAAAATCTTCATATCAAAAAGTCAGTTTAGTACTTCTATCCTTTTCCTACTCTACTATTTTGATAAGAATGGCTCTATTATTTTTATAATTTGATCTAAAGAGGATTTCAATATAATATTAATGTTTGTATCATCTATGTGTACCATTTGACAGAGATAACTAAAAGTTAAACATGTCAATAAAATTTAAATAAATTGAACCATTTTAGAATCTGCATTGCATTGCAAAATTGAGTTCTGTGTTATACAGAATAGGGAAATCTTTTATGTACACATCCTTTCAGGGTAGTTCATTGTCATACTGTATCAAGACGCGCATGTCGCCCAAGTTCCAGCCAAGAATAATGAACTGGCAACGCAGCTACCGTGTGTTATATTATATTAATAGTAGTTTATTTTATTAATCTTTAATTATTTGGGACTTTTATCCAACACGGATATGCCAGCCCCATCATCCCTGAAGTAACTTAGGTTAATAACAAAAACATAATTATTAAAATAAAATAACCTACTTTAACAGAAATGTAACAGATACAATCTGTTATTGCTGCCTACGCAAAAATATCTCAACATATTTAATCAATGACATTATGGGCCTTACATATATATCTTTTGATTAGTTTGAGGTTTAAAAGGTTTATCTGTCATCGGTTGAATTGGTTTACAGATAAACCTTTGGTTTGGTTATTGACATTTCAAGAATAAGACAAACGATTGCAACAGCTTCCAACGTTTATTAGTAAGGAGATGGGTGTATCTATAGAAGAGTTGATATCAATATCGAATAAGTAGTTACATTCGAAAAAATTCAGTTAAATCATGGGCTTTCGTACTGGTATATTATTTGCATAGTACAAAAAACATCACCAATTATAAAAAAACTCGAACTGAATAAACATTGTACCTAAAATAGATAGTGTCGCGTTTGCTTTGATATACCGGCCGTTTGATGAATTTACATTAGGTTGGTCATACATTCCACATCAGCAATATTCAGACGTGAATCAAATTCTCCGTCCAAATATTAACATTTTATTTTAAATATGTCAGTATTCATCTGCAGGTATTAGTAATTCATGTGTTTATGTCGTGGTATGTGCGGGACGTGCATGTGTTCATACCGAACGCTTTCGATTGGTATAGTTACTAAAAGGGGTTTCTATTTGTGGCTAAAATGAACGTTTGTCGGCATGACACTGACTGCAGTATTTGCTTTACAAAATGCTTGTTCATGATTGTAACGCAGTAATATGATTTCATCTTATTTGGCAAAAACAATGATATGCTTTATATTCATTCCAAAAGTGTGACAAACGGAAGAATAAAAATTTAAAATGGTAAAAGCGGTGTAATCGAATATAAATACTTGATCTGTACATTCCATATTTTTTGTTTATCGTGAAAAATACAAATAAATCTCGTCATCGGATTGTATCTGTTTCAAAGCATTTTTGGACATTTTTGGACACCTTCAAGACAACGATTTCCTCTTGTCCTATGGGCAGGGTTAGATAATGTATAACATGACTTCTTTTTCAAACTTGAAGACATGCTTTTGTAGGTTAACATATTTAGCCTGATTGATTTCAATGCTTTTTGGAAATTTTATTGTGGGCAGATTAACTGCCACCATTCGGCACAAAGAGCTAAATTCGTATTCAGCTTTTACTATATTATATTACATTATACTATAAAAATCACCTTGTGACTTATATCCATTAATCGCCTTTTACCACATACACGACACTAGCAATGTATAAATGAAACAGCAGCCAAACCGGTAAGCAGCTCATCGGATTTTAAGTGATTATCTCCCATGAATATGTGCAGTAAATATTACCAATGCGTTGCCGAATTTTAAGTTATTTGATTTCCAACACTTGAATAACCCCGCATTGTAATCTCTATGAAACACCTAAGTGAGGAGATTTTTTGTAAAATTTCCAATTAGATGTTATCAAATTAGATGTTCAAATTGGAGGTGAGGATGATGAGAACAAATTCAACTTAATGAATAAACAAAAATACCTCATACGGTCAGAAAACCGAGATGGTGGTAAAAATTACAACCAACTCTACTATTTTAATGAACGTAGATATCGTTATAATTCTCTGAAAGATGACATATGGAAAGGAACAGCAAACAAAAAATACATAGTACAATTTGTGGATAAAGTGCACAGATACATATTTGCGCCAACTTGTTTACATGGGTCCTCCAGGCTAATCAAAAGCAGCAATTTTCTCTCTGGCATCAAAAGCGTTAGATTGACTCGTACCAACGTAGCCCTTTTAGTAACGGGTATATTTGAAATTTGTATGAGCATTGCTGTATCTGACGAATTTGCGAATAATTATGGCTAGCTTGCAGTCAAAAGTGTCCTTTTCGATACAATGTAATAATGTTGATTAAGAATATTCTATTATGTATTCGTAGTCAGTGTTTGCTTATACCTTTTATGCATACTAAAAATATGTAGACCTATTTTAATAGCTCCTTGTTGTTTCGTTTGGCTCAATTTAGTGGATGATTATAAAAGATAGAAACGGAACGGGTGAAAAATGTAATAAATTTAAATGGGTCATATTGTGTGGGAATAAGTCGTACGAAATTTATCGGATTTAGTTTATATTAATTTTGCAGTATTGATTTTTAATTTGTAGCCACACATGCAGCTAAACACTGAATGACTTAAAATCAATTCAGCTTATATGTATCCTTTAACGCCTCATATTCGACTCTACAGAAGCATCGAAGTCCCAAGCTTTAGTATGTTTGCTTAAAAAGTAAAGAAACGGCGAACAAAAAGTACAGCTGGCTGTTTTATTTGTTAGACGATCGTTTAAAAAAATCGCATTAAAATTTTAGATCCTAATAGTTTTGCGAATCCAATTGGATTTTCATTTAATAAATTATTTATTTTATTTCTATTAATACCTTCTTTAAATGATAGTTTTTATCAACACATAAACATAGAGAATTAACCAGTCACGCTGCTCCTATTTTACTTTAAAGATTATTATCACACTTTAGTAATAAAAACCGATGGTTGACAGAAAAACTCAATATTTTATTTTGGCACGACCTGGGAATCGAACCCATGGCCTCGCGATCAGGACCTCGTGATCCGTAGTCGAACACACTAACCTACTGGTTAACAATGAGGCATTTATTTTTTTACGTTAATCGACTAGCGCTTGACCACAATCTCACCCGATGGAAAGTGTATATGTTGTCTAAGATAGGAAGCGCTTGCCTAGAAGATGCCTATTCACTCTTGTTTCAAAGATACCCAGGTTGTAAGAATTATTAAACACCGAACTCTGAAGGGTGTTCCAAACCCCAACCATCCGTATATTTTTAGTACATTGACAACATAGAGAAAAAAATCGGCTGGTTTTTGGTTAAAAATATATACTAAAAAGGACAGTACTAAACTTTTTTTAACCCGGCGAGATCGGGCAGGGTAAATAATACCCGGCCACTCAGTTAAACAACTATATCTTTTCCATTTCGTGCTGAATCCGATTGGGGCGCTCAGTAGCTGGAGGTAGGAGGATCTCAGCTATGCGTGCGCCGGCACGGGAGTTATACGTGCGCAAACGTGCTCTGGGCAAGTTTCACCCTGCCACATAGCTGTTGAAACTTTTTTTTTATTACATTGTTTTATTGTAGTACGAGTACCTAATTTGTTTCTTTTAGGTTTTTCTTCAAAATGGACGACGAATGTATCATATCTATGTTAGAGGATGTACTAGACAATTCTACCGAAGAATCAAATTCTGAATTAGAGAACGATCACTGCAGTGATCATATTAGTAGCTCTGGTACGGAACAGGGAGCTAGTAGCGTGGAAAGTATACTTACAGCACATACAAATTATATATAAGAAAAATATTAATTTAGTTTTCGTTTGTTTCTAAAGTTTAAAATTCATGGTTTTAGTTTTTTGTTTCCTATAATTTGTAATAAAAATAATAAATGTATAAGATTAAACAAATTGGTTTTTATTTAATCAATTAAACAATATAACAAACTTATGAACAGATGTTGAACTTTCAATAAATTTAATGAACTGAACAAAATAACCTACTTTTTTATCTTTGGGTGAAATTTACCCTGCCACAAAGTCCGTGTAAGTTTTTTCACCACATTCTCGCCGGGTTAAACAGTACAGTAAAAAGCACTTGTTTTAAAGTATTAATGTCGCGCGGGCGATGCGACTTAAAAAAACGATACAAATTGCGCGGAACTATTCACATAAGTACTCTCGCATGTAGGCGAGAGAACGAGAATACAGTGATGTACGTAATCACATTAAATTTGCCTGAAATGTTGGGGCAACCTAGACTACCTACGATTAGCACACTCCCGGCAAAATATAGAAACGGACAGGTGGGAGTGCTTGAATTATTAATTAGAGATCCGTTTATTAGTAGAGAACTATACAAAGATTTTGTAGGTCACTCATTTATTCATATGCAGCAGTCTAAAGTTATTTCGAGACAGCTTCCCGGTCTGGTCCGGTATTGGTCAGTATTTTTGATTTTGTTTCAAAGGTTGTCACTTTTCTGTTGATTCAACATTCAGTTTTATAAATAACAAAGTTTGACTCTACACTGCACTTTAAGATAAGCAGTTTTTTTAAAAAAGTGTTTCAATTTACAATTTTAACTTTAACGATAAACTATATTTATTAATATAAAAGTAAGGTAAGTGACCTAAGGAATAAAAATATTTATTTTTAAATTTCAATTCACTCGGGATCTTTTTTTTTTCGGATGAATACTTGCGGATAACGACCATGAGGGGTTAGCTCGCCATGAGAAAAGCCCCAGGGCTCGACGACATCGGGGGGAGTTCGGGATCTATAAAGACCTATCTGAAGGAGATGACTTCAACCATTACGATACCATATTAGTATATTATAGTGAAAACTTACTCGTCTAACTTATAATACACATAAAAAAAATCATTAAAGTTTAAATTTGAAGACAAATAAAGGCTTAGCTATTTTTATCAAGATGCTGTAAAAATAGCGGTGAAAGTCTAGTGGTTTCGGAAAGCCTAGTTCGATCCCCTGGCGTGCACCGCTCACTTTTGGGAGTTATGTGCGTTTTTAATCTAAATCAATTAAAATGTCACTATTCACCGTGAGAAAACTTGCATCCTGAGAGTTCTCCATAACGTTTAACGTTTTACCAATTCGCACTTGGCCAGCGTGGTGCATTACGGTCTAACCCCTTCTGATTCTGAGAGGAGATTCGTTCCACGTAGTGGGCCGGTAATAAGTTGCTCATGATGAAGATGAAAATAAAACGATTCTCAAATCAACGTATGAATCTTAAATGTTCAAGGTACTTTCTGTACTCGTTAATACATGTCTTTTTACGCCATTATGAAGTAGTGTGCTCGCGTTGACGTCTAAGTTTGAATTCTTCCATTGTCCAAATAATCAAAACAATGTAAACATATAATCGTTAGACCATGCAAATATTCAGCTTCTATAATATATTTTAGTGATCGTAATACTCGAGAAATGTTTGATTTATCGACTTGATTTTTTTACACAACATTGCATTTTTCGCGAAAAAGTTAAAAAAAATATGCAATTGTTCGGAAAAGATAATAATAAAATAAAATAAAATAAAATCATTTTATTTCAGGTCGGGGACCCATATACAAAATTTAACACAAAATAAATATACATATAAGACAGATTTTAAAAATAAACACAAAATAAATATAAGACCGATTTTAAAAATAAATAAATAAAGAGAAAAAAAAAATTAATCAAAATCTACAATTAAAAATTACAATAAATTAAATTTCAATTAAAAAATAAATTAAATTTCAATTAAAAAATAAATTAAATTTCAATTAAAATTAAAATCCAACTATTTTATATCATTTCGTGTTTGGAATCTGGTGCACTTTTCGCCAATGTTTAATAAATACGCTGTCAGGGGATGCCTGAGCGACGATTCTAAGGAGCTTATTGTTGGAATTTACAAGGACTTCCCAGAAACTCGCATACCTCTTACGGAGCACAGCGTAGAAGTCGGGGACTCCGGCATCGGCAAACATGCCCGACGCACTGCAGTACCTCGCCTTTTTTAACAAAACGCGGAGCGCGTCGTTGTACTGGACTCTGAGGGTGTTAAAGGATCTTTTGGTGTAGCTGCTATAATATTTGCTTGTGATAATTTGCTTTGTGATTTAATAAAATGTACTTTTAAACCAGTATCGGTTTTTATACACAGCTTTTTAATGCAAATTTAAAATTACGCATAGATATATCTCAAAATGTTAATCTGATTAATGATAGTAGTAATACTTAAGGTTGTAGTAGTTTATCTTTTTGCTACGGATAGCATTGTTGTGTTCCGGTCTGAAGGGCGTGATTGCCGTGAGTGTAATTACATGCACACGAGGATTAACAATTCGGGTGGATATAGGGTGGCACGTTGCGGCATGTATTCCTTCCATGCCATACTTAGTGTTGCCCTGCATATAGGCGGGGGTTTTCTATTCAACATGATATGGTCAATCTGCTTTGTCTATCAATTATTTATTGAAGGGAAACACAGTGAAGTGGAAAAAAAAAATTCCGTCACATTTTTCGGTTGCGCCATCTATTTCTAATACATTCAACACATGGGTGTGATTGTGGTATGTTATTTTTTAAGTTATTTCAGGTTTACCTCAGTTATGATTGTAAAAATGTAGTATTGTGTATAATATATTAATATGACTGTTAATCAAGGAAACATCAATTAATTGTAATAATCTATACATAAGTATAAGCAAATAAGAGTGTCTGTTTTGATATTGAAATAACTGTTTTTTTACTACATGTATATGAATATAATTATGGGTTGGGGAAAAAGTCTTTTCGCATTATAGTATGTATGAACTTGTAATAAAATCTATGTGGCTATACTATTTGTATCTGGCTGGTTTTGGTATCATTAAAAGTTTAAATTTATAAGATAGAGAAGATAATTCCAAATTCAAATTAGGAAAATGTGATATTTTAATTTGTTTTTCGTACTGTGAAGATGAGTGAAGCTAATGAAGACATTCAATACATTATAAATTTTACTATGAAAAAGGCAAAAATGCAAAGCAAGCCGCGAAAACAATTCGCGATGTTTATGGACATAGTACAGCGTCTGTGAGAGTAGCACAAAAGAGGATGCGGGAACACGGTTTCGTTTGGTGCCTCATTCAAATTGGTACCAAAAACTAAGTTTTTATTTTTAAAGAAAAACGTCTAAAATCCCAAGCCTTAACTTCGACGGTTAAAAAATCTTTTAATGCGATACATTAGTTGTATTATTATTTCCTTCATCTTTTTTGACTCAAAAAAAAAACAAAAGAGGTACGCAAAAACAAAGCATAACAAACCGAAAAATACATATTGTGAACAGTACCATCAATCAAGGTACAATAAGCGCGTGTGTCAAAAATAACCTTAATTCACGAACTTCATTTGCTTGTGACTCTGAAATCCGGAAAACTAGAGTTTTAATGCTTTTGGTAATATATTGTAATTATTAAACCCATCAAAATGAGATAAATTCCATGAAGGCACCTTATAAGTACAATGTGAAACCAAATCCCATACTACGTCCGGCATTCTCCTTCGGTTTACGGATAAAATGGATGCCATTTTTGAAAAGGTAGAGCAAGATCGGCATAACAGTAGTTACAAGGTAGCTGAAGAACTGGGAATTGACCACAGTTTCGGCGCATTTGAAAAAAACTAGGTACACAAAAAAGCTGGATATTTGGGTACCGCACAAGCTCACTGAAAGAAACCTAATGAACCGTGTACTCATTTGTGATTCTTTATTACGACTTAATGAAACTGAATCATTTTTGATCTGGTGATCTGGTGATCTGGTGATGACAAATAAATCATGTACGACAAGAACGTGCGAAAAAGGTCGTGATCAAAGTGGTACCTACATACTCTAGTAAAATGTAACTAAACTATATTAAAAAATGCGAAGAAACTTTTTCCCCAACCTAATATATACGGTACATACCACAAAATACTGTTTGTTTCGGCTAATCTCTGAAATGGCTGGACCAATTTTGACGGGATTTTTATTGGCAGGTAGCTGATGTTCGGTAAAAAATGATGTCATAAAGAAATTTTACTTCTTACGTGTGCACACTAATACACACGCACATTTTTAATATCACAAAATATTCAAAGAAACCAAATCAAAATTGACTAAAAAAATCATAATAATACCTTTGTTTATGTATCTAAGTAAAGACAATTGATGCACTACTATCTCCGCCCTTATCGAAATCCTTTTGTGAATTCTAATTACATTCCCGCTGTTCACAAAGCAAAGTGTGAAGCCCTCTAACTTAGAATTGAATAAGAAGATTTAACTTGAGGTAGGATGTTACACACAATATTTCTCGTGTCTAACATCCCACGGTTTCAATTACGCCTGAGGCATTCGACTTACCGAGACAATAGTTCAACAGGTGAGTTTCTAAACTGTCTACTCTTATTTGTACTAGCAGCTATTTGCAGCTCTGTCTTCTTATAAAGAAATTATAAGAAGAGAGCTGCAAATAGCTGCCGCTCTGATAATTTTGCGATGGCTATGGACTATTTAAGTCCAGTAACGAACAAACAGATTTTAATTATTTTGGTTATTAGTGTAGGGAGCTTGATTGGTGGGTGATTGGGTGGGGTTTACGTTGAATTTTTTGATTGTTTTCGAAGCTAACTTTTTAGTTGCTTTTTTAGTACATTACACCAGTATCTTATTTTGGTTTTATTTCACTACAAGTTAGCTCTTGACTACAATTTCACCTGCTAGTAAGTTTTGCTATTGTATCAAGCTAGCCTTTTAGCATGGCTGTTATATTAACCCATACCCCTAATAAAACCCTCCGAGGAGAGACCTTTAGTCCAGCAGCGGACTGTTCTAGGCTTTGAAGATGACGATGATACCCCTAATCGGTACCTACGCGACAACTACGCAAAATCACTTAACGGTACATGCATGTCGGTAGGGTGGTAACTAGCCACGTGCGAAGCCCAGTCCAGAGAAAAATTAGACATTATAAATTCGCAAATAAACCCTGCAGGGATTGAACCCGAGACCTCGCACTCATAAGACAGCGCTCAACTCTGCGGGAGGGAGGTCGGCAACTTCAGTGACCTACACTGTAAACTGAGTATACTCTCTTAGTAAACTAAGTTTACTGTTTATTTATACAAACGAGCTTTATCAGTGAAAGCAGGACAAACCAAAAAGCTCACTTTAGTTTTTATGATATTATGAGATGAGTTCTAAAAACATCAAAATCATTTTAGCTATACAGAACTAAGTTTTCTATCTCATAGGTACCGCCCATATTTCCGGAGTAAAATGTAACCTATATTACACTCCGGCCAAAACCTTCCAAAACTAAAAAGCTTTTAGGCTTTAATCCCTCTTTGTTAGTTTTAATTATCTTAGGACCAATCCTTGTGTGGTGAACATGAATGTTGCTCAGTGTCTGGGTGTTTAATACATATAATATACATAATATTATATGTATTTATTTATTTTATTCATAAAAATATTCATCAGCCACCTGACCCTCGCTACATCTTAGCTACGCTTACTTTTGGCTAGATGGCGATGTGTGTATTCTCGTAGTATATTTATTTATTCATTCTTCACATCAACCCATTACCGGCCCACAGCAGAGCTATATGTATTTATTTATTTTATTCATAAAAATATTCATCAGCCATCTGACCCTCGCTACATCTTAGCTACGCTTACTTTTGGCTAGATGGCGATGTGTGTATTCTCGTAGTATATTTATTTATTCATTCTTCACATCAACCCATTACCGGCCAACAGCAGAGCACGAGTCTCCTCCCACAATGAGAAGGGGTTAAAGCTGTAGTCCGCCACGCTGGCCCAGTGCGGATTGGTGGACCTCACACACCTTTGAGAACATTATGAAGAACTCTCAGGCATGCAGGTTTCCTCAGGATGTTTTCCTTCAACGTTGAAGCAAGGGATATTTAATTAGTTAAAACGCACATAACTTAGGAAAGTTAGAGATTCGTGCTGGGATTCGAACTCGGCCCCGAAAGTGAAGTCGAGCTCCTACCCAATGCGCTATCACCGCTTGTTCTTATTTATTTATTTAAATTGAAAAAAAAAATTGTATTTCCAGTCTAACAGCGTCGTGAAAATTTAAGGTATTTCGCTCTAGCAAAAATTAAAACCGGTTCCCAGCTCTCCAGCGAAATAAGTGTAATAAATAATGGTATATGTAAGCTATCTTTTTTTCGAAAAAAACTCAGTTTCGCCATGAGATGACCAGAGACATACATTTTATTTTATCAGCATTGTAGTGAATAGGCAGCGAATTTGTAAATGGTCAACAATAGGAGCGTGCAAGCCCTGCGGGGAATCTCGTATTGAAGGGTGCCGGAGCCGGCTAGACGGACAGTCGAGGTGTGCGGTATCTACCTACAATCCACTTCAGCACTTTTTGAGTGCAAAGCAAAAATCGTGAAACTCGCCTAAACGTCACCGCACAGTTCCCTTGAGCTATAATAATTATCTTTATTTGAAGACATTACATACATTTATAAAAACTTATATATAATTAAAATTCATTATTGTTAGTTTACCTTTCATTTTTTTAAATTAATTTATTTAAAATATCTATGTATCTATGGCAGTAGGTATGTTATTTGGCATACCTTCGTTTTACAGATCACTGTGAAAACACATGCAAGCCCACCCAGTGCTGCACGAATGTATTTTCTTGTTTTTCCGATAGCGTATTCAGAATACCGTTGGAGGTTCCGCGCATTCTGCTCATCACTGTTATTTTCTTGATTCTGCCTTTTTTCTCATAATACAAACTGACATCCACACACATGAGTGCACGTACAGTTTTAATTTTATTCCACTACTAGTTTAGCCCTTGACTGCAATCTCATCTGGTGTTAAGTGATGATGCAGTCTAAGATGTTAGCGGGCTAACCTGTTAGGGAGTATAGTAGTAGAAACCGATTGAGGGTATTAATCGGTTTCTACGCGACATCGCACCGGACACTAAATCGCTTAGCGGCACGTCTTTGTCGGTAGAGTCGTAACTAGCCACGGCCAACGCCAGATCAGACCAGAAAAAATTCAGAAATTATAAATTTCCAAATTGCCCCGATCAGGATCGAACCTGAGACCTCCTATTTTAATTCACAGCGCTCACCGTTTGGTCAGGGAGGTCGTCTAAACAGTACTACCTTTTACGCAAATATATATCATTTAACTCAATTACATACAAAATTTGATTTACTTTGTTCTTTATTCATGAATGCCTGCACGTTGCATGAAAAATAATTTTAGAAAGTAATATATTAAATCATTTGCAATACTTTTCACAAGACTGCACCTGAACTTTTCATAAATATACAGGGCAAAGCACTGATACCCATCGCACGAGTTTTTACTTAGTTCAGGGATCAGTGCAACAACCAAACTTAGTATTAATTAAGCTATGTAAATAAATCATAATTTATGAACACATTTAAATCACAGTGAATAAATTTTTTTTTTTTATTAAATTATAATAATATATTTTATTGAAATCATTGTTTCGAGCTTTCGCAAAATCAGAGATGCACTATAGGAACGCGGCAACCGCATCAACACTCTAAAACCATTATTGTACTGAACGCGCAGGTCGTAGTAGGCCCTCCGCATATATTTTCACCCACAGACTGCACGTGTAAAAAGTTTTGCAATAAGCCCGGTAATAAGCCTTAACGTTTCAAAAGTGCTTATAAACAAGGCCTATTTGATGATTAATAAATGAATTTGAATTGAACATAATAGGTCTTTTCGCATTATAGTATGTATAAACTTGTAGTAAAATCTCTTTGGCTAAACGTATCTGACCGGTTTTGGTATCATTAAAAGTTTAAATTTTAAAGAAGATAATTCCAAATTCAAATTAGGAAAATGTGTGATTTTTATTGGTTTTTCGTATTGTGAAGATGAGTGAATCTAATAAGAAAATCGATACATTTTAAAATTTTACTACAAAAAAGGTAAAAGTGCAACGCCTTTCCATTTTAGTTATAACTGACAGTCCTCTCTGCAGAGCATGCATAGAAATGGAAGAAACACCGATACACGTAATGCTCCAATGCAATGAAGTAGCAGAACAAAGCGCAGCACACCTTGGCTCCTCAGCAACACTTCATGAAGCACTCGGTGACCTGGGCGGCCTGCTAAGTTTCTGGAGTGAGCTCGGCTGGCTGGAGTGATCCAGCGGGGAGCCGCAACAGTGGCTATACGTACAACGAGCGGTTCCAGACCAACCAAGTACGGAAAACTCCCAGGAACAGAAGAAGAAGAAGTCGTTTTTTTATTCCACTACAAGCTAGTCTTTGACTGCAATCTCACCGGATGGTAAGTGATGATGCAGTCATGCTAAATCCATAGCCTATCAACGAGGCATCGTAATGGAGCGCTAAATCGCTTGGCAGCACGTATTCGTCGGCAGGGTGGTAAGTAGCGACGGCCGAAGCCCCACCTCCCACCAGATAAGACTAGAGAAAATTCAGTAATTATTAATTTCAAAATTGCGCCCTCCGGGGATTGAACACGGCACGCAGTGTCTCATAGTCCCTTTTATTTATGAGACACTAAGATTTCTGAGGCTGTTATAGTTTCGTGTTGTTTAATAGATGTTCATAATTGATAAGTTTTAGCTGAGTGTGTCCGAAGAAGATCGACGTAAATAATTATGGTAAAGATAAAAATCTGCATATTTTTGTTAAATCTTTTCCACCTGTATGAGATGAATAAAGTAATTTGAATACTTTTTAGCTCCGGGAAATGTGAGTTTCATGCGAGATTAAAAATAACAGAAACAAAACAGATATACTCGCAGGTGGATTGGGGTTTGTTAGTAAGGTAACGGGATACGCGCCCAATTTAAAGTCTACCCTTTCGATATGCACTGTCCGCTACGCAGTGGATATTTTAATAAAGCGCACCGCCTCTGTATTGATATAAACACAAAGTTAGTGCCTCAATCACTGCCCTTTGATGTCGCCAACGTATGCACAGTGAACTCTGGTATTGACGCATGTCAAGCTTCCACCTGACGGCACAATATCCGTTTATTCACGTTGGCTTTCGCTATCAACCAGAAATATCCGCTGGCTGCGATTAATTTCTAAATCCATATTTAGTTTTATATTTGTGTACTCAGTTTATGACAGCGGCCCCAGACCTAATAACGGCCGGTAGGTCAATAGCGTGGATTTGTAGTTCCAAATGGACGTAAGTACTCGTGATTACACGGGAATTAAATAAATATACTACGACAATACACACATTGCCATCTAGCACCAAAGTACGCTTGCTTAGCTTGTGTTATGGTTACTAAGATGACTAATGAATATTATAAATGCCAATGTATGTTTATTTGTTACGCTTTCACGCATAAACTACTAAACCGATCCTCATGAAACTTTGTACACATATTTTTGGAAGTGTTAGAAGTAATATAGTATAATTTTTATCCCGAGATTAAGCTCGGTTCCTTTGGGAGAGGGGATGAAAGTGTTTGACGATTTTACACCATAACTCCGACAAATTAAAACCGATTTATATTTTAATATGTGTTTAAATTTCCCCAAACTTTGTGTAGATCTGATGAATGTGGTTGGAGATTAAGGACAGAACTCCTCAGTGGACAGCAAACCCCTCATTTAAGGCGATACTAAATACTTTAAACTTTTTTAGAACTACATCTAAATTCAATGCCACATCAAAAAACAAAATCAAACGCAGACGAAGTCGCGGGCAATAGCTAGTATTTTATAAATAATATACATAAATACTTATAATATATATATAAACACCGAGACAATGAAAAGCATTCATATTCATCACACAAACATTTTCCAGATGTGGCATCGAACCCACGGCTTTGGACTTAGAAAGCAGGGTCGCTGCCCGCTGCGCCAAACGGCCTATACGGCAATAATTAATATCCAATCTATACTGTTTTTTATTGCGGCTAATAATTGAAGGAACAAGCAGTTAGTGAACCATATAAACAGCACACTGCACAGGGCATGCAAGCAACAAATCCTGCAAAGTGTTCATCTGTGTCCATCAACCTGAGGCATAGATGTGAAGGCTCATGTGCCTGTAATAACACCGGCACTCACGCCCTTTAAACCGGAACTCAGGCAGAAATAAGCACGGTGGTAGTACCCCCTCGGATAAAATCTGTCACAAAAAGCTCCACTACTACTAAATAAATTAATTAGTTAATAAATATACTACGACAATATACACTTCGCCATCTATCCCCAAAGTAAGCGTAGCTTGTGTTATGGATACTGAGATAGCTGATGAATATTTTTTATGAATATAATACACATAAATACTAATAATATACAGATAAACACCAAGACACTGAAAAATATTCATGGTCATCACACAAACATTTTCCAGTTGTGGGAATCGAACCCACGACCTTGGACTCAGAAAGCAGGGTCGCAGCCCACTTCGCCACTCGGCCGTCAAACACTACTACTTAATACTAAAGGACTATACTGTGCTAGTTTTGATATTTGTTTATTACAAATAGGAATACCTACTTATGCAGTTTTTTTAACGCTCTTAAACTTGACAGTTGTTGTCTGTTGACCTGTAGCACATAAAAAACATGGTTTATTACAGGTCTATATAACGATTAAGGAATATTAAGGAACGGCAATACTAAACCACAGTTAAAAATTGTTTTAATAATATAATAATAATAAAATTCAAGGTAAAATTACGTGACTGGTTGGTTGATAAATACTACTACTTAATAATAATACTCGGTAAGAGAGTTCTTGGATAATAAAATACTAGCTGATCCGTGCAACTTCGTCTGCGCCAATTCGATTATTACCAGAAAACACTTATAAAATGACATTTTCTAAAAATGAATCCTAGCTAGATCGATTTATCGCCCCCGAAACCTGTATACTAAATTTCATGAAAATCGTTCGTCAATTTATATAATTGGAATATCGAATACAAGAATTGCTCGTTTAATATATAAGATAATTTATTAAGATACTAATTTAATTTATATGTTATTTTTTAATTGACATTCTATGATTATAAATTTATTATTCCATACAGTAAAATTAATGACATTTATATAATTTTACATATTTTGATTTTGATTGTTTTGATGTTCTTTTAGTTATTATGTTTAAATTAAGATTTGAATGTCATAGATTTTGACTAAACATGTATACCTACAATGTTTTATGCAAATACAAGAATTGAATTGAGTTGAATAATAATAAATAAAATTATTGCCCAGAATTAATTATTATTTAAGATAGTTAAAAACCAACGACGACGTTAAGTGACGACCACGACTGTTCTAAAAAGAGCGACCGACTGAGAAGAAAATACAAAAATATAGTATTAGGTAACATAACAATGTGGCAATTGGCCGGAAACTCAGCATTATGCTGTACATTGGCAATGCTCAGTGATTTTCAGTTTGCTCCAGCATCCAACTGAACTGGCCGCCCGCTGTGCTTTTATAGTGTTAGTCCCAGACATTAGTGTCCAAAATCTACATAAAGTACATCTACATAGCGACGATCTCCACGCCGCAGCGGAGAGGCTTCTGCCTCGGCTAGTTTCCACCCTACTGACAAAGACGTGGTGTTGAAACTGATTAGGGTTTAACAAAACTGCCATACCCCTAAGAGGTTTCAACTTAGAAAGAACTTTACCTGCAGGTGAAATTGCAGTTAGCGTTAAATTGTAGTGTGTTGAGCAGAATGTTTAAGTGTTTTTTGGTAAATGTAAAGTATAAACACCATCTGCAACAATGAGATGCAGTAGCGTGTCGCCATTTTAGTATTCACTTTATACTAAGTTAGGCACGCTTTTTTCGTAGTTATAATATGAGGTACTCTACTTCGTTGGTAGCCTTAGTACAGATTTGCGCGCTCGCAATCGATTAGATGTTTTCGAGTGGGGAATACTTAAACATCGGAGTATAATGGATGTTATTTGCATTGTTTTAAAGCTTAAATATGCCTAAAATCCTTTAAACCGAGCTTTTGACAGAACGTTTGTAAAACGAAAATCAGAAGTACATAATTGGCTACTCTAAAACGAGTGATATTAGAACCATTTTACTGTGACAGTAAAGAGTTAAAAACTCGGAAACGAATCCTCAATTGCGAGCGAGCAAATCTTGTATTGAGGCTACTGTACCTAACTGAGCATCGACAGGAAATATCAAATGCGGCGGAACTGTTAGGGTAGCAACGAACAGTGGGCGTATTTCGAACTTCCCTTTCACTGGTTTTTTAATCACAGTTTCCTTTATTTTTGATCATGCCGTATTTATTTCCTATAAATGACGATCCTTTGACGAATATTTAAAAAAAATAGTTTTGATGGTTCACATTTTGCTTTCCGGATTCATATTCCGGATCATGGCCGCCCCATTCCATCGATTCCCACAACTGGAAAGTGTTTGTGTGATGAACATGAAAGTTTTTCGGTGTCTGCGTGTTTATGTGTTAATATTCATTAGTCATCTTAGCTAAAATGAACTTTTTATATGTATGCTTTAAAAACAAAAACAAATGCGGACAAAGCGTGGAACAGCTAGTAATATAATAGGTTGAGGAAAAATAGTATGTATGTATAACTTGTAATAAAATCTCTTTGGCTATACTTTTTTTTTATAGCCGGTTTTGGTATTATTAAAAGTTTAAATTTTAAAAGGATAATTCCAAATCCAAATTAGGAAAATGTGTGATTTTGATTTGTTTTTCGTACTGTGAAGATTAGTGAATCAAAGGAAGAAATTCGATATTTTTTTTTAATATTGCTACAAAAAAGGTAACAATGCAACGCAAACTGCGAAAAAAAATTGCGATGTTTATGGACCTAGTGCAGCGTCTGTGCGAGTAGCACAAATTTGGTTTAAACGTTTTCAATTCGGAAATTTTGATGTCAAAGATGCGCCTCGCTCTGGTAGCTCTATTACGGATAAAATGGATGCCATTTTTGAAAAAGTGGAGCAAGATCGCCATATCAGTAGTTAAAACGTTGCTGAAGAACTGGGAATTGACCACAAAACAGTTTTGGCGCATTTGAAAAAAAACTGGGTACACAAAAAAGCTGTATGGGTGCCTTCACGAGCTCGCTGAAAGAAACCTAATAAACCGTGCACTCATTTGTGATTCTTTATTTGGACGTAATGAAACCGAACCATTTTTGAAGAAGCGTGATGAACGTGCGAATAAGGTCTTGGTCAATGGCCGGTCAGACTTCACAGACTGTGGCGAAACCCGGGTTATCTCGCAACGAGGTGATGCTGTGAGTGAGGTGGGATTGGAAGCGCATTATTCATTATGAGCTGTTACCACCAGGCAGGACCATCAATTCTGAACTCTACTGCGAACAACTGACGAGATTAAAGCAAGAAGTTCAGAGAAAGCGGCCGGAATTAATCAACAGAAGGGGTGTGGTTTTTCATCATGATAACGCTAGACCTCACACATCTTAGCAACTCAGCAAAGATTAAGAGAGTTTGGCTGGGAGGTGTTAATACCTCCGCCGTATAGTCCTGACCTTGCACCTTCAGATTTCTACCTGTTTCGGTCTCTTCAGAATTCTTTAGGCAGTGTCAGTTAACATAACGAGAGGACTGCCATAACTACTTGTCGCGGTTTTTTTGATCAGAAGCCCAAAATTTCTATAGCAATGGGATTATGTCCCTACCTACAAGATGGCAAAAAGATATCGAACAAAATGGTACCTACATACTCTAGTTAAATGTAAATAAACTATATTAAAAAACGTTTATAATTTTCTTAAAAAAATGTGAATAATCTTTTACCCCAACCTAATGTAAAACTTCGATTTGATTAGTTTAGCTGGTATGGACTAGGTAACCTTCACGGTAACTATGCTGGGATAAAAATGATATTACATCCGTGTACAGGATGCAAACTGCGAGTACCTATACTTATCTGCGGAAAATTTAATCAAGATCGGACGATTGTGCCGACGCGATCCACCCGTTCGCCCGGTTTGCCCGGATGATTGATATCGTATAATATCCTACTAATATTATAAATGTGAAAGTGTGGATGTTTGTTACTAAATCACGCAAAAACGGCTAAACGGATTTGGTTGAAATTTGGCATGTAGCCATGAAAAAGAACATAGGCGATTCTAGAAGTAGTTCCCGTGGTAAGATTAAAAATTGTTAACGAGCGAAGCTTTATAACCAATTCTGTAGATAACGCAGACGAAGTCGCGGGCAGAAGCTACTCATTAAATAAGTATGCTTTATATTCCATCAAATTACTTTCCGCTTTTTGTGTCCCGCTGCTATCTCAAACTGATATTATTTTTGTTATTAGATAAATTAGCATAAGACACTCCTTTCTTGTTTGAAGTTTGGATTCATATTATTTAGTTTTTAATTATTAGGTATACTGCGTTTTTTTTTAATTCCTCGACTCGACTCCGTCGTAATTGTGGCATAAATCAACAAACGTGCTATCTTAATAATGTGAAAAAGTTTGTATAAGTTGACAATAATATGCAAAATCTAAGTCCACAAAACTCTGTAAGCACTGTGGCTAAGTTAATATAAAGTACTGTCTATTAAAGATTCGTTAACACACTGTACACTTCGTGACGTAGCAACAGTACTTACATATTAACTATAGGATTACCTATAATATATTATTATACTATAATTTTGGGCATAATATTAATGATAATTCTAAGCATATTTATTTTGCAAACTAACCACAGATGAACATTTATGAAAAATAACTTGAAAAACCCTATTTAAAATCTTACTCGTAATTTACAGGAAAATTATGACGGTAATTAATAGCTATGGCAACAGTAACAAAGAATCGCTAAAATGTTGTATTTATCTAATGATATATGATTCATATAGGTACTATAAGAACGTGCATTTTTTTAATCGGTTTTTTTTTCAATAAATAAAACTGCACAATCTAGCGATCCGCCATGATAGAAATGCGGATTCAAAATCATAATATCACGTGACGCCGTTTTTCACGTCACGTCTAGCATAAATTTATACCGCTTGAACTTAGAAAATCTCTACGTATATCAAGTACCTACGTTGTGATTGCAAACTATATAATAATCTTTAGCTACAGAACAAAGACTTACTAAAGCTCTTATTTGACTAACGTCCGTTTTCTATATTCAATCTATGTGTAATCAAAGATGTTATGATTTTTTAAATCTGGATATTTGACAATAACAACGTTGCTAAGTAATAAATTAATAGATTGCGGACAGATTGAACGTTGAAAATGGATGGATGACGACACGAGTGGGGCCGTGACACCCGGCGAGCATTTTCGAGGGAGATATTTTGAAGTTATACTTCTTTTGGCACGTTAGGGAAAAATGGTGAGAGTAAATTTTTACGCGGTGCGCGCACACACCGTCACTATAAACCGACATCATGAAGTGAGATATAGTCAACATTTCAGTTTTTCTAAAAAAGAATTGACAGTTGACTTTCAATATTTTAAACAATACCTTTTTTCTATTCTAATTTTTAGTGTTTAGTTTCTTCTACAAACGTACAATAAGGCGAAAGATAAAATGTTTTAAAAGATTTTTACCTTGTTACGCCGAAGAAGAATAACTTCTAACGCGTGTACATAAGTACACGCACGTTTTTAATTTTTTTTTTTAAATACAACCTGCAATTTATATTACACAAAATTTATATTACACAAATTAAACATATAATTTTTGAAACAAATAAGATATTTTTTGGATATAGTATATACTTCCGAACATCACAATCCAGTTTTTCTCAATTATTCATCATGCCTATTCTAAGTTACTAGGTAAATTAAATCAAGAGTGAAGGGAATCGATATAATTTCAAAAAAATCTCATCTTAACCGTGCCATTCACTTGACCAATTTTCGTACACAAGGTTGATAAGATAATTGAACAAAATTTGGCTGAAGGGTTGAAGCATGGGGGAGCGAAATCATGGGGCGGCATAATTTGGCTGCAAAACTCATGGTACGAAAATCGCGATGGTGCTAATTGTATAGGTGGCATTGAGGAGTATATCAGTCCTGTTATAGTACAATACTCCACCGAATTAGCGTAATCATCCAATCATTTCATTTTTCGGTTACATTAATTCGGCGATAAAGGCTCAATAATACTAATTCTTAGTACGAGTAAATAAAATGATTGAAATTATTTAGACATGTTCGACGTAGGTACTCTATATAGTAAAATTGATGGCGTCCATCCCCGAGCCCGCTTTCAATCCCAGCTATTATCACTAAAATGTGATAAGAACCGTAAACTCGTATTTGAGTGGTGTGGTGAGTCTCTGCTTTAAAAACCTCTTTCCTACTGGTTTTCATATTTTGAAAAAAAAAAACGGAGCCTTTATAAGATAACTCCCATATCTGATTGACTGTCTGTCCGTCCGTTATTTCGTTCATTTCCACCTGCCAACTTAAACCTATATAGCTACGGGCATTCCAAACGCGCCCTTTTATAAGAGCCCACAGCAAACTTAGGCGGGTAGTTAGAAGTTTAATTATAACATTAACAAACAAAATAAAAAATAAAGTGAATATTGATAGTTACTACGAGTTAATTTATTAAATTACCGCGAGTGCAGAACTGGTGAAGATTCCTTGAGATGTTTCTTAGAAACTTGCTTAAAGTTGGTCCAACTAAACAGATACATACATCCTCATATCTCTTTGAGTAAATTTTCGAGAGTTTGGAAACGTCAATTTCATTTAATTTAATTTAATTAATTTTACTACAAGTGTTTAGTACATATAAGTCCTACACTCTTCAAATCAAGAAATCTACTCTAATCCTCTGTTTGCGTAATATTTCGTTTTGAAATGTAATGAAATTAATTCCGTTTGCTGCCTTTTAGCAAATTGCTCCTAAGTCTCACTACAAAGTTTACCTCTTTCATAATGTCACGTATCTTTTATATGCTTATTCTGTGTGCGAGGTATTAAAATGCACAGCGAGAATCCTAAGTAATTATATTTATAAGAATGTGTTTTTTGATTCGTTTTTCTTCATCATTCATCAAGAGATATTTGTTGAGCTGGAGAGTAGCTTAGGCTACGTTTTATACCATTAAAATACAAAATTTGTATGGGATAGAGCTGAGGTTTTATTTTTCTTTTTAATATAATTCGCTTAAAACTGTGATAGAAAACATCGTGTGGAAACCTGCATGCATGGGAGGTCTCCAAAGGCGCGTGGAGTCTACTAATCTGTACTCTCTTAAGCGTACACGCTTACGCATTCGTCATATTAAAGGGGAATGAGGGATATAGTTCTCGCAGTACATGCGCGTGAAGCGGCGTTCACGTATAGTATTCACGCTTATCTAATTCTAATTTATGAAGAGCGTTCTTCAATCGTTGCATATTAGTTGGTCTGACTATATTTTATTCATTCGTACAGCACAATGCATTATTATAATAGGATACAAAAGCTGAGTAGAGCTCATTGCCAGGTAAACTAAGGATTACGAAAATTAATAAGAAAGCAATATTAGGCTACATTTTGTCACAATTTTGTATTAATTAGGGGTATCGGTTTAATATAAATCACATAACTTATCTCTGATAGTTTCAAGACTGCACACACTTACCACAAGGTGAGATTTTAGACAAGAGCTAACTTGGTAAGTGGTTAGTTTTGGTAAGGTAGGTAAGTCTGTAGTTTTGGTAGAAGATAAAGGTAAAAAAATATTATATATTACTGTCACTGCTAATTGGAATAAAGTGACTAACCATCTGATCGAGAAACACCACTAAAGTGGAGTGGTTTTTGATGCTTCAATTTTAGTCGTGTACAGGGTTTCTGTATGTTGCTAGTTCTGTGTTTGAGGCCTTAGTCCATCACGCCCTAATGAACTTTATGGGGAACTCTCAGGCGTGCAGATTTTCCTCGCAAAGTTTTCTTTTACATTTCACTTGCATTTTATGACTTGAAATAAATAAATAAACATACTACGATACACATCGCACCATCTAGCCCCAATGTAAGCGTAGCTTATGTTATGGGTACTAAGACGACTGATGAATATTTTTATGAATAGTGAATAACATACATAAATACTTATAATATACACCTATACCTACTTATACAAACACTCAAGACACTGAAAAACATGTATGTATCAACAAGTTAGTTTGTGTCCTTTTTCACGCAAGTTTGGTATTTTTATAAAATTCAATACAAGTCAGAGCTTAGCAATAAGATGTCTCAGACCGAGGAGTAGTATAGGTGGAACCAGGGGGACGCTGTGAACTCGGGCGGTAGGTTAAGCGGGGTGGCAAACGTATTGCCATATAATTTTTCCTGAAGATTGCTTTAAACTGTCGTTTCTTATTGTCATCGCTGATATAATATTCGTTAAATTGAACTGGATTAGAGCACTGTGGTGGGGAATCTTCTGATTTGTTTTTATTGTTGTCTCTTACGAGAATCCCAGCAGGAGAATCGTGAGGACAACTCACTGAATTGACTTTGACTTTGCCTATATTTTCATGGATAAGGCGTAAAAATTCGCTTCAGAGTCACTTGATGAACAGCTTTTTTTGCATTTCATATAAATATACTTTTCAATTGTGTGTGCAAGAAAATTTTAAAGTTTTCAGTAGGAACTGTCAAATCATTTGCCGGTAAATGCCAAATTTTCAAACATGAGATATGAAAAATATATAATAAAGTAAATCACTGACTCACCCGAATTAAACAGCAAATTGAAATTTGAAAGGAAGGTTCCTCCTAGAACGTAGGCAGCTAAGAAACGATTTTGAGAAAGTAGCCCCCTAAAGCAGTGAAGTAGGGGTTGAAAATTTGTATGAAAGTCCTATGTTAATATTTAGGTTAGTAACTTTAAATAAAAAAATACTCGTATCAATTTATTTTTGCATATCACCTTTTCATCGTCATCGTTTGAAGTTTGGTGGTCAAAAATCGAAAAACCTTCCTATTAAATGCCGCTTTCTTTAAATCTGGGTTACTAAGTCCGGGCCACCCCTTTATATCGTCCAACAATTTGCGTGTCTGACGTCCTGGAGATCTCTTCCCAACAATTTTATCATCTAGTGTAACAAGTGATGGAAATTAAAACTGTTCTCCTCTTTATAGGTGGCCAAAAAAAGCTACTTTTCTGCGCGTAATGATGGACATCAGTTCTGTCTTACCCTACTAGTTTTAGTACTTTATTATTAGAAGTGAATCTGCCATTTTATTTTAAGCATTTCGAATGCTTGAAGTCGGTTGCTCGCTTTTTTTTAATACCCACGTTTTACATATATAAGAGGGTGGAACTAACATAGCATTTAAATAATCGACATCTCAAATCAAGTTTTAATTTTGGGTTGCACAGTGTATTGAGCCAGTAGTGTTTCATTTTGTGAACTATACACAATGGAAACCTAAGGAGAAGCTAATGGCTTAAATATCAAATTAGGCCTTTAGCTTCTCCTGCAGTTGCTACTTCAGACAGTAGTTGCTGTAACCCGGATGCCTAACAAGCAACCAGTGCCGTGTCATCGGCATACCGAATGTTGTTTGCAAAAACTCCATTTGTAGTGATTTGGTGTATATTGTTCAATAAGCATCTCTTGTGAGTAAAGATTGAAAGTAATGGAAATATTAATTTCATGAAACCTTGTCGGACTTCCCTAGTAATCGACAGCCAGTTTGACAATTCACCATCTATTTTTATGGCAGCTTCCTCATTCCAATATAGGATACCAATTATGCTTAGGTCTTTGTCATCTTACATGTCTTGTATGTCTTGTATGTTTGTAAGGTGTTTTTGTTTTACTCAATCAAATGCCTTCTCACAATCAATGAAACATATATACACTTTTTGTTGCATTCTGATGGACCTCCCCCCAGATCTAAAATCAAATTCTGTTATAGATTTGGCCTTTTAACTGTGGTAAAATTATATTTTTTTTATGAAGAAGGTTTTTTATTATGAAGTCTTCAAATCAGGGGTAATAGGTTTCTTTTCATGCGCAGAATTATTGAAGACAATATTTTATCCATATCTACCCATCAAGGGGATGGATGTTTGTATAAAAGTCCTAAGTATTGGTTTTCCTAATCCTAAGGTTGCCTGGAAGAGATCGCTACTAAGCGATAAGGCCGCCCTTTGTATCCTACTTTTTAAGTTTATTTTTGTTGTGTGCATTGTTTTTTTTTTTTACTATTTGTAGTTTACAAATAAAGTGTATAAATAAATAAATAAATAAATAATAAATAAGTATTTGAGGTTAGAGACACCTCACACACCAAAATACGCAACGTAATTCAATTCAACCAAATTACGTCCACTACTGTACATAGGTTTTTTGTATGGAGTTCCACAATCCACGGCCCTGGGCCGCTTGCCTCTAGCGGCTCCCAGCGATTCGCCTGATGTCGACTGTCTACCTTGTTGGGGGCGACCTACGCTGCGCTTACCGGTGCGGAGTAGTCATTCCAGCACCTTAAGTCCTAGAGACACAACAGTACTACTATCACTAACAGCAAGAGTACAAGATAAGCTCGCGTATTCACTAGACGGCTAGCTATGTGCAAGTTGCAACTGTGGGCATCCATCTACACGGGCAACACGGGTTACACGGGCAAGGGTCACCTCTCAGAATTTGAACTTGAATTACTGTAATAATATAAACGTATGCATTTCATCAGTATGAATTCCTGTCAGTTAATTTTATTATTCTTATACAGTTAATAATTAAGCGAAATTACAAAAAAAACTAAAAATAATGATTGGTTCGTGTAAGAGTGTGCGCGTGTTTGAATGTGTATGTGTGTATGCGTGTGTTTGTGTGTGGGGAACGTTTCTTTTCTTCGTTTTAATTTGAATTTGCATTTTAGAAATATTCTCTGTACCTTAATAATCGAAATATTTTAGCCAAGATTTAATGTAAGTCTGAATTTCTCTATTGGTCTTCTCTTTTAAAGTACCTTTTTTAATGGGGTGTATAGGTAGGCTGCAAGAAAGTTATAGTGTTTGCGTGCAAAACTACTTTTTAGTATAGAAATTAGGCATCTACCTATTCTCTTTGTACTGGTGCGTTGGAAAGGAACCGTTTTGCTATGTTATCTTCGCAATGTTTGAAAAATACACAATTTCCTTTCTGACAGCAAATTAAATTTTTCGTATAAAAATTGAAATCTATATATATATATATATATATATAAAAGGAAGTTGTGTTAGTTACACCATTTATAATTCAAGAACGGCTGGACCAATTTTTATGATATTTGATTTTGTGGATTTTCTTAGTCCGAAATAGGATAATAAGTATTGAAATATAACTTTCACCAAAAAAAAAAAAACGAAATCCGCGGTAGTAAGTTCGTTGGGACAGCTAGTTTGATATAAAATTTATTGTTAAAACTGGTTGTGCTCTGTGTCTTCGCCCGCACAAATGCTACGAAGCCACTCCTCAATAAATACCTAACGTTAAAAAAAACAATCGAACTAAGCGCCAAATTAACCAACTCATGATATTAAGTACGGATGTATAAGATAGCGATGCAACTTCTTCAAACATGTTAAAAAAAACTGAGTTATGAGCGAATAATATATATTTTCTTGCTCTTGGAGCCTAGATCACCCACTAGTTGAAACCTTAAATCACTTACAGAATTCGTCGCGTTTAATTCGTTTCAGTTTTATATGAGTAAGTTTATTATAGTATCGGGTGTTCTAAAGTAAGTTTTAAAAACTTGGATATCGGGGTCCCACTATTCTGTGCGAAGGGTTTAGGCTATAACCCACCAGGCTGGCTATGTGCTTATTGGTATACGTACCTAAACTACTTTGAGAACTTTATGGAGAACTCTCGGGCGTGCAGGTTGCATCCATTCTTACCTCTAGGCTATCACCGCTTAATCGCATAAATAAGACCATTTAAATACAACTAAAAAAACCTAATAAAGTTGTCAAGTAATAAAATGTCACAACTATTCGCTATGTTATCTTTAAACACATTTCACAATTTCGCGATAAGGATTGATATCATACAAACGTTAATTATATATTTATCAGTTTCTCCACACACGTAATTTGTTTACACAAATTATAGTTCTAGCAGTTCCCGCGACTCTGCGGCTAAATTCGAATTCCGTGACGTGCTGGCCACTTGGGCTTTATTCACGCCGGCGCATCCGGAAAAACGGCTGCTGACTGATGCAAACATATGGAAATATACGAAGCGTGCTACTGGTAGCGGCAACGGCGGCGACGCGCGACGGCGCGGCTTGCCGATATTCACGATTCGTTCCATTTTATATCCCATCCTGTAGCATACCGAAAATACCTGAAAATTATTATTAATTTTTATAATTACATTCCAATTATGAATTATAATAGTCACAGAGAGGAAACGTAATAGAAAAAAAATGTTCGACTTTCAAAACTTAATTCAAACTACCTATTAAGAAATAATGTTGTTTTGTAAATAAACGATATTAGTCAGCAAAAACAAAATTAAAAGTAGTCGCATACAAATTAAAGACCTACGTTTTTTAATGAGGTTGGTTATTATTATGTAGAATAGCCACGTATGAATGGGAAAAATTTGCTTATCCGAAGCGAATGCCAACAAATAATAAAACAAGATTTTCTTTTATTATTTGTTTGTTTTAACACGCCAATCTCTGCACTACAGGTTGGATTTAAAAAATCCATTTTTGTTTTGATTACACGGATCTTGATGGAGGTTATAGGCGAAGAAATAGTAAGTTCTGTTTAAAAGTATATTATATTTTTGATATAATATTTGTACTAATCTATGAGAATCTTGTTTAGCAGACCAACCCGCATGCAAAAAGTAGTAAAATTATCGATACAAATATTATGAAGAGAAAAGATGTTTTTGTTTGTTTGTACCCAATAGGCTCCGAAAGTACTCGACCGATTTAAACCATTTCTTCGCTATGAGAAAGCCAACATGTCACGAAGACTATAATAGTATAATTTATTCTCAAAAATGGAGATCCTTAAGAAAATTCCAATAATGTAACCCAAAGTAGCACAACTTTTTCTTATAAAATTCATTATTTGGATTACACTGAGAGGAGAAGTCTGCGTGGACATATTATTACATCTAAATATTGTAAGTGAAATCGCAATAGGACCTTTCGTGACCTATAATTTTATAAGATTGCCGGTACAAACAAAAGTGGTAGCCCACATTAGTATCTCACTATTAATTCTTAATCAAATAAACATTTTTATCATCAAGAGTATTTAAGGCACTAAAATACTTTTTAATTTATTCCAATCTGACATTTAATGTACCAGCTATCGCGAGTTAAAAAAATTGAAAGACTACACATACACAAAACTCAATTGGAAAAAGTTTTTTTTAAAAACTACATCCGTATTATTTCATAAGAATACCCAACATAAAAATATGCTTTAAAAACAAAAAAACAAACCAGACGAGTCTCGGGATAGTTTATTTTCCTAAGGGTTAAATATCCTCCCTCGTTAAGCTTTTATCATTTTCACGAGCTCCCTGGCGCAATGGTGCGCTGTGGTGTTAAAGTGGGAAGTCCGGAGTTCTATTCCCGACATTCCCGAATCCCGAATTCGGTAATTTATAATTTCTAAAGTTTCATTGGTCTGATCTTGTGGGAGGCATTGGTTATAGCTAGTTACCATCCGACAAAGCTTTACGGCCGCGTGATTTAGTTTTCCGGCACAATGCGGTCAAAGGCTAACTTGTAGGCACGAGTCTCCACCTACAATGAGAAGGATTTAGGCCGTGGTCCACCACGCTGGCGCAGTGCGGATTGGTGGACTTCTCACGCCTTTGAGAATATTATGGAGAACTCTCAGGCATGCAGGTTTTTCACCATGTTTTACTTTACCGTTTAAGCAAGTGATATTTTAATTGCAAAAAAACGCACATAACTTAGAGGAACAGTTAGAGGTGCGTGCTGGGATTCGAACCCGGCCCCTACAAAGTGTAGCCGAACTCTCAGCCGAACCGCTGTACTTGTAGTAATGTTAATAATTGGTTTGGGTTTGAATTTAACGGTTATTAACTCCCATCTATTTAATTTTCACGCCATATTAAATTAGAAGTTATTAGTAAGGAAATTAGTAGTTGGAAATTATTAACTCCTTTATTATATGTTGAGCACTTTATGCAGGTGAGATTTTTTGGCAGACTTTAGATAGATACTTAAGTGTAAGGGTACTTTGGTAAAAAGGAGTATTTTATAATTGATGTTATCCATCTTCTATACCTACTAATAATTATTTGAATTAAAAAAAAACATCCACTACTCCGTTTGCGGGGCTTTTGAATGCAACCAGGCTCCAGAGTGAGGAAAATCCTCACAATACGCGCCGTTTCAAGGACTACTGCCTTCTGTATCCGACCCTTGATCCAATAAACAACCGAAAGCTTCTTAAGATGTTGGTCGAAGCTTTTCGCGTGAAGACCATTTACTAATAGGAACAAGAACGGTCGACTCAACATTCCACATTGCAAGGTCCAAGTATTTAGATACTTTTTCCTTTTCAGCATTCACCATATTATCGTTATGTGGAATAGTATATCATATGTATAGTAGTCAACAATTAATGCACGGCGCACTGATTGATCAACTAGCACAATATCAGATCTATTAGCTATAATATACCTGTCAGTGATAAAGCTCAAAGTTATCTTTAACAATGCCACAAGGACTGATTGTTTTGATGCATACAGCTTGAGGTCATCAATATAGATTAAGTGAGATGAGTTGATGAGTTCACCACCCCTGTGGAGACGAAATCATAGTCCTGAGTCCATGAGTGAGGTACTGACAGGATTAAGGGCCAGGCAAAACGAAACAGGATTCAAACTATTGCCCTGGAAAATACCCCGCCTAATTCCTATCGGTTCAGTCGATAGGAAGTCGAGTTTGCAGCTCCTGCGTGGCGAAGGACTATCATCCATGACATGCACGACTAAAGAAAATAATATAGGGTTCATTCATCATAACCGGATGACTTCCATGAGCCACGAATGAGGCACCGAATCAAAGGCCTTCTTGTAGTCAATCCAAGCAGCCGTGAGGTATTTGTCTGTTTCGCCGAACCTGCTGGTAAATAGCAGAATCAATGACGAGGAGTATCACGAGACTGGGTCTTACATCCATGCTGAGTATTGACCAAAATATTATTAGCTTTTATATGTAGGTATCGTTATTTCATTAATTCATGCTGAAAATTCCAAGGTGTACTTCACTTCTAATCGTGGTCAATAAGATTCTGATTTGCGAGTGGATGCACTACACAGGTTTATAGCAAGAATAAATTGTAAATACTTTATTTTCAAGGCTTAAAAACCCCGAGGCCGGCGGTATATTCAAGTAGGTAACTGTCGCCAGGTTTTGTTTGCGTTTTACACGCATTAAAATATTGGTTTCATTAAGTATATAATTATAATACGTATTAGCAACTTTCATACTAACCAAGTAGTTAGTATCAAACTTGCTAATGCCAGGACCGAGTATAGGATATTATTTTAGATTTTTAATATTTTTTTTACTCTAAATTCATATTAATTTTAGCAAGTTATTTTTTTAACTGCGTCTACCTATGTTAGTAATAAATACTGTCGCACTAATGTAATATAATACGTGAAGATCATCACCTACAGATAAAAGCGATAAAAAATAACCGTATAGGTACGACATAATCACTGATTATCTCAAGGAGCCAGATACTGTTTGCACGTTATCTACTTTGATAAGTAGTTATAATCATTCAAACTTATATTAAAGTAAACTATAACCTGTTTAAATATTGCGTGGAATAAAATAGTTTTTAATAAAACACAAGCTTTATCGGATCAATTATTTGAATGTTTCGATGAGTTATGTTGTAAAATTATACAGCCTTTAGTTACACGTTTCCCGATAGTAGTGCGTTATCGTCACATTTCCTTCACTGTGATTAAACGATTTATACAGGTGTGACGTTAGTGCTCACAGCTGATATTTTTCAACAGAAATATTGTGTAATTGTGACGTGAATTGTGGCCTCAATTCTCAAAAGTGATATTGTGAGATTTAGCGTTTTTAATTCAAGCGTAATATTATGGATAGAAAAGAGAGTAAGAAATTCAAAAAGGAAAAATCTGTAAAATGTTCTTCTAAAAAGGAAGGACCTTTGTATATCACAGATGTAAAAAGTTTTAAAGAAAATATCAAAATAAAAGAAATCCTGAGAAATGTTAAAATGAATAGCAGTATGCGTCTTAAAGCGCCTCCGGGTAGTAAAGTTATGAGTAATACTGACTTTAATTACGAGGACTCCTTTGAAGAATCTTCAGTAGCTCAAAACTCTACGGAAATATTAAGCGCAACGAACACAGATGTTGTGGTTTCTAATGTTGAACCAAATGAAAGCAAAGCAGATAATAATTATACCAGTGAAGCTAGCCAAGAAAGTGATACTGCAAATGAAAGTAATGCCGTCGTAGGAGAAAATAATCATTCGTGCAACCATATAAGTACTATAGAACCGCTTAGTACAGGAGATCCCACCTTACAAACTAACTGTGATAATATCCAAAGTGATAATGAAAATGTAAATTCTAATTTAAATAATAGGTTACCTAATGGAAAAATGTATGAGAAAACTCGAGACAGAAAATTGTCTTTAGACCAAACCATATTATCAAGGCGGGAAGGTCTTTCGCAATCAGAGCTAGACTTGCATTCCATAGGAAAGTCACCCCTTGAGCGAAAATCTTCCTTTTTTAAGAAAACGATGGACAGTTTTGTGAAAAACACTACTGAAATGTTTAAAAAGCAGAATAAATCATTGCAGCGTCATGTTTCGATGTCTGTTTCTCTGCAATCATTGAACGACAAATCAACAAATCCAAATGATTATCGTGAAGTACCCATTCAAGAAGTAAGTCAACTGTTTTTAAATATCCAACTCTTAACAAAACACAAATTTTATATTTGCTTAAGATTTAAAATTGTCATTATAACATATTAAATTAAATTTACCATAATTTTTTTGAAATCACTCGCTTTAAAGCTTTAAAATTAAATGTTTTGTCTCTATAAAATATCCATTATGTCATTTTAAAGAGTATTTTCCGTACAACGCCGAGAAATAATAATTAATGTTTTCACTATAAAATTACGTTTTGAAAGAGATATTATTTTTTTTGTGTTTCAAGCGGTTGAATAATTAAATTAAGTTTTTATGTATACCTTTCGCTCCGAGGTACGGAGCGAGTGACAGTCGCACTTGGCCTATTTTCATTGATAAGATATTATTGCCATAGTATGTTCGTTATACAATGGAAAAATGCGGCTTAAATAAACACTGTTTTGTTTGTTATGACAGGTTTGCCCTTGACTAAGGTAGTCGATCGCTCAATAATGTAATAAGCGATGATGCTTTAATAATAAATGCAGCCCCCACTTCTCTTATTAGTGTGATTATTTCTTGTGGCCCGAAAATCTGAAAAAAAATTGTTATGGTTTGATGACCCAGTGAATTTCGTACCACCTGAACTTGATCTATTTGTAGCTAGGTAAATTTACTCTATTAAGGTAATACGAAAGGGCCATTCGAGTTAATGCGAGACTAACACAAGGCAATTGTTTTTATATATACAAAGGAAATAGTCATATACTAATATTATAGCGGTATCCATACAATAACTCTGGATCACATACTTATATTCCAGTAGATTAAGCTACGTTACTTTACGTTTTTGTTTTTATTATTTTTATTTATTTTCGTTTCTTAACAATATAATTAAAAATTTTTGTTTAAATTATATTTAATTAAAATCTTATTACGGTACTTCAACTAATAAAATTATCAATTAACGTGTTTTTTTTCTTATTATTTTATTTACTTTTCGTCATTACCACCCTTTGCCCACTAAAGGGCACGAGTCTTTTCTCAGGCATGCAGTTATCATCTCAATATTTTTTTTCCCCTCATTAAAAAGCAGGTGAAGTTTTATTGCTCATATTTAAAAGCCGCCGCGTGGATCGAACCTTGAAAAGAAGGCCACTAGGCTATCCCCGCATTTTGGGGGAGTCCGTCCCTACACGATACGGCAGTTTTACGGGGAACTGTAACAATACACTTTCTCCCGTCGCAGTTATTGTATGGACGTTGGCAGCGACATGCTAAACTACGCTCAGAATACATCATTGGACCTAGATGGCACGTCCAATATGATAATTATCAGGCAGTAGTTCGGGAAAGTAAAATTGCCGGTGGTACTACAATTTAGGATGAATAATGTTGGCAGGTGCATGCCGCTAAACTGTCGTATTCTTTACCGGTAAAATGTAGTCAAAGTCAAGTCAAATATTTCTTTATTTAAATAGGCACATAGATGGCACTTTTGATGCGTGGATTATATACAAAACTAGTTGTACCCTGCCACGCTTCGCTGTGGCACATTGTGATTGAATGGTTGAGAAAAATAGATAAAAACAAACCAGCTGAGTTTTTGAAGCGTACACAAACCAACATAACATTTTTATATATAAAGATATGTGTTGTAGCACTAAAGATGTCCCTCCTACTTATAGGCAACCAGTATTATTTGGAAATTATAGATAGTTGCAATCATTGACTGCAAACCTTACATAGACTCTTCCGCACTTAAAGTTTTAATAGTAGTACCTATTAAAGCATTTTGTGGCCAAGCTTGTCCAGGGAAGTCCCTCCTACCCCAATGCCTATTTAAGCTGCTAAGCTGCGTTCCAGTCCGAAGGGTGTCATTTCATAGGATGTGTTCCTTGCATAGCATTCAAAGTGTTCCTCTGTTTATGTAACAAAATATGGTTACCATTAGGTTACAGCTTGGTCCATCATTTATCACTATAAAAAAATCTTTAGGATGTTATCAACAATTATAATTATATAAATAATTTTAACGCCCCCACAATCTCCTCTAGGGCTAAAATTTTCGAAATCTGATAGTAAGTGACCTTTATTTAACAAACATGAAACTTTTATTAAATTTTAAGTCTGTGGGAATTTTTATTAGTATACATATAAATAGATATAGATATAGATGTGTACATAGCAGAGACTAGTGATGGCAATAACTACAATTGTAAACTTAAAACTTAAACTACGAGGGTTCCAAACGCGCCCTGTCTAAGCCCACAGAAGAAGAAGCCCACAACAAACTTAGCCGGGTGTTCTTTTTGTTATCACAATGTCATTAGAAAATAATTAAGAAGCAATTTTGCATTACAGGTAATGTCGTATTTCATTGCTAACCAGCATGCCTGAGAGTTCTCCATAATATTCTCAAAGGGTTGTGAAGTCCACTAGAAGTTGAGACCAGTGTGGGGAACGGTCCTTCTCATTGTAATCTCGTGCCCTGTAGTGGGCCGGTAATAAATTGATAATTATCATGATAAATCTAACTCGTAGCAGGATAAACTAAATTAAAGCAAAACTATAGTCAATTAATAAAACAAAAATGTATTTATTTATATTTGCATTAAGAAACCAATCTTACTTTTTGCGGTTATAGGTAGTAAAAAAAGAAATTAAGATTTTGTGATAGTCGTGTTCATTGTAAATAACATCCTGGACTTGCGTGACCTGGAATGTATCGCCTGCTTCCGTGCAATACTTAAAAGCATAGCACTTCTTCTATATATATATATATATATATATATATTATATATATATATATATATATTATATATATATATATATATATATATATAAAAGGCAAACGTGCCTGACTGACTGATCTATCAACGCACAGCTCTAACCATTTGACGGTACGGGCTGAAATTTTTCACACAGATAGTTATTACAACATAGGTATCCGCTAAGAAAGGAATTTTCAAAATTCCAAACCTAAGAGGGTTAAATGGGGGATGAAAGTTTGTATAAAATCCTTCAGTCACCAATTTATTTTTTTGTTTAAAATAAAGGAATACCTTTTTCACAAATTTTACAAATTCCAACTCCAAAGGCATCGAATAGGGTATGAAATCATATTATAAAAGTCATTATCATGAAATTTAGATTTTTTAAGTAATTTACATTAATAATTTTCTATTAGCAGCACGACTTTCTTTTAAAGCTTTGTAGTTAAAATTTACCAAATCAAAAATTGAACTTAACGTGAGCGAAGCCGCGGGCAAAAGCTAGTTTTTTGTAAAATAATAAAACTTTTAACCTATACAATAAGTGAACGATTTTTTTAAATAGTGTTATATAATTTTTTTTTTATTAAATCGTACTGACCTCTCTTCCACCCCTATTGCTGCGCTCTAACGGGGTTTTCATTAGAATTGCTTTTGATTATTTATGAGTAATGTAACGTTAAATGCAGATAAATTAAATTTAAACCATTGATTATATTTTTAGGTTAAAGATGCTTCGGATGAGACTAGAACACATCTGCAAATGCCACCTCACATAGCACGAAGTCATTCTAGCTTGTCTAGTGTGATGCAACGCCCTTCCTCGGAGCAGAGTGTCGCTGAAATTTACTCAGGAAGCCAGCCGAGTCTAGAAAACCCACATTCTTGTAGTTCACATAGTAAGTTAAATTGCAGAGTGGTCCAGCAATTAAAACCCTCAAAATTAAAGAAAAGATTTATGAAATGCGGTCGATAACTTATAAGCGGTGATAAACTTGTGGGAAAGGTAGGCTTTCTTTTCCGGGGCTAAATTCGATCCCCGGCTCGCACCTCTTAACTTTTCGGAGCTATGTGCGTTTTTAATTTAATCAATTAAATATCACTTGATTTAACAATGACGTCTTAATTTGGATCCTACAACTGAAGATGTGAAACAACAAAATACTGAGTGTCAAATACTGAGTTATGAGAAAAAAGGAGGTCAATGCCCTTTAGACTTGTACCTTTAATACAGGCACAAGTGAACTATTGGATTCATTTAGTCTCTGGGTCATAATTGTAATCAGAGGCAACGAAAGTAAACTCTCCCATACAAACAATAATATAGAATGAATTAATGCAAAGTTTAACAGTTTCACTTGAAGCATTTATTAATATTTAAATACATTATAAGTAGTTACATTTTTATAATTTTCCTCGGAGCAGCTTTTGCTGGTTGTTATACGAGTATACTTTAAAAGAATAATTTTAAAGTAAATTCCTACTTCTTTTTCATGTAGCTGTCCATTACTGAATGCCAACCACATTTTTAAACTTCTCCCTGTAGAACTTCTTCTCCCTAACTGAAATCTAAAGCAGGTTTGGTACGCCGATTTTAAGGAGTGTTTTACGCAAAAAGGGTTAAGATTTTGAAATTCAACAGGTCTGAACGAAGCTTACTTAAAAGCCACCTTGCCTGCTCGCGCCATTTCTATGAGCTCAGGTCTAAATTCACCGCTAGGCCATCCACACAGGAAAGCACCCCGTTCCAACAGGTAACCAATATTTTATGTTAATATAACCTAATTTAAATACAGGACACAGGTCCTGTTAAATTTAAAAATTACAATTACGCCCGATCCACATTTAAATACCGCGATACATCAGAAGGGAGATAGGAGACATATTGTATTTTCTACTCCCAAAGTCTGCGAATTCATACGAAATTCATTTTTGGAAATTCCCCGGGAACTGTTTGTTTATGTGGGATTAAAAGTATCGCATGGTAACGCACCGCCGGGATGCAAGCCACAATGTTATCATCATCATCATCCTCATAAATAGCCTTTAACAGTCCACTGCTAGGCTAAAAACCTATCACAACAGGATAGTTCATAATCACCAAGCTGGGCAAACGGGTTGGTGGTCGCAGTGACTGTAGTAAGCAGTAGAACAGAGAACGCTGATACCCGTTCTCCGTTTTATTCCCATAATCGCCTCTACAATACCCGCGTGACAACTGTATTCTGATCTGCTGTTACTACACGATAAGCTATTATGTAGCAGATCTCATTTAGATCGTCATCATTATCACGTCAACTAATGTGCGTCTATTGCTGGATATAGGTATTCTGTTGCAAACACCACTGTCTTTTGTTCATTTCTGTCAATAGCAGCGACTGCTTTGATGACACCTGTCCACCACGCTGCAATGCCCGAACCAAAAACAAAAATAAACAGAGCTAATTCTGTTAAACCGAACTTGCTAAAATAAACTAAATTGACTGGTCTAAATGTAGGGCTATAATTTACAATGATCTCTAAAAGGGTATCCCTACTTTTAAACCTGCCAATCTCTCTAAACTAAACTCAATTTTAGTGTATTGTATACCGAAACGGAAATGGCATGTTTGTCGCATTTATTAAACCAAATGTAAAATTTAACGAACAATTCTTTTCTAAATAATATATTTAAATGCTAAAAAATCTCGGAAATGCAATAATTTGAATAAAATATTGTATTTAAATACCGTATTACTTCTGTTTATCAAAGTTACTTGAATATTACTTAAAAAAAATACGAAAATAATATGTTATTTAACCGACTTATAAAAAAATAAGTAAATTACTGACACTTTCCTCGATACAGATGTAAAGGGTATATGAATAGGGTTAATAGGGTCCAGAAATACGAATATGATCTATACCTAGTAATTTTCTACATTTTACTTGGCACCGACTTAAAAATGTTAGAGAAAATATTTATTTCTTGTTTTTTAGTTGTAAAGCAGTAGGTTTTTTTTTACGAAAATCTTATTTACTTTCGCTATTTCATTAATCTCACTGCCCTATACGATAACGTTGAGTTTGAAATGATCTAACGATTAGGCTGATAATGAACATCTTGCTATTATGTTTATTTTAACAAATATTTTCTCTGCAAATTAACATATTAAAAGCTAAGCAAATATCGGTTGCCCAGTTTATAATATTTTTATGGATTGATGCCTCAGTAACATATAGTGCAATCTGTCAACCAATGCATCAAGTTACCAGACAATTCTATCTAATGTGAATCCAATGTTAGTGTCAGTCAGAGAGTGAAACCTAAATTGGAACAGTTGTGGGAAAATATCTAGCCATTCTCGACTGTATCGGAAAAGCAACTGTCTGTCAATTTAAATTTTAGACTCGTGTCACATATATTTTTATCTACATTTATATATAAAAATTAAATTAAATTAAATAGTTTATTTTAGGTTATATTTATAAAACAAATATTTTAATGTATTAAATATTAAAACTAGCTCTTACCCGTGACTTCGTCCGCATTTGTTTTTTTTTTAAAGCATCCCTTAAGAGCAGTTTATTTGGGAGATTTGTGTGGCATTCAATTAAACCTTAATACTACTACTTTTTCAATTCAGTTTGTCTCTAAAAATAACTATTTACTTCAGGTGTAGTTCTTAAATTTTTAAACTCGCGATAACTTCTAATTTGATTGTCCAATTGGAATGAATTAAAAATTATTTAAAAGCGGTTTGTCGTCGTTGTTTTGCGTTGGTTTGATATGCGAAAATGAACTCCCGATGGAGAGCGAGGAATTCTTGCAGTAAGGAAACAAATTAAAACTTTACCTAAGGTCGTAAGAATTAAATTAATTTACAAAAAAAACATACAATTGTCCACAACGTTATGGTGAATATTAATGTCAGTTTGAGTATTTTTCAATTTGATGTCTGATGCACATGCAATGTCTACGAAGTTATCGTTCAAAATCAATCAACAAATAAAAGTAATCCAAAAGCCGTGCAAATAAATAGTATGTAACTGCATGTATAAAATTTATACCACATAAGTATATAAATAATATATTACTATTCGCCTGGAAACAAAATAGAATCCTATTTTAAAATCATCCAACAATCAAACTATACTATATTAATGTATACTGTATGCATGAATTATTTAATATTTAGGCAGTTGTCAGTTGCCTAAAACGACATGTGCTTGCGAGATATAGCCTGCGACCGGTTAACCGGTATTAGTTATTTACTTCATACGCGTTTGATAATTCTCCCAAAGACATTCTTAATCAATAATCTATACTTAATACCCCAACCCACCGCGTCAAATCGCCGCCTACGCTATTACTTCGTTAGAATGCTTCGGCTTCCAAGGGTCGCAGCGTGATGTTAAAAAGCATGTAACCTTCCTGAGTAATTGAGCATAGTTTATCTTTTCCAATATCACCCCGAAGCTGGTTAAAAAGAGGTTGAAAGTCTATTTTTTAAAATAGTATTCATGAAAATTGATATTAGATTCCCAATAAAATAGTAATGTAAGAATGAAGGATGAGAAATTCTTTAACAGGTACGTTAAGTAAAGGGGTCAAATTGGGGAAGAAAATTGTTTGTTCGAAGCCGCCCAACTAAAATACATGCTAAAGGATTTCTCTAAGAGAGTTAAAACCGGGATGAAAGTATATTAGGAGACAGTTTTGCACGCCTCAGAAGCGAAGCGTTGAGGTGGGTATTACTGTCAGTTTACGCACACCGAGTGATTCTCCAACTTAAATTGTCACTTTTTTATTCTTTATTGCTTTTATAAGTGTATATAAATAGACACATGTTGAGAAAAAACACTATTTTTAACACTTATGGTATTTTTAAATCTGTATTTATTATTTAAACTAATTAAAAAATTGTTTAAAAAAGTTATGTCTTGGACTACCATGTGTCTGTATATGCGGATCCCGTATCTTGTGGTCACGATAACGAGCGAAATACTTCATTTATCGAGTTGGGATTTTTTTTTAAAGTCTTCAGTATTTTGAGGCATAGAAGCCTATTACTTTACGTAGTTTAGTTATTATTTACAAATAATCTCAATTTTATTGTAATGAATGAGATTATGAGGCGTGCACTTTTGGATTTTCCAACTATTTTTTAAATATAATAGTACTTCACTAAACATGTGATGCCTAGTGAAGTACTTCAATTATTCATTGTAAAGTCGACATCTCCTGAGTATACTCCGGTTTCTATTCTGTCAGGAGTATACGGATTGAAGAAATTATAAATTACATCATACATATTCTCCTGCTGTTCGCGGAGTATAGTAAATTAAGCTTAATTTTCATAATATATTACGGATTTCCGCAAAGTAACGCCTGCTTCTATCCAATATCATGTTTTCTATACTAATACTCTAAATCCCTTTAGGAACTCATTCTCTCGAAAATTTAACAAACCTAACTACCTACTGTTATTTTATCTACTTCGCTAATTTTTGTTAAAAATGTCCCCTTCAATATACAAATGATAAATAATTAGATATTTTAGAAAGGTACATGGGGCCACAGAAATAAGGATATTAGTATATTTCATAAAGAATCACACTGTAAAAATATTGAATCAAAATAAGAATATTTATTTTTACATACAAACGAATTCATTAAGAGGGAGCGAGGGCGTTGGCGATAAGATGTTATAATGATAGCTCGCAAGTTTGCGCGGTGTACAAGGGAAGTGAAGCTTACACTTTTCAGAGCATATTGTCGAACATTTTATACGTGCAGCTTGTGGGTGTCATATACACAGAGGGCTTATAACGTCCTACGTATACAATACAATAGTGGCTTCAGAGTATTATTGGGGCTGCCTCGCTTCTGCAGTGCATTAAAAATGTTTGCGGAGAATCGCGTTAATGACTTCTACGCAATCTTTTTCTCATCAAAAAATTCCTTTACGGAACACTGGGTTGGTACACACTCACATACCAATTGCTCAAGCGGGTACTTACATTGGTTAGGAGATTCCTAATTATTTATTATTTATAGGTTTGGCCAATTTTAGTATATATATATAGTAAATAAGATAATTGTTATTGTTGTAGCCTATGGATTTCTATCTGAATTAAAAGTTATTATTATTATAACATTCTAAGCGTTTACTTGTGACAACCCTATTGAACCCTATTTTCCATCATTAAAAAGTCTGTATTAACATGTGACAGACGTATTAGAATTTAAAAATGAAATAAGCAAGAAAGAAATTCAGCAGATACTCACTTTGAAGGTTTACAATTTCTGGATTCACTCTAGTGTGTAGAGAAAGCTGAGCTTTAGGCTTTCATAAACTGGCCAGCCATTAAAAGCTACATATTCTCAGTAACTAGGTACGATTAATATAAACAAAATTATCGTATTTATCGTGAGGAAATTTATAAAGCTAGACACTATTAATTTAGCTGTAGTCAGTTTTTTTTTCTTTATTTTAACAGAATTATCTCGATAGCAACCCTTGTAATTAAAAAGTCTTTTGTTTTTGAAGCTTATAGGTTGTGTAACATGACGCTACGGGCTTTAGGCGGTCAGTAAAGTCAGAAACAACGCTAAGGGTACACGAAGTGATGAGGCACGCAAACGATTTAACACTAGGCTAGGTAGTAAAAAATTACATATCCTAATATGTGCGCGGGCTAATCCAAGTAATTTTTTTCACTTAAGAGTACTCCTAAGGTTCGAAATACTTGATGCAAACAGACTAAATCTGCTTTTTATGATTTCTATCCTATATTATAATTGCGAAGTTTGGAGGCATGTCTGAACCTCAATCGCGGCAGAATGGCTGAACGGATTTGGACGTAATTTAACACAGATATAGATTAGAGTATGGAAAAGCACACAGGCTACTTTTATCCCGGGAAAATGTATGGTTACCGTGGGATAGATTAGTTTTGTTATATTATAGAGCATGCAGATATGGTGTTTTTGCATAGTGGTAGTTTAAGGGTCAGAGAACTTATACAAACAGGTATACTCACACATCAAAATTTCCGTGCCAACAAAGTCGCGGGCAACTGCTAGTTTAAAATAAATCATAAAATGAGATAAACCACTGATGGCAAAACAAAAGACGATTTTAATGAAAATTTCCATAAGCAGAGCATTCGGAGCTCTATTCATTCAACAATACAATAAATAAATACCAACTACTTCAATATCAAACAATTGGCTACTGGTATATTTATAGCAGTAAAGACGATTAAGTTCCTCAAACATGCAACATTGTTCTAATATCACTGTAGATTAATTAAATTGAAGAAATAACTAATAACATCATTGTTCCATCCCTTCGCAATCAGAATAATAAGAAGTAATCAGTACGTCAATAAAAGGGCATGTTTTATGCACTCGTTTCTATTTTTATGCACTCCGCTGAAATCCGTGGAAGTAGTTCCCCTCCGATGTTTAAGAGTCGTCTGAAGGACTACTACCTCTCTTTAAGAGATTGAATTTGAACTAGATTCTTTATATTCTTTCTTTTAAAATGTGTGTTAAAATTTACTTATATAAATTATGTTTGTTATATATTTATATATATTATTTATGTATTTCGTATATTTATTGAAGTTTTATATGTATTTGTATCTTTACATGTTGGTATTTATGTATCAACACTATTTATTATCCCGTTTTCTTGCTGTAAGTCCTATCTACAAAGGTTGCCTGTAAGAGATTGCTTGCAGCAATAAGGCCGCCATTGTATGTCTAAATTGTGTACTGTATACACCTAACTGTTTCTTTTCCTGTATGTTATACGTGCAATAAAGTGTTTCTTCTTCTTCGTTTTACAATCTCCTATTATCTGAACAAGAAGCTAAAGACGAGCATAAGAACCGATGGAATCAACGTCTTTCCTTTCGTGGAGACCGTGTTCGAGCCCCGGCACGCACCACTAACTTTTCGGAGTTATGTACGTTTTAATTGAAGCAATTTAAACGTCACATGCTTTAAAAAGGTGAAGGAAAACGTCTTGAGAAAACCTGCATGAGTTCTCCATAAAGTTTTCAAAGGCGTGTGAAGTCTTCCAATCCGCACTTGGCCAGCGTGGTAGGCTACGGGCTAAACCCTTCTCATTCAGACGGCCGAGCGGCGCAGTGGGCGGCGACGCTGCTTTTTGAGTCTAAGGTCGTGGGTTCGATTCCCACAACTGGAAAATGTTTGCGTGGTGAACATGAATGTTTTTCAGTTATATTTATTTATTTATTCATTCTGAGTGGAGACCCGTGCCCTGTAGTGCGCCGGTAATGGGTGGATATGATAATGAAGAAAAAGTACTTGACTGCTACAGGTATATGAATACCCTTGATGAGAGAAATATTTATTTAAATAAGAACTAATATTGCGTTACTAATGGAACCCACTCTTGTTTCAACCGGCGCTTTAATAAATTTTTAGAACACAAAACCTGCTCTGATATTTAGATATACTCCCTCCCGGACTCTTTTGAAGGTAATAATGAGTACTTTTATCCTGTAGTACAAACTTTTTATACATCATCAATAGATCAAAGATTTCAAAGCACGCCAAGTAATTCATATTATGTAAAAGTTTTATTCATTTATGACGTAACTTCGATATAGTTTATTTATTAAGGACATTAGTGTCCTTAATAAATAAATAAATAAACTATGTATATTGTTAGCAATATACATATATACTATATACAGTAATAAACTTGTACAATATTCTACACATTCACTTATAAATACATCGATAACAAGTGACCATGACATTCACAAAAAAAAAAAATAGTGACATGTAACCACAGCAAAAATATAATCATAAAGACATGAAGCAATAGGTGTTGTGTACATAATATGTATCTTAAGTTAGGACTCACCGATAAGTAAGCGATAAGCATTTTTTTGTATTTCAGTTTATTTTATTCTGTATTATTTTATACAAAAAACACATGTCAAGGACTTTATCAACTCAGCCAGTCTATGGCTGTAAGGCTGTCTATGTGATAATACCAGTTGCATGAAATGCAAGATGTCTAATAAAAGCACGTTGTATACCTACTCTCAACACGCTGAGAGTGGATTTTATATGAAAGGTTCCAGATTATACTTGAAAACTCCAGACAGCTTCTCACAAGGGCATTAAACAGAACCGTTTTTTGTATTGCGGGAGAACCCCTTTGAGTTACATTTAATGAAGCCGAGTAATTTGGCGGCTTTTTTGACAATGTTGTTTATGTGCGATTTGAAATTAAGTTTACTATCAATAGTAACTCCAAATCTCTTATTTCTCGCAACTCTTGTAGTTCTACATTTCCAATAGAATAGCTAGAGACAAACGGTTTATTTCTTCTACAGTATTCTACATAAAAACATTTGTTAGGGTTGAGAGTCTATTTATGTCACACCATTTAATAATTCGGTTTAGGTCCTCTGGTATGGGCTTAATGTCTTTATCCGATTTTGCTGTTTTGTCTATTTTTAAGTCATCAGAAAACAGCGAGTATTTGCAGTGCTTAACTACTATTGTGATGTCGTTAATAAATGCCAAGACCAACAGACCATGGTTTAGCATTATTTTAGCGAAGAAATTAGTTAGAATTTGTCCAGTACCTACTTTCGGAGCCTATTGGGTACTAACAAATCTTTGTTAATTATGTTAGTAAACATAAATCGCTTAAACTGCAAAATGGTTTGCCTCAGTAGAACGGGTGTTGAAAAAAATAATAGTAGGAGGGACCCCAAGCAACCCCAAAAAAATCTAAAAAACTCTTAATTGCTTATTTGTATGGGATATTAAAAGGGGATCGATCTTCACCCCTTTGAACCGATAGGTAGCGGTTATTACAACAAAAACATTGACAAGGAGGGTTGAAATCGACATGTTGACATTTACCAAAACAAATAAAGTTTGTAGCGTGTTTAAAAAAGACATGTTGTGCTGATACCATATAACGTGGTAGAATGGCAAGAAGAATAACGCGATTTTGTATGGAAATAGATATTAAGAAGCTCACCTTGTCATCTAGATATTATAAAAAAATACTTACATTTTTTAATAATATATAATATCGTATAGTGAATCTAAACAATAATGAATTGTTCTCAGATTTGGCAGCAACATTTTTCTATATGACGGAGGTACCCGGTTTGATTCCTGGTAAGGGAAATTTAGGAATTAATTATAAATTTTCTATGGTCTGGGTCTCGTGGAAGATGTCGGATGTGACTAGTTACAGCCTAACCGACAAAGCCGTGCCACCAATCGATTTAGCGTTCCGATTCCGATTCGCGTAGAAAGCAATTACTGATATAGGTTTAATTTAATTGCCTTACTCCTAACAGTAACAGGTTAGCTCGCTACCACCTTAACTGCAAAATCACTGACCACTAGATGTGATTGCAATTAAGGGCTAACTTGTAGTGGAATAATTAAAAAAAGTACATCATACATATCCTAGTTGAGAATAGTTTAAGTTTGACCTTATTTGGTATTTTCCTTACTTCAGTAGTCCAATAAACAGTTTAAGTAATGTGTTGAATCATTTATATTTTTTTTTTAATTTAAGATAGTAAATCTTTTTTTTCTTCATTTCCTTCCTAAGTAGTGGAAACCTAACCGTGGAATGCGTTTTGTTCTTTTGAGAAAATGGTGGGGTAGGCTTCTCGTTATAACTCTGTATTATTCGGATAATCTATCCGAAAGTTCGAAATAAAATTTTTCATTTTTTAAATCTGTAGACATCATAAAATTATTAACATTTGTAACGTTATGTAACTCAAAGAATAAACAACTCTTAACGAAACGTAGATATACGTAGGTGCACCCAATAAGCAATAAACAAGCTAAACTGTTAGATTACAACTGTTTTATTAAAAATATTGAATGAGTAATATTGAATTTAAATATCATCTCTCTTCAACATTTCTAAAAATCTGTTGCATGATACGCGCTTAAATTAAATAGCCTGGAACACGCATTAACTCAATTAGGGTAGCACAGATGTCTGTTTTTCAAATAATGCCTTTCCGCCTCGACATGTTACATTCCGCTTTCACGCTACACTCATAGTTAATCGGCTTATGGAATTTTCTCTGAGTTGTACCGTAGCAATGCAATATTATAAATGCAATAAGCAAAACATTTTCAGCGAAGCATGATGCAAAGATCAGGTATATTAAAGGGTCGGGTCGAGGGCATTAAGACGATCTTATAGCTGGGACAAATTAAATGTGATGAATAGGTATTTGAAAAAACTTCCGCTGAGCCTGCCTCTCTCGTAGAGAAGCAGCTGTAGCTCAGTGCAATGCTGTACACGATATTAAAAGTCGGCGTTTTTATTAAATACTAGCTGTTGCCCGCGACTTCGTTTGCGTTTGATTTTGTTTTTTGCCGTGGTATTAAATTTAGTTGTAGTTCTAAAAAAAACTATTGTATTCAGTATCGCTAAGCCAGTATTAAATGAGGGGTTTGCTGCTGTCCGCTGAGGATTTCTGTCTTCTTTCTTCAACAAGAGTTTGGGCAAAATTAAACACATATTATAACCTCTGTAGTACAAAAATAATTATTTAAATCGGTTATAATTTGTCGGAGTTATGGTGTAAAATCTTCAAACACTCATCCCCTCTCCCAAAGGAACCGAGCTGAATGTCGGAATAAAAAGTATCCTATATTACTTCTAACACTTCCAAGAATATGTGTACAAAGTTTCATGAGGATCGGTTGAGTAGTTTTTGGGTGAAAGCGTAATAAACAAACTTACATTCACATTTATAATATTAGTAGGGATTACACTTATATATTATTGAAATGTTCTTATTATTATAAGGACTTTATTTATGTAGCTAGTAAAAAATCTAAAGTCAGTACTTCGAAACTTGTATAGTTATCATTTATTTTAGCTATTAAGTACTAAGACGGCTATTGGCGCAGTCGGGAGCCACTCTGTACAATGCTGTCAAGTCAGGGTGTTTTTTTTATATTTAGTATAAGTTTTTATGTATTATGTTCATAAAAATATTCATCAGTTATGTTAGTACCCATAACACAAGCTACGCTTACTTTCGGGCTAGATGGCGATGTTTTATCGTAGTATATTTATTCATTTATTTCACTATATCATCGATCGGTGAGGGCGATATATGAGCAAATGATAAAAATGATGTGAATAAATGACGATGTGAACTATATTCGCGGCCTCCCTGAATTTTCCCCATACGGTGGGTGGTCTCGCTGCCCACCCTCTCTCATGCAGCCGCTCAAATATTACGCAGGGTGAGCTTTTGCTAATTTTAAATACCCACCTCATTGACACAGCGTTGTGAACTCGTTTTAATCCTTATGGATTAACTGTGAATAGGTAAAAAAGGTTCGACTAATATTTTTCTATGAAAATTAAGATTAATTTTTTTCGTGAAAAATTGTTAAGAAACTTTACAATTATTCATTGTTAAGTCAACATCTCCTGAGGATGCTCCGGTTTTGGAGCGAAACGTGCGTACATTGCCTGTTTGGTGTGGAGATTATAAATTACACCATACAGATTCTCATGCTTTTCGCGGAGTAAAGCAAATTTATATCTAGTATAAGCTAAGCAAATTTATATAATTTATATATAGTTAAGCTTAATTTTCATATTATATCATAAATTTCCGCAGAGTTACGCCTACTTCTATCCAATAAAATTTGGCTCTTTGCGATTGTTATTATATAGTAGTATAGTATTAGTATAGTAATAGTATAGTAATAGTATAGTATTATTATTGTTAATAATTCTAATCTATACTAATACTAGCTGTTGCCCGCGACGTCGTCTGCGGTTGATTATGTTTTTAAATTATTCAGTATCGATAAGCCTTAAATGAGTATAGTAGTTATATATATGTATAACATGTGACTGTCAATTAATAAAATTGCGACTATAATTAAAGATCTAAAGCTATTCTATCTCTTAATTTGGAGCAGACTGCTCACGGTGTGCACATTAAATTTAAAATCGGTTAAGTAGTTTAGGAGTCCATCGCGGACAAACATCGTGACCGGAGATTTATATATATTAAGATTATAAACAGTACTAATATTATAAACAGGAAAGATTTGATACTTCTTGATTTCTAATTGATAAACTTTAAAACTACTTACTGACTGAATTTAATATTTTTTACAAAATATGAAAGCTATTTTATCCATAGGCAACACAGGATATACACATACATACACAACCTAGGAATATATTTGGAAAATTTTGGCCTGAGGATGCTTTATAATCGATACTGAGTCCATAACAGATTTTTATAGAATTTTTGTCTGTCTGTCTGTCCAAGCATCATGTGAAAACTACTGAACGGATTGAAATAAAATTTGGTATAGTTGTAGCTGATATTCTGGGTCAACATATAGGATACTTTTTATCCTGATAAACAGAAAGTTTCAAAGGGAAATGGGATGAAATTTGTTATCAATTTTACTTCATACCTTCGTTAAATTTGAACCGATTTTAATAATTCTTTTTTCATTTCAAAGTGAATACTATTAAGCATGTATTGACTAATTTTAAGGAAGGTCTGATAAATATTGTCGGAGATCAAGGAACTAACACTTCACTGATAACAGCACGTCGCAAGGCATATGGGACAACGATCGAATGCATGCGTACCATCTTGGAATAGCTCATAGGCTCTTAGGCATTCTTTTTATACCGGAAAAGCAAACAGCTCCTACAGGATAGCATCACTATTTTCTCCGCATTTGTCTTTTAAAAAGCGCGCAACGGAGTTTTAGATTGACGTATTTTTTTTAGATAGGCATAGTTGAAATATTATCAAGTTTTTGAGTTTGTTTGGTTGAACGCGCTAATCTCAGAAAATGCTGTTATGATTTCTATTTTTTTTTTGGATTGGTAGTATCAATAATTAAAGGCTGCAAAAACTGCAAAAAAAACGTTTTTGAGAGATTCCAATGCGTGCGATGCGTGGATGGTAAACGTTAACGCCGACATAAATATGTAGTAAGTATATCGGAATTGTTTCTGTAAAGTTCTATAAAACTGTCCGCGAAAACATGCGACTACTTTTTGAAGCTGACTCTTTCGCGGACGAAGTCGTGCGGGTCCGCTAGTAATCATATAAACCCATTTCCAATCCACTATGGAGCACGAGTCTCCTTCCACTGTGAGAAGGGTTAAGGCTGACGTCCACCACGCTGGCCCAGTGCGTATTGGTGGACTTCACACGCCTTTTGAAAACATTGACACGGAAAACTGTCAGGCATGCAGGTTTGCTATTAATGTTTTCCTTCACCGTTCTAGGCTATTTAATTAGATTTAAATTCAGTAACAATAGGATGACAGATTCAATGGGCGATGGTTTTTTGAAGTGGCGTTACATTATGATCCAGCGAATGATTAGTCTATGTATATTTCAGATAAAGGCAATCGTAAATTTGCGAATAAATCTCAACGAAAGAAAAACAAAATTTCCTCATTCATACCATGTTTAAATTTACATGTCAATCAACAGTACATTCTATGAGCCAATACAAAGAAATTCTCGACTTTGACTTTGATTCTGTTGAGTAAGAATTCTTATATTGTTGCAGGGTGACTTGGTTGGCAAGCGAAGGTTTGACTAACTATTTACGGCGTTTAGTCCAGGATGAAAAGGGTAAAGAGATGCAATCTTGTCAGTCCTATCAGGATTTCTCGTGTATTCCCGAAAACGAAAAATACAGTCGAAAGTGCGACACTAAGGGCAGAAGGTTATCTTATCAACGAGCTGTTTCGGGGGAAGATCCAGTGACGCCGATGAGGCAACATCCAGATACAACGATGAAAAGAAAAGATCAGATCCCGGAGATGTGTGAGGTAAGTTTTACAAAAATATTCAACAGCAATATGCTGCTTAAGGTGAGTGATGATGACATCTTACATAAACACGCGGACTTATGAGTTCGGCGTATATTTTATTTTGGGTGTTTGACTATACGTAAGGCACTTAAACGAATTACAATATTTTGTTATCTAGTTTTCAAAAAATACATTATATTTATACCTAGATCAGCTATTAGCAGCAGTACGACTAAATAACTGTTTTGTTTACGAAAATACGGTTTATTTAAATACACGTGTAAAAAAATGTTGAAAATAACACGAATTATGAGAAAATGGGATTTGTAAATAAAACCAATCTCCTCGTTAAGAACAAAAAATTAGTAAACTTACTCACTCATCACTACTAAACTAGTTAAAAACGTTTCTTAAGAGTACAAAACTCTAATATACTCGTACAATTTCACTTGTCCGTGTTCACTTTCCCGGTCTCCCCTACTTTTGCGTAATATTGATTTATCTTGTCGTAGGTCCTGAATTGCATGGCATTGACCTCCCTTTGGTACAGATGTACACAGATAGTACAAAGCAATATTTGACAAAGGTTTTTTTTAATACTAATATAATAAAAAGTTGAGATACTTAAGTAGCACAAATTTGACAAAATGTTAAATAAATTCAGTGCTTTCGTTAACGTTATAATAAGCGAGTAAACGAACTTATTAATTACTAATGAACTACTTTGTTTAAAATTAAAAGTTTTTTAAAGAGTTTTTCTCTGAGAGAATAATTGTTGTATACAATTTCACATAACTCCGTTGACTCGCTCAGTTTCCCCTACATTTGCGTGATATTGATTTATCTTGTCGTAGGTCATCAATGGCGTGGCATTGGCTTCCCTTTGCTACAGATGTATGCATAGATACGAGAACAAACCAATATCTGCTATAAGTTTTTTTTTTAAATAATTATATAATAATACTAGGTGAATCGCGCGACTTCGTCCGCGAATTAGTCGACTTCAAAAAATAATCGTATATTGGCGCGGACTGTTTTATAGAACTGTAAAGAAACAACAACTCCCACAATTCCGATAAACTTACTTACTAAATAAACTTACTTTCGTCGTTCGGCTTAACGTTTACCGTTCACGCATCGCACGCATCAGAATCACTCAAAAAGGATATTTTTTGCAGTTTTTGCATCATTTCTCATTAATGATAGTAGCCATTGGTCTTAGCGTGATGTTATATAGCCATAATTGTTACTGCCAATCCAAAAAAACGAAACAGCATTTTCTGAGATTAGCGCGTTCAACCAAACAAAATTTAAAAGCTTTATAATATTTCAACTATGTCTATCCAAAAAACCACGTTAATCTAAAACTCCGTTGCGCGTATTTTGAAAGGCAATAACGGAAAAAATAGCACCCTATCCTGTAGAATCTGTTTGCTTTTCCGGGATAAAAAGAAGCCTATTAGCTATTCCAGACTATGTATCTCTGCCAAACTTTAGCCAAATCGGTTCATTCGTTGTGGCGTTAAAGCGTAACAAACATCCATCCTTCTATATATCCATACATACATCCATCTATCCAACATCTATCCTCACAAACGTTCGCATTTATAATATTAGTAGGAAGGTATGCATGCATTCGACCGTTGTCCCATATGCCTTACGACTTGCTGTTATCTGTGAAGAATGATGTCCTTGATCTCCGACAATATTCATCAGATCTTTATTTAAATTTAGACAATAAATGCTTTGTAGTACACTGTCAAATAAAAAAAGAATTACTAAAATCGGTGCAAATTTAACGGAGATATGTAGTAAAAATGATAAAAATGTTCATCCCATTTCCCGGAGGAAACTTTATCGGGATAAAAAGTATCCTATATGTTGACCCGGGATATCAGCTACCACTACGCCAAATTTTACTTAAATCCGTTCAATAGTTTTCACGTGATGCCCGGACAGATAGACAGACAGACCGACAGACAAAAATTAAATAAAAATCTGTTTTGGACTCAGTACCGATTATTAAGCATGCCCCGGTCAAAATTTTCAAAAAATACTGAATGTACGGAAATCTTCCAGTTACAGTTTTATTTTAAGTATAGATTATGAGTTACTAAGTAAACCAAATTTGACAAAATATAATAATATTATAAGTTACTAAGTAAAACAAATTTGACAAAATGGTAAATAAAATCAATGTTTTCGTTAAATATAATGATCTAGTAAACTAACTAATTTAACTACTTTGTTTAAAATGAAAACCTCTTTTTAAGAACAGAAGCGTGAGAATAATAGTTGTATACAATATCACATAACACCGTTGACTGGCTCAGTCTCCCCTAAATTTGCATGATATTGATTTATCTTGTCGTAGGTCATCAACGGCGTGGCATTGGCTTCCCTTTGCTACAGATGTATGCATAAATACGAGTACAAACCAATGTCTGATATGACTTGATTTTTAAATACTAATATAATAATAGTTTGAGTTACTAATTAGTAGCACAAATTTGACAAAATGGTAAATAAATTCAATGTTTTCGTTAAATATAATAATCTAGTAAACTAACTAATCTATTTCTAATGAACTACTATGTTTAAATTAAAACGTTTTTTAAGAGAAGATGCGAGAGAAGAGAGAAAAAATGTTGTATACAATTTCACACAACTCCGATGACTCTAGCGGTCTCCCCTTCTTTTACGTGATATTGATTTATATTGTCGTAGGTCATCATTTGCGTGGCATTGACCTCCCTTTGCAAGCGGTTATAGCCCAGGACTTTGGCTTCACTTTCAAGGGTCCGAATTCTAACAGTAGCACGCACCTCTAACTTTACTAAGTTCTGTGTGTTTTAAGTCATTGAAATATCACTTATATCTATATCGTTGATTTGTCTGGTCGTGGGTCGTCAATTGCGTGGGATTGACTTCCCTTTGCCACAGATATATGCAGATATACGTATATAAAGCACTTTCTGTTATGGGTCACTAATATAATAATAATGTTATGGCGGTTTGCTAAATAGCACAATCTTCACGAAATGGAAATGATAAATAAACTCAATATAATAAACTAGTTAATGACCTAATATAATAAGTTAAAAATAACAAACGTTTCTTTAGAGTACTAAATTTTGGTACACAATTTTAGCTAACCTGTTAGGGAGTACATTAAATCCGTAACCGTAATCGGTTTCAAGGCCATATCGTACCGGAACGCTAAATTGCATAGCAGCACGTCTTTGTCGGCGGGGTAGCAACGAGCCAAAGAAAATACAGAACCAGAGAAAATACAGAAATTATAAATTCCCAAATTTCCCCTTGCCGGGAATAGAACCCATCACAGGTTCGAATCTAACTTAAAACTCTTGTGCTCATCGCTGCGTCAAAGAGATCGACAAAAGGCCGCAAAACACAAAATGTGTTGCTTAAAACTTTACTATTTTAGAAGCGTATATAAGTAAATGAGATTTTGAGATGCGAACGTAGTCTGCATTCATGGGGTTTCTTAAAGCAGTTAGGTTTAGGCTTAAATGTATTTTATCGTTTTTATTTTAAAAGTTAAAAGCTACTAGGAGAGGCACGATACCGTGGGACTATAAAAATCTTCATAAGTGACCTGTGGTTAGCTATAGATATCCATCGTTTGATTTTTTTTAAATATTATTTTGAGTTTTGTTATATTTTACTGATAATGCAGTCTAGAATGGGATCGGGCTAACCTTTTTTTTTTTTTTTTAAGGCTGTGTAATGGATTTCAATGCTGCTTGGTGGCAGGCATAAGGATTGTGCTAATACTTCTTTTCTCCTTTTGGTATCTACGCTGCATCATATCGAAGCGATAAATCACTTCGCAGTTCCATTATTAACATTAGCAAAACAGCAACCAAATCTCGAGTCTATGTTCAAGTTAACTTTCCACTACTAAAATGTCCTTTAGTTAATTGAGTGAATAGTAGGTAATAGTTGTCAATATTATGGTAATATGCATTGTGTTCTTGATAGCACACGCAGGCTCGGTTGATACAATAATTATAATAGGATTGAACAATAATTGAAATGCTGTATTAGATTGCTGTACCTAACTACGCATTACTTGCTGTGCATGTATTGTCTCCGGGAACTATGCGGGTGAGCAAATTGGATGTTAAATCCTCCTCTTATAAGGGCTATGTTTCAATTTTAGGGTATGCAGTGCTTTTGTGCGTGTATCAAGTGCACGCCACTGTCTTTATCATTATCGACCCATTACCGTAACACTACGGGGCACGGGTCTCGTCTCATAACAAGAAAGGTTTTATGCCGTAGTACTGCGGATTGGTATACTTCACTCACCTTTGAAAATGTTATGGCGAACAGACAGGCATGTAGGATGCTTTCCTTCAAGTGATATTTTAATTCCTTCAATTAAATACTCGCACGCACTTAACTCCGAAAAGTTACAGGTGCATGCGGGGAATCGAGCTTGGTCCCCCCACGTGGTATATTAAGTACGTTTATTTTAATACCACGGGTACAGTATGTATTACATAAACGCCCTTGCGTCTTGTTTTAATTCGGCATTCGAATTATACATAACTACAAATTCGCAAAGATGCTGGGCTCCATCTGAAACACTGTGAAACTACGCTTTGACTAACCAGGCTCCAATGTGGGTTGTCGTACATTGAAGATTATTACTACGCGTTGTCGAGTTCGTTTAGGCGTTGGATACGATAATTTTTATTACCACTTAATAATATCTATTCATTATCTGAATGTTGCAACGGATACTCTAAACTAAACTGGGTCTAAACTACATATCTCTCGCTCAACTTGGAAGATTAGGTGCCACACTAATCAACTTAAACTTAAGTTAAGTAAAGGTTCAGAAAAACCGTATTGCAAATTTTTGAAGTATTTTCGTGTTTAATTCTGTTTCACCTAAATTCAGAATTCACTGTTTTTCGTGCATCATTACAGGATTTTTCTAGTGGGACTTTGAAAGGCTTTTATGAGCGTTGATCGTACTGTGTTTTCAAAAGCAGAATTTACAGCACTACAGCAAGTGTAAAAATATTTATAAAATCTTTCTATGAAGAGAAGATCATCAGTGGAACGTAATACTAAAATGTTGATGTTGATGGTGAGAAGGATATAATATAGTCCCGTTACACCGCTTTAATACGGATTTGTGGGCTTGTTATCAAATATGAGGGATAATGAATAAATAAATAAATAAATAAACTACGACAATACCCACATCGCCATCTAGCCCAAAGTTAAGCATAGCTTGTGTTATGGGTACTAAGATGACTGATGAATATTTTTAAGAATAATATACATAAATACTTATAATATACAGATAAACTCCCAGACACTGAAAAACATTCATGTTCATCACACGAACAATTTCCAGTTGTGGGAATCGCACCCACAGCCATGGACTCAGAAAGCAAAATCGCTGCCCCCTGCGCCAGTCCCGTTGTTGAACGAAGGCAATGGATTTATTTGAGTCTTAAAAAAGTGCTAGTGCAATCTGCGTGGCGCTCTTTTGACGCCATACAAATCATGGTTAACTTTTACGCGATCGAATAGATGAAAAATCTCGCACTCAGCACACTGCTGAGTTTGTTGCCGGCTTTTCCATGGTAGAATTTGCCTTTCGAACAGAAGTTTGTACAGGTGTGAGTGTGACACGTAGTAAAGTCACGCAGACTGACTCAACGATTCACAATTTCTTATAAACTAGGCCTACTAAAAATATATGAATCTTGATTTTGATTCATATAAAAGTAGCCAATTTTTCGCAAACAATACCCTCGTCCGAAACGAACTCAATGGTTTTTTTTTGGACTGTTATCCGCTACGCGGGTAATCCATATTGGTCCATTAGGCAGACAGGCTTTCAACTTGTACGTACATTTTAGATTCCCTTTCAATACGAATACAAGGTACATTGAGAGTTATCTGGATTTTTCAATTTTACGTTACCAAAATGTTAAGATGTATGTGTAGTGCTAGTTTGTACATCTTTCGCAACTACTTCCATCATCGACTATAATCTTCATCACGTTAACCTATGGACGTCCACTGGACTAGGTATCTTACAGAGAGATTAAAATTCAAGGGTTTTGTCACTGAAATTCGGATGATGGCAACTACGCCTACGGCGTTCGGTCTCTTTTTACACCGGTGCGAGGTCACCATTCAGCATTTTGGATCTCCAAAGTCTATCAGTTCTTTGGCTGCTGTATGTATTCCACTTATTCCATTTACCATGATTACCAAGATACTCTCTTAGGAGATTCGTAGAGTTCCGTTACGGATTCGTAGCGGAATTCTACGGATTTACTCAATCCTGATTTGATAGAGATAATCGGAGCAATCTGAACGTAGCTCTTTCCAACGGCTTCTGGATCCTCTGAATCTTCTCACGAGACGCGACCACGTTACGGAACATAATCATTGCTAACAGGCACTGTTCGAAAACCCGGATCTTCAGGCCCTAATAATAATTTTGGTCGAATATATGCCACTTAGGTTAACGAAAGCTGTTATTCTAGGTTCGATAAATGTCAATATACATTTTTAGCTAGATTCAATATGAAAAGGGGGTATAAGGGAGACTGTACAAAAGCCCTGTGTTTTTGAAGTAAGATATAAATATTCACAGCTTTAAATATAATACTTTTAATGCGCGACACAGTCCTCAGCGATGTAACTCCATTACCTCCCAAAGTCCCGTCTAAATCAGCCCAAACTTTTTTTTAAATAAGCCAAAATCAACAGACAGACAAACATAAAAAGAAACCATGTACCCAGTACCTGATTTATTTGATAAAGAGCTAACCGTTCACTTCAATAATACTATTTGAACGGATTAAAGATAATTAATAATTATTTAGTGTTCAAAAGTAAAATGATCTCTTCTCAAAAAGTCCTTTCAAGTCGTTATGAAGAACTCTCAGATATGTAGGTTTCCTAACAAATATTTTTCTGCAACATTAAAACAAGTGATATTCAATTTCTTTCATTAAGAAATACTATTAAAAGCAATGATTTAATGTAACTACTGATTAAGCTATTTAAAAAATTACAAATATCAAGCGGATTCAATTTTAGTACGTAAGTTGGTAGCAGACAAACTCTCACCATTCTGTTTTGTAAGGTTCGTTTCATCCATTTTGAAACGATACCCTAAAATTGTAGGTGCAATATTAATTGAACGGTTATGTTTCAGTCAGGAAGCAAATTAAATAGTCAAATTATTTTTACTTTATTAAAGCTTCCTGCATCACTTAGCACTTTGTTTTTTAATGCAGTTCAACCTCGCATGTTATTTTAATGGCATGTTTTCGATGGCGGTCTGTTTGTCGTGGTTTCGGAAAACCACAATTAATTGTTTACTTGTTGAGCTAAAAGCAATTCAGGAGTATTTTCACAAATCGGTACAATGAACAAATTTACACTGTTTCCTTTTTTGGGACAATATTTCTACGTGAGCAACCATATATTTGAGATCAGTTTCCACGGACCGGAGTTATATTGTGAAAAAATTATCGTTGTAGATAATAGTAGTAGTGCAGAGGATGCTGCTGCCCGCTCTCCGATATATTATCTGAGTCGCCTCGTACGAAACCCGCGAGAATAAGAGGGGTTGGGATAACTGTGTTCTGATCTGCCGTCACCACATGACGCTTTCGTACTTAAAAAAGTAAATAATAAATATATCACCACAATACACACATCGCCAAAAAGTAAGCATAGCTTGTCTTATGAGTACTGATAAATATTTTATGAATACATAATACTTACAGATAAACACCCAGACACGGAAAAATAATCATGTTCATCACACAATCATTTTCCAGTTGTGGGAATCGAACCCACAGTCTCGGACTTATGATAGCAGGGTCAAACTTATAATATTCTTGATCCTTAATATTAGAATATAATTGTTCTATAACTTAATATGTTACTGAACAAATATGACTGTGGATAAAAAGGTCTTATACCTAGTAGATGACGTACCTACGGTGCGAGTATATATAACAACGACACGTGGAAGCAGGGTTGACTGACCGAGTAGGGAGAACACAAATCAATCGATTGTAAACGTTCCCAAACGTGAGACCCTTAACCCTTTCATCCCGTTCATTATCTCACACTTGATAATAAGTAAAGAAACTTATAGCAAAGTCCTATTATAGTATCAAGGATTAGTATACTATACGTAACTGATAAAAAAGTTTGGTTGCGAATGAACCAGGCTTTCTCCTTTTATTATTTTAAATTGAAAATATGAGATGGTGATGCCAAAAATGAATACCCGGCTGAATTTGTTATGGGTTTCTTCTTAGTCCAGGGCGCGTTTGGAACCCTCGTAGCTTTAGTTTTAAGTTTACAAATATGGTAATCGCCATCATCTCACTACCGTGTACACATTTTTCATGTCATATATGCATCATAGGTGCCATCTATGGGCCTAATTGAATAAAGATATTTTGAGTTTGACTAAGTTTTAAAAAATATTTTTGACTTTGACTTCGACTAAGCTTTAAGAATTGCAGTAGGTACACAACCCACAAATCCGTAAAAGATACAATATTTATCCTTCTTATAATCATTATTCAGGCTATTAACTTATTGCTAAGCACTAGTCTCCTCTTTTGACCAATAGCGGCCTTTAGGCCAATAGAGGCATCTGTAATAAGCCCAATATCTTAATGTGACAGGAGCTCTGTTTAACACACTTTTTTTATTATTAAGTCCTATTTGTTATAAATAGTAATTAAGTATAATACTGGAACTTAAATAAGCAATGTGTTTGTGTGTAGAGCATATACCCACAACACAGCTCTAATGCGCGTTGGTGGGTTTTAACGGTCATTTCATGTAAATAACGGAATCAAACGGCTCTCAGGCACCACCACCACGTGATCAAGTTAGACATAGCAACCATGTTGCTCGAGATATAGTTACACTCTAAAAAAGTACAAACGGACGGATTGCAAACAACGGAGTGATCTTATTTGACTGCATGATCTGATGCTTAAGATGCAGTCTAAGATGGAAGCGGGCTAACCCGTTAAAGATATCACAGTTATATTCATAAAATGTAAATATCCGACCGGGTGGCACAGTGGGCCGCTTTCTGAGTCCAAGGTGGTAGGTTCGATTCCCACAACTGGAAATTTTTTGTGTGATGAACATGAAACGTTTTTCATTGTCTGGGTGTTTATATGTATATTATAAGTTTTTATGTATATTAATCATAAAAATATTCATCAGTCATCTTAGTAGCCATAACACAAGCTACGCTTACTTTGGAGCTAGTTGGCGATATATTGTCGTACTCGTAGTATATTTATTTATTAAAAAAAAAAAAAGAAGAGGTCCTTTAATAATAGTCAAATCGTATTCAAAGCCATCCATTTGAGAGATTTAAGTCCAAAAGCGGCCCTATTCTCGTGGCAAGGACGTCGGCCCCACTTTCGGGGGGAGCCCAGATCGATCCCCAATTATGAGTTTCGGGAATTATGCCTGTTTTCACCAATTACATATCAGTTGCTTTAACGGTAAATTTGTGCAGGTGTGTGAGTGAGTGTAGGTGTGTGAATGAGTGCAGATGTGGGAGTGAGTGCAGGTAGCACACATAATTAATCTTTGCTTATATTGAATATGCGTGTGACGTGTGCATGTGCATGGGTTGTGTGTTTGCGTGTGTGTCGGTGGTATCGAGTTTTCCGAACGTGTGAACCGATTTTGAAATTGTTTTTCGTGTTAGAAAAGAGAATTAGTCGGGAGTGTTTTAAGGCGCAGCAACAAAAGGCGACTTGACTCCGTCAATACAGGTATCAAATAAAAGGGCTCGACTAGTACAATACTAAACACTATGACAAATTTCAAATCCAAGATGGCCGCCACAACAAGATACCCAATTACATTTTTTTGATTGACATCGCCCTCAATATAAGTATCAAATGAAATGGCTTGACTAGTAGAGTAACAAAGTATATAAAAAGTCCGAGAATTTTTATATTTTAATTTACATATTCAAATTAAATATCATAATTAATAATTGACAGCCGATTGGAGCTGTTTGAAGCGACCCAGCTCTCTGAGTCCAGGGCCGTGGGTTAGATTCCCACTACTGGAAAATGTTTGTGTTTGCAAACAATGAATGTTTTTCAGTGTTGGGTTCTTATCTGTATACTATAAGTATTTATGTGTGTATTATATTCATAAAAAAAAATTCATCAGCTATCTTAGTTCCCATAACACAAGCTACGCTTCCTTTGGGATATCACTTGCTTTAACGCTGAAAGAAAATTCGTGCGGTAATGCAGGCCTGAGAGCTCTCCATAACCTTCTACAGAGCGTGTGAAGTCTACCAATCCACAATTGGCCAGCGTGGTGGGCACAGGACATAAACCCTTCTCATTCTGAGAGGAGACTCGTGTCCTGTAGTAAGCCGTTTATGGGTTAATGATGATCATGATGATTTATGTAAATAAGTAACTTTTCGTAGTAACGATGACTACTTAAAACAACTACTAGGTAGGAAAATTAGTTTACGTATCATCAATATTTTCGCGACAGCACAGTCGCATTTGGCATGACTTTTGACAACTTACAAGCCATCGTAATTGGTTGGCTGGTTACAGAAAACCACGATGAAAACCCTACTCCATGAATCAGACCGTCTTTTAATGAAAATCCTTTCAGCTTTTGAATTCATCATGTTCAGACGGACGCGTCGGTACTTTGTTTGGTTATAATATATAGTGACAATCGTGCTCAATTGAATGAGCACCATTTTCCATGTCACTTCTTATACCAATATTGCGTGGGCTGCCGATTACATTAAACACGTAAATTTTCTTATTACGTCAGTGACGTACATAATTAATCTTTGTTGCTATGTTGCATCAAACTTATATTAAGTTTGATGTGAATGTGTAAATAAATGTATGTGCGTGTGTGTGTCGGTCTATGTTATTGTAGCTCCCGAACCGATGAACGATTTTGATTTTCTTTTTTTAGAACAACCTCGATATGGGTATCTATTATTTAAACTTAATTACTTGTAGGTATTTAAATTATAACTACCGTACTTTAGCATTTATGATAAAATATCATACTTGGTGTGATAAAAATAATAAAAAGAGAAAAATAAATCAGGTTTGTAATTTTCATAAATTCTGAAACATGTAAATTACCATTTTAATATTTGTCAATCATAATACCAATTTTTATTAATATGGCTTAATATTTTTTTAAGTTTTATCCCCTATTTAACCCATTTGGGGGTGGAATTTTTAAAACTGCCATTCATACTAAGGTTTAACTATCACCAAGATACTTATTCGTGGGTGGGTGAAAATAAACAGCTTTCCTAGAAACTTACATCGCCTTTTTTAAAGTTTTTTTTACACTTTGAAATATTAATGTCTTCACTTTTAACTGAAAGCCTAAAGATAGAGTTTCAATGATGTAACTTTAACTACAGATACAAAATTTTAAACCCTATCATATCCTTTTTGGGGTGAAATTTCATAAAAACTTACGGAACAGATCGTTTAACAAACACCCTACTTAGGTGTTTGTTAAACAAAATTCAAAATTCATTTATTTCAAGCAGGCCTAATATAAGCACTTTTGAAACGTCAAGTCTGTCTGTTTGCAGTGACTCTACCACCGGTTCGGAAGGCAGATTCTACCGAGAAGAAGCCGGCAAGAAACTCAGCAGTTGCTCTTTTCCAACATCAACAATTTACATTTTGCATTTTAACATTCATTTTTCTATCTAGTGAGAGCTGAAAGCGGAGCCGGATGCTTCCAAGCAACCTTGTCATTAAAAAAATCATCAATTGGAGCCCCAGCCGTTTGAGCTTGGCGATGATGTATCAGTAATTTGACTTTTATACATATGGCAGCATAGCGCAGTGGTTTTCTAAGTGGAGGGCCTAGGTTCGATTTCCAGAGGGGGAACTCGGAATTGCATCGGGAAAAGTAATGTTTTAACTTGACTTGAAAAAACAAAGACTTTAGCACCTACATTCCTGTATGAATACATTTTTATTTTTTACTTGGCATCGACTTCTTAATGTATGTGAGTATGTTTGAGTGTGTATAAATGTATGTGTGTTTTTGTATGTATATGAGTTGGTCGGTGTGTGTGTGTGTGTGTGTGTGTGTGTGTGTGTGAGAGAGAGAGTTTGGTAGTGGGTGTGGCTGTGGGTGGGTGCACGTGTGTGTGGGTGTGTGGGTGTAAATGTGAATGTGTATGTTTGGGTATGTATATGAGTCTGTCAGTGTGTATGTGTGTGTGTGTGCGTGTTTGTGTGTGTGTGAGAGAGAAAGTGAGTTTTGTAGTGGGTGTCGCAGTGTGCGAGCGGGTGTGGGTGTGTACGCGTGGGTGTGTGGGTGTAGGCATTGGTGTGCGTGTGAATAAATATTAGAGACAAGTTCCAAATGAAAAATATGTGCGGTTGGTGTCTTCGCGGGCAAAATAATCGAAATCTAAACGGGTACCAAGTTTTGTAAATAGTCTTAAAAAAAATTCAGAGGTAGGTGTTAATAAAAATCAATCTTATTAAAATATTTCAATAAAATTGTTGAAATTCACGGATTTCTGTTTTTTTTTCGTTGTAACAGTCAACTGCCAAGCTGGGTGCCAGGCCGTAGTTTACGATTTGGCTCACATCAATCAATCAATAGAAAAAATATCGTTTAAGATGTTAATATGTCAATATTAACGTGTGCGTGTGTGTGTGGGAGAGTGTCCTGTGTATGTGGAAGTTTGTATATGGTGTGTGTTTGTGTGCGTGTAGGTGTGTGTATAAGTTTATGAATGAGTGTGTGTATGGTGTGTGTGTAGGTGTTGTTTTGCCTGTATGTATCAGTGTGTGAATGTATGTGTGGTATTGTATATATTTGGGTGTATATGTATGTGAGTTTTTCAGTTGGTTTGTATGTGTGCATGTGTTTTTGTGTGTGTTTGTAATTTTTGAAGATGGCGAGTGATATGAGTGTGTGTATGCGTATATGTGTATGAGTGTGTGCGTGCGCGCGTAAGTTTAAGTTTGTGAGTGTATGTGTGTATTTGGCAGAGAGTATAAAAGCATGTGTGAAGGTGTGTTTGTGCCTGTGTGTTTGAGTTTTGTGTGTGTATGGGCATGTGCCTGTATGTATGTGTGCCTGTGTGTTGGAGGTGGTAGAAGAACGTGCATATATGTGTGAGTGTGCATGTATATGAGTGTAACGGTGTGTATTTATGATTCATATGTGTATGTGTGTGACTGTGTGTGTGTACGTATATTTTGTGTGTGTGTGTGTGGGTGTGGTCATGGGTGTGTTTGGTTGTGGGTATGGGTGTGCGTGTATTTATGCGTGTGAGCGTTTCTGTGAGAGTCTACTAAAAAGCGAGAAATAAAATTAAGTCCTTAAAAAAAACCAACTTGGGGAATTAAATTTTATACCAACCAAAAAGTAAATATTTAATATTTTTCTATGTGATATTTAGAACCCCGTGGCAAGTAAAATATCAATCTTTATTCTTTGTATACCGTTTGCTAGAGTAACTAGGAAGGTAAGGCAGTCATTGTTACTTTTTATACCTATGGCACCAGAATGTTGTAGAAAATATATTTTTATTATTCTTAGTTGGTTGTTATAGCATTTTTATATCGGAAGTCGGATTTTTTCCTATTTTTTTTTTATTTTTATTTTTTAATGAAAAAATTATAAATAATGAAGATAGAATACCGAGAGGCGGGTGTTTTTACTGGAAAATTCCTCCTGTTTAAGAATCTTTTATCAAAATTCCTTAAATATGAATATTTTTTGAGTTTTTACCAAGAAACAAAATGCTAAAATTTTTTTCTTGACCCCAGGGTTCATCTCCTAGGGAGTTTTGCTCCCGCTGCCATCCCCCGGTGCCGGTACAACCGTAATAGCATTATCTAGTCTACCTAAAACAATAACAGCTGATTCCGCCGTAATGCGCGGTCCGTCTGTAAGAACACTAATACAGGCATAAAGTACAAACATACATGTATAGATGCATAGTTTCTGATGCAAACATTGCAATATATGTAGCTATAGATATTTTTCGGGTGGAGGTAGGATGCGCAGGTAGTCAGCGCAAAGCTGCAGAGTATAAAAGAAGGGGGTGGCGAGGCTGGTCCTCTAGTCGCAGACTGGAAGTCTCAAGCGCACCACGGCAAAGGTAAGTTAGCAAGTTCTCGAGCGGAAGTGAGTGCCATGAAAAAGTGATTATAAAAAATTAGTGATTCATTTTAGTAATTTCTTAAATTAAAAAAAAAAATTTATGGTGTAATTACTAACAGTCAAAATGAAAAAAAATACTAGCGCGGCTTCTGTTAAAACACGCTGATCGGAAAAGTGCGAAAGTGTAAAAGTTTTCAAAGATTGCTTGGCGATGGCTTTGCAGTTTTTTCGTGCGTTATCTGCGTTAACGAAATAAAAATTATTTGTTACAGTTTAAGTAATTTGGAATAATAATAACAGTGTCACATTAAGCTATTCATTTTAACGGAAAAAACTAAACTTTTGAATCATACGAACAAAGTTTCCGTATCGACGCGGTTGTGAAGTGAGCTCCACACGGACTTCTGGTGTTTATTACTGTCTGGAATTACTGGTAAGGTAAGTGGTTAAGGTATTGCTGTGTTTTTACTAAATCAAATGTGCAATTTTCCTATGCGATTTGCTCGTTTTGCTTGCGACATAGGCACATAGGCTGTAATTAATTTAATTGGCCAAAATATAACAATGAGTGTCAGGTAACTCGGAGAAAATCTGCTTTCTATCTGTATAAGCCATTAGAGTTCAACGTTAAGAAAAATCATTCGAACAGGATATTGAAGAATCCTGAACGAAGCAAAAGAAACGAGATATTTTCTTTACAATGACTACAAATGTCGTCCGTTAATCTCCGCATCGGACGTTTCTGCTTAACGTTCTCACTGACTTTTTCTGAATGCCCGGTTGCTAGGATCGTAGCAGTTCCTTAAATAACTTTAAATCTTCCAAAAGAACAAGCTGTCAAGTGCAAATAAGAGTGATTTTTCTACTGAAAAAAAAAATCTAAACTCATAAGTAGTCAACGGATCGAATTGAATTTTTTTTCACAACGTCGCAAAAAACGAGACTATATTTACATGACACTAAATTTACTAACTTCAAACTCAATTCCTTTTTTTATTAGATAGCAAAACGATGCAAAACTTCCGTCGGGATTCTTTATAACTACTTCAACCTAATATATTAATATTAGAGCTGACAAATTTGAAGTAAGAAAACGCTGGTGTTTTTTTTAAGACTTTAATGATACATTTAGGATAAAGTAAAAGTAGCGAATTAAAGTAAAACGATTGTAGTGATCGAGAGCGAATCTAGCGAAGACAGTTTTTTTTTATTATAATTAGAATGAAATAGAAAGAATATTATAATAAAACGGAATCCAATTGAAAAAAAAAAATGAGAAGCAATCGCGATATTTTAACTTTGTTTAATACAAAGTGGTAATGGGCCCTTCCTGTAACAACAACAACACTGTTGCACGAAGCATGGCACCTATACCGCGTTCACTGTCGTCATTCAATGCGCTCTTGGACAGCAATGCTCAATGTGATCTATTCCGTGACGGGTGGACAGCATTGTTCCGTGAATAGAATGACCTGTACTTCAATATTCGCAGTATAACTCTATAGTACACTATATTAATATCATGACTTTTATAAAATTTAAAGTCATCTTTCATTTGTCTTATGGTAGATAACTATCTACTATAAGATGTAAAATAAATAAATCTATAAGTGTATTTTTTCAGTCGTAGAAACTTAAGCCTCAAAAATGTTTTCAAAAATAGTCTTGCAAATAAAAGTAGGAATTACTCTACGGTATGATTATCACTCTATGATTGTTTTTAGAATAGAAAATATTTTACGTAGTTTTTTTCATGAGACATATTTTACGCTTTTTAGTGAAGGTGAACCTGAATTCTGTGAACGAACTACCACGTTGCTCTTGGAGTTAGCCTGCTCAACTAATGAACGCGAGGTCCTGGGTTCGATTCCCAGGCCGGGTCAAAAATTGGTATTGGGTTTTCTATCAAAAATAAATCATTACCAGCCGAAGGTGTCCACAACTGTATCTTGGAGATCACGTCGCGGTGTGTTAAGCCGTCTTTACCGGTTATTACCACAAACATGTGATGCAAATATTCGTTTCGAGCCCACCAGCCTGCATTGGAGCATCGTGGTGGGTCTATACACTCTAACCATTTTTCCTTTGGGAGTGGGGGCCAGCCCCAGCTGTGGGATGGTCAAAGATTCAAAGAATGCTATCAGTTTGGAGAAGAAATACATGTCACCCGGCCGGCGGACATTAACAGTAGCTATCACTGATGATCACATTTTATATGATTATTGGGGACTGGCTACTGTTTATTTCGAGACAAAGCTAACAAATTTGTGGTGTGGCAGGTTCTTATTTAGGTAATATTTAAAGAATATTTTAATATTTGGGTGTTGTTACACTTCAACGTCCTTCTTTATATTATATTCGACTCACAATACAATAAAGTTTTCGTAATACAATTTTGGCTGGGTTGGGGATGATTTTTTTTTTATTTGGTGGTAATTTTATTTCTAGCGGTTTAGTATTCGAATATTTTTAGTTTTGACACACAAAGACAATCGCTAATCCCTATGCGAAGCTAATGCTAGCTATAAAACCATAAATACAATAGTGTCTAGCAGCTCATCCAAAGAATGGTATGGGGATGAATATTTTGTTTTGGTAGCCATCTTTTTTAGCGGTCATAAGGTGTTAAACTTTTTTTTTCTTACACTATATCTCTTAGGTCTTATGAGGTTTCGTATTTTCGCATTTAGCATTGCATATCTTTATATATATATTTCTTGTGTGCGTGTGTATGTCACTGAACTCCTCCTAGACGGCTGGACCGATTTGAATGAATTTTTTGGTATGCGTTTGGGTGGCGCCCTGGATGGTTTAGATTCACAAATCAGCCCGACAGATGGCGCTAGGGTCAGCTATTATGCACATATTATGCAAAGCTATAAAAACAGTGCTATAAAATAGCTCTTAAAAACATTTCTTTGTATGGGGTAGAATGTCTTTTATTCGGTGGCAATCTTATTTTACGATTCTTCTTGTCTTGCTGGACGGCTGTTCGAAAATTAAAGTTTTTTCAATTCGATTTTTTTGCAGGGTAGCCATTTCTTTTATTTTTCAGCTGTTTACCTAAATATTTAAGGTCTTACGAATAAAAGTTTTGTAACGTATTTTTTGGCATTTGATATACCGAACAGTTTTAGATTTACCACAGAATTCTTATTTTTGCAGATACTTTTCGCGGGCCATAGTCTTCCATCTTAGCCGTACTACAGAACATCTTCCACATCTAACTTTCTCTATTCTATTTCTGACCTAAATTTTTTCAATTTGTAAGAGCTTGTAATAGAAGTTTCCAAAATTTATGAGTCGGACTGAATAGAAAGCCTACGCAGTATAAAAAGTAGCTACATATTTATAGACAAAGTTCCTTCACGGATGTTTCTAAGCCGTGGCTTAGAAACATCCGTGAAGGAACTGTAGCCAACGTAGCATAACTTTGGCATCAACGCATCGAATGCTAATCACCAATAGAGAATTGGCACAAAAAAGAAGATATAAATCTAAATATCTACCGACTAAATAACTTTGATTCAATATGAATTTATACCAATATAAAAAAGTGTCGTGAGGTGGTAGAAGAGAATACAGTTGTCACCACCCCTTATCTTCCCGCGGGTGTCGTACGAGGCGATTAAGGGAATATAAAGGTGAACTGGCAGCAGCGTCCTTTGTGCTACTACTTTCCGTCAGCCCAGCGAGGTGTGGCGAACCCTCCCGTTGTTAGACGCCTTTAGTCCAGCGGTGGGTTATGGGCTATTGATGATCCCATATATAAAACTTCGAAACATAGTTTTGCTATCAATGTGTCGATCATTTTGCGACATGGACTCGCAAAAATCTTTGTTAATTTTCTAAATTAATTTAGGTTCTCGCCCGTATACCACAATGATTAGCTTAAGGAAAGCAAGGGCTCGCAGCGTAAGCCCACCCAAGCGTCGGTACGCAAGGTCGCCGCTACGTTTCCGTTCGCCATTTGGCAAGCGTACCGATGTAAGTGACATAATAATACCGCTATTGCATGTGAATTTTTTAAGTGTTTTCATTTGATTACATCCAGCATGGCTGTTGTATTCGGCTGAGCGCTCGAGATTTGTTATGACGAAACGAAAAAACGTTTAAATCCGTATCGGAATATACGGGTACTGGTGTTTGTCAAGATGATATAGATATATTGGTACAAAATATACGAATCGTGTGCACCTCGCGGAAAAACGGCAGCTATCGCGCGTTACACGACCTTTTACTTGGTATAATATATAGCGCTTCTGTAAATACAATGGTTGTTTTATAATATTTCGTTTTTAGTTTTTAGTAATTGTGAACTATGCCATCCTAACTAGGTTAACTTAGCCATTATTATTGCTTACGCCAAATTTAAGGGAAATGGAGACGTATCTTCAATATAGGGTAGCGTGCACCCAGCAGGAAACTCGCAGCCCCCGTGCGGATATTTTGCTTGGAATAGCGCTTCTATATATACAACGTGTAACCGAATTACGAAATACTGCTGATACTGTTGAAGGGTGCATAAGTATATTTCATAAGGAATCACAGTGTAAAATATTAAAACAAGAGAAGCATTATTTTTCCATACAAACTAATTCAAGACATTCAAAGCGATTACTTCTAAGTGCTAGGCCGCATTACGGCTGAACCGCCGCGGTTTTTAAACGTGTGATTTTGTGAGTCAAGCAAACGAATACAAACGGACTCACTTGCGGTTTTTTCCCGCGACTGATTTTAAAACCGTGGAATGTTACAAAATGCTCGCGGGTAAAAACCGTGCTATAATTTGTAATCCATAGAACTTACTTAGCGCGCACGCACTATCGCGTTAACCGCGGGCGGTTTTTGCCAGTATTCGGCAGACCGCCGTGAAGAGTGGTTGTATGGTCACGCTATTGTAACTATGTCGTCGACCGAGTCAGAGTCTGTTTCACACGATCCACAATATGAAAGTTTATCCCAAAAAATCATAGTGGAAGTACAAAAAAGACCAGCTTTGTATGATACTACTTTGCGTCAGTATAGTGATAGAAATTTACGCTGACGTCTTCTTTTTCTATTTCTTAGTATTAGAGCAACAATACATACTGCTCTCTTGAAATCCATCTTCAATACTGCGAAAATTGGAAGCAATTTCGCGGTTTTTAATCGTAGTGTGTGATTCTCGGGCGGTTTTGCGGTTATAGCGGCTAACCGCTCGCTGGAAAAAACCGTAGTGCGGCCTCTACCTAAGAACCCTATTGAATATAAAAGACCAACACGCGCATAGTACCTACGCTACGCAACACGTACCTAATAAAGTGACTGGAGTCACTTGATTTTAATTTTGCCTTTGATGTGAAGGCTGTATCTGATTCCTTTCACTCAAAATTATTGCAGTGGTTAACCAAAAAACTATTAGCGTTTCGATTTCACAGATAAGTCTTAGAGACAGTAATTAATGTACCTCTAAAACCTGTGAACCAATATTTCGGTTTTCATTTACACGTTGTACAATTCAATGGTTGTTTTATAATATTTAGTTTTTAAAGATTGTCGCCATCCCAACATAAACTGACTAATATATATGTTATAATCCACACGGTCATTGGTTCAGTTAGCTTGTTGCGTACGCTACAAACATACGAGAAACGAAAAAATGAAGACGTAACTTATACATAGCGTATCGTGCACCCCGCGAGAAACGCGCAGCCCCCTTGCGGTGCATTTGCTTGAAATAGCGCTCCTTTATGTTATATAAAATTCAAAGGTTGTTTTACAATAAATAAGTTTTAGTTTTACGGATTATAAACTCGCAATCGCTACATAAACTGTCTTATATGTATCGTAATCTACGTGCGTGCACACGTGCGGTGGTCGATATATTTGCTTGCAATAGCGCTTCTATATATATATGTTATTCATTAGTTGTTTTATAATATCTAGTTTAGTTTAGTTTAGTCAGTAGATAGTTTATCTAATATATACTTATTTTGAACTACATCCTTTTATAAACCTTCTAATAATGACGCATTGTTTTAATTATTTTCACAGAACGTTATGATTAATAAAACTAAGCGGAAACCTAGCTTTCATGTAAGAAAAAGCCATTTCCGTTTTATTGAATGCTTATTTTTGAAGTTTTCCTTCGAATACTTTTTTTTGCATTAAACTTAGAATAATATAGATGTTATATTACCCTAAGATCTCACTGATAGTTACACTGATATTACTCTGCAGACATAACGACCTAAACTAATAATGAATCGAATCCAAAGAAATTTTTTTGTCAACCTCTCTCTGTCCAGCGGTGAGCGCTGTGGTGTTATGAGTGGGAGGTCCCGGGTTTGATGCCCGTGAAAGGCAATTTGGGTATTCATAATTTCTAATTTTTTTCTGTTCTTGTGGGAGGCGTTGCGTCATGGCTACCACCTTACCGGCAAAGGCTTGACGCTGAAATGTCACGTAGGAATCTATCAGGGGTATGGGTTTAATATACCTGCCATACCCCGTAAAGAACAGCCTTCTCCTATCTTAGACTGCATCATCACTTACCACAAAATGAGAATGCAGTCAAAGGCCAATTTGTAGAGGAATAAAAAAAGTAATACGCTATCTGAGGATTTTTGTATTACATTCATTTTATCATTCACTTCGGGCGATATTGGATGATTTGACTACTAAATCGACAAGTTTCATCTAATAAACGTAAGGATCTTATTCCATTACTACACACGGAAATGCTACGCAAGAGTATACTGCTGTGCCTTCTATTAAAATGCAGATTTGAAATGCAGTTGAAATGGAACCATTTATAAAATCTATCCTAATCTACATGGTCAATATTTCATTTAATTTATTACCCCATAAACAAAACAGAGTAGCGGGAAACTCGTAGCTACCCATGCGGTGCAAGCCTTACAAAAACTGTCATAACTGTATTTTATATATGTCCTTATCTACATGGTTTTAGATTCACGTAGCTTATTGCTTCCGCCATATAAAAGGATAATGAAAGCGTAGCTCCGACATAGCGTAGCTTGCACCCCGTTGGAAACAAGCAGCCCCCGTACGTTTCAGGACAGTTCGTTTGGAAAAACGGTTTATATAATATTTTATATTATTTTATTTGATTTGAAGCGTTGATAGCCCAGTGGTAGGAGCTCAACTTCACTTTCGGGGAGCGAAGTTCGAGTCCCAGCACGCACCCCTAACTATTCTAAGTTATGTGCGTATATATATAATTTAAGTTATTATAATATCATTAGCTTCAGTGGCCTGCATAGAGGGTATGCACAGGGCATGCAGATGATACAAAATGAAGAAAATCTTCTGTACGAGTTATAAAAACTTAAGGATAGACTTTTTATAACTCTAACAATGCCTATCCTTAAGTTTTTTATATCTCGTACTGGAGTTTTTGTCCATTTTATATCATCTGCATACCCTGTGCATACCCTCTATGCACGCCACTGATTAGCTTCAACGGTGAAGGAAAACATCGTGATGAAACCTGCATGCCTGAGGGTTCTTCATAATGTTCTCAAAGGTGTGAGGAGTGGATTGGCTCGCACTGGGCCAGCGTGGTAGACCACTGCATTAACCCCTTATCATTGTGGGTGGAGACCCGTGCCCTGTAGGCCAGTAATGAGTTGATACGATGAAGATGATGATATTTAATTTTTTTTTGTCTGGTTCTATTCCTAGGTCAAGAATACTTCAAAAACTTTCCAAAATCAATTTGCATCTTCCTTTCTTGTACAAAAGCCTTTAGGGTGTAAAACGCCCTTTAAGGTATACATCTTCTCAAACTTTTACAACGCCATTAAGTTGGCAACTTTTGGCAAGCGAGTCCCATCTTAGACCACATTTTCCCTTACAAGTAGGCGAGATTAGCAACTGGTCGAAAATTGAAAATTGAAAAAATATTTATTTGTTATCTAAATTTCATTACAAAACAATAGGTTAATTTTCTGGGAAATAGGAAAAAAACCTGTATTTGGAGGTCTCGCTCTTTCCGATATAAAGTTTACACATATACTAATAACATGACTTAAAAGAAACTTAAAGAAGCATGTCACTATGATCTAAGCTAACCATACTAGAGTCACGAGGTCAGGGCTATTAATAGAACTTATTTCGGTTAACAAAAATGACGAATTATCTTCGTCTACAGAAGCAAAAGAACCAAAGCTGGTTTATGTGTCGGTCCATGTAACTTCAGAACAACATCATATTGTCTGGGATATTTAATTGTGGACTTGCGTAAAATCCTTGATCCCAGACAACTAACATAATTCTTGAGATTGCGTCACATGTTAGTAATGTTTCACGTGCACAAAATGGACTGTAAACCTTAGTTTATATGAGTAACTTAATATCATATTAACTATTATATTTGGGATCTTATTCTTATTTTTACTACGACAATTTAGCTCTGCAATCCACCTGATGGTAAGCGATGATGCAGTCTAAGATTGTAGCGGGCTAAACTGTTTGGGGTATGGCAATTCTATTAAACCCAAACATCGGCGTATCCACGCGGCAATCCGAAACATTAATTCGCTTGGCAGCACGTCTTTGACAGTAAAATTGTAAATTCTCAAATTGCTTCCGACAGGGATCGAATTGGGGACCTCCCATTTATTAACCACAACGCTCACTGCTACGCTAAGGAGGTCGTCACAAAAAAATGGTACTAAACAATTCCAACGCTTAAATCGGAATCGCTGACGCTTTAATCGGATGCCTAATGATTTTTTAATCGTTATAACAACTCTTAGATGATGACTAACGACGTTAAGCGCCATCTAAAGTTACGAAACCGATTCGGCGGTGCGTAATGATTAGGAAACTCGCAAACTGAAACGATTAAATTTAAAAATACGAACACAAAATGCCTCACAAGGTAGGTTATATGAGTTGTCTAGTGAAAATCGATTGTTGAAAGGTAAATGTATGCCTTGTAATCTTCTTCAGGCATTTTTTTTGACGGCCTATTGGCGCAGGGTGCAGCGAACCTGCTTTCTTAGTCAAAGGCCGTGGGTTCGATTCCCACAACTGGAAAATGTTTGTGTGATGAACAGGAATGTTTTTCAGTGTCTGGGTGTTTATATGTATTTTATCAGTATTTATGTATATTATTCATTGAAAAAAATATTAGTCAGTCATCTTAGCACCAATAACACAAACTACGCTTTCTTTGGGGCTAGATGGCGGTGTGTGTATTGTCGTAGTATATTTATTTATTTATTTATTTTATTTTTACTTGGTCAATGCCTTGTTCATCGTTAGTGAAAACGAGCATTACTCTCACATGGTTTACATCGACTGATATAGTCCACGAGAGAACACTACAAAGAAACAAAAAGACCATAGACTGCCATAATATTTTCTAAATATTAAAACATTTATTTTTTTTCAGACTCGTGAGATCTCCGAGTTTTTGAATGAATTTAGTGAGCACGGAGTACCTCCGCTGCAGGGGTTTGATTTGGCCCCTATACCGGAAGTAGCGAAAACGAACATAATATGGGCCAGCGGACCAAAGGCATTTCAAGATTATTTGGTTGGTAAATGTAAGTATCTAAGGTAAGTAAACGTAAGCACATTGTTACTTTAGATTGTGTTCCTATTATACAAGCAGTGGCGTGCACGTCATACATGCACAAAAGCAATACATACCCTAAAATTGAAATACAGCTGGTATAGGAGGAGGATTTTTTCCATTTTATGCAATTTTCTTACTGTATGCATACCCTGGTAAGAAAACCAGTGCACGCCACTGTATACAAGATGTAGAGAAAACCGAAATGATAGTTCAGAGGCTTTAGATCATTATTTACTGTCTCCGAGACTTATGCGACTTATGTACTGTGAAACCGAAACGCTGATAGTTTTTGAGTAAAACATTGCTATAGTTTTTTTATGAAAGAAATCAGATATTAACGCCACATGCAAAAGTTAAATCAAGTGACTCCGGTCACTTTGTTGGATACGCGTCGCGTTGCGTACGTACTATGCACGTCTCTCTTTTATCTTAATATAAATAGGGTTGCCACAAGTAAAGGAGAATGAGAATTTTGTATCTTATATAGTTCATCATACATTTAATTTAGTATGAAGTGGTTTTACCTACTCTTGGATGCTTAGTGTATATTAGGAAATAAAACAACTTAAATACACAGTAATGTCTACATTTATAGTATTTTTTTACAAAATTTTTATAAATTACTAAGAAAAACGTAGAGGACTTTTAGTAGTAATAGAGGAGTAATCTTAGTAACTATTTTAGAATGTTAAATATACAATACTTAAACTTTTAACTACAACATCGACTAATAGTCCATGTGCAAGTCCCGCCCTTATTTTATGTTAATACACTTTTGGAACGTAATAAATGAATAGATAACATTTTAATTGTATTTCTTTCCTCGTTGCAGTTTTTTCTCCCACCGAGCAAGCAAGGATAGAGGTTGTGAAGGAACTGGTGAGGACAGAAGCTGAACATATTAACCATCTGACGACGATGATAGAGGTAAGTGCCTTTTACGTGATCAAACGTGATAACCCGTAAGATAAAGACTTTGCCCTTTATGCGGGCAATTCTTACATGTATCACGTATCATCCTTTTTTCTAATACTGGGCATGACCCTCCCCTCTCGTGGGAGGTATGGATTGAAAATTCCCTCCAGGTTGGCAGGTTACACCAATAATTGTTATCACATATCAGTGTTATAATAACAACGGCCTCCTATGCTCTTCGAGGTATGGGAGTGGCGATACCATTTTTTTAATAGAAAATTGACAGACCAAGCACCTGGTATGCCAGTTTGTCACAAAGAAAAGAAGAAAGACTAGAGGAAAACCATCGCCTTTTAACAGAGCTACACTCCAGTGGGAATGCAAGGAAGTCGTCCTACAAAGTGCTGGCCAGCCCTAACCTAAGCAACACCGGCAACCACGGAACCTTCAGACCGGAATACAGCAGCTGCTTGGCGGCAGAATTAAGCATAGTAGGAGACTTACCTGGACTAGCTTTGTAACGAAAAGCTGTACTTATTACTATATATAACTACTACTACTCGTTTTTAGTTTCAAGCTTATTATTTCTTAAACTCTACCCTTTAAAATTGACCCACACCGAGAATCGAACCATCGGGATCCTTAAAAACAGACCAGATTATAAAATAAATGGTTTGATATTGGGATATCTCTCAATTAATTGTCGGTATTAATTCGAAGTGAGAAGTTGTCGTTGATCAAAATAGTGCCTAATAGAGTATCTTAAGCCGTTGATCCCGGTTATAATTACGAATAGTTTAAGCCCGCAATCCCACATCCGAGCAGCCTGAAGATGTTACGCTAATAGATGACACTATAAGTTGATTATAAGTTGTCAGAAATAATGCATGCCATTATGATGTATTCCAATCTAATTAGTCTCATACAGCACCAACTCGGGACTTCGTGCGTGCAATACTCTTACTATCTTAATATTATGTAGGTAGGTACCTACAATCGTGCCTACTAGAATACCTAGTGTACTTACCACCTACAATCAATTTGCCAATAACTATATACTAGGTATAGTAAATATTTAAGGGATTAAATCGATTAATCGGCAGTTCCTTTAAAGTTTTTTTCTTAAACTTAAAATCGGTCGCGCATTTTCAAGTTTGTGCGTTTATTAGTTTATTAGTTATGATATAGAATACAAAAGATCATTATTTATGCCCATCGCACCCAATTTATACTGGGTTAAGCATAGCGTTGTTAGCAGGGAAGTTTTACATTATAATCTTCATTCTATAATAAACTTACTAGATAATTGTAAGTTATCTTATTCAATACTTTTAAATATTTGTAAGTCGAGATCATCGGATTATTGTTGTGTTCGGTAGATATAATTCTATATATTGCCTTTCCGACCTACACGAATGCATCATGGAGATACAATGCCACTATTGAATTCCTAAAATCATATATTCATAGAAATTTGAGGCTTGGGTGCCCCAATTAGGGAGAAGTTGTCTAGATATCCCAAGTTTAAAACTTCTATGTGCGGAATTACGTGCTTACCTACCTAACTGCTTACTTACGGAGACATTATTAAAAATCAATGTTGTTATTCGATTTGTCCGCTTTGGTAAAAGGCAAAGATCGAAGTCAATACAACCTATACAGTGGTAAATATTTGTCTTATAGAATATTGTTTACTTTTCGTTTCCAATTATTCGGGCTAGTTCCAGCGGCCTTCTGAGGGGACTTGCTGGCAGGTTTGCTTGCCAGTACCTATGCCAATGCTATATGCTACACGTGCTTTTCGTTCGGGCTTGCCAGAAGAGTTTTAAATAAACTACTTCGTTAGGCTTTAGTTTACTAATGTTAGTTTTTCAACTTTGTATTTTACTAACAATTTACGATCTAATTCGGTCAAAAATATTATTTTTTTACTTTTCAAGGACAAGGTCTATTTACTTCGCATTCAATTATTGCCCACTGCTACTTTAGCTTATCAAATCGTTTTGCAACATCGGTAACTATTGTCCATTTCACATTTTGCCACTCTTATCATAATAGCTCTCTTCATTGTCCGCGGACCCTTCTTATGAGACACATAGTTAGTGAACAGAGCTGGTTAGAATCCAGAGCGATTAAATCACTTACAAAACTTATTTGATACGTCAAGGATACGATTTTGGTTTTATTTTAAGTTTGTATGTAAATTATTAGAAAAACCGTATTTCGGTAAGTATTCTCTTTTATTTATTGAAAGTTTCACTTTCACATTTATTAAGTGCTTAAAATACTCTTTCAAGAAATTTGAATAGGTATAAATTAAGATTATTTTTAATCATTTTTTAGAAAACGTATATTTTTTAATTCTCAACATTGAAATATGATCGACACGTCTCCCTATACACTTAAAACGCAACCCCTAATTGGCATCCTTTTTTACACTAATCGTTAACTAACACTACCGTATATAGACACTGTTGTAATAAAAGGGACGAAGCGATCGCTTTATATTTTATATTTGCACAACTTCAATACTTATTTAAAATTACCGTTACATAAACATACATTCTATTCACACGTGCACAAACGTCGATGACTTTGCGCCGACTGAGGGGTAAAGAGTTGCAGTGTGACCGTTTTCTAAAAAGGACTATCTACTAAAGCAATAAGTTGTCTATTGTCAACATGTTATTTAATAATGTATTGTCTATTGACAACATATTATTTTAGTAGATACTCCAATTAAAATTATTAAAAACATGAAATAAATAAACCCTAAAGTAAATAAATTGACAAAATAACTCAAATTATATCTAGTTTAAAGAAAGAAAGAAAAGGATGAAAAATCGTCGATACTGAGACTCAGTGTTAATTGTAACATTTGTATCATTAATTAGTTTTAAATAAAATAAAACTGTGACAAAGTATAACTGTGCACTTAAATGCGAAGCACTGGTTTTCAGCCAGCACTCTTATCTAAGCCGTGGCCGAACCCTCCCGGGATAAACAAAACAAAACAATAATTAAAAAGGATAAAAACCGAATGTAAAATCATATATTTAAACAAAAGTTGCACATTTAATACACACAAAACTTAATTACCTATGAACGACATCATCAAAAACAAAATGTAACAAAACTAAGCAATTTTAAATAATTATAATAATTAATAAAACCACAATCAAAAGAATAAAAAATAATATTGATACCTACTATTATATAAACAAAATCAAAAACAAGGATAAAAATTAAATAAAATGTGAGAGTCTATATCGTACATAAAAGAAATAGTATTGAAAAGTACTAAAAGTTGTAAAAACTATATTTTTTTATTAACAATTATTTAAAGTATTTGTTAATTCTATTTATAGACGTTACTTGTTTGCGTAGGAAAGAGGGACGTGCGTAGCAACTGAGGGATGTATTACCTAATATGCATTACAATGTTTCTTGAAATTTCTGATATTTCAACTATCTAACTTGTTAAGGAATTTGCCTGCATAATATTATCGCCAATTTAAGGGTCTGTTTTTTTCCTAACATTTATGATGCATCTAACTTCCACAACGGGGGACCTCAAAAACATATAACATCGGTCGCCGATTTCCCCCTTAAGGAAAAATATATGACGGTTATATATAAGAACTCCCATTTACGAATTCTATTACATCGCTCCATGTTCTGTATTCTGTAATCACTCCATCTGTAAAATATCTGTAAAAACTCGGCTCAGTCGTTCAAAGTTTAACCTGAATTGAAGTAATATTTAAATTAAAGACTTATTAAACCTCCGACGTTCAATATAGTGCACAATATTCCATTAGTCAAGCCCTTTTCGTCAAAAAAACAAAATCAAAATCGGTTCATTCGTTCGGGAAATACGATGCCACAGACAATCACACACATACCTACACATTCACACACAGTCACGTCTCTTATAACCCTGTCAGTTTTTACGTCAGGGGTGAAAAATTATAACTTAAGTTTAAAAACCCCTGTCAATTTTTGGTCTTTCAATATAGTGTACATTATTCTACTATAGAAGCCCTTTAATTTGATACCCACACTGAGGGAGTTGTGAAAAAGTATATAATCCGCCATTTTGTGGCGGCGGCCATCTTGTCATCAATTATAAGTTAGAACACTTCCGACTATTTCATCTTTCAAACAAAACACAGATAATCAAAATCGGTTCATCCGTGCAGGACATACGACGCCGCACACACACACACAGATATACAGACACGGCAAACTTAGCACTCCGTCGTTTTTGTGACATGGGTTAAAAATAAAAAGAGGCATAAAAAAATCATCCCCTGACTGTACGATAGAGTCAAACAAGTGGGGGCCGTTAAACACATTACTAACTCAACTAAATGGACAAGTCTACTACTTATCTCTGTCATTGTTGGAAAAGGATAACAGTTTTTTTAGAATTATCAATTTTTCTAGAGATTTATGTACAACAGCATTGACGCCAATATAGGTTATAATAGAATTCAAAATTTCAAAATCTTCAAATTTGTTTTAGTATAAAAAATTTAACAATTGTTCCAAAAAAATATATCATCTAAAATTATACAAAAATTAATGTAGTGAAATTAATTTTGCGTAGGTTTTATTTTACCACATTGGTAGTAAATATACCTAAAACGGTCACACAGGTCTGGCCACTCATGCGAAAGTCATCGCTTTAAAAGCGTTCCGACAGCGGCGCCTTCTGGCTGTGTTCAATCAACTTGTTAACATATACGCAGTGACTTTCCACACACTTCACTAAGACATTATCATAATTATTATAATTTATGTTTGAGCACGATAACAACATATTAAATCAATGGTTTTAATATTTTAAGAAATGATTAACCTTTAAATGTTTTCATATTATATGGTTTCAAAGCAGACAGAACAAAATTCCAATTTTTTTGATTTTCTGCGGTAAATAAAGTCTTTAGATACCATCACACTTTGCCTTCTCGCTAGCTAACTAAAAGAAGCTCCGTCAAATCAGTCTGCCTTTTTCGTAACAAAGAGAAGTATAAATTAATCCTTTCAAGGTTCTCTAACAGATTGTCGAAATTTTGCCAAAACCAGTTCAGCTGTCTAAGCATTAGCCCGAACACAGACTGAACACTTAACGGGTATTAAGGTACGCTAGAATATCGTTCAAATAATCATGTCAGCTAAAATATATGAGTCAGGTTCTTCAAAATGACAGACAGACACTCCAATTATTTTTATTTGTATAGATTCTAGTTACCTATCTTATCAAAATTAAGGGGCTATCTTCGAATCAATACATGTCAAGGTGAGCTTTACACTTCACAATTGTTGTATGAATAAGATTCAAATAATACAAGCCGTCTTCGAAATGTATCGTGGTCATTTAGGCTGCGGCTATATCACCCTAACAACAAAGCATTACTGGCAAGCAATTCGAGTTTAATGTACGAACGTACGTACGAGTTTAAAGCCGCGTGGGAAACAATTAGAAAATCTTCAGATTAGACAAGAATTACCATCGACATCTCCCATTCTCGTCTCACTACAGGGCACGGGTGTCGGAATGAGATTTGTTAATTAATTAAATAAATATACTACGACAATACACACACCGCCATCTAGCTCCAAAGTAAGCGTAGCTTGTGTTAACGGGTACTACGTTGACTGATGAATATTTTTATGAATAATATACATAATATACAGATAAACACCCAGACACTGAAAAACATAAATGTTCATCACACAAACATTCAGTCGTGGGAATCGAACCCACGGCCTTTGACTCAGAAAGCAGGGTCGCTGCATACTGCGCCGATGGGCGGCAAATTAAAAGATTATGGAGAGCTCTCAGGCGTGCAGATTACCTCACAATACTTTCTTTAACAGTTAAAGCAAGGGATATTCATTGGTTACAATTAACCCATAATATAGATGTACGAAGCATTATCCACGAGACTGTAGCCGCCTCGTAAATAAATATTGTATAAAAAAGCTCTGTAAGCAACGCTACAGCAATTTCCTTTGTGTTCTTAGAACTCACAAATACAGTCACCTCGCGGAGTCTTACAGAGGGCTTAACTTCCATTGTTACAGACAAAGGACTTATTGCTGTTGTCCTTTTAAAGCCAACGGGCATTTTAAAAACTGACCGATGTTGTGTTTTTCATTACTCATTTGTCATTTAGCATTGCTCTTAGGCATGCAGGTTTCCTCTTAATGATTTCTATCACCGTTAAAGCTGTGTGTAGCTGATATTCAATTCTTAAAACGCACTGAATTAGAAATCTCTCGAAATCCGAAGAATCTCGAAAGCGGGCTACCTGTTAGGGAGTATTGTAGTCATACTCCTAAACGGTTTCCACGCAATAACGCATCAAATTCAAAATTCAAATTCAAAATTTCTTTATTCATGTAGGCCTATCACAGGCACTTATGAAGCGTTCATACATATTTGTTTGCATAATTGTAACGGGATGGTGATAACTTCGTTCGCCAACTTAAATCTAAAGCTACGAGGGTTCCAAACGCGCCCTGGTCTAAGAAGAGCCCACAACAAACTTAGCCGGGTAAATTTATTTTTTTGTTATCACCATCTTCCAGTAAATTTATATTAAGCTATGAAGCTAGAGCAATTCACACCCAAGCTTTTTTATCGTTTAAATAATCCTTAATGTTATAATAGGATTTTTCTGTAAGCTTACGTTTTATATAAACAAATACTGACATCGGAAAACTAAATCGCTAAGCACGTCTTTGTCTGTAGGGTCTTAACTAGCCACAGCCAAAGCCTCCCATCTGACCAGACAGAGGAAATTCAGAAATAATAAATTCCCGAATTACCCCCGCCGGGAATCGAACCCGGGACCTCCTACTTGAATTCACAGCGCTCACCGTTGCGCCAGGGAGATCGTCAAAACTAAGCGAATAGGGAAATGTACCGAAGAACGGGCAGCAGTTTCACTGTGATACTACTGACTAATGCATTATCAATGCGTTTGTCTAGCATGGGGATAGTGAGCAAACACTACAGTATGAGGCCGGGCACTGAGATGACAAACCAATTATATTGCCACACCCTGAGTGTGGCAATATAATTGGTTTGTCATCTTTTAATCTTAATATATATAAATCTCTTGTCACGATGTTTGTCCGCGATGGACTCCTAAACTACTTAACCGATTTTAAATTATATTGGCACACCGTGAGCAGTCTGTTTCAACTTAAGTGATAGGATAGTTTAGATTTTTAATTATAGTCGCAATTTTATTTTATTGCAAATTATTTTTCTATAATTAATTGACAGTCACATGTTATATATATATAATACTACTATACTAATTTAAGGCTTAGCGATACTGAATGCTTTAAAAACAAAATCAAACGCAGACGAAGTCGCGGGCAACAGCTAGTTATTAATATATTTCAGTCTTAGGTTGGCAGATTTGTCTATGGCGTCCGTACCTTTAGTTATGATTCTGAGTCTAGCTAGTAAATAAAAACTAAAGCTCAAAGGGTTCAAACGTCAAGAAGCCAAGACAACAGACTTATCTTACCTTAATGGCATCTTTTGTTTTGCCACAATATCACCTTGTCAACTTCGGGTTAGTACCCTTTGCGTCTAAGGCGCTATTGTCACATATTATCATGTTAGACATGTAACTTAATACAAAAATCACCTCTCCAATACAATAGTTGTCATTTAACACAATGAACCCTCTCAACACCAATTTCTCGTAAACAACACCCTCTTTGCCACAAAAGATTGAATAGACACTGTCTAAGAAAAGGGAGGTATTCATATAAAAATATTCTTAACTTAATTTCATCAATGTATTTGGTTTTTTCGCATTCACTTTCGGGGGAGCGAGTTCGAATCCCAGCACGCACCTCTAAGTTATGTGCGTTTTAAGCAATTCAAATATCACTTGCTGCAACGGTGAAGGCAAACATCCTTTAGAAAAATGCATACCTGAGAGTTTCTCCATAATATTCTCGAAGATGTGTGAAGTCCACCAATCCGCACCAATCATTGTAGGAGAAGATTTTGGAGCCTGCTTTGTAGTGGGCCGGTAATGGGTTGCTGAGATGAAGAATATCATTTTATCTGGTGGCGCAAGTGAAGTTATTTACATATTGAACGAATAAAACTTTTGCTTAGATATATACGCACGGCAAGCGCCACGCTTAAGCCTCATTTTGGTCCCACTTATTATCACTAATATGTAATAATAAGCGTTAAAGCCCACAAAAAAGAATTAGGCCAGTATGGTGGGTTTATTACTAAATTCAAAATTTCAAATTCATATTAAAACATTATTTATTCATGTAGGCCTATCACAGGAACTTATGAAGCGTTCAAACATATATGTTTATTTTTAAATAAATAAATATAAATATACTACGACAATACACACATCGCCACGTAGCCCCAAAGTAAGCGTAGCTTGTGTTATGGGTACTAAGATGACTGATGAATATTTTTATGAATAATATATTACATAAATAATTAGAATATACATATAAACACCCAGACACTGGCAAACATTCATGCTCATCACACAAACATTTTCCAGTTGTGGGAATCGAACCCACGGCCTTCGGCTCAGAAAGCAAGGTCGCTGCAAACTGCGCCAATTGGCCGTATGGTAATCTTAACCATATATTTTCCTAAATAAATTGTTTTTGGAAAAAATTGCTTAGATCAGTATTTCAATACATTTTCGCAATAGAAAACAAATTTAGAATGACAATGTTAACTTTAACAAGTCCGGTTTATTTAGTTTGTACTAGAAAGTTTTTTTTAGAAACCATACGTTTTGAGATTCAGAAGAAGAAGACAAAACATTGCCAATCTATACAACCTCTAAGCGGATATTTATGTAGACACCTTCGATTAGGTACTTTGGTAATTTTTTTTATTACTTAAATTTACTAGACACAGATATTTACTGCAACCGTATAAAAAAACCAATAAAAAAAAAAACATTTTACTTCATATAGACGACGACGATTAGAAATCATCAATTTCATTGCGAATTGCAACGTCGCGTACTCAAACCGAATCCGGTCATGACACGCTATTAAAAGGGAATGTCGGCTACCTATTGAAGGTGCTAATAGAACAGAAATTACTTCTTTGTAGTGAAAATTGCTAGGTTGTGACCAATACACAGCTAAGTTTGACTAGTTTGACAGCTAAGAAGAGTGTGGCGGTAAAAATTGTCATCAAGCTTTTTTATTCTTACCAAAATAACATACCATTAGGTAGCCCTTATGGTGGGGAATTATCACCATCATCATCACATCAACCCATTACTGGCCCACTACAGAACACAGGTCCCCTATCAAAATGACAAAGGGTTAAGGCCGTAATCCACCACGCTGGCCCAGTGCAAATTGGTGGACTCTTACACAACTTTGAGAACATTATGCAGAACTCTACTATCTTTAGTAGAATTAACTTAATTCATTGAAAGTTTTATTATACAACGTTTTATTATATAAATATCGCAGAAATAAAAATATTTCTAAATAATTAAATGAACATCACTAAATAGCTTTCACTAAACTTTAAATTTGGGATTTTTGTACAATTAAATCACCGGAATGAGCTGATAGCCGGGTGATAACTTCGTTCGCCAACTTTAAGCTACGAGGGTTCTAAACGCGCCCTGTTCTAAGAAGAGCCCACAAAAACTTAGCTGGGTATTTTTTTTGTTATCACCATCTGTGAGATGGTCCAGTGGATAGGAGCTCTACTTCATTTTCGGGGGCCGTGTTCGAATCCCAGCACGCACCTCTAACTTTTTTAAGTTATGTGCGTTTTAAGTAATTAAAATATCACTAAAAGAAAGTTTATTTAAATATCACAAAAAAAAAACTAAATAATTAAAGAAATGGTCATCATAAACATAATTAAATTAAATACCTTTCACTAAACTTTAAATTTGGGATTTTTGTACAATTAAATCACCGAAATGAGCCCGCAGTCTATGACAATTGAATGCTTTACTCATTCAATTGTCAAAGTCTGCAGGCTGTCAAACCTTATAGCTAACTTCAGGGTGTCCGTTTTTAGAGATGCGATGTGCGCGCGCATCGTAAAAATTACTTATCATTTTTCCCTCACGCGCCAAAAGAAGTATGACTTAAAAGAAAACCATAACCGGTGCATCCTAACATCTAATATCTTCTTTTATCTGATATTCACAGAAGCATTTAATATATATAATGTTTGTTCGGTTTTTGTATCATAATTGTGTTAAGTATTTTTACTAAGAAATTCAGTAAAACGCAGAAGTATAGCGAATAATATGTCCTCTATCCCTATCCAAAGTTAAGATCGTTTGAGCTTTTAAAAACTTATAACGTTACCTCAACTGTCATTGTAAAGCAATATTCCGTAACGAACTTGCAAATGACGTTTAATTATTACAGGCCGAGTTTCCATTATAGGACGATAATAACATCGATAACCGAGAAATCAGTGATAGGCTCCAGGTGGCTTAATTGCGTCTTAACATAGTTACCACCAACCGAAACCACCGTCATCGTCGAAAACCACAAATGAAACAAATCTATTATTATTATTTAACTCTTTATTTGTACACCAATATGAAGTTAGGAAAATAAAAAAATACAAAGACAGAAGTAGAATACAAAAGACGGCCTTATCGCTTTGTAGCGATCTCTGCCAGGCAACCATTGGATTAGGACAAGATGAGCGAGCGAGAGCGTAAACAAATCTATGATAATGTCATGTTTACCTTTGCTTAATACCTTTGTTTTATAGTCCAATTATTGACGTATTTGAAGGCCGATCAGCGCAGTGACCCTGCTTTCTCAGTCCAAGGCCGTGGGTTCGATTCCCACAGCTGGACAATGTTTGTGTGGTGAACATGAATGTTTTTTGTTTATCTGTATATCATAACAAACACTTATAATCTACTAACATGAATCTCTATATTATAAGTATTTATGTATATTATTCATAAAAATATGCATCCGTCACCCATAACACAAGTTATACGCTTAATTGGGGGCTAGATGGCGATGTGTGTATTGTGATAGTATATTAATTTATTTTAACTTTGGAAATAAAATTATGCACTAAATTTAAAACTCGTGTCAGAGGTATTATTATAGACATTTAGTACATAGAAAATGTTATTAGGAATATATACGGGTTGTTCCCATCAACACTATGTACATCACAGAGAAAATTCACGAAAACTACAAATACAATAGAGCATACAATTATACAAACACCCATATCTCTACTGAGCGATGAAATCTAGGCAACTAAATCCGAAAAACAAAATTCTGTAGATGCATGGTCTTACAAGTTATATAATATACACTAATAACATATAAATATCGAATATGGTATTTATTCATTATTATTATCTAGGTTCATATAAAATTACAAATAGACTTTTATAAATAGGGGAGGCCGGGTTAAAATCGTATAGTTAAGGGGGAGAGGTTGTAGAACAACAATTGTAAATGACCAAATTTATTGAATCAACACATATAACTCGTTAGTCTCCTAAAAATACGTTAACCATAATACATTAATCAAATATCATTGGACTAATACTAAGAACAATGATTAACACAATATTTTAGCGATTATTTGTCACTGTCATCATGCCTTTTGTTAGATTTACGTTCCTCTGTCAAAAAACTCACTACCGGACCTAGCAGACAAAAAAGCAGTAAGGCTTGGTTCATGCACAAAAAAGAGCAAGTGACACGGAGGCACATAAGCCCTCTACGCTGCAACGCAACCAGCTTTTTTTTTACTTTATTATTAACTGGCTGGTCCACGCGGTTTCACCTGCGTTAATTAATTGACGAAAACGTTTTATAGGTATAATAATTGTTGGACCTAACAGATAGGCCAACTGATTGTAAGTGGAAAACTAAATAATAAAAATAAATAAATAAATAAATATTGACATTACAAACATCGCCATCTAGCCCCAAAGTAAGCGTAGCTTGTGTTAGCTGATGTATAATTTTTATATATTTTACATAACTACTTAAAATAATTATATTTTATTATATATATTATTACAATACACACATCGCCATCTAACCCCAAAGTAAGCGTAACTTGTGTTATGGAAAACTAATGAATATTCTTTTATTAATAATATACATGAATACTTATATAATATATAGATAAACACTGAAAAACATTCATGTTCATCACACTAACATTTTCCAGTTGTGGAAATCGAACCCACGGCCTTGGACTGAAAAAGCCGGCTGCCAACTGCGCCAATCGGTCTTCAAATACGTCAATGATTAGAATATAAAACAAAAATAAAAAAAAAAATGCAACACCTGCTTATTACGATTTTCTCCCAACACATGGACAAAAACGTTTACTAGATAAGAAATCATATAACTCTTCTGAATCATACTCGGTGCAGCCTTTATGGGTTTACACCCCGTACATCGCACCGAACCTACCTCCACGCGGCTTACTCCATACTACATTTCGAGACAACACAGTCAAATATTACCAAACGTCTTTCGATTTTTTCTTTTCATGTTAATTAAGCGGGTGATTTAGATGGAGTTTGGGTGTTTTATTCTGTGAGTTAGTTACTACGAACAAACAATAATTACAAAAACACAAAGTTGGTTCATATTTAAACACCCGATCCCCAATCGTATATTGCCGGTTTTAACCCAAGGTTCAATGTTTAAGCAAATCAGAAAACACATAATAATATAAGGTAAATCAATAATGCCGGTGTAAATACGGCAAAAATACCGAGTAAATACAGGCTCTATAACATCTTTGGGTGGCCACTTACCTGTATTCTTCGTTAATTTCGCTATTACTTTAATCACTTGAAGTTGACCAAAAATAATAAAATGTTGACATTTGCGCGCGAATTCGCGTGCCTGCGGCGTCAAGTGTTTGTTGACAAATAGCTCCCAATGGTCGACGCCGCTGAACGGAGTATGGCGCGGGAAATACGAATATAAGTATGCTTTACTGTTTTACCCCGGTATACGGTTATGTACGGCAGGGTGATTACGTATCTTACAACAGGCTTGCGACAGTCGTGAATCTTGCAACTTTGCTGTCAAACGTCACTTTTGTATACAAATAGTAACGTTTAACTGCAAAGATTGCAAGATTGTCGTTTACTCACCCTGCCAGTCTCCCCTACACAAATAGATAAAACCCTCATATTAGATAGATATAGAATCCTTCCTATAGTTTTATTCAAATGTGTTTAACTGTTTCGAATCAAACACCGTAATATTATTTTATTTTTTGCATTTAATTCTGTATCTGTTTATTGATACTGCGTGGCGCGAACCGCGAAGCCACGACGCCACGATGCGCGCCTCCAATCAAAAACTTAAGAAAAGAAGTTTTATTTGTATGATCAATAAAGTTTCTTTTAGAATACATTTTATATGTCGGTTACGCTTAACGTAAAATGGTGGCCCGTCTCGTGGCACGTCTATCTATACATTTATTCTCATCGCGCGAAAATACGCTCAATCTCCCAAATCAACTCGACGTCGGAATGACATGCTGGCTATATTTTTGGCTATAGGCTTCGGACGGTTCTAGTTCACGTCTTTGTCACGTGCCGCTAAGCTATTTAGCGTTCCGGTATGATGTCGCATAGAAACCAATGAGATTGCAGTCAAGGGATAACTTGTTGTAGTGTAAAAAATAATAGTTCATTAGCATTAATAAAAGTAATATTAGGTACCAAATTTTAAAGCTAAGGTACTAAATGGGTTTTTATAGGTATTTTCTAAATGTATATATTAGGTCTACCGGAAAGTTCTGTCCGTTTTAGAATGAAACAAAGGTATACATTTTTTCATACTTTGGATAAACTTTATTGAATAATATAATTGCCATCATTATTTATGACTTCTTGCCAGCGTGATGGCAATTTGTATATCCCATTTTTTTTAAATATCTTATTTCTAGAGGCCTTGTCTGATATCTTCTTCGTTCTTGAATTGTTTGCTCCGCAAGAAATTTTGTAAGGACAGAAACAAGTGATAATCAGATGGTGCTAGGTCCGGGGAGTATGGTGGATGCGACAGAATTTCCTCTAACATGATCTTGACATTATCGTCGTCGATCAAAGATGGTCGCCCAGAGCGTGGCTTATCAGAAAGGTCGAAATCACCAAATTCAATTCACACGTGAAATTTTTCGAACCATTTTCTGCATGTTCTATCAGAAACTGTACCTTCACCAAACACTTTAAATAAATTTCTATATGCTTCTGTAGCATTTCTTCCTTATTGGTATTCAGACAATTTACAAAATACAGTAGCGTTAATGAAGCCGTGCCGGTAGCCATGGGTACACGATCGCGTCTCACTAAATACTAACAAGAATGATCTTAGTTTTAGTTCACCTGCGACGAAAATGTGTATACATAGTTAGCGATCAAGAGAGAGAGCCAAATATGTGTCACAGAAATATGCGCATACTTGTTGAAACTACTGGTTACCGGAGCGGACAGAACTTTCCGGTAGACCTATTATAATTTAATGCAGATCGGTAACCTTTTTATTTTGAATAACACCTTAAGAGCTAATTTCAAAGCGTCTGATCATTATAATCTAATAATATATTAAGGACCCCACTGCTGACCTCGTCTCTCATAGGAGACAGAGATTGAGAGCATAGATCCACCACGCTGCTCCAATACCGACTGGTGGGCTTTAACGATTATTATCCTGTATTATTATCCATTATAACCGGGAAGACTTCTCAACACAACCTATTCCCAAAATCTGGGCCGGTACCGAGCTATTTTTAAACAGAAAACCCCAATAAAAACTCTTCGCTCCACCTGGATATCGAATTTGGGACCTTGTGATCATTAAATGAACATGGTAACAACTAGACCTACGAGGCAGCACAAAAAGAAGCGCCTGACCTGTACTCACAATTTCCAGTTAACTTTTAATAACTAAAAAAAACATGGCGTCACATTTCCTTTGACCATCGTTGCTATCAACGCAATCTGATCAAATACAAAACAATTAAAACAAAATTGTAAAACGTGAAAGTTAGTTAAAGTCGGCTCAGATGGCGTTTGACGTGTGTCACGTTCAGATTCGCCAAATTCATATTGCTCTTTCAAACCCCACGTTCCATTCGAATGTTTTGCTTTATTTGGTGTAAACTTACTCAGAGTTAGACTGGAATAGCCTCGTGTCGGCAAGCGTTATTCGTTTGACTACGAAAAAGTAATTCAATAAGCTACAATTTCAAATTTTGTGTGCTACTACCAACGCTTAAAGCAGTATCATTTTAATATTTTATGCGTACATTACATGCAAAATATGTACATTTTAGTGGGAAAAACTTAATTCGTAAACTTTAAACTAAAGCTACAAAGGTTCCAAACGCACCCTGGTCTACCTCAACCGACAACAAACTTAGCCACGAAATTCATTTATCGGAAATAACACTGCGATCAGCAATGGAAGTAAACCCATTGTTAAGTTCGTGTATACCTAGAAAGGGTCTTGTTTTTATTTCTAAAGGGGTAGCAATCGGCCCGACCGACAGTAGAAATACTTTCTGGTGGGTCGATTTCGAATCACGCTCCTTTTCTTTTCTAAGTTATGTACGTTTAGCTTCAAAGGTGAAGGAAAAACATCGTTAGGAAACCTGCATGCCTGAGAGTTCTACATAATGTTCTCGAACACGTGTACAGTCCACCAATACGCACTGGGCCAGCGTGGTGGACTGCGCCCTGAACCCTTCTTATTGTGAGAGGAGATCCGTGCCCTGTAGTGGACCGGCCGGTTTATATCATATCAACATTAAGTGAGCGGATGGTGATATTTACTGAAATATTAAGTGAGCGGATGTGTTCTGGCGACTAGAAAACTTGGGCACTATTATCTTCCTGCTTCTACTAATTCCTAGTCAACATATAGGCAATAGAAGAAGCAAGGGGACAACGATACTATACTTTTGTGTAGCAATTTGCTATTTATCTCATTGGATTTTATAGTCGCTCACATGGTATACAATTTTCAACCGACTTAAAAAAGGAGGAGATTTTTTACTCAACAGTATGTTTTTTGAATTTTTTTAAACATATCTGTTAGTCGATTATTATTATTATATTCACTGCGCCAATTATTAACCGATTTTAATACCTTTTTTCTTGTTTGGTACGTTTATACTTCAGAGGAAGACTCTACCATTTTAATTTGGTGAAGATTTATTGAAGGGATCTTGGAAAAATCGAAGGAACTCTTCGAATATTATAGGCATACCTATAGCAAATTTGAGTATCTTTTTATTGTGCAATTTCTTTTGGAAAGCACCTTTACCTTTCCCTGGGGAAAGGATATAAATTTGTCTTCTCCCACAGCTTTATCAACTATCAAAGCACTGGCGCACAAGTGGAAATAATATCCAAATAATATATGTGTATTAATAAACGGGGGTAAACTTCTCCTATTCCATGTTCCAGTGATTTAGCAGGTGGGCACATTATATATATCTTGTCAGGGGATATAATCGGGGGATATAACTTTTATCTCCCGCCCGTGCTAGCCCTGCTGCCAATGCCCTGCTGCGTATAGGCCCGATTGGAATGGTTTTAGCTTTAGATTTAAGTTCACGAACGTAGATATAAACATATATGTATATATCTACGTTCGTGATGGCGATTCTGCATGAATAAGCAATTTTTGATGTTATCATAGTTTCCGTGCGTTATTATCATAAGTTGCTTCACTTTCGTCAAGCTTAAAACGTTATTGAATAATTTGTTCTAGGTTTTCGTCGCTGCAGCGCATGCCCTTCAAAGTAGCGGCAAAATGCTGAACATTAACCCGAAAAAGTTATTTGCCAACATCTCTGACGTGCTTAACGCCAGCTTATGCTTCTGGAATGTAACTTTCCTCCCCATGATCCTGAAAGCGGTCGAGCATCAACGGCCGTAAGTTGACCAGATACCATTTATACTAATTAGAACAGAATTAAACAACAAGGGGTATCTTATTCACTGAAACGTTTTTTATTGGCGGGCCGATTGGCGCAGTGGGAATCCAAGGATTCATCACAAACACAGTTTACATTTGTGGGACAACTGGAAAATGTGTTTGTGATGAACATGAATGTTTATCAGTATCGGGGTGTTTATATGTATGTTATAAGTATTTACGCGTATGTTATTATTGATACAAATTTGATTGTATGAATTAATATACATACATATATCATCTGTCATATTAGTACACAAAACACAAGCCAAGCTTACTTTGGGCTTGGCGGCGATGTGTATACTGTCGTAGTATATTTATTTATTATTTATTATCGTAGCGCATGCTAGCTCGCCAATACGTCACACACTGTCTGTCTTATCAATGCTGTCCTAGAAGTTTCTAAACCTAATATCGAAGTGTTTGCTGATGAATGAATAAAGATCATGAGTGAGTGTCTAGAGTTTTGTGACAAGTTGGTGTAAATGTAAATCAATAATTCTTTTAATTTGTTTTAGTTTTCCTTCTTAATATTGGTTACTTGTTTTATTTTTTTCCATTTTGTTGTGTTGTTCTATTTTTTATTTATCTAATTTGATTAGTGTAATTGGCTTTAGGCCGTTCTAATTAATTTTAAAAAATAATCTCCGTAATAAAAAAATCGATATCGATATTTTTTCTTTTCATTTCTGGATGATTCTTTTACCTGAAGTGTCGCATCGAAAAGTACATGCAGCAGCTCATAGATGAATTGAGATACAGAAATTTTATAATTTACTGAGGAATTTTAGCCCAAAATCGAATATTAATACAATAACATTATTTTAAATTTAATACTAAAATACCAGTCAACATTTCATTTTGGCAGGATTTGAATCCTTATCTCTCTGGCTGTGTCAGCCTGATTGCTTTACCAATTAAAATTTCAAATTAATTAAATCAATATAATCAAAAACCTTCGATATCAGATTGAATTTAGTAGTGCTATGTTTATTACAAATTCGGAGATAAGCCACGGTCCACCCATCCGTAAAAATTAAACGTCGAAATGTTGATCATATTTGGAAGAATTATAATATGTATCTATACATATAATTAATAAATCCATACTAATATGATAAATGCGAATGTGTGTCTTTTTATTTTGTTTGTTTATTGCTATGTTCGACTCACTCACTGCGCCAAGCTGGACAAAATTTGATAGAGTTAGCTACGAAGTTTGACGGCCGATTGGCGCAGTGGTCAGCGACCCTGCCTTCTGAGTCCAAGGCCGTGGGTTCGATTCCCACGACTGGAAAATGTTTGTTTGATAAACATGAATGTATTTCAGTGTCTGGGTGTTTATATGTATATTATAAATAAATATGTATGTTATCCATAAAAATATTCATTAGTCATCTTAGTACTCATAACTCAAACTACACTTACGTTGGGGCTAGATGGCGATGTGTGTTGTCTTAGTATATTTATTTATTTACAAAAACTTCTAACAGAAAAATGCTTGGAGGATTTTATTTTTTTATTGTTACTGTTTCTGTTCATGTAAAAAAACTCATAAAAAGCTTATCCCTGTAATAGAGATTTCTGCCACCTTCCCTCGGAGATTAGGGAGGTGTCATAATACAATAGTGGCGATACAGTTAATGCTACAAGTTTCGCTTCATAACATCACTAGGGCATTAGCAAATGCGGCTTACTATAATTAACTTTAATTATTTATTTTCAGGTTCAACACAGATCTAATGTACGAAGGATTTAGCCGGTTTAATAACATACTTTCTCCATATGAGCTGTATCTTATGGAGCAAAACAACATTCTCGAATATTACAAATCCAAGAAAAAAGACCCTGAATTTTCATTGTACCTGTCCTGGTGTTATAATCACCGTGATAGCAACAGGTGAGTCTAGTTTGTTTTTACTAAAGCAGTCGAAGGACGATGTGTTGCCAGTGATTCAACTTTCCAAGGAAATTTAGTGTTGCCTTGTTCAGTTGTCTTAACTGAACAAGTTGCAAAGTTATAATGGCTATGGCCACGTACTTCGGAGAACCTATGGACATTGGGGTCCAAAGATCCTCGAGTGGACATCCTGCACTGGAAAATGCAGCGTTTTTTTAAACAATTAATAATTCTTATATTCTATTTCAGGCTTCACCTGAACGATTTCCTGGCAAAGCCATTACAAAGATTGACTAGATACAGCTTATTGTTGAAAAGAATTAGAGATCATACACCAGCACCAGAAAGTATTATGCTCAAGGGCATGGTAAGTGCAGTAATATTTTTCGTCTTCAATATAATATTTTTTTGTTGGTGATCGCAGAAGATGGTAGTGGTAACAGCACAGAGGACCGCGGAGTTTCATCTCACACACTTTCTAGGGGCGCGGCGAAATTCGGTCTAAAGTCTGGTGGAGTATTGTTGGCTTCCTATGCTTTTACCTTTCCGCTTCTTCTCCTTCTTCTTTTTGGTCGGCGTTGTTGGAGTCGGTATTAGTGTCCCCGTTGTGGGGTAGGAGGTCGTGGGGGTATCTCCGGTCTGGAAGGAAGGCGTGCCAGGGGGCTATGTCCCTTATGTGGGAGAAATTTGATGTTTCAGCTCGTGCAAACATGCCCTGTGCGAGGCGTTCTACGAACTGATCTATTTCCTCGTCACGTAGGTCTCTCTTGATGGTAGAGTTCCGTACGTATCGAGCGTTTGCGAGTCTACGTAGAGTGATCGACTGTTGAGTTCTGAGAGTATTTCCCTAGCCAGAGTACCATGCGGGTGTGGCGTACGTAAGGATGGGGCGTATATAGGTCAGTGGGAAGTGGCAGGCGTGACCTCAGCACAGTACAGAGGACTTTGCTGCTCGTTCTGCTTTTTTTTCCCTTAGTCGCCTCGTACGACACCCAGGCAACACCCAAGGGTGGTGACAACTGTATTCTGATCAGCGTCAAAACACGGCACATTTTTTATTTGTAATTTAAGTTTTGCTTCGTGCTACAAACAGCTTTAACAATATTTGTGTAACGACTGTCGGTTACGACTTCAGCCTCCCTTCTGGGGACACTGAGTTCGATACCTGGCACGCACGCATCTCTAACTGTTTGAAGTTATGGACGTTTAAGTGAGTCCTGTTTTCTGAGTCGATGGCTGTGAGTTGGATTCCCAAAACTGTAAAATGTTTGTGTGACGAACATGAATGTTTTTCAGTTTCTGGGTGTTTAATAATATTAAGTTAGTTATTACCATAACTCAAGCTGAGCTAACTTTGGGGCTAGATGGCGATGTGTGCACTGTCGTAGTATTTATTTATGTATATTTATCACTTGCTTTAACAGTGAACTTAATATCTTATTTATATTCTTTACGATAAATAAACTCATTAATAAATTTTACAAAAATAACATTCACAGGAAAACTACGTTAAAAAGTACCTCACAAAGGTTAATATGTCGGTGAGGAAGAATGAAGAATGCCATAAAATTAAAAAGTTGCAGTCGTCACTGGATTTTCACGACAGCGTAAGTAGCTGATGTCTTACAGTAGAAGTGATTATATTTTATTTTAATAATATTTAATAATAAAATAGCACTAGCACCAGGCCAAGAATTACTAAACTTATTTAAAAAAAATAGGGCTACACAAAATTTTAAAAAGAAATTTAAGTTATAACAAAAATAATTAATAATTCATCACTTATAATGCAAACTGCAATTTAATACCGCTTATTATTTATATTTTTTATATTACAGATTGCTTATGACCAACTTCTTGAAATTACTTACACTAATTGCATGAATGGCAAAGTTAAAAAAAATGAGTTAATTAAATGGTTGTGTCACTAGTAAGAGTAGGATACTTTCGAGTAAAAATAAATGTAATCCGTCAAGCTAGAAGTAAAGGGAATCGCGGACATACCTAGGTTAACATAAATTCAAATTCATAATAATTTATTTCTAGTAGGCCTAGATATAAGCACTTAAGAAACGTGAAGTCCTAGCGATAATCATAATCTTTAATTTTTTAACAGCTGGTCTAGAGTCATCAAATAAGTTATAGGTTTGAAGACCTCCCACGCGCAGTGGTGAGCGCCGTTGTCTTATGAGTGGAGGTCTCGGATTTGGTTCCCGGCAGGGGCAATTTGGGAATTTATAATTTGTGAATTTTCTCTGGTCTGGTCTGGTGGGAGGTGTCCGTGGCCCGTTTGGCGGTGGCTAGTTACCACCCTATCGACAAATACGTTCTGCTAAGCGATTTAGTGTTCGGTGCATTGTCGTGTAGAAACCGGGGTATGACTACCATACTCTCTAATAGGTTAGCCCGCTACCATCGTAAACTGCATCATCACTTACCACCAATTGAGATTGCAGTCAAGGGCTCACTTGTAGTGGAAATAAAAAAAATAAACAAGAGTCTGTGCTATGGCTAGTTTTTTAGTTAAATATGTGTTTTTATTACTAACTTATTAAAACTTAATACTAACACTATCTTAAGTTATAAGTATAACTAAACTAACCTTCTAGCTTAAAATCAGTTAAAAATCTCGAATTATATTTATAATTAAATATAATGCTAAAGCATTTATACATGAATTACAATTTTAATTAAATATATTTTTTTATTTGCCTTCTAGAACTTCAGAGATGATGAACTAGATCGGGTGTTCAAATTGTATGCGACCATCAATTTGACAAGACCCATGCTCTTCTGTCGCCCGAACCATAGCCGCAGCCTGATCTACGAAGCCAATATGCGATTCCGTGACGGCACGAAGGAGGCAAGATTCATCAAAATTAGATCTTATTAATAGTGTTAATATTGCAGATTCCATAACGATTTCACGATAACTAAACTTTAAATAAAAATACCAGAAAGCTCTCGGTCTGTAATTGTCTACATCAAAAATAACAGTTTTTGTTCTAAGACTTTTTTTAGTTTGTGAAATTTTAAATAATCTATATTTGACATAGATACTCTACTTGTTACTACTCTGTAATGTAACATCGGCAAAAGCGCCCGAACCGCAACTCTAAAGTGCGGTCACTGACCAGACTACGCGACGTTGTCCAATCACATGTATTTGTTTCCACAGTGTAGTGTCACTTTACAGATATAAAATGATTTATTAATATTTTTGTATGAAACAAATTATAACTAAATTTTGAAAAGTCGTAGAACAAAAGTTGTTAGTTTTAATGATAGGAACTACAATGCCAAGAGTTTTCTGGTATTTTTTTATTTAACCCCGCACCAAGTTGGGTATAACCATATAATACCTGTCATGGTTAATTTTGTAGCAGAAACACAAAGGAACTTTAAGCCCGAGCCTGTCTACTTAAGGTTTGTTATCACGTGAATAACCTTGAGTGTTTACCCGGAGACTGAGAAACATTCATGTTCGTCATACAAGCATTTTCAAGTTTCCAGTCTTAGACTCAAAAAGCAGGGTCAGGTCAACATAAAAAAAATTAAATACAACAATTTAAAAAACTATCTACTCAGATTATTTTTAATTTGTTATTAAAAATCGCATGAATCTGAAAAGTTTTTTAAGCATTTTCTATAGGTGTTTCCACCTTTTAGGTAAGTCTCTTTATTTTATCTTTGCCGACTGAAACATGTGCTTATGATATTGAGTTATTCGATTAATCTCGTGAACATATAATCAAAATCTTTATTATTTTGTACCTATAATGAGAGCCAGCGAATTATTTATTTCACAATTGTTCTAACGAACGTTCTTTTGCGAATGCAGGGTTTATCTATGAACTTACGTTTTTTAGTCTTTTATTTAAAAATTCCGGAAGTTTAAAGTTTTTGAACTTTCTGATATTTAAATATAAGATTAAAGATTATCAATCATTAATTCATGACTTAATTAGTTTTCATTACTGAACGCATCGGAATGTATTGCATTGCAAGATCCTCTGGTTATCGTTTAGGTTTGTTTGAATAATAAGGTATATCTGTACCTATATTGCTGATGCGTTATTATGTTACCTATTGAGTTTAGCGCAGATTGCTACGAGGACTGAATGCAACAAAACACATATTCCAGTAATAACAACATCAGCACGAGTTGACAGCATCGGGAATGTTAAAAATGAATAGAACGTTTCAGTGCTTAAAAAAGCAATGCGGCACGTGCTCAACTTTCGATTGTTGTGTTTTTCTTTTAAAAAAATATTAATTAATTAAATAATGGTAGTATAATAGTTCGTATCCTAGTGACTGGTCTAGGTTAAACAAGTTAATAATTACTCACAGTTTAGAAGGTTCAAACACCTTTTCAAAACTTTACAGCATGTTAACACATGTAACTCAACCTTTTTAACATCTTATTGAGTCAGATAACAGATAATAAAAACAGAAAATTGTTTTACATAAAACTTAGTTTTGCTTTAGCTTTATAATAAAATTGAAAGCATTAATTGTTCATATAATATGGATATAATATTTACACTGAACTCGCAACTATGCAACAGTAACGGACAACGCATTCACTCGTCGAGGTCGTAGTGATTTGGTATCGATTGTACTTATCGATATAATATGATTAGTCTTTATAGCGGCTTTTGCTTGAAATCTTTTGCTGCGATAGTGTACGAAGAACTTTGTATTGTTTTTGTTATTTTTGTAATAAATAAATACTATTGACTATATGCTAGTGGTTTCCCGTGATTTCGGGCGCGTACAATTTCTGTTAAGTTAATTTTTCCCATAATCACATACTGTTAGCTTTTTTTTTTTCATAAACGGATGTTGAACAACACTATAACTTTACGTCAGAATAAAAGCTATAGATGTCATAGTACTAGTTGATCGTCATTGTCTGTAGATATACCGAGACCACCGCGACGCATCGCCCTCCCAAGTTCTCTCATCATTTTCGATTAGCGTTCTTTGTGACTTTTTATTTTTGCGGCTCTTAACGTAATATTGCCGAGTTTCGTAGCGTAATATTAAATAACCTCAAGAGCCTATCAAATGCAAAAAGATTTTTCATATTCGACTGGTAATTTCGGAGATAAGCGCGTTGACTCCAAAATAGATTGTTACAGAAAATATACTTAATTATTCAAAATCTGTTGTTTTTTTTCTTTCAGATTGAGGTGCGGGCAATTTTGCTAACCGACATCCTCTTAATTTGCAAAGTGCAGATAGTCAAAAGATCTTATAGGTGTAAATTAATAAGGTAAGTGGGATTAGCTAATATTTTGTGTGTTGCCCAGTTGCACTGATATTTGTAAATTTTAATTACATGTTGAAACAGAAAAGTAGAACAAACAAATAAGCACTCATCATTTCGCATTTATAATATTAGTATGGAGAATTTACTGTAAACAATAAACGTTTTGATTATAGTGCAATGTTAATTTTTTAAAATGATATAATTTTTTGTTCTAGGCCTATTTACATGATCGATAAATTGCTGCAGATGCCCAAAATTACCAAGAATACTATGACAGCACTTAATTATATGTATGTAGATGACTTAGGTTCATCTTCTACATGTTTTGTGCTGACAGAATCAGCTAAAGATGCAGACCCAAACAGAGACACATTAAAGGTATGCAATTATTTACTAATTGTACCCGACCATGCTAAGCTTGTTGGAGTGGCAATCCCGCACCGGTTAACGCAGCGTTGGTCGACCCCCAACCAGGTGCACAGACGACATAAAGCGGGTCGCGGGAAGCCACCGGATACAAGCAGAATCGTGCAGTTTGGAACGCCGTACAAAAGACCTATGTCCAGCAGTGGACGTCAATCGGTTGATTTGATGACGATGATGATGATGCTTAGCTATTGGTCAGTTTATAATTATTTGCGTTCTTGTGAGCGGATTGTTTTTAATACATTCTTCTACGTAGAATTTATTTTATTATCAGTTTCACAATACTATTCATTGTTTACAGATATGGGAAAACAAGATGAAGGAGGCTAAACTCTGCTACGAATTATTGATTTGGGCCGCTGTTAATCCACGAAAAGTTGTATCACAGGCGGAAATTAACCGTATGGTTGACTTTTTACAAATAAGAGTAAGTATTTGCGGATAATAGCCATAGACTAAATTAAGATAAAACGTTATTGGAACAGTTTACAATGTTAAACATTGCTAGCATGTTATACAAGCTACTTTCCTAGTTTACTTTTTTTTAAATGAAGTAGGCACTGTTTTCGATTGATAATTTCAGCTTGCAAAGAAGTTAAAAAAAAACCTTTTAACTAACACGAAACAATACTTACTAAGAATTTGTATTAAGTATAATGATGCGTTTACAAAAAGAGTGAAACGTTAAATCATTTACTAACCAAATGACCGTGTCCTACCCTGTGAGAATTAAATGAAGTAAACAATGTTAGTGAGGAATAAGATTATAATATAAGAATACATTTCTACTTTGCAAGACAAAGACTAGGTATGTGTAGTGACATAGTGGGAATCTTTCTGTTTTCTGTTGCCGCAACTGTGACTTTTGCCCGTTTTCACTAACGACGAAAATAAGCAATGCCTAAGTAAGTAATCAAAGATAATTCGTAGCATACAATAATAAAAAGCATACAAAGGTATAAATACCTTTCACCAATCGATTTTCACTAGGCAACTTATACAACCTATCTTCTATCGTTCTTCTATCGTCCTATCTTCTATCGTCTATGGTTCTTGCGACAATGTCTGGTTGTGTTATCATATTTTTCAGTTTCGTATGATATAAGGATATTAAAAAACACCAAAGTCAGTTTAAGAGTTCCCTAAACATTACGCACCGCCGAATCGATGTCGTAGCTTGTATACCGAGCGTAGTTAGTCTTCATCTAAGAGTTGTTGAAACGTTACTTTTCTCTTCGCATCACCTAAATCATGGTATCAGGTATCCGATTTAAGCGCTTCCTAGGTTTAGTGAAAACGGGCATTAAAGTTTCTAAAAAAGACGCAAAAAGGGCCGTGTGGTTGGGAGAGATAAACATGTTTGCGACGTTAACTGCGAAGCTATCACACATGGATTTAATTTAATAAACCTAGGTCTGGAGGAATTTGAGCTTTAACTTCAGAGAGTCAAACCTTCTGCAGACCACACGGGAGGCCTGTGGGTGACTCTAAGATTATCCTGATTGATAATGTTAGCGGGAAGATTAGATTCACCCATCCTGCAGAAATCTATCTCAGTTCTGGTTCCGAACTGAAATTACTTGGTTGTACTTGTTTCAATTTTTGATTTATTTTTCTTTCCTTTAATAACATCGACAGTAGGTGTACTAAAATAGGATAAGTTGATAGGTTTAGTGTTTATTTACAAATGGGTCCTTATGCGCCAAATTATTACTATTATTATTAATATTTGCAGGCCAGAGATGATGCAGAGGAGACATTCATTGAACGCGAGGCCAAAATAAGAATGGCAGCCATCATTCACGAAAGCTACGGGGGTAAAGAGTATGACCCACGTAAATATATATCAGATGCCACCTCAGAAGGTATGTTTTACTTTTTAAATAACTGTTGCCCGCGTTTTTCTTCCGGGGATAAATGTGATAAGCCTATGTTGGTACTCTCCGTCCTTTCAACTAACTCCATGACAAGTGTGACTTCTGTCACTTTATGAAGTACGCGTCGCGTAGCGTAGGTACTATGCGCGTGTCGGTCTTCAATCCTCAATATGGTTGCCATAAGTAAACACTTAGAATGTTTTAAATTCGTATATATGGGAAAATAAATATGTTACTTTTCATACCCGGTATTATAATGTTTTGTTTTAAGTGGTGTCCTCTACCAACAATAATATTGACCACATCTTAAAAAAATTAAACTAATAATACAACCTTGCTGGTAAAGAAGAATCGTGAAAAACGCTTTAGGTGAGGCGGACTTCTAAAGTATAATCGACAAAAATATCATCGAATATCCCGAGCGGACCGTCATGTTTTTCGGGATGAAATTATTTTATAATCCAATCCGAAGCATCAACTATAAATGTACCATATTGCATTAAAATTCCGTTAAGTACTTTTGGGTGCTATCCGCACAAAGAAACAGAAATACAGACAAATAGACACACCGACAAAGATACGAAACTTTCACAAATTGCATTTTTACGTTCTATTGATTATCTATAACGTCTCCCTAGCTATTTAGAGCTTTCACCGGTCATTCTCTAAAGCTTTTAGGGTCCGTGCTCCGTGAGATTGGTGGAGTAAAATGTACCCAGTTGATACAGCCTGCAGCAAACCATATAATCAAGAATGGAGTTTAGATAACTACTGATAATCCCAATTGTTAACGTGAAAGTAATTGTATCCTTTTTCCTTAGCTTAAATTTTGAATTTAACACGGCTAGCCTAGAATTTTATTATAGGCATAGAATAGATTTGTATATAAGAAATCTATTCTATACATATAATGCTAGCCGTTAGTCGAAACGTGTCTAAATAGTTATGCATAAAATAGGATCTGATGTAATCCAATTTTCTGAAATAAATGACTTGATTTATTGAATGATTAATATTTCTATTTGCTTTATGAAAATTAAGCTAATAATTGTTAAGCTAACAATTATTCATTGTAAAGTCAACATCTCCTGAAGATGCTCCGGTTTCGGAGCGAAACGTGCGTAGAGGGTACCTACATTGCTCGAACCAGTCGATTGAATGAGTTTTAGTAAAAACGGATTAAGTTTTTTATGAATAAATAAAACTCGGAGGGGAGATATCTACACCGCGGGATTATTTATAATAAACGACGTAATCCGCGCCGCTGCACTAGTATTACGCCGGGGTGACTATGTTTTTTGTAAAAACGGAAAGACTAACTTTTTTAACTACCACCTAATTACAAGTTACTATATTGCCGAAGATCTGTTTGGTGTGGAGTATAAGAATTGAAGAAATTATAAATTACACCATACAGATTCTCCTGCTGTTCGCGGAGTATAGCAAATTAAGCTTAATTTTCATAATATATTATGGATTTCCGCAAAGTAACGCCTGCTTCTATCCAATATTACTATTTGCAGTTGTTATTGGCGTTGCTGCCAGGTTGCCTCGTCTGCACCAACGGAATCACATAATTGTCCATAGGACAATTCCAGCATGGTACTTTAACCTACCAAAATCGGAAGAAGATACCGATGTTAGGTAAGATTTAAACTATAACAGTACGCAAAAAATTTTTTTCTTCGTCCTAAAGTTTATTTTATGATTTTCTGGTTAATTATAAACAAAAACGAAAAGAAAATACCTTTTTTTGGTATCAAGTTAAATTTTATAATAGTTATAGTAAAAATACTCATTTTAATATTTTTATAAATTTTAATTATTTTAAATACACCACGCGATCACAGTTGGGTTTTAACGTTAAGACTGTGCATACAAATGTTTATAGTATTGATAAAAATTAAAAACACATATTTTGAAAAATAGCGTTCAATCGTTCTTCTAAATATAAAAGCAAAGTATTCCATGCTATATAGGTATATATTTTTCTCGTCTGACTACGACTTAGAATTGGAATTTAAATACTTTTAGGTCTAGGTAAAATTTTGACTCGTGTAATTGTTTTCATAGTATCACTCAATTGTTATAGATTCCACGAGATTTAAATTTAATTGTTCGATTAGTTAAACCAAGACTGCGACCCGTGGTGAAACCGCGTGAAACAGTAATACTTAATATTATAAAGGGTATAGATCGGTTTCTACCCTTGATAAACTCTGAAACTAGTGAATCTATTTTAATAATTCTTTCACAAAATAATTCGTCAAACCACAAAAGTAACATATTGATCTCTAGACGATTTAAAAAAGGTCCGGGAATAACCCACTATAATAGAATTTATAGTGAGTTTATTTCAAAATAACGGGTGAGTTTCATTCGTCATAATTATACATAAAATTTTAATCCTTACAAAAATCAGTACACCCAGGCAATAATAAAAAAAACACTTTCATCGCTTACTCGCACACTTGCTCGTTACGTGGACCTTATTCAAAATTCAAATTCATATTCAAAATTTCTTTATTTATGTAGGCCTATCACAGGCACTTATGAAGCGTTCATACATAATTGTTTACATAATTGTAACGGGATGGTGATAACTTCGTTCGCCAACTTAAATCTAAAGCTACGAGGGTTCCAAACGCGCCCTGGTCTAAGAAGAGCCCACAACAAACTTAGCCGGGTAAATTTATTTTTTTGTTATCACCATCTTCCAGTAAATTTAAATTAAGCTATGAAGCTAGAGCAATTCACACCCAAGCTTTTTTATCGTTTAAATAATCCTTAATGTTATAATAGGATTTTTCTGTAAGCTTACGTTTTATCATCGTATTTTACATCGATATGAATTCATCCCGGTAATACATATTCTTTTTTTAACGCACAAAGGGGTTTTTGCAACTTAACGTATTTTCTTAAATGAAAATATATTTTAGACCTCATAAGCTGATTATTTACAATTACGAGTTATGTTTTAGCACGAACATTAAAGAACGAAAAATCTTAGGATAGCAATCAATTTTGTATTCCTCTTAAATTTACAGCCCTGACATGGAGGAACCGAATTCGCAATGCGGAATCTCATTTTTACGTTTACCAACGACGTCATCTGATGGTAAGTACATAGGTTCGTACCTATTCAACTAATTGTATGTTAAATTTTTCTTTAGAGCTCTTATAAAAATCATATTTAGTTCATTTATTTATTTACATATTTCTTTTATAAATATAACCTAAAATAAACTATGTAAAACTAAATAAAATCTAAAACGTCTTCGAAACCACCGCAGCGAGACACAGTTCCTAAGATACTGGCAGCATTGCCCCTTTGGATGGCCAAACTAATTCTTTGGCCTAGGTGCCCGATCTAGGATCACCGGTAGACTCGATAACCCTTTTTTATAATTGTTTAAAAAGATCCTCCGGACCCCACGGTCCCAAAGTCTCTACTCCAAAAGGCACAAAAATCTTATAAAAAAACAGTCAATTTGCAAGACAGATTTGTGGATTTTAGCTTTTTTAGTAGGTATTACTTAGATAATATTTATGTATAGTTATTTGCCTTTTGAAATTATTCATAAACGAAAATCCCTAATAATATTATAAATGAAAATGTAAGTTTGTTTGTTACGCTTTCATGCAAAAACTACTAAACCGATCATCACGAAACTTTGTACACATATTCCTGTAGGTATTAGAAGTAATATAGGATGCTTTTTTATCCCGAAATTAAGCTCAGTTCTCTTGGGAGAGGGGACGAAAGTGTTTGACGATTTTAGACCAAGTTTAGCTTTCCTAAATACATAAAGTGCTGCCACATTTTTCAAATCAAATCACGCTTTTGAGATTTGGAGCTGGAGGAGAATGTTGCGAATCCCGTGGACGGCACACAGGACCAACGCATCGATTTTGAGACAGCTTAAAATTACAAGAAGGCTATCAACTACCTGTCTTAAGAGGATTCTCGAGTACCTCGGTCACATTGCCAGAAGAGATGGAGACAATCTTGAAAAGATAGTGGTCACTGGCAAAGTGGAAGGAAAGAGACCTCGAGGACGTAGCCCGATTCGTTGGTCGGATCAAATCCGCACTGCTCTCGACACCAAAGTGCATACGGCTTTAAACATTGCTCAAAGCCGAGTCAAATGGCACAAAATCGTCTAAAAAGTTGTAAGTGGAAGGGGTCACGACCCTCAGCAATGAGGAACACGACGTAGAGAGAGAGAGAGAGACATCAATTGGTTCAACCATTTGTAAATTAAGTTTAAAAAACAATTTTACGATGTTACAAAAATAATACATGACCAAAGTTTATAATTATTAAAATAAATTACCGAGTAAATTATACACAAATAATAATAATTATAATTTAAATCTAGCTATTAAAACATTTTTAGAAATACCAACTAGGTAGGTACTTTTCAATTTAAAAATGTGTTTTAAAAAGAGCGGCCATCCAAGCGTTCCTGTCATTTATACAATCCTCTACGGTGTAGTAACCTTTTTTTACATAAACGCTCCTTTATGAGGCACATGTCTTTCGAAAAAAAAAAAAACAAAAGCGGACGAAGTCGCGGGCAACAGCTAGTAACAAAATAAAGCTATGATAGGGGTTAGGATTTTGGTTTCACTTTTGAGGGGCCAAGTTCGCACCCCAGCACGTACTTCCAACTTTTGTAGAGGCTATCGATAATGTTCTCAAAGGCGTGTGAAGCCCTACGCTTGGCCATCGTGGTACTTTTCTTCGCCCAATGTGCACTAGTGGTGGAACACCCCCTTTTTTTCAAACAATTTTTATTCGTATTTGCAATCACTTTTATTTCTGTAACAATTTTGCGGCTCAGTATTTACTATTAGACAGACAGCATTTTGCGATAAAATAATTTTTGGAGTTTTTTTTGATAGGTACGCACAAAATGCTTACGAATTCAATTTTTACGACTCTTATGCCCGTTTTCACTAAACCTAGGAGTCGCCTTAATTGGATGCCTAGTGATGAGGGTCATTCCTAGAGAAAGAAAATGTTTCACGATTTCTTATGTGATGTCTAACTACGACACCGATATTCGGTTTGTTTTTATCTATACGAAAAATGACAAATATGATACTTAATACCACACCTTGTGGCAATAACTATAGACAATTTAGATTATATGAGTTGCCTATTAAAAATCGATTCGTGAAAGGTAAATTTATGCCTAGGAATCTTCTTTGACTATGGCTACATACTTATGCATGGCCTTGTCCGTCTTTACTGAGCGGGCATAAGTAATTTTTATAATTGTAAAATCTGAATGGAAACCGATTTAAAACCTTAAAATAAATAAGGAAACTTTGTTTTATGAAGACGATATAGCCCGTTTCATAACAGTACATTACTAAAACGGCCAGCATAAGAGGCATTGATGAACGAACACGTAAATCCATAAACACATAAGTCAAAGTCAAAGTCAAATATTTCTGTATTCAAATAGGCACATATATGGCACTTTTGATGCGTACATTACATGCAAAATATAACATAGAAGTGAGTTGATGACGATAACTAAATTCGTCAACTTAAAACTAAAGCTACGAGGGTTCTAAACGCGCCCTGGTCTAAGAAGAAGCCCACAATAAACTTAGCTGGTTGTTTTTTTGTTATCACCATCTGACATTGTCACTTAAAACTATTAAAGAAGCAACCTGGTTAGAGCAATAATTTACACCCAAGCATTTTTATCGTTGACGTAGTCCTTAATACTATAACAGGACTTTTCTATAAGTAAGCGAATTAATGCCTAGTTGTGGTTAAGCATATTGTTTTGAATTTTTCATATAAAATTACTTTTCAAAATAAATTACGAACAAAGAACGACAATAATACTATTCCCGCGTTGTTTGTAAGCCCCTTCGACAATTAAAAAAAAAGATTGGTTAGTAACTTCCATGGTTGCCCTTTTTGGAGTAACAGATCGTCCCATTTTCAAATTACACAAAAGTTATATGTAACAGTAACATGAGTTTACTGTGTAATTTATTAGTACGCCGCGGCAAATATGGATTTTCACACTACTTTTACCGGTCACTGCTCTCTTATTTGGCCAGAATTACAATTTCAACTTATTTCGTAGATGGTGGCCAAAATAATACTCCAATTTCTAATAGTTTGTATTCCTATTCAGATCGGCTGTCGGCTGTATCAATAGCAGTGGAAGAGGCTGAGGTCCAGGGCAGTGGGGGTGAGGCCGGTGATGATGAAGCCAGCGGCAGTGATGCCCAAAACGGTCAGATCGGCGGCAGTGTGGCCGGCAGCAGTGCGACCCGCGAGACTGTAAGTATCTTTGATATTTTTGCTCTGCCATTCCCATTTCAACGTCAGCAATATGTAAAACTTGCGCTGATAATTATGGTTTTTCTCTTTCGTAGGACACCGGTCATCTGGAAGCGGGAAGGGTTCAGATGTATCACTCTGTTGCTACACTCATGTACAGCATACCCAACCTCACTGTCTCGCCCAGTACACCGAAGTAAGTGAGGTCTTCAAGGTGGTTAAGCCTAGAGCGCGCCACCACCCACACTCCCTCGCCTTCCTCATCCAGCCACTTCACGCGACCTTTATAATGTTAGCCTCACATAGCTGGACCGTCTCCATGAACTCGTAATCTTAAATTGCGGCACCTTGCCTCACACATATCTTAAAAATACAATTTGATCAGTAGACTCGTGACTCCCGACGCAGGCAAACGTCTTTATGGGAACGGAATTAATACTTATCGCAATGCTCTTTCTTAGCTTTACATAATAAATACCTAATTCATAATCTGATACCGCTATTTCAGCCGCTCTTTTTAAATGTAAGGGAATACTTCAGAACGCTCGACATTACCATTGTTACAGATTGATCTGGGAAATTCATAATCAGAAAATGTGTGAATGTGTGTTAAGCATACTGACATTTTATGGAATTCCAGCCTTTCTTAATTAATAATATGAATACAAATTATGAATTCAAATAGACATTCCGGCTGTGCGAGGCCGGCCTAAGTTCATCGAACCATCGAGCTGGATGCCTCTGCTTTTGTGAGCATATCCCGTACAACGTACTCTTTTAAAGCAAGATCATTAAAATCATGTACCGTTGCACATATATCCTTAACTGCAATGATGCTGAATTTACATTTTTCTTCAGATCCTCGGCACGTATTGAAACTTTCTCCTACCCAGACATAACACTCAGTGAAATGGATCGTAAAAGAAGACTATCCATTGGTAAAACAGGAGATACGCTGTCTACCGGCCATCAGGAAAAGGTAAGAATAAAATTGTATCTATTTAATTTGACTCATAGAACCTGTATCTTCTTTACATAGTATAAAACAAAGTCACTCCGGCTGTTTTGACGCTTAAATATTTTAAACTGCCCAACAGATCTCAGATCAGATCAGAGATAATGGAGTTTTCAGAAATAGATAGATTGGATCACGAGGAAGGTTTATATACAGTTAACATACATATTATGGAGAGTAGAGCAAATAAATTACTGGATTTGTAACGTGATGTCGTAATAGACATATTTTTGTGCCAAGCGCACAACAACATTACAAATATTACATATTATTTATTATTATACTAGCTGTTGCCCGCGACTTCGTCTGCGTTTGATTTTGTTTTTTGATGTGGCATTAAATTTAAAGCATTCAGTATCGCTAAGCCTTAAATGAGGGGTTTGCTGCTGTCCACTGAGGAGTTATGTCCCCTATCTCCAACCATAGTTTGGGCAAAATTAAACACATATTATTATTCTCTATAGTACAAAAATAATTATTTAAATCGGTTATAATTTGTCGGAGTTATGGTGTAAAATTGTCAAACACTTTAATCCCCTCTCCCAAAGGAACGGAGTTAAGGTCGGGATAAAAAGTATCCTATATTACTTCTAACACTTCCAAGAATATGTGTACAAAGTTTCATGAGGATCGGTTGAGTAGTTTTTGCGTGAAAGCGTAACAAACAAACTTACATTGACATTTATAATATAAGTAGGGAAGTAGGGAAGTAGGGGCAGGGATACGGATTTGATCTGAAGCGATGATAGCTCAGTGGGTACGACTTGGACTTAACTTTCGAGGAGGCGAGTTCGAACCCCGGCACACACCTCTATTTTTTTTAAGTTACGTGCGTTTTTAGCAATTGAAATATCACTTGCTTCAACGGTGAAGGAAAACCTGCATGCCTGAGAATTCTCTTTAACGTTCTCAAAGGTGTATGAAGTCCACAAATCCGCACTGGGCCTTCTCCTTGTGGGAGGAGACCCGTGGCCTGAAGAGGGCCGGTAATGAGTGTAATGATGATAACTACGGAATTGTACTGACTGATTAATAAATTCAGTCTAAACTACCCCACATTAGTATCTAACCTCTAACCCGTTCGAATCCAGGGCGGATGTAATACAATTTTAATTAAAATTTTGTTCTCATAATGGCTCCGGATCGGATAGGATCAGGCTCTTCAGGATAAGCAATTAAATAAATCCGATACGCAGTAGTAGCTCTGGGCCGAGTATGCGCTTAAAAAAATGTCTTAAGAAAGAGCCTGTTAAACGGCGACCAAGGACAGCAACAGGAAAACGTGGGAGGTTTAATGTCAATTGTTATAATATTTTAATGACAGATATTGGTTACAGTACAGTCATTATTGGAATATCTAAAAAGCATCCACGCTTTTACATATACAATGTTCTTAATACAAATTAATCGAAAATGAGTTTCTTTTATGTAGCCTTCTTTACTTTTTGTAGTTAAGTACTGTGCCTGAGTTTCTAAATACGATTACTATACATTATAAAATTAACTCGTAGTCGTGAGAACCCGTACTTCGGGCTAATAATGTAACTAAGGGTATTTGATACTTAAATAAATAATCTGAGAATCCTACACTTGCTCGCAATAAAAGCACTCACGTCAAATAAGCACTCTGCAAGCTTACATGCCGAATGTTCTGTTCTCAGGCTGAGAGAGGAGGCAGTCCACAGCCCGGTCCGAGCAGGGAACATTAAAAAGCCATCAAACGTTACCAACCAAGGCGCAGGTAAATATGTGTTTTTATTTTAAGTCCCATTAAAAAAAAACGGAGGTTATCAAAGCGAACCTACTCGTATTTAGTGTAATTCCGTAAAATGAGCCCTTAGATATTATAATACAACTATGTCCATCTTTCACAAAGTCATATTCTGAAATATGACTTTACAAACAGTTTCTGAAAACTGTTTGAAATTTGGAATAATAAATAGATACTGCTCGGATAGCTTCTTATTTAAATAAATAAATTAATCTTAAATTTTTACTGCAAAACATTTATTCTGTATAAAAATATAATACTACAAATATACAGGTATCTATTATCAAGCACGAAACTAGGGAAAAAATTATACTTAGGTATATTTTTCCCCTAATCCGAGCTCATTTTAGTTGTCAGTTCTATAGAAGAAAATGTAATTGTAATGTTTTATCAATCCAGGATTGGAGTTTGAACGTGTACCCGACCGCTGACGACCAACGGATAGCTTTGTTATGTTTATTTATCGCAACGCAGCCGCCAGTATTAATATAAGGGTTCCGACCGAACGCCGAAGGGTCCACTCGCCGCTTCGTCGGATTCTTCACAAATCGTCTCAAAATTCGCGTCTTCATCATCGGGACAGGATCGCAGCGAGTTCCGCGAGAACTCCGTGCAGCGCAGAAATTTCTAGCCAAGAAAGTATCGTCACCCCGAAACATTCTCCACTAAGCGCACATGCCACTCAGCCTGCGAGAAAATCCCGCAACGCGAGCATCGAAAGAATACCAGCCATTCCGCACTCACGGACCCTCATACCGATAGGGTTCAACTCACCAGAAAGTAAGTCTTGCAGCGTCTCAGTAACAACTTTTTGCATCCTATATTCGACGAGGATACTATGTGCTTAAAATCTCCAAATTTGCGCACCAGATGGAATGGTCCATACGAGTTGGCCACCGGAAATTATATTACTTATGGGATTGAACGACAGCCATGAGGATCATTTAAAGTGGTACACATCGACGACGATTAAGAAGTCGCAGTATTGAAAGAACCTTGTGATCTTTTAACAATATGCCAGGGAATATTATTATAGGCTTAGCCGTATAATAATTTTTATGGCTTAGTATTGTAGGTCGATCTCAGTATCCTGCTTTGCGGTACTCCATGAGTATACCATCTCATCACGACTACATTACAATCTTAGCCTAACGCAATGATATCGATCTGATAAATATTCGTTTAAGAAGGAGGCCTCAGTGACCAAGGCTTATTAAGAGGTAATATATTTAATAACGATATAGTTTCAAATACCTTAGCCAAATCCATTAATCAGATCAGTAGTGATGCAGTTGGTTAAGGAATGCCGACATGACGTGATCGAGTGGATTTTTTTGGAATTTATAGTTTGTCTGAATTTAGATAATTTATATGTAGATTATAAAGGCTGTTGCTCGTGGCTTCATCTGCTTTTTTATTTTACCGGGCTAGGCCTACGTGTTAATCTAGGATTTCATGTATCTCCATTTTAAATTTTAATCAAATTGATGAAATTAGTAGAAATATAATAATGTTAGTAGAATAATTTGTTAAAATATAGACCTATCTAATAACGTTGTTTAACTCACTCATTTCTATGTTGAGTGCAAGTCGCGTATTGTAGGCCAAACGATTATAAATTATCGTTCCCTCTTTAAAATTAAATTTTCTCTATAAATTTCTAACAATTATTTTGTGGAGAACGTCAGGTCTTACTTTTTGATTTATATCTGTGATGATAAATACATTAAAGCAAACTATACTATCTTAAATGTTTATCTAATCTTATAAAAATATTCTTTTATTAAATAATGATGGCAGAATGGGTATTGGTCGGTAAATAATTTTTTTTCAGTCTGATAGTTAAGGCAATTTTTGTCTCCATATTTGTTGCCAACTTTGAAGTGAAATGACGTGATCGAGTGGACTTTTTTGGAATATAAAGTTTTAGTCTGAATTTACATAATTGATATGTAGATTATAAAGGCTGTTGGTCGTGGCTTCATCTGCTTTTTTACTTTAGAGGGCTAGGCCTACGTGTTAATCTAGGATTTCATGTATCTCCATTTTAAATTTTAATCAAATTGAAGAAATTTGTAGAAATATAATAATGTTAGTAGAATAATTTGTTAAAATATAGACCTATATAATACCATTGGTTACCTCACTCATTGCTACGTTGAGTGTAGGTCGCGTGTTCTAGGCCAAAAGATTATTAATTATTGTATACTCTAAAAATTTTATTTTCTTTATAAATTTACTTACTACTTAACTTACAATTAATTTGTGGGAAACGTCTGGGCTTCCTTTTTAATTTGTATCTGTGATGATAAATACATTTAATAAGGCCATGTTAGCCATTACATATTCTTACGTCTAGACAACACAGTCTGTCAACTTAGAAGTCCCAATACTGATAAGCTACCTGAGTGTTGTTATCTGATATGATTAATAACAGCTTTTCTGTTGGACATTTTAAGATAGGAATTAAGTCAATATTACCTATTTCAAAACAGAATCTTTCCGTGTCTATTTAAATATAAGCTAAAAGTAGAACTTTAATCGTATGAATACTAAATAATATTAACGTGCTTTCAACTCTTATATTCTAAGCACATTGCATTTTATGGTCAGTAAATAAGATTTGGGAAACTTTCATCGTAGTATTCTTTGGTTTTATTAGAAAATAGGACCGAAAGAATGCACTATCCGTAGCATCTCTCGTAATTAAAGTATACGCTGGCAATACGCCATAATATGAAAATATTAAAATATATTTCTGTATTAGAATCGATTCTGTTCAATCGTTAACGTCACGTTTATGTCAGGAATCTGTAGATGACTCTAAACGTAGTTCTAAACAATCATAGAAATGTCATTGGCCATATAATTTAATTGAATAATTTAATATAATATATTTGTATTATATGAGATCTGATCCTGTCAACAATCTTACAGTTTGACGGAATGTATGTATATGTACTAATAAAGTATGTATGTATTTGTACTTATAATTTATGGTAAAAAAAAACTTTTTTGTACACTTGTTTTGAGAATACCTATATATTTGAATAGTTCAGATACATTGTTATGATAAAAAACCTATTATAGTTCATTTAAATTGAAAAGTTATTTACAGATTTAATCTTAAATTAAGAAATTTACTCAAATAATATTAAGTTGGTTATTTCCTATATCTAAATGTATGTTATCGATGTGTTGGTGTAATTAAATGTTCATAAAAATATTATGTGTTATTGATTGATGTGGAATAAAAAAAAATTGTTTTGAGAATACCTATTTATTTGAATAGTTCAGATACATTGTTATGATAAAAAACCTATTATAGTTCATTTAAATTGAAAAGTTATTTACAGATTTAATCTTAAATTAAGAAATTTACTTAAATAATGTTAAATTGGTTATTTCCTATATCTAAATGTATGTTATCGATGTGTTGGTGTAATTAAATGTTCATAAAAATATTATGTGTTATTGATTGATGTGGAATAAAAAAAAATTTTTTTTGAGAATACCTATATATTTGAATAGTTCAGATAAATTGTTATGATAAAAAACCTATTATAGTTCATTTAAATTGAAAAGTTATTTACAGATTTAATCTTAAATTAAGAAATTTACTCAAATAATATTAAGTTGGTTATTTCCTATATCTAAATGTATGTTATCGATGTGTTGGTGTAATTAAATGTTCATAAAAATATTATGTGTTATTGATTGATGTGGAATAAAAAAAAAATTGTTTTGAGAATACCTATTTATTTGAATAGTTCAGATACATTGTCATGATAAAAAACCTATTATAGTTCATTTAAATTGAAAAGTTATTTACAGATTTATACTTAAATTAAGAAATTTACTCAAATAATGTTAAGTTGGTTATTTCCTATATCTAAATGTATGTTATCGATGTGTTGGTGTAATTCAATGTTCATAAAAATATTATGTGTTATTGATTGATGTGGAATAAAAAAATTGTGGAAAAATGCAATAGTTTTTTATTTAAAGTTTCTTTTGCAAAAACTTGCCTCGTTGGTTTAGTAGTTAGCATGTTTAAATACGGATCATGAGGTCCCGGGTGCGAATCCCGGATGGGACCTAACTTTTAAGGTATTAGGATTTTCTGTTAAAGAATTGTCAATACCAGCCTGATGTTAGAAAATCAACCCACGTGCCTGAGAGAGGAGATTAAACCATCGGTCCCGATTATTATCACTAACTTATTAAAATAGTCACAGCCCACTAACCCGCATTACAGAGGCTTGATGGGCCTATACCCTTCAACCATCTGTCCTAGGGGAGAAGTCTTAGTGTGCCCGGCAGTATGCGTGTGTGCAGAGGTTTGATCGTTTCTAATCCACTCAATGTATTGAATTCCTATTGACGACACTTACAATACAATCTATTTTTCTATGGGTCTATTGCCTGAAAATAAAGAATTATTAATTATTATTATAAGCTGTTGCCAGGGACTTCGTTCTTCGTTCGTTTTTGATTTAAAGCACCCCGTAGGAACATTTACACATATTTGACGGCCGACTGGCGCAGTGGGCAGGGACCCTGCTTTCTGAGTCCAAGGTCGTGGGTTCGATTCCCACAAGTGGAAAATGTTTGTGTAATGATCGTAAATGTTTTTTAGTGTCAAGATTTTCATCTGTATATTATAAGTATTTATGTATATTATTCATAAAAATATTCATCAGTCATAGTAACCATAACACAAGCTACGCTTAGCTTAGCTTAGCTGTGGCTAGATGGCGACGTGTGTATTGTCGTAGTATATTTAATTTTATTTTATTTATATGCGGGCAGTACCAGCCGCAAAAAATAGTCGATTGCGCTTGCGCTTGAGGAACATTAACTGGAGTCAGTAAAGGAATAGGACCCACTTTGGATAATTTAGTGTAAGTCGGTTTTAGCTTTCATCACTAACAACTACCTAATAGTAGCCGTTAAATTAAGTTTTTTTTTTATTCTATCATTTATTGATTTTCATTTAATTTATTCTTAACAATGCTTACAAAAACAAAAAACACTATTAAAAATTTATAAGAAAAAAAATCCACCCTCCGCTTGCGGGGCTTTTGAATGCCAAAGCAACCGGCGGTCAGGGCTCCAGAGTGGGGAACCTCCTCACAATACGCGCCGTTTCAAGGACTACTGCCTTCTGTATCCGACCCTTGATCCAACAACCAAGCGAAAGCTTCTTAAGATGTTGTTGGAAGCTTTTTGCGAGAAAACCATAGACTGAAACGACGATTGGAACTATAACTGTCGACTCAACATTATTAACTTATTATTATTAAGCTCTTTATTTGTACACCACAACATTAACATATACAAAATATAATAAAAACAGAAACATGTATGTTTATGTATATATATTTTTAATATATATAGAATTACGATTTCCCGTCTCTCATTCCCTTATTCCGTTAGTTAAGGTCAATCACTTTTAGTGATAAGGCCGCCTTTTGCATTTAATTTATGTTAATGTAAGTGTTCCTGTGTGTGTTTCCTTTGTTATGCAATAAAGTTGTTTGAATAAATAAATAAACGTAAAGAAAGAATATAGATTGAAATTAGATAGATTGCTTAGGTGTAATCCCTAAAAATTTTCAACTCGCGATTACTGCTCTATCAGAATACAGTTGTCACCAACCCTCTTCTCCCCGTGGCTGACGTACGAGGCGACTAAGGGAATATTACGGAGAGCGGGCAGCAGCTAACTCTGTGCCACTAGTACCATCTACTGTAATCACCAATCCGCCTGCCCAGCGTGGTGATTATGGGCAATCCTCCCTTTGGGAGAGGCCTTTGGTCCAGCAGTGGACTATAATAGGCTGTTGGTGATAACTTCTAAATTAAATGTCCAATTTGAATGAAATAAAAAGTATTTTACTGCTCCATAAATATGCTTGATGTTAAAACTATTCATTTGGATACGTAACCCATTACGTTACTACCCTCGATCAAATAAAATTTAAGAACACAAAAGTTGCTATTGCGACTTAACTTTGATAGTTATATATATATAAATTCCCTCGCAGACTTTTTTTTGGTAATAAATTTACTTTAATCATGTTTTCTCAGCGCAATTTGATAGAACAAAAATTCGCTACTTTCGGTAACATTATTGCAATTTTAATTGGAATCTTTTGGCGGTTTCCGCATAACCAAACTAGATGGCGCCACAAAGCATCGCTAACGAAATGTTGACAAAAATTGACGATATCTACAACTTCAAAAGATGATTGGCCGGACCTCGGTCCCCGAGCACGATCACCCGCTCGGAGGAAGATCTTCCTATAAGTATGGTCGAGCTTTACCAAAGCTCGCGTATAATCTCCAATAATTTTGAAAATGAATTAGAGCCATGTTACTTCGAATCGAAATAGTTAAGCTTTCTTTTGATGAAGAAATGGTTAAAATTCGTGCAGTGCTTTCGGAGCCTATTCAACAAACAAAAAAAGTTAATGCTAATTAAAGTTGGTCTTGTAGTTAACATGTTTGAATACGGATCATGTGGGTCGAGTCCCGGTTGGTACCAAACTTGTAAGGTATTTTCTGTTAAAGAATTGTCAATACCAGCCAGATGTTAGTTTGTATGTAAAGGTTAATGGGAATCGGTATCATACAGTATTTAGTAGTAGTGACAGAGCTTGTCCGGCTAAGTACTATTGCCATGCTTACTTCTGCCGCAAAGCAGCATTGGTTATCGTATTAATTACTTGAATATGAGGCTTAACACATACGACTCAGGTTGATGGACACACTTGCAGGATTTATTCTTTTTCGCTTGGCCTGGGAAGTGTTGCTATGTTTAAAGGCGGTTTTACCCAGTTGGGCGATCTACTTGGCCCTTTAACTATTACTATAAAAAGAACAATTGAAGTCGTTGGCAATGGGAGACTGCGTCCGAAATTGCCACTTTAGCTTCAGACCTCGTTATGTTTTTTTTGTATAGGCAGGCTCTGCGGATATACTATGGATCTTCTCAATTCTGATCGCGTAGAGACACTCCAAGCGTAGCATATTAACCAAAAACATTGCTGGGTTAAATAAATATATATTTAATTACATAATTAGTTTTCTTTGCAGGTAGGTATAAACACATTCATATTCTGTTGGTTCTACAGCACTGGCCTGTAGGTGTTATACGGAATACTCTGTTTTTTCGATCCTTAGCAAACACCACACCGGGTTCAGCCCACATACCCCTTTTCAGACAAGGCGCCCATAACATTAAAATCAGAGACGTCAAGAATAATCCATATATCATGATTTTGCTTCCAAAAATCTGAAATTCAAAGATAAAGCTGATAATTATTCGTTCCCTATTCAATCAGTTAGATTAAAAGACATTCTCAATAGCAACAGTTTCACTTAATGGAAAATTAAAAGAAGTGGTAATATGTTATCACCTCGATAACACCGAATGGATAAATAAAGTAAGAACGAGTTACATTATTTAGAAATAATTAACAGACCAAGCACATGGCACACTTAAAGGCACGTTGAAAACTATCGCATAGAAACAGCTTAACATTTAGCAGGGCGTGTAAAAAACATGTCCTGCATTAGTGCCACCCTCAGTCCAAGAAACTTAGGCGTGGGTGTAAGCTTCATGTGCCTAAACCTAATTACACCGAAAAACCACGTCCTTCAGGCCGGAATACAGCAATCACGCTTAGCGGCAGAAATAAGCATGGCCGTAGTATTTCTCAATAGTTGTCATAGAAAGCTCTACTACCTACTACAATTTTCATCGTAGCACCATATACGTATGTGCAAAGTATTATAATACTCTATACATATGGCAGATACTATACTTTATACATATCGTAGTTTCGCTTTTTCTATGTGTGAGAATATTCTTTTTCTCTCACACACCGAAAAAACAAAGCATGCGTGTGTAATAATTCCATACACAGCAACAACGAAAAGATTATAATGAATTAAATATGCTAAGTATCTACTAATTTATATATGCGAACGCGGTATTTATGTACATACTTCAACGATACACTCACATACAAATATAAACTGATTAAACGCTAAGAAAGGTTTTCTAAATTTTTCCGAAGGGAAAGAAACGGTCGTTGGAAGATTGTACGAAAGTCTTTTTGCTAACAATATCAACCGCGCAACGTCAAATTAGGATAGTTTTAACGAGGTACAATAAAAATATGTTCAATCGTTATAAAATGTTTACAATTTAAGTTATATGGGCTGGGTGTTGTGTTATCGACATTTTCATACCATTTGTTAGATATACCCATCAAAAGTAAGACCGTGGTGTATCGCACACGACACCCTTGTATTTAGATAAGGGTGTTGTTAACAACTAAGTATGCCACATTTCAATCATTATTAGCCACCACTTGTTACATCTAATGATGGCACAACCAGCTTTCATGAGTAAAACATAAATATAATACAACACTATTTCGTAGCTAGCCCTGTTATTCTTTACACTATTTTATTTTCCAAATTGTTAATTTTGTGTTCCTGATAAATACGTGCCAAAAATTTCCCTCCGACTGTCAAAATTACCAATGACCACAGGGACGGTTGATAGGGCGTCAGATTACAGGTTAGTTAACTAAGGACTTTTTTCATAATTTATCAATAACAATGCAGAACTCCAAAGAGGATATAAACTACAAATAAGCTTTATTATTAAAAATAGCTCTAGCAGTCCTGCTTAGTGTCCAGTTTATAAAGATTACATAAGAAAACAACTAGGAACCTTTCGTTTCATTAATATACTTAAATTGATGTTTTTGGAAAAGTTTTGTAGCGATAATGCCGGCCGAGTGGCTGGGAATTCGGCAAAACTTTTGACAGATTTCGATTCTTGGCACGCACCTCTTATTGATAGGAGTTATAGACGCACATAATAAGATTATGCAGCAATTAGATATCAAAAGATTTAACGGTTAAGTAAACCATGGTAAGGGAACCTGCATTTCCGAGTTCTCCATAATGAAAGCCGTGCGAAGTCTACCAATCCTCGCTTGACCAGTGCGGCGGCCTTCTCTTTCTAGAGAGGACCCGTGTCCTGTAGTGCGCCGGTAACGGGTCGATATTAATGATGATGAATACTTATTAGCTTTGATATCTTCATCATCACTTCGATTACGACTACTAGATTGACGGCCACTGCTAGACAAAGGTATTTTGTAGGGTGTGCCAAAATCCACTATGAGTGAATGATTTAATATACTTTAATTATACACCACAAAAGTACATAAAAAAAGAAAAGTATAACAAAACAACGTATACAATTTACGATCCTGGGCCGCTTGTTTCCAGCAGCTCCCAGCGACTCGTTTGATGGCGTCTGTCTAACTCGTTTATGGCATTTGATATTAGCAATTGATTCATAAAGGTTTTAGTTATTGCTATACCACCCTTAGTACCTTTTCAACCCTTCCACGTTTATGATTAAAAGAGTTTAAATAGTTTGATGAATACATATATAGTAATTAAAAAGGAATATATGACTAAGAAATGAAAGCCAAATTGCGAAGCACCCATTTTATTCTCACTCACTATTACACATTTGTAAATAGTAAATTGGTTCCTGTTCAAAACACAAGCTGGAAGTATAAAAAATATTCAAACTACTTAACCATAAACTATTATAAAACCATAAACCTTAGATTCTTTCAAATAAATTAATTATTAAAATTTTGAGACAGCAAAATGCTTATGAATTATATCACATGTGGTTAAATTTGATCATTAACATAAAGCTTAATTTATAAATTTTAAACATCAACAAATATAAATATGTATAAAGTACGTAAATGTAGAAAAAGTTTTATTATTTTTTGGGAATGTATTTTATAAACGTATCAACTTAGAGTATACAAATAGACAAATAGACAGCATTACAATGAGAAGGCAACTGCAAAATATTGCAGTTTGGATGTAGTTGTATTACAGTTGATACAACTGCAAAAAACTACCGTACGTGAAGATGATCGGCAGTTTCAATTCAGTTTATTCATACCAATTTGCTAATTATTTGCAGTCCCAATACTATATTTGTATGTATGAAAAGTAAATGCTCGTTCCTCTTTTCTCATGTTCAACATGAACAACTACAATTTTATAGTAATATAATCAACTTGAATAAGTTCTATTATAATAAGAACTCAGTATGCCAGGAGCAAACTAATAGTTAAATAAATTCCATTTTTCCTAACTTGTTATGAAATGTAAGAAATCATTATCATATTTTGATTACTTTTTAGCGTAAAGATTGCTCTAGCAATAGAAAAAACATATTTTCTGTTATGTAAGCATATATCCACATAATTTTTAATTGAAATTAAAATCACTTATTAAAGAGGAACGATGATGACTTTTAACTGAAAGTTAACGGTAGGTTAAGAAAAAAACTGGTCACTGGTCCTACACACGCAACGTTCCTTTTCACGATAGTGCATAATACTCTGTATACAGTATTCGCATGACTCACAAAAAAACAAGGTTTGTTTTATTAGTTTCTTAAAAAAATTGCTGAGGTAATTAAATTTCTTTAGCTTATTATTGTAAGTTAAAACGAGGCAAAAACAAAACCTTTTTCATTTTAATAAATGGCGGAACAAGCCCAAGGCAAGTAGAAAACTATCGCCTATAAACAAAGTAAATGCGTCCTGCAAAGTGTAACACAGAATCAAGAACATACAGAATCCTCATTCAGCCTTTATTGCATGCAGTGGCGTGCATAGAGGGTATGCAGATGATACAAAATAAAGAAAATCTCCAGTACGAGCTATAATTACGTAAGGGTTATAAATACTTAAGGTTATTCATACCATACCCTATATGCACGCCACTGATTGCATGCGGTGCAATGTGTCCAATATACGTGAAAACTCCCCGCGCAAGTCTCACTTCACACCCGCGGAATATTGCTAGCTCACAAACTGTTTCCATTTTCCCCATTTGATGGTAAACGTTTAGCGCATTAGAGCTGAAATAATCACCGTCAACTGCTAAAAGGAATGAACTGATTAACCAGGACCTGTTCGAGAAACTACTAAAGTGGAGTGGTTTTTGATGCTTCAATATTAGTAGTTTACACGGTTTCTGTATGTTCTTAATTCTGTGGCCTGTAATTACACCGGTGACTATGCGCTTTAGACAGAAACACTGCTTGAGATTAGAAATAAACATGGCGGCGGTACTAAGACAGTATTTGCGTGAGAGAGAAAAGGACGGTTAGTATCTGTGTCCTTTTTTCTGGCAAGCATAGTCATGGTTTATTTACTTTAATTATGTCTTTATTTGGCCTTTGTTTAGTAAAAATTATCATAAATAAGGCAGTTGCAGCTGTTATAATGCATTGCAAATACGTTGCGTATAAAGGACCAGTCTGTCTGTATCTTACTTATAACGTATAGTACATATTGTCGGAGTAGTATATCTACTTGTTGTAAGTCGACGCGGATACATTACCACCGTGGCCGGTCCAGTTCGTGTGAACGAATTCGCCTGGTTTCGACAACAGTTCGTAAGTGTGCGCGCCAAAGTAGTCTCTCTGCGCCTGTAACAATATAATACGCATGATGAATGATGATATTTTGAAAAAATATTTTCTGAAGTATCTGTTATATCCAGAAAATATCTTATTTTTAACGAAATTAAAGATTTTGTTAATATAAATTGCAAATTATATTATTTTTTTAATGATTCCCGCGAAAACGCTCGTCGGTTGTCATGGCCGCACTCGCGAAGTTACGGGCAGAATAGAGCTTTATTAATTCCTTGTTACGTAGCTAAGGTTTATCGATTTCGGTATTGATAAAAAAAAAACTTAGCAAATGATAGTTTGAAATCACAGAATACCAGAAACACGCAGAAATTTTCAAAGTTCAAGTGGCACAAAATTAAGTTTATAGGGACGTGACGTCATAATTGTGAATTCTGTCTAATTCCGTGGAAGGAGATCCGCAGGGTGATTACGTATCTCGCGACAGGCGTAAATCTTGCATTCACTGCTGTCAGACGTCACTTTTGTTTATTTATTGTATGGAAAAGTGACGTATGGAAGCAGTGATTGCGAGATTAACGCCTGTCGCAAACCTGTCGCGAGATACGTAATCAAACTGCCGTGCCCTGTAGTGAGCCGGTAATGGGTCGATATGATGATGATTGTGTGGTGGGAGGCTTCGGCCGAGGTTAGTTACATACAGGTGAGCCCGTTACCATCTTAGACTATCATCACATACTAGAGGTATTTTTATTCCACTACAACTTAGCCATTGACTGCAATCTCACCTGGTGTTAAGTAATGATGCGGTCTAAGACGGTAGCGACCGAGCCTGTTAGGGAGTACTGTAGTTATATTAAACCTATACCCCTAATCGATTTCTAGCGACATCGTACCGGAACTCTAAATCGCCTAGCTGCACGTCTTTGTCTGTATGATGGTATCTACGACAAAAGCCTTCCACCAAACAAGAGAAAAGTAAATTTCTAAATCAAGAATTCCCAAATTGCCCCTGGTGGGAATCGAACCCGGTACCTTTAATTTCCAACCACAGGCGCTCATCACTGCGCCGGGGAGGTCGTCGAAATTACGGGTTGAAATTAGGAGATCGGGTTTACCGGAATTCCACTGTATTTGAATTTGACCTTGACTCTGGGACGTATTTACCTGTAGCAAGTTCGCCGGCAGCACGCCAGCCCTGTATCCGTCATAGAACGCCAGTGCGGCACCGAAGGCCGGCGAAGGTACTCCGAGCAACGCAGCCTGTGCGACCACTTGGCGCAGCGACAGTTGGCAATCGGCGATACGCTCGCGGAAGTACGGGTCCAGAAGGAGGTTGGACAGCTGAGGGCTCTTTGAGAACGCATTCTGTGAAGTGAAAACAAGACGTTTAGTGCCTCCGATGTATATTATCAAGTTATCCAATTTAACTATCACCATTATGATCATCATCATCATCATCACCAAAAACAATGGAACAAATAGAAGAAGACTGAAAAAAACACCCGGCTAAGTTTGTTGTGGGCTTCTTCTTAGACCAGGACGAGTTTGGAACCCTCGTAGCTTTGGTTTTAAGTTGGTGTGGTTATCGCCATCATCTCACTACCGTGTAATTCTTATGTACGCAGTGGCGTGCATAGAGGGTATGCACAGGGTATAAAGATGATATATAATTAAGAAAATATCAATTACGTGTTATAAATACTTAAGGATAGGCATTGTAAGAGTTATAAAAAGCCTACCCATAAGTATTTATAACTCGTAATCGATATTTTCTTAATTTTATATCATCTGCATACCCTGTGCATACCCTCTATGCACGCCACTGTATGTACGCATCAAAAGTGCCACCTATGGGCCTACTTGAATAAAGATATTTTTGGCTTAAGACTTTGACTTTGACTAAGATAAATTATTAACACAGTTTGATTCTAGGCAGGCAGGTTTAACTAGTTATTTAGCAAATATTATTGATATTATTATTATTAAATTCATTATTGCATACACAAAAACAAAATACACAAAAAAAACACAATAGAGTATTTTTAAAAAACTAGTTTGGGAGAGCAAAGGCGGTCCTATCGCTAAAGCGATTCCTCCCAGACAACTTTTGACGAAAGTTATTCGACTAAGGAACGGGTTATAAAGGCAATAAAACAATCGCCTTAAATAAAAATATTACTATATAATATTGCAAAATATACTACACGGTTATAAATTCTAATACTGCACTTATAATAACTATACATAATACATAATGTTAATACATATATAAACGTTACTATAATATTTTGTGCGAGTACGGAAACCCCATCGTTGGTGCAGGAACGCTCAAAAACCTTATTAATAATGTTATCTTAATAATAGTTAATATAGTGCTCAAAAATCACTCTTATAAGTTACTTAACGTGCCTAAAATCGAACTGTATTATAATTTTTTATCAATACCGTCACTATATACGATATAACATAAAGCAGTCAAATTAACGGCTAAGTTAGGCCACCGCCTGCAGTCTGTTTTCCGAATCCTAAGGTTGCCTGGCACAGATCGCTACTAAGCGATAAGGCCGCCTTTTATATTCTGCTTCCATCTTTGTTTTTCTATCCTTCTTTTATTTCCTCAACTTGTAGTAGTGTGCAAATAAGGAGCAGAAATAAATAAAATAAATAACGGCCTACTACCGGGCTTCACACGGCTTTGAGAACATTATTGAAAACTATTGCTTGAAACGCACATAGCTCCGAAAAGTTATAGATGTGTGCCGGGAATTAAACTCGAAAGTTCGTGTGTACGTTTCGCTCGATTGTTAAGACTTAACATTTATTCATTGTAAAGTCAACATCTCCTGAGGATGCTCAAGTTTCGGAGCGAAACGTGCGTAGAGGGTACATTGCCGAGGATCTGTTTGGTGTGGAGTATACGGATTGAAGTAATTATAAATTACACCATACAGATTCTGCTGCTGTTCGCGGAGTATAGCAAATTAAGCTTAATTTTCATAATATATTATGGATTTCCGCAAAGTAACGCCTGCTTCTATCCAACATGGGGTCTGCTCTCAAAATGAGAACGGAAGTCGTAGTTTTTTTTTAAAATAATAAACTTGTTAAATTAAATTAAATTAACAGTGTAATAATCAATATAATCACCTTAATGTTTCCAAGAAAAGCACTTCTTATGATGCATCCCCCTCGCCACATCAGCGCAATGCCTCCGTAGTTCAAATTCCAGTTGTTTACCTAGAAAGTTAAAATATGAAGTGTTTAAAGTCGGAGTCAACGCAAGTCTTAATTATTGGAAAGAAATATACTAGATATATTTTGTAGTTACCTTTGTGTTTTTAAGTCAATATTGTCTTTCTCCACTACTTAATCTACTTAATCTTCTCACTCTTTTTCACCATTTATTTTCTTACAAATTCGAAAGTAGCTGTTAGTTTGCCCTTCTAACACGCATTAACGGGGCAAATAGATTGATGCAATGTTTTCTGTACACTCACACCAAAAGTAAAGTGCCTTTTTGTACACATGGTAAGTTCCTTATCAGCAATCACCCTAGATTTTGTTATTGGAAAAAGAATCGTAGAAAGAAAAAGTGTTTGTTATGGAAACCACAGAAATAAAGAACATCTCTTTTTAATGAACAAAAAGAAACGAGTAAAAAAAGAAAAAAATAAAAGCCATAGAGCGCTTGTCTTCTGTGGATTCGGACGGATATCAATATATAGAAAATAGAACTTGTTCATATCAACAGAATTAGCGACTTTAATATATATCATCATGTGATCTTACTGTCTCTTAGACCCTTTATATTATTGCCTTTGCTTGCTTATCAGTAATGTATCAAGTGAGAGTGAAAATAACAATTTATCTTAAATCGTTGTTGAAAGTGCATGATGCTGCCTTATAATCCATAAATTAAAGTCCATATCCACAGAATAATAAACAATTTTTCCAAATGTCATTCTGTGGATCAAATAAGACGCCATTGGCGGCTCGACGCCTCGACACTGTCAAGCCGCATTAAAACGCAATCCTAGCAATCCTAGGCATTGTTGAAGTCTTAAACTTCTTTTGGCACACCGCACGCAGATTTTTCTGTAGATAGTCAGATAGGCTCTGAGGTGAAAGGCTGGATCGTGTAAAATCGGGACCGCCGGATGTACCCGAGCAAGGAAGATACAATCAGCTGCTCTTCGTTGTTTTTAATTATATTCAATTCATACCTAATAATTCTCGTTGTTTAAAAGTTATTAATGGTACGTAAAAGTAATTATTTTAACAATTATTTGGTTTACATTGTGAGGTTGGTGTGTGTCATTTAGCGGCTTATATTATATGTTTTAAGAAAATTTTAAACATTTAAAAATTATAAAAAACAGTAACTGTAAGTGTTTTCACTTAGGCCGTGCGGTCTTATGCACGCAATCTTTTTTTATCCTTTTTTTCTAGCGGCAACTTGATAGGTTGTTTTGGCTTAGTTATTACGGAAAAAAGTCAATATAAAAATAAGTAGATATTAGTAGGATTCTTAATATTTACACTTAATGTTGCCGGGTCAACCATAGTGCCAACTTTCCCACCTTTTATCCCGAAAACACAAATCCACGCAGTGTTCAAACATAGTAAGAGTGTTAAATGACTTATTTAGACAAATTGTAAATTATATATATATAAATATATATATATATATATATATATATATATATTTATATATTTATATATATATATATATATATGTATTATAGCAGAAACTTATTCAAAAATTTAATTTCTATAATTACATCTTAAAACGTACTCGTATATATCATAGGCGGTCAGAATAATGTATTTTTTTTAATTCCATTACAAGTAAACCTTCGAATGCAGCCCTTGTCTAAGATGATACCGGGCTAATCTGTTAGGCGTAAAACAGTTACATTAAACCGATACACGGTTTTTACGGTTATTCACGCTGTATGGTGCCGGAATTATAAATAGCTTGACGTATTTGAGGACGGTACGAGTAAATAACCAAGAACGAATATACCAGACCAAACCATAGAGAATTCAGAAATCATGTCCCAAATTTGTTATTAGTGGTATTGTATAACATAAAAGCGTTCTCATTGGATAGCTCTAAGAAACTAGGTATACCTCCCCCCTTATAGGTTAACCTCCCCCCCTGCTTAACCCCTATGACTCGGGTTTATGTACACAGGGCGATACCCTGTAGGGCCTTCCTTGCATTCCCTGCGAAGTGTTGCTCGGTGTAAAGGCGTTCGTTTTCGACGTACCAGATTCCGGGTGAATCTGGTCCGGTAAAAAAAAACTCTGGCGGTAAACCTACGACTTGTTAGATCACGATGCCAGGGAGTGCGTCAAAACTTCTCGTATACAAATTGCAACAAACAACAACTAAAAAGTTAATATATTTTTGTATCAATCAAGCTTAATTGATATGTACTAGAACAAACATTCCGTCGCGTCAAATGTTGTAAGTTCTCCTAACTTTGATAGATATTATGAGTGTACCCCGATATACTGAATACGTACTCTGCGTAACCCCCCCGCTTGTATGTTATGTTACCTTCGACGTTGATAAAAAAAAATAATATTAAAATAGGCACCGAGGACAAACTCGTGATTTTTTTTACGTGCTTTTATGCTAACCATTTTGATGCGATTGTTTTATTTGATATATAATAAAAAATAAAAAAAATCGTGTGATAAACAACGAATATTTATGCAAAAGCAGCAATCAATATTTAATTTGCTATTTCATGAACAATTTCTCTGTCTGAACTCTCCATCGGATCTGTATGAAATAGAAATGGGACCATTTCGGAATAAACTGTTCTTAATCAAAAAATAATTTTGCAAATTTATCTATAGATTACTTAGTTATGACCGCAAAAACATAGAAAAAAACAACCGAATTAATTACCGCTTCGTTTTAAAGGGCAGTCGGATAAAAAATTGTCTCTACCGCGCATCCCCGGACGTCCAACTTACGGGGACTTACATCTAGGCCAGGGACATCGTCAAAAACTATGTGTACAAAATACTATGTTGTTTATTACCTTAGCAGCTTCCCTCAGCAGCATGAACCCTTGCGCGTAAGATATGACCTTGCTAGCGTACAATGCCTTACGTAAGTGCTCTAGGAACTCCTTCTTGTTACCGGTGAATTTCTGCGAAGGTCCCACCAGGCTCTTACTGGCGGTCACCCGTTCCTCTGTGAAAAATTAACATCGATATCATTATCGTCATCATGTCAATCCATTATCAGCCCATTTCAGGGCACGGGTCTCGTCCCACGATGAAAAGGGTTAAGGCCGTAGTCCGCCACACTGACCCAGTGCGGATTGGTGGACTCGACACTTTGAGACTATAATGGAGATCTCAGGCATGCAGGTTACCTCACGATGTTTTTCCTCACCATTGAAGCAAGTGATATTTGAATAGCTACAACATCCATATAGTCGTAGTTAAATGAAGGATCCAACACACATTTGGTAGTTTTGAGAAATAATATAGGGCCTTAGGCTTTAAGACTTATGCGATACCCCTAAAAGGTTAGTCCGTTACCATCTTACCGTGATGTGAGATTGCAGTCAAGGACTAACTTATTACATAATAGATACAGAAGAAAAGTTAGAAAAATACACCGACCGAAGGCCGAAGAAAATATAAGACAACAATTGGCTCCCCGCGACTTTATCAGCGTACATTCACGTCTGTACATTAACCGTGAAGAAAATAATTTCTGCCTAACTGGCTGTGCTAAATTTTTGCCATTATCCAAAATCTACTACATCATACATAGTGTCTATACAAATATTCCTTTATACACAATATACCCGAACTCACTGCGTCGTATCGCCCGTTCCGCTGTTAACAGAATTGTATGGACATATCTAGTGCGTCATTCATCAAAAACTTTACCTTTCAAGGCGGACAAGCAGCGAGCGAAGACAGCCTCTCCTATTAGCGTTACGGGTACTCCGTACTCCAAAGCACTGATGCCAGTCCACTTGCCAGTACCCTTCTGACCGGCAGTGTCGCGAATCTTAGGTAGGAGGTATTTACCTGTCACATAAATAAAAGATTGAAACAACGTGCCACGTGCGCACAGATCCGAAGATTTCTAACCAATCCGAAAGTAACTATTTCCTATCCCAATGTCTTATGTTACATTATTTTCGTAAATTGAATAAATAAATAAACTTTTGATAACTATAATGTGAAAAATATATGTGTGAGATTTTATTCGCATTTTAACGAACGTGCTATTAATTCATATTTCATTAATCAGATAAAATTTTATGTAGTATTTATTATGAAAATGATATCATAATATATAATGGAATTCCGTAAAGTAACGCCTGCTTCTATCCATATGTGATATTAATGCAGGTGCATTTTCGATACAAATCAGTCTTGTATGAGACTCAAACGATGCAAAGATACCTCCAGGTGTCTTGGTCTATATCACTAGTCCAGTTTTTGCACCAAATTTCACCAAAACCAGCCCAACTATTTTTCGTTACAAACATGCAGACAGAATCAAGACTATTATTTTTTTTGATTAATTGAATGCGATCTATGCCGTCAGCTTAAAAAAAATGCAACGACGCTTACCATCCGTGTCCTTGAACTTCAAAATGTCACGCGTAATCTCAATAAGGAACGAGTCCAGTTCCCCTTTGTTCCATTCATCAAATACCTGAGCCATTTCGTTCTGCTCCATCGCTGAAAAAGGAGCACAGTTTTTAATAGCATCAAATAAGACTTTTAATCCACTTACAAAAAAACAAACAAAGTTTTCAATCCGAAGTTTTTACAAACTTTTCCCAACTTAATGGTATATTTATTTATTTCTTCCTTTCACATTTATTTTATAAATATAACCTAAATTAAACTATGTAAAACTAAATGAAATCTAAAACGTATTCGAAACCACCGCAGCGAGACTCAGTTCCTAAGATGCTGGCGGCATTGCCCCTTTGGATGGCCAAACTAATTCGTTGTTTGATTAACTCAACATGATTGAAAATGTGCTGTAATAAACTCGAGACAATTTTTTTATTGCCTTAACGATGGCATTCTCGATCAAATATATTCTTTTTTATGGCAAATACAACCATATATTTTTATGGTTGTTTGAAATTTGAAATATATAAAATTAAAATGCATGTTTTTATTTTCGGAAAAAGCATTCTTCTCTGAAAACATTTAGTCCACGATTGCCGAAAGATGTGCATTTCATCTGTATTATTTGTGAAAAGAGAACATTAATATGTTAGTTAAATCCTGTAGTATCGTTTAAACCAATAAAAAAAATTTGTGTACATTAAATAGTGTCAGGAAATCATAAGAATCTTCTAAGCAAGCATCTACTGTTGCTTCAAAGTTAAATACTAATTGACTGTAGAGATGGTCATAACAAAAAAAAAGCTATTTTTTGTCCGCTTTTTAACACTAGGTCGCATTTGGATTCCCTCTCAGCCTAAGTTTTAAGTTTAAAGATGTAGTTATAACCATCACCTCACAATAATCGTAACAAAATATATTATGAAGAACGCTTCGTAAGCGCCTTGAATTTGGTATGAACATTGATATCATAACCTATACATATTAAAAATAAAACCATTTATATGTAAAAATGCAGAATCATTTAAAATTTAGCCATAACAGCGTCTGAAAAGGTGTGCTCAGCAATGGGGCATTACTAAGGATGATAACGGCATCTTTAGATCGTCGTTCCGTACAGTTTTTGAGGTAGTATGCGATCTACTTTGTAATGTATCAAGTGTTCTCACCAAGTACGTCCTTCATAAGGTGATAAGCTTCGCATATCAGCTGCATGTCTCCGTACTCAATACCGTTGTGCACCATCTTGACGAAGTGGCCAGCGCCGTCTTCTCCGACCCAATCGCAGCACGGCTCCCCATTGGCTTTAGCAGTAATAGCCTGCAATGGATGGCATTTTTATTAAACGTGGCATAACTTTGGACCTCATGGCTCATAAGCAGTCAGAGTCACTCAGCGGGCGACGGAGAGCGCTATCCTGAGTATCTCTACGTGATCAAATCAGAAATGACATGATCAAAACACAAAAATTCTGAATTAATTTATTTCAAGTAGGCCTAATTAATAAGCACTTTTGAAACGTCAAGTCAGTAGTGACTCTACCACCGGTTCGGAAGGCAGATTCCACTGAGAAGAGCCGGCAAGAAACTCAGCAGATTGCTCTTTTCCAACATCATTTTATAACTAGATAAACTAAAATAAGTGCTCCATTATCATCATCATCATCATCTTAATCTTATCACCTTCCTTGGTGGACCTAGGGCTCCAGTAACAGCCTAAAAATTCATCAATAGCAAGTAAATACTAAATAGGATATATTTACTTAATACGCATTACAGGTCCATTGTAGGGCACGGCTTCTCAGTGGAATCTGACTTCCGAACCGGTGGTAGAGTCACTACAAACAGACTAACTTGACGTTTCAAAAGTGCTTATAAACTAGGCCTACTTGAAATAAATGAATTTAAAATTTAGTATTCAAGTGAGTACCTTTGTGAAGGTTCGCAACAAGACTTCACTCACAATCACGATACAATTCATTAATATTTATAATCACATAAATGCCATTTATGTATATTATTCTGATAAGTGTAATGTAGTGTAGGTATTATAAAACTTTGTAAAGATTGATCGATCGCTAGGCTGTAGTAACCGACCTCGTGTTGACCTCGTAAGGTCATGCCGGACTGTCTGGAAACTAATTTTTCATGCATTTACTTGCATGATAAATAAAAAAGGCAAGGCACGGCAAAGGATACTTTAGATGACGGTGACCTAAATATGTTTGTCTGTCTGTCATATGTTCACATCTAAACATCTTGTCATAAATTCTGAAAACAGAGTTCTTTTCCTAATTTTGGGTTTTATAAACTTAAATAGTTCCTATTGAATACCGTCAAATTGCTTTCAACGTGCTGATTATGTGCTAATGCATTGAATTAAACATGTACGTATATTTAACGTCGCACACAATGGGGCAAATTATCTTAAAATGTGATTTGTATACAGACCGAAGAGCGGTCTTCAACTTTAGGTATAGTGTTTACTGTCATATTAACCTTTCTCTCAGAATAAACAGTTACTGACTAAAGTCTTCGCGACATAGTGAGACGGATGGACAGGCTATGTCTACGAAAACCTAAATTTATAAAACCAAGTCAAAGACACTTCGACTACACGTGGCGTATACAATAAATAAGGATATTAATGAATAATTAATACTAGCATTCAACATCAATTGCATAACCATATGGTGTATTCTTTCCTTATTAAGGAGGAAGAATATTTGCTTTATACATACTTTATAACGCCATTATGTACATTAGCTAATTTTGCTTTCGGTCTTCTCTACTTATTTATATATATGCCTCGTTTTACTTTCGGTCTTATCTACTTATATATATGTATATATTTTTATTTTTTATAAATATATATTCCGTTATTTCAAAGTCAGTGAAAATAAAATGGTCTAATAGTTTTTTTTTTTTTTTATATTAATCAATACAGTGGCAATGTTTTAATGCACCTCATCAGTAGCCTATAATCGTCTACTGCTGGACTAAATGCCTCTACCAACAGGAAGGTTTGAACAAAATCACTATGCTGGACAGTCGGGTTGGTGATTGCAGTAGTGGGTAGTAATAGCATAGAGGATGCCGCTGCTCGTTTTCCGTAATATTCCCTTAGTCGCCTCGTACGACACCTGTGGGAAGAGGAGTGGTGACAACTGTATTCTGATCTGCCCCCACCAAATGGCCTTTTATAGTACCTAAGTAAAAAAATACCTGGAAAATTGGCTTGACATGTGGCCAAGCGGCTGTATGACCTCCAGGCATGAGTGATGGACCATATCGAGCTCCGTCTTCCCCACCGCTAACCTGCAGATTAAAATAGATAAATATTAATATTTCTATATTATACCTAATTTTTTTTTTTTACTAAACAACAAAAAATAATCAATAATGCAAGCAAATTTAAGCTTGATGCTTAAAAAGAGTAGTTACTGCTATTATTTTTTAAATACTTTACCGTTACTTAACAAAAAATTAACTGACTGCTAAATAAAAAAATAATAAGTTAAAGTCCAATGACTTAATTAACTGAATGAGGTATGAGGTTATAAAGTTCGTGATAAGCAGGCCAGCCAGATATAAATTTATTGTGACTGATATTTTACAATATTTATTTATATCCTTATTCAGCGTTTTATAGCTCCTAGCTAAAAACAGCACACATGAAAATTATATTTATTTATCTTTTTCTATTTAAAATAGATATGAAAAAAATAAAATAAAATGAAAGCAAAGATGAACTTACACCCATGCCAACGTAAAGTATTCCAGTTGGAGAAAGCTCTTTACACCAACGTTGAGTATCTGTGTACTGCGAGTTGCCACCATCAATAATAATGTCACCTTTTTCCAATAATGGCACCAACTTTTTGACAAATTCATCAACTGCTGAACCAGCTACAATTAAAATGTAAAATTACGTATTTACATTTTTATTTGTCATAAAAAATTGGTGTTTGGTGTCACACTAAGGAATCTTAATTCAGCTTCAATACATTATGCAATAAGAGAGTTTCAGGATTCACCACCACCACCATGCGTCTACTATATTTAGTCGACTTGCAAAGTGATATTGTATATATACTATATACAAATACTATTGTACCTATTATTATATTGTTAGAAGACTTCTTACTTTACCTTAAACTTAAGAATTATTATTAAGAACAAACACTCCAAGATTGCAAGCATTTGTTGCAAGTTATGCAAGCAGGTTTGTTTCTATCCTAGAGTGTTTGGAACCTTCGTTTAGTTTTACAAATGTACTTATTGCTATCATCTCATCATCATCATCACATCAACCGATAGACGTCCACTGCTGGACATAGGTCTTTTGTAGGGAGTTGCAAGTTCCACGGTTCTGAGCCGCTTGGATCCAACGGCTACCTGCGACGCGCTTAATGTCGTCTGTCCACCTCGTTGGGGGGCAATCTGTCATCTCAGTATGCATCAAAAGTGCAATCTATGGGCCTATTTTAATAAAGAAATATATGACTTTGACTTTGTAAACAGAAGAGTTTGGGAGTGTGTTAATAAGAAGTTGTGATTTTGATTTCCAAATCAAAGCAAATATGGTGTTACAAAAAGTATAGTAACAATAGGAAAATTGTACCTTTTACTAGTAACATAACTTTTCTGGGTTTTTTAAGCTTTGCTACCATATCTTGTAAGGATTTTGCTCCAATAATTTTTGTTCCCTTAGCTTCATTTGCAAGGAATTGATCCACCTATAAGAATTTGCAATTTTATTAATTTATAAGACATACATTTGAAGCAAATTAATAAATACATTTTTCGATAGATTATCGAGTATGTACAATTGCAATACTTTGCTATTAAGGCTAGAGTACTATGAGCCTTGTTTTAAATGATAAAAGCTCTGTGGGAAGAGCCAAAGAATTGTTTCAGATGATTTTCAGATCTACAACAAACAATTTAGCAATTCATTCTGGTATCAAGCAATTTATATAATGATAAACCCTTGCATCTGTTTTCTGAACTACATTCCATCAGATAAGATAGTCAGGTGCTAAGAACTGGCTGAATGTATAATAAAGACATGGAATTTTGACTAAAAAAATGTTTGATTGTATGAAATATAATTATTCTATTTACTAAAGTTTCATAAATTTACCTTTTCAACAGTTCTGTTAAATGCACATACAACAAATCCTCTGGAGTCCATATTGAGGATCAAATTTTGACCCATTACAGCTAAGCCTATCAAGGCAATGTCTGCTTGAGCTCTAAAAAATAAGGATTGCTGATTAATATAATTGGTACAATGAAATACCGAACTATAACTAATAGTTTAATAATTAATCCACAATGCATTGGCAAAGTACAGTAAGTTCTCTGAGTTTCCTTCTGTGACTTTGCACTGTCAATTTCTGAGAACCAATAGTGTGTAGATGTCATGGAAAAAGGACTCTTCTTTCAGTATTCATTTCCATGATCAATGGAGAAAACTTGCAATATCTTTGTGAATACCAAAGCATACTAAAGGCATATTTTAAAAGTGAGATATAATTTTAATAAAAAAATAAACAATTTGTAACTTATGTGACCCTACTTTAAAATGTCTTTTGGCTCTTTGCAATGTTCTTTATATTAAAGACTTGTTCCTAATTTTCTAGTTCCTAAATCTGATTTATACTCTTGCTCTATATTAGGTCTTGTAACTTTAAATTGAAATATTATAATACATTTTTGTGTGTTGCTCGAGTTTAATTTTGCACCACATTTTATCTAATATCAAAAGTTGCCAAATGAATAAAGAATGAGATCTAACATGCCACTTTGTTTTACATAATTTGTGTATTTACAGTGAAACTAGTCAGCAGCAGAAAATTCAAGCACATTCAGCACTATTCGAATAGAATAAATAATAGTGCACCCTAAATAAAGACCTAGGTACGTAATTAATAAATTAATAATTAAAACACTCTTGTTAAAAATGTAAGTGTAGAAAGATTAATCCTTCAAGAGTAGAGTAAATGAAGAGTAATTAACTTATAAATTAGTGCAGTAATTTTCTTAAAATTTTTATTAAAATTCACCAAATTTATGTGAATGAATCTTTGTGAGAAGGATACATTTTAAACATCAACCAAAATGTAGGTTTATCCAGTGCACTTCAGACATGCAAGTAACACACTAACAGCACTGGCAAGTGTTTATGTTAACCTTCAAATAACCTTCTTGTCAAGTTGCCTTTCAAAGTACTTCATGCACTTTATAACTTACAAATGTATTTAGCCTATAAAAGAAAACCTGCTAAGTACATAGAAGTTTTTATAAAAGTAAATGTTTAGGTTGATTTCACAAAAATGTGTATAATATACATACAAAATCACACTTAAAAAATTATTCTAGACCAATCTCTTCTTTAATTAGTTGTTCTGAATGGAAAATGTGTAATGAAATTTAGTAATAATAATTCCTACATATTACTAATCTATGTGCTTTTATCCATAATTTTCAGATTTCGAATCTAGCTTTTAAGCAGTCCCTCATTTAATATGACTTGGATTTTTTTTATATATGCAGCAAGTATCGGTCGATATAGGTTTGTATTCTTCTCTTTGGGCAAGGCATCTAAAATAACCGTTTAAATTCTAACTTACTCAGTCATTTTAGTGAGAACGAATATTTTAAATTAATTCCTCTTGAAATTGAAACAAATTAATTGTTTACTCAGTTGACCCACAAGTAGTCTGTACACAGATTATTAGGATACTACGTAGGTTTGTCTTGTCACACTTCACATTCAAGCCGAAGTATGGAGGGTAGAGGTAAGGAGAGTCATCTTATATGGGAGAAAAGTTGAAAAAGTGTCCAGTTGTTGCGCTAAATAACAGTTCTAAAATCCTCCACAATGGCGCTGGTGGATGCACAGGGTATGGTATGAATGTAGCAATCGTAGATGAATTGAAGTATTCCGAGTTAAAAAATTTAATGTCATTATCGACTAAAGTAGTCAATTATTGAGAATTTCAACAACTTATTGTGGTAAATATAACCTTACAGATTTATTATAACCAAACGAGCGTTTAGAGTGATTCAAGCCTACTCTAACAATATTTATATTTGGCGCTTCTTTTAAGAGTTACCCTGATGCAAATGTGGCGCCATCCTAATTTAATACATTTTGACGACACTTTTTCATATACACAGATGACTCTCCTTACCTCTACCCTCCATAAGCCGAAGTTAACTTAATTATTTTTTTTAAATTTATTTTACGGCCATGGATTCAAGTTCTTTAAGGCCTAGTTAACCTATATTTCACCACAGACAAAGAATACTTCACTTTACAAGTTTACATAGGTACATGTATTAAATTATTCAAGTTACCTCAAGTTGCCTGCATTTTATACGAGGCTTGTAGGAATATATCGATAGAATTCATATATTTTTATTAATACATAACTATAACCTAAAATAAACTATTTAATTTGTTATAGTTATGTATTAATAAAAATTATATTTTAGAGATATATTTTTGGCTGCATTTATTTTATCGGTATAGAAAATTAAACATTGAAAATGTATCATGTACCTACGATAAATTGATAAAAACGTTAAATTATTTGACAACATTGGCAGAAAGAATATATACGACGCTAGTCCGTAGCTTAATTTGTTTAAGCTCTCAGTAGTTTAAACTCGCGTATATGTATTATCATTGAGTTGCTCGTGAAATCGATAAAAAGTGTTTGAAACTGATTGGATTTATGCTCACTGCTCTGTATATCAAATGTCAAATAAAGTTGTCTACTGTCAAAACTTTTAAATTAAGAATTACCGAAGGTTTTTTCTGAAGTTTAGCTGAATTCTTTTTTTCAGTTAGCCGGCATGTGCTCTCGTTGAAGAATTTGGAATTATTTAATAAAATAACAAAAACAGCTTATATTCTGTTTATAATGTTGCTCCTCGGAGATATTTTTCCTAACTTTAGCGCAAATACCACAGAGGGGAAAATAGATTTTCACGAATGGCTTGGTGACTCGTAAGTATCCAAATTATTTAAATAATAATGAGGAAATAATTATGCAGATGTTGATATTTTACACAACTTCATTGAGTACTTCCATACTCCGTAACATAAATATTAAGTTTGTTTTAATATTTGAATGACTAGTTTCGTGTTAGTATTTTTGAGAAAAAAAACATAGATTTTAAAAAAAATTAAAAAACAGATTGTAATTAAAATTAAAAATTATATGTAAATTGCCCAAGTTGTTTATAAAGAGTTATAAAAATCTTGTTAATTTTTTTCTCTTACTATCTGTTCTCCCCCTATTTTCATTATGGCTATGTCAATACTAATTTCAATTCCTTTGGATACTTGCGGATAAAAAATATATACATACACCCTCTAAGATAAATCAAACATGTATAAATTTCAAAACAACCTGTGAATGACATTCCAAGGTTGCAAAAATTAAAATACAGAATCAAAATTTTTATATTTCTTTTTACAACCTTTTATTAAACTTAATTTTATCAAACAAAACCAATGCAAAGTTGATTTCACGTCTGTCAAAATCACTACATCAACCCTAATTATTGTCTCACTGCTGACCTCAGACCGGTGTTCATATAGGATAGATGGTTAAAGGGCCCCACCATGTCACTAGTATGGCACTTCCCCCTCATTTTTAAACATATGTAACTGAGTGTTCTTATCTTATCTATAGATTTGGTAAGTAGGTATTTACAAAGTTTACACAATTTGTCTGAAAATGTATTTACACATCTGCCACCTGCCAAAAGGTGTACAAATAAGTCAGTAAGAAGTATTCACTATTACATGGTAATTATAACACTGAAATAGGTGTTTCAAAATACAAATACATCTTGAGCATATCAAGGAATTGTACATATGATATAAAGTAGATTTTAAACATTTGTAACCAGAACTGTACCATACAGACTGGGACTTGAAGCTGAGATGGTTATGTCCAACTAGCATTGTAAGTATGGCACTTTCATAGATTGTTACATATTTGCCCTGTTAGCAGTGGCAATCTTGGGGCCATGAAATTATAGTGGAAAGCTTTAATTTGTTGAGTTGAGAGTAAAGCTGGCATTTTTTTTTTGCAAAGAATTAGTCTGGTCATTCAGCCAAAATTGCAGCCAGGTTTTCTGGCCTGTAATTTATGACAAATGAGGTTTTTGATTTATTTTATCATAGATTTTCTTTTGTTTTAGGTGGGGTATACTTTTCTCACATCCATCAGACTTCACTCCAGTCTGCACAACCGAGCTTGCAAAAGTGATAAAGTTGTTGCCTGAATTTGTAAAGCGCAATGTTAAAGTTGTTGGATTATCATGTGATTCAGTAGCATCTCATATAGAATGGTGTAAAGACATTAAAAGTTATGCAGGTAAGCAAAAAAGTTGCGGGATATTAACAGTCTTTTAATATCTAATGAAGTCTGATATTATGCTAATGATAAGTTACTATACAAGAGGTTGGATCCAGATACTCATGCTATGAATACTACCATAAAAAACTTAGCAACTATTGCTGGAACTGAGACATTATAGGGCAAAAATGCATCACTGGAAAAAACACTATTACAACTCACAAACCAGATTCAAGATAAAAAAAATCACAGACTAGAAATTTTATATGTAGTAACATTTTGGAATTTCTTTTTACTTTGTTTTTTGAGTATCTGAGTTTGATGGAAGAACTTAATTCCACGCAGGGTTGTGAAAATCAGCTCATTTTGATCTATATTTTACTGATTTGTCCTAGGTTGCTCTGTACAAGAGTTATTTCCATACCCAATAGTAGAAGACAAGGATAGAAACATTGCCAATAAATTGGGTATGATTGACAAAGATGAGCTGGACACCGCAGGGATACCTTTGACTGCTCGTGCAGTTTATGTTGTGGACCCTAACAAGAAATTTAGACTGTCATTGCTCTATCCTGCTACAACTGGTCGTAATTTCGAGTGAGTAAATCTTTTATAAGTGTGGACAAAATATTAAGTACATGTTTAATCATTGTAAATCAATGCATCACCTTGCGAGCTAGTTTATCGCGGCGATAGATGCGCTTGCCATCAAATGTTATTTACATATAACCCAATAGAGGCAATCTCCACACAACGATAATTATCTGTAAAGAATCACCTGCTGCTATCCAGTACCCTGTTTGCGATTACTGTATGTTGTACTTGGGCAGTAAGTTTTGTTTGTGACTTTACCCTACTAATCTCATCCTCACATCTAAGAGAAATACGACGATATTTAAAAATCCATCAACAATCACTAGAGGTACATTTGCAAAACACGTTACTGTAGTTAGCTGTTTATCCAACTATAATAGTTAAAACGTTTTGTTTCAGTGAGATCCTGCGTATCATAGATTCATTGCAACTGACTGACAAAGCCAAAGTAGCAACACCTGCAAACTGGAAGGTAAGAATATGAGATTAGACTACTGTTCAATGTGCATAACTAAAAAAAGGTAAATATATTAACCATTAAACCGCAAGGCATTGTAATAATCAGCACTGGAAGGGTTAGGTTTAAAGATATATATTCATAAACACAACACTTGACACTTGACATGGAATCAAGATATTGTTAGGCGTTTGATATCCCTAGACACGAATTAGGCACTTTAGTTTACTTAACTTGGATAAATCAATAGCTGGAAGTAATAAAATACAAGAATTTTTAGACAAAATCAAATTTCGCGCTAGGTTTCAGAATTATAAGGTGTCAAAGTTATGCAACATAAGTGAATTGTCTGAAAAGTATAGTTTATCGTCAATTTAAGTCTAGTATTAAAAATTCTAGTTGAAAGCCACAGGTGGTAAGGGAAAAACCGCATTATTAGCCTCGCAATTTCATCCTCGTTAATTATGGATCGTAGCGTGTTCGCTTTCTTTGCCGGGTTACACGCCGCTCAACCCTTATAAACGGGCAAAGCACGCAATAATATTTTTTCAAATATGACTGGTAGTTTTATCGATTATAGCATGTAATCGATAAATCTACCAGCCCTATTATATTAGGTTGGGGAAAGTTTCTTCGCATTTTTTAAGAAAATTCAAAACATTTTTCAATGTAGTTAATTTACATTTAACTAGAGTATGTAGGTACCATTTTGTTCAATAACTTTATGCCATCTTGTAGGTAAGGACATATTTTGATAAATCCTCATTAATCTGTGGTCGAAGTAATAGATAATGGCTACACTATGGATTTCCATCCTCCATTTTTTATATTTCCGCATCCTTATCTGCCCGCATCACGCCGCCAATTAGTTGCACACCTATATCCGCGGCAAACGCACGTCAATCTTCCGCTCAATAAAACCACATGGTCGGCCGGCCAAAGAACCTTATACTGGACGATTAATAGTATTTAAACCTACATCAGTGCTTTAGTGTTTAGTGATAACCTGTGAAACCTTGTGAAGTGACGAGAAATCAAGAGAACTGCATTACGACGAACTGTAAGTCCACGTGCAAATACTTTTCTGTCCAACCCTAGTTATCCCTTGTTCTATATCCTTTAAAGCCATAGTTTAAACATTAAAAAGGGGAAAAGAATCCAGCAAAACCTAAAATATACAGTCCACTAAATTCACAAAGAAAATAAATACCATTTTATGGTGATGATTCCCCGAAAGTAAAAATGGCGTCACCATAAAATTTGGTCCTTCGAGCCGGATTTCATAAAAAATATTTGATCACTTCCATAGAATTTCATAAATTTTAGTCATTCGATCCGAAGATCGGCCGATTCGATTTAAATTCATAATTTTAGGATTTAAATTATCGTTAATCATTACATTCTATGACTTTAAAGTTCGGAATTATTATTAGTCTATGCAACTTAAAGTACGCCATATTGTAGGTATTCACTAGTTCAGTTTGTAAGTTTAATACCGCTAAGATATTGTCTACATAATAGATTTAACGTTTTGTTTACTAAGTAAAGAAGTACTAAGTATTTTATAATTATATATCTCTTTTCCGCACCGCTTGCTTAGTATTTCTATATAGTTTTACCCCGCTACTTAGTATTAAAAACGGATGAATCGTAGGTAAAGATATCTATTTCAAACGCATCATACCTACCAAACAATGCGCTCGGCCGCAGTCGTTTTTGTCGCTCGCTGCATTCAAGGTCACGCATGACCTCTAACTTGTTAATTGTTATACCTAGTTCTTTGCCCGGTTTAGTTTTTAAAATAGCATTATAACGCTTTTATTTAACCGCTCGCGTCTATAAAGGGGTTGTGTGTTTATTATTATAAGACTGCAACTACTTTATATATTTTACGCATTTCTTGACGCATTTGCAAACACATATACACCTTTTTTATTATATTTTTATTTTTATAACTCGGTTTACTCCTTCAGAATGAATAAACCAGAGTCGGTTTCTTCACCAAGTCCATATAGCAAGGAAGAATGTAAGTTACGGTTGTTGGAAGGCAAACGGGACGTTATATTTGCTCGTATGCAAAGAATGTTTGACACCGCTATTCAAGTCGAATCGGACAGCAGTAAGCTGCCTTCTTTATTGTCTCAGGCTTCAAACATAGACACTTTACGCAAAGAGTTTGAGTTAAATTTAGATTTATTCAATGAGGCGCAGTTAATGTTGAATCCAAAGGCTATGATTAATTACCAATCGTGGACTTCATTTGAAGAAATGTTTTGCTATGTCAAACAAATAATGGAGCGTCACTCTAATGTTAATAATACGAGTTCAGAGAATGACAGCGCACGTCCTATCTCTAGTTTTCCTAAATTAAAATCCCATCTTCCGCCTATAGACTTAATGGAGTTTGACGGTCAGTTAACTAAATTTCCTTTGTTCTACCAGCAGTTTAAAAACATGATACATGATAATCCTAACTTAACCAATAATGAAAAGGTATTTTATTTAGTTGGTAGGTTAAAAGGGAAAGCCGCATCTGTATGTGCAGGATTGCCAGCCACCGCAGAAAATTATCCTATTATTTGGGAGGCGTTAATACAAAAATACGACGATCCGCGTTCGTTAGCCTGCGCTTATTTAAACCAATTATTGCAATTTAAACCGCTTGCTAGTACTAATGCTAACTCATTAGATAGCTTTATAAATACATTTAATTCTTCAGTAGAAGCTCTCAAACAATTAAAAATCGATCTTACTGATTTTATATTCTTTCACTTAGCCACGCTTAAATTAGATGCTGATACAGTTAAAATGTTTGAGATAATAAATCGCAAAAAACAAATTCCTACCTATAGGAGTCTTATAGAATTTGTGAAGGAACAGAATAAAGTAATGTCGCGCTCTCTTAATAAAGGATTAGAATTACCTCAAAATAGATATAAGGGGAATTCGATTCCGAAGCCTTCTACCAAAAGTTTTGTAAGTACAGAAACTGTAAATACTTTAAATAGTGCAGCTTGCAGTTTGTGTAAAATTGGTCAACACACACATCTTTATTCTTGCCCTGCATTTATGAAGTTGTCTCCGCATGAGCGGCATTTACATGTAAAAAATAATAACTTTTGTAACCGATGTTTATCGACTCATCATAAAACTTTAAACTGCTCTTCTCAGCGAAACTGTAAAAGGTGCTCATCGGCATCACATCATACTGAATTGCATTTTGAACGCAACAATTACAACGCTAAAGATTTATTACCTAAAACGTCCAAATCTAACATAGGTAAACCGCCCTCATCTCCTAACGCAATTAATTCGCCTCGCGTGTCATCAGTTATTACTGAGGCACCTTCGACAAGCTCCTCTAGTGAAAATACACTAAATAAAAATAATTTTATATCTCAGACCACAAATACCACTTTGGTATGTAACGTATCATATGATTGTTTAGAACGCGTCACAACAACCACTTTGTTAGGTACTGCGAAAATAAGAGTGTATGACAAAAATAATTGTGCACATCTTATAAGATGCCTAGTGGATCCCGCATCGCAAAGAGATTACGTTTCAATTAGTTGCTGTGAAAAATATTCGCTACCTATTAGCTTTCAGAGTCGTTTTTCTGAAGTTCAAGGCATCGGCGGAGTATCGCAAAAAATAATTGGTGTTTCAGAATTTACGTTTAAATCTCGTTTTAATGACGCGAATGAATACTCAATATGCCCTCTTGTAGTTGAGCGAATCACTTCTCAACTGCCTGACTCTCATGTAGACATCACAGCCATTGATGGTCTTATTAAAAATTTACCTCTGGCTGATGATGATTTCGCAGAACCTGGTACAATTGATATATTACTAGGGGTAAATGTGTATCGCAAAATAGCAATGGCTGATAAAATAAATGGTTATGAAAATATGCCTTCCGCATTTGAAACCTCTTTGGGTTATATAATTATGGGCGATGCACCTATTTTATCTAAACCTAATAATTCCCGCGCTTTGTGTTTTTTCACGAGTGAACCTTTAGATAAAATGTTAGAGAGATTTTGGACAATAGAAGAGCCTCCTTCCCGCAAATTCTTAAGTCCTGATGAACAAAGGTGTGAGGACATATATACGGCTTCCACTGTACGCCAACAGGACGGAGCATATTCGGTAGATCTTCCCTTTAAAGAAGATCCTAATTTATTAGGTGATTCGTATTTTACCGCAAAGAAGCGTTTTCTCAATCTGGAAAAACGATTCATTAGAGATCCCGAACTTCATATTAGATATAATGAAGTTATTAAGGATTACCTTGATAAGGGTATCCTCAAACGCTTACCACCTGATGAACCTGCTTCACCAGGTTATATCTTAGCGCATCATCCAGTGATACGCGAAGACAAGAGTACCAAGGTACGAATCGTACTAGATGGTTCTTGTCCCACTGATTATTCTCTTCTTAAAATAGAAGAACCCTCCGCAAATAGGAAATTATCTTTAAATGATATTTTGTATACTGGTTGCAATTTGCAAGCAGACATATTTAACATTCTTTTGAATGTCCGCATTTTCCGCATCGCATTTTTTGCTGACGTCCGACAAATGTATTTGTCTATATATGTCAATTCTCCGCACCGCAAATATCAACGCATTATTTATCGATCTTCACCAAAGGACCCACTTGAAATGTATGAATTTACTCGAGTGACTTTTGGTCTCCGCTCATCGCCCTTTTTGGCATTACGCACACTGCGCCAGCTGGCTAGTGACGAGCGCCAGCAATGGCCTCTCGCTGCATCAGTGGTTGAGAGAGACGTCTACATGGACGACCTAGCTTCTTCCGCCTCATCTCTAGATGAAGCGGTAAAGATAGCTCAAGAGTTGATACAACTGTTTAAGGCTGGTGGATTTGACTTAGTGAAATGGACCAGCAATTCGACTGAATTGCTCGGACACATTCCTTCATTTCACCGCCAATCTGAGTCGATCTCTCTTGACACTGATGACTCTTTTAAGATTCTTGGTCTTCATTGGCTTCCCGCATCTGATGAATTTATTTTTAGAGTTTCGCAACCGCAAGGTGATTGTACCAAAAGAGCTATACTTTCAGCTACCGCGCGTCTTTATGACGTTCTAGGTCTTGTTGGTCCAGTCATTTTATTCGCTAAATTACTCATAAAGGAGTTATGGCTTCTAAAAATAGGATGGGACGAGTGTCCCCCTCAACACATATGTGAAAGATGGCAAAATTATATAATTGAACTGCCTATTATTCAGAATCTTAAGTATCCTCGTCATGTTGGAATAGAAGACACTTCTGAAATTTATCTTCTCGCATTCTCTGACGCTAGTGAGCAAGCATTTGGCTCTGTTTTATACTTATACGTTAAAAACAGAAATCAAAGGCCTATAATTACACTTATTTGCTCTAAATCCCGCGTAGCACCGGTAAAACCAACGGTCACGCTAGCTAGGTTAGAGTTAAATGGAATAGTATTGCTTGCTCGACTTGTAAATTCAGTATATAATATATTGTCAACCCGCATAAAAATAAAGGAAGTACTCGCGTTTTCTGATTCAGAAGTCGCCCTTTGTTGGGCACTCTCTTCGCCACACAGGTTTAATACATATGTGGCTAACCGCATCTCTCAAATTCATACGCTATTGACATCAATTAAGGTGAACTTTTATCACATACCTGGTGTTCAAAACCCCGCGGACTGTGTGTCTCGTGGCCTTATGCCCACACAGTTTTCAAAACACGACCTTTGGTTTAAGGGTCCCCCATGGTTGTCTTTATCTTCAGAAGAGTGGCCCATAATAAAGTTTTCCTCTCATCAGGTTTCTTCATTACCTGAGGAGAAAACTACAACGCACTTAATAATATCGCACGATGAATATACAATTATAAAGCTTAGATCTAAATGTTCTTCTTGGACTAAATTTCTTCACGCCACGATTTATGTACTCAGATTCATGAAAAAACTTCCACGCAGAGATATTATTACAGCTGAAGATATCAATGCAGCTGAATTACTGATAATTCGCACAATACAACGCTCAGTCTTTCAGACTGATATTGACAACATTAAAAATAATAAACCATGTTCGTCAAAATTACGAAAATTATTTCCTTTTGTTTCTGAGGACATTCTTCGGGTGGGTGGACGTCTTGCTTACTCGTCGTTAGATTACTCGCATAAACACCCAATTTTATTACCCAAGAAGGGACACATAATAGATCTGTTAATTGATCACTATCATCGTAATCATTCACACGCTGGCCCTCAATTGCTTCTGTCTATATTGAGACAAAAATATTGGATATTATCCGCTCGTTGTGTGGTACGTCAACGCATACATAAGTGCAATGCATGTTTTAGGCATAATCCTAAGCCTACATTTCCACTTATGTCTGACCTTCCTAAGTGTAGGATAGAGAAAAGTAAGGCATTCCTACACACAGGTGTAGATTACGCTGGACCTCTCTATATCACATTGACTAGGAAACGCGGCATACGTAGTCAGAAGGCATATATATGCCTATTTGTTTGTTTGGTTACAAAGGCGGTTCATATAGAGCTAGCCTCTGATCTGAGTTCCTCCGCCTTCTTAAATTGTTTTAAAAGATTCCAGGCCAGGAGAGGAAATTGCGAAGTCCTGTACTCAGACCAAGGGACCAATTTCGTTTCATCCAAGGCTTATTTGAATGAGTTACATACCTTTTTAAAGTCAGAAGATTATTATAAGAACTTTAGTTCCGAATTAGCTAAATATCGTATAGATTGGAAACTTAATGCACCAACTGCAAGCCATTTTGGAGGAGTCTGGGAGAGTAATATTAAAAGTGTTAAAACTCTACTTTTTCGCGTAATCGGCAAACAAATTCTGACATACGAGGAAATGCTTACTGTACTTAATGAAATTGAGGCTGTACTTAACAGTCGACCTCTGTATGTTTTAAGTTCAGATCCCTCTGAACCCTCCGCGCTAACGCCTTCGCATTTTCTTTCAACCGTACCTTTGGAATTCATTCCAGCTCCAGACGTAACTGGAGAACGCGCTGGTCTTTTGTCTAGATTTTCTTTATTGGATTCTCTGGTTCAGTCATTCTGGAAGAGATTCAGAACGGAGTATCTGCACAATTTGCAAGTGCGTCAAAAGTGGAACACTCCCACGAATCCGCTTACAATAGGGACTGTTGTGATAGTTATTGTACAAAACGCGCCGCCCTTACAGTGGCCACTTGGGGTCATTACTAAGGTGCTACCTGGCAAAGATGGAGTTGTCCGCGTAGTTCAAATAAAAACTAAGAACGGGACTTATATCCGGCCTATCGTTAAGTTATGTCCGCTGCCAACTCAATAATTTTTATCACTAGTTCTCATTTAATCTTATTATGCTTTAGTTAATTTATTTTATTTTTCTTTACGCATTACTCTTATATAGTATACTTACAATATTAGGTCGTATTATAAGTTGCAATTATGTTTATATCCGTTTTATGAAGGGTTCCTTCATGTCCGGGGGGATGCTTGATAAATCCTCATTAATCTGTGGTCGAAGTAATAGATAATGGCTACACTATGGATTTCCATCCTCCATTTTTTATATTTCCGCATCCTTATCTGCCCGCATCACGCCGCCAATTAGTTGCACACCTATATCCGCGGCAAACGCACGTCAATCTTCCGCTCAATAAAACCACATGGTCGGCCGGCCAAAGAACCTTATACTGGACGATTAATAGTATTTAAACCTACATCAGTGCTTTAGTGTTTAGTGATAACCTGTGAAACCTTGTGAAGTGACGAGAAATCAAGAGAACTGCATTACGACGAACTGTAAGTCCACGTGCAAATACTTTTCTGTCCAACCCTAGTTATCCCTTGTTCTATATCCTTTAAAGCCATAGTTTAAACATTAAAAAGGGGAAAAGAATCCAGCAAAACCTAAAATATACAGTCCACTAAATTCACAAAGAAAATAAATACCATTTTATGGTGATGATTCCCCGAAAGTAAAAATGGCGTCACCACCTATTGCTATAGAAATTTTTGGGCTTCTGATCAAACCGCGACAAGTAGTTTTGGCAGTCCTCTCGTGATGATAACCCGACACTGCCTAAAGAATTCTTAAGAGATGTTGTTAAAGTGTCCAAAATGGGCGCGGCTTGCGGCTTAATGCTTAATTCGATCCGGTGTGTCTAATTGCAGCATCATCATCCTTAGCCTATTAATTCCCGTGACTCTGGTCGGGACACGTTTTTCTCATAGGAGAAAGGTTTTTAGAGCGTACACCCACAACGCTGCTCCGATGCTTTGACGATTATTATTGTCTATTGTGAATGTTAATAACCGGAACCGAAGTCTTAACGTCCTCTCAGAAGTATGGAGCTGGTGGGCTCTTGAAAATATCATAATAGATAATACCCAACAATGTTTAGTTTGGCAAGGACATCAAACCCACAGTTTGTGATCACTAGTCGAAAATGGTAATCACTAGGCAGCTCGTAATAGCTTTGGGCATCACCAACAGGTATCGGAATTTAATATCATTGTTTTTAACGTTCGCCTTCTGTAGGGGAGCACAGTTTGTCGGTCATAAATCATACCTACAAGAGGTACTAGGTTATATTTGATAGAAAAAAAAGAAACTTCTAAAACGTGTACCGTGGTACGAATGTATTTATTATTAAGTAACAAAAATCGGCAGGAAGTCGATACATTTATTTATAGACCAGATAAACTTATTTAGCAGTACTTATTATTTAGCATTATTACGTTATTGAGAGAATCTAGGGTGTATCTTAAGTTGTATTCACATTAAACTTATAGGTACCTACGTGTCGTAACGGCATCAGCTCTCATCAGTTGCCCGCGACTTTGTACGCGTTTATTTTGGGTCTCTGGGTAACAAACAAACAGAGACGCTTTCGCATTTATAATATAAAATGTGAATGTTATAGTCCACCATTCCGCACTGAGCCAGCATGGTGGACAACGACCTAAACCCTTCTTATTGTGGGTGGAGACCCGTGCCCTCTAGAGGGCCGGTAATGGGTTGATATGATGTTGATTACGAGGGTATGAATCTCATAAACTAGAGGTACCTCCCCATTCGTCTTTTTATTTATACACGAGCGGTTCCTAGCGACTTCAAATAAGTTTTCCACACTGGATTTCATCTACTTTTCTACACAATAAACCCCGTGCCATTGCGTCGCATCGCCCGCCAGCGCTTTTATTTTATTAAGATTGAGTTGCCGCGTGTTATATAATTAACTATAACTTTATGGCTCACGATATACGCATGTTCCAATGCTTTAGTCGGTGTTGAGTCGATATGCTTTGTGGCGACATCACCCCTAGTGCTCTTTCCATTTTCATTGCATTGCATGTTGGAACCGGAGGTGTGCATAGTACTTGAACTACGGGCCACGAAAAACCGTCTGTATAATTTCTAGAGACGCAATTCTTATTTTTTTTTTCAATCCACTAAAAGCTTACCGTTAGTTATTAACGGAAATCCCGAAGATGATAACGAGCTAACCTGCATTACTAGAGGAAATGACAAAATATTTACAGTTGCATCCACCCCACAAGTGGACACAATATTCCTGAGTAGCCATGGGCAAGAGCCATATTTCTCCACGGGGAAATGACAAAATATTTACTGTTGCACCCCACAATGGGACACAATATTCAAATAAATTCAAATTCATTTATTTCAAGTAGGCCTACTTTATAAGCACTTTTGAAACGTCAAGTATGTGTATTTGTAGTGACTCTACCACCGGTTCGGAAAGCAGATTCTACCAAGAAGAGCCGGCAAGAAACTCAGTAGTTGCTCTTTTCCAACATCAACATTTACAATCATTTTTCTATCTTGCGGGAGATGGAATATAATTGTTATAATAAACGGAGGTAAACTTGTCTTTTTCACTGTTGCGATGCTTTGGCCAGTGTACGACTAATATTTATATCTTGTCAGTGGATATAATGGGGGGGATAACATTTTATCTTCTGCATATGCTCGCAGCCGTCCTGCTTATGACGGATTATGGACAGCAGCGTCCTCTGCGCTTCTAAGCCCTACTGCGATCACCAACCGTCTGCCCGGCGTTGTGGTTACGGGCAAACCCTACCGTTGAGACAGGCCTTTAGTTAGTTGTTGCTGGTGTTATTATGCACGCCGTGCTGTAAGGGGTACGGCTGTTATATTAAAACCGTACACCTTATCAGTTACCATGCGTCATCGTACCGGAACGCTTATTCTCTTGACTGCACGGTTTTTTCGGTGGGGACAGGACCCGGCACCAGACGAAAGTTCAAGCAACAGAGGTAATTTCAAAGATCAAATCTAATAAAGACCAACCAAATCTTTATCTTGTTAATATTATCAATCTTAGAACATCCTGTATATTTTTTCCGCTGTTACTAGTTTGACCGACATACAAAGGACATAATGTAACTGAACATATAAATCAGGTTGACTAAACCAAGTAGGTATGTACTAATGAATTCTGTTTCCGCTGGCTCTATTGAAAATGTATAGATTTTTTTTATCTCCACAAGGTTTCTCTTAATTTGCATGAACGTTTACTTTTTTGTGTAATTTTATCTTATATATGTCTTACCAAATATCCTGTGAAACCCACTGTCGTTTTTTTGAAGGAAACCAATAATTGTGGAGAATGCTATTTACCGGGACACATTTAGTGTGACAACACGGTTCCAGCTTCCAATATTTTTTTTATTTACTTATCCGAATACCAAAAAGTTACTATTTTACTATTTTAGACAACGTATTTTTAACGCTGGCAAAAAGTGCACCAGATTCCGAACCTGAAATAATATAAAATAGTTTTATTTTCACTAATTATTGTTTTAAATTTTTTTAATATGAGTGTCTTTTATTTTCATTTTATTTTAACCTCTTAATTTTGTATGTGGCACCCCGACCTCAAATAAAGTAATTTTATTTATTACTAGCTGTTGCCCGCGACTTCGTCTGCGTCTGTCCTGTTTTTGTTTTTTGATGTAGTTGTAGTTCTAAAAAAAATTAAAGTATTCAGTATCGCTAAGCCTTAAATGAGGGGTTTGCTCTATCTCCAACCACATTCATCAGATCTACACAAAGTTTGGGCAAAATAAAATACATATTATAACATCTATAGTATAAAAATATTTTTTTAAATCGGTTATAATTTGTTATTTTCTGAATACAATAACTTTTCGTCCTTAGAATCTTATAAAGACGGAATATTTATTTTTTATTTTTCGCTACCAGTTCTTGACTGCAATCTCACCGTGTGGTAAATGATGATACTGTCTTAAATGATAATTTACTAGGAAGTAATATTAAACCCACACTTATTCATTTTTACGCGGCATCATACCGGGGCTGTATTTCGTTTAGCAGCACGACCAACCAGGTATGATGGTAACGAACCACAACCAAAACCTCTCACCGTACCTCCTTGGAACTCCTGCGTAATCCGTAATATCCGTCCATGACTATGGAAGGAAACTCCTTCCGAGTGACGTAGAGAGTCGGCTGAACAGATCCAGAAAAGAGGTAAACATACCTCTTTTCTGATTTTATTGCCTCTTTTGCTCCATATGTGATGAAACTATGTCGATCATTCTGTATGTTATGTTGTCTGTAGTTCAGATATTAGAACACGTGATTGGAGCGTCTTCTGAATAGATCGACGTTACGGTTGTGAGAGTAGGAGCTCGCTTTAATCACTATAGGATTTTATCGTTTCCTTTCCCAATAAGTATATTTTTTGAAATGGTTATTCTAAACTGTGACGCAAACACGATGGGATGTTATATGTTTGACGCGTCTGCATGTGTGTGTCGGTTCAAAGTGGTCGCCACCACTGAAAGGCCGATTGGATATTTATTCACAACTCCCTCAATTTCAAATAAAAGGGCTTGACTATTATTAAATATTTTTTTGTAATATTAAGCTGTCGGTTATAACAGTATTCAACCATGCGTAGAAAGTTTCATTCCAAAACAAAAAGGGCGCCAAAAATTTATTTTATTACCTACCTAGTATTAGTAAAGAGGTTATAGTTTTGGAATTTATCTTGTAGATGGGTGACGATTGTATGGTGCTGCCCACAGTACAGGACGATGAAGTTGCCAAGAACTTTCCACAGGGAGTAACTGTTGTGCCTTTGCCATCGGGGAAGAACTATCTCAGGAAGACTACGTGCCCAAAAGTGTGATATTTAGGTTAAAATTTATTTGTTTCATAAGTTCTAAGAGTTATTTTGTAAAATGTGATGAAAAGTGTCACTCACTTGTTATGTTTTCAAATAAAGAACTGATAATATTTCGTTAACTACGTTAAATCTTTTTTATTATTCCCTAAGTTTTCTAAGGCTGCATCTCTGCGTGTATCTCGACTAGTAATATTGGATTGGATGGCATGGCATGGCACGTCGCGATATAGATATTCGTGGAGATGCAGCCCAAGCTCTCAATTGGTTTAAGCCACACTCCTACGAAATTTGCGCGGTTTTTCGGAGGATGTTCTCCTTCACCTTGCAAGTGATTGCTTAAAACGCACAAGACTTTGAAAGTCTTGAGCCCCCCGGATATTAAAGCCGAAGTCCTAACCACTAGACCTGTACCGTGTATTATTAGTAAAGATTAATATAAACAGATGCAGTGTTTTAATGTATAGAGATTAGAGGTATATTTATATCATCATGTCAGGTCAACATATTGATTATGGACATATTTGGTAAATGATTAGTCACCTTATTTAAATAACGCAACAAATAAGGAACATCTACGATATTTCATTAAGAACCCAAATAAAACTCGTTCTCGCTTGTAAATACTCTGCGCCAAAGCGGTTGACTCGAGAAAATGAAGATCAGATTCAAATTAGTTGTTGAACAATTCACACATATTTTTATTGTTTTTTAGTGTTGATATTAAAGATAATAAACGTTAAGTCAACGTTAAGTTAATCTGCAAAATTTGTATGGAGGTGTCAAATCAAGACTTGGTCGTCCATATAAAATGACAGTTCAACGCTATTGCCGTTGGTGTATGTAAGTTTATAAGTTAACAAACGTGGTATCAAAGTAACGTTAATCTCCCTTTGTATGGACATGTGTAATCAAGAGTTGGTCCTTGACGTGAGCTTTATTTGAAGGGTCTCGGGAGCTTGGTACAATCGCATACGTTATTATTTTGATACTGTTAACGATTCGTCACACAATTTAACTTTTATTTTTGTAACTTCAGTGTGTTATTTAAACTGTAATTATTAAATAATACTGCTTTGAGCTATGGTAGTAACAGATGGTGTAGCGCGGTGGATCAGTAGACCTGTTTGTTAGTGATAGAAGCAGTGGACATTATACGGCGTAGTGCGAAAGGATTGTGTCTGGATTGGCACAGAAGCTGAGTGCAGGCGAGCAGTAGTGAAAGCCTTCGCTTTCATCGTAGTGGGGCGAGCAGCCGCCGCTGGCGTTGCAGCTCGAGGCACAACAAAAGTGAAGGTGGTTGAGAGCGCGTATCTTACGGCGAGTCGGCAATTCGCTAGCGTGACAGCAGGTCGTGTCGCGTTCGTGCCCGGTCCCGTGATGTACAGGTGGTGGTTGGTGGTGGTGTTAGCGGCGTGTGCGGCGGCGGCGGGAACCCGCCTGCCGAGGACTTCGCCGCCCGCGCCTGCGCCGGCGGCTTCAAGCGCCCCTCGCTTGCCCCAGAGGAACTTCACTATATCCTCCCGTGCCTCTGTCAGAAACAGGTCAGTGAGTCCTAAGTCCTAATATCACTAGCTGATCCCGGTCACTGGAACTGTTCTCAATCTCATATTAACTTCTATTCATGTGTTCCTTCAATGATAAATTCATAAACAAACCTTCTTAGGTTAAATTGCAACATTGTGTTAAAATATCAAGAAAATCTATCGACCACTTATCGAGTTTTGCAAACACAAACATACGGAAGCTGAATTTTCACATATAAATATTTTGTATGAAACTTTGTCACCGTTACAACATAAAACCACAGAGGACGAAGGTCTTGTAAACAATTCGCATCTGTTTAACTTAGCTTAAGTTTTATTTATCAAATGTCCGACGAAATATCGCATCTTGCTTCATAATCCTGAAGACTATCGTAACTGTTTTCTGTTAGATAGAACGAGTATGAACTGCCTGCTGGAGAGGCGGGTAATATTTCTTAACATGTAATTTTTTTATGCATTTGGCAATTCATATTATGGCGAACTGATAAAACATCATTAACCTATAGGTACAAAAAACTATATTTATCTGCATTTTTATAACTTGTTTACTGGTTTGTATCAATAACCAAAATTAATTTTACATTTTCACATACCACTGGGGTATAATAAGAAATACCCTAGAAAAAAATATCCATATTACAGTACCTAATTACTGTCGCGAAACCAAATTTCTATTAACGAACATTGACTGTTAAAACGCACAGTGAACAGTTTATACAAAGCGAATAGCTCCGATAATCTTTTAACATGTGTTATAACGGTAGCATAAATATTACCTACTATAATCAAAGATGGGCTCTGATGAAAAACAAATCGCCCATTATTGAGACGACTAAAATATAACCATAAGTAAAGTAAAATTAGTAGTTAGGAGTGTCTCTACGTGATCAAATCAGAAATGAGGAGATCCGTAGAAGAACTAGAGTTACCGACATAGCTCAGCGAGTTGCGAAGCTGAAGTGGCAATGGGCGGGGCACATAGCTCGAAGAACCGATGGACGTTGGGGTCTTAAGGTGCTGGAATGGCGACCCCGCACCGGTAAACGCAGCGTAGGTCGGCCCCAAACGAGGTGGACAGATGACATCAGGCGAGTAGCTGGGAGCCGTTGGAGGCAAGCGGCCCAGGACCGTGCATTGTGGAACTCCCTACAAAAGACCTATGTCCAGCAGTGGACGTCAATTGGTTGAGATGATGATGATGATGATGATGAAAGTAAAATTCTCTGCTTAGAGACTTAGATATCTACTTAAGTACTTATACACGTATATATGTGTAGGTAGTTAGTAGTAAATGCTATGTATGTAATGTATTTATAGTGGAGGCTGTAAATGATATAAATCGAAATGACTTATATAAATTGGCTATCGTATACCTACGTAATAAAGGTAGGCCGTGGCGTGTAGATGTGGACCCATTCACTTTGGTCGTAATAATATTTAATCTGGTGTCGGTATAATTTACGAGTAGTATTTATAATTTTTTGCTTCCCTTTAATTAAAAAATGATGTAAGTCTGTAGACTTTTATGGATTTCATTTATTCTACCAATATGATTATGGGCTTCAAAGTGATCTATATTTGAGCTTGAAAATCCGAATTAGCAATCCTAAATCCTTTATAACAATAAATTACTTTAACTTAACACGCTTGATAACTTTCCTAATCAAATTTTTGTATTATTGGAATATTATAACATTGATTTTATTATAGTCTACTAATGTCCATTTTCTTCATTAAATCTATGCGTAATCTATAGATTTATTACTTTGCAAAGTTTTTATTGTTGAAATATATCCATACAATTAATGAAAAATAACAACATTGTTTAGCAACTTAAAAACAGATTGCAGATAGATTGAATATAGAAATAAATGTTAAACAGATTCGCTATTGATAGTATCTTATTTTATTAGATTAGATTTAGATAAATATCTATCTTATCTAAAAAAACTCAAACTAAAAATAAAAAAGGAAGTGGAAAATTATTTTAGTAGGTTGTTGTAGTTATATAGTAACTGTAAATGGGCAGACTGTTATCAGAGAGGTAACAGGTTCAATGATTATTAATATTAGCTGCCTTCGTAGACAACAATGATACTCTGTAGTCTGTAGTCACTTTATTGCCCGTTTTCACTAAACCTAGGTATCGCCTAAATCCAATGCCTATTGATGTGGCGATGTCCATAGAAAAAAAGTTTAACGAACTATTCGGTGATAACTATTGGTCAAATGTAGTTGTATACCTTTTTTTTTGTTTTGGTGTGTTTTATTGCTAACTCCGACCCTTGGGCAGGTCATGTGGGACTCCTTCCTCTAAAGGGGGTAATACCCAAACTAAAAAAAACCACGGCATGTCCCTCTTGTTGGCTTTGTGAGACCCCCCCAACCCTTTGTAAACCTCCCGGATTTCTACCAACCTACCTAATATTGTATGCAATTTTTTTTTTTACAATATTTAGCTTTTGAAATGATTCTTGATTCTCTATTTATATTGCTGAAATAAAAACAAAACAACCATGATGTTATTTTAGGTCGGTGATTGTATTTTTGTTGACAGCTGTAACATTTTGTTCAAAGTATTCTTAATTAAAGCTAGTTAAAGCTTTATTATCTAATTAAGGAAATGTTAATGTGAGAGCACCCCTAAATTAGAAATAAATTAAATCAAATCCTCCAAATCAATGTTAAACAAAGTTCCTCGAATTGAATACAGCGCTTTAAATATACCTAACACGAGCTATATTTATTAAGAAGATTAATAAAGTTTATTGTTTTGCTATTATAATCAAAATCTCAATACTTTTTAAGTTGTTGCTGACATTGAAATTTCTTTATCTGATAAATATGAAAAAAAAGTTAAAAAGCATAATAAAAGCGATACGGTCGACCGTCGAAGTTCTAAATTTGGTTGGCTTCCACAGATTTTCTACGGTCCGGTACACACTGGATGTATTTAAGCAATTTAAATACTCTTAGTTTGTTAAATAGTCCATCATATGAAAACATCATAATAGTTCATCATATAAAATCATCTAATAAAATAGAATAATAAATGAAAGTAAAAAAATATCGTAGACCTATGCCTAGTTTAGACATATTTAAATTTTATAGTAAATAGACCTAGAATATGACCGTAGATTCTCTTAGGTAATAAAAGTTAAAAAATCGAACCGAAACTATTTTTTCTTTTTTTATCAGAAATAGGAGTTATTGAATAAAATTTAATGTTTTATTGAAAAAATAATAAATGTAAAGATTATTGTTTAAAAAAAGAGAAGCTTTAAAACCTTCAAACCTAACAAAATATTTTTTGAATTCACACCCAAATACACCTTAAGTAAATCGAAAGTGAAAACACGTCTTGCCGATTTTAATTAACGTTACTTTATTAAAATAATGTTTTCCGCTATAGCCCCTGTGTACACGAGGCCTGCTGTGTCACTTAAGCAAGTAAATATCTCAAGTTAAATTTACTTTCGTACAAGTTTCGTACAACAAGTCGTTCAGTAAGCTGTAGAGCGCAAGCTTTTGTGAATAAACTCGTCAAGTACAACAAGTACTACATTTCTGTTAAGGTAGTCCACAAAACGAGTGTCCCGCTCTCTTAAAACACCTAATAAATGGTGCTAATTCTGTTGCACATAAATCTCTAAACTAAACCAAGTTGGCAGTCTAAGTAGACAGTTACTTTGGTAAAGTAGTAAAAGTTGTGTCATTTTTACACTGTCATCATCAACGTCATCATACCAACCCATTACCGACCCACTACAGGGCACGGGTTTAGTGTTTAGGCCCTAGTCCACCACGCTGGCTCAGTGCGCCTTTGAGAACATCATAGAGAACGGAAGTCTTGCAGGTTTCCTTCAACGTTGAAGCAAGGGAAAAACATATATTTAGTTGCAGTACCTGTACGGGCGCTGGCAGAGACAAATAAGAGTAGACTTTACATTACGTTTTGTTACAAGAATATAATATTGCGAAGTCGACGTACTTGTGTTGCACTCGTATATATGGCGTCCTAAGACCCATGAAAACGTGAGTAAGTGTGTAAAAAGTCGAAAACTTTTCGAAGTTATGTGCTTCCACTTATTACACTAAGTATATCCCCTGGAAAAGAAGCGCCATTTTCTAGACGTATCAATTTTATTTAGTTTAGTTTCTAGACGTGTCAATTTATATTTATACAATACGTATTTAACTGGCACCAATGTGGTCAAAATAATAATCATGATTCTCATGATATTTTTATTCAACGACTTAGGTGAATTAGCGTTTGTCTGGAATTCTATTCTGTTCTAACAAAGTTGTTTGATATTATAATCTTGTTAGAAAATATAAAGTAATCGCTATGTATTACTATTTTTTGTATCGGAAGTCCTTCAATTTCAGAAATAAAGAATGTAATGAATAACTGTCAGACAGACAATATGCAAATTCATCAAAGTAAACTCGGAGACCTCGATATGCTTAATCAAATATTTAATCTACATAATATAAGTACCATTATCTCGGTTTGTGTAACGATTTTCTTTTTGTACAAAAGATTTGTTTTAAAAAAATATGGTAGCACTATTACAATATTTGACAGTGTCGAGACTATTTCAGTAGGATTTCACTAATCGATAGATGAATTGATTGAAGATTATTTTCGCATATTAATCTTTAACTGAGGAATAAATAATTTATTCCTTAGGCAGGTTAAATAACGATTAAAATAGTAGTATTTTAAAGCCACAATCATATTTGAACTATAAATATAGCAACTGTGCTGTTTTTATGGTTGTCGTAATAAATCGTTTTAAAATATTATCGCCAATCCGGTAAGCAAGATAATTAAAATTGCGTGTTGTGTGTAATCAAGAGCTGATTTCCTTGCCACATTCCGCGGGCATCTCTCCGCTTTCCATTTTTCCGCACTCTTGTAAATTCTTTTTACTGCGACAACACAAACAAGCATAGCACGATATTTTTTATCGTTTTCCAAAAAAGGCTGAGATTCTCAATTCGGTGCGTTTGTTTCTTATGTATGTACACCGATTTCTCCGAGGCATCTTGTACGATTTGCGTGATTTTTTTTTCATTCGCAGCAGATGTACGTAGTTTTTATTTTGTAAATAATATATTATTTATTAACTACCTCGTTGGTCTAGTGGTTAGCATGTTGTGTTACCCAGGTGTGGTCTCTAAAGTCCTCTGATATATAGGGACTAATCCCATTATTTCCAAAGTCACTTTAAGTTAATCTCGAAGGGGGTGCCTCCTGTCGTCCTACATGATTTCTTCGAGCCTTAGGGCCCTCAGCCTCTGGTAAAACTTCCGCTGATTATGTACCGGTGATTCTGCCAATAACAAGGCAAGGATCAATGAGGTTTTTGGCCGTAGTCCACTACGCTGGTAGTATTCTCACATTACATTGAACTCTCAGGCGGAAAGGTTTCCTCACTTCACCGTTTTAATGCAAGTGATATTTGTGTGCATAAATTTAAAACACTCATAACTCGGTAAAGTTAGTATTGCGTGCCGGAGATCGAACCTGGTCCCCCCAAAGGGAGTCTGTAGCCCTAATCAGTAGGCTAGTAGATTACAATCTAAAAACAACGAATTTTATAGATGTATATTTGATAGATTTGAATCTGCTTAATTTTTTTATAAAAATTTTATACGTTTATTATAATATCATACAAACAGTGCCTGTGAACATGAAAGGGAAACACAGTCACGGCCACGTTCACTTCCTTTAAGAACAGTAGGCAGGTACCTGCGTCCAAAAATATGGTAGTCTGTCGACTTAACTCTATGTTATTTTAAGAATATAACACTGCCTACTAAATATTTATGTTCATGCCCATGCACAGTTCTCTTTTGTTATTATTACTATAAAATACAATGAATTTTATAAACCTACTTACCCAATTAAAACGTTCTTAATGATTAGGTACTTCCTTTCATTTTTTGATGTATTTTAAAGCGATAGATAGGTAAATAAGGATTTCCGTAAAGTTGTTCCAGGGCCTATTGTGAAATGTTTGCTTTTAAATAATATGAAATCAATGTTTTATTTTAACAAGGGCCTTCGCCAGCGTATAGTTCCTGATTTAGCCCATACCATAAGACACCACCTAGCTTTAATATGGTAGTTTATTTAAATGCTGTTTGAATTGTCTGTGTCAAACATAGGATATTCCACTTACACACTTAACCTTAAAGTTATTAAACAATAAAATATATTTAATTTAAATTTAAATGTACGTACCGTACCTATATAATAATTCACAGTCCTGCTTATGAATAATCTTAATAATCGGCTGTTATTTATTACATTATTTATAAATATATTTATTGTATAGATACATAAATTAAAGGTTTCCTAATTGTTCTGTTAATGCTAACTTGTTAACGCTTAAAAAAAGAAACCAGACACCTTAAAAACAAATTTAAAATATTACCAGCGACGAAAGGTTATTTTTTTTTCATTAATACACACATCACAGTTTCGGAATTTACGTTAAGTTTGGTATACATTTTAATGCCTTCATGCCTTTCATTTAATACCAAACCTAAGACATGTGTCTCATATATTTACCATTGCGTAGTTTTATCTGACATACGCGCATCATTTGGATACTTCTTGACATCTTATAGAGTTTGATATTATGAATTCTAAGGTTAGAGGCATCTAACGACCTCTTCAAAGTCGACATAATAGAGCGATATTATAAAAAAAACTCCATTTTGTAGTTTCAGTTCGCTTGTTAACTTAAAACTTAGTTACAGTTCCAACGCGTCCTTTTTTAAGAAGACCAACTCAGCATTAACTTGGCCTAGATCTAGTATATAAACATCTCACACTTTTTTACTTTCGCTCTTCTGGCGTTCTTACTGCAAAAACAAGACGAAATTAATAAGTATTCAAGAAAGAAATACTGCAAATACTAGCTGTTGCCGACGTTCTTCATGGGCTGTTTTTACGGTTCTTTATATAAATACCTTTAGACACCGCCTGGTTTGCCTGGGAATGAAAATAGCCTATGTTATTCACAGTCCTTTAAACTAACTCTTTCCCTAAAATCAATACGTTTGGTTGCTTAATTAGGGCATTTACGAGCGACAAACAAACAAACAGACACACGATGCATTTATGATTAGAAAAATAGTATGGAGTGGCATTTTCTATGAGATTTACTTTGACTTCAATAGCTCGAAGATTTAGGGGTTGGGCTGCAATCGGTAATAAGAATCCCACATATTTAAAAAGTGAATAAATACTATTCATATTTTACATGACTTATTTTATGGGGCAACCTAAAGGAATATTTAACTGTGATTTCGTAGGTTGCCTCATATTTTCTCAATGTAACATTTCTAATAAGTTTCATTCTAAACAGTATTCTACAAATCTACACAATTTGATAAACGACTAAGTCACCGGGAGGTATCTTTGCATCGTTCGAGTCCATGTAGGACTGAAGTGTATCGATAATTCAGTCGTATGTATATAAAAATACCTACCAACTCCATGTCATGAACATTGGTTATTAATCAAATTTAATTTTAATTGTTTCTTCAAATCTATCTAGTAACTAATTTATAATCATGAGGGTATTGTATGTAAAATCCTAATCAATTTAATAAAATAGCTGGCAAATATGAATTTACAGTTATCAAAAGTTTGATTATCTACCCACTTTATAAAATTACTGTAACACATTAGAGGCATTTCACAAAACCCATGTGAAGTTATTTTATAAGTCGTTTGAAAATATTTTGTGCCTTGTCCTTACTAACAAGCAATTCGTGAATTGTCTGAAAAACGACAGGTGTACGGCTAGTCGCAAGTGTTGCTCTAACGAGATCAAGGTCACAGGCTGTTATTGTTGCTGTGCTACAAAATGCTAAATACGAGGCAATATCGATCTTAGCTTAAATCATTCAGAAATTGTATTCTCCGTGTAGAACCTACTACCTAGTTGGTAAGGGGTTTTAAATTAGCTTCTTTATGTGCCTCAGAGAACTTCTCGCGCCCTTGCGATCTTATTTATTAATTTATTTGGTATCTATGACCCATGACTACACACTATAACATAAATAGAATAATTAAAAACTAAACTGAATCAAAAAAAAACTTACATTTAAAATTAATATGCAAGATTTATTGTAGGTTTAAAAGGTTACAAATTAAAATTTCTGCGTCCAGGCAGCCCTTGTAAATTGGAGAGTTGTATCGATTTATTAGTGCTTTCAGAGTGCCGGTACTGCTTACCCACGTTCTTTTCATCAAGATATATAAAGTATATATATATATATATATATATATTCTTTTTATAAATGGGCTTTTAAAATCAATGTTCTACCCTTATTGAATGGAGAGTTTAAAACCCCCTACCATACATGCTTATAAAGTAGACTCTTCTCGGTAGAATCTGAAACCGAACCCCGTGGTAGAGTCACTACAAACAGACACAATTGACTGTTCAAAAGTGCTTATATTAGGCCTGCTTGAAATAAATGAATTTTGAAAGGAAGATGTGAAATGCGGTTCACCCGGGTTAAATTAAAAATAGTTATATTGACATTTGGCTTGATGCAGTGGTCAGCGCTTTGGTCTTGTAAATGAAAAGTCCCGGGTACAATCCGGCGGGACAACTCCTGAATTTTCTCAATTCCGGTCTGGTGGGATGTTTTGGCCTTGGCACGTTACCCTATCGACAAAGACATACCTTGGCAGATTTAGCTTTTCTGTACGATGCCGCTTAGAAACAGATTAGGGGTATTGAGGTTTTTTGAAAATAAATAAATGGAATATTTAATTAATACAATAATAATTACAATATGAATAAAGGGATAGAAAATTCATAGATGGGAATGATTTAATAAAAAAGAAACGAAATATCGAATGTTTTGTATCTTATATAATATTACAAGATAATCTGACCATACAACGTTGCTATGCAACTATCGATCCAATCTCTATAAAAATAATTATCGATAATCGAATAGGTTCATTAACGACAATACACTTCTGTGAGTTGTCAAAATTGACGTCGTCCTAAATTAGACAAAGTATAGTTGCCCACGCTAGACAAGTGAATTACTTTGCCGAGTTCCTACCTATATAAGTTCTTATGAATATCCTCGTACCAAGTAATCTATACCAACCTATAACCTATTTGCGAAACTTGAGATAAGACCGCGAACGATATCATATTATTATAATGTAATTAGTTACCCAGGCAGACCGCCACCACTCCTCTTGTATCTATTAAGAGGTGTTAAAATATATCACCACATAATATACTAAGGTTTTTTTTATTATCGTATTACGAGTTAGCCCTTGACAGCAATCTCACCTGGTGGTATGTGATGATGCAGTCTAAGTTGGTAGCAGACATTTTAGGACTACGGTAGTTATATTAGAACCATATCCATAAAAATAACTATTTATATGCACCACCTTCCACTCTCGTTGTGCCTTTTTTACGCCATTGGTTGCCTGCACTGGTTGCCTAGAAAAGATCGCCATGTAGCGATAAGGCCGACAAATTTATATATATCGTATAATTTGTGTTTATGTGGTGTACAAACAAAGGGTATTCACTCATTCATTCAATAAGTCTTATGAGGCATCGCTTGGCGGCACGGCTTTGTCGGTAGAGCAGTAATTAGCCACGGCCGGAACCTCTCACCAAAAAAGTATAAAAGACGTTGTAGTCAGTGAGCTTCCAAATACTGATATTAAATGAATGATTTAAGTAAAGCGTGTTTATTTTCATGTGGCTGAACATGTAAAAGTTTGGACTAATTTCCTGTTTTTGATTTAAATAAGGTAGTTTTAGGACCAACTTAATCTTATTTTAAAGATATGGTGCTCAAGCGTCTCATAATATGACTTGATTTAATGATAAATGTAAATACTTATAAAAGCATATTATAATTTTTAATTGGAAAATTGTATTAAGAATTAGTTACCTATTAGGTGCCTATTAGTATAAAAATAAGGATGTACGAATACATGTACAATTTTTTTTTTGGGTCCTAAATATTGCGTAAACAAAAAATACAAAAAAAAATGTGGTAATGTATAAAGGTGAAAAATGTCATACTCCAAAACTTGACATGAAAAGATATTAAGTCCGAAAATTAATTAGCCTTAAAACCCTATTTGAGCCAAGCAAAATCAAGCCATAGAAATTAAATTATACAGGTAGGTTCGCTATGAACATTTAATTTCACAGGTGAAAATTAAATGTTAATGGCTACTTTACCTTGCACTTCGACAAAAATATTGAAAATGCCTAGAAACTTAGAGTTCATTATAAAGGACGGATAATAATGTCATCGATGATTTCGAAGGGACGCTCGGTCGGCCAAGGACATGAAGCTCGTAGGCGAATGTATGGCTCAAACACTTAGCATCAGATATGTAATAAAACGACGATTTAGTGCAAGCGGCCTTTTGGTATAGTGGCATCACCCTCGCACGCATTGAATGAGCTATATACACTATGGTTTTACTCTGTTCCGCCTAAATGTCAATGTCGACCTACACTGGTACAGGAAGAGAGTCTGGGCGTGATATGATGTCGCCTAGGTACTTGTCCTTTACTTACGTATCTGTAACAAGGACGCCAAGACAAGGATATGTTTAATTGATCGTATCTAAGTATTTACCTATATTATTATATCATTCGACGTTAGCTATATATACCAACTCGCCGCTAATGTCTCTAAATAGAGAATTCTCGTTAACCTTTCGATGTAATTTATATTAAATAACGAGTTAGGAATATGTAATTAAAGTTAATGTGTATACATAGAGTTATGTTATCCTAAATCGTGGATATTAGGCGAACGTTTAGTTTAGATGTTTGTTAGATAACGGAAGGTACACTACGTTAGAACTGTTATATAGATATTGTGTTCGTTCACCTGCGTCAACTCTTGGATAGGTCAGTGCAGAAAGTTGTTTGAAATGTTATAAAATACACGATATAGGATCTAACTCCTTAGTTTTGTTCTTAAAATAACCAAAAAGATAAAAAGCTTTTATAAAGTTTTTGTATTTAAACAGGGAATATTTGGCCAAGTCATCATTATCAACCCATTACGGGCCCACTAAAGAACACGGGTCTCCTCTCAAAATGAGAAGGGTTAGGCCGTAGTCCACCACGCTGGCCCAGTGCGCAGTTGTAGACTTCAAACGCCTTCGAGAGCATTATGGGAACTCTCAGGAATGCAGACGGTGTTTTCCTTCGCCGTTAAACCATGGGATAATTAAATTTCTTCAATCAAAAATGTACAACTCCGAAGAATTAGAGGTTCGAGCCCCGGCGCCATGAATACGGAGCCATGGAAACGTTCAGGTATCCACTGAACTAAAATTTTGACCATAGAAAGATAAAGTATCATCGTCAAATAAAATTGTGCTATCACATAGACACAAAACCTACCCTATTTTTACAACGTGTAAACAAAAACCGAAATAATACCTCCAGGCTTTAGAGGTAAATTGTGTACTGTCTCTTAAACTTATCTGTTAAACCGAAAACCCAATAGGTTTTGAGTAAACCACTGCAATCGTTTTTACCTAAAGAAATCAGATGCATCACATGCAAAATTAAAATCATGTGACTCCTGTCACTTTATTGGGTACGCGTCGCGGAGCGTAGGTACTATGCGCGTGTCGGTATTTTACCTTCAATAGGGTTGTCATTAGTAAATACTTTGAATGTTTTGAATTCGTTTGTATGGAAAATAAATATGGACTTTTTTTGGTTTAATATTTGTACAGGGTGATTCCTTATGAAATATAATCATGAATCCTCCAATACTATTTCCTAATTCTATTACACCCTATATAATAGCTGCGCATTCCTTAAGATCCCCGAAAACCTTTCTGTTCTCACCCCCTAATGTGTTCAAGATCTAAGTAATTCAATGCTTACCTACTAGGCAAGCGAGTTTCATCATAGTCTGTTACCATTAGGTGTCGTTGGTCAATATTTTTTAAACATATTTCTTGAAATTCTATCTTAAACTGGGTTTTATATTAGCAATGAAATTTTCACACTTATTATCACGTAAATAGTTAAGTATAGGAAACAATTTTGTAATCCACTAAGCATAACGAACCGTAATTTATAATAAGTGACTATGCAGGTATTCGTATTTTAAATTATAGGCAAGTGTTTAAGTGTTGATATATTAGGTTTCAGACTTCAGTAATAAAATTAAATTAGCAATAAGATACTGACGTTTACCATATAATGCAATGTTAGTAAATTTCATCTCTTTACAACTTCATGTCTTTCAAGATGATCTCAAAAACTCCCCCTCGTAGGCACTACGGGACCTCTCTCATAGGAGAGAGAGCATCAACCCACCACGCTGCTCAAATGTGGTTGGTGGGTTTTAACGACTATGATGACAAATAAGTGAAAATAAATGTCGGCCTAACCTGCTCTCCGAGACACACGGGTCGTCACCGCAAATTTCCAGACTACAGATTGGTTCTGAAAATTCTTTGACCTATAGGACCTTGTGATCTTTAGTAGAGCATGCTATCCACTTAGACCGACGGGGCAGACGGACGTTATCAGACAGAAACCGAATATAAGAGGCTGTGGATTACCGTAAAGGAGAGGTCTTCCTTATTTTCTTTTTAACCGTGAACTTCTGATAGATTGCAATGATTACTGCGCCACTGAGATCAAACTTAACTAACGTAATATAATGATTAACCCCCTATGCAATCAACGGGATGTTATTAATTTATGTGTCTGTCTGTTTGTCTATCTGTGTCGCATTTCCCGAACGGTTGAACCTATTTTGGAAACGTTGAATTAGTCATGTGTATGTAATGACAAGGTAGAACGCAAGCAGCCAGCTTCTCTCTCATCTCCCGCAAGCTAGAAAAATTATTGTAAATGTTGATGTTGGAAAAGAGCAACTACTGTCTGAACTTGCGGGCTCTTCTCGGTAGAATCTGCTTTCCGAATCGGTAGTAGAGTCACAAATAGACATACTTGACGTTTCAAAAGTGCTTATAAAGTAGGTTTACGTGAAATAAATGAATTTTGAATTATGTTTGGTGAAAATCTGTTAAAGTTGGCCGCCGCTGCATAATGTTGGATGACATATTTTTCACAACTCTTTCAATATAAATGTCAAATTAGAAATCTACTAGTCAAGCTTTAAATAAACTATGATTTCAAATTAAGATCCCCCACAGCTCTATATGGTATAAAATGAAAGGGTAATTGTAGAATAATTTATTTATTTATTTATTTAGGAAGCCAACGTTATATACAATGTTTTAAAATTATTATAAACATAACAGTAATATTCTGAATTTTACATTGTATACACCACTTACAGGCTAACTCTGCATGCATCATGAAATATAGACGTTCTTCAATATACAGAACCTAAAACGAAAGAGATAAAAGATACTACGAACTAAAATAAAATAAAAATAAAAGAGGATACGTAACAAACAGTTTTTTAATTTTGCGCTTATAACTCAGAGCGGAATTGTGAAAAATATCTAAATCAGCTTTTTTAAATGCACAATTGTAGGCTGAGACAATTCTGTACAATAATGTACCTATACTATACCAAAAGTCACGGTTTTCAAATTTAAAATCTTTATATTATTTGCTATATTTTTTACTATAGCCGCCGTATGATACAGGGACAAGAACGCTATCGTATGTAGGCCACGCACCTCACGCAGTTACCAAACTTAATATCTAATTAACTAAATTATCCACGACAGTTTTTTTTGATTTGTCGATATCACGACCCAGTTATATAGAAACACATATCGAATTATTCTCGTAGAATTTATAATTAGTTACTTAAGTGCCGTTAAAAATACAGACATCTCAAGCGGTTAGTACGAGTACCTACCTACTTATGCTTTTTGATGGCGATGATAACCTTTGATTTTGATATCTGTGTTTTACCCGACCACGAAAGGGAAATGTGTTTTTTTCTAAATTTAACGCGGTCCAGAAAATTTCATTTAAATTTGGCGACGTCGGTTTTTATAATGTATAGAATTTTTCAATCATACTTTCATTTTTAGGGTTCCGAGGCATTAGTGATCGATGTTCCGAAGTCAATAAACGTTTCAAGGATTTGAAACGTTAACGAGTGATAGTCAACAAACTTATAAATGGCTCTTGGTCGTATACATTTTATTGAAATCACTCAGATGTTGGATAAAAAAGCTTGTAAATATAACTTATTCCTAGGCATATATCAAACAGTTATCACCTACAAGTTGGTGAAAATTTTTTTTTTCTATGGACATCGCCTAAATGCCTTTCCTTGTGCTTAGGTTTAGTAAAAACGGGCATAAGTGTATCAAACAAGAAGTCCGCGTATTGCGATGGGCAACAACGTAACCCGGCTAATGACCGGACACGCACTTGACCGGTTTTTATTTAAGTATTTATAGGAGATTATTAAGTAAATCATACAGTGAAATAGTAACCGTAGTAGATTGTTTTGGGTATGCAATTGAACTAAACGCCCAGTTCATGTCTGCCTTTGATTTAAGTACCTTAAGTTTTACGCAATTTAACCCGATTGTAGGGCGGAAGCCTTCTTATGGTAATATAATATGGTAGAGTGCTGTTATTTTCCACTAAAACGTAACCTGCTGGGTGCAGTCGCAGGTATAGATTAGGAGTGGGATCGTTTGCGACATAAATGGAACACAGTGAAAGCTTAAATTTGTATGTTCAGTACTGTTTGTATAACTCGCGTCACATAAAAAGAGTGCTGATGTAGAACACTGCGCTTGTTCGGCGAATTACTGCTGGGCCTAGCATTTTTTATAGGATTCGCTTAGGGTTGTTAGCTAACTATAGAGTGAGTAATATTTTGTTATTCCTAATAATTAAAGTCATTAGATATTATTATGAAAATGAAGCTTAATTTGCTATAATCAGCGAAAAGCAGGAGAATCTGTATGGTTTAATTCTCCTGCTTTTCGAGGAGTATAGAAAAGTAAGCTTAATTTTATTAATATATCATGGATTTCCGCAAAGGAACGCCTGCTTCTATCCAATATTTAAAAGTAATTAGATATGAACAGTACACGGATAAAACTGGTAATGGCACATACAAACTAATGTATAACTATAGATCGTTCATAAAATCGTATTGTAGTTTACAAACGGAACTGTGTCGACTAACGCTCGATTTAAATATTTAATAGTGCTAATCTTATCTACGGGAAAAGAAAATTTTACTCAATTTATTCTGTCATCTGAATTATTTGATTATTAATTTCGGGCGTATAATACTTATCCATTAGTGCAGATAAGCCTGTGACAAGCCCGTTAGTCATTTATATAAAAAATACAATTTTAAATACTGAGAATTGAATATAAATAATTTGAAATAGAAGAGCGTCAAGCTTCGGTGAACCTGTTCAACACGGGAAGGTTAGCGCTCTTCTTACCTGGCGCGACCTATATCTTGGTCGGTATGCCCATTCTGTGTAGCCCGATACTTAATACAATGACGATAGAGCAATTCGATGTGCTAACAAACATTCAATAACCCAGTAAATAGTTACTGCATATTACTAGGTACAACGAGTTTCTGCTATTATTATCAGTTGTAGCCCAGTGAAGCGGTGATAGGCTAGCGGGTAGGACTTTGACTTCACTGCCGGGGGGCCGAGTTCGAATAACCGCTTTCAGCTAACTGTTCTTAGTTATGTGCGTTTTAAGCAATTAAAATATGACTTGCTTCAACGGTGAAGAAAAACGTCGTAAGGAAACCTGCATGCCTGAGAGTTCTCCATAATGTTCTCGCTGTATGGAGTCCACCAATCCGCACAGGTAGTCTTAAAAAGTTGTCGTTTTTGGCACGACCCGCTATAAGAAATGTGCAATCTCCATTATTGTTCAAAACACCACTAATTGATACTTATATGTCATTGTTGAAAATGCGAACAAAGCCGTAGACAATTGGCGGGTTTTCTAGTATCCATTGCACCATCGGCGAAGGTAATTTAACTTTCAAATCAGGTGACTCCTTTTGAATGAAAAACTGCCATTCCATCATTGGCCCGCGCATTATGACCCTCTTTCCCCAAATAATAACTCTAGGGCATGGTTGACTGGTTGTTACAGTGCAAATAGGCGGGATACGTAACCGATTATGTGTGTCCAAATTTGGCATTTCCATGTCAGAGAGGATCTACGCTATCCGTCTTATCTATTGACCTCCCTAGCGCAATGGTAAGCGCTGGGTCTTACAAGTGGTAGGTCTCGGGTTCAATCCCGACAAAGCAAATCGGGAATTTTTAATTATAATTTTCTCTGGACTACTCTGATTTCCATGACGTTCTGAGGCCGTGACCTCCTAAGTAGTCACCTTTCTACCCACAAAGACGTGCTGCCAAGCGATTCAGAGTTTTGGTACGATGTCGCATAGAAACCGATTAGGTGTGTTACTTTAAATTAACTGGTTTATCCCAAACAGCTTGCATAGTTACCAGGACAGAGTGCATCATCAGGTGAATATGGCGTCATGGCTAACTTATAGAGGCGTACGAAAAAAATCTACGAAAGAAAATACAAAAAAAATATTCCTGGCAGCCTTATAACTAATCTTCTAATTTCATCTCGTTGACATGTTTTTTTTTAACATCACATGAATTTAATTTGGTTTTTGATACTTTTTAACAACAACAATCAACAAACACAACAAGCAACTGAAATCATGGAACCTAATCTAATTTGCTTAGGTAAGGTTTGTTAACATTTTCAGCAAGCATTTTCTTTTGACGTATTTATTGCCTACCGCAAACGACCGTGGGTTGAATTATAAAGTAGGTCCCGCATTCTCTACTACTTTCTTTAAAAACCTTCTGCTTTTTCCGAAACACTCAAATACTGTTCATAACTTACGCAATAAATATCGAGTTACGTTTGTTACACAGGCGAGGTAGCTTGAATTTAGTTTAGTAATACTTTTACCGTTGAGTATATGGGAAAATATAAATCAATTTTACGTATTGTTACAAAGGCGACTAGTGCTTGTTAGCACAAGGATATAAACATCCGCGCACAATTGTATAATTACTTACGTATGAAATGGTAATTACGTGTATTTTCTTTTTAATAAAAAAAACTGCTACACACGTCGCTGTTTTATATAATAGTTATGAATTGTTATTAACCGGGTTATAGACCTCAGCACCTATGTTTTCGGCTTTTTTTAAGGTGGCTTCACGAAATTATCGAAACATGCATTTTATAATTAACTAGCAACCCGCCCGGTTTCGCACGGGTGCAATCTAGATACTAATGTTATGATTGGTTTAAACTTAATGGTATCTATAAATACTATTTTTATTTTACTGGATACTACGACAACACACATATCATCTAGCCCCAAAGTAAGCGTACCTTGTGTTATTGGTACTAAGATAGATAATAAAATGCTAAAGGCTTTTTTGATCCGCTTGTATGGATTTGCACCTTGTTAATTTTAAACAAATGAAGCTTGTGATAGCTTATCTACGATTTGCAACAATAATGTATTAGTTGTATGGGTACAATTTGATCGATAGGCAACTAACAAAAAGCTCGGCGAGGATTAAATTTCAAAACAGGCGACCTTCAGACATCAGACTACCTATCTGAACTTTTACAATCTGAATACACAAGCGCGTTGAATAGCGGCTGGCGAGTCAAATTAAGTTGACATTGTGTATAGTATAACAAGTTTGACTAGATTAATAGGTTCCTTTGCTCTCTAAGATCATTGAACGCTTCTTTATTGCTGATATTAGGTAAACATAAAAATTTCACCGTTATATTTAATGAGCCCATCTGTTGTATAAACAAGGATATTAACAAATTTAAATATCAAGAAAATTTATACTGCTAAGCGGTGATTATATAGAATCACGTCACGGACGTGAAGTCGTTTGGACATTTGGTTCTACGAGTATGTATATGATTAATACTCAATCCCATCCATGGCTCAACCGCTCAACATAATCATTTTTATGCGTAACGTTTAGGCGGGAATTTGTCACTGAGTGTAATCTTGTCTGTCTGGTCTAAAACCTAGAATCTCCTTTCAGTAAATGTATAACAATTTTTGGCTTGACTTGGGAAACGATCCTAGAGCCTGTTTTGGACCGTAGACTAACAGGCTTAACTAAGGGATACATTAATACATAACGTACATAAATCAAGCGTATAAAGTCGCGGCAAAAACTACTATCTTCATCGTCATATCAACCCCTTGTCGGCCCAGTAAAGAGCACAGATCTCCCACAATGATGGTTTAGACCGTAGTCCACTACGCTGGCCTAGTCCGGATTGGTGGACTCCACAACCTTTGAGAACATCATAAAAAAACTCAGGCATGCAGATTTCCTTGCGATGTTTTCCTTCACCGTTAAAGCAAGTGATATTTTTAAAACGTACATAACTTAATGTAACGTACATAAGTTAGTGGTGTGTGTGCTCGGATTCGAACTCGGCGCCCCGAAAGTGAAGCCGAAGTCCAAACCACTATCACCGCAAAAATAAACTACTACAGTAAACTATAATATTATATTTCCTTGCATATCCAGTCGTTTAATTATTATTATTGGGGAGGTTAACGACTCTACTGTGTTTCAAGCTGTGCAGCCGTAATAATAAATATCATATTCTTAGATCACTTCATCTAAAAGCCGATAAACCGTTACAAACATTAATTGCAAAAAATATATTTAAAAGATCGAGATTTTATTGGAATATCGGTTGATAAACTTGTTTATACTAATGTTATTAATGCGACAGAGTCTGTTTGTTTTTATTTGTCACGTCTATTCAACTGTACCACTGCAGAATTCTGAATGAAATTTGGTACGTGTTAATATAGTCCTGTATACAAATATTGCTTTTATCTTCGAAATACAACTGAGAACCATTCAATGGTGTATAAAAGGAGGGCTTCGAGATTTGCATAGAGATAACTTGCATTGCATTATATTGGTTATACATAGAACACTTAAAATCCTTAAAAACAGTCAGTTCCCGTGGGATTCATAAAAATCCAAAACATACGCGGACGATGTCTTGGGCAACAGCTAGCAAAGTCTGTCGGCCGCTACATTCGAACAGATAAAATCTGTATTGAGCAATGCGATTTGTTCTTAATATCGATAGGAGGTGGTTAGAGCGTTGGTTTGTGACGGTGACATGATACTGTGAACTCATTAGCTCTTATTGGTTGATATACCGTTGAACGTGGTTTAAAATCAGAAACAATTTTGCCAGTATTGGGTGTCAATTCGGGGCGATCGCGTTTATAAAACTTGCGTCATCTTTCTGTATACATGGTCATTAATATTTTCTATTTAATCGGTCGCAACCAAACTGTCAATGTGTTGCGTAGATTTTTATTAATGACAAAGAATAATAAAATTATAATTACAATCCTCCTCGACGACTCAATAGACCAACGGTAAGCTACAAGGCCTTGAATCACGATTAAAGTTTGTAGGTTAAAGCTTTCTTCATAGATTTTTCTATTTGATATACGTAAAAAATATTTTTATAGGCAATTGCCTAATGAATTAAAAAGTAAAAAAAAGTTTAAAATTAGTAACTATTGCAAAGCGCACTTATATCTCTATCAAGTGTATCTTCGAACAAACTCGACAGATCACCTAAAAATAAAAAGTAAAATAAAAATTTCGTATACTCACTTTGGAGTGGGTTACGTTACGGCAAGAATAAACGCGCAGTAGTTTTATCGATAATTTAGAATAAAGAATATAAGTATCATGAATGATTATAATCAGTATTATTCCAACATTTAGGATTTAATACCCTCTTCAATATCCTGTTTTATATATGTAAACCATATCAAAAGAAATAAATATAATAATCGGTTCCGACTTAGAAGACATTCCTATCCTCCTCCACCTCCCCCTATCTATCTCCTTTTTTTTTTTCTGAAGTCTGTAGAATTATTGTCAATTATTGCGTGCAAAATTTCAAATACCTCGGACGTGTGGAAGTGAAACTTAACATTCACACATACATACAGATTACAGATCAAGCTAATAAATAATGAATGTGGCTCATAAAAAATCAATTAACCAAGAGGAACTGAGCAAATTTGTTGCTTCGTCATCAAAAAAATCGGGAATGTTCGGGAATAGGGCACACAATATGCGTACCTCCATATAATTTTAGCTCCATAAAAAGCGCTTAAAAATTAGTGCATTAGATATTCAGAATATTACACATTGTGTATCGTTTAAAGAGCACAATAATGATTTTTACCCTTGACCCGTGTGTATCCGAGAATGATTTCGAGTATTCGCTTCGAGTAGGTATTAAATAATATGATGTTTCAAGGCTTGATTATTTTGTAGAATTGTTATTCATTCAAATGTAATGTTATAGTAAAAATTGTATAGAGCAAAATTGTAGAATTGTATATAAATAAAGCTAGGAAAAAAACGGAATTTCGCATCTTTATTATGATGATACAAGCTGCTCATTATGCGGTAATTAGATATTAGTTAGTAGTCTTTCTGATGTTCACACTTCAGAAATTAACGTCGGAACGGTTTGCAACTTAATAATTGATGAAATGGGTCATGATCAATTAATGCTTTTTCAATAACAGGCTTGCGCGATCTAATGTTTGGTTACGTTTTTACGGCAAAATAGATTATTTTTAAGGTGCAAATAAAAGATGGGTACAAATTGTTTTCGTTTGTATTATATTTCAACCATCGTTATCAGCCTTATTTGGAGACATTCTGGGTATAGAGATACGTACCCAGCCATCTCTTATAGCAGAGATATAGAGAATAACTATTTACGGGCTATAAAAATAATTCTGTGACCGTGGGCTTGACGTGCTATTCCGAGTGCAGTTCATGATTTTACTCCAATAGCAAAAAAACAATGCTCATTTACGAGTAGGTATTCTTATTTTAAATTTAATTACTTCTCAATACATTGAATTAGATGAGAAATCGCGGGTTCGAGAGATGTTAAATTATTTACTATTTACTCCGGCCTTTAGAGTTAGAGACGCTGACCGCTTATCAGTTAAGCAAATTTGCCCTTGGTAAGGTTGCACCGTCCAGTATGGACAACATTCACAAATTATAATATTTATTACAAGTAAAACAATATCTACGTCCGGTTCTATTTATGGTATTTTAAGCCTTAGAGCGTTTGTGGGTGATGTTTTACCATTCCATTATCTTTATATGCCAAAAATCAAATCGATTGGTTATTTTGTTAAGACGTGGATGAATGACTTTTTTCGTGCAAAAATTCCATTAATGCGTTGAAAAGAGCAGTAGGTACTTACCCCCCGTCCTTTTACTCTACTCTGTCAATAACAAATATCAATTCCATTAGTTGCTTACTTAGGGCGTGTAGGGATGACCAACTGAAAAATACACCAACTCATTTTACCTTGACCTTAAAAAATTAAATTTTTATATGAATAGAATGTGAAAATTATGCTCTGAAATGAAGTTTCCTGAGAAGGTTGTAGATTTAGTTCACAACCACAAAGAGAACTAGGGCTATTTGATTGCGGTCTTGACGTAGTGCGCAAGTGATCTTAGATTACCTACGATATTTACATCGTAAAGGATCGCGCGTAAATTTTTTTACAAGTTTTTCACATTTACATTCGTAGAGATAAAGCATGCTGCTTACATGTATAAAAAGAAGTTAGAAGGTATTTCAATAAACAACACGTATTTATACTTATAATTAATAACATATATGTTTAGATATTGCTGCACACAAAGAAGTTCTAAATATAAAAAATAACCTACTCGTCAAACTCACTATTGGTATGTAATGAGTACATAAACTTAATTTTAAGTACCATTCAACTACATACTTGTGAATATAACTCCGCATATTATGAGGCATTCATTGGATTCTCCTTCTTCTGCAAACGAACGTCTAATCATTGATCTCTATTTCAGATACATAAACCCTTACTTAAACAATTACTTACTGAATAATTTTATAAATATAATATTTTTCAGCACGAGTTTCAGTATATCGTGTAACTCTTGGCTATAGTTTATATGTATGGCTCATAATATGTTTTGCGTATTAACTCAGAAATGTAGCCAAAGAAAATATGTTTTATTTTTACGTTTAGGATTTTTGTACAAAAATAGAAAAAATTACATTGATTTCTTTGCATTTAAAAATGTACACATGCGCTATTTATACAGTTTATCTAAGTGGTGGTCGCGTGGGTCAGTTTGAGTCGAATAATAATTTGACCCCAATCACAACTGACTGCGTATACCACATTGAATAGCTTGAACGAAGTCAGCTGTTCAATAATACAATTTTCCACTTATTAAGTATGTGCCAAAATACCTTATAGCCAAATATATAATACTTATCTAGGTACAGTCATAACCTAAAATCCTGAACTTGAATTAAAAACAGTAATGATGACATACTTTATACAAAAAAAATTTTTCAACCTTTTTAAAAAGAATGTCCAAGCGTCCCTGTTATCTATCCTCGCTAACGGGGTCAATGGGAATCGGAAGAAATTATAAAAAAAAATGGCACTTTAACACCATTACTTTAGTGCTGTAGTTACTCTTACACAAAAGCTTTCGCTGAAGCTTTCACTGAAGGCAAATTTTGACCCCCTCCTGGCATCATAAGTACCACGTAGTAATCCAAGTAGCATACGACAAGTGTTTTCATTTTTCAAATTTCAATTCATTGATGGATTGACCATTTTATATGACGTGTAAAAATTTGTAAGAAAAAACTATCTCTAACTACAGTTAAAACGCTAATCCCTACTAATCCCTATCCCTACTATCCCTACTAATATTATAAATGTCAATGTAAGTTTGTTTGTTAGGCTTTCACGCAAAAACTACTTAACCGATCCTCATGAGACTTTGTACTCATATTTTTGGAAGTGTTAGAAGTAATATAGAATACTTTTTATCCCGACATTAAGCTCGGTTCCTTTGGGAGAGGGAATGAAAGTGTTTGACGATTTTACACCATAACTCCGACAAATCATAACCAATTTAAATAATTATTTTTGTACGATAGAGGTTATTATAATGTGTTTAATTTTGCCAAAACTTTGTGCAGATCTGATGAATGTAGTTGGAGATAGAGGACAGAACTCCTCAGCGGACAGCTGCAAACCCCTCATTTAAGGCTTAGCGATACTGAATACTTGGATGGCAATAGAATGCCACATCAAAAAACAAAATCAAACGCAGACGAAGTCGCGGGCAACAGCTAGTGAGATAAAAAAGATCTCGCCTAGCTCGGTTTTAACTGTATTTTAAACTACTATTATACATATAACAATAAAAACAGAGTAGACAGCGGAAGTAGATGTTAAGTTAGTTTAACATTAAATTCTTACTGGAATTAACTTGACCTTGCCACCACCAAGACAATAAGACTCTTGAAAACAAACGTTAATGCAGTGGAAGGTCAAATATTCTGTTTATAACCCATACCTAACCATAAAATAAATACTTCAATCATTCAAATTATTTAATGACACTGCCTATGTAGTTAATAAATACAAAATCTAAATGTAACTTAATAAACGACATTAGAAATCGTATCTAATGGAAAATCAATGACTTATTTTTTGCAGAACATTTTTTGTTTATAATAAATCAACATGATGAAAATATTTAAATAAATAAATTACCCAACTACAAACAACTGAAGGCTTCTTTGAAAATTTATTTGGAATGACAATTTAATTATTTGTGTAAAATAAACTGAAAGATTTATATTACTTGAAAATTATTGCAGTTTTCAGCACTTGTCTTTTTATTCACATCAGTTAATGCAAAAGTACCGTCAGTCAATGCAAAAATACAAACAATAGGTAAAGATAGGCAACTATCGTAGAAATTTCATATAATGTTACATATAACACTTTATGGTTTTGACTTACATATATTTTACTGTTTTTTTTTATTTGCTACGAGAAAATATAACTTCTATTCGTTTCGCAATGCATTTAGGAATTAATATTTTGTTTTTCTTGGTAACTACACGATTGATTCCTTAACAACAAGGCTGCTTGGAAGCAGGCTACTCCACTCTCAACTCTCGCAAGATAGAAAAAACGGAAAAGAGTTTCTTGCCGGCTCTTCCTCGGTAGAATCTGCCTTCCGAACCGTTGGTAGAGTCACTACAAACTGACTGACACACCATGTATACTCCATTACCATTATAATTCTAAAACACAAAGCTATGTTAAATTATAATTCCCTTATAAAAATAGAGTATTTAATTGATTTATGTGACTGGTGACCAATGTTGAGTTTGCATGCGTGTGTGTGTGTAAGGTTGGTTGTTTAAGAATACACGATTATGTTTTTCTGTATTACCATAGTCAAGTATATGCAGCCAGACCTTAACCTTTGTTTTAAAAGTATGCTTGACATGGAATGTAATATTTATTTCCTCGCCTGCTACACCATAATATACTTGCCGAGAAAACATTGGATTCAGAGCAAACCTACCTAAATATAGTGTAACCACTACATTTATATTATTTGGATTTTTTTTAACTGGTCAACAAAAGCACCATTACTTTCTAGGTTTCCTTATGGTTGACCAATTGGTGAATATTACAACATTTAAAACGAAGTTTTTTTTTTCAATTCGTAGTGATACATTATATTGGTATACTTACCTACCAACACTAGAATCAAACTCAAGATTCCAAATAAGGGAAGATGAGATGTCTTCTCATATACATTTGACCTTGGCGTGGACAAACAAGCCCATTGATGTTAGAGTTACTCTTAAACATGGTATTGGTGTATTTTGCCGATACATATTCGGTACATCCTAAGCGACAAGCACCGTATAAGGTTTATATCGATTTAAAGCTGTATTAGACGATTAGAGTAGGTACACCACGTCGGCACTCTTTACTCAGTGATAATTACGCATAATTGTTTTAACATTGACTATGAGACTAGCGGTTAGTACGGATCACGACCCTGGGTTCGATTCTAGACCAATTAACGAGTATAGAATCGGCCTCATAAGAAAGCTAAGACAGTGGGCGATGAGGAAGGATGGGGCCTATTTGATCACGTACAGACACTCCCAGTGTCTGTACGTGATCAAATCAGAAACGAGGTAATCTGTGAAAGTACTGGAGTAACCGATATAGACTAAACGATTCTCGAAACTGAAGTAGCAATTGGCATGGCGCGCATCGACGTTGGGGTCCCAAGGTGCTGGAATAGCGACCCCGCACCGGTAAACGCAGTATTGATCGACTCTCAAGAGGTGAACAATTCAGCAAGTCGCTGAGAGCCGCTGGAAACAAGCGGTCCAGGACCATGGATGGATTTTAGAAACCTACAAAAAACCTACCTTACTATTCAATTTGTATGCTGAAGCTATATTTTCGGAAGCGCTAGATAACATTTCAGACGGCATATCAATTAATGGTAAGACGTTAAATAACATCAGATACGCAGATGATACCATATTAATCGCGGATAGTCTTGAAGGGCTTCAAAACATAGTCAATTCTGTAGCTTCCGTTAGTGCTGAGTATGGTATTAACATCAATACCAAAAAGACGAAATTTTATGGAAATTAGCCGAACACCTGAGCTAATCAATTCTTTGTACCTTAATGGTCAGGTTCTTGAACGGGTATCCAAGTTCAGATATCTAGGCACAATGGTTGACGACAAAGGGGATCATAGTCTTGAAGTACGCTGCAGAATAGAGCAAGCACGCAACACCTTTTCTAGACTAAAAAGAGTTCTCTGTGACCGAAACCTAAGCATTGCTCTTCGAACACGCATGGCGCGGTGTTATGTGTTCTCTGTACTCCTATATGTGTGTCCAGGAAACTCGAAGCGTTCGAGATGTGGGTGTACAGACGTATGTTAAAAATATCTTGGACAGATCGTGTACGGAATAGCACTGTATTGCAGAGAGTGGGTAAGGTTCCAGAGGTACTCTTAACAATTAAAAAAAGAAAGTTATAATATTTTGGTCATGTGATGCGGAACACCAAAAAGTATGAACTTCTTCAGATTATCGTACAAGGTAAAGTGGCAGGCAGAAGAAGGCCTGGCCGAAGAAGAATATCATGGCTCAAAAATCTACGACAATGGTTTGGAAAGAGCACCAAATCATTATTTAGAGCAGCGGTGTCTAAGGTAGAGATAGCCCTAATGATTGCCAACCTTCGTAAGGAGACGGCACCCTAAGAAGAAGAAGACAAAAAACCTATTTTAAGCAGTGACCAGTCCATCGGTTGAGGTGATGATGATGATAAATAGGGATTCAAACAAAAATAAGAACACACGTAACGAGCGGGTGTAGCTCTAAATAATATAATAATTAACATATGAGAAATTAATAATCACAATTGTTGAAAACGTGTTTCCGATAACCTTCCTAGCATAAATAGCTTAATATTATGGGTAACCTATTTCTACTTCACAAGCTTGTATCGTAGGTTAATGTGTTAGCGGGGTCAAATCGAGCGTGGCGTGTGTAACCGGCACTTCGTTGCTATAATCACCAACGTCATAAATAATCTTGAGCTGGGCATTGGTGAAGCCTGCGTTGCTGCTTGAAGGGTCGCTCGTGATGTCGACCCGTGCCTTTTGATATTGATTGATTACTTGTGCGACTGCACTTTTATTAGTTATTATGTATTTGGAACTTTATTATATTATTAATTTTATTTGCAGGTTCACCTGCATACGAGTATTATGCTAATTAAGAGTAGCGTGACCAACGTGAAACCCACAATTTACCGCAATAAACATCGACACATTTTTTTTCTAAATATTATTTTAGCAAATATGCCAGCAAATGTATTGAATATTCAACAATCAATAAAAAAGCGCAAAAAAACGAAAGCTAGTCTTTCTTTCGAGCTGATAAATAAAAATAAAATATGAAACAATGCAAGCACACATCAATACCAATTTCTCTTAGATTAACAATACAGCGATGGTCGAGTAAGACTCACGCACTTTAGGTTCCTTGCCTCCTTTATTAGAAACTGCAAATTGAGCCCTTTGTATTCATCAATCATCAGGTAGTGCCAGTTTTTCAAATTTAATTCTGCGGTTAAAAACATACAATACGTGGATGTTTAATTAAAATTTAACATAATAAACTATATGGTTTATTTAATGGATGTTTCTCATTATATCCTCCTGGTGCTAAAACCGACGTTCCAAGTTGTTTTTTTTTATTTTCGTAATTGTATTTCTTTTTCGGTAACAGTTTCAACTTTGTAGTTCAAGATTCTCAGGTAAAGTTGTAGTCACTCGAACGGTCGGACGTACGAAGAGATAGGATACAACGAAGTGAAACCATTGTCATTAAAATTAAACTAAAAATAAAATTACTACTTTTTATTAAAAATATTCACTACTTTTCATAGAAGAAAACAAATAATTCTTACGAAGTTCCTGAAGTTTTATTTACAGTAGACCTTTGTGGCACTAGATGAATCCATGTAGTGACAAAACATCTTTTTTTTTTAAATCTAATAATTTGAAGTTGATGTCCATTGATATGAACAACAAAAAAATTGATTTTTATTATATTGGGTCTTAGATCCTTTATATTATATACCCTACCTGCCCTAACAACTTTTGTTCTGCTCAAGACTTTGTAAGCCATTTGTCTATTTGTGGCAATGCAGTGAATTTTACAGACTTTAAAGGTCTGTAGGGCGAACATTTCACTTCTAAATGTGACTATGCTTGTACACAGAATAAAGATATAAATTAATAGTTAGGCGAACATAGTATTTATAGTGAAAGTGTAGATACCAAATGTACGAGTGGTTCGTATAAATTATATTTTAATACTTAAGAAACTGCTGTTAACATAGTGTTTAACATGATAATAAATGTGCTGTATGACTGCGACCATACATTGGCAAATTATATTTTGTTTAGCAACACACGTTGTTTAAACTACCAACGGTGAAATATTAATATTTTGCGACTAATTTAAAAATGCTGACAAAATAATGTAAATTTTTTATATATTAAGTGATGTTTTGCAATCGCCTCGTGTCCAATGAAATCCATAAATAATTAATTCGTCGACAAACTGGCAGTATTGTTATTTCCGATGACGGTATTTTAAAAAGAATCAAATTGACTTCAATGTAATCAAATAAATATTTATGAAAAAAAGCGCAGTTAGTGTTAGAGCATCTATAAAATATCTGGCTATTTTTAATATTAAGTCACTAAGAGTTTAACGTTTAAATTCACTACAAACATTAAAGTCATGAACTGACTTCTATGTAATATCATTGGGTAATGTGCAAAAAACTCAACATTTTCGTCAATTACTACTGTGTTAAGTACTGTGCAGCATAAGTAAAGCTAATTTGTATTTTAAAATACAGGAAAAACTTCCTATACTTACTCTTTTTAATTCGCTATACTACACGCCATAAGAAAAATAAAAATAGCACCTTTACTTTCTCACGGCCGCACCTATCTGATTCGATTCAAATATATTAATAAGCCGCTGTAACGTTTCTATAATAATAATGATTGATAATAATTTACGATAGCGCTATTTACGCTCGATATATTATCTCACTTGTAATGGCTCCGTGTATCGAATAATCTAAGCTTATTTCGCAATGTAGCGGTTAGCTAATTACAACCTACATTTTACTTACCAACTGCCTACAATCATTATTATTTTTTTTTTTCCTTTACTCTTTTTTGTGTTAGTTTAGCTAGCTTATGTCTCTCTTAATCGTTTTTTCTCCTTCTAACTAACAATATAGTTTTTATTTGCAAGTTGTGGCAGTCTTTAAGTGGGTCTACAATATTACATTTATATGTTATTTCATTTTTTGTTTAGTTTTTAAGAGTTGTTGTTGTAACCTGTTGATTGTCCCTTAAATAAATAAATAAATAAATAAATCATTCTCGATGCTTTGAATTCTGAAATACTTTATTTATAGACGAACCTAGATGCAACCAATTGACATCCCCGCTTGGAATAAACTATATTTATCCATGTATACAACCAGACGGCAGCCCTCGTAGCGTGTGTATAATTTTTTGCAGCACTTTTTAGGCAATAACAACATACCAAAACAAGACTAAATACATTTTAAATTCAATGATAATTCGCGATTAATAAAATATGATTTGTAATTGGAACTCTTAGTCGTACTTCGTAGATTCCAAATAGAGAATTGGTGTCGAGCTAATAGTAAATTAATAAATACGCTTCAGTATCGTTCCGAGAAAACATAATTTACAGTGTTACAGATTACTGCGTGAGTGCCGATTGAAGAACAGGTGCTCATGAAAAATGTATGCAGTAACTGCTTAGCCTAATTTAAGTTGTATAGATTTTACTCAGAGAGACCGTGACTTGATACGATATTTTGGGAATGTAACGTCATTGACCTGACTAAGGTAAGGTTGCGATCAATAAAGTGAACTTTGATTTTTCTTTGCCTACAACCTACAATTTCATTTGAAATTTATTACCTCACAGCCCTCTCGCAACCTACGAAAGTCCTATGTTTACGAGATGAACAACCTCAATTGTAAGCGGAGTGGGCCCAGTGAGTAGGTCTTCGGCTGCACATTTGGGAGCCGAGTTCGAATCCCAGCACACACCTCTAACTTTCCTAATTTATGTGCGTTTTAAGTAATTAAATTATTACATGCTTCAACGGTAACGGACAATATCGTGAGAACTTTCTGGAGAACTCTCAGGTATAAGGGTTTATACCTGAGAGTTCTCCAGAAGGTACTTAAGGCGCGTGACCACCAATCTGCACGGATTCAGCGTGGTAGACTAGGGCCTAAAATCTTTTCATTGTGGGAGGAGACAACTTTATTTTAATCCCGTAAAGGCATAAAATAGTAGAAAAAAGTTATCAGATCATTTTGAATTCATACCTAACCTTTGTATGATGTAAAGTGGTCATGTATGAGGTAAATTGGTTGTCTTTTACAACGGACGACGAAGTCCAGCGTACAATTTCAGGGTTGCCCCAAAAAAATTGGTAGTTATTAGATTATTTCTGTTAACGAATTTGCCATTCTGTCGTAAGTAAATTTGTACTGTACGTCTAATTTCGTGCTTTGAGCATTACGTTGCTCTAGAAGCCGGTTATTGTCACTAAAATTTGATAGTAAAATTTGAGTAACAACACATAGGAGTAACACAACAAAAATAGGAGTAGCGTAGGCTCTACATCTCTCCCTATGATGAATGTGGGCGCCATCGCTTCCCGGACTTTAACGAAGATGATAGCCAATAGGGCAAACATATGAAGTTTATTTTGCATTTGCATAATTTTAAGTCAAATATCCTTTATTTTCATTTACCTAAGAACATAAACTGAATTATATAATTCTCGATACCTACTAAGTAATTCTTTTGCGATTGTGTTGCATAGAATGCTTGGAAGGTCAGTGGAGTGTAACTTGCGACCTGGTGACCTTTTGAAATCCGACGGTCGTATCAATCGACAACCCACCATTTCACTCCTGTCGTGTTTAAGACAATGCGTGTAAAAGTATTTTCATTTTTCGTCATGCACGACTTTCAATTGGTAGTATCGTATTAGAATTCGCTTCAGCAATTACCGTAATTCTTGTATTATTTGAAAACTTAATCCCTACTTCCCTACTTCCCTACTTCCCTACTATACTAATATTATAAATGTCAATGTAAGTTTGTTTGTTACGTCTTCACGCAAAAACTACTTAACGGATCCTCGAGAAACCTTTTACACATATTCTTGGAAGTGTTACAAGTAATATAGGATACTTTTTATCCCGACATTAAGCTTTGTTCCTTTGGGAGAGGGGATGAGTGTTTGACGATTTTACACCATAACTCCGACAAATTATAACAGAATTAATTAATTATTTTTGTACTATTGAGGTTATAATATGTGTTTAATTTTGCCCAAACTGTGGTTGGAGATAGAGGACAGAAATCCTCAGCGGACAGCAGCAAACCCCTCATTTAAGGCTTAGCGAAACTGAATACTGTATATTTTTTTAGATCTACAACTAAATTTAATGCCACATCAAAAAACAAAATCAAACGCAGGCGAAGTCGCGGGCAACAGCTAGTAATATTATAAATTAGGAAGTTAATCAGTTTGTCTTACCTTTTCACGCTTTAACTACTAGTCAATAATGTGATAAACATTATATAATGTAAAGTAATTTCACTGATCATTTGATTGTGCATCCGTCAATGTAAAACCAATTGCAATATTATAACTATCGTAATTAAAAAGCTTAAAATAAAACGTGATTAATACTTAAAATTGATTTATTTTTTACCATATAATTTGATTCTCAATTAAATAAAGCTAAATAAATTAAATATAGCTTTGCAGAAAATGCATACTGAATGACTTTTATATGACTTGTAATGTGCATACTCAAAACAGCATATTAAAAATTATGTATAAAAATCGCCAGTACACCATGATAAATTAATTAATTAAATTGGTTCAAAAGAACCTGAGAAAAAGTTAAGTCTATTATATAAAGTCTTAAAAGATTAAAAAACGAACATGTCCTATATTGTGCTTATACAATTCAATGATATCGAGACAATCTTGCGTATGCTAACGAATTTTACCGTATCGATGATTCTCGTTAATGTTTTTACATATCCGTGATGTAATGGGGATCAGTGCGATATGTGAGATGTAACGCGGGTCCAGTTTATTGCGTCACCCGTTTGTCAACGGTTTCCATCACGTCTCACGACTCTCGGCACTCACTGATGTTATTTAAAAATTTGCTCGCATTTTTATGTAAGAAAACTGCGTGCCAATCAAAACCAACTTAAACTGAACTGATCTAATCTTATTAATTTGTAACTGCATAAAAATATCTATAATAAGCATAGAAAAGTCATATCATACTACCTTTAGCTATTAAACTGTACATAGATAAACACAGCATAATCTTACACCTACAAAATGCATGATATATATGTGTCTAATAAAATCAAGTTCCGTGCAGTGAAGGCCAAAAAAGGGAAAAAGCAAGCAAAATATATCCAGAAACATTACCTAATATTAGTATTGACAGTGGCCCCTAAGGTAGGTAGAACCTGGATGTATCATATCAAAGTCATACAGGTACTATGAGGACAGATGGCCAATCCCATTAATGCAGCGGGATAAGTTCTTGGTACGACAACCTAGCCGTAGGCACTTGTATAGTTCGCCAACGTCTCATAAATTTCAACGTATTAATTAACGTATCGGGACAGTAACTGCCAAACTTCTATTGAGCTAGTCATATCAATTATCGTTTATCATCTGTAGTGATCGATATTGGAATTATATAGGCTGGCACGGAATGTCGCTTAAGTACGTAGTACAAGCTGTACAAGACATGGCAATATGCTACTATCGATACAATAGCGCTACAGTCGTTATACACTGCATATAGTTTTAACTCTTATTGTACTACTCTGTCTCTTTACTGCATCTCTGATAACTATTATTCCCAGAGAGAGTCGAGAAAGGTTCTGGAACTAAAATCCGGAAGGAAACGACAAACGGACGGTCGGATTCCGGAATCCGGGCGGTAAGTAACCTCGTTACTGAGCCAATGGGACCTCGTCACCTAACTTCGCTAACCGTCATAAACCTGTCTGTCCGAGGGTATCATAAACGGTAATAGGTAGAGAATGGAAAAATTGACCAAATGTGTATTTCTATTACCAAAGAAAGAAGAAATATTATTAATAGAGTTGAAAATCACAGGTGGTTCTAACTCTATGTAGAGTTTTATAGCACCTTTGGTTGGGAACTCTTTGTGTACAATTAGCCGATTTTTTTACCTCAAAAACCATATGAGGTTAGGTCAGATCAGGTATATCTAAAAGCAAAGTGTATTAGTATATATCGGGAGTTTTTTTTAGAGGTATAGAACTTCGAATTGAAATAAAACACAAGAAAATCGTTTTAATGTCCATCAATTTGGCTTTATTGGAAGGATAATTTTATGGCATTAATGTTTAAAAATGATTTCGGGCATGTGGCCGCCGCGGCTGGCTCGAATAAAGCCAATTCTACAGATCCAATTTTCAACCACTTTTTCGAGCATATGGGGCCGTATGTTGGCAATAACGCCACGAATGTTGGCTTCCAAGTCCCCTAACGTTTCTGGTTTGTTCTGGCGTAGACGAGCGACTTCACATATCCCCAAAGAAAATAATCTAATGGTGTCAAATCACACGATCTTGGTGGCGAATTGACAGGTCCATTCCGCGAAATTATGCGCTCATCGAATGTTTCCTTCAATAAATCGATTGTGACGTGCGCTGTGTGGCATGTAGCGCCGTCTGGTTGGAACCATAACTCATCCACATTCATGCCATCCAATTCGGGAACAAAATAGTCGGTTATCATTGTGCTATACCGGTCTCCATTAACGGTAACTGACTCTCCAGCATTATTTCGGAAGAAGTATGGCCCAATGACTCCACAAGCCCATAGAGCACACCAAACAGTCAGTTTTTGTGGATGTAATGGCTTCTCAAGGGTCTCATGTGGATTCTCTTCACTCCAAATGCGGCAGTTTTGCTTGTTGACGTAGCCATTCGACCAAAAATGAGCCTCATCACTGAACAAAATTTTGCGATGAAAATCAGCATCGAGATCAATCTCATTTTCGGCCCATACACCAAAATCACGACACATTGCATGGTCTCGCGGCTTTAATTCTGGATTTTGTAAGGTCGCAAGCCAAGATCTTTGCGCAAAATCTTCCATAAAGTTGATGGACAAAGCTCCAATTGCTGTGCACGGTGGCGAATCGATTCATTCGGGTCCTCTTCAACACTTTGCTCTACAGCGGCAATTGTTTCTTCGGTGCGCACTATTCGACGTCTCTGCGGATGCGTATTATCACATAGAGTAAACGTAGTGCGAAAACGATCTATGGTTAACCGAATTAATTGCTCTGATGGACGATTATGTCGACCATAAAATGGACGGAGCTTGCGGTAAACTTCGCGAATTTAACCATTGATTTGAACCATTATTTTCGAAATAAATTTGCACGATTTGTAAGCGTTGTTCTTTTGTCAACCTGTTCATGATGAAATGGCAAACCAAACTAAATATTAATCACTTGACAGCTGACAAAATGGCCGCCAGTTAAAAAAGTGATGCCAACTTAAAGTTCTATACCTCAATAAAAACACCCCTTATAAGCAAAGTATTGATGTAGTAGATTTATGCTAAGCGTTTTCTGTTGCCATCTCAATTCGAGATTTTTACAATTAAGAAGCTTGCAATATCTAATTTTTAGTATAGCAACAACATTGATCGATTAAAATGGTAAATCACGATAAATCGTGTAAAAGTTTCAATTGGTCGAAGAATGTATGTTAAAGAGTATATTCCGCTATATTGATGCGTTATTATTTAAATAACTCTCTCTATTAAATACTTTTAAAGGGTTAGTTCGTACATATTTTTTCAGTATTGTAAAATTATGGTAAAAATTTGCTGACTTAAAATTAATGCTTTAAAAGTTGATCACACGCTAATTCTAAACCAGAAGCCCGCAAGTTTGTATAACTTATGATTAGTATCTTTTCCATGCGATACGAACTTTAATCCGCTAATCTTAAAAGTTATAAAACTTTTTAACGCAGTTTGGCTTTGCGTTCTCTTTAACTTTTATTCTTGCTACGTCTCTTTTAATGTTTGTAATATTGAATGTTATAATCCCTTACTTAACTTTAGTGTTTGTAACCCACCTGGAAGTTTCGATAAAAAATAAAAACGAAAAAAATAAAACTCTTCTATATATTATAATTATACAAAAACCATCGGAGTATCATTACGTGATCAAATCAGGAATGTGGAGATCCGTAGAAGAACCAAAATTATGAAGGGCCCAAGGTGCTGGAAGGGCAACCTTGCACCGGTAAACGCAGCATTGGTAGACCCCTTACGGTGTGAACAGATGGCATCAAACGCGCCGTAGGGAGTTACTGAACCCAAGTGACACAATACCATGGTATTTGAAACTCCCTATAAAGAACAATGGACGTCCCTTAGTCGACATGATGATAATACAAAATACCTTTTTATACCAATTATATTAAGTACATAATTCAGGTAAAGCCTATGATTCAATACTGGACTCAAGACTGAAGCAAATATGTATTAACAATCATGAATGCATTCACTCCACATACAATTTATCGCTATTGCTTCAAGGTCCATACTTGATACAATTTTATAACTGCGATAAAGAATTCACTGAATGGGGCCTTGAACATTTTATTATCTGTAGTAATTGTTGCGATTGATTGTAATTGACATTAAAAGCGCATGCGAGCTGCCAAACCTCGGACTTCACATCTTGCTTCAATCTTCTTAAGCTTCTTATGTAATAAAAATTTATTAAACTCCTATATAATGTTAAGGGACCTACAAAACATAGGAGTTATTATAACTTTCATTACTTTTTAAGATATATTGGCACATGTTAGAATGAGGACACAATTAGGTACTAGGCACCAGTGGCGTGCATAGAGGGTATGCAAAGAGTATGCAGATGATATAAAATGAACAAAATCTCCAGTACGAGTTAAAAAAAACTTAAGGATAGGCATTGTAAGAGTTATAGAAAGCCTATCCTAGAATATGTGTAACACTATATTGTACAGGATTAATCTAATAATCCTCATAGCGTATCAAACAATATTTTTGCTCTAAGATCCCGCAGTGTTTCACGTACATTTACGTAATATGTACCTTATAAACCTAAATCAGTGGAAACTGAAAGTTGAGGAGAGGTTGAGAAGTGGAAAAACACCTGTGAGAAATAATATGTAGAGATGACTGTACATTACTAGATGTGTCCTGCGGCTTCGCCCGCGTAATTTTGGGAGGCAGCGTGCTGCTACAGTCTCTTGATTTTGAGATTTATTCACAAAAATTTTATTATCTTACGTAATTTTTTTTTAATGAAAGTATACTATGTTATTTCTAATACCTCTAAGAATATGTATAAAAAGTTTCGGTTCAGTAGTTTTTGCTTGAAAGCGTAACAAATAAACTTACATTCACATTTATAATATTTGTAGGGATAAGTAATTACAATTTTCGTTCCTTGAGTTTTAAAATATTACAGATTTCATAACGACATTGACAACTGTTTTGATAACGCGTGATTATATAACGTAGCCGGTCGCCGGCCGAAACCAAATGTGGTCTTGCGTGATTGTCGGCTTCTATTTGTAAATGATAACAAAACCATTTCTTTATAACAACACTCGATTTGTCAATGAAGTTTTTTAGCGTGCGAAGATTGTTTCAAGGTGACTCAATTATGAAACATAATTATCTCATTATATTAGGAATAACGAGTATATCCACTCTGGTATTATTTAAAATGTGAGAGTATTTTGACTACATGTAACATGCCGCTTTGGTTTTAAATGAGAGGGCCCGTGTTTCATCCTCGTCAGGGGTGCTTTTGGAATTTATAATTTATCATTTATTTTCTCTGGTCTGGTCTGGTGGGAGGATTCGGCCGCGGCTAGTTACCACCCTACAAACAAAAACGTGCCACAAGCTGAATTATGGGGTAGGATTAAATAAAACTGCCATAACAGGTTAATCCATTATTATCTAAGACTGCAGCATCACTTATCAACAAGTGTGATTTCACTCAAGGTCAAATTGTAGTTACTGTTGCTGAAAGCGGTATTTATTTTTTACAGATAAACCAAACGCAATGTCTTTTTATAATTTACACTCTCAAGCCTTGCAATATCATGATAAAAAAGTCGGATAGGGTCCTACGTTGTAATAATATCGATAACCTAGGAGCTAATTCTTATAGCAAAAATGGCTAAAATAGCTCTATTTTAATAAAATAGAAATTGCAGATGTTATGGCCCAATTCCTACAGCACGCACCTATTGAATGTGTTCGTAAAGCAATATTTTCCATGCTGAAAATTAGATTCTTAAGATATTTTAAGTATTGTAAACTAAACTAAACTGCGAACAAACGTTCTTAACAGCACACTCACACAGATGCACGTACCGACGAGGCCCTCAAGCTTAATACCCCCGACTAAAATCCTATGATAATGGCTTAAGGGGCAGCACTTTTAAAACTTGTTCCTTACATGCTCTGCAAAATGTTGCTCTGTTTAAAGGTGATTGCTGGTGGCTAGTGGAACATGTGCTTACTCCATCTTATTACTATAAAAAAGGTATAAGCTAGGTAAATGTAGGTAAAAGGTAAAATATCTCTGAACCCTTTTGCAGTCAGATGACAAAGAAGATTCGTAAGAACAACTACGTCAAATCTATGTGCGCTTTACGTCTCTTTTTTTTTCACTCTCCAGGTTATGAACAATTCATACTCAATAATGATTTCCATCATTAGCTAAGTCTTTTGAAATAAGATTTTTGTATAAGCACATGCTTAATATCAACTTTGAACTCATTGAAAGGTAGTTAGTTATAATGAAGCCAGATCAAAGACCCAAAAAACGCACACATAGGAATCCATACCCACCCATATTTTAATAGCAATTTCCTTTGCAAGCTCATGGGTAAATATTCTCAAAATACGCTTAAGCTGGTCCTTAATATAATGCCCGCAGGTACAATGATAAGAGTCGGTTTTATAGAGTTATACCCAGTAGATAAAGTATATTTCTTCATTCTTTCACTTCATTATAGCATCTAAGGAAAGGTAAGGTAGGTAAGGAACTCCTTCTTACTAAAAAGGAAGCTGTGTTGCATTCAATTTCTGACGACGACTATTATGAAACAGAATTTTGTAAATTTTAATAAATAGTCTCATTTATGTTTATATTAATTAATATTTTATAAATTATTACCCACATAATTGATCAAGAAATATCTACTCGTACGCTCTTCCGTACTTTCTAAATAATTTATTTTGATACGATTTATATTCCATACCATCGGTTTCCCGTGACTTCGTTCGCGTACAATTTGTTATAGGTAAAATTTTCACTCTCTTAGGAGAAGTAGTAAATCTAAACTCATAGGTGCATTAACTTATATTTAGGAACTAGCGTACCCAGCCCGCTTCGCCGGGCTAGATTTTAGCTTTATTTTATTTAAACAATAAACTTACATCATTAAATTTTTAATTTAAGTCTCATAATATATTAAATCATTCATTTCTCTCCGTATTCATTCTCTTCTATTCTCTTCTCGAGCGGGTGAAGATCATTATCTACACCCATGTACACCCAGCAATATCATCATAGTAAATAAAAGCTGTATTTGACAGTTCAAAAATAGGAGTGCTCCGATCGTCACCAAACTTTACAGATTACTCGCCAGGTCAATCGGGAGCTTCCCTGAAAGTTTTATTGAAATCGATCCAGCCGTTTCGGAGCCTATACGGAACATACCCACACACTTTCTCTTTTATATCTATAGAAGAAGATTGGGTCGAATAACTTATTGCCTATCTTAGAGGTTCGTGTTATGGGCAAGACTTTGTTCTAACACGACGTTTTCACTATATCACTACTGAAACACAGTTTATACTAGTTCAGTAGGCAATGAACAATTGGATTGTTTTACAATTACACATAGGTATTTGTGATGTAAAATGTACCTAACTTATAACTAAAACACAAATAATACAACTTCACAAATAATTTGTGAAGATTTTACGTATTTGTAGTTGCTGTGTGTCATCATCATCATCACATCAATCCATTCCCGGCCCACTACAGATCACAGGTCTCCTCCCACAATGAGATGGGGTTAACCCCATCTCATTGTGGGAGGAGAGGAGTAATCCAGCACGTTGGCCCAGTTCGGATTGGTAGACTCCACACACTTTTAAGAAAATTATGTTGCTATGTGTACAATATACAAATTAATTATATCATTAAATAAATAAATATTTCACTAGCTTGACATGCTAAATCCTGTTTGCAATCCCTCAATATTTTTTTCCAAGTTGGAGACATGTTGTACCGACCCCTCACAGATATGATGATAGGCACGAAAAATAAGTCTAGGCTTCGGCGTCGTTTACGTAGTTCTATTACAATGTGTAAATGAATCTTAAATAATTGTATTAAATTATCATATAATATAACAGTTGGTATGTAGTTCAGTAAAAACTAGCTTAAGTTTGGCGTCTCCTTACATAAGAGTTCAACGCGTTTAACGGTTCTCCATAAATTTAAACTAAATAAAAGCAAAATACTCTTACGTGCACCTTGTTATTCATTATGTATGCTTTAATTATTAATTGTGTACTTTATTTGTAATGTTGCTCGTGGCAAAGGAGGTTTTGCCATACAAAAACAACTTTTCGTTACAATTACAATTAATAAAAGCTTTCGCAATTTGTATTCATCGCTGTCATTACTTTGGTTTCATGAGTTTTGTGACAATAAGTATGTTGATTATTTCAAAAAGTGGCATGGTTACAAAATCACATATCATTTATGCAATGACGATTGATATAATTTGATTGCGACATTGCGTTCTGAATGACTTGCAGGACGCCATTCATAATAGCTGTTATAATCAATGAGGTGAAAAAGAAAGTAACATTTCGTTGTTAGAATTATAGATAAGGTTTGATGTTATGTTAAATAAATCTAACGGTTATTTTCTTACGAGTTTGATTCTCTTATATTACAAAATGAAGAGAGATCCGTTATAATCTCAAATACTAGATTTATTAAATACTTGCCCTTATTTTCTTTATCATAAAACCAACTTTACTTAAACTGCCAATAAAACTATGACCATTTTAAATTTGTCCAGGAATTTCCGAATTTAATTGTTTGTTTCTGTGCGTAATTATTTAGTCACTAAACTTTATAATAAGTACTAGATCAAAGTTAGGCAACTAAATCAATAAAAGACGTTATGATGAAAAAGTGACGAGACGACGAAAGAATAGCGACAAAGATGGTTATTATCTCTTGTCCTCATTATCTCACGACATAACGGCAAACATCTACATTACTTCTTCGCTGGCCTTGCTTTACCTCGTTATGTGAAAATCATATAATACTAGGAAAAATGATTTAATTTTACGGAAACGGAATACGCAACGCTGTATTGTTTAAATTACTTGTATTATTATCAATTGAGATCAGTTTGTTCTTTTCCCATAAAAATAGCCATTTTGTACATAACATGTGTTATAAAACAAAAAAAAAATAATCACCAATACCTGGAATACCTACATATTTATTAATAAAATATAGTCTGAAACTGCTCAGTATTATTTTCTTCGTATAATGTTGAGAAAGTTAACGTGAGAATAAGATTAACTGCGAAACTAAAACTGTTGTAACGCATTAAAATAATAATGTTGGTATGTATTATATCGATGAATAAAATGAATTCGCAGTTAGTTTCTATACTCACGTAGTTAATATTTAATTTTTTAAGTTATGTGGTATCTAAGGGCCTCGCGGCTTAGTATTTTCTGAAGCGATTAGTGCGGGGTAGAATACATCGCCAGTATTTTTCTTTTAGCCTTTCCAGGTTAAGTCCTCCAGTCTTGGCAAGGGTCGTGTATACTTGAGACCGCGCTTGTAAAAAAAAAAAAACACGCATGAAGTGCGGGCAAAAGCAAGTCTATCAATAACTTTTTTATTAAACTGACATACGTTGGACAATTCCATACTTATTATTGTTCCATTTTTTTCTCCTCGAACAACGAAAATTACAACGCACCGAGCTTCTATTCACATATTGAAATAAACCACGAAATATTTCTATAACCTCATAAAACAGACCCAAGAGAATTTGAAGTTCGTCAAAGCCAATGCCTAAAGCAAGCCCAAGTACGTAGCTTGCCGAGTTCTAGGTAGGTCAAAACCTTGGCGAGAGTGTTGTGAATACTTGGGTATTCACAACACTCTCGCCAAGGTTTTGGGTCCCGTACTCTCGCCTGCGGATTCGCCAGGCAGAGTTTTTAGTGGTTGAAGCCCCCACAACCACACCTTTTCCTCCAACGGAGTAGAATGTGTCAGGTATTTCCTCTGTATAAAAAAATAATTTGTTTATATTTGAAAGGATGCATCAAAATTGATTGTTTTGGATAACAGGGACCTATCAAGTTGAGTGATTTATCACTTAGGGAGGTCGGCGACTTTTTTCAGCAATTCCTTAGCACCTGTCGTACCTGCAAAACTTGCAAAACTGTTTGCATATTAGTTACTTTTACAACGCATGACGGAAGTAATTTAGTAACAATACACTTGCATAGCATATTGCATCGCGTCTGTATCGATGTTGTTGCGCGATTGTAGCGATGCAAAAACATAATGATCATATGTTAATCTGTGTTAAGCCTCATGAGTCTGTAATAACACCGTCTTTCAAACTGGAACAAAGCATTACAACAATGCTACTTAGCGGCAGAAATAAGCTTAGCAGCAGAAATGGCGGCAGTACTACTCCGAATGGGCCTTGTCATAAAGGGCTATATTACTATTAAAATGGTGATTATTGCAGCTGTGTCGCTACTAAATCGCTACTAAAAGTCCAAGTGGTTGACCACCCTATATATAAGTACGGTTTAGTTTAAATAAAAATGTTGCGTGTGAATAAAACTTACTAAGAATACGCTTTGCATATTAGGTGCGAAATTTCCACAAGCGAAATGATGATTTCTCTAGATGAGTCTGTAATGAGTTCCCATTATTGTGCGTAAAACTTTCTCTCGATGGTCATTGCCATAGTGCCATCCACCTCAGTTGACAATAGGCAATAATAATATTATATGCTATTGTATATAACGGTAGTAGTAATATTACAGTAGCCTGCGTCAGGTAAATTGGGTTCGTATTGAGTTTTTTGTAAAATATAAAATACTCAGTTCCACCCCAGATCTAGAAAACTGGCGTTGTCGTCTGTGCCCCTGAGACCACCTTAAACCGTCGATCACGGTTTTTATAAGGTGAAAGCCCGCCAACCGGAATTGGAGCAGCTTGGTGTTTTTTAAACTATCGCTAACAAATAGACAGTGTCTAATTTAAGCATCTCTTGGCCACAACTTGTATAAAAATTGGCAATGCAATGTAAATAAATGTCTTAAATAAACGTCACAAATCGTTTTGTGCGCATTTAATCATTTACAAAAGAATCAGGAGGCTTACTGTCATTGCTCTAATCAGTATTATTTTAACATTATTGGGACTCTTTTATGTCAGAAATAATCCTTATTTTAGGGACTTTGTTATTTTAATATTACTCTTCTTTGAACGATGGTAGGAGACCCGTTCTTTTTTTCACTACAAGTTAGCCCTGGATCTCACCTGGTGGTTATTGGTGATGCAGTCTAAGATGGTAGCGGGTAAGCCTTTACGGAGTAAGACTGTTAAAATAAACCCATACGCCTAATCGGTTTTTACGCTATATCGTTGTACTTCTTTTTCGGTAGGGTGGTAGCCACGGCCGAACCTCCCACCAGGCAAAAAATAAAAGCCATATCTTATCTTTTGATTTACACTAATTTATAGCTGTTTCAAATATTTAAGTAGTTTACAAGTAGTAAAAATAATTGACCGTAACGATTTTAAAAAGTTTTTTTGCGGCCGGTCGACATTGCCGCGTTTTTGCGTTTTTGTGTTTAGCACTAATTGTTATTGTTACGCTGTTGGTACAATTTGCTTGATGTACTCGCGATTAAGTTGTTCACTAATCACGATATTGCCTCGACCTCTCTGGCGCAGTGGGTGGCTAAGCATCGGGCCTTATAAGTGGTACGGCTCGAGTTCGATCGCCGGCAGAGGCAATTTGGGAATTTTCTTGTCTAGTGGGAGGCTTCGGCCGTGGCTAGTTACCCCCTTCCGGAAAGACGTGCCTTAAGCGATTAAGAGTTCCGAAATGATAAAGTGTTGTAACCGATTAACAGTATGGTTTTAATAAGAAAATAAATAAATAAACTATGACATAACACACAATGCCATCTAGTCCCAATGTAAGCATAGCTTGTGTTACGGGTACTAAGATACCTGCTGAATAAATTTATGAATAATACATATAAACTAGCGGACCCTAGCGCCATCTGTCGGGCTGATTTGTGAATCTAAACCATCCAGGGTGCCACCCAAACGCATACCGAAAAATTCATTCAAATCGGTCCGGCCGTTTAGGAGGAGTTCAGTGACATACACACGCACACAAGAAATATATATATATAAAGATAAAGATACCTATAAAGATAAACGCCTAGACACTGAAAAACATTTATGTTCATCACACAAACATGTTCTAGTTGTGGGAATCGAACCCGGGGCCTTTGAGTCCAGGCTCCAGGAAACCAGGGTTACTACCCACTGCCCCAGTCGGCCGTCATAACTGCCATACTTACCCCTAACAGGTTATCCCATTACTATCTTAAACTTACCTTACCATCCGGTGTGATTACAGTCAAGGGCTATTCTGTCGAGGAATAGAAAGAGATATTTAAAACTTTTAAAAGGGAAGGAACTGACTTTCAAGATACTGGTCTCCTAGTTTAAAACTCAGGGCTAGAATGCTTATGTAATAATCGTAACTAAATGGCTTAAATAGAAAATAGGTAGGTAGGTTGCCTGGTAGAGATCGCTTTTAAGCGATAAGGCCGCATATTGTACCTTTTCTTCTTTATTTTAATTGTGTATTTTTTAAAGCTTTGTATTTGGTGTACAATAAAGTGTATTTGATTTGATTTGAAAATTAGAATTATAATTATCTATAGTAGTATTTGAAAACTGAAATTTTGTATGATATGGACATGCTCAAATCAGGAAGTACCTGCCACATCGTTTAATAAAAATAGTTTGCTCAAGATATTAGCGAATTGAGGAAGGTAATCCATACAAATAAATCTAATTGAAGTATCGGTATAAAACATTTAAAAAGTTCAGCATATATTGTCATTGAAAATATGCGTAAATTAAGTTTTAAGAGAAAGTTCGTCTTAAATATAAAATATTACCCTAACTTACCCAACTACGTAAAATTACCACTCCATATATTTTTTTCTATATTAAGACTGCTCCTGTACCTACCTATTTTGTTACATACATATCTAATTATATTTTTATATTATATTCAACCACCTACTTCGAATAACACTTTCACCTTAAGCCATTCATTAATATAACCATATCCGTTCTCAATTAAATCCACTATTAAGTTTGCATTTTAAGTACCCCATTTTATTATTCAATACCACTGGTATTGATTACCTTGGCCACTGCAAAAAACATCGTGTCTACTTTTAATATACGTTTTTAATTGCAGTATAGAAAAGTGTTACTTTTATTTTCACCCTTAGCTTGTTTATATACTGCTGGTACAGGCTTCCTTTCAGAAGAGGAACATTTGTACATTCAAAACTTAAGATCTGTGGATGACGATGCTCAATAACGTGCTGGCTGCGGTTCAATCGTTTCGCACGAGAGATCGCGCGGAGAAACGCCCAATGATCGAAACAAATGTATGGACCCGACGGTGTGACCTGCGACTAGGCTACCCCTAGGGACATTTTATCACATCGCGCGAGCGACGACGATTGATGCAATTTTTCAGCAAGACATTAGGGGGCCTACCGTCGCGTCATTAGTATATTTATGCCAGTTTTTTTAAATCCTATTACATCCCAAAAATAAAGATTATAACCCTGAAACAAAAGCGAGAACAACATAAAAAGACTATAGCGATAGTAGTTAACCAAATGAAGAGTGCAATAGCTATATTCTATTCACTGAGAATTTCTTCACAGAAAAATCTATGCCAGCCATTGAATTGAATCCAGAATATCGAGATACGTAAGCGATTATGAAAATAAATGGACTCGTGCGATGTAATGTAACTCCATCAGTTAATATTTATTTAAAATAAGTCAAATTCGTGAATTGTGTGTGCAGAGTATAGAAATGGAGCGTAGAATCCTAGATTCACCTATTACTAATCGCCCGATAGTTTTGTACCTGCCATTGATTAAATTTAAACAAGGTGTTAAAACACATTCATTAGGTTATACCTATACGGTTCATGAATTTCTCAATTATAAAGACTAAATAATGTGTTCCAGGACTGTTTAAATTTGGAATAGAGTATTTTGCTATTCACTTGAAAATTTTCTGATAGCCGACTACAGAAAACAGACTTGAAATTTTAATAATGGCTGTAATACCTTGTCTTCATTATCATCATTCTCAGTCTATTACTGACCGAAAGAGTGTTTGATAACATAGACCCATGCTGCTCAAATTCTTGTTGGTAGGCCGTAATAAAATTAATTTATAACAGAGATCGTCGGCTGAACGTGCTAACCGATGCACGTTGATAGACATCGTTGTTGTGTCTATTTCCGGAATGGTACCGTTTTTTTTACAGTATGAACCCTATACAAATTTTGACTCGAACGGATCACGAGATCAGTAGTTGAAAATGAAAACCACTAACGAGGCTATCCAATTTACTTTATCACATCTTATCAATAGAATCTGCTTACCTAGATAGAGTCTCTCGAAAAACATTATTGACGTTCCAAAGAATCTTAACACTAGGACCTACTGTACTAGTACTAGAAATAAACTATAATTTTTTAAAAAGAACAATTTTCGATAACATATTATTGTGCGTTTTTTACTCCGTATCACGATTCCTTATTTGAGATTTAAACAAGACTTGTTTTGCTGAGTTTATTTTTCAGGGTCTCTCTTCGAAAGTCTCAACATTTTTTTTAGCATTATTTTATAAATCAGCCACTAAGATCGTGAAAGACGCATATCAGTAGTAATGTTATAAAGCTAAAGTGTGTTAGTTTGTACGTTCGAACGCATTAACCTTTGCAACAAACAGCTGTTAAGTAATATAACTTAATCTGTGCCATTGTGTTACATAGTACGCGTATTGAGAAAGGTTATATTATGCACTATAGGAACTTATAATTAAATCATTGGGGATAGGTTATTTAAAGCTTGTTGGTAAAAGGTTTACTATATACGGGGGTATAATGGGGATATTGCTGTATTCATAATATTTAGAGAAATAGCTGTACAATGTTATAATAAGGTATACGCAGTGACAACCATGACATCAGCTATATTCAAGGTCAAATGGGCTCACGGATTTCTATGGTAATAGAGAAAAAGATTAAGGTCACGGTTAATATTACAAACTAAAATTCACACACAAATACTGGGATTAAGATTTTTTGAGTTACTTTTATATGAATATAATTAATATTGTTTTGAAATTTAATGTAGTATTTACTAATTAAACTTTTTATACTTGTCTGTTGTTCTAGCACACTGTTTTCTAGGTCCGTCGGTCCATCTGTCCGTCTGTCTACAGAGGGATGTATCTCACGAATGATGATAGGCACAAAAGTGAAATTTTACTTATGAGACTGAAATTAAAATGGTTAATACTATGTAGTATTCCATATTGCACCTGAACCCTACGCATGCCAGTTCTACTAGTACAAAGCCGGTTTTTTTGCTACATAATTTGAAGGAGTTGCGTTTTTCGTTATGAAATACTAACGAATGTAGGTACTTTAAAGCGGTGTCATTCGTCATCGAGTCTCGAGGCTGCTGTTAGAACTGTAACAAGGTGGTCAGCCGGCGCTGTCTCTAATCTTTCTATTTTCGGAGTGCTGTTCCACACACTGGTTTTAAAGGTGATCGCATATTACCTATAAATCCGTACAAGCCGCATGCGATGCATTTTGTACATGTTACTGTAGCCTTAGTGTAATTTAAATGTACTTAAACTTTATAAATGTGACGGTTTAACTTTAATCCAAAGCTAAGTTTGTCAACTTTTGGGGGCACTGAGTACTTGGTATTTGTAAAGTTTTATTTATTTATGGATGATTGATGGACGATGGGGTCCTAAGGTGCTGAAAGGGCGACCCCGTACCGGTAAAAGCAGCGTTGGTCGGCTTCCAAAGAGATGAACAAATGACATCAAACGAGTCGCTGGGAGCTGCTGGAAAGGACCGTGGATTTTGGAAATATTGGACCGTAGAAAAGTCCCTACAAAAATCTATGTCTAGCAGTGTACTTCAATCTGTTGAAGTGATTAATTATGGTTTTACTATATTTGAATGTATTTATTTTATTAATACACGTTTGACCCGTTGGCTGACTGTTTGACTACGGATCAAAGCAAAGCTGCTACTATTAATAAACACACGAAGGGTGGTTTTTGCGATTCAAGCGGCAATGTATGACCGAAGCAACTGAATTAATAATCAAGCTTGTGTCGGTAAGCGCACACACATAATCTGTATTTTGATGTCAATCAATCTGCGGCTGCCCCTGTTGCTGCGCCCAATGCGAGCATTTGTTTATTTATTATTATATACCAACTGGTTCCATTACGCACCTACTCTGTTAGATTGACGTGAGTTAAAGCTAACTTTATTTTGAAGCTCATTATTCACAATAGTTACCTAATAATTCACTCTATTTAACTCATAGAAGTTGAATCGTTTTAATTTTAAATTAGTGGAGGCCGAAACTCTAATCACAATCGCCGCTTCATTGCAGACAAGCGCTAACTTGTAATCTAATACAAATAAAATTTCACGAGAATGTTTTATAGTAATAAAGGTCTAGTTTGAAAATTAATTAGGTGTAGTTGCCTGTTTGTTCCTTAATCCTATTGTGATGTTACCTTTGTAGTTCAAGGTCTTCTATACAATGTGAAATAATAACATAATATAATTAAACATTTTAATAGGTATTACATATAATAAAGGAATTCCTGACCACAAATCTAAGAATTTGGTGAGAAAAATTGTTTAGCTTCTGCTCTATGTTATCAGCGCGCATAACCAACCTCGAAGGTAAATATTACAACAATGCAATTAACGGTTCTGGTCTCGCTGCCTAACTTGCTTTTAATTACAAATTTGTACCTTCCGCCCTTGTTCTGAGAAAAAATATGAACAATAGAAGTGGTAGTTATTATGTTATCTCATTCGAGATAGCTGACGCCGTGCACGGTCACTCTCTGCATATGCGGTCAAGGAAGACAGTTTGAAATGCCGCATAGCATAACATATATGTGGTGATTTTAAAAATAAGCTATGTTTCGTATTAATGAAGATTTTGTTCATCAATTCGAGTTGACCTTTTCTGAAAGTTATTTTTCCATTATATTATTATATTTTATGAACGACAGGTAACTTTTGTCCCTTTCTGTACTCATTGCAAAGTGTATGCAAGCTTTCATGAGAATCTGTTTAATAATTCAGGCCTGATAGTGTAACAAAAAAAAACACATTCGTATTCATAATATCGGCCATCATAAAATTAATTACAAAAACTTACTCCGTGCGTCACTCTCTAACCCAAATTTATTTTAGCTAGTTGTAGAAACTTTTTAGTGGATCCAAAGTATAGCAAATTATGTTCAAGTACTTATATGATATATTTGAAATATGTTTTGTTATAGTACAAACAAAATGGATGGGTAATCATTAATCAATTTCTTTCTATGCCTATAAAATAGTTCTAGCATTGTTGAAGTTTTATTTTTATATATATTATAAAATAACACTCCGTTCAAATTTCTCACGTCAAAAAGCGCGTGCGACGTTATATTGTACAATACTGGGTGTTTCCTTGAGTAGGTAAACTCTACACTTTCACCAAGTGAAAAACTCTCGTTACCTACTCCATTATCAATGATTGTCATTTTACCGCATTTGCATATTGTACGTAATTATTTAAAACTAGTTACGCATTCGCTTGCATGCTTAATGGAGATTCAACATATTTTGAACACATCGTCACTTTCCTAATTTATAAATGAGTTGGTAATAGAATACGTAATTTCATTTTTTTTTACAGGCTTTGTATTTCTTTCTTGATTTTTGTTTATTAATACTTAGGCGGTAATATACCAAGTATCGACCGTGGATTTTCAACCAACATATCTAGAGCGTTCTAGGCGCTGTGAAGACTACAATTATTAGCTATAAATTATAAATATCAACAAGAGTATCTAAAACAAGTTTGAAATGAAACATGTTTAGATATCAAAATCATCAATTTAATTTTACAAATTATAAATTTTAATAATTTAATCGGTGTTTTAATTTAATTAAAATCTGACGAATTTCATAATTAATCAGTACGGATATGGATTATATTTATTATCGGTTAAGTTATTTTTTTTATAAATGGCTTACGCAGAGTGTTTTACGGTGTCTTGCATCAATTACAAACTCTGTTTTCCTCGATGAAACCATCGTTGAGATAATAGGATGCACATGCGTATTTCCTGCGCTCTTGCCAGGTTTTTACCCCCGTTCGTTTATGGTGGGCCCCATCATCCTCAGCAGCATTGCCTTTTTGAGTAGGTATTGCATGCATGGCAGTTTTTTTTTTTTTTTTTTATTAACGATGGGCCAGCGCTTGACGACAATCATGACCGTTAGAAAGCAATGATGAGGTCTAGGTTGGAGCACGCTTGCCTAGAAAAAGCCTATTCACTCTAGCTTTGAAGGTACTCAAATAATACGTGGCAGGAAACACAGTTGCCGGGAGGGCGTTCCACATCTTAGCGGCACTTGAACGTGGGAAACATGGATAAAAAACGTTTCGTGAGTGTTGATGGAATATCAACCACATAAGGATGCCACCGCTCACGGTGTCTCGCTGTTCTTTGGTAGAACGGGGAAGGAGGAACAAGATTTGTCGCCTATAATTCTCCTAGTTTGCTCTCCTTTACGAGAGCGATGTGTCACTGACTCTTCCATATCACGCTTCGCTCCCTGCTTTACGGACATCACGTCCTCCTAAAACTATAAAGAGCGTCAAGATCAGTGCATTGTTAGAGCCGGCATCAAGCAAAGAAACATACATACATTCTCATTTCAGTATTATTATAGATGTATTATATTTACCCGGGAGGTGAACAATCGCAGCTTTTTCCCTGAGGAGTATAAGATGTTATTACCAATACATAATGGAACCGCAGGGCAGTTTAAAAGAACATTAAATAACTTCACTCTGAACAAAAAGTATGTTTATTAATCTTAAATGTTTGCCTTAGTTTTGTATCCATACCAAATATTATGATGAGAAACCTCGCATTAACTGAGATTTGTCTTGTTGCCACAAATGAAAACCAAACTTAAGAATAGTTTATTAATAGTTTAGTTTAGTTAGCAATAGTTTTATAAAAATTATGTATTATTAAAGATAAAGAAATACTTAACGAGATCCATTGTTAATACTTTTTCATAGTTTGTCAAAATAACTCTGTATTATTATGTAGAGATATATCTCCACATAATATAGAGCTTAGCTCTATTGAGCTCTATATCTATATAGAGCGGTTCTCGGCATAATTTGTATGTCGAGAATATTGTATGTTGAGAACTGAACGAATAAGGGTCGTAATATCTTGCTGCAGTAATTTTAACTAACTGAGCTTAGCTATAGACAGCTACAAGCCCTTTAACGCATACTTCCAAACAACATTTGTTCGTGACGTGTAACAAAAAGTCAGCTACAACACATTGTTTATGAAGATATTCTATATTTAAAGGCGAATCAAGGGTGGGTCGTTGGTTAGTTATAATTTTGAAGCATGAGGTACATGATACGTCATTTATAGTCGATAGTACGCAGTAGAGTATATCACTCCTATCATTAAGTAATATACAAATCGTTGCATTAGTCTTCGAGGCTTTATTTATTTGTAATTTATATAAATAATAACGTTAATTAAATGCCTATTCTAATTATTAAACCACATATCAAGCAGCGTAGGAGATAAATCTTGAATACATTAACCGCGGTATGTGCCACCCGCTTTTCGGATACCTTATATTTTGTAGGGTAACCGCATCTACTAACTACTCATTGTTTTTATGGTTCCATATAAAACGAATGCTGTTCGTCTGTCAGCAGGCAATATCTCATGAACCGTTATTGTTTGTTGTGTTGTTGTTGTGTTGTTTGGTAGTTTCAAATAGTAGGGTAGTTGTAATGAAGAACAAATTAATATTTAAAAAAAAAAATTAGGAAAACAGTTGATCAACCAGTTGAACAGGGAATTAGCTAATTGCACAATTATGAATGGAATAGTCTATACAAGGCACAAGACAAACAAGTCCCCGAGGACTCTTGTGTGGCCTCGGCATGGTCATATTTGATATAGCAGGCGCGGCATGTCATGTCGACGCAATTGCTCCCATTTACTGCTAATCAGGCGCGAGCACTTTAACGAACTATGCTAATGTACACTCCCCAAGTTACCATTCGTCATAGACAAGACCAGTAACGCCCGCAATAAATCAAAGCTATTCATTACTCGCAGCGCATTTAACGCTAAGTTTGTCATACAGATTTCTAAACATTTGACTCGTGAGTGATGCAATTAATTTCTCTACACATTTTTTTTATGTAACTGGCCCTGCCAGCCAGCCCGCCGTTTCGCTCGCGTGTTTAACACGTGTACCTTCTGTATCCCCATTGCCCTTCTAAAGTTCAAAAATAAAGCCAAAACAACGTAATACGGTTCACAGCTATGATATTTGTAGCTGCATATTACCTAAAATTACATAAAAAATTTGTGGGCCTAATACGAGCGCTTAAAGCAGTATAACTCGTATTTTATATTTTGAATACCTTAAATTAAGACTATAATTGTAATACAAGAGCCTGTTTTTTGTAAGTCTCCTGTTCAGCTATTCCAGCAATAATAAGTTGGAGACAACTTAGCACGCTCCCTGAGGCATGAGGGTGGACACGAGCACTGGATACTGCCAATATCCTAACTCCACTCTGCTACAATTCAATTGTATGGTATTACATCACAATGCCATTATGTTTTGGAGAAATTCGGTAAGCATTGAATAGCTAATAAACGTTGAAACTTATCATACGTATTTGCATATAAATTATAAATCATTTGCATATTATGACCATCTATAAGTTACTCTGACTGTGTTATCACGAAAACATTACCTCATGACATGTACCGACACAGATTAGATTACTGAGGCGGGTCACAATCGATAGTATGTCCAGTGTGTAACTGTAATATGACTATACTTAAAACTAATAAGTGGTTACTATAACATGTGCTCGTTAATTTCGTATTCTTGTTCAAAGAGCAGGTTAAAGAACTGGTTTTAAAAAGTGGTTTTCTTATAAAATAGGCCGTTGAACTTTTTATTCAAAAGAATTATGTAATTCATCACATAATTTGTTTTCACTTGGCCAAAGGGCCTAATTCAATATATTTAGGAAGTAATAATTCATTTTCGCCAAAAATTCATAGCGTCTTAGCAATGTGTGAATTCCTTTGATTAAGGCTTTATAGTATTTTTATAAAACGCGGAAAAACCCGCTGCGCAAAGCTTGTTTACTATAAGAAGTATTCTTTCGATGAATTTAAGTAGGTACATAATTTCATTTCATTTATTAACATTACATTTCTATGTGATAAATAATTAATCTTAAGCCGTGAAGGATGTTGTGACCTAGTTGCTGTAGCGTTATAGGTACCTTTAATTGCGATTTTTATTAAAACTCGTATGTATACAAGATAAAAGTTAATTTTGAATAAATTATTTCATTAATCAAATCTAATTGATTAAATTAGTAACAGTTCCCACAGCTAGAATAGATTTACATGATTATATTACATATTGTAGGTATATGCTTAGTTAGATACTTATTATAAACATCATTATTAATAACGCGCAAATATATCCTATACGCCATAAACATGCATCTTGAGTAAACGATTCAGTAGCCTACTGAATTCACTAAATGTATAATCCCTAAGTATTTCATTTTATGTCGTCCCGATAGTGTTAAAAGTATTTATGCTAAACGTACTATGGTGAAAAAAAGCGTTAAATATTTAAAGTTGTAATATACCCTTAGAATGTGTTAATTTAATAAATAAATAAATGTTGCCATTGTATGCAAAATAAATTATATCGAAATTAATTGTAATTGAATATCACAAAGTGAGATGTTAAATTTCGTTCTATCATGCAAAGACAGTCCAACCTTTGAATCGACCCTGACGGCTGGAATGATGAGATATTTCCATGCAATTTATTAGTAGTTTGTTTTTTAATATGTTATCAATAGACTGCTCGAACGCTGATCCGGAACAATTTTATACTTACTTAAAAAATTTATTAAATAAATTTTTGGGGTAAATAAAAGGTAACGGTTTACAAGTTTTTAACCAGAGTAAAGTCGTGAAAACAGCTTTTTGTTTATTATATGACTAAATCCACTTTGTGAACTTTAATTGTAAATCACATTAACTGAGTTCATTCACCAAGCATTTTCTTTAGCTCAGCCCGTCCGAAATTATTTCAAACTTTACTGAGTTGCGTAAATTTTAAGGCTGATTTTTTGTCGCTTAATGTATGGATCTGTTTCTCTTTGAGTAATAAAATCGCAACACGACCGCCGAATCGTCCAGTGACTGTAACAGATGTATGGAAATATACCAAGCATGCTATTTATTTAAATTGCGCGTCGCGATTTGTCCCGAGGAAAAAAATTTTTTTTTTTGATATCTTAGATACTATATATAAACTTTTATAGCCCTATAATATTACGCTATAGTGTTCTTAACGCTAACTACCTCACAGTTCTGCTAGAAGCTTTTAAATCTTTCTATGTAAGCTCAGAACTACGTCCCCTTAAGGTGAAGCTGACATCGACCCTCGTGAAATAGTTACACAATTCACTTAAAGCAAAAAATGTAAATTGAAATAATAATAATAACGTGTTCCGCATGGCCGATTATGGTTTCAGTGCACGCAAAATCTTCAGATAATATGACCATGTATCTCATCAGTACTGTTTTAAATAAGGCCACGATGGCTGTGATTCTCCATAATAACTTTCCGTGACGCCTTAAATGCTGTAGGAATTTTAAAGGGAAACATACCTCTTAGAATATAGTGTACAAATACGAAAACTATTGAAATTCATTCCCCTAATCGGCGCGAGTATTTTTATTGATTCTCGTGTATGCAATATTTCCGTTTAAAGAAAATATTAACGCGTATTACGGAATAATTTATACTATTACTATTATCTGTATATAGGAATGGGTAATTATTTAGACGCGAGCTTCAAGCTTATTAAGACGTCGAATGAACCATCGAAGTGTTTTATGTTCTGCATTATTTGCAAGCGGTACTGGAAGCGGTGATAGCCTCTATTTATATGTAGGGCTCCGAACTTCACTTTCTTGGGGCTGAGTTTGAACCCCCATGTGAAGTGAAGTTGAAGTTATGTGAATTTTTTTATCAGCTATCAAATAAGGGGTTGACTACCCTTCTTATTATGTGAGGAGATCAGAGAATGGGTTAATAATAATGATGTAAACAAATTAATAAACATAAATTAATGAAAACGTGCGTTTCATCTCTAATAAAAAATTATTCACCTACAAACATTTTAATCAGGTTTGGCCTTAACGAACACGTTTTGGTTATAATTCTCATAAAATTGATCGATAGTCATTCAGTTGATGTACTTTGCCGGAACATCAATATGCAAAGTAGGAGATGAGACACAGAAATTGTAGTTATAAGAAACACAGCTGAGGTTATTATTGCCATGGTTTTTTACGGTTTTTTCTCTAAAAGAATTGATTCCGGTAAAAGTATTGGAACTGTTTTTTATATCATGGATACTGTAATCCCTTCGCCATAGTTGCCCCTTTCCATCTAGCCTTATGTTGCTAGACTTCACTTTAATATCTTAAATTTAAATGAAATTAATATGTTTGACCAAAATAATGCTTGGGAAAATTTTTTTTGAAATACACTTTGTGGTGTCTACCATTCTTTGGTCGAAATGTATTTCATATTTTTTGGACGGGATTGTCACTTAATTATTTCTATGGCGATACACGCGATTAAGGGCTATCCAAGAATACTGATTTTCACGCATATTTTTCTTATTATTAATTTGTTGACGTGTTCATACGTTTAGTTCCGGGTTTTAATGTGTTTAATGACGGTAACGTAGACACGAATTTGGCTCCAAAATTACTAAAATTAAGAAAAGTCCCGCTCACTCTCTCTCTCTATTTAGTCGGTCCCTCATGACTGAGGATCGTATTTACTGGTATGGCGAATAATCTTGTCATATAAGATCTCGCTCGCTTACGTCAGCTTCAATGGCACGGTACGGAGTTCTCTGAAACTAAAAATAAATAAAAATATGTTCATTGTATATCATCGAATCTATATTACTTTCAGGAAGAAGCAAAACTACAAATAACATTTTCATAGCAAAAAGTTTATATGTACTTTTAATATAATAATTTTTATGTTTTTTTTTGGTCGGGGTCCTGTTTGTTTCTGAAAAACTGAACTAGATGTATGATATTTAAACAATTAAGCTCTTATCGGTTTATACGTGGCATCGTACCGTAACGCCAAATCGCTTGGCTGCACGTCTTTGTATGCAGGTAGGCAGGTTATAACTAGCCGTAGCCGAAGCCTTCTACCAGACTAGACAAGAGGTAATTCGAAAATAAAAATCTCCCTAAGTGCATAATAATAGGTATCGATCACGGTACCTCACATTATTAAGACGACAAAGCTCCCCACTGCGTCGTGCAGGTGTATAAAAACTGAAAAGTTTAATGAGTGTTGATAGAAAAGAATAGGAACGACTCGTATTTTTAATAGCTTCTCTTGTTTATGTAAAAGTTTCATAAACTTTTCAGGTTCACGCTTCGTTCCGTTCCAACGTAAGTGGTAGTTATTTTTATCGATCTCTAGGGCAGCGATGTTAGTCACGCGCTGTAGTGAAAGGTCATGGGATCGATGCCCGACGTAGGTCAATTTGGGTGTTATCAAAGTCAAATAAGTCAAAGTCAAATATATCTTTATTCAAATAGACACATAGATGGCACTTTTGATGCGTTATTATATACAAAATGTGTACATAGCAGTGAGTAGTGATGGCGATAACTACAATCGTAAACTTAAAACTAAAGCTACGAGGGTTCCAATCGCGCCCTGGTCTAAGAAGGAGCCCACAACAAACTTAGCCGGGTGTTCTTTTTGTTATCACCATCTCACATTGTCATTAGAAAATATTTAAGAAGCAACCTGGTTAGAGCAATTGTTTACACCCAAGCTTTTTTATCGTTTACGTAATCCTTTATACTATAATAGGACGTTTCTATAAGCTTTCGCTTAATACAAACTTTGAACTTCTTTAGTGACATCCCCAAGATATCAACCGGTAATTTATTGTAAAATTGTATACAATTTCCTTTAAATGAATTGCTTATTTTGTGTAGTCTAGTGTACTGCACTGCAAGTTTATTTTTGCTTCTAACGTTCAAATTATTGCAGTCACATTTTCTTTTAAATTTTGATATATTTTTGTGAACATACATTAAATTTTCAAATATGTATTGGCTATAGAGTGTCATTATTTTAACATCTTTAAATTTATCTTTCAATGACTCTCTCGGACCCATTTTATAGATCGCACGAACAGCCTTGTTCTGCAGCACGAAAATAGTGCCAATATCAGCAGCATTACCCCATAGTAAAATTCCATATGACATAATGCTGTGGAAGTAACTAAAATAGACTAGCCTAGCAGTTTCTATGTCTGTCAGGTGGCGTATCTTCCTTACAAGGAAATCTATCAATCACAAACCACATATCCCTTCAAAGTTAACACACTTTAATCTTAGACTGCATCCTCACTTCACGTCAGGTTAGATCGCTGTCAAATGGTAGCATACGTTGGTACGTACGTTTGACGGCCGATTGGCGCAGTTTGCAGCGACCCTGCTTTCTGAGTCCAAGGCCGTTGGTTCGATTCCCACTACTGGAAAATGTTTGTGTGATTAGCATGAATGTTTTTCAGTGTCTAGGTGTTTATATGTACATTCTAAGTATTTATGTATATTATTTATAAAAAATATTCATAAGTCATCTTAGTACCCATAACACAAGCTACGCTTAAATTGGGGCTAGATGGCGATGTGTGTATTGTCGTACGTAGTATATTTATTTATTTATTATTTATTTATTTATACACTAGTCCATATAGATAGTCTTTGTTTTGGCTTCGCTCGCTCGGGTTGCGAATTTTTATAAAAGATCACTTTTAGTAATAATAAGGCCGCCTTTGCACCTTAGCACTAACTACTATTACAGTTGTCTTTGTATTTTCCTTCTGTGTTTTCCTTGTTTCAATAAAGTATTTATATTCTATTCCATAATAGAATAATAGAAAAAAAACCAATTCAATCATTTAATTACCGTTTGATTCATAACGTACCTACTAAATGCCCGTTTTCCGCAAAAGAAGAAGCCGGCAAGAGATCCGCACTAGCTCTTTTTCAAAATCATAACGTTAATAGCAGTAGGTATAGTGAGACATAAAAGCGAATTTAAACCAGGATCCACTCGTAGCCACTAGATCAACGGAGAAGTAAAGGCGTTGTTTAATGAGCATGTTTTCAAACGAACTGAAACTAAGTAAGCGTTACAACATAATTGACTCAGCGAACCGAAAAAACAGTGCTAGGGATAGGTAGGTACTGTCGGAAATTGAGCAGTTTCCCCTAAAAGACTTTAGCGACGGACTAACGATGACGGAAGACTAGCTTAAATAAATAGGTACATTCTTGTATCATCAATAGCATCAATGCTAACATTACCCTTATATATTATATATCTATTATATATCCTTCTTTTTGTAGTAATAATTGACGCAATTACTCACCGCATGCTAATTGGCAGTGGCATGCACTTCATACATGCACAAAAGCACTGCCTACCCTACAAATTTTGTATAACTCATATATGCGAAGGATTTTCCCATTTTATGGCATCTTCCTTTTTTATGCATACCCTGGTCAAAAATACTGTGCACGCCACTGCTAATTGGCAGACCATCGCATGTGACCAACACTTCACAGGGCATGTGAGGAACATGTCCTGTGTCCATCAACTTAAGGCGTATGTATTAAGCCATCGTCCGCGAAGTATACACTGGGTTCCCCGGACGTCTTGTAATGCCAACGAGAGGGACAAGCCGTGGTGCTTTTTAGTTCGAGTGTTCGAGGGGGAGTCCTACATAACCTCCTTCCTGCCCAAGGGACGGTAGAAGACATAAAGATTTTCCACCACGACAAAATAATATTAAGCCTCATATGCCTGTTATTACACCGGCACCGGAACACAGCATTGCAATAATGCTACTTAGCTGTCACTAAAAGCTCTTCGCCTATTTAAATCATTTGTCCTGGCTGCCAGACAACCTACGGTCCAAAGCGGCTAAACATTTATTTATTTATTTATTCCCATCTTACATTTTTGTCATTACAGGAAAAAGTTATCCTAATACGACAATGCAGCATGTTATGTAAATTTTAATAATATATATAACTATTGCCCGCGACTTCGTCTGCGTTTGATATTGTTTTTTAAGTATTCAGTATCGCTAAGCCTTAAATGAGTATAGTAGTATATATATAACATGTGACTGTCAATTAATTATAGACAAATAATTTGCAATAAAATAAAATTGCGACTATAATTAAAGATATAAGCTATCCTATCTCTTAAGTTGGACCAGACTGCTGACGGTATGCCAATTTAATTTAAAATCGGTTAAGTATAATAAGTTTAGGAGTCCATTGAGGACAAACATCGTGACAGGAGATTTATATATATTAAGATATATATATAATATATATAACATATCATCATTCTCCTGGCGCTATTTGGAATCGGCCCTCCTGATACTTGTCCGCCATTTAATACGTTCTTGTGCCATTTCTGGTGTTAGGCCCAGAGTTTTCATGTCATTGAAAACGGTTCTAGTCCGTAATAATTTTTTAAGGTTTTCATACTCTTTGAGTTCCCCAGAGATGTACCTGCTAGAAAGGATTTTTTAATTCACTGCTGGATCAGACCTCCTCTCTCATACAAGAAGGGGTCTTTAGAGCATAGTTCCACCACGCATGTGTGGTGAATTAATCCCTTGGGATATCTCAAATCCGTGACTTCCTTCGCGTACATTTTTTAAAGCCTTACAAGGCAAGTTTGGGAGGGGGTGTAAGTGGGCGTGGCTAGTACCAGTAAGCCTCCCAAATTGCCAACCTCACCTGCACGTGGTGCACCCTGCCGTCTTACCAGCGAGGCTCTGGCGACCGACAAGTGGCGGTATAACCACTTCGAATTGGCTAGGCTGAACAAATCGCACAGACCGGTATCGGGCAGCAGCGACGCCAGGGCGATCATTCTAGCCCTGCGATGACCAACCCGCCTGCCCAGCGTGGTCATTATCGGACATAACTTTAATGGGAAGGAGAAAAAAACCACAGCCCCTAGTTCCCGGCGGCCCCGCTATTCCTGGCTCTGGCAGCGGTTATGGTAACGGCGGTGCAAGGGGTGTTAAGAATCACCGGCAGAGATACCGCTGCCAACCTTGACGCCTTGACCTGACAACATTTTAACAGTGCGTGTTGCCAGTGATGATGGACGTTGGGGTCCCAAGGTGCTGGAATGGCAGCCCCGAACTGGTAGGCGCAGCGTTGGTCGACCCCCAACGAGATGGACGGACGACATTAAGCGCGTCGCAGGTAGCCGCTGGATCCAAGCGGCTCAGAACCATGGAATTTAGAACTCCCTACACAAGACCTATGTCCAGCAGTAGACGTCTATCGGTTGATATGATGATGATGATGAAGGCAAGTTTTCAATTCGAATCAGTAGTTCCTGAGATTAGCGAGTTCTACCGAGTGTTATACTCGTATTAAGTATAGAAGTATAGATAATGGAAAATAATTCATGTTTCTAAGTATTACCGCACTTTTACACACAAACATTGACCCTTATGTGAACTCGACGATCTGCTTATTGTAAAACAACATCGTAGTATTTTGGTAATATATTACTAACATATTCACGTATGCTGTAATTGCACAACATTGTCAAAATTTGCCTCCGAATTTTTCATACGCACGTATGTTTACTGGATAATAGTTACTATGTTTTATGGTTTATAGTTGAAAATCGTGTGTGATATCTTTATTAGTGTCTGTGGTGTGGCGACCAATTATGGGAATGTGGGACGCGGAGTTTGATACGTGACCGTGTCAGATCGCCAACTTATTTATTGACAGACAAAAAACTACAGACGCACAGAAAGTAAAAGAATGGCATGCAAAAAAATTATGCCTGTTCCGGATGCAATTCATTTTATTTAGAGTTGATAACTCTCGTCTCGTATAAGTCGTGCGTAAGCGCAACTTAAAGCATGATATTTTATTCCACACTAGCGTTTTCCAGCAACTTTGATTTACTTTCGAACGAACGTATCGACTTAAGGTACGATAATACTAGTAGTAAGTATTAATGTTGGAAAAGAGCAACTGCTGAGTTGGTTGCCGGCTTTTCCGAAAATGTGTTAGAGTCACTACAAACAGATAGACTGATCTTTCAAAAGTGCTATAGTAAGTGTACTTGAAATAAAAGAATTTTGAATCTTCTCTAATATTAACAGAAAAAGTCTGTCGTAAATTTTATTTACGTGGATGATTACAGCATATCTAAGAAAGGTATTTTTAATGAAGTAATAACTATTTAAACTCTTAGCTTTCTTATTTGTTGTCCTAAAACAAAGATGATATAATTATCATAATTTTAAATACTTACTTATTTAACACATAATCATCGTCACCGAATGACGTCCACTTCTGGATATATGTAGGGAGTTCGAAATCCGTAGTCCTGGGCCGCTTGTTTTGGCGGCTCTACCGTTGTAAGTATATTATAGAAGACCTTGGGCGGGCGCATTTGATAAACGGCCCATAAACACCGTTCGCATTGACCTCCGCTTGAGTTCCGTCCGTTATGTACTTTGAAACTTATGAACAATAATTTTATAACAATAGCATAACAAAATCTGTAACAAAACTTATTTGCTCATTTCTTACGTGCTTTGTTTACCATCTCCTTCTACTTGCCCTTGACACTATACTGGGTTGGCACAATCATTTTCCTTCTTCCACTCACTTCTACCAGCCTTCAACTCCAGCATATCTTCTTCCACGCTATCAATCTATCTATTTTTTAGTTTTTTCTCCGCTCTTTTGTCATTCACTTAAAGTGTAAATAAAAAATGTACTCAGATCAGAAATATTATAATATTTACTGGATTTTATAAAAAAACATTGGTTAAAGCAATTCTATAGGGCAAAGAGTAGGAAATCTAATTCATGAGTAGTTATTTCCAAAATTATATAATTTTTAAAGAACTATAAAGATATTATTAAAGTTTATAAACTAAATGTTCCAATGTCGTTAAAACATAAGTTTACACGGGGGTGCATTTCAATTGCTCTCAAATTATTTATCATATTTTCAGTCATCGGGCAATTTAAATTGACTTTGATGATAAAGATACCTTAAATCTATTTCGTATTGATAATAAATCATATACTACGAGAATATCTACATCGTCATCTGGCCCCAATGCAAGCATAGCTTGTGATATAGCTGATGAATATTTTTGGAATATAATATTCATAAATACTTATAATATAGGTACAGATAAACATACAGACACTGAAAAACATTCACGTTCATCATAATTATTTTTCATTTCTGGGAACCGAACCCACGGGCTTCGACTAGGCTGTCAATCCATAAACATTTCATTTACTCAATTTATGGTATGCGTCTTCAGGGATACCATTATCGCTGCACTGTTAATTAAATAGAAAGAATTAAAAAAAAAAACAAACCTTTCACTCCCAGCGACGTCATCTTATGCCGCAATTGCCACTGGCTATTGTCGTAAGCCATCAGCGCTGGGGCAATATGAATTTGTAATGAATTTGACAGAGTGGCGTGGCATCTGTTTAAATGTATACTGTCATCTTTTCTCATATTTGTGTCCAGAGTCTTACAACCTTGTTACCTTTATAAAATAGTCAATAGGCATCTCATTTAAGCTAGCGTATCCTATCTTGCTTAATTCTACCGCAAAGCAGCATTGTTGCAATTCTGTGTAACGGTATGAAGGGCGTGGTTGCCGGTGTGATTACAGACAAAGTCCCGAGGGTGACACCCTGCAGGACGTGTTCCTTGCATGCCCTGCGGAGTGGCGATCTAGTTATATGCGACGGTTTTCAACTTTCCGCCAATAACTACTATACAAAAAACATGGCATCATTAACAACATCTGTACATTCATCCATGTTAGATAATGAACAAGCATAAAAAAAATCGCCCCTATAATAATATTAGTTATGATTCACTAAACAGTAGGTGTAAGATAATATATAAGCTGTTATTGCCAAGTCAAACCTATCAAACACGTACTCTTAAAATATACAAAGGCTAACGTGATTACAGATTAGGTGATAGTAATTGCCTCATAATTACATATCGGTAGACCACTAGTTAGTCCTCGAAGAGTGACTGTTTCACAGCTCAAACAAGTTAATCAATCAAAATGAGTACACAATTGATAGGGAGTGCCAATTAGCTTCCTAACAAAACTGCAGGCGACTGCAGTTGAGAAATATTTCTAATGTTCAATTGTCTTTCTGATTTTGTAATAAGATATCGCCAGATAAGAAACTGTTTCTAGGTTACGTGACAAAAACAGGTCTATTTTTTATCGGAGGCGTAGAAACAAAAAGGTTTTACAAACAATTTTCCATGAATTTAAATGCTCAAACAAAATATGAATCGATTTGATTTAGTTTATTTTTTCCCAAACTGAAGAATACGTTTTTTTTTTTTTAATTTTTGTAACTATCTAAATTGAAAGAGTTTTTGCGGTTACAAACAAAACAGCTGAGTTAACAAGTCGAAACTGATTTTTTAGCTGACTGAATAGTGGACGGTTTTCAATTTGATCTGTATGTTTGTAGGTATGTTTGTCGATGCTTACTTCTAACTTTGTATTGATTAAACAAGGTCACGTAACATAGGGTTGCCACAAATGTGATGAATCTTTGGTATCATCTAGGTGGTAACTAAAATTGTTGAAGTCGTTAGCGGGCAAGTCTTTTAGTATAATTCTAAATTGGCATAGTTGCAGTCAAGTTAAAAGACCGTTCTGTAAGTTTTAAACCAATCGAACGAAGAATAGCTTAAGTCAGAAGATCTAACTCGCATAGAAGAAGCGAGAGAAACCATCTAAACCGCGGTGCGTATAAGAGAGGAGTCCTTTTTGGAGCCCACCAGTGCGTTACCAACAGTATGATATTAATAGGCTAAGAATGAAGCTGAGATCTAAGTTTGCAATTGGCTAAAATTTGACCATCACCTTTCCTTCATGGATCAAAGAACACGTGAAGCCGTGAACACCGGTTATTATTATTGTCGAACAATATTAGTAGTAGGTTAAAACACTCTCTCGTAGAAAGGCAATAAAAAGGCAACCTATGCCCAGAACAGGATATTTTTTGAGCTGATGTTGACGACCGGCCAGTAAAAATAGGACGAGAATATACATATCTATATCGCGGAAGACCCATTCGTTAGAGAGACAATATCAAAGCAGTCACAGGATACACTTGGAGGGTTGCCATTTACAGAGCACAGTAGAAGCAAGATGAAGAAGGTTTTGACCCGAAGATAAGTACCCAAATAAGTCTAGTAATAACCCCGGTGCGGGTTGCCATTCCACCACCTTGGAACCCCAACGTCATCGGTTCTCCGAGCTATGTGCCCCGCCCATTGCCACTTCAGCTTTGCGACTTGTTGATCAATGTCGGTAACTCTAGTTCTTCTACAGATTCTTCATTACTAGTTTGATCACGTAGAGACTCCTAACATAGCTATTTGCCATCGTTCGCTCAGTGTCTCTGAGCCTTCCTTCGTGTAACTTTTAATTATATGTAATTAATTAAATAGTTATGTGTTGTATAAAAAACTTGATAAAAAAATTACCTCATCTAGCGTGAATCTGATTGGTCTGTTCCTATAAGTGCCCGCCGAACTTTAATGAGTTGAAATTTGAAACCCATCTATTGTTTTATCTTTCTGATGTCTAGACAGTAAACTCGAACTTCTCCATACGTTTGTTTACATTCCTGGCAAATCTTACTCCTAATTCTATAAGTGTTACGTGACTCGCCATAACAGTCTCAGACCCAATTCACACGAAAATGTTCACACATTACTCCAATTACTTAATTATTATTTTATCTTACCAATTTCATGTTATGAAATCAGTTTTATAATACACAAAGAAATTAAAATTTCTTGTAACAAATTCTCTTCTTTATCATCCACGTCCTATAGCTGGGAACAGGCCTCCGCTCTGCTAAGAGAGAGCCTATTCGCTGCGCCGTGAAGTATGCAGATAAGTGGCTTTTAATGCCTGTAATACGGTGGTTACCACTACAAGTTAAACCTTGACTGCAGTTTTATATAGTAACGGGCTAACTTATAAGAGGTATTTAATATAACTGACCGGAACACAGGAATGCAACTTGGCGACAGATATAAGCATGGCAGAAGTACTTCCCCGGACTACGGCAGATAAAAAGTAGTTTCAACGCGACCTCGTACCGAAACGCTAAACCTCCCACCAGACCAGACAATTCAGAAATTACACACAGCGTCTTCCCTTACACATCGCTTACCGCTGCGCTAGGGAAGTCGTCAGACTCAACTTTCTGTCAAACAGTAATAAAAAAAAAATAGAATGTAATTAAACAATTTCTCGCACGATCCGGCAATCAAACCCACGCCTTCAAGGTCCGTAGTCTAACAGGCTAAGCGCTAAACCATGAGGCAGCCTGTCATCATCTTCATCATCATATCAACCCATTACCGGCCCACTACAGGGTACGGGTCTCCTCCCACAATGAGAGGGGGGTTCAGGCCGTAGTCCACCACGCTGGCCCAGTGCGGATTGGTGGACTCCACACACCTTTGAGAACAATATGGAGAAATCTCATGCAGGTTTCCTTACGATGATTTCCTTTACCGTCGAAGCAAGTTATATTTACTTGGTTAAAACGCACATAACTTGGGAAAGTTAGAGATGCGTGCTGGGATTCGAATTCGGCCTTCCAACAGTTTAAATGAAACGTAAATAGCTAAGAAAATAATGTGCTTTAAAGTCAATCAAGTAAAAATAATTCGTAGGATTCGGGAGGAAACATTAACTTAATTAGGTACTCAAGGATGTAAGCTAGTAAAAATATATGTCAAAAAAAATTAATACCTGCAATGACTCATTTTCGGAAATTGAATACCTACGCAAACAACGGAATTATTATATTTACTATTACTAGCTATGCCCAGGGCCTTGTATGTATTTTTTTTTTAATCTTGTTACTCTTTTACCATGCATATAAAGTTCGGTCACCTTAAACCAAACCTTCCCAATCTGTCCACTGAGCCACTTCCATATACTTATTTAATCAATACTTAATCACAGTTTTATGATTTAAACGTCAAATCAAACTTAGGTTCGATATAATAGGTAAGAAAAAGAGTATATGCAATACATTTTAGAGCGATGGTTTGTTAAATCTCGTATCGATCATTAGTTTAGCCTGAATAAAGAATGCAAGCTATCTCTCCTGTCAATTTGGATGTTACTGATAGAGCTCAATAAATTGCGAAGCTAAAGTGGCAATGAGCGAGGCACATGGCTCCAAGATCCGATGGACTCTGGGGTGCAAAAAATGGACAGATGCAGCCAGTGGCGTGCACTTCATACATGCACAAAAGCACTGCATACCCAAATTATTGGATATAAGTCGTATTGGAGGGAAATTTTTCCATTTTATGCCATGTACCTGCTTTATGCATACCCTAGTCAAAAACCCTGTGCACGCCACTGGATGCAGCACAAAAACTTATGGTGCATGTGTCCAGCTGACGGCTCCAGCCAACCAAGTAGGGAAACTGGCCCAGGAACAGAATAACAGAGTACAAAAGATCAATTTGGAGATCCCTACAAATATCGTGTAAAATCGGTTTGACAAATGAGCTGTCACTGATAACAAATAAACAAACACATAAATGACGGCCGATTGGCGCAGTTTGCAGCGACCCTGCTTTCTGAGTCCAAGGCCGTGGGTTCGATTCCCACAACTGGAAAATGTTTGTGTGATGAGCATGAATGTTTTTCAGTGTCTGGGTGTTTATATGTATATTATAAGTATTTATGTATATTATTAATAAAAAATATTCATCAGTCATCTTAGTACCCATAACACAAGCTACGGTTAAATTGGGGCTAGATGGCGATGTGTGTATTGTCGTAGTATATTTATTTATTTATTTATTTACATAGTATCGGTATCATTATGAGGATATGGAGAAAAAAATTTTTTTAGGTTGTGTAATTCGTTCAAAAACTCAGAAATTTGAAAAGTTGACCTTATTAGAGAAGAACAAAACTTTAAAATCACTCATCCGTTTCATTCAAATAAAAATCTATAAAGGGGTGGAAAAAAAATATATAAAGTTTTCTATCTCACTCTGTCGTATACATTTATGTGTTTGTGTCTCAAATGACTTATTTTTTCGTTTCATCGAGTATGAAATCACAACGATTCTAAAAAAGTTTCACTTTAATAAGGATTTATTTCTATCCTATAGGACCTCTGCAGTTTTTGTTTTTTTTTTATAGTAGTTAATAATTATTGATAGAACGAGCTAATGACCCACCTGAAGGTAAAAAATGTAAAACCATCGCCTTAAACAGAGCAACGCTTCGCGGGGCATCCAAGGAACGCGTACCACAAGTGCCGTCATCTGTCCATCAATCTGAGGCGTAGGTGTTAAGCATCTCTGGCCTAGCTCTATATGTAATAACTTACGATATCCAATAACTTATAAACTATCTCTATAATAGCTTATAAACTATCTGGGAATCATCAAAAATTTCGTCTGCCGGAGACCGAGTCTAGGACTTCCTTCTTTTAACACCACAACGCCCACAATATCGACAATGTTTTTATAACTCGACGTGTTTCGAAATAAGTTCGTTACCTAGATTAACGGCACTTTTATACAAATTGCCAACTTTACGTTTGAATTGATATAAATTCATGTTCAATTTATACTTATTCGGAAAATGTCATAAATGTATAAATTAATTGCAGTTTCAAAACATTATTTATGTTATTAGTCCAAAATTTGAATGCTAATTTGTTGGAGTTATGTATATAAATAAGTAACACCCTAAACTTAAAACCTAACTCTCGCAATCTAAATTCCAGTGCCCGAATGAATAGTGCCCATTGCTGTAAAATATGTATGTAATATTTTAGATTATTAGTTCGCTTGAAGATTTCCATATCGCTATCAAGGACAATCCGTATCTAGGTAAGACACTCACTTTGAACGCATTTAACTCTAATGATCTAAAAATATATACTACAATATTCATAATAGAAACAGATATTTATTTATTTATTAGTAATCCAACAGCGTTACAAACAATTTTTGTTAAGGGTTTATCTTATTAGTAAAATAAGGCCAAATCTAGATTACATATATAAAGCAATAGGTACAAGTACAAAATATACAAAATAATCAGTTACGATATTCACAACAGCATGATTGGGTGTGAGTGTGCGTAAGTGTGTGCGTGTGTTCGTAAGTGTGCAAAAATGAATGATTTCACATCATTTATTATCTCTCGCGATGCAGTTTAGTAGTTTATTTCATTCTTCAATTGTGTTTTCGATAAATGAAATATATCAAGGTTTGGATAAAATTTATTATAGTTTCTTGCCAGACGCAATATTATAGAATTCTGAGCATAATTTGTATTTGACTTGGGGACAACCAGTAGGCGCCGGTGACGTGTTCGAATCGAGGAGGCATTCAATGAGTAGGCTGACAGTAAGCTGGGACAATTTAGTTTGCCTGAATACATATATATTTTTTTACGAATAAGCTTTTATAATACTTGCAAATAAAACTGCCTCGTTGGTTTATTGGTAATTATGTTCTACTACGGATCACAAGGTCATGGTATCGAATGCCGGAACGGGCAAAAAAAATTAAGGGCATTAGGTTTATCTGGTAGAAATATCACTACCGGCCCGGAGTTAGGAAACTGGCGTTTTCCACCTCAACGCCTCGGAGAGGTAATGATAAGAGCCCACAGCACCGTATTGGAGTAGCGTGGCGAGATCTTTGCTCTGAAACCTTTCTCCCACGAGAGAGGAGATCTGTGGCCAGCAATGAGACTTTAATAGACTGGTGTTGAAGAGCTTAGAAATTTGATTTGGGTATTATAAAGAAGTGTACCGATTCTCAACTCACCTTAAAAGCAGGAGTTGGAAAACATATAAAATGAGCCTAAAGCTCCATGTGTATATAAGAATTAAAAATAAAGCTAAGAGTTTGTTTGATTGATCGCGCTAATCTCAGGAACTACTGGTTCGAATTAGAAAAATCTTTTTGTGTTGAGTAGTACATTTATTTAGAAAGGCTTATATAACATTACGCTCCGACCAATAGGAGCGAACAATGAAAAATTATTTCTATTGAAAGCTTCTGATCAATTATTCCCCCTTAAAAGTTCTAAAAAAGTACGTGACATCAATCATGTATCTTTTAAAGTTGATTCGCCGACAAAGTCGCGGGTAACCGCTAGTATTCCTAATAGTTTTCAACGTATTACTTACCAACTCATGAAGTAATCAGAAAATCGGGTGCTATATGGTCCAAATATGGACAGTTATGCTTAATATATTATTTATAACATTATATGAAACGCGAACTAATAGTTTCATAACAGCTTTTATAAACAAAAAACAAATATTAAATGGTGCGTGGCACTTTATAAGTATATTTATGTGAATTCTAGACGTGCCCTGCGGCTTCGGCCGCGTAATTTTGGGAGGCACCACAAAATTACATAGTCTATACCTATAGTCATATATGAGATTTCGAGATTTTCGCACAAACATTTTGTTATCTTTTTTTATCAATGAAAAGTTTACTATGTTATTTATAATATCTCCAAGTATAAAAAGTTTCATGAAGATCGGTTCGGTAGTTTTCGCGTGAAAGCGTAAAAAACAAACATTCACATTCACATTTATAATATTAGTAGGGATAGGGATAGATATAGTAAGAAGTGTTACAGTGAGGGCTTAGAAAATGTAAGAATTCCGTAATGTGTTATAAAGATCCACCAATCCGCACTGGGCCAGCGTGGACTACGGTCTTGAACCCTTCTCATTGTGAGAGGAGACCCGTACCCTGTAGTGAGCCAGTAAATGGTTGAAATGATGATAATTAATGTGTAATAAATGCAAAAGTGATTCTGCCTATTTTTACAGATACACTTTGCTATGCTTAACCAGATGGAAATATCTCTAAACGCACGTGGCTTCGAAAAGTTACAATTGCGTAATGGAAACCGGAGATCGCAATAATGCTCGCGCAGTTGTCAAAATTCGGCGATAATTAAATTAAACCCAGTAGTTGTCGCCCAGTGGTCAAAATTCTACCATAATTAATTCTATTGTCAAAGACTTTACTACTATAACCACTGATTTAGCACTGACACTGTTGACAATATCCCTTTTTTTTCAAACAAGCTATAATCCAAAGAATGATTGATGAAGAGTATAATATATGCGTGTGTATTGATTTTTATAATTCTTTAAAGCATTTGTTATGCATAATTTAAGAAAAATGATAGTATTCTGCACACCTTCTCTATATAACCTTTTGACGGCCGATTGGCGCAGTGGGCAGCGACCCTGCTTTCTGAGTTCAAGGCCGTGGGTTCGATTCCCACAACTGGACAATATTTGTGTGATGAACATGAATGTTTTTCAGTGTCTGGGTGTTTATCTATATATTATAAGTATTAATATATATAATTCATAAAAATTATTCATCAGTTATCTCAGTACCCATAACACAAGCTACGTTTACTTTGGGACTAGATGGCGATGTGTGTATTACTATTGTCGTAGTATATTAATTTATATATTCATTTATATATTCATCCAACCTAACGAAATTTTATACTTCTATACAATAGTTTTTGCTTCACGTATTAATATATAATAGATCTTTTCCAGGCTTAACAGATTTCATGACATGCTCACGTTTAACTGGTTCGGGTCAATGCCTGCCTTAACAGGTGTGTCATGTGTTATTAGTGTCATCACTGACTGTCATGTAGCGGACGTCATAATACGCATTATTTCAACATTGAATTAAATTATTTTCGCGGTAACATTTGAAATTAATCAAATGTTTTACAAGAAAAATATTTAAGAAAGTTTACTTTATTGTTCATTTTTGATTGGGACGGCTGAAATTGACGAAATTCTGATTGCAATGTGCCCAACTCAATTCTATGTAATTTTAGGTTTTATTAGCCTGCTGCTGATATACTTATGCTGATAAAACATAAAATAACTTAAAGTTTTTTGCGTCGCGCGAACGGTTTTATAGATAGCCAAATCCCCAATTCGATTTTAGAATTTTCGGGGATAAGAAAAAAGGGGTGAAGGCGCCTTTTATATGCGCAAGGTGCAATAATATGCTTTTGCAGTAATGGCTACAACTTTTAGTAACTTGCTATAACTAATAGTCCAATTCAAACTAAGATTTAAACGATTAAGGCCGCAGACGCGTTTTTATTGCTTATTCCGTGGTTGTCTGACTATACATAGAAGCTTAGAGGCAATTTGAGAAATCCAAATCGGTTATTAAGATCGCATACATTCCTTCAATACATCTTTAAGTACCGATGCGTTTATGATTTAAATATTAAAAATACCTCCCAAATAACTTTGAAGCGATCACGAAATTATATTCTACTAGCTGTTGCCCACGACTTTGTCCGCTTTTGTTTTTATTTTAAAAGCATGCCTTAGGAACGGTTTATTTGGAAGATGTGTGACATTCAAGACAGGTGTAGTTCTACAGATAATTTAAAAATCGGGTGTAGTTTTTAAAAATACTTTTTCATTTCAGTGTATTTTTAATAGTAACTGTTTTGTTAAGGTGTCCTTAAATTGATTAAACTCGCGATAGCTCTGAATTAAATGTCCAATAATTTAAAAGCTTTTCACTGCCATACAGATACCCTCCATGATACAATAATTTATTTAAATAAGAATTAATACTGAGACAGTAATGAAACCCACTTTTGTTTACACTGGAGATTTAATAAATTTTAAAATAACAATAGCTGATATTGCGACGTAACTATGATAGATATATATACTTGCTGTATTTTTTTTTAATTAAAAATGAGTACCTTTATCATGTAGTACATACTTTTATGTATCATCAATAGTTTTTCAGCGCAAGCCAAATAATAATATATTTTATAGGTAAATTTTGCTACTTTGGGTTACATTATTGCAATTTTATTAAGGATCCCCCAATTTTAGAAAATAAGTTATTCTTCAGCTTTCAATTGGCAAAGAAATGGTTAAAATCGATCCTGTACTTTCGAAGCATATAAAAATTACAAATAAAAAAATCTTTCCTTTTTATAATATTAGTATGGATAGGTATAGTTACTCTATATTGTATTGTATATGGATATAATATATATATATATGGATAATAATAATAATAAATAAATTTATTAACAAGAATATAGGTACATGCAGATCTAGGTACATTAAAAACAGCCTAGTACATTCTACCATTCGAAAGAATGTACTAGGTTTCAGAATTTAAGCGGTAAATATCAATAAAGCTTGGCACAGAGTTAGATTATTACTACCAAATAATATTATTTTATCCCAGAAAAATTGGAAAATCTGAAATTACATGCGGACGACGCCGAAGGTGGTATGCTAGTAAATATAACAACCAACATAAAGCTTTTGCAATTCTCACGCAGTTTCTAGCTATAACTTTATTGTCGATCACGCCAAGCATTCTAGAGGCTCTTTGTTCTATGGTAAATTACCTCCTATTTAGATATAAGGCCGTTGCAAGATAATAAACATTAAGTTACTGATTGATAATACCAATGCCGATGATACGCGGCCAAATCCCCATTGTGGTGTCTTGTACCCATTCGCCGGATGAAGGTACTTGTTGGTTACCAAGCGTGCGGATACACGCGGACATGTCGCAGGACAAAATTTGCCATATCCACTAGTGACTAAAACATTACACAGAGACAAAAAAAACCTTATAAATATAACCAGGACGCGAAGATAGCCTAGTACTTCTGACTTCGGCTTCACTTTCGGGAAGCCGAGTTCGAATCCCCGACTAACTTTAAGAAATTAAAATATCAGTTTCTGCAATGGTGAAGGAAATCATTGTGAAGAAACCTGCACCCCTCAGAGTTCTCTATATAATTTTCTCTAACGCGTGTGGACTCTACCGATCCGCACTGGGCCAGCTAGGTGGACTACAGCCTAAGCGCTTCTCATTGTGGTAGGAGAATAAACTAATAATTCATTCACCATTCATGCCTCTTCACCATTTTAGTTCTTTATCTTTTATCTGAGAATTGAATAAGTGGCGTTATTAGTACTTGGTTGTACGGATGTAAATATTGGAAACGTCATACCTTGACATGACCTGACTAACAGTCAAAACATCATTGTAAACAATGTTGTATTTGAAGATGAAGTACGCAAGCAAGCCTGTGTAAAGTGTGAAACTAAATTGTGATATAAAAGTAAAGTAGGTGCAACAGTCGTGATTATCTCGTTACTTCGCAGCGGATATACTTTTTAGCCTTTCAAGCAGCATTACTGTGTTTCGGTCTGAACGGCGGTTGCTGGCGTAATGACAGGCCCTAATATTTGTCTTAAAATCTACGCCTCAGGCTAATAGATTCAGGGCGGAACTTTGTTGGACGTGATTCTTGCATGCCCTGCGAAATTTTACTCTGTTTATGGAGATGGTTATACATCATGGTTATCCGCTTGGTACAACAATACGTAATAAAAAAATAATTCGGTCAGGTGTACTAAACTAAATGAAGTAATGGGTTAATATGTGTCTATATAGCGAGAAAAGATATCGGTACTTCATTGATGTATTTCTAATAGCCAATGCCTCGGTTGGCCTAAGTTTATCAGACATTCGAATACGTCATTTGTATCCATGTTCGTACAAGTATCATAAAAGCAATCAGTGACAAATTTTGTTACTGAACTAGAATTCCAATTAGATATCCGATTTATTTTCAGATGTACCAATTTTGCAATCGCTTAGGTATATAGAAACAAAGCCTCAAGATTTTTTGACTTTTTTTTCTTGTCGAAGCTTTAAGACAAAGAGAATATTATCACTATGTCTTTAAAAATATAAACACCTTTAAATGACAAATTATATTACATCACGAGGTGTATTAGACTCTCATGGTTTATTTAAAATTCTAAAGAACTATAAAATGATGTTGGAAAAGAGCAATCTGCTGAGTTTCTTGCCGGCTCTTCTCAGTGGAATCTGCATTCCGAACCGGTGGTACAGGACTGCCTTAACGTTTCATATGTGCTTATAAATTAGGCCTACTTGAAATAAATGAATTTTGATATTTTTTTTGAATTTTATTCTCTATACTATATATTTTCGGATTATATTTTATCGTCCTGTATTGAAAGTTAATGGAAATTGAAATGTTTAGAACCCTTGGTTCTTGCTTGTTTCATTTCAAGTGAGAAGTAATATATTTTTTTTTTGTAATTTATATGAATGTTTCTTGAAGAATTGTTGAATTCTGACAGGTTTTGATTATAATAGTGATTGAAATCATAATAAGACTTGATAAATTTACGGTTTTTTATTAGACGCTGCGCATGCAATTAAATAGATTCAGCCGCCTGGAAGTTAACATCCGAAACGTAGCTTAAGCTAAACACAGCTATCTGATTTCAAAAAGGCCTCCTTCAAGGTCTTTACTCTTATGAAATTGTCAGCTTTTATATACAATTAATAGAACACGTTGCGATCTTAACGCCCCATGACCATATCTTGACACAATTTTCAAACCAGATAAAGAATTTCAGTATTGAAAGAGCTTCATTTACGTACATTGTAAATTTTGTTTAAACCTAATAATACTCAGAATCTCAAAGCAGATTTAGATAGAGTCAATAACTGACTTAGTGATTTTTTTAGACTTAGACTGAGCCTATTTTTTTCATCCGATCCCACTGATCAATGCCTAAGTAGGACGCGCTTGCCTAAATTAAAACTTGAGATTTCTTTTCCAACGGAACTTTAAAGTAAAAAGAATACCCGGCTTAGTTTATTGTGGACTTCTTACTAGAGCAGTTTGCGTTTAGAACCCTGATAATTTACTGAAAGCAGTCATCAACATATAATAACAAAATAAAACTTATAAACGTTTCACAGGTGGTTGTAATAAGGAAGCTTAATATTTTAGATACTAATACGATAAATGAAAAAAAAAGGTTATGAGCGTATTTTTAAACCAAGTTTCGCAGATCATAACTATCTGTTTTATTCTTGGTTATTTAAAATGCTTAAATGATTTGATTTGTTAATTTGTTGGAGATCAAAAACATTAGAAAACCGGTATGGCAAGCCAACATTTGTTTACAATCGACCCAACAATCTCTATGATTAATATTTAAAATTTCGCTTCGATAGTATTTAAACCAAGAGACGGTCAAATTTCAAAACACCTAATAAATTAAGATTAAAAGGCAAAAGCTGAGTTGTTGCCTTTGCTTTATAGGTTCGCAACAGCAACAGTTATAGTAACAGAACATGTTGTATTATTACCTCTGGTTGATAAGTCTGTTCTCTGAATTACGCAGGTAATATTTCCGTTTGTCTGCATGCAAGTCTATATGTATAGTCAGTAATCACGCAACAATGTTAAATGTAATTGTTGCATAACAAACATTCTGTAATCTCTCATACTATATCTTGAATGAATCACATAAAAAGTTTGACTTCTTTTAATACGAAGATCGTTCGCGGTTAATGACCCCTTGAAGCTGCCCGAAAATATATGATAAAAATAACATGTTTATTTATCAGAAGAATCAGGATTAGCTATTAAATATTTTGGGGTGTAATATTTTTTATTGTTTAATTGAGGTACAATTAAACAATAAAAAATAAAGTGAATCAATACGATTTTGATAGATTTTAATGCGAATTTTTGCATAATATGTATGACAAAGTTTTTCAACATATTTTGTTACGATCGAGGATTAATATAGTAATCATATTGGTGGGAACAGCAACTACTGAGTTTATTGCCGGCTTCTTCTCGCTAGAATCTCCCTTCTGAACTAGTAGTAGAGTGGCTACAAACAAAGAAACTTGACCTTTCAAAAGTGTAAATAAAGTAGGCATAGGTACTTAAAATAAATGGATTTTTATCTCAGGTTTATGTCATTTTGAGTTGCACACAAATCTCTCTTTACGTGTTGTCACATATTACTGCATTCCGTAAGAGTTTCGTTTTCTATTCAATTGTAATTAGCTATTTATTTACCTATAAAGTTAGAAATCGCTAGGCGTTGCGAGCCTTTTTCTACTGACATTTATCGAAACTTCGTGGAAAACGTCGAATTGGTTGGCAATCGGCGTTTTGTTACGCATATGAAGCCTTGAATTAATTTGTTTATTTATGTAATCAACAGATACGCCACTACGTGTCTAATTAAGGCAGCCCTGCGCAAGTCCAACTTTCCATCTTGAACTTATTAAACAGTTACTTACGTGTCTGGGAAAATAGAAAAATACAAATAAGTAGGCAAATGAGTAGTAAAAGTTTGTTTAACATCATCATCCGCTGCATATTAACGTCTCATTGTTGAACACAGACCTCGTCACTCGGAGGAGAGACAGTTTTAGAGCATAGCCCCATCATGCTGTTCCAATGCGGATTTGTGGGCTTTAACGACGATTACCACAAATGCTTATAACCGGGAACGACGGCTTTAGGGGCTCGCCGACACACATGACTTATTTAACAAACTCGAAGCTCTGTTAATGTGAACCAATGTCTTATATACAGATTGTTTAAGGTAAACTTCGCTAACCTAAAGAACAACATTAATTAAAAGTACTCCGCGGTGGCATTACCCATGCTAAACTACAATTTAGATTCATTTGGCTTTAAAGTTAAATTAAATATAAAATAATTAAGTTAAATAATACAAAATAAACCCAAACTGGTCGAGACCTTATCGAGTTCTTCCGTGAAAAACGAACAGCAATCGATTTTAATTTATATAGATAGATAGATAAGGTAATACGAACGACAAAACCGTTAATTTTGGGTTAGGTTAGGTAGGGTTGTGCATAGCCAAATGTTCCATTAATAGCATATTAAGTTTAAACAATATGCTAAAACGTTTATTAAGACGTTGTCATACTAACACATGATATAATAAACTTATACGTTGTTGTAAAAATGTATTATATTTAATAAAAAAAACAACTATTGAGTTTAATGCAGGCTTCTTTTCAGTGGTAGTCTGTACAAAAAAAAACTTGAGGTTTCAAGAATGCCTTTAGGCGTAAATATTTGTATAGTAAAAATACTTCCATATGACTTCAAGCTACAGACAGGTAGAGTAGTAAGTCGAAAACAGTCTGACTGACTAGAGTTTTCAAAAAGGTTTTTCAGGTTTCAGTAACTTAATATACTAGATATTAAGTTATTTTAAAGTAAAAGCGCCCTAACTAATGACAATTCTCTGATTCTTTATTGAAGTCATAAAATGACGTTAACATAATCTTTTATTGCGTAATTATAAAATGTCAGCGGTCATATTTTGAATAACCTTTCAAGAAAAAATTTCAATTGATATATTTTTTAATTCATATCACAAGTCACAACACAATTATAAACTTACGTAATTTGGTAGCCGTTTAAAAATGAACCTACCAAGAAAAATGTAATTAACAACTCCCTTTAAAATCAACGTAACTTGTGAATGTTAAACTAATTGGATTAAATAAGTAACTAAAGTATTGCACAATTTACCTATACAACATTTTTAAAAGTCTATTCGATAAAAATATAGTTTGTCTGGTTTTAGTAGTTCTAACTTCTAAGTTTTTGTTCATTGATTCAGCAACGAAGGCCATACGACAACGTGTTTATGGAAACAAAAGCATGTTAATTTCTTTAAATAATAATGAAAACGAAAATAATGGGATATTATACGAATTACATACGTTTGTTAGCTCATAAATATAAAAAAAATATATATTAAAACGGATTTTAAATCGTTATACTAAAACTTAGGTAATCATGAAAGAACTTCACTGAGTTAATTTATAATAATTTAATAATTTGTATGGTTTTTAAATACAGGAGGAAGAAGGAAAAAGATTTTTTTTTAAATGCATATAAAATTTCGGAACCGAAAGGGCTTTGAACTTTCTTTGGCATACGCGGCCTGAGCCATTTTATTTCACCAAATATAATTATTAAATTGAATTTATAATAGACCTATTCAATATACTTGCCATGAACGTATAATTTCTGAATAGATGTAATTTATTTTTGTTATGTGTATAGTTGATACAAAATCTTACTTAAATAATCTCATAAGGCTCGCACACATTTAGACGGGTTTTTATAGCCTTGCTAAAATATGCGCGAGACAAGTTTCCTTATCGTTTTTGGTTTGTGTTCTTTAGTTTGTTGAAATCGATGTATTTTCAATTCATTAATAAAAGGAGGTTTTTGTCTACTCATTGTCAAGGGTTGAGGGCGTAGTAGGTTGATAGACTTCATACACTTTTGAGAACATTATGATGATTTTTGATCTCAGTCGTAGATGTTTTCTCACGAAGGCAAGCTTCAGTAAATGGGTGGTGGCCACTTAGGCTACACGCTTATACTCACGCTGCACTAGGCACTTCGTCAGCGTTTGTTTTTTTTTTTTGTTTTTGAAGCATCCCCGTTGGAACAGCTTATTTCGGAGGTGGCATTCAATTGAAACATTTTTGGGTCCTTGAGAAGCGGTGATAGCCGAGTGGCCAGGAGCTCAACATCACTTTCGCGAGGCTGAGTTCGAATCGAGCACGCACCTCGAACTTTTCTAAGTTATGTGCGTTTTTAGTAATTAAAATATCATTTGCTTCAACGGTGAAGGAAAACATCGTGAAAAAACCTATGCGAAATCTACCAATCCGCACTGGGACCGAAAGCATGGTGAACTACGGCCTTAACCCCTTCTCATTGTGGGACCCGTGCCCTGTAGTTGGCCGTATTTAACAGTCTTACTCAATTTTGCAAATTTTATAACCTATTTCACTGTCACACAATATCCGGTCCTTGTACCAACTACGCGTTACTACCGATTTTATTTGCAATATAATTAGAATCACCCAATTCATAAACTGGCAGAATAATTTCTGTGTTCCACTTTTCATTAGGCAACTATCTTGCGTAAGAACTCCTAAGTTCTGTATGGACACCCGAGCCTTTCAATAAAACCCTGTAACTATTATACGCGTTTGTAATCGAGATAGCGTGTAAGGCTAAGCACATACCAGTGGCATTCACTTCATACACTCAAGAAAGCACTGCCTGCTTTAAAGTTTTTTTTTTTTTATAATTCTTATGGGATATAGTTTTTTTATTTTATTAAAGTGGCACTTTTGGGGAGTTCGAGTTCGAACACCGGCTCTAAAAAAGCTCTCTAGCTTTTAAAGTGAGTTTTAATCAATATAATGAACTTTAGAAACAATCGTAAGGAAACTTGCATGCTTGAGAGTTCTCCGCAATGGTCTCAAAGGCGTTGGACATCCACCTGTCGGCACTTGGCCGGCGTGGTGGACTGCGGTCTAAACCCTTCTAATTCTGGGAAGAAACCCGAGCCCTGTAGTGGGCCGGTAATACGTTTGATTATGATGATGATACCTTAAATAACAATGTTACTAAATTTATAAAATAAATTTAAATAATTTGTGGACATTTAACACGTATATTGCACTCCGGTTATTAAACTTCCAGATTTGGGAATATAAACTTTAACCCTTTAGTCATGTTATTGCACTCGTATTTGCGAGATACTGCTAGAGTGTAAATACCAACCTTATTTATCGTAATCCGGCTATTAGTGCAAGGTCTCAGTACTTTAAATCCTATCAATTGTGCTCAAGTAAACTGCATACCTTACGAGAACGTATAGAAACTGTAACAGTACAGTTTTAACTTAGTGTTTCTAAAATCCATAGTATTATTACAATATTTGTTTTTTAAATACGTTTGGCTCAAACTTAGAACTCTCATTGATGAAATTGACAACATCGTTTGCCCAACTCCAGGTTGCAAACTACTTGCATCCTGAAGTTGGACACATGACAATATTTATCCCGCAAAAGCTGCTGTTAAATGTTGCCTGCGGGAATAAAATAATCTCAGAAGGCTCAAACACATTGAACAATGGGCCAGCGAGGTGGTGGATGGCCCGTGCCCTCTAGTGGGCCGATGCTGGGTTGGTATGATGATGATGCTAAAAAATTTGGTTTTGAATAAAAAATCTCAGTAGATTTAATCTTTCAATTAAGAAATCGATGCTGTAGACATACCTACCTAATTTTGTGCCTCGGGGAATTTAAGCGTTAAGCCTTCGATCTTTCAAATTTATAACTTTTATGTGATAATAATCGTTAGAGTTCGCCAGCCCGAATTGGAGCAACATGATATCGATAGAGGCATGTTCACAGCTGTGGGACGTTAATAGGCTGCTACTAGTTGATAAAATAAACTTGATTAGGTATATCAACCCATTACTGGTCCACTAAGGCTGCCAGTCCACCGGAGCGGAGCGAGGCAGCGGAGCCGAGAAAAGGACTAATGCGGAGCGCAGTTGCGTACTGTGCCTAGTTCACTTAAGAGTAGCGGAGATTTTGTGCAATCCTATTGGTTAATATTTCTCCGTTTCTCGGCTCCGCTGCCTCGCTCCGCTCCGGTGGACTGGCAGCTTAAAGGGCGTACGTAGGTCTTCGTTCCGAATTTAAGGGTCTAAAGCCCGTTTTCACTTAACGTAGGCATTTCCTAAATCGAATGCTTAATGAATTAGGCAATGACTATAGAAAAAAAAAACGTTACTTAGGCGATAACTATTTGTAAAAGGTTGTGACGTATGCCTAGGAATCTCTTTTAGGCATTGCATTTGTTTGTCGTTAGTGAAAGAGGACATAATGCCGTAGGTGCACATTACGCTGGCCATCACCTAAGTCTGATCTAGGTGATGACTACGGATAAATTACGTTACTTAGGTGATAACTGTTGGTAAAAGGTTGATTTACGCCTACGAATCTCTTTAGATTAGGCATTGCCTTGTTTCTCGTTAGTGAAAACGGGCATAAGGCCGTTGCTGTACACCAAGCTTGCCAAGTGCAGATTGGTAGACGAGTAGGTGTATAGTTTTGAAGAAATATATCATTACAACAAAGAGTGGTTTGGATTGCGCGCTCGCAATCACAGCGATGGCTATACAACATTGAGACCCTGAGCCACATTCGAATCGTTAACGCACGAGCATAATCGCTGCGTCGCGACCCTGCCGTCACCACCGCATCCGACAATGGGCTACCGACTAAATATTCTATCACAATTAGGAAAACTAGATATTTTTAAAAGATGGTATTTTAAGTACAAATTATCTAGAATGAATATTAAGCTTAACTTGCTATACTCCGAGAAAAGCAGGAGAATCTGTACGATGTAAATTATAATTTCTTTAATCTTTATACTCCACTCTTGCTCTACTAGTCTCTAATGCTTCTACGCATTATTTGTTTCGAGACCGAAGCATCCTCAGGAGATGTTGACTTTACAATGAACAATTGCTAAGTGCGCACTCATGCCTACTTTTAGGGAAGAATTGCATTAAGCTTAATATTCATTGGACATCATAGTATAATTACAATATTAAAAAAAATCCTTATTATCTCATCTAAAAGACATAGGTCATAGATCTGTTTTAGTTATTTTAACTCGATACGGTTTTTTTAGCAGCTTAAATCCAGCGAATCGCTGTGACTTGTTTTGCGAGCGTTTTGTCTTCTATCCACCACCTGGGGGACCATTAACGCTGCGCTTTCTAGTGGGGATCGCCATTCCAGCACCTTGGGAAGTCAAAAATAAAACAAAATACAAATTATGGTGGAGAGGAATATAATCCTACGGCATGACGCTTAATTTGCAAATATTTTTACCAAATATATCCTTTTTTACGTAAATTAGAAGCACAACGTCTAATTCACGTAAACAGAAAAATAATTTATCACGAAAAAGTTTATAAAGAAAACAAAATAATAAACTTGGTACCTAACATGCGTAATTTGCAAAAAAAATCTAACGCCGATATCCTCTCTTTGATTACTGCCGATCCTGCAAATAAATGGTACAAATGACTAAAGGTGCTGCATTCATAAAAAGAAGAGTTTAATTTCTTCAACAAAACACAAAATAATTTTAGCAGTACAGAAAGAAAGCACTTGAAAAGAAAAAAATAAAAATCGATTACTTAACAAAGGCATTTCTAAAACGGAGCAAAGAATCAATGATGCATTAATTTTAAAAATATGTACTTTCAACTACATACCTACCCTCCTTCAGTAGTATCTATACTACATGGCGTAAGGAAAATATTGTTACCAAGAAGGCATTTATCGACAGCATAAAGGGAAAGATAGAATATATAAGACAACGAAAGCATTTTTATAACAAGGAATCAATGATGCGTGAATTGTAAAAAAAATATAATATCTTGCCAATAATTATAACGAATTGTATAATAAGTAATTATAATTAAGTAATTATATAATTAGATACACTCAGTTGATTACGTTATTTAGACTTGCGACTGTTTTAGCCAGTGTTGAACCCTGCTTTCTGAGTCCAAGGCAGTGGGTTCGATTCCCTTAACTGGAAAATGTTTGTGTGGTGAACTTGAATGTTTTTCAGTGCCTGGGTGTTTATAAGTTTTAATGTATATCTTAATATATATAAATCTCCTGTCACGATGTTTGTCCGCGATGGACTCCTAAACTACTAAACCGATTTTAAATTAAATTGGCACACCATGAGCAGTCTGGTCCAACTTAAGAGATAGCATAGCTTAGATCTTTAATTATAGTCGCAATTTTATTTTATTGCAAATTATTTGTCTATAATTAATTGACAGTCACATGTTATATATATATATATACTGCTAGACTCATTTAAGGCTTAGCGATACTGAATACTTTAAAAACAAAATCTACCGCAGACGAAGTCGCGGGCAACAGTTAGTTATTCATAAAAGTTGATCAGTCATCTTAGTAGTGATAACAAAAGCTACGCTTACTTCGGGGCTAGATGGCGATTTGTGTATTGCCTCACTATATTTATTTATTTACTCACTGTAGGTTAGCGTGTTTTAAGTATTATTCGTAAGATAAAGTATTTTGCTTTAAAATCCTTGTATTAAAATCCATCTGCGTTCCAGACAAAACTTCCAGTGCCTTAATAACCAAATTTTATGGGTTAAAGATACGAGGTTTATATGTCCTAACGCTTATATAGATATGTTAATTATACAAAGTAAATAGCTACGTTTAACCTACTAATGAAACTAAAATATAGGAAACTGGCTTATTATGTTTAAAACTTCAATTTAACAGTCCGTAGGTGGCCTAATAGCTGGTATTTGAATACATTTTCATCGCATTCTGAAACGAAATAGGTTTTGCGGTTGCGAAATTGTAAAATAAGTTATTTAGGTACCTACCACCTGCTAGGCGGCTAGAATACTCGTATTTTGCTGTCGAGAAGAAATGTAGATAATCTATTGATATAATTGGTATGGACCTGCTGCAGTGCGCGCTCGATTTAATAAAATGACTCTAAACCACTCTACCATACCGAACGTATATTTTAAAGCCAATTTGCGTAACGCCGACCTGGCTGAGCCTTCCAGATACATGTTTACTAAACGAGCAATTCACGAGCAAGAACTGGTGACAAAATCGTTTAAGTATACGTAAGAATGTTCAAAAGGTAAAATAAAGCAAGTTGAGAATTGAACACAACAGCGAATTGCAAAAACACACTACAATACCAACATTCTTCACTGGTGGCCTATAATCTAAAAACACAGTTAAATATATACCTAGCCAGTGGTATTCTCATTGACACTTCTGGGGCGCATTTTTTTTTTTGTAACTACACTACTGCCGGCTAGTGATGTTTATGTTTTTTTTTAAATGTTATTACTGGCTCACCCCTTAGCATTTCCCTCTCATCTAGTGGTATGTGATAGTGCAGTCTAAGATGGTAGCGGGCTAACCTGTTTTGTATGGCAGTTTTAATATTTTTTTTTGTAATAATTGACGAACCAAGCAGATGGTCCACATGATGTTAAGTGAAAGACCATTGCCTAGTTAAACACAGAAACACTTGGCAGGGCACGCAAAGACCAAGTCCATCACCCTGAGGTATAGGTGTTAAGCCTCATGTGCCTGTAATTACTTCCCCGGAAGAGCTGTCAAAAAAAGCTTTACTACATCAATATAAAAACCTCCTGCCATACTAGAAAAGAGAATATTATGGGGATCGAGCTTGGCAATTTCTACTTATAAGACCCCAGCGTCGGAAGGGAAGGGAAGTCGACAAATGCCGTATAATGAAACTATTCAATAAGTTTTATTTTTGATTGATAATAAGATGCAAACGCTCAAATTTGGTGAGTTCATCTTAGATTCGAGAAATGTAACCTTTGTATAATCATTGACATCCGAAACAGCTTCGATGTTTTAAGATAGCCAATAAATAACTTAGGTTATTGATCTATAGATTAGGACCGAATATAGGAGTAATTATATGCGTACCCAATGAGCATATGTTAGAAACAAACATATTATGTGGTTTATATTTAGGTTATTACTGTTTATTAAATTATATTTTTTTGTTTCAGAGAACAATACATTTTTAATGTATTTGAAGTCATCGTCAGTACCTTGGAAACTAAACTGCAAAGAATTGAAAATCTTGACAAAGCAGTGGAGCATCTTATGAGAAGAGTAGAGGCGCTAGATTCAAGAGTTAATGACAATATACATAAAACTGACGCCATTATATCCAAACTGAGTAACTTAGATTTTAAACTTTTCAGTCACATTGTTCCAGGTGATGAACAGAGTGTTACAGACAATATAAATAGCAGAAAGAACGATAATAAAATTAATAGTGCTAACATGCTTGATAAAAAGCTGGAGTCCTTGGATCAAAAAGTTTCAGACATTGATACAAAATTAGTTGGATTAAAAACACAAATAGATAATAACTTCTTGCCTGTTGATGATATTAATGCAGAGGCAAGTGAAAAGAAGCCGATTAATCTCAACGTTATCGAAATAGCAAAAGGTCTTAACACAGAAGTAATAAATGAAATAACAAAAGAAGTAGATCAACTACGCACTTCAATGTCAACAGTAGACCGAAAATTACAATTCCACATTAATCTTGTCTCTGAAAACTTAGGAAAAGTGCTGTATATGATGGCTGACGTCCACGCAGCTATAGTGGAACCTGAATCCGCTTCCATTAATGTTAACAACATTTTTAAAAATCGTACAGTTACGAGTACACAGTCTCCAGTGCAGAAAGCTAGCAAAATTGATACATTAGTCAATAAAATTATTCCTATGATGAGTGTTTCGGAGAAAATGGATGAAGTATGGGATGTGGTGGTCGGAACAAAGAGCTCGGTTGACGATTTAGTCCCGAAGTCGGATGAACTCTTAACCCAAACACAACGACAAGAGCGCGCTATTGGCCAAATCCATAATGACTTACGTTTAAAAACAAATCTAATTATTGAAAATCTTGATATTGTGGAAAAAAGGCTAAAGAAACAGGAAGATGATGTAGCTACATTAGCACAGCGGCCAGTGCCTGCTGAATTACTGCTGGATCCTACTATCGACAGGCTGGTGGAGTATGCGCCAAACAGATATAGAGTGGACGAGCCCTCTACTGATCCTACTACTAGTACAATTCCGATGACCACTCCTCCGTCGTATCTAATTAACAACAGGTGAATTTAATTCATAATTATTTACATTGCATTAATGCGAATATTTATTGTGCGTGTGCTTAATGTATTTTGCATTGCGATTGTTACATTATGATTAAATATAAAATGTTTATAATGGTGAAAGCCGTTTTACGAAGTCTAATCGTCATCTGATATACAGCCCGACAATTTCGAGCAACTCCAGTTCAAGTCCGACGGGTGCGACTGTAACTGTGACCCCGGCAAGTACTGGCAGCGTCGGCAACAGTTCTGGCCCCACTAGTCCTCGCCCCACGAGCCGCAAGGGTGGCATCATCTTTCCCAGCGTCAAAAACAAGCCCATCATCGGCAACAACACGTTCGCTTCGGAGATCGTCGCGAACTACAAGGACGTCAAAGTGAGTTGATCAATATCGTATCTAAATTAATTCATGTTCCGAAAATTATATTTTTATCTGCATTTTTATCTGTATTGTTTTTATATTATGTTGTGGCTCAGCGAAAAATGTAATTTTAATTTTTGTATGGAATAATTTTAAGCAATGCAATGCCTATGCAATTTTGATTTTATTCATTTATGAACATGTTTTAGTAAAGTTTTTAATTTTTAATTGTGCCGTATTCACTGTTTACGCATTAAAATATGTAGGGAGTTCAGTAAATATTTTCACAATGTCAAATATTACTTCTTGTAGGGACATATGTTTTATTTAAAAACTAGAACCGTGTAAAATGTATAGTCTTGCCCCGCTACATACATTTAAAATAAGACTGATAACGGTAGGTGATATTCTCCGTTCAATCTTCCATGACTATATTATATTATATGTATTTTCGCGTTAGCTTTACCGAAAAATTAAAGCGGATAACTTTTCTTCCGTTTAACATATTGCTCATTCATATAAAACCTAAGTTCAAAGCCTAAGCCTAAAACCTAAGCTAAATGAGGCCTTTTCACGAAGATATGAGATGAAGGCTGGAGAGAAAATGCTCTGGGTACTCTAAAATTTAAACTTTTCTGATGTGTCATCACTGTTGCAAAAAAGCGATATGTAATAGGTGAGCTTCGAATGCATCTCAACCGCATGATATATAGGTATATGGTAAAATTATGATAAAAAAATTAAATGTAAGCTTTAACTCAATAGTTTTCCACGAAATAGTTATTTTCGTTGGAATTTTAATCAATGCCGTTTCCAGTTTGTCGAATAGCGGCTAAACTGTACATACCTAATCTACTCGAAACAGCGCCATTTAAGTCTCCTGGTTTAGCAATAAGGAACTCGACGCAATAGTCTATCCAAAGATATCCATTCACTTAACCACATCCTGCAAGCACTATTTACTAGTGGGTATAATTAAAATCAAAATATAGAATTACTTCGTTACACTTTACGATTTATCAAATGTTCTCGGTCTCAAACAGACCATTAACAAATTGGAACATATAAATGACTATATTTCAATCATTTGAATATTCATACGTAGAGAATTGTTGCAATTATAATTTATAACTTTATAGCCATTGGTTGGAAATATCAAGATTTACGAGCGGGCATTCGAAACACCATTGGTGAATTAGTAGGTTGCTATAATTTAGAAGAGTTATCAAAAATGGATCTAAATTAAGTTACCGCTGGTTTCATTACAAGGAATTTAAAGGGTAAGTTAATAGTTATCCACGTTGTAGAATTCGTGAAGTATGTAACCGTACCAGTAAATCTTACTTTAGATAACCGTTTGATATAAATACAAAAAAGCATACAATAGCAACATATAAATAAATTAAAATGATAAAACACTTACGCTTAAAAAAAATATTTTAATGCTGCAAGAGCATAAAGAGCTAAACGAGGCGCACGAGGCGTTAAATACGAAAAATTAATAGAGCCTACACAGCTATAAATAAAGCAAGTCTGTTACTACAGACTGTAATACCTTATGATCAGTTAAGCGCCATACCCATAAAAAAAAACCTCAAAGTAAATAAACTGTATCAGTGAAATTTCATTTCGCACTTTGGCCACGAAATCATACCTTGACGGTGCAGTGGTGCCGGAGCTCGGTTCTGCTTTAGTCTAAAAGGTACAAAAACCTTAAGATTCATAAGTGATACAAGAAGCCGATTTGCAATAACCGTAAGGAGTGCAAAGGTTACACGCATCGCATTCCGAGGTGGTACTAAAAATTCAAAACGACTGCAACCCACGCCAATGGCATCTGAAATTTACAGAACGTGAAAATGCGCTTTTGTATCTTTTGTAGGTCATGTAGATAATTCACAACTCTAAAAAGACTTTAAATGCCATAATTATGATTAGCCTTATTTAATGTATGCGTTCATTGCTGAACATAAACCCTTTCTGAGAGCGCTCCGCCACGCTCGGCCTTTCTTATCAAACCAAATCCAGCAAACTTTTTATGGGCTTATTTCAAGTCGGAACACACGATGCAGTATGCTTATCGGTTCTCGATCTCCAGATTGACAAGCTGAAGTGGCAGCGGGCAGTTTGTGCTTGTTAAAACAAAAAATCCCTACATACCTAAAATTTAAATAACATGTTACTTATTAACTTCCTGTGATTAACGAAGCTAAAGTTCAAAATATGTTTAAATTTTACCAAAAAAAACGAAACTTATATTACGTAAAAGTAAGAAATATTTTATTATGTTAAAATGTCGAACAGCAAGTACAATTACACTCCAATCAAGAGGCAAGTGGCGCAGACAATGTTACAGTAATAACTGGTTTTCACGTAATTTTACTTGTTGCTCTAAGAACGAGCGTTGCTCTCCTTAAGGTACCTACTCGATACTTATACAATGCTGATTTCAACGTTTCGCCGTTCATTATTTCTCGTATATTTATACTACATTAATTAAACAAATTCAAAATAAGGTACATTAATTAAATTGCCAAAAAAAACTACTCGGAATATACCTTGTACCAGAACTAGAGCTATAAAATTATTGAAGTGAAAATAATATTCGTAATATTTAGAAATGTGTTTACGTCACAATTTTTTAACATACCTATCGCCCTGCAACAACAAACATGACATAAACAAGCTATGACCTTCGTTATTATAAGTATCAAAAGCTCATGATAGTAAAAGTAGTCAGTCCAAGCTTGATCATCATAGAAATACCATATACAATAATTACAAACGACTTTTATACGAACGTTTGTAGAAAGAGTTTGTGATTTAAAACAGACTATCTCTACCGTCTATATAAATGTTCAAAATCGGTATGAAATACCAGATACAGGTAAGTATGTAAAACTTATAAAACGGCCTCGCTTCATTAGTCAGCTACTGCTAAATAATTCAATAATTAATAATCAATCCGCATGTTAAAAAAGGTATTTCTAATTTTCTCCTATACTACTCATTATAAATTTTCAGAGTCTAAACATGATTTGATTACTTAGCTTTCCTTGCTAAGTAATCAAATTTTTGTGAGATACCTTTTTTTTTGTAACACGATTTTTGGGATGTTTCATTAGCGATCATAACTATTAGACCGATATTATACCAATATCGATCAAAGCTCCAGTCTAATGAAGGATCTTTATCATTCGTATAAACATGAATATGGACTGTTTCGTTCAAATGAATTATCATAAAGCACCGTAACGTGCAGTTTTGACTATAACAGAGCTTTATTGTATTTTTAATTTCCATTCGATTTTTCTATAGGACCTTGCAAACAACCTTATATTTTATCAAAGTTCACCCTGATGTTAGTTTGCATTCCATTTCATTTACTCGAGTGAAAAATCAACGACTCATTCATTACGATATGAATGAGGCTTGGACAGTTTCATTCGTTATATGTCGGCTATGCCAGAGCGATTTCAATACAGGTATTGAAAATGGGACTTGAGCCGGCACGCAGAGTTCCGCGCAAGGAAAGTTGATATCGTTACGTAAATCTGGTTCACAATAAGTATACCTTCGCAGCGCTTTCCGCGACTTTGTCAGTGCACAAAAACCAGCTGTTCCCACCGACTGTTATATATACCTACCAATGATTACAGCATTTGTATTGTTTAAACATAATAAGTAGGTACGTAGAACTATCCGGTTGCATCGGAATACTTATGTACCTACCTATATGTTGTATTTTCAAGTACATAACATAATATCCATTTTTCCTCTTACATCACATTACATATATAAAAGAAAAAAATTAAATGATTTAATAGAATGAAAGATGTATAGAAACCCAAAAATAAAATTTTAAAATTGTGAGAAAAAATACTTAAAAGGTCTATATTTGGGTAAGCAAGAGAACTTATCTAAATATATCTATATATCTTAACAAATGAAGGTGGGACGGTGGGAAGACGACATAAGAGCGACAGCAGGACCTCTGTGGACAAGGAAACCCCATGATCGCGAAGCATGGAAGAACCTGGGGGAGGCCTATGCTAAGGCAAGACAAACAAGCGAAACCGTTGTCTCGACAAGTAAATAATCAGTAAGATAAGATTGTTGAAAGGCTATAAATACATAAATAAACTTAACAAATTATATCTATAATCTCACTAAGGCAATAGATAAAGTTATTTAATTATATTGGCGATTAAAAAATAGATAATTAAACTTGTGTATTTTACAAGTGGTAAAAAATTTATAAATATGTATAAAATAAAAAGTGATGTTCCTAAGAACATACAACTAAGTTTATACACAAGTTTTTATTATTTTTTAAACATATATTTTTTTACTATAAAGTCACAAAAAAGCATCTAGCGGTAAGATTCTACACATTTTAAGTCACGTAAGATAAAAATATATTTTATTATAGACATTTTTCAATTCTTTACTTCTGCTTAAACGAGTTAATGTCTGAATGTACACGGTAAATAATTATGTTATTACTAAGTATAAGGATAAATTAGCAAAAAGTAGGTTAATCGTGATATCTTGGAACCTAAATAAAAACAAAAAGTAAAGAGCATTGCGTGTTTCTCTCGGTGTTCTATCTAATACCTATAGTCTATTTACAACAAGCTGTCTAAATAGTGATTATTCATGAGTTAAACAATATTTAAGGACGTTGTAACGTTTTTCGCAACATGATCGCAATATTGCCTATACTGCATTATATCAGATAATCAACTATTCGAAGCGGAATAATTTGAGAACACAAGATATGTACGTACCAGTTATCTACTAAAGTAAATACAAAAACAAACAATGAACTGGCTTAAATTTATAATTGTTTTATGAATACGCTATTTAATTCCTCAGACATACCTGTAATAGGACCACGTGCTTGGGAGAGCACTCTAAGCAGTTGGTCTTTGTAACTATCACTGACATGCGGTAATAATCGTTAAATCCGTAAACCCACATTATATAAGCGTGGTGGATTAATGCTCTTGTGTCCTCTCTAATATTCTAGAGGACACCTGCTGAGCAGTGAGATAATAATATAACTAGAGTTTGAGTGGTACGTAAGTAGGTACTAAGGATATTATTCATAATTTTACGTACCACGATTAGGTATATGTTTGTTAATATTACGTATATCTGTTGATATAAATAAATTATTAAATTCCATTTGAAGAAGATTCAAAATATCGTACGAGTGTATCGTGTCCTCTAAGACCTTGACCAAAAATAAATTTGGTCCTCCGAACTAATCTAATCCTGCGTGCATTTTACGCAAAATAAACGATTGCCTAATCGTTTATTTTGCGTAAAATGCATGCGGCACTGCACTGCGTACGAATCAAGAGGACTACCTACCCAACCACAAGGTTTTAGACTCGATTCCCAGGTCGGGCCAAAAGATAGAATCTCAAAATTATCGGTACCACAACGGGAATTTCATTAAAACAGTAAATAAAACAAAATAACAATAACATGGCTGAGTTTCTGACGTGACTGCGCCACTAATAAGAAATGTTGAAATAAAAACGATATACCCGCTTCTAAAAGAACATAGAAAAGAAATTCAATCATCTATGTTAACGATAGAATATGACGGACAAACAACGCTGATTTCTTGTCGTCATAATCATCAAATATTGGTCAATAGTCAAAAAAATTAAATACTTAGGTGACTGGTACGAGCTGCTTAGAATGACTTTTAATTTCCTAGTGGCTTAAGAAACCATAAACTAATTGCGTTACTTTGCGGAAATCCATAATAAGCTTATGCGCAATTTTGCCAGCTCACAAACTTGTTCCCATTTTTCCATTTTATTGTAAACGGTTAGAACATTTTCTTTTTTTTCCATTTTATGGTAAACGTTTAGAACATTAGAGGTAAAATAATTGTTATCACTGCTAAATGGTATGAAGTGACTAACCTTTTGTTCAAGAAACCATACTAAAGTGGAGGTGTATTTGATGCTTCAATATAAGTCGTGTACACGCTTCTGTATGTTCTTAATTCTGTGGTTGTAATTTAAAACCTAAACATCAAACCTCATCATAAACCCAACAGGTATCTGATTAATATCGAAAACATAATTTCCCCGGTTAAAATGTATCTATTCGAGGACATGGTCAACGTGATGCTAAATACCATTTAAATCTTATTAGCCTGTTATTAAATTGGTAATAACAAACATATTATTAACTTCCATATCCACATCACCATCCACCAAATATCTCAAAGGTCCAAATTCCTTTGCAAACTTTATACAGCAATATTAATAAAGGTTAGGTACGTTAATAATGTCTTTTAGAAGAACAGCCCTATCAATTTATCATGTTGCAGAAGCTGAATTCAAGTAATATAGTCGAATGAATAAGACTGTAAAAAAATTATTTAAAAATACATATACCTGATATATTTTATACGTGTATTTCAGACGGTAAACGGTTATATATATAATGCGTGTCTATGCTTGCATGGCGACATTATTACGTGATTTTATTAAAAGTTGATAATATGAATTACTCGTAATTACTAATCCAAGAAGAGGGTTTTGCTCAAATTAACTCATCGTATAGCTAAATACCAAAACTTTGCGAATAACTTACGTAACTAACTTGTCAAGTATGTGGGAATGATGCGAATTATACTATCTGGCAGATTTTCCAATGTAATAATCGTTTTGTTAAAAAAAACAACGTTATTCATTTGATAAATGATGTTGTTGTCTAATAACGACAAATATAAATGGATTGGATTAGTACCTATTAAATTTTTGTTCGTTTCATTTACTTTGGGAAGCTGCCGTAGAGTAGTGGCTCGAGTAAAGGCTACAGTGTATCGTTATATAATTTCAGGGCTATTCGTGCGTGGACCTTCTAAACGCTGGTATGCGAGAGTCGGGCGTTTACTACCTGCAGATACGAGGCACTACGTACTGGTTCCTTAAAGTGTACTGTGAACAGAATGTTGCCGACGGCGGATGGACGGTAAGACTTTTGTCTTTAATATATTCTATTTAATGTCAGAAAATAATAATTCTGAATACAGAAAAATACTTTATTATAATATATACTAAGAAAAATACTTGCAATACTTGGTATGCTTCAGAGCCTCTACAGCCAACGGGACGAATTCTATTTTCAATTATAAAATATCAAGAACTTCTATCGAATAGAATTTCATTGTGCATTATTTATTTTGTTTCATTATGCTTAAAAAGTTTCTTTAATTAAAATTTGCTTTCCAAATCGTCGGTCTCTTCGAAATTGAAAAAATTCGTTTAGTTATATTTCATAACTATATAGCTAAACATTATAGTTGTATATTCATATGTAAGTTGTTAACGTTATTAGAAAGGTTAAAGAAATAAGTGACCTACCTATATGAGTTCCTTCGTTATTTTAGGTTATCCACCGACGTGATGATTATGGTATCCCAGCAGAAAATTTCAACCGGGATTGGGGTGACTACAAAAATGGATTTGGTGATCCTAGCAAAGAGTTCTGGTTAGGCAATGAAAATATTTACATGCTGACAAACAATGACGATTATATGCTTAGGGTGGAATTAGAAGACTTTGACGGTAACAAGAGGTAAGTTTCTTCGTGACATAGATATAAAAACAGAACTGTTCCCTTACTACCATCTCTTAAAGTAGTAATAATACTGCCTTAAGCGATGGTATTAAGGGAACAGGGTTTAACAATGTTTCTCTTGTTTCGGAATATATAATTTTTACTTGAGGGAAGTCAAAATACAAGTGTTATAATAAATGTCTAGGCATATGAGTGATGAGTATTTTAGTGTGTCGACTTCTCACTGCTCCCTGGCGGACTTAAAGTAGTAATAATACTACCTTAAGCGATGGTAGTAAGGGAACAGGGTTTAATAATGTTGACTCTCTTGTTCCGGATTCTATAATCTTTACTTGAGGGAAGTCAAAATACAACTGTAATAATAAAGTAAGTGTCTAGGCATATGAGTGATGAGTATTTTAGTGTGTCGACTTCTCACTGCTCCCTGGCGGACTTCTCCTCACCATACCCATTCGTTGTCCGGCGGCTGAGTTGATACGCTCATTTCATATCATCATATCAATCCATTACCGGCCCACTGCAGGGCACGGGTCTCCCACACATGAAAAGGGTTGAGGCCTTAGTCCACCACGCTGGCCCAGTGCGGATTGGTGGACTTCACACGCCTTTGAGAAAATCATTATGGAGAACTCCAAGGCATGCAGGTTTCCCCACGATTTTTTCCGTCATCGTTGAAGCAAGTGATAGTTACTTAAAACCCACATAACTCAGAAATGAGGTGCGTGCTGGGATGCGTGGGATCACTGCGTCATTAGGTACATATAATCTTGAAAAGCCCGCCAAGCCGCATTGGTTCTCAGCCTTAATCTCTCTAGTCTCTCCCCTGTTAGAGCGAGCCGGAGCCCTGTGTCAAATCAATAGTTTGATGATGATATCTTTGGAATGCATTTAGTATTTGCGCTAAAGTCCTGTTCCTTCGTTGTTTTGTAAAATGGTCGCAAGCTTAAAAAGAAAGAAAATATACTCAGGTAGGTACTGGGACGAGTTATTGTGTTAGGAAAATATTACCTTATTTCCAAGAAGACATAGATTTGTTATAAGTAATTAATTGCTTATACTAGTATCTACTCGTTGGATAGGAGTTAGCATATCATAAGGATACAATTCCCAGGTAGAGCCAAAAATTACACAAGATAATTTGATTTAAATTTTATTCTTGTCTTTAGTCTTGGAAAGCTTAAAACTTTGAGCTATCAGTCCCGTTTGTAATAACTAACATATTGTGATTATCTTTGTTAAAACCCACCAACCCTTACTGGAGTACGGTGGAGGGTCTGCATGAATCTCTTTAAGAGACTGGAGAACTGGGAAATTAAAAGCATGACGACCTTCCTGGTTCAGCGGCTAGGTTTTAAGAGGAAGGTCCCGGGCTCGATCCCCGGTAAGGTCAATTTGGGAATTTATAATTTCTAATTTGTTTCTAGTCTGGTGGGCATCAGCTGTGGCTAGTTACCGGCCTACGTAGTAAGAAGTGCCGCCAAATGATTTAGCGATCCGAAACGATGTCGCGTAAATACCAATTAGAGGTATATAGCTGCCATAGCTCATACCCCCTAGCAGGCTATCCTGTTACCATCTTATCTTAAATTGTGTCATCACTTTTTTATAAATTTAAAAGCATTTAAAAATTTCGGAACAAACAGGATTTGAACCTGCGACTTTCTGGCAATCGCGGCCTGAGCGCTTTAACGAATTAAGCTACGGCTCTCCTACCGTCGATGCTGATATTAGTAAATGCCTTTAATATCAGTGTAATAAAAAGAGGTAAAAAGAGGAGGTTAAAAGAAGGTGCGTGTTGGTGACCGAGCTTAATTGGTTTAAGCGCGATTGCCAGAATGGGATTGTAGTTAAGAGCTAAATTGGAGTGTAATAAAAAAATATATATAAATGCTCTAATACTAATAATGATTATTATGTATGCAGGTATGCTCAATATTCGCACTTCAAGATATACTCTGAAGCGGAATACTACAAACTGGAGATCGAAGGCTACGAGGGAAATGCCGGCGATTCTCTGAACGACCCCTGGTACGGGTCAAACAACAGCCCCTTCTCTACATACAACAGGTAATTTGAAAAGCCTCTGCCTTAAAAATTATTTTCATTCAATACATTACATTTACTTATACATTGCTCGCACACTAAATTTTACCTTGGAACTTATTAGTAAATTCTAAAATTAAGTAGAAGTAAGAGATCTTCAGGGAAGTACTCTGTGTCTACTACTACAGTGTTGCTCTGGCGATCGTCTCTACCTACGATCAGGTGGGCCGTCTGCTTGGTCTGTCAGTTATTGGTAAAAAAAGAAACATTTAGCTGTTTATAATGTGTCCCTCGTAAAGTTTATGATTATATCACTAGTTAGGCATTAGGATGATGTGAAACTTCCGTGTGATTTACTTATAATAAACTAGCTGTTACTTCGTCTGCGTTTGTTTTTGTTCTTCGAAAGACATGTGGCATTGAATTTAGGTGTAATTGTACTGAAATTTTTAAGTTGTGTATTCTTATATAAAAAAAGAACTGAATGAATGAATGAATACACTTTTAAAGTACACCAAAGAAAAAAAAAGTAGTTACAAAGGTATAAATACATATAAAGAGAGTACAATTTGGTGGCCTTATCGCTACATAGCGATTTCTTCCAGGCAACCAATGGCGTAAAAGGAAAAAACATAGAAAAGAGGTAGGTGGTGCAATAAATAAGATTTAAAATTATACAAATATATAAATAAAATATATATATATATATATATATATATATAAATATAACTATAATATATATATATATAAATATTTTATATATAAATACAAATAAAATATATAACATAAATACCTATATAAATATATAACATATAACATCCTCAATTTATATGAAATACATAAATAATTAAAATTACACACTTAAAATGATCCTGACATAACTGGTGTAGTTTTTAAATTTAAATTTATGTAAAATCGTCAAACACTTTCGTCCCCCTCTCCCAAAAGAACTGACCTTAATTTCGGGATAAAAAGCATCCTATATTACTTCTAATACCTTCAGGACTATGTGTACAAACTCTCGTGATGATCGGTTTAGTAGTTTTGCGTGAAAGCGTAACAAACAAACTTACATTCACCTTTATAATATTAGTAGGGATTAGAGCCGTTTAAAACTCATAATAAAAAAGAAACCTTGCTTATATATAAAAGTACTAGTATTGTCACTGGTTGAACAACCGCAGATTCTTTACTTACTTTTGATTTTAATATTGCAAACGCTTTACAAAAAGCACTAGAACTGTTGTCGACTTGAGCTTTAAAGATATAAAAATAAATTCCAATTTAGCCTGACGTTTACGATTATCGAAATGCTGGATTTCGATAATCGTAAACGACTCGGATTGCAAGCGAACCAATCTCGAACAAAGGGTTAATTAAATAAGAGAGCCAGCAAAGTTTGATTTTTAAAAAGTTATTATTTCTTGTCCTAAATATTCCTCATTGCCAACAAACTTTTTCATTCTAATTTATTAAAGTAAAAGTTGTGACTCAATGTCCTTTTTACAATGGTCCCGATAGACCATTATGCAAGCCCCCTAAGGTCTTAGACCAATTCTAGGCGGTGTTGTCTATTGCAACACCAGATAACAAATCAAATTTTATAATATCGACGTTTAATGTCTTTCTAATTCGTACGAAAGTATACTTGCTAACCATCGCGTGTTACGTCGATTACCTGTCTATCCCACTTGACCTAACACGCTAGAATATAGGAAATAGCTTAAACACTACCACACATGAGTTCAGAGTCAGGGTCAATGGAAAATGCAATGTATGGATAGGTATTTTTTTATTTATTCTAGGATTAGATTTTGTATAGAACGTAATAGGTATTCAACTATGTATTCACATATTTTAAAAGGCTTTTTAGCGTCTCTATAGGATGCAAACAAATATTTAAGTATCGGTGGAATGATTAAACCGTTTATAAGAAACAAACACTTTGCATATTATAACTTTATGTCCCCCGGTCATGGCGCAAGTGTGTTTACGCTCTACCGGTCCGTCCGGTGTTTAGTCCTTTAAGGTTAAGTTTATGTCATTATGTTGTTTTTATAGCAGTTTATTGAACTTAAATCGGTAAAGTCGTAGGTACCTAATGTCTTGGATGTAAGTTTTTTTGCAATTAAAACTTTTATAAGCTGTACCTGGGCGAGCGAGCTGCTTTTTTTTTTATATTTCGAGAAGATACTTATTTAAATAAACTTGGAAGCAAACAAATATCCCAATCGTTAGAGACGTTTCTTAGATACGAGAAATATAATACGAAATACACAGAAACATGATGACTAAATGCATTCATTGCAATAAAAACATGAATGCATTTAGTTTCACGCTTTATTTGGCGTCAAATTTATTTTTTTCCGGAAAGACACTTATAAACCAAAGAAGCAAAATTTTTCCGAATACAAATCTTCATTTTATTTCGCACTCAACCCAGCTATAATTTTCTGAGTAGGTAGGAACTATTTCATCTAATTTGTTTCGATCTAAACCTTAAAAGGACAGACGAGTTCTACTTAAATCCAATATAGAATAAATAAACTCGTTACTGGTGGACTAACGATGAAGTAGGTAGGTGGGTGTATGGAATATTTAATGATTATAATTTATTTTATACTGATCCGTTAGTCTTGTACCGGTAAGTCTGCTGTCTACCCCGGTATCGTGCTCTAGATCACAAGGTCCCGAGATTTAATCCCGAGTCGGACCGGGTAATTTCCTATGAGGTTTTCTGTCAAGCAATTCTCAGTACCAGTCAGAAGTTATAAAATAGCCGCAATGTCAAATCCCAGGGGTGGACCCCTAGTGATTTGGTAGGCAAGGCACGTTAGATAGTCGGCCCCGTTTATTATTGTATTCTCACATACTAAAATGTGTAAATTATTTTAAGTTATTAATGCAACTGTTGTATAAAAAGGGGTATTTAAACACGAGACGAAGCCGAGTGTGACTAAACAGTCAGATTAACGTCGAACCGAGCCGAGGTCCGAGTCCTCGCAGGAGGCACCCTCGGGTCGACGTCTCCCACTCTCCCCCCCGATGTCGTCGAGCCCTGGGGCTCTTCTCATGGTGAGCTTTCGCGCTCGCCCCACTCCCACGGTGACGCCGTAGCAACCCCTCAGGTGGTTATCGGCAAGTGTCCTTCCGATAAAGCAAAAAAAAAGCGAGTGTGATTATATTATCACATGAGTATATCACAGGAGTTTCAATACCTAATTATCAACAGTTGCTAAGTTGGATTCGCATTAACACCCTTAATGCGAATCCTCTAAGTAAGTACAAAAGATTCTGAAACAATTAGCTTTTAGTAAACATTAAAACAGCCAGTCCTTTATATTTTGTTGATGCTTTATATTATGTTATTCAGCACAATATTATATCCGTTTGGATAATATTATGACTATTATGATATTGGGTGTTTTAATGTTTGCAAGAAGTTTACATTTTCAGAATCTTTTATAGAGGATTTAAAGCATGGATGTAAATGTGTGTTACTTTTGCAGAGATAACGACCGGTCGTCACTTAACTGCGCGTCCATGCTGAAAGGCGGATGGTGGTGGAAGTCATGCGGACGCGGCCTCAACGGCCTCTACCTGCATGACCCACAGGACCTCACAGCGAGACAAGGTAATAATCCAAAAACATTGTGGCTTCTCATCAAGTTAGGGATTCAGCCCGCATAGAACTTGGAACTGTTTTTAATTAACCAGAAAATGATTGTAAATAACCGTAAAAATATTCCCGTTAATCTGAGGCTGATTCCTTAGTTATTATAGCATTTGTACGATTATCGTAGGTCGGTTTGAACTATAAATACTCTGTAATGACGGAGTTAAATGGATTTTATGCGCCTTGTTTTAAGCTCAAATTGGTCCATACTTATACAGCAAGCTCTCTAAGCAAAATAAAAAAACGGGATGACAAAAATGACAGCTCTAAAACTAGTTGCATTAGGTCCACTTTACTTTTGATACTCAGACACTCCACGTTTGCGAGTATGTTAATCCTGTACTAAGCGTACATATAAATGGGCATCTATAATGGACTCTATTTTGTTGATTGGATCCTTTTTGCTCAGTTTTTTGTTGGTTTACAGGCATCGTTTGGTTCCGCTGGCGAGGCTGGGACTACACGCTCAAGCGAGCATCCATGATGATCAAGCCCAAAGGCTTGCAACCAAACACATGAGCACAACCCACACATCTTTACATTTATATAGTTTTATTCAGCTTTTGTTCAATTATTACGTGGATTCTACACTTTTTCTGCCATCCGTTAGTACAATAGGGATGGCGATTAGATACTTCTGACAGATACAAACATTTTGTAATTCTTTAAAATTTGTTAAACTTCCTAGAGTGACTATTTATATAACTGGCACTGAACCTTAATAGTATTAGTGCACTAAGTGTTAAATAAGAGTATAAACACTATTAAACCTGTATAGTAGCAATAAATAGAACTCGGTGGGAAGAAATCGATTACCTACCGCAAGAGACTCGCCTTGTTCGTGAATCACGAAGCTGTCATTAGCACCAGTTGTAGCTACTATACAGCTGTAATAGAGCATATCGTTGGTGCATATTGGTGCCAATTCAATTGGACATAAATCTATACACACTGCTAAATTGGCAAGTTTCTAAGTGGTGGTACACCTTTCATTGCGTTGTTTGCGGAAAAGGATATCGTTATTTATTAACTAATCAATTAAGTTAAGATTTGTGTACAACTAAATATGTACAGTATAGTCCTTACACATTATTAAACGGTTTTAATTTAAAGCTATATTAAACCCTAACATCAAATAAATTGAATCCACGTAATGACCTAGAACATAGCAAGCAGCTTATCGCTCAAATCGGTATACAAAACTGTACCAAGTTACTTGTCTTTGTAAATAATTCCCTTAAAATTCATTCACGCCACAAATTCACTGCATCGTCTTCGTCGATATTTTTTTCCTCTGGCCGTAGAGTCAGTTGGGTAGATTTCATATATTTTACTGTACCTGTACCTTGACTTTCACTTGGTAGTAATTAAAAATATATAAATTTTGAATAACATTTTTGAAAAGTAGGACTGGCATCGACTTTTCTAGTTTTTAATATGCAACCTACAATGAGTACAATATCGCTTACCTATTCCCACTTATTAAGCTGTAGTTTACATTACGACGCGATTTGAACAGGTATAGGTAACAAAAAATACTATGGCTACACACACAGAATTAAGAACGTACAGAACCCGTGTATACGACTGATATAGAACCATCAAAAACCATTCCAATTAGGAATGGTTTCTCGAACAAACGGTTACTCACTTCATACAATTTAGCAGGCAGTAATTATTTTACCTCCATGTTCTAAGCGTTCACAATAAAATATAAAAATGGGAAAAGGTGTATTAGCTAGCGACATTCCGCGGGTGTAAAGTGACACGTGCATGGACGTTTTTACTGTTTTATGACACAATGCCGTGCATACAATAATGGCTTAATGAGGATTCTGTACGTTCTTAGTTCAATGGCTACACCGATAAACGGAAATCTTAATGAATTATTTAATATCGCCTTAGATATTCGCTGCAACCTGCAGTGTGTTTACAAAATCGCGTTATTATTTGATCAATAAATCGATACTTAATGTGATATCGATTGTAGCCAGTAATTATTGTAGCCACACTAGCCTACTTACGGAAGCTCAAAATTATTCGAGTGTATTACAATAAAATAACAATAGTAATATATCGATTAAATAAAATGGATACATTAGACACCTAATAATATTGTAATTATAAACTTAATTTATATGAAATCTTTCCTTCAGTCTCTTAGGTATTGTATATAACACTCTGATAATATCCATTCACTTTGCTCTTGAGTCTCGACGTGCCACGACCCAAATTCATTAATTTATTATTCATAACTATAGAGGTACATTAAATTTTCGTTAATTAGCTTTATAATAATAGTTTGTAGGGTTAAATTAAGTTGTAAATATATGATTTGATAAGATATAAACTGAACGACGGTCAAAACGGCCATATATGTATATCATACTCTCGTCCAATCAGACGGAGGCTGTATTATTCAATAATTTACAATAAAAATTGATTTTCGCCATCACAACATGTTAAACGAAAGTGGTCGCTAAATGGGACAAGATATATCGAGTGAATGACAAAATGTATGACACTCATTATACTCCTTACTTGGTCTTAGCGCATACCAACATTATTTCTGTGGTCTGGTGGCAGGCATTGGCCGTAGCTAGTTACCACACTACCGACAAAGAGGTGCCGCAAAGCGATTTAGCGTTTCGGTGCGATGTCGCGTAGGAACCGATTAGTATATATATGACTATGTATACTACGTATGAGGTGAGATTAAAGTCAAGAGCCAACTTGTAGTGATACCTATTTAAAAATAATATCTTCCTTATTCACTCCTTCAGTTACGTTTGTCGTCGGTTTACTGTTTATTGAGCTAGGGGAAAACGGATAGTGTCATACATTTTGTCTCAAATATACTGTATGCTTGCTATATCGTATCCCACTCTTAAATACCTAGTTACCTGTCTCTTTTTTAGGAATGTAGGTAGGTATAGCTATATATATTAATGATTTGACTAGATAAATACCTGGCAGAAAATTAAAAAAAAGCGAGTTGAATGAAACCCCAATATGTCTTAACCTTGTAATAAATTTAGGTCACGTAACATTAAACAAAAATAAGTTAAGTAATATCAACTCTTTGCCCTCTCGCCCAGTTTTTATACTTACTTTTCCAGAGCTAATTTTTTAATCGGATTAAACTAAAACTAAAGTTTATCATTAGATAAGTGAGTAAAGCACACTCGAAATCGTAAAAGTAACTACTATGTATTAATTCAGTTGTTTTTTTATTTCTGCTGGGTAACTATCATTCTTTAAAAGTACTTAAGTAGGTACTCGTAGGCAACCATCAAACCATGCAAACTGATTTAATCTATGTATTTCTAGAAAGAAAAAATATTATAATATGTTTGATGGCTTGACATTTTCAACAGATAACTGTGCGCATGTACCTTATCTTGATTAAAACAATATACCTATCTGCATATTATTATACAAGTTGTTTTAATACTTATCCCTGTTTCTTAGTCAATAGCTCTGATTAGTGTTCAAATCTATAGCATACATACAACATACTGCCACTTTGTAAAGTGCCCAGCGTGAAAGGTAAGCTTAAACTGACAGCACCTTTCAAATGACGGAGGATAAAATAACAATGCGTTATTATTCGAACGTTACGCCATATTAAGGCTCAAAAGGCTTAATATGGCGTAAAGTTCGAAATGAAGTCCGTGGTAATTTTAGTTCTTGACGGCCGATTGGCGCAGCGGTCAACAAAGCTGCTTTCTGAGTCCAGGGCTGTGGGTTCGTTACTCACCACTGGAAAATGTTTCTGTGATGATAATGAATGTTTTTCTGTGTCTGGGTATTTATATGTATACTATAAGTATTCATGTATATTATTCATAAAAATATTCATCAGGAATCTTAGTACCCAATACCCACAACACAAGCTACGCTTACTTTTGGAGTAGTTGGCAATGTGTGTATTGCCGTAGTATATTTATTTATTTACTATTATTTTTTCTAGGAATACATGACGGAACAAGCAGATGTACAGTGTGTACTAGATGTAAACACTTCGAAGGGCATGCAACAAATACTTGCTACAGTGGTCCTACACAGTGCCGCTAAATTTCCATGAACCCGAGACGTAGTAAAGCCTCATTTGGTGATGTGCCTGTAACAAATCAGACCGGAACAGCAGTGCTTCTTGGCGGCATAAGCGCTTGCAATCATAAAGACTTATCCGCACTTGCAATTTATAATTAGTGCGGCATAAAAGTCTTTGGTTTGGAAAATTTTGGCGTTACGTGTTGTGCAGATTTCATTTGCTCGAATATTTTAAAGAGGCGGTGAACTCTGTTAATAATTCCGAGGAAAATTATTCGCACTACCTAATTCAATCATCATCATCAATTTAACCGATCGACATCCACCGCTGGACATACTCGTAGGTAGGGAGTCTCACAATCCACGGTTCTGGGCCGCTGGTTTCCAGCGGCTCCTAGCGACCTGTTTGAAGTAGACTGTCCAGCTCGTTGGGCACCGACCGAGGAAGCCATTCCCGTACATTAGAACCCCATCGTCCATTGGTTCAGTTAGCTCAGAACTTCAGAAGCTACCCCGCTCATTGCCGCTTCAGCTTCGCGACTCGCTTAGCTATATCGGTAACTCTAGTTCTTTTAAGGATCTCATCATTTCTTCTGATTGGATCACTTAGAGATACTAGTAGCATAGCAATCTCTATCGCCCGCTGAGTGACGCTCGAGTCCTACTTATAAATTATCTTTAAATATATATTTCTTGTGTGCCTGTGTGTGTCACTAAACTCCTCCTAAACGACTGGCCCGATTTGAATGATTTTTTTGGCGCTGAGGTCCGCTAGTATATATATACATATGTATATTTATATATATATATATATATATATATATATTCATCTGCTAAGTAATATTAAGGATAATATTAGAGTAGTTCCCATTTGTTATATATGCAACATGTCACATCACGGTAAAACATTAAGGGACTATAGGGACTCAAGGACAAATAAGGAAATTCCCTAGGAAATAAATATTGCTAAGAAAGGTTATGATTTTTCCGTTATGTAATAAAAGACATTATTTTTCATCTACGATTTTCTTTAATTAATACTTGTTAGTTAGAAAAACGCAGATCAGATATTAATGAAATAGGTAGGTACCTAGGCTTTTTGAATTTTGATATTTGTTTTAAATCACATAAATGTTTTAAATCAATATATTTAGGTGATTGTTATAATAGTTCTTCACAGAAGGTAAATTTCAGGTAGTCCAAATATAAGTCTTGGAAACTAATTATTACTGTCTACTAGATACAGCTAGTAGCTAGTAGTTACTAGATCTCATGTCAGTAGCATGGACATATCAGCCTTAATTAGTTTTCAAGTAAACAGACGTTATTTTGTGCTCGGCGTTTCTACGGCATATAAAAGTCGGCTACGCGCACACGCTGTCGCTACAAGCGACATTATTTTTGAACACTTGCTTAGAGTAGATTTTTGTAAACAATTTCATCATACAGAAGGAAGTCTTTAGATAGTACATTTGTCAAACGAATTTCATCTGGTAATGTCCGGCGGGTTACAGACTGAAAATTGTGGGTGACGAACACACGTGGGTGCGTTTGTTAACTTAAAAACTTACGTACTTAGTAACTACGTACGTACGTACTTACGTTCGTACTAAAGTACGTATGTACTTAAGTACTTATAAGTTAAGATTTCTGAATCGGATAAATGATAATTTATGCGATACCGTGGCGGAAACGAGCCTTGCCCCATGCGAGATACGGAGAAGACAAGGATTTTAAACCTCACGAACATTCTGTACAAGCGCAAATTTTAACTGTAGGCACTAGGCACAGAATTAAGAACATACAGAAACCGTGCACACGACTAATATTGAAGCATCAAAAACCACTCCACTATAGTAGGTCAGGCGGTTACTCGCTTCATTTCATTTAGCAGTTGACAGTAATTATTTTACCTCAAATGTTTTAAACGTTTACCATATAAAATGGGGAAAATGGGAAAAGTTTGCCAGCTAGCAACATTCCGCGTTGTGTACCGTATTTTCGGACACAATGCACTGCATGCAATGATGGCTGAATGAGGGTTCTGTATATTCTTAATTCTGAGCCTCGTTCGAAGCACACACTGCTAGCAAAAACTGCGAGCCCTACCCGTTCCATATGTATTCAAAACGAAATTTAATAATAAATAATTGAAGTTTAGTACCTACCAGAGTATTTCACATCGATATTTCATTGAAAGTTCGCATTCAGTGAATTAATATTTAACGATATCATGCTATGAATATATCAAATAAGTTCGTATCAAATAAGTAAGATTGAAATCGTGACTAAAATATACTACTAATTAAGAAGATCTATTTTCAATGCCGGTTAAACTTCAAACAAATTATGCAGGACATAGCCGCTCGCGTGCCTTTAAGTAGGTATAGATAGAAGGATAAGATGTTTTTTTAAAGTTATTAAGTACTTTCTGATTTTTTAGGACTTTAAACATGTCTGGAAAATTTACACTTGATTATATTATTAAATGTCCTGCTTTGCAGCTCGATGTTGACTTTTAGACAGCGTCGCAGCCTACGTCGAATCTTTACAGCCATAATGAGCAAGATTTAACTAATTCCACGAGCCCCGCACATGCTATGATGGATTCGTACCTTGTTGAGGATACAACAGAAATATATTTTAAGTAGATAGGTTTTCGCAACTAAGGCTGGCCGCACACGTCCGGAATGGATGTCTGAAATCATAATCTCAATTTTCGGCAACTTGCCTCACACATAAATCAAATATCCAAATTGATCAGTAGTCTTGTGATTACACGCATGCACAAAAAGGACACAGAAAACATAAAAATACATTCGTTACAAATTCTTAAATCTGTAAAATATTTGTAACCGGAATGCAGAAAGCTCGTCAGTATCATTCTTACAGATTGATCTAGGAAATTCATAATACGAAAAAGTCAGCATTGTATGGAACATACTGACTAAATTATGAAATTAAGCTTAATTTGCTATACTCCGCGTAAAGCAGGAAAATTTTTATGGTGTAATTTATAATTTCTTTTTTCTTACTTTTACCTTTTTTGACCTTTGGGGGTAAGAAAGGTATAAAAGGCGACACATTAGGCGAATTTTTCACTTAACAATTATTCTTGATAGTCAACAACTCCTGAGGATGCTCCAGTTTCGGAGCGAAACGTGCGTAGAGGGTACATTGCCGCAAATCTGTTTGGTGTGGAGTATAAGGACTGAAGAAATTATAAATTTACACCATACCATACAGATTCTACTTTTCGCGGAGTACAGCAAATTAAGCATAATTTCACAATATATCATGGATTTCCGCAATGTAACGCGTGCTTCTATCCGACATTATGCATTTCTGGGCTCTCTCAGAATACATAATCTGATTTTGTAAATTCGGATTATGAATTCAGAAAGACATTCCGGCTGTGTGAGGCCAGCCTAACACAATATTAAAATACGTAGTAGTTATTTTAAAACAGATACTTACTCTACATAATATAGCTTTTGCTAAATCGCATTATAATGTTGAAAGTTAACAACACCGAAATACTTACAGAGCATATACCTATAGGCTTTAAGGCCCTACGCGGTCTATTTGGGGAAGGCCTAATATATTACTTACTAGCATTTCTAATAACTCTTCTATTTAAAATAGTTCTCTATTCATTCAACGTAATTCTCAAAACTTGCCAACATTAACTTACGAAATCTTTAGTAAATATACCATTTTAATATATATTCCAAAATATTACACATCAAGGGTATTTTCTTAATATTCGCTACGAGCCCCGCGCTGACATTCTTAAAGACTTCTAATAGATAACTTTGTGATATTCTGTAACATATTAGACTGACTCCGACGGATGGGAGTGGAGAAAATCTCCAGTTTGAGTTATAAAAACTTAAGGGTAGCCTTTTTATAACTCGTAAAATGCAAGGGTGTATGCACTAAGTGGGCAGATGATATAAACATGGAGAAAATCTCCAGTACAAGTTATAAAAACCTAAGACTAGGCTAGTAGTATGTAAAACTCGTAAAATGCCTACCCTTAAGTTTTTAGAGTATACCCTATTTGCACGCCACTGAGTCCAACCTTGGGCTTACGCGACGCCTCCTTCTAAACCCTACGTCGGAGTATCGTATACGGTGCCTTAACCTACGTCCACACTTGTAGACATAATGAATGTCATTTTACAGAAAATGTTTACATCGCACGTGTACATTTTACATAATATTTTACTACAATTAGCTAAATAGACATTCAGGCTAAAGTTCAAGGAAATATTTTAACTTTCGACTAGTGACTACACGACGTTAGTAATTAAAGGGGTCCGAACCATATTGAATGACAACGGGCATAACGACCCGCCAGCGCCAAGATTGTGATGACATCGGCGCAGGATTAAACCTGGGAACGATTACTTGGATACAATCTGACGTAAGTCTATTTTTAATGAGAGCCGTACAATATCTTTACCTCTAAATATCTTTGTAACTTGACACTTTGGGGTAGTATGTTACATGACGTTTTTTGTTCATCTATGTGCGCCCTGTTCCCCTAAATAGCAAATACATCGTGTGCCGCGATTTCGAAAAAAAATACAAAATGGCGGCGGTTCGCTATGCCAGATAGGTTCAATCCCCTTTATACGTTATACATTTGCTCTATGGTTAATTTATATTTGAATCTACCCTAACAATTTCTAAGCTTAATCAAGAATTTAAAAATCTCAGTTAATGCTACCTCAGAATCATTACAACATACAACAGAATTTTACATTTCATAATATATAATAAACTATATTGCTATATTTACAAAGTTCTACTCTTGAGGGTTTCGGGTTTTAAATAGAGAACCCGAACCTAATAATAACATTCAGCTTTCCGTCTGTCCTTGATTTTCATTTTTGAGATATGTTAGTTTAAACCGAATATGGAATTTAAATAGCTTAGGGAGTTTTATTCCACCATCTCAGTAAAGCATTCCCTTGACTTTTTACATATCCCTTATCATTTTAACTTTGATATTTTAACATCGATTACGGTAAATGTAAGAAATATTCCTCATAATTGGAGTTTACTACACGTGTGATGAAATATTAAAAAATGAATATCTGCATTTAAAAGCAGCTAATAAAATTGAGTACCTATGAGAATATTTTGTTCTGTTGCATGAAACTACCGCAAGTGATTGAATTTATACCGTCGCCGCACCCCGCCTCTGACACTCGACTCAGGGTGTTTCTTATTAATTAAATAAGCTTTTTTTTACCAATGAATACTAGACATTGGATAGATTAACTGGGCCACTGATGAACGACAGAAACAAAGTTTCAATGCAATAGCATGTACTAATTTGGTATATGTGTAAATTATGTTTTAAAACAACAAATTCTAGATAAAGAAACAGAACTCTCAGTATGGGAGTCCAACTTGCTGTCCATTGGTTGTGTTAATCTCTATCTAGCAACTTATTCTATTTATCTCTTCTACTGACAAACATATATATTTTAATAGTAATATGTTTACACTACTGATTGTAACATTAATGTAAGTTTAGGTATAAGATTCAAATTTCTATGCTATTTTATAATTATTCGATGAATTGTTTCATATTATAATTGTAATTTATACTAATACCAACATGTAAAATATTTATTTCGATAATATGATAATATTATAAAAATATTTCTTCAAACATTATGACTACTGCAAATTTTACAATAAATTTATAATATTTTTACCGCACTCTAGTGGATGAAAGCATGGGAGTGACAGTTCATGTGTGTAGTATGAAATAGGAGAGAAAAGAATTTATGTACATTAATTTTCAAAAAAAAAGCTGAAATAAACTATGCTTTCATGCTACACCTACTTTGGTCTAATAACAATGCTTATTGCTTGAAGTTTTGACTTTAAGGTACCTAGTTGCTCTATTCTATTATATTTAACTAGTTAAGGCGCTTAGCTGGAACCAATCGATTCGCTACCAATCGGTACCTGAACACAAGTGAAGAGTTGTCACAGACAAACCTCTACATCATAATAGTAGAGGCTTTTCTGTGGCAACTTCCTTTTTTACTTGTTTTTTTTACGTACAGGTAAAAAGGTTTTTTTTTGCGTATTCCACTGAAAAGTTTTTTGTCTCTTTAAACCGAACACCTTGCAACCGTGTGTAACGACTTAGAAGCAACCGTGCATGCGTATGCGTAATTATGAAACGTTCAATTTTATATTAATTCACTGTTTGTTGCCGTGTTGTTGGAAAAGTATCTATTTGCTGCTCCAAAGGCATTAACGTAGAATAACATTTAAAGCATTACTCGGCTTCACGTTCCGCCTCGGGCTGTGGATCGCCAAATCCTAGAGTGTCAGCGAAAAAGTCATTTGACTCGAACGTTACGGCCGATGCCGCCATCTCCTCGTCGAATATGTCGCGGAGGTCGAGATCGCCATCCAAGCCTGTCTCCATGGCGACGTCCTTCCAGAAGTCCTCGGCGGTGATCGCGGACGGTTCCGGCAGCATCTCCGTCGGGCTCGGCTGCAGCGGTTGTGGCTGCTCGGCGCTTTGGATGAACGCCTCCTGCGAGTCCGTGAATATCGTGTCCAAGTCGGTGAGGGAGTACTGCATCTGATCGGCGGCCGGCAGCACGCGGGAGGGGCTCGAGGGGCTGGAGGGAGACGTGCGGCGCGAGGTCCGCGTGGCGGTGCGGGGGACGCGAGGGGTGCGCGGGGGGCGAGGGGTGCGCGGGGCTCGGGATTTACGAGAAGTGCGCGGCGGAAGCGGCGGTTCCGCGGGGCGCACCCCCGGAAGTTCCTGTTATGCTTTTATTTTTTTCGCCTCCTTCTTCAAAGCGCGCTCCTTCGCCTTCTCGTACAGCGGCAACAGCTTCTTCTCCTCTGCTAGTATCTGAAGCAGTGTTATTATGAAGGGTAGGTAGTTGTGCCGCCTTCGCGCAAGCTCCTGTTGATACCTCATCATCTTTGTATCCTCGAATTCTATTAACATCTGCAGTCTACGGATTTCGTTTTCAACGTCTTCTGTGTCCATTCTGCATATCTGCGAAACGTCTGTCAGCTCGTATATTTGTCGCTCGTATACCATTTTTCTGTCGGAGACTAGCGCCATCAAATTGAAATGGATTTCATCGTCCAAATATCTGTAAAGGTTGAATAAATTAAAACATATTGAATCTATCTAAATAAACTGGAAATGCAATGGGAAAATCTCAGGTTTTTGCTGACATAATTATCTTACAGATTCTTGTGGACATAAAATATAATTTATTGAAATAACTTCTTACGTTTTAATTCGCTTCAAGATGATCGGACGAACTACATCCAGCCAGTCTTGCTCGGCTGCGATAGGCCCATGATCTATCGGTCCATTGCGCAGGCCATCTAGCTCATACAATCGACCATTTATAGGCATATACCCAATAAAGTGAAATGCATCTTCCTCCTAAAAATATTTCACTTATTATTACCAATGAACTAAGTATAATTTAACTCTACTTTACTATAAGTTCGATCGCTCAAAAATCCAGCAGAATATAGTGAACATATAGTTGGGTCTCATTTTGTCTATGCAGCGCAACGCGTAAGAAAAGGATGAGATATGCTATTTTTTGTTTATTTTGATTAGCTTCGTAATCAGTTTTCAGATGTGATACTGTGTTTAAGTCATAACCTGGCAAAAAAATACGCCATCATCTTTAGTATGTTCAGATGAGTAGGTAATTTTTGCATGTTTTTACCATGCAATTCATTTTGTACGTGTAATTTGTTAGTAGAACAAATGAAGACTGGCGTGAAATTCATACCGGTTTTCCGTTTTCATATTAGAGTGCAAAAGTGTACCTACACACTGATGTATGATAAGAGTGTGTATGTACACTTTTGCACTCTTTAAGATTGTTGGGTAGTTTATTATTTAATTGAGCACTCTCAAAAGTAATATTTCGTTTACCATTTATCATAAGTTTAGTTGTATACCATTTTAAACCATTACCTAATTACAATCCACGAGTCGACAGTGGGGCGAGGGGAGGAATGGGTGGTGGTGTGAGGTGCAGCACGAACAAACTTTAAACGCGTTTATCGATTATTATATTATTTAACTGGCTGTAACCATATCGTTCTGGGTGCTTTATTATCCTATATAGGTCATTGTTTGCTTGTTTAACTCACAATCTACGCGACCAATTACCTTGATTTTTGGCATACAGTTGGTTGAAAGGAAGTCTTCAGAGTAACATAGGCAAATTTTTCAAACAGTCTCGACGCGATTTGTAAAAAAACGGGGGCAACAGCTAGTGGCTATATATATGTTATAATTCCCATGCCGACTTGTCGAGAAATATACATAATAGTTATTGTAGGTTAGGGATGCACAATATGTGTCAATGTATTATATTATTTATGTGTTCTATGTATTTAATCTTTACTTCGTATTTGTTTTATTGTATGTGTTAAATATTACGTTTGCTATAGATATTTTTGTTGTCCAAAGTTTGGACCGGTAGAAAATGCCTCCAGGCATTAAGTTTCGCCTATATACATATTACTTCTTAACTGTGTAGTAAAGTATCAAAACAAATAATCATACCCCATTTTTGAATACGATTGTCCATGGTTTTTTCGTTCTGAGTAAGATTCTAAGGATAAGTCCGTAAAAATACACAACCAGACGTCATATAGGCAAAATAGTAAAAAAAACATACTGATACCTTAGTAACCAATTTGGGATCAAATTCAAACAGAGTTGGTTGCGACATAGAATTGTGGGCACTTCGTATTGTGTCTGAATTGCTCAGAGTTAAGCCACGCATTTTTGGATTAAATGACATGCTGAATTCTTTTAATTTCGTTAGCTCAGGCCCCAAGTACACGTCTGGGTGGTTGCAATTCAGTAACAGGCTTACGACTGCCTGTGTTGCACACGCATTATTAATAACCTGCAAACAGGAACAAAATTATATATCTTGCAAAACTTTAGTCACTGTTAATACCTTAGTTTTTATTTTCTAACTTGTGTCATTATGTAAAACAATCTTTTCACAACTATTTAGTGTAAAGTATGTTTTCTAAAGAAATTTACTAATACTCACAGAATTAAGAATAAAAAAAAATGCAAGTAGTGCATTGTGTCAACGCCCCGCGCTCCAAGTCTCACTCAACCCCCTATAGAATGTTGCTAGCTCACAAACGTTCTCCCATTTTCCCTATTTCAGTGGCGTGCATAAATGGTATGCACAAGGTATGCATATGTTATAAAATGAAGAAAACCTCCACTGCCATTTATAAAAACTTAAGGGTAGGTTTTTTATAACTCTTACAATGCCTATCCTTAAGTTTTTTATAACTCGCACTTGAGATTTTTTCATTTTATATAATCTGCATACCCTATGCATACCCTCTATGCACGCCACTGCCCTATTTGATGGCAAAAGTTTAGAACATGAGAGGTAAAATAATTAGTCACTTGGTAAAATAAGTCAGGTGAATGATTGGAATGAAATGACTAACCGCCTGTTCGAGAAACACTACTAAAGTGAAGTGGATTTTGATGCTTCAATATAGGTCGTGTACACGGTTTCTGTATTTTCTTAATTCTGTGCTAAAATATATAATCTTTCGTTATTTTTTATTATTTTAAAATCTTTACACTAAAAAGTACTTAATTTAAAGACTTTACACAATAACAAAAAATTAAGTGTACTTTACCTGTTTGGCGAAGTAAATTTTCTCAAGTCGATTGTCTGTCACAATGGCATTGGATGGTTCCTCGTGCTGCAAATACTTGAAGAGAAAAATAAGCCCATGGACTGGTCTGAAATTATTTTGTATTATCAAACAAATGGTCTATGTTGCATCCAAGGTGAAGGTACTATCGGCTGGTATACATCATCCGCAGCTATTAACGGCCCACTGCTGGACACACACTTCGTCTCTCGCAGCAGAGCAGGTTTCATAGCATGAGGTTTTAACGACTATTACCACAAGTAAGATTTAATAACCGGGACCGACTGCTGCTGACATGCTCTCCGGGGCGAGGGGGGTTGACAACGCCAATTTCCTAACTGAAAATTCTTTAACAGAAATTACACAATACTACACAATTTTTTGACCCGACCCGGGATTCGAACCGTCATGATCTGTAGTTAAACATGTTGACCACTAGACCGACAAGGCAGTTACACTAAGTAGGCACTATACATATATGTGTTATGTCAAAAGCATAATGAGCATAGTAAAACTAATTTTAACTTGAAGTAACTGTCCATTTGCATTAAATAGGGAAAATATTCTCGGAAAATTTTCGGAATTAAAATTGCGAATTGAGCGGTCATAGCCCAATAGTTAGGACTTCGGCTTCACTCTCAGGGAGCTGAATTCGAATCCAAGCACCTATAATTTTCTAAGTTGTGTGTGTTTTAAGTTATTGAAATATCCTTTAGCGGTGACGGCAAACATCGTGAGGTAATCTGCATGCCTGAGAATTATCCATAATGTTCTCAAAGGCGTGTAAATTCCACCAATCGGCACTGTGCCAGCAAGGCCTAAGGACTATGGCCTAAACCCATCTTGTGGGAGGTGACCCGTGCCTTGTAGTTTGCCAGTAATATGATTATCTTACATACCAACAAACTTGGAAACCACATCCACAGTAATGATACTCCAGGCAAAACTTCATCACAAACATTTGATATTTTTTTGTTATATCCGATCAGCATCATTTTTTTCAGCTAGATGGAAAGTAGTGGTAATTTAATATCCACTTACCTTAAATTATCAAAAATGCCATCATCTATCGTCCACATTTCTTCAACTTGCACGCCTTTAACCCCTAAAATAATATTATTGAATTAATATTGAATTTATAAAATACTAGAAGATGCCCGCGTTCTTTGTCCGCGTTCATTACGGTTCCTTACAAATCCCGCGGGACCAGTTTGTCTTCAGGCAGGAGACAAAAATTATATTCCCCGAATATATCAGGTGGTACAAAATATAAAATAAAGCCTTACGAATAACTAAATACATAAGCTAATAAACACAAATGCATCTAACATATTAAAATAAATTTTTTAAAAAAAAGTAATATATTATTGACCATATAATAAATACTTAGATAAGAGTAAATAAATACAAAACATCGCCTTCAGTTGGACAAATATTATACTTCACAGTTTTTGAAGTGAAACTTCTTTATCGGGGTTGGAAAAAAATTTAGTGTAACATTTTTCAGTTACGCGTCACATTTTTTCGTTACGCGCCGTCTTTTTCTTGTCCCAACCACGTTTGATTCGAGTTAATTCGAACTTCAAATGCATTGCAAAATTTAAACGGCTGAAGACGTAAGCATATATGATGATGTTGTTAACATTGTAACTTCATCGATAGATTTTTCTGTTCTTTCTCCTGACTTATGTATGGCTCAATGCCAAATGGAAAATAGGATGAATATTTTGATTGTTGCACTTTATATATCTCCAAATCAGAAGTTGGACGATATTATTAATTTTTTTCTCCCTCCTCCGAAGAGGGCTTCGTGCCTCTTTACTCGGTTGATAAAAAACCGATCTGCATCAGAAAAATCTTTGAAGCTAGTTGAATTTTTGAAAGATTATTTGAATTTTATATATTATTAAAAAAAAGTCCTCAAACATTAACAACAAGATCCGGCACTAAAATTGCTGGAGTTTTTATGGAATGTAAACAATATTTGACGGCCGACTAGCACAGTGGGCAGCGACCCTGCTTTCTGAGTCCAAGGCCGTGGGTTCGATTCCCACAACGGGAAAATGTTTGTGTGATAAACAAGTGTTTTTCAGTGTCTGGGTGTTTATATGTATATTATAAGTATTTTATTTATATTACCTATACATAAAAATATTCTTCAGTCATCTTAGTACGCATAACACAAGCTTACTTTAGGGCTACATGGCGATGTGTGTATTGTCGTAGTATATTTATTTATTTATATTTATATTTCATATTTCAGTTACCATAAGCCGTAATGATAATATTACAATTAAATTAAAGCTGTAATAATCTTAGTAGTAATAAAGTAAAATGACATAATTTATTTGTATTCATGTCCATGATAACAAAAGCCTTTTGTTAAACTTTATCTAATTTAACTTTATTTAACCAGTTTCTGTAAAGTTGCAGTAGATCATTTTTCGAAAAATAAGGTCTTTAAGAAGTTTCACTTTTTACGTGTGTACACTAGTACACGCACACATTTTTATTTTTTTAAATATCGCCAGTGACTTTGACTGTCGTTTGTTCATAGGAAGCGCATTCCACAATTCGAAGGCTTGTAAGGTAAATTAATGTTTATAAAATTTTGTTTTGTGGAAAGGCATACTCAGTGTCAGGGCACGTAACGAGCTTAGACCGGATTGCCCTTCAACAAAAGCAAACTTCTCTTTCAATTATGAAGGAGTTTTAAAGTGAAATAACACACAATACAGAAGTAACGTAAAGGAAGCTAAGTTAAGTTACGTTTTTAAAAATAAATAAGAAACTTGACACATTTTTTCGGTCGTACAGAAACAAACAAGATACAAACGAACTGTACAGATAATAAAGCGAGGCATTTTTTTTAACATCTTTCAACGAACAACTAAGGTGCGGGCAAATAATAAATCTTTTACCAAGACTAACTTTTATTTTCAATCAAAGCCCTCATATAATAAGTGACAACACTTTTTAATTAAGTATGCTGCGAAGTTTGATCCTCTATCTCCAAAATGCCAAATCTATACGAAATTAAACTCATAACTACCTTCTATTGCAAAACGGATCAATAAAATCGGTCCACAGTTGATGGAGTTATAGTGTGACTGCAATAATTTAAACATTAGAAGTAAGAATAAACTTACAGTGCAATATACTAGGTTGCATAAAATTCATAATTCGTTTAAAGGAAATTGCATACAATTCTACAATAAACTACCAATTGACATCCTGGAGATGTCTCTTATAAAGTTCAAAGTTTGTATTAAACGTAAGCTTATAGAAAAGTCTTGTATAAAGGATTATTACAGTATAAAGGACTACGTAATCGATAAAAAAGCTTGGGTGTAAATTATTGCTCTAACCAGGTTGCTCTTCTAATAATTTAAAATGACATTGTGAGATGGTGATAACAAAAAAAAAACACCCGGCTAAGTTTGTTGTGGGCTTCTTCTTAGACCAGGATGCGTTTGGAACCCTCGTAGCTTTAGTTTTAATTTTACGAATGTGGTAATCGCCATCATCTCACTACCGTGTAATTCTTATGTACGCATCAAAAGTGCCACCCATGGGCCTACTTGAATAAAGATATTTTTGACTTTGACTTTGACTTTGACTCTCAAAAAAAATTATCCCATGTCCTACCCTGATAAACAGACAGTTTCTTTTTTACCCAACTATGGCAAAGCAAAAAGGAGGGTCATACGTTTGATCAGTATAATATGTAAGTATTTGTGTATGTTCGTGTTCTCTCTCATAACTTCTTAACTACTTATCATAACTCGAGCTTAGAGGCTTATGAGGTATCATCGGAAGCAGTCAAAGGCTAACAAGTAGTGGATTACAAAAAACTCTTCTGGACCTGAACTAGACTGCAATTTGGTGTGATTTGTTGCCCAAAAAGCGGGCAGTTAATTTCTATTTGCTTCGTTAGAGCATATACCTAATCAAAAACGAAAAGCTGAACTCCCGCGTGTCTATAATTATGTATCAATCTCATGTACAATTTCTTAAATTACTTTCCAAAAAACACAAAAATAACTTAAAATTAAAAAAAATCTTTGACTTTATATTTTGTTGTTTAGACGTACGTCTGTAAATAGTATTGTTATTAATTTTAAAAAAGTAAATGACTTAAACTTTTTTTAGACGAAACTATTAATAAAAAACTGTTTATTCAGTTTTAATTTTTGTGAGCTTATCAAAACGATTTTTTACCCTATCATGCATGACATATACGACCGTCATATACAACCCGCTCATAGTTGCGTATTCTTTCTACTCACCTAACCACTCTCTACAAGAGGAGGCCTAAACATATCCTTAACGATCCTGACGATCAGATAACTGCTACCGATGCTCCCTATCAGGACACACAATCAACCTCTGCACAGCGTCTTCGCCGTCGAAGACGACGTCATCCGGACGTGGGCTCTCACCACAGCCTCCAGCTATTTTGATAACTCTCAAAAAAGCATGATTTTCTTTGTAACCAACTTCAAAAAAGGAGGATGCTGGCCCAGTGCCGATTTATTGACTCCACCTTTGAGAATATTATGGAGAACTCCCAGGCATGCAGGGGTCCTTTCCTTTACCATTGAAACAAGTGATATTTTAACACTTAGAAAAAGAAAAGGTGTGTGCTGGGATTCAACCTCTGCCCACCAAAAGTGAAGTTGAAGTCCTACCCACTGGGCAATCACCGCTTACACTTTAAGCAATTACTCCGCCAATTATGAATTGATTTTGATGATTATTTTATTGTTTAAAAGATTTTTCTCTCAAGGTGGTCCTATTTTCACCAAGTCAGGATCTAAAGAAGAGGGGGTTTCCATTGAATTTTAGAGTACACCGACCAGTTATAGTCTGAAAGTGATAATGGTTCCAGTATCACCAAATAAGGATCTGATGAGCGGATCTCTCAGAAATCAAATCAATAGTTCCAAATCCAAATTAAGAAAAATAAATCATTATTGTTTCCCAAATGTAATTGGAAACTGAAAAGTTGTTTTTATTTATTGTTCACATATCAAAATATAATATATTTGTATAGTACCAATAAAATTATAAAGGCATATTTCGACTTGACATATTGGTTGCCTGAGAAAAACAAAATCCTAAAGGTACCACTTACCAAATTTTTTTATTAATTCTGTGAACACCCCAGGATCACTTTCAATGAGGCACCAATTGCCTGCAGGTTCCATGTTGAATTATCTGAAGACGTGGTACATATAACGTATCTATCAATACAAATGGTATTATATATTAAAGTTCAACATAAAAGGCAGCTTTTGATTAGATTGATAGGGTTCCATAGAAATTCAACCATGAATTTGGTCTTGCATGGTTTTATACGAGAGTAAACTTTTGACAAATTTATATGATTTCTAGGAACTTCCCCAAAACTTTATAATCCTCAATCGACAAAAAATTAAAAAAATAACTCAATAATTTTATAAATTAGTAAGGCAACCCATAGTTTAAATTAAATAAATTACCTTTAAAATGTTAAATTTGTAAATATTATAGATATTTCTTTCAGATTTTCAGATCCGTAACAAATAAACGAGAAGAAAAGCATACGCTTCGTTTTGCTAGCAAAACTGCAATGTGTTGTTGCCACAGACTCTTCGCTATTATGTATGACACAGACTAAAAATCACTGGAGGCTTGTGAAAATATCGGTACCTATAAAAAGTTATTTATGGAAATGAAAATAAACTTCATCGTCACCTCAGCAGGGCTAGCACAGGCAGTAGACAAAAATTATATACCCAATTATATCCCCTGACAGATATTATTCCACTTGTGCGCCAATCCTCTAAAAGTTGATAAAGCTGTGGGAGAAGATATTTTTTCTTCCTTTCCCCGGGGATATAATTGTCTAATGCCCATGCTAGCCGTGCTGATATAAACTGCTATGAGATTTACACATTAAATCATGTCAAAAGCTGAAATCCAGCATTCTTACCACATTATCGATATATTGAAATCGATATTTTGTATAATCATGAATAATTTTAGTCCTTAATGCATCCCAAATTTCATGAGTTGCTATTTTTATTTAATAAAAGATAGCTTTAGCATTCTATACAATACCCATTTTTGAATAAGTACATTAAATTAATTAAACGAATGAACACATAAATTTGTACATTAAAAAATGAAGCGAGTTTTAAAAGAGAGGTCGTCCACTGTGTATGAGATAGCGATAAGTCAACATGACTCAAAGAGTTAAGACTGCTCCCTCCATTCTTTACGTACAACTTCATACTTGAACACACTAGGGGTGTGACGTTGTACATAAAAAATCGATTATTTACAAATCGTTTTTTCTCAGAAAATAATCGATATTGTTATATTAATCGTTTTTTTCCTACTTTGCCAAAATAAACACCAAATAGTATATAAATAGCTTCATTAATTAAAAATAAACAATCCAGGGTATAATCATAATAATATATCTAATCAACAAAAATTAAAGTTTTAAGGACAATCAAATGTCAAAAAGTTTTAATTAAAATGTTTTTCACATAAATCAACAAAATTATATTATTCAAATCAATAAAAGTCAATTAAATTATTCAAAACAACGGCAACGAGTACAGAGCTCGTTTGAAAAATAAAGTTTCACCAATGAATCATTTCACAATCTTTTGCGAGACCTAGTCTTAAGCTCTTGATTTTAGTAATAGAGAAAATCATATTGTATAGATAAATATACGAAATTCTATTTAATTAATGTTATTTAGTTTCAAAAGTTCGTAATCTACTGTATCCACAATGGTCTTAAAATAGGATTGTAATGGAATTGCAGTAGAAAGGGAATCGGTGCTGCCATTCGCTCAAAATGTCGAAGTAAAGAATTTTAAAAAACTAGGTACCTACCACGAATGCAAATATTTGATTTAAAATATTTTAAATGTTATTGATATATATTTTGAAGTTTGCATTTTGTATTACATTTGGTAAGACAATCGTAGAAATCCAATAAAACTAATATTTGGTGTGAGTTGTGACGTAAGAAAATATAATGTCAGAAAAAAATAATTTTATCTGTAAATATCGAATTGAAATTTTGTATCCTGTTTCGTGCTGATAAATTTCAACTGTACGTAAACAAAAAAATGGTTCTCATAGAACAAGTTTCGGCGCTGCTCGACTTTTTGGAGTGCCAGCCAAAGCTAGCGCTCGGCCATTACAACCGCTCAAATGAAGGGCGTAACTTGGCAAAGCGACGTTGTGTCATGGGTGGAGTGCGCTTAGATTTTACATTTAGTCGGGGCAGACCATAGATTATACACTATACTAGAGATAGATGTGCCACTGAGGTTATGTTTGTGAAGTTTATATACCCAAGCGCAGAGATGGCGCTGCCTGTATTTCTTGTATATACAAATGTACAGCTAGATGGCGCTTTATTTATTGCATGCCGATCCCGGTAGGTGGCGCTTATATCATTTTCAGTCAGGACGTGCCAAATTAAAAAATTTGGTTATTCGCAAATTGTAGACCACATTGTAGGTGTATGGCAATAGTAATTGAGGTATCATATTTACAAATTTAAATTAAATCATAACTTAAAAACAGCCATCTTAACTTATTAGCTGACGAAATCGAATATTTTGTTAGTTAATAAGCACAGATAGAAATTTTAGAGCAAAATTTTCAGGAAAATATTAGTATGATACTGAATTGTCGCGATTACTATTGCCATATATCTACAATGTGTAATTTGTTTACGATTCGTGAAAAGCAAAACAAAAACATTGATATATAACAAAAATTTAAAATTGCAACGTAATTAAGACTATGGATATATGCTAAATAAAAAACTTTTTGTAAAATAACAAAAAAAGGTTAACATTGCCAGGAGCTATTCTAAACGGAAATGTATTCAATGAAATGCAATAGTAGTTATTTTTAACAATTTATTTATTTCTTTTGTGTGTGTTATAATAATTTAAAGCTTATTGCTTTTATATTTTTGTATATAAAATATATCTTTTATATTTGCTTTATGTATTTTTGTGGCAATTGTTATATCCTGCAGCGCTATGCTATCGCCAGCCTGCACTGGAGCACCTACTTATACACCGCTTACGCTGGATCACATACCTAGCGTACAAATTGTGCAATTGAGGGCATTGCTGAGTCCGCAACACGAGGCGCGCGGCTCGGCTTACGTGACCGGCGAACGGACACTTCTTTTCCCACATCGAAAGACATCACTCTCTCTATAGTTTTAATAATTATTAGTAATTTATTTTTATGCAAATTAAATTAATATAAGTATATTGATATTTTCTTGAGTCCTCCTGCGTCGGTCTACATAAATCAATATTATTAGACATTACTTTTACCTTTCAGTAATCTGTTGACATTAGTGCATTAGCTATTAATTATTATATTCATTATTGCATCCATTAAAAAATTATGTACTCCGTCTTTATGAGCAACATAGGAGAAATGTAACCAATTACAAAATACATTTGCAATTTGCTTTATTGTAGATGCTGTTGCTGTGGTTCTTCATTTAATTGTGTTTGAATGACAATGCAAAAACATCATCTATAAACTCGCACAATGCCTCCGATGGATAGTTAAGTGACCTTCTAGTGTAGTCTCTTTCCTTGTTAGTGTTCCTTCGAGGCATTGTGCTGACAAAATTTTTTTTTCCTTAAGTAAGGTTAGGTTTTTCATTTTTCCTTAAGTTTTAAATGTTTAATTTTCAACTGAGCATATTCATTGGAACATTTCACTTTACCGGATTTTGTGCCTGAAAGAAGAAAACAATTAGTTTGTCAGAATGTACGTCTAAATTGCTTGCTACCACAACATTTTTGTTTAGAATAGTGTCACAAACGATTAAGGGCAGTTTGCAGGCAAGACTGTATACAGAAATGATTAAAATCTTCTTTTTTTCCTTCTTGTCTACACTACACGTGAACAAAGTCGCGCAGAACAGCTAGTTCGTCGTAATCATGTTAGTGTCTGCCAGAAAGCATCTGAGTTAATGAACATATTATATGAATAAATCTGGAATATATAACTTTATATATATTATCTATGTATTATATAATGCCAACAATGTTCTGTCTTTATGTATTGTCTGTATTCTTTTATGTTTTATGTGCAATAAAGTGTTTCTTCTTCTGGATCTACACAAAAAAAGAAATTTACCAATTGGGGGGCAAAGTTACCAAATTAGAGATATCTTTGTTAGCAGAGTGGCGCAGTAAAAGCACTCTCGGTAGACATAGTTTTGTTACATTATGTAATTAAATTCAAATTAATCTTTACCGTATGATTTCAACATGAACTTCGATGTAACGCCAATTTCATTGTGTGCAACCGCACCGCTCTGCTAACAATCTGGTCACCTATTTTGGTTAATTAAATTAAAAAAACTAACCTTTTTTGTCACAAAAACGTATTAGTGAAATCACTGCAGGTGGATTCTCAATCAATGGCACAATTTCACATGTTATCCCTTAAAAGAAAGGAATATGTACTTATTACTTATATTAAAAAAATACAGTAGTATCACAATACACATAATATCTTATCAAGATTTAAAAACTCAACTAAAATTAATCAACTTGGCAATATTCTCATTTGATTTTACTCTTCGTTCCTAAGCCTTTTAATGTCCCACCGTGCCTGCGCCTAGCAAAGGTGTCTTTTGTCACAGAACAGGAAAATTAACCACACATGGAGGTTTAACCACACATGGAGTCCAATGTGGGTTCACTGGCTTTAACTATTATTATCACATATTAGTGATCATAAACAGAAAAGGAAGAATCCCAATAAGCACTTAATAGTATGAATCAAACTGCACCTGTGTTACACGAGCTTATTGCTAGACTCACATTAAAATTTACTCTTATGAAATAAACCTATACTATATCTTCTTTATCATAGTGGTTCTTTAGTCTGGCATACACAGGTCCCAGTAAATAAAAAAACTTCATATGCTTACCTTGGCCAGAATTGGCATCTGCATTATCAGATATTTTGTTATGCTCAGTAGTACATGTAGGCAGGTACATTGCATGATTGGCAGCTTGGTGTGTTCCTACACAATAACCAAGATTAAATTTATTGTATGTATAAGCCCTCCCAATTAGTTTCAACTTGGGAAGCTTTGTAGATTATTTAATTGATAGTAATTTTTTATCCATATGACAAATCTACATAAAACTTACCAATATTCAATGTTGGAACAGCATTTTTAGTAAGACGTCCACTGGCTGTTATATAGAAATCTTCAAAATGGTGATTACAGTTATGTATGTTGTTGTATATGTATGTGTCCCCCTTTTCTTAATCTGAATCATTTAACACCATTTTCCAGTGATTAAATTTTTCCTCATAAGGGTATTCCTTTGGTGGGAAGTGATGAACTCTTCCTGAAAGATATTACAATGTTATTTTGTAAAAAATGCTTTAACGCCCAATTCATTTTGTACGACGGTAAATTTAAAACACCATACCTTTATAAGGACTACATCCAAAATAGCACTTGAAGGCAGACTTTCTAGGCATAATGAAAGTTAAAATCCAAATCGAAACAAAAGTCCGGTATGCACAGCGTTTAGTCAATCGTTAAAGTATCTATCACAAGGTCCAAGGGAGAATCAGGGTCAAACAATTATTGCAGATATCAAGAACAAAGCACAGTCGTTAGTCAAAAGAGCAGATCAGATCCCCAGAAATAGTTTAAAAGAACACAACACTTTCACATGAACTTTTGAACTAAAATAATTCGTTGGAAAAATTAAAAACGTCAGAATTTGTCAATTGTCAGGTTTTGACGTTTCGTTTCACTTAAAAAAAAAAACAAATTATAAGAAATTTATATTTAAATCATTTTAAAATTACATTCAAATAAAGTGAATGAATATTAATGTACCGTAACCGTAAGTAATGAAAACTTGCACCTTCTATAGTAGGGGAGCCCACGAGGCTAAATGGGGATTTACTCGAGCGTCGTAGAGACCTATTGGGATGCAAAGCTTAGATGATAAGAAGAAAAAAATGTTATATGATATACTAGCCGTTTCCAGCCCGCTTCGCTGGGCGAATTGAAAAAGGAAATAAATTACATTTTATGTTTCATTTTTATTTATTTTTTTCATATTTTTATTATTCTCCTTTTTTTTATTTTTGTATGAACATAAATAGGCCCCGCGGATAGAACTGTGAGCATCGATATTGTTTAGACTTACTCAAATTCCAAATTCCATCGATTTAGCCTGTATCTTTCATCCAGGTGATTTTTCTCACTAATATTCATTGTAACTTTCAATGTGCAATCATTATAACATTTCCGTGCCTTTCTTCCAAAAATTAATAATAATTGACATGAAGAAAAAAATTTGAAAAGAGCATTGAAAGTTTAAGTTAAAGTCATTGAAAGTCTCATATGTGAAGTTGAAATCTGTCTAGGTTCAAGTGCGACGAATTTTCTGTTAACTAAAATTTTCTCCGTGACATCAATTTTTTATAGAAAATTAATTGTGCATGTTTTTTATGAATTCTATTGGAATAAGTAACTAAATTTCTTTTCCACATCTCATGTGCTTGGAAAATGCATTCATTTTAATCTGTTACATTTCCGCGATCCCGCAATAAAAGAATTCGTCGGTTATGTAGTCTGCAAAAGTAAAATGAATGTAAAATTCTTAGTCCGTTGATTGGATAGCTACATGTAAAGTTAAGTTTTTGAAACCTCTCAATGACTTTTTCTCCGCTGCCAAAAAGACGATTGTTGTAAGGAAATTTACACGAATATCCCTACATACACGAAGATCCCCACCAAATTTGGAGTCTGTAGAAGTTACAGGTTAGAAATAAAAATTTTAGATTTTAACACCCACCCCCGCAATTCCTGTCGGAAGTAGACTTTATTGAATAATAAAAGTTTCCTACCATATTTAGAATTTTTAGAAGCTATATTTCGAAATTGAAATTTTTTATTGTTAACACCCACCCCCGCAAACCTTATTGGAGGTGATTCATTGTAAAATCCGCTCGAAGATCATTTTTATATTACATATAGAATACTCTCACTAAATTTGGAGTCTATAGGAGCTATCGCTTGGAAATTGAAAATTTTCATTGTTAACGCCCCCGCAATCTTCTTTGGGGTGGGATATCGTAAAATTTGTTCATAAATCATTTTTACATCACTTATAGAAAATTCCTACAAAATTTGGAGCTTGTAGGAGCTTTAGCTGGAAAATTAAAAATATTAATTGTTAATACCCACCCCCGCAACCCCCTGTGGGGTGAGCTATCGTAAAATTCGTTCATAGCCTATTTCTACACCTCTTACAGAAGATTCCTACCAAATTTGAAGTCTATAGGAGCTATAGTTTAAAAACGGGAATTGTTCATTGTTAACGCCCCCGCAATCCCCTTTGGGGAATGAATTTCTTAAAATCTATTTATAGCTGACCTCTACATAGCAAAAGTAATATTCCTACCAAGTTTCACGTTTCTAAGTCTAATGGTTCCCGAGATTTCGTGGTGAGTGACTATATAGATGGGAATTCTTCGATTATCATCGAATTTTTTAACTTTTTATCGGGCTTTTTTAAAATTTTCTTACATACAAAACTTTCTCCTGACAATTCTGAAGATAAAAAAAAGCCCAATTGGTCCAGCCGTTCTCCACTACCGTGAGTAGATTCTTAGCTGAATGTAAAAAACCATAATCCGTTTAATACACTCTGTTGAAATCCATGAAAACAAAAGAATCAAGAGAAAATGCTTATCTTTTGTTTTTATTAGCGGGATTAATGTTCATAAAAGTAAAACAGCAATAAAAAAATGAAGGAATGTTGGAATTCAAAAATTAGATAGCCATAAACCATCTAGGAAAAATTTCGCATCGAATGGTGGTAGTTTCATGTCGATACGATCAGTGGTTTAGGCGTGATTGAGCCTCAAACGAAGACCATTTTCATTATATATATATATAGATAGAAGATAGAAGATAAGAAGAAGATAGAAGATACCTTTACATCGGTGGGGGAAGCGGCTATAGATTTTTAAATATGTAAAAAAAAACTGTTGCATAGACATCCTCGAGCGCATCAGATATTAATAGCATCAATGCCCTACGTATTTTTAATAATGTAAGTATGTTAATCTGATCGTTTGCATGATGCGGGTATTTAAGGGTATTTAAGGGTTGAAAATGAAAAAAAAAAATTTAATCGAGCGCGTCAGATTTTCTAAGGGAGTGTTAAGTACACAAAAAAAAGCTCTCATTCACTAATCTGACGATTTCAATGGGACGCAAACTCGCGGCCATTTTCATAATGTGCAAAAAAAAAATCGCCATTTTGAAATACTCAAGCGCGTCAGATTAAGATATATATGGTTCATCTTTATGTTCTAAACGTACTGTATCATAATCTGACGATTATCTAGAGGGATTCGTCTGATCTGACAAAAAAAAAATTAGAAAAACGGTTCACTTTAAAGGCCATCCCTGCAACTTCCCGCTAATTCCATTCCTGGGCGCTTGAAATTGTACTTATGACATTTTTGAGCTCAAAATATAATTTATGTGATATTTTGAGTTCGCTGAGTTCAAAGAAATAATATTTCTATGCATTCGAGCTCTCCCAGCTCGAAAGTCTCATAAAAGTTTCATAGAACACTATTTTTGGAATTTCCAAACCGCAATAACTTTTGAATGGATCAACCAATTTTCACGCGGTTGTCACCATTCGACGCTGTTTTATCATCCTCGTAAGTAATTTTGCAATTTTAATTGTTCGAACCACAAATTTCGGAGTAATCCCGAAAAAACACAACTTTTTCGGGTTTCTTTCGTTCACGATATCTCTCGAACGAATCAACCGATTTTGACCAGCTTGGTGGCGATCGACGTGGTTTTTCAAGCTCAAAGGCGGATTAGTTTTTGAAGTTAATCGATAAAGCCGGTTAAAAGTTATTCCAAAAAAACCACTTTGTACTTGTGTAATTAACTCACCCTACCTTAATCTGACGCGCTCGAGAATTTCTGATGGTCAATTTTTTTTTACTAAACTGATCCTGTATCCTTCACGGGCGGCCTTATATATGGGCCTCATGTTTTGTGGAGGTACTTAACCGGGTACAAGGTATCCCCCTGTATATTAATCTGCCGCGATTTAGTAAATCCCGAAATCCCCGCTTGGGCTCCCCTACTACTATGTATGATATTATTCTAACCATGATATAAAGTCAAAAGATGTCTTTTTTTTTCGTTTATATATATTATTATTATAATTAAATGAAAAAAGTGAGAACTGAGCGCTTCAGGTAAATAATTGATTATTTTTAGATATTTGGTTCACTTTATTATTAGACATGCATTTTTAAAAAATTTTTTTTTTGCAAATTTTAGGTGGCAGTCCTGCCAAAAATATACATTATATACATTTACCCTGCTTCAGGAGCAACTTTATGATATAATAGGGTGGGATATTGCGGAGCCATTAGCTGGTTCGCCCTAACCCAAAGTGTAAGTTTTATAACATTATAATAATATTTGGATGGTTGTATGTATCACTTCATTGTTTTTGTTAACTAGCTAGTTATATCATTGCCTGCTGTGGAAGTTGTTGCACTGCTAATAATTCTAAATTCTTCTCTTATTTAACAATTCTAAATTCTAATTAATCAAGGGATATTCAAGGGGCGTATAACAAATTCCTTAAAAGATGGTAACGCATCGGTGGCTCCTCTGGTGCTGCAGATGTTTATGGGCAGCGGTAATCACTTGACATCAGGTCGTTTGCCGGCTATTAATATAAAAAAGTGCTTGTTTCCTTTGTTCTTCATTGAATCATAAACTCCATATTATTTAATTTTTTACAGGATATTAGACACTTTTTGTGTTACATCAGTTGGTAAAGCCATAGTGCCTGGTAGTGGACACCAATAATGTTGAGTCACACCTATAAGGTACCTATATAATTTAATGGCAGGAAACTTATACATACAAGATGTATGGAAACTTCTGCAATTAATTATATTGTACATTTTTCAGCTCAGAACATGAACTGTTTGCGGAGTAAAATGTGGATGATGATGAGTTAGTTGGAGAACAAACACAAACAAACATTCAGACTCCAACTTTCACAAAATCAAGCCAACAAACAAGGTGACGCCCTAGTAGAAGGTTGTTCATAGTTACTTTTTAATTAGCTGGCTGAAAAATTGAGCAACATGTTTATAACCTAAAACATGAAATATTATTAATATAATTTATTGTTCTCTGGAGTGTGTAGGAGTGCATTAGAGATTAACAAATATTCAGTTTTTATTTACAGATAGCAACAATGCTTTGAAAGCTTTGTAGGCAAATAGAGGCCAAGCATGCATGAGCAACTTTGGCACATGCTCAGGCTACTGAAACTTGGCATCAGCCATATAGGTTGGGAAAAGTTATAAATGAATCTTCCAACACGCTGGCTGCAGCCATAGAAAAAATTGCAGACATGATAGGCATCTTTGCCTCATCTTCAACAATGAAGGTTGTTTTTTTTATTTTTTTCAATGAAAGTAAATGTCCATTCGCAATATATTGGGTCAGAAAAAACAGAGAGATTTATATTTAAAAACAATAAATGGTAATGTAAAAGTTCTAATTATTTTTCTGGAATAGTTTTTACATCAGATTCAGAGTCTGACTGAAGAAAATGAATATTTGTGTCAGGTAAAATTTGTTTCTTTTCAAAAGTAATCTAATTTAAAAAACACAAACACAAACATTAACAAATATTAGGCAAAACCAAATTAATAATACAGTGACATATTTTTTTACATACAAACATTTTACTTTCAACTAAGTAGACAATGAAAATAATTTTGATTTAATTCAAATTCAATTTATTTTTATTTATGTAGGCCTTATCATAGGCACTTATGAACTGTTTGTACATAATGTTTTCATTGTAGTGTAGATCAATTTCAATCAATTAATATTTTTTAGCGAACTAATAGTTTATGTTTGCTTCTAATATTGATATTGTTGCAGTCCATTTTGTTCTTTAAATTTTTAGTTTTCAATCTTTTAATGATTCTTGGACCTGGACCTTTGTAACAAATCATGACCAGCATATAAAGTCACTAACAAAGTAAAAAATTGCTCCATAAATATCAATCTTAAAATTACTAGATTTGACCCTTTTTAAACATACATACTAGTAAATTATGCATTTCTCCTCAGACAAGAGCCTGCTGCAGTGTCCTGACCTTAAACAGACCCTCATTCACTTGTTGATGTCCCTGTGAATTGAGTCCTTCAGTAGAGCTTTCCAACTTTGTATTATTTTAAATGCCCCCCCCCCCCCCCCCCTCCATAGATCTATTCACATAATTTTAATAATCACAAAAATTTAATAACCGTTGCAGAAGCAAGAAGCGCTTGCTCAGATGTCAGCAGAGGCACAGGTGCTTTCATTTTGTTTGCTATGTTGTGCAAACTTTATAACATGCAGTGACATGTTTCACATAATTAAAATATAATTACAACATTAAACTTACTTTCATAACATTTAGGGAATGGAATCCCATTGTGTTAAAATGGCACTCTTCATGCACATATGGTCTTATTATTGCCACAGGTGTGCCATCAATGCAACCCAGGACTCCTGAGTTATCAAATTTCTGATAGAACCTGAAAAAGATTCCAAACAAAACATATAACGCAGTTTTGTAATAAGGCATAAAATATAATTTCTTACTGAGCCTTAATGCCATTTCGGGATTCACGCTGGGTGGGTCATTTAACATGTTTACTAAATTTTATGTTGGGCACTCTGCCCAACCAACTTTTGTTATAACCCAGATGCATAAAACGCTAGTGCTCTGTGCAACCAGAAACTGCAAAAGAAATACAACTGGCATTACAGTCATACACCATTAGGTATAATGTATTCTAAGATTACAGCTTTGCTATTATTAAAAAGCAATAAAAATTGTAGCTGTTTTCCTGCCGCTTTCGCTTTCGTTTCCATTGGGGTTTGGGAATCAGCGGTGAGCCCTTACAGTATCCTCCTTTATCCTTAAGGTGAAAAGTTTTTACAAATTCCACATCGGAAATATCCTTAAACGTTTCTACATTGCTCCTCAGCAAGCGGCGCCTTCATGCTCAGAAAGATGATGTTAGCGAGCATCAACTGCATTAGCCATTTTCAAAATATTCCACCTCGACCTAAAAATTATCTCACACTTTTAATTTTATTTTTACCAACAAAAATAATGCTAGATAGCAATGACTGCAGAATGGCGTGTCAGGTCCTAAGATGGTCAGAATTCATTTATTTCAAGTAGGCTTCTTTTGTTTTCCATTATGGCCCTTTTTACTGTGGAGTGTTGGTTTGACCACAGCAACTCTGCCAGTGTCGGCGTAGTGGAAAATACAGCGTGGTGATGGCTTGGTTGCGCGTTTTGCTTTATTAACTTTTTGGAGAGACTTTTCTAGTTACAACAACGAGAACACAAATATAAGTAGTGTTGAGTGGGGTTAATATTTTGTAATATTTATATGGTTTTTTAAAGAGGGAGACTTAAATCAAAACTGTTACCAGGACATAAATTACACAGAATATGAATTTAATAAACGTTTTATAACTCAATATCATACATATTAATCATAATATAGTTACACAAACACTTCAGAATAGTAAAATTTGAAGTAGTGAGAGAAGGAGAGTACCAATATGGGGCGAGGGACATCACCGGGTAGCATATCATAGAAGGATGTAGAATATTTGGCACAATTGAAAAATATTCTGTACTATACTTTCGTCTATACCACACTCACAAAGTGAGGTGTCTCTTGCTCTTATTTTATTTAATAATACCGGGGAACATGCATGGCCCAGTCGCAGACTACAACTGATATAGAAATATTGTTTAATTGTTTAAACCTAAATAACCAGGGTTCGTGGGGATTATTGTACTGGCTACTTCCATAATGCTTTCCTATGTGTAGTTGCGTAGAAGACCATCTAAGATTCCAAGTTCTGGACATCAAGGTTTTAGCCAAAGGAAGAATTTCTCTTGAAAATATATTAGAGTCGTAAGTCATGGCTCCTGATTGAACTGCTTCAGTATAAGATAAGATCGATAGGTCTAAATAATTTCACTTCCAACATCGCAATATTACGTGATTTAAAAATTAGATACCTATTCGGAAATCATTGTACCTATTTGGTAATCGATTAAGGAAGGTATTAATTTAATCGTAGATTCACAACCACTCTGCCAATGTTTCCCATCACTATCTATTACTTAACAAATATGATCGAGTGATCTGACGCCATATTTGTTTGCCTTTAATGCATTGGCGTATGGTATGGACTGTAAATACACTGCAACCGTGCGAAGCTATTGCGGGTCGCTAGTTAGTTATAAGTTTTATAAGTGGTTTAAACCATTCTGTATATTATAAGTATTTATGTATATTATAGCGCATCGGGTAGGAGCTCGACTTCACTTTCGGGGGGCAGAGTTCGAATCCCAGCACGCACCTCTGACTTTTATAAGTTATGTGAGTTTTCATCAATCAAAATATCACTTGCTTCAACGCTGAAGGATCAAACATTAAATATGGGCGTGTTGGCGTGGGCCGCCGGCTCGACGGCCTGCGGTAGGCCGCCGGCTCGGCGACCGGGGCAGCAGCGGCGGCGCGGTCGCGTTTCGTGGAGTGGGGGGATTGCGCTCTCCCCGTGGTTGCCCTTTCGCGCAGCCCAGTTTACTAATCAATAGACTTTACACACTATCTATCACATACTGTACACATATTATGCCTAAAGACTAGAAATGCGTCATGGAACGTCATATTCATGTTATTTGATGAAGCGTAATATAAACGGAGTGTTTCTCTGCTTCGACTACGTGCTTGATATTTTAGCTAACTAATTTCATGCCGATCCCAGTGTGCGCGGAACAAGCGACGAATTATCGACAACTAGCAGAATTTTAAGAACGGTAAACCCATCGGTGTTTTACAATATTGAAGTCGTTGAGTAAACCGATTAGTTACCACTGAGTGAGAATCTAATTAGCTTTACGAATCCCTTAACAGGGCACAAGTTAAGCTTATATATTACATTCTTACTCTTTTTATTCCCACCAAAAGCACACACAATAAGAAACTAATAATGAAAACCAGGTATGGCCACCGGAACCCGAAACTATAAAATAATAAGTAGGTATAACACGAGTTGCGCTTTCTTTATGGTAATTCCTAGCTGTTGCCCGCGACTCCGTCTGCGTTTGATTTTGTTTTTTGACGTGGCATTCAATTTAGTTTTATTCCAAAAAAAATTTAAAGTATTCAGTATCGGTAAGCCTTAAATGAGGCGTTTGCTGCTGTCCATTGAGGAGTTCTGTCCTCTATCTCCAACCACATTCATCAGATCTACACAAAGTCTGGGCAAAATGAATAACATATTATAACCTCTATACTACAAAAATAATTATCTAAATCGGTTATAATTTGTTGGAGTTATGGTATAAAATCGTCAAACACTTTCATCCCCTCTCCTAAAGGAACCGAGCCTAATGTCGGGATAAAAAGTATCCTATATTACTTCTAACACTTACATAACAAACAAACTTACATTGACATTTATAATATTAGTAGGGATAGGGATAGGGATAGGGATAGTAGGTAAGGAATACATAAGTACTCGTCATAATAACTTAATTGCAAACCTACCCACTAAAAAGCATGCTATTTTTTTTAAAACGGTGCCAACCGTTGTACAAAATTGTACAAAATTACTTACTAGTTACTTTCCTTGCAAATATATTAATATATATATATTTTTAAGTAGGTTAAGTAAAACAAGAAGTAGATCTTTAATGTATTTTAATCTTTACATCATTTTTACATTTATAACTTATAACTAAGTTCTCATAGATTAGGTGAATAGTTGCTTGACTTAAATACGACCTATCTTATTAGAATTGTTGGCAACGCGCTCATTGTTGTCGTTGTTCTCCGCTCGACGTTCTGCTGCTGGACGTATGTTGAAGAAGAGTTGGTGATGTGCGAGCGGGCCAGATAGGGGATGGCGGCACACGGGGCACATCTGCTGGGTGGCCAGCGCCCGAACGATGCAGCCTGGGGATAGGGTAACCAGATGAAACAATCAAAAGTACGGCTAAAAGGTATCCTTTCCATTAAAAATCCTGAGATTTTCAGAGTTTACAGAGTAAGTTTTTTTTGTTTCAAATGTATTTATCAATTGGAAGAAGTATCATGTCGAGACGAGCGATTGCTCGCGTTTCTTTAGATTTATATCGTTGAATGCCAGTGCTTTGCGTTTTATACGGCTGTTCGATTGTCCGAAAAAGAATCTTTTGTTTTTTAAACTACAATACTATTTTCTGTGAAGATTCTAAAGATTGATATTAATTACTAAAATAGGAAATATTTTCTTTGTGTAATTTACTTATTCTATTATAATTCTGATCTAAATATTTTATGTTTTGCCAAATAGATTATTCACTCTTTAGTTTGTATAAAAGCATCCCGGAAACTAATATTAGTTGAAGATATCTTCAAATATGATTGGCCTGTTTTGTTGCCAACATTGTAAACGGCATCCAGACCGTATAAAAGTAGGAGGATCAATCAATGCATGTCAAGGTGTCTTTGTTATAACAAGAGTTGGGAAAACGAAACTCTAAAAGTTTGAATACAGAACAATTGTAATAAGTAAAAAATTGGTATCATTGAAGTACATCCCCAGGTTCGTAACACTACATCGCAATCAGCGAGGGGCGCGTGGTCATTGGCACAATTATTACCGAAGGAAGATTATTTTCAATTTGTTCAACGTTTTACTTAAAATGTAAGCGTATTTTATGGAAAGTTGTAAAAATCCTGATATTTAATGACATTTGCAAAATCAAACTGCAGTTTGATCCTGAGGAGTGTCAAAAAATCCTGAAATCTAAGGACAAATCCTGAGACATAGTAACCCTACCTGTGCAAAACACATGGCCGCAAAGTGTAGACGACGCGCTTGAGGTCTTCACGTAGTCCAGGCAAATGGGGCAACGTACATTTATTTGCACGTCCATCTGAAAGAAATCCAAATCCCACCATTATCAATGTGCACAAACATGTCCTGCTTGTATAGGCCTCCTTCTCAAATGAGATGAAGAGCTTAGATTATTCACGCTGATTCAATGCAGGTTGGAGGGCTACGTGGCTATGGGCTGGGATTACGACAGACGAAAAGAAAGGTGTTCGATAACTAACACCTTTAGTTAACTTGTATGATTCAATCCTCTTACAAAATTTTATGTTAGAAACAGTCAAGTTGGCATCGGCCTGGACTCATGTTTAAAATTTACTGATGCGTGATTAAATTTTGGAGGTCGTTCTTTATAAATCTCGTTACTTGTATTTTATTATTATTATTATTATTAAATAAAAACTTTTTAACCAACTTTCATTGCCATAACTTGAATTTTTACAAACTTTTAAACCTCCTTAGGGGTGTAAATTAAATAACTTCCTCAAGAATTGGTATTTGCGTTCAAACCAAAATACAGACTTTTCAGCTTTATTATAAGTTAAGATGACTCCATTCTAAAGTTCTCTTTGGTTTCTAAAGTGAATGTTTTACTAATTTGTCAAGAAGAGAATGCTATTCATTTTGCCATTTTTAGCCTACTGGTTAGTGGTTGATATGTTCAACTACGGATAGCAAGGTCCTCGGGTTAATTCCCGGGTCGGGCCAAGATAATTGTTAGGTATTTATAGATTTTTCCGTAACAAATATCGATACTTACGGAAACGGGCAGTGACCACCCGTGTGCTCGGAGAGCACGTTTAAGCCGTCGGTTCCGATTATAACCATGTGTCAGTAATCGTAAAATCCTCCATGAGAGGTGGCTAGTGCTCAGCAATGGTACTGCTGATGATCATGATGAGAGATAATAACCGGAACAGAGTCTTTAAGGCACTTGGGCAAATAATGCCAACTTCCACTGACTTGATAGGTTCTAAGAATGTTTTGCCAAAGAACCAAAAACTTACCCAACAACTTTTGGACTGACCTAGAAGTCCGTAGTCGAACGTTACAAACCACTACCCAGAAAAAAAGGATATTTTTTTTTTACACTTTTCAAACATTTATGTATCAGTAAATATTTGATCGGTGCTGTTTATGATGCCCAAGTACTGTTTGATTTGCAAGTGCTAATCTGGAAAAGATGTTAGGTGTTTTTTTCTCTTACAAAACGGTCATCAGCTATACAACGAGTTACGACCCAGTGGCAAACGTTTGCTATTCTTTTTCACTAGGCGTTCTTTGTTGGTTTTGTTACGCGACACCTTAGCCAGCTTCAGAAACCCTCGACCAAAATCGATAATAGCAAAATTTAGTATATTTTATACAACTATTTATATAAATCCATTTGCGGCCCACCGTTTAATGGTAATAGATAAATTAATCAATTAATTTGTTTATTCTTTATCTACATTATGATATAAAGAAATGGAGTATTACGGGATATCCTATCTATTCTGGTATATAAAGTATCCTATGTGTTCTGGCGCAATTCATTAACAAACATCCATCCAAACATCTTTTAGATTTAATTCATTTTTATTTGGCAGTGGTGTATTTCTCGGAGGGACCACAGGGGCGTGAACGGGCGGGACCATAAACGATAAAATTGTATAAAAATACAACTATGTTTATTTTTCCTACTGGGGATTTTTTTTAATATTCAGATTAGGTTAGGTTGATTAGCCACGACATCTGCCATCCTACACACTTATTCAAAGGTTGCTAACAGTAGAAAAAACTTTAGAAGTTATTTTTCAACCCAAATTCGACCTTTTCAGAGATTGTTGTCAGTAAATAACAACTCACAAAGAACTACCAACAATTTAGTCTCTCATAAATAATCATCCAATCCCTATAATAGGGATGTCATGTCCATTGCTAGTTAGATTTTCAAAATAAAATTAGCTAAAGTTCGTCATCATCATCATAACTGCCGATGGCTGTGATCACTGTATTTTGTAGGGACTTCAAAATTAAACTTGCATCTCTCTCCGCGAGTTGTTTACACTCGTTGGTTGAGGGTCAAGCTAGCTGAGTTTAAACCGAATCAAAGGGTTTCTTTGGTCCACTACCTACCACTAAGGAAAGAGGCCGGTAATACTTATCGGTCTCCTGTATAATCTGCTACCTGCTTCCCCGGTCTGGTCCCGTAGGCCGGACGTGATTCAGCTTGTGCGATTTGCGATGGTTTAAAACCTTCAAAACCTACGTGTGAGATGCTATGTAATGACTTGTAAGACATGTGGGAGAGAAATAGGTCTATTGACCACGAACAGTTAGTGAGGACTGAAGCGAGTCAGTAAAATATAATTTATTATACTAGAACAACCCTTGCAACAACCTTTGAAACTAAAATTATGTTCATGCAAGCTAAAAATAGATTTCTGAGGAACTGAGTAATTATTGATTATATTTCAATTCGAGCTGTGCCTTGGTTACACGTAAGCAACCTACGCTATGCAGCATACTGCTATACAGCCATACAAACGAGTTAGCGCATAATTTTATTTATTTATTATTTTATTTTTCTACGCTACGCGACACGTACCTACCTAATAAAGTGACAGCAGTCATTTGATTTTAATTTTGCATGTGATGTTAAGGCTGTATCTTATTTCTTTCAGTAAAAACTATGGCAGTGGTTTACTCAAAAACTATTAGGTTTTCAGTTTCACAGATAAGTCTCAGAGACAGAAAATAATGTACCTCTAAAGCCTGTGAAGTATTATTTCGGTTTTCATTTACACGTTGTGCGACAATCTTAGCTGATATAACAGCTACCTAACGCAAGATTGTGTCAAAAGTACCGGTAGTTCCAGTTAAACAGACTGCTCTGCTTTATGAAATTAAATAAAGCTATTGATATAACTTCTTCCATCCGACGGCTGTGGTGTTTACGAACAATAATATATTCTTGCCCTTCCTCTCGGAGTATCCACTATTTGAAAACTCAAAACACGCTGCTAAATGTTGCCAATCGCAAAATACCGTCCTCCTGACCTTCCTATTATACTTTTAATTCCTAACGTTAATGACTGCAATGTGTGGCATAACAGCCCAGCACAATTGTAGTCGATAGCGTTGGCTAACCAACGTTGATCCAATTCAGTACATGGATGGATCCTTCACTTTGGAAGTTTGAAGATAATTTGGCATCCGTAAGTCACAGCTGCTAACTAAGAATATAAATTACTAACGAAGAAGTCCACCTTAAATAGTATTTTTATATTATCGCAGCATTCAACGTGTTAATTGAGTATCATACATTATACATAGGATTGATTGATAAAATTTCTATCATTTTTAATTCACTCCTTGCGATACCCTCATATTTGTGGCGGTATCTTTATGTACCTATTCAGTATCGGTAATCCGGTAAGGTTTGCTGCTGTGTGCTAAGGAGTTCTCTGTCGCGAATCATAATCATCTAATTGTTCAAAAAGAGATTAGAGGATCCACCACGCTGTTATAATGCGGGTTCGTGGCCTTTTAAGAATAGTAGGAATCGACGCCTAGCAGGCGATAGTAAAATACAAAATGAATGCCTATGGAAACTGCTGAAAAAATGATGGCCAAACAAATAAAATTTAATCAAATTTTATATAGTAGACTTTAAATCAAAAGTTATATCTGTAATGAAGCTGAAGCGTTTGTTTGGTTGAACATGTTTATCTCAGGGAATTTTTCCGATTTCAAACAGTGCAGTATGTTTTGACGTTATTTTTTTAGCACTTTTAGTGCTTAAAAAAATAACGCGATAGCAAATGTCTATCTTTTTAGGTTTACACACTTATAACCTTTTAATCGTTATCAAATTGGTCTTTAAATAATGAATTATTTGTGAAGGTGTTTTTATAAGCATAATAGTAATAACTAACCAACGTCATTCATTATAATTTTTAATAAAACAAAACAAATGAAACGCATAATCTCAAAGAAACCACACACCACAACTAAGAGAAAATAATATTAATGTGAAATCTTTCAGAAACTCAATGTCATCGAAATTAAGTAACAAATCACATTTCGTGTAACAAATCAAAACGGCAAATTACAGGTGAGTTCACAACCAACCGTGTCACACTGTGACTTGTTGGGATTTTTTTCCCCCATCGGTGCGAGTCGATTGGGTGTAAAATTCCCAACGAGTCTTGAATTACATACGAACTCACCAAATTACATAAAACATCGTTCGTTCGCCCAAATAGTTTGCACGCTCTCAAGCCGACGACCTCGGTGTCGTCGGCTACTTCAAAGACTCGGCTTGTGCAGTATGTTTGCTTGGTTCAAATGATGAGGACATTTTCTTAAACCTCTTAGGACACAAAGCGACCGCAATCATGAAATGCGGCGCGTCTGCTTGTTCTGTACACCGACTGCCACAAAAACTTTTTTATCAAACAAACATAATGATTCAGAGGATTTAGATGATTAATCGGTTCTTAATATTTTGTTTCGTTGTTGTAATTCGTAAAAAATCGGTTCTGCAATAGTCATCAATCTAATATAAAAATTATTCAAAAAACAGACTTTTAAGAGGTAAGACCCCTAAATCTAATCTGTCGCTTATGGACTTTTAATTTTGTTGGTTAGTTATGTGTAAATAATAACTATTTTTGACTAGTTATTCAAGTTTTATTTTCAGTTTCAAAAAAATGCTTGTAGGTGTACCTACTGCAAACCATTCAAGCGGACGGACTGTACACCCGCAGTGTATATTGGTGCGTCGTGCTCACCTCATAAAAGTTATTTGAAACCTAGAGGATCCGGATGACTTAGTCTTTTTGAAACCACATTTCATGCATAGCACCACATCATCATCATGACATTGAAAATTTCGTAATCATGATGAGCTCCGCGCACTTGGGTTCTTATTGGAGCTTAGTCAAGCATGTCAGTCGCCTTTGCCTGCATTAGCAACAGCACAACGCACCGACACCCGAGGTACAACCACAGATGTAAGGACTGCGCAGTAAGTCAATTTCTTTGTCGGGGACCAATCAAGCCATGCATTAGGCACTACAAAATTAGTAAGGGTTGCCACAAATGGTTATAATAAAATATTGAGGTATTTCATTAGAGCAACAATTTGAATTAAATATCAAGTAAAAAAGTAGGTACCTACATACATAGGTATATGTATTTAGGTACTTTAGATAAATGTGGAACGCTTATTAATTAACAATTCAAACAATTTCCTCGTAGTGTGAACAGCAAAACGCGTGTGCGTGTTTTCGGGACGCACCGGACGTACCGGTGCGCAAAGGCGTGCCGGCCTACCGCGGGCAACACGCGCAGGCGGCGGCAGAGTTGACTCACTATAGTCTTTACACATATGGTACAACCATGAAGCGCGTACGGTCGTTTAGGTAAATTCTGAACACAAAGGAGCTCCAATTTAATGCGTGTAGCAATAAGGAGTGATTTTAAATCCGCAGTGCTCACAAAATTCTGTAACCTTCTAAAATTAACTAATTTTCTATTCTGTGCTAGTATTGAGAATGTCCCTACACGACCGTTCAAGCGTCAGGGTTGACAAGTAAAATAAAATAAAACACCAACAAAATTATTAGGAACATTTATTAAATTTACAATGTTTTCACTTTGATATTATACCATTGTAACTATATATATTTTGCCATCTCCGCAAAAATACTCATAATAGCTTATTGCGGAAATGGACACGTTGCAAGTATTCCTATTGATGTTTTGATCATCGAAAATTTAACTGTATTTTCGGTTTTAAAATACAAAGGGCTTCTTATAATAATTTAAGGCATGCACCCTTCAATTTATTATTAAAACTCGCTCGAATAGAGATATTACTATTTTAGATAGTTGTTTTATGATCATGTGAATAATTCGTAATAGCGTAAATTTAAAACACTGAAAAGCACATTCAACACATTTATATTTAATACTGAACACATATCTATTAATAATTAAGGATAATTAGGAATCTCAAAAAAACATTAGAATTGGCAGGGCATTTAATCTTTTCATAGTAAATTTATTCTAGTGGTTGCAAGATACAAGATTCCAATGTTAAGAGATCGACCCAAATGTTAAAGATTTCCCTTCACGGTATTGAAGAGTGCACTAAAGTGTACCGCAGGTCGCCTAAACATGCGACGGTTTGCGCTATGTCGATAATATTGATGACATTATTGATGAAGAATGATGATATTATGAAATCGATAGAAAGTAAAACCGTTCACAGTTTCACCATTTTAAGAACATAAAGAAATAATTCTCGATTACAAAAGCAAAATTTAATATTGTTCCAAATGTTTTATTAGCTTTGAAAAACCTTTTTGTTCATAATTCAATCATATTGTTTACTAGTAATTGCTATTTCATAGGTCGAAACTAAAAACTTGTTTATTGCTATAAAATTCTGACTTTCACAGACAACTCTGATTTATTTTCATTAGAAAAAAACCTAACCATTATTTTACCCATAAACAATTAATAGAAATTCTATTTCATCCCAAATTCAATCTAAACCCATGCCCCATTGTAAAATTTCCATCGTTCTTGCTTTTCTTCTATAACCATCCTAAATTCAATAGCATGAGTGTCTTCTATGTAAGGAAATGTAAAATTGCTCCATAAACATGCTCTACGAGGGACACACATAACTATTGGCTGGTGGTACTGAGAATTTCTTAAAAGATGAACCTAATGCATAACAATATTTAGAATGAATGAATGAATTGATTTGACTAAACATGCAGACCAATCAGCAATAAAAATATAATACTCATTTCCCAAGATAAATATTTTTTTTGAGTTGAGTATACACTTTTATAATATGATTCCTAAGGTGATTTTGGACCTGCCAATGCATAAGTATAAGGAATTGGTTAAAACACATTTATTACAGCGAGGTTACTATACAATTGATGAATTTCTTAATGACAAGGTTGCTTGGAAGCATCCGGCTTCGCTTTCAGCTCTCACAAGATAGAAAAATGAATGTTAAAATGAAAAAATTTTAATTGTTGATGTTGGAAAAGAGCAACTGCTGAGTTTCTTGCCGGCTTCTTCTCGTTAGAATCTGCCTTCCGAACCGGTGGTAGAGTGAATACAAACAGACAGATTTGACGTTTTAAAAGTGCTTATACCAGGCCTACTTGAAATAAATGAATTTTAAATTTTTTTTTTTTTTGTTGAAATGATGTATGTATGTTGTCTAGGTACATACAACATCAATAAATGGCCACTAACCACCATCACAGGACAACATTTAAATAAAAAATTGTGTTCAAAATCAATATTTAAAGAGCCGCAGGGTCACTTTTATTATTTTTATTTGTGATGGATGAAAATAAATAATCAATAGACTAATTTACGACGAAAATAATCAATTACTGATTATACTGACTAGTTTTATCTCTCCCATGTCCGGAGAAATTATAGTTTTACTCTTTTTATTTAATAAAAAACTCTTGACTTCTCAAACTCAACTCTACATTAATTGTATGTTTGATGGTTTCAGTCAGATCAGATCATCAGATTATACTGGTTTTACCATAACTAACCCATTATAGCACAACTGAAGTACATTTTATTGTAGGTATACAAGTGCAAGGTATGAGGTGTACATCCGTAGGCAATAATGTAGAATTTATCTTTAAATTCAATACTAAACAACTAGCAACATATTTAACACTGTAGTGTGGGTTCTGACCGAAAAATAGCCACAAAAAGGGTTCTTTTATGATTAAGGGAAAATAACTTTTCACTATCCTAGAATATCCCATTTTCTTTTCTGGCCTAACGATAGATACCTACTTTTTTATTTTTTTACTTTTGTCGCTTTTCAGAAAAAATGCGTACTAAGAAAATGCAGCATGGTTCTGTAAACGGCATTGGCTTTCTAAATAATTTATCTTTACGAAGTGTGATTTACAGAAACTGAAGTCTATAATCAATTAAAAGGAAAGAATCGTAAACAATCGCTATACAAACTTTCATCCTAATGAGGAACCTTCGGATAAAGCTTAGATTCGCGTGATTTGAATTTTACTTCTAAACGACTTCTTCTGACTTTTGATCAGTGATTCTAAATTATACATTCGTGTTATTTTTAGAATTATACTATTATTTGAATAAATAACTATAGCAAATGAGTATTTGCTGCCCATTTCGATCATGTTGCACTCAATTTGTACAGAAATCACATAAATATGGCTAAAACATCGTGCCAATATTTGAGTATAATAGCGATAAAAATTCATCGAAATTCACAAATAATTGCTAAAATAGCTTTATTGTAGCTTTATCAACATACGCTAACCTACGTTTTACACCAAACACTGAACTTACCGTGATATAATTGAATAAAATCGTAAACATCATATTCGCGGTGAATCAACCTATATTTCTTTTTTTTTTCCTGGCACTCTACATTTGAATGATGGTATGAATATATTTGTCTATGATCATAAGTTGTTCAGACAAAAGTCTACTCTATCATTAACAAAATTCGATTTATAATCTTTGGGCATGTTTTTACGTATGTATCACAGAGCTCATCAGTGGAACAAGGATCATCCTGACCTGGGAATTTAATCTAAGGCCTGATTATCTGTGAGTGCTATCATGCTAATCCCAATGGCTCACTAGTTTTCTTAATGTTATTTATTTATTTCTAGAACCATATTAAATGCCTATTAGAATTATTTGAATTGATTTATGAATCAATTAATCATTATTAAAAAAACAAGTTTTAAAATGTTTTATTTATGTTATATGAGAATTTTATATATAATATTTGAAGTGACTTATGCTATTATAAGACACTGGTTTGCACAAATATCAAAATAGAACAAAGAGGTTAATCAATAACTAAGTGGAAATTTAAAATTAAAATATTTTTGTTATGTTTAATGAACTAAACATAATTATAAAATTACACTTAAAGACTGTTTGCTAGGTTTTATCAAGTCTATCAATCTTAAAAAAATTGGGCCTAGCTGGATCAATACTGACACTAGATGCCAGTTTTACACTTATGGTAAAGGTACACTGAATGTAATTATTCCATTCGAGAAGTTCATTTATAACTTTAGCAGTTCCCAATGTTTTTTGTTATCTGTCAGGGGGCCTTTTGCTAGGTAGAACTACAAATTCAAATAATTAATTGTTTTGACTGCACAAAAGTGAGATGGCACACTTGTGAAACATATTGTGACTAGTAGTTGACTATTATTTTGGTGATAAATTTGGTTGTTCTCCTATGCATGCAAATAGATAAAGGCATATTCACCTGCAAAGTTTCACAGTCACAAACTTGCTTTAGCAATGCAAAAAAAATATTTGTGCTACCACAAAATGCAACATCACCCTTAGGTTTGATATTCCCCATTATCCTTAATTCAAATACATTTATTTAAGCCATACATATATAAGAATAAATCTATTACAAAAATTCAATTTTATTTATTAATAAATAAAACTGTAATTTTGTATAGCAGTCATTATAATTAAATCTGGCGTCATTAGGGGATGGGGTCAAAATTTCCTGCAATTTTGGTTAGGGTGTTACATACCTATGTAAAGCACTTTTCTTAGTCCTGGAGTTTATATTGTAGTGAAATCATCAAATCATTGGGGGGCAATCTTAGTCAAAGAGGAGTGTAAAGTTAAAATAGGTTATTATCCCTGCCTGCATTTATTGTTACAATTTTGCACCACTTTTTTCATATGATTATGGTGTTTTATCACTGTGTGAGTTTTTTCATTTCTTGAACATTTCTCTGCCATTAACAAATTAAAGGCTAACTAAAACCAACAAATTAATAATAACTTTAAGAAGCCTTTGGAACTTAGGTGAGCGAACATTTGAAGATCTTCTATATTGTGTCGTTTGTTTTGAAAAATGTTGAAAAAACCATCTTTACAGAGGAGCCTCAAGTTCAGAGATATTAATAGATTCCATGTGTAAGCCAATATATTGTCCTGAACAAGACATATCATGTTATTATTTTATTAATGTATTTCTCTGAAAAGATTAATTCTAAAAGTGATTAAGCCCTGCTCAACCTTCAGTACAGCACCTGATTGGTAAATTTTATTAAGTCTGTTTGCCACTTAATGTGTATAATTCAGCATCCAGGGGCATATTCATTTTTCAGGCAAATCAAATATATAGTACTTGTTGAGCTTTGTATTGTGGGAAATAAACATACCAAGAGATCACACAGTAAAAGATTTTTGAAACAATTATTACAGCCCACAGAATTAAGAATGTACAGAAAATGTGTACATACTAATATTGAAGCATCAAAAATCACTCAACTTCAGTTTCCTGAAAAGCTGGTTATTCTCTTCATTCCTTTTAGCAGTTAACAGTAATTATCTTACCAAAGTTATAAAAGTTTACCGTAAAATGGATAAAAATTGGAAAGTTGGTGAACTAGCAACATTCTGGGAAGTGTGCAGGGCACTGTTTTTGGACACAATGGACTGCATGCAATAATGGCTAAATGATGCTTCTAAAAATGGCTATATAGTTAGATTTTATGCAGTGTAAATGTGAGGAAACTGGCAAAAACTGCAGTAAATTCCAATATACACCAACTCAAAAAAGTAGTGCAATTATTTTTCTATCAAATTTGGCTAGGTATGAATGGCTCTATATAGCTACCTCTGCCACAAGATGTTGCCGGCCGGCAAACTCAAGTTTCTGAAAACTATTATCTTTCTTATTTTTAAATGTGGATAGTATTAAGGGATTTAAAAAAAAATTGATAACATATAAAAATATTGAATTACCTACGAATCACAATTCAAAATGTCGGACTCCAATATATCCACCCTCCACCCCCCTATGACGCCGGTTTTAAAATGTACGATACTTACTTACTTTAACACTTTCTAAATGTCAATAGATAAATATGCATTTCAAGATATTTAGAGCTGATTTAAAATATTCAAAACCTGAATTCATAAACAATATACAATTCCTTGGAAAAATTTATGTACACAACAATTAGTGCAACCGACCAGAAATTAATTAGGAATTTATATTCTATATCAGCTGTAAATACATCACACCAAATATTTTGTGGCTCTATGAATTACGAACACAATTACACCTTACTTACATTTACATATTTGTTATTCACAAAATTAAAATATTATTTTTTAGTATATAACTTCTACCTCTGAAGAACTCGGAGAACTGAACAGGAACACAGACTAAATACACTTTATGAGTTTAAAGTCTAGGCCATGCAGCCTGATGCAGCCGAATGCAGATTTCTTATGATTTATGATAGAGTAGGGATGGGAAAATAAAGATAGCTAAGTCGAACGGCCAACAAATATGGATAACCTTAATCAATCAGATAGCGATATTGAAAGATATGTTGCGATGGAACGGTAATTACTGTAAAGATACGTTCTCGTGTTGTCGGGATAAAACTTTGTGTTCGTTCTACAGCTAACGTGTAGGGCACAGTCAGCTTACTTCGCTATTTAAAAATTTTGCGATGTCCATCGCGGATGGAACTGCGTCTGTTCGGATATATGATGTCAATTCGAAAAGCTTGCACACACATGCTGGTGTCCGTCAAGGATGTATACTGTCTTCACTCCTGTTCAACATATATACTGAGTATATTATGAGAATCTTCTTGGAGAAATGCGACAAAGGGATTTCAGTAGGAGGTTGGAAGATATCCGACTTAAGATACGCCGATGACACTACTCTACTCTTTTCACTCAAAATAAAGAAGACATGGAGCATTTGCTGACACGCCTAGAAAGAATAAGCCTCTCCTTTGGACTTGCAATCAATAGAGATAAAACCAAAATTATGATTGTGGACCGAGCCGAACTAAACCACCCTGATATTCCCATGATTGGCAACTGTGAGGTTGTCCAAAGCTACGTGTACCTCGGCTCTACCAACTCTAACACGGGTAGGTGTAAAGAAGAGATTCAAAGGAGATGTGCTATTACAAGATCTGCCATTGATAGGCTAAAAAAACTGTGGTGCAACCGCAATATAACTAAGACCACGAAAGTCCGCCTGATGAGAAGTTTGGTCTTCCCAATATTTCTGTATGGCGCAGAAATATGGACAGTGCGCTTGAAAGACCGTCGCAGAATCGATGCACTAGAAATGTGGATCTGGCGGCGACTGTTGCGGATCCCTTGGACAGCTTTTCGGACTAACGTGTCGATCCTGGAGGAATTAGAAGTCAAAGATAGGTTATCGTTGACTGTGCAGATACGAATCCTCAAGTTCTTGGACACATAACTAGGAATAAGCACTCCATGGAACGACTTGTTGTACAGGGGAAAGTGGAAGGCAAACGGTCACGTGGTCGATCACCCACGCGTTGGACAGACATAATTAAAGCTACAACACAAACCTCCATAGTCCAATGTTCCAGAAACGCTGAAGATCGTAACAAGTGGAGGAGCATCGCGGGGGCTGCTGTAGCCAAAGAAAATGAACCATCGTCAACCACGACCACTCTGTCAAGAGTGAACGACTAAGGAGGATGCGGAACCTGGCCGTAGCATATATGATGTATTAATAAATAATATGTGATATGCTACGAACACGTTATCGTGATGGCACAAGTGTTTGCCGTCTTCACAATCCATCAAGAACTTTGCACTATCGCAAATCATTCGCGCGAATTCTAATGCACTTTGCGCAAGGTCTTAGTGATGACCCTATCGTGATAAAATTAGTGCGATTGGCTACACGCGTAGTATCATATTAATCTGTTCGTGCCTCTGTCCTCTGAGCTAGACGTCGTCGTTACATCGCACGACACCGCACCTTTTTTATCTTTCAATTAATATTTACCGTAATATTTATTTCTTTTATTTATCCTGTATCCTTTTAGGTCATGTATCTAAGCTTATCACAAAACATTTTCAGTCTGAACCAATTTAATGGAAAAACCCCAAAAAAAACAATTTTAAATGAACTCTTCGGGGTTGGAGTTTTTTAAAAACTGTATAGCTGCCCACATACAGTCAATATAATTGACAACAGAAATAAAAACTACTTTTTAACGATACTTCATTCTTCAATGCTGGTACGCCCAGAACACGCTCAATATTATTATGCTGCATAGCACGTCCCAACGCACGCACCAACTTCTGTAGTTTTAGGAGAAACCAGCTTGAGGCAGCGGAGGCGGGCTCCCACGAGGGCTCCAGCTACCGGTGGTATAGTGCGCCGCATGAGATAGTCTCAATCCATCAATGAGAGAGTCATGCGTGCGTACATTACTATACCACATGATGATAATTTGAAAAGGAAAAAGTATCTAAATATTTTGACCTTGCTCACGAAATTATCCGCCATGTGGAGTGTTGAGTCGATCGTTATTGTTCCCGTAGTTGTTCCAGTCAATGATCTTGTCGCGAAAAGCTTCAACCAAAATCTTAAGAAGCTTTCACTTGGTTGTTGCATCAAGGATCTTATACAGAAGGTAGTCCTTGAAACGGCGCGTATTGTGAGGAGGTTCGTCACTCTGGAGCCCTGACCGCCAGTTGCTTGGACATTCAAAAGCCCCGCAAACGGAGACATGGACTTTTTTTATACATTTTTAATAGTGTTTTTTATTTGTTATTTGTTAATATTGTACATTTCGGTCAATATTTTGTCCTAGAAATGATACGGTTATTGAATGAAACTTCATTGTAGGTATCTTAAATTTTCCAAAAATAATTCTATTGCATTTAGAATATTTTACGATTACTATTTACACCTCTATGTGTGTATTTTGTTATATTACTGATTCCATTAAGAAATTTCTTTAAATAGGTTGGTGTTTCTAATAGTTTTGAGGCAGACTACAGTCCGGGTTATAGTCAGATTACATCATTACAGTAGGTCCCAGAGGCCAACACAATATTTAAAGTCTTTGGCACGAGTAATGTAATCTGTGGTTTTACAATATTGGGCGTCACCGTCAAGGATCCGTTGCTTGCAATTTTCAGTTTCTAACTGTATTACGGTTAATAGAAATTTATATTTTAGTTTAACTCTGTTATATTGTGATTGAACGTAAGTAAAATTTTGATTACTTACTTATTACTTTGAATTTATCATCAGTACTTCCTTCATGGGTATATCCGACCCAACAAGATGGACGTCAAATCATATTGTGACGTGATTATATAAATTAAAATTTTATGAGAACATGTCCGTATATACGTAATTTGTATGGTAAACGGATATTACTATTCTTTGATACTTCTCTTAACAAAAATGCAATGGTAACGATTCGTTGCATATTAAATTTTTTCCGATTGTGCTTGAAATCTGCTTGTAACCAAATCGAAATGATCAATAAGTTATTACTAAGAATTTGGTCCGTTGACTACGAGGGATGAATAGTCGGACCTATCAAATGTATTTCAAGCAATATTTAAGCTGATGATCACAAGAAACACATTGATCTATTTACATGACATAAACAGGGTCATTGTACCCTTTTTCTAGGCACTAATCTATACAGCTTATGTACTATTATAGGTACAGATGCTTGAATTATCTATTGATTCTTGGTTTGCCTTGCGAGTTTTTGATTTTTATTTAGCTTTCGTGTGTGCTTGATATTAAAAAGGAGTGTTTTTGACTTTTTTTTAATCATTGCTATTGTATGTAATAAACTTATGATATAGTTGTGCTATGTATGTAATGACCTTACTTCTTTGATTTGTATATAAATTTTGTCATCCATTCCTTTGTATTCCCCAAATTACTTGAATTTTCATTAATAAGTTTTATTATTTTTTTGATTAAATTGTAAGAATAATATAACATACTATATAACATTTTATTTCCCCCTGACTTCAGCAGAAAATATTTTTCAAATCTGATTGGTGGTTCCCTCAATTAGCTCATTCCAACAAACTTTTCAGTTTTCCCTAAAATCCCTAAAAAAATCCTTAAAAATCCTATAAATGTTTTATCACTTAATTATCTAATTAGGTTTAGATAATTAGGTGATGTTGATAACTTGATATAATATCAAGTATATTCCTACTTGCTAGCAGCACCTAGTAGTTTCATGCTACTATTTCCACATTTGCAACTCTTCCTTTTATTCGGTTTACTCCTTGCTTACCATCCACTATCTACTTGTATAATACCCATTCAAATAACTGCAGCTGTTCTGAAGCTTTTAGGAGAAACAGTAAGCCTTAAAAGCAGTGTTTAGGTTCTATAAATGTTACACAAATAGCTGAGTTTGGGATGCTTTATTGTCAAGTATCAATAGTGTTTTTGGGCATTTAAAGTAGTACCATGTATCCCTACAAAATATGCCTATGTCCAGCAGTGGATGCCATCAGTTGAGATAATGATGTGGTTAGGTATGTTGATATGTTCCTCTTGTGTTCAGATTTTAAATTATTATGTTCATGCATTGCTTTCTGATTCTTGAATTGTTAGATAGTTTTTATTTTATTGTATGTTGCTTTAAGTTTGCTTTGTTTTTCTTAAAATATTAAGAGCTGTCTTAATATTTTTTAAACTTTCCTTATCTTAAAGTAAAATAGGCTACATTTTGGTTTAATTTAATGCCAGGAAATTTTGCAGCTAATGTTTAAGAGTAGTTTGGGCTAAATTTTAGTTTGATTTAATGATAGAAAGATTGCTGGCCACAGAGATTGATTAGAAATGTAGGTTTGGATTTACTAACTACCTTTTAAAAGAGAGGTTCAAAATTATATTTATGCCTCATTTTACAAATTTGACCTGCAATGCAAGTTTTGATGAGTGTAAAATATTATAAAGATATTTTCAATATTTAGGTGTACTTTCATAATTTTTGAATGGTTTTAAAATATTGTTTTATTTACAAGACAATTAAAAAATAAATATATGTATATATTTATGAATTTGCATTAAATTAGACTGTTTGGTATGATTCTCACACTTTAACCAGCTACAGTACTCTGATAAATTTAAATAGTTTTATGTACCACAAATATGTAATGAATAAAACTAAAAAACCATACTGTCTGTCTGTGCCTGTCTGTTGCACAAACTAACTTTGTGTTTAAATAAACTGCACAGCGATATAAGTTTCTTTCCCCTTCCGTCCTAGTTTAAGATGATATAGGTATCATCTTACAAAATACCTAATTTATTAAATTTTCTTTCTTTAAATAAATATCTGACTGCTGGGCACATTCCTTGTTTTAGAGTGTAGACACTAATATTTTTAAATTCTTGATTTCTTTTCAGATAGTAAACTGCCATCATAGAGTGCTATGAAAATTCAATATCAAGAAATTAAAAAGAGGAAAGAATAAAGTCCTTCAGTCGATAAGAAGTTGTAGCATAAAAATAACAAGATGCAGACTATAAAATGCGTAGTGGTTGGTGATGGAGCTGTGGGTAAGACCTGCTTGCTCATCAGCTATACAACCAACAAGTTCCCATCAGAATATGTGCCAACGGTTTTTGATAACTATGCTGTAACTGTCATGATTGGAGGTGAACCATACACCCTGGGTCTATTTGATACTGCAGGTGAGTTGAAACTTTTATTTTATACGATTATGTAGATAGTATGTTATGTAGATATACTTTTTGTAGTGTATTTTATATGATGAACTACTTTTAGGTCTTGGGATTAGTGGAGTTAGGTTTAGTTGGTATTTGGCAAGTCCTAAAATTATTAAGCATTGTATTTTTTTGTTAGGAATTTATATCTTTGGCTACCTTTTCACTAGAGCTGTGTGAGGCAACTGGATGTTCTGGGTACGTGTGAGAAATTGAGCTTGTGAAATTATGTGTAACTCGATAAAGCTATGTAATGTGAGAAATATTAGCCAGAAAGCAGTGCTGGAACGATTAATTAAATAACATAATATGCAGTTAGCTCTTGGGCTATTAGCTATTAGATAGATGTGACTATTATTTGCAAATTCAAATTCAAATGTATAAATTCTTAATTCATGTAGGCCTATCATAGATATCTTATGAAGCACTCATACATAATATATGTTTACATAATCATGAAGTGATGGTGATAATTACGTTTGCCAACCTAAAGTTACCCAAAGTCTATAAAGAGCCCACAACAAACTTATCACATCTGTAACTCAAATGCATCCTAAACAAGTATATCAAATACTAAACTTGCTAGTGTTAACTATGCTTCTTGAAAGGGAAGGAACTTTTGAAATCATTCCAAAATACCATTACTTTCCATAGGAAGAGCTCTGGCGGCAGAAGGCAAAAAGCTGTTTAAGAGAAACTACATTCAAATTTTACTTTGATTTCTTGTATCATTCATATCATATATTAATTTTGTGTTTTTAAATACTTCTTGTATCATTCATTAATTTTGTTGTATATTTATTATTTAAAATTAACTTACAATATTATTTGCTTATAAGTATGTATGTTACTATTTTCTTATCTTAATCAAATATGCAAGTTGAACATATTGTAGTGATTAACAAGTCTAAAAGGAAATAACTGTAAAATTTTGTTATCAGGTCAGGAAGATTATGACAGACTCAGACCTTTAAGTTATCCACAAACAGATGTTTTCCTTGTATGCTTCAGTGTAGTCAGCCCCAGTTCATTCGAAAATGTTAAGGAAAAGGTAAATATTACTCTGATGAATAAATTAAATTATTTATTATATATTTTCAAAAATGTTATCATTTTTGCGTTTACCAAGTTTGCTCATGTTTAAATTAATTAATTTTGATGTGAAAAATTATATTGGTGAACTACCATCTAGCTAAATTTTTTATTTTTCACAGTGGGTCCCAGAAATTACTCATCATCAACAAAAGACACCATTCTTGTTGGTTGGTACACAGATAGATTTAAGAGATGATCCAGCTACAATGGAAAAATTAGCAAAGATTAAACAGAAGCCTGTCTCCCTTGAGCAAGGCGAGAAACTTGCAAAGGAGTTAAAAGCTGTCAAATACGTGGAATGTTCAGCTCTTACTCAGGTGGGATTATGAATATTATGGTGCCACATTCAGTTCTGTTCTGAATATAAGAATGAAGAATTTATATTGATCAATGATCATACATTTTGAATAATACAAAAAATTTTTACATATTCTTATTGATTCAAAACAGCATGTGACAGCCAATTAAAGTTTAGAATTTTTTATTTGATTTTTGGGTATTAGGCAACAACCTTTTAATACAGTATAACCCTGTTTTGGCTCAGGTGCAGCTAATAGCATAAATGCATTAATAGAAAAACCAGAGATACATTTTGAACTGATGCAAATATTTGATATGCTGTCCTTGACCTTTTTTATTAGAACTTAAATGGGGAAAAAAATTGTCACACATGATTTTATCGAAACTACAACCGTTTAGGCAGTGCACAGATTTGTTGTAAATTGTCTGTTGGTTTGTTTATTCATTCAAACAGCATTTAAAGTTAGACCTATACTGTACTGTATTGTTGTTTAGTCAGCAATTAATAGACCAACGTTTTAAACCAGTATCTGATGTTAAAATAAATTTGGGGTATTTTCCAGAAAGGGCTGAAGAACGTGTTTGACGAAGCTATTTTAGCAGCTTTGGAACCCCCGGAGCCTGTCAAGAGAAGGAAATGTGTTGTGTTGTAAAGTGATGCAACAAATATTTAATTCATGGCATACTGCCAAGCGATCCTTGTGATTGTGCGACCCATATAAGCTACCATTTGTAATGTTAATCTTATTTTTATAATGATTACTATTGATATGATAAATATGCCATATGTTTAATAACTAGCCAGGCAGTAAAATAAGTCTTGAGCATCTTAATTTGGGCCTTTAATCTTTTAAATATATTATGAATAAAAATTGAAGACATTTTCTTAAAATGTCGTATTGTGTGGGTTATAATATCAAAGGTGGCAAAATCTGTGCTCTTAACTATCAAGAAGTTGTAATTACAATTAAAGGGTACAGGGGCAAAACGTCTTATTGTTTTGTAGTTTTATTGAACTCAGTCTGTCTTTATTATTATCGCAATATACATCACAAATAAAACACCTTGCTTTACAACCTTAATTAACTATCTTGTGAAATGCCTTGTTTTGCCCCTGTTGTGAGTCTTTTGTACTAATGATATAAGTAATCTAGATATTAAAATAAAATTGAAAATTATTCAATATTTTATAAAAAAAAAGGTTTAAAGTCTAGGTTTCCCTATTCTCTACACTTTTAAGGTCTACCCAAACATATTAGGGTCTGATATAAATTACTTGCGGTTGCATGTATAAGTGTGTACAAGTTAAAAAAAAATATTTTGTTAATGATTTGTTTCTCATAAGCATCGCCATATGTTCTGAAACATACCCTGATAGATGCAATGTTTTGTCAGTGGCTCACTGTGTTTAAACTCAGAACTCACAATTTAAACTGAAAATGATAAGTGTCATCACAGTGATCAGTTAGATGGCATAGATATGGTGGAGTAGTGCATATATATATCCTGATATGTTTGAGCAGTTACCTCTATCTCATCATAACACTGCATTCCTAATAATATAAATTTAAACTGACAATATTAATATTAGCTTAAAAGCTTATAAGTAGGCTTATCAAAATAATAAATAAATGACATATTGTTTACAAATCTCTTTAAGAAGCTTAGTGTAGGGTGTTGCAATTTATAGCAACCGTTATAACTTAAAAAAAAAAAAGTTTGAATAATATTCATCTAAAATGCACATTATTTATCAAACTGAAAACCTCTTTTTAGTGCATAAAAAGATTATTTATATAAACTTCTGTTCAATTTGAAATAAATATGAAAATACATTTCACCACAAAAAGGCGGCCTTATCGCTAAAAAGCGATGATATTATTCAACAAACATCTTAATCAAGTCAGACTGAATGGGTTGTTGCTGTTTTTGATATTATAAAAAACAGTTATTAATAACAATTTTATAAGTCATTTGTACCTATTAATAACATTATAAATATAAAACCATTTTGTACTTCACAATATTTATGACAGTTGGTCGTTAATAAATTATTTAACCATTATTGTATTATGGAATGGTTAACATGCTTTTAATAAGAAGACTTATCTGTAATTTTATTTATTAATTTTATGTGTTGTTTGAATATTTAAACTACTTTATAAATATTCGTAAGAGGCGGAGCAAATTAAACATTTTTAACTGATGTCTATGTTTTATGTACAGCATGATATTTCACTTAAAATAGATTTCCTGATGATACAATTTTATTGCTGTTTTTACTTTACTTATTTTATTGACTTTACTGATTGTTTCGCCTCTTATCAATACTTTTGTAATTGGTGTTTTGCGTATTTGTTAGATATTACCATATTAATTTTCTTAAATATTCATCGAAACGAATATTTGAGCCAATGAAATTAATGATACAGCTTACAATAAAATATGTATCACTAATATCATTGTGAGGTTCATTATACAGAGTATATTATGGTGTGAATATCAATTATTAGATTAAAAAACTAGAGGAACTAGCATTTTTATCACAATTTATTGCGATGCGAATTTTGACTGAATTCTATGTATTCATTCCATGGAATATCTTGGCATTTTAAGGATTCCGTTTCTCGTAATGGGAAAATAACTAAATCACATTGTAGTCCGCCTGTCTGTCTTACCCTTTTATGCCAAGAGCCTTTTTATCAGAGACTGCCCAAGGGATCAAGTTGAAATTAATATCTTATGAATACTAGGGCCTGTCGCCTGTACAACTACTGTACAGCCTTTCTAATCATATTTTACATCTACCTAACGATTTTTAAATGTGAAAATAGCATGAGGTGAATGAAAAATCGATTTCATGCTCATTGTGGAATTTATTTAACAACTTTGCGGTTTCGCACATACTATACAATTAATGACGGATATATTTTTTGCATGAACACATTAATTATTTTAATTTTATTAGGGTTTAGCTCCTTGACCATCACAAGAGTATTTAAAGATGATTGTTAGCAGATAACAATGGTACACATTTATAAACTAAAAGTGAAAACGGTATTAAAAAATATGAAATATTTTAGGATCTTAAAATGGATATTATAAATGATCTGATTGACTCTCCAAGCATGTCAACAGATATTAACAAGACAGTTGTTAAAGCATTTTACGATATACAGTTTTTTTAACAACCAAGCAACACATGGCTGTTTGTTATAATTTCAGAATAAAGAAATAATAATTGTAAGAATAATACGTGCGAAACTGATTATTTAGGTTTTTAGTGCTTCACCTACAAAGATGACACATATGATCACAAATGCTAATGTTCAATAAAAATCAACTATAGACAAATGTTTTCAATAATTGCACCAATTCATAAATGCTGGTACAGTAATACCACTTTTGTAAGTTACACCATTGTACCTGCGCTGAAGTCTTATTTTTAAATCTTCGAAGACGAAAATATATCAGCCAATCACAGCGCGCGCTTTCTATGATTGGTTGTTAAATTAGTTGCCCGCGCGCCATTAAGTCCGCTGCGGTGTAGCGTACAAAAAAGCGCTAGTCTCTGTTGGTCTTATAATTTAAAACTTAATCTAAAGCAATAAAGCCTGTATTTTATTGGCATTCACACTCGCGTTAAGACGGTCTTAGTTTGCGCTTTTCTGTGCAAACGAATTTTATCGAAGCTACTTCTAAAAGTTGTAATACTGTACAAAACTATAAAATATCTAAATGAAACAGCCCTAAACAAAAGAAAACAAACGTGAAAGTAAAAATACAATAATGAAAGAAATTGGCGCATTTCAACTTCAAACCAACGGTCCATCTGAAAAAGAGTTTACGCAAAGAAGGAAGATATCTAATACGTAACATCAACCAAGTTTCTTCAATTAAAAACTCGCGTATTAAAGTAAATGCTTATGAACAGAGATCACTGATGCCATTTTCACTATCAAGTCAATGCGTAAATAAATAACGCCTAATCTAAGGTGATTCTTAGATTTCCATAAACCATTTACCAATACCTAATTATCACCTAGATTTGATGTTTTTTTTTCTATAGACAGCGCCTTAACCATTAGGCATTCGATTTAGGCGATGCCGAGGTTTAACGAGAACGGGCATGAGACTCCTTTAGTACGTAAGTCTATTCCATAACTGAAAAAAAAAATTCAATGGAAAATGAGATTAGTATCAACGAATCCATCCAAGTGCAAGCAATGTTACTATACTACTCACTAAAGAGGTAAATTACAGGCTCACTAGAAATTACTGTTGAGTGATTGTAGTAAGTAGGTAACTTCATCAATATGCGACCTACTAAGAAACCCTTTGATTTCGTTGACACCATAAACCTTTCACTTGTATACCATGCTGATTGCATCTAATATAAACTGATATTTCGGAGTATACCACTTCGTATTAAAGTCTATTTTTGCTTAACGCAAACAATTTTTTTGTTACTTTTAGAGTAAAGTTTGTTTCGTAAAGAAAATCACATTCTATTGTGTTTTTACTAATTTTATCGCAATTGTGTTTTTTTAATATTTTTAAATCATACTTTACACTACAAAGTAATGAAAAGATTATTTACATTATAAGACAAGTTGAACTAAGAAAAAATTGATTTTTGATGTTATAATTTTTTTGGGGGGTCCCGTACCTCATAATGTGAGGATCAGTTTTTGTTAATGTCATTGTATGTTATACTCACTGACTGATTATCAAATATTACATATTATCTTGAATTGATAAATGTGGCATAACATTGGAATAATTAAAAGTGTGGCAGAACATATAAGTACTCTGATTTTATGTTATTATTTAGGCCTTAATTATATAGAATGCGAATCCTACGCAGAGTTGTCCATTTTTAGCATTCAATTTTTTTTGTATTGTATGGATATAAAGAAAATAGTAAGTCTAATATAATCAAATCTAATGCGTATTTAGGGTACGGGACCCTCTCAAAGCACAAGTTCAACTAACTTTCAACTCGACCGCATTTTTTATGTGTGCAATGCGATCTTGATTGTAGCAATGGAATATGTTATCGCTTGCGTTTGTATTATGCAGGGTGATGTCCCGGATTTTTATACTCTGTATATTCTGCTGCCTCGACACAAAGTAACGCACAGGGACTGTATAAACCGCGCTATTAAAGACGAAAATTTAAAACAAAACAAAAAAATACCGGAAATTCGACGGAACGGAGGGTCATAAAAAATGTTAAGCATATTTTTCAATTTCGTCTTTGGGCTCGGTATTCTACCATTAAGCTTGGTATCCACTACGTCCGAGGCCTAATTCGCTGCGCATATCTGCGAAGCGCTCAAATAGTGGTTACGTACGTGCCTTCGGTGTAAGTGATAAAGTTAACAAACGTCGCGTCGTCTCAACGTAAATCTTTAATTTTATGGTTCTGCTATACAGGATTACAAAAATGTTGGTTATCATTACCTAATCCTGTTATATAAACATTATGTATCTAAATTTTGTTAGGAAAACGTCAGTTTACAAATATGGACAGAATTTAACAATACAAGCTGCGCCCCGCGATTTAACCCGCGTTGAATATGTCGTTTGGATTCTTTGTTAGGACTTGAAGCAAGGACGATATTTGGAATGAGAATTTTCGTCCAAAAGTTCTCTAGTACTCTTCGTCCTTTCAACTAACTCTATGCCAAAAAGTCGATGGGCTGCTTAAATAGGTCGTTAAGGAAGAACTAGCAAATAAACACAGTTTCACATTTATCTTAGTGGTAAATGGTATAACGGTAACAAATGTTAAATGAAGCAGCAGCACCATAATATGGAATGCAAAAAGGCATGCTGTCACAACAATACATTGGCCGATTAACATAACGCTGATGTTACTACGTATGATAATTTTAAAAACTTACGCTCTGGACCAACCAGGTTACGCTACAAGACGAGCCATCCACATTTTTCTCGCGAAAACAGGAAAGGAAACCGTGGAGCGAATCTTCGCAGGAAACGTTTTTATTGGATCAGTTTAGTATACTTCGGAACATAGTGGACGCCCAGATTAGTAGCTATATTATCAGCATAATATTATTTTCACAGTGGTAGGGCATTATCGCGTGCCTTGTCCAATACTTTATAAATTATGCATGTACTCAATAATTTTTATATTACATAGTTGTAAAATGCATTGCATTTTACTCGGGGTCTCCGCTATCTTAAACAAGTGTTGCCTACGGTCTTTAACTCTCTCACACACTCGGGAAGCTAAGTAATAACATATGTGTGAAGAGTATAGTGCGTGAACTCTGTCATCCAATGGGGTGACGATTGGGTTGCACGATTGCACGATTGCAGTGCGGAGGAGTGCCCCCTCCACCCTCCCTCCCCCCGCGGTAAGCCGGCTTGACTATACTCAAAGCGTATATATGTCAATAAGTTGACCTATCGACGTTTGCAAAGTCAAATGACATATACAAAACATCTGCTTTTAAAGAGAGCGCACTATTTTAAAAACCGGCGTAGTTGTCTTATTACGTGACAAAAGTAAGAAAAAGAGGAAATATTAATCAGAATAAGTAATATTTCTAATCAGCTACTGCAATTATCAAAAAAATAAAAAAACCTTCAGTAACTTTTTTTTACTTGCACCCGTCGATATGCTCATCACACATATGGTACTAGTACGCTACCTTGGTTTTTTCGGCGTGTGAGTGAAAATACTTAAAAATTACAAAACTTCTATGAGCTATGTATTTTTTTATTTCATCAAGAGAAGCGAGAGGGAACTTTCCAACTTTTTAAATAATTAAACTTGATTGGATACTGGTCGATTGTGAAACTTATCGCTGTTATGGACTGAATTTATTGATAAAACTCTCTCAAATTGTTAATAATTAGTAATAATAATTTAGTCATTAGAGAAAAAGTTCTAACCAATCAAAAAGCATTGCGATTTCGACGTCTTTTTCAATGTCATTCTACGTCAATCGACTCTGCTTTGGTTTGTATGAAAGCTGCTGCGTTACGACATTATGTACTTTTTCAATTTCAATTTATTTCATAACTAGCAATGTGTATAACAAATAACTTTGCGGACAGAGAGACCACTTCTTTTACTTAGATTCTTAGATCTAGTCCTAGATAATATGTGCGGATTTCGCTCGAATTTAAGGGGTTTAACAGACAGCCCGATATTTGCGAATTGACCCGCTTTTTAGCAGCCTTCGCTCGACTTGGTTCAATAAAGCAGAATACAATCATAACCTACTTTTTTATTTACATAGTGCATGCGCCATAGAGATGAAATCTTTTGATAGCTACGCGAAATAGCGGAGACCCTGACTATATTTTCCATTCGATATATTACTCATGCGCGAATATATAAAGCGTATTCTGTACCTTAACTACGTTATTGTACACCTATCAAGCGCTAATGATACAAAAAGTCAACGTAGACTAGACGATCATTGATTCTATACTCTATTTTTTCAAATAGCTTGTCTTAACATTAAACATATATTTAAATTTTTTGTAGTAAAAAGTATGTTTCAACAATAGGGAAAAAGACGAGTGCTATGAATAAAATAAATGATTACATATAAAATAGAAAGAGATTTTATCACCGAATGTTTGTTTATATTATTTTTAAAACGCATTTTATACTAAACAGTAACTTAAAAATTATATATAAAGTGTGACAAGTAAGAAAAAATGGACTATAAGCCATTTTATTTCACAATGGTACCGCTAAGCGCTGGAAGCATATAAGCAAAACGTAACCAGTTTTTGGACCACTTTGCGCTGACATTATAATTAGTGTTCTTGGTAGACACTCGTTTACCTTAAAGCACTTGTAAAGTGTACAATTTCGTATTAAGGATACTGATTATTATTTATAAAAAAATGTTTATGTAAATATCAAATTATCACATTTTTAACTAAGTAACATGATTAACGCTGACCTTAAAAGTATTAAACGATTGACTATAATTTTTTATAAATGTAATGGGCTCTTAATTAACTATTTTATTATTTCATATTGATTGTCATTTATTATTTGATTTTTAAATTCTTACTTTGTGTCAGTAACTAGATTTAGGTGTATATTGAATTAATAAATATAAGAAAAAAAATTGTCTTTTATTTGTAGAGCTTGAAGACAAAAGCAGGTGCCAGGTGCCGCATTTCTGAGCATTATAATATTTGTACCTCAGAAAAAAGAATAGATTTGAACACATGTTTCAAATGGTTAAGATATGTCATTTGGAAATCCGTCTGCGCTTTAAAGTAAGAAAATTAAACTCCACTGCCGAAGATAATACCTACAGATTATCTAGGCAATAAGAGAATATAGAAACGTTTTTAATTTTTATAGATATGTTCACATTTATATACCTACTCGAATGAAAAAAAAGATATAGGTACATGGAATCTGCTTTTTTTTTCATCCCGATTTATCAAACCATTAACGTATTGTTAGCTTTAAAAGCTAAGAATACGTTTATTTCTTCACAATTTCCGGTATTTTCAATAAAAACCATTTTAAATAAATAAATTCCCCTTCGTTATCTTTCGGTCACGTTACTTGAAAACGCCGCAGACTCGCCCGCACTTGCTTTTAAAACCCGCTCTGCGAAAATAGTACTTTTAACCTTATCCTACCATTTATCTGTGGCGAGACCCCTGCCACAACTTTATTTTATAAGAACGTTCCAGGAACATTCCATTCACTTTTTTATGAACGATCAACAAGGCACAGGCAACCAGTAGGTATATGATTTTTTTTTTTTCAAGGTATTACTGCCAGTTGTAATTTCATGACAGTGCATAGATTTTGACGGGATTTGCGATGTTGTCTTGTTCTATAATTTGTATTATTTTGACAATTTTGACGTGATGATTTTATAAGCGCTTTTAATATTCAAAACCCTTTTTATATTTAACAATTTGCAGTTATTTTATTTTCAAAAATCGTTACTAAGCTGTTAAAATATACATAGCATGAAAATTTCAAGTTAATAATGGTCGACAGTTTTAAGATAAGCGTCGGTTAGTACTTGCTATCTAACATTCGGGAAAACCGTTGCACCTGATTTTGACGTGTATTATGTGGGTTCTAATAGTAAAATAATTTGTCCTCTTATAGTATTTACTGCGATCATCAATCCACCCGCTCAGCGTTGCCGCCTTTTGAATTAGTCCAGAAGTAGACTGAAACAGCATATTGATGAATATATTTCATTTTAATTACATGGGGATTGCCAAACCAGCCTCCAGCGGTGTTTCATGAAGTTTCAATATGGGGTTATTCAAGGGGCGGCTGCACAAATTTTCCAACACTGGCAATTCCTTAGGTTCTAGAGATTTTTATATCGAGGTGACGCACTTCTAGCTTTTTTAAGTTATGTACGTTTTAAGCAATTGAAATACAACTCGTTTCACCGCTGAAGAAAAACATCGTGAAAAAAACAGCATGCCTGGGAGTTCTCCATAATGTCTCTAAGGTCTGTGGAGTCCACTAATCCGCAATGGGCCTGCGTGGTGGACTACGGTCTTAACCCCTTCTCATTGTGGCCGGAGACTCGTGCCATGTAGTGGCCCGGTAAGGGGTTGATATGATGAATATGATGGCGAATTAAGTAATATTTGTTGCGTTCCAGATAAACGTCACAGAAGTTCCAGCAGCCTTGTTGGATGCTTAGATAATGTTCGCTCTGAAAAAAAAATGGACATTAGGGGTGCGTTATCACCACTAATATTAGATATACCTATGTAGGATATGTATATGCGAAAGAGTGTTTGCTCGTCGGTCTGTGTTTTTTTAAGGCAGGATTCACATTCGAGGAGAATATACATTGTTTGCAAAGAGGGACGTATGCTGCTTCTATGCCGAAAAAAATATTTTTGTTCCAAGGAAAAACAGGGCAACTATAAGTCTCCATTTCTCAAAAAGGGCTTGATTTTTTGTAACATTTTTATGTTTGCTTCTACAATTCGCTAACGCCCTTCCCTCCATAGGTTCTATAATATTAAAGACCTCCCATTCACAACCGATCGGTCGCAATGATCGATTGCACGTAAATAGCATCTATCGAACGCTTCGAACCCACTACCCACCACCACGGCGCGCTTTGACAGCGGCAGTTAATGTGGATAGGTGACGTCGACTTCTTGAAAGACTCGATACATAGCTTCTTTAGGTACAATGTAGAAATTATACATAGTGCCTAAAGAAGCGTTGGTGCGTCACGATCCTGAGCAGCCAAATGACTGATACTTTATACTTGAAGATAACCTTAATTTATTTTGACTTAGTTTCCAAAATAGCGTATTTAAGCGTTTGAACTTATATGGTACTCTGTTTCCTCCACGGATCAAATGGGGATCTCCATATCTGATTTTACCACATATCTTTTTATTCGTAGTTATGTACACATACTCTTGATCACCTTCTTGTTAGGTCCATCGGTATAGTTAGTTTCAAACGTATTTTGTAAAATCAGGTTCAATACAGGAAGTTGATGACCAGTTCGCAGTAGCTGAAGCTCGATGCGAAGATTTAAAAGAAAAAATCGATTTAGTAAAGTCGCTTAAAAGAAAAAAGAAAATAAAGAAACGCAGGTTATACATATTTTATTTTTGTATTTATATAGTTTTTAAAAAAATTATTACTGAATATGTAGGTACCGACATGTTTAAACGCGCTTGGAAACTACTAATCCAATACAACGTTTAAATGACAACCGAAATAATACTTCAGAGGCTTAAGATGTACATTATTTACTAAGTATCTCTAAGACTTACCTGTGAAGCTAAAACGCTATTAGTTTTTGAGTAAACCATTGCCAAAGTTTTTATTGGAAGAAATCAGATGCAGCCCAAACGCCACATGCAGAAGTAAAATCAAGTGGCTCCTATTACTTTACTAGGTACGCCGTACGCGTCGCGTAGCGTAGGTACTTGACGGTACTTTATCTTCAATAAGGCATAAGTAAAAACTGAGAAGGTTTTAATTAGTTTGTATGGAAAAATAAATATGCTTCTTTTGATTTAATATTATTACAGGGTTATTCCTTATGAAATACTCTTATGGACCCTTCAACAGTATTTAGTAATTCCGTTAAACGTTGTATATTTAATGTTGATCGACATATTTTCAATGATGATGATGACAACGTAACCTACCTACTCCCTTCTGCAATGAGTCTTTTAATTAGTGCAATTTATTAATATTATTCATCCTATTTATACTTGTAAATACTCTTTGTTGTTTAGAGACGCTTAAGACGTTCTTACTACAAACAAAAAAAAGTATTCAAAGTATTCCTACATACGAATTACCAACCTATTACCACAGAGTAAGTATCGTAACACAGAGGTCCGACGAAGCCGTCTGACAGATCAATGGGGCGATAATTGCGGGGAAGGACCCTTACTGGCCTCAGCAGTAACACCTAATGTACACGACACGACGCTGTCCAGACGATGTCATCCTACCTACAGTATCTCTATACTGTGCTAAAATTACGCTACATAGCTATACGGCTTTGTTGAATGAATTAGTGACAATAATGGGTTTATATTTTGGCATTCTTAGCATGACTTCAATTGCTGAGCCAATATCGATGAACGGAAGCGGTGCTGAAAATTTTCCACTAATATCTGTTAGTACGAAGCCTAAAAAAAGTAAGTTTTTAATTTTAAGCACTCATGCGGCTAATTCTTGTATAGCTTAATTTTATATTTACAACGCTTATTCTTCAATAGCTATTAAAAATGTAAGGCTACAAACAGGTTTTAATCGTAAGTGAGCGAAGCAAACGAAGGATTCTAAGATTGAGGTACTCGAGTGATATGCAAATATTTTCTATTTTATTTGTTATAACAGGTATATATTTGCGTTAGAGCAAAATCTCTACTAACGTGTGAATGTGGTCTGAGATGGGATGCATTTGCCTAGAAAAAGCCTATTCACTCTTGTAGGGTACCCAGCTACCAAGCGATCTTGGAAAATATAGGTTAATATAAATATATGAGCAGGTACTGCTAGTGGACAACGATGGTAGCGTTGCTTGTTACAGAGGTATCCCAGCAGTCGGCGAGGGTCAGACGTATCGAGTTGCCGCAAAATACCAACCCGATACGTAGCTATCTCGATCCAGATCTAATTGAGCAGCATCAGATGTTGAATCGAGTCAATGCTTACAACGTTCAACAAAACTCTCATAAATCGACGAGACAACCTAAGGCAAGTTACTTGTGGTTACATTTTTAACGAAGCAAAATGAGAAATGTTTGAGAGAAATTGACATCAAATTGCCAAAAGTAACATGGCTTTATCCATTACCATAACACGTTAAAGCGGTAATAGTTTAGTGGTTAGGACTTCGGGGTTCACTTAAAAAGTTAAAGCGGGCTAAGTTCGGATCCTCGCACGCATCTCAAAGTTAAGTGCGTTTCAAGCTATTAAAATAGAACTTGTTTCAAGGGAGAAGGGAAACATCGTGAAAATATGGCTGAGCCTTTCTCAAAGACATGTGGAGTCCGCCAATCTGTAGGTACTGGGTCAACGAGGTAGACTAATGCATAAACCCTTCTTGTTGTAACAGGAGACTCGTTCCCTATAGTGGGTTGGTAATGGGTTGATATGGTTATAATGATAGCATTTTAGTGCTTAAAACTGGAACCGACGTCTAGATACCCTCTGGGCTCTGACGCCCCTAATATCTAACAATTCTTGGCCCTGGCTGTTATATTTACAAAAGGGTTTGATGATGATCATTTAACCAAAAGAACCAGGGTTATACGTTAACTATCATGCCGCTGTCGCTTGTGAACCCCCATTAAATTTAAGTTTGAAACCGATATATTTGGTTCCTCCTCATTTAGCAAGAATAAAATCAAAAGTCTTACTTTAATATCTAGTTAATCGAAAGTTTTACTATAGATAAAAGCAAACCGTGCAGTTCCAGACAATACAAATCTACCACGATCGCATCTCCGCCGATCTCAGGCTGATGGTGATAGTAAGTAAATATATTATCACTTGAGACTATGTGGCACTTCGGTTTTGAAAGCAATTGAAATAAACTTATTGTGGTTTGTGTGTTGAAGTTATCGTGTTTATCGGTTTAAATCTTTCATAGGAACCAGTTCCTTCATCAGCTATCCTAAATCTTAAAATATTAAATTTTATAGAGGATATTATAAAATATTAAGATCGAAATTTAGCCAAGATCAAGCTAAGAATGAGCGTTGCATACGATATAAAGGTTATTTTCTTTTAAATCACGCAGAAACGGTTCCTTATTGCTATTTTGGAGACAAAAATTTAACTAAGTTCCTATTCAGGAAGCCACCTTAGCGTTTATACAATTAGTATAAACTCGTCATCTTTATAATATTTAGATATGTTTTTAAATGGTTTAGACATGTGCCGGCAAGGTGTTCAAATGAACAGAAGGATTGTTGCGCCACAAGAGGTCGCATGCGGCGACGACGAGCTTTCTGACCACACAGAGGAAGACGTATTTATATGTGCCAATGATATCTGTTCAAAGTTAGTGATTAATCTATTAACTTATTTCACTTGCTAGAGGAGAACATAGTATATCGCATAAAACGTTATAACAAATACAATCGCACCTAATCATTACTATTATAATATGACCCTAATCTTGAGAGACATCCACTGCTGGACGTTATTTCTTGTGAGGATTTTAAAATTTTACAGTCTTGGGTCGCCATGTCCACCGGTTTCCTGCAACTAACTCATGCGATGTTGTATGCCAAACTAATGCTTGGTGCTGCTTAAACGTCGTCATTCCAGCAACTTTAGAAATCCAAAGTCCATCGGTTCGCAAAGCGATGAGTACCTCTGATTTCCTCTTTAGCTGTCTTAGGTTTATAAAAATGTAACAAGTAACTATTTCAAATCCTAAAGGACGATTGTTTGTTTTTATCATTTGTTGTTTAGTAGTATTGTTTTTTGTATTATTTAAATAATATTAACTTATATTTTAGTGCAAAACTCAACAACACTAAAAGGCACGTTGATTCTCGGCGACAATGTAAGCAAAACTCGGCGGATCGACGAAGACACGTCCCTAAGGAACCGGTTAAAGAGACGGGTACTACTAGAATTATCACCATCCTAAATCTATTTTTCAACCACGGCGGCCTAGTAGGGAACAGGGATTAAGAGCTTAGATCCTCCACGCTGTTCCAATATCGGTTGATCGCTTAAACGATTAATTACTGCCCCATAATTATGATTAATGAAGCGGTGATAGTAGTTCGGACTTCAGGTTTACTATCGGGGGCCGAGTTGAAATCCTAGCACGCACCTCTTAAGTAACGTACGTTTTAAGCAATTTAAATATCACTTGCTTCATAGGTGAAGGAAAACATCGTGAAACAACCAGCTTGAGAGTTCGGCGTAATGTTTTAAAAGGCGTGTGGAGTCTACCAATCTGAACTGGGCCAGCCTGGTGGACTACGGTCTACACCCTTCTCATTGGGGGAGGAGATTCGTATCCTGTAGTGGCCCGGTAATGGACATATTGAATTATGGCTTTTAATCTGAATTAATGGCTTAACATGGTGGTCTCAGAGGCATGGAAGTGATAACGCCAAAAACTTAGGCTTTTACAGATAAATTATTGACACTAAAATCCTAAACTCATTATTAACACTCCGATCCGGGAATCCAACCAAGGCCCGAGGCTAAAACACCCGTGAGTACGTACGTTTGTAGTCTATAATTTGGACCGTAGTGTTGGCGTAGCTGTCTACGAATTTATCTAAGTAGCGTCGGTTCGGGTAACATTATAATATCTTCTTGATAGATAAGGTTTTTATAGTGTCATCCCATCGTTGGCCGGAGGAAACTCCACAACAATGGCGTGGGCCGCGTTCGCCGTCCAACCGACACCAACACGGCAATCAACAGCACACTCGAAGTAATATGCTAATCTTTTATTACTATACTGTCTTTAGTTACATACATATGAAACTTAATATATCTACATAAAGACTTTAAATGCCAAAGTTTAATTATTAAGATTTTTGGAAGTAATGACAAAATAACTTTTTTTATTTATTAATTAATACCCAAATTTCACTCTCGAAATATCTCAAGAGTTAATTTGTACGTACTAAACAACTTTGACCTCTTCTTGACCTCCATGGCACAGAGGCGAGCTCTGTGGTCTTTGCGGTGGGCGGTCTCAGCAGACAGGGGCAACTTGGGAATTTTTTACTTCAGGTTACCTCGAGTTTGTAACAACGTGACGCCCAGCTATTTAACGTTCCAGTACTAAGCCGCGTAGAATCGATCCGGGTTTCATAAGTGTTACGAAACCGATCGGATCGGATCGATTATACGCTTTTTCTACTACTTTAACAGGTTCCTAATGGCAGTGGCCAGGGTATCGATCAGGGTTTCATAACACTGCCATATCACCTGACGAGTAAGCACGCTACAAAGTTCCGATGAGACGGCACCATCATTTAACATCTTGGTTGATTTCAGACGAAGCAGTTGTTTTGTTATTTATTTATTTATTAAGAGCATTAACATTATGCATATTACACGTTTTTACACACACAAAAACTTTGAATCATATGTACGACTATTGTAAGTGCACATGGCATTGACAAAGCGTCATGGAAACTTAATAAATTGTTTTAAATAAATTATTGTTAAAGATGAACACTTAACTTTTTATTACATAATTTTCATCATATTACTAAAGATAAAAACCTGAATGGATTATCTACTGCCTAGTACCGATATTATAGTATGAACGTTTACTATTATTACAGACTATTAGTCACATTCAGCCGGTATACCTACTGTTTTTTTTTTTCAAAGATGGGTAAAAGGGTACGGAATCTATTCGACCTAGTGTTTCTTCAACATGGTTTCATTTAGGCTGGACTAACTTAGATCTATTTAATAATGCATAGGAAATGCAGATGATATAAAATGGGAAAAGTCTCCTGTACGAGTTATAAAAAACTTAGGGGTAGGCATTGTTAGAGTTATAAAAAGTTTTTATAACTCGTACTGAACGTCACTGGTTATAATTATGGATGTAAACGATCTTATTTTGGTTCTTAGCAAACGATATCAATGAAGTAGAGGGGAGGCCAGTTGTGGAGTTGTTCAATAAAAATCGTCCTACATCCGGACCTTGGCCGCGTCACGTAAACATTAACAGGACAGGAGAAATGAAAAATCCAAGAGGTAGCTATTTTTATTTCACAGGACTCTCACACATCACCGGTCCACGACGTGAACGAGACGGGACTGAATCCCATAGTTAGGATAGCTTAGCTCATCTTGAGTATTTCCAACACACTATTGTCTTTGGCTTAGTAGGCTGTTTTTCCACCAGAGATGTAAGATATGTAGTTAGTTTATATTGCCATCAATAAAAACCCCAATTTTCATAGCATAGCTTAGCCAAGCATGGTTGAGGTTTTTGTATAAAGAGATAAATAAATATACTACGACAATTCACACATCGCCTTCAAGCCCGAAAGTAAGCGTAGCTTGTGTTATGGATGCTTAGATGAGTGATGAATATTTTTATGAATAATGTAAATAAACACTTATGATATAAGTACATATAAACACCCAGACACTTAAAAACATTCATGTTCATCACACAAATATTTTCCACTTGTGGGAATCGAACCCACGGATTTGGACTCAAAGCAGGGTCGCTGCCCACTGCGCCAATCGGCCGTCAATTATGTGATGCGTGCCAATTATGTGCTCTATGGATGCGCTGCGTATTAATGGGTATTGACTACTGTCACATTGTTTCGTAGCCTAGCTTTGACTTGGATCACTGATTAGCTACATCGCATAGATCTATTGAAGAGATACCTTAATGTTTTCGATGAATTAAGAGATCTACTAATGGACTAAGTAAACTGTAGTCTCATTTATATAGAAATGTGAATAGAAAAGTGTCTTCACAGATGGACAAAACTCACTTTCTCATTTCAAATATAAGTAGGTCTTTCAAGATTAAAAGTAAATATTCTAAAATATATTAAATATTCTATTTGACGACAGAGTTGCAAAGTGGGCAGCGACCCTGCTTTCTGAGTCCAAGTCTGTGGGTTCGATTCCCACAACTGGAAAAGTTAAAGTCAAGTTCATTCAAGGAGGCAAGATGCTGATGTGTGTATTGTCGAAGTATATTTATTTAAAAAAAAAATTATAACATTATTTATGTTACCTACTAGTGTGCCGGCAACGTCTAGGCAGCCTAATTGTTGTATCCTTCAAAAAATATAATTACTTAATTATTTTTGATATCGTAGCGTACTGCGCTTCACCATACCAGGAAGATATCATAACGGTCCCTTCGGAAGACGTTGTGACAAATCCAAGGAAACAAAAGGTTCGTAATGTATTTAATAAATGAAAATATAATACTACAAATATCAGTAACTACTTAAGCTTAACTATAAACTTCTAAATCGTAGATTTAAAAAAATCCCTTATAATGGTTTGTTGTTTTTCTTTTAAATAATTCCGGTAACAATAAAAATTGATGTCGACCCTCTGCCGACCCGTGTGTAGCACGTAACAACTTACGTGCTACGCACGGGTGCTACGGACGGATTCTGTATAACTACGGTACGTGCACAAATAAGGTAGCCTCGTCGCCAGTTATTATAAATCATGGCGCTGGTTTTCAAAGGGAACTTGGGTTGTAATCTTATCTTATCTAATCTTAATTTATCTTATTAAAAATATACCTGGCATCGATATCTTCCATGACTCACCCACAGCGTTTAGGAAAAAACTCACCGAACACTTATCGGTGAGTTAAATTTTGTGTTAAATTTTTTGTCAAATTAAGTTTACATGCATATTGAACCATGTTTTTGTGTGTGTGCTTTGTTTAAAAAGTGCAATATGCATGTTGTTAGTGCTCTTAATAAATAAGTCTCCGTCAAAAATACTGACCGTAAAGACCCCTCCGACCACCAGAAATTTAAATCAAACTATGTCCGATGATTCTCAAAAAAACACAATTTTTGATAACTTTTCTAGATGAAAAAGGCATTCATTATCATCTCAATAGCAGGACGTCCACTCAATATACGACGTCAGCTAAATGATTTTCACGCGTTACGGTTTTGTGCCGCTTGTATAGCGACTCCCTGCGACAAGTTTTATGTCATCGGTCCACCTCGTTCGGGGTCTACCAACATTGCGCATTCCGTTGCGGGGTCGCCATTCCAGCACCTTAGGACCCCAACCTAAATCGATTCTCATAGCTGATAAAAGGCATTATAGAACTAGAATAAATTAAAATTTTAATACTATAATAAAAATAAGTACTTACCTACTTACTTATACATTAAGTTCTGCACTATATGTCTCCGACGTAGGCTTGAAAAAACATTACGTGGTTTATAAAAGGGTATCACGAGCAATAGTTACAGTATTGGATAATACCTGTTACTTTTCGGAGTTGTGTAGGTTTTAAACAATTAAATATCACTTGCTTTAACGATGCAGGAATAGTTTAGTTGGGAACTACTAATCTGATAGCTCTTTCCAATCTTTAAAAGACGTTTAAAGTCCATGATTTCACTTGGCCAGCTTGATGGACTTTGGCTTCAACCTTTCTCATTCTGAGAAGAGATCCGTGCCCTCTGGGTCGGAAATCTGTTGATAATGGTGTTGATGATGAAGATAATCAAGGATTTTCGAACTTAATCGAGTTAAAATTTCATAACCTAATCAGGTGCCTAGGCGTGCGAAGTACCAAAGTCGGCGTTACGAGTTGCCAACCGTTTCATCGCAAATGAAACAGGCTGGCATGCGCTACTACTACGGGGACACTAACCGTACAAACATACCTTTCGTGGTCAGCAAGAGCACTGCACCCTCACATAATGTAGGCGTGAATATTCAACAGGTTCGTACTACACCTTTACATAAAGAAAAGTGACCAGCAGGAGAACATGTGGTCACGCAAGTTTATAGAGTAAAATGTACGTGAAACACACATTGCGGGATGCGACGTATGAGATGTGTCGAAAGTATCAAGTTGAATTCTTGGGCTACCACCATTCTACACAACATATTATCTAGTACGCCATTGATGATCATGATCTGTAGTATAAGTAGGTATTAAGCTTAACTTAAACGTTAAGTAAGCTATATCGTAGATATATCACTTTAAAATTTAAATGGAGAATAACTATCAATATTACTATAAGTCGAAAAGTCAAAGTCCAAACTTACTTGTCAAGTTACTTTAGGCCTACTTATTTAATATTTTGCATAATTTTGCCATGTGGCGTAGTGATTGTTTGTACAAACTACGGCGAAAAGGTGAAGCACAACCGAGGCACGTTCGAAAACTCAACTACGTAGTAGTTTAGAATATTTAGAATAGATGGCGCAAATTTTTACACGCGAAGCGTTTGGAGCGACTTTTATTTAAAAGTTCATGGTTCATGAAGGTTCTAGTACGCCACCTATAAAAAGTGTCAGTAAACTATCTGAAAGAAGTGATTATGATACCAAGAGATGTCTATTTCCGTTTTAACTTTTCCAGCTAACTGGACTTCGCCACGTAGTATGTAGTAGTAGCAGTAGTAGTATGTAAACACGATAAAGAAACAATAAAGGACAAAAATAAATTCTATATCACGTCGAAAATAAACTTCAGCACGTCTCTGAGGGTTTTGATAAGTAAAAATGAACGAGTAGGAAGTTTGTTCATTGTACGCTGGAAAACACCAAGATAAATTCCATGGAATATTCAACGGGAATTATCCAACGACACATAACTATATTTTTTAACCTTAATCGTTATACTATAATATACAAATAATAATCCCTTAACCAGGTTCTAAACGGTCTCAAAATGCAACAGCCGCTATCAGGAATACCTTTAACTATTGCACACCACATGGGTGAGTAGATATTATATTAATATGCCAGAGTTGCTATTCTAAGTTATATGCGTTTTAAGTAATTAAAATATCACTTGTTTCAATGATGAAGGAAAACAGCGTGAAGTAACCTGCATGACTGAGGGTTGTACATAATGTACTCAATGGTGTGTGGAGTCCACTGATCCGCACTAGGCCAGCGTGGTGGACTACATCTTTAACCCCTACACATTGTGGGAGGAGATCCGTGCGGTGTAGTGGGCCGGTAATGGGTTGATGTGATGATGATGAAATTGATGATGATAAGAACCGGTAACTTCTTCGTCAATTCCTTCTTTGTACTTATATTTTACAGGTATACAAAATAGATATGTTTTTTTTTTTATAAAATAATTATATTTAAATAACCGACTTTGTGACACAACTAAAAAGCAAGAAATAAATATTTTCTACAACTACTACTTCATAGCAGGTGTCAAGTATAATGTAAAAGTGCTGCTTAGAATAGATTAACTTTGTAGACGGTTTCCGCTGATATAGTAATATGATAAGTACCTAGTAATTTAAACATTTTACATGAAGTAACGCTATGGCGAAAATGAACTTTTATGACAAGAGTTTTTTTATGACAGAGCTCGTGCACGGAAGTACTCCCATCATTCTTACTTCTGCCTCAAGCAGCATTGTTGTTCCGGTCAGAAGGGCGTATTTGCCGTTTAAATTATAGGAACATTAACTTAACACCTACACCTCAGATTGATGAGCAAATTGTTGCTCTGTTTAAAAGCTATTGTTTGGTGGCCAATCTGGTTTTTAATACTAATAAAATAGGCTCGGTCTAGCAATTATTGTGGAAAAGGTGATGATGAGGATGACGCCGATTCTTTTGTGCAAATCTCCAAACGAAACTATAAATTTTCAGGTTTAGAAGTCATGCTATCTTTCTTCAAACGAAGCATTGTGAAAAGGGCAAAGTCTAACAGTCTCTTTGACTTTCCATTTTGTTTACAAATTTTTAACAAAATGATTGTCAGCTTTGTTTCTTAACCGTGGATAGCATACCTACGACTCAATACTTAAATTTAACTTCGTTAATCTAATTTCGGTTGAACCGATACGGTGCTATTTCATTAGTTGGTAAGAAACCGCTTTTCATTCGTAGTAGAGGAATGCATTTTTGATGGCGAGATTTACAAAACGCATAGTAATATTATGAATTATTGAATGATGGTATTTCATTGGTTCTCTTTCCGTAGACTTTTCATAGATTGATTAACACGTTAAGTAAAACGTTAGACTTAACTCTTAAGAGTCTATTCAGGATTAAGGATTAATAGTGTTTATTTTAATATCTTCAGGTTTGCGTCACATCCCTACTTTTGGTGCAAGAAATCCTGCAGTGGTAAGAAAGCATAAACATACAGTGCCTTTATTATTTACTTGCTGTTGCCCGCGACTTCGTCCGCGTTTGTTTTTGTTTAAAAAACATGAATTGTATATTGCTAAAAAAAACGGGTGTGGTTTTTAAATAGAACTTTTCCAATTAGTTTTTTTTAGGTGTCCTTAATTTTTAAATAAAATAATAAAAGTCCGGGCAAAATCGGTTCAGCCATTTCAGAGTATAGCCTGAATAACCTGACGGACAGACTAGAATTTAAAAAAATGTTATTTTGGTGCATGTACCGTATATATAATCATATATATGTAGTAAAAACGGTTATTTCAATATTACAAACAGGCACTCCAATTTTATTATATGTACAGATTACTAGTTGTACCCGGTCTCACTTCGCTATGGTTCAGTCTTAATTTATAGCACGATTCTGTGGTTATAAATTTTTTCTGGTCTGGTTTGGTAGGTGACCTCGGCCGATAGATGGCGTTACCGGTAAAGACGTGCCCCCAAGCGATTAAGCGTTCCGGTACGATGCCGCATAGAAACTTGTTGTCTAGGTGTATTGGTTTAAGGCCCGTTTTCATAGCTTTCTAGGGGTTTTAGAGGTTTGCTCGGTCTTCACGCCCTCGCGTTTTACTGAGTTCCCCCTAAAAAGTTAGCCCGTTAACACCGTAAAATAATCAGCTTTGAACGACGGACGAAACGACAAAGTCGTACCAGACGGGTTCACAATTTTTGCCACTGATGTATGGAACGCTAAAACCGTTTCGATTAAAATTTTTTAACTGAATAATTTTATTTAAGAAACGGTGATAACAAGTAAGTTGTCGGCTTTCCTTTCGCGCAGACCATGTTCGAGCCCCGGCACGAACCACTCGCTTTGCGGAGTTACGTGCGTTTTCAATTTAAGCAAATTAGATATCACTTCCTTTAAACGGCGAAGGAAAACATCGAGAGGAACCCTGCATGCCTGAGAGTTCTCTATAATGTTCTCAAATGTACCGATCCGGACTTGGCCAGCGTGGTAGACTACGACCAAACAACTTTTCATTCTGAGAGGAGACCAAGCCCAGTAGATGGCCGACAATGGGTGGATGATGTTGACGATGATATCATTTTATTTAGCAACCGGTACTACACAATAGTGAGATCAACGTGATCAAATTGGGCCAGCGAGTGGTTCGCTTGCCCTCATTCAAGTGCATGTCGTACAACCGTCTCCTGTCACTCTACCGAGAGGGAGAGGGCATCGTTCCACGCTTTCTTCGAGCCATCAGCCGCCCTCATTACTTCTACACCTCGATGTATAAGTGAGTATGAATATTTTCAGGTTCATATTAATACTTTTTATACCAGAATCTAAAAGGGGAAAGATTGTATGTTTATTTGCTTAATTAATTCATTAATTTATTAAGTACCAAAAATTAAAATTAATATATAAAGGATAGGACGTGCACAAGGACAACATATCTCTAAAGAGATTTCTTCCTGGAGCCCTCGTAATTAATAATTAATATTTAATTTTAATCACTAAATTGTCATATTTAACTATTAAACCGATTTTAATTATTCTGTCATATAAGGTAGTTTAATGTCAATAATAATGGTATTTGTAAATCCTATGTTCTGAAACACTCCGTTCTACAAATATGCCGGTATTGAGTAGATTCAAATCAAGTCTCTAATAAGAATAAACCTATCTATTTGTTATACATAAGCCCCAATAATATTAAAATATGATTTCTTGTCGTAATTTCGACGACTTCCCTGCAGTGGTGTGCGCTGTGGTTTTAAGTGGTAAGTCCCGGGTGCGATCCCCTGCAATTTGGAATTCATAATTTCTGAATTGTCTCTTGTCTGGTCTGGCGGACGGCTTCGGCCTTGGCTAGTTACCACAAAGACGTGCCGACAAGCGATTTAGCGTTCCGGTTCGATGTCCCGTACAAACCGTTTACGGATATGGCCTTAATATATTCCTTAAGATGTTAGCCCGCTACCATCTTAGACTGCATCATGACTTTCCAACGTGAGATTGTCGTCAAGGGCTAACTTCTAGTGCAATACAGAAAATCCTACCTGTACCTATAAGGGCCGCCGCTCCTGTCTATTTTTTGCCGACGTGACTTATTGTCACCAAGTTTAGTGCTATGAAGATATATGGAAGTGCGCTCATTGTAGATACGTGTCAATACGGCGACAAATATTTCCAGCAACCAACGACTCTAGGTTGCGTGGATCTCCCTTCCTTCCACATGTCGGGGCAAGTTCTTTTAAATCCATCTAAGGAATGAGCGCGTATTGTCACCCAGTTACATTTAACAGTGGGCGCAACCAGTGGCGTGCTTATAGTTTTTGACCAGGGTATGCATAAAGCAGATAGATGGCATAAAATGGAGTTATATCGAAAAATGAGGGTAGGCAATGCTTTTGCGCATGTATGAAGTGCACCCCACAGGGCGCATCTTTGGTGACAGTGGGTAGCAGCGACAAAATATCACACGGAGCGGCGGCGGTAAGTTTTACTCACTTACCTAGTTGTCCACGAATGTATGCGTATTCACACCCAATATCTCTAAGTACCTATATGCACACAACATAAACTTTGCGATGTAAGACTCTTATAAAAAACTATAGAAACGTCCGCGTCCCTTGAGTAAAACATGTAACCATTTAAAAGAGCCGAACAGAGCTAAACATTGCCAAATTTGAAATCCAAATCTCGAATTCTAGAATATTTTTGAAAAGTCAAATGGAAGTCGAAAGTTATATACTTAAACGAAATGAATATCTTAGCATATTTAGCTTTACAAACAGCTGTTATGTTGATAAAATAAAATGGACTGGTAATAAGATTTATTTTCGTTGCAGATAGCAACGCGTATTAACATACGTATATCAGGATATATACCCGGATGCAACACGAAATCGAATAGTTAAAAATTTTAATTTATGTCAAAAAGAAACATGTAACCTTTTATTATGTCACTGAAAATAAAAAAATGCATGAAAATGCAAAAAAAAACATCTTGACTTTTATATATGCTTACATCGCAAATGCACAATTTTATAAATTTATTATTTATACACTTAACACAACACTTCTTAATTATATCATATCATCTACAAAGGAACCCATTCACAGGCAATCCATTGATTGCTACGATCGATTGCTATGCCTCGTTTGTAACAAGACGCGGCAACGAAGAAAGCTCGTGAAAGTAGCATGCCCCTGTCAGTACCTTGTGCGAATAGTGGATATGCATTGTGCTTGCACCAGTAACATGTGGAATATGTTAACAGGCGATATGTAAACGGCGTGACGCGTTGTGACGGCAGATCAGAATATAGTTGTTACTATCTTTCCTCTTCCCGCGGGTGTCGCATGGGGGAGCTGCACGTATATAATGCAGCAGTGTAGTCAGTGCCTGAGCGGGGCCCGTAGCAATTTCTTTAAAAGAGCCCTTGATCTGCTATGGGTTCTTAAGTATAAAGTAATAAAAATACGATTCAATACTCAATACGTATCTTAAATATAATACGTATTTGCTATCTATATTTTACAATTTTGTGGGTAATTAATAGTGTCGTAAATTACTATAGGCGATGTCTGTGTGCGTGTCTGTCAGTCAGTCAGTCATTCTACTCTTGCTGCATGGTTAATTTAGCACTGAGTGTAGTTTGTACTGCTCCTACTACCCTCCTCTGCTACGGTCACTAACCCGTCTGCCCAGCGTGGTGATTGCAAACCCATCGGGAAAGGCCTTTAGACCATCAGTGGGCTGTAATTGGCTATTATTGATGCTAGCAAGACACTCGTGCAAGACTATTTCTAAAGAGTATACTTGTATGTCGAAACGCGCCAGATTGCATACGATCTCCGAAATCGCCTGCGGCATTGGTATATGTACATACACGTGCAATTCGTACACGCTAATACACGTGCTTACGACGGACCCCCTGTACGCACCCCAACACGGTGCTCAATTTTAATTTATATTTTGCTAACTTATAACTACGACTATGCGTCTATACTTTTCACGCGACATTCTACGCGAGGATAGGACAAAATTTTATCTTCTCCCACAATTTTATCAAGTCTGAGCTTTGGCGAACGTAATAATTTATATATATATATATACTAGCGGACCACAGAACAAATTTATGAATCTAAACCATCCAGGGTGCCACCCACGCCTTATATTCAGGAAGCACTGTCAATGCCCACTGCGCCAATCTGCCGTCAAACCCAATTAATGTATGTGTAATAATAAATATGAGGGTAAACTACTCCTGTTCCCTATTGCCGTGCGTTGGCAGGTGGACACCTAAATTAGATCCCTTGTCAGGGTACATAATCGGGGTATACAATTTTGTCTTCTACCTATGCCAGCTGTGATGGGGTAAAAAACCTATAATTATCACCAAGCCGCTTTTGATTAGCCAATATATGCAAAAACCGCATCTTTTTTTTCTTGTTGTGCTAAAACAACGGAAACACTTTCATCATAATATTCATTATCATCAGGCACTTAGACCCACTGAAGCGCACAAGCCTTCTCCATTTTTGGGCGTAGATCCACCACGCTGTTTCAATGTGAGTTGGAGGGCTTTAACGATTATTGTCGTAACGATAGCTCGGCACGGGAGTGGCGGCCACCTATTTCCACTCTTCGGTCTGGTACTGAGATAGTTTAACAGACAACTCCCATACAATTCTTGACCCAACCTAAACCTAAACCTGTGATAGCTGGGAACAGAAGTACGTCTTAGGAACACGTATATACCACGGCTATAGAGTTGTGTTTCTGTGCGTTTAATAGCAATTAAAAATTTAATAACATATTTTTATATTTATGTATACTAGCTATTATTTCATACGTGTGGTCTGGGTTATGAATTAGTGTACTTTTTCTTTTTAGTTTTCTTACCCATAGTAAAGGTAAAAGGTTGCCTGGCAGAGAAACAAACAAACTAAGCGATAAGGCCGCCTTTATGTTGGGTAGGTGAAGTGCTTTTTTTATTTGTTTTCTTATCATGTTGTGGAGTATAAAAGGAAAAAAAAATTGTGACTAGAACGATTTTGCATTACCTAAGTCGTGAGTGCAGGTTCTTGGTCATATTATTACTAGGCGATTTATTACAGTAAAAGCCTGCAAATCTTTATATATATATTTCTTGTGTGCGTGTGTATGTCACTGAACTCCTCCTAGACGGCTGGACCGATTTGAACGAATTTTTCGGTATGCGTTTGGGTGGCACCCTAGATGGTTTAGATTCACAAATCAGCCCGACAGATGGCGCTAGGTCAGCTAGTTTTGATATAAATATAGGTCATCGGCGCTGCAGAAGATAGTTTTCGTAGACGTGATTACAAACATATGGATGATATCAAAAATAATCCTATGAAAATGTACCGTACCTAATTGTTCTATTCAACTTGGATGAGAAATTCAAGCATCTGTAGGTTTGTCGCAACAAGGAAATCCGAACATTTGATTGTTCGCATCCATTTAGCATGTATTGGGGGATGCAACGGATGCCGTTCAATTAAATCGAATCTTCCCAATTAGCAATAAATACGGGTTCCGCTTAGGAATGTTTTACCTGCATTATTTCTTTGGATTCAATATTACATATTGCATCAACGACGTCATATGGAACCTGAAAAATTTTAAGTCGCCCACCAGAAGGTTTTAGGCCGTAGTCCACCAAGCTGACCCAGTGCGGACTTCACACGCCTTTGAGAGAATTATTGCTTTCGTTTCCCTTACGGAAGGATCGTGTTCGATCCCCGGCACGCACATCAACTTTAGCGTTATTTGAGTTTCATGCTTCCAAATATCACTATCTTTAACGGCGCAGGAAAAGATGTAAGGTTACACCCATGCCTGAAAGCTCTGTATAATGTTTTCAAAGGCGTAGGAAGTCTACCAATCTACACTTGGTCGACTTCCAACTAGCGTGGTGGACTGTTTTAACCTCTTCTAATTTTGACAGGAGACTTGATGTGGCCCGGTAATGGATTGATATTTCTGATGAAATCGCTGAAACAATGCGTTCAAGAGAAGCCTCCTTGAAACTCACTAACATCACTTACAGCAGTATATATTTAAAACGTCTTAAGATTATTTCATCGATAGCCCATTACACTATTGCTGGACTAAAGGCCTCTCCCAACGTGAGGGTTTGCCCATAATCACTACACTATTAAGACAGGTCGGTGATCTCATTAGATGGTTCTCCATTAAATACGCCCTTATTCGCCACGTACGACACTCGCGGGCCGAGAAGGGGTGGTGACAACACGTAGTTTTTTTTTTGGAGCACTAATTATCGTTTCACTGGGCCTTAATGCGCGATGCAACGTGGTCAGTTCAAAACCACCTCCTCCAGTGGTAGAGTCACCGCTAACAGCTAGACGTACCTTTCCGAAAGTGCTTATACAGTAGGCCTAGTTTATACGCTTCTGTCGTGTATTCTCATTAGCTTAACGTACGCATTTATATATCGAACAGCTTAGCAACGAATCGAGAGGATTTTGACGCGGCAACTTCCAAGGGGCGCGCTGGAAGCCAAGAAGCAAAGCAAAACCTCGCTGAGTACGCGAACCTGTACCGAGAGTATGAACAAATAGATAAATGCCTCAAAGATCACTATGATCGCGAACTAGAAATGCGGAAAGAGGAGCTAGCCAGACAGCTAACTGCACGCGAAGATTATATACGAAAGGTTAGAATTTTTATTAGTGTTTTTACTCACAGCAATTCCTGTGACTTGTTCAATTCCTCTCGGTTCCGAAAATTTATATATGCATTTTAAATTTATAAAATTTTATTAATTCTTTACAGAAACAGAAAAATATACCATTGGCTTCACAATTATTTAATTATCTACTAGACTCTAGACTATGCAGTATATTCTTTTGTCACTTTTTTATGTCTGTAAGTAAGACGCTGTAATACCAGTGGCCAAGGAACTGAAATTAGAACTACTAACAACACTATTCATGTTTACATTTGGTCGTACAACATTGACTTTTAAGAGACAAAAACACAATATTACAATTAAAAGTTTGGTGTATAATAAACATCCTTTATTGTGTACGCGACGGGGTGTGGCGGCGGTATCAAATACAATAAATTGCAGTCGTTTCATCCAGCAAAGGAAAATATTTGAATCGGTACTTATTTGACCAGGTACTTATTGAATGCAGGAATTAATGTTTTTTATTTTTATAACTGGCGTAGTAAAATTCAATTGTTTTGAATATTGCTTAGAAGTAGAGACTGTACAACAGATAGGATTAAAGGGCTATCTATGTTTGACGATAAAAAAATCTATGTGAGTTTTATTCGTTCCACAGACGATGCGAGTGTCACACGAAGCGTTAAAATGGGGACAAAATTTAAGCCGTCATTTGTATAGGGACAGGCAGTCCGTTGGTATAATAATAGACTTCAGTGGAATATACGCACCGGTACCCTACATCAAAGTGTAATCAAGTATATCAATACATAATATGTACTATTTAAACCTTTTTTAGAACAAGCTTTAACAGATCCACTAGTTATTGCTAAGAGAAATAAAACATAACGAGGCCGTATTGATAGCTTTTTCGTCGTCGGCGTTCCACCATTTGGTTCTATCGTTAAACCAGCTAAGCTGTACAACAATCGTGGTTTTAAAAAAGCTTGGTATGAATTGCTCTAACTTCATAATTAAGTATTCATTGACTGTAAGATCCAGACAACAAAAAAAAGGCTAAAATTGTTGTAGGCTTTTAATTAGACTAGGGGAATCCACCTAGCTTTAGTTAAAAGTTTTCAAAAGTAGTTATCGCCTCGCAATAATCGATACAAATATGTATAAACGCTTTATAGCTGCCTGTGATAGGCCTACATGAGATACATGAATAAAGAGTTTTTGAGTTAAATGCATTGTCAACAACGATAAATTGGTAAATCTCATTTCAGCTAGATTATTTGCCACCACTTCATTAGAAAATAGATTATAATATTTAGGTACCATAAAGACATCCCTAAAGCAATTTAATGCAACATGCATCGTGACTAATCAATCGAACAAATAGTCCGGCCGCTGCAGTTGATATCTGTCAATTGGTCACACAAAGCCACCTTGTGGTCAGTGTTCAAAACAATAATAAGCAGCTACACCTATACTTGAAATAGTCCAGTCTGTGTTTTCTTAACTACAAGTTAAAATAATTTATTATTTTTATTGTTAATAAATAATATGAATTCGTTAGTTGGGAAAATAAACAATAAAAATATATTTAACGTATTTTTAACGCCAACTCAATCAAGCAGGAACGCACTTCAACAGACGAATTACAATTTATATATTATATTGTTATAAATGTAACATAAGTATGTTTAATGAATACCAAAACACCTCGTAAGAAAAGTTAGCCATATGTTAGCATAAGGCAGGGAACACGATAAGTGTTCCCTGCCTTATAATGTCTGTTAAAACATTTAACAGCTTGTTAATTAACCAGAGTAGGTATGATAAGATTAAGTCAAACTCTGTAATAATCCACTAACGTGTTAGTTTTTGTATATAGTGTTGGCACGTGTCAAAAGCCCTTTTCGAAACGCTTGGCCCTTTTGGATTCTACACCAGATGATGCATTTAGTGTGACCAACTTTCATCATGCTTGCCGTGTTACAAAGGCCTGTGTGATTTGAACCATGCAAAGCGAAGAGAATTAGGTCCATTTCACTCCTGAGTCGATACTCGAAAACGGCTTCAATTGCGAGTGTCCCATTCTTACACTAGGTTCACCTTCAGGGCGTTTATGCATGACTGACGACTTCTAGACACATACATTTCTGCAACTGTTTACTTACCAATACCGCACAAGTAATGCACGTTTTTCAGTGTGTGTGTGCTCGGTCAGCTGTGTTGTAAAGAATTTTTTACAACCATGATATATGGCGGCTGTGCGGAACAGGTATGAACAAGCTGACGAACTATACGACTCACGAGACTTTTCCATCCTTTACGGTATGATCGTTATTAAGTACTAGCTGTTGTGCGTGACTTCGTCTCAGTCTGTTTTTGTGTTAATAGCATCCCGTAGGAACAGTTTTTGGGATATGCGTGGCATGCAATTTTAAGTTGTCTTTTCTTGTAAAAAGGTCAGGTGTAGTTTTTAAAAAGAACACATTTTTATTACGTGTTTGTATCTCGAAAAACCGAAAAAGACGTGCCACCAACCGATTTTAAGATGCTATATTGTTTAAGATGCAATGACAATGGTAACGGACTATTATTGGTAATAGTCCATTACCATCTCACTTACCAGCTGGTGAGATTGAAGTCAAGCCTTAAGCTTTATAGTGGAACAAAAAAAGCATCACTGTTAAAATACGTACATTAGTGCACATAAAGTGCCTATAGAGTAAGCGTACTTGAAATTAATGAATTTTGAATTGGAAAATCGCGTCGCATGTAGGTGTCGTGTGTCGTGAGCGGAAATGGTGCTGCAATGGTGAAAACGCCTTTAAGGTGAACCTGGTATAAGATTAAGCTTTCACAATTTAGGAGACGTCTTCGAGTAACGACCTAATTCTCTTTGCTTTGTATGGGTCAAAACACAGTCCTTTGATGTTTCGAGTATGGAAACGGTATAGAATCAGAGTATAATGTAGTAAAGATATAGTTCTTGCTGTGTCGCATAATATGAGAACTGTGATAGTTCTAAGAGCCAATAAAGTCAAATACACGCATTTCGTTGCAACGATGCGTAACTTCAAAACAGCCGTCCACACACGTGCAATCGATCGCTATGCCTCGATTGCAACGGGACGTGGCATCATAGAAAGCTCGTGCGAGTTTAATTCCCCGGTCAATAACTTAACTTGTGTAATAAGTAGGTTAGGACGGACGATATATAAACGGGGTGCAAGATTTACGATAGTGTACTTCCAAGTTCAAACGCACCAGATTGCATGCAATCTGCAAGATCACCGGCGATTTAGGTATATGGATGTACACTTGCAATCTGTCGCTTGCCATTTCGATTGCGACGGATTGGCTCTTATAGTAGGACCCTTTACGTTAATATGCGCTTGAACGTCAGGTTGACTGACTTTTATTAAATTTCAGGTAGTTCAAGATTATAAACCTTGCCCGGATGTGGATCCAGTACTTCGCGCTTCCGCTTCGACAGCAGATGAAGCGCACCGCCACTCTACATTTAAACTTAACTCAGTTGACCCCAAATAGTCACATTTTCCCACATAATGTTTTTCTCTTTATTATAGTCGTAAAAAAGTAATAGGCTCGTTTTGACATTTTTCATCGCGACGTAACTAGTTATGGAACCATACGACTCGGTACTCGATACTCACGATAAATCGTTTCAAGTTTGAATCAGTACTTGATCGATATGAATATGTATTGTAAAGTGTTCGTTCGTTAAAGTATTCTTTTAACTTCACAACCAATTCGCGTGACTGCCTGTTGATTGTTCGTCCACTTTTCAAAATGTTGAAACAGAGTTCGTACTATATAACGACTAATACAAAAATCGAATCAAATCACTATGTTTAAATCAAGGTCCAAAATAGAATTATTTAGAACCCAGTGTCGTCAATTCAAAATTTTATTTGCGGCTTTGAGAACCAAGCTCATTCTTTTCAGTAAAGATTACTACAGAATATTTAATTTCGATTAAAATCGTTTGAAGCTGGTGATATTCAGTAAAAAAATGGTTACAACACTAGTATTAAAAAATAAGAACTGTTTTCGAAACGTTTCGCAACAATTATGAATTGCATGCTACTATAAAGTAAGCGCGAAAAGAATACTCGCGATATATTCTTTCATATTTTTTAACGTCCCAAAAACTTTACGTATTTTTTAAAACACTTTGTAATTGATTTTATTTTATTGTTTCTTTCAGTTTCGTTCCAAGTTACATTCTATGGTCTTGCACAATTGTCAAAACGGGCCTATTACATTTTTAAGACTATAGTGAACAACCAAAATTCTTCGCTCTTTTCATATAAATAACATTATTTGACAAATTTTTAGTTTTCTATAGGTTCAAAAATTATTTTTGGCCATCAAATCAATGGAAACATGTTATTAGATTTTCTTTCAACATATTTTCGCTTTTATTAAAAAATATTGATGTTACTGTTACACTTAAAAGTTAAGTGCAGTTGTCATTTTCTAGCAAAACTAAATCGGTTTTTTCTGTAATTCGACTAGGCTTTAAGGAAACTTAGTCTATTACGTTATAATTATTGTTATATTCGTTCTATAGATCACGTAAATGACATATAACTGAAAGTAACCAGTACTCTGAAAAAAATCTACTACCATGGAATTTTTCGGGATTTGAGGTATTTCGGGTATTCAGGTTTATGGTTCCTTATATAAAACAATTTGAATAACATCGAAGTTTCATTTTTATTTTATTAATAATCTTTCAAATAATAATGACACATTTATAAGGTAATTACAGTAATAATCTACATTGTTAAGCGTTAGGATATGATAATACCTATATACATTCAAGCATGCATTTCCTGATAGCCTCGTCCAGATCTTCCGAACCGTGCCTAACGAGAAATTAGGCGTTCTGATGGTTTACGTCTTGTATCGTCTTCATATATTGACTATTAAATGGTACTCATACTGAACTACTGACCATAAATGACGTACGATTGGTTCTAAATACAAATTTTCCACGCATTCTGAACGAGGCTATTATGTATGTTAATAATTTTAAATCGAAATCTGACTTATGCTACACATTGACTCGATATAACATTGATGAAAATGTATTTAAAATCAAATAAAGATAAACGTATTTACACCAAAACATAGCAAATTTAACAATAGTACCAATTTATCGGTTTATATTTATATACGGAAGATGAGTACATATATTTTCTAAACATTATTTACAATCACATTTATAATACGTACGACAACGATTTTAAGGTTAGTTATATCTCGAAGAATTAAAATTGAAAATATGAATTTACCTGGCTAAAGGTGCTTATAGGGTAGTTTCCATTTAATCAAAGACGTATAAAAATAAGTCAATCAGATAATTGGGAGATAGCGTGATCAAATCATCACGTCATCTGTGAATAGTCTGATTGGCCTACTGCTGCACGTCGCCGCTCCACTCCACAAGCAGTGGAAACAACATACGCCCCATTAGAGTATGTAGTTTATTTTTTCATATTAAGGTTAGAACGACTACATTTAATAAAAAGTAGTAATAAATAATTTATTATTTTATTATTAGTCTTACCTATTTCTCATCTAATCACTTAAAAACGTAAAGATTTCATAAATATTCAATAAATAAGTTTATAGCACAATTTTGTCTCTAATCAAATACCAAACAATATATTCGCTTGCTATATTGGAAACGTAATTTCACTAAAGGCGGAAACACCGCTAGCCAATTGCGGTGCGAGAAGGTTCTCGCTACGCACGGTTACGTACACTTTGCATTGCTTGTCAGAATTGAGATTGCATCACCCGTAGTTACAAACTAACACGTTACATTATATACGTGTGAATATACGAATCTCAATAAATGAATCCTTGTGTGTAATGGGCTACAGACTTTAAGTATACTTCAAAGGAGACAAGGAGACGTTATCACTTCGATCAATAATAATAATAGGAATATTATATTATTTATTTTAATATTAACAGTACTCTGATTTAAGAATATAATCGTTATTTTAGGAAAGTCAATGTATGCCGTATTAAATTAGGCTTTAGAACACTATGTGACTCCATAATCCGTTATAATAAGCCCTCACTCGTGTTATTAAATAATAGTTGCATAAATAACTAATAAACGAAGGTAGCAATAAGAACAAAAATCACTCAAGATCATATAAAAAGTTATGATTCTTAGTATGTAGAAAAAGTTTTATACTATTCACAACTGCAGGTTACCAAAAGCTTTAACACTATGAAATGAGGGTTAAGTTACGAATACAAAGTATTCGTTTGTTACCCGTTTTAATACCAATCATACTGCTTGTGTTATACGGGTTATTTTATCACGCTGGCTACTGCAGTCGCCAGTGGTTAGAAGGGGAATTAAACATTTAGGTTGTTACTCTTGAAAACACAAATCGTCGCTTAGCTAACAATACCGCGCCAGTCAAATTTGTATGGTTTTTATTAGTAAAGATTTTTAATCTCCTTGTTTAATCTATATATAATTTTTAAGTTTGTTTTCGGTTTTTGTAAGCAACATTGGATGGGTGTATTACTTAGATTTACGCATAATACGGTGAGAGAGTGTTTTTGTTTGTCCTGATTTTACTTGTGCGGTGTTGAGAGCGTCAGAATGTAAAAAAACGATTATCGAATCAATGAGATATCGCACCAAGATGGAATATGGTATTTGGTACACTACATACACCGAAAAAACGCATTTCTTGTATCCGGACCCCTCTTCCGGGTCCCTATACAAGTCACGTGTTACCTGAAGGGTGCCGGGGCCCTATTACAAAACCTCTGCTATCCGTCTGTCCATCTGTCCGAGTCTGTCCGTCCGTCAGTCTGTCGAGGCTTTAGAAGCGCATATCAGGAGACAATAAGTTCCCTACTAGGTCTAATAATCTCTAGTCTAGGTATTTTATAAAAAAATAGTACAATAAGATAAAGCAGCGGGCGATGTGGTGGTTTTCTCTATTTGTAGCTTGCGGTATTTTTGCCATATGCTAAATGACGAAATTGCAGTCATTTAGTTTACGGAATTGGTACCGACAATGAATATAGTGTTGCAATAAAGAGTTTAATAATTAAGGTGTAAGGGGAACGAAAGAGCATATTCTTTAATAGATAGTTTATAGATGTTTTATTTAGATAAGTAGTTTAGAATTCGAGTGTGATAAGGTTTTTGAAGTTCCGCTTTTTTTTTTAAATATTAATTGTTTTTTATTTTATCCCATCGCAGAACACCAAAAATTACACACTCTTAGATATGCTGAAGTTGATCTTTATTCCCTTTACGCTTCAATTATAATTATCATTATTGATCGAATAGATTTTAGAATAATTTTGAGATCTTAGTTTCGGGAGTTAGTCGAAGAAGGCATTTCGCCGTCGATTTTGTGGCGGGCATGAGCGTAAGCGTCAGCCAGGGCGGGCCAGGTGTCTGGGGCGCCAGACCAATCGGATGTGCTGACTTCAGCCGGACGCTCCACGCTCTCCGTCTTCGTGCACTCCAGAGACAACGGCTTTGGTGTCTCAATCCTGTGGGTATAAATATAACTTCTATCTCTTATATTTTAAGTGGCAATCCTTGTCTGGGGTAGAAATGGAAGACTTTTCTGTGGTTACCACCCTAGCGACAAAGAAGTGCAGCCAACGATTCAGCTAAACGATGTCATGCATAAACCGATTAGGGGTATGAATTTAATGTAACTGCCCAACGGGTTAGCCCGGTACCATCCTAGACTGCATCATTAGGAACTTACCCCCAAGTGAGGCTACAGTCTATACAGGGCTAACTAGTATTGAAAAAAAAAGGTTAATAAAAAAACATATGTAAGAAAATCACGCACCAAAGAAGTTTTACACTATATAAAAACTTATACCCCATTGACTTAGGCACCCTTTCCAACCAGTCTCACTACCGCTTTGGTCTAGCTAAATTAAATTTCGGGTTGCCTTCTCTTCTGTTGCCCAAAAATTCGTGTCTTGAGTGACGTGGAGAAGTCGCTATATCGGATTAAGAAATATTTTACGTTGAAAATAAAAGAAATTCTAAGAGAAAATATGAATGGATACTCAGTTGCGTGCACAAATTTTTTTAACAGCCTAACCTAGCTTCTTAAGCTACAGGTAGTATTAAGAAACCGGAACATTATTGTTTTTATGTATCGTATATTATTGGACGAATATTTAGAAAAGAGAACGAAATATTTTGAAGTTATACTTCTTTTCGCTCGTATCACATGATGTTCAATGGTCAAATTAAATATCTCCATTCAAGAATTTATATTACTCTGACTAAAGTGTTTATAGGAACTAAACGTAAAGTCTATGTTTGATTAGGATTAACACGGCTATTATTATTGAAATAGAAATAGGTTGTCCTGCGGGGATTGGGTATAGTTATTGTAGTATTAAATTTCTTCTTAAATTGACGCCCATTTAATATGTGATCTGTCGAGAATGACAAAAATGGTGTCTACATTTATTGACGACAAGAACGTTGCCCAGTTGTCTCAAATATCCGTAATCATTACATTATGGATAGATTGAATATAGAAAATCGACATCAGTAATATGGTACACTGTACAATATTTCAAACAATATTTTATGGTTAGCGCCAAAGAAGTATAACTTCTAACGGGTGTAATTTTTTGTTAAATTTGTTACTTAGATGTTTTTTTCGGGCTTTGCTTTTCTGCATCTATGAAGTACACGCCACTGGATGTACTCGTAGATAGAAAATACCTCACGCGTTCGGGCGACTGCATAGTGTCGTTGGTGCTCGATATCTCGAGATCCTCAGTGTAACTCAGATGCAGTTTGTCTCCATCACTGCGTTGCCCCTTTTCTAGAAATAATAATGGATGTTTTTACTGGTACTAGTTTTATAGAATCACACGATAATCCTGGAACAAAACTAAATTGACGCATTTAAATCTGCACTACTATTAGACGAGCTGCCTAACTCAGGAACGTTTCTAATAAGTTGCCAAGTAATAAATTCATCGTCATCAGCATATTAGATTCCCACTTGTGGGCACAAGCCTCCTCTACCATAGCCTAGGTTTTTAGAAGAAGATATATAACATAGCAGTTTCTCAACTATGGCGAGTACTGAGAATATATATCGAAACTAAAGAAGAAAGTTTCATTTGGAATTTCATGACTTGACACTGAGCATAACCTAGACTATCTAAGATTTAAAAGTATCTACCCTCAAAATTCATAAACCAAAATAAACTCGTCCGCTAAAATTTTAAAACAGCTTGAATGTGAAGAAGTTTTCTTAATCGGTACTCAAATAAAGATTTTTATTTATGTTTGTTAAAGTTATAAGCAAAATAATTATCGTGAACTTCCACCGATCGACTCAGAGTTTATAAATACGTATTTTGTTCTAACACCAAAGTAAAGTATAATCTAAGAATACGATAACTTTCTAATGCCAAAATATTTCCCAGTTGGGCCTTAAGATTTTTCCCTAAAAATAAAGTATCAATTTGGGATTTCCATACTACCATCGATGTTAATCGCCGCTTCTGGCCACCCGAGGGAATCTCCCTCTACGTCCACGGGCTCGTCCTCGGCGTCATAGGTGCGGGACTCCCGGGGCCGTTCGTCGCGCCTCTCGTCATCAAGGTCGTACCCCAGCATACTCTCCACGGTGTGGTGGCGCTTGCGAGTACGGAGCTTTAGCCGCCTTTGCCGGTTTGCTCGTATACGTTGGTATGTCTGGATACGTTACGATAGAAAAACGACGTTTTATTCAATCATCATCATCCTCAATTTATATAATTTATAATATACTCCCACTTGACCTAAAAGCCTAGACACGCACGCTGCTCTTGTTGGCGGGCATTAACTTTAATGTCCACGAGTTTAACGTGCAATCCGAGGTACAGGGGTGAAACGACTCTAAATTTCTAAATCTCCCAGACTGGTAACTACATTTTTTTTTAACCATATCTAATAATTTTTGGCTCGACAAGAAAATTGAAGCTGGTACGTACTGATCAGTTGACATTTTAACCATTTGATCAACAAGGTGGTTATTTCATGCAAAAATATAAAATTACAACTTGTGACGATCTATATAGTGTACCGACACACCATTCTTAAGGTTACAAATGATATATTATTTGAATGAAGATTTCTTAATAACCAGAAGGAACTAGTGATACTGTAAATAGGCCTAGTTCAAGAACTCTCAGATCGCAAAGTTGTGACTACCATCGGAGCGGGACGCACATCTTACCTTAATACTGGGGAAAGTGGCAGTTGACAAGTTATTTTACCTCCCAACGGGCATCTTCATCCTGGTGGTGAAGGGAATGCGACGGAGCAGACGCGTCGCGCGGTATCGCAGTCAAGCTATAGAGGTGCTGCAACTCTTGCAGGAAATGCGCCTGGGCCACCCCGGGTCCCAGGCGAGCGCCGCACACTCCGCACGAGGACTTCCGCTCGCCGTCGGCTGGATGCATACGTACTAATATTGGTTTCGTAAACAGGAAGTTTGGTATAACGGTATGGTACCCTCATACCCGGAGTTTAGTTAGTAATAGATCGTTCGTTGACTGACCATTATAAAATAGCCTATTAAATATTTATTTCTCAAAATTGCTTGGAAGCTTGATCATTTTTTTTTTCAATCATCTTCTAGATTAATCGAAATGGTTGTAATGTCCAAATACATGCAAGCAGCGGCTGGCAAAAGTTGTATGAAAATCCATACGTGGTTTTATTGCCATTTTTAAACTACGCCCTCGTACGCTTTAAAACACCGTGTGAAAAACAGAGATATATGCAATCCAGGGCGTAGTATTTCCACTCCAAACTTTTGGTGGTATGACCGCAGTGCTTTCTAGTGACAATTAAGATTTCTATGAGAAAAACCCACCAAGCCTGAAATAAAAGTATTAACTTACGTGAAAACAATTCATGCGAGTCAGTGCATGCGACGGTTGCGGGTGGGTCCTCGTCCTTGCAGGGTCGCGGCGAGGCAGATGCGGCCGAGCCTGGCGAGCTGGTGTCATCGCGAACAGTGTAGCTATGGCGGTACAGCGGCGGAGTGCTGTTATCGTCGCGGACGCTCTGTATAAAAATACATAAGCACCCTCAACATGATAGCCGACCATAAAAAAATGTCAATCCAAGAAACCGTGAGGGTTCTTCTATTCAGCTAAACCTGCTGGCAAATAGCAGTGTGAATGAGGTGTCCTTTGTACCACGAGACCGTGCCTTAAATCCGTTGGCCAAAATAGTATTTGCATTCATATCCATCGTAAATTTTTATGTCAAATGCATGTAATTAGCTTATAAATGGTGTGTAAGCATAATCGGTCGGTTTGTCAAGTAGAGACGTGACAACAGTTGTAACGATTTAGTGTCAATAGTATTTTGAAATTGCGTTGCCAAGACAAAAAGCGCACTACGGAACCATTTTAGCCAGAAGTTGTGGAATAGGTCCAGACCTGGACACTTCCAAAAAGTAATAATCGTTTACTGCAAATTACACGTCAAAGTACATTATATGGCCAGTAATTTGGAATGCTATGTTGCATAATATACTAAACTAGGAACTAGGTTTCATACACCATTTTAAAATTAATTGATGTTGACAAAAGAAAATGTCAAATAAATTTGAATACTCAGTTAGATGATAGGACGGATTTTTAATAGAACTCTGTAAACAAAGATAGCGTGTTGGGTATATCAAATACCTATTATAAAATTTCGTAATATTGACATACCCTAATAGATTAAACCGTTACAATCTATGATTGCATCTTCACACCACCTGGTGAAATTGCAATCAAGGGCTTATTTGTAGATGAATAAAAAGGTTTTAGATATTTACTCGTATTTTTATTCTTTAATTTTATTTTATTTTTTAATTCTTTATTTTTCATTCGTCATCATCTTTATTATCACATATTTAACATGTACAAAGTGATAACTGAGACAGACGGCGTAGCGTGCTCGCCAAGGCAACGTGCATTTGCATTTGCTAAATTCGGGTTAGTTGTGATCCTGATCATGCTAGCCGCTAGATAAACAAGGCAGTTCAAAGGAATGACTTCAGTATTATAAACATACAAAAGTTATATTTTACTTAGAGGTTAGTAAGTATATTTCTCTAACAATGGAATTATTTATTTATTAATGAACCAATGAAAAGAATATTTTTGTAGGGAAATAATACTTTTAACTAAAGTATTATTTACAATAAATAAAAGCCGTCTCAACCGTTCACTTATGGGTATGGAATTATTATAATGGAAGATTTTGTATTTACCCTCAATGCCTGTCCAACGCTTTGTCCAAGAGCATACTGCTCGCCGAGGTGCCTGGCAAATGCTTTGCCGGGATAAAGGGGGTGAAAAGCACCCCCTATAGGTCGAAAAGCACCGCAGCCAAAACTTTGCAGAGCGGGATGCAGAAACTGCGGTGCCATGTGATGTAGGAAACCCTCCATGATGACCGCAGCCCTCTAAAATATAATTGAACGTTAACTTTACAATGATCAAAAATAATCTCGCGCACAGCTTACTTTTAACTAAACAAATACAGAAGTAAAAAAATGAAAATACCAAAACAATAATATTAAAAAACCATCTTTGATTTTTCTGTTATTTGAAAAATCATTGTGGATAACTAAAAATTTAGCGTTTTAATATAATGTTCGAATATACCTATGTACCTAAGTAATTGGTCTGAGTGTTAAAAAGGATCATGACCACTATTATTTTCAAACGATAATGAGATGATGATATATTTCACTTTATCAGACATCATATTAATGCAATATGACACTAAGAGTATGAATCAATATTATTAACTGGCTGAAAATCACTTTTTATTTTATATCTTGCCAGAAAATTAAAAAGATTAAAACGCCGATCATGTTATGAATTCCTTAAAATTTTATTTGCAATTTATCTCGCCGAATTTTTAGCGTATTTCATAAATAACCAGACCAGAGCTATATGAGCGCAACCCATTTAGAAAACTCATCAAAGTGAAGTACTCCTATTCGCAAACAGTTTTTAAGAAATCATTTTAAAACAGTGGTCGTTTAAAGTGGTTTTTAAAACAAACAAAAAAAAGATTTACAGCCACTAAAGAATAAAACCACAAGAATAGTTGTAAGTGTTTATTTTGAAAACAATCGTATTACATGTTCACCGGACGCATTTGGGGCAGGCCGGTCGTCGGGTACGTTGCAAGTAGGGTTTCCTCCTTGAAACAATAAACTGCCTCTGATACTCACATATGGGTGATGTTCACGTATGGGTGATGTTGACCAGTACAAAGATTCTCAGAATTACATAATGGTCAATTATAGATCAAACGTTAGGTTATTGGAGCTTGTATCTTAATTTCATTAAAGACATACTAGTTGATAACGCCTAGTGTAAACACTACACGGTTAACAGAAGAAGGAGATATTCGGTTTATAATTAACTGTATCACCTCTCATAGACAATCATATCACCTTCTCTCAAAGTCACACCTTGAATATCAATTTTTGTGTATTCTATGAAGCATAATCAAAGTTATCTGATCATCCTTTAATTAAACTAAACCAAATGTAACTCGCACATTTAAAATGCAAAGTAATCATTAAATCAATGATATTTAACAAATTTACAACCTGAATATAAGAGGTTGTATATTCATTGACTGGTTGCTGAGTCTCTCAGAAAGAAACTCGAGTTTGTATCAAATCGCACCGATATTTATACGAAAATACCGACAGACATCACGTGACATAGATACTCGCAGTAAGTCAAATATTATAATTATTTATATCTATTCAAGAAAATAACTACGAATTATAATAAAATTCCTAAAATTGCGTACCAATATTACAAAGAAGCTACTACTAGAGTATAGTAAGGTCGCCTTTGCATGCCTACAATTATTGTATTTTTATTTTGTTACTGTATGTTTGAAGTTTGTATACAATAATATTTCTTTTTCATCTAGTTATCAAACCGATTGCGCGCTTCCTAATGCCATATATTTCTATACTTATATATATTTTCTATTTATATTAGGTATGTTTTTGTATTTTCGTCTTTGAAGGTTGCTTACAAGTGAGTTCTTGCAGCAATAATTTTCTTTACCAAGAAAAATAAACATAAATAATGTACTAAGCACATAATAATATTTTTAAAATATCTGCTACGTATAAATATTCAAGTAATTAAACCTAAGAAGGTGTTTTTGATATCGCTTTCCTATAGCGGCTTGTCCTTGCACCGGTCCGGAACTGTAACAACGTAAGAGCTCAAGGAGCGTAAGGTATTGTTTGAGTAGGGGTGCAGGGATTGAAATTCTAAGAGGCTTAAATCTGCAGGTGTCTTTAGTCACACGTGCAATGTAGTAGGTTCGCGTACCTTCATGTACACACTCAAAACTACGCGACATTTACTCGATGGGTGAGGGGCGACTCTATTCACAGTATCCCTATTATTTCTACTTAGGTACATATTAATCTTTTCGTTAATCATTTATGTCGTTCATCGTTAGGTAGGTACTATATTTTCTAGTGAACTCAAACCTTAAAATGATTTATTTACTAGCTGTTACCCGCGATTTCGTCCACGTTAATTCCGGTATTTTACAAATTCCACGGGAACTGTCAGTTTTCCCGGCGTTTGTTTTTGGGCATTAATAAGTACTTTAATCATGTTATTATTTATCCGAACGATCACCGTAACGAATTTTATAGGCCAAATTTTGCTCTTTTAGGTTACATCATTGCAAATCTCTAATTTATTTGAAAAAAGCTTTGTGTTGGTAAAAAAATGCTTAAGATCGGCCCAGTAGTTTCGATGTCTATTGAGACCACTACTGGGCCGATCTTAATAATTAATCTTGTGAAAAAAAAATTCACTCTAAAATACCTTAATGATATCTTAAAGCATTACAACTCAAAATGTGTACCTGAGTATTTAATGGACTGCCATAGGTCCGATTGGTTTACACCGCAACATTTTTCCTATGTTTAGCATTTTTATACTCGTCTTAACTTCTAAGCGATAATTTGAATAATTCAAAGAGGAATTTACAAGTACATAAACTAATTATTTGGATAAGCATTAATATCATGATAGGAATGTAATCATCTTTCGATTGTAGCCGAGTTTTGATTGAAAAATTTAAACTAAAAGCTGTTATTGTGATTTAACCACATTAGTTAGACATATAGCCTTTTTGAATTTATTATTAAATTTACCGGACTTTTTTGTCGACAATGATGATAGCTTCAAACATGCAGAACATTATTTTTATGTATCATTAATTCGCGGCACGATACCTGACATAAGGCTACTCCATTTGCACAAGTCTACGCGTCAATAGCAGCTTTGTTAGGAACTACAGCCGCGATAGTCATAGAGATGCGCGTTCAAGTCCGGCTGCTTCCATAGTTTTGATTTACGTGTTTTATGTGTTTCGTATATTAAGTACATTGAATATCTCACTTCTGCAGAAATAAAATGGTAAGCGACGGTAAACTTAGCAGATTTTCAAACCTCTTGACGATCTGTTCCCTTACTCTTCGTCTCTCTTCTTATTCTGAGGTAGACCCATGGCCTGTAGTGGATCGTAATGGATTGATGTTGATTATGATGAGACGGTTTGTACGTGACAGCATATTGGAACACAAGCGTGAAGTGCCACCAATCATAAGACTTACACAAAAGAGGGCGTCCTATAATTGGTCGCACGCAGGACATAAACTTTAACGCCGCTACTAAAGCTAGAAGCCGCGTTTCAGCATTGTTTTGTATCTCTTAATGTTATGACCACAGCGAACCCTGATTCTTTTACGTTCACAGCGCTCTTTTGTTAGAAAGGTCACCAGTAGTTATATTGAAATAAATAGTGTTTGATGATTTTTATCGATCACCCTCAATACACGTGTCTTCCCCAATTAACAGACAGCTATTAGTTGAAATAGCAACGTGCGCCCTAATCAATCGGACAGTAAACAATGATCTCCTTTGACTCGGCTCAGGGCTCTGTTGGTTCATGCCTTTACAAACAATTAAACCGCAGGTCTGACGCTCTGACGCTTGCATTTGTTTTGTAGCACACTGTCGTAACACCCTGTATTATTTTGTGATAGTAGGGCAACTGAGAAAATCTTAAATATTGTTGTTTATTAGTTAGCTTTGTTGCAGACTTCGACTTAACTTTCGGGTGGCCGTTTTCGAATGTGGCCCAGCACGCACCACTAAATTCTCTAAGTTATGTGCGTTTTAGGAAATATAAATATCAAAAAAGCTTAAAAAGCTTTCAACGGTGAAAAAAAACATCGTGAGGAAACCTGCATGCCTGAGAATTCTTCATAATGTTCTCAAAAGGTATGTGGAGTGCACCAATCAGCACTGGGCCAGCGTGGTGGACTACGGCTTAACCCCTTCTCATTGTAGGAGGACACTCGTGTCCTGTAGTGGACCGGTAATGGGTTGACATAATGATGATGATTATGAATACGGTCTTATCCCCTGTTCATTCCCGAGTAGGAAGAAAAATACTCATTAAACCAATGATGGCTCCATCATCTAAATAGCAAAACGAAATCCCTACCTCCAAAGGAACGGTACACCGTCACACCAATTACCTATCTAGTTTACCAATATTGGTACCTGCCTCTTTCAAAGTAGGGAGGCAACAAATAGAGATTTGCATCTTGACCCTGCGCTGCTTCAATGTTTAATTTTTATGTACCTTCAATAATATATTCTTCGCGGTGGCCAAACATAATTTGGGTCATAGAGAATCTCCCTGATTCTCTATGACCCAAGTGTTTCACAAATACAATTTCCTACATTTTTCTGCTAATGTTTCCACCATAAAACTGCCTATCTAACGACCGTCGGGGCAGATTTTCTCTAAATTAAAGTCATCAATATAAATTTTCCCGAACGTGCAATAAGTTTCGCTTATAATATTATATGCCTACGTAAGCAACTGTTGTGGCAGGTTGGTATCTGCGTAGATATGTGTCACCCACAAGCTGCACGTGTAACGTTAGTGACATGTCTTTGATGCAAGCTAACTATTCGTAAATTGTGCTATTTGCGTAATAAACATAGCCATGTTCCGTGGGTAAAACGTTTACTCCTGCCAGCTAATAATATGAAAACTTCAGAAACACCCTTAACTTCATCGTTACATGTTTCACATCGAATAAGTCGTTACTAGGTGCCCTATACACAAACTTTATTGAGAGAATTTATATTTTAATGATCAGGCGCTTGATAGCTATTCCTTCTCGGTGGTCATAAAATCATAGCACGCTTTTCTTTTCCACGCACTGATGGTTGTCCAGTGTAAGCATAGAAAAAAAAAGCGGATTGGGTGTAATATTATATGCCGCATTAAGACACCACTACAGAAAGTATACTTCAATACATTTAGGTTGTAACTGAGAGGATGTGTCCTCCACGGATTTAAAAAGAAACTGATGCTATCCCCACCACGATATATGCGACGCACGAGTGAAAAAGTAGTGGGAAGAACCTGATAAAACACAAGAAGTCTGGCGTGCCGATGTCAAAGAAGACTACAAGGTAAGTTGATAGAAAGATAAATAGATTTCTTATTAACAAAAGCATGTCACACATGTTTTATAGCATCACGGTTATAGTTAGTTATATGGAGAGCTTAATTAGCGAAAGCGTAATTAGCGATAGAGCAATAGTATAGAAAGGGACATATTACCTGCGTGAACTGTTTCAATCCAACAGTTGGACACAATACATTTAGCTATGGATAACTAAGGACAAAAGCCGTTACTGCCCCATTGATATGCGCCCGTAATTAATGTGTACTACATTGATTATTAATTCGGATCTTCAGATGATTGATTGAATTTAGTTGTGCTTTCCTATCCTAAATTTCCTTTCGATAAGGATAGCACTGCTAAATTTAATCTGCGGTTTAAAGATTTTGTATAAGATGGACTATAAACTTCGAATGGTAAAGGGTAAACATGTTAGACTCCGTAGCACGAGACCCTGAGTTTAATTTCCGGATCGGACAAAAAACAATATAGGGTTGTCTTGAAAAAAATCTCTGTACAAACCTGGAGTTAGGAGAGTTATATCTTGTGTTATCAATTGTTAGTAGTAATAATTGTGAACGGTTCAATATTTCATAATAATCCTTACAAGTCCGCTAACCCACTTTGGAGTAGCAAAATGTGTCTATGCTCTAGTATCCTATCTCCAAAGAGAGGGAGGCGTGTGCCGAGTAGTGTTTTATTAAAACGCTGAGAAAGAAGAAAAGTCTATTCCACGAGAGTTGATACCGTCCCAAAAATATTTTATGGAACAGTTGTATTTGTTTTGGAAACACAATATCACTAGAGACTTAAGCTAGAAGCCATTATAGTGTATCGAATGGACAAGCTAATTTCGTTATCAGTTACACAAACTTACCCTCAGAGGAGTCTGCCGCTTACCGCATTTCAGATTGATAGGTGTTATGCAAATGACCACTTACGAGTTCCGCTGATCCCAATACACGACCGGCTAGGCCCTTGATACAGTTTGCATCTGTATAACTACTTATAGTCAATGACAACTAAACTGCTAAAGTGATCTTAACATCAGTTCTACTGACGTGAAGAATCGCTTGGACTATTTATTAAATGGACTGATCTATTTAAATCCAAGAGACGTTGTTTCCTTCTTGCTGGATCTTTTATTGTTCAACATGAGTCTAACGAATACTGGCATTCTAGTTACGTCGTATTAAAAGTTCCATAGTGTTATTATATTTCTAACATACCTACTATAGAATTTAAATTTTCATAGTTTCATGGTTGAAAAATAAAATTGATATACTCATGTATGTCTGAAATTATTTTTTTAGTTAATGAAGAGACAACTTTTAAAAATAGGTACATCATATTTATAGGATGTTATTTTAAAGATATTTCAAAAACCGAGCGAAAATTGAAATTTGTTAACGATCGCTCGTAACGTAGCTGTAGACCCAATTCTGAGTTCCACGCAGACGAAGTCGCAGGCAGAAGCTAGTCGTTAATAATTTCACTCATATTACTTAACATAAATTTATGACTTTCATCTATTTTTGAATTTGCAGAACATTCTAGTAACACTACATTATAAATACTGATTTTCTTAAGAATAAATCTTATAAAAAGCTAAAAAAAAATCTTTCTAAAACGTCAAAAGTATCCCCAATTAACTGATTCAATACATTCAATTGACCACTATTGCTTTATTTTCATACATACTAGGACTCAATGTTGTTTATTAATAGACAAACGGAAACGTATGAAGCCGAGTGCACCAAATGTATCATTTCATAAAGTTTACGTTAGTAGGTGTGTTTATTGCCCGGCGGCCATGCTATTCTTTTCCCGATTGTTTGGTTTTGCACGTAACGGCAGTAGAAATGATGGCGGTGTGTAACAAATGCCACCTGCTCACCGGAATACCTAGTACCTCCCAGTTATTGTAGGAGAGCTCCAAACAAGTGTATGAGGGCTCTTAAAAAGTTCAAAGTTTGTATAAAACATAAGCTTATAGAAAAGTCCTATTATAGTATAAAGGACTAAGTAATCCATAAAAAAGCTTGGGTGTGAATTATTGCTCTAACCAGGTTGCTCTTCTAATAATTTTAAATGACATTGTGAGATGGTGATAACAAAAAAAACACCCGGCTCAGTTTGTTGTGGTCTTCTTCTTAGACCAGGACGCGTTTGGAACCCTCGTAGCTTTAGTTTTAAGTTTACGAATGTGGTTATCGCCATCATCTCACTATCGTGTAATTCTTATGTACGCATCAAAAGTGCCACCTATGGGCCTACTTGAATAAAGATATTTTTGACTTTGACTTAAATCTTGTCTGAGGTATCCATACGGCAATACTTTAAAAATAATAGGTATAAGGTGTATTTATTTTATAATCGTCGTCGGCGTATTAATTAATATCCCACTGATGGACATAGTTTTCCTCGCTCGTAGGCGACAAGGGATTATAACATTGAATCACCACGAAATTCCAATGCGGGTTGTTGGGTTTTAACGATTATACAAGAAACATGTTAGTTATAACCGAGACCGACTGCTTGGGGTGCTGATTGTTGCTAAAAAAGGTTGAAAGAACTTGAAGTATTATGAATACTCGTATTATGATTGATCGATGTAGTACTTCACGGGTAAAAAAGTAATGTAGACCATATTCCTGAATAATTAATAATCCGCTTTAAACGAAATACTAAAATTTTCACGATAGAAAAAATTACAAATTACCTCTAAAAAAGTTATATAGTAAAGTTTGAGGTAAAATAAAAAATACTATTTAAATATACATTACTGATTATTTTTTATTTCTACTTCTGATATTTCCTTTAAAACACGATTATACAGAAATAATTCAAAATTAAAAAATATTTTAATTTAAAAAAAGGGAAATTGCATCGTTGCATACTGTGTTTTAATTCGATCATGTCACGACCCTAACGTCCTATCCGGTGCACGTGGATGGCGTGGACAGCACCAATTTATTATACATATAATAATACGGCTAGGGCTGTAGGCTATAGGCTGACCTACAAATCAAACGCAGGACCTGTTCATGTGCAGTCGATCAAACTATGAGACCAATGAGAAAGTAAGGTAAAAAGAGATCATGCCTGTGCCAGGCAATGGCTAGGTGGTATACTGGGGTTGATGTTGACGTTCATTAGATGCATTTTTTGTCTTTACTTGTTACATTTATCTTCCTTTTATACATTATCTAGGGGTTTAAGAGGTATTTTGATTCTCGGGTATAATGATAGCTTCAATGTATGTAGGGATTTTTATAACTTAGGTCACAAGTTAATCTTTGTTATACTATGTGTCATTTGTTATAAAGAATTTGTTTCAGAGAATACAAATCAAACATGTTGTGGTTGTTATGTGGGGCATTTGCCCACAAACCCTTATTGGTGTAGTACCAAGGTTCCAAGACTAAAATCATACTCTCCTATGAAACAGGATGACTGTGCCTGGCAACTGGATGTTTATAGGTGGATGATGTTGCTGCTGCTTTTTAGTTGCTCTTTATATTATTTATTTTATGATTCATACTCTAATTTTTTATCTAATGGTGTTAGAGCTATTACAAAACTTAGGTTTAGTGATGGTATCTATGTGTCTGGGGATTTTTATACCATGGTTAATAGGACAATTTTTACTAAGCTCTTGGCATGGGTAAGTTATGTCATAATACTTTTTTATTATGATTTTTTGGTGATGATTTGTAACTTTTATTATTTAGCTCATAAATCAATCTTTAAGCACTTATTTGAATGGACAAATAGATCTAAAATTCGGATTAACTTTTTTTTCATCTTTATGTATCCTTATTATTATAAAACTTTTCTTTCCTTTATGTTTGTTATTGAAGTGTCAATTTCAACCCTGAATTTGAGTAATTTATTTTATATAATCCAAGTTTATGTTAAAGGGTCATTCTAAAATCACAATATATTACCAAAATGTACGAGGCCTGCGAACAAAAACACAGTCGTTTTTCTCGAGTATGCTTACTTGTGATTCTGATATAATTCTACTAACAGAGACATGGCTGCTGCCTGGTATTAATAGTTCAGAACTTTTTGATGAACGTTATAATGTTTACCGATGTGACAGGAGCTATGATCTGCGTGGTGACTCGCTGGGTGGGGGGGTTTTAATTGCAGTCTGTTGTAGTCTTATAGTGTCTGATGTTTCTTGCATACCTTCTTTAAATGCCGTAGGTGATATATTGACTCTTATTATTACAGTTGGTGAGGGGTCCCTAAAACTTCGTTATCGTTTGTTCATCTGTTACTTTCCACCATGTTCTTTACTGTTTGATGCTTTGACTGAGTTCTTTGAGAAGGTTAGTAATATTGTTCTTGAACATCCTGATGATAGATTTATAATCATAGGGGATTTCAATATTGGTCAGGCCCAGTGGACTGATTCGAAGGAGTCAATGAACCTTTACTGTGACATATCTAATCCTTTAATTGAGTCCCTTTCGTCTTTCTTATCCTTTAATAGTCTACAACAGTTTAACTCAATAAGAAACGACAAGGGTAGGATTCTAGATTTGGTGATTGCTAATTTTAAGTGTAATGTTTCCACCACTGATTTTTGTTTGGCTGCCATTGATCGTCATCATCCGGTGCTAGATATAGAGTTTTTTGTTAGGTCGGAGCCTCAACTTAGTTCTCAACCGCGGGTTGCACGCTTATTTCATGCCGCCGATTATAATGAAATTAATTCAGCTCTTGCCGGTATCGATTGGATTGATATTTTAAATGTGGGGAATATTGATATGGCTGTATCATGTTTTTATGATATAATAAATGATATTATACAAAAGTATATTCCATCTAAAAAAGTTTACGATAATAATAAGTTTCCTATGTGGTTTAGTAGGCCTCTCATTAAGATAGTTAATGAGAAACTTAAATTCCACCGTAAATGGAAGCTATACGGTAATTTTGATGACTATGACACCTTTTCCCTCCTAAGATTGCGGCAAAAGAATATGCAAGAAACATGTCTAATCTCTTACCGTCGTCGTGCTGAAGTAAAAATTCGTAGTGATAGTAAATATTTTTGGAGCTATGTTAAGTCTAAGAATAATATTTCTTATTTTCCTGATACGATGTATTTTGGTAATCAGTCTTCATCCCAAGGTAGTGTGATTTGTGATTTGTTTAATAAATACTTCCATTCTGTTTTTGAATCTGACGGGTCTACTAGCGCTCCAGAAGAAACAGAATGTAACAACACTGTAAATTTGAACTCTGTAAATATTTCACCTTCATTAGTATCTTTATATTTAAAAGAAATAGACGTTACTAAAGGCACCGGTCCTGATGGTATACCACCAAAATTTTTACGAGAATGTCGCATCCACCTATCCGTCGCGTTATCTGTTCTCTTTAACTTGTCATTAAATATGGGCAAAATGCCACACATCTGGAAGAAATCATTTATCATACCAGTCTATAAGTCTGGTGACAAGCACAACATTGAGAATTATCGCCCAATCTCGAAACTTTCTATAATACCCAAGTTGTTTGAGAAAATAATTTATGACTCCATATATATAGTAGAGTCCGACCTCGCATAATTAATGAGCAACATGGCTTTGTTAGTAAAAAATCAACTGAATCTAACTTGTGTGAGTTTATTGATCAAATTATTTTACCTATGGATAGTGGTTACCAAGTGGATTGCATTTATACTGATTATTCGAAAGCATTTGACAAAATTAGTCATAAGTTGCTTTTAGTCAAATTATTTAAGTTTGGTATTCATGGTGACCTACTCCGTTGGGTTGAGTCCTATTTGCGTGATAGGAGCCAAGCAGTCGCCGTTAAAGGTTTCTGTTCATCATTCATGCCTATAACATCAGGTGTCCCGCAAGGGTCACATCTTGGTCCTCTCTTCTTTGATATCTTTATAAATGATGTTGCCCAAATTTTTTCAAATTCTAGTTGTCTTCTATACGCTGATGATAATAAAATTTTTAAAATAATTATCAACGAAGCTGATTGTGATGCCCTACAATATGATCTTGATAAATTGTGTGCATATTGTCACTTGAATCGTTTACAGCTAAATGTAAGAAAATGTAACGTTATTTCATTTTCACGTAAAAATAAGAATTTAATCACAAGGAATTATTATCTTAATAATATATTAGTAGAAAGAGTACATTTTATAAGAGATTTAGGGGTTACACTTGACTCTAAATTAACATTTAAAACCCATATTGAGGATATTGTTTCAAGGGCTTACCGTCTATTAGGTTTTGTCATGAGAGTTGGAAGAGAATTTGAAAACTATAATACTCTTATACTTCTTTTCAATTCTTTGGTTAGACCATTATTGGAATATTGCTCTGTTGTTTGGAATCCGAGATACAATATTTATATTAATATGTTAGATAACTTGCAAAACAAATTGTCTAAGCACTTGAGGTATCGTTTTTCGGGATCCAGGCAGAATCCATTTACTTCAGACTGTCTGAAACCCCTCCAGGCTCGTCGACAGGTTCATGATATTGTTTTTTTGTTTAAAATTTTAAGGAATGAAATTGATACTCCAAAACTACTTAGTAGAATTGGTTTTGTTTGTCCAAAGAATATTATATCTAGGCGAAAATCCCCTCCATTTTATTTGCCCTTAGTCAGATCAAAATACGCTCTTAATAGTTATATTTATAGAGCTACTCAAAGCTATAATAATCATTTCTCGGATTTAGATTTATTTAATCTTACTCTTGCTCAGTTAAAAAAACATCTTTATTCTAAATTCTAACTTCTAATTGTTCTACGTAAAAGTTCTACTTATGTTTTCACATATCCACTTGGATTGGATGGATATTGTTAATAAGGGTATTCCCTTATTTACATTATCTGTCAATAATATGTGTTTATACATATTTTAAAGTTTCATAATTATGTGATAAGTTTGCTGTCAATTTTAATGTATTTCGTTAGATTTATTAGCGGCTACTTAATTGGTGTATGTGTTATTTTCTTTGTACTAATTTTAAGTATTAAGTATACTGTTTGGGCCTTAATAAAAAACAAATAAAAAAAAAAAATAAAAAAAAAAATGTTAATCTATGTTTAAATACATAAATTACGATGACAATATATTTTACAAATTAATATGAAATGAATTTTATCACACTTGTTCGTAATGTGGACCTTTTTCACTCGATATAAGACTCATAATCCAAGATATTAGACACTCGTGTTTTATTTAACATTACCGCACTAGTGTTATAGAATAAAAAATAATAGAATGTAATAAAGTTAGTATAGAGAAAGAGTATTGTTTTATTTATGATATCCCGATTAAGTTCAGTGTCTGGGTGTTTATATGTATTTTCTAAGTATTTATGTATATATAATTCATAAAAATATTCATCAGTCATCTTAGTACCCATAACACAAGCTACGCTTACTTTGGGGCTAGGTGGCGATGTGTGTATTGTCGTAGTATATTTATATTTATATTTATTTATAAGTTAAGTTTGCACCTTAAATGCATAACCATTTTTAATTTAATCGGGTATTTATACAGATCCTTTTTTGCATCCTTTTTTTTCGTGTAGCGAAGAGTTTTTTTGCGCTTAACATAGTACGTATTTTCTCAAATGAACATATATTTCGAACCTTAATATATGTTCCTATTTATTATGATAAATATAACGATAACATTAATTATCAAGTTAATCATATAGTTTTATATTGTAGTACAAAAGTGCCTTTATTATATTTTTAATTTGCGCTGAATGTCGGTTTGCCTTAGCGCATTTCCCGTAATTAATATTTTGTTAACATTTTCGCTTCGTGGTTGATTAGTATTATTATTTTATAATGATTATTAATTCAGATCTTTTTAGGCTAGAAAGCACAACAATACTAGACTTGGCTCTGCCAAAAATAATAATCGCGGCATAAATCCCGAGTGAATAACCTGTTGCCACAAAAATACAGCGTTCTTTCCTCGCAAGTGTGAAAACCCTCGTATGAAACTGGTGTGCATTGATTATTACACAAGTTTGGTAATAGTTGTTTATGCTTCAAGTTTGGTTATATGCATTTTACTGTCATGAGAGTATTAGGCTAAGGAAGCCGGAAGAGAGTGTAACAAGTAATGTACTATATGCATTTCAGATTTTCATATCACACAAGATAAACTTTTAAACACTTTCTGAGAAAGTAACTGATCCTTTTTTTGCTGTTTTTTCACTGTATGAAAGTTTTGTAGGTAGCTCTCTAAATTTTGGTTGAAACAGGTTATTTACCTGCGATTCGTGCGTGCCTGTGGTGGAGTAAAATCTTATCTTATAATTGCTCTACTTCCCGATTTAAACTGAACATTTGAAATTATTGAAAATAGACTAAAAAGGCGAAAATATTATCAAAATATTGATTACGGAAAATGGTGCGACGGTTTTTTTTCGCACAACCGATAGACAGCCAGCATCGTTCGCTGCATACAGTATATATTAAAAATATAATAAAGCGAATATTTTCTTATTTAAAACATAACTATTCATTATGAATTATTTAAACGTTAGATTATCATAATCGGGAAGGAAAAAAGTATTTGTTCATTTAAAAAATCTTGTTATGATAAATAAAACACAAGTACGGTAATTTTAAATAAAACACGAGAGTCTTATATCTTGGATTATTGATACCTATGTAATAAGCTCCACGTTACGAGCAAGTGTGATGAAAAATGAATTCACGAAACTTGTCTCATAACTATCTTTATATACATACATAACTAATCAAATAGCTTCTTTAGAAAACAAAATTTGTCTTTGAACTAATCGAGCGTAGCTTTTCTGCACAATATGAAAATCAAGAAACAACATCATTTTCATTTTAATAGAAGTACGATGTCAAATAAAAAAAATACAAACAGAAAAACTTTTCAAAGTCATCGCAACATGTGTATAAGCCGTGACCTTTTTTCATCACAAACGACGAACCGTTTATTAATTTAAATTTAAATAAAACCCTTTAGGTTTAGTAAATCATTATCACCCTATATCGAGTGCCAGCGACGCGGTGCGGCGGCGGTATCGATCACTGAAATTAATAACCTTCCGGTTATTAATTATAAGCGAATAGGAATCAAATAAGCGTAATTCGTTCAGTTGCTTCACATTAATTTTTTTAATTTTTATCACATTCACTTACATATTCTATTATGTTTTAATAAGCACACGCACAGCACAGCACATGCACTTTGAATATTGCCTATACTATATTTTTCTTACTTTTTATGTAAACAATATTTTCATTACTTTTAGTGTAAAGTATGTTTTATATACGACACATATGACAGAAAACGCTTAAGTGTAATTTTCTAATCGTGGCATGCTCCTTGCAATAATAACTTATCTCGTGATTGGCCAATAAGTGGGCAATAAAAACGGCCCTGTAGCGGTTGAAAGAAATACTGCTGGGCCTGATTTATGCGTGATAGGAATGCGCCCCTTTTTCAATAAGTTCCCGATAAGAATCATTGCTTAGAGCCGCGGAACGGAGGCTCAAACATGCAATTATATCTTTTTAAAAGGAAAACGAGCTTTTATCATGAAATATTTTTTTAAAACCGTCGAAAAACTTTTCTTTTTAAAAGTTAGATATTTATTAAAATATAAAACAGGTATAAGCTGTTGTTTTTTCAAGAGATCAAAAATTTAGATGATAACATCTATGCCGTGATGTATATTTTTATAGTAGTTTTTTTCTTTTGTCAATTTAATTGATAAACACTTTTTACATTATAAAACGAGTAGTATAATAAAAAGTATTGAAGTGGGAAGTTTAGCAACTGTTAACACAAATATACGCCTATAAAACATGAAAGAATCTTTTCTCTTTATCGGATAATTTGAAAAATATGCCATTATATGCCATAATCCGCTAGTGGCGGCATTTAAACAGTAATTTGGATTGAAGATTTCGTTATAAAACTTGAAGATTTCGTTATAAAACGACTTAACTCCGCTTCAGGTACTTAAAAATATTGCCACGCCATTAATTAAATAAAAAAACTATTCGAGATCATTAATATCTCTCGCTTTAGTTAAAACTTCTAAATAAACATCACAGTCAGCTTCAATGCGTAAAATAATGTTGTTGTTATTTATAACAATTTACTTTTAGCACACGTTCGAAGCGCGTCACACGATTCTTTTATGAATTTGATAGAGTTTCACTGCTGTAGGTTTAGCATACAGCGGCTAATTTGTATTTACCATCTACCCTTATATTTTAGGAAAAGACATTGGCAAAGTACCTTGTGTCCAGTTGGCAAAGACAAAAGCCATAAACACGAATTGAATTGAATATTTTAGGAAACCAATGTGACATTGTCATGTGCCATCGTATCAAAATATTTCTGAAAACTTTGGGTTTTCAAACCGCGTACAGTAGTTTAAGAATTTAAAATAACTCTTTGGACCGCGGAAATTCATAGCAATGTTTAATTTATATGACAAACGATTGAAGTTAGTAAGGTAGCGTAAAAACGGCGTATGTTTTTTAAATTTTATTTTTTCTTAAGAATAAATAACACAGTTTATTTATTTTTCAAAAATTAACTTTTAGATGATAAAACTGTATTGAAAAAACTACTGTATTATAAATAAATACAAGATACATTTTTAATAAATTTAGTTTCAATTTGGACTCAATTCGCTATTGCAAATATTTCAAGAATTACCGTTTTTTCATTTTATTATTGTGTAAGGGCGACGATACTAATTTCGGTGCTGAGAAATCTCTGAAAATAATAGTCATAGTAAAATTAATACGGCTATTATTTAAAAAGCATTCTAGTGTATTCTGAAAAAAAATGTTTGAATAATAACGTTTTTAACAATACTGTGTCATAGTTTTACTCAGAATTTTTAAAACAAATTTGTATTAAGTTTTTTATAAAAATAATTACCTAATTTATTAAACATATTTAAAACGTAATAATTGATTGTTTTTCATCAAATTTTGCCATAAAACTTATTTATCGTTTAAACTACTGATATAAATAACATAATATATAGGAACCTAACGCAAAAAAAATACGTGCCTAGCTAAAACATTATCATAAAAAACCAACAAAATTAATTTAATTAATCTTTACTACTTTTCTTTTATTATGCCTATACTATAATAGTGTCGTATTTTATAGATCTCATTAACTAAGACAAAATGTAACTATGAAATTTATATTCCAATAGGATATCTACAGATAAGATAGAGATTTAGAGAAACTTTAAACTATATTGAAAATGTTTATTACACTTTACCTTATTCTTATAATTTCACAAACTTTAGTCAAGTAAAACATGTATTCACAATAAAACTTCAAATATCTTTTAGATACTATTTCAGAATAAAACTTCTAAAAACTTATGAAACTTACATACTTAAATAGTTTTACTAACCCTTTAGTCCAATTAAAGGTTAATTTGAATTAATGGTAAAGTATAACAATTTCCCGATATCATGGTTAATAGTAAAAAATATCGAAACTTTTTGGCTAAAACTTACCTTACACCGTCACACTTAACTACGCGATATCGAATATTAACACTTCGGCACGTCCTCACGACGTGAAAAGCTGCGGGTGACTGCCGGGCCCGGGTGGTCCGCGGCTGGGCGGGCACGTTCGTGACACGCCCCGTACAGCCGAAAAAAAAAATAATCATCAACCAAACTTATTACATTTCTACGAAACTTGTACGAAACACTGCCGTGCCACCAAATACATACAATTATATCTCATTTAAATGGAGGATTGATGGGCGCAAATTTTCTGGAAATTCATTGTTTTTTTTTAACAAAACTATAGTTTTGTGTGTTATTATAAACGAAATTCTGTCTTAATGCTTTGTTAGTAGTGAAAAAAGCTAAAATCACTGTAAAGACAATTTTTTTTACGACGGTATGAAAAATACCATTAAAAATGTTATCAGTTTGAACAGGGCGGAGCGTGGCGACCACTCCCAGGCGCAGATGTATTGCACGAAAAGAGAAAACAAATTGATCCGCCGAGGATTTGCATTTTTTACTTTTATGTTATGGATATTGGAACAGACTAGCAGCGTCCGTATTCACAATTATTATTGCAGAGCCTCATAGTGCATCCGAACGCACAGTGTAGATTCCCTTCTTGAAAGATGACGTTATCTTTCATTACTAGACTGGCAAAACCTACCCTATGCATTCAAATGCATTGTTACACACTCCAAATGGCTTGAGTAAAATCTAGATAGATTTTAAGCTTCTATCTTCTGAATCTATTTTTACTTATCAAAAACGGGAGCGTTTGTTTCTTGTTATCTAAGGAACTATCAGTTGAATTTTAAGTCTTTTCTGCATTACAAATTTTTGAGTGAAGTATTATTTAAAATTTCGCCACGACTCTGAGAGGCAGAGTCAACAGAGTAATAGTCGCGTACTGGTCGTGGTGCATCGCAGTAGATAAAGTCGCGGGTGAATGTTTGTATAAAAAAAGAAACAAAAATTTGTACGTGGGCGAAGTCACGAGAAATCGCTAATTATACGTTCACGACTTACAAATAATTGCTACAAGAGTTATAAATTATTAAAAAACTTTGGGATCTGTTTTATCTGTTATACCAAAATCAAAACTTTTTGATAAACAAAATGTAATTATTATATTAATTATTCTAAACTTATTTTATTAAATAAAAGCGTGGTGTAAAATAATTGAAAGCGATACTGTAAATACTGTTAGTTCTAAGCTACGAATTTGCTACGAATTAGAGATTACGAGCTAATGTTTGTTTAACACTGAGTTTCCAACGGTCCGCTACAGGGAACGGAATTTGCTCACAGAATAAGAAGGGTTTAGGCCGTAGTCCACCACACAGGTATAGTGCGGATAGGTACACTCCACATTTGAGAACGCTATATTCTTCATAACGCTATAAATAACTACACTTCACAAAATTTTACCGCGGACACATGACTTGTCGCTTATCAACAGGCAGAGTAGCTTCGGTAATATTTTTTACTGCGTCGAAAAATGCAATTACGGATGATAGCCAATGTTATTACCTGATTCCCCAAGAAAGTTCGTAGGTAATATTTTTTCAGTTTATAGTTTGCAGTAATATGCGGAAATTAAAAATAGTATATTATTAAACGTATCGTACTTTAGATAAATTAAAATAAAGAAACAATGGCAAATTGAAATATCCGAATTGCGTTTAAAGTACATGCCGATAATTTCAGGTAGCGGACGCCAAACTTTCAGCATGAGCCGGCGGCCGCTTTCAAAGCGCTGTAATTATTTGAGCGAACGAACTGTTTGTATGTTTGTATTCTCTAACTCTCTAACGCTTTTGCTCTAAAGTATCCTTAGCATATGTTGAGAGAGTTTAGCTTCATTTCGCTTAATTGCTAAAGTGATATCGTTACATTTATCTGGAATGTTTGCCTAACACTGGGTTGTTGAAATCTATAAATGAACAAAATGAAAAGGAAAATGAAGGAAATATGCCGCTGTGTATATACTTAGTTTGGAGGGTTCCAAACTAAGTATATACACAGCGGCATATTTAGAGAAACACAAAAAAAAGGTCCATAATTAAAAAAATATGGTTTTATTTTAATTTCTTTTGTTATTTAAAGTTTCTTTTGTTTTACTTAAAATGAGATCACATTAAAAGCATATTTTGCAAGTAAAGGTTATTTGTGAAAAAGGGTACATTATGGAAAAGTGAAAATTAATATCAAACTAATTAATAATTAAATAATTAAATTAGAAAAATGGTGATTAATATCGCGTATTTCCTCCACGTGCTCTTATTAAAGTTTCTACCCGTCTAGGCATACTGAGAATGATGTTATCGATGATCTTCTGGGACAGTCTCCGCCATTCCTCAACTACGGCGTTACAGTTCATACTAGAGTTCACCCACGTTGGCAGGAGCTGGAATTCTGGACTTTGCTTTTTTTGCAGCTTTTCTTTGCAGCAAGTCCCAAACGTGCTCTATTGGGTTTATATCCGGTGATCTCGCCGGCCACTCCATAATAGTGATGTTGATATCATTAAGATAAGCTTGAGTTACCCAAGCGGTATGCGGCCGTGCATTATCCTGCATAAAAACAAAATCATCACCGATATATGAGGCAAACGGTACGACGTAAAACTTCTCTGATATAGCGGTCTGCAGTCAGTCTCCATCTGTCAATCACTACCAAGTCTGTGCGAGTTCCCAAACAAATTCCCGCCCAAACCATTATTGATCCACCACCGTATGCAACTGTAGTTTCAAAATTAGTCTGAATGTATCGTTCTCCTTTGCGTCTGTATATTCTTTGCCTGCCGTCAATTTGGTTTAATAGAATTCTGCACTCATCACTAAACAATACCTCACTCCATTGGTCTGCGTTTCAAAGTTGATGTTCCTTAGCAAAAGTTAACCTGTTTCTACGATGATTTACCTCGAACCTTGGAGCCTTGGCGGGCACAAATGAACCCAAACCAGCTTCTTCGAACCTTCTTCGTACTGTACGCTCACCTGCGGTTACACCCCGCACTGCTTCGAACTCATGTCGGGCTTGGACGGCCGCCAAATGGGGGAACCTACTTACTTACACGAAGCCGAATGAAACTATCATCCCTACTCGAAGTGCGTCTTTTTCTGCTCTTCTCACATAAGTACCGGTCTCCCTGAAACGTTGGATACTGCGATGGATCGTTGAAACTAGTCGACGAAGATCTCTGGATATCACTCTGTAGGTTTGACCATTTCTTCGCATTCCGAGTGCCCTGGCAATCTCCGTTGGGGCTAAGTTAGGCATGATTTAGTCCTCAACTCCAGAAACATACGCGATTAAAAAAAACTAACAGTAGTATTTCAATGAAATTTTAAATCAAACTCAGAGGAAAGTTCGCTCCAGATACGGTGTATTTGAATAAAATTAAAACAATTGCATAAAACGTGGTGTTCAGTTGTTTTCTTAATTTGAAATTATTTATTTTTAAATTAAATGACGTATAAACCAGCCAGCAACGTTTGATACTGATATCAAACCTTTTTTTTGTATTCCGCTAAATGTGTGTGTGTAGTTAAAGTTATATAGGCCGTGTTCAAATTTGGTTCCATCATCTGGATGATACAAGATATTATTATCTTCTATAATCCTAATGAAGAAGAAGATATTATTAGGTATAGGAATGAAGGTATTCTTATAATATCCATAATAGAATAAGTCAGCCGCGCCGATATAATTGTAATATAACCTTTTATCTAGTGTGTTCCCTCACAACTACGATTTGGAGTGGTCAAGTTGCGGATAAACCAATTCTTTCGAAGTAAATTAATGGCTTTTCTGGTGCAGCAGTTGGATGAAATTAGCCACATTTTGGAAATCTTGTTCCAAACTGTGTGCTTATTTATTTTTCAATGTTATATCCCGCTAATTTCAGGAACTACAAGTCATATTTCATCAACTACACTAGCTTTATGCGCCTAGTTTATTGAATCACGTTTAAAATTATATAAAACTACGCTACTCCTCAAGCGGTGATAGGCCAGTTGATACGACTTTGACTGAACCCATTGTTCGAGGAAAACTGTGCTCTGTTTTGGGCTGGTTGATATGATGATGATGCCGCAACTCCTAGTAATTAATACATGATGAACTACAGGGGAGAGATATAGTAAAGAAACTGAGTTTGTTTGAAATCACATACAAGGATTAGTCCCATATGTCTCATCCTGTTGCAATATTACTTGATTCTTGCTTTTTTCGCTGGCAGTTGTGGATAAGCAAGTTTTAATGGCATCACTATAGGCCAAGTGTAAAACGGGAGATGGCACTCGCGTGATGGCAAAATGAGTGGAATACGTCTACCAAAAGCAGATGGACACACCGACTCATTCCTAACGATGGACGAGTAGAAAGCATGGCCGATTAACTTACCGACTGACAGTGCCTTATGGGCTATGTGTTTATGGACTAACTTGAAGGCATTGGGAAAAGATAATCAGGGAGATGCATGTAATGCAATGAAACTGATGCCATGGACACTATTTTCAATTGGAACAAGGAAAGACGAGAAATTAGTGAGGAAATCAGAGAATTTAATGCTGAATGTTGGTGCATAAAATGTTGAAGACGGAAAAAAACTGGGTGACTGTCGCAAAGTATTTAGAGACTATTATACATGTATTATACAGGAAAAGAAGAAAGAAGAAAAGAGAAGAAAGTCAAGTCCATGAAAAAATTTCAAAATCGATGTCGTGTTTTAGCCGAAAGGCGGGTATACGGTCAAGGAAGTGAGCTGCGGGTGTCCATGAGGATTTCCCTTCCTGTTGTTGTTTAAGAAAAAAAAGAAAAAAGAAAGAAAGTAAGAAAAAACAAAAAAAAAGTGTAAAATGGGAACTTTTGTAAATGTAAAAGGTTGCTTCTTATTTTTTGGGTGTTCTTACAATATATTGACACACACCACTGCATATTAAATCGATTTGTGTGCGTTTTTTTTATTCCAGTAGCTTTTGACTCATCTCAATCTCATCTGATGGTACATAAAGATGGTAGCTGGCTAACCTGTCATAGGTTTGAAAGTTATATTAAACCAATACATACACACCCATACTACACGGCATCGTACTGGAAATCTGAATCGCTTGGTGGCATGTGTTTCTCTGCAGGGTGGTAACTAGCCACTTAAGAAGCCTCCACTAGACCAGACAAGAGATAATTAAAAAATTATAAATTTCTCAATTGCCTCGCCTGGTTTCGAACTTGAACACTTTTAAGAGAGCAGCCCTGTGTCAGGGAGGTCGTTTTAATAAATGACAAGCTCCCGCGCACTCAAGAGCTAACAAGCAACTAAGTAAGATGCGAGTATCCGGACAGAATACAGTAGATCTGAATGGCGACTTACCAAATAATATAACGTTATTGTAATTATCATCATCGTAATTAATGTCTCACTACTAGGCACATGGCTTCTCTCTAATGGAAACAGCATATAAAGCTTATACTCTCCACGCCGATTAAACGTGGGTGGGCGGACTTTCAATGTTACGGCGTTAGTTATGAGCAACGGTCCTGACGGCTTAAGGTGATCTACGAAGAATTGCACAACGCCAGTATCTTATGGCTATATAAAAATTGATACCATATATAAAAATTGACAAGATACTAAGGACTATATTATCAATAATTTTAACAAGTAAAAATTTTAAAATACCTACTCAAAATTTTTTTGCCTGATATGGGAATCGAACCCGCAAACTCGTAGTCCGCAATCGAACATGCTAACACCTAAAAAACTACGCAATATATCTCCTTACGCAAGGTACTGCGATTTTCCTATCTCACCACTCACCAGGTGGTGCGTTATAATGCAGTCGAAGATTATGCCAGGGTAACCATTGTATATTTGTTTTTGTTATATCATATATTATATTGTATGGTTTTATATTAAACCAATACCCCAAATCGGTTTTTACGTGCATCGTCACCGATGAAGAAATTCCAAGAAGAGAGGTCGGTACCTACCAGAACAGATCAGAGAAAAATCTAAAATTATAAATTCTTTTACTTCCACTGCTGGGAATCGAACCCGAGTGCTCCCAATTTTAGCACTCACCACTGCGCCTTTTATCTAGTATGTTCCCTCACAACTTCGATTTGGAGTGGTCATGTGGCGGATAAACCAATTCCTTCAAAGTAAGTTGATGGCTTTTCTGGTGCTGCAGATGGATGAAATTAGCCACATTTTGGAAATCTTGTTCCAATCTGTGTGCTTATTTATTTTTTTATGTTATATCCCGCTAATTACAGGAACTACGAGTCATATTTCATCTACTACTACTGCTTTATGAGCCCAGTTTATTGAATCACGTTTAAAATTAAATAAAACTACGCTACTCCTCAAGCGGTTTCCAGGCCCAGTTGGTACGACTTTGACTGAACGAGGAAACCTGTGCTCTGTTTTGGGCTGGTTGATATGATGATGATGCCGCAACTCCTAGTAATTAATACATGTTGAACTACTGGGGAGAGATATAGTATAGAAACTGAGTTAGTTTGTAATCACATATCTGCCCGGGATCGAACCCGAGTGCTCCCAATTTATAGCACTCACCACTGCGCCAGGGATGTTACGGTGGAAAGAAAACCTCTGTTCTTGATAAGATCGCCATTAGATTATACGAGTAGGTACAGCTATAACAACGTAATCATTTATTGCGAGCCCTCGAGCCACGGGCGGCAATAAAAATGAGAAATTATTTTTAATAACATTAGGTACTTACCTAAAGGGCGCGGGTTCCGTGACACCACAATATTTTGGTGACGCTAATACCGACCCTTATTACCGGGAATTCCTGGTAAACTGGCAAGTATAATAATAATAATCCCTTGACTCACTTTATGACCTCTACGCAGTTTTATGTGAAAATAAACCCTAATCTTATGATATGTTTATATAATATACCTACCTATCTCAAAATGATTTGATATTGTTATTTAATACTTACAAGTATATCAGATATCCTAATTGCGCAGAGATAATTTGACCCTAGTAGTTTTGGGGGCTGGTTATAATTGTTTGTACATAATAGAGCTATCAATACAATTATTGTATGTTAACTTAGATAATACAAACCGCACAATAAGCACACATATCCATTAATTGAAAGCATGTATGGGCTAAGTAGGCAATCAGGGATTGATAATGATTGCGGCTTTGGTTAAATCTGTCGCTGCTCGAATGAGCATTGCACGTGTTTGTGGTCACGTCAAAGGTCTATTTCTAACGAGTCGGGATGGGACGTCACCACATAACGCAATTTCGGGCGGAAGACATATTTTCCGAGGGTAGGACAAAGTGGTTTGCCGGTGACGAGGCCTGGTATGCGACGCGATTATGAAACGCCATTTGTCAAGTTTTTATTGGGCACCCTAAAGCAAGGTCCATTGTTGTTTGAACACCCCCGCGCCCGCGCACCCTTCGACCCTCGTCTGGGTGACTTCAATTCATAATTTTTATAACTTGTTACCATTTTAAGCGTGTTTGCAATTGTAGATGAAGAAGTTTTTATTAATTAAATTCTTTCCAATTGTTTGCCTCTTTTGTTTGTTAGAAAGCGTATTTGTATGTCATCGCTTGGTTCCAGGTTCTATTTTGGAGACGAGTCACGATAGTCTCATGGTGTTTGTAAAACGTAAGACAAAAGAACAACCCTGTTATAAAATACATTTGCATATTTTTTTTTTTTGTTTTTTTTTAGTTATAGTAATAATTGACACACCACACATCATACGCCTCGTGTGCCATAATTACACTGCCTTCAGAAGGAACACAGAAATGCTAAAATAGGCATGGCGGTAAATGCATGGGTCGAGCTCAGCCATAACAAGCTCCGCTAATACTTAAATAAAGTGGTTTCGATGTTTTCGAGGCCCAAAATTCTCAGTACCTACCTGGATTTTGTGTTGTTCACCCTCAGAGCCTAACGTGAAGCCGTCATTTCAGGTTATCATCGGTAACCTTTAATAATCTTTTAGTAGTTAAAGCCCGCCAAATTTGTGCACAAATGCAGGTTTTTGCAGCACAAGATAATGAAAATGATATGTACCACTTATCAGTTCACTTATCAGGTATAGAACCTGAAACTGTCTAATTAAATAGCAACATGGCGGACCGTTACACTAGGAAAGCCAAAAGTAAGTTATCTGCATGGCAAAATCGCTTATTAACAATTACGAATTCATCTCGATATTAATCAGAAGGGCCAATATTAAAACTGAACCCAGAGCACAAGCGGTTTCATACATAGATTCCGTCAGTGAAGCCATATTTGCCACATCGGTAGTCAAAGAGCTCCGGGAAGCGAAATCATTTTAATATCTGCTGCACCCTAATATAAAGGTAGTGCAAGAGACTATGTTCGTTAGACCTATGTTATAGTGAAAAGTTTTTAGTATGTTAAGGAGTATTATAAATTATATGAATTATATAATTTTTATACTTTTGCAGTTTGCACATTTTTACCCACAGATATATTCTTCTCAAGTTGCAAAAGTTTCCGTTTTTAAAGTCAATAAATGTGTGTGTTGCATTTCTTAGACCTTGTCTGCAATCTCAACTGTTTAGTGATGATGCAGTATAAAAAGTTAGCGGGTTAACTTGCTAACTCACTTGGTGGCACGTTTTTTTAGGAAGGTTAGGTAAACAGCCAAGGCCGTATCCTCCCACCAGACCAGAGCAAAGAAAATTTAGAAATTATAAATTCTCAAATTGCCTCTGCCCGGGGTCAAACCCTTGATATCCACTCATAAGATCACAGCGCTCACTACTGCGGTAGTACAAGTAGGTGGGCATAATATAAGCCATACTTTATTATAACCATATTTTATAATACCATACTAGTTAGAGATACAGTTAAGAATCAGCTTTTGGACTTACAAAGCACTTTTACTGATTATGGAGCTGTTGACATGACAATCGATTTTCTTCATTTAACGCCGCACGCATTACTATCAAGATTGTAGTATTAGCATCTGTAATCCGTTATTATCTATTGCGAATGCACTCATACAAAACTGCAGAATTTTCTATAGCATAGGGCTAGAGACCAGGGGCTCTTGGTTCATTGTAGTTTCCCCTATAACTCTCTACGTAATCATGTTTATAAGTGGTTTACTGTACGCTTTTTAATTTGTTTAGTTTATAGAAACTAAACAAATTAAACTAAACAAACTGAAGCGATGCGAGCAAAAAAAAAAAGTAATTTTATTACACTGTGTGAGACCGTATAAGTACGGTAATTATTTATTCATAGTAAGTATAGACTTACTATGAATAAATAATTAACCTAACCGGCTATGAAAATTTTGTAAATAAATAACTAACATTTATGCTGTTTCATCAAAAAAGCCTATAACGTAGTGTTTCCCAATGTTTATAATAAAATAAGATTTGTCGTTTCAGAAATTATCAGGACTAACCAGACAGACAAATTGTTTCGTTACAAATATACTTTCTATGCATTAAATAAAAAAATGGTTATTGTTCATTACAAAGACATTTTTTTTATAAGAGTAGGCATAGATAATAAAATACTGCGCTCGATTTGGTCGGACGAAGATTAGGTGACATGCTCCTTGCTCTGCTAATATGCCAAATGTCAAACGCGTGATCATAAAGTCCTTAATAACTTCCATGATTAGCGTTGCTGTTAAATCAATATTATTAGTGACCCGACAAATATCACAGTAAGTCAATATATGAATGCTCTGCCCAGAGGCTGTTTGCCTTGTTTATATCCGCTTTGCGCTGTGCAAACTTTGCGTATCTACCTCACCCTACCTACCTTCAGACTTAACGTGTAAAGTTTAGTTCAGACTAAGCTACATAAAATTATGTATAGTATTTATTTGTTGTCTGAGTTGCTGTATATCTGTCTGTTAAAACTAGCTTATCCTTGGAATTGCCAAAATGATTATAAATTAATACAATACAGTTATATGTATCACAGAGGACTTGTCCTATAAAATAAAACGTACAATATTTTTCAAATATTTTTTATTATTTTTCGTGGCAACTAAGTGTGCAACAATGTAATTAATGAAAAAAATGAAAAAAATAGCTAAAGAGTAGACGGGAAACTTTGGGAAGGTACTGCACAAAGCTGCAAGTTTTTAATACAATTCTATACAATATGTGCCATGAATGAGGTCCTGGAACTTCTATTAACCGTTACTAGCGATTTAAGTTCATAAATCATTACAAAAATATTAAAAAAAAACTTAAAATTAATTGTTAGTATATAGTAAATTCACATCCATAGATAACTAGGATCTGGATTGCTTTTGTCTCACAAAATTTGCAGTACCCTTCAGAGTTAAGAACAATTTCTTAACTCTGAACGGTATCTGGTCCTCCCTCGTGCCTCGTAGAGTACGTTAAGCCGTTGGTCTTGATTAGTATCAATACTGCTGGCAGGATATTGTTCAGAGAACGTAGTTCAGATCTATGTTAATTTTAGGTTTATAGGTACTCCCACAAAATTTACCACAAGCTCCCAGTATGTTATGATTAAAATACCTCATGAACGGTATTTGACGAAATTTATCCAATTTTATTTGTTATCTTATGTCTGTGGAAAAAAAAAACTCTTAACTTATTAAAAAAAAAAGTCTGTATATTAATACATATATGAAGAAAAATCTTTTCAAAACATAAATCTACACATACAAAAATCTTCATTTCATATTAGAAAAATCTATGGAAATTAACAAAAAATATAATATACTTACTATTATAAGTAAACAACCTAAATAACACAACAATAAATATTTGATATGTGTGAAACAATAAGCTTTTAATTACCATCTACCAAGTTAAAAAATACTGCGGTGTTCGCCCACCATATCGACTCAACACTGACTCGACTGAAATGAACACATTGGAATGTGAGCATTATGTTATAGGGAGTAAGCTTTTTAATGTTTTGTGCCGGAGTATATGCCGAGTCAACGCTATGGGAACAAAGGTGTCATACACATCAAACAACACTTTATGACACATGACAGTCGTTAAGCTCGCATTGCATGCTAACTTATGTTTTGAGGCGATATAGTGTTCGAAGACCATAGTACCTAGTATAGATTCGCGTCCATGTATCGAATTAGTATGCTTAAAGTTATTAATAAACAAACCTAAAAACTGGCTCATAGGTATTAATCAAACTGAATCTATAAGTAAACTGAACTTTTTTCAATTATGCTCATCTTATTTTTGGTTTATGAATACAGTTTGTGTTCAAATTTAAATTTTTAACCACAGTTTAGTTTTATACTTCTCAAGTATGAACCTAGAGAATTTATCACTCTAAAACGAGTAACGTTATATAGTTATAAATAACGGTTATAAATTAGGAAAATGCTCCCATTGTTGCATGTCCATAGAGTTACCGCATTTAGTCTTTTTCAGCCTTATTTTGTTTTTTACTTATTAGTATTACTATGCTTATTTGCTACTTGAGAACTCTGCACAGAGGCACCGGTCAAATATTTCTGGTCAACTTGCTGTGAACATAGCGTGTAGCAAAGGCAATCAATACTATTTTGGTATGCTACGCTGATAACTTTGACATTGATTTTATCATTGCACTATGGAGAAAAAAACATTTTTTTTCTTAAATAAGTAGTTAATCAAACCCCCCCCCTCAATTGTTTTAATTTTTTTACATTATAAGACAGGTAGGAAGAAATGAATAGTAAGCGAGTATTTTGTAAATATGATTTAAGTCCAAGTGACCTTTATTTCTTATGAAATATAATTAATAGGGGTCTCGTGAGGTACTTGGCCTAGGCGAGGGTGGTCTAGAGCAATCATCGTCGTTATTCTTCCTTTTACGTTGAAGTGTAGCTAAAGGCTTGTCAATATGAGGTCTTTCTTTGGCGGTCTCCGTAACAATAATGTCGCGGAGACACTTGATATAACCCGTTGGTACCTGAAGCATGGTCGCCAACTTTTCCGACACGCCGATCATGTTTGAAGCAGTTTTGACAGCCGCAGCCACGCCACCGGCAGCTAAGTGCAGCGTTCGTACCCGTGTGTCACCTTCGAATCAAAATAAAATATTGAAACACATTTTTTTTCTTCTTCATGTGATAAATAACTGATTTCATTTATTTTAAATATTCCTATTTTATACGCACTTACTAATCGTTATATTTGTGGGTGGTCATTGCAACTTTACCACAAGTTCAGAAGGCAGATTCTTCTGAGAATAATCCGGCAAGAAATCACTTTAGTTTCGCTGGTAAAACTCTAACATGGGTTTCCCGAAGGAGACTTTGCAAAGTAAGGAAGACTTCTCACAGAGCAAACCAATTTCGTGCGCTGTTGTATGTCCAAGTCTCCAGATTTGAGCATAAAACAGCGCACTTCTTCGTCTGAAGGCTTTGAGAAACGAATAGTAAGTAACTGGAGAGAGGCTTTGTTTTATATAATTCCTGGGGCTGAAATAAGGTTTGGAAGTTTGTATGAAAGTCCTATGTTTTTGAAGTTAGATACGTGACAATCGGTATTTATGCTATTACGAATTTAAATAACTATAAACGCCAGTGTGTTTTTCTGTCTGTTCGCAGCCATCTACCGTATAAACTTTTGAAACTGATCTTAAGAATATTTGAATTTTACCGGTAGCTCTTTCTGGAGAAGGGCATTTGCAACACAGGTAATCTTGTCAAGCGCACGGAAAATCAGGAATTCCACGCCAACGAAGTCGCGGACAAGCTTACATTCCAATGCTTACATTCCAATTTTAGTCGAGTCGTTGTTGATTCGATATGGTGTGCATGTTATATAAGCCGTCGTTCCCGGTAATAATTATTACTGTAGTATGGGCGTTATCATCTGGTTATAAATCTTTTTAATAATCAATCACTGATTACTGCCTATAAAGTGCCACAGCGAGAGTTGCTGACTATGAGTACGTTATGGAATGATTCAGATTATAGCAGCGGTACGATGTAATACGTTATTAGGCATTAAAGCCTGCCAACCTGCATTTTAGCAGCTTGGCCGGTTAATGCTCCATCAGTATCTACTGTGAGAGATAACAAGAGCGCTCACCGTAAAAATACTACTGATAAAAATACTTTTTAACACGTCTCTAGTGAGACACAATATGTTAATAATCAGTCTCGACCATAATCTTCAGGTAGTAGATTAAATTTTGTATCCTTATCTCAGCGAAGAGTAAGAACAGGATAGCACTATCTAATACAATCTGCCATCTGAAGTTTTTGGATTTGATTGATTATTATGAAGACGTGCGTTGAGGATTCCGATAATGATAGATGAATAGAATACTTTTCTTGAACTTACAGTTACTCAGACCACGAGATCTGGCGACCCAGCGCACGACCTTCTCTACATCGTATCGGCACAACTCGGCCATATCTATCAATTTGGTGACCGCAGGTAATACCTGCGGTTGCACTGCCAGTTCGTGCGCCAGCATCTCGCCTACTTCTACAGACGTCATCAGTGGAACACGAAACTCTGTAATTAAGTTTATCTATCTATACCTTTATCTATCTTTATTTTTCTGTCTATACTTCTAATAATTTTAAGTTCCTATTATTTGTTTTTTATCTGAACGTGCCACTCTGGAACTAACAGTCTGATAGGATAAAAAGCCCATTTTTGAGGGAGGTTAATATTCAACGTCTCACTCCAATCCTAATGCGACTGTTTTTTTTGTGAGGCTTTAATTTCATAACTAGTAAACCGATCTTCATTACATAGGGCATTTCAGGACAAAAGCACCTATTCTTCCTGAGAACAACCTGAATTTGTAAACAAAAACTACATTAAGACGCGCTGGTCCGCGTGATAAAAAGCTTATCCATACTTATATTATAAATGCAAAAGTGTTTATTTGTCCATCAATAACGCAGCAACAGAACAACGGATTGATGTGATTTTTGCATAGAGATAGTTTATGGGTCGTAAAGTGAAAAATGCACAATTCCTATGAGAAGATAAGCTTACGATTACGCTCACGCTCGCGCTCGCGCTTTCTTTCTTTCTTGCTTGCTTCCTTGTTTTCTTGCTCGCTTGCTCGCTTGCTCGCTAGCCCGCTTGCTCGCTTGCTTGCTTTTTTCTTTGATAAAAAAAAGTAGCCCATGCCACTGTATGGCTTCCGGGATTTTCAAATTACCAAGCGAGCGAAGCCGTGGGTAAAAGCTAGTTGTTTTTATAAAAAATTATAACTACTTACCTAATGCTTTCAATATTTCCATCTCCATGCAGACAACTTCATTAATGGAAAACAAAAAACCTTCCAAAGCTAGGACCGTGCGTGTTGCCGTGGCAGTCACTGGTAGCATTGCCGAGTTCATCTTTGCAGCTAGCACTATACTGCACGCCATAATGAGTAGCATTCGTGGCCTGATGTATTCCAGTACCACTCTTGCTATGGCAGATTCTAGAATAATAGCTTATTTTTTATATATTTCTATTACTGAGCGTTCCCCATAACGCATAAGTCAACAATCAGCACTTGGCCAGCTTGGTGGACTACGCCTGAACCCTTCCTATTCTGAGATGAGAGAGAGATGATGATGATAACTTGTTTTTCTATTACTTGTAAAATACTAGTGAATATTCTCGGCTTAATTTAATTTGCTTCTTCTTTTGCGTCACTTGAGAATTACGTTCTACTACAATAATTTAAACAAATTTAGCGAATAAAAAAATACGTGTGATTTGCTGAGAACCTTCAATGTCCCGTGATTATGTGATGTTTTTATTTGTTATAGAATTTATCTTGTAATAGCCTAATTAAATATAAATCTAACATCTTATATTTTTTATAGAAAATTGCCACGACGCTGCGCGTGCCTCCTAATATTTAAGCTGGTTTTTGAAACTGTGTCTTTAAGTTTGTGCATAATTTTGCCCATTACGACTTATTTCCCGCTTATTTAAAATTCATCCAAAAATACAAACATTCACTCACACACTTCCATATATATATATATATATATATATATGTAACACCACATATAATAGCTAGACTCACGATTTCGCAAATAAATCGCGTTTATTTGCATTCGTCCATTGGAATTTAGTGCTCTTTTTACGAGACAAATACTGTACCTTCTAAATTGGACTGTTTGCGCATGACATACACAATGTACCACTCCACAATACAGCATGCCTGGCCCGGGATGCCATTCCTGTGGCAGTTAAACTTTTCGCTGATATACCACACTATGCTTCTAGCTTTTTGCCTGAGCATTCGTGAGCCCATCAGTGCGAAATTATTACCTAATAATTAAAATAACATTTTTAAATTAAATAATAAAAAATAGTATGTTAAAACTAAATCCCTACCTTTATTAGAAAGATGCAGGAATTTCAAAAAAGCTGAAGAGTTGGTTTGTTTTAGTCTTTTTGTTTCTAACAGGTGGATTTGAAAAATCTTTAACGCACTCAGTAGCCCAATATATAATAAGGGTACGTTAATATTATGTTACCACACAGTGCCTCCTTGTATGATTTTTAAAAAGTACCCTCAGCCTATTAACATTTCTGTGTCTACTGATAGTGTTTTAAAGAGTAGATAAATTTTAACATATGTAAGTGTGAATGTATTAACATGAAAACAACCCGGTGGTCCACCTCGAGAATTGTAGTCAACTAGTTCCACTAGATCCAAAAAAATATAGACCTGCGTCTGGGTACCTATGCCGATGCTAGGGCAACATTTTCATGTGACAACAAGACCCCCGCAAGCCAAATAAGAACCACCGGGCCCGGCGACACGAAAGTATATAAATATTAAAGACAATCAGCGACCCCGTGAAACCATAGCGATACGCGTAACTCACTTACCCCTAAAAAAATAATCAAAGAACTCGCATCGAATGAGAGCCCTCACCCCTTTTTTAAGTAGAATTATTATGAAGATAAAGTAAACTACATAATTTGTAATAAAACAGATCAGTTTTCTTTATCATTCCAAAAATCACTTAATTGGAAAATTACTCTGGCAATAATTTGCAAGCATGTTGTTAATCATCGTGGAAGGTTCGCGAAACTTAAAAAAATAATCTATTCCTCTACAACTCTGCCCTTGACTGCAATATCACCTGGTTTTAAGTTTGTTGTCTAAGATCGTAGCCCGTTTATCAGATCACACAATCCCTTCGCTAACTAGCGACACCAGACCAGGGAAAAGTCAGATATTTCAAATTCTTAAACTTTCCCCGCCGGCGATCAACAACGTAACCAACGTTTGTATTTTTGTTTAATAATAAATAAATAAATACTACGACAATACACACTTCGCCATCTAGCCCCAAAGTAAGCGTTGGCGTTGTGTTATGGGTACTAAGTTGAATGATCAATACTTTTTTAATGAATAATATACATAAATACTTATAATATACATATAAACACCCAGACACTGAAAAATAGTCACGTTCATCACATCATTTTCCAGTTGTGGGAATCGAACCCACGGCCTTGGACTCAGAAAGCAGGGTCGCTGCCCACTGCGACAGTCGGCCGTCATTAAAACTGTTTTAACTGAAAGGCGCCCTTTTCGGCACGATGAAACCTCTGAAATATAATATTATTGAATAACTTTTGAACGGTTTTATAAAGACAACAGTTGCCCATATTCGTATGTTGTTTTTAAAGAGTTATCGCGATAAATTCATAGACGTAGACCTCATTTCCTAATTTTAGTGATAAACCGAAAAAAGAGTAATTTAACTTCAACATAACGCATAGGTGATCGCTTTTATTGCAAACTAGTTCATATCAAATTCAGGCGGATATCCATACTTTACTTATAAGTATTTATTTGGTACTTACTATCAGTGCGGTTTTACATAGTCTACACCTTCCTCAATGAATAGGTTGGCGCAAAGATTTTTTCAATCGGAATATAAATACCAGGCATTCAAACAAACTTTTCAGCTTTATAATATTTAATAAAACAGATATAAAATATTTCGATGCGACTTCATAGTCGACTAAGGTTTGCGAGAATAACACAAAGTTCTTCAAGCTTTCAGAGCATAGACCCATATCGCTGCTCCAATGCGAGTTGGTGGGCTTTAACCATTACTAACACATATTAGTGATGCTAACCTTATACGAGGAGCCTCTGAGGCACGGGGTAGGACAACGAAAATATTCAAAATCCAGTCTGGTAATGAGAATTTCTTGTCAGAAAAACCCAAATAATACAAATACAAATTTATAAATTCTTTATTCAAGTACCGAGGCGTATCATCGGCATGCACCTATGGAGAGTCAAACATATTTCATTCAACTCTTGTGTTTAAGATGCCAGCCACATTCTTTAACTTAAAAAAAATGGTTTATATAACATCACCATCTCACTGAGCCAATTGATAAAATAATTTCCTTTGAACTAAAAGCTATTCAGACCCAATTTTATCGTTTATTTTGTCCTTTAATAGGATTTATCTACGATTATATATATCTTAATAAAACGATTTAAAAATTTTACATTATTTTTTTTTATTTACAAATTAAAATTACCGTTGGTATCCGCTGTATAACAAGCCTGTATCGTTTAATTTTTCTTTCATTGCTATTATGGTGTCATCTAAATAGTGTCATTGAGACAGAATAACTTTAATAAGCATTAAATTAATTTAAAACCATGCCCTTTATTTCCACATTTTGATTTTACTTACGTTTAAATTTATGATTTTGACATTATATAACTGAGAAATATTTTACCGTCGCAAGCCTGTCGAACAGATGTGGCCCTTAAAACCTTTTTTTTTAAATAATAATATTTGTAGATATTTCTAATAACAGTTTTTAACTCACCTTCTCGTTCAGACTCTTCTAAAAACCTTTTCAGCCATTCCGGGGTGTTATTTACTTGCGTAACTGATTTTGCGTTGTTATCCATTTTTACTTACGAGAAAAGACTTCGAGACCGCTGTCCGTGAAGAACTGAATTGTAAATCGAACAAAAATTATTTTTAAGCGAAGCCATATTAAATATTCATTTGAGAAAACTTGCACGCGGCACTGACGCCTCCTGAGGCTTCTTTGATACAGTTATTTATTAATTGAAACATTCGCGATGTAGTTTCAACACCTATGCGAAAAACTTAGCCAAATAATTTTCTGTTACTCTTTCTTAGATATATAATTATTGTACCTTAACTAAGCTACCTTAACTTATTAGATTTAGGATAAAATAATAATAAATAAAAATATCAAAATCATATTATGAATACAATTTGTCGAAAATTATTAAAAATAGTGTTAATTTAACTTTCAGTAGCTACTTTTTATATCCACAACATTTTTATATACTTTGGCAATGGTTTAAAGAGATGATGCAGTCTATGATGGTAGTGGGCTAACCGGTTAGAGGTATGGCAGTTATGTAAAACCTATACCCCTAGTCGGTTTCTACGCAGTATCGTAAATTTAAAGCTAAATCGCTAGATAGCATGGATTTTTCGGTAGGAGGGTAGGTAACTAGCCACGGACGAAGCCTTCTGACAGATTAGGCGGGAAATTTCCCCCGCTGGGAATTGAACCTGGGACTTTCCATTTATAAGATTATAGGGCTCATGATGGTGCCAGGGAGGTCGTACTTAAACAAAAATAGAAAAGAAAAACAGTTTATCAACAGAAAAAAAATGTATCTTAATGGTTGTGTCCTTGCCAATATACCTTTCATTAAAATAATAAATCCGCACAATTCAAGTTCATACAGGAGTTCCAAATTATTTTATCTTTCATCTAAAGATTTTGTTCTTTTCTTGGATCATTTCATATTTATTAGGATTAGAGTTCTTGGATATTAGCATTCATTTGAATGTTTTCCTAATAAAGATAAACTAATATAAATTGAGGGATCCCCAAAAATTATTTTCTCCTAAAGAAAAATACTTTAATTAGATCTGTCGCTTATTAACAAAATTTCACACATACCCAAGTTTTTACAACAGTAACTGTCCCTTTGGTCTTGTGGTTAGTATGTTTGAATAAGGTACATCAGGGGTCAGTGTTCAATACCCAGGTAATAAAAATTGTTAGTTAAGAAATTCTCAGTATTAAGTCCGGTCCGTAAAATTTGCCCGATCCAACTACCGTATCAATCTTCGTATCTCAAGGTTTCTCATAGTGGACGCCTTACTATTTGTCTTTCAAATTGTTCAGTACTGTGACAGTTCTCACAAACCTAGTAGTTATATTCTCTTTGGCTCTCTATTTAATGATTGGACATGGAAGGGGCCGCACCGATAGTGACAGAACGCGTGACATGTATTTATTTTCCATTCGACACCACAACCCTATCATAATTGCGGCTTCGTTCTACCTGACTATCAAATTAATATTGACAATGCACACACCAGGATACACAAACAACCTCTGCACAGCATCTTCGCCGGCCATCGAAGACCAGCTGCTCGATTTCTGATGTCATCCGGACATGGGCTCGGAGGCGTGCGGCCTAATAAATCGTCGCCTGAGCCGAAGTTTAGCGTTACACAATATGGCGCTGTCAGACCGACAGCAATTTTTTTATTCCACTACAAGTTAGCCCTTGACTGCAATCTCACCTGCTGATAAGTGATGATGCAGTTTAAAATGGTAACGGGCTTAGGAGAATGGCAGTTATATTAAACTCATAACTATATTCGGTTTCTAGACGACATCCTACCGGAACGCTGAATCCCTTAGCGGCATGTCGTTGACCTATCACCAGACCAGACCAGAAAAAAATCCGGTATGTTTAATACCCAAACTGCCCGTGCCGAACCTGGGACCTCCGTCTTAAAACCACAGCGCTCATCGCTACGCCAAGGAGGTCGTCAAAAATACTTTCGCTTTTTCTAGACCTAGGACCTTTCCTTTTTCCTGGCAAAGCCTTTACAAGGCTGGCCAATCACAATCCGAAAAAAAAGTTTATGAATGCATATCATCTATGCAAACGTGACAAATGTCAGTGATACACTTAGTATGAGTAGTTTTGTATATGTGCGCGTCGTGCCTGCATATCAGAATACAGTTATTAACATCCCTAATCTTTGTGCGGGTGTCGTACGAGGGGATTGAGGCAACAGATGATAGATAGATGAATTCTTTACTGGACAAAATTAAGGAATAAAGATAATAAATATTGGAAATAGTAAAAGAACAAAACCAAAAAAGCGCAAAGGCGGTCATCGCTTTAGGGTTATCGCTTTAAGCGATCTCTTCCTGACAACCCTTAATGAAAGAAACAAATAAATGATTATGGAAAGGGGGTAATGCAATATTTTAAAAATATGCCATAAAACTACTTTTACTATACATTACTATAATACATAAATAGCTCACACAAATAGTAATACATATGTCTTATTATTTTTATTATAAAATAAGTAATATTCTTTTAAACGACTTCTGAAGCTGCTTAATGATTTAGACGGACAGCAGCGTTCTCTGTGCTGCTACAGTTATCTCATTAGCCCACTAGTGGACTGTTAAAGGCTATTGATGATGGATAGTTACTAATACTCGCCTATACTCATTTGAACTCAAAGTCTTAGAACAAGTGTATCCATTACATGCCATTAAATAACAGTAACATAATAAGGCAATGCATAAATTTATACGAACCTTAGCTAATAATTTCAAATAGAAAAACAGTTTTAGCGATATTTATTTAAAACTGTGTTGGTTTTTTTGTGTATTTCGCCAGTGTTGTATTATTAACAGCCATAGTGTATTTTATAATCTTCAAATTGAAATTAATTGTGACACTTAAAGTAAAATCCTTCGTAAAATTGACATGTTATTGTATTTATATTTTATGTCGACAACTAAAACTACAGAGAAGTAATACTGAATGTCATTTTTCAAAACATTAAACTATAATTGTCTATAGAATTGATTCAAAAATCGAATGCCACCTGCCAGATTGTTTAATTCAGAGTTATATTCTTTGTAGTGTTTATGCAATCGTGATTTGGTTGCAGTCGTTAAAAATTTAAAAATCGAATGTATACGATTTTTAAATTTTTAAATGTTTTTAGATCATCTTTATTTACGTTTAGAAACTTCTACTACTTTTAAATAATTAAATTGGTTTTCCCAGTAGAGTTTTATTAGTGTTTTACTGTATGTTCCAAAATGTATAGGTAGGCTGCTCAGAAATGTTTTCACAGGAAAATCTCTAGTCTGCCTACTAATCGAGTGGTTACTCGGTTAATGATAGTTTGGTGTTTAATACATTATGTTAATTGGAAACTTAATCAGCTTTTGGAAATCCATATTTAAAAATCTTTGCAATAGGAAAATATTGTAATAACCTGTAATTTTACTTTTCCTTTTATATTGAGGTTGGTTGATAACAATAATTATAAAGTTATAAAGAGTATAAAGGAATTGTAACAGTGGTAGCCCAGTGGGCAGGACTTCGACTTCACTTTCGGGGGGCCGAGTTCGAATCCCAGCACGCATATGAGTTTGAAGCAATTAAAATATCACTTACTTCAATGGGGAAAAAAATATCGTGAAGAAACCGGCATGCCTGAGAGTTCTATTTAATTAAATCAAAGGTGTGGAGTTCACCGTTCCGCACTTAATTGGCGTGGTGGACTACGGCATTAACCAAATCTTATTGCGATTTTTATATGTATTTTGCATTACATACGTATCACATCGGAGCAGGTTCTTAGGTATGCAAATTTTGAATGAGAGGAGTATCAAGAAGATATGAGTTTTAAGAAAAAAAAATCTACGATGTGAAAGCGTTCCGTGGTCCAACCACCTAGCGTTGAGTTTAAATCCTGCGAGATTTTAATAAGTCTTAGTACGACACAACATTTGCCAGTCTCCCGTTGCGCAGAAGATTTTGCTACACAAAAATGGATAGTGTGTCTATTATATGTCTAAGCCGCTGGAATTCATAAGAAGGGACAAGAAATAGTATTAACAATACTATCTTGTTACGCACTGGCTTTATGTATGTAGATACCAGCTATCTAATTAAATTCTAGGTGCAACTTATTTCGCTTTGATTTACCAAGCAGAGAAATGTTCCCGTCTGGAAGGTTTTCATGCAAAGCTATGTTCTTAATTCGATAATCCAACACACGTAATAAAGGCATAGCAGCAAAATGGTTGAAGAGTAAAAGAGAGACGGTGTGGGCGTGGCGACAACAAGGCGTTCATTTTTCTCTATGGCCCCGCCCAGTAGAAAATATCCCCGGATCCGCCCTTGCGCCATTTATACGCTTCATCTAAAAAAACCTCTCCCGAGCTAATCCTGCTCCAGACTCATTTGACGCAGCATCCACTGCCTTAACTGTAAGAGGACGTTCGGAAACAGATATTGCGCAAGTTATTTTTTTTAAATTATTCCTTTAAAGAAATACAGTTTTATTATGCCTGTTCATCTACCTGTCCCTGTGTATTGTTTAGGATTATATTCTAAAACGAAACTGCTATAATAAATAGCTCATGCTTGACTAGAGAGTGTCACTCAAAAAAACAATATTTAGAACATTATTTTTGCTACACGTTGAACTAATATAGAAAGCGAAACGCGAGACCCAATCTATTTTTCTAAAAAATCATGAAAATGCTTTGTGGTAAGAAGTTTTCTTATTATTCATCATTATCAACCCGATATCGGTCCACTAATGGGATCGTGGGATCTTCTCTAAGAATAAGAAGAATATAAACCGTAGTCTACCACGCAGGTGAAATGTTGATTGGTGAACTTAAAACGCATTTAAGTAACGGAGAGCTCCAGGCATGTAAATTCTGACGGTATTTTCCTTCACCGTTAAAACAAGTGATATTTAATTGCTTGAAATGCACATAGCTCCGAAAATTTAGAGGGGGGTGCCGAGGATCGGAGTCCCAATGTGTGACTGAAGTCTTATCCACTAGGTTGTCACCACTTTTCTTGACTATTCTATTATTATTAGAACAATATAACTACATTTTAAATTAAATTAAGTTAGTATGGCAATAAAAAAGGGAAAAAAGACCTGTTTTTAAATTAGATAAAAAAATATAACCAATAAATTGAGAAGCAAGAACTTATAAAAAAGGAGGTTTTTTATGAGTCGGTTAATAAGTTTTTCGTTTAATTTTACCGTGAAGATAATCTTCAGAAACAAATTAAGTTTTCTTTACCCAAAATTGGATCTGTCATTGTTTTGCATAAATTACTAGGTATGGGTAACGACTTATATTTTGTTTTGGCAATCAAGTTTTCACATAAACGATTAAGCATATTGCGTAGTCTAATCTTACATATCCTAAGATAAAATACCTGATATATTATATGAATATTTCTGAATACAAGCTAACTAATCTAAAATTATACCACTCGATTTTTCGCATACATATCATTAGTAAGAGGGAGGCGTCTGTAATTGCCGTTCAATAAAATCAATCGTCCCGATTACTGGTAAATTATGCGTTCTGCGTGAGAAATTAGAATTTATCTTGTATAGATACAATTCCGAATTTTATTTTAGATATAATCGTAATAGGATTCTCAAATTAATTTGCTTTAATTTTAGAAAGTGATATTTTAAAAACATAATGAACAATAAGACAATAAACAGTTTCCCTAACTGATTTCTGGAGGACTACGCTGGAGATACACACGCACACACTTGTGCACTATAGCTCAGGTGTGTGCGTAAACACACTCACACTCTCTGTTCCTTCACTCTCATAGTCCGATGGGTTGGCAGCTCTGATAAGGTTAAGCTTAACATGCACTCCGGTGAATAACCAAACTTCGAGCTGGTCCTAAGATTTTTTTGATAGCAAACCCCAATACTTATCCACTGGCCTGACCCGAGGATCGAACCCCGGACCTCATGATTCGCAGTCGAATAATCTCACCACTAGACCGACAGGATGTTTACAGTAAACACTTTTTGACTTTTTTTTTAAATTGGCCCTAAATCGTGCAATTGTACATTTTTATTTGAGATAGAATATTTTTGTTGTACATTGTAAATAAATAATAATAAAAATAAAAAAGCCTTATATTATTCCTTAATTGAAGTACAGAAAAATACAAACAAAAAAACATGATAAATAGAAAAGAAATAAATAAGAATGTAAGCTTTTGCGAATTTGTTAAGTTATATATTTTTTTTTTGACAAATTGAGTTATGAAACCAGGTTATGAATTGAGTTATGAAACCCCTTGTGGGTAAAGGCCTCCTCCATTTTGTTGTACATTAATTACATCCGGATATAACTACAGAGACCGAAAATTTATTTATTTCGAGCTAGTCTACTTTAAAGGCTTTGGATAATATGTCAAGTCTGTTGATTTTAAGTAAATCTTACACCGGTTCAGAGTCCAGATTCTACCGAGAGTATCCTCAGCAGTTGCTGTGTTCCAACGTAAACATTTTTCAATTTTTTATTCATTATTATAAATATAGGTTCTGCTATCATCTCTTTTAGCAATTTTTAGCCACCATTTAAACACACAAATAGCATTATTAGAGTAAAATTTCACGGAGTCTTATCATATAAAAAGATTTCCAAATTTAAAAGTTAACAGAAATCATCCAGAAATATTGCGCATAATTTCTATCTCACGCTTTTATTGGGTAGGTTTGTATCTAATTAGTAATAGCCAAGTGTTAACTGCTCATGGGCTTTTACAAAATATTGCTTTTCCCGAAGCCGAGATGTTAGTTGTTGAGAAGTTCGCCCAGCGACGAGCAGAAATTGCTTTACAACCATTGTAATAACTTTTAGTTCCGGTGGTCTTTCCTTGTGTTTATCATCAGTTTCACTTAACTAAATTTATTTAGGTGTATTTGTGTAGAAAATTCACAAGTTACTTTAAAAATATTAAAATCTATAGTATTCCCCGGATTTCTCCAGGATCCCTACAATATATTTTATAATTGGAACCACAAGGGAAGTATGCAGTTAAAAAAAAAAAATTATATATTTAATTTAAGCTAAGTTCTGACATAACAAACATAAAAAAATACAACCAATTAATCTCCTCCTTTTTATAAGTTGGTAAGAAATAATTTTTAAAAAAAGTGTTAAAAAGCCCAAAGGTCATTTTAATCTTATGCATATTTTTTTGCTTTTCGAACTGTTGTAAACAATATGACACATACATTATCTGTACTATGATTATAGTCGTAAAAATGTAATAGGCCCGTTTTGACATTTGTCATCGCGACGTAACTAGTTATGGAACCATAAGACTCTGTACTCGATACTCACGATAAATCAATTCAAGTTTGTATCAGTACTTGATTGATATTATTATGTATTGTAAAGTGTTCGTTCGTTCAAAGTATTCCTTTAACTTCACAACCAATACGCGTGACTGGCTGATGATTATACGTCCACTTTTCAACATGTTGAAACAGAGTTAGTACTATATAACAACAAACACAAAAATCGAGTCAAATCACTATGTTTAATTTAATGTCCAAAATAGAAGAGCCAAAGTTAACGTAATAGTAAACAATTTATATCAAACTTAAACGAGCGCACAGTCAACTTTACAAGATAAGGAACGAAAAACTGCGCAGTGCGCGCGGGGACGCTTCAGTCATGTGCCGCTTGGTCAGATACATCATCTCAGACTCATTATTTAGAACCCATTTTGAGAACCAAGCTTATTCTTTGCAGTAAAGATAACTACACAATATTTAATTTCGATATTCAGTAAAAAAATGGTTACAGCTCTAGTATAAAAAAAAAAGACTGAGAACGTAACTGTTTTCGGAACGTTTCGCAACAATTATAAATTGCATGCTACTATGAAGTAAGCGCAAAAAGAATACTCGCGATATATTCTTTCATATTATTTAACGTCCCAAAAAAATTTACGTATTTTTTAAAACACTGTATGTAATTGATTTTTATTTTTTTGTTTCTTTCAGTTTCGTTCCAAGTTACATTCTATGGTCTTGCACAAATGTCAAAACGGGCCTATTACATTTTTCCGACTATAGTAAAGTAACTTTACATTACGACGATTTTTGGAATTAGTTGATTAGTGTAATTTATCTTTTTTTTGCAAATTACTCTACTAATAAATATATTATTACTGTTAATAATATAGATCACTTACTCAGGTACAAGTCAGAGAGTCATGTGCACGGTTAGTAATGTAATCATAAGAACCCACAGACTAAAGGAAAAACCTGAAGAATGCTTCACTCACCCACATGTTTATAAGTAAAGCTAGGTGCGCGTTGTTTTGTAGCATAACTATGATGTGAGTTTAACTTTTATTTAATATTTATTTTTGTATTTGTACCTCCAATGTGTACTTTTTTACCTATCCATTGTAAAGGATTGGGAAAGATTACAAAGAAATTAAAATGTGATTTAAGGTAATGGTATTTATTTATTTTGAGGTTAGATCAAAGAAACATCAAGATGCGGTACTTTTTTATAATCGTATCACTATCATATATTATTGTACCCACAATTAATAAAAAAATATGTATCAACGCTTTATAAGGTCTTGTGATGAGCCAACTTGAAAAAACATTTTGGATGGGATTTGATTTTTCTTTACAAAGTTTCTAAACCCTTTTTTTTATAAATAGGAGGGGAAAATCCTCATGGTCATACCTATACATAATACTGGACTCCTACTGGCTAAAAACCCCTCCTAAAAATCCTAAAAAAGGTCCGTTTACCGTCTAACTCTTTGTTATAATCTGTGCAGCTCGACCACGATCTGAAATGTGGGTACAAATGAGCACGCACATCCATCACCCAATCGAACAGCGATCAAGCGGCGGCTTTGCCGGCTTGCGGTGAGACAGCTCAATTCCACCGACGGCTATGTCCCACTGCCCACAGCTGCTACCGTCTACAAGTCTACACTGTTTAGAATATGCTACTCAAATAACAGGTTGTGCGAAAATATATTATGTATGAAACAATAAATTTGCATTAGGATACCATATTAAATATACTACTGGTACTACGACAATAAACACATCGCCATCTAGCCCCAAAGTAAGCGTAGTTTGTGTTATGAGTACTAACATGACTGATGAATATTTATTTGAATAATATACATAAATACTTATACATATATACACCCAGAAACTGGAAAACATTCATGTTCATCACACAAACATTTTCCGAACCCACGGCATTGTACTCGGAAAGCACGGTCGCTGCCCACTGCGCCAATCGGCCGTCCATTATTAAATGACCTACAATTGCCTACTTAATTACTTTTGGTCGGAATCCGATTCATAAAATAGATTCTTTTAAAAATTAAGCTTCTTAAAATTGTTTTTTTTTTACAACCTCCCTTGCGTAACGGTGAGATTTTAAGTGGGAGGTCACTTATTCGTTTCCTGGCAGGGTAAGTATAGGAATTTATTATTTCTTAATTTTCTCTGGTCTGGTCTAATGAGAAGCTTCAGCCGTGGCTAGCTACCACCCTATCGATAAAAACGTTCCGGTACGATGTCGCGTATAGACCGATTAGGGAGGTTTAACATAAGTACAATACCCCTAATCTTAGACTACATCGTCGCTTACTAGCAGTCAAGGATTGTAGTCGAGGTCTGACTTGTTACCTTTTAACTTTTACTTCAGAACTAATTAAGTAAATTTACCGATACTTTCTTTTTTCGTTTTTATGTTTACTCCATGCTTCTGCAAAATTGATATTTCCACCCCTAAACTAATATAATCTTGTTACGGATTTTACTGTCAGCATGTGATATGTAAATTCCGCAGGAGTTAAAGGTTCGGAAAACGCTCATATTTATATTATCGGTGTTATTTATTTTCTCTGGTGAAGGATAAAATATAGCCGTATGGAAATGTGGGATTTGGCGGGTACGGTACTGTTTGACAAGATGACAGTTATAGGAGCGGGCGGCGAACGGTTATGAAAATGTAAGCCCGAGGTGAATATGTCCTGTTAACTTGTTTATTGCGATCTCGCTTTTTATGTTATGATGCTTTTAGATCTCTGGAGTGGCGTAAACGACTTGTTTTATGATAAACAACAATATCGGTACCCCTTAAATGCAATGCGACATCATTTAATTTATTTTATTACTAGCTGTTGCCCGCGACTTCGTCTGCGTTTGACTTTGTTTTTTGATGTGGCGATTAATTTAGTTGTAGTTGTAAAAAAAATTAAAGTATCCAGTAAGCCTTAAATGAGGGGTTTGCTGCTGTCCGCTGAGGAGTTCTGTCTTCTATCTCCAACCACAGTTTGGGCAAAATTAAACACATATTACAACCTCTATAGTGCAAAAATCATTATTTAAATGGGTTATAATTTGTCAGAGTTATGGTGTAAAATCGTCAAACACCTCCTCCCTCTCTCAAGGAACCGAGCTTAATGTCGGAATAAAAAGTATCCTCTATTACTTCTAACACTTCCAAGAATATGTGTACAAAGTTTCATGAGGATCGGTTGAGTAGTTTTTGCGTGAAAGCGTAACAAACAAACTTACATTGACATTTATAATATTAGTAGGGATAGGGATTGGGAGAGGGATTGGGATTATATTCGTGTGTAGCATGCGGTGGTAGCCTAGTGGTTAGTACTTCGGCTAACCTTTCGGGGTGCCGAGTTCGAATGCCAGCTTTTAACTCAAACTTTTTTAAGTAATTATTGTATTCCAAATACAGAAGTTGTGAATATAAATTAGCGTGTATTCATTATTTTAACTGTCAATTTCGACAGCCGGACAGCGCAGTGACCCGGCTTTCCGCGTACAAGGCCGTTGGTTCGATACCCACAACTGGAAATATGTTTGTGTGATGAACATGAATGTTTTTCAGTGTCTGGGTGTTTATCTGTATATTATAAGTATTTACGTGTATTATATTCATAAAAATATTCATTAGTAATCTTAGTACCCATAACATAAGCTACGCTTACTTTGAGGCTAGATAGCGATGTGTGTATTGTCGTTGTATATTTATTTATTTATTATTTATATCATCATCATCATATACTCCATTGCTGGACTATGTCTGTCGAAGTTCCATGATTTTGGACCGCTTGCTGGTTGGTGGGTTTTAACCATTATAACCACATGTTAGTATTATAAACTAAAATATTGATCAATAGCTAAACGTGCTCTCCCGGGCACGGTGACTAATGACCACCTACTTCCTAACTCCAGACTAGTACCTACAAAATGTTTTTGAAAGAAAAAAATCAATATTTAACTATCTACGCCCGACCTGTGCCCGAACTCAGTACCTCATGATCCGTATTTGAAGCTAGCCACTAGACTAACCACTAGACCATCGAGGCAGTTAGCAGTATCGAGTTTAAATATAAAGCGAATTATAAAATACATTTTAACGAGTTTTATTTGCCAAATGCAATATCAGAGAAAGAATGCAATACCGTTGAGGGGGTTGAATAGTTTTCTTTGTTCGCTCGCGCGTGTAATCGTATGCATGCTCAGATAAAACGTTTAACTGCCGAGCGTCATATTATAAGCTTAGGTTAGCTAGATAGGAACAACAAAAAGGTCGAAGAGTATTGCAATTTATACGTCGTAGATACGCTATTTTAAGTATAATATAGTATGTTTTATTTAGTAAGTAAAATCGAGGTACAAATTGTACCTTTCAACTTTCTGTACATTACATTTTCTGTACGAGGTTTTACACTGTATGAATTTGTATTCATTGTTTTTAGATTGAACTAGACACAACGGGCAACAATGTGGTAGTTCGACATACAGCAAGCAAAGAAAGGAAAAAAGAAAAAGAAAACACAGCTTTTGATTTTCAAATTCATAAAGTGTAAAACCTCGTTCAGAAAATTTAAAATACATTATTTAATAATATATCACTAATGACATAGCACTCCTTCTGTGGTGTCCGACGTCATCTGATAAGGTTTAATATCGACAATGATATATGCTAAAAATAGTTCTTAGCAAGCGAAAATAAACTTTACCTCCATAAAAACAAAGTGTTATCTGCATACACTACCAGCGTATTTACACACGTATGAATTGCACATTTGCTTGCGAGGGTGCGAAAACTTGTTGTTATCGCGAACAGGCCAATTTCACCAAATGGATACTAAGTTCTGAGTCGCCTATCTCTTTTATGTCGTGTGAGGCTGGCTTTCTTTTAAAATATCGACACACGGCATGTCGGGAGCTAGGCGACGCTCGACGTGTGAGTGCAAACAGGCAATTTAGAAGGGATTTGCTTTACGGCCGGGTTAAGTCGATCGTACAAGGTGGGATCAATTGGTAACTTTAAACATTATCCACATTTACGGATACGTGATTTTATGGTTTTATGATTGATGCTACGGCCTGGGATATAATATTGTAAGTATGATTAGCTACTTTGTAGCAAAAATTGTGGAGGAGGCCCGGACCCACAAAGGAGTCCCGCAGGATTAGATTGGATACGCTACTTTCAATGAATATTATTTAAAAATACAGCCGTACTCGTTGTTTACCGAAGATTTCTCCTCGTAGCTCTTTTTTTAAGTTAATTTTGTTATCATCTTCAAACTTTTATTTAGTTCACTTTACTAATAAATACTATCTACATATTTTTAATTAGGTCGCCGTCATACAGAGCAAAAAAATCACCATGTTTAATTTATAAACTCCATGTAAAAGTAATCCAAAGTGGAAATTTCCATCTATAATTACAATTTCCCTCTTGCTGCTGCAGTTCCATTAGGTTTTTACCAAAATTAATTAAATTACAATTCAATCAAATAATCATTTCATGACAAAATGCATTTGAGATTAATTAAATCGTAAAGATTTTGAAGACAAATTTACATTACATTAAAACTTTTTCAGCAAAATTCTAGTATAAAAATACAAAATCAATAAACACATTAACCTTATTACCACAATAACCTTATTTTTAATCCATGAATTTAAACTCAATATTGAACTTATATCAAATTAACCACATACATAATAATATTTTACTTAACTATTATATTATGCACATTTTCGCCGTAAAGCTCCTTATTCCGAGCAAGACTGGTAGTTACGTAAACCCCCATCTATCCGGAGGCCTCACAGTCCTGCCAGAACGAGACACATAATTATTCTCTATCGTACCTGTACGCATATTTTGAGTTTGGTAAGGTGCTACGTTAATATCTGTATTTAAGTCCATATCGTCATACTCAAACCCATAGTGAATCGTGTCTTGTCTTTCCGGCCTATCTACGTAATATGTCGCCTGTTACGAACGAATTTTGTGCCTTTTGAATTTGTAACTTCATACGATCTATTATTCAAAACGCGGGTTATTGTACCTGGTATCCATCTTTTAATATTTAAATCATAAATCCTTACTTTTTGTCCTACAATTAATTTTTTTAATTTTTTAGCATTCCGATCATAATAAAATTTTTGTTCGTCCTGTCTAGTTAATAATTTATGTCTTATGTTTTGGTGTACTTTTGGGTTTAACAATTTTTTTTGATATGGGCAAGATGCTTCTTAACTTCCTACTCTGTAGTAACTCTGCCGGCGAAGGTAACTCTAACGATAATGGTGTATTCAAATATTCCAATATAGCTTAACGGTAATCAGACCCCGTTTTAAGTTTTAATCATTATATTTTTTACCGTCTGAATAGTACGTTCTACTTGTCCATTCGATTGTGGATAGTGAGGCGAGGAAGTTACATGTTTGAATCCCCATTCCATAGCAAACTCTTTAAAGAAAGTTGAGTTATATTGGGGCCCGCAATCTGAAATCACCACAGTTGGAATTCCATAATGGCAAAAAATATTTTTTAAACATGTTATTATATGCATAGAATCAGTATACTGTAGTTCCACTATTTCAAAAAATTTACTATAGTAGTCTACTATAATTAAATAATTGACACCCTTTAGTTGGAACAGGTCAGTGCCAACTTTAACCCACGGACTATCTGGAATTTCATGAGGCTGCAATTTTTCTTTTTGATTCAATTTCTTATGCGCGAGACAAACATCAAAATCATTTATTACATTTACTATGTCGTTATTTATGCCTGGCCAAAATATCGTTTCTCTAGCCCTTAACTTAGTTTTTTCCAACCCCATATGAACAATATGTACTCTACTTAACATTTCTTTTCGTAACGATTTAGGTACCACAACCCTTTCATTTTTCAAATAAGACCATAAGCAAACGACAAATCCTCCTTATATTTCCAATATGGTTTCAATATATCCTACACAGCATTCTTTTCGACCGGCCAACCATTTTTAATGTACTTTGACAGCTGTTTTAATTCACTAACATTTTCAGTGGATTTTTGTAACGCAGCAAACTGTGCGTTTTCAAAATATTGCGTAAGCGCCGATGCCGCGTCCCGCGTGACGTCACACACCTCGTCATAAAGACTGTCTTGACTCGAGTGAACGGTCTCGGCAGGTTCATAAGCGCGCGATAATGCATCGGCAATATAAAGGTGCTTGCCAGGCTTGTAGACTAACTTAAATGTATAGCGTTGCAAGCGTAACAACATTCTTTGTAAACGGCCAGGAGCATCTGTAATTGGTTTCTTTATTATACTTATGAGTGGCTTATGATCGGTTTCAATAATAACATTCCTTTTACCATAAATGTACGCATAAAACTTCTAAAAATTTAAAACAACGCATGCAAACACACACGCAAACAGTTCTTTCTCAATTTGTGCATATCTCTGTTCAGCCTTAGTAAGCGCCTTGGACGCATAACATACCGGTAAATTATTTTGCATCAAGCACGCACCCAAGCCACTCTTACTCGCATCTACTGATATAACTATTGGTTTATTGACATCATAATATTGTAACACAGGGCGACTAATCAAACAATGCTTAATTTCCCTAAAACATTTCTCATGCCTTTCGTTCCAGTGCCAATCAGTTTCTTTTATTAATAACTCTCGTAATGGAAGTACCTTATCCGATAGATTAGGAATAAAATTACCTATGTAATTAACTAAACCTTTTAGGTTTAGTTAATTACATAGGTAATCTTTCCACCTCCTTTTTATCATTAGGGATCGCCATTTTTGTAATCTCCGTGATATGACTGTCATCAGGATACAGGCCATTTTTGTTATCCTGTGTCCTAAATATTTTATTTCTTCCAAACCAAACTTACATTTCTTTTCATTTAATTTTAAATTAATTTTCCTACATCTTTCTAACACTCTTCTTAACCTTTCATCATGTTCTTCTTTATTTCTACCATAAATTAGCAAGTCATCGATTTAGATGCACACTCCTTCTATGTCATCAAAATTTTCTATCATTTTTTTATGAAAGACTTCTGACGCTGAACAAATTCTATAAGGCATTCGCAAGAACTTGTATCTACCAAAAGGAGTGTTGAATGTGCAGTACAAACTACTCTGTGCATCTAAGGAGATATTCCAAAATCCTGAAGAAGCATCTAGCGTACTAAAATACCTAGCCCCTGATAGTCTCGATAGAATTTCATCCAAAGTCGGCAGTCTAAAATGTTCCTGTTTAATAACCATATTTAGTTCCTTGGTATCCAAGCATATACGCAGATCGCCATTAGGTTTTTTGACCACAGTAATACTGCTAACCCAGTCCGACGGCCCTTAGCAATAATTTTCTTAGTTTCCATTTCCTCTAACTTTTTCCTCACATCCTCCTTTAACCCACCCTCACAAATTGTATCTTTATTCACTGTTTTTTTATTCATAATCTAGATACTACAATTTGAGTATAGGTATATGAATCATCTAAGAGCAATAAAACTGTTACCTACATACAGTATCGCAATTAGGCGTAGCAGCGATGTACAATATCGCTTAACAAGTTTTATTGAATGTCATGACCGTTTGGCCGTCGATCGGGTGTTGAGGGCGAGTTCGCGCCTCAGTGACCGCCCTTTGAGGCCAAACCATGCGAGAAGTCATCCACTTATCGTCAGCGCGATCTCGTGCCGACGTTTTTCCCGTTTTTCCCCATCTTTTCGCCTCGGCGATTATACTCCAAACGTTAGGTAATTGAATCAGCCGACTCGGCCCGCCAGATTGTTATTAATTCATAATGACATACGTTAGGATGCGTTAACTTGAATCTGGGTAGACAGACGGTTGATTCCGATCGATCAGACAATTGCGTTCTAAACTTTTAAATTAAAAATTAATTAGATCTAAAATCTTTAGATGGCGGATTGAATTTAGTAGTGTTTTTGTTTTCTTACACTTACCCCGCAGATAGGGATAATAGCATTCCTTAATTTAATCGGCCAAATAGTCCTGAATACATGAGGAGACGTTGTGATCCCAAGGTACTGGAATGCACGCCACTGCCGCACCGGTATCCGCAGCGTTGGTAGTCCTCCAACTAGGTGGATCGACAACATCAACCGCTGGGAGTAGTGTTGCCCAAATTCAGTCTTGGTCTTGCAGTCTTGGTCTTGTTCTTGCGTTTTTGCAAGACCAAGACCAAGAACAAGACCGCGTATTTTTAGCAAGACCAAGACCAAGACTGACCGTGCAAGACTTGAGCAAGAACAAGACATAGCCTGCAAGACTCTTGCGTCTTGCAGCTAGGACTTAGCGCTATTTCACGGAGTAGTTAGGTGTAACAGTTCGGTGTATAGGTAGGTAGGTACGCTTAGGAATTCTATGAGACGCAAAAAACTATATCAAAGAATATGAAAAACTGGACCTATGCGCATTACGACTAATACCATAAACATAGCGAATAAAAAAATATCTATTAAAATCAAACTGAGTGCATGCATAGTTATGTTTTAACCATCGGCACTTTGATAATGCGGCATCAAAGGTTTTGTACTTATTTCTCAAAGAAATTTGCCGCTTTTCGGAAGTACATGGTTATGATACACGCGCCGGCGGCTTCTTTTGAAATCTAAAACAATCGTTGCCGCCGCGCCGAAATCATAACATTTGACACTATTCATGCAAAATAATTTCGAATTTTAAGAGTACCTACAGGTGTTCCAAAGAATAAATAAGTTTCAGAGTGCTTAGAATGAAAATGAATACATTATACTGATCACGCAAGTAGTATTATGATTAGGATAAAATGGTGAGGATAGGTAGTAGATGTCATAATAATTCATTCTAGTAAGTAATTATAATATTGATTACTTATATGGTTTTAAACTAATTACTTAGGTACTATTATTGTACATTTAGTCATTATATTTCTTAAGTTTTTACAAGAAAAAATAGCAAAAAAGTGTTCGAATATCTCTGAGAGAGATGATGAGAGTAAGTATTTACTAGCTGTGCCCGCGACTTCGTCCACGAGGAATAGTAACTTTGGAGGTATAGTGACGTTCAGGATTTATTTATTTATTTTAAAACTTCTGTCATCAAACATACAAACGAACTCTTCAGCTTTATTCAAATAAATGATAAATCGTAAAACTCTTTTATTAAATTTCTTATAAGTTGAGGGTTCAATCTCTTTCTAGACAGATAAGTATTGTTCTTTAAAATACAGTCAAGTTATTGTAATTAATTTGTTTTATTACATGTTTTAGCAAATGTAAGCTTATAAATCATAAATGTTTATTACAGTTACTTCCATGGAAAACGACATATAGGTCAGTTGATTTTTCGAATTTCTTATCAAATCTTCAGTTATTTATTAATCTGCTTGATCTTTACTATGGCTATGTTAATTCAAGCTCACAATGTTCCAATTCTAATACGTTTTTCTAAGATTTAAAGTAAACTTTAATAAATAGTAATAGACTAATAGGTAATTGCAAGACTTGCAAGACTCTTGCTGCAAGACCAAGACCAAGACCAAGACTGGGAGCGCAAGACCAAGACCAAGACCAAGACCAGGTGTATTGGCGCAAGACCAAGACCAAGACTGGCTAAGTCTCGTCTTGTTCTTGCATTTGGGCAACACTAGCTGGGAGCCGCTGGAAACAAAGTCCAACCATCTACGGAAATCGGTTTACGTGAGAATAATGATGATAAAATTATTCAAAATCTACCCTCAAAATCTTCTATGCTCTTAGGAATTCCTCGTAGTGCGAAGTTGTTGCCACAGTGTAACTTTATGTGGTATTACATGCCATTTTGGCTACTCTTTATTTTTAAATAGAAATAGCGTAATAATATTTTTTCTTTATTAAAAAAATAATAAAATATCACACAATAAAGAAATCTAGGTACGCAATCGAAATGCTGGCCGTTTGTATCGTCACAGTGCTGTCAATGATATAGTCCGGGCGCTCTGGCCTGGCTGGGGCCAGGCGGTATGACTATAGTACCGTGGTCGATGGGACGTGCGCTGGTGTGGGATGCGATCGGCGTTGATACGTCACTAACCGAGTACGTCCCAAAAAGCGCCAGCAACTGCCGAATCAGCTCAAATGCTTAAGCGCCGTAAATACTCCGTTATTTGTAATGACTACAAGAGCTGGCGCTCATTTAGCCCAACGGCTAAGTCTAGCAATTCAAAGGGGCAATAGGGTACCATGCCCATAAGTAAACAGTTAGACGACTTATATTTTTTGTAAATATTAATGTTAATTTGTGATTATTATCATGTGTTTCTAATTGGAATTTAATAATATAAATAAATAAATAAAACTAGGTACTTTTACTTTTACAACCAATGAATAGAAATGTTTGCCCTGTGTAGTATTAAATGCAGAGGACAGATGCTGTAATTACCTTTTCACAGCTACCTCGAGCAATAGGAAATAAAAAGGCCACAAGGCGTCACAGCTAAAGGAAAACGATTCAAGCGCTCGTTTCACGCCAACTGTAATTTAGTTTGAAGCTTACACGATTAGAAAGATTATTATAAAGAGAATAGATTCTCGAATAAAGAAACTATATTAGAGCAGTGAAAATAAATAGAACTAAAAGCTTTTTATGGATTTCTTATATTTTTAAAGTCTCAAAATAATATCACTGGAACTTTATAAAAGGCAGTTTTGTCGAAATCAGATACTTGTATATACGACTCTGAGAGGGCTTAGAGGCAAAACCCGCCACGCTGCTCCTGTGTAGTTTAGCGAGCATTAGCGAGTATAAATAATAAACGAGACCGAAAGCAGATTGCTTTTCGTATTTAAGATTATTAGCTGAGTTTAACCAAGAGAAAGCTTCTGCCGCAAAGTACAAACCTATCACATCAAATGACCTAATTTCATAAATTATCAATTTATGCCTATACCAATTATTGCTTAAATTGTTCTTATAATGATGATGTTTCTTACTAACGAAAAATTATTATAATTCTTCTTCATCGCAATATTTTCACTCCATAGTCACGTTATAAACAATTAAGATAGCAAAACGTCGCCTGAAAATACCCTTAACTGAAAATTGTTTGTTGAAAACAACAGAGCGCGTCAACCACAGTGACATTCCGAACAATATGTCCTGAAAATATAAAACGGGAAATTATTTTTGTCTATCTGCCGCAACTAATTGCGTAGTGGGTGCGATGGCGTCCGGTGCAGTTTGCGGTAAACTAGTGCAGGCGAGCCGACGCAACATTTTGTCAGGGTTTTTGCAGCAGTGGTCGACAGGGCTGCCAAACGTGTTGCCATTTTACATTTGCATTTTTGATTACCTCGTTGGCGCAGTGGAGGTGCTGTGATCTTACAAGCTTAGGTCTCTAGGCTGTGACAATTTGGAGATTTCATCATCATCATCATCATCATCACGCCAACCCATTACCGGCCCACTACAGGGTCTCCTCATTTTGGTATTTATGTATATCTATCAACACTCTTGGCACTATCCCGTTCTCTTGCTGTAAGTTCCATCTACAAAGGTTGCCTGTAAGAGATTGCTTGCAGCAATAAGGCCGCCTTTGTATGTCTACATTGTGTACTGTATACTCCTTACTGTTTCTTTTCCTATTATAACAGTTGAAGCAAGTGATATTTTAATTGCTTAAAACGCGCATAACTTAGAAAAGTAAGAGGTTCATGCTGGGATTCGAACTCGTCCCCTCGAAAGTAAAGTCGAAGTCCTACCCCCTGGACTATCACCGCTTCTCATTTGGAGATTTATTATATCTGAATATGAATTTCCTCTAGTCTGGACAGTCTACTCAGGCTTCTGCCGTTGCTAGATACTACATTAATGACTAAGACATGCCGCCAAGCTATTAAGCGTTCCAATACGGTACGGTGTAGCATCGTCTGATGAATCGTTGTTTAAAGCAAACATAATGATGGATTAATTGTCAAATGTGTCACGAAAGAGTTTGATGTGTGGGTATGTGTTTAATAAAACTGCCGTAGCGGCAACAGATTAGTCTGATACCCTCAAATTCAAATTCAAAATTTCTTTATTCACGTAGGTCTATCACAAGCAGTTATAAAGCGTTCATACATATATGTTTACATAATTGTAAGGGTATTGTGATAACTTCGTTCGCCAACTTAAACCTACGGCTTCCAAACCCGCCTGAACTAACAGGAGCCCACAACAAAAGCCGGGTATTTTTTTGTTATCACCATCTAACAGTAAATTAATATTAAGCAATGAAGTTAGATCAATTCATACCCAAGCTTTTTTATAGTTTAAGTAATCCTTAAGATTATAATCCTATTATCATTACTGGATTCATCTGGATGCTTACGTTTTATATTAACTTTGAACTTATGGAGAGATATCTCAAAGATTGCATTCGGTATTTTTTTACAAAATCCCTACTAATATTATAAATTTGAATGTTAGTTTGTTTGCTACGCTTTCACACGATACGTATTGAACCGATATTCATGATACCTTTTAAAAAAAATCTTGGAGGTATTAGAAATAAGATAGTATACTTTTCACTGAAAAAAAAATACGTAAGATAATTTTTTTTTGTGAAAAAATCTCAAAATCTCATAGTTTACTATAGGTGTAGATTATGAAGCAGTACTCTGCGTCCCAAAATTACGCGGGCGAAGCCGCAGGGCACATCTAGTAATGTATAATTGTCAATTGAATGAATTATATATAAAACATTAGCAATTTTATGAAGCCTAATAAACTGCGCAACGAGTTTATTTGTGCTTCTTATATTTATATTGTTACAGTCTATTTTCTTTTTAAATTTTGTTATATTTTTATTGATAAATTAAATTTTCAAATATGTACCTACTGACTATGCACCGTCATTATGTTAACTTTTTTAAATTGCTCCTTTAAGGGCATAGATATCTTAGACTCTTGTATTGCATATAAAGAAAAAATCATACTCAGCCTATTAATTAATCTTTACTGGGCACAGGGTTCGTATTATAGGAAAAATATTATTTAAACCAATAGCTACTCCGATGTGGGTTGGCAGATAAAACTAAACTATTAATATGACGAGTTATACTGGTAATACTTATCCGGGATGAACCGGTTATTCCTTTACAAAAACAAAACTTGTTGTGTATTGGGTATGCTTTATACTTTTTTCCCAAAATTGAAAACAAACCCAGTACAGTGTAAACCATAGTATAATGGCCGATACACGGCCGGTAGTACTTACAATCACTGGCTCACAAAAACACAGGCAGGGAGTGCAGGCGCACACAATCCACACCTTGTCCGTCAAAAGACTACTCGATTAACAGCTACCCCCTCCTACTTGTTTACGTGAAGTATGTATGTGTATCTGTTTAATAGATACAAACACTACACATCGTAAAACATGAAGTTTACAGTAAAGAAGATTTTAGCAAGAAGCCAGTTTAAGACTTAGGCAAAACTATTCCGCTCGAAATAAAAATGCATAGACCTATCCGAACTAAATCTGTTATCCCTGTAAGTCTAGGTAAACTAACAAAACGGGTTTTTTTCGGGGTTATTATTATATCGATCGAAATAATAGTATAACAGGTTGAAAAAGACCATTCATTTTGACTTGTGAAACTGACAGCCAATAATAAAACCAAGTTATGAAGTAACATTCCAGTTTAAACGTATAAACCGCAGATGTTTTTATGCAAAAATTGTCGTTATCGCTTTCTTAGTGATTCCTTCAGATACTAGTTTCAAGCATTTTGCATAACACAGCCGGGCTGGGTGTATGCCCAGGGGTACAATTATTGAAACACGATGCCTGCTATAGATATAGATCACTCAGTTCCAGTTGATCTGATAATTCCAATTGTTTATGTCAATTATATAATTCACAAAACAATGTTAATATTAAATAACTAAATGTTTTACATCCTGGATTCTGCCATTTTGTTGAGCTGTCAACCCTGCATGTCGCCCATATCCGCGCGGTATGTGGACAGCCGTCGCTAACCACGCCGTCCGCGTTCCCGGCGTACACTTGTCCCATGAATACATTTGGACCTGAAAACAAAGAGCACATACTCGTAGACCGACGTGCCACAAAGTTGTACCGAGTCATGAGTCGCTGACTGTACTTAATAGGGATGTCCACTGTACAGGTAGTAATGATTTATAATATACAATTTTTATCTTTATTAAAAAAAACTGCCTGATTGGTCTAGTGGTTCTTATATTCGACTGCAGATCACGAGGTCCTGGGTTTGATTCCCGGGTCAGGTCGATGAATAGTATTAGATTTTCCCATCAAGAAGTGTTTGGTACTTGGCTTGGTAATGTATACATACCCCCGTACCTAAAAGAGCACGTTAAGCTGACGCCTGATCTCGTCGGATCAATTATTGTCCTACCAGTCTATAAATGTGAAAAAACAGTGCACTATAACATTTCCCGCGTTGATGGAAAATCTCTCTGGAGATTGAGCACCGTGGCTGAAATCAGTACCTGAGTAGTAATATTAAAAAAAACTAATATTGAAACGTTATGGAAAGTTTCACTCTTGGAACCCTGCTAAATCTGTCGCTGTGACACCACCACCTGTGACACTCTATTTATCTAGACCATTGGGTTGGTTGGATAAAAAGGGTGTCACAGAATTAGTAGGTTCCAATGAACCTCCGGTACATCACACTAGCATAGAAGAAAAGTATTTATCTCCGGTAGTATGAATACAATTAAGAAATTGAGCACGAAGAGTGAAAATAAAATAAAATAAATACAAATAAATGTCCTACGACGATACACACATCGCCACCTAGCCCCAAAGTAAGCCTAGCTTGAGTTATGGGTACTAACATGACTGATGAATATTTTTATGAATAACATACATAAATACTTACAATATACATATAAACACCCAGACACTGAAAAAACATTCATGTTCATCACAAAAACATTTTCCAGTTGTGGGAATCGAACCCACGGCCTTGGACTTGGAAAGCAGGGTCGTTGCCCACATCGGCCGAAAATGTTTACTTTACAAAAGTTTTAAAATATTTAAAAAAAAATCCTTTCTTGGTGAGTGCTCGCAAACAGTGTATAAATTAAACATGCTACACTAAGTGCATATTAATTATACATCCTTCTGCTCATTAAAAGAATAAAACATCTAAAATATGTACAGCCTTGACGACAGTAAGTTATTTATTTGGATTTCTAAGAATTTCATGACAGAAAACCCATTATCCAACAATTGTTCGCCCGGCCCGGTAATCTGGAACTCCCTAGAAAATGCCCAATGTCATGCCCAGCAGTAGACATCTATCTATGATGATGTTGATGATACACCGAACGAAACAGGTATAATATAAAATATGTAATGATCCAAGCGCTATCAGAGGACAGGAAGTAGTGAGGTTGGTGAGACCACGCACCGGTTGTTAATCAATTACAGCATTGTATAAATATTAAGATTTCCTGCCATAATCTATTTCTTTTTATATTGGCTATATTTTGCGACAACTAAGACAAAACACCCGCTATAGCTGCTAAGAAGAGACTAAAAACACAGCCTACAATTTAGCTCAAATTGTATTTTATTAAGGCTTGCCAGCCGTCGGGCCGCCATTGTAATAAGCAACGCGTTTCGACGGGTAAGACAATATTATTTTCAATTTGAAATTTAACCTTTTTGCAATTAATGATTTGATATTTATTTATGGGATTTTAAAATAACTTCATTATTTCACGATTGTTTTAACTGGTCAACAAAAAGACCTTTATCTCGGTGAACGGTGATCTTATGGTTTGCCAAATACAACGATACATGAAAATTGAAATTTACCTGTTACATCTCTTTGAGCATAAAATACCTGAACGATGAACGCCCTGGCTTAGCGGTGAGTGCTGTGGTTTTAAGTTGGAGGTACCGGATTCGGTTCCCGGCATGGAATTTGGAAATTATTATTATACCCGGGTCTCTTTAGGAACCGAATCTCAGAATGACCATTAAATAAATTGGTCAACCACTGGTACAAATATATGGTCAACAACTGGAGTTTAGTGGTCAACAATGGGTACATTCACGTTTTTGGAATTCTATGTGTAATAACAAATTGACTTAAATAGATTAGACAATTTTTCTATTCGTTTATAACTTTCATTTAGAAAACAAATAATAAAAATTATAAAACAGTAGTAAACGTCGAAACTATTTTATAAAATGACACTATCCTTAAATGGTTTGAGACTGGCACATCCACCCTAGATACACTTGCAATTGATCGTAACTGGCATCGATTTGCAACTGGGTATAGAATTAATTATTTATTTAGTCACGGAAAGTAAGCTAACAATAGCCTAAACCTTTGGCTACTGAAATAAATCGATCAGACCATTAAATGGTAACTGATGCGAATTAATATCAAAATAATTCATCAGTAATATGCAAAAATTTGCATAAATATCGACAAGTTTTGAACTATTCCGGCTAGAGCCTGGTCCGGCGGTGACGTTATTACGTGTTTTGCGCCGGTGACACGTGACGGTGTAATTAGTGCGTGACCACCGCCCGCCCGCCCACGCCGCCGCCCTCACGTCGTCGACACATCGCGACATGACGCCGGCAACGGGCCTCTAATCAACACCAGCTCTGATTATAAAATTTAAAATTATTACAGTTAATAGTACAATTGCATCATCGTCATCAGCCAGCCATACTGCTGCGTACAAGCAAGCGTTAGGCATTTTTATTCTAAAGTACATGTCAGCCCCATCATTAACTTATCCTATCCTGTCCTATCCTATCCTACTTAATATTATAAATGTGAATGTAAGTTTGTTTGTTACGCTTTCACGCAAAAACTACTCAACCGTTTCTCATGAAACTTTGTACACATATTCTTGGAAGTGTTAGAAGTAATATAGGATACTTTTTATCCCGACATTAAGCTCAGTTCCTTTGGGAGAGGGAATGAGTGTTTGACGATTTTACACCATAACTCAGACAAATTATAACCGATTTAAATAATTATTTTTGTACATGATATATTTTAAGCTTGAATAAGTAGTACTAATAATTTATTCAAGCTTACACATTTTTGGTTAATTAACATAACGTTACAAACGCCAACAAAACATAGTAATAGAACTAAGAACAACGATATGAAACAAAAAACCTAAGTGCTAAAACGTATCCACCGTTACGCCACCACGTCCACCTACCTATATCACACTAGCATAGAAGAAAAGTATTAACTTATGCTAAAGTTTTCAAAAATAGCAGCCCCGGCGATGTCCGAACCCCGAACTCGCATGCCTCTCTCTAGAAGCCTTGACCAATGCAACACTCACTTCATCTCAGTCTCACTATTAATTTTCAACCACGTACGACCTGTTTCTATCGTACAATAAAGGTGAACCTAATTTGGCTCATTTTACGAATTGTATCAATTTTGAATTACAGCCTGTGCCAAAGAAATGATTAGTATTATAAAATGTTCCCCATCCCTGGTATACCTGGTATCAGAGTGAATTTTATTCCACCTAACTTTATATCTACTGGTAGTGATAAATGGAAATTCATTTACACTTATACTCGTACATACGGATGTCTGAACCCATTCTGGCAATAATAAGTATAGTTCTATTTCTTAATTTAAATTTCAAGGTTTGCTTTTTTGGGTGACAAAAACACCTGGAAGATACACCGGTACAGAAACAAGAAGTACATTATCCTCCTAATGATGCAGTCTATAGTAGTAGTAGTCTGTAAAAGTACTTTAACCTTCCCTCGATGTGGCAAAAGTATTTAAAATTCTAGAACGCACCTACTCCCTTAACCGTAAAGGTATCAGATGCGCCTCGCACAATCAATCCGCGGTAAATTATATAAAAAATACATTTCAAGCTTGAGCAGGCGGCGAGATGGTTTCTTTATTAGTTTTCCCGAAGGCAGCCGCGCTCGCGGGGGACGTGTGAAAAAATCTTGGGATTAAGGCCCGTTTATCGAGCTCGGAGGCGGACTTATTGCTGTAATACAATCTCTGTTATGTCGCGCTTGGATTATCCGTATCAGCGTGTTTTACGCGGAAACGTTTTTCTTTGATACGACGACGTAGTGTTAATATGATGTGTAAAATGTATGCCGTATGAGTAAAAATAAGTCTTTTGAAAAATTATGTTTTTGTTACCGTTGATAATAAAATGTTCAGTAATCTAGACAACCACAGATAAGTTGTGTGATGGAAGTTTGAGCGCTTGTGTCTGTTTGTCACATTGTAGCTTTTAAACAAAGGTAGTTATTTTAATTAAGTTTTTTACATGACGTGCTTATTTATGAATTAAAAATGTTATGGCGTCCGCTACTGAGATACTGAAAAACTTAACCAAGCCGCATTAACTAATGTTTGCCATAAATTTTACAAAAATAGAACTTTTACAATTTCACAATAACAATTCTGTAAAAAAATACAATGATCTGCTAATGTATTAATAAGGCAACAGCTAAAAATTAAAGTGGATGGTAAGAAATACTAAGTGGTCGAATTTTATACCAAACTTGCATTTAGGTAATTAAGAGTCGCCGTTTTCAAGAATTTTCACCGCCTCAATACGTTGGCTCATTTATTAATAAATAAATAAATAACGGACAATACACTCATGAGCATCTAGCCCTTAAGTAAGCGTAGCTTGGTATTATGGGTGCTAAGATGACTGATGTACCTTTATTTATAAATACTATTTATGTATACTTATAATACACAGATAAATACCCAGACACTGAAAAACATTCATTTTTATCAAACAAACATTTCTCAGTTGTGAGAACCTTACATCAAAAAAAAATTGTATTGTTGAAAACCATATTTAGCAATAACGATATCTTTAATACTCGCTCGTTAAATTCACATTACTATTCGTTCGTTTAAATACTACCTGTTATTAATCATAGGCAGCTTTTAATATATATTTTATGACTATACTGCTCACCTAGGTCGTTATAGTCTTATAATTTTAAAAAGAACCGCTACAAACAATTCTCTTGGAAATCGAATTACAAAGTATGATACTTTAAATCTTTTGAATCTACTATTGACTACCCAAATAACGCTGCAAATCCTTGCAAATTGAAAAGGCCATTATCGGGTGTAAGCAATTTGCACGCAGCTGGTGCGTAGCTCCGTTGCAACTTGAATGGAGCTCGGTGGTTGAGGAAATCAACAAAACTGATATTTAAAACTCGTTATAAAAGGCTTGTTGAAAAGGAGGTACAGTGCGGAAGAGGTATTACAGTGTTTATGATAATAATAACTTGCTACATAAAATAACCTACCCTACTACTAAAAAATAACTGTCCAATGTTGATGTGTTATGATACAGACATGTGTGTTATAACAATGACAGCTGTGTTATAAATATGGTTGACCATAACTGATACTGTGATTGTCACCGCCAACACGTAACCTCTCAAGAGAATCTTGAATGAAGCTACACTTAAGGTCAAATGGGGTCACGGATTACTATGGCGACAGTAAAAAGATAAAACCTTAGTAATACCAGAGGATATATATTAGTAATACCAGAGGATATATATTTTTCTGGTTCTTTGTAATTAGTTACTGTTAACAATTTTTGTAATATTTGTTCTTTTGGAGCGTTTTAAAAATCTTGAGTGAGTGAATTTTCCGAATCCAGTTATTTTTAGAGCTTTTGCAAATCTGCTTGAAAGCTCTATAGTACTCTAAAACACCTTCTACAGAGTAGAAGTAGTAAGAAAGTTGTAAAAAAATGTTTTTACCCATTTTACACGATAATTATATAATTATTGATAAATTATTTGAAAATATTGCTATGGAAAATTTAGATACAAATTTCGAGACAGTTTAAGGGCATAGACCCACCATGCTTCTCCAAAGCTACATGACGATTATCAAGCTGTTCAAATTTGTTGTATTAACGAATATATATATTCGTTGTTAGGAAGAACCAGATATCTATATATAAGCTATTTTTAATCATTAAAATAGATACTTTGAGAAAGTAATATTTTTCCTTTTCACATAACATTAGTCAGAGCGCACACCAGCTGAAGTCGTTAGGGTGCGAATCTCGTAAATAAGTGAGATGTTGACGAGCGTTTCGCGGGAAGAATTGAAATTAGGGTGCCCTACTACTTATGTCTGCTAGTTTCACTTACGTATCTATCTAATACTGCTATGATCCGTTTTTGTAAAAACTATTATTTTTACTTTATTTAATATATTACATGTTAGTACTTTTAATTCGTTTAGGCATTAGGTTCAGCCCACCAAACTGTATTCTCAATCTTATCCATTGAAAGACCAGGTTCGTGTCCAACAATGATACATTAATAAGAAAAGTTTGTTTTGGAAGATCTGTGTCTTGAGGGGTAAATATAAAAATACAAGGGAAGCGTTTGGCGACGATGACGCGTGTTCCATGATTTTTGTTCCTCCTTCTTGGGTTGTCCTAACGCGCCCAAAGAAGTTTTCACTTCAAGAAAGCTTGAAGAAATCATAAATTGCAAAGTGCAAATAAACTGCTTTCCCGGATTATAGCAAATTAAGCTAAATGCTCATTGGTGTCAGCTAAAAACTTAAACACCAACTTAGCACAATTCCATTGAATAGCTAACAAAATGTATGTTGGGATGTCGGTATTTTAAGTTATTAACGCATTACCGGCCCACTATAGGGCATGGGTATCCTCCCACAACGCAAAGGGGTTAAGGGGGGCCAGTGCATACTGGTGGACTTCACACACCTTTGAGAACATTATGGAAAAGTCTCAGGTATGCAGGTGTCCTCACAATGTTTTCCTTTACCATCGAAGCAAGTGACATTTTAATTGCTTAAAACATACATAACTTAGAAAAGTTAGAAATGCTTGTTGAGATTCGAACTCGCCTTTCCATACCGCTTTCGAAGTCCTACCCACTGGATTATTCCCGCTCCAACCTATAATGACGTAACAATTTTAAATAGGGCGTTTGTTTTGATATTTTACCGAGAAACTAAGTTATTTTCGTTTGTAATTTTTTTTTATTTTAATCTTTTATTTATGTATGGTATCATATCAGCTTTAGGCCTGTTCAGCAGCTAATAAATGTATAACATCTGTAAAACGAGCAGATTCTGTTAATGTTGTTTGGAAAGTTATGCGGGGAGAATTTGAGTTCACGTAAACCCGTAGTGTGGTGGCGGGAGACGATTAGTAACATCTGTCATAGCTCGCGAAATCATGTATTGACAAAATGTAGTGGTTACATGGTATTAATTTAAAAAAATCCCATGGGAATTTCTTGATTTCCCGAGAATATTATAAATTACTAGCGTACCCAGCCCGCTTCGCCGGGCTAGATTTTGCTTTATTTTATTTAAACAATAAACTTACATCATTAAATTTTTAATTTAAGTCTATATAATATAATATATTAAATCATTTATATATCTCATTCTATTCATTCTCTTCTATTCTCTTCTCGAGCGGGTGAAGATCGTTATCTACATTTCAGCAATAGATAAAAGCTGTAATTGACAGTTCAAAAATAGGAGTGCTCCGATCGTCACCAAACTTTACAGGATAACTTGCCAGGTCAATCCGGAGATTTCCTGAAAGTTTCATTGAAATCGGTCCAGCCGTTTCGGAGCCTATACGGAACATACCCACACATTTTCTCTTTTATATATATAGAAGATAGATGAATCTCACTATATTATTCCTCATTTCCAGCATTATCAACAGTTGTATGTTATATATTTTGTTACCGATAGGCTATTGCTTGACGACATTCATGCCTGATGGAAAGCAAATCTAGGCTGGAGCTCGCTGGCCTAGTTAACGCCATTCACTCTGACCTTTGAGGTACGCAAGTAATAAAAGCCAGAAGACACAATAAAAATAAACAGGACTAATCGTGCTCTTCGAAGTACAATGGAACAAATTTATGTCCAAATATGAACTTAAGTCTAAGAACAGAATGTATTTATATAAGTAAAATATACACCCAGTTACGGACTTAAACTTGGCTTTTCGAGCATATACAATCTATAGCACTATCGCGATAAAGCCAAATCACCCTCGCTCTACGCCTAGCACCATCATTAAATTAATAGGCAAGCGACAAAGTTCGTTGACTAATATTTGTAACAGCCGCGTCATCATAGCAAAATGCGTAGGCAGTCCGCGGCTGCACCTGTCAGAATATTAGATCGGCGACATTAATCTGCGGCCGTAACTGCTCGGCTGCCAGTTGCCGCCTGCCTCAGCTAGACAAACAATCAAAAAGCCCATTCTGGGGCAAAGTCGTGGTTTGCCATCAGTTTCATATCCGGCCGTAGACTAACATCCGGCGCTTGCATGTTGCTAAAGCAAGTTTGGTTGCAATATAGTGAGGCTACTCATCATTTATTGATTTTCAGTTCACACATGAACCACGATTTGTCTGCTAACATCGCGGTCATTATTTGACGACCACCATGGCGCACTGGTAAGCTCTGTCGTCGGATAAGTAGATTTCCCCAGCAGGGGCAATTTCAATTTTAGGTTTAGGTTAGGTAGTATTAGTGGGGGAATTCGGCCGTGGCAAGTAACCACCCGACCAGCAAAAACGTGCTACCAAGCGATCGTGCGCTCCGATACAATGCCACGTAGAAATCCATTATGAGTATAGGCATAATAAAACTGTCATAAATTGCCTACGTTCGACTACCACGAAATTTGGTACAGATATAGGTTGGATTCTGGAATCGAAAAAAGATTTTTTTTATCACTAGAAATCACCAAGAACCGATCGGGCGGGACTTATAAAATACGCAGAAAAAGTGGCGGGTAAAGTATATGACCCTGTTTGTCTGTCATCTTTTCACCCTTTAAATCACTGTAACTTACTCTGAATATTATTATATACTAAGAGATAGTCTGATCATCATCATCATCATCATATCGACCCATTACCGGCCCACGACAGGGCACGGATCTCCTACTACAATGGGGAGGGTTTAGGCCGTAGCCCACCACGCTGGCCCCGTGCGGATTGGTGGATTGGAAATAGTCTGATCCCGAATCTCATTGATAATATTGAATATGTCACTTTGTTCGTGTGTTCCTCACCGTATCATTTGAACTTGAGTGATAGTGCACACTATTTGGGTCTTTTTAATCTTTAACCGACTTACAAAAAAGGAGGAGGTTCATAATTTGGTTTTTTTTTCCATGTTGGTTAGCTCAGAACTCAATTATTTATAAACCGATGTTGAAATGCCAGGAGAACTCTTCAAGTATTTACACCACGTTTTCGGGAAAAGCAATATTTTCTAGAAGGTTATGAGCAGATGATATTCGGCTATTACAGCTTACTCGTATGTTTGAAAACCTACCTAATAAAAGGCGTGATTTTTTTTAGTTACAATTAATAGCCGACTTTTTGATACAACTAAATTTTTTTTTTAAGTTGGTGCTATGTAAATTTCTGGTAATGTCAGTGGTATAATATATTAAAAGGAATAAGAAGAATAGGATCTATACATAGTATCTTGAAAACATTTATCTCACTACCATTTAATTTCACTTTTGAGTCAGTTAATCGTCTTAAATAAATCCAACTGTAATATGGTTTCGAATCTGACAATGAATGGAATAAATAACATTGGCAGCACCTTTCAGAAGTCGGTTGAAAGAGCAAAAATAACATTGATGGATGGATTGTGCCTTTAGTTTTATATTCCCCGATGACGGGCATCTTAATACTTGGATAAACTTGGCTCGGCCTTCTTTTCGGGGGAACCAAGTTCGATTCCTGGCATACACCGAGTTGTGTGGGTTTTTAACTTACGCAATTAAATATTACCTACTTATAATTACTATTGCTTAAAGCAATAAAAAAAAAATAGGTGAAGAAAAACATTGTGTTTTTGACGTGATTAAAATTAAAATTCAGCCGTTCAAATTCAAATGTAGCCGGCTGCACGCACGAAAAAACATGACTTATGCGGCTTTACCTCGCTCTGAGGCGTTTCATTGAAGGTCGAGCGTAGCTATGATTTAAAAAAATTAAAACATAAATGTTAAAGTAATGCAAGTTGTAAATAAATGTTGTATAACAAAAATATATACATACATAATAAAAATAATAAATATTGCATTAACAAATAAATGTAACTGGATCAATTCAATTGTGTTTTCCATTTATCTCCTTCTCTTTATCCATACAAAAAATTTACGAAACAAATAAAATTAAAATTTTCTTTTAAGAAATACAACCATTCCATCAGTATTTTATTATGACGTTGTCACGTTCAACAATCGTCAGTAACAACCGATTTTTTTTTCTAATATAAAATATACCTCGATTATAATTTTACAGACTTGAGACACATCTTAGTATTTGTATAGGACACATCATCATCATCATCTACCGGCCCATTACAGGCTACGGGTCTTCTCTCAGAATCATAAGGATTTAGGTCGTAATCTAAAGTGGCCTTCCGCTGGCCAAGTGCGGATTGGTAGACTTCAAGCGCTGTTGAACATTATGGAGAACTCTCAGGCGTGCAGGTTTCTTCACGATGTTGATATATAAATTGGCAAGTGATCTATTAATTGGCTAAATTAAAAACGCACATAACTCCGAAAAATCAGTGGTGCGTTCCGGGGGTCGAATGCGGTCTCCACGATGGGAAAGCCGATGCCTTACCCACTAGGCTATCACCGCTTCACATATAGGACACATATTTCTTAAATTCTGTAACTACAACTTACTGCCAGCTCGTATATTTCATACACTTATCTAATATTTCTACTTTTATTGGCGACCAACTGGCGCAGTGGTTAGCGACCCTGCTTTCTGAGTCCAAAGCCGTGGGTTCGATTCCCACAACTGGAAAATGTTTGTGTGATGAACATTAATGTTTTTCAGTGTGTGTCTGTCTACTACGACTACGCACACATCGCCATCTAGCCCCAAAGTAAGCGTAGCCTGTGTTATGGGTACTGAGATGACTGATGAATATTTTTATAAATAATATACATAAATATTTATAAAATACATATAAACACCCAGACACTGAAAAACATTCATGCTCATCACACAAACATTTTCCAGTTGTGGGAATAGAACCCAAGGCCTTGGACTCAGAAAGCAGGGTCGCTGCAAACTGCGCCAATGGGCCGTTTATATGTATATTTTAAGTATTTATGTACCTATATTATTCATAAAAATATTTTTCAGTTCTTCATCTTAGTACCCATCAAACAAGCTACGCTTACTTTGGGGCTAGATGGCGATGTGTGTATTGTCATAGTATATTTATTAATTTAATTCTTTAACTACAACTTACCAACTCGTATATTTCATACTTTTATCTAATATTTCTACTTTTATTGGCTGTGACGCTTACAAAGAGAAGAATTTTGCAAACGGCCTTATAAAACTCGTAACGCGCAATATAAGATCTTTTTGTTATTTTGTGGGGTCGAAACTTATTCATCCCGCAAATCCGCTCATGTATGAACCAAATCCCGCCCGGTCACCGCTGATTGCATTGTCATGTCTAGTGGACGGTATCAAGAGAACCAATTCTGATCCTTTATAATATGGTAATAAAAGCTATAATAGAACGTCGATTTTGGCGAGTCACCGGAACCCACGTCGTATCGGTTTGTAAAACAAGCGAGCCAACGTGATTGGAATGTTTTATTTGGCCCTTAGAACATATGATGCCGGTATGATATATGTTTCTCTTTTGACGTGAAATTTATCGACAATATATTCGATAAAATTGTAATTACTTATAACATACTTGTATGAGATTTGTTTATATTTTACCAATTTTCGTTGCACGAGTTACCTCGATTTTTCCGGGTAACAACGATTGTATCTTAATGTGATGACAATGGGACCATCTTAAAAGTAAAACATTTAAAAAAAAGTGTGTGCGTGTAACTTTCACACGCGACTGAAGTAAAACTTTTATTATCATTTATTGATGAAAGAGTAAATTGTTCCTGGGACTCCGCCATTTCATTCAATATTCACTATTGCATTTTATATTCCATTTAAAATTCATTAATATCACTTTCACATTTTATAAATATTTTAATTTGTTAAATAGAATAATTTTGAGTAGAAAATTGAAGGTCATAGATCAGCACATAACCTTGTCATTGAATGAATACTTCATGAAATACAATACCGCAACCGTCAGAAAAATTATTAATAATTTATTTATACAAAAGCACTTAAATAAACAAGTATATTAGAGATTTTCAAAAAACATTGCAATTAAATTTTTTTGTAAACTGTTTTATTTTTCAAGCGTGGAGTTACATATATGACATATACTTACGACCAATCCACTTTATTATTTTTAAATAACGGAAACTACACAGAATAAAATCTGTGTGACTCCCTAGTCGCGCCTATAGAAGTTTTACTTGAAAAATATTTTTTTGGCTCCATTTATTAATGCGAGCGCGCGCGCTTGTGTGTTTGTGTGTGTGTGTGTGTGTACGGTTGTTTTTTAATTAAATGATAAAAGCAGACAATTATTTAACAGGTGGTACCATATGGAGAAGATAAATCTATAGGCAAATTATAATTTAAGGTTGGATTGTAAATGCATACAATTGGCATTTGTAGATAGTAAGCAATATAAGCGAAATATACTGACTACTGTATTAACTTGTATTGGTTACATAACATGTAGGGAAGGCACATCTATTGAATCGCGTGTTAATTATATAAGCCTCTTAACATGCTTGTTACTAATTAGTCTGTGATAATTCAAATATCCAATGCCTGTATAATTAACCGTGCCGTAAGTTAACCTCTGACACTTAATTGCGGTTAGTTAATAAATATCTTGAAAACCGCTATGTCCTGGCATTGGACATAGTTGTTTTTAACGATCTTTATTAACTTGAATATAAGCAGCAATTCCCTGTGATCCAAACAAACGAGACGCAGTTGTCCTGAGTATACTAGATCGTGTGAACACCTACATTAAGTAATGAAAGTAAATCTTACTCTGCAGTCTACCTCGAAATAATAACAAAAAGTACTATTAGAAAGATTTTCTTTAAATTTTTCTTAAATGTAGTTAATAAGGCATTAGAAAAAAAACTTCACCGGACGAGCTCTGGTTCAAAAAGCTCTACTCTACATAATATAGGTATACTATATCAATCCAAAATTTATAATTGATCACAAGTTTCCGATCGAGCTGATATTTTACGGATATTGGTGGTTCGTTTTTTTGTGGGCACTTAAAATACCTAGTAGATCAATCGTTTATTTTTTATATATTTCTTCACCTGCGTGACTTCGTCCGTGAATGAGTCAATTTCAAAAATAGTCATATGTTGTCACGGACTGTTTCATAGAACTTTAAAGAAACAATTTCGATATACTTACTACATATTTCCGTTGTTTGGCGTGACGCTTACCATTCACGCATCGCACGCCTAGGAAATACAGTCTTAATTGATACTACCAATTAATTTTCATCGCATTTCCCGGAGGAAACTAATTGTTTATCGGGGTAAAAAGTATCCTTTGTGTTGACCCGGATTATCAGCTACAACTACACAAAATTTTATTTGAATCCATCCAGTAGTTTTCACGTGATGCCCGGACAGACAGACAAACAGACAGACAGATAGACAGACACACAGACAAAAATTAAATAAAAATCTGTTTTGGACTCAGTATCGATTAATATATATATATCGATAAAGCATCCCCCGGTCAAAATTTTCAAAATATATTAAATATACAGAAATCTTCAAGTTAAAGATTTATTATTAGTATAGATTACTACCTGCCACAGTCTACCGAATACCTGAAATTTATTCGGCTATTTTGGTCTTCCAGTGAAAAATAAAATAATACAAGTTTCCCAATATTTTATAGGCACTTTTCTATAATAGACATAATGATAATTAGAGTATAATAGGTAAAAAGCTGTATATTTAAAAACTAAAGCTGTGAATTTAAAAACAATTCATCATCACCATCATCATCATCATCATATCAACCCATTACCAGCCTACTACAGGCCCCGGGTCTCCTCTCACAATGAAATTAATGCCTTAGTCCACCACGCTGGCTCAGTGCGTATAGGCGGTCTCCATACACCTTTGAGAACATTATGGAGAACTCTCAGATATGCAGGTTTCCTCACGATGTTTTCAATCACTGTTGAGCAAGTGATATTGTATTTGTTTTTAAAATGCACATAACTTAGAAATGTTAGTGGTGTGCTGGAATTCCAACTCGCCCCCACCCTGAAATGTAGTCAAAATTCCTCCCCATTGGGCTATCCACGCTTCCAAAAATATAAATTTTACCTAATATTATTATCACAAAGTCATTGAAACAAATATTATCTTATATTATTATCACAAAGTCATTAAAACAAATATCACCTTATATTATTATCAAAATGTCATTGGAACGAATATTACTGTATATTATTATCACAAAGTCATTGAGGTTTTACGATGTAGATACTTTATACATACAAAATCTGAATATCGGGATTTATTTATAGCTTTGTAGGGAGAGGATCAGCGGCGTTTCACCGGGCAAACATTTAAATTAATGTAATAAAGAGGCGTGAAATGCACGGCTTTCATGGATCAGGGGATTATGCGATTCGTAGCGCGCGCCGCGTAGCGGTTGACATGCTACGGTGGCGTAGCCCACTTGTAGTTTATACAAATTATCCCATTCTCGTTAATTAACTAAACTACTATTATTTATTTTACTGTTGTTAAATAGATATACTATCTCTTTTATTTATTTTTTTCTCATTGATACTAAATTTAAAAATTGAAACAAAGAAAGAAACTCCAAAAAAACTTTGCAGGTACTCTTACTTTTTGCGATGAACAGCAAAAAACTTACGTACACCAGACAAATCTGCACGGTGTAATTTGTGATTTCTTCATTCTTATACACCACACTGCACGGATGTTTCAAAATGCACAATAAACAATACACGATTGCTAAGCGATTAATCACTAGACTTATACTATTATTATAACAATTCAATCCAAAAATATAACAATCCAATCAAAATTTTCCAGATTCAAGAAGGCATTTTTAATGCGAACTTACTTTTAATTTCATAATTTTATTACATTTTAGTGACATGATAATGACAACTACATTCGTAAAGTTCGATATCTATGAGGCTTCTAAATACCCACCACCAACTTAGACGGCTAAATATAAGTATGGAAAAAATAATATTACAAAAATTAATATGCATATAAAAATTTCTGAACCATGCATTTTAAAGTTTATAAGTACGTACGACTACGTAGTAGTGCGCTTAAGAAGATGTTTACTACGTTTCGAAGTTTTTTTTTTTATATACGACAATACACACATCGCGATCTAGCCCCAAAGTAAGCGTTAGCTTGAGTTATGGGTACTGAGATGACTGATGAATATTTTTATGAATAACATACATAAATACTTGCAATATACATATAAACACCCAGACACTGGAAAACATTCATGCTCATCACACAAACATTTTCCAGTAGTGGGAATCGAACCCACGGCCTTGGACTCAGAAAGCAGGGTCGCTGCCCACTGCGCCAATCGGCCTTCGATGAAGATAAAAACAAACCAAACCAAACCAAACCGTATTGGCCAATTTAAACTACAAAACATTCAAAATATACTAATGACGCAATCTGCTGAATAGCCGCTGGTCAATAAGTGATCGGATAGGCATCGGCAAATTACACCGTCGCCATAAATCGAGCCCGCTCCGAGCTTAGCGTACTAAGCCGACCCGATAATAGGGTTAACACGTCCACGCCTCTTAAACGAGACTTTGCTTTGTTAATAGCCTGACACCACAATTAGTACCTTGAGTAAAATAATGGACCATTGCTTATATAAAATTATTGACTTTTACAAAACAATTCTTTTAAATCTTATGATACTTATTTGCACATATTTTAAGTAGCATAATTTTACAAGCCTTGACTTCCATAATATAAGGATTATGATTAGTTAATAAAAAGTAAGAAAAAAATTTTAAAATAGTGCTGCTTAAAACGATGATAGTAAGCCCACTTTGATAATTTAAAGTTATATTTTATCCGAAACACATTATATATTTTAATATGTATTCGAATAATAATGTAACGTCAATAGCAGATACCCTACCACCCAAGTCATACTTTATTACATATTCTAATTAATTTGCGATAATTATTGCTCGTCTTACAATTGATGGTGATCCGACGATATTTGAATCGGTTTGCAAAATTATCTTTTCCGTGTGGGTTTCTATTCGTATACGTACTTTAATATAACTTCGTGAACCATTACATAACAGGTAGCAGATGTCGCAAGAAGGCAGCGTGACGAGAAGAGTTCCATTATTGTGTAAGTTTCACGACGTGACGGTTTTCCCTCACGCGCTGTGAAAATCCGGCTACTTCTTATCAAACTTACGGATGTGTTTAGACTTTTCTATTATGATACCATAATAGAGGCTTTGATGCAAACATTTAGTAAAAATATGAACAATTCTTTAAATTTTAAAATTTTATATGGATAAACACCGCATGACTAATTCTATTATACTTATTTAGTTAAAGCATATAAAATCAATTGCTAGAAGGTGTCGTTGCAGAATGCTAAATCGCTTTTTGGTGACACAATTCGCACTGAGCCCTTCCACCAAATCATTGCTGAATTAGCTTATAATTTTTATTTTGGTCCACAGCCAAAATCACTTCGCATTAAGGTCAGGCAAACATATCTTTAATACGGTTTAAGTCTGTTATAAAATATAACCTCAACAACAGGACTGAACGCTTTAAAAACGCACACCAGTCGAAAAACAGCACAGTTTACCATTGCGGGCGATTTGCTGTTATCTGTTGAAAAATTGCGGCCACAATCTGCGAGTCTCCTTGTCAGATACATTTAGGACTGATTTGACAGGTTTTTCCATCTATTACAACCAGGTTATAAAAATAACCAGAACCCACGGCTTAAGCTGCTTTTCGAAGCAGGGTATGGCTACCGCTTATTTCCAAGCTACAGCTGTTTTTACGTTTTTACGTTTTAGTTCCAGCACTTAAATTTTGTGGCCCGATTCCAGGAATGGAACTCAGGCCCTTTAGATCCGTTGAACATGCCAAGTATAACATGACGTACCAGTTAAAGAGGCAAAAGACAAAACACACATACAAATAAAAAAGTAGAACCATCGGTTTAAAAAAATTCTAACCATTACGATGCATGGAAATGGTCTCAAAAGTAAATTGTAATATTTCAGTAAATATAGATAGGAAAAATAAAAAAATAATTACGTAGCGTGCTAAAAAGAATATATCTTCTTATTCACAACTCTTCTGTATTCTCTTCTATTTCCTCTGCTTAAAAATAATTTAATATTAAGAACTAATACGAATAAAATACTTCGCATAGATATTATAACAATCCTTAACAAGGTTTGTTATAATATCGGAAGATACCAATTAATTCCGACTATAGAACGTTGTGCCCATAACTGCCACAACAAGCTCCCGGTCGGATTACGTCTGTCAACGCACCTGTATTCACAACAAACGGCTCTAATTAGTCACGCTAAGCCATAGGGCCGCGGGCGAAAATATTTACTCGAATCGCAAGCGCTAAGTTATTGCACTATAATCTGATAAACAGAGATCACTCGCTCGAAAATTGTATTATCGACGCTCTAAAGCGTTCACAAGTCGCCGCTTTACGAGGGCAGGCGCCGGGAACCCGGCATGCAAACATAAAAATTCTCTATCGGGACTAATAGGAGCGAAACAAATAAAAGGATACGTAAATAGAAGCGTTGGATAAATTCCACTGGGGCTGGAGTGCGCGTAAATCCGCGCGATTTGTATCTGTGACAGGGGAGTGCGGGCCCCCCGGACCCCTCCGCCCGCATCGCTGTCCCCACTTTAACAATTAATTTGACAGATAATATTTCTACCGCAAACACAATAAGTGGACCAGCTCGCGCTGGTTTGATTTCTTTTCATGTCCTCTATTCTTTATAGTATTATTGCGGATATTTATTACGACCTGTAGGTAGACAAGTTTAACAGTTAAGTCAATAATTATTATAATTCTATACATATGTATACATTTATATATTTGCCTATATTTGTTTATATTTGCTTTATATATTTGTATATATTTGCCTTAACTCAATTTTTTTCACACTAGAAATATTGTTTTACCGCACTTAGCTGTAATCCCTTTTTACTAGAGTATTAATAGACTTTAGTTTTTAAACGTGTTTAACACCGGCAAGTCAAGTTAGTATCTGAAAACCACGGGGTAAAGTTTGCTCTTATGAACTACCGTGTACTAGGCAGCTTGTCGTTGATTACAAATTTAACCCGGCCGCCAATTTGATCGTGTAGTATCAAGTATGCAAATGATATTAAATTAGAAACGCTTAATACCAACTGTGGCACGCGGTTCTGTAAAGAGGTGCAATTACACCAATCAAAATGAAATTTCGCCGCACTAATTGCGCCCGACGTGTTTTATGAGTGCGATTCCTAATCCCGGCACAGGCTGACACTTGTGAGGGCAAACATCCATTTTACCCCATCGCTGAATGAGCCTTATGATATTGGGGTACCTAATGACAAATACTTTTGATAGAATAATGACTATTAGATTTATACAAGCTGACCGGCCATAGATATTTGATAGTTTATATTAGATATAAATTCGAAAAGAAAAGAGACAATTATATGTCTCTTACCCTTTAAATCCTAAGCCGCTAACCATATTGCACTTTAACATTTGGCACTTGCTACACATGCTTCAGATGTACCAACCCACGTGTCATAAAATCTTGACACTACACGTAAGTCAGAACGGAGTTTAATGTGAAACTTTTCAAATTCAAAAATTCATTCAATTCAATAAAAGTAAAAGAGAAACACAGGATATTATAACATGCTGCTGTATTGATTTGACAATTATACGAACGAAACATCCATACTTACACAATGCTGGAAATGCTGGTTGTTAAAATAATAGCTTTTGTTACCTTTGCGTAGCTTAATTGCTTGCATTGAAATAGTGGATGATACCCTAGACACGGCCATAGCATACCTTTTATCATTTATTTATCCAAGATAACCTCGCGAGCAACATCTAACGTTAAAAAAAAAAGAATGATAATTTGTCAAACAAATCTCCTTAAACCCAATCGGGGTCGTAAATCCGTGTAAGCTACATGGTATCAATAGTGGAGCTAAGTACACCGTGCACCTGCGACCACACGCTACCCGGCTCTCTCCAGCCTCTCACCACACTGGTGTACACAGTTAAAAGCTAAAAGCTCGTATTGGTTATTTAGGCTACTTTTGATACTTGAAGTTGATAACTCTAACCAATACGTTTTTTTATATACAATAACATTATGGACTCACACTTTTTTATTGTATTTTTTTTTATTGATAATGTAACAATTTACATTATTGATGAATAATACAATGTTAACGGCTGACTGGCGCAGTGGGCAGCGACCCTGCTTTCTGAGTCCAAGGCCGATTCCCACAACTGGAAAATGCTTGTGTGATGAACATGAATGTGTTTCATTGTCTGGGCGTTTTCTGTATATTATAAGTTATAAGTATTGATGTGTATTTTATTCATAAAAATATTCTTCAGCTATCTTAGTACCCATAACACAAGCAACGCTAACTTTACATTTATTGTTATTATTTTTCTTTTTTAATTTAATATTTACCTCAACTAACTACAGTACAAGTCATGCCCGCGTGGAATGGCGCAAGAATACCGGCTGCATTGCCGCGGTGAACAGCCAGCCTAATCCAAGATTTTTTTGCACTAAAACTCCATGGCACTCGTCCTCTACCTCCACCAAAAATCATACGAATGATTGATCGGAGGAATGTGTCCCCGAACACGAGAATTATAATATATTAGATTCGCCGCAGAGCTACGAGTAGGTTTGTTTATGAAAAATATATGATTGAAGTTAATTTTCATACCAGAACTTTCAAAAATTCGCTGCGTTTCGTTCCTTACAGATTTTTGTGCCATCACTCATCATTTAAATGTCCTAGTAAACAGAAATTTCTTAAAACTTCAACCCCATATTAAATGTATCGGCAGTGGGGTCATCTCTAGTTGGCCGCTAGGCCGAGCAGGGGGTACGGCCCACGAGGCATCGCCTCTTTACCCGGGTTGTATGAGACGAGTCTGGATTGCTATTTACGCAATATGATCACAGATGGCGTCTGGAGTTCATTGCGTCGCGCTATCGGTGTGTTCTCCTAAAATGTATAAGTTCGGTGCGAATTTTCGTACGGCCAAGCAATAATACTATGTAAGTCGTTTACCTAGTATGCACCATTATACGCTCAAACGTTCCCAATTTTTTGAAGGTGTGGATATAGATCACTCTATAACCCACCTTATTATTCCTAGCAGAAGGCTGGAAAATATATATGCTTAAATATATATTCACTAGAGCTCCCTCGCGACTTCGTCCGCGTGTGAGTACACCTTAAAAGATATCTATCTTTTAAGATGTACTCACAATGTTGTCGCGGACTGGTTTTTATAATTTTAAAGAGGAACAATTCCGTCATACTTACTTCAGTCGTTTTGGCGTAACGTTTACTGTTTAGGCATAGCACGCATCGGACTTTTCTCAAAAAGGATGTTTTCAGCTGTTTTTGCAACATTTCTTATTGAGTGGCGTGGTGGAGATGGTAAAATTACACAAGTTAAGCTGGATATTTTAAAATATTAATAATCAAACACTAAAGTATGAATTACGGAAAAAGGCGCGACGTCGACTCGATGAATGTTATTTACGCACGGATCAATAGAAGCGTTTGGTGATCCTAGAGCGGGCCGTTACCTTGGCCAACGAATTAGTTTGGCCATCCTAAGGGGCAATGCTGCCAGTATCGTAGGAACTGTGCCTCGCTGCGGTGGTTTTGAGGACGTTTTAGATTTTATTTAGTTTTAAATAGTTTATTTTAGGTTATATTTATATTTTATAGAAACAATATTACTATAATAAAATATTATAAACTAAACTAAATCATAGAAGTGTTTTAGAGTACCAATCCATCCATACATTATTTTCGTGTAGCTCCAACGGTTTATGCTCATTTAATTGGGCGCTCAAAAATAATATATAGTAGATAATTTATGCTCGTCATCACTGCGGCACTCCTCCCACAACTGCCACAGACCCATTGCCTGTGTGAGATGTGGGGGAAGTCACCCAGCTCGGGACTGCCCGTGTCCCTTGGAGGAGCCGCCGACGTGCGCCAACTGTGGGGAGGCGCACACGGCGAACAATGCAGCCTGCGCGGTCTTCCGTAAGGAGGCCCGCAACCGCCGAGCGGGTACCACTGCGCGCACTTTCACAGTTGCGCGCGCCACCACTGCTGCCACTCTGCGAGGAGAAGCTGACGCACCCGGCTCGCTGACGGCCGCTGCCAACCAACCAGGACAGCAGCAGGGTCGCAAGTGACGCCGCAAGCGTGGCGGCAAGCGCGTCAAAGCGCGCAAGCAGAGCGCGCCACCCACAACGGCGCCTCCCACCACGACATCCTCCGCAACGGTGCAGCCTCCAGCGCAACCCGCCGGACCGTCCAAGCCCACTGTGGTCGCTGCCCCCGAAAGGGGGACGAAGGCGAAGCGAGTGGTAGTACCGCAGTCGGCAGCTCAGCCGGCCCGCGGTCCTTTGGACCCAAGGACGACCCGGGTCATCGGTGCCCTGAACCAGGTCCTGATGGCGATCCAGGAGCAGCGCGACTCAGTCCCGCTTATCCTGGCCTGCATTATGGAGCTCTGCACTGGGTGAGCTCCATATTGCCCTCTGGAACGCCGATGGGCTTTCGAAGCACAAAGCCCATCTTCTCAAGGACCTACTCTCTTAGCGTCGAGTGGACATCGGCCTGATCAACGAGACCCACCTCAGACGAGTAGACAAGTTGAAGGTTCCTCCAGAGAACTCGCCGTCCTTTCGAGTGGAGAACCCCGCCGATGTCGAGCGTCTCGCCACAGACCTCAGCGCGATAATGTCCGCCGCGCTTCGAGAGTCCAGACGCCACTCGGCAACCGCTCGCAGACCACCCGCGCTCCCGGCCTACATCCCGGTCGTCGCGAGTCGTGGCACACCGTCATCGAGTGAGCCGGCGACGACTGTTCTGGCATCCACCGCCTCTGCCGCCGTCTCTCCGGGAAGCCTACTCCAATTAGGCCCCTCATGGCTTGTGATGGTACCCCCCGTTACCAAGCCGAGGAGCGAACGGAGATCTTCGCTGACTTCCTGGAGACGCAGTTTACACCGAACCCGACGTCACTCACGGGCCCACACGCTGCAATCAAGATGCAGCGAGCACTGGACGCACTTCCCACTTGACTAAAGGACTGGCGACTTAAGGTCAACGTGGCCAAAACTCAGGCGATCTCCATTGGACGGTCGGCATGGACCCCCGCACCCCCTCCGGTCTCGGTTCTGGGAGAAACCGTCGATTGGTCCCCCACGGCTAAATACCTGGAGTCACCATCGACAGGGGTCTCTCAATGCGAAACCATGTGAGGAATGTGATCGCGCAGTCGCGCACCGCACGCTACCTCCTCCGTCCCATGTTGGCATCCCACCTGCCTCTCCGTGCGAAGCTGTCCATCTACAAGATGTACGTTCGCACGCGACTCACGTACGCGGCCCCAGCGTGGTACGCGCTGGTCAGCGAGACGGGCCGCAAGTCGCTGCGAGCGCAGCAATCTTTAGCGCTCCGCACCATCTCCCGAGCACCACGCTTCGTACGGAACCAGGTCATCGCCAGGGACCTGTGCATGGAGAGCCTGGATGAGTTCATCCGCCGCCTGAGTGCCTCGATGTTCGCACGCGCCGATGGAGCGCGAGCCCAACACCTGCGGGGCATCGCGCCATACCATCGGCGCCCGCCGGACGTCAGAGGCCTGCCACCTGACCTCTTGGAATTCTAAAAGCTTCCTCGCCGCTGGCTGACGGGCGTTTGCCAACTCACATTGGCAAGCTCGACCTCGCTGAGCGGCGGGCGTAAGCCCCCCCACGGACATTCCAAGTCGCCGCAACACCGCTGATCGCCGAGTCATGACGCAGTTTTGATCGCGCTGCCGCTACTTTTCCCCGGACTTGACTCCTCGGACCCAACGGTCTCACCAAGTGACCCGTCTGTAATCGCAGACGGCGGTGAATACCACCGAAAAGGGCCATCGCCCTGAGCCCCAAACTTGGGACTCCGAGGAAGACTTCGTCATCACTACACCCCACATCATCTCATAATGAAGTGGGGGGGATGGGGAGGATATGATAAGTTGACATTTGACTATTATTACATTGATATAACTGTCAATCTAGCTACTAAAAAGCGTGGAAATATTCTAATGACAAAAAAATTTTTTTGCTAGTTTTTGTGCCCTGTCCCATAGTTTACTTCAAATATGTATCTACTCTAGTATTAAGTAACATAAAAGGTTTATCAGTAATGGTAATCGCAATAGCTACAATAAAACACCCGAATCCCTTTGAAAGTACGATCCAGTCGAAAACGAAGCAATTTAAAAACCAAAATAAGAATCGTATCAGCGCGTTTTTCTTAAAGGAGTCGGCAAGAAACTGCGTTAAAATGATTTAACTCCCCCTAGATAGCGTTACTGTAGAATCCTATTGAGAGCTGCTGGCCCCGAGCCTCCAGCTAATAAACGCTTATCAACGCCCTCATTATCACACCCTTAACATCGCTTTAATGTCTTGCTCTTGAACAAAACATATTTAATCACATTTTTCTCCGGCGAAAACTTTTTAAATTTCATAAATTCCTCGCGGGGCCGAAAGAAAGTGCCGCGCCGTCGCACAAGTGAGCGGATAGCAACTCGATTATCATCGTGCACAAATTATAAAAGGGCGCCAGCATTTTATTATAATCTGTCATTTTTATTACCTCTTTTGTCTGGTGGGAGGCATGGGCCCTGGCTAGTTACCACCCTACCAACAAAATCAAAGTCAAAAATATCTTTATTCAAGTAGGCCCATAGGTGGCACTTTTGATGCGTACATGAGAATTACACGGTAGTGAGATGATGGCGATAAACGCGAACGCGTTTGGAACCCTCGTAGCTTTAGTTTTGTCTGAAAAGAAGTTTGGTCTAAAAAGAAGGTCACAAAAAACTTAGCCGGGTGTTTTGTTTGTTTTCACTATCTCACATTGTCATTTAAAATTATTAGAAGAGCAACCTGGTTAGAGCATTTATTCACCCCCAATAATTCAGACGTGTCGCCAAGAGATTTAGCGTTCCGGAAGGTACCGCGTAGAACGCGGCTATGGGCTCAATAAAACTGCTGTACCCATAACAGCTTAGATCGCTTTCATCTTAAATTGCATCTACACTTACCGCCAGGTGAGATTTCAGTTAAGGGCTATCTGGTAGTGGAATAAGAAAAAAATGGAACCTGACACTTTAGTAGTAAACATTTCTAAGCCTGTGCATAGTGACTTTTCAATAAAGGTAAATTACGAGAATCTATTAACAAATTCTTTTTAAAATTCCTAGCCAGTGGTATTTTTTTTCTTTACTCGACCTGTTGATAAGTGTTGATGCAGTCATTTAACCTGTAATTGGTTTATATCGGGGATCGAACCCGGGACCTTTCATTTAAAACCATAGTACTTACCGCTGTGCCGTCAAATTTAATTACCAGCGGCAATCATAAAAGATCTATGATTAAAAATCTAAATTAATTGAAACACCTTTAGATGAAACTTAAAATGTAGTTAACATTTGCTTTTAAATTTTTTGGTCGCACAAGTACTTAATATTAAACCTATCAAGATAGCAAACGGCGTACCCCAAGTATGGGGTGGCGCAGTTTGCAATACACCACCCTGATCTTTTAAGCCAAACTTCACAAGCTCGTGACACTAAATTATAATATAACACGTCGTAAATTTCGCAAACTATCCGTTCTTGACTTGCGCTGCTTAAAGGTCTTTTGAACTTCGTATTAATAAAGCGAAATTACCTTTGTGTAACGAGGTATATATATATAGTTTAATACAAACTGAGTTTACCTAAATAAAAGATGCACTGTTTTTTTCTTATATTATTAAAAATCTAGCTAGTACATCTATGATTAAATACAATTTATATTACACTCAAAATATAATTTATATTATATTAAATACTGTTTGGTCTTTTATGATTCGCACTTAGTAATTCTCTGGCACGATGCCACAACTGTTCCATGCTATTTGTAAATGCATTAAAAGATTCCAGTCGAGGAAAATAATATATATAGTGATAAGGCCGTCTTTTGTATCCTGCTTCGTTCTTCATGTGTTTGTTCTTTTTTTTTGTCTCGTTTTTCTGAGTGGTGTACAAATAAAGAGTATAAATAAATAAATAAATAAATATATTTGTTTTATTAATCCAAAATTTCATTGCTTTTTATGCGAAAATAGACTAGGTATGTATTGGGTTTTATTTTCATTTAGCCTAAATGTTACTCTATAAAAAAAATATAACTTATTTTTTAGATGGGATATACCCATTTAAAAAATAAGTTAAGCTTAATAATGCTTATCTTTACTTGCTATTTTACTAATGCACACTAATATCACAACATACAAAATTAATTCATTAGACTGTGCTATAACATTTCTGTCCTACTAATTAACCTTTACAAAAATAAAATATAAGCGTACATCATTCTACCGTAAACATGTTAGAATCAACAGAATCTGGTATAAAGGTAGAGATTTACAAAAACGAATGTCCCAGGTGCTTGCATGTGTTGATACTAGGATTTGTGAAGTATTCTTTTGAGCTCATCTCCCCTATGTTTAAATTCAAAATTAAGAGGAAGCCAGCAAACAGTATCGTTGCTGCGGGGAAAAAAATAAAAGGGTGTCGGCGGCAAAGTATCTACTTGTTACCCGTTATACTCGAAGCTACGGCGAAAGAACGGAATTGAATATTAAATGAAATAATTTATGCCATATTTATCATTTTGCAAATGAACAGGCTCACCTTAATGAAACGTTTTATCAAATATTTTTTTATACGCGAAGTTAAAGCATAAACTTGTATAAATTACAATACGTTTCATTATGTTTAGAAACAAAAAGGCTTCAAATATTTTTAAGTTAAGACAAAGACATAAGACATAACATATAGCTTTAAATCTTAAAAGTAATTTATAAAGGTTATTTTCATACGCTTTAAATTTTAAAATACGAATCAATAAATCAAAATAAACAATAGTTTTCAGTAAAGCTAGCAGTAAATATGAATTATTGGAATTTTTGAACGTTTGGCGAGCCTTTAAATTAGAAAACTCCAATTTGCTGAGCTCCAAATTCAAGACTCACTCATTAAAGGGTTATGATGAGATAAAACGGGAATAAGTAGCTGAGATGCGTGTTTCTGCAATATGTAGTTATTTGTAGTTAAGAGTGTTAAAATTTGAATGCCATAGAGAATCAGGACCGTGTATTACAGGGCAATATGAAACGGTTTAGGCTGTGTTCACATTACCGCACGGCCGTCGTAAATCAAGTAGGATCAAGCGCGGGCTATCAGTGACGCCGACCTGCGTCAACAGCGTCCGATGACACGTCACCGCTTAATGAATTGCTGTTTGCACGCATCCACCGGCTCCATCTTTGTACATTTACCAGGTTGTTGTTTACCTTGCTGACACACATTATTTATTAATTTATTACTACAAAGGATCGCGAGGTCTTGGGTTCGATTCCTGGAAGTGGATAAACATTGTTAAGTATTGAGTTTTTCGGCCAAATAATAGAATCTTTGCTCTAATATTTTGTACTCCAGGTAACTTAATGGCGATTTTAATAAAGGTCAACCTGAAAACATTATTTGGTAGAATAGATTAGAAAATTAAATAAAACATCAGGCAGGTAAAAGTGCGGGCAGGGAGGGATCTTCGTTAAGGTTTAATTAAATCGTCCTCAACGGCCTCTCGCGTTTTAATTCCACCGTTATTAACGCTGTTAAAAAGTGAGCACCCAGAACATCGATAGGTATGGAGGGGCCATTAGTACTATAAAAAGTTTTTATACAGCCTTTTTTTCGTTAGGTAAGCTAGCTAAAGATTGTACAGGTTTGAATATTTTAGCGTGGTACCTACCTAGCAGTCCGATATTTTTTTTCTAAATCCATAAGGCTTTAGACTCATGGATAACAGGATGTACAGTTAAAACAAAGATATAATGCTATGAAGGCTTCAATTGGCTCTACAAACCAATTCAATAACGTATCTATATCTCTTGTAATTTTATTCTGATACTGTATGTAGGGGCTTTTATTTATTTATTTAAACATCTTTATCGCACAATACAGAAACACATTAATAAAAGGCGAGCTTATCACTAAAACTGATCTTTTCTTTAGAAATATAACCCAAAGGAAGTCAAGATATGTTATATATAAATTTAACTGACTGAAAAAATGACACTGACTATTTTTAACCAAGATAGTACATCCTTGGGTCTTAAGTAGTGTACTGACTCTGTATCTACTGTATTGCGGTTGTTAAAGAATGCCTACATTTACAGAATACATATTTTTTTACAATACCGACTCCATGGTTCGTCTTTGTCAAGTGACGGCGCAGACGAGTGGCCGCGGCGTTTCCGCAGAGGAACACTCGCGATAAGACGGCGCTCATCGTCCTCATCTCCCCTCGCCCGACTCACGATCCAACTGCATCCCAACTGTTTGGATTTTAATATTACACTTAAGTGTTGTTTCTAAAGACGTACCCGGTTAAGTACTAATTTGTCCAAACTTGAAACGGCCTTAACATTTCTACCTTTCCTTTACCGAAATTCTTAAATGATTTCATTACAGAGAGGAACTAGAAATTGTTGTTTGCTATTTAGGATAATGCAAACAGGTCCGATGACGACGATTATCGTCAGTTTAACTATTGAAGAGTTTTTTTATAATAATAATAATTGACGGATCCAACAGATGGCCAGTGGAAAAGTATCGCCTATAAACAGAGCAAACGTATCGCAGAACATGCAAGGACCACGTCCTGGATCGTGCTGCCCTATGTCCATCTCACCTGACTCCCCACACCTTTGAGAACATTGTGGCATGGAAAACTTCGTGCGGGTTTCCTAGCGATGTTTTCCATGCCTCAGAGAGTTAATAAGTTGAAAAGTTAGACGTGCTGGGATTCGAACTTGGCCCCCCGAAAGGCAAATTGAAGTCCTAAATTACTATGAATATTGTAATTGGCTACTACCTTTTCAAACTTCTTAAACCTTTAGAATTTATTCGGTTTTATAAACAGAACTATGTTACCTTTGTACGTTTGTAGCTAGTCTAAATATTACATATCTATCTACGATTAACGTATGTCGTGTGAGGGGAACATACCCCTTATAGTCTGAGAGCTGGCAAAGTTGCCACAGACAATGACTTTTTTATTACTACTAGTTAACCCTTAACTACAATCCCTATTTATGATACGTCATGATACAGTCTGAGATGGTAGCGGGCTCATCTGTAACGTTAACCAGTTATAAGCGGTGATAGCCTGGTGGGTAAGGCTTCTGCTTTCCCTAATGGGGATCGCGTTCGATCCCGGCACAAACCACTGACATTTCGGATTTTTGTTCGTTTTTAATTTAAGTAATTAAAATTCAACTTGCTTTAACAATGCGAGGAAACCTGCATGCATGTGAGCTCTCCATAATGTTCTCAACGGCGTGTCAAGTCTACTAATCTGCACTTGGCCAGAGAGACTGCAGCCTTAACCCCTCCCGTGCCCAATAGTGGGCCGTTATTGGCTTGATGATAATGATATAGATTATATAAAAACCATACCCCTAATCCGTTTCTACGCGATTTCGTACCAGAACGCTTAATCGCTTGGCAGCACGTCTTCGTTAGTAGACTAGAAACTAGCCACGGCTGAAGCCTCCCGCCGGACCAGACCTCCCCTCAGAATTGTCCCCGCCAGTGATCCAATCCGGTACCTCCCACTTATAAAGCATAGCGCTTATCACTGCGCCAGTAAGGTGAACGAAATTAACTAAGTTTTATTTAAAAACATACTTAGGATGTGTTTTAGGAGGGTATAATACATATATTCAATGAACTCGTCTGTGTGTACAGACGTCCTGTGCCTGTCTGTGTCGGTGTGTCACACCAAAATGGCTGAAGCTATTTGGATTTCGTTAGGTTTAGTTTTTTTTGTAAGGGTTGAATACTAACAGGTTGCCACCGAAAAATAAACGAAAATAAGTAAATAACGAATTAAATATGGTTTTCAGAACTGCTTCAATGTGGCTGGGCATCAAATAGTTTGATTAATAAAATAGTGTGCATAGTGTAGTTGGAAGGGAATGAGGACTTTGTATTGCTTTATGTGGGCCAACGAGCTTTGAAATTTTCAAATATGGTACTAACAACCAGTTTTAATTTATGCGTGTAATATTTGAACCTGATGATATTAAAGATTGTCTAAATGAAATTGGTAAATTGACGAAATTTCAGCTCCCGTACTATAAAGTCCAGTCTAGTTCGAAAACAATTTGACGCACCCTCCTAAAACACATGCAAGTATCGATCTATTATCCTAGATTACCTACGTACCTATTACAAAATGTAATGCAAGACGGGCGCGATATTGATTGAATAAATATAAATATTTCATTAATAGTTCTGCGATATTAAATACTTCGCGAAACGCTGTAAAAGTGTCCTCGTTATAATAAATGCACCTATTTGCAAAATGGTGGGTTACAATAATAGTAGACCAACTTTAGCTAATAAAGTAATTACCCACTTTTATATTAAAATTACTCGTTTAGACGATACAAGTTTTATTCAATTGAAGCAGAAATAATTCATGAAGATATCGATTGCTGCGTTCTTTATTAAATGAACGGTTTCGTTCAAATAGTTTGCGCGCTATAAAAGTCGCGTGGCACTGTCTAATGAAAACTAATGTTTCGGCTACTGCAAAGACTCGGCAGATTTTGTACACCCAAGGTTTATATTAGTACGTCGCGATTGGGACGATTAAGATAACTAATGTTAAGTATTATGATTTTAAATTTTGACCACTTCCCTAGCGCAAAGGTGAGCGCTGGTCTTATAAGCGGAATCGCGGGTTCGATACCCGGCGGATGAAATTTGGAATTTATAATTTCAGAATTTTCTCTGGTCGGGTCTGGTGGGCTTCGGCCGTGGCCTTTGTACCATTCTACCGACACTTAAATAAATATCCTACGACAATACACACAGCGCCATCTACGCCCAATCTAAGCGTAGCTTGTGTAGCTTGCGTTGTAAGATGAAAAAATACATAAATACTCATAATTTAAATACTCATAATCATCTAAACTAAACTAAACACTCAGACACTGAAAAACATTCATGTTCATCACACAAACATTTTTCAGTTTTGGGAATCGAACCCAAGGCCTTGGACTCAGAAAGCAGGGTCGCTGAGAAATCGGCCGACAAAAAAACGAAACAAAGACGTGCCACTAAGCGATTTAACGTTCCGGTAGGTACGATGAAGCATAATACCGATTATGGGGTATGGGTTTAACATTAAATAAAGCTATACCCGTAACAGGTTAGCCTGCTACCATCTTAGACTGCATGATCACTTACCACAAGGACTGTTTCTTTTCCTTACAACTGAAGTAAAAATTACCTATAGTGTATTAATGTAAGAAAGCGTGTTCTATGCATGTATTGTGCAATACAATGCACATTAGTTCAATGTATGTAGGTATATAACGTAGGTTTTGAGTTCAATAAATGACTTACTTTTGCATGTTTAATTAATTTCGCATTAGCCCACATCCCTGATAATTAAACTGCTAATCCACCCATACCGTGCTGGCAACACAAAAACAAATTGATACCAAAGACAATATTGATAATTGTTTGGTTTGTATCTTCGTTGAGTTTTGCAAAGGAATAATTTTGTGCACTCTTTTTTTACAACTGGCAATATATGACAAAACGTCGTAAAACATCAACAGAGAGCTGTCAAAATTGCGTGGTGGTTGTTCGTGTGACTGATGTAATATTTTTTAGTGCAAAGTTGATGTAGCGGTATGTCAATACATTATGAACAATACCCAAGTAATAGTTCTTATTGTAACTGGACATGCAATCATCCGTGATATTCGCTTCTGTAATAACCTAATTACGAATAAACATCGGTTGTACTTCGTGTGTGACGTTAACGAATGTGCAATGGGCTCATGAATTTCCTATTCTTACCGCGCAGTTTCTAAGACTTTATCAAAAATGGCAGGGTCCACTTTACCGGAAAGGGTAGCACAGATTTACTATACGTATGGTCTCTTCTGTTCCTCGTACCCTTATATAGCTATCAGTTTAGCACTCTCAGTTGTTCTATTATGTTGGTGAGTAGTGCTCTACTGTTTTATACGATTTAATGATCTATTTTTATATATATTATTATTACAACACATTTGTATCCAGTTTTTATAACTAGAATCCACCTTAAACGACGGCAATGTGACTACATTGCCGTCATTTAAGCGGTTTTCCTGCAGTAGTGAAATATTTTCATTAAGCAAAAAGTACTTAAACATGTCATCCATGATGCCAAATTTCATTCAAATCAGATCAGACATTTTGTATGATTGTGCAATTAACACAAATGTCCTAATCTCAACAAACTTTCACATTTACAATATTACTGTGATAACATTTAGTTAATCTTAGGACAGGTTTGTAAACACTTGGCTTTTAAACAATTAACAAAATAAACATTATTATTACCAGTGTTTAAAATAAGAAATCAACAAATTTACAAATCACATCCGTCTTTATAAATACATAAAAACTTGCATAAAATAAGCTGCAGATTTGTTGGGTGCTTATTTTAATGAAAAGACATATCAAGATTATTATAGCTAACTTTTGAAAATAAATTGTTTAAGACTTACCCAGTATGGGGCAGCTTGGTGTGTCTATGCTGTAAAAACCCTAATTCCCAAAAGTTCCTCTCTCATACCGCTGCATTAGTAGATTAAAAGACAGAAAGATTAATGATGTGTATTCCTTCTAAAACTACTATCTGTATTTATGTTACAGCTATCCACTACTGAATGTACCGTTACCTGGAAATATACCGACTGTTGTAAACATGCATCTAAATAATCCTCAAATGAACCCTGACTGTAATGGAAATAATTGTCCAATGACAGGTATGAATAATTTGATATTAAACTACTTTTAATATATAGGTTTGTGGTAACTACTAAGCTCTTAAACCTATAGACCCTAACTTAGGGATAAGTTATTTATTTATTTATTTATTTAACTCTTTATTTGTATACCACAACATTTAAAATATAACAAAAACAGAAACATCGAAAGAAGTAGTAATACAAAAGGCGGCCTTATCGCTTAATAGCGATCTCTGCCAGGCAACCTTAGAATTAGGAAAAAAAAAGAAGAGGAGAATAGACTGCTGGTGGTACAAATATTAAAATACATACATGCAAATAACTACATGCTAATACATAAACTAGTGTGCACAAATAGATAAAAAGTAAATAATATAATAAATAAATAAATATAAAAATAAACTAATATATATAATAACAACACTTACATAATTAAATACTTTAACATACAATAAATGAGTAAGTACATATATACATACTATTAAAAGTCGTTTACAATATAATGGGCCTTAACTGCTCTTTTAAATATCGCCAGTGATTTGGATTGTCGTATGCTCAATGGAAGCGCATTCCACAATTCTACAGCTCGTACGCTAAACGAACGCTTATAAAATTTTGTCCTATGATAAGGCATACACAGCGTCAGCGCACGGCACGATCTTACACCAGATTGCTCACCAAGAAAAGTGAACTTCTCTTTTAAATACGAGGGAGTATTTAGATGAAATAACACACAGTACAGAAGAGAAAGTACATGCATATCCCGGTGACGACGAATAGGAAGCCACTTGAGTTTTTGTCGAAATTCGGAAACATGGTCATATTTGCGAAGGCCAAATATGAACCGAATAGCAAGATTTTGAAGACGCTCAAGTTTATTAAGCTGATCCTTGGTCAGATTAAGAAAGCTTGCATCCAAGCTTGCAAGTTAATAGATAGTAAATTGCAATCTGTGTATAGCTTTTGTTAAGGTTCAGTTTGGGCATTCCTAGGATAAAAAGCCTGCTTGTCCTGTGACATATGGTAAAAATAATCACTTAGAGATCATTTACAACACCAAGTATTCAAATCTAATATTTTATTGCTCACAGATTTCAAATTACATGTTACTATAATTTATTTTCATCTATATATTATTACCTAATTTAAACATCAAATAAAATCGATTTCTACATTGTGTTTAGGTGCAAACAGGTATAACTTATAATTTTCTACTTGATTTTTTTATGCCAAATATTCATACATTTGTTTATACTCTTCATTTTATTCTGTTTGAATAATGAAATAACAACTTTAGTATTATTCAAAAAGTATCTTCGTAGATCTTTTAAATTATTTATTATTTTGCAGTCAGGTAAAGAAAATATAAAATTATAACAAAATATTTCATTGCAGGATTACCATTTCAGTTAGACCTATTACATAATGAAACACATAAACTTCCCTATGTTTGGGTGAAGGACAAACCATTGCTCTATATACATCAAATAATAATTAGAATCGGTAAGTATAATTTTAATATACCTCAAATTCATTCATTAATTAACCTTCTTTCATCTTTGTTGAATTTATGTTTTGAACAAATATACTTTTGCATGGTAAAGGTATGTTGTGTTCTTATCATAGCAACATATTCTGGTCAGAAAAGCTAGCTCTGTGCCAAATTTTATAAATATTGGTAAAGCTGCATAGCTGTTTAATGATAATAAACAGTCAAGCACATTAGAATTAGTAATGATTTTCAGTGTCACAATCATTCATTTTCATACATATACATATGTATATTGCAAAATGAATGATTGTGGATCATGGAATTATTATAAAAGTTTATTAAATTGTATACTCTTTTGTAGGTTCCTGTTTTTATTCACTTATTTAATTTGTTTTTCAAGGTGTCTCTCCGTGGAATAACAATCTTAAAATGTGGGATGCTTTTCGAGCCCCTCTCCAAGAAGTGTTTAGATTATTAGAAACTATTCGCAATCATGAAGATGCTGACACGTAAGTTAAAATTACCTTCAAACACATCTTTGTTTCCAATTTTGAGTTGAGTTTGAAATGTACATTGTAAAATCAGATTTGTTTACATTATTAATATGCAACTGCGCCTCTAACAATAAATTGATGAAGTATTTTTATTATGAATTTTGCACTTGCGAATCATGCGTATTATTAAGCATATGCATTAGACAGTCATTTCAATATGTGTTTTAGGTTGGCACTTGCAATAAATGATTATGAATATGTATGCCTTAAATGCAGTCTGTATTTTTTTTACTTGGAAGTGGCAGCAGCATCTCAAAAGTAACTAAAACATAAACTGCTTGTAAATAATCATATTCTCAATAATCATTTAATAAAAAAAAAAATTTTGTTTATTTTAATACTACAGGAATATTTGTTTAGTTGTGATAATGCTATTGAACCTTGTTAAAGCTAAAAATCGCTTAGTGGCAAGGTTTTGTCGGTAGGGTGAGCAAACATACCAGACAAGATCAAATTTAAAAATTATAATTTCTAATAATTTTAAATAGATTTTGGATTACAATTATATTATGATGTACTAATATAATTATTAAAACATTTTAGATTACACTTATTCAGTGTGTGTACCTAAAATTAATTGCTGCTGATTATTTTATCCAATAACTGAAATATTGGTTCTATTGCGAAACTTGTGATTGCAAAATTAAATATTGTATTATATTGTATAGACTTTAAATAAAATAGAAAGGTAACAGTGAAAAAGCATTGCGATCCCCTACTTATTATACATTTGGAAGTCAAATCGGTTAACTTTGTACATGCATATAAAACGGCGATCACGTTACGTTACCTACCCCCTGGTATGTTTTGGGTTTCGGTTGGAAACTCAATCAGCCAAATTTGAAACCAGCTTGGTCTGATAAAATCCAATTTTAAACCAGTGAATGCCTGAAAGAATTTATTGATGTATTTTTGATGTATCAATGTTGTATATAAATAAAGCTGATAATACCCAAGCACTATCAGCATTGTCCATCTTTCAGTCATGACTCAAACTATTTGTTCTACGCACCTTTATCCTAATATACGTTAGGTTTATGATGGCACCTTGTTGACAGAAAGGAAACCCTATTGCAACACTGTTACCAAATTGAAGGCATAAAGCGAAAGGACAGCAAGGCAAGTGTGGAACGTGTGTTGCCAGAATACAGCTGCCTTCTTCTCTCACCAGCTAACCTCTGGCAACAGAATCTTCAATCATTTTCATTAGATGCCAACATAGTCAACACCGTGTTTAATTACCAGGTTAGTTTGAAACAATTGGGTTTGATTTTATGTGGTAATCATACTTCTAATTTCTCTTATTCAAAACCAATCTATCTACAGCCAATCAAGTCAATGGTTAATTATGAGAGATTTATTTTTTTACATGATGTTATGATGACATCAGTATAGATTTATTTTTCATTATCATATGTTATTTCACACTGTATTGCTATCAAAGTATAATATGTACAATAAATATGAAATCTAATCAAATCATTTGACAATCAATTAAATATTTCTGAAGATGGCACGTTATTTATTAAATTATTTTATGAAACCTGTGTAAATAATTATAAGTTCTCGTATTACATAGAATCTCCAAAAAGGCAAAGTGTCCATAGCGGAAATGGCGTTCGGTATGCACCTGCGTGACACGGGAATTAAACGATATCCGCTACGTGCACGTCCCCGAGTCCTGCAATACGCCGTCACCATATTTTACCGACACGCGGACCAACGGTAAATTTTAACTTTTTTTTAATTCCACTATAAGTTAGCCTGCAATCTAACCTTGTGGTAAGCGACGATGCAGTCTAAGATGGTAGCGGACCAACCTGTTAGGGAGTATGGCAGTCCCAATCGGTTTCTATGCGATATCGTACCGGAACGCTCAATCGCTTAGCGGCACGTCTTTGTCGGTAAGGTGGTAACTAGCCACGGCCGATGCCTCCTACCAGACCAGACCAGAGAAAATTCAGAAATTGCCTCTGCCGGTAATAGAACTCGCGATCACCCACTTAAATTCACAGAGCTAACTGTTCCGCCAGGGAGGTCATCAAATCTATTTATAACAATATCTACATATTACAAGTTTATTTAACTCGAATTAATTTAAGGAACTCTGATATATATATTTACAGTATATAAGTAATATGCAGATGTTCTTTGATAGTTTTTTCTTTTGAATACGGTTGTTGTAAATTTTATAAGATTAAGGATATATATAAATTGCCCGATTTAATCGTCCGCGTTTATTGCTCTTCTTTACAAATCCCATAGGAACCGTTTGTTTTCTGGGATAAAGAGTAGCCTATGTTGCTATCCGACCGTTCAACTAACTCTGTGCCAAAAATCAAGTTGATTGCTTAGTTAGGGCGTAAAGGAAAAACAAACGAAAACATTTTCAGATTTATAATAATAGTAAGGATATCGTGCATTTTAAGCAATTAAAATATCACTTGCTTCAACGGTGAAGGAAAACATCGTGAAGAAACCTGCATGCCTGAGGGTTCTCGATAATTTTCTCGAAGATGTTTGGTGTCCACCAATCCGCACTGGGCCAGCATGGTTTACTACGGCCTTAACCCCTTCTCACTGTGAGAGGAGACCCGTGCATTGCAGTGATGAAGATGTATGATGATGATAATGATGATCACAATCGTCTCTCTTGTTTAAATGAGGAATAATTTTACACATTGACAAGTTAATTACACGTGTTGGATTATTTAGCGATTGAATAGTCGGCCCATAAACATATCGTGATTTAAAAACTATGAACTTTAAGAGGCTTTTTCTGATATTATCCCATTACCCATTCAAAAAATCTAATATTAATGTAATTTTATGCATTATTTCAGTTACATCAACTCACTGTCGAAAAAACTAAGGGAGATTTACCCACTGTATCAAGAAACATCTCAAGCACATTCGGAAGAAATGACTCTAGTTTATTACCCCGGACAGTTCAATTACCATGAGCTGATACCTCTAATGATTGCCTTTGTTGGATTATTTTTATACGTTTACTTCTCTGTGCGAAAAATTGAATACATAAAATCCAAACTTGGACTGGCTGCCTCGGCTGTACTGACAGTAGCTGGAAGTCTATCGATGTCTTTGGGACTGTGTTTTTACTTCGGATTCTCATTGAGTTTACAAGGAAAAGAAATATTTCCTTACCTAGTGATAATTGTGGGACTCGAAAACATCCTTGTATTGACGAAGAGTGTGACGTCAACCGACTCCAGGCTCGATGTTAAAATTCGACTCGCTCAAGGCCTAAGCAAAGAGGGTTGGTCGATTACCAAAAATTTACTCACGGAAATTACCATTCTAACAGTCGGTCTGTTTACATTTGTGCCGTTCATTCAAGAGTCTTCAATATTTATGATTGTCAGCCTCATTTCCGATTTCTTCATTCAGATGGCGTTCTTCGCCACAATATTAGGCATTGATGTGAGACGAATGGAATTCTTTCCCGATCAAAATTCAAAGTTTTATCTTAAAGACTACTTTAATGCAAACAATGCTTTCAACTGGCAATTCAATACGGGGTATTCAGAAGAGACAAATATTTCTCCGCAAAGAATGACGAAGTCCAAATCACATCCGAGATTGAATGGGTTGGCTCAGAATAGTCCCACGGATGTAGTAGCCAAGAGAAACTCTAGTCCGGGAGGACAAGACCAGAGAGTGCCCAAACGAATAAGGCTTGTCAATATGTGGGCAAGGACGAGGTTCTTTCAAAGAGCTTTTATGCTATGGAGACTTGTCTGGATTTCTATGATCGTTTATAATTCCGGTGTGGTGGACTACTTTATTGCGCCGGCGGAAAAATCTGATGTTAACGCGGAACACCGTCCGAGTAAAAACACAATAAGCGAATGGAGAGACAAACAGTCACTGAGTATGGTATACAACAACAGTGCCCGGCAGCCTTTAGTGTTCTCGCCCTTACTGGAAACTACCGCGTCGGATAAAACAGTTGTAGAAGCAAACGATACCATTTTCCTGAAGCATTCGCCTCATTACCGGACGTCATCACGGTAAGATTTTAGAATTAACTAGCTTTTTAACCAAATAAATTTACATAAATATATTTTACGTTTCTCTCCGTCTATGATCAAAAATCAAGTTTATTGGTTGCTCAGTTAGGGCGTGAATTAAAGACAAACAGACAAACTCACTTACGCATTTATAATTTTTCACCTCTTTAATGTTGTGACACTATTTGTGTTTTGTGCACAAATCAATAGTATCACTGCGTCTGGTCCAGTGCAGTAATAGCCCAGTAAGTACAGTGGCGGTACTACCATACAAGCCGAAAAGCCGGGCTTACGTTACAATAAATATATCTCGACTATTCCGAAATGAAATTAACAATATAATTGAAACTTGATAGTAATGAGGATATAAATACAACCCACTACAGCCGAACTATCACTATCGCGCTCTTCGCGTGTCTTCGTACGCGATCGGAGGTCCCGCTTTGTCTCGCTCAACACTCATTTGTCTATGTATTTAGCAGAGACAATCTAGATTATTTAATAATTTAGTATGGAGATCAAACGCCAGATTGCGTTAAAAAAAGTTAGTAAAGATGACAAGCGAGCGAATTGAAACAACTTCACGCGTGTTATTATTTGTTTTACAACTAGTAGACACTTGACAGATTCATGATTATTGATTAGTTAGGAGTTTATTATTGTTTTTTTGAGTTGAATAGTGCATTTTACTGGTTTGTTTTCTTATAAATTGGAGTAAATATTGTTAAATATGACCTCAAATTGGGTACAAATTGTTTCTGTGGCGAAATCAAAAAATAATTGACAAAGAAGAGGTAAATATTTTTAATTTATTAAAAAAAAAATACAGCTCACCCAGCTTCACCGAAACCTACGCCAGACTTGTGTCTTTCTCATACTAAGCTCATAAAATACATCCTAATTGATCTGTAGAACTCTGTTTGATGCTCCCATTCTAACAAATTGTTTGTTGGTATTGCAAAAAATCCAAACTTTCCATGTATGTTTATTGTTTTATAATTTAAAAAAAAATATCAAAGTGAAAGTAACGAAAAGATCATTAGAAATGTAAGAACAATGGATTTTGGTAGATAGATGTTTTGATGTAAAATCATTTTTCATATTCACGGTAGACTGTCGCCGTACCATTGGTCGTCGATTCTCTCGCAATACAACGAATCAGTTGCGGGGCGGTACGTGGTCGTACTTCCTCCGGTGTTGGTCAGCCATCGCGTTGGGCCGGAGCTAGCCACCGGGCTACGTCATCCGGACGAACGTGACCCGCCACCGTTACGTTGGCAAGCACTTGCTGCGGCTTTGGATCCTATTGATATATTGCCTGGTGAGCGAAAACTCTACTTCTTTAAAACTGACCTCTCATTATTTCCACAGGAAAAAGGACAGACTGTTGCCTGCCACTTAATGAAAATTAAGCTTAATTTGCTATACTCCGCGAAAAGATGGAGAATCCGCTTAATGTCATTTATAATCTTCAATCTTTACGCTCCACACGAAATAGATCTTAGGCAATGTACTATCTACACAGGTTTCGCCCCGACACCACAGCATCCTCTGTTGACTTTACAATCAATAATTGTTAGGTCAACCTCTCCTGAGGATGCTCCGGTTTCGTACCCTCTGTACATTGTCGAAGATCCGTTTGGTGTAGAGTATATAGATTGTACAAAATTATAAATTACACCATACAGATTCTCCTATATTTCGCGGAGTATTGCAAATTAAGCTTAATTTTCATAATATATCATAGAATTCCACAAAGTAACGCCTGCTTCTATCCAGTGATGTCACTTTGTTTTGGTCTCCAGTGACAATTTCCAATTTATCGCAAGTTCAATTTGTTTTCGCGGAGTATAGAAAATTTAGCCTAAAGTCCATTGGTTAAGCAATTGAGATAAACTAAATGTTCTATGCTACGCCAAAAAAAAGGAGCATCTGTACGGTAATAACACCGCACAGATTCTCCTTTTTTTATAATAGCTTCTAACTTTACACTCCACAGCAAACAGATATTCGGCAATGTACATTGACAAACCGGAGCATCCTCAGGAAATGTTGACTTATCAATTGTTTATTGTAAAGTCAGTAGAGTAGGCTCTGGTGTCGGAGCGAAACCCGAAAATAAAATATAGTATCTTCAAATTTTATTGTATTAGTATATATAATTTTGTTAGTATTTAGATATATTGAATATCCTTAGTAGTAATTATGTAGTATATTGTATCTTTATTTGACCTATACCACAATTAAATCATGTTACTCAAATCCTGGGGTAGCTGGAAGAGATCTCTTATAGAGATAAGCTTTCCTTTGCACTCTTCATGTATCTTATGTTCACAATCACAATTTATTGTACAAAAATAAAAAATAAATAAATAAATTTCCCTGCTTTAAGCGGAGTATAGAAGTTAAAATTCAACGATCGCAGGTTAACAAAATTGATGTTATAACTTAACATGTTCGGGCTACAATCGGCCATTCTATTAAATTCCATTTAAATAGTAATAATAAACATATGTCAGAAAAAAAGGTATCAAAATTGGGAAAATTAAGCTTAATGTTCAAGTAGGTAAGTGTATCAAGGAATTCGGATTTCCGCAAGTAAACCTTGCTTCTATCCAATATTTAAATCCAGAGCCTTGCTAACTAAAACTAAGTAACTAACTAAAAATCTAACAATCAAATGAATCGCGCCTTATAATACCATGTCAAAATATAGTTTAATCTTAATAATCAATTTTCCAGAGTTCGAATTGATCGATACGAAAAATCAAGCGCATCAATGGGGAAAAGGCCAGGAGCTTCCAATCTATCCCACAACCCCAATGGAGATATTGCTGCTCGCCATACTCTGCACCATCAGCATAGCTGTCATCGGTTACATGATGGTGGTTCTTTATAGGTAAAGCTATCTACGTTTATTAAAACTTCAAAAAATAAAATAGTGCACAAAAGGTTTATCGCAGATTAACCGTCGCTGATTCTTTTATACATCAAGGAAGTGTGAGGTATTCAGGCTTTGTTAGAATCTAATACATCTTGTATTTATCTATTATATAATATCAAAGCTCAGCTTATCCGAAATGTTCATGTTCTCTATATAGTGTCTATATTCTCTTTGGATTGATTATACTTGCATTTTCATGGAAAAAATTTCTGGCCCTAAAGTCATTCCCCATACTAATTTCTGGATAGAGCACAAAAGATCCTGGAGGGTCGAAGTGCATCCGCTGAAGCGGGCCTCATTACAAGTTAGATAATTTCTGGATATCTGACATACACACTTTTATGCATAAGAGGCATAAACAGCCGTTTTACTCTGCTTAAATTTCGCATATACCAACACTTATAGAGAAGTTAAATGTATTATTACCACCAAAGCTACGCTAGCTAAGTAAAGCTATGAAAATGAAGCGAATCAAATTAGTTCCTTTTCATCCATCTCTGGCTATATAATTAATTTAGGTTATCATAGTCTAGTTATAGAATCAAATTGAGATTTGGTACGTTAATAATTATTTAATATGAATACAGATGCATTTGTTCGAAACACTATGCGGAATGGCGCGCCTCGTGGAACGAAGATAGTGAATATAAGAGGATTATTGAAAATGAACCAGCTGTTCAGGTAAACATATACAGCTTACACGTGTTATTACCCAAGACGGATTGTAGACAGTGTAGTTTGGCAGTAGAGATTATGGTTTTTTTTTCTAAGTAACTGTAGTGTAGCTGGCGTATTATATGGGTCCCCGGACGAGCTCTGGACACAGGGTGGCACGTTGCAGGACGTGTTTCTCGCGTAAGTGTTTTCCTTATATAGTCGATGGTTTTCAACTTACCATCAGGTTTTCAACTTGCCATCCACCGTCAATTATAATATATATGTATATATATACTAGTTGTACCCTGCCACGCTTCGCTGTGGCACATTTTTATGGAATGTTTGAGAAATGAGAAACAAAACAAAGAATACATTACATATAAGTTTAATTTTGCAATATTTGTGGATATACAATTTTTTTTAATTTTCCACTGTCTGCGTAGATATAAAGACTCGCGGATATGTGACTGATGCAAAATATAGATAAAAACAATCCTTGATGCGGATTAAATATGCTAAAATTTCATATCGATTGGTGCAGAATTTTTTGAGTTTTTGAAACGTACACAAACCAACATAACATTTATATATATATAGAGATAAATAATGATAAATAAGATGAAATAAAATTAATATTTTAAGCAATTAAAATATCATTTGCTTCAACAATGAAGGAAAACATTGTAAGGAAACCTGCATACCTGAGAGTTGTCCATAATGTTCTCGAAGGTGTGTGAAGCCCACTAATACGCACTGGGCCAGCGTGGCGGACTACGGCCTTAACCCCTTCTCATTGTATGATGATGATCATGAGGAATAATTTCCGTGTGAGCTGAATTGCGCTTATACGCAATAACTTCTCTTATTATTGACAAAAAAAATAACTAATGTTTATATTAAAAAATTAAAACCTCGCCGTTTATACACACGACGCCTTATGGTTACATAATCTATTAAATAATTCTGTTATTTGCAGTTGGTAATGGAAGCAGTACCTTTAGTAGTGGCAGGTCACAGTCAAGAAGTGGAATGTCTTGTGACAGACGGTGAAAAAGTAGTCAGTTCGTGCCTTCAAGGTAACATCAAAGTGTGGGACTCGCTCAACGGAGAAATCATCACGAACATTGACCGCAGCGCGTAAGTGTGATTATTAAAACCTAGTGCGCATGAGGTTTCCTTAACGCAACGCGAGAATTATGGCCACGTTCAGGTTTCCGAGGTATCAAACTTTTGTACTGTTTTTGGTAACGTGTTAAGAACATATACATAACCTCTATTGGCGTGTTGCACATTGCTGAGGTGCTATGCGTTGCGTTCCGAAAGAAGCCGATTGACCTTTTTTTAATATCTCAACAAATTCCGAGCAAGTGGGAGAGAATATCATTAATATGTAAATGATTCTTCAATTACTTTTTAGTCTTTAGGAAACCAGGACGTGGCCGCCATTTTGGAAAAAAACAAAGTCGTTGGACTGTAGAAAAGCCAAGCTCCATAATAAAATCTTTAAATCCTTCACTGTTACGTCAGGCCATTACCAGTCCTCTACAGGGCACGGATCTCCTATAAATTGAGATGGACTTAGGCCGTAGTGCACCTCACTGGCCAAGTGCATATTTGTAAGCTTCATATGTTACATTAAAGCCTAGAATTTAGTAAATTATAGTGAAGTTCGAGAAAAGCCCCGGCCAAAATAGAAATTATTGGAAATCTTTTTGTTCAAAATAAGACTTTTTTTATCAGTAACTAGCTGTTGCCCGTGACTTCGTCTGCGTCTGATTTTGTTTTTTGATGTGGCGTTCAATTTAGTTGTAGTTCTAAAAAAATTTAAAGTATTCAGTATCGCTAAGCCTTAAATGAGGGGTTTGCTGCGGTCTGCATAAGAGTTCTGTCCTCTAGTACCAACCACATTCAGATCTACACAAAGTTTAGACACAATTAAACACATATTATAACCTTTGTAGTACAAAAATAATTATTTAAATCGGTTCTAATTTGTCGGAGTTATGGTGTAAAATCGGCAAACACTTTCATCCCCGCTCCCAAATTAACCGAGCTTAATGTCGGGATAAAAAGTATCCTATATTACTTCTAACACTTCCAAGAATATGTGTACAAAGTTTCATGAGTAGTTTTTGGGTGAAATCGTAACAAACGCGACATTTATAATATTAGTAGGGATTCGTAGGGATAATTAAGAGACCAATCAGATGGCCGATGGTAAATTGAAAACCATCGCCTAAAAACCGAGTCACAAATCGCAGGGCATGCAAGGAGCACGTCCTGTAACCTACCACGCTGTGTCCATCTACTTGAAGCCTGGGTTTTCAGCCCCATCGTTCCCTTTACGAAAATTAATACTTCCTACTTCTCTTATCTTTTGTAATTGTTAGAACTACTACTTCATGTCTATTTCGTATGCTATCTCTATTTTCGTTTCTCTGTCTACGTCTACTATTATAGGATATAATAACCTTTTATTCAACTTTGAACAATTATGATTAATATACACTTACAAGTGAATTTGAGTGTCAAAGACAAAGTTACCAGTGTCTAGGAGTTAAATACATGTGTTGAACTTTCCAGGTACTTTAAACTTCAAATGGACCTCTTTGAGAAGGTCACCTCCAGAAGAAACTCAACTAGTGATCAACAAATCACAATTCAGTGTAAGTTTCATTTATAGTGGTGTTACCCTGCTTTCTTAGTCAAGGCTGTAGGTTCGATTTCCACTACTGAAATATGTTTGTGTGTTGAACATAAATGTTTTTCAGTGTCTGCGTGTTTATCTGTATATTATAAGTATTTGTCTATATGATTCATAAATATATTCATCAGTGATATTAGTACCCATAATACAAGCTACGCATTTTGGGGCTAGATGGCGATGTGTGTCTTGTCATAGTATAATTATTTATTTATTTATAGACAGGTGTTTTTCTTTATTAAATAAGCATAATCCTGTAATACAGGTTTTTACCTAAATCCGGGACAGTAGATTTTAAATGGCACCATTACATACATTTATTACATACACACCAATATAATTTGTGAGGCACGCATTTGTTTGTATAAATATTATAATAACTACTTTACATTTTAAAAACTGTATGTACCTACATTCTTGTGAATAAATTATTATTATTATCCAAAGTAGTAGAGTATCAATAAAGCAGGTTAGACAGACCTTGTAGTGACCACTGTTGTTAAAAGTGATGTAAATTTGGGAATTTACAATTCCTGAATTTTCTCTGGTCTGGTAGAGCTTCGGCTGTAGTTAGTTACCATCCTACAGACAAAGTCGTGCCGCCACGTAAATAAGCGTTCCGTCACGATGTCGGGTTGAAAATTAAAAAGCATTCATATTCAAGCAACATGTATTTTTTGATCACATCAAACAATGCTCATATTATGTATAGTTTCATAAATTATGAATGAAACCAGTTTTATTTGTACTCCAAAGAAAAAGTAGATACAGAGACATTTAAAGCTAGATTTCATAGCATTTGCAAGTCCAACTTCGTAATTAGATGGTTTTCTTATTGTAACATAGAGCATAGTACAATTGTGGTTTTACTGTGCTTTGTGGTTTTTGTGGCACGTTAATATGGACTGATATGCACGTCAATGACAAGTGCACATAGCATTGACAAAGCGTCATGTAAACTTAATTTGACAAAAAAAATAACACAAAATTTAACTCACCGATAAGTGTTTTATGAGTTTTTTTCTAAAAGCTGTGGGTGAGTCATGGAAGATATCGATGCCAGGATATCTTTTTAGATAACTCGTTGTATTTTACACAAATACGTATAATAGGCGCTTGTTTTCCGAAATGGGATTCTTTAGTACATGGTATATGAAAAAAATTTGTGGATTTGCAACTTCTGGCGTACCGGCGCGGGACAGTCAGAGATATATTTGATTGGTTGATGCCAGTAGCGCCTTAATGGCTATACAAATGTATGTATTATGAGAATGGGTCAGACATAACCTTCAAATACATTAAGCGCTGACATCGAATAACAAAGAACTAATTACAATAATATAAAATTAATAAATTCAACATAGAGCCATTGTTTCACTGTGCTCTGTGGATTTTGTGGCATGTTGTAATACAATTATTTCATGTATATGTAGCGGCTTAATGGCTATACAAAGTTTTCTTTAATAACAATAACTAATTACAAGATGGCGGTGCAATTCCATTTGTGTAAGTTGACTATAAAATGATTTATTTTTTATACTGTCAGCTTATGTACAGTGTACACCTATTTGTAAACTCAGCTACATTATTGGCATGTATCATAATAATGCTGATCTATGTGTGTGTATAACAATGTTCTCTGCAACACTATTTTTACAGGTTTAATCTGGTTAAAGAATCTGAAAATTTGGTACCAGAATATACAAATTGTCTTGAAATTACATTACCGTCTGAATCACATCGCAAAATATTAAAACTTGTGTTTTTTGTTCCAGCATGCAACTGTCCAGATCTAGCAGCGCAACCGATATACGATGTAAGCTATACGAAATTTTTATTTTTATTATGCAATGATATCGGAGCTTGTTGGCTGCCGTACTGCCGCCATGCTTACTTTTACCGCCAAACGGCCCTGCTGTTTTCCGGTCTGAAGGGCGTGGTTGCCGGTGTAATTAAAGTCACTTGAGGCACCTACGCCTACGCCTCCTACGCCTCGGGTTTATGGAACAGGGTGGCTCTTTGTAGACGTGTTTCTTGCATGCGAAATGCTGCACTGGTTATCGGCGATGATTTTCCACTTACCGTCAATAGGACCATCTGCTTGGCCTGTCCCATATATCCCATAAAAATCACATTTACATTATTTTTTTAAGTTTCACACGAAGTGATAATTGGCCTTTTTAAACAAGCGAGTAAGGGGCCGTTTATAAAACACGTGAGATCTTTAAGGGGAGTGGGTCGAGTCATATCTCATCTAATCTTACGTTGCCGTGGGCTCGGCAAATATCACGCAATTTTTTTGTTCAATTTTTATCACACACAATTTTTTTGTTAAACTCAGCAATATTGATTACTAGACTAAACTAGTCGTAAGTAAAAGCACGCAGCAACTTCTTTTCTTCTTACAATAACAGTAACAATTAACAATCCATCACGTTTACGTAAGAATCCCACATCCCACAAGATTAGAGGATGGGGGAGGGGGTTAAAAAAATCTATCGACATCTCACCAGGGGACAGAAGATTAAAAAAACACCTCACTTAGTTTATAGACGCCCCCTAATGTAATGTATTAAAAAATTAAACTAATTTAATGATATATAATAACGACCGTAGCTTCTTCTGACTCAAAAAAATTTACAAAACCATATTTTTTTTATATATTTCGGCTTGTTACGAGATCTTTTAATATTTCTCTTTCACTATCTTAATTTTAAAATTTCCTTTCGATACCTTTCAACTGATAATTTTAAACTTGTAACAGCTTAAACTATATTCATTTGGTAAAAATACTTTACAGAACGTTCCGAGACTCCGAAGAGGGATAAGCAGTCACTTGAGCAATTTACGATTTCAATCTAACAATAGAGATTCATCGTATCTATCTCCAGAAGAAAACACTAGATATCAGTTTGCCAAGGCGTACAGGTAATTATAACCACAGTAAATACCTACCTTATGATGAAAGAAGATCACATGAATGAATGATTGATGCGTTTGAAAATAATGGAATCATAATAAAAACCCATCACCGGCCCACTACAGGGCCTGGGTCTCCTTCCGCAATGAGAAGGGGGTTAATGCCGTAGTCCACCACGCTGGCTCAGTGCGAATTGGTGGACTCCACACACCTTTGAGAACATCATGGAGAACTCTCGGGCATGCAGGTTTCCTCACGATCTTTGCTTCACCGTTAAATCGAGTCTTATTTTAAATTGCCACTAGGCTGGTGGCTGCTGGAATTAAATTTGTAGGGCTAGTATCGCCAATGTCAGAAAAGGTAAGGAGTAATATACTTCTATTTAATGTGTCGGAAAAGAAGTACTAATAAAGTAATAAATATATACATATATATATATTATATAAATATAATATATTCTACGACAATACACACAACGCCATCTAGCACCAAAGTAAGCGAAGCTTGTGTTATGGGTACTATAGTCGGAAAAATGTAATAGGCCCGTTTTGACATTTGTGCAAGACCATAGAAGGTAACTTGGAACGAAACTGAAAGAAACAAAAAAATAAAAATAAATTACATACAGTGTTTTAAAAAATACGTAAATTTTTTTGGGACGTTAAATAATATGAAAGAATATATCGCGAGTATTCTTTTTGCGCTTACTTCATAGTAGCATGCAATTTATAATTGTTGCGAAACGTTCCGAAAACAGTTACGTTCTCAGTCTTTTTTTTTTTATACTAGAGCTGTAACCATTTTTTTACTGAATATCGAAATTAAATATTGTGTAGTTATCTTTACTGCAAAGAATGAGCTTGGTTCTCAAAATGGGTTCTAAATAATGAGTCTGAGATGATGTATCTGACCAAGCGGCACATGACTGAAGCGTCCCCGCGCGCGCTGCGCAGTTTTTCGTTCCTCATCTTGTAAAGTTGACTGTGCGCTCGTTTAAGTTTGATATATATTGTTTAGTATTATGTTAACTGTGGCTCTTCTATTTTGGACATTAATTTAAACATAGTGATTTTACTCGATTTTTGTGTTTGTTGTTATATAGTACTAACTCTGTTTCAACATGTTGAAAAGTGGACGTATAATCAACAGCCAGTCACGCGTATTGGTTGTGAAGTTAAAGGAATACTTTGAACGAACGAACACTTTACAATACATAATAATATCAATCAAGTACTGATACAAACTTGAATTGATTTATCGTGAGTATCGAGTACAGAGTCTTATGGTTCCATAACTAGTTACGTCGCGATGACAAATGTCAAAACGGGCCTATTACATTTTTACGACTATAATATGACTGATAAATATCTTTATGAATAATATACATAAATATTTATAATAATTGTAAACATGTTGAATAGAAGCAGGCGTTACTTTGCGAAATTCGATAGAAAACCTTGAACCAGGCAAATTTGCCATTTATAATTTACTTAATATGTAATTATGCACCACTCAAAGCAGAGTGCAACGTGTGATATTTTACTACTACCTACTTTATATGGTATCGAAGGAACTTTTACAAGTTATGTGCGTTTTAGATAATTCAAATATCAGACGCTTCAACAGTTTAGAAAAATCGTGTGGTTAGCTGTATGCCTGAGAGTTCTGTATAATTTTCTTTAAGGCGCGTGCAGTCCAACCCTCACTTGACCGGTGTGGACTACGGCCTAAACCCTTTAGATCGTGGGAGGATTCCTGTAATGGGCCGGCAATGGGTTGATATGAACTTCGGCAATGTACCCCACTAAACAATTATTCATTGTAAAGTCAACATCTCCTGAGGATGCTCCGGTTTCGGAGCGAATCGTGCGTAGAGGGTATGTTGCCGAAGATCTGTTCGGTGTGGAGTATAAGGATTGAAGTAATTATAAATTACACCATACAGATTCTGCTGCTGTTCGCGGAGTATAGCAAATTAAGCTTAATTTTCATAATATATCATGGATTTCCGCAAAATAAAGCCTGCTTCTATCCAATATTTTACGATGTGACTTTGTTGCAGAGACCTCTATTACACCAACCAAAGTGAAGTGACCGAAAGGACGAATTCAGACTTAATGAATTTAAACGTAGGCAAACAAGACTCAAGTGCAACGAACGTTAAGGACAATAGTAGTGAAATAAGTGCAATTACATTAAATACGTGCACCAATTCTCTCGGTAGCTTGAGAAATAGAGGTGGTAGTAAGATAAGCAGTAGTAGAAATAATAATTGTGATATGGAAAGTGCTGCGAATTCAAACTGGCGAGCGAGAGCTATGAGTGAATCTCCTGTATGGTGTATGGATTTTTGTAACAATCTCATCATTTTGGGCTGCTCCGATGGTAGACTGGAGTTCTGGGAGGCGAACACTGGAAAACTTATTGTGAGTATATTTTAATATTTTTTTTAACTCACATCTCCTATTTTTAACCCCCGACGCAAAAACGACTGGGTGTTATAAGTTTGATGTGGCGACGACACCGAACGACCGATTTCAAAAAAAATAGGTCGGTATTTTTTCACAATTTCTTCAATATGTATATCAAATGAAAGGGCTTGACTATTTAAATAGTGCAAATTTTTAATCCAAGATGGCCGCCACTACAAAATGCCGCAGTATTTTTTTTTCACAACTCTCTCAATCAATTAGGTTTTTGAAATTATATTTGTATATAATACCACGTTTATAAGGTCAAATTAATATTTAAATGTATTAAATTGCTTCCTTTTTATTTATTTAGACTTAAAAAGTAGTGTCTAATATTCTAAAGGGCAATCTTTTTCATGTAAGTTATAATAAACAGGTCTTACTTGAATAATTTTTTTAAATAGTTTTGCTATGAAAGGAGTCGTGCAAGAGCTTCAATAATACTATGTAAGTTACATAATATTATTAAAAAAACCTTTAACGACTAAAAGTAGATGGCGGTACCGTAGTTTTTCAATGGGTCTATTTTGTTTTTACGTTATTCATTTGTCTAACAAACCGACTCCGCTAGTGATAGCACTGTGGTCTACGAATGGAAGGTACCGGGTTCAATGCTCGGTAAGGGAACTTTATATTAATTTTTTCAGATTTTCCTCTTGTCTGTTTTAGTCGCTCGTGGTAAGTAACCACCTTACCGGTAAAGACGTGCAATTAAATTATTTAGCATTAGTAAAGCAGTTATATTAAACCATAGTGTGTTAAGTATTCTTCTAACAGCCAATTTTGACAGCCAATTGGCGCAGTGGGCAGCGAACCTGCTTTCTGCGTCCAAGGCCGTGGATTCGATTCCTACAACTGGAAAAATGTTTGTGTTATAAACATGAATGTTTTTCAGTGTCTGGGTGTATATTATACGTGTATATTATTTTCATAAAAACATTCATCAGCTATCTTAGTACCCATAACACAAGCTACGCTTACTTTGGGGCTAGATAGGCGATGTGTGTATTGTCGTAGTTTATTTATATATATATTTATAAAAAAGGAAAAAAGGAACAGGTTAGCCAACTACCATCTTAGATACATCATCACTTACTTTACTCAGAACTTAGTAAAACGAACTCTATTAAAACTGTATAGCAGACATTTGGCTTAGTTGAAATAAGAAACTGTAAAGACATTAAAATAAAAAAATAAAAAGGAAAAAAACTCTTGCTAAGTGGGCCTTACTCTTTATTGATATGTTTCCAGTGTGTGTGGTGGTTCTCGGAGAGGCATTCGAGCGGTAGGGGCGTGACACACGTCCGGGCACTGTCGGGTGCGCGGAAAGTGTGCGCAGCATCCTTGTCCGGCCACCTCACGCTTTTAAGACTTGACGCATTCAACGCAAGGTCCGGCGCGCACGTCGACTGGCGATTCAGCACCGCCCACCGAAGAAGTAAATAGCATTATTTTTTTCAAACATGCTTGGAATTTAAGCATTATTTTAACTATCTTCGAGATAAATCATCAGCGGCTGGCGAAAGTAATATGAAAATACATATGTCAATATACTATTTTCATACAACAATAAAACAGTCGTGGTTTAACGGCCAAATAAATTAATATTAAACTTATATCTGGACAGCCGGTTGGCGCAGTGGGAAGCGACCCTGCTTTCTGCATCCAAGGCCGTGGGTTCGATTCCCACAACTGGAAAAATGTTTGTGTGATGAACATTAATGTTTTTCAGTGTCTGGGTGTTTATCTGTATAAGTATTTATGTATATTATATTCATAAAAATATTCATCAGCAATATTTAGTACCCACTCATACACATACGGTCTTCAGTACCCATAACACAAGCTCCGCTTACTTTGGGGATAGATGGCGATGTGTGTATTGTCGTAGTATATTTATTATTTATCTATCATCGTGTAATTAAAAAAATGGAACGATCTTTAACCTCGAAATTAGTTCATAAGCGAAATTAGCATGTAGCGTTTACCTTTAAATGGTTTTGCATAGTCTGTGTAATGTATATATGATAAGGAATATTATTACACATAGCAACCAAGGAGGTAACTTACCAAAGGTTTTATTTCAATTTCGAACTGGCCTTATAATAGAAAGGTGTTTATTGATTAAACAAAAAACATAGTACACACTTCGCGGAAAAAAATATTGTTCGTTGATTTTGACAAGTAATTGCAAAAATTATACATTCAACAACTAAATAACAAGTCTTTCGGATACTTAGTTTTAATTTCCGCGCATTATTTGAGAAAAGTACTAATAAGTCTTGGTTATAATTAAGCATTGATGGACCTACGTATATATTAATCAATTGGCCTCGGTACACATTTAAACCTTCGAACATCCATGCCTGTCTTGCTGGCCGCTGCAGTAACAAACAATAACCTCACTAGTTTCCACAATCCTTCTTTGCCTGGTTGACTAATTATACAACTTTGTGACGACAGCACACAAAAGGACAGGTTCTGCGGAGTCGTTGGGGATCACACACGGCTTGGAGGATCACAGAGGGCGGATGAGCTTCTCCTACGACGCAGACAGTGACAGCGATGGTAAGTACCAACCGCTATGGCGCGTCTCTCTCTTGATACTTTGGTTACTTTTTTGACAACTGGGGCCATTCAAATTAAAACGTAAGCAGATTTACTGCAATTATTTATTCCCCCCTCCCCCTCGTGAGCAAAATTAAGCAAGGCTTTTGCCCCCTCTCCCCCTACTTACATAAACATTGGTATATGCATTTTTCTTTTGCGATAATTTTATGAAAAAAAAAAAAAACTACTGCAAGGATCTATAAATACTGCTGAAGTTATCAGCATCTAGACTCCCACACCCTCATGTCATCAAAAATAAGCAAAACAACGACCCCCCATCCCCATATAGTGCTTACTTGAATGGGGGCCTACTTTACTTATAATTTTTCGCTACTACCAACAGTACAGGCGAGATTGATAATCTTGATGAAACTGGCTCCGAGAATGCTATGCCGAGGATGGAATGCCATCCATTCGAATTCATTCATTTTAACCACGTCTGTTTGGATGTATCTTCAGTGCTAGGTTTTACTCGTACCTATTATACGCTTCATGGCGAAGCGAATGAACCTATTTCGCTTTTTTTTTTCTAAAACACATTCGTTATCCTAGAACACTTAATACGCACTTCATTTATCTTTAGCAGAAATCTCTAGAACAATAACTGACAGCCGATTGGGTCAGTGACCCTGTTTTCTGAGGCTGTGCGTTCGATTTCCACAACTGAGAAATTTTTGTGACATGAATGTTTTTCAGCGTCTGGGTGTATATCTGTCTATAATAAGTATTCGTGTACCTATATCATACATAAAAATATTCCAGTCTTCTTAGTACCCAGAACACGAGCTACGCTTAATTTCGGGCTAGATGGCGATATGTATATTTATTAATTTTTTTATAATAACTTACATTTACTAATTGAGGTTATTACTCCTTTGTGCTTTAGAGAACCCGTAAAGTTTAGAGATCTGTTCTTATCACTTTCATTTTTGATGACCGTAATCGATGAGTTTACGTGCTCTCCAAGACAGGAAGCTAGACAGAACCTGTATCATAATTTAAGATAATAACTTTGCAGAAGTGGTTTGCGTTCCCACTGCACACTGCAGACCGCATCAGCAGCCCATCACAGAAATGCACTCAGATGGCGGCCGCATACTTACTGGTGGACAAGATCACGTATTAAAGGTACTTTAAACATCGGCACTAGTAATGAATTTGAATTTAATTAAGATTTTCTTCCGAGCACAATAGTCCATTTTATCTTATAGCGTGTTAACGTTATTCGATAAGCTTTCATTATCATTTTTCTTTTTATTTCGTCTTTCCCATTAAACCTTCAAATTCAAATTCATTTATTTGCTTAAAACATGACAAAATATTATACATGTTTAGTCGCAGTCTACGGCATGCAAATCTCAATTATCTCTACCACTCAATTGAAAATATATTAAAAATAATAAAAATTGTACAAATTGTGAAAGAAAGTCATATGTACACTACTATGATAGAATTATAAGGTGTATTAGCTGTATGTCATAATCAAAAATAAGAAAATAAAAAAAATAAAATGTCTGAATAAATGATTCGTGGCAAAGAATTATTTTACAGAATAATAACACTTATCCACCAACCAGTCGTGTTATTTAGCTTTGAACTTCAAGAACGGTAACTCTTTTAAAGTTGTTGCTAATTAATTACAAATGATTATCATACAATGATAACAACTTTTGGAACAGAGCGCTGTTTTGCATGGTGGATACTATATTTTATTTTGATATCGGGTATTAAATGATACTACATTTCCCCAAATCTCGAAAAACTTACTTCTGTACCTTTTTACGAAGCATGCGGATTCGAAGATGTATATACCCGGTAGCGTTAATAATTTTAGTGATTATAGATGGGTTTGCACGATTTCATTAAACTTCAACCTTGCAAATAGAATAAAATTTTGTTCTTAGAATCTCTGAAAACGAAATTGAATCGAATTGTAAACTTTTTTTTAGGCTTATGAGTCAATACACAAACGATTAACAACTATAAGGTTTATATGCACTGTACGTCGAAATTCAATCTTAATGAATTATGGTGAACGCTCAGTATTCAGTGCACAAAACTTTCTTCTTTCTATTTAATGAACCAAATAGTGTAACCGAAAAAGTATGTTTACATTTATTATCTTTTATTATTGAACTTTGTTTATAACAGTCCTATTTAAATAAAAAGAGGTAATAGGTTAGAGTTTCGTCGGTCTAGGCGATTACGACCCCACGCACCTCTCTTACTTAACGTAGCTATGTACATATTTATTTAGGAATTTCATAATAACTTGCTTTAACGGCAACAAAAACATCGTAAGGAAACCTGCATGCCTGAGAGTTCCGCATAAAGTTCTCAAAGGTGTGCGAATTCTACCAACCGCATTTGACCAGCGTAGTCTCATCATATCAATCCATTACCGGTCTACTACAGGGCACGTGTCTCCTCCCACAATAAGAAGGGTTTAGAAGGCCTTGGTCCAGCACGCTGGCCCAGTACGGTTTGGTGGACTCCACACACCTTTGAGAACATTATGCGAAACTCTCAGGCATGTAGTTTCCTCACGATGTTTTCCTTCGTCGTTGAAGCAAGTGATATTTAATTGCTTAAAACGCACATAACTTAGAATAGTTAGAGGTGCGTGCCATTCGAACTCCGCCCCCGAAAGGTAAGTCGAGCTGGTTGTGAGGTAAGCGACGATTTGCACAGGTAGACCAAAGCTTCGAGAGTTAATAAAGCAGTGGGAGTAGATAAAATTCTGTCCTTTCCCTGGCAAGATAAATATCTTCTTCCAATGTTTTGCCTATGGTGGTAGCTTTTTTATGTAATAGTAGATGGTTCAGTGTCTTAAGTTACGGGCGCTGGGATAAATCCCGGGCGTAGTGAGGGTATCGCATCTAGAATCCTGAGTTTAGCGAGGGTTTTAGGGGCGCTCAACTAAGGCAGTGTGAAAAGTAGAGTATTCAACGCAGGGTACGTTGAATACTCTTCTTTTCACACCTCGTGAGGCAAAAAAGTGAACTCTATGGTTCGTGCTTCACAGGCACTAGTGTGTGACAGGGACGCCATCATACGTTAGAGCGCGATAGCAATAATAGAATGAACAGATAAGCCGTTCGATGTTCCTTATTCAAATCATAAAAGCCAGCTTAAGCCTATAGAATGTGTTGACGTACTTGGCCTTTCAATACTAGACTATGTAATATAGACCTTTCCATTATAGGCATTGTCGAGCGAGTGGTGTGAAAAAAGAATTTACGTTCTTTCAGGTTTTCTCAAGTGCTGAGCTGACGCCGTTGTTTACTCTTCACGGCCATTGCGGACCTATTACGTCTTGCTTCATTGACCATGCCACGCCTACCATAGCGGGCAGCGGGTCACAAGATGGACTACTATGCGTCTGGGACTTACACACAGGTTTGTTATTCTTTACTATGGTATGGTGGTAACTTGCCACAGCCAAAACCTCGCACCTAACCAGACCAGAGTTAGTCCAGAAATTATAAAATACGAATTGCCCCTGCTTTCATTTCTTTCATTTAATACCAAAAAGCTCACGAAAGCCAGGGTGGTCGTCAAAAACGTTCTTAGAAAATTTACTACTAAACCGAGAAGGGAAGATAAGAAAAAAAAGAAGATTCAAAATTCATTTATTTCAAGTAGGCCTAAGCATAAGCACAAGCATAAGCACTTTTGAAACGTTAAGTCTTTCTGTGTGTAATGACTCTACCACCGGTTCGGAAGGCAGATTCTACCGAGAAGAAGCCGGCAAGAAACTACATTACATTACTACATTTTAAAATTCATTTTTCTACCTTGTAAGAGATGAAAGCGGAGCCGGATGCTTCCAAGCAACCTTGACATTGAGAACGGAAGAATTTTTAATAAGGCCTTGCGGTTTGTTCCGTTCTCATGGGCATGAATCTTATCTATGCTTTGTCTTAATAATTTTGACAGCTGGTAGTAGAGACGAAGTATTGTACGATCCTATTCGATTTTCGATTGTCCTTTACATAGAACTTGGAATCGATTGTTTCATGGCAATGGTGGTCAGATTATACACCCTGAAGTTAGCTATAAGGTTAGACAGTGTACACTTTGCTCATTGGCTCATTCCGGTGATTTAATTGATTCACAAATTTTAATGTTCAGTGAATGTTGGTGGACCCATAATGAGATAACTAAATAATGCGTTATAGTAAAACTTTCAATGTATTAAACGCCTTTTTTTATCGTTAGTGTCGTTTTCTCTACAAACGTAGAATAAGGCGAAAAATAAAAATTACTTCTAACGCGTTTACATAAGTACAAACACGCTTTTTTTCTTTTGTGGTAAATTAATTTCCATCTATGAATTTTTCATGCTACACGATTGGCAATAATCATATATAATTAATTATTTCTAATTTAAAATTAAAATAGTTTATATATAATAGTATTTTATTACAAATAAATGCGTGTAAAAAGCCTTAGTATTTACATAAAATTATAATATTTTGAGATACGAGTAATTAATTGTGTTGATTGAATAATCGATTTATTTTTGATTTTGATAGTCTGTAGTTGTTCGTAATGCGTTGCATTCACTAAGTGAGTGGGCGGTACCCATCAATCAAGTACGTCTTTATGTGTATTATATTATACCGGAAAAGAATATTAAACTTTTCGGGCATGCAACTGCCAAAATTATCATCCTAAATAAGACAGAGTGCATTTATCGTTTACTGCCACAATTTTGCTGACTAAGTATTAGTTGTTAGTTTTGTTTTATTGTGCATCTATTAACACTACTTTTTTCGTTTATTTATTAATAATATAATATTAATGTATGTAACGGACTTAGGTCCTAGTCCTTAGTTCCTACAGTCCTTAGTTCCTTAGTTTAAACTAGATGGCGCCACTCGTTCTTTGTCTCGCGCTATCGTTGTGTTCAACTCAAACTATATAGTCTGGAGTAAATTAATCTACTGCGTCGTATATCCCAATGTGACTGTGCACGTTTTAACGGGCCTATCACCAATTATTGGTTGCTACCTCTAACTGTTTTTATACAGGAAATAAGTGCTACTGATTAGATTGACGATCATTGTAATTGTTAAATAGTGTACGTTGCGGCAGGCGGACCCCCTTTGGGGCCCTTGCCGTGAACGGACCGTTAACAGAGATAAGCAAGTACTAATATACTGTGTTATTACCCCTTGATTTACGTGTTTCCTTTGACACATTCTGTTTTCCGCCTACCCACGACTACATGTATAGATATATTTTTTTTTTTCTCTAAAATTTACAGCTTATAATAATATATATTCATTTATTATTTTTATGTTTATTTCATACGTATTTTTTATGTTTTTGTTATTTATGTATTCGTATGTACACACACCGACATATTTAGCGGAACACAAAAAAAAGGTTTGATATCAGTATCATATAAGGTTGCTGGCTGGTTTATACGTCATTTAATTAAACATGATTTTTTTTTTAATTGCGTATATTTCTGGAGTTGAACACTGAATTATGCCTGACTTAGCCCCAACGGACACTGTCAGGGCACTCGAAATGCGAAGAAATGGTCAAACCTACAGAGTGATATCCAGAGATCTTCGTCGACCAGTTTCAACGATCCATCGCAGTATCCAACGGTTCAGGGAGACCGATACTTATGTGTGAAGAGCAGGACAAGGCTTTGTGTATCGGTGACAATTTCGTTTTAATGCAGGATAATGCTCGGCCGCATACCGCTCGGGTAACTCAAGCTTAGCTTAATGATATGAATATCACTGTTATGGAGTGTCCGGCGAGATCACCGGATATTAACCCAATAGAGCACGTATGGGACTTGCTGAAAAGAAAAGTTAAGTCTAGAATTCCAGCTCCTGCCAAAGTGGACGAACTGCGAATGGACGTAGTTGAGGGATGGCGGAGACTATCCCAGGAGACCATCGATAACATTATTCTCAGTAAACGGGTAGAAACTTAATAAGAGTACGTAGATGAAATACGCGATATTAATGACAATTTTCTAATTCAATTATTTATCATTTTAATATTAATTTTCACTTTTTCCGGTTACATGAAAAGTTCCATAATGTACCATTTTTCACAAATAGCCTTTACTCGCAAAATCTGTTCTTAATATGATTGATCTCATTTTAAGTAAAACAAATTAAACTTTAAATAACAAAAGAAGTGTAGTATTTTAAAATAAAGCCATATTGTTTTAATTATGGACCTTTTTTTTTGTGTTCCGCTAAATATGCCGGTGTGTATTTAAGTTATTTGAAGGTAGGTTTTTAATAAATATACACCAACTATTTGTTCTCGCTCTTTCTGTCCTAATCGTAAGGTTGCCTGGTAGAGATCGCTTCTTAGCGATAAGGCCGCCTTTTGTATTCTACTCCAGTCTTTGTGTTTCTCTCTATTCGTCCTTTATATTCAATGGTGATGTAGAAATATAGAGTTTACATAAAATAAACACTATACTGTTGTGTTCAGGTGCTTGCGTATACAGTATGCAAGCGCATGACGGTGCGGTGACGTCACTGGCGTACACAGCTTCGTACGTGGTGTCAGCCGGTGCTGATGAACGGTTATGCATTTGGGACCGTTTCCAGGGACATATGCTCAACTCCATACACATTGTAAGTGCAATAACCGTTTCCGCATATAGAACTGTACACTGACAAAGTTAAATGGGCCTAATGGGACACATATTAGAATTATGCTTAATTATGACTTAAATACATAGTTTTCGTTTATTCTTTCTATCTTGAGAATACATTGATTAACAACTTGTAACTATTTAATGATTTTATGGTTTTACTTAAATATCAACTTTATTATTTAATGTTTTTATAAATAAATAATTATTCTACCTATATACACACATCGCCACCTAGCTTTTGTTATGGGCACTTAGATGATTGATGAACACTTTTATGAATAATGTACATAAATACTTATAATATACAGATAAACACCCAGAAAATGAAAAACATTCATGCTAACAACACAAACATTTTCCATTAGTGCAAATCGAACAAAGGGCCTTGGACTCAGAGAACAGGGACACTTCGAGCTGCGCCAGTCGGCCGTCAAATTTTTTTAAATATTGTGGGGTGTATTCCTTTGCGGAGTGATGATAAATGATAGAGATTGATAAGTGTACTGTATTGTACTGATAATAATGGATAATGATATATATAAATGATATACTGATATTGATAATGAGTACGCGTCGAGTGGCGCCAGTAGTTATGGCCACGAGGTTCGACGATTCCGTAAACTGCTGATGGTGCAGTGTTCGATACACGCAGTGACCCGAACAAAAATATTATAGTATAATAACTTTTTCTTCCTTACAATACGAGTATTTATTAAGAAGTATCCTAATTACTAATTACCAAAGTCCATTCCGAAAAAATAAACGACTGTTAATGTTAACCATAACCATTAGCATTAATGTCATTATGCCAATGTACTGAGAAATTGAAGAATGTTGTAATTGTTTTTGTTGATAACATTTACGTGAATCTGTAACTTATTCAAATTGTGCGTTTTGATAAATTAAATATTACTCGCTAACTGTGAAGGAAAACACTGTGAGGAAACCTACTTGCCTTAGAGTCCTGAGTGAAGGCCACCAATCCGCACTCGGCCAGCGTGGTGGACTTCGGCCTTAACCCTTCTCATTTGACGGCTGATTGGCGCAGTGGGACGATCGCTGTGGGTTCGATTTCCACAACTGAAAAATGTATGTGTGATGAACATGAGTATTTTTCAGTGTCTGGGTGTTTTTTCTGTATACTATAATTATTTACGTATATCATCATATCAACCCATTACCGGCCCACTACAGTCCACGGGGCTCCTCCTACAATGAGAAGGGGTTAAGGCCGTAGTCCACCACGCTGGCTCAGCTCGAATTGGTAGACTCCACACACCTTTAAGAACATTATGTAGAACTCTCAGGCATGCAGGTTTCCTCACGATGTTTTCCTGAACCGTAGAAGCAAGTGATTATTTAATTACTTTAAACGCTATGTGCGTTAGCAACTCTAACTTAGAAAAGTTAGAGTTGCTAGCTGGGATTCTAAATCGGTCCCCTAAATCTGAAGTCGAGCTTCTACCCAATGCGCGATCACCGCTTCTTAAGTACGCTATTTGTAAAAATATTCATCAATCATTTTAGTACCCACAAGCTTACTTTGGGGCTAGATGGCGCTGTGTGTATTTTGTTGTTTATTTATTTATTTATTCTGGGAGGGGGTCGGTGTCCCGTAGTGGTCCGTTAATGGGTTGTTAATGATGAAGATGTGAAGATGTTCGTAATAAAAGGATTATAAAAATTAAAGAAGCCTAATGTTATTTCGTAGGGCCTCAACTACATGAGCCGAATGCTACCTCTGACGCATACTCTGCTTGTAATGGGCGACCGGAGTGGATTAACTGCGTACGACCTCAGCAGCGGTGACGTCATCCGGCGAGTGCTCTTTGGTGAGTTTATATTACCAAAACAACAACAACAACCCAGCGAAACTAACTTGGAGTGACATGGCTTTTTTTTGTTCCACAAATTAGCCCTTGACTGCAATCTCATCTGGTGGTGGTCAAGATTATGGTGGTAGTAGGAAGTATGGCAGTTATACAAAATCCATACCCCTAATCGGTTTGTACGTGACATCGTAACGGAACGCTAAATTGCTAGGGTGCTAACTAGCCACGGCCAAAGCCTCCCATTAATTCCCAAATTTTCCCTGCCTGGGAATCGAATACGGGACCACGAACCACATCGCTCACGGCTGCGCCAGGGTGGTCGTCAGAGAGGTTCTTACAATGTTCTACTAAAGTGATCTGACTCATTGCAGAGCAATTACAGCTTAGTATAACGTTGATAATTCCGATAAACATAAATAATTCTTAACTGTATATTTTGTAACAGTTCAACGTTTATCTCTCGTCATATGTAAATTTCTTTTAGGATATTCTCTTTACATTAGGCCACTCTTAATCAATATTCCTTCGTCTCCGCCGGACCATATCTTTGAATGAAATATAAGTTAATATAAACAACCGACTTACTCGAAATAGACATAAATTTGTGATAAGTAGATGTCACTAAATTATAACCATGTGGCAAAAGGTAAAAAAATTATTTGTACGATAGAGTTATAATAATACGATTTTGGATCTACCTATGCATTAGTTTAAACAATGTGTTAATGCAATTTCTTCTGATATAAATTTGATCTGGCTCTGCTTTCATATCACACAAGATATTCTTATTTAATAAATGTTAAATTGAAATTGTTGATGTTTGAAAAGAGCAACTGTCGAGTTTCTTGCCGGCTTCTTTCCGAACCGTTGGTAGAGTCACTACAAACTGACAGATTTGATGTTTCAAAAGTGCTTATCTCTAAAAGTGCTTATCTTTTTCCCCAACCTATTATAAGCATTATAGTTGTCAAGCGCAAGCCTATCTAGAATTTAAAAAAAAAATGACGGCGGTACACGTACAAGGCAGTTTTTTTTTTTAATTATTTAGTACCAATAGGCTCATGCCTCATCAACCAACCTCCAATTTCCAACAGGAAAGCAATATCTTATCTATAGATTTTACTATGTTTCAGGTCAAAGCGACGGGTGTATATTCGTACGGCAAATTTTACCACTAAAAGACGCTATAGTGTGCGATTACGCGAACCAACTGCGCATAGTGCGTTTCCCCTTCGTATCGAAATTCGATATGAAGAACGAATAACATCCACTTATTAGGCGCTTTTAAGCGCAATGTAAATCAGAACTAAATTCTTACCGTCATCACATTGGAAAGCTATTGTAGCACAATAGAATTATTAAAAGCAAGAAGATACGTTTAGTTATTTATTATTTTTTGTTTCTTATTCATTGTGTTGTTTTTTTTTAATAATATCCTATACTTTTTACCTTTAAATCACTGATACCTGCATTTGTAATAAATTGGTTCCAACCATAAATATTCAGTGTTATTATCGATGATTTTGTAAATATTACATGATTCTCAATGCAATTTATCAGAAATTCAGGTATAGTTTAAGTAACTGAGTAAGTTGTTTTTTTCTAAGTAAAGCTCTAAAAATTCAAGTTCAAAAATTCTTCATTCATGTGAGCCTATCGCAGGCGTTCATTCATAAATGTTTACATAATTGTAAGGGGATGGTGATAACTTCGTTCGCTAACTTAAGCCTAAAGCTGCGGGGGGTTCCAAACGCGAAGAGCCCACAACAAACTTAGCCGGGTATTTTATTTGTTATCACCATCTCACAGTTATTTATATTAAGCAATGAGGTTAGAAAATTAAGAAAACGCAGTATCACAAAAACAAAAATCTTATTATTGTTGCAGTGTAGCAAACATTGCAAAAGTTTTTGACATGAAGAGTACGGGGTTATAAGATGTATGTAACAAAATAAACTCCATTTAATTCCATAATAAGTCAGTAGGGAAAGCTATAAAGTCGCCCACAACCCAACACACAAGCGCAGCCTATTTTGCAATCTTGGTTGCTCTGAAAGCAGTTATAGATTATAGCTTTTCGCAAACTTCTTTATATATATTTTAAATTCAAACATAATAGCAACAGCGGATCGTCACATAAAACAAAGGTAGATGATTGTTATATTACCTTTTGGTCGGTCCAGAGTAAATAACATATATAAATATCCTACACTAATACACATATGCCTATGACCTAGCCCCAAAGTAAGCGTAGCTTGTAATATAGGTACTAAGATGGCTGATGAATATTTTTATGAGTGATATACAATATACATAAATACTTATACAGATAAAAAAGGTAGATGAGGAACCCAGTACTGAAAATCATTCATGTTTATCACAAACACAGAAACGTTCTCCAGTTGTGGGAATCGAACCCACTGCCTTGGACACAGAAAGCAGGGTCGCTGCTCACTGACGAGTAAGAACACGCCCGATAACAGAAATGTTCCATTTGGTTTCATTTCACATTCCTTATAACCCCTGTACTCTTTACTTATAAACAAACTCACAAAAAGTGGCATCATATTATTATTAAATAAATTTTTATTTTACAATTTAAATTGTAACTTTTATATTATAATACACTTTCTTATTATTTATTTGACATCTCAAATTACTAATTTATTAATATTTTTTATAATAAATTCGACAATTACACCATATAGTGTTTGTATGTTGTGCTCTTAGATCTTAATTAGAGAGTATTGTAAAAAAGGCATCAAGTATTGCAAGACCAGGAAAATTGGATATTAATCGATCGACAACGAAACACCGTTTATTCATGCCGGGTACTGGGATCTTTACATATCTATTATGTCAAGAGCAAAGGTAGGCAATGTTTCATTGCATGTATGACGTGCACGCATTCGATTGCGAATATCTAATTTTCGTGGGCTACATGGCCTATTATATTATTGAATATCATTAATAAACAGAAAGGGTCTCATTAATAAACGCGAAATAGTTACGTATTACGATATGTTTATCGAAAGATATCGATCACTTGATGACAAAACACTGATGCAGTTTAATTGTAAAATACCCTATGAACAATTTATTTTTGCATTGTTTTTTTTTTGTTTTGTTATTTATTCAACTAATCTGCCATTTAAGAGGAATAGTATATAGTATCCAGACAAGCCGAGATGCTTAAGAGTACTCAAGGTTACATATTAGTACCTAAAATACTATTTATGAATAAATAAAAAATAAATAAACTGCAAACTATTTTGATGTCATGCCACGTTTCTTAATAATGTTCTGAGCGTGCTTACTATGCAAATGCACATGTCAAATGCTGCATTTACTTTGTAAACATGCTTCATGCATATAGTAATTTGGTGGGCTACAAAATGTTATATTCGTTAATTCGTGACTTAAAAATTTAAAACATTTTATTTAAGTTGTTGGAAACTTGTGTTTGTCCATTTCAAGTTCATTTATGAAGCATAACCTGTACTAAAAGTTCTCTAAGTGCCTGTGAGAAGTGCAATCTAGTTTTAATACTAGGAAACTGTATTGTCAATAGATGGCGCTCTCGGTAACGTAGAAACTAGATATCTTTCACACGATTAAAAGTGAACTTTGGTAGGAATTCTCAAACTTGGCGTCCTGTAATTAATATTGTTCAAAAGTTACAGACTGGTTTATTGCTGAAGTTTAAAATCCTGAATACCACAAAACTATCCAGCGCCATCTGCATATCCGAACGCTAACTTTAATACAGCGTATTTAAACGCTACATTTATGTTGTTCGGCGATACGTCGCTGGGTAGCGCCAACATTGTCGCAAGTGGGGATAACATTAAAGCGCCGGGGGACGCTTGTGTCGATGTATCGAACTATCGACCCAATCATCGACCCAAGTCGTCTTTGCCTGTCAGACTCCGTACCGCGATTACCTCTTTTACCGCCGCGCTATTAAGTCGAGAAGAAAACATGTGTATCATGTGTCCAGCCTTCCCTTCACTGGAATCAAAGGTGAGTGTTATTTTATGTTAAAAGGCGTTGGATTATGGACAGGTATTTAGGATTTTAAATATTTTTGTAATAACATTAAACGCACCGCGTTTTTTTTCATTCGTGTTTAAACCAATGACTTTCCTATCATTTGTGATTAACTTTACATTAAAAATGAGTCAGAAGCCGAGAAACACAACCAATTAATAATTAAGTTCACTTTATTCAAGAAAATATGCAATCTATGCTAAGATAAACAGATTTTGACATTCAAACTCTTATTTAAATAACTATACAAAATTAACGTGTCTACCACTATCGTTCTTCAGATAACATCACAAAGTCACATAATATACATAATATTAATGTGAAATATAACATTTTTTATGTTCTTAATTATAAACTGCAAATATTTAAAGATATTTATTTACATTTATCAACATAAAGGTTGTACACGTGCTGTCGCTAAGCTGATTTCTTTTAGCTATACGTCGTATTCTATATAGACTCATGCATTACGTTTTAAGCTTCAATCTTGTAGCATTATAGTCGTGTCGTAACGTATCAAGTTAGAGTACTTTTTAAACAATTATAGGGGCTAAGAACAATATTTTCATTAATCTGCTAAATAATCTTTATTATTTAAGAACAATATTTTCAATAATCTTAAATAAAATAAAGCAGATAGGTATCTGCGTTATTTTATTCAAGACAATCATAATTTTAATTTAATCATAGTAACGACATACGTGGTATGGTAATGGTCGTGCCATTTGCAAATAATACCGCGTGAGTAATTTCTTAAATAAAGTACAGTGAATTTTAACTTCTTAATTAGTGTTATTATAACAAAATGATACCAAAGTCGTTAAAAAATTGGATTATAATGTTATTATTAAAAAAAATCGGGTATCGCTACCTGGCAAAAGCCATAAAGGTTATCCAGCGGGGCTTTATTAGGTACCTAGTATCGAGCCATTTACACAAAGCATGACGACAGCTGTCCAAGATTAAACCCCCGTCCTTTTTAAAAAATAATGGTTAGAACCTTAGTTAGGTATATTATCTACAAGAGGTCTATCAAGTCAGGTAAAAATTAAAATGGTTTGTTATGTGTTTGGTAGATATAAATATTAATACCTGAATAAACCCTTCGACTTGGACTAAACATAAGTTTGTATAGGAATGCATCTGAAGTTTATTTTAATTCATATAAACTAGTTTGCAAATTACTACCTATAGTGTGTGAAATTTTAAATATCTTCTATATCTTACTTTTTTTCTCAGAAGAAATGTAAATTGTAAAGTTATTGAACTGAGATTCTCGCCGTCTTCTTCTCGGCAGCATCTGCTTCCCGAACCGGTGGTAGAGTCACGACAAATAAAAAATATCGTCTCTCTTTTTGAGGAGTTTATAAAAGTTAACTTAAAGAGAAAAAAAAATAGAATTGATTTCAGAACAGATCATTTTATTATTATTAAAACTGAATGATATTACAATTTAGTCATATTATTTTATGACAAACTTTATCAAAACCCTTAAAAGGTAACAACATGGCCGACGATACGATAATAAAGGCTAAAAAATATGCTATGTGTTTATCAAACAATTTTGCATTCCAGAACGCTTAAATTATATTACAAGTAATATTTTCCATATCGTAAAATAAGTCAAGGTGATCGATTTTTTTGCAAACTAGTGAAATTGACTGAATTTTTGTAAAACTTATTTTAGAGAATATACCTATGTTAAATTGAGCCTAAACAATCTTTATTCTTTAGAAGAATATTGTATATAAAAAAAAAAAATTACGAATATTAAATACTGTAATATGTTTACATTTCTATTGCAATATATTACTCAAGTTTTAAAGATACCATGCAGCATGCGTACCAATCAATATGTAATGGTACAAGAAACAATTGTATAAATATATAAATAACATTAAATATGCAACGTTATTTCAATATTTCAAAATAAAGTTCTACAAATCTTGGTTACAGGCTGTATTCGTATAATAATTAAGATTAATGTTTACATTTATATTATGAATAATTGTGTATCGTGACTGTGTATCCCAATAATGTATTTACTAAGAACACAATATATCTTATACGCGTATCCTTCGATTAATTGAGATCCTACATTCTTAATTCGATGGAAATAGTTACAATTACTAATAATAATAATAATAATTAACGAGTTATTTTATGTATTGGGCCTTATATAATAAATTGTCCATTATGTGTTAATTAGTGGTCTAATGGGTCGCCCCATACACGTAGTAGTTTGCCCACATTTACAATTGTTAATCGAAGCTAGTGACCAAATATGAGTACATAGACGATGATAGAGTATTCCCATCTCAGGGGAATTGAGTTCAGCTTCGGCATTTCGGCTGACGTTTGTAGCTTCCGAAATAAAGACTTATCTTCATTGGTCATATGGAGGGTAGAGGTAAGGAGAGTCATCTGTGTATATGAAAAAGTGTCATCAAAATGTATTAAATTAGGATGGCGCCACATTTGCATCAGGGTAACTCTTAAAAGAAGCGCCAAATATAAATATTGTTAGAGTAGGCTTGAAAAATAAACAAGGAAGTATGGAGATACAAGGAAGTAAGGTTATATTTACCACAATATTTTGTACAACGTAAGTTGTTGAAATTCTCAATAATTAACTACTTTAGTCGATAATGACATTAAATTTTTTAAATCGGCATACTTCAATTCATCTACGATTGCTACATTCATACCATACCCTGTGCATCCACCAGCGCCATTGTGGAGGATTTTTGAACTGTTATTTAGCGCAACAACTGGACACTTTTTCAACTTTTCTCCCATATAAGATGACTCTCCTTACCTCTACCCTCCATAATTGGTCAATAAACAGTATCTTTACGAGTATCCCCATAGTAGTAATACTCAAAGAATTACCAGTTTATACGATATGTATATGTTTTCAAAATCTTTACCATGAATGGTTTTTGTATAGATAAACTAAGATCATGTCTCACAATTAGCAATACCCGAACTTGTCTTTAATTAAGTTTAAAATTAGTGCCTGAACCTGATTAAAGACAAGTTCTGTGTCCTACTACCAACGCTTATAAGATGTATTATTCTAAGTTCGTTAACGCTCTTTTTCTAGAATTTTAATGTATATTTTAGGGACATCAATGTATGTCATATAGGTTAATTGAAAATGATACTGCTTTAAGCGCTGTTGGTAAGTACCCAAGTACCCGGCAACGACTAAAGTAATCGCGCCAGCAACACTTAAACTATGAGTACCTTCGGCTCTCTTATTTCAACTTAATTAATATCAACGGTAGACTTCCTGAGTGTCTTATCAACTTTATAATGAAAAAAAATTTACAATACTATTAGTGTACTAAGTACTTACAGAATATATATTTTAACAATGACATATAATAAGCATAGTAAATAATTTTTTTTTTAATAATATTATCTGTTTGGTTTGGCTACAAGTTGTCGATATAGTTAATATTTTAATTTATTAAAGTAGATAATTAAGCAGTAGTTTTAAACTTAGAAAGAAATTTAGTAAACCAAATTGTTGGAGTTAAAAAAAAATTAAGGCTTAGCAAAGAATGGGTAATGTGTTTATATAGATATTCCACTGCTTCGCACTTATCCTCGTATTAGTCATAAGCTATATTATTTATTATATTTTTGTTACATTATTTATGACGTCATGCAAATTTAATGCAATGTGCTGGACATCACAAATAGATAAATATGTTAACTTTTATACTGTGAAAGGTCACATTGTGTTTGTTCCCTAAACTTCCTGTTATAACGTGGTCTTTTCCAAGGCGAGTTTTTGTTTAAACTTTATTTTGTTTTTCTGCCACCCATTCTTTATCATTCTTCACTAGATATTATAAGTATTATAATTAACATATTGCACATTCGGTCTGTATTATAAATGATATAGTTCGTTCGCTCAAATATAATTGGTGCTTTTGAAAAAGACCGCCGTCGGCTATTTCAAGGATTCAGCACGCACTATCCATCCGCATTGTATATTCAATATTGGTACGCTACGGTTAAAAAATATTTAAATACAGTAGGTACTTGACTTTCTGTTGTTTCGTTAATGTAATTAATTGAAAAAAAAATCTAATTGTACACAGATTCCAAAATAGCCTGTAAGTGTAATTCAAACAATTGGTACGAATGAACTATATCACTGATAACCATAATGTTATACGTACTGTATAGTTAGCACGATATTGACCAGTCTGAAGTTAGTTATATACGTTTTCATACAATTTACAATATCACTATAGGTACAATTCCTAAAAACTACATTTGCGTAATCACTTTTGGAACTTATTAAAAACCACCAGGCCAGACCAGACAAGAATAATATACATAGTTTGTAAAATATACCTTCCCTTATACACCAAATCTCATAAACTGTACTACGTTAACAGGTCTAAAAGCAATGTTGTGAATAGCACAAATTTTCCCGTGGAAAAGAAAGGCTTTGCTTATATCTGTCAAGTTAGTTTTACACTTCACAATCGTAAGTAGGTATATGTTTTTCGCCTTAGTCTATCTATCCATTTCATTCGAATTATTTCATCTTTAAAAGTATTATTATATCCAGAGTGCTTTGAAGCATTTCTTTCATACGATCGACTGACTAATCGTGAATGTGATGGTAGCTCTTAAGCGTCGTAGTTAATAAAAATGGCAGTGCCAGCTAGATCGCCTGCGAACTTGTGGCTCGATATTCTTATGTTCGCCAGGTGCATTCCTCTACACGTTTACTATACAGTAGTGTTACTACTTCTACTTCTTTCCGCATTGAAATTCTTCACTGCAATTTATTGCTATTAGTTCTGAAATCAACAATACTAAAAGTGAATACAATAAAAAGTTGATAATACTTTTGTATTATCACGACGACGATAAATTATGAAATCTATTCCCACGTAAGCAAATACAAAGCAATTTTAGACCCACATGCTCTCCTCCATACAAGCTTCTCCTAAATAAGGAAAGAACCCGTAATTATTCTAAAAAAATAGATAAAGGACACCGTATCCTTCCTAGAAGTCATACCTACTCGTAACAAGGGTTTTAAAAACAATAAAGGCCCGTCCTCCTAAGCAGAAAAGATAACACTGACAGTTTACTCAGAAGGTTTTGGAGTGAACTTAAATTATGCTATATTTATTTTAAACAAAACTAGTTTTATTTGAAGACATACAAAACTGTAAGAATTTTAGGAAAATATCAATTCTGCGCATATTTTACCTTATTACTTCTTATTATCTTGTTTAGAAAGCTAGATTTAAGCAGGTAACAAAGGATTATAAGAAATCCAGGTCTAAATCGCTTTATGGTTTTCAGAATATTGCAAATATTACTGTACACAAGTCTCAAAAGTAAATTACATTGAATTTTTATAGGGTAAAAAGTCAATGTTAGAGATTAGTGTAAAGTAATATTGGCACCATTGGTGCATATGTTTAAAACAATAAGAAATTTCACAAACGCTTTAACCTAAATTGACAGATTCTTTGTGAAATCCTAATCGTAGCAAGCTAAAGACAGTTTTTAAAATGAAACTTTACATAATTGTCTACCCATTATTTCGTCTTATATTATAGATAAAGAGACGAGAAAACAATAGTCAAAATTATCTCGGCTGGAATTACATGTATAAGTATTACCAATGAGTTATCCAATCATAATTTATAATACCACGTATAACGTACCAAAAGTTTTTCATGAGATCAATTTAAGAGAAATAACTTAAAAGTTAACATACGCAAACACTTATACGAGTAAATGCAATTTCAAGTTACAATTAGTTAAGGTTTCCATTCATTTCTGTGTTACTTTTATATGAAAGCCAATATCAATTATACGTTATTTCGAATTTTGAAACTGGTATTGGTGGTGGCAGATCATATACCTACCAGCTGCTTATTCACTACATCATCAAAGTGATACATGTTCATACTTATATATGTACGTGTCTTCCTATTATAAAATCCTTCCTATTAAAAAATATTTATCACGAAGCCTTTCGATCGATATGATAAGATAGAGATTATTTTATTATTCATATATTTATACAACGTGTAAGTGGAAACCGAAATTATACTTTACAGGCTTCAGATGCACATGTACTATAATAAATATAATAATGTTATTTATTATTATATTTATTATAGTTTTTACTGAATGAAATCAGATACAGCCTAACATCACATGCAAAATTAAAATCATGTGACTCCTGTCACTTTATTAGGTACGCGTCGCGTAGCGTAGGAACTATGCGCGTGTCGATCTTTTACCTTCATTAGGGTTGTCATAAGTAAACACTTATAATACTTTTAATTCGTTTGTATGGAAAAATAAATAAATATGCTTCTTTGGATTTAATATTTTTACAGGCTGATTTCTTGTGAAATATACCTATGCATCCTTCAATATTATTTATGTTATTCAGTTACACGTTGTATATATATTATAAATCTAAAAATGCAGTTTTTTTTATTATTTTAAGTTTTAGTAAAATGTTCCATCTATATTTATTTTTGTGTGTAAAATCAGACAACACTACGCTTAATCTATGTAAAACTCGGTAAACCTGGTGTTAATAAAAAACAAGATTATTTAACTTTGTTTTTATTTTGATTTTGAATGATACTTATTAAAAATTCATCTACATAGTATGATTATCCCCTGATATCGAACTTTATTTACGTTAAACATTTTAATTTGTGACAATTTTGTATTCAATAATATAATTTTATACTAGTTATAATTAAATTAACAGATCTTAAAAAAAATATAATATGAGCTTAAATTGACGATATTATAAAATGATATACCTCTCGTACAACGTATAGGTATATATCTCTCACTTGACAACAATACCTAAACTTAAAATTAAATACTTAATAAATTTCCATCTCGATCCATTAATAATATATAGCCAATAATTTCTTACATTTAAAGCACTACTAAGTGTTAAGTAAGAGCATTAATAACAACATCTATACGCAATTTTTCATTTTCAAGATTTATAGAAATATGATCGTATACTAATTAACTACTTGTGTAATGCCTATTTTATAATAAGTAATTTATTTTTTTATTTATAGTCAAGAATGAATGCGTGAAAAAATTAACAGCTATCAAGACAGCCTGTATCCAACTCTGATAATTTTAAATAAATTTTTGTTTAAATTGTGTCCTTTAATTTCAAGTAACATTCTTGACATTTAAAATTTCAAACAGACATCAAAGGAATGGATTTTAATTACCTCCGTAAATACAGTATTTATAACTACTAAGTTAAAACATATTATTTATTTTAAAGAGTTAAGTTATGTTTATTTTATTATAAGAATTACTCTTATTATTAAATAATCTGAAATATATCTATGCAAACTCACATTGATTTTTTTTGTAATATACTGAATTACCCAATAGTATAGGTGCAATAGAAATCTGTAGTTGAATTATAAATGTGAATGTGCTTTTTATTGTTGTTTGGTTACCTTTGTATTACTCAACTACTGTACCATGCTCGATGATATTTTGCATAGCTTGTATTCCTGGGTAAACTATGATAATTTCTCAAACATGCTTGGAAATTAGTGCATTATTTTGACAAGCTTCTTCTTCAAGATCGCAACTGGCCAAATACATGAGGGCAGCGGCCAGCAAAAGTTGTATGACAATCCTTATTTGTCGTAGTTTAGCCACCAAATTAATCACAACGTAAACTCATATCTATCGAGTAATTTAAAAATGAAACGACGAGGCCATTTCTCAAAAACTTTATTTAAATTAAGAGCTGGTTTGCGAGTCTGCATTGCTTGCAAGTGAAGACAATGAGTGGGATGAACTTCCTTTAATGCCACTTGAAAGTTAAGAGACTGCAATAGCCGTAATATAAATAAAATCCGCCAAAATAGAAAGTAAAATATTTGAAAATACTTCCTTATTTGGTACAATTATTTACACGTTCGCCGTTAATTGCCTTTTTTGCTGGCCGCTCGAGTAATGTATTAATATCTTACGTTTTCTTTTTAAGAAAAAGACATGAAATGATTAACACTAGAAATTAATAGAAAACCATCGCGCCAATTTGGCTAAACTTTCATTTTGTTCTACGGTGATGTAAATTGTCTAAGAGAACATAGCACTACTTTCAGGAACTTTCAACTTTCTATGGTACCACTAGGTAGCACCACCAGTGCTTATTCGATCTGAAACTAAAATTACAGTTCTAAATGTTCCAATCCTTACAACAGCAAGGAACTGAGGATGAGTGAACACTTGTATTAAGTTATGGCTTGTAAATTTAGTTAAAAAATTTGAGATGAAGCGATGCGTGCCACCAAGCATTTTTTAGTTTATTATTAACCTGTCAATTATATCCAGGGAATTTAATTTCCTTTAAAATCTTAGGTCGCCTCTATTAATGGTGTGGTTATCCAATGGAAATATTTCAACACTGTTGGGACATTCAAATTTACATCCCAAATGTTTAATTGTAATTAGAAACTCATATCCAGGAGTTAAAAATGTTTCCAAATCGGCTCCCCATTGATTACTTCTTCTGGCAGAACAAAAGATAGTGAGCACTGGCATTCTGAAAATTACTGATGGCATATATTTTAACATCGTGAAAGGATATTCTTCGTCTCTTCCCCAGTCCACCAACTGCACTATTGCTTTTTTTTCAGGCATATTAATCTTCTTAATGAAGCCCCGCTCATATACATCTCGTTCCTCATCTTTAGCACATACAGGAACACCTTCTACAATATTGTGATTGAAAAGTACAAATTCTCTTCTCGCATAAAATTGTATGATATCTATCTCTTTAAGATATTTTCTATAGTCACTGATAGATGATACATAGAACTCTCCAAATGACTTCCCTGATTGCATCCTAACATGTAGTGTCTGATTAACGTTAATTTCTTTAAACAGAAACTGTACCTGTCTGCTTATAATGGTTGGATTCCACTGTATTGTATCTTTAACGCCGCCCACTACAGAAAATGCACGTATGGCCATAAGCGTGGCAATATCATATGGATTTGAATTTACTAGCACTACAATAAGCTTCTTACCACTATGGCCTACTACATCAATCTTGGCAGGTTCATTGGCAACAAAAAATTTGAAAGCTTTTATAGCAGCAGCAGAAAACCTTCTGTTATTTGTTTCATCATGTATTGGGTAACAGTTTGAAAGCTGACAAATATAAACCAGTGGGGGCACTTGTGAAAATAACTGATTACATTGCCAAATGTGCTGTATTGGTACATCTTTTTCTGTATGGCCATAATCCACAGTCCATATATCACATTGAATGTTATTATTTCTCGTTTTCGCATTAGTGATCAGACCTCTGAGATACTTTTTAACTCTGCAAAAGTACCCCCAATTGAAAAGTATCAGTTTATTCTTTGTTATATTTTGGACCTTATCAGTAGGTTTGGTTGTTTCTACTATGTGCAAAAATTCACTACAGTTTTTTGGACGCACATAAAAGTTATGTGGATCCTTAATACATGTTACATCCATCCAGTGATACGAGTCCTTGTTGAACTTAGTTGCTGACACTTCAGCCATTACTTCTTTAATGATGTTTTCCATATTTTCTACAAACTAGACGGCCCAGTGTACTTTATACAACCTAAAATTGATATGATTGTAAGAACAAACCAGGTATTAAAAATTGAAGTAGTAGTTCCCATTCATCTGAAGCACGGCTAGCATGGGCAGGCATGGGAGACTATTCTTTCCCCGGGGAAAGGAACAAAAATTATCTTCTCTCACAGCCTTATCAACTCTCAGAGCACTGTCGCACAAGTGAAAATAATATCCAAATAATAAATAATAATAATAATAAATATACGACAATACACACATCGCCATCTAGTCCCAAAGTAAGCGTAGCTTGTGTTATGGGTACTAAGATAACTGATGAATAATTTTTATGAATAATATACATAAATACTTATAATATATAGATAAACACCCAGACACAGAAAAACATTCATGTTCATCACACAAATATTGTCCAGTTGTGGGAATCGAACCCACGGCCTTGGACTCAGAAAGCAGGGTCGCTGCCCACTGCGCCAATCGACCGTCGAAATAATTAATGAGTAGTAATAAACAGCCGTAAACGTCTCCTATTCCATTTTCCCGTGCTCTAGTAGTTGGAGATGTTAATAACATCCCTTGTTAGGTGATATAATATTTGACTCCTGCCTTTGCTAGCCATGCTGATTATAGTATGCCTGCATTGGTTGTATACTCATTGCGCTGAGATTAAATCGATGGTGTATACAGACAAACAGCAAAATTTTTATTTGAAATTTTGGATGCAATTGTACTTAGTATAACAAAATAGAAACTGCCTACTGGAATTCATTGAGAAAATATTAAACCATCCCAATGCTAAACACAATTCGTCGCTCCCATGACTATCTGTAGTATCTCGTTTTATGTGTGTTTTGAATACAACCACTAAGTTTATCTGCATGTTATTCATGTTTCACACTAACGGTTTTTTCTCTAACATATTTGGATAACGAGATATAGTTATTCATTTTGCGTATCTGATGATTACACACAAATGATTATTATTAAGTAGCGTAAGTCATTTATAAAACAAACAGTTGTACAAACACAGCGGCAAAACATAACGGTTACAAGGGTTACAGTTCCAATACTAAAAATGATTTGCCTGGAGGTTGATAGCGCCAACGCTAATAGTTTCTGTTGATGTTGAAAAAGAATTAAATAATTATGTAACTCACACAATATGTGAGAAAAATCAGTCATCAGTTTATATGTACAATACAAAATTTTGTTATGTGTGAATCATTAATCAATCTTTGATATCAATGCCACATATGCCACATCTTTTCATTACAGCAGACAAAAAGAAAAATACTAGATTAATGCAAGAAGAATTTATGGTTCCTGAGAAAATCTAATAAAAAAAAAAAAAGTGGAAACAAATATCCTTCTATCCTATTTTTTTTTTGTATGATGATTATGTTCAAAAATTCTTTAAATCATTCTGAGTTGTCGGAAGTGGTAGAGGTTCACCTTTTAGTAGTCACAAAAAGATGAACAGAAGGCAGAATACTATGTTGTATGTACATTAGAATGGGGAGAAGAAGAAAGTTTTTAGATTTTTATATAAACACTTTGTGTATTGGAGAGAGATACAACAGCCATAAAAAACTTCTGACAACTGGACAGATAAATGTGGAGGACGGAAACCAGCACTTAATAAAAAAGATGTGTTAAAGAGAACAAAACAAGTTACACGAGTTACACAAAACCTAAAGTGCTTTCCAAGAGAAGCCTCACTGCTGTTGAGTTTCAACTAAACCCAAATATTTGAATCAATACTTAACTAAAATTAAAACAAACCAAATGCTAGTTGAAGATTTGGAAACCTTAGCAGTCTTTCTTTTTTGACTTAAAATAAATTTTTTGTCAATTATTTAGCTTACTTTACCATTAACTCGCATTTTCTTAAAGTTGCAGTAAACAAATAATGCACATATGGAAAAAAACAAAGTTATCACAAAGTGATGTATTTGTTTTGATCAATGTTCATAAGTATTTACAATACAAAATGGTAAAAAGCAGATACTTAAAATTAAAGTAAAGACTATACATTACAATAACCAGTGCCTATGAAAATATAGATTTTACCTAAGACAAAAATGGTCCAACTGAAAAACGCTTGTTATCAAAAACTAATAAACTTAAGATTGATATAGGACAGTTAGCCATACGAGCGATGAATTTTGGAATTCAAGCCATTTCGATTATTAAATTATTCTGCCATTCTATGACAAGTACCCGTAGCTGAATAACACAGCAATTTGCACTTAGCTTGCCATTCATATCCATTATTTATCAACCAACAAAATCGTAAATCGAAGTAACAAAATGCATGGATACTCTGTTTTTTACATGACACTAAGTGGGAAATTGAAATTCAGAAAACAGATAAAATAATACACTATTGATGATATTAGCAATGCAAAAGCGTTTTAAAGAAACACTAGGAATAAGTCTGATAATAATATAAACGAAGCATGGGAAAGAGAATAAATACAAATATATTAAACCTTCCTCTGAAATTCGCCAACTCTTGAGCTATTCAAATGATGATGATTAATTCAAATTATTTCATTGAAATTTTTATAGCTGATGTAAATTTCATCAGTGTTAAGTTTTAACCTAATTACATAAACTGATTAACCACAATTCAATTCAATTCAATTCTTGTTTATGGCTTTTGTCTGTGCCAACTGGGCACAAGGTACTTCGCCAATGTCTTGTAGATGAAGAAGGCACGAAGGAGATTGATCGGTGAAACTAATGAAAAGTTAATTTTGAATTTGTACCAAGAAATAGTTGTTATTAGCTAGTTAGCTCTTTAACCTAAGGCAGATTAACCACAATAATCATGTTTGTTTTCAGCTTTGTTGACAATCATTGACATTGACAAGTGCTTTTTTTATATACCCACATTTAATCTAGATTCAAGCTCGTAGTGTCTATGCTATTTTTTGAGGTATGATAACTCCGTCCTATGATAATCGATTTATATAATTATTTTTGTAATATAGAGAGTGATACTGATCAGACAATTGTTTTTAGTTATTGTTTGTTTTGTAAAAATATGTTGCAAATGAGGTCGCGAGCAACAGCTAGTATATCTATACACTATTATTGATTGGTTATTATTAAATAACAAACAAGAAATCGTACTTAAAATTTCTGTGAGAGGTAACTTTGACATTCATTTCCATCGAGAAAATTTTACAGAATCGAGTAAAACCGCCGGCACTCGGCGAGCGTGCGGACGGCGCAATAAATAAATGCAGATTTTGATATCCAAAAACGAATTTAAAAGTTTATCCTGTTTTTTCCTCGCAAATGTCATCACACTTACGACATCGTCATTTGAAACGTGTATGGTACATTACCTGTTACACTCGGCGGTAATGCCACCGCGACAGTAAAATATAATATTATCATACTTGATTAGTATAGTCGTAAAAATGTAATAGGCCCGTTTTGACACTTGTCATCGCGACGTAACTAGTTATGCAACCATAAGACTCTGTACTCGATACTCACGATAAATCAATTCAAGTTTGTATCAGTACTTGATTGATATTATTATGTATTGTAAAGTGTTCGTTCGTTCAAAGTATTCCTTTAACTTCACAACCAATACGCGTGACTGGCTGTTGATTATACGTCCACTTTTCAACATGTTGAAACAGAGTTAGTACCTACTATATAACAACAAACACAAAAATCGAGTCAAATCACTATGTTTAAATTAATGTCCAAAATAGAAGAGCCATAGTTAACGTAATAGTAAACATTATATATCAAACTTAAACGAGCGCACAGTCAACTTTACAAGATGAGGAACGAAAAACTGCGCAGCGCGCGCGGGGACGCTTCAGTCATGTGCCGCTTGGTCAGATACATCATCTCAGACTCATTATTTAGAACCCATTTTGAGAACCAAGCTCATTCTTTGCAGTAAAGATAACTACACATTATTTAATTTCGATATTCAGTAAAAAAATGGTTACAGCTCTAGTATAAAAAAAAAAAGACTAAGAACGTAACTGTTTTCGGAACGTTTAGCAACAATTATAAATTGCATGCTACTATGAAGTAAGCGCAAAAAGAATACTCGCGATATATTCTTTCATATTATTTAACGTCCCAAAAAAATTTACGTATTTTTTAAAACACTGTATGTAATTGATTTTTATTTTTTTGATTCTTTCAGTTTTGTTCCAAGTTACATTCTATGGTCTTGCACAAATGTCAAAACGGGCCTATTACATTTTTCCGACTATAGTTTATCTACTTATATGAAAAATAAAATATTATATAGAGCATGATTATAAGATATGGTATCTAATATAAAAAAATGTGTGCGTGTACTAGTGTACACACGTAAAAAGTGAAACTTCTTTAAGACCTTATTTTTCGAAAAATGATCTACTGCAACTTTACAGAAACTGGTTAAATAAAGTTAAATTAGATTGAGTTTAACAAAAGGCTTTTATTATTATGGACATGAATACAAATAATACAATTATGTCATTTTACTTTATTACTACTAAGATTATTACAGCTTTAATTTAATTGTAATATTATTATTACGGCTTATGGTAACTGAAATATAGAATATAAATATAAATATACTACGACAATACACACATCGCCATCTAAAGTAAGCTTGTGTTATGCGTACTAAGATGACTGAAGAATGTTTTTATGAATAGGTAATATAAATAAAAAACTTATAATATACATATAAACACCCAGACACTGAAAAACACTTATGTTTATCACACAAACATTTTCCCGTTGTGGGAATCGAACCCACGGCCTTGGACTCAGAAAGCAGGGTCGCTGCCCACTGCGCGAGTCGGCCGTCAAATATTGTTTACATTCCATAAAAACTCCAGCAATTTTAGTGCCGGATCTTGTTGTTAATGTTTGAGGACTTTTTTTTAATAATATATAAAATTCAAATAATCTTTCAAAAATTCAACTAGCTTCAAAGATTTTTCCGATGCAGATCGGTTTTTTATCATTATTGCAACCAAGTAAAGAGGCACGAAGAGGGAGGAGGAAGAAAAAAATTAATAATATCGTCCAACTTCTGATTTGGAGATATATAAAGTGCAACAATCAAAATATTCATCCTATTTTCCAATTTGCATTGATCCACACATAAGTCAGGAGAAAGAACAGAAAAATCTATCGATGAAGTTACAATGTTAACAACATCATTAGTATTATGATATATGCTTACGTCTTTAGCCGTTGAATTTTGCAATGCATTTGAAGTTCGAATAAACTCGAATCAAACGTGGTTGGGACAATAAAAAGACGGCGCGTAACGAAAAAATGTGACGCGTAACTGAAAAATGTTACACAAAATTCTTTTCCAACCCCGATAAAGAAGTTTCACTTCAATAATTAAAATATTTTTTTTTTCTTTTGATTACAAGTAATTAAAATAAATCTAAATTTTGCCCCACAAACGTCACATTGACATTTAAAGGGACAAAAAATATAATTGTCATCTTTCTTTCTTAGACAAAGAAAGTTTAAGTAGTTACGGCAAGTACAATAGTACTTCGATACAGGACCTATAGGGTAATAACCCTGTATCTGTAAGGTCCTGTATCTGTGAACTTATGGGTAGAAAGTAGAAACATCAATCAGTGGGACCTGTGTTTGGGTTTTAAAGTCTTGGGTTCGTACGAAGTCCGATCGCGCCTGCGCCAATAATGTGTATTACTCAGTCTACGGATCGCGCTCATAGACTTGATGTAGACCCGCGCCCGGATGATGTGCTTGTCAGAAATCAGGGCCTTTGTAAGACTGTGTGTGAAGTGTCTAGAATCTGGTCGGTTTGAAATAGTACTTGAAAAGAAAATCGATAATTTTTGCAATAATCCATTGATTATTCATTTGATCGATTTGATTGATTTTATCTGTAAATGTTGGATCGCATGCCTATAGTAATGCTATTATCTCGCTGCAGACTCGGCCATAAATCATTCGAATGTGTTCGAATGTTTTGCTCTCCCACTCACGGGCCCTGTGGCAGGGCTCCTGTGCGTTATTGCAGAATGCAGTCGTATTATTTAAAACATTTTATTGTGACTCTCTTGTAATCTAAAATAGTAATGGTCTAATTTATTTTTGTAGCGATTTATATACTTAATAGCACAGCACAACAAAAATCGTTATACTAAATAGGCTAATGGCCGATTCTGCAGCGAGATAATAACACGACTATAGTGCATTTTAAAACTTATCATTTTACTTTCGAGTTCACTTTAAAAAAGTAAATACCTAAATAATTTACTATTGAGTATTGCAACGTACTACGACGCACCTGCGTTTTTGGTTTTGATCACTTGTGTACTGGTGTACAAATATGCAATGTAGCTACTAGCTTGTATTTTAGAATCGAGTGCTAAATACTAATTTAAAAATGTTGTGATACTTCAAGTACATCGGAGTTATGTTTCATGTGTTACGTTTTGATGTTTAATTCGTTGTTAACAACAATTTCGATTCTTATACGCATAATATTTATTGGTAAGTTTAATCAAAATTATTACCTAGGTATCTTCAATAATGTATGTAAAAAGTGCCCGACAAAATAACTAGTGTATAAATCTAAAATGGTGCCTTGCTAAAGTCAGTGGCATACACAGAACTCAATTACCCTAACAGGGGTGGCATGCACATGATAGTACTATTTGTTGGAAAACATTTGGGTGTCTGTTTTTTTTTTGTGATACCTTCCTAACAATTTTTTACCCTAACAATTTTTTTGTGATTCCTACCCAACATAATATTTACCAAAACAATTTTTTTGTGATACCTAACTTGGATCTTATGCTCTCCTATGGCCCAACATCACAGTATTCAGCAGGGGTAATTGCGTATCTCACAATCTTTGCTGTCAAACTACACTTTTGCATACAAAAAAAAAAGTTGTTTTACAATATCTGCTAGTCTTTATATAATTAATATTTATTTTCTGTAAACATTAAACTAACGTTTTCAAGGTTATGTAGTAAACATGAAATATTTAAAAAATTAAAAAAGGCAATAATTAAAAGAATTATACTGCCCTGATGAGCCGAAAAGCGCTAACTCAATCAGAGTAAGTTTTGAGAAAAACAACTTTTTGTGAATGGATTTTTCCCACCTTCAAACGGGGGTTAAAACTAATATTTTTAAAACTGTAAAAACTTATATAAATGTATTTTTGACCCTAGATATAACTGACATACCTAAATTATCCATAAAAGGCAAAATTATACCCATTTTGTGAGATACCGCTATTTTGATTAAAAAGAAAGGCTTCAAAAATTGAGATACTGCTTTTAGTCTTATTCTGCTCATAGAAAGTTCCATACAAATTGATTTTTTTTTCACATTTGATGAAAATACTGAATAAATTTGTAATAAAACTTCATTTAATTTTTTTTTAACAACTTTATTAAATGTAGCAGCAAATTACAAAAAAAGTTAAAGCAATTTATTTGCTTTCTGTGAAATAATATTAATCAAAAGTTGGTAGTCCCCGCCAAATAGACATTCTATTAGCGGGTATTAAACTAGAAAGAGATTTTAAAATATTATTTTTTTTTATTGACATATTCCTGTGTGATGCTAGCCGTAATAGGTTCATTATCGAAACCAGTTCTGTACCTAATGTCAAAACTGCCTCTGTTAACTTCCACTTCAACAATGTCACTAATGTAAGGTTGTGGTGAGAACCGGGAAAGTTTGTATTGGGTTGTATAGTCTTTTTGATATTTACATTTTTTCCAGCACTGTTTACAGCTTCGCAAAAGTCATCAAAGTCATTTATTTTATTTTTCATTCGCTTCATTGTTAATTTCGCTAATTCTACTCTATGGTGAAAAGAGTCTGCATACATAAATGTGTCCTATGAGAACAATTATCCACCCAAAGTACATATTTTCCATATCCCGATAGAACATTAATTAGATAATTCGCACTTATGATCTCATCTTTAGATTGTCCAAAAAATGCCAAAGTACAGGATAGATACTGGATTCTTCTGAACCTTTCCTAACTCCAATAGGCACGAAACTTTCATTATATACAACAATCCTGTGAGTGAAAACAGTCGACATAAACATATCGATTCTCGGTAGCATTATGACTTTTTGTAAGTCTGTGGAGTACATAATGGTAATTTAATTAAGTTTTGATTAACATTTTTAAGCGTTTCTAGCATATGTCAATAAAAGGCTATTTAGCTTCATAAAAAGACATGCCGTCAAATCTCTTAGTAGTTTAAGGAAAAATTGAGATATAAAAAAATTAGTGGTTTATTTTAATGTTTTAAATTAGATATCGCTATTTGGCTTATACCATTAGATGCGAAATTATTCTAGCTATTGAATGGTATAAAAAAAATTAAAAGGGCGTATCTCAGAGATAGCGCCTTACGGCTTAGCAGTAAAGTTTTGTGCACTTACATTGGAAACATCTACTAAACCTTACCAAATAGATTATTAATGGGCTACTCCAAAATGCCTCATATAAGTATATGTATATGTTGATCTCATGTGAAGCCAGGGTGGGTCACTATAGTTTATTAAAATAAAAACTTAAACATTGCAGCATTAAGTTTTTTTACAATGCTTTTATTTGTTTGTTTTTCATTATAAACATAAAAACAGTTAAACATAATAGAAAAAAGAGAAAATTTATTTTAATGTTTAAATTCCAGCATGTTCTAGGTTTGATATTTAAGTGGAGGATACAATGGGTTCTATGACTGAGTTACTTACTCTGCTTTTTACTTTAATTGTGAGAAAAAGTATAAGGATCGATTCCAAATTGGATTAATAGAAAAACCAATAAAATAAAATATCTTAACTAAAATAAATTATTTCTGAAGACAAAATAACTCATTTAGTACTTGTTTGTTTTCTTTAAGGTAATAAATTTTATAGGAAAAATATACTTACAATGTTTGTTAATTTTTATGATATCAAATACCTATTTGCATCAGATGTGTCGTTTAAAAAATATGCAAAGTACCTCATAATAAATAAACCTTAAAAAGATCCTATAGGCTCTTATAAAATTATTAAAAATTACTTAAAAAAATACTTATAACAGAATCTCAGATAAAAGTCCTTAGAATAGAATAGATTGAAATATAACAAATACATGGTTTCCCAGCAAATTCCTGCATACTACAAAGACAATGTGTGTTGTACAGACAACCTACATTTTATTTAATTGCACAAGTGCATAAAATTGGCTTTTAGTCTGCTTATACATAGCCTAAAGTACTACTTTAAGAGCATGAGAAGTCAAAAGGCTATTTTGTTTCTAATATATTTTTGATAGCTTTTGACATAAGTTATATTATTTATACTTAATGCACTTTTATTTTACTAAAAACCAAAAAAAAACATTTAGCATTTTGCTTTTCATTTCTAAAATCCCTTGCTAGTCCAAATACATCATAAATGAAATACTATCGTAAATTATTGGTGTGATTCTTATGAAATTTTCTTTGTTACACAGTCCATGAGCAGTATAACTGGTCCGCATGGCTCTCAGCAACCTATACCAGGACCATCTGGGTCAACTTGCGAAAATGTGAAGAAAGAGAAAGATTTCTGCCGGGACTTTATATGGGGGCAGTGTAACAAGGGTGCACAGTGCAAGTACCGCCACGAGCTTGTGTTCGAGGTTATGAAAAAGACTTTAAAGTTCTGTCGCGACTTTCAAAATACGGCTGGATGTTCTCGCGAACTGTGTACATATCTGCACGCCACTAAGGAGGAGCAGACTTTGTTCAAATCTAACGGGCAACTGCCGCGGATTTTAGCCGAGCGTCACGCCAACATGTCTGCAGCCGCTGCTGAGACTAACCCCCAGATTGCAATATACATACAAGAGATTTACGCGGGCCCACCTCCGCCGCCACCGCCACCACCTTTGCCAGCTGTGTCTGCGCCGGCTAGTGTTGCCCCCGCTGCAGCGTTCCCGCGACCGCCCGTCGTGTCGGTTGCGCCAATGTCCCCGCGTCCATTGATGCCTATTGGACAACTACCGCCGCCGCCGCCACCGCCGGTGCCGCCGCCGCCGCCGCCGCCACCGACGGTTTCAACTACTGCTGTTCAACAGCAGGCGCCTGTATTTACAGGTCATTTTCATTTATTTATATAGAAGTCACTGTGTCTTTATAAGAAATCAGAAAGACGCGAAAAAAAACTTAAGTAGCAACGCATTGCATAGCAAAAGCCGTCCTATTACTTTATTTGTTGGGCTAAGGCCGATTTCACCAATCAATATTTGTTACGGCGGCGCCTTAAACACAACACACAGGTATACACAAACATTTTTTTATGCCAATGTAAAGTTGTGTAAAAATTTGAAATCCCTCTATTAATTTATGAGTTAAGTGAACACTAAATAATAGATAGATATATGTAGTTATTAGTTTCTACTTTATTTGCTCTCAGCTTCGCAATATACCTATTCATGTACGGTTCTTCACTTTTCGCTTATGTAATAAATCTGATCCTTGCTGTGTGAAAGATGGATCATCATATGAACCCATTACCGACCCACTACAGGGCACGGGTCTCCTCCCACAATGAGAAGGGGTTAAGGCCATAGTCCACCATGCTAGCCCAGTGCGATTGGTGGACTCCACATACCTTTGAGAACGCTATGTAGAACTCACAGGCATGCAGGTTTCCTCACGATGTATTCCTTCACCGTCGAAGCTTTTCTAAGTTGCCGAGTTCGAAACCCAGCACGCACCTCTAGTGCGGGCACCCCGAAAGTGTAGTCGAGCTCCTACCTACCGCGTTATCACGGCTACCACCGAAGAATGGATACACCAATATAAATACATTAGCGGCATCACCCGTGCGGTACTTGGGTAAAGTGTTCCCTACCTTGCCGCAAGTTTATTGGTGAAATTGGCCCTAGGGCTTTTCCGCACCGACTAAAGTGTTCTATTCCTATGGTTCGTCAGTTATGGCAAATGAAAGTTATATGTTTGCATTTCATTCTCACTAACAACATACCAAGAAGGATTATGACAATGCAACGTTGCGACGCACCATCTCCTATGTAATACTAGCCCATAATTGGTTATTTTCTTATATTTAAACCACAATTGAAGAGTTCATTTCTAAAATGTACTAAGTATGTTTTTTTACATTTAATTAAACAATTTTTTGTCACGGGCAACAAACGGTTTCGAGTTGTGTGCTCTTTTTAAAATCCACCTATTCATATTTTCATTTAAGTAATTGGTTTTAGATTTTTATTCTTAAATGTGCTTGGTTATTGCCTTGGCACGGTAAGCCCATTTTGTAACTAATGAGTAATTTTAAACATTATAATATTATTTTTACAAGAAAGTTATTAATGTATTATAATTTTTCTTTTATTTTGTTATTATAAACTAATCACATTATTGAAAGGAACTCTTCAATTACTAGGTAAATATTAAACATTTTCCCTAAATATGTTTCTTTTATGTTTTCCAGCACCCCTACTTCCAGCAGCATTTCCTATGGCTCCTCAATCACCTCCACCTGTGATACCCCTGTAAGTATAATTTTCATTATGAATTTAATTATCATCTTAGCTTTGTAATTTTCTACGCCCGGGCACAGACCTAGCTTCACTGCTGATAGTGATTTGGAACTGTTTGACCCGCTGTGGCTAATCAAGTTATCTTAGTCTGTAATAATATATATTTTGTTGATGTTATATCAAGTTTTCTTTTTTAATTTGTGCAATAAAGATTTTTTTGTCTGTTTATGGAATTAACTAGCTGCTGTGATTTTACAAATCCCCTAGGAACCGTTTGTTTTTCTAGTATCAAAAGAAGCCTATGTTACTGTCCGTCCTTACAACTAACTCTATGCCAAAAATCAAACCGATTGGTTGTTTAATAAGGTAAGGACTTAACAAACAAACACACTTTCACTTTTACAACATTAGTATAGATTTCTGAGATAAATGCTTTCAATGGTACAAACTCTTCTGATATAACTAGCCGTTCAGGGGTAAAAAACTTTATCTTCACATAAAAAAAAGGTTTAGTAACTCAATAATCGTGTGAATTTTAATACTTTATTCCACAACAAGAAAAACGCTGCCTGTCATACGATATGTTCCTTTACGGTTGAAAAGCAAGTTATACTTGATTTCTTAAAAATTTGAGGGAATAGAACTCAGTATGGTCAAAAGGAAGCCCTACGGATTTTTGTTGGGTATGTAGTATACCTATTTAATATTTCTATCATTATCACTTTTAGATATGATGCCAGTATCCCACCTCCACCTTTAATGCCACTGCAACTACAAGGTGCACTAAGAAAAAGGAAAGCCTCCATTGGAAATGTTATTGGTAAGACAATCTTATTCTACTTAGCATGCCTATTACTATATAACTTTGATGCGATCAATGCGATAAACGCAATTAGATTGTCCAATATTTTCATTATTGGCGAAAACATAGTTCTAACAAGACTGCCATAAATGTCACAGTAAATATCATTTTTGGCAACCGTCAGTGTAGGTATCCATTGCACAAAATGCTCAGCGATATAAAATAAAGAAATATAGTTTATATGAAATAAGTTCATAGAGCTTAATGAGCAGGTGATATAAGATTTGATCAGTTCTGATTGTAACTTTTGTGTGGGGTAGTGAAGATTAACAGATGGGTTAACGGGACGTTTAATAGTATCTTGTCTTCCTAGTAGCCCGAGATATATTGTGTATAATTTTGTTAAAGTAGCTAACTGAAAGTATTAGCAGTGTATATTCAAGTACAAAAGAACTGATAAGATTTTTATACTTGTTGAATAAGGTTCTGATATTATTATGTTTGAAAATCTTTAATATAGTCAAGTGATTGGTGTCGTTCACTTGTCATGTCGTAAAACAACATGTCTTAAATAGGCCTTATTTTTGACGCAACTTTTTTTATTTTTTGTTGGTATACACTGATAGTTGCCGATATTACTGTTATTCGAAGCCGGAACTTACTTGCGTGGGTCTGGGACCGAATTCCAGTCAATTCGGGAATTTATAAGTGGTTTTTGACTCAGGTCTGGTCTGTGTAAAACGCCTCAATACCGACCGTTTGGGGAACTATTTACTAGCAAAGAAGTTCTGCCAAGTGATATACCGTTTAGAACTTTGAGATCCCTATTAATATAGCGTGGTTCTCTATCAAACTGCATCGTTTCTTTACCATGAGATCGCGGATAAGCGCTACTTGTCACTTGTTAAAAAAAAACGTAACCTTTTACAGGAATATATTTGACTATAGAAGGTTACGTTACTTAGGTAACGAAATTTTATCTACGGAACGAAGGTCACCTAAATAAAATGTTGATTACACTTTTCTTGTATTCTATAATTCAGTTTTATTTATCTACGTACGTTTATAATATTTTTCATATATAAATGTAACTTGCTATGTATTTTAATGTGTAATAAATCGACTCGACTATGCCAATGCTTTGCGATCATCTTTTTTGCTCTTAGCACGGCCAGGCAAAGTTAAGAAGAGAGAGGAGGCTACATTGGCAGACGCGCTTTGTGAGAGATGTGTGCAATGGGAGTTAAGGTTTGACGACATTATATCATATCATTATTAATGTTAATATATGTATCTTTACTGTCGCTAGGATTTACTTCCACTATATCCATTCAACACCAACTCGACTGAAATAAAAGCATTAAAATATGAGCTAATAATGCTATGCTATGAGCTATGAAAAAATAAGTTTATCTCATAAAACATAAATCTCACATCTCAGTGCATTTCGAGTCAACTTTGAGTAGATATGGTGTACAAGGGCCATTAAGTTGTTAAACGTTATTACAATATTTCAACCTATATACAATTTATTTTGTTCAAGTTTAAATTTGTGAGGGTGCGAAATTTTAATATTTTATGTAAAATTAATTTAACTACGCTATACGCGAATGTCAAAGTCTTGGTCACGTTAAAAAGCGGATGCGGTAGCGAAGGCGGACGCGGTCATGAAATCTCAAACATACCTATGGCACAAGTATCAAAGTGATCTATTAGAAACTAGTGCATACTAAATGCTTATTACAACTCTCATCATGTTATTACAGTCTTTCTTTAAGCGTTATATATATTTATCGAAACAGGTGCTATTTTTGATATAACACTGCTTAAACCTAGCATACTATCTCAGAGAAAGATGCATATACTATAGAGTAGAGTATGAAAAAGGGCCAGGACGCTTTGAAACCCTCCTAGCTTTATTTATCAGTTAATAAATGTAGCCAACTCACAATAATATAATCTTATATGTATAGACGTTTCATAAGTTATTTCATTTAAAAATTCGTTTTTCAGATTAAAATTCATAAGGATATGAATTTTAATCCAATTAGGTTCGCCAACTTAAACCTAAACCTAAGAAGAGCCACATTAAGTGTAACACACATTAAGAGTATTTAACTTAGTGGGAATTTATTTTTTTGTTATCACCATCTCACAGTTAATTAATAATTATCTATGAAGTTGACCAATTCATACCCATGCTTTTCTATCGTTTAAGAAGTCCTGAATTTAATTTCAAGTCACCATACTCTCATCAATTTTACTCCTCGTCACCTGCCATTTTAGTTAATAATTTCCCATTTAAAATAATGTATCGTCGTCCTTATTTACAACTACTGGTATACGTCATTTTTACGTAAACACCTGGTAGCCGATGCGAACATGAACTCGCGGATTCCATCGCGCATTCCGTCGTCCCGCGCCGCTGTGTAACGTGAACATAGCCTAATTTCTAAATCGCTGATCATTGATCAAGTTAGCTATTTCCATTAATTAGTGATTACTTCTGAATTGGTTCTACTAAGGCGCAATTAATAAGGTCTAAATGAATTTATACTGATGACTTGATCAGCATAGTGTAGAAACTAGGTTAAGTGGCTGTATGGAAAGTAAAATACATATTAAATAGAAAGTTTCATAAAATCTATAAAACTAAACATTATAGTTGAAACTGTCTTGAGTAAATTTCATAATAATATAAAGTAATAAAATGTATGAATCGGACTTATAGTAGTTAAGATTCTTTGCTGCTACCTAAATTCTTACTTTATCCTTATTTAAGAATACTACATATTGATTAATTTTTGATTTCACTAATAATAAGAGATAAGTATTTAATTTGACTGGACAAAAATTATTTTAGGATTGATTCAATTAGAAAAAAGTTGTATGCCATTTATGAAGAAGAAGAATATGAAAGTTTAATGTACAAAAAGAAGCTTGAGGAGTACGAGAACATGAAAAAAGTATTGCAATCCTTGATCACCAAAAAATTATTGCAAAAATTCGTTGATAAAAATACAGAGGTAATAACTGCACATGGTTTTAATACTAATTATTGAATATGCTTAGATATTGACCACTTTTTTACAATAGCTATTTTACTAGGTATTTTGATCTCAAAAATACTATATCTATCTATCTATATATATAAAAGAGAAAGTGTGTGGGTATGTTCCGTATAGGCTCCGAAACGGCTGGACCGATTTCAATGAAACTTTCAGGGAATCTCCGGATTGACCTGGCGAGTAATCCTGTGAAGTTTGGTGACGATCGGAGCACTCCTATTTTTGAACTGTCAAACTGTCAAGTATAGCTTTTATTTACTATGATGATATTCTATTTTTGGGTGGTACATGGTATATGGGTGTTGATAATGATCTTCACCCGCTCGAGAAGAGAATGAATACGGAGAGAAATAAATGATTTAATATATTATAAGATTTAATTTAAAAATTTAATGATATTTATCGTTTAAATAAAATAAATCAAAATCTAGCCCGGCGAAGCGGGCTGGGTACGCTAGTATAATATAAAACAGCGTGTTTTTAAATCGTCAGTTTGAACTGGCAAACTGGCAATAATCATGTGTAATGATTTCCAATTCCAAAACTAAAATAATGATCTAAGTTATATAATTTTGTTAATTGAAAGTCCGATTAATTTTATTTCAAAACCGATTTGCGATAATCCGTGGTTGTACGTTATGCGTTGCATTCACTTATGGGCGGTACCCTTTAATGAATTACGTTATTCATCATCATCGTCATCATTATTTTTAATAATGATGGGCCTGCTTGCTGAAGGGCAAAAGCTCCTCTCAGAGAAGGGTTTAGGCCGTAGTCCACCATACTGGCCAAATGCGGATTGGTAGACTTCACACGCCTTTGAGAACGTCATGGAGAACTCTCTGGCACGTAGATTTCCACGCGATGTTTTCTACAGCGTTAAAGCAAGTGATATTTTAATTTCTTAAGTTCAAAGCACACTCAGCAGTTAGGTGCGTGCCGGGCATAGAATTTGGACCCCCGAAAGGGTTCCTAAGCTCTAACCATTACGCTATCACCGCTGGTACCGAAAAACAAGTCATTTTACCGAATAAAAAACCTTAATATTAATTCAAAATTCATTTATTTCAAGTAGGCCTAATACAAGCACTTTTGAAACCTCAAATCTGTCCGTGTGTAGTGACTCTACCACCGGTTTGGAAGGCAGATTCTACCGAGAAGAAGCCGGCAAGAAACTCAGCAGTTGCTCTTTTCCAACATCAAAAATATACATTTTACATTTAACATTCATTTTTCTATCTTGTGAGACATGAAAGCGGAGTCGGATGCTTCCAAGCAACCTTGTCATTAAGAAACTCATCAATTGTATAATAACCTCGCTGTTATAAATGTGTTTTAACACATTCTTTAAACTTATGCATTGGTAGGTCCAAAATTACCTTAAGAATCATATTATAAAAGCGTATACTCAATCCCACAAATTACTTCTGCACCTTTCGCAGACGATATGCAGATGTCACTAATTTATGACCATTTCTTGCAAGTCGACTGTTTATATCCACTTTTTGTTTATAAAGACTAATATGTTCTCTTACAAATACTATATTGTTATAAATATATTGTGAGGCTACCGTAAGTATACCTATTTCTTTAAATTTTTCACGGAGGGAGTCACATGATTTAATTTTATATATTGACCGTACAGCTCTTTTCTGCAATATGAATATAGTTTCAAGCAGCAGCTTTCCCCATAATAAGATCCCGTAAGACATCACACTATGAAAGTGTTTGCTGTTTCTACGTCAGTAATCTGTCTAATTTTCCTGACGGCGTAGGGAGCCGAGCTTAGTTTACCTGCTAGTGTATCTATATGGGTACCCCACTGAAGCGTTACAGACGTTGCCTCTCAAAACTATCATCTTGAACTAGACAAAGCATAGTATTTCTGTGTTCCGTAGTTGACGCGGTTGGTTAGATGTAACAACATTTACATCTAACTGCGTCATCTATATATAGATAGTGTTTAAAAAAAAAACTTGTTTTTATTAGGGTCTAAAACGATAAACTAAGGAAGTTCTTACATGTTTCAGAGAGCATCTAAAAAACAATCCAATAATATATTCAACAAAGCACCGTTAACGACCGTAAGTATGTCTTAATTTTTTTTTATTTCATATGGTGGTGGGAAATGATGATGCAATCTGAGATGGTAGTGGGGTAACCTGTTAGGATTATGCTTAGCAACTATGTTAAACCACTACTCGGTTTTACGCGGCATCCTGCCAGAACGCTAACGCAGTGCTCGCTTTTTTCCCCCCTCTATATTTAAAGAGCTCAGTCACATAATCTGACTATGTCGCTCTGTTAGTTATGAACAGATATTTACTCTGTTAATCTTAAATATGTTCTAACTAATTAAAATAAAAAGCCGCCCAACATACCAGAGAATGTTTCCCTTGCCGCGGATCAAACCTGACTGACACCTTCCACTTAAAAGACCACAACGCTCGCGAATGCGCCAGGGAGGTCGCCAAAATTATAATCTAAGTTAATACGCTTTTATAATATGATTCCTTAGGTTTATTATGGACTATTTTAATTATTTTATATGAATTATTTTTTTACCAATGCATAAGTTTAAAAAATGTGTTAAAAGACATTTATTACAGCGAGGTTATTATACAATTGATGAATTTCTTAATGACAAGGTTGCTTGGAAGCATGCGGCTCCGCTTTCATCTCTCACAAGATAGAAAAATGAATTATAAAATGTAAATTGTTGATATTGGAAAAGAGTAACTGCTGAGTTTCTTGCCGGTTTCTTCTCGGTAAAATCTGCCTTCCTTACCGGTGGTAGAGTCACTACACACAGACAGACTTGACGTTTCAAAAGTGCTTATATTAGGCCTACTTGAAATAAATGAATTTTGAATTTAATAATATTGAGGTCCACATTCTTAATAATGCCCATGATGTTCTCTATTTGCAGGGTGTTTCGACCGTTTCAAATCAATTTTTAGAACAACTTATGGAATACGTAATGGACGACGCAAAGAGTGTTAATTCGGTAAGCGAATTTTAAATATCTATCTATATCTATATTTTCTTACGTGTCTTATAATATAAAGTATCTTTTTGCTACTTCTTAGAAGTTTATTATGAAATTGAAATGAAATGAAAAAATGCTTTATTGTCACACAACCACGAGTACTTGTTTGCCCAAGTACTCGTGGTTGTATTTGTTCGTGTCATAAGTGTCCATGTCACAATAAGTGTGTGTGTCATTGCGTGTGTGTGAGTGTGTGAGTTTGTATATTTGCGTGTGTGTGTGTTTGTGAATTGCTAAGATAATATTGAATACACTCTTTTTTTTTTATAAAGAAATCTCTTTATATTGTGTCTATTTAAAAGAAATACTTTACAATCCAAAGTTATAAATAGATACACAAAATGGAGTGTGATAAGTAAGCGAGTATTTATTACTCGCTTACTTATTTGTATTTTTAAACATTAATCTCCCATCAAGATTCTACATTAAGTCACGAACTAGTCTGAAATAGAATAGATTCGCATAACCGGCCCAATACAAGGCACGGGTCTACCCTCAGAATAGACGGGTTTATGTCGTAACCCACCACGCTCGCCAAATGCGCATTGGTAGACTTGAAACATCTTTGCGAAACTCTCAGGCATGCTGTTTGCCCCACGATATTTTCCGTCACCGTTCAAAAAATTTAAATTATTTCTTAAAACGCAGAAAAGTTAGAGATGCGAGCCCAAGTCCCAAGCACTATGCTATTACCACTTCCCAAAGGCGTACCCAGTGGCGTGCATAGAGGGTATGCACAGGGTATGCAGATGATATTAAATGAGAATATCTCCAGTATGAGTTTTAAAAAACCTAAGGATAGGCATTGTAAGAGTTTTAAAAAGTTACCCTTAAGTATTTATAACTCGTACTGGAGATTTTCTTCATTTTATATCATCTGCATACCCTGTGCAGTGTGGTACTACCATACAAGCCGAAAAGCCCGGCTTGCGTTTCAATAAATCTCCTATAATAATTCATACTTGATAGTAATGAGGAAATAAAAAAGTATGAACTTTGACTCAATAGTGTATTACAATGCGCGATTTCCGAACGCAGCGGTACACAAATTCCCGAACGCAGCAAACTTCCGAGTGGCGGCGATGGAATGACAAAATATCAAGATCGCGCATGAAGACCTCTAGCTTTGTCTCACTCACTCTCGTTGGCTTGCATGGGGCTTATTTTTTACTACTTTCACCTATAGAAATGTTAGTGTTTTTAGCAGAGACAATCTAAATTATTAAATAATTTATATGGACATAAAAAGCAACATTACGGGTTGAAGTTCGTCAGGATGTCAAATTTGAACAACTTCACACTTCTCCGATAGAGTGTTGTGATTCATAGTTTGAAGTTTATTAGTGTTTGCTTGAGTTCGAAAAAGTGCATTTCATTGGTTTTTTTTTCCATTATTAATTAATTAAAGTAAATTTTATTAACAATGAGTTCAAATTGTGTGGAAATTGTTTCTTGTGGCGGGCTCAGGTGTGTGCAAACGTTAATTGGTGAACAAAAGGTAAATTATTTAACTTTTTTGGAAAAAAAACAGCTAATAACATCACCGAAACTTTTTAAAACTAGTTAGAGGCAATTTAATAGATCGTTAAACAATACTCGTTGGGTTGTTTGATGCTCCCATTCTAGTAAATTATATTGTCGTTATTGCATATTTTTTTCATGAAAAGAACGTTTGGAACGTGGCTGGTTACAAAGATTTAAATAACTTTTCATATATAGATGATCGGTGCTATAAAAAGACACCAGATTTACACATAAACATTTGAGTGCTGTTATTATTTTTATATTTTCGGCAAACAGCGCATAGAACCTTCTTTATCCCACCAATTATCAATTGAAATTTCCAATCATAATTCGCGTGTTGACCATAATCGTAGTGATTTTCAAAGATTATTTGATATTGTTTGTCATTTGGCATAGCAAGAACTACCTTTTAGAGGTCATGACGAGTCAAATAGTTCATTAAATAAAGGAAATTTCTTTCTTTATTGAAATTTCTTTATTACTTGTATTGTTACTTTCAAAATAGGATCTTATTTTAGAAAAACATATGCAAAATCAACTAAGCGGCAAATCCGAGCCGAGTTATTTATCTAATAAAATTCAAAATGATATTATTCATTCCGTAGGTGATGTAATTAAGTCTCGCGTCGATTTTAAATTAATTTGACAGCATTTGTTTCGGTTATTATCGATGTAACTCCCGATGTTAGCAACAGTGAAGTCCGTTAATGTGTCTGAAAGTCGTACGTCGGACACACTTTAATATATTTTTTTAGGGCTTGCCCATCTTCAAAACCCTAGGAACGCCACTGACCCTGTGCATACCCTCTATGCACGCCACTGGGCATACCTACCCTTAATTGTTTTCAGCAGCATTTTTAGAACGATACATCGCTTAGCCATACGCGTTTCCCAGTTAAGTTAAGAAACTTGCCGATGGCGAAACCTACCAGACAAATAAATAATAATAGTTTAATATGAAGCTTCCAAATTCAAATTGCGTGTGCAAAAACGTTTTAAATATTGAATAGACGAAGGTTTTACTTTGCGGAATTCCATGATATACTAGTTAAGCTTAATTTGCTGTACTCCGTGAAAAGAATATAGTAAAATGACTTTTCGCGGCGTGTAGCAAATTAAGTTTAATATCAATAGTAACTCTGCATTGGATACAAAAAGTAGTGGATAGGCTACGAATGAGGAAACGGTGGTAGAGCAGTAGGTAGGACTTCGTCTTCACTTTCGAGTACGAATCCCAGCGCGCACTACTATCCCTACTCCCTACTAATATTATAAATGTCAATGTAAGTTTGTTTGTTACGCTTTCACGCAAAAACTACTTAACCGTTCCTCGTGAAACTTTGTACACATATTCTTGGAAGTGTTAGAAGTAATATAGGATACTTTTTATCCCGACATTAAGGTCTGTTCCTTTGGGAGAGGGGATGCAAGTGTCTGACGATTTTACACCATAACTCCGACAAATTATAACCGATTTAAATTATTATTTTTGTACTATAGAGGTATAATATGAGTAATTTTGCCCAAAGTTTGTGTATGTCTGATGAATGTGGTGGGAGATAGAGGACAGAGCTCCTCAACGGACAAAAGCAAACCCCTCATTTAAAGCTTAGCTATACTGTATACTTGAGATTTTTTTATAACTACAACTAAATTGAAGGCCACGTCAAAAAACAAAATCAAACGCGGACGAAGTCGCGGGCGCGTGTGTTTTAAGCAATTAAAATATCACTTGCTTGCTAAGAGTTCTCCATAATGTTTTCAAAGGTGTATGAAGTCCACCAATCCGCACTTGGCCAGCGTGGTGGACTACAGCCTCATTGTGGGAAGAGACCCGTGCTCTGTAGTGGCAGTTAATGGCTTGATATATATAATGAGGTTACAAATGTACCTCCTCTCACTTATTTCTGTTAGTTTCTCGAAATGAGAATAGTTTAAGGTTCATGATTAAAAAAAAAATGTTGTTTAAATGTTCATGTTATAAAACTGTTTTATTTTATTTTAGGCTCCATCTCAGCCATTCAGCTCCGATGAATCACTTCTGCAAGCTTTATCTTCGTTGCCTAGAAACACGAATCTGGTCAACATTACATATAATAATAATAGTTATACTAATAACGCACCTCCTGAGGTATTGCAGTCGCTTATGGATATTGGCCGACAAAGTAAGTAAAAAAAGTAATATTTTGACTATGCTCCATAACGTATATAGGTAATATTAGTAGGTTTTAAGGGATGAAATTTGTAATTATTTTCTAAAAACTCACAGATCTCATTACAAAATTTATAAATAAAGAGGCACACAGTTGTTGTGCTTTAGATCTACCACATAGACTTTTTTCTGGTATAGAAATTAGCCTCTTTTAGTTTTCGATCCGTTGTCGTGTGGCTGCGTCACTGCCTCCATTATCCTTACAAACCAACGAACACTTTTTCTTATTTTTATTATTACTAAGCATAATGTAAATAAAATTAAAGTAAACTGCGGTTTCACACTACTTAAAGGTACAATCGATTCGTTATTATCCGTCTGGATGATATATGCTACATTTTATATTTAAGAAATATACAATGTGTAACCGAATTACGAAATACTGTTGAAGGGTGCATAAGTATAATTTAATACTTTTTTAGAGTTTACTTTTGACAACCCTATTGAAGATAAAAAACCGACACGCACATAGTACCGGCGCTACGCGTACCTTTATAATAGAGTAAATAAATGACGAGAGTAATTTGATTTTAATTTTGAATGTGATGTTAGGGCTTTATCTGATTTTTTCTGGTACAATGTGCCTCTAAAGTCCGTGAAGTATTATTTCGGTTTTCATTAACAAGGTGTATATGAGAAGAAGTAATTTCCAAAAAATGAGTGGTTCCTAAGTATTGGTCCTGTAAGAAGGCTTATTCAGAGGGCGTTGGAAAAAGCTATGCTTGCAGTATCTTTACATAATCAAATCAAAAATGAGGTGATCCGTAGAAGAACTAAAGTCACCCGCTGGTAACTCTGTAAACTCTCACATAGCTTGGGTTGGGGCATATAGCTTTGAGAACCGATGGACGATGGGGTCCCAAGTTAATGGAGTTGTGACCCCCCAATGGAAAATGCAGTTTTGGTATATCTGAACAGCCGACTATGATGGATCTGTTACCCAACTCCAGTAATAGAATTAGTTTTAAGTCCCACGTAGTTGTAGTTGTGTTTAAAATGGAATGCGTATTCCAGTGTCGAAGTCAATATCATCATCATATCAACACATCATCGGCCCACTACAGGGCACGTTTCCCCTCCCACAATGAGAAGAGGTCCTAGTCCTCACGTTATGGAGAATTCTCAACTCATGCAGGTTTCCTCACGATGTTTTCCTTCACTGTTGAAAGCAAGTGATATTTAAATTTTTTAAAACGCACATAACTTAAAAAAGTTTGACCCCCGAAAGTGAAGCCGAAGTTATTCCCACCGAGCTATCACCGCTTGATGTCCATAAAGTCGATCAAAAATAACAGGGTCGTACTTTCGCTGTTATAAGTTGGAGATGCGAACAGAAAGTGCCAAATTCTTCAAACTTCCATAGTCGGTCACTAATCCATATTATGAATTGAGTCAACATAGCTTACCCAGGGCTATCAATCAATATCTAGTGTTGCTTCTAGGTTACACGTCTTTCGATTATTTGCAGTAATCTATATATATATAAGGCAAAGGTGACTGACTGACTGATCTATAAACGCACAGCTCTAACTACTTGACGGATCAGGCTGAAATTTTGCATACAGATAGTTATTTCAATGGCATCCGCTAAGGATTTTTTTTTAATTCCAACCCTAAGAGGGTTAAATGGGGGATGAAAGTTTGTAAAAAATCCTTCATTTAAAAACCTATTTTTCTCTAATTCCATAAAACTTTGATTTTAGGTTTTTGATTAAAAATAAAGAAATTCGAGTTTTAATTATTTAAAAAATACAAAGTCTGTATGCGCCAAGTTATATTAAGTTATTTAAGATTTTTATTTCAAATGAGTGGACTGTATTTTTTGCGGTAAATTGGTGTACAAAAGAAAGATACAAAATTCATGTAGGTACGCGGAAGTCAACATACGCTTATAATCGAACCTATTGACTCGTGTTTGTAAAATGAGCTGATAATTCTCAGCACACGGAGAAATTCCAGCGATTGCGCTTTTTGCCTTCCCTGTCAGCTTCGGTAACAGATAAAATAGCTTTTCGGCATCTGTGAGTGATGGATTATTATCTACTACTGACTTAAAGGTCGTATTAAACATTTGAAAAGATTTAATGTCACCATCGAATTCTAATATCGATATGGGAGCTAGTTTCGGCTTGGCTTTTAGTAGCGCGGAGGTCGCATTATGTATATTCTGGTGTCGTATTTAAAGTTGAGCATTTTGTATGAGTTCGTTTGACCCTATTATACAAAGTCTCAAAAGCATACAGACTTTTGTAATCAGTTTTTGCATCTGAATTTAAGTTTAATAAACGTGTATTATAATCGTCTACAATAGACTCGTACTTTAAACGCAATGAATCAATTTGTGAAGATTCGTCTAGAAAATGTTCTCTTTTTTTCAACGTTCGTATGAACATCGGGTTCACGAGATAAGTCAAAGACATTTTGCATGATACCGAATATAGCTTCACGTTTAGCAATTAAGATAGACAGTTTAGTATCCTGAATCTCCTTATCACTTTCGCTAGTTTTAGAATCTACTTTAGGAGGCATTTTACTAAAGTGTAAGTGAGACAATTATCTAACGATCACGAAATACCTATATTTTTATGTGAGTATGATAGGTTAATAGCCAATCATATACTGGTAAATTAAGTAGGTCGCGCGGAGTGCGGACAATATGCGCAAGCGCGCGCTTCATTCGATATTACGCGTGGTCGGGTTATATCGAATGTTCGATCGACCAGAGGTTCGTATAGACAAATCTCGACCTTATATGCTAGGTCTTACGACTCTTGAGTAAATGTTTCACAACCGAAGGTACTACAATAATTAATAATTGCAAGTTTTAAGATTTGTTTTAATTGTTAATTCAATTAAAATACACTAATATTTATCGAAATATACATAAATATGTGTAGATAATTAGTATGTCTAACTGGGGAAATAGCTAGCTCAATGCTATAGATGACGCAATGACCTATTTTATTTAAAATTATATTATTTCACTTATTAGAGCCTATAGAAGTATTCTAACAAGGAAACTAATGCTTCAATACGTCAATATGAAGGAAATTACTGTAAATTTCCGGCTCGAAAGAACCAAATAAATATGTATGCGCCAAGTTATATTAAGTTATTTTAAGTTTTTTATTTTTAAAAATGAGTGGACTGTATTTTTTGCGGTAAATTGGTGTACAAAAGAAAGATACAAAGGAATCAGAGCACAGAGGAAGACAGCACTTACTTGACCTTATTTTTCATGGGTATCCGGTAGGAGCACGCCGTCCGTTGATCCAAATATTCCTCACGAAGTCCTCTCTTCTCGAACACCACCATTTATGTTATATTTCGGCACACACATAAATATAGGAATTATGCTTAAAAGGATCTCATTGAAACTTCTAAGGTACATTATGATATTTTATGGCTTATTTTCAGGCAGCCAGTAAACTCGTATTGCCCGTTACTTTTCGCAATCGGAAAGCAAGTCGCCCGCAAACGTCTTAATCGTATGCTTCCGTTAATTTAAGTGACAGCTCTGGGTTCTAGTGTTTTTGAGGCGTATGAGGGCGCCAGTCTCTTCGACGAGAATCGTCGAGTGCTGTTTTAGGTTGGAAATGGGAGAATAGGAACACCAATTTTTATAATTTTTTTTTTATTTCAAAGTGTATACTAACTATCAACATGTATGGTCTTATTTTAATAAGGATCTGATAAATATTGTCGGAGATAAAGAACATAACTCTTCAGAAATAACTGTTAGTGGCAAGGCAGATAGGACGGCGATCGAATGCACACGTACGATTCTAAAGATAGTGAGGATGGATGTATGTACGTATGTATCAACTAAAATACCACGTAAAATAATAGAAGGTACATAGCTACCCACTATGATTATGATGTTAGCATTAGATATATTCTAGCTTCCCGATTGACTCATACGCGGACGAAGTCGCGGGGGTCCGCTAGTATCATTATATTAGAGATTTATTGTCGACAAACCTAAACTTTATATATGTATATATGCACCACCTACCTATTTTCTGTATTTTTTTTTGTGGTTGCCTGGAAGAAATCGCTATGAAGCGATAAGGCCACCAAATTATATACGTTGTTTTGTTATACTTTTCTTTTTATGTACTTTTGTGTCGTGCAAAAAATCGTAAGCCACGGTGCGTACATTCATAAATAATACAACGATATTTTGTTTGCCATTAGTTAACTCTGACAAATCGCCGCCTTCTGAAGTAAACGTGGATGCAAACGAAAACGCCGGCACAAGAAATAGCACCATAACTAGTTCCCAGCAATATTCGAGCATACAAGATATACTCGTGAATTCGAGCAGAGCACCCTCAACTGTGCCAGGGGATGCGACGTCTCCGGTTTTCGTGACGCCTAATGAGCCGCCACCTTACCAGCCTTATCAGCCTATGTCGCCTTCATGGATGAACTACCCGCCACCCTTTGCCGGATCTTCAACGGGTATATATATTCAAATTCAAAATTCATTTATTTCAAGTAGGCCTAATTAATAAGCACTTTTGAAACGTCAAGTCAGTCTGTTGTATTGTTGTCTGTAGTGACTTTCCACAGGTTCGGAAGGCAGATTCCGCTGAGAAGAGCCGACAAGAAACTCAGCAGATTGCTCTTTTCCAACATCATTTTAAAGTTAAACAATCTTAAGAAATTTTCTGTTTTGTGAGAGATGAGAGCGGAGTGGCCTGCTTCCAAGCAGCCTTGTCGTTAAGGAATTCATCAATCGTGTAGTAACCACGATTTGTTAAACGTGTTTTAATATATTGTTTAAACTTAGGTAAAGGTAATATTACCTTGGGTATCATGTTATACAAGCATATACCCATCCCCACAAAGGATTTCTGTACTTTTCTCAGACGATATGCAGATATCACTAATTTATGTCCGTTCCTAGTAAGTCAACTGTTTATATCGACTTTTTGTTTATAATTACTTATGTTTTGTTTAATAAAGATTATATTATTATAAATATATTGCGCGGCTACTGTAAGTATACCTATTTCTTTAAATTTGGTACGACACGCAGCTCTTTTCTGTAGTATAAATATAGTTTCTATATCAGCAGCTCTGCCCCATAACAAGATCCCATACAACATTACACTATGGAAGTATGCAAAATAAACAAGCCTAGCAGTTTCAACATCTGTTAACTGTCTAATTTTTCTGACAGCATAAGCAGCTGAGCTATCGATATGGGCACCCCACTGTGGCTTACAATCCAATATACCTTATAGTGACAGTGTTAATTTGCTATACTCCGCGAAAAGCAGAATCTGTATGGTGTAATTTATAATTTCATCATTCTTTATACTCCACACCAAAAAGATCTGCGCACGTTTCCTTCCGAAACCGGAGCATCCTTAGGTGATGTTGACTTTACAATGAATAGTTGTCAAAGGAGGTTGTGAAATCGCCATTTCACAATCCTCCTGTCCACTAGTGTTCTATACCCCTGCTGTGCGGTAAAACAACGAGATAAAAACATATCATAAGGGCTTTGAATATTACGTCCGTATGACACATGCTAGTAGTGGCGTTCCTAGGGTTTTGAATTTGAGCAAGCCCAGTTGCCTGAAGGACAAATTTAACTCGTCATGATCTAAGTCGTCATTCTTGTTGTGCTAAATGATAAACAATATCAACAATCTCTGAAAACACTACGATTAAGGTCAGCCCGCGAATTATGATTGAAAATTTCGACTGATAATTGGTTGGATAAAGAAGTTTCTATGCGCTGTTTGCTAAAATTAAAAAATAATCATAGAACTCCAAGTGTTTCTGTGAGTTCTGCTCTCTTTAATTTTTATGATGCCTGGTAATTTATGTCATAACCAACCGCCTTTTCATCAGAAAAAAAACATGCAATACCAACAAACAATTTATTAGAATGGGAGAATCAAACAGAGAGATCCTAATGGATATATTTTATGGGCTTAGTATGAGAAATACACAAGTCTGGCGTAGGTTTCGGTGAAGTAAAAAGCTGTATTTTTTTTTTTAAGAAATTAAAAAAAATTACCTGTTGTACGCGAATTATTTTTTGATTTCGCCACAGAAACAATTTGCACACAATTTGAGCTCATATTTAACAATATTTACCTTAATTTATGAGAAAACAAACCAGTAAAATGCACTATTCAACTCAAAAAAACAATAATAATAGAAGTTTATTAATTACTATAGTCGGAAAAATGTAATAGGCCCGTTTTGACATTTGTGCAAGACCATAGAATGTAACTTGGAACGAAATTGAAAGAAACAAAAAAATAAAAATCAATTACATACAGTGTTTTAAAAAATACGTAAATTTTTTTGGGACGTTAAATAATATGAAAGAATATATCGCGAGTATTCTTTTTGCGCTTACTTCATAGTAGCATGCAATTTATAATTGTTGCGAAACGTTTCGAAAACAGTTACGTTCTCAGTCTTTTTTTTTTTTATACTAGAGCTGTAACCATTTTTTTACTGAATATCGAAATTAAATATTGTGTAGTTATCTTTACTGCAAAGAATAAGCTTGGTTCTCAAAATGGGTTCTAAATAATGAGTCTGAGATGATGTATCTGACCAAGCGGCACATGACTGAAGCGTCCCCGCGCGCACTGCGCAATTTTTCGTTCCATATCTTGTAAAGTTGACTGTGCGCTCGTTTAAGTTTGATATATATTGTTTACTATTACGTTAACTATGGCTCTTCTAATTTGGACATTAATTTAAACATAGTGATTTGACTCGATTTTTGTGTTTGTTGTTATATAGTACTAACTCTGTTTCAACATGTTGAAAAGTGGACGTATAGTCAACAGCCAGTCACGCGTATTGGCTGTGAAGTTAAAGGAATACTTTGAACGAACGAACACTTTACAATACATAATAATATCAATCAAGTACTGATACAAACTTGAATTGATTTATCGTGAGTATCGAGTACAGAGTCTTATGGTTCCATAACTAGTTACGTCGCGATGACAAATGTCAAAACGGGCCTATTACATTTTTACGACTATAATCAATATTCATTAATCTGTCAAGTGTCAACTAAATCTAACGCAAACAATAACACGCATGAAGTTGATTCAATTCATCTTCACTAACTTCAACTCGCAATCTGGCATTCGTTCTCCATACTAAATTATTAAATAATCTAGATTGTCTCTGCTAAATCCATTGAAATTTCTATGAGAGAGAGCAGTAAAATTAAAGCCCCATATAATCAAATGAGTGTGAGCGAGACAAAGCGGGACCTCCGATCGTGAACGAAGACACGCGAAGAGCGCGATAGTGATAGTTCGGCGCGGCGCCGCGCCGTTCGGCTGGTTACTACCACAGAGTCTATCTACCAGAGTTACGTAGTGCTTGCAGTAACGTAGACAAAGAGTATATACATTATTGAGCAAAAGTTAAAACTTTATATTTATATCCTCATTGCTATCAAGTTTTAATTATTTTGTTAATTTCATTTCGGAATAGTCGAGAAAAATTTAAAAGAGATATTTATTTTAACGCAAGCCCGGCTATTCGGCTTGTATGGTAGTACCGCCACTGCATGCTAGCAGTTATATACCAACTGTACAAAAAAACAATTAGACGCTGAACCTAACGTAGCTATGTTAATTATGTGACTTCTGATTCCATGGCTCTTAGCTGGTTTTTTAGTGTCGTTTCCATAGTTTCGTAGTTTATCCCGTGGCCAGCACTTAAGTCTCGTAACCTCGCTGTAGCCTCGTTCAAGATTTGCGCTCTTGCATTCGAGATGTCAAACTCTGTATCGTCAAAGTAAAATAATAATAATAATAATAATATTTATTTCCAAAAATCTTAAGTCTAAACAATATAGTAAAAACAAATCTTATTTTATAGGATGGGGCATCCATGAAATCTTAAAAAATTATATTACTACAAGCTTCTGAAGCTAAACTAAGAAACCTTGTATTTCAGCTTCAGTGCCTTTACCCCCTAGGGTTTTTGATTATTTTTAGCTCAAATACTAAACATGCAGTTATAATTACTTAAAAATAATAGGAATATACTAACGGGCTAATTGATTTATAATTTTTGTAAATGGTTGATTATAAATATGTTATATACTACTTGTTCCTCTCTATAAAAAATTAATAAATATGAAGGTGTATGTCTGTTGTTTGTGTGTGTGTGTGTGTGATGGAGTGAAGAGAGGGTGTGTATTGCTGTATTCATTAATGAGAATGAATGTGTGTTAAGGGTACTTTGTAAATAAAGTTGTTAGTAAATAAATTAAATTTTAACAGAAAATGGGTGCCCTTTTTATTTTTAAATAGTAAGTAGGTTTTCAGTATCGTCATATGATAAACTCTTTAAATATACAGTTATGGCTTTTTTACAATTTATTTTGTTGAGAGGGTAGATGTTCGTTGACTCATTTATTTTGTTATACAAATGAGGTCCCAGGAAAGAAAAGATTTTTTTAATAAATGATGTGTTTGATAATTGTGATGTTTTTACTACGGTATGTTTTCTGCGTTTATAAAGATGGGCAGTATCATACGTAAGTTTAGCATGTTGCTTTAGTAAGACACTTAATATAAACAATTTCCTTACTGAGAGAACTTCACAGCTTTGATAAAGCAAAGATGTCGAAAACAAATAAGGGCGAAAAGTAGCAACCTTTAATAAAGCACGTTGTGCGATTTCAACTTTCTTTATAAAAGTTTTTGAGGCTCCACCCCACGAAGATATGCAATATGTAATTAGAGATTGACACAAAGCAAGGTAGATGCGTTTCATGATTGCAGGAGTTACGGCATGCCTGAGATTTTTAAAAATGTAAATCATTTTGTTTAATCTAGAACTCAATAACTCGATATGTTTCTTAAAATTTAAATTGCAGTCTAGAGTAACGCCTAAATATTTTATAGACTCAACTCGTTCCAAACTTCGGCAGGAGCAAGGGGCATTATTATAATCATAAGCACAAAAGAAAATACACCTAATGTCACTCTTTTTATTGTTGCTAATCCTTTACTTCGGATTTTCGAAAGAAAGTCGAAGCTAAACAATTGTAGGCTTCTTTGAGATTTAATAACATGCAAATATAATCAATTTTACTCCCATGTTCAAGTATTTTCATACTTGAAAGAAGGAAGAAAGAAAATATATTCATTACTAAAATAAGGCACACACTACAATATTTTAACGCTATGCCACCGAGCGTCTCCGCTTATTGAACAAAATAAACGCCAGGAAGCTTTCTGAATGGCTGGCTTGAATACGACTTCACGATTGCGAGCGCTCAATTATGTCCTAAGGCTACTTGTTTTGCTATAAGGCACTGTCGAGGAAGTGTTGTGAAAAATACTTATATTTTTTGTTAACAGGTATGCAAATGGGTCAAGACGCGTTCCAGTTGCAATGCCGCCGGCGCTACCACCGCCCGTACATCAGCCCAACCACTACGCGATGGGACGGTACCCGCCGCCCTGCTACCCCAGGCATCAGAAGCACTGCGGTAAGCCTCTTCATATCAACCGACACACGTTCACTGCTGGACATGGGTCTTTTGTAGGGAGTTCCAAATTCTACGGTTCTGTACATAAATTTTTTTTAATTTATAATAGTATTTATAAATTTAAAATACATATAAAAATTTTCGGAACCGACAGGATTTGAACCTGGGAAGCAATCGCGGCCCATACGCTTTGACCGCAAGTTACCGAAATGCCGAAATTAGTATTTTAGCTACTGTAAATTTTTATATGCTTTTTAAATTTGTAAACTAATACAATAATGTATAATGTTGCTACTAAAAGAAGTAACTGCAAAATTTCCTACTAGATGGCGCTACAGCCACTATAAGACTGATATGATTTCGGCATCGAGAGAGCCATAGCTTAGAAGAGTTAGAGTTGCAGTTTCAGATCCCATCCGTCCCGAAATTTTAAAGCACTGTAAAAAATATGCTCATAGTTGATTCTTATTTGTTTCGTTCTTCAAATTTGGACCACCTCCCTGGCGCAGCAGTGAGCGCAGAGCGAATTTAAGTAGGAGGTTCCGGGTTCGATTCCCGGCGGGAAAATTTGGTAATTTATTATTTATGAACGGATAATTTCTAGATTGGAAAGCTGAATGCTTATCTAAGTATCTATCATTAGGTGTGCAAAGGCTCCCGGACAACCTTTTTTTTTTTTTTTTGTAAATAACTTTATTACAATAGTTTAAAATTCTTTGTTCTTAAAATTCCTGTAGAAAGAAATATATAGATATTTCTTAGTTTCACAACTTGTTAGTACAGCAGGGCCACTTTCACTCACTAGATGGAACTTGTAGCACGGAACTTGTTATGTTTTATTACACGCTTTATATTAGCTACACTTGTATGTTTGTTTGTAACCGACTTCTTTGGGCGCGATTTTGACCCACTTTAAACGGTCAGATTTCTTTCATACTTTGTAGACATATCGAGGACCGATGAAAATACACTAATCTGAAAAGATTATTCCAATTTTCACTATAAAAAATAAGATTTTTTACTAATTACTACAGCGCCATCTAGACCCAAATGTAAAAAACCTATGGCGTTCGCGTACCTAACAAATTCCACAGAAAACATTAAGCTACTAGATGGTAGAGGGCGTTAGCTATTACTTTTTAATGGCCTGTTTTAAATAATGATTAGAACTTGCATTTCGAGAGACGGGCACACTGAATAAAAAAAAAAAAAAAATTTCTCTTTAATGGTGGATGGGTTACCGATTAATTTTGCTCTAATAAAAATAATAGATCAAGAAAAACTAAAAAAAAATCGCTATTATGAATAAACTAAAAGAAATAAATTAGTTTAGTTTTTTATACCAAGCGTGTTTTTTTAGTTTGTTTGAACTTTTTAATTATTATAAGATCAAATTTGTTAACCTGCAATCACGAAAATAAAGATTTGAATTAGAACTACATTATTTATGGATTATAACTATAAAACAGATGAATGAAAGATTATATAAAACGTTATAAAAGATATGATATTAATATAATGTACTATAGTGGTACTCTGCGTATATAGTTATAGAGGTCATTCAGCATTCTCAGAGTACCTCAACAACTCACGGTACCATGCTGTCCGACCGTCATGGTATCACCATTGAGCATTGCTGTCCAAGAGCGCATTGAATGACGACAATGAACGCTATAATTTCTCGTTTTTGTTTCAGGCTAACAGAGCTGCTGATCGTCGTCTAAATCATAACTTTTAAGTTGTCAAGGTGGTATGAATTTCAAAATGTATTAATGTGAAAGTAGTTTATTTCTCAAATAGTTATTAAGGCTGATGAGTTTAGTCCTTCAATAACATTGGATAGAAGCATTTAACCTTAACCTGTTTAAAAAGCTGTTATGCAATGTGTATTAAGATTTTCAACCACAGAATGTACAGATTTTACCTGTGAGAAGATTCAAACCAGCTTTTAAGAAATGGCTCTTAAAAAAAATAATTTTATTCAGTCAAGGCATTTTTAGTGCACAAAATATTTGACTAGTTTTATACAGGTGTCCCGTAATTCAACGTCAAGCTAAAGACTGGAATAAAATGCTCAGATCACAAAAAAACAGAGACCTAAATTTTTTAATTTTCTTTTTTCTGGGTAGTCATAAACACACCTACCTCCAGTCTTTAGCTTGACGTTGAATTACGGGACACCCTGTATACTTAATTACCTAAACTGACATTATACTTATATTATGCTTTTTAATTTATCTCAATATTTCGACGTGAACAACACATACGTGAAACATAAATGATAACATCTATATATATATAAATGTTTAGTACCTACCATATTTTTTCCAAATAAGGAATTTGAATTTGAATTTAAAATGCATGACTTTTTTATTTTTCTGAGTATGACCGCAATAATCTAAAAAATATTATTAATTTTTAGATTATTGCGGTCATACTCTTATAGTGTAAGCGAAAAGTGTTTATCAAAGGATAGAAAACTCTACTTTTTATAAGTATGCCACAACTACAATAAGTGTAAATATAACCTATATTTACATTTATTTACCTATTATTACATTATTTATTATGAGATAGTTGTGGCTTGTATTTAATTTTAAGTAAAAGTCATTATTAAATAAGGTAAAATAAGTAATTTTATAATTTATACACGACTGCACAAAGGGGTTTTTTTATTCTACCATAATTTCTAAATGCCTCAACGGATTTAGGCGTATGAAGTATTATTAGGATCCTCATCATCATTACTCATTGTTGACATTGGTTATGAAATAAATAAAATATATGTAGACAATATAACTTATAATTATTAATAAATATATGTAGAAAATATCCATTTGAAATGCGAAAAATTGTAAAGTGTTGGGCAGACATTTTTTTTTATATGTCAATGTCAATTACCAAGTATAGATTTACTGATCTATCTTTTGTGCTGCATTTTTTAATCAAATTGAACTTTTTGATGACTTTGTATAAAATTGACACTTAATATTACTAATAACTAATATTTTTAAATACTTCTAAAATACAATACGATTTATTACCAGCTATAACACAAACTTTCTAAGAAACCTAAGCACGAACGGTTTGAACGAACTAGGCAGCAACTCTGCTATTGCAATAATTATTTCTCAGTGTTACATTATACATTATAGTACTAATTTAAAAATTGAATTAAATTAAAAACTGTTTAACATAAAACAGTTTCTCAACAAATAACAATTTTCGTTTATACCCATACAAGGCGAAACTGTACCGTGCCTATTCAAGTTATGTTTATTGTGTACTAGCTAATGCCCGCGACTTCGTCTGCGTTTGATTTTGTTTTTTGATGTGGCATTCAATTTAGTTGTAGTTCTAAAAAAAAATTAGAGTATTCAGTTGCGCTAAGTCTTAAATGAGGGGTTTGCTGCTGTCCGTTAAGGAGTTCTGTCCTCTATTTCCTACCAAATTCATCAAAGTTGTCACCAAAGTTTGGGCAAAATTAAACATATTATAACCTCTATAGTACAAAAATAATTATTTAAATCGGTTATAATTTGTCAGAGATATGGTGTAAAATCGTCAAAAACTTTCATCCCCTCTCCCAAAGGAACCGAGCTTAATGTCGGGATAAAAAGTATCCTATATTACTTCTAACACTTCCAAGAATATGTGTACAAAGTTTCATGAGAATCGGTTAAGTAGTTTTTGTGAAAGCGTAACAAACAAACTTACATTGACATTTATAATATTAGTAGGGATAGGGATAACTAGAAAAATACTTTTGTGATATAACTTGTGAATAAAAAATTACCTGACCACTAACACAAGTGTAGTGATAACCACCAAATCCGGTCCAGAGCATTTCGAACCCATTTTCCATCAACCATCATTCCTCAAAGTATTCAAACCATCATATGCTATGCTTGATTACTTATACGTGGTCTACACTCTTAGGCGCATATTAATAAACCAACCTCGAGCTAAGGACAGATTCTCAAGCTCAGTCACTAAGCATGTACCGTCGTTACTCTTAAAACGATGTTTGTTTATTAATCCGGCCTTAAGACTGTGCACCGAAGGTGTTATTATGTTATTATCTATGTCATTTAAGAAGTATGTACATAATACATTTTAGCTTAGAATAACTGAAGTACCAGAATTCACGCTATTGTACATAACTTAACGATAGAAACATCTGTTTGGGACTCAAACAGTTTTTGTTTTGTCTGGGGTGGCTACCTACCATCACTTAAAGCAATATTAAGTCAAAATGACAGGTTTTTATAACATACCTTGTTATCCCTAAAATAATTATGATAGTTCTGAAACGAGAGCGTCAACAACATAATAATAATAATACTGCTTTAAGCTATGGCAGTTGGCCCGCTGTAATGTTCTTTTGTAATAAATCTAATAATGTAAATAATTTTAGTACCTGAATATTTTTTTTAAATACCTATTACTTAACCGTTAAGAGGATTTTAATCTTTTGATATGCTGCAAAAATCCAGTTGATATATTTTTGCGCTATGACTTGGTCTCGAATTTAGTGTGTGATGGTCAATTAATCATGATAATAGACATATTATAAAATCTTTTTTGGTTTGCCTTACTTTGCAACATGACACGCTCCAATTCACAAGGGATCATAAAAATGTATATATCTACTATTTATCTCTCCATCATTGTGATCACTATGGAGAGGTATTCATAGTTTTTTACCATACTTTATCAACTTTGCATTGTCATGCTATTTGTGAAATCCTACAAATTGATTTTATTTATATTTGCATTGTAAATGTCATTTAATTATTTATAATTTTAAAAAATTTCATTTTATTGAGTATTTTATGATCAAATTTATTTTAAGTTTAATTTAGTATTGAATTAATTGGGTATACATTTTTAGGAATGGTATGTAATTTGCTCCATTCTTATGATTTTTAAATAACCAACCAAATTCAGTTATATGCAGTACAACACAAACACAATAAATCATTTTTTTCTAGACTGCCAATGTTAAAATGAAAATCTATTACCTTATTTTATAAAATAATGTTTAATATAAATATTTTATGTGTCACTGTAATACCAACAAAAAGTATTCTTAAAAGTATTCTTAACCAATAAACAAAAAGTATTCTTAAAAGATTCTAGAAGTGTTTTATTTAACTAAGATATACCTTACTCTCCCGGGAGAGACCTTAAGTCCACAAGTTTAAGTCCAGTGAGGTGTTAATTGATATCATAATATATATATATATTATAATATATATATATTATAATATATATATATTATAATATATATATATTATAATATATATATATTATAATATATATATATTATTATTTACTGCGAGGCTTTGGACGTGGCTAGTGGCTACCCTTTAAGCCGTGCCGTTTAAGCGTTCCGGTACCATGTCACGTAGACACCGACTGGGGGTAAAAAATAAATAAATATACTACGACAATACACACACCGCCATCTAGTCCCAAAGTAAGGGTAGCTTGTATTTTGGGTACTAACATAACTGATGAATATTTTTAAGAATAATACTAATATACATTAATAATTATAATATACATATAAACTCCCAGACACTGAAAAACATTATGACTTTACTCCATGGTTATTACTTACCAACAGGTAAGATTGCAGTAAAGGGCTTGTAGTGGTACAGAAAAAAACAATTCGAATTTTTCTATCCTATTAACTAACACAAGGAATGTAATCTAACGATTGGTCACGATCACACACGATTCCGAACGTTCGCTAGCGCCACCTTCCTATCAAGTTTTATACGTCAGACGTCATACGCTTTCTGTCACGAATTTGAAACGCGGGGCTCTGTTGGCGCAGTGCACGCGTCCCCGTTAATTTGGGATTTTAACATTAAGTCCTCATATCCATTATAAAGCCAACGCCTATATTTGAAATCGCCGCTGATGAAACCTATGAAGCCAGGACACGGCGTACCCCGCGTAGAAGAATCCACGGCGTAGGTGAATCCTGCATCGGCCGGTAAGTGCCACACGTGCATTCTTACTTTTAGTGTTAGAACTTTAAATCGGTTACAAATATTCCATACATATTGTTCCTTTGAGCCGAATCTTTCAATAACCAAGGCTTTAAAGTGTTTATGCTGGCGCTATTTAACTAATTTCGTAATATTCCGTTGTTCAAAAGAGACAAAACTACCCACATGCCGACCGCTTTACATCGTTATTTCTCAAAAACTAAGAGTTATTTTTCGAATGTACTTATGCTTACAGTGTTATTTTGTCATATTCTAACAAATCTAATGGATATTTATACATATTATAACGTATTTTGGAATTTTCATTAATTTTTCAACACGTTGAATGCGATGCGTTCCGTCCGCCATTGCCGGGTTATAAAGGTGCATTAACATTGCCCTAGCAACTATTAATTAACTGAAGATGTTTTCATACGCTTGGCAAACAAAGGCAAAGAGCTAACACCAAACAATAAGCACACACGTGTGAATGGCTTTTTGCCTATTTTTGTTTGTGTTTGCTAGTGGCGGTGTTGGCGGTTTTTTTGTGCACGAATCCAAGGATGATCGAAAAACGCGTTCGCGATGCACCAGCAAGGCTAGCATTGGCAGGAGACAGTTATCTCCCCCGGGGAAAAAGATACGAATTAATCAACTCCCACACAAGTGGAAATAATATCCAAATAATATATAAGTACCTAATAACAAACTTCTCCTATTCCATGTTCCCGTGCTTTAGCACTCACACTCAACACTTATATCGGGGGATATAATTTTTGTCCCTTGCCTGAGCTAGCTAGCCCTGCAGGTGTGACTGGTTATGCAGATCTATAACAACTCACATCTAGACACTTTCTTATGGAGAAATATAATTTTACGGATCATAATCCAAATCATCTTGTTAGATGGCAAGTTATGCAACACTTTTGGAAGCGTATGAGTGTAGAGTACATAACCATTTCGAAGCCTTGAGTTAAATAAATAAGTAAATATGCTACGACAATACACACACCGCCATCTAGCCCTAAAGTAAGCGTAGCTTGTGTTATGGGTACTAAGATAACTGATGAATAATTTTATGAATAACATACGTAAATACTTATAATATACATATAAACACCCAGAACTGAAAAACATTCAGCCTCATCACACAAAAATTTTCCAGTAGTGGGAATCGAACCCACGGCCTTGGACTCAGAACGCAGGGTCGCTGCAAACTGCGCCAATCGGCCGTCGTATGTTTTCATGATAACACTAACACATCCCTCCGCGAGGGTTCTGTAATCCTGTTCATTCACAACAAACTACCGCCACCACAGTGGTGGCTACACGCTTGCATCAGCTGGACTTCAGTTGTTACTGTCCGCATGGTTATTCACTTTTACCAAACGACCGGTGGTCAAGTTCTATCCCTTGCCCATAGACTAACAACCAACTTCTTACCTAACTTTAATTAAAAAATTGTTGCACAATCAAGAACACCCTAAAATGAGAAACTAGCGTCCAATTACCAATACCAGTATGGGTATTATCTCGATTAACAAGTACGGGAAGTTACAAAAGATATAACATTACGTGTAAACAAATTTGACGTAAACGTATAAAAAAAGGATCAACGGCCAAGTCACATAACATTAACTACAATAATAAAGGAATCGCAGTACGACATTGTCACGACTTTGTCTCGATCTCATTTCTTTTTAGAGATAAACAAGCAGCTCCATCGAGACTTAGCTACTTTTTTACAAAATGATTTTGGTGCAATTTCACTTCTTTTTAAAATGAATTATCGAAAAGGGTTATCGAGTCTTCCGGTGATCCTAGAGCGGGCAGTTACCTTGGCCAACGAATTTTGGCCATCCAAAGGGGCAATGCTGCCAGCATCTTAGGAGCTGTGCCTCGCTGCGGTGGTTTCGAGGACGTTTTAGATTTTATTTAGTTTTAAATAGTTTATTTTAGGTTATATTTATGAAACAATTATTTTAAAGAATAAATAAATAGTCTTCTTTTTGTAGAAACATATAAAGTTAATCGTTCGGCTATTTCTTCTTGTAAATTTGTAAGTATTAGTATAAAAGCCAGTCTAGTCTTAGCCAGTGTTTTCCTTTAATTTTATTTATATGCTTATTAAAAGCAGGGGAGGCGAAGTCTTCATTGTCGCTTACTATCTAAAACCATACAGGGCAAAAAAGGAATAGTTATTTTTTTAATTGTAAGAATATGGTTATAATGAACTGCTAACAAATATCATTAAATTTAGTTATTAAAGAATTCTGTTTATGGGGGCTGAAGCACTTAAGATAACTTTGATAGATTTGTATAAGTTTTTCCACTAAATGAAAGTTTCGTAAACTGCTATCCTAGAATTTAGTGGCAACAGGCTGATCATTTGCGATTTATGCCTCGATTATTATTTTCTGTGGAATCAAATGTACTATTGCTAAGCTTTTCTACTTATACTGTATAATTTTAATTAATAAAAAGCTACCACAAAATCAAAATACTATCAAAATATGAACATAAAGTTCTTCTTTACATATGTATGTGTTACTGAATTCCTCCTAAAGGTCGATGTTTTGATGATTTTTTTTGGGTCCCTGCACAGTTTAAATTTGCAATTGGCCCCGGTTGGTTGTAGTGCGGTCAGATTGTAAATCTGTCTGTCTTATGTTGATTTTTGAAAGCGACTATCAAAACTATTATTTTAAACCATTTTACTTTTAACCTACATTTCAGCTATTAGAGGGATTTTTTAGAATACCTACCTACTCAAAGAGAATACAAAGTACTTTAGATTTAGGTTGTGCGTTGTCGTTCTTTCTGTTTGTTAGTGAGTCAGGTACTCTTATCATAGATTTAATAATAAAGATGCGAAAGAGTGTCTGCTTGTTTATTGCTTAGTTCTCCTTGCAACCTGCAAGTGAACAAGGAAGATCCTGGAATGGCGCGAATGTTTTATATTTGCGCGCCAAGACAGTGATGCGCAAAAGGCCGCGAACCTAGCCAACAGCCTATAATCAAAACATGTTAAGAAAATATTTTAAATTGACATTAAAAGAAACAGAAAATAAATTAAGTACAATCATAAAACTAATAAAATAAACACGAAAAAACTATTAAAATAAATATAAAATAATATTAGTAACAAAGACAAAATAATTTCATTCTGTTAGGTGTACTTAATAAAGTAAACATATTTTCAATTCATTTTGTTTACTTTTTATGATTTATCGGTTAGTCTGTTTTATTTTTGTACAAAATATTATCTTTTTACACGCTTCATATTAGCTTCACTTGTATGTTTGTTTGTAACCGACTTCTTTGGGCGCGATTTTGACCCACTTTAAACGGTCAGATTTCTTTCAAACTTTGTAGACATATCGAGGACCGATGATAATACACTAATCTGAAAAGATTATTCCAATTTTCACTATAAAAAATAAGATTTTTTACTAATTACTACCGCCATCTAGACCCAAATGTAAAAAACCTATGGCGTTCGCGTACCTAACAGATTCCACAGAAAACATTAAGCTACTAGATGGTAGAGGGCGTTAGCTATTACTTTTTAATGGCCTGTTTTAAATAATAATTAGAACTTTCATTTCGAGAGACGGGCACACTGAATAAAAAAAAATATTTTATTTCTTTAATGGTGGATGGGTTACCGATTAATTTTGCTCTAATAAAAATAATAGATCAAGAAAAACTAAAAAAAATCGCTATTATGAATAAACTAAAAGAAATAAATTAGTTTAGTTTTTTATACCAAGCGTGTTTTTTTAGTTTGTTTGAACTATTTAATTATTTTTACAGATCTTTTGATGACAGCTCTGCGTAATGTAGTCTAGTCGACAAGTCGAAAATGGTACAAAATAGAGATCTGATGATCTGAGACTGTAATGAGCTATCGCAGCTATCGCATGAGTTATCGCACATAATTTTAAGAGCAGTATCTCTATTTTGTATCATTTTCAACTTGTCGACTAGACTAAAGGGGATGGTAGATGATTCAAGTCGGGCTGGGTATCGTGGACATTACTTTGTAAAGTTGCCAGAGGTAAAATTGTTGTACTAAATCTGCTTTAGATCGTTTGTTTGCATCGTCCTTCAACCTAATCCCCGTTTCCTAAATCATCATTATCAAAATATCATTTACCTAGATATATAAACATTTAACAACTTAGTGAGACCTTGGCTTCTCTTTTTGAAGGACTGAGTTCGATCAACCGCAGGCATCTCTATCTTGTTGGAGTCCTTGCATTTAAATATTACTTGCTACAACATTGGTATAAAAATCGTCAAAATGTATTAAATTAGGATGGCGCCACATTTGCATCAGGGTAACTCTTAAAAGAAGCGCCAAATATAAATATTGTTAGAGTAGGCTTGAAAAATAAACAAGGAAGTATGGAGATACAAGGAAGTAAGGTTATATTTACCACAATATTTTGTACAACGTAAGTTGTTGAAATTCTCAATAATTAACTACTTTAGTCGATAATGACATTACATTTTTTAACTCGGCATACTTCAATTCATCTACGATTGCTACATTCATACCATACCCTGTGCATCCACCAGCGCCATTGTGGAGGATTTTTGAACTGTTATCTAGCGCAACAACTGGACACTTTTTCAACTTTTCTCCCATATAAGATGACTCTCCTTACCTCTACCTATGGAGGGTAGAGGTAAGGAGGATCATCTGTGCATTTTGACGACACTTTTTCATATACACAGATGACTCTCCTTACCTCTACCCTCCATAGATTGAATATTGAATCCATAGTCTATACGTAGTTACATAGTTGCGCATATGCGTAGGCCTGCATCTTTGTCTTTGATCTCTTGACGTAAGTACCAATTGCTAAACTGTAATAATTTTTGAAAGGCCTTAAAAGACTTGAATCCATGGCCGTAAAATATATTTAAAAAAAAAAACGTACAAATAATTATATCAATGTAAGCATTTGGGAATCGTGTGTTAATGTGAGAATTGTTTGTGATTCTTAAAGTACATTAGAGAGATTATGTTTGATGTGTTTCTTGAAGACGTTATTTCAGTTGTACACAACTATTTCGATTCTTAAACGCATACCATTTATCGGTAAGTTTGATGAGAATTATTTCCTAGGTATCTTCTAAATAATAAACAGCATGCCTCTGTTGTAAAACACTCCTAATATGAAGCTTTGATCAAGTACGGAATAAATAGAAATTTTTGCATAGTTCGAGTAGTAAAAGAGGAGTTAGTATATCATAGAAGTATTTTCACTGAGTAGTCATTGTAAAATATAGATGTAGAAGTTCATAGGACATTTTTAATATTGAAGTTAACGAATCAAAACATGTTTGTATTGAGGATATTGTTCTAAGACTATTTTATTCTCTACTATTATTTTATTCTCAAATGAATACCCATCTGTTATTTATATAACCTTGAAATATTTTATTCTCTACTATTATTTTATTCTCAAATGAATACCCATCTGTTATTTATTTAATCTTGAATGTGATGCATTAGCAAGGAATTTAAAATGTTTATTTTTATTTTACTCTTTGTTAACTAAAAGCATGACCCTTTAACATCGGAAATACTACATAATCTGTTTTAAACAAATTATAGCTGGTACAATGGCTACTCATATTTATAATATTACTAGCTGTTGCCCGCGACTTAGTCTGCGTTTGATTTTGTTTTTTGATGTGGCATTAAATTTAGTTGTAGATCTAAAAAAAAATAAAGTATGGAGTATTGCTAAGCCTTCAATAAGGGGTTTCCTGCTGTCCGCTGAGGAGTTCTGTCCTCTATCTCCAACCACAGTTTTGGCAAAATTAAACACATATTATAACCTCTATAGTACAAAAAGAATTATTTAAATCGGTTATAATTGTCAAAGAGTTGATGTCAATGCTAAAAACTTAATTAAAAAAGAAAATCTCAAAAACCATTGATTTAATATGTTAGTAATAAAACTATTAGATGCAGTAAGAAGATACGTTTGTGTCAGGTTAACTATTATTAGGCCTACACATTGATTAAATGTTATTGTGTATGTTTAATTAATGTTACTTATGCAGGCTCACTGGACCTATCTATAAAAAAAAAATCAACTGCCAAATTGCTGTCAGCAAAAGAAAACCAATATTATTAACAGTAAACTAATATTATAAACAAGAAAGATTTGGTTTTTTACTTATTGGTGTGAAATGGAGGAACTCAAATACATTCAAACATTAGAAGCAAAAATAAACTTGTAGTGCATTAGGCTACATAAAATTCTGTAATTCCATCGTACATCTTGGGGATTTCTCTTAAAAAGTAAGAGAGTAAAGTAAGTCTTATATTGAATATGTAATGTATGTTGATAAAAATATTATTAAATTGATCATAAAACGTGACTGCAATAATTTGACTAGTTAAAAAAAAAACTTGCATAAAATAAACTAGTCTACTAACGTCTCATATACAGGTCGTAAGTGTCAACCTGTATTTGAGATGTTATACAAGTTTAGTACTTCTCGTCCACTGGTCTTAAGTTTCCTTTATGCAAGTTTAATACGTCTCGTACATAGAAAGCTTGTCTTTTATATAAGTCTACGTCATGGGGGTATAGAAAAGTGTTGTTTTTAGACTTTAACAGGCAATTTTCATATTTGTCTCCGTAAGAACCATTGTACTTCAAGGAATATTTTAGAGTTTTAATTACTATAAAAGGCATTTTTGCTATATATACAAAACCATTGTTTTCTAGTTATATTGTTTCTAGTTTTGTATATTTATATCTAAATGCATTTTCACTAAAAACACACAATTAATATTTTGCCTTCAAATTCTAAAATTCCTTGCTAATCATGATGTAAATGAAACACTACCGTAAATTATTAATGGTGTGATTCTTATGAAATTTTCTTTACTACACAGTCCATGAGCAGTAGGACTGGTCCGAATGGCTGTCAGCCACCTTTACCAGGACAATCTGCGTCAACTTGCGAAAATGAGGATGTGACAAACACTGAAAATGTGGAGAAAGAGAAAGATTTCTGCCGGGACTTTATATGGGGGCAGTGTAACAAGGGTGCACAGTGCAAGTACCGCCACGAGCTTGTGTTCGAGGTTATGAAAAAGACTTTAAAGTTCTGTCACGACTTTCAAAATTCGGCTGGATGTTCTCGCGAACTGTGTACATATCTGCACGCCACTAAGGAGGAGCAGAGTTTGTTTAAATCTACCGGGCAACTGCCGCGGGTTTTAGCGGAGCGTCACGCCAACATGTCTGCAGCCGCAGCTGAGACTATCCCCCAGATTGCATTATACATACAAGAGAGTTACGCGGGCCCACCTCCGCCGCCACCGCCACCACCTTTGCCGGCTGTGTCTGCGCCGGCTAGTGTTGCCCCCGCTGCAGCGTTCCCGCGACCGCCCGTCGTGTCGGTTGCGCCAATCGCCCCGCGTCCCGTGATGCCTATTGGACAACCACCGCTGCCGCCGCCGCCGCCGCCGCCACCGACGGTTCCAACTACTTCAGTTCGGCAGCAGGCGCCTGTATTTACAGGTAATTTTCATTTATTTATTTAGTAGTCATTGTGCCTTTATTATTGAGATTGTAAGAAATATAAACCGTAGCTCAAGCAGCAACGCATTGCATAGCAAAAATCCTCTGTTTACGGTGCTCTCCCACTTCACTTAATGAACCTAAAATAAAATGTTTGAAGCAGTGGTGTATGCCTGTTTGTTGCTAGTAATAAATGAGCCACCCACTACAGACATCACATTACACCTTATGTCTGTTATGGCGAATATAACTTACCTTTGCGTATTAATTCGCATAAGTAAGTTATATTCGCCATAACAGTTATTTTTTCTGTTGCAGCACCCCCTCCAACGGCACCTTTTACAATGGCCCATCCACCTCCATCTATACCGGTGTAAGTATAATTGTCATTATGTTATGTAACCATAATCCATCAACTGACAACCTTAACCACTGAGATCTCCTAACTGATATTAGAGATAGGGTCTTGGCCCACCGCACTGTTCCGATGCGGGTTGGCGGGCTGTAAAGATACCATTGACGACCCACTACAAGGCAAGGGTCTCCTCCAAGTGCGGATTGGTACACGCCCTTGGGGAACTTATGGAGAACTTGGCATTCTAATTGCTTAAATTAAATCGCACAACTCCGAAAAGTTAAAGGCTTGTGCCGAGGTTCGAACTCTGTTCTCCCTGGAGGACAGCTGAAGTCTTACCAACAAGACATATGCAGATTTTATTTAAAAAGGTTTTAAATTTATAGGAACTTTAACCTTTTACGCAGCGGAAACTCTGAAGAGAGAAAAAAAACCCGTTATTTTGTGTTCATTGGTGCTGTGCTCTTTTTGATCTTAGCGTGATGCTGATGTAAAGCCTTGCCTTTTGCCTTCATCGAAATATGGGCTATCCAAACTGAAACAATATTTCAAATCGGACCAGCAGTTCCTGAGATCATCGTGTTTATTTATTTATTTATTTATTAGTAATCTAACAGCGATACAAATTTAAGGTTAAGGGTTTATCTTATTACTAAAATAATTCCAAATATAGATTACAAATATAAACAAACTAACTATATATACACTATAGAATAATAACACAATGATGAATAACCTGGCCCGAAGGCTTCTCAGTCACGCGGTTGTGTACAAAGCCTATTTCCTTTAATTTAATTTATTATTTAGCCTAAATCAGACCCTAATCAATCCATTGCCGGTCAACTACCGGGAGAGGGTCCTTACAGATTGAAAAGGTTTGTAGCCGTATTCCGCCACGCTGGCCAACTCTAAGCATGCAGAATTCCTCACGATGTATTCCTTCACTGTTCAAGTAAGTGATATTTAATTGCTTAAGGCTCACTTTACTACGAAAACTTCTCTCTTATGTCCTTTCCTATTTTTTAAAAGTTATAATTGAAAGACCAAAGACATGGCCCACCTGATGGTACAGATAAACCCTGCACAGGGCACCTCCTGCAATATGTGTCCATCAATTTCAGGCGTAGGTTGTTCCTGCCTGTAAGTACAACCAGTGTAGGCAACCACGCCCTTCAGACCGGCAGATATAAGCATGGCGATAGTACTTCCCCGGACGAGCTCTGGCACAAAAAGCTCTACTACTGCCAATTACTACTACTACTATAGTAGTATCACCGCTTTTTGAAACGTGAACGGTGTGGAATATTTCTGTCATTATTATTTTCAGATATGATTCCAGTAAACCACCACCGCCAATAATGCCAGCGCACGCTCAAATAAAAAGTAGCGAACCTACGAAAAGGAAAGCCTCGAATGACGATTCAAATGGTAAGACTATCTAACTATACTTAACATATTTCTTACCAAACACTTATAAGATATTGCGATAAGACGACTCGTTTTTATTATTTCCGACAATTCATTGTTTTTGTAAATAACTATAAATCTACCAATAAAAATTAAGTAAATAGTAATGTATCAATCACATTGAGCCCTCAAATGTATGCTCATCGGTATAAAAAAAAGATATCAAGTTAGAATTAAATAAGTTTTCGATCATTCACAGCATAAGACATCTTAGAATACTACCTGTTGCCCGCGACTTCGTAAGCGTTTGTTTTTAAATCAAATTTCTCGAAAAAAAAACTCGGGTGAACTTTATAAAAATAATTTCTTAAATTAAGTTTCAAAATCGGGTGTAATCCTTTTTGAATGGGGAACGGGTGAATTTTTCACATAATTTTGAGGTTATCTGAATAAAGTGTATTACAAAAGTTGTAGGTCCCTTTATTACCTACAACTATGTCATTTAAGTTTTTTCCATAGGACTTGTAGTTTTGCCGGAAATTGAGATACCCGTTACTAAAAACTCACCCCCTTCCACTTCCCGACCTCAGATCGCCCGTAAATTATTTTTCCTTTTATTTTTGTTATATTCTCGTTCTTTTTTAACGGGTTTCATCCTACTACATTTTTATTTCATTTTTTACCATTTTAAAAATTAGCGGCCCTGGTCTAATAACCCACTTGTTACATCGACCATGTAATAAAACTTTAGAACACAAAAGCTGCGATTGCGACTTAACTATGATAGTAAGATGGAGCTAATAATGAGAATTTTACTTAATTGTTATGTATCATCAATGGTTTTCTCAGTGCACGCCAATTAATAAATTTTATAGCATACTATTTTGCTACTTTGGGTTACATAATTGCAATTTTTGATTATATTTAAGTTGCAGTCTCAGATAGATAGTTTTGTCATAAATCAAATAACGATAACCTTTATTTTAAAACGAATCAACTCAGTCTTGTTCTTCTTTATGCCCCTTTCCATTTACTTTCCATAGTAAGTAAAGTGGTCGGCACAACATGTGTTCTTAAAGCTTGAAGACCAATTATTCGTTTTGGTTTTGGAATATTTTTTACGACCGAACAGCTAGCTGTCTGAACTTCCGGGTATGTTTATGTTGGTGGAATAACTTCTGCTTGAAGAGGTAAAGTTATAATTACCTTTTATTCGCAGTCACTAAGTCTCCATGAGAATCCCCATGATGCTTTCCTCGTACAACTTAAATAAATTGCAAATTTTTACTTTTGAATTTGAATTTTAAATTTGAATTTGACATTATTATTTGCTTACTTGGCCAGAAGCTAGCCGAAATAGGCTAAAAGTTATTTGCTATTAAAGATCATTAATGCCCGTGTACACTAAAACTAGGAAATGCTTAAATCGGATGCGTTGAGAAAATAAAACGATTCACCAACTCTTAGTTGATGATTAACGGTGTGAGGCGCCAAGTAAAGTTACGACACCGTTTCGGCGGCGAACTCGTAAAGTAACACACACACACAGTAACAGGTGAAAAGAAATATAAATTCAGGTTTTTCTAATAAAGGGAAAAATATGAAAATACAAAAACTAAATACCACTTACCACACCTTGTGACAAGGATCATAGACAAGTTAGGCTATGTGTGTTGCCGAGTGAAAATCGTTTGGTGAAAGATAAATTTATGCCTAGAAATCTGCTTTGGTTATTTATCTGCGTTAATTTAGGCAACTCATGCCTTGCTCGTCATTATACATTAACATTATTTTATGATTTTTATAGTTACAATGAATTGAATTTTTTGTTTGTTTGTGTAAATAAAGTATTCTATGCCATTGCTTTCCTATCATATTTTATTTTTCAGTGCGAATCAAAATGAAAAAGGGAGAGGATGAAACAATTGCAGACCAGCTGTGTGAAAATTGTGTGCAAAGGGAACTAAGGTTTGAATATTATTGTGTTTTTCTTCTATCTCACATATTTGAATGCTCTCGAAATCTACAATGAACAATTAATTGTTTGCGAATAATAACGGAAATTTATAAAATGAGACCAACAATTTCAATCTATCAAGTATAGTTTAAAATAACAGGCAAAATTATGTAAAATATAGATCTCTATCTCATGTTATATCTCATAATATTATAGTTATTTGAATAACACTCGCGCGAATGTCAGCGTATGTATAACGGGTATGGTTGAAAATCGATGCAATAAAAAAAATACAAGCGAATCGAGAACCTCCTTCTTTTTTTGTAAATCGTTTAAGAATCATAGAAACAACAATAACATCGTTAACGCCAATCAATTCTTATGACTACTGACCTAATTTCTAAAATGCCGATAATTGGTCTAGTTTCTTTTAAATTTGGTTACCTTAAAGGTGATTTCTTAAAAGCATATTAAATCATAACCTTTTAAGTAAATCACAGAAACTGAGTGAATGTGACTGTATGTTAACGTTTGATGAAATATTATTCATAAAATAGAACCGCCTATACAACAACCATTTATTTTTGTTTGATGTCAAATTTCATTGCCTTTAAATATTTATCAAAAGGCAATGAAAATTGAAATTAATTTTATTGGACAAAATCTTTTTTAGGATCGATGCGATAAAAAAACAATTAGAAGCTATTAATGAAGAGGAGGAATATGGGACTCTTGATTATAAAAAAAAGATTGAGGAGTACCAGAACTTGAAAGAAATATTGAAGTCACTAATCAGCACTGATTTGTTTCAAAAGTTCGTTGAAGAAAATGTAGAGGTAACATACTTCACATTGCTTTATTATTATTCAGAATGCTAAAGTTATTATTGTTATTTCTACTTAATAAGCACTTTACTAATTCTATTATAGGTTGGAGAAAACTCTTAATACATCAAGAATCACAATTTTTTTGCTTTACCAAAGCCATCCACTTATTCAAAATAGTCTTAAAATACTTGCTTGCAGTGGCGAGCATAGAGGGTATGCTCAGACTTAGTATGCACTAAGCGAGCCGATGATATAAATATATAATAAAGATAAAAAACTGAGGGGTACTGGGTAGGCATAGTGAGAGTTATAAAAAGCCTACCTTTGAGTTTTTATAACTCGTTCTGGAGATTTTCTTCATTTTACATTATCTGCATACCTTGAGCATACCCCCTATGCACGCCACTACTTGCTTGCCTATCGTCGCTTATAACCGATTTTGGTTACAAACTTAAAATCAACTCCCTGCTCCGTTTAACTTCTGTGCCACATACTGCAAGTTGATACTATTGCGTACCTATTATGCGGAGTTATAATGCAAAAATAAATAAACTTTTTATTAGACTGTATAAAATAAAGACCAATTCATGACAAATTGAGGTTATATGACTTACAAGATTATGAAGATTGATGACATTTGATTGATTGGTTTCAATTGATTGACAGCAATTAATTCAGTAATGTGCAATGCAAAAAAAAAAATTGAAAACTAGCATACGACTCCGATTCGCCGGGCGGTGCGTAATGTTTTGGGAAACTCGTAAACTGACACTTGACAGATGAAAAAAAAATTTAAAAATATGACAATACAAACACTAAATACCACACCTTGTGACCAGAATCATAGACAAGTTAGATTATTTGAGATACCCAGTGAAAATCGATTATTTAAACTGACACAAGACAGGTGATCCACAAGAGTAATGAAAAATTTGATAAAAATAGTCAGTAGTATGATTGGCCTCGAGAAAACGATTGGTAAGGTGAATGTATGCTAAAGAATCTTCGTTGTTACTTACCTAGGCATTGCCTTGTTTGTCGTTAGGGAAAACCGGCATTAGACACTTAAACTACGTTTACTTATTCGAAATATGTTTTAGAAAATCGTTATGGGTTTAGTACTGCCATAGCATAGTCAAGCCCTTTTATTTGACACCCATATTTAGGGAGTTGTGAGGAAATATTATGTAAATGTCATTTTGTGGCGGTGGCCATCTTGGACCGATTTTCATCAACAGCCAAGAAAACTCCGGATTAATACCGTTTCAAATTACGAAGTTTTATTCGGAGATACGATGCCACAGACCTCTAAATTATTTGTTTTCAAAATGATTTTTTTTTCTATATATTTCAGGGAATCTCTCAAAATCAATCCAATAATAATACTATATTTGATCAAGAACCGTTCAGTGCAGTAAGTATTTTCTTGAAAGTATTCCTATTAAATGAATGAAATTACGATCCTATTTCAGTAATAATTGTGGTTTTTTTATTTGTAGGGCGTTTCAACCGTGACCATGTTAATTAAATTTATAAATGGATATATCCGTTTTCTAAATGAATTTTTTGCTATATATTTCAGGGAATCCCTCAAAATCAATCCAATAATACTATATTTGATGAAGAACCGTCAAATGCAGTAAGTATTTTCTTGAAAGTATTCTTATTAAATTAATGAAATTACGATCCCATTTCAGTACTGATTGTGGTTTTTTTTTATTTGTAGGGTGTTTCAACCGTGCCTAATCAATTTTTATTACAACTCTTGGAATACATGATGGGCGACGCCAAGGGCGTCGATTTGGTAAGCAAAGTAAATAAGTAATTAGATTGTAAAAATATTTTATACCTACTGTTTGGAAACCCTTGGTTATAATGTTGCTGTGTTTATTTTTATAATTTTCCGATTTGGTTTGATTTTGTTACTGTCGACTTTTTCCCCTTAATAACCTAGCTTGTCGCCTTGTTATATCAACAGATAGGTTTAGAATGGATACGAAATTTTGGATAATTACTCCTAACCGGTTTCTATGTGACATTATATCGGACCGTTGGAACGGAGCAGTGAGCGCAGTGGCGTGCATAGAGGGTATGCACAGGGCATGCAGAAAATATAAAATGAAGAATATCCACAGTGGTAGTCCTACCGACAAAGACGTGCGGCCTAGTGATGTCACGTAGAAACTGATTAGGGATACGGGTTTAATATAACTGCCAGACCAGTTTAGCCCTTTTATTTGATACCCATATTGAGGGAGTTGTGAAGAAATATTATGTAAACGTCCTTATATGGCGGTGGCCATCTTGGACCGATTTTGCGGTGGCCATCTTGGACCGATTTTTATCAAACATAGCTAAGAATCTCAGAAATCAGAAAAAAAAAAACAAAATCAATATAGTTTCATTCATTCGGAAAAATGATGCCACAGACAGACACAGTCACGTCTAACTAATTTGCGCCGTTAGTTTGTAAGGCTATGTGTATTGCCATGTTTATTAAATAAATAAATGGATATAGCCATTTCTGAAAAAAAAAAATTTTTATATATTTCAGGGAGCACATAAAAATCAATCCAATAATACTATGTTCAATCCAGCTGCGTTAGCGTCAGTAAGTATTTCCTTGAAAGTATTATTATTAAATGAATTAAATTACCGTCTTGGACCGATTTTCATCAAGACTCCGTTTCCAACGAAAAAAAAAAAAATCAATATTGTTTCATTCATTCGGAAATATCATGCCATGACAGACACAGTCACGTCTAAATAATTTGCGCCTTTAGTTTGTAAGGCTCACTGTATTGCCATGTTTATTAAATTTTTAAATGGATATAGCCGTTACTTAATGATTTTTTTTTTATATATTTCAGGGAACCCCTAAAAATCAATCCAATAATATGTACAATCATGGAGCGTTAGCGTCCGTAAGTATTCTTATTAAATGAATTAAATTACCGTCTTGGACCGATTTTCATCAAACCTTTTAATCAAATAAAAAAAAAACATCGTATTTCCCGAATGGATAAAAGAAAATCGGTTTATCCGTAAATAATTTTGCTGTGTTTATTGTTCTAATTTCCCGATTTGGTTTGTTTTTGTTACTGTCTAGTTTTGTTCCCTCAATAATCTAGCTTGTCGCCTTGTTATATCAACAGATAGTTTTAGAATGGATACGAAATTTTGGATAATTACTCCTAACTGGTTTCTATGTGACATCATATCGGACCGCTGGAACGAAGCAGTGAGCGCAGTGGCGTGCATAGAGGGTATGCAGATTATATAAAATACAGAAAATTCCCAGTAAGAGTTATAAACACCTAAGAGTAGGCTTTTTATAACTCTTACAATGCCTATCCTTAAGTTTTTTATAACACGTACTTAAGATTTTCTTCATTTTATATCATCTGCATTCTCTGTGCATATCCTCTATGCACGCCATGGAGTGAGCGCTGTGGTTTTTAAGTGTGTCAATTTGGGAATTTCTAATTTTCGAACTGAGCTGGTCTAGAGGAAGTATTGCAATGTTTATTGAATTTATAAATGGGTATAGCCGTTTTCTAAATGAAATTTTTTACTATATATTTCAGGGAACATCTCAAAATCAATCCAATAATACTATGTACAATCAAGCAGCGTTAGCGTCAGTAAGTATTGCCTTGGACCGATTTTCGTTAAACCTTTTAAACAAATAAAAAAACGGTATGCACAGGGTATGCAAAAAATATAAAATGATAAAAATCTCCAGTACGAGTTATAAACACCTAAGAGTAGGCTTTTTATAACTCTTAAAATGCTTATCCTTAAGTTTTTTATAACACGAACTTAAGATTTTCTTATTTTATATCATCTGCATTCTCTGTGCATATCCTCTATGCACGCCACTGAGTGAGCGCTGTGGTTTTAAGTGTGTCAATTTGGGAATTTCTAATTTCCGAACTCAGCTGCTCTGGATTAAGGCTTGGGCCGTGGCTTGTGGTAGTCCTACCTACAAAGACGTGCGGCCAAGAGATGTCACGGAGAAACTGTTTAGGGATATGGGTTTAATATAACTGCCAGACCAGTTTAGCCCTTTTATTTGATACCCATATTGAGGGAGTTGTGGAGAAATATTATGTATGTAAACGTCATTATATGGCGGTGGCCATCTTGGACCGATTTTTATCAAACATAACTAAGAATCCTCCTGACTCCGTTTCCATTGAAATAAAACCAAAATCAATATAGTTTCATTCATTCGGAAAAATGATGCCACAGACAGACACAGTCACGTCTATCTAAGTTGCGCCGTTAGTTTGTAAGGCTGTGTGTATGGCCATGTTTATTAAATAAATAAATGGACATAGCCATTTCTTAATGATTTTTTTTTTTATATATTTCAGGGAGCACATAAAAATCAATCCAATAATACTATGTTCAATCCAGCTGCGTTAGCGTCAGTAAGTATTTCCTTGAAAGTATTCTTATTAAATGAATTAAATTACCGTCTTGGACCGATTTTCATAAAACATAGCTAAAAACACTCCTGACTCAGTTTCCAACGAAAAAAAAACTAAATCAATATCGTTTCTTCATTCGGAAATATGATGCCACAGACAGACACAGTCACGTGTAACTAATTTGCGCCGTTAGTTTGTAAGGCTGTGTGTATTGCCATGTTTATTAAATAAATAAATGGATATAGCCATTTCTTAATGAATTTTTTTTATATTTCAGGGAACACATAAAAATCAATCCAATAATACTATGTTCAATCCAGCTGCGTCAGCGTCTGTAAGTATTTTATTATTATTAAATGAATTAAATTACCGTCTTGGACCGATTTTCATCAAACATAGCTAAAACACTCCTGACTCAGTTTCCAACGAAAAAAAAACAAAATCAATATCGTTTCATTCATTTGGAAATATGATGCCACAGACAGAGTCACGTGTAACCAATTTGCGCCGTTAGTTTGTAAGGCTGTGTGTATTGCCATGTTTATTAAATTTTTAAATGGATATTGCCGTTTCTTATTGTTTTTTTTTTTATATATTTCAGGGAACCTCTCAAAATCAATCCAATAATACTATGTACAATCATGGAGCGTTAGCGTCCGTAAGTATTATTTTTAAATGAATTAAATTACCGTCTTGGACCGATGTTCATCAAACCTTTTAAACAAATAAACAAAACACATCGTATTTCCCGAATGGATAAGAGAAAATCGGTTTATCCGTATATAATTTTGCTGTTTTTATTATTATAATTTTCCGATTTGGTTTGATTTTGTTACTGACTACTTTTTTCTGACTGAGCTGCTCTGGAGGAAGGCTTGGGCCGTGGCTTGTGGTAGTCCTACCTACAAAATCAATATAGTTTCATTCATTCGGAAAAATGATGCCACAGACACAGTCACGGCTTACTAATTTGCGCCGTTAGTTTGTAAGGCTGTGTGTATTGCCATGATTATTAAATTTATAAATGGATATAGCCGTTTCTTAATGAATTTTTTTTTATATATTTCAGGGAGCCCTTAAAAATCAATCCAATAATACATTGTTCAATCAAGCAGCGTTAGCGTCAGTAAGTATTTCCTCGAAAGTATTCTTATTAAATGAATTAAATTACGGTACGTCAAACTTATAACAACCCTTAATTTTTTATGCGTCAGGGGGTTAAAAATATAAACATTGACAATATTATTTAGTGAACATTATTCTACCAGTCAAGCCCTATGTTATTCACATTTTGAAGTAGTTATAAGAAAATTTGTAATTGCCATTTTGTGGCGACGGCCATCATGGACTTATTTTCATTAAATTAACCTGTGACTTATTATGCCCTTTGCAGTTTGGTTGCTTGGCCGAAATCGCTAAAAAGCGATTAGGCCGCCAATTATACAACTTTAAATTAATTGTTTGTTGTTTCATGTCAAACCTTGTCGACAATCTCCCTCCCTCCTAACTTGTGACGTAATTTATGGATGGTCCCTTAGCAGAAATACACAGATATTACATTAATATAATATTTTTCTCTTCATTCTAGGTCACGGCACAACAAAAGAGCTTTGATGAATCACTTATTCAAGCTTTATCTTCTTTGGCTGGAGAAAGTAATCCTGTCAAAATAAAACACAATAATAAAAATAACGCATCTCCTGAGATATTGCAAACGTTTTTGGACATTTTACAACAAAGTAAGAGTTACAATAAATACTATTATTAGATTTAAATTGAATATGTTTCATTATCTGAAATCAGCATCATCCTCGTTAATTCCAATGCTAGCAATATATTACCATTCTTAGAACACTACGCTGATCCAGTTTAGTAGTAGTAGAACCTTTTGTGACAGAGCTCGTCCGGGGAAGTACTACCACCATGCTTATTTCTGCCGCTAAGCAGCATTGTAGCATTGCTGTGTTCTGGTCTGAAGCGTGCGGTTGCCGGTGTAATTACAGGCACACGAAACTTAACAATTTCGAATCTCCGCGTTGCGGTTTTGCGTTTTAAGCAAAATAATATTATAATGCTTAAAACGTTGCAACATTGTGAGGTAACCATCAAGCATGGGGGTACGCCATAATGTTTTCCAAGGGGTGTAGAGTCCACCACTCCGCACTGGGCTAGGACCTAAACCCTTTTCACTATGGGACCCATGCCCTGTAGTGGGCCGGTAATAGGTTTACATGATTATGATGATGAGGCTTAATATCTCCGCCTCAGATTGACGGACACAAGGCGGCATGTTGCGGGACGTGTTTATTGCATGCCCCGCGAAGTGTTGCACTGATAGTAGGCGACGGTTTTCCACTTACCATCAGGTGAGCCATCTGCTTGGTCCGTCAATTTGTTACTTTACAATTAAATTATTAACAAGTGCAAAATTATTTTGTCCAATAGTTAATTCAACTGACGAAACAGCGCCTGCAGAAGTGAATACAAGCAACAACGCAAGCTCAAATAATAGTAACATAAGTGACTCCCAACAATACTCGAATAGGCAAGATATACCCGTGTCATCAGTGAGTTCGAGTAGGTTCCCACCGCCGACTGCGCACGGAGTTGCGACATCTCCGGCGTTCTTGCAACCTCAAGTTGCGCCCGCGCCGCCGCCTTACCAGCACTATCAGCCAATGCCGCCAGCAGGGCTTTACTACCCTTCACCCTTCGCAGGCGCCCACACAGGTATGTCAGCTTTAGTATAAAAGTGTAAACGTAAAATCTAGTAGTAGCAGAGCTTTTTGTGACAGAGCTCCTCCGGGGAAGCACTACTGCCATGTCTGTACTGATGCTTCCCTTTTTTACCAGATACTAAGTTCTAATAAAAGTATTATTTTTGTTCATTTATTTGTACACCACAAAAAGAAAAAAAAATGGACACAAAGAGGAAACTTAAAAAGTAGGATACAAAAGGCGGCCTTATCGCTTTGTAGCGATCTCTTACGGGCAACCTTCATCATCTCAACCAATTGACGTCTACTGCTCGACATAGGTTTTTTGTAGGGAGTTCCACAATACACAATCCTGGGCCGTTTGCCTCCAGCGGCTCCCAGCTACTCGCCTGATGTCATCTGTCCACCTCGTTGGGGGCCGACCTACGCTGCGTTTATCGGTGCGGGGTCGCCATTCCAGCACCTTAAGACCCCAACGTCCATCGGTTCTCCGAGCTATGTGCCCCGCCCATTGCCACTTCAGCTTCTCTAGTTCTTCTACGGATCTCCTCATTTCTGATTTGATCACGTAGAGATACTCTTAATCACCATCCCTCTGGTGACTCTAAAACCAACAAATTTTCTTTAAAATAAAAATTACTACTCATAGATTTATGAAATTGTGAAATTCTATTTGGTAAATTCACTGAAGATGTCTTGTAGATAATTGTAGGAATTTAAACTGTATGACTAGTAAGACACACTAGTAAGACAGACTAGTAACACAGACCACCAGGCTGGCTCATTTTGGATTGGTAGACTTCACACTCCCTTGAGAAAATTATGGAGAACTCTCAGGCATGCAGGTTTCCTTACGATGTTTTCCTACAACGTCGAAGTATATCTAATTGCTTAAATTAAAAACTTTAAAATTTATTTGTTTCAAGTAGGCATAGTTTATAAGCACTTCTGAAACACAACAGATCAGCCTGTTGTAGTGACTCTAATACCAGTTAGAATCACTACCAAAAAGAGCAGGCAAGAAAGACAGCAGATTGCTCTTTTTCGACACTCATTTTACAGTTCACAATCTATAGAATTTTACGTATTTTGATAGATGAGAGTGAAGCATCCTTCTTCCAAGGAGCCTTGTCGTTAAGAAATTCATCAATCGTACAGCAACCACGATTTGTTTATATCCACTTTTCGTTCATAAAGAGCAATGTTTAGTAAAAGCGCACATTACTCCGAAAAGTTAGTGGCGGGGATCGAACTCGGTCCCCCCGAAATTGAAGCCAAAGTCTTACCCACCGATCTATCACTACATCACATCATCATATAAACTCGTTACCGGCCCGCTATAGTGCATGGGTCATAATGGAAAGGTATAGGCCGTAGCTCATCACTCTGGCCCAGTGTGGACAGGTGAGCTTCACACGAATTTTATAACATTGTTTTCCTTCACCTTTGAAGCGTAGAAAAGTTAGTGTATGAATGCGTTCTGGGATTCGCGCTCGGCTCCCCGAAATTTAAGCCGCCGAAGTACTTACCACTATACAGTGGCGTGCATAGCCCTTGGACCCAGGGTATGCATAAGGAGTTCAGCACAAACATAAAGTAAAATTTATATTTTAGATATGTCGGTTTATAATCAAATTACTTTACGAAAGTTATATTTTTGATTAATTTAATACTATCGTCTATCTACTGCTAATTGAATAAAAGTACATACCCTGATTTACGTCACAAAATTATGATATACCATTGGGCAGCATTTTCTGAAGACACTGAAGATGATAATATTTTTTTCCAACATGTTTTTAGCGTCTTGATGAAAATTATTAATATCACAATATCCTTTATCATTCCACACTTTACGTATATTGGACAATAAAACAAAAGGAAAGCAAAATAATCGATTGGTGTGTACAAAGCCGCTTAGTCAAGAATAGTTTTCGTAATATTTATTATTTAACATACGTTTTACTTTATCATCTTTTTTGCGGATATTTGTAACATTGGTACACATCTTCCTTTGCGAATGATTTCTAATTTTACGATATAGGGATAGAAATTAAAGTTGTCTCTAAGTACTTTTTCCAGGCACACTGAACCCAAACAAAGACCGCACGAATATGCTTTCATTATAAAATGAATGAATAAACTATAAAATAACGTTAACACATTAAACTATCACTACTCAAACTTTTATAAGTTGCTGAATTTATGCACTTTAACCGTTTATTTATCACCAACGCCATAGAGCATTGTTCGAAGGTAAACAATAATGGCGATTGAATATGCTAATGATAATATTGCAATCGAAATTAGTCAAAATATGTCTTTAATTTTTTTGTAAGTATGGGTACGAACGCTATTTTATTTTGATATGTCAACAATAAATAGAGACAATATTTATTGTTAACTTTCTCACTTTCCAATAATTCCTGGAATACTTTCATAAAAAAATCAAACACGTAATTGATTATCCACTTCCGTAAGCAGTGCTTATAGAAACCCATACTTAAAGAATTTATGAATGAAACTGTTCTTGTGTGAACCGATGCTAATCTTGTAAGTGCAAGCGCACGATTATAACATTACACGACACACACTACTAACTTGCACGCACACATCTAGCAGAACGATTCTTTCTTTGGGCGTGCTTATTTTATTTGATATTTCTATGCAACAGTAGAGGGCGTCATATGTCGATTGATTCATAATAATTGATTTACCCTGCAATCGATAAATTGAGATTTAAATAATAATATAGGTATATTTACGTGTTTTAAAAGGTAAATGTTTAGCATTTACGGTTAATAATTAAAATACGAAGTAGAAGATTTTATTTTGTAAGCTATACCTACGCCTTGCGAGCGTTGGTTGCGCTGTCGCCTGTCTAGCGACAATTGACCTAGAAGTTTGGCCGCTCATTACTAGATGGCGCTTTCATATATTTTTTACTTAGTGTTTTTTTAATTACAAAACTTTAATGGTCCTATCTGAAGGTTCTTTAAGAACCTGAGGGTAGGGTATGCACTGCTTATTTGCATATATGCAATGCACGCCACTGCCACTATAGGATAGAAGACCGGTGTTACTATGAGCAATTCCATGATATTGACTTAACTTAACAATTATTCATTGTAAAGTAAACATCTTCTGAGGATGCTCCGGTTTCGGAGCGAAACGTGCGGAACGTAACGTTCACAAGATCTGTTTTGCGACTAGTTTTAAGATTGAAGAAATTATAAATTACACCATACAGATTCTTCTGTTTTTCGCGGAGTATCTAAGACCAAATTAAGCTGTATTTTCACAATACTTACCACGAGGCTATCACCGGTTTACCGTAAGTGTAGAAAGTACTAAATATTCAATATTTTAATCAGCAGGTATGCAAATGGCTCAAGACAGCCAGGCAATGCGAGCACACGTTCCACTTGTGATGCCGCCCGCGCCCCCGCCGCCCGTCTCGTTCGCGCCGACCGCTGCGCCCGCGCCGCCTCCCGTACATCAGCCCAGCCACTACGCTATGGAACGGTACCCGCCGCCCTACTACCCCAGGCATCAGTAGTTCTGCGGTAAGCTATAACCTTAGACTAATAATAATAATTATTATTTTACTCTTTATTTGTACACAAAGTTAGAAAAATAAAAGAACAATAGAAATACAAAGACAGAAGTAGAATACAAAAGGCGTACTTATCGTTTAGTAGAGATCTCTGCCAGGCAACCTTTGGCTTAGGACAAGATGAGCGAGAGCGGACAGGTTGTGTAAAATTATTATAAACCTACATTCAAATAGCTAAATACAAATACATAAACAAAATTGCACAAATAAGATAAATAAATATAAAATAATAAACTAATATATGCTCAATCATACATAAATACTTAAGAACATATAGATAATAAAAATAAACATAAACTAGGTACTAAATCTTACTAATAATACCATAACTCACTGTCAAAGAGGGAGAATAGAGATATTAAGAACGTAGACCCTCCCAAACTGCTCTAGTGTGGGTTCAAAGATTAATTTTCGGTACATAACCACCGCTCAGGAGCGGCTGTTATTTGCTCTTTGAATCACTAATTTTAATAACCACAATTAGCTAACTCCGTCTTGGTACTGAGAATGTCTCAATTGTAATTCTCAGCGATAACAGGCCAGGATCCTCTGTTCTGTGGTAAAATGAAAACCACTGGACGATACAAGGTAGTTTCCTTATTTTTAGTCTATTAACTTCTTTAGTTTTTGTAAATTTTCTTTTCTACAATAGATTATACTTATATCTTTTAAATATACTGCGACAATCTTTTAAATATATATGTAGTTATCATTTTTTTTTGTTTCAGCCTTACTATAGCTGCTCATCGTAGTCTTAATTTTTGAAAAAGTCATTAAGGTAGTGGATTTGTAAAAGTAGTTCATCTACCAAATGAGTATTAAGGTCGAGGCTGCAAATAATTCTGAGCCATGGTACAGTCTGTTTATAGGACTGAAAATAAATAGTTTTTCTATACATTTGTGAGTACATGCGTGATAAAAATGATCTATGAAGCAAGTGTCGTAAATCGAATTTGTAATGACGACGACGACGACGTCGAATGAAACAGGTAATTAAACCTGTTTCATTCGACGTTTTGTATATTACAGTTGCGAGGAAAAAATCCAAACTTACATAAAAGTGACTGACCATTTTTGCAGTTTGTAGGCCGCGCTCTATTTTGGTGATTTATTGGTGGTTAAAGGGTTATTCACCGCCTCCGTGGCTCCGTTCGCGAAGGCTCGAATGTTATTTCCGGTGGACCAAATCTAGTTATGCTCTGCTTTTCAACTAAATCTGGACATTTTTAATCAACAATAATGACAGTGTGATGAAAAAATTCATCACACTTGCCGGTAACTAGGACCTTGTTACATCGATATAATCCAAGACATTAGACACGAGTGTTTTATTTAAAATGACCCTACTTGTGCTTTATTTATGATGTCCCGATTAAGTTAAGTTTGTACCTCACTGCAAGTTATATGTATGAAGATATTTTGTACCTACTCAATTATGAGAAATGAACGTTTAATATTATCAAATTATTAACAATTATTTTTGGGACATGTTTTAAATACGAAAATATCCTCTTAATTATATTTTAAACACGGGCCTTATACAGCGAACTATGCTGGCTGTATGTCGGTTTACCTTTGCCCGCGAAAAAAAACTCACGTCATTTTAAGTCATTAAGATTTTTTTTAATAAGTTCATAAACAGTAAAAATGGTCGGTTATTTCCTAAGAACGTACTGTAGCTTATTTTCTCTGGCAAGTGTGATGAAAATAGACGTATAAAACGCGCATGGTACATTGAATATTTCACCGACAATATAATAAGATAATTATTTCTTGAAAACTATTTATTTATCAAACAACAATGATTAGCACATTTGTTAAAAATTAAAATCTTAATCATTCGAAGCGTACTGTGTAATATTAGTTTTTGCGTGCATGTTTGAGAGTTGGTGAAGAGATGGAGAGAGCTAAGAATCATATTGGTCCCGTTAGGTGGTGCTACGATCAGAATTTTTTAACTTCAAAGGTAGGACAACGTACTTCGGGCAAGCGAGTTTTTTTATTTTATTTCACAACGTGACGAGCGAATGTTTTGAACATCGAATTAATGTATGAAACGTTATAATTTGAAAACAGTGACATGTATTTTGACATTGATTTAAAAAATATTATATATGATTAATATTACTTTCATATTCATACTAAAAATGGTATATTATTTTTAATTATATTATAAGAGTAATACAATTTGTAAAGTTTAAGTGAAAAGTGTTTATAAAGGGAAAGACAACCCTACTTTTTTATATGTGCGAGACTTTAAATTAGTACAAGTAGTATTTCGATTTGTACATGAAGCCCATATATATTATAAATATATAAATATTTATTTAGTGATGGGCGCCTGCCATTGCCAGACGGGTGATCAGTCCTCTGTAAAGACTATTCCACCCTATTCCCCATGTTTGAGTCCCCAGGTTTACTGGTGCCCCGGCAGCATCCCCCCATGAAACCTAACAGTCTCTTTTTACTTGAAGCCCATGCTTTAGTTTTTATTTTTCTTATTCCTTCTCAGGTTAGCGCTTGTCTTAAATCTCACCTTCTGCTTAGTTAAGATTTAGTCTAAGATGGTTACAATGTAAAATATATGACGCTAATTTAGTGAATATTGGTTTTGGTCATTAATCAATTTTTTATACATTATTTTATTAAATGACATCTAACAAATTTCATGCCAAGTACTTTTACCCGCAACAAAACGAAGACGGTATATTGTCGTTGATTCTGTAAAACTAATATGTTTTAATAATTTTTTTTAAAGTGTACCTTAACTTAACGCATGTACAAATTACAGAACTGGCGACTGCAATCGCGGCCTTCACCATACATGGTTGCCATACCGCCAATGCGAGAGATTTGCCGTTTCTAATCCTGTCGGTCCTAAATTTGTTTGTGCATTCTAATAAAAACATAAATTTAATAACTAATATTGCCATCACTTCAAGCAACATTATTTTGAATAACAGTTTTTTTATTACATTGACTTTTACATTTGCATCCCTAAAATAAAAATGATAATTTCAGAGAATAATTACAGAAATATTAGAATCAATTAAATATGTTTAGTACCTGTATAAGATGGAGTCTTTTTATGCGCCGCAAAAATGCTGTAGCTATATTATGGTGTATTGTGGTGGTATAGATAGTATGTTTGAAAGGTTAATACCCTAAATAATAAAGGTTAATATCATCCATCTGTAAAAAATAATTTTTATGAAGACATTTTATTTACCATTTGTATAAACTTCCAAAAAATACATAATTTGCATTGTCTCAAAACATGTAGGACATACGATACTCGAAAACTAGCTACATCCTTTTGAAAATTGTGTATTTGCATTGTAAAAGTCATTTAATTTGAAAATTTACATTTGATATAAATACTTTGTTATTAAATTTATTATTAGCATATTACTTAAGTTAAGAATTAAATTTGATTTTAATGTTACCTTGATACTCAATAAGGAATAGTATATTATTTGCTTCCTTCCTGATTTTTTAATAACTATAGTACCAGCTAGGTATAGTACTAGACCAACAAAAACCCCATTTTTTCAATTAAAATTAGATTCTGTTACCCTACTTAATAATATAATGTTTGAATAAATATTCTCTGTCACTAAATGCTGATTCATTGTCTATTGATTTACTATAAATAATTACTTTCTGTAGAAAAACAATTGTGTTCATATTTTTCTGACCAACAAATAAAGTATTCTTAAGATTTTAGTGTTTTATTGTAATTTTAGTTATAGTTTTGACGAACTGCCCATATTAGTGGCGAGGGCTGTGGTCCTGTAAGTAGGAGGTCCCAGCATGTCCATCCTCAACAGGAGCAATTCGTGGATTTACTCTGGTTTGGTGCGAGGATTTGGCTACGGGTCGCCAAGTGATTTAGTGTCCGATTAGGCGTATGGTTTAGCTGCACTACCCCTAACAGCTTAGCCCGCTACCATCTTGAACTTTATTATATACACCATTTTATCACTTGCCACTGGTGAGATTGCAGTCAAGGGCTAACTGGTGGTGGAATTAAAAAACTACCTACCTTTTTAAGGTCCCACACTAGCATAATAAAACTGAAAACTTTATGGTGGACTTTGTTCGTCTGTTATAGCTTAAAAACAAATAAGCATAGTTTTGTTTCTCACACCGCGGTTAGGTACTAACCAAGATTTAAGTTCTGCATTCTGCTCAGATTTATTTAGAAGTGTCCATATCTTCGATTTAAAAAATTGCCTAGAGTTTATATCCTCTTTGATTATTTCTTCCTGGCCTGTGCCGAGGAGTTTATGTACCGTATATTGAAATAAATACTACCATTCACCTGTATCTCATCTGTAATATCCTAGCTATCTCCTTGTTTTGCTTTGTTTGGTATCTGCAAACGCTCCAAAAAATTACATTTTGTTTAATTTGTGAATTGCGAGTGTCTCTGGAAATAATAGTGTTTTAAGCTGTATCTGAGAACCAAATGCATTATTGTGTATTGTCGATATGGAGGGTAGAGGTAAGGAGAGTCATCTTATATGGGAGAAAAGTTGAAAAAGTGTCCAGTTGTATGCGCTAAATAACAGTTCAAAAATCCTCCACAATGGCGCTGGTGGATGCACAGGGTATGGTATGAATGTAGCAATCGTAGATGAATTGAAGTATGCCGAGTTAAAAAATTTAATGTCATTATCGACTAAAGTAGTTAATTATTGAGAATTTCAACAACTTTCGTTGTACAAAATATTGTGGTAAATATAACCTTACTTCCTTGTTTATTTTTCAAGCCTACTCTAACAATATTTATATTTGGCGCTTCTTTTAAGAGTTACCTTGATGCAAAGGTGGCGCCATCCTAATTTAATACATTTTGACGACACTTTTTCATATACACAGATGATCCTCCTTACCTCTACCCTCCATAATTGTCGAGAAAAAGTAGCCATAAAACCCTCCGTTTTATCGATTCCATAAAAAGACTATACTAGAGACCCCTTAGTACTCTGTGGTCAGTTATTGTCTATGGTATTACATAAAATTTTGATGTTTTTGTTCCAACCAAACCAACAACTTCCAGTTTTCTACTACTTTCTTGATTCCTTCGGGTTCGGCGGGAAACTTCGTACATGGCGGACGCGGTTTTTTCAAATTTTTCTTTGATTTTATTGTAAACTCGTCTTGAAAAGGATTTGGTGTTGTTTATATTGAACTGTAACTTGGCCTGTCAATTTGTGCACACGTGTTAGTGAGATTCCGGTGTAATTTCGGTGTTTTATGTGAATTTACACAGCAGCAGAAATAGTTGTCATTGGTGATATTCGTATAAATCTAACGGTATTTAGTGTTGGTTAAATATTTATTATGTGTCTGTAGTTATAGTGTTTCCAGTAAAATGGATCTAGATACACCTCCTGAGCCGCCCGACCCGGGGGCATCAGCCTCGTCTCGCAAACGACAAGGAGAGGATACCAACGTATATACGGCCAAAAAAACTATAACTGATCCTACTCAGGTAAACCCATCCGTTCAAAGCCTTTACATACATCCTTCCTTCACCGAAGGCGCCAAGTCATACTCTGACGATGATAATGGGCCTTTTATCGTCCAAGTCTCACGGGAAGTGGAGGACCCATCCTCTGGAGCGTCATTACGGGCTATAAATTTCGGTCAATTCTTGCACAAACACAAAATTGGTTCAATTATCCACGACGGCGTCAAAAATATAGGCCGCAACAAAATTACTGTAGAGTTTACTTCTGCCCAAGCTGCCAACAACTTTCTGGTTAGTCCAGTTTTGAAGTTATGCAAATATAGAGCTATAATTCCCACATACAACATAACCAGAATGGGGCTGGTGAAAGGAGTTCCCGTGGACTGGTCGATGGACGAGCTTGTTGATTCGCTAGAGCTCCCGCCTGGCTGTGGTGAGGTTCTGAAATCAAGGCGACTGAACAGAAAATCTGTCACAGAGGGTGTCATCACTTGGGTGCCTACCCAATCTGTTGTCCTAACCTTCAGGGGGCAAATGCTTCCTGCTAAGGTATATTCATACCACACCTCACTGCCAGTTGAAACATATAAACTTCCAACAATACAGTGCCAGAACTGCTGCCGTTTTGGCCACATTAAAACAATCTGCAGATCTAAGCCCAGATGCTACAGATGTGCTCAGCCCCATACAGGTGACTCATGTTTGGTCATCAAGGAATTATCTACATGTTTACACTGCTCTGGTAGTCATTTTGCTACTGATAAAGACTGCCCAGAATTCTCCAGGCAGCAATCTATCAAAATGGTCATGTCTCAGAATAATAAATCTTACATTGAAGCATCATCTCAGTTTCCTCCTGTCCGCAGGTCCTATGCTGAGATAACAAAAGAAATGTTTACTCCTACTAATGTAACTTCCACCAAAACCTCCTACCGGCAAACAGTTTTCCGCTCTCCTCGTCCCCGAGCTCCTCTAGCAAAGGGCTACGATAAAAAAGCTGTTCAGACTATTGTCGGTGATTACTCAACATCCCTTCCTAATGGATGCGCTCTCAACAACAATGTTGAGAGCCCTCCCTCCCAAGGTAAAATGCTTGAGTTTATCTCCGAATTTCTACTTAGTATTGTCGCTCCATGTAGTGAAATTCCCTTACCGCCCAACGTTGCCAAAAACTTAAGCCAACTTTTTAAACTACTCCAAAATGGGCCCAATAACCCTGCTACAGTGGAACTGTAAAAGTTTACGTCCCAAGAAACATGAGTTAATCTCTCTGATTAACCTTCATAATCCCACCATTCTTGCCATCTCGGAGACATGGTTGAGGCCTGGTTCACGATTACGGGTGCCGGGCTTCTCCTGTTTGAGGGATGACAGGAGTGATGGGTATGCAGGCAGTGCTGTATTTCTACGGCACTCCCTCCCCTACACCCAAATCGCTCTTCCTTCCCACAGTCAACAGATCAATGCTGTTGCTGTCCGTACCCTAGACATATCTTTTGTATCTCTGTATATTCCTCATCCCTCATCTTCTATTATTCCCGAATTACAAGCAATCTTGTCGTCCCTTCCCAGCCCTATCATAGCCATGGGTGATTTTAACACCCACCACACGATGTGGGGGTGCCATGCTAGTGACGGGTTTTCTCCATTGCTGATTGATTTACTTGATGATGTCAGTCTTTGCATCCTCAATGACGGTTCTCCTACTCGAAGGGTATACCCCAATCAGAACCCTAAATCAGCGGTTGATCTCACCCTATGTTCGGCTAACCTAGCATCGCGCCTGACTTGGAACGTGCTACAGTCAACCTGTGGCAGTGATCATTTTCCTATAATTGTTACATTAAATAATAAATCCTTACCTACCCCTAACTATGATCCCCTTTTAAAGTATAAACTTAAAAAAGCAAATTGGGAAGATTATGCCCTATCAGTTGATTGCATTGTAGACACTCTGCCCGATTTGGAAAGTGATGGAAACATTCTGGTATGCTATGATCTCTTTTTAAAATCTCTTATATCTTCGGCCGATTCCCATATTCCAAAAAAACACCCTGTGAAAAATCCGCTGCCTTCCTCTCCTTGGTGGGATGATGAATGCAGCGATTTATTTGGTAAAAGATCTGCTGCAGAAGAATTATACTCAGCCTGCATGACTCAGGATAACTTTAATAGTTACCAAAAACTAGATGCTAAAATTAAAAGATTAGTCTTCAAAAAGAAAAGAGCAAGTTGGACGCAGTTCTGTGAATCGCTTAGCCCTCGTTCACCCTCCACCATTGTGTGGGAAAATATGAGGAGATTCCGTCGCTCCCTGAGCCACGTTGATCCTTCCTCAAATAATCCTTCTGACTGGCTTAACAACTTTGCAGACAAATTAGCTCCACCTTATGTTCCCTATGTGGACTCATTTCTAACTACTACGCCAGCTCCAGCTACGGATGAAATGGATGCCCCCTTTTCCTTTTCTGAGCTTCAAATTGCTCTCAATGGTCTAAAAGATACAGCTCCAGGGGAAGATGGCGTTCCATATTCATTCCTGGTTAACTTAAATGACAAAGCTAAAATTTATTACCTTAAAATAATCAATAAATGTTTGGAAACTGGTTCTATCCCAAACTCCTGGAAATCTCAAATTGTTATTCCTATCCTTAAACCTTATAAAAATCCCCTTAATTCAAATTCATATAGACCCATAGCTTTGTCATCTACTTTAGCTAAAGTTACAGAACATCTCCTTAAAAACCGACTGGAATGGTTAATGGAAAGTAGAAATATTCTCCCCTCCTCCCAATTTGGGTTTCGGAAGGGTATGAGTACAACAGACAGTCTCAGTGTATTAACAACAGATATAAGATTAGCCTTTACAAAAGGAGAGTACCTTGTGGGTGCTTTTCTTGATATTGCTTCTGCATATGATAATGTCCTACTTCCGGTGCTCAGGCAGAAACTACTTAAGCTGAGTGTTCCCTCGAGGATGGTTCATTTCATATGTAATCTGCTGTTTTGCAGATATGTTCTGGTAAAGCATCAGAATAATTCTCTTCCCCCCAGATTAATCTGGAAAGGCCTCCCTCAAGGCTCTGTTCTCAGTCCTCTGCTCTATAGCATATATACCCACGACCTCGAATTGTCTGTTTCTAGTTTTTGTACCATTTTACAATATGCTGATGATATTGTCCTCTATCACAGCTCAGGCAGTATAGAGGAAGTATCCTGTCGTATCAATTCTGCTTTGTATTATCTAGGCCAGTGGCTGTCTGACCATGGCTTGTCCCTATCAGTGGGCAAATGTCAGGCAGTGGTATATACAAGGAAGAGATACCTCCCGAACCTCAACATCTCATTTGAAGGTCAAGCAATCAATCTTGCAGTTAAAGCTAAATTTTTAGGTGTTTATTTAGACACACGACTGAATGGAATTGCTCATTCTGAACACATTATCAAAAAATGTGAAAAAGGCATCAATGTACTACGAGCAATAGCGGGAGTTTGGTGGGGTGCTCACCCCTATACTTTAAAATTATTATATAATGCCTTAGTACGTAGCCACATGGATTACTGTATGTTTGTTTTAGAGCCTTTTAATAAATCAGCTGCTGAAAAGTTGAATAAAATTCAGTATAGATGCCTTAGAATTATTCTAGGTGCAATGAAATCCTCCCCCACTAATGCTTTGCAGGTAGAATGCGTTGACCCTCCTCTATCCATCCGTCGACAATATCTATGTGACCGCTTTATCAGCAAGATGTTACAGCTGTCATCCCATCCTCTTTGGCACCGACTAAGTCAACTATCACACGCACCTTGCTCCCGTAACTCGTCTTCCTACTTGCTAGATAGTTTCCTAAAGTATACCAGCCTTCCTAATCCCCTGACATCTTTCACAATCAACCCACTATATTCAACCCCATTTAAAGCATTAATATACAACCCTTCCATCATCACAGATCTAGGTCTGAGTAAAGGATCCCCAGATACCAATATCAAACTAGAAAAGCATATTAGTCAAAATTGGTCAAATCATCTTATTATATATACTGATGCTTCAAAGCTGTCTCCAGAAGGTTGTGTTGGTGCTGCATGTTGGGTTCCTGTTTACAGAATTGTTTTAAAATTTAAATGCCCTCCCGAGTCTTCTGTGTTTACCGGAGAGGCCATTGCTCTTTTGGAAGCAATCCTGTTTGCACTGTCCCATAACGTACAACAGACGGTTATTCTGACTGACTCTTTATGCTGTTTAATGTCTATTAAAGAAAACCCCTTTCGCAGCAAATCACGATTTCCCATTATCTTAAAAATCCGGAAGGCTCTGCTCTCTTGCAATCAAAAAGGACTATTCATCTTACTGGTTTGGATTCCAAGCCACTCAGGTATTCCAGGAAACGAGACTGCTGACTCATGTGCCAAAACAGCTGTTGAGTCAGGTTCTCTAGATCATTTTAAAAATTCATCGCAGGACCTATGTACTCTTGCCAAAACATATATGGAAACAGCCTGGAAAATTTTTTGGAATGATTCCAAATTGGTTAAGGGTAAGTTTTACGCTACCATCCAACAAAACATACCAAGACAACCCTGGTTTTGTCACTCTCGAAGTACAAATCGCTGGACTTCATCCACAATTTCCCGATTGCGTCTTGGTCATGCTAGCACACCTGTACATCTGGCCAAACTCCGGATAAGGGACAACTCCATCTGTGAGTGTGGCTTGGATGAGGGCACTATAACTCATATTATTTTTAACTGTCCCAAACTTACCTATCCCCTCTATGACGTTCTTCCTCCCAAAGTCCCCCGTCCTTTGAGTGTTAAATGTTTTTTAATGTTTGTTTTCAGTCCTTATTGTAGATTTTTATGTAAATATATAGTAAGTAATAAAATTAAAGTATAATGTACAAAAAATATCCGTGTTAGATATATATGCATGTGTTGTCTGTGCTGCCTTAGGTTAAAGAGCTAACTAGCTAATAACAACTATTTCTTGGTACAAATTCAAAATTAACTTTTCATTAGTTTCACCGATCAATCTCCTTCGTGCCTTCTTCATCTACAAGACATTGGCGAAGTACCTTGTGCCCAGTTGGCACAGACAAAAGCCATAAACAAGAATTGAATTGAATTGATTCCTTCATTTCTTGAAAACCGGGTAAAAACACTATGTACGTTAAAATTAATGTCCAATAAAATTTAATTGATTCACAATATTTCGTGTTCGAAGTGTGATGACTTGTGTACGTGACTTAATAATGGTTTTTGACCTTAATCCCGCTAATTTTTGTTAAAGAGTACGAGGTAGTTATTTTAGGTTTAATCTTATTTTTTTTTAATTTATAATTACCGTTAAATAAAAATGCTTTTTAAACTTAACATTATAAATAATATTTGTGAATGTATAGGTTGTATTGCTGGTTCCCTAACAACTACAAAGGTCTTCTTCTTCATTCTCTAGTTAACATTGTCTTTGCGTTTGCGTGTGTCCATTTTTATTCTTTTTAATACAGGGAAATTTCCCCGCGCATACCACCCACCATATACACTGTGTCCATCGATAGATCCACAAGTGAGAGTACGGGATTCACCCGCGTATTGACCGAACTAGGTTCTAAATCCTTTACCATCTAAATTTTACGTTGTCTTTGCGTTCGCGTGTGACCATGGTGTATGCAAAAAAGGTAGATATCTAATTATGTATCTTGTGAAAGTTCTCAACCTTTATTTAAGATAAAACTGAATTATATTCAAAATATGTTTTGAATATTCATATTGGCCTGATGGTTTTCGAGATTAACCGTATCAATTGACTTTCTGATTATAATACAGATCAAAACTGACTATCTTGTAAATTCAGGGAAATTATACTATTTATTTTATGATTTAGCTTATTTCGTTTGCATAGATTATTGATTTCACATGAGATTACTTAATTTTTCTCAGAATCCCATGTCATGTAGGGCCTGATGAAATGTCTTTGTCATTCAGTGGCTTAGGTGTGAAAATTTAACACAAACAGATTCCCTCACAGATTGTGTGAAGATATGATTCTTTCCTTCAACCAAGTGGAAAGTTTTTGTTATAAGAATATGGTTTGTGAGCAAGAGCAAGTATACAATTCTGATAGTAAAAACACAACAATATAAGTTTTTGCACACTCAAAGAAATTATCCAAAGGCTTTTATGTAAAAGTATATTCCGAAAGGAAAAATTTAAAGTACTCAGCTTCGAATTGTAGTATTTTGGTAATAACCTGTAATAGCAACTTAGTGCTTACGATTTAAAATGTAACTACTTCATTTTTCTCACATAATTATCTTAAATCTCTTTAAATATTTATTCTCTAATTTAGACATAGTTAATCACATAATAAGAGCTTGTTAGAAGAGCTGTTAGAATGAGTTTGATTATGTTAGTCAACTGGTGGTAGCAACTTTGCATATGAGTCAACCTTTTATAGACTTTTTTTTTAACTTTTAAAAAGTAAGAATAGTAACACCACCCATAGCAGCAGCTGAGTTTCTGAGGTCACTGGTGCTGAATCACTATGTTCACCTCATATAATAAATCATCTCTTAGACTATGCAACTAAATAACTTACTGTAAAAAAGAATGAAATTTAAAATAATTCCTTGGTGATAAAGCAAATTGTTACTAGATTGTTTTATGGAAAAAACTGTCTAATGGGGATGATTGCAGCTTTGCACCGTTGTTGTATTATTTCTTTAGCCGTTGGTCCCAAATATATGCAGCAAAAGGGAAGCCTTTTATTTTAAAAACTTGAGATAATAAGTTTCATTAATGAGATTATAATCATTGTGAATATGACTGATAAATATGATATAATTATAAAAAAACTACCTTCCGTGACTTAAATATGAATGTTATACATATGCAGTAGCTTAATTTTGTCCACATTATCAAGCTCTAGAAGTTTTCTCAAGAACTCCCTCATATTATATCACTCATTGTTAAGGCAGAGGTATGAAACCTGTTAGGTCCTGGCTCACCTGTTCTTTTCAGACTGACTTTTCAAAGCTGACTACCACAAAAATGTCCTTTAATTTCTATTAATAAAATAATTTGTATAATCGGTTTAATAGATCCAGAGATTACCCCCCCTACTGCCGCACCAACTCACAAGCTCACAAACTTTACCTCTTTATATTATTAGTATACATAGTATTGATAAACATTCTACTTATTGACATATGAAACTGTTATTTTACTAGTGTTATAATTGTAAAAGTGTGTTTGTTTGTTTGTCCTTTCTTTACACCATTACTAAGCAATCAACCAACATAATTTTTGGTATTAAGTTTGTTGAAAGGATGTTACTGCACATCCTTTTTATTTTAGGAAAACTGACAGTTCCCACAGTAGTTGTGAATTTAATAAACACAGACAAAGAATGTGGCCAATAGCTATTTCTTTCATAATATTTTTTATATGATGTAGGGCTGACAAAGGGCCTTTCTACCTTTACCATTTTACTTTGTTTGTAAGTTATACTTTGTTATACAAACTACCAAACTTCCAGTTTGCCTTTTAGTAAAAATAAAAATTCTTTCAAAATCATAGTATAATATGCAATGTTTTTTTAATATGAAGTAGCTATAAATGTTTATAATTTAAATTAGCTAGTCCAAAAATATTTATTATTAGATATTAGGGCACATGACCAGTCATGTGAGAAATTTATGATTATTTATCTGGTGAAAAGCAATCTAGTGATATTAAGGTAAAACAACTCACTCTTGTTTTAAACAGCAATATTTGGTATAAATTTCAAGCCAGTACTATGTATATCTACTTTAAGAGTTTTGTGAAAGTGGACGTAATGTATAATCAAGTCATATTATATCACATAGATAAACATTGTGTGATACTATATGATTGTAGGTATATAAAGATTCTACCTAACAGGATTTCATTCCATGTATAGAAATAGTACTAGTGAGTAATGTTGTGTTGTATATGAAGCATCAGAAGTTCTTTTAGCTCTGTAAGTTAATTTTATAGCCTGCACAAGAACCAAGATATTGCTCCTGTTCATAAAATTTATAGTTTGATAAAGAACAAATAAAACTTAAAATTGTAGTGTATGGAAAATACGACGTGATTAAGGGAATATAACAAAGACCCAGCAACATCATTTTCAGTTCTTCCACTACTATCAACTGTGATTAAGAACTTGCCAGCCCAGTGAGTAGTTATGGAAAATCCCATCCATTGAGAGTGGTCTTTTAGTTCAGAATTGGACTGTGTGGGCAACTGTTGATAATTGTAATCTATTCATTCATTCTTGATGCATTCTGAAAATTAAATACATGTGAGGGAGAGGACTGTGGTAACTTTAACTATAAACTTAAAAACTAAAGCTATGAGGGCAAAGAAGCCATGAACAGACTTAGCTAGGTGTTTGTTATTATTGTATGATTGTAACAAGAGGAACTTTGTTGCAGTAATAATTCATACCCAAGCTTTTGTAGTGGTCTCTTGATAACCTCCAAGCCAAAGCTTGTATTAGGAAGCCCAGTTATGTCAAAATGCATAAATAGTTTCTGACCTCATTGCTTTTATAACATTAAGTTAACACTAATAATTATTAAGATTAAAATAATATTCAAAAACTCAGTCTAAGATGGTAGTGGGCTAACCTGTTGGGGGTATGGCAGTTGTATTAGCCATATTGCTATGCAGTTACTAGGAAGCACTGCACCATAATATTAAAATCTTTTGTTTGCAAGTGTTATTCAATAGGGTGGTAACTGGCCATGGCCAAATCCTTCGACCCGACAAGAACAAATAATAAATAAATTATCCAAATGCCCCTGCCAGGGTCAAACACAAGACTTCCGACTTATGAGACCATTGAGACAAAGTTATTGAATTTTTTTTTTCAGACTGAAAAATTGCTACAGTAACAGCATTTGAGACAACATTATGTCTTTTGCAGTACAAGGGATAACCAAAGATTAACAATAAACAAGAACGAATATTTTGATAGACTTTTTAATCAAATTGAACTTTTTGATGACTTTGTATAAAATTGACACTTATTATAATAACTAATATTTTTAAATACTTCTAAAATACAAACCGATTTATTTCCAGCTATAACACAAACTTTCTAAGAAACCTAAGCACGAACGGTTTGAACGAACTAGGCAGCAACTCTGCTATTGCAATAATTATTTCTCAGTGTTACATTATACATTATAGTACTAATTTAAAAATTGAATTAAATTAAAAACTGTTTAACATAAAACAGTTTCTCAACAAATAACAATTTTCGTTTATACCCATACAAGGCGAAACTGTACCGTGCCTATTCAAGTTATGTTTATTGTGTACTAGCTAATGCCCGCGACTTCGTCTGCGTTTGATTTTGTTTTTTGATGTGGCATTCAATTTAGTTGTAGTTCTAAAAAAAAATTAGAGTATTCAGTTGCGCTAAGCCTTAAATGAGGGGTTTGCTGCTGTCCGTTAAGGAGTTCTGTCCTCTATTTCCTACCAAATTCATCAAAGTTGTCACCAAAGTTTGGGCAAAATTAAACATATTATAACCTCTATAGTACAAAAATAATTATTTAAATCGGTTATAATTTGTCAGAGATATGGTGTAAAATCGTCAAAAACTTTCATCCCCTCTCCCAAAGGAACCGAGCTTAATGTCGGGATAAAAAAAGTATCCTATATTACTTCTAACACTTCCAAGAATATGTGTACAAAGTTTCATAAGAATCGGTTAAGTAGTTTTTGTGAAAGCGTAACAAACAAACTTACATTGACATTTATAATATTAGTAGGGATAGGGATAACTAGAAAAATACTTTTGTGATATAACTTGTGAATAAAAAATTACCTGACCACTAACACAAGTGTAGTGATAACCACCAAATCCGGTCCAGAGCATTTCGAACCCATTTTCCATCAACCATCATACCTCAAAGTATTCAAACCATCATATGCTATGCTTGATTACTTATACGTGGTCTACACTCTTAGGCGCATATTAATAAACCAACCTCGAGCTAAGGACAGATTCTCAAGCTCAGTCACTAAGCATGTACCGTCGTTACTCTTAAAACGATGTTTGGTTATTAATCCGGCCTTAAGACTGTGCACCGAAGGTGTTATTATGTTATTATCTATGTCATTTAAGAAGTATGTACATAATACATTTTAGCTTAGAATAACTGAAGTACCAGAATTCACGCTATTGTACATAACTTAACGATAGAAACATCTGTTTGGGACTCAAACAGTTTTTGTTTTGTCTGGGGTGGCTACCTACCATCACTTAAAGCAATATTAAGTCAAAATGACAGGTTTTTATAACATACCTTGTTATCCCTAAAATAATTATGATAGTTCTGAAACGAGAGCGTCAACAACATAATAATAATAATACTGCTTTAAGCTATGGCAGTTGGCCCGCTGTAATGTTCTTTTGTAATAAATCTAATAATGTAAATAATTTTAGTACCTGAATATTTTTTTTAAATACCTATTACTTAACCGTTAAGAGGATTTTAATCTTTTGATATGCTGCAAAAATCCAGTTGATATATTTTTGCGCTATGACTTGGTCTCGAATTTAGTGTGTGATGGTCAATTAATCATGATAATAGACATATTATAAAATCTTTTTTGGTTTGCCTTACTTTGCAACATGACACGCTCCAATTCACAAGGGATCATAAAAATGTATATATCTACTATTTATCTCTCCATCATTGTGATCACTATGGAGAGGTATTCATAGTTTTTTACCATACTTTATCAACTTTGCATTGTCATGCTATTTGTGAAATCCTACAAATTGATTTTATATATATATGCATTGTAAATGTCATTTAATTATTTATAATTTTAAAAAATTTCATTTTATTATGAGTATTTTATGATCAAATTTATTTTAAGTTTAATTTAGTATTGAATTAATTGGGTATCCATTTTTAGGAATGGTATGTAATTTGCTCCATTCTTATGATTTTTAAATAACCAACCAAATTCAGTTATATGCATTACAACACAAACACAATAAATCCATTTTTTTCTAGACTGCCAATGTTAAAATGAAAATCTATTACCTTATTTTATAAAATAATGTTTAATATAAATATTTTATGTGTCACTGTAATACCAACAAAAAGTATTCTTAAAAGTATTCTTAACCAATAAACAAAAAGTATTCTTAAAAGATTCTAGAAGTGTTTTATTTAACTAAGATATACCTTACTCTCCCGGGAGAGACCTTAAGTCCACAAGTTTAAGTCCAGTGAGGTGTTAATTGATATCATAATATATATATATTATTATTTACTGCGAGGCTTTGGACGTGGCTAGTGGCTACCCTTTAAGCCGTGCCGTTTAAGCGTTCCGGTACCATGTCACGTAGACACCGACTGGGGGTAAAAAATAAATAAATATACTACGACAATACACACACCGCCATCTAGTCCCAAAGTAAGGGTAGCTTGTATTTTGGGTACTAAGATAACTGATGAATATTTTTAAGAATAATACTAATATACATTAATAATTATAATATACATATAAACTCCCAGACACTGAAAAACATTATGACTTTACTCCATGGTTATTACTTACCAACAGGTAAGATTGCAGTAAAGGGCTTGTAGTGTTACAGAAAAAAACAATTCGAATTTTTCTATCCTATTAACTAACACAAGGAATGTAATCTAACGATTGGTCACGATCACACACGATTCCGAACGTTCGCTAGCGCCACCTTCCTATCAAGTTTCATACGTCAGACGTCATACGCTTTCTGTCAATTCTCGCCAAAGCACTATGTCTACATAGTGCTTTGGCGAGAATTGAATTTGAAACGCGGGGCTCTGTTGGCGCGCAGTGCACGCGTCCCCGTTAATTTGGGATTTTAACATTAAGTCCTCATATCCATTATAAAGCCAACGCCTATATTTGAAATCGCCGCTGATGAAACCTATGAAGCCAGGACACGGCGTACCCCGCGTAGAAGAATCCACGGCGTAGGTGAATCCTGCATCGGCCGGTAAGTGCCACACGTGCATTCTTACTTTTAGTGTTAGAACTTTAAATCGGTTACAAATATTCCATACATATTGTTCCTTTGAGCCGAATCTTTCAATAACCAAGGCTTTAAAGTGTTTATGCTGGCGCTATTTAACTAATTTCGTAATATTCCGTTGTTCAAAAGAGACAAAACTACCCACATGCCGACCGCTTTACATCGTTATTTCTCAAAAACTAAGAGTTATTTTTCGAATGTACTTATGCTTACAGTGTTATTTTGTCATATTCTAACAAATCTAATGGATATTTATACATATTATAACGTATTTTGGAATTTTCATTAATTTTTCAACACGTTGAATGCGATGCGTTCCGTCCGCCATTGCCGGGTTATAAAGGTGCATTAACATTGCCCTAGCAACTATTAATTAACTGAAGATGTTTTCATGCGCTTGGCAAACAAAGGCAAAGAGCTAACACCAAACAATAAGCACACACGTGTGAATGGCTTTTTGCCTATTTTTGTTTGTGTTTGCTAGTGGCGGTGTTGGCGGTTTTTTTGTGCACGAATCCAAGGATGATCGAAAAACGCGTTCGCGATGCACCAGCAAGGCTAGCATTGGCAGGAGACAGTTATCTCCCCCGGGGAAAAAGATACGAATTAATCTTCTCCCACAGCTTTATCAACTCCCACACAAGTGGAAATAATATCCAAATAATATATATGTACCTAATAACAAACTTCTCCTATTCCATGTTCCCGTGCTTTAGCACTCACACTCAACACTTATATCGGGGGATATAATTTTTGTCCCTTGCCTGAGCTAGCTAGCCCTGCAGGTGTGACTGGTTATGCAGATCTATAACAACTCACATCTAGACACTTTCTTATGGAGAAACCAATAACTACCTTACCATAATATAATTTTACGGATCATAATCCAGATCATCTTGTTAGATGGCAAGTTATGCAACACTTTTGGAAGCGTATGAGTGTAGAGTACATAACCATTTCGAAGCCTTGAGTTAAATAAATAAATAAATATGCTACGACAATACACACACCGCCATCTAGCCCTAAAGTAAGCGTAGCTTGTGTTATGGGTACTAAGATAACTGATGAATAATTTTATGAATAATATACGTAAATACTTATAATATACATATAAACACCCAGAACTGAAAAACATTCAGCCTCATCACACAAAATTTTCCAGTAGTGGGAATCGAACCCACGGCCTTGGACTCAGAACGCAGGGACGCTGCAAACTGCGCCAATCGGCCGTCGTATGTTTTCATGATAACACTAACACATCCCTCCGCGAGGGTTCTGTAATCCTGTTCATTCACAACAAACTACCGCCACCACAGTGGTGGCTACACGCTTGCATCCGCTGGACTTCAGTTGTTACTGTCCACATGGTTATTTACTTTTACCAAACGACCTGTGGTCAAGTTCTATCCCTTGCCCATAGACTAACAACCAACTTCTTACCTAACTGTAATTAAAAAATTGTTGCACAATCAAGAACACCCTAAAATGAGAAACTAGCGTCCAATTACCAATACCAGTATGGGTATTATCTCAATTAACAAGTACGGGTAGTTACAAAATATATAACATTACGTGTAAACAAATTTGACGTAATATTACTAAGCAATCAACCAACATAATTTTTGGCATTAAGTTTGTTGAAAGGATGTTACTGCACATCCTTTTTATCCTAGGAAAACTGACAGTTCCCACAGTAGTTGTGAATTTAATAAACACAGACAAAGAATGTGGCCAATAGCTATTTCTTTCAAAATATTTTTTATATGATGTAGGGCTGACAAAGGGCCTTTCTACCTTTACCATTTTACTTTATTTGTAAGTTATACTTTGTTATACAAACTACCAAACTTCCAGTTTGCCTTTTAGTAAAAATAAAAATTCTTTCAAAATCATAGTATAATATGCAATGTTTTTTTAATATGAAGTAGCTATAAATGTTTATAATTTAAATTAGCTAGTCCAAAAATATTTATTATTAGATATTAGGGCACATGACCAGTCATGTGAGAAATTTATGATTATTTATCTGGTGAAAAGCAATCTAGTGATATTAAGGTAAAACAACTCACTCTTGTTTTAAACAGCAATATTTGGTATAAATTTCAAGCCAGTACTATGTATATCTACTTTAAGAGTTTTGTGAAAGTGGACGTAATGTATAATCAAGTCATATTATATCACATAGATAAACATTGTGTGATACTATATGATTGTAGGTATATAAAGATTCTACCTAACAGGATTTCATTCCATGTATAGAAATAGTACTAGTGAGTAATGTTGTGTTGTATATGAAGCATCAGAAGTTCTTTTAGCTCTGTAAGTTAATTTTATAGCCTGCACAAGAACCAAGATATTGCTCCTGTTCATAAAATTTATAGTTTGATAAAGAACAAATAAAACTTAAAATTGTAGTGTATGGAAAATACGACGTGATTAAGGGAATATAACAAAGACCCAGCAACATCATTTTCAGTTCTTCCACTACTATCAACTGTGATTAAGAACTTGCCAGCCCAGTGAGTAGTTATGGAAAATCCCATCCATTGAGAGTGGTCTTTTAGTTCAGAATTGGACTGTGTGGGCAACTGTTGATAATTGTAATCTATTCATTCATTCTTGATGCATTCTGAAAATTAAATACATGTGATGGAGAGGACTGTGGTAACTTTAACTATAAACTTAAAAACTAAAGCTATGAGGGCAAAGAAGCCATGAACAGACTTAGCTAGGTGTTTGTTATTATTGTATGATTGTAACAAGAGGAACTTTGTTGCAGTAATAATTCATACCCAAGCTTTTGTAGTGGTCTCTTGATAACCTCCAAGCCAAAGCTTGTATTAGGAAGCCCAGTTATGTCAAAATGCATAAATAGTTTCTGACCTCATTGCTTTTATAACATTAAGTTAACACTAATAATTATTAAGATTAAAATAATATTCAAAAACTCAGTCTAAGATGGTAGTGGGCTAACCTGTTGGGGGTATGGCAGTTGTATTAGCCATATTGCTATGCAGTTACTAGGAAGCACTGCACCATAATATTAAAATCTTTTGTTTGCAAGTGTTATTCAATAGGGTGGTAACTGGCCATGGCCAAATCCTTCAACCCGACAAGAACAAATAATAAATAAATTATCCAAATGCCCCTGCCAGGGTCAAACACAAGACTTCCGACTTATGAGACCATTGAGACAAAGTTAATGAATTTTTTTTTTCAGACTGAAAAATTGTTACAGTAACAGCATTTGAGACAACATTATGTCTTTTGCAGTACAAGGGAGAACCAAAAATTAACAAAAAACAAGAACGAATATTTTGATAGACAAGAATAAATTACTAACTTGCGTAGGTGTACTATCAAATTCAATCTAATTATGAGCTATTATAATTTAAATGAAAGATTTTATATTGGTTAAAGGATGTACATGAGTATACAAAAGTGAATAAGTTGATAGTTATTTAGTTAGAATAGCTACTACAACTACAATAAAAGTGGAGACAGTGTTGATAGCTTATTTATTACCAAATTTCAACCGTAGAGTCTGCAGCCTGTCTTAATAGCTACATTTCTCTAATTATATTGCATCACAGTAGTTAATTTTTAGTAATGAATATGACAATATCTGTAGACATTCCTTATATCCTCTACGACTATTACTTACTTCCTTTGGTGCTACGTTAAATTATTTTTTTCAATTACAATAAAAAAAAATTAACTCCTCTTAGATTATTATAGTTATAAAATAGTTTGTACTTTATGATGTTTGTTTCAGACAAGATGATTGGTCTATTCCTATCCCTGCTGGGCTGGATAGGACTGAGCCCTGTGCCTTATGCAGCATACCTTATTGGTACAACGGAACCTGCATTAAAACTGTTAATATCAATTCTGCTGGGCTACCCTTTGGGAATTGTGTATAACAAATATTTCAAAAAATACACAAAATACCGAAACAAGTTTTTCATCGTCACTGGCTTAGATATTGCAATCTACAACTTCGGATGGTCCCTCTACCACAACCTCATACCAGGGCTTGTAATTTATTTTTCAACAAAAGTATTTGGACCCACAAGTGTAAATGCAATTTTTACTCTCATTTTCAACATGACATACCTTTTGGTGGGTTATGTAATGACGGAGTCCGAAGACTATGATATAACCTGGACAATGCCACACTGTGTCCTAACATTGAAGCTGATTGCTCTTGCATTTGATTTATGGGATGGAAAGAAAATGTTAAGAGGACTGCCACTTTCAGAAAACAATAGATTAACAGCTCTTATAGATACACCGACATTGGAAGAGTTAATCGGATTTATATACTTCCCTGCCTGTTTCTTGGTGGGTCCGATATTTTCATTCAGAAGATACCTTGATTTCATAACAGACAAATTCCCTGTTAACTTAGATCGCGAAATCATAGCAAGTCGAGCCATGAAACGACTCTTGCAGGGCTTGGGCTACTTGATTGCATTCCAAGTTGGAAGTAAGCATATAATTTTTAATTAAGATTTTATTTTAACATTTATGTGTTAAACATGCATTTGATGTGGTCTAAATTAGTGTCGCATTATTTTATCTCGATGTTGCATGCAAAATACTAAAGTCTACAAATTAATTAACTTGAAATTCTCTTTCAGTATCAGTGTTTAGTATGAAATACATGATGTCCGATGAGTTCTGGGAAACCTCCATAATATACAGGCACTTTTACAGTGGTCTATGGGCACACTTTGCACTATACAAATATATTTCCTGTTGGCTGCTTACTGAAGGTAGCCCATTAATTATATTCTTTCATATAATATGATGTCAAGCGGAATTTCGATTTTGAATTGTCCATAAAAGTCGTTCTTAAAGATACTTTTACATTTCGAACATCTTTTGCGAAGAACCTCTTTATAACGAAGTTTCAACTATAAAAATAATTGTAAACACCGCTTACTTACTTACTACTCGCTACTAAGCGATAAGGCCGCTTTTAGTATCCTAATTGTTACGTTTCTTCTTTTCCTGCTTCGTTTCGTCTTTTTCTTTTCGTGGTGTTAAAACAATCACGTTTACAGTACTGACTTGACTTTAATTTTTTTTTCTTTTTTTAGCCTCCTGCATTCGCTTCGGCCTTTCATTCAACGGCTACGTGAAGAAGTCTCCTGAAGATAACCTGGTATCAACGTGGGACGGCTGTAGCAACATTAAGCTGATGCGGTTTGAGGGTGCCACCAAGTTCCAGCACTACATTGACAGCTTCAACTGCAATACCAACTATTTTGCCGCTGAGTATGTCTACAAACGGCTGAAATTCCTCGGTAACCGTAACCTAAGTCAATTTTTCACGTTGCTATTCCTCGCCCTCTGGCACGGAACACGGTCTGGCTACTACATGACCTTTTTCAACGAGTTCATTATCATATACATGGACAAGGAGTTCGAAAGCATAATATCTAAGACCAATCTCTATAAAAAACTTTGGGCCTCGAAAGCCAAGTACTTGCTGTACGCGTTCCTTAAAACGTACACAATTGTTTTCATGGGATGGAGTTTGATACCGTTTGATCTTAAAGTGTTCTCGAAATGGTGGCAGCTTTATGCGACTCTGTATTTCTCCGGCTTCATAGTGTTCCTTCCATGGGCTTATGTTTACAAGCCGGCTCTCAATAAACTAGTGAAATGGTACACACCATCCCAATAATTTCAAAGAGTTTGGATATGGGGTGCGTATATTAATTAGTGATTTTGTATGAAACATGTGAACTGAAAACTGCCGCTTGACGAAGACCAAAGCCTTGACCCTAGGATCTAAACCTTGGCTGTTATTTCTTAGGGCTTTTTTCTTGCCCCGATTTCTTTATAAATAATATTTCGGTATATTTCGTTAAATATGTTATTATTGCCTCCCACGGTTGCCTAGTGGTCAACTACGGGTCACGAGGCCGAATCCATCGAGTAAGGCCAAAAATTGTTAGGTATTGTGTTGTTTCTATAAATGTTTAAAGAATAATCAGTCACAGCCTTCAATTAGGAAAATGGCATTGTCAATCTCTGTGCTTCGGAGAGTACGTTTAACCGTCTTTCCCGGTTATTATCACTAACTTGTGGCAATAGACATTAAAGCCCACCAATCCATATTTGAGCAGCGTGGTGGGTCTATGCTCTTCAACCGTCTCTCCTATGAGAGAGGAAACTTGTGCCCACCAGCTGGACGTAAATTGGCTGCGGATGAGGATGATTATTGGTTAAACTTTGGTACATCTTTGTATAAGTCATGTAATTGTTTCTACCTATACAAGTTAGACTGCATAAAGTTTCAGTATAGCTGAAGGTTATCTATTCAAAAAGTGTATTTACAAGTATTTAAATCATTTAATTTGGCAGGTATTTTATAAAACTTTGGGGCTCATTATACGGGAATACGGAAAAAACACAATTTCAGAGTATCGGTTGATACTGGCTACACACTGTCAGGTATTTATAGAACAACGGGGCTGGTCGTCGATCTGTCTGTGTTAAGTGATAGAGATTAGAAATCATAATTTAAACCCATTATTTCAAAATCTGTAATTTTTTCAAGGGAAGGGAAGTACTATCGCTATGTCGTTATTTCTGCCGCTAAGCAGCATTTTTGCAATGCTGTGTTCCTCGTGTCGGCCTGAGTCGGGGGGGTTCCCGGTAGAATGGGAAGTACTATCGCTATGACGTTATTTCTGCCGCTAAGTAGCATTTTTGCAATGCTGTGTTCCTTGTGTCGGCCCGAGTCGGGGGTTTCCCGGTAGAATGGGAAGTACTATCGCTATTTCGTCATTTCTGCCGCTAAGCAGCATTTTTGCAATGCTTTGTTGGCCTGAAAGGTTGCCTGTAGAATTACAGGTACATGATGCTGAACACCTAAGCCCCGGGGACTAGACACAGGGCGGCATGTTTCAGGACGTGCTCCTTGCATGCCCTGTGAAGTTTTCCACTTCTGCTTGGTCCATCCATGTTTTATCCCAATAAATTGACATTCGAAAGAAAAAGACAGAAAGAAGTGTAACTATGCAACCGCTTCATAACGTTAATGAGTAAGGGGGAGAGTGTCTAGTCAAGTAAATAACCCCTTTTAGAATTCCCCTTTTAGTTTTTTAATTCATTATTGTTGTTCTCTTTAATAGCTGGCCATAGTATGCTGGGGTAAAGGAATACAAAGCTTATGAGTCTTAGCTGCGGTCTGCTTCAATGCGGCAGTTTGAGTAGTCCATCTAATCGGCACTAATAAACTTCACGTTATCATCATATTTGTCGCTAACTCCCATTTACTTGTCAATAGAGTCGACTAATAACATAATTTGTTATGGTCGATATACTTTGGTGTACATATGCATATTATTATTAATTCATTTTTAAAATTCTACTAAGTGTGAAATTAGTACAGTTACAACAACCAAGTTATTTATTAGGACGGTGTGTTGTCTGTCAGGTATAGAAATGTCTCGACGGACGTAATTAGTGTTTAGCATATTAGATTCTATTGTCTTATTATTGTGTCCTAGATATGTATAGGTAAACAACCCAAATTCGTACTGTGTAGCTGTGTATAGTAATTAACACACAATAGATGTACACAATAGAGTTGTGTTAAGTAATAGTTGTCAAACAGTTTATACATTAACTTTAAAACAATGAACAATTAAATATTTACCTTTGCACTCTTTAGCATAAATAATATTAAAGAAAATGAAGTTTAAAATAATTTCATGCAATAATGCTATGCGAATGCATATGTAATTATTTACGTGGACTTATATTATTTTCTTTTTTCGATCGGTGAAATTTAATCATTGTTAATTATGCACGTATTATTATCGCAGACTGTTACAAGATCCGCTTAAGAATAACTGCGCGTTTGTTATTTTTTATTTGCATATACATCGCGTGCGGATCTAACGGCTTTTTATTTATATAGATTGTTACTTTTTTTTTTGATGCGCTTAAAGTATATAAGACAATTTTAGTAACAATTATAAATGAGACGATATTTAACGTATCCAGTATTCTTAAAACACTATAACTTTCTCTCATGTAGTCAAAAAGTCAAACGTCCATGACTGTTAAGATGTAACAAATACAGTTACACAATACTACTGGTATTGTCTAAATAATGATATAAGACTAAATACCTAATATTGTGTATGGTATTGAGACGAGATTAAAAATTATAATTTAACAAGGGGTTACAATAAATCTAGAGTATATAATATTCTCTTCTTCTTTGACTGAAGAGCTTAGCTCTTTTCGGTGTAGCCCTCTCCCATCTTTTCTGCAAATTTTTTCTCTTGGCCTTTACTCTCTATTTCGTTTAACTACAGAATAATCTATATAACTTTCTATCTCCTTTGATTTAATAATCATAATGGTAAAAGAGCCAGAACTTTTATTTAGTTATCGTTTCAAATTAATATATATGAAAATAAACAAGGATTTTATTATTAGGTATATTAAGTTATTGTGAAATATGCAAAAGTTTAAAGCATACAAAACCATTGTTTTCTAGTTATATTGTTTCTAGTTTTGTATATTTATATCTCAATGCATTTTCACTAAAAACACACAATTAATATTTTGCCTTCAAATTCTAAAATTCCTTGCTAATCATGATGTAAATGAAACACTACCGTAAATTATTAATGGTGTGATTCTTATGAAATTTTCTTTACTACACAGTCCATGAGCAGTAGGACTGGTCCGAATGGCTGTCAGCCACCTTTACCAGGACAATCTGCGTCAACTTGCGAAAATGAGGATGTGACAAACACTGAAAATGTGGAGAAAGAGAAAGATTTCTGCCGGGACTTTATATGGGGGCAGTGTAACAAGGGTGCACAGTGCAAGTACCGCCACGAGCTTGTGTTCGAGGTTATGAAAAAGACTTTAAAGTTCTGTCACGACTTTCAAAATTCGGCTGGATGTTCTCGCGAACTGTGTACATATCTGCACGCCACTAAGGAGGAGCAGAGTTTGTTTAAATCTACCGGGCAACTGCCGCGGGTTTTAGCGGAGCGTCACGCCAACATGTCTGCAGCCGCAGCTGAGACTATCCCCCAGATTGCATTATACATACAAGAGAGTTACGCGGGCCCACCTCCGCCGCCACCGCCACCACCTTTGCCGGCTGTGTCTGCGCCGGCTAGTGTTGCCCCCGCTGCAGCGTTCCCGCGACCGCCCGTCGTGTCGGTTGCGCCAATCGCCCCGCGTCCCGTGATGCCTATTGGACAACCACCGCTGCCGCCGCCGCCGCCGCCGCCACCGACGGTTCCAACTACTTCAGTTCGGCAGCAGGCGCCTGTATTTACAGGTAATTTTCATTTATTTATTTAGTAGTCATTGTGCCTTTATTATTGAGATTGTAAGAAATATAAACCGTAGCTCAAGCAGCAACGCATTGCATAGCAAAAATCCTCTGTTTACGGTGCTCTCCCACTTCACTTAATGAACCTAAAATAAAATGTTTGAAGCAGTGGTGTATGCCTGTTTGTTGCTAGTAATAAATGAGCCACCCACTACAGACATCACATTACACCTTATGTCTGTTATGGCGAATATAACTTACCTTTGCGTATTAATTCGCATAAGTAAGTTATATTCGCCATAACAGTTATTTTTTCTGTTGCAGCACCCCCTCCAACGGCACCTTTTACAATGGCCCATCCACCTCCATCTATACCGGTGTAAGTATAATTGTCATTATGTTATGTAACCATAATCCATCAACTGACAACCTTAACCACTGAGATCTCCTAACTGATATTAGAGATAGGGTCTTGGCCCACCGCACTGTTCCGATGCGGGTTGGCGGGCTGTAAAGATACCATTGACGACCCACTACAAGGCAAGGGTCTCCTCCAAGTGCGGATTGGTACACGCCCTTGGGGAACTTATGGAGAACTTGGCATTCTAATTGCTTAAATTAAATCGCACAACTCCGAAAAGTTAAAGGCTTGTGCCGAGGTTCGAACTCTGTTCTCCCTGGAGGACAGCTGAAGTCTTACCAACAAGACATATGCAGATTTTATTTAAAAAGGTTTTAAATTTATAGGAACTTTAACCTTTTACGCAGCGGAAACTCTGAAGAGAGAAAAAAAACCCGTTATTTTGTGTTCATTGGTGCTGTGCTCTTTTTGATCTTAGCGTGATGCTGATGTAAAGCCTTGCCTTTTGCCTTCATCGAAATATGGGCTATCCAAACTGAAACAATATTTCAAATCGGACCAGCAGTTCCTGAGATCATCGTGTTTATTTATTTATTTATTTATTAGTAATCTAACAGCGATACAAATTTAAGGTTAAGGGTTTATCTTATTACTAAAATAATTCCAAATATAGATTACAAATATAAACAAACTAACTATATATACACTATAGAATAATAACACAATGATGAATAACCTGGCCCGAAGGCTTCTCAGTCACGCGGTTGTGTACAAAGCCTATTTCCTTTAATTTAATTTATTATTTAGCCTAAATCAGACCCTAATCAATCCATTGCCGGTCAACTACCGGGAGAGGGTCCTTACAGATTGAAAAGGTTTGTAGCCGTATTCCGCCACGCTGGCCAACTCTAAGCATGCAGAATTCCTCACGATGTATTCCTTCACTGTTCAAGTAAGTGATATTTAATTGCTTAAGGCTCACTTTACTACGAAAACTTCTCTCTTATGTCCTTTCCTATTTTTTAAAAGTTATAATTGAAAGACCAAAGACATGGCCCACCTGATGGTACAGATAAACCCTGCACAGGGCACCTCCTGCAATATGTGTCCATCAATTTCAGGCGTAGGTTGTTCCTGCCTGTAAGTACAACCAGTGTAGGCAACCACGCCCTTCAGACCGGCAGATATAAGCATGGCGATAGTACTTCCCCGGACGAGCTCTGGCACAAAAAGCTCTACTACTGCCAATTACTACTACTACTATAGTAGTATCACCGCTTTTTGAAACGTGAACGGTGTGGAATATTTCTGTCATTATTATTTTCAGATATGATTCCAGTAAACCACCACCGCCAATAATGCCAGCGCACGCTCAAATAAAAAGTAGCGAACCTACGAAAAGGAAAGCCTCGAATGACGATTCAAATGGTAAGACTATCTAACTATACTTAACATATTTCTTACCAAACACTTATAAGATATTGCGATAAGACGACTCGTTTTTATTATTTCCGACAATTCATTGTTTTTGTAAATAACTATAAATCTACCAATAAAAATTAAGTAAATAGTAATGTATCAATCACATTGAGCCCTCAAATGTATGCTCATCGGTATAAAAAAAAGATATCAAGTTAGAATTAAATAAGTTTTCGATCATTCACAGCATAAGACATCTTAGAATACTACCTGTTGCCCGCGACTTCGTAAGCGTTTGTTTTTAAATCAAATTTCTCGAAAAAAAAACTCGGGTGAACTTTATAAAAATAATTTCTTAAATTAAGTTTCAAAATCGGGTGTAATCCTTTTTGAATGGGGAACGGGTGAATTTTTCACATAATTTTGAGGTTATCTGAATAAAGTGTATTACAAAAGTTGTAGGTCCCTTTATTACCTACAACTATGTCATTTAAGTTTTTTCCATAGGACTTGTAGTTTTGCCGGAAATTGAGATACCCGTTACTAAAAACTCACCCCCTTCCACTTCCCGACCTCAGATCGCCCGTAAATTATTTTTCCTTTTATTTTTGTTATATTCTCGTTCTTTTTTAACGGGTTTCATCCTACTACATTTTTATTTCATTTTTTACCATTTTAAAAATTAGCGGCCCTGGTCTAATAACCCACTTGTTACATCGACCATGTAATAAAACTTTAGAACACAAAAGCTGCGATTGCGACTTAACTATGATAGTAAGATGGAGCTAATAATGAGAATTTTACTTAATTGTTATGTATCATCAATGGTTTTCTCAGTGCACGCCAATTAATAAATTTTATAGCATACTATTTTGCTACTTTGGGTTACATAATTGCAATTTTTGATTATATTTAAGTTGCAGTCTCAGATAGATAGTTTTGTCATAAATCAAATAACGATAACCTTTATTTTAAAACGAATCAACTCAGTCTTGTTCTTCTTTATGCCCCTTTCCATTTACTTTCCATAGTAAGTAAAGTGGTCGGCACAACATGTGTTCTTAAAGCTTGAAGACCAATTATTCGTTTTGGTTTTGGAATATTTTTTACGACCGAACAGCTAGCTGTCTGAACTTCCGGGTATGTTTATGTTGGTGGAATAACTTCTGCTTGAAGAGGTAAAGTTATAATTACCTTTTATTCGCAGTCACTAAGGGCCGCCGTACACGGACTGCTTCAAGCAGTTGAGACCGACTGCTTAAAGCCGCGACCGCGCAGTGAACTATAGTCATTCATTCGCTGCCGTACACACGACTGCTCGAGCAGTCGCGACCGCTTCAAGCCGTCAACTGCATGATGAAATTCCATCGTGCCGTCGACCGCTCGCGAGCGGTTGCGAGGCATACACCGACTGCTCGAGCCGTTGACTGCGCTAGAGCAGTCGACAGCTCTCCGACTTCCCTCTCCCCCCCGCCCTTTGCGGCCTCGCGGCGTCTGTTTTCTCATTTGCCGGCTGTTTTTTGAACATGGAGGGCGTGTGCGATAGTGATGCCCTTATTAGCGCAATTAAAACGCAAGAACTTATTTGGAACTATAAACTTAAGGAACACAGCGACAAAATAAAGAAGAACAATGCATGGGCAATTATTTGTGCCCAAGTAATTGAGAACTTTGATGAAAAACCAGTTGAAGAAAAAAATCAAATCGGTAAGTAAAAAAGTCAGTCATTTAACACACACATTTATTATTTTATTTATTATTAAAAAACAGACTGGTAACAATATAATAGTTGTTTTGCTTCTTATTATATTTTTAATATTTAAAAGAATACAGAGGCTATGTTATACGGACGGCGCCCTTTTGATTTATATCATATTCCATTGCCAATCTAGTTTGCCTTCTTCGCTCACAAAGTAATTAGCAAATTCTTCACGGATTGTTGTTAACATAGGTCCACCTGGACGAACTTGCTGGGTTGAATGTATTATAGAATAAGGAAGACCCTCAAACGTATCCTCAAATTTATTTCCATCTCGTTGTTTTACGTAGTTGTGAAGAACACACGATGATTTTACTATATCCACTGCGAAATCAACGTTGACGTTGAGTGGTCTATGAAAGATCCGCCATTTATTAGCTAATATGCCAAACGTGCATTCAATATATCGCCTCGCACGTGATAACCGATAGTTAAAAATTTTTTTTTTCTCTGGTAAATTCTTGCCACCATATGGACGCATTAAATTTTCCTGCAAGCTAAACGCTTCATCCCCAATAAACACATTCGGTAATAACGGTCCATTTTGTGATATTGCAGAAGGTGGAGGTATATTTAACTTTTTTTCTTGTAACATTTTATATAGACAACTCTCTTCGAAAATAGTCGAGTCAGCGTGCCTTCCATATGAGCCTATATCCACGAAAGTGAACATATGATTACTATCACATACTGCTAGAAGTATTATCGAAAAATAATTTTTATAGTTATAATATGACGATCCACTTTGCGCGGGTTGTATTATTCTAATATGTTTGCCATCAACGGCACCGAGGCAGTTCGGAAACTGAGCATTTTTTTTGAAACCATTTATTATGTCTTTCCATTTATCTTTAGTTAGTTGTTCCATACACATATCCTTCATATGTATCCATATATTTCTGCAAACATCCCTCACTATCTTACCTATTGTTGTTGATGCTATTCTAAAACTATATTGCAAATCCATAAATGTACATCCAGTTGCCAAATACCTGTAAAACATATTTATAAATCAATCAATTATACTAACTTATATTTTTTTGTTGTTACAGCCATGTTAATACAGAAAAAATGGAAAACATTAAGAGATGGATACACCAGATATGCTAAAAAAATTAAACCAAAGAGTGGTTCAGCAGCCCTCAACATTCGGCCATATGCATATTATCAGCAGATGTCTTTTTTAAAGGCAATAATAGAAGATAGACCCGACAAAACAAATAGTTTACAAGAGAGTGAGCACACTGAAATTACGTCCGGAGAAACCGAAAATGGTCAAAATAAAATACCCAGAGAAAGAAACAAAAGAAAATTAACTACTAAAATCACAGATGAGAACGTCTTAATTGAAAAATTATCCAAACGTTTAGATGAAAAAACGCAGAATTCGCGCATTGATAATGAAGATGAAGATAAATTGTTTTTACTATCATTAGTTGGCGAATTCAAAAAAATTAATGAGCATTATAAATTAGATGCTAAGACCGAAATACTTAACGTAGTGAAATACTTTAAAGGGATGACAAATCACACATATCCTTCGAGTTATGGTGACAGGGGATATTCATCGTTTAATGATTATCGTGGACCATGGGGTTATAATACTGGCCCCTCTACCTCTACATCAGTGCCTGGTCCCTCTAGATCAGCAACCGGCCCCTCTACATCAATGGCTGATGACCAAAATTCTCAATTTGAAGACCTTTCATCATGTTCTGTAATGTCCGATGATGTAATTTCCAATATTTTTAATGAATAAAAATTTTAATAATTACTATATATTTTTCTTACCTCAATGTTACTGCTAGTCTTTCTTCAGGTTCGATACTTCTCCTCATAATTGTGTCTTCCCGTTTAATGTGAGACTTTAGTATATTATACAATTCATCAAACGAAGACTTTGACATTCTAAAATAGTTGAAAAATTTTTCTTCATCACTTCTAAGTTCCATAAACAAATGATGGAATTGTCCACGTTGTTCTCTTAATTGCAAAATTGGATGAACCCAAAATTTTCTCTTTTGACGTCGCCGCCGTCGTCTCCGCCTGAGCAGGAGCAGCAAAAGCAGTGCTTCCTCGTCAGAATCCATGACTCGACTGTGGTAGAAAATCAACTGCTCGAGCAGTTGAGTCGTAGCTCGAGCAGTCAACAACCGACAGCTCAAGCAGTCGACGCCGACCGCTCGAGCGGTCCGTGTATTTCACTCAGCCGCTAACTGCTCGAGCAGTCCGTGTACGGCGGCCCTAAGTCTCCATGAGAATCCCCATGATGCTTTCCTCGTACAACTTAAATAAATTGCAAATTTTTACTTTTGAATTTGAATTTTAAATTTGAATTTGACATTATTATTTGCTTACTTGGCCAGAAGCTAGCCGAAATAGGCTAAAAGTTATTTGCTATTAAAGATCATTAATGCCCGTGTACACTAAAACTAGGAAATGCTTAAATCGGATGCGTTGAGAAAATAAAACGATTCACCAACTCTTAGTTGATGATTAACGGTGTGAGGCGCCAAGTAAAGTTACGACACCGTTTCGGCGGCGAACTCGTAAAGTAACACACACACACAGTAACAGGTGAAAAGAAATATAAATTCAGGTTTTTCTAATAAAGGGAAAAATATGAAAATACAAAAACTAAATACCACTTACCACACCTTGTGACAAGGATCATAGACAAGTTAGGCTATGTGTGTTGCCGAGTGAAAATCGTTTGGTGAAAGATAAATTTATGCCTAGAAATCTGCTTTGGTTATTTATCTGCGTTAATTTAGGCAACTCATGCCTTGCTCGTCATTATACATTAACATTATTTTATGATTTTTATAGTTACAATGAATTGAATTTTTTGTTTGTTTGTGTAAATAAAGTATTCTATGCCATTGCTTTCCTATCATATTTTATTTTTCAGTGCGAATCAAAATGAAAAAGGGAGAGGATGAAACAATTGCAGACCAGCTGTGTGAAAATTGTGTGCAAAGGGAACTAAGGTTTGAATATTATTGTGTTTTTCTTCTATCTCACATATTTGAATGCTCTCGAAATCTACAATGAACAATTAATTGTTTGCGAATAATAACGGAAATTTATAAAATGAGACCAACAATTTCAATCTATCAAGTATAGTTTAAAATAACAGGCAAAATTATGTAAAATATAGATCTCTATCTCATGTTATATCTCATAATATTATAGTTATTTGAATAACACTCGCGCGAATGTCAGCGTATGTATAACGGGTATGGTTGAAAATCGATGCAATAAAAAAAATACAAGCGAATCGAGAACCTCCTTCTTTTTTTGTAAATCGTTTAAGAATCATAGAAACAACAATAACATCGTTAACGCCAATCAATTCTTATGACTACTGACCTAATTTCTAAAATGCCGATAATTGGTCTAGTTTCTTTTAAATTTGGTTACCTTAAAGGTGATTTCTTAAAAGCATATTAAATCATAACCTTTTAAGTAAATCACAGAAACTGAGTGAATGTGACTGTATGTTAACGTTTGATGAAATATTATTCATAAAATAGAACCGCCTATACAACAACCATTTATTTTTGTTTGATGTCAAATTTCATTGCCTTTAAATATTTATCAAAAGGCAATGAAAATTGAAATTAATTTTATTGGACAAAATCTTTTTTAGGATCGATGCGATAAAAAAACAATTAGAAGCTATTAATGAAGAGGAGGAATATGGGACTCTTGATTATAAAAAAAAGATTGAGGAGTACCAGAACTTGAAAGAAATATTGAAGTCACTAATCAGCACTGATTTGGTTCAAAAGTTCGTTGAAGAAAATGTAGAGGTAACATACTTCACATTGCTTTATTATTATTCAGAATGCTAAAGTTATTATTGTTATTTCTACTTAATAAGCACTTTACTAATTCTATTATAGGTTGGAGAAAACTCTTACTACATCAAGAGGTACATCAAGGACATAGGACATAGGACGTGCATATGCACGCCACTACTTGCTTGCCTATCGTCGCTTATAACCGATTTTGGTTACAAACTCAAAATCGACTCCCTGCTCCGTTTAACTTCTGTGCCACATACTGCAAGTTGATACTATTGCGTACCTATAGGAGTTATAATGCAAAAATAAATAAACTTTTTATTAGACTGTATAAAATAAAGACCAATTCATGACAAATTGAGGTTATATGACTTACAAGATTATGAAGATTGATAACATTTGATTGATTGGTTTCAATTGATTGACACCAATTAATTCAGTAATGTGCAATGCAAAAAAAAAATTGAAAACTAGCATACGACTCCGATTCGCCGGGCGGTGTGTAATGTTTTGGGAAACTCGTAAACTGACACTTGACAGATGAAAAAAAAAATTTAAAATATGACAATACAAACACTAAATACCACACCTTGTGACCAGAATCATAGACAAGTTAGATTATTTGAGATACCCAGTGAAAATCGATTATTTAAACTGACACAAGACAGGTGATCCACAAGAGTAATGAAAAATTTGATAAAAATAGTCAGTAGTATGATTGGCCTCGAGAAAACGATTTGTAAGGTGAATGTATGCTAAAGAATCTTCGTTGTTACTTACCTAGGCATTGCCTTGTTTGTCGTTAGGGAAAACCGGCATTAGACACTTAAACTACGTTTACTTATTCGAAATCTGTTTTAGAAAATGGTTATGGGTTTAGTACTGCCATAGCATAGTCAAGCCCTTTTATTTGATACCCATATTTAGGGAGTTGTGAGGAAATATTATGTAAATGTCATTTTGTGGCGGTGGCCATCTTGGACCGATTTTCATCAACAGCCAAGAAAACTCCGGATTAATACCGTTTCAAATTACGAAGTTTTATTCGGAGATACGATGCCACAGACCTCTAAATTATTTGTTTTCAAAATGATTTTTTTTTCTATATATTTCAGGGAATCTCTCAAAATCAATCCAATAATAATACTATATTTGATCAAGAACCGTTCAATGCAGTAAGTATTTTCTTGAAAGTATTCTTATTAAATGAATGAAATTACGATCCTATTTCAGTAATAATTGTGGTTTTTTTATTTGTAGGGTGTTTCAACCGTGACCATGTTAATTAAATTTATAAATGGATATATCCGTTTTCTAAATGAATTTTTTGCTATATATTTCAGGGAATCCCTCAAAATCAATCCAATAATACTATATTTGATGAAGAACCGTCAAATGCAGTAAGTATTTTCTTGAAAGTATTCTTATTAAATTAATGAAATTACGATCCCATTTCAGTACTGATTGTGGTTTTTTTTTATTCAATCCAATAATACTATGTACAATCATGGAGCGTTAGCGTCCGTAAGTATTATTTTTAAATGAATTAAATTACCGTCTTGGACCGATGTTCATCAAACCTTTTAAACAAATAAACAAAACACATCGTATTTCCCGAATGGATAAGAGAAAATCGGTTTATCCGTATATAATTTTGCTGTTTTTATTATTATAATTTTCCGATTTGGTTTGATTTTGTTACTGACTACTTTTTTCTGACTGAGCTGCTCTGGAGGAAGGCTTGGGCCGTGGCTTGTGGTAGTCCTACCTACAAAGACGTGCGGCTAAGTGATGTCACGGAGAAACTGTTTAGGGATATGGGTTTAATATAACTGCCAGACCAGTTTAGCCCTTTTATTTGATACTCATATTGAGGGAGTTGTGGAGAAATATTATGTAAACGTCATTATATGGCGGTGGCCATCTTGGACCGATTTTTATCAAACATAGCTAAGAATCCTCCTGACTCCGTTTCCATTGAAATAAAACCAAAATCAATATAGTTTCATTCATTCGGAAAAATGATGCCACAGACACAGTCACGGCTTACTAATTTGCGCCGTTAGTTTGTAAGGCTGTGTGTATTGCCATGTTTATTAAATTTATAAATGGATGTAGCCGTTTCTTAATGAATTTTTTTTTATATATTTCAGGGAGCCCATTAAAATCAATCCAATAATACATTGTTCAATCAAGCAGCGTTAGCGTCAGTAAGTATTTCCTCGAAAGTATTCTTATTAAATGAATTAAATTACGGTACGTCAAACTTATAACAACCCTTAATTTTTTATGCGTCAGGGGGTTAAAAATATAAACATTGACAATATTATTTAGTGAACATTATTCTACCAGTCAAGCCCTATGTTATTCACATTTTGAAGTAGTTATAAGAAAATTTGTAATTGCCATTTTGTGGCGACGGCCATCATGGACTTATTTTCATTAAATTAACCTGTGACTTATTATGCCCTTTGCAGTTTGGTTGCTTGGCCGAAATCGCTAAAAAGCGATTAGGCCGCCAATTATACAACTTTAAATTAATTGTTTGTTGTTTCATGTCAAACCTTGTCGACAATCTCCCTCCCTCCTAACTTGTGACGTAATTTATGGATGGTCCCTTAGCAGAAATACACAGATATTACATTAATATACTATTTTTCTCTTCATTCTAGGTCACGGCACAACAAAAGAGCTTTGATGAATCACTTATTCAAGCTTTATCTTCTTTGGCTGGAGAAAGTAATCCTGTCAAAATAAAACACAATAATAAAAATAACGCATCTCCTGAGATATTGCAAACGTTTTTGGACATTTTACAACAAAGTAAGAGTTACAATAAATACTATTATTAGATTTAAATTGAATATGTTTCATTATCTGAAATCAGCATCATCCTCGTTAATTCCAATGCTAGCAATATATTACCATTCTTAGAACACTACGCTGATCCAGTTTAGTAGTAGTAGAACCTTTTGTGACAGAGCTCGTCCGGGGAAGTACTACCACCATGCTTATTTCTGCCGCTAAGCAGCATTGTAGCATTGCTGTGTTCTGGTCTGAAGCGTGCGGTTGCCGGTGTAATTACAGGCACACGAAACTTAACAATTTCGAATCTCCGCGTTGCGGTTTTGCGTTTTAAGCAAAATAATATTATAATGCTTAAAACGTTGCAACATTGTGAGGTAACCATCAAGCATGGGGGTACGCCATAATGTTTTCCAAGGGGTGTAGAGTCCACCACTCCGCACTGGGCTAGGACCTAAACCCTTTTCACTATGGGACCCATGCCCTGTAGTGGGCCGGTAATAGGTTTACATGATTATGATGATGAGGCTTAATATCTCCGCCTCAGATTGACGGACACAAGGCGGCATGTTGCGGGACGTGTTTATTGCATGCCCCGCGAAGTGTTGCACTGATAGTAGGCGACGGTTTTCCACTTACCATCAGGTGAGCCATCTGCTTGGTCCGTCAATTTGTTACTTTACAATTAAATTATTAACAAGTGAAAAATTATTTTGTCCAATAGTTAATTCAACTGACGAAACAGCGCCTGCAGAAGTGAATACAAGCAACAACGCAAGCTCAAATAATAGTAACATAAGTGACTCCCAACAATACTCGAATAGGCAAGATATACCCGTGTCATCAGTGAGTTCGAGTAGGTTCCCACCGCCGACTGCGCACGGAGTTGCGACATCTCCGGCGTTCTTGCAACCTCAAGTTGCGCCCGCGCCGCCGCCTTACCAGCACTATCAGCCAATGCCGCCAGCAGGGCTTTACTACCCTTCACCCTTCGCAGGCGCCCACACAGGTATGTCAGCTTTAGTATAAAAGTGTAAACGTAAAATCTAGTAGTAGCAGAGCTTTTTGTGACAGAGCTCCTCCGGGGAAGCACTACTGCCATGTCTGTACTGATGCTTCCCTTTTTTACCAGATACTAAGTTCTAATAAAAGTATTATTTTTGTTCATTTATTTGTACACCACAAAAAGAAAAAAAAATGGACACAAAGAGGAAACTTAAAAAGTAGGATACAAAAGGCGGCCTTATCGCTTTGTAGCGATCTCTTACGGGCAACCTTCATCATCTCAACCAATTGACGTCTACTGCTCGACATAGGTTTTTTGTAGGGAGTTCCACAATACACAATCCTGGGCCGTTTGCCTCCAGCGGCTCCCAGCTACTCGCCTGATGTCATCTGTCCACCTCGTTGGGGGCCGACCTACGCTGCGTTTATCGGTGCGGGGTCGCCATTCCAGCACCTTAAGACCCCAACGTCCATCGGTTCTCCGAGCTATGTGCCCCGCCCATTGCCACTTCAGCTTCTCTAGTTCTTCTACGGATCTCCTCATTTCTGATTTGATCACGTAGAGATACTCTTAATCACCATCCCTCTGGTGACTCTAAAACCAACAAATTTTCTTTAAAATAAAAATTACTACTCATAGATTTATGAAATTGTGAAATTCTATTTGGTAAATTCACTGAAGATGTCTTGTAGATAATTGTAGGAATTTAAACTGTATGACTAGTAAGACACACTAGTAAGACAGACTAGTAACACAGACCACCAGGCTGGCTCATTTTGGATTGGTAGACTTCACACTCCCTTGAGAAAATTATGGAGAACTCTCAGGCATGCAGGTTTCCTTACGATGTTTTCCTACAACGTCGAAGTATATCTAATTGCTTAAATTAAAAACTTTAAAATTTATTTGTTTCAAGTAGGCATAGTTTATAAGCACTTCTGAAACACAACAGATCAGCCTGTTGTAGTGACTCTAATACCAGTTAGAATCACTACCAAAAAGAGCAGGCAAGAAAGACAGCAGATTGCTCTTTTTCGACACTCATTTTACAGTTCACAATCTATAGAATTTTACGTATTTTGATAGATGAGAGTGAAGCATCCTTCTTCCAAGGAGCCTTGTCGTTAAGAAATTCATCAATCGTACAGCAACCACGATTTGTTTATATCCACTTTTCGTTCATAAAGAGCAATGTTTAGTAAAAGCGCACATTACTCCGAAAAGTTAGTGGCGGGGATCGAACTCGGTCCCCCCGAAATTGAAGCCAAAGTCTTACCCACCGATCTATCACTACATCACATCATCATATAAACTCGTTACCGGCCCGCTATAGTGCATGGGTCATAATGGAAAGGTATAGGCCGTAGCTCATCACTCTGGCCCAGTGTGGACAGGTGAGCTTCACACGAATTTTATAACATTGTTTTCCTTCACCTTTGAAGCGTAGAAAAGTTAGTGTATGAATGCGTTCTGGGATTCGCGCTCGGCTCCCCGAAATTTAAGCCGCCGAAGTACTTACCACTATACAGTGGCGTGCATAGCCCTTGGACCCAGGGTATGCATAAGGAGTTCAGCACAAACATAAAGTAAAATTTATATTTTAGATATGTCGGTTTATAATCAAATTACTTTACGAAAGTTATATTTTTGATTAATTTAATACTATCGTCTATCTACTGCTAATTGAATAAAAGTACATACCCTGATTTACGTCACAAAATTATGATATACCATTGGGCAGCATTTTCTGAAGACACTGAAGATGATAATATTTTTTTCCAACATGTCTTTAGCGTCTTGATGAAAATTATTAATATCACAATATCCTTTATCATTCCACACTTTACGTATATTGGACAATAAAACAAAAGGAAAGCAAAATAATCGATTGGTGTGTACAAAGCCGCTTAGTCAAGAATAGTTTTCGTAATATTTATTATTTAACATACGTTTTACTTTATCATCTTTTTTGCGGATATTTGTAACATTGGTACACATCTTCCTTTGCGAATGATTTCTAATTTTACGATATAGGGATAGAAATTAAAGTTGTCTCTAAGTACTTTTTCCAGGCACACTGAACCCAAACAAAGACCGCACGAATATGCTTTCATTATAAAATGAATGAATAAACTATAAAATAACGTTAACACATTAAACTATCACTACTCAAACTTTTATAAGTTGCTGAATTTATGCACTTTAACCGTTTATTTATCACCAACGCCATAGAGCATTGTTCGAAGGTAAACAATAATGGCGATTGAATATGCTAATGATAATATTGCACTTTCCAATAATTCCTGCAGGGCTAGCACGGGCAGGAGATATAAATTATATCCCCCGATTATATCCTCTATCAAGGGATATAATTATCTTTTCCCCTTGCCAGAGCACGGCAACAGGGGAGAGGATAAATTTATCCCCGTTTGACATTTCTCGTGGATATATATCCCCCGCCCATAGCATGGGAAGAAATGAAAGGGGAAAGACTATCCTTTTTTGACATTTGAAAGAGACAATTTTATCCCCGTCCTTAGACGTGGGTTTAAAATCCTGTTAACGAATTAAAGTCGAAAAAAACATGTCTCGTGCTTTCTGGGGCTCTTATTATTCAAGTGAAATGGAGAAATCTGAACGAAAATTACACCGGCGATCTATACGTGACGCCAGTAATCCGTTCGAATTTCCCGATGCAGAGTTCCAACACTTGTTTCGGATGGGTAAAAATTATGTGCTGTACTCGTGCGAGGACCTTAAAGAGGCACTAACCACTAAATGCTGTCGATGGACTACCAGTGCACATAAAAGTAAGTTGTTATTAAGTACCTAAAATCACCTTGTGCAAAGACATCATCTATATATGAACATAGGTTTAAAAAAAAGCATGGCTAATCACTTTTTGTCTAGGTTCTCACATCTTTAAGGCTTTTAGCGGACGGTAGTTATCAGCGGGGACAGGTCAAGACCATGGCTGTTGCTCAAACCACAGTCAGCAAATAACTGACCCAAATTACTGGAGCTATTGTCAGTATGTGAGTATATATAGGTACTTACTTCCTAATAATTCTCATTAGTAAATATAAATCCCATCCTGTTCAAAGTGCAGTGATGTGATAACTAGTTTTCACTTTATAGCCGAGTGCCCCTTGTACGTGTTGGTAAGATGGGAACTACAAGGTAAGGATAGAATAAGTGAAGAAGACCTAGCAAACCTCACCTTAGGGGATATTGTTAGGTTCACCACAGAGACTGGTAGGTTTCAGGGGGGACCCTGCCGGGACACCAGTAAAACCTGTGTCTCAAACATGGGGAATAGGGTGGAATGGTCCTTACATAGGACTGATCACCCGTCTGGCAATGGCAGACATCCCCTCATCAAATATAGATATACTTACTTTAATAATAAAATTATTAGTCAGTACTTAGTACTTCAGTATAAGTACATAGCAAAGATATTCAATGCTAGGTACTTTAATTATTTTTCATTTCATTTTAGACTAATGCCAAAGTAGATATTATTCCCGGGAACAGACTCTGGAGATCCACGATAGATGTTCAACTGGTAAAGACAAATTATTTAGATCTAGAGTTTATCAAAAACTTAAACAATCAAGTAAGTTAATAATTTTAAAATATGTTTTACAGATTGTGGTGTGTGTCCATGACCAATTCATATTTATTAACTCTAAAGTAAAATATGAAAAGATACAGCTGTATGAAAGTAGAATCGGACAGTACTACATCTTATGTATGTTTTAAATAAAATGTGCAAACTTTCAAAACTTTACTTATTGTTGCCATTTACTAGTATAAAAGGGAAACAATGCAAATCAAAAAAAGTTACACACCTACCTATATCATTATATTATACTCCTCATAATTACCTAGAAATTACATGCCTAGGATTCTGCTGCATATGTTGTATACGACTAGTCTGGTAAATTATTTATATGAATATACAAAAAACAATGTCTCATTATAAAAAAATTGTTTATTTGAGGAATTAGTACAAAAACTTGGCAGTAGATACTGTATTTAGTAATGAAATATAAGAAAATACAAAAAAAAATGTCTGATAAATTATTTAACATGGGCATGGGTTAGTCATCACGTCGAAATTACAATGTTACAAGGATTGTGCATATATTTCTATTCAACATTTTATTAAAATCTTGGAGAAAATCTGAAAAAGCAAAACAAGTAGGAATTAATTTACATGTTTAAATAACAAAGTAGAATTTATTGGGGACTCAGGCTATGCTCTAGGGCCTTGGATGATGACTCCGGATTTAGAAGCTGCACCAAATAGTTCTGCAGAGAAGTACACAAACTGGCACTGCCAAGTAAGAAACTGTGTGGAAAGGGCCAATAGGTACCTCAAAGACACATTTCGCAGCTTGGGGATTGACTGGGTGCTTCATTACAGTCCCGAAAAAGCATCTCCACTTATATATGCCTGCATAACACTTTATAATATTATGCATCATTATAGGCGTGTATTGTAAATATATACTTTAAATAATATTTAAGTTCCCATAACTTATTATTATTGGGCACATTAATGTTTGGTAATATTATAAAATTATATCTTATAATAATGGTTCCTTATAAATCATTGATCCTGCATTTTCACATACAATTTGCCCTACTAATTTGGGTCAACAGTATTGAGCATAATATAATTTGTATATTTCAGAACTCTAATGGAGCAAATGACAGTAAATTTTGTAAATACGAGCGAAGAACGACATCGGTCATCAAATATGGATCAAACAAGATTGTTAACAGTTGCTCGACAAAAAAGAGAAAGATTTATAAATACATATTTTAATTAATAAAATTTCTAAATTAACCTTTTCATCCTTTTTAATTTATTTTTGTGTGATAAATGAGCATCCTACATTCTTCCATCTATACCTACTCTGGAAAATAAATAAATTCTTCACTTGGTTGACTTTACAGCAACATGTATACTATGTATATGTTGCCTGTGGTGCTGCGTCCCCGTGCTGTTGCAGCTTTTTTAATGTCCTGCCACGTCTGCAAATAAAAGAAAAATTATGCAAGACTTGTTTGATGCCAACAACACTAATAAATAATTTAAATTTTTTGCACTTGCTTACTTTACCGCAAAATTGACTTAACTGTTTCCAATGATTGACCGTCCCGTCTGGCCCATGCTCCTTCAGTAATGACTAAGATTTGCCACTGGGAGTCTGCCCTTTTGGCTCCTAAGAGTTCCTGTGAATTCCCCAGTGGCAAGGTGGTTGTGGGTTGGCATGAAATCTACCAACATTTGCAATTGTATTTTATTACTTCTTGATCTGAATAAACACAAATTTGTCAACTAATGGGCCATAGAAAAAGGCAAGCACAACTTTAAATAAAATAGTACAAGATCAATAATTTGATATGTAAACAGGATTGGATCTTGATGATTAACGTCTCTGTTTACTTTCACTGTAAAACATTCATTCATTAGGTACGCTTCTAAATCAATAGGTAGTCACTTTTTCAAACATTTTATAAAAGAAGACTTACTTTTTAGCACTCATTTTATTTTCTCGAAAGGTAGGTTTTATACCACTTTGAAAAATCCAGAATAAATAATATAAACAAACAGCCGCAGACGAGGAACATTTATAGATAAAAAAAACAATAAAAAACTTAGACAACTAAAACAAAACAGAAAACGAAATATTTATTTGTCAAAACCATGAGCACAGATTAGAATAATTAATTTGTGACATTTACCGGGGGTTCGTCTTTCCCCTATTATATCCACCGTGGATATATTGTCCACCCGTGTGCCCATGCTCGGGGGGTGGATATAAATGCGTGAGGGGATAAACGTTATATCCTTTCCCCGTGGAGAAGTGTCCCCCGCCCATGCTAGCCCTGCTGGAATACTTTCATAAAAAAATCAAACACGTAATTGATTATCCACTTCCGTAAGCAGTGCTTATAGAAACCCATACTTAAAGAATTTATGAATGAAACTGTTCTTGTGTGAACCGATGCTAATCTTGTAAGTACAAGCGCACGATTATAACATTACACGACACACACTACTAACTTGCACGCACACATCTAGCAGAACGATTCTTTCTTTGGGCGTGCTTATTTTATTTGATATTTCTATGCAACAGTAGAGGGCGTCATATGTCGATTGATTCATAATAATTGATTTACCCTGCAATCGATAAATTGAGATTTAAATAATAATATAGGTATATTTACGTGTTTTAAAAGGTAAATGTTTAGCATTTACGGTTAATAATTAAAATACGAAGTAGAAGATTTTATTTTGTAAGCTATACCTACGCCTTGCGAGCGTTGGTTGCGCTGTCGCCTGTCTAGCGACAATTGACCTAGAAGTTTGGCCGCTCATTACTAGATGGCGCTTTCATATATTTTTTACTTAGTGTTTTTTTAATTACAAAACTTTAATGGTCCTATCTGAAGGTTCTTTAAGACCCTGAGGGTAGGGTATGCACTGCTTATTTGCATATATGCAATGCACGCCACTGCCACTATAGGATAGAAGACCGGTGTTACTATGAGCAATTCCATGATATTGACTTAACTTAACAATTATTCATTGTAAAGTAAACATCTTCTGAGGATGCTCCGGTTTCGGAGCGAAACGTGCGGAACGTAACGTTCACAAGATCTGTTTTGCGACTAGTTTTAAGATTGAAGAAATTATAAATTACACCATACAGATTCTTCTGTTTTTCGCGGAGTATCTAAGACCAAATTAAGCTGTATTTTCACAATACTTACCACGAGGCTATCACCGGTTTACCGTAAGTGTAGAAAGTACTAAATATTCAATATTTTAATCAGCAGGTATGCAAATGGCTCAAGACAGCCAGGCAATGCGAGCACACGTTCCACTTGTGATGCCGCCCGCGCCCCCGCCGCCCGTCTCGTTCGCGCCGACCGCTGCGCCCGCGCCGCCTCCCGTACATCAGCCCAGCCACTACGCTATGGAACGGTACCCGCCGCCCTACTACCCCAGGCATCAGTAGTTCTGCGGTAAGCTATAACCTTAGACTAATAATAATAATTATTATTTTACTCTTTATTTGTACACAAAGTTAGAAAAATAAAAGAACAATAGAAATACAAAGACAGAAGTAGAATACAAAAGGCGTACTTATCGTTTAGTAGAGATCTCTGCCAGGCAACCTTTGGCTTAGGACAAGATGAGCGAGAGCGGACAGGTTGTGTAAAATTATTATAAACCTACATTCAAATAGCTAAATACAAATACATAAACAAAATTGTACAAATAAGATAAATAAATATAAAATAATAAACTAATATATGCTCAATCATACATAAATACTTAAGAACATATAGATAATAAAAATAAACATAAACTAGGTACTAAATCTTACTAATAATACCATAACTCACTGTCAAAGAGGGAGAATAGAGATATTAAGAACGTAGACCCTCCCAAACTGCTCTAGTGTGGGTTCAAAGATTAATTTTCGGTACATAACCACCGCTCAGGAGCGGCTGTTATTTGCTCTTTGAATCACTAATTTTAATAACCACAATTTGCTAACTCCGTCTTGGTACTGAGAATGTCTCAATTGTAATTCTCAGCGATAACAGGCCAGGATCCTCTGTTCTGTGGTAAAATGAAAACCACTGGACGATACAAGGTAGTTTCCTTATTTTTAGTCTATTAACTTCTTTAGTTTTTGTAAATTTTCTTTTCTACAATAGATTATACTTATATCTTTTAAATATACTGCGACAATCTTTTAAATATATATGAAGTTATCATTTTTTTTTGTTTCAGCCTTACTATAGCTGCTCATCGTAGTCTTAATTTTTGAAAAAGTCATTAAGGTAGTGGATTTGTAAAAGTAGTTCATCTACCAAATTAGTATTAAGGTCGAGGCTGCAAATAATTCTGAGCCATGGTACAGTCTGTTTATAGGACTGAAAATAAATAGTTTTTCTATACATTTGTGAGTACATACTTGATAAAAATGATCTATGAAGCAAGTGTCGTAAATCGAATTTGTAATGATCAATTACCTGTTTCATTCGACGTTTTGTATATTACAGTTGCGAGGAAAAAATCCAAACTTACATAAAAGTGACTGACCATTTTTGCAGTTTGTAGGCCACGCTCTATTTTGGTGATTTATTGGTGGTTAAAGGGTTATTCACCGCCTCCGTGGCTCCGTTCGCCAAGGCTCGAATGTTATTTCCGGTGGACCAAATCTAGTTATGCTCTGCTTTTCAACTAAATCTGGACATTTTTAATCAACAATAATGACAGTGTGATGAAAAAATTCATCACACTTGCCGGTAACTAGGATCTTGTTACATCGATATAATCCAAGACATTAGACACGAGTGTTTTATTTAAAATGACCCTACTTGTGCTTTATTTATGATGTCCCGATTAAGTTAAGTTTGTACCTCACTGCAAGTTATATGTATGAAGATATTTTGTACCTACTCAATTATGAGAAATGAACGTTTAATATTATCAAATTATTAACAATTATTTTTGGGACATGTTTTAAATACGAAAATATCCTCTTAATTATATTTTAAACACGGGCCTTATACAGCGAACTATGCTGGCTGTATGTCGGTTTACCTTTGCCCGCGAAAAAAACTCACGTCATTTTAAGTCATTAAGATTTTTTTTAATAAGTTCATAAACAGTAAAAATGGTCGGTTATTTCCTAAGAACGTACTGTAGCTTATTTTCTCTGGCAAGTGTGATGAAAATAGACGTATAAAACGCGCATGGTACATTGATTATTTCACCGACAATATAAAAAGATAATTATTTCTTGAAAACTATTTATTTATCAAACAACAATGATTAGCACATTTGTTAAAAATTAAAATCTTAATCATTCGAAGCGTACTGTGTAATATTAGTTTTTGCGTGCATGTTTGAGAGTTGGTGAAGAGATGGAGAGAGCTAAGAATCATATTGGTCCCATTAGGTGGTGCTACGATCAGAATTTTTTAACTTCAAAGGTAGGACAACGTACTTCGGGCAAGCGAGTTTTTTTATTTTATTTCACAACGTGACGAGCGAATGTTTTGAACATCGAATTAATGTATGAAACGTTATAATTTGAAAACAGTGACATGTATTTTGACATTGATTTAAAAAATATTATATATGATTAATATTACTTTCAAATTCATACTAAAAATGGTATATTATTTTTAATTATATTATAAGAGTAATAAAATTTGTAAAGTTTAAGTGAAAAGTGTTTATAAAGGGAAAGACAACCCTACTTTTTTATATGTGCGAGACTTTAAATTAGTACAAGTAGTAATTCGATTTGTACATGAAGCCCATATAATATATTATAAATATATAAATATTTATTTAGTGATGGGCGCCTGCCATTGCCAGATGGGTCCTCTGTAAGGACTATTCCACCCTATTCCCCATGTTTGAGTCCCCAGGTTTACTGGTGCCCCGGCAGCATCCCCCCATGAAACCTAACAGTCTCTTTTTACTTGAAGCCCATGCTTTAGTTTTTATTTTTCTTATTCCTTCTCAGGTTAGCGCTTGTCTTAAATCTCATCTTCTGCTTAGTTAAGATTTAGTCTAAGATGGTTACAATGTAAAATATATGACGCTAATTTAGTGAATATTGGTTTTGGTCATTAATCAATTTCTTATACATTATTTTATTAAATGACATCTAACAAATTTCATACCAAGTACTTTTACCCGCAACAAAACGAAGACGGTATATTGTCGTTGATTCTGTAAAACTAATATGTTTTAATATTTTTTTTTAAAGTGTACCTAAACTTAACGCATGTACAAATAACAGAACTGGCGACTGCAATCGCGGCCTTCACATACATGGTTGTCATACCGCCAATGCGAGAGATTTGCCTTTTCTAATCCTGTCGGTCCTAAATTTGTTTGTGCATTCTAATAAAAACATAAATTTAATAACTAATATTGCCATCACTTCAAGCAACATTATTTTGAATAAAAGTTTTTTTATTACATTGACTTTTACATTTGCGTCCCTAAAATAAAAATGATAATTTCAGAGAATAATTACAGAAATATTAGAATCAATTAAATATGTTTAGTACCTGTATAAGATGGAGTCTTTTGATGCGCCGCAAAAATGCTGTAGCTATATTATGGTGTATTGTGGTGGTATAGATAGTATGTTTGAAAGGTTAATACCCTAAATAATAAAGGTTAATATCATCCATCTGTAAAAAATAATTTTTATGAAGACATTTTTTTACCAAGTTGTATAAACTTCCAAAAAATACATAATTTGCATTGTCTCGAAACATGTAGGACATACGATACTCGAAAACTAGCTACATCCTTTTGAAAATTGTGTATTTGCATTGTAAAAGTCATTTAATTTGAAAACTTACATTTGATATAAATACTTTGTTATTAAATTTATTATTAGCATATTACTTAAGTTAAGAATTTAATTTAATTTTAATGTTACCTTGATACTCAATAAGGAATAGTATATTATTTGCTTCCTTCCTGATTTTTTAATAACTATATTACCAGCTAGGTATAGTACTAGACCAACAAAAACCCCATTTTTTCAATTAAAATTAGATTCTGTTACCCTACTTAATAATATAATGTTTGAATAAATATTCTCTGTCACTAAATGCTGATTCATTGTCTATTGATTTACTATAAATAATTACTTTCTGTAGAAAAACAATTGTGTTCATATTTTTCTGACCAACAAATAAAGTATTCTTAACATTTTAGTGTTTTATTGTAATTTTAGTTATAGTTTTGACGAACTGCCCATATTAGTGGCGAGCGCTGTGGTCCTGTAAGTAGGAGGTCCCAGCATGTCCATCCTCAACAGGAGCAATTCGTGGATTTACTCTGGTTTGGTGCGAGGATTTGGCTACGGGTCGCCAAGTGATTTAGTGTCCCGGTACCGTGTCCGATTCCACGAAGAAACCGATTAGGCTTATGGTTTAGCTGCACTACCCCTAACAGCTTAGCCCGCTACAGTACGCGCGGCGAGAGTTTGGCTTTGACCGTTATTGCGCAGAAATCAGAAATTGGGTATCAACGGGCAATTAGCGGGGTGGGGGGCGGGTGTGTAGGCGCACGCGGTGCTCTGATTGGCGCTCCAGTCGTTCCCTGCCTCTCGCATCGATACGACGTACCGCGCACTCCTGTTGTACAATCACGTTCACAAGTGAATTGCTATTTTCGTTAATTGTTTATTGTTGTCGATTGTTATTATTTGTTGAGTTTGTTTGTTTAAGTTTTTCAGTTAAGTTTTTTTTGTTAAATATTAAAAAGTGATTTGAAAATGCGTAAAAAAAACATTGTTTTAAAAAGGCAAGCACGGAAAATGATATATGACGTGAATTGCTTTTTAAAGAAAGAAGCTGACGAATGTGTCGATTCATTGAAGCAAATTCGAAGTCAGATTGAGGAAGTTGCTTCTTTACTCAGTCAGTCGGAGAATAACCAAACTATACAGACTATGCAGGTAATGAAAACGGAAACTGTTTCTAAATTAAATTGTGTAGTCAGTAAATTAGCTAAAATTCAAAAACGGACATCGGAGGCCACTAAGACTTCAATTGGAACTGTAAAAAATATCGCAAATCAAGCCAAGAGTTCCGATTTGCTAATTACTTTCAGAACACCTGGAAAAAAACGTCCCAGAGCTAAACCAGTTACGAATATTGATAATTTTGACCAAGGTATTATAAAAAGATGTATACACAATTTTCACAAGACGAATAATGAACTTCCCACCATTGGGAAACTAAAAAAGAAACTTGAGGAAGATATAAACTTTTAAGGGTCAGAAACAAGTCTTCGTGTAATTGTAAAGGAGTTAGGATTTCGCTGGGAAAAAACAGAAAACAACCGTAAATTACTAATAGAAACATCGAATATCCGATTACAACGCATTGAATATTTAAGTAAAATAAGAAAATATCGACAAGAAGGAAGACCCATTGTTTACACAGATGAATCCTACGTAGATTCATCGCACTCAACAACCAAAGCCTGGAGCGATGGCCCTACGGAAGGACTAAAAAAACCCATTTCTAAAGGACAACGAGTCGTGATAGTCCACGCAGGATCTGAAGCTGGGTTTATACCAAATGCTTTATTAACTTTTAAAGCCGGCACCAAAACAGGGGACTATCACGACAACATGAATTACGAGAATTATGAAAAATGGCTTAGGACACAATTAATTCCCAACCTACCACCCAATTCTGTAGTGGTTGTCGACAACGCTTCATACCACAATAAACAATGGGATTTAGCACCGTCCTCCAATACCAAAAAAGCCGATATGCAGAATTGGCTAACTGATAAAGGCATACAATATGATTCAACAATGCTCAAGCCACAATTGTACAACTTGATAAAAGCTAATAAAGAAAGATTTAAAACTTTTTCAATAGATCAAATTTTAGCAGAAGCAAACCATAGCATATTGAGATTACCGCCTTACCATCCAGACCTCAACCCCATAGAAATGGCATGGGCTACTATTAAACAATATGTAGCTAGCAAAAATGTTAAATGGAATTTACAAGAATGTACCAAACTTATCAAAGAAAAAGTATCCTTAATGGGTGCCCAGGAATGGGGAAAAATATGTAAAAAGGTAAAAGATATAGAAGAAGAGTACGTCAAGAGTGACCATGTAGTTGATTTACTTACCGAGCAATTTATAATTCGCGTCGATGATAGTTCCGAAGACGATGATTCTGATGATGGTTATGATGATGATGATGATGATGACAACTGCAACCGAGGAAGCCCTGAACCCGGACCCTCAACAAGCAAAAGACGTTGCACAATTTCGTGTCGCGGCAGCACCACTGGACCATGCGGTGATTTCATAGAAGGCGTTAAACCTTTAACTGATTCAGAATCTGAATAGCACTGCTGCTAAGACTTTTTTTTAATGTTAACTTTTGTATTTAATAATTATTTTAAGTTTTCTTTTGTTTGTATGTACCAATTTTTTTTTTTTTTTTTGGTGGGTAGGCGCATAAGTGTTGTGACATATTAAAACCTAGCTCTTATTTTATTTGTTTAATAATAGTAAAAATCATAAATATACTATTACAAATGTACCTGTAAGAACTTAAGAACCACCAGCATTGACTCCAGTAATTGTTTTATAACACTCTTCTCAATTTAAACTTTTGCCACATCATTGCCTTTCTGTCACTGACTACACATAAACCTACTTTAAATTGCACAATTAAACCATGGAATTACTGAAGAAGTCAGTGGAGGAGCTAGCTGTAACTTTCACTGCAAGGATGGATGAGTTCCAGAGGGAAGTCAGGACATCTATCCCCGCGGCAAGTCCTTCCTCCAATATTAATTCGCAGTTTAGTGTGTTCCGGTCATTTGTAATGACAGCTTTGGAAAATCTACAGCTTCAACTCCAACTACTCTGTAGACAGCAGGAAGCAATGGAGGTTAGGTCCAGGCGTAAAATGCTTCTTGTACATGGGATGCCTGAAGTCCGCAATGAGGATCCAGCGCAGAGGATTGTCCAATTACTGTCTGAGCGGCTTGATATGCCTGATGCTACTGGGAGTTCCATAAGCCGGTGTCATCGATTGGGTCGCCCTGTTAGTGACAAGCCTCGGGCAATACTTGTGAAGTTTAAGGACCATGGCCTACGGGATAAAGTGTGGTTTGCCAAAACCAGTCTTAAAGGCAGTGGTATTACTCTGTCTGAGTTTTTGACTAAAGGTCGACATGATGCATTTGTTGAGGCTAGGAAGCGATTTGGGGTGACTCGGTGTTGGACAAGGGACGGCTGTGTTGTGGTGCTTGGTGCGGACGGAACCCGGCACCGGTTGGTATCCGTGGCTGAGGTAAGCGCTATCCCTGCCCCCGTTGGCGGTGCAGCTGGAACCTCTGTGACGGCGTCTACTGCGGCAACGGGGCCATCTCTGCCTATGCCGACCTCCGCAGCAACCCCGAAGCCCCATGTAACAGTTAGAGCCCGAAAGCCTATTAGGAAATAACTCTGTTAAAGTTTTCTGTTAATTTCACTTGTGTCGCACTTAGTTTGTTATTTCGCCGTCTTCATATATGTTTATAACAGCTTTATATTTCTATTTGTATACAGTACTTGCGCTTGCTAATACTTAAGCAGGTAGTTTTTCAGTAAGGTTATTTAATTCAATTCAATTCTTGTTTATGGCTTTTGTCTGTGCCAACTGGGCACAAGGTACTTCGCCAATGTCTTGTAGATGAAGAAGGCACGAAGGAGATTGATCGGTGAAACTAATGAAAAGTTAATTTTGAATTTGTACCAAGAAATAGTTGTTATTAGCTAGTTAGCTCTTTAACCTAAGGCAGCACAGACAACACATGCATATATATCTAACACAACACATGCATATATATCTAACACGGATATTTTTTGTACATTATACTTTAATTTTATTACTTACTATATATTTACATAAAAATCTACAATAAGGACTGAAAACAAACATTAAAAAACATTTAACACTCAAAGGACGGGGGACTTTGGGAGGAAGAACGTCATAGAGGGGATAGGTAAGTTTGGGACAGTTAAAAATAATATGAGTTATAGTGCCTTCATCCAAGCCACACTCACAGATGGAGTTGTCCCTTATCCGGAGTTTGGCCAGATGTACAGGTGTGCTAGCATGACCAAGACGCAATCGGGAAATTGTGGATGAAGTCCAGCGATTTGTACTCCGAGAGTGACAAAACCAGGGTTGTCTTGGTATGTTTTGTTGGATGGTAGCGTAAAACTTACCCTTAACCAATTTGGAATCATTCCAAAAAATTTTCCAGGCTGTTTCCATATATGTTTTGGCAAGAGTACATAGGTCCTGCGATGAATTTTTAAAATGATCTAGAGAACCTGACTCAACAGCTGTTTTGGCACATGAGTCAGCAGTCTCGTTTCCTGGAATACCTGAGTGGCTTGGAATCCAAACCAGTAAGATGAATAGTCCTTTTTGATTGCAAGAGAGCAGAGCCTTCCGGATTTTTAAGATAATGGGAAATCGTGATTTGCTGCGAAAGGGGTTTTCTTTAATAGACATTAAACAGCTTAAAGAGTCAGTCAGAATAACCGTCTGTTGTACGTTATGGGACAGTGCAAACAGGATTGCTTCCAAAAGAGCAATGGCCTCTCCGGTAAACACAGAAGACTCGGGAGGGCATTTAAATTTTAAAACAATTCTGTAAACAGGAACCCAACATGCAGCACCAACACAACCTTCTGGAGACAGCTTTGAAGCATCAGTATATATAATAAGATGATTTGACCAATTTTGACTAATATGCTTTTGTAGTTTGATATTGGTATCTGGGGATCCTTTACTCAGACCTAGATCTGTGATGATGGAAGGGTTGTATATTAATGCTTTAAATGGGGTTGAATATAGTGGGTTGATTGTGAAAGATGTCAGGGGATTAGGAAGGCTGGTATACTTTAGGAAACTATCTAGCAAGTAGGAAGACGAGTTACGGGAGCAAGGTGCGTGTGATAGTTGGCTTAGTCGGTGCCAAAGAGGATGGGATGACAGCTGTAACATCTTGCTGATAAAGCGGTCACATAGATATTGTCGACGGATGGATAGAGGAGGGTCAACGCATTCTACCTGCAAAGCATTAGTGGGGGAGGATTTCATTGCACCTAGAATAATTCTAAGGCATCTATACTGAATTTTGTTTAACTTTTCAGCAGCTGATTTATTAAAAGGCTCTAAAACAAACATACAGTAATCCATGTGGCTACGTACTAAGGCATTATATAATAATTTTAAAGTATAGGGGTGAGCACCCCACCAAACTCCCGCTATTGCTCGTAGTACATTGATGCCTTTTTCACATTTTTTGATAATGTGTTCAGAATGAGCAATTCCATTCAGTCGTGTGTCTAAATAAACACCTAAAAATTTAGCTTTAACTGCAAGGTTGATTGCTTGACCTTCAAATGAGATGTTGAGGTTCGGGAGGTATCTCTTCCTTGTAAATACCACTGCCTGACATTTTCCCACTGATAGGGACAAGCCATGGTCAGACAGCCACTGGCCTAGATAATACAAAGCAGAATTGATACGACAGGATACTTCCTCTATACTGCCTGAACTGTGATAGAGGACAATATCATCAGCATATTGTAAAATGGTACAAAAACTAGAAACAGACAATTCGAGGTCGTGGGTATATATGCTATAGAGCAGAGGACTGAGAACAGAGCCTTGAGGGAGGCCTTTCCAGATTAATCTGGGGGGAAGAGAATTATTCTGATGCTTTACCAGAACATATCTGCAAAACAGCAGATTACATATGAAATGAACCATCCTCGAGGGAACACTCAGCTTAAGTAGTTTCTGCCTGAGCACCGGAAGTAGGACATTATCATATGCAGAAGCAATATCAAGAAAAGCACCCACAAGGTACTCTCCTTTTGTAAAGGCTAATCTAATATCTGTTGTTAATACACTGAGACTGTCTGTTGTACTCATACCCTTCCGAAACCCAAATTGGGAGGAGGGGAGAATATTTCTACTTTCCATTAACCATTCCAGTCGGTTTTTAAGGAGATGTTCTGTAACTTTAGCTAAAGTAGATGACAAAGCTATGGGTCTATATGAATTTGAATTAAGGGGATTTTTATAAGGTTTAAGGATAGGAATAACAATTTGAGATTTCCAGGAGTTTGGGATAGAACCAGTTTCCAAACATTTATTGATTATTTTAAGGTAATAAATTTTAGCTTTGTCATTTAAGTTAGCCAGGAAAGAATATGGAACGCCATCTTCCCCTGGAGCTGTATCTTTTAGACCATTGAGAGCAATTTGAAGCTCAGAAAAGGAAAAGGGGGCATCCATTTCATCCGTAGCTGGAGCTGGCGTAGTAGTTAGAAATGAGTCCACATAGGGAACATAAGGTGGAGCTAATTTGTCTGCAAAGTTGTTAAGCCAGTCAGAAAGATTATTTGAGGAAGGATCAACGTGGCTCAGGGAGCGACGGAATCTCCTCATATTTTCCCACACAATGGTGGAGGGTGAACGAGGGCTAAGCGATTCACAGAACTGCGTCCAACTTGCTCTTTTCTTTTTGAAGACTAATCTTTTAATTTTAGCATCTAGTTTTTGGTAACTATTAAAGTTATCCTGAGTCATGCAGGCTGAGTATAATTCTTCTGCAGCAGATCTTTTACCAAATAAATCGCTGCATTCATCATCCCACCAAGGAGAGGAAAGCAGCGGATTTTTCACAGGGTGTTTTTTTGGAATATGGGAATCGGCCGAAGATATAAGAGATTTTAAAAAGAGATCATAGCATACCAGAATGTTTCCATCACTTTCCAAATCGGGCAGAGTGTCTACAATGCAATCAACGGATAGGGCATAATCTTCCCAATTTGCTTTTTTAAGTTTATACTTTAAAAGGGGATCATAGTTAGGGGTAGGTAAGGATTTATTATTTAATGTAACAATTATAGGAAAATGATCACTGCCACAGGTTGACTGTAGCACGTTCCAAGTCAGGCGCGATGCTAGGTTAGCCGAACATAGGGTGAGATCAACCGCTGATTTAGGGTTCTGATTGGGGTATACCCTTCGAGTAGGAGAACCGTCATTGAGGATGCAAAGACTGACATCATCAAGTAAATCAATCAGCAATGGAGAAAACCCGTCACTAGCATGGCACCCCCACATCGTGTGGTGGGTGTTAAAATCACCCATGGCTATGATAGGGCTGGGAAGGGACGAAAAGATTGCTTGTAATTCGGGAATAATAGAAGATGAGGGATGAGGAATATACAGAGATACAAAAGATATGTCTAGGGTACGGACAGCAACAGCATTGATCTGTTGACTGTGGGAAGGAAGAGCGATTTGGGTGTAGGGGAGGGAGTGCCGTAGAAATACAGCACTGCCTGCATACCCATCACTCCTGTCATCCCTCAAACAGGAGAAGCCCGGCACCCGTAATCGTGAACCAGGCCTCAACCATGTCTCCGAGATGGCAAGAATGGTGGGATTATGAAGGTTAATCAGAGAGATTAACTCATGTTTCTTGGGACGTAAACTTTTACAGTTCCACTGTAGCAGGGTTATTGGGCCCATTTTGGAGTAGTTTAAAAAGTTGGCTTAAGTTTTTGGCAACGTTGGGCGGTAAGGGAATTTCACTACATGGAGCGACAATACTAAGTAGAAATTCGGAGATAAACTCAAGCATTTTACCTTGGGAGGGAGGGTTCTCAACATTGTTGTTGAGAGCGCATCCATTAGGAAGGGATGAGGAGTAATCACCGACAATAGTCTGAACAGCTTTTTTATCGTAGCCCTTTGCTAGAGGAGCTCGGGGACGAGGAGAGCGGAAAACTGTTTGCCGGTAGGAGGTTTTGGTGGAAGTTACATTAGTAGGAGTAATCATTTCTTTTGTTATCTCAGCATAGGACCTGCGGACAGGAGGAAACTGAGATGATGCTTCAATGTAAGATTTATTATTCTGAGACATGACCATTTTAATGGATTGCTGCCTGGAGAATTCTGGGCAGTCTTTATCAGTAGCAAAATGACTACCAGAGCAGTGTAAACATGTAGATAATTCCTTGATGACCAAACATGAGTCACCTGTATGGGGCTGAGCACATCTGTAGCATCTGGGCTTAGATCTGCAGATTGTTTTAATGTGGCCAAAACGGCAGCAGTTCTGGCACTGTATTGTTGGAAGTTTATATGTTTCAACTGGCAGTGAGGTGTGGTATGAATATACCTTAGCAGGAAGCATTTGCCCCCTGAAGGTTAGGACAACAGATTGGGTAGGCACCCAAGTGATGACACCCTCTGTGACAGATTTTCTGTTCAGTCGCCTTGATTTCAGAACCTCACCACAGCCAGGCGGGAGCTCTAGCGAATCAACAAGCTCGTCCATCGACCAGTCCACGGGAACTCCTTTCACCAGCCCCATTCTGGTTATGTTGTATGTGGGAATTATAGCTCTATATTTGCATAACTTCAAAACTGGACTAACCAGAAAGTTGTTGGCAGCTTGGGCAGAAGTAAACTCTACAGTAATTTTGTTGCGGCCTATATTTTTGACGCCGTCGTGGATAATTGAACCAATTTTGTGTTTGTGCAAGAATTGACCGAAATTTATAGCCCGTAATGACGCTCCAGAGGATGGGTCCTCCACTTCCCGTGAGACTTGGACGATAAAAGGCCCATTATCATCGTCAGAGTATGACTTGGCGCCTTCGGTGAAGGAAGGGTGTATGTAAAGGCTTTGAACGGATGGGTTTACCTGAGTAGGATCAGTTATAGTTTTTTTGGCCGCATATACGTTGGTATCCTCTCCTTGTCGTTTGCGAGACGAGGCTGATGCCCCCGGGTCGGGCGGCTCAGGAGGTGTATCTAGATCCATTTTACTGGAAACACTATAACTACAGACACATAATAAATATTTAACCAACACCAAATACGGTTAGATTTATACGAATATCACCAATGACAACTATTTCTGCTGCTGTGTAAATTCACATAAAACACCGAAATTACACCGGAATCTCACTAACACGTGTGCACAAATTGACAGGCCAAGTTACAGTTCAATATAAACAACACCAAATCCTTTTCAAGACGAGTTTACAATAAAATCAAAGAAAAATTTGAAAAAACCGCGTCCGCCATGTACGAAGTTTCCCGCCGAACCCCTAAGGTTATTTAATTTAGTTCTGTCGGATTTATCTGACAGACAAATGACAATTGGTATCTGACGCGTCACTTACTTTATTGACTATGTTATGTGTTCTGTCAATTGGAATTTAAATTGTTTGGTTTTTGTAAATCTGTAAAAGTTATTGAGAATGCAAAAATAAATAAATCCAAAGACAGCGCTCTTTGCTTTTATTTATTTATTTATTTATTTTTTTTTTTTATTATTATTATATATCTATTTTTAGCGTTGTGTTTCTGTCCTCTTTGTAATCGACCTAGCATATATTATAGAGCGTGGTGTATTAAGCATGAAACATACGAGCGCTCCGTTGGATATTGTAGTCAAAGTGTGTGTGTGCGTCGTGTTTGCATTCTCATAGTATTGCTTAAGCTTCGTAATATATTTTGAGCCTTGTTTTTTTTTTTTTTTTTTTTTTTTAGCAAGGAATGTAAAAATTTGGTTATATCTTGTTGTAAACAATTATTTTACTTTTGTGTCTCAGTTCTTTTATTTGTTATTTTTTAAAGAAGCTGGTGGTTTGATGTTTGGGTACATTTTGCATATTTTATATTTTGGTACTTTTTTTTTTTTTTTTTTTGTTTTTTTACTATTTATATAAGTATATATATAGGTAAGTTTATATTTATTATTGTATTATATAATTTAGTATATATATATTATTGTTATTATTCTTATTTTTACAAGGTATTTATCTCTTATTTATATGTCATCCTCAGATACTAATGCAGATAGTGATCTATTTCTGTCATTGTCCTCCGTTGATGAGTCACTAAGTGGTTCAAGTTTCCACAGTGCTACAGCAGCCTCATTTCCACTCAATGTCACTCTAAATTCCCATTTCTCTGACTGTGTGAAAAACTTTAATGTTATTCACATTAATGCCCAAAGCATTCCGGCTCATTATCTTGATTTGCTTGCGTCAATTGAGTCCCAAAATATTCATGCCGTTTTAATTTCGGAGTCCTGGTTGAAACCCTGTTTGCCTTCGACGTCATATTCATTGCCTGGGTTTCATCTGATTCGCAATGATCGCATGAGCAAGGGTGGTGGTGGTGTGGCGATCTATCTTAGATCTTATATTCCTTTTAAAATTATTAGTTCGTCATGCCAGCCGCCGCCTATTGATTCTGCTGAGCATCTTCTGGTAGAAATATCATTAGCCAAGACTAAAACCCTGTTAGGGGTTTTCTATAGCCCTTCTCTCTTAATAAATTATTTCTCTTCTTTCGAAGCTTTACTTGAATCATTTGTGCCGAATTATAGCCAGACTATTATAATGGGCGATTTTAATACTTGTCTGCTTAAAGGCGATAGTCGAGCTAGAAAATTTGTCTCCATTATCGAATCTAGTAATATGCATATTCTTCCTTTATCAGCTACTCACAAACTTCCGAACTGTTCTCCTTCTCTTCTTGACTTAATAATAGTCTCGTCTCCGGATCTTATTTCAAAGTATGGCCAGTGTTCTGCCGATGCTTTTTCTTATCATGACTTGATTTTTCTTTCATATAAACTACGTCCTCCTAAAATTAAACCTAAAACACTTCTGCGGCGTAATTTTGGTGGAATGGATATCGATCGATTGTGTGATGATGCTTGCAAAATAGACTGGTCAGTGGTTGAAAATGCACCATGCATTGAAGATAAGGTTGCTGTTTTTAACTCTTTTTTAACTCAACTTTATGATACTCATGCACCCATAAAGATAGTAAAGCTAAAACATTTGCCTGCTCCCTGGCTAACTGACGACCTGAAAAGTCTTATATTAAAGAAAAACGTTGCAAAGTCCAGACTCAAGGCAAAGCAATCTGATGAAAACCAGAGAAAGTATATTAAAATCAGGAATCGCTGCAATACATTGTGTAGAGATGCACAACGACGCCATATTCATACTTCAGTCGAGGACGGCGACTCATCCCGGGTCTGGAAATTTCTTGAAACTGTTGGAGTTGGTAAATCATCCCATAATTCATCCCCTTCTAGTGTTGATATTGAACATTTGAATCAATATTTCTCATCTCCTCTTAACTCTTTTAATAGTTCAGATAAAGCTAATACTCTTCATTCTCTTTCCGTAACTCCAACTCCCGCTTATCCTCCGTTCACTTTTAGTCAATTCTCTGAATGTGATGTTAAGAAGAGCATATTGTCAGTCTCTTCGAATGCAGTTGGTAGCGACGACGTTAGCCGTAATATGATTATTCCTCTCATAAGTATTATTTCGCCTATTATCACTCACATTTTAAATGAGTCCATCTCTTCTTGCAAGTTTCCTGAAGCTTGGAAGAGTGCGCATGTTGTTCCTCTCCCTAAAAAGGCTAATCCTACTAAGTTCTGCGATTTCCGTCCTATCTCTATCTTACCGTTTCTTTCTAAAGTCCTTGAAAAACTTACTTACCAACAACTAAACCTTTTCCTTAATAGGCAGTGCTTACTTAATCCTCTCCAATCTGGTTTCCGTTCCGGTCATAGTACGGCTACTGCTCTGATGAAAGTTACTGACGACATTCGTTGGGGCATGGATAATAAACAACTAACTGTGTTGACCTTGCTGGATTTTAGCAATGCTTTTAACACTGTAGATTTCGATGTACTGTTGGCTATTTTACGTTCTCTTAACATATCTCCATCTGTGATTGACTGGTTTCGTAGTTACCTTCAGGGACGTCGGCAGCGTATTCGCGTTGAAGAGACTTATTCATCTTGGTGTGATATCTCTGCCGGCGTGCCTCAAGGGGGCGTGTTGTCACCATTACTCTTTTCTGTTTTCATTAATTCTATTACTCAAAAACTCTCTTCTCTCTATCACATGTATGCGGATGATGTTCAAATTTATACTCAAACATCTCTTGAGAATCTTCCGACAGCCGTTTCAAGGATGAATAAAGATTTAAGTGTTATCCTGGAATGGAGTAGATCCTATGGCCTCACTGTAAATCCTAAAAAATCTCAGGTGATTATTATCGGTAGTCGGAACCTAATCTCAAGAGTTGACTGGTTTTCCTTGCCGCCCATAGAATTCAATAGCTTCATAGTTCCGTACTCTGACAGCGTTAGAAATCTGGGTGTAACTATGGATTCCACTCTAAGTTGGACTAATCACTTAAAGGAAGTCAGCAGGAAAACTTTTGCATCTCTAGGTTCTTTGCGTCGCCTTCAATTTTTCCTTCCGATTCCTACCAAGATTATGTTAGCACAGACTCTCCTTCTTCCTATTCTGGATTACGCTGACGCAAGCTTTGTTAACCTAACTGACGATCAGTTAAATAAACTTGAGAGACTTCAAAACATTAGCATTCGGTTCATATTTGGGTTACGTAAATATGACCATGTATCACAATTTCGCTCTCGTCTCAAGTGGTTACCTATTCGACTTCGCCGGAATTTGCACATTCTTTCTATTCTCTACTGTGTGTTGTTTTTTCCTTCTTCTCCACCTTATTTAAAGGAAAAATTTGAATTCGTTGGTCGCCCTGGTGAAGTTCTCCGTACTGCAAGGAAATTGATCTTAAGGGTGCCTTCACATAATTCATCTTTCTTCCACCGATCTTTCACTGTTCAGGCTGTTAAGCTTTGGAATGCCTTGCCTCTTGAAATCCGAGAGGCACAGTCTATTACCATTTTTAAAAAACTTGTCAAAGATCATTTTCTGTCTGCATCTGCGGATCTTTAACTTGCCTATTCCCTTCTGTTTTATTTGTGGTTTGACAATATTGTATATATTTATTTATTATTGATATTAATTATATAGGTATATATTAATTATTATCACTATCTATATATTTTATTGTAAGTTTGTTATATGTACATATTATATTTGTATATATAGGTTTATGCATGTTTATTTGCAACACAGTACAGTTAAATGCACCACCTACCTCTCTTCTTGAGCTGTTTTTAGAGCCTTTGGTTGCCTGGAAGAGATCGCTATGTAGCGATAAGGCCGCCAAATTGTATACCTTTTGTTAAATTTTTACTGTTAATTTGTTGTGTTTATGTGGTGTACAATAAAAGTGTATTCATTCATTCATTCATTCAATTTTACATGGAATAAATAATTTTATTAAAAAACAATTATTTAGAATTTTCATCGCTGTCTCTGTAAACTTTAAAAGGAAATAAACATTTTATATAAGTAAAATAACTATCAATAGTTTTAATAAATGAAGAAGTTTATCTATTTCGTATTATTTTCTAGCATTATTACCACTGTACATGAATTTTGACCCACTCAAATATCCAACCTGGTACATAAAAAAGGAAAAGTATTGTGTGCGTGACAGTACCCATGCGCAGTAATCCCCTCCACCCGAAGGTCAAAGCCAAACTCTCGCCGCGCGTACTGTACCATCTTGAACTTTATTATATACACCATTTTATCACTTGCCACTGGTGAGATTGCAGTCAAGGGCTAACTGGTAGTGGAATTAAAAAACTACCTACCTTTTTAAGGTCCCACACTAGCATAATAAAACTGAAAACTTTATAGTGGACTTTGTTCGTCTGTTATAGCTTAAAAACAAATAAGCATAGTTTTGTTTCTCACACCGCGGTTAGGTACTAACCAAGATTTAAGTTCTGCATTCTGCTCAGATTTATTTAGAAGTGTCCATATCTTCGATTTAAAAAATTGCCTAGAGTTTATATCCTCTTTGATTATTTCTTCCTGGCCTGTGCCGAGGAGTTTATGTACCGTATATTGAAATAAATACTACCATTCACCTGTATCTGATCTGTAATATCCTAGCTATCTCCTTGTTTTGCTTTTTTTGGTTCTGTTTGGTATCTGCAAACGCTCCAAAAAATTACATTTTGTTTAATTTGTGAATTGCGAGTGTCTCTGGAAATAATAGTGTTTTAAGCTGTATCTGAGAACCAAATGCATTATTGTGTATTGTCGATATGGAGGGTAGAGGTAAGGAGAGTCATCTTATATGGGAGAAAAGTTGAAAAAGTGTCCAGTTGTATGCGCTAAATAACAGTTCAAAAATCCTCCACAATGGCGCTGGTGGATGCACAGGGTATGGTATGAATGTAGCAATCGTAGATGAATTGAAGTATGCCGAGTTAAAAAATTTAATGTCATTATCGACTAAAGTAGTTAATTATTGAGAATTTCAACAACTTACGTTGTACAAAATATTGTGGTAAATATAACCTTACTTCCTTGTTTATTTTTCAAGCCTACTCTAACAATATTTATATTTGGCGCTTCTTTTAAGAGTTACCTTGATGCAAATGTGGCGCCATCCTAATTTAATACATTTTGACGACACTTTTTCATATACACAGATGATCCTCCTTACCTCTACCCTCCATAATTGTCGAGAAAAAGTAGCCATAAAACCCTCCGTTTTATCGATTCCATAAAAAGACTATACTAGAGACCCCTTAGTACTCTGTGGTCAGTTATTGTCTATGGTATTACATAAAATTTTGATGTTTTTGTTCCAACCAAACCAACAACTTCCAGTTTTCTACTACTTTCTTGATTCCTTCATTTCTTGAAAACCGGGTAAAAACACTATGTACGTTAAAATTAATGTCCAATAAAATTTAATTGATTCACAATATTTCGTGTTCGAAGTGTGATGACTTGTGTACGTGACTTAATAATGGTTTTTGACCTTAATCCCGCTGATTTTTGTTAAAGAGTACGAGGTAGTTATTTTAGGTTTAATCTTATTTTTTTTTAATTTATAATTACCGTTAAATAAAAATGCTTTTTAAACTTAACATTATAAATAATATTTGTGAATGTTTCTCCCTACTTACGATTTGTCCCTCCCTACTTAGACTTATGATTACTTACGATTAGTCTAGGATTCTAGCATGTATAGGTTGTAGCATGTATAGCATGTATAGGCTGGTTCCCTAACAACTACAAAGGTCTTCTTCTTCATTCTCTAGTTAACATTGTCTTTGCGTTTGCGTGTGTCCATTTTTATTCTTTTTAATACAGGGAAATTTCCCCGCGCATACCACCCACCATATAGTCTGTGTGTCCATCGAGATTCACCCGCGTATTGACCGAACTAGGTTCTAAATCCTTTACCATCTAAATTTTACGTTGTCTTTGCGTTCGCGTGTGACCATGGTGTATGCAAAAAAGGTACATATCTAATTATGTATCTTGTGAAAGTTCTCAACCTTTATTTAAGATAAAACTGAATTATATTCAAAATATGTTTTGAATATTCATATTGGCCTGATGGTTTTCGAGATTAACCGTATCAATTGACTTTCTGATTATAATACAGATCAAAACTGACTTATCTTGTAAATTCAGGGAAATTATACTATTTATTTTATGATTTAGCTTATTTCGTTTGCATAGATTATTGATTTCACATGAGATTACTTAATTTTTCTCAGAATCCCATGTCATGTAGGGCCTGATGCAATGTCTTTGTCAAATGTAAATTCATTCAGTGGCTTAGGTGTGAAAATTTAACACAAACAGATTCCCTCACAGATTGTGTGAAGATATGATTCTTTCCTTCAACCAAGTGGAAAGTTTTTGTTATAAGAATATGGTTTGTGAGCAAGAGCAAGTATACAATTCTGATAGTAAAAACACAACAATACAAGTTTTTGCACACTCAAAGAAATTATCCAAAGGCTTTTATGTAAAAGTATATTCCGAAAGGAAAAATTTAAAGTACTCAGCTTCGAATTGTAGTATTTTGGTAATAACCTGTAATAGCAACTTAGTGCTTACGATTTAAAATGTAACTACTTCATTTTTCTCACATAATTATCTTAAATCTCTTTAAATATTTATTCTCTAATTTAGACATAGTTAATCACATAATAAGAGCTTGTTAGAAGAGCTGTTAGAATGAGTTTGATTATGTTAGTCAACTGGTGGTAGCAACTTTGCATATGAGTCAACCTTTTATAGACTTTTTTTTAACTTTTAAAAAGTAAGAATAGTAACACCACCCATAGCAGCAGCTGAGTTTCTGAGGTCACTGGTGCTGAATCACTATGTTCACCTCATATAATAAATCATCTCTTAGACTATGCAACTAAATAACTTACTGTGAAAAAGAATGAAATTTAAAATAATTCCTTGGTGATAAAGCAAATTGTTACTAGATTGTTTTATGGAAAAAACTGTCTAATGGGGATGATTGCAGCTTTGCACCGTTGTTGTATTATTTCTTTAGCCGTTGGTCCCAAATATATGCAGCAAAAGGGAAGCCTTTTATTTTAAAAACTTGAGATAATAAGTTTCATTAATGAGATTATAATCATTGTGAATATGACTGATAAATATGATATAATTATAAAAAAAACTACCTTCCGTGACTTAAATATGAATGTTATACATATGCAGTAGCTTAATTTTGTCCACATTATCAAGCTCTAGAAGTTTTCTCAAGAACTCCCTCATATTATATCACTCATTGTTAAGGCAGAGGTGTGAAACCTGTTAGGTCCTGGCTCACCTGTTCTTTTCAGACTGACTTTTCAAAGCTGACTACCACAAAAATGTCCTTTAATTTCTATTAATAAAATAATTTGTATAATCGGTTTAATAGATCCAGAGATTACCCCCCCTACTGCCGCACCAACTCACAAGCTCACAAACTTTACCTCTTTATATTATTAGTATACATAGTATTGATAAACATTCTACTTATTGACATATGAAACTGTTATTTTACTAGTGTTATAATTGTAAAAGTGTGTTTGTTTGTTTGTCCTTTCTTTACACCATTACTAAGCAATCAACCAACATAATTTTTGGCATTAAGTTTGTTGAAAGGATGTTACTGCACATCCTTTTTATCCTAGGAAAACTGACAGTTCCCACAGTAGTTGTGAATTTAATAAACACAGACAAAGAATGTGGCCAATAGCTATTTCTTTCATAATATTTTTTATATGATGTAGGGCTGACAAAGGGCCTTTCTACCTTTACCATTTTACTTTGTTTGTAAGTTATACTTTGTTATACAAACTACCAAACTTCCAGTTTTCCTTTTAGTAAAAATAAAAATTCTTTCAAAATCATAGTATAATATGCAATGTTTTTTTAATATGAAGTAGCTATAAATGTTTATAATTTAAATTAGCTAGTCCAAAAATATTTATTATTAGATATTAGGGCACATGACCAGTCATGTGAGAAATTTATGATTATTTATCTGGTGAAAAGCAATCTAGTGATATTAAGGTAAAACAACTCACTCTTGTTTTAAACAGCAATATTTGGTATAAATTTCAAGCCAGTACTATGTATATCTACTTTAAGAGTTTTGTGAAAGTGGACGTAATGTATAATCAAGTCATATTATATCACATAGATAAACATTGTGTGATACTATATGATTGTAGGTATATAAAGATTCTACCTAACAGGATTTCATTCCATGTATAGAAATAGTACTAGTGAGTAATGTTGTGTTGTATATGAAGCATCAGAAGTTCTTTTAGCTCTGTAAGTTAATTTTATAGCCTGCACAAGAACCAAGATATTGCTCCTGTTCATAAAATTTATAGTTTGATAAAGAACAAATAAAACTTAAAATTGTAGTGTATGGAAAATACGACGTGATTAAGGGAATATAACAAAGACCCAGCAACATCATTTTCAGTTCTTCCACTACTATCAACTGTGATTAAGAACTTGCCAGCCCAGTGAGTAGTTATGGAAAATCCCATCCATTGAGAGTGGTCTTTTAGTTCAGAATTGGACTGTGTGGGCAACTGTTGATAATTGTAATCTATTCATTCATTCTTGATGCATTCTGAAAATTAAATACATGTGAGGGAGAGGACTGTGGTAACTTTAACTATAAACTTAAAAACTAAAGCTATGAGGGCAAAGAAGCCATGAACAGACTTAGCTAGGTGTTTGTTATTATTGTATGATTGTAACAAGAGGAACTTTGTTTGAATTATTACTGCAGTAATAATTCATACCCAAGCTTTAGTAGTGGTCTCTTGATAACCTCCAAGCCAAGGCTAGTATTAGGAAGCCCAGTTATGTCAAAATGCATAAATAGTTTCTGACCTCATTGCTTTTATAACATTAAGTTAACACTAATAATTATTAAGATTAAAATAATATTCAAAAACTCAGTCTAAGATGGTAGTGGGCTAACCTGTTGGGGGTATGGGGTATGGCAGTTGTATTAGCCATATTGCTATGCAGTTACTAGGAAGCACTGCACCATAATATTAAAATCTTTTGTTTGCAAGTGTTATTCAATAGGGTGGTAACTGGCCATGGCCAAATCCTTCGACCCGACAAGAACAAATAATAAATAAATTATCCAAATGCCCCTGCCAGGGTCAAACACAAGACTTCCGACTTATGAGACCATTGAGACAAAGTTAATGAATTTTTTTTTTCAGACTTAAAAATTGCTACAGTAACAGCATTTGAGACAACATTATGTCTTTTGCAGTACAAGGGAGAACCAAAGATTAACAATAAACAAGAACGAATATTTTGATAGACAAGAATAAATTACTAACTTGCGTAGGTGTACTATCAAATTCAATCTAATTATGAGCTATTATAATTTAAATGAAAGATTTTATATTGGTTAAAGGATGTACATGAGTATACAAAAGTGAATAAGTTGATAGTTATTTAGTTAGAATAGCTACTACAACTACAATAAAAGTGGAGACAGTGTTGATAGCTTATTTATTACCAAATTTAAACCGTAGAGTCTGCAGCCTGTCTTAATAGCTACATTTCTCTACTTATATTGCATCACAGTAGTTAATTTTTAGTAATGAATATGACAATATCTGTAGACATTCCTTATATCCTCTACGACTATTACTTACTTCCTTTGGTGCTACGTTAAATTATTTTTTTCAATTACAATAAAAAAAAATTAACTCCTCTTAGACTATTATAGTTATAAAATAGTTTGTACTTTATGATGTTTGTTTCAGACAAGATGATTGGTCTATTCCTATCCCTGCTGGGCTGGATAGGACTGAGCCCTGTGCCTTATGCAGCATACCTTATTGGTACAACGGAACCTGCATTAAAACTGTTAATATCAATTCTGCTGGGCTACCCTTTGGGAATTGTGTATAACAAATATTTCAAAAAATACACAAAATACCGAAACAAGTTTTTCATCGTCACTGGCTTAGATATTGCAATCTACAACTTCGGATGGTCCCTCTACCACAACCTCATACCAGGGCTTGTAATTTATTTTTCAACAAAAGTATTTGGACCCACAAGTGTAAATGCAATTTTTACTCTCATTTTCAACATGACATACCTTTTGGTGGGTTATGTAATGACGGAGTCCGAAGACTATGATATAACCTGGACAATGCCACACTGTGTCCTAACATTGAAGCTGATTGCTCTTGCATTTGATTTATGGGATGGAAAGAAAATGTTAAGAGGACTGCCACTTTCAGAAAACAATAGATTAACAGCTCTTATAGATACACCGACATTGGAAGAGTTAATCGGATTTATATACTTCCCTGCCTGTTTCTTGGTGGGTCCGATATTTTCATTCAGAAGATACCTTGATTTCATAACAGACAAATTCCCTGTTAACTTAGATCGCGAAATCATAGCAAGTCGAGCCATGAAACGACTCTTGCAGGGCTTGGGCTACTTGATTGCATTCCAAGTTGGAAGTAAGCATATAATTTTTAATTAAGATTTTATTTTAACATTTATGTGTTAAACATGCATTTGATGTGGTCTAAATTAGTGTCGCATTATTTTATCTCGATGTTGCATGCAAAATACTAAAGTCTACAAATTAATTAACTTGAAATTCTCTTTCAGTATCAGTGTTTAGTATGAAATACATGATGTCCGATGAGTTCTGGGAAACCTCCATAATATACAGGCACTTTTACAGTGGTCTATGGGCACACTTTGCACTATACAAATATATTTCCTGTTGGCTGCTTACTGAAGGTAGCCCATTAATTATATTCTTTCATATAATATGATGTCAAGCGGAATTTCGATTTTGAATTGTCCATAAAAGTCGTTCTTAAAGATACTTTTACATTTCGAACATCTTTTGCGAAGAACCTCTTTATAACGAAGTTTCAACTATAAAAATAATTGTAAACACCGCTTACTTACTTACTACTCGCTACTAAGCGATAAGGCCGCTTTTAGTATCCTAATTGTTACGTTTCTTCTTTTCCTGCTTCGTTTCGTCTTTTTCTTTTCGTGGTGTTAAAACAATCACGTTTACAGTACTGACTTGACTTTAATTTTTTTTTCTTTTTTTAGCCTCCTGCATTCGCTTCGGCCTTTCATTCAACGGCTACGTGAAGAAGTCTCCTGAAGATAACCTGGTATCAACGTGGGACGGCTGTAGCAACATTAAGCTGATGCGGTTTGAGGGTGCCACCAAGTTCCAGCACTACATTGACAGCTTCAACTGCAATACCAACTATTTTGCCGCTGAGTATGTCTACAAACGGCTGAAATTCCTCGGTAACCGTAACCTAAGTCAATTTTTCACGTTGCTATTCCTCGCCCTCTGGCACGGAACACGGTCTGGCTACTACATGACCTTTTTCAACGAGTTCATTATCATATACATGGAGAAGGAGTTCGAAAGCATAATATCTAAGACCAATCTCTATAAAAAACTTTGGGCCTCGAAAGCCAAGTACTTGCTGTACGCGTTCCTTAAAACGTACACAATTGTTTTCATGGGATGGAGTTTGATACCGTTTGATCTTAAAGTGTTCTCGAAATGGTGGCAGCTTTATGCGACTCTGTATTTCTCCGGCTTCATAGTGTTCCTTCCATGGGCTTATGTTTACAAGCCGGCTCTCAATAAACTAGTGAAATGGTACACACCATCCCAATAATTTCAAAGAGTTTGGATATGGGGTGCGTATATTAATTAGTGATTTTGTATGAAACATGTGAACTGAAAACTGCCGCTTGACGAAGACCAAAGCCTTGACCCTAGGATCTAAACCTTGGCTGTTATTTCTTAGGGCTTTTTTCTTGCCCCGATTTCTTTATAAATAATATTTCGGTATATTTCGTTAAATATGTTATTATTGCCTCCCACGGTTGCCTAGTGGTCAACTACGGGTCACGAGGCCGAATCCATCGAGTAAGGCCAAAAATTGTTAGGTATTGTGTTGTTTCTATAAATGTTTAAAGAATAATCAGTTACAGCCTTCAATTAGGAAAATGGCATTGTCAATCTCTGTGCTTCGGAGAGTACGTTTAACCGTCTTTCCCGGTTATTATCACTAACTTGTGGCAATAGACATTAAAGCCCACCAATCCATATTGGAGCAGCGTGGTGGGTCTATGCTCTTCAACCGTCTCTCCTATGAGAGAGGAAACTTGTGCCCACAAGCTGGACGTAAATAGGCTGCGGATGAGGATGATTATTGGTTAAACTTTGGTACATCTTTGTATAAGTCATGTAATTGTTTCTACCTATACAAGTTAGACTGCATAAAGTTTCAGTATAGCTGAAGGTTATCTATTCAAAAAGTGTATTTACAAGTATTTAAATCATTTAATTTGGCAGGTATTTTATAAAACTTTGGGGCTCATTATACGGGAATACGGAAAAAACACAATTTCAGAGTATCGGTTGATACTGGCTACACACTGTCAGGTATTTATAGAACAACGGGGCTGGTCGTCGATCTGTCTGTGTTAAGTGATAGAGATTAGAAATCATAATTTAAACCCATTATTTCAAAATCTGTAATTTTTTCAAGGGAAGGGAAGTACTATCGCTATGTCGTTATTTCTGCCGCTAAGCAGCATTTTTGCAATGCTGTGTTCCTCGTGTCGGCCTGAGTCGGGGGGGTTCCCGGTAGAATGGGAAGTACTATCGCTATGACGTTATTTCTGCCGCTAAGTAGCATTTTTGCAATGCTGTGTTCCTTGTGTCGGCCCGAGTCGGGGGTTTCCCGGTAGAATGGGAAGTACTATCGCTATTTCGTCATTTCTGCCGCTAAGCAGCATTTTTGCAATGCTTTGTTGGCCTGAAAGGTTGCCTGTAGAATTACAGGTACATGATGCTGAACACCTAAGCCCCGGGGACTAGACACAGGGCGGCATGTTTCAGGACGTGCTCCTTGCATGCCCTGTGAAGTTTTCCACTTCTGCTTGGTCCATCCATGTTTTATCCCAATAAATTGACATTCGAAAGAAAAAGACAGAAAGAAGTGTAACTATGCAACCGCTTCATAACGTTAATGAGTAAGGGGGAGAGTGTCTAGTCAAGTAAATAACCCCTTTTAGAATTCCCCTTTTAGTTTTTCAATTCATTATCGTTGTTCTCTTTAATGTCCCACAGCTGGCCATAGTATGCTGGGGTAAAGGAATACAAAGCTTATGAGTCTTAGCTGCGGTCTGCTTCAATGCGGCAGTTTGAGTAGTCCATCTAATCGGCACTAATAAACTTCACGTTATCATCATATTTGTCGCTAACTCCCATTTACTTGTCAATAGAGTCGACTAATAACATAATTTGTTATGGTCGATATACTTTGGTGTACATATGCATATTATTATTAATTCATTTTTAAAATTCTACTAAGTTTGAAATTAGTACAGTTACAACCACCAAGTTATTTATTAGGACGGTGTGTTGTCTGTTAGGTATAGAAATGTCTCGACGGACGTAATTAGTGTTTAGCATATTAGATTCTATTGTCTTATTATTGTGTCCTAGATATGTATAGGTAAACAACCCAAATTCGTACTGTGTAGCTGTGTATAGTAATTAACACACAATAGATGTACACAATAGAGTTGTGTTAAGTATTAGTTGTCAAACAGTTTATACATAAACTTTAAAACAATGAACAATTAAATATTTACCTTTGCACTCTTTAGCATAAATAATATTAAAGAAAAGGAAGTTTAAAATAATTTCATGCAATAATGCTATGCGAATGCATATGTAATTATTTACGTGGACTTATATTATTTTCTTTTTACGATCGGTGAAATTTAATAATTGTTAATTATGCACGTATTATTATCGCAGACTGTTACAAGATCCGCTTAAGAATAACTGCGCATTTGTTATTTTTTATTTGCATATGCATCGCGTGCGGATCTTACGGCTTTTTATTAATGTAGATTGTTACTTTTTTTTTTGATTAATTTTATTGCATTATTTTTGTAAGTATGGTAGTAGTTATTTATATTTCTACGCTACTATTTTATCTATTGCTTAGTAGAACGTTGGGCTTAAAGTATATAAGACAATTTTAATAACAATTATAAATGAGACGATATTTAACGTATCCAGTATTCTTAAAACACTATAACTTTCTCTCATGTAGTCAAAAAGTCAAACGTCCATGACTACTGTTAAGATGTAACAAATACAGTTACACAATACTACTGGTATTGTGTAAATAATGATATAAGACTAAATACCTAATATTGTGTATGGTATTGAGACGAGATTAAAAATTATAATTTAACAAGGGGTTACAATAAATCTAGAGTATATAATATTCTCTTCTTCTTTGACTGAAGAGCTTAGCTCTTTTCGGTGTAGCCCTCTCCCATCTTTCCTGCAAATTTTTTCTCTTGGCCTTTACTCTCTATTTCGTTTAACTACAGAATAATCTATATAACTTTCTATCTCCTTTGTTTTAATAATCATAACGGTTAAAGAGCCTTTATTTAGTTATCGTTTCAAATTAATATATATGAAAATAAACAAGGATTTTATTATTAGGTATATTAAGTTATTGTGAAATATGCAAAAGTTTAAAGCATTTAAAAAAAAAAGTCGAAAACTTATGAATTTTTAAATTGATTTTATGTAGATAGAACCTTATAAGTTCTAGGACAAACACTTACCAGTTAGTTGAGTGGATTGATAGATTGTGTGGATTATATTGATACGGTCTATTCGAAAATCTGAGATACAATAGGTAGCTGAACGTTCAACGGAATACACATAGTTATAAAATTGAAATGCAAAAGAAAGGTTTTCTTCCCGAGTAAAACTAGGTTGTATACTAAAACTAACCTTAAACTTTCTTGGTCTCCGCCATTTCAGCCAGACGAATTCTTTCACTATCCACCATTTCACCTCTGATAAGAAAGGCATATGAGATGCTAAAAACATAGAGAGCTTCTTCATCATTACAGCTTATGCTATATCTTATTGGAAAGCTGTTTATGTTATTTGCTTCAATTTTGGCTTAGCTCAATTAGTAACCCATACTTAAACTAAAATAATTAAAAAAATCTAACATATGTATAAGATTTATAAGAATACACAATAAAAAAAGGGAAATTAAAAAATGAAGATTAACTAAATAATAACTTTGATCTTGAGTTATTGCGATTATAATAGAAGACTAACTAGACTATAAATACCTAATGACTTGGTATTATATGATAGAACTGATTTTAGGTTTAGTGCTATTTAGAAGGTTATCACTTGTGCAAAAGTATTGTATCTATCCTTTCACACTGTATAAACATATTGCTTATAAAGTAATAGTGTTATTGTTATTATTATTAGGTACTTTGTGATATAATTCGGCTACCTAGGTCTGGAATATACTTTGTAGCTAGAGTGGGACATACCAACAATATGCATGATGCCTAATTTTTAAAAAAATTCTCTATGATGTACGGAAGTATCTTCTATGTCCAAAAAATATCTTATTTTTGCAGAAATTCAATGTTTTGTTGCTATAAAAGACTGGTATTTATAGTCTCGATTTTGCATTTTTTTTGTTAATAAACTGGGCGATGTAAACAGTGAAACTAAATAACTATAGAATTAATTGCACTCAGATCCTAAACTGAATTGACATTTTGATAATTATGCTATACCTTTTAGCTTTTGAATTGTCAATTTCGTTTAGAATTTGTGTGCAATTGTGGTACACAAATTCTAATTTGACAGCTTAAAAAAGTAATATAACCCTCCGATTAATATGTTAAAACACATTTAATAAATCTTGGTTACTATACGATTGATGAATTTCTTGACGACAAGGCTGCTGAGAAGCAGGATCTGCTCTCATCTCTCACTAGCAAGAAGAAATAAATTATAATATAATTTTTTTTTCATTGTAATCTGTAAAATGATTTTGAAAAAGAGCAATATGCTGAGTTTCTTGCCAGCTTTTCTCGGTGGAATCTTCCTTCCGAACCGGTGGTAGAGTCACTACAAACTGACTGACTTGACGTTTCAAAAGTGCTTATAAACTGGGCCTACTTGAAATAAATGAGATTTTAATTGGAATTCGAAACGAGGCAAATTAAGAAAAGATTCGCACTATTTTCATTTTTTAAAGAATCATTAAATACGATTATTTTTTGTAAAACTACAAAATGCCTCTTATTGATTAAACGTTTGGGTAGATACTCATTTATTGTAAACAATACAATCAACAATATAGAATAGGATTTGCTAATCTACTGATTAGAAAATCATATTCTATATTGTTGTTGATGTTAATTTACAGAATAGTTATATCATTGTATTATTTTAAGTACCTATTACTAATTGAATACCTACCTAAAAGAAATCAATCAAAACCTAAATAAATACATATTTAATTAGGCCGATCACCCACAATAACTTTATCAGCAATTCAGCAGCGCGATTATCTACATTTAAGCGTTGGACGCATTTGCAACGTGTAGCAGAAGTTTCAGTGGGCAAAGAAATATAAAAAAAATTACGACAGCATCGCAACGTCTATCGGGGTATTATTGCAGTTGAATCGCTACTTAATCGCTGTGAAAAGTCGTGGATGACGGTTCCTGCTGCTATATTATAATTTATTGTCTCCCTAGTTACAATATAATCTGTGGTATTTAAATCGTGTAACATTATTAATTCACGTTTAAATTAACCGTAGCCTTTCGACCGCGAAGTTCTTTTGTTTATATCACCGTTAACTACTTTTGATAAATATTATGTTATACTTTCAATCGAACAACGTTAACTTTATTTCTGGGTTTGAATAATTTATTATCTGCACGTATATGCAGTATATTTTGAGATTATCAACTCGTAGCTCCTACCTACTCGGTCGCGATCTGTCATCCCTAATAAAAACCTTAATTCCTACAGTGAGTTTAATGTTCGAATTAACCGAAAGTATGATTATAACATTTCGAATACTATACTGTTCGTTGTGATTGTGTTGTACCGAATTGGTGTTTCAATTAAGGCAAGAATAGTATAAATTTAGCCTATATTAACAATTAAGATCAATAATCTCGATTTTCAAAGTTAATTCCAGGTTACACTAACAAAATAACAGATTGTAGGTGATATATTATATTATTAGTTGATCCATCCTAGACTTTCATGTTAAACACCAATGAGTCATTTAATAATATATAGCATATCTTCTTACAAAAGAGTGTCGTCATTCCGTTGCATCAATGCCGGCTATAACTGTTTGTATTTTTCTTCGCTGTTTTTTAGTATTTAGTCAAGTAGGTATCTAAAAGAATGTCACAGGATTATGCAAAAAAATAATGCATTGTATACGTATGTACGTACGAATTGTATAAAAATATTTGACGTGAAATAAGTATTAATAAATTGTCTCGCACAAAATTGTAAGTTAATTCAAAATTACATAAGCTTTCAACATTATAATCCTGCGGCATAAATCATTAAATACATAATGGTGGCAATTATGTTGTACATATATCTTTAGGCTGAACCAAATTGGCAGGTCTGGAAATGGTTCTATCCTTTTCCAGGAGACACAATGTGAAGATTACCACGAAATTTACATATGTCAAATTAATTTAGTCTACAGATTTATTTCAAACATGATTGGTACCAACTACCATACCGTCTGAATAAACCAGGCGGTAATCTTATAATAGTACCTAAGTGATAAGTTGCTTAAATGGGAGATGAATAGAAATAAATCAATTTAAACATTGTTAGTTTTTTCTTGACTATGGAATGCTTTCAACATTTCATCGTTTTAAAATGTGTGCGACCTTATTGTCAGTTGGTAACTTTTCTAACTGGCTGCCTTCTTACAATAGATATAAGTACCTACTTGTGATTTGACGACGGCAGTTTTGTATTCATCGCATTATGTAAGATCACAAAAATTACTAAATATGTAACTTTGTGAAATGAGTAGCCACTACTTTGACAACTGTCAATTTAGTGCAAGCCAACAGAATTAGCTTCAGCTGAAGGAAGCCTAAGTTTTATATAAATTTATTGATATATTAGTTTTTGCAGGGTAGAGGAGTAAGAAGTCTAGACAACAATTATGTTAAATGCTTAAAGTAACAAACCGTGGAAAAAACGAGATTTCGCGGCACCCATACGGAATTTTAATTGCTGTAAGTTTACTAGCAGTTGAGGGTGAGTAGTCCGCAGATCGGGGTGAGGCAACATTTCCATAGGAAAGGTGTCCATATTGCTTATAAGTGTCATTAGGACATTTCAAGTTCGTAAGCAATTAAAATTCCGGACTAATATTCAACAAATATACCTTTACTATAAACCAGGGTAAGAAAACCATGTTTGGCGCACCAAAATGACTGCACACGAATTCGTCATTCAAATTTCATAGGAAATACATAGAAATAAGATTCATTTAAAAAATAAAATTTGCGTGAATAAGTCGTTCGTCTTTCGTCTACGGTATAGGTATGTCAAATATAGGCAAGTAGGTAGCGGTTCGAGCCTCGTTAATTCAATGTTGCTTGCGCTTTAGATTAGTCCGTACATGGTCTGGATCTACGATGACGCAGGTAGGTAGCTACCTACACTAAATAGGCAAACAAAGTGGTGCAAGATAAATGGCACCTCTTGCGTCGGGAGTTAAAAATATCTTGATTGGCCTCGAAGGTCGGGGACATCTTATCTCTCTTTCCTACTGATAATAGCTTGAACATACAAAGGAAATGAACCTCAAAGGCCTGGAAGGATATCTCTGTTTCCTTGTCCTATCTACTTTAATCCATTTTGTTCTAACCTAAGTACAATCGATCGATACAACCATCTGATTACTGTTGTGTTTCAAAAATTAAAAATAGACTATTTACTACATCCTTCACGGATTTAGTTGAAATATTAATGTTAACTTATGGTGTTACTTATGGAAGCGGTGATAGCCCAGTGGGAAGGACTTCGACTTCACTTATGGGGTCCGAGTTCTAATCCCAGCACTCATTTCTAACTTTTCTATATGTTATGTGCGTTTTAAGCAATTAAAATAACACTTGCCTGGTGTAGGAAAACATCGTTAGGAAACCTGCATGCCTGAGAGTTCTCTTGCTGTCCAAGGTTTGTGGAGTCCACCAATCCGTACTGGGCCAGCTACGGCCTTAACCCCTTCTGATTGTGGGACCCTTGCCCTATAGTGGGCCGGTAATGGGTTGACATGATGATGACGGTGTATTTACAAAGGTATAATAGGATTTTTGGAAGTATAAAACCGATTAAGTAAATAATGCAAATCGTTCATCTGTCATCATTATTATCAACCGTTTAGGTAGGTACCGGGCCACTACAGGGCTGCGAGCTCCTCTGAGAATGAGGCGAGTTTAGGCCGTACCTTGTCCCACCACGATCGCCAATTGCGGATTAGTAGACTTCAAAAGTGTATACACCTTTTAGAACATTATGAAGATCTCCCGGGCATGCTGGTTACCTTATGATATTTTTCTTGAGCCGTTAAAGCATTTAATTAAGCTTACTTGAAATTCGCATATCCACTCCGAAAAAGGTAGATACCAGGTGCGCCCCAGTGATCAATCTCAGACCCTGCTAGTGAGGGCTAAATCTTAGGTAAGATATGGCCCTCTCTATTAGGTATCTTCGCTTCCATGGTAGCTTTTCATCTATATTTAAAACGTGGCGAGTCGAAGGTAGATAGCTGGCACGGCGTAGTGGGACTGATGACAAAGCCGAGAACGTCGTCCGTCCACTCCGCAGGTCCTCGGGAGTCTACCAACGTTGCGTTTACTTACCGGTGCGACGCCGCCACTCCTTGAGAAATATAGGTATATTTCTAACATAGACATTTTATTTATTTTGCCAAAATATTCAAGAGGGTCATCAACCTTAAATTATTTGTGTCACACTTTCTCACCTAATACACTGATAAATGCGAGGTACAACGATTTATTATTTTCACACACTGTCAGCTTAACGTATCTGGAAGCCAAACCCTGGACCTGGTGATCCATAGTGTAATTTAAAACCCAAAATAATTCCTAGCTCGAGAAAACCATAAGACAGAATATTGTATAAAAGCAGTGTTAGGTACTTTACATTTATTGTGTCAATATCATGGAATTCATGATATTGACACAATAAATCTGTACCGGAAGTACAGTAAGTACCTCAGGAGATGTTGATTTTACAATAAACAATTGGTAAGTTAAAAATTTACCAATTGGGGGATGATCCGGTGTCGGAGGGAAACGGCCGTAGAGTACATTGCCGAAGGTCTGTTTGGTTGGAAATTTTAAATTACGCACTGCTTTAGCCCTAGTACAAAATTTGCTCGTTCGCAATGGAGTTGTTTTCTCATAAGTATCAAACTTATGTATCGTCAAAGTAATATTGACCTAATGTCACTCGTTTTAAACTCGCAAATCCTGTTCCTCTGATGTCTGTTTTACAAAAGTCCTGGCAAAAGCCCGAGCTAAAGAATTGTAGAGAAAATTGAGCTTTGAACAGTACGTATAAAATCCATTTTACTCCGATGTACAAGAATTCCGTACTCTAAAACGACTGCTCGATTGCGATCGAGCAAATCTTGTACTAAGGCTTCTTGTTTGCCTCGATTAGGGAGGCTTTTAGTGCGCGGGGGGGCGGTGGGAACGAGCACCTGCAGCCAATCCGCACCAATTCTTCATATTGATCCGATACCGCCCAGGCATCCAGTTTTCAGTTTATTTTCATGCTATGACATGAATATACCCACTTATACGTAATATATAAATACTACGCTTTTATTAAATATATATCTGTCGCCTGGTATTAACATCTTAAATATTCGTTGGAAATAAGTATGCTTTACCCAAAAAACCTCAGGAGGGGTTGTGTTGCTGACAGACAGACAAAAATGAGTAAAAATCAACGGATTTTTGGATCAACGCTACTGGTGGGAATGGATCAGTTGAGTTAAAGGAGCAGTAATTTACAAAATTACAAGCATACTATAATAGTAGGTACTTATTTAAAAGTGCCAAAAGTGCCATCTATGTGCCTACTTGAATAAAGAAATATTTGACAAATAATGAATGTAAAATGGCTATAAATAGGTTAATAAAACAAATAAAAAACCCGTGGGAAAAACGATCATGAAAATAAAAACGATGTAGCTACCTAGGTAATAATAAAGAAGCTCCAAATCACAAGTAAAAACTGTCCCAATTTTATTCCCTGTTATTTAGCAATTTTATTTATCCACCTAAGGTTAATTCTGCCAGTGAGCTTACAAATACAAATTAAATCATTTGAAATAGCCTATTAGAACAGTCCCTGTAAAGTCCTCTATTAGTTTGAATAAGCACCGTCAAAATCGGTACAGCCGTTTAATGAATACCTAATGATAAGTCCGGAGGCTGGGATTTTTTTTTTAAATAACTTGAATTTGAAAAGAGGTAAATATACAAAATTACATAGAAGATACTCCAAATGATGTAATGGTGAATCCCAAGTTCATTCATACTCCATAGCTAGCCCACTAGCCCGCTTCCCCTTTGGGAACTTTTACACCTGGGCCTTCATTCTCTGTAATATTGAAATCGTATCATACTAATGCAATTTGTGACGTCGAACTAGACATATCTTCCATTAAGAGGTTCCAAAGGATATCATTCCAAGGTTAATAATGTTAGGCAAATCATTTTCATTTCGTAGATACTATCTCCGCATACCATATCGACGCAACATCACCTCGAATCAAATTAACGCATTGTTGTGCAAATTTTAACTTTATTTCACTTTAGATTCAGCCGAGTCGGTGTGAAGTTGATACGTTGTGCGAAGGCTTTTATAAGTAGGTACCTACCTTAACCTCCTAAATCATCGCTATAAGAAAATCAATACGACGCTAAGATTTCTAAGCCATTAATGGTAAAATTATAGGACCTACAAGTAGCAGAAACTAGTTTTATTTATGATTGGTTATCAATTTTATTAACATCCTGAAAACATCCATCTATATAGATAGTTACCTACGTTACAACATAATTATTTAGTGCCTAGATACAGGTACCTGTTTATATGGTACGATTAAAGCCGGCAGGGTGTGAAAATACTGCTAGAACGATTTCCGAATTGCGAACATTCCTTTCGCATTCAAAATAACCAACTGTTGTATATAACCGTAAGTGTATTTATACTGTACGTACATGTACACGCAAGGGAAATAAAACTTTTCTTGTTAAAGAAAGTAAAAGTATTAAGTAAGTTAAAGTATTTCTTGTTGAAATTTTTTCTTTACATCATACTCAAAACATTATCATTACCTATATATTATCATTTACCTAACATTCTTTACCGCATCTTCAAAAGTTATCCAATCTTCAAAACCTATGTCACATAATAAACTTTTTCATTAATATTTCGATTTTGTTTATAAATTCTTCCTATACCTCTCCCATCCACGAAGTAACCGATTGGACCAAGGGGATTTTAAATACTTTAGTAGTCCAACATAAACCCCCTGTCTCCCTATGCCGTGAAGTATCCATTATTCCCTGTAGATTCCACCCGATTAGATAGAAGCAATCCTTATAGATACATTAAAATTGACATACCTTCTTAAAAAAAAGTTAAATGACTAGATTTAAGTGAAAAATATAGTATGACTAGTAACTTATTGCTCTGAGTTTGTTGCTGATTCACGTTAGTCTACATTGAGTAAGCATAGAGTTAAACTAAAGTAAAACCGTACTTTGATTAAACCTATAAGTATTTATAACCTTTACTTATTCATCTATTTTATTTTATAGTGTACGTAAGTTCGGTACATATAAGTTCAGATGGGGAGTAGTTTAAGCAGAGTACACACTAGCGAGCTGTAGCGGTATGAATCCAGTTATGAGGTTTTAATGGTTAAGCGATGACGACACTCATTGGACCGTGATATGCCAGCCTGACCTATAACAGCGGTTCTGTATAAGGATTCTACTAGGTGCTCTTATCCTATAATAATGAGATCAATAGTTAACATAACAGTGCTAAAGTAGATTTTATCTCAGTTCTTCTTTCTCTATAACGTTCGTAGAGCGCGTGGCCATCCGAGGATCCTCTGGAACCCATATTTTGGCGTGCAGTGTCCCCCCAGAAGGCCGTTCTCCTCGTCGCGACCAAGACAATGAATGGCTTTGATAGTTGCTTCCTAGAACAAAAAAATAAAGATTTGAATGACAATGAAATACACTGACCTATTTGAAACAGCGATTGATTGCGTCATCTGATGACATAGCTAATTTTTTTGCGCAAAGGATAAGAAATACGATTCTACGCGGGCATGACTTATACAATAATTGTTTTAGATTTATTTATTTAGAACCAGAAAATTAAAATTAATTAAAAAGGGCATAACGTGCACAAAGACAACTTATATCCAAAGAGATGCACAAATATATTATTATAATTACCAAATAAGAACTATAATGTATAAATATATATATATACATATATATATACTCATTTGTTCGTGGTGGTGGTATTTTAAATGGTTGTTTACGAGTAGTCTCTAGTACTCTAGGACTAAAATAGACAAAAAAAATTCGTATACATTTAATTCATAGTTTATTTTGCTTGCGAATTTAAATCGCATGTGCGGGTATTTCGATTGGATTGTAAGTGTAACAAAAATTACGCGGATTTTTCTCGCTTGCTCTAATGGTCCGCCATATTACGTTGTTTGTTACGCCACAAATCTAAAAAATCTATCGACCATTTTGACTGTTTTTAAATTGCCTTACAGATAATGCTAGTTATCTGTAAGGCAATTTAAAAACGAAAACGCACGCGTCACGCAAGCAAAAAGGTGATGAAGATTTTAAGACCTTTAACCACATTGTAAGAATATTAACATTCTGCGAAGACGAATAGGGAGCCACTTCAATTGACGTTTAAACTCTGTGATATGGTAGAATTTGTGTTATCTAAATAAAACGGATGCACAAATTCTGAAGCCGTTCTAATTTGTCGAGTAGCTCCTACTTTGCATCTAGGCAGCATACGTCCATGAGAGGAAGGAGAAGAAATTGCGGTGTGTTTGTTGGTCTGTTCGCGTTTATTTATATTCGGGATAGACGATAAAAGTTTCTGTCGATTTTACTCAATAACTCTGCCATTGCTTAACAGTTTTTAATATTTTTTCTTTTATTTCTCCGAAAAGTTTTTTATACCTCATAGCTTAGTCGATTATAAAGGTGCATCGCTATCTATAACATCCACACTAAAACTTAACAGTTTGTATGTCTGGAACTTTAAATCCGAATGAAAAAATCAGAGCTTGGTAGGCTATACTTATTGCGGAAATTGTAGACTATGTTCTGATCCGTAGTTGAAGCGGGTTAAACCGCTGCTAGTTATCTGTAAGGCAATTTAAAAACAGGCAAAATGGTCAATAGATTTTTTAGATGTGTGGCGTAATAAACAACGTAATATGGCGGACCATTAGAGCAAGCGAGAAAAATCCGCGTAATTTTTGTTACACTTGCAATCAAATCCAAATACCCGCACTTGCGATTTTAATTCGCAAGCAAAATAGACTATGGATTTAATGTGTACGAATATTTTTTGTCTATTTTAGTCCTAGAGTACTAGAAACTACTCGTAAACAACCATTTAAAATATACCACCACGAACAAATGAGTACGATTATAGATAAGGCCATTTAAACATTTTGAATTTTATTATAATGTAAAACCGAGAATCGAACCCACAACCCCCCATTTATAAAGCCACAACGAACTTTTGTACCTATTTACTCGTTTAGCATATTTATTTGATAACGCGTTCATGGATCGATATCGGTTTTTAAATAGTTTAAAGTCCCTAAAAGTCAAATATGTTTTATTCAAATTCACTTTTGATATGTATGTTCATATATGTACATCGAAGTAATAACACATTCGTAAACTTAAAACTAAAGCTACAAGGGTTCGATCAATTTTCCAAGGACTCACGAATCCTTGGTCTTCGTTACTAATAGAGCTGCTTAGAAATGGAACATAAAATAAAAGGGTAATACAATAAGTTATTATTATCCACGCTTAATGATTACACTTGCCCTAAGCAAGCGTAAACTTGAGTTTTATTTATCCACAATTATTCAGAAGATAGTAAGTATAATACAATCCCCGGGGGCTAACTAAACTTCGCGAATGTGGTATAAATGGGGTGCCGTTGTGCGGAGGGTCGCACACGTGCGCGCTGTTACAGCCCTTGGCCTTAGTTTACACCAAACGATAGGGCTGACCTGTGCCATTTGATTATTTTATGATACTATCCGTTTTAATAGCAGTTTATGGGGACAAGGTAACTCATTAATAGGTTTAAGATCCTTTGTTATGTTTATGCACATTATTTTGGCAATTAATATAGTGTTGAGCGTACATATTTCCAAATAGAAGTTTGTTTGTAAGGAAACCATAATATTACAAAGCAAAATCGACATATTTTTTGCCGGATATGCATAATATACCTTATAAGTTACAAATAATCAGAAACGAAAATAATTAATTTAATTTCCCGTGAATATATTTTAAAAACCAATCTTACTTATTTTATTTCTTCTTACACCAAATCGTGCCAATATACTAAGAACATACGTTTAGTACGTAATCTTGTTAAGTTTATATTAATAGAGCAGTAGCAATTTGAAACATTGCAAATAAATATCTAGGTACCTAAAAGTTTTTCTAAATAACCATTGTTACCTTACATCGAAAATCAGTACAAGTAATTATAGCCTATTATTTCCCTTCGTACTACGAAAGTTGTTATAATAGGTAGTAATTATATTTCAATGCGACATATTACTTCCGGTAATTTGACCACTTGCCGTTTCTATGCCGTATTGTAGGACCGTGATAGATAAAAGGTAATCAAGTTTTTATGAATTCCTTGTACCATTTAACTACCTGAATACCGATAGTGAATCTTTATGTAAGTAGATATTTCAGCCTTAAATCCTCTTTGATATTAGGTATAAAAGAATCATATTTTGCTGTCTCGATTTGTGGGCCCTGATAGTGATTATCCTTCATTATTGCATTATAAGACTAGCTGACCCGCGCAACTTCGTCTGCATCAAATTGTTATCGGTTTTAATATCTTAAAAAAGCCCAAAACCTAATTCACCTACCGGTTCTAGTTTTATGTCCGAACTATATAATACCAGGCCGAGCGGCCTGCTGCATTTTTCTTGCTTTTAGCATTTCTATGCCCGTCGTAACTTCTTACCGATAGGTCCAATTTGAAGAGCAATTTGCAGGTACATAATCAATTTTAATTATAAAACTATTTATTTGGATAAGGATATCATGATAGGAATCTCACCATCTTTAGATTGTACCCTTGTAATTATTGACAAATTATACCAAAAAGCGGTTATTGTGACTTAAAAGTTAGGCATATAGTCTCCCGGACCTTTTTGTAGGTAATAATGATTTAGCACTTTAAACATGTAGTACATTATTTTTATGTATTATCAATCATTTTCGCGGCGAACGCCAGTAAAGCTCCAAGTCGGTATGACCTCTTCAACAAACACCGTTATATTTTATCCAATTTACAGAAAACCTTAATAAAATACACTAAAACCGTCCGCATGAGAAACTCAGTTCATTAAAAAAATCCATTTGGTAGTCTTGTCACTTTTCAAGTCCTAACTATACCTATTCAAAAAACCACGTCCATCTAAAACGCTAACTGCGCGGATTTTGAAAGACAAATGCGGAAAAAAGACAATACATGCTTGATAGTTAAAATGAAAAAGAATTATGAACATCGGTTCAAATTTAACGGAGCTATAAAGTAAAAATGATAAAAAAATTCTTCCCATTTCCCGGAGGAAAGTTATTGTATATCGGGATAAAAATTATCCTATATGTTGACCCGGAATATCAGCTACCACTTTACCAAATTTTATTCAAATCCGTTCAGTAGTTTTCACGTGATGCCCGGACAGACAGACAGACAGACAGACAGACAGACAAAAATTAAATTAAAATCTAATTTGGACTCAGTATCGATTATACAGCATACCGCGGTCAAAATTTTCAGAATATATTAAATGTACAGAAATCTTCCAATTACAGTTTTGTTATAAGTATAGATTTTGTGAAGCAAAATCAAAATACAAAACTCATTGCAAACTTTCCTATTTTTAACCTTCTAAAATATTTATAACGAAATAATATGCAGGAATATTTAATAATTTGTATATTAACTACAATTGGCCGCGATAATTTTTTCCAGCATACTTCGACAGTGCTCCTAATTCTTCTTCGATTCTAATGATTTGATTGTACTTGCCAACGCGTTCACCTCGTACTGGTCCGCCACATCTAACCTGACCTGCTGATAGCCCTACCGCCAGGTCGGCTAGGAACAAATCATCCGTATCTCCCCATCTATCGCATATAGCTATACCAAATCCGTTTGATTTCAACAATTTGTACGACTCAAGAATTTCGTTGAGGGTTCCTGCTTGATTTAATCTTAAAGCGATGGCATTTCCCGCTTTCTTTTCTACAGCCAATCCAACTCTGCGTACGTTTGTCTGAGTTAAATCGTTACCGAGTAATTGACCTGTGGTACGCAATGTTAAAGTGGACCAAGCCGCCCAGTCATCAAACTCGAAACCATCTTCTATTGAACACACTGGAAACTCCTTCATATTATCTAAATACACTTCAGCTAACTTATCAGAGGACATATAATCCTGGGGATTCGAATTAGGATTTTTGAACTCTAAATCATAAGCTCCATCTTTGTACAGGTCACTAGCAGACGCGTTTATAGAAATTTCAGCCTTTCCAATATACCCACATTGTTTTATAGCATCAGTTAGCAGCAATAGGGCATCCCTGTGACTTTCTAGTGGTATCGACATGCCACCGGTGTGACTAACAAAACAGGTTTGTGGACCGTACTTTGCTGTGACAGTATTTTTTACATAATGATATATTTCACTTCCTATACGCATTGCTTCTGCGAAAGTCGAAGCTCCTGTGGGCATTATCATATATTCCTGAAACGGTAAACCATTATTGCTAAGCGTTCCGCCAGCTATAATGGTAATGTGAGGCACTGGTAATATAATACTGGCGACATTGGCCATGTCGGATATATGCCTATAAAGAGGAACTCCTTTCTTGGCTGCTCCTGCTTTAGCTACAACCAGAGACACACACATGATAGCGTTTGCACCCAACCTTGATTTGTTTTCAGTACCGTCCAAGGCTATCATAAATTGGTCGATCTCCTTTTGCATAGTGACTTCGAGATTTTGCTTAATGAGTTCGGGAGCAATGATGGTGTTAATATTCTTGATAGCTTTAGCTACTCCCATGCCTGCATATTCGGAAGGATTATTGTCACGGAGCTGAACTGCTTCAGCGAGCTTTTTCATGTCCGTCGATGGTACACCGACTCGAAATAACCCGAGTTCTGTTACCATATCTACTTCGACAGTCGGTACGCCGGTTGCATCGTATATTTGTCGAGCCAATAGAATTTTTATGGGCATTTTTATGATTTGTAAAATAAATAAAGCAAATACTTTAAACAACAGTTTAAAGTGAAAACGTTAAATATGTCAAAGTGTCAGTTTTATGTATCGTATTAAAAATCAACAATTTAAAAAATAAATTCTTTAGTGCCAGTTTTCTAAGCGACAAGTGTTTTAGTGCGATGTTTTACGCAAACAAAACGTTGAAGTGGCACAGGGGTTGCGTGCTCGGCACTTCGCACGTGCACGATAATCTTTATGTAAATCCTACATTACATTTCGATAAGGTGTTTTTATTAATTGAAAAAAAGATTACTCGGTGCACATTCAGCCCCCTATGGGAGTTGTGGTCTTTTTATAGCCTATGTACCGCTTTCATACCTGTGTTTGATATATATATTTTATAGATTAATCAACTATAGATAACTGTCGAGATTGCCTTGCTTTAATAGAGTTCGGCGACGTTAACAAACGAGTAGATAAAAAATAGAAATGCGTTAGCATGGTGTTTTACGATTGATAAGTGGGTAGTGGGTAAAATGCTGTATGTTGGATGTCCACTAATACCGTGATTTCCGGTGCTGTAATAAGTTTTAAATTATTAGGTTCTAGCTTCGCGGATTTTTTAAAGGTAAATACTGACTACTTTAATCATGCTCTACATATTTTTTATGTATTATCAATAGTTTTCCCAGCACACGCCAAGTACCTAATTAATTTTATAGGCAAAATAATGCTACTTTGAGTTACACAGTTGCAATTTTTTTTGGCTCTCCATATTTTTTGAAAATAGCTTAGCTTCCTCTTGGCGCAAAAATGGTTAAAATCGATCCAGTACTTTTGGAAACTATTGGGTAAAAGCAAACAAACAAAACAATCTTTCCGCTTTATAACATTATTATAGGTAGGCCATATCGTACGTACCTACGTACGATATGGCCTACCTTCTTTTGTACCAAAATTTTATAAAGATTTCAATTGTAACAGCCTCTTAAACTAAGTGTTCATAATAGTACTATAGTATTACAATCAATGAGGGGGTGAAGAGTAATAATTGCTTTCTAATACACTCCCCGTTAACAGAGAGTCCCCTCAATTTGCTATGGTGTGATTCGCAAATGCAATACAGCTGACACCCTTGTTTATATTTCTGTCAACGCATCTACCCAGCTCAGCTAATTTCTGTATGTTATTTTAGCTGCCTCGGTAGTCTAGTGGTTAACAAGGCCCTGGGTTTGATTTCCGGGACTTCTTAAAAATTTGTAGGTACCTATTTGGTTTGTGTTGATGTTTCTGACATGAGACAGAAATCGTTAAAGCCTGCAAACCCGCATTGGCGGAGCGTGGTGGGAATGAGCTATATAATCCCCGTTCTTACGTGTCATCTGCTCACGAGAGGGTCATAAATGGCACATGATTGTTAAAACGTAAATCAGAAATTCACTATATCTCCAAGTTTCCTTTAAATTTTAGTATGAAATTTTTTAAATGTGTTGTGTTGCCATAAGCGTTTTATTTGATAATATACGTTATTTGCATTGAGAACACCCAAATCACACACACACTTGTGTGTACTAATTCAGAAGACTTTTTCCTTATTGTTAGGATTGTAATAAAAGAACCCAACGAAAAGTAAGATTTGTTAAAATCATGTGTAAAATAATGAAGTTAATTATCCAAGAAAATTTAGGGAAACTGTGTAGGTACTTACCTACATAAAGAAAATATACGCATTAAATTGAGAACCTCTCCCATTTTGGAATTTGGGTAAAAATAATTCACATGTTATCCTAAAACATCTGTTATCTGCGACGCATCATTAAATGCCGGGAGAGGAATGTTCAATTAGTGCCACAATTGTTTCCGCACGGTGTTGGACTCTATTGGTTGCAGTCGTCACGCGATGCCCTCGTGGGAAAGCCGTGGGGATGACACCTGGATGGACCGCGTCGATGTGATAAGGACTACGTATTATCATAATGATACACAGAACACGCAATGTTGTACGTCATAAATAGGACACTCGCCAAGAGCGATCCAGGCTCGCGTACGAGGACACGTTTAAATAGTTTACTTTACTTACTCACTAGCTGTGTACTCGTGCTTTGTTCCATTCTGAACGCCGTGGTAGCCGGTGTATTTAAGGCTTAAAACCTCGTCACAGTTTGTAGGCCACCAAGTAGGAATTTGTAGGACGTGTCCTTTGCTTGCCCTGCGAAGTGTTTCTCTGTCTATGGGCGATGGGTTTCCACTTAACATCAGGTTGGCTATGTGCTTGGCTTGGCAATTTTTGCTACTAATTGAAAAATATGTACGTAATATTATGTGGAATCATACATTTTTACGAATTTCACAGCAACAACGAGAATAGGTAACTAAGAGAAATTCGAAGAAAGATCTTACTACTCGCTATATCAATCTTATATATATTTGATATTGCACAAGAATTAATATTGATATCGGTTTAAGTACCTATTAAGTTTTCAAGTTGTTAGTACGAGTAGATATTTGGATACTTAGGTAGTTTAGTCATTATGTATTATTTTTTTCAAATTTCAACAAATTTAGTTGTACTTACTTACACTAGAAAACACTACCTCATTTAAAATCATATCCTATAACATTATTATATATTATGGACACCCTGTATATAATATGCTTTATCATGCTGTATAATTACAGTTTAAGCTTCATATATCTATTGCAACTCATTGAGTTATTTTGACCACTAGGTACTATCTTAAAAGTGAATAGGTATTTTAGAAGTTAGAAAACTACAAGAATGTTCACCTTCGTGTTACGCAATACAGGATGTTTACCTACTAGATGCATACTTTTTAGAGTTTTGCTGTTATTGTATTTCGTCGATATTATTATCTAAGACGATTCCAAATTTATTTGCATTCATGCACATGTATAGAATAGTCATGAGGCAAATTCAGGGCGTGGCAATATAATAGGTTTGATCAATACACAATAAGTGTACATAATTTGATTTATTTAAGTTTTAAGATTTTTTTGTTGTAGGTACATAATTGGCCCATGGTACATGGAAACAATCGCTTATAAATACAGCAACTCTTCGCATGTCGCGTTAGGATCACGTATAAAGTGCCAAACTGCACCCATCAACCTGAGGCGTAGTCGTTAAGCCTTATATGGTTCTATAGACCATACCACATACAGTAATGCTTCGGCGGCTGGCGGTACTACTTCCCCGTCACAAAACGCTCTACAACTACTAACAAATTAATGTCAATAAGTATAAAAGTGTCTGTAACGTTCTTTTTGTTATGAAACTGGATCGTCAGTCCACCACCTGATATTGCCAAAAACCTCTAACATGTCGTCACTCAAAATAAAATAAAGTTATAATAATGAAGGCACCAGCTGATACGTAAGTAATCTACAGCACGCAATTTGGACTGCAAGGTGCATAAACACAAATAAATCGATTCGTACCGTGCAGGGGTCATGGCCTGGCACTATCTGGCGCGATAGAACGTTTATTATCTATTTCTATAAATCGAACGAATCGAATCGAAATGCAAAGGCGCATTAGGAAAGAGGATATTTGTTTTAAAATAAACGAGAACTCGTTAAAAACAAAACATGCCAGTCTCTTTTTGACGTTACTTAGAACTTTAAAAAGAGACTGGCATGTCACCAAATTTCGATTTTGCCTTGGTATGACATTTAAAAGCCAATTCGTCCTAATCATTGACTAGGAATCAAGAAATCTCCTGTCATAGATTGGAAGGTTTGTTCTAAGACAGGGATAGCGATTAGATTATCTAGTTAATAAATATCAATAGATAGAATGGAAATTTGTAAACAGAAAATGGTTTTTACGCGATAGTAGCAGGCACACACAGGTACACACTAAATCATTTTGTAACCGAATACTGTAAAGACTATTGATAACATGATATTCTAGTAGGTAAACTGAAACAAATGTAACGCGGACTTTTAAATATTATGACGCTTTTAAATACGTGATATTTTTTTCATAATCAAAATAGCTTGGCTTGATTAGTGACATTTGCTGTAACGTTAAGGGGTCACAGAGTATCGGTCAGTACCTACAGGAGTTACTTAAAGATTTCTCATGACTTCACAGATCACACGTGTAAATCATACATGCGAAATACTTCCTACACTAACATTTCCATGTAACTGGCAACAGAGGCGGTTTTTGATATTTTATGCCAATTTACTGCTTTATGCTTACCTTGGTCCAAATTCCAAATAATTATATCATAACGATACTATTTTATACAATACAAGGAACGCTAAGATTAAGCCAACTTGGAATACACACTAACTTCGTTGAAAAGGGAGTAAGGTATAGGCATAATTTTCCACAATTTATATCGTAGTATTCATAATAATGAAAATCTTTTATATCATAACGATTTTAACTAAGTATAGAAATAATATTATTTTCAAAATATACTACGTTAAAAACAGCAGTCTCTACAGTTAAAGTAAAAGGGGTCGCTATGGCAGCGGTAAAAGTTATAGGATCCTACAAAATAAAACTTTGAAAATATAACAATAATTTACACACACACAGACACGTCATGGTGACAATAATAAATTATTATTATAAGTTAGTGTTTCCAATATTTTTTAGGGTACTTGTTTATATGAACTGAAATACACGTTACTAGTAATTATAATTATTTCATTAAAAAGGACTTGATAAAGGTATCCTAAGCATTTATTTTCCACCTGAATTTATAGTTAAGATCATAATCACGTATAAGGTCAAGCTAAGTACCTACCTCTAATGATGATTTTCTTTTGTTCGTGACTTGATTTCAGGTTGTTGGAGATCCTAGACGGCAACGTGTCTCCATTTTTGTCCACACTAACCTGTTAGGTAATTTATGTTAACTTCAGTATATTAATAAAATTTAAATTATATAATACACACGCATATAACTGTTTAAGGTTACGCAAACTAAGGGGTCCAAGTTGTTTCTAGGGTGGCAAGCTTAGTTGCATACTACAGATGCAATCACAACTTGGTCGCGCCAACTGTCTTGCATTTGATCCATTATAATAATCTGCTGTCTATAAATGTCCCACGGCAGTGTACAGATCTACTCTCTCGTGGAAGAGGGGGAATTAGATCATAGACCCACTAAGCTACTAAGATGCGGGTTGGCGGGCTTAACAATTATTTGCACACGTTAGTGATGTAACCAAGATTGGCACAGGGTTGGATCACGCCATTTTCCAAATTCCAAGCGAGTTCTCACTTTTGAACAGAAAAACCAATATCCTGAGAATTTTAGTCCGACCCAGGTATCAAACCTAACCAAACTCTGTCATTTGCTCCTTTAATCCAGTGGCTCCCTGCGACACCAAAGTAATAATTACAAGAAGTCTTCCGTTTCCCTCAATCCTATTAATTGTTATTATAAAAACTAATATCTAGTACTAAGATCTATTAACCGCGCCATTAAAGAATAGATTTATAAAACGCAGCCGATCTCATTCGCACAATATACGAGCTTACTCCTTTTGTGGGAATCGGTAGCAGGATGCCCCGCACACGGGTTACTGGCCACAACCAAAAAACTCCGACCCCGCCACTGACATATTTTCTGTAGTGTTATGGTCTCGCTGTTGTGCTCGTGAGCGGGGACTCTCAGAAACGGACAAGCATTGCGCTTTACTACGTGCCCAAGAGATATGAACTATATTATCTTACCAGTTCTCCGAGAAAGCTTATATATCCGATCGCAAGTTTGAGTGTGTCCACTTTAGATAAACGTTTCTCGTAGGGCAATGTAGGGATGTGCGCGCGGAGGCCTTCAAAAGCATCGTTGATGGACTGCATGCGACGCCTTTCGCGCAGGTTTGCCGCCTGCCGCTGTTGGAGCTGCTGTTGGGTGCAGCACGCATGGCGCTTGTGGTGCCGTCGGTACTCCGATCTTATAACAAAGGCTTACTTTAAAGCGTCGATAGCCTAGTGGTCAAACCTTCGGCGTCCATTTCGGGTAGACAGAGCCACCCATCTCCTTTAAAAGTTAAAGGAGATTTTTACTTACTTATGTGCATTAATTTACACATATTAAATATTACATGTTTTAACGACGAAGGAAAACTTAATGTGAGGTAACTTGCACGCTTAAGAGTTCTCTGTGTGTGGTCTTTATTTAAGCATGTCGTAAGTCAGAGACTTTAATTTAAATCTTTAATAAATAGTATATAAGGAAGATTTACAGTCGCAGGTAGTAAACTGCGTTGTAGCCTTCGCATTTTTTGAGATCACGTAGCGAAATACTCAAAGCGTAGCACTCAATCGCCCCTTGAATAAGGAAGCCTTCTGTTGAGTCCTATAACTATCACTACCCAGTTCCACACACTGTTTCTAGACTGCTCTTCAGGCACAGTCGTAATTTATCACGAAATCATCACGCATGTTTATGTGAGTAAGTGAGCAAGCGGAAAACCTGTAGGTAGGTACATATGTATCCAAATATCGCAATGCTAACAGAAATGTTATTTCTGTTTTATCTTACCAGCTCTACTTTAAAGTGTAAAGTAAAAATGAGAAATGAGCCAAGGTAATTTAAATTTTTAAAACAACAATATCGTAGAGGCCTACCAAAAATTAAGTAATTTATAAAGTTTTTAGGTACTTTACTAGCTTTTTTTGTGAGCTTTTTGTGTAAGTAAAATTGTGAGCATGAAATTATAATTTTTGGTTTGATTTCGCAATGCAACAAAAAACTTAAAATAGATAAGCCCACAAAGTTCTGTGCTGAGAAAAACTTACTTTTTTCTTGGCGCTGAGAGATTTTCTTGGTCGCTAGCATACAGGCTGCCGTCGGACATTGACGAGTCATCATACAAGTACATATTTTCAGAACTCTTTGGGGATCCAACGACAGTGAGAGGTACAGAACTTGTGTCCAACGGAGTGCAGTTACCATCACTCGTATCCATTTTATAGGTTCACACTAAACTGTCAGTTAAATAGAACGTACGTCGAAGTTCTTCTTTTTTCACACCAACTCAATAAAGTATGTGTTAATAGCACTCATTATTTTACGCGGGACACCACTGTGTTGATGGAAGGACACTCTGTAGCGTATTGAAGCTTACGTCAAGGGCTGATGTACCTATATAAGACCCGCCCACACTGTACACCGCCCATATCGTTAACCACTCTAAATAGATCTCTACCCCTTCGCCAGTGTTCGTAGTTGCCATCGATCCGCTGTTCACAGTAATACTGAATATGAAAAGCTCTGCAGTTCCTTCGTAAATTGTTAACCCGTTTTGTAGTTTCTCGTGAACGATATAAATTTCTAATCCACTGTTAAGTGCTATAAAAAGTTAAATCCTCGACAAGCTTAAAAAAAAAGTTGATTTTGAAAATTAAAGTGTTGTTAAGGTAATTTCAGTAAACAACACCGTCCGTATATAATAATATAATACATTATAAAGAGCAAAGATTTCATAGTTTGGTTGTTTATTTATAATTGGAAATTTCTGTTTTTCAATAAAACTTTACTTAAGTAAATAAAAAACGCCATATACAATTTTTAATAAATTCACATTTTTACGTCGAACAAAATTAAAAATTGAATAAACGAAATCTTATTCCTAAAAATTTAATAATGTATTCAAAGGAATGCCAGTAATATGAACAATTTGGTTTTATATAAACAGTAGTTTTAATACAATAAAGTGGTAAAATTTAGGTATTATATTATGTACCTACAGATTTTACAATATATAACCCATAAAAATATACATAATATTAAAATTCTGAATTGTAATATACTAACCTTGATAAAACAGTTTTACGATCACGTTCCATAGGTAGGCAACTTTATAAGTGATAGTAACCTGAGGTCATAAAATGACATTTTCCGGATTTCTACTTTGTATTAGTGTTATATTGTTTAAGTAAGCAGCCTTTTTATTCTTTATAATGCAAAATGATTTAAAACAGTTTTTATTTGTGTTTGGTAATGTTTATGATTTGAAAAATTCAAAAATTTATTTATTTGAAAAATAAATAATAGATGCAAATAAATCTTCATAGCCTAATTATTCTCGAGGACTGTAATAGTTCCTAGGGGTCGAAGAAACTTGTTTGAGACAAAGATACTTTTACTTCTGATTAAGAAGCAAGCGAACGAAGTTGCGTGGAACTTCTATAGTATGTACTAGTAGGGCCAGTTAACAGTCGCTTTTTATTAGGCAACGTTTTGAAATATAAATGCTCATGTTACTCTCTTAAAGGTTTCCCATTATTTCATTTATCTGCATAAAGCATTTTTTTGACTCCACACGCCTTTTGAGAACATTAAGAAGAGCTCTCAGGCATGCAGGTTTCCTACCGATGTCTTCTTTCACCGTTTAAGTAAATAATATCTAATTGTCTAAAACGACCATAGCTTCGAAAAGATAGAGGTGCGTGCGCCGGTTTGAACTCGACCCTCCGAACGTGTAATCGAAGTCCTAACCACTAAGTTTCACCACTTACTATGTTATTCTAAAAAGTACAGTAAACTCAGGAAGTAGGTATGTACGTAGGAAAAATTGTCTTTAATCTAGTTTCATATTTTACGACAAAAAAAATCATAATCAATAATACATTTCTTATTTATATTTGCATTCTTAGTCATTGTATGGCCCATGGAAGCAGGACAAAACTTCCACGTTTCGCATTTGACCCAGACTTTAAACCGTAAGTCACGGCATAAAATTTTTTGTTTTTTAATCCATTACCCGTCAACCCTAGACTGCAATCTCACCTGGTGGTAAGTTATGATGCAGTCTAAAATGGTAGCCTGTTTAGGGCATTTAACCACAATCGACTTCTACGCGTCGTCGTAACGGAACGCCTTGTCGGTGGGATGGTAACTATGTATACTTTCGCCGAAGCCACACCACTCCAGACCACCGAAAATTCTGCGATCGAACCCGGAAGGTCGTTATATATTCCATCATCGTTACATATCCATGACGGGTGCGTCGTACCCATGTTCCACCTCTGCAGACTGCACCGTGGATTTTGGGTGGCAATACACGCAGAGTGCGTGTGCAGTAGGAGCTGTGGGTGTACGTTGCTGACACACACACGTGCGCTAGACGCATTTGGTGTACAGTACGCAGCAGCTTCAAATGTAAATGCGCCCCTGAAGTTTGCGCACGACGTTGCGCACCACACACATTTTGAGTGTCCAGTGTAGCGGGGAGGGTAACAGCGCACGTCTGCTAACTTCACACAGGCGCATTTAAGTTTTAATCGTACTGTACTTTGCTCTTCATTCAATAGAAGGCAGACATAACCAGCCTTCCTAACTTGTCGCAATCCTGTGAGGATTTCGAAAAAAAGGTGGGTAATAAAAGTTTTCTTGCCAGAGAAACATCAAATTGATGGCCGATTGGCGCAGTTTGCAGCGACCCTGCTTTCTGAGTCCAAGGCCGTGGGTTCGATTCCCACTAGTGGAAAATGTTTGTGTGATGAGCATGAATGTTTTTCAGTGTCTGGGTGTTTATATGTATATTCTAAGTATTTAAGTATATTATTCATAATAATATTCATCAGTCATCGTAGTACCCATAACACAAGCTACGCTTACTTTGGGGCGGAGACTCAATAGCTTCTACAAGTCCAAAACTGGACTAAAGGCCTCTTCTAATGGTAGGGTTTGCCCATAATCACCACGCTGGGCAGATGGGTTGGTGATCGAACTAGGATGGTGGGTATCAGCTGTATTTAGAGACCATTGGATATTACCTTAAATTTGATTGGCTGACAGACTGCGTTTTTATGTATATTGTATTTAATATTTTTCCTAACCTAACCTAACCTAAGTTTATTTTCATATAGGCTCTTTTTAGGCGGATTTTATCTTTGCTGCCTATTAAAATCATCATCAGTAGCGTACTCAGGGACTTTGACCAGGGTATGCATAAATAAGGAGATGGCATAAAATGGAAAAGTCCTTCGCCTTTATGAGTTATACAAAAATTTTAGAGTAATCATTGCTTCAGTGCATCTATGAAGTGCACGCCACTGATAATCATCATCATCATATCAACCCATTACCCGCCTACTAAAGGGCATGGGTCTCCTTCCATAATGAGAAGGGGGTAAGGCCGTAGTCCACCACGCTGGCCTAGTGCGGCTTGGTGGACTCCACACACCTTCGAGAAGATTATTTAGAACTCTCAGCCGTGCAGGTTACCTCACGATGTTTTCCTTATATATATATACTAGCCGTTTCCAGCCCGCATCGCTGGGCGAATTGAAAAAGGAAATAAATTACATTTTATGTTTCATTTTTATTTATTTTTTTCATATTTTTATTATTCTTCTTTTTTTTATTTTTGTATGAACATAAATAGGCCCCGCGGATAGAACTGTAAGCATCGATATTGTTTAGACTTACTCAAATTCCAAATTCCATCGATTTAGCCTGTATCTTTCATCCAGGTGATTTTTCTCACTAATATTCATTGTAACTTTCAATGTGCAATCATTATAACATTTCCGTGCCTTTCTTCCAAAAATTAATAATAATTGACATGAAGAAAAAAATTTGAAATGAGCATTGAAAGTTTAAGTTTAAGTCATTGCAAGTCTCATATGTGAAGTTGAAATCTGTCTAGGTTCAAGTGCGACGAATTTTCTGTTAACTAAAATTTTCTCCGTGACATCAATTTTTTATATAAAATTAATTGTGCATGTTTTTTATGAATTCTATTGGAATAAGTAACTAAATTTCTTTTCCACATCTCATGTGCTTGGAAAATGCATTCATTTTAATCTGTTACATTTCCGCGATCCCGCAATAAAAGAATTCGTCGGTTATGTAGTCTGCAAAAGTAAAATGAATGTAAAATTCTTAGTCCGTTGATTGGATAGCTACATGTAAAGTTAAGTTTTTGAAACCTCTCAATGACTTTTTCTCCGCTGCCAAAAAGACGATTGTTGTAAGGAAATACACGAATATCCCTACATACACGAAGATCCCCACCAAATTTGGAGTCTGTAGAAGTTACAGGTTAGAAATAAAAATTTTAGATTTTAAAACCCACCCCCGCAATTCCTGTCGGAAGTAGACTTTATTGAAATCCATTTTGAGATGTTCTTTATGTGAATAATAAAAGATTCCTACCATATTTAGAATTTTTAGAAGCTATATTTCGAAATTGAAATTTTTTATTGTTAACACCCACCCCCGCGAACCTTATTGGAGGTGATTCATTGTAAAATCCGCTCGAAGATCATTTTTATATTACATATAGAACACTCTCACTAAATTTGGAGTCTATAGGAGCTATAGCTTGGAAATTGAAAATTTTCATTGTTAACGCCCCCGCAATCTTCTTTGGGGTGGGATATCGTAAAATTTGTTCATAAATCATTTTTACATCACTTATAGAAAATTCCTACAAAATTTGGAGCTTGTAGGAGCTTTAGCTGGAAAATTAAAAATATTAATTGTTAATACCCACCCCCGCAACCCCCTGTGGGGTGAGCTATCGTAAAATTCGTTCATAGCCTATTTCTACACCTCTTACAGAAGATTCCTACCAAATTTGAAGTCTATAGGAGCTATAGTTTAAAAACGGGAATTGTTCATTGTTAACGCCCCCGCAATCCCCTTTGGGGAATGAATTTCTTAAAATCTATTCATAGCTGACCTCTACATAGCAAAAGTAATATTCCTACCAAGTTTCACGTTTCTAAGTCTTATGGTTCCCGAGATTTCGTGGTGAGTGACTATATAGATGGGAATTCTTCGATTGTCATCGAAATTTTTAACTTTTTATCGGGCTTTTTTAAAATTTTCTTACATACAAAACTTTCTCCTGACAATTCTGAAGATAAAAAAAAGCCCAATTGGTCCAGCCGTTCTCCACTACCGTGAGTAGATTCTTAGCTGAATGTAAAAAACCATAATCCGTTTAATACACTCTGTTGAAATCCATGAAAACAAAAGAATCAAGAGAAAATGCTTATCTTTTGTTTTTATTAGCGGGATAAATGTTCATAAAAGTAAAACAGCAATAAAAAAATGAAGGAATGTTGGAATTCAAAAAATAGATAGCCATAAACCATCTAGGAAAAATTTCGCATCGAATGGTGGTAGTTTCATGTCGATACGATCAGTGGTTTAGGCGTGATTGAGCCTCAAACGAAGACCATTTTCATTATATATATATATAGAGATAGAGAAAGATTAATTTTAATATTTTTTAATTCCAGGGCAATTGTTGGGTCATATAGTTACGATATAGTAAAGGGAGAATTTGTAGTACCCGAGGCAAACAATTCGACAACTGAGATCAATATAACCGATATAATTCTTAGTAGTTCGACCAGCAGTCCTATTACCCAGGAAGATGTTATTAGGAAAAACGTGGGAAAGTCATTTAACTGGTGGTCACGCTCAAGACCGTCATCGAGGAATTTAACTAATCCTTTATTATTCATGGGAAATAAAGTTCCAAATCGTAGCACTGCAATAACCGAATAGTTATATATCCAGAACTTAATAATAATAAAACTTTTGTTTGTTGCCTTTCATTTAAGCGAGAACTCACTTAATACTATTAAATAAATCTATATATATAAAAGAAAGTTGTGTTAGTTACACCATTTATAACTGAAGAACGGCTGGAGCAATTTTTATGATATTTGATTTTTTGGATTCCTCTAAGACCGGAATAGGATAATAAGTATTAAAATATAACATTTATCAAAAAAAAATAACGATCCCCGGTACGGAGTTCGCCGGGACAGTTAGTAAATAAATAAATATACTACGACAATACACACATCGCCATCTAGCCCCAAAGTAAGCGTAGCTTGTGTTATGGGTACTACGATGACTGATGAATATTTTTATGAATATATACATAATTAGAATATACATGTAAACACCCAGACACTAAAAAACATTATTGCTCGTCACACAAACATTTTCCAGCAGTGGAAATCGAACCCACGGCCTTGGGCTCAGAAAGCAGGGTCGCTGCAAACTGCGCCAATCGGCCGTCAAGGAGTATTGTAATTATTCATCAATCCATTATCAGCTTACTATAGGGGACGGTACTGCTTTCAGAATGAATCTTTTAGGCCGTAGATCACTAAGTGCGGATTGGTAAATATTCGTCATCACCATCAACCAATTACCAGCCCACTACAGTGCACGGTTCTCCTTCCAGAATGAAGGGTTTAGGCCGTTCACCTCGGTGGCCCAGTGCGTAATAGTAGACTGCACACGCCTTGAGAACATTATGAACAACTCTCAGGTATGCAGGATCCCTCACGATGTTTTCCTTTACTGTTAAAGCAAGTGATATTTAATTTGTAAAATTAGAACGCACATATCTCCAAAAGTTAAAGGTGTGTGCCGGGGATCGAACTCGGTCCCCGGAAAAGGAAACCTTTCGCCACTGCACGGCTAGCATATGCAGGAGATAAAAATTATATCCCATGAGAAGGGATCAAATTTACGTGTCCACCTGCCAAAGCACGGCAACATGGTATAGGAGAAGAGTCAAGTATCCAGAAATAATACTACAAATATGCGATTATCAATAAATTACTTTTATTTGCCAAATCAGGTTGTATTTCCGATCAAGTTTCCAACTAAATAGGTAACTCCGAAACCACAAGCCATAATTGTAATCAAAAATATTACACGAAAGTACCTGAAAAAAATAAAAATAATGTGATCAGAATTGTGCTTCTTTTCTATTTTATGTAGACATTTTAATCATAACTATTCAACCATTACCATACGGCGAAAAAAGATTGTAAAATTTATTTAGTTTTTTTTCTGTAGATTCTGGATAAAATAAAAGGAAAACACAAAATACGAGTGTGATAATTTAAACTAAAAAGACTCGCGTGTTTAATATGTATAAGCCTAAAAGCGTTGTATCATATTACAACACTTAATTAAGGCTTATAATCCAACATATTAAATCAATTGAATCAAATCATATCTTAGGCAATTGTGATGAACAGTACTGTACGAGTTTAGTGTCTCAACAGGTGTAACTGTCGGCACTTTAGTGCGGAAACCAGCCCATTTGTAGCTTAAAAAAGCGAGTAAGGTCGCAAACAATTTCAAAAAAGATTCTACCATCAACCAAACCAAATCAAGTATTATGGTTAAACCCACCAAGTGAACTTAGATCGCCTTAGCACCTTTATTATGCTTTCTGTTTGTCGTCTAGTGTTGGCAAAGTCCCCAGAGTTGTCGATAACAAAATGTGAATTGGCAACCTTTTGCTCCAAAGGCATCTGACAACTTATTCTCTTCTTAGCAACCTTTTCTGAGAAGTCGCTTCTTTTACAAAGTCGCTCAAGTTGTTGATGGTCTTCACTGAAACAAATACAAAATACTAAATCATATTTTCAAATTATAGTCCATTTTTACTAACTTGTCTTATTATGTAAACAATGTTTTCATTAATAAGTAAGCCAAATTCAAATATAGTTTATAGCTCACCATACAACAGTAATGATTTTGTGCATAAAATTCAGCATCTTTCCAGTTTCGAAGAGCAATGGCACTTCCATGACAATGTAATTGTAGCCTGAGAAAAAATACACGATGGCCATTTTCATCATGGCAGTTTGTATTCTTGGGTGTGTGATCGCATTTAGCTTTTTTCGTTTCTCTATATCATTGAAGATCAGTTCTCCCAACTTCAATCTGTTGACTCTTCCATCAGCATATAAAACCTCTTTACCAAAGTAGTCTCTCAACTCTTTCCATGCTTTTGTACCAGGTTCTAAAACTAATAAAATAAATGGAAATAGAGCTGTAATCAATTTTATTTTAATATTAATTATATACATATTGTAACAAGGAAAGTTTTTTTGCTTCTTTGTACCTACTGAATAGGCTCAGAAAGTACTTGACCGATTTTAATCTTTTCGTCACCAAAAGAAAGCTTAAATCTCGAAATAACAAAGGATATAGTTTATTTACAAAAATTTGGAGATTTTTAAGAGAATTGCAATTATGTAACTCAAATTAGCAAAATATTGACAAAAAAATTCATTACTTTGCTTGCGTTGAGAAAACTATAGGTGATAAATTAAAATGATGTACTACATGAAGAACTCATTATAACCTACAAAGAAGTCAGCGAGGGAATATTTCATAGTTAAGACGCAACTGCAGCTTTTGTTTTCTTAAATTTTATTTGATGGAGTGTGTTACATTTGTATCCCAGAATTAGTGCTTATTCAAGTAAATAGTTTTATCATCAAGGATATCTATGTAGCTGTAATATAATTTATATTTCATTCAAATCAAACATTTAATTTAAAGATACTGTGAGTTTTAAAAATTAGGGGCTACAGCTAAGTAAAAGAGCTATGTTGTATGTATGTCTAGCTATGTTTAGAGATATACTTAATTATTTTTAAAAAGGTTAACTACACCTGATTCTTGTTTAAGAAACTTAAAAATATCTGTCAAACTACACATAAATGGAATGATATCTACAGAATAAGTATATCATCGTAAAACTATAAAATGATGTTGGAAAAGAGCAATCGCAGTGGAACCTGCCTTCTGAACCGGTGGTAGAGTCACTACAAACAGACTGACAAGATGTCTCAAAAGTGCTTATTAATTAGGCCTACTTGAAATAAATGAATTTTGAATTTTTTTATATCTTTTCCCTTAATTTAAAGGTTAAAAGCTGAAACTGATGTGCACTGAATTCTCCAAATTTGATCCTATTCCTTTACTGACTCCAGTTAATGTTGCTTACCCAGTGGAATCTAATGCTACTGCCACATATCTCTCAAATAATCTGTTCCTATGGGATGCTTTAAAAACAAGAACAAACACAGACAAAGTTATAGAAAACAGCTAGTATTGGTTAGTTATAACTTTGGAGCAGCAGCTTAACCCTCTACTATTCACTGATTCTTTTTACCTGTCCTGCATGGCTAGAGTAGGCAGTAGACAGATATAGAAATTATATCCCCCACTTATGTCCCCTGACATGGGATAAAGTTTACAAGTCCAAATTATGTCAAAGCATGTCATGCACAGAGAAGTTTAGCCCTGTTTATAATTAGATCTATATTTGATATTATTTCAACTGGTTTGTCAATACTCTTAAATTTGATTTGATAAAAATGTTGTCTTTGTCCATGGGAGAAAAATGTCTTATGCCTATGTTCATGTTATAAAAAATGGGAATAGCAATTATTGTGTTCTCACTAAGCAATGTGCAGATGACAAAACCATCATCCTCATATGTACAAAACAAGAAAACATAAAGTGGAATAATGCAAAAGGGTCTTAAAGTAATTGAATAGCATAGTAAACTCAAAGACAATATACAAGAAAAAATATTTGAGGAAGCTTCTTATCGAACAACAGTAACCAAAACTCTAACACTGGTTTAATACAGTGCATACCAGAATGGCTGTTTCTGGCAGACATAAGGAGCTCCTAATGCTTCAGGGTGCTTCCCATAAAACGCTCAGCGACTGAGGTGGCTTGCTAAGTTTTAGTACCTTGGCTGCCTGGAGTGACAGCAGGGAACTGCACCAATGGCCCTGCATCAAGGCCAAGGAACAGAAAAAGAATAACAGTGGATTACCTATTTATTTCTTACAAACAGGATAAGTTTTAATTAAATCTTGGTGGGTGTGGCACCTCAAGTCCTAGTGTTCTTTGAAAACTGTTTATATCATATTTGGACTATTCTATATATTATGCTATAATAAATATGAAAAATAATATTAACCTTGTCTGGCCACTTCATCCGCATCTATTACTGCAACACCGTTTTCGCGAAATATTGAGAGGACGGTGCTCTTTCCAGTTGCAAGACCTCCAGTTAGGCCGACAATAAACATTGCTCTATCAGTTTATTTGCTTTTATAACTAAATATTAGAAAAATACCAAAAATTACAGTATTTATAGAAATACCGGAACGCGACACCTACACTTATCAGAAACCCTACCATTTAACTCATTATCATATTTAACTCCATTCTAATGTTAATATTATTGCACTATTCATGCCTTAATCGATTCATTTTCTATTCACTTTTTATATTTTTATACGTCCGTTGATCATTGATAAAAATTATTAATGCAATCAAAAAAATAAACGGCCCATACACAGATAAGCCAAGAAGGTATACATTCAATTCAATTCTTGTTTATGGCTTTTGTCTGTGCCAACTGGGCACAAGGTACTTCGCCAATGTCTTGTAGGTGAAGAAGGCACGAAGGAGATTGATCGGTGAAACTAATGAAAAGTTAATTTTGAATTTGTACCAAGAAATAGTTGTTATTAGCTAGTTAGCTCTTTAACCTAAGGCAGCACAGACAACACATGCATATATATCTAACACGGATATTTTTTGTACATTATACTTTAATTTTATTACTTACTATATATTTACATAAAAATCTACCATAAGGACTGAAAACAAACATTAAAAAACATTTAACACTCAAAGGACGGGGGACTTTGGGAGGAAGAACGTCATAGAGGGGATAGGTAAGTTTGGGACAGTTAAAAATAATATGAGTTATAGTGCCCTCATCCAAGCCACACTCACAGATGGAGTTGTCCCTTATCCGGAGTTTGGCCAGATGTACAGGTGTGCTAGCATGACCAAGACGCAATCGGGAAATTGTGGATGAAGTCCAGCGATTTGTACTTCGAGAGTGACAAAACCAGGGTTGTCTTGGTATGTTTTGTTGGATGGTAGCGTAAAACTTACCCTTAACCAATTTGGAATCATTCCAAAAAATTTTCCAGGCTGTTTCCATATATGTTTTGGCAAGAGTACATAGGTCCTGCGATGAATTTTTAAAATGATCTAGAGAACCTGACTCAACAGCTGTTTTGGCACATGAGTCAGCAGTCTCGTTTCCTGGAATACCTGAGTGGCTTGGAATCCAAACCAGTAAGATGAATAGTCCTTTTTGATTGCAAGAGAGCAGAGCCTTCCGGATTTTTAAGATAATGGGAAATCGTGATTTGCTGCGAAAGGGGTTTTCTTTAATAGACATTAAACAGCTTAAAGAGTCAGTCAGAATAACCGTCTGTTGTACGTTATGGGACAGTGCAAACAGGATTGCTTCCAAAAGAGCAATGGCCTCTCCGGTAAACACAGAAGACTCGGGAGGGCATTTAAATTTTAAAACAATTCTGTAAACAGGAACCCAACATGCAGCACCAACACAACCTTCTGGAGACAGCTTTGAAGCATCAGTATATATAATAAGATGATTTGACCAATTTTGACTAATATGCTTTTCTAGTTTGATATTGGTATCTGGGGATCCTTTACTCAGACCTAGATCTGTGATGATGGAAGGGTTGTATATTAATGCTTTAAATGGGGTTGAATATAGTGGGTTGATTGTGAAAGATGTCAGGGGATTAGGAAGGCTGGTATACTTTAGGAAACTATCTAGCAAGTAGGAAGACGAGTTACGGGAGCAAGGTGCGTGTGATAGTTGACTTAGTCGGTGCCAAAGAGGATGGGATGACAGCTGTAACATCTTGCTGATAAAGCGGTCACATAGATATTGTCGACGGATGGATAGAGGAGGGTCAACGCATTCTACCTGCAAAGCATTAGTGGGGGAGGATTTCATTGCACCTAGAATAATTCTAAGGCATCTATACTGAATTTTATTAAACTTTTCAGCAGCTGATTTATTAAAAGGCTCTAAAACAAACATACAGTAATCCATGTGGCTACGTACTAAGGCATTATATAATAATTTTAAAGTATAGGGGTGAGCACCCCACCAAACTCCCGCTATTGCTCGTAGTACATTGATGCCTTTTTCACATTTTTTGATAATGTATTCAGAATGAGCAATTCCATTCAGTCGTGTGTCTAAATAAACACCTAAAAATTTAGCTTTAACTGCAAGATTGATTGCTTGACCTTCAAATGAGATGTTGAGGTTCGGGAGGTATCTCTTCCTTGTATATACCACTGCCTGACATTTGCCCACTGATAGGGACAAGCCATGGTCAGACAGCCACTGGCCTAGATAATACAAAGCAGAATTGATACGGAAGGTATACATAATTGCAAATTTGCAGAGCAAATCTGTCATATGTAAACAGTGTAATTATTGATTTGATTGACATTTGGCAGTATTTACAGAACAGAAAAATCATTTCATGTAGTTTCATATTGTATTGCACGGCAAAAAAGAGTAGAAATTAATAGGAGCGCCACTATCGCAAACTTATCGTGAATCTGACTGATACTTTTTTACATTTAGGGATCTAATTAATAAGCTGGATGTATATCTTATTACCAGATAAGCTTTACCACCAACTAGAAGAATAGCATATAATTGAGTAGGAAGTCTATAACTTTTATTTTTGGTAAACAAAACAAAAGTTTACAAATTTAAATAAACACAAGTGTACCTACAAATGTATAATTTGAAATAACTTTAAAAATAACTATGAAGGTCAAATATTATAACAATCATTTAATCATTTAATAATTAGAGCCCTAGATACATAGCTATGTATCAAAAGTATTCTGTCGAACTATTTTCTTGAAGTTAGCCACTCAAAGTTGCTAGATTCAAAAAATGGTTGCGATAGTGACGTCTCTACTCTTTTTTTTTGCCAGTTTCAATAAAGTTATGAATACTTAGCCATCTCGTTCACTCTTACAGTTATGTTATAGAAGGGAAAAAGAGTTAACGCTATATTTAAAACTTCGAACTTTATTTCATGGCAGATTTGCACAATTAATGTATAACTAGATTTTGTATAGAATTATGTTTCCTCTCTATGTTTATATAACTCAATACCTATATACTCTTTGCCCTTCATTTTATAGGTATCTGTTTATTTTGGAGTTTACGTTCTACATTTGGTTAAAAATAGTGAAGTTAAACATACATATTTTTTATCTTACAAAATTCATCGTATCCTTGAACTAATTCTATATTAATAAATACAAAGAAACGCATTTTTTTTGTTACAAATGATTTCAATAACATTAAATTTTATAGTGATGAATATCCTTTGTATAAATTCACGAAGTCATTTCTCATGAAAGTTTTTTACGTTTCTGGGCCAAAGTCAAGAATGTGTAGGCAAGAAGTAGTCTCTATATAGAATATTAAGACGTAGAAACATAAAGCAATAATTAATTTTAAAGATATTGTGTAAAAATGACACACTACAGGCGTGATATTACATATAGTGCTCTGGATAATGAGTTGACACCACCACTAGCCAGATCTGCGGAAAACACCAATTCTCCGACGATGATAACTCTCGACCAAGAGCACGATGATACGACTAATGTTATCATACACAAAGTACCTCAAACTAAAGGTAAACTCATTTGAAAATAACTCTAATTATTCAGTCTTTGTTTCAAAATATTATGTTTTTAAATTTTAAATCAAAACAAAGAGAATATTGATGGTGTCATCGCAGAAGTAAAGAATAATTGCACTTTTTAACATTTATTCATATTATAATTTTTTTTTGTTTTAGGGGGATGGACACATATTAAGGATCTGGACTCATTTTTTACAAGAATGTATAGATATTATGTGAGAGGTGGATTCTACCCCATGATTATGGCAGACTTATTTTACTTGATACAGTTTATTTTTATTGTGTGGTTCTCAACATTCTTAATACACTGTGTAGACTATCCAAGGTTATTTAGGAATGATCCAAAAGCAAATAGAAGTGAAAAACTAAGTTTGAATGATGTAATTTTTCCTACATCTGTATGCGTGAGCCGTATATCTTGGACTTGGTAAGAATTAGCATCTTATAAATTTTAAAATTAATTATTTCCTGCATCTATTTAGACTTTTGTTATATAATCCAAATACATATGGTTCAGAAATTAGTTTATCCTCTAGCCAAATTTATTTAAGAGAAGAGTACCTGTGGAAAGGTAACAGACAGATTAACATACTTATCTGTGGATAAGGATGTTAATCTGTCTGTTACCTTAAGAGTCACATTTACTCCTGATATTAAAAATAAAGAATTATGTGTCCCTCAGTTTTTGTAAATTCTACCTTTAAAAGGGTTAAATCCCTACTAATATTATAAATGTGAATGTAAGTTTGTTTGTAACGCTTTCATGCAAAAACTACTAAACGATCATCACAAAACTTTGTACACATATTCCTGAAGGTATTAAAAGTAATATAGGATGCTTTTTATCCTGAAATTAAGCTCACTTCGCTTGGAAGAGGGGATGAAGGTGTTTGACGATTTTACACCAGGCTTAGCTATCCTAAATACATAAGTGCTGCCACATTTATGAGGCACATGTCTTTCGAAAAACAAAAACAAAAGCAAACAAAGTCGTCGCCAACAGCTAGTAAGGGATAAAAGATTATAATAAAATCCTGCATTTTGCAATATGTATCCATGGTATGCTTGTTTCGTGGGCTATTGGCTTAAAATAAAGAAATACATTTTTCACAATAATGTTCTGTTTCAAAACGGCTGGGCTGAACTTGATGAAATTTTTTGTGTTTGCAAGAGTGAATTCTTGGATGGTCTAGATCAGGATTGGACCCAGCCGATATACAAAAGCAGATACAGGATTTTATTATATTTTTGGGGCAGGACAATGGCAAACCTGTCTATCATTATCATCATATAAACCCATTACTGGCCTACTACAGGGCAAAAGTCTCTTCCCACAATGAGAAGGGGAAAGGCTAGAGTCCACCATGCTGCCCAGTGTGCATTGGTGGACTTCACAAGCCATTGAGAACATTATGGAGAACTCTCATGCATGTAGTTTACCTCACAATGTATGTCTTAACTGTTAAAGCAAGTGATATTTTAGTGGTACTTTAATTCCTTATAACACACATAACTTAGGATAACTAGTGGTGTCTGCTAAGGTTTAAACTCAAAACTGAAGCGGGAGTAGGCCCAATGGGCACTCACTGGTACTATCCTGCCCATAGTAGATTATATTATGTAACAATAAGGCTATTATATGTTTTGTTTATTTACAGGTGGTGTCTTATAACACTCTGCTCAATAATTTGGTTAATGAGATTAGCCATATCATTTTATCATTTATTTTATGCATATGACACAAAGTTATTTTATAATAATGCATTAAAAATTAAAGAGGTATGTTCAAGGTTTCTGGCCTTCTATGCTACATGAAATCTTTTTTGCATGTTAACTCAACCAATATACTTTAATTACGTGCAGTGTACTTTTGCACTAACTCATGACTCATTTTAATTGATGCATATTCAGCAATATGGTCTTATTTATATTTACGGCGAAAAAAAGACGTCAGCACATATATAAGAGTATGTTACTAGCTGACTAACTTCTTACTTCTTTGACAGCGTTTAGTAAGGTTTTAACTAATCTTGTGGTAACTTTTCGGTTTCCTGGGTGAAACAGTAGCCTATGTCATCACAACTATATGCCAAAAAAAAAGTTGGCTGTAAGTTAAGGTGTAGAAGAACGACAAACGAACAAACTCTTTCGCATTAACAAAATTAGTGAGGTTTATGTGTCTTTGAAAATAGGAGATGAATGAGTGAATCCTCTTTCATAGGAGAGAAGGATCAGGGATTTAAGGGCTGAGACCATTAAATAAATAGCCTTTAGTAGTCTACTGCTGGACTAAAAGCCTTTCCCAATGGAAGGGTTTGCCCGTAATCACTACGCTTTTTTTGATTGATTGATTGCTTGATTGCTTGGATGTTGATAGTAGCATAGAGGCTCCCGTAGAGTGGCCTCTTGCGACACCCACAGTAACTTGACCTTAGACTATTCACTTGTGTTCCGATGCAGATTTTGTTTTTTGTTTGTTTGGAAATTTCTGGAAGATAACCCCAATACCTCATACCTAATAATGCTAACTACTAGATCATTGAAGTTGTTATCTTAGGTTACTCACATGGGTATATTTATTTATTGTCAAAACTAGTTATAACATTTATAACAACAGTCCAGAGAAATTCCCGTGTAAGGTACGTTTTTAGGGATCCCCTCAATAATACTGTGTCTATCCGTCTGCCTGTCTGTCTGTCTCACCAGGCTGTATGTCATGAACTTCATGAATATGTGATAGTTTTAACAAATGATGTATTTCTGTTGCCGCTATGACGACAAATACGATGAAACAGAATGAAATAAATGTTTGAGGTTTTTCCATTAAAACAGACAGAGGTTTTATAGATAACGGTACAGAACCCTTTGTGCGCGAGTCCGACTCGCACTTGGCCGGTTTTTATCATTATTTATTGTTGATTTGTTAAACAAATCGTATTAAATAGCTGTAAAATTTTTAGCACTGTTTCTACCGCCACTATATCTCGTGTTGTTTGGCTATTTAATTACATATTACAATTATGTAATTTTTCGCAGTGCGATTTAGCGTGGGTCAACTGGTCGGCAGTACAGGAAAAAGTAAGAGAAGCCCAGGCGGAACATCACATGTGTGTCCACAAGCAGGAAATCAATGAATTAGATATTTACCACCGAATACTCAGGTATTTATATTAGCATTTACTGACCATTTGCGAATTATTCAATCAAATGTTTGATGCTTATACAACATCTAACGGAATACCGAAATACTGTTGAATGAGTTGGTGCATAAGTATATTTCACCTCAATCACCCTGTAAAATTACTAAATCAAAAGAAGCATATTTATTTTTACATACAAACTAATTCAAAACATTCTCGGTGTTTACTTATGACAACCCTATTGAAGATAAAAGACCGACACGTGCATAGTATACGCTACGCAACGCGTACCTAATAAAGTGACCGGAGTCACTTGATTTTAATTTTGCATGCGATGTTAGGGCTGTATCTAGTTTCTTACAGTGAATACTATGGCAATGGTTTACTCAAAAACTGAGCGTTTCGGCTCTTGTCTTAAATACGGTAAATAATGTACCTCTATAGCTCCTGAAGTATTATTTCGGTTTTCATTTACACGTTGTATAAATAAAATTGCTCTGGCGAATTTACTATTGTCTTTGTAAGATGTTACATCCAATATTACAGCAATAACTTTTGTTCTTTAAAAATGTATTTTCCAATAAGACCACTATTACCACTTAATATTCAAACGATGTGGTCTAAAGTGTCTGCACACCAGTCCTGGAATGCAGAAATGAATGGTGAGGCTTGGGGATATATTTTATTACATTATGTAACATGAGTAAAAAGATACATATTCAGAGATGTTCTTTTACTAAGGTACTTGTATTGGCTAAAGATCTGAATCGTTAATAACAAACCAGATATTTCTCTGCGAAAACCCTTTATTTTTATAATTCATTAATTTTTCTTCGTCAGTACAACAAAAAAAAAAGTTGGAATGAAACATATTTATTTACAACCTTTTAAATTTTACGCACCTTGCACTAGTAACTCTATGATTACGATGCCTCTAGCCCTTTGGCAATGTGTTTTTTTCAATCTCAATAAAACATCGGTCAAACATTATCATTAAAGATGTTTATTAAACTAAGACTTTATAATCTAAGGCTAATCAATTATTTGAATTTGTGGATTTCACATATTATCTCAAAAACATTTCCATGTGCGTATCGTAATCAAATAGTTATGTAAATTCTAATCATATTATTATTTATATGCCACTTGCCTTGCCCAGTTTCGCATGACTTACACTACTCAACCAATCTACAGGTTAAAAATTTATCTGGTGTGTACTATTTGTATATTATAATATACATAATATTATTCATAAAAATATTCATCAGTAATCTTAGTACCCATACCAAAAGCTATGTTTACTTTGGGGCAATGGCGATGTGTGTCGTATTATAAGGTAAGGTTTTTACGAACCTCGTGTACCAGAAAACAGTGGCACATGAATTTCCCAACAATGCTTATCGTCAGTCATCATCATCATGACCATATCATACTATTACCGGCCCACTACAGGGCTCGGGTCTCCTCCCACGATGAAAAGGGGTTTAGCCTGTAGTCCACCTCGCTGGCCTAGTGCGGATTAGTGGATGCGCAACATGGTCACTCGAAAGGCTAAAGTACTTAACCGCCAAATTGGGAATCTTTGAATCAGACATTTTTTCTAAATCGATGTATCCAGTATTAGTACCATTGCAATCTAAGCAGTTTTATGGCGATTTTGTAACACATTTCGGTATTTTTTACTCATAAATATTATTATTATTACTAACTCTATTGATTTACCACCAATTCGCACTGTGCCAGCGTGGTGGTCTACGGCTTTAACCCCTTCTCATTGTGGGAGGAGACCCGAGCCCTGTTGGGACCGGTAAGGTGTTGATATGATGATGATGATGATATTGATTTAAAAATTTGCTTTTGTGCCGTTTGTCAAAAAAATTTATATTCTGGGAATTCAAGGATGCAGTGGGTGGTTTTTATTGCGTATATAAAAATAAAATAAATTTTTGTAATTGTGACTCTTATTGAGTAGTCGGCGGGCTATCACCATATTAGCTTTCTGCGAAAAGCACATAAGTATTCCTAGTAAACATTATGGACTGTAAGTGATCAATCGACAGTTTATTTTTGTTGTGGATGCTGCAAAGTGACATTAAGTGAATGTTGCTTTGCCACGCAAAAATGTTTTTTTAAGTAAATAAGTAAGATAATATTGTCCCCATTGATTATCATCAATCAATTACTTTATAAGATTTTATAGCTCATACGGCTGAATCTGGAAAGTATAAACTTTGTGAGTATATATTTTGAGCTACCTGCAGATGTAAAAATAATAAGTTAAGTTAAAAATTTGTATGAAAGTCCGACATTATTCATGTTATATCATTGATATTTGTTTGTCTATCTTCCTTTCTGCATACGTGTTTGAACGGGCTTATCTTTTTAAACGGTTACACTATATGGAACTAAAGCCATTTCAGCACTTCTAGCCCCTTTCTATAAACTAGTTGCGCTCAAAATGTGCTCTAGTACCTTATACCAAATTCATACTCGACGGCAGGTTATACAGAAGATCGAAGAGAGAACCGCTCACGTTGGAGATTGTCGATTAAGAGAAAGTCTTTGGTACGGCGGTATCTTGGCCACCGCTGAGTTGTTAGTACGAAAAACTCGGTCTTCAAGTACAAGGCCAAAAGAGCTGCAGCGAGGAATACAACAGAGGTATTTAATATCCCCAAAGATGTTTTTTCACGGCGTTGGAAAACGGCGGGACACTTATAGTGGATCATGTCAGATAGATTTTCAATTTCCAGAAAGGGGTCAACCGTCAAATTCTATGCAGTTAGGGAATGTTTAGGATACGTCGTGACATCCAGTGCCTGAAACCAGTAAACATTGCGTGTTAACAGCGATGACTTATGACTATGAAATGTAGTCGCTAACTATGGGTTTCAAGAAGATCAGAGCTAATTAGTGAGTGATGAATTAAGCTAAGCTTGAAGTATCTCTAAGACATAAAATTGGAAATAACGAGATCTGAATTACGAGATGTGTAGAAAAACCAAAGTTATCGCCAAGAATAGTTCAGTTAAAATTGCAATGGGGAAGCCACGGAGCTCGGATAACAAAAATTGCTGGAATGGCGACCCCGCACCGGTTATGCAGCGTAGGTAGATGCACAGACTGACTGGGTGAACAGATGAAATCAAACGAACTACTGAAAGCAAGCGACACAAGACCGTGGAACTTGGTAAATGTCCATGTGGTTATATTATAATTTTGATGAACACAGCCGTTAAATCTGAAAATCCTAAAGGGAGTTGGATGATTATATGAGAGTTCAATTTTTGAGAAGTTGGGGGCTTTAGAGTTCAGAAGGTTTTAGAGGGTTGTTAACTGCTACCAAAGGGAGTCACTAAAATCCACATAAATGGGGTTTGGAAGAACATAAAAATTCCACGTTTTCGAAGTCTTACTATTTTAGTTTCAATTGTTTTGGCATTCAAATCTGCTGTTAGATTATTTTTAAATAAAGTATTTTTTAGAAAAAAACAATCTTTAAGGGTGCAGAATAAGGGATGCAAGTTGCGCAATGGCTTGATTTTTTTAACGTCTTGGAAAGTGTACTTCGATGAAATCGCGGGCGATCATTGGTTGTAGTAGTAACGTTATTTCCATATATCTAATGATTAATTTTAGATCTTTTTGTGTAATGGATAATTAAGTACATAATGTATTATTGATTTTTACGTCGTCTACTCTATGAATACGCATCGAGTTATTGGGCTAAAATCCGATCACAAATTAAAAAGATACGTATTTTTTTCTTTAAAAAAAACTTGAAATGTGGCATCTCGAAATAGTGTATTTTCCAGTGACGCTATACTTTTTATGCTAGAATAGATTTTACACTAGCATACTACACATAATAGGTGCAGAACTGAGATATTTCCAACAGTTTTAAGTAGATCATTGGTTCTAGATCCTAAAATAAACCAGATAACACTTAATTTTAGCATTACCCATGTCTTAAGCCAAAAAAACATTTATAAAATCACTTTTATCTGGAAGCTGTGCACCATGAATCATTTTAGTTATAGAGCAAATTTTAGAGCAACTTAGTGTAAATAAACCATAAAAGAAGTAAATAAATCCATCCACTTGCATGGTTTATTATACTATTATTATTTACAAATAATTTTATTTTGATCAAATATTTTTATTCGTCTTTGCGTAAAAAAGTACAGCCAAAGGTTGATTAAACAGGATGACTATGCAGTTTATTTCAATTAAAAAATTGGTTCTTTCTTCTATCGTACAAACGCTGCGCGGATCCGGGATATGAGTGCAGAGCCTAGCTGAATGAAAAAAAGTCGTGTGAAGTTTTGTAGGAGGGCGTTGTATCTTTCTTCTGTTACGTTGCGTTTTTTGATTTGCTATGTATATCAAAAGTCTTGTCCGTCAACCCTCAGTGAAGAGGCCTCAGCCTAGCAGTATGCCTCAATAGTATGCTAATAACAACTAAACCACAATGCATTTTATTGATAAGAATGATCTGATTCTACACCTAGGACTGGCTTAAAACGAAGGAATTCAACAGGAAAAGAGCAGGAACTGTCAACGGTATAGACACATTCAATTGTAATAGTTTTAGCAACGGCTTTCAGCACATATACGTAATTATGTATTCTGCTTTTTATAGCCTATTTGGTTCGCTTTTAAATATTTTATTTTTTGTGCGCGTTCTAGGATTCTGTGTGTTATTATTCTAAGTCTACTTATAATATTTAAGGTTTAAGTTCTTTACTCGGTTACTGGAATGATCTTTCTCTATATTTAGGTTTTTTTTGTGATTATTTACTTTTACATTACTACTTAAATGAAATATATGATGTATATTGTTTTTTTTTGTTATTATAGCTATTAACTTTTACTAAATAATATACATATATATTTATTTTGATTTGAAACCATACATCATTTGTTTGACGATAGGTTTATCCACATTATTTTTTTTATTCTCAGCAGCTGCTTTACTAACAACATTTTATAATTAACAATCATTTTTCTATCTTGGGAGATGAGAGCGAAGCTTTCTAGTGGGAGGCTTCGGCCGTGGCTAGTTACCCTACTGATAAAGTCGTGCCTGGCACGTGCCGCGTAGAAACCGATTACATGCCATCATACCGGGTATGATGTAGCCATCTCAGACTGTAACATAACTTTTTACTAGGTGATAGCAGTCAAGTGGCTAACTTGTAGTGGCATAAATAGAAGCTGACTGCGTCATTCCTTCTAATATAAGTATCTTTAATCATAAATTTAAAACCAGCTTACAGTACAAAGTGTGACATTGCTGCTGATATTGTGTGGTACATCATTTACATACACCAAAAATAGATACTGTTTGGCCCTCTATTGATCTACTAGATAATATTCAAATTGCGTTTCCAATGCAACATAATAACAACTGAGTATTATGTATGTACTAAATAAGGTCAACCTGTATGCGGCGATATTGCAAAATTGATAATTAAATGACAATTGATCCAATTTCATGACAGTAATGCACATATAAATTTCCGATATCTTATTTTATTTTATACACATCCCCAGGTCATAATATTTTTACATATTTATTTTATGTGTAACTGACGTAATAAGTATTTAATTAATTAGATTAGCTTCTATTTCCTTTAACAACATGAACTTTTAAGTCGTTTGCGTACTACCGGAAAACCCGCAAAGACCTGCGAAAGTTGGAATCGCGTGCTATTCATTTTTCACATACAAAAAAATTGCATAACGCTAGCTTTAGCATTAGCATTAGCATTTTCCATAGCTCACTGTTGCCCGTCCCTCCGGTGGCTTTGCGGCTCTTGCGGTAGTCTGCGATAAATTTGACTGTGCTATTTTTTTAAATTAATGAATGTTATAACTAAGCATAACAAGCATAATGCGATATGATATGTGTTTCCTTCCTATTTTCCTCCGACATGATAGGAGACTGTTCTAAGTCAGTACTTCCTATTTAGATCAGTTATTGTTTTTGCTCTGCGTTGTTTATTCTCATCTCCAACTGCCCCTCGTTGGTCTAGTGGTCAGAATGTTCGACTGCAGATCACAAGGGTCCTGGGTTCGATTCTCGGGTCGGGCCAGTTAAAAGATTTTCTATCTAGAAATTCTTAGTACCAGTTCTGATTTGGGAAATTGGCGGTAATTCGCCGCCGTGCCTCGAAGAGCACGTTAACCTGTCAGGCCTGGCTTGATCTTTGTCCGAATTGAAATGCGTAGTAGCCATTATTTATACCTAATATTATGATAAACATAATACTTATTTTACTGTGACTACGTGTTAGTTATATTTTATTATAATTATTTTTTGGTTTTCTGTTTTTTATGCTTATAGTTAATAATTTTTTTTTATTATTTTTTATGATGATTACTCATGGATTTTATTTCATAATCATGACTTCTATTTTCAGGTGTTATTCTTAATCTCATCGCTATCTCTAGGTATTATTTTTCCCTTCCGAACCTCGGTAAATTTTTTTGCAAGTGTTTTGATCTTCGTTAGTATTTAGATCATATTTCCATTTAGGACGGTCTTGATACTGAAGGTAATTAAAGACACCTCTTGTGTCCTGTTAAAATTTGTACAGCAGTGGACGTTGGTTTGACGTTTCGAATTATTTTTTAGTCTACTCTAAAGTCGGGCAGAAATATTTATTCTAGCTATTTATCCTGTGTTTTGTCGGGTAACTCGTTTGGCGTATGAAAGTGGGCGTTATATGTAATCTGTCGCTGTTCTTTTGTTAAGAGCTGCTGTCTTTGTGAGTTCTTCAGCTCCTTGATTTCCTTCTATACCCGAGTGGAATTTTATCTAAAACATTTCTAGTTCTATTTCCTGGTTATGAATTTGCGATATGTTATCCCTAAATAATGCGACGATTTTGCAAGCGTTGGGCACAATTTAATCGCAAAGTACAATTTAAAGTAACAATTGATTATTTGTGAATTGTAAAATATAAATTGAAAATTCATTAATTAACTCATTAATTAATTGTTAGTTGTTCCTGCAATTAAACTTTCATTAAATTTAAATAGAATAGAAGATGGAGGAGTGGCATAGGGTAGTGCTTTGTTTTCATCGTTGCAGTTATTAGGGATGACTTATGTCCAGCGGCCGACGTGATTACGCCCATATGATGTTGTGCATACTGCAAAGCAAAATGATTATTAATTATTACTTTTTATAGTTTCCTGCAACTATTATATTCAAATATTACGTGCATTATTTTAATTCTATCTTACAATTAACATAACTAAATTTAAATAGATAAATTTCAATTAAATTAATTTTGCAATTATGTTTTTAGTCAATCAATACGATGATTAAAATATTAATTGATTAATGCCCTAATAAATCATTGCTTTGCAGTATCTACCTGCCCAACGTCAACTGTATTGATCTCGGTTTCTCTCCTTCCATTCACACTAAAATTGCTGCTGCTATCTGTCCTAAATCTTAATTACTTGTACTTGTAGATACTTTTCCACTGTTTGAGGTACCAAGTCTTCAAAGCAGAAGAAACCAATGCCAATATTTCTGTTCGATTCATACAAGAGAGCTTGTTCGGTACTCTAAGATCTGAAGGAATGGGGCGAGCCAGGAGTAGTGACACTATTCTCTCCCTCTTTTAATCGTATTTAAGTGCTTTAGCCAACGCCGTCTTTTATTCAGCTGGTGTCCTTTTTCTCTTTGATTTTGTCTTTATTAGTCTTATAGTGCATCCATAGTACAAAGTCGTATAGCATCAGATTTAGTTTAGGTATTAAATACTATTTTAATTTCGATGCGAGAATTTTTCTTGGATTTTACCTAGCACATACAAAAGTTATTCCTCGGTCCAGTTTCTCTTCCCCGGTTTTTCTAAGCACTCAGACTTCTGCTATTTTTTCTTTCAGCAACTTTCTGGCCCGACCAAGGAATCTATATTATACTTAATATTTATATCGTTGTTTGCAATTTTTATAAAGTAATTTGAAATAACCAGTTTTAATGAGGTGTTATGCTGAGTCTTTTGTTCTAATAAAATATGATATATGTACTTATTGTAATCTAGGACAAGATACTTAAATATGTTTAGCATTTTGTTGTGTAATAGTACGGAAATTTTGTCAATTGTACGTAATTAAACTGCACTACGATTTATAATTTGAAGGTCTTACGGCGCGAAAGACCTTCAAATTATAATATATTCGGGTTTAGATGTTTTATTTATTTTAGGTTCTCCGTAGTTCAAGCTTTGGAGAAATATACAATCAACAAGATGGGCCACATTTTACTGAAAAGATTGGCGAAGTGCGAGTCGCTCTCTCGCTCATCAAGGATTCCGTATCATTGAGAAATTTATTAACATTAATTTAATAAATATTTATACCTCCGTCTCAAAAATATATATACTATTGCAATAATATTCCATGACATTGCTAAGTTTGTTTGTAAAAGATTTATATAAAAATATTGTGCTAGGTAAAAAAAAAATAGTTTTAATTTTTCTGTAAATTATATTACATACCCTTTGTATGAACTTAATTCATTTCCAATTTTTCGCTTTGTAAACTTTGGCAAAAGTGTTAATGGTAATTTTAAATGTCCATAATAAATAATGAACAATTTAAAAATAAATTCAGTTTGTAATAATAAATAAAATAAAATTTTGAAAAATATGTATCAAGGCATTTACTGCATCTCAGTTCTTTTCCTTGGTGGTTAGCTCACTTAGGTAGGTCGAAGGTATATATATTTATAAAGAACCATCTATATCATCAAAATAGATAGATGATGATAGCATCATCTATCTATTTTGAAGAGATCATTGTAGAAAATGATGGTTTTGTATGCAAAGAAATTCTATAATATAAGCTCAGCGATTAAATTAAGTAAACGAATTTATAAAAGCACACATTTGTTTTTAGATTTAACAATTATATGGTGGCAATGGTCAACAAGAATTTAATACCACTGCAAATACAAGTGCCATTCATTGGAGATTTTCATTATCTGTCAAGGGGATTGAAGTGGAATTTGGAGTTCCTGTTATTTTGTAAGTAGATTTTCCTTTTTCTTGTTTGGTATGTAGTATGTAGATCTGTTTTATTACTATTCAGTTTTTATTAAATCTTGTACGGTCTTGTTCAAGCTTACTTGGATAAGCTTTTGTTTAATTTTCATAACAAATAGATGATGCGATCTTAGATGGTAGAAGGTGTCCTGTGAAGATCATAGCATTTATATTAAACACATACCCTTAATCGGTTTATTTCCTTTTTCTTTTATTACATTTCCAATTTGACGGCCGGGCATAGAACCTGGGACCTCTTACTTATAAGACCACAGCTTTCACCATTGTGCCGGGGAGGTAAAAAAGTAGGTGAGACCGAGATACAAAATATAGGAATGAATTAGCTAGGACCCTTTAAAGAAGATATATCTATAATTAAGAGTCATTTTTCAGTTTTTTTTAAAGATATATGTTTATGTTTATGTATATATTATGTTTTAGTTATAGCTCTACACCACAATTTTGGCACGTGCAGCTAGCACGTGCTAAAATTTATATCGAGTGTCATAATTCTTATGTATCATATTTGTCGCTTTCTAATTGTGTTGTAGTGGAATGAACAACAATTGCGCACTTGAGCAAATGCGTTGCACATATACATGTTAGATTTCTAAAAAAAAGATAACATGAAATATTAATCATCATCATCATCATCATATTAGCCCACTACCGGCCCACTACAGGGCACAGGTCGCCTCCCACAATGAGAGAAGTTAAGGCCGTAGCCCACGCGGGCCCAGTGCGGATTGGTGAACTGCATACGCCTTTGGTTTAGGATTGAATGTACAGTTAGACTTTGGTTGTTATATTGTATTACAGTAAAGTGTTTTAGGAATTTTACATACATTTATTATATACACACCATTATAAGATAGGTACGCATTTGTTTTATGATTATTTTAATTACTTTACGTTACTTTACTTGTACATGTACCTGCATTCATGCATGGATTAAATTTATTTATGATAAATAAATAAATAAATTTAATGAATGCATCTAAATATAAACAGTACTGTAACATTCTACAGTGACATGACTCTTAGTCAAAAGAAGTTATGTGGATTCTTTGTTGAATATATTTTATTGGGTATTTCATTGGCCCAACTAAATAACCGTTATATAATATATCAGTAAATTGGTAAATTAAAAAAAATATATATAAATTGCGGGATGTGACGGCGGTTACCGAATTTTGAAGTGATTACCGCCGAAGTTCTGCACCAAAGTTTCCATCAGTGTATTGGTTGGTTCAGGGGCCTTACTCCCATCGCTTTTAACAGTATTATTATAAAATTGCTGACGTCTAAATACAATCCATATTTCTATGATGTCAAGGAATGATAAATAAACTTTTAAAGCTATGATAGAAGGGCCCTTGAACAGTAGGTATTAACAGCTTACGTTAATAACACGTATTTGTAGAAGATAACCTCTGCAAATACGTCAAACACATTCACACGTCGTGTTGATAATGTGAATGCGATTTGCTTGGAAAGCTAGATTTATGCCAACATACAATAATTTTCGTGCTATTAATGTGAAGCGGTGATATCCTAGTAAGCTTTCCTAAGACACATTGGCACTTATCCTAGAAACATTGGCTTTACTTTCGGGGGGCTAAGTTCGAATCCCGGCACGTTTTCTAAAGTAAAACCTCTTGAGGAAACCTGCATGCCTGAGAGTTCTATATAATGTTCGCAAAGACGTGTGAAGTCGATCAATTCACATTTCGGCCAGCATGGTAGACAACGGCCAAATCCTTATAGTGGGCAGGTAACGGGTTGCTGATGACGATGATAATTGTGAGTGTGTTCTAACAGATAGTCCGTGGAGCCCTTGGGAAAATTGTTGGCAGCTTCGTACGGCTTATAAGGATCACTCGAAACGTATGCTCCTCGCTAAGCAACTGGAAAGGCAGATTGTGCTGCTGGCCTTGATCAATTTAGTCCTTGCACCGCTCATACAGGCTTGGCAGATTCTGTATTTCTTCTTCAACTATGCTGAGGTTTGTTAAATTAATTAACGTAATGTTATCGTGTTTATAGCTGTAGATTCGGGGGCTTCATTCACCGCATCGCTAGAATGGTTATGAGGCATGTTTCACTCTGTGGAAAGGACAAAACTCTATCTCCCCTCTTTCTTTACCAACTCTCCGAGCATTGGCAAACGTGTGGAAACAATATCCAAATAATATAATATAAGTTTTTTATCACTAATATTTGACGACCTCCCCGGCGCAAGGGTGAGCGCTGTGAATTTAAGTAGGAGGTCTCAGGTTCAATTCCAGGTAGGGGCAATTTGGGAATTTATAATTTCTGAATTTTCCCTGGTTTGGTATGGTGGGAGGCTTTGGCCGTGACTAGTTACCATCCTACCGACAAAGAAGTGCCGCTAAGGGATTTAGTGTTCCGGCGCGATTAGGGGTATGACCATCATACTGCTTAACAGGTTCGCCCGCTACCATCTTAGACTGCAACACCACCTACCAGCAGGTGTGGTTGCAGTCAAGGGCTAACTTGTAGTGGAATAAAATAAAAAAAAAAAACAAAAGTGTAAAAAAACGGGGGTAAACATCACATTCACATATAGGTGGATACGTAAATATTAACCTTTGACAGGGAATATAATTTTTATCTCATGCCTATATTAGCTCTGCTGAGTGACGTAATCTTGCGATAGAAACCTGTCCTCCTTGAATATAATATAAACATTTAACGAGCGAGCAAGGTCTAACCAAAAAAAATCAACAACTCATTCATAAGAAATGACCAAACGATTGATCGTTCGACGTTAAAATAAGTGTACATTTTTATTTTCCTTTTTAGTATTAATTTAGAACTGTGCGATGTTACTTGACGGCGTGGTTTATACAAAATGTTGTATTACACCAAATGGAGCAACCATCGATAAAAAAAAATTAAGCTTACAAATGTTACGCTAATCATACATACAGCACTTACTACATAAGAATATTGTTTGATTTTCCAATCTTGAAGCCAAGCTTAGATTTTAAGATTGGAAAATCCAAAATATTTGAATTATGCGCTTAAAATAAGAACTGCGTGACGACTTACTTTATTATTTATTTACTTGAATACGTCATTGATTACCTTTATTATGCGACGTTTACTACGCGTCAAGGTATTAACGCCACAAATATAATAGCACTATCGCCTATCTCAATACACCTACTAGGCAATGATAAAACGTTTCTAACCTACTTAATTTTTAGGATTTTATATGATAACAATTAATCGTTTTATATGTTTTTTAAAATTAGCATCGGAATTGTGTATCTTTAAATCTGCATTTAATAGAGCATTTTCACGTAAATAACACAAACGGGTTTAATTTTGTATATTGAAGATATTTTAAAACTTCACTATATAATCGAACTAAAGCTACATTCTTCGTTAAGCTTCTCTATCTGAGTGTCTATATCAGAGACGCGCATCATTACGGAACTACTGAATCAATTCAAAGGAAACTTGACGTGATTTGGTAGGATTTCTAGAGTTCACGCTGAATTAAAAAAAAAAAAGCAAAGTAGTGGGTGCTCGTTAACCCCTTATGATTATAGGGTCCCCGTCGTAAAGTATGATTACGCAGCGTTTGCTCACGTCGGTCAAGCTCCAAAGAGAATTTCCAACCACCCGGGAGATATAACTTTGTATTCCCCCACTCTAATATTCCGATGTGACGGCAGATCCGACACGACCGGAAAGAGATTAAGCACGGGTCCGACCGCATAAATGAGGGTGTAGCACCGTCAAATTCCAAACTCCGAGCTTGTGCAAAGAATTTCTTGATAGAAAAACCCAAAACTATTTAGTTCAACTAATAGCATCTTTTAAATGCCATAGCGTGATAAAACACTCCAACTTACTCTTGTTTTTTATAGCATAGTCAGTGACTTGAAATACAAAATTCAAATTTTTTTATTCATGTAGACCTTATTACAGGCACTTATGCAGCGTTCATACATTTAACATGTTACACTAATGTTAGTGATGGTGATAACTGCATTCGTTAACTTAAAACTAAAGCTAGGAGGGTTCTAAACGCGCCCTGGTCTAAGAAGAGCCCACCAACTTAGCCAGGTTTTTTCTTTTGTTATCACCATCTCTTGTGACTTCATAGCTAGCTTTCATTGTGTTACGGAGTATTATTTGTTGTTACAGCTAATAAAACGTTCGCCTGGATCGCTAGGGCTCCGAACTTGGTCGCTATACGCGCGTGTTACGTTGCGTCATTTCAACGAGCTGGAACATGAACTAAGGGACCGACTTAACCGCGCCCACAAGCCCGCCACCAAATATCTAGCCAGCTTCAGTTCACCCATCACCGCAGTCATTGCCAAGTAAGTAGTTTATAGTGTCATTATAGTTCATCATATCAACCCATTACTAGGTCTCCTCCCACGATGTGAAAGGGTTAAGGGGGAAGTAGTTTTGTTACTTTAGCGGCCCGTTTAGTAGGTACAAACATTATTTTATGGCAATGTAAAGTTGTGTAAAAATTAGAAATCAATCCCACTATAAATTTAAGAGTTTAGTGAACACTAACATACAAAACTTGCATACTAAAAGATATATATGTGTAGTTATTAGTTTTTATTTTATTAGCTGGCAGCTTCGCAATATACGCATACATGTACGGTTCTTTACTTTTCACCAGTGTAATAAATGTGATCCTTGCTGTTTGAAAGATGGATCATCACATCGACCCATTACCGACCCACTACAGGGCACGGGTCTCCTTCCACAATGAAAAGGGGTTAAGGCCATAGTCCACCACGTTGGCCCAGTGCGGATTGGTGGACTCCACACACCTTTGAGAACATTATCGAAAACTCTCAGGCATGCAGGTTTCCTCACGATGTTTTCCTACAGCGTTGAAGCAAGTGATATTATAATTACTTAAAAAAAACAAAAAGTTAGTTTGTCTCTAACAATTCTCATTCCTGGATAAATACAAAATTATCAGCTTCTTATCACTATTCGCTAGATGGTGATGTGTGTATTGTCGTAGTATATTTATTTATATTTATTTATTTACTGCAAAGTAAGAAGCGCTAGGTTCAATTCACCCATCACTGTCAAATGTAGAGTATGTACATAATAACAGTTTATTTTCGCATATCAATTATAAATAATGCCAATTTAAATCAGTAGGTAATAGAAACAGATTCAATTCATTCGTCACCACTATTATTGTCGAGTCAGTAGTAAATTGTTTCAGCTTTTTTCCCCCCCATCTACTTTTACAACTCTCAAGTAAATAGTGCTAGAAACCATTACCATTACCGGCTCTCTACAGAGCACGGGTAATCTCCTACAATGAGAAGGGGTTAAGTCCACCACGCTGGCCCATTGCAGATTGGTGGACATAAGTGGTATACAACAGTTTATATCCGCCCATCACTTATAAACACTGCCAATGTGATTTTAATAAGCTTCAATTCACCTAGCATTGGAGAAATTGTTCATTTTATTTTATTACTTATCAATACTGCCATTGTCAAATAAGTAGTATTCTACCTGCTTCAATGTACCCGTCACTAATCATTTCTTGAGTCAGTAGTAAAAAGTGACATCTTATATTTGCCCATAACCCTTTATTACTAAGTAGTAAATATTGCTAGCTCCAATTCACTCATCACTGTCAGGAAAGCAGTAAATAATGACATTATTTACTACGTTATATATAGTCAATGTGCAACTTTCTGCAACATGACATAACTTAAGCCACATTTCGAATAGTGGCGAGCTATAAAGAATAGTTAAATCCACCTCACTGCTCCCATGCTGTTTGGCGGGTAATTCAATATGGGCTCAATGCTTCTTCATCATGTGGAATTGTGATCTGAAGATATTGTACTAGACAATCAAAGAAAATTTTGTCTTAATGTGTTCTCTGCCATAGCTATATTAAGAATCGGGATAAATGCCAAATCGTTTTTGCATAGAAAAAGAGTTACACTGAAGGGCATTCATTACAATGATGAAATCAAGATAAAAATAACTGCATTTAAAAAAAAGCTATTTTGGTTGCCAAATGTTACTATTTAGTAAATAAAGTCCATTTTATGACCAGCTTTTTGACTAAACAAACTAATTGTAATAATTGATTGCTAATACGTAATATTACACTTTTATTTTTGATTTAAAAATAAAATAAATTATTATTATTATTAAAATAATAATTGTGAAGTTGTTTTTCTATAGCTTAGTAGGCAAGTAATACGAAAATATATTTGGAATATCAAATATACTTTTATGATCCACAATCCCATATCGATAGTCAGTTTTTGTTTAAATGTAAATGTACATCTTTATTATGTAAGAACAAAATCAACCGCTTAACAATATACGTGAGTCCAAACGAGCATAATTGTTTTGGATGTGAGTCGAGTAATTTTGGCTGCGTCTGATTTCATATTTTATAAGTCCTACACTACTAAACCCCGACTCAGAATGAGTTTGACCCTTGACTTTTGCGTTGTAAGTCCGACTGAATTACTGTCAGGCATTGAGATGAGCTGAGGAGCTACTATTTTTTAATTTTACAATTTTTTATTGAATTCGATGAAACATATACTCATTACAAACTTTGAGTTGAGTGAGACTAACTTAATATGTGGGGACAGAAAAAAGGAATTTGTTTATGTGTCTATTATTTTTTGTCTATCTTTCTGGCCCAGGAGACGTAAGTAAGGAGCGTTGAGCATGGTCAGTCCTCTGAAGTCTTAGGACTTTTATGAGTTAAACAATGTGTGAACCAAATTTCGAACTACGAACTTACGAAAAAAACAGTTCTGTGTGCCTAAGAAATGTCCTGCAACAATGCGATAAGAGTCCGATGCTAATCTAGTGGTTTCGGATAGACAGAAGTTGTTCACCACCTGAAAGATTGTAATAGCATGCTGGTAAACCGACCATCTTAATCGGGCGTCCTAAAAAATAATGTATTTGTGTTCTTACAGAAACATAGTGTTCTTATCGGCTAGCGTGCTAGGCGTGCTGGTACTGCTGTCGGTGTACGACGAGGAGGTGCTTACAGTGGAACATGTGCTGACGATCATCACGATACTGGGCTGTGTTCTGGCTGCGGCAAGGTCACATAGTTATTCATTTATTTTACGTCTTGTGAGAACTGAAGGGCCACTTACACTTACTATAATATAATAATTTATTGGATCGAAAAGTTTACACAGAATATCAATACAACTGTAAAAAGAAAAAAAAATAGGACACGACACAAGAAGTAAAACTATTTCACATGATTTGGTAAACATATTTGTAATGCTGAATGCACATTATATTAATATTTGCCTCTTATTATTATTAACATGTGGAAACCACACTAGGCGACCTGTACCGTGGGGCCCAGGAATTATAGAACTACATTATTTATCGTTTCTTTTATCACTTTTGCGCCGACGTAACGTTTGTCTGAGTATTATGAACACCTTGTTTTTACCGGTATCCACGAAAATAAAGTTTCCGTTTTGCATTTATAAATTTCCAGATAGCTAACTCTTATATAGGGCTAGTAGCAATTTATTTAAGGACAAAAAGAAAGATCTGAATGCTGGATCATCTTTCTGGTCTACGTCAAAATACTACCGCTATTTTTACTTCTTGCATTTCTGTGATTCGACCTAAAGGGTTTCTTGCCGATGTGATTACAGGTTTATCGAATGCTCAAATAAATGTCATACCAACTAAAAAGTAAATAGATTATTGTTTAATTCTACTAGCTACCAGTGCAGAAAAAATTGCAACTACAACTAACTTTGAAAGAAAATGTGGGTGTACCCCGATATACTGAATACATCTGCGTAATCCTATCAAGTGTACAGACGTGATGTTTTGTTGTGAAATTGCACACACAATGCATACTTATGCCATAGCAGCAATCGCGATTAATTTTCAGTAATTTTTTGAAGACTTCCTTTGTCTGTCTCCGAAACTGAATCTTATCTATATTAAATTTAAATGGGACCTTATTGGAATAAAAAAAGAAAATTTCGAGTGATAAAATGACTCAATTTTAAAAAGTTATTTGCAGGGCTCTGATAGGGGAAGAAGAGAGGTTAGGCGGAGCTTGCACCGGTCCGGCTAGAGGTGAAGAGTATCTCGTGCAAGTTTTGGGTCACGTCCATTACTTGCCGGCTGCGTGGAGAGGCCGGGCGCACACCAAAGACGTCGCCGCACATTTCCAACATCTATTCCAGTTCCGAGCGGTAACCTATATATTTTTTTAAACTATTCTAATAATATTTATAAGCCAGTGATAGCCTGGTAGCTATAACTACGACTTCCTTTTCGGGAAGATCTAGTTTGATCCTTGGCATATACTTCTAACGTTTCCAAGTTATGTGAGTTTTGATGCGTGCTAACCTGTTAGGGGACTTATATTAAATTCCTACTCGGTTCCTACGCGACATCGTAACGGAACTTTGAAACGCTTGGCTGAAACCTGCATGCTCGAGAGTTCTCCATAATGTTTTGAACGCGTGAAGTCAATTTAAAACCAACTGCACATTTTTTTTTTGTGTCAATGTCGAAAAAGTTTTAATGCATTTCCTTTTTGTTCTAGATATACATACTATATGAGCTGCTGAGTCCACTGCTATGCCCTATAGTCCTCCTTTCCATTCGAACACGTGCGCTTGATATCGTCGACTTCTACAGGAACTTCACTGTGACCGTACTTGGCATCGGGGACGTCTGCTCTTTTGCTCAGGTACATATTCCCACTACACATAATACATTAAGAGATACATAGACGTATCATAATAATGCATATGGACCAGTTGAACAAATATATGGAACCATACTGGAACTGTAGAAAATATTAGTTTTTTACTCTTACGTTGGTTACTCTCAGTTAATATTGTACCCTTTAGGGTACAATATTAACTGACTCTGAGACCTTATTTGTGTAACTGTACCTGTAATAGTTTTTGGGTAAGCCACTGCAATACTTTTAACTGAAAGAAATCAGATGCAAATTTTAAATCAAGTGACTCCTGTCTCTTTATTAGGCCCGCGTCGCGCTAGGCGCATAGGTAGCGTAGGTACTATGCACGTGTCGGTCTTTTATCTTCAATAGGGTTGTCATAAGTAAACACTTCGAATGTTTTGAATTAGTATGTATGGAAAAATAAATGTGCTTCTTTTGGTTTAATATTTTTACAGGGCGATTCCTTATGAAATATAATAATGCACCTTTCAACAGTAGTTTGTCATTCAGTTACACGTTGTGATTTTTTTTTCCTTTTATGCTTTTTTCTGTATTTTTGCCTCGGCCAACAGTGAACTGCTCATAAACTTTTATAAAATATTGCTTTTCCCGATGCAAGGACATTAATAGTTGAGGAGTTCTCCTGGTACTTAACCATCAGCTCCTTTGTTTTGATGACTTTAAATTGATACGAATCGATTACTTTAATAAGGTTTAAAGTAATCGAATTGCAACTCGTGATTATTATGTTCACTCTGTAGCCATCCGTACTCTTTATAACCCGTTTTGTTTGATTAAATGATGCATTTTTTATGAAAAGAAGGAATTATTAAAATCGGTTAGGACAGTTACAGTGGCGTGCACTTCATACATGCGCAAAAGCACTGCTTACCCTAAAATTTATATATAGCTATTAGCTCGTATAGGAAGAGGATTTTGCTGTTTTACGCAATTTTTCTACCGTATGCATACCCTGGTAAGAAACCCACTACACGCCACTGGACATTTATGTATATATATGCAGTAACACCGCCATAAATTTTAGTTTTACTATCTTCTGAGAACCTTCAAGAAACATACTGTTTATTAAGGAATTTTTCATCTTCATCTTCCTATGAACACTATTCATACGATGTTAAACAAATTTATATGGGACCGCTTCTTAGATAATACATAAATAAGGATTATCACATTCGGTTTATAATTGGCTGTGTAATCGCGTAACAAACATACAAAAAAATATATCTGTTGGTCTATTCAGTGCAATTTATTCGTTCGCAGAACCATAACTATTTACTATCGGTTACATAAATATTATTAAAATATATGAATTTTAAAATATCTATGTTTTCTTATTAAATTCATAACATTAAAACCGAAAACAATTTAATTTAACAAAACACGTAAGCTTAACGTGATAACAGCTTAATGTGTTCTCTGAATAACAAAATGGAACCTGCCAAAGTCGTAGAAACGACCAGTTGATCAAAGTTGCGTACACAACGCAATCGATCGATCGTCGTAGAGAAGTTCTTATAGATAAAAGTGTTTAGTCGATTTTTTCTTATTTGTCTTATTTTATCTAAACAATTATCTCAATACTTGTACATCATAAGACAAGTAAGAAAATATAGAGTATATATTTAAATGCCATAAAATAGTAAAATGTTGTAGCTCGATATACGACGCCACGGACACCCCGATTGGCAGACCCCTGGAAAACGTGGAGATAAAGGTACGAAATCATCATCATCGTCTACAGTAAACCAAGTTATTGTAAAACATCTGAGTGGAATTTTCCATTAATTTCATATTAAAATAACAAAACATCGTTATATCGGTTTAAGTTCCGAAAACATGATTGTACTTTATGAAATTTTATTGTGCTTCTACTTTTTTTCCATTGGACTCTTATTCCAGAGGTTTCAGTCTGACCTTGACAACATGTTATTTGGTCGCATCGTTTAGGATTAAATGAAATAATATTACGGGACGTACGGTAGGGGCTGGCTGTGAGTTAAGTATCTGCCTATAAAACGCTCCGCGGGGAACAGCTAGTGTTTTTTATAAATAGAAAAAAAACAAGTTCATATTCATAAATTCTCTTTTCGAAGGCCTATTGCCGGCCTATATATTCATAGATCATCATATCAACCCTTTCCTTTCTGGCACACTAAAGGGCACTGGTCTCCTCTCACAATGAGAAGTGTTAAGTTCGTAGTCCACCGCGCTAGCCCATTGCGGATTGGTGGACTTCACACGCCGTTGTGAACATTGTGTAGAACTCTTAGGCATGCAGATTTCCTCACGATATTTTCTTTCACCGTTGAAGCATGTGATATTTTAATAAGTTGAAAAATGCACATAACTTAGAAAAGTTAGAGGTGCGTAGTAAAGTAGAATCCCAGATACGAACTCGGTCCCTCGAAAGTGAAGCCGCTGTAACCACTGCGTAACACATATCAGCGTTCATACGTAATATAGTACGTACGTATAAGTTTCCATTATTGTCAGGTGATTGTGATAACTTCATTCGCTAACTTAAAACTAAAACTAGGAAAGTACTAAACGCGCCCTGAGTGCAAATTGTGGGTTTCTCTACCTACGTTTATTTCTTCAATCGCGCAAAGGTTAACTACGACTTATATGGTATCGAAAGAGCTTATCTGACGATTTCTCAGTAATATGACTAGGTGGCGCTCCTTTAATACCAAAAACATCGAAGTTCACTTTCACGCCGTGGAATAATTAAACGTAGGTATCACACACTTGGCACTCTGGTCCAAGAAGAGACCACGACGAATTTACCCGGGGTAATTTTTAATTATCACAACTATATAGTCAATTAATATGTAGCTATCCTCATCCCCAGGGTCCAACACCCAGTACAATCAAGGCGAGGGTGGTAAAACAGAGTTGTCCCTGGTGGCTTTCTCTTGCCGGCACCCTGGCTGGATGCCCGCTGAGCCTACACAGCGTCAGTTCCTGCGTTCATTACGTCAGAGCATGCACCACGCGATACCTAACCAGAATGGGCTGGTGAGTGCTATTTGCGCAACCCTATTTTGATTCTTGCAGATGGGTCGGTGAACCCGCGGAAAAGCTACAAAAAACATATCCTTATTGATTTCTTTGACAGATGTACCTGACAATTTTATGCCCAACACTAATTCGAATCGGACCTCGTGATCTGTAGTTGGACATTCTTACTATAAGACACCTATAACTATGGTCTATGTAATATGTCAATGTGTGGCTGTTAGTTTCTTTAATTGTAAGTAATCTAGGTGAATTTGGCACAAGGTTGAGTACCGGGAATTTCTTGAAATAAGGACTATGGTCAGTTTTTGTCTGAACCCGGAAACCAGGACCTCGGGATGTACAGTCGAACATGCTAACACCTACCCAAACGAGAAATTTGAAAATGAATCATTTTTATTTCAGAACAAAACAATGTTGGGTTCATATATTCAACAGAGTATATTTGGTACCAACACGCCACTGCCAGCAGTTCTGTCTTATTACCAGCAGCAACGTCAGCATTACAGACTTCCGGTAAGTAAATATAAATAAATATACTACGACAATACACATCGCCATCTAGCCCCAAACTAAGCTTAGCTTGTTCTTTAGCTATTTATTTATTTTCTTTAGTTATTACAACGAGATTGTGATGTCAGTATTTGCTATACTTACTAATAATGTATGGCTAGAAAGTTGCATATATATTGTTATAATTATGAATTCAGGGTGCTGCTGCTAAACCTTGGTTCTGTAGTGATTCAGCTACATTTGCTAAAGCGTGATGTTTGATGCCATCTTAACACCTACATCGCAGGTTGATGGACTCACGGTGGCACTTTTTAGGACGTGTTCCTTGTTCTGGAAAGTATTGCTCTGTTTGCAGGCGATGCTTTTCCACTTACAATCTGGTGGGGACACCTGCTTGGTCCGGCAAAACTTATTTTATTATGATAACTTACCAAAGGGACTAGATTGCTTTCGCTTCAGGTGTCCCTGGGGATGCAGGAATATCGTTTTCCGGTGTACTTTTATGGTGGATTGATATACAGATTTTTTACAAGTAATTAAAAATGTCACTTGCAAAACTACATGCCTGAGAGTTCTATATAATGTTCTCAAAGGTATGTTGAGTACACCGATCCGCACTGGGCCAGCGTTGTGGACAACGGCCTACACCCCTGGATGTGGTGGTGTTATGATGATATACTGAATTTACGCTAGTTTTTTTTTGTTTTTAAGAATAATCAATTATCAGAGATGTTACTAATTAGTAATCTTCGTGTTGTTTTGTACGGGAGCTATAGTGATGCACTCGACGGTAACAATGGGAAGATCTTCTAGTACTTGTGTTGTGCTCGGGGCGCAAGGTCCAACTTTCCGAGACCAAGGACAATACTTTTTGGATGTTGTATATATATCGCTCATGTTTGAAAACTTCGATAACGCGATATAGATTTTTGTGGCCCCATCGGGTTTGTTAGCGTGGAGAGTGCCACAGGTAATACAAAGTATCAGATTGACGATTGGCAGATATAGCATACCAGTGTATTAGTTTATCAAACCTTCACAATAATGAACACTAATAGGATGAATATAAACTTGGTGTACTCAAAATTCACGGTAAAAATATCATAAACATAATAGTTTCCCAAACCGATTTCGCCCACGGCGATCAATCCCCAGAGCGTTTTTCCAACTACACGGGAGATATTACAGTGTACAACTGTGGGCGCAAACACAGGTGCACTCACTATTACCTCATTAACAGTCTCATAGTCACACAAATACGACCGGAAATAAGTTGCCTAAATAGCTATTATAATGTATATTGTAACGCGATCCTTCTCCAGGAAATGGACGAAATAAGTGACGAGGAGGAAGGTGACGCTTCGAGGATTCCGGTGGGATTGGCGGGCAGTAGCAGTGCGCTGGGGCCCAGTGCAATGGGGCTGGAAGCACCGCCTGAGTTGCCGGATGAGACGCGTGATATGTCCGTCAGCACCCTGCATTTGTACGACTTGCATCTTTCGCAGGTAATATTTTAATGCCATTTTACTTTTAACGAAAAGTTAGTTGTTAAGCACGCACCACTAACTTCGCGGAGAAGGAAAACATCGCGAAGAAACCTGCATGCCTGAGAGTTCTCCATGACGTTCTCAAGGTCGTATGAACTCTACTAATCCACACTTGGCTGGCACTTCTCATTGTGTGAGACCCGTGCCCTGTAGTGGGCGGGTAATAGGTTGATCATGATAACTCTTATATAAAGCATTTCATGCCGTGTGGTGCCCGCAGATCGGAATACAACTCTCCCGTGATATTCGTACGAGGCGATTAAGGGAATATTACGGAGGATGGGCAACATCGTTGTCTGTATTACTACTGCCATTTATTGCGATCACCAACCAGTCTGCAAATCGTGGTGATTGAGGGGGAACTCTCTCGTTGGGGGAGGCCTTCTGCCGCCGAGCAGTATTGTTGTGTTCCGGTCTCAACAGGGATATAAGGGTTAGCATCAACGTCTCGGGTTGATGGACGGTTTAAAATTGTATGATGTGTTCCTATCACGCCCTGCGAAGTGTTGCTTTGTTTATAGCCGAAGGGTTTTCCATTTACAACCACATTGGCCATCCGCTAGCTCCGTCAGTTATAACTAAAATTAAGCAAACGAGAACAGTTGTAGCGGGATTTTAAAAAAATGACTGACAGTTAAACTAAGCTGTTACATAGGTTAATTTCGTAGCGCAAAACAAATCGTTCCCGCAGGATCTCTAAAAAACCAAAACAAATGAATAAAGCTAAAGATATTTGTGTGATTTCAGGCGGTTCCTAATGTGTCAGCGTGCTGTACTAACAACTGTAGCGAGCGAAACCGTGGGGAGAGCCGATGGGAGAGCGGCGAGAATACACCTTTGCTCCATCACCCTTAACAGTGGCTGGTCGCGCCCATACCACATGCTGAGTGGGTGTAGCTCCGTATGTGATCTTGATGTACCTTTCTTACATAGACTTCTAAATTAACTATCGCCTTATAAAACTTTCTACAAACGATAAAACGGACATGCCATTTGTCTCGCTCGCACTCATAGAAATTTTTAAGCAAGACAAACATATTTTTAATACATCTTGAGGCCCTAGTGTGTGAAGATCATGTGATCGTACTGTCTCATAGACCCACACCTTCTTTCCTTTATCTTTGACTATTTAAACCTTCTGTAAATTCTTAGTAACTGAAGGTGCGTTTCGATTGATGCTTATCAATTAATGTATCAAGTAATTAGAGCCTGCCTGAGTGAAAATAACAATTTATCTTAAATTGTTGTTGAAAATGCATGATGCTGCCTTATAATCCGTGATTGGATACGCTTTGTGTTTAATAATGTGTGAAGTTTGTATTTTATCATAGTTTAGGACCGTATACTATTCACTAGTATGCTTCATCGCTTTTATGTTAGCGACAAAAAAAAAACCAGTTGAATATGTTCAAAGGAAATATTGTTTTATTATTTATTTATTATTTTTAATATTTTAACTAAAAATAGATTAGTGATTTTTGGTTTGACATATAAATCAGGGAGTATAATATATATTAAATAATATTATTATATTATGATTTAATGATGTTTAATACATAATATTATTTTACATAAAGAGTACTATAATTTTATGCTTGCAATTTTCAATGTGTAATGTATTTTAATATCTACCAACTTAAATTACTATCGCTGACAATTTTCAAAATCCCATTTGAAATTTTTGCATCTTAATAAAACCGTAGTATTTTTGTATTCGCGTATTTCAATATTGATTTATCACATTAGCTTATTAATAATCATTACAAATAATTCTAATACCTTCGACCAATCGGATAGTAGGGAGTGGAACATGTTAAAGAAAACTAGGTGGAGAAGTGACGCTAATTCCAAAACTAAAATTACGAATACTATTTACGTCGAAAATTATGGGTAACCGATTTTGTAATTATTGAGTACGCAGTGTACCGCGAATAATGCAATTAGTTGTAATTGCATTATTCGCGATACATTTGCTCCGTGATCTAGGTACACATCGATCAGCGTACCTCACTAGATATCTACGTTGTCGCATATGCGCTTTATGTCAGAACATGCATTCCTTCCATCTGTTACCAACTTCTGTTATTTTAAATAAAGTGGTAACAGTCTTACTTTAAACAGAGTCGTCAATAAATAATGTTTTTATAAATACATTTTAATAAGGCAAATGAGATAAATCGATTTTGAAGTGCATAAATATGAATGTTATTTAGAAAGAAGTGTTACTAACATTGTATTCAATGTTTAACTGTTGAATATTTGGTTCAAAAACAGTAATTTATGAAAAGTTTGCGAATTAGAGTGACATTTTAAAAAGGAGAGACAGATGGTGTTTGATGACGTAAAAATCGGAATACTTTATACAACTTAGTCGGTTTTTAGGTATCACCTGCAATACATGTCATGGGTTAAAACGTTTGTTAATATTTGTGCGTTTTTATGTGATGTAATGTGGTGTTGTCCGGAAGATGCGTTTGATTGGTATTTCTATTACGAAAATCAGAAAACCGTTAAGCTAATAGTTAAAATGTTACTTTGGACCTTTGTCCAAAGTAACATTTTAACTATTAGTAGTATTAGTAATTATATCTACACAAAGGTGTAGATTTCATTACCACGGTTAAATTGTTTGCTCACGGCCGTAAGGGCTGCGGGCGAATTTGTCATACACGTATTCAGTACTGCAAATTTAATTGCGTGTTGCCGTTTTGCCTGGTGATTTTATCACGTCAAAACATATTCATGTACTTGATAAAGCGTTATTATCAAACAAATTTTGCGATAAGAAACATTTTAAAATGCACAAATATTAACACCTCGTTGAGAGCCTTCATGAAATAACTATTATTAGTACTCTTAAATATTAAAAACTTGTGTCTTAAATTCACGTATATATTAACGCGGTTTTACAGAGAGCCTTAGATATACATATATATTATTTAGACGTGACGTGATAATTACTCTTATTCACTAAAATTTATAAATATAACAACTTATATGCCTTAAAAATTACTCAAGAATGAAAATGCATGCAAATATTTTTCGTAATTAAAATTAAAGTTTCTAAACTAAAGCAAGCGTGCAAGAGACAAACGGTGCAGAGCGAGTTACATTTCACAAATATAAAAAACCAAGCAAAGTTCTTGCGATGTGACTCAATCTGTTCAAGTTTGTCTCTTATATTCGTTTGGAACTCATGTATTCTTATATAATGGTCATTTTCATATTTTAGTAGATTAAGTTTTACAATACAAATTATAGTTATTACACATTATTTACAAAATTTAAATTTGAATTTTGACCTTATCTATTTGATTGATTGATAGTTTTATGGTATGAATCAAAAACGTTTTAATGCTACGACTTACATAAATACAATGACTAACTGCGGCTATATTTAGAAAATACTTTTTTAAGCATTGCTTGTTTACACTAGTTAAAAATTGCTCCATATAGAATAGAAGTACTACCATAAGTTAGAAAGTAATTTTAAATCATATACAATTGAGAAGTAATAAAATAAATATTGTGAGTATATATAACGTGTGAATGTATAATATGCCAAAAGCCAAATATTCAAACGCACACAAAAACAAAAAAAAAATATTTAGTCTGTATGAAGACTTAACAGTCTGTGATTACAATACGTCTTAGTTATATATATCATCGATAGTATTTTATATATTATTATATCAATATATACTTCAATCATTGGGTTAATTTAGATAGTTTCGTTTTGAAATTACCAGTGACTCCAAGGATAGCAAGATCATCAAATTTAGAAGAAGTATATTCGGCTATTTTCAAAGCAATGTGGAAGTATCAAATAATCTTGAATATCAGCATCATCATTATTCTCTATGAAATACCGCCTCACAAAATAGGACACATCTCTAAGACTGAGAAGGACTTAGAGCGTGGTCAATCTTCGCTTGCCAAGTACAGATTGGTAGACTTCACATGCCTCCGAGAACATTGTGGAGAAATTATATTGAAGATTGTGCATTGTGATTGTGTTTCCTCACGATTCTTACCGTTCACCGTTAAAGCATATGATAAATAATTGCTTAAAACGCACATAACCTTGAAAAGGCTGGTTGTCGAACTCGGTCCCCCTGAAATTGAGGCTGAAGATCTATCCCGGCTTCCTATCATTAAAAAGCGAGTTATTTCGACTTTGTAAAATATGAATTATTATTAGACCACAGATCGCACTTTATAATACAGAAGATCCAGTCAAGTCAATCTCTATATGAACGTACTGTACGTACTGTACGACCATCTAAACTAGCAAGATTAACGTACGTACGAACGTACTGACAACGTACTGACAACGAGAGTAAATGTTTAATACTGGCCCGTGCGAGAAGCTTCTCCATTAAACAATAGGGGGTCGAGGCAAACTAATTGTTGTAAAAGAGTGTTCGACGATTAATGCCAGGGTACCGATAAACCCAATCGGGTCCTTAAAAAATTGTAACTTGCTATAGTAACAGTTGGTTTGTATAAAAAAATGGACTAAAACAGACGAATACATCGCTGTGAGTACCCGACGATCGAAGAAATTAGCACCAACATGTGGCTTCATCTTTGTATTTTCGTATGAACCCACGTGTAGGCGACCTCATTGGTTGATTGTTGTTCTTTTTCCTGGAGAAAAGGACAGATACGATGACGTAGAATACTGTCCAGTATTGTACGGTATATTAAATGAGTGACATTCAAAATAATTACGAACCAGTTTTACAAGCCATAAAGTTTTCGAACTTTTATACTAAATTAATTATTAAATATACGCTAACGAAGTGCTTGAATTAGAATATCGCATAATTTTATAGCGTAAAGTATAGTTTCGAGACGCAACTCCATAAATTATAGACGCAATAAAAAAAGTTAATATGTTCCCAAAAAGGACATTTATAATTCAATGCTTTTTTATGTATGTATGTACCTACACCGATTTCTCAACTATTTCATAAACGATTTGCATGATTTTTAGTTCAGTAACAGACGCTTATAAATAGGTTCTGTTCTTGTTAGTTTAGTTTTTGTTAAGCCTTAAATAATTACAATTCTAACTTCAAACAAAGAAATCAAACTACTTGTAAATTACTAAATGGTAGTTTTTCACTAAATTGACAGTGATTAATAAACATTTAAATTCATGACATTAATTATATGACGCAAAAAAGAAGCGGTATTATGTAATCAATCTAAACGCCTTAATTCGATGTTAAACTTGTAAAATGTCCTAATTAATTCGTTTATGAATAGAAATAATCACAGACGGAAAAACAAAGTGACAATTTTCAAGCGAGCGCATTGTACGTTATCGAAGTGAACTATATGCTTCTCTGTTTTAATAAAATTAGAGTACGTAGATACCTTAAGGAATTGATATTTTCATATATTCACGCACTATCTTAGTAATTATGTAGCAATAAAATTATATGAAGTAGGTATTAGACGCATAAAAGACCAACATGGTGTTGGCGTGGAATGTACAAATGTATTGAAAGATGATTGAACGATGCCTTCGAAGAGTGGTTTTTCTATATGAGTCACTTGAAACCATTTGGCCAAAAAGATTAACAGAGTGAGTAGATACAATTAATGTAGAAAAAGAAAAATGACGTGGAAGAACGTTGGTATCAAGATTTAAAAAAACCGTTAATGAATGAAGAAAATTACTGACGCGGAGTAAGATTTATATGGCCAGATAGTAAACCTGGAATTGGAAGCTTCTAAAATTTGATGGGTAGAGATGGCTGACTTCATTCTTCAAAAGAAAGAGCTAGACTATATAAATAAAGCTCATGTCACATAGTAATGAAGATTTATGTGATAGTTATTGCAAAAAGAAAGAAAGATGAGAACGAGGTAACACTAGGCCTAGAGCCTTGAGGTCTTTTTTAGTTTCTCTGGATAGCAGATGCTCTCTACTTCAAAAATTAAAGGTTGAGTTTTTAAGCAGTCTGAAAAAATGTCTAGAGTAATTTGGGATAACCTAAAGACCAGCCGACTAAAGCAAGCAAAGCTTGAGTGACTCGCGTGGCCCTCTCTTATTTCACTAAAATTGCCGTATATGGTACATTAGATAGCCAATAGACAGACCAAATGCGAAATGGTTGAAACGTCGACTGGTCTTAATCAGATTTTTATGAAAGGCAAACCAACGAAGAGATGGATGGATTATTTGAAGCAGGATATTCGGGTAAAAGGAGATTATATTAAGTTGACAGCAGACAGAAATGAGTGGAAGGAGACAAATGCCATCCCACATATCGTGGGATAAGAGGCAAGAATATGTTTCGACGGTAGAGGATACTCTGGCATTTTAATACTAGCAGCGTTATAGGGGTAGGAGGCTGCATAACATCGCTATGCACATATCATGCTATATATATAGTTATAGGATAACATACGAGTACCAATGTATGTTTTGTGCTTTAGTCCGCACAGGCATATGCGATGTTTCGTATAATAAAAATCAAATGAAACGAACCCCATTTGCCTTAACTTTTAAATTTCTGCCTTAAAAAAAAACGTATATTTTTATAATAGATATAAAGTTCATGAATTAAGGGAATGTAATATACAGACTTTTTAATATTTAGGGAGGACGCTTGACATTAATTTAGGCATATTTGATTGCGCAACTATGCATTAAAATGACATATTATCCATCCATAGATGCTGCAAATAATGGTCAATCTTACACTTGCAGATACAACGTACTGTAATCTCAATAAAACTGGTCAGTGTAAGCCTATCTAAACATGTTTACACATATAATTTAGTTTACGTAAAACAGTAGCAGTAACGAACATAATAGACGATAAACATATTATCTAGTATATAAAACATTTAATGCAGAAATATGTGAAGCAATAAATTTATTAGCTTTTCTATAGTGATAATTTATTATATTATAATCTGCTCGTTAATAAGGTATCAACGAGTTACGAAGGCTATGTTAAAATTAATATGTATTTTCATGTTACACATTAAATGCTCTTTTTGATAATAATTAATTATTAAAATATAAACCAATTAGCCTTGCAGAAATTCATCTCTGCCGAGATAAAAATTTTAATTTTAAAAAGATCGGTACTTTTTCGCCGGCGTTCCTTGGCTATACTGTTTTATTACTAGGTAGAGTGTTAATTTTAGTCACAGTCTCCTACTTCTGCTAAAGAAAGGAAGTTTTAGTAAAAAGCTATGCTTTAACCAGTTATTGGAACTCCTTGAGACAAGTGAATTTTCTTCCATTTAATATATAGTTATTTTGTAACCTGGATTTTTGGAGAATTGATATATTCTACAAAAGTCAAAAATGATATACAATAAACAATATAACTGAAAGATATCACAAGAATTATTTGTGTAGATGCCAGAATATATATCGGCCATGAAAAATTTTGCCTAGTGTTTATTATTATTAATTTAAAGAACAATACCTTCATAACTATCAGCCGATTGCAGGGTATGCGTTTTCTCTCCGAAGGAGAAGGGTTAGGGCCGTCATTCACCACGCTGGTCAAGTACGGTTTGGTAGACTACACATGTCAAAACATTAAGAGAATTAAATGGTTTTTATTGACTTTCATGTAATGGTAATACCTAATGCAAGTGAAGTACGCATAGACGGAAAAAGAAACAATTAAATTATGATGTTTGTCGAAACATACATTTTGTTTTAAACCAAATCTCTATCTGTGTCGGATTATAACACATCCTTTATGTAACTTTCTGACCACCTTTTTGATACAAAACCTGACGTGTATAAAATAAAAAAGTTACCAATGTATTCCGATTATTTTTTCATTCGATCTAAGATATTCGAGACATCTTTGAGACTTGTATTGATAGAGCTCAGTTTAAAATATATCTCTCTTACTTGGGTTCTTTTTTTCGTGATCCAGAGCTAATCCTTGTTAACAAAGAAAGCTCGCCAATCCGCATATGAGCAGCGTGAGGAGTCTAACCATTTAACCCCCCTCCCATGAGAAAAAGGGCCGTGTCCCGCAGTGGTACAATTAAAAAGCTGACGTTTATATAAATACATTTTTATGTTTATGAACAGTTGTTTTATTATCAATTATCAAAATTAAGCTTAATTTGCTATACTCCGCGAAAAGCAGGAGAATCTGTGTGGTGTAATTTATAATTTCTTCAATCCTTATACTCCACACCAAACAGATCTTCGGCAATATACCCTCTACGCACGTTTCGCTCCGAAACTGGAGCATCCTCAGGAGATGTTGACTTTACAATGAATAATTGTTAATAGCAAATTAAGCTTAATTTTGATAATATATCATGGATTTCCGCAAAGTAATGCCTGCAGCTATCCAACAGTTGTTTTATGTTACGATACGCAAATTCTGTGAAAAAGTGTGAAATGGTTTGACACCTTTTAAGTCCATGTCTCGTTTCGTTGAGCATTGTTTATAACGCGTTTTTACTTCGACTGCGTGTCATAAAATTCGTCACTATTGACGTGCACACTTTAATTACTTTTCTGTACGCAGTGTGAAATTAATCCGAGGGAGTTTCTAGCGATTTTACTCACTAACCGCAATATTTAATTCATACAGCGTGTTGTTTTAAATGTTTCAGTATAGTTAAATGCGAAACCATAGGTGATATTGGGTATCTGTTCTTGATACAATTTGGACTTCTTTTGTACAAAAAAAAAATCAGTTGTCCTTCATTTATTTTACACAGGTAAGTGTAAAAAATATACAATAGATCTTATGTTTTCAAAGGCAGTTCCCCTCTACCTATAGTTTTGATTTCACCAATACTTTTATACAAACACCCAGCTAAAATAACCTACTGTAAAATGAGGTTTCTTTAGCGTGCTCGCATTTCTTATTTAGAAAGATGTGTTGATTTAATATGTGATCTCGATACCGATATTAAATGATAAATCATTTATTTAATAATGCATCAATTTATTCTTGCGATTTCTGATAATAGTGTTAACAAAAACTGAATTATATTTTTATATAATATAAGTTAATTTCATTGTGTAATTATATCTAGGTATATAGTGATTATTAATCCAACAAAATGGTTTTATTCTAACATTGTGATTTGGCTTTCCATTATAAATATATGACATTGTACTTTTATTAAAATATATTCAAATATTGCCTATAAGTAATTGCCTTAAGTAACATATTATTATATTTAGTGTAGAACGTGTGTTTGGTAGCAATATTCTGATAAATTAATGTATTATCTATATATACAAAAAAATATTTTAATAGCTTTATAAGGTCTTAAATGTTTATATATGCGTTAATCGAAGGAACTACCATAATTATGTAATTCACTTTTATTTCGATTGCGATTATTTTCTGCGAACGAAGATAATACCCGTAATTTATATACAGTTCGTAGGCTTGTTTCTTTCTCACATATATTTATTTCAATTTTAAATCTGAAGTTGATTTTTTTGTTACAAATGTCCTTTTTTTAACTTAAGTTTTAAGTTGTAGACGAATTGATTAATTTGTGTGCTTCAAAATATTGTGTAGCAAAAAAAGTTAATTGATTTTTCGATATTATTAATACGCGAAGAACATATTTAAATCTTCCTGAAAGTGATTATATTATGCACTTAATAAATCTAAGGTTTTCAAATATAGGATAAGTAATATATTTGATTATACTCGGTAAAATTTAAATCATGCCAAACTCGTAATTAATAATTTAATTTTAACGAGCAATACAACACATCCTTCTTTAACACATTCAACACATTCGATTCGTCAACCTTGTGACAGCTGGCCCTAAAGCATTTGTCTCAAAACGTATATTCCTTAAGTGCGAGGTTCATATTCATATTAGTTCCTAAATAAGTATTGAGTGCCTGATATCAGATATGAAAACCCTTTCCAAAACAACAAAACAAAGAATAACAATATCTTAGATAACATTATTTCATTGCCCTATGTCACAAATACCGACACGTTCTCGGAATAAATCCTGAATAATATCATGAATTCTTGTTGGATTTTAGCGAAGTTCTATCGTACAAATTCTTTTCGAAACAAAAACTTTATAAAAAATTCATGTATATTACAAATATGCATAAAATCATTTTGAATTATCAATTTAGTGACAACATTTTGTTGGCAGCTGATTTGGTCTTCAATATTTATATAAATTCATTGTAAAATTATTATATATTATAGAAAAGCACGTGTTGTGATTGATTATGCAGTATATAAATGTACCTTATCTTTGTAGTGAGTAGAATATAGGTTATAAAAGAATTGTGTGAAAATATAATGACTATATTGCAATATTAGATTTAATTAATCAATGCTTCGAAATTTATATTACTCGGAGGCAATAATATTCTTTTAGAGTTAGTAGTTCAGAAGATTTATTACAAGTATAATAAAATACTATTTTTAACAATTTCAATTTGTCTACCAAAAATTTAAAACCATATCTAAACTTTACTTTTTAACGCAAACTCTAATTAAATTATATTTTAATAAACATTAGGTATTCTTTGAAATATATTTGGCGATTTTTCTTGAAAAATATTATAGCTGTTGAAGTTTTAATAAATCCAAATCATGGATTTTACAATACAAAAAAAAAATATTTGTTGACCTCTTTAATAGGGAACAATAAAATATAACTATTTTTTCATAAACTTTATTACTAAATAAACAACTATATAGTTGATACAAATGAAGATTGAGTTTGCTCGGATCTTAAATACAATAACACATATTTTTTCTAACATCGTAAACTAGTGTTTACCATATTTGCACTTGAGACGTATGTCATTAACGGTAGGTACAAATTGCCCAGAGAATTATCTATAAGTATAGTTTATAATATAGGCTACCGAATCGAGTGTCATTGTTGATACTATAGCAGACGCAGTGCAATAGTAAAACATATGCTGGTAAAATCAATGCGATTCGGGAACCTAATGGACGCTAGGCTTTCATAACCTAGGTAAGTATGAGAATGCAGTGAACTATTTTATCATAAGTATGATTTGTATTCCCTGTGCGTAGATGGTTGTGTTATATTATCTGTATAATGTTGTATATTCCACCTTTACAGTTTATCTAGACATATCAGGTATGCTACGTTGATGTTTGTCACGGACGTAGCACATCCGCAGATGAATACTGCATGTCTATAAAAAAGTTGGTACCTCAAACTAGTTCGAACTTCTGAGTACTGAAAAATTCAACCGATAGGATAGTCGGGGTGGTGTGGTAGCACTTATATTGATTCCGACACAAACGTTCAGTTAGTACTTATCTAAATTCGCTGGCAATGTGAAACAATTTAAAAGTAGTCGTGTCACATGAAGTGAAAAGAACGCTGACAGTCTACTACGCATTGGGAGAAATAATAAATTGCAAGCTAAAGATGCGTCTATTGATTTTATGGTATATCGAGCCGATTGCCGGCTGGAGACGTGTAAAAGTTTAAATTCCCTTATATAAATATCGCGTGAACAGGGATAACTAACGACATGAATTATGGATTTTTCGATACCAGCAGTGCAGTAATCATAGCTCGGATAGAACTACACCTGACAAGTCTGGATGGATTTTTACTTGTCCTAATGTTATAACTTATAAGATCTTCGAAGTGAAAAATTAAGGCTTTGTGATAAGTTAAACTTGTTGGGCTACAAATGTGTTGAACCTACTTTAGCTACTTTTATCTTTTTTATATCGAGTATGTTGTATGTATTGTACAACAGACTCGTTTATTATATTGGTACTTTACTACCTACCAACCAGCTTCCTAACTCGTTTATAATTATAATAAATTAAAGTTATTGATGTTCTTAGATTTGTTGATGGTGTACAGGTAGCGTTATGAAATCTGCCGCACACATTTATGACCATGTAAGGTTAATACTACCATACATTCCCGATATGCCCGATCGGCGCCTTAAGTAATAATAATCGCTTTTCTATTATCACTAAGAAACTAATTTTCAACATGATTTCGTAATGGATATCAAAAGAAGTTGTGCAGTCTATGACCCTTTAAGAACATATTACAGAAAGTAATAGTTTCACACGAGGTCGAGTTAGAAATAGAATTTGATAACACAACGACTTGTATTTTGTAATTTTTCTATTTAAAAAGTATTAGAATTAACGAATAACGAATAAACCATAGTGATAATATTAAAAACATTCACATGAAAGGGTTGGTACTAAAAACTCGTCCAACATATAAGTAACGAAAAACTCAACCCGACCGATTGGGTAATTGAGAAGGTGTGGTAGCACTTGTATTGACTCCGACACATAAGTGCTGAATTTTGCACACAGAACCACGTGAAAAAGCTAGCAATATAATACTGTGAAATAGTTGTAGAGGTCCCATCAAGTAAAAAGAACGCTGACGGTATGTCTACGCATTTGCAGGTATAAACAATTACATACCAATGAGTGCGTTTTGCTTTCCAAGTGTTGATTTTATTGTACGCTACGCAAATATGTATTTATGAATTAACACCGTACTCATTCGTATTTATATTTTCCCTGTGCGAGTAGTACTGCAATGCTCTTTTTCGTGAAGAGATCTAGAAAATAGTATGTAGGAATTGGTTATGGGTGTATTCAAATTAACCGCTATACAGAACGTGACAGAAGCGCGGCTCCTTAAAATACAACTATCCCAATGCTAGACACCTATCCATTGATGACGCGGTACAAACTACACTTAAAGAAATAAAAAAAACAATAAATACAACGTCTAAATGAAAACCGAAATATTACCACAGACTTGCGAGGTACATTATTTACTGTCTTTGAGACTTATCTGTGAAACCTAAACGCTAATAGTTTTTAAAAAACCACTGCTATAGTTTTTACTAAAAACAATCAGATACCCATAACATCAAGTGACTCCTGTCACTTCATTAGGTACGCGTTGGGTAGCGTAGGTATTATGTGCGTGTCGGTCTTTTATCTTCAGTTTGGTTGTCATAGTTCAAAACATTCTTAGTAAACACTAAGAATGTTTTGAACTAATTTGTATGGAACAATAAATACGCTTCTTATGATTAAATATTTTAAAGGACGATTTCTTATGAAATATACTTATGCACCTTTCTACAGTAGTTCGTAACGATGTAATGAACATCGTTGTATACAAAAGCGATCTCATCAAGCAAGAGAACATGACATTTGGAAAAGTCTGTATGGAAAGACTAGTCTTTGGTATTTACGAAAATAATCAAAACTTTGTACGCTCAACTTCTGACGCTCGACCTAACTATTTTAAACATTTTTGACACCAGGTTTCTAGTTAAAATTTGTCAAAGCCGCGCTGCTGTCGGTGCAGCAAATGAAAGCTAATTTAAATACACCCCAAAAAGACGATGCAAATGAATCGATTGAACCATTTTTTATGTATCATAAATAATTAGCCACTACTAGTAGTAGTGATATGAGTAACTACGTCGGTTGTAGTTGCGTGACCCTATAATTGCATAATCTTATACTGTAATTTTGTCTGCAATATTGTTAGAATTTAGTTGAGGCTCGCAGGAATTGAGGTATCTTAGTTCTTGAACCTCCATAAACCAAATCTGTAAATATTTAGTTCAATTTATGTAGCATTAGCAATATTTTATATGTAAGTGTATTGTGATATCATAATTATAATATTTTTGTCTACTTATAACCCCAATATAGTTGATGTTATTTTAAAATTGATATCATATGTAGACCATTAGACATTTTAAACCTATTTAATATAAGGGAGCGACATTTTTTTAAATTTGTTATTCGCTACATTATTATAAGCATTAAAACTTATAACTCTACAATTGGTTTTTATTTACTGATTTTCCTGATTCTTAACAATAAACTTTAACATCAATTAGTAACGTTAACCACGATTCTTCTAACTCGGTTGAAATGTCGTGACATTATTAATAACAATGTGGATCGCGGTATGTCGGTAATCAGTTATTGTTTATTATAATAATTTATATCTTTTTTCCAGACATCTTACATTCCAGGTCAAGAAGTTATCTAAAATAAATAAATAATGTTGGGAATAGTTTGAGTGTAGTCTTTAAGCGTACGTAACGTAAGGGAAAGTGGTAGGTAATGAGTTGAGTTCAAACAGCAGATGGTACTGTGGAGTAAACCTTCTGCACGGTTACTGCAGCTTAAGGGAGAGTGGGTCGTAACAGGCAGAAAAATTAATTTAGGCCATGAATCCAGCTTAATATGACATCAAATTGTCAAGGGATAGCTTTGACGAAGTATCGATTTTGATTCATCGGTGCCTGGCTCTAATGGCTGGCTTATCAGGCTATTTAGTACTTCTAAGTTCTATGAGTATCAGTAGTATTTTCGGCCAAGCCTCACCACGCTACTCTTACTCGGATTGGTGAACTATAATAATAACCGAAATCGGCGGCTTAGCTTGCTCTCCGACGCACGAGTCATACAACTAATAATCCAACTCCCGGCTGCTACCGAGAATTTTTAACAGAAGAAACCCTTCTGCTTTCCTGTCTGCCTGGCAGAGATCGCGACTAGGTTGACTAAGCGATAATACCGCCTTTTGTATTCTGCGTCTGTCTTTCTTTTTCTATTCTTCTTTTGTTTCTTTAATTTGTAAGAAGTTGTGTGCAAATAAAGAGTAAGTATAAATAAAGTATCGAACTTAGGATTCTTAGTTGATCATTTAAATCACTAAAACGACGGGAAACTCACCACTAGCAGTTACACTAAGGAAATCTCGGAGCTGATCTTGTGTCTCGTGAGAAGTAAGATGCCGTATTCGTAAGATGACAGTGAAGACGAACCGTTCATCAGCTATCATTTGAAAACGAGTATACTGCATAATAACAGAACGGAGAACACATAGCGGTTTCAACCTAGTGGGTATGATTTCGGCTTCCATTTTGATGGTACTAACTTTTCCGAGTTTAATACGCTTGACTACTTGTTTTAACGTTGTAGGAAAACATCGTGAGGAAACTCGCACGCTTGAGAGTTCTCCGTAGAGTTTTCAAAGGCATGTAAAGGGCCTCCTTATTCTGAGCTGGTTATTGGTTGGCATGATGATGAACGAAACGGTTTAAGCACATACCTATTAGTTTTCTTATTAAAGCATGAGTAGTTTCACATGCTCCTACTTTCTTCTACTACTGGCGCACTCACATTTCGCTTAGATACTCGCTTCACAATCATTCGCCATTTTTTTCATATTTGTAGACAGTCTGGTTACACTCATGCAACGGAAATACAATGCAGATTCGATTTAATAGCTCCATCGCATGGGTGACCTGCTGAGCGCTTTAGTACCTTACCCTGCACAACAAGGTGCTCAAAGTAGACATTTTGTCGCCGGGAGACGTGTGCTAATAATTTCAGAACGGAGTTGTGCACTGACGTCGAAAGGCGTTGCTCGATGTAGAGTTTTTTTTGCAGAAGGTATTGAGGTATTTAGGTTTTCTTCATTTTTACAACTAAATTACAACAAACAATGAAAAAAAAAATTTGAACTTATTTAAATGCATTTATCTACTTACTTATAATTAAATACCTACAAATAGTAAGTAGGTATTAAAGGTGATTATTTAAACGATAGCATACGTTTTATTTCTTTGTTTTTCTGTCTGTCTAAGCAATTATTGGAGAAAATCAATTATTTAGAGAAATTAGGAAAATGTTGCTTCGGTGTATAGATTTCGGCGTTACGATAAGTTATAAGAATTGTCATCTCAATGATCATTAGCAGTCGCAACGAGTTCGTAGTCATGACTTCCCACTTCCCGAGGTCCTACAATTTTAAAACTAGGGTAGAATATCCTAAGGCACTATTAAGTAGAAAAATCCAAATCCAGTTCGATGGATAAAAAAACAACTTTTCAGAATTATAGAATTTATCACCCCGCAGAGTATTTCGCCCCCGAAGAAGGCAAGTGTGGTCAAACAGGAGATAGACACAGTTGGCGTCATCACCGTTATAGGATATTTCTCGATGAGGTGCGGCCTAAAGCGCAAGATATGATATATTAAAATCCTAGAGTTTAATTCCTAGTTTGAATTATAGCCAGAAAAAGGGTCAAATGGTTAATAAGTCAAGCGGAAGTAGTAAAAATTTGCGCCTTGACCTTTTTATTTTCAGCTCACTATAAGTACTTGTAGGATAAATAAATATTAACTGTGTCATAAAATATAAAGGCACAGACAAAAAAGGTAATCTTATAGAATGGTGATTCATCTTATTATTATCAGAATAAGATGAGGAAAATAAAGATATGTATAAAACCCAGCAAAATATTTTTTTTTCGAACGATATAGGTTTTCAATACAGGGTTATGCCATTGGAAGGTCCTTTGACTACACCTCACCTGAGCTACACCTCAACAAAAATACACCTCTCAAGGCGATTGCTGAATGAGCGTCGTATATTTTGGAATTTACACATTTTAAATGTAAACATTTTGGAACATTTGATTTCACCTTTCTAAACACTCGATATTTGGGCTGTTCAACTTTACAAAAATTCAAAGATAAGTATAAAATTTTTTAAAGATCAACCGATTCAGAAACGCTGCTTCTATTCGAATGCAAGAATTAGGTGAGTAACTGTTATTTTATTACCTACAAGTTGACTCATCACGGCTTCCCACAAGTGTCCTTATGTGTTAATTTATAGGTGCTTTCGAGATACGACGAGAGACAGTGATGAAATCTTATATAGAATCCGTTCAGCACTTTTTAAAATATATTTAATATATTTTTTGTTGTTTATTTTAAAAAGTTATGTTATCGCACAGAAGCTACAAAAAGGTTGATGTTAAATCACTTTTTGACAAATTTATTTTCGCTACAAATAGCATCCAAAAACCAAAACAAGAAATAAAATATGAGATACCTAAGGTACGCTGAATATTAATAATTGTCTCATAAAATACATAAGGTACTAAGAAGAAAAAGCTTAAATAATAATAGATGTAAATATTTGATATAAAATGTACAATAAGGTTACAAATTGCAGTTTTGAACTTCGGGCAACCCGATATATGTAATTTAATATAGTGCTTGCAGTTGCAGATTAGAGAGACATACCTACAAGTATCTATTAACTGCTTCAGAATCCCGTTGCTGCTTATCAACGCTCTAGGCTCTTGCGGGGTCACGGCTTGTCCCAGACTTAAAATATTGTGTGGAGATCACCAAGCTCATCCATCCCATTTTTGGGGTAGTTTTTTTTTAAATTCTTTGTTGGAAAATTTGTTAACATTTATTATGGTTTTATTAGTTTCATAATCAGGATGTTTTATTTATTGCGCCTATCTGCCTAACGAACAAGTACCTATTTATTTTTAACTGACTCACAAAATAGGAGGAGTTTCTCAGTTCGGTTGTATTTTTTTTTGTATGTTTTAGAATTCTGTAATTTGAAGATTATTTTTTTGTTTGAAACGGAATGCTTCCTATATGGTCCCATTTTCATCAGGTTAAGATCTTTTGATGAGATCTTGGAGAAATTGAGGGAATCTTCTAATATTATCTCTTGTAGTAGAATAGCTTTTTCTTTTTTCGCCATGCTTATTAATGAATGTTATTGTTACATTATTATTATTACTATTACCTTGTATGTTACGAAAAGCTTTGGGAAAAGTTATATGACCTTGATGTACCATCAGAGCTTATTAATGTCTTATAGCTCACAAACAAATAGAGTTAGGGCTGGCGCGTACTCAGAGGTTTATAGGGCCATCTAAAGCGATTTGAGTATTTTAAAAGCAACTTGAGCATTTGCTTTAGAAATGTACCATTCGGTCAAGTTAAACTGATAAAGACCACGGTTGGCCAACGGAACTACACATTAATAAGTATGGCATGGGTTGCGATTCGATTATGGTTTATGGTTCGAAAGCAATTTATGCTCATCACAAAGCAGCTGCTGATGTTGAAGTGCGGGAAGAACTCTTCAACTATTTACTTACGTTCGGAAAAAAAAATTGCAAAAGGTTATGAGCAGTTGACATTTCGAAAATTTGGATAATTGCAAATCTAGCCATTAAAAAGGCTGAAAAATATTTTTTTGACAATAAAACCGACTTCGTTATAAAACTAATAACATCAAGAAATAAATATTTGCTACAACATTTTTAAGTCGGATGTAGAAAATTACTGGTATTTTTCTTGCTACTACATAAAAGGGACTACGAAGTATTTGATCTCAACCTAATAATTTTCTACATTTAGCTTTTCACCGACTTAACAATGTTATAGAAAATATTTATTTCATGTTTTTAAGTTTTATAACAATGTCACTTTTTTTTGGGAATTTTTTTTTACTTGCTAATTTAGGGTCTTCACGAAATTCCTAACTGCAGCGCTGGCTTTATAATGTTAGGAACACCTGCTATAGACATTAAAGGCATAAAACCGTGGAATTTGGACAAATAGTAATTAAAAAAAAATATAGGTAAGAAATACAATACAATGAGGTATATAATGAGGTATAATAAGGGCTAATTCTTAATGAGGTATATAAAAGTGGCGTAATCAAGAACACTAATTACTAGTCTCGTATTAATATAACAATGTGCTAAACGATCTGAACCGCCTTTTTAATTAGTTAGTTAGAATGTAGAAAGAATTCATAGTTAATTTAATAGTAGTTATGAGTACTTATAGAATACCAGTTGACTCACCCAGACTTCGTAAGAGAGCATTTATGTATGTAAACCGACATACAACTTTACAAGTACAAAAAATCATTTATATCATGTATATACAATACATAAAAGCCGATATATTTTGAAAATACAATTAATTCAGACCATTTTGGAATGTAGGTTAACCCGAGGTTAGAAACTATAGGAAGTCTTCAATCTAATTCTAAACTACTGTGTGGTTTTCTGACCACGTTTACTTATTCGATGGCGTGAAAGTTAACTATGATTTATATGGAATCGATAGAACGCCATCTGGTGACAATACTGTTACCTGTTTATTTACTGTATTACTTACACTTTCCCGTTTATAGTATTAGATGGGACTGTCCATACAAATTGTCTAGTTAAAAAAGATGTACCTAACAAACTTCCAAATAATTCCTCTATCACAATATTAAAAATAATTGCGCAAGCCGTCGGACTGGGTTGGGTAGACAAAGACACAAACGATAGCGCGAGGTAAGCAACTAGTGGCACCATAAGTTAAGAACTATCCTAAACTAATTCTGTGTGATTTAAAGTCTATGGAATAGACGGCTAGTTGCTAATACTTTATATATTCTAAAATAGGTTTATGAGTTTCATAGTTGTCCATTATGTTGAAAAAGCCATAATCAGCCCATTAACATCGTAGACCGCATCACAATAAAGAACTTATGTATAGAACAAATGCAAAATATTAACTTAGCTAACTAGCGTAAGCCCGCTTCGCCGGGCTAGATTTTGCTTTATTTTATTTAAACAATAAACATCATTAAATTTTAATTTAAGTCTCATAATATATTAAATCATTTATTTCTCTCCGTATTCATTCTCTCTTCTATTCTCTTCTCGAGCGGGTGAAGATCATTATCTACATCCATGTACACCCAACAATAGAATATCATCATAGTAAATAAAAGCTGTATTTGACAGTTTGACAGTTTAAAAATAGGAGTAATATCGTCACCAAACTTTACAGGATTAATCGCCAGGTCAATCCGGAGATTCCCTGAAAGTACTTCGTTTCCGTATAGTAATAGTGACTCTATCTATCTAGATATAGTCACTATTACTATAAACAGAAAATCTTCGATGTTTTATCAGTACTTATTTATAATACATTTTATAAAATCAAAATTAAGACAATAAGTACTTAGGGCCTACTTAAAGTAAATACAACTTTTAATTTGAAAATCGACCCATATTTCATGTTTATTAGGAGGAAACATTAATTAAAATTATCGAAAGATTAAATATATCGAAATAAAACAAGCTTAAATTTGGCCTTTACATAAACTATCTTTCAAATTATGTAGCTGAACTTTCAGGTTGACGTAAAGGTGACCTTGTTTAAATTAAGGAATAAAGGATTTTCTTTTAAAGGAAAAAATAATTCTTTCAGCAATCATTTCTTTGCCTGAAAACTATAAATATGTAATCCTCATATTACATTCATCTTCAACATGGTTAGCTTTCTTAAAAAGAGGGAGTGGATATATATAGATTATATCCACCATGCTGTTCTAATGTAGTAAAGTGGGTTTGGGAAAGAAGTATTACTCTGTAATGATTGAGGTTAAGGATATAATAACAGTGATCGATGGCTTAGTGTGTTTTTGACGTACGGTGAAAAGCTTAAGACTAAATTTTCAACACCAAAAGGCGTTGCCCATCCAGTTAGCCGCTATCACGTTACTTAACGCAATCGAAATATTTACGTCATTGCAATCACACCACAGCACAGTAGTAGTAGTATTAGTAGTATTAGTAGTAAAGCGTAATTATAAAGAAACTAAACCACAATTGTCTGTTAACGTAATGCTATATTATTTATATTTCGGCGAAGCAGTTTTCCGTCGCGCGTTGATGTCTTTTGTATGAGAGTTCCTTGAAATACCTCATATTTTGTCTTCATGAATCGGCGACTTACGTTTTGGTCTAACAGTTTGGTAAGCGCAATGGAAAAGACTTTTATTGCACGGTGATAAACTTTAATTAACTTGAAATAACGTTTTATTCGTTTGGTAACGGTAAAATTTACCTTTTGTGCATAGATCGATGTTCTTTCCCGCTTGACTCGCTAGTACACTATCCAAGATCATTTTAGTAGCATAGCAGACCGATCAGGTAACCAAATATTTCTGGTGTGCCACCCATTTGCTTTTTTGGTTTTTCGTGCTCCATGTAAACTCTCCACAGAGAGTTGTCGGTGATACCTGTTATCATCATCATCACCATTATCATATAAACCCATTACCGGCCCACTACAGGGCATGGGCGTCTTCTCCAAATATGAGAAGGGACTAAGGTCGTAGACAACCACGCTGGCCCAGTGCGGATTGGCGGAATTCACACCTTTGAGAACATTATGTAGAACTCTTAGGCATGCAGGTCTCGGTCATGGTGTATTCCTTCACCGTTGAAGCATATTTTAATAACTTAAAAAAAACGCATATAACTTAGAAAAGTTAGATTTGTGTGCTGGGATTCGAACTCGCCCGCTCGGATAGTGAAGTCGAGCCAGCAGTCGAGCAACTGGGCTATCACCGCTTCATATACCTATTATATAAATTATAAAAAAAATGACATTACCAATGAGCTGTACATTTTTATTACTATCAACAACGAACATTTTTGTAATACCTAATACTAATGTATCTTTTAAATTTTTGTTTGGACGCTTGGAAATGGCGTTGTCTATCCCCGAGCCTCGGAGGACACGTTAAGCTATAGGTTCCGCCATCCCAGTTAGCTATTGGAACAACGTTTTGAATTTAAGCTCTAATCCCCCTTTCTCTTGTTAGTAAGATGGCGTGTGCCCAGCAAAAGGACATTAATAGAAGATGGTGGTAGGTAAAGAAATTTAGAAATATAAAAGGCGTGGCTGTGGACGCGAACGGACCCACGAAGTTATCCACGTAAAATGCTGTGTTAACGGATCCTTTGGAAACCATTCATGGTATTAGGTGAAAAGACAAATGGGTAGGAAGCTCGCGTTGCTACTTGCTCGATATTTATTGGCTGAATTATGCCTGTATTATATCTATCGATATCTATATTAAAATAATAAAATACACTGGATGTTGCCCGCGACATGTTTCGTTTGTTTTGGTGTTATATAAATACCACAGGATTTTCTTTCGCTGTTTATTTTCTCGGGCTGAAATGGGTTCATAAGTTGTTATAGTGATAACGAGATCTAAAAAAAACCGTTCTGGGAAAATGACCGCATTATTAATATCTCTCGGAACAATCTTCCGTTGCTTTCGGAGATAAAAGTAATCTATGTCCGTCTCGAAGATGCAAGCTATGTTTCTTCAAAATAAGTCAAGCACGGCGCAGTGATTGCGCTGCATGTGATATCCTTTGGCATTTAAATTAATGGTATATGGATGAGATTGAGATATATAATATTATAACGTGCTAGGGTCAATGCGGGCGCAAGTAGAGCAGTGGGCCACGGGCGCCGCTGCGGATGTATTGTATTCTGTCATTTAATATGATATTATCGGATGCAGTATCACACCTTTGGAAGGTACAGTAAAAATACAGTGTTAAATACAATTGCCTTGTGGATCTAGAGCAGGTATGGCCAACCAGTAGCCATTAATGGTACACGAAAAATGTTTTCGGCACTTCATGTATCGGATCGGTTCGTATTCTATCCGCATTTGGCCAGCCAAGTGGAATATGGCTTTAATCCCACCCATTCTAAGAGGAGATCCGTGCCCCGTAGTGAACGTGTAATGGGTTGATAATGATGGCCAGTACTACAAAACGTCAACGCCACCGGCATATTTTCTGCAGCATTAACGATTTGTAGCGTCTGGTGGCCAGCGGCCAGTCCATATAATATGTATTCATATTATGTCAGTGTACGAAAACTACGGAAAATATGCCGTATACGTCACACTAATTTAAATTACACGTCTCATAGAAATTATTTTTTTTTGTTATCCCAATAATTTAACTAATTTCAAATTATTTCATGGCCATACACAGGCCATCATCACTTTAACCGATTGAAGTCCACTGCCGGACACAGGTGTTTTGTCTTTTTATTGTTTTGGGAAGCAAAGACCGACAACAGCCCCTAGTACCCGGCGGCCCCGCAATTCCTAACTCTGGCAGCGGTTAAGGTAACGGCGGGGCAGGGGTGTCAATAATCTCCGGACAAGATTCCGCTGCCAACCCCGACCAAATGCAGCGCTGGTCGGCCCTCAACAAGGTCGACAGACGACATCAAACGAGTCGCTGGGAGCCGCTGGAAACAAGCGTCCCAGGTCCGTTAATTTTGGAACTCCCTACAAAAGACCTATATAATATATTATACGAGTATAAAATATTTCCACAAAAAAAGTGATACGTTGTAGCGAAAGTTAGTGGAGTGTCTACCATGTTGTACTACCGATCTCAAGCTCCTGGTTTTGATTCCTTGGTGGGGTCAAAATTGACAAGTCTTAGGATTTCCAGACAAGACGTTCTCAGCACCGGGTAGGAGTTACAAAATTGGTGCTGTCCACCATAATGCCTCGCAGAACTAAGTATGCCGTCGCTCCTTCTTATCGTCAATAATATCTGAAAATCCGCAAACCAACATTGAAGTATTGTGGAACCTCAGCTCAGAAGAATGTATGTAAGCATATTTAGCATTTAGTTGTTATTGAAATTTTAGATAGGTACTTATCTAGAGGATCGGAATGCCGAGCATAGCGGATGTATGCTAATGATTGTTCTCTAATATTATGTCACTTATTTCTATTGGATGCCAAATAACATGTCGGTGTCTTCCATCGATGAGTTGGCGTCTATTGGCACTTAAACTTCATGACCAACCTTGAAAGCTTCATTTAAATCAGCCAATCTTATAAAGAAGTAAAGCGCAGAATATAAATTAGGTTAGCAGGTGCAATAAAAATGGAGACAAGTTCAAAATCCTTATCTAAAGATAATAATTGCCAACACGATGACAGTGTAGACAAAAACGCAGTTACTAATACTGCCCGATGACATGGCTATGGCTAAAGATAGGTTAGGATAGCTTCAAGAGTGATGAGAGTGAAGTGTAAATCGGTGGAGGCAGCGCACACTACATCCATAAACATTTTTTTGAGTCGTACTAGTGGCACAAGACCGCGGTTTCCTTTTGTATATCCCAATAATCTCAAACCACATTTCAAAGTTTTGAAATTGACTGTCTTAAGTAAAATAAATGTTTCATCTTGATTATATTATATTCTTATACAGAAAGTAACGTGAAGTAATGTGTTACAGGAGATGTCCAACTCAATGGAATTAGACTGTTATACAGGATACGAAGAGGAAGATATGCTGGTGCCACTGCCTCTGAGGGTGAGTCGGTGGTAACGACGGCGCGGGCGGGCGGCTGTTGGCGCGGCGTGTGGGCATACGCCTATAAGTAAGAGGCGCGCGCGCCGCGACGAGGTTAGTCGCCGTTCGGCAGCGTGTCGCTAGCGGTGTTATTCCCCGCCTGATCCCCGGTGCGTTTCGACTCCCTCCGCAACCAGCGGTCCCCACACGCACTCGCCTTTCTCATACGACCGGAGATCCTCGCTTGCACAACCTAGTTCAAAACCGAAAGGTCGCCGCTATTGGCATTTAAACGCTCTCTGACATTAACGTTGCATTTAAATGTGCGATGCAGCTTCCTCGTTGAGCTTCACTGTCGCAACTGTGTGTCGTTTGGGAAAGGCGCGTGTGCTGACGTGAGGTTTCTGTTGCAGCAGCAGCCCGAGTGAACAGGGCCGTGCGCTTCGCATACGCACTCCGCACGCAGCGCGCGCCACAGCTCTCGTAGCTGACACTCGCACTCGCCATGGACCCCAGGATAGCGCTGTGAGTACCTTGACATATCACCAACGACATGATTTTTTATAAATTTTAGATAAAGTAGCACAATATGCTAACTATAGCCTAGACTTTTGAGATAACTATTATTCATTATTCTAATGAACGCATTAAATAATCGGCATAATTATGTGACCATTTCGTAATATCATGTCGTAATTTTAGCGCTATAACTTTCTAATAGGTAATAATTATGCTAAAAAAGCCGAATCAAAACCAGTCGGCGCGTATTGTCACTTTCATCGAATGTTTGCATAGGTGAATCGCGCGGCCATCGCGCGTACCGTAGCGCTTTACGTAACTGCTAGTGCTAGCCACCGGGATACAGGGCATCTCATATCGGCGATAAGGCGAAAATAATATGATCTGATTTCTTGTGTGGAAATCAGGTGTTGGTTGCTCAACGACAGGCAACTAACATCACGAATGAGGGCGCGTGTTTCTCAATGAAGGCTGCGAAATATTGCTTTTAAAATATGCACGACTAAGCGCGCACATTGTCTTAGTCTCGACCGCCCAGGCGCGCTTTCTTACCTACGAAGCTCGTGAATTAGTGGTAGTCGACTCTGTGGTATTCTTATGTATATAAAAGTAGGAGTAGCGAAGAGTAACTTCATAATATCATATGTTTAAGTCACCTCAAATTTGCGGTTTCATTTAGACGGCGTAATAAGCTTTCTTCTTAGGGATGTTCACCTACTTATTCGTCCAATTTTCCAGTAGAGATCTTGCTGTCGACCTGAATACTTTCGGGCAACCTAAACACTGTACACAACAAAGTTTTATTTTCTACTTCATAAACAAATAATTGCGTACCTACAAATGCCAAGTATTCGCTAATTCGCCCGCGGAATGTGGTGAATGGTGGTAAGCGTTTCATTCGTCATCCGTTTGGCATTGTCAAGAGTATTACTATATATTTCAATAATTACAAACCCATTAGCCTTCACATAATATTGCTTAGTCCCTAACTAATACCTAAAATAGTACTTCATTTTTTAAAAAGAGAACTTTGACAGCTTGTTAATTAAAATCTAGAGGTATTTACATGAGTGAATAAATTAACATCATGTTTAGGTAGGTTTCCTTATAAAATAATACATAAAAATTAGGGATAATTGTGTCCTATTTCGAAGCATAAAAGTTGAATCCATGACAACTATTCGGTAACTGTGATCTAACCATCTATTGTCCAAAGTCGCCCTGTAATACTTTGCGAAATATGTTTGTAATAGATTCGAATAACCAAACAAGATTCTCACTTTAAATGCATTGTACTCGTATTAAAAGATCCAAGAGGTTAGTTTTATTAAAGAAATAAACTGTTTCGCTTTCCGATCGCGAGGTCCAGAGTTCGATTCCCGAGTCGAGCCAGAAACATTGTTTTGTTAGGACATTTTTAGTACAAGGAGAGTATATTGATTGTAGTTATTTTATTGTTAGCAAGATATAGTAAAAGCCGCCATTGTAGCAGTGTGTTGGGTATACCATCCATTAATAGGCTGAGTGTAAAAAGAATGAAAAATATAAAAAAAAAATTGTATACATGTTTCTCGCTGGCAAGCAATAATTTGTCGCCTACATATATTATAGTAAGTAGCTCAATAGCTCGAGTTCCGGCCTGGACGTGTCAGTTCCTGCCTGCGTTGCCTATTCCTAAATCCTAAGAATTTACGGTTAATGGTTTCTATACTAGGTAATTAGCAAAAAAATTAAATACGATAACCTAATTTATAGTAAAGTTCGTAGTAATTTAAACTCTTTAACTTTTGACAAAGTTTTTCTTTTCATTTTACTTCTAGACCTATTAATAATGAAGAATTCTTAAAAACTTTATTGGAAGCTTATTTCACATAAAATAACGAGAGTCCGTCAAGGAAAAAATATCAGAAAATAAAACAAAAGGTTTATTTGAAGAGGTAAAATGCTGAAGGGCTTGAGTGGTAGATTTTTTTTGCAAACTCGTTAAGTATTTATTTACACCGATTTTTATTTTGAAGTTCGTGATTTTTTTGACGCGACGTTGTCCGCTCAAGACAACATAATATTTTGCGTGATTTGATATAATTTAATTCAGTAGCCCAAATTAAACATATAAGATTTGCTTAAATTAAAAAAAGTAATTTTGTCGAAATAAAATTCAATCAATCTTAAAGAAATCTTAACATCATCGCATTCCATTCACATTCAGTAATTCCTTAAAGCAACTTTTTTAAACAGTGTAACTGATTCCAAAGAATTTTTATAAGTTTTTATTTGATTTAGACAAGAAATGGACACTACTTTTTAACCCCTGGATAGCACCCACAAAAATTATTATTATTTTGCATATATATAGCTGGTTGCATCCTAGAGACAGAGAAAGTATAATTTTAAGCACAGGAAATTAGCGGGTCTTAGCTTTAAAAAACGAAAACGCTGCCCTCAGTTTTAAACCGTGAATGTTTCTAAAAAAAAGTATGCTGAGATTACTTGTAAATTTACTAGGTTATTTAGCAAAATGTTGAATATAAATAAAATCATTGCTATTTTCTTTTGAGAAAGCGTAGCTTGAACCCATAAGTAAATTTGGAAGTTTGGGCACTGAATAATTAACATCATTCTTTGTCATTGTGCATTATTGTTAATCTAAATTAAGGGATACTATTGGAATGCGATAGATAACCTGAAGGTTAAAAATTAACAGATTTCACCCAAGTTATTAAGCAGAAGGGATAAATTTTCGCAATTGAAAAACAATAAAATTAATGAATTCATAGTATATTACAAATGAAGTCCACCAATTCACACTAGTTCACCAATCCGCACCTGGGCCAGTGCGGTGGAGTACAGCCTAAACCCTTCTCATTGTGATATATTGCTGATGTTGATGAAATGATAAGAAATAAAAGTGTTTAAATTTTTTCGAATAATAAATTAGTCCTTTCCTTTTCACGTGGAAGTTAAATTTAATTAGACCCATTAAAACAAAAAAAGAGAAATCTTTATATATGTGGTAGGCCTATATGGCCTATTGTAGGTACTCATGAAGCGTAGTAGGACGACGATATAATCCCATTACGTCTCGTCTCGTATAATCGTGGATATAATATTAGTGTAATGACAGTGGTCATCAGCTTTTAATTTAAATTTTACAGTCCACCCACAGAATTAAGAACGCACAGAGCCCTCATTCAGCAATTGTTGCATGCAGTGCATTGTATAAAATAAGTGAAAACGCCCCACGCACGACTCATTCCACACGCGCGGAATGTTGCTAGCTCACCAATTTTTTGATTGCCAACCACTAAATGGAATAAAGTGACTAACCGTCTGTTCGAGAAACACCACTAAAGTCGAGTGGTTTGTGATGTTTCTATATTAGTTGTGTACACGGTTTCTGTACGTTCTTAATTCTGTGAGTCCACATTAATTTTAATACTTAATGTAAAAAAAAAATATCATCGGTAACATTATTGTCGTTATGCCAACGACACTTTGTTTACTGTAACTAAATGTAGCTGCGTGAGATTTTTTTTTTTTTTACTAAAAACTATCATTGCGTTTTAAATTACTTAATTAACATAAATGAGGCCAATTATAATTAAAATACTTATTGTAACTGAAACACACATAATAATCTACATAAGGAAAATATTTTTAGGGTACCATTTAATAGAATAATTAATTTAAATCCGTCATAGGCAGAAGCGGAATGAGGTAGTGATAAAGTTGCAGTTAATTTTGAAGAGTTGTATAGTAAAGACTGTTAAAAATTAAATGCAAAAGGTTAAAAACCTATTTTCATAATTTACCAATCGCTTTAGGGTGACAAATTTTGTGATTTTGTACTACTCAAGGAAATACATTGATTTCCATAATATCCTAAGCGGCACTTCATCACGTAAACAATCTTATTCAGTAAATGAGTGAGTGAGCGACTTTAATTACTCGCAGGTAATTTAAAACATACGGAACTGCGGAAACTTTTGCGAATAGGTTCATGTATCCATGATAAAAGGCAATTTACACTTGCGGCCACATGTCGTCACACCATTGTTTCGCTTTCGATGCTAAAAGAAAATTCACTTTTAACATTTTGTCATCGCTTATGCGTAATTCAGAATCTCTTTTTGAATACAAATCAGTGCATATTGGAATTTCTCCGATACAGATTCGGGTGTACGTAACTCTTAGAGGTGAAAAGAAAGTTGTAATAGATATTTGTACCACGTTTACAAGTAAGCGGAGACATAACCGCATTTAGAAGTTATCGCACGAATCTAACAATAAATAGTTGATAATAATTAACAACTCGTACGCAGGGAAAGTCATTTCCAACATTGTGGTAAAACTTGACATGACTTGACCGACGGTAATTTCAATCATCATCATGAAATCATCATCAGCCTGTGTGTGGTAGTGCTGGGCACCGGCCGTCTTTGTCATAGAACAAGGCTTAATGGGCTGGTTAATTTCTTATCAAAAATCTCAATACTGAACGTGGTAGAACATGTATATAACTGCATCGTTGATCTAGTACGAATACCTACGTAAATTTAGATTCGCAGTTATCCTTTCTATGATGTTTGATATACTGGAGTGGTATACCTACTTATCAGTTTCTACTATGCCTCGCTAAATCGCTTGGCGGTATTTGTTGGTAGAGTTTAGACTTACCGCCACCAAGGCCTCTCGTATGAATCATTTTTGGTGAACATCGAAACCGTGACATAAATACATTAACTCTGCAGACATTCAGTATTATTCTCTCTTGCTTAGTAGGTACTTGGTTGAATCACATGTACGGCCTTAGGATGTAAGTTGTAAACATCAAAGTTTCTAATAACGATCATTCAGTGAGTCGGCAACTGAATATCGATTGCTATTGAATTAGTCGTATTAGGCCCAACCACATGCCTTAAAAGTTTCTTTGATATAATTTAAGCTGCACATTTGAAAAGCGATATAATTGTCAACTGCCATTTGCTCACGGATATCCCACGGCTGTGCGAGTTTCCCCGGAGCACACCGGTGTTGCAAGTCTCCTCATAACGCTTAAGAACCGGACCGGTCTCGTCCGCTCTCGCATCATCGCATCTCGTCTTCATCTGACCTTCACTTTCGCTTTTAACACGTACATGAATAGGCGGACGTGAAAAACTCTTGCTATCTACTTTAACGATGCTTTACTGTTAGAAATGTGTTTTATGACTCTACCGTTACTTTATCTAATTTACCATTTTTACTATTACGTTAATCAGTTACGTACCCTAGCCTAGACGTAGATTATAAAAACATTTTTAATATTAAATTAAGAATTTTACTAAATTATGTATTTATTAATATCACAAACACTGATTCAGTTGAATATTCAATTATAGAACCTAAATTATCCTGGTTTTTAACTTTAGCATATAATATATAGTACAATGCAGAATCAAATGTTAAAAGATATGAAAATGATGGAATTCGATTTTCGACACGTAGGTGTTTCCAACATCGCAATCATTTCAAAAGCTGGGTTGCGTGTGCGCTTCATAGCTTCATATAAAATTATCTTGCAAACAAACAGTTGCGAAAGTGCAATTGTCTAGTGGGATCTTAGACTTTGGAGGCTTCAGCATCTCACCCGCAGCCGGCGCAACCTTCCATCCCACTAGCGCTTTCGCCTCCGAATATGAAGTCATCACATGCCATCCGTCATTCATCACACTGACTAATTTTACCTTGCACAACTATTTATTCACTGTAGGACTAATATTTTGGCTGTCAATATTTTGCATTTGTTTTATATGGGAGTACGAAAGATTTTTTGGTAGTGAAGTGAGTTAAATCTCTAAATCCTCCTCTATCCTAGTAGTAAGACATATAATGCGCTGATGAGGATGAACTGTAAATAATTAACAGCGATAAACCGATACAGAAAAATTAGGTTAAGGGCTCTTGAAATCAACTTGTCATATTTAGAATGGAAAAGGCATGTTTCGAAACAATTGATTTTAAATGTTCAAAGTCAAACTTAAACAAAAAAATAAAACGAAAATTCAGACAGTTTGTTCTAAGATGTTACTGTATGAATTGTTAGACATTGAGTCGCTGTATTGATTCTATATTCAAAATAGCGTTTGATACTGTCCAGTGAATAATATGTGGAGTGCGGGCGGTTTGATTCTTTGCACTTTCTACATCTAGTGGAGCGATATGTCAAGGGCAACCAGTGGCGGCGACAGCGCGGGCAGGTCACGACCCATTGGCACCCGCTAATCCTTCCACGCTTACGCAACTGCCGAAACACGTTGTTGACTCCACTACAGCTTGATTATTATGACCTATTCACGAATCCACCACAACTAGCATCATCGAACCTGTTTTGAAGCCACACCGCTCCGCCGGGCCGCGCTGTCGACAAATGTTTTTCGCAACTCAATAGCTTCAGCGCGGCCAGGCTTGTAGCGGTAAATTATTGCAGGATTTTTCTTTACACGTGCACCTTTACGTATGCTGAATAAAGAGGCATGCCGTAATTTTCACAACTTAATCGGTATCGATCTAAGAACGCTAGGTTACTTACTAACGATTATAATTAACTCCAAGGAAAATTACACATATCCTTCTTTGGTTAAAAAGCAAACCAAGTATTGTAGGTAGTTTCACTAGAAAATAAACTAGTCGGAAATAATGCATAGCGAGAATTTTCTTTGGATCAATTGTGGCCTTATGTGATTAAATTACAACTTAGCCCTGTAAGTTTTAGACAACAGAGTAGGCATATCACGTTCGATTTCATTTCCACTTAGATTTAAATATCAATATTATAACTATGTTTCAATACTAACCCAGTCGACGCTTCTTTAACTGATGATAATGATGCAAGCTTTGATTCCAATACTAGTCATAAATATTTCGACACTAATCTGTAGATTACAAATAAAACTAATGAGCCATTGCTATTTCAATAGAGGATATAATAAATTTCTTGCTATGCATATGTGTCCGTTAGTAGGCAATTTATATGTCAACTAGTGAGAAACTGGAAACTACCTAATGGTATTCAACCTCGATGACCTTCCGCAAGCTCGGAATACCTACGAGAGTTCTTTATTTGGCTAATTCTAAAGGTTGATATTTTAATGAATTACAAATCACGTTGTAGAAGTTGCTTTATGTTTTAAATACATGTATATGGAAATTTGACGAATCGGTACAATGTGTTTAAATATTTTTGATTAATTTGAATTATAGAGCCGATAAAGTTACATAGGTAATATATTATATAAAATTTTCCCCGTAATACCCTGGTGCAGGTAGTAATAATCTTTGCGCAAGTAAACTAAATATTATATCATAATCTTTCGTCAGATGAGCATCACGGATGCGAGCGAACGAAGATGAATTATATTAATACTGGCATTGGGCTACGTTTGTTGCGACAGCGGTAATACGTAGATCCGGGTTCACTCCCGATAAGGTGGATGAGAACATAATATTTTGTGCGTCTTTATATTATAAGCATCAATTTCGGCATCGACCAGTTTCACTTTCCAGCCGACGACCTTTTGAGGAATGTGCTGTGAGATAACAGATGAATAAAACATTATGGAGGTATTTGTTTCGTGGTAACTTATTTGTTTTCTCTATTGCATTTCTTTTATTTTTCAGTAACCACTTATATAACCACTTATATGTCCACCAATCCGCACTGGGACAGCATGTTAAACTACGGCCTAACCCGGGTAATGGTTTGATTGTTCCACCTGAGCAATTTCATTTCACGAAATTGAATTGAATTAACTTGAAAGCGCCCACCAATGTATGCATTAGAATTAGGCTTTTGATCTCACTCCTTCGGGCAACCAAGCCTCCCTGCCACGACCAGGGGAGAACTCATCGCTAAGGGTGATGTTGATAACTAGATATATCACAACCTTCAATCCTCTCACCCTTTATCGGACCCTTAATCGGCCCACTACAGGGCACGGGTATCTTCGCACAATAAAAAGCGGTCAGGTCGTAGTCAACCACGCTGGCCCAGTGCGGTGTGATGGACTCTACCCGCCTTTGAGAACATTATAGATAACTCTCAGGCATGTAAGCTTCCTCACGATGCTTTCCTTCACAGATGAAATAAGGTGCGTGCTGGAAATTGAACTCGGCCCCTTGAAGGTGTAGTTTTAACCACTAGGCTATGAGCACTTGCATCCATATAAGTAACCTAGAACAGGAACTTTTTAAATTTTGCTACGTTTGAGTGGATTCGTATTCTGTGCGACAAAGACAGCTTTGTAGTTTTAGAGACCGAAAGCTTGGCCACGCGTGAGTGGAACAGTTCTTTGACCTTGGCTCTTTCTACGTCCGTGGTCTGCGTTAGTTGTTACGTAATTATTGCAGTCGAGGATTCCAATCGAGTATATTTGGACTTTGCTCGGTTAGCGACAGATATTTTTAAGATCGTATACGTATCTAGTCATAATATTGTATAGTTCTATAAAATCGATTCGTCGTCTTTTGTTTTCAATTATTTCGGTCGTATAAACTTTATTGAAACTATTTCTTTGATTGAAATGACTTTCGTCTGTGAATGTTATTTTTACAAAATCATTGGTTTTAATTTATTGTATAAAATCATACATTATATTTCAACCTGCATGTTACCTTGGATTTCATGAAATTTAGGAAACATACATTTTGTTTTCAAAAAGTATAATATTATGTTTATATGCGATTTATTTAAATATCTCTAGTAAATCTAGTAAAAAACACTCGTGATAATCGTTGCAAATAATGATTTTCGGATTTATTCGTTCACTTATACTATATCTCGAGGCCACGTTTCTTGCTAAATTTTAAGATTGTTGGTGACCGGGAAGTATAGTTTTTGAGGTCCGAATAATATAGTGATAGGATCACACTCAAGGTACCATACCTTTTAGTCACTCTAGTTAAGAAATTTAAACCAACAACATTTTTGTTTTATCGCCATCTAGGTATATCGAATAGATTAACAGCACCATTTACTTAGGCAAGAATATAAAGAATCGCGCAAACTAAGACTTTTGTTACCGGCACGGGACACCATCACAAGATGAGGTTGGTGTTTCCGGTAAGGCAACTGGACACAATCACCGATTTCTGCACCTGGTTACGTTACGGGTTTGTTTTTCGATTGTACCATCAGTGCCACGATCAAGAGATTGATGCAGAAGAACTTCAATTGCTTATTATGATGTCGTACCTCCAGTGTGTATTTTCATGTCCTCTCGATAGAGAGATCCATTCAGATGAAATGAAACTTTCAGATCCTTAGAAAGTTATTGTTATAACTGTGTATTGCGAAGCTAAAGAAATTAGCTCGAAGCTTGGGTGTTGGAGTGACGCTTGCGCACCCATTACACGTAGTTATCAAGCGGGTAACAGGTTGTTGGGTAGGAATTCGATACAAAAGGCAGTCGTTGACGTCCGTTGGTGGAGTAGTTCAATTTTTTTTCCATACCATCATGGTATGGAAATAAATTACTGGTTGTCGGATCAAATATAAGAAACTAGTATCTACGTTTGCGCAGCACCTAATGACATATATGCGCTTACCGACACATGTCGTATCCTATGAGGTTTAACGGGGGTGCGGCGTATTGTCGCGGCACTTACGCATGAACAGTTCCTGTTTACGAAACATGTTTTATGTCGGCATTGTGGTAAAAGTTGAATTTCTGCTCGAGGAAGCGTAAGTGTTTGTCAATAACGCGAACCTTGTCTTACAATATCTCTTTTGTGGTTTCAGTAGCAATAGGGTTTCGGAAAAATTAAAGGAATTTTCCAGAATAATAGTTTTTTTTAATTCAAATTTATTTTGCCCCGGACTGCCCTGATTATAAGTGATACATCATCAATCAGAGATGGTAAATGGCACTTATATTAAACCCATACTCCTAATTGATTTCCACTTGGCATCTTACCGGAAGGCTTAATCGCTTGACGGTACGTGTTTGTCGGTGAGATGGTAATTAGCCACGGCCGCAGTCTTCTACCAGATCAGACCAGAGAAAATTCCAATTTGAATTTATTTTATATTAAATGCTATACTTACAGAAACAAAGTGTAACACAAAAGCGATTTTATCGATCTCTGCTAGATAACCTTAGGACAGATAACAAGAGCGAGAAATTATTAGTAGTGTAAACTAATTAAAACCTCCTTTCTGGCCTTAATTAAAGTAAACGTACATTACGCGGTTTGATAGTATATACAGCCTTACCGTTTATAGCAGAGAGGAAAGGGCTGTAAATTTATCGCATTGTTCGCATAGTTGTTAAACTGTAATTTTAGTTAATAATTTAAAGAGTCCGGAGGAAAAGTGGTCCACCTTTCCCTATAACCCATCCAGTAGAAGATAGTGGGATCGCTACTAGGCCGTCCCTCCCTAGATTTTCAGGACGCGATAATGCAACTTCTTACCCAAATCTACGGAATGTGAAGTCTTCCCTTAATTACAAAAGTTCGAACCGGTTTTTATGTAGAAATATGTTGTCAGCCTCGAAAGTCTGGTCTTCGTTTTGTGTTTCACAATGAGTAAATAAATAAGTTAAGCTTCCTCATGTCAGGTATTCGTAGGTATACCTTATAAGGCATAACTCTAATAAAATAAATTTAATCTTTTGGAAGACAATGCGGTACATTTTTTTGTAAAACGATGCTTGATCCGTAGTGATTGAAATTCTAGTGAACTAAAATTACGCTACTTAACTCTTAATAGTTAACAATTTTTTTTGTGTTACTCTGAACAATTAATTGACTTCAAAAACAATTCTTCTTTATATAAGCGTATTAAATATTCCATATCGTCTGGCAGTAATACTTTCGTGTCAGGCGTGGACGAGCGGTGCGTGCTGTGGGTTCCGAGATTCACTTGGTTTTGAGATTCTGCGCACATGCACAAGTCCGATGCGACGTGGGACATTACTTTATAACTGCTAAATGCGTTTCCCGGCGCGATGGCTTAACTGGCGCCTTTATCATCCGGTTGATTGAACTTTTCGGGGGATTCACAAAAAAGTATGCACTGATGATAATAAGGAAGTTTGTTTGGAATCGTTTAAACAATATTTGACGACGCCAACCGCATTTATAGCGATATTGGAATTTCATCAAGTCAGAAAAACAGCCTCAAACATTAATTAGCTTTTTAATATTCCGCTATTAATTGTCATTAATGGAACTTAAAAAAGTTCTTTACTAAACAAGTACCTAAGTAATGATTGAAGAAATGAAACAAAACATCCGTTTCATCTTGTTGCAAAATCGCTTGAAGAGGCTAATAAAAACAGAATGTCAACATTTTTACGTAAATCAAGTTGCGTGAATCAACTCGTATAAAAATAATTAAAATGAGCACCAACACCGCTGGTTAATCAAATAAATCAATTGCACTGCTGTAAAATGACTAAGCTTTCGTTGGAAGGTAGGTTTAGGTAGAACTTTATGTTGATCGGTAAATACCTGAGAGACGTTTCAAACCACTATGTAAATTATGTAGCTACAAGGTTGCCAACTCAGGATTCTATTATTTACATGCTATCAGTAAATTGTATAGCAGAAGATATTGAATAGACTAATATCAGTAGCATATACCTATTAAGATCCCTTCAATGCTTTTCTCAAAGGTTTTTTTAAAAATATAAAATTAATAATTGTCGGACTAAGCAAAGGCCCACCTGATGATGTTAAGTAGAACGATCGCGTACACTTTGCATGCCATGCAAGGAACACGTCCTGCAACTTGTCACCCTATGTCCATCAATCTGAGGCGTTGATGTTAAGCCTCATATTCATGTAATTACACCGGCACCCACGCCCTTCAGACCGGAACACAGCAATGCAACAATTCTTAGCTGCAGAAGTAACCACGCAGGTGTTACCTTCTCGGGACGATCTATCTCAAAAAGCACTACTAATCTATTTTCTCAGAAGAAATCTAGTTAGTTTGCTATTATCACACAAAAATAACCGTTACTCTAATAATCGTCTATAACGATAGAGATTTAAATCTGCCCGTAGCTTTTTAGCTATAATCGAACGCACTAAACTTTTAAAAATTTGATTAACAAAATGTTGTACAATATTTTAACTTTTTGAGGAAGCACCGCACCATACCTTAAAACAGAACTTACATAGGTACATAATTATAATAATTAGAAAAGGTAATTGGGCTTGACTTTTATTACCTCTATTGTTGTAACCACGTTGTAACAACAGTAGTGGATCGCAATCATGCATTTTCATTGGTCAAACGTACGTTACGTTGTATGTTTTAGTCATTTTATAGGCATCGACTCACTTGTTTTCAGTATTCTGTGGATAATCTGTGAGAAGCGTTGTTACCACTCATTATGAATTTTCATTCACTTCTTGTTTTACAAAAATAATATTCTTTCGCATAATAACTACAAATCGTAAAGGTTATGAGATAGTAAAACTAAAACATTATTTTATTTAAATTAACAGAAGACTTTTTGATTTATCAAACATTTTGAACATTCTGTAAAATGTTTGCAAAAATATTCTTGAACAATATTTATGTAACTTTTGTGTGTGAACACTATTATAATAGTCAGTCTGGTAAAGAAATTATGCATATATATGCAAAAGAGTTCTCGAAACGACAAATATTTATGGATTAGGAGTATTTAAGTATTTGGAAATCAATGTGTCAAGGTCTCATCTTTATCTCGACTCTATTTCAAGAAGTCTTTTTGTACGAATTTCGTAAGTGTTTTATTCAAAAGTACTTATTATGTTTACACTGAAAGTGGGGAAGGTACAAAAATAAGTAGAATAGGAAAACATTCATAATTATGAGGCGGTTTAGCAAGTCTGCTCTTTTACAAAGTTCAAACCTGAGTTTGGAGGTTAGACATAATGCAATCTTACTAAGTAATATTATAAATGTGAAAGTGCGAATATAACTGTGGGTGTTAGGATGTTTTTTTTACTGAATAGCGCATCAACGATTTAAAAAAAATATAATATTAATTGGCACCCGAGTATCATGTTCTGGATTAATTCATGGAAACTTATACACCGAAAAATATTCCAATTTCCTGGTCTGGGAAAGTCTTTGTTTCATAGAATTAATCGTTATTCTTACGGCATTTTGAAGGATTTGTATTTTGTTTTTAGGCTTTATCTCGTTTATAAATTTTTGTAATAAGACGAGACGGAAGAACATTAATGGTTTGCGGTGTTTTTGTTTATCTGAATATTATAATGATTTATGTTTCTTACTCATAAAAATATAAATTAGACATCTTAGTACCTATAACACAAGCTACGCTTATTTTGGGGCTAGCAATAAGTGTATTGTCGACATATTTATATTTATTTACTAAGAATAGCTTCCATGGTCTGCTGAGTGATTGTAACGTGCTGGGTTCGGAATAAATGGCGTCACGCGAATTGTCTGGTAGGAGGCTTTTGCCTAGGTTTGTTGCCACTATACTGACGTAGACGTGCTACTAAGCGATTGAGCTTATATTTTAAGGAATAAGAGGGGTTTTCTTTTGCAAGCATGGCACAACCTTTTACCCGATCATACCATGATAAGCATGATGGACATCAAACGTTTACTTAAATTTAAATGATGACAATAATTATCTAATTATTAAAAACAAACAGAATTCTACACCTCACAAGCTCCGCAAAATGGCAGATTGACCGTTTGTGCAGCTGCGGGGCTCCTCAATGTGACGTGTATCATTCAGACTGATTCAGGAACTTTTCCAACAACATCTCAACCGGTTGTCTTCACACAAAACGAATGACAGCAGCAGGTGTATTCTCATCGCGAACGCAGATAACCAGTCGCTACCAGTAGCCATTAACCAACTGGCATTGAAATACTGAATTTAATAAATAAATTAATAAATATACTAAGACAATACACACATCACAATCTAGCCCAAAAGTAAGCGTAGCTTGTGTTATGGGTACTAATATGACTGATGAATATTTTAATGAATAATATTTTCCAGTTGTGCGAATCGAGCCCACGGCCATAGACTCAGAAAGCAGGGTAGCTGCCCACTGCGCCAATCGGCCGTATATGTACTAAATAGTTTAATTTAACTTTAACTCAAAGTCATCTGTTTTGTGTGGTTTAACCTTTAGTCGATTAGAGTTCGCATCACGGGCGACGTGTTAATTGCAACGTGACTAAAATGCAATTAGGCCTAGGGTTGATGAACCATAATACCGTAATGCGTGACGAATGAGACCCGTTGAGCTATCGTCGCTCTGTCACTTTTATTAATGAGACATCAAACGTGACAGTCAAGACCGAAGTAATAAAAAAACCTTTAATGTTATTTTATGTAGGGCAGTTATCTCTTGATCTGTATCACTGGCTTTTATGTTGTGCTAATAATAAGACTTTTATGCTAACAAGTAACAACGTTCACGATCAGTGTACTTTAATTTGGTGCCATTTTATAACCGCATGTTAACGTATTATGTGTTACCTTATTTCTTTAACTTCAGTGTCCATATTCAAACATTCATGTGCAACTTTCAAATATAATATTATGTAGCATAGTTTTGTTTGAATTCGTCTGGTCTGGGCAGAAAACGTATGGCCGTTTTCAGTTCGTGGTACAGCCTTAATGTAAATACGCCTATATTATTACAGAATGATTAAGTGTGCGTTTACAATTAATAAGTATTTATATGGTCCAATTGTACAATCAAATGCAATTTCTTAGGAAACTACTATCTCCATGCATCTATCTGTTTCACACGCAGGGACAACTAAAGAGACAAAAACCCCGACAATTGGCTACGCTTACATATTTGCCCCCGTACGTTCACCGGCGACCTCGGATCGCGAGCTATGACAGACCAGACCTTGTCTCACGATACAGATTTACAATATGTACATTTACTGCACTCCACGTCTTGATCACGTGAATAGATGATGCAGGAAGTTATGATGTTATACTCGTGGAATTATTATTTTACTGGCGCTCCGGACTGGAAAGCAAAGGACGACGTTTATTCGATTTTATCAACAGCACACGACTTGAATAAACACATACAGTCGATTCGTCTTATTAATAATGAGACGAATCGACTGTATGTGTTTATTACACTACATACACTACATTATTACTTCTTCACTAGCTGTTTTAGTCAGCGTTTGTCTTCGGAATATAAACTGTTTTTAGTAAATTTAATTAAGATCGGTTTAGCAGATATATTTATTTTATTAGTTTTAAGGGTCGGGTCAAGACGTATTTAAATCCATCCATTAGTTTTATCATAATGTTTTTTTACATAACATAGTCTATCCAGGTGAACGACTAATATCAGTGAGTTATTTCAATTGTGATTAATACACATAGCCGGTGTCATAGGTTCTACGGTGGAGAAATATTCAGATACGTTTTTAAAAGTGGCTTTATTACAGCTTTCTAACATATAAAGTCACGGTAATTGTAATTTCACACACCCATTTCAATACCGGCCCAGCACATTGAAAGCGGATATTACTGGCCGATACAAAATAATTAACACTGCGTGTTATTTAATCACACAAGAAAATTAAGAAACCGAATATAAAATTCGTTTGAATAATACGTTTACAAGTTTGTTTTTAAAACGACTGAGTGAACACAAAATGGGTTCAACGTAACTGTTACGATAATTATCTTTAACCACGACAAGTAATAAAAAGTGTACTCCATTGTTAACAATTTTAAAACTGGGAATGGAAATGAGGCAATTTTGGCAATACGGAATATCTGACTTATTTATTGCAAAAGTATCAAATTTTATCTTTACTTCCGATTAATCTCTAAAAAACTAAACTTTTACGTCTCTGTCTGCATTATCGATATAGTTGCAATTTATGCTTATGGTCCTATGATTGCAATAATATAAAGGGGTTCATTGTGGGTACGTCGTGTGAACATGGTTTCGTAAAGTTAGGATTCCATATTGATCAGGAGCAAAAAAATCACTCAAAACAATCTTTTCTCCAACATACTGTTTTTGCGGTTTAAATACAAATAGTTCGTGATGTCAAGTCTAAAGAATTTATTAATTTGGGATACGTATTTGTAGCACGATACCAGTTTGATTTGTCGCTATTCGACCCAGTTACATCGATTATTATAATATCGAAGTACTTTTTCACTATAAATAAATAAATAATGTTGAAATATTGGCAGCCCATTGTAAGGGACTAGTCAAAAAGTATTATTTTGTAACGTTAACTTAGGTTCTCTGGCATTTTTAAACATCGAAAAGAGATTCTGCATTCTAGATACTGTTTAATCAACACCTTTATCCACCTTAATTTATTAAAATTACTTTTCAGTAATACTTAGTAATCAGAACCGTGTCTTAACATGCTTAAAGTATTAAATTTGACAACGGGATTCGGGGATGGAACCAGCTAAGATTGTTCGTTGAAAGATGAACCCATTATCTAACAATTTTGTTCCAACCTGGGAATCAAACCCAGATCTTTGTGATCCATAGTCAAACTCAAGGCAGATGTTTTAATCATTAAATAAAAAACTTATGCCTAATATTCTTTAAAAGGAAGGAAAACTAAATGTAACTCTGATTTTTAGAATAATATAAATAAGTTAAGATCTTCACGTAAAGATTGGAAGACTGAGAGTATTATTGCGAAATAAATGCCTACAATAGTACAGTTTTTTTTTTCAATTCATATTTAACAATATGTATGTTAAAAATAAAAATGCAAGAAAAAGTTCTTTTAGATACAAGATATCCCCTTTAATAGTAGAAACTATAACAAGTATTCGTTTGTCACATGAAGATGTTAAGCAGCATTTCAACACAAGCTCGCTTATATAATCCTAACATCCGGATAGATAAAAGGTATGCGTATCCGGGTTTCTCTGAGTCACATTTTTTCGTATTGTTCAGCAAAACGTGATTAAACCGTTTAAGGTTTTATCATGCACTTGTAAGGAACTCGTTTCCCCCAATGTCACCGCTTTGTTCGCCGTCCTGCTGTCCAAATTCCGTAATTAGAAAAGTATGAACAATCTTATCCAATGTTTTGTAATACAATTTACTTTTTTAATTATGTATGTAATTTGGCGAATTAATGTTCCATAATCAAAATTTTGATCCTACCCTTTTTTATCCAGTCATAGTTTGAATTTTGGCAGCATTCGGGAGCAATTTGTTCGAGTATCCACAGAATATACCCTGATAATTTAAAATTACTAAGTGAGTACTCGTAGCTATTTAGAAAATGTACTTATATCGTGGACGCGTGAAATCGAGAGTGAAACCGTAGCAATAATATGACGGTGTTTTCTGAGGATGACTTGAAACTAATACGCAACGATAACATAACATACTTAATGTTTAATGATAAGAAATTTAACTTTAGTTTCACGATTATTTATTTTTAAAAACCGCACCCAATGAATAATTTTTTTTTATACTTTTTCTCTTATAAGTAAAAAGAGAAAAAGTTGGGGTACATTAATGACATGAATAGTAAAATGACAAACGGCACCTTAAAAATTTTACCTTTATTTAAAGTAGTATGCCTAACTAACTAACAAGAACTACAGAAAACTTTTTACCTATTTTTCTTATTACATTATTGGTTCTATCACTAATTCTTTGATACATAGTTAAATCTAGTTAAAATCTTATGTTATTACCATGCATTAAAAAGCGTCAAACTTAGTATCACGAAAAGTTTTAAACACTTTAAGCTCAACTGTACATTTAAATATAAAAGTAAAATTTATCTACACAAGTGTATGATAAATCACTGCACGCATGTTGTGTCAGCGAGGACGTCGACCGCTGTAGGTATATTATAAGTGCAACTAAACATTATGTCAAGTGAAATCGGCAACTCAACCAATATTCAAACCGGTTGTCAGAAGATGACATAGGCGGGGAGGTTTTTAAGCACGTTGTTACAGAAATACTTTATGTTTTATTGAAAAGAATGAATTCGCAATGCTCGGCAAGAAAATCACGAGCTCAAAAATTAAAAAGTTGGAAATTTATCAACAGTACTCGGTTTAGGTCTAGAAAGGGAAATTATAGACGGCCCAGGTAGCACCTGGGCCTCACAGTTAATGTTGTCTATAATTACGACCTACTTTTATTTTCCTTAATTTTGATTTAAAATAAATAGAACACCGTAGGACATTAAAATCATCATAATTAAAAAAAAAATAAAAAAAAATAATTAAAAATATTTATTTCGTATCGTACAGCAAAATAATACAACACATAATAAACGTGATAATAAGAAACATATATTCGCATTAATTTAAATGTATTTTTTTTAACATTGGTATAAATATATTTCATTACGAAATAAATAATAGTAGAAATCTTAAAACAGCTTTAAATATTATTCGCTAAATTACATATTTATTGATTGCAAGCTGAAACGGTCCACCCGTTTGATATCTTAATTTTCCATAAATTTAATAGATTCTTCCGAATTTTCTTATAGGAATAAAACAATTATAGTATTTCATTTTAAAATCAGAGCTGGTACTTATTAACCTCCGAAGTGATAAAACAATATATATCTTAAGTAGGTTAATGTCTTATATATCTGCTAAGGATAATTTAGATTTTCGTCACCTTCCTTGGTGCTGACTGTGAGTCAATCATTAAAGTAATGTTATCAGAGATAAAAAAGATAATGTGTGGGAATCGTGCGCAGCCCTTGACCAACTCCCTGGCCGACTGTACTCCCACGAAACACAATTAATGTTTTCTTGATATCTTCGTCAAAACACGGCATCAACCTTTGACGAGCTACAGTGCCAAAACCTGTTCTTGCTCACATGTTTTATGTGACAATACCAAATGTCAACTTTGCATACGATTTTAACAGTTTTGGTATTCCTTCTAAAGGTTAAGTATTTCGATTGAAAATTTCGAAACCCGTTGTATCTTCATTGATATAATATATTCTTTATTTACGTGAATTTACGGCTTATTTTTTTTTAATAAAAACCGTATGAGTTAGCGGCCACCTTGGTATCTGTTTTTCCGGATATTTACAATTAGAAAATGAGCATTAGATAATTCAATCACTAAATTTTTTTTGATGAAGTGATTATAATTAGGCATTGAGTATAATTGTTGCACTAAAATAGGAACTAATTACAATCTCATTACTTATCCCGGATGTATTTAACAAACTACCCAATAATTTGGATCGTAATTAGTATCTACTTATTTAAGTACTAAAATAGGTAATCGTTGTTTAAGGAATCGCGTGAATAGCACGACTCATCACAGAATGATATGATATATCATCATCATCATCACATCAACCGATAGACGTCCACTGCTGGACATAGGTCTTTTGTAGGGAGTTCCAAGTTCCACGATTCTGAGCCGCTTGGATCCAACGGCTATTTATGCTTTAATGCGGGTTATATGATATATTAGGCATTAAAGCATAAATCTACCTGGTGTACGCTTCTATGACAGAGAAGGAGTGGCCCCAGTTGTGGGACTTTAATAACCTCAGGATGAAACAGCTAACCCATTCCTAAACCCCCCTTGGACAAAGTTGCTTAACTATCGCCGTAGATAAGCTAAATAGATACACCAACCTAGCGCACGTTATAATTAGTATAAATCATTATTGTACGTTGCGTCCGGGTGGCCAAACTGAGTAGTCCAACTTATTCATTATCAACTCACCAAGTTCATTATTAAAATTTGACATCGAATATTGAAATTCGTTAAACAAACAATGCCCCGAATGTAATTATTGAAATCAAATTAGTTGAATAGCTTTGAACATTTACTATTGTCAATTGTTCAATGCTACGATTTGTTTAAAATTTTCATATTTAGAATCGGCCTTATCATGGTCGACAGCGCTTGTAACAATGACATAACTGAGTACCTACGAGTGACTATGATTTAGATTAGGTAGGTGTCTTGTATAGAGTATAAAGTATGAGTTAAGTATAAGTTAATAGAGTATAAAGTTGAGAGAATAAAGTTAAAGATTTTATAATAATGCTCATATAGGTATCCACTAAATAATTGGCAGCTGACCGCGTCGCCATATTATTCGCTGGCTAGGCTTCTGGGCCTATTACCTCTTGCATGGTGATATAAAAAAAAATATCTCTCCTAGTTAAGAGTTCCACAATAAGCGCGAATAATCAAACAAACCATAAAACAAACTGCTCAGATTTACAACTAGTATATAAATATACAAAACATTGTAAACTTTCACTACTTATGTGATAAATTCATTATTAACGAATGACTATGTCCACTTAGAATCCCGAATCGAAAATGTCTTCCCGTCTCTTTTATATAATCTATGATGTTTATCAAAATATAAGCACAAGAGATGATTTTTCAAAAAAAATAAAATCCATATGTTAAAATAAAAATAAATTATTTCCAACTATTTTGGATATCATTTTTAGCTTTAAAGTTTGAAACAAACTAACCTTTTTTAAAACTTTAAAGCGAATACTCAAAAGTACCGCCATACAAACTTTCATACTATACCATCATACCCCGTTGCCTTAGGACAGGGTTTTCGTAGGATTCTCTTAGTAGGATCACCTCTAAGATGTAACTGTAAGAATATTGCTATTTAAATTTCATCAATAATATCAATCTTATCCAAAATCTTCAGATTGTGGATTGAAAATTTTGTACTTTTATTCCTTTCCTACTCCTCCCTGTCTATAAGAATAGCTTAACTAACTTTGTATGTTAGGACGTACGTTGTTTATCAGTCAGCCGGTCGTTTACGGTATTTTTATAATTTCTAGATGTTTTTAAACTTTCTTCAAACATTTGAGTTTTGCTCTCGTAATTTGATTTAATAAAAATTATGCACAACTGATGTTAGCGGTTAAGTACAATTAGGAAAACAATTTGTTTTTCAGTTTACAAAATACTCATTGAGGGCGTTTTGTAAACTCAACTCGGCAAAAAGGTGTAGAAATTAGAACGTGGGATTCATTTGCGTTACAAGAATGGAGTTTATAACTTGTTTGTAGACATTTTGCATACTTTTACTGCTGGTTCCACTAACTAAAAGACCTTTAAGAATAAAAACTTTTAGTTAAATGTTCAAGAACTTCTAAGTGTTAATTATGTTAATTATTTATAGCAATAATTTCTCGGGAACAATACCGTTGTTTTTCTTGATAAGATGGACATGATAAATATTCTACGTCCATCTCCAGGACGCTTTGTATAAATGTGTCAACTGTCATCAGGTTGGTTAAACCGAACCAACAAATAAACAGAGTTTCTCATTTATAATATAAGGATTTATTTGACAACCGTATGATAGCTGTAATGATTAGTATACTTAGTATTACGTAAAATAATTTTAGTTTCGCGCTTTGGGCAACATATTCAATACGTACTTCTATGGCTTCGCCAAGCAGACAGAAAGACAAAGTGCAATTGTACCAGACTAAACTATAAGATCTCGCTTTGCTTGTTCAATTATTTCAACTTAAAGTAATCTTTGTTTTATTTGGCTCTATTAAACTTAGATTACTTTTAGTGATACTATTTTTTATTGAGTGGTTAACCTCGTAACAGTCTGTTGCCTAATATTTGACATATGATGTAACTGTATAATTGTTTAGAAGGCGTGCTACAAGTCTTAAATTATTTGCTATTTGTTGATTACAATGAACATCCGGAAGGAGGTAAATTCGTACGAGCAACTTGAATGCATGACATAAAATCTGCGATAAATAGGCACATGAAATATTATAGTGTCCCTAAATAGAAGTGATAAAACCCAGACCAAACCTATCTATGAGGCAAACACAAAATATGGCGACCGCTGGAACCTCTTCTGTATAAGATACTCAATAAAAAATACTTTAAGAAACCATAAAACACCCTAAAAATTCTGGTAGTTTAGCTTTTATTTTACATCTGAACACCGTAGGACTAGCCTTTTGTGGACAACACACACTAACAACCATTATAAGCCATTGTATACGAGACCTAAGACCTAGGTAACCGACCGAATGCAATATAATTATCAGGAAGGCTCCTCTGTCTGAAAAGATCTTAGTTTTTAATATATACATTTAAACATACACCTAACAGTACCTGCCTATACAAGTTAAAAAATTCAGAGAATTTTAACCATGTCATATTTTAAAATAGGAAACCTATATGTATGTATGTATGTAGTGGCCAGGCGGATATTTTTAAGCGCGAAAATTAAATATATTATTTGTCATACAAACTTTACTTTGGTCGAACAATATTACTGTTTCAATCTCGTTTCAATTTATATTTTCTTTGATTTTAACCATAGTGTTTCTATCTTCGTTGACCTGACATTCTAACTCTCAGGTGTCAAATGTCAATTAATTAAATTCATTGTTCCTAGTAGATTCATAGAATTGAACTTAACCATAATATAAAAAAATGGTGTATTTGAGCATTTCTCGGTGTTTTATCGAGAATACCTTGTTTGGTAATAGAAAAGGTGTTGCTTTTCTTATTCAACGTGTAAAATTTTCTTTTAACCAACCTCTGTTGGGTGGGCATCAACGAACTTTTGCGTTGACTCCGTCGAGATTTCAATGGCACAAATTCAAAGACATGTTCCATTTCTATGTGATGATGGGTCTGATTCCTGTCGGTGCTATCATATTTTACTCGAATGTTTATATTGGTCCCGCACAGTTAGCTCAAATTCCACCCAATTACTGTCCGAAACATTGGGAATACCATCGCCATCCGATTACCAGGTTTATAGCGCATTACATACACAACAATCCTCAACAGGACTATGAGAAATTCATGCATTATATTGATGAAGAACAACAAAAAATTAAATTACGGGCTCTAGAAAAGACTGTTATTAAAAAAATGGCCGAAAGACACGATTACCAGGCATATTATTACAGGCCTGTTTACAATAAGTATATTCGGATAAATAAGAGGACCAGTGAGAGGTTGTACAATCAGATGGGTGATGATTACAGTGATGATGAAGAATAAGAACGTTTTCGCAAGGCCTAACTCACTTTAGAACTTGTTAGGAATTTGTTTATTCTACTTAATTTAACCTGTTTTATGGGCATGAAATAAAAGCATTGCCGACTCATATTTTTATTTTTAGGTGGGATTTCCCATACAAAAGTGCAATGTTTATTTTCGTGAAATCAAAGCTTAGACATGTCGAAATGCTAAATGCTTTTGAAAATCTGACTTTCTAAAATGACCAATATATAACCTTTTTTTGGACGTGAAAACAGCGGAATACGAAATGTCGATCTACTCAAATTCTTATTGGTAAAATCGGTCTAAGAGCTGTAGCGCGACGGCGATAGTCTTTTCAAATACCTTTTCATCAAATTTTTCCCAGCTATACTATCGTCTTACCAGTACGATAGAAATGTATTTCCATACTGCTAAATGATTTGATTTCATAAGTTAATATCGCATTTGAAAAGAAAAATCTTTCGTGTTTTACAATACCTACGCATTATTACGCAACAAAATGTTTGTCACAACTCCAGCTTTTCATAACTTCGGAGCACATTGAGGTTATGATCTTATAACCAATACAAGTTTATTGCGGCAATAAATTTGATTTCCTCGCTTTCTTCTCTTTCATTTCTGATATCATGCAAGGTTGTCGAGTGTAATTGTTACGTTAACACCGGTTTGCCACACGATATATACCTACCTATTCAAGGAGTAAAAAACAATATTCTAACGATCTTGACGATATTTCGGCAATGGATTTTCGCGGGGAAATGAAAATTTTATGCAGACTGAGCTGCAGACCACTATAATATGCGGTTTAGTTTGATTATAGTATTTAAAATAAGCAATTTTTTTTAAACCGATATTTATTATCATAAGTGTGTAAGTAACTTCACTCATTATAGAAAAGAGGGCTTTAGAGCATAGTTGAAGTGCTGACCCAATGTAAGTTTTTGGGACTTTTTCACACCATCAGCTTAACGTGCTCTCTGAGGCACGGGGACCAACAATTTCCGCCTAACTACTGGGATTAGGGCTACTGAGATTTTTCTATATTTGGCCCGACCCGTGAATCGAATGCTGTACTTTATGATTCATAGTTTGAAATGCTAACCAAGAGGCTTTGGTTGGCATTCAATAATTAACATTCATTGATAATGTATAAGTACTCGTAGTTATTACTGCACGAGGTAGACATAGAATCTATTCATAGGTCACAGCAGAAGCTGCGACAAATTATAAAAGAGCGTTATGATTCCTATACAGACATTAGGTTACTGGGCATCCGAAGACTATAAATGACATTAAGATAGGTCTTATTAAAGTGGTTTAGCGAGTAGTTAAAATGGATACGCTCACATAGCCTTGCGTTCGGTGCGACCTTACATCTAGTGAAATTGAACCGGTACTTATTGTATACCGGTCTAGCTGCACTCGTGTACGGAATTATTGAGGCTAAGTTATTTATTTTAATACCAAGCCATACTTCCAGCCAATAGGACTTGTATTGTCAATTCTCCATAGAGACAACAGTGTCAGCTTAAAATATTTGGTATCGGCATATTTATTATTGAAGGCTTTAATCACGTATTTACAAACACAAATAAATCGCTCACTAGCGTCATCCTTCGAAAGACTTCCGGACGGTGAAGTAAGGCCTGCAAGAAATTATACGGAAATACTTGCCTTCCGATTAAAATAATTGACTTGTGGACAAAGTGATATGAATCACTATAGGTACTTTATTGAATCGGGCTACGTCACCGGTAGTGAATGTCATTAAACCAATAGCTTATTTAAGTAGCTAGAATTATCATTATAATTCACAGCAGTTCCCTACTGTTCCGACCACGGTATCTAAGGGTCTTAAGCTTATTGTAATGTTTTAATGACATTCATCGTTTCAAAACCGCGAACTCATAGACGTTAATTTACCATGCGACCTCAATGCATAGTGCGCCACAGGTTTAATACTAACTATGATATAATATCTCCCAAACTATGCATCCAAATAACACACTGTAAAGGGCAAGGTTTATCTATTATTTACGATTAAATTGTACTTTTTAATGGAATTGTAATTAATAAAACGATTGAAAAACACCTTTCAATGTTTAAATACCTAATTATTTTCGGAATCATCTTTGAAGCTTATTTATAATAGATAGGTTAAACCTTCCCGGACAGTTTTTTAGATTGTCTAATTAACTTAAAAATATTTGTCTAGAAGGCTAAGCTAGGCTAATATGCCTATTCTCATAGTATTCCTACTTAGGTATAACAGAGCATTTATGATTAGAACGTGGATAAAGCGTCACAAAACCGTTATTTCAGGTTGAGATATTATGTCGACTAGATTAAAATGTAGCCCATTTTACTCGCTGAGAATGCAAAACAATTTTTAAAATCGGTTCGGTAGTTTCTGGCGTTTACATAAAAGCACACAAAAAACTAACTTTTCCTGTTTATAATATTTGTACCTATACAAGTGAAATAGAATATAAGCAATCTGCGCTGCGGAACACTTCTCTCCATCTCGCTCGATCGGCGTGAGAGCGAATTAGAGGCGAAAGTGATTATAATGCTATTACCCCATCGTTTGCACTTATGGAATCAGAATGCGTAATACTCACACACACCCACGTTCTGATTTGATACAATTTCTCATGACACGATATTCATTTGGTTTTTATGCTGTGCGTGAATTACCGCACACTTTTTTTTTGTAATGCGGTATAACGTTCCTATCCATTAGTATTCAGCAGATTAGTGATAAAGATTGTATTAAGTGTATGGTTTAAACAAGTCATGTTGTTTAAAATTTCGTTGACAAAGCTTAGTTGACTCATAGTTTCTTATAGGTAACCAGTAGTTAGCATTGGTTTCGTTGCCTCAGAAGCCAGCTGTCAGTTGATGAATCATGGCACGATATTCGAATTGAAACAAAACCCAAACATTCTAACCTAGGCATATAATTGAGGTATCTTATAACAGTGTGTCTTTGTTGTAGATGTTTCCTGATTTGCACAATCTACGTGAACTGTAGTGAAGTGGACATTATTACAGAACCACGTCCGGGTGAAGAATACGTTTTAGTAAGTTCCGGCCAGCAAACTCCTATAAGAAACTTCGAAACAGCACACAAAATACCTGAAAAACATCCTAATTATCGTTTAACAAAGCCTGATGATGGCGATAAGGTATTTAAAAAGATACATAGTGGTAAGGCTAAACATCCCGCGGAAGGAATTATTTCTATTGAAGAAGATAAAAAAACCTTATTAAAAAAGGGACAAAAGGTTAAAACTTCGGAATCGATAGAAGTTGATATACCTATATCAAAAATTGAAGATATCAAAATAAAAGAAAACGTAAAAGACGTTGATATCAACCCTAAAATGGCGGTTGCTTTAGAAACACTTTCAGAATCGGGAAAATTGAGTAACAACGATGGGACAACTACTCAAAAACCCGTACTTACCACAGCATCATCAGCGTCTTCAAAGGCTTATGACTATATCCCTATAAACTTTGACACTATTGATGATATTAATAGTGGTCTACTCTCATCCAATGTTAAGTTAGAAACTGCAGGGTCTGAGCAAAAACAACATTCTAGAATTCAAGTGAAGAAAGGACCGAACGGTCAAGATTATGAATACGAGTACATATACTATTATTACGACGAAGATGAGGATAGTAAAAAAGATACTAAAGGTAAATTTGCTTCTTCCACTGGTGTACCTGCGCTCAATTCCCATGACGGGCCCCAGAAAGTTGAAAATGAAAATCAAATTGCTAAGGAAACCAGGCCTAAGAGCAAATACAGTACTATTGACAGATCGACTGTAACTACAACTGCAATTCCTGAAGTCCATAATGAAGTCAACCCAACCCCTGCAAGAGGGCGTTCTCGGGGCCGCAATGTTACACCTGCACCTGTTGAAGAAGAATCGCGAGAAGAAAGGTAAGTCTTTACATAAAACGTTTGCTTTTAGCTTAATAGATTGTGTATGTAGCAGTATAAGCAGAACTAGGACGCAGTATGGGTCACTGATATAGCTGTAATAGTATTGGCTGTAGTAGAGCATTCAATTCGTTCTTAGTAATTATCTACTCAAGGTCCTCGCTTATTGACACACGCGTGTGAAACCACTGCCTACGGAGAAAGCTCTCGGATATGGAAAGAAGTGTACGTACAGTTCAATTATTTTTTAACAGGCTACCATCGAGCACTCGGTTTCCTCCACGTGGTCGCAATTTCGCAGCTACTAGTACTACTACTACCACTACTAGCGTTCCTGAGGTATCTTCCGAAACAATTAGACACCGTGGTCGGTCACAGGTTGACAATGTTGCAGATGAGTCAATAGGTCAAACAAGAAGTAGAACTCGAGCTCATATAAGGTACAGTCATTAATTCGAAAATACAACTTCTTATAACTCTTCTTTCTGCTATTCGTTTCTTCATCCTAATGCTATGGGTACGTTAAATCTTTTACTTATATGGAATGCTGTATTTATATATGTACCTACATGTTTTACGAGTGAAGTGAATGGAGTTTGGTGTCCTTTAACATGGTGTGCTGCTTATAGTAGCATGATTTTAATACTTTAATTTCTCTGTGTTATCTTTTTTCAAAGCTAATATTTCATAAAGTTTAACCTTGTTTATCTTAAATGAATCTTGTCTCAAATATAACGTTTATTAAATTTTTATAATAAATATGCTATTCATTGAGCGCAAAAAAATTACAAACTCAAAGCATATTATTCACATTTGTGATTATTTTTAATTTACTGAATTTTCTAGTACAAAAGTAATAAATATTATTTATGCATATAAAAATGGCTTAATTTTTCAGACGGCCAAGCTCCGAACTAGTAGATCTTGACAGTTTCAAGACACATTCGGGCGGCATTCCTGCACAATATAAAGAACCTCCAACGAGGTATTCGTCTGAAAGTCAAACTACGACTGTAGCTGCGGAAACAGTGCCTTCTGTAAATGAACCGTCTCACACGAAAGAATCACAAAGAGAGGGCCATAGTCTTTCTAATGGAATAAGATTCCAAGAAATTATTGATGATTCGAAATTGCCACCTGACTACAAGCAAACGACGACATACGATCAAGAAACAACTGAATACACGACAATGACAGCTATGGAGAAGGTTGCACTTGATTTATATGCCTATTTGGCTGGGGAAAATCTAAATAACGAAATAAGTCCATCAAGTGATTTAAGCATTGATGTTTCGACCGCAGTAGATGATGATGCTTGGACAACTGAAGTTGTTAGCACAACCGAGGAAGAGACAACGCCCACTACGACCACCACTACAACGACGACGACGACGACTACAACAACAACGCCGGCCCCCACTACGACCACAACAACAAACGCACCCACTCGCCCTTCAAGGTTCAAGGGTCGCCCCGGTGCCCGATCACGCGCCCCTGCTTCCACAAGTGCAGCCACTGAACCACCGCAAGAGACGACTACGAGAGTGCGAGGTAAACATCACGTGTAATCCTCTAAAATTTTAATAAGAACGGCTTTACTTTTATTTTATTACTAAAAATTCCGCCGAAGTTGCGTTCTTCCAAACAGCCGTTCAAACGTGAATGTTTTGTTTAATTAATGTGTGTTTTCTGAATGCGCATAACAAGACATTTATGTTTTCTTTCTTATTCATGTACTTACTAATTATATTTATGATTGCGATATGAAAGCGAATTTTTTCCTATTCTTTCTTGCTGCTCAGCGATTTTTATGCGAAGTTGTAAAGTAGTTCAGCCAGTTGCAAAAGGGTATCGGAATGTCATTCTACCACTTTGCTGCTAGTTAATATTTTATGCAGGCAAGTAGGTACAGGCAATGGTGACTCCACGTTTAGGTGATCGGTAGTACACTTTATTTTATTTTTTCCAGTGAAATAATAATCTATTAGAGTTTTATGAAAACTCAAGGCTAACTTAAGGGTATGATTGAATGAATAAACCTAAGCTATCCATTAAATAATATACTTAGACAAATATAACCAACCTTCCTGGAATCATTCAATTAAATTTCTGGTTGATGTATGACTTTTTTCATTCAGACTGGTTTTTTTTTCGTCTCAAGTCTAAAATGTCTTAAAGGAAATAATTTAATGTCACTGGGCACTGTTATAATTGAGTCAACTGCAATATTCAGAGGTATAGTAAGTGAGCATTTGTTGGCAGGTCGATTTGGTAAGCCAAACGGGGCCCGGAAAACAACCGCTGCAGCCGCTGCCGCCGCCGCGGTCGAAACTTCAACATCAGCCGCACCTGTTGAAAAACCAGCACAGGCTAAGGTTAGCATTTATTTGTTTCAAACAGATATTACTTTATACTTTAAGCGATTTTGATTAACGTTAATAAGCGACATGCCCGAGCGATATTGTGCAATGCGAATTTATTACTATTAATTAACGTACTTTTTTCATATTTAATAACTTCAACTCACCTGATTATCATACATTACGACATTAATATTCACACAAGTAGTATAACAATGATGTATTGTATGTAGCACCGCACAATGTAATAAGGTTTAAGTTTCCTAGGTTATAGATGGTTTTATCGTGATGGCAAAACGTGAATTGCATTTTAATCATCACTGACTTCTCAGGATTAATAATTGGATTGTAGCCTAAAAGAAATTGTATGCTGATACATAACAAACTCACAAACTAATTATTATTGATATTGTTGAGATAACAAAAAGTAATCTTTGTTTTTTACTATCAAAATTACAGACCTACTAAGTACTAATACCTAAGTAAAGTATTTTGTTACCTAAAGTATTTTAGTACCTTTAATAAGTAAACATTATCTTTACTGAAAACATAATCGATTAAGCCATATGTTAGGTATCTACATAGCGGTTTTTTTAAACAAAGTATAGGGGAAACTGTTCTGGTAATTAATTACACTAGCACTACACTTTCACTACACTACACAAACCCACAATTCTTGAAAGTTATAAGACAACTATTTTTATCGGTCATGTCCAAAACTGGATTACCTTGATATTTGCATAGATTTAAAGCCTTAAATTAAATGTATTCCTTTTTTATAGATGCGAAAGGGTTTATGTTTGTTTGTTTATTAGTACCCGACTTTATCAAGTAAATCCCTGAAGACGATGTAAAAAAACAGACGAAAAATGTTATCAGTAGCACTGTCCAAAAAATAACAGCATCATAAAGTGTGCAAAGCGAAGAATTTGTAATCAGTAATAGAAAGTAGATAGGGGATCTACTTTCTATCCCTTTCTGAGTTCAATCAACTTAGACAGGTAGTAATATAATTAGCCCAACCAAATATCTATCCATAGTACGCTACCTTGTAAGGGCCCTTCGCAATTACGGCTCGCACTTAGCCGGTTTTTGGGTTCCTTTACAAAAATGGTGCAAACAGACTCTTCGTACGTATTTTACTTTCTGCCACAAAATTATATCCATATAGAAAGTAACCACTGATGGTACGTAGTTTAAATCAAGAAATTATGGACCGTGCTTATTCAACTTTATTTAATGACTTTTATTACAGTCGAATGGACTAAGTAAACATACCAAGTCCATTCGAATATCCCGGTAGATGACTTCATTTCTGAAATCCGAAGGCATTGCCCTTTGAATATTTACTGAAACAAAGGCATTGCCATCACTAGTGAGTGTTTTGTATTGAATTGGCAGATACGTCCAGCAGGGCTAGCACAGCCATGTGACAGAAATTATATTATTAACTACTAATATAATACAAATATATTTAACTTTTCCACCTGCTAAAGCACGGGAACATAGAATAGGAGAAGTTTACCCCCGTTCTTTATTACACATGGATTATTTGGATATTATTTCCACTTGTTTGCCAGTGCTCTCAGAGTTTATAAACTGTAGGAGAAGATAGATTCATATCCTTTCCCCGGGGATATAATTGTCTCCTTCCTATGCTAGCCGTGCTTCCTATGCTAGGGGGCTTACCACCATTATTTTTTTTATTCTTGACGTTTTTCTATTAGAATTTTCATTCTTATTTAAGTAAGTCTTATATAGCTTGATGGTAGCAAGCCCCTGTAACGGTAAGAGTGTGTCTATGACAGAGATGTTCATTTGTTTCATTTTATTGTTAGCAGGCATTCGGCCGTCGCGGTCTATTTGCTGGCCGAGCTCGCCCCAGCACCAGTGCTCCAGTTCAAGACGCATTAAATTCGAGCGCGTCCAGTGATGGAACTACACTAAGGTTAATTTCATTGCTAATCTAATCTTTCTTCTATCTATATTAAAAAATCTATTGCCGTAATATTTTCATTCACGATTCATTAGTAGAGAAAACAACAGATGATACATTACAAAAATGTGCTGTTCTGCTGTTGCCCGCGACTTCTTCCAGATTTATTTTTATATCCTGCAGGAACCATGTGTATTTCCGGGACAAAATCTGTTAAGCATTTAAATTTGTTCTACGGTGGGCGTACGGAATGGGTTTACGTCAATGAATATAGTTAACTTTTATTTAACGCGGGTAAAACTCGCGAACAGCTACTGCGTAAAACGCAACGGTAAGGAAACCGCCCGTGTCATTAGTTTTAATATAGAATTTCGTTTTGATCTGCGGCTGAAACCTAGGGTTGAAGCCAATCAAAAGTAAAATAAAAAAAACTATGTTTTATATAAAACAATGGACGTATTTGAAGGTCCTAAGCCTTAGCAGCATAAAAAGTTGGTGGGCAACACATGAGTTGTGTAAGTGACAAAATAAAATCTAAGAGAAAATCGTTTATTCTTTACATAATAATATGTTTAGTTTATTTTTAGAGGAAAAATCATACTATGTTATCTCCTTCTTACAAAAATTGAAATAAAGGACATTTCATGCTGAACCTGAAACTATGGAGTTGTATTTTCCTTTTATACTTTGCAGAACACACACGATGATAGATCCTGATTAGCTTGGAAGGTCAATGTTTATTTTATATGTGTTGAATATTATTTTTAGTTCACGGATCACGAATTACAACAGCAAACATTTTATGGTCTTAGATATTATTAACACAATCATTCTATTGATGATCCGTCCATACGACGCCCTAATATTTTAAAGAGTCTGTTTGTTTACTATATGAGTGTCCGTGTAGTAGTTTTAAAGTTCATTGATTTTAATAATCCTTTCACCATTAGTAATAATAAGATTTTGTAAACAGAGCCAGAAGAAAATACGTTCGTGACCTTTTCTATCCTGTACGCTTTCTAAATGGCCAGTATCAGACGGAAATAATATTATCTACAAAATTACTGATTTTAAGTAGATGTCAAAAAGTCCCCCAAATTATGTCGAATGTATCATTACATTACGACCTTTAGATGACGCGGGTAAAACCGACGGGAACAGCTAGTATTTGATGATTTTACAAAATACAAGTATTTGGTCCGCTAAGACTTTATGACCCAAGTGAAGTATTTTAATAGACAGTCAATGTATCAAAATTATTTCATTTTAAACAGGCCGCGACTGCGTCCAGGCCAACGAAGAATTTCCACAACTACCGCAGCCACTTCTTCTGCAGAAGTAGGAGAAACCGCTTCACCTGTTACGGGAGCAAACCCATCGTCTGGTGAAGTGGTTGAAACTACGCCTAATCCTTCAAGGACAATTGGGTATATATGCGTGTTTATTTTTACTTGACTACCGAAGAGAAGTTTCACTTCTAGCAGTCTGAGTTTATTCCTGGAACATGCTGGCTAAGTATGAACCTGATAACACAATCATAGAACGAGGGATTGATGTATTGAGATTTCTACGAGATTCACATACGACAGGAAGGAATCAGAGACACCGACAGCTCCTATCCCTCCTATAGGATTGTAAAAATGAGATGGTGGTAGGACTGATGCACGTTGTGATTACAAGTTGCAGGAGTGACGACACCGCACTAGACAACCTAACGTTGGCTACTAATTTGACAGAAAACATCATATGAGCGTGAAGAGTTGTTAGGGAGTCGCCAAAGTAGGCGGCACAAAGTGTGGAAAACTCTCAAAATATCCTATGTCCAGCCGTGGATAGGATAATGTTTCATTGAACGTTGATCGATCTAGTTCCTTGAATAGGCCAAAGTACTCATTAAATTTAGATAAATTACTCTTAATTCGTTCATTTTCATTCGTCAACCTGCTACGCGTCTTCATGTGTTAATGTGTATAACCCATGACATTAGACGTAATTGTTATAATACATACAAAATAAATTTTGTCAAAAAGTTATCCTAAATAATCAGCCTTATTTTAATGAGTTTCAAATATGTATCTCATTTCTCTCCCAAGTACATGGGAGAATTTATACAGAAAAAGACATTAAAGTACGAGTTTTGACCTCAACATAATGGTGCTTTGGAACAACCAGTATTTGTTTTTTGTTATTTAAAATGACACAGATTATGGAATATAAAACAGGGTTTTTGACACATTGCGTGTTTACCTCCAAAATAATATTTAACTGGTAAAGGATGGTGACTGTATTTCTAATCAGTTCTATCAAAATTTAATAGTATAATCGGCAGTTATAATATCGTTTAGATAATAGTAAAATATGAGCCACTTTCCGAGCAAATGCAATGAAATACTTATTAAAAATTTGCGTCACGACCTTAATAACCAACTTACCGCACTAATAGTTATTTAACAACTACTTTTAAATACCTATTTTATATATTTACTAATTTGCAGTCGTAAACCTGGTGCCAGGCCAGTAGCGTTAAGACCAGGGCCGAGGTTGAACATCAGGCCCAGTGCTCGTTTAAGACCTGGACTGACCAGCGCAGCGCCAACGGAATCCTCATCTGATGCACCTGTTGCCGAGACCCCGGCATCCGAGGCACCAGCAACTGAATCTGATGCTGAGGTTTGTGATGTCTGTTATATTTATCAATTCAGCTAGTTATTATCATTGGAAGCTGAGGTGATAATTAAGTTGAAATAGGTAATAGCTTTGTGGTTGGGACTTCGGTCTCCCTTTCGGGGAGTCTATCGCTTGCTTTGCGGCACGGTGAAGGAAAACAGCGTGAAACAACCTAAATGTCTTATGGTTCTCCATAATGTACTTAATGGCGCGTGAAGTCCATCAATTCGCACTAGGCCAGCGCAGCGTGATTGACTACGGCCTAAAGCCTTCTCATTCAAGGAGGAGACCCGTGCCCTGTAGTGGGCCGGCCATGGATTTATTGTGATGATGATGTGGTAGCCTTTGTTGTCAGTACTTCAACCCGGGAGAACTTCCGGGAGAACGCACCTTTTAACTTTTCGGAATAACGTGCGTGTTAAAAGAAATTTAATACTTAGGTATCACTTGATTTACGTTTTAGGTAAACATTTATACAGGGCTTTAGCAGTAAAACCGACCCGAAAACAGTAATTATTAAAGTTCCATGACATTTCAGTTATTTTGAAGTTGTAGTTTGATAGTTAGAAATACAAATCACAAACATTTACAAACCTCATGGCGATAAATATTATAAAAGTAACACATTAACTGAACATAAAATATTATAAATGCTAAATTGCTAAACATCGCAAAACAGACAGGTGATCTTGATATTCCTTAGAATCCTTCTCACATCCTACCACATGGATATATACAACATATTACTACAGGTCTCCTATCTCCAGATCAGAAGTACGGAGACAAAACCACGGGGAACCGCTAGTGGTGAATCACAAAGATGCTATATGATTTATAGCGTAGTAACATCTACACAATACAAATCCTGTCACTGATAGTTGAAAGTGAACCAAGGGCAGCTACTTTTAATTTATTATGCCGAATAAAATCGTACGACTGAGTTGCATTGGAGAATGTTGTAATATCAGAATAAAATAAATATTTCTTAATTTGGAACGCCAGTAGTTTTATGCTAAAATGTCAATTATTATATGACATATCGAGACGTTTCTAAAAATTTCTGAATCATGAGTCAACAATAAACTGATTTAAATATTAGCGTTCTTCACTCCTTCTCTTTGTAAACTACTAGCTGTTGCCCGCGGTTTCTTACGCAGTTTTATGGTTTTTCATGAATCCTGTGGGAACCGTACCGTACCGTATTTTCCCGGGATAAAAAGCTTCTGTGTTAATCCATGGTATAATCTATCTCCATTTCAAAATTCAGCCAAATTGGTTCAGTAGTTTTTGCGTGAAAGTGTTACAAACATCATTCCCTCTATCTATCCATGCAAACTTTTGCATTTATATGATTAGGATATGTTTTCGAAATTCCATTCGACTCTTCCAACAGCGCAATTTTCGTTGAAAAGGGTTCATACACGTGGCCAGCGTTGCACACGAAATGCGTTGTTGCTAACCAAAGTAAAAATGTTCATACATAAAAAAAAACATCACCGAATTGCCTTTATAAAATATTTGAATTGCTAATTAGTACGATCTCCAATATATGACTTGATACTGTTTAACTGAATGTGAAAATGCTTTATTATGTCCTCTCTCTTATGAAAGTCTCAGGACATTAATCAGCTCAAGGTTGAAAAGCTTCTATCTCGTTTGGATAGTGAAAAAAAAAAATGTTGTTTTTGATTGAAGGGTAGTAGTAGGATATTTTCTAATGCTGGAAAAACATAATATACAACGTGTTTTCTAATTACAAAATACTATTGAAGAGTGAATAAGGAATAAACCTGTAAAAACATGTAATCAAAAGAAGCATATTTATTTAACCTTACAAACGAATTCAAAACAGTGCTAACTTATGACCAACCTATTTTAAATAAAAGACCGACACGGGCATAATACCTACGCTACGCGACGCGTACCTATTTAATAAAGTGAGAGGAGTCACTTGATTTTAATTTTGCACGTGATGTGGCGGCTGTATTTCTTTCAGCACAAGTTATGGCAGCGGTTTACTCAAAAACTATTAGCGGGTCGGTTTCTCAGATAATTCCCAGAGACAGTAAATAATGTACCTCTAAAGGCATGTGAAGTAATATTTCGGTTTACATTTTTACGTTGTAGTTAAATTTGCCAATGGTTGAATTTTCGTCTACTCCATTTAAATTTCAGAAGTGCCAGTCAATTAATTCGGGCAATGACAAATATTTTTTTCATTATTTCGACTTTGATATTCTTACAGGGATCAGTGCCAACTCCAGCACCTGAACAACCCCGCGGAGTGCTGAAACTTCGCAACCGGCTGCAGGTGTCACCTTCTCCAAAACCACGTGTCGCCGTCACACCACCTGCGCGTCGACCCAACCCACTTCTGAAGAAACGACTTCCTTCTACTGAGGTATTTATTCTCCCTTTAAATTCCCATACTCTGAATCCTTATTTAAATGAAAAAGGTATAAGACTTTATAATTTTGTTCATAAGTTATTGCTTGGATCCTTTTTGCCGTCTTCAATTGATAGTATCTAATTATTGACTTCCACGATGTAAAATGTAATGTTGAATAGGTTATTCTTCCGTCTACCAAACAAAGAATACGTCGGTTGGTACTCCGTGTGCCAACGTCCAGATGTATATTCAGCTTTAATATTAAATTCCTTTCAGTGACTTTATATGACAATATGATTCGTCTTTCCTAGGCTACGACAGAAGCGCCTAAGAAGTCAACAGAGTCTTCAGAAGAGAGCACTAGTGCAGAGAAGAGCGAGGTTGAGGCTGAAACAGAGGCTGTTCCAGCGGAGACGACACCTGCTCCTCCATTACGAGGCCTTGATGCCCTCATCGCAAGAAGACGCGCTGCTGGGATAGGTGGCCGGCCAGCTCGCCCCGTCCGAGGCGCGAGAACACCTTAATAACATCACAATCAAACCCCTCCGTATACTAGAGTTAAATTACGACACAACTGTACCCGTTTATTGTAATTTTTACACCTTCAAAGTTGTAACTCGTTAAACTCGTGTAGTTATTTTTGAGCTCATACTCCTATTTTTGTTATGTAGCACATACGATTCAAATTAGCCCTATTATTCAGGTGTCGTAATGTAACTTTAGCATTATTCTATGGCGTCGCTCACCGAGAAAAATATTAATACTATCTATTCATCATTCAAAATAAGTAGTAGTTATAATTACATCAATACTTATGTCACAGAGTTGCTTTTAAGTTGCTTTAAATTTTAGAAATTGTAAAGGATTTCTTCAAAATGCTTCCCTGTACGTTTTTATTTCTCGGTGCAACAATTAGCGCTCGTCATATTAGTCAAATTATTCCCCAAACTGCTTAGAGATTATTCTAATTCTCACTTTTTTATAATTGCTAGTTGTATGGTATCTTATATGTAATTAGATTTAAAGTATCTTAATTTTTAAACTGTTTTTTAGTGTCCTCGACACCTAACCATTTTTTTAAAGAACTTTTTTCAATAATTTTAATAATTTTCATTATGTACATATTAGAGGTTAATTATGTTACAAGTAGGTGTGTATTCAGAGGTTGATTTTGGAAAAGAGCCAATCGCTTGGCATTTTTAAACTCATAAACCAAATTACTAACCATCGAACTCCATTATAGTGGACATATCCTAATCGCCAAAGTACGCCCTAAGACTAGGGACGCTGTAAAACTTTACTAAGAATGCTTTTCACTCATGTTATAGAGAAGCCGAATATCTCATCTATAAGCGTCGACTAGTTCCTTAAAATAGTGAATAATGATAGTAATGACGATCGGATGACAAGCATCGGTGCTATTACACTTCACCAGGCGGTTCGAAATCTACTTATTTATGATATAGATAATTTCAAAAATAAACATGCCATTATTATATTTACGCCATAAACCAAATCACTCATTACCTTACATTAAACAATGCTTTGTTGTACCATATTAAAAGTTGCAATAAATACTTAGGTACCTAAATTTTGCGTGTTTTTATCTACTAGAAATCAGTAGATATCTAAAATTGATTTTTTAGTTACATATTTGTCTCGATAGAAATATTTAAAACATCGACGATATTATATACTCAATTATCTTTATTTATTATATTAAGTGGTCAAAATGTTGTAGGGCTTAAGTGAGAATGTTGTTACTGAATCGTTCCAACAATCATCGATTTCACTAGAAACGTCTGCTGAAGCACTGATAGTTAGTGCCATCGTGATATGTTTTGTATCTTTCGTAAGTGTGATAATAAAATAAACAATAAGATAACGTTTGTCCATTTGTTTTTTTTTCATCCTAACTAAGCACATCATGGTGCATAGCGTGTGTGACGTTTAATGTTCTGATGTTGTTTTCCGGCTTGAGGTTTTCCCCCTTTATTTATAACTTACCTAAATGATCTAGATGTAAGAAACTGAATTATTTTATTTTTTCATCATCAATTTTGAGGTCGGGCTGTTGTATATAAATCGGTTCAAGCTGTCCTGATCCCCTACTCGTTAGCGTGGGAGGCCCAACAATCGGTTGGGGTCGTTGGTGTCTACCAACGACCCCAACCGATCCGGGAGGTATACAACGGGTTTTCGGAGCGTCTAACAAAGCCAACAAGAGGGACATGCCGTGGTGGTTTTTAGTTTAGGTAAACCCCCTTTATTGGGGGGAGTCCCACCTAACCTTCGTCCTGCCCAAGAATCGGAGGTAGCAAAAAAGCTTTTTCACCACGCCAAAAACAAAAAAAAGGTAAAATTAGAAGCACCAAAACTTCATATTTTGAACATGCATATAACGCATAAAAACCGGGACCGACTACTTTTGGAACTTGAATGGAAAGCCTGCATGTCCACCCCATCGTCAACAATAGGAACATTAAACTTTATAACAATTATTTATTAGTTCTAAAACTATAATAGTTTGATAGGACAACTAAAAAACCTTTACTTTTATCATCAAAGTGTTCAAAAGGTCAGTAAAAGTTGGGCTTAAAATATTTTTTTTTATCATACTGGATGAGCACACCAACCTCTTACTATTCAGTGCTATTTACGTTCCAATCTATAACATCTAACTCATAATATTGTCTAACTTACAAACATGACAGTTCTTCACAATGTTCTCGATGGCGTGAAAGTCTACCAATTCGCACTGGTTGACTACGACTTAAACCATTATCATTGAGGAGACCCGTGTACTGTAGTAGGCCGGTAATGGTATAGATAATTATGTTGATTATAATATGCGTTGTCCATGATTATTTTTTGTTAGGCCCACTTAGGCATAATAAATTATGACATAAGAAAATTACACCAGACTGGGTCAAACAAACAACATAACAACGCACTTGTTTTGTTATCGAATCGAGTTTGTATTGTACCTATCAGCTAATCGCGGATGCTGCATACGGATACTTCGCAGAAGACAAATATATAATATCAATTCTATTATTTTTAAACATGTAATAAAACCATTGTAAAAATAATTCCTAGAAAACCAACGTATTTAACTTTGAAAAAATAGAATTTATGTCACGCTCGCTCCAAAACCTTTTTTCTTCCCCTTTTTATAAATTATAATTAAATAATTGTTTCTGTATAATGCCTGCCTCGTTGAAATTTATATAATACCCTAAAATAGGCTTAGATAGTAATATATGAAATGAATAGGTGCGAATGAGTCGTACGAAATTGCCGTTGTTATACTTAACGTACCTAATAGATCTATTTTTATTAATGCTTTGAGTTGCTATAAAAAATTTAATTTGTGAAATTTTCAAGGTCCATCTTTAAAAAAACATTACTTTACCTCCTCATCTTTAACTTATAAAGATGAATATCTTTAAAAGTTCTTACTGGTACTATTCTAAGTCATATTTACAGTAACATTCCCAATTTACCTTGATACCTAATGATTATAAATTGATACTAGTCGTGGAAATAAAGTGATATCTATGAAGCAATTTCAATAATATATCGTGTGCAGAATTAATGATAAAAAAGTCAGCCAAGCGCGAGTTAAATAACCTCGACAACTAATTCTGTATCTTGCAAGAAAACTTTTTTGAAAAGAATTTGTTTGGTTATCTTATTATTTGTACACCTCATAACAAAACCTACTTACTACTTAATTATTTTATAACTAAATCTTCTTGCCATGGATTATGGCTTATTTCTAATGACTTTATTTTTCACTTTGAAACTTTCTTCATCATCGAAGTTAATTTACTTTAACTTAACTTACGTCTTCATCATTAAATCAACTGAAATCCTTTCAGAGGGATAAAGATGAATGGATGGATGTTTTAAAGATGTTTATTGATTGTGATAAAGAAGATTCGATTGAATTGCACATATTAGACTCTGATTGGAGACACGGTCACAAAAACACTATCTTTATCCACCATATATTAATATTCCTAACATGATATTACGTCAAGATGCTTCAATGGTGACCTCACACCGATAAACGCTACGTTGGTAGATCCCCGACCATTTGGGCAGGTGACATAAAACGAGTTGCAGGGAGCTGCTGAACCCAAGCGGCTCAAGACCGTGGCATATGTAACTCCCTACCTACCTAAAACCTATGTCCAGCTGTGGACGTCCATTCTTTTCTATTTTAAGTTCAGCTCTAAGCATGATTTATTTTTATTTTATATTATTTTTAAGTGATTCGAATTTAAAGAAAAACTTACCTTTTCATATTTTGCAAAAGAAACATGATATGTGAGCTCAGTAACGTCACATTAAAATAAGGGGCCCGTTTCGGTTAAAATAAAGTTGCAATACTGTTCGGTTTTTCATTCGGACTGAAAGTCGAAGCCGGCATAGGCTAGCCGGTGGTTTACTACAGATAGACATACATACAGACAACCACGAGTTCCGTTCTTCGTTGTAATATAAGTAACCCTAAAAAGGAGCAAATAGTTATTCGTCAAGTGAAAACAAAAGTAATGGCGTAAATGTAAATATCATGATCGTAATAAAGATAAATATAGTATACGACGAAATTATAGATACATAATCATGTCGTGATAAAGATGATGTAAGGAAACGCTCAATATACTCACACGAGCCGTGTGTTTTAGCTACTCTTTGCGCACGGACAAACCTTCTCTTGATGGGTTCAAATACTCGCAACGTCTACGAGATAATTTAAGTTGCCTGACTACTTCGCTCCGTATCCGTTATCCATACTGTCCCGCCGGTCGGAACTCAGTCGCTAACGCACCGCGAGACGTTTTGCACATTGCTACTGCCTAGTATTCAAATATTTTCGTGAGTACATCTTTCTTTAGCACCTTGTCGTCCATTGAATGTTTCTTTCACTCTGATGCTATTTATTTCCTTACTTTGAAAGTTCTTTTCGATAGCAGAACAATATCTTGTTTAGATTGGTTATGAATTGAATATTCAAGCACGCCGGTGGCAGTGATTTACATGAATTACCAATTTACCGCTCAGTTTTAACCAACATTCAATAACAATTTTCCTTCTGTGTCTAATTTATATTTATATAGAATATTTAATGAATAGCCAATAACGATTAGATATGGGAGGTCCAATTTTTTCTATAGTTGGAATTATAAAAGTATAGAATGATGAATAAAGTGGAAATACTTCTTAAGGCGAACTTTGATTGGATTCATTTCGTTTCATTCTCTTCAATAATAATTAAAAACTAAGTGCATTTTTAGTACAATTCTCAATACTTTTTTTTAATTTTCAATAAACTCTCAAATAAGGTGCAAGTTATTCCTTTGATATAACTTTTTTCATTGCACATTTAAGTATTTTTTGCTATATAATAGGGAATGTTCTCGAAGTTTGCCTAACTACTGGAAAAAGCTGGGAAGTGCTGAGGTAGTTATTAATTACTACCCTCGAAAAAGGCATGTTAACGAGAAGTGATCGTACAATGTAAAATAGATACACGACACGTGAACCAGTCACTTATTTTTTACTTTTAAAGCCAGTTTTGCTAAAGAATTTTAGCTTTTTCTCCTTTCAGTTTGTTAGTGTTAAATTTAAGTATAATAAATATAGATTTAGATAATTACCAACGCCCAATAAACTAAGTTTGTTAATCCTACCTATTGTTTAAAATAACTGATTATTTTAAACAAAAGGGAGGTCTAGGTAGGCACGTGCTCGAAATGTTAAGGTGATCAATGGAAACATAAAACTAATGAAGGCGTCACAATATTTCGATTTTATTTTTTAGCAGCTAAAAGATGGGTCTCGAAATCAAGTCTGTCCTGGTAGTAGATGGTGTAGGTCCCAGATGCGCAGAGATTCTAAACTCACATAACATCAAAGTAACTACAAAGGCGAAGATAACCAAAGAGGAGCTATTAAAGGAAATTCCTGTAAGTGAAAAATACCTTAATAGTGCTATATCACATAATATGACATAAGTACAAACTAAGGCCTCGTTGTAAGGAAAAATCTTTTCCTTTTAACGATGTTAATCCACTCATGATATAAATAATAATAATAATATTATATTGGAAATACTATTGGTGTATACATACAAAAGTTTAGGTTTTAGATGAAGTTTGTTTTTGTAATAGACCTTAGGACAAACTACCTAGCTACTTGGCTATAGAATGCCCTGGCCCAAATTTCATCAAAACATCATCATCGATAGCCTGTACAGGTACAGAAGGATTTGCCCATAATCACCACGCTGGGCAGACGGGTTGGTGATCGCAGTAGATGATACTGGTAGCATAGAGGACGCTGATGTCCGTTCTCCGTTATTTTCCCTTAGTCGCCTCGTACGACAACATTATTCTGATTTGCCGTCACCACACTGCACGCCTTGCTTTCCAACAATACTTGTCAACCGCTTCTCTCGGTCAGTATTTACGCTAAAAGTAATTTCTAAATTATTGTCCTATTTGTAGAATCACGAGGCTTTAGTAGTGAGGTCTGCGTCCCAAGTGACTAAGGAAGTTTTGGAGGCAGGCACTAAACTGAAGGTTGTAGGACGTGCAGGCGCCGGTGTCGACAATATCGACGTTGAAGCTGCTGGAGCAAAGGGAATTGGAGTTATCAAGTAAGATTTTCTAATTCAAATATTTTACAACTGCCACAGTCTTTAAGCCGAATAGTTATAATTAGCTGTAGGACCCGACTTCGTCTACGTTTGTTTGGGTTTCAAAACGATTAGTGTTCATGCCTGGCAGCTGTCAGAGAACTTTTTTCCTCTATCAACAATAATATTGACCAGATCTTCACGAAATCTTGCAAAAATCTTTAACGTACAGACACGAGTAGTCTAAGATTTTATTATAGGTATTGGTCTATAGATTTGTTCTATCCGTCTCTCTCCGCCTGTACTGTTGGTAACTGGGTATTCGAATTCGGCGCAGTGTTACTTGAACCTCAACCATCTCGAGTAAGTAGGATCTTTAGAAAATGATTTCATTTCGAAACTCTCTTCTTATTTCTTAAAATTTTATCTGTTACTTACTTTGATACAAATTATATGTCCTACCCACCCACTATTTCGTCAGGTTTTACGTAATTTGCTTCAATCTTTGTGACACTTATTCCTGACTTCCATTTAAATTGTAACAGTGCTGATAAGATTTGTAGGTAAGCATTTGACCTTCTCGTAACGCAGTCAATGCACTCTTATCAAACTTGCGTGTAGGTAAATAATATTTACTTATACGATTTGAATCGTAAAATAATAAAAACGTGATTAAAATATTATTATTTTAAAAAATCACGTAATTTCAGTTTTTTTTTTTGTTTCCGAAAGCATTCAGAGTAATTCTATTTAAAACAAATATAAGTAATGAAATCATGAAAGATGGATGGCTGGGTGGTATAATTAATATAATAGGGATTATTTAGCGTTATCTTTATACGATGATTCATCTGTTCTCGAATGTTCGGAATGCAAAGTAATGCATGCAAACTCATAATTTTATTACAAATGTTCTCATTAAAAGCACGTTTTTTATAATTTCTAGTGCGCCAGGTGCCAACGCCTTGAGTGCTTGCGAATTGACTTGCGGTCTCACTTTGGCGCTGGCGCGACACATCGTTCCAGCTGCTGCCGCTTTAAAAGATGGCCGATGGGAGCGCGCTCAATACACGGGCACTGAGGTGTTTGGCAAGACCTTAGCTGTTCTTGGACTGGGTCGCGTTGGCAGGGAAGTTGCAGTCCGTATGAACGCATTCGGAATGAAGGTTCGTTATAGCTTCTAAATGTCAAAGTCATAGTTTTAATTATAAAATAGTAATAATTGACGTACCAATTAGATAACGCACCTGATGTAGTAGGCCGAAAACCAACCTATAAACATAGCAACACTTCGCGCATGCTTGGAAGACGTTTTTCAAAATACGAGTGCCTGAGGCTTCCTCCCTGGCGCAGCGGTAAGCTCTGTTCCCGATAGGGGCAATATGAGAATGTTTAATACATATATGAATTTTTCGGTCGTAGCGAGTTATCACCCTACCGACGAAGACGTGCTGTTAAACGATTTAGCGTTCCGGTACGATGTCGAATATGAACCGATTAGGCGTATTTGTTAATACAACTGCCATACTTCATAACAGGTTAGCCCGCTAGGCTACATAATCACTTACCATCTGGTGAGTTAACTAGACTAACTAACTGCAAGTTAGCTCATGTTAGTGTCATCAAAATAAGAAAAATTAAGTGTTACAGGTATCGCTTTTAAAGTGTACATACAAATTCTCCATTGTGGTGAGATGATGGTGATAACTGCAATCATTTTCTTGTATGTTACGATCACAGATTTGTAGACATACAGAACCCTCATTCAGCCATTATTGTAAGCAGTGCATGATGTCCAAAAACAGTGAAAACACCCCTCGCACGTCTCACTCCTCACCCGCGGGATGATGCTAGCTCACAAACTTTTCCCATTTTCCCAATTTTATAGTTCTCGTTTAAGGCATTAGAGGTAAAATAATTAGTGTCCACTGCTAACCGTCCTGTTCGTGAAACGTGTCCACGGTTTCTGTATGTTCCTAATTCTGTGGTCACGATATGCGCTGTTCTAGGGGGAGAGCCCCGGAGTCATTTCTTGGTTGGGTTAAGAATTCATGATTTAAATATCAACTAAATTCAGATCTGGTTGATGTAAATGTTCGGTCGCTTATTTTTATCACACTACTAGTTAAAATATATTGCTACGCGATTTATTATTCCCCTGCGCTCTTATTGATTTAGCGGGCTCCTGCCAGCTTTTTTTAAAGCAAGTTCGTTCCTTTTACATTTCCTTTTTTGAAAAATTTCAATATTGACCAAATGTAAGCGTAACGCAACTTGCGTCTGCGCTTGTGTGTTAGTTTGCGCCCTAAAGCGACCAATTTGATAACTCTACCTTGATGGAAGCATCACGACGTGTTCAACGCCTTGGTTTGGCTTTACACTTAGGCAGTTTACATGTTTTATTGACTATATATTCAGTTACCGTAAAAGATTATATCTCAAGTAAAGTTAAAATTAATAACTCAAAAATTTGTTGATTCCGTGCATTACCGTTGCTTGTAGTTACTATACCTCACTAACGGCTCTCGCTTTGACCGATAAGAACGCAGTAGCTTATGATAAAAGGACGCAGGAGTTCTTGGTCGGTTTTTAGATAAAAAAACGACAGAACACGTGAGTTCCTAGATGCGAAAGTATTTTTATAAATAACTCAATTTGCTTGTTGTAGGTAAATAAAGAAATATAAGTAGATTCCACAATTTATCTAAGATTTTTATGTTTTGCATGCGAATCAATCCACACTGAAACAATGGACGCACGGAAACCAGCGACTGTTAAAATCTTTCAGTGCTTCAAGTCGAAAAAATACATTGTTCTTGCAGATGCGAATAAAATATTTATAACTTACTGACTGTTAATTACGCACAAAGCCATCTGTGTCGCCTATTTTAACACTAATTATTAATACAAAAATTGATTAATGTACTCAGCTCTTGTTTTTTTAACGGCTTATAAATCTTAACTAAACACGAAAAGCATTTTGTGACGTAAGAAGGTACATTTAACCTCATTAGGACAACTGTATTTTACGACGTGTCAAATTATTGTTGGGTATAACGATTAGAATATAATATAATATCATAGAGTCACAATGCATTCAATGTTCGAATGATATAACTAAGTAACTATGATTAATAAAATATATGGCAGTATTTTTAAGGTCAATCCGGCATTCTAAAACCATTTTTTGGAGTTTTATAGCTTTTCGTCCGGTCAAAATAAGCATGGCAGTAGTACCATGCTTATTTTGACGGCCGATTGGCGCAGTGGGCAGCAACCCTGCTTTTGGAACCCATAGGTTGGTTTCGCACAATGGGAAAATGATTGTGTGATGAATTGAATGTTTTTCAGAGTATATCTGTAAATAATTAGTGTTTATTTATATTGTTCATAAAAAAATATTCATCAGCCATCTTGGTACCCATAACACTAGCAACGTTTAATTAAGGGCAATGTGTGTAATTTCTTAGTTTGTATATATTTTTTTCTGCAGCATTGTTCTAATGCTGTGTTCAGTCTGGCCGGCATGGTAGCCGGTGTAATAACAGGCAAATGACGCTTATAACCCGTAGGGTACCCTCAGGTTGATGGGCACAGGGCAGCACGTTGCAGGACCAGTTGCTTGCATGCCCTGCTATAGGTGATGGTTGCCACTTACCGTGGAGCATCTGCTTCACCTATGATTATAAAAAAATATATAATTCTAACAGGTTCTCAGCTATGACCCGTACGTACCAGTCGATGCATATGGAGAGGACTATGGTGTCCGCATGGAGCTTAACGAGATGTGGCCCCTCGCTGATTACATAACCCTTCATATGCCACTCAATGATTCAACTCGCAGTAAGTCTATTTTGTGTACTAGTTTTATGCACATCCGTGGCGCAGCGTTGAGTGTTGTGGATTTAAGTGTGAGGACAAAGGATCGATACCCGGCAAGGGCAGTTTGTAAATATTTTTGAATTTTCTAATCGAATCTGGTGGGAGACTTCGGTCGTGGTATCATCGTTCTGGTACGATGCCGCAAAGGAACCGTAGGGATAATATAACTGCCAACCCCTAACAGGTTAGTCTGTTATCATCTGACTGCTTCGTCCATTACCACCAGGTGAGATTGCAGTCAAGGGCTAACTTTAACCTTGTAGTGGAATATACTTACCGTAAAGAAATCTTTTCAAAAGCTTTCTTATACTGCCCTAGTGACATCAACATCTTAATAATGTCCCGGTGAGTACAGGCCTCCCCTTTATATATAGATATATAGGCCAGAGGCATCTAAAGTTCTGACCCACCCTGCTGCTCCAATATGGGTTGGTATACCAATTATTTCGTAATGTAAATGTGACTTTAATGATAATATACGAGAACGACTGTTTAACGTGCTCTCCTAGGTAGGGGGATGTCCAACGCTATTTCCAACCTGGGCTGTTCCTGAGAATTTCTTGTCAGATAAACCGAATGTCTTATAAATATTGGCCCTATCCGGGTATTGAACCCAAGACTTATAATCCTAAGTGGAACATGGTTACCACTGGTCCAACGGGACAGTAAATACTTACTAAAATATGGAAGTAAATCTTTTTACACGTATACTAATAAATTGATTAGGAATTGTTTTATTTCATCCTTATCTTTTATTATAGCTATTTTGGTCGCTAAGGGATTGCATTATCTAATAAATGTTTGTTGTAACCAACGCTAAAGATAGCCTGCGTGGAAATTTTAAGAAATTATATCTACAAGTATGAATAGATAAGTAATACGTTCCAAAATTGAATATGTGATGTCACAAATAAATATTTTCCAAATGTAATAAACTCTACTCTAATCTACTAGTATATCTGCTGTCAAGGGAATCAAATCTTTATTATAAAGATAGATATTAAATTGCACGCCTCATAAGCGAAGCGTTGAGGTTGTGCTCTACTCTCGACATTTCAAAAAAAGCAGTCTTCTCGAAACTGAAATTGATTTTTTGTTATTTATATTGCACTTACAGGTTAATTTGAGTACACTAATATCAAGTCTAATAATTTGTCAGGCACATAAAATACATTTCAATAACATTTTTTTTGTTTAACATAGTAAATAATAACATTAAACATAATCTTTTCTGGACGTCCGTGTATGGACGGGTGTATGTGGCATCAAAATTGGTCGAAAAAACGATCGTATCCGAATATTTTTTTTTTAATTAACTAAAGTAACACACGACATAATTTCTTAGTTAATATGAGCGTTCAATTCACTGTCGTTAAATTTCCATGTAATTATTCTAGCTAATATTAATTGTAACTTTCAATGTGCAATCATTATGACATTCCCGTCTTGTTTACAAAAAATGAATAATAATTAATATGAAAAAAAAATTTGTAATGAGCATTGAAAGTTTCAGTTAAAAAAAAATCATTTTTATTGTGAAAAAAATGAGATTATGAGGCGTGCACTTTTGGATTTTCCAAATTTTTTAATAATTGTACTTGAAAATTTAAATACTTAGTAACACATAAAAATAACCTAGAGGACCTAGGTTATTACCCGCTATTGTTGCTAAGTGCATTACAATATTATTTTGCGACTGAAGTTACCTTCAATGACTGAAAATCATTTAAATAGTCAGTATATAAATAAAATAATAACACAATAAGATACCTAGGTATTCATATTGCAAATGCAAGTGCATTTGCAATATGAATACCTAGGACTCTAAAAAAAACAGCTAAATAAACAAACAGATACACTTTTGTTTTTTTTTTTACACGCTTTTTTTTTTTGTTTGACATTACCTATTTATCCTGGAGATGTATACAGGATGTTTTTGTCATAGGATTTTATAAAATGGGAAGCCTAACTGGATTTAAGAAAACAAAACTTAAAAACGTGTATTTAAGATAAAAATACATTAAAACTAGTTATGATATAAACGTAATAGGTAATAGGTAAATTAATATAACAAGATCGTGCAGATAATAACAATGAGAATTTTTTTTCTAGACTTTGTCGACGCTAAGGTCTTGAAGCAATGCAAAAAAGGCGTGAAAATCATTAATGTAGGCAGAGGCGGCCTAATTCAAGAGCGTGATTTACTAGACGCACTGCAATCTGGACAGGTAATATGGGTACAACCTTCACATTGAAAGCTAGAAATTGAAACCGAAATTTTGGTTCGTAGGATTTCAAGACCTTCACATACCATACCGACTCAATACCAACTAGTGGAGTTTACGAAAGTTTAACGTCAGATTACGAGAGTTTTTTTACAAAATTAGAGCATGGAAGTAAAAACAGTAATAATAATCGACGAGTCGGCAACTCGTGTCTACACTTCGAACAAACCAAAGCCTTGTCGACATCGACGTTACCAACTCGTTGTATACGCCTTTCCGACTCGTCTTCATTGCGCTTAAAACGCGCTATATTTGGTACGAGTAATAGTTAATGCCGAGCCGGTGAATCAGTCAACCAATAATTGAAAATATATAAACTTTTAATTTAGAAACCCTCGAATTTTAATATCGTATCATCATCTAGTCAAGCCCTTTCATTTCATACCCACATTAAGTTGTGAAAAAAAATGTTATTCGTCATTTAGTGGCCATCTTGGATTTGAAATTTATCATACTTAGTTTAGTATTCTACTAGACAATCATTTGATACCCATATTGTAAAAAAATATGTAAACCGCCATTTTAGTGACGGCGGCCATCTTGGAACGATTTTCATTAAAAATAGCTAAGAACAATACTACTAATTAATTATACAGGAGTGTTAAGTTCATAAATAAGCGAAGACCTTTAGGACACTACGTAAAATACAAGTTTAAAGCGTAATGTGATTATCTTCAGTCTACATGATTATTATGTATTACAAAACTAGTAGGAATGCAAGAGTCTAGACATATAGGTACTTACGCAGCTCTGAATAATTATGCATGAGACTCATGAATTTTTCGAAATAACCATATTCTAGATATCGCGTGCAATGTCTATTTCAACGGGTTTATAATTACATTGCATTGAACAAGTATTGCTATTATAGGTCAAAGCCGGCCGGCTTTGCGGTAACACGATAGTATTAATCGTTCCGAGAGGTCGTAGCCAATATAATTTCAGTGCTTGATAGCAGCTAGAATTGTATGTTCTAATTGTAGTTTGTGTAAAAAATTGAGGTTTCTCTTTTGAATATGATAGATCTGACCTACCAACTGAATCTGAATTTATTCATCTAGGTACTACACGCAATTCATGTCGTAAACCAGGTGTGCCTAGTAGTACGTACAACTTAAAACTCGCCAGATAAAAGATATAGTGAAAGGAACCTCTGCCAGTTTGGTTTCATATTGAAAAAATACATAAATAATGAGGTTAATTTTCATAAAATTACAGCGACAATGTAAATCAAAAATCATTCAATCAATGTAGATCTCCGCCACGCTTTTTATAGGCAAACTCTAAATGTGATATGTTTGTAAGAATCAATCAATTCAGCCAATTACAATAATTGCGATCAATGCTCTACTCATTGATCACAACTACGCTACGGTATCCTAATATAATCCTATGGTAAACTTTCATCAAACACTCAAACATAGCCAGCTATGCCATGCATTGTACGATTGTTTTTTTTTATTAATTAAGTATGAATTAAGTATATCTCATCTTGTCCTAATCCAAAGGTTGCCTGGCAGAGATCGCTACTAAGCGATAAGGCCGCCTTTTGTATTCTACTTTTGTCTTTGTATTTCTATTGTTTTTTTTTTCCTAACTTCATTGTGGTTTACAAATAAAGAGTTAAATATTAAATAATAAATTATAATACAAAGGTATCAATTTGTCAAGCCATATCGGTAAATTGGTAACGTTTTCTAAACCTCTTTACAAAATTTTCAGGTTGGCGGTGCAGCTCTCGATGTGTTTGAAAAAGAACCGCCCACAGATCCATTGACGTTAGAAATTATCAAACATCCTAATGTATTAGCGTCGCCGCATCTTGGTAAATATAATTATAATATTTTAGCAGTTTGTAGTGATTTCGTACAAATTCTAAAAAGTTTCCCAATGAAATTATCATCAATCATCCAATATTTCACAAAACATCCCCCGAAAACTGGATCGCGTCAAAAGCCTGCGCTTGTTGGGGATTACAACCATATTATTATCATCCTGCGAATTTCTCTAAGACTATTAATAAGGACAGTCTTAATTTAAAGGTATAAACCCCAACTAACAGAGTATTCCGTCTCATTTTTCTGGTTTTCCCGCTTCTTTTAGTCACTTGTAGGTTGAATGCATCCTGGTTTCTCATTGAAACAAAATCTTCATTCTTCCCTCTACACGCTTCTAAATTTGACAATGATTCGGAATGATAGTGAGAACGCGTAAACAAGCAGGAGGTAACTGCATTTACCTTAAATACAACATTTCTTTTTCTAAGTCATCATCATCATCATCATTACCTATCACATCATCATCATCACATCAACCCATTACTGGCCCAACAACCTACAAGGCCCATTACAGAGCACAGATCTACTCACACAATGAGAAGGGATTAAGGCCGTTGTCCACCACGCTGGCCTAGTGCGGATTGGTGTAAACACCTTTGAGAAAGTTATGTAGAACTCTCAGGCATGCAGGTTTCCTCACGTTGTTTTCTTTCACCGTTGAAGAAAGTGGTATTTTAATTACTTAAATAAACATTTAAAGTAATAAATTCCATTTAAAGTAAACAACATTTAAAGTATTAAAAAAGTAATTACTAAGTCAACCTCCTAATATGACAACTTTGAGATGCTATTTTTAAAAATTCCCTGCATTTGCTGCCCTGACACTTTTCTTTACACTCTCTTTAATAATCTGTCTCCTTCCTATGATCATATTATTGTTATGGAGGATGTAAATACCTCTTTATTTAGAAATAACTTTAATTTGTCTCTCTGATTCCTCGTCAATTAACTTAAAAATTCTTACACTTATTGCGACACCTTTTATCTTCAAATGAATTACACATGTGTTGAATATATTTGCAGTACAAAACCGAGGTTTGTGCAAATCTCTATCCCCATATCTAGCAGTGGACGTTTATCGGTAGAAATAATGGTAGTAATTATTATTTAGACAATATATAACGCATAGACAAATAAAGCTGCAATGTTGCAAGTTTGGAGCAGTTTTTGCTTGCAGTTGTTTGTAATGAAGTGAAGTGAAGTGTTTTCGGAGAGTCGATTCTGTGCTTCTGACATAGATAACTTTTCATTATTTTCATAATATAAGAATATATCATACTTAATCTAACATAATGATAAGAAACTCATACTCTAGATAACATAACTTTTCAGGTGCATCTACAAAAGAAGCTCAAGTCCGAGTTGGAGAGGAGATCGCAGAGCAACTTGTGAACCTGGTCAAACCTGGCACCTACCTAACACCCCTCGCAGAAGTAACACGCATTTTGAAAAAAGCCTAGTGTGTCATTCCAGTCTGGGCGATATTCTTATAAATAAGTTTAAGTTATCTTTTATAATACTATGTTAAGTATTACAAGATTTTTTTAATTGCTACTGCGAAAATCGCTGGATGATTTTGACGCGCATCGCATTTTTCGTTTTCACAGACAAATAAATTATAAGAAACTCAAAACGCAAGTGACCTGCGCGACTGCTTATATTTAATAGTTTTTGTTTATAATGCTTTTTTAAGTTACTTTTTTTATGTTATGATTCTTTAAGTTTGTCACAAAGTGTCGTTTTGTTATACCTATTGCTAATAAAGTTGCATTTTCAGTACAGTCTGAATACGTATTAAGAGGTTAACACTGGGATTCGAAAACATTAATTTCACAGTGCATACGAATGCGCGGTATTGATCTAATAATATCATGTTCAATAACTAAAGATTTTAACTAAGTTTTTAATGGTTAATCTACAGATTTTAGTATGAAAACGGTTACATATACGTAATTATTATTAATTATTAGTCTAAGCACGGATTGTGGTCACGACACGGACAGAATTAAACTACCCGCATTTTTGTTGAAGGCATTTGACGAATTCAGATTCCAGTTTACTCGCTAGCTTAAAACCTCGCGATTCAAATTTTTGTGAAACGAAACCGGCTAATCAGAATTTATCATGCCGGCCGTGACATTAAACTTGTGATCAGGATTCATGCATGAAATTATTATCGTAGAATATCCGTTTTTCATTAAAATTAATTATTCTCATCATTATATGACCCATACTGTGTGTTCGGAATTTCGGATGCATTGTGAAAACAACATAGTAATGTAACCAATGTTTTTATATACTTAGTTTATAGGTGTTATCGTTTTATAAAAGCTTGAAGAACCTTGCTTACTTAAAAATTCAGCTGCACATAAGTACCTACTCTCACTTTTTGCTAAATAAAAAAGTATTAAAACATAAATTAGTCGTTTTAATAACTTCACACAATATTTCATCTAACTACGAAAGTAAAATCAAAGGCGTCGAATCTTTAAAACAGATTTCAGGGATCTGTACCCAAATGGTAAAAAATTACTGGGAGATTTGGGAGACGAGCGTTTGTCAGGCAATCATATTTGAGCAAACCGAACAGTTTGATGAAGAGGGTAGGTAGGTACGTATCAACAGGTCATTGCTAATTTAGCCCTTGACTGCTGCTGACCGGCTTTGTCGGTAGACTGGAAGTATCTACCCACGGCCGAAGCCGAGGATATCAAATAATAGAAAACCCATTAAAAATTAAAATTATTTATTAAAATTACTTATACATAATTTACAAATAGTAGATATAGAAAATCTTTTCTAATTGGTCGGAACTAATGAGTTTTAGAGTAAAATAACTGATGGATTTGATATTACTCTGAGGGGGTCTCTTTACACGGAGGGGTTTGGACTGATGACGGATTGTATAGGAGGGATTGGTGGTTGAGCGGCTAGACATTTAGTTGCCACCCCGTCTGGAGAATGTCCTTCCGGTCCTCACTGAAGGTGAAGTGGTGTCATTCTGCTCTTCGGGTTCCGCTTCCTGGACTGACCTTGAAGATGCTGCAATGATAAATAATTTTTAGTTTACAATAAATTTAAACTTTAATATAAAAAGAATCAAAATTTTTCATTTAATTCAAGTAGGGCCAGTTTATAAGCAATTTTGAAACGTCAAGTCAGTCTGTTTGTAGTGACTCTACCACCGGTTCGGAAAGTACATTCCCCCGAGAAGAGGCGGAAAGAAAGTCAGAAGATTGCTCTTTTTGAATATCATTTTACAGGTTACAATGAAAAAAAAATTAACCACGATTTATTAAATATATTTAAATAAAAATAATAATATCAAGGTCCCGTCCCAATGGTCACAAAAATGAAAAAAAAATTATAACTTACTTTTTGTCAAACGAGACATAAAGTAAAGATATATATTATTGTAACCCATAATATAAAGTATAAATAAAATAAAGTAGATATATTTTGTATCGTGCGCCACTTCCCTTTAACATACGAAGTACTTTCCCCAAGGGCGGTTTGGAAGAGATTACTTTAGCAATAAGACCGCCTTTGCATACCAATGTTTGCGAAAATATTATTTCACTGTCTTTGTGTTGTTTTTAAGTATTTTTATGCAATAAACCGTATCTATGAACTTCTTTTTTATAATAATTATTATTACCTTCTAATTTAGGGCGCAATTGTTAGGATACAATTCAAGAAATATGTTAGTAGTTGAAATGAAATGAAATACATATTTCACCACACTCAAACCCCTGCAACATGCTTTAGCATTGGCGAATCCACTTTACCCGCTATCATGTTATAACATAATTTAAGGAAAAAAAAATAATTATATCGAAATAATAATGTTAAAATTATTGTTATTAGCATTCAATAAAGACTTGAACTACCTTCTGTCTATACATTTAATTATAAATCGAAACCAAATTTTGTAGACACTGCAATATTTTTAACCTGAATAATGCAACAGATAGGTACGTACTTAATAAGCGCAAAGAACCGTTAAACAATTTATAATGACATAATAACTAACATACCGAAACGAAATATTTTACCACAACTATAAACAAATATCTTTATTGCAGTTTTATAAAATAGTTAAAATATTTTAAAAGATTTTGAAAATGCTACATGCCTATTTAATCGCAGTCTAAATTGTTAGAATTCATGAGTAATTCAAACGGGTCAAGAATTTGTATTTTGGGCTTGTGCATCTGTTTTTAATTTTATTATATATACACACACGTTACAATCGTGCAGGTCTTTACAGATTTTGATTTTGCTTACAACCAATAAACTCGCACTGCCTACAGGACCATTTTAAGGTGATAATGTTTGTAACACGTAGTATACATGATATATTATGATGCGTCTATTCCCGCTTGTTTTAGAATTATAATACTTTTTGTCAAACATACTTGGAAATTTGAGCATTATTTTGACAACGTTAAAGATAAATCTTAATTGATCTACAGGCCTAATACATGAAAGTAGAGGCCGGCAAAAGTCGTATGAACAGTAAAGTAATGTATTGTGTCGTGTAATTTAAAAATGGAACGATTTTTTACTCCGAAACCTAAGTTTCATTTATATTTCGAACTGGCTTGCAACTTGAAAGCTGTTTATGGAAAAAAACAAATGAACAGTTTAACAGTTTGTTAACATCACATACAAAGATTTGGTGATACGTACTTAAAATGCGTTTTGAGTAAGTACCGATGTCCCCGCGTGATGACTATGATGACATAAAGGTATACGTACGTCTTCCGAAGCGTCCTCTGCTAGGTTTAGATGCAGCCGGTGCTGGAGCGTCCTCCGCCTTTGTTTCCCGCGTTGCCGTGTTGAAACGCTTTTTGCCTGCGAATGAAGGATTAGTAAATAAGGGAATAAAGGATTGTTTCCTTGGATGCATGGGCGTAACCAGACAGACAGACAGACGAAAATGAAAGAAAATACAGTTCTGGCTTCATTATCGATTATAGAGAGGCCTCTAAAAAATTCATCAAACATGACCTATAATCCCACTTGCCCCCAGTGGCGTCAATAGACGGTATACACAGGGTAAGCAGATGATATAAAATGAAGAAAGTCTCCAGTACGAGTTATAAATACTCCAGGGTAGGCTTTTTATAACTCTTACCACTGCTTGCCGCCCCTAGACCGGAGCTGGAAACTTTAACCTACTTGTTAAATAACCTGCTCGACTATTACAGTATATAGTATTATGGAACGGTGTAAATAATAGAACATGCTTACTGAAATTGGCTTTAACCGGAGCTTCTGTTTGAGTCTCGGTCTGTTGTTGTGTCACTGACGAAGAAGACCCGCCATGGCTTTTAACTGAAATAAAAAATGAAGCGTTTTTTATCATAGCCAATTAATATCCTATTACTGGATATAGACTACTGGCCTCCTGATACTTATGTAACAACCCGACTGTTATCAAAGAGATCTAATTATAATTGTCTATGTATCTTAATTTCAAAGTCATAATGATCGGGCCCATAATTTTCTATAGCATTGAAATCTTGATTGCAAGTCTTTATTTTGGGCCGCTTCATAAACTTACCAGTGATGATAAAACAATACTTTTTAATTAGTGTAATTGGCTTCTGACCGCTCTAATTAATAATAAATAAATAAATACTCGTAAAATTATCGTTATAAACGTACATTAAAAACGTACATTCCTTTGGCTACCACCCTTATGATTGCCGAATTTTGCGGTTAGAAAAATAGGACTACTAAGTGACAGGAACTAAATTATTAAAATAAAGGAAGCTGACCCAAATTTGAGAAGATATTTATGATCTGATATGCAACTTATCTTCAACAATAAATCTATTCACTCGATATAATGTATAAACAAATTTCCTTCTATATGCAAGTCAGTGTAACCATGACCCAAGTGGTCACGGGTAGTTAAGTAAAATTTATGATTGCAATTGAGCAAAAGCGGTCTTTAAAAGTAGTTGCGTGACAGATAATAGAATTTAGGAATTGCGTACGTAAACGATTGAAGTACGAGGTCGGAAATTTGCTGTTTGCAATAACAGCCCTAAACTAGTTGGACGTATATAAGTGCTAAAAGGACTAAATACACCAACAAAAAAAATATGTATTATAGAGACCGTGAAGGTCAATCGGTACAATCGGTTAGCAACAAGGATCTCAGAGATATAAAAGGATTCCGGAGATATACAAGATATACTCTTAGAATCTAGGAATTTAATTTACGCTTTAACCAAAGTAAAAGGTTATACAATATGAACTATTCGAATCCCCTACAATATAAAAAAAAGCCCATCGACTAAATAACCTTGCAGAATCTGGTGTACTTTAAAATAAAAAGTCGAAATTAACCTTCTCCCTTAATGAAATTTGTTCAAAACATATTGTATTTTGCAAAGCGTGCAAGAAATAATTACCTCCGGCAGCTTGAGCGCGCCGTCTTTTCAGTGCTTCTAATAAGTCGGTGTTACTTCTGAAAGGCCGAATGGAAGGCCCACTGACTAACTTCTTGCCTTCCGTGGATGATGGCGCCGCTTCAGTGGATGGCTCCTGCGCTTCTCCTTCTGCGGGGTAATCTCCCTCATCTTCGTATTCAACTTCTTCCTGAAAAGAAGAAGGTTTTTAAAAAAAAAAATTTGTCGTAAAACTTCTTTAGGCGCGACTAGGGAGTAACGTCAGACGTCTGTGTTTCTGCTATTTAAAAATAGTAATTTTGATTGGTCGTAAGTATATGTCACATACTCCATGCTTCTTGACTTATACGCCAGCTTGTGGCAAATATCATAATCAATTAGGATTATTTATTTCCAATATTTTCTAACGGATCAATTGTGAATAGCAAAGTGAATAAAAATTGAACAATTCAAGAAAAATATTTTAAATTGCAAAGTTATTTGAAAATCTCTAGATATACTTGTTTATTTATTACTTTTGTAATAAATAAATTATTAAAAAAAAATCTGACGATTGCGACATTCTATAATATTTAATGCCAATGTTATATTGAAATGTGCTGATCTAACCTTCAATTTTCTACTCTCAATTATTCTATTTAACAAATGAAAATATTTATAAAATGTGAAAGTGATGTTAATGAATTTTAAATAGAATATTAAATGAAATATTCAATATTAAAAGAAATGGCGAAGCCCCAGGAACTGGTTAAGGTTAAGACTGAACAGTGGGACATTACTACTGACAATAACGACGATTTCTTAATTATTTGCTTACTGGTTCTCTGATACTGAATTAATATTTAATGAAAAATATATACATAAAATTGATTTGTTACCTATTCCATAGTTAGTAGTTTACTTTTTCCAAGAAGGAAACATTTTTTCGAAAGATTAAGAAGATAGACTACTTATTTTTAAGGTAACTTGTAGATAAGTTCAAATTTAAAAGGATCTAAATTGGAGCACTATAATACAATTATTAGAACTAGGTGTTCTCACAACAGTAGGTACTAACTGAGTAGGTGGGTATTTAACAACCTCTGTAATGAGGCTAATTAAGAAGACAACTGTATGTGAACGAAGTCGCTATTATTAACTAGTGCAATAATAAAAATAGTCAAACCAACGAGGAGACCTTCAAATATTAAAAAGTTATTATTGTTCGTGGCTTTATTTCGCGATGACGTCACAAGCCACAAGAGGTTGCAGTCATACATTCCAACGGCGGTCGCAATTATTCCATCTAGAACCAGTTCAGTCAATACAAGTGTAATAAATGCGTAGAAATACCACCGAGGAAAGGGAACTGATGTTGAGGTCGCTCCGAGGTAACTCGTCCATCGTACACCAATCACAACTACCTTGAACTAAATGGTATCTGGTGACATCTCAAAAACCTTTTCAAAAGGTCTATTTCAAAAGTAGAGGAATCACATCATAAAAAGCTTTTTGTCTGAATCGTTGACATTTAATGTATATAATGTTATTCAAGATTAATATTGCATGAAGAGACCGTGACCATTTTGACTCTGGTGGATTTGGCACTAGTTAGTAGAACTAACTAGATGCCAACTATTGCTGCAAAATCCATATCTTTGGACAATAAGAAACACTTATAAACAATATTGCATTTTTCTAGCACGAGCTTTTTCAGTGAGCTTTGTATAATACAGGTCACGTTAAATGTGCGCGCGCTGTCAGCCGACCTTTGAGCTACCAGTTTTATAGTTTTAAACAAATGCACGCATTCTTTAAATATATTGTATAAGTATTTATTTAATTTATTATTCTGAAATTAATACATATTAATGATATCGAACAGAAAGCCGATAGGACGGATTTACTTTGCTTTGCTGAATAACAACAGCGGTCAGACAACAGTATAGACAGATCTTACACTTAGTAATTTTATTATTTTGTAAGCTTAATATTGAAGTTCGACCCTGCCTTGTAATGCAGATTTGAGTTAGGTCAAACTAAAAGTAATGGTGGCACACATTCGTTAGCCTTAGTACAGTGCAGTTTTTAAGTGACCCATATAATACGGTTGCTTTTTATAAATCAGAGCAATAAATAAGGATAGTTTACAATTGGCACGAAGGCAGTATAGCCATTATTTAATAATTCTATAAAAGGAATGAGGATGCAGTCCTTGAATGTCGCCTATCTCCTCGCCTTTTACTACTTCAATGCCAAATTAACCGCATAATAAAATACTACCTATAAATATATCATCACAAGCTTCTTCCCCCGGCTTCACTCTTAATTCTTAATATTTTGTATGCAATAGGTTAAATTAAAGAAGGACGTTCAACGTCACGCATAACTTTTATAGGTGAACCGATGTTATCTAATGATTGTCAAAGTTTTATATAGTTTCAAGATATTTAAGATATATTTCAAAATGTAGTCGAATTTTGCAAGTTATGGCGAAAACCATATTCGTAAACTTCATCATCATCTCACTACCGTGTACTTCTCATGTAATGTACACATCAAAAGTGCTACCTTTGGGCCTTGAATTAAGAAATTTTTGACTTTGACTTTGACTTTAAAATTGACGCATTAGCTTTGAGATTAAGGTTTATGAAATGTGAAATACTTAATCCTTTACAAACAAATGAAATTATATGCGGTCCCGAAAGGATAAATAAATAAGTAACTATTTATAAAATATTTTTTTACTTACTTTTCCTTCTAAGATACAGAAACTTCGAAGCGCGCGAGGTTGACTCGTCCTATTTTTTTGTACATGCTATGTTAGCATGCTTACGAATGAAAATGCAAATTATTTACGCTAGGTACCGTTTAAAATTACAACTACCTACTCTTAGTTATTAGATTAGAATATATGTTATAATTCTTGTTTAATTGACTGTTGGTCCCATATCCGAAGCAAAATGGAAAGTTAAAGGCCAAAATATGCAAACCTCCGAGTTCGTCCACCCATCCAGTTACCAGCTCGAATGAACGTTGCATAACGACCGCAATCGACTAGATTGCACTATAGCAATTAGGCCACAATATCAACGCCTCTAATTTATTTTACGATGCAAAACAATATAACGTGCAGACGTTTTAATAAAACTATGACATTTTGATCATAACAAGTTTTTATTTCTAGTTTCGTGCTTATCATGATGTCAAAAATCTGCTAATTTTGCAAAGGTTAATCTGCAATAAATATTTCGTAAAGGTTTTTACAAAACAATAAAGAATTCGTCAAACTAGCTCAGATTTATGAAATGTGAACCTTTACAAACAAATGAAATTATATGCAGTCTCAAAAGGATAAATAAATAAGTAATTATTTATAAAATTTAATCAATCATTTCGGTTTCTATTGACTGTCGGACAATGATTTGTATTTGTATGATTTAAATATTTTTTTTTTACTTACTTTTCCTTCGAAGATACAGAAAATTCGAAGCGCGCGAGGTTGACTCGTCCGCTTTTTTGTACACGCTATGTTAGCATGCTTACGAATGAAAATGCAAATTATTTACGCTAGGTACCGTTTAAAATTACAACTACCTACTCTTAGTTACCCGGCTCTACGGAAGCGTTAATAGTCTTGTGAAGCCCCTATTAGGTCAATTGCAATAATTTGGGTGTCCTTAGCTTCCTCTCAGCGACCCAAGTTTTTGGGGCTGTGTGACGTCACAATACCATTAAGCTGAAACGACATTGGTGGTTTTACAATTATTTAAGATAGTCAAGACTAGGTACTATGGAGACCATCGAATACGCATTTTTATTACATATAAAAAACAAAGGTTTTATATGTAACATAGTAGCTGGTCCATGTTTTCAGCTTTTATGTTGCGAAGTTTTAGTTTTCTATAAGAATTCAATTTCAACGTAGTCGGATTTCAGTTCTTCTGCTTTTATTTATCCAACCGTTAATGTTCATCTCAAGTGTTTGATAGTTTCGGAGATGGTAGTATTGTATATTTATAAATAATATTTTATGTTTGCTATTTATGTTATGACTTACTTAACTTTACTTACCTACGAGTTTGTCGTTTTTCCACTTTTATAAAAATAATAGGATTTAATCTGTTGTTGTTATAAGTATACTAGCTGTTGCCCGCGACTTCAACCGCGATGAAATTTTGATTTGTGCTGAAATTAAAAAAAAAACTCGGGACCGCCTACGCCAGTCTCCACTAGACAAAAATAAGCCCTATGATTTATCGTTATCAGGTCACAATTAGACAGAAATACATACTCTCAAGCTTAAACTATTACGTCTGATTTATAAAAGCATTGTGTCTAAAATTTCTGTCGAGAAGACTAAAAAAATGAGTAGTGTGTTTTTTTTTAATTGTGGTCGAACAATAAAGAGTTTTTGAGATAATATTTAATTTCTTACTTGTGCTGGTGTAGTTGTAGTCGTCTTTTGTTTTCCCACCAGACCTCGTTTCAGAAGTGCACCTCTGTTAGAAACGCCTCGAGGTTCCCCATCGTCCTGTGGCCGCGCAGTCGCCTGGCACACCAAGCACGCAAATAAAGCGAATCTGGAAAAAATACCATTGAGAATTTACAAGGAGTTTATATGTGATTATGATAGGGCACCGGAAAATGTTATACAATAGTTCCAATGTTTTTAAGGGCTCGTACAATTATGCATGACGGAAATAATTAGTTATGCATATAAAAGTTAAAAGTAGTGGTTTGCCTCGGACCAATACCTCGCGTTTAAAGTAAAATACTTTTACCTTTAAAAAGTAAAACGCCATCTATCGACTCATGTTGTAAGTGTTCATAAAAAAAAAACTTTTGCAAGGAAAAAGGCGAAAATTAATTTTATGCCATGTAATAATATATTTGAAGATGGAAAAGAAAAATGACTAGGTTTTTCTGACTAGTGAGCATTAGTAAGTAAACATTGCTACGTTTATGGTAGTGAGAGGAAGTGGTCTCGCCTAAGATGACTGTCGAATATCGACTGTTAGTAGAAAGTAAAAGTTAATCTTGCACATCTATTAATGGCGTAATTCAACGACTCTGATTCTTCAACGATAGTAAGTCCCATTAAATTTTTTAAAACCCACTAAGTAGGTATTGCAAAATTGGTAGGAATGTCATGAAATCACAAAAGTGTTTATTTAATGCACGTATTGAAGCTATAAATTAATTACCTAAAAGATAAAACCTGATCCGCGTTTTGCAAGCTCGTCCTTGTTCATTCGACCTTTTCTTGCAGACGATTAAGTAAACATATGCGTTATGTAGGATATGCTATTGTAATATCAACAAAAACTGTTAATTCACCTTTGACTTTATAGAATAAACAGATAGGTAATACCTATTAATTTATTCGCATAACAAATTTTTAGACATTTGATAAATAGAGGTAGTATTATTAAATTAGTACCTAATGTCAAAGATCAATATGAGGAATTTAAGCACAAATTAAATGAAATATACCTATTATTGTTGCTGATCGAACTACTCGAAGTACTTCCTTGTTAAGTCTTTTCTACGACTGATGTGTGCTAAATAGCTGAATACTTTAAATGTCAAACAGCACAACGAGTTACGAGGTTGGGTGAATGTCGTATGGAGGTGGTTTGGTATGTCGGTTCTTCGCTCCCCGCATGAACCGTGAGTGCGTAAGAGCCTCCAGCCTCATGGCAGCTAAAGGTCAACGTGTTGCTTTATAGACAGTTGAGTAACAGGTCTCCTCGCAGGGTCGGATCTCATAGAGTTGTTTCCGCATCCGCTTCCGATTATACCTACTACTGCGGCTTCCCTTAACTTTCTTTATTTTATGTAATCTATGTGATTATCGAATGATATGTTATTAAGATTATGTTCCTACTTGAGAATTAATAATATTTATGGTTTAAGTTGTTTGTAGAATCTATCCAGTTACTTGTGTTCGTTCCTCATTTACAACTGTGTAAAAATTCATCGATTTCTTGAGAACCGATGAACCGATTCTGTGAGAGGATTGATGGGTGATCAACTTCGCAGACTTTCTTCTGTGCCTCGGAGAGCATGTAAAGCCGGCAGTCGGTCAGGTTCTATACAATAACTAGGTAAAAGAAATTTCATCAGAAAAGTCGTAATTCGTTATGTAGGCCACCTAACCTATACCGGCGAGCGGGTTGAATAGATAAGTAAGCCCTTTTATCTTTCTCTGTTATGACGGACCTGTGCCATATTTTAGCCATTTCAATGATGACGGTCATGAGATAATAACTTTCAGGCATGGAAGGACGAGTATTATATTACGAAAAGTCGATTTAGATACACCTATTTAACATTAAATGTAAATGTTTATTGGAAAATATTCAACTATTAGTAGATAATTTCATACGCCTTTTTCAATATTCAACATGAGTTTGGAAATGAAATCATGATATTCGTGATTCGAGTCACGTTGGAAAAAGTTCCAACTTTCTATGTTAGTTACCGTTTGAATTTACTTGTATTATTTACGCTATGGTGTAGTGCCTCGAATATATAATAAGAACTTAAAATTCGAGTCAAGGTCAATCAAGCAAAAACCAGAAACGGTCAGAATTGGGGTGACCTCGCGATCGCAGTAGGTACTTGCCCTGGGCGTTTACGAATTAGCTGCGTAATGCACGTAAGCATTGCAGACCATGAGAAAAGAGTCTGAAACCATCGTAAAATTAATAAAAAAAAAAAGAAATCGAATCATTCCAGATTGCTCAAATATAGGGTTACATTTTTATTTTTATCGCAGCTTCGCAAAATTCGAACATAAAATTCAATGATGTTTTGACGTATTCTGTCACCTGTCATGTCATTTCATTAATATATTATGTTAGGTCCTTTATATGAGTAGGTTTTACTTATTCATTGCTATACTTTTCAAAAACTTCAGCTGGCAAAATTTGGTCTTTGGTCAGTTTAATTTTTATTTTGAACTTTGTTTTTATGCTGTATTCCGATTTTCCATTGTGAGTGCACTGCTGCATTTTAATATTGTAAGCTCACTGTTGTGTACCACGTCAACAACTCTATCAGTCTTTTGCGGGAGTCCGCATAACACATTGCCAATAAAGATGACTACAAAGTCGTTGCTAATAATAACAAAAGACATTGCGGAGATACTATCACCCAGTAAATACAACCGATCATCAGGTGAAAAAACCTAAGAAAAAACAGATGGCCAACGATGGTGACAACGAATGCGTTGTCAATAATAACATCAGACAGTGCGGTGATAACTAGCAGACAGTAAATACAACCGACCTTCAGGTGAAATTAGCTATTATGATCTCACATTAAGGCATAAAGTGCAACACTGAGACATTTTTGCCGTCCCGAAAACATGCCCCGTTTTAGAAAGCAGTACTTTAGAAGCCTTAATCTCTTGGGTTTATTGGAATCTGCAGATTTTTATCTAAAACCTGTAGATTTAAATGACAAAAAACAGGAGATTTAAAAGGAATGACTTGATAAATAGTTCAATTACCGGTGTTGATAAACCACTAAATCAGTAGAATTATCTGAACCCTCTGTATAGTGACCCCCGCAAATTTCTGTAGAAATCTATAGTATAATATGTATATTTGACGGCCGAGTGGCGAAGTGGGCAGCGACCCTGCTTTCTGAGTCCAAGGCCGTGGGTTCGATTCCCACAACTGGAGAGTGTGTTTGTGTGATGAACATGAATGTTTTTCAGTGTCTGGGTGTTTATCTGTATATTATAAGTATTTATGTATTATTTATGTTATGTAAAAAAAAATATATACTACGACAATACACACATCGCCATCTAGCCCCAAAGTAAGCGTAGTTTGTGTTATGGGTACCTACTGAGATAGCTGATGAATATTTTTTTATGATTATATTCATAAAAAAATATTACTCTCTCAGTAGGTACCCATAACACAAACTACGCTTACTTTGGGGCTAGATGGCGATGTGTGTATTGTCGTAGTATATATTTTTTTTTTATAGTTCTTTGAGGCAAAAAATTGTTTACAAAAATCCTCATGCAGGTTTGTTCATGCAATCCTCATGCAGGCTCATGCAAGTAGATTTACTTTTAATGTAAGACAATATTTATTCAAATACTCTATCTAAAGGTAAAGAATACAGCACTGATGTTTTAATGGTTCATCTACGTTGGTTGCTTAGTCAAATCCAGAGGACTTTCCAAAGATCTCAAATAAAATCTCCGTAAATGAAGCGCATTAAGTAGATATGCTATTATCAGATATATTGAGACATCCGTGTCAAGTATTTGCGCGAGCCTTCCCACAGTGTTGCGGTTGTGCGAAATATGTTATAGAAATAGTGGGAACCTAATGAGCACGTAAGCTGTGATAGCAAATCAGTTGCAGGATAATATTATTGCATGTATTGTTGTGTACCTAACCAATAATGGAGTTATGTAACACGAGTCACGGCTGCGCGGTACCGAATCTCAAAAACTGTTAAATGTTTAAGACTCCCTCAATATTATCCATAAATGTCGATAGTCATGTGCCGCAAGAGTTATTTTATTACAAATGTGTCTATGTCTAGGCTTGCAATAACAGTGTTGGGTAACTACTAGGTGTTCTGAGTGCATCTTCATACAGTCGTTATAGGTGCACTTACAAAATACTTCTATAATATTCTATGTAAAAGATAATTTTTAAAACATTCTGCACTTACATATTTTCTTAGTAGAAAATATATATCCATGTAGGTTGTTAGCAACGAGCAAGACAATTATATATTATTAGTTTCTTAGTTTTAACGGGAAATTACTGTTTAGATTATTTTTTTAATGATCGTTGATTAAATTGCTTTTGATATTACTTTAGGCAGCAAGTACTCAAAAAGCTAAACAAGAGGTGAACTGTAGTAGCATTTTAATACATAATCTTTATTAATTGAGGCCAACAACTGGAAGTAACTGCATTCATTGCCTACTGCTAGTTACCTACGTAGGTACCTGTACTGGCTGTGGTTAATGTCTTTGACAACCTACGAGAACAACAATCTGTGATCTATAAAACAAATATTTTAAGTAAAAATTATTCGCTGCTACAAGAAATTTTCTGACTATCTTGAGAATTTTAGATAAAACACTGAAGTAACCTAGACCATAAAAATATAAAAAAATAGGTAGATCGTTTCAAAAGTAGGTAGCTACTATACGGACCTGTTTAAATATTTTTCTTCGTCAAAATTAAAGCTAATATCCATACTAATAAAATCATTAGTAATACTCTAATTGATTGCATAATTACGAAAGTTAAAACACTATTCTAGGCATTCAACTAATTACAACACATAACTATCTACTTAACGGGCAATTATAAATATCTAGTGACTAATACTTTGGTTTTATGTGTAGAATCATTTACCTACTAATCAAAGATTCCGTCTGAATAGTTGCGTTTAGCTTACCTTCGTAAGTGAAACAGGCACACGGAATCTTTGTCATGCCAAAAGAAGTCCAATGTATCAGTTTAACATTTTTACCTTCCATCAAAAAGTTATTTACCTATGTCCTAGCTGGATAGTCGTATGCACAATCTAAAAAAAATGTGTCTGGTTTTTGACTGATAGTTGGTTTGATAGTTTAATTCTTCTTACTACCCTACTTAAGTTAATAGTTTTACTGAAAATACTATACTAAGGAACACTTATGTTGCGTTTTCGGAAAGTAGTTCTAACTTTATTCGAATTTGCATTTTCATTGCCAAACTACTAATATATGCTCTAAAGCCGTGTGTGAAATTGTTGATTTTATTTTATTTTAACGTACATTTTTTGACAACTAACTTACATTGGTCGTCGATTTTTACAGAGTTATTGGCGAGCTTTTATTTAGCGATTTAAGGTTAGGTTATATGATATATATGAAAAGCGAGGGGACTAGGAGTACAGAAATAGTACAATTAGTTCGGAGAACAAAGTCGAGTGGAGCAGGATCTTAAGACTGAGTTAGAAAGGGTGTGCTGGTTGGTCTACATAACGGGACGGGATGATAAAAGTAAAATTGGGAAAATCTCTGTTTCTCTCTATCTCAGGCAAGTTTGATTAGTTGTCATTACGGACTGAGGAGCTGAAAAAATTTGCTAATATAAAATAAAAATGAGGTAATTTTCACATGACAACGAGAATCTGAAGATTAATATCAGTAGTTGCATATAAAAATCATTTATTATTATAACGAAAATCTATTGTTTCCCGTCTTAGTCTTAGTGTTGAAAAATACGAAACCGTTCAAAATCCCACAATTGAATTTAATGCTACTCTCATGTTTCAAGTAGGTAAGAATTCAATCGGCACTACAAAAAAAAAATTGAAAGAGAAATGTTTATAACAAAGATTTCTTTTTATTTCCAAACACTTGAAGATAATAATCTCTGTTGCGTTAGTGCGTTGTTGTTAGATCTAAACAATTTAAAAGGCGTACTTTCGAACAAATCAAGCCCGTTTACATAAGCTTGTTCGTGAACTCGGATATTACCCGTCTCCTTACGTAGAGCTTCCACTCGAATATAAATGTAGTAATAGCATACAATCTTAAAAATGAGTCAAAGAGAGTGTGGAGTAATCAATAATTTTATTTTCAATCATTTGATTGGCCATGATGAAAATATTATTTTCTACCGTTATATTTATCTATGTAAGTTTATATTTCTATAATTTCCGGGCACAGTCAAATTTTGTCAATGAAAATCCAAAGACGTAGTGTTTTTATAAAATAGTAAATATTTGCTCTTCCCGTCAGCCCATAGAATTATTTTCCACTATAGAGAACAGATTTAAAATAAGTACCTAAGGGAGAAGGGCAGAAGGTCCATGGGACGGTGGCTGGTGACTGTTATTTTTCAGTATTTAAAGGATACAAATAATGGGCGAAATAAGTTACAGAGATATATTAGGTATAGATATATTATCTTACCTTCAAAATCCAATAAGTTGCATATTTACTCGGGTATCTACTTAAATAATAATAAAAAGCTGAGAAGTTCGTTTGTATGTTTGTAGGCCTACTAGTCCGATTAAACCATCTTTGCGTTAGTTTACTCAATTATGGAGGTAGGTTGTGTTGTGTAGACTAGATAGCATAATGGCATTACGTTGCGATATTTGTCGCGGTTGGAACCGTCGAACACAACTATAGTTAATTATACTCTCTATTATTCCAAAATTCAAATTCAGTCGATTAATCGTTAATGCGAAAGCATTTATTGAGAATTTATATTTTTTTAAGCGGTGAAAGGTGCACTAATTGGTGTTGTAATTAACGCAGGTCACATTACGGTCACATTATTGTCAAAACTATGAATTATGATTAATAAATCTTGTTTTTGAATTCGATCATTATCATATTCGTGACCAGTTTTGGTCCTATTTTAATTGTTACAATATAACGTGTACATAACTAAGTTGTTAATTACTATACTAGTCATGCTTGTGGAATGGTGCCAAGAATTTTGGCTTCATTTCCGTGCAGAACATTAAGATATTCTTTGCGCAATATAAACACCAGAAAATGCCAAAGTTACAAGTGCAGGACCCTGACTACTATATAAGTTTAAGAAAATAATGCACTGAGGATAACTCGTCAGATCTTTTACTACTGCGTGAGAATTTACTTTCAAGCTTAAATTCTAATATATTTTAAAATCCATTTTTTTCAATTGGACGCACTTTATAAGCAATTTTTTTGTGTCAAGTGAATCTATCATCGATTTGGACAAGGAACTCAGCAGTTGCACTTTTACGATAAAAACTTGATAAGAATGAAATTTTATAGTTTATTCGCTTAGAAGAACTACATAGATGCTGGGGACTATGTCGCGGATGCTCCGTTTAAAACCGTGGAGTACCTTTGTCAAGCATTTGTAGTATACTAGTGACAATGTGACAAATGCAATGCTAATAACACTACGCAATAAATACAGCAAAAACGACTTCATACATTTTCAAATAATTTACGTACCCATTTATTTATGAATATATCTAAAGTTTTATTTAACAGAACAATAAAGATAAATACTATTTACGTTTAGTTAATAATAAAAAAAAACAATGTAGGTATTCTAGATAGCAAAAGTGAAAAGAGATTCTCGTGCCCTAACGTTTCATAATAGGGTAATTGGTACGGAAAATTGTCCCGAACATCTAAAGATAAAGAAATATTATCTTCACCATTGATTGACCTACTGCTGGTCGCAGTCAAACGCTCTCATAGGAGAGATTGATTTAGGACTTAGACCAACCATGCTAGTTACCGCCTTTATAGTATTATTGAAGACGGCTTATCGTATCAGAGACCGGACCAAATCATATTTTTTAATTTCGGGTTAGTACTAAACATTTCTTGACGGAAATTCAGCAACTTTTTTGTCTTGGAAAGCACTGTCTGCGAACGGAATAGTTAAAATGTGGTTTTCATTCATTTTTGGTAGCGTCACTTATATTAATATGAAATTTCTTCGACTTACTAAACTCTTATTTCACAAATAAATAACTGATTAAACATAAATTATGACATAAAATTATAGGTATGCAATTTCGCAAACTGATATTGGCCAATTGCATATTCTTTAGACAAACATTATTAAAAATTAGTTAAGTTTGTGTTCTGTATTCTAATAATGTGTAATCTGTATTACAATAACTGTAACAATTATAAATATATCGAGTTAATAATTATATTCGGGGTAACTTAGTGAATATTTTTTCTCGTATATGCATTTGGGAGAAAGTGTGATTCCCGACTCGTTTGTCTGCTGCGCCTCCGACTATTACTGACATAGGTGTTTTTATATATCCGTCAGTAATCAAGTACTTTCTTCCCTCGGTGAAAAATTTGCTATTTCAAGGTTTGTTATATAAATCTTATTTCGACCAACTTTAACAGAGATGACGCATCATTTGCTGCGATAGCTGATCATCTCATATTCACAATTATACATCCTACATAAGATTGCTTAATCGTAGGTCAGAAGTCTAACTTTCGATGTGAGACTCATACAGCAACCGGTTAGTGGTTTCGCTCAATTAATTTGAAAATTAATTGGTTTGGTACACTAGGTCAGCCCATAGTCTTTTTAATGAGGTTTATAAGTCACGCATTATGAAATATAGATTCAGAAACATTTTTCAATTCTTGCAGTAACATTATGCTCGTGACTACATTATTCAAAGAGCTTGATCTTAAAAGTTACTGCTAAGTTGTAAGGAAGGTTAACAGGAAAAAAAGACGCAAAGTTTTTTAACTAATTACTAAGAAGGTGTATGAATACCTTATTCGATTCAACAAAAGGTTCCTTCTACAATGCCCTTTGAAGATTTCACGTAGTTGAACAAACTTTGATAAAACATTATATTCCTACTCAGTCAATTTTATGTCTCAACACGAGCTCGAAGCCCTGAACAATGAGCCGTAAGTTAACGGTCACCTGCAGACAGTTATTTAAACCCAACACCCTTGTACTTTAGCCAAGACTAGGTAGTCATTAGAAAGGTACAATACTTACACACAGACGTGTTAAGTATTAACATATCGATTGTACCTATACGCTCCTTTTCAGAGCACCTACTCGTTTTACATATTATTTCGTTGCCTATAGTAAGCAGACCTTCGTCTGCATACCATTCACTTAACAACTAAACTTATTTTATGAACTGCTTCGTGTGCCGCAGATACTATGTAAACTGACTATGCTAAATATAAAAACGACTTTGTTATCAAAAGCTATTTCAGAAAAAAATTTTAAATTAATTTTTCCCCCAGAAAGACGCATTATTTTAAATTATGATATCGCAAAAGCAGTCGCAAAGCTGAGGATAGTGTTCCTATTTACAGTACCAAAATTATTTGCAACACATTTGAAATCAAAAAAATAGAAGTAAAATTAAAAAAAAATGATTTTACTCACATCGGTAGTATCCTCATGATTATATTATCGGTCGCGGGTTTCGCAAGAAGCACTTGGGTCGGATCCTTTCTCTGTGCAACGACTGTGAGCAGGTCCACAACGGTCGGAGGCCACGCTTGATCTGCCGTTCCAACAGCGACACCTCCGGTACACTCAGGCGCTTGGAGTCGGTGCAGTGTCCGCCCGCCGTCCCGACACCACTAGGTTGATTTATATTCGGAGTGGCGCACACACCGTGACGCATGCCGATCGTTGCCCACATACATACCACTGTTGAACTTCTTGCTCTAAATTAAGTAAATCCTGTTGTGACGTATTGACTACCACATTTTAGAAGTATTGAAAGTGTTTTAGTATGTAACCTTTGTGTCGCAATTCTCAGAGCAGGTCGGACTAGTTCCTAATTATATTATATCTTGAATGAGCTTCATTTAATTTATAGCCTCTTAAATGTTGAGCTATTGAAGCTCGAAATCAAATCGATTGAAATGCGAATCTAATACTTTTGACTAGTAAGATGGTACCGGGCTAACCTGTACCCACGGATGTAGCAGTTATATAAAACCCATGCCTACCCCTAACCGGTTTCTACGTAGCATCGTATCGGAACGTTAATTTGTATAGCACGTCTTTCTCGGTACGGTGGTAACCACGGCCAAAGCCTCCTATCAGAATAGAACAAACCCCCACCCGCCTCGTGGTTATATGGGTTGAATCGCGGGAGGACGCCCGGTCTGCCTTCTTGACTCCCTACAAATTTACACTTTTATCTTTGCCCCTTTGTGGCTTTCTCCCGTCGAGCTAGCTAACTCCCAAAGCCGGCCGAAGTTCCCCGCCGCGGAGAAAAGGTCCGTGTTGTACATGGGGCCCATCTTCGCGCGGATGACTCCCTCCAGCTTCCTTCTCCATAGGTCCTAGTAAAAGTTCAAAAAAAATCAAAATTCATTTATTTCAAGTACACAACATTTTTGAAACGTCAAGTATGTCTGTTTGTAGTGACTCTACCACCACAATCATTATGTTTTTATCAATCTTCCGCACATTTGGTAAAATATATTCCACCTGACCTGACGGTAAGCAGTACGGTTGACATGTACGACACGATATTAAATTGTGGCTACCATTTTCTCGTCATTTTTGTTTGACTAAAAAGGGTTAAAATATCTATCTCGATGTACGTATCTTAGCCCTACGAGTTATACACGCGTATTCTTATTTAGATTGTGTCTTTAACGACCTCGATGTTCTAGTAGTAAACATGTTTGATTCTTGACTGTAGGCATCTTGCTACATGGTAATCATCATCATCATCATCATCTCAATCAATTGAGGTCCACTGGGGGACATAGGTCTTTTTTAGGGAGTTTCACAATGCTTTTTCACAATTCCATTTGCACAATTCCACTCCCAGCTACTCGCCTGATGTCATCTATCCACCTCGTTGGGGGCCGACCTACGCTGCGTTTACCGGTGCGGGGTCGCCATTCCAGCACCTTAAGACCCCAACGTCCATCGGTTCTCCGAGCTATGTGCCCCGCCCATTGCCATTTCAGCTTCGCGACTCGCTGAGCTATGTCGGTAACTCTAGTTCTAGAAAAGATGTCACGAAGCTTTCCGAACGCTGCCCATCCGAGTTGGATTCGGCGGTTAACTTCCTTCTCGAAATTGGACCTACCTAACTGGATCGTGTGTCCTAGGTATACGTATTCGTCAACAATTTCGAGTGCAGTGGTCTCAGCGATTACTAGTTGAAGCGGAAAATGAGCATTAGACATTATCTTCGTCTTGCTCATGTTCATTCTAAGGCCAACCTGTTGAGAAACTCTGCTGAGGTCACTGAGCATCGTATTAAGGTCTCCCAGAGTCTCTACCACTATATGTAGTCATAGTCGTCATCGTCGGCAAACCGAAGTTGAGTGATGTACTCGCCGTTAATTAATTGATGCCAAGCCCGTTCCAATCCAGACGTCCTCCAACGCAGCGGTAAACAGCTTCGGGGAGATAACATCTCCCTGTCGCACTCCTCGCTGCAGTTGGATCGGTTTCGTAGTCTGATCCTGTATACGGACTGACATAGTGGCGTTTTTGTACAAACACTTCAAAACTTCGATGTACCGGTAGTCAATTCGGCATCTCTGCAGTGACCTTAACACAGCCCAGGTTTCCACCGAATCTAAGGCTTTCTCATAGTCCATTCTATGAGAAAGCCTCTCTATACATAAGTCTTCTGTATAACCTGCCGCAGCGTATGTATGTGGTTTATGGTACTAAAGCCCTTTCGGAAACCGGCTTGTTCGGGAGGCTGGAAGTCGTCGAACCTCTTCGCGAGACGATTCGTAATGACTCTCGAGAACAACTTGTAGACATGGCTCAACAGCGACATAGGTCTGTAGTTCTTCAGCAAGGTATTATCACCTTTTTTGAAGAACAGAACCACCACGCTCCTGTGCCATGCCTCTGGCGTTGTGCCTTGATGAATGACGGAATTGAACAACCCCTGAAGGACTTTAAGTATCGGTTTTCCACCCGCTTTCAGGAGTTCTGCTGTGATTCCGTCATCACCCGGTGCCTTGCTGTTCTTAAGTTGTTTGAGAGCCATACTTATCTCGTAAAGGCTGACGTCCGGGATATCTTCAGTGAAGTGTCGGGTCAATTTGGCTCTAGGGTCTTTAGCCAAATTTTCAAGAGGCTTTTGTGTTGAGGTGTATAACTGTCCATAGAATTTCTCAACTTCACTCAGGATCTCTGGTTTAGAGGAAATGAGACTACCATTGTCAGTCTTCAGGCGTGTCAACAGGCTCTGTCAGACAGATCTCTTGCGAACACTTTCGAGCCTTTGTTGTGCTGGCGACTTTAATTTTCTGTGTTAAAGTCTCGCAAGTTTTTGGTCTGCAACTTCGAGATCTGTCTATTAATACGCCGACTCATCTTTAGAAGACTGTAGTCTAATTTCTTGTCTCTTCTCCATAAGCCCGAGTGTATGGGCTGAGAACTTTTTGGTTCTATATTTACGGTGGGTCTTAAAGAACTTGGACCCAACCGTATGGACAGTTTTCACGAGCCTGTTGTTAAGATCGTCCACAGAATCGCAGTCCAGGCAATCAAACCGGTTTTGCAGTTCCAGTTGAAAGCTCTCGGGGTTATGAGCACGAGTAGGCCGGAGCGTAGACTTTACCAGTCTGACCCTTTCCAGCTTCACATTTGTATTCAATGCGCCTCTTACCATACGATGATCGCTCCCGGTTTTCACCCTGTTGATCACAAAGACATCATTGAATATATGCCGTTTGGTCGACATGATGAAGTCGATCTCATTTCTCGTCGAACCATCGGGGCTCAGCCAGATCTATTTCCTGTGCGGCCGCTTTTCGAAGAAGGAGTTCATCATAAAGAGGAGAGAGAGAGACCCCTCCTTCTCCATAAAGTCGGCCGCACAGTCCACCCTACAGTGTTGTGATGGGGGATTTCAACGCGAAGCTGGGCAAGCGAAGCGGTGCAGAGCTGAGAGCATAATTTTATGAGTGTTTTTACCTACACTTATCTGGAGGAATTTTCATTTTGTATATAAATTTAAAATGCATATAGAAAAAATTCGGGACCGACAGGATTTGAAACTGCGACCTGGATGCTGGCAATCGAAAAGGCCGCGATTGCCAGTCAGAGAGTCGCAGGTTCAAATCAAGTCCACCCTACAGTGTTGTGATGGGGGATTTCAACGCGAAGCTGGGCAAGCGAAGCGGTGCAGAGCTGAGAGTGGGGAAATTTGGATATGGGCTGTGGCTTTCTTTTCTCCATTCATACAAAGATTTGCCCGGTAATAACCACGCTGGGCTGGCGGGTTGGTCATCGCAATAGACTTATGTATCCAAAATTCTAATATCAGATTCGATTTTGAAAATTGCCAGTTATTCCCTTCTATGTTATCAAGAAACTTTATATCCTCTATTCTGTTTCATACATATAGTTTTTTTACCATTTAAAAGATTGACAGTAAACCAGTGAGACACTAGCGTCATAGCACGGTTTACATCGTCTATCTTTACTTCTATGCGTTTTAAAAATGAGTTATGTATTATAAAAACTAAAAGAGATGTGCCTCTCTTCACACTCATACACATCCTTGACTCTCGCATAACGTAATCACATACTGGGGCGCCCGAAACAACTAATTAGACCAGACCAAAGAAAATTTTATAATTATGAATTCCACAAATTGTCCATGCCGGGGATCAAATTGGAAACAGCCACTCATAAGACCACAGAAATCACCACTGCGCGCGCGCCGCTGCGTTATAATAAGGACGATCACGAGAAGCTGTACTTCCTCGTGATAGATCGTGATGGTGGTGGTGAATTTTTACATTATTTTTATCTATATCTATACTAATATATAAATCTATAGAGTTTTTTCGGTTGTTCCGTTAAAACTATTAAACTATACATCCGATTTAATGGAAATTTTGCATCCATGTAGAGGATACATTGACTGGATAGGCTAACTTTTTTATAAGTGTTAAATCTCCGAAGTGTATATATATCTATAGAAGTGTATATATCTTCGCTGGGGCGTTAATGATTAGAAAAAATTATAAAAAACTAAATTTGGAATTTTAACTCTTTTAGACATGAAATTTGGACAGAATTTTTTTTGGGCTATGTTACGAGCAAACAAGAATGTATTGAATGAAGTTTAAATCACAAAATCGGTTACGGGGGTGCGAATGAAAAAAAATGAAAATTTTAAACTAAAATTCCCACAGACTTAAAATTTAATAAAAGTTTCATGTTTGTTAAATTAAGGTCACTTACTATCAGATTTCGAAAAATTTTAGCCCTAGAGGAGATTGTGGGGGCGTTAAAATTATTTATATAATTAGTATAATATATGGTTATAATTAGGTTATTAAGTTTTTTATAGTAATAAATGATGGACCAAGCTGTGGTGGTTACCACACAATTGTTTTTCACTAACCATTAACCTAATTTATATTAAATTAGGTTAATGGTTAGTGAAAAACAATTTGTCACATAAACAGAGGAACACTTTGAATGCCATGCAAGGAACACATCCTAAGAAATAACACCCTTCGGACTAGAACGCAGCTTAGCAGCTTAAATAGGCATGGGGGTAGTAGAGACTTCCCTGGACATGCTTGGCCACAAAATGCTTTAATAGGTGCAACTAAAACTTTAAGTGCGGAAGAGTCTATGTAAGAGTTGCAGTCAATGATTGCAACTATCTATAATTTCCAAATAATACTGGTTGCCTCTGGAAGTAGGAGGGACATCTTTAGTGCTAAAACACATATCTATATAAACATAAAAATGTTATGTTGGTTTGTGTACGCTTCAAAAACTCAAAAAGTTCTGCAATGATCGGGCTGAAATTTTAGCATGATATATAATACGTATCAAGGATTGCTTTTATCTATTTTTCTCAACCATTCAATTACAATATGCCACAGCGAAGCGTGGCAGGGTACAACTAGTACTATTATATTATTGTAGGCTTCGTATATTTAGCTGACAAGAAAATACATTGAAAAATATGTCTATCCATTGTGGGTAGCACTACTGTGGGTAGCATACCCATTATTCATGTTTTAGATAATGTTTCATTTATTTAATTTTATGTCATTTTGAATTTATGAATTGGTTTTGCTTTATACCTTAATTTTTAACAATGTTCCAAGCGATATGGTGAGTATGGTCACAAATTAGGTACTTTTATAATTTTATGAGTGTTTTTACCTACACTTATCTGGAGGAATTATCATTTTGTATATAAATTTAAAATGCATATATAAAAAATTCGGAACCGACAGGATTTGAAACTGCGATCTGGATGCTGGCAATCGGAAAGGCCGCGATTGCCAGTCAGAGTCGCAGGTTCAAATCAAGTCGGTGCCGAAAATTTTTATATGTTCGTACAGTAGGTATCAATTAGATCCAATTTTGGTTACCGGTCCTTAACTTAAATTGAGTCGTAAGTAGGTCGTTATATCGTAAAAAGCATGAAGTCAAAGATATTTTTTTTAAATCCCATTTTGCATTACCTACATTTCGGCAGTTGGGATTTTTATTGGAAATTTACTCATCTTTCAGAATCTTTTTTCAAATTTCTTAAATATTATTAATTAATGAAATATGTATTGGATAAAATTTTTATGTGCTACACACGCTTTTGGCACATATTTCTAGGCTTCATTCCGGATCCAATAATTACACACATATTAATTTTAAGAGCAGTATCTCTATTTTGTACCATTTTCAACTTGTCGACTAGACTAATAGCCTATATTTAGTTGATTTCGTTAATTAATGAAATTCAATGATATCGTAAAAACTTTGCGAAACTGAATTTTATTGTTTTGAGGTGTCGTATCGATAGAACTGCTTTTCTTTTTCTGTGGAAATGCGTAGTTTTTGTGAAAATAAACAATGAAAAAAAAATTGAGGTTATTTTGGTTTTAAAAACGCAACTTTAAATAAAAGTTAAAGTCAAGAGGTCTTATTACCCCGCATACACGCTATATTAATAATTAATTCATTATATGCGTTTGTGTAAATGCATTTAAAAAACTAGGTTAGATTAGGTAAAAAGTTATGGAACCACTCACGAGCTGAGCGGAGCGGACCAAGGCGTTCCCTATAGCCTGTCAAAAAGGTATATGTCACTGGATAATAATTACCATATAGGTCAAAATGCAATTCAAAAAACTAGGTTAGGTTAGAACATTATTGAACCACTCGGAGCCGAGCGGAGCGAGGCGTTCCCTATAGTCTATAGTAGTATATAGTAGTAAAAGATAAACATAACCTCAAATTGTATGAGTTATAAATATTTTTTTTTTTCAAAATCTAGACATTTCCTCCAGAAAAAAAGGATACCAGTGGAGTAGGGCACTTCCTAACAACCCCCCGCCCGGGAGAGGTCGAGCCCTCAAATTCAGGGCGCACGATTTAAAAATTTTGCCTTAAATTTTAAATTAGAACGCCATTGCTGACATCTTCATTTATTGCTTCGACATTATATCTTTGGTTAATATTTGCACTTCATTAAACATTTGACTCCTTTATTCATCATCTCATTGTGTATTTCTATATCTGTGATTTGTAATAATTATCTATCCTCTATATAAGTGTTTACATCTCTGTCAATGAGGCCTTAAATAACTGGAATCCACGGCCGTAAACGTACAGATGCGGAAGCGGAATTTGGAAACCGGAGAAAAAAAGTCGGGATCTTTCGAGGCTTCTAGGCGCGCTTTTTAAATATCTATTTCGAATACTTTTATATAGGTATCTTTTGTTATTATGTAAAGGAGTCGGAAATAACGTAAAAAAAGAAGAATCCGAAAGAGAGAAGAAAATTCTGTGAACACTGAAGATTCTGTAAGAGAATCTTCGGTGTTCACAGAAGCTTCGACAGAAACACCAATGAGTACATTCCGTTTAAAATTACTAATTATGGAAGACATTACCCTTAAAATGGTGCTGATTTTGAATACATTGTTTTTTACGAGAGTATAGATAATATAAAACCTATTGGTGAAGTTATAACAAAAGGAAAAACAGGTCGAGCCCTCAAATTCAGGGCGCACGATTTAAAAATTTTGCCTTAAATTTTAAATTAGAACGCCATTGCTGACATCTTCATTTATTGCTTCGACATTATATCTTTGGTTAATATTTGCACTTCATTAAACATTTGACTCCTTTATTCATCATCTCATTGTGTATTTCTATATCTGTGATTTGTAATAATTATCTATCCTCTATATAAGTGTTTACATCTCTGTCAATGAGGCCTTAAATAACTGGAATCCACGGCCGTAAACGTACAGATGCGGAAGCGGAATTCGGAAACCGGAGAAAAAAAGTCGGGATCTTTCGAGGCTTCTAGGCGCGCTTTTTAAATATCTATTTCGAATACTTTTATATAGGTATCTTTTGTTATTATGTAAAGGAGTCGGAAATAACGTAAAAAAAGAAGAATCCGAAAGAGAGAAGAAAATTCTGTGAACACTGAAGATTCTGTAAGAGAATCTTCGGTGTTCACAGAAGCTTCGACAGAAACACCAATGAGTACATTCCGTTTAAAATTACTAATTATGGAAGACATTACCCTTAAAATGGTGCTGATTTTGAATACATTGTTTTTTACGAGAGTATAGATAATATAAAACCTATTGGTGAAGTTATAACAAAAGGAAAAACAATTATTAAGAAAACAGATATAAAATAGGCGTATTGTTCGAGCGACCAGGGCTTACAAATGCAGCCGAACTAAAAAAAAAATCTTAGAAAAATCTAAAAAGGAAAACCAGCTGGCGATATTGTACACGTTCCAATAGAGCTTTATAGTAACTATCAAATCTATTCTGCTAGAGATAATTCTAAAAATATTGTCAGTGTGAGAAGTTTCACGTGAAAAATTAAGGCCGATAATTCTTTTCAATTGCAGCCTACTAAAACCGTTTCTATAACTTTTTCATGCTGTGTCCTGCGCGAGAGTGTAGAGTTGAACAGCTAGTGGTTTGAGGTGAGACCATACATCTATCCAGTCAAGAAGTGTCTCCGTTGCCTCAGGTATATGTCCGTATAGCTAAATTTAGAAAATGTAAAAACTCAGAGAGGTTGGCTATAATTGTTCCCACAAATAGAACACTATTTGTGTAATTATAAACAATAAACAAATGTGTAATTAATGCTTTAAAGTTATTAACATTTTTCATGATGGTCGGATTGCTATATCTTTTACCTATTTAAATAAACAAATATTTATTGTTAGTTATCAGAGTTCTGTCAATTATTTACCAATATTTACACAAGAAAAACTTAATAATTTAATTAAATCAAGAGATGTTGATTGCTGGTTACTTGAATACTTTAAATACGGTTAGGGAATCTTCTTCAACAAATAAAAGAGGGCAGCAATGTGTTAGAATGTATACAAGAAAATGATTTAATTCTTTTAAACGGTGGACAAAAAACTACTGTAGGATTACATATTTGGAAGCCAAAAGTTTTATATCTCACAACTGTGTTTTATCTTGTTACTAGCGGACCCTCGCGAATTCGTCCGCAAATGAGTCTATCGAGAAGCTAGAATACATCTGATGCTAAAATCATAATCATTGTGGCTAGCTGTGTGTAGCTACTATTATTGTACGTGGTATACTGAGTTAGTAAGTTGTCATTCATACATCCATATTTACAAACTTTCTCATTAATAATATTAGTAGGATGGTACGAATTTCATCCCATTCCCCCGAGGAAACTTATCCATTATGGGATACTTTTTATCCAGATAAAAAGTGGATACTTTTTATCCAGATAAAAAGTATCCTATATGTTGACCGGGAATATCAGCTATCACTACCAAATTTTATTTAAATCCGTTCAGTAGTTTTCACATGATGCCCGGATAGACGGACAAAAATTAAATATAAATCTGTTTTGGACTCAGTATCGATTATAGAGCTTCCCCCGGTCATAATTTTGTATAAAAAATAAAAAATTATAATTTTTAATATATTAAATGTACAGAAAACTTCCAGTTGCAGTTTTATTATAAGTATAGATTGGAGTGCGGTTGATGACTCAATGGGAAGTTTTTACCTGTAACAATAAAAATAAATTTAAAAATAAAAAAGTTAACAGCCTAAACCTAGACAATATATTCCAAGGAAAATTAATCCATAACTTGTAAATTGAAAAGCATATGAAATATTTGCTAATAATTTATTGTTATTTTTGAATTTAATAATCCTCTAAGATTCATATGATGATTTAATAAAATTCTGCATGCTCATTGGTGATTAACCTGCTTTATGTCTATAAAGCAGGGTCTAAAGTAAAAATACAAAAAAAACTTAGTAAACAAATAATTCCATTTCCATGATGGAATCATAATATTTGTTCTAAGGTTATTGATGATGATAAAGAGTTGAACAATGATCAAAATTTAAAAAAAAAGGAGAAAATATCTAAATAAAAAAAATAAAAAATAAATAAATTGTTTTAAATAGAGAAAGAGTACTTAGTTGGCAACATTTATAAATATAATATTAACCACAAAATACCCAATTAGACATATGCATTTCTTAAAAGTTTACTTTTGATACTGTTGTGTCACCTTTGTGTTCAGTAGTGTTACAATAGTGACTTTTTTATCAAGCCATTTACATATCAAGAATTAAATTTAGCAAATAAAAGAGTTTTGGATTCGACGGTATTCCATATAAGATGTTAAAGCTTTAAAATGACAATTGTAAATGTGCTGTTTTAATGATTTTGAATTCCTTGTGGCAGTATAATTCACCAATCCGAATGACTGGAAAACTGATTCTTATAGACCAATTGCTCTTTCTTCTTGCATGGCTAAAATTTTTGAACAACTGTTAGAACTTTTCATTGAAAAATATAACATTTTACAAATCAATTTGATTTTCGAAAAGGTCGTTCTTGGAGATAAAGTATAGGAAATCTTCAACTTTATATTTATAAATCTTCTTTAGAAAACCAATGTTTCATTGCCGTTTTTTTCAACATCGCAGGGGCTTCAATAATGTTAATTTACAAAATATACAGAATACTGAGTACTGACACAAGAATAATTGGTGTTGCTAGGTTTACCAAGTAAATTAATTATCTGGATTTTTAATTCTTACATGGTAGTATGGAGGGTAGAGGTAAGGAGAGTCATCTGTGTATATGAAAAAGTGTCGTCAAAATGTATTAAATTAGGATGGCGCCACATTTGCATCAGGGTAACTCTTAAAAGAAGCGCCAAATATAAATATTGTTAGAGTAGGCTTGAAAAATAAACAAGGAAGTATGGAGATACAAGGAAGTAAGGTTATATTTACCACAATATTTTGTACAACGTAAGTTGTTGAAATTCTCAATAATTAACTACTTTAGTCGATAATGACATTAATTTTTTTAACTCGGCATACTTCAATTCATCTACGATTGCTACATTCATACCATACCCTGTGCATCCACCAGCGCCATTGTGGAGGATTTTTGAACTGTTATTTAGCGCAACAACTGGACACTTTTTCAACTTTTCTCCCATATAAGATGACTCTCCTTACCTCTACCCTCCATACATGGTAGAAAGGTATACGTCAGAAGTTGAAATTCAATGATAGGAACATCGATCACGACAGATATTTCAAAGGTGTATCTTAAGGTGGATTTTTAAGTATTTTATTGTTTAGGTATTCTGTATATACGTACATTGAATTTAATCTTAGGTTCCAATATTAATAACCTTCAAAACGCTGACAATGATTTAATTGTTTGCAGTAACGACTACTAACGACGGGTATTATTAATTGTCCTAAGATTTTGAATGAAGCCTTAATTGAACTACATAATTACCTAAAATATTGGAATTTAATAATAATTTGTCAACAAAGACAAGAATAGACAAGACAAATGCAGTCCTTGCAATAATAATAATTCCAAATTCATTTCCAAATATTTCATAATAAAAACGAGCTAAAAGCCCCTTTAGTACCGTTTACCTGCCAAAGCCACTTTAACCCAAACTCCATAATAGTCTTCTTCTTCTTCTTTTGATTTATGGCTTTTCGTAGTGCCAAAACAGCACAATGTACTTTGCCAGTGTCTTGTCTAGCTTGGAAAAGGCACGAACTAGAGTGGTCAGTAAAGAAAAAGAAATGTCTATTTCATAACTTCGACCTGCAATAGTAGTTGTTAGTGAAATGAACTAAGTACGCATGAATTTAACAATCATTTGAAGATAAAATAGAATTCAAATTTTATATCCAAAATATAAAAATCATAGTTTTAATTTGTTAATTTTAATAAATTTGCATAGATATTTAACATACCCACTATACACTGACATTAACACACACTCGACATTTAAGGGACGAGGAATTTTAGAAGGAAGTATATCATACAGATTAAAGGGCAATTTCGGGCAGGAAAAAGGATATGTGAGACTGATCTTTCGTCCAGGCCACACTCACACAGAGAATGATCTCGAACTCTTATTTTTGTCAAATGTACTGGGGTACAAGCATGTCCAATCCGTAGACGACTGATAGTTGACGTGACCCAGCGAACAGATTTTTTATGAATAAAGAACCAAGGTTTTCGGGGGATATTAGGCTGGATTGAAGCATATTGTTTTCCTTTAACCGATTTTGATTCGACCCACACTGAGTTCCAAGATTTCTCCAAGTCTGATTTTGCTAAGCAACGAAGGTCTTGCGGGTGGATTTTAAAATAGGTCATAGAACCCGATTCGGTTGCAAGTTTAGCCCAGGCGTCAGCTGTCTCATTACCAATGATGCCTGAGTGACCTGGAACCCATCCTAACACAACGGTAAGGCCTTTCTGCTGACATGTTTGCAATACCTCTCTTATCCTTAATATGATGGAGATTCTCATCTTAGAGCGAAACGGATTATCCTTTAGTGCTTGTAAGCAGCTTAAGGAGTCAGTCAGTACTAATGTTCGTTTTATGTTATGGGCTTCCACAAAGAGGATTGCTTCCAATATACCTATAGACTCTCCAGTAAATACTGAAGATTGTGGGGGACACTTGAATTGAATACCAATTTTGTATTTTGGTATCCAACATGCTACGCCAACGCAACCAGACAGAGATAATTTTGAGGCATCCGTATAGATGGTAAGGTACTCGGGCCAGTTACTATGAATAATTTCATTGAACCTTTGGTTGGCCTCAATTGTATCGGATCCATGGGGTCTTTACCATGTTTTCGTATTGGGATTATGACTTGAGTTCTCCAAGATTCCGGGACTATTCCTGTTAAAAAAAAACTGTTGATCAAATCAAGGTAAAAATGTTTCGCTTTTTCGTTAAGTTTTACCAAAAAGGAATACGGTATGCCATCGGCCCCAGGGGCTGAATCTTTAAGACTTGAAAGAACTCTTTGAAGTTCATCAAACGAAAATGTGGCATCCATTTCATTGCCAGATAATAAAGATGAGGAAGGAGTACAGCTACTTTCACAAGGGACATACGGAGGAGCAAGTTTATCTGCAAAGGCTTCAAGCCAGATATTTGTATCGTTCGATGAAGGATCTGTAGATGTAACAGAGTTCCGGAAACGCTTAATTTTATTCCAGACTGAGGACGAGGGAGAGCGGGGATCTAAGGATTCACAGTAATCTAACCAACCGTTTTTTTTCTTTTTAGACATAAGTCTCCTAGTTATACCATTTGTTGCGGCGCGTCGGCGTTTATGCCGAACCAACGCCAAGGGAACGTGTCCCACAGGGTGACGAGGCGCGAAATAAGGCAGGTATAAGAACCCTTTTTTTTTTTTTTTTTACGTGGGGAATCCTCATGGATACCAACACACCCGGGGAGGTGCAATGGTTATGTCGGACTCTTACCGACTAAACCCCACGGTGTTCAAAAACTTCGCCTGGTGACTGGGTTACGGGAACGCTTTCGCACACGACCGCGACCCAGCCAGCGGCGTCCGCTACGGCGGACCCTTCTCCGGGGGCATTTCGTGCCCCCTCATTCGCCAAAGGCGCACTTAGAACACAGAGTGCGCCTTCCAGCACGAGGACCTATCTCCCACGGGCGGTAAATGTCCCCGCATCTATCGCCCGGAGGTCCTCCTTATGGGGGCAGGCGGCGGTCTTGTGCAAGCCGCCTGCGCCCGACTCTCCTGCGGCGGATCGGCTGGGAGTCCACGGCATCCTCTCTCAGCCGCTCCGCTGCCTCCTTCTGCGTCATCACGTCTTCGCAGAACGAGACTATCGCATCCCAAGACGTCTCACTGCCGGCCATGGCCCTGACCACAGCCGGCAGGGAGAGGTCTTGTCCCACTACCGCCACGAGTGCGGCCCGCTGCACCGCCCAGCTCGGGCAATCGGCAAGCGTATGTTGCGCCGTGTCCACAGCGCAGCCGCACTCGTGGCACTCCTCGGTAGGTTCCCTACCGGCAATCTTGCACAGGTACTTTCCAAAACAACCGTGTCCTGAAAGCACCTGCGCAAGGTGGAAGGTCATCACCCCGTGTCTTCTCTCCACCCACTGCTGAAGCACGGGGCGAATCCCGTCAATAGTCCGCAGACCGGCACCGGGTGACTCGAGCCTCTCTCGCCATTGGCGAAAGAGCTCGGCCTGCGCTAAACGCCGCCACCCAGTGACCCTCTGCCTTATGTTCTGAGACAGAGTTGGAGCTCTGTCTCGTGCGCTGGTCGGCGCTCGTCTGCTACGCACTCCGGTCGTGAGTTCCACCGTGTTCAGGTAGTCGTAGCCCGTGGTGGGGGTAGCGACACCGTTCTTGAGGTTTCAGGATGTTCTTCACAATAAAAGACGAGATGTTTCTAGTTTCAATGCTCCGAGTCGACTGATTGGCGGTCTTTTTTTTGCTTTTTCGGAAGGACACTTGCCGATAACCACCTAAGGGGTTGCTACGGCGTCACCGGGGGAGTGGGGCGAGCGCGAAAGCTCGCCATGAGAAGAGCCCCAGGGCTCGACGACATCGGGGGGGAAGTGGGAGACGTCGACCCGAGGGTGCCTCCTGCGAGGACTCGGACCTCGGCTCGGTTCGACGTTAATCTGACTGTTGGTGGACTTTTGGACTAATCATTATTTAGTCCGATCGCCCCCGTGACCGTGGTAAGGATCCACGTCCGGATGACGTCAGAAATCGGGGCCCTCGTCTTCGCCGGCGAAGACGCTGTGTATGTTGCGTGTGTGTGTGTTGTTGGGACACGTTGTCGGTAGTTATTTTGTCGTCAGGGTCGTCAAGGACATGCTTCGGACGTCGCCGCTTTGGTTCGACGTCGGGGACGGGGGTATAAGTGGACGCCTCGACCACTAGGGGGTTGGGGTGTCGGACTGCATTTTCAAAGTAGGTCTTTGATAATGTTTTCATGTACTGGGCTATGGTGGGAAGATCGAGGTCTCGGTGGAGATCTACGTTGCGCATGAACCACGGACTGTCCGTGGTCATACGCATAAATTTGTTCTGCAGGACTTGAAAGCTCCTGTAGGAGCTGTGAGGGCGATGGGCGAATACGACGCTGGCGTATGTCATAATGGGACGTATGCACGTTTTATACAAGGTTACCTTGTGACGGAGGGATAATTTGCTTTTGCGGCAAATCATCGGATAGAGACGACCCATCACATACGCAGCCTTGATTGGCGGTCGGCCAGAGTGGCCTATTTATATTCGATTCCCGGTCGAGAACTCGTCGTGAGCTATCGAGCGTCAATGTGTCCAACCGTCAATAAAACCTTTCGGGGTCTCTTTATTTAGTAACAATTCTTACACAATCTAATCTTATAACTAAATAATCATTCTTTCTAACATTTAAATAATATCTATCTTACCAAAATATCTTAAATGCTAATAGCTTATAATCATTATTTCTACTACTCTTACTGCTTATATTAATTATTCTAATTTAAGGTAAAGCTAGTCGCCGACACCATTAGTACGCTGGTAATCAAGAAAATTGCTACGAGTCATATTCATTGTATAAGAGGACTCAGCTTCCTTGCGTTTTTTAATCATGTTTGTACACTCGTCATCCCACCAAGGTGGAGATGAGTAAAAGTCACGTTCAGTCTTTTTTATAGGAATATGGAAATATATATTAAGTACTTTAACAGCTACAGCATTGAACTTTTTACTGTGGGAGGGAAGAGGAATGGAGAAATAGATGAGAGAGCGCCTGACTAGGATAGCGCTTCCCGCATACCCATCATCCCTGTCATCCCTCAGACAAGCAAAGCCCGGGACCCTAAAATGGGAAACTGGCTTAAGCCAAGACTCAGAGATGGCAAGAATGGCAGGAATATATTCGTTTATTAGTAAAGATAATTCATTTTTTTTACTACGTAGACTTTTACAGTTCCATTGTAGAATTGTGACTAAGTCCATTATGAAGAAGAGATATGATTTTTATCAATATATTTGCAACGTTGGACGGTAATGATTGGGTAGTAATCTTTTCTAAAAGATCAATTAGGGATGTTTTTAAAACAGGGACATCATTGTCACTAGAATTAGTAAAGTAGGAGTAATTATGGTTGGGATTAATGGCACAGCCATTGCCTAGGGAAGATGAACAGTTACCAATGATATTTTTATGAGCTTTTTGGTCGTATCCCTTTCCTGGGCTAGGTCTAGGACGAGGACTGCTAATAACAGTTTTTCGGTAAGATCGTGTAGGAATTGATTTAAACTGAGAATTTTCATGACCAGAGTCATGATTATTAGATGAAGCAAACATTTGCTTAGATATTTCGGCATAAGAAGGGTGGCTAGGTGGGAAACGGGAAGAAGCTTCAATATAGGATATATTATCTTGAGACATAGCCTGCTTAATAGACTGTTGGCAAGTATGCATAATGCATCATTCATAGTTATGTTGCAAGTATCTCCGGTATGTTGCTGTGAATACTTGTAGCACCTAGGTTTTGAGCGGCATTGGATTTTTGTATGACCAAATCTACAACAATTTACACATTGTATGGAAGGGAAATAGTACGTTTCTACAGGAAGAGATGTATGGTAAGAGTAAATTTTATTGGGAAGAACTTGTCCTCTAAATGTGACGACTACCGATTGGGTTGGAACCCAAGTCATAATGCCTTCTGTTATTTGCTTACGGTTAAGTCTTCTGGCTTTGAGCACCTCTCCACAGCCGGAAGGGAGATCAAGAGACTCAACAAATTCGTCCAGGTGCCATTCAACAGGAACTCCTCTTACTAGACCCATTCGAGTTATATTAAACGTAGGGATGTATGCCTTAAATTCTGCATTTTCTAAAATAGGGTTAGTAAGAAAGCTATTAGCTGCTTCGCCACACTTAAATTCCAAAGAGATCTTATTTCTACCTACGCTCTTAACACCGTCATTAACAATAGATTTAATTTTATTCTTATATAAAAATTGTCCGAATTTTATTGCCCTGATAGAAGAGCCGGCCGAGGGATCAGTCACTTCGCGTGATACATAAACAACAAAGGGGCTTGAATCCGTGTCCAAGTATTTTTTAGATGCAACTTCTAGGGATGGATGGATATAAATTAACTGAATAGAGGGATTTGCAGGATCACTGATAGATTTTTTAAATGACGCGTGGATTTTCTCTTCTAGTGGTCGCTTGCGACCAGAGGAAGTCGGCGTACGCTGTGGGATTTCTACATGCTCCCCTGGATCAGGGGGCATGGGAGGATCTGCCTTCATGTTCTCCCAGCTTGGTACTTCGGCGGACGAATACAATAAGCAAGCACTTACCAACAACAAATATTGCACAAAATATAAACACAAAACTATAATATATTTTACACCAAAATCTCTCTGACCCGTGCGTTAACCACAGCTATTAAAAAGACACTCAAAACAGTTATTATTTTTGTAACCGAAAATTTTTATATTTGGCGGCATAAAAATTCAACGTTGTTTCGCGCCATCTTTTTTCTCCATAATAGTCCATCGTTCTTACCTGTCTTGGGAGCATTCACTGTCAAACTTTCAGCTTTTATAAAATAACGTAGGTCTGGGGTTCACGGGCTTATGGTCTAAGACCATAAATAAATTGCATTAAATGCCTTGCAATCAAATAAGATGTGATTATTAAAGATATGGCTGTACGGTGATATACCTTTGCCTTTTCCCTATGGGAAAGAATAAAGAAAAAAAACCGAATGCCTGAGTATTGATTTTCATGTTAAGTATCAGCATGAATTTGTGAAGGTCTTAGGTCACTCGTTATCGATTTTTCAGTTTTCACAAAGGAACGCAAACCTGTAGCTTCACTTTAAGTAAAGAACGGTTAATAAGGTATAAATACAGTATTTTGTAGTGTCAAGTGTATTATTATTTTGTGCTTAGATATTTAAATCTTTATTTTGTACTGTAATATTACAGTACTACGGTCAGCAAATACTGCATTTATGCTGACCTAACTTGCTATAAGGCTTCCGAACTACGACCACACAATTGGTCAAATCGGGCATCCAAAATGCGTATATTTACGATTTTGATAATAACAGTCGTATTAGCCTTTGCTGACGGAGAATCAATAGTGAAATATGCCGCGGTTATATTTAGACACGGCGATAGGACACCTGTGGAACCTTATCCAACTGATCCGTGGAAGAATGAATCTCTCTGGCCTGTGCGATTTGGACAACTTACGAATTTAGGAATCAGACAGCACTATGCTCTCGGCGGAATGCTTAGAAAACGGTACTCGGTAAGTAATAGCAGAGCTAACATTCATGCACTGCTATGATAATCTAATATCTTGACTTTTTGACACAGATCTTTGGAATTCGTTTTTTATTTTTCTTGGCACCGACTAAGCCAACTATCACACGCACCTCGCTCCCGTAACTCGTCTTCCTACTTGCTAGATAGTTTCCTAAAGTATACCAGTCTTCCTAATCCCCTGACATCTTTCACAATCAACCCACTATATTCAACCCCATTTAAAGCATTAATATACAACCCTTCCATCATCACAGATCTAGGTCTGAGTAAAGGAGCCCCAGATACCAACATCAAACTACAAAGGCATATTAGTCAACATTGGTCAAATCATCTTATTATATATACTGATGCTTCAAAGCTGTCTCCAGAAGGTTGTGTTGTTGCTGCATGTTGGGTTCCTATTTACAGAATTGTTATAAAATTTAAATGCCCTCCCGAGTCTTCTGTGTTTACCGGAGAGGCCATTGCTCTTTTGGAAGCAATCCTGTTTGCACTGTCCCATAACGTACAACAGACGGTTATTCTGATTGACTCTTTAATCTGTTTAATGTCTATTAAAGAAAGCCCCTTTCGCAGTAAATCACGATTTCCCATTATCTTAAAAATCCGGAAGGCTCTGCTCTCTTGCAATCAAAAAGGACTATTCATCTTACTGGTTTGGATTCCAAGCCACTCAGGTATTCCAGGAAACAAGACTGCTGACTCATGTGCCAAAACAGCTGTTGAGTCAGGTTCTCTAAATCATTTTAAAAGTTCATCGTAGGACCTATGTAATCTTGCCAAAACATATATGGAAACAGCCTGGAAAAAATTTTGGAATGATTCCAAATTGGTTAAGGGTAAGTTTTACGCTACCATCCAACCAAACATACCAAGACAACCCTGGTTTTGTCACTCTCGGAGTACAAATTGCTGGATTACATCCACAATTTCCCGTTTGGGTCTTGGTCATGCTTGCACACCTGTCCCCTCTATGACGTTCTTCCTCCCAAAGTCCCCCGTCCTTTGAGTGTTAAATGTTTGTTAATGTTTGTTTTCAGTCCTTGTAGATTTTTATGTAAATATATAGTAAGTAATAAAATTTAAGTATAATGTATAAAAAATATCCGTGTTAGATATATATGCATGTGTTGTCTGTACTAATCACAACTATTTCTTGGTACATATTCAAAATTAACTTTTCATTAGTTTCACTGATCAATCTCCTTCGTGCCTTCTTCATCTACAAGACATTGGCGAAGTACCTTGTGCCCAATTGGCACAGACAAAAGCCAAAACAAGAATTGAATTGAATTTATTTTTCTTTTATTGTATTTTATTTAGGAAAATCTCATGAAAAATTTTTGGAAATACAGGATTTAAATTAAAAAAAAGAAATGTATTTGTTTCTTTTAATAGTGCGAGATCCGGCATCGTCTTCATCATCATCATCATCATCACTTCAACTGATTGAAGTCCACTGCTGGACATAGGTCTTTTGTAGAGAGTTCCAAAATCCACAGTTCTGGGCTGCTTGCTTCCAGCGGATCCCTGCGACTCGTTTGTAGTCGTCTGTTCACCTTGTTGGGACCGACCAACACTGCGTTTACCTGTGCGGGGTCGCCATTCCAACACCTTGGAACCACAACATCCATCGGTTCTCCGAGCTATGTGCCCCGCCCATTTCCACTTCAGCTTAGCAACTCGCTGAGCTATGTCAGTAACTCTGGTTCTTCTACGGATCTCCTCATTTCTGATTTGATCACGTAGCTCTTTCCCAACATTGCTCTTTCCATCGCCTGCTGAGTGAATCTGGGAGACCTTAATACGATGCTCAATGACCTCAGCAGAATTTCCCAACAGATGGGCCTACGTATGAACATGAACAAGACGAAAATTATGTCTAACGCTCATGTTCCGCTCCACCCAGTAATAATTGGAGCTCTGCACTTGAAATTGTAGACGAGTACATATACCTAGGCCACACGATCCAGTTAGGTAGGTCCAATTTTGAGAAAGAGGTCCGGCATAATAAGTTTATATTCTCATATGTTATTTAAATGGGATATAAAATAAATGATTCATAATATAGTCATTGAAATAACGTGAATAGTTGAACTAGGCAATAGTTCAACTGTGGTATATACACTTATGAACGAATGGTACTTTTCTTGCTCCTTTTAAAAAGGTATACCTTTTCAAAGTATATGATCATAGTAACATTGTACATTTTACTTAACCTTGTCTAACTCTTACATTATGCAATCGCTGTTAGTGACCGTCTGTTGCAATAAATGTGTCAAAACAAATTAAGGATTTATACCACTTTCTAGTGGATAGTGCCTGCAATAGTCCTAAATTAACATAGTTGTTTTTTATTGAACTCATCACAGCTTAGGGTCTTATTAAAAGGAAAATATTCTTAGGAATGCTAAGAATATTTGTCCTTTGTTATGGTTCCCTTTAATATTTTGCATAAAAGAATCATTACCAACTACTACACATACACTACTACATTTTCAGATGCTCATTTCTGAAAAATTTGATCCGCAAGAAGTTTATGTCAGATCCACAGATGTTGACCGCACACTTATGTCAGCCCAAGCAAATTTGGCAGGTATGATTCATATTTGCTGCTTAATTGAATGAATAGATTAGCAGTAAAAAGAAATCTTTATGTAGGTAGGTGCTTTATTTTATGTTATGTGTCCTTAACTTTTAGGTATGTATCCACCTTCTGGTGATGCAATCTGGAACCCAAATTTAATGTGGCGCCCCATTCCAATACATACATTACCTGAAACAGAAGACGAAGTTTTGGCGATGAAGAGAAATTGTGACACTTACAATGTGAAAAAAAAAGCATATATAAACACAGATGAATACAAAACCAGACTTAGTAAATTTCAAGGACTTATGAAGTAAGCTAGTTTAGTTATAAAATTTAAGTTAAACTAATTTCTTAAATTAAAATAATTTACTGTTTCTTATTTATGTATTATTAATAGATTTTCAAAAAAATTGCATGTTATGTACAAACTTTTTCCAAACTTGTTATGCTCAATGATATAAGCAATTGCAAAAGTTTACTTTATACTAACTTTTATATCATGTAAAACTGCAGAGCTAATTTAATGAGAATAAACACTGTTTTATGGTGAGCCTTAAAATACAAGATGTAGCAAGTGTGCTTTTCATAGAGTTACAATGGCGACTATATCTTTGCAACTTTTAAATTTTTGTTAGTATTTAATTAATAACTATAAAATGAAATTCTTTTTTCTACAGTTTGCTGACTTTATATACGGGCAAGAAGATTGAAGATTATGAGGATATAAACGAAATATATAATACTTTGTTAGTCGAATCAATACATGACTTCACTCTGCCAAAGTGGGCTCAATTATTGTATCCCGATAAATTGCGAGGACCATCTTGCTACAGGTAGACAAAGTGGCTAGCCCTTTAAGTACAATTCTACTACTGCCTATTGTCTATCCATGCATCTATCCGTCTGTCAAGGTGTATAATGTGGTGTCTAGGATATAGGTCACCACAGGTTCTTATATTCAGTGGTTCGCACAAGCACTTGGGGAATTCCAATTTTTTCCCCACTTCCCAGCTAAGCACGTATAACAAACATTTTTATATTATTATTTATATTTATTAAGTTAAAATTACTGTATGATGAAAATTTAATAAATAATCTTGTGTTTGCAAAATCCAAATATAAAGATGTAGGTACAGTACAAAAAGGTGTACAGTGATGCATTATTTTTTAATTATGGTGTAATCCACATCATGTAACTGCACTATTCACATTTACAGTAGTGTATTATTTTCTGATTAGTGTATCAACCATCTGATGTAACCCCACTATTATTTAACCATATTGGAGAATCTTAGATCCTAAGAGGTATGAGACGAATGCAGCAAATCTCCGCGTCGCCGCTGACGGTAAAAAAGTGTAGAAAAACGTCAAGTCCACACCGGCAACCACTCCCTTCAGACCTGAACACAGCAATACGGCATGGCGGCAGAAATAAGCTGCAAATTTGTAAAAGCCATATTTTGCCACTGAAGTGAATAATTGCGAAGTGATGCCTTAGATTTGAAAAGACAAGAAAATTGCGTAGTAACCTAGAACTTTTATATATAGATTAATTAATGTTATGATAAATTAATTTTTTTTAATAAATAAATATTTTATTACATTTGGCTATCACTTTGCGACGATGTTCTTTTGTATTAATTAGTTTAGTACTTATGTCAACTATTTTCAGTTTCACCACAGCAACCGCAACTCCCATAATGGCACGGCTAATGACTGGACCGCTACTAAAAGAAATCGTCGGTAAAATGAATACAGTGATAACCAAGGAGAACCCGAATCCCTTGAAACTCTCAATATACAGTGGGCATGATTTTACGATCGGAAATGTGCTGAATGCTATGGGGTTATATGATGGAAACTGCCCCGTTTACACGGCCACAATCTTTTTTGAACTGATGCAAGGTATATTAATAAACCAAATTATAACTAGCTATTTGTTTAGAAATATTCCTTATTTAGAGCGTCAAATTTGTACAAATGATTGTCAACATCTCTGACATCCGTAGTCTTAATGTCCACTGCAGAATACGGGTGTTCTCTGAGTTCTGTAGCCCAAACCCACCATGCTGCTTCAATTCGGGTGCGGGCTTAAGCGCGTTTTATCACATGTTCTCATCTGGGCCTTTACATTCCCATTAATACCCACTAAACTAATGAGGAAGTCATGATAATCAATATTCAATTAATTATTTTTTCCTTAATTGATGATGAATGACTTTAGTAATCGATCAACTTCAGATCGTCATTTCAAAAAAAACTCCCTCCAACAAGACGCAATTAACAAAAAAAAATAATAAAAGTAGGGAAATATTTATTGAATTGTATCTTTAAAATAATGTACATTGTACATAATTTATGTAGTTACTGCTTTAGTTAAATGTGTTCCATCCTTAGTTTTTCAACTTCAATTTACTTATTGAGCACAAAAATTTCAAAAAAATTAATTAAATAATATAACGATTTATGAATCTCCAATTTGGGGTATTTATTTTTCCATATAGATAATAATATCTTTATACACCAAATAAAACAGAGCTTTATTGAAGAATGCCCTCTTTATGCACTTTAGCTCTGATACCGGACATCACAAGAAATATTGACTTAAGGCTGCCCGCTCACAAGTCAATATTATTGACAACATCTGAGGATGCTGCGGTTTCGGAGCGAAAAGTGCGTAGAGGGTACATTGCCGAAGATCTGGTTGGTGTGGAGTATAATGATTGAAGAAATTATAAATTACACCATACAGAATCTTCTGCTTCTCGCGGACTATGGCAAATTAAGCTTAATTTTCATAATATTATTGACAGTAACATTGCGTCTTGCGGGCAGCCTAACATTACACAATTGCTAAGTAAACTTTGTTATATTTTTACAGAGAAAAGCACAATGAACTATTACGTGCAAATGGTGTATAGAAACTCGACAGGAACAGCAGAGCCATACATTCTTGACATCCCCGACTGTGGACAGATGTGCCCATTTGATAGATTCGTGGAATTGTACTCAAACCTGGTCGACGTTGATTGGCATACTGAGTGTAGATATCAGGTAAATATAATAAAGCTACTAGAGGGTACAGCTGAGCATGTTTCCATTGTTTGTGGATCTGTCTACAAGAAACTGTCTGCACATCTCTTGCTTACTAGGAACATAAAACCTATGCGCATCAATTTCTGAATCTCTCGTTAAATTAGAAAAACTATAACAATAAATAATGCATAAGTAAACTCAAACAACAAAAAGTAATCATTATAAATAGTCTCCTCAAATTGAGAAAGGTTTAGGCAGTAGTCAACTGCGCTGGCTGATTTCTGTAACGTTTTACTGAGCAAAACCTTGCTCACAGTATTATCAACTCATTACTAGCTCAGAACAAGCCACAGATATGGCGCCGTTCACGTATTACCGATTACGTAAGCACTAAAGAGTGGCGGCAGTTGCTTATTTTTGATGACATGTTGCATAGACATGACATCTAGATAGTGATTACGTCAACAGTAATTATTTACTTTTTTACACATGTCGCAATCCACAAATTGTCTACTTAATTGTCAATAATCCATTTTTGGGGATTCCTAGTCCTACAAGTAATGAAAACAATTATGTACTCGCTTCGAACTGACTAGGGGAAACACCGCGCGCTATTCACTTGTCTAATTTTTTTCCGTCAATTCATTGTTTTGTTTTAATACGATTCACTATTTGACGTAAGGAAGTTAATGTTTGTGTTACTTACCGTTGATCTACTTCAATTCTATTTTTGTTTATGGCTTTTGTCTGTGCCAACTGGGCACAAGGTACTTCGCCAATGTCTTGTAGATGAAGAAGGCACGAAGGAGATTGATCGGTGAAACTAATGAAAAGTTAATTTTGAATATGTACCAAGAAATAGTTGTGATTAGCACAGACAACACATGCATATATATCTAACACGGATATTTTTTATACATTATACTTTTATTTTATTACTTACTATATATTTACATAAAAATCTACAATAAGGACTGAAAACAAACATTAACAAACATTTAACACTCAAAGGACGGGGGACTTTGGGAGGAAGAACGTCATAGAGGGTTTAGGTAAGTTTGGGACAGTTAAAAATAATTTGAGTTATAGTGATCCAAGCCAAACTCACAGATAGAGTTGCCCTTATCCGGAGTTTGGCCCGATGAACAGGTGTGCAAGCATGACCAAGACGCAAACGGGAAATTGTGGATGTAATCCAGCGATTTGTACTTCGAGAGTGACAAAACCATTGTTGTCTTGGTATGTTTGGTTGGATGGTAGCGTAAAACTTACCCTTAACCAATTTGGAATCATTCCAAAAATTTTTCCAGGCTGTTTCCATATATTTTTTGGCAAGAGTACATAGGTCCTGCGATGAATTTTTAAAATGATCTAGAGAACCTGACTCAACAGCTGTTTTGGCACATGAGTCAGCAGTCTCGTTTCCTGGAATACCTGAGTGGCTTGGAATCCAAACCAGTAAGATGAATAGTCCTTTTTGATTGCAAGAGAGCAGAGCCTTCCGGATTTTTAAGATAATGGGAAATCGTGATTTGACACGAAAGGGGTTTTCTTTAATAGACATTAAACAGCTTAGAGTCGGTCAGAATAACCGTCTGTTGTACGTTATGGGACAGTGCAAACAGGATTGCTTCCAAAAGAGCAATTGCCTCTCCGGTAAACACAGAAAACTCGGGAGGGCATTTAAATTTTAAAACAATTCTGTAAAAAGGAACCCAACATGCAGCACCAACACAACCTTCTGGAGACAGCTTTGAAGCATCAGTATATATAATAAGATGATTTGACCAATTTTGACTAATATGCCTTTGTAGTTTGATGTTGGTATCTGGGGCTCCTTTACTCAGACCTAGATCTGTGATGATGGAAGGGTTGTATATTAATGCTTTAAATGGGGTTGAATACAGTGGGTTGATTGTGAAAGATGTCAGGGGATTAGGAAGGCTGGTATACTTTAGGAAACTATCTAGCAAGTAGGAAGACAAGTGACGGGAGCAAGGTGCGTGTGATAGTTGGCGTAGTCGGTGCCAAAGAGGATGGGATGACAGCTGTAACATCTTGCTGATAAAGCGGTCACATAGATATTGTCGACGGATGGATATAGGAGGATCAACGCATTCTACCTGCAAAGCATTAGTGGGGGAGGATTTCATTGCACCTAGAATAATTCTAAGGCATCTATACTGAATTTTGTTTAACTTTTCAGCAGCTGATTTATTAAAAGGGTCTAAAACAAACATACAGTAATCCATGTGGCTACGTACTAAGGCATTTTATAATAATTTTAAAGTGTAGGGGTGAGCACCCCACCAAACTCCCGCTATTGCTCGTAGTACATTGATACCTTTTTCACATTTTTTGATAATGTGTTCAGAATGAGCAATTCCATTCAGACGTGTGTCTAAATAAATACCTAAAAATTTAGCTTTAACTGCAAGGTTGATTGCTTGACCTTCAAATGAGATGTTGAGGTTCGGGAGGTATCTCTTCCTTGTAAATACCACTGCCTGACATTTGCCCACTGATAGGGACAAGCCATGGTCAGACAGCCACTGGCCTAGATAATACAAAGCAGAATTGATACGACAGGATACTTCCTCTATACTGCCTGAGCTGTGATAGAGGACAATATCATCAGCATATTGTAAAATGGTACAAAAACTAGAAACAGACAATTCGAGGTCGTGGGTATATATGCTATAGAGCAGAGGACTGAGAACGGAGCCTTGAGGGAGGCCTTTCCGGATTAATCTGGGGGGAAGAGAATTATTCTAATGCTTTACCAGAACATATCTGCAAAACAGCAGGTAGGACAGTGTCATATGCAGAAGCAATATCAAGAAAAACACCCACAAAGTACTCTCCTTTTGTAAAGGCTAATCTAATATCTGTTGTTAGTATACTGAGACTGTCTGTTGTACTCATACCCTTCCAAAACCCAAATTGGGAGGAGGGGAGAATATTTCTACTTTCCATTAACAATTCCAGTCGGTTTTTAAGGAGATGTTCTGTAACTTTAGCTAAAGTTGTTGACAAAGCTATGGGTCTATATGAATTTGAATTAAGGGGATTTTTAGTTATAACAATTTGAGATTTCCAGGAGTTTGGGATAGAACCAGTTTCCAAACATTTATTGATTATTTTAAGGTAATAAATTTTAGCTTTGTCATTTAAGTTAGCCAGGAAAGAATATGGAACGCCATCTTCCCTTGGAGCTGTATCTTTTAGACCATTGAGAGCAATTTGAAGCTCAGAAAAGGAAAAGGGGGCATCCATTTCATCTGTAGCTGGAGCTGGCGTAGTAGTTAGAAATGAGTCCGGGAAGGGAACATAAGGTGGAGCTAATTTGTCTGCAAAGTTGTTAAGCCAGTCAGAAGGATTATTTGAAGAAGGGTCAACGTGGCTCAGGGAGCGACGGTATCTCCTCATATTTTCCCACACAATGGTGGAGGGTGAACGAGGGCTACGCGATTCATAGAACTTCGTCCAACTTGCTCTTTTCTTTTTGAAGAATAATCTTGTATTTTAGCATCCAGTTTTTGGTAACTATTAAAGTTATCCTGAGTCATGCAGGCTGAGTATAATTCTTCTGCAGCAGATCTTTTACCAAATAAATCGCTGCATTCATCATCCCACCAAGGAGAGGAAAGCAGCGGATTTTTCACAGGGTGTTTTTTTGGAATATAGGAATCGGCCGAAGATATAAGAGATTTTAAAAAGAGATCATAGCATACCGGAATGTTTCCATCACTTTCCAAATCGGGCAGGGTGTCTACAATGCAATCAACGGATAGGGCATAATCTTCCCAATTTGCTTTTTTAAGTTTATACTTTAAAAGGGGATCATAGTCAGGGGTGGGTAAGGATTTATTATTTAATATAACTATTATAGGAAAATGATCACTGCCACAGGTTGACTGTAGCACGTTCCAAGCCAGGCGCGATGCTAGGTTAACCGAACATAGGGTGAGATCAACCGCTGATTTAGGGTTCTGATTGGGGTATACCCTTCGAGTAAGAGAACCGTCATTGAGGATGCAAAGACTGACATCATCAAGTAAATCAATCAGCAGTGGAGAAAACCCGTCACTAGCATGGCACCCCCGCATAGTGTGGTTGGTGTTAAAATCACCCATGGCTATGATAGGGCTGGGAAGGGACGACAAGATTGCTTGTAATTCGGGAATAATAGAAGATGAGGGATGAGGAATATACAAAGATACAAAAGCTATGTCTAGGGTACGGACAGCAACAGCATTGATCTGTTGGCTGTGGGAAGGAAGAGCGATTTGGGTGTAGGGGAGGGAGTGCCGTAGAAATACAGCACTGCCTGCATACCTATCACTCCTGTCATCCCTCAAACAGGAGAAGCCCGGCACCCGTAATCGTGAACCAGGCCTCCACCATGTCTCCAAGATGGAAAGAATGGTGGGATTATGAAGGTTAATCAGAGAGATTAACTCATGTTTCTTGGGACGTAAACTTTTACAGTTCCACTGTAGGGTTATTGGGTCCATTTTGGAGTAGTTTAAAAAGTTGGCTTAAGTTTTTGGAAACGTTGGGCGGTAAGGGAATTTCACTACATGGAGCGACAATACTACGTAGAAATTCGGAGATAAATTCAAGCATTTTACCTTGGGAGGGAGGGTTCTCAACATTGTTGTTGAGAGCGCATCCATTAGGAAGAAATGAGGAGCAGTCACCGACAATAGTCGGAACAGCTTTTTTATCGTAGCCCTTTGCTAGAAGAGCTCGGGGACGAGGAGAGCGGAAAACTGTTTGCCGGTAGGAGGTTTTGGTGGAAGTTACATTATTATTCTGAAACATGACCATTTTAATAGATTGCTGCCTGGAGAATTCTGGGCAGTCTTTATTAGTAGCAAAATGACTACCAGAGCAGTGTAAACATGTAGATAATTCCTTGATGACCAAACATGTGTCCCCTATATGGGGCTGAGCACATCTTTAGCATCTGGACTTAGATCTGCAGATTGTTTTAATGTGGCCAAAACGGCCGCTCTGGCACTGTATTGTTGGAAGTTTATATGTTTCCACTGGCAATGAGGTGTGGTATGAATATACCTTAGCAGGAAGCATTTGCCCCCTGAAGGTTAGGACAACAGATTGGGTAGGCACCCAAGTGATGACACCCTCTGTGACAGATTTTCTGTTCAGTCGCCTTGATTTCAGAACCTCACCACAGCCAGGCGGGAGCTCTAGCGTATCATCAAGCTCGTCCATCGACCAGTCCACGGGAACTCCTTTCACCAACCCCATTCTGGTTATGTTGTATGTGGGAATTATAGCTCTATATTTGCATAACTTCAAAACTGGACTAACCAGAAAGTTGTTGGCAGCTTGGGCAGAAGTAAACTCTACAGTCACAGTATGACTTGGCGCCTTCGGTGAAGGAAGGATGTATGTAAAGGCTTTGAACGGATGGGTTTACCTGAGTAGGATCAGTTATAGTTTTTTGGGTCGCATATACGTTGGTATCCTCTCCTTGTCGTTTTGAGACGAGGCTGATGCCCCCAGGTCGGGCGGCTCAGGAGGTGTATCTAGATGCATTTTACTGAAAACACTATAACTACAGACACATAATAAATATTTTACCAACACCAAATAGGGTTAGATTTATACGAATATCACCAATGACAACTATTTCTGCTGCTGTGTAAATTCACCGAAATTACACCGGAATCTCACTAAACAAATTGACAGGCCAAGTTACAGTTCAATATAAACAACACCAAATTCTTTTCAAGACGAGTTTACAATAAAATCAAAGAAAAATTTGATTAAACCGCGTCCGCCATGTACGAAGTTTCCCGCCTCGTTTATCTACTTTCGCCAAAGTTGAATTATTTCAAATGTCAAATCACAGATCCAAAGTGACAAATCGAAGTTATACCAAAAATTGTTATAACTTGGAGTTAATTGGAATAAAAATATAAACCAAAAAAAATTGGTTGCCTGTAAAGTCGGTATACGGGCGAAAGTTTTACGTGACAACGATTTTGAGTGGTAAAATAATTTTAATGTGAATATTCATTCGTACAGTAGGAAGAAGGATGAAATAATCGTAACAATTTAAAACATTTATTTATACAAAGAATTATATTTAAAACATTAATTTATACAAAGAATCTCGCACTGAATTTCATATTAACAAAATTTTATTTTTACCTTTACACATACATACGTATTTATATACAAATATACATACAATAACTTGCAATACATTTGCGTACAATGAAACAGCGTTTACTACAAAGGGACGCGTGCCTTTCACTTTTTATGTCTGTCTCTCTCGCTCTTAGGCGGGCTAACCATGCCCGAGTGGAAGGGACGCGTGCCTCTCACTCGCTCTCATTGTGAGCGCATAACGTGAGCGGAGCGTAACGCAGTTTCTCGAAGTGTCACCCGGCAAACCAATTTATAAGACGTTGTCACGTCAAAATGTAAAAGAAGTTCGTTTTGTTCGTAATATTACTTAAGATTATAATATTTGTGACTTACACGGTATGGTATTGTACTATGGTAATACCGTGTCAGTAAAGTTTATTTAAATGAATATAGCGTATATAGGTGTTTTTTAACGTACGCAGGCAAAACAAAATTTCTCTTATTTATTTATTATTATTATTATTACATAAAGTTTCCAAAAAAAATAAAAAATACTTATAGCTAGCATCAGAAAACCACGCAGGTTTGTAATATATGCTAACAGAGAATTAAATCTAGGTACGTTACTACAGAACATTATTGCCAGTTCACCATGTTGTGTACAAAAATGATCACAAGTTACTTAAAAAGAAGGACTTCAGTTTTTTCTTAATATTACGAGGATTAATATTGTCTCGTACATCAGTGGGTAATTCATTAATAAGGCGAGGAACTAGGTAAACGTTCGTGCGCTCGCCATACCTATTGAACGCGCCCGAAGTGCATAACCGGCCTCGACTGACGGCCCGCGTGCATACAGGATGTTGTACTTTGTTCCAGTATATGTTATTGAAAAAGTTTTCTTTTAAAATTGAATATTTCAACTGTACATGCACTGGTAAAACTTTACACTGTTTAAAAAGTTCAGCTTCGGAATAGTCACTATGGTTATTGTTAAGGATAACTTTTAAAATTCTTTTTTGCAGCTTGAATATTTCTTTTAAATAAGAGTTATATGTACGGCCATAACTGCTCAAACCATACTGGATATATGATTGAGCTAGAGAATTATACAATATTAATTTTATTTTGAAGGGAATACGATTTCTTAGAATTATTATATTAGCTAAAAATTGCCTAAGCTTATTGCAAACGTGTTCAATATGATAACTCCAATTAAATTTACTATCTATATGTAATCCTAAATATGTAACAGTTTCAACCACTTCAATGACGGGGCATTTACAACTGGTGTCATTCGAGTGTAGGCAGCTATGGTCATGTGCAAGAATATGGTTCATTGGGAGTTTTGCAAGATGCGGAGATTTTATGAGTATTAATTTAGTTTTACCTGGGTTGATTACTAAACCAGAATCGTGACACCACTTATTCAACATATTAAAATCAGACTGTAGAAGGTCACGAGCATTATCAGGATCTTTATCAGCAATCAGTAAGCATGTATCATCCGCAAATTGGTAAACCGTGGAGTACTTTATGCAGTTAGGCATATCATTAACATATGAGAGAAAGTGAAGAGGGCCCAACACTGAGCCCTGCGCTGTACCCTCAGTAGATGCTACATGCCTACTATATGCAGTATCAATCTTAACCGTAAACGTTCTATTATAGAGATAATTCTCGCACCATTTTAATAATGGTCCACGAACCCCACATCTACCAAGCCTTTCTATCAGTTGTTTATGCTCCAAAGTATCAAAAGCACGCGAAAAGTCAATAAATAGAGCCAACACGTGATGTTTGTTATTAAGATAATCGTTGACTGCATTTGCAAATTTTGACAAAAGATCGGATGTACCTTTACCAGCTTGAAATCCAAACTGATTTGGGTACATCACGTTCTGTTTTTTATAGAAACTATGTATTTGGTCACTAAGACATTTTTCTACAATCTTATCAATACAAGATAGTAGTGTAATTGGACGATAATTGCAAAAGTTACTTCTTGATCCCTTTTTATAAACCGGCCTAACACAACCAACTTTTAATTCGTTGGGATAAATTCCCGTTTTCACGCTTTGGTTAATTAAGTGAGCTATTGCTACCGATACGTCTTTCCCCACAATTTTAATATCTGATACTTTTATGCCAACGAGTCCAGGCGCTTTGTTAATGTTTAACTTTTTAATAATCTTATGAACTTCGTAACTAGTTACCTTTTGAAAACGAATACTAGAGTCAATTCCTATATCAGATCTTTTAGCATTTATGAGTTTAATGTTACACTTTGGTATAATGGCTTTCACCGCATTATTAAATTCTTCAGCGAAATGTTGAGCAATAGTTGCACTGGCAAGCCCTTGTGCACTAAACGCCTTAAGTATTGCTTCATCAATCGATAATTTTTTACGCCCTAACATCTGATTAACAATTTGGTATATTTTTCTTGTGTTTCTAAAGTTATCACTTATCAGTTTAAAGTAATATGTATTTCGTTTATACTCTATAATTTTATGTAGTCTGTTACGTATTTTATTATATTCAAGTCTTATCACAGGATCATTCAAGTTATTCTTCCAAGATTTAAACAATTTGTCTCGTTTTTGGCACAGTCGAATAATATTTTTATCAATCCAAGGGAGTCTAATGGCATAGCGATTTTGTTTGAGCTTGAATGATTTTGTTTCGTTCTTATTTGCAGATACCGTGGCTTACTGAAGCATTGTTCGCGTTGGAAATGCTTGTACTTTTCTTTCTGTTATACACATTATATTACATGAGAGTTCGTGCTGGAGAAGAGTAAGTAACAACAGAATAGCTCTAAATGTTTTCTTTCACGAGAATTAATCTATATTATGTTTGAACATGTAAGCATTATGCTGCTTTCCCTATTCACTTTGAGCTTATTAACATATTGGACCCGTGTGTAGATTTGTGAGCTTACATTGTAGTAGGAGTTATTAGGTGACTAGCTGACCTGATAGAAATGATGGGCTGATTCTTTTGTACACAAATATTTAAATTAAAATAACATTTACAGGTCTAAAAGGAGAAGCCAACCTGTTTACACTATCCCTATAAAGGAGGATAACAACAATTTAGTTTAGTTAAGAGTTTTTTTGTACAATAAATTTGCCTGCATTTTCTTTTCTAAGTGTAGGTACTGTCTCGGTTTTTTTCTCTAATCAGTGCCAAAACCAACTGGACGATAAATTTTTAAGCATATTCATTGTATTATTTGATATGATAATATGCGCAATACAAAACAAATTAAATTTTCAGTAATGATCTTTTTAGTTCGTACAAAAGTATCATAGAAAAAAAAACTGAAAATACATTTTTTTTTTCTGAATATTCTGACTATTATGAATATTTATTAATAGATTTATCGGTCTTAAATGGTATCTTAAAAAAATGGTCACATGATTGATAAAAATAAAACATAATATTTAGGGATATCATTTACACATCTTAATATATATAAATCTCCTGTCACGATGTTTGTCCGCGATGGACTCCTAAACTACTGAACCGATTTTAAATTAAATTAGCACACCGTGAGCAGTCTGGTCCAACTTAAGAGATAGGATAGCTTAGATCTTTAAGTAAAGTCACAATTTTATTTTATTGCAAATTATTTGTCTATAATTAATTGACAGTCACATGTTATATATATATACTAGCTGTTGCCCGCGACTTCGTCTGCGTTTGATTTTGTTTTTAAAGTATTCAGTATCGCTTAGCCTTAAGTGAGTATTGTAGTATATATATACATATATATATAACATGTGACAAATAATTTGCAATAAAATAAAATTGCGACTATAATTAAAGATCTAAGATATCCTATCTCTTAAGTTGGACCAGACTGCTCACGGTGAGCCAATTTTATTTAAAATCGGTTAAGTAGTTTAGGAGTCCATCGCGGACAAACATCGTGACAGGAGATTTAAATATATTAAGATATATACAACTATGCTCATTTAAGGCTTAGCGATACTGAATACTTTAAAAACAAAATCAAACGCAGACGAAGTCGCGGGCAACAGGTAGTTACATATATATTGATAAACATTAAACATATTGTTCTTTTAAAACTTTTGAGATAAAACATTGTTGCAGCAAATTTGCTAAAGATCCACTTTTATACTTAGGGAATTTTTATTTAAAAATACATGCAAAGAAATACTTTTTTCTTGTACCCAAAAACTGCATTTTTAAGGAGGACAGCATTGTTAGACCCAGCTGTTTTTTTATTTTGAATCATCATCATTGCCTTATGATGATGGGCACAGGCCCTGCATCTTCGCCCTCCCTCCCTTTCGACCATCATTGAGGAGTTTGCCTGGATGTTTGTTTTGCTATTTGTACCAACTTATGTTTATAATTTACTTGTGTTATTAATTTCGTTTGCCAACCCTGGTTTTCTAATACATTGAAATCTAGCTAAATGCACTCTGTCTTCTAAAATGGAGGCAAGTCTTTTTGCTAAGCCTTGAAAGACTTCTTTCATAGCTACAACAGTGTTTTACGGTTACAATGTAATAGAGAATTCAAGCCTTTATATGAGTTTATTGTTTTGTTTCAGAGGTAAACTTTCCTACTCTAGTGTATTTAATCCTGGGACATACTACAGAGGGATATTAAAACTTGACAAATTTAAGTATTCTTATGTTTTTGTATTTTCATCATTTGTTTTTATGTTAGTTTTATTTGCTTCATGTTTTTATTTATCATTTGCTCAATCATTTCCATGAGTTTTAATTTTTACCTGAAATAAATTGTACTTATAAAAGCTTAATGGTAAAGTATACAAAATTTTGTGGTGTTTTTTTTAAGCTAAGCTAGGCCGATGATAATTTATTAATATATTTTGGCCTTTTGAAATAGAAATTAGAATAGAATAGAATTTGTTTATTTACCAGAACAACACAAACAGACTTACATACGGAGTAACTTAATTAAAAATTAGTTATAACTTCTATTTCAAAAGGCCAAAAGCGATTAAAATGGTCTTAATAGAAAGTGCAGTGACAGGACATAAGTTCATTTAAATCCGATAGCTGTTTAGAAATGATTACATTGGGTCAATATATTCAACAATTGTTTTTGTAACAAGAAAGATAATATATACAAGAGTATCAAGTAACACCAGATATTCTGAAGTATAAGTTTAGACTAACGTTTAATTTCTTACTGAATTTCTTAGTTTCAAAATAAAAGAAATACATTATCTTCTTAACAATAATCTTTAAGTTACTTTGAAAGAATAAACACATATTTGGATATAGTCAACAAGTTACTATTCAGAATAATTAGCAAATTGGAAATGAAGTGTATAAAGTGTGTCAGATAGTTCCTAAAATTTAAAAGAAGTCAATTGGTCCAGTGTTTGTTGAGTCAAGTACGTCTATTAAATAAAAGTATATAAAAATTTCTAATTGAAATATTAAAAGTTCTTATTTGAAACAAAGAACATAAATTAAAAACAAAAGATAACATAATGTATATAATCTGAAGTAGCTACTCATTATCAACATTTATTATTATCACATTCTGAAATGTGAAAGCATGAATTTGATCTCAGATTTATAGATAAGGAATATTCTATGTCCATAGAGTTAAAGTTTTAGTAACGGTAGAATATTTAGGTTACATTGTTATTATGCGAGTAGTAAGAAATTTAAATATTTAATGAATAACATTTCGTTAGCATATACTTTGTTATAATACTATCGCGCCGAGCCATACGAATGCAAAATATAAACGTAAAAGGCTATTTAATCCAAGTAGGAAATAAAAAAAAAAAAAATAACATGAAGCAAAATTTTTTTTCTAAGATCAAAATATTTAAATATTTAATTCACATTATTATGCTGTGATTTGGGTGAATTATCCATGCTCCTGCTTATTTTTTTTTCTATTACTTATATTTTTATAAACACTTTATACTATTATTAATCTATATATTGCTTAGTCTGATATTATTTCCCGTTTCCGTGGGATCATAGAGATAAAATGTACATAAAAGCACTATTACAAAGAAATGCAAAGATGTGTAACAAACTACTTCTATGGACATTATCATAATATCCACACCTGTATTTTTGTATAGTTATATCGACTTCATTGTCTTAAAATTTCTAATAAGGTAAAATATTTTCCAATTAAAACCTAATGCCAAATTCTACAGGCTTAAGGAATGTTAAAAAAAATAAGTCTTTTACATGTGTTTAAAATAACTTAACCATTTTTTACTTTTATAACTACTCCTTTTATACAATCTTTAAACCCCATTTCTCCCTGTTTGGGGATAGATTTTACAGAACTGTTTTCTTAGTGAATCCCACACCTAAAACTTTGAAGAACATGGGACTCTCAAACAGTCTCTCAACCACCTATATATTTAGAGCATTATTAAACTAAACTAAATTGACAAGCTGATGAATTTTGTATTTTGTATTTTGGGGGTTGCCTGACAGGATATGTTGGGACTTAATATTTTGTTATAACCTTTTTATATTCATCATAAACATCATAATCACTATAATTCGCCTGCCTTAATATCACGGTTCTTTTGTATATTTCCTTTGAATGAGTTTCTTTTTCTTATCTGCATCGAAATTTTAGTACCAGCGACGCATAGTATAGTGGCTTATATACGCATATATACACTAATTCATTGTAATTACTCGACTTGCATTTCTGGCAATTTCTGGCAATTTGAATACCTCCGTGAGAAGTTTAAAGAAATAGGCATACTTACTGTGACTTCACAATATATTTATAGCAATATAGTATTTGTAAGACAACATATTAGTCTTTATAAACAAAAAGTGGACATAAACAGTCGACTTACAAGAAATGGTCATAAATTAGTGTCATCTGCATATCGTCTGCGTAAGGTACAGGGATCATTTGTGGGATTGAGTATACGCTTTTATAATATGATTCCTAAGGTGATTTTGGACCTGCCAATGCACAAGTTTTAAGAATTTGTTAAAACACATTTATTACAGCGAGGTTACTATACAATTGATGAATTTTTTAATGACAAGGTTGCTTGCAAGCATCCGGCTCCGCTTTCAGCTCTCACAAGATAGAAAAATGAATGTTAAAATGCAAAATGTAAATTGTTGATGTTGGAAAAGAGCAACTGCTGAGTTTCTTGCCGGCTTCTTCTCGGTAGAATCTGCCTTCCGAACCGGTGGTAGAATCACTACAAACAGACAGACTTGACGTTTCAAAAGTGCTTATATTAGGCCTACTTGAAATAAATGAATTTTGAATTTGAATTTGGCTCTTTGAATGGGTTTTTTATTATACCATTATTTTGAGCTTTCACTCATGACGGCTGTCTTTATGACTGCGCCAGTTGTTTACTTTGTTTGAAACTCAGTTCCGTCTTTTGGCGCGATCTGATATTTTTCGTAGATAGGACTGGTTAGCTGACAATAGACAGTAGCAAATTACTGTGTATCAGTGCATTATCTGCTAGACAGCTAAACAGAATGTCTTTTTTGGACATCCGTTTTACATAATAGACGTTGCAAAGTGGAAACTGCTGGTGGGAGTATTAATAAAAGTGTGCATTATAATATAAAAGCTATTGAAGATATAGTTAAAAAATATATATACATATATTTGGCGAGAAAATTAGAAGGAAAAAAAATGTATATATATATTAAACGCTGAGCATGGGCGATTCTTCAGAAATCAGTCCGCAGGCGTTATTGTAACAGATTTTGTATGCGAAAGGAGAGAGAATACGGACGACCCAAATGATAATCCTATTCATTATTTGTACGGGTTAAAGATATATTTGTTTTTTTTTTTCAATTTAAGTATAGTTAAATATAAAAATTTAATCCTGTCTTATGAATAAGTGAGACTGATTGTGTGTAATGCTATTATCGTTTAAAATTAGTTTACACGTCACTATTATTTGTGGTTATTTGCTCATTTCCTCATAATATTTCTTGGTAATCGCATGAGTTAACGCTTGTGAATGAAACGAAAACATTATTATATTTACTAATGATATTAACTAACTAGGTAATATTATCGTTTAAAAGTCTTAGAATTTATGTGCTTTTTCTATATAATATTTTCTGGCAAAGGTAATTATTAGGTATTACCTAATGAGATGAGGATTGAAATAAAAATAGGTGCTTTGATATTTTATTTACTGTCGTTTGGTGATATATTATAATACATATTTATATATAAGTATAATATACAAAGGTTAATTTAATAATAAAAGAAAAAATAGATGTTAATTCTACTCCTTGTTTTATAAGAGTTTATAATTGTTTTAATGTATTTTAAAAGAGAAAAAAAACTATTTACTATGAATTTTATAGGATTCGTAAAATTTATAATCTCACTGTTTATAAATTAGTAAGAGTGTAGGTAGGTAATGAATAAAAGCACAATGATTTTACTACTACTTGACACAGTTTTACGCTTCAACCGCGTTAACTATGAGTCGTTACTAAATGGTGTTTAAAAATAGTAAAAAATTGAAGTATTTATCCATTACCTACAAACATACAAAAATATAATTAGTAAAGTTTCATATTACACAATTTTTGAATAAGTAGTAATGTAAATGTTTTAAATATTGATGTTAGTAAATGAATGTTTACTCCATGAAGTTTACTTTTTTATTTATTATTGAACCACCCTTGACGGTTTTTCTTAAAAATACAAACATTAGAAGTTTTCATTTGTTTCCGATGGTCGATGTGAAACTGTTTAAAAAACAGATGTTTTAAAAAAGAATTAAGTATTATTAATTCTCAAAAAAAAAAAACATTATTTCGAAACGGTTGAATGGCTTCCATACATATTTATAATCTGCCATGAAGTCCAAAACTATAAAAATTTAGGTGGTCTGTACTGAGTAACTTTTCATGACAGGCTGCCACGATATGGAGACAAAGGTCGCAATAACCGCATTTGATTTTGACAGCCGGTCGGCGCAGTGGGCAGCGACCCTGCTGTCTGCGTCCAAGGCCGTGGGTTCGATTCCCACAACTGGAAAAATTATTGTGTGATGTGTTTATCTGTATATTATATTTATATGTATTACCAAATCCACCGATAGACGTCCACTGCTGGACATAGGTCTTTTGTAGGGAGTTCCACGGTGTTGTGCCGCTTGAATCCAGCGGCTACCTGCGAAGCGCCTTATATCGTCCGTCCACCTCGTCAGGGGTTACCAACGCTGCATTTACCAGTGCGGGGCTGCCATTCCAGCAACTTGGGACCCCAACGTCAATACCTCCTCCGAACTATGTGCCCCGCCCATTGACACTTCAGCTTCGCGACTCGTTGAGCTATGTCGGTAACTCTGGTTCTTCTACGGATCTCCACATTTCTGATTTTATCACGTAAAGATACTCCGAGCATAACTCTCACCATCACCCGCTAAGTGACTGAGCCATTTATGAGGCCCATAGTTTGCGATCGTGTTTCTGAGCCATAGGTCATCACTGGCGGTGGCGACACGCACCGTTCGAAGACTTTGGTCTTCAGGCACAGGGATTTTTGACGAAAAATGTCACGAAGCCTTCCGAACGCTGCCCATCCGAGTTGGATTCGGCGGTTCACCTCCTTCTCGAAATTGGACCTACCTAACTGGATCGTGTGTCCTAGGTATACGTATTCGTCAATAATTTCGAGTGCAGTGGTCTCAGCGATTACTAGTTGAAGCGGAAAATGAGCATTAGACATTATCTTCGTCTTGCTCATGTTCATTCTAAGGCCAACCTGTTGAGAAACTCACTGACGCTGAGGTCACTGAGCATCGTATTAAGGTCTCCCAGAGTCTCTGCCACTATGACTACATCGTCGGCAAACCGAAGTTGAGTGATGTACTCGCCGTTAATGTTGATGCTAAGTCCGTTCCAATCCAGAAGCTTAAAGACGTCCTCCAACGCAGCGGTAAATAGCATAGGAGAGATAACATCTCCTTGTCGCACACCTCTGTGCAATTGGATTGGTCTCGTAGTCACTATGTCAGTTCGTATACAGAATGATCCTGTATACGCACTGACATAGTGGCGTTTTTGTACAAACACTGCAACACTATACCAGTAGTCAATTCGGCATCACTGCACCTTAACACAGCCCAAGCTTCCACCGAATCAAAGGCTTTTTCATAGTCCACAAACAAGCAAAGTGGCCAGTTATGCTCTTCAGTCTTCTGTAACCTGCCGCAGCGTATGAATGTGGTCTATGATACTAAAGCCCTTACGGAAACCGCCTTGTTCGGGAGGCTGGAAGTCGTTAAACCTACGAGCGAGACGATTCGTAATGACTCGAAAACAGCTTGTAGACATGACTCAGCAGTGAGATGGGTCTGTAAAGCAAAGTATTATCACCTTTTTTGAAGAACAAGACCACCATACTCCTGTGCCATGCCTCTGGCGTTGTGCCTAGGTGAATAACGGAATCAAACAATCGCTGAAGGACTTTCAGTATCGGTTTTCCAACTGCCTTCAGGAGTTCTGCTGTGATTCCGTCGTCACCCGGCGCCTTGCCATTCTTAAGCTGTCTGAGAGCCACATTAATCTCGTATATGCTGACGTCCAGGATATCTTCGGTATAGTGTCGAAGTTAATTTGGCTCTAGGATCATTGGCCAAATCCACAACAGGCGTCTGTACTGTGGTGTAAAACTGTCCATAAAAGCTCTCAACCTCACCCAAGATCTTGGGTAAGACAGATAAGACTACCATTGTTGGTCTTCAGTCGCATCTTCTGGCTCTGTCCGATAGACAGATCTCTAGCGAACACTTTAGAGCCTCGGTTTTGCCCGATGGCATTTTGATACGCTCTGTGCCGCAAATCACAAGTCTGTGATTTAGAGATCTGCCTATTAATCCGCCGGTAAGCGGACGCGTCTGCTGTAGATTGTAGTCTCATCTGTCTTGCTTCTCCGTCATAAGCTTGAGTGTATTGGTTGAGATCCTATTGGCCCGGCTGTTTCGACCAGCCTGTTGTTCAAATCGCCCACATTGTCGCAATCTGCTAGGTAATTAAACCGGTTCTGTAGTTCCAGTTGAAAGCTTTCGGGGTTTCTGGCAATTTGGGAGGCTGACTGGTACTAGCCTCCCTCTTACACCCCGTTTATGTGTATTATATTCATAAAAATAGTCATTAGCTATCTTAGTAGCCATATCACATAAGCTAGGCTTTTTTGAGGCTACATGGCGATGTGTGTATTGTCGTAGTATATTTATTTATTTATGTTCTTGGCGAAGAGTCAAGTCAGCGCAGCGGATGCAGCATACCTATAGTAAACCCGGGTGCACGCTTGAACGTAACATATCCCCATCGCGGGGGTTTGTTTTAAAGTTAGAAATGACATCTGCTGCCAGTGTCTTCTTAACATGGAGGTATTAGTATTTGACTTTCTCTGGGTGCTTATTGGATACTTCAGGAAGAGCAAATCGTAACGCCCGTGCGATGGGCATTAAAGTCTAGAATGAAGGTTTAGATTTATTGGTTTTTGACTTACCAAAATAAAATAGACCACGCTGAGAGCAAGGCGTTTGATTTTAAATTACAGTTATTAGAACACGCACTCAATTGTTTTACAAAGCGCGAGGCGCGTGAATGAAATGATTGGATATTTTATTATACTTACTTACTATTGTTGATTATATCCTAGATTAAATGATTATATATCTTGGTAATACTTATAAACATTTTATTAGAATTAATGTTGGATACTATTTACTACATATTTTATAATCATACGGTTTACTACTTCTTATTGATCTTATTAAGTTTTATTAAGTTTAAAGAATTTTTTTTAATAAAAATTTATGGATAAAATTTAATTGAAAGAAAAAATAGACTTTGAAAAAAAATAGTTTCAGTCGGTATTTATCCATAACCTACAAACATACCTACAATGTATCTAATATTTATTATTATAGCTAGTCTTTAAAAGTTACGCAGTGTATGTGAAATGATAAAGTTTTAAAATACTACCGTTACTGTAAAAAAAAAAAAATTTTCACTATAATTTTTATAGTATGATGTTTTCTTTTTTGCAAAGTTTTTCCATATTATTATCATGGAGCACAGCATCAATTTTATTTCATCTATTTTCTGGTGAAAAATTATGTTAAATAACCATCAAATAGATTATATTTGTAATTATGATTATGGAACTTTGAGGTCTGAGGTCAACGAGCTTTATGATTGTTTTGATGCTGAGCTGGCCGTCTCTCTTTTCATGATGATTCTATTAAATTTGCTTTAGAATACCAGACATCCAGGCAGTGGGAATGAAATTCTAGTGTGAGGTAGGTACAATATATATATAATTTATACTATCTAGTATATATAGTATATTGATCCAATTGTAGATACCATATTATGGTACGATGGAATTTTTAGACCACGCCCAAATACAAAATCAGCAATAACTCATTACAGCGTTATGAGTTTTCTTGTTTTCGAATCTGTTGAATAATTCATTATTAATTATTCAAATAATTTTTCTTCCAAGGTACCAGGACCCTCGGCGCGTGATTGACTAACCCTTTCAAGTTTCTTTTTATAGAAATAACAAACATAATCAAGTTTATTTTTTTATTTCATTGATTGGAAACGGATTTTCTTATAAAGGAATGATTTGGGAGGCACCTTCACCGTTGCATCAATAAAAGCTAGATCCACCGAACTTTTCTAACAGCTGCTGACTGGTGGCCACCTGTAAACGATATGAAAAGGGATTAGTTTTCAACTTGTTGAAAAACTTCATGAATCTGGCAGCATTACGGATAACGTACATAACGTTTGTATCCTAGTTCTAGCCTATTGATAGCGACAGATGCCAACTCCTAATTTAAATAGCTCTTTATTATAGTTTCCTTAAGTTGGGTTAATGTTTGTACTTTTCCATAGTGTAACGGCAGAGTGTTACTAACCTTTTACCACGTTAGTAACATACCTATTCAATGATACATGTAGGTACTCAACTGGTATTTCTACCAATAAGTTGGTTCAATCCGATTCAATCCTTATGTCGTCGTAGCAATAGTAGTGTACCGACCCGCTGATACCACACAGCCAATATTATTGACTAAACGAAAATATTTTTGCAATAGTTAACCTCTTCAATTTTTATTTATACCTTTATGTTCTGTCGCACGGGAAATATTTTTGTCAATATTGAGGTGCGAATAAAGATCGAGAAGCCATGTCATTCAGCCCCAGCCTTGTCATAACAACCGATAGTAACATAATATTATATCAATTATTACAACATACCAACACCAACATACAACAGAATTAAGATTAATAAAAACTCTCATGTTCTGATTGTCTATTATGATTATAATCTGACAAAAAATACTAAAAATTAGGACCTCTATCTAAGATGGAAGATAACAGGGGCGCTACTGTCGCAATCTGGTCTAAATTCTAACAACCTAAATAGTACCAAGGAAAAGGTTTAGAAACAAAGCTAGGATTCCAATAATTTATTATAAGGGTAGATGGATGTAGGCCGCAGACAGAGCGCTTTAATTTTGATATACGTAAATTATTAGCATCAATGCTTATTTCTTAATAGTAATAATAGTAGTCTGTGCTCAGATACGGGCTCAGAGGAATACGAGCAATTGGCTGGAAATAACGAAACTAATACGCAAACCTTTAGTACGCAATTTATTCTCAATTTATCGCAGTAAGACGAGAAAATGTAACAATACGGACAATTGCGTATAGACACAACTAAAGTTAGCTTCAATAGTGTTGCGAAAACAGAAAAAAAGATTCCTTGCCAAGTATGAAAATAACTATGAATTTTGCAGTTGTTCATAAAAGATACCATTTATTTAATATGGTACATTGCCAACGCAGGAGACAAAAATATATCCCCTGTTTTATCCCTTGCTAGGGTATCTCATAATAAAATCAACATGTCCACCTGCCAAAGCACGGCAACAAAAATTAGGTAAAGTTTACTCCCATTTACAATTACATGTAAATTAGTTGGATATTATTTTCACACGTACCCCAATGTTCAGATATCTGATAAAACTGAAAAGTGTCTCCTGCCCATGCAATCCGTGCTGAAGGAAACTTCAACCAAAAAGTCACTGACAATGAGAATACAAACACTTACTTATTGGTATTATTTTAGACAACGGTTTGGCACGCATTAGCATCCCTAAATTTGACAAGTGTGAACTGAGAAGTAATTTCGATTAGTGAAGTGAATCGTTTCGAGGTGTTGGTGATTTTTGATAATTTTATTACAATTTTTAATAGCGTTCACAAGTTTAAAAGTGTTCTTAAAGTATTGAGTGAAAATGTTATCTTCAAGCTAAAGTGCAATTGTGCGTTGACTCTTGTCTCTGATATTGATGTGTTTACGGTTTGTTCCATATTTAATACGGTCACGTCTTCCCGATACAAATTTAATCCGTTCTTGTATTTATTTTAGCCATATACTCGCCTAAAATAAGACTAAAACTATAGAACAAATTATATGTTTACACCTTTTACTATGATGCACGGTTTAAAAACTTGATTAAAGCAACAGGTAACTGGCTAACTTAATCAACAAGTTGCATATTATTTAGTTATATTAAACACACCAGAAGGTTCGCACAAAGTAATAGGATTTTGACACAGAATTTACTCTCCTTTTATACATTTCTTAAAGGGGTTCTCTTTTTAGCCCCCATGATACCTAAATTTATATTGAGTGGAGTTTAAAAAGTAATGAGTGTACATAAAGACGATTAATGTTACACTTAATTAACATTATTTTAAAATTGTATTCTTTCATTGAAAATTGCATTAAGTAAAAACAATAAATGCCACAATAGGAGGAGTCTTGTGACATTTATCATTTTATATCCAATTGTTGTTTCAAAACTCCACAAGCAGACTTTGTGGTTTAATAACTTCATGGAGGTATAACTGTGTGCCCAATGTTTGTTTCATTTGGTAATCACATTTTCGTAAAATTTCAGTTATGCACTAATTTTTCCACCTATTTCAAATCAAACAGTGTAGCAATCTGCAAAAAGTATCATTAAACTTATATACAGCTTGAAGTTTACATTCTTTTTTACTTTTATTCTACTACAAGTCCTTGAGTGCAATCTCACTTGGTGTAATGGTCTAACCTGCCAGGGGTATGATAGTTATGTTAAACCAATACTGTGCGTATGTACTGTAACACTATACAGCTTCACAGTATATCTTTGTCAGTAGAATGGTGACTAGCCGAAGATAAATCTCTGACTAAAATATTTCATAAATTGTGTTTCAGAAGTAATTCATAAAGTGTGCATAATCAACATTTTATAATTTAGCAGGTTTGGGGTAGTTGAAATTTCCAAAACTAAAATTTTATGTATTGAAACATGGTAATATAGCCAAATTGGCATGTAATTGGCAAATACATACACACAATTACAGTGAAAATATAACTACTACTTTTGGAAGTCTGGAAATAAATCAGTATAACCAAACCATATTCATAATTTCATCATGAGTAAAAATGCTTACCGCCCAATAAAGTAGGCACGGGTCAGCTATAACTTTGGTTGATTCAAATTGGAAAAATCTTTTTGTGTTGGATGATCTATTTTTTGGCTTAATGCTATATAATATGTGTAAACACAACTTGGTCTTGGTGTTTTTTGCACCTATCTGCCCAACTAACCTTAGTACCTATCTATTTTAACAAACTAGCTTCTTATTTATGTTTATAATGCATGATTATGGAATAATTTCAGTAAAATTGCTACAAAATAAATGAATAGTGATAAAATAATTTCACATATATATGAGAATATGTAGGATATTTTTACTTACAAATTTTTCATACAATGAATTCAGTTAGTAATCAGTTTGAACTAAAAATTGGCATTACATAAAAATAAAAAAACATTATAAAATCCTAGTATAGGAGACCATATGAATGCAGGAGACTTTTGGATGTTAAAGCCTTTTCATTTAAAAATAAGTAGATTACTTCATAACATGAAATTGATATAGCTTAGGTAATTAACAAGCTGTAGTCTAGTTTTATTCACATTTTATTGTAAACACTGAATATTAGATAATGCAATGCATTTTAAATATGTTTTTTTTTAATTTATTTATTTTGTGTAACTAAGCATAACTATTATGCTTATTGACTTACATGAAAATAATGGTTGCTCATAAGTCTGTTGTTCATTGATAACTACACATTGCTAGTCTATAGTTATATGATAGTAAATTTAATCAGTTTATTTTTATGTATGAGTGTTAAAAAAACAATATTTTGTAATATATTAATATTTCAAATAGCTAAACAATCTAACAATCAGTTAGTCTACTTACTTAAGTAAAAAAAGATGACAACTGGTCATATTTCCTCTCTAGATTGCTAGGCAACAAAAACATTAAGCAAAACATTAATAAGTGTCTTTATCTGTATTACTGTTACATGAAGTTTGATATTGAAACATTGCTAGTTTTTGATGCTCTACTCTTTCTGTTTATTTGTTCTTTTTAGTATTTTATCTTTTTATTGATGATATAGATGGTTAGTTCCTAACTCTCCTTGAAATCAAAAAAAATAATAATGTAGATTTCTTATGCTACAAGACATAGGTAAATAGGTCAACAGGTAAATAGTTACCTATCAGGATAAATAAAATCCAGAACGGACACTTCAAATTAAAACATAATAATACCAAAGACCACACTCCATTACGAACAGCTTATTATATATTTTATAAAAGTATAGTTTTTATATTTGCCGTGAACCGCGTGAAAATTGCTTGATCCATTCAAAAGTTAATGCGGTTTGAAAATTCCAAAAATAGTGTTCTATGAAACTCCTATCAGACTTTCGTGCTGGGAGAGCTCAAATGCATAGAAATATTATTTCTTTGAACTCAAAATATCATATAAATTATATTTTGAGCTCAAAAATGTCATAAGTACAATTTTAAGCGCCTAAGAATGGAATTAGCGGGAAGTTGCAGGGGTGGCCTTTAAGAAGAACCGTTTTTCTAATTTTTTTTTGTCAGATCAGGCGAATCCCTCTAGATAATCATCAGATTTTGAGACAGTACGTTAAGAATATAAAGATGAAACATATATATCTTAATCTGACGCGCTTGAGTATTTCAAAATGGTGAATTTTTTTTGCACATTATGAAAATGGCCGCGAGTTTGCGTCCCATCGAAATCGTCAGATTAGTGAATGAGAGCTTTTTTTTGGTGCACTTAACACTACCTTAGAAAATCTGACGCGCTCGATTAAATTTTTGTTTTTTTCATTTTCATCCCTTAAATACTACCACCCGCATCATGCAAACGATCAGATTAACATACGTACATTATTAAAAATACGTAGGGTATTGATGCTATCAATATCTGACGCGCTTGAAGATGTCCATGCAACAGTTTTTTTTTTTACATATTTAAAAATCTATAGCCGCTTCCCCCACCGATGTAAAGGTATATATCATATAACATTTTTTTCTTCTTATCATCTAAGCTATGCATCCCAATAGGTCTCTACGATGCTCGAGTAAATCCCCATTTAGCATCGTGGGCTCCCCTACTATAGTAAGTTTTGATTGCCTCCCTGGTTACCATTCTCTGCAACATACCATCCTAATGAATTATTATCTAGGTAATAGATCCTATAACTATGTTATGCAAAATAGGTCCTCTTAGTGTTTATTATATGCTATAGATTAGCTTAAATGCTTCCATATTTTTGTGCACCAGAAGTAAATTAACAATTGGAGCATTTTATTTTATTGGTGCTGTTTTGTACACAAGTCAATAAACTAAATTAACATGCCTTAAAGTTTATCTGACAGTGTACTCTGGTAAAAGGTAGGTATAATTAATTGTGAAAAATATTGCTAGAAGGTAGGTACGGTTACAAATTAGAATAAAACGTAGCACAAAACCTAGTGATACTTAATTTGCTCCTTGGTAAATGTACATTGCATTCTTATCATTAGTCACTTGATTAGAGTTACAGCATTATAGATGATAAGCTATGTTAGTTTATCACGTCAGTTAACACTAGTCCAGTTTAAATAAACCACAAAAACCTATCATGTGTTAGATAAAAATAATAAACTGAATGGTGTTAATTTAAGGATTTTATATTTTAGTAAAGTTTTTATCTGACTTAAAACAAATTGAATTGCTAAATAAATACAAAGTTCAACATTGATTATTACCAAAAAATACTTCGTCTTGTTTCAATAAAGTTGGTACCTTAATATTATTGAGTAACTTTTACCTTATAAAGTCAAAGCTTATTTATTTTAGGCTTTAAATTAGATGAAAACTTTCGTGTGTAAATTATTCATAGTTAAGCCTTGTCATCTTAAAAGTTCAACTTTATTTACTTTACTAATTTGAGCATTTTTAAATCATCATCATCATCATGATAAACCCATTTTCAGCACACTACAGGGCACAGGTATTCTCTCAGAATGAAGAGAGTTTAGGCCATATTTAACCACACAAACATCCTCAAAGGTGTGTGTGTGAAATCTGCCAATCCGCACTTGGCCAGTTTGGTTATGGCTTAAACACTACTCAGTTTTAAAAAGTTGCAGTTTATGGGGTAGTTCATAGGTAAGGTAGGTAAATGGGGAGTACATTTCGTTACATTCAAATGCAACGGCTGTGTCAAAATTACTAAAGGATTGGTTGAAAAATCTTCAGTCATTTAATATTTTAAACATTAAGACTGTTTGTACAGCTAGGACAAACTAGATGAATAGGTAGTTGAAAAACTTATTAAGTCGCGCTGCGCCTCCTCAGATGTAGACCTATTTTACCTATAATGCGTTCCGTTTTGCCGTTTTCTCATCCAAAACTGAGCAGATTCAATTTGGGATAGATGGGAAGATCTTTTTGGTGTGCAGTATAACGATTGAAGAAATAATAAATTACATCTGTAATAATTTAATATTCTCCTGCTTAAAATTAAGCTCAATTTTCATAATATATCATGGAATTCCACAAAGTAACGCCTGCTTCTATCCAATATGTAAAAAAAAAAGTATTATTGTTCCTTTTTAGAGTGTTAGACTTTCAAGAAAAAGGTATGATAGCGACATGACTACACTGGACTTTGATTTTTCGAAAAAAAAATATTGCTAAAAAGGCATTAATTATCTATGAAGAAAAAAAGGGAAAACATATGTAAGGAGAATCCCGCCTATACTTTCTTTCCTCTTAAGAACATTTAATGCTTATCTTATATACCCAGATATCAAAAGATGTCTAGATCAAATTTATGTAATTATCTTGTTCCTTAGTTCCGTAAGTTGTTTTATACTATACGCTCATATAAACTAAAAAACTATTGAATGGATTTTGATGTTTTAATCATAATAAACAAAACACTGACCTAGACTGATTCTGCAGATTTAATGCAAGCGCCTGCACAATTAGTAAAATAATGCTTTGATATGCTGGAAAAATAAGTGTCCTAATACAAATTTAATAACGCAGGATTAGTAAGCTACTAAAGAAACATCTATAGAGTGATACTATCGAAATGATTTTGGAAAAGGGCCGTAAAAGAAAATACGTTGTAAAATGGAAAAACAGTGAACTCATTAAAATATTCATTCGTTTTATGAAAGTTGTTGAATTTTTGTTTAATATCAATCGATCACATCGACCCATTACCAGCCCTCTATAGACCAAAGGGCACGGGTCTTCTTCTGCAATGATAAGTGTTAGGTTAACCCTTTGGTTTAGGCCGTAGTCCAACACGCTGAACGAATGCGGATTGATGGACTTCGCATGCGTTTGAGAACATAAGTGACGCAGGTTAACTCATGATGTTTTCCTTAACGTTGAAAAATTAGAGGTACATGCCGGGATTTGAACTAAATTAAATCAATATTAATTCAATAATATTGCCGTCGAGAAGTTATGGGTTTCTCAAAATATATGCTTGATTATTAAAGCCTCATTCAACAGACAAGAAGTGACTTATAGCGAGTGAATAATCATATAACTTTTTCCTATGCCGAGTGGAGAAGGCAAATCAGAATACAGTCACCACCCCTTCTCTTTTCCCGGGCGTCGTACGAGGCGACTAAATGCAGAACGAAAGAGAAAATCTAAAAGAGTCGGTTTGGTTGGACGCGCTTATCTCAGGAATTCCTGTTTAGAATTGGAAAAATCTTTTTGTGTTGGATAAAACATTTATCGAGGATGGCGAAAGGCTATATAATATAGACGCGACGTCTAAAAGGAGCGGAACTACCGATGCGTGCGATGTGTAAACGGCCACAGATACGCCAAAATAAAAAGAAGTCCATGACTGCACGACTATTGAAAATTCGATAGCTATACAATCTTATGTATCACAACTCAGGAAAACTTCGAAAAATTCCGAATATTAAAAGAACCACTCACAATTTCTTTATGGTTCTTAGCGGAAAGGAACTCCTTCACTATCGTTGTTCTCAAGTTACGGCGTGACTTAGAAAATAGGGATTCATATATTTACATAGATAAGCGGACCCTCGCGACTTCGGCCGCGTATTAGTTTATCGAGAAGCTAGAATAGATCTAACATCATAATCATAATCTAGCTAGCTATGTGCCTACTATTATTTTACGTGGTATACTGAGTTAGTAAGTTGTCATTATTTTAGTTGATACATTCATCCATCCTCACAAACTTTCTCATTTATAATATTAGAAGGATGGTACGCATGCATTCGATCGTTGTCCCATATGCCTATTCATATGCATAGTATGATTTAAATAAAATTTGGTATAGTGGTAGCTGATATCCCGGGTCAACATAAAGGACACTTTTTATCCCCATAAACAATAAGTTTCCTGCGGGAAATGGAATGAAATTTTTTATCAATATTACTTCATATCTCCGTTAAATTTGCACCGATTTAAAAAAATATTTTTTGATTTGACAGTGTAAGCATGTATTGTCTAATTTTAATGAAGATCTGATGAACATTGTCAGAGATCAATGACATAATTCTTCACACATAACAGAAAGTCGCAGATGATATAAAATGAAAAAATCTCCAATGCAAGTTAAATAAAACTAAGGGAACTAAGGCATTGTAAGAGTTATGAAAAGCCTACCCTTAAGTTTTATAACTCGTGCTGAAGATTTTCTTCATTTTATATCATCTGCATACCCTGTGCATACCCTCTATGCAAGCCATTGCATACTAATATTATAAATGCGAAAGTTTGTGAGAATAAATGTATGGATGGATGGATGTATGTATGGATGGATAGGTGGATTGATAGATGAATGGATAGATGGATGGATGGATGGATAGATAGATAGATGGATGGATAGATGGATAGATAGATGGATGGATAGATGGATGGATAGATGGATGGATAGATGGATGGATAGATGGATGGATAGATGGATGGATAGATGAATGGATAGATGGATGGATACATGGATGGATAGATGGATGGATGGATAGATGAATGGATGAATGTTTGTTACTCTTTGACGCCACAACAAATGAACCGATTTGGCTAAAATTTGGCAGAGATACCTTCAATATAGTCTGGAATAGCTCATAGGCTTTATCCCGGAAAAGCAAGCAGGTTCTACTCTCTCTCTCTCTCTAGTTTTAGATTGACGTGGTTTTAAAGCTTTTAAATTTTGTTTGCTTCAACGCGCTAAACTCAGAAATTGCTGTTTCGTTCTTTTTTTTGGGATTCGATGGGATCGTTCTTTTAATGAGAAATGTTGAAACTGCAAAAAATATCCTTTTTAAGAGATTTTGATGCGTGCGATGCGTGAACGGTACCGGACGGAAGTATGTAGTAAGTATATCGGAATTGTTGTTTCTTTAAAGTTCTATAATACAGTCCGCGACATCATACGACCATTTTTATAAGTCGACTCTTCGCGGACAAAGTCGCGTGGGTCCGCTAGTAAATAATATTTATTCTATATAAGTATTAGGTACTTCTTTAGGTTTTTAATTATTTATTTCAAGTAGAAAGTCAAGTATGTCTGTATTTAGTGATTCTACTACCTGCCCGTTAAGCAGATTCTACTGAGATGAAGCCGGTGAGAAACTGAGCAGTTGATATTTTCTAACATAATTTTTAGTTTCACAATCATTTTTCTATCTTGTGAGAGATGAATTTCGTGCGGCCTGCTTCCAATAAACCTTGTCATTAAATAAATATAATGTAATGAAATGATGCTGGGTATCGTGCCTCTACGGATTTTGTAATAAAGGCTACATCTGTTGTTCTTATTTTATTTTCTTTTGCATATCCAAATAGTCTTTAAATAGCTCCCTTGAGAGTGGAATGATGTACCAAAATGTATTTCGTAATTTTTAAACGATATATTACGGGCGGAGTCATCATTTGAGAAAATAATGGGGTGGAATTTCATAAAGTTCTTTCGTAGCAGTAAAATTCTAGCTCTTAAGGTCCTGAAATTATAAAGATGTCGCGACTTTCTATTCATTAAATTATAAGTCAATTTTATAAACGTGATACATTTACAGGGATGAGAGAGTAGGAGTGTGCCACTATTGGGCCACTAATGTGGATGAATCGAAGTCTAAAGTCATAAACCAATATTTCTTTATTCTTTATCCATAGATGGCATCTTTGATGCTTTCGTTACGTATAAAAAGTGAACATGGTAGTGAGATAAGGGCAATAACTACATTAGTAAAATTTTTACTAGAGCTACGAGGGTTCCAAATGCGTCCTGGTCTAAGAATAATCACACAAGAAACTTAGCCAGGTGTTCTTATTGCTATCGCCATATCTTCATATCCTATCATCTCTCCTTACCCGTCCATGATCTTCATGTACCACTGCCCGGTTAGTATTAGTATGTATTGGAAAATTTTGTTTATCAGAAGTTTTTGGCTTACAAAGTCGCGGGGACAACTGGCAAATAAATAAATTTATTTTTGAGATAGATTTTTCATACAGACGTATTCTGTGGACAGAATTTACTTTTCACACTATATGTAGGTAGTGTAGCAGTCCATGTGATCGTTTTTGAATTGATATGTCGGCGTATTGGGCTCTTGTAAATCTATTTACGAACAGCGCAGCTATTTATGGAAAGTGATGTCATCAATGTTTTGGCAGTATGTTTCTATGTGCCACTACCTACTATGCCGCGTTTTCCCAATTCACTAACTATCATTATCATAATCATCAATCTATTAATGTACCACTGCTAAGAGAGAGAGAGAGAGAGAGAGAGAGAGAGAGAGAGTTTTTATAGCACATGCCCACCATATTATTCTAATGCGGTACGGCTTTAACGCTGATTATAATTATCACTAAGTACGGGTTTCTGTAAATGACCTTTTTCCATCGTCGCATAATTTTCTAGATTTCTTTATCATTTCCGATTATGGATATCGTTATCTATATATAATTAGCCTATATATCTCTATAGTTACATAATTATTTGCGCGGGAAAACGCTGGCTTGTATATATCTGTATAATTATAAATACGTATTTACATATTTGGAAAGATAGTTTTTTTATGCTCTATATTAGTGAAGGTCTGTAAGGATTAGATATTGAGAACAGAACTCCTCAGCGATCATCAGCAAAACCCGCTCATAAGACTTAATGATACTCAGTATATGCAAACAAGCCACATCGAATGTTGCATTTCTCATTAATTATGTAAGTATCTGTAGTGCTCATGCCCGGTGCTTATATCATGACGCGGCAGGACAATGAAATGAGTGGCATGAAATGAGGGCGGCATTTTGCTTGTAATTGGCTGTAAAGTTTCTAAAGTTCTGACACATGATAAACTCCTTACAAGGCCAAGGCACGGGTCTCCTCTCAGAAGAAGAAGTTTTAGGCCGTATTCCACTACGCTGGTCCTGTGCGTATTGGTAAGCCGCATATTTTGCATACTAGTCAACTGCTAGCGAACTATTGCGATTTATATTCGTTGTTACTGATAGGAGCAGTGACCGACGAATGTCCCAATCTTCTTCAAACCTCAAACATTGGTCTTCTTTTTACTGACTTGAGTAACCGTCGCTTACCCAGCGCAATCTGACTCATATTTTGGTGTATTTTCTAGGCCATCTTTCGGTTATATTTGCAGTATTTAGTGATAGGGACGAAAATTATAATAGGTCAGGTAAAACTGTATTGCCGTACCTATTGTATTGCCGTACCTATAGGTACGGCAACGGATTTGCCGTTGTCAATGTTTATGTGGATGAGGGTTTAAATGATGGACGATTCAAAGTTCCCAGCCTGTTCTCGCACAATTTAATCGATGATAAAGATGCATAGCTCTCTTTATCTGGTACTTAAAATTATCAGAATAATAATCCGAGTGAAAAAAATCTTTGCGCATGGTAGGCCGTTTATTGTGGCAGGTATACACTTCCTGCAACCCGTAGATGACATTCAAACCGAATTGGCACAAAGTGCAGCCAATGTACAAAAGCTTTGGCTACTGTTTTTTTTATAAAACTTGTTTAGATGGAGGATTTTTCTTGCTTTTTACCTGTGCAAAAATCTGGTGCACGCCAGTGTTATCTTCATAATGTACTAAAAAAATAGAGTATTTTCAGCCGAAACATTGGAATTTAAAACTCAATAGTACAGTAAGATCATAAAAATAGTGCATCTTAGTAGTCCTAGACAATTAATTTAATTCTATTTGTAATTACTAGCGTCTGCAAAAATTATAGCTTAATCGACCTCCATTATTCGAACTTAGATTATTTTACTGTAAATGAGGTTAGATAGACTCTTAATAAGAAGGTAAAATGTAAATGCACATTGATTGAGTTTATCGTTGGAACTTATCAGTGATCAACTTGTTTAAAATAAAAATTTGATTTTTTTTTATGCTTTCCAGGACGGTTAACAATAACCTTTTATATCAAATAGTATATCTTTATATATATATTTATTGTGTATGTGTGTATGTCACTGAACTCCTCCTAAACGGCTGGACCGATTTGAATATTTTTTTTTGGTATGCGTTTGGGTGGCACCCTGGATGGTTTAGATCCACAAATCAGCCCGACAGATGGCGCTGGGGTCCGCTAGTATTATTATATAAATAATTATGTTAGAATTCTAAAAAAAACTACATAATAAACAGCTGCGGATACCACCGTATGTAGGGTGTAATTATGCGTTTTTCTTAGGCTACAGGTTAAACGGGTGGATGAAATTTAGCATAACGTGAGATTCGTCTTAGTTGTGTAGGTGTTATCGGATATGTGACGTAATAAATGAAATGAAACGAAAACTTGTCACCGCAACCTTTTAAGTGTTCTTTTTGTTTACAATGTAAACGGGTTAATTACTTCGTTTATTAAAATCACCCACCCACTGCCAATAACCAAATCAAATAATTTCTCTCATACTGAGTGCAAAGTGTGCGATTCTCTACCAACGTTTACTTATTCGATCACGTGAAAAATAACTACTATTTTTATCGGTTTGAAAGAGCGGCATCTTGCGACTACGGTTTCCCAATATTGTAACTAGATGTTGGTCCGTATAAATCGTAGTTAACTTTCACGCGATCGAATAAGTTAACATAGAAAATCTCACACCTGGCACTCAGATCCAAGAAGTTTACTTTGATTTAAGAACAAGATTTATTTGTGTCAATCTGTCTTGTTTCAACACACTTTGAGTACTCTAAATACATATTAGCCTCAGTCTAAGTTGTTTGTGGGCGTGACACTGGGTAGGTCACATCGCAAGAACAAATACCTACTTCATATTATTTGATTACATTTAATTATAAACATATTAGTATTGCGGATGTTCATGTGTAATCATTCATATTGGTCAAAAGTCATATAACGATATTATATTCTATTTGCGTTGTGATACCAGTAAAACAGAATTGAGCTCCGGTGTTCTGTAGTTGCTTATATCATCTGTGATATTTAGAGGAAACTAGCGTACCCAGCCCGCTTCGCCGGGCTAGATTTTGCTTTATTTTATTTAAACAATAAACTTACATCATTAAATTTTTAATAAAAGCTGTATTTGACAGTTTGACAGTTCATAAATGGTGTGCTCCGATCGTCACCAAACATTACAGGATTACTCGCTAGGTCAATCCGGAGATTCCCTGAAAGTTTCATTGAAATCGGTCCAGCCGTTTCGGAGCCTATACGGAACATACTCACACACTTTCTCTTTTATATATATCGTTTATTTATAAGTACAGGATTAGAAAAAAAATACAACACTGTGTTCAATGTGCTATTCTAATGAGTGGAAGTTATATTGCTTTCTGAACTAAGGATTGGACTGATTATATCTCATCAGCACGGCTAACATACTTTCTCAAAACTGAGAAAAGGAGAACTTTACCTGTTTAATCTTACACATATACTATTTGAATATTTAAAGCCGTGCGCCCATGGTTAGGGAGTGAACTAAATTATAGAAGACAAACATTTTGTCCTTCCCCTGTAAAGAAAAATGTCTCATGCCCATGCTAGTCGTGCAGAGACGTGCACAGGGCTCCTTTTTTTTTGGCTTGGTGGAAAAGCTTTATTGCTAGCTCCGAACTTTGGGCAGGACGGAGGTTATGTGGGACTCCCCCCATACCCAAACTAAAAACCACCACGGCATGGTGGCCACCCTCGTGTTGGATTTGTTGGACGCCCGGGGTACCCCTTGTATTCCTCCCGGACGATGTCCAGGGCAGACAAAGCAGGATGGTGGCATTAGTGTCCTACCTAAACTGTTTTATATATATAACACCTCTACAAGTTATATTTAACTAACTATCGTTATAATTTGCTTTAAACGTTTGATTGGTATAAAGGTTATATTAAACATTCAAAATGGTGAAGGACCTTAAAAATTAATAGATACAAATTACAACCTACCGTAAACGACTTGACCTACACGGCTGAAATAATATTCTCTCTGCAGATGATTATTTATCACCAGTCAGTAGTGACGTATTCCTTTTATATATAAATAGCAACATCATCCTCATACTTATTAATATTCTATAGCGTATGCCTCCTCTTGGTTGATGGATTTTGAGCTTTTGCCCTCCGAGCTGCTTCAATCTGGGTTGGCGGACATTTATGATTATTATCGTTAAAGTCCGTCAAGCCGAATGCAAGCAGCGTGTTGGGACAACGCTCTAAAATTACTGTCTCAAAAAGATATACTGAAGACCTGTGCCCAGTAGTAGGACATTTGTTAGGAGGATGAAAAACGTAATTTGAACAACAAAAACTAATATTCGCCATTATTCGCGTATGTTAATGAAGAATGCGTAAAATGGTCACTTGCTTCGTAACGACCAGTCGCCTGTGTACCTGTACCTACATAGTTCAGCTATATTGTCGTCCTTGCGCATATACCGCTGTACATTCATTAATCTTAAGTGCACTTGGTGCGCCGGAATTAATCGTTATTAGAAACGTATTAACACAACCATATGTTCCAATATGCATGCTATAAACTATTGTTTAGAATTGATGCATGATGCATATTCAGCGCAGCAAATACCTACTGCCATAGATAAGTAAATAATATACACATACCGGCAAGACATCGGAAAGTAAAAACTGTGACTAACGTAACTATTCAGTGATATGAGTAATACAAAATGAGTTTTTCTTTTCTTTTTTCCGCTAATAGTATTAATTGGTATTCTTGTAATGATTAGATACCTATTGTCTCTATTGTTAGTCGCTAGCTCTTTAGCGAAGAGTTTTCACACTCAATAATTTTAATCTTCTTTTGGTGTCATCTCCTATCGGAGGTTGGCAACCATTCTGGCTATTTATATTTTGATAAACGTTGCCTGAGCAACGTGGGCAGTTCATTATGCCCATTACATTATTATATTCTTATTATCTTTTTCCGTAGAATTTTAGTAGGTAGGAAATTATTAGTAGTTGTTCTAAGGTTAGTAGGTTTTCTAAGGTTCTGTCAATTGAATTTTATTTCTAATGTTGTGATAATTTTCAGCAGCTTGTATTATTATTTCAGGACTTTTAATCATAATGTTTTTTTTCTTTGTCGTCGTGTTGGGTTCATTGATTTCGAGTAGGTACCAACAGTAACAACCTATTGGATAAGTATTGAGTAGGTACAGAACAAATGAACTAAAGTAAATTAGTTGCCAAAATGTTTTAATGTACGTTAGCTATTCTGCTCTTAGCCATCTTTATGATGTTATTTATTTTCAATAATAAATACACGAATGTTGGTCTTCTATCGTTAAAATAGGATAAATTTACATAAAAATTAAATCAAAAGATATTCAGTACAGTATTACAAACAGTAACAGTATTAAAACTGAATGCATCGTTTATTGGAAGAAGAAAATATTTTTCCCGCAGAAATCAATCAGTTAAATTTAAACGAACGAAGCTTCCAAATTCCGGCGTATTGAACCTTTGAACTGTTTATATTTTACTGCTGTTACCTACGGGGTCATCTTCCTACCAGGCTAAAGGTAGTAACGTCATGTTAAATTGCCTAAACTATGCGACCAAATCACATGCTGGAAATAGCAAAGTTTATCAACATAAGATTGTCTCCATAATAAAATGACTTTTTTGTAAGAATTAATTAATAATTTTTATATAAAATGCGTTATTGTTTCTTATTTATATAGGTAGGTATGTAGGTAGGTATGTACAATGTGGTTTGTGGATTTTCTCGACCAATAAGCCAGCGCGCGGATGTATTGCCTGGAAAATAATTATGGCTTTTGGCTTACATATGCTATTTTTCCAGGCTTAATACTTATTATATTTAACTATAATAATAATAATTATTTTTAAATAATAATAAGTATTCAGCCTGAAATAATAGCATACATAAATACAGTCTATAATACTTTTATAAAATAGCTTTATAATGTTGTCAATTGCAAATAAACAAACGAAAAAATTAATCTTTCTTTATAATATTAGTATAGATATAAGTACACAAAACAGTTGGATAAATTCAAGACGAATTTTTGCAACAGTCAAATCTAATTGCCTAGTGGAAATAAAATGTACTTAATATGACGCCAACAACAAACATCAACTCTAGTAGTTAAAATGGGTCATGAATGCCCAGTCACGTGAATATTCGTGATGTCATATCAACCTCAGATAAAATAAATGAACTCTTTCCTACTACATAATATTTACTCAATTGATTCATAATTAGTTTTCCATTAAGAGTTTGTGTTGAAGATGTAGACCAAGGTTATCCAAAATTCTAATAGTTAGGTTCTTATATATATAATAAATACACAGAATGCAGAAAAACATGCTAACAAGTACCTACTTAGATATATAGTTTAATGATAAATTTATGAACAGCGATGATATCATAAGTAGGTAAAGTTCATTACGATGCGGTCTCAAATACCTATACACGTTCATTATATTTTTTTTAAAGTGGCAATATATTTCGCATATTAAATACTGATGATTTAATAAATCTAACCTTTTTATGAAATGAAAATCACAACTTATTTTGAACTCACTAAATTGCTGAGGAGCTTAATTTGGAGAAGGATTTAGGTCAATTTCTGTGTTGTTGAATGTTTCGTCAGTTCATATTAATTAGTGAGGTCAAATTTTTGATTTCCTTGCTAGCCATAATAAATCATATTTTATTCAACCAATTGTTATTACCAAATTCAACTATATCATAGTTATCGACCGTAAACATATATTATAAATATCAGTGTAGTTATTACTAGCTGTGCCCCGTACTTTCGCTTGAGCTAATTGAAACGTAAACAAACTCTATTGTTTTAAATATTAGTAACGGAGCGGTGATAGTTCATTGGGTAGGACTGGAACTTCATTTTCGGGGGGCCGAGTTCGAATCCCAGCGTGTTTTATGCAATTGAAATATCACTTGCTTCAAAGGTAAAGGAAAACATCGTGAGGTAATTTGCATACCAAGAGCTCTCCAGAATGTTCTTAAATTTGTGTGGAGTCCACCAATCTGCACTGGGCCAGCGTGGTGGATAGCGGCCTTAATCCTTTTTCATTATCATTGTCGGAAGAGACCCGTGCCCTGCAGTGGACCGGTAATGGGTTGATGTGATGATGATTCATAAATAAAAATATTGTTTTTAAATACGCGCCAGTTACTCGTGAAACTGCACTGAGGACTTTTATGATGATGATTAATAAATAAAAATATCTTTTTTAAATACGCGCCAGTTACTCGTGCAACTGCACTGAGGACTTTTCTTTAAAAAGTTACATTTATCACTCTGTATTTAAAAAAAAAAATTAAATATCGCTTTAAAATATAAAATAAAAATCAGTTTTAGTTTAGACTTGGGAGTGGGACCAACTGTGGGAATGAACAAGTGATTACATAAATAATCTAATGCTTCGTCAGACATATGCATGACAGACGACGCATGTTTACTGATGATTACTGAATTAAAAATGATTACTGAATAAGTTATTTTTGCAGTTTATTTTGCACAGTATAACCAAGGGTATCAACGTAAAATAATATTATATATTATCAAATTCTTTAATGTTAATAATTTTGTTTTTTTTTCTTATTACTTATTATTGTCGTGAGTAACACACAATTGTAATAGCAGACTTGGGATTCCACGACACACAGCCGCCGCTACCATGATTCTTGCCTTAAATTCTTTGTTGTGCTAGTTATGATAGTTCTGATGATTTTGGTTGTATTTTCCTATTAAGATATACAAAGGTTTCTTGTTGTCCATGCCGTAACCATACAAAATATGCCATACTGCTATAGATTCGAGATTCGTGACCGTTAATAACGAGTGTTTTTTCAGTATTGTGAAATGTATTTTGAAAACCATTTGGGGTTCACTTACATTGTTATGGCATCTGTCCGGTGACGGAAACTATAAAAGTTGTTACGAAATAACCTAAACTGTTTGGTAACTGAAGATTTACCATGTGACTGTATGTGATATATAATTTAAGTGTAAAAGTAGTGTGCCGTCATTAAGTTTCCTTTTGTTCAATGGATTCCAAAGGAAAAGGGAAGAAAAGTGATCGTAAAAATGAGAAGGAGAAAAAAATGGATTCCGATAAAGTTGAAATTACTAATGTTACTCCTATCAAAGGAAGTCAAAATTCAAATGAAGATGCAGGTGATTCCGCAAGCTCAACAGACAGTGAAGAATTAGTTAACGCAATAAATTATAACACAATAACTTCATTAGCTGCCTTGAAAGATATAATTCAAGGCGATAATACTGATACACCTGAAACAGATACCTTTTTTCAGCATTATTTTATGAATCATTGCAATAATTTGTCAAGTCGCAATTCTAATTCTGCATCACCTTTTCCATATACTGAAAGGCGTAGGTTATCACAATGTCGGGAAGAAGACGAAGACGATGAAAAAAAAGACTGTAACCGTCGATATGCTAGTAGTTCTATAAACACTGATTCAAATACTGTTAATTTAGATTCAGATGTTGTACTTCCTCCCAAGAGGGAGATTATGAACATTGACACCGAGAAAAATAACAAAGACTCTAATAATTTAAGTACCGATAGTAAGACAAGTACTGTGGAAACCGAAGATATCTCAGAACGCACAGTAATGGGAGCAAAGCACAAATTTTTAGTTACGAAAACTGAACAAATGACCACTCCTGTTGCACGAGCTCTTAGAAATCAAGTTAATAATGCGCACACAGTACATTTTGGAACAAAAGGAGCAGAAGAGCAGAGACCAAATGTAAGAACTATTTTTACGGGAAAGAATCTCCATCACGATAAAAATTATTTTGACAGTAGTTTGATTGAAATCAGATCTACCGTGGACGGAGTACTTCCTAGTGCAGAAGATATTTGGGTTAAAAGAACTGAAGAAAAACACGTAAGTAAATAAACTACCTTAACCCTTATATAATATACTTCGAGGAAATATCAAATATCTGAGTTTGAAATGGTGTAAAAACCTTTGCTTAGTTTTCTAAGCTATCAGACCGCAATTGCCGGAGAGTTGCTGGTCCTGCCGGTTGCGACGTTTTTTTTATTTACGTTTCAAAATTATTTATTCTTTTTAATTAAATTTGAATATTTTACTATAACTGTCTGCTGTATATTTTATTCTTTGTACAGTTCTGTTTTTCTTTAAATATAACACTTTTTTCGCAAACAACTTCAAATTTAAAATTAATTTCTTTCAAGTAGTTTAGTAAGCACTTTTCAAACGTCAGTCTGTCTGTTAGAATTGATTCAATAACAGAATAACATGCAATAAAATTATCCATCACAGTTTGTATAATAATGAGTTAGTGAAAATTTAATTAATAAAAACTGTTTACACGAGGGCTCGGAAACGGGTAAAAATTCAAACCAGTTAATATTCAGGTTTCGTTTTTTAACAGGTTAATCAAAGAAACCGGTTCTAATTTAATTTCACACAATCGATTGAAATCGGTGGAGTCTTAATTTTAGTTCTTTTTATGTATTTGCTGCGCGCGCTGCTAATATGCGAGTAAAAGTCACAACTGCACAACAATTTTCTAAAATTGCATGCTTTTTCTTTGAAATTAGCCAAAACTCTTCATATCATAAGTACCTAAGCAATGTTTATTCCTAAAATTAAGTTTTTCTATTTAAACATCTTGATTTATACGTATCTATTTGCCAAAATTTTGATGTGTATGCCTATGTTATTCTCTGATCGCTAAACTACCAAATAATAAAATCACTTGCACTGTGAAAACGAAATCAGACCTACTACCCAGGTACTTTTTTCCGGGAAAAAGAAGCCTTTGTGTTGTCAGACTATGATCTATTATAATAATTTTAAATAAAAAAAATATTTTTGTAGGTGCCTAAAGAAGATAACATTAAAATTACCGAGAAAATCGTAAAAAAGGGAGGAAAGGAGACTCTAGAAGATAAGAAGGTTGTAGAAAAACGTGAGCGATCAGGTACTTTGGGTGCATTGCCTGTACGAAAGGAAAAAGAAACTCCAAAAAAGGCCACAAAGGAAATAGAAGTTCGCAGAAGCAGCGATGACAGACGCTACAAGAGAGGTGAGATATTTTATTTGATTAAGTTTTGACAATTTCACAGTCACTTTATTAAAGAACGTTGCTAAAATATGTCAAGTGTGCTAGGAAATGTCATTAAGTTTCATCTCAATTAATGTACCTACATTCCTTATATTAATAGTTTGTTTTACCGTAGACCAGGTCATTATATAGTTGATTTGGAAGTGTAGATCTCGAAAACAAAATATTAACACTTAAACGAATAAGTAATACCAACCGTTCAACTATTTATTTATGCCTAAGGCATGGATATTTCGCTGTACTTTAACAAAAATTATATAAAACTTTACTTGATGTCTGGATTGTGCCAAGATAAAACTGCAAAAAAACAGAGCACAAACAACTACAACTACCTATGGCATAGAGTTTCGCGAGTCTGCCGTTATAGCGTATGATTTATTCATGTGGTTGAACGATCGGCTAAACTGCAGTCCGTCACTATAATTTCGTAATAAGTAGGCTTCATCTATCCAATAAGAAAAGTTGTAGTGTCTGTATGACTGCGTATTTAGTAACAATATGAAAGATATTATATATTGAATTCATCGATTCAATATGTTTTTCATCAGCAAATACGAGGAGTGCATCTTTTTGAAAACATGGTCACTATCCATATAAACACAATCAGAAAGTATCTCTAAAAATTGAGATTTTCACATTTTACCCTGAATTATTGATTCTGTAGCGTTAGACATTTTAATTGATAAGAAACAACACAGAAATTGTGCATTATTAAGGGTGGATTGGCGCGGCCCAGCTATGAAAGTACGGGGCGGACAGCTTGTGAGGAGTAATGAATAGCCCCGCCTCAGTGTTGGCTACTTTGTGTGAATGTTTTACCTACGATCAATATTTACAATAAAACCGTTACTGTATTAAACGACCTAATCAGGGGAATGCACGAGTAATATAAAATTGCTCAAATTTATGACAAAACTTAACAAGCAAGCACGTCTTGTAGAAATTTTTAATATTTTGGAAACCGTTTTTGAGATGCTCTCAAACTGCAGTAAGAAATACTTTACCATCTTATTGTTTCGTGATCGTAGTAATTAATGTTGTATCGGTTTAATTTAATTGAAAGTCAGCTATTTGTGCGTTGAACTGGTGCGTTCGCAATAAATGCTCGATGCCCTTTATTAATTTACAAAAACTTCTTGGTTAACATTAAAATAATCATTAATACATATCCGAATTTTATCATCGAACTCAAGACTATACAGAGATGTGTAAATTCCAATATCAAAGTTTATTTAAATTTGAAGTGCAAGACTTAATAATTTTGTTTTTACCACAACAGTTGCAAATGCATTATTCATATTTAGTTCTACATGAAATAAAGACGTTCGCCATAAAATATTAATCTTACAGTCGCAACGCAAATGTATTATTCACATTGGGTCGAAACATAAAATAGAGACGTTGGATTTCATATTAATTCCACAATTATTACAACAAACTTTTAAATTTTATCAAATCACTATATAAAAAAGGTGATACCACTTGCTGTTACATATTAAACATAAATAATTCAACAAACAAAAAGAAATAATTCACATATTGTGACTATGCGATAAATAAAATCATGCCATTTTCTACAGGTAGTATATAATTTAAGGGTTGTATTTTGATTTAAAATTATAAGTCCGCGTTTGTTGTGGAAATAGTTATAATAGATAAATAAAATCATGCCATTTTCTACAGGTAGTATATAATTTAAGGGTTGTATTTTGATTTAAAATTATAAGTCCGCGTTTGTTGTGGAAATAGTTATAATACAACTCTACAAAATCATTATGATCAATTTAGGAAAATAGATATATATTAAGTGACCGAAATTTGCAAATCAGGGGCCTTACTATCGTCGATTAAAACAGTATAATTTTAAGTGGAAGTTAATTTGATATATCTTTACGGCCCTTAAATAAGAATAATTATAATTCTTTAACAAAAGTTCAACACAAAGGGGCTGTTCATAATAAAACTTTTATTTGTTTTTTCGTTACGTATAAATAAAAGTGGTAGTATATTCGTAAATTCCATATAATTATTAGTTTTAAAAGAGTGGTTTTTAGGTATCGCAGCGATTAAGATGTTTGTACAGCGGTGTCATAAAAACAAATATTCTTGTTCTACTTATTTATTTGAAAGATAAAACAGCATTTTAAATATTAATGTGTTAATGCGTAATAGAAGTACTTTCAAAGATTTGATGGGGGTTAGGAAAATAAAACAAAGAAGCCTGTAATCCAATCAAATTTTTTTTTCATTTAAAATAACGTGTAATAGAACATAGGAGAGTGGCCGAATACCCATTCATTGTTAACGTTCTCTATTCCTATAACTGACTTAAGGTGCCATTGGTTAAACATAAAACATGTATGTTAATTTCGACTTGAAACTAATTAGTTTTGATAGTAGTTAAAAACATGTCTTACGTTTCGCTCCATGGTAACAAGTGAGCAGTAGACAATAAAGCTTTTTTTCTTAACAATAGACGTTTTACTTGCAATATCGGTCACGGTAGAAAACTGTTGATCCATCATGTAGTTCCTATAATACATTTAACTTTCTACTGCAGTAAAATTTATTTGACGTTATCACGAAAAATAATTGAATTATTATTATTTAGGATAAATACATTTCACTCCATTTATTCTTACATGTTGCATTATGTAAACAATCTTTCAATTTAAAAAAGAATATCTCTTTATATTTTTAGTTCTCATATTTTGTTTTCTTCTATTTTTAAAACATACTTTTCAATATCACAATAAGACTTTATATTTCAAAAAACGTTCTATTTGTTTTTGCACGAACGTATAATTGGAAGGCCAAAAGACCAAAACCTATGGATCTTCCAATTTCTTCTTAGATTTCATTCTGAGGTTAAACATTGGCACTGATACAATTTTACCAGTGAACAGCTATTATTATCGATTTGTAATATATTATGGTTCTATACTTTGCCACACATAATTCACACGTAATATACATAGATGCCGTTGGCGCGTTTTTTTTTTGGTGAATTTACACTACTTATTTGACAGACTGGTGTTGTAAATGTAAATTAACGTCTAATCCATGTTGGCGTAAAACTGTTGTTCTTTGTGGAGGACAAAACGTCAAATATTGTTAATTCCATACCTATTTTACTGATTTACATTACTTTGAATATGGGTTTGTTAACAGTTAGTAGCATATTAAGTCAACAGTAAACATGATAAGTTACACTAATATTAAATCATTTGAACCTAATTATTTAATACTTTCGTACGTAATCAATAATTAGTTCTGAGATGCTTGAAATTTAACGAAAAAATGGAACGCACCTGTATTTTATATTTTTAAGAAGCGATATTATCTGGAAAAGATGTCGATAGGCAATTCGCTATAGATAAAAAAAATAACAATGTTCTTCTTGATTTGACGATGAAGCTTAGCCGCAATAATTTGCGCGCCATGATCTATTACGATTATAACATTGATTTGACCGAACGATTATTTAACAACAGTTACAATACAATCTGCATAAGAGTTATCTTCTTCTCGGGCAGCAGTTTTTAGGTGGTTTGCTGAATTTAATACTAGTGCTAACCGATAATAAAAAATAGTTTTCTTTACGGAAACCTCAATGCGCGCGTTTTACTTAGTTTTTTAAGGTACCTACTGTTCATAAATGTCGCCAGTTTAATTACATCGACTTTGTAAACAATTAACATTTAGCTTAATTATCGACGACAATCGAATAATTTTGCGTGTTGTAATCATCTTCAAACGAATATGATTCTCAATTTCAGCCCAAAATAGTGCCAGTTGACGATAGGCAACGCGTAGTTTGTAACGAACTAGTATTAGAAAATTGATTCTTATCACTTTAGCAATATGGTTCGTTTTATGAAATGATTATAGTGCGCGTCAATGTCCATAATTTAACCATAGTTTCGATTTTGTATGCGAATAATGAGTAGGCGCGGACGAATTTCGGGTATTTTGTAAGCCATCGCTTAAAAAATAAACCTTGTTTTAGTTGATCGATGGGTGTTATCTGAATTTTTTTTGTTTGTGTCTTCTTTGTATTCTGAGTATAAAAATATTACAATTTCCTTGTAGAACAACGTCTGGATGCAGCTATCACGCGCAGCTGGCAGTCTGTTGGGGAGCGCAAGCGCCGTGGCTCTGCTGATGATGGCCAGGCACATACTATGTACCAACAAACCATACATGGTAAACTCTTGTTAACTCTCTTCATTTTTAATTTCAAGATTACTTATGCCCTAAACCAATTATCAAAATTTATAGACCAAGTATTAAATGTATTCTTGGTATCATTTGCTTATTTGTCTCTTTTAATAGGGATCTAAAGATTTCGTATGGGACTGATTAATTTCGAGCGTTAAATGTTGAAAGTAAGTTGGATATTGTTTATTTTTCTACTGCCGTTACAAATCCAGATTATACTAATGATTATTTTTAAACGTCAATTCTGTCGGTTGTACAATACATTCGGTTTTACCTTTTTAAAAGTCAATTCTGTCTGCTTGTAGAATACCTTCGGTTCCGAAAGAACATTCTACCAAGATGGTGTCAATAAACAACCTAATAAATTTTTGGTAGTTTATAGCACATTGTGAGAACAAATGCAAGGGTCGGTCGAAAAATTACCTACTGGTCATGTATCTAATACCTCTGCTTTAAAGTTGGTGAACTGCCGGAATTTGCGTAGAAGTTTGGAGCTAGTGACACTTTATAAATGATAGTCGTCGAAACACAGTGAATTGATAATTTTTTTTTCAAAAAAACTAACTGTTTATACTATACACACTTAGTTATTATGCATCCGAAATTGGTACCGACCGTTATAAGTGTAATATATATCCCGGTTAGCATCCTTAAATCATTGCTAATTTATATCAATATTTTAATTCGGGAACACAAGTGGTGCGATGTCACAAGTGTAACTTGGTTGTAGATCAATAATATGTACTCATAATAAAAGAGGACTCTAAGTTCAGCCCTGTGGGACACCATCTAAGGCAGATAGACGCTGCCTCTTCGTTTACAGACAGATAAAAAGATTTTGAAAATTGTGCGCAGTGCGGTATACCTTATCAAATACTAGCGGTTGCCCGCGACTTCGTACGAGCTCATTTTGGGTTATAAAAAATTATGTCCGAAAATAAAAGAACATTCTTTAGGGTGGACCACTCTTATCACCATATTTCCTATTTTCAGAAATACTGGATATACGCACAAGATTTTATAAGAATCGGTCAAGTAGTTTCGGAGGAGTTTTGTCACAAACACCCACGATACGACAAGTTATTATATATTCAAAACTTGGCCGTACTTATTCGTAGTACCTTTGTATGCATTATTTATCATTCTCATGGGCGATACATGCAATATCATGAAATATAAAGCCTTGACTTTGTATATTTGTGGATACTTTCCTATTATTAATTATTAATCTTTTTCATGATCGATAGGTACTTCTGGGGTGAGTCGCAGACCGGCTTTGTTTGACATCTTCAAATCGCGGTCTCGCGGGGACGCTAAAAAACAGCCTTCCATTATACAGCAAGTCAGGGCTGCTGTGCAGGTAACTATATCCGTAATATGTTTTAACGACCATACTGGCACAGTGGTAAGAGCTATATAATATGTGGTGGGTTCGATCCTCCACGGGGATGCTATTTGGAAATTTATAATTTCTGAATAACTTGGTTAGATCTGGTCTGGCGGTGATAGCGCAGCGCAGCGGTGATAGCGCAGCGCAGCGGTGATAGCGCAGCGCAGCGGTGATAGCGCAGCGCAGCGGTGATAGCGAGTAGGAGCTCGAATTAACTTTCGAGGGGCAGAGTTCGACGGCACACACCTCTTAACTTTTTTAAGTTATGTGCGTTTTAAGTAATTAAAATATCACTCGCTTCAACGGCGAAGGAAAACATCTTTAAGAAACCTGCATGCCTGAGAGTAACTACAAAATGTTCTCAAAGGTGTGTGGAGTCCACCAATCTTACCACCAGGTGAGATTGCATTCAGAAGCTAACTTGTAGTGGCTGAAAATAAGATAGGTATTTAGATAAATCTATCTGTAGTCTAAGGTTGTAGCTGGCTAACCTGTTAGGGAGTAGGTATGGCAGTTATATTAAACCTATACTCCTAATCGGCGTCATCGTACAGGAACGCTAAATCGCTTATCGGCACATCTTTGTCGCGTGGTAGTAACGTGGTAACACACATATCGGTAAGTAGCCACAGCCGAAGCCGACCAGACCGGAGAAAATTCAGAAATTATAAATTCCCAAATCGCTCCTCCGTAGAATCGAATCTGGTACCTCCAAGTTGAAACCACAGCGCTCACAGCCATCCACAAATCCGAATTAGTGTCTTGTAATTTACGGCTGCGGCTGATTAGTTATGTTTATGTTTACCTAGTTTAAATAATAACTACTTCGTTTGTCTGTATAGGTAAATATTTATGTGATTTCAGCAAACACTAAATCTCACCGAAGAATGTTGTTATTATTGTAACAGCTATATTCAGTTTACTATGTGCAATTCGAAATCGTTTCGCTTGCCAATAAACACCTGTAGCCTAAAGCCTGATTTACATTTACATAGTTAAGTTGCGAGTTTAGTATAAACGCTGGCAACTTAATATCAGTAAGTAGCAAGTTGTGTCCAAATTCTATACAGCCGAATCCGATGACTCCAAAGTTCTTAAATGAAATTAAAATAATACGTGCTTATCAATATAATACAAATCGCTACCGGAACACGCCACACACACACTCGTAGCTTTACAGCGTCATCTATGTGCCTATTTAAATAAAGAAATATTTGATTTTGATATATTTACCAACAGGAAATTTTGCTGTCGGTGTGTGCGAGACGTGCTAGGGGGGTGGGCGCGAAAAAAGAAACGTGCCTCCAAATTTTTGTACTTTTTTTGGTAAACCTACTACTTAACTGGCAATTTTCTGTCCATACCGCGATAAGGATTTAACTCGCCGATTTTGAAAGTAAACTAGTTATGTAACTAATGCAAATGTTTATTTTATTTAATTATTTAACTCTTTATTTGTACACCACTATGGAGTTAGGAAAATAAAAAAAAAAACAATAGAAGTACAAAGACAAGTAGAATACAAAAGGCGACGAAGGTGTAAATGTTTTTTGCAAAATGAATAAGTCAGCAATAATATTGCGTTATATCTGTTATTAAAAACATCTGTCATTTTAGGTCTTGATTTAATCGTAATACAATTTGCTGGTACAAGAGAAAAAGCTTTGGAACAAAAGGTCTATTATTATATACGATATCCCATCAATTATCAACCTTCAACTTTAGCGATATATAATCAACCTTCAAAGAACTATGGTCCTATTTATGCAATCCTGGTTGGTCTAGTTTATATATTCATAGATATAGCACGAAACGAAACTCCTCAACGGAGAAGGGCTAATCAGAACAGTAGCTCAGTAAAAAGTTTATCATTACGCGCGGTTGGTGGGTTTGAGCTATTATAAAATTGTTTTTACATGTTGGATATAATTACCGGGCCCGACCGCGTAACGTGCTCTCCGAGGCACGGTAGTACTGATTATAACTGAATATAACTAGCAAATGCCTTATAGAAACTGAGAAATGAACCTAAACAACAAACAACCCAGAACTGTAGTCTAACAGGCTAAAGCTTCCAAAAGAGGCAGAGAAAGTATTTATTAAAATATGATACATACGTGTAATAACAATAAATAATATAGATATAATATGAATGTTTTATTTTTATATGTGCGTACATCTATTGTTTCACTGTGTTGGCGATTGTTGACGCCCTCTGGTGCGTAACGATCTTAGAGTAACAGCTATTCTAAGGTAATGACAAAACACGGCACTTTATTGTGAATCCGACAATAGTTGTATGATTCATAAATGTTGGTAGTAATTAAAAAAAACGTATTATTTTAATTACTACCAACTATTGAGGGTACTAACCCTCAATATTAGAAAATGTCACCAGCTCTGTTTAATTTATAATCACGTCACGAAGTGTTAATAATAAAACAATAATGCCTCTGTTTAAAACGTTACATGACTTTTTTGCACACTATTTCACGGTATGTACCCGAAAATATTAAAATTTGCAGGTGTGTCTTTCTCGTGGCATATCATATAAGAATTGGTAAACAATCAAACTTCAAATATTTCCATTCCAAATTATTCATATAATTCAATGTTTATAACGAAATACCTATAAGTTTTGTGTTTATTATATCACTATAAAGCATTATATTAAGTAAATAACAAGCAGCGGCAAGTGATGTGTCAATTATTGGTCAATTGAAAATATAAGTGATGTTTGTTGATTAATTTAGCTAAACTATGATAGGTACATTTATAAATTGGTGCTCTGGTTGGTATTGTTTGCTAGGTGCTGAGATTTCTCATAATGTCAAGTAAAATAAATAGTAAGTAAATTTCGGACAAAACCCGATAAAGCATACAAAAATAAACTAAAACTGTACCTGTATTTTTGAAGCTTAAAAGTTTATTAATTATCTGAGGATTATTAATATGAAGCCAAAGAGGTATCGACAACTCTTGGAGATCATGTCTTTTTTGTGAGAATAATTGCGTCATAAATTTTGTGGTATGACTTAGAATCGGGATTTCCATAAATCGATTACGTTTCGTGTGCATAATCATTATCTTGCTTTGCAAATACAAGTATTTTTTTGGCTTAAGACCCGCTGAAGCCATCAAGCTGAAGCCATCAACAGTTCTTTATGCCCGCTAAGTTCCAAACCTCGGCCTTAGCTCTTTTAAACAATGAATGTTATATTTATACATAACATATATTTATATATGTTATATTATTCTATTTAATTATTTATGTATATAATATATATATATTTTATATAGAATTGCGATTTCCCGTCTCTCATTGCCTTATTCCAATAGTTAAGGTAGCCTGGAAGAGATCACTTTTAGTGATAAGGCCGCCTTTTGCATATAATTTATGTTACTGTAAGTGTTCCTGTGTGTGTTTCCTTTATTATGCAATAAAGTTGTTTAAATAAAATAAAATAAATATGTTTTTGTTCTTATTAAACCGTGTTTTACATTTACTTATCTTTGAATTCTTAACTTTTGCTCGAACTATTTGTTCACAAAATTGACTCTGCTAATTTTAAAATGAAGAGATAGAGATTTCTGGCATGATTGTTCAAAACTGAGTTTTCAAAGAAGGATATTATATTCCGCAAAGCCCAATACTTTTGTGTCAAATAATATTACAAATAAGTACTAGTTACCTAGTCCCGCTAGCTGAATTGACTTTAGCACATTGTACATCCAGTCATTCCTAACAATAGATATACATACTTCATAAACAATAGATATATGAGAGAAGATAATAAATGTTTCACGTAAATGCTTAGGCAACCGTAGGACGTGTCTCGAACGGGTTAAGCCGTTTGTGTAACGTTTTATTTTTTAGGCGCAGTATTAGATTTGTCTGTGAAAAAGGGCACGTTTTATTTTGCATGACGTTTATAATTTAGGTGCAACATTAGTTTTACTGTAAAACAAGGCATGTCTTAAGTTCTAAATTTTAAAAGAAGTCATAGTATTATATTTGAGGGCTGATTTTATAAAACTTACCGTTTATAATTTAAGTGCTGCAGTTAACATTTCTGTAAAACTAGCCATTTTTTACTTCCAGTGACTCGTTGTATTTTATTTTAAGCGCAGTAAGTTGAAATTTTAGGTGCAATTTTAGATTTGTCTGTCGACATACTATTATTATTTTAATTTCTGTTTCTCTATTGATGTAAATTGATGATGTATTATTTTACTCTTCCGCAGAATATAACTAAATCGAATGCGTCGACCAGAGAATCAACTAAATCCGAATCATCGAAGTCCGATGTAGGCACCAGTTCGAGCGGTGGCGCGTTGTCCCCTGAGGCAAAGGATGGATCAGCTCACGAGATTGTCGACGTAGTAAGCGAGGTAAAAATCCAGATATTTTTCCAGTTAAATGGCGAACTAATAAATAATTTGGTTACCAGCCAATATTGTACTATTATTATAAGCAAAATGCTAAATCCAATGACTCCAAATCAATTGCAAACACAATTTTTTACCAAAACGACAAATGTAACAGATACTTATGAACACAAAATTAAGAACATACAGAAACCGTGTACAAGACTAATATTGAACCATAAAAAACCACTCCACTTTAGTAGTGTTTCTGGAACAGATGGTTAGGCACCTTATTCCATTTAGCAATATGCTATATGATATAATTATTTTTTTATTTTTTGTCTTAGTTAAAATATGAAGAAATTCTTTAATACGATTTTTACTAATATGTAACTATTTGTAGGCTCACTGCTTGAATAATATTGCACGCCTGAAATGGCAAGCTGTAAGCCTCAAAGAGGTTGATGGAGTTAAAATTGAAGGGGCGTAGAGGCCGAGGACGACCTAGGGGTCGGTGGATTGATGGAACTGAGAGGGATATAAGGGTTATGAGAGTTCGGAGCTGGAAATGAGCAGCTTCTGACCGCCTCAAATGGAGAACTTTGCTTGGCCAAGCCAAGGCCCACTGTAGAGCTTTGATGATGATGATGTTGATGATGATGATGATGAGTAATCTTCTCCAAGGTGCGTGAAGTCTACTAGTGGTGGACTCCGGCCTGTACCCTTTTCATTCTGAGAGAAGACCCATGCCCAGTAGTGGGCCGCTAATAGGTTGTAGCCGGTTGTAAGCTCTTTTTATCTCATAAGACCATTACATGTACACAGGTTATGCAATAAATGAATTATAACTATAAATTACCTACAATGATTTAAACGTTTACCATAAAATGGGGAAAATGGAAAAAGTTTGTGGGCGAGCAACATTCCGAGAGTTCTGTATGTTCTTCATTCTGTGCTTATGAAGCGTTTTTTTTTTTTGGCATTATTGTGAGTTGATATTGATAACTTGTTAACATCGTCTCAAGGTTGTCTTTGTGTCGGTATTCTACAATATTTATTTCGTTGAGAATGCTTAGCCTCAGGAACTTTTAGATTTAAACACTTATTTCAAATTACACGACATTGAAGGCTAAAGTTTATAAATATAAAGCACCACCCAAACTTATATGCCGCGCATGGGATGAAACGGAAATGGGTCCTACCCAAAGATATAAAAATATCCTATCTTTTCGTCACAGGCATCGGGTCTTATTTCTAAATGCCTTCCTTCGATAAGATAAGAAGGTCAACGGCTCTCAAAACAAGGACCTACTTTGTAACTCCTGGCTGGTACTTACAATCTCTTACTAGGAAACTCAATACCCAGTTTTTAAGTTTAAGTTTCAGTAGTAATATTCAAATCTCATCCGAAATTCACAGGAGAATTATATCGGCAAATAAATGTTACTTTGGACTTTTACCTTATTCGCGATCAAGGTCCTGTAGAGAAGTCGGAATATGCTCGTCTTTAAGACCTTGCTCCGGCCAATACTTCCATATGGCGCTAATTAATGGGTCTTAAGCAAGAAAGACGAAAACGGTCTGCTCATTTTTGAACGAAGGGTGTTGAGACGAGTGTCCGGTGCATTCGGTACAACCGATCGAACTGTACGGACTTTTAAAAGAACCGTAATGCCGCCGTAACCATTAAACTGTTAATGCAATGGGCAGGGCATGTGCAACGTATGGAAGGCACAAGAGCCTCAAAGAGGTTGGTGAAGTTCAAATTGAAGGGGCGTAGAGGCCCAGGACGACCTTGGGGTCGGTGGACTGATGGAGTTGAGAGGGATATAAGGGTTTTGGGAGTTCGGAGCTGGAAATGAGCAGCTTCTGACCGCCTCAAATGGAGATCTTTGCTTAGCCAAGCCAAGGCCCACCAAGGACTGTAGAGCTTTGATGATGATCATGAGTAATTTTCTCCAAGATGCGTGATGTCTACTAGTTGTGGACTACGGCCTGTACCCTTCTCATTCTGAGAGGAGACCCATGCCCAGTAGTGGGCTAGTAATAGCTTGATGATGATACTCGTAGGTTACCGATGTGAAAATTTAAAAGTATTAACATAATAAATGAACAAAAGTCTCTTTGCCTATGTAGTTCTAGCACGCCATGTCGGCGTCATCCTCGCGTCGACCAAGCTCTATGAAAGTTTTCAAGTATAAGTTTCAATAATAATGTAATTGTTTCTTTTACAGAATCTGAATAAATCTAATCCGAATCCAGCGACAAGAGCATTGGCGAAGGAACGCTCAGCTCATCACCGGGTAATTAAATGATATCTTATAAATTTTTTATTAACTATGTATGACTGAACAGTGATACACAGTTCATGAAAGAGTTATAGGTGATTTAGTGTTACCTCTCTCTTGATTGCTTTCGCGGTATAAAAGAATATAATGTGTGGGGTTAGGCTCAAGTGCGTGCCACGAATTAATAAGAATTGTCAGAGAGTCAAATCCTAAAGGTCCGTAAGTTAGTTCTATGAATTGAGTTTTAAATATATTTGTTGTATTAGTATGTATAGTATATGTAATGTATATAATTTGGGTATTGCACTATCCCGTTTCGTGTACCGTGTTTCTTTTAACAAATCTTGTCTGGAGGAGATCGCTGCAAGCGATAAATATGCCTTTGCGCACGTTTTGTTTTATCCTTTTTTTGTTAACCTAGCTTTATATTTGTATGTGCAATAAAGACTTCTTTTTCTTTAATTCTACAGAACCTGAATTTACCAATATCTTAATGTTGTTGTTTCTGAATGTTTTCCTAGATAGTAGTTGAGACAAACATAACAATCAAACAAACAGACACTTTTAAAGTATAAAATTAATATATATACTATTAGCTTTTTTGACCGAGTTATCTTATTAAATCAGTTTTTTTTGCAATAGTTTGATGTCGGTCTTTGAGCACATTCACATACCTATTTGCTCTGATATTTGACGAAGGCACTAACAAAATAGTAAAAAAGTTTTCCCCTCGATTTTAACCACGTGCATTTCCATGAATAATGATAGCCATTTAAAATTTTTCCTGAAAAAGTTTTGGTTGGTTGAAAATGAAAATAAAGAAAAGGTATAATTTTATAAATTTGAAATGCATATAAAAATTTCCAGAGAGTCGCAGGTTCAAATCCTGTCAGTTCCATGCATTTTAAATCTATAAAATTGATAATTCCTGTAAGTGTAGGCAAAAACGCTTATAAAAATTATAAAATTTAAGTCTTCTTTGAACTTTTATAAACTGAATACTATTTGTCAAGTCAAATATATCTTTATTCAAATAGGCACATAGATGGCACTTTTGATGCGTTATTATATACAAAATGTGTACATAGCAGTGAGTAGTGATGGCGATAACTACAATCGTAAACTTAAAACTAAAGCTAAGAGGGTTCCAATCGCGCCCTGGTCTAAGAAGAAGCCCACAACAAACTTAGCCGGGTGTTCTTTTTGTTATCACCATCTCACATTGTCATTAGAAAATATTTAAGAAGCAACCTGGTTAGAGCAATTGTTTACACCCAAGCTTTTTTATCGTTTACGTAATCCTTTATACTATAATAGGACTTTTCTATAAGCTTTCGCTTAATACAAACTTTGAACTTCTTTAGTGACATCCCCAAGATATCAACCGGTAATTTATTGTAAAATTGTATACAATTTCCTTTAAATGAATTGCTTATTTTGTGTAGTCTAGTGTACTGCACTGCAAGTTTATTTTTGCTTCTAACGTTCAAATTATTGCAGTCACATTTTCTTTTAAATTTTGATATATTTTTGTGAACATACATTAAATTTTCAAATATGTATTGGCTATAGAGTGTCATTATTTTAACATCTTTAAATTTATCTTTCAATGACTCTCAGATCGCACGAACAGCCTTCTTCTGCAGCACGAAAATAGTGCCAATATCAGCAGCATTACCCCATAGTAAAATTCCATATGACATAATGCTGTGAAAGTAACTAAAATAGACTAGCCTAGCAGTTTCTATGTCTGTCAGGTGGCGTATCTTCTTTACTGCATAGGCAGCAGAACTAAGCCTGTTCGATAAATTATTTACATGAGGGCCCCATTGAAGTTTAGCATCTAACGTTATTCCTAGAAATACTGTTGTATCCACCGGATTCAATTCCTCATTATTAAGTAGTATAGTGGTTTTTACATGTTTAACATTTGGTAATGTGAATTTTATGCACTTAGTTTTATTTTCATTTAAAACCAAATTATTAGCTTCAAACCATTGTACTACTTTAGCGAGATAGTTGTTTACATCGTCTAAAGCTAATTCACGTCTCTTAATTTTGAACATAAGTGATGTATCATCAGCAAACAATACTATCCCGTGATTGTCCTTAACAAGGTAAGGCAGGTCATTAATGTAAATAAGGAATAGAAAAGGTCCTAATATAGACCGCTTTCCATTAACGTCTACCATTTGCACCCTATCACGCAAGTAGTAACTAATCAAGTCGAGAGCTACACCCTGAATTCCATAGTGGTGTAGTTTTCTGACTAACGTTTCATGTACAACACAATCAAACGCCTTAGACAAATCACAGAACACACCAAGTGCATCATGTGACTCCTCCCAAGCTTCAAATATATTATGTATTAGCTCAACACCAGCGTCGATAGTTGAGCGACCCCGTGTAAAACCAAATTGTTTAACGTGGAGTAAATCATACTTATGAAAATAGGCAAGTAACTGATTTAAAATAAGTTTTTCAAAAATTTTACTGAAAGTGGGCAGTACTGATATTGGTCTGAAGTTAGTGGGGTCAGAAGTACTACCCGATTTAAACAAAGGAACTATTTTACTATGTTTCATTAAGTCAGGAAACACACCACAATCTATACAGTTATTAAATATTAATGCTAAATCGGGTGCAACGATATCAATTAGTGATTTGAGAACTTCAACGGAAATGCCCCACAAGTCACTTGTTTTTTTATTATTTAATAATTTAAAGGCTTTAATAACGTCAGAGCCACTAACATGGCTGAATTTAAAAGCGTTTTTACACTCGGGCACGTTATTCTTCAATAGAGAGAGAGCAATATCTGGATAAGAGTTCAATGATTTAGTGGTGGAGATAGGAATGTTAGTAAAAAAGATTTCAAAAGCAGTAGCCACCTCGAAATCAGATGTTAAGTCTTTATTATCTACATTAAGTTTAAAGTTATTATGCCGCGGTGGTACTCTTCCCGTCTCCTCATTAATTATTTTCCAAGTAGTTTTGATTACGTTATTGCTATTTTTTATTTTATTCTGTATGTATCCGGACTTTTCCAAGAAGCAATCGCGTTTAAAACTACTGGAACATAATTTAACACAATCTCTAAACTCAGCATCAGTATTGTATTGACGTTCTGCATAAAGTTCGTACATTTTTTGCCTACTCTTATGCAGTTCAATTAATGCCCAATCACTAAAAACTAAAGCATCAGTCACCACAACCGACTTACTAGTGAATATAGAATTAAATAGTCGTTGAAACGTGTTGAAAAAACAGCTGTACATCTCATCATTCGGACTTGTCCCTGATTGTAAGAACGGGAGGTCTTTGACGAGGCTAGTTCTCATTTTCTCTATGCGGTTTGATGTCACTGGTACAAAAGTAATTTTATGTTTGGAGACATTTTTCTTCACATTTTCAAATTGAATTAATTGACCACAATGATAAGAATCTAATTTATTAATTATGTGTTTACTTATTGGAATTATATTCGTAAAAATGTTATCCAAACATGTGGCGCTAGTGGCAGTAATTCTTGTTGGTTCCATGAACATATTTGTAAGATTGTATGTTTTAAATAAATTGAATAAATTAACACTTAAACAATTACGTTCTAAGATGTTTACATTAAAGTCTCCGCAAACTATTAACTTTTTATTTGACTTTGTAATTTTAAATAACACTTCATCCATTACCTTTTCAAAAAGTTCAAAGTTAGACAAGGGTGGTCTATATACAGTGACAATTATTAATTGCTCTAATTCGACCGAGGCTAGCTCTATTGTCCGTTCAACAGACAGGCTCACAATATCATTTCTGTTTTTAAATTTTAAATTTTTATTTAATAGTATTAAAGAGCCTCCATGAATTGCAGTAACTCTGGTGAACGAACTACCAACCTGGTGGTTACCAAAATTAAACAAGTATTCATGAGTCTTCAACCAGTGTTCAGTTATACATAAAATATTAATGTTGAAATCATTCAAAAATAATTCAATCTCTAATTTATTTAACTAATACCTGTTGGCTGTCGGGTAAGCAGTGATAGCTTAGTGAATAGGGCTTCGGCCTCCCATTTGTGTTTACCAAGTTTTATCCCCGGCACCTCTTAACTTTTTGGAGTTAGGTGGGTTTTTGATTTAAGAAATTTATATTTAGATTATATTTATTTCACATAGTTTGCTATTCTGTAGGTACATGAGACCCTGTCTAACATAATTATTTATTTTTCTTTATTCATGGTTACACTAAAAGATTACAATATTATAATCCCTATCCCTACTAATATTATATATTATATTAAATTATAAATTATAAATGTCAATGCAAGTTTGTTTGTTACGCTTTCACGCAGAAACGACTTAACCGCTCCTCATGAAACTTTGTTCATACACATATTCTCGAAAGTCTTAGAAGTAATATAGGATACTTTTTATCCCGACATTAAGCTCTGTTCATTTGGGAGAGGGGATGAGTGTTTGACGATTTTACACCATAACTCCGACAAATTATAACCGATTTAAATAATTATTTTTGTACTATAGAGGTTATAACATTTGTGTTTAATTTTGCCCAAACTGTGGTTTGAGATAGAGAACAGAACTCCTCAGCGGACAGCAGCAAACCCCTCATAACCCCTCATTTAAGGCTTAGCGATACTGAATACTTTTTTTTTTAGATCTCCAACTAAATTTAATGCTACACCAAAAAACAAAATCAAACGCAGACGAAGTCGCGGGCAACAGCTAGTATTAAATAATTACATGTTATACAAAACAGAATTATTAAATTGAATTAAAATTAAAATGTCAGTCATACATAGTAATATTTGTGATAGGTATGTCAAAAGTTATTGCTAATCGTCAGATTGAAATTATTTAATTTTATATAACACTTAAAATACGAATAATTTAAAATATCACTTGCTTTAATATAAAGGTTAAGGGAAACATCGTGAGAAAACTTGTATGTCCGAGAGGTGTGTGAAGTCTACCAAGCGTGGTGGGCTATGGCCTGTACCCTTCTCATTCTAGGGGGAACTCAATGCCCAATGGGCTGGTAATACGTTGAGGATGATATGTGTAAAAATATAAAAGTATAAAAATATAAAGCATAATAAAGTAATAAACTTCTCTTTGCCCATTCAGTACTATCACACCGTGTCGGCGTCATCCTCTCGTCGACCAAGCGCTATGGCCAAAGTGATGGACATATTCCGCGGCCGGGCGTCCGTTCCGGCCCCGTCTAACGAAGCTCCCGAAAGGCGAAAATCGGTAAGTTTTATACTTATACTGTAATGAGAACGGAGCTACACTGACGAGATAATAAACCAAGGGTTCGTGTTGTATATCACTATAATATAAAAGTTAACCTATGTGTACAAAAGAGTTAAACAGTTGAAATACGAAGTAACGACTAAATAATTTTGAATAAAATAACACAAACGCTAATTTAGTTCTTGTAATTGGATGTTCGTAATATTTTTTATATGTTTTTTTCTTTCAACAAATTATATTTACTAAATTACCGTTAGCGTTCCATTATTAAAAAATTGTTAAGTTAATGTAACACAAGGAAACGGCGCCTATATATCAAAGCCGGCCACACATGAATTCACATATTTATTGGAAGCCGCCGCATGTAGATGGGAACCTTTGGTATGTACAGTGCTGAGAGATAGGTTCTTGAGTGTACTAAATAAAATACAAGTATCAAGTTTAAACAGGCAAGCAAAGCCTCAAGAGCCTTAGTTTAATGGGTAGGTCGTTAATTAAACTTGTTAAATTTACCGTAAAATAAGTTAAAATTTTAGTCGCTAGTTGTCTGTGTTGGTGAGAGTAAAATCTCTCTTAGGTGTGTCTAGATAGCGCTAGTGTACATAGATAGCACTGGTATTCATAGATAGCACTGGTATTCATAGATGGCGTTATGGTATTTTTGTTGTGCATAGCCGATTTAGGGACAAAACATATGATCCGTTCATCATAACTTGACGTGTGAACTGTATGAAGATGCAAACGTGAACTTTTTTCGTTGTCTGTGGCCGGTATTGGGCTATAAATATACCAGCATCGTATAGAGGGCACTAGTATGTTTTAATTTCGTTTCATGTTTAACACACAGATGGCGTTACACGATGTACCTACTTAATTTTCCAAGGTGCTAAGGTAATAAAATTTCTTGTGGACGAAAATTATACAGCTTACTTACTCGCTTATAGTCCTTAGGTTGTTTGGAAAATTTTTGAAGCTGTGACTAGATGGCGTTAGTTTGTTAACCATCATATTTTAATGTTTCACCTTGTACGTAGATGGAAATACATAGCATTCTGAAGATTCTTGTATATCATGATTGCTGGTATGTCGAAATTTAGATATAACTATTGGAAATACATGCTTGATGTGGCTGTACCACTTGCCAACTGACCATCTTAGTTTATAAGCAAAAAATTAGGGTAGATTGTTTTTGGTAAATTTACTGAATACTTACTTACCTACATAAAAATCTGAAAATATAAAAATAGACTTACTTAGAAATGCCCAAAAAAGCAAACTGAAAATTCGTAAAGAAAAATAACAATAGACTCTAATTCTAAATAAGTATTGGTTTGTGCCGTTTGATCTCCTGTGACACACACACACACACACACCGACACACAATTTTTTTTTTAAATTTTTTATTATTATTTATTTATTTTATTGTGCAAAAAACGGACAAAGAAGTAGTTTAAATTCAATTAATTGTGGAAACAGTTTCAGTAGGTAATTAAGAAAAAAAAACATCTTGAAAAGTCATACAGGCCTAATGTTGGTACCAGCGGAAGTTTTGTTTATTGTCATATTGAGCACTATTATTAAACGTTTATTAATTTTATTTTGGTACAAAAACTTTGTTCTAGTAGCGGAAACCTTTTTTTTTTTTCAAATCCTCATACATTGTTCCAAATAATCGCCTGGTGGCTGGGCCACGGGAACGCCTTCGCACACATCCGCGACAGACTTGGGAAAATTAATAATATTATTCTTTATCAGAACTTACATACTTAAACGTAAAAAAATAATCATTTTAGAAGAGGAAGATGAAATACAAAGGTGACTGAATAAGTAATAGAAAGGCCAAACTGAATTAAAATTCAAATGGTTATCTTTAAAACATCTCCAGACATGTCTGACACGAAATAATCTAAATAAAGATAGGTATTCAGTACCTTGCCTCTGACTATTGTTATTTAAATCTTTGATCTTTTCTTTTGTATTTCATAAATGTGCTAACAATAGTTATTTAAGTAGAGTTCAAGGTATTGATTTTGCAGTGAAATGTTAGGGCTACGTCGCATTGCTTGCAATAGGAAGCAAAAATTTGCTAAGTTTCTATCGCATTTCATTTATAATAGCATGGGCAGTAAATCAAATTCACCTATTTTGTTAACTTTCCCATTACGTTATTTATTTTTGCGTACTAAAAAAGGGTTCATTAAAAAATAGCAGAAAGCTTTCGGCCTTGTAGTTCCTTTTATTAAAACTAACAACTTTTGTTCTACGACTTTTCAAAATTCATTATTAATTTATTTCATGAAAAAACAAAAGTAAATCATTTTATATTGGACTTAACAATTATTCATTGTAAAGTCAACATCTATGAAACGTGCGTAGAGGGTACATTGCCGAAGATCTGTTTGGTGCGGAGTATAAGGATCAAAGAAATTATAAATAACACCATACAGATTCTTCTGCTTTTCGCGGAGTATAGCAAATTAAGCTTAATTTTCATAATAAATCATTTTATTTCTGTAAAGTGACGCATAGTAGGGTTAGTGACCGTACGATGCTCGTGCGATGCAAGTGCTCTGGCCAGGCGTCCCAGGTATCTGCACTGGTCCGTAGAGAGGGATTTACAGCTAAGACCCTCCATGCTGCTCCTTTGGTTTACGGGCTAAGAAATTAAGTATAATTACTATCTAGATGCGGAAAGGTATAAAATGTTTAACACGCGTGAACTCAAATACTGATTTTTAATAGAAAATGTTCTGACTCAAATTGTAGGCAAATATGTGCTTCGAGTTCGTAGAATTTCACTTAACTGCCTCCTGCGACCCGGGTTTAAGTTTTTAAGTAAACAAATGTGACGCGTGTGATATGGTAATCTATCAAATTTGTATGGACTGGTCAAATCACGTTTGATCGCCTATATTGAATAACAGATTTACGCAAACGCCGATGTGACGTTTGATTGATTACTTGCAACTTACACTATAGGCACTGAACTCATTTTGCTGACATTTTTTTCCTGGTTTTGTACACTCTGTACCGTCCCTTCTGCTAGTCTGCCATTGCATTGATGTTTTTTTTATATACACTGCGGTTTCGAAATATACAGAACACTAATTATATTATTTATCTATAACATTTTAATTGGATCTCTCTTAACTCAATTTGTGGCATAAAAATTGAAATGCATTTCGCATCCAGTGCAGTTAATATTTCAAAGCAATAGAGAATTTGGGCTCTTAGTAAAAAGTTTGATGTTAAAAATTCGCTAAACAATAATTCACACTTAACTATGATTGCTAATTTTATAAAATTACAAGTTTATATATTTATATAGATTGATTATGTTCACATGAAATTGCAAATGGAAAGTCGGTACTAAATTTTTTTTTTGTTTTTTGAGTTAATTACATTCTTTAGCATTTAGTATACTTAGAGCTTTATACCGGGCCTATAGACTTACTACAATAAAAAAGATGTACACCTAACACATAAGACGTAGCTTCTTTGTAAGATTATTGGTCATATACTTACACATACTACCTAAGCAAGTCATTAGGTAACCAGATAATCGACTTCACTCATAAATTATTATTGTTAATAAATAGAGGTTAAGTCATACGGAAAATAACATGATATTCTTAATAGTGTATTGTCAGACAAAATAAACTGAACAATAAGGTCATGAAACAAACAATCGTCGCGGGCGGTTTAGCTCGAAAGCAGAACGTGCCTTGATACACAATTGTCTTACTATTGAACAAAAATCGCCACTATCACGCCGGACTGCTCCCGCCTTCAGTGTGTATAGCGCTTATCAATTCATGTCTGCTTAAACTGAAACGTGTTTTGAAACTGTACACTGAACAGACTGAGGGATTTCGGTTCATTGAATTGAGTATCTTCGTGGGCACATCTTGTTCTGCCTCTTGGGTTCGTATCGGAACAAAGCCTCGGATATAAGCGTGTGCGCTCCGGCATTGCATAACAAACGATCGTCTCGTGACAACGTTGTTATCTCTCAGTACTGAAAGAGATGTCATCGCGTTTAAACTCTGTCACTAGAACGAAAATGTGCGATTTAAGTCTCCACTCGTAGATAAGTCGTAAACCGATGCTTTAAAGTGCGAATGGGGCGCGATGGCAAATTACTTCAGATGGAAGAAGGGGAAACGGGATGAGGATGTGTTTTATTCAGAAAAACCCCGTAGCCGCTCACTGGACCCGCGCTCTTTGGAACTAAGTGGAGTCAGGCTAGTTGCCCAGAACAGTCAACCGCAACAACAACAGGTATATACGTTCATTTGTAACTGCAAAGCTTTATGGCTACTACATATACTTGTAGTATAAAGCAGAAGAGTTTATACGATCGGGCACTCTTACCTCGCGAACCTCTAGCCAGATTTGAATCCTTAAATCGTTTAGTGTTAGGTTTTAGACTATATTGTTCTATTTAACACGCCGCTAAAACAAGTTTCATATGTTTCTGAAATCAACCAAACATTACATATTCAGTTGTGTATCAAAAGCTAAATGTTGTTAATCAAAATGGAAAGAAAGTTAGGTTAGGTACTTGTTGCTTCACGCTTAGCACGATTTAAGAAATAAAAGTATTGTTCCTTAATAAACCTTTCATTATTCTGATGTCGTAAAATATATTCGTAAACTTTGATAAACTATACAAAATTATTGTATTAAAATGTATGTCAAAATTCCGTGTCAATGTTCAGTATGTTTGTCCGCGCGGGACGAATTTATTTTAATCTGTTTGAATCGTCTACCTAAGTTCGAAATTTCATTCAAATCATTTTGCTTTAGTAATAAACATCCACGCACCTTTACCAATTTTCACGTTTATTATTTAATCCATAATTTTATCTATTTGTTTTTGTTATTTTGTGAGCCTAAAAGTATTATGTTAATTTTTTGGTGCTATGGTGGTCTTGATTGGTTCCGTCTAATTGCCATATTTTTAGGGTTAAGCTGGATAAGCTTTAAAAAGCTATGGAGTAAAAACATTGGTTCTGCACAATAAGCGTAGCATAATATACATCGATCTTAACTTTCTTGTTCAAAAACAATAAGTTCAGCGCCAGCGCTCCTTGAAACTAATTTTTTTTCTACGCCACGTAACTTTGAAAAATAAAATATAATCATGCTTGGTGAGAGAAACTCATAATTTTTCACATCAATCAGTTCATTTTATATAGTCATAATTTCATCCAATAATACTTTAGAAACAGCGGTATCTATGTAGGTACACTTCGCAACAGAATCCATTCACTAATGTTTTGTTATTGAAACAATCAAAATCAATTCCATTGAAGATAAATATTAAGTACTGATATATGCGTGATAAATAGGTACAGTATAACATGTGATACATTTTCCAGTTTTCAAAACTAAAATTATAAAACAAAACTCATCACAATTTGTAATGAGTTTTGTTTTATAAATGTAATTTTTATAAAAAAGCGGTGATAGCCTAGTGTGTAAATGCTTCCTTTTATGGAACCAAGTTCGATCATCGCCACGCTTCTCTAATTTTTCGAGGCTATGTGAGTTTCAAGCAATTAAATATCACTACTTGTTTCCTATATTGTTGTAGAACAGTGTAGGAAAGCATCCTGAGTAAACCTGCATGCGTGAAAGTTCTCCATGTTTTCAAGCGCGTGTCAAATCTACCAATCTGAACTTAGCGTGGTGTACTACCACATAAACCTTCCGTTCTAAGAAAAGACTTGATGATGATGATTTTATGTTAGTGATGATGATGATGATGATGATGATGATGATGTTTTATAAAATGGACTCAAATTAAAGGATTATAATGTGAGCTTTATGCAAGTAGTTTATAAGTCCACTAGTTCTAATTTCACAAAAAATAATCTCCCAGGTCTGCGAAGTGAAAAATATAAAATAAATGGGTTATATAAATGATGAAAACATGAAAAATACCTCAGAAGAAACTATTTTACGTCCGTAACTCTGGTTCTACGGATCTCTTCATACCTGATTTGATCACGTAGTGATGCTCCGAGCATATATAGCCACCTCTGAGCCTTCTGATGAGACCAATCAGCGACATAGTTTATCTACTCATATATCTTGATATCAGCATCAGGGTATATAACCATTGCCCTTTACAGCATGTTGTTGTCTATAAGTAAGGTTACCAATCCACGCGGTTCTTAAACCGAGGCGAGTAGCTAGTTATAAATGTACATAAAAAAATAGGTAAATATGTAATCTAAGATTGACGGTGACCGCTTATCTATTTTATCAATGATCTTGATGGATGAATACTTTAACTACGGTATATATATCGACCAATGCTTAGCATTTTGTTGATATTGTACCTTATTATATAGACTGGAAGTAAATATTTACTTACGTTTTTTTTCTTTTGACTGCAATGTCACCTGCTGTGGCGTGCATACAGGTTCAGAAGTGAGGCAGTCTCCAGAGTTATAAAAAAACTTGAAGATAGACATTGTAAGATTTAATAAAATTTTACCCTTAAGTATTTATAACTCGTACTGGAGACTTTCTTCATTTTATATCATCTGCATACTCTGTGCACTGCATACAGGGCATGCATAGGTTACGCACAGGACATGGACTATAAAATGGGAAAAATCTCCAGTAGGAACGAGTTATAAAAATTGAGGGTTGGCATAGTACGAGTAGTAAAAAGCCTATTCTTCAGTTGTAATTACTTGTACGGGAGATTATTTTTCTATTTATATCATCTGCCTGCTTAGAGCCCTATAATTAATATTTTGAACTCAATACAAATCGGTTTCTATGCTACATCGTCTCTGAAAGTTAAATCGCTAAAATGGCCGCAAACTGTGTGGCTGGTATATTAATTTAATTCAGAAATTAAAACTTATCCCAGCGGATTGGTATAATTAATTAAAACGCTGAAGTGGCGTGCGGCCGCATAATATCTGACTAGTACCGTCTAATAATTTGGAAGAACTGACGAACTTATCGTGCACAGATGGCATATTATAATAACCTTACATATTAAAGCAGACTTGGCAGTAGATGTCCTGTCATGAAAATAAAAAGTCACGACCGGGTGGCGCTGTATTCAGCCTATCGGATGCACTTGTGTGTGAATACTTTTGACGATCTCCCTGGCGCAACGGTGAGCGCTGTGAATTTAAGTAGGAGGTCCCAGGTTCGGTTCCCGGTAGGGGCAATTTGGGAATTAATAATTTACTATTTTTTCCGGTCTGGTCTGGTTCGAGGCTTTGGCCGTGGCTAGTTACCCGAGGAAGACGTGCCGCTAAGCGATTAGGGGATTAACAGGTTAGCCCGCTATCATCTTAGACTGCATCATCACTTACCACCACGTGAGATTGCAGTCAAGGGCTAACTTGTAGTGGAATAAAAAAAATACAAAAAATTCATCATATCGACATACACGTCATATATAAATATTAGCTTTCACCATGCAATTTTTCCTACGAGAGTTTAAGGATATAATAAAAATATCTGGTTAATAAGTAGAAATGCTAATGTTGTAAAAAAAAAACAAATCAATCTCGCCCTACTACATGAAGACATAAAATATCTAGGTGCTGTGAAAATTGTTTATAGTTGTAGAATTAAAACGTGTTTGCATTCATATTTTATACTGCTGACTAGGGTTGCCAATGCATTTTCCCAGTTCCATTTTCTGTTATTTTTAAGAACGTAGTCTATGTCTAATTTCCCCTGGTAGTTATCTCAATGCAAATGAGTAGCAGCAAAGTGATAATAAAATTATTGACGGGAGGTCCTTCGCAGCGGTGAGCGCTTTGGTCTTGAGGGCCCTTTTAATTTCCGAATTTTCTCTGGTCGGGTCTTTTGGGAGGCTCTCGGCTCTAACTAGGTACCATCCCACCAGCAAAGTCAAAATTAGTTCCGGTACGATGTCGTATAGAGACCGAGCAAAAGTATTGATTATTATGTCATACCTGTATTTCCCCTAACGAATTCGCCCTCTACCATCTTAGACTGTATCATCACTACCATAAGTTGAGATTTCCGTCACGGGCTAACTTGTAGTGGAATACAAAATATATTGGATAGGTTTATAGGAAAATGTTTATTGGAAAAAAAATTCTTTACTTTACACTATTACGTTTACACTATTTATGAGCTTTTATGGTTGACTTATTGGTGTTTGTACATTTTGCAAACGATTTTTGAGCAACTTTTTAACCGACTTAAAATAAAGGTGGAGGGTCTCGATTCGATTGTTTTCTTTAACTATCAGAATGTTCTGAAATTTGGTACACGGTAAACATAATGACAGTACAGCATTAGGCACCATTTAGAGTTCATCAGATAAGGGAGTGAGAGAGAGGCCGTTGTAATTCCGCTATGGACTCGTCAAGTTTGGGCACGAAGTCTTTGATTAAGAGATAAATCAATGTTGGAAAAAAGCAACTGCTGAACCTCCTGACGGCTTCTTCTATTTACAGTTTGCCTTGCAAACCGGTGGTAGAGTCACTTCAAATAGACTGACTACACGATGCAAAAGAGCTTATAGCCTTCTTAAAATATAAATTTTGATTTGGAATTGAATTGGATCTCATTAAATTGTAAAACTGCCTCGTTGATTTATGCCAATTTTCTATATTCAGTCTACCAGTAAAAAATATCCATACAATTTATTTACAGATTACAGATCAATTGAATATATTACCCGGTCGTTAGTGGTTAGCATGTTTAACTACGGATGGGTCTATACAAAGACGTGTCGCTAAGCGATTTAGCGTTCCTGTACGATGTCGTGCAGTAACCGATTAGGGGTATGATTTTTATATATTTACTAGCTGTTGCTCGCGACTTCGTCTGCTTTTGATTTTGTTTTTTGATGTGGCATTAAATTTAGTTGTAGATCTAAAAAAAATTAAAGTATTTAGTGCCGCTAAACCTTAAATGAGGGGTTTGCTGCTGTCCGCTGAGGAGTTCTGTTCTGTTCTGTCTCTAAATCCAACCATTTTGGGCAAAATTAAACACATATTATAACCTCTATAGTACAAAAATAATTATTTAAATCGGTTATAATTTATCGGAGTTATTGTGTAAAATCGTCAAACACTCATCCCCTCTCCCAAAGGTTAATGTATCCTATATTACTTCTAACAATTCCAAGAGTATGTATACAAAGTTTCATGAGGATCGGTTTAGTAGTTTTGCGTGAAAGCGTAACAACAAACTCACATTGACATTTATAATATTAGTAGGGATAATAGCTTTATAATAGCTTAGCCCGCTACCAACTAAGACGGCATGATGATGCAGACCCATGTGAAATTGCAGTCTAGGGCAAATATGTAGTGGAATAAAATAAGAGGACTACTGTGCTTAGTCGTGGCACGTTCATAGGCTTAGGTTGAAATGTTAGAAACAGAATATATTTGTTTATGGTGTTGTGAAAACCCTGCCCACATAGTTAAGGCTTCAGTCCTCTTGTTTTCCAAGTGCAACAATGCAATGCGCAGCCATTTGTAAGACAATGGTAGTCATAGTGCCTATTTGTCATAAGTCTATACACATATTAATAGGTTAAGTATACTTGTGGCGAGGCCTTCGCCGAAGATTAGTTTTCTGTCACGTTTGTTTTAAGTTCATTATCTCGACGATAAAAGTTCTTCATCCTATTAGAACCGCAAAAATTGTTTGTTTATGATTACAATTTTTTGTTAAATTTTGTGCGATGCCAGCCAGAGGACTTCCGCCGCCGGATCATTAGGTCATGGGTTCTATACCGGGCTGAAAGTTCTCCGAACCAGCTAAAAGAAAGCACATTAGTGCTATCGGACCGTCGGGCAAAAAAAATAAAATCTAAAAATCTTTGGATTTATACAGAGAAAATTATTGACGCATAAAACCAATGGGGACGGACTGGTAGCGCTTGCAACCAATAAAAACCATGTCCCAGCACGCGCTTCTAATTTTTCTAAGTTATATGTGTTTAAGCATTTCTAATACCACTTGTTTCGGTGGTAACGGAAAACATCGTGAGGAAACCTGCATGCCTAAGAGTTCTCTATAACGTTCTCAATGGCGTGTGGAGTCCATCAATCCGCATTGGGCTAGCTTGGCCTTAACAACCTACTCAAGCTGAAAGGAGACCCGTGTCCTGTAGTGTGCCAGTAATGGGTTGTCATGATAATGAAGTGAAAATAAACGTTCAAGCCCGACAATTCGCAATTGAGGGGGTATCGTCCAAACTATGCTTCAGACCGAACTTGAGAAACTAGTAACTTAATACCCCTTGACGTTCTACAAATAAGGATTATAATTCTAAAACAAGAATCTCAACAATATTATTATTATTTAATTTTTAATTTTTAATTTATAATGGACAACCAATGGGTCATAGTAAATGTTCAACAACAATTTACAGGTTATTACGGTATGCATTAAAATGTTTAACGTCATTCCTATAAATTGTTTAAAGTTAATTATTAGTCTGTTAATATATCCCTTTAAAATTAAAAACATAAAATTAATAAAAGCTCAGTTACAATGAATAATTTAATTTAGTTAATTATTAGGAAACGAAAAAAAAAATTATCACAAAATAAGTAAATCGGAATAAAAAAGTTAGTTAATATTGATGACTTTAAAATAATTAATTAAATTAAACTTTTTCTTACGTAACTAAAACTAAAATCAGGTTAATTAGTAGAAAAAATGTCTTAAACTTTTCTTCTAAATTCTACGTAACTTTTCTGAAAAATGTCTCACTGACTCTGCTTTTTCACACATTTAGTATTGTAATCAGAAATTCTCGGTATCGGGCACAATTATCTTAATTTGGTTTTGTGACGACTGTGATACTTTTATAGGGGTGCTTTTATCGAAAATCTGTTAATTAGGTCAGAGCAATCCAGTTTGTTGATTAACAGTTTAAACAGTAGTATCATAGACAGTGCCCTCCTTCCATCTTCGAGACTCTGCAACTTGAAAAAATAAAGCTTGTCAACTTAATTATTAAGGCTTTTGTTGTATCGATATGAAAGCTGGCGCAAGAATCTTCTCTGTATTCTCTCGATTCTTGTAGAAAAATTCTTGTTCTTGAACTTTAATAGACGGTGACAAGACTGAGCAGAAGTATTCCGATCTACAACGTATGTAGCAATCTTTCTTTTCTCAAAAAGTATTTTAAAATCTAAGCACAAAACCTAATGCTCTATTGGCCAAGTCAAGAGTTTATCAATATGAGTTATAAAATTCAGTTCATTATCAAAAATAACACCCAAGTCACGAATTAAATAAACTTTTATGTGATAACATTTGCTTATATTTAGGAAAATTTTATTATTCTCACACCATTCTCAATCTTCACAAATTTTGCTGTAGCAACTGTGCATCAGATTCATACTTAATAACTAGAGTTAATTTTAAATAATCAGCAAACAGGCTTGTATCGCCGTGGTAAAATATACCAATAATATGAGTAATAGAGAAATATTAAAAAAAGAGGCTATGAACACAATTGATATCCATCAATAACAGTGATTATTGATGGATATCAATGTGTTCATAGCTCAACCAGGAGTTCCACAGGGATCTAATATAGGACCTCTTTTTTTTCTATTTGCAAGATAAGACCGACTCCAATTAACAACGAATCAGAGATACATGCGCAAGGTGCTTGCTGAGTAACAAATGATGGTTAACGTTGTCAAAAGCCTTCGAAAAATCAGCATAAATTGCATCCATTTGATGACCATAATCAATAGAATCACATACATTTGATACATGGAGTAACAAATTGCTTTTATGTGGATCGATTGCTCGTGAATCAATGCTTATTTATCACTAATATATTTTTAAATGATTATACATATGTAGGTATACTAAAGATTCGAAAGCCTTTGCCATTGTAGATATTATAGATATAGGACGATAATTTTTGACATCTTTCAGTTTTTCAGTCTTATAAACTGGAACTATTCTCGTCAAATAAAACACTGCTTTAAGCGATGGTAGTAAGCTCTTGTTCTTAGCTCGATGTGAGTTCTCTGTTTTATGAAAGTGGCTTGTGTTCAGCAACACTAGAACATTTATTAATAAGTATGTCTTTTATAATACAAACATCTTGTTTCACGCTATAGGAAACGGAGATGCCCGAGGATATAAACTTTTATCGTAATTCGAGTTTTGGGACATCCTGGGTTTTTATCTTATAGTGTAGGTGCCTTGGTTCAATGCCTATAATAAATCGCATTGCCGGACTGAACAGAGTATACTACTTACTATTACGGGAAATATTCAATTGCATTGCAAGCTAGTTGCTAGGTAGTTCATAAAGTATTAATAGTGTTGAGTAGTCTTTTATCTCAGAAAACACAAAAGCATAAAAACACAATACGTTAAAGCAATTAAAAACTAATTGGCATAGTATGTCAATCAGAGTCTATAGTCAACGACAGAATGGCTTCATTATGGTTAACCGCATATATCTATGTGATTCTTCAGCATAACTATTCTACATGCCGTACAAACTCTTAAAGATATTAGAGAAAATAAGGACTCATACCTAGAATTCAGAAAAGTTATTAAGGGACATTTTTAAGGGAAACGTAAATTACGAATGAAATAATTCATCATCATCCTCAGCCTATTAACTTCCCAATGCTGCTCCAATGCTAGATATACTATACTATACTATACTATATACTACGACAACGCACACATCGCCATCTAGCCCCAAAGTAAGCGTAGCTTGTGTTGTGAGTACTGAGATGACTGATGAATATTTTTATGAATAATATATATAAATACTTATAATATACATATGAACACCCAGACACTAAAAAACATTCATGCTCATCATACAAACATTTTCCAGTTGTGGGAATCGAACCCACGGCATTGGACTCAGAAAGCAGGGTCTCTACAAACCGCGCCAATCGGCCGTCCAATACAGCGTTGAAGCAGCGTGGTAGAGGCCCAGCACGCTGCTCCAATGCTGGTTAGTTGGAATTTTAATACACGTGGGCAGGCGTAGCAAATGTGTAGCCAAAGGTTTAATGCTAATAGGTACTACGGTACAGGTTATGGTAAGATGTTTTGACAAGATTAATGTATTGGTGCCTCGTTCCTTTAGTAGTACCTAAGCATGTTGGCTTAGTTGATTTACTTATTCGCATGTATGTTTATATTATACTCCACCTACCTGTCTTTTTAGAGATAAGACCTGCGTTTTGTGCAAACTTAGATTTAAATTTATATACTTATACTAGCGGACCCCGGCACAATCCGTCGGGCTGATTTGTGAATCTAAACCATCAAGGGTGCCACCCAAACGCATACCAAAAAATTCATTCAAATCGGTCCAGCCGTTTAGGAGGACTATAAAGATATACTTTTATGTCGTAATTATAAGTTTCTGTGGTGTACAATAAAGGATTTATATACAAACATACATGTTTAAAAGCGAGTCATGAAGCCCTTAGTACGTTTTCAGGGTTGTTTAACCATTAAATTGGTTTAACCATTAATCCTCGTATTTATGATTGTCATGTGCTAATAATCGTAAATGCCAAATCCCCAGAGTTTGTTGGTTCGATGCATTGGAGCAGCGTGATGGGTCTATGCTCTCAAATCCTCTCTCCTAATAGCGAGGAGGCCTGAGCCAAGCATTCATAGGTTTATGAGTATGATGTTTAAATAGTTATCTTTATTTAGAGTGTTAAGATGTTAAGATAAACGAAACTAGCGGTTGCTCAAGACTGCATACAATTTCTTATTATTACAAACTGGTTGTTATATCTAACGGCCGAAATTAATCTAATCCGGAGTCTTTAGATGGCGGAATGAATTTAGTAGTGCTATTCTATTCTATTCCGGTAGATAAAAAATTCAGTTTACCATCTGACGATTTTCGATACTATTGATTATTAACTTGGGCAGTAATTATTAAGCGTTCACGCTTTAAGAGGTTCAGGAGGACACATTCAGGAGTGGAACTAATAACAATTTTGAAAATTCGCGTAGATTAGCTCGGACAAATAGAGAGACTTTTATAAACGTCGATGCAGTCAAAAAATCATATTTTAAAATCACATTCACCTTATTTTTTTAAAGATACCAATTACAAATATGTGTTGAAGAAAAAACGGCAGTTAATATAGTAATGGTTTATTTTTACCAAATAAAAGACAACCCATTAAAAATCCGAATAATTACAACGGGCTCCGATATAAAAAACCTAATGTTGCTTCCAGTTCGGAGCATCTTTTGTCATTGTTTTTCGTTGGTGTCTTTTGTTCGAGATATTATTGTGTGATAAAAACTCATTTCAGTAGCTTGTTCGTATTAAAAAATACAAAGAACATTATAACATTTTTAGTAGTATAACTTTTTGAAGGTTCATAGGCGATGGTTTTAAAATTTAACATCAGGTATCTGCTTAGTCACAATTAAACTAAGAAAAAAAAAACAGTTTATACATATGTACATGTCAGATTTGTAGGGATTACGGCAAACCACGGAACTAATGTCCACCTTTATGATTCTAGAATCATATCATTACATGATCATGTTTGTAATTAACTATAAAAAACATGAAGTACAAGCTTGTTATTTTAATTTCATTAAGGGTCGATTTTTCATATTTTTCATGAATTTATCTTTAACAGAGGAACAAATTTTACAGTTTAAAGTAGTACAATTTATTTTCAGATAGGTTAGTTTAATATCCGACTCATATGTATGCATAATATTACGTTATCCTGTTGCTATGTTGCTGCGTGACACAAAAACACACAGACCAACACACACTTACACGTTTAATAACTTAAGAAAAGGGCTGGAAAGAAGTAGGGATTAAATAACTTAAAAAATTTTTAAGACGCGATTTGCCTGTCTCCTCAAAAAAAAGTTACGGTCAAAGTTCTAAAATGGTTACGCCAGTATAGTATTAAAATATGAGATGAGATTCTGTGGCCTTAACTTCGTCATTTACTGTTAAGCTATTGAGCTCGTATGCATTTAGGTCATTGTGATATAAATGGTCAGTAACTATATCAAGGTTGATATCAGTGTTTAAGCCACTTTAGTGGAAGATACCGTCTATTATATTTTAAGTACCTACGTTTTGCTTTATGGTGCGTTTGAAATGTATTTAAAACTAGCATCCCGCCCCGGCTTTGCACCTATAAATTACAAAAAAAGGGAAATGACTGCCTTTGTTTCTAAAATTTATTTTTTACTCTTCGTTATGCAATACTACCAAAATACGCATCAGAGCGATTCGGATCCATGAACCATTTTCGCTTTCCTTCGAATGTCTTAAACCTATGATTTCTTTGAATCAAAATGATATATCTTTTTCTTAGACCAGGACGCGTTTGGAACCCTCGTAGCTTTAGTTTTAAGTTTACAAATGTGGTTATTGCCATCATCTCACTACCGTGTAATTCTTATGTACGCATCAATTTTAGGAGAACTACAATTGTCCGGAACATTGTTTTTAGCAATCTTTTAAGTTAAGCCTACGTAAGCCATGAAAATGTATTTTTCGGGGACTTGGTTGTTTGTTCCTTTTTCCTTATAATAAACTTTATAAGGCCTTATCGTATCGTGAAAAAATATCTCATTGATGGTGAAAATTGCATCAAAATCAATTGCTTGGTTTAAGAGAAGTTAGCAACTAAGCAGACGGGCGGAAAGCGATTTTGTTTTATAATATGTAGAGAGGTAGAGATATTTATCATTAAATTAGCTATTTATGTACCTACTAATCTGAAAAACAAATCTGTTGGTTTTGTTTTAACTATGTTTAAAACTTGATGAACTTCATGCCATCTTAACAACGCCATCTTTGTGAATATTTTGTAAGTAATTGATAAATTACCAATTTCCATCTTGTAGATTTGACGGCAGATGCTTTTGAATATTCCTAATTTTCAATTTTTCTAAAACACCCTGGTATTAAGGCTAACGAAAAAAACGAAAAGTATTCAAACGTGCTGTTTTCGAGTTTTAGCGATAATCACTACACACGTAGCTATTACCATTGCAGTCTCTTTGTTTCCGGCGCTAACCAAGGGCTGTTATTCTGTTCTGATTTTGATTATTCTACAATTTCAGAGTTACGGCAAATTATTAGGGTATGCAGTGCTTTTGTGCATGTATGAAGTGCACGCCACTGCTATTATGGCATTGACTTTACAATATAGTTACCTACTCCTACCTACTAATATTATAAATGTCAATGTAAGTTTGTTTGTTACGCTTTCACGCAAAAACTACTTAATCGATGCGCATGAAACTTTGTACACATATTTTTGGAAGTGTTAGAAATAATGTAGGATACTTTTTATCCCGACATTAAGCTCGGTTTCTTTGGGAGAGGAGATGAAAGTGTTTGACGATTTTACACCATAACTCCGACAAATTAAATTATAAACCGATTTAAATAATTATTTTTGTACTATAGAGGTTAAAATATGTGTTTAATTTTGCCGTAATGTGTTAAATCATTTAAGGCTTAGCGATACTGAATACTTTAATTTTTTTTAGAACTACAACTAAATTTAATGCAACATCAAAAAACAAAAGTCAAACGCAGACAAAGTCGCGGGCAACAGCTAGCATAGTTATAAAATTTCACGAACAGTAAGTTAGTAGACAACATTTTCTGTTTTTTACTATCCGATACTAGTGAAATTTTACCGGGTCGGTAAGGAAGAAAAGTACAGATCAAATTACAAGGCAAGTTCAGAACAGTTTAGATTGGAAATATATAATGCAAACTATTTTTTGAATTAAATTAAATAAACAAATCCCTTTATAATGCATTATATATAACTACTCGAATTGACTTCCTATTCCTTAATAAAAAAAACCTAATCAAATGATATAATTTTCACACTGAACAACGCGACTTCAAAATAATGAAGCAAAAGTTTTAAGTGGTTATAAATAACAATGAAGGCTATGATAAACTTACCTATAGTTTCTCTAAAGTGACTTTAGTGAGACTATAGGTAAGATTATAATGTGCTAGCTTTTATAAAGCTTTAGATTATAATGTGCTAGCTTCAAAAACATGAGACTTTCACACAAAGTTTTCTATTATTTTACCCCTTTTTATATATGCCCTCGGTAGTCATTTTGTCTTCGTGTGAATGTTTTTCTCAATGTGCCCGGTAATTTCGGGGAAAAGACGGAACAATTAGACGAACTAAAGTTTAAAAAAAATATGTTTTTGTTTATACAAATGTCGTACACACTTACGTAGGTATTTTAAAAAAGAACTGTTATTTCGACATGATTTAACACTTGCAGTTTTATTTAATTGTATCGATTAAACCAATGTTACACAAGGATAACCTGATTTTTTATGGATGGTAATTAAACTATCTGATTAATGACAATGATACTTTAGAGTAAAAAAAGACGTTAATATAAATAAGTATCATTTGACGTGTTGGTTATGAATTTTGCCTGAGATTTCGCCCTTACAGAAATGTCAAAAAGTCATGTTTAAGATTAACCTTATATTAGCAACGACTCTGACTTTTCAGTATTCGGCCAATTATAGCCCCGAAAACACAATCCTAAAGTATGACAACAAATATCCATTAACACTTACGTATTGCGCATGCTATGCTAATTGTTCGTGAAATGCCTATTATACCTTATGCAATTATTATTATGAATTTTACAAACCATTGTTTGATTATTTTTGTAAATATTTTTATGGTAACATAATATCGTGATTTAGATTATGATTAACACTCAATAATTATGACGATGGAGTGAATTCATTGCATTTTATCAAAAACAATGCAATATTTTATGCGACAACAGATTGATTTTTTTTTCTTGTTTACAAGTGGATTGATCAATTTCAAACACGTTATTTTTTTGGTTTCATTGAAGTAGTCCAGGGTCGATAATTTTTAAAACCAAAAAAAATCATAAAAGGATGAAACCCATTAGAAAAGGAGGGAAATATGATACAAATGAAAGGAAAAATAATTTACGGGCGATCTGAGGTTGGGAAGGGGATGGGGGTGAGTTTTTAAGGGTAAAAAACGGTTTTTCTCGATTTCCGGAAAAACTAAAAGTCCTATCGAAAAAAGTCAAATGGAAAAGTTGTAGATAATAAAAAGATCTAAAACTTTTGTATTTACACTTTTTTCACATAACCTCAAAATTTATGTGAAAAATTCAAAAAACCAAGTTTTTGGTTTTTTATTTTTATCTTTCACAAAAATTTTTTTTTTTTAACGAAATTTTGTGAAAACTTACCTTTTTATGTCCCAAATACGCTGTAATTTATTTAATTAAAAATATTTATTTTTTCACCTTATTTTGAATTAATATCGAAAAAACACCCTAATTTTTTAATCGAAAATTCACCCGTCAAAATATCAGCTTTTTTCAAAAAGTTGTTGTGGTTTCTGTTCGTTGAAATCTTTACTTTCCGATGGTGAAAAAAAAAATATATGTTACTATGGTAAATCTTCTCAGAAAATGCAAAAATTCAAAAAAAACTTGAATTCGAAAATTTTTTATAAATAATTTCATCTAAAAAATGTGATTGCTGCAATTTGTTTCAATTAAAAAGTTGATTTATTTAATTCTAATTACATTTACGTCATAGAAAATCTCATTATAGATAAATATAAATGTAAATCGTACTATTAAATGTAGATGCTTTATTCTCGTTACGTTATTCATTACAATATTTTTAAACACATTAATCTCATCATTCATAAATACCTTATCTTATTAGAAATATATTTACGATATATATTTTATATATTTTTTATAGATTTTAAATATATTTTTTATAGATTTTGAAATATATTTTTTTTCATGGGATTAACTAAATTTGTTTGTGCAAAATTAAGGAGATAATTATTTTTTTATCTTGTACTAAAATATCATTTAATTTCAATCTTTAGGTTATGTTAAGTTAAGCATACTATTTTTTAAAGAAAATATTACGATTTTTATGGTTGAGTTGATTGATACAGATAAAAATAGAGATAGTATTTACCTTCCTATGCAGATTCGAAAAGTTTTATTGTTTTTGTAAGTAAACTTGTCACAATTATCTTCAAGAAACTCAGCGTGCACGTGTATTTTTATAAACGATGTTGTATACTGTACTGTATTTCGAATACTGGTTAGGCTAGCGGTTGTAACAGCTGCTACGAAATATATAGTATATAATAGTAGGTATGTATGTAGTAAGACCCAGACCCGCCTAGCCCCTTCCCCACTTCTCCACGAAATACCTTTTGATGGGCTACAATTTTTCGTAGGTCACTCAGGTATATTTACTCAGGTATATATATAATTTATCTCAAAATAGTTATAAATAAGCATCTACGCATATAATTTAAAGAAAATTAGACAACTTTCTCCAAATATTGTAGATGTCTTATTAAATATTAATTTAATTAACTTATTTGTTTGTTAATTATAGTAGTATATTTTTATTTGAAATTTTATTGTTATCAACGTCACATGTAATCTAACGTTTTTCGAGTAATTAAAGTCTAAATTTTAATAAATAGCTCAAAATTATTTATAATAATTAAAAAAAATTTTTCAAATTCAAGTTTTTTTTTTATTTTTGCGTTTTCTGAGAAGATTTACCATAGTAACATATATTTTTTTTTTCACCATAGGAAAGTAGAGATTTCAACGAACAGAAACCACACCAACTTTTTGAAAAAAACTGATATTTTGACGGGTGAATTTTCGATTGAAAATTAGGGTGTTTTTTCGATCTTAATTCAAAATAAGGTGAAAAAATAAATATTTTTAATTAAATAAATTACAGTATATTTGGGACATACAAAGGTAAGTTTTCACAAAATTTTGTTAAAAAAAAAAAATTTTTGTAAAAGATAAAAATAAAAAACCAAAAACTTGGTTTTTTGAATTTTTCACATAAATTTTTAGGTTATGTGAAAAAAGTGTAAATATAAAAGTTTTAGATCTTTTTATTATCTACAACTTTTCCATTTGACTTTTTTCGATAGGACTTTTAGTTTTGCCGGAAATCGAGAAAAACCGTTTTTTTCCCTTAAAAACTCACCCCCATCCCCTTCCCAACCTCAGATCGCCCGTAAATTATTTTTCCTTTCATTTTTATCATATTTCCCTCCTTTTCTAATGGGTTTCATTCTATTATAATTTTATTTCACTTTTCATTATTTTTAAAGGCTTCATTTTAAACCCTGGTCTATATAGCTTTAAAGCGATGAAGATATAGACTTGACAAAGGTTGTTAGCCGTGGGTTGCCATGGTTTTAAAAGCGCGGTGGCGCGGGCGGGCGTGAGAAGGGTTTCTGTACTGGGTTGCCAAAAGTCGCGTACGCGAGTTCTGATCGTGCCCTTACGTGGTGGCCACGGGACTAATTGCTTCGTGCGGATATGCTTCGTTACGCGATTAGGATAGGTGTATGGATAGGAGATTCGCACGCCGCGCCGCCTCCGTGAATTCCATTTTGTTTCTACGATCCAACAGCGTTACGTGGTGATATCTTTTCCTTCCGCACCTCATAATTGGTAAAACGAGACCCGCGAACGGATTGAACCGAGACGAGCATTATTTTTAGAGACAAGTCTATGTTTTCGCTTGCGTTATTTCATTTTATCTCAATTTCTGCTGTGCCAAACGGATGGGCCGATGCGCCTCGCATCTCACAAAATAATGTTTGTCTGTTTTTTCCCTAATTCTGCTGCACATGTTTGAAAACATATACTCTTCTGTATAACATGTCTTTTCTTTTGTATATCATCGCATATCATGTTTTGTTTGCATGCCTACCTTTATTTTAACTTAAATTGTTAAGTTTAATTAAAAAATTAAACTCATAATGGTACACTCGAAAGTTTAATTAAATCCAACTTAACAATTTATATGGAACAGCGAAGTCTTCTGACACAGTTGTAATACTACTCTTATAAGAAGACTTCAGAAATATATTCTTACTACTTGGCTTCTTACCGAAATAAACTAATTTTATTTTTTAATTCATTATAACATTTTGGCAGAAACTGCCTCCTGCACGGGATAGTTTGGGGAATTAAGGAAAAATTTTACTTATGATTAAATTAGATTATTATTATTAGCTGGCCCCAGGTGTTTATTTTCTATATTTAACGTTTTCATTGGGTGACTGTGTTATCGTGCGTTTGACGGCCGATTGGTGCAGTTGGCAGCGACCCTGCTTTCTGATTCCAAGGCTGTGAGTTCGATTCCCGCAATTGGAAAATGTTTGTGTGATGAAGATTAATGTTTGTCTGTATATTATAAGTTTTTGCGCATATTTTTCATGACAATATTTATCAGTCATCCGAGTTCCCATAAGACAAGCTACGCTTACTTTGGAACTAGATGACGATGTTTGTATTGGCATAGTATATTTGTTTATTTATATTTATCAAGTGAAATGAAATGCAGTAGACAAAAATTGCGTTCGTTAGACCTCACGCTCACATGAGTTCGTGCGAAAAGGCAATTTTTTCAACACATTTACAGCTTGTGGCATAAAATTTAAACTTATAAACAATGCAACTTCTAACGAGTCTGATCGGAACTTTTTTAATTTATCTTCAAGTCTAAGCTTGCATACTTTTAATCTCTTATATTAGTCGTATCATCATCACATTGCATCCCTCTCATGATTCATCTGCTTTTTATTATTTTCTTTATTTATTTTTTTCGTTTATTTTATTTCAGAAGGCGCAACCTCAACATCATCAACATACTTCAGGTAAGTCCCTTTTTTTAAGTAGGCAAAATATTATATTAATGTATTTCATCCCATTAATTGTTTCAGATACATTTAACACCCTATATGTATTTAACAGGTTTCGTTTCATAACAGTAAAATTATTTATTATAATTAATTTTACTTTACCATTGTTATAAATCTAACATTGTATTTTTTTTACATGCAACCGTTAGGAAAGAAAACAGGTTAGTGAAAAATAAGGGCGCCATAATTTTTTTTCGTTCAAAGAACCCACGACGATACTATACTACAGTAGGATATCGTCTTGGTCCCCTGGTTTCATCTTAAAACGTAACAAAACTGATTTAAAGTAATACCTGTGTTATGCAAAAACTGCAACGAAATTGAAATATAACAGATTTCAGAAAATGGTGAAAGAACATGACAAAACTGCTTTGAAGTGATACCAGCTTAGTAAAATGTGAAGGCGTATTGGTTTGTTGTTTCATTTGTTTGGAGATAATAGGCTTATTAATCAATAGCCTATTATAGTCCATTGTTGAACTAAGGCGATCGCGGTAGATAACAGTCTACTTAGTAGCACTGAGGATGCTTCTCTTATTCTCGTGTACCCCCGCAGTTGCGTGCACTACATATATGCAGAAAAGAACTGCCTACCCGAAATTTTTGTATGTCTTATAGAGGAGACGGATTTTTCCATTTCGCACCCTATTCCTTCTTTATGCAAACCCTGTCCAAGAGCCTCTGGCACGCCATGGTCTCCCTGAGAAAAGGATACAAATTTATCCTCTCTCACAGCTTTATCAACACTCAGGGCACCGGCGCACAAGTTGATATAATACCCAAATAATAAATGTGAAATAATAAACGATAATAAATTCCTATTCCACATGACGATAATCTGGTGAAAGCTGAAAAGGAAAAAGTACCTATCTAAATAGTGGAGTGAGTTAAGTCGACCGTTATTGTTCCAATCGTCGATTCAGTCAAAGTCAAAAATATCTTTATTCAAGTAGGCCCACAGGTGGCACTTTTGATGCGTACATAAGAACCACACGGTAGTGAGATGATGGCGATAACCACATTCGTAAACTTAAAACTAAAGCTACGAGGGTTCCAAACGCGTCCTGGTCTAAGAAGACAACAAACCACAACAAACTTAGCCGGGTGTTTTTTTTTTTTATCACCATCTCACAATGTCATTTTAAATTAATAGAAGAGCAACCTGGTTAGAGCAATAATTTACACCCAAGCTTTTTTATCGTTTACGTAGTCCTTTATACTATAATAGGACTTTTCTATAAGCTTACGTTTAATACACACTTTGAACTTTTTAAGAGACATCTCCAAGATGACAATTGGTAGTTTATTGTAGAATTGTATGCAATTTCCTTTAAACGAATTATGAATTTTATGTGACCTAGTTTATTGCACTGTAAGTTTATTCTTACTTCTAATGTTTAAATTATTGCAGTCACATTTTTTCTTAAATTTAGAAATGTTTTTATGAACGTACATTAAGTTTTCAAATACTTACTGACTATACACTGTCATTATTTTAAAATCTTTAAATTTATCTCTCAATGACTCTCTCGGACCCATTTTGTAGATAGAACGAACAGCCCTCTTCTGCAGCACGAAAATAGTGCTAATATCAGCAGCATTACCCCAAAGTAAAATTCCATATGACATAATGCTGTGAAAGTAACTAAAATATACCAGTCTCGCAGTTTCTACGTCGGTCATATGGCGTATCTTCTTTACCGCATAGGCAGCAGAACTAAGCCTGTTCGATAAATTATTTACATGAGGGCCCCATTGAAGTTTAGAATCTAACGTTATTCCTAGAAAAACTGTCGTATCTTCCAGTTTCAGTTCCTCATTATTAAGTAGTACAGTGGTTTTCACGTGTTTAACATTAGGTAAAGTGAATTGTATATACTTGGTTTTTTTTCCGTTAAGAACCAAATTATTAGCTTTAAACCACTGTACCACTTTAGCGAGAGAGTTGTTTACGTCGTCAAAAGCTAGTTCACGTCGATTTATTTTAAAAGTCAGTGATGTATCATCGGCAAACAGAACTATCCCGTGTTTGTCCTTGGCAAGGTAAAGAAGGTCATTAATGTAAATAAGGAACAGAAATGGTCCTAATATAGACCCCTGTGGTACACCTATTTTCATAACTGATCCATTAGACCGTTTTCCATTCACGTCGACTTTCTGAATTCTATCGCATAGATAGTTACTCATTAAGTCTAGAGCTACATACACCCTGAATTCCATAGTGGTGTAGTTTCCTAACTAACGTTACGTGTTGAACACAATCAAACGCCTTAGATAAGTCACAGAACACACCAAGTGCATCACGTGACTCCTCCCAGGCTTCAAATATGTTTTGTATTAGCTCAACACCTGCGTCGATTGTTGAGCGACCCCGTGTGAAACAAAATTGCTTAATATGAAGTAAATTACACTTATGAAAATGGTAAAGTAATTGATTTAAAATTAGTTTTTCAAAGATTTTACTGAAAGTGGGTAGTACGGATACTGGTCTAAAGTTAGTGGGGTCAGAAGTACTACCCGATTTAAACAATGGAACTATTTTACTAAGTTTCATTAAGTCAGGAAACACACCACAATCTATACAATTATTAAATATTAAGGCTAAATCGGGTGCAACAATATCAATTAATGATTTGACAACGTTTACGGAAATGCCCCACAGATCATTTGTTTTTTTATTAATTAATAATTTAAAGGCTTTAATAACGTCAGAGCCACTAACATGCGTGAATTTAAAAGAATGGTTACACTCAGGCACATTTTCCTTTAATGGTCTTCTCGCGAAAAGCTTCGACCAACACCTTAAGAAGCTTTCGCGTTGTTGTTGGATCAAGGGTCGGATACAGAGTAGTCCTTGAAACGGCGTGTATTGTGAGGAGGTTCCGCACTCTGACCGAGCTGACGAGCCCTGACCGCCTATTGCTTGGGCATTCAAAAGCCCCGCAAGCGGTGTGTGGATGTTTTTTTTTATAAATTTTTAATGGTGTTTTTAGTGAATAAGCATTATTAAGAATAAAAAAAAATGAAAATCGATAAATGATAGAGATAAACATCTCCTATTCCATGTTCCCGTACTTTTGCAGGTGGACACGTAAATTATATCCCTTGTAAGGGGATATAATCGGGGGATATAATATTTATCTCCTGCCTGTGGCCTGTGGCTAGCCATGCTGGCAGGAGATTATATCCCCCGACTATGACAGGAGATGTTTACCCCCGTTTATTATTGCACATATATTATTATATATTATTTCCACTTGTGCGCCAGTGCTTTGAGAGAAGATTATGTTTTATCCTTTCCCCGGGGATATAATTGTCTCCTGCCCATGCTAGCCGTGCTGTGCTAGCCCTGCAGCTGGAAGTGGACGGTGGTGACTGGTAACTGTATTCTGATCGGTTTAGTAATTGGTGCTATTAGTATTATTATTTAAGGCATTTATCAAACTATTTTACCAACTTTCTTTTCTTGGAAGTCAGTAATAGAGTATTAATACTACTTACTGGGAGATAAAAGGATTGCCCTCTGGTATATCACGTCAAAGTCACCGAAGTTGGTCTATAAAGTTATCACTAAAGATGATTAATGTGAGTTTTCTTCAAAATACTGTTTACTGTTTCAAAACTGACTACAGCTGACTAATGCGGTACGAAGTTCAAGTACCTAAATTACTTTAATAGATACGTAATATTGATACGTAAATATTATTGTAGTGAAGAATTAATTACACTCTAATCAAACTGTTGATTAAGTTTATCCTCGAAAATTGATATAGTAAAACTAGTATTTACGTGGATTCGCTGTGGTTTTTTTTTTATAATATAGGTAAACTTTAAAATAAACTGTAGGAGCAAACTTTTGTTTTATCATATTATAATCATATTATAATTGAGACAAATTTAATGTATTAAATCCGAAATTATTAGGAATCATTACGCAAGGTTGTCTCCGTTGGGGGACTGTCGTCGTATTTTGCGTGGCAGGTAGCAAGCAATAATAGCACTTGATAAGTTTTAGAAATAGCTGACACGGTAACAATAGGTAGGTAGGTATATTAGCATTGAGAGAGTTATAAAAGACTACTGGAGATTTTCTTCATTTCATATCATCTGCATATCCTTTTCACACCCTCTATGCACGCCACTGTATATTAGGTACTTTTGCACTCCCGACGACTGTGGCAAACCAAGTAAAAGGGAACGAGTTTAGAGTTGTATTAAAAATGCCCATATTTAAATAAATAGATCATTCGTTAACAATTCATTCTGCCTTATGTTGTATTGCCAACATGTATGGTATTCTACAATATATTCGGAGAGTGGGATCAGTAATTATCCGATTTATTTTAGCAGTTACTTTACTACTAGTGAACCGCAAGGCATCTGTAGGGTAAATTTATATGTGAGTATATTTGGTATCTCATGGACACGTACGAAGCGTTTTGCTACCTCGTTTTATTTACGCACCCCAAAGATCTAAACAGCTATTTCGCAGTAAAGCGGGAAAACCGGTGGTAGAGTCACTATAAACAGACTTGACGTTTCAAAACTTTTTGTTTTATCTATGATTCTTCTATGATTCAAGTGATAGCGGCATATCTTAGGCATCGGAAGCAGGATCCTATATGTGCTTTTATTTGCTGTGAATATTTTTTAATAACCTATGAACATCTGCAGGACTTGAGAAGCCAATGTGTTGCCGGCTTAGAATTTATTTATCCGTTAAACGATCCAAAATTAACTTTTGAGGAATCGCATTACTTTAGCCGTTTTTCCACAATTTGGAACTTCACATGTGATCTAGTGTTACGAATACGAATGAAAGAAAAAAAAAAGGCATCCAAATGGTGGTGGATAATCGCTACGGTCGGAGAACTGGGATAGTGGTATCAATGCAAACAACTCATGAGAACACAAGCCCTTATAAAGTCGATAGAACACAGGGCATGTGGACTCAAAAATGCAGGTCAATTGTCATTGTAATCTCAAATGAGGTTTTAAGTTCTCACTGTAACTTTTTCGAGCTTAGAAAGGGCCTTAAAAAACAGGCGATCCTATGAGGGTTTAGTTTTCCATTGTGATAACGTGTAAAGAACCTCCATAGTCCTAAGACCCGGTTTAAGAAATGTATAGCCTTATCTGTTAGTTTTAAGTGATAAGAAATCATTAATAGATAATAAACTCATTGAAAATTCGCGCAAGGTTGCCTCATCATCATCATCATCTTCATCACCATCATCATCATCGTCATCATGAACCCATTACCGGGTCACTTCAGGGCATGTTTTCTCTCAAGGCAGATCCTCTCAAAATGAGAAGGGTTTAGGCCGAAGTATTCCACGCTGGCCAATTGCGGATTTGTAGACTTCAAACGCCCTTGAGAACGCTATAGAGAACTATTAGGCATCCAGGTTTCCTCACGATGTTTTCCTTCACCGTTTAAGGAAAGTTATATTTAAATTGCTTAAATTAAAAACGGACATCGCTCTGAAAAAAGTTATTGGTGCGTTCCGGGGCTCGAACTCGGTCTCCATGAAAGTAAAGCTGAATCCTTACCCACTAGGCTATCACCGCGTGAAAACGCGTGCGTAATAAAATAGTATATTTTTTAATTCAATTTATTTAATCTTCTTCCCTCATTAGTTTAAAAAAAATCGTACACTAGTTTAGAGAACATACCCTGTAAAGTTGAAAAATTAAATATGTTGCCTTGTGCCCGCTCGGCCTAATTGTCGAGTTGCCAGGTATAATAAGTAGGTGAGCACCTAAATGTTATTGATAGACTGTCATCAGCTATTTAATTGTATGTTACGTCAAATGAAAGCTAATTTAATTCTCAATCTTACTGCATTTACTACAAGTCTTTCGTTGGCTTCTTTGTTTCCTCGGAAAGCCTTCCTTATCAATGAAAAATGATTCTCGAATAGGTTCCTAAAGCGACGCACTGAATGCGTGTCAGATCGATAAAATGCGCGTCAAAATAGTAGGGTCGGGTCCTCGAGTTTTGGTACCCACGAAATGTGGCGTCATTAATGTCGTGAATGTTGATGGTTGCAAACTATCCTGCTATCTCACGATTGCATAAAACAGTTTTTTCAGGGTTCATATATATGTTCAGTTTGTATGTATGTATGAGAATCTATTTATTCTACCATAACCTACATCTCAACGATGAGAAGTTAGTCGAGCTGAAAGAAGCAGTGAGCAAGTTGCGCTGGAGTATCATGGGTTTATCTGAAGTCCGTAGAGAGGGGGAGGACACGATAATCCTAAAATCCGGCAACTTGTTCTACTACCGGGAGGGCGAACAACAGTCCCAAGGTGGTGTCGGATTCATCGTCCACAAATCCCTTGTCAACAACATTGTTCGAGTCGAAAGCGTGTCGAGCAGGGTAGCGTACCTTGTACTCAGAATAACCAAACGGTATTCCCTGAAGGTTATACAGGTCTACGCACCCACAACTGCGCACTCCGACGAGGAAGTAGAGGCATTGTATGAGGATATTTCGAAAGCCATACATGCCTCGAAAACCTACTACAGTGTTGTGATGGGGGATTTCAACGCGAGGCTGGGCAAGCGAAGCGGTGCCGAGCTGAGAGTGGGGCAATTTGGAAATGGGCAACGGAACGAACTGGGCCAAATGCTGGCCGACTTTATGGAGAAGGAGTGCCTCTTTATGATGAACTCCTTCTTCGAAAAGCGGCCGCACAGGAAATGGACCTGGCTGAGCCCCGATGGTTCGACGAGAAATGAGATCGACTTTATCATGTCGACCAAACGGCATATATTCAATGATGTCTCTGTGATCAACAGGGTGAAAACCGGGAGCGATCACCGTATGGTAAGAGGCACATTGAATATAAATGTAAAGCTGGAAAGGGTCAGACTGGTAAAGTCTACGCTCCGGCCTACTCGTGCTCATATCCAAAACCCCGAGAGCTTTCAACTGGAGCTGCAAAACCGGTTTGATTGCCTGGACTGCGATTCTGTGGACGATCTTAACAACAGGCTTGTGGAAACTGTCCATACGGTTGGGTCCAAGTTCTTTAAGACCCACCGTAAACATAGAACCAAAAAGTTCTCAGCCCATACACTCGGGCTTATGGAGAAGAGACAAGAAATGAGACTACAGTCTTCAAAAGATGCGTCTGAATATCGGCGAATTAATAGACAGATCTCGAAGTTGCAGACGAAAGACTTGCGACACTTTAACACTGAGAAAATTAAAGTCGCCATTGAGCGCAACAAAGGCTCGAAAGTGTTCGTAAGAGATCTGTCTATCGGACAGAGCCTGTTGACTCGCCTGAAGACTGACAATGGTAGTCTCATTTCTTCTAAACCAGAGATCCTGAGTGAGGTTGAGAAATTCTATGGACAGTTATACACCTCAACACAAAAGCCTGTTGAAAGTTTGGCTAAAGACCCTAGAGCCAAATTGACCCGACACTTCACTGAAGATATCCCGGACGTCAGCCTTTACGAGATTAGTATGGCTCTCAAACAACTTAAGAACAACAAGGCACCGGGTGATGACGGAATCACAGCAGAACTCCTGAAAGCGGGTGGAAAACCGATACTTAAAGTCCTTCAGCGGTTGTTCAATTCCGTCATTCATCAAGGCACAACGCCAGAGGCATGGCACAGGAGCGTGGTTGTTCTGTTCTTCAAAAAAGGTGATAATACCTTGCTGAAGAACTACAGACCTATCTCGCTGTTGAGCCATGTCTACAAGTTGTTCTCAAGAGTCATTACGAATCGTCTCGCGAATAGGTTCGACGACTTCCAGCCTCCTGAACAAGCCGGTTTCCGAAAAGGCTTCAGTACCATAGACCACATACATACGCTGCGGCAGGTTATACAGAAGACTCAAGAGTATAACCGGCCACTTTGCTTAGCGTTTGTGGACTATGAGAAAGCCTTTGATTCGGTGGAAACCTGGGCTGTGTTAAGGTCACTGCAGAGATGCCGAATTGACTACCGGTACATCGAAGTTTTGAAGTGTTTGTACAAAAACGCCACTATGTCAGTCCGTATACAGGACCAGACTACGAAACCGATCCAACTGCAGCGAGGAGTGCGACAGGGAGATGTTATCTCCCCGAAGCTGTTTACCGCTGCGTTGGAGGACGTTTTTAAGCTTCTGGATTGGAACGGGCTTGGCATCAACATTAACGGCGAGTACATCACTCAACTTCGGTTTGCCGACGATGTAGTCATAATGGCAGAGACTCTGGAAGACCTTAATGCGATGCTCAATGACCTCAGCAGAGTTTCTCAACAGGTGGGCCTTCGTATGAACATGAGCAAGACGAAAATTATGTCTAACGCTCATGTTCCGCTCCACCCAATTACTGTTGGGAGCTCTGCACTCGAAATTGTAGACGAGTATATATACCTAGGACACACATTCCAGTTAGGTAGGTCCAATTTCGAGAAAGAGGTAAACCGCCGAATCCAACTCGGATGGGCAGCGTTCGGGAAACTTCGTGACATCTTCTCGTCCAAAATCCCTCAGTGCCTGAAGACTAAAGTCTTCGAACAGTGCGTGTTGCCAGTGATGACTTACGGATCAGAGACATGGTCGCTAACTATGGGCCTCATAAGAAGGCTCAGAGTCACTCAGCGAGCGATGGAGAGAGCTATGTTAGGAGTGTCTCTACGTGATCAAATCAGAAATGAGGAGATCCGTAGAAGAACTAGAGTTACCGACATAGCTCAGCGAGTTGCGAAGCTGAAGTGGCAATGGGCGGGGCACATAGCTCGGAGAACCGATGGACGTTGGGGTCTTAAGGTGCTGGAATGGCGACCCCGCACCGGTAAACGCAGCGTAGGTCGGCACCAAACGAGGTGGACAGATGACATCAGGAGAGTAGCTGGGAGCCGTTGGAGGCAAGCGGCCCAGGACCGTGCATTGTGGAACTCCCTACAAAAGACCTATGTCCAGCAGTGGACGTCAATTGGTTGAGATGATGATGATGATGATGAACCTACATCTTAATTCCTTAAAAAATTTGGATGTTTGGCTGGCTGGCTATAATTTTTGTTAACTTGTTAATTCATTATAGCGGTTGTATACCTTCATTCGCAAATTAATCCTGGGTAGGTTTCGGCCGTTTCTAGATAACACGCGATTTAGCGTCCCGGTACGATGCCGCGTAGAAGCCAATCAGGGGTATGGATTTAATATAACCTTACCCTTAATAGGTTAACGTGCTACCATCCTAGACTGCGAAAAAAAAATGTTGATTTCTGTATAGTAAATTTGAAAAACTAGACGATCTGATGAACTTCATACCAACTTAAAAACGCCATCTTTGAAAGTAATCCGAATGGCATTTCCGTTCTCGCGTTTCGTTACCATCTTAGACAATCTAAGTCATCACTAACCGTCAGAGATTGCAGTCAAACTTGGTGCGGAATACTAAAAAATAGTCTGCAGTAGGTACTAGTCAACAATATAAATAAATTATTTATACGTACTTGTTTGGAAAACGTTGACCGTAAAATTTTTAATACCATAAATTACCGGACAACCCTTATAAATTCTGTTGCCAGGTTAATGCTGTAACGAAAAAAGATACTCGTTTTTCTTATTTTCCCGCAATATTTTCACACTGAACGTTATCATTCTCTTGTTTATGGTAAATAATATCCTGCTAATACTATGAACGTGAAAGTTTGTTTCGTATATACTTATGGGATGTAAGGATGTTAGTATCTCTTTCGCTCAATAACTACTGAATGACTGCTTATTCATCGAAATAGCACAAAGGCTTTAATTTATAGATATATTTTGAGTAGCTAAAATCAGAAGCAATTCTGTCACTAGAGACCTATCATATACCATGACAGACAAACGAAGATAATGTGCAGTGGCTAGTAACTAATACAATAAAATATACACAAATTCATCATGATTTTTACCGCCATTGTTAAACTGCTTTTTACTTTTACCTAGGCCTCATAAGAAAGCACAGAGTCACTGAGCGAGTGATCTCTCTCGCTTTTTCTGCCTCTCCACTACTAGAGGTTGGCCGTTAGCTCAGCGAAATTCTCGCGGTCTTGCGCCAAGCGGAACAATGTTTCCACGCTTACGATATTTGTCCATTCACGGATGTGAATGAAGTGAGCGAGCAATGAAATGAGCTATAGCAGTATCTCTATGTACGTCATCAAATCAGAAATGAGTAGATCAATAGAAGCACAACGAGTCGCGACGCTGATGTTGCAATGGGCGGTGCTAATAGCTCGGAGAACCGATGGACGTTGGGGTCCTAATGTGTTGGAATGGCAACTCCGCACCGGTAAACGCAGCGTTGGTCGACCCCCAACCAGGTGGACATACGACACCAAACAAGTCACGGGAAGGCGCTGGAAACAAGCGGCCCAGAATCGTGGAGTTTGAAGTCTATAGGAGCTATAGTTTAAAAACGGGAATTATTCATTGTTAACGCCCCCGCAATCCCCTTTGGGGAATGAATTTCTTAAAATCTATTCATAGCTGACCTCTACATAGCAAAAGTAATATTCCTACCAAGTTTCACGTTTCTAAGTCTTATGGTTGCCGAGATTTCGTGGTGAGTGACTATATAGATGAGAATTCTTCGATTATCATCGAAATTTTTAACTTTTTATCGGGCTTTTTTAAAATTTTCTTACATACAAAACTTTCTCCTGACAATTCTGAAGATAAAAAAAGCCCAATTGGTCCAGCCGTTCTCCACTACCGTGAGTAGATTCTTAGCTGAATGTAAAAAAAAACATAATCCGTTTAATACACTCTGTTGAAATCCATGAAAACAAAAGAATCAAGAGAAAATGCTTATCTTTTGTTTTTATTAGCGGGATAAATGTTCATAAAAGTAAAACAGCAATAAAAAAATGAAGGAATGTTGGAATTCAAAAAATAGATAGCCATAAACCATCTAGGAAAAATTTCACATCGAATGGTGGTAGTTTTATGTCGATACGATCAGTGGTTTAGGCGTGATTGAGCCTCAAACGAAGACCATTTTCATTATATATATATAGATAGATAGATAGATATATATATATGAATGTTATGAGGCAGTTTTCAAAATTAGCCTAACTTGCCTATTGCAAAGTTATCTATTTTTCCATTGACATCATCAAACGCCCCAAATCTGGGGTCAGGCCTCCTTTCTCAAATACAGGAAATAGAGCCTACTGCACTTCTATATATAATGCGTAGGACGACCTACTTACGACTAAGTCCCAGATTCGATCCAAATTGGGAATTTATAATTACTGGATTCTCTGGTCTGGTCTTGTGGGAGGCCTATTTCAATAACCCGAGTTTTTAATGCCACTATAATGTAAATGAAAAAATTGAACTTGTGTTTGTAAACACTCTTACACTGAGACTGTTAGGCGAAAGGTGACCGGTAAGAAGTGACCGTGAAGGTATAATATCAAAGTGACAAACATTTTTTTTCTTTTACTTCTATATAACTTTTGAATTTTATTGTTAAGGTTCCTAATCCTAACCTCATAATGCAAAAACTGATCCTAAATAAAAATAATAATGAGAATGTGTTATATAGTATAAAGATAGGTATGAATTCATTGTAAAGTCAACATCTCTTGAGGATGCCCCGGTATCGGATCAAAACTTGCGTACAGAGAACATCTTGGAAGAACTGTTAGGCGAGGTGTATAAAAATTGAAAAATTTATAAATTGCGCTGTACGAATTTTCGAGAATAGCTAATTACGTTTAATGTTGAATGTATATACTCGTAGCAAAGTAACGCCTGCTTCTATCCAATATTTAAAAACTGATCCTTTGTAGGATCACTTTGTTATCTGTCTGTCTGTACTCAGTCAGCCCTTGTGACAAGGCCCTTTCACTCAGTGACCGCTTGAGGTGTCAAATTGAAACTTATAATGAATACTAAGTCAATGATCTCTTGGAAGTGATTGCTGTAAATTTCGTGTTACTGTTATTACCAATCCATACGAATATTATAAATTCAAAGTGTATCTGTTTGTTTGGTTGTTAATCGTTGTTACAAGAACCTCAATGATATTCAGAACATATGCACCGTGATTTTTTTAACGTTGAAAAGACTTTTAAATATTCAAAATGATTGAAGTTTTCTATCTCAGTAAAAATAAAATCAAAATAATAATTAAAGCATTTAGAAATTTGGAAGCAGCTGATGAATTTAAGCACCTGTCCTAATTATATTTATGAGCTGCATGAAATGATAGCAAATGCTTTAATCGATACACACTCGATAGACACTCAAAATAGGATGTTTCTTATACACCAAAATGTAATATTCATAATTTACATTTAGTTATTTTTTCACACTAAAGAATAGTACATTGGACAGATTGACTGGGTCAGCGTTATACGTAGAATTAACGAAAACGACTGTAACGCAATAAAAAATACAGCATTTCTAAGAACGTATTTTTGTACTAACCTAACCTAACAGGTATTTCCTCTTTTGACACAAGTGAAGAGCACGTTTTGACCTAACTGAAGAGAAAATTCCGAAAGACGATCATTTATATTTTTGCGTAGAAATATTGCCTCAAAGGTACGACTTTTAGTGAGGACCTAACCTAATGACAATGAAATCATATTATAAAACGGCTTTATTAGCATATTCACGATGTTCGACGACCTCAGTGGAGCAGTGGTGAGCGATGTGGTTATAGGCGGAGGTCCCGGGTTCGATCCTCTGCATTTGGAAATTTGGAAATTTACAATCTTTGATTTTTGTCCAGCTTGGTCATAATATGGGATGGCTTCGGCCGATTAACCATCCTAAAATCCATTATTGTTTTTAAGTCAGATGAAAACGACAAACCAAAACAACACTTCTTTGTCGAAAAGCCTTTTTTATTCATTTTCCAATTATAATTAGTCTGAGTTGTCTGAACAGTCTGTTCTGAATTTATATTGTAAGAAAATAATTACTTTATATAAGTTGCCTCGTTGATAAAATAGTTCAACTAAGTAGTTAGTGTTTTCGATTCCCGGATCAAGTAAATTTTTCAATTATCTTGTATTATTAGCTATTGTGGTTTGAATATTGGAATTAACGAAGAGGAGGAAAACTCACATAGTCGTTTCTCCACTTGGCTCGGCTAGCAGCTAGCACGTTAAGAGCGAGCCAAGCACTGCGAAATTTTTTTCGCAATTTTTAATTCACTATTTCGTAACACTTGCAATCATTAACAGATACGTGCAATTTCGATTTAAAATTCGCGCGGTAAAATAAGATTGAATACTCGCGATTATTTTTCCGACCCAAATATCGACCAATAGAATTGCACTATTCGACGTCACGTGGTACAACCTACATGGTATTATACTGATAATTTTTTGAAAATTTTCTCTGGTAGTTGCTATATATATTTTGCTATATTTATTCATTATGAAATTCTTATTTGTTAACTGTACATTTCGTCTCATGGTGCAATTCTATTGGCCGACATTTGGGACGGAAAAATGATCCCCCAATTACCACACGAGCTTCAAAATTATCTGGCATTTCCCTCAAGGTTCCCTGCAAACAAATAAAGTCGTCAAGTTTTTCAGGAAAAATCAAAATAAGAAGTTCATACAAAAATAAAAAAAAGGAGAATAATAAAAATATGAAAAAAATAAATAAAAATGAAACATAAAATGTAATTTATTTCCTTTTTCAATTCGCCCAGCGAAGCGGGCTGGAAACGGCTAGTATATATATATATATATATATATATTATGTATGTGTAATATTTTTGCAGAAATTAAAGGCTTTCTTTATATTAATTGCAAATTATTAAAAAAAAAACCCGCGAAAACGCCCCCAAGGTCGCACCATGACGTCCTAGGAAAATCAGATTCTAGTAAGTCTCTTGTTACATAGCTAAAGATTATTTATTTTGGTATTGATAACAAAAAACTTAGCAACTGTTAGTTTTAAATCACGAATATTTTTTAATTTCAAGAGGTATAGAATTATGTAAATAGACATGATGTCATAATTTTGAATTCTACTGTCAGGGCGGATAAAGCTGTTTTATATTTTTAAAAACTAGCGTAACCAGCCCGCTTCGCCGGGCTAGATATTGCTTTATTTTATTTAAACAATAAACTTACTATACATCATAAAATTTTTAATTGAAGTCTCATAATATATTAAATCATTTATTTCTCTCCGTATTCATTCTCTTCTATTCTCTTCTCGAGCGGGTGAAGATCATTAACTACACCCATGTACACCCAACAATATAATGTCATATGAGTAAATAAAAGCTGTATTTGACAGTTAAAAAAAAGAGTTCCGATCGTCACCAAACTTTACTGGATTACTCGCCAGGTCAATCCGGAGATTCCCTGAGAGTTTTATTGATATCGGTCCAGCCGTTTCGGAGCCTATACGGAACATACCCACACACTTTCTTTTTTATATATATATAGATAGATAAATACAAATATTATCAATATTACCACATATTTTTACATGATATACTCGTATCATTAGATAAATACGGTTTTTAGCGGTTCTTTGTTATTGCCATCTTGCCTATGGCAATACTATGACAAAAATGTACCTAAATGACGTAATCAAATCGCAACGATGAATCACTACGGTTTGGATAATTTTTTTCAAAGTATTTATTTCCAAAAAAGTTTTAATTAATCCGCTTCGCAATTGTCGCGTGTCCACCAAGACACCGACTGAAAGTTGCCTCGCGCCTCTCCGCTGCCCTCTCGATCGCGTCTCTGCTTATTTATTTTACTCTAAGTTAGTGTACCCACGGTCGCCGTGAGAGTATGTCGTGTCGCGCATGTTGATAACTCGCACGTGAATATAAAACTATAAAATGATATGTAACTATTTATCAACAATGCAGTCGCGTACCGTGTCACCTTAAGGTCTCTTTGGATTGTCAATCAGAGTTGCGCTGTTCGGTCAAATCTCGATCTATCGTGGTGTGTTTACGTTTTGGCTTGAGCACATGTGCGTTTTGTGATGTTTTGGCGCAATGCCATAGTAAATAAATGACTTCATATTATAGGTACAATTTTAATCATTGACATACGTATTATTATTTATAAGGAAATCTTTTTAAATTACATAATAATAATAGTACGTTTAGGTATACTGTAATGAAAATAACAAGTGTTTATTAAATTTATTATGACAGTATTTATTGTTAAATATATTAATTTCGATGATATAATCGCGACCTATATATATTATTTTGTCAAAATCCGACCGATTATTGCAAAATAATTTTAAAGTTTGGTAAAAAAAATGTTTCTTTTTACGTACTGATATTACCAAAGTTTATCTTTTTTCTTTGCTAATTTATATAAATAATTATGTTAAAGTAGTTATCAACCTGCCATGGAGTTCATTGCTTAGCGTATTATCTATATTTGAAGCGAAGTGGTGGGTAATAGAGGAGACCTGTGCCCAGCAGTTTGCTGAACATTAGTAAAAAAAAAAATTAAATTTAAATCTGTTTATTATAAATAAAAAATACATGGTTGTTTAGATCTCAATTACATTACGCTAATCTTCATTATGGAAGATTTTTGCGCTTGAGAGGGTTGCACAAATATATATTAATTATTATATATTAATTAATGTATAATGTAAGGAAAAAAAAATATTTCTGTAGTGATAATTAATGGAATTTGTAGGAATGGTCTGGATGAACTTCCGCCTTGTAGTTTTTGCACGTAGGTACCCTGAATGTAATAACGTTTCAATTTGTTTTTGATTTGCTTCAGGTTTTTATTTTCAATTTCTTCTAGCAAAGGTCTAGGTTAGAACGACGATGACTTAGGTATTTATTCCACTTATCGAATACGAAATATAATAGAATATTAATTTGCAAAATAATGAGCTGAAATAGGTTACGGAGGTGTAAAAATTTACATAATTAGCACATAATATTATTACGTTACAGTATATTATTACAAAAAATCAGTTTTACAGAATACTATTAAAGCAAACAGGGCATAATTTTTAAAATGCCAAGTTGCATACAAGTTACCCATATTTAGTTTCATAACGCAATTAATCACAATAATTTTCATATTATAATGATGATTAAGCGTAAAAACTGCATATTTTTTGCAAACTTAACAGTTACCTACTTTTTTCTTCTTTGTATGTAATACGTAGGTAATATATTAATTACATGTAGAAATGTGCAATAAATTTTCAATTAAATAAAATCACTTTACCAATACATACTCAAAATCGGACCTTACTTTGCAGAGGTATTTAAATAGTGCGACACTCTTAACTTGTGACGAACAATTTGAGTAGTAGTAGAAATTTATAAAAAAATTGTTATAAATGTCTACAGCCTGATCCCCTTCCCATTGTGGGAGGAAAGAATGGGATTATATGATGATGATGATAAATATTTGGCAATAACGTGTCAAGATACACAGCGTGTGCTGTAACGATTTTTAAGTCAGGGCTTTGATATAATTCCTCTCGAAACACACATATGTAAGTTGCATCTTTGCAGCGATAAAGAAAACTTGTTAACGACAACCAATATCAGTAATTAATTAAATCCAAGTTATTTTTGCACTTGCAATTACGCTGTTTCTCTAAAGTTTGTTTCTAATCGATCCTGCAGTGACTAAACTCATTATCTTAGTATTATCTTGCGGAATCCCAATAGTTGAGAGCTTATGCTTTTTCTGTAAGTTATACTATTCTAACATTCACGTCGTTTCAATATTTTATTAACAGCATCGAAATGTACAAACGGACAGCATAGCATTGCAAAGATATGTAGTTTGATTGATGACAAACACCAAATAAACAGGACATCATAATCAGTATTAAAAAGTATAATATATTCTTTCTATATTAATATTAAGTTATAGTTTTTATTTTCAAGAAGTTAGTGCTTCGCTGTGATCTTTCTGACGCTCATTCCCACTTGTAGGATCTAGTTAAATGTCGGAGTAGGATTTATATTGTATGAACTCCGACAAGACGTAAATGTAACGTGAATTACGAAATAATATTGAAGGATGCATAAGAATATTTCATTAGGAATGACCCTATAAAATTATTAAATCAAAAGAACCATATTTATTTTTCCATGCAAACGAATTCAAAACATTCAAAGTTTTTACTTATGACAACCCTATTGAAGATAAAAGACCGACACAGGCATGATTTTAATTTTGCATGTGAGGCAAGGGCTGTATATGATTCCTTTTAGTAAAAACTATGGCAGTGGTTTTCGGTTTCAAAGATAAGTCTCAGAGAGTACATAATGTACCTGTAAGCCTGTGAAGTATTCATTTACATGTTGTATAGGTCGGCTGCAATGGCTTCAGCTTCTATCAGGTCCAATATTTGGCTACTGTGATTAGAAGCTTATGGGAAGTAACTTTGCGAGCTTCAGATGGCAGCGCTTGGTATACATTTTATAATAGAAAAGTTATAATAATTTACAGGAGCATCCATTAAACATAAACCCCCAATCGGTAGCTCTTTGGCATTGGATCAGAAATCGAATTTAGGTTATATCTTCGCCATTCAGGCAATATCAAGCCCTTGCGCCGATCATTCCATTAACTGGACTTTTTAGCTGCCACTGACAATTTGCCAACTTCACAAGGACAATAAGTTTTCAAGAAAAATGTATAATTTCAATGAAAGCTATATATTTAATTTTAAATGGATATTAATAACTAGAGTCACATCCAAAGCTACCTATCCTGCAATATTAAAAAAAAAAACGCTATTGAGGAGACAGAGGTATTATTGTTCAAGAGGTGTATATCGAAGACGCGTAGAGATGTGGGGGTAAACGATAGTCGATTTCAATTGAAGGGCATATCTTTGCAAGGATTTCCATAAAATTAATGATTGTTGATGAAAGTTATTTTTGATGTTAAATGGGTAGCGCAATACCAGCTGTCAAAAATACACACGAGGTTGATGAATATTCCGAAGTTCAACATTACGTATTCTGGGGGGTACCAAAAATTCAAACCATGGCGCGTCGTCTACGAGAGTAAAAAATTTGGGGTCTCCGATCTGTAATAGATATGTCCTAATTTCATATTTTTAACATTGAATAATTTGCTTTAGCTTTTTATAATAGTAACGCAAAAAAGCTTGTTTGTGGTACGGTCTGTCAATAATCATGCTTGTTGAGGTTTAAACCACGTTCCACTTTTGGGTCTCCATTGAATGGATAGTTTAACAGAATACGATCCAGAAATAATCTGAACAATCGCTCTAATGAGATTTTAAACATCCAAATTTCTTTTGACCTAGAAATCAAACCTAGGATCTTGTTGTAAGGTTATCTTAGCTTTTATTACGAGATTTGTACCCAACGAAGCTTTCAAGCGAGGTCAAAAGGCACTGCAAACCTCTAATTAGCGTTCACAGCTTTTCTCTTTTTGAGAGCAGGGAATTATTTTTAATCCAACCACGGGGGGTTTTTGCAGTCCATTTTTGTTATCATTACCATGCGTCATGCGTCATAAGCGATTACGAGACCAATTTCAATGTATACTAGACTTTTTTTAATACTGGAAACACCGATTCGGTTTGTGCTAAGCTGGGACCAAAACAAACGAAAGGTTAATTGTTAGCTAGCTGCTGCCAGAAATTTCTTCTGCATTATATTCGCTTTTAAAAAAAGCCCGCAGGAACTTCTCGTTCTGCTGTGAAACCACGCCAAGGTAACAAAGATATTTTTAAATACCCCCTTAATGATACATAGGACAAAGCCATCTAGCCCCAAAGTAAATGTAACTTGTGTTATGGGTACGAAGACGACTCATGAGTATTTTTTATGTGATATATAAAACTTATTATATCTATTGGTAGAGGTTGAGCCGAACATCAGTTACATCAGTTCGTATTTATAGTATTTTAAATCTTCAGATCACTATATAAAGATTGTAAACCCTCCTTATCAACTAGGAAGGAAGGAGGAAGTATGAGAATAAATTAAAGCGGAATTCATGAAGTGGGCCAAATAGGCAAGTTTTGCTTTCCGACTGACAGGCACCGTGAAAATAAATAGAATATCATTAATACATTAAATCCTTGATCTAATGATTTCGGATATGATTGATTATTTATTTTAGGCATTAGGTTTCTATGATACACTTTGCAATATTCCTAAGTTGATCACATAAATATTGTGTCCCTACGATAAAATATAATATAAATTCATTCACGTAGTTTAATTTTTTTCAATAAATACGATTAATTATAATTCGAGTGAGTAATTAAAATGCAATATGTTTCAAGCATCTTCTTTGGTATTTGGCAACTATTCCGAAACGTTGAAACATTTGGCACTATTATATCAAGCGTATGACGTGTTTTATATAATTGAATAGTTAAATTTGTGCATTTCTAAGTAGGTACTCAATACTTTTATGACAGAAGGTTAGGTTTGGTGTCTTAATAAGTGCGTTTACGTTGGGCCTGAGATGTGAACAATAAACACCATTAAGTGTAAATTACTACAATTATGCTCTCTGTAGTTACTTAAATATTTTCTTACGGTCTAACTAATACACGGTGTATGGCAATTAATGGTTACATATCGATTTGTCTATTTCTGTCATCCGTTATTGATATGGGAAAGAAGAAGGCAATGGATTACCTTATACAATCGATAAAAAACGTATATTAGTGAGTTAGTGTATGTACTCGTAACTGAATACGATAGTAAATTAATATTCGTTTCTATTAAAAAGGGAGTATTTTCTTAAGACGTTCTTATTACTTTGACCATATGGTCATAGCTGTGAGCTTGCACCACGATTGTAGTACTATTTAAAAAAAAATGAAAATAAAACCAAGAAAAAAATATTTTCTACATCATTTAAACTACCTATTAAAGTGACCGCGATCAAGAGTAGGATCATATATTTTATTGATCATAAAGATTTTCATAGATTAAAAAAAAGGTGTATGTTGTTTGAACCACATTTTGAATTGACTTATATTTACCAACAGTGGTATTTTTTATACAAATGATAAGTACCTTCCAACAACAACTAGCAAATAAATATAATAAATACACATAAAGTTGGTTCAGTATTTTTAAACCCATTTATATTTATCGCTTTGATTCTAATTGTGAGCAATGACCTATTTTCGCATCGGCTGTCGTCGCGCCACTTCGACAAGCTTTAATTTAACCCGCTGTCCAAAACCTGTTTGTTACCTAATGCTTATCACTCAATCTTTCATTTAACATTTTTGTTTTGAACGCCCTTGATGCAAATCTATTGGCCTCGCAGATGATCGGCCTGGCGAAGGGAACGGAACCTTTGATGTAGTTGTCAAATTTAGTTTAGTTAGTCAAGGCTAAAAGGTAGACAGCCTTACGATGTCTAGGGTCCGAAGTCCAAAAAGGGGATTTTGGGGGTCCCATACCTGCCCTTTAATTTGTTATGTCCTATGTCCGCCTAACTCCTATATACCAAATTACGTGTACATATTGGCTTGCTAAGTGTAGCTTAAACAGGATTATTAAATTCTTGGTTTTCATGTAATAGGAACTTAGAAAACGGAGCAATTATAAACACTTGTTTCCACTTGTTTCGAGCACTGAGTTGTACCAAAGCGCACTTCGAAAATAGGTTGCTACTATTTACAATTTCTTGTATTTATTTTAATTTTAACTGATTTTTGCGGTTTAATTTTCATTCTTTTTACAAACACAATTTAAGGAACATATTATGTGGAAATGCAATTTAGTATACATTACAATACAAGTATGTGAAATTGAATTTTTTAATCTACCTGTACTACGTTCTCAATAGCGCTTAGAGTTTCAATCTGTATTGTATCAATAGGTAGATTCCCGTCCGATATCATAAAACGTTTTTCTACAAATATTTGAAGGTAAAATCATAAGAGTTATACTCATGATTTTAACTACAAAATGTTGCGTAAAATTAATAAAGGCGGGCAACCAATCCCAATAAATATAAAAATGCCTAGCGAAACTCTACAACGAATCAACAGGACAGAAATTTAGGTCTACGAGTTGGAATGATGCGATTAAATCCATATTATATCAAAAATATTACAATATCCCAAATACAGTGAGCGTATCTTTTAAACATATAGTATATTTGCTATCTTATTCTAATGCCTTTAATGTTTACTGTTAGTTCATTTGTTTATCTTATAATGTTGCAATGATATGACTATACTAACTTGTTGATACTTATCAATGTAATTATTATGCAAGGTTAGGGACTCAGTAAACTATAGTCAGGGCCCTGATTGTCTACTACATTTTAAGCACAATTAAAGACTTTTGTATTGTGCATACAATTAGTTAAAAGATTTCGTGCGCAGTTAAGATTTATATTCCAAAAAGGGGCTATAATCAATTTTAGCATAGCTACTTATGTAGTATAATATATTTTTTTTAAGAAGTAAAATGATCTGTTCTTTTTATCAATTACCAATAATATCAAGGTCAATTTTTGATATAAAATTTTGGGCATAAACAGGAATCCATAAGAAAGATTTGGTGATCGTTATCACCAAATCTAAATATATTTCTTTAATTGAATAAGTCTTCAAACAAAAGGCGTTGCTGCAAATAAATGTATTTAAATCGGCTATAATAAACATATTTCTCTAGTCTTTTAACATCTCAGTGCCCTGTCAATATCGCAACCCTATTCGGAATATCCTTGCAATTTTAATAGGCCGCTCATCAAACGCTATCTTGCTTTCGGGCCACTGAACAATAAACCTTCCGCGAAGAAATATTTAACGCTATTGCCAACGAAAAAGTAATTTTAGGTTTCCGCTCTCTGTGCTCTAGTCAGTTTTCTTCAGTGGCCATGCTTCAGGGTTCTTTCAACCCCGACGCAAAAAGAGCGACGTTATAAGTTTTTAGCGCTCTTGCTGTTTTATTTTAAACCCAAATAGGCCATAATAAGATATTGACATCTTCATTGCGTTTAAAATGAACTAGCGTACCCAGCCCGCTTCGCCGGGCTAGATTTTGCTTTATTTTATTTAAACAATAAACTTACATCATTAAATTTTTAATAAAAGCTGTATTTGACAGTTCAAAAATAGGAGTGCGAAACCTATTTATGACGAGATATCCATAAAACCACTATAACCATTAGACTGTCTATTCTTGTAATACTACTATTACAATGTCAGCTTACGTAGTCTCCGAAGGATGACATGCCCGTTTCCTGCTTTCAGTTTGTTTATATAATCAGAAATTTATTTACCTCTTGTAGCTGCGTGAGTTTAGGAAAAAAAATAATTGGAGCAGGTTAATAAATTGTTAAAATTTTGATTTTAGTTTAAGTCATAAGTGTAATTGAAAATTAATGAATCCAAATTAATTCTAGCGGGGTGTTGCTCTGTTGCTCTTTCGTCGGCATGTGGCTCTTTTGTATGTGGAAGCTGACCCTCTTTCGGAAGCAAGCCTGCCTCTTCCATTATCTTTCCCAACCGTTCAGGAAATATAAATGCGGGCTTTTAAGCTGGTAGACTGGTGCAATGCTACAACATATTATCTGTACAATACGCAGTTGTTATAGCAATAAAATATAAATTGTTTATTTTTAGTAAAAAAATCACTCACAACACAATCATATTAAGATATAATTTCACTTGATAGTTAGAGAAAATATAGACTTAAATGGTAACCAACCTAAGAGGTTTGATAGTTTGCTTCATCTATACCCCTGATTTGTTATTATCTGAATACTTGCAAATAAACATACTTATTTATTTCTGTCTATCTATCTATACTAATCACTGTCTCTAAATTAACATAGATTATTTAAATTGATTGATTGATAATTGATTATTTAATATTAAACATGAAATGTTACATAGAGAGCCTGATTGGTTTTATTCCAAAGGTGACCCCATACGCACAAGCATCTTATCTTATAAAATACTTATTTCGCAATTGTTCCAAGGTTGATCGTCGTTTCCCTTTCTGTCATATAGATGCATTCCTTAAATAGGATGCGCTGACCTTCCATACCTCAGATTTCTGAAAAGAAACCGGTTTTGATTTAACGAAAAGAGTAAACAGTAAACCGTGCGAGAAAATGTCGACCGCGGATGCTTGGCATAATTGTTACATAATCTCGATCTCGTTCTTTTTTCTAACTCAACTACTTAAAACGTTTATAAAGCCAATATTGCGACCTTGAAATGTTGTTTACCTCGCGAAGGCGTAACTTATTCTAGCTAATGGTCAATGCACTTGAAATATTTTTAATTAATTTAACAGTATACACATTAAAAACGAGATTAGATTTTGAACAGCGCAATCATGTAAATTTAGTGAAATTAAGACTGTTTTGATACAATTTGTGTTGATGTGTTAAGTGAGAACGTTTTTTAATCAAAATGCATGGGATAACACATTTCTTTCATAAACACCATTCGAGAGAAACTACGCCTCCTTTGAATAAGGATGACGCTTCAGAGAGCTGGAGTTCCGCTCTTACTTCACCTGACTCACGTGCATCTGTGCAAAATGAAAACACTCCGTCCAGGGCAATTCCTATCAATCGCCGGTCATCCTGCACGCACCGTAGTCTACGTGGGAGCCCTTTGGATTTTGCATCGAGTCCACGAGATAGATATCCTAACTTTTCTAGTTATTTTCGAGACGTTATGGAAGGACATAGATCTCCATCACCCCAAAGTTTCCATTCTCACAATGTCGACAACAGAACGAGGCGTTCGGACGAGGAGCAATATCAAAGCTGTGTCAACGCTTACCGAACACCCAATCAAGATTACCGCCACTTCGTGTCACCCCTTTTCAATGAAGCTATGGATGACATACAAGAAAACGAGTACAGTAAATGTGAGAAATATGGTGAAATAAGTAGCTCGAAATTGTCTCACACACCGTTTAAAAATCGGTTTGATAATAGGAGTTTTGCTCAGAAGTTAACAGAAGGCCTAAATAATAATAAAGAGCAGAGTCATTCGGCAGATAGACGTGGTTCTGGGTCTAGTGTAAGTGGCCAACGGCACAAGCATTCTATACAGGACTTAATACGGACGTTCAGTAAAAAAGTGGGACATTGGCGGCACGATGCGGGTGAAGGTCGGCGAGGGTCGTGCGCTGTTCCTGTCACTAGTACTGCACAGAAGGAAGAATTCCGATCAAGGTCAAAGTCACTGGACGCGGGTCATTCACATAAAATATCGAAGAGATCTGTCTTGGAAGATTGCGGAGCAACTTATCAAATTTTCGAATCTATTCTTCAAGAAGGTAATTTTTTATATTTACGTTTCAATGTTCACACTACAATGTATGAAAAGTATTAGTGCAGGGAGACGATATCATCTCACCTAATTTGCGTAGGACAATATATCTGTACGTAACAGATAAACTCAAATTCTCATTATTTTAATATGATTTTGGCCAGGCAGAGTGACAGAGTCTATCTCTGTCACACATTTAGTTCAAAAATGTGTGAGACCAAAATGTTCTACATTCATTACATTCGTTCACTAAAATCAATCAAAGCTACGCAGATTATGAAATCGCTTAAAACAATATAATTTAAATGTGTTTGAACTTTTATTTTAGAATTATAATCCACATTTTTAGGATCTCCAGGTCATACATTTAGTAAGTTATTTTTGCTCTAATACAAATATTTCTAATGAAGGAATCTAGGGTACTAAGTCGCTGTTTGTAATATACCTTTTTAATTGTTATATTTATACAATACATTTTATTTTCATACCGATACCAATGTGATCTTCACATTATTATTTATTCTTTGAGCGCAAAGTGAGACGGTATACAAAACACTCCCTGCCTCAAAGTTCAATAGAATAAACGGCGATCTTCTTCATCATTTCCTATTTTATCCTCTAGGTCATATTTGTTTGTACGTTCAAGTACTTACAGGGCTTTATCTTTTAGTAGGTGTGAAATCTAATATTATTTTATTGTACCTACTTAAGATTATATAAAATTAAATGAGACTATTTTTTGACGTTAAGTGTTTTTTTTGAAAAAAAATATTGACAAGAAATAATTGACTATGTTATACAACTACATAGCAAGAAATAAATGTTTTCGACTACATTTTAATGTCGGTGCCAAGTAAAATGTAGAAAATTACTGGTATTTTCCTTTGCATTATTGTTAGGTGATTTTGTTGATACACTCGTTAAAATAAAACTAAACCTTAAAGGGCTACAAACTGTGCCAAGGGCTGAGAAGAAGCCTGCAAAAAACTTTCCTCGGTATTTTTTTTTATCAGTTATGAGAGTTTTTTAATAGTGGACTATACAATTCTGTATAGCTACTTAGCGACAAGAAGTTAATTTGCGCTGCATTTTTCCTTTTCCGGCTGCCTTGTCAATCTGATTTCCTACACAGTAGTTGATTGCGGAAATCATCCTACCTGCCTATGATAATTATGTTTCAAGTGCATCGTTAAATTTGTTTAAACACTTTATTAATAAAGGAAGCCCACGGTCGCATAAATAGAACAGATTCTAAAAAAGTTACTAAGGTCGAATGAGATAATAAGGTAAATTAACTTGTTATAAGAAAATGCTTCTATATAATTAGTGAATAATTTCATTTAATAGATATATACTCCGAATCGCTCGCGTTATCGTTGAATACATTGGCCTTTTCCATCCCTCGGGAACGATACAGTTTTCTGGATTAAGAAAAGACCCGATGTCCTTTTCTATTTCAGTCCGAGTGACAAGTCAGTTTACAATATGAGATGGTGATAACAAAAAGAACACCCGGTAAAATTTGTTGTGGCCTTCTTCTAAGTCTAGGGCGCGTTTGGAACCCTCGTTGCTTTAGTTTTAAGTTTACGAATGTATTTATTGCCATCATCTCTCTACACTACTACGTACATATTTTTTATAAAATTTACGAATCTATTTGCCATCTATGTGCCATCTATGTGCCATCTGTGTGCCATTTATGTGCCATCTATGTGCCATCTATGTTACCTATTTGAATAAGGTAATATTTGACTTTGAAAATATCATGACGATATTTTATCAAATCGAGACGAGAATATATCAAATCAATGGCGTGAATAATGTCCTACATCTTAGGGGTGCACGAGTTATCTAAAAATTCAACTGAAACTTCAATTCCCCATCTTTTGAAAGATATATATATATAAGTCGAAATCGGTTCAGTTTGGGCAAAAACGGACAGAAGTGAAAGTTACAAAACTTTTAATCGCCTATTCCAAAGGAACCCTATAGTGTTCGGCATAAAAAAGTCCTTAATGTGAATTTAAACAATACCTATTTAAGCTATAAGTATCCTTGGATAAGTTTAAGGCAAGAACCTTAAAAGAAAGATTCATGTCCTAAGTATTCTACGCACTTACCTTTAAGGTTATTTTTCAAATAATGTTTAGGGCATAATGGTCCAATCCCCATTTGTCAAACCTTTAGGAATAGATTTTAGTGAAGACATTTCTGCCTAGCCTACCTTATGAATTTTGATTTCCCTTTCTATGAAGCAAGGCACTCTCCCCACCCAGACTCCAGAGAGTCTAAGGGTGTAAGGGGGTAGCTTTTCTTAATAAACTTTCTGACGATTGCGACATTCTATAATATTCAATGACAAGGTTATATTGACATGTGACATAGATCTAACCTTCAATTTTCTACTCTCAATATTTCTTCTATTGATCAAATAAAAATATTTATAAAATGTGAAAGTGATTTATGAATTTTAAATAAAGTATAAAATGAAATAGTGTATATTAATGAAATTGCGGAGTCCCAGGAACATTTTACTCTTTCATCAATAAATAATAACAAAAGTTTTACTTCAATCGCGCGTAAAGTTTCCACGCACACACTTTTTTTATTTAATTTTATTCTTTATTTCTTTTAAGATATTTTAATTATTATGTAAACCGTTCACACAATAAATTAATTATGATTACGTATATTTCCAAAATACCGAATGTTACACTGTATTTTTTGGAAGTGTTATTTAATATAAAGTCTATAAATTAAATATGTTTGATGAGAATAGCTTACAACAACTGGCTTACTTGAATACGCGTATACCTCAGTCTGGAAGAAAGATTTGAACGGTGCAATGTTACCTCCGGAGGCCTGGGTATCGATTTTGCATAAGACAAAGTACTTAGATATATTTCAAGGTTTATAAGCCACCAAGGGTCGCTTTACAAGATTGTTTCCGACGTGGGTTTAAAAATTACTATTCCAATGGTTTGTTCACGTATTGTGAGTGATAACACTTTTACATTTCCAAGTAAACAAATGAAACTTAGGTATTGGCCTCATGAATAAGGCTAGGTTTAGATATTCGCTCGGTTAGTGTTTCAAAATTCTCACTTACTGTTTATAACGCCGTAGCTCATAAACAAGATTTGCTTCGAGCATAGAAAAGTTTGAACATCGGAGTAAAGCTGATCATATTTGCATTGCATTAAAACGTACAATTCTTGTCCGGTCTTATGACCTAACGTTTGTAATACAAAAATCAGAAGTATTTGCGACTCTAAAACTACAGAAATTAGGATCATTTTACTTTAAATATAAATAAGACTAGACAATACAAGAGTATGATATGCGAAAACGATTGCAAGCGTGCGAATCTTGTACTAAGGCATGTGGTCATCGCGCATAAATCAGTGTTTTGGAGCGCCAAACTGTCATATGTTCTTCGTCGCAGCTGTCGAGATTCAAGCAGCCACAAACGCGCTACCGTCTGAACTAAGCTTAACCTTTCGAAATATTCATTAAATCCATTAATATGCGGGGTAAATTTACATGTTTATCGAAGAAGGTCAAATAATCACACACAAATCGTCTTAGTTCGTAAATACCTGTAGCTTGTGCTCACTTTATTACTTGGCGTCACTGATAGTTCCGCGTTTACATCTATATTAAAAATATAAAGCTGAAGAGTATGTTTTTTGTATGAAAACTCTATTATCTGTAAGTACCGGGAGTACTTTACCAAAACGATTTTTTGCATTCTATAATAAGCCAATTCTTGAGGAATGCTGTCGGCTATTAATTTTCATCACGCGTGCTATTTGATGGGATAAATATAGTAAAATTCAAGTACAGCAAGGCGCCGGGTGATGACGGAATCATAGCAGAAGTATCGGTTTTATCGGTACTAGTCCTTCAACGATTGTTCAATTCCGTCACCAAGGCACAACGCCAGAGGCATGGCACAGAAGCGTGGTAGATATTTTCTTTAAAAAAAATCACAATACCTTGCTGAAGAACTACAGATCCATTTAGCTGTTGTACCATATCTAAAATTTCGAATCGTCTTGCTAAAAGGTTCGACGAGTGCGTCAGGGAGATGTTATCTCCCCGAAGCTGTTTACCGCTGCTTTGGAGGACGTCTTTAAGCGTCTTGATAGGAACGAGCTTGGCATCAATATTAACGACGAGTACATCACTCAACTACGGTTTGCCGACGATGTAGATACTCTGGGAGACCTTAATACGATACTCAATAACCTCAGTAGAGTTTCTCAACTGGTGGACCTACGTAGCAAGACGATATGTATGACGCTCATATTCCACTCCACCCTGTAATAATTGGGAGCTCTACACTCGAAATTGTAAACGTCTACGTCCAGTTAGGTAGTTCCAATTTCGAGGAACAGGGAACCTGTTCGGGAAACTTCTTAACGTCTTTTTTTCAAAAGTCTCTCAGTGCCTCAAGACTAAAGATATCGAACAATGCGTGTGCCAGCGATGACTTACGGATCTGAAACGTACTATGGGCCTCATAAGAAGGCTCAGTCACTCAGCGGGCTATGGAGAGCTATGTTGGACTTCAGTCGTGAAGTGATGATGATGACGATAATGATATTGTAAAATAGTGTACGTTGACGAAATCTTATGATCAGTGTCTGGCAATTTTGTCTTTGATGTACTTATATTACGTCTATTGTATATCCTATATATTTTAGGAGTTCACTCCTAGTTGTTTAATATCGGGTTAGCACTAAATTAATAAGTGGAATAATTCCATAGAAGTTACTAGCCGATGTTTGAATCCAAATTCAATAATTCAAAATTCCAAATCCATTTGTTTCAAGTAGGCCTAATTAATAAGCACTTTTGAAACGTCAAGTCAGCCTGTTTGTAGTGACTCTACCACTGGTTTGGAAGGCAGATTCCACTGAGAAGAGCCGGCAAGAAACTCAGCAGATTGCTCTTTACAACATCATTTTAAAGTTTAACAATCTTTAGAATTTTTCTGTTTTGTGAGAGATGAGAGCTGAGTGGCCAGCTTCCAAGCAGCCTTGTCGTTAAGGAATTCATGAATCGTGTAGTAACCACGATTTGTTAAATGTGTTTTAATATATTGTTTAAACTTAGGTTAAGGTAGATCTAATATTACCTTCGGTATCATGTTATAAAAGCATATACCCATCCCCACAAAGGATTTCTGTACTTTTCCCAGACGATATGCAGATATCACTAATTTATGTCCGTTTCTAGTTAGTCGACTGTTTATATCTACTTTTTGTTAATCAACTGTTGTATAGAACTAATTTTGGCCCCTGACGCGAAAACGACGGGGCATAGGCATAAGTTTGACGTGTTTTGTGTGTGCGTCTGTCTGTGCCATCGTATTTCCTGAACGCATGAAACTATTTCGATTTTTTTTTTGTTTGAAAGTCTAGAATCAGTCGCTTGTGTTCTTAGCTATATTTCTTTCATTAATTAAATAGCTCCATGATGGCTGCCGTCACAAAATGACTGATTATTCATGTATAACAATTGAAAAGGCATGAATAGTCTAAAAACGTTCACTAGGTTGAAAGTCGGGGGTTTTAAATGTATATAATATGCTGTCTTCTCGTATTTATGACGTAATTTTTTTTCCACTCAATCACTTATACGGTACTTTTATATGATTCTGTTTCATAAAGAGTGTTTATTTCACAAAAATAGTTACAACGTACCTAAGGCAATATTAACGACGTTATGCATATCAGCATGTTATTCAAAGAACTATCGTATCGCTATGTTACATTTGATAAAACTATAATTTAATAGAGTTCTGTTGTAAAAGAAACGTGTATCTACAAATCCAATGTTATGATAACCGAAATGTTTAATGTCTATGTAAATACTTATTAGGTATATGCGATATGTCTTATGTCAGCAAAAGGTGTCGAATGTGGTTTTATGCTAGTCCGTTGATGTAATAAGGTTTTCCTGGTGCTATGTTACATAATGGGGAAGTGTCGCCGAAATGTACATGTTTCATAGTTTACGAAGTCGGTGTAACAAGTTAATACGTTGGTTGATTTAATTAGTTAAAAGAGAGAAGCTAACCCAATTAAGGTTTTATTCAATTATTCTTGTTAATAAGTGCGACTGTTATCATGGCACATAGGCCCCTATCCAATAGTGAATCACTCCTCGTGAGCAAAGTGAAGTTCGGTGTGCCCATAAGAATTTCACATTACAGCTGTTTACTTATGATTAATAATTAAAGCGGTTTATAATACAAACTTTCTTCCGCTATTCTACACAATAAAGCCCGTCCCACCGCATTGCGTCGCCCGCCCGTGTATACCTTTGATGATGACATTAGTGTGATTTTAAATAGTTACCTACCTAGTTTACCTATTTAGTTAACACCCTAGAATTAGGGTATCGAATGCCAATTAGATTATTCAAATCCAATTGTTAGTTCCATAAATTAGTTCGTACTAATAAAAATACTTCCATCTCTTATAATTTAATTCCTTTTTATTTGGAATTTCAAAACTTTATATACCATATAGCCTTAAATTTGCTTAAATTCTTTAAATGATTTTTCAAATATTTCAAGAGATCGGGGAGTGCCCGTGCCGTTAAAAATTAAAATACCCCTTCACTACGAAGGGTAAGGGTATTTACTGTCTATGGTATATCTTAATATATATAAATCTCCTGTCACGATGTTTGTCCGCGATGGACGCCTAAACTACTTAACCGATTTTAAATTAAATTAGCACACCGTGAGCAGTCTGGTCCAACTTAAGAGATAGGATAGCTTAGATCTTTAATTATAGTTGCAATTTTATTTTATTGCAAATTATTTGTCTATAATTAATTGACAGTCACATGTTATAAATATATATATATATATATATATACTACTATACTCATTTAAGGCTTAGCGATACTGAATACTTTAAAAACAAAATCGAACGCAGACGAAGTCGCGGGCCACAGCTAGTATATATATATATATAAAAGAATTTCGGAATTCTCCACAACTTCAAGTCTCGGGACACGAGATAGCTAAAATTATCAAAAGTCCCGGGTCTAATAGACAGGAGTGGTCGCGGAATCCTAATAAATATGGATATTCCAATGTCACGTGGTCGCCACGCGGGTTCCGTTACTCTTGGCAGGACAAAGCTCCTCAGCAGCAAATTCCTCAATTATGGCTTGACGATACTGAATACATAAATGTTGTCACATTTATGAGGACTACAGTGCTAGGACTAAATAAAAAATGTTTGAAATTTTCTTGGTTAACCTTTAGCATGCGAATCCAATAACAACACGATTTCGATTCTTCCTTTAAGGATTACTATTCTTTGTATTCTATTCGTTGTGGAATAGAATCCCAGGGCCGTGCATTGTGGAACTCCCTACAAAAGACCTATGTCCATGATGATGATGTTTCTTTGTAAGTGAAATTATATGACGACGATACGAAATAATCTTACAAATTGCCAAATTCACTGGTTCGGGTCAACCTTAGTAACCAATTCGCTATCGACTAATACGAGTATGTAGTGGTGCTGTTAAGACACAAATTATAAATGCAGTCATTTTTCATAGAAAATTCAATTTATTTCAAATAAGGTAAAACGGGAGTAGGTATGTCCTCGGGACGGGCATTTACGATTGGCAATGTTTACGTGATTGAAGGTTTTAAATAGTGGGTGATTAAGGCTCCAAGAGCAAAACCAGATATATTGTTGCCAGACTCAGTCGTTTGTCATAACATGTTGATATAATATCTGTACGTACTTAATACCATTGGTTTGTTTTGTAATTGGTATACTTGCCAATTTTTTTTTAATTATCGTAATGGATAGGTAGGTTGGCAAGCACTACGCTGCGTCCCGTTATATACGCGGGCGAAGCCACAGTGCAAATCTAGTACATTAATAAATCCAAAGTGCGGTGCCATTTAAAAAGAGATCAAGCGAAGAAGCATCTCTTCGAAAGAGCGTTTCAACCTACTCATAATTTTTTTTTCATTTTATTGTAGCACAACGAAAGTTTTTCCAGCATAAAAAAAAATTAGTAAATAACATGAAAGTAAATGATTAAAAATTAAATTTTTATTACAAAACTAAAACTAGGTCACGCCAAATCTACATGTTGTCTGTGGAATATGTTCGTATTATTTTCATATTTGTATTATTATAATTTCATGTTTTACGACCACTGACTTAATATTTATGACAGATGCCGATTTTAGAAATTATACTGTATGGCTATATGAACTAAGTTATAGGCAGAAACAGGTAGTGTTTCTTATCTAGGTAAATGCCGTTATTTTTCATTAAACAAATAATATATCACTTCAGTAGGTCTTAGTTATTTTACTTTTTACCCGACTGTTTGTTGTGGGCTCTTTTTAGACCAGCAGGGCTAGGACGGGCAGCACAAGCTAGCATTCATAGCTAAATGGAGGCGATATAATTTTGTCTCCTACCTGTGCTAGCCCTTCTGGAGACATCATTTTTATATCAACCGATTATATCCCCTGACAAGGGGTATAATTAACGTCTCCACCTGCTATCTCTGTCTGCGTCTACATCTGCCACCTGCGGGAACAGGGAATAGGAGAAGTGTACCCCCGTTTTTATTACACGTTTATTATTTGTATAGCTTTAATTATCACCATCACCTCACAATTATATAAACCTATGTGTATGAACGCTTTATAAGTGCATGTGATACGGGCCTACATGTAAAAATAATTTTCGAATTTGAATGAATAATCAAAGGGCGCGATGCGATCCACAATCTTGATTTTTTAGGTACTTGTGTGTGGTATATTTAAACCCTAAATATATACTAATACTGTTGATAGATGGATACAGGCCGCTATACTAGGCTTCGCTAGTCTATCGCAATACGTCACGAGCATGTCAAGGTCATCAGTGACGCGAACCCATATATTTTCCCCTTAAAAATAGTTAAACACGTGTTAAGTGGTTTCCCCTTTAAAAAATGCTCTTAAACCTTGTAAATGTACCTAATGTGTTTTTATTTTCGTTGTTAACAGGTGCACATTTGCGCCGTGCAGCATCTCAAGAGGCAGAGAAGCGTCGTTCTTCGCTCGGCAATGTGCCCACAGCGCGACACCGCGCTTCTGACGCTTTCCTCGATCCGCATCACGCGGCCATTTTGTTTCGAGATTCAAGAGGGGTGAGTGGTTGCGTGCTTAACCTTGAATCATGCATCTGTGCCCGGCGAATCGCTAAATGGACCCCTATGTAGTAGGTTTACAAGTGATTATCAATCGTCACGGCTATGACTTGTAAAGATCATACACACATTTAGTAAAAAAGCTGCCATGCTCCCTATTCCTACGGAATGCTTTAATATAAAATACTAAGTAATGATTAGTCATTACTTAGTATTTTATATTTCGGAAGTGGATACTTAGGTATCCACTTCCGAAATATAAATAATGTTTTAGTCAACCATGAATAAAATCTTTTTGATTTTCGCAGTTTGGGTCTCAGAACTCTTTGCGGTAAACATACTTAATATATATAAATATTTATTTTGGGAAATATATGAAGGTATGTTCTAACTTTAATTTCGTAATTAAAAAAAAATATATCTCTTCATTGCACACCACAACAAGTTAAGAATATAAAAAATGCAGACTGTTAATAAGACTCCAAAAGGCACCCTTATCTTACCTTATCGACTAACTAGGATAGCTCTAGGATAATGTTTTTATTTTAGAACGTACTGTACTTATGTATTGTACAGACATATATACATTGGAGTTGTAGTGCACTGAACGCGGTTACAATGTGCCTAATACCTATATACGTAGTGGTTAGTCATAAAATTCAAGAACGCGACGTTCATGGTCAGTAATGCGATCTAATCTAATAAATCAGTACACTTCTGATAGGGTCTATTTACTTGGGACATTATCTATGGGCCCCTTAGTAGTATTTTGTACATTTGTACTTGAAAATCGTTTTTTCTAATGACTTACACCAATTTTTCAAGTATTTAAATATAATCGTTATTTGATTAAAAAAATATCAAAAGACACTTTGTAGTTTATAAATTGAGTAGGTATTTTCTGTCAAAATATTTGCTGAGGGAATTTTACTAAGAAAAGTAGAAAAATCAGTGTTGGTTCTTGCATAGAGAACTGGCGCATTCAGATGCAAATTTGGGGTGGCGGCCACCCCATCGGCATTCCTTGTTTCTAGTTCGTCGATTGCGAAATTGTTGCACAGCTATTTATGCGTGCGCCCGTAGGTACAATTACGACAACGACAGCAACAATGACTATGAAGTCTTACAGTGCGAAGTCATTAAGAGGATCCACCAAATAGGTTGTTTACTCATCACTTATTAAATCAACTAAGTTCATTAACACGGCGATAAACAAGGGTGAGGCTTCGGCTTTCGATTCGGGAGACCGAGTTCGATCGTTCGATCGTGCAGAGGCACGTACCTTTAACTTTCCGGAGTTCCGTGCGTTTTTAATTTAAGCAATGGAATATCACTTGCTTAAATGGTGAAGAAAAACATCATGAGGAAACCTGCATGCCTGAGTGTTGCTTTTAATGTGCTCAAGGTTGGTGACCAGTAGGTACGCACTTGGCCGGGAGTTGGACTAGGGCCTAAACCCTTCGCATTCTGATAGAAGACTAGTGCCCTGTAGTGGGCCGGTTTCATTACGATGATTATCACGGTTGGGTTGAGTGATCTCACTGGTGAGATTTTTTTCCAGTAGTTCATCTGCATCATTACGATGTTTTTAAAGTTGAGATTTAAGATTGGGGTTGTGGGGTTGGGATGTGGGGTTTTTGGATTTTTTCTGACATTTGAAAGGCGCTCTCCGTTGAAGTGCGACTTGACTATTTGGAGCTATACCATGTTTATTTGTAAGGCCCTTATTATTAATGCTCTACTCAATATCTCGATAATAATTAACAACTAAATCTTTTTGTCAGTCCACATATCACACCTGTAAAATATAGACCGCTTGCGCATGAAACAGACAATGATCAAACACTTTTACCTGCTAATAACGATACCATTTATGTGCATATTCGTGGTCCCAATAAAAGGATCTGAGGGCCAAGTGTGAGATTTTCTTATTAACTTATTCGATTGCGTGAAAGTTAAGTACGGTTTGTATGGTATCGAAAGAGCCTTCGATTGACAGTACGGTTTCCCAGTGTTCTAACTAGATGGCGCTCCTTTGATACCATACTCGATCTTATTTCGATACATAAATCAAAGTTAACTTACACTCCATCGAACAAGTAAACGTACGTAGAAAATCTCACACTGGACACTTGGTGTGTATTGCGTGGCACGGCCTTGGTCTACGCTAACTAACGTACTCCGGGCCAGTACTGTTAATTTTTTTGACAGATAAAATGTTAACAACATTTATCCCCATAGGCACGATTAAATGGAATCCAGGATTTCGTGATCCGAAAACTAGACCAACGATGCAGTTATGGCATTTTGAATACCTACTAGTTATCATCACTAGGAACTACAGGAATCTTTTATTCATTGGAATTCGATTCGTTACTCATTTAGATACCTAAGCTAAGTTGTGCCATTTTGTTCTATACCTATATTATTTATTTGTTACAGTTGCCAGTGGCTGACCCGTTTTTGGAAAAAGTCAGCCTATCTGATTTAGGTAAGTTTGTACTAATTCAATTATATTTATATCATTTAATTTACAAGAATTACTTTTTATCAGAACACATTTATAATCCTACTTAAAAGGAATGCTAAAATTAAACAGGTAGTTCAATGGATAGGTATATAGAAAAAAAATTGCTGATGGAACAAGATACGTAAATCTGTGTAAATAGTTTATACAGGTGTAAGGTATAATGGAAGAATGACGCTTCATAAAATCTTGAGACAAGACGTCGCTTGGTGCGGGACTAAATAAGGAAATCAAAGAAAACTTAATAGATCCAGCAAAATTATACTTAATTTATTTCATTTATAATAGTTTCTCTTATGAGAATCTCATTATTTCAGTCTGTATGTTAAACTTTGTTAAAAATGTCTGTAGTTTATTCTTTATTTTATACATGCAGAATCCAAAATTCATGAAATATATACACAAGAATCGTTTTCTAAATAATATATAAGATGGATACATTTGTGCATACGAGTATATTAGGTTATTTAAATGTACTCAGTTCAGCTACAACTAGTTTGAATGATAATTTAGTGTGACCGTTTTAGCTATTTTCGTGTTTAAATCCGCTCGGTGACTGAGCGGGCACTGTTATATTTATACACTTCCGACAACGTATTGACGGTCTACCGACGTTGCGATTTGTTAATTAAATATTTGTTAACGAGTATTTACGATATTAAACTAACTACTTGTATTGTGTTGGTACCCGACCTGTGTTGCTGTTCCACCTGTGAACGTTTTACACTACGGACATCTGGGACCGGTTGAATTTTGCATTTGAATTTAAATATAATAACGTGCATAAATCAGTGCGTGCCGGAGTATGGAACTCGGGCATACCGAATAGGAGGCCAAGGCTTTATCACCGCAGATCTAGGCTATCATCGCTCCTCGCTGCATTTAGGGATGACGGGAGAGTTTTGGCAATGTAATAAGTTGAGACCAGAATGCCGAGCTGGGTAGCAGACAGATTATAAACAACGTGTAACCGAATTGCGAAATAATGTTATGAGGAAACACCCTGTAAAAATATGACATGATTTTAATTTTGCATATGATAAATAAAATGACAAATAAAATAGAATTAACAGTGCTTAAATTTTAAACTTCACCCCTAACTCCCATTATACAAAGACTAACTAAAAACAAAATATAGGTTGTGTCAGGTAATCATTTACATTGGCATGAACTCTAATTTTGTTTGATATATTATTGTGTCCCCCAACATTGGGGTGGTTAAGAGAAATGAATTTTAGGATTGAATAGCTACAATCAAATCAATTAAATTGGTGCAAAGTTTACTGGGTCTAGTTGACCTATAATATAAAACAAAACATATACAAAGCCGGTTAAAATAAAATCTTAAACAAATCGGGATCCGATTTTAATCTACATACGACTTTTATGATACATTTGATTTTGATATTCTGTCTATAAGGTAGATGTCATGTATACAATACCTTTTGTCTATAGTTATGAAAGGTATTGATTCTCAACGTCTAAAATGCGGACGTTAGCCTATACATGAATACAGAACGATCCCTTTTATGCAGTATCAAGTGTTTGTCTGCTGCATTTATCAGTGCCAGCTCGTATCAATAACGTAGTCATACGTTTTAAAATAAAAAAAATATACTCAGCATTGTCGCGTGAAATCAGCAGAACTTCTGTAACTGTCTTAAGATCGCGACAAAGGAGACGGCAACGGAAGCTCTTATACAATCTTGAGCCTGGTTGTGAAAAGATGAAAGTAGTGACAATCCATAGCTTTTTAATTATCCAACCCTCACTTAAATGTCTGCGGTCTTTGTTGAGAGTTATATGAATCCCACTAAAAGTAAGGCTATTTATACCAAACGACAGGTTTTTGAAGAGAGATTGAGAAATGAGCCAGTCCTTAACGGCTGAACGATTTCGTAATAACGAGCCCAAGTCAAGACGTGTAAACAAGACTTTGTCTAGAAATTTTACTTTTGCCCGTACATCACGTTACTGAAGTGGGATCAGAAGTCTCAACATATCTTCTTCAAACTTGGAGAGTAACTTGTTGTTATTGCTTTATTGTAACATCCGACCCGTAACTGACGTCTACTTTCCTTGGGAATGTTTTTGTAGATAAAATAAGCATAGCATATTTACTTTTCCATAGAAAGTAATTCAAAACATTCTAATAAATAAACTTATATCAACCTTATTGACGCTACGCGATGCGTACCTAATAAAGTGACAGGAGTCACTTCACTGATTTCTTACAGTAAAAACTATGACAGTGGTTTACTTAAAAACTATTAGCGTTTCGGTTTCACAGATAAAAGAGGCTTTAGAGGTAATAATGTACCTCTAAAGCCTCTTTTAGACTGCCTAAAGCGGTTTTCATTTACACGTTGTCTGCAGATCTTCTTTATCTGATTAATTCTTTTTCGATGTTTGTTTCTGATTATCATCTCTAAGATCTGTTATACCTATCTAATCGTAATCGTACAATTTTTTCTTAGATTTCAGCAATTCTTTTCAATGTTGAACTAGGTTATGACGCTTTTTTGCAAACGATCAAAACTTATTTATCAAGTTAAGAAATCCTTTGGTCCCACCAAAGGTCTATGTAGGCATCTAGGTAATAAAATATGCTGCTACTCGTTACTAAATAGTCCTGATATTTTGGTAAGAAAAAAATAAATAAAATGGCCTGCCTTGTGTAAGAAAGGGACAGAGACCATACCTTACACCTTATAAGAAGTACCAGAGTCAAAAATTTGAAATCGAACGATACAATTCCAAACTTATAACGATTTATTATTTCCAACAAGTCGACATACTAGTGGTGAGTTTTTGACCAAAGTGGCATTAAATGGATAAAAACTTCCTCCCATACAAGTTAGCAGTAAAACTGAAAATCTAAGTAGTAGTAGTGAAACGCAAAGTTTTAAATGTTTAGAGGCTGCGTCAAAAACCCTTTAATTCCAGGCGTGTAAGGTACAAGTACGGGTACCTACATGTATTTCTGTTTGAAGGAAATAAAAGCACTAGATTCAATCAATACTTCCAATCCCTGAACACTAGCTAAACCCTAAGGAGATTTCCACCAACATCTAGGTTGTACTTCAAATAGTTTTAAGTGACAATGTGAGATGGTCGCAAAAAGAACATCCGGCTAAGTTTGTTGTGGGATTCCTAATAGCGTTTGGAACCATGTATTTCAGTTTTGAGTTTAACGCATCGAGTATCTTATACCAATTATTTTTGGGAACTGCTACGTTCTTTCTCTCGCGTGCATTTTAGCCCTGTATAGTAAAATAAATGTCGAAACAATAAATTTGCCAGAATGTTTTCTTTTGGAGGACTTATTTAAAGTACCTAATAGAAAACATGGTTTAACTAATATAGTATTACGATATAGCAAAGTGCACGGGTTTTAGAACTATTAATATATAATAATTATATTATTATAATATATAATATTTGATTTCCAATTGGCTATCGCTTGACGTACGAACGACCAATCATGCATGATGAGGTCTAGGTTGTAGCGCGCTTGTAAAAATGCACCTATGCACTTTTGCTCACATGTTTCATAGGAAAACTTATCAATGTCAAAAGATATTTGTACATATTCGTATCCTGAACATGATTTAGGTGCTTATCGCGATTGGTTTAAGCGGACGCCATCATGATTTCAACCGATTGACGTCCACAGCTGGACATGGACTGGTCTTTTGTAGGGAGTCCCCAAAATCTACGATCCTGAGCCGCCTGTTTCTAGCGTATCCCTTGATCCCGGCTTGATTTCGTCTGCCCACCATGTTGGGGCCGACTCACACTGCGTTCACCGGTTCGGGATGTGTGCGTGTGTGCATGTGTGTGTGGAGTGCGCTACTCCAGCATCTACTAAATATATGCTAAACTTTAGGAGTTTATGATAAACCTAAACTCCTAAGCTTTATCATATAGTTTCAAAAAAATTATTTTGTAATATATTTTGTAACGGGTTCGTTGCCATCGGGATCCGTTTACTAAGCTTCCGCTGTCTTTCCATCTGTCTGTAAGACTGTCAGCGGGTTTCTCATGATACCTAATAGGTTGAGTTGAAATTATTACTGAATGTGAAAATTCCATTGCCGCTATATAACAAAAATAAAAAAAATTAAGATCCCCTTTAAAGTTACGTATTATATGCCTTTTCTTTAACGCACTAGTACCATTTGGTGTTTCATGTTGCACCTTGGTGTGCAAATCCAATCCAATACTATTTGAGCCGGTTTTTTAAAATATTGGCTTAGTTTATAGTCGTTGCGTATATTATAGCCAAAAGTTGAATCCAAATCCAATCATTATATATCGCTCGTGAATTGTCTTTGACATTTTACGACAATCTATCCACCTATTACCACGACTCCACGTACCCTTGTCTTTGGAAAGTTTTAGAGAAGCACATAGCCAGAAGCTCTCGAAGGTGGTTTTGAATAAAGCCTGAATAAGATTAACTAAGGTGCCGTATAGAGCAAAGGTGGAAATGGATATAGAAGCTAGCCTTTGATGACTGACTCGTGACTATTACAAGCTGTACCTTTGCTGACGCAGTGGCTTTGCTTAGGTGAATCCTTTGTGTACTGTGCACTATGCAATAATTGGAATTGTACTGTATTTTCAAATCTTTGGTTTATCGTCAGGAATACTTTTCTTTCAAACTATATAAAGTGGAGCCGTGTATTGGTTGGAAAATAAACAAACACACGGCATTTAGCTATTTATTAATTTGTTTATTATTTTTTTCGTTTTTTTTTTTGGCAAAAACTTCTATGTGATTACTGCTTTTGCAAAAAAAAAACCTTAATACACATAATAATAATCTATAACATAGACTAAACATTGCCGAAAAAGTGCAGTTAATTTACAATAGTAGAAAATTTTAAAAGCATTGAGCAGAGCAGTATGGCAATAAGTGTTGGGAAAAAGAGTTGGTACATAATTATGAAGAACAGGAAGCAAGATAAATATATAGTTAAAGAAAAAGATACATCAAAAGTATTTTTTTAAAGATTCAGTTTTAATTTTCTTTAAGGAGCTAAAAAACAGGTCCACGTCGAAAAATTCATCGTTATTTAGTCTCACAGCACAATAAACGTATCGGTTGCACGTTATTTTTATTAGGTATACATTTAGGTATTTATTGTCTTTGGGTTGCACTTGGTGGTAGATAAGTGAAATTCTCCGCATAATATCGCCTTTTGTCTATATTGTAAAAGATTTGTTCTCCAGCGAAGAGTACCGAGACCTTGGTCTCTTGAACAAGTTTCTGAAGTTGACTTCGAATCTTAGATAGGCATACACTTACTCGTTTTTATTTTCTATTATGTAAGAAATCTCGAGGAAGAAAAAGTTGTAACAAATATATTACATTTCGGTATTTTTGCATACACACAAATAAAATTGAATTGTCCGTCTGATGATTTTATGATGGATACCATAACCCAAACAAACGTCTCTGTCGAATTTGAACGACTAAATCCATTGATAGAAGATTATACAGGGACTAACATAGACTACTTTTTATTTCGGATATCTATCCTTCGGGTGTTGAAAGACTAGTTTCAAATTTTTCCAAGTCAGGTCATTAAATTTTGCAGTTAGAGTAATCTTCATCGTCAACCCATTACCGGCCCAATACAGGGCACGGGTCTCCGTGGTCACCACGCTGGCCAAATGCGGTTTGGTAGACTTCACAGGTCCTCGATAACACTATGGAGAATTCTCAGTCAGGCATGCAGATTTCCCTACGGTGATTTTCTACACCGTTACTTGCTTCAACGGTGTAGAAAATCACCGTAAATTGCCAAAGTTTAAATCGCACATTGAAAAGATAGAAAAGAGGCAGGCGACCGAACTCAGCCCACCAGGCTATCAATTAGGTTAATATTTTAATTAGAGATGATACCATAAGCTTTCTTTTTAAACAACTATAGTCTGCTAATGTCAGGGCCACATCGCCGTGTCATCCTTAGTAGCGTTGCGAGTGACCAATCATCCTGCTCGAACGCGCGCTTTTTGTTTGTCCTCTTGTGGATGTATACTCGAATGCAACTAAGAATGAAGGTAGGACGCCGCTGTTTGGCCTTGCCTTTATCGCGGAGGTCCCGTTTTCGATTCCCGGCAGGGAAATTTTGGAAATTCTAATTTCTGAATTTTCTCTGGTCCGGTCTGGTGGGGGGCTTGGCCGTGGCTAGTTACCACCCTACCGACAAATACGTGCAGCTAAGCGATTTAGCGTAAAAACCTATTAGGGGTATGACTACCATACTCTAACAGGTTAGTTTGCTACCATTTTAGACTGCATCATCACTTGAGATTGAGATGCACACCGTCAGGTGAGATTGCAGTCGAGGGCTGCCTTGTAGAAGAATAAAAAAAAAATCCAAACTGAAGAACTCCAAACGCCCATACGTACTAAAACAGTAAACATTTTAGTCAGTTTGTCACAGATAAGTAGTGATTGAGGATGTATAATAGCGATGTAAAATGTATTATTAGTTCGCTGAAAACAATTTACTGTCATTGTGGTTTTATAATTAATACAATGTAACAACATAATATGCCTACACGCTTGTCACTGTTTCCAATTGCTTACTGCAAACAAAGTTTATTCATAACTACATGGTATTTCATTGTTTGTCGTTACCGTGTAGTTTCGTCTTTAATTGCCGTAAAACGCAACCTTAATTTCACCTATCAATATTCCAAACGATATCGATAGAAGCGCAACATGTACACTCGAAATCGATTCGGCTAAAGTCTGAAATGTGAGCTTTAAGTTATGTGACATGGGGAAACTTTTTTTTCTTGGCGTAGTGTATTGATTGGCCCACTCGTTGCCCACGCGTCACACACTGTAAACGACACTGTCATATTTGAATGCTTTAATTAGAGTCGATATGGGGTTCGAAGGCCATAAATATTCGATTCGGTCTGTTTATCTGTCGTCATCAAGAACATCAACCACAAAAATTGGCCAAGTGCGAGTCGGACTCGGGTTGCAATAATTCCGTAAAACCATACGATATTAGTGTCCATCAAAGTGATGAGGTATGCTTCTGAAACATGCTCGCTGAATATGGGCCTCATAAGAAGGCTCAGAGTCACTCAGCGGGCGATGGAGAGAGCTATGCTCGAAGTATCTCTGCGTGATCAAATCAGACATGAGGAGATCCGTAGAAGAACAAGAGTTTCCGACATAGCTCAACGAATCGCAAAGCTGAAGTGGCAATGGGCGCGGCACACGAGAACGGATGGAGGTTGGGGTCTTAAGGTGCCGGAATGGCGACCCCGCACTGGTAACGCAGCATAGGTCGGCCCCCAACGAGATGGACAGATGACATCAGCCGGGTTATCAGGAGGCAAGCGGCCCAGGACCGTGGATTGTGGAACTCCATACAAAAGACCTATGTCCAGCAGTGGAAGTCCATTGGTTGATGATGATGATGATGATACGATATTTATTATTCTAGTAGGTAATATGAATGCATACATTTGTTTGTTGTTTGTAAATGATACAATTGTAAAAATTAAGAATATATATTAATTATTATTTCATCATTATAAAGGGAAATAAGCTTGTTTATCCAGAAGAAATATAGGCTCTTTTATTTTTGTAATAATAACATTTTAATCTAAAATAATCGTATTTGTTAAGAAAAAGCGCTCACAAGTGGCTTTATCGCTCTGCTTTGATGGTACGCATTTTATGTCAAAGATAATGTGATTTCCAAGCATCAGTATTAGACATAAAATATTAATCCTTACAAAATAAACATTTTACCCATCCAAATTATTTTATGTAGCTGAATCTTGCCATCAATCTTGAGTCCACCAATTCGCACTAAGTGCGAGCCAGCGTGGAGGAGTACGGCCTTAACCCCTTCTCATTGTGAGGAGACCCTTGCTCTGTAGAGGGCCGATAATGGGTTGATGCTATGATGAATCTCGCCATAATACTTATTTATCTGTCTGTATATATCTCTTTATAACAATATGAAAAAAAAAAATATATCTTACCTACCTACCCTATTAAATAAGGAGGAGATGGAAACTGCGGGGAACAGCTAGCTAGCAATAGTGTGAATCTGCGGAACTCATCCTTTCAAATTAAAATATGTAGGTCATACTGTTCTTAATATAAACCTTAAATAATAAAGAATAAAGTTAGCTCATCGCATACTTGAGCTGTCACGACAAATTGATAGACAGTGGAGGCTTATTTTTAGACAGCCGTTTTAGACACCACTCTGGTGCGGAACCCTAAAAACGGTAGCCTCAAATTGCGCATCTTTTGGTAATGTGCAATAAACATACGAGTACCTATCTACTTACTGAAAGTTATTGCAATGACCTTTATGTCCTATTTATCTTTATAAGGTTCGAGGTGAGATTGAAAGGAACTATATTCTCGTCTTTCCATCTCACATCGGATACGTACTTTATGAAGATTAGTGATTTCTCATTAGGACTACAAGTTGCTTTGAAGAAAATTACTGAGCTGCGTTTGTATATTTAAGCGCAAATCTCAAAAAAAAAACTTAGTTTACTCAGTTTTTTTGTTAATAGCTCTGATAAGGTTTTATGATAATTGTGGAAAATGGACGTAAGTGATCCACGTCCATTTTCAATATTCAATCTATCTGTAATCTTTAGATTTAATACTTAGCAACGTTGTTATTGTTAATAGAATTGCATACATTTTTTATTAAATAACAAGTTTGCTAAGCAACTTGTCAACGGATTACAGATAGATTGAATATAGAAACGTTACGTGGATGTTAGTTGATGCTATTGCAAGTTAAATAAAGTTGAGAATTAAAATCTTTTAAGTTGCTACTTAAGTAAAATAGAGAATCTCTCTCCGGCTGACAAAGACTGACAATGATATATGACAATCTTAAATTTGGCTCCGGCGGTAGGTCTTTTGGCACGGCAGAAAAATCCGAAAACGAATTACTTAATCAATTCAACTCCCTGTTGCAATCAAGGATTTCCAGAAATGGAGTCTATATTTTAAGTCGGGTTACTCGTGTGTGCTGAATACTTGAGAAACAAATTTTAAAAATCAAATCATAATCTTGGAAATTCCAAGATGGTAAGGCGCAAATGATAGTTATATTAAGAAATGAACATTTTCATAATCACTAGTGGATTGGACCCTTCTCTGTCAAAGGATAGAGGGTTTAAGACCATATACCCTGTACCCACGGGTTGGCAAGCTTGTTGTGCTTCCAACCAAGGCTATTATATAATTTGTAGCGGTCTTATAATTGTTCATTTAACAAACGAATAATTATGGCATTTCCTTTCAAGGTACGGAAATCTCATTCCGCGAGTCTGTTTCGCTCAGTCTCAGCCTCATATTGAATTGATAACAAAGATGTAACTATTTACTCCTTTTACCTCCGTATAGTTACGTACCTCTTCTTAAAATATTTATATCTTCAGTATCGAAATGCTCTAATTACGAAAATGACAGCACGGTAAGAATCTTCTTAATTTAAAGAAAGCCTATAGCATTACAGCCATCTATATCATATACGCCTTATACATGGTTTGAGTTGAGTTTGAGCTACCCCCATAACTAATAAAAACGTTTTTTTTTTATTGCGTATGAAAACCATTTTATATACTTAATTTTTTTTGCGCAGTACATTTGTGATTACTTTTGTAATTTATATCTATGTGTACTGATTTATAACATAAATGTCTAGGTTAATATCGCTATCACAACAGACATCCAATACGTGGAGTGTCAAAAGTCAATAATTAATTGCTCATACAAAATACTTTATAATCTATAAATTAATGATTTTACTTTTTTTTAGTATCCTTTTATTTAATTATCCTGTGCGCAGGCTACATCTTTTATTCTACCGTAAGTAAAGTCATGACGTAACTGTTGCATAAATAGCTATTTTAGGAATTACGTTAAAAATTATGTAAATAGTGAAATAACCCACATTTAGCTTGGATGTTATCATTACACATATGCGACTATGCGCGGTCGTGAACGGACCGGCCTTTTTATTATCTGTTGTAAAATGTTTTGTTGACAGTCTGATTGTGTCTGAGATACGATAAAGTATATTTATCATTCGACTAGGGATGTGTAATATTAATAAAACGAGCGATTTATTTATATGTCCAATACGTTGATCAAAAATACAAATAATAAAAAAAAAAACTGACATTTAAAGCCCCTAAATATTTATAAGTAAAAAATAAGTACAAGTATTTTTTAATGTTCCAGAAAAGACCTAATTTATAATTCGCCCAAACAATTTTTTTTTAACAATTCCTATGCCTTTAAGCTATGCTAATTTCTTATCTACGACAGATCTACGTCAAATCGTACCTATATATATATATATATATATATATCTATATAACCTTTAAAGTCCATTCGCTTAGATACGGTTGCCTTTGTGCCGTGCCGCATATTTTCAAAGTCGCTGAGCCGCTGCGCTGCCAAAGAACGCCGCGTGTGCAGCATCCGCAGGAGAATTTGGCATTTTGTGCCATCACGTAGTGAAAGGTTCTTTTTGTTGACTTTGGCAGAAAAGGTTTTTTCGTACTTGATGTAGTACTGGATTGAGAACGTAATGACGTTGGATCCTTTATAAATAGGTATAACACAAAATAATATATAATAAAAATAATATAAATATATAGGTCCATCACGCAAAGAGTTGGGCTCTTCGCGGGATAAAAAATAGTGTCTATTTAACTTTGTCTACTCATATTTTGCATTTCAAGTTTCCTTTAAATTGTCTCTAGTATATATATTCGTATTTATTTTCAAATTGAACACAATTTCATAGTGTCAGTACACAGGTCTGTACACACTCATATTCAGTTCGATTTTCATACAAATTTTATACAGTCATTTTTGAAACGGCCGCCTATGTGATTTAAAATGCGCTAGATCATTCGGCCAGTCGTCCGAGTAGTATATAAATAAATAAAAACAGACTTTTATATTATTATATCTGAATGCCTCTCGTGCTCGATGTGATAAAGGTCTCCGAAGATGGCGAACGGAACTTCTCAATGAACGAGCACAAATCAAACGCAATCAGCGCAAGTGGGAGTAAACAGTATGCATTTAACGATTTTTTACCTACTTCTAAAATGCATCATGTTATGGGAGTTTTTTTTTAAATTAAACATCCATACAAATAAATTGAAGTTTAAGTTTCTAATGTGAAAATAAAAGTTCATATTTAAAATATGTATTCAATAATCTATGTACGTATGTAAAGGAAACCGCGGTCAACCGCTACTCTATTAATCTGAGTTATAGAGACGTATTTTTTTAGGGTTTTTGAATTGCGTATCAAAATTGCAGAACTGCAACTGCGTCTGACGCGGCCGATTGTAGTTTTTGAAGTTATACTTCTTTTGGCGCGCTAGGGAAAAATGATGGGAGTAAATTTTTACGATTCGCGAGCACACCGTCACAAAAACCGACACCTTGAAGTTAGTTGGTTTGACAGTGTACACTTTAAATTGGCAAAGTCTGCGGGCTCATTGCGGTGATTTAATTGATTCAATTGTACACAAATCTCAAATTTTAATGTTAAGTGAAACTTGGTTGTCCGATAATGAGGTAACTAGCATATGTAGTAACGCATTATGCGTTTTTATAAAACTTTCAACGTATTAAAACCTTCTTTCTATAGTTAATGTGGTTTTTTCTACAAACGTGAATAAGATGAAAGATGACATTTTTGAAAATATTTTTATCTTATTACGCCATAGAAGTATAACTTATATCATTCATCAGTCGAACTAACTAGACGGTGACTGCAGTCGCATAGATTAATTAAAAATCATATCGAGGTTTCAGCATCGGCGGATAGCCGTTTCCAGACCGTTCTTTAATCATACCCTCCCTCGACCGGTATGGGAGGCGAAAATCCTTTTTCGGATGTAATTGTATTTCAGAAATAAATATCAAGCTTATTAGATTTTATATTTGGTAAAATCATCGCAGTGTTCAAATCAACAAAAGCAATAGCTCAATTCAAATTCAATTCACTCGAAACAGAACAATCGCTCTCGGTAGTCGCATCACTAAATAAATTCGTCCATTGTTGGTCAGCTTTATTATACGGTGGAATGTTCAGTTAGTTAGTTACCTATTGTATTACGTATAGTGTTGATTTTTAAGGATGCGTAACACGATATTACAAGAAAAACCTCTGACATATCCCGAAGGTATAATGTTTGTTTATTTTTACAATAGCTGTTTTATAATATTACATTGAGTTTGTTAGTTCTTTATGTACTTGCGGCCGTTTTAATGGAATCGAATTGAATCATAATTTTGATGCGTAACCCATAACACGGTGGGTATAAATTAACATATACGCCTATACATAAAAAAGGAGTTGTTTGTAGTAAAGTTTTTGTCTTTGATTTCGTAATAACTGCTTATCTTAATAAGCTTACATGATTGATTGTTATTAGACCGATAGCATTTTTGAAACGGATTAGAATTTTTCGTGTACTTTTTAAGTAAACGATGGTTCGTGGGATTGACCTTGGCGTATTTTTCTCCCAGTAATCGGCTCCTAAGTGGGTGAAAATGGTTTAAAAAAATCTAATGAAGTTCCTATATTTTTTTAGAGGCATCTAAATCGCCTGCTAGATCGTCATCATCATATCAACCCATTACCGTCCTGCTACAGGGCACGGGTCTCCTCCCACAATGAGAAGGGGTTAACGCCGAAGTCCATGACGTTGGCCCAGTGCGAATTGGTGAAGCTAGATTATTGGTTACAAATAATATACCGCGAACTTCCTTAGCCTAGTTAAGACCCAGTGCAGCGGACAAGTTTTTTTTAATTATCAGAAATTATACACGAATGAAGTCTCGGTAGATAAGCCGCTAATGAACAATAAAATCGATTAATCTAATGAGTTTCTTCATACTTGTGAACTCTTAACGAGGGAAAAGACAATCTTTATAGAGTTTGTTATGATTATAGTTATAGGAATACCTAGACTTTTTATGTTCTCTTTATCTTTGCTTAGAACTAGATACATTGAGACTTCATCAGATGCGCTATCGACAATTAACACTATATACAGTAGATGTCATCTATACCTACTTATTGCGAATGTGTGTCTATTTTTTTTTTTTTTTATACTCAATTGGCTCAATTGCTGAACCTTACTTGATGAAATTAGCATACATAACTTGTATCCTCGGTACGGACTTAGGATATTTCTTATCCCTCTAGAAGTACCGAGATTTTTATCAGTCAATCAATAGTCTAAAGCATTCCATTGCTGGACTAAAGGCCTCCACCAATGGGATAGCCTATAAATGGTTGTAGAATCACAGAGGGCGCGGCTGCACGTTCTCAATAGAAAACGTAACATAATTCCCTTAGAAGGAACATACACATATACTACATTAGTTACCGATTTATGACCAAAGGCAATTTTTTTTAAAGCAAATGAATAAAAAAAAATTGTGCTCGTGCCGGGGATCGAACTTGGGCCACCCGCAAGGGTGATCCAAGTCCTTACCACCATCTATTATCGTTCTTTTTTACTTTAAACATGTGTAGGTTAAACAATAAACACATATATTCATTATTGTTATAGATTAAGTTACTGACACTGAGTTCGTGATATAATTGGACCAGGTGCAGACTATATTTAGCGTAGTGAAATATACAGTGTACACATGAGTGTAGAGGAGTGTCGGGTACGATGTAGTCGCGTCTCCCCGGTACGGCGGGGTGGGCGTGGGCCGATGCGGATCGCCAAACGGTAGCAGTGCGCGCGCGCCGCTGCGGGCACGGCGAGCGGCCATCGCGCCCGGTCGAGTCAGTGGCGACGGACCCGAGCGTAGATCGAGCGCGCGGCTGTGGCTCGGGTATTATTAGCAGCGAGCCGTGGGAGGCGCGGCTGGCCGCACCGACTGGCGGCGGGCGATGCGCCGCCCGTGCTCCGCGCATGCTGCGCCTTCACTACTTCTCGGACAACCCTGCCCTCGTCGTCGAGGACGACGAAGACTCCGTCTACTCTATCGAACTCATCAAGGAGTTCGAGGCGGTCGGCCGAGCGTGGAAAGCGTTCCTCACCGACTGGCTAATAAAAGGTGGCGGCTTGTTGCTTGTTTACATCTCCCACGCTGCGTCTGCGCACCGTTTATACGCGCGGTTCGACGAATTTTTCCTCCCACTGCGTCGTTTCAAACGTTTCGTACCTCCTATACCTATGTTGTGTTACGAAACATCTCAATAAATAATTATATGACAGCAAGTAGAACTTAACCGTGATTTAACCCGCATGCATTAAAATATGGACGATAAAATTGTAGTATATATGAGTATGCTAGGAGACAAACTAATTTGGCTTAAATTAGCTGATGTGGCATGATTTATGTTCAGATAAATGTGTGTTTTGTTCGGCAACATAGAGTTTTTAACTAACCTCGAGTCGATCCAAGCGGTAGTGGCGGTGGTTAAGAAATTCAGGCGGGTCAGGTTTTTATAATATGAACCAAATCTTTGTTGTTTAGATTTCCGAATGTCTGCGAGTTCGTCTATTGGGAGCCAACTAAATATAATAATAGACTCTTCGAGTGTGTATTGCCTACATTGAATCTTACGTCGTACGAGGCTCTCTGTGACGTCATGGCCTTAGAACCAATGCGAATAGTATTGAATGTAAATAAATAAACAACAGACACTATCGTATTTATAATTAAAATAATTTACTATTTAACTAACTGACCGACAAGAACGAACAATTTCCCAACTTTATTACCTACTAATATTATTATACTTCACACCTAATTTTTCAGTTAACTTATTATTTGGTCGGGATAGTTATTAAAAATTGTCCATCTCTCTGATTTCAATAATAAAAACAATACCATATACAGACAGCTGTACTCATTCCGCGTGCCACTTCTAAACAAAATGTGTTGGCAGTGTGTAGTGAAACGACAGCTGCAAACATTGTTAATATAGGAATTCTAAAATCAAAGGCTTTAACTTACCTTCACTAGTTTTTCTAATTTATACCCGTGCGAAGCCGGGACGGGTCGATGTTTTATTACATCCGTATATTGTAATATTTTATTCGACCTAACATCTGGCAGACTACTGTTGAACTTGACACATATTTGTTCTGCTCATCGAAAATATCAAATGAAACCGGTTATGACCATGTTAGAAATGAGGAAAACCTGTGATGTATTCGTTATGTAATAATATTGTGTCCTAAAGGTATTATATTGGTAAACCTATATTCCTATATCGGAGAGTGTGCTCAAGAACTATTTTATCTATTTCCCCTTCGCCTTTTTACCATCGAACCGCGAGGCATCGTAAGGATCTGCATCCCTACGTGGTCGATATACCGCGGACGCGTACGAAGCGCTTCGCATCTTCGTTTCTGATTCGCACCGCTAGGATCTGGAATGCTCTTCCAGCTTCCATTTTCCCCAGTTCTTACAACATGAGTACCTTCAAATCAAGAGTGAATAGGCATCTTCTAGGCAAGAGCGCTCCACCTTAGGCTGCACCATCGCTTACCATCAGGTGTGATTGAAGTCAAGCGCTCGTCTGTAAACATAAATAAAATAAATAAATAAAAATTGGAAGTAGCATTAAAGATTTTAATACCCTCCGCTAGGTTTTAAACTTTTTTATAATATAGCCCAACTTATGAGTAACTTTAAATTGCCGAAGATAAACGTAAATGAAGCTTATATGATATAGGTAAAAACAGAGAGCCTTGACGTTTCAAAATTAATTTATAGTGTAAATCTACTTGAAATAAATAAATTTTGAATTGTGTTATATTGATGGATATTGGTATTTAGGTTGACAAATACAAAAATAAATTAATTAGAGATTAAATTAGAAAAATTCAAGATATTTTAATGCATTTTAAGGCCTAATTCTTGAAAAAACATTCGACGCGATTGATTTGGTGGATAGCGGAAGTAAGTTTGTACGCGGAAGGAAATTATAACTTTTACGCCGACGTAGTCACATGGAACCCCTTGTCTTTAATAAATGGCGCGAAGGTCTTTTATACCATTATTAATATATTATATATATTAGACTACGATGTTACAATGCATGCCCGCAAGCCACTCTGCCCCTTTAAGATATTCATTCTATTAATATGCATAAAAGGGCAATTTTGATCTACATTTAATGCACGACGCATCTAACTTACTTTATTAGATAAATAATGGTACTGTTTTCTTCAAATTAACAAACCTTTTTTTCGTTTAATGTGTGAAAGATAAAAAATATTGTTACAGTAAGTTATTGTTGGGTCATAAATTGTACCATCGCTGACTTTACAGTCAGTCTAATTTCTATAAGTAAAAACTACGGCAATGGTTTACTCAAAAAATATTAGGTAACCGAACACCTACAGCACAGATAAGTCTCAGAGACAGTACATAATGTATCTCTAAAGCCTGTGAACTATTATTTCGGTTTTTCATTTACACGTTGTATAATTTATATGGGTTGTATTTATGCCTCATGTATCATAAGATACAAGAAAGTTGACTTTTAATGTATCCTCTTTATTTTTCGCTTTAATATTTTTTTGCGGCCCTAACCGTGCACCTTAATGTGATTATGCTGACCAACTGTGAAAGTTAATCAGCGGAATTTATAATACATCGAAATTAGTCACAGGCTTCCTTCAAAATGACGTATAATCTAATAGTCCGGTCATTTTAGACATAAAAATAGTGATCAAATAAAGAAAATTCCGACAGAGCCAAATCTTTGTAGAGACCTTAGGTTTACCACAAGGAATAAAGTGTCAAAAGTCCCCATCAGTCCCATGTGAGCTTAGGGACTTATTCGGGGCCCAAGGTCAAAATTTTAGGTTTTTTGGATTTTTCTCGAAAACGGTAAGTTTTATCGAAAGAGTACCTCGGAGCAAAGTTGTAGATCTTAAAATTCTCTATAAAAATGGTTCCCATGATTTTTTCTCTAAGACCCACTATTTCCCAGATATTGCGCTTGTAAGAATCAAGGTGTCTACATAATATGCACACATTTCCACACCACCTGTGAGGTAGTGCACTCGGCTGGTGATAAAATGTGAGGTGGGCGACTGAAAACTGCTGCTGCTTCATACTTCATTGTTTCACTGTAAGATGCGCATAAACCAAACGATGAGAAAATTTGTATAAGCCGTTTTGAACCAAACCGCCGATGGAAAAAAACTGAAAGACCCAGCTGTAATTTAGACTTGAAGGATCTAGGCCGAACAGCAGTCATTATGCTACGACTAATATTTGTGCAAACTAACTTTAAATGATCCAAATTATGACGCTTATTTTTAAGAATGATTTGTCCCAAAAAAAAAGATAATGATTCGGGAATATCGTTATTTATATCTTCAAACATTCTACCCGGTGGCGGGTACATAGTATTATCAAACACACAAGATTGAATATCTTCTCGAATAATTTCTGCCGCAGCTTTTAAAGTTTTCCACCTTTTTTCCTTTTCATTCAAGTTTTTGTTATCAGACCAGGCTTGACTTAAAATGTCTTGGTAATTGTCTACAAAACAAATAAATGTTAATTTTCCAGGCTTCTCTGTAATAATAATTCTACTACCATACTTTAATTTCAATCGTTTTTTTATAATCCCGTTTTCTAAAGCTACATTTTGGCAAACATTCTTCAGTTCATCTAACGAAAACTGGCAGTCATCGCTACTTTCGATGAAATTGAAAATTTCCTCCATTGCAGAGTTTATAGCCTCACTTTGAGGACGGCCAATTTTACCGCCAGTATTAGGTCTCAGGAAGGATTTGTAACAACTGTCATGGTATTTAGCGTCAGCAGCAACTAAATCATGCTGAAAATTAATACGCGCAAAGACAGCTTTTGACACATCATCAGAACGATCTTTAGCTAATTTTAAAATGGAATCTTTGAATGTAAGTGTAGAAACTTTATGAATTTTTCGGCGATAAATCTTCACTTTCTTCTTTTCTGCTTCTTCATCCGCTTCATCGCCACAAAATAAGCATTTGTTTTTAAAACAAAAGCTGGATTCACTTATTCGCGCTCTAGTATGAGGTGGACTTACTTTTGAAGTACTGGCCTGTTCTTCCTCACGTTGTCTTTTTGATGCAGAGATTGAAGTTTTCCGGGTGTATGATTTTCTGCAATCCACGTGAATTGTAACGGATTTTTGGCTTCTTAAATAATCAGCAAACTCATCACTTCTCGCGACGCTTGCATCGATTAAAGTTGGCATTCCACGACTGACCACAACTTCAGTCAAAAGTTAATTACAAATAAAGCAAAATTGTGACATTTTGTTAAATATTAATCAGCACTAACTTCAATAGTAGACGCTTGTAATAAATACGTATAGTCACTCGAACTGCTCGTTCAACACTAAAAGAAGCAGGTATACGTGAACGACACCACATGGACAAAAGAATAGGCAGATGTTTTTCAAGGCCAGATGTTATTCAAGTAGAGGGGATTCGGTAAGGGACCGGCGGTCATTTTAGAGTAAATTTTCTTAGAATAGTATAATGTATACATAGAAGAGGCACGAGTAGGCATTTTTGCTTGCTTGAGGACCTAAATATGTATATACGTGGCATATGTGTGCATACTATGTAGAACATGATTCTTACAAGCGCAATATCTGGGAAATAGTGGGTCTTAGAGAAAAAATCATGGGAACCATTTTTATAGAGAATTTTAAGATCTACAACTTTGCTCCGAGGTACTTTTTCGATAAAACTTACCGTTTTCGAGAAAAATCCAAAAAACCTAAAATTTTGACCTTGGGCCCCGAATAAGTCCCTAAGCTCACATGGGACTGATGGGGACTTTTGACACTTTATTCCTTGTGGTAAACCTAAGGTCTCTACGAAGATTTAGCTCTGTCGGAATTTTCTTTATTTCAAATGTCTAAAATGACCGGACTATAAGTAAATAATACCTTTTAACTATTTTCGTATATAGAGTCTCGAATATATATAATTAGCAATTGCTTCGCAAGAACATAGGAACTCGAAAATGTCTCAACAGTTGGTTTTTTTCCCCTCTGGTTTGCTTGAATAACCTTCCTGTTTTGACGACTGATTGGCGCAGTGGGTAGCGACCCTGCTGTCTGGATGCTGTTTGTCCGCATATTATAAGTACCTACTTATGTATATTATCCATGAATATTTTTCAGTGTCTGGGTGTTGTTTGTGTGTATATTATAAGTTATTATATTATTCATAAATTTGTTAATCAGTTATCTTAGTACCCATAACACAAGCTACACTTACTTTGGGGCTAGATAGAGATGTGCGTATTGTCGTAATATATTTATTTCCTTTTTTTATTCTATTTATTTACCTAATTAGAGAATCCCAAAAGAACCGCTTAAAAGTCTAAAAATTCGAAACTGCTAATTTTATATTATACTAGCTGTTTCCCGCAAATTCGTCTACGTTTGATTTTGTTTTTTGATGTCGCATTCAATTTAGTTGTAGTTCTAAAAAAATCAAAGTATTCAGTATCGCTAAGCCTTAAATGAGGGGTTTGCTGCTGTTCGCTGAGGAGTTATGTCCTCTATCTCCAACCACATTCATCAGATCTACACAAAATTTGGGCAAAATTAAACACATATTTTAATCCCTATAGCACAAAAACAATTATTTAAATCGGTTATAATTTGTCGGAGTTATGGTGTAAAATCGTCAAACACTTTCATCGCCTCTCCCAAAGAAACCGAGCTTAATGTCGGGATAAAAAGTATTCTTCTATATTACTTCTAACACTTCCAAGAATATGTGTACAAAGTTTCATGAGGATTGATTAAGCAGTTTTTGCGTGAAAGCGTAACAAACAAACTTACATTGACATTTATAATATTAGTAGGGATTTACAACATTGGATTGCTTTCAATAAACTGCGTTCTTTAGTTGCTACTGGGTCATCTAGTTATATTATAATATAATTAAGTAGGTATGGCAAGGTTCAGGCGGTTAATCAATATAACGATATTCGTGAACCCGGTAATGATAATGACAAAGACGCATGGATACAAAGCTCCTCTTTTATCTGTATACAACATGAACTAATGATGATTGCTGTTAACTTCTCTACCTAGTATTAAACAAAGTCATTTTCCGTGTCTATCTGTATATCCGCTAACTCGTCATTTTCCGTGTCTATCTGTATATCCGCTAACTCTTTCTAAACCACGCAACGATTTTAATGCTGTTTCGATAGTCACTTTGATCATTTTTCACAGATTGGCTCATAATATAATCTGTTATAAAGCCTAATTATTTATTTTTGTTTGTAGAAAAAAAAGAATATTTTGCAATGAATTAGCAGAAAAAAAAAGTTTACAGTAATTTCACTATATTTTTCTAATTAAACCCTGCACGCTTACCCACCTAGTCAGTCGGTCCGTCGATCCGTCGGTCCGTCGTTTATTCAGTAACGGCTACTAAGGTAGGTATCAAGTTGATATTTATACTGAAAAGTAAAATCAACGTTGCACATTAAAAAGTTAGCTTTGTGAAGTATAGGTACTATATCAAGATTGGTGGAATGTTTGAATAAAAGTAACAAATGAACAAACATACAAACAGCATTTGTAGTAGTAAAAAGTATTTAGGAAACAACGGTGCCATGGCCCTAAAATTAGAATTGAGTAGAAAAAGTCCTTATATCAGGATTGCCCTGTCCGATTTCAAGAATTGTTTTGCATTAGATGTTCTGCATAGAATATTTTTATATCTTCTTTGAATTTTAACTCAGATTTAAAAATTAGGTATTCGATTTGCGATTGAAACCGCGAAGCAAAGCTATTAAATGATAAAAGTAATTGGCCTGCGAACAAAACGTGTTCATTTAATTGTTTTGGTATTACTCTATGATTGTGGTTCACAAGAGCGATAATGATGAAGAGTTATAAAAGTTGTATATTTTAACACTGAATTTGGTTCGAAAGATGGAGTTGTAAATCGTAACGCCACGATTGCCACAGCTACAACAATTTGTAATTGATGACAATCTTTGACTTTAACATAAAGAATCCTTTAAAAAATTCTATGTGAAGAACGTTCTGTCTTGCGTATGTGTAACTGTCAGACTTACTTTTCAATGCTAAACCACGAAGTTTCGGTGAAGTTTGAAACAGATTGTTTTGTCAGTTGGTGATTTTTGTGCTGTACCTACTGTAGATAATGTCTTTTCTCGGTATTCGGTAGATTTTCATGACATATATTTCATCCCGCGAAAACAAATACACACAGACGAAATCTCGGAAAAAAGTAGATTCATATGGACACTGAAATACTACTACGCTATAGTATGTGTATCTGGCTCGTTCTATATACTTAAATGCAAACAATCATAAACGCGTTGCCTTATTTCTGCTTGGAAGAAGAACATACGTACACACGGTCGTATTTTATATTTTTTCTGGCAATTATGTAAAAACCCATACCGTCCCATCGGTTTCAACGCGGCATCGTACCGAAACATGGCGGCAAGAAAGATTGTCAGTGTAGCCACGGACAAAGCATCCCACCCGACCAACCCAAAGAAACTTCGGATCTTATTATTACTCGAATTGCCCTTGCCGGATAAACCTGTGACCTCCCAGTTATAGGACCACAGCGCTCAACACTGCGCCAAGGAGGTCGACATAATGTTAATAATTTACATTTTGAACCTTTAAGAATTATCATCATCCATTTGGAATTACTAAAGAAATGAGCATTGTCAGTTTGAGTCACGTCCAGAGGTCGGAGGTTAATAACATTCAGGCGATTACTCACATTACATTAAAGTGTAAATAACGGAGATATAGCGTTTTCTTTATGGACCTACGCGTAACATCTTTAAGTTAAATGTTAAACTATAGTAAAAGTCTATTAGGAAATAGATAGCTTGTTTGTATTTTCAAACAATGGCGTTATAAAAACAAGACAGGGTACAGTAATGATGGTAATTTACTTTGTCTTTTTAATGACACGATATAAAACAATAATGTTGAAGGCAATGAAGGTTTTAACATGTCTCAAATTTAAAGAAAAGTAGGTCCTTCAAACAATAGGTATTTTATGATATAAAACTATCTACCTGAATAAAGACTTTTATGAGAAAACTTCTAACTTTCATTTAATCTTCTTATAGTTGGACTTTCGGAAAATCTTTTCTAGGGTTTCATTATCTTAAAAATAATCTAACGTTAAAATTTCAAGTTAATAAACTTAAAAATAACAGATTTCGTGATTCACGCAAGTCAGTAACGAAACCAGCGAGTAGTGGTTCGTTTTTATAAATATAGAAAAATATTACAAATGCCCCTTAATCCACAATAGAATGTAGTAGTACTTACGTACTTAATCTTAAGGAGAAGATTTCCAAGACAGTCATTACAACCGTTGTGGTGTGTGGATCAGAATGCTTAAGAGGATGGATAAAGGAAGAGTGATTGCAACCGAAACACGTATCTTGAGATCGGTGTGGGTTTGGGTGTGTTGTGACAGGAATAGATAAGATAAGAAATGAATAATACGGGGAAGTTTGAAAGTTGCGTTAGTGACATAAAAGATGAGGTGTAATGGCTGGCATGGTGCGTAATGCGCAAGTTAAATATGTTTGTGAAACGATAAAGAAACGAAAAAGAAATAATTTATTATCTATTATAATATTCAGGATTATTTAAACGATACTAGAGCTTCGGTATGAATTGCTTTAAATTCATAGCTTAATATTAATTGGATGTAAGATGGTTTTAAAAAAAACAAATACCTCTGGTAGGCCTAAATGGATAAAGAATTTTCGAACTAGAATTTTTTTAATTTATTACATGTCTGTATAATGTGTGGCTTATGAATTAGAAAAGAGAGACACGTTATGCCGATCCAACATAAAGTGGGATAAATGCATGAAGAATGTCACCATGAGCAGAGTTTTGACTTGACATTTCAAAAGGGGCTATATTATTGACTACTTGAAATAAATGATTTATAAATTAGAATTTTTAGCTGTATACCTTCTAAAGTGAAAAAGTTTGACGACATATACCAGCCTGTAATATATCAAATCTCTAGAGTAACAAAGGATTTTTTTACAAAAGACTTTGATTCAGCTCTCCCAGTAACTGATTCTCCTATTATTATGTTAAGGATTACTTAAACGATAAAAAAGCTTGGGTGTAAATTGCTCGCACTTGATAGCTTAATATTAATATACTGTGAGATAGTGGTGACAAATAAAAATTACCCGGCTAAGTTTTTTGTGGGCTCTTCTCAGACCAGGGTGCGTTTGGAACCCTCGTAGCTTTAGGTTTAATTCGGCGAATAAAGTTATCGCCACCCCCTTACAATTATGTAAACATATATGTATGAACGCTTCATAAGTGCCTGTGATAGGCCCTACATTAATAAAAACATTTTGAATTTGAATTTAAACAACACATTATATCAATCTTATTGAACGTAAATTATACAAAAAAAATGCAGGCCAAAAATTGGTTCGATATAATCAATCAAAATACCTTACGAACTGTAAAGCACGTCTTGTTCTGTGCACTCACACATACAAAGAACCTTATATAACCGCTCGGACGAGATTTTGTCGCGAAACTGCACACTAAAGCCTTATTGCAAGCTATTCTCTGGTTCCAGGTGAATAATCTTACGAGAATATTTCAATAGCTGATTATGTTTCAGGTATAAATTGAATTTTGTATACGATGCTTTCAGATGAAAGCATCGTATCGTATAGTATAAGTATAGATTTTGGTCACACACGTATTTGAAGGTCATTTTGCGGAAATATTCTAGTAGTTATGTCTACTTTTATATTTCTCCAAATGATTTGCCTCGACATTTTATTGCTTATTTGCGTTTAAAAAATGCAATAATTTATTAATACTTTAATATGAAATTATTAAGAAATTACTTCATCATCATCATCATCACATCAACCTAATACTGGCCCACTACATAGCACGGGTTCCCTCCCACAATGAGAAGGGGTTGAGGCCGTCCACCACGCTGGCCCAGTAAAGATATGTGGACTCCACATGAGAACAAGTTTTTCACGATGTTTTTCTTCACAAAACATTGTAAATTTGTCGATTTGTCGATTAAACACTAATTCGCTATTGATCATACCTACTTTTTATTACATGAGTCAATAGAACCAAGCAAGCTACCTTTTTTGCAACTATGTTAACCGGCCTTGTCTGTAGGTTGCAGTTTAAATAAAGTTTCGAATAATTTATCGTTAAATTAACGTTTACTATTTGTTGTGTTTACGAGATATAAGAATATGTCGGTAATGCATTTGCACCTCATTCTCTGCGATCCCACTTCTGTTATATTAAATCTATACTAATGTTATAAAGAGAAAATATTTTTCTGTTTGTTTGTACCCAATAGGCTCCGAAAGTACTTAACCGATTTTAACTATTTCTTAGCTAAGAGGGCTAAACTATCGCGAATTAACATATGCTATAATTTAACCCAAACTAGCAAAATGTTGAGTATAAAATTAATTACTTGGCGTGCGAGAAAACTATTGATGATACGTACAAATTATGTACTACATGATTAAAGATCTCATAGTTACCTAAATACAAAAAAGTTCGTGAGGGAATATATTCGTGTCACATAGTTGAGACGCAATAGCAGCTTTTGTGTTCCGAAATTTTATCAGATCGCCGGTAGAGAAAAAGTGGGTTACATTAGTATCGCAGTATTAGTACTTATTAAATAAATTGCTTTATCGTCAAGGGTATTTATACAGCAGCAAAATGCTTTTTAATTCATTTGAATAGGACATTTAATGTAGAAGTTATCGTGAGATTATAAATAATTAAGGACTTCATCTAAACCAGTTATTTTTAGAGGCACCCTTAATTGAAAGAGTATTTTTAAAAACTACACCCGATTTTTTAAAGGATACGCAGCATAAAAATATGCTTTAATAACAAAAAAAAACGCGGACAAAGTGCGGGTAACAGCTGGTCGTATATAATATATCTATCTTTGAATTTACGTTTGTTCACTTGTTTGCAATCTGAAATGGTATTACTCGCATATAGACAATATTCAAGATTTAGAAATAACAATGGAAAGTGAAACAATTCCATAAAAGAGAATATGTATCTACTTTTAGTTCAACTGACCACAGCATCATTTCCGCCGAAACTATGTCAAAACCTATCTTACATTTCCTTTACTCTTTATCATTCTTAGCCTCCCAAGAGTTGTTATTTTCGTAAAAAGACTAATTTTTCTTTTTTTGTTTTTTACAGAGGAAGATGAGTCCCAGATTTTCGTGAAATTTTTCAAGTTTCACAAATGCTACGACCTGATCCCCACGTCCGCCAAACTGGTCGTGTTCGATACGCAGCTGCTTGTAAAGAAGGCCTTCTTCGCCCTTGTTTACAATGGTAAGTAGATGCAAAATATACTTTCTAACATTGCATTAAAGTTAGATTTTAATGAGATTCTTTTTTAGAACCATATTTTCATTTACTTTGAGTGTAGTGTAAAAAGTTGTTTGTTCTCTTATATTATCTACTACGAGCTTCGTGTTTTGCACAAATGGGGTTTCGTGTTTTGCAATCTAGCTCAGGTACTACTTATGAAGGAGATTATTAATAAGCGTTTGGTTCAAGCAGCTTCCACTTCGTACTTCTAACCCGCCGCCCTGTTGAAAATCTTTATTAAAACCAAACACGTTCAACTACTTTATTTGCCTTATTAGAATTTTGTTTAAATCTACAACATTTCTATTTTTTGGTTCCGATAGTTTGTCTTGTTTGGTCATAGTTACCCTTCTTTTATTTTGCAAAACATACAAATCTCAATCCAATTATCATACATACGAATACTTATTTGGATCTTTTATACTAAATGTTCCCATTTGTATCTTTGTTCTCTACCAAGTCGAAAATTTAATTATGATTAATAGAATTGAATGAAGACAGTATGATTTGTTTCGAGCTAGCCAGAAAAGCTTTATATAGGCACTTATAAGACTTTAATACGGTAGTAGGGGTTGAATGTTAATTAATTTGTATAAATAGAATTTTTAAGTAACTTACAAGTAAATCTTTATGAGAATTGGTATGATTATGAGAAATACCAAACAGCACTAATTACAGCTTCTAAGTAAATTATAATTAGTAATGCACAACAAATATATAAACTATTTATTAAATATGCCAATGTACTCATAATTTTTGAAAATTAACTCGTAACCTATTAAGAAGCTCCATTCTCTCACGATTTCCTCAGATTTAATAGATTTGTAATGATTGACCCAAGGCTTCAAGAAATCCGACATAAATGCAGGTCAAATTAAAAAAAAAAACTTCTTTGCATTATTGATGTCGATCAAAATTTATTGATAAATATAGAACCATTCTCAAAATATAATCGTAACGCTTTAGCGAAAATGGGTCAGCTTTGACGTCATAACCCAAAAAAAACACAAACACATACAAGTTAGATCATTACTAAGGAAAGAAACTGACACACTCTAACTATTGCAAACTAGTTTAGCTGAATCACAATCAAGTAAAAAGATGATGATACATTATATTACGATTTCGGTCATTTATAAAAATAATTCTGGCTTAATAATAATAAGTCATCATCGCTAATCTGATGTCGAAAGGTTTGTGAAATTAGGGCAGCAGTAACCTTTGGTATTGACCCAGGGATTTTTATGAATTCGCCAATATTTGTAGGTGTCTCTGAACATCAGTTGGCATGGAATTACAGTTTCTGAGAACTCATGTTAAATAGTTTCAAACGGCTTAAAAGATCTTCTCATTTCCTACCCGTAGGTTCGTTTAAATCAGGTTTTATCAGGTTAACTGACTTGAATGTTTTGTTTTATTCATTATCTATATGTAGAAAAAAACTAATGGATTTTGGGCACAAACTACTCGATAGTTATTTGAATAAACCTAATGTGGTTGTAGGTCTTCTTCCGATTAATTTGAGCGTCTCGGTGAGTAGTTTTAATTTGAGTTACTTTTATTTACTGTGCATTGTGCGACTGTCCTCTGCTGATTTCACATTGTTGCATTATGAGCACTCGTTGTTTCTGGATTTTATGGCGAATATGATTAGGTCGATTCATCTCGCTGAGTATCTTACCTTATTACATTTAAATATTAAAATCAGCTATTTTAGCATTGCGAATTATACCTTTTGCGTGTCTGCCTTGGTTTCAACTTGTTAAATTAATTGGCTTTAGCGAATTAGATATGGTTGAATGTTAGTTTGCAGCTTCGGTGGCTCTGCGAAAAACATATCGCATATTAAAGCTGACTAGTGATATTTTATGGTTTATGTCACAGCTCTCACTTGACACCATGGTATGCAGTCATCGTAAGAATCTATACGCCCGTTGCCGTGGAATATAAGGTGTTTGTTCGTTCCATAATAAATTATTGTATATTTTAAAGTTATTTGTACTGAATAGAATTTATAGACGTAACATGCTCTGTACTACAAATATATTTCATTATCCCCTGAAAACGTTAAATAAGATAAAACCAAAAGAAATTTTAATAATTATTGTTTTTAAAACATACAACCTGCTAAGTTAGTTGTATGGAACAAATCAGCCGTAACAGAGCTTTCTTTGAAATGTTAGGTGCATCTTCTATTACAAATCGTTTACGCTCATTTTAAACACGCTTTCTTTTTAAAGAAAGTTAATTGTCTCCAAAATTACATTCTCCAATACCGCTGTTTATATTGTTTCCAACGGATGTACTCATTTTAGCGAATAAAGGTAGATGGGCAAAAAGGTTCTAGTCTGAGCCCACAGATAGTAATAAATTTTATGTCCGCACCTCATGATGTAAGAATAGATAACTTACGGGATCAATTTGTGGTCTGTCTACCTATCCGTTTGTTAAGGCCCTTTATCTCAGTAACGACCGGAGAGATGAATTTTAAACTTAAACTAAAAACTGACTTAAGTTAGTGGTAACTTATTGCTTTAAAAATAACAATAGGATAATCAATATTTTGATCTTCCCGCTTTTTAATTGCGAGGAAAAGTTGTTGAAATTTGAACCTTTGGTTAGATCGAGTTATATCAGATCAAAGTGCTATATTTGCATATTCTTTAGTCTTTTTTCATTTTATGTCAACAGTGTTTCATTGTTCATAAAAATCTAAAGGAAACATAATTCTCTTGCAATGCGAAAAATCAGAAACAATTAAAGTTGATAAATAGGTACGTAAATTTTACAGATAAAAGAAGATAATGTGTGTAACATGCATGAATAGGTTTTAACAGCCAGAAATAATCCTTTATCATTTTTTCTAGGCGGTGAAATAACCCTCAATGCACAAGTCTGATTATCCGGCACTGGTTATTTAATATAATTATTACTCGAATTAAAAATTACAATAGCTGGTTGTCGAAGAGTTGGGCTAAGTTGGCTACTTTTCTTGTTAGAAGACCTGTTTTAATGGGTACTGTTTGATGCATTGTTCAACGCAATCTTGCACTAGGTCATCTTCTCCGGACAAAATAAATTTAGTACCTAAACCTGGCCAGGTTTCGCTATGGCTCTGTCTGATATTAATTCCTATTCCCGTGGGAACTAAAAAATGTCATCGACGCACTCTTATATAGAAATTCATCGGTGTGTATAACACCACTATATGGAACCTGAATTTATAACAAAATTAACAGATCTGATATCGTCGTGCCTTTTGCGAATCTCGCGGTTTAAATATTTATGTGTATCTAGGTATTTTTCACGGTGGAGAATATTACAAACTTTTTGTAAACACTATATAATATTTTTATTTGCACAGCAAGTACTGTGCATACCGACATGACAAACTTTAACTATCAATAGTTATAAAACTTGAGAGTGCTTTTTTGCACAATCTAGACTGATTCTAGTTAGGTTAATCCCACATGATTTGTGTTGGAAAGAAAGAATTAGTACAGAAGATGCACGCCTATGATCTCGACGTATACTTACTCTCTTAATAGCCTATAAAATTTGTCGAATACTTCGTACATTGTGAATAACACCTTACCGCCGAGCGTCCTAGTTCGCAATTCTTCTTTGTTCAGAATTTACTTAAACGGCCGTTTTCGTATCAGGGTTGTCAAACGGAGCGGACGAAGGCAGACCGGAGCGTACCAAAGTCTCTTGAATTATGCAACTAATATGCTAAACTTTAACGCAAACGGGAGACTTAAGTCTATGTTAAACGATAGTCACGTATCTCATAACTATCTACTAAGGCAAAACAAAGACTTCAACTAATAAATACTACAATCGCGATTTTAGCGTTCTACTCATTGCTTACAACAAAATGCTTGAAGAAAATGAAAATGAATGATTACAAAGACGTCACCGGTGAGACGTCATTTCTCAAAACCCATCAAGTTTTTTGTTGTAAGAACTAAATACAGGGCCTAAATACAGCCATCGTACTATCGAGTTACAGATAATCACCCCAAAAAGGAAAAGTCGCGCGAGAGAACAAATAAATACGCGTTCTGATTTTATCCCGCAATTGCTTGCAAGTGTGATGAAGCCCCAAACTGTAGGAAGTCCCCGGGTATCGGCGCTCGCCATTCGCCTATGCCAAAAATTATATTGGCATAGGCGAATGGCGAGGCATAGCTCAACGATTCGCGGAGCTGCAGTAGCAACGGTCGGGGCATTTAGCTCAGAGAACAGATAGAAGTAGGGCCTTACTAGATGCACAGATAAAGCAGATTGGAACTAAGGAGTTACTGGTAAAGCAGCACAATACCGTAGCATTTTTAACTTCCTACAAAAAACCTATGTTCCTATGAAGCCATCCGCTGACATGTTGGCCTGGCCCAAGAGTGAACACGGTGGTGCCTACCAGGGTGTTCACTACTAGTCAAGGTCTCGCAAGTGAGAATCAATGAGTGACTGCGGTGATGTCGGTAACCTTGACCTATTTACGTCGCGACATTGTGAAGATTCTGAGATGTAGTGCAGTTCAGTACGTGTATTAAATGTTGTTTTTTAAAAGATATGCGAAAAATTCTAGTTTTGTAAATGGCCGTCGGCTAAAAAAGTACAATGCAAAACGGCCTCATTGTGTACAATAAGGATGCTCTCTTACTGCTATTTTAGTTCGTGCTCTCGCATAATACCGACTCATTTAACTGGCCATTCGGAATACTCATTCAGCCAACTGGAAATTCTTTTGAATATTTTTTAAATATTAGACATTAGATATTGAAAGAATAGATAAATAATAAGGCTTGTATAATTTTTTTTTGTTTGGATATATATATATATATATATATGGCTTGTAATTGTAGATAATAAAAAAAGAGACAAGGAAAAAAATAGTGCTTAAAATCCAACTTTACGGTCGTAGTCCAACGAACGCGATTTATACAAATTGTGTTTTTATCCAATATCTAAAAAAAGTACCTGTAGTAAAATACAATTTGTATAAATCGCGTGTTATTGTGACATGCATTTTGTCCGGCATATCTTAATTTGATAAGTATTTTTATTAGTAACCTGATCCTGTTTTCGCAGCTAACCGTAACATTTTAAATTCACTTAGGCGAATATTTTGTTTCGACAATCGATCAGGGTTTACCGATTTCACTCCACCATCCATCCATTATCATTACTATTGCTAACTCTTAGTACAAATTAATACTAAAGTCAAACTATTGGGTAGTAGTGAGATTGCATGAAAAAGAACGTCTAACGTCATCCTGACTTGTTTCACAGGAAGCGCCCGTAAGATTAAGAGATTATTTCCCTTATTTCCTTGAGTCTTATGACTGAATCACTGTCAGTACCCATGCCTTTCGACGTTAGTAGTAGAAGTAGCAACTATTCTTGTATACAGAAACACAGTTCGAAAAAAGAAGCCTTGGCAAACACTGCAGAATTGGGTCAGGTCTTCATCATCCTAAATGAATTTTAAACTGTACATAATAATACATTCAGATTTTTTTATAGTAGCCGTATCACATAATATCAACACGTAGCTAACATGTGGTCGGTTTACTAGTTCGTTAACCTCCTTTGAAAACATGTCAACCTGTAATTCATGTTCTTTGTTTCTAATCACGTAAAATATGTTGTTTATTGTATTTTTCTTATCGCGAACTGATTACAAAGAAAACATAGTAGTGATCTATTCCACACGTATGTTATTACCTGTCCCGGCGTCCGTCTGTCCGTTATCAAATCTTACTAGGTACATTTGATTGACTTCTTGGTCCCCGATGGAGCTGAGATTTTGCATGCATATTACATAAATTGGATGACAATGCAATATTATTATGACATTGAGCTGATGTGATGATGGATCTGAGAAATGGCAATTGGATGCCCTATTATATACAAATAGCCCTGTATTGTAACGCCTTGCATTTACAATGCCTGATTTAAATATTTGAACCGTATCTGGGTTACTTCAAAAAAGCATTTAAAACCATTATATCCCGCCTATCTGGCCTAATATCCCTCTAAGCTTCTATGATACGGCGTGGCAGAGTAATTTTTTTACGTAGGGGTTTAACATTTTCAACTATAGACTTAGTGTACCTGGGTTCGATTTATTAGCAGTGATGTGCTAGGTATCAAATAAATAAAATAAATAAATAAGCCTTTTACTTCCCGAAAAACTCACGTCGCATTTACATCTAATTGTATTAATTAAAAACACTTCAAATTTGTCAGTGGTTCTTTCGGTTGATTGGGACCCCCATTGCGGGCATAGGCCTCCTCCATTCTTTGTCATTTGGTTCTGTTCTTGACAAACCGAGTCTAAGTGTTACCAATGCTCTCCACGATGTCTTCAATCCAACGTCGGCGCGGTCTCACTCAGTTTAGCTTTGAACTACGTGGCCACCAGTGGAGGACACATGTCCTGCCCACTTCCATTTCATTGCTAGGTATTAGGTTTTTCTTAGTAAAAAATCTTTCTACCAGCCTGATTTTTAGTAGTTTCGACCGCCGTGCCTCGGTGAAATAATAACCCCTTACAGCTCGTCAACTAGATTTGGAGCAGCTTAGTGGATCCATGTTTTATAAGCCCTTGCTTTTATGAAAGAGTTTTAAAACATGGATCGTTGCTTACATTGATGTTAAATATTTGTATAGTATTGTCATTAATAAGTGTTTCAGAAAGTGTTTTCAATTGTCCGACAGGAGTCAGAGCGGCGCCGCTGTGGAATTCGGAGAAGCAGATGTTCGTTGGCATGCTCACTATCACGGATTTCATCAAGATTCTCCAGATGTACTACACCAGTGCCAACGTCACAATGGACGAGCTAGAAGAACACCGCCTGGAGACATGGCGACGTAAGTATTTTTTGACCACGTCACCGATACAGTGTCACTCTTAAAACTATATGACTATAGGGACAGCGCATACCGAGCACGTTGAGCATTTTTATTCTTCCTCTTCATTATCAACCTAACAGGGTGACCTAAGGGTGTATGCGGTATTCTGTAGTCCGTAGATCGGCGAACTTCACATGCCTATGAGAACATTATGCAGAACTCACCGGCACGTACTCACTATGTTTTCCTTCACCGTTATAGAAAGTGATATGTAATTGCAATGAAAATCAATCTTAATTTGCTATACACCAAGAAAAGCAGTAGTCTCTATACGGTTTAATTTTTGACTTCTTCAATCTTTACACTCCACACCAAACATATCTTCCTCAGGAGATTTTACAATAAATAATTGTTAATTTCTCAAAATTGCCAAAATACCGCTTTTTACTCTAGTAAAACTATAGAAAATTCAGCCGCAAAATTAGATGAATCAGTGTCGATCTCTTAACATTGGAACCTGAAGTTACCGGGTGTCGACTAGTTACGTATGAATTTATATTGAGATAAAGATAAAAGTTGAATTCAGTTGGCAGAACCGCTGGATCCAAGACAGGCACAAGACCGTCTTATTTGAAACTCCCTACAAAAGACCTAGGTCCAGCAGTGGACGTTAATCGGTTGATATGATGATGATGATGTGAGCAAAAATTCTCTGCCATTCTGTCTTCGGTGGGCGCTGGCCATTAAACTTATGTACCTATTCAAATAGTCTATCAAGCCATTGGGGATGTCAGATTGATGGACTAAGGAGCCCGATAAACATTACTAGTATTTAATGAAAGTTGCACCAAAAGAAGGCACTATTAGATTCCGTATAAAATAATTCGCTAAAATCCTTACTCGAATCATTTTATACAGAACTGTTATTATTATTCGTATCTTTTATTTGTTAACTTGTCCTTATTATTACGTTAGTTACCGAGAGGTAATTATTGTTTGTAACAAAGCTGTAAGTTGGGCACTGACATCCAATCAATAGAATTAAGTGTTATTGTTTTAAATGTTAAAAGGGTGGCATAGTAAGGCCGTACGCGCTACATCCACGGTATTTTTTACTTGTGAGAATCGCAATCTGTGATGCATTACATATGAAAGTGATGGAAGAGCAAAAAGATGGAAGGGCGAGTATTTAAAAAAACCCCTTCAAAACCCAAGTAAGGCCCACGGTACTGTTATTAAACAAGAGGTCAGTTCCGCTCTACTGCGTTTACAAAGCGATATTGAAACACAAAAAAAAAAAGAGTAAAGTTATTGAATATGCGCTTCTACGCTTCACGCTTCTACTGGGTTCACCTACTAGTAGGAACACGAGGACCATTATGTATTTATATACACATAATAAGTACACTAAGTAAGTACACTAAGGTAAATGCCCCGCATCTTGTTTCTAGAATAATACTCTCAAAAGTACATTGGTGTACCAACACATTTTCTATGTTCTCTAAACTAAAACTTTCGCCTTTTCACGACACGACAGCTATTTAACTCTGTCAGCTGCTCTACTCTGGCTACACTTTATATTCGGATAAATAACATTGTGCTCAGTTTGTCGAGAAGTTCGTTCGTTGACAAATACATTTAAATGTCTGCATTCATTAAACGACAAGAGCAAGTTGTATAAAATGATGTCACGCAAATCTCGCTCAAGCAAACTTTTTCATTCCCACCCCTCTTGTTCTTGATGCAAAAATAGCGTCTATTTGTAAATAAATAGAGTGTACGGAAAATAGATTATGTCTAGACCTACTGACCTGTGACAAATTTATCCGAGGAACATCCCCACTCATAAGATAAATGCGAAAGTAAGTATGTTTGTTGGCTTAGTGCTTTGTCCTTTTATGCAATAACAGAACAATGAATTGTCTGAGTGATGTGACTACTTTTACGCTGGAAATATGCAGAGTTTTAAAGCAGAATTCTGTAATTATCTCTTAATGCTAATAATAATAATAATAATAATAATAATCTTTATTGAAAGGTATAAACCCAGTTATTAGAATATAAAAAGATAAACTAAATAAAAAATAATAATAATAAGTAACTATTGCAATATAAAAATATTGCAAACTCACGTCCGTCATAATACATAATTACATAGTTCGTCATAGTTTATGGGTTATCTTATACCTAACCTTTACAAAATCTACAGTTATTTTCTATTCGCCTCATGGTGCACCGAAAGCCAGTGCTTGAAAATCGAGCAGTCCAGACCCTCTGCCAACGTGCTTAGGATTTCATTATCGGAGGCTCGCAAACGACTCCAAAATGTTGCGATTCGCGATCTCATGATCGCAAAGAAATCCGGTACTCTGGCCCTAGCGAACATGTCAGACGCGCTGCAGTACCTTGGCAACTTCATCAAGATACGAAAAGAATTATTGTATTGCACCCTGATATTGTTGACAGCGCGTCTGGTGGACTTTACCCAAAGTTGACATGTATAGAAACATAAACAGTACGCTCTAAACAATGTCACCTTAACTTGGTCGCTAAAATGTATAATATTGTACAATGCAAATATATTTATAAAATTTGGTACTAATTACGTCTTAGAATAATCTTAACTTTTTTGTCCCGAATACCTATTAATTTTACAAATGTGAAACACTTCACAGTTAATTTATCCTTTTAATTAATGAAGTTTTGCAACTACAATGGGAAGTAGCGATATGGTATACTTGTGGTAATTCGCGTTTACTATATCACGTGCAGCTCCAGCTTTGCTTTGCAGCTCTATTTTCTACCTTTGCCGTACATCCATGTTTCCCACGGTAATCAGTAGTGCATCCGTGGGTGTCAAATGGTCCCTAGATCATATTAAATGTCATAATAATGTACATTATGTTCTCACGGATTTCTTACTCTAAGACGCTGAGCAAACGTAAATAATTTGTATTATCGGCATGGAATACCATCACAGGAGTCCACTGTCGCAGTATTCGGTTACTGCAATTGGACACAGTTGTCGATTGCTTTAATCTACAACTAAATAGGGGACTACAAACATAAGCTATTTAGTAAACATTATTATAAGCGAGAATTACGTATAACATTTTTAATGGTAATTATTAAAGAACATGGTTGAAGGCACAAGAGCTCGCAAAAAGCGATAAATCTAATTTGCTGCATGGGATCCCTTGTAATAGTATATTAGACTGTCTGCCAGCAAAGACAACTGGCAAAACTAGATAGCACCTATGACCTACTCTCCAAACACGGCCGATTGGCGTAGTGGGCAGCGACCCGCCTTTCTCAGTCAAGGCTGTGGGTTCGATTCCCACAAATGGAAAATGTTTGTTCGATGAACATGAATGTTTTTCAGTGTTTGGGGTGTTTATTTCTATATAATGAGTATTTATGTATATTATTCATAAAAATATCCGTTTTCTTGGTACTCATAACACAAGCTACGCTTACTTTGGGGCTAGATGGCGAAGTGTGTCGTAGTATATTTAAATTTATATTTAAAACAGTGTGACCACGTCTCTTGGATACTCTCTGAGTGTAACTACGAAGAAGTTGCTTACAAGCTACATACTTAATACCAAAATGGCTATTGCTAACGTATAATACATGAATCGATGATGTTTATATTAATATGTATAATCATATTCAATGCTTAACGTTGGTTACTGTACTTACCCTTCATCAATAACAAAAAGTTTTACATTTGCGCAGTTTCTACAGCCAGCGTGGGACCGTGGTAAAATCGTAGAGAATTCCTGTCAAATTTGATAAGAAAACAAATGAGATAGATCCATCCTTCTGTAATTAATGGGATGCCATTAACCCCAATAAATTCAGCGGTACCAAGCCGACTGGAAACCGCTAAGCGGATAAAGGGTTCTATGAACTGTTTATGTAGTTTATTATTATATTCCTACTTTTTGCGGAGCTTTTGAAAAACGCTTTAGAAAATCAGTAGGATATACAATCATGCCCGGCGGATTCAGAGCGATATCACCATAACGTATATTAAGAATGGAAACTGCATAGTCGATAATCGCTTTCTATAAACGGATTACCAAATTAGTAGTGTAGTTATTTTGATCGGCAGCATAATAGCCACGGCAAAATTAGTTCTTTTACCAATACTTGTTAGCAGAGATTCTAAAATACCTCAATACGGCAGTAGGATGCGATATTCGATAATCCCGGTTTCAGATTCAGGGATTGTTATGGATAACTAAAACGATACGCATCCAATAAATTATTTTAGTTAATTCTCAAATATATCTCTCTTTTGGGGTTTTTTAATGATCTCAGTTCATAAGTAAAAGCAATAGGATATCCCCTGATGGATTCTTAATACCATCGGGAGATTTCGCTTGCGTCGTTAGGTACCTAGTAAAGCCCTCGCATTTAATTGAGGTATCGAAATTACTAAGTGGATATTAAATTTGTCCAATAAACATAATAATTCCATAATCTTGAGGAACAACTAGTTTTTATATACTTCTTTGTAGATGTGATAACAATAAGATGCTATACTATATGCACACTAAAATCCGGTATGAAAAGATGATTATTGATTATCTTCATATTATTAAATGTGGGATGGAAACTGTTGCTTTTACCTGGATAGGTGGTTTATATGCTTCTCAACTACAAGGAGTTGTTAAGGAGTTGTTTTGACCATGATTTTTGTTGTTGATAATTATTATTCCCTTTACAGAGGTTCTGAAAGGCTCCGTGATGCCGCTTGTCTCGATTGGCCCCGATGCATCGCTTTTTGACGCGATTAAGACGCTTATAACCAACCGCATCCATAGGCTGCCTGTTATCGACCACGAGACGGGCAACGTGCTGTATATTCTTACGCACAAAAGGATATTACGCTTTCTGTTCCTTTATGTGAGTTCATTAATTTCATATTGTATTAATAACTTGAAATCGCTCTTAACTTATGACGGCCATGGCCGGCGAAGTGGGTAGTGCACCTGTTCTCTGAGTCCGAGGCTGTGTGTTCGATTCCAACAACTGGAAAATGTATATGTGATGAACATGGATGATTTTCAGTGTCTGGGGTTTTTATCTGTATATTATAAGTGTTTATGTATATTATTCATAAAATATATATCAGTTATCTTGATACCCATAACACAAACTACACTTAATTTGGGGCTAGATAGGGATGTGTGTATTGTCGTAATAAATTTATTTATTTATGTGATCCGAATTCTTATTTTTAAACCTATCAAATTGTAGGATTCCATACATAGCACTTGGGTGTGGGGAATAGTTGCGATAGAGAAATCATATACAAAATCAAAGGAAGTTCGAATTTGACCTTGTGTTGCAGTGGGTTAAATAATAACCACCCACCCACCTGCATTAGATATACAAATAATTCTGACTGTCGAATTCTCAAAATAACCGGCGTAAATTTGTTATATGAAAACTAAAATACTAATCAAACTATAAAATTAATAATAACTTAATAAAAGCTTATAGCATAAATTCAATGCACTTTTTTAAGATTAACGAACTGCCGAAGCCGTCGTACTTGCAGAAGAAACTTCGCGACTTACGCATTGGCACGTTGAATGATATAGAGACTGCCACCGAGGAAACGTCCATCATTGAAGCGCTGAGAAAGTTTGTGAACCGGCGCGTTTCAGCCCTTCCGCTTATTGACCCTGAAGGTCGCCTCAAGGACATATACGCGAAATTTGATGTTATTGTAAGTGTTCTCCAGCGTCACTAATATAATTCGAAGCTGATATTGATTTCTTATAAAACCAAGTCTGTGTATTATAATGCGATTTATTACAATACATATGTCTTTTGCAATGTATTGTCTTTTGAAATTGCCTCGTGGGTTTAATGGTAAGTATGTTGGCCCACAATTTTTAAGGTTTGGACTTATTTTTTCTGTAAAGAACTTGTCAGTATCAACTCGGAGTCTGGGAATTAGCTTGGTACCTTGGAAAGTAACTTTAACCCAATAGGCTCCGGAAGTATGAGACCGATTCTAACCATTTCTCCGCCTGAAGAAGCTTTATCACGATGTAACACAGACTATAATGTAAACTAAAGAACACAATTTGTCTATGAAATTCATTACATGGCGTACGCTGAGAAAACTATGGATGTTACATGATTATGATGTACTACACGATTTAAGTACTCCTGACTTCCTACAAAAAAGTCAGGACATACATCTGACTATCTTATATGTTATGTCACAAAAGCAGCTTTTGTGTTCTAAAATTTTGTTAGTTCACCGGCCGGAACAAAAGTGGCTTAGATTTTTATCGTAGTATTCTTTTTCTAACCTACCAAGTTAGACCCGTTTGCTGACTCCAGTTAACATTGGTCACCTAGCGCAATTGAATATTCTAGATGCTGCTACTATGTCTGAAATAAACTGTTCAGACGGAATAATTAAAAAAAAATCAAGCAAACGATTACTGAAACATTAAATTTGTGCACGTGCCGTTCAAGCGTCGTAGTAGCTTCCTACAAAGCCTAGCAGTGAAAGCCAATCGGTTGTTATAATGATGATGATGATGATGACAGTTTCAATTTGTTCTTACCTCTTCCTCTGAGACTGTTATTCTGTCGGCCTCCGCTATTGTCCACAACGCTTAACCATTCCAATGACTTGGTTTCAAGGTAGAAGCTCCTCTCACTCTCATCTTTTCTTTATGCTTTGTTTATCTTGCGAAACTAGTACACTCCACTTACTCTCATGTCTTGCTCATGTTTTGTTTATCTTGCATTACAGAATTTGGCGGCTGAAAAGACCTATAACAACCTGGACGTTACACTAAAGAAAGCCAACGAGCATCGCAACGAGTGGTTTGAGGGCGTGCAAAAGTGCAATCTGGACGAGACGCTCTACGAAGTCATGGAAAGGATTGTCCGTGCCGAGGTACGTAACCAAAATATAATATTTTTGGGCAAGGTTCATCACATCATTTCAGCCTGATTCGATACAACGTGTTGGGTGTGTTCACGGTATCCATTGTAGGAATTTCAGGGTCCAACGGCTAAACCTTAGCTTACCGTGACATACCCATTGCTTTTCGGTTTGCTGATTGTTTGAGCTATGTCACCGACCTCGCTCCTCCTGCAGGGATCTCTTGGTATCGAGTTGCCTTGACGGGGCACACTAATCCAAGCATACTTCCATGATAAATGCATGAGCGTCTTTCTTTGTTTCTACATTCGTTCGTTTTTCATTATATAATTTTATTGATACTCATGTTCGGCTCAAACGCTATAAAAACAAAATTGTGCGACGAAATAACTTGCATCCTGGATATAGACACAGGTGACTCTTTATTCCGGAATAGTACTCTTGGGTTTTATTTCCTTAGGATTTAAATACGATACCTACGCAAGGCACTGAACAACTGAACCGATCCTAAAGGAGGGTTGGAGAGTAAAGAAACACTTATTCTTTGCTCGGCCTATTTCGATGAGATAAGATGTGATAATGAGTAGACAAAGCTATTTATTGGCTACTGGAGTAGTTTATAAATCTGTATTAATATTAGATATAAATGGAAAAGTTTATGCGTTTCTTCGTTTGTTTGTTTATCCTTATTTTGCACCCTAAGTTAACAAAAAAGCGACTTGAGTCTGTTAAAAAGACGGAGAGTAACATGGCTTCATTTTATTCCCAATATTAACGAACGGTTCCCAAACGTGATATGTAAAAATCCTAATAAACGCGGACAAGGCACGCGGGCAACAGCGAGTATTTTATATCCCGAAATAATGTTCAAGGTTATCGAAGTTCCGCGGGCTAAGTGAGGACAAAATGTAGTGTAATAAAATATTGACTTATGTTAATATTAAATACTATGTATAATATTAAACAGCACCCTCGATAACTTTATGTATCACCCGCTTATCAGATTGTCATTAATCTTCAGGTGCATCGTTTGGTAGTAGTGGACGAGGACGACAAAGTTATTGGAATAATATCTCTGTCGGACCTGCTGATGTACCTGGTGCTGCGACCCACCGGCGACTGTGAGGGCGCTAGTCTGCGCAACGAGCACGGACCTATAGAGGAGACAGACGAGACCTCCGCCTCGGAGGAGACCGGAACAGTGGCGGAGCCAACCGCCAATGACACTGAACAGTCGAAAGACGAAGACCAGTGTCACGAGTAAGTAAGTGTGATTGAGTGAACGTAGAATTTAGGCTTAGTTTTAACTTTATGCGAGCGTGGCTCTTTTCACAGACGGTTGTGATATATCGATAATGTAGCGCGATTTATTTCGCTCACGTTTGTTTTCTAAGCACAGCGACGTTTACCGTCGGAGCGGGATCACTGTTAATTTATGCGCCCCAGTATGGTAATCGACATATAAATAGCCCAGTCTGAAGTTGCAAGACGCGTATACTGTGCTAAGTAGATATAAAGTTTGCGTGCTATGTGATAAGAAAACTAGACTTAAATATGTTAGGATTACAGTCAATAATTCTGTAATCCTGTTGCTTAGTTTAACAAAAGCGATTTGGGCTTTAAAAAAATTTTCATTAATTAACTTTGTCTCTGATATTACATAGTTTCGATAGACGAAAATGACTTTCGACTAGGACCGTACAAATCTTTGCTGAAAGTACAGTTTTTGTACACTGCGCAGCTATACGCCTTGTGTTCAGACTGAATTACTTGTTTTGCGGACTCTTAGAAAGGTTTTGGTCAATTCGTTAATATCAAGGTCAGTTATTTGTCATACAAGATTGATGACTAGTTCAGACTAGCATGGATTATATTAAATTTTCTAGAGCACAAATAATACCAGGGCGAAACGGCAATCAAGAAATTTTATATAAGAAGCTCCAAATACTCTTTCATTGTTAACTATTCGTACTATATAGGCATACAAACTGGTCGAGGTCAAACCACCTTGCGTTCACATAAAACATGTGAATACAGAAATATAAGGATCGCTTAAATCGAATGCCTAACGATTTCGGCGATGCTCATAGAAAGAAAAGTTACACCTACTCTTAGTTGATAACTATTGGTTAGCGGTTGATCTATGGCTTGGAATCTCCTTAGATTAGGCGTTACTTATTTATGCATTCCTTTGTTAGTGAAAACGGGGAATTGATACTATTAATTTAATAAATAAAAGTATCACTTGATTTAACTGTGAAGGAAAATATCGTGAGGAAACCTGCACCCCTGAGAGTTCTTAATAATGTTCATAAAGGCGTGTGATTTCTACCAGTCCGCACTGGACTGTGGAGCGTGGTGGACTACGACCTAAACCCTACTCATTCTGAGAGGAGATCCGTGTCCTGAAGTGGACTGGTAATGGGTTAACAATGATGATAAAGATGATAGATACTTGACCTTGACACATCTGGGTACCTTTTTATAAGTAAACTAAAGCATCACATTTCTTTACATCATAAAATAATACCACTCTTCAAATAGGGAACGGGAATGTTTTAGAAGTCTTAGCGGCATTTCGCGCAAAATTAAACCAACCTTCGCCCGCAAGGCGAACAGTTATGTGATGATTTAAACTAGAAAAGCGAGCTTCGTTAAAAACGTGCTCACATGCTCATATAGGTTCGTGAAGTTTTTCTTCCGTGCCTCGTGCAAGCGATTAAATATTATTCGAGCATGGTTTAGTATAAATCATCCATAAACGACCTGCTTCGACGATACGTCGTCTTTTACACTTATTCCATATTTATAATGTAATTTTATTTATTTGGGTATCAATTTTTTTTTTTTGAATTGTTATTTTTGTTAATTAATTTCTTAAACCTTGTTTTTGCTAAGGTTGATCTTAGAAATAATGAATCAAAGATTTTAGTAGACAACCTTAACAGTTGTTTTTATACGGTTAATGACTATCATGTGACATAAAATCCAAAGCACTAATAGTAACTAATGGTCGACAATTATAGTATGGTAATTTATTGACGACTCTGAATAGAATATTCCGACGTAACACGGTTAGAAGTAAAGAAACCAATTGATGTGAGATAAGGCTAGGTTTATATAATTTTAAAATATTATGTACATTTATAATACAAAATTTATATAAAATATTAACTATTTTGATAGCAGGTTTGAGATAACTCGATGGTTGATTGCGTAACTTGAGACAATTGGCTGAATTTATAATATTTTCGCTTGTAGTGGGTATTTTATCCAATAGTAGATTATTATCAGCCAATCACGAGGCAATGACGCTGTTATTTTACGACAATTGACTCTCAGCATATTTTGAAGTGTGTCCTTTTACAAGTTTTATATAGACTGTGTTTAGTTTAAGTATCTTTATATGATAGTATAATACATAAGTTTCGAATAAAATTTTGTGTATATCTTAGTGTTGCCTTTGTAGTGGTGTTTAAATCAATTAGGTACACTGATATTTCTTGACCTTCTTTATTCATGTATAATATTAATATAATGTAGTATCATCCTTATAACTTACAACCATAAAAATTTTGACATAAAAAATATCGCGAGAGATGACTGGCAAATAAACGAAACAGAAAATTCAAAAAAAAACACATAATTTATGGACGCCCCCTTAGTGAAAAGGGGCATAAGTATCTCATATATATAGACATTTTGTGTTATCTATATATTTATTTCTTCGGCTGGAATAAATATATAAATAACACAAAAATGTCAAGCGTTCTTATTCTTATACTCTTTTTTTTTAACTCTCAGTCTCATAGAGCCATTTAAATCTATTGTATCTATTTTATATGTCATGGCAATGTGGCCAAATATGAAATATTGTTAAGATACTCACATCACACTATTAAGTAAGTATAACTCTTAGTATTGTTCATTATGTTATGAGTCATATGATGCAAACTTAATGCCTATAATATACTTGTATCTATGTGGTAACTTGTCAGTCTGATAAAATAAAGGCGCGAGGATACCAAATTGAAGGCAACATTTATAATAAAATTTGATGAAGGACGTATGTGAATTTCTTATTAAAAAGTTTTCGCCAAATATAAAAATTTATTACTTATTAATATGCTATATTATAAAAATATTAGATTATATTGGTGTGTATCCCCTCTAAATAGATTTCTTGAAAGGTTGTGGGAATTGTATAAAAATATATTAAATTTGGACAGCTTTTTGACAAAGCGTCCGGGTGGATTTTCATAACACCCGATACTATTTAGTGAGGGTACATGTTTCAATATTTTTTTGTAAAAACTCGTAGATTGTGAGCGATTAATATGCATCTTTATATAAATAAGTATAGTATTGATATAATATTTAAAAATAAAAACTATTTATAATATTGGGTTTTACTGTTTACTAGTCGTGTTTACTAGAAATCGCGATCGCTATGAGCCAGATGTTTTAATTTGGATAAAGGATAAAGGTCAAGTTGGTTCATTTCGGTCACGGATTTATGTGTCTTGAATTGGCGAGTAGCAACTACATTTAAAATGTAATATGTAAGACGTATGTCGCTTATTTTTTTAAATGCCCATAAGTAGTTTTAGAAATTCACGTACTTTTTGGGTTATCAATACTTTTACATTTGTATGTTTTTTCTTGAGGTGCGTGCTTGGTTACGGGATAAAAAGAAACTAAAGTCCTCTTAAACTTACGTCATTAAAGAAATATTTAAAAAATGTACGCATGTGTTTTCGGAGTTATAGGTTTTGCAATCCACAGACCACCTTGCAACAAATAGTTTTAACTTTATATTATGTATGTATTTCCATTATCAAATATCTTACATTTTATACGTCTATTTCCGATTTCTTACAAACTGTAGTCTTCGTAGATTGCAAGTACTATAACATGCGCTAAAGTATTATAAAATGTGTTATTAATTTATGTATAGTTTAGCGATTAGTAATAATTTGTTTAAAATATTTGTATTAAACTATAACATTGTACGGATGAAATCGTAATCGTAATCGTTTTTTTTTTAAATTGTTATTTTAGGATTACTTTGGAAATAACATTTAGTGTTTATTTGTTACGAATGGACTTTAAAACGCACATCTTTGAAAGATACCGTAAAGAATTACAATAATAAAACTTGGTTCCGTGAAAGTTTGTTTCCTTTCCATATTCTTTTATTCTCAGTTCTGGGCTTGGAATTGCGATATCTGAACAGATCACATGCCACTGGCATTTTTGTAGTCCTACCCGAATATTGGTCGAACTATAGAATAAAAAATATACAGAACCCTCATTCAGCCATTATTGCATTAAGTGCACTGTGTCCTAAGTGAAAACGCCCCGAGCCTGTCTGTCATTATCTTTAAACGCCCGCGGAATGTTGCTAGCTCACAAACTTTTACTCATTTTCACACATTTAAACCATTAGAGGTAAAATAATTAGTGCCAACTGGTAAGTGGAATGAAGTTAATTACCAGCTGTTCGAGAAACACTACTAAAGTGGAGTTGTTTCTGATAATTCAATTTTAGTCGCGTATACTGTTTCTTCAATTTTGTTGGGTCCAATTTTGAGAAAGAGGTGAACCGCCGAATCCAACTCGGATGGGCAGCATACGGGAAACTTCGAGACATCTTTTCGTTCAAAATCCCTTAGTGCCTGAAGACCAAAGTCTTTGAAAAGTGCGTGTTGCCAGTGATGACTTCCGGATCCGAAACGTGGTCGCTTGCTATGGGTCTCATAAGAAGACTCAGCGTCATCGCACGCTGAGTCTTCTTATGAGGAATGTTGAAAGAGCAATGTTGGGAGTATCTCTATGTGATCAAATCAGAAATGAGGAGATTTGTAGAAGAACCAGAGTTACCGACATACGAGCTTAGCGAGTTGCAAAGCTGAAGTGGAAATGGGCGGGGCACGTAGCTCGGAGAACCGATGGACGTTGGGGTTCCAAGGTGTTGGGAATGGCGACCCCGCACAGGTAAACGCAGTGTTGGTCGGCACCCAACGAGGTGGACAGGCGACATCAAACGAGTCGCTGGGAGCCGCTGGAAAAAAGCGGCCCGAGACCGTGGATTTTAGAACTCACTACAAAAGACCTATGTCCAGTAGTGGACTTCAATCGGTTGAAGTGATGATGATGATACGGTTTCTGTAAGTTCTTAAATCTATGCGTCGAACATACTATATTTTTTAAGCCACTGGGGTATGCATTTACGTATTCCACAGGGCAGCTGGGTATGTGGGACTGAACTTACGTAATAGCCACTGAACCCCAGTGGCGTGTACAAGCATCATTGCATCCCAGCGCTAACGGTATTCTCTGGGTTTTTTTATAATGTATTTCTGTCTGTCAATGTCTTTGTTTATATAGTGGTGCAGGAAGTGTTAGTGTATTATAATAGTTGATGAAGATATATACATATCTATCTATTAGGCCATAGTATTATATATTATCACTAGCGGACCCCAGCGCCATCTGTCGGGCTAATTTGTGAATCTAAACTATCCAGGGTGCCACCAAAACGTTTACCAAAAAACTCATTCAAATCGGTCCGGCCGTCTAGGAGGAGTTCAGTGACATACACACGCACACAAGATATATATATATATAAAGATATTATATTTACTGATACATATAGTACGAGTTTTTACTCAGTTTAGGTATCAGTGATTCAACCAAACATAGGACTAAGCTATGATTTCTGTCACTATTTAATAATCGTGTGAATAAATGATTTTTATTATTATTATTATATAATACACTAAAATAGAGACTATTTAGTAGTCGTAGAGCTTTACGTGGCTGAGCTCGCCCGGGGAAGTGGTCGCCGTGCTTATTTCTGCCGCAAAACATTGCTGTTTCCTGTATTAAAGGTTTGGCTGCGGGTGTAATTACAGCACATGAGTCTTCAACATTTACACCTCAGGTTAATGGCCATTGGGCGGCGCTTTGCAGGATATGCGTGTTCGTCTCATACCCAGCCAATTGTTCTTTTTTGATCTGTTTTTAGGCGATAAGTTTCCATTTTGCCATCAGGTGGGCCATCTGCTTGGTCTTTTAATTATTACATTCTATAAAACCAACCAAGTAGTTATCTATTTCAATTTCAGTGTCTTGAAAGTCAGTTATTATTGAGCTTTTATCATATGGCAAGGGTAAATTGACTCACGTCGCTGCCGCAATAATTCAGAATATTGCAGTTAGCTTACCGACATTAGTTACAGTTGGATCTAAGCTGGCCTAAGCTAGAGCAAATGCCTCAATAAATGCCAATTATTGTGACACTTTTATCGTAATGTGCGCTTACTCATTGGGTCGCCATGTGTTTATGTATTCTTTGGGTGACAATGTAATCCTCTATCGCAATCAATAATGTATGGTACGTATTCTACTTTTCTATCCATTACTACTGATCATAATAAAACTATTTACAGCACCTTCATCTGTGTATGTATACTTCTTTTTCTTTTGATTTTTTAGGCTTTTAGGTGTGCCAAATCGGCGCGTTGTATTTCGCCAATGTCACGTTTACTTGGAAGATCCACAAAGGTGATTGTCAAAAAATAAACATTATATAAATATAGCACTATACTTTTTATAAATCTTAGTTTTCCAAAGTTTGTCGCAAAAATTACATGTGCGTGTGTCATCGAGAGCCATCTTCAGGCCGGCCAAGAAATCGCAGTGTTTCATCGTGTCATTTCAAGCCCTATATTATATTCAAGTTTCAAATGATCTGGAGCTAGTTTACACAACTTCGTGTAGATGGCGCTGTATAATTTCTAATCAAATATTATTTTTAAATCCATCTAATGCTACGATTATTAAAATATAGTTGTGTGCTTAATGATTTTCATAATTACTTACCATTACCTTCCTTAAAATAATTACTATAATAGAAGATACGTAGCTTAGCATGGAAATGTGGACACTGGGAAAATAGCCCTCACGAGTTCCTGCAATTGTTTGCTAAGCAACGGTTTGTTGGTCAACATTCTTTATTGAGTTTAGCTTTTAGGTCCCGGGGTTAGCTTAACGTTGAATTTCGCAATAATGTGCGTACACCATATGAAAGGATCGGTGTTTTTATTTAGGTATCTACTTGTAACGCCTACATAGAACCACTTCCTCCATTTTAAATGTTTTACATGTCAAGAAGTGATCTAGAAGAAGATTTTTGTGGTAATCTTTAAAAAGAGGCTCTATAAATTTTAAGATAGTTGATGGAAGCACTGGTTCCTACTTAAATTGAAGGTAAAAAACTTACCTTATTAAAACCTGCCTAATTTTTTTTTTGTACAATAAACAAACAAACAAATATAGTAAACCTAGCGCCAAAGTAAGCGTAGCTTGTGTTATGGATACTAAAATAGCTGATGAATATCTCTATGAATATAATAAACAGTGATACTTATAAATATACAGATAAACACCCAGACACTGAAAATCATTCATGTTCATCACACAAACATCTCCAGTTGTGGGAATCGAACCCACGGCCACGACTCAGTAAGCAGGTTCGCTGTCCACTGCGCCAGTCGGCCGTACAGTGTATTTACATTTACGTAAGTCTATTTACCAAGTAGGTATATAAATCTTAAATATTGTTCTAGATATGATTAATTGTACCAACTTCAAACTATATTTTATTAAAGAGCTTTTCGTTTCAATATTCTAAAAACACTTTTTATAAGAGTCTTCTACTGAACTAAAGGTCTTTTCCTAAGGTCCTAATTTTAAAGTTATACTTCTTTTGGCGCGTTAGGGAAAAATTATGAGTCAATTTTAACGATGTGCGCGCACCCCGTTACAGTGCGCGAATCTTAAATTTAAATGTTGAGTGAAACATGGTTGTCCAATAATGAGATAACTAGATAATAACGTTATAATAACACTTTCAATGTAGTTAAATACCTTTTATCTATTGTAACTGTCGTTTTTTTCTACAAACATAAAATAAGGCGAGAGATAAAAATTTTGAAAAGATTTTTATCTTCTTACGCCAAAGAAGTATAACTTCTAACGCGTGTACGTAAGTACACACACGTTTTTTTTGTTTGTTTCCACCCCAACCGTAGGCTGGGCAGACGGATGGTAACACAGGACGCTGAGGCCTGTTCTCAGTTACATTCCATTAGTCGCGACGTACGACGCCGGGAAGAGGAGAGGTGGTAACTGGTAAAAAGACAGTGATCTGCTTTCTCCTCATATTTAGCTACATAAAGATGATAAAAGTTAAGTAGAAGTAGTATAACTTAGATAATAGTTTCTATCTTAGGAAGGGGATTAATAAAACACAAGTGTAATTAATAAACATTGTATTACAGTTGATTAAACTTACAGTTTATTCGTTTAAATATATATATCATAAAAATAGTTCCGAATCACAGCAGCTATGCTGTTTGTTTATACAAACAAATATTTCCCATTGGTCCGAAATCTTTGCGGCATTACCGCCACTTTTACTAGGTATATTCAAATCCAAATAACAGTAACAATAATACCTAGAATAAAATCAAAAAAAAAAAAAAATTATAATAGCATTTTGTTGATGCTATGCGATTCTTTTACAATGCTAAGTGCATTGTAAAATGTGTAAGTCCGACCGTCAAGAGGTATAATAATATCATCTTCTTAACGCGTTTCACTTTAGGCTGCGTCATCACTTACAATGAAGTGTGAATTGTGATTAATCATTATAGTAAGAAGCTTTCGCACACGACTATCGAGTAACAAGAACGAACACTCATCTCCAATGAAGCACTGAAATATGTGCTTTATTTCATGTGAAATAGTGTTGTTAGTTGTTTAAAGTGTGTGACGCGTGGGTTCGGAGTGGTCCACTTGTAGTAAAGTTTACAATACAATGCTTCAATGTCAGTCGAGTCGGTGGGTATGGTGTGCGAATTCCATAATAATTTTCTTTGAAAGGTTGTCCTAGAAAATCACAATCGAAAGGTTGATACCTACAGCAGCTCCGAGTCATATATCTCTAGGGCATTATCCCCGAGCATACAAGTAACGGAAGTTTTGACACTTCTCGGTTACGATTATGTTTCAATTTGTATGGCATAGATGTTAATGCCGTCAACTAAGTAGCTGTAGTTTGGGCATATTAGGATGTTCAACCAATTATACGCTGTATTATTTTGTTTTACTAGTTCTTTATTAATTTTAGGTATGTTTTTTTTAAATTATGACCTTACAAACAGCCTACGGTACTCCACCCCGATAATTAAGAGTTAGCAAAAACATCTGAATTCGTGTAAGGCCGTCTCCACACGTTGGCCCAACGCTGGCCGCAATACTGTTCTCCCAATATGTTTTTCAACAAAATCCACTCAACCCCATTACTCGCGCCAAAGTCTGATTTTTCAAATTTGTTCGGTCTAAATAACGATAGGTACCTATGGACAGTACGCGCGATCTAAGATGGCCGATCTGAAAAAAGGCACGAGCTGCTGCGCAGATATCAAAAGTCAACTTCAGGAATTGAAGTTGTGTGATCTGTAGGTTCAGTAAGTAAGTTCATAACCAGACATCTGCATTATTGGCTTGGTCTAGACGAAACCAACATTTCAACGTTTGGATAGGTACATACAAAAGTAAACTTTGAACCAACGACGGGACCAACATGTGGAGCCGTGGGCAACAACATCGAATAAGACTGGTTTACTGCCCTGGGTTGTTCTAGAGTAGAAACTAGATCCAAATTGTTGTTTTGTGTTTCCTCGCATGCCACTCAGGAGACACGGAATTTCAGTCCCACTTCCGTCCGAAGCCCGACCGATTTTTATGTAAAAGTAGGACTTGCATTGCCTACGCCAGATCTGAGTTGACCGGAATTATAAGTGTTCAGTATATTCGAGAGCGCCACATACTTACCTGTTGTTTGAGAAGCATATCGGCTACGATTCATTACTTTTAAGGAGATTGGCATAATCTATTAGGTGCCGGATTAAATAAAATTACTTAGACCACAAAGAACTTATTTTTTAAATAAACTTTGTTTTGAGTTTAGGTTCAAGATATGACACTTGTAGTATCTACCTAGAAACGAGATAAAAAGATGTGTAATACTGAAAAAACGCAAACGAAATAATTCTGGTCCAAATGTCGCCAAAATCCTGAGAAGTTGTTTTTGCCAACTCTTTAGTACTTCATTACACTGCTGCAGTGATTCGGAACGAAAGAAGAGCGATAGCATAGCAAAAGCTCAAGGGCTGTTATGGACATAGTAGTTACTTGCTAACACGAAGGATTATATATCTTAACCTAAAAAAGAGACTTTTCTGTAACATTAATTGAATTTTCCCGAAGCTTAAGGAATCCCAGTCCTATATAGGCTAATACTGTGCACGTATCTACTATTTTACCCTATCCATACCGATCCGTATCCGAAATTAACTCAGTTCCTTTTCACACCTAAACAACTGAACAAATTTCGATAAAAGATAGATTGCATCCTGGGTAAGGACATAGGATACCTTTTAGCCCGCGAAAACAAATAGGTAGTTGCCGCCGTCTAACCGAAATTACCGAACCAAATTTTAGTTTGATAAAAATTTGCTTCCTGGTAAAGGCGATTAACGAAATTAATTTCATTTTTGACTAAGTACCGATGTAAACAAAGTCACTGGTCGGGCTAAAACGTGTTAGTTACTAAGTATTTCTGTTAAGAAAACCTCAGTTAAGGCTCGTAATTCGAAAATTTGTTATTTTAGCCCCTTGAATGTAAACTAAACCGTCAGTCCCGGCTATTGTCAGTGAGATCTGATAATAATTGTGAAACCCTGACACATTGGTGCAATGTGGCAAGACTTTCCTCTTTATTTTGGTCTTCTAGTAGAAGACGTCTGTGGATAGTCTGAGGATCATCCTCAGATACTTTAATTATAAAAATTATACCTTTCGAAAACTTTCATTAAGTTCCACAAAATGATAATTTAAATAGGTATCTACCCGAATTAATTGGGGTAAGCTCAGACCCTTGATGACAAAGTACGGTTGAAAGGATAAGGTTCAAAGTAAACAAAATAAATTAACCGACGACGATTAGCAGCCATATTGGCAAGTCATGATTAAATTTTTAAGAGTTTCTATAATAAAAAGTACTTATATGTTTATAATTTTTAGTAAAAACTTTTACCTGATTCCTTTTTTTCAAATGTTGCAGAATAGTCTCTTTACATCCATTAAATACTACAATATAGGCCACGGAGAATAATTATTATATGACTTACTGTAATAACAGAAATCAACAATAAAACCCGTTAAAGTCTTTGGTAGGTATGCACTCTTTGGCTTTCGATTAATCTAAATTGTAACCCTCATAATGTCCTTATATGGTACGATAATAAGTTTCTTGGGCACTATTATGTAACAGGCACCTTAATCTCTACACTTTCAAATCGCAACTACACACGAAATCTTCTCTGTGACGGCATGACGACACAAATAAAATTTAAAGTGTGTTACAGTTTGAAGGTTCTAGCGAAGAAGGGCGCTGGAATATCTCATCAAAAATCTTAAGCTTGTGAATTCGCATTAAAAAGTACCGTCATGATGGGACAATATCTTTAAGTTAGTAGATAAAAGTAGATTTATCTCCATTTTATTGGACAATTACACTTGATAATTTTTTAAACAATAAAATAAATGTTTTATCATATTTCAAATTGTGCTATTCCCACATAAACAACTCAAAGTTGGTCATTTCAAATTAATATAAAATGTTTTTTAAAAGTACACAATATTGATTTGTGAAAGAGATCATTTTGTCGATGACCAAATTAAAGTCACCTCTTAATAAAATATAAATCAGATCCTTAGTAATTACGTACCTATCCGTGGCCATAGTGGGAAACAATACGCAATAGGTATTATCTCTTACAATTATATGTTAATCATATACGTTTACAATAAGTAATAAATAAATAACAACAGGTACAAAATTATAACTTGTAGCGACTCATTCAATAGTAAGTAAAGCTTCAGAATTAATTATATAAATATAATAATCCCTGAGGCATCACGTTTTTGAAACCAATATTCGTTAATTTAAATAGATACCAAAATTTTGTTTTACTGGAACAATTAACTGGAATAAGGATCTTCGCACACTATGTCGATTCAACACCGGTTCGACTGAAATTATGCATTCGAATGGGAGATTTATACTAATTGACCCAAAGCGAACTTTAACACTTTTGTGTCAGTAGTAAGTAGGAAAACACGTTCGGCACTTCAAGCAACACTATGGTCACACGAAATAAATCTCACATTGCAAAAATTTGAGTCAAATCGGAGTTGAGTCGATATAGTCTTTGAAAGCCATATAAACTGATCTGGTACCTGAACGTTCACATAACGTTCACAAAGCTCACTAAACTTTTACGAAATACCTATGATACTCATTACTCACGCATTATAGGTATTTTGTAAAAGTTTAGTGAGCTGTCAAGTTCGTCCGTACAAATTTTAGTTACGAGTATAATTGAGTGGTTACGATTGTTCTTCATAGCGAATGAGCACAGAGTAACATGTAAATTTCTAATCTGTATTATTTTTGTAGAAACATTTACTATTGAATAAGTGACAATACGTAATGAGTAATAAAGATAAATGAAATAATTGTGATATTGCTACGCATGAGACAAGTGTATTGAGTTGTAGATTTTTCATTATTTTTTTGTCAATTATGAATTGGCAACAGAAAATGCGCAAGTTTCAGACTTTTAAAGAATTACTTGCGAAGGCTATGACATTCTCACCGGGGTATGAATGTCATGTTCTTTACACACACTTGTAGCGTTTAGCAACTAATTGAAGTTTTGTTTAACAAAATACAACATGAAAAATAACCCCTAAACTAAATTAAAATAATAAATTAATATCACCGACAGAGATCCAAAACTAATAAGTAGTATATAATCACTAATGTCTAGACATGTTATTGAGATTGTAATGGGGCACATTTAAGCAAGGTAGGTAATATTTAGACCAGGGAAAATAAAGGTTAATCTTGTGTATTTATTAGAATGAAAAAAGGCTGAAGATGTCAATCCAATTATTATTCGTCCGATAATATGAATATCAGATTATTAAATATTCTGAATTGGAATCGAGACGGAATGCCTACATCGAAGCTTATACTTTTGAAATAGTTATTTATTTTGTTGTTGTTTGTTGTGTGTTAGTTATAAAAATGTTTATTTTTCAAAGCTAAGGTTTGTGTAGCTCTTATTGGTGAGTTGAGCCATGCTTTTTAAATAAAGCAATCTTATTGGGGTTTGCCTCAATGCCTCAAAGCCTTAAGTAGTAGGTGGCGAACTACTATTTGTGACTTGTGTCTTAATAATGAAATTTATAGTGTATCTTTATTTAGTTGACTCTGTTCTACCTCACTGAAACGTGCCTCTGAGATAATAATAGATTATTAATACATACTTGCATTATAATTGATAGTAGTTAAATGTGAATTGTCTTACTCAATTCACATTTGGCGATCGATTGTTTGTTGGTAAATTTATGTTTACTTAACCAGGTGAATTGGGAAGTTATATCAACTTGTGAGAACCATGAATGCCGTATTGAATTAATAATCTGCACATATCTGGTTCGTATAATTGCATTACAATTAACATCAATAACATAATACATAGGTACTTGTATGGAACATTTAGTTATATTAATTACGATTATATGCTTTAATCTATCGACTAACACAATAATATTATGAGTATATATTATGCTTGCAATCAGCGCAGTGGCTGTTGTCTTGAAGTTTAAACCTTTCGGTTTTATATTGTTGAAAATTCGTGATTTCATTTAATTTGTTAAATTAGAATACCTAACCTCATTTCATAAGCCCCATCCATAATCTCGTAGATCTAGACGTACCTACTTCTATCTAGATGTAGTTTTATCATTATTGTTTCCAAAAGTTTTAACCAGTCCAATATATCTTAACATTCCTATTCCTAATTTTAAGGCCATTACCCAATTCATTGTTTCCAAACATATTATTTATTTAAATTTGAACGTTTAAGGAATTGATATCCCTTTTTTGTATAGAAATACGTTTATTGTATTATATAAATAATAAACCATCGTTTTTTTTACTTAGCTTTTTTTTTAAAGCTGTTAAATGCCCTAAGATATTTTTCAAAAACCAATTGATCTAGATATTATTCGATTATAATGAAAAATATCATCTTGGGCATGTCTCCGCTTTGACGGTTAGGTATTATTTTTACAAAAGTAGGTATTATATTGTCCACTTAAGTTGTCAATTTTAAGAAAGTACCTATCATCATTCATACCTACTAAAAGTAAAAATAGATATGATTTAAAATATGGTTTGAATGAAAATAAACTGATATCTTTAGGTTTTGTGCCTTAATTAAGATTATACAATTGAGCCATTAAACTGCAACAACGTGGTAACTTTGTTTTAGTTAGTTTTTATAAAACACTAGAGTTGCGTAAATATTATTTTTTACTACGACAAATTGAAACGAAGCGATAATTTTTGCAAGTGAATGTGATGCTTAGTTTTGAATTAATTTTTTCCTACTTTTTCATGACGTTTACTTCACGGCCTAACGACGGTAAGTAATATTAAGTATATTTCCAGAATTTTATTCTAAATATTTCTTTTTATCGTATCTATTTACACATATATTTTTCGCTTCGTGACAAGTTACGTCGCTTGGTATACGCGTTAGATTAGGGTTAAGAATAGTTTATTACATAAAATATCACAATTCTGAGAAAAGTCGCCTAAAAAAGTTAAAATTAATGTTCTAATATATAAAATTAAGTCGTTACATACTGATATTTTATGGGTGTTAACGACTTTTTCAAGTAAATAATAATGACATGTAATTGGGATGGGAAAAATTCATTTGATATGTTTCTGGCTTTGAGTTTTGTTTAAACAACATAACCATTTTTTATATATTTTGTTAAGCTTTTTAGTTGATATAAATATTTAATCATCCAAGTGTTATGGGATTATTTAAGGTAATAAATTCGGAATATTAAATTATTGTGAAATTGATACTCCACGTCACTACAGTAAATACGAGTACAATGTTATATGTTTTTCTTTAATAAGTTGTAAATATTTCACTGTATAAATAAAGTTTGAATTTGTATAAAAATAAAAATAATGTTAGTTATTTTTTGATTTTAGAGTAGTGATAATCATGAGTAAAAAAAAAACTGTTAATGAAAAATAAATTCAGAATGTTTATCTGCAGGTGGTATGATGCAGTAAGGTATGATGATTCGGCAGGTATCGAACTCATATACTCATAAAATATTAAAAATTGATTGAATATTATTTTATCCATAGAATCTCAAACTCACATCTTACGTAGACACATTTTGTAACTTAAACGAGATATTGCAGAAAACAGTTGTAGCAGTGTTCAGTTTCGACAACTTGCGACGAAAAAATCGCTTACGTAGCTTGTTAAGTGTGTTTTTCGTCAAAACCTTGTTTTGTTTCATAGAAAGATTTGATTGACGATCGAATCTGCTGAAAATAATGCTCTGCGTCAGCATATGAAATTCGATCGATTTTAAATTGTGACAGTAAAATGTGTTCTATGTTGGTATATCTAATTTCACACCTTCATTATTTATGACATTGAAATCGTTAGTTTGCACGTAGTCCTCTCGTGACTTTCGTAGTAAACCACGTCAGAAATTAGTTATAGTAGGTACATCGAACTTATCTGGCACGGTAACCAAAAATGCAACTAATTGACACCGTGTGAAGATGTAATTTGGCATGCTAGTTGCTGAAATTTCTCATGCTGCACTGATACCGACCCAAATAAACTGGGACTATACTAGCTTTGACTGTCACGATTTCTATGTCATAGTCTGCGAGCCTTGTCTAATATTATGATACAGTGTTGAGATCAGAGTTTTGATAATATTCAGTTACAATTTTCAATTAATAAATAATTTCAGTATGATACCAAAAGTTACCTTTTTTAGAGAAATATTATCGTTCAAACATTGTATCACACCTTTTTTAAATAAGATCAATTCGCCGATTGCCGTATCGCTTTGAGCCATTCGGTTGTTAAAAAAAGTAACATAATGTATAAAATACAGACGGAACGTGCTTCGACATTAATTAGTACAAATCTTGAAACTTCTTTAATTATGACTGTTGTGTGTTGAAATTAGAATTTCTGATTAAAAAACTGTGTAGTACATCAGCTGGTATGCCAGTCAAAAATGTATGTTGAAAAGTATTTTTTTCTTGCCGTTACACAAATTCCGTCTACTTTTAACTATTGAAACATTTTTTATGCATAAAAAATTATACAACTAAAAAAATACATAAATTGAATAACATTAAATAAATGTTATAATAAAATTAAAAATACCCATTCAAAATGCTTTTGGCATTGAAATAATACCTATTTTATCTGTGCGTTCATTTTTGCTACTAAATTAAATACCAAATCGTAAATTAAATAGAAGTTTTTGTCGTGCCAAGTCTGAGAGGTTTAGTCCCAGTTGTCGTATGTGACATCCGGGTATGCCCATGGTGGCCGTGGGTAGGATGTGTGGTAGGAGACGCTGTTAGTACGCTCGTCGTATCTAAAAAAAAAACCCCCTGTGAAGATCCACATCTGAACCAATAATATAATGCGAAAAAGTTATACACTTAACATAAATTATCTCAGGAACTACCAGTTCGTTAAGTAACCTTTATTTATAAAAACCTTTGGTCTACGACTCATAATTTCGAGCAGGTGCATAGTTAATTTTGTCATATAAACTGTTTGCATGACCGCCGACACGACATCGTATTGAAACGCTAAATTGCCTTGTGGCACGTCTTTGTCGGTAGGCTAATAACGTTTGCCACTTGCCTTAGAGCCCCCCGCTTCCACCAGGATATTGCAAATAATACTAATTATGGTAGAATAATGCGTTTATTTCATTTATGTAAGGCATTATAGTTTCATTTGGTAATTGATGTACTATATCTGTGCATGTCTATGTATTGTATCTGACGTAAGAAATAACAGATACGAAGATCTGTTATTTCTTTGAGTTCTTACTCAGCTCTACTCTTATATTTTCCCCAAATTCGAGGGCTTTAGAGATAAGTTTTCCTTGTGGACGTCCTGTCCTTTTTATGGTAATTTTTAAATTTCTGGTACTAAATAAATAAATAAGGGCTTTTATTTCAAGTCACTAAGCTTGACACAGCTGCAAGTGTGAGAGACTCACGAGACTCTTATCACCTGCGTAGTACCAGAGAAGTGATAGCATTAGCCCGACGTTACAGTGGTAGGCTGCGTAGCATGTTGTTATACTTGCTACGGAACTACGTCTCTAGTACGTAGCACATTATTACGTAAAAGCTGAGATCTATAAAATTGCTAAGCCTTAGAGATTAGCACCTAACTTCAGATTTCAGAACAAGTCGATATATCAATGGTTTATTGGATCTTATTAAAGCTTTTCTTCCTTATGAGTTACGGAAAAAAACGTTAACAAAAAAAAAATCTGGATAAATTTGTTGTGGGCTCTTCTAAAACCAGGGCGCGTTTGGAACCCTCCTACCTTTAGTTTTAAGTTCACGAATGCAGTTATCACCATCACTAACAGTAATGTAATGAACGCTTCATTAGTGCCTGTGATAAGGTCTACATATAATAATATAAAACATTTTTGAATTTGAATTGGAATTTATAGTTTATATTGTGGTTTGCACCATGTTCTCATACCTGATATAAAAAAAAAGTTGTTCTTCCAAAAAACTTAATCTTAATATCGAAGAAAAAATGTATGTCTGACCTGATTAAATAAGTTTATTTCCGTCGTCTTATCAAAGAATGAATATAATCTTTGCTAAGCCACAGATTCTAATCTTAGATTTTATAAACTTATCACACTAATTATGCTGTGTATAATCCAACATTAACTAACATTTCAAAGTGCCCACAAAATTTCAATCCTTCTCGTCCGTTTAAGTTAGAAAATGTTATTAATTGTTACGGCGCCGTAGAAATTAAACAAAGATGTTTCACTTATTTCGGCTTTAGGTTTTGTAATGTTTCTCTCTGTGATTCAAGAGTCGTAAATTAAATGTATTTCTATCTCGACGTTAAATTTTAAATACAGATTTTATTTTACTAACAGAGGTAAGTTAAGGCTAAGGCTAGCATCCACATAGATCTCCGCTTTAGAGTTTTTAAAGTTTGCGCAATTTGTGACACACGCGATGTAGTGTACTAACCTTAACATCTTCGGTGTTGGTACGTTCAGTAAAATGCAGTTTTCGTGGATTTTGTAAATAAAATTGATGTATTATTTTGTACAACGAAAAATTTATAGATACTAAAACATACCGAGTTTCCACTTGCATAGGTCCGGTGTTGCGGCTGGTCGACTGCACTGGTTCCAAAGTAGGCTCATGCCAAGTGAGAATAGTATCCACAAACCTACAAAGGACAATATTGCCATAACAAATCGAAGGTAGATAAGTCCGAAGATATTCTAGCGGGAAAATGCGGTTTTGTGGATGGACTGCGTTTATTTCATATTATTGGAAACTTGTGCATAAAAAGTCCCTTATTCTATCCCAGGATCGAATGTGCCTCTGTGACAGATTCAATCAAGATCGGTTCGACAGCTCGTCAGCTGGGAAAAGATACACAATTTAACACTTCCGCAAAATATTTATTACGGATTGGGTATTTTAGTATCGGTATATGAATCTTAATTCTTACGCACATACCAACTCTCTTTAGCATTGAGAGATTTCAAGCTTAGACCCTCCCCGTTGCTCCAATACAGACTTGCGGATTTTTACGATAGACGGGCTATTTTCCGTACGTTTGATAATGTAATATTATTACTTGTCAGAAAAAAAAGCTGCGTGCTTTTAAAGGTTGGAAGAAAGACTTTTTTAAAACCAATTCATAAAATCTATTATCACATGGGATGACATTAAATTGGGATTAAATTATTTGTTTGGTGCTAAAACGAAAAACGTACTCGGTTTTTGTGTGAATCATTTCATACAAATTAATACCGGAATATTTAATACCGGGTTACTGAAAAAGTTTTATTTTTATATTTTATAACAAATGTAAATACTATACACACACTCAAAGTAATGAATGTTCATATTGACCATTTTGGTAGCAGGCCACAGAATTCAGAACATTCTGAGTTCTGTGCTGGCAATTTATAACATGCAGTACTCACTGCAGTTCCGGGTTTCCATACATTCCATTGCCGTCGCCTTCGAAAATGTTGCGGTCTCCAGTAGTCATGCTCTGATTAGTCGCGGGTGGGATGGTGGTGCGGTCCAATGGATTTGGTTGAGGTGGAGTCGGGGCTCGTGGCATAGGTGGGTTTTTTTCCAAAGTAGAGTTCTTAATTCCATACTTGAAGTACATGAACAAGCCTAAAACGGTATAACTGTTGTTATTGTTTGCATTTCGCTAAAAAAATAATAAATAATGTTGAAACACACAATTAAACCAGTAAAGGACATGGAAAAATGTCTGTTAAACTTAATTTGTATCATATACTTTTTTCATGTTATTTTTAAAATGACTTTACCTATTATTTTTATAGCTTGCGGAAATTTTGTCCTTGGCCTTTACTTTTTTGAATTCTATAAAAACAGTTAGAGCTAGAAACAAGAAACAAAACAAGACTAAGCAAGAAACTATGTCCTGGTATCTACTAGTTAATTGTTGTATAATACTTATATATTCCACAAAAATAGACGAAATTAAAGCTGTTAGAGACTTCACCTTTGTACGTAATTCAATGAATATATTTGAAATGTCAAGCTTTAATTAAATATAGAATAATCGATAAAGGTAATTGCAAAAACTCGAAACGACAGAAGGCGTCGACTCGTGGTCAAAATCCGATATGAAAAATGAGTCCACTATTTTATTTTTATGCCTATGTTTATGGTAATAAAACAACGCAACACTGACCACGCAATCTATCACTTTATCAGAAAAGCTAATAAAAATATCGCAATTTATTCTAAAAATAATCAGAATAACAAATATGTACTTTGAATACAATTCGCCACAAACTTAACTGTACACAAACGAAACAAAACACCAAAAGTTACCAAAAATCATCCAGATGGTGAATCGAATAAGAGTCAGAATGGAAAGATTTAAAATCAGGTAAATGTTGGATAGAATAGCGATGGCGGGAACGAAGGGCAGGCACGGTGTCGCGTATATCAGGTTAGCTCTGGAATTAAAAAGTACGCTTGTAGTTTATTAAAGTTCATAAAATTAACATAAATTGTTAATATTTATCACAAGCCTATTAAGTATCACTTAAATTACTAGGTATTTTACTTGGCATCGTTTAAAAAAATTATGTGGAAAATAATTTATTTTTTGGTAGTTAAGTTATTCGCTTTTGTTAAATTTATTATCAATGTCGGAACCTTTTATACTTAAGCAAAAACGAAAAATTTTTGCTCAAAATTTACGCTCCTAAATCTCTTTCGCCCCTGGTTACCAACGTGCCCAATCTATCAATTTATATAAGCGGCCCAGCACAGCTATTCGTTGAACGCCAGCTTACTTCGTAAAACAATAACGACTTAAGAACCAGTGTTAAATAGCCGTTACGTTCTTTAAAAAAGTCACTTAAAACGGTTATTATCAGGGACCTAAATCTTTTAACCGATTGCTTATCAGTTTCCTTGTCTGAAAGTTTACTAGGTTGACTGGCCTTTCGTTTTCTATCTCGCGAAAAGCAGTGCGCAAACCTAATTGACGAACTTAATAATATAAAATAATTCGACACTGTTTTCATGCTCTTTAAGTAAATACTACTGTTTTTTTTTATCTCATTGTTGTTATAATTAAATGTACTTAACATTGAGAAAAGTAGATTGCTTTGTTGATTGTAAAATGTGCTTGATGTTTTTAAATTAGTATAGAAATAATACCCTACTTATTTGTATGCCTATCTGTAAATACCATGAGTCTACTACTACATTAAAATCCTTTTGCATTGCGAAGTCAAGTACCCTGCTAGTTTATAACTGTAACTATTTCACCTTCTCATCTCAGAATCCAATTTCATATTGCTTAACCTTTTCTTCAGTTTCACATAGGGAAATATCACGTAATTATTTTCCTTTATTCATTGAAGCGAGTATAATACTCTTATAATAAGTGTTTCGTAACTAAAAAAACATTACACCATCGACATTTCAGTATCAGATTGTGCATTGTAGTATTCCAATGATTTACAGGAGGTGATTTGCTATATCGTTTACTTTACGGATATCAGTTCTCTCTACTTACCTACTACACTAATATTTAAAAACCATCCAACAAATAACAACATTAAAACAGAGGATTTATAATTCAAAATAAATTTTGATAACAACAATGTTGACATAATGACGATTGGAAGGTTGTTTGAAATTTTATAACTTTCGAAGTTATATTTAAATATTATTGAATATTTCAAAAAATACAAATGAAATAACGAAACCAGTGGCGTGCTCTGGGTTTCTTACCAGGGTATGCATACACCAGGAAAATTGCATAAAACGGCACAAATTCTCCTCCTATACGAGTTATATATCAATGTTAGGGTATGCAGTGCTTTTGTACATGTATGGAGTGCACGCCACTGAACGAAACGCCAATTGAAATAAATAACTTTTAAGTAGGTACTTAATATAATAAGCTTATAGTTTGTTGGCGTTTAAATAAACCAAAAGAATGTGGAGTTTATTTTCATTACCGATTTTGCGGTTTTCGGGAGATGGCCAGGAGAGTGATGAAAATTGCCACAACAAGTACGATCATGAGTCCAGCCGTAAAACTTGATTCGCTTGGTGATCCATAGGCAGCTAGCGTATCGAACAAGATAATCAGCACGAATAAAATGCCAACGGCCTTGATGACGAACAAACCTGAAAAATATCCTGTTTTATTGGTACGTCTAACAGAGAAATAAAATTCAATTCAACAATTTTTTTCCATGAAACTAACTGTGCACTTGGTAATTAATTATTTTATTCTGAACACGATATTTTGATTAATAAACATAAATCAGAAAAGTTTATCCAATAACATATTTTTGATATTTTTAAAACATTGCCAAGCAAAACAAGCTACGTTCAAAAATTAGTGCATTAGATACAAACTAGTCAAACTTTTTTACCGGGATTTCTCTTTTTTTTTTACATCGAAGAGCTTTGATACAAAAGCAACTGTACGAAATGAAATTTACGATTGTCGTAAGTATTGAATGTTAACGAATATTATTTTTAGTATCTTTGCAAGTAGTAGTATTTATGTAATTATTGTAAAAATTGTTATAAATGTACCAGAGTCACGGGTAGCAGGTCCACGGTCTACCCACGGGAAAAATCCAGGACATAGGTAAGACAATTCGTTGATGCGGCGGTAGATTGAGTTGAAGAACCGAGCGAGTCGTGAAGGGCTGGCGGTACATCCGGTTGGTACTGTTCCTTTATAAAAAAAAAAAAATTAGTGTCTGTTTAAGTTAGTTCTGCCCAAAATCGATTAATGACTTTTTTTATTTATCCTCAACAAGCTAGCCCTTGACTGCACTCTTAGCTAGAGGTTTGTGTGTTAGGAAGGTATCTAACTTGTTTCGAATAGTTATTACCTATATCACTAATCGCTACATAACTGCCACCGCTTTGTCAGTAGGGTGATAATTAACCACGAACGAAGCCTTCCATCAGACTAGACCACAGAAATTGCAGAAATTATAAATCCCCAAATTGCCCTTGCCGGAAATCGATCCTGAGGACCATTTTTTATACTAGAGACTTCACAACTATTATGCCTGATATAAAACAATGATGCGGTCTGAGTTGGGGCGCTCTTGCCTAGAAAATGCATATTCACTCTTGCCTTGAAAGCATTCAAGAGCCCACTCGCCAAAGTATGTCCTGTAAAAAACCGCCAGGCAGGCAACATTACGACGGTGCAGCAAGTTGTGTAGTTTCTTAGAGTAAGGGATTCGTTGCCGATGATTCTTCTGGCGCGAGGATCCAAGGAGTCTAAGGCTTCAGCCTGGTACTTGGCAGAGCCATCCCACAGGTGACTACTGTATTCCATGCTGGATCGGATTTGAGCCTGGTAAAGTGTAAGAAGTTGTCCCGGCGTGAAATACCGCTTAACTTTGTTGAGGATACCCAGTTTTTTAACAGCAGCTTATACTCGATACTTTTCCCATGGTTGAGATTGGACCTTTGCTTACGCTCATCATTGCGCCATAGTTGTCTTCAAAATGTATGCGTAGATGCACGTTTTAATGAAGGTTTCACAACACTTTTTTTGTGACATTCGTAAAACTTAACGAATATATATTTTTACACTTGAAGTATATTTCTTACGTCTGAATAAATTATCCTGCATTTCCAGTTCCTGTTTGGAGTACGCTGACCTTTCCCACGCAAATTGCTTTTCGATTATCAGGTACCAACTTACCTACCTGCCACTAACATGTGATATACCTTAAATGATAAAGTTAGCTTCCGTTGTTTGTGTTTGTTCGTTCTGGGGCTTAGAATTTGTAAGCGAATCAAAATAATTACTTGTGTCTGTAACAGGTAACCACTACAAAACGACAGTGGGTTACGTTCTTACAAAGTGATACAATACATAATAGATAAATCTTTAAGAATATACTCCGAATTTCAGACCAGCAGGTGTCTACATGTCCTTATCCCAGATTATGTGTCTTATTCAATTTGAATGCCTACTTATTGTTTTGGATTTGGCATATTTTTTTACGACTAATCATCTGCAGGCGTCAACCCTCCATTGGAATATTTTTGGTGGCATAACCGTCACTTTTCAGTACAAAGGATTGAAAGCACATGATAAAACTCCGAACCCTTTTGGAGAAGTTCCTTCAGGATTATAGTAATCAGAAAGTCTTAAGACGCCGTTTATTTTACAGGGCTCAATTATTGTAATAACATGGACATATCACACAATAAATATTAAAACGAATAAAGCCATTTATTAATCTTGACAAATTACTCACCGTAAAATTCGTTCTCATTGTTCGCGTTAACCAAATAGGCGTCATCTTGTCCGTATTCGTCGCTCTCATCGCCTGGAAGAGTGTCATCAGAATCGGGGGAGCTGTGAAAATACTAAGTCGCTTAGCGGTGCGCAAGCATGTTTAATTAATATAGATAAATTGATAGATGTTCGGCCGGCCTTTCGCCAAAGCGCAATTCGCAATTCGCAGCGCGAACCTATCATTTACCTGCGGGTAACTCGACGGATCATCACCCTTTGGCTAGATTGGACAACGTGCGGTTGGCCAAGTCCCTGAAACAATGCAGAAATATAGGGGTGAAACCACAATAAAATACCTAAATTAAAGTAGTCTTGCCGACCGCGAGGTAACGACGTAAAAAAGGTAACGACGTATTTCATGCAACAAAAATGTCATTATGTTTATTGGCTTTTGATTTCTCTTTTAAGAATGCTTCAGTATTTAAGTATTCAAAAGGTGCACTTTATTTATTATATATTATATAAACCGCTTGCTATCTAAGTAATTCCTGTAGACATACAATTTATAGGAGACGGTTCCAGAAAAGAGAACGCCAACCCGTAATCGAACAATATACCGGATCACTTACAAAGTTTGAATTAGAAAACAAAGTTTGGCTTATAAGACAATTACGAGGAGACGAGTAATTAAACATGAATTTCTATGAGGGATTTAAATCTATAACAAGTACTGTTTTTAATATCGCTATCTTCTTGCTCTATTATTAATATTTACCATCAAGCCAAAAAAATATAGAGAGACTCGAATAGTGGTGCTGAAGGATAATTCTGGGTATGACAAATAAATCTATTCTCCAGGAGCTTAACATAAAGCAGGCGCCTATCTTCCACGTTCCAAGCACTTAGATATTTTTAGTTTCCTTGGACATGTGTCTAGGCGTAAAGGCGTGCTCATTCAACTACTTGTAGTTTAAGGGAAAGACGAGGAGACCAGAGCACGTGGAAGGTCACCGATGATAAAATAAAGTTTGCAGCACTACAGTATTTATCACGGAATAATTATCAGATTATCAAGCGATCCACAACAACTAGATGACGACCACGTCTGTCAAGACTGGAAGAAAACACCTGGTTCAAGATGCTTTGATAGATTGATGATTGAATGATTAAAGATGATTAGAAGAAATATTAGCACCTCAAGTAGAACACAAAGTATGTTAAATTTAATTTAATACTTATTACGTTCGCGTATAATAACAGGAGACTCTAGTCTAAACCATTTTCATTATTTATTTTTAGCGATTGAAATTTATAAAGAGAAAATAAATTTAATGTAGCGAGAAAAAAGTTATTATAAACGGTCAGACTTAATTAAACTGGTCAACTACTCGAAGTTCTGTCCCCCGTTATACTGCTAGTTAATTGAGACGAGAACGGACTTAAGTAGTAGGTACAATTTCTTTGGAAAGCATATTTAAGAGGCTCTATTTTAAGCAATCTCATTACGTAAAGAGTTGCGGTGAAATTTCGTCACGTCAAAGATAATCCGTTCAAGTTTAATGTCGAAAATTGTGAGGAGCAAAGATGGCTACAAGCTGGGAGAGCTTTGAGTTTTCTTAACGACACAAAAATCTTCTCTATTTAGTATCCTGTAAAATCATAGTAAAGGGTATATTTTATAGTTAGAATATTATTATTTGAGGAAGAAACTAAACTAGTTTTTAAAAACACCCCTTGTCTTCCCGCGTAGTGAGGTGAGTAAGGGAATATAACGGAAATCGTTCAGCAGCTTACGATCAGAGGCGTGCACTGGGTTTTTGACACGGGTATGCATAAAGAAGGAAGATGCCATAAAATGAAAAATCCTTCGAATTTATGAGTTATACAAAAATTTTAGGGTAGGCAGTGCTTTTGTGCATTTATGAAGTGCATGCCACTGCTTCCGATAACAAGCCTATCTTCCCGTTGGGAGAGGCCTTAAGTCCAGCACAGACCAGCATATTGTTATTGTTTATTCGTATGGATCTTTTATTTGCAAATTATCTAACTATGCAATATTTTTATAACAATACCAATACAATATTCCTAGCTACAGTCAGTTTTATTTTTAAGTACATTCAGCTTTAATTAACGCTTTTAAGTGTAAGCTGGAACGAACTGGGAGCGTAGGGAATGTAATATCGAGTTTTTTATCCGCTTATAACTGTTGCACTGACTTGATTGGCTTTTATCGTCCCAAAGCTAGAAATAATAGTCACTTTACTGAAACGGATATTTTTTGGGTTGTAACAAAACTTCGGTTTACAGTTTATTTATTTATCAAAATAACACACTGTGTTTGGGTTACAAATCTTAAATCTATAAGTACATAACGCACGCATGATATTATGTATATCAAACAGTATTTTTATGGTTAAGTTACAAATAAATAATTTTTTATAATCAATATTTTCTAGAGAATTTTTATCCTTTAGCTGATTTTTAAAAATGTTAATTTTATTACATTATATTATGGAGTTTGGTAATTTATTGTATAACCGAGCACCCTCACACAAAATGTTTTTAATATCATACATCTTAGTTGTTGGCCGCCAAATATTTATTTTGTAATATTTATTTTTATTTCTGAGATTATGATATGTATATCCAAGTTTGTACAGCAAGACACATGTATTATATGTATAAAGGTACGAGTATATAGAGTATATAGATATGTATTTTTGAAGATTTGTAATAGGTAATCCAAATGTAGCTTTGTAAGGGCGTTGTTTATATCTTTAGTTGTCCGTTGTCTCTTATTGCATGGAATGCATTAGAGACGACGGACATTTTTCGCAATACGTAATACGTGAGAGTCCCAAATAAGTTTGTCATCTAATAATAGGTCTAAGTATTTTTCTTTATTAGCTCTTTTTAATTTAATATTATTTATTGGTAGTTATTCATATTTCCGTTGAATTAAATCACATTTCATTGCATAAAACGCACATAACTGCGGAAAATTAGTGATGTATGCCGGTTATCGAACTCGGGTCTCCCGAAAGTGAAAGCCTTTACGACTAGGCTATCACCGCTTCTGACTTCTGTTCATTTCACAATTACTTTTTTTTATGTAATAACACTGGAAAATAATTTAAAGGTAATAGAGGTATTAATAAATGATCCTCACGTAAGTAAATCTGCGAAATTGCAGACATTCCTTCGCTTTTTCGTCCTGCAAAATTCAATAACTTTTTCATGATTCGCGGAACATTAAATAATATTTTATTTGGAGTAATAACAGAAGTATCTATATATTGTGGTACTAAGCATCAACGATATGATTATTGATCAATTTCCATTATTAAGAAGATTTAAAAAAAAAATCTGTTCACGCGCTTTGTCTCGCTGTGTCTAAATAGACACAGCTCACGTCACGCGGTTTGATGAGATCGTCTACGTGGCATTTTAAAGCGTATTTTTGCGTACATTAAACGCTTTAAAACAATTAAAAATATTATTTATCTTTATATTAAAGCACTTAAAATATTTCTGATTTCCAATTTACATTAAACTTAGAACTACCGGTTCGATTCGATAAATAATTGTATTTTCTTGAGAAAGGTTGTTGACTGTTTTAATAGCGTATGGACACTTTACGATATATGTTGGATGTGGCAAAAAGTACGGGACACCTGCTTAGTATGAAATAATAATGATAGATAAATTTGTGAATGGCTGAGATACATGAGAACGCACTTCAGGATTACAGCTTCTTTACTACAATATTAACTCTTCTCTACTACAAATCAAAGACGCTCCCGCTTTTTGTACGTCTTTTAAAGTACAGAACGGATTTGAATCCAGTCTACTGCAATTGGAGCGATTTTAAAGGAAGGGTTATGTGTAATAAATATGCAAATTCTAATTAAGAACAGCAAAAAATTCAAAGATTTTCAATTAGATGGCGTAATTAATATATTGTTGTGCGTTAACATTACTAAAACTTACGAAATAGATTAAATTAATGTACTACGTAATTGTAATATTCATCATATCGACCCATTACCGTCCCACTACAGGGCACGGGTCTTCTCCCACAAAGAGAAGGTGTTAAGGCTGTACCCCACCACGCTGGACTAGTGCAAATTGGTGGACTCCACACACCTTTGTGAACATTATGGAAAACTCTAAGGCATACAGGTTCCCTCACAATTTATTCCTTCACCGTTAAAGCAAGTGATATTTTAATTAAAATAAAATAATAAATAAATATACTACGACAATACACACATCGCCATCTAGCCCCAAAGTAAGCGTAGCTTGTGTACACATAAATACTATAATATACAGATAAACACCCAGACACTGAAAAACATTCATGTTCATCTCACAAACACTCTCCAGTTGTGGGAATCGAACCCACGGCCTTGGATTCAGAAAGCAGGGTCGCTGCCCACTGCACCACTCTTCCGTCGGCGATTTATTAAAAAACGCACATAACTTAGAATAGTTAGAGGCTTGCGCTTGGCCCCATGAAAGTGAAGTCGTTAAACTAGTTAAGGAGACAACAGAGGCTTTCTCTTGCTTAGAAAAGCAGACAACTGAGTCTCCCTCAGGCATATATGAAAAAAATTATAGTAAGGGGTCGCACAATGTACTATTAAACCAAAAATATAATAAAAAATCTAATTCTAATTATATCAACTTGGTTCACCAAAATATTCAATGTATTAGAGGAAAAGACTTAGAGATTGAATTATTTTTAAATGATTTTAACATTAGCATTTTATGTATAACTGAGCACTGGTTGAAAACCCATGAATATTTGTTTAATTTTGGTAACCACCAGGTTGGTAGTTCGTTCACCAGGGTTACAGCGATTCATGGAGGCTCTTTAATTTTATTAAATAAAAATTTAAAATTTAAAAACAGAAACGATATTGTTAGCCTTTCTGTTGAACGGACAATAGAGCTAGCCTCGGTTGAACTAGAGCAATTTATAATTGTTACTGTTTATAGGCCACCCTTGTCAAACTTTGAACTTTTTGAAAAGGTAATGGATGAAGTGTTATTTAAAATATCAAAGTGTAATAAAAAGTTAATAATATGCGGAGATTTTAATGTAAACATTTTAGAAAATAACTCTTTAAGTATCAAGTTATTGAATTTATTTAAAACTTACAATCTATCAAATATGTTCATGGAGCCCACAAGAATAACTGCTACTAGCGCCACCTGTTTGGATAACATCTTTACAAATATAATTCCTATAAGCAAAAATATTATTAGTAAATTAGACTCTGATCATTGTGGTCAAATTATTCAATTTGAAAATGTGAAGAAAAATGTTTCTAAACGTAAAATAACATTTGTTCCTGTAACATCCAACCGCATAGAGAAAATGAGATATAGCCTAGTAAATGACCTCCCATTCCTACCCTCAGGGGCGACTCCAAATGCAATGTACAGCTCCTTTTTCAATACCTTTAATAGACTATTTCATTCTATATTTACTAGTAAGTCGGTTGTGATTACTGATACATTAAATTTTAGTGAGTGGGCGACAGTTGAACTTCATAAAAATAGGCAAAAGCTGTACGAATTGTATGCTGAACGTCAATTTAACACTGGTGATAAGTTTGGGGATTATGTTAAATTGTTTTCCAAGAATTTTAAACGCGCTTGCCACTTAGAAAAGACGCGATACATCAAAAATAAAATTAAAAATAGCAGCAATGCAATCAAAACTACTTGGAACATAATTAATGAGGAGACGGGAAGAGTAACACCACGAAATATTAACTTTAAACTTAATGTAGATAATAAAGCCTTAACAACAGATTTCGAGGTGGCTACTGCTTTTGAAACCTTCTTTACCAACATTCCCGTCTCCACAACAGAATCATTAAACTCTTCACCAGATATGGCTCTCTCTCTATTAAAGGAAAATGTGCCTGAGTGTAACCATTCTTTTAAATTCTCGCATGTTAGTGGCTCTGACGTTATTAAAGCCTTTAAATTATTAATTAATAAAAAAACAAATGATCTGTGGGGCATTTCCGTAAACGTTGTCAAATCATTAATTGATATTGTTGCACCCGATTTAGCCTTAATATTTAATAATTGTATAGATTGTGGTGTGTTTCCTGACTTAATGAAACTTAGTAAAATAGTTCCATTGTTTAAATCGGGTAGTACTTCTGACCCCACTAACTTTAGACCAGTATCCGTACTACCCACTTTCAGTAAAATCTTTGAAAAACTCATTTTAAATCAATTACTTTACCATTTTCATAAGTATAATTTACTTCATATTAAGCAATTTGGTTTCACACGGGGTCGCTCAACAATCGACGCAGGTGTTGAGCTAATACAAAACATATTTGAAGCCTGGGAGGAGTCACGTGATGCACTTGGTGTGTTCTGTGACTTATCTAAGGCGTTTGATTGTGTTCAACACGAAACGTTAGTTAGGAAACTACACCACTATGGAATTCAGGGTGTAGCTCTAGACTTAATGAGTAACTATCTACGCGATAGAATTCAGAAAGTCGACGTGAATGGAAAACGGTCTAATGGATCAGTTATGAAAATAGGTGTCCCACAGGGGTCTATATTAGGACCATTTCTGTTCCTTATTTACATTAATGACCTTCCTTACCTTGCCAAGGATAAACACGGGGTAGTTCTGTTTGCCGATGATACATCACTGACTTTTAAAATAAATCGACGTGAACTAGCTTATGACGACGTAAACAACTCTCTCGCTAAAGTGGTACAGTGGTTTGAAGCTAATAATTTGGTTCTTAACGGAAAAAAAACCAAGTGTATAAAATTCACTTTACCTAATGTTAAACACGTGAAAACCACTGTACTACTTAATAATGAGGAACTGAAACTGGAGGATACGACAGTTTTTCTAGGAATAACGTTAGATTCTAAACTTCAATGGGGCCCTCATGTAAATAATTTATCGAACAGGCTTAGTTCTGCTGCCTATGCGGTAAAGAAGATACGCCATATGACCGACGTAGAAACTGCTAGAGTGGTATATTTTAGTTACTTTCACAGCATTATGTCATATGGAATTTTACTTTGGGGTAATGCTGCTGATATTAGCACTATTTTCGTGCTGCAGAAGAGGGCTGTTCGTTCTATCTACAAAATGGGTCCGAGAGAGTCATTGAGAGATAAATTTAAAGATTTTAAAATAATGACAGTGTATAGTCAGTACATATTTGAAAATTTAATGTACGTCCATAAAAACATTTCTAAATTTAAGAAAAAATGTGACTGCAATAATTTAAACATTAGAAGTAAGAATAAACTTACAGTGCAGTATACTAGGTTACATAAAATTCATAATTCGTTTAAAGGAAATTGCATACAATTCTACAATAAACTACCAATTGACATCTTGGAGATGTCTCTTAAAAAGTTCAAAGTTTGTATTAAACGTAAGCTTATAGAAAAGTCCTATTATAGTATAAAGGACTACGTAAACGATAAAAAAGCCTGGGTGTAAATTATTGCTCTAACCAGGTTGCTCTTCTAATAATTTAAAATGACATTGTGAGATGGCGATAACAAAAAAAAAAAAAAAAACACCCGGCTAAGTTTGTTGTGGGCTTCTTCTTAGTCCGGGACGCGTTTGGAACCCTCGTAGCTTTAGTTTTAAGTTTACGAATGTGGTTATCGCCATCATCTCACTACCGTGTAATTTTTATGTACGCATCAAAAGTGCCACCTGTGGGCCTACTTGAATAAAGATATTTTTGACTTTGACTTTGACTTTGTCGAAGTCCTACACGCTGGGATATAGCCGCTTCCGCAATCGTATTATTAATAATTCCTAACTGCCCCACAAAAGTATCTATATTATAACCTTGTGAAGCCGGGGCTGGTCGCTAGTGAACTAAAAAAGGGGTTCGAAAAAATATTACTAATGCTAAATTTCAATTATAACTACTTCATTGTGATAATTTACGTGATAATTTATTACCATAAACTCAGAATAATGGAATATATCTGATTCCATATTGTAAGGTAAAATAACGGAAGCAGCATCCTCTGTTTTACTACTACCATATAATCAGCGATCACCAACCCATCGGCCCAGTGCGGTGATTACAACCAGTGGCGTGCACAGGGTTTTTGACCAGGGTATGCATAAAGAAGGAAAATGGCATAAAATAGAATATAATATGAGTAATAATTTTTTTTCAGGGTATGCAGTGCTTTCGTGCATGTATGGAGTGCACGCCACTGATTACAACAATATGCAAATCTTCTCGTTGGGACAGACCTTTAGTCCAACAGTGGACTGTTATAGGCTATTAACGATGAACGTTGCTTTTAATAAAATTAAACTGTCCATTACAAAGCTGCTTGGAATTTCAAATGAAGGCGATATAAGAAATTCTAATCCACATAGCTGGCGTCTTTACAAAGCTTTGAGTTATACTCCACGAATTCGTTATGCATGGGAAAATTGCAATTCACGGCCTAGAACTTCGTTAATTTAAACAAATTTACTAACCGACCTAAAAACAGGAGGAGGTTCCTAACGAACGTATTTAGTTCTTATAGGCAGGTTGGTACATTTTACATGAAATATAGGCTCGCACGACTTTCTAAAGGAAAGCAGTGATACGGTTTAGGTTGAGTTGCGCTTGCCTTCACTCTTGCCTTAAAGGTAATCAAATTACACATGGTAGGAAGCACAAACGCCAAAATAGCATTGTACACAGTAGGATTTCAATTGCATTAGCTCTAACTTGGCACGTATCGCTCTGTAATAGCTTTGTGAACCGCGTACCCAAGATCATCGATTTTAATGTATAAAAGCGAGGCGTAGCAGAAAGAGCCCTGCGAAACACTGGTTTAGATATGATGAGCAACAAACAATGGCTACTCGATATGACCGAGTCACTTAGAAAATCAGAAATTAATATGCACAGGCCAGTGAGTTTCCCAGGAGTTGTAGAAGATTCCTACGTTTTTATGATATTACCGTTCGACAATTGTCTCGCCGTATTTCTAAATGATATCGCCTCGTGTTTGAACAGCATACACTAGAAGATCGTCTGGTCTACAGTTTGTTCAGAAGCCATACTGGCGGTCTGATCAGTTGTTTTATTCTAGAACTATGGTAGATAATATCGGACTGGCAGATACTGATTGTTCGTCTGACTCCCTTTAAGAATTTTGAACTTTGTATCAAGCCATGATAAAAGAACGTGCAATTAATCTCTCGCTAGATAGAAACTTAAATCTTATGTTAGCAGTGGAGATAACTTTGATGCACAATTTAGCAGGACTATAACTTTTTAGCTTATCTGTCACAGCAGTCTACATTCAACCGTTAGAGATGTAGGTTGTCTATCAGTTAGGCATAACAAAGCCGTATAAAGTTACCATTAAATTACTTTGTCCTAACTAGCTGTCAGACAGCCCACAGATCAAATCGCTGATTGTCGAAATTGGAAATTTAGAAAGATAAATCTAGGCCCCAAAGGCGGTTAGTTCGAAAGGTTTTTTTTTTAATTTCATTCTGAATAGGGGTTAGACTGACGTTTCATTCAAACTGTGAATGACAATCTGTCATTTCTTAAGTAATAGAGTCACTACAAACATACATACTTGACGTTTCCAAAGTGCTTATAAAATAGGCCTACTTGAAATAAATGAATTCTAAATTTGAATTTGAATATCTATTAAGTTTGAGTTGACTTTTTATTTAAGAATAAAGAAAATCTAATTTTACGGTATGTAATATAACGGGTAAATCAAAGTAAATGTTAAAGTCCTGCATTTATCAATATATTTTTCAACACAGATCTGTTTTAATTGGTATATTGAATTTCGGTTAAGAAAAAATAACACAGTTTTAATATTACAAACGCGAAGGGCTAAATAGGTGGTAAAAGTTTAAAGAAAAGTAATTTGTTCATTGGTATAACTTTTATTTGCTTAAAGCTTTTCCTGTAGCTTACCTCAGGCGACGGGCATAGGAACCGCTTAAAAATTTCTTTATCTCACGGGATATGAAAAATTCTACGCAGACGATTTTGCTGGCATCAGCTTGTTAATTATTATAAGATTTTTGAGAATATGTTATTTTTTTTTTTAATTAAGTACCTATAGCTTGTAAAGTTCAAGTGAGCAGTACTGAAACTTGTATATTTTAACGACAATTTTAAATTGGTGAAACACAAGGGTAGGCAGACTATGGTGTAAAGATTCCTTTGTAAACACAGCACTCTTAAAACTGGCGCCTCAATACTGAACAAATAATGTCATTCAGCAACGACGATTGAGCGCGCTCGCTTAAAGATATTTTGTATTCACGTTAGTATTGATGCCAACCAGTGACGGGAAACACGGACATGGGAAATGCATTTCAGGCTTAGATGCGGACGATGGAATAACAAAGTATTTTTCAGTATTTATTTCACTTCTTTTCGATCCCAATGGTACCAACCGAAAAGAAATACACCCATTTTTATCTTACTTATATGGTGAAAAATGCAAGTTTCTATTTAAAAAATAAAATTATTTTCCCTATCTAAAGCACTAAGCTAGTTAGGAATGCCTGTATTAGCAAATAATATTGAAACCAGCGATTCATCTGTAAGCAACGCCCAAATGAGAGGTTTTTTAGGCAGTAAGAATAATTTTAGTCCACCAATCCGCATTGGGCCAGCAAGATGGACTACGGTGGGCTGGGTGGTGGAAGAAGAGCCTAGCCAGTTACGGTTTATGACGATGACGGATATGACGGTGATGATGATGAAAAATATCTTTGCAAAATTAAATAATTTTGCGCAAGTCTGATTCGTGCTCTTGCGTTATGTCCTCTTTAATTTAATTTTTTACCGCTTTGATAATTATTGATATAACATAAACTTTTATTAAATTAAACATGATATAAAGGAATATGGGCTAGTTAGCGTAGGGCGTTGTCTTTCGTTTCCGAAATCAGATTAATTTATCTCCACCATGTTGTCATAAGAACAACATAAACCGTTGGTAAGTTTCGACATAATCGGTTTACATATGAAAATTCGATGGGTGGGTTCTTTGAGGGGTAATGAAGTTGAATTTTAATTGAAACGGGATGAGTTCGCAGTATAAAAAAGAGAATCATCAAAATCGGACTATGTAAAGAAATGCGTGGACTTCTGCGTAGTTTGTCATTTACTATTCTACAATATGCTGAAAGAAAAGGAGCATAAACAAGCGGCACAGAGCCGTAGATTTTGGAACTCCCTATAAAAGAATTATATCCACAAGTGGACGTCAATCAGTTGTAGTGATAAAGATGATGCTGAAATCTAGTTTTATTATTTTAATAACAATAAATATTTTTTATTAAAGTTTCTGTTCATTAGTACTTACTATAATAGCTACATATCTCATTTATCTCAATGATCGACCACACAAACGCGATCTTCCTATTATCAGACTTGGAGCCGGACTCGTGCCTTTTGTTCTGTATTGGAAACAACAACTGACTATTATGTGTTAGTCGAACGGACGCCGGGATAACATACAAGAAAAATAAAAATGGTATTTATCACTATACCTGTTAACAACAGAACAGAAAGGAAAAAAGTGCTAAAAATAAGTAAGTAGCTATATGTTTTACATATTTAAAAATGTTCTTACGTGGATCATTATTAAAATAGTGAAATACATGTCATATTTTTTTTATCTGTGTGGATTTATATAATTTTCACCTACAAAAGCAAAAAGAGAAAAGTACATCACTGATACGAGGAAACGTAGCAATTATAATAGCTCAGCTAGCTCAGCTAGTGGGCGAGTCAGCACGGTGGATGAAGGTATATTGTGGAAAATAGGGGAAGAAAGTCTGTTTGGGAAACTTATCACCTCATATTATGCTAACTTTTCATGCTAATGTAACTATAAATCGGTAATTCAGCAGCCGTATGACAAGTTTATTCTTGTTTGTTTTAAAATATTCGTATTGATCTGTATTGACAAAGTGAGTATGGAGTTCAGAAGATTATTCATTTGATATCTTGTAATTAATGTAACGTGACATCCTTACGAAATAAACATGACGTCGATAGGAATATTGCTTACTTTTTTCTATAAATAAAAATAATAAGTGGGTATAAGGATGTGCCTACATGTATAGGGGACAAATTAATATACATGAATAATCAATCAAATTCGAAAAGAGCTCGTTTTGGCCTTTAATATTCCAGTAGCCGTGTACACATTTCCATAAATATAAATGGCAATTTTTTCGATTTTAGTACGTATGTTGCAAAATTTAAAGTATTTCGTTTAGTTATTCGTTATCAACAGATACATTTCAATACATAATACACGTAGGTAAGTTTGCATGTTGCCAGTGATGACCTACGGTTCCGAAACATGGTCGTTAACTATGGGCCTTATAAGAAGGCTAAGAGTCACTCAGCGGGCGATGGAGAGAGCTATACTCGGAGTATCTCTACGTGATAAATTCAGAAATAAGGAGATCGGTTGAAGAACCAGAGTTACTGATATATCTCACCGAGTTGTGAAGCTGATGTAGCAAAGGTTGGGGCAAATAGCTCGGAGACGTATGGACGTTGGGGTCCCAAGGTGCTGGAATGGCAGCCCAACTGATAAGCGCAACGGCGGTCGACCCCTAACGAGGTGGACAGACGGCATCCAGCGCGTCGCAGGGAGCCGCTATGTCCAGCAGTGGACGTCTATCGGTGGATATGATGATGTTCCTATCAAAGCATGAGTGGTTTTTGTGATGCTGAAAATACTATTCTATTAAAAATGTAATGTAACCAAGTATAGTTACGCGTAATGTTGAATGAGAATGAGATGGCGCACGTTTATTTATAGGCAGAATTAGTGTAAAAATCTGTTCGCAACACCATATCCATTCACTTAAATGACTTTTACGCTTCTGGTTGCCTGTAAAAGATTGGTATGTCGAGATAAGACCGCCAAATTCTACCTCCTACCTAACTTTATTTTGTTTTGTATTTACACTTCATTTATATTGTTGTGTGGTGCACATTAAAAATGAATTCATTAATTGTATGTTGAGTGTAAAATTAAAAGAGAGAAGTACCTTCATATAAAATGCAGAAAATCATGTTCAATCACTCAGCAAAAAATATAATAGACTTTTATTTCGAGCCATATTTATTGCCTTGCCTGCGCTCACTATTATGGATGCGAGGACAATAAATGTATTTTGTTACGACAATTCGATGTATCAAATAAGTACTTGAGTCAAAATGGCTACGCGATATTGTGTAACATGACCATTTTAGCAATTATATTATGTTCGGTTGTATTAATTATTAGCATATTTTAAGTATGGGTGTACCCCTATCTCTCGCCGTGTGGTGACAGGGGTTCAGAATACAATAATTGTTTTCAAACGAACGAAGCGAGTAAGGGAATATACCGCAGAAAGGGCAGCAGCGTTCTCTGTGCGACTACTACCATTGGAAGAGGCCTTTAGTTCAGTAGTGGATAGTATAGGTTCTCGATGATGATAATTTCACTACCATAACCATACAAGCCGATTCATTCAAAATTCCTCAGCGCCTGAAGACTTTGAATTCAGAAGACTGAGAGGGTCGAGGATCCTGCTTTCCGAGTCCAAGGCCTTGGGTTCGATTCCCACAACAGGAACATTTTTGTGTGGTGAACATGAATGTTTTTCAGTGTCTGGGTGTTTATCTGTATATTATAAGTATTTATGTATATTATTCATAAAAATATTTATCAGTCATCTTAGTACCTCGAGCTACGCTTATTTTGGGGGTAGGTGGCGATGTGTTTATTGTCGTAGTATATTTATTTATTATTATTTATAAATCGACAAAACCAATAATAAACTATAATCCAATATATATCTAGAGACATTAAGATTCATCACAGACATCGAATTTACAACCTACTTTTTGTAGAAATCGGTTAAAAATATATACCTAATATTTATAAAATATTAAGTTGTTCTCATTACGCAATCGCAAGCAAAGCAAGTAGGTACCTATAAACGCCTCTGCATCGAATTCAAAGAAGCCGGCGGCAGTTTTGTACAGAAATGCTATAATTAGGCAAATTTGAATGGAATCGGTGCGCTCATTGTTTTTTTGAATATTCGTTTTCATTATATAAAATATATTCTTTCAAGTTTCTAGTAAATGTCTTTAACTTCTACATCAGCATGTAAAGATGTCACGTGGAACAACCCGGTAAGCAATTTGACGTGCAATAATACCCTTTCTTGTCTAGATGGTTGGTTAGATAAGCACAACTGTTTTTTTTTGTTTAAATAATATATTCCTACCCTTTTCTTTGGACACTCGGCGATCGGTACTGTAATTGCCTTTTTATTGCGTCAAGTTCTTTTTTATTCTTATATCCATTGGATTAGTACACATAATAGCAGTTCATTACAGATCTATAGGTACTAATTGCATATGTTCTCTAACGAAGGTAAAATAAATTATATTATTGAGCAAGTGTTCAAGTGTTCCGTACATCATGATGAATAAATATGTAGGCTCATTTTGACGGCAGCGATCCTGCTTTCTAAGTCAAAGGCCGTGGGTTCGCTTCCCACAACTTTGAAAAGTTGGTGTATTGAACATGAATGTTTTCAGTGTCTGGGTTTTTATCTGTATATTATAAGTATTTATGTATATATTATTCATAAACATATTCATCTGTCATCTTAGTACCCATAACACAAGCTATGTAGCTTACTTTGGGGCTAGGTGGCAATGTGTGTATTGTCGTAACTACAATGATGTAACTCAAAGGAAAATAAAAAAAATATTTGAAGGATTAAACACGTCTGGGTTTTTCCTCCCCGACGTCCACCTTGCGACCTTAGCAGAATTCATGTTTACCGTCCAACGACCGATTACAAGACTCTTTCTTAAATGCCGCGTCTGTAGAGTGCATTCTTCATTTCAACTCATTTCCGGCTCTCTAGACCGCTCTCAGACTGGACCGGTCCCCTCAGATTAAGAGGAGTTTAGGCCTTAGGTAGTCCACGCTGGTAAACTGATTGGTAGACTTCATACGGCCTTCAGAAAGTTTTATTTCACCGTGTGATATTGAATTGCGTAAAGAGCGCTTTAGTTTCGAAAATTAGAGATGCGTGCTGCGGATCCCGAAAGTCACTGGGCTATCTCACCGTGTGATATTGAATTGCGTAAAGAGCACTTTAGTTTCGAAAATTAGAGATGCGTGCTGCGGATCCCGAAAGTCACTGGGCTATCTCACCGTGTGATATTGAATTGCGTAAAGAGCACTTTAGTTTCGAAAAATTAGAAATACGTGCCGCGGAACCCGAAAGTCTATCACCACTTCTTAATTTATCACCGGAGTACATTACCTAAATAAAATGACAATACTAAATATGCTACTTACACCAATGGTCGAATCTGGTTGTCGGGTGCCAGTTCTCTCGGTGTCCATCGGTGTGCGGATGTGCTCAGGCAAAAGTGCGACCAGGTTGGTTGTAATTGGTTGGTAGCGCAAGATCAGCACGCAAGTGGATACCAAGGTGTATGCCAGCAGAGTACCTGTGTAAACAAGATACAAAATTGTAATTAAATTCTCAAAAACTATAACATGTTGAGGTCTTCTTATTTTCAATTCTCTCAGGCCTGGTCTGGTGAGACCTAGTTAGTTACCTTACTGACAAATGCGTACCGATTGTGTTAGCGTTCGAGTAGGTTTTCGCGTAGAAACCGATTTAGGTTATGAGGGGAACCTGTGACTATATAATTAGAAACATACAGAACCCTCATTGACCCATTACTGCATGAAGTGCATTGTGTCAAAAAACAGTGCAATCGCCCCGCGCACGTTTTACTTCACACCCACAGAATGTTGCTAGATCTCAAACTTATTTTTATATTTTATGGTAAACGTTTAGGACATCAAATAATTATGGGCAACTGCTAAATGTAATGAAGTGTCTAACCCCCTGTCCGAGGAACACTACTAAAGTGAAGTGGTTTTTGATGCTTCAATATCAGCCATGTATACGGTTTCAGTATGTTCTTAAAATAACTAACTTCAGTGCCTGTGACTCTAACCCTAACAAATAACCCTAACAGGTTAACGGGATGATATTGCAGTAAAAGATTACCTTTTAGATTTAAAAAAATAAAGGATAAGGTAAGGGAAAATTTTACGTATTAGTAAAACCGATAATATGTTAATGAATAATTAGAGACACCTCAATGCACCTAGACGTCAAAGATGCCAACCGACATTAATATATGCGTGAGCACACATTAATGTCACATCGTATATTCTATCAATGAAAAACAACGGATCTAATCCATGAATAATGTATGATCAACCTCAAGCAAGTCTTTGCGCTGTATTTACGGATCACTTGTTCCATTGTTGTGCGAAGTAAATAGACATTGTGCCCAGTGGCGTGTAATACATAATATAATATGCAAAAAGCACTACCTGTGAGGCTAAGATGCGCGCCATGATAATTATGTTTACCCACTATCTCCACCTTATCTTTAACAAATGGGACAAGCAATTGGAAGACAATTATATCCGGCGTTATGGAAACATCAAGTTTAAACTTCTAGATGGAAATGTAGAATTACGTCATTGACTGACATTAAATTATTGAGCTTGTTGTTTAGGAAAAGCACACTTGACTGGTGTTGTCACAGCTTATGACACAGATATGATTATATGATAAGTCCTAGTTTAAGATCGACACTAATGGCCTACAGTTGTAAAACGAAATGAAAAACTACCAGCGTCTAGTGGATATCGCAAACCACCGTAAATTCTTAAACAACAAGATACAAAATCCACGTCGACCATTTTTCATTCGGTCCATACACATGTTTATTTACTATGTACTCTTTGTTCCCTTAAAAAAATGTTTCTTTTTTTGTGGCTCCCAAATAAACATTTTTTTCTTTATTTCAAATTCCAATGTTTTGATAGCCACCCTTATGCATAAAAAGGGAGTTTTCTCTAATAACTAAGAACTGTATCTGTCTGCCCGGCCGTCCCTGTTGTCAGCTGTCATTTATATTAATACCTCTGTCACTAATGTACACTAAAAGGATGGATGAAAAAAAAACTTTTCCAGGTCCATTTTAAGGACCTGGAAAAGTTTTTTTTTTACCATGTTGTTCTCTGAAAAAACGTTTTGAGTCAGTACCTACTATCTGGGTACCTACATCTGTTTTATTCCCTCGCTCGGAGCTCTGCGGTAGTAAAATACTATAATCTTAACTAACTGAGCCTTATCAGCTTGCTCGCTGGTTGCATCCACAATTTACGTTGTCATAATATATTTACCGAGATTTTTTGGGAATTGGGTAAAAATTTTAGTATGCAATACATTTTCATTACCATCATCATGAGCATGAGATGAACGTAGGCCCCCTTTTTTTAAAGAAATGTGTATACCGAGCTACCTCCCATGCTGACTGAATGCAAATTTTCGCAATCTTAGATAATATTGAGTGTCATTATTAGGTATGACCGGAATTCATGACTCTTTTTTCATGACCAATAGAGGATACATGAGTATAGGTTGAAAAAAGAAGAAACAAAGCAAACTCAAAAAGCCTGTTTGGCCGTTCTTGAGTGGAAAAAGTTGAAATCGGGCTAGCTACAGGCGAAACGAACGGTCAACTTACTAGTTTTTGAAGATAAGAATGTTAGAGTATAAAATGTTACATTATTAATCGTAACAGGTATACACAGATAATTAAGAAAGAGGAAGAATATAAGTATATACAAGTTCACATGACCAAAGTCAACTTGGACCTACTGAGCAAGCGCAATTTGCTGGCTTGCCACACCTTTAATATACTTTATTAAAATTTGCTTTCTCTTCGCTAACGAGTTTTTCATTGGAAAACATGCTAACGTCGTGAGAAGGCACTAGATTAATGGGATATGCCAGATATATTGGGGTCAGTGTCCTATCCTTGAATGGAGATAAAATTGCTTGGATACAATTTATATCAACTCTCTTTAGTCAAGTGGCTTTGACGGTCGTGGCTTAAAGATCCAGGTCGGCCAAATAGTTGTTAGTTTTTGCAATTATTAATCAAGAGATTCTCAGACGGAATTATTACTAACAAGTGATCGTAACGGTTTAAAAATGCTGCGTTTACCAGTGCAAGCTCGCATTCCAACACCTCGGACCCCAACGATCTTCGGTTACTCTGGTCTTTCTACAGATCCCCTGTTTCCTGATTTGATTACCAAGAGATACTCTAAGAATAGCCCTATCCATCGCCCGCGGGGTGAACCCGAGCCTTCTTATGAGACTTATAGTGAGTAACCACGTTTCAGTTATAAGTCATAACTGGCAACACGTACTGTTGGGAGACTGGTCTGCAGGCACTGATAAACGAGAAGATGTCACCGAGCGAGGATGAATTTACTTAAAATTATTCGCATCTGACGACTCGATATTATTATACGAACCTAAAAAGCAACTGTTGAAATTCCGAACAAAATTAAAAACTGATGCCAATTACCCTGATATATGTGAGCACAAAAAACTCACGGAACACCTGTGACGGGTTTTACAAAGCTTTTTCAGGTGAGTGCAAATTTTCCGGCGTGTACTAGCAAATAAACGGGTGCAAAATTCATGTTCGCAATAACCCTCTACGAGTACCAATAGCACTTGTTTCCTGTGAGTACAACAAACTGAACGCTTTTTATTACAGTCTTCGTTATATTCACCATATTAAAATTAGGTTTATTATAAAGTATTGGGCTAAATTTATTGCGAGCTTTCTAGACCAAGGCGCGTTTGAACCCTTGTTACATTTTTTTTTGTACACCACATCACCTCACAATAACAATGACAACAAAGTATGAACGCTATGTTAAAGTATGATCCTGTAATAAAAACTTAAAAAGAGAATTGTAGAATTATGTTTTACTATGGTATTATAATGTTGTCACATATAAAATTATACATACTATTTTATAAGTTAATAAATATATATTTCTTATTGATAGATAATGTTACCGTATAGGTGATGCCCGCGTGGAATTGTGCCAAAATGGCTGTTATGCTAGCGCATTTCCGCGCTGAACAGCGAGGCTGATCCTTTGCGCAAAAAATGAGCCAGCCCTTCTGCTGATGAGGCAATCAGATCGACCGATTAAAAATTTAAACAATCAAAGTACGATTGAACAAAGTACTAAGGTAATCGATTATTCAATATTCGTATAGGCACTTCGACGTTGTTCTGATACGAGGTTTTTCCTAGGACCAGGATAAATAAATTTATAGGTACATGGGAATCTCTGTCATCGACCCTGTCTTAAACAGCCCACCAACAACATCATATCTAATAAAAGTATATGGTTTCTAAATAGGCAGAACGGTAGACATGTTTGGAATAGGTAAGTGGAAATCGATTTAAGAGAAATCAGATTAACCCTTAGCTATTTCTCCGAACCCCGAAAGATTTGTTCTACTCTTGGATTAATTAACATTAACTATAACGGTAATGTTTGCCGCTTGTACTTTATTACTAGCGTCTTTATTAAAATGACTGATGGTACCTACACACAAAGACCGTTTGATTAAGGTTGATGTTTTGCATTGTGTGTACAGGTCGGATGCCTTGTGCCGTGGGGTGATACTGTTAGGGTATTACAGATATATTTTATTCCAATAAAACTCATAAATGAATAAATCCACCTTTTATATTATGCACACTCATTAATAAAGCAAGAGCGCTTTAAAGAGGGATAATCTTTATTGCGTTTTTCCACAATAATCATATAATCCGATTTTAAGTCCGAGATTAAATATTTTTTAATCATAGAGATATACGAGTGCAAGTCCACTGCAAGAGGTTTTTTTACCTTTAAAATATCAGTCTTTGAATACCTGGATTCAAGTCTGAATCCCAAGGCTTTAACGACGACGAAGAGGGATTTTTTTTTTTAAGAGTAGTAACTCGTAAGTCATTCCTATTTTCATGGAAACCTAAAGCTGCAACAGCTGCTTCCAGTCACCTTCTTGTTGTTATCTGTCTAGAAGACTGGAAGTCATCCCAAATTTTGGTACACGTCTCCATACAAGAACACGTCTGACTTACTTACTAATAACTACCTAACGGTTGTTAGGTAGATAAGTTACCTTACAACTGATTATCCAGCTATCTAATCCTTTGGGCTATTACAATACAATACCGAGTACAACCGTAAAATATATCCTTCAACGAGTGTCGATATAGCTTATCCCAAGACAGACTCCCAAGAGAGCCCGCTAAATGATTTGAATTTTTGTATTAAATGAGACATACTAAGACCACTCTATACGAGGCTTTATGTGGAGGCTACATTGTCAGTCCATAGCTAAGTTATCACAAACAGGACACAGTCGTTAGGTGCTGAGTGCGGCTAAATGAGTTCAGGAGAACTCAAACTTCATTAACTCCTATATAGTTTATCACAGCGAAAAAAAGATATGTGACTCTTAACTCTATTTCTGACTAAATGATTATCCGCTATAAATAATTCAGTAACATTTTCTTTATAAAAAAAAGTTGTCCGTAACGAAAATTTATTAAACCTTTTTCTTTATTATTTTAGATATAAGTATTGAAAATTTTGGTTGTTTTAAATTTTTTAACTGCTTGTTTATACTGATATTTCCTCCAAGTATACGTAGTTTGAATCTAAATATGATTTTTTTATTTAGTATACTTACCCCAACGGCTCCCAAAAATCATAAGAAATTAAAGTATGGAGATAATAACATCTAACTGTGTTTAATGCACGTCAATTGAATTATTAAGTCTTCATCATCATATCAACGGATATACTTCTACTACCGAATAAAGGTATTTTTTTTATATTTATTTAGGAAGTTATCAATTCCACAGTTTTGTGCTGTGTGTGTTTAACGGCTACCTGCGCTACGCTTGTTGTTGTAATATATCTAGCAGGGTCGACCAAAGCTGCGCTTACCAGTGCGGGGCTGACATATCAACACCTTGGAACCATAATACCCACCCGTTCTCCGAGATATGTGCTATATATGAAGTCTCGATATTGATTGAATAATAAACTTCACACCGAACACATAATCGCAATATTTTACTTTTATTATTGTCGACTAGCGAATGAATCTTTAACCGGATTTCTGGCTTATAATTTTCTTTTCCAATCTCCCAGGCGTAGTTAAAAATTTATAAAAAAAGGTGAGAGTTTCACGACACGCTGTCTTCCCACGTTTATGATCGTCGAGTTACTCTGGTAAATAAGTTTATATCTCAGAAATTTAGTAAAAATAAAAAAGTAATATTACGTTCAAAAAACCTAGAATCCTACCATTTTTAAAATAAAATTAATATCATGAAAGATAAAGACAAACTACCAACTATTCTCGCGAAGTAAGAGTGTAATACAACATAATCAAATGGTCACAGAATGCATTTCCTGTAAAGACTTCAATGGCAGAGAATCAGTGTTTTCATTATAAAATCTCGTCTACTTTTTTGCTGCATCGTAAACAATAAAAGTAGCCCAGCAGTTCAACGTAGATACTAACTTAGGCAGGTATGAGACCATGTATGAGACCCGCGGGTATCAGCGGGTTGATGACAACTGTATTCTGATCAACCGTCATCCCACGCAGGTTTTGTTTGTGCAAATATAGGAGGCGATGATAGCCTAGTGTTAGGACGTCGGCCTCGCTTTCCGGACCCAAGTTCGGATCCCGCAGGAAACCTGCATCCCTAAGTATAATGTTCTAAAAGGCGCGTGGAGTCCATCAATCCCCACTGTGCCACAGCATAAACCCTACTCAAGTGTGGGAGACTCGTGTCTTGCAGTGGCCGTTAATGAGTTCATATGATGATGACTACATAAAGAAGACCAATTAAGTAAATTTTAAGTTCAAACAGCCTATCAATATTCCCGCTGAGAGCAGGCTCTCTCGGCAGCAAGTGAGATTAGATCTAAAACCTTACACGCTACTCTAATGCGGATTGTCGGGATTTAACGTTTACCACATGCCTTCGGGCGCAATATAGGCACGGCAGGACCTCGTTATCCATTGTCGATCACGATTATTACTACATCTAGTAGTAGAAACGTACAGCTATTCCGTGAGAATACGATAACAATACATTTTTGTCTTAGACAAAATATTTCAGCTGTACATAAAACGTATAGCTGAAATATTTGTAGCTCTAAAATATGTCCCCGAGTGTAGGAGAAACCGCTGGAACTTAATCGGATAAGAACGCTAACTTTCTCAGTAACTATGCATTCTATGTCACTTGCTACAAGTTTAAAAGCGTACTTCGAAGTTCACATCCCGTAACGTAACCACGATCGAGGCAGTTCTACCGGGAAGTCTGGGAAAAACATCATAGATACTCAGCATCAAATTAACACGACTCTGTGTTTACAAAGTTTAAACACACTGTATTTAGTTTGCGGCTTAAATCCTCACATACAAAGGTAACAAATGCTACTTGGAAAAGTTAGCCTTTGTATCTTTGAGCTAACACATTTAATTACATTTTATAGTTCCAGCGCAAAGTTTTTCAAAAGGGTGGGTGTTGAACAAAAGATAGTAAATACACCTATAGCTGTAATGACACTAAGTAGAAATAATTTTTAATTCTTACCCTGTTTTTTGTTATTATTCTTTTTACAAAGCAGACCAGTTTTTATGAATAAATATACAACGTGTAAATGAAAACCGAAATATTACTTTACAGGCTTTAGAGGTACATATATATAAGGTACTTACTGTCTCTGAGAATTATCTGTGAAACCGAAACGCTAATAGTTTTTGAGTAAACAACTGTCATAGTTTTTACTAAGGGAAATCAGATAGTTTTCACTAAAATTTTAAAGTAGTGCTACTTAAACCAAAATGTGCACCGCTTGGGGCTGGCAGTTTTGTCTATTGGTACTCAAATCATAAGAAAGGAAGAAAGAAAATGCATTTATTCATGTCCAGACAGAATGGGTGTACAGCTAAGCATTTGCAAAACAAATCAAGTTCATTATATATGGCATGGTCTATGAAAATACACGAGTATTTTTTTGTAGAAATACTTTTAGAATATGGTTACGTGCTAAAGATTTCGTTTGTAGATTATCCTCCTATTTATATGATAAAAAACGACATAATGGGTAGGCATAATTATCTCGTGGCGCGTATATTAACTCTACAAGAGGTGTTTAGTTCATAACGCACAATTGCAAATATTTGTTTACAGTCACAAATAGGAATGTCACGCTTAATATATCATAGGAAAACCCACTGACCTCTATTAAATTATACTAAGCGGTCAGTGGGAAAACAGCAGCTCGGTGTATCTTGATAAAATAGGAACACTATAAATTGTCACGGCACGCTGATAATAATTTATTCAACTAGGTAACAGAATGTATAAGCAATTTTAGAACCTTTCTACCCATTCACTGAGCAATTTAGTAAAATTGACATAAATGCGTTTTATTAAGGTTAAATCTTATCTGATATCGCATTGGATCTAATAAATTGTTATAGGATGAATTTCATTATATGGTTAAACGTTAGTAAATTCATCAAAGCATAGCAAATTACCAATAAACCAAATTTTATTGTAGTTGGGTTTCTGTATATTATTAGTTATAATAACGATAAAAGCAATTGAATTGTAAATAATTAAAATTAAGCACATTAATTTAGAGCCGAAACTAACTGTGACTTATTTGATTTTACGAGTAATATACGCAGACAAAGTGTGGTGTTATTCAAATTATATTTTAATTCAATTCGACATTAAAGTCCGAGAGCGCATAGACATTTTCGGTTGTGATTGTGGTATAATAAATTATACATTACCTACTTGATATATTCATTATTTACGTCTCCTTTGTAAAACGATATAGCCAGTTAAATAACGTTGAGTATAATAATTATAGAGTATATTAATATTATTGACATAAATAATATAACAAAAGTGATTTTGAATATTTATGATAAACTAGATGTATATTATAATTTAAATATGTAATTTAAATAATATAAAATAAAGTGGAATGTTAATTTTGTCCTAGAATTAATAGTATAGTAGTATAGTAATGACATGTATAAAGATAATTTTCAAAGATTGATTTATAAAAATTATATTTCTTCATATAAACTTGTTGTTACCAATATTTGCCGGTCAAGTAATACAGAGAACAGGTAAAAATGGCAGGTCCACCAATCAATCATGGAGCATCTGGAACTTGTAGTAGAATGAAAAATAAAAGATCCAACCATATTCAAGTAACGCAGATTCAGGTAACAATAATAAATAATTCATTTACTCTATTTATGAATATATATGTTTTCTTTTTAAACTTAGAACAAGAAGGTTTCTGTAACCAGCATTGTTAAGTTATTACCAAGCTTTTTATCTTTTTTTATTACAGTAGGATACTAGCATTTCTATAATATACGGGTATTAATTCCCTTACGTTTAATAAAAGCGTTGCACGTATTGAGAGCCATTCCCAAGAGCTTTTCAAGCACGCCCTTATAATTGCCTACGCCCTCTTAAAGCATTGTTCCACTTTGAGATTCTAAAATAGTTCACATAACTAATACTTATTTAATGACAATTCATTTTCGAATAGCTTCGTGATAATTTAAATTTCGTGTTTTAAAAATAACTAATTTATTCTAAAAAAATTAACACGAAATTCAGTTTACAATCCGATGCACCTAAAAATAACCTGCGTAGCAAAATACAACTAAATAAAATCTAAAACTTCTTCGAAACCACCTTAGCGAGGCATAGTGCCTAAGTTGCTGACATTGTTCTTTGAATGTTCAAACGAATTTTTTGGCTAAGGTAACTGACAGCCCTAGGATCTCTGGCAGACTCGTTGACCCTTTTTGACAATTCTTTGAAAAGAGCTCCAGCTTTATCCCAAATTTCTAGTCCAAAAGGCACAAATTGAAACTGCTATCAAGGTTTTCATTGTCCATTCCTCGTGAATACTATTTGCTACTAATATATTTATTTTTAGTAGACGCATATTAAAGTCCGTGGAGCCTTATAAATACCTATTTATTTTAAAAATAACGTACTATCACACGTTTAATGTCGTGAATAATTTAAAAAGTAGAAGGTGATTTTCGATCATGAAATTTTCATATGTATTGGTCCCTAACAAAAAAATACATTCCTTTATTAAGACAACCTTATGTCTCCGTATTTCGTCACGTAGTTTAGGAGATAATACAATGTACAGTCGAAACATCGCACTTTAAGAACAATGAATAATTCAATCGCACTACTACGTCGTCTTCGTTGCGAGTGAAGAGTTTACGTATATGAGTAAGGTGTTATACTCGCGCAGCTCATATGCTTTAAAACATTTCATTACCCACAGTTAACCCGTGTGAAACAGTGGAGAGCAGTTAGTTCTAAATAAAGTACATAAGCTAAAGATATGTGGAGATTTATTCATTATGAGAATTCGGGGAATCCCAAATATATTTTTTTTTACTGAATACTGAATGCACATGAATGAAACATTGGGTTACTTATTTTAGTCGCGCTTCAATTTAATTTGCGAGAGTTTAAATTATTGTTTCCATATTATTTTAGTGAGTGATCTCTCACCGTTGCGCCAGGAAGGTCGTGAAATTATTTTACTGAAAATCACACTGCAGTCTATCATTGTAAGGCCTATCAGACTTCATTTCATCTATCATACATTCCAACTATTAAAACGCCGAGTATTAGGACAAGAATAATTTAATTAGAAGGAAATCGTTGAACGGGATGACATGACATCTGTCAGCTACAGATTAATAGAGCTGAGACTGGGCGATAGTGAAAAATTACGACACTATATTAGGGATGCGCCACAGCATTTATGTAATAGTGCTGTGATTTTATCTATTAAAATTGAAAATTGCACATTCCCAAAGTATACAGGTCTCACATGGGCACATAAACGTGGTATGTACACGTGTGTCCAATGCTTAGCGGTTAATGAAAAGACGCACCAAATTTCTTTAACAAGTATCCTTTAATGGTGCCCTGTTCTTCTATCATGGTCGTTGTCTAATACCGCCCGGGAAAGTTTTTTAAATTACCACGCGAGCAAAGCCGTGGGTGAAAGCTTTTATTATCTATATATATATATATATATCATTTATATATATATATATATATATAGCATATATAAATATATATATCACAGAGAGTGCATATCATATATGTAGTGTATTTTATGGTGTGTGTGGTGGATTCAATTAATAAATTTTCTTTTTCAATAAGTATTAGCGCCTGATTCAAAAACCGTTGGATGCACTGTTAAACCAAACAAGTGTACTGAGTCTCTCACCGAAACCTAAACCGCCTTTGACCACAAATATAAAAATTTATTCACAAATATTATTAAAAAACTACTAAACCGAAGTAATGTAATTTCAATGATACCTATTCGAAAGCATCACCTACCAAGTGGAAAAAAATGCTAGTTGTGATAGAAATAGTGGGTAAATCGCTACTTAAGATACGCATTGAATTAAAAATCAAATGTTTCTAATTAAATGGTAACTTACCAATGCTCATCATTTCCACCAAAACTTCCAGCTGGACGAGAAGTGAGATGACAGCAGCAGAGATACCGCCGCAGACGGTTGCATACGCCGGTGTTCCAGATCTCTCCGATACGGTTGCTAGTCGGCTAAAAACATTGACTTAATCACTAAAATTATAGTAGAAATCGGATTTAACAAGTTGGTACAGAGTATTTGTATGAATAAAACTAAATAGTCAGCTGGATTGTATCAGATCATAATATTTTTCAGCAAATAGTATTTTTTTAATCCTTCTCTCTCTATAGAAAAAATACTTTTCATTTTCGTCAGTGCGCCTAAAATTGAAAGACTTTATTTACTACCACTTATATTTAACTAGATGGCATTTACCTACTAAACAAACGTATGTAGTCCTTAAGAATGACATGGGGATGAAAACTCAACTGCATTTCCGGTTTTTGGTACTTAATTTAATGTTTATTTAAAGAACCCAACTTAGTTTTGACCACAAAGTAATTCTTACTAACTTTCCGACAATGTAAATTAAATTAAAGCATTAAAAACCCTTCAGTACCCATTACCACCCTCGCGTAGCGTATATAATTTAAATTTTCATTCTCCCTGTTTTAATAATATGAAACTTTACTTTCGTTTGAATATCATTCAGGGAAAGTATATAAAAAAAAAATTCAAAATTAATGTTAAATTGGCACAAAATAGAGTGACGTACGGCTATAGGAATGAATCCATATCTTTCCATGCTGCGTTCAGGAATCGAGTTCTGATGGACATAAATTCATACCTGTGCTAGTAAGAGTATTGCGTGTGGCGACCGCGCGAAACATTCGGTTGCGATAATGAAGCATTGTTGACCCTAGTCAGTTCCGGAATGTGTGACCGCATTTAGAGGTCACAATTAGACCGTTTTATTTCTTCTATTCCTCAGGCAGATTAAGCGCCTCAACTCTGCTAAACATTTTGATCCAGAAATGAATGTTTTTATTTATCCACGCATTCATGCGATTTAAAGCCGAGCAAATATTGTGAAATGTTTTTTCACCAAAACAAACAAAAGTTTTTAATACTTCACCATTGGTATATATACAATATGTGATGTTTCAATATCCATTGATTCTATCCATTGTATTTATTATGGAATCACTTCTTGCATAACAAATCCTTTTCCACAAATGCACTATAAAGGAGAGGTAGTATATTTCTGTTACCTTGTTAAGGTGACGGTTGACTTTATCCTGGCAAAAAAAAGCTTTTGCTTCTTATTTCACAGTAGAGTGGGCTAGAAATAGCAGCTTTTCAGGTTCGTTGCTAACGTTATAGAGTATTCATGAATTTGTGTTACTTATGTTATTCTTATTGTATTTTAGTACGTAACATTTTCTTTTAGAAATAATTGTAAGAAAATAAAATATTTGTCATGCATTCAACTTTAAATGTCATCCTTTTTATATAAAATGCATTGTCTATCAAAGGTATACTTAATATTTAAACGAGAGGTGTTAATCGCGTTAAGTATGAGTTGAAGCCTAACAATGATAAAATAAACGCAAGTATATATATTTTGATCGGATTAATGGTCCCTATGACAACAACAAAAAAAAAATAGAATGCAATTAAACGCTGATATATGAACATGATATATATTTAATTACATTAAATGAATGACTTTAAAATCTCTATTTCCTTATTATATTTTAGTTCTACTTATTTTTAGTTTCATTACAAAATTAGTATTCGCCGTTTCAACTCGTCTGTTTCAGATATTCCAGCAACTCCTAAGCGTTGTTGTTGTTTTGCCGTACCAAAACTTAAATGAATTCTCTGTTCTGAACTATTGGTCGTTTTCCTAAGAGATCAATTCAATTCAATTTCAATTCAGCAGAGTTAGTCTGTCCAGAAATAATTCACTTATTCTCGTTTCAACATTCTGACGGATTTAGTCGAATAACTTTGTGCGCCCGCTTGGGAGATTTCCAGTCTGAAAATTATACTGAGTGACCAACAGATTTCTATCACTATCGAGTTTGCTCGAGCCAATATTTACTATTTCTATTTAGAAGTTAGCTATGGACGAAGCTGCGATGGTCACTTTGAAAGCTTAGTTAGTTAACCGTGCAGTTCGAGTTTGTTAATATGGTTATTTATACTTAAATATAAAACTTGTAACATAACTTTAACTCTTTGTTTCTTTGCGTTATTTAGTCCTACAAGTTAAGCACAGCTGACTAGGTTCTTAAACTGTACTACTGTAATACTGTACTACTGTAATATACTGCCATAGATTGTTATTTATACATTAAACATATTTAATTTACTGAGAATACTAGCATTACGTTAAATAATTACGTATCTAGATATATAAATTGTGCATTACATATTTTTGTTGTTTTATTTATAAATGAATAAATAAAACAACAAAAATATATTACTAACCATATTTTTTTTCTCAAAATATATAACTAGTTTAAAGGATACATTTCTACAACGTAATCGGAACTCAGTAAGCAAAATAAACTCAAATATATTATATTCTGAAATAAATATACTTAATACAAAAAAAACATGTCAAAGAGGAAGTATTGATAAAATCAGATTGTATTCCTTTACACGGTTTTTATAAAACGTCAGAGATTGAGATCGCCTTATCAGTATTGCTGTTTTAACAGTTGACTCCTCCACTGTTAAAGCAGGTAGCTATAGGTTTTTGTCTGACCAAGCGAATGGTAAAACCATCGCCTATAAATGGAATAACACTAAATAGGGCATGCAGAGAACACGTCTTGCAACCTGCCGCCCTATGTCCATCAACTTAAGACATAATATGTGTTAAGCCTTATGTGCCTGTAAAACACCAGCTACAACACCGTTTAAACTGACACAGCCACAATGCTGCTTTGCGCCAGAAATAAGGATGGCCGTAGTACTTCCTCGGACAAGCTGTTACCTAAAAAGCTCCCCTACTAAATAAAGTGATTTGGTGAATTAATGTGTAAATGACTAGCACATATAATTTGGAATTTACGAAACTTATATTATTTAAATTAATGGTAATCTTTAAAATAATTGTTTTATAAATATAACCTAAAATAAACTATTTAAAACTAAATAAAATCTAAAACATCCTCGAAACCACCGCAGCGAGGCACAGTTCCTAAGATGCTGGCAGCATTGCCCCTTTGGATGGCCAAACTAATTCGCCGGCCAAGGTAACTGCCCGCTCTAGGATCACCGGTAGTGTAAATTGAATAAATAAACTTACGCAAATATCAGTCCATCTAACGCCATAGCGTAGACCACACGTGGCAAAGGAAACATCGAACCAAACATGGACGCAGTCAGGCCGGCCAGCGCACCAATCCCAATGATGTATTTGCAAGCAGGAGCGTTAACGTATGCGTACATCTGCATGAGGGGCGAGTTCGTGTCTACTTCATCGAAAGGCACTGTTGAACAAAATTATTTATTTTTAGAAACATAATACTATTATTATCTTCTAGTAAAACTCAACTTCTGGATTTCAACGGAAGGGTTTGCCCATAATCACCACGCTGGGAAAACGTGTAGGTGATCGCTGTACATAATAGTAGTAGCATAGAGGATGCCGCCCATTCTCTGTTATATTACCTTATGATATATCGCCCCGTATGAAACCTCCGGGAAAAGGAGGTGTTGTGAAACCTGTATTCTGAAATGCGGATAACGATATCGGCCAAATAAAGATCACCGACAACATGAGTATGGTTAAAACCGGACGTAGCAACAAAACCAACTATATCGGAACGAGCGTTATTTTTAATCTCCTCTTTGATTTGGAAACGAACGTGGTCGTTATCAATTGTTTTTTTTAAAAGCTACGGATATGTATGTGCATTTTTGGTATGAATTTGTTAGGGTGACAGTAATTTTTTTGTTTGTTTTTTGTTAACGGGTCACGATAACTGTATTTGATATGTGCAAGACAGTAGCATGAACTTCATACATCCACAAAAGGACTAAATAACCGGTATAAGAGGAGAATTTTTGCCGTTTTATGCAATTTTTCTACTGTATGGTAACCCTGGTAAGAAACACAGTACACGCCACTGGTGCAAGATATTTATGACATAGATTAGCTGCGAATATTCATGACATATTGATATCGATGTGATTTTAATATAAATCAAGCGGGTACTGGGCAGTGCGAGCTATATTTGGCAAGCATACCTGGAAAAATATGTGTATTAAAAAAGTGTTTATGTAGTAGGGGAACTGATTTGCTCACTTTATATTTACGTAATTGTATATCAAAAGATACGTGATGTATAAGTAATATCAAATATTGTACTATATAATCTAATCTCTATTATTGTGCCACTTGATACCAGTGCACACCACGCCATTATAGCGGTTCAGTTTTTCTGGCTTGACACTACGGTGCTACGTACCTTCTGTAGGCCTAAAATTATGAGCCAATGGATAATGAGGTCTACCGTTCTCACGTGCTATTTTTAAGATAAGACGAGCCAATTGGTGAACATTATTATCTCGTTTTATATATAAAACTATTGCCTATAAACAGAGTAACACTTTGCAGGGAATGGAAGGGGCACTTTATACAAAGCGCTGCTCTGTGTCGATCAAGAGCGTAGGTGTTAAGCCTCAAGTGCCTGTGATTACGGCATTATCGGAAACCACGCCCTTGATACCATACGTGGCGGTAGTACTTGTCGGAAAGAGCCCTTATAGATTATTGTTAGCATATCGAATACTGTACCTATTAGCTAATGATTATCAGGTAAAGTTCGGAGTCGACAGTTTTGCCCGATACGTAAAAGCCGGACTCGCACCTAAAAGTGTTTCTGCCCTGCTGGTACTGGCTAAACGCAATCGATTGATTTGCATTGTCGCAAGTAGGCCACAGCACCCTCGGTTGCGTAACGGGAGTTATTCGTGTGAAACAATTTAAAACTCCGTCCGCAGCTCTGTTCTTGAACTCATACTAGCATTTTAATTAAAAAAGCTTGTGTGGATTTTCACATATTTCATTTGTTTAAATAACTTCTGGGCTTAGTAAAAAAAACCGCCACTTCTAAAATTCAAGAGATCCATTATTATTATTCTCAACAGTAAATAATATTTAAAAGTATACCTCAATGACATTTGCATACTGAGACTACATAATTAAGCTAGTGGTAATGATAATGTAATCATATTATTGTATTGTTTGCTCAATTAATTTGATATAATATTAATAAATCATTGTAAGGCTTTTATTTAAAAATGTTATTTAAATTTTAAGCACTTGCGTACTTTAGGGACAGCCAAATATATACATAAGGGGGTTACTATTAGTTTAAATACGTACAACTTTGGGCAACAAAAATATTTTCAGAAAGATAATTATTATTTAATAAATCAAATCAAATAATCTTTATTTGCTAAATGTGGTACATACAATTGTGGTGTCCGTTCTTAGTAAATAATCATATTTTGTTATTGGAATATGGGGTGCAAATATTTTATACTTAGATAGGTACGACAATCTTTTAATCTGCTGCTTTTTTGTCTAAATATATAGAAATGTCCTAGATTTTTAGCTATTGAGTGTCTCTTAAGATATTCTCAGTACCGGCTCGGAGCTAGCAAATTAGCCTTGTCGCTGTCTCCTGTCTCGTGGAGTACGTTAAGCCTTTGGCCCGAGTAATCAGTGTTGTAGTGTGTAGCACTTGTTAAAACCCACCAACCCGCACTCGAGCAACGTGGTGGGTCTATAACGTGAAACTCTTAGAGTATCTTTCCTATTAGAGTTGTGGCCTGTGACATACTTCTAGACATTAATATATAATATTTAGTGCAACTATTGAATGTAAATAAATATTATAATTATAATTGTTTAACAAGCATGCTTATTGTTATATTCATTTGGGTACAACGTAAAAGGGTTTCAGGTAATTACAACGATCATGGCTGATAAAATACATTGAAACACGAAAATACTAAAAAACGGTTTCTCTGGAAACCTTTGGAATAATTATTATGTAAACAACCTTTATGAATACTTCCATAATTTCTGAATTACGTTTGGAAATTACGACTATTGTATTACAAAAGTTTATTATAAATACATTGTTTACGTTTTGAAATGTTTCTAGTTGTGAGCGCAAATTGTATTGAGGTTAAATCCAACATTGGAGATACAGCATAGTCCCATGTTTCCTTAGTCAGCAGTAGTTATCACATCATATGTTAGTTTTTTTAATTAGTGCTGAGGCACGAGGGTATTTATTTCCTAACTGAGGGTTGGTGTTCATAACATTTTAAAGAAAAACCCAACATCTAATAATTTTGGGCCTGACCCAGAAATCAAACCTTTTTTGTCTGTGGTTACAGAAGTTAACACCAACGAGCGTTTACATATTTATAAAACAAGGCGTTAGAAAAAGTCTATATGGAGATATATTCAATATAAAATCAAATTTGTGGAAGCATGAGAAGTTCGCAATCTTGTTAAAATGCATTGCCATTAAGAAAAGAGCACGTTACTTTTCTATAATATATGGCTTGATAAATTCCCCACGACTTCTATCTTAAGATAAATGACTACTAGCTGGTATACATACATACGCATTTGTAAACTCAAGTAAGATTGTCTCTGTGTGAGAGTGTGTGTGTGTGTATTGTGTGTGTGTGTGTGTGTTTGTGTGTGTCTGTGTGTGAGTGTGTGGATGTGCATGAGTGTGCGTGTGTGTATGTGGGTGCGTGTGTGTGTGTGCGTGCGTGTGGGGTGTGTGTGTATGTGTGTGCGTGTGTAGCTGTCTGTGGCTTTGTATTTCGACTGAACGAACTTTTTTATTTAAAGGTTAATTAGGCGGGAGTGTTCTTAGCTTTGTAAGATGAGAATCTATTCAAGATGAAATCCGTCCGTAATGGCGGGTTATACATTTTTTCACAACTAGTTGAATACTATACGTATACACTATGATGAATTTCAATATGGCCGCATACAAAAAATGGCTTATAGCAAAAATAGACTGTTCCCGTGGATTTAAATAAACGGACCCAAATGCGGATGAAGGCACGGGAAACAGCCCTGGTGGATTCCTTTTTTTAGAAACGCGATTAACGAGGGTATCTGTTTTTTGTTGGCATAGAGAGATGTCTGCGGCCAAGGCTGGAAGCTACGTGAGCTAGAGATGCACCAGGGAGCTTTACACCACTTAGCAAAATAGTGAAAACGGTCGGAAAGTTTCGTAGCTTAACTTTGATCCTGTTTGCTTCTTAAAATTTCATCGAACAGCTGCTCTTGTAGAAAGCCACCCTCCAACTTCGTGTCACTAAGTTAAGATTTACGAGTAAGTATAATATATTCATAAATTATTGCAAAATTATTGCAAATGATTGAAATATTGAACTGCTGCCTGCCTGTTATTAGTATTTAAGCAATGGTCTTTTCTTTCGGATCTACTAATTATATACATATTAAAAATAACCTCGAATACCATATCGAATCAAAACCATGGACTGTACTGCCTAATTCTAAAAAAAACATAAACAATTTACTTAATGTATAACGATATAAACCTAATATTCTAATGATTTTATTTGAGTTGAGTCGATGTTTAATGGATTTGGTGTGCGAAGGCCTTTATGTGTTTGTAATGACGTAGGCGATCCCGTGCTTTTCCAATAGAAGCTTTTAATATTTACAGGTTACGTTATAAGTAGCCCTGATTATATCCCCCGACAAGGCATATAATTAAACTGCTAAAGGACGACAAACGTGGAATAGGAGACGTTTGGCCCCGTTTATTATTACACATTATATATTAATTGGATAATACTAGTGCGCCAGTTCTCCGACTGTTGATAAAGCTACTATGAACGTAACCTGTAAGTTGGTCCGTAATAATTCTAAGACTGAAAGACAAAATGATGGAATCTGTTTACAGGGCAACCTACCGGCTCAAATTATGAATCTTCATTATTCAGTGACCAAATGGAACTCGAAAAAAACGCCAGTTTTAGGAAGCAAAGTTAAAAAGTTAGGTATAAATTAATCTAGAGTCCTAAAGTAGGTATTTATCCTACGGTATTGGCAGTTGTAACATAGAAACGCAATCGGGGTTTTACTAATTCAGGAATTGATAATAACCAAAATGCTTGTTGGTAGACTACTAACTAGATGAACAGACGACATAAGAGGCAGCTGATGAGCACGGCCAGCAAAAGATGGTGAAACGTAAAATCCGGACATCCTATCGCTTACTATTTATCATGTTATCATAATTTATCAACATTACCAACGCAATTATCAACCCGATCACACGATGTTTTATTAAACATATTATGGAAACAAAAAGAGACGACAGTTTTTTTGCTGTAATTATCGGATAAAGTTAATTACATTACATTTTCCTGTTCATTTCTTTGAATACTCTTAATTGAAAAACAGAGACTTATCATTTAAGTGTAGGTTTATTTAGCCGTGCCTTACTATTTATTTTTCAATTTGATAAAAATAGCGCAAAAAATTATAAAAGCTGCCCCTTATTAAACTCATATATGTTATTGTATTGAACGATCACAACATATTATCCTAAACACCTTTTAAAACTTATAGTCTATTTTTTGACGGAGATAATCTTTTGTACACAGGCACCAGTAATTGCAGAGCGAGACATAAAGCGATTGGTGAGTTCCGCGCGTGACGTCCTCACAGAGTGTCTACAATAATACATCTGCTGGTCATATTTGGTCCAAATAATACTTTAATTTTAAAACATGTACGAAGAGCTATGGGAAAATGGGGTGGTACTGCATAGTTACAGTGAAAAAAGACTGTGGCAAAGCTATCAGGTCTCGCTTCTCAAAAGAGTGACGTACTTGGCTCTAATGGCGTTTTGTAATACATTTATATACCTATATCTAATGCTTACTTACTTATCAAAGTTAGAATCATGGAGGTGCTGACGTATGCCAGTAGAATGATGACCAAACTCAGGACAATGGCCAAAGGAATCGATCGCTTGGGATTTAAGGCCTCTTCTCCAGTAGTTGCGATAATATCAAATCCAATGAAAGCATAAAAGCATGTAGCAGCGCCGTTCAGTACCTAGGAAAAAACAAAATTTTAGAGACCCAAATATAGTCAAGTATAATTAATGTTATTCTGGACAAATGTTTCATTAGATAAAATGAAACAATAATTTAATAAACTTGAGAGAAGTAATTTTGCATTGACAGTAGATGTATAATAAAATAATAGAGAATTAAGTTATCAAAACACAAGATCGTAACTGATTCAATTTTGATTTTCTTAAACAGAAAAAATACGTTTTAATGTTTATGTGGAAAAACGGAAAGTACTCTTTTCACGACCTTTTAAGTAAAGGTCTGACAAACATTTGCGTGGCAAACACAAAAATTAAAGAAATCCTGCTTTTGTGCTCTCGGGTCGCATTCGAACCTATTTTCGTAGGCTGGTTTATGAAGTCTTGGTCTTTGAAAAGAACTTCAGGTTAAATCACATTTCGATGTTATATTGGGTATTCAAATTAACCTGCTATAATATGCAACAGATAATCCAATCCATTCAAAATGATATATACCGTAGATATTTAATACAACTTTAACTAAAACATAATTAATAAGCATTTATTTATTTATTCAAGCATTCACTTACTCCAGCCCATCCAAATGGTAGAAATCCTCTATGCCTTGTCCAATTATTAGTATCCACGTAAAAGAGCGAGGATCCCAACATAAAAGTCCATGCCATAATGTTGATCACGTTCAACACGTTGTTAAAGAATAATGATTTCTTCAATCCTGCTACGAGAACAACGGTCATCAAAATGGCGATTCCGAATGCAACGATATCTGGAGGCTTTCCTGTTAAATAAACATTAACTTTAATTCACATTATTATTTAGCCTAAGAATCTGTAGGTAAACTATCTTTAGATGTCATTACGGAAAATTTTGGAAACTTATTTGTGAATGTGACTATTACTCAAAATTCAGAGTTTAGCAGAATCGTCAAGATTGTTTATGTTTTTTTAAGTGTCTAAACAGACAGCGACATACCAAATTAGTTGACTGCGCTGTTTTTTCAACTTTAACAAAAGTGCCCGGGGGAGTAGAAACAATACGTATACTGGTAAACGCATGTTAAGTAAAGTCCATTCGCTTAGAAATGGTCGCCTTTGTGCCGTACCGTCTTGGCCCATGTCGCATTTTGTCAAAGGCGCCGCTGCGCTATCAAAGGTCGCCGCGCCGTACATTTACGGGAAAATTTTTGCATTTTATATCGAAGTGCCGTAGTGAAAAGTTCTTTTTGTCGACTCTGACAAAAAATGTTTTTCCGTTCTTGCGAGCTGTGTGAAGGGCCTCAAGATGTAAATTTGGATCTTTGTAAAACATGTAAACAAATTGTAATGTCCATGGGTATTTTATTTAAGTGAATTTGTCTGCACTTATCAAAGTAACTTAAAAAATAGTGGAGATATTAAGATCTAAGCGTTAAATCAATATTGAAAAAGGGTTCTCGTACACAATTAACGTTTTCATTTGTTTATATACCTACTCATAATTTTCGTTAAAATGTTCTTTTCTTCCTTGGTTGTGTTCACTATTCATATTCATATTTTATTATATTAATATCCATAGGTATAAAATGATATAAAAAACATTTTAGCAACAAACAAGTAAAGTAAAAATAAGAACTATAAAATTTTACAGACTTTATCTTAAAATTATAAATGTTTTTATTTGAGTTTAACACCATCTTCGGCTCTATTCTGATACCTTTAAACTTGCAACTCGGAACGAGTGCGTGGCAATGATATTTGAAAGTGTCTCTTAAGTTAGACCGAATAAGAATCGCACTTTGCACTTGGCACTCTTGCCGATTCCCAAATTGCTACTGCCTGGGATCGAACTGATTATTGAATATGCTCGCTCAAATTCAATAATCAAGCTGTATTTTTAATTTTATAAGCATCGTCTCGTATCGTATCGTATCGTAAAAAGGTAATCTACACACCAACAAAAATGAACCGTGCCTTAGATGTATCTGACGTTGAGTAAACTTGTATTAGAAGAAACTTAATACGAGGAAAATATCTTTCTTAAATTATAACGTATATTTATTTCTTCAGATATTATATTTAACGGAGATATTCTAAGAAACTTTTGAGGCAAAACCTTGATAAACAACAACTACCAAACATTTCATAATTTATTCCTGGAAAATCTATTCAAAACATTACGGCGTGAATAATATAAATCAACACTAACAAGATAGGCTGATCTAATCTTGCGCAAGAGACTAAAGCTTCTAAAAGAAAAGATAATAAAAAGTGACCTCTTAACCAACCCACTCTTTGGATTTGGAGATATTTTATTTTTGATTTTGGATTTGCATTCATTTTACAGTTCATAATTAGATGAGAAATAAACTTTTCGTTTACAATATTTCTAGATAAAGAGAAACCATAAGTTTTCACTACCAAGGATTCGTACACGCAATGATCGAGTATTTATTAATAACAACCTTGAAAACATTTACCTTTGACAAGAAAAAGTTCAGAGTTCATCAAGAAAATAATAAATAATATTCATAGCTAAAGGTAATACCAGTTAATAACAGTTGCAGGATGGATTTGCTTTTTGTATTAGTATACCCAGAAAATGACGAAATTTCTTAGTTTGCTGTTGTTGACGGTGAATTTGTAATAAACGTAGCAATATTAAAATAATACAAAGCATCTGGAACACGAAGCGGGTATTCCAGAATAAAGTAATGAAGGAAATAGCTAAGGTACTTTTGTAGGTAAGAGATCACGATCTCCGCATTTTCATGAAAATTTTGTTCGTTAGTAAAACACTAAATTAAAATACGGGAGCTCACTAGTAAAGGATTCTTGAAATTTAAATTAAGGAGCTTTGAGCTTCTTGATAACAAAGGATTATTGAAATAGCTGAAAAAGGCAAAATCCTTTGAGCTATTTGTCGTCACTGCACTCTTGCAGTGACGACAAATAGAAATAAAGGATTTAAACTGAAACATTGCAGTCAAGTAAAATTTATGTTCAGAATTTTTTATTTTAATTTTTCTGTGTAAATTGGCACTGATAAAAAAATACAGACAGAAAGAAACCATAAGAAAATATGCAACGTTGCCAGGATTGAAACCTTTTTATTTAAAAATACCATTAGAATGCTCAATGTAAAGACATATTTTAATGACATTAGTATATTTTAAAAGTATCAGTCACTTAATTTTTCCGATCTCTAACCGTAGGTACGTGATTGAATTAAAATAACTTTCAGGTTTTGAATTCATATAGTCAAACACATTTTCATACAAACACATGCTAATTTTGAAAGAGGTTTTTTTTGTAGTCCTAATAAATGTTACTTTAAACCACCATCAATGTATAACTGAGCACCAATGTAAACTGGTAAAGCGCCACCTACCGGGTTCAATTTCGGAACCCATTAAGTACTTACACAAAATTTCATCAAAATCGGTCCCGCTGTGTAAGAGGAATTAAGCGGAAGAACAGAAGAATTATCTGTGTTGCTGTCGTTTTTAGTATTTTTCTCACCGTTTGAACCTTCCCTGAACTTCCACGAATAATTCAAGACCTACATAAGCCAAATTAGTCCAGCCGTTCTCGAGTTTTATTGAGACTTACGAAAAGAGTCTAGAGAAACTACTATAGTCTGGAAATGATTATTATTTAGTATACAATAAGTAATTTGTTTTATACAATTTTTTTTTCCTCAAACTTGGCGTTATCGGGAAGATTCTGATCATTGCCCTCTATTGGGTGCCTATTCAGATTCTTCCAGTTTTTTATTTTTGGAACTATTTTAAGTTTATTGGTTTAAACTCCTTATAGATTTAGAAGACGAAACTCCTTAGAAGAGTTAGCCAAAACTTAAATTGCTTTACGGTTATAATTCCTTGAATATATAATTACTGAAACGTTTTCTTAACTAACTGAATAGCTTATATAAATAGCTTAAAACTTAGTTTATAGCAAACTCAATTTCACAAAGAATATTTAGCATAGTATTAAAAAATATGAAGATTGATAAAAGGTATCAATATCCAACGTTTCATGGGAAGTACTTTTTAGAATAAACTGAGTTAGTCTTAGTTGGTCGTGGTGCATTTATATTGTTTTCACAAAAGCTTTTTGATGTCACAGTAGCTGGCTTTTTCATTTATGGAATAAAGTGAAAGCTTTGAAGTATACCTTTAGTGAAACTGGGATCGTAAACAAATTTGTATTCCTCCCCCAAGAAGTGCAGTAAAATTGGTTAGAAAAACCAATCCACTCGGTGAATCTAGTTTGCAAAGTCTAAAGTAGTATTAAAACAAAGCGAGATTATCCATTTTGATTTCTAGATTTTATTACCTTTGTAGATTATAATTTTTTGATATTATTTTACCGAACTTAAAGAGACTGGTTTTTAGAAAAAACTTTTAAACTTAGATGCTATTTCATCAAGATGACAAACAATTACGTATGTATTAGCTCGTAAGTGAGTATTTAGGTACTCGCCGTTTTCTTCCATCATTTAATTAATATGCAACCACTGCAACATTCATATTGTCAGTAAAGACTAGAAAAATATAAAATTCCCCCTAAAATTGAAATAGAACACATCTCATATCATTAATATTTGAATATAATATGGCGTATGGGCTGGCTCACATAAACCACAAATGCCAGTCCAATTTTCTATCTATTTGTTGACCGTAGCCAAAATCTTGTACGTAAATCCAACAATTCCCTTTAAATTTATTCTAACGTTATATCCCAAACAACTTCTATACATAGCTGTAGTCAACTTTGTGAGGGAATGCAGTAGGTAACATCGTACTATTTACTAGCTTCCGCTCTCACGGCGCGCTTTATGCGGTGAAATTTATTTATCGTTCCATTTGAATACATTTTTATTTTCAATAGTAAACGTTTCTGTGCTTTTATGCTATCGCCTTTCAGATGTTGGAAAGGTTTGATTTTTAATTTATACCCACCACAAATTATACAGCGCGAACTACCGCTTTACCTTAATGAAGATGCCGAGTTGTTTTTTGCCCTTATTGCAAAATAATGACACCTTTAAATTGTCACTGATATATTTAAGAAAGTTGGAGTAAGGGGAAATGCATTCCGTTTGACGCTGGATAAACTATACTATCACAGGTATATGGTGTCAACTTTCTTGTAAACAAATTAAAAAAAAAAAAATAGTCCGGTTATTCTTTATACATTGTAAAAATCTCTGCCAATTAAGTTAAGTTTAGAGTTTTGTATACAGCTGAATAATTGATGCCATAGTATACTAAAATTTTAATAATGTAGTTCAAAATGTATTAACTAGTTAACAGTAGTTTTTTAGTACATAGTCGGAAAGCTTAATCCAAATTGGACAATAAAGTGCAAAAATAAATCTTATGCGGCAGATATTCCAGCAATTAGCTATAAAAGTGTAACTTTATTATATTATCTTATATTATATATATATGATAATATAATGAAGGTTGTTTTTCATCCAAAGGACGCATTGAGTAAAGTTCTAGAATAACTTTCATAGATTACTAATTTTTATTATTAATTATTGTAAAAAATTCATTATTAAAAGCGCGACTTGCCTATGAAGATTTGAGGTTTGTTTACAAGGGTTCCAGATCAAGTTTGGCCATAGTATAGTGAGTTTTCCGTAAGCGGAAAGTTTACTTAATAGGCTTTCATTTCAGACCGGTGAAAAGCTTGCTTCCAGACGCAACAGAAACGACGAATGCTTTAAGTTCTTATGGCTTCAAACTACACGTATGTACTAAAAGTTCAAGTTCTCCTGTCTCCCGTTGCTACTAAAACTGTAATCAATACAGTCTGTTGGTCATTTTCGAGGCATTTTGATTAATGTGTGCTTTAAGTTTTTTTTAAATAAAGAGATGATTTGCTATCGGCTTTTAAGTATATGCGTATTTGAATATCAACATTCTAATTTAAATGTTGATCAATTTGATATTCGATGTCGTCAAATGTTATAAAGATTATATATCTTTATAACATTTGCGCAACGTAAACGCAAATATATAAAATAAGTATCAACATAAAAGAATATCTTATTAGATAACTCTGTAAAGTTAGAGGTGTGTGCTGGGTACCGTACTCGGTACCACCGAAACTCTAGCCACTAGACTATTACCGTTATAAATTACTGGTTCACTAAATTACTTTTTCATTTTTGCATTAAACTTGTTTTAAGTAATCATTTTACAAAAAAAAGTAACATATTCTGTTACCTTTGTTGAAAACACTTACTCTATTAATTTTGGAGAAAATCCATACACTTAGTTAAAGATTATAGTTGGACCCAGCAGTGTTAGTAACTACGCTATAACCGATAACACTATATTGATTGGAGATTGGAGATTGGTTGATATAAAGTCGAGAGCTTTCAGTTGGTGTGCATTCCCAATTAACGATCAGTGACCGATGTTAGTGCAGTAGACAGTGGCTGATATGTTGTTATGTTCACACCTCCAAAACTAACATTCCCGAAAATGCAAATAGATTAATCCTCGATATCTGATATTGAAATCATATGTTAAAATGTATCGTATAATTAACAACTATTTCTAAACTTTAACTAAACGATATTAGTATGGAGATGTAAAAAAACGGTTTCTAATTAGTATTAGGTACATATATCAAAAAAAATATTTTATATTAGAGAATACTTAAATAAGTTATATCATGATACGGTCTTTTTTGATCGTTAGATATAGAAAATAGTAAGAATTTGCATTCAGGAATTAATCTGAGTGGAAACTATGGAATTCATTCGGATCTATTGTGAAACTACATTTTAATGGATTAAAACTAAAGACCTGATATTTTCAACCGACAGACTATAATAAAGGACAAGCAGATTTCGTGTTCGGTTGTTTTTGTTTTTAAAATTCCGCAAAACCGTTAGTTTTCTGGGATAAAAAGGAAAGATTTTTTTTTCCAGGATACAAGTTATCTCAATACATAATTATGTAATATCGCAATATAATATAATGATACTCAACATCATCATCATTATATGTTTTCATTATGGATAACTATAAAGCATGCAGGTTTCGTCACATAGTTTTCACCGTTAAAGTAAATGATATTAAATTATTCGAATTATAAAATACAAATGTAGAAAAAATATAAAATATATAATATGGTGGAAATAAAAAAAACTACAGAAATGACGCCTTGAAAAAGTTACAAGAGAAGTACTTGTATATTATTTTTGACAGGTATATACTTACCGAATACAGTGCCAAGTTTAGAAGTCACGTAGTTGTTGATAGCTCCGTCCCACATGGCGTCGAGACACGAGCTAAGTGCGCGAGCGCAAGCACTAGTTCCGATCTATAAAAAAAATATGTTGTTAGAAAAGTATGAAGAGTGACTGAAAGTCTGACAATTATTTTAACAGGGCCTGGCTGAGATAACCGATTTCTGAGCTCCTCGGTGGTGTGGTCAATGAAATTGATTTTGGCATGAAAAATTTGTCAAATAAGTATATGAAATAATATTCCAAAAGTTTCATTTGTGTTAATGTATTCATTTGTTTTCGCCAGATAGTCCGATAACATACCCTGACTTTCTGGATATCTGGCCTGATGAATAATAGGTTTCTGGAAAATTCTGCTCGATTCGAATAAATGGATGCGCGGAATTATCAATTCGTTTCGTAGCGATGCGTTCTGTTTCGCCGTATACTAATGTAGAAGAGGCATAGTAGTTTTTTTACTATTGTCAAGTCATCTTAGCTAAATAGTTCACAAAACACCATAACGAACGAGGCCGAGATATTCTGATTCTGAGGGTTGGAAATGATATCACATGGATGCTCAGTATGACGTGGGATAAAGGCAATAATTAGAAAATTATGGACAAAACAGTACAAAGTTTGTATTAAACGTAAGCTTATAGAAATTTCCTATTATATTATAAAGCACTAGCGGACCCCAACGCCATCTGTCGGGCTGATTTGTGAATCTAAACCATCCAGGGGGCCACCCAAACGCATACTAAAAAAATCATTCAAATCGGTCCAGCCGTTTAGGAGGAGTTCAGTGACATACACACGCACAAAAGAAATATATATATAAAGATTACATAAGTGATAAAACAGCTTAAGTGGGAATTATTGCCCTAGCCAGGTTTGCTCTTATAATTATTTTAAACAACAATGTGAGACTTTGATAACCAAAAAGAACACCCAGTTATGTTTGTTGTGGGCTTCTACTAATACCGGGGCGCATTTGGAACCCTCGTAGCATTAGTTTTAAGTTTACGAATATGGTTATCGCCATCATCATAAGTGCCGTATATGTGCGTACTTACAGTAATATATGTGGCCGAAGACACTAAATTTCCTAGTCATACACTTAATTCAAGGATGTTATATCGTCCTATTCTATACGAGTTGTAAAATTATGATTTTCAATAAAGGCTTCGACAATTATTGCATCGTTTTGATTAATTTGCATGCATTCACGGCACCGAGCACGCTTTAAAGGACCGAGTTCAATGTATATTGCCTGAGTAGGTACAAATGATTTGATTACAAATTTGCGTTATAGATCTATAGCTGCGGTGCTATTGCACCCGTTAAGCCGTCCCTCGACACGTAAATCATGCACATCGGATTATAAAAATGAGGTTGTACAAAATTAATCCATATGCATCGCATTTATTTGTAGTTTGTAGGCTTATTCCAGATTGAATGCGTTAACAAACATTTACCTATAGAAGTAAAATTTATTTTAATGCATCTTAATCGTTAAATTTTGTACTTAAATTTTACTTTTATAGTTTACTAGCGTACTCAGCCCACTTTGCCGGGCTAGATACGCTATTTTGCTTTATTTAATTTAAACAATAAACTTACATCATTAAATTTTTAATTTAAGTCTCATAATATATTAAGTCTTTTATTTCTCTCTGTATTCATTATCTTCTATTCTCTTCTCGAGCGGGTGAAGATAATTATCTATACCCATGTACACCCAAGAAAAGAATATAATCATAGTAAATAAAAGCTGTATTTGACAGTTCAAAAAAAGGAGTGCTCCGATCGTCACCAAACTTTACAGGATTACTCGCCAGGTCAATCCGGAGATTCCCTGAAAGTTTCATTGAAATCAGTCCAGCCGTTTCGGAGCCTATACGGAACATACCCACACACTTTCTCTTTTATATATATAGATAGATTTTTAAAGGCGCCTTCAATGAAGAAGACTTAATACAATTTTTAACTTAAATTACGTTGGACCCCAAACTAGGATTTCCCGTGTCTTGAGGGAAGATGACTGCAATCTTCTCTAACAGCGCTAGATCGATCTGGTTTAAATATAATTAACATAAAATAATTGCACTCAATTGTCCAGAACAAATTGCAACAATATCAAGTGATATCGTGAACTTACTATCAGAAATTTAAACTTTTTAAAGAAACTGAGTTCAAACATATTGAAGTTCAGACAAAAATTTTTGAATCAATGAACTTCTTCATAGCGCGAAAACATATGTAATAATTTTTGAAATTGTTTTGAAAGATATGTAAAAATAACTTCTTAATTAAAAAATAGCATAAAAAAGTGAAAATGGCGCGGCCCCGTAATGACGTAACTGAACCCTCAAAAATCTAAATCAAAATGAAAATGATTCAGGTTAATACTCTTACTTTAATATGAATTCATAGACTTAGTTGCGTTAAAATAGAAATTTCCACCTATTCATTATATGTACATGATTCAAAGACCCGCCAGTATTTAGTCCTATTTCTGATTCGACAATGAGTGTATGAAATATCGTTTTATTTCAGTGTGATAATACCCAGGTAGAGCTTTAGAATTACTTTGTACGAGAAGTTAGAGATATGGAGAAGTGAGTATTTTCTTGTAAAATACTAACTATAGGTAGTTTTAATATGCTCAGCCAAAAGACTTTATTTCAAAACAAATTGGCCGTCAGTTTACCCGGGCTACTGTTCGGAACAGCAGCACCGATGACGACGTGTCTGTCACAGGCAGGCCGACTAAGCACCGAGAAATCCGGGTTGCATTTTACCTTGGGAACAACAATACCAATTTCCGCTGTATTTTTCAGTTGGAGTTTTCTAGGCTACTTTTACATCATGGGTAAATAAATGCTGTACTTGAGTATAATGGGATTTAAATCTTACCATATACTCCAATATCATATTCCAGCCGATTATGAACGCGACGAATTCTCCGACGGTGACGTAGGAGTAAGTGTATGCAGATCCGGTGGTGTGGGGTACCCTTACTCCAAACTCCGCATAGCAAGCACCTAGAAAAACACACTAATTAAGAACGCCAGAATATTTATCTTTTGATTTTCATTAGAATATAGGGTGTATGTTAATGTTTGCATAAGATGTTTCTCCATGTCTCTATTCGATCAGAAAATGCTTTAATTTTTATTTATTACATAAAGCTTTTAAGAGTATCTGTTGCAATTATATTTTATTAGGATGAACTGAAGGTATTCAAATTTTAAATTCAAATTCAAAATTCGAATTCAAATTCGTTTTAGATATTATTTAGTTTTAAATAGTTTATTTTAGATTTTTTTATTATATTTATAAAACAATTATATTAAATAAATACATTTTAATTCACACTTAAAATTCAAAATTAATTTATTTCAAGTAGGCCTAGTATAAACTACGCCTACTTATACAGGTTTAATAGGTACAGATAGTACATCAACATATTAAAACAAACGACTGAAGAGTGGGCGAATAATAAATATTATCTGTTCTCACTCTTGGAGCTTCATCATCCAACAATTTAAATCTTCAATCACGGAAACATCGCCAGTCGCAAATGCCCGTCGCGAGGACCTTCTTCCGTTTCGCCTCATTTAAAACATTTTAAATTCCCAATAGCAAATGACGGCATTAATTATGTGTTGCTTTACAGCAGCAACTGTAAGATACATTCAGGATAACCTTACTGTACAGTACAAAGTTTAAATAAGTCAAGAAGGTTAGTTATAAGAGGCCTATTGTAAAAAGAAAGACAAGGTAGATTTAATTTCCTACGTAAGTATAGTTTGTCTTTTAGGTTAGGTCGTGAAAATATATCGGGCCTACAACTTCGACGCCTTATGCTGATTCATTAAAATTTAATACAAACATGGTTTATTTCAGGAAAATCTACGTAACAACCGTTTTAAAATGTCAAGTAACTTACACCACTTACAACCATGTAATTACTAGACATGAGATTAGCATACTCAGAATTGTTGAGCCGTTTTTGAGTATCGTAACTCTGTAAAGCAAAAGAGGACCTAATTTCCCTTAGCTTCAGTTCTTTTACACACTAGTGCTCTTGGTAAAACGTTTAAAAAAAATCATTAGCTAGTTCAGAATGTACAATTTTAAAACGTAAAAAATTGTTCTATTTTACCCTGACATTATCATAAAATAAATGGACAAAACGCTTGCTTTTAAGCATTGAAACACTTTTTAATACTTAATAAGAGCACTATCGATAGCGAGAATGTAAATGATACCAAGGGTCCTCTGCAGATAAGTAACGGGTATCAAAGAGACGTTGCTATTTTTTCAGTTTAATAATACGATTCATTATTCTATCTTGAGTGCACTAGAATGCGAGCCGCATTGCTTTCATTGCTCTAACCGTTTCTAATAAGAGCTACCAGTACAGACAGCTAAAATTCCAGAACCTATATAACTGTTATTTAAATATATTAAAAACAATAAACAGTTTTAAATATTTAGCCTTTTTTGTTACATTTGGTTAACATATCTAAACTGTTCTTCACAGTAACTCAATCAGAGTTGAAATAGCGCACTTAACATAAAGGTAACATTTTATTCCCAGAAAATTAAAGTTCCCTCAAGAATAACGTAGACATCCCCATAGATGTATTTTTTTTATTGCTGTGATATTTTTTTTTGTCTACTGACTCAATACTAAAATCTATAACAGACTAAGTCGCGGGCTAGCCACGGACTATGTGATTAAATAAGATGTAATGAAAATGCTTACAATATATTAATGTACCACAAAATAATCAAATAAGACATAAAATAACAGACACAAGTAAATATAGCAAGAAACAAATATACTAAAATACACCTAAATGTGTTATCCATACATGTAACCTTCAGACAATCATTTACAGTGTATTGTTACTGCTAATAGCAGATCGTATTATCACAGTAATACACTTAGCACTAGTAAATTGATATCACTACAAGATTGAATGGGTTAACCATATAAAAACATAGAATAAAAGAATAAAAGGTTGAAAAGTACCCCTAATGTTCAGACATTATAAGTAGGTATTAGTTTTTATTATTTATTTATTTGTATAAGGCAACAACAATACTATTCAACTTTATTATTAAGTGCTAGGCAATCATAAAAATTTACAATATATAAATTCAGAAAAAATATAAGTAAACCTAAGATGGAATTTCATGATTCGCTATACCAACGACTCACAATGCCCACAGCCCAAAAGTCCACAGTGAGGAAAACTTCCTTGCAACGGGCTTAAACGGCAAGTAATGAGCTTTAATATGTTTTCCTGTCAGTCTTCAGATTACCCAGAAATCTTTACACCGTACGAACCATACGAGTACCATCTGCATCTATACCCAGAAATTTCTTTCTAGTTTTCAGGAGGTATGCCCTATGCCACCCTGATATGAAAACATCAAATTGAAAAGCTGTATTTATTTATATGGTTCTAATATTATAAAGAGGTACAATTTGTTTGTATGTTAAATTTATTGCATGTTTTAATTGATACTTCTGTGATACTACTGAACAAATAAAAAAGAATAATATATTTTTAAAAAGCGCGTGATTCCTTATTGTAAGTACTGCCCGCTAACAAATATAAGGCTCACGGTCATTAACCTGCAAGTTTGCCAAGGTTATTTGTTTTCCCTTCCTCTATAGGCAATTTGGACCATTGAAAGGATCGATGGAAGGATTTCCGAGGCTATTTTGGTTAAAGCTCTAAGAAAGCTAGAAAGATGCGGGTGCGAATACCGCTTTTTCTGCAATGTTTTATCTCTTAAAGTTAATGGGGTAGTAATGTAACACTCAACTTGCGTTTAACTATTTACCAGTGCAATTTTTATTACCTTGTTGGATCTGTGGAGAGCTTTGAGTAATATTATACCTAGTTTGTTGGAGAAAGCAATTCCTATAGTTTAAGTTGTAATAAAATGAATACTCTAGGGAATAAAGCAAGAAGAAGATCTAAATAAAAACTGGCTAAGTGCGAAACAGATATGCGCTTATGGTTCCGTAATGAAAAATTAAATAAAAATAAATTATAAATGCACTGACCTAATACCAAATTCATATACTACGTCAGTGGATATATGCCATTTATAATTTTTACCAAAAGTAAAAATAGTGAATAGAGTTAAATTTTTATAGGTGTACAAGGTCTTCTTAAATATTCTGATTATCGTTGAACATTATAAACCAAATCTGCCTGTAAATAATTCTGCTAGCAAGCTAGAGATACGGAACGGTCTTGCGTAACTCTGAAAAACACAACTCTCTAGCTGAACACAATCTGTTCGTCATGAAATAAATTATTCAAAAAAAGAAAATGAAAGCTCTTTTACATTCACCTATCACTGCCCTTTAAAGCTTCTATATCTCAAAGGACGCAGTAAAACCTTAGGAATTCACTTAGATTTTAAGATTAAAGAGGTATTTCGGAACTTGCTCTTTAAGTAAAAGCAATGAAACAAAATAAAAAATGTGTTCATGTAAATTGTTACTTTAAAAAGCGATATGGGTTAATGATGTATTTTTTTTTATTCTACTAAACGTAAGTTATCTTTTACAGCATCAATTTCTCCGCGGCAAAGTACTAGAACGCTGATTCGCTTGGTGGCACGTCTGCATCAGTGGGAACTAGCCACATCCAAAGACTTTCACTAAACTAGACCAGAGTAAATTCTGAGCTTCTAAATTGCCGAGGAACTAGTCCGGGAAATCTCAATAGTCCAAAGAAGAAAGCGCTGATGACTAAATAATAACATGTTTTTGGAAAGCTTCGGGAACACTTTTCTGTTTAGTTCGGAATAATACAGCGACATGCATGCCATATTCGGAAAACAAATGAACAATTATTTGAAGAATTGCAAAAAAACTTTTAGTATTTAATGAAACAACCACGAAACAACAACTTCGTCTGTCGTAACTCCTCATTAAAACAAAAATCTACATTCCTTTTATATGGCCACTACAGGGCACGTTCTCGTCCCACAATCCGCTGGACTGGACTTCACACGCCACAGGAGGTCTCTCAGGCATGTAGGTTTCCTCACGATGCTTTCCTTTACCGTTAAAGCAAGTTATATTTTAATTGCTTAAAATGCACATTACTTAGAAAAGTTAGAGGTGCATGCTGGAATTCGAACTAGGCTCACCAAAAGTGAAACTGAAGCCCACTGAGCTATCACCGCCACATTCAAACGAGACATATAACGATATATCGAAATTAATTAGACGTTTAAATATCTAACTACTTCGTTTGCTAACGGAGTTTGCATCTGTAAGGAATGAATTTGTTTAATGCTCGACGTTAATGACCTAATTTAAATAGCAAGACCTGCAATAGTCTACGACGTTTAGGACTTCAGATTGTTTTTTTTTACAAATAGCTCTATGTACTAAAAGCGGAAATCACTTTACGTAGGTATATGTAGGTTCGATATCACACAAGCTGGTTTGAGGCGGCTTTGCGTTTGAATTCAATGTGAACAAACATGACTTTATTTGCCTTTTACCTTTTACTAATACCTAACAATTGCCTGAATTTGTTTCTCGTACTTCTCATGTTCCGTAGGTGTCACGTATTTTCAATATGTTACGTATTACATTCATAATAGTGTAACAATACGCTGAGTGGGAACTAGCCAGCTAAAATATATGCATATGATTACACTATTACAACATTAAAAAACATAACGTTGCTATAATACTTGAAAGAGACGAGCAACAAACAAATGTATATTACTAGTTGTTTCTCGCAACTTTGTTCGTTCAATCTCTGCAATCCCGTGAGACGTTACTTACTTGTGTTATATAGTAACTCGAACTATATTTTATTTATATAGTTCGAGTTTATGTTTTTAATAATATACACAAAACCTGATTCTGCGGAATTTGAAGAACGAAATGCAATTTATGGAGACATATTTTATGAATAGAAAGTATGGTCATACTTAGAATGTAATATACTTAATCAAAGCAATTAAATTTTTATGGGTAAAAACTTTACACTTACTTACTTCCGACAAAGAAAATACTCAATCCAAGGTACATCAGGATAACTTTTAAGTATGGTAAGATTTTTATGAGAAATAATCTTAGAGAAATGTCACAGGGACTTTTTTTACTTTGATGAAAAATATAAAAAGTGTATCACTATAATTAAGAAGAAAATTCTCCTTAATCAGTAAAAAGTTAACGAATATTTTTTGCCGGAATAACCTAAACCCACTACTATGCCTTTACACTTAACTGAACAAGTTTATACAGTGTTCTTGCAGAAAGACAAGACTGCAGACATTGGAACTTACCTGAAAAGATGCTCGCTGCTGCTGCTATGACAAAGCTTAGAGCAGCTCCAGGGCCGGCAAGGTTGCGGGCCACCATTCCAGTCACCAAATACATTCCGGTTCCCACACATGATCCAACTCCCAGGGAAATCAGATCGAGGGTTGAGAGGCAACGCTGTGAAATAAAAGTTAAAGTTAAATTGGTATTTTAGGTTACACAAACTCTAGAATACCCTTCCACGTTATCACACTACCATAGATTAAAGCACTTAAGAGTCATAAAAAATCTAATAGTTATTGTTTTAAAGATCATAATCTCTTATCACAAAGAGGGCTCTTTTTATGTAATAAAAATCGGTGGTTAAGAATGTTCGACATTGCAATATAAAAATATTTAACAAAAAAACCGTATTTTTAAATAAATTTTATACCAACTAAAAAGTAATATTTTTGTATTAAATGAAACTGAAATTATTTGTGCTACAACTACCTTCCAGTTGCGAAAATATACGCAACTACTAATTAATAACTTTTAAAACTTTTAGATAATGTGGGTGTAACCTGATGTACTGAATACATCCGCGTAACCTTTGAAAGTGTATGTTTTGTCTCACTTGTCATTTAGTCTACAATAGTAACACACTAGCGGACCAGTGCGAATCCGCGTCCGCGAATGAGTCGAGTTAAAAAAATAGTCGTATGTCCAATATAAATGATTCCGATGATTCCAATATAAATCAATCCTAGCTAGATCGATTTATCGCCCCCGAAACCCCCTGTATACTAAATTTCGAAGAGGCTACAACCACTTAAGATCTTTCAAGGCGCCCACAATGTCTAGAAGGAGTCTTACCTCTTGGTACCGGAGCATTCACGAAAATTGAATAAGCGCTATTCCAAGCAAAATTTTTACAAAAAAATAAAATAAACCATTGTGTTGTGTTCTGACGACCTAAAAAAAATATGTTTAAAAACAGTACAACAGTCTAACCCAACTGACCCTCAGTTGGGTAAAAATCGGAATTTCAAAGCAAAAGTTTAATTTAAATATCACGCAATCGGTGGTTTCAAAACCTTATCGACTTAAGAAAAAGTACCTACTTGGGCGTATTACATTTGTTTTGCTTTACATTTTTGAATTTAGATTTTTTGGATTTCAATATCAATTAAAAACTTTTTTATTTCACTACAATAAGACCTTGACTACAATTTCATGTATGGCAACTGCCAGACAAGAAATTGTAGTCAGGTAGTGTATGTAGTCAGGGATATGAAACCCTTATTGTTTACTATGCGACGGCGTGCCGTAACGCAAAATCTCCCATTTATCAATGTGTGTGATCGAACCAGTTTAAAGCTCCTTTTAAAAACCACAGCGATCACCGCTGCGATAGGGAGGTTGATAACTTAACTAGCTTAACTTTACAACTGTCACAGCTGTTATTGTTATTTCTTACCATAAGAAACTACATTTAAATGAGACCTATTCATGAGCATTCCCTTTAAAAAATAATTATGCAAGCAAGACAAGAAACCTCGGGGAGGTCGGGGTACAAGCACCCTTTTTGTAAGTTGGTTAAAATTCGAGCAAAGACAATTATACGGAAACCATTTACTCGATATGAGTATTTCTATGACAGAAGGTATACGGTTTACCTACTTGTTGCGTGCAGATGACAGGAAAACTCAAGTACGCTCATCCCATCGGAGAAGCTATTACTCGGCCTCGTCGGTATTCATTCGCAAATTTAATCAACACGCTCTATTCTGCTTTTAAATTTTATTTCAGGCCTAGTCTAAAAGATAAAATAAGCCATTGCTTCAATGTAGTTTTTTTAATTGACAAGACATTACCTCTTTGATAAGACGCCCGGAGTTAGGAAATTTGAGTTAGAAATAATTGATAAAACTTGCATTTGAGTACAGTATTATTGATATAAGTTTTTATTTATACTTTTTTTTTTATTTTTTTGGACTTTTATCCTTGAGGATTCACCATGCCAAACTACACAGTGATATCCTTAAGATTAAAACTTAATAATTATTATTCAGATAAAGTTTTTAGCTAACGCAGCTAAAATATTGATTGATTTAAGTCGATTTAAAAACAAGCCTATGTATCTGCAAATTTGATATTTAATTGTTAAATGTTGTGTTAAATAATTTCCAAGAATTCATATTATTACAGTGTATTACACTATTTGTACACGTCACTATTTAATTATTGTGGAACCTCATTCTTTAAATATTCTGTACAGTTAAAATTCGCTTTATGTACATTTAATTTTAGATTACAATGTTCTGGGAAGAAGCTTTGGAATGCCCTGTACGAATAATTTACATTTCCAAATGAATAATATTGCGAGCCTCACAAAATTTAACGCAATATTAAATTAATTTATTATTGCTTAAATACGTATCATACGAACATAATTTATATAAATTATGAAGGTTTAATTTTAATTGCTTCGAAGTTCTACAAATGAACACGTCTATGTTAATACCATTGAACCAATATGTATTTAATTTAACGTAAGCACTTATTAGTTCCATGGTTATAATTATTATAAACTATGCCGACGCTATAATGTTGAAACTGCTTTTCGAATTTATTATTTTCCAATGGTTTCTGTTAAGTAGGGAAAAAGGGGAGCAGTTTGCTTCTATGCGTTTTTCTCATTGGAAATTCATAAATTCTGTAGTAGGTACGACGTACGTGTGTTGTATGTGCCTGTGAGAGTATGTGAATCTATAAATACGTGCAAGTACGAAAAGACATGTGTATCAGGATAAATTTCAACAAAGTAAATAGTTTTTTTCCAGAAAATATTTGGGTTTAAAAACAAATAATATTTACTTAAATATTATTTGTTTTTAAAAACAAATAATATTTACTTAAATATTATTTGCTTTTAAACTGCAGACCTAATTGAGATATATTTATTGCTTTGTAACGAAATGGCTTGTACTTCTACCTAGAAAAAAATATTAGAACTGCATAGTAACGTTTTGACCTAACGATTACATGCTGCGTTTATCTACCCATTACTTTAAATATTCTTATTTATAAAGATACAAAGACTTACAACATTAAATATGCCTTCAGTTTATATTGGCAAAAGATAATTTATAGAGCCATTGGCAATAAACATTAAACATTACATGCATATCTGCGATTTAAATCTTTGATGAAGTGCAGGTTATAAAATTTTATGTGCTCCACCGTACGAGAATCATGCAAAAAAATAACTTTTCGGTCTATATCATGACTACCAACAAAACCTTATACTTACATAGTATCTGCTATAGATATTTGTTTGTATTTAGTAGATAATCGATCTATGCATATAAATTAACTGAGCAATTCTGATCTATAATTATATTTTTAAAGTTTGATTAAGGGATGATAATAATATCGATATAGAATCCAAAAAAGTCTGAATTTATATTATAAGTGCAATTTGCATACTTTAAAATCCCGAAATACAATAACCATCATTTGGTATCGTTAGAAAATTTGTTTGAAAATTTGGTTTAGTTTAGGATAAAATATTTGTAGATCTAGTTAACATCAAACGGATAAGTAACTCAAATGCTATCATTTAGTAAAGCCTACTGTCTACTATTAATAATAAGTTTATAAAAAAAATGAAAATCAATTAATGATAGAATATAATAGTATATAAGGTCAAGAAAACAGTTTCGATCTACAAAGATTTTCCAACTACGCAGGACACACACAACACAACAAGTGCACAAGTGAATATCTTCTTTATTAGTCAGCTATCGAATACAAAATATCTCAATATCAGAATAATTATAAATAATAAAATCTAAACTAATAAATAATAAAAAACCTGGCTGGGTTAAATAATACCAAGAATGTTCTGTTTTTTTAATATTTGCATATTCAATATTCCATTGTTATTTTACGGCTTGTTTGGTCTACCAATAAACCTGATTCAATTTCACGAGTAGTTTGGTCTGCCGTTGCTGGTTTTTTCATTTTTTATTGTATCACAATCGCGATTCACATCGTATTGGTGGCAAGTTTGTTTAGCACTCACAGAATGTAGCTAAAACACGTAGTTTTTCAATTCCCGAAGTTTTATAAAGATTAAAGCCCGTTTTTATAATAAAAAATGTTACACTTATAACATTAGACTTTGTTGCCTCTATAAATTGAGTCTTGCTCCTAAGCTGTAACAGTGCTCCTAAGCTGTAATAGGAAAATAAAGCTTTCCTTATATTTATACGAACACAAGTTTGTTAACATAATCCCATTTGTTTCGCGGTTTTACCTGTGTCAACTAGTAACAGTCGTAGCGTAGTGCTCCAAAGTCAGAAGAAGGCAAATAGACTACCTATATCAAATATTTTATATATTATTATGAGTATTGGTACTAAATGAGTATAAAGCTTTATTTTCTATAATCCCGACGACTTATACTCACTCAGATCGCATTATCCGCATTATACATTTAAGAAGAGTGAATAATAGATGATATGAACACTAAGCCTTATTTGCTATTATCCCTGAAAAACCATACTGATCTCTAACGTCTCATCTATAATTTCTTTATTCTTTCTAAGAAACACCACGTTGATCTTCCAATATATACGCACGTTTCGCTCATCTCACCTCAACATACAAAAGCAGTTTCAGGAGATATCCTTAGGAAGTTTCTATGTTAAGATCTAAAGTCTATATAAAGTATATCTAAAGTATATCCGGTGATCCTAGACCATTCAAAGGGGCAATGCCACCAGCATCTTAGATACTATGACTCGCTGCGGTGGTTTCGAAGACGTTTTTATTTTAGGTTATTATTGCTATAAAGTATTTGAATTATCATTACAAAGTTCTTTAATTTCGTCTGGACTTCTTATCATGGACTTTGCAATAGAAATGAGAAACAGAGTATGAAACTCCATTGAAACTCCATTTTATCATCAACTTCTACGCTCGCTTTCGGATTAATCGATTTTATTATGTAGTTGATGTGATAAATAAATAAAATAAAATTGATCCATTCCACAGTCCTCCATTCTAGTACTTGTAATCCATGACTACGATGCGGCTTATGTTTTCCGATTAGTTACAACGATTTAAGTTAAAATGAAATAGTACGTAGTGTAGTTCAATAACTCGAATACAACACATTAAGCTGAGTCTATAACGTAGGAATTAGGGTGAAGATTAGAGAACAATGGAGCAGAGATTTGCTACTTCACTCGATAGTTTCAAGACTTTATCTCTCAATATGCAATTCTGCCTACGATTTTGATAATATTCAAGCTTATAGCAATTAATTTCTAGTTTCTCGTCGAACTAATATATTTTCAAGAGCTCGGAGTAGCATACACCCTTCTACAGTACGCTAAATATGATATGTTTAAGATGTCATCAGTAATTAACCTATGTAAGGCTTTTTTTTTACATTTTCCATTAAAGACAGTATTTGTTTCAATGCGGCTTGGCTAAAAAGCTTTACTACTGCTCAAAACGATATGATGCTTTATTGGACACAATGACATAAAATGACACACCGAACTTAAGTTGCACAATTGGCGGCCCTAAAGATAATGTTACACTTTCTTATAAATTGTTAATTATGTTATGGTTTGAATGCGATGAGCGTTCGATAAACAGCAACAAGTGTTGGCAAAAGTTAAAGGATGTCAGCTATATCGTCTGACATTTTGTTGCTTTTCCAATAAATAATGATGATGATGATGCATCATTACGTTGACGGTGGAAAGAAATGAAACAGTTGCTCTTTTTAACCTTTAATCATGGAAGTTTGTTTTCTGTAACACGTGCACTGAAATGGGTCCAACAGAAAACTTGAAATGCCAGTGCGTTAACAAGCGTTAACAATCGTTAATGACATTGGACAAAAAACGGGAAGAATTGACCTACTCCGTAACTGAACGTTTGGTCGTTAAACTTGAAGCTACTGAGACACGTTTGCGGGGGATGGTAAAAAATAGGTTATCTTAAGAAACCAGCAATAAACAAAGGCATGTGAGACCTCATTTACATTTTAATACGTTAAATTGTAAAGGTCAACGTTACACACTATTTTTATTCAATCAGATATATAGATGAAAGTTCAGAATTTTTCTCCCAATGCTCTCAGCGTATCTATGTGATCAAATTATCTAAATCTAAAAATAAATCCGTAGAATCTGAAATACCGAAATAGCTCAACGAGTTGCGAAGCTAAAACGGCAAAGGGTGGCGTTCACTTAAGAGGGGCAAAAGATGTTTGAGTTTGGAAGCCGGATAAATTCATTGCAAGGGTGTTTCAAATATGAACAAGAGTTTCTTCGTATGCTCTTTAAGTTTTATATTTAGAATGAGAAAAAAAATTTATGTTATATGAACAGTCGGGTCGATTAACCATTTTAATAAAACGTGGTTATATATCGCCATTTAGTAGTTCTTGTTTTAGTACACCTAATAAATGAAATACCCATATTTTACTACATTATTATTTAACTACAGGACGCAGCATAAATATAAATTAGCTATCTAACGTATATATTTTTCATCACACTTGTTTGTAACTAGGTCCTTATTACAGATATTAGACATCCGTGTTTTAATTAAAATTACCGTACTTGTGTTTTATTTATGATGTCCCGATCTAGTTAGGTTTTTACCTCACTACAAGTTATATGTAAGAAGATAGACCATTTTTAATTCAACCGGGTAATACATATTCTTTTTTACAACTAACAAAAAGGTTTTATGCAGCAAAAAATAGTGCGCATATCCCTGAATGAAATATATAATTTGAACCTACTCAATGATGATGAATGTAATTAATATATCTGTTACTATTTTGCTTCGTGGTTCATTATTAATGATTTAAAATGTCCAGTTTAACTTTGAAACAGAGCAATAGTCCCTCCGCCGGGAAAAATAATCAAGGCACGAATCGCGAGTGACTAGCCTGTTGCCACCAAAATCTAGAGAGCGGCCTACGTAACTTTCATACAGTGTAACACCAAACATAGAGTTTTCTGAGAACATATTTTTTAGCCTATTATTTCCTCTTAAGTATGAGGAAAATTGAAATCGCACAAAACGCATCGCTTATTAAACCCTCGCCTTTCTTATCTGCTTTCTTGGCTCGCTTACATCTCGCGCGCCTAATACAACCTCGACTGTAAAATCAAATCTACCAAACTCGTTGTATAATATACTACTTCGTTCTAAATATAAATATAGGCAATCTGACTGGTGGTAAGTGATGATGCAGTCTAACATGGTAGCGGGCTTTAAGGGTTAAGACAGTTATAATAAATCTATACATATAACACTGAATAAAACTAGCATAATATACTTTCGCTTGCCCGCAACTTCGTCTGATTTTATTTTCTGATATGCTGTGAGATTGTTTCATTCCAGGATGCCTATCCTATGACCATCTGCATAAATGTAAGCTACAGGCAAAGTTCAAAGCAAATTAAAGTCTCTCGCCTCTGAAAACTCCAGTATTTACAAAATAAAACACTGCAAAACTTATTTTTAATAGAACTTCATAAGGTAAAAAAATATTCAAAGAATAAACAAAATGAACAATATATTTTTATGGCAATTTCACGAACCGATTAAATAAAAACAATATAAATCAATTAAATTGAAAGAGGACATAACCGATAGGTTCCAAATAAATAAATACTTCTCTACTAACTTTTATGCCATATCGTGGATGACCGATCGATATCAAAAACTGTGAAACACATAATTAAATAATTATCTGTTTCTAACCTCAAGCAGAAATATTAATTATTGTGGATAAAACTTCAAAAATTATCTTTGAATTAATGAATTGAAATTGTAAAAAAAAACATGCCCTAATTCACACGTTTGGAGATAGTATTAGTTTTTTATTCTAAAACCAAAGACCAAATAATAAATTTCACATAAATATTTGACTTTTCCGGGGATCGATCACCAGGCCTCACACTTATAAGAACAACGATAATCAGTGTACCAGGAAAGTCAAAAAAACTAATTATCGATATATTTTTTATATATCACATGATGGATAAAAACGAAACTTTGTATCCTTACAACCGTTTTGTTGTTCTGAACTTGGGCCGAATTCTCCATGGCATTGAAATTTTAATTGCATACGACCGCAAATGACTGAACCGAGGTCGTTAAATAGATAGAAAAAATAATTGCACACGAAATGCATTTCCTGACGCAATTTCAAACGCATTCATATCATATTTACGTCAAAAATTGTGGATAAGAGAGCGTTACGATTAGAATATACTCGTACGGGTGGCGTGCACTTCATACATGCACAAAAGAACTGCCTACCGTAAAATTTATTTATAACTCGTATAGGAGGATTTTTGCCGTTTTATGCAATTTTTCTGCTGTATGCATACCCTGGTAAGAAACTCAGTGCACGCCACTGCTTGTAACTACCAAAGGTATGATGCAGTCTAAGATGATACCGGGCTAAATTGTTAAGAGTTTAACCAGGTATATTAAAACCTAATCGGTTACCATCTATTCAGTCATCTCCATCTGAGATTGCAATCTAAACCTAACTAGTAGTAAAAAAAAGTTTTTTTTTTTCTAATCTGAACCTGATAGTGATACAGCGATCGTTTTTTTTATTGAAAAAGATTTTTCGCATACTAACTAAACATGGGTGGGTCCCTGGACAGTTTTTAATTCACAATAATTGGAACCGGTAACATTATGAAAATTAAGCTTCTATCCAATATGGACCCAATAGTCGAATAGTGTATATATTAATTAATAGTGTAGGTATTTTTCTAGATTTATACTTATAAAAACATATGTCTATGAGTGGGTCTTTGGATTGTTCAGTTTTAGTTAGAAATGCAATTGGATCCAATAGGTTGGGTTCTAGGTTTACTTTAATTTATAACGTTTGGGAATACAATTGACTGTCGCAGACGAAGTTGCACGGGTCATGTAGTATCTAAATAAAAAATAATTAACACATGAATTTGCAGATAAGGACAGGTGTAAAAAATACTCACGGAGAGTCGGGTCCGGGTTGAAATAGTTACATCAGGTTCTTCGGAAGCGTTGGTTTCACGGGTTCTGATCAGCTTCGCGAAGATTTTATGACTGTCCTTTCGGACAGCCTCCCAGTCGATGGAGCGAAACCGCTCCATCCTGTAAACAATTCAAACATTACTGAAAGAAATAAACTTAGTATTTATAACTATACTACTACTATATGTACTATTTATAATAAAACAAGGTAAGCGTGGATCCGTAGTGATCTGTATTTTCAATAAATAGTATATGTAACATGGAATTGGAATGGCAAAGAATTCCATGTCCTCCAAGACAAGAAAATAACATCTAGAACGAAGAACTAACTCGTACGCACAATTATCTTCTCCATTATCCACTGGGGGGCTGAAACATGGACCCTAAGATCGTTTCGGACCAATGCATCTATACTTGCAGAACTAAAAATCAAAATAAGGCTCTCTACCATCTGCATCAAGCGAATTTTATAGTACTTCGAACACATTACCAGGAAAGACGGAGATTATCCCGAAAAACTTGTAGTAACTGGCAAAGAATAAAAACAATGTGATTTTTAATCGTTATTTGTGGAATTAAAAATTAATCCCTACAAAGTAACTCATCTACTTTATTATCAAGACAATCTTAAGTAAATAATCTTGCTATACAAACATTAAACAGCATGCTATTTAGTCGCATTGTTTAGAAGTTAATAAAAAATAATTAATGATGTACAGAATTGAAATAAAATGTTTAAATATAAAACAGTTCATTGGTGGGATAACTTTTATATTAAGTGTAGAAAGTTCTTGTATTGTACGAGTATATTTTCGCACTGATAGTTTATAAGATAAGCACGTTCAAACATACAAGTCCTTCAGCTTTATAATGTTAGTCTATAAGAGGATCATAGAGATTTATCTCAATGATTATCAACTCGAAGTCTATGCATAAGAGGATTTGCTACGTAGGAGCTACGAGACTTGCAATAGATACGGATTAAATTTGTGGCGCCGCGTTGTACTTGCTTGAAGATGTGTTTGGAATATTATTACTGGCTGCGCATTTCCCTTTTTGACCGACATCTCTAGAATGTGGAAGTTCTTCATTTATAGCGTTTTTTGTATATTATGTAGCCCGATTTTCACTGTTATCTCGATTAATATACTGAGGTCACTTTGGAAGTAGTTTTTAGTACCTACTTTTAGTCGTAGGTTTAAAGGATGAAGACACTTTTACATTTCGTTTAAATGTAATGACAGATCTAACAATCATCCCTAACTATCACTCTTTTATAGTAATCAACCATTTCACCAGTTCTTAACATAGGTTTAAATAACTGTATACAAATAAGCTATTTAACTTTATAAAAAATATCGTAAGATCTTATCTAATCCATCTACCATACTAAAATAATAATATCTTAAGGGTAACATTAGAACTGGTGTTATTATGGGCGTACCCAGCCTCCGGCCTAAGTGAGATTTTTTAGGTCCGATCGTCCACAAATCGCTGTGTTTGACAAAATCCAACACACTTAGTAGGTAGTCTACACCTATAATAAAACGGGTCGGATTCTGTACATTGATGAATTTTTGATTTTTTTTTTTATTTTATGGGTTAAGGTGTGCTATAATTAATCCATTAAGCTGGCCCTCTGGCCATGAAGCCGAAGCTGTAATTTTTTTTCATTTTTGTCTGTCTGTCTGTGAGTATCTTTGCTGCCATAATTTTTTTAAGAGAGTTTATATATTTTTTGCGAGATTTCCAGGGAGGGGGCAGCTGGCCTCCTATGCCTCCCCCTGGGTACGCCCATGGGTGTTAAGATGAATGGGAAAAAAGGGAATTTTTACAAGCTCTAACCCCGCTTGCTGTAAGCAACCTTCTCTTTATGACGCTTTAGTGTAATATTGTACGTTTTTATGAATTTATTATGTACGTAGATTTTTGTAATATCATTTACCTAATTATACAGGTATATCAATTTACTTTTTGTTTTAAAGAACAAAGGAAAATAATTGGTTTAAGTAATGAATCTCGGAAGTTGGTAAATAAGCCCGCCCTTGCGTTTAAAATTATTTATCCTGGTTTATCAGACAAAATAATTTAAATAATATATTAAAACAAAAAGTTGTTTGTTTGTGAGAATGTGTGGGTGTGTGGGTGTGTGGGTGTGTGCGTATGTGTGTGTGTGTGAATTTATATGTGTGTGTATGAGTGAGTGCGGGTGTGTCTGCACTGTGGGAGTAGTTTACTTCGAGTAAAGCCTCAATCTCTACATAGTTAAATTTTATGACCCACTAAGTCACACATATTGTAAGTGTGTGTTAGTGTAAATTAAATGAATATATTTTTAACAGACTATTTATCTTCTTGTATGTAAACTGATTGTTTACTGCTTCGTAGCAAATTTGGTTTTTACAATATTTGTTTAAATATTTATAGTTACTGCTTTATACCTCTTTAGTATTAGTTTTAATATATTTAGCTTTTTCAAACTCAGGTAGTTGTTTATGGAGTACAGTTCTTGTGTGGGAAATTGATAAGGTTTGCAGTACATAACTTTTAGTAACGCGTTGGCTACGTTCTAATTGTAGAATGTAATATAGTCTTGTTGAACATAAAATCATTTCTAACTAGAAGTATTTATGTGGACAAGATGTTACCAGACTAAACGGTTAAGAAAAATTACTAAAAAATAGATTTTTTTCCTAATGATATTCGGTAGTTTATTATAAATTATGATAGATCTGAAATATGGACTACTTCGACCAACTATTTAAAGTTTATACCAAGAAAGTGCAGGCTTGGTTTTATGTCGGGCGCTTGTCATGTTTTTATACAGGTGCTTATTTTTAAATTAAAATTACTCAACGCTTGTATAAAAAGTTCTTGGAAAGCGGAGATATATGTGGATCTCATTATGAAGCAATGTGGTTTAACTAAACGCGCGATTTAAATTAATCCTTTATACTGTAATTACCACTACGCTCTCCTAAATTAAGATTTGATTAACTTTGATCATTTTATCACGGAGGCATAACAGACAACCCAATAACAGAGCAAATGTGTTTTGCATTATAGAGCCAAACATTTTATATTTTTGTAACAAACGCTAACAAAACATTGTTTGTGTAAGCATTTGGAAGTCAGGTTCATATGAGAAGCAGAAACAACTGAATGTACCATCGCTTTGAGTGTACAAACAAAATATATACACATTTGACTTAGAAGTGGCTTTTTAAAACTCTTTTAATTATTATAAATAACTAGCTGACCCGTGCAACTTCATCTGCACCAAATCGGTTATTACCGAAAAACACGAATAAAATTACATTTACTAAAAATGAATTCTAACTAGATCGATTTATGGCCCCCGAAACCCCCTGTATACTAAATTTCATGAAAATCGTTGGAGCCGATTCCGATATTCCAATTATATATATACAAGAATTGCTCGTTTAAATATATTTATTTATTCATAAGACACGCCAGCTAAAAATTGTAACTACATTCATAAAAAAAAATTATGTGTTAGAATTACAAATTATGTCTAGTGCCATTTCAATAATCAATTATAGGTGTATAGCATTTTCTTTGTTATCTCCGGTGGCCACAATGAAAAAAAAAAATTCAAACTTAAATAAGTATTTAACTAAAGATTATTAAAAATTAAGCTACTATAACAGAATTAAGCTGATAAGACTAAAAAACCATAATGTTTCAAAGTTGTGTTAATTCTAATAATTCGCACTTGGCCTGAGTGGCGGACTATGGCCTTAACCCTCCTCATACAGAGGGGACACCCGTGCCCTGTAGTGGCCGATGATGACGATGTTTTAAAAAAAACATTAGTTCATTGTATCCGAGATTCGCCATAATAACTTTAATAGCGCGGGGAAAATACTAAAATCATGTTGATGTGATGTACGCACCTCGGTACGCCATCCGTTTTACATTGAGTCCATTAATTACTGAGTATCTCTAAAGGTCCAAGTTGTAAATACAGGACCTAGATCTCATACATTATTTTATCTATCTTTGCCACTTATCTTATACTATTTTATATAATATATAAAGCTCAAGTGTTTGTTTGCCTGTTTACTTGCATTGCACTTGAATGCGATGATCTCAGAAACTACTGGTACGATTTGAAAAATTATTTTAATGTTGGATAGCCAATTTATCAGAAAAAACTATGGGCTATTGGTATGGGTAACATCACGCTAAGACATAGCACCAATAAAGAATTTTTATAATCGGGGTATTTTCTTCTTTTTGAGAGCTTCCGCTGGGTGCGCTTCGTAAACGGTTAAAGTTGCGATAAAATCATGTAATTTGTAATTTAGTAAAGTTGTTCCTTTAATTGGGTTCACTGAAATAAAACAAAACCTTAAGGTCTAGCGACAAGAACCAGCAATGAACTCTCCCAACATTGCGAATTTATGCACTACTCCTTTTAATCAGCGAGCACTATGTCAATAAAATTAATAGTTGGAAAAAACTAAAAACACGCTTGGTATAAAAAGACAAACTAGCTTTTCATCTAGTTTATTTATAGATGCGTCATTTTTAGTTTTTCCTAAATAATAATTATTTTTTACAGCAAAGTTAATCTAAATTCACCACCAAATCTGGTAATATTAGATAAATCGGCTAAAGACAATTTTTGTTGGCAATTAAAATTAGCATCTTTCCTGCCTTATCAACTATAGATGATAATTGTATAAATTAACATATTGATGATACAAATTTGATTTTAATTGAAAAATCTTATTAAACTAGTGTCAAGTTGTCATCGTCCCTCGATATTTTTACAAAGTTTGAACGAAATCAGACCGTTTGAAGGAGGGCAAAATCAAGTGCAAATGAGTCGTTTACAAACACACAAGAATACAAAAGAAACATACAGGTTAATCTAATATAAAGCAAGAAAAATGGTGGTCAGGCATTATTTAAACTTCGGTAGGTACTACATTCCAATCACTTTTTAAGGACAGACTTTTTACAGATGAGTCGACCCAAAATGCATTTAGTTTCATTTCGTAGTTTGCAATAGTCAAACGTGCAGAAAAAGTTTTCCACCAACTAGAATGATCTGAACCAGATTCGTATCGGGCATGTTTACAAAGTTGGTTGTAACATTTAATCAGTGCAGCAACTGCAAACAATAGTTTACTCATGACCAAAGAATAGATTAGTGTCTGCATAACTTATTGTTCGGGCGATTGTTTCGCTGTTTCATGGAATTTCTACTATTGCGGCGTATTCCAGGAAATTGCGAATTCGATCGAAGTTATACCACACAATTAGCTTTATAAGTTTAACGATACTATATCCGACGGACAAATAGGTAGGATAGATATGAATAATATGATCTAAGGAAATCTAACTTTTGATAAACTAAACTGTTTTTAGTTATGTTTATCTGCTGAAGTTAATAAAAAAACTGGCGTAGGTTTATTACTTCAAAAGAAATATTGGAATAAATTGATAAAAATTATGATAATGATAATGTTATTATGGTAATCCTTAATTATTTTAAGTTAGCTAAATAGTGTATTGGCTTTTGTTAAAAAATAAAGTAGTAGGTGCTTGTTACACAGTTTTTTTTAATTATTTTCCAGGAAGATGAAGAAAAGTTGGTAAAAAAGAATTTTATATTTTAAATTATATAATTTGAAAAATGTTTCTTATCCAACTATAATAGTCAAAAATAATAAACTTGTTTTTTTTGCCGTTAGTTTACTTAATGGCAACGTTTTACACGTGGCACCGCGGGGAAATTTAAAGTAAGATATTTTGCAATAAGATAACTAGTATACGAGATAGATAGAAACGAGAAATAAAAATGTTCAGCGATTGTTTTACAAAAAAAATTGTAATCAACCTAATGTGCAAAAGTAAATATAACTGTCAGCATTAGGAATTCCAAAGACATTCTCTCATAACTGACAAAGAAGTTGGAAAACATTTTGAACAAGAACCCCGGCAGCAGTTTAAAACTTTATGTCAATGTAATAGTTTAACTTAAGCGTGAACTCTCGCCTGAGGCAGTATGCGCAAATATAGCACTTAGTTTAATTTCTACTACCGCTGACCTCAGTAGACGTGAGAAGTTAATTTTCAATCTGGAAAACATCATAAGTGATGTATACCTGCTACGAGTAACACCTTAATTACAACGGTAATTTGTTAGTGCAACTCTTATGTAAAAAATATCATCATTGTTTTTTCCTACTCTGAATGGTAACCATGCATCTTTTTATTAAACGACTGTAAAAAGCTGCATGCATGCAAAGCTTTATTAATTTTTACGTAAATTTCACCACCTTTCAGTTTTCATCTAGGTGCCTAAATGTTATGAATTCTCATAAGTAACCCTATACCAAACTTTCATCCGCTTTTCCAGGACTCACCGCACCGCATCACCCACTCGTACTATTCGGTTTGGTTCGGTTAGGTACGATCGGTCCTTCTTTCTGACTTCTCCGATGGGCAAATTTCTAAACAGGACCATAATTTAAAAAGAAAATTTGATTAAACTAAATTCACTTGTATTGTCTTATGTAAAGCGACCGAGAACTACTGAAGTACATCGTATTTCCAGATTGGCTTTTTATTCTTATTTAATGGTAATCACACCCCTATAGGAGCAAGATAATAGACTAATTACAATGCTAATCTAACCATCTCGTCCTAAGCCTAGCATTTTGAAACTAATTTATACAGCAGTCTAGCTTCAGGCAAAAGGGTTCATATGAAGTATGTAAAATGTGTTTATATAGCCAATTTAGGAAAAAAACACTGCAGTTACTAAACACTGCAGTAAACCTTTGCATCATATGAAATGCCCACTAAAATTTATGGAGGTGTTTTTCTTCCACCAGATGGCTAAAATGCGTGAAATGCGATAATTTTGTCGATCCATTTTTAAACATCATAGGAGATACGGTAAAAGAGCTAAGACCGCAGCATGGTGAGCTTTAGCTACTATTACGCAGTAAATAAATACTATTATAAAGTAAGTGATAATAACTGGTACCGACGGATTAACGTGCTCCCCGAGGAGAACTCTGGGCTGGTACAAAAAAAAAACAACATGGTAACCATTAGACCAACCGCTAACTAACTTCTAACCGCGAAAGACGAGAAAATGGTAAACATGATAACCTCGTAGCGCGCATGTTAGGTGTATGCAGGACGCGTTGATTCAATAAAGTTGAGTTCCACTCATAACTTAATCAGTAGCTTCTTAAGAATTAAGTATGAAAGCAGTTATAACTATAACCTTACAATAATGGAAAATTAATTTATGAACGATAAACACTTAGATCCTTTAATACTCTCATTTAAATAGTTATAGAATTTCATTTGATAAAGTCCTTTTAAATAGCAAGAGTGCACTCACTTTATCACAATGATTTTACTTATTTGTAAAGGAGAAAAATTCTTCAAACGCTATTGGATCTGCTATTGAGGTAACTTTTACATGCTCTTGTTTGTTCATCCGAGCTCTCGAGTCACGTTATCTGTCCCATTGAATGGACTTTGTAAACTGTCTACATATTTTTCAATACTTTTGCTCGCGAAAGTGGCTCTTATTCTTTTTATATTTCCACTGTTGCCCGCGAGTCGTTCGTAGAATTTCTGTTTTGTTACGTTTCATAATATTTTCGAATTTACAAGTGAAAAGCGGGTGTTTGAAAAAGTGCTATGTTTCTTGTCTATTTGTGTTACATTTGATTCAAATTTGTATGTCCAGGATATTAGGAATCTCATCAAAATTTTTGATGTGAATAAGATTTTTGGTATAAAGTAAATTTTTTTTACATTCTGTAATGCGAGTAAGGCCTTCCTGCGAAAAGATGTAGCCAGCAAAGTTTTTAATGAGTTTTTCTCAGCACTTAATTATGTACTGTGGTGGATTTGCAGTGTGCGAGTCAGACTTAATTCGTTCTTAGAATTTTTATTGATGGATCTCTTTAAATACATACTTCTTGACATTCACTTTAATTAGTAGAAATGAGATAGGTAAAAAATCAGGGTCATTATGTTATACCCGACAGCCTTTGTACTATGCTTCTACTAGAATTCAAAACTGTGACTAACGATACTATAGAATTTGGTCTGAACTTTAAATTTAGACTACCAGTGACCCCACTATAGCTTATAGTAATTAAATCCGGTCCGTAATTTTTACCATTTGAAATACCGGACCCAGCCGGGTTATCACTGTAACTTTATTTTAATAAAGTTTTAAGGTTATCACACACACATTTTGTATTACATGAGCTTGCCAAAAGATATGTATTGCTCACAACTTAAGCCGTTCTATCTTTAGTATGTAACTTTATACTGCTACTTGCACGAATCGCAATCTTAACGTTTCGCCCAGGGACAAGCCAGTGAGCCGCAGTCACCGCGCTTCAGTGTTCTGTTGTTGTTATGTACAGTACATACACTCTAATTGGGCCTTCACGTTTATGTAACAGGACTTGCTCAAACAGGTATGTCTTGTGATGGTTGAACGGATGACGCCTACTTAAAAGTTAAGGCGTAGACAGGTTTGAAAGCGAGCGATCTATCAAGACTCTTTTGATTGAGACATACAAATTTGAATGCCATCGCTATGGAGGCAGATTGGACCCCTTAGTGTAGCCTCAGTTTAGAGACTGTACGTTTAAACCGTCACCGTGGAGTTGTTCGCAAACCGTCGCGTCACTTACATTTCCGTGTAGTCTAAAAGGCTCGTTAAAAAGGGTTACTTGTAGGACACTATCCAAAGAAAGTGTGACTAATATTCGATTTAGAGATATGAGCACATTTTTAAAAAACTTAATGTAAAAATTTATAACCCTTACTAACTGTAACAATTTGAAATCACATTTACGCGCGTTAATATGTATGTATATGAGAACATGTGTGTGAAATAATCCGTGACCCATTTAAAAAATGCTGCGAGTCGAGCCGGCGTTTGTCATCGCGACGCGTAGTGCGTCGAGTAGATAGCTCACGATTATTTTTGAGTTTGTTTATTTCAAAACCTCTATTAAATAATAAATCTTAGGGATGAATGCCTACTTAACCGACGTGCCCTGCGGTTTGCCTGCGCAATTTACGGTACGAAGCAAACTGCTAAGTAATAGCTAAGTAGTCTTCAACCTTCCTCAATAAATCAGATACGTAACATTATATTTTTTTTCAATCCTACTGACTTCTTTCTTCTGAGGTTTGGGCTGTTAATATATCTGTTCTTGTCCTTGGAGCTTTAGTTACTTAGTTACCCACTATGGAAAGCATTGCCTGTCGTACATGACCGTCCCGGGGACTCACCCGTTTCGCCTTACTTAAAATAGTTCTAATTAATTTCTTCTTTTATGAAATTAAAGCTAATCATTTGTGGTTTAATAGCAGAACCGCATATTAGTCGTAAGCATCGTTGACCCAAGTCAGTAAATTCGGTATCCATCAGTCTCAGCTCCTCTCCTCAACAAAGGGAAGTAATCGTTAACGGAAAATGCTGAAAGTTACCCAAGATTTTTTTTTCAGTCATTTAGGTCCTCTCAATGTGGCAACACCTTACTTATTCAGAATCGTAAATACTTAAGTGAGGGGTTCGCTGCTGTTCGCTAAGGAAAAATAAATTTGGTCACAAATTTCGTGCAGATATGATGAATGTATTTAGAGATTGATAGGAAGATTGAACTCTTCAGCGGACAGCAGCATATCCCGCGTATAATATCAGTTCTGTTCGACAGAACAATACAACCTATCCAGTAAAAACATTTTCAAAACCCGCTTTTTTGATACGATACATATTGTATGGTCCATTCAGGCATACGTTCTTTTTATATAAAGATCTTCCGCAGTCCCTCATAAGAATGGAAAAATAAATCAGTAAATAAATAGTTACGGTATAAATTCATTCCAGCTCCTCTTAGGAAAAAGGGGTAACAGTCTTACATCATCTACAGCAATATCCATACATATTTTATTAATAATTTCCGCAGCCAAAGCGTAAAAGCAATTTGTCGCCTGCACGTTGAATGCCCCGGCTCCAATAAGCATTATAAATTTATATGGGTTTGTATGGGTGACATGACCTTGAATTCGACCCTTTCTTCTTAATGCTATGAAGAGCACGTTACGCCGTCAGAATTTAATGGTCGGCTCAGCTTAAAGCTTCTGCTAATTGTATTGGAGGGCATGGTGACATACAAAAGAATATCTGGCTAAGTTTGTTTAACGGTATCATCTTAAGACAAGAAACGTTAGGAATAGAAAGTTTGGTTTGAAGTTATCAACACGCAAGAGATGTGGCACAAGTTAGCAACTTCCTTTTAGTTTGACGTTATCTTTTTTTTGTTAACACGTTTTAGTACCTACCACTGCACTTTATCTTAGCAGAAAAACTTACATTGGGCAGCCCCCTCATCAGTAACTTTTCATGTCATCTCCATTCCAAGACTCTTTTAACTAAAAAACCGCCGTTATCGTTTATGTATTTTGTGTGAATTCGAGAATTGGCAACTCGCGAACACTTTTATTAAATCGGATAACATCCTGATATAAATTCCTTCTATGAGATGAACCCTGTTCACAGAAACGGGTCTTTAATTAGACTAATGACGATGATGAGTTATCTGTAATAATTGAATGTTTGTCGTCTAATAGATTGTCTTGTTTAGTATAGTCTGGCTTCGGCCGTGGCTAGCCTACCCTAACTACAAAGAATTGCCGCTAAGTGTCTGGTTTGAGTTTAATATAACTGTTGAACAAGGGTTCACCTTATAAGGGTAAGGTAAGCACGCTACCGTCTTACAATGCATCATGGCTAATCTCCAAGTGAGATAGTCTAGACCTACCTTGAAAATCTTCAAGTTGCGATATTGGCGTCGGTACGGCACATTCGATGTGTATTTTTTCCGATACTTCAGAATAAACGACAGAAACAAACGTATGTAAATTATTATAAGTTTAGATTACAAACCATTTGACAAAAGTACATTTTTCATAAAGAGTCGCAATGAATTTAAATTTCATCACAAACAAATAAAACATACGGACACACGTCCCGATTCGGTGCTGTCGGTCATGTGCGAAAATAAGTACTTAATATTTAATCCGATACATTATATTTGTTCTGAAGTAGGTTAGAATTTTGAATTTGAATAGGGCCTTATCAACCGTCAACTGAGCTAGTTGAAAGTAACAACCTTTCTGCAGGAAAACTGACGGTTTCCACGTGATAAGTGAAAAACCATAATAAACGTAGACGAAGAACGCGGGCAGTTGCTAGTGTTATAATAATTATTAACGGCTATTAGCTAACAGCTCACGGCTAGTGGATCTGCAAGATCTAAAAGTACCTATCAAGAATTTGACTATTAAATGCACAATTTATTTGATATCTTGCTGATAGTTCCAGAGATAAACACGTAACAGACAGTTCAGATATTAATAGTATAAACAGAATAGAACTATAACTTTAATAAATTTGTACAACAGACATCTCTAATATCCATTCCATTTAGTTTTCATTATATTTAAAATATTTCATAATATCTATCGGTTCAGACTTTCAATTCAGTACAAAGTCAGTTTGAAAAAATTGTTCAGCGAAAAACAATTATTTACGAATGTGAAGATACTACACTGATTTTAATTGATTCCCGTTTAACTGCGGCAGAGGAGTGTTAGTAAATGCCGGGTCACATACATATAAGTAAGTACACTTTGCGTATTTCCAATTTTGGGGGCACTTCGATGAATTAAAAGAAAATGCAGGTTGCTCGGCGTAGTAAAACAGTTTTGATGCTTTTTGCCTTTTTCTTTTTTTATGGTTATAAGACCAGCATGTAGATAATACTATTCTAGACTACTCTTTTTTCCTACAAATCCACAAGAGAATTTCACTTAAAATTGTTTATTGATTTATAGGCAATAAATATTGAAATGTCATTGTTTTATTTATCAGAAACTCGAAACCAATAGAAACAACTCGGTCTGCGTAAAAAGGAAAGTCTAGAATTATTTTTGATATTATATTTCAAAAAAACTAGTTTTTACTTAAAGTTTAATATTATAAACTTTAGGTAAATGCGTCAAACGATTTTTCAATAACATTTTGTTGTTTAGGTAGGCGCAAGGTAGTGAATGCTTTCAGCAAAGCAAAGCAAAGCCTTTTGTTACTAGAGCTGAGGCACTGTCGTCCTGAAACACAGGATATCCTTTTGCTCAAGCTGCAATGTCCTCATTAGGGTATACTAAATGTACTTCAATCCTGTTTAATTTGCAGCTTAGCATAGTGCTTGTAGTTTGTATTCATCGGGTTGGACTATAAAACTACTATCATCCTTTAAAATTCATTTTGAATCACTCTTACTGAAACTACAAAAATAAAAGGTAATAATAGTATACGTCAAATTTATACGTTGTGTTGTTATACTTTTCTTTTTGTTCTATGTAATTTTTGTAATGTGCAATAAAAGTATATTCATTCATTCATTCATAAATGACCAACTAGAACCCGGTGGACATGAAAATACATTTTAAGATAACTATGTTATCGAATATGGTTTTCTTAGATAAAAGAAAATCACCAGATGACAAGAGACACTTACAAGAGGATATCATGTTATTCGAAAAAGTAGGGGAGACAAGGGCTTGTTACAACAATTTTGTTTCGATTTTGAACCCAACGTGATCTTTTAGATATCACCTACGATGTAAGCACAGCCAGTACAGAGCGGAAGGCCACCGTGACCGATTTTCAGCCGATTATTCGTAAAATTTGATTTCAAGTTGTAACTTACCCCAAAAGAGGGTAGCTTGTAGCAAGCAACTTTGCACAAAAAGTGCGATAAATACTAATTGATTATAGATTCAGGAAAAAATATTGTAGACTTATATTTCCAAATACATAGTTTAGTCACCCCATTGAAAAAAGAGAAAAATGTTACAACTAGCCCCACTCTCCTCTGCTGGGCCCTTAAAGGAATTAAGCAAACTAATTCAAAATTTGAAAAAGAAGAATAGCAATTTAACTAATATGACTTCAATCGCTAAGTTGATATTTTCCCTTAAATTTGATCCTTAGATAAGCTTCATTAAATATTATGTTACAAAGACATATAAAGATCTTATAGACAAGCTCAGATTGAAATTAATAGACGGTATTAGTAAACCGAGCTAGCAACTTACCTATAGACCTACAAATTTACCTAGGTGTAATAATAATATTACAATGGTTAACGTGATTAAGTTGCGATTGCGTTATGATATGGCGGTGAGCCACTTAATGATTCAGTTCAATGTTGCCATGTCTATTAAGTTTAATGTTTAATTATACCTTACCTACTTGGTATCGTAAAACTTGAGTTATTTATTTCAAAAAGAGTTTCATTTATACAATATTTGTATAATATTGTACTTTGTATTGTATATACAATTCAAAGTACACACACACACAAACCTAAGGGGCCAGAAATCAACCAAGTGAAACTAGTGAATCTGTTTTTAATCCCAAATGTTCCTAATTACGAACCTGACGTCTCCAGACTCTGTCCAATACCGAATAAAGGAACCTTAAATCACGTAAACATTGCCAATCGAAAATGTCACTCCCCGTGCAATACTTCCATGTTGCCTTATTTTATATACTTTTAATTCCCTGTAAAAAATGACAGCATAGTGGCTTAACAGCAGTACTATATATTAGTCGAAAGCGCTGCGTAAGCAACGTTTATCCAAGCCAGTAAATGGATGGGTTAAACGTTGACATTGTCTTTTGAAGTTTGAAAGATAAGCATTCATAAGTCCCAAATACTATCAGTAACAAATAATAGCAATCGTTAAAGGAAGTAGGGAAATCGCTGATTCGTACGCTAAAGGTTAAAAGAGAAAATTAATGCATAAGCTGGTACAGATAATCAGTCACAGTTACTTTAGAAGCACAAAACTGAAATTTAAAAATATAATCCTATTATTAACTACGTTCTAGGACATCCAAAAATTTAATATCACCTTGGAGATACTATAATAGTTTGTCTAGGTGCGCGCCATTTTTTAGCATTGCAAAAAGTTATGATCCCAATATTTATATATCGTTGGCAACCACCTTAAAGGTCACAATAAATAAATAAGTATAAATATTATTATTACTTAAGCTGCGCTTAATGTCTTTTCATATCTGATTTTTATTTATATTTTTTTATTTGTTAGATATTTTATTGGGATTACTTTTGCAAGTTTTGTTTGTTGATTGATTTTGAACAAAAATTTCTAAGTCGATACCACACATCGACATTGTTATCGTAAAAAAAATGCACTGGTGTGGAAATTACCCTCATAAAGTAATAGTTGCATAAATAGCTATTAAGACTTAAACTGAATTATGTTATTAAATATTCAAGAATCTACCTTAAAGCGCCAAGCCAGGCACGATTAATCTCATATATCGTGGCTGTAAATTCCTGTCACTACTGACGCCTATCGATGACCATCAACGAGTAGCAGCTCGTTTGTTGTCATCGATAGCACTAAATGACGTTAAGGTACGTGTCGAATGATCGCAACGCACGCATGGCATCCGATGATTTTGGTTTGAAGTGCTGCTGTAGGCCACATTGAGCTTTAGTATTTGTGCGTTTTGTGTAAAGAAATGCGCTAACGTCACGCGGATAGCAAAGATCCTTATTTATTACAATGAAAAAGAAAAAAGAAATACTCTGTGTAAGTTTTAATGTTATATGAAACACAGCGAGCGCATGTAATCGGCAATACTGTTCAATACGATGCGGTTAGTTTGAGCCCGTCGACGCGTAGCTTAAGCCGTTTCGTTGTGCAAAGGATTTGTTAACGTCACAAGCTACCAGTCACGATATAAAGCTATGAGCCAAATTTATTGATTTCAGATTTAGAATTTTGACACTACGTGCGATATCGTTATCACTTTAGTTTGTCAATGACATCACTGCGGATGCAGCAAGGGTGTCGCTGAAACTGATCGATGCTGCTCCAATTCGATTAGCTTGTCTGAATCTCTGAGCTCATATCTCGCACTGCACTAAACTAACAAGCGAGTGAAGCAGAATAAGTTGTATTAAGTATATTTTTATATATAAAATGTTGGTAAATCTATCATTTATACATTTATTTAATACATTACATACATTTATTTGTTTTAAGTGGAGTGTAGATTGAGTGTAGATCTGACATATCCATCTTATAAGACGGATATGTCAAAAAGTGTCCGGCTGTAAACAACAATTTACTATTTAAAAACTCTGCAAAGTAGCGCAATTGAAATCTAGATATGAGTCCATGTAAATGTGCTGAATTTTTCGAAGTAGATGAAACTGCAATATATAAAATTTTAACTATTTAAGTAGTAACAAATAATTTATAATATAAGTCTGCTAAAATTACTTTTTCGGGATTTCATATTCTTCATTGTCGTAAAACTTCAAAAGTTAGTGAAGTGAAAACTTCTCCAAGTTAACTCACTCGCTACCGGAGTTGGCGGACACTTTTAATACACAGAGATGGTCCTTTTAGTCCTACCTTCAATACTTCGGACGATATGGGCGAATACATGGCTTTTTCAGTAAAATTAACGAAATTGAGTTATACTATAGTATAGTCGAGGTCAGTGATGAGTGTAAATCTGAGGTAAAAACTAAGGCGAAGACTTATTTTTCACTGATATATTTTAACGACTGACAGCTAATCTCATCAAATGATAATAAGAATACTCTAGCATTATTAAAATCTCATTGATTTATATGCCATATCGGATAATCTAGATTATTAGTGATCGATAACTGATTACAATCTAATATAAGTGCTGCTTTTTATTAAAACAATTGACGGGGCAAGCGGATGGCCCGCCTGATATAAAGTGGAAATCTATCGCCTATAAACAGAGCAAGACCTGTATCTATCAATCTGAGGCGTAGTTGTTAAACCTTATGTGCTTGTAATTACACTGGCAACCACGAACCACGCCCTTCAGGCCGGAACACAAATATGCTATTTGGTAGCAGAAAATAACATGGCGGTAGTTAGAAGTGCTTTCACTGACGAGCTCCGTCATGAAAAGCTTAGCTCTACAACTACTGCTATGATACATATAGTTTGTTCATTGCATGACATGAATGATAAATGACAATATGTCTTGTGATTGTCATTCACAACAGATGCAGATTTCGCAAGATATCTGGGCATTTACGCGGTGTCAACATCTATTGTTTACGGTTGTATAGGCTAGTGATTGATAAGATCTGTTATCATAATTGAATTTCCATTTCAATAGCTAAGTTGGCACTTACTTAGCTGATTGTATTTGGCTTTCAATAGCTTACTGGCTATACCTACTTGGCTAATGAAATACAGCTACAGCTATAAGTGTTAATAAATTATCCTTGTCGGTTTATTCATCGTACGTTCGAGGACACTGGACGAAGTACTCAAGGCACTTGCTCCATAGCTTCTGAACTTACCATCATCATCATACTCAGTCTTTTAATGCCCTTTGCTGGATCCAGGCTCGTTTCTCATAGAAGCTAAGAAGGAGAAGAGTGATAAGAGATTACCGTCCCCACGCTGCTTACTTATTAACGAATACTATTCATACATTTATGTATAAAGCATAATAATATAAATCTATCTAAGACAGGTGTCTTGCAATTATAGTAAAATTTAAATTGACATTGAATAATTATTTTTTTTTTGCGTTACTTGCGTCAATTAATGATATTTCATTTTTTTTAAACAAAGCTCGACTTGGTGGGACACTGCCGTGCCCCGTCCAAAAACAAAATTTGTTTCTTTTTTTAGCGTATTACATACTATCTACTATCCGCTAGTATCAAATAGAAATAAAAATAATACGCTTAAAAGCTATTTGTTCCTTTAACAACGCGAGACGAGAAACACTAGGTACTATACCAGTAAAATACTTTAGAAGTATTCTATGGTCTAGAAACTAACTAATTAAAAATGTTGTTAGAATACCTACTTAATTGTTCACTTGGATGTTCTTGAAGTTTACTTGTGTGCAATTGTTTGAATTGCAGCTCGCCTCAAACTAAAATCCACGCGTAGTATGGAAAATACTTTTACGTTTTTATCGTAACGTAAGTTGTTGACTGGTACGTTTTATTTTCATACGACTGTGGGTTCGATTCTTATAACTGAAAAATATTTGTGTGATGAACATGAATGTTTTTCAGTATCTGAATATTTATCAGTATATTACAAGTATTTATGTATATTATTTATAAAAAATATTCATCAGTCATCTTAGTAGCCCATAATACAAGCTACGCTTACTTTAAGGCTAGATGGTGATGTATTATCATGGTATGTTTATTTATTTATAAAATTCACAATTGATGGAGACTATTTATATGCAAAATTCCAAGATCAAGACAAGTAAAGCCTTGCATAAGTAACTAATGCAGTACTTTTAAAACCCACTGGTAACTTTTACCTGCAGCTTTTCCGGTATGAATACTATAAATAGTCTATCTTCAAGAGCGGTTCAGTGGTGGAACCAAACAGGTAGCAAGAAATCAGACTGCCATCTGTAATTTTAATTTCAATTTTACACCAGGCTGAATTTGGTGTGAGATTTACGTCTGTTTGAGGAGCCATGTTTTGTGTGGTAATACAAAACATGGCTCCACAAACAGACGCAATCATCACACTCGATGCTATGGTCCAAAACAAAAGAAGAAACACACGAAGGAGGCCGTACCAGACCTCAACCCACGATTAACAATAAAATTACTGCAACTAAATCGGTCTAAACTAAAGACAGTTGTAGGTATGATAACAGGGCACTGCCCACTAAACAAACACCTCTCCATTTTAGGTATAACTGACAGCCCTCTCTGCAGAGCATGCATGGAGACGGAAAAAACACCGATACACGTAATGCTCCAATGCAATGGAGTAGCAGAACAACGCGCAGCACACCTTGGCTCCTCAGCAACACTCCATGAAGCACTTGGCGACCTGGGCGGCCTGCTAAGTTTCTGGAGCGAGCTCGGCTGGCTGGAATGATTCAGCGGGGAGCCGCATCAGTGGCCACACGTACAACGGACGGTCCCAGACCAACCAAGTGCGGAAAAGGCCCAGGAACAGAAGAAGAAGAAGAAGAAGAAGAAGGAGGATGCTTCCGGTGCCACTGATGCTCACGGTGTTTCGCTGTTCTGCGGTAGAACGGGGAAGGAGGAACAACATTGTGAAGTTCCTGAGCACACTCACCGAAGTATATCCGGTAATAAACCGATAAACAGACATCAGTGAGAACCCTAATTCCTAGCTTTAGTTTTAAGAATACTTCTCGTATCTTAGTTATCACCGTAATTTGACGTATCAAATGTTAATATAATTATGATTTGAATTATTATTTAATTTAATCACTACCAGCAATTGCTGTTCACTTTTTTCTGTTTAAAATTTCATCACATACACATTTTCCCTGATCCATGATGTCGCATCGCCCGCCTGCCCTGTATTATCATTGATGTTTTCGATTAGCATTCTGTGTATGATTTTAAATATCATATTATTTTAAATATCTATATAATCTTATAAAAAAAAGAATGGGGCTATCAAATACTTTAAAAGAAAAACAGGATATTTTGGGCGGATTTTTACAATACAACTTCTATCAAAACTGGTTCATATTTTTCGCTTTACAAACTACAGACTTTATATTAGACGGGATGTACCGAAAAACAAAATGCAATTACACAAAAGTTCAAAGTCGAGTCGAGCTTTATCCCGTCTGTATGATTTGCAAATATGAACTAAAAGGTTTGGAATTTCCGTTTCATAAAACTTGTTTGAAATTGGCATGATCTATTTCAATTTTCAGAACCAGGAGTTTTGAATAAGTAAACAAGAGTAGTCGCTGCATTAAGCAATAGTTTAATCCGCTTTGGGCGCTATGAGCATTATTCACGAAAATTGCTATTGATATTAGCTAAAAGAACTATCATACACAAAGCTTGAAGCAAACATCGAAATATCTCATATTGTACGTCTCACGTTGTCAAATAAACTGATACCCTTTGTACAAAAATGTGCAGACAATTTTCTCATTGTTCTATCAATAAAAAAAATTACTGTTTCTATTTTTTTATAGTACTTATATGCCATAATGTTTTTATTATAGTAACATACTGAAAAATGGTTTTTAACCTCTTATATATGCAATCACGATAGAGTAATAGAAGATGGTCGCCACTACAAAATGGGGAATTAAATTTTTTTCGCGCAACTCCTCCCTCGATATGGTTATCAAATTATATGCAAAAAATAAATGGTTTAAATTTTGTAGTTTACCACACTGTGTATTTCAAACACCGTTTCGTCAGTGATTTTAAGGCAAATAATTGTATAAGCTTGTTATCACTGCAGCTAAGAGTGTGATATATCTGTATTCCAATATAATCCTTTGACTCGCTTTGACAAGGATATTCGTGTTTATGTTGCAGCATAGAATAGCGCGTCGTCCAGACTTTAATGACCAGACTACCTTTGTAACCGAATCTGCCACATGTGTTTGATATTCAATAACTCTGTTGCCCTAGTAGCGACGTAAATTATTGCATGTTGAAACTAATATTTTGTACGAATTTTAACATGTAACTTCCTGAAATATTTAGTGACATTAAAAGGGGTGTTTTATAAAACAAATGCAGTTTCCGGCAAAAGTGGAAACGGAGGTTTTTAAGTCTTATTAGATAAAAGTATATTAACTACCAATGATTAATAATAAATCGTAATATCTTTACAGTAGTAACAATACCTAACTATTTTAACTTCAATTATATTTGCAATAATGACCAAAAAATATATGCAAAAAATATTTCTCTTTCCATCCAGTACTACTCCTTAAAAATAGTTACTAGAATAATAATAGAGCTTTTTGCGACAGAGTTCGTCGGGGAAAGTATAAAGTTAACTTCAAACAAAGAATAATTGCTACTGAAAATATTTCCTTCTCCACCCAGTAACTACTAGGTACCTAAGTTAACTTGAAATAATGAATAATTTCAATAATTACCTATTGCAAAAAGTATATCCTTCTCCATCGCCGTCTGCATTGGCATAGTGACCAAAGAACAATGTTAATAATCAATCTTCGAGTATCACATAATAATGTTACCCATGCCATAGCCATCCTTATCAACAGAACTCCTTTGTGGGGTTGAATATACGCTTTTACAACATTTTTCCTAAGGTAATTCTGGACCTACCGTTGCATACACTTCAAAAATGTGTAAAAACACATCTAATACAGAAATACCTACATTTTATGAAATTTTTTAATTGCAAGGTAGATTGGTAGCAGCCAGCTTCGCTCTCATCTCCCGCAAGATAGAAAAATGATTGTAAATGTTGATGTTGGAAAAGAGCAACTACTGACTTTCTTGCCGGCTCTTCTCGGTAGAATCTGCTTTCCGAAGCGGAGGTGGAGTCACTACAAACAGACATACTTGACGTTTCAAAAGTTCTTATTAAGTAGGCCTACTTGAAATAAATGAATTTTGAATTTTGTTAAGTTAAGAAAATGACAGCACAACTAGAATTAAATATCGATCATGGAATAGATACTTTATTAATTTCAGGCGCAGGACGCTTTTACCGTTTTGCATTCCGAAGAAGATTAAAGGCATTTGGACTACCAATCTAGGAGCAGTTGGTATATTCATATTACCGTACGTCCTAATTTCAAGGTTTACAAGCAGGAAAATCTTGTACATTCATTTAAAAAAAACCATTTACATGTTTTTTTTTTCTTAATGAAGCCAATAATTTTGTGAACCATTGGAATAAATAAGCTCACTCAATGACTCACTGATGAAATTCAACAGAATAGGTAGGTACCCATCATACTTCTTTCTAAATCTACGAGTAAAACGAATTTTATCGCTTTTATAAACTTTGTAAAACTCGTTCAACTGTGGTAAAGTTAGCAAAGTAGGTGCCTACCGTAGAAGCAAAGAAGCGGAAGCAATGAAAAGTTGCTGGAAATTAAGTTATTGACTTAATATTTCTTGTATTAATTATTTTCTGATTTACTCTAGTGCCAACGAAGTAAAATGGCCGAGTGGCACAGTGGGCATTGTCCCTGCTGGGCAGACTGTGTTCTATTCCCACAACTGGAAAAGTTTTTGTGTGATGCACATAATTGTTTTTCAGTGTCTGGATATTTATCTGTATATTATGAGTGTTTATATATATTATTCATAAAAAATATTCATCAGTTATCTAAGTACCCATAACATTTATTTGGGGGCAAGATGGCGATATGTGTATTGTCGTTTTATAAGTTTTTTTTTATTAAACGTAGGTAAGTTATGATTCAACAGTATATCAAATTGTACAAGTACATCAGATTGTACATATCCGAGAGTGGGTATAGCAGATTGTGAATATATGAGAAATCATCGTTTTTATCATACCTCTTCTCACATAGGAGTCAAAACTACATTCGGCTATAACTCTAGACAATATTTAATTTGTATAAGTCACACACTGCTTTACATAAATAGCTATGCTATTTTACGCCATAGGTTGCCTGGAAGAGATCGATACAACCAAATTGTCTTCTTCTGTCTTGACTTTAAGACTAAAGCTAATAAGCTACAGTGAATAGGCTTCTTCTAGGCAAGAGTGCTCCAACCTAGACCTCATCATTGCTTTATAACGGGCATGATTGTCGTTAAGCGCTGGCCTATCGTTAATATAAAAAAAAAACTTGCTTGTGTAGGTAATTATATTACCTGTGCATTTATTTGAAGGGTAGCCAGTAGTTCAAAACCGAAAATTGATTGATAACGCTGCCGCACAGTGCTCATAGCTGGAGGTTATTTTAATACACCGATTTATTAGTTAATCGCTTTACTAATGAAAGGTATTTAAATGTAGACACATAAATAAACAGGGTCACCGTTAAAAGACAAATTTAATGTCATCGTTTAGAGTGTAGGGAGGTCGCCTAATGCTACTTTTTGCAGAAATTCTGTAGCGCGTTTTTTTAACACGCGTCTGAATGCCGTATTTACAAAGACAGCAGCAATAAAATTGCATGGTATTGAATCAAAATCGTACTGGATTTAAAAATATAGCTTTCGTTACCTATACACGGCCTCAGCAATCTCACCAAACTCAGCTGAACCAATATTGGCGTGGCGTGGGGACAGTTTGCACACTAGAGTCGGATATATGCTACTTTATCCTGGAAAAACAAACAGTTCCAGCGGGATTTATAAAGAACTGAAATAATAGTTGATGTTGGGGGCAACAGCTCGCATTTAAATAAAGGGAAAAAATCTTAGAATAATTATAGTCGTAATTATAACCTGTACCTACTGTATTTAAATTTTGTGTACACCCCCTTGACTCGCATTTTGTTTATAATTTATTTACGACATAAACAAGCGCTGGCTTCGTGCCATTTTCACATAAAGGATTTTATTATAGTCTACTAGTTCTTGCCCGCAACTTCTACATCCGCAGGAAATTTCGCTTCTCTCTTGGGTATTTTATTGGATATAAAGTAGACTGTGTCCTCGACTTCAGAGTCCAAGATATTTCTGTATTCAGAATTTCATTTCTGAGTCCAGATTTTGTACCAAGAAGTTGAGCTTAACGTTTGCGTATTGTAAAGGCATAAGATACGTCTGAAGAGCGAACAGATAGACAAACACAATATTCAGTATCCAATATTTATTTATATTATACATTATCGGTCTTCCTCAAACTCAATGTAAAAAAAACAGTACCTTTTGTATAATTTCGATCAGATATTGAAATCATAAAACTTTTTTCCTTAAAACTTACGAGGTTTCGCGTAATAGGCTAAGACAAGAGGCAATAAATAATATTTATATTAACAGTGATTACTTATAAATACTATTTCCATATCCGAGCGTCCTTGAGTTGTGTACCTATTTATTATTATAACATAACTCAGAGTAACCACAACACAACTTGCACAATTTCGTGTTAGGGTCGACCCAGTTTATTTGAACTTGTATCTGGGGTATACCGGGGTGTGGCGTTTAAGGAACTATAAAAGTGTGCTTTAAACTTAAGGAAAATATATTTTACTGGGATTTCTAGTTTCCCGTGAAAACTAAGATGTTTATTAAGCTAGTTTATCAAAAAATAACCACATCCAAAGGTTGTCTGGCAGACATCACCACTATGTGATAAGCCTGATACTGTGTTTGAGTTTCTGTTCTTTGACTTTCTCCTTTTACCGAGAGAGAAAGAAACGAAAAAAAGTAAAATACATACATCCACTACGTTACTCGCATAGATACTTCACATTTTTAACGGTTTTTCTTTTTAATAATATGTATTTTTATCATCACGAAAGTCTAGAGGCTATAAAATAAAATATATAATTATCACTTGCGGTTTCCGGAGATTGTATCAACTTAGTTTAGTAAAAGCAAGATGACTAATATCCTCAATTCTATCGTAAATTTTCGCATGCAACCTTCAACGATTACATTGTCACCCTTAAGGATAGAAAGGACAATTTCTCAATATCCTTAGGGGTGAATTTACAGAATAGAACAGAAAATCCTACTATAAGTTAAATAGATGTAGAGAATATGTGATGTCAATGAGTAAGAAGCTTTCACCCTTGGTGTAACCCGCTTTAAAGGCAGGTTGTACCCGACCTTAACCTATGCCTTCTGTAAGTAGTGAGCCATGGTTACGACAAATATTTTTTTCAAATCGTTTTGACACCAACACAAAGGATTATTACGAGTACATGAATACACATAACTCTTCAATGTTGCACATAATAAAGAGAGTGGTAGTCTAGTAATTAAATATTCTTAATCCATCACACGCACTGTTCGTATCCTTCCATAAACGAAGAAATAATATTTTGTAGGTGGGCTTTTTTATACTGCTATGTGAATGTAACGTTCGCGCGAAGTGCATTATTGGATTATCACGAGCCTTGTTGGCCTTTTATACGTACAAGTACATGCGGCGCTGCGCGTCACGGCTCTTATTTTATGAAATTGAAATTCACAAGCACGTACGGATTTTACACAGAGAGTGCTAAAATCGAAAGATTGTAAAGGGGATTATTCTACTTCAAACACCACACTAATGGAACTGTTGAATGTTTAAGGCAGGTTTTAGCACAACCTTTTACAGGGATTTGTTTAAATCTAGGCATCAACAATGATTTAGGTACATAGAATAATGAAGGCTTTATGTGGCTATATATCACATCAACCGATCTCGGCCCAGTATAGAGCATGGGTCTCCTACAATGGAGAAGGGTTTAGGCCGTAGTCCACAACGCTGGCCAAGTGCGGATTGGTGGACATCACATGCCTTTGAGAACATAATATGACTTTAAATATTTACATGAACTCGTCATCTAAAGCCAATTAGTGTCCCTCTAATTAAGACCCTTCTCTTATGAGGATTTAGAGAAAATCGGATTGGCCGACTTTAACGATTAATATGACATGTTAGTAATAATGGCAGGAACCTAGGTAATCCCCGGAGGATACAATAACAGCAATATCGTTCTGGATTTAAGAATTCCTTTCTCGAAATAAAATTTATCTAATACAAAATTTCTCAAGATCGGTCCAGCTACTAAGCTGTGCATGGGTGATAATATTATTTTTTTAAATACCTCGGAAAGGTTCTCGATACTTTTTCAGTGATAAACTACATTCTGCCCTTTTCCAGGCTGCTAGCTATTACTGCAGTTGCAGCGACGAAGACAAATAATCGAAATATAAACAGACGCACTTTCGCTTTCACAATATTAGTATGAATTAACGAAGTCTTATAGAGTAGGTATTAGATATCCACAGCTTCTTTCACGTGTTTACGTGAAAGAAAGACAAACAAAGAAAGCCTACTGTCAGTTTTGTTATGATTTCGACCCCAATTCTATATTAGGTATTTTGTAATCGTAATACACCAGAATGTTTTGCTCGCAAATTAAAATTGAATGAACGATGGAACTTCGAGGTAGCGTTGCTTTATGATAAAAATATTTCTATTGCTTGCTTGGTTCTACGAATTTTATCATATCGTATGGACGCTGGACGCAACCGTAGAATTTCGAACGTCCTACAAAATACCAATAGAGAAAACTTGTTGTGAAATAAAAAAAAAATTAAGCAACAAGTTTAACTAAATTTTTGACTAGCTACGCCAATTTTCCACCATGTGTTTTGCCGTCAAATGCAAGCAAAACTGGTCTTTATACTGCCTTGAATAAAACCCGAATCTCAGTTCAGAGATAAACTGAAACTCAGTGTGAGCGCCCTGGAGGGTACAAACACTGGCTGGCTTTCATATCAAATAGGCACGCACCTGTTGAATAAGCCTAATGACGCGCGGCATTCATACTTCCTCTTTTTGTGTCTAATCATGCACCACAGGTTATTTAGTCCAAACTCTTAGGTACGTACGTTTTATGTTTAAAAAATAATAAAGTCAAGATAAGCATATCTTGACTTTGTTATTTTACAAAATACATTATATGCCTACAATTTTGTAATTTGGTAATTTGGTTGATTCTACGCTTTAATCTCTATGAAATGTTTGTAGGAATATATATCCAAAGGGGGAAATAAAGAATAGTTGTGATAATAAAATACATAGCTGTGAAATATTTTGTTATGAAATAAATTCACCACGCGCCCAAAATAGCAATCAAATTTCCGTCTAAGAAATTACAATTTAAACCCACTAAATGTTTCCCACGAAAAAACATTTTGATATTATTTTTTGAAAACTAGGTTGGTTGCATCGCACATAACAGTTTTGAATGTGATCATTGTTTACGACTATAAAATAAATTTTTTTTTGAAGTTATTTTGATGATTTTCTCAAAAGCTACGTGGCTTGAAATTAATTGTTTATACATGCAAGTAAAACAAGTACCTATAAACTGTTACAAAAGGGTCTGTATAGAAATAAAACTAAAATCAGAGATCGTGAATTTTTTTTTTTAAATGTGTTTTCTATGAAAAGTCTTCAAGCAACTATAAAAATATTTACCGTGTGTGTGAAAGTTTTCATCCATTCGCTTTTGACGGGTCTCTTTGAAACCTCGCTATAACATAAAAGTACCTTTTGCCGCAGGAAAATTTTTCAATATAGCAGGAAACGCAGTTCTAGGACTACCGCACCGCTATTCAAATATAGTTTATTAGAAATGTAATAACACACCGAGTATAGATCATAAAATTTTATATAACAAAGGATATAAAATAACATTTTTCATAACTTTTTGGATACTTATCCAACGTGTCTTTTTGCTTGGATTTTTGGATTTTCTTCAAGAGAAACTCATGAAGAAGTTTTACGTAGAAATTTAATTAAATAATATTAAATATGGTATCTATACTTTGGTCACTAAGTAATAGCAGAAAGGAAAATCAAAAAAAAATAGTCAATGAAAAAATGGACGGGATCAATCACATATTGATAGATACAAACTATGAGGTACATAACTCATATTTAAATTAATTGGTGTGAAATAGCTTCGGGCGATGTAAACAACTCTCCCATTAAAGCAGTACAATGGTATGAAACTTAATAACATTGCTCTTATTAGAAAGAAGCTACACGTATTAAACTCATATTTCACAAATGTTAAACATGTGAAAATGATTGTACAAATTAATCATGAAAAGTTCAATATCGAGGGTATGTACCTACCCAGAATTCAATTACAATTAGGTTATAGTATTGAATAAATATTATCCCATTGGTAATGAAGTTTAATTTTGGTGATTGTAATATTATGTTAACCTGTATACAAGATAGTACTCTCTACTCTTAATAGGCCATTTCTCAAAATAGCGTAAGATTTTCAACTCAAACGAGGCTCTAAGGTAAAATCAAAAAAGAAACGTCAGCGTTGTGCCTTACGATACTTCATTATGCTGCCGATTGTGAACATAAAATTATTTACGTGAAGGTAGGTACTATCAAAAATAAATCCAAGAGAGTCATAAAGAAACTAATTCTTATTATTATTAAGAAACAGAGATATTTTACTTGAAAATTGAGACGTAGATGCAAGTAAGTTACAATCAATCTTCATAAAAAATAATCAAAACTGCAAAAATGTGATGTGTTTATATTTCTAATTGACGGACCAAGCAGGAGATCAAACTAATGGTAACTGGAAAACTATCGCATATCGTATGTGAACACTTCGGAGGGCATACAAGAAACACGTCCTACAAAGTGATGTGTCCAGCAACGTGTGGCATAGACCGTATTAAGCCTCAAGCATAGCTGCTTGGTGGCAAAAATAAGTATGAAGGTAGTACTATGTAAAAGCAGATTTAGGGTCCGTTCACACAGACCGGCTCGGAGAGCATCGGCCTGCTTTTTTCTTTTCACACAGACCGGGTCGTATACGCTTGGAATTGGCCGGAGCGGAGCCGCCAACTATTTCACATCGACCGGCTGGAAGAGATCTGAAAGCGGGTGCGGCTGCGCGAGCGAGAAAGAGCACGCAAGCGGAGCCGGTCGGCTCCTTTTATTACTTCACACGAAGCGCGTTCAGGCATTTTTAATGACAAAAAAGGTGCAAATGCAAAAATAAACTTTACTACAATCACTCAAAACACTGTTTCCAACGTGATAAAAATCTGCTCTCCTCTCCGAGCCGGTCTGTGTGAACGGACCCTTAGGCTGGTGATCTACAATTTAAACAATTAGCACTATAGGTAATTTTCATTTTCACTATTTGAGAAATGAATCATAAAATAAATTATAATAATCTACGAGACAAACTTAGAACTAATATATTTATGATATATAGTATATATATATATATATATATAGCATTTAATTTAATACGTGAATGAGCACACGTAAAATAAATATTTGTCACGTAGGTACTCTTCGGATCCCGATCAATATGTGAAACATGTAATTACGGGACTCTCACAGGCCGCGAGTCCTACTCAAAGAGTTTACTGTAATTTTATTTTCTCCACAAAACATTTAAATATTTTGCCTCCCTTAAATGTTCTCTACTATACTACGTACACAAACAGCACAAAATGTTCAGTCAACCTAGCTGAATGAAATTAGGTCAGATCATTAAAGGAACAATATAGAGGAACCTTCAGCCCTATATTTTCTATGCCGTCTCAAGATAAATTGACTTCTGTTCAATATGACTGGTAAAACTAATTGACCGTGGGAAGCAAGGTCTCAGACTTAACTCGCATTAATTATAAGCACTTTAATTATGGCCGCCCGTCTTGAACTTCTTAATCAAGAAACGAATAACTGATTTCAAATTTACAAATAATCGGTACTACTTAATATCATAATTACGAAAAGGAGTATGTTTGTTTGCTTTATACTTAGAAGTCATCAAAGCATATTTTTGATCATTGAAACGATTTCATCTAATCGAAACATAACCGATAAATTTATAGCTACTAAAATATCAGTGCAAACTTGAAGCGTAGGTACACGTCAAAGCACCTTTATTCAAGCAAACTCTAACCAACAAACCACATACTACTCCAATTATTCGTGACATTCTCGTATTTCGCTTTAAAGGTAACTCCATGCACCTGTTCAAAGTTCATCCTATCTCCCAATAACCGGGAGGAATGCCTTGTTCTAATACAGGAGCTATGCTTGCGGTTGCTTTACGGCATTTGCGACTGAAACAGTACATGCAAGCTTGACAACATGACAAAGGCACTTAGTTCCGAGAGCGAGGTACAATACTCAATAGTCAATATCTAAATTATAATCGTCTTATATACACGAGCGGTCTTTGAAAGTTCAGGATAAGATATAAATCAAGTGTAAACATACGTATACATAATTAAATTTCCTAAGTTAATAACAATTTCTAGTTCCCTGCGATTACTTATAAAGTGAATATTCGCCTTTAATTTCTATATTTTTTTATTTCTATAGTTAATGATGAAAATGTTGCCGAAAATCAATCTGAACGGTTGCTTTGTGAGGGCGTAAAGTAATACAAACAAACGGACAAACAAGAAAACTATCGTATTAATAAAATCTATTAGTATGAATTTGATATAGCTAACACTATACGTTTATTTTAGCTTTTAGTGTAAAAAGATAAAGGTTGTTAATTACATTTACATATTTCGATAAATTTAGTGATAGTCCTATAAGCAGTCGATATTCGTTTGAATGTAACTTTATCCAATTTCCGCTAAAGGAGAGCCGATAAAAGAATATCTAATTTTTGTCGTGAAAATTGCGAGAGCGTTATATAAAAGCATCCGTACCAACTCACAATTCTACAACTTGTGGTGGGAAACCGCCTGTGATCGTGTTTATTGTAAAATATTCTACAGAAATTGTCTGCAACCTCTTTCTAGGTTGTATTGAAAACTTTTCAAGTGAATATGAAATAGAGGAAAATGTCAGCGGCATACTTCCTTTCTTTACTGTGCAAGAAATACACGTCGGGTTACACGAGCATAGCTTTCTTATAAAGCATTGTCTTTAGACTAGTCTAGGTTACACTAAATGTGATAAAACAACGCATTCTGAACCGAATTTCAAAAGGTTGGCGGATTATTTCAATGAAATGATTCGAAGCGGTTATAGCCCAGTGGTTAGGACTTTAGTTTCATTTTCGGGGGACCGAGATTGAATCCCAGCTAGCCCAGCGCACCTCTAACTTTTCAAGTTATGTGTGTTTTATATATGCAATTAAAATAACACTTGCTTCAACGGTGACAGAAAACATTGCGAGGAAACCTACTTGTCAGAGATTTCTCCACGATGTTCTCCAAGTCGTGTGGAGTCCAACAAGCCCCTCTGGGCCAGCGTGTGGGAGAGACCCGTGGGATGTAGATGGCCCTTAAAGGGTTGATATGATGATGACTGTTAATCCACTCAAAGCATATGAGCCAAAGCTACTACACCTAGTTTAATATACATAATTCCCAGTCCTTTTAACATCCCTCTGCTGGGTATGGACTTTCTCTCATCGGAAACACGAATTTAAAGCAAAGACCGTTCACGTTAATTGTAAAAATCTTATTTTTGTTTTATTTTTTTAAAGCTATTAAATTCGTAAAAAAGTTATGTTGAATGTTTTGTAAATGATACAAAATGTAAAGAACTTTAGGATTTCGGAAATAAAACAGACATTAAACGCGTATTCTATATTCATATATACACGCGTCTTCTGAGCACGATGTTCAAAGTTTGCGAGTGTCAAAATTTATCAATTTAAGGTCCAATCTCGTTGCTATTCCTAACAAATAATCTGTTAAATTACAGCTGCTGTTTGTATTCCGAATGTCCTCTTTAGTAAATTTTCATTTACTATTTGGCCTAAATGTATGCCAACGCTTATGATTGTCAATTAGTTATGCAAAGTGCTTCCGCGGGCCGGACATGGGTATTCTAGGAACACTAAAAACGAGTTTGCATTTAACAGTTGGTTCCTACTCGATGTGAAGTGCCAAGTTTTAAGTTGGATATTGTTCGCATCAGAGAAAAGTTTATTTTCAGTTAAGTTCCGCAAAGTTTTAGAACGTAATTGCACCCAGGAAAAGTAAAAATATTTTTCCGTGCGTCTGGGAACTAAAGGACGTTGGAAATGCAACGTCTTTTGGTCCTTAGAGCTACAAAATTATGTTTTTTTCATAAAAACTGTATCAACAAATTATTACAAAAGCAATCTACCGTATCTATGTAAATACCAATCGATGATTTTAATTGCTTTTCTACTTTCGTTCCTTAAGGCCATGTAATATTACTAGAAGTTTTATCGTGAAATTGTATTTTATTTGCAGGTTTTTTACAAAGAGATGCGTCGTTTAATAAAACATTCCTGCAACAAAATTGGAAAACATATTATTTGACGGAGATTCCACTGTTTTCTGTGGGTATAAAGTAATCTGAGTCTAATAGTCTACACTACACTACGCAGCAGTGATATCCTAGTAGGTTAGAGTTCCATCACCGGCACGCAACTTCGAGCGTTTTAATCCATCAATTATCACTTGCTTTACCAGCGAAGGAAAACGTCGTGAAAAAAATGCGTTTGAAGTGTACCAATCCACTCTTGGTCAGCGTGGTGAAGTACGTCATAAACCCTTCTCATTCCGGGAGTCGACCCTTGCCCATTTGGCAGGTAAAAGCGAGATGATAATAATGATGATAATGCTGATGAAAACCTACATAAACGTGTACTCGTTGTTGGTTGTTGGGATTTCTGTAAATCAGTAATTTACAGAAATCCACCTGAGGCGTACACCCGAAGCTAAGGTAAAACCGAAACCAAGGTGTCCGTTCGCAACGGCGGGCAACTTTATAACATTTCAAAGGACGTGCCAGTTTAGCAAGATCCTTTTGTTTCGGCTTGTGTAAAATAATGCGGCCAATGTCTTCGATTTGACTATGGCAGCTTTAGTAGGCCCCGTGTCAAGTTCCTATATTAAAATAATAATCTTTAATGTAACTCACTTTGCCAACATATAATAGACGCATTCATATTTTGTTGTATCATCTATAAACCATAATTTGACCAAGCTGTTCATCTGTAAGTTAGGATCTCTAGCCCTTAGATTAAATAAGTTACAGACATGATATTTAGATATTGGACGTGGAATTTAGCCTAAAACCTAATATTGGGTTAATCAAACGGAACCAATACGTTTTTTCCTTACTCTTGCCTGTACAGTGGCACTGTAAAGCACTCATTACGTTAAAGGATATATGTTAAAAAGTATTACAATTTATAATCTAATAATATAACAATATAATTTTGACACACATATAAAAGAAAACGTCCAAATTTTTATAATTTTGAAGAGAACTCTAATTTTTGAATAAGATTTTTCGACACGATTTAACGTATTATCTCATACCAGGGCGAAAACATCAAGACATACAGCCGCAACTAAGATGGCTGAATCCGGTAAGCGAGGCAAACGCTCATAAAGTTACCTATTTAAATAATATGTAACTACTGTTTGTCGTGAAATTTCTGGCCACGAATGTTGAATTCTTATCGTGTCGAATTCCTAAACGTAGTGCTCACTTCTCAAGTTCTGATTTCTCAGACATATGCAGCTTTCTTTTGGGGCCATTAGTTCTAAAGATTACTATATTTAGAAAAGTTTACCTACTATGATTTGCGGCCTTTGAAAAAAATCCTTACTAATATTATAAAAGCAAAAGTGTGTTTAATTGTTCATTTGTCCTTTATTTACTTAAGTAAGCCACCGAACAACTTCATTTTTGGCATATAGTTAGTTGGAAGGTTCCGGAAAATAGCGTAAGCTTCTTTTATCCCCGTAAACCAAAGTGTTCCCACAGGGTTTGTAAAAAAACATAATAAAAGCGGACGAAAAACGCGGGCATCAGCTAGTTAAGAAATAAAAGCAAAATAAACAAAAGGTTTCACAAAGAAAAATGTACATTTTGTAAATTGAAATCCTTAATTTTGGCAGCAAGTGACGTGAGAAACGAATTCTAAGAGTAGCAAAAATAGAAACGAGATATTACGAAGAGTCTAATTGACTTTGACAATAGAGAACGGAGCTTATTTGCGCACAAAGGCTGATCAGCGCGTAATGTAGCCAGAATTCTGTTATTTTTAACCCATACCCCCTAACCAGTTTCTACGTGAAATCTTACCTTCGCTAATCGTTTTATCGCTTGGCAGCACGTACTTGTTATTAAAGTGGTAACTAGACGCGGCCGAAGACTCTTACCAAACCAAAAAAATCTTTGCCATCTACCGTGTCTACCGTGTGTAGTGGGTCAGAATTGTTTTAATTATAGGCAATAACATCCCTCATATTAAGTGTCCCGTCCCATGTCATTTCAGAGAAAATGTGTTTTTTGTTTTGCCTTATTTTGCGCAGAGCCACAACAGTGGCTAGACATGATTTTTTATAAAATCTAGTCTTATATTGATTTGGATAAAATAGAATTATAGTACCTACGACCAGCGACCCTGCTTTCTGAGTCAAAGGCCGTCTAATGAACAGGAATGTTTTTCAGAGTCTGGGTGTTTATATGTAATTTAAAAAAAAATCATCATCATCTTAGCATCGTCATCTTAGCACCCAAAACACAACCTACGCTTACTTTGGGGCTAGATGGCGATGGCGATTATAAATGTGAATGTGTTCTAGATTTCAAAATCCATAGAACCTCTAACATACATCAATTTATGCTGACATTATAAAGGGAGAGTTTTGATAGATATAGAGGGAATTTTTGTGTATCGAGTAGGCTCAGAAATTACTGGACCTATTTTAACCGTTTCTTTGCCAAAAGAAAGCTCAACTATCACGAAGTAGCATATACTATAATTTATTAAAAAAATGTGCGATCCTTAAGAACCGAAAGTAGCCTATAAAATTCATTGTGCGCTGAGAAAATGTACATAAATAAAAGTACTTATTATTACCTACAAAAAAGTCCGCCAGGGAATTTATCTAATTATCATAGTTAAGTTACAGTAGCAGCTTTTGTGTTCTAAAGTTTTATTTGGTTGCCGGTAGAAACAAAGGGGGGGTTACATAGTGTCGCTATATTAATTCTTATTCAAATAAATAGTTTCATCAAGGGTATTTGTATAGCAGTAAAACTATACTTTTTAATTCACTCCAATCGGACGTATATTGGTTATATATATCTATATAATATCCCTATCCCCACTATAATATTATAAATGTCAATGTCAGTTTGTTTGTTACGCTTTCACGCAAAAACTACTTAACCGTTCCTCATGAAACTTTGCACACATATTCTTGGAAGTGTTAGAAGTAATATAAGATACTTTTTATCCCGACATTAAGCTCGGTTCCCTTGCGAGAGGGGATGAAAGTGTTTGACGATTTATAACCGACACCGATTATATTTGTACTAAAGAGGTTATAATATGTGTTTCATTTCGTCCAAACTGAGGTTGGAGATAGAAGACAGAACTCCTCAGCTGACAGCAGCAAGTTTATATGTATATTTTAAAAATATTATAATATATATATAAGTTATTTAGTTAAATATTATATATAAGTTATTGCCTGTTTAAAAATTTTAAGGCTATAATTACACAACGTAAAAATATCTGTAGAACTACACCAAACACCTAAATTGAATGCCAGACATCTGCCAAATGAACTGTTCCTACGGGATGGTTTAAAAACAAAAACAAACGCGGACGAAGTCGCGGGAAACTACTAGTTTTGGAATTAAAACATTCGGGGAGAAGAAATGAATAAGGCGCATACGATGATTACAAGCAGGCAAAGCCGCGAGCAGAGTACTACTTCATTAAAAAAACTTTTAAAAGATGCTCAATTTGAAAAAGTAATAGAGTGTAAAATAATACCAGCAATTTAATTCTTAACTAATTTCCCGTGATAGCTGTTTTATACGAAAGAAAAATAACATGATTAATTTATCACGAAGCCCCGCCACCTATAATTAAGTTTGGCTAGCTTTCTACTGGAATGCCAAGAGGAACAATTATATTAATACTAACTGTGCACCGTCGACTAACCTCTCTCTCTCTCTCTCTCTCTCTCTCTCTTTAGTTGGTCCCTCATGACTGAGGAACGTGATCACTGCCATAGCAGTGAGCCATCTTGTAATATATGATGTCTCTCCATCGGGGCTTGTGTTGTACTGGTCATTTGTACTGAGCTACTTAGTGGATCTGACCACCGTGTTGGAGATCTGCCAATAGGACGTTTGCAAAGTTGATAGTGGTTGGAAATGTAGAAGACAGTCAAATGCTTTACCGTAGTCAATTTAACACAGTAATACAGAACAAGTAAACTCACGACTCTTTCCAATGATTTGCCATTATTTTATGATTTGCTCTCTTGTACTTTTGCCTGTTCTCGATCTGCCTATCTAGGATTTTTAAGGCGATTATGTAAAATGTACAGTAAATTGTTTTCTATGAACAGATTAAAAGTGTTATTTAATAAGGCCTATAGTCCCTTGATTCGTGAATTTAATAAAACTAAACTTTTTTGGTACTAGGTACATACAAATTTGTATTTAGTTATATTATTCTGTGAGTCATGCGTACGGTGCATTATGAATGGGCAGTTATTATCTGAAATTCCTTTTCAGTCTCTATTTCAACTGATACCAGTGATACCATGAAGTTAAGAGTGAAAAGTATCTGGGCATGTTAGACAATAAGTGTGCGTTCCAGCTGGGTTACGATTCTTTGTCATTTTTAAATCGTTACTATTGAAGCGCAAAATTACGAACCGGGCAATGAGGTATTAAAATTTCTTATTTTGTCAAAAAGTTTTTGCAAAGTTTTTTTTTTAATGTATGTATAACATAGTATACAAGAGAATCCATTATTTAAACATAAGGGTATATTAAGCAAGATTATATTTCTTTAATATAAGCGTCAACCAATTAAAATAGTACCTAATACTGATTTAAGCAATATTAGTAGGCCCTCAGGACTCTGGTATGATTGCAGTCAAATCCTATATTTGGCGTGCCAACAGTGCATTGCTTAACCTTATTTTGCATAAAGAAAGAAACCATACAAAAGGCAACGTTATTGCTTAGTAACGATCTTTTTCATAAAAGTAGAAATATTCATAGCTTAGGAGCATTGAAGTCATCTCGCTCAGTATGTGAAAAGCATTTCTAATAATAACCATGCTCATTAGAGCATGTACGCAAGTAGCAAAGGCGGTTTAAAAGGAGGTATTATAGTCGTATCTCCTTAACAAGACTCCTTGAAGTTAGCATAATAGCTCTAGTTCTTCAATGAAAAGTTATTTCCAGTATTTTGCAAAAAGATCTTTTGATGAAAAGCCATCGTTGCCAATATCTCACCTTTAGGACATGCATTGCTTGACATAGGGCCTTTGTAGAGATTTCCGCACGCTACGGTTTTGTGCCGCTTGTATACACAAGCAATATTTTATGAGCTTACGGGAAGCATACCAACGATATCGAAAATAGGTACTTAATTTTAACATTAAGGTTAGGTTAGGGAGGATTGTATAAGGTCATTATAATACAAACACACGTGCATTCGCACACACATACACTAAATGTAATTTACAAGTCGGATGACTTTATTTAGGTTTGCACGTTCATTTTCTGTTTTTGTTAGGTTTGTAGTAACTAGCTATACTTACGTTATTTTAAATTACAATCAATTTGCTTTTAGCATTAGTGATAGTTTAAGGTAGCCTAGAACCTTTTTTCAATTAAGCTGTTGTATTTACTTCTAGCAGCTGTTCTATTTATTAATATGGATATCGAAATAAATGAATTTTGATTTTGAATTTGAATTTCAATTGTAGTTCGTACTTTTATAAGGGAGTTGGGAAGCATGCGAACAAACAAATCGCGTAATTGTTTGAGTTGAGGGAAATTCATTTTAATGTAAGCTTATATTTTCAGCTTACATTAAAATAAACTTCAAATAACCACGATCCTCAAAACTAATTGCAAACTTCAGTTATGCAAACTCACACTAATAGTATTACTGCGAAACTGTATTTGTCCAACTGTTTGCAACATTTTAGTCTAATCGTCTTGATACGTAAAGAGAGGGAAGATATTAATCCTTACATTCATACTCAACTCCATCCATGCCTGTTTTCGAATAGTACATATTAATTCCCTTTGCATTTGCGTCGCACGTACCGCTAAGATCCTTGGCGGTTTAAACTATTAATTAGTCGATGGGATGGGAATTTGCACCTGCCAAAGCCACATTGCAATCCAATACAGATTCATCATTTAATACCTATAATTGTGCATGTTGTTAGTAAATTAATCAAAACCATTAACATCGAAGTTGTGCTTTAAAAGCCAAAGTACAATTATGTGCTTCTATTTATGCTTTAATGATATAAAACTGACTTTCATATTTCATGTAGATTGTAGAGGGGGATTTGGAATTTCATGATAAAGATGAAAGGAGAAATGAGGAGGACATAGTAATTCAAGAGTGAGGTACAATATGTTACCTTTAAACCAGCACCGATGGCTTAAAGTGCTCTCCGAGGTACGGTATTTAACAGCCGACCTTTGGAAAACGCCACGCAAAAATATAATAGGCTAATATAGTCACTAACAGAAATGGCTTGCCTTTATTACAATAGATCACATGATTGGGTAGATTCGAACAATTCAAAGTCGCTACTATGGGTACAGCTTAAGTTGAGTGGTTATTAAATTGCATTGTTATTGCCTCCAAAGCTATTTCATTTGATTAATAACGCGTATATTTGATGGCAATCGTTAACCACAGGTGGAAAATGTATTCTGGTTTTATGAGCAAGTTAGTTAACTTTGGCAATAACCAAAATTCTAGTGAATACGTAACGCTGAACTGTTCTGCGATGTTACCAACACAAGGTACCTACTAAATAATTAATTAAGTTTTAATTTCTATAATGTAGGTACTAAATATTTTAGAACTTTGATTAAGCTTCAAAGGCTCAATCTACTAACGCCCAAAGATAATAATAAATCGAATCCAACACCTTCAGATCGTAGAATCTCTCAGTAGTTCAATTTTGACAGTTTGGTCGTGGTTGAAGACATTTTCAATGCATTTTCTCTGGCTAATGCTAGTAGACTAAATAGGAGTATATGTGTGCTATACTCTCTTATAAGTATTCTCTGCTGACAATTTCCTCAACTGTATTCTTTAATTTTAAGTTTTTATATAAAATTGAAGAGCTTCAGTAAAATCCTTGAAGGACATTGGTCCTTTATGATTTATAGTTATTATTATTTTAAAGTTATTAATTGATAGTGGTGATGTAAACATTTTAAAAATAGATCGTGTCGAGTCGTGTTAAAGACAAATCGAATAAAACGTTCTGATACATTGAATAATTCTAGCAACCTCGAAGGAAAACTGAATTTTAGATCTCAGGGTTTACTTTCTTACAGTTCTTACTTCATTGCAGTTGATGTTACTGTCACTAAAAAGCAATAACTAATACCAGTCACTAACCACCCCCAACCACTGAAATTTTTATGCACAGACAAATAGACTCCATTAAGAAGATATAGTCTATTTAGATTTTAAGAGTTTGCCCTATGGTCACAATAATATTATAAAGTTTTTTTTGTCTGTTACACATCCCATTACTAAAGAAATTTGACGGAAATTTGAAATGGAGAAAAATTATAAGTTGGATAAACACATACTTTTATAGATAGATCCATGAGTTCTGTACGATTTTTAAAACACTGAATTTAGCCACGTCGATGAGCTACCACTCATATACTCTGGCAAAGTATAGCTATTACTTTGCCAGAGTAAAAAGAGTAAAAAAGAGTAAGAGTAAACTGGCTCCAAATTAGATTTATACGAGAAACGGCGCGCGCCCACTATGAATAAGTCTGTCCACGTAAATGCAATAAAATAAATACGGTAACACCGCGATCTTGTGTGTCAGTGATAAGAGAAAAAGGCGCGACGAATTTCATCTCATTTCGCTTCACGTTATTTCACGTGAATTAAATGTACCTGTTCTACTGTTTCGTATACGGTCGCTAGTAATAATCATGACTATTTGCATATATCATAAGCAAACCTACCTCCACCTTCATCTTTATGTCAGTAACATATAGTTGTACTCATCCCAGCGAATTATGTTAGTTGCGGAGGTTGAAATTTCTATTATAAAGTTAAGTTTAAATATAAGCATTACAATTGGAAAAGTCAGCGCTTCAAATAGGTTTAAAATTATCCCACTTTCCATATCTCAAAATTTTACTTCTTTAACATACGATTAGGAATCTTTTATAGATCCCAGAATATAAGGTATTTTTGTTAAGGATGCACGATATCCAGTTAGAGCTTACGAATCCTACCTCGCAGTACATGCGCCATTATTACAAACTGATGTGGCCCATTACCTATAATTAAAACACTAGAGCATGTTTTGTAATTTTTGTATGAAGAACGAAGAGATCAATCTAAAGTCCGGTCACGGAACACGAATTATTTCGTACAATGACCTCTTTGCCTACGGACAGTGGTCACAAACATTTTTAACACAAAAATAAAAATATTAATTAATAAAAATTTTAATTTCATAGATATAAATATATATCTATAATTTAGAAAATGAGCTTTTGTCAGTGTAACTATCGCTACTTTAAACTAATGATTACGGCGTCTCCTTCAGCAATTGAAATTTTACTTTCGCGATATCGTTTCGTATGTTTCCTAGCAATTCTTTGAATTTTAAGGTCAAACTTCATGTTTTATGTTTCGTGCACAAAAATCAGCTTTCCATTTCTTACAGATCTGCTAACTGCCAAAGAGACAGAATAGATATTTTTTTTTCCTTCCTTTTGAGTGAAAATTTCATAGAGCAATACCACATAATACTAACCATGGCAACGCTGTAGACTCCGATAAACCTACGTATAAAATTTCACCCCTCAAAACTAAACCGGAGATAAAGTTATTACGGTACGCTTCCAGGGGATTTTCACTTTAAATACCTATGAAGGGTGGAAACTATAAAGGTCCGCAAGCTATTATTTCCTCGTTGCAAAAGATTATAAATACTACAACCAAGTAACGAATCGGCACAATTTATATTATATTTTAGTTCAGATTGGTTAAATTGTTTTATTTTACGAAACTGTACTATTAACAATTGAATCAACGACATCCCGATGGTTTTGTGACGTCGTATAGAAATAACACAACAATTAAATTCTTACATACATTAAAGCGGCGATAGCCCAGTGGGTAGGACTTCGACTTCACTTTCGGGAGCCCAATCTCGAATCCCATTTTCCCTCTCAAATTTTTCTCTTCCTCTATATATCACTTGCTTCAACGGTGAAGGAAAACATCGTGAGGAAACCTGCATGTCTCTCAGAGTTTTCACAATTGTGGATTACGGCCTTTTCTCATTTTGGGAGGAGACCCGTGCCCTGTAGTGGGCCGGAAGTGGGTTGGTATGATGATGATGATACGTCGTAATTAGTTGAGTTATTATTCGATGTATACATAGTGTGTATAAATATTTAAAATTCTGACAGGAGTTTTAGTAGCATCATAAGATTTAATTGTTTTTAACTTAAGTTCGCCTCATGAGTCCTGGATTGGAAAAGGCTCATATATTCTGCAATCGGGCATAGGAATATAACCGGCAACAAACATTAGTTGAAATCCAATTGGTACGAACTAATGAGCATTGCATTAGTTGTGGTCTCAAACTATAGCTGTCAATGAGATTAGTGCTGCATTACAAATACGATTGAAGCAGTTAGTTCGCTTTCCCGATTAAAACTACATTTATACGACAAACTAGATTCAAATAAGATGGATTAGAAAAAAGCCGACATAAAAAATTAAGTAATAAATCGTTTATAAAAAATCTAAAAATATATATATACGACACTTTTATTTCGGTGCCATGTGAAAAAAGAATTACTGTTTATTCCCTGCCTATATTAGCTATGAGTATACAAGTTAGATGTGATGATGGTATACTGTAGTGTTAGAATTATTATATGATACTTTTTATCCCAACATTAAGCTCGGTTCATTTGGGAGAGGGGATGAAAGTGTTTGACGATTTTACAAGATAACTCCGACAAATTATAACCGATTTAAATAATTATTTTTGTACTATAGAGGTGTGGATATATGTGTTTAATTTTGCCCAAACCGTGGTTGGAGATAGAGGCCAAAACTCCTCAGCGGACATCAGCAAACCCCTCATTTAAGGCTTAGCGATGCCGAATACTTTATTTTTTTTAGATCAACAACTAAATTTATGTGGCAACATCAAAAAAAACAAAATCAAACGCAGACGACGAGTCGCGGGCAACAGCTAGTATCATTATAAATATAAACTCAACTATTCTGCATTGTAATATATACGAGTACTAAGTCTGTGGTGACAGAAAACTAGTTTCCTTTCCGCCAAAGTTTTGGTAAGTTCCCTAACGTAGAACCTGTGGACGACAGCAATGAACTGCCATCAGGTGTTCCCACTTTGCATATTCATGAGAAACATAACGAAAACTGATAATAATTTCAAGCGTGCCTTCATGAAACTTGTAATAACTATAATGCGTGCAGCGTGCTTACTATCGATCTGCAGCATTTAATAAACCCACGGTTCGGCTTAGAAATGCTTTGTTTACTAAAGCTAGGAAAGAGTTCAAGTTGAATTTCAGTGAAGCAATTAAATTATATATTCTATTATTACCTACTTAATTTATTAAGATAAAAAATAGGAATTATTAAATTGCGTACTTATTTTTTAATTGCTTATTCTATTTTATTTGTGACATTTTATTGATACGGCATAAAGCGGAACTGGACCTAATGCAGTAATATGCAGGAATTATGATATAGCTAAACCAACTATAATTATATAAACTATGTTCTTATTAAATAACTCGAAACAAAATTGAAAGTAAAGGTGTGGGTGAAAATATTGAAGGACAAAAATATTTGTGATATCGACAGATTTGCAACAGGTTCAACTATTTTGTTCCAACAGGTAGCAAAATTGTTCAGGCTCGTGTGTATTGTTCGCTCGATTAGTAGGTAAAGTTGCAATGCGTGTTGGATATCTACGATCGGTTTGGAAACAGTCGCTATTTAGTGGAGCATGCGCACAGTTCCTTACCCACTATACCCCTACCCCAGTAATAACATTTTCATTTTTTTCTAACATTATATTTTAACTACAAATGTTTATGAGGTTGTATGAACCAAATCACGAAGCAAATCCACAATTGAGTGAAAGCGAGAAGTGCAAAAGGTAATTTTATATCCTCGACTTGGCGTTTACAAGCTTCTGGATTACAACAAACTTTACATCAACAGCAACGGCAAGTATATCACTGACATACTCCGGTTTGTCGATTTCAATAGACGGGATATATTGCTTGGAGAAACAATGGACGCTGTGTCCCAAGGTGCTGGAATGATGCCTGTTTCGTTAAATTCGGCGTTAATTTAGACCCCAAGTAGATAGATGGACCTGCGAGATTAAACAAGTCGCCAGATCGTGGAACACAGAACTCTCTCGAAAATACCTATGTCCAGAGGACACCTAAATTTTACACTATGAGGTCACTTCCCCAATGGGATTTGGGAAAATGTCTTTATGAGATCCAATGTTTTTCAAAGTTATTAATTTTTCGGGATATTAAAATTCAGCAGTTAGGTTTATTTACAGGTGCTTTTATATGCATAGAAATAGTTCCAATAAAAATGATCTCTGATAGTGAAATGGGTGTTGGAACATTAAGAAAGTTCTGGATTTTTTATGTAAGAATGTTACAATCATCTGAAAGATGAATAGTTTCTTAAAATCACCTTTGAATATGTTCGTAAAATAGGGGTTGACGTTTGTATAGATAAAGTTACGTTCTAGAAATTGGCCCTTTGACGAAGTCACAGGTAGTCGTAGTCGTAGTAACTACATTATCCAAATTTACCAAATCTAGATGCGTACAACGCACTTATATCGGAATTCTGTGTCACGAAAGACCGGGCGACAGCAAAAGACGTCAGAGCGTACTTCACCAAGTTGCCACCTACAACCGATCGGCTTGTAGGTGGCAATAGTGACGCCATTAACGACGGAACATGTACTTTCGAATCATAGCCCACACATTATTCTATATCCTGTGCCCAAAATAAGCAAACAATAATAATAATAAGGTATAATGTAAAGCCACTTAAAGATTACCTCAGCAAGCTTAAAAAAATAAATAAAAAAACGAGCAATACTTCTATCAATTATGAAGCAACTTTGGAAATTATATAAACCTTTAAAATGTTATATGGTGCAGTTTCATATTAGTAACAAACATTGTATAGGGGAAGGGTAAAGAATCCAAGTTATCGCCTGATTCGATGTTTAGGATGAGGAGAGCGAAGAGGTGGTTCAGTTTTACGATTCTACCGTCATTTTTCCTGCAGGTTATGGCACGATTCGACCGTCAGTTTTCCGGTAGCTTATTCGTATAATTATGTGGACGTACTATACACGAGTTAGTCTCTGTAATCAAAAAAACCAAAAATGAGATATCGTAGAGCATAGACCGCCAGGCTTGAATGATGATGTAAATGTGAAAATAAGGAAATTTCCATTTACATTTCCATTCCGTTTTTAGGCATTTTTCCTACTTTATAGGTCATGTTGAAGCCATAACGTCGAAAGAACTTTCGTTGCCTTTGAATGTTGATAAACGTGCTCATTATTCAAGTAGAATTTAAAAAGGTCATTTTTGTACTAACTTTTGGTTTGTACTAACTAATTTGAATTTGAATTTTGAAATTTGAAATACCTATAAAAACAAATTCTTAAAACGCCCAACTGGGCCTCTTTGCGGCAAATATTAACCGCCTTGCGTAAATTTGCCATTACTTACTGCTTGCTGACAGTCTGGTTTACGTTACGTTAAACCTTACAGGAGACCTGAGTACTCCCGCGTGGTCCTCAAACTACACAGCATACACGGCTTTTCATTGAAAACATCGAACGTGTGTTGGGCACATGTCAACTAGCCTCCAGTTCCAATGATTGCTTAAACGAAAACATAAATAATTGTAGCCTAGGGAGATGAATTGGGAAACTGTGATGCTTATCTGGGCATGTTAATAAATAAATAAGCATCTTTGCTTTTCCTATTGATATGGCGGAGGAGGCTGCGAGGAAGATGCCATTCCACCTTATTCAATCTTCGCAAGTCAACATTATACTCGTACTTAGTCTTATATCTGATATAAAGCAATGAAGAGGAGTTAGAGTACAATTTTTACAATACAAAGTCGGAAAAATAACACTTATTTATACACAGAAAGGGCCCTCATAATAGCGTTTCCAATCAAAAACGTGGTTCAACAACGCTCCATGCGAACTGTTTGTTTGTTAGTTACTAACATTCGACTGAGCTGAAATTCGGGACATATTTTGCTTCCATGCTGTATATGAATAATTTAAAATAACCAGAAACCTTCCCTTCAGAATTAGAAGAAATAGCCTCTGTTACCTATTTTAGCACAGGCTGATTTTGAGAAATTGGTTATATATAGATACGGGTAAAGGATAAAGTGTATTCGTCTATTTTACCCCTGGAAGAAATACGAATCCAACGGCATTATCAATAAACAAAAATAAAAGTTGACAAAGTCAGGTCACTTCTTAAATACTCGTATATCAATACTAATGCTAGTATATTATTAAAATAATAAGGAAACATTTCTTTGTTAGGTTAAACCAGTAAATTTTGAAAAATTACTTCGGATTACTTTTAAAATATGGCTCTAGTCTTTTATTCAGGTGGTACAAAATTTACAGTTTAATATAAAAGTCTATTCAACAATCTCAGAATTCTGATTCTGTGTCTATTTTGATAACAAAGCCGGAAATATGATATTTTTGTTTCTACGAAAACATCGATCAGGAGATACCGGATGAAAGTCTAGATAAGTGAAAAAATGCAGGAAGTAAATTGTATGTGGAAGAAGTCGGGAACCGCCGCTGGTTAAAAAATAATTAATTTTATAAAAAATAGCGGTCAGGTATTCATAACAATAAAACATAATCAATCTTTAAATTATTATATCGTAGGCTAAAGTGGCCTACTCCTGCGCAAGCATTTGCATCATGCATGAGCTACAATATTGCTTCGGATCTCTTTTGCATTTTCAGTATAGAAAAGAACGCTGCCATCTACTTTATTGTCTAAAAATCTTTCGTAGAAGACGGGTGACAAAAGCCTGTTATTAAATTTACTGAAGCTTACACTAGACAATTTTGCCTTTATTGAAATACCTTCCCTTACTTTCGTGCTTAGAATAACAGTTTTTCTATAGTTATAACATATTTTAGCTGAAGCAAAAGAGTTTATAATTTTATCAAAGTGTAAAAATTATGTGAGTTTTTTCGAACGCGTCTCATAGCTACTCATTTAATAATTTATTTAAATTTAAAATTTTTGTTTTCACAGATAATAAGGCTTATGGAACTTGTTAGCTATGGTAATCAAAATCCAAGGAAATAAAAACAAGTCTTTTTGGAGTTAAATAGTGCTCTTAATTACGTTTAATGTACTGTAAATTCTTGACTAAGATGATACATCAAATAATAGATGACAATGCATTACAAAAAGTTTTTATTCACAAAATAAAAGCCAGTTCCAGAAAATAATTTTGAATAGTGTCAGATTAAGGTATGTTAAACAGAAATATGAAAAAAATATAAGTGTAATATTCGTTACACAAAGAATTATAACTTAACTGGCTTACTTCAGTTAGTTGGACGACATTCCTAAACTGTAGCAGTTAAGATGTTATAACATCGAAAAATCAAAAACATTAATACAGTAAGTTGAATGGCATTACTGAACTGCTACATCGAAAAACCATTAACAGCAACTATTTAAAGTCCATACTGTCGAAATCATTAAACTCAATATTTAAGTCTGTAAAAGTCATCTATACAAGTAAAAACAATTGAAGTGTCTGATACATTTGAAAAAACAACTGGCAACTAAATGCGTTTGAAAAAAGGTACGAATATAATTACAATTTGTGTTTTTTCTGGCTAATCACCGAAATGGTGGGCCCAATTGTGATGAACAGAAGCATGTAGAGAAATATCAACGGAGGATTAATAGAGTTTTGTTTTTGAAATCTACCTCTAAAGGTGTAAAATTATAAGTGGTTGTATCGTGTTCACCATCAACAAATGAACGTCCCCTGGGTTTAATCTTGATGCAATAAAATCTGCATGGCTATAAATAAATTGCCTCTAAAACCTCATTTTTTCAAACAACCGGCAAGGTTTAAGGACGACAAATATTTTATGGTACATAATTTCTTACCATACCAATTATTTTATTTTTATTTATACAAAGTAAGTTGCAAGCAACCTCCTATCCTAATATTGATCGAGGATATATTAGGATACTTTATTTAACCTAAACTTAGACACACAACTATGCTGAAGAAACGATTTCACTAATTTATGAACAGTATTAAATCTATCATATCCTATTATTATTAAATTAATTAACAAAACAATGTGAAAATAGTTTTTCTTACTGATTACTTTACGATTAAAGTACTTTATTCCGAAAAAATACCTGATCAATATCTTTAATTAGCTAACACTCGTGTAGCCAACGTTCGCGTGTGAAATACGCTGGTAAAAACATTCCAAGCGTATGCTACGTAAAGGGTTAAAAATTATAATGAAAATACTTATCATAAAATATTTTCTACATCTCGCATCTTCGTAACCAAAACTGAACACTTCTCGTGGACTGACAGTTCAAAACGCCATATTATGTACGATTTTTATTTAATATAACGCTAGAGATTTTATAATCTCCCCATCTGGTGGTAAATAAGTGATGATAATGTCTAAGATGGTAGCGGCCTAACCTCTTAGGAATATCGCAGTTACATCACGACCCATTTATTTCTAAGAGTAGAGTACTGGAAGGCTAGAGTACCCACTAGTGTAGCTAGGCCAGAGTAGTTTGTAGCATCCAATTTCTCATCAAACCCGGGACCTTCCACTTGAAAGACTACAGCACTCAAAACTGCGACCTAGATGTACGAATGTATTTAAAATGTTTATGAAACTCCAAACAATTAGTTACTATTAAATGCTTTACACATTGTAATATCTCGTAGCCTGGTGCTACGCGCTCCATTGGCTACGATGTAATTGAATTCGATGGGTAGACTGTTTTGATATAGGTTTGTAAATATTGGACGCATGAACAAATTTTTTTATAAACCTCTACATTTGTACTAATGTATTAAACAAACAGCAATCTGTGTTTGTTCAACTGTGGGTAGTCGGGCTGGTAATAGGGTGATACTTTATGTATTTTTTTTTACTTTATGTATTTTTAAGTTTTTATTTCACAAACCAGATGAATCTTGCTTAAAAATAACTTAAAAACTATTCGTACATAGAGACATTTGTAGAAGAACCAATGCAAAATGTATGCACAAGAGACACCGGCACCAGGCATAGGGAAAACTCAGAATTAATAAAACCCCCACTATGTGGATAAAAGCACAACTAGAATTCGTAGAGTGTAGTAATCTCATCAAAAGACCTTCAGATGTGGATAAAAAGAGTAAACCAGTATCGTAAAAAAAGTCCATTCCGAAGTAAGGACGGAAGGGATCTTCATCCTACTAATATTATAAATGTGAAAGTGTGTATGTTTGTAAGTCAATCACGAAAAACGGTTGAACGGATTTGGATGAAATTTGGCATGCATGTAACCTTTGACATCGAAAAGAACAAAGGTTACCTTTTAATCCCGATCCCTTAAGTGGTTCCCGAGGGAAAATTGAAAATTGTTTACGAGCTAAACCGCGGGCAGACATATGCATGTCACTTGTCAGACATGTAGGTACATTCCGATCTCTCAGATAGTGCCCCCGGTAAGATTAAAGATTGTTAACGAGCGAAGCTTTAAACTCCTTAAAGCTAGAACATTATAAAGGCGAAAGTTTGTATGTTTGTTACTTAATCACGTCACAACGATGGAACCAATTTGACTGAAATTTGTTACAGAGATAGATTGTAGGCTGGAGTAGCATAAAGGCTACTTTTGATCCCGGGAAATAAGAGGGTTCCATCGGGAAAAAAATATCCATAATCCCTGCGAGCGAAGTCGCGGGTATTCGCTAGTATTTTCATACCAAAATGATCGGTAAGACCGAAATTATAGATAAGTCTCATCAACATCCTTAGACTATTATTATTCGACTGGTGGAATCAATCATTCTCTTCCTGGCGAGAGAGTTATAATAAGTGAGCTTATTTTTCAAGGCACGGAAGTAAAACAACTTTAGGCTAGAACCTATAATTTCTGGAAGGAAAACTCAATACCTAATAGTTTCGGCTGAACTGGTAATCGAACTAAGTACATTGTGATTTGTAATCAAACAAGCTAACTACAACATCAGTGAGGCAGTGTAATTCCCAGTCTTAGTGGACAAAAAAAAAACTCAAGTTACTAATGAAGTATGCAAGAACAAGTTTGTTAAGAATTTTATTGTAGGCTGGTATTACCTGCTTTTTCTGAAACACTAGAGAACAGGTGGATACATCTAAAAGCAAAAGATTTGGTCCACTCAATTTCATCAATAGCTTATGGCAGTCCACTGCTGGCTACTGCTGTCTGGACTACTAAATCCTCCGTTTTATTTCCTTATTCGACATCCATTGACGGCCGATTGGCGCAGTGGGCAGCGACCCTGCTGTCGGGGTCAAAGGCCGTGGGTTCAATTCCCACAACTGGAAAATGTTTGTGTGATGAACAGGAATGTTTTTCAGTATCTGGGTGTTTATATGTATTTTATAAGTATTTATCTATTTAATTCATTAAAAAAAATATTCATTAGTCATCTTAGCACCCCTAACACAAGCTACGCTTCCTTTGGTTTGGATGGTGTGTGTATTATTATTATTATTATTTTTATTTATCCATTGACACTCATAGTTGATTGATTCAAAATTGGTTTTTTCAGTTTTTATTTCTTGGATTATGAACCCTTGCATCTAAAAATGGCACTGAAATATAATCTTAAAACTGTGCACTGCGTTGTACGATGGGAGGCTATATGAAAAGATATTTGGATTTCAATAGTGCACGCCATCTTATTTAGATCCAAGAATATATTTCTGTACACGAGATTGGAAACGGATAGCCGCATTCATACAAAAAGCTCTACCTCCATCTCAAAATTAAATTCAAATTCGAATTAATTTATTTCAAGTTAACCTCATATAAACATTTTGAAAACGTCAAATCTGTCTATTTTTAGCAACTCTACCACTGGTTCCGAATGCAAATCCAACCAAGAATAAGCAGGCAAGAAACTCAGCAGTTGCTCTTGTTCGACATCATTATATTTACAATAATTATGAGAGTGATGAATGAGCAGCGGTGTGCTCCCAGGCAACCCTATGTAATGTGTTTTAACGCATTACCTAAACGGGTGCATTTGTAGATCCAATCCATAATGTCATATTATAAAACCCCACAGACGCTGAAATGTTCGGACATTAAGCTCACGACTTGTACACAAATAGGATTACGGCTTGTTCTGTGCTACAATTCTTGGTTTCGAATATGATGCCATTCTCTAGCCTCTAGTTATTATGTCTGAGATTTACAGAATTATTTGACCAATTTAAATGCTATTTTGAATGTGTTGTTTAGTCTTTTGGCCGCCATTTTGCCCAGCACTTATAAAAGAACCTTCAAAGCAAGAGCCAAGAGCTTTGCCTCTTTACGTGAACATGTGCCGGGGAATACAAAATGTCGTTTTTTGAGTATTTATGATGATCTAATGACCATTGTGGCTTTAGGAAAGGTTGCCTATAGAATACATAGTCCTCCATCAGTAAATACTTAAATATGTTCAAAATTTAGTTTAGTTTGCTTTCGCCGTGGAATTTCAAAAAACATAAAACTTGTTACTTGTATATTTAAATTATATTCTTCATTTTAATTTAATTATAATGCCATTATTATATTAATATCTACATTTTTATTCGGAACCGACCAAAGAGCCTAAAGCTCCGAAAGATCAAAGGGCACCGGCATTCGAAGTAAATAAGGGCTGTTGGAAATCACTAAGTCAAACACAAACCTGTTGAAGATAAAAGGCCAGTAATTTCACTAGATAACTTTGACATTTCATATAAGTACGGATAATTTAATTTAAGTGAGGGTAGCCACATATAACTATTATATTGTTTATCAAAAGTTCAGTATTGAACATTGAGATTTCTATAACAAAAAACAACTTTATTTTTATAGTTTTCTTCTCTTGATTATTTAGGGATCGATAGTATAGGCCTAAGTTGTCAATTATAAAGCGAATTATAATTTAAATATAAACGAATAATATTGGTTTTTCTTTATTATTTCGGAGAAATAAATGTTAATCATATTCTGCAGCTCAGCTGACTTGAGATTTTTTTATACCTGTACATTTATTATTTATACATATGTTTATATTTATTAAGTATGTTTGACATGAACATGAAAGCAGCTCTTCAAGTTCAAAGTTATTTGTAAGTTTAAAACCTACAATTTATTGAAAATGTCTATGGAAATCATAAGAATAATGGCCCTTAGCGCATAATTACTAAAGTAATATCTGGGAGAAAGAAACCTGTAACTTAGCGCGTTAGACCGAATGCAGAAAATGAAAACAAGCCTAGTTAAGAACCTTCTAGTCTTACCATCTACACTTGGTCGTTATAAAATATACAGTAATTTATTTAATACGTTTTAAACAGTTTTTAATTCGGTTCTCACAAACTAATTATTTTAGTAGAAATATAGCAATCATGCTCATATTATGACTTTTTATAGTTGCATATCACGAATCAGATGCTCATAGTACTTAAATAATTATGATACGAGTGTCGATATAGTAAGTAAAATTGGTTTAGGATCCAAACATAATCTATGATAATTGTTCAAATTGGCAACGCAAAACCATCAAATATCCTATTTGATGGTTTGCTACTTTGGCTCATGGCCACGTAATAAATGTATGATAAGATATATAATATATAGATATATAATACCTCAAACAATATGTTTTTGTGAACGTGTGTTAAGTGTCTAGTAGATATAAGTGTGCATCGCTCTAGGTAAAAATATAAAGAATACTAACTCTAGGCTAGGTATGTCATTTGTTTGTTTATAGACTAGGTTATGATAGGGCTATAGTTTTGGTTTTAAGATGCCATAGTTATCACCAAAATGAAAGAAAGAGAATATGAACTCTTTATAAAAACATTTTTCACAGAATTTGTTAGTTGTATTATTGTATAATAGAAAGGAATATAGAAATGATGCCTAATATAAATTATTTTTTAAAATAATTTAAGCAACTTAAACTAATAGGTACATTATTATGATTTGATTAAATATTCATAATTTGACGGACGCTTGATGTTATTTTCCCCGAAGGGATAGACCTTATGCACACATCAAGCGTCAAAAATGTTTACAAGGCTACTTCAAAGTAGCAGCTTGTAACAGCAATTTATTAGCCCTTTGTAAGTAAATGTTCAGCTATATTCTCCTCATGTTACGTTGCCATTGTAATTGTGTAATGCTACGAGTAATCAACCGTCTCATCTAGGTCTCAGTATACATGGCCTGTAATTCAAAGGCATTGATAATACTGCGTTTCAATCACTCAGGTTATGTTAGGTATATGGTGGTCATCTCTAAATAATTTGAGTGTTCTATTATTCAGCTGTAATGTGCGAAATCGTCTTAACTTAGCTAATTGCAAGTATCGAGCTACATGTGCTGTTTATATCAACCGGACGGAGTAACATGCGATAGTCAAACATGGAGGCATTTGGCTTACGATGCGTATAAATGCGATCAGAACCATTCAACTAAATGCTGAAGACGTAGGATTGAAGCTGACAGATATGCGTTCAACCTGTTAGGCCACTCACAGTATAGGAATATACGTATGATTACATAGGTAATATGTCAAAACTCATTACTACTGAACTAATATTCATTAACTGTGAGATGGGAGAAAAAAAACATTCGGCTAAGTATGTTGTCTGCTCTTCCTAGTTTGTAGCAATAGATTTTTTAGGAGTTTTTATGTCACGAATTACTTTGTCTGATAAAGGTTTTTTAGATAATTGGTTTCATATGCTGTGAATCTTTTATAAAGATTTAAAAAAACATGGCTGAAGCACAAACTAAAAAAGCTAGGTGTTACACTTAACACGTCAATCGAAGAGCAACTCATATCCAAACTTTTTTTTTTATGGGATATTTTTTTATAGGATTATTCTACAAAAAAATTGAGATAAAGCTCCAAGTTATAATCAAGAAGAAAATATAAAAATTGGATTTTTTATTATATCCCACTACTATACTGGACTATTTTCAACTTTATTCCTGCTCCTACCAATGAATGAAATCACATTTTATACTTACAATTAGATGTGAGCGGTGATAACCCTGTGCGTAAAACTTGGACTTCACTTTTGGGGGCCCGAGTTCAAATCCCAGCACGCGCCTACCTTTTCTAAGTTATGTGCGTTTTAAGCAATTGAAATATCACATGCTTCATCGATAAAGGAAAATATCGTGATGAAACCCATGCGGGTTTCATCACGATATTTTCCTTTGAGCCTGTGAGTTCTCCGTAATGTTTTGTTAATGTTTTTTTCCTAAGGTTTTGTCCACCAATGCGCACTGGGCCAGCGTGGTGAACTTCGGCATTATCCCTTTCTTTCATTATCCCTTTCGTCATCATCATGGAGGAGATAAACACGTCTGTTGCCTACAGGAGGCAAATGTGCTTATCCCTATCACCCATTCTAAAGAGACGATATAATAATGGCTTCAATAGTCAACAACAAATTAAGTAGGCTACATTTAATATCAATATCAATGTCTGCGCCCTCACCCACACAAATTCTTGTGGTTTCTAAGAGTATCAGATGTCCTTATGTCGAGACATTCCATTATAAATATAATATGTTAGTTTCTATTAGCAAAACAATAAAGCTTATATTACAATATTTCTCGAGTTGCTACCTATAATATAATTCAACATGACATTATACAAAAATACCTTCATCTGGGACATAGATAAAAATAATATATTTATCTTTGTCAACGCAAACATTTTGCTAAGTCATTGGTTATCTGTAGGTCGATTCGGATCGAATATGGAAGGGTCTAATAAAAATTAAAAGTTAGTTTTGGCTGCTGAATTAAACAAATTGATTTATTCCGTTCAAAAGTCATTGATTTTAATATGTAACTATATTACTGTCTACAACTTTGGACAGTCGTGATTATTTTGCTACTGTCCAAAGTTGTATACAGTAATATTTTTTAGACTTTTCGAAAGATTTTGTTAACAAAAAAGTCGAAATTAAAAATTATTTCATACAAACAAAGGCAAATCCAGGCGACACTCTGTTATATCTCTTCTAAGGTCAGCCCAACTTTAAATATTATTTAATCTATTCATTAATTAGATACTCGGAGTACTTTGTAAAGTAGTTCGCAAAAGTTAAGGTTATCTATAAAGTGGAAACTCCCATTAAAAATAATCAATTTCGATTTTCGCGAGTTTTAAACTGTTCTTTATGATTTTTCTCTTATTATATTTTCCAAAACAACTTCAATATTGAGACAAACTTTAATCAAATTGGTTTCGCCATTTTCACAGATTTTCTATGAATTTTTGTAAGACATTATAGGGATTTCTGTCACCAACTTTTTTATCTGGACATTGATGAATAGCGAGCTATGAATAGTTACCACACATTTTTTTGGTGGACATTCTAGTAAACTAGTGTTTTTAATCAAAGCTGGCATGAAATTTGAACAAAGCTTTAGACGGTCAATTGGCCCAGTGGGCAGTGACCTTGCTTTCTGAGTCGAAGGCTTTGAGTTTGATTCCCACATGTTTTTGTGTCTGGGTATTTATCTGTTGGTACAATAAGTATTTATGCAGTCATCTTAGTACCCATAACACAAGTTACGCTTACTTTGGGCCTAGATGGTTACGTGTGTACTGTCGTAGTATATTTATTTATTTTATGAAGCTACATAGCTGTTTCTATTCAACGAAGCTTAACGCAGTGTTAATGATCATCTGGCCAGTATAATAACCACTAACCACTAACTATATTCGTTTTGCATCCGCCGATGATCAACATTATCTGTTATTTAACAGACAATATCCCACAGCCCTTTTCTGTTATCGTAGAGAGCGGTATTGAGTTAGGAACCACGCTGCTTAATCGTGAGTTCTTTTATTAAAGAAATAAGTAACGATTAATAAGGATTAACCTAAAAAACCTAAAATTAAGGATTTACCGGCCAACCACAGGGCACGGGACTCCTCTCAGAATGAGAAGGGCTTTGGCCGTACTCTACCACGCTGTCCCAGTGCGGATTGGTAGACTAGTTAGTTGGTTTCAACAAAAAAGCATACAAGGCAAATCAAATCATTATCATCAAATATATTACTACTTTACAATGCGCATAAAAAAGTGTCTCATTGTAATTTACCTTTGGAAAGTAGACCAAAACTTCAATGTTTCCTACAACAGCCGCTATAGAACTAGTAAAAGGGTATATAATAAATTCATCAGCGCTGGTACGGGGACCGCGGGTTAATTGGCAATGCACTCGTGACGCGATTGCGTGTTTCAAATCAAGCCAGTTATTAAAATTTAATAAGTCATATACGATTCTAATATATATTTTTAGATTCCATTCATTTTTTATTGTTTGCACTCTCAGCAACTACAAGAGCTCGGCACTGGAAGTTTTTTGTGGCACAGATTGAGGGCGTTTCCAGACGAACGCAGGATGTAGCTGGGAAGAAAATTGACGCATTATTCTAGTGGGCAGCAAATTTGACTAGGTATTACTAAATTCTGTATTAACGGATTCGCCAAAAATAGATGCTATTAGGATGTTTCGAACAACTAAACCAAAAAGTACCTGTAGCCCAAAGTCAGAAAAATGGACATGCCTCGGATTACACGTTAAACGGTACAAGGTTTAAGGTCTAAATCTCCCCAATACTAAAACGCTGAAGATTAGTATTAAATCAAATGTATACGCCATTTTGAAAAAATAGATATTCTTCTAATGACGCAAATAAAGTTATAAAACTGAATAAAAAAAATTATACTCTATAAACTTCATTAGTCTTATCTCTCAAATTTGTTTTTGTCGGTATATGATAATTATACCCCTTAACACTGTTTCGAAATCCGAAAATATAATCTTTGAAACGCCATTTTGAAGAAGAAATTACCTTCTAATCATGTTATTTTATAATATGAATATTGAATTTACGGATTAACAAGAATTCCAGTTAGTTGATTGGTAAGTAAAAAATTAAAAAAATCAGCAGACGGTGCTAATCAACTAAAAGATTGACCAGCTAAATTGACCCACGGTTGTAGCAAATCGGGGATCGGCACTGGAGTTGCCGTTGCAAGTAAGGGCTCGTGAGGGTTCCTTAATTTTTACGCCAATTTAGATAATTGTATCCCAGAGCATATACATATACCTGACATTTTGCGGCTAAGCCCAGCCAATGAATGTAAGACGAATGTAAGGCGCCATATTTATTCATTTTTTGTATATATATTTTCTTTACACTTACAGTAAATTTTCAACAACCTTCGGCCACTTCAGTCATAGATTCAAGTTACAATCCTGCCATTTGTACACCTTTGATTTATAATTCTCTTTCCTTGGCGTACGATAAAAAAATTGTTCGTTTTTATTTTGAAAATTACGAAATAACTGCTTAATTCAACGAAGAACTGCCTCGTTTTTCTTAAAGTTCACACGTTGAACGACGTCTGGGGTCGGGCCAAAAATTTGTTAGTTAGTTATTTAATTAGGCTGCGTCAAGATTTGTACCGGTCTATACTAAAGAAATCGGCGATGCTTACCGTGTTTCGAAGAGTAAATTAAACCGTCAATCCCGGTTATTATCATTAACATGTGATAATAGCGTTCAAACTAACAAAAAAACATTTAATCGGTTTGTAGGTATATGCTACCTTCTGTGAGAGAGAGGGATTTTGCCCTGCCCTGATGGGTCATTAATAGGAAGATGATGATCAACTTTGATTAGAGTAAGTGTAAATAAATTTATTAAATTGGAAAAGATAAAATACACAGTTAGTGAAAGATTATTATTATAAATGGAAAGATTTATATTACCAATAATTCAAATTCAAGCGAAATATCAAATTGAACTCATGCGAACAAACGTTGGAGTAAAAACCAATAGAGTTAGAGGTCCTACATCACTCTGTCGTCACTTATTAGTGTTCAACAGTGATCGATCCCCCTCTAGGGTCGAAGAGAATCTCAAGCACATAAACAATATAAAGAAAACTCAATACATCTCTCATTCATAATATTACAGATAATAAAATAGCCAGACATGGGACCTGCCGACCGAAGTGATTATTAAATATATACAGCTTATTAGTGTATAAGTATTTTTTACGTATTTAAATATTATGTACAATAAGTTACACAGTTACAAGAAGCATGTCGGTGACGCGAATCATTACCTACTCAATGCCGCTGAAGAAGTTTTCACTTCATAAGCTGAACTAAAATAACAGTTGAACATATATTTTGTTGTCCTTACTGATGTGTAGGCCGATCGTTATAATTCGCGAAAAAAAAAGCACTTTACGCGCCTTTAAACTCATCCTCACGAGTTTTCCTACACCGCTAAAGTGATATTTAATTGCTTAAAACACACATAGCTCCGACAAGTTAGTGTTGTTTGCAGAAGATTGAACTCGCACCGTAGAGGTCCTAAATACTAATCTATGGGTTAATTGATAGCTATCTATCTATCTATCTATCTATCTATCTATATATATATAAAAGAGAAACTGTGTGGGTATGTTCCGTATAGGCTCCGAAACGGTTGGACCGATTTCAATGAAACTTTCAGGGAATCTTCGGATTGACCTGGCGAGTAATCCTGTAAAGTTTGGTGACGATCGGAGCACTCCTATTTTTGAACTGTCAAATACAGCTTTTATTTACTATGCTGATATTCTATTGTTGGGTGTACATGGGTGTAGATAATGATCTTCACCCACTCGAGAAGAGAATAGAAGAGAATGAATACGGAGAGAAATAAATGATTTAATATATTATGAGACTTAAATTAAAAATTTAATGATGTAATTTTATTGTTTAAATAAAATAAAGCAAAATCTAGCCCGGCGAAGCGGGCTGGGTACGCTTGTTATCCCTTTACATATCAAAATGGGCTTCATAAAAACCAAGAAATCTGGTGAAGCAACTGATTTCTTAAAATAATTTAAAGATAAGTATTATGATGACCTAAACATAGTTTTAGTGCTTTTGTCATCCGGTGTATCCACATTCTTGTGCTAAGCTGCCCTACTAAGCAATAAAAGGCGAATGAAGCGAGAAATGCTAAAGAACGCTTAGAACTTTGATGTGGAAGGATAGTAGTTTCGTTGCATCCTTGGTTATGGTTCTCTCTTGATAAGCAAATAGTTCACCAGCGTCACAGATTCATTACGCCATTTCACTAGCTCAGGATGGCAATGGACGAATTACATTTCGAGTTTCAAATTATACGGTTGAAAGGTACTGTGGCTTTGCGTCAAAGACTGCCCAACGCCCGGTTGGAGCACAATTAGTCAACGATATTAGAATAGCTGTAGTGAGAAAATGGTCAAGTAGCAAATAAAGTGAAATTGGATTGCATGACCAATGCAACGTTGATTTGTATGTGGACCTAATCAGATCAGTAGAGGTTCAGCTCTGATATGATAAGCCCGAAGAATACGAAGTAGCGTAGAATGTAGTGTAATATGAAGGTAAATCTGGCAGAACGAAACGTCATGACAGTTGATAATTAAAATCAACTGTACTGTGCCATGTATTTTATGAGCAAAAGTCTAAAAAAAATAACTAGAACCCTATTGCTGCGCCACCTATCGGGTCCAATTGTATATCCAAACTATTTAGGGACCCACCCAAACATATAAGTTTATACAGCAAAAAACTGAAAAAAATACCTAGAACTGATTGCAGCGTCACCTGTCGGATACAATTGTATGCCCAAAGTATCCAGGGACCCACTCAAACAGATAAGTTCATATGAGCAAATATCTAAAAAAGCGCAACCGATCTATTACTATGTACACTAGCCTACATATTTCTCAAGTTAGGCAAATAACACACATGTACAAAATTTTATAAAGTTCGGTTAAGTAGTTTCGGAGTTCACTTGACACAAACAACGTGAAACGTAATTTATATTGAACTATATTGTCGCACGGCTGGCGCAACGACAACGAAATAATTTTACCGACTTATTGTTTATCAAAATAAGTTATTCAAATATATCAATTATTAAAATAATGTAAAAAGTAAGCTTTATTGTTATGAAATTTACATTTTGATTATGTTGACTATCAAGAATAACTATAACCCTAACTCAAGAACTATTTTATGAGCAGTTTTTCCGGAACATAATTCTTTATATGGTTATATGTACATCAGCTGACATTTATTCAATCAAAAAGTCCTCTTAACGAGTTGTGAAAACTGGCACGTACTTAATTAATTTCCTGCATTAAATTATTGGATTTTATTCAACAAAAGGCACCCTATAAGAACTGCGTAAAATATTCCACATGAATATTGAATGCTTTGACAGGAAACAAAAATATTATTTATCAAATAAAGACGTGTGTGTGTGTACTTATGTACACGCGTTAGAAGTTATACTTTGGCGTAACAAGATAAAAATCTTTTAAAAATTTTATTTTTCGCCTTATTCTTTTACTTTTCAACATTTGTAGAAAAAACAACACTAACAATAGAAAAAAGGTATTTTTTGAGTTATTGAAAGTCAACTATCAAACCTTTTTTTAGAAAAACTATAACTTCATGGTATCGGTTGTTGTGACTATTCGCGCGCGCATCGTAAAAATTTACTCTCATCATTTTTCCCTAACGCGTAAAAAAAAGTAAAGAGAAGAGCCAAAACTTCGTAAAAAAAAATACTGGCAACAATATCGACAAATTATATCTGAAGGAATGTCAACCGAAATACCGACTAGAAAGAACATCAACAAAAATATCAGCAGGAATATTGTTCAAACATACGCTGTTGCTGCTGTTTTCCAATAAGCGCGTTTGTATATGTTGTACAGGGAAAATGTCATTTTTGGTTTGGTTCTCTAAAGGTGTCCGTCGGGACATTCTGTCCTGGTATCTTTGCAAACACCTGCATATTATTCTATACTTAATAGACTAAATGAATTTTTTCATCCCAATATTTTAGAATTATTCTACCGCAAAAACTTTTCTTTGTTGCTTATATCGGTATGTTGCCGCCACTGGTATGTGTCAGTGTGAATATATATCACGAATTCCGTCACAAACAAATCATTGGCGGCGTCGCGATATGACGAGCGCGGCTGTTCCATTTTAACCGACTTCAAAAACCATTTTTGTATGTTACCCGATTACTCGATGAACTGATTTGAAAAATTCTTTTTTTGTTCTAAAGTGCATACTTGGGACCAGGACCAGGTGGTCCCATTTAAATTTAGTCGAAATCGGTCGAGCCGTTATTAAAAATCAACAATAATGAAATTTTTTGCTTTTTAATTCCTGGGCGTATGTTGAAGTCGGTTTTTTTTAATTTAAAAATAATAATGAATTTTTGTACTACTAATCATCGTCGATAGAATCAGACCTTGGTTAAAGGAACAAAATAATCTTCTTTGCATTGTTAATTTACAGCAACAGCCCTCCTTTCTCATAGGAGAAAGGGATTTAAAAAGTAACCCCTTGCAAACTCTTTAGCGTGGAGCTGCTATAATTTGGGTAGGCAGGCTTAAACTATTGTAACATGTACTTGATACCGGATACTAATCAGAGCAGGTAGTTTAAAAGGCACAGAGGTGCACAATTCCTATTTCATAAATTTGAGACTTGTCAATTACTCTTGATTTTGAGGACCTTCTTAGAGCAGCGGGCAGGATAACGAATTTTAATTAGTAGCCCGGATTAGCAATGCTATTTGGCCGCAGCAGTTATCATCCTACCTTATTCGCAAGCGATTTGAGTTTCCGGTACGATTCCGCTTATAAAACGGTGGATCAAAGGTCTGAACAATGAACTTTCATGCCCTAAAAGTTAGTCAAACCTTTCTGTATTCAAATGAATTTGGATTCGTGATGGTAACATAAATAGATGTATTTGTTAACTTAAAACTCTAAGAAAGAAGAAATTGCAAAAAGCTTAGATATATAGCTGGGTGAACTTTTGTTTATCAAAATCTTATATTTCAGCTTATCTTAGACTGTATTGTAACCTATTATCTATGAGATCACAGCCAATGTCCAACTTGTAATTTAATACAAAAATAACCTCTCCAACACAATGGTTGTCATCTTATACAATGAACGCTCTCAACACTACTTTAGCGTAAACAGGTACCTCTTTGTCTTTGTCACCCATCTTACTCGGATAAACACAAACAAGATATTAAGACACTGCTATTTCAAAAAGCATAGTGTCTTAATAGCATATGATTTAATCATATCGATATATATTCTTTTATGCATAGAAAGGTCCCTGGAGTCCCCCACATGTTCAGAATGTGGTGTAAAGGAAAATGGGTACCACATTTTGATGGAATGTATCCGTAATGAGGTTCATTATAATACTTTTGCTGATGTCAATATTAGTTTGGCAAGTAGGTATAACATCTGAGGCCGCAAAATATTATACGGTAATAATTCATCATCCTTGATGATTAAGGGAAAATTCGAGAGAACCGTCATGCCGTAGGTAGGCTTAGAATTAAGTAGCTAAAAGAGTCACTTTATTTACTCCATTCTTAACAGAATAAAATAACGCTTAGTCAAGCACATAAATTTTAAAGTAATTCTGCGACTCCAAAAAAATATGCAACCAAAATTTTCAATTGTTATTTGTTACTAATATTTTAAATGGTACCATAACAAAAATAAAAATTCTATTTATGCTAAAGTAATCTTATGCCGCTATTTATTTTATTAATACATAATTTTTCCTCATATCAAAATCTTAAATACCATTAAGCATTCTTCAAAAAGTGATTGAGTTCTGCTTCGATAACCTCATCAAAATATCCTCCTGGGGACCACATTCGCAGTAAGTCCAAACAAAATTCAATTATTTCTGTAAATTGAAAACTCTAATCAATTTAATAAAATATCTGAAACTCGCTAGACCATGCAAATCTTCATTTCGTTCGATATGTGGATTACATTTCCGAATCCGATGAGGCAGTAATAAACTCCATGGATAATATCGACCAATACTTCAATTTCCTAAATAAATATGATATATTTTTCATTAAAATTATTCTTTTAATTTTTCTATAAAAAACAGCATTTCCATCCATTGCAAATATTTAATTTGGTACAAACGATTTATTTTTGGTTTGGGCAATCGGTTATTGAACTTTTTTGCAATGTTTACATTGATACGTGCAAACACAGGTAGGTAGCTTTGGGATGATTTTAATATTTTGAAAATTATTAAAAATTGTACCTTCGTATTTTTTGATTCATGGAAAAAACTTAATCAAATAGAATAAAAAATGTAGCCTGATTTACTGTAAAATGTGATAACTGTGATAGCCAGGAGCAATTCATACCCAAGCTTTTTTATCATACATGTAATCCTTAATATTATAACAGGATTTGGATTTCATCTGTTAATTTGTTATAAAAAAATATAAAATTACCCTTAAATTAATTTCTAATTTTATGCAGCCTAGTAAACTACACTACAAGTTGATTTTTACTTCTAATATTAATATTGTTACAGTCCACTTTATTTTTAAAATTAGTTATATATAACAAAAATATATTTTTTTGTACATAAATTAAATTTTCAAATATGTATTTATTATATTAAATTTATCTCTAACGGACTCTCTTGGACCCATTTTATATATCACTCGAAAAGCCCTCTTCTGCAGTACAAAAATAGAATCAATATCAGCAGCATTACCCCATAATAATATGCCGTAGGACATAATGCTGTGAAAGTAACTAAAATACACAAGCCTGGCAGTTTCTACGTCTATCATACTACGTATCTTTTTAACCGCGTATGATGCAGAGCTAAGTCTGTTCGATAAATTATTTAAATATGATTCAATTTGTTGAAAATCTGATTAATTTCCTTAGAGGTCTAAGGAAATTAATCAGATTTTCAACAAATTGAAATGGTATTAAATGAAAAACGAATCTCTATAAACATAACCTTGCCAAAAAATGTTTATAGTCGTTTACTTATAAAACTGCTCCTTATTTCCGAAGTCAGTTAAATAACAGATGCAGGATATGAGTATTTACGATAACCGAGCCAAAGCCGTTTTTGTAGTGGCAACATAGTCACAAGCACATAAAAAGCGGATTATCCGGCTTATGTTATTATGCTTGCGCAGGAACCACCACCAACCAACCACAATAGAAAAAGCTTTTTTTTCTTTTCTTAAAAATAAATCAACATACAACTACAAAATATGAACGGTTATTTTTAAACAATTTTAAGAAAGGAAGAGGTTCTATGTTCGACTGCATGCATTCTGCATTCTTCTATTATTATTTATCAATTTCCGATAGTTCGTGTTTTGGAAATACTTTTATTGTCTAAAACGGAAACCCTTTGCCATCAAGTCAGAAAAAGGGGATCTCAAAAAGAGGGGATCACCTTTAAATTGATTTGAATATTTTTATATAATTCATAAAGTACGACAGATACAGTTGTTACCAACCCTGCTTTTCCCGCAGGTGTCGTACGAGGCGACTAAGGAAATATAGAAAGGGCAGCATCGTTTTCTGTGCTACTACTACCGTCTACTGTAATCGTAAACCCGTCTGTGCAGCGTGGTGATTATGGGAAATCCGTTCCGGCCGGATAGGCCTTTAGTTCAGTCCAACAGTGGCTATAGGCTATTAATAATGACGATGTAGATACAACAGGTATGTACTTCAGCTGATTTATCGGATTTATTGGATTTTTCGAAAAAACTCAAAAAGGGTTTAAGTATCACACCTCAATTCTAAAGTCTCCTTATAAATACTTAACAAGTTATGAGTGAGCATAATAAAGGTAAATAATACACGAAGGATTTAAACCGCGGTCGTGATTGTCTCTTAAATAAAATACGAGCATCTGCCCGCGACTTCCTCTTCATAGCTCGCAGTTATACCTAGTTATTAAGGTAGAGATAAAACTATGAATTATGAAATCATGTGTATATTCCGGATTTTGCTGTCTTTTTACAAAATTTCTATAAAATCGATTTTTCATAATATGTATGGTGATGGAAAGAGCCAATTTCCTAACTCCAGGCTGGTCATACCCAGCAACCCTCACTCGTACGATAAGTCCAATTTCATCAACCTTCTTTTTTAGAATATAAACATGGCATAATTTGAATTAGTTTTATTCCTGCTTAAGTTTGTATATGCTTAGTAGGACTCCCCTTCGTCTTCGCCCGCATATTCCTTCTACTTCTGTTAAGTGAATTTATCCCAAACTGAGTTTAAGTCTACGACCTACCGAGTTGCATCGACCGCCCGTTGCCAAACTATATGCTTTGGAATCGTAATGCGATTTAAAATTTCCGGTAGCTTCTTTCAGGAATTAGGCCAAGGCTCAGATTTAAACAAAGAGATTTTTTTATTCAGCGCATTCTAACAAATAAACCTTTATTTCCTATTTAACTAATTTTGCTTTAGGGTTTAATTTATCAACAAAATACTAATTATATAGTTTTAAATGAAACCTCCAGTCAACATTTCAAGTTTCTAACCTTAAAGTTTAGGCTATCGTTTGATATTATATTATTGTGTGTTTGTTTTGAGTGTTTATGTGTGTGTGTTCATGTTTTTTTGTATGTGAACATGTGAGTGCGCGTTTGTGAGTGCTGTGTGTGAACCTGGGTGTGTGTATGCACGTGTACTTATTTGTACGCGTGTGTGTGTGTGTGTGTATATTTGTGCGTGCACCTGGATGTCTGTGAGTGTGTGTGCGTCTGGTGTGAGTACGCAAGTGCGTGAGTGTGTGTCTTTTCATGTGTTTGCGTGTGTGGGTTGGTAAGAGTGTTCAAACGTGTGCGTATTTTTGTGCGTTTGTGTGTTTGTGAGTATGTGTGTGTGTGAGAGAGTATGTGTTAGAAGACGCAAGTGTGAGTGTGTTTTGGTGCGTTTGTTTGTGTGTGGTTGTGTACTTTGGCAAATATGCGTGTGCGGTATGTTGTGTGTGTGTGTGTTTGTGTGTGTGTGTGTGTGTGTACGTGTGTGTTTGACAACGTCAAACAATCTAATAACCGCAATGAATTTTTTTTATTTAGTAAAAGAGACGAAAGATACCAAAATATTGTTGACAAAATACGTTATTTTATTCCAGGAGTATAGCTCGGCCTATTTATTTGCAAGTTTTGCATCATGTTTGGCTAGTGCAACGTCGTTTATTAGAATTTAGAGAAATCTACTGGATGCCACAAAGAACAATGGAACAAATTTCGAAAAATAAAAATACGATACGAATTATTTTCCCACCAATTCTATCTAAACACCCTCCGATGGCTTCAAAACCTAAAATTACTACCCTAGTCAGCCAACGACCTGTGGAATGCAAAAACCGCACCATAACCAGCCTTCAGGACAATAGTAATCTTCTGAAGAAACAAGTCCAGCGCCCCCTTCTGGCCTATACCTGAAAACCCTATCTTAGAACTCGCGCCCCTAAGTGATACGACATGAACGCATATGATACGCGATAAAAATCGCATTTCAATCGGTCCACCCCTTGAAAGCTGCACAAAAAGCAGGTTAAGACTCCTTCTTTGTTTGTTGGGAAAATAAAACAGAAAGCTGTTTAAGCCGTAAATTGAAATTCTCGGCAGCTCTACGTGATTTTAGTACTTGAACAAAAATGCTGCACGGCGCTGCAAACAAAGTATGATAAATTCCTTCAGAATGACAGAATAGCCGAAAATTGAACCCCATATGACCGACTTTTGGTAACCTATAAAAAATAATTATGCAGTCTGAAATCGCTGGAATACAAAATAAAACAGTTTACAAACTTTTATTACAAATTTTCGTAAAAGTTGTAGTAATAATACTTCAAATAGTTTTTCACCGGATAAAAGTTTGTCAACTGCTTTGAATTATTTTAATCTTACCTTAAGAAACGTTCAGCAACCTTTGTAGAGATATGATGCGGTCGTAGACGTAACGAGGGTGGTTAATATACGGATGGCGCTTGCCGCGCGACGCGAGTGCAACTCCTGGACTGAGAGAACGACTCTCTGCCACGAAGGACCGCACAACACTGCTTATCGACCCCTCGCGCCGCAACGACTCCCCCGTTAACCCCTACTCGGATGTGCCTCAGCGCCTGCCTACGGCGCGGCGCGGCGTTGCCAAAAATCGAGTAGCCTTTAAACAATTATTATTCATCTGTCATTAAGCCCGCCTAAGCAATCGATTCACAAAAATACCGATTCTCGAAAAATCGCAGATGAAAAACTCAATATTCACATTTTCGAGACATCGATTTTCGTAAAACTTTCGGTGTCTTCTTTAAGTCAGCCTTAATTACAATAATTAAGCTCACGCATAAGACTTTTTGAAGGTTCGACAAATACTTGCTGGTTTGAGTACCTATAGTTAATTTTAAAATATACATAAACCGGTCCGTTCCTACTTGTCAATCTGCATTAGATCTTTATTCACGTAAAACACTTAAGTATTTATTATTTAAACATGTTATTTTTTCTGATTTACATTTGAAGCCAGACTTTTTGCCAAATTTATTTTCGTTGTCGTGAAGAAAACAAGATTTCCAGTTGTAAATTATGTATTCAAAGAAACAGGTACTTACATTGTAAGATATTTTTGGTTATTATAAATAGCGTTTTTTTTGTCACAGATTTTTTTGTCACAGAGACATTGCTTACAGAAGACTCCTTAGTCTTTATGGCCAAAATTAACTTTACTAACCCCCTTGTCCTCTGGGAATACGAAAAGCTCTGACGCCACGGTACTCAGAGAGACAGGATAATATAGCCAAAGGTTTTTTTTTTTTATAGAAATAATCGAAGCACCCAGCAGATGACCTACCTGATTGTATGTGGAAAACCATCGCCTATAAACAAAGCAACACTTCGCAGGGCATGCAAGGAACGCGTCTTACAACGTGCCGCCCTCATGTCCATCAACCTGCGGCACAGGTGTTAAGTCTCCTGTAATCACACGATCACTCACGCCCTTCAGACCGGAACACAGCTTGAAACAATACTGGTTAGCGGAAGAAATAAGCAAAGTGGTAGTAATTCACCGGACGAGCTACAACAAAAAGCTCTTCTACTGTTGAAATGTAAGTTGTGGGTGATACGTGACTATATCAGAATTGAGAAGATTTCTTGAAGATTCTTTGATTCTTAGAAAAACGTATTAGAATTGGAACATTGTGAGCTTGAATTAACATAGCCATAGTAAAGATCAAGCAGATTAATAAATAACTGAAGATTTGATAAGAAATTCGAAAAATCAACTGACCTATATGTCGTTTTCCATGGAAGTAACTGTTTCTTAATAAACATTTATGATTTATAAGCTTACATTTGCTAAAACAACTTGTAAAAACTTAAGAAATATAATGACTAAATGTACAATAATAGTACCTAAGTAATTAGTTTAAAACCATATAAGTAATCAATATTATAATTACTTACTAGAATGAATTATTATGACATCTACTACCTATCCTCACCATTTTATCCTAATCATAATACTACTTGCGTGATCAGTATAATGTATTCATTTTCATTCTAAGCACTCTGAAACTTATTTATTCTTTGGAACACCTGTAGGTACTCTTAAAATTCGAAATTATTTTGCATGAATAGTGTCAAATGTTATGATTTCGGCGCGGCGGCAACGATTGTTTTAGATTTCAAAAGAAGCCGCCGGCGCGTGTATCATAACCATGTACTTCCGAAAAGCGGCAAATTTCTTTGAGAAGTAAGTACAAAACCTTTGATGCCGCATTATCAAAGTGCCGATGGTTAAAACATAACTATGCATGCACTCAGTTTGATTTTAATAGATATTTTTTTATTCGCTATGTTTATGGTATTAGTCGTAATGCGCATAGGTCCAGTTTTTCATATTCTTTGATATAGTTTTTTGCGTCTCATAGAATTCCTAAGCGTACCTACCTACCTATACACCGAACTGTTACACCTAACTACTCCGTGAAATAGCGCTAAGTCCTAGCTGCAAGACGCAAGAGTCTTGCAGGCTATGTCTTGTTCTTGCTCAAGTCTTGCACGGTCAGTCTTGGTCTTGGTCTTGCTAAAAATACGCGGTCTTGTTCTTGGTCTTGGTCTTGCAAAAACGCAAGAACAAGACCAAGACTGCAAGACCAAGACTGAATTTGGGCAACACTACTTACTATAGAGGAACTTATAGAAGAACAGCCCAAGGAAGTTTATATTCGAAAAATACCAGTACCACCTCAGCTAACATTAATTCATTAGCATGCCCTCGATAGGGCTCAATTTCACCCTCCACAGTACTTCCAAGTTACGTATTCGACCCTGCCCTTTGATACGCAAAATTAAGCTTAAATGCCTCATGTGAAACATGTCTAGTCGCAGTATCTCCTTTGTAATGACCCTATGTGATTTTGGTATAAATGCAGATAGGCACGTTTTGTCCTTCTACATTTATGCCTTGCACACAGATTTCTCAATCTCCTGTTAAACACACTCGCACTACTATAGTACATAATGGTATTTTAATTATTATTCATGATTACATGATAAAACAAAAATTAACATCAATTTATGTAATCTACTAAACATGACAATATTTTGTGCAGAAATCGTGTTTCAGTTCCGCGATTTTTATAACCTTACTTATTTGGTTACATTTGTTATTTGCGTATATTATACTACTTCTTCTTGTGTACAACCTTTTTTCCCCCTTTCCTTTGTTGGGTTGCCTGGCAGAGATCGCTTTTTAGTGATAAAGCACTGCCCCTGTGTGTTATATTTATTGTTTGTTTGTATTATATTGAGTATTTTCATTTCATTTACCTTTATGATGAAGAAAAACATTAAATAAATAATAAATAAATAAATATACTACGACAATACACACATCGCCACCTAGCCCCAAAGTAAGCGTAGCTTGTGTTATGGGTACTAAGATGACTGATGAATATTTTTCTGAATTATATATACATAAATACTTAGAAAATACATATAAACACCCAGACACTGAAAAACACTTAATGCTCATCACACAAACATTTTCCAGTTGTGGGAATCGAACCCACGGTCTTGGACTCAGAAAGCAGGGTCGCTGCCCACTGCGCCAGTCGGCCGTCATTAAAGGTTCGATGAGATTTGAATATGAGCACGATGCCAGTGAAAGATACATTAGTAGGTATTGACGTTCGACAATATTCTTGACGTCACACGGATTAGTACCATTATATGAAATGCCATTCCGAATCAGTTTCCAGGTAAATGCATACACCTACCGACAGAAATATCGAATTAAATTGGAAAGGTTCGGAAAGTGTAAAGAATCCTAGAACAAAAAATCCTATCCTTTTTGTTGGAAACCATCTGAAGTTGAACTAACGGACTGATCGGACTAATGCGGATCTCATATTAAACACAATATGCAGACAACGTTAACTTTGAGAAGAAGGAGAAAAAGTTGCGAAATAAATGATTTCATAATAGCAGCCATATCTAAAATTCAGCTATGCTTTACAATAGGGTAAGTAAAAAATACAAATAAATCCTAAAGTTAACATTCTGTTATATGTGACGCCTGACAACCTCGAACGAGTTGTGTGACCTATTTCTTGTGATGATGAATTTAGGCTAGGTTTAGAAAGCTCGCGCTATTAAAAAAATACGCGGTCTTGTGTGTAGCTATTGGCAATCAAATCGAATACAATTTTTTACATTACCACCGTTAATCTTGATTAGTTGATTGTTACTAGTTTTAATTAAGCTCACAGTTGCGATGACAGGTGTACGAGTAGGTATGATTTGAAGCCCGAGGATATTTTAGTTTAGTTTTATAAAAACAATTTAAACAATCATTTAATTTTCAAATGCAAAAGTTTGTTTGTTTAAATTTTTATTTTGCGACAACTGAATTATACCAAGGTACTGACTACAATTTGACTAATATTAGTAACGGAGATAGGTTATACCCTGTAGGCTGTCACCGTGTGAGCTTCATTTAATCCCGAAAAATTCTAAAGTTCATACGCGTGTAACGTATATAACTCTAACTCTGTACGTTATAAGCGCACGAACTTTTGAATTTTTTTGAGAAGTAAAAAAATGTGGGTGTGAATAAAAATAACCATTATACCAACTGCTATATGTATCTGCTACCTTTGGACTCAATTCTTAAAAAAGTTGGTGTATTAAAAGCTGATGCATGCATATGAGGACCAAAGGATAAAACTTACAGTCCAGAGAGGAAATATATTTCGTGCACCATGCTCTTGGATGTAGTTTATAGTAATCTATATTTTTAGTACATATGTCTGTCTGTGGTATTATTTATAATTAAAATTAAACTTACTGAAGTTAATAGTATTCTGGAGTCAACGCCGACGAAATCACTGCCAGAAACTATTCGATAATAATTTGATAACCAACCTTTAAGGGTTAAGAATTTTAGTTATTAGGAATGGTATGCCGGAGAAATCGCTCAACACTCGATGTTAATATACTTATAAAGCACTACCTGTCATCTGAAGATTTTTTAATTCATTTGATTATTCTGAGTTTTAGTCAGCAATTATAATTTATTATTAACTAGCGTACCCAGCCCTCTTCGCCGGGCTAGATTTTGCTTTATTTTATTTAAACAATAAACTTACATCATTATTAAATTTTTAATTTAAGTCTCATAATATATTAAATCATTTATTTCTCTCCGTATTCATTCTCTTCTATTCTCTTCTCGAGCAGGTGAAGACCATTATCTACATGAATATATACATGGGTGTAATGTACGCCCAACAATAGAATATCATCATAGTAAATAAAAGCTGTATTTGACAGTTCAAAAATAGGAGTGCTCCGATCGTCACCGTACTTTACAGGATTACTCGCCAGGTCAATCCGGAGATTCCCTGAAAGCTTCATTGAAATCGGTCCAGCCCTTTTATATATATATTGTTCTTAGAATTATAATGAATGAATTATTTTGTAAGCATTTTTGGCGGGACATCTTGTTCGACATTCAAAATAATGACAGCAGTTCTCTAGGTGCTACGCACCCGATACGATCCAAGTGCTACCTTTATCTTGGTTTATACAGAAGCACCAATCGAGGACAAAGTCTTAGTGCGGCTACGGTATAGAATTTTTATCTGGAAAAGTAACTTCGTAGTTCGTTTAAAGTCGACAATATATTTCCCTACTAGACGTCTCCGAAATCGACAAGATTCCTTGCTGACGGGTCATTGAACCGTGTCTGTTTGACCAAGGTATTCGGTTCGAATTATCCAAAGGGTTTTTTATCTCAACAGTTTCGGTATATTTTATGCAACACAAATAATACTTTACTGGCTTTAGAGGTAAATTATGTACTGTATCTGAGAATTATCTTTGAAACCGAAAACCGAATGGTTTTTGAGTAAACCACTGCCATAGTTTTTACTTGAAGAAATCACGTGCATAAATAAATAATAATGTGTGTGTGAGCTTCATTTAATGGCTAAAAATGGAGCGAATCATGCGCGTATAACGTACTAATATAAATTTTAAGTAAATTAACGTAATTCCATTTAAAGGCACATTTTTTCAATAGGTTATATATTTTAGGCCGTTTTGATATGGCCGAAAATGTCAAATCTATATTTAAGAATTATTTCCGGATTGAGGCCGATGATTTTATTGGACTATTTTAATGTTTCCATTTATATACCTAACAAATTGATGTCTGACCCACTAAAGCAGGATTTATCTAATAAAACGTTGATGGCGATTGACTTTACTAATTTTAAATTGGGGAACTCTCGAAGGTAGCTTTAGTTTTAAATTAGTTTAAGTTTCTAAGCTATTTAGCGTTCCGGTACGATCTCACGTAGAAACCGAGTATGGGGGTATGGGTTAACTAAAACTCCTGTATTCCTAACAGGTTAGCCCTTTGTCATCTTAGATAGCAGCATTACTTACCCACAGGTGAGATTGTAGTCAAGGACTGACTTGAAGTGGAATAAAAAAAAACTTTGTTTTTATCACAAAGGGGTTCTTTGCCCCCACAACGATCCTTGAGACATGAACTGTAAAAGTATGTAAAATTAACAAGCCTAGCAATTTAATTGCCGATAAACTGCCTAGTTCTCCTAACTAACTATATTGGGGTACCTACAACCTTTAACTTACAATCTAAGGGGCTTCCTCGAAAAGTCTGGAATTCTCTGTTTAAGTATTATTGGCATTCCTTTTTCTTTATCTTCATCACCATATCGACCCATCACCGGCCCACTATAGGGCATGCAGGTTTCCTCACGATGTTTTCTTTCACCGGGAAGCAAGGGATATTTAATTAACTAAAACGCACTTAAAAGAACTTAGAAGCTCCTACCCTGTGTGGAGTCCACTAATCCGCACTGGGTCCGCGTAATAGACCACTGTCTTAAGCCCTTCTCATTGAAGAGTGGATTTCATCATGAACTATAGAAAGGCACCCAACATTGATTTTGTAAACAAAGTGTTAATTATTTTTATTTGCTTCGAAAATCAATCTACATCACGCCCCGATGGAAGGCAACGATGTGATCAAGTTGAAATGCTCTATCTTGTATGATTAACTTTGTCTATTCTGGTAAATGATGTTACCACATCTTTGCGTGATTAGGCACTTTTGACACGGCAAATCATTGCCATCCAGCATCGATTCGGAATTACAGCTAAGAAGTTGCTCTTTCTGTCATCTCCATTTAGCGACTAACGTAATGTAATAACCTTATTACTTAATTTTATATATTAAAATTCTAAAAATTTACGCGCGAACATTCGTATTATATAGCGAAACTGGCATCAACCGCGCTCTCGTCTTTTTCAGTTCGTGATGATGACGTGTTCAATCGTTTAATTTCTCTCTGGCTGTAACCGTAACATGGATAAGTAGCCCATCTACGAGATATGTTGAAGCCTATCTTTATCTTCCCAACATGTTTAGGCTCATCCAGGTCGCAACTCGCCGCCGCGCATTCGCGTCCTCTAACCACATGACCACACTACGATCTACTCGTTTCTACTGCTCTTCCTAGATCTAAAATATTTAGTATTTTGCATGGACCTCAACGTTGTATATTCGTAATAAAACCTTACTATTAAGCGAAATAATTTGTGATCTCTGCTTGAATGCTGCTAAATTTAATACATTTTGTTCTCAGCTTGTGTCTGTTTATAGAATCGAATATTGTCAAGTTAACGAATGGTAATCTAGAGTTAAGTTAGGTGGTTGATTCAAAATAAGAGCCGCTGGGGCGCTATGCCGACTTCTCCCTAATACGAGTGGGCCAAACGCTGGCTGTCGTCGCCTTTATACAGGGGTAGTGCGGTCAATGGCCTTGTATGGGGCGCCCATCTGGGTAGACTCCCTGACTGCCCGTAATCGAGCTCTGCTGCGGAGGCCGCAGCGGGTTATGGCAGCTAGGGAAGCGAGAGCGTATCGCACCATCTCCTGCGAGGCAGCCTGCGCAATGGCCGGGACACCTCCATGGGACCTAGATGCTGAAGTTCTGGCATACGTATACCAGCGTAGAGTAGCTGTCCGGATACGAGGGGAACACCCTTCATTAGAAAGGATCGCAATGTGGCGGCGAACAGCACAGGCAGAGCTATTCCGCCAGTGGCAAGGAAGGCTTGAGGCACCCAGCGCGGGCCAACGAACTATTGAGGCCATCCAGCCTGTTCTCCAGCAGTGGGTGAAAAGGAAGCACGGAACACTCACTTTCCATCTTGCACAGGTCCTTTCAGGGCACGGTTGCTTCGGAAGGTACTTGTTCAAGGTGGCTGGTAGAGAGCCTACTGAGGTGTGTCATGAGTGTGGCTGTGCCACAGATACAGCACAGCATACATTGGCTGACTGCCCCAAATGGGCGGAGTCACGCAAGGCACTCGTAGCTACGGTTGGGCAGGACCTTTCTCTACCAGCCGTGGTTAGGGCCATGGTAGGAAGTGACAGGTCGTGGGAAGCAGTGGTCTCCTTCTGTGAGGATGTGATGGTGCAGAAGGAGTTGGCCGAGCGGTTGAGAGAGGACGATGTAGACTCTAATCCGCTCCGCCGCAGAAGAGTCGGGCGTAGACAGTTGGCGCACAACCGACGTCTGCCCCCTTGAGAAGGACCTCCGGGTGATAGATACGGGGATTCTGTCGCCCGTCGGAGTTTGGTCCTCGAGTTGAAAGGCATACCCCGTGTTCCTGGTTTGCCTTCGGTGGTGTTCAGCAGTATCTGAAGTTGTTACAGGGAAGTGCCTGCCTCAGTAGGCACCGCTGACTGGGTTGTGGTTGTGTGCGAAAGCGTTCCCATGACCCAGTTACCAGGCGATGAGTTGGAACACCGTGGGGTTTTAGTCGGTAAGAGTCCGGCATAACCACTGCGCCTCCCCGTGGTGTAGTGGTATCCATGAGGATTTCCCCACGAAAAAAAAAAAAAAAAAAAAGGTGGTTGATTCAAACCATTGCTTATTGCATCATACATTTATTAAAAATTTACAGAGAGGTACATTAGAAACTTTAACGACTTTGTAAATTACTAGTATTGCTTCAAGGTAAAACAAACGTTGGGACATTTATGAAAGGTCATTTAGCCTAACGTTTGACAGGTATGTTTTTAGTTCTTACAATACAAACAATGTCATTCGGAGCCAAATAGTAGGAAGTTATAAATCTGTCAAGTTTGAGATGTATGTATGCTCTAATCACAAAGTGACGAGCTATTTTTGGTTTTTTTTTGCCAGAGTTTCCATCTATAACTACGATATAAAAAAAAGTTTCCTTACGACATTTTCCTTCAGCGTTGTAGCAAGTGATATTTTATTTACTTAAAACGTTCTGGGATTAGAACTCGGCCCCCCGAAAGTGAAGCAGAAGTCTTAACCACTTTATTAAGGTTAAGTAGTTGCATTTAAGTAAAAATGTGTAGCATGTTTTGATTGCCAGCACTGCAGCGCCGATCACAAAACGACAGTTTTTACTTCCACTGCTCTAAACTCCTGCAATATGTAGGTCAATCCATAAATGCTTCGTAACATATTTAGTCGTCAGCTTTTCTTGATTATGGTATTGATTACAGTATCTGCCTTTGAGTTCGTTGTTGTATTGAGTGAATTGGGAATATAATGCTTTCGAACATTAAAAAAAAAAAAGTAATTAACGCAATTAGGAGTTTTGAAAAATATTGGGATAAAATATGTGTAAATGCAGGGTGTAGGCTAACTTCTTCCAAATGGGCAACTATTAATAATCCGCATGGAATTCGGCTATATTTATTCCTGCCTATGTGTTAGTTATTCAGGTATCTCCATTCCATGTTACGGAAAAAGTAGGCTCAGTTACCGTGGCGTGAAGCGTAAAGGATTTCCTTTTCTTGGGTCCGGCGGTGGAGTCTCATTCTCCACGGTAAACAAACAAAATAACATTTTTGAGCAACAAAAACGCAGTAAATAATACATTAATGGCGTCAAACAGACAATGGTTGACATGAATTTAAAATACTTGCTTGTAGCAAGTATTTTAAAAAGATAAAATGTTTGAAAGTAACTAAAAACAAATATGAAAATTCGCTATGAAAAATTATTTTATCGTGGTCAACGTCTAGACTTGTATAATACAAGGAATCATCCATCAGAGTCAATAAACCTACATGGTATTTTTAAGGTTTTTAAGTGTCAGATTCTTTAGGAAAGTACCTTTTTACACTACACTTAATTTTAGTTTTATTAAATATTCATGATGGCGATATCAATACAAAGGTTACAATTCTGAAATATGATGCTTTACGCCAGCGAACGAAAAAAAAGGGTGATTTTTTCCGGTATTAAATACTCGTAATGACTTAAATAGGTTCAATGCTTTTAATAAATAAAGTAGGCAGACCGGTGTGTTAGTAAAAAATTCAAACCCATTTTATATTATCTTTCGTTTCCGTTGAATATTCTGTGTACAAAACACTGACGTTCACAACCACCTCACAACAATAAAAAAATATGCACGAGCGCTTCACAGATCATAGTCATGTTTGATTAAAGAGTTTTGATTTGATTTAAGCTCTCATACGTGTAAAGAATGCAGTGGTTCTGAACATTTTTTATGGCGCTATGTTTTGGAGAGCGGACTTCGTTTTTCTGTATAATAAAATTCTGTATTTTCCAACAGAGCCTTTGTTCAGTTTCGCGTGCAGTCAACCTGCCTTTCACTAACTAACCCAGCTGTTAAATGTATTTGTGAGTCCATCAAAACAACAAATCTTGTTCCAGAGCTTTTACAGATCTACATTTATTGCGTGTTTAAACGTATTCACGTTTTTTTCGAATAAATAAACAAGTTTTTGAATGCAATCACACATCATAAGTTAAGTGTTCACACTGATTTGAGGGGATTCATAATAGAAGCAGGTACGGAAACGGGAAGGGTGTTTCAGATCTTTTTATATGTAGAAACGAGGAAGCGAAACACTTCGTATCTGTCGAAAGGATATCAACTAGGCAGCAGTGGTGCGGTCCCTTACGATTTTAGACGTGTTGTATTATGACTCTCGTAAATTGTGCGTTGAGTGGTTTGGATTAGCTATGGCACTGTAAGTCAGTTAAAATGAAACGTTCGTCTAGCGTGTTGAATTTGGTTACGGTTAACCATGTAAGCACTGTGATCGTGATGAAGTTTCACACAAAATATATAGCTTGCATCCTAGAGACAGACAATGGATACTTTTTAGCCCGAGAAAACTAACGTTTTCACAGCTAATTCTCTATTTAAAATTTTTCTCACTAAGCCGCTTCCCACGACGCCGCGCGTCCCGTCCTCTTCTTTTATTTTAGTGCCGTGAGCATTCCTATACATTCGTTACCACGTTTCCGCGCCTCGCCTAGCCTGTGGCTGTAGTTTCACTATGCTCATCTGGAATCTGTTCCATTGCCACCACGATGGTTGTCTACGTAAAGACGAACTCCTTCAGAAAAAATATGTTTATTGAACTTCATGAACTAGGTTTTAAATTGCCGTGTGTCAATTATGACACAAATGATTCATCATCATCATCTTCTTGAAATTGAAGTTTGGCAGTCAGCAATCGGAAAACCTTCCTATGAAGTGCCGCTTTCTTTAGATCTCGGTAACAGGTGGGTCGTGTGTATGTTTTCATAACTAACTTTGAATTATTATGTTTTGCTTTTTGTGAATCATTAATGGGTTTAAACAGGATTACGAAAAACTCATACATTTATCACGTCATCCAGAACTGATTCGTCTGACACGTCATCCAGAATGACATCGTAAATGTTTTATTTATTTATTTGTATTTAAACTCTTTATTTTTACACCACTACACAGTTAGGAATATTCATGACGAATAGAGAGAAACTCAAACACTGGAGTAGAATAAAAAAGGCAGCCTTATCGCTCAGAGGTGATCTCTACCAGGCAACCTTAGGATTAGGACAACAAGATTGAGAACCAATAGGTGGTGTAAAATTATAATAAACCTCCATTCATATAACTACATAAGAATAAATAAACAAAAATTACAATAACTGAAAAAAAATATATGAATTAAATATAAAAATAATTAGTTAATATATATAATGATAAACTATAAATTCTAGATAAGAAAAAAATATAAACACATTTTAGAAAAAACAAAAGTCGTCTTATTTTTTAAATATATCAAGCGTTTTTCCCTGTCACATGTTTGTTGGAAAAGCATTCCACAATTCGATTGCTTGCACTGTGAATGGAAGCTTATAAAACTTCGTCTTGTGGAATGGCATGCTCAGTTTTAGTATACGACATGATCTTAAGTCAGATGGCGTTCTTACAAAGTTGAACTTTTCTTTCAAGTAAGTAGGTGTTTAGTTATTGTTGTATAGATATACCTATGTGTGCGGGCTGCGACCCGCGACGCCCGCCTACCTTTATATTATACTAATCAGTGTGCTAATGGCTGGCTTGTTTTACTGACGTATACGTACGCCCTCCCTTGCTAGATAGAAACACAACAGTGGCGACGAGTGCGGATTAAAAAAGTTGTTCGAAATGTCTACGGGAACGACTTATGGGGTTCTGACGACCTTTGACCATCTCTCACAAGAATGGGACAACTACAAGTCGCGTTTAAATCAATGGTTTATTGCTAACGACATAACCTCAACAACGGACAAAACAACAATTAAAAGGAGGGCGATCTTGTTAACATCATTAAGTGAGTCATCATTTAAGTTAGCAAGTGACCTGGCGTTACCCAAGAAGGTGGAAGAACTAGGATACGAGGAGTTATTGAAGCTACTCGACGATCACTTCACACCAAAAAGGCTTGGGTTTGCGGAAAAGTCGACATTTTATGCCGCAACACAGCGACCAGGGGAAAGTCACACTCAATGGGCAGCCAGGATAAGAGGGTTAGCGGCTCACTGTGAGTTCAAGAACTTGGAGGAAGCCTTGTTAGATAAGTTTATCATGGGCATGGTAGCAGGACGTGAGCGGGACAAGTTGTTCGTGCAGAACCAGCGGGAGCTGACCCTCGCTAAGGCCATAGATCTGGCAGAGAGCGTGAGGTGTGCACGGCAGGCCTCGTCACAGGCGGCGCCGGGGGCGAGCAGCGTGGCGCAGCAAGTCCAGACACCGTATTCATGATAAACAAGAAGGAAAAGTGCAGTGTGTGCGGGTTTACCAACCATAAGTCTCAGCAGTGTCGTTTTAAAACCTACAAATGTAAAAAGTGTAATTTTAAAGGTCATTTACGTAAGATGTGTCCTAACGAGGAAAAAGTTAAATTCGTGGATGAAGGTACTCTGGACGACGGAGACGACGGTGAGTCTTTTTATAATATTCGGTGCGTTAAAGGGAAACCAATGACGGAGCGAGTCATGATCAGTGGTCTGGCGTTAGAATTTGAAATAGATAGCGGTTCAGCGGTAAGCGTGATTTCCGAAAGTACGTACAAGTCGCATTTTAAACAATTACCATTGTCAGTAACCAACAAAAAATTATTTAGTTATACGGGCGAAAATATTAAAACAGTCGGAGTTGTATTATTGCCTATATCATATAATGGCCGTACGCATGTTTTAAATGTATACGTGGTATGCGCAAGCGGGCCGCCATTGCTAGGCCGTGATTTCATTAGGGAGTTTGACCTTCAGTTGGTACCTGCAAATGCAGCGGCCGTGCATACGTTACACGCGGAGATGCAGGCCGAATGCAAATCTAATATTGTCAAACAACTCGTCGATCAGTATCCGAAAGTTTTCTCAGACAATCTTGGATCGTTTAACAAATATGAAATAAGCTTGCGCCTTAAACCAGATGCTAAGCCGATTTTTTTTAAAGCGAGATCAGTACCCTACGCTTTAAAGGAAAAAATAGACAAAGAACTGGATCGGTTATTATCATTAGGCATTTTAAAACCTGTGGAACACTCCGAGTATGCATCGCCTGTGGTACCTGTTTTAAAGAAGAACGGCAGCATACGGTTATGTGCCGACTATTCGGTTACAATAAATAGACAGTTGGTTATGGACCAATATCCGTTGCCGACAGTAAACGATTTGTTAGCTAAATTACATGGGGGCGTACAATTCAGTAAAATAGATTTATCTATGGCATACAATCAGTTTATATTAAATAAAGATTCGCAAAGTCTAACATGCATCAACACGCATCGCGGTCTCTTTAATTTTACCCGTTTAGTTTTTGGGTTATCCAGTGCGCCGGCCATTTTCCAGCGGGCGATGGAATGCTTGCTTTCGGGTATAGATGGAATCATATTTCTGTTGGACGACATTCTCATCACAGGAGCTAATAAAGACCAGCATATACATAGGCTGTATGCAGTGTTACAACGCTTAGATAACGCGGGTTTAACGGTACAGATGAGTAAGTGCGAATTCTTTAAAGATGAGATTTCATATTTAGGTCACATCATAGACAAGTACGGAATAAGGAAGTCGCTCGATAAGGTAAAAGCAATATTACAAGCTCCTAAGCCTACAAATGTGTCACAACTACAATCGTTTCTGGGTCTCACTAATTATTATAGGAACTTTGTGCCCGACGCGTCATCCGTGTTAAGCCCATTATACAATTTATTAAATAAAAATACAAAATGGGAGTGGACTAGCATTCATGATGACGCATTCGTTCGAATAAAAAACATTTTAGCTTCTGACAAGACACTAGCGCATTTTAATCCTAGGGCCAGGTTAATATTGACTGTGGATGCGTCGCCAACCGGGTTAGGTGCTGTACTGTCACAAGTCGGCAGTGACGGGTTAGAAAGGCCAATATCGTACGCATCTCGGACGTTGAACTCTGCGGAAAAAAATTACGCACAAATTCAAAAAGAAGCTACAGCTATCATTTTCGGCATTAGACGGTTCCACCAGTACTTGTATGGACGGGCCGAGCCCTTTATATTACGAACGGACCATAAACCCCTGCTGGCAATATTTGGGCCACACAAGGGCGTCCCTGAAGTGTCGGCAAACCGGCTGCAGAGGTATGCCATATTCTTAACGGCGTACAATTATACTATAGAGTATATTAGTAGCAAGCTAAATAGCGCGGATTATTTGTCTAGGACAGGCGGGGAAGGGGGACCTGCGGAAACTCAGGAAGAACTCGCGGAGTGCGAAGATCGCGCAACCTACGTCAACTTTGTAGTAGAAGGCGACTTGCCAGTGACACTTAGTGATATGCGGCGCGAAACGTCTCGCGACCCCCACTTATCTGTAGTTATACGGTACGTCATGAACGGCTGGCCTAGAAAAATAAATGACGATAATCTCAAACCCTTCTTTAATTGCCGGTCACAGTTGTCACACGAAAATGGTATCCTAATGAGAGGACATAAAGTTGTTATTCCCTTAAACTTACAAAATACTATTTGTAAGGAACTACATAGTTCACACTTCGGGGTAGTAAAAATGAAGGCGGAGGCTCGCAAGCGGCTTTGGTTCCCGGGCGTGGACGCGGCGCTGGAGGCGCTGGCGGCGTCGTGCGGCGTGTGCTGCGCGCTACGGCCCGCGCCGCCGCACGCACCGCTGGCGCCTTGGCCTCTGCCGCCGCACCCGTTTTACCGAATCCATGTGGATTTCTTAGGCCCGTTTCATAATTGTATGTTTTTAATCATTGTAGACGCGTATAGTAAATGGGTAGAATGTTACGACGTGTCTTCAACATACAATTCGACGGTGGTTATTAATAAATTGTATGATACGATGTCAAGATTTGGAATTCCACATACGTTGGTGAGTGACAACGCTACCTCTTTCACTTCTGTAGAATTTAAGGATTTTTGTAAACGAAACGGTATTGAACACGTTTTATCTCCAGTTTATCACCCAGCTAGTAATGGCCAAGCCGAGAGTTTCGTAAAGATTGTGAAAAGGGGCCTTAAGGGTATTATTTTAGAGGGATGTAATAAAAGATCTCTTCACGGTAAAATTAATAAATTTTTATTTGATTACCGAAATTCAAAACACAGTACCACTGATCAGTCGCCTGCGGAATTGGTATACGGGCGCGCGTTACGCTCGAGGCTGGACTTAATAGACCCAGTCGCGCCGTCACCCTCGTCCACCGACCTTACACGTACCGTCGAACGTAAACAGTCCTCACAGGCTAAAGATTACAAAGGAGTACAACGTGCGGGTTTTAAAGAAGATGATAACGTATGGATAACTAAAAATAAGGATACTAAAAAATTCACTTGGATGGAAGGAGTAATAAAAAAGAAAATTGGACACGTTATGTATGTGGTATATGTGCCAAGTCTGAAAAGTGAAATTACAAGACACATCGATCAGATTAGACCACGAGTGTTTTCGGCAGCTAGCGACGACCAGACCTGGGACCCGGACGTGATACCAGACCTACCATCACATGCTGCAGTCCACTGCGATGCTGTCGCGGCACCAGGAGGGGAAGGGGAGTCAGCTAGGGAGCCTGGGCAAGGTGCGTCGCCGGTGGGTTGCCCGGCAACACCGCTGCGCCCTTGCAACGACGCTCAAAGGCGACGGGCAATAAGTCCGATTTTCTCCACACCAACTTCAGACCCGCATCATGACAGTGAATAGTGATGGATAGTAAGATACAGTTAGCTAGTATAAGTTTAATCGTGTTTCTGAATCTAAGGGGAAGGGATGTTGTATAGATATACCTATGTGTGCGGGCTGCGACCCGCGACGCCCGCCTACCTTTATATTATACTAATCAGTGTGCTAATGGCTGGCTTGTTTTACTGACGTATACGTACGCCCTCCCTTGCTAGATAGAAACACAACAGTTATTAAATAAAATACAGTACAGAAGTGTAAGTCCTGGCGACGACGGCGAATTTTAACTGAATAGCAAGATTTTGTAGACACTCGTTGGTTCAGTTGGTCCTCAGTCAGATTCAGATAGCTTGCGTCCTCAAAATCTAGAATAGAAAGAACTAGAGAATGTGCTAACATAACTTTGGTAAAGTTTGGAAGAAACAAGAACAGACCTTAGGCGCCATAGTTGCAAACATCGTCGTACTTTTGAAAACATTCCAAAATGTTGTTGCGTCCCGGAGACAGATATTTAAAGCCCGACAAAGTTCTGAAAAAAAAACTTAGTAGAGTCGCGGGCGACAGCCACTATTTTATAAAGCAATCTTATAAGGCTGATGCACTCGCCTATCCCCAGAAACCGACCGATGCACTATCGCGAAGGGTGAGGTTTACCATACAAATTCTAGCTTTTCACATTGCAGTCTACCTGTCCATTAGCAACGTATTACATTTTAGATATTCAGATTTCAAGAATATTTGCAAAATTTTCCGAAGAGCAAATGGATTAAGCTTACCTAAAAAGGTACCGAATTTGCTTGCTTACTACGATGCTCTTTTTGCTCTAAGGACCTTTTGAAAAATAAGAATTTGCATTTGAAAAATTTTTACATTGCTTCGGTAGGTACGTTTTCATAAATAGAACATTTTTGTCTTTTTGTAGAACTACATTTGATTTGAAAAAGGAACCGTCAGAGACTCGTTTGCGTGTCCCCTGATGTTTATTTTGGCATGTTATTGATGCTGGACGGAAAAAGTTGAAATTCAGTACAAATAATATACAGAAAGGTAAAACACTAACGGGCGAATAGCGGAATTACATAAAATTTGATTTGGATTAATTGGCAGTAGTTTGGCGCCCTTTAAAGACTCCATAATAGAGCAGATAACAATTGGAACCTATTAAGCAACGCGCTCCCCGATGCACTGGTTTGGACAGCGCCAATTTTCGATCTTATATTTAGGATGAGTCAAAATGAGAAACCGTACTATCAAGGAGGAAGGTTACTCGTAATTATTTTGTTGGTGGAAACTGTTATTATTATATGTATGTTATATAGTACTTTATGTTAATTAGAAAGGATGTTGATCGTGCCTGGAATAGATGAAGTATTTAAAAGGATGATTTATACTAGACCGTGGCGGAAAAGAGCCATGCTACGTAAGGGAAAATATTACTGTAGGCGCTGGGTATCACGGCCGAGCCTTGTTCGAAGCACGGTCGTCCACAACCGTATCTATATCTAAAAATATAAAATTGAAGCGTCCGTGATCTCAAGTTCTTCAGTCATCGGAATTTTACTATATTATAAACTACACCTATTATAGAACAGGCGCCCCCTGACTAGGTGGTGCGACGACTTCCGGAAAGAGGCAGGTATCCATTGGATGCAGAAGGCTGGGAGTAGAAAGAGTTGGCGCTGCTTAAAAGCAGTGAATGCATATTGGCTGATGGTGATGATAATAATGATGATGCCCTACCTATAATAGGTACCACTAAAATAAACAAACGTTATCAGTCTGTATTTTGGAAAGGGCAAAATCTGTTTAAGAACTGAACTGATTTTGACAGGACTTCTAGAGTTAAGTAGATGATTATAAAGGAAGTAAAAATCTTACGGATTAAAAAGGGAAAATTTGATACATTTTGTAAAAAATAATTTCAAGTTTCAGTTTAATCTTTATAACTTATAGGTACAATTAATGACCCGGACTTACAGACAGAGTTACTTCTGATCTTAGAAATCCGTAAAGCGATGTGTAGAGAACAAAGTCTTAGGCATAAGGGAAAGTACCTACGCAAAAATTGAATATTGCAAAAACCGCACCTGAGTGAAAAAATTAACTCAAAAGCACGAAATTTACAATCCTCATCGAGCATTAAAAAAGACAACCATCCCCTCACGATTCTTCGTGAGGGGATGGTTGTCTGACACTGTGACATTTTTATGAATGCATAAAATATATATTGCATTAATGAACGTAAACTATTTTAAAATTGGAAAAATATCTTTATCTACGGGAAATCATAAATTCCTCGCGACCAGTCACGAGTTGTTCATTTAATTGACTTTGTTTCCGGGTAGACGGTTAAAAACATTTTCCAATCGCACTTTTCTTACGTAAATTTCAAAGACATTCTAGTCACACATGAGAATGTAAGGTATTCTTTATATAATCTTTCATAAAAATACCAAGACTTTCATGGAGGAGTGGTTCGCCTCTAGAAAAATCCAAAGGCGAACTTCACTCCTTTGATCTCTTCAATCTACTCCAATCTTCTTGAGTTCCAAACTCTTACGAATTGTCTTCTGCAGCTTTACAAAGTAAATAGTTTCCGAATGCTTTCAATTCCTGCGCTTTGCTCTTTACAAATTTCCTCTGTTGGAACATAAAGTTGCGGGGGATTCCTTCTTTGACATAAGATTGAAGCTCGTAAAACTTAATCCTGAAGTCACATGAGAGACTTTTAATATTAACAGTACAATATGCTCTAGATTTCTCAACTTCAGCGCTAGTTAAAAATTGATATAAATTAAATACTTTTTAAAATTATTTAATATTGGTAAAAATAATTGGTTTTTGTATATTCAACTGCCATGTTGCCCTAGTCGTTAACATGTTTGACCGAAGATAACGAGGTCTCACTTTTGGATAGCGTGGAGAGTCGAAGCTCTCAATCCCTCACTCGAAATATTACCTCAAGTTAAGAGTATTTTAAATATATATATTAGTTCTTATGAAAGTCAGCAACTTCGATGCCAGAAGAAACATAAAAAAAAATTTGAATACTTCATGTTCTTTTATGAAAATATAATATAGACTATTTTAACACTGAATTAGGCAATTCACTGCGTCTACAAGCTTAAAGATCTTTTCATATTATACTTTAAATACCATTAGGTATCTATCTAGTAATTGGGTAATAGGTTAGATTTTAGGTTAAATGTTAATTGAATCTCCGAACTTAGTGTCATGTGCTAATTTACTTGAAGAATTTACTTGAAGTTCCCATATTTGTCGAGTAGGTAAAAATAGGGCGTGGGCATTCAATTCATGTAAAACTGCCATTATGACGCGCATTGCTTCATAAGTGATAAATATTTTCAATAAACTGTAAAGCAAAACTCAAATACATTTTTAGATACGCAATCAATGATGCTAAGTAGAATATTCAATTGCTAATTTGTCACAACAGTTATCATAAAGCGAAGTTCAGCTATATTATTAATAGTATTTTAAAAAATTGCTTTAGCCTACACGAAGACGAATGGACAGACTGAAAACAAAGACTTCACAAAAGGGCTTCGTTTGTTGGACTATGCAACTCCGACTATGACCAAAAACGTATGGTTATTGGTTTTAACCAAAAACCATACGATTTTGGTCACGTTTTTGGTTTTAAGAGTTGCATAGTGGTAGTACGTGATACTGTGGTAGTTTACATTGAATTTCAGTTGCGACCGCAATGAAGATTGCGCTAGCGACAGTGGTGTTAATTCGGATATACACAAAAGCAATTAATATCAATGTCTTGTAACGTGATGATAAATTTATTGAATTGGCCACAGAACATCTGGACACGAATATTATAATGTATGTGCGCTGTATGCTGTGAAATGTCAAATGCCGAGAGGTTGTTATTCAACCGATTACATTTAAATACTATATAAATAAATAATAAATAAATATACTACGACAATACACACATCGCCATCTAGCCCCAAAGTAAGCGTAGCTTGTGTTATGGGTGCTAAGACGACTGATGGATATTTTTTTATTATGAATAATATAGATAAATACTTATAAAATACATATAAACACCCAGACACTAAAAAACATTCCTGTTCAGCACACAAAAATTTTCACGTAGTGGGGATCGAACCCACGGCCTTTGACCCAGAAAGCAGGGTCGCTGCCCACTGCGCAAATCAGTTGTCACGAATATACGAAGAAGTTGCACACACCGTCATCGTTATCAACCCATTACAGGCCCAAATCTGTGCACGCGTCTTCTCTCAGAATGGTAAGATTCTGATCAGAATGGTAAGATGGCAGTCCACCAAGATGACCGAGTGCGGATTAATAGAAATTTGAGAACAGTAGGGGGAAATCTCAGGCATGCCAGTTTAAGATGTTTTCCTTCGCCTTTAAGCAAGGGATAATTTCATTGCTTATATTTATACGTATAACACATGATTCAGCACATACATAATCCTCATTCCGCCATTAATGTATTGTGTCCAAATACAGTGAAAACCAAATACAGTGGAATGGTGCTTCTCAAAAACGTTTGCCCATTTTCCCATTTTATGGTAAACATTTAGAACATGTCAGTTGAGAGAAATTGTTTAACCTCATAAGAGGTTAATAAACAATTTCTCTCAACTGCTTAATGGTATGAACTGACTAACCGTTTGTTCGAGAAACACTACTAAATTGGAGTGGTTTTTGATGCTTCATTATGGTTCGAGTTCACAATTTCTGTATGTTCTTAATTCTGTGACTTATTGTACAACGTCTAACATAATTACGAAATAATATTGAAGGATGTATTACAATATTTCATAAGAAATCACCCTTTTAAAATATTAAATAAAAATAAGCATACTTACATTTTTCGATAGAAACAAATTCAAACCATTCCTAGTGTTCACTTATATTACTACTTTTACTATTGAAGATAAAAGACCGACACGCGCATAGTACCTACGCTATACGACGGAGTAACATGATTTCGATTTTGCATGTGATGTTACGGCTGTAAGTAATTTCTTTTAGTTAAAACTACTAGGTTTTCGGTTTCACAGATAAGTCGCAGAGACGTACGTCTTAAGTCCGTGGAGTATTATTTCGGTTTTCATCTACATGTTGTGCAGCTTTTGACAGCATCCTTGGTCTAGTGTTTACTATTTCGACTACAGATCACGAGGGTGTGATTCTCGGCGGTCGGGCAAAAATGGTTAGCTTAGGTTTTTTAAGCCAAATTATTTGCAATATCACCCCAGTAGGTAATTAGCATTTGCGTTATCCAGCATGCTAACGTTGCCAACATTATGTTGCCTATATATCGTTCCCAGTTGTGTACGACCACGCCTGTCCAGACTGAAATCACGTAATAAGCTTTAGATAATTATGATTTAAATAAAAATTAAATTCCTGCGATGTTGTCATCAACGTCATTATTTCAACCAATGGAAGTCCTCGTGGGCACTCCGCTTCATTTTTTTAAAGTAACAGAGTGCCGCCCTGCGTCAATCAACCTGAATCTCGCGTGCCTTATGAGGCTGTTACAGCATGTTATGTTGTTATGGCAAGTGCGCCCTTAGCACCGGAATACAGTACCGAATGCTGCTTGGCGGCAGGTAAGACTTCCCCGAATAAGCTCTGTCTAATACTGCTGAAAGCGCTTTTTGGTGTGGAGTTGTCACTTAAGCACCAAAGTCATTTAAGTTCTGAGCTTTGTGGTTCCTCCCATTGCCACTTTAGCAGCTAAAGTGGCACAAGCCTTAACCCTACCTAGTGTACATATTATGAAAAATCTTTATTTCCTAGCGTGTATTCGCTTCCGCTAGGTTTGTGAAAGCACCCAAAGTGAAGCCGCGCCGTCCGGTGGTTTTGTAAACTTATTTGCAATATGCGGCGTAGTGCCGACTTATTGGCAATATTTTTCAACGGATGTTCCAATTTGTATGTACGAGGTAAAGAATCAACAGCCCCAGTCCACTAATATTACACAGTTGGGCATACGGCAGACGAGTTTAGGGTTTACGAACTATTATATATATATACAGCATTGGGGAATGTCTGCGGCTGTTTTGTGAAATTATTTTATTTGTGGTTTTTTTTTTTTTTTTTTTGTCTGTATCCTCGCCTAGGATAAGAGAGTTTATACCTTTTCTGCGAGATATCCAGATGGGGTGAGGGGGGAAGAACTTATTAGGGTACGTTTCTCGTTGATGGACACAATGCAGGCCTTTGTAGAACGCACGCCTTGCATGTAATGTAAAGTGTAGCATCAGTTGAGCCATTACCGTTGTTCTGCACTAATTACAATAAAAAAAATAAAAAATATAGGTACCTGCCAACTACAGCATAGTTGCAAATCAAATCAAAAATCTTCATTCAAATAGACGACCTCACAGGCACTTATGAATCAATCGTATATACTTTTTCTTTTATTGTTAGTGGGGTGATAACTACATTCTTTAACATAAAACTAAAGCTATGAGGGTTCCAAGCGCCATCTGTTATGAGAAGTACACATCTGACCTAGACTAGAGTGAGTAACATAGTAGGTAATTAATTATTGACGGTATTTCTATAAATATTAAGTTCTTTGTCTCGACTTATTCTTTTTCTAGGCTATTGAAAAGGGATACCAAAACGATTACAGTACCTAACTAAAACAAACCAAGGTTTTACTATAGAAAAAAGAACATTGGGTTCTTTTAGCAGCTTAATCAAATATAGCAGCTATCTGATTTACAAGTTTGCTATACTTCCTTTCCTTCCTTCCTTCGTTCATTCACCTTCTTTACCCCTTCTATGTTATATACAGTGTTGTATTCATTTTTTGTTCATATTGTTAATTTTATTTAGTGCCGGCATCAGTCCCTACATACCTATTAACTGTGTGATATGTAAAACATTTTTTCAAAGCGGGCTATCGATCAGAGTTACCTATTTGATCGCATAGCCGCCAAGAAAAGAAGTCAAACTAATAACAACTTCCTTTTTTGCATCGGGAATTCAAAATTCCGCCCATAAGATATTCCGCTTGTTACAAGAAGCGTAGAAAATTCAGTCGATGCCATCTTAAAATGTTGCAACTACCGCCATCTATAGCAAGGTGTTAAAATTAGTTCAAGAGAGAAAGTGAAGTAGTAAAATGAACCCTGTGCGATTGTTACGGCTTACGTCGTGGTACGGGACATTTCCAACAGATGGCTCTATGTGTATTAAATTAATATGATAAAATCTCAATAAAATTATAAATTGTTGTTATTATTATAAACAAATATAATTTATATACAAAATGCAATTATTATTTCAAAAACTCAGTAACTTAATTTTAGAATATCGTTATACCTCAAAACTTTTAACAAAGTGAAAACTTCTAAAATCACACAGATTCTTACGAATAAAGTTGTTTAAATACAGTTACAGTTACACTTTTTAAAGTTAGTGGACACCGAAATAACTACATAATCGATATGATAGGAATAATAGTTTTGCTTACAACTTTTTACTATACCTACATACCTATCTACATTTAAAAAATATATTATAAAGAAACATTAAGATGATATTACTTCTAGATAAACTAGCTTCCTTCAGATAAAAGAGTAAGTTCAGTAGTTTCAAAGTATATCGATAACAAAGAAACAAAAATGCAAGCCAATCTTTCTTCGTCATTTTATTAATAAGCAGGTGTGAATTTTACACAATCACCTTACGTTTTTCGTAATTTACGCGGGAACGATGATAATATTTACGGTTACATATTCAAATACCTATGCGAGGGAAATATCTATTCAAAGATACTTAAAGTGCTTGTTTGCTAAAACTCAGTCAGACAGGTTGACAGCATTGACTACGGAATCTGCTCTTGCATGCTCATACACAAAGTTTATTACAAGCCGTATAACCGTCCCTACAGGTCGTGCTATATTGATTTATTATTACATTTTAAATTAATTATAACGTTTGGTATCCTTTGGGGTATTGACAACTTCGACTAATTGGCAATTGAAATTATATGAAATCTTATTTAGACGTGTTTGTGTGTACGTATAACAGTGTGTATAAATAATTATTGTTTTAATAATTATAATTAAAAATATCCAGAACTTTATTGCTAACCAGAGGAAACTTAGAAATTGAAATTCCCTAATTTACCTAATATTTTCCACATTTTAATATTCCCTAATAGTCGGGACCAAACATAGAATCTCCACTTTTGTAACCACAACGCTCACCACCACCACCAGTGGCGACGTTAAATGAAATGCGGAGGAAAAATACCCTGTAATCGGTAGTTTAAATAACTAAAGGACAAAAAAGAAGAGGAAGATCAAAAAAGAGATGGATAATTTGTGTAATAGAATAGTGAGATGACGGGTAATAGAAGACAGAAGTGAGTGGAAGGAGAAAACATATTGTGCTGACTCCACTTGGCGTAAGAAGAGACCTGTTACAAAGCAAAGTTCTTTATCTAGTTATTCTGGCTGTACCTACTTAACGATGAAACCATTCGGGTTTTACCGAGAGATAGTCTGATTTTGATTTAACTACTTAATTTATTTAAGGATTGGTTGAAAAAAAATATGTGGGTGTTTGCAACAATCCGTAACAGCTAAAAAGTGTGGTCATTTTATAAATATTTTAGGGATGTACTGTGAAGAGTTAGATTTTGAGACAGACTTCGTGTTTATACTCGTGCCTTTACCGTTTAGTTGCTTATATAATTTATTATTTCAAAAAAAAGTATTAAAATGCATGTAATTTATAAAATAACTGTGATACATGCCTGACAGCTGTCCATAAAGCGTGTGAAGTCTACATAATATCCGCAATTGGTTGGTTCGGTTTAGACTACGGCCTAAAGCCTTCTCATTCTGGTAGGACACCCTTGCCTTTTAGTGGACCCGTAATGGATTGATACTGATGGTGATGAATATATATTATTGAATATATATTATTGTATATATGATAGTATATATATTAGTCTTCCAATCCGTATTCACCGTAAATTTGGAAAAAAACTACTTCGAACTATATAGGTAGTATTAATTATTTATTTAGTTAAATATCCCTATCCCTACTTCCCTACTAATATCATAAATGTGAATGTAAGTTTGTTTGTTACGCTTTCACGCAAAAACTACTTAACCAATCCACATGAAACCTTGTACACATATTCTTGGAAGTGTTAGAAGTAATATCGGATACTTTTTGTCCCGACATTATCTATAGATCGGTTCCTTTGGGATAGGGGATGAGGTTTGACGTTTAACACCATAACTCCGACAAATTATAACCTATTTAAATAATTATTATTGTACTATATAATGTGTTTAATTTCGCCCAAACTGTGGTTCGAGAAAGAGGACAGAACTCCTCAGCGGACAGAAAGCAGCAAACCCCTCATTAAAGGCTTAGCTATACTGAATATTTAACATTTTTTAGAATTTCAACTAAATTAATTGCCACATCAACAAACGCAGACGAAGTCGCGTTAAACAGCTAGTAAAATATAAATAAATATACTACGACAATACAGGTAGCGCCATCTAGCCCCAAAGTAAGAGTAGCTATTGTTATGGATGATAAGATGACAGAAGAATATTATTATGAATATAATACACATAAATACTTACAGTTGATTACTTTTTATTCAAGCCCCAAGAAGCGAGTGCATCAGTGGACGTCCAATCGTTGACATGACAATGACGATGATGTAAACCATTACACGTCTACTGCTGGACGAAGGTCTTTACGTTGGTCTTGAAAATGATAGCTTAGTGTAGTGCAGAGTTCGAGCCCCGACACGCACCACCGTCTTTTCGGAGCTATGTGCGTTTTAGTTTAAGCCATTTAAAAATCACTGAACATTGGTCTTGACAATGATAGCTTAGTGGGCAAGGCTTTCGTGAATACAGAGTTCGAGCCCCGGCGCGCCCCACTGTCTTTTCGGAGCTATGTGCGTTTTACTTTAAGCCATTTAAAAATCACTGAACATTGGTCTTGACAATGATAGCTTAGTGGGCAAGGCTTTCGTGAATACAGAGTTCGAGCCCCGGCGCGCCCCACTGTCTTTTCGGAGTTATGTGCGTTTTAGTTTAAGCCATTTAAAAATCACTGAACATTGGTCTTGACAATGATAGCCTAGTGGGCAAGGCTTTCGTGAATACAGAGTTTGAGCCCCGGCACGCACCACTGTATTTTCGGAGTTACTAGCTTATTAATTTAAGAAATTTAAAAATCACTTGCTTCAAACGGTGAAGAAAAACATCGTGAGGAAACCTGCATGCCTGAGAGTTCTCCATAATGTTCTCAAAGCGTGTGAAGTCTACCTAACCGCACTTGGCCAGAGTGATAGACTAAGGCCTAAACTCTTCTCATTCTGTGAGGAGACCGGTCCCCTGTAGTAGACCAGTAATGGATCGATGATGGTAATGAAGATACAATAGCATGAGCATTGTTTAACTGCGTTTTGTTGTAGATACCAAAGTAGCTACGTTTTCAATTAGTACTTTCAAAAAAATATTATTAAACATTTTGTACCTTTGAAAATATTGCAAATGAATGCAAAGGTCTTGTAAACACCGGAAACACCGCAACGGAGGCAAAAACTTATGACAGAGACATGCGCCTTTTGCTTCATGAAGAGGCATTTTTTCTATACAAATTTTTCCGAACTCTCATACATAATATATTTGTCATTATAATTATGTTGATCGTGTATGTGTACTCATTTATCTATAGTAAATATATATAAATATTTATTATTGTATATATAATCTTATTTTATTATTCTCTTTTAATAATTTATTATATTAGTTATTAGTGGTGTGTACTTTGGTGTGTAAATTTAGGTATTTATTATTGTAATTGCGATTTCCCGTCTCTCATGTTTTATTGTGTACTATCGTTAAGGTTACCTGGAAGAGATCACTTTTTGTGATAAGGTCTCTTTTTGCGTCTAATTTTTTTAAGTTTATTTTTATTTTATCCAATAAAGATATTTAAATAAATAAATAAATATAACACATCAATACCCGTAATTTGGGCTTAATTATTATTTGTAAAAGTTAATAAAGCAGCATGGTGGATCTATGCTCTAACCCCTTTCCTAGAAGAAAGTAGACCTAGAACAGCAGTGGTTTTTTTATACGCCTTTTTATCGGTTATTTCTGTTATAATACGTTTTCCATTACTTCCGAACATAGTTGAGACGCAGCTAACATCGACCCATATTTAATGGCACTTAAAAAAAAGAACCGACCGGATTACCGGAATCAAACCCAGGACGTTTGATGGTCCAGCAGTGGAAAGTACTTAATGGAAGTAAACAGCAAATTCAATCTTTTTGTTATGGTGTGTTCATATTTGAATGTCCGAGTGTTAGTTTTAATTAATTTATGACCATTTTCTGTTCGTTGTATCCACCGTTCGGAAGAACAAAATTTAATATAAATAATAGGAGTTACGCCAAACATCCTCATTGAAAAATTCCTCCTTGTCCGATTATTGAAACGGTTCAATATAAGTTCCAATCTTCAGTTTTAAACAAGACTTTGCTTTTCTTGTACAATTCCTCTTTTGGAATACTTAATGTAGATCTACCCCTTTTCATCACTTCGAAAGTTTCGGGCTCGCTTAGGGATGGTCCAGTAGAAATCAGTCTTTAGGGATTTAATACAAATTCACGCAGATACATTAAGAAAAAAAGTTGTATTTGATGGAAAATATTTAATGAAAAGTAATAAGGAAACGGCTGCAAAGATCTTTTTTTAGGTTCCTAGATTTTCTGCTTAGTATGACATATTTTGGAAGTTGCAGAAAGGACAAAGGTTTATATAGAACATTTATAATTAAATTGCGTAGCGGCACATCTCTGTCGGTGTAGTGGTAGCTAGCCACGGCCGATGCCTCCCAACAGGCTAGACTAAATTAAGAACTTATAAATTCTTCCTGCCTGGGATCGCACTCGGGACCTTATTTAAAACTAAAATGCTTACCGATGCGCCAGTGAGGTCGTCAGAAAACTTGACTAGCTTTATAGACAGATACTTTTTCTGCCTAAGAAAATTTTTCATTTTCTGGGTTTTATAACCTACAGTATTTGTCCTATTTGAACAAACTTAAATCTGGTAAATGTCGTATAGATATTAATAATAATAATAATAAATAATAATAAAAATCCTTTATTGCCATACACTATTGTTAATACAAGATTAATAACTAAAAGAATCATCAATTAATATTAACAATATGGCAAATGGCCGCAAACTCAGCCTTATGCTGTGCATTAGCAACAATGCTCAGCGCTGATTTTCAGTCTGCACCAGTATCAGACTGAGCAAACTGACGCCCGAGTAAATTTAAGAAAGAAATTTAAATAAAAAAAAAAAAATAAAAAAAAAAAAATCCAAATAAACTGTAAAAGAGAGCCAATAAAACTAAAACTAACACAAACTTAAATTAAACAAGTAGGTATATAAAAGTAATTAAAGAAAATAAAATGAAATTGTAGAAAAAACAAAAAATAAATACATAATTATTCCAAACAGTACTCATTTTGCATTGACAAATCTCGCTGCTTCAATTTGTAAGCTAAGGTATAAATTTTTTAGCTTGTGTTTAAATACTATTTCGCCAAGAATATTATCACATGTACGGAACGGAGGAGGAAGATCATTCCAGATCTTGGCCGCAGCGAATCGAAAGCAGCCCCTGAACCCTGCCTTTTTGTGTTTAGGGGTGGCTAGTTTCCATTTATTAATAACCCGCCTTGTATCATTATCTCTTTGCCAGTGCAGTTTCTCGTACAGGTACGGTGGACACTTACCATGCAGTATTCTGTATAGCATCACATGTAATATAGTATGTTACATGAAATGAAAATTTAATGATCTTGCGTACCGGAACTTAATCGAAGGAGGACACTCTAAAGCCAAGTTTAATCACCAAGTGAGGGGTCAGTTAAAAAAGAGGCTCCCTAATCAGGTCCGCGAGCACGCGTTACGCACTTACATAATGAAAGGGGGAAGCGAGGGCGCCGGGGCCGGGGGCCGTCATCTGCGTACACCCTCAAACTCAAAGTCCGGCCGCCCGGATCGATACCTATACGTGTGGACTTTATGTAAAAAGCCTCCTGCACACCCAGAGGACGCCGACCATAAGTGTCGAGAAACGAGTCGCCCCCAGGGAGGAAGGCACGAAATATCTTCAATTTTGGAGAGAAATTTTCCAATGCGGGGGCGACTGCCCGCGGCGGAAGGGCTGGCTCGCTCGCCCCGGACGCCTATGTCCGAAAAATGCGCTCCCCTTAATTGAATTTACAGATTTGCCTTTGGAACGCACGTTCCTGCTATGTTTATTGCGGACGCCTAGTTATTACCCTTTATGGCGCGGACTGATATGACTTTATCTTTACTGCACTTCCTCGAACGATGCGTAAGCTTGGGGACGGATGGATCTACGAGTAGCTAGGTAACTAACTAATGAGTTCTGAGTGACAGTGAGAGGTGGCAACAAAAAGAAACACCGATTAAGTTTCCTGTAGTTCCTAAAGTGGGCTGAACTAGAGCTAGTTCGGAATCCACCCACCGATAGATTTAATAGCGAATATTTTATCTACCATCATGTCATGATTGCGGTGAGATGATGGTAGTTAAAGTATTCGTTAAATTAAAAAAAAAAAAAATTTAAATCTCATTACAAGTGTTTTTACACTTAGACTTTTACTTCAATATCTCATCACTTGCTTTTCAAAATTCAAATTTCAAAATTCATTTATTTCAAGTAGGCCTAGTTTATCATCACTTTTGAAACGTCAAGTCAGTCTTTTTGTCTCTACCACCGATTCCGAAGGCATATTCCACTTGAAATTCTTCAAGTATAAATAATAGAGTAGAGTCGTATATAAACAAATAAGATAAGCCAAATATATGGTCGTACATTTTTACTCTCAAAGCATATGACCTATTCTTATTTTATATAATAATCAAATCATACCTTGGAAGAAAAATTCAAAAGGTCATGTTTGAATTTGAAGCTAGGGCATAAAAATAGACTTGTGCATCTTTCGACGGTGAGTTAGGTAAGCATCGTAATTTGCAAGCGAATGTCGCCTGCATTAAATCCTAAACCCATTCTAAAATAAGTTAAATCTATGCCTTCTGAATATATTTTAGAATCACTGAGTAGAGGGTTTTGGGGAGAAATTCTAATATCTGAAATTCATAGGCAAATTCTTAAGGAAGGTTATTAGCAATTTTACATCCCGTATGACTACTATACAGAAAAGCAAAAATAAAAAAATCATAAAGAACGCTGAGCGAAAACAAAGTAAAACTGAGGGACGATGTGACGCGGGTGTTGGTAGTGAATAAGTAAAAGTTTTTATGGGAAAAAGTTACCTGTCTGAAGCTGAACGCAAATGGAGAAGCGAGCAACATCCTCGTTGGTCTCAAAGTTAGCGTGTTTGATTAAGGTTTACGAGAAGTGAGAACCTACGTGGATTAGATGAGATAGAGCCCAAAACTGTAAGGTATTCGATTTTTGTACCGACTGACTCTCGATAACACAAATAATAGTCTATAATATTAATAAAAGAGAAAGTGTGTGGGTATGTTCCGTATAGGCTCCGAAACGGCTGGACCGATTTCAATGAAACTTTCAGGGAATCTCCGGATTGACCTGGCGAGTAATCCTGTAAAGTTTGGTGACGATCGGAGCACTCCTATTTTTGAACTGTCAAACTGTCAAATACATTTATTTACTATGATGATATTCTATTGTTGGGTACATGGGTGTAGATAATGATCTTCACCCGCTCGAGAAGAGAATAGAAGAGAATGAATACGGATATAAATAAATGATTTAATATATTATGAGACTTAAATTAAAAATTTAATGATGAAAGTTTATTGTTTAAATAAAATAAAGCAAAATCTAGCCCGGCGAAGCGGGCTGGGTACGCTAGTAGTTTATAAAATCCACTTCTGGGCTAAAGCCCACTGGCAATGGGGAGGTATACCTATAATCACCACTGCTGTAGATGGTAGTAGCACAGATTACGCTGCTGCCGGCTCTCCGTTATACTCGTAGTAGCCTCGTCAAACACGCGCGGGAAGAGAATGTGGTGACAACTAATTCTGACACACGGCACCCGATACCAGCCCGACATTAGGAAATTAAAACTGTGCCTTGAAGAAATCGTAGCCGTTGCGATGGCCCAACTTGGAACTAAAATGTCATAATAAACGTCAAATAACCCACTAATCATTGAGCGGCTTGGAGGGTTTGACATGAAAGCGATATGACCTAGAAATTGTTATGACAATCCATACCGTAATCGGCTTCGATATTTAAGCAAAGTCTAACAGTTTTGCTAAGTATATAGCATATAGCACTATACCCGCATTTCACCCGTGTTAGTGTATTTTTTTTTTTATATCCTAAAGATAATTTCTTATTTCATAAAGGCGGCCCCACAAAAGAATTTTTATTCCTCTACAAGTTGACTGCAATCTCACCAGGTGGTAAGTGATGATGCAGTCTAAGATGGTAGCCGGCTGGTTAGCCGGCTATGGTAGTCATACCCCTAATCAGTTTCTACGCGATAATCGCTTAGCGGCACGTCTTTCTTCGTAACTAGCCACGGCCAAAGCCTTCCACCAGACCAGATTAAATTCAATAATTATAATTCGAACCCGGGCCCCTTTTAAAATCACAGCGTTCACCGCTGCGTCAGGGAGGTCGTCAAAAGCTTTTTTTTTTCACAATTCTGATAAATATAATTGAAAATGACGAAGTTTCATACAAACTTTCATCCCCTTTAAATGGCTAACCTTAGATTTCAAATTTGAAAAGAAAAATACCCCTCCAAAAAATTGTGCTATCGGATGTGCAAAGGAATTTTCAAATACAGCTAGCTGGTATGGAGATTAGCACGTTCAAACAATCAAATAATAAATAAAATATGATCTTGAATTACGTTATATTTAAGTAATTATCTTGATGTCCCAATAAGTTCAACGTTTTTATTAAATGTAAGCTTGTATAAAAATCTTATTGCAACACAGAGGATTACATATGAGATAAAAAGCTTGGACACGAATTGCTTTAACAATGTAGCTACTTAATTTTAAGCGATACTGCGAGAAAACTACCCGGCTACACAAAAAAACTAATCACCTGAACTAGTTTCGGTTTATTAGAATACTGCGCGTATTAGTTTTGATGTAACGTATCAAAATGACTTTATTGGGTAATAATCGTAGAAACTCGTAGATATATTAATACCAGAAAATATTTTGAACGATCCGTTATAGCCAAATACGAGATATTTGAATAAAGAATATTTTATTTCGTGGAATACGTTTACTTTAATCGGTTCAACAGTTATGGGTGCCAACTCGCCAGTCCCTAGGTTATGTCAACTTTATAACAAGTTCAATATTGTAGACATACATTGTGGTTCTCTGGCCGACTTTTGGTGATCAATCCAATTTAAGCTTTAAGTAAAGTACAATAATTTAATTTATTTTTTTATTATATAATATAAACTTTATATGCATGAAATTTATTTTACTTATATCAATGTCCTATTTGAATTGTTAGTATTTCTTTATATTATGCTTGTATTTAATCATATTATTTTGTTCGATTAATTTACTTTTTATTAATTTTATATTTTAAATTGTTTTTTTGAAATGTAAAGCTGTGGGTAAAGCAAAAAAAAAAATTTTGCAATTACAATTTTTTAGATTTTATCTGTAGTTTTTTTCTCATTCTACTAAAAGTCAGCCCTTAACTATAATCTGACCTAGTGGTGAGTGATGATGCAGTCTAAGATATTAGGGTTATTTCAGTTATTTTAAACCCTTACCTACAATTGATTACCGATCTTCCTTCGGTAGCTAGACAACAAGCCACGGCCGAAGCGCCAAGCGGACTAAACTAACATAGCTAGCATGGGAAATTATCTCAGCGGGGAAAGGATTAAAATGTATCTCCTCCCCCTGAGGACCACGCTGGCACTGCGCGGTTTGGTGGACTTCACACAGCTTTGAGAACAATTTATGGACATAGGGTGAATTTTGCAGGTCGTGCTCGTTGCATGCCCTGTGAAGTGTGTAAAGTGTGATCTTCTAGTAGTACTATGCAAAAAAACGATTCTAGGTTAGGTTGTTAGAACACCGTGGGGTTTCAGTCGGTGACTCCGACCTAACCACTGCACCTACACGAAGTGTGGTGGTATCCATGAGGATTTCCCCACGAGAAATAAAAAGGTTACAAAAAGTATCAGAACATAGTAGGGACATTTATTTTGGTATACGGTACGAAGTTTTCTTTATTAGCGTGTCTTTTTTTCCACTACAAGTTATGTAGACTAAATAGAATTTGACTCCTGGATTTTAGGTAAGTACCAGTACGTCATACATACCTATTATAGATATTATTTGTAACTTATTTACGCACCAGGAGTTTTCATTCTAAGAAGATGCCTTAATCAGATTTTTAAATTACAAAAAAACATAACACGTTGTGTTCTCAAAATCCATTTTGATGCAATTTGTGTGTTCTATTGCACTATGAGATCTCACAGTAATGTTATGTATGTGCCCTAATTTGGACACATTGTTACATCTTTTCTATTTTTTTATTCCACTATAAGTTCCCTGGACTGCAATCTCACCTGACGGTAAACTATGATGCGGTCTAAGATTGTAGCAGGCTAACCTGTTAGGGAGTATGGCATTTATATTTAACCCAAACCCCTAATCGGTTTCCACGCGACATCGTACCGGAACGCTAAAACGCTTAGCGTCTTTGTCGGTACAAACAATACAAAGTGTTCTTTGTTGTCTGTATCTAGAGGATGAACCTGTGAATCTGCTGGAAACTGTTACTATATACAAAAATTCAAATTCAAATTCAAAAATGTTTTATTTATGTAGACCTTATTACAGGCACTTATGACGCGTTCATACATTTAAATGTTACACTAATGTTAGTGATGGTGATAACTGCATTCGTTAACTTAAAACTAAAGCTAGGGGGTTCCAACCGCGCCCGGGTCTAAGAAGACCCACAAGAAACTTAGCCAGGTTTTTTTTTGTTATCACCATCTCACAGTCTAGTTAATGTTGAGCTATGAAGTTAGAAAATATAGAATATAGAATATCTTTAATAAAAATACTGCTTCGAAGTGCCTGAGGTTTATAAGATATGTATTATTATATAATGCCGGTGAAATTATTTATAAATACACTCAAAGGTAGCCGGATCATATCCGAGACCTTTTTACAATGATCCATGCTTGAGAAAATCACAAACCCGATTCGGGTGATAGTAAAATGAGGGCGTAAAACTTACTTACAAATAATATAATATAATATTATTATATCATATAATAACACGTTGGAGGTTCGGAGTATCGGGAATTTATCATGTCTGAATTTTCTCTTAACCGATTAGAGGTAGGTATGGGATTTTTTGATAAGTGCTGAATTCTCTAACAGGTTAGCCCGCCACAATCTAGGCTGCATCATCACTAGCCACTAGGTGAGATTTGAGTCCAGGGCTAACTTGTAGTGGGATAAAGGAGAGACGATTTCAGAGAATAGACCCACAACGCTGCTCCAATGTAAGTTGGTGGGCTTGACTATTATCACAAATTAGTGATACTAACCGGGTTGGCTCAAGGCACTACAAATTGGAGTTGTAATTGGTAGTTTCAACTCCTAACTCCAAGGTGAAATAGTAGTGAGTATTTCTTGACTTACAAATATATTAAGTATCGTTATACCTACTTCGGGATCGTCGACATCAACACAACCACAACCCTACTACGTCCCACTGCTGGGCCCAGGCCTCCTGTCTCATAATAGAGACGGTTTCAGACCACAGACCCACCATACTGCTCCAATGAAGGTTGGTGGGCTTTGACGCATAGAACGACAGCACACCACCTGGTATAGTAATTGTGGGCTGACACCACCATTTACTACTTCGGGATGGTTTTGAGAATGACTTGTCAGAAAAAAGTCAATACCTATAAATTTTAATAGATATGACAAATATATTATGTAACATTATAGCAGTATAGAACCAATAGTGTAACTTGAAAAAATCGAACGCGCCCGAAGCCTCGAAGAGAAACGGAAAGTGTTCCTATTTCGAGGCTACGCAAGAGCCTCACAAATATATTCAGTTTCGTTATACCTACTTCGGGACCCTTCCAATACGTAGGGCGGGCAGCAAAGTCCGTGCACATGTAAAATAGCTTTGCTCCGTGGGAAATATGCTCTACTGTTTTTTTTTACTCCACTACAAACAAGCCCTTGAATTCAATCTCACGGGCTAACCTGATAGGTCTATTGCAGTTATATTACACCAACCAAGTATGGAGAAAGGCCCAGGAACAGAAGAAGAAGAAGAAGTATTTAGGTACGTGGCAGCAGCTAGTTGTCTATAAGCTTAGAAATAAAAGCAAAATGTAACCATATACTGCATTATAAAAGATTAATGTTATCATTTATGGCCTATAACAGTCCACAGTAGGACTTAGGGCCTCTTGCAATTAACAATGCCCCAAGTAACTTAATGGCACGTCTTTGTCTGAAAGGTGGTAACTAGCCACGAACAAAGTCTCCGACCAGAAAAACCTGTTGTTAGGTTTGAATTCCATTTTTAGTTTTTTATAACAACAACGCCCTTCAGACCATAACCACTTGGTGGCAGAAATAAGTATGGCGCAAGTACTTCAGGTAATTAGTTGACAAATAATTTTATAAACCTTTTTCTAACTGATGCATTGGTAAGTCGAATTCATTCCTTACCTTCCGAGTTCCGAATCATGTCAAGCGTATACTCAGAAATAAGTGAATTAGGAAAGGACAAGGTGAACTGTTATTTCATGGAGGTGACATGTTCACCGCTCAACAGATCGATACGCAATACACAAAGGATTACTATACCTTTCGCAGACTAGTGTTGCCCAAATGCAAGAACAAGACGAGACTTAGCCAGTCTTGGTCTTGGTCTTGCGCCAATACACCTGGTCTTGGTCTTGGTCTTGGTCTTGCGCTCCCAGTCTTGGTCTTGGTCTTGGTCTTGCAGCAAGAGTCTTGCAAGTCTTGCAATTACCTATTAGTCTATTACTATTTATTAAAGTTTACTTTAAATCTTAGAAAAACGTATTAGAATTGGAACATTGTGAGCTTGAATTAACATAGCCATAGTAAAGATCAAGCAGATTAATAAATAACTGAAGATTTGATAAGAAATTCGAAAAATCAACTGACCTATATGTCGTTTTCCATGGAAGTAACTGTTTCTTAATAAACATTTATGATTTATAAGCTTACATTTGCTAAAACATGTAAAAAAAAAAATTAATTACAATAACTTGACTGTATTTTAAAGAACAATACTTATCTGTCTAGAAAGAGATTGAACCCTCAACTTATAAGAAATTTAATAAAAGAGTTTTACGATTTATCATTTATTTGAATAAAAAATAAAATACAACACAAATCAACAGCTTTATCATTAGGTTATGATACTTTATATCAATTCTTTTGACCAAGAATTAATACAAAGTAACCATCTGGCTGACTCATCACTTAACCTATTTCTATGTTTTCTAATTACTAATGATGCTTTAGAAAATAACCTCTCAGCAGGTACTGAAGTTGCAGGTATTGAGAGAAAATCCCCGGCCATTTTCGATAAAATCGGATACTCTGTCTCATGCGTCCTCCACCAATCTAAAATCACCAATCTGAAACTTATTTATTCTTTGGAACACCTGTAGGTACTCTTAAAATTCGAAATTATTTTGCATGAATAGTGTCAAATGTTATGATTTCGGCGCGGCGGCAACGATTGTTTTAGATTTCAAAAGAAGCCGCCGGCGCGTGTATCATAACCATGTACTTCCGAAAAGCGGCAAATTTCTTTGAGAAGTAAGTACAAAACCTTTGATGCCGCATTATCAAAGTGCCGATGGTTAAAACATAACTATGCATGCACTCAGTTTGATTTTAATAGATATTTTTTTATTCGCTATGTTTATGGTATTAGTCGTAATGCGCATAGGTCCAGTTTTTCATATTCTTTGATATAGTTTTTTGCGTCTCATAGAATTCCTAAGCGTACCTACCTACCTATACACCGAACTGTTACACCTAACTACTCCGTGAAATAGCGCTAAGTCCTAGCTGCAAGACGCAAGAGTCTTGCAGGCTATGTCTTGTTCTTGCTCAAGTCTTGCACGGTCAGTCTTGGTCTTGGTCTTGCTAAAAATACGCGGTCTTGTTCTTGGTCTTGGTCTTGCAAAAACGCAAGAACAAGACCAAGACTGCAAGACCAAGACTGAATTTGGGCAACACTATCGCAGACGATATGGAGAAGTCATTAATGTATGTTTATTTATAAAATAGATTGTTTATTATTATATAGATGCTTTTTGTTAATAATGATTGATCTTTAATCTTACAGATTCATTCATTTATAAATATAAAGTTATTGTAAGTACACCTGCTTCTTTCTCCACTTTTTTTTACGATGGGATAAGCGTATTTATTAATCAAATCAAATCTTATAGCTATTTTCTGCGGTTCTTAAGTTCTATCCAGAAACTGCTACTACTAACAGTAAATGGTGAGTTTATGTCAAATAAATATAATTAAAATTAAAATTTAATTAAAAAGTCAGAAATTTGAGGTCACGCACACATGCAAAATTAAGCAGTAACCACAGATATTTTAGGATACCCACAGCAGCTAAGGTATTCTGCGATGGTATAAAACGATTTGTCACACAACAAAGTGTAGTTTTTTACGTTTAAGATTTGTTTGACGGAAAAGTTGAAGCATTTCAAAACAAACTACTACCGGGTTAGTTTATAAGACGGGCTACGTATGATAGCTATACTTTATCTAGATTAGAAAATAACTTGATATTAATTATCTATATTACAAAATATTCAATAACTTTATTCACGGAAATCCAAAACTCTAAAAGTAAAAAATGTTTTATTGTTACTTATGACTTTCTTATGACTATTTATCTAAAACAGCTCTTAAAAATATTTAAAAATAGACGCCAAATTCAAATATAATTTGTAAGCTGAATTTAAGAGGACGCAAAATAAGTATTTGACCGAAAAAACTTAGATTTTCTGATAAAACTGTCAGAAAAGGATAATTGTAATCCGCTGTAAATCTATCAGTTTTACTTGAGAGTAGCATATTTCCTGAGTTAAACTACGAAGCCAATCTTGATGAAATACAGGCAACAGATCTCTCTGCATTTCATCGAGATCGGTTTTCCATTCCGCGAGGTGAGGTGAGGTGAGGTGAGGTAAGGACACTTACCTCACCTCACCCAGCCTCAAACTGAATTAAGTTACGATAACTATATCGTAGTTATTTGTGAATACAAAAATTCAAGGGTATTTTTATGTATTTACGAGTATGTTATGAGTAGTTATAATCGGTAAGTGTAATCTCCATAGTAATTTATTTTCAATACAATACTGTTTGCTTGTAAACATTAAGTTCAGCACTAAGATTATCTATAGTTAAACATCTGGAGAGAACTATCTTCTGCAACTGAGGTTTTCCTACGGCAACGGCAGCGGCGGTCATTAAAATCTCCGTAACCAACAATTCTCAAGTTTAAATAAGGATTATTATTATTTTTATTATAATAGGTATGCAAACATTAAGAATTACACAAAAGTACGTAACTTTTGTGTAATTCTTAATGTTAGCTGCGTATCTCGAATAAACCACGAATTAACTTCAGAAATAACTTTAATGAGGATAGATAGTTCTGTTTGGCAGACAGGTCAGTATAATTTCCTTATTCTGTGAACAAAACCTCAGATTAACAATATTAACAGAAATAATACCTCTTTGCACCGAGGAAGATATCGCAGAGGCGCACGTCAAGATATTTTTTATTTGTCTACTTTGAAAATCCATTCTGCTCTTGTTCTTTTAGTAATTGTTCATGCATTAGTGAACGACACTGCATTTATTCTGTAAGTACGCTTAGTGGTAAACTTGACAAAGTGGAGCACACCGTAAGTCGTGACACTAAAAGCAGGGTTCTGGGGGCTACTTCTCTGTTATATCTGCCCGTCCAAGATACATGCCTCGCATAGACGCACTCGTGTTACCGGCCGCGTTCGGCCAGCGGGGGTGGGGAGCACCCCGCCACCCACCGGCCACCCGCAACCCCTCGCCTGCGTCATCTAGTGCGGCGACTAGCGCTAGGGTTAATTCAAACTATACAATTTAAATAATTTAAAATATTTTAATGAAATTTTTTGATATTACATTTGTATTCCAACTATAATACTTTTTAAGACATTAATGCCCGTTTCCACTATGTACGGACAATGCCTAAGTTACGAGCCATCTAAGGAATTTCTAGGCATGCATCAACCGTTCACAAATAGTTGTAACCTAAGAGTTGATGCCTATAAAGGTTTTTTTATAGGCATCGCCTAAATCGAATGCCTATCATTTAGGCGATGTCTATGAAAAAAAACGAGCATTAATGTAGCACAGAAAAATCGATAATTTAAAGATTATGATAGAACGAGATAGAGTTGAAATCATCAAATTATAATGAGAACAAAACAATGTCAAATCTTTCTTTATAAAAATTTGTACATTGCATTGAGATGATGACGATAACTACATTCGCACATTTAATACTAAAGCTGGGTTCCAAACCAGCCTAGATTGAAGAAGAAACAAAAAACAAAGTTGACCGGGTGTTCTTATTGTACCATAATATTCTTCTTCATCTTAGTCGATTCCGTCTTGGCAGACTGGTTGTGATTTCCATCTGGATGTTTTGACTCCCTTGGCAATCTGTGCCCACTTCTCACTAATGCTTTGCTACATTATGTCTTACATTACTTACATTACGTCATTTATAATTTCTTTGATATTTATACTCCACACCAAAAAGATCTTCAGCAATGTTTTCTCTACGCACGTTTGAATTCAAAAATTGTTGAATATTCGATTATTGGATTTTACAATCAAGACATCTTCAATATTAGCCGAGGTTTCGTTCTCCTCCGCTCTTTGGAGTAGATGTTTTTCCCAGGAGTTTGAATCTATGAAGGATTATTTGAGCTGAGATAATTAAGAAAATGCGGTTGAAGCTGAGGGCACATTAATGGTTTTTTTTTTAAATAAAATAGCGTAGGTTGGCAACCCTGCGTGTCCGGTTCGCAGCCCTGAATCTGTAGAACGTAGAACAGAGCGGCGTGCGTGCCCGGTCCGCTGTAAACAGCCTACCCTCGTACGTATGTAGGGCGGATGGACGTCCTCCCCCCTCGCCTCCAGAGAAAGGGGTGCCCCCGCTTCTTCCTTGTTCCTCCTTGTGCAAATTCCCCTGGCGATGGAAATGTGCTCCGCCACATTTTATACAATTTCTAGTTCGTGCGTTCCAAAATTCGTTTGTCCGGCTACACAATATTAAAGTGGAGAACGCGGGCGCTCGATCAAGACGCTCTATGAATGGTTTGGCCAAGTTATTAAGGTTGTTTGTTGCAAACAATTTCCCCGGCCATTGACTTTTCCTTTCATTCAGTAGGTCGCTCGTCTATTCTTACGGGAGCTATTATTAGGCCAACAAAACATTAATTACGGGGGTTTGTGCAATACAAACTTTTATTCCCCGTTGTAATATTTTCAGCTTCGTACTTTCAAGGTTAAATAAACTACATGGGTTTATATCTTTTATCAGAGTAAGACACAAATAATATAGAAAAATTAACGATTAAAGTAGAAATATAAAAATCTGATAAAATTTAGTTTAAGAATATTTTATCTTTGTAATCTGTTTTTTTACTACATTCATATATTTGGTATAGTATTACAATAATCGTCGTAATCTGATTAAAATGGATTAGCCAAAGCCAAATTACAGTAATGTATCCCGCTACAGCTATTAAACTCATATTTAAGTATTTATGGTATATTAAGATATGTATTAGTATATTTATCAATAGTATTTTTTTATTTGTGAAGTCTGGTTTATGTATTAGTATGTAGATATTCGTATTTATGTACTAAATAGTGTACCCCACCTATTTGTTTTCTTTTTAGTTTTCCTAATCCTAAGGTTGCCTGGCAGAGATCGCTACTTAGCGATAAGGCCGCCTATTGTATCCTGCTTCATTCTTCATGTGTTTGTTATTTCTTTTGGCTCGTTTTTCTGAGTGGTGTACGAGTATAAATAAATAAATTAAAAAATAAACTATGCTAAATATATGAAATTTTATATGCCTCTCAGGATGTGTGCATAAATACAAATTACTCGGATGTAGTTGTACATTTGCTGAGTTATTAGCTGGTCACTATAAAGCGACAGCTTTTAAGTTTTAAAAGTGTTTAAAAAATGGCCCTATCGGTAATACATGAATTATACACTGTTCTTTTTAATTAACAAAGCTAACGCAAATGAGTAATTTATTAATGATAAAGAGAGGAAAGTAAATAGTATCATTTTGTGGACCACGAACTTTGTGAAACTATGTGATCCGGTTTTCTGAATATTATCTCTGTCATCGTAATCGCAAGTTCTGTAATATACGCACAGTTCTTCAATTCTTTTCAAATTTTTAAACAAGATGATCCAAGAAATAAATTCTTGGATCATCTTGTTTAAAAATTTACAAAAACCGTTTATATCTTATGTTCGGGATGCAGATCTAATTTATTTAAACGGCTTATCGAAACGGTTTTTTTATTTCTAACAAGATAAAAAATTATGAGGAATAATGAACCACTTCGGTAATCCTTACTTTTTTTTTTATGCCACACATCGATATTATTTTTAGGTAGGTACATAACCAGTTAAGGAAAATATTTTTAATTAAAAAATTTCGAAGCACTTTTAATATTACCTAATTATAATAATTAAATCCAATACAAATTTCTTGTTTAAGCTAGAAAATTAACGTCAAGAGTCCAAAAAGCCACAACACGTTCCCGCAAAAAACCTTGTGCTAATTAAATTCAGACAATTTTGTATAAGTTTTGTAAAAAAAAATACAAAATAAGCTGTCATAAGGTATATGGAAAGGAATTTAACACTTAATTCTATACAAATACAGACAAAAGCATTCCAAGAATTTCTTTTATATCAAGTTTCAAAATATACTTAATAGTAAGTAACCTTTTTGAAGTTGTTAGTGAAACCATTACTGATTTATTATTACACATTTTTCTACAAATACTGTTTATCGTAGTAAAAAGATGCTTTCACTCTCGTTGCATAATCTAATATTGCTTAGTTTGCCTTTGTATTAACAGAGGTACATCGTCGACGTTGCACAAGCCGTGTTTTAATCTTTTAGACGACTTCGACTCCATTTTTTTTAAGATTGACTTACTAAGATTCATCATTATCATCATGCTTTACCGGCCCACTACAGATCACAAGTCAACTCCCACAATGGCCCAGAAGGGTTTAGGCCGTAGTCCACCACTCTGGCCATGTGCGGATTGGTGGACTCTACACGTCCTTGTGAATAAACGTGTAACATTTTTTCCTAGTTATGATTTCTACTGACGTTTATTAATAGGTAGGTCTTAAGGTACATCTAAATAGTCACTATTGGTTCTTATGTTAATTTGATTCTACTACCAAGAATATCAAATTTGATGCGCACAAGAAGCAGATATCGTACTTAATAGTTCATAAAATAGATTATTATCGAGGTGAACATTACGCTATCGTCGATTCCATCTTTATGGGTCAGAAAACGATTCAACCTTCCCTATATTTTAACGTAAAGTCGTCATTCACCATAATGCAAAATGTCTTCGACATTTTAAATTACAAGGAGTCTATTTAATTTCCCTTTACATTGTTAATAAGAATGACGTTTAATTTTTATTTCATCCGAAATTTATTTACTTTACCTAAAAGTTAATGAAGTTTGCTTTTATGAACGTACATTTCCGAAAGGAAATTTTTCATAGTACACAAAATTTTGGGCTAATTTTTAAATTGTAAACCTTGAAGGTGCAATATTATCTGTCTGTCGTAACTGCTTCTTGGAGTACTTATAACATTTGAAAGTTTTATAATTGCGTATACATTAGTAAAATAGTAGTCAGTAGTAAACTTTTCTTAATTATTTAAATATTTCAGTCTGTTCCCCTCCTCTTGTTCAGGTTTCTTACAGTTTGTTAAAAAAGAAAAAAATAATTTATATTTGAATAACCACCTCCGTCTCTTATCAACTCACACAAACATTCTTAAATAAATATTACAGGAATAATTAAGTCATTTGACTTGGAGAGTTTTTGGAGGTTTTTTTTTTCCACTACAAGTTAGCCCTAGACTATCAACTGGTGGTAGGAGAGGATGCAGTCTAAGATGGTAGTGGGCTACCCTGCCAGGGAGTATGGTAGCCATACCGCTATTAGGTTTCTACGCGACATCACACTTGAACACTTAGCCTAGCCTAGCGCAAGTCTTTGTCGGTAGTTTAGTAACTACCACGGTCAAAGCCTTCACCCAGACGAGCCTCATGAAAATTCAAAAATTAAAATTGCCCCGAATACCGGGAATCGTACCCGAGGCCTCCTACTTAAATTCACAGCGCTCACCGTTTCGTCAGGGAGGTCGCATCAGTAATTACGCTGTACGAACCAGGTTAAATCATGCAGATCGAAATTGTCAGGCCTTCTGATAAAATTAAATAGGTTTCTATCTGAGTTACGGAATCATTATGCTTTTTTGTGTCGTATCACGATGATTTTTTATATTGTGTCAGTCAATCTAAACTTACTTTTAACAAATTAAACATTCTAAAAGAGGACTAGGTATTAAAAAAAAAATACATTATATTTTATTCTTCAACTCTCAAAATAACCATCATTCGTATATTTGTTAAACAAATTAAACAAACTAAAATTTACCATTTATTTTAAACTGGACAACTTTTCTGGATTAATTAAAAATATTTATTATTTGTTTATCAGAGCAAAACTCTCTTAAATAGGTAGGTAAGTTTTTTTTTTTTTGACATAAATAAAGTGTTTAGCTTTAACACATTTCAACAACCGATATTTGTTATGTGTGCACCAATAATAGGTATACCTATTAATTGGAGCTACAAATCAATGACCTATCATTTCGAAGCTTCTTTAAAGTAAACAATGGCTGTCGCAAATGACCGCCCCTGGGGATTTGCTAAAGTTTTAGATTCCGTTATCCATTATCTTTTTCTATCCCTATTGTGATAGGGAAAAATAAATCACTGCAAAATAATAGAGAGATAATTTTAACCTATTCTTAACCGATTGCGCCGGTCAAATGATTAAATTGATGAATAAAAAAAAAAAAAAAAAAATATTTTTGCTAACGTGGACTTAACGTAACGTGGTACAAGAAAAGTAGATTCCAATGAGTAATGCCACAGCGAAAACGATCCGATCAAACTTTTTATTTATCTTCACAAAGCAACTTTTTTTTTAGCACTTCTTAAAGCAGCACCAATACGTAACATGTTAAACCACTCAACTTGCAATAAAAATGCAAGAAATATTATGTTAATGCGTTAATTAAAAACTGTTTACTAAAATTCAGTTAGCACTCATCAGCTCGAGGTCATAGCGGCCGTTGGTGAAATACTTGTCATGTACAGAATTTCTGGGCTTTTAATTAAAGCTCGAGTAATTTAGAGAGGGCCAGGGCGTTACCACCACGCGTGGGTATTAGGTACAGTCTTCTGCATACTCATTTGGAAATGTTTAAACAGAGGTGCCTCGTAGGGAGGTGGGTGGTGATGGTTAGTTCTCCTCTACAGATAAATTAATAATACCTACCGCTTGGCTATACGCATAGCACGCATGTCCGTAAGTAGGTCTACAGGGTGTTGTGCACTTCATTTTATGGATTTCAATATTTAAATTAGTGGACTTTACATTTGCACGAAGTAATAGTGAATCAGAGAATCAAACGAGCTGCATGGAACGATTGGATGACGCAAGGCAAGGAAAGAGAAATATGGAAAAGGTTGCGGGAGGCCTTTACCCGAGAAGGGGCTCATATTTCCTAAGATAATCATAATCACAATTACTGACCAACCAAACTAAGAATGTAGATTTAAGGATATAATTGTGTACTAACTTAATAACAACATTTGTAAGTAATGTAAGAGATGTGAGAATAAAAGGCTTTTTATTTTTATTTTATTTTATTTTTATTATTTTATTCAATAATGAGTGTAAGACAACGGACAAAATTAAAAACTCTGTGTAAATATTTAAATCATATACTACTACGAATATACTACGAAAATCATGTGGCGGTCTTTGTAGGCTTTCTCCTGTATTTGGCTAATGAGCTTTGACAAACCACTCAAATTGAGTTAAAAAATGTTTGAGGTCAAGCTAACGCACAACCCCGTCTATGGACTTAAAAATGCTATAGTTTCAAAATTATAGTTTAGAGTGCAAATCATGCTAAAGGAATACTAACTGCCGAATAGATGACAACTTAACTTGAATATAATAAAGTCTCTATCGCCTCGACCCGAATTAAAATTAAAACGTTAGTTTTAAATCATTTTATATATTTTGAATAAAAATGATTGCAATAGCCATTATACGCAAAATCGGAAATAGCTCACGTATAATGAGCCAACGTTAGAAACACTTCGAAAGGATGTCATTCAAATGAATATGACGTAAAAAACATCAAATTTTCGTGTAGAAAACATCAATGGTTTCTGCAAAGATTTTATGCTCCTAAGAAATTTCCTCCTCCTTAACAATTGCGTTAAGTAGATGTGTTACGTTGCATAGGCTCCATGTAAATAATTTCATAATAATACGTTGCGCACGGGTCTTTCAATTGTAAAAGTTTTGTGAACGATAACAAAAACGTTATATTATATTAAATTTAATTTAAAATAAAATTATTAAAACCACCCTGTATATTCAGATGCGAGATGTAAAATTTGAACGGAGTACAACGTACACCTATTATGAAATTCGTGCACACATAAAGCAAGCACACACACTAAGATAAAGTACTCGGACTTGGCTATTGGGGTGGGTATAGAATCCTTGCGACTCCGACCCGGCTTAAATTCTCATATTAATATGTATCTCCTTTAAGCTTAGATTTCTGGAAGCCGATGTTCGTCGTAATTGTGTCGCCATTATAGACCTTGTTAACTTTATACTTCTAAAAGGTTACTACAAAAAGTTAATATTTGTCTGACTCGTCCAAATAAGAAATAAATAAAAATCTCACTATTTTATCCGCTTTACGCGATTTAATAAAATGTTCTTAATAGAAAAATGACTAAGTTACCTCTAACGCAAATTAATATTAAGGCTATCTTAGTGAATTAATAAAAAAAATAAGTAAAAATTAAAAAAAATATATATATTATGTTTAATTTTATTGATTGTTACCTTACAACTCTTAGAATGCGTCTTAAACTACTGACAAAAAAAACTAAAATCTCGGTTTGCAGTGACTCTACCACCGGTTCGGAAGGCAGATTCTTCCGACTAGAGCCGGAAAAACAATCAGCAGATATATACACAATGGTTTATATTTGAACAAACCTACTTCACTACGTCCACTACGTTCACTACGGCGGCGTTTAAAATAATTCTTTAGCTGCCTACTCCCCCAATGGGGCACGTCACTATAATTTTTTTCTCTCCCGACAGGAATAATTGCAGGCTCCCGTTTTCCTAAAAAGAAAAGCAATTTTCTCACCTTTTACAAATCCATTTTATTTAGCTATAAATAAACATTTTGGTTTTTATTTACAGCTTTTTATTTTTGACGACCAACGCAACGGTGAGGGCTATGTATTTAAGTAGGAGGTCCCGGGTTTTATTTCCGGCAGGGGCAATTTGGGAATTTATTATTTCCGAATTTTCTCTGGTCTGGTCTGGAGGCAGGCCTTGGAATTGGCTAGTCTATACCCTACTGACAAAGACATGCCGCTAGGCGACTTGATGTTTTGGTGCGATGTCGCGTCGAAACCAATTAGGGGTATGACTACGCTACTACTCCCTAACGGGGTAGCTCGCTATCTTCTTAAACTGCGTCATTACTTACCATCAGGTTAGATTGTAGTCAAGGGCTAACTATAAGTGGAATAAAAAAGAAATTATATTTCATACTCTTCATCATATTAACGACGCTAGTTATACGAGATGCATATAGGTTATCCTCATTAACACGAGTTCAGTGCACCAACGTTGCTAATGATATAATGAAGTTACGTGAATGTAGGTAGTGTGACGCTAAAGGACCCGGTCCCGGACCCGATGATCATGTTAGGTAGGTACCTACTACATAAAAACCATTTAATTCGTCGCCGAATATATGTAAACTGAATTGCTTATTAGGTATAAAACTACTAGCGGTCCCGGCCGATGTCTTTCTGCACGCAAAAGCAGTTATAATAATAATAATAATACTTACTTATTTACCAAATAACCACATTACATAACAAGTACACATATAATTAAACAGATCCTTCACATTCGACTGTCAAACACAGTGTGCAAATGTTTAAAAAAAATATATATATAAATTACAATTACAAATGTTGTTGTACGGTTACAAAAGTTGACCAAGTAGCTATATTACTGTCTTTAAGGTATTCTTTTATAAGTACTTTAATTTTTTTTTTGTTGAGAGTTTAAAATACATGATATCTTAATCAAATTTGGTAACATACCTACAGCAGCGCCATCTATTGGGTAACGCCAAAATACAAAAATACAAATAAAAATGTAACCTAAATATTAAAAAAGCGCCCAAAAACACCTTGCCAACACTTTTGTAGGATATAATTTTTTAGATATTTTTTTCAATCAATCTCATCTACGTATATTATAGAATATGAAACTTAAATGTGTAGTACTACCTAATTATTTCTTTACCCCTCTCTTACAAAGCAAATGATCAACCAATTGACCCGACTTTGCATGGAAATAGCTAGAAACTAATCCTATACATATACATTCCGATAGCAATTAATAATCTCATTTATTTAGGACAGTATAATGAACGTACCTATCTAGGCTAGATACATTCATATTAAGTAAGATAGTTTTCCTACAGTGACTCAGTAATAATTTAAAGGTAGCATTGTTTCACTTGAAGATTAGGTAAAGACTATTTTTACGTACTGTGCGATTGATATAAGTAAAAATGTGTTGCGCCTGAAGTATTGCAGATATCGTGGTCTACACGTGACGAAGTTTAGTTACCTCCTGAATGTTTAAACAGTGTTCTACCCTTTTCAATTACCCGCCGAAAGAGGGTTTGTTTCACTGTCCAGGCCTGGTTGACAATCCTTTTTGGGACGTTTAATTATTTACGGAAATTTCTTAATTTAGACGCAACTGAAAAATCTAAGTGTTGACAGAGTTTTGTACTTACTTTACTTTCATGATAATTTCCTAACGTTATTTTAAGTTAGATATAAAATATAGGAACTTAGTAGTAATTTTATTGATGTAAAAGCGAAGCAACTATTGTATAAATCATGTCACGCAAAAAGTGTCTTAATAAGTCTTAAGCAAGGCATTATTAAAAGTTGACTAAACATCAACATAGAACCGTGAGGATCTAGACAGCTCTGGACATCTTTATGCCGACTACCTACACAAGTTTCTAGAATACACTTCCAGCTTCCATACTTCCATTTCAGACGTAACTGCTCTTGCTAAGCTCTTGTCCATATAAAGAAAAGAAAAGAATACTCGCTCGTTAAATACAAATAAAACACACTTATATGTTCGTACTCGTAAACACGTTGTTCAGTGCACACCGCATAAATTATCATAGATTTTCCACCAGAGATGCGCCAATGTATCAAGGGGTAATATTTTAAAGTTCACTTAAATAACTACGTAACGTGGTGCTGTGATCTCATGACGTTTGATAGACCAAGTAAAAATTGAAATAAATATTGTTTTTGAATTTGCCTGAAAACTTATTGTAATATTTATTTACTAAAACTAAATTTTATAGTCTCTATAAGTCACATTAACGCCGCCAAGTCACATAGACTGTCTCCTCGGAGTAGTGCAAAAACGTATAAGTATCAAAAGAAGTTAAGGAAAACAGTCACGGTAGAAATATGTGCCTTATGCTATGAATAGAGAGGTCAATATGCTTTACAAGATTTTAGATTGCCGGTCTGCTTCATACCTCCGCGTTAATGTGAACCGATCTTAAGGACACAGAGCCTAATAAGCTATGTTAGCTAAGCTATCTTTTTGATTAATGAATGAACCTAGAAAAACTACGCTATAGCGATTTTAATGGTTAGGATTACTTAAACGATAAAAAACCTTGGGTGTGAATTGCTTTAATTTTATAGCTTAATATTAATTTACTGTGAGATGGTGATAACAAAAAAACTACCCGGCTAAGTTTGTTGTGGGCTTCTTAGACCAGCGCGCGTTTGGAACCCTCGTAGCTTTAGGTTTTAGTCGTCGAACTAAGTACAAATCACCATTCCCTAACAATTATGTAAGCATATATGTATGAACGTTTCATAAGGGCCTATGCGCGGCCTACAGGCACAAAAAGTTTTGAATTTGAATTTTGAATTCGATATAATTTATTTTTAACTTAAACATTAATCTCTTTTGGCACATTCTTGCACATCTCTGGTTGAAGCCATCCATAGATCGTGAAACAACGTGATAAGACAAACAATATTTAAATTGTAAAAGAATGATAGAAAAGAGAAACTGCTGAGTTCTTTGTTGACTTTTACTTGATAGAATCTGTCTTCCAGACCGGTAGCAAGGTCACTACAGACAGACGGACTTGTCGTTTATAAAGTGCACATAAAGTAACCTTCTTGAAATAAATGAATTTAAAATTTTAAATCAGTTCAGTTGTCAACTCATGCATATGAAACGAAATGTATAAACAACGCGGAAACAGCTTTCGATTGCTTTCCGGGTTAAAAAAAAAGCATAAATACTATAAAAAATTGAAGTCTCTTACCCCAAACGTTGCTTAGATAGATCAGTCAATCTGGATAAGTCTTTATATTATTTATATCTACTGAATGATGTCTTGGTAGGGATTTCAATAATCGTAAGTAATTATGAACTAAGAAACTAATGAACTCAGGTGTCTATGTGGGACACTAATAAGCTGACGCTGATGATCTTAAGAATCAAAATGTCTCCTTTCTTCCATAAAGTTGGCTAAGTTTATTTATTTATTTAATTTATTTATTCATAAGATACATCCGCAATTAATTGTAACAATAATCAATTATAGGTGTTTACAGCATAAACGTTGTTATCTCCAGTCACATTATAAAAAATATAAACTAAAATAGTTATTTAACTAAAAACTATTAAAAATAAGAATGTAAATATTAATTAAGCAATTATAACAGATTGATAAGAAATATTAAATTAAAATTGAAATTTATAATTAAGATTATTTATATTTAATTCAAGTTAATATCTAAACTTCTATGCGGTAAATAATAGCATGAATGTTTGGGTACCGAGCTAAGTTTAATAGGAAGCACTAAGGGACAACGCACACACGCAATAGAAACCTGGAATAAAAAGTACTTACTCCCCGTCGTTTAAAATCAAGTTAATTGGTAGCTTTTTAAGCTTTTTAATGCTTGCTTGCAAACAAGCAAACGCACTTTCGTGTCAATCAAAATTATTGTCAATACATATTTTGACATTGCGTGTGTGCATAAATAAGACATACATATTATATGAAAGATATGTTTTTAGTTCACACCAAATGGTATTAAAAATATTTATATAATATTTTGTAATAAAACCTCCATTATATTTATTATAAGTCCATTGTATAATTACAGTGAACAACAAACTTTCTTTGCTCTTAAAACCTGTATACCTAACGCAAAATGTAGTATGCAGTACGCACATCCCGTCTTGACACTAATCCACTTTTGTTTTCATTCCACTACAGCTTAGCCCTTGACTGCAATCTCACCTAGTAAGTGATGAAGCAGTCTTAGATGATAACGGGTTACCCTGTTAGGGAGTATGGTAATACCTACTCCCTAATACATAATCAGTTTCTACACGACATCGCACCGGAACACTAAATCGCTTAGTGGCAAGTTTTTGTCGGTAGGGTGGTAACTAGTTACAGCCAAAGCTTCCCACTAGTCCAGACTAGAGAAAATTCAAAAATAATAAATTCCCAAATTGCCCTGCCGGGAATCGAACCCGTGACTTCCTACGTCAATTCACAGCGCTCGCCGTTGCGCCAGGGAGGCCATAAAAACCACCACTACCTTCAGGAAAAGGAACAAGTGCATAAAACCAAGGATCTCCAAACAAATATTTACCGTCCGTGTTATGTGGTTTATCTTGCTTATGCCGATTATGTATTTGCGATATTTGCGGATAGAACCTAAATTTTGAACTAAATATAATTTATACATAATCAGATATTAACGTTTCCAAGGTAGGCTTGCTGTATGGAGAGTGTTCGAATCCATTTACTGTTCTAAATTATGCGTAAAACGTCCATTTGACGCTCACCCCTCTTCCCTCTTATCGCTTGGACAGGGAGCCTCGGGCGGGGGTGCCGGACTAGGGCAAATTGGGGGGTTTTGCAGCCCCCAAGTGAGGGGGGTCCGAAGTCCTCACCCTTTAGCTACCCTGAAGTTCCATCTCTCACACCTATAAATTCGGCACACACACCCTATCGGGCGGGGTGGTCATGGCGTGGTGGTACCAATCCTTTCGCCGCGGCCGTGTCACATTTGCCAGGCCTCCGGTGACCTCCACTACAAATTAATATTCAGAAACGTTTCGGTTCCGATCGTTAATCATTGCTTTCTCCCGGACTGCTCTGCTCATGTAGGTACGATTGTACGGAACACGTCACGCCTTCACCTGATTACGGTAGCAATCGTTATCACCCATTCCTAATAGCAACGTTAAATATCTTACAATACAAACATTAAATTAAATAAATTTTAATCGTAAGTAAAAATTAAAGCAGAGAATCAAAAATAAAGAAACTGTCAATCAACATTACAAAAAATTTGAATGCCATGCGTTTAAGAACCCATTCTCCTGAAACCGTTTTGATTAAAGTTTAATTAATGGCCCAAGATTTCACTGAGATGAAAACATAAGTTTTTTTTTGGTATATTCATATTAAACAAAAATGATAATTCTAGAAGTCCAATTTACCCAAAACAAACAACTAATAATATGTAAATTTAACTATAAATTCCTTCTTCAACTTTTAAAAGTTTTATACTTTGTGAAAATTGTTGTGTTATAAATTTCAGCAACTTAGTGCTTACTAAACTAAAAACTTTCGAGTAAGCATTTAAAATAACTCGTAACTACGAAACTTCTTCGTGCTTACGAGTTTTAGTTATATTAATGCTGCACGGAATTCATTAATTTCCTTATTAATTATGTCACACAAAAAAGAAGCTCGAAAATATGCAGTACTATACAATGTACGCATTATTTTGGTACTTGTGAAACCAAGATTTTTACTAACAGACTTTAACTAACTTTAGATTACCGTTAACAGACTTTGATAGTCAAAAAGAGAAGTAATTTTATTATTTCGATGTTAACGTACGCCTTGTTTGTATAGAATGTATTTAACATAACAAACGTTTGAGTATGTCATGTTAATAATGTTTAATGTTTAGTAATGTAAAACAAGATCGTGAATGGAATTTGAATACGCACTAAGATAAAAGTGCTTTGGCAATTTTCAATAACTGTTTTAATCACTATATGTATTTACTTCACAGTAGTAAACTTAGAGTCAAATTATTAAATGTTTTTGAAGATTGAAGTAAAATTAAGTTTCGCAAAAAAAAAGTATAATATTAAAAAATATGTATTTTATTCATAATAAATAGTTAATCACATTAAAGATTTTTATTACACGACTAATTATTTATTAAAATTATACAGTATAGCTTATACTAATTTAAAGTGGGTAGAGGAAGGACGTCGTAAAACACTGTAAGAAGTAATAAGTTGATCACACACAAAGTTGATAGAATAATCTTAACGGTGGATGAAATAAGGAAGGACATCAATAAATTCACAATGTAGTTTGACCTCACGACCTACTCTTATACTCGAAAGATCGAAATACTCTAAATTAAGCTGCACTAACATCTAACTGAAATCAGAAAATAAATATTTTTTCTGGATTACCGTTGTAAATCAAGGATGTCAAGGATATTATGGTGTTAGTTTTAAGTAATAATCTGCCCACTGTTTAAGATATTTTATGTCCATATTTAGTGTTATTATAAAAGTATAATCTATGGTAACACGTCTGACTGGACTTTATGAACCCATTTTTATTTTAGAAAAGCCATCTTTTAAAATATAACGATTTATTATTGTTTATAAGAATAAAAATTCTTAATTTAAAATCGGTAAACTTTCTCTTGGACATCAATTGGTAAAATATAAATAAAGAAAATAACAGGATAAGTGAGAGATATCTAAATATAATTGATAATAAATATTCAGTTGCTGTTTTTATCTAGTTATATATTGAGTAAATGACGGACTAAGCATATGGCACATCTGATGGTAAGTGAAAACCATTGAAAAAAATACAGCTACACTTGGCACGTTATCCGATAGATACGTCCTACAAAGTGCCAACCTGTGTCTATCAAAGTTGTAAGCCTCGTGCATATAATTAAAAGTAAGTACATGATGGATATCAATAAGACTCTTGCTTTACTTAAAACATATAAGAGCGACTTTACTATCTGCAACATTAGTCTTATTCATAATAAATATGTAGAGTAAGCATCTTTGACATGTTTGTATCCGATATCTTATCTATATATCTGGATATTGTAATTTAATTATTAAGCACGCCTTAAGCCTTTTGTTTTCTATCTGTTAAAATTTTTGATCGATTGGTTAATTTGAAAGTTTTGCACATCAATGTTACTTTACCACCCGACACACTTTGGTCTAAGGTTTTAACTGTATTAGTTAACATATATTTTTGAACAAAGCGAGATTTCTTTAAGTCTAAGGTTTTAATTTCCCGATCTTCTTGATCATAGTCTGCTTGTGAGGGAGCTTTATTTTCTTCATAATCGGACATAGTTGAGCTGGTGCTGTAATTACAGACAACGTCTACTCTAATGACCTGAACCGTAGCGGGGCTCTCTGTTCTTGATATTGTGAGACTTTTTCGTTTTCCATTTTTATGAAATGTAATTTTTGTTCCTTCATTAATATCGTTTTTTGAATTTTGAATTTCATCAACGTCGGATTTATCGCTAATTTTGTTCGCCTTTTTATTTTTAATATCAAGTTTATGTTTTCTCCTAGGTCCTGTGCTTTTTAGGTCTACTTGTGTGGCTTTGTTCTCCTTAGTTTTATTATTTAGACAATAAAGTACGATACTAGATTTCCCGGAAGATGGTCGAGAGTGTTCATTATTTAGAAAGTATTTCGAGTAGTCATCAAAATAATCACTGAGTTCGGAGGAACGGCTCGCTTCTTGTAGATCAAAATCATTGACCATTTGCTTAACAAACATGCGATGTTTCTGGTTGTGGGGTAAAGTTTTGTATTTGAAGCTGGTTCGCGGTCGACGCTGTTGTTCGACGCTACCTTGAAACTGTATATTTTGCACTGAGAGGCACAAATCCTCTCTAGCTTGGTGAGGTACTCCACTATCAATATTCTCATTGAAGTTATAATTCCCGCTACTGTTGCAATAAAACCTGAAACCGAAATTACATTCAATGTTGTGATTTCTCAAACACTAGTTAGAATGCAACTTTCAAACCTTTCGAAAATGTCCGTCCACCGTGAATCATCACTGTGTTCTGGATTAACCATACGCTTTTGGCAAAACCTTCCAGTCTTTTCACTAGTTATTTTCGTCCTATATTTAGATCTCTCCTGGAGATGTAGCTTTGCACATTGCATTTTATGAGAGTCGCTCTGAAAGAAAATAATTATTTAATTTAAAGATACGTTAGAATAATGTCACGAAATTGTGGCTGGATGTAAACGGTCCCAAAAAATTTTATATCGGTTATATATTTTTTTTTCAAGATCACGTCAATCACCCATTACTGCCACGGTATATAGGGGGGATCAAACTTCCTCTTACTTGGTAAGTTAAGTTAGTTCAGCAGTCATTTACTTTTGTCATTACATTACTACAACATTTTTGTTAGCGGACATGTTCAACTACGGATCACGAGGTGTTCGGTTTAGCACCTTTCTCCTAGGTATTTGACGGCCGAAAGCGCAGTGAGCAGTGATCCTGCTGGCGTAGTCCAAGGCCGTGGGTTCGGTTCCCACAGCTAAAAATTGTTTTTGTGATGAACATGAATGTTTCTCAGTGTCTGGGTGTTCGTCCTGTATATTATAAGTATTAATTTAATATTCATCGGTCATCTTAGTACCAATAGCCACGCTTACTTTGAGGGTAGATGGCGATGTTTATATTTGTACTGTCCTAGTATATTTATTATTTATTATAATTATTATTATTATTAATAATAAATAATGAATTATTTATTTGACGCCGCTGACGCGAAGTATTATAACTTACTTTCTAGCAATAGTATAATCCTTAAGGCCCACCGAACCGCATCGGAGCAATTTAAAGATTTTAAGCTCAAATTCCGATCTCTAATGGAAGGAGCCAATTTGATATTTATTAATTAATCAATTTATTGCTAGGTAACCTGAATAGGTAACAACTGTAGTTTTCTTTTAATTAGTTATTAGTGCACGAAAGCTTAAAAGATAGCTAAATTGAAGGATAAAAACGCGTGAGGGGTCCCTGGATGCCGGTCGGCACGAAGTTCAGCTGTACTGAAGTGGCGTTGGAGCCTAGCGACAATCAACAAAAATATTCAAACTACTATGGATTACAAATTACGAAGTATCCAATGATTTGAATGAATTAATTAATGGATATACTTTTATTGCATACCACATAAATTATATATAAAGTTTACAATTTGGTTTGGTTGGTAAAAAGTTTAAAATCTAGTTTACAAAAATAAAATGTGTAGATAATTATTATTAGACTGCATAGGTCTGATCCCTCACACCGCAGTATTTTTCTTACTTTTCCAATACCGTCGTAACTTTTAAATGAAGCTTCCGATTCATATAATTAAAAGACGAATTTACATGTAAACATTCAATCTCTATTATAATACTATTTTGCAGGATATCAATTCATATGATCAAGATACAAAAAGCAGTTATTGTGACTTAACTATAATCTTTAGTATGAAAATGTGTTTAGTACTTCTTGAGAAAATCACGCCGGGACAGACATATATGGGATGCATAATATGATAATTTATTCCGTTATAGATATATGAATAAATATATAACAGAATTAAATTAAAAAATGTGTCAGGATAATTGTACAATGTTTACAATTTTGTCTAGCTACACATAAAATTATAAAATGAAATTAACAGATAACAAAGGATAACAACCATTACTAAAGTGCCATACAGATTAAAAATGCAAAAACATTAATTTGGTTTATAAAAAAAAAAAATGTAAATTACAATATTACAATTACTTATCACGAACGATAGGGTTGCAAAAGCTCATAGGTTGATACGAACTCACTTGGTTCCTAGAAGGCCAATTAAAACCTACTAGGGGATATACCAAGTACCAACATGTGAATTATACAAGATTCTAAAATCAACTTTGAAATGTCCATAAGATTAACGATAACTTACTTATAGTTTCATTTCAATACCATAATGAATGGCAATAGGTATAAATGAAATAAACAAACGGTAATAATAAAAGTAAATTAGCAATTACTGCAGAGGACTTAGCGAAGCGTCTTATTCTTTTTCAAATACATTGTTTAGATTCTATTCATTTTGGAAATAATTATTTTGGTCTTCGTTTAGTGCCTTCCCTTTCCTTCTTACAATGCTTTCTTCGGATTAGAGAGAGATGGAAGTGTGCAAGGATTTTTTTTTAAAGTATTGATAAAGCTACAATGCCGGCAGGATGGTGTATTTGATCTAGCATCGTAGCGGTCCACATGTTCTTGGGAATGGCTTCGCCAACGATGCAAAAAATGTTTCTGTGTGCGGCTTGAGCGATTTTGATAATTTAAAAATAATCTTACGACTCAATAATACAACGTAGACTTCTATAATAACATGTTGTTTCTGGTTGTTATGATTATAATAATGATACTCATTTATTTTATTTAATGTTTTAGGAAGCTCATTTGATTTGCAACTAAATCGGCTCTATTGCTAGTAAATTCTGGTTTCAATATATACAATCGCGACGTTTTCAAAGTGTCGTCTTCAAATCTATGGAATTCCGTAGAGTAAAGTCATTTTGACGACTTAATTCATAGCGATTTATTTTCATTTTTAGAAAAAATTTAAGGAATGGCTTAATCGTGACTTGGCGATATCGCTTCACAGGTTTACTTTGAATAATTACTGAAACAAAATAAAAACACATTTCGCTGCGTCTTGCGAGCCGCCGTCAACGGTATTTTTAGCAAGCTCAAATTTCAACGCGGCACGCAACCCTGTGAATTATACGACAAGCTGAGCTAATTTTGTCAGGCAATAATATCCAAACTGTTAGAAACATTTATTGTTACAAAGAGTATCTGAATGCTGCTTATAATGATTTTTGTCAAGTGATTTATGTGCCTCAACCATAATAAACTTTTTCAAATATTTTTTATTCCTTTGACGCCTCTGTTAGTAAATGAAAAAAAAATTCAAGACAAGATAGTCGACTAAAAAGCTTCTCACTCGCATAGTTCGTTAGTTTTTCCATGATATAATTCAGCTGCTTTTAGCATTTATGTAGAACACATTTATAAAAAGAAAAATCGAAGGGGTAACAATCAAGTTCAACAATCAAGAATAGTTATTCCTTCTATATTATACCCGCACACAACTTCGAAATAATAGGCACAGCTGCTACACGACTAGACAAGCACACAAACGCACATCCTCGGTGCATCCATCGCACACGGACATCTTGTATAAGAAAAAAATGCATTATTATTATCCTGGAACCAGGACATTGATACTGTGTATTCAATTTTAAGCTCTATTTCCAGTAAAACAAGGAATGAACTAGTAAATTCTAAACATGAAAGCGATTAACTTAGATTTTATCCTTAACGGAAGGAAAATGTGCGATTGTAGAACTTTTTGGTACTGCCAGAAGATTCAATATTGTTTGAATTTGTTTAAGGAATTTAAGTTTAATAATGCTTGAAAAAATCCCTATGTATTTTAGTAGGCGCCAAATGCACGTTGCACTACTCCTACGAAATCTATAGAATTTCGTTAGACGTGATTTTTATTGCACGTGGAATATTATCGGCATGCTATGTATTTTTTGTTTGCACAGTAAGGTTAATGTAGAGTTACTTTGGATATCTAAGTACATCTTGAAATGCATTATCAGCTAGTTTAATTTATAAGGTATACCTATGTAGCTAACTTAATATTTTTGAAAACACAATAGGTAGCATGAAACTAAGAAAGGCAATAGGGTAGTGTATTCGCTACTCATTATATTTAAATGGAATTAATGCTGAATTTTATTTACAAAACAGTTAAATTATATCGATCCGGAATAATTTCAATTATTTCTGAAAGTATCTTTGTATTTTTTCTTACTTTTCTCAAAACACAACTAAGTCTCTTATTTCTACTTCAACGGGGAATAATAAGTAACAAAGGCCTTAGCAGCTCAGTAACCATCTGAAACAATTGAGTAAATTAGAAAAGGCTTGAGCTTTCTTTGAAAGTTTATTTTGTAACGGTTTAAAATTTAACTTGTTAGTAGGTAGGTATTTACTTGAATTACCTTTCCAAAAATTAAAACAGTTTTTGACAAAGAGAAAGTCAGTGAGGTTGGTCGACTATTTTATTCTTAAATGTTGTATTAATAAATAATTATTTTAAATGAAGAAAACTATGCTGTCAAATCACTTAGTACCTAACTATATGTGAACATTTTACTGGTAAAAGCGTAGTCATTTGTATTTATATTTGAGAATCAATAGATTTTAATTGGGTATTGTTTTATTAAAATCGTAGAATAGTTGTAACTATTCTATTTCTATATAAAAATACTTTAGCTACCTGCCTTTCTAGCTGCTCTTGATATCCCCTAATTCGTTAGTAAAAGTATGATTTTTGAAATAAAAACAGTCTTATGCTCCATTTAAAAAGTTTTTAGGTTTAAAGGAGGCACATTAAAAAAATGCATTTATCATATCATTTTTGATAGAATGCAATTTTTCCTCCCTTAATGAACTGTTAGATCTATCCTCGGTCGGTCGATAAATAGTTTTAAAAATGCGTAGGTAGGTACTAAGGTGCTTTATATTATTTTAAGCGGCGTGCTTACTGTAACTTGAAATAATATGTAATGCCGTAGGCGTACCTGTATATAACATAATAATGCATATTCCCACAAATTATATAATAACTTAACTTTTTTGAGATAAGATAAATTAAGTTATATTTTCTTGTACAATATTATCCTTAAATTAAATTATGATAAAGAAAATACCTTATCTATACATATACCATCTATGGGTTCCGATGATCACATTGGTGCAGATTGGTTTTCCAAATCGTATGATACCTACCTTCCATGAAGCAAGTGAGAACTTTCAACTAAAGGCAAAAGGTAACAATAGAAATACCTGCGTCCCGAATCCCTACTGAAACGGGATATCCTTGACCTCTTTAAAAATTAAAGGCGTTTATTCACTTGCTTCGCAAACAATGGCGGAACTGGCAGGACCACTTTAATACACACTTTAATACAACCTGTCGCTGGGTCAGATATTACTATAGGGGTCACCACTCACAACTTCCATACCGTATTGATTTCACTACCGCATCTTTAGTCCGTTCGATATTATCATTACAATGGATGACCCCCTGCGTCTTTGAGAAATATAATCGTATCCCTGACCACGCCCGTTGCTAAAAGGTATCTTTTTTGTTACAAATTAAAAAAAAATTGACTTAGTAACATTTTAAATGGCACAGAGATTCGTTTTACTATCAAAGCAGGCTCATATATAAACCTATCTACTTTCTACAGTAATAAAAAAATATCAGTTACGCAAATCAATCTAATCGGGTGGCGACTACTCACTTACATGTATTTACACGAAGCAAAATATTGATTATTGAAGATGCATTATGTATAATGCATATCATATAAAGATTTTGTATTTAGAATATAATATTATTATCATATTGGTACGTCTATAGTAGATATAAATTCTAAAATGTAAAGCGTGTATTATGTTTTTGAAGATCGCCATCTCGACCGCTGTTACTTATGAATTGCAATGCATTACACTTCAAGTGTTCTAATTTAAACTCGTTATTCTACTGCCTACCTCCTTTTGCTTTAGTCAGCAGTAATAGCACCTACTAGTAGAATAACCTCCTAGTAGAAAATCTGGAACTTTACGAGCAAATACTTTTTTTAATTTATGTTTAGGTTATGTATGTAATTATTTCCGCCAAATGAAAAGTAGATATCACTTCGTTGCTCAAAGTCGGTTATCAGGAGTGATTTCTATAGAAATTGCCCATATTCACAACCCCTTTGCCCCAAAATCTATCACAGGCCAAACAAAGCCATGAGCGCGAATATGTAGCAGTGAGTAAATAAAGGGATGATATATTGTGAAGACTGATGTGATTAAAAAAACTATTTCCCTTAGTGCTGTCAAGGTGCATTCTAATAAGTGTTGTGTATTGCGTTTTACCGGAGGTCGATAACATTTCATTAACAACAACTGTTTACTAATGATGTATTGAAAAGCTGAAAATAGAGTTAAACAACGATTACTTATAGGTACGGTTAATGTGTAAGAAATGAGAATACCACTTATTGAAGAAGCAAGAAGGACATGCCGTTTGCCTGTCCCATTGTATTAGTTGATATCATTAAGGCAAATCTGACCTACAGAATATTGTTTTCTACTATGTTAAAAAGGTTTTCTACAAAACAATACTGACTATAGTCTATTTTCCTTAGCTAATAAAGTAAACAAACCATAGGTTTTTCATGCAGAGCGCGCGTCGCTTTCGCAAGACATTAAAAAATTGTAATTCAAGAATAAACATAGCCTCGAAAAATAAATTATGGATATCGATAATCGGTAGATCATCCCTACCGATTCTCAGGTGAACGTAATCGTTGTGGGAACTATTTCTACCGTCTCTATTGAAGAATGTTTCCGTCCCTCTCTAAAATTGTTAGCGAGACAATCTTACACAAAGCGCATTGAATACGATAGATGATTGAATGAAGCTTCAACGCTTGCACTAAACGAATGTGATGGAAAATATAGTGCAGTTTTTGATATTATTAGCTGCCTTGTTGGTCTAGTGGCTAGTACGTTTGTTTACAAACTACGAGGTCCTGGGTTCGACTACCAATATCGAGCTAAAAATTGATAGGTATTGAGCTTCTCGTACGTGAAAAGCAGTAAACGTAGAGGGTCAAGCTCTAAATACTGTGGTCATGATTGACGTTGATATTCTTTATTGTAATCTTAATTTAACATTTCATATATATCTAAGCATTATCATTAACTAAGATGGGTGGATCATTAACTTAGATCCCACAGCTGGGTGCAGGAAATAAAAGGATATATTAAAAGTTGTGACTCTCCATGTTGCTCCGACGATAATTATTAAAAACTAGTGATAATAAACGGGCCTAAATTCATTCCAAAAAAGCGAGGGTCGATAAGTTGACAACTAAGAATCATTATACAAAACGCATAATTTGACAGCCACAGTTGTTAACTCATCGCAAATTTTGTATGGAGATGACAGATCACCACCGATTAGCAACTGTATGGAAAAATCACTGAATAGGGACCAGGGACCCATAAAACGGAATCGAACATGCTAACTAATAGAGCAACGAGGCTGTTAGTATATGAAACAAGTGTAATTATTATTAGCTTTATACACACGTAGGATTACTTGTAGACACTTCTTAATTGCTAACACAAAACACCCAATAGAATCCACGTTCTTTAGTTTTATCAGACAATATTTTAATCAATTATTATTTAGCTGTCTGTAGATTTTACATCAGAAACAGGAGCTAAAGAAAATTAATAATGGATGGGGATAATGTAATTACCAAGTGGCCTAATTTATAAAGTTCCACATTGATCATCAGCCTAATGAATGTCACTCCCGGAAATAGGTTTTCTCTCTGGAAGGGGGAAGGGAACAGCGCTAGTAAGTACCCGTCAGGCACAAAGGTAACGTTCTGATCTTCTATAGGTATAGCATTATTAGCAGGTGCTATTATAGGCATATAACATAGGCAGCAGCCCCAGCTCAACATATTTCGCGAGGCGAAGAGGAATGGTTCGAACCGCAACTATGCCTCATACCTTCTATTACTTTTCTAAGTAATTTAGTAATTTTTACATATAATTTACATTTTTTTTTGTATTATAATTCTGTTTTGAAATCATAACAACAACAAGGCAATTAAATTCAATAATTTCAAGTAGGCTTACTTTACTGTAAGCTCCTTGAGAAAGTCAAGTTTTCAGTGTTACCTCTCGAATGTTTCGTTAGACAGAATCTACCGAGAAGAAGCCGGAAAGATATTAATCTTTTGCACCTTTCCAACTTCAACAAATTACATTTTAACATTCATTTTTTTATTTTGTTATAAATTAAAATGGAGACGTGTGTTTCCAAGCAACGCTGGCATCGATTGCGCAGTAACCTCAAATAAAGTATGCATTAGTATGTATTACCATACGAAAATTACCATAGAAATAATGTTAGAAATAGTTTCTGTTTCTTATAAACTTTCCGTAGACAACAGGCAGATGGCACCTCTTGCTAGCCTCGGTCGCTGGCGCAGCGTTTGACCAACAGTAATATTTGCAAACTTCATTTAGAATTGTGAATACGAACAAATTATCTCGGACAAAGCATCCCTTGTTTAATTTACCTGAAAGCCATCACTTTTAGAGATAAGATCTTTTTAATAACTATCTTTTTCCGTTTTTTTACGTACAACTATGTTCCAACTATTTGCGTCTTTCAACCAGGCTCGCTTGCTAAGTAGATAGTGCCTTTAATTCCAAAATTAATCTAGGAAGCGAAAATTTTGCTCCCCTTTTATTTGCAACCAAAGTGTCCAAAGAACGTTTAAAGCTTTCATAGCGCTTTTGTTAAGTCTCTCACTCTAAAAAGGAAAGATACTTAATAATAGCTCGAGATGCTAGGAATTAAAAACCTATTTTTGTTTTTGTAAGTAGGTATTCACCTCTTCATTATTATCTTTCCGGGTATTTACCTTATTTTGTTTTACATGGCTATGTCGGTAGGTAGGCTGGTATCTATCAGTGTTATTATTTTCATAGTTAAATAACTATTTATTCTATTTCAGCTATTTACAAGCAAACAATAATTAGTAAGATCATAGTTTTAGCTAAATTTTCATGACATTCAGCCATGTGCAATTTAGCTTAACAATGTAGTTACTAGTGAAGTAAATAACAATGAGTCGTATTTCGGTGCCTTTGTCGGTTGTCTTTGTCATAGTCAAAGGCGCCGCTCGATACGAATTTTTACCTCGGGGCCATTAAAAATCGCTTTCTAGGTGAAAATATTACTTGCAAATTGACTTACTAATGGCATATTTTACAAGCATAATAGGTACTAACAATGGGTTTAGCTTGGGATCGATACAAGTATTGTAGCTATTTAGTTATCTACCTTCCACGCACCAACTCAAATACATTTAAGAACTAATGTGAAATAATAAATGTGGAGTTTAAACCTACTTGGTTTAAACTCCACATTTATTATTTTTTCATAAAAACCGAAGTTGTTACAGATTTTGTCTATAGTTGTAGTTTGTAGTTAGTTAGTTGACATAGGTCTTTTGTAGGGAGTTCCAAATTCCACGGTTCTGTGCCGCTTGCATCCAGCGGATACTTGCGACGCGCTTAATGTCGTCTGTCCACCTATTTGGGGGTCGACCAACGCTGCGCTAACCAGTTCCCGGAATAACGACTTATAAGCGACTTATAAGAATTACAAATTAAAGAGAATCAATTAACAGTCCAATGCTGGTCTAAAAGCGTGTAGTGCGGACGGGTTGGTGATCCCAGTAAAAGGTAGTAGTAGGACAGAGGACGCTCCTGCCCTTTCTCCTGCTGATACCCGCGTAGTAGTAGCAGGTAGCAGAGGGTTAGCAGGTAGCATACTATACTAATAGATAAATTAGTTCCCTAGAAAAATAGTTTAAATGACCTTAAGAAATACTGATTATCCAAGATGAAGCCAGTAGTTTTTTTAATGATTATAGTTAAAATATTTTCAGTTAAATAAGCAAAAATGTATTAATAACTTGCTTATTTATCTGAAACTCGAGTTTGATGACTACAATTGCACTTTATCAACATTATCATCATCACAATATCAACCTACAGGGCAAGGTCTCCTCTCAGAATGAGAAGGGTTATGATGTAGTCCACCACGTTGTTCCAGTGCGGATTGGTGGGCTTCACTCGTCTTTTACAACCTTATTGAGAACTCAGAGGCATGCAAATTTCCTCACGATGCTCGTTTACCGTTAAAGCAAGTGATATTTTAATTGCTTAAAAAACACATAACTTTGAAAAGTTAGATGTGCGAACTCGGGCCTTCCGAAAGTGAAGCCGAGTTCGTAACCACTAGGCGATTACGCTTGGATTTATGAAAAGTAAAGTAAAATAATTTAGGTATCATATTATAAACGTCTCTTACTATTGGCCTCATAAGAAGGCTCAGAGTCACTCAGCGGGCTGAAAAAGGTCTCTTTGAAAAAAGATACCCGCTGCTCACAGGAGCAGTATTCTTCGACGTAGCCAAAGCTTTCGACAAGGTTTGGCATGCGGGCTTAATATAGGTAGGGCATCCCAGATAGAATCTTGCAACTGCTAAGAGACTATCTGAGCGATCGCACCTTCCGTTACCGGATAGATGGCACTCTGTCATCTACCAGACCCATACGAGCCGGAGTCCCTCAGGGCTCTGTTCTGTCACCCCTCCTATACGCGCTTTACACTAGCGACATCCCAAAGAGCCCCAACGTAGAGCTAGCCCAATTTGCGGATGACACCGCCCTCTATACAACATACCGAACCATACCTCGCATCATATCCCGCCTCCAAAAGGCCATCGAGCGCTTAGGCGCTTGGTTTCGCCAATGGAGGATAGAGGTGAATCCGGATAAAAGCACAGCAGTGCTTTTCACTGGACGAGACGTCCCTGAGGGACAAAAGAGACCTTAACTTATTCAACCGTCCGTCCGTGGCAAAAGACAGCCAAGTACTTGGGTGTAACTTTTGACAGTCGCTTTAACTTCGCAGATCACATTAGCGCAGCCCGTAACAAGGCTGCCTTCGTTCTCGGTAGACTCTACCCCATGTTAAACAGACGTAGCAAGTTGTCACTTCGCCATAAAGTGACACTCCATAAAACCTGTGTCCGCCCCATCATGTCATATGCGAGCGTCGCCTTCGCGTTTCGCCCTCCCTCCGCATATAAGAGATTCCAGACTCTCCAAAACCGCTTTATGCGCAACGCTACTAGGTGCCCCTGGTTCGTACGCAACGTCGATCTCCATAGAGATCTCAAACTCCCCACTATTGCTCAATATTTCAAAAAACTCTCGAAAATCTACTTTGAGAAGTCTATCCGACATCCCAACCCTCTCATAGTTGCGGCTTCTTTTTACTCACCCAACCTTAGCGCCACTCTCAACAAGAGGAGGCCTTAAGATATCCTTCACGACCCTGACGATCAGATTACTACTGACAATGCTCCCTATCAGAATACACAATCAACCTATGCACAGCGTCTTTGCCGGCGAAGACGAGGTCCCCGACTTCTAACGTCAACCGGACGTGGGCTCGCACCACGTTCTCGGAAGCGTGCGGATTAATCACCGTCCGTAACCCTTTCACTCCAGTCGTCGCCTGAGCCGAGGTTCGGCCTCACATGATGCGCCCTCAGGCCGACGCTCCCTTCGCTTCTTCGAGCCCTAGGGTTCAAACTCTTCCTGGCAGAGCCCCATTCCGAGGCTCGCCAACAAGCCCGCGTTACGCTGTTAAAATCATTAGGGTTAATCAGCTACACACAATCCGAAAAAAAAAAAAAAAAACTCGGCGGGCGATGGATTGAGCTATGCTAGGAGTATCTCTACTACTACTAGTATCTCAATCTCTAAATGAGGAGATCCGTAGAAGAACTAGAGCTACCGACATAGCTCAGCGAGTCTCGAAGCTGAAGTGGCAATGGGCGGGGCACGTAGCTCAGAGAACTTATGGACGTTGGGGTCTTAAGGTGCTAGAATGGCGACCCCGCACCTTTAAACGCAGCGTAGGTCGACCCCCAACGTGGTTGATAGACAACATCAGGCGGGTCGCCGGGAGCCGCTAGATGCAACCAGCCCGGGACCGTGGATTACGGAACTCCTTACAAAAGACCTATGTCCATAAGTGGACGTCAATTTGTTGAATTGAAGATGATGATGAATAGAAACTTAGTTGGTTAGGTAAGTAGGTAGGTTCTTTACCTACTAGTTCTTATCGTATTAGGCTTTCGAGCTCAGCTATTTTCAGCATGAAATATCTTCATAGGTACACCAACTACAATACTACACGCGTAACTTTGTCAAGTAATCGTGGCATAACATTTTGTGGCGCGGCAGTAAAGATCAATATCGTATGGTGCAAAGACAAGTGCCTAACTTTATATAAAATCGAACTAGGGTCATTTCGCCTGTTTGCGTCCACTTAGTGGAGTTGTTAGGTTTGAACGTGAAAAAAAAAAATGTCCGTGCGGTAGTTTTTAATCAAATATGGTTGTAATGTAGTCCCTATATAGTCTTGTCAAGTTTCATGCACAGTTTTGGACAACGCATCTGATGTTTTATTCTACACAGGTACAAATAGCTGAAACAGGCGATTTTCCCATTTTGCGTCCACAAAATCCAGATTGCGTCCGCCTGTGGACCAATTGGCGTCCACCTGTTTCGAAATAATTAGGAAGGGAAATAGGAAATAAAAAGGGAAGCTTGTGATTTTAATCAAAACATTTATTTAATACCTAATTGCTGATATCATAAAAGTTAACATAAATTGCACTTCAGGATATTTTTTTTTCTCCTCCAACTAACTCATGTCGATGGCTTTATACGATTCTATTTTACCATTTCGGTACAAAGCCCTTAAAATTTGCCAAGTGCGAATCGGACTCGCGCGTTCCGTGTTTTATTTTATTTTTTAATATTTATTGTTATAGCGGCAATAGAAATACATCATCCATGAAAATTTCAACTGTCTTACTATCACGATTATTGAGCTACAGCCTGGTGACAGACGAACAGCGAAGTCTTAGTACTGGGTTCCTGTTTTTACCCTTTGGGTCAGGAACCCTAAAAATGGAACAAAATTCAAATATTGGCAAATATATAAAATAATTTTCGTATAATAATTGTATATTTTTAGGTTATAAAGAGTATATTTAAATAAAATTATATAAATTTTACTCTATTATTTTCGTGTGATAAAAAGATGGACGCAAAATGTTATAGGGTTTCTTATGTAGGAAAACTGTGCGTCCAAGACAGATTTTTGACATTCATTATCTTTTTTTATATTTCTAATAATATGGACGCAAATCTGCCATCATATTATGCATGTTAATGTTGTTAAAATTGATAGGAAGTTTATATTGTTTTTCCCATGTTATCGTATTTAATCTTCATCTTACTGAGAAATAGTTAGAGTAATCTGCGTCCACGGCGGACGCAAAGTGGTTTTTTTATAAATTTTATGTACTAGTTTGCGTCCACCTTATATAAAACTGTCAGTAGAAAAATATAAGCACAAACATCGTTATTCCTATAGTGTGGTTCACAATTAAGGTCTAGGGATAACAAAGTATTCTAAATTTCACATAAACACCTTAAATACTTACCGTGAAAAGTACAGCTGCTCACTATTTTTTTTACAACATATTCGCGCGTCAGTACTTGTTGGTTGCACACGCAAGATTAGTTTATTTTTCATTAAATTTGGGTTGCACGCACAGATCTTTTGTTTGTGTGTGAGTACCTGTCATAGGTCCGAACATCAATAGAAGCGCTCTTGTTTAGATTGGTGTGTCGGTATTGTTATTTTTCACTGTTGTATAACAGTGTACCGTCGTTTGGACGCGAATTGGGCGTCGGACGCGAAAAGGCGAAAAGACCCTACCTTTAAACTTGTATGAACGCTTTTATTTCAGGTCCAAATCACGCATCATGAAACAATGTAACACACAGCACATAATAAGTCACAAGTTCATACTACATATTATCGGAGCGGTGTTGGCCCAGTGGGTGGAAGCTCGACTTACCTTTCGGGCGGCCGAGTTCGAATCCCAGCACGGACCTCTAACTTTTGTAAGTAACGTGCGTTTAAAGTAATTAAATATCACTTGCTGCAACGGTGAAGGAAAACATCGTGAGGAAACCTGAGAAGAACTCTCCACAATGTTCTCATAGTTGTGTGGAGTCCACCAATCCGCGCTGGGCCAGCTTTGTGGACCACGCCTTAAATCTTTTTCATTGTGGGAGGAGACACGTGACCTGCAGTGGCCCAGTAATGGGTTTATTTGATGATGATGATGATGATAATCAAAAACCAGCACATATACACAGACATGATATAGGTGTGTATTTGCATATGCTTTTATGTCGTCGTATTTATTTGCAGTACGAAGATCAAATAATGTATTCATTTTTAAACTTGTACCTATTTATTTATAATTCCGCGCTTTTGTATTAACCTTCCTTCTTGTTTAAGAGTTCACTTTTATGCACCTTTAGTTCCACCCAATTAAGCAAGAAGGAGGATTAAATTATTCACTGATGTATTTCGTTTAATAAGCATAAAACTTCAAGATAAACAAGAGTGGCGTTTGAAACGTTTGGATTTTAATCCAACCCCTTACACTGAAGTACTTATACTTAGGGCTGTTTCCTTAACTATACATTAATTTGTTAGTATATACATTTGCTTCAACTCTAAAACAAAAATAATTACAGTCATAGTAGGTAAGGTAACCTATCTAATGTGTAGTGCTTAAGTCCAAGAACGTAAATCAATCGGTTAGTAATTGCCCATACAATTACTAAACGAATTACGAGTTCAAGTACGGAATGGTCAATATCCTACTTAAGGAATAGGTTTTATAAAACCTTATCTTTACCTAAGTCATGAGTGAGTTAGTGAGTTAGTCAGCCCGCCACCCTTCATAGTACCAACGTGGCCTACTTCTATGAAAAAAAAGGCCTTTAACCACAGTAAAGATGTCTTCAAAGTATGAATTCTTCAAATAAATACCTTAACACTTTACCATACCTTATTTTATTTTAACTACTGTTCATAAAATTTTAGTAGGTATCGAAGTCATTTGCAATATTACAATAATATACAACAAATTATTATTATTAGCCTAGAAAACTGTAAAAAAAAGTGAAAAGTGTAACTGAAATCATGTCTGCTACGAGATATTTATGAGAGTTATTTACACAAAAATCAGACCACACGTTATGCACTTTACCCTGCTATGCGATAACTAATTGCTCGATTTACAAAAGTTTACAACATTTTAGCTAAAAGTTTTTGTAGGCCCAGAGAAACAAAACAGCGTCTATTTTTTTTTTATTGCTTTACGTGCTATTTGCAACGCCAATAAATATAGCGACTACAGACATGTTGGCGTAGTTGTAAGGTACCTTTCTCTATTCATAATCAAACATTTGAATACCTACCAACCTTCAAATAAAGTTTTTCTCGAATTTGGAACGTCTTTTTTGGGTATACTACAGTCTATTCACAGTTATTTTATCTCTGAAATTTGTCACTAAGATATTAATTCAATTAGTCGAATATTTTAATTTATTATATTTCCTACGTGTCAATCAATTGGTTAGTTTCATTGGGTTTAGTCCGTTCTAGTTAAATAGGCCAAGCTTACAGCTAGAGGTAAAAAAACTAGGAACGGAATGACGAATTTTGATATTAAATTAGGATTTGCAGTGGTCTGACAGTCGCAAGACAGAGTGCAAAGTAACTCAAATGAACTTACATACGCAGCTCAGACAATCTATTAAACTCGTATCTAAATAACGTGACTGCTTTAGCGTGCATACAGGATAATGCACTAAAAGGGCATACCTATGATATAAAATGGAAAAAAATCTCCAGTACGAGAGAAAACGAAAGTGGCAGTGGTGGTAGGCATTGTACGAGTTATATAATTGTATAAGCCTACAAGTTAAGTTTTATAAATCGTACTTGAGATTTTCTCTATTTTATATTATCTGCCCGTTTAGTGCATCCCCTGTATGCACGTCCCTGATTGTGAGGATATTTTTTCAAATACTTGTGCTTGGTGCATGTTTAAATAATATATTGGTGGAAAGTTATAAGTACGCGTGAAAAGGTAAACAAAGAGGGTGTTACCGGGTGCGGGTGACGCGAGCGTGGTACGCCGTGTCCGACTGAAGTCTGCGCAACGACTACGCGAGTCGCGAATGTCGTATAATCATAACCTTTGATTGCTAAGGCGCGCTCTCATTGACACGCGATAAAATATTTTCGACTTTTACCACTGGACAAGCTGTCACTTTGTTTTTGTCTATTGATTTTAAGCGGTGATAGCCTTTTTTTTTTACAGAGAAAATGCCTGACGCATATCACTCCGTTCGGGGAAACGGAGTAGTTATGTGGGACTTGCACCCACTAAAAACGGGGTTCACTTGCGTATTCACAGCACTCTCGCCAAGGTTTTCACCCCCCAGTGCATGGCGGGTCCTATAATCAATGGCCTGATCGCTGCCAAATCCTCCAGAAGCGGTAATAGCCTAGTTGATAAGGCTTCTGCTTCCTTTTCCGGGGGGACTGAGATCGCACCTGTAACTTTCCGGTATTTTTATTTTTAAATAACGCAATTGAAAATCACTCGTTTTAACGGTAAAAGAAAACATCGTGAGGAAACCTTCATTACCAATCCGCACTTGGCCAGCCGTAATGGTTTCTCCTAAAGTTGCATCGATATTGAATTCGTTCGTAGTAATTATATGTATGGAGCCCCTGTATGTACACCACACAAGTATAAAATAAAATTACACCGTACAAATTTTGTCACCGCTTTAGCGCTCTCTTCTAGAAGCGGTCTAAGCATATTCTAGAGATCCGGACGATCAAATTACTGAGGACAGCGCATTTAAAGTCACACCTACACCCTATGTAGAGCTTCTTCACTGGCGACGACATGGTCTCAGTTTTACAACGCCGTCCAGGCGTGGGCTTACTCCACGGCGTCAGCGACTTGCGGACTAATCACTGATTTAAATGCTCTTCAGAAACGCTTATCGAAAAATTATTATTCAAGCCAAATCCTCCTAACATAATATTGATATCGGAATAAAAGAAAATAATTGAATTCATCGGTAAAACTTTGGATAAAGTAACTCGCAAGTTTGCGGATCTAAGAACCGTCTCCCTTCGCAATGACAGAGGTTCCCGCCGGACTATGGGTTATTAATATTTAAGATGCCGGAACTTTAGTTACTTGTTTTAACCCCCAACGCAAAGAGGGCTCTTTTAAGTTTGTCCTCTTTAGTTGTCTGTGTACAGTGTGTAGTTACCATTACTTCTGATTTTGTAAATTTTTTCATTAAACACTAACATATGGGCTGATTGTAATATATGACGAAATTACTCTCGCAGAAGTTCTTGAAATTTTAATTTGGTAGTTTATCATGATACACGACCACGTGACCACATCTAAAATAGGTTCCAATCGAACTGCAAAGCTTCGTAAGGATCGTTACTGAGTTGAAGGCCGATTGGCGCAGTGGGCAGCAACCCTGCTTTCTGAGTCCAAGGTTGAGGGTTCGATTCCCACAACTGGAAAATGTTTGAATGTTTTTCAGTGTCTGCGTTTATCTGTATATTACGTTTTTTTTTATTTTTATAATCTTATAAATATTCATCAGTCATCTTAGTAAGTAACGCTTACTTTGGGGTTAGATGGCGATGGGTGTTTTGTCGTAGTTTATTGATAATTATTTATTTATATCACAGGAACACGTAGAGGGCGTTTTGCGATCTCGTTTCTAAAACGCATCACGTAACGCCAATGTCTGGAATAAGCAGGGATAGCCTAGTTGGCACGGCTTAGGCTACCCATCCGGGGGACCGAGTTCGTTCTCCGGCAAGCTCCGGCAAGGTTGATATGATGAAGATGATGTGTAAATAAATAGATTATCGATATATAAAATTTACCCAAAATTATTATGTTACTGAATAAAATATTTATTATATCTGAAAAGCTTTACTTTTGTTTAATGACAAAAAAAATATGAGCGCTAGACTGCTATTTCCTCTGATGAGGTGTCGGACTTATATGTGTTTTTTAATTTAAGCAATGAAATATCACTTGCTTTAACGGTGGAGTAAAACATCGTGAGGAAACATGCATGCCTGAGAGTTATCCATAATGTTCTCAAGGGCGTGTGAAGTCTACCAATCCGCACTTGGCCAGCGTGGTGAACTACGGCCTATACCCTTCTCATTCTAAGAGGGAGATCCTTGCTCCGTATTAGGAAATAATAGATTGATGATGCTGATGATTATTTCTCAAATAATTTAAGAAGAATATTAATTTTTATAATTTTTTACACGAAGCTGTGAGTAATGGTATATTTGTAGTTAGAATCTAGGTCAATAAAGTAAAGTAAGGTAAATTTACTATCCTGACGATCGAAGATCCATAAAATATATTAGTCAGACCCAAGATGAGAGAAATTTGAATCGAATTATAATAGCTATCTCATTAATAAAATGAGTAGATGCATTCAAATAAATTCGGGCATCAATACTGATTTTCTCAAACTGACTGTAAACATAAATTGCAAATAAAAAACGCGTTCGACCACCCATAATGCTGTAGCAACATTTTCCATCCCTTTCTGACACGGCACATGAACTATACTTTTGTTTGTCTGTTATTATCATTGCTGTTTAGGGGTGGTCGTTTTAGTTTTTTTTAATCTATTTGTCACTTTTAGTTAGCCCCACAACTTTTAGTTTACAAGTCGGTTGTTATTTTCGTATCTATTTAACTTGGTAACAAAATGTTTTTCATGCGTTAATATATTCTGAACTTATTTCCCATATTAAATACTTATATGTGAAGCGGTTATAGCCCAGTGGGTCTTCAACTTCACTTTCGTGGGGCTGAGTTCGATACTCAGTAGGTACGCACCTCTTACTTTTCTAAGATGATGATTTAAGAGCGTTTAAAAAAAAAATACCACTTGCTTTAACGACGAAGAAAAACACCGTGAGGAATCCTTACTATATGAGAGTTCTCCATAATCTTTATATATATATTTCTTGTGTGCGTGTGTATGTCACTGAACTCCTCCTAAACGTCTGGACCGATTTGAATGAATTTTTTGGTATGCGTTTGGGTGGCACCCTGGATGGTTTAGATTCACAAATCAGCCCGACAAATGGCGCTGGAGTCCGCTAGTATTTATATATATTGTTCTCAAAGGCGTATAATAAGTATCGTAAATTCCAACAATACGCGCTGGGCCAGCGGTAATAGGTTGATATGATGATGATGATGATGTAAATAAATAGATTATAAAATTTACCCACAATTATTATGTTACTGAATAAAATATTAACTATATCTGAAAAGCTTTACTTCTGTTTGACGGCCGATTGGCGCAGTTTGCAGCGATCCTGCTTTCTGAGTCCAAGGCCGTGGGTTCGATTCCCACAACTGGAAAATGTTCGTGTGTTGAGCATGAATGTTCTTCAGTGTCTGGGTGTTTATATGTATATTCTAAGTTTTTATATATATTATTTATAAAAATATTCAACAGTCATCTTAGTACCCATAACACAAGCTACGCTTACTTTGGGGCTAGATGGCGATGTGTGTATTGTCGTAATATATTTATATTTATTTATTTATAATGACAAAAAAAATTTAGCGCTAGACTGCTATTTCCTCTGATGATGTGTAGACCTGTATAATTAATAAACCGACAGGAAACTCAACATCAATAGCATGTTTACATCTTATAAGTTATTAACTGAAAACCTAAACGATAAAGTACCTTATCGTTTAAGCTTTTAGTTTAATACCAAAGCATTTGAATTCATAGACCATAAATGGCTTCTACTTAAATTACAAAAATACGGTGTGAGCGTTCCAGCGTACAAGTAGTGGCTTGAAACTTAATCGTTATTCTGTTCTATTCTGTTTTGTTCCGTTCTTTTGTGTTTGCTCTGATCCTGTTCCATTATTTTCTATTCTATTCGTTTCTGTTCTGCTCTGTTCTATATTATTCTGCTTTGTTCTGTTCTGTTATGTTCTATTCTATTCTAATCTATTCTATTCTATTCTGGTCTGTTCTGATCTATTTATTATATTCTATTCTGTTCTCTTTTATTAGGTCCCTATCTAAGTCGGTATATTTTTAGTTTTTTTTAATTTTCTTTCGAACGTAAATGCTTTGAAAATAGTTTAAGTATAACTACCGTCAGTTTTACCAAAATAAAAGACTATCTACTTTCCCAAATGTTTATACACAATTGCAAACCTAAAACTACGGTACGGTTGAATCATTTGCAATAAGCAGCTTTTTAGTTTCGCAATACTCCCCAAAAACACGATTGTAAACAAATCACATCTGTTTTTCTAGACTACAATGTGTTTAAATGACAAGAGTCGCTTTTAAAAGTATTGTTGTTTACCAATTTAAGGATTATAACCCAAACCTTTACTGTTGTTAAAGTCTTTAGATTAATTTTAGTTTTAGTTAATCTAAAATAATTAAGTGCAATCCGGGCCAAAACCTCTTAAAGGGTAACCTAACGATATTTAAGTTATGTACATACGAGCCGTTATCAGAATTAATCCTAGCCTAAATAGCCAAAAATCTCCTAATTACTTACCCTAGAAACTTCTAAATACAGTTATTCGAAAGTCCTCTGTTAGATCTACATTTTCATAGTTTCAAGTTTTGTAGTATATATTTATTAGTTATCAAATGGTATCGTTTCTTAATATTTTAGCGCTTTTTCGATCATATCATGAAACTTGGTTTTTTTTAACGACAAAAAGCTTTAGGACGGCAGAATACACTAATTGCCAACTAGCCCCAACAAAAGCGTACCTTGTGTTATGGGTACTAAGATGACTGATGATTATTTTATGAATAATATATAAATACTTATAATATGCAGATAAACACTCAGACGCTGAAAAACATTCATGTTTATCACACAAACATTTTCAAGTTGTGGAAATCGAACGCACAGCCTTGGACTCAGAAATTAGGGTCGCAGCCAACTGCGCCAATCGGCCGTCAAAAAAAACGTATAAGATGCAGTTGACATTCGTGTACGTGGAAATTTATTTTAATGTGCGTTTGTATAAATTCGAGAGCAGTTTGAAATGCCACAGAGAATCAGGGGCTAAGTTAGCATATTAAATCAAGTAAGTATGTAGTGAAGGTAAGGTATAAATGTTGCTATAATATCCACCCAAGCTACAGCACAGACAGCGCCTATTATCTTTGAAAGTGGAGGGTTGTGGCTTTTATAATAACACTGCAAATACAGTTTTACCTAAGGGCAAGTTCACCTATTTCGTCTGAAAATTAGCTTTGCGTTGATTTTAATTTGTTTTATTTATTCAAAGCCAATTTGGAACTGTTCATGAAGTCTTACTAAATAAGTTTACAGTTCGTAGGTAGTTGCGGGTTGGTTTCACATTTAAATTCACTGAAAAACTTCGTACCTTTCATAAAGATGTGTATTAACAATTTAAACATCGAAGTGACGATGATAAGCATAATTACCAAATTGTTAGAATTTAAAAATTCAAAATTCATTTATTTTAAATAGGCCTTATTAATGAGTAATTTTGAAACGTCAAGTCTGTCTGTGTGTAGTGACTACCAATAAAACATTTAAACATATTTAGAAAAATAGTTAGAAACATATAAACTAGAAAAATAACAATATTGGTGCAATTGTAAACATATAACAGGTACTTTCGTATTTATAATTGGCACAATACATACGCAGTACCTACATAGAAATAAATGTCGGAAATATCTTGACTTTTGTTTTTTTATTATTAGGTACTCATTTCATTAGCCATCATTATTAATGTTTTAATACAGGTACGTATATAAATATATATATTAACATTTATATGTGTTTTATAAAGGTATATATATATACTGTACCATATATTTTTTTTTTCGTTAGGAAATCCTAATATGGATACAACCACACAACAGAGTGGTTATGCTTATGCCGGACTCTTACGCACTAAAACCCCACGGAAACGCATTTCATCAACGTTGCAGTTAAATAATATATTTTTTTCTTATTATTAGGTAACTATGCCTCATCTACACTACTAACTATATAACAGAATAATTAAAAACTAAACTAAATAAAAAAAATGCCACTGTGGTGTGAACGCATTTGACTATCTTAAATGCAAAAGGGATTTTTTGACGGCCGATTGGCGCAGCTTGCCGCAACCCTGCTTTCTGAGCCCAGGGCCGTGGGTTCGATTCCCACAACTGGAAAATGTTTGTTTGATGAGCATGAATGTTTGTCAGTGTCTGGGTGTTTATATGTATATTATAAGTATTAATGTATATTATTCATAAAAATATTCATCAGTTGTCTTAGTACCCATAACACAAGCTACGCTTACTTTGGGGCCAGATGGCGGTGTGTGTATTGTCGAAGTATATTTATTATTATTATTATTTATAATTTATTTCTTTCCAAGCAAACCGTCTTCATGTCAGACCTTATCGTTGCTTGCCACAGGATGATAGTCATCAAATGCAAGCCTACCTCATATAAAAAAGAGGTTTTAATTAATTATAGAAAAGCAGAGAAGCATCACAATAGAGAATGAAACGTATTTTATTAGCTGAATACATGTGTTTCTGGGTTTAGGCTGCGGTTGGCACCGACTAGCTATAACAAAGAGCTCGATATACATCTAGTTATAACTTACAGTATGCTAAAAGTAGATATAAGGCGCCGCGCACATTAGCGATTTCTTTTTTTCGCGTAATCAGGAGGACTTACATGGGCGCCCGCGCCTCGATATTTTCTCGTTCTTTTTTCAGGTCATAAGACGAGAAAATGGTTTAGTTCATTTTAGGTCTACAGACATCTGATTCAGAATTTAGAATCTCTTCAAAGATCTTGATAACTTTTTGTCGTAAATTCTGTAAGTTACATTATTTCCTACCTACCTACCTTTTGCACGATAAGGGCCTAGGGGATAGATATGCATTTTTGTATCAAAAGTGAGTTTTTTCTTTTGAATGATATTGTATGCCTAATAATGACATCAAATACGTTATTGTGGCTTATTTGTTATATACGGGAGAATCGCCTAAAGATCATTATTTGTGCAGTACCTATCTAAATAGTTAAAGTATAACTATTCAAAAAATCAAGTCTAAATTTTAAACAATTTAAAAACTACAAATAAAAATATATTTTTTGTTAATTGTGGCCCCTCTCTCCCCTAAGTGTAACTAACCGCTAGGATGAATAAAATAGCTTTCTACTGAGGAAAGAATTATGACAATCTGTAATTCCAGAGTTTACCGATTACCAATAAACAATAGAATAAATCTTTCATTTTTACAATATAAGTATAGATAAAATATTTTTTTTTAAGAGGAACGCGTTATTTATTAATATACTAATATGATAAGGCTAAACGTATTAAATTTAGTTTTACTTTCCCTTTATCATATCAACTTACTGCATAACCGTATTACCCAACCGTACTTCCCACACAGCAAGCTCAGAGTAACAAAGCGCGCACGTCAGAGCCCTGCTCGGAGTATCTTATTACATATATATATAGGAGGATATCCTTTGAAAATAAAAATGCCACAAGGTACTTATGCAAGCAAATTGCGAAACTGATGTAGCAATGGTTAATAGGTAATAGTTTTCCTTTTAGATTTAATGCGCGTGTGGGCTTACATATTACATGGTATTTTAATATTGTTGAAATTCTTGTGTTATAATTATAATCTACTAGCTGTTGCCCGCGATTTCGTCTGCGTTCGATTTTGTTTTTTGATGTGGCATTCAATTTAGTTATAGTTCTAAAATAAATTAAGTATTCAGTATCGCTAAGCCTTAAATGAGGGGTTTGCTGCTGTCCGCTGAGGAGTTCTTTCCTCTATCTCAAACCACATTCAGATCTACACAAAGTTTGGGCAAAATTAAACACACATTATGAACTCTATAGTACAAAAATAATTATTTAAATCGGTTATAATTTATCGGAGTTATGGTGTAAAATCGTCAAACACTTTCACTTCCCTCTCCCAAAGGAACCGAGCTTAATGTCGGGATAAAAAGTATCCTATATTACTTCTAACACTTCCAAGAATATGTGTACAAATTTTCATGAGGATCGGTTAAATAGTTTTTGCGTGAAAGCGTAACAAACAAACTTACATTGACATTTATAATATTAGTAGGGATTTTAGTGATCAAGGTACGCTTTTAGGTTCATATATATAAGGTTCTAACTAAGCCCCCAGCTTTTGGAATGATGCCCTCGTATAGCAAACGGATGATACAATTCATTATGGCTAAAAGCAACTGGGCACAAGTGGTTATTTTAAGGTGTTTAAATACCGATACAAACACGCTGCCTTTTCCTTCATTTCAGATTGCGTGCAGCTGATTAACCTTTCTTCAGGAACCAGGAGTCAAAAGGTGCACTAAGACTCGAAGGAGCAAAGAGGTCGTCGGCCTTATTTCGCCTCATGTGCGACTGAACCTCAGCTCAGGCGACAATTGGAGCGACGGGGGATCAGACGTGGTGGGAGTCCACTCCAACGCGATGTCAATAAGCCTAAAAAGGGGCCTAAAAGGGGCCTAGACATTGCCAGCAGAAGCTTTGCAGAAGTTGTATGTATTTTTGAAAGGGTGGCGTTATCAATAGTATTATGTTAATCAGGGTTGTATACGATATGCTAAGGTCGGGTAAGTAAAAGTAAGCCTGAACTATGTGTGCGCATCACCGGTTCTTAAAATGAAAATCAGCGTTGCAGTTATTTATGTATTTTGCGATAAATTATACTTTTATAGATAAGTTTATGGTGTTTTCCCTGTGGGTTTCTTGTTTTGTTCTAGCCTAAATTATTGTAAATGATTGCCATTAACAAAGTTTAAACTTATTGTTAAGTTTATTATTTCTAGTATGCCTTATGATGTAAACAGTCTTTCCGTAACTTTGTTAGAAGTATAGATATACATCGTTTAAACTCCCGATAACTAAATGAATATAACTTTATTTGTTTGTAGAAAACAAATATTAATTTTATTTGTTTTAATATGAATATTTATTCGTTCATTATGCCAAATTTATTTCCATTAATCCTTTCATGCATATCTCCGTGACAAACGGTTTAATTTCTATCATCATGTTCTTCATCAAGATTTTTTTTTACTTTGTTTTAGAAATGGAAACTAACAAGTGAGATTAAAGAAAAAATTATTTTTTTATAACTTCAAACGGGTACGAATGCTTAGTCTTTGATTATCTACGAGTAAACTAGTAAACTTGAGAACTTTCGACCTCTTTATGTGCTCAAGTTTGAACTGTGTGGGAGTCATTTTCTCGTATAAGTAAAAGCGCAGTGGCTCAACACTTTGTTATAATTTCTGTTTTGTCAGTTTAACAAAGTGTTAAATTTAGCTAGAACATATTAAATATGCGTAGGGAGGTTTTACGTAAAGTAATTTCTTATAAGCTTTTAAATATAGTAGTAAATAGCTACGAATATTGTAATAGATATTTCACTGCCTGCGTTTCAGTTTAGTGGCTTGGTCTAGCGGTTATCATTTTCGACAGCAGATCTAAGTTATATTTTCGGGTCAGGCCAATGAATAAATAGTATTGGGTTTTACTATCAATGCATTCTCAGTACCAGACCGGAGTTCAGAAATTGGCGGAAATAAACCCCGGTTCCTCGGAAAGCACGTATAAGCTGTCGGTCATGCGCTAGATCTCTTTAAAGTCGTGTCGGAGCTTCCGTTCTAAAGAACTGTTAGAGTAAGGATAAAGAAAGTGCACCTGTGTCTTCGCATACACTTGTGCTCTATAATATCTCCCGCTTAGTTAAAAAGTCTGGGGATTGATCACCGTTGCCGACAACTGTCAGAGAAACAGTTTTCAGAAACAGTCTTTCGCCATAACTTTATCCAGATCATTTTTGATGAATTTGAAATAAAATAAAATGTACAATTGATAATGTATTTTTAACGACTTTAAAATTTTAGAGGTCCGCAGTTCGACCTGTACCTTTGTTTTTGTATTCATACTACGCTATTACCTACTCCTCCAATAATTATGAATTAATTTTAATTCATCATTTTTTTCTAATTATTGTTTCCATTGCAAGTTTTATCGAAAAAGATTTAGCGTAAAATATGAAAACCTTTTTTGTCTCCGTTTATTAATATTCGTAAATTAAAATACAATGAAGTGGATTTTATGTAATATAATTGAGGGGATTTTAGAAATATAATTTTTCAAAATTCTTCTGCAATCTAGATATAATAACATGTCATATCAACCAACTGACTTATACGTCTTAATTATTGTGAAGTTTCTTAAGATGTCTTCACAGTGATCTATCACAGGCGAGATAGACTATATAAGACTTAGATTTTAGAGCATAGCACTGAACAACACGCTGCTCTTATATAGGTTAAAGGTAAGGTGTATTTAACGTCCTCGGAAGTGAACATATGAAGAACATCATTATTATAAAAAAAGCGCATCAAAATCGGCTGATCTATTTTCAAATAATAAGTAGCATAGTAAATGATTGCATCACCATGTTGGTCGTAATGTACACAATTAATACACATATTTGCGTTCAACTAACCTAACTAGATTGGGTTAGCTTTATTCCACCAATCCGCTGGGCATCTCACTGTGGGAGGAGAACACTGCCCTACACATATAACACTCCAAAGGCCAGAAGTTAGATAACGATGAAATATAATGCAGTCAATAAATAATTTTTCATGCCCAAGTTGTACCCAACATACCATGTATGCAAGACCTAACTTTGTTAATTAATCATAGCTGCTATTAAAGTGAGGCAATCCGCAGGCAACAATCACTGTTTTGATGCAGCGAGCGCCACGCAATATCGCGTTTTGCCTGTAGCATAGCCGCGAAAATGTTGTGTTTAATTTTTATTTAAAGCTAGCAATAACCTGCGACTTTTTTCGCGAAAAATTTCTGATTTTCCGTAGTTGAACTATACTTTTACTTAACCTATTTATTTATACTAGTGGTCGCCGTTTGGTTCGACCATAATTGATTAAAATTTTAAGTTTGTACATTATTAAGGTTCAAATACTTCTTCTTTAACCACTGTTTTCGCCAAGGCTAAAGGTCAGTTTGACTATTTTTTTTCAAACAATAATTAAAAAATATGTGTGTATATCTGCTTGTATGTATCAAATACTTAGTTGTATATGTAATGTGTTTTTTATTGATTTAATAAATGTTTTATGAATATTTAAAAAAAAAAAGATGAGCGTTGTGCACTCCTTCTCTTATATAAACTTGTAACGTGTGGGAAATTTCATACTCCTCCGTTTGCGCAATTTTCGTAAAAAGGGATACAAAGTTTTTGCTTCACGTATGAATGTATAAATATAACCTATCCATACTAGGAGTTATTATAAATGCCAAACCTTGCTACCTATGTGTTATACCCCCTCGGTGTTATATTCCCTTAGTCGCATCATGGGACATCTCCATGGGAAGAGGAACCCTCCTCTTCCCAGGGATATCCCATGGATGATGGTGGAAACTTAATTCTGATCTGCCGTCACCATACAGCACGCTTAAAATAATGCAGTTATTAATTTATTTGTGTAGATGTTTTATGTAAAGACGTTTAATAATAACAATTCCAAAAGAAAATAATATATATATTATTATTAAATATTATTAAATTATTATTATATATAAATATATATATATATAATTTTTGTTTTCATCAAACGACTCGCAAAAGAGGAAAGAGATAGTAATTTTTTTTCGTGACGTAACTACTCTTATTTACCTACTCTCCTACTCCAAATAGGTTCGAATGTAAGTATATTAGAACGCTAAGTAGTCGTCTAAGCATGATCGAAATAATGTTATTTGAAGGTGGTTAAGCCTGTGTGGTCTTAAATAATGCATGCAAATAAAACAAAAGTATACGTCAGAAATTCAAATTAAATCTCCATGGAAAAAACGCTTTGAAATACCTATACAGCATCGGCTATATCAAACTTTGAAGTGGTCGAATAAGGCGCAGCGTATACGTCGATAGTTCATTACCGACATAGGACAGCAGCGCAATAACTGTGCCCGTTTTTTGCCACTGGAGAGCACTGGCGCAACGTTACCTACTTATCATTTTTCTGTCAGTATCTCAGCAATTACTTAATCTTAATACTCCATCTTCGTTCTAACATACTCGTAGAACAGTGCGATGCCACGCCGTGTGATAACCAAGGTACACCTTCAAATTAGCTATGCGTATGTAATATATTTTTTTTTGGTAGATAAATTAAATACATAGGAATAAAATCATCATCTGGACTCGGACAGGGATATTCTTGTTTCGGAAGGGCCTGGTTTCCGAATTCACACCTAAGCCACTATTATTACCTTATTTAAAAATTCTCCTTCGTATTCTAATTATATCGTAGTAGTTTTTCATTGCCAGAAAACATAGGTATACATACGTGTTTTACAAATGAAACCTACCTAGATCGATTTATCACCCGGGAAACCTCCTGCGAACTAAATTTAATAAAAATATTTTAAAGGGTTTGAGATTCCATTTGTATATATGGGTACATAAAACATACAAGAATTGCTCGACTACAAAACTTTTTTAGCTCTTATTAATTTACTTCACTATATTTAAATGCGTTCGACTAAAATTTTGGAGAAGATATTATTTTACTTTTGGTCGAACGCATTTTTAAATAACTAACTACTGTATTAGGCATTGAAAACAACAAAATCGTTCGGTAAGAATCCACTTAAACCATTTCGGTATCTACGTGTGCACAGCGCTTAAATAATATAATAGTTTTTCATTCAACTAGATAGATATATTTGCCTTGAGTATATGTTTTATAGATTAAATGTACTGACGTGACGTGTAATATGTAAACAAGAAAAAGAAGGAGGCACTGAGCTGATTTTTATGAAACCTGTAATTTTTCCAACCTAGAGAATAAAACGTAATTTCAATTTGTTTACTTCGATAAAAGATATGTTTTTTTTACTAAATATTCATTTATAATTTTGTTAAATCATCGTCATCTTCGGCATCATTTGATTTAATAGACACCCACTTAGGATTGGTCTTTTGTAAAAACTTCCAAACTCCACTGTCTTGTGCTGCGATTTACAATGAATATAAAATCAAAATAATATTCAAAAAAATATTATTTTGAAAAAAATCATTATATTATCTGATTCTCACTTAATAAAAATTAAATAATTTATGATAGCTATAAATTAAATAAACAAAAAGCGTAAAATATTGTCGATACGGCAATATATAGGCGAGAAGAAAAATACCTAACAAATTGGTTTGCATTAAGGGTCATTGAGGAGTTTTTTTTTAGTATTATTTTTAATCATTAAATTGTCTGTCAGAAACCAACAAAGCGTTCGGCGTGGGCACCAATGACCTATGAGTAACCGAGTTTTTATTACTTTAGTTACAAACCACTTTTTTTTTATAAGACCACACGGTTTACGAAATATGTTATGGGATTGTTATATGTTTTAAATAATAAGCAAACAGACGGCTGTTTAGTGTATCACCTCGTTTGAGACGGATTTTAGAATAATATATTTTGCTCAGTAACAGAATATTATAAATAACTCAGGTGCTAAGTTTTATACGTGTAGACTAACCAGTTTAGATAGCTGTGTGTGGTCTGTCAGTCATTCAGGGTAGGTTATAGTAAATTAATTCATATAAAATTTCCTAAGAATTCTCATTAAAAAAACAGTAATTAAAGCAATAGCCACATATATTTTTAAGAAGGATATGGATATGATTATGGATTTTTTTAAACAGTTAGACGGCTTGTATTTATTGTAAATATATATTTTAGTTTGAAATTTTTATTTCCCTAAAAATATATATTTTTTTGTTGGTTTATTAAAAAAGAAAGAAGAATGTTATGTAGTAGTTAGTATCTGCTACTGGTTTGTTGAAAATTTTAGATGCCAAAGTCTAAAATGTAAGCGAGAAGAAAAATATCAAAGTTGTACTTTATGTGACAGATTCACAACAAACACACATCTTTGTTACAATTTACTGTTTCTAAAGTATGAGCAAAGTCCAAGTACACTTTGTAGGTAGATCATAGAATTCATCATTCACCCTCTTTGGGCCATACTTTAGCTTTAGTCAACTTTGACACGATCGAATAGGTAGGCGTAGGTAGATAATTACCGCTTCGATCTAAGCCAGTTTTTTTCTTAGTTGAAACAATAGCTTTTATACTTATTACGACATAATAGTTTTTATTTTTCAATTACAAGTTAGCCCTTTGTCACATCTGTCAATCGTGCCAATCACATCTGGTAGTAAGTGATACTGCAGTCTAAGAGTAGGTAGGGAGTATGGTAGTCATACCCCTACTAGGTTTGTACGCGACATCGCAACTCTAAATCGCTTAGCAACACGTCTTTGTCGGTAGGCTGGTAACTAGCCCCGGCCAAAGCCTGCCACCTGACTAGACCAAAAAAATCGAAAATAATAAATTACCGAACTGATTCGTGTGATTGTAAAGGATTAAATTGTAGTAGAGTAAAACATGGCAATCACTATTCTCACTAACTGTATTCTTAGTTCTCACTATATTCTAGAAGCGTCCTTAATTTAGCTTGAGATAGTGTTATTTTCAAATGATATTTATGACGCTGAGTGCTCATAAATAAGGCTGAAAAAGTTAATTCAATCCATTGATTAAATAGTGAGAGTTTATTTTGAATACTAATTTATTAAAAATTTTAGTATAAAATAGCTTATTGCTATAAAATAGCTAATTGTTTTTCTTTTAAATTTATTTGCTAATTGCATTTGCTTTATACTGATATTTCATGTTTTCTCACAACACTTAACTTTTTTTATGAAATATAATTTACACGAACCCGATGATTCCTAAAAATTATCAAAAATTAAAAACGAAATTAAAAAAAATTGCAAAAAAATTGCAAATTGTAACGTCGCATGCTACATTCGAAACCGGTTGTATCATTATCTTATACGACATACCTTGACGTCCTAAAAATAAAGATTATAATATTAAAATAATACTAAGAGAGTTGCTTCAATTTTATCTCTTTGTATATTAACGATACAGCCGAAAAACTTGTTTTTTTATATTAAATAGATAGATAGATAGATAGATAGATAGCTAGCTATACACTAATCTCAAGCTGGTGTTAGTGATGGTGCCATAGGAATCAAGGGCAGGCGGGGCAGTTTCTACCTACCTATATAAAAGGTTAACGACATCGAGTGATTTAATATTATTCGAATCTTAATTGCAGCAACAAAAGATCCAAAGTAGTTGGTTGAGTTATGAATAAAAAATGCAAATAAAATTGCGGTCACCCGATCGCTTTAAACTTGTATTATGCATTTTACTTTCGTAGTTTGATCATGCCGTCAAGAATGATTCAATAACTTAATCCAGCTGCCCCTGATTGGATTGTCTTGCAAGATATATCTTATCTAATATTAGGTATATGCACATACATATATATAATTGTAAAATATACCATACTATCTGCAGCCAACGATTGATTCTGCTATACAACGTGTAACCGAATTAAGAAATAATGTTGTAGGATGTATAAGATTATTTTATAAGGATATTAATTGAATTTTTAATATTTTATTAGAATATTAAAATATTAAATCAAAAAAAGCATATAAAAAAGCACTAATTCAAAACATTCTAGTCTTCGTATGACAACCCTATTAAAGACAAAAGCCGACACGTGCATAGTACCTACGCTACGCGACGCGTATCTAATAAAGTGACAGGAGTCACATGATTTTAATTTTGTATGTGATGTTAGGGCTGTTTCTGATTTCTTTCAGTTAAAACTATGGCAGTGGTTTACTCTAAAACTATTAGGTTTTCGGTTTCACAGATAAGTTTCAGAGATAGCACATAATGTACCTCTAAAGCCTGTAAAATATTATTCCTGTTTTCATTAACACGTAGTATATAATATGTTCATATAAAGCATAAGGCTTTAAATATTTCGAATAATATACTCATCCACCGTTATCTTTATTTATCAAAATAGCGGCCAAGTCACGTGAAAAACATGTTCTATCCAACTGGTCTGATAGTTTTATAATACACTAGCTGTGGCCTAGTGTTTCCCGCTGTGAATAAGTCTGAACACTTATTTTTTTTTGTACTGCATTTAAATGTGTATAGACGTGTTACGCGGGGTAGTAAAAATCTAATTTCGAGGATGTTTGCAAAGTCAAAGTCAAAAGTCAAAGTCAAAAATATCTTTATTCAAGTAGGCACACAGGTGGCACTTTTGATGCGTACATAAGAACCACACGGTAGTGAGATGATGGCGATAACCACATTCGTAAACTTAAAACTAAAGCTACGAGGGTTCCAAACGCGTCCTGGTCTAAGAAGAAGCCCACAACAAACTTAGCAGGGTGTTTTTTTTTTTTTTTGTTATCACCATCTCACAATGTAATTTTTAATTATTAGAAGAGCAACCTGGTTAGAGCAATAATTTACACCCAAGCTTTTTTATCGTTTACGTAGTCCTTTATACTATAATAGGACTTTTCTATAAGCTTACGTTTAATACAAACTTTGAACTTTTTAAGAGACATCTCCAAGATGACAATTGGTAGTTTATTGTAGAATTGTATGCAATTTCCTTTAAACGAATTATGAATTTTATGTAACCTAGTATATTGCACTGTAAGTTTATTCTTACTTCTAATGTTTAAATTATTGCAGTCACATTTTTTCTTAAATTTAGAAATGTTTATGAACGTACATTAAATTTTCAAATATGTACTGACTATACACTGTCATTATTTTAAAATCTTTAAATTTATCTCTCAATGACTCTCTCGGACCCATTTTGTAGATAGAACGAACAGCCCTCTTCTGCACCACGAAAATAGTGCTAATATCAGCAGCATTACCCCAAAGTCAAATTCCATATGACATAATGCTGTGAAAGTAACTAAAATATACCAGTCTCGCAGTTTCTACGTCGGTCATATGGCGTATCTTCTTTACCGCATAGGCAGCAGAACTAAGCCTGTTCGATAAATTATTTACATGAGGGCCCCATTGAAGTTTAGAATCTAACGTTATTCCTAGAAAAACTGTCGTATCCTCCAGTTTCAGTTCCTCATTATTAAGTAGTACAGTGGTTTTCACTTGTTTAACATTAGGTAAAGTGAATTTTATACACTTGGTTTTTTTAAAGGTTTCGTCGATGAGCTATAATCAACGTTTGCTATAGCAAACGTTGATGAAGTTACAGTTACGAGATTTTACCGGGGTATAAAGTAACCTACGTGTTGGTCCAGGGCATTAACATTATCACAATCACAAAACCGTTGAGTCGTTGATGAGTAAAAGAGTAACAAACATCCATACATCTGTACACCCTCACAACCTTTTTTTTATTTATTTATTTTTATTTCTGTGGAAAGCTTCTTGAATTAAGGGTTTCAGCAGAATGTTTTTCTGATGATGATGATCTGTGTCACCACCAACGAAATAGTTTATTGCTAAGATAGTATTTTATGGATAATATAGGTACTTACTAGCTCATATTAAGTGGATCATAGAACATTTCTATACATCAGAAAAGTCTATTTCAATCTATAAATTATCGGTACGACATTTTTAAAAGACTTCTCCATATTCATAAGTATAATAGGTATGTAATAAATGGCGAACTTTCTAACAATGGATTTAAAAAAATAAAATAGTGAAATACCAGCGCTTTTAACATCTTTGTCCTTGAATCTCAGACGACCTTAGGGCACAGCGAGTTATGCATAAGGAATCAAACGCTAAACTGGGGCTCGGACAAAAACTGGTTGGTCCACTTTTGCGCGGTGACGTCAGCCGCCCGCAACGCGACTGCTTCCGATCATCTGCATAGAATTATAGAAAACGACAGTATTTCCACTAACTGTTTCGGAATATGTAATCAATACTAGTATTATAAAGAGCTACAACCTACGAAAGCTATATTGTCAGCAAGTAATATAGGCTATACCAGTAATTAAAAAATTCCTGCGTTAAATAGTGGTACAATGTAAAGCAGTAAAAAAACTATTTTGAGTTGCTCTATCCAGGTTCGCTAAATAATTCTAATAAAGTCACTAAGATTGAGTGAGAGTAAGTTATGGTAGGAGGTTATCAATTTTCTTGTTCTTTTTTTTTATATTTTTATATGTTTGCTATTTTAGGATTCTTTCATTTATAAGCAGATTTGAAAAAATATTTTTTGATTGAAATAGTATACTTTCTACGCAGCCAGGTCATCGTTTCATCAGGTCAATATCCTGTTAAAGGGGTACTGGAGACATCGAAGAAACTCTTCGAATATTATAGGGAAACCCATAGCGATTTGAGTATTTCAAAGCTTCTTACTCAACTTGAGCATTTGCTTTCGAAAAACACTAATTGGTAAATGAAATCGATGATGAAGACCACGGATGCCACACATAAGTATTGCACGGGTTGCGATTCGATTACGGTATATGGTTCGTAAGCAATTTATGCTCGTCACAATAAAGCTGCTGAAGCTCAAGCATTAAAGCCCCAGGTTCAGGAAAATAAATATTAAGTAATAGGTTATAAGCAGTTGACATTTGGCAAGTTTCTTCAAGTTTTTTTAACTTAGATAATTGCTTGTAGCGTTTTTTTTTTTTACTATTTTATAAATTAAATATTTTTATTAATTGCATTTACGTTCAGTTCAACAAATTCAGCTCTAACACATTGGTAAATAATTAATCTACACTAAAACTTATCTACACAAAAGCGAGTTTAGCTTAGGAGTAAGCATTCGTTTCGTTTTTTTTTTATAGGAAATTTTTAGCTGTAGGTTAAAAACCTGTCTCCAGGGTGCAAGTTTTATCTGTTCCAAAATTGCATCAATTAATATACTCGTAAAATATCGAATTAAAAATTAATATTACAGTATAAATTCATTCAAATAATTACTAAGCTGAACAATTTGTGTTTCATATTCGAACGCTAGAATCACGTAAAAAATAATAAAAATATACATTCATAAAAGGTCTTTTTATTTTATTTTTATACGTTTTTATTTATACACAGTTGTTTTTTAGGGTTCCGTAATGTTGCCGCCGCAGTAGGCTCAAAAGAAAAACTGAACCCTTAAAGGAACACTTCTTTGTCCGTATATTTGTCTCCCTCTTTTTGTCGGGGATGAGTGGAGATATCGAGTTGAAATTAAAGCTATATAAATACTCAAGTCTAGAGTCCTGTGCAGCTGGCAAAACAAATGTCTTAGTATTCGTAAACAAAGATACGTACAACCGTGAATTGAATTTTGAATTCAAAATTCCACACATTTGAATTGCCTCTCGATTGAATTTTTATAACATCTCGTTTATATGATACTTTTTGATGACCTAGAACTATAAAATTGGCCGAGTAGTATCGTCTAATCCTACAAGTACAAGATTTTGGAAATAAAATAATAAAATATATTGTATTTAAAGTAAGATCGAATTTAAGAAACTGCATGGCTTTTTATAATTTTATTGATGACAAATATCTTTTTTTTACAAATTTATACTGAACACTCGGTGGTTTCTTTCTATTTATAAAATATACTTTAAATTACTTTACAATATTAAGCAATTAAAATATTGTTAACATAATATAAAAAGTTTTAAAAAAGAGTACCTACTTACACGTTGAAAAGCCTCAGATGCGGATCAAGCTTCATTTTGTGCTTTGACTATCGCATTATGCAATTAGGTTTGCAATCGTCAGTTTTACAGTGTTATCAATAAAAACACCTTTCCTTTAAATTTCTCTATCGATATAGTCTGTTGTAGTTTTAAGCTTGTTTTTGGCATATTGACTAATACGATACGCCAAGAAAATGTAAACAGAAATTGCAACAAAATTGCTACTGTGATAAAATCGGAATAATACCAACACGGTGATAAATCAAGTGCAAATCCAATGCAATTTATGCGTCTTGCTTCAATGTGGGTCAAGGAACGCGTCCCCTTGCAACCTCCTTGGGATGGCAAGGCCAGTCACCATCACTTATTATTCTCGTTTTTTCTTCCGAATCAAATCATTTTTATTTACGTATCGCTTGACCAGCCAGGGGTTATCTGGTCATCAACAAGGACAAATTCTGAATTAGTGACCAGTATATGATAAAACGAAAAGCCTCACATAATTAATTTAAAAAAATAAATCAATTGCGTCCTGCACCGCCACTTTCAACAAAGCAGCACTAAGCAGGTATATATTGCTAATCCAACCCTAATACAATAAATTGGAAGTAAATCAGCTTGTCTGTTTCACGCATATGCTGTTGAGCGGTTTTCTATAATTTTAGCACTGAGATAGCTGGCATCTCTGAGAATCTAGGACAAGCAATCGTTCCCTCGGAATTTTTATAACTGAAACAAAACTCGAACGAAGTGGTTGGACCAGTTTTTGAAGTACCTACAATAATTATGTCTTTTTAAACTGAAATTGTAATTAACTATAAAATATTTATATTTTCATTGTTTATTAACAAAGGAATATGGTAGAATTCGATAATCTTAAAAAATAAGGAACAAAAAAGCACATATTTTCTTATGATTAAAAATAATTTGGAAAAGCTTCTTAGAATAAGACCACTGTGAAGAATGCCAAAAATTACATTTACCTATGTATATGTAAGGAAATTCAACTTTTTGTTTCCATTTTCTCATGTTACTAATGTGCCTAAGAAGTCAGTTAAAAACAATTAATTATTTATGTATGTTTATGAAGGGCGATTGGTGCAGTGGGCAGTGTCCCTGCTTCGGAGTCCAAGGCTGTGGGTTCGATTTCCAAAACTGGAAAATGATTCTGTGAACTTAAATATTTTTCAGTTTCTGGGTGTTCATCTGTATATTATAAGTATTTATGTATTTTATTCATAAACATATTCATCAGTCACCTTAGTACCCATAACACATAACAATGGGCATTGAGTTTAAAACCTTGTCACAGTCAATGCCCGGTATATAAACGTTATACAAAGTAACGGTTCTTTTACCAAAGCCTCCGCAAACAGAGTTGTACGATTTGTTAATGTTTGCAAATCAAATTTCCGTTACTCTTAAATATAAAAACAAAGATTGAGATGCATGAGAGAAGCTCAGAACCTTAATATGAACATCCTCTTGAACCTATTAATAGTCCGTGCATATTAGTAGCCCCTCCTGGGAGAAAGTTATTTAGTTTTATTATATAAGAACTCATTGAGAGTTAGAGACCTAGAGAGTTATAGGGTTAAAACGTATGTTATCCCAATATTTTAGTAGTTATAATGAAAAAGACAGATAGCACGTACTCTGTTAAGCACGGTGAACAGCGTCAGTTTCCCAAAATTAGATAAATGAAAATAATTTCAGCAATAACTTCACGTGTCAACCTCTTATTTCATAATGCATATTATAGAAGTTACATAAAATCAGAGGTTTAACGTGAGTGAAATTGTTAATAAAAAGTATTTTCTTTTATTCCACTACAAGTTAGCCCTTGACTGTAATATTACCTGCTGGCAATGGAGAAGAAGTGGAAGCCAAAGATGGTAACGGGCTAACCTGTTAGGGGTGAGGTTAGGGCTGTATTTAATTTGTTTCAGTAAAAACTATGGCAGTTGTTTAGTCAAACAATTAATTTCTAAAGCCTGTGATGTAATATATCGATTTTTCATTTACACGTTGTATATCCACCAGACAAAATTTTCGTCAAACATTAATTCCAGCTAGTTAATTACTTATGATAATCCGACTTAATTCCGAGTTTGTATAAAAATCCGATAACTGTGAATTTTTAACGAATGATTGTCTCAAAGCAATAAATAGAAATAAAAAAATAAATAATAATATGCTGTGTATCTTAAGCATTGTTGGAATATTACTATTACATTCAACCTTCCCTATCTGGGTGCTCAAAGTAAAACGTACTCGTAGCACTCCCCTGATGGTATTGACAAGGTAATAGCTTCTCAGGCTATGATATTACTGTAGTAGACAACAGCAGATTTCTTTCAAGCGTTTAATCTTAACTTAGAGAGGTTTACTGCACCCAACAGCAGTTAAGCTCAAACATTGAGTTTTGTTTTTTTACATCAAAGCAGTCATGCATTGTGGTTACCACCTCGGCCTCCTTTTCAAGAGCACCGAGTTCAATCCTCTTACTTTTCGGAGTTGTGTGCGTTTTCTTTACGCAATTAAATATCACCTGCTTTAACTTAAAATGAAAACCTCACTAAAAGGCATGTGAAATTAGAAATCCAAACCTCACTAGAGTGATGAAGGCCTACATCCTTTACAGTCTGCAAAAAGACCCGCAATGGGTTGATAATGATGATATCATTTGACGGCCGATTGGCGCAGCGCACTGGAAAATGTTTATGTTATGAACATGAATGTTTTTCAGTGTCTGGGTGTTTACATGTATATTAATAGTATTTATGTATGTTATTCATAAAATATTCACTAGTCACCTTAGTTAGTACCCATAACAAAAGCTACGCTTACTTTGGGGCTAGACGGCGATGTGTGTATTGTCGTAGTTTATTTATTTATTTACTAGCTGTTGCCCGCGACTTCGTCTGCGTTTGTTTTTGTTTTTCGAAAGACATGTGGCATTCAATTTAGTGTAATTCTACTGAAATTTTGAAGTTGTGTATTCTTATATAAACAAATAAGTAAGTAATTATTTAAATCGGTTATCATTTGTGGGCGTTATGTCGTCCTCTCTCCCAAAAGAACTGAGCTTAATTTCGGGATAAAAAGCATAAGAACAATATGTGTACATAGTTTCATGATGATCGGTTCAGTATTTTTTGCGTGAAAGCGTAACAAACAAACTTACATTCATGTCATGTTAAAGTAAACTATGAAATTGCCTGCTCTTTTTTTTTTTACTAATAGTTCGCTTAGTAGAAATACTTTTCGGCCTGATATGATACTTTCCAAATTATGAATCTTCGTGTTTAAATGAGTATCATCAATCAATTTTCTATTTCAGGTACCAACCTATAAATGTGATTATAGTATTTCAGGTAGCTATGAAAGTGAATCTATTATTTCAGGTACGTATGAATGTCAATTTACTAGTTCAGGTGCCTATAAATATGTATACCAACATTGACACTGTAACAGATTGCAACAGCACCTTATTCAATTCAAATGAATCTTTCATGTATTCCGTAAATTTCCGTTGCAATACTGCAATAATAATGAATAATTCGTTTCAATATTTAACCCGCCGCTTTGAAAACGATAACATTGTAGCAGTGATTCTATTTAGAGCGATTGGTCTTAACTTGGGCATTGGGCATCAGGGTTGAACATAATAGTATTAACGTTTTGCTAATGTACCTGAACTTTGTTGTAGTATTTTAAAAGCAAAGGGTATTTTAATTTAATTTACCATATACCTTTTTGAAGCTTGCACCCTTGAATGAGCCCTTTAGGATCTAACTCACGTTCTAGAAACGGACTTTTATCCTAGAAGAGTATCTTCATCAGCCTATCTCAGTCCTCTGCTGGAATAAGGCCTCTTCATTTGCACGCCATCTCGGTCTATTGCTGGTTAGCTGCATCCAGTTCATCCCCACTGCCTTTACAATATCATCTCTCCATCGAGCTGGTGGTCGGCCGATGCTTCTGTGTCCAGTGCGCGGTTGCCAATCCAGAATCCCTCTGCTCCACCGCCCGTCCTCCCTTCGACATATGTGACCCGCCTAGTTCCATTTCAGGGCCGCTGCTCTTTGAACGATGTCAGTGATTCCAGTTCGGTTTCTGATCTCTACGTTGGAAATCTTATCTAATAGAGACAAACGTAACATCGCTCTTTCCATTGACCGCTGAGCCACTTTGAGCCGGTGCACCAGCATCTAAGTAGTATTTGTGAGAAAGAAATATTCGATATTATCCACTCCTCACCATTCTACCACTGCAGGCTAGGGTTTAAAACATCCTTCCGATTTTTTTGTTCCCTAATTCTGACAACCTGGGTATCTTTAAAACAAGAGTGAATAGGCATCTTCTAGGCAAGCGCGTTCCATCTTAGGCCACATCTACACGTTCCAACACTTAAAATTATGGTCAAGCGCTGCCTCTTAACGTTAAAAAAAATATATTTCATCTAAGCGTACATGGCTTATATTACGGTTAGATGTAGGGCAGCTAGGCCGGACTTAGCGTTTTTTTTTTGTTTTATAACAATATTCTTTATTGGCCTTTGTAGGTAACCTTCTTTTTGAACCTCTGCATTTACGGCATGCACAGATTCTGATGTCCTGGAAGCAAGCTATCTTTGTGCCAAATTACATCTATATCGACGCAGCTTGAGCCAAACGTTGTCCTGGGTGTCATGTTATCTATTCTTCCCGATCATAATTTACTGCTTATAATCAAGAGATAAGCAATAAATTGTCGATTGCGCTAGTCAAGCGACATTGACTTAAGTCAGTAAATGGATGCGTGATGGGATGGTAAATTTAGAGGTTTGAAGGAGAATTTAGCCTAAGTCAGTTTCAGCTTCTTTCACCAAATACGGATAGATTCGTTTAAGAAAGAGTCAAAATTATACTCTTAGTTGATTCGTATGCCGCAGATGCGCCAATAAAATACCTAACAGTTTTAATGAAGTGTGCGCGGTCACACACTCATATGATATGTTGAATGTGTGTATATATAGAAAATAAATACAAAATTAAAATAAAAACATTTTATTTCATGTCGGGAACCCATATACAAAATTGAGAGATTAAAATAAAATATACTCAGATTTAAAAAATTAAAAAAAAAAAACGATTACATAATGATTTTGGGGAAACTAGGTTAATTGTTAACCCGATGTAACAGCTATAAGTATAATGAATTGCACTTAAATCCGTTTAGTAGTTTTCACATAATGCGCTAACAGACAGACAGCCAGACAAAAATTTAAAAAATCTGTTTGTTTTCTCTATTGATATTAAGCTTCCAAATATTATAATGAGTATTCAACCCAGATTTCTCTCTTTTAGGCATAAAATAAAAATCCCACAATAGATTAGAAGAAAAAGAAGAACATTTGACAAATGGTTTCCAAAAAGAACTTCTTCCCTTCAAGAATTTCTTTACTTCCTTGCTTTCAAATTTCTTAATTTCAAATTTCTTAATGTGACTACGGATCTCAATTACCAAATTCTTTCATAATGATATTTTTTGACTCATCTTATAACTGTCATTTCGTGAAACATGACATATGCCACTCATAATGGCTAGAAAGTTATTGAAATAAGTATAAATTCAATATCGGGTAGTGTGGAGTTTTAACCCTACTAAAGCCCTCTCGGTGGCTATCCTTAGCACATATTGGGAGGCTTCGCGATCTCCGGTGCCTTCCTTGTACGATAAGAGGAAAGATAAATTAAACCTAAATCACGATAATCAAATCAGCATTTTCATGAAAAGTAAATCCCTGATAGTAATGCTGCTAATACTTTTTTAGGAAGTTGAGTCATGTGACCAAATATTAAAAAAAATGTTTTTTATGAGAAATTAAACAACATATTTGAAATATTTGGTAGCCTTCACAATTAATTTAATTATCCAATTTTCCGTGTAGGTATACATTTATTTTAAGTAGCTTTTGTTTTGACGTGTATCAAAATATATAATTTTTCCCCTAGGCTGATACTTTCAAGAGGCAATTAATGAATATCGATCCAACAAATGCCTCTCAAGCATTATAAGCCCACACTCAAAAAATATTTGTTTTCATTCCATCCAAATATTATTACGTCGCAATTAAAAATAATTAGTGCCATATAATAATGTAACATTTACTGAGATATCTGACTTATTATTACGTAACACGATTCATGATTTTAAAATTAATTACAAATAACTTATATTATGAGTTATTTATGACTTATATTAAATTCGTATTCCTTTCATAAGTACTTCATTATTATTTTGGTTAATATTTTAAATATTATTTTGCTAATACCAGGCTATCATCAAGCTAAAACCAACAGCCGCTAGCTAGATCTCGTGTTCCGTACTTGATCGTATCAACCATAGAATTAAGAACATACAGAATCCTCATTTAGCCATTACTGCATGCAGTGCATTGTGTCCAAAAACAGTGAAAACACCCCCGCACACTTAACACCCGCGGAATGTTGCTATGTATTTTTCCCAATTTATGGTGGACACTTAGAACATTAGAGGCGAAATAAACACAGTCAACTGCTTAATGGTATGAAGTGAATAACCGATTGTTCAAGATACTTCTTCTTATTAAGTGGAGTGGTTTTTGATGCCTCAAAATTAAACGTGTACAAGGTTTCTCTGTATTCCAAATTCTGTGGTATCTAATTTTGAATCATCATTTCAACATAGCCCTCTCTATATGTTGTTCAGGGCTTTAAATTTGTGGGTCAGTCCATTCGTAAGCATCTACGTGTCAGCGCCATAAGTAAAGACGGGAAGGACATACTAGTTGAAAACTTTAGTTTTAAGGCACTGGCATATCATCGATGAGAAAACTTGACTAAGTTTCCCAAAATAAAAATTTCCTTATTTTGCATGAGCTACCTAATTTTTGGTGATGCAAGCCCTTGCGCTTGACCACGTTCCAGTCTCGCCTAAGTTATAATTGCAAAACGTAATGGCGTCAGCGGCACTGACCTCCGTCGCCTCAAGTACGAGGGGTCGTTACCTTTGCTGCGCTGCACACTATATGCGCAAACTAGTTGATCTCAGATGCTGATTTCTACTTGGACATTTTTCTTCTTTTTTACATAACACCAGTCACAGTACAGTAGGTAAATCCGGGTTCTGAATTCCTGCTGGTTATCCAATAGCCCTAATGCAATAAATGGGAAGGAAAAGCTTTTAATAATAAGAAATGTGAATGTGACTTTGTTTCTTTGTTTGTTACGCTTCCACGCCTCAACTGATCGTAGAATAAATAGAAATAAATGAATAAATATACTACGACAATACACACATCGCCATCTAGCCCCAAAGTAAGCGTAGCTTGTGTTATGGATACTAAGATGACTGATGAACATTTTTATGAATAATATACACAAATACTTATAATATACAGGTAAACACCCAGACACTGAACGTTTTTGTTCATCACACTAACATTTTCCAGTTGTGGGAATCGAACCCACGGCCTGGGACTCAGAAAGCAGGCAACAAATTAACAGTTCCTCTGATACTGTAGATATTTACGGGCGGCGGTAATCGCTTTTCATCAGGTTACCGGACCCGGCTGCTTACTTGAACGCGATCGTCTATAGTAAAGAACATAGTCATGACATTGGGATATTGGATAATGGGTTATCTCAGTACAAGCTCAGGGTTAGAAAAATTGGCATTGTCGATTCTTATAGGAAGGAAGTAATTATTAGTTTATGGACATAAAATATTTGAATAATTGTACAATACTAACGCAAATTAACGTCATCGTGGAATCTACCTACTAATGTGTTTTACAGAATCCGATGACCCTTCAATGTGGTCGATTTGGAATTCACCTTGAACAAAATATCAACGACCATTTAACAAGGTCACCACCCTCGTTTTGAAATACCTAACTAACATGTTGATATTTTAATATCACAAATAAAAATTAAAGTATCTAAATTAGTCTAAAATTAATTCAGATTTTTATAAAGCCGGACAAGAAACTGTGTTATTTTGGCTTGATCGTGTTGTCTAACGTAGATCAGGAAATTTGAAACTTTAGATAGGCCTAAGTTTAATAGGTAAATCTTACAATATACTAGGTATACGTTAAGGTACAGTGGGGCCAGTGGGTTCTAGTAATACCTACCTACTTATATACAAATGTATGTGAATGGAAAAAAATCTGGTTCCGTGTGTAACTATTCGAAAAATAAAAAGAAATGATTGAAGATGGATTGACTTGAAATATTTACTTTACGATTTTCTAGAGTTTTCTATGCCTCTTTAGTAATTTTATAAAGAGCAGATAATTGTTTTTCGGTTGGTTGTATATAAACTCTTTTAAATAAATATTTACACCATTAGGTTGAATAATAATAATATCTTTATTTTATCAGAAAAACGTATAAATTCCATTAGTGTGAAGCCCTGCCTCCTGCGGTAGTTTAAACTGTGTTACAGGAGGCACTGTCCTCCCTATATCTATGGTCTTAAAAGAAACGTGCAAAATTATATAAAAGAAAAAATAAATAAAAAAATTAAATAAAAGAATGATATAAATGTTTGAGGCGGGTGCTTAGGTACGTTTGATTTGTTTGCGTGTGTGTGCGTGTGTGTTTGTGTGTAATTTTTTGTTTTAATTTTTATTTGTAATTTGTTTTATTTAAATTATATAACAAGATATTCTATAAAAAGATAAAACCCTAAAATGATAGTATTTGTAATAAAAATAATTAAGAAAAAAGCTCTAACGTGCTGCTTTACTTATCTAGTTCAGGAAGTAATACAAAATTAAATTAAAAATATTTTTCGTCCAATGAGTGAGGTATATGTGAGCCAACTTTATTATAACATTTCGTTACGTTACATGGTTAACGCCGGTAAACCCGCAGCAAACATCAAACGTCTTAGGATTCAGTTAGTTCATACTATAATTGTTGGACAACTATAAATCGCACAACATTCCAATCACCTAAACAATACAAATTGAATCGTATTCAATTAAGCACGAAACGTAGGTAGGCAACTACGTAGTGTTTGACACAGTTCATCACACTCAAACACGCTGAGTAAAGAAATAATAATTATATCGATCGAAATAGGTGGGTACTGTATATTCATAATGTAAATCTAAATACCCACAATATCTTAGATATTAATCTCTCATGTAAAAGAGGGAAAAAGAGTGAAAGCCAAATTCCTAACAGAGGACTAGTGCCGAGAATTTCTTAACAGAATACTTAAGAAACAATTTTTGGATCGATCCGGGAATCCATGTCGTAAACTACTAGGCCAACGAGACAGTCACCTTTATTAATAAGCTGGAGAAAATTACACATTTAAGAAAATACCAATGTGGAATAACTATACCCTCATGATTATCATCACTGTAACCGATTGACGTCCACTCCTGGGACTCCTTTCGAAAATCCACAGTCCTAGGCCGCTTGTTTCCAGCGACTTGTTTGATCTTTTGAAGTCGTCTTTCCTATCCGTTTCAAAACCACTGCGTTTATATGTACGGGGTCGCCATTTCAGCACCTTGGGACCTCAGCGTCCTCAGCACCTTGAGACGCTGAGGTCCGAAGGAAATCTCCGTTAAAACAATATAATAAGCAATTTCTATGATTAGTTCTGTACGAAGTTGTTGCACACAGTTTTTATGAGTAAGTTATAGGCCACAAATAAACGTAGGTAGGTACATGAGTGTTTGTCTAAAATTACTTTAAAACAGATAATTTTGATAACTCAGAAACGGCCAGAAATCCAATACACGACCGGAAAGTGATTAACATTTTATTACCCACAACATTGAACGATAAAATTATAGCCAGCATTGAGATATTGATGGTACGAATCGTTGTTTCTGCGAAATCTTACCGCATCAAAGCTGTGCCGCTACCCACACAATCTAACTTTGGATCTACCTACATTCAGCGAACGGAAAAACTACATCCATTCCTAATAATATTAAAAATGCGAAAGTGTGTTTGTTTGTTTGTTCTTCCTCGACGCCGTAACTAAGCAGCCGATAGACTTTATTTTTGGCATAGAGTTAGTTGAAAGGACGGAGGCCGGAGGACGGACGACTATTGATAAGTTTAACTTACCCACCTAGTACTACCAATCCCTAGTAGTACCTAGTATTATCTACATTCGATCTCAACTACAAATTTATATTTAAAAGAAAAACTTTAAAAAATATATAAGTAGGTAGTAAGTGTTTCGCTCGAAATTTTCGCAAATAAATAAACTTTTAAAGATATTTTCTCAAAATCGAATCGAATCGAAATCTTCGCAAATTTTTTTTTTATTTTTTTCATTTTAACATTAAAAGATATATTTTATACCATCATCACATAAACACATTACCGGCACGGGTCTCCTCCCACAATGAGAAGGGGTAAGTCCACCACGCTGGCCCAGTGCGGAATGGTGAACAGCACATACCTTTGAGAACATTATGTAGATCTCCCGGGCATGCAGGTTTTAGGTAAGTGATATTTAAATTACTTAAAACGCGAATAACTTAGAAAAGTTAGAGGTGCGTGCTGGGTTCCGAACTCGCTCCCCCAAAAGTGAAATCGGTCTCGTACCCAATGCGCTATCACCGTTTCTAAAATAATAACCATTGCAATTTATTACATAAATTCTTACTTTATATAACAATATTGTTTCTCTAACAACAATAAGGTAACGTTATCCTATTAACTGGTTTTATAAGGTATAGCAATAGCTTTGGAAAGTCTTACATTTCCCGTAACATTGATAACGAGGAAGCAGGATTAGAGTTAATGCTACTTCAGTTTGCATTTGCAAGATAATAACGTACCGCGAATAAAGCTCACATCGTTCGTCTACCCACAATTGCATTTAATACTCGAGACCAACAAACCTGGGAATTTATTTGTACGTTGATCTTTTATGTAAATGCTAAAGAGTATTTCTTTTATAATTAATAATCCATATAGACAAAGGAGTAAAACTAAAAAACATGTTAGCTTATTGGTTATAAGAACGCGTGGATTCCTAAGGTCAACATGACGACCTCCGTGGCGCAGTGGTGAACACTGGCAGGTCCCGAGTTCGTCACTGCGAAAGCAATTTTGGTTTTTATAATTTCTGAATTTGGTGTGGCCGGATGGGAGACTTGGGCCGTGGCTAACTAGCCACGGCCCAAGTCCAAGACCAAGAGTACCAAGAGTAGGTAACTACCTACTCTACCGAAAAGTGACGAACGGTGCCACGTAAAAAACGACAAGAAGTATGGATTTAACATAACTGCCTTCTCATAAAAAGGTTATTCAACTACGGTTAGATTGCATCATTAATTACCGTCAGGTGACATCGCAGTCGAGTGCTAAGTTGTAGTTGAATAAAGAAAACAACTTATCTCAGTCACTCGGTCACTCTGAATCTCACTTAGATTTTATAGTTAAAAGTAACCAACATACATAACAATTAGCGTAGCGTGCAGCGTATCCCTCGTAAAATTTCTAATTTCCTGTGGGATAAATTCTCCCGCGGGAACATATACAACGCTTAACCTCTCAGATCCGGATGACCTAAGTATACGGGAAAAATTTAGGTAAATAAAACGCTGTATCCTTATCCCGCAAGTATTTCGAGAAATCCTAGATATTTTCATGAGTAATTACAATTATAAAATTAAATGTCAAATGTAATTGTTCATATTATTTATGACTAACAAAAATAAGGCAACTTTAGGGCGAAAATAGAAATCCTATTTAACATCCCACGAGTGCGTATTTTAAAAAAAGGTATATACCTTATGCACATTATAAATGGATTCTCTGCGCGAAATTTCAGCATTCTTGGCCCAAGGGTTCCAGTCTGACCAGTCCAATGACTGACCTGACCCAAACCCTGACTCACCTAGTCAGGACGTTTCATTTTACATATATTTATTTAAATTTTACATTAATTATAAAAGAGAAACAACACAAAATCAAAACACTAATTATGAGTCATCCGCAACAACTATATATAAAAGTTAAAGACGCTATCAGTGCTACGCACCATGATGCTGCGGGTATGCAGCACGTGCTAAGTCTTTGAAGTAGCCGACGCGTATTCGGTATAAGTAACAGTAGAAACATTTTGAATGAAGTATGCATCAAAGTTGAGTTGCTATTAGTTCAGTATCCTGCTTTCTTAAAACTAGCTCAAGTAGCAGGGCTCAAGGGGCTCGAGCTAAAACCTACTTCACAAACTATATAGGACAAGCTGTAGGCGTCATTAGTTTAAGCTGATTATAAATACCAGAGATTGTAGTGTAGATTTAATTAAATAAATTTTGCATAATAGGTATTCGCAGAACTTCTCGCCTTAAACCAATGCTTTAAGCCGACCGGAAAATAACTGAATGCCTACCGGATGATAAGAAATAAAAGAAACTTATTTATAACGAACAGGAAGAGTAGGCATTTTTGTGGTGCTCAGTTGTAGTAACATTAACTAACGGAATTGTCAGTAAATTTGTAATAAAATATTTTAATCCGTGAGTAGATTACCAGTAAACAGCATTTTTATCTGAAATCTAATATATACAAAATTGTTGCATACCTACTATATTTGCATTGCGTTAAATAACTTCATGAAATAGTACATATCAGGTTTCTCAATTAACAATTTAACGAAAAAAAAAGTAGGTGAAAGGCGATACCAGACCTATATTTTTCTCAGTACTTTATAAAAGCAAAAATAAATCTGTTTGTTTGTATGTTTGTTACCAAATCCGATTCAAATAGTTTATCTACATTTTAAATTTGTGCTGACATGGATTGCCTCCTAGGACCTGCGCATAATACATTTTATCCCTAAAAATTAAAGACTTCCTCAAGACTTTTGTTTCTTTGCTGTTTTAGAATTTTTTACTACCATTGTCTGGCAGGCTACTGCTCTATTAGTTAACATATCAGCTACGGATCACGAGGTGCTGGATTGAAACCCCGCTTCGTACCAAACATTGTTATTTAATTTTCAGAATTTTCAATAGGTACCCAGCATTCACTTGTGCCCAGATGTAGGACGCTAATAGGCTGCGGAAAATTTATACCTGGCTTTCCATAGAACCAATCTTTTGAAATTTAACGGAAAGGTTTTTATTTAGGTTGCAAAATTAAACAATTCCAAAGGGTTTTTTATGAATCAAAAACCAGGCGGATGAATCCACGTGCATCTATCAGCTGATCCGTACTAGTCATAAATGTGAAAGTATTTGTTTGTTACCTATGTTCGGCTCAAACCGTTGGGTGGTAACATAGGTAACTAAATAATTTTTACATAATACTACATTTGCTTTGCGCTACATATAATTTTTTTTTTCATATTCGACGTGTTTCTGTGTTCTGTGTTCCGTGGCTCCCGAACGGATGAACCGATTTCGAATTTGTTTTTTTTTTGTTTGAAAGGTGAAAAAGTCACGAGTGTTCATGTTTCAAGAAAATCGGTGGACGCTGCTACAAAATTTTGGATCACATATTTCTTAATCACTCAGTATGAGTATCAAATGAAAGCGCTTGACTATTGAAATACGGCCCAATAGACGACCGTTTGGCGCAGTTCGCAGCTACCCTGCTTTTCTGAGTATTTGACCTAAAATTGTTGTAGAAACTATTTATTTCTTGCTTTTTAGTTGTAATTACAACAAAGTCAGTTTTCTTTTGTCAACATTTTTTTTTATTTGGCAATAATTTGTTAAAATCAGACCAATTCTTTCGGAGCCTATTCGGTACAAACAAACTAAAAGGGATTTTCTCTTTATAATAGTAGTATAGATATAGAAGTATTTTGGTTATTATGAGAAGATAATTTAATTTATTGACATTGTACTTACATTGTGTATATCTAACTCAGCAGGGCAGCGCTCTATTAATATTTGGGTAGTCTCCTTTGATTAGCAAAAAAACCTACCTAATAGGCAATAAGCGCGCTCAACTGATACCAAACTTTTTAGCTTAGTATTGATCCAGCCAAATACATTTGAACAAAAAGCCGTAATGAATTTAAAAAAATAAAGTACCTTTGTATTACAAAGTGAGCGGGCAAGCATTCAGTGCACGTCGTTAATTGCGATACAAAGGAACCTATTTTTTAATCAATACTTTATAAATAAAAAAATACACTCAGTTCACTTTGTTTCGTTATTATAAAACCCGATTCAAAAAGTCTTACCGATCTTGACAAAATTTGGCACAGAGAGGGCTGACTGCAAAAATAAAACTTTTTAACCACATCCACTTAAAAAAAAAAAAAAGGTATTCTGTTACCTATGCACAGAGATAAGCTACAGATTAACAAAACCGATCTTATAAAAATTCTATTATAATTCAACATAGGTACTCTTCTGTCGCAAACGTGAGAACTAAACTTATTTGTATTTAGTATCGGACGATAGCTAATCATTATTATCATCACCAATAACTTACGGGCTCACTTCAGGGGACGAGTCTCCTCTCAAAACGAGAATCGGTTTAGTCCATAGTCTAACCTGTCTAACGTTTGCCTAGTGCGGATTGGTAGTCGCAAGCATCACCGTTAAAATATGTGATATTTAAATGAAATCAAAAAGTTAGAAACTAAAGCGAAACCATACCCACTAGGCTATCACCGCCTCAATCAACTACTAATATTATTTAGCAAACCATTATTTTCTTTTTCTCAGATATTTCACTAACTGTTGATGCGTTGATGTAAAAACTATTCCGAAAACTATGCGAGTAAAAATACTCGTAAGCACTAGAAGTCGTGATCAGCACGTGTCAGCTCTGATTCAGTCGTGACCTTCGAACGAAAGCGAAACCGGTGTGGGTCAAGCTTCACTGCCAGACGACCGCGTCCCGCGTCCCTCCACCCGCCACGCCGCTAGCCAGTCGGCGCGTTCGCTTTCTACGTAGCTTGCAGTTCATCTACGTTTACTAACCACGACTAGTAACACGCACTTCAACAGTATGTTATAAGCAACCAAGCGATAAAGCCGCCTTTAGTATTCTGCTTCTATCTTTGTTTTTCTTTTCTTCTTTTGTCTCTTCAACGTGTAGTGTGCAAATAAATAAATAAATATACTAAGTCCATATAAACATCGCTATCTAGCCTCAAAGTAAACATAGCTTGTGATATGGTTACAAAGATTGCTGAAAAATATTTTTATGAATACAATATACAAAAATACTTATAATATAGGTATAGATAAACATTGGTAGGATTAATATAGGTACGTTCATGTTCATCACACAAACATTTTCCAGTTGTGGGTTTTGTCGCTGCCCACTGCGCCATTCGACTGCCAAATAAAAAATAAGGAATGTCAATAAAAATAAATAAATAAATAGGTTGTGCGTCAGTCCAAATCCAGGTGTTGCTTGAAAACGGAAAATAATATGTAACCCACCAATTGAAATTCGACTAGGCGCCTCTTGAGTCAGATTAAATTGTAGTACCCCATACGTGGAATTTATTCCTCTTTGGTTGGATGGTACACATGTCCGGCTATACAGATCATGATTTTGTTGAGTCTCTATACCGTTCAAGTGAGGACTTTGTCACGTTTTCTGAAGGTCTTGCATAGGATGTTAATAGTACACTGCACACTCTCACAGGATGTTTAGTAAGCCCCACAAATTCCGGGTTTGAATCCCGGGTCAGCCTAAAACTTATAGTTGAGAAAAGAGAAAGAATGAGCCCGACGATGTTTGGGCGCGATACACTCCCGAGGTGCACGTTAAACCGTCGGTCCATGTTATTATCGCTTATATGTTAAAATGAACCCACTGACCCGCATTGAAGCATCGTAATGGGCCTTAGCTCCATCAACAAAAAAGCACTTCCAACATAAGTCGCTTGTATAGATGAATCAACACGTCTCATAATCAGATCAGTAAACCAATCTATACAAAATTAAAGATTCTAAAAAGTATCCTATTTTCCTAAGAGAATAATCACCCCAAATATTTTATAACTACTTCGATAAGCGAACCGGCCCTGGAAAGAAATACCGGGAGTTCATGCATTCATGGAAGCTGTTAACTGAGTTATAAGTTGTCCAATGCACGTCATAACGCTCTTAAGATGGGTTTTTGTCGCCTTGTTACGATAGAATTATTTTCTATACGACAAGAGTTTATATAGTGATGCAGGATACGTTATGCGGGTTCTTCGGTTTCAACTTCTGGCACATAAAGATTATATGAAATAAATTGCATTCTTAATTTTTTCCATACTTACCATGTGATAAGATTGCCAATCCTAAAACTCTAAAGAAATCCCAGTATTACAATGTTATGATGTTACAGTTACGCTAAACATTTTAAAAATAATGCACCCGATTGTTATCAATTGGGTATTGAAATAACGTTTCTTATTTCAATAAAAATTAAATCTTCCAATAAGGAAACGGGAACATATTAATAATATACCTATTGTCCCAACGTACCCAAAGGTATTACTTTGAAAGCTTAGCTTAAGTTAGTATGTTCAGCTAAGGATCCCGAGTTCCTGGGTTCTCATCCCAGGTAAGGACAAAATTTATAAGGTATTTTTTTTTTTTGTTAAATAAGTTTAAGTTATTAGACTAACTTAGATGGAAAGGGGCACTAGGACGTCAGAGACTGGCTGGGACTTTAAAAGAGGTAAAAGAGAGACCCATTCATAGTCTGCGGATGATAAAACCTACTTTAAACAAACTCAAAAAAAGGAGGAGGTTCTGAATTCGTGTAAAAGTAGACATCCTACATTTTATATACTTCATTTTGACCTTTCCTACAACCAGATCGATAAAATAAACCAATATTGTTTACGATAAAGAGACATTAGCAACTGACGCAATAGGTATAACTTTATTTTCATTATTTAATGAATTGGCTTTTTTACTTGATTATAAAGTCTGAGCTCGTTGATGTCTTTTGTTAGCGCGATGAAGTTATGTGGAATGTTAACCTTTGGAGTTACAAATTACCAAGAATATGCCCGAAAAGGATTATTTATTAGAAAAATAGTTTATTACATAGTATTGTGTGACAGTTTTTAAAAGTGAATAATCTGAACATTATAACTCCGAATATTTTCGATCAACACTATTTCGCAACATATCTAATGCCTATCCCAATCCACGAAATAATATTTGAATTAAAAAAATAACGTCTGTGTTAAGCAACTTTTTGTCAGTAAACTAATATAAGGTAACAGTCAAGATAAAATCTAGAAATGGGCGCATCGTTAAATATGTTGTATTTTCTTTTTATAGAAGTCTCTACTGATATTATTTTTCATACTTTAATGACTAAAGGCACAACAACAATAATATTTTTTTGGCATTTTGGCACACCTATTTACTTTATAACTTTTGCAATTTTCTAGTATCGAATTGAAAGTCGCTATTTTATGAAAAAGTATATAATACTAGTTTTATATTTACTTATCTACATAGCAAAGTTTAGTTTCATTAATAACCTATAGTGTGCTCTGTTGGACTAAAGGACTAAGTGGTGCTACCAGTTTTGCGTTATATTCCCTTAGTTGAGGGTTCCCTCGAGGGTTGGTGTTAAAGTCTGTATTCTGTTCTGACACACGGCATATATTAATTGACATACAGTCCAGTCCAGTTTAGAATTTTGATCTTAAATGTACATTTTGATTTAACCGTATTTATGACTTGGGAAACTGACATTCTGTCCAGATAAAATACATAAGTTACCTACTAAATACTTACTCATTTTATACTTACTAAAAATAACCGAAGCATTGACGATCATTGCGTGGTGTCTCCCAATATAAATGGATTAAAAATTGTTTGCGCCCTCGTGGACGTCAAGGGTGTCATTAATAAGAAGTACCAGCAATTTAATTCGTAACAAAAATATATAAAAATAAGTGCTTTTAAAAATATCCATATGACAAAATTAAATAAACCGAAAATAAATAAAATATAATAATACAATAAACCACCTATACGCACTACCACAGTGTGGTGGAATACGGCACTAAGCTCATCTCATTGTGAGAGGAGACGTGTGACCTGTAGTGGGCAAGTAATGGGTTGATATGATGATGATGATAATGATGATGATGACTCCAGTAAAATTAATTCTAATTCAATAAGTTGACCTGAATTTTTTAGATGTTAATTTAGGTAGATACTTTCTTTCTCCTTGTCAATATTTACTGTTAAATTTAAAAAAAAATGAATAAATGGAACTCTATTTACTGGAGATGAAACATATATTAAGTAATAGTACAAAACTATACAACCAACATTTAACATTTAATTTCGGAAAGTGCATGAAATTAACTCATAAGAAAATACTTGTTACGAAACTATAGGTAAAGGTACAATATAAATATGTATATTGCAAGTGGATTGTTTTTCAATTCAAGGAATCAGTTATTACCTTCTACAAAACAATTAATGGCATATTATGTTGATTGATTATAGGTATGTTACTTAAAAGAAAGATTGCCAGCTTCAAAATTGCTTTTCAAGATTAAGGCTCGTACAAGAAACGGTAAGGTAAATTCTAGCAATCTCAAGTTAGAGTTTTTAGATGAAGATTTGAATTAGCTGACCACCAAATTTAATTTATCTGAATATTTGGATATCCGGTATTTCATCTCTAAGTTTTAATATTTCGCATATAGGAAAACTAAAATATCGTTGTCCCTACCATTTGTTTGACATTTATTAGATAATCTACAGCTTGGTTAGCGAGGGACCAAATTATACTTCAATGAAGACCTGGCTAGCCGGAAACCCTGCTGCTCATGCGTCACGCGTCAGAAGACGTTAAAGAAATGGCATTGTCGTGATTAATAAATGGGATAGGAAACACACATAAACCGGGAAAGAAACTAGTCTGCTTATTACAATCACTTATAGCCGTATCATTCAACAATCATACCTTGACGTATTTGCAAATTATAATTTTGAAATGAGATAGTTAATTATATTAAAATGATACTACAATAAGGCATGGTAATAAACCTCTAGAAGGGAGCAAAACAAAATTGAGGCTTCAACTGGGTTAACTAAAAAGGGTTCACAAAGAAAATATTTAATTTAGTAATTGGTATAATAATAGCACTTCGATACATTAATTTTTTTATTAACATATCCAAGTTTTGAATCGCAGCAAGCCATTCGCAGTTAGCGGGTATGTGGAAATAAAACAACATTGTTTTCACATTAAACTTATATATTTATTGACAGACCTGTGACAGAAAACCTGCTATTGCAGTTGTAGTTGTAACCAACAGTGATACATTGTTAAAGAAATATTTTTTTAATGGCCTAAATATGTCAACTTGAAAAAATAATGATTATGAACATTGCTTGCATATTAGACATATTCGAGCCAAAATTTTGCCAATCAAATTAAACAGCGTCAAAAATGTATCATTAATATTTTGGCAAAATTTATTAATCAAATACTTATCGCATAGCTGTTTGGTGTAGAGATTTTGATATGTACATATGAATGAACATTAAAATAAGTAAATTAAGTCAATTATAGATCACTGCATCACACATATGAACATATCAACGCACAGCAGGAGAATATGATGTTCGCAGTGGCGTAGTGACAGATCTGCCACCTATTACTAGAATAAACTATTATCGAGACTTAATCTAGAAGGAGTCTAGACAATACCCAAGTGACCTCGAGAGCAATTTGACACTGCTCGTCGCAATTAAACAAATAGCTACTTTTTAGTATGATTTGGGAACATAATCATGTATCTTAATTTTATTTTAACCCGTGACGTCACTTAGGCATAGCCTAGCAACAGTTTTAATTTCGCACTACGCTTATCGTAAACAAAACATATAATTAAACACCCATAATAACGCATGATGTCTACGTTTTTATTACAAACGTATCCAGCCTACGAGGGGATAATAATTAAAAAAAACAACATGTTATGGTATTTATCCTCCAATTTTACTCCACTGAATGTAACAGAAATCATCTGGTAACTGATAATAATTAAATTAATATAATACACAACATAATCGCGGAATCTTATTTTATCGTTCTTATAAACTATTTTATAAACTTGAAATCACTACGAAATTATTTCAAAATTATATTTAATTGTATTGGTGAATACAATAATAGAATATGATAAATAACAAATTTACCGTTTAATATTTACATTAGATTTATTCCTAAGCTTTACTACTAGTGCTTGTTTTAAACAGTACAAGAGAGACAAATATGTCTGCTAAAATACATCTGAAGTCGGGCGCTAGACGCGAGTCTACGGGGCATCGGCATTCGAAATCTGTAGGTATCCTAATAGATTAACACTACGCACAATATAACTTGACCGAACTGAAATTTGCTCTTTGAAACATTGGCGCATGTAATATATAAATATTACCTTAGGATAGGTACTATGCGCAGTCCCTCGTGACTTACTTCAGACCGGCCAACTTTTATCGCGCGTACTGTAGGCAAGATAAGGAAATTATTCGGCACAGTCTGACGAAACCGCACTTCGCGGGCCCGCTTCTGCTGCCCTCACAACACGTTCTAACCCTATTACTCGTTACATGAGGTAGCTAAGTTCCATATTGTGTCACTATTACATTATTGCTAGGTGAAAATATTTCTGTTATACAAAAAAATTCCCAACACTATAGTAAAATTATGAATTATAAGTACTTTTTTGTATATTCTTGTTATTAAATTGTTTGTTATTTTTTTTACATATTTCATTATAAACTATATTGTTTCGGTTCGCGTGTATTCGTACCCAATTATATACAATCACGTAATATAATTTTTATTATTTATAAGTTATTAATATTAGATTATGCTACTCTAAACTTATTTTTTGTCCTAACTTAACAGCTCAAAGAAGTGTCTAGCTGTAAGGTTAGGCATGCCAATACAGTTAAGAGTGAATAGCTATCTTAATATCATAGCGAATTAGAACCAAGGCAAAAGTCGACAAACATCAATATAATAATATTATTTCAAATTATCATAACATGACATAAAATAGTGTTTGTGGCATATAAATGCTTGAGGTAGGCATAGGTACAACAAGAATTGGCGAACGAATACACGCTTTCGGTTAACAGGTGTATACAACTTGCGAACAAAGAGGTTCAAGTTTAGAATATGAATGTTTATATTTATTATAGTCGTGTAAATATTCATATAATAATAAATGCATTACATAAAAGTCTTTCATTTTATTAAATTCTGAATTTTATGAGTTCATAATATTTTGATAATTGAATAGTTAGTTATAGTCACTGATGAGGTAGATAGGCAATGTACGTGTAATATGTTCTATTTGTATAAAAATACTTCTGCAATATAATCAACAGTCAAATACAAACATTATCAAAATTAATTAGATACAATGTTCATATATTGCACATAGGTATTATATTTCCACTGAATATTCGGTTTTCAGGAACAAACTATAAATATGGTTGCGAGTTTTAGGCGCATTAAAATATTCTGCTGGTTATTTAGAGAAAGTGAGCATGTAACAGTTATATGTGAACAATGCCTGAGTAAGTGACCACCCACTGTAGATTGAAGACAAGTATTGTTAAATAATGACCGTATCGTCAGGCCAGTGTCCCGACTCAAAACAATCACTCCAAAATAATTCAGATATATAAACAACAAGGTGAACATTTTAAAACGCCCGCACAATAAAGGTCTTCTTCATTTAACATTTCCATCAAGCGCGTCCATCTATACTTCCATAAGGGTATATGTACAAAGTCATTAATGTATCCCTTTGTTTTCGTTCAGAACTTAGGTGATTTAATAAACATGATATTTTATTTATTACTATACAAAAACATTTACATTATTTAAATTATTGCTAGAGAATTTCATTATTATTAGGCTAAAAATCATTAAAGTTAAGTTGTTACGCAACAGACAGTTGGCGGCTTTAATTTGGCAACGTTCAGGAAGACTACTTTCCTACCACTAACGAAACAGGAATGTTTAAACTAAATTCGTTCAAATACTATATTGGTAACTTAAATTGGACATAAATTAGTTTTAAATTTTAAGAAAAATTCCGAATTTCGTCAACTATCTTATCATTAAAACAAATGTCAACAGACAAAATAATAATATAGGAAGCACCGGAAACATATTAATAATAAGAAATAACTAATAGCAGAATTTAAAACAAAAACGACATTTAAAACGACACTTATAAATACTACACGTGCTTTGTGATAACGCACTTTATTCTATGTCAAAACAAAACGCAATGGCACATTCTTGTGAGTGCCTACCACGTAAAACAATTTCTTTAAAGACAAAAACAGTCCTATAAGTTTCGCTATCAACTCCCACTCTATATGAAAAACATCTACCTACTGAATTTAGTTAAGTACCTTTTTTGCCATAAATTTATCTGAATATTTTAATGACCATATTTTATTAATTAATTAATTTTTCTATCTTCCGTCAAGTTGCATAAAATTGTAACATTCATCCTACATAAAAAAAAAAATTAAATGCCTGGCATCTAGTCCCATATTAATTACAGGTATATGGAAAATATTCTAAAATACACATGTCGTTCATATAGATATGTAAAGGAAAACATGAATTATTTAGTATCATAATGGTGACCCAAACAATGTGATGAATAATGAAGTTTATTATTTATTTATCATATTGTCTTTGTATCATACATACATATTGCCTGGATAATATTTATGATTCCCAATTAATTATGTTACCTGTGTCAGATAATGTCAACAACTTTAATTAAAACATAGATTTTAACTAAAATCTTTTACTGACCGTAATCTACAATAAAAAGATATGTACGGTTAAATGTCCAAAACAACCATTTCAATCACCTAGTGTAATAGATCACCTGATATTTTTTATCTAACTAATACTATAATATAATAGTAATTATTTCATATGCAAAAATGATATGGATCGGTCTATAAATTATTGCGGAATAACACTCCGACGTCATGTAATTACATGTTTAGCGCCCAGACACCCAGACATGTAAAGTCACCTTGCACCGAACACAAGGTTAGATTGAACGAATAACAAAAAATCGTAGCTGGCGGACTAAATGCATGCGTCGGAGTTGTTCCGCGGCTGCGCTAAAAGGACATAACAGATCTATAACAAAACGTTGCGTTTCAACGTTATTAACTATATAAATAGATACCTACTTTCAAACAAAAATGCACAAGATTTTTATATGGCAATGATAATAATATTTGTGTACAAAACTTTCTAAAAGTAACTCACCATTATTTAGGTAGAAGACGAGGGTGATGAAGATGAAATCGAAGATGAAGACGAGCGTAAATTTTTTTTCATATGGGTATCGAAATGCTTTACCATGTGATCTTTTCTTATAAAGCCTTTTCCACAATGATCACAAGCGAATGGTTTGCACCCTGAGTGCAAGCACATGTGACGACGTAAGTCGGTTTTGTGATTAAAAGACTTTGGGCATTCGCTACATTTAAATGGCTTATTGTCTGCATGTTTTAAATAATGACCTTCGTATGAAACATCATCTGAGAAACGCTTGCCGCATCGATCACATTTAAAGGGCTTAGCACCCGAGTGAAAAGTTTTGTTATGTTGAGTAAGATAGCAGGCTTTGTTAAATAGCTTATCACATTCAAAACATTTATGCACCGTAGCAGACGCAGTCTTTTTAAGATGATTTCTTTCAGTCAGAGGCATACTTGGAACTGTAGATGAAATAGAAGGGGATCCATGGCTCTCGTTATCGGCTTTAGCACTTTCTGGACTCGCTGGAGACTTCATTTGAACTCCATAATTTTCTTTATTAGCGTAATCCATAATATCCTCTATCTTTAAAATTTGAAGCTCGCCTGAGTCAGTCCGTAATACTTCATCTTCCTGTTTTATAGTTTTACCAGTAACGGCATGCCCATATGAATAATTTTTTAAACCCTCCGGAGTATAGTTGACGACGTATTCTTTAATGGATTTAGGTGAAAAATTATAATCATAATCAATTGTTTGTCCACCCATATCAATAGTATTGTACTGTATTGGAGAATGAACTGGATCCACGATAATGTAACCGGCGGTAGATTCGTCGGCAACAACTTGACCCCCCACGTTAGGTGATGTAATGTAGTTAGAAACATAAACGCTGAAGCTCTGCGTCTGGAGCTGCGAAAAGCTTGGCAGGCGTCCATTGGCAGGCTGAGTCGTTTCCTGTTCCATAACTTCGACTTCTTTAGGTGTGGATTCACCAAAAGTAGCCGGATTGGCTATAGGCAGATTGTTGATAGCCATATCCATAACGTGGGGGGCCATCCCGTTTGGGTAACTCGGTGCTATAGTCTGCTGAAAATTCTGACCCAAATATAATGGGGTGTGCGTGGGGTCCGGAACCGAAGGCCCCAAAGGATCCGTAGACCTCGGACTGTACGGGTTGACACCCAAATGGCTGAATGGCGGTAGTGTGTGCGCCGTAAGTGCTGGCGTACTCTGAGTTGGTGTTGAAATATTGCTGGTTGATACTGATAGCAGGCCCCTCATATGGTGATTTTGAGAAACAGAGGGACCTGCTTCCCCGTTTGGGGGATTCGCGCCAGTTGATAATGTAGTTACTTTAGAGCCTTGATGAGGACTTTCGTTTGGAATTCCTAGACCTGGTGGTTGATTACCTATATTTAACGGATGTGAACCGACTTGATGCTGTAAAGGGTGATTAGCTAAATGATTAGTACTGAAATTATTATCTAAGTTACCCTGTTGAAGATGCGTATATGACTTGGACTGCATAGCGGCAACACGATGCGATCGCTCGAAGTTTTGCGATGCGTAAGGCGAGTGAAGCACGCTGTCGTCCACGCCTCGGCTGTCATCTGATGGAATGGGGCTTTGAGTGTTTGAGTCGGCGTTTTGCTGCTGAGCGCGGTTTTGTAAAGAATCTCGACTCGGATGATGATGATTTGAAATTGGCATGGTGGCTGGATCTGGTTGACCTGAAGATCTTACTGCGTTCTTATGTAGTGTTGTATTGTAATGCCTTTTCAAATGTCCAGAACTCGTAAACCACTTATTACATGCAGTGCAGTTGTAGGTTTTTGGTCTTCTTGCTTCGTTTGACTTCCAGTTAGCACCCTTTCCTCCAATGGATGGAAGAGTAGAAGACGTTGGGTTTGCAGGTTGTGTGCTTGTAATTTGAGGTGCAGTTGGTGAATCATAGGGGCGATAAGGTGGTTTCATCTCAGAATTACTTGAAGCTACCCCGGCATAATCTGTTATAGGTGGTATTTGTACACCAGGGTATATCTTCTGTTCAACGTGCATGAATGGTTTTTGCTCATGATGAACTAGGAATTTTTCTTGAGTGTATCCGAATTTTTGATCTGGGTGAAACATTTTCCCCTCTGCCGAATAACCCTTTTGTTCTGCAAACATTTTTTGGTCTTTAAACAAAGATACATCCCCATTGATTTGTGGATTGCTGTACAATTTTTGAGTCTCCCATGGCATCATTGGAACTGTTCTTGTGTTCACATCTCGAACTTGAGATGAGGTGTCTTCATAAGTCGCAGGTTGTTGTTCACCTTCATTCCCTTGGTAAACTACCTTTTGCGAATCTAAGTCTAAAATATCAGATGACTCCTCGTGTTCTTCTTTTATTTTTATATTATCATTTTGGTAACCTGGATTATTGTATGATTTTCCAGTGTATTGCTGAAAAGGCATCGATGATGAAGCGGGAGGCGCACTGACGCCTGCATGAGCAGAGTTGCAATGTTCATTGAGCTGTACCGCGGAATCGCAAACGAATCCACATTTGTCGCATTGATTTGGTGAAGGTGATGGAGTCGGCTGATTCAATGGTTGCCCATATAGTGGACTCGATGATGATACTTGGGACACGCGGTCTTGCATATTATATGGATGGAAACGATTCGATTTGTGGTAATCTTGATTATATTGTGACTGTTCCCAATTAATTTGATCTTGATGTTGATTTTGAGGAAAATTTGAATGAGGAAAATTATTACCATATTGTGCTCCGGGTGAAAAATTTGTTTGATCTGGATTTTGATACGGGGAAGGAGCACTGTGGTAACTCTGTGGAGTCGCCGGATGCGGGAACTGGACAGTGGTCTCCGGCGTTGCTCGCTGCTGGAAATCCGGACTAGGCTTAGTGATCATGTTGTCACTAGAGTCAGCTGGAGCTGACACCGTTGTCTCGTTCTTTACTTTAGCGCTGTTATTATTTTCAGAATCATTTTGCGTATTCTGCGTACCCCACTTCACGTATAAGTTCTCCTTGTGATATTGTAAATGCACTTCCAAGGAATCCACAGTATCTAGATATAGATCGCAGACTTTACAGTGATAATCTCTCGACGGCAGTGTCGACGAAACGGCGTTGTTGTTAGCCATTTAAATCATCAATCCAGAGAGCACCGTCTCCTCCAACGAAAAAAAAATAAAAACACAACACTTCTTTTCTCGACGAACATGTAGTCGGCGCTGCATCAATCAGGCGCTACAGGTTAAAGTCATGGTCGCGATCGCGTTATCTCCCAAGCGAGTTAAGTTACTTACACTAGGGCAGTGTTTTCAAAGAAAGTTTTTCGCGGCATCGCAGAGCGCGGGCGGGCGGTGCGGCCACGTGCGCGTCGTAAACACTCCGGCAATGCAAAATAGAGCCAAAACAAACTTCAACAGAAAGTCCAACTCACAACACGCTTAATTAATTACCGTTGCACTTATAAATGTTTGTATTAAAAAGTTTTAATATTTTGTTTATAACTTATTGTCACATAACTATGGAAATGTTAAATAAATCAAAGTCTTTATTCATTAAAATCACAGAGTCATTTGTTTCGATATTTACTTGGCACTTGTTTGTAAACGCGGAAGAATGATGCGTTTTAGTTTTTAATGAGACGGCACAGACACGTCGCCGATCAGCCGCCGGGTACGGACGCTGCGAACGTTTACTAGCAACTGACAGCCTTCCCGAAGTCGCCTTCGGGGGCATGACTTCAATAACAATTCGCAACGTCGTCCCCCACCGAGGCGTAAGTGCGAGTGAGAGCGTCACGCGGTGATGAAGTTATCGCTCCTTCGTCCTTTTGTATGTCCTGAGTAGGAACGAGACGGCGCACGAGAGGAGGAGGGTGCGGGCGGGAAGGGCCCTGTCCTACGCTTTCTCAAAATTGAAATGCCCGGTCGAAATGTCCGGTGATGCTGCGTCCTACGTCCGAGTAGGACAGCGATAGCACCCACCCTTACAATGCGGGACGCTCGAGCGCTGCGACCAAATTTTCTAAATTTCAAATCTCACTTTATAATAATATTATAGTGCGGAAGTAGGTAGATATAATATTAATAACTCACTAAAACTTTGATTCAAATTCTTAAATCAATTCTTTTCCGAGCACTACTAATGTTTTGGCAGTGATAGAAAACACTGAATGCAATTTAAAACTGGTCATACCTACCTACTACTTAGGTATGTTAGAACACGTTGTGTTCGTAATTTTAAAATGTTATTTCCTTGTAGGTTGGTGCTAAGTCAATGACCCAAATAAATTAAATCTGATTAAAACGACAATAAAATGATGAATAAATTGACTTTCAAGGTTTAAAAATACCTAGGTGTCTTGGCATATACCTACTTACCTACCTACTAAGTGAAATGAGAAGTTCCATTATATTATTATATAATAGTTAAAATAGATAATACTAGTACTTTATCCATCTACATCAACCGACCTATTTAACCTTAAGTCTATTACCTACCTAGATGTAGGTGTATATTATATTTGTTGAATGTTACACCATCATTGTAAAGAATTTGTAAGCGAACTTTCTTTACATAAGTAGGTTATTTTATAATTCAATTAAAATAACGTGATCAGCAACTTGAACTATTGTTCTTAGTACCTATGTAGGTAGCTCAGAACCTTCCCATTTTATTAGTTAATATCCTACCTTTCTGCCAAATAATTTAAAAAAAATATCTAGGTATGTCCACTTTTAGAAATTCAAGTCAAAAATCAAGGTAATGAAATTTTGCTTCAATAGCGAGAGGAAGTGCAGCAACTTAAGTACGTTTTATTTTTCCAGAATTCGAAAAAAGTACTTTTGTTACCAACTATAAATGGAATAACCTTTTGTGTAACAGTGGCATAACCTATTTTATAAGAACGGTAAAATTTTTCGGCATGAGTGCCACTGGTCAGGCTCATGCAAACTATGAGGGGTGTCGACATCGATTTTCTCGGACGGTGCCGATCGCTTCACATCCTCCCCACCGTTCTACACTCGGACCCATCTTACCCTCTATACACATTATAGATACTATCCTCTTTACACAATTTAAATTGTTTATAAGGGTTCTTCTCTTTATAAATGTTTATTAAGAAAACTATTTAATAGTAGTACAGTAATATCACTTATTAAATTAATTAAAAGGCATTGCGCCTGTCGGTGGGTATATTATATTTGTACCAAAATGATTCTAATAGAATAATCGTTTTGTTTTAGATCAAATAAATATATTACGACTATACACACATCGCCATCTAGCCCCAAAGTAAGCGTAGCTTGTGTTGTAATACTCATAAGTACCTATGAGTATTATATTCATAAAGTATACAGATAAACACCCAGACACTGAAAAACATTCATGTTCATCACACAAACATTATTCCAGTTGTGGGAATCGAACCCACGGCCTTGGATGATAGGACAGAAGGTTTTTAAGGTAACCTGGGCCTACCCACAATGTGGCTTTAGCTTTTCTATACTTAACTTATATTACCATTTCTTAGTTATGTAATCTTCTAACTTATTAATTCAACGAAATATAAGCATATTATATTTATTATTTAGAAACTATGCCTTGAACTTGTTTATTGAAAATATATAATAAAAACAGTTCTATACCTAACATGTACAATCTATTATTATTTAATTAATTGCATTTAACAATAATTATGAGAGACTTTTGTTTTTTTGTAACTAATGTTTTTTTTTTCATTAATTTTCTAACTATAATTTGGTGCAATGAGATAGTAAAAGTTAAACATCGAACATTACAACGAAAAAAGCTGCAGTGCCCAAAAACCTTTGCAAATTAAAAATACCCTTAAGTATAATAAGCTTGTGAGTATGAGCACCCCACTCAACTAAATAAATAACTCTGATCTTATTTTTGGCTTAAATTTGGCCTGGCTGGTTATAGACATAATTATTATTTGCAAATTTTACGTGATCACTTAATATGCAATATTAATTCACATATTTTAGGACTCTTGCAGATGAAAAAAATAAAGTCTAAAATGCACCTTAGTAAATCTAAAAGACTCACATTAATATGTACAAATTATTTAATACAAGAAATGAGGTTCTAGGATGATAAGAACAAATTTATTTCGGTAATGGCTACCTTTTTCACTAAGTATAGAAACCAGTTAAACTTGGTGCCAGTTAAACCCTTCACTATAAAGGAATTGTCATTCATAAGTTCATAACGTTGTGCCAGAGCTAAAGAGCTAGTTATAAGAGATAACAAAACAAAGTTGATGTTTGCGAGTCAAAGCCCTAATTCGGTGTGATCGGCCGAGTTACTACAGCTCGTTATGAGTACGGGAGCCCTTGCAGGGCTTGCTTGGGAGCAATGCTTTTCAATAGACCTACGCAAAGTTTAATTTTTCTTAGATTTAAATTCTAACCGAGTGTCGTCGCTGCGTCTGTCTGAAAGCGCTTATCGGAAAACCGCTAATGGAATTTTATTCAACTTTTGAACAATGATAACCAATTGGTGTAGTTTCCAATTTATAAATGTATTTGTAGCATTACAGGGGATATGTGCCTTGAAACTCTCTTTCCCATGAGAGATGAGGCTCGTCTGAGGATGTTTATTACACATACTCATGTAGAATATAACAAGCTTATAATATTGACCCATACCCATACGAGTTGAGTATAATGATGGTTTCAGAATGCTGTTGGGCTTACCACGTATTGCATCTGAAATATTCGCGAGGGCTCATACTGATGACTTGTTTGAAAACGAAGAAAACGATTAGCATCCTTGATGAAAAGATCGTGGGTAAGCCATAACAGCATTCTGGAGGCATTAACAAATAGAAACGGCTCTCCCATTTACAAGCTTTATATTAGACTCCATCCATGTAGGCATGCCCGGAGGCAGAAATTCTTATTTGTAATTGTTTTGTATATTTAATATTCTGTAAGTTTTTGGGTTTAGTTTTTGATTATTACTGTTTTTAATTATTCTTTTATATAATAGTGTAAATGGATCATAGTTACCAAATAAAGAATTATTATTATATATACTATTTTTTATTAAAATTACAAACCACATGGTCTCCGTCGGGAAATAATAATAATATATATACTAGAAACAGAAGTACCCAATAATTGTTCAAATAAGTTCAACTTACCGATTAGGTATACTTTATAATAATACTGGTATCAAATAAAAACTCAACCGCCACGTAGAAATATATTTCTCACTAAAGCTTAATTTAAAGCGCATCTAATACCTACTAATGTAAATATTTTAATTCTTAAACTATGTTTCTTGTACCGTGCCAACTACGTAGTACTACGTAGTACTATCTATTATGTGATAGTACCTACTAAAGATACCAAAACCTCAATAAAACAAAATAAGCCGCGTAAAAGTGTGAGTTTAAAACAAAAGCTGCTTTCTATCGTTAAGCCTTATTTAAACTATCTTTCAACAATGGTTAGTGATTTTATTATAGATTTTAACACAATAGTAAAAATATTGGTGGTGCAAAGCTTATCTGTACGCGGAAAAGGGTACAAAAATTAGCCGTAAGCCGATAAGAGAATGTTATCTAATATCACTCATTTAAGAACCTACACCGGATCTCCATTAGAAAAGAACTCCTACGTAGAGAGAAGAATACTTCCTTATGGAGTCCTAGAGTCCTAGAGATGTCGAAATAAGTAGTCCTCGTCTACAAATAAATAAAAATGATGTGTCTGCTTGTAATATTAAAACAACGTGTTCTTTCTAAATGCCATAGAATTAAGAACATACAGAATCCTCTATCAGCCATTATGGCATGCAGTGCATTGTATCCAAAAACAGAAAGGACGCCCTGAGCACTTCTCACTTGGTACGCGGAATGTTGCTATCTACAATCTTTTCCCATTTTTCTCATTTTAAGGTAAACGTTTAGAACATTAGAAATAAACTGTCAACTGCTAAATGTATGATGTGACTAACCGCTCAAGAAACACTACTAAAGTGGAGTATTGATTGATGCTTCGGTATTGGCCGTGTATACGGATTCTGTATGTTCTTAATTCTGTGCTAAACGCTTATGAAATTATTTACCTACGGTACTTATAGCGTAAAAAAAAAATTCTTAAATGATTATCAATCCATCTACTTTTTCCGGCTAATCTTCGAAACGGCTGATTCGATTTTGATGAGACTCTGACGATTGCAGAAAATTGCTCAGGTAGAAACATAACCTACTTTTTATTCCCAAGACCTACCCCAAAAAAGTTAAATGGTTTTTGAAATATTGTTTGAGATTCCCATGTTTTTCAAACTTGTAAAATTAAAGTTTAGAGGGTATATCTGTTTTAAGTTGCTGATAGATACTTGGACCGAACCGTTAAGAACGAGTATATTATATAAATCGACCCCTTCAGAGGTGAATGGGATTGGAAGTTTGTATGAATTTCCTAATTCAAATCTGCGTAGTTTAAAAGAATGTTTTATGTTAATTTAAATGTTAATACATCGAGGTTGAGCTAAGAACAGGTTTTCAAAGGTTTTCTTAAGCATAGATAGAGAAGAGAAGGGTGTCTGATATTCAAAACAAAAGGAAAACACCCTATATAGCAATGCAATGTTTTATAACAAGTTTTAGAGCATAGACCCACGGTGCTCCAATGTTGGTTGTTGGATTTTAATGATTATTACCATGTAATATTATCTGATATAAAATCTGAGCCAACGGCTTAAAGTACTCTCCGAGACATGGGGAAGGAAATTGGTGGTATCCACATACCACCAATTTCCTTCATCTGGGGTGGAGTAACTAAATTTTTAGCCGTTAACCCCAATAACTATCAAAAACTTATGTTGAGCTATCAAACAACTCAAGAAGTTGAGCATTCTAACTTGACTAACCAGGTCGTTGTACAGATTGTGGTTTTTTCGAACTTTTGCCTGCAATCAATTACTTTAGAAGAATAACTAAAAACTTTTAATAAAAAATTAAGTGTAGGCTGCCATAATAGTATCACCAGCCGAGTGTACGTTTGATGTCGAGAGGGGTCATTTAATGTCATTGAGGCGTATGGGCGCAGTGGTGAACTATCTGTTGTTACAAGCGGGACGTCTCAGGCTCGATCCTCAGCAGTGGCCATTTTGCATTTTACTATTTCAGAATTCGAAATAGATTGCATGCTTAATATAGATTTGACTAAAAAACTACAAAAATGGTAACATCGTTCTTTTTTTCAGCATGATTGTCAGTTTTTCGTACGAAAATTATCATACTTTCTTCAGGCATTAAAATATAAAAAAATATCTCATACCATTATTCCGACGCTCTATAAATAACTAACTTTTCCGGCAAAATTAACGCGGATTGTTTTTTTTATGATGAATGTTATATTTTAGTACTTATTATCCTATTCCGTTCTAAGAGCAATCCAAAAAATCAAATATCATAAAAATGGGTCCAGCCTTTCCTGGGTTATAAATAGTGTAACTAACACAACTTTCTTTTATATATACAGATTTTATATCCCTTTCACAAAGACCTTTCTTACAGACGCGCAGGTACATATTCGTTTGTGTGAAAGGTAATAACAGACTGAAATAAAGGAGTAATCTGCTTTGTACTATTTAAGACCTTTTCTGAAATATGCATTTTTTTGTAACTATAAGAACAGCATCTTTGTTATTTTATTGAAGACCATTGATTGACCATTGACCACAGTAGCAGTGATTGCCTAGTGGGAAGGCCATCCATGCGGGGATTGAGTTCGATCATCGGCACGCGCCTGTAATTTTTAAGAGTTATGTGCGTTTTAGGTCATTAAAAATCATTTGCTTTAACCGTGAAGGAAAACATCGTGAGGAAACCTGCTCACCTGAGGCTCCATATATTCTCAAAGGCGTGAATTCCTCGCTAGGAGACATGCCCTGATTGGACTGTTAATGGGTTGGTAATGATGATAAAACAAATAAAGATGAAGCATCACTCTCTGGGGCTTCTTACAATCGCTTCAACCAGTATTATTTTTATATTATTGACGTTTTGATATTGTAACATAAATCGATTGCCATCGATTTATTTAAATCGATAAAAATCTAGCCAACTTCGCCGGGCGAGATTATGCTTTATTTTATTTAAACAATAAAATTACATCATCAAATTTTTAATTTAAGTCTCATAATATATTAAATCATTTATTTCTCTCATTATTCATTCTCTTCTATTCTCTTCTCGAGCTGGTGAAGATCATTACCTACACCCATTTACACCCAACAATAGAATATCATTATAGTAAATAAAAGCTGTATTTGACAGTTTGACAGTTCAAACATAGGAGTGCTCCGATCGTCACCAAACTTTACAGGAATACTCGCCAGGTCAATCCGGAGATTCCCTGAAAGTTTACAATTTGCTTTTTTTTTTAATGTTTAATTGGGTGCAGTATATGTAAAAGTAATTTAAGAATAATTTAATGGTAACCTGCATAATTTCTAGTTTTCCTGCTTCCATTTTTTTCAATAAAACCTTATGGTATTAATAATTTCTAAATTAATTGACAATGATATTTTTCGTTGAAAATTTTTACTTTCATTGTTGCTATTGAAGGCTAAATTCTAGATTTATTTATGCAATCATCTACAAGACTTTACTGAAAAATAAAATATGAATAGGTACAAAAAAAATACCCTACTACTTTTTTAAAATGTTTATTTGCAACAATTCTATCTGCAAGTTTGAAGAAGACATATTGTGGCGCACCCACTTAACGTTGGGCAAGAAGAAGAAAAACGTCGTGTGAAAATGGTTTGATGTAAATTATTTCTAAAAAGCAGAAGCTACTAGTTTAACTGTCTACATAACAAACGTGACATCGCACTGGCTTGTTCTAAATTGCCTCTAAGTGCAGTGTACATTAGAGCGAAATTACTCTGTGTGCAATATTTTCCTAGTTAGGTACGCGACCGTTCGAGCGTAAGGTTTGTTGAGAAAATAAAACTTGAATACCACCTAACTTACCTATTTTTAATATATTACGGCCTAGACCCTTCTCACTGTGGGAGGAGACCCGTGCCCTGTAGTGGGACGATAATGGGTTGATATGATGATTATGTTACCTATTTAGAATATATATTAATTTTGCAGATATACGCTAAAAAAATATACTAGGAATAAATAAATCGTACATAGCACACGTAACTCTAATTTGTGTATCGACATTTTTATTTCATCAAGTCCGTGAAGGATTAATTACTAACCAAGAATAATAGATTATTTTGCATAATTTTCTCATGCTTTAACAACTTTGATATATACTGTAATACATGGGACAACAAGAAATAATAATAATAAAATTCTTTATACAAAATTACGTCAACTTATTAGGAAATTTATGACCGCCGGTTGACGCAGTGGGCACCGACGCTGCTTTCTGACTACAAGTCCGTGGGTTCGATTCCCAGAACTGGAAAATGTTTGTGTTACGAACAGGAATGTTTTTCAGTGTCTGGGTGTTTATCAGTATATAATAAGCATTTATGTATATTATTCATAGTGTAAAATTACTATCAGTCATACAAAATATTCATCAGTCATCTTAGTACCCATAACACAAGCTACTCATAATTTGGGGCTAGATGGCGATGAGTGTAGCGTAGTATGGTTATTTATTTTTTTATTAATTTATTCGGTTGGAAAGAGCTATGATCTAGGAGTAGCTACGTGGTTAAATCAGAAATGATGAGATCCGTAGAAGAACTAAAGTTACCGACAAAGCTCGACGAGTCACGAAGCTAAACTGGCAGTGGGCGGGGCACATAGCTTTGAGAACCGATCGCCGCTGGGCTCTGAAGGTGCTGGAATGGCAGCCCCAGACCGGTAACCGCAGCGTTGGTCGACCCCCAACCAGTTGGAAAGACGTCATCAAACCAGTCGCGGGGAGCCGCTCGAAACAAGCGGCCCAGAATATGGAATTTGTAACTCATTACAAACGACCCATGTCCAGCAGTTGTCATTGATCGGTTTAAGTGTTGATGATGATGACAATTATTAGAAAACCTAAAAATTATGTGCCTATTTATAGAAATATTTGACTTTGACTTTGATACAAAATATATAAACTACTTTCCTTTTAGTCCTCAAAAAGTGTCCGTGAAAATTAAATGTATCTCACAAAAACGAAGTAGCTAGTGTTAGTGGTTAGCATAGGCTAGCAGCCCACAGTTTAATTCTTTTTTTAACCAATTTAAAACCTTATCTTATGAGGTTGGTACAATGACAAAATGTTCAGCTATTTGAGGTACTTATCCTAATGAAAAAAACAATATATCCGTGCTTTAAAGTATGAAAAAGCAATAAAACCTAAATATATTATTTTGGTTTCTAAGTTAATATATTATAAGATATTAACTAGATATAAGATAAAAAATTTAAAGTCAGATTCAACTTTTTTAAATATTTAACAGAAAACCATCAGTGAAAAACGGATGCCGCTTTTTTAAGCTAGATTTTGTAGGCGATCTAGTACCTATTATATTGATCTAAGGTTGAATATTATAGGTTATCCTGATAAGCCTACTTGAATACAAAATTAACGTTACCAGCGAAGTCGTCCAAGCATTGATTGCTAAGATTTATTTTCTGCGGTCGGAAAAAAATAATGCGATAGACCGTGTTGAGGTAGGTTGTCCTAATCGCGATTCATTGTGGACCTATAAAAGAGCCGGAGTGTTGACGAGCGTCTGTGTGAGTAAGTATGTGTGCAACGAATTTAATACGCTACTATACTATAAGCTCACTGGTATCCTGCAATGATAACATACGTACTAGATATAAGAGACTTTTTTTATTATTCTCAACTTCGACTACATAAGTAGGATACCGAGTACCAACCTATGATATAATTAAAATAAAATTTAAAATACCAAATTTATGGATATACTTAACTTTAAAAATGAAGGTCTTTTAAATGGAGTTTTTACTTTTTATTTTAATTGAAAAATGTGGTTTTCATATTTTTCAACCAACGACTAATACCAAAATCCATAGATATAATTATCACCCTTGAGGAATATAGTTCACTTCCATTGAACTGCAAGATTTTGTGTTCTAGGAGAAAAAAAAAAATTTTTTTTTTTAAATTATTTCCAAATTGTAACATTTCGATAAGCGATAAAGCCGCCAAATTGTATACTTTTTGTTTAATTTTTATTTATAATTTTACTATATGTTTTATGTGGTGTACAATAACAAGTAGTTTCTAGTACAGGTGTATTCATTCGTTCATTCACTTGTTGTAAAATAGCTGGGTAGCACGTTTTAATCTCATGAAAGTCTCACTACCAGCGCAGAGTTAGTAAATGGTTGCTGTCTAACACCGTGCCACAACGCGCACGCAAAGCCGTCACTAACTATTACGAGCTAATAAACGTTAAAAGCCCGCCAAGCCGAAGTGGAGCAACGTTAGCCGTCTAAGCTCAAATTACCGTTCGGCTATAAGTCATGTGTCCTGCTGTCTATTAGGGGCACACTATATCGACTAAGGCTCCATACCGACTGGGCTGAATTTATAGCATTGTAATGTGAGCTTTGTTTTAAGTATGTGAATTAAAGCAAACTTTTCAATATTTACGTGCCCATAGTGTCCGACGAGTGGACGACGCATGACACACTCAAAACAATACTTAATGACATATGAGATAAAGCTCACTTTAAAATGTTAATTTAAGCCCAATCGGTGTATAGTCAATATGGTATGTGAAGGCCATAAACGATCAGCGCGCTTCCAAAAGTGGCGAGATTTATAATACCAACTTTGTTTCCATCACACAATATTTATAATAGCACAACGGAAAAACGGACTTTGCCATTTTCCTGAAAACCTAATTTGCTAATTTTAACGAGTTTTTTACACTAGCTGTTGCTCGCTACTTCGTCTGCGTTTCATTTTGTTTTTGAAGCATATATTTAAGTTGTATGTTCATTAAATATCTGATTGGAATTAAGTAAAAAGTGTTTTATGGCGATTTAAATACCCTTGATGATAAAGCTATTTATATGATTTGATATAAGAATGAATTAGATACTAATGCTACCCACCTTTGTTTCTACCGATTAATAAAATTTTAGAAAACAAAGACTTAACTTTGGTAGTCCCTTTTGGATCTTTTTGTTGGTGACAATGAGTACTTACAGATAATTTTTATGTGTTGTCAATAGTTTTCGTAGCGAACGCCAAGTAATGAAATTTATAGGCAACATTTTGCTACTTAAGGATCTCCCTTTTTTTCAAATAAATTGTAGCCTCTTTGTGATTATTTAGCTTTATTTACTTTAGTATACATGAATACTTATTATATAATGCAGATATACACCCAGACACTGACAAATTTCATATTCATCTGTTGTGGGAAACGAATCCACAGCCTTGGACTCAGAAAGTAGGGTCACTGCTCATTGCGCCGTCCCGCGTCAATAATTGAAGCTGCTTTAAATGTTTAGGTTAAGAATTGCGTACAGCAACATTCGCAACTGTAGGTACCTATTAGCTAAATTCATATGCATTGGATGGCCAAAATGTCCATAACTTGCAACTGACCAAAACAAGGTCCGGTCTTAAAATAAAAAAAGATCACTATGTCACACAAGCAGTCATTGACATCGGTCTGATTTTATTCGTATATTGTATGCACTTTGATATATTGCGCCGGACAACGAATCGCTTCGGGCACTAATTAGATTCAGTCTCCGATTTGACTTTAGTGTTTGAGGTCACATTGATGAAGATAATTCTACGAACGCTCCCGTTTAAGAATAACTCGAATTGACCAGACGTGTTATTATTTTGTGATTACTAATCGCTATTATTATTAAAGCTTTAAGACCATGTTACAAAGCGTTGGTTGCTGAGATGCTAGATTTAATGTCATGTCCTTCACCTATACGTAGGTACATTTTTGTGTTTTAACTGCTGGACATCTAATTTTGTTTCTATTAAATTGTATAAATTCAAGCTTTTCACAGGACTCCCCTTTTGTATGAGAGATGGTTGTAGAACAAAGACCCACCACGCTGCTCCAATGCATATTAATGGGCTTTAACGATTATGATCATATTTTAGTCAACATGCTACTCGCTAGACCAATCAGACAGTACCTAACAGGTAAAGAAACGCCCTATAGTTAATTCCCTTTGTGTTAAAGAAATAAAAAGAAATGTATGTATACCTACCTAGGTATAATTTAAGTATATTTTTTTTTGTATTATAAAAATATTATTAATATATTAAAAAATTTATATTTATTTTCTATGTCTCTTTTTCTATCGAATGGTAGTATTATCACTAGAGAGCGGTTTTATTATTAGAAGCCGTTTTGGGATTATTATTAGAATCTCAGAGTAATCATAACATCTGAAATATATCGATGAACTATGTTTGACGTTATATGTTAGTAATGCAAAAAACTCATCAAAATCAATCCAGTACACAGATTTTAAGAAAATTAGCAATTAACAATCTCTGACCTAATTTATGTTATGTTATATAAATATAAATTATGATATTAGAATATAAATATAAATTAAGTATATAAATCATTATAATAATATAGTAAGTAAAAATAAATTATTTAAATAACAACAACCACCTGATCTGGTTAAAGGCAGAATATTGGCACTGAGCGTTCCTTTTATTATTCCTTCGAGAGAATTCAAAATCAAAGAACTTCACGGTTCGAACAACCAAATTGCGCGACGTTGTCAATTTTACCAGAGTGCACCAAAAAAAATGCATCTAGCAACACCGCACTGGCTGCACCACGCACACGGGTGGAAGAGCAGGTGTAGTTATATGGGACGCTCGCACACCAACGCACGACTTGCACCCTCTATGAAACTTTTCCCAGAAATGCTTCCCACACACGCACGTCTGCGTTTGTGTGCAATTATCTATTAAAAAAATCCCAGCGTGGCCACCCGGCGCCGGAAAACAATAACTCATGGAATAGAAGAACTCCATGTGCAATTTTAACTTTATAAACAGTTGAATTTAAAAATGGTTTATTTCTAAACCTAAACTTTTATGAGTTCGGTATACAAAAGCGATGATATTAATTAGAGCGCTCTTTACTCTATTAGTTCGCTTTATTATCGACTTGTGTTAGAAATACCGCCCTTTTGATTTATTAATAAAGCTATGTAGATATTAAATTCTTTTCACTTTGAATAAAGTAAAAAGGCTTATGGAATAACAAAGCAAGAGTTAAGATTTTTTATTAATTCATGATACTTTTTTGAAATTTGTTTGTGTTTAAATTAATGATAGAAACATCAATCAATTTTTGCGAAGTGCTATCATGTGTAATAGAACCTTGAAGATGATTCGACGTAGATGCCAGTTTATGCCAGAAATACTGTTATAATTGGCCAACTCGTATCTCGTTATTATTTTATTTTATCATGCATTAAATTTACTATTAGGAATTAACTATGATGTGCACACATTCACATAAATAACCGTATCCACATATTAAGCTGATAAGGTTAACTTAAAATTTAGAAGTCCTTAAATATATAAATATAAATATTTTTGTAAAGTAAAATTTCTGTGACTGCGCCGTTATATTGTGGTGTTCATTTCGTATGTATCCTTCATATTATTCTGAATATTTAATTTTAGAACTAGGTGACCAGTAAGAATTTAAAAAAAAATATTTTTGTGGTAGTTAAACGGATAAATGTATTTCCTCAGAGTGTAATACAAGAATTCTTCAGATCGAAATTCCGAACGATTTTGTAATACTAATTCTATTCTTATTTTATTATTGATATCACTATTTTTTTAATAATAAACAAAACAATCTGTTTTGTATAAAATAGGTGGATAAAAGTTTTTTAATTTATGACCAATTAGCGATTTTTCGGAACTCCAATAACTTAGTGCTCGAATAAAAACTTCAAACCCCTATTATAATCTTTTAGGACAGAAATTAAAAGTATACATGCAATATTTTAGATTATAGTTTCCGAGATCTTCTCATCGAGAGCTTCTTATGTCTGTGACCTTTCGCTTTTTCACTATAGATTAAGCCCATACAATTCGTGTTTGTTTTCCTATTTTGGTATTCATGGTACGGAGCTCTGGAAGAAGATTCAAAAATCTATGTCTTTAAGGAAAATTGTATTACGAGTTTAATAGCATCTCTGAAACCTTAAAAAAGCGGTAAGGAAAATCTTATGCCGTGAGACGCCTATATCCTGAGAGTGCTGAGTCGGTATTATGAAATACCCCATAGATATTTTATTATATTGTCATAATATGCTGAAAAATAAGCTTTTCAGCTTCCATCTTTTGAAACCAATTTAAATTAAATTATATGCGGAACCAAGGAAAGCCTAGTCCAGTAAGCTTTAATAAAGTAAAGTAGAAGAAACTCTCCCCAAACCTACAGGTTGTATTGTGCTTTCCCTACATTTTATGTATGTTTTCTCACCTATATATAGCTTAAGCCGTCCATACCAAATTTTATATTACAAAACACGAATATGCATTGTAGTAACTTTGAATGCAAAAATAAGATTTCTTATCATGGTCTGGTTAAATTATAATCATATTTTAAAGGAAACCTGCATATTGTCAGTTATTTATGGAATTTCTATGTGCAGCATCCTATTAAAGGGAAGGGTACAATATTAATTTCGTTGGCAATCTTCAACATACCAGTTATTCTAGGAACCGCCTACGATATTTGAAGAACGGAAATTATTCTGGGCTACGGCCTACGCTACGGTGAAATCCCCTTGATAAAATTCACCTTAACGTTTCATAACATTTTATGCAACGGTTTGTGTCGTAGGTACCTATAAATCTGTTACCATTGTTTTATTATAAACTAAGCTCACATACCCTTGCTGGAATCTGTTACTTTCTTCTTTGGTTTTGTTTTCGATCTATTTTAGGTGACAACCTCTCATTTTCATCAGCATTACCGGATGGTGTAGCAAGTGAATTGAAGCCCTCGTCGCCTAAAAGCCCACAAATTATGAGGCCCTAATGAGACTTAAGCGGCTGAACTATCATATTGTCTTTGACATAGACTAGCAGTCCAATTTGCATTTCTGGTATCAATAGTTCATAATTAAGCTACGGGCCAGATAAGTTTGTTGTACAAAATAGATAGGATTTCAATTATTGCAAGGGAGTATTGGGACGGAGGAAGAAGAGCTTAGAGTCCCTAATGGAACTTATCAAATTAACTAACTTAACGTTAGAGTGAAGTAAATCTGTTTTTGTAGTTCTTAATTTTTGCCGTTTGATTCTTCTTAAAGTGTCAGATTTACGCTAACGTCGAACCAACGAATGACAACTTACTCTAATGCTACAATGCTTTATCAATTTTTATATTTTCCGATACTCTTTGTAGGCTTCGGTTTGCAATGTCTCAACACAAATGACTGTTTGTCTGTTTGTGGCACTGTTGTATTTTGATATCTTCAATATCTTAGTTACAGAACTTATGATATTGAAGACGCCGAAATGCAAAAAGTGACTTCAAATTTTCACACAACACTCAAGTGTTAAAATATCACTTGGGTATAACTAATTAAGAGTCTTAAGACTTATATCATGTTGTTGTTTCTAGTTTGTACCAAAATTCAATGTAATATTATTGGTCGAAAGACCCGAGTAAGCACAAAGGGATGGGGTGCAGAGGAATGCAGTGGTAAAAAACGATTTACAGTTAGCCGCGGGGGTGGCTCTCTGGAACCGGTTTCTGTTCGACCCACTGTCATTTTATCCATCGTTGTGAACCGAAACTAAGTTTGAAGCTACAGTCGTGGACGTAAAAAAGTACTATTTTAGAATGGCTATAATTATTACCTACCCTGTATCTATTATTTTTGTATTAGGTAAAGACTAAAGTAGGAATAGCGGTATTTCTGGATTACTTAGTTATGGTTTAAATATTTTACGAAAGTCACCCAGCCATGTTTTTACTTGTTTCTTTATTCGTTGTGTGTTCATTACTGGTCAACCCGTGTTGGAGCTATGTGATGATGGACAGTGGCGTGCACAAAGTTACTACCAGGGTAGGCATAATGCAAAAACTTGGCAGAAAATAGGAAAATCCTCCTACTTTACGAGTGATTTAAATTTTTAAATTTTTTAAAATACCCTACGTATTTTTAGGGCTTATGTGAATGAAGTGCACGCCACTGATGATGAAGTGTAGGTTATCCTCATCTATCATCCTAAGAGAAGGCCAATGTTGTGGATGATAATATTGATATAACAATGGCAATTTTGTTAATAACTTAAATTAGAGTGCCGACGTTCTAAGGCGCAAGCCAGACATCGTGTATGAAAAATTGATTGGAAAGGCAAGACGTTCGCGGTATAACAACGCTAGAACTCAGTATATCTGTGAGGCTCGCGCCTTATGTGATTTTTGTTTACGCCTAAATGCAAACCTATTATGACTGATAAATATGTTTATCTTATTTTGTGGTCGGTCTATAGCTATACTTTACATAAAATATCATGTCAACTTATTTCCGGTCCACTTCAGGGTACGGGTCTCCTCCCGCAATGGGAAAGGGGTAAGGCTATAGTCCACCACGCTGGCCCAGTGCGGATTGGTGGACCCCACACCTTTGAGAATATTATGGAGAGCTCTCGGGCATGCATGTTTCAGGGATATTTTGATTGTTTAAAACGCACATAACTTAGAAAGTTAGAGGTGCGTGCTGGGATTCGAACTCTGCTCCCCGAGAGCTAAAGTCGAAGTCCTAGCCACTGGTCTTTCACCGCTCGATCATATCATCATATACATGAGTTGCTGTGTTAATGTGTAAACCAAAAATAAACCAACAGACCAACTTACGCTTTATTATATTTTCTATTATAGTTAGGTTAGTAGGTGATACAGAAAAGAGTTGAATAGAGGTTATAGAAGCGTGGGTGTTAAAGTTCCTAAGAAGCGTGAGATTAAGTGAGAAGTTAGGAAATATCACTAAAGCAAGTCGGAAAATTATTTTAGAACAATTTACGAGGGAATATTAATGAGCGAGAATAAGGTTTGGAAGCGGTTTTACTTTAAAATACGATATGTGTTAAATTTGAACCGATCTCCCTGCGGGTGGACGGTCATCAATTTGGCAAGGGGTGCGCGGTCCGGGGAGCGGCGAGCTCAGCCTCGTCTAACCCCTTATTTTACATTTCACACTCCGGGAAAATCGTTAGAGAAATCTGCGTAACGTGCATGTCCGAGACATACGCACACACGCACCCCACCCGATGTAAGCGTGCGTCCGAACCACCCTGCCCATTCCTGCTATATCGACCAAACTTCAAGAAATCCTCTTACCTATAGGTACATGTACATGTAAATTGAAATCTGATACCTACGCGCAAGGTTTTGTAATTTAAACATTTTCGCTGAAACCAAGTATATAGCTGCCTTGTTTGGTCTTGTGCTAGTTTTGACAGCACAAGTCCGTCCGGGGAAATTTGGAATTTTATTATTTTCTCTGCTCTGATCTGGCGGGAGACTTAAAAATATTCAAATCATACCTAATAATTGTCTTTGTTAATTTAATTCTTACTAGCGGACCCGCGCGATTTCGTCCGCGAATGAGCCGACTTATAGAACTATAGAACTTTAAAGAAACAACAATTCTGACAATTCCGATATACTTACACGTTTGGCGTAACGTTTACCGGTCATGCATCGCACGTGCTAAAAAAATATAGAGAATGGAAGGGCCAAGGTAATCAGATATTCACTTCAATACCCACAATGTTCAGGATGGCACTTAGATCTTTCATTAATTAACAGTATTATTGAAGCTAAATACCTAGTTTCTTAGCAGTAATCATTTATTCTCATGACTATTATTCTTCCTTCCTATTAAAGTATTCATTTTATAAAAGAAATCTTTTAAGCCCACCAACCTGCTTTAGAGCAGTGTTGTGGGTCTGTACTCTATAAACCTGACTTTCCAAGGAGTGAAATAAAACAACTGGACTGACTCTAGTACTGTATATTAAGCTTCTCTATAATTCATATTACTTGTTACCTTCAAATGACTCTACAACCAGTTCGGAATGCTGTCTTCGGCAGAGAAGACCACTGGCAAGAAACTCTACCGTTGCTCTTTTATTCAATCAATTAAAACAAGACTTATAAACACAATTACAACATTATCATATGTTATAACGCTAGGCCCTTTGATACAAGACATATAAGACAGGTCAAACATAACTACTAGGATCACTTATAACATCAGGACTTTTGAAACAAATTGTTTGTATAAAGCAACCTCTGCTACATACGCTATCTGTATAAAATAATGCTAGGGCTCCATATATTATACCTGAATAACCCAAAGGATATAAGAGATATACTTATCTGATGCCACATCAGGTACCACCATAGTACCAACAACTTATCTCAACTCCATCACCAATACATACGACTCTTGTTTCGTCACAACAATATTTCCTTAAGTATATCGTTTCCATTATAAATCATCTATTCCCAATTTGTAACGTTCTATCCACAATACTTTAATTAATCTCCTTTTCTCAATTAATTAATTAATTTAAATCCGTCCTCACTTTTCTTTTGCCGCCAATCTCACTTGTCAAACTCGCGTCTCCCGCCATAGATCCTATACTTTTTTTTGACAGTCTAATAAAGTCCATTATTCTATTTTCAATACATTATCAATGAGTATACAAACTATGATTTGTTGATATATTTAATATAATCATCGGGTTTATCATAGATAAAGTGCTGTAATTCCCTATTTCCTAACACGGCCATTCTGACAAGTACTTCGTTCTCGAAGTACATAGGGTTATTCTTTTTAGGTATATGTATTGTATCATAAGTCTTTAGGTTCAAAGAACATCCTTATAAGTACATCATCTTATGTACACCTCTATAACATTAGTTCAAATGGTATATAAGCATAAAAAATCATCAAATCAGTTACATTCTGTATACACTTTTATCAATAAACTGTAAACAATATTTTATCAAAAGATAGGCATAATCATAACATTTTATAATTAAAGTGAAAGAGACCAAAAAAATTTTCATTAAAATTCCACACCATTTAACATATTACAACAATATAATACTTCTAATAAAGTAAAATGATTAATTTTCAACAATGTAAATCAAAAATACTCATTTTCATTTATTTTGTACATTTTAACATGTACAATCACAATCCAAATATTTCCATCTCAATATAAATCTCAAAAAAATTTATCCTTTTGCCTCTAGTCCAACTTTATCAAAATATCCACACAGGTAATTGTATTTCCCATCAATTCTGTCATTGACATTGTTAGTCTCATTTAGTCACAGATGCAATCGGTACAGTCTAATAGTCAAACCAATATATACCAAAACACCAACACCCACTGGTGATATCAACAACATCATCACTCTCAAGTGATATCAATAACATCATCACCCACTGGTGATATCAACAACATCATCACCCACTGGTGATATCAATAACATCATCACCCACTGGTGATATCCACATCATCATCACTCTCAAGTGATATTAATAACATCATCACCCACTGGTGATATTCATATTTTTTCCACTGTCCAAGTCAAGTAATATATAAGATAAATATAAATAAATTAATATAAAAACGCTAAGATGGAATTATTTCTATTAGTTTACATCTTTTTTTTTATCATCTCATCATAAAAGCCAAGGTATATGTTCAATTGTTATTTCTATTATTCAATGTTTTATTTCAATCTAAACATCAATTAAACCACCTGTTTAACAGAATCATTTATCATGCAAGGACTCTTAAAATTTCACATACAATTTGATAATTCAAACAACTGTAAACCTAAGTATAATCTAATTATTTATAATGCAACTAATATATTTTCCTTTGCGGCAGCAACATTAATTTAGTTTATAATTGTATTTTATTTATATCATTTTTAAAAACTTCTCTCAACATCATACTGAAAGATCACTGACCTAACCTAACCCACAACATTTAAGCTGACTCCTAATTCTTTTCTTCACACAACCCAACATAGAAACTAAACTATTTCATTTAGCTATTCAGTAGTAATTTTCCCTATATGTATTGTTCTGACACATAATCATATTCTATTCTACCAACAATTTTTTTTTTTTTTGTTTTTTTTTTTGTTTTATGTGTATTCTTTTATATGTTCTGAATAATTTACACAATCTCTCCTATCTCGGCTTTCCTGACAAGTACTTCGATCTCGAAGTACATAGAAAAGTTCCTAAATAAAAGTTAACAGCTCAGCTAACCTGACTAGTTGCTCAATATAAACTTGAAATCTTGTATGTAATAAATAAGAATTAAAAGAAAAATCTATTACACATTCCGTTCGGCTAACCTGACCAGTTAATTTATTTTAGCCTGGACAGACTAATAAAATAAAACTTAACACAAATTACATTTGGTTAACCTGACTAGTTAAATAAAACTTGAAATTTCAAATTTATCAAACTTATCACACATTCTGTTTGCCAACTTGACTAGTTGGTTTTCACAAACAAACTTAAATCAATTCTATTTTGGACTTAATCATTTCAGCAAAATAAACAAAGAGCCACTAGGCCATATCAGTTTCAGGTAATAAGTACTATCTTTCAAAAGTAGAAACCACAAAAAGAAAAGATAAATAAAAATATCACATCAATTGGTTCCCCGGACCACATATCCTTCAATGGAATTTTACCAATTCTGGTGCTCTGTCTCCAGAGTGTTTCTGTTTTAGCACATACCAGCTATTAGTTAAGACATCATCAAAAACATCAAACCATGTACTGTATCCACATTTGCCGGGATGGTTATTAATTGGTTCCCCGGACCACATATCCTTAAATAGAATTTCAACAAGCATGGTGCTTTGTCTCCAGAGTGTTTCTGTTTTAGCACATAGCAGCAAAAACTTGAGGCATCATCAAAAACATAAAACTCTTTACTATGTCCACATTTGACGGGATGGTTCTAAAAAAAGTAAATCTGCATTAGAGTAAGGCATAAATTGGACATGAATAGGATCCAACTTCTGATGCTAAAAAAATATAGAAAATGGAAGGCCCAGGTATTCAGATATTCACTTCAATACCCACAATGTTCAGGATGGCACTTAGATCTTTCATTAATTAACAGTATTATTGAAGCTAAATACCTAGTTTCTTAGCAGTAATCATTTATTCTCATGACTATTATTCTTCCTTCCTATTAAAGTATTCATTTTATAAAAGAAATCTTTTAAGCCCACCAACCTGCTTTAGAGCAGTGTTGTGGGTCTGTACTCTATAAACCTGACTTTCCAAGGAGTGAAATAAAACAACTGGACTGACTCTAGTACTGTATATTAAGCTTCTCTATAATTCATATTACTTGTTACCTTCAAATGACTCTACAACCAGTTCGGAATGCTGTCTTCGGCAGAGAAGACCACTGGCAAGAAACTCTACCGTTGCTCTTTTATTCAATCAATTAAAACAAGACTTATAAACACAATTACAACATTATCATATGTTATAACGCTAGGCCCTTTGATACAAGACATATAAGACAGGTCAAACATAACTACTAGGATCACTTATAACATCAGGACTTTTGAAACAAATTGTTTGTATAAAGCAACCTCTGCTACATACGCTATCTGTATAAAATAATGCTAGGGCTCCATATATTATACCTGAATAACCCAAAGGATATAAGAGATATACTTATCTGATGCCACATCAGGTACCACCATAGTACCAACAACTTATCTCAACTCCATCACCAATACATACGACTCTTGTTTCGTCACAACAATATTTCCTTAAGTATATCGTTTCCATTATAAATCATCTATTCCCAATTTGTAACGTTCTATCCACAATACTTTAATTAATCTCCTTTTCTCAATTAATTAATTAATTTAAATCCGTCCTCACTTTTCTTTTGCCGCCAATCTCACTTGTCAAACTCGCGTCTCCCGCCATAGATCCTATACTTTTTTTTGACAGTCTAATAAAGTCCATTATTCTATTTTCAATACATTATCAATGAGTATACAAACTATGATTTGTTGATATATTTAATATAATCATCGGGTTTATCATAGATAAAGTGCTGTAATTCCCTATTTCCTAACACACGCATCAGAATCTCTCAAACAGGATATTTTTGCAGTTATTGCCCGAGATTCCAATATAAATGAATCCTAGCTAGATCGATTTATCGCCCCCGAAACCCTTTTTTTTATAGTTACCTAGTTAATCTAACATGGGGTATGTTAGATTAATAACTAGGTTACAGGTTAGCCCCATACAATCATATACAGCATCATCACTTAACAGCAGGTGAGATAGTGGAATAAAAAAACTAAAAGTGGATAGGGATTCAACTATACGGTTCAAGTTCATACCCGGGCCGGGTCAAAACGGTACTTATCGATGTTTATGAAACTTTCAGTTACCAGTAGAGAAATTTACGCTGTCCCGAAATAAGGAAATTTGCGTAAGTGGCGTTGGGCATCCCTGTGCCCCGGAAAATACACTATTCCATAAGTCCCGCAGGGTGATTACGTATTTCACGACAGTCTTGCATCAGGCGTAAATCTTGCTGTCAAACTTTTGTATTTTTTTGCAAGCAAAAGTGACGTTTGACAGCAAAGATTATTATTAGATATATATGAACGTTTTAGTTTATGACCATTTTTTTGTATCTTCGCTTACTCTGGTGACGACAAAACAAAATACTTTAACAATACACTTTTAAGAATAAACTTATACCATTTATTTCATTTATTACTAATAGGTATACACTAAGTATAAAATTTAAAAATATTGAGTCTCTTTCAAAAATCTAAATATTTAGTACATAATATAATAATAAATATCATAATTTTAAAGTCATCCTATACTATAGATTTTCATATTAAAAAGCTTCCGCTAGGGCCCCTAATTACCCCTAGCCGTAGAAGTGTTGTTGAACTAAGCGTCTTATCAGAAGAGGAGTTAGTGCCAATTTACTTTGGCGTTACACAAAACTCCTCTACGAATCCGAGCGTGCAAATCCCATTCTAAAGGTACGTATTAGCCCTAGTTTTTCCTATTCAATTACGTATTATTACTGGTAATTTCAGTCAGTATTAATAATAGGTATTCAATACGTTAAATACATGCTTATTTAATAATAGTAGTAAATAAAATCAAATAATATTCAAAAATAATATTATTTGAAAACACAAGATCGATTATTTTAATATTTTAGTAGACTTCCCTGTGGCTTCACCCGCATCAAAACAGGACACAGCGTACTTCTACAGTCTACCAAACGTAAAGTTTTTTCAAACGTACCTACTGGAAGTGACAAATATCTACGATATTATGTACCGATAATATTTCAATATATTTAAACTAAAACTTAGGTGTAGGCGACTAATATTTCACACACTATTTGAAAACTTCAATCACGTCAATATTGCCAATCGCAAATGCCAGTCCCGAGGACCAACTCCCGTTTTGCCTTATTTAAAATACTGTGAATTCGCAGTTACAAATGACGTGTGGCCTACATATTAGCGCTGGGTAAGCAACGTTGACTACTGAATTGCAATAAATGGATGGGTGCAGCCCGTCTTTGGAATTTTGAAAGATAATTATTTCGCACCCATCAGTTGTGCTGCTAAGCTCTTATTAGTAACAAAGAATAGTAATCGTGTAAGGAAGAACCGAAATCGCAATGGTTGTTCATTCGCATTTTAAAGGCTAACGCTTTTTGTATTCAGTATCGATAAGCCATGGTAACACCGGTGAGCGCTGTTATTTAAGTAGGAGGTCCCGCGTTCGATTCCCGGCAGGGACAATATGGAAATTTATAATTTCGGAATTTTCTCCGGTCTGGTCTGATGGGAGGCATGGCCATGGCTAGTTACCACTTGTATCTAGCGACGTGGCGCTAAGCGATTTAGTTTTCCGGTGCGATGTCGCGTAGAAACCGATTAGGGGATCCGTTACAGGTTAGCCCGCTACCATCTTAGACTACATCATCACTTACCACCAGGTGAGATTGCAGTCAAGGGCTAACTTGTAGTGGATAAAATAAAGCCTGGTTAAGGCGTCTATTAGGCACGATTTCATCTAGGGTATCCAATAAAAGCCATGTAACTATAGTGGTATAGTTACATGGGTCTGGCCATGTTCACGGTCATCTACAGCAATAAGTGCCTAAAAGCGAACTAACGCAGCGTGTCCTAATCAGTCAGGGTTACCGCGTTATAGGGAAGTAGTGATAAATTCACATGCCCTGCGTCACTCATGATATAATATTTATAGCTCTAAATACATATTAAGTAAGAATATTATGTATTATTTTGAATAATTCATAAAATAGTTGTTTTAAATAATATTTATGGCATAAATATAAATTCTATTCATTTTAATTAGGTAGGTATTTGGGATGCTTGGAAATTAAACTGTGTTATTGAAAGATTTTAAAATACATATAAGTATTTTTATGTACAAAAGGTATTCTTGCACATTTGAGATACAAATTTAATTTTGTGAACCTCCTGCTAAGAAATTAAGATACTCTCAATATCAATTTATTTCTATCGTTGTTTGTGCAAATCTATATATAATCTGCCTACCCCTTTTCATTATGGGAGGTCGTGCCCGTGCCCTGTAGTGGGCAGGTAATGGGTCGATATGATGTTGATGAAGATACTCTACCAACAATTTAATAAGTTGGCCTATAACCTATTTAAGGAACCAGCTTTGTAAACAACCCTAGCTAGCAATCAAATTGCGCGCAGCGTCCTCATTGCAGGTAGAGGAACGATGCAAAGAAATAAAAACTATCGCAGGCAGTTATAAAATGTGATTTTGCTTGCTTGCGGAATTTATTAACTATATATAACTTGGTCAAAATTAAGGAAATGCAACTTCGGGGTTCTCTGATTCATTATTAATCATAGCAAACATTTAATTAAAACCGGTGTCAACATTTATGCATCATCAATGCGTAAGAATCACTTGGGCCAATTTCAATGTACCTAAATACTATAGATTTATTCTGTGCTTATACATACAGAATTGATTGAAATATATAATTATAAAAGGGTTCTAAGCTCTGATTCGCGATTTATTTTGTCCAGCTGTGGGGCGTAAATACACTGAATTAAATTTTACATGGAATACAAAATGAATTATATGAATTTTGGTAAAACGGAGTTACCCTAAGTACCTTTGTCAGTTTTATGAAATAAAAGCACGTTAACAAGCTTCTCGTGAGGCAAGATGGACGGCGCTAAGCCACGGAACAAGAGTTGAGGAGATCTATTGAGAGAGGTCGCCGCGGGGTGGCGAGCCTAGTGGTCACATACATTATTACCGTACAGTGTCACTATGCAAATGTATGTAAGAAGGCTTTGTTCGTACACACTTACGAACACGGGGCGGCGGGAGCCTTCTCCACATAATCCGAGTTTCCCCCGCCAGGCGCGAGGCTGTCGGTTCTTGCCAAAGATGGGTCTACGCATGTGAGTGTACACACGCGGCACTTTCTCTTGAAGCTCGCCACTGGCTTTTAAAGAGGGTGGCGGGAGTGCGGGAAGTAGGGCGGCGGGCGAGCCGTTCCGGCCGGGTGACCACGGTGGGCGGCGAGCGGACGGCCACGCGGACCTACGTGCCTCCTGGAGAACGCAGCTGCCGATGCCGGTTCCGCGAGCCACAGCACACTGGCGTTGCAGCCTTCGACGTAAAGAGCAACAAGTACCTTGTAGATTCCCTACTCCTCGTAGATTCCCTACTCCAAGTCTGAGTAAAGTCTATTTTAGTTAAGCAGTAGCTAGTTTATAAAATTGTGTAAGAGAGTGACATAACGTCGCTTTGCTAATAATAAACAAACAAACATACTTGACGTTTTAAAAGTGCTTATAAAGTAGGCCTACTTGAAATAAATGAATTTTGTTTTTTTTTTGAATTTTTCGGGAGACACAAAAACACTCTCTTGCCATATTACAAAAAGCCAGCAATACTGTTATTTTTAGAATAAAAGACAGGTTTATCATGAAACTTTTATATAAAATATTATAAGAGATGTATATTGTTTCATTTGATAATGATAACTACAAATAAGATTAAACACGATTGCGTAAACTGCGGTCATTAAAGTGTTGACCCGTTCGCATCCTGAACAAAATGGGTTATGATCAACAAACTTGAAGACTTTATTACTTATTAAGTAATGACCAAAGTTGTTGACGGTTGCAAAGCAATTGAAACTCAAAGTAAACTAAAATAGCACAATTGATTTATCTAAACAAGCAAGAACAATAGTTTCCTAACTTTGCAATATTTTATATTATAATTGTATTACTATTTATATTATAATTATATGCTTTAATTATATTGTAATTATTTTGTAACTTAGCATAGGTACTAATTATTTTTTAGATTCATTTTGAATCTCAAAGGACACAGTATATAAGTCCTGGATAAATAGATTTTCTTAAGTTCGTTTTTTTGGATTTGTATCATAATAAAGTCCTGCGCACACAATGTCATCTCGACACAAGTTCGACTCAAATTGAAAAGAGATTCGGTGAATCTCCTAAGAGCTTCATTTATATTTGTCTCAGAAAATAAATAGTTGAATATGGTTGTGAAAGTAGTATACGATCATTAGCAGTGCGTTATCAGCGCGTCCTTCATTCTAACCAAATACGGGTTGATTCCAAATCTTTTAGCTTGCGTTGCCAACTCATCGGCTACGCGTTTACTTTAGCGACGCCAGACGCGACGATGTTTCTATCCTTCCACCTCGCATACTCTTCTTCTCTATATTATGTACCTGCCATTCAGTATAGGTAATTAACTGAAAATTTAACCATGGACTGTAAAGATAGCCTTCTATCGACTCGTAAACGAAGTCAATTCCATTTATTGGCGACACGCGTTCGTTGAGAGAACGAAGGGGTCGACCGTCTTAGTGGACGAAGAGCTGATGACGATTCATTAAAACTTATTTTTATTCAAATTTAAACAACTAACTATCATCAGCTTTTGCTGTGAAGGAAAACCTCGTAAAGAAACTTGCATGACTGTGAGCTGTTCTACAAATACGCACTTTGCCAGCGTGGTGGACTAAGGCCTAAACCCTTCCCATTCTGAGAAGAGACCCGTGCCCTGTAATAGGTGGTGATAGGTTGATAACGACGATGATGAATTGAAATATTTTATTTTATTTAATGAAATATGGGAGTTAACCTGCGTTGATGCATGTGCGAAGGCCGTAAAAGTACTAAAGCTACAGAATCTGCATTAGCAGCCTGCTAATGCCCAGGCGGTACTCGTTTAATTGAGTGTACTCAGTGCCCTCACCAAATTATAATCGCCTGTTCCCAAAATACCTGTAATAGATGATAATTAGAGCCACGTCTGAAAGGGAACGGTGAAAAGGAAAAATAATAATTTAAACAAGTCGTAATTAAAGATGTTTACATAACTGTAAAACAAATATTTTCACAATTTTAATATTTTTTTCCGGCAGAGGGTCGGGTTTAAGCATATTTATTTTACTCAAAGCTAGAGGAAAATCTAAAATTACATCTGCTGGGTGAGTTTTCTTATGAAATTGGACTTAGCGGACGCTTGCCTTTCAATTCAACTGAATGCACGTGCGCTGGAATTTCATACATTCTATTTCCAGATTTAAGAATGTCGTGAGTAACATTTTATATTTTATTATAACTTAAAAAAAAAAAAGAAATGAGTGACAGACTCAAACGCCTGAATAATTTATGATTTAAAGTGTGTTCAACAAACATTTATTATTTAATTATTTTTTAATATTTAATTTATTATGTATTATTTTATTTGTGTAATCTAGTTTAAGTATTAGTATGTAGTTATTAGTATGTATTTTTTTTAATATGCACAACCTGCAGTATATTATCCTTTTGTTTTCCTTATCCTAAGGTTGCCTGGAAGAGATCGCTACAAAGCGATAAGGCCGCCTTTTGTATACTTCTTCTGTCTGTGTTTTCTTTTATTCTTTTTTTGTATTTTTATTTGTGTGCAAATAAAGAGTATAAATAAATAAATAAATTATATCTGCCTACATTGTGATTTCTTTCGTTAGCTTATCCTGGGATACATAAATATATACTTAATACTAATAATACCTGTTGATAATGGAATTGTCTCGAATACGTATATACTTTCAAATGGATAATGGATTATCCTGTTTCTTTTTTTGTTTTCCAATTAAAGTTCTGTTAGTACAGAGTCCGTAATTCTGATATTTTTCAAATGTACTCGTTATTGAAATATTTATTGTAATAAGTATATTTGAGAAAATATATATTGCTTTGTGCGGCACGCGATCAATATTATAAATAATGCCCGACTTCAAAACATGTCGGATGTTCTCCAACGAAAATCAATGCGAGTTTCAACAATTTATGATTGTATTAGTTCATTTTCAGCTTTGATTGAGCTACTGACGTCATCGGTATGCATTCGGTAACGCATGAGCCGATTGAACGAGACCCTGACGGGAGGCTACGGCTCGTTTGAATCGAACGCACGTCCGGTCTCCTCGGCTGCCACCCTCGGGGTGCCTAGTGGGTTTTCCATTCTTGTTATATATTTTCCATTCCTACCGATGTAGGCTACTGCGGCTGTTGGTTTTCAAGCGTGTCGCTACGCCGCGCCGCGCTGTCTGAATTTACATGCGTGTTCACCCTCTTGATTGCCAACGCCGCTGTAGGTACAAGCATCTAAGCCGTGGACGCGTACCGTGATAGCTATCAAACTTAATTAAATTTATCATCCCTTCCTAAAGCGACCCTTAGGTATGAAATACTATTACGTAGATGTGGAGTTTAGAACTCAAGATATAGGTTGACGTTACCGGCTTCGGCCACTCAGTGGAGTTGTTAAGTTCTAAGTATTTTTTGTTAAGCTTCTTAACGAAAAATTTGAAATAAAGAGCTTGAATAATTTTTGCTTTTATGTTAGGTTATTGGTTTTCCTTAAATGTCGAAAAGCGAGCGCTTGTGTTGCTTCTTTTTCCGTCACAGCCATAATTAGCAGTCCTATTGACTTGAAATTCGAAATGGTAATAAATAAAATAAATCTTTATGTAATCAGATTACAGACGAATGCTTCAAATGGGTATTGAAAGGTCGTTATTTGATTTCTAATTAAATAAAAAAAACTTAACTTCGAGTCAAAATTACAAAACAGTGGGTTCCCCCCTACCCCCACGCCTTTTATTTTTTGTTAACTAGAAACAAATAGAGTACCTCGTTAGTTTTTAATATTACATACCTACTACACAATAGTAAAAAAATTAGTAAGGAGGCGTAGTCAGAAATTGTGTCTGTCTATTATTTTTATTTGGTACCTATGTCTGGCATACTGATTCTTAAGATATGCATATATTACAATATAACTTGCATTCTGGACAATGGACTTACTTTTACCTCAGTAAAGCACGAAGGAATATTTTCTATTTTTGTTATTTCTATGTATATATATATTTTTTATTATTTCTATTTTTTTTTATTCAACCTCTAAGTATTTCTATTTTGCATAGAAATAGATCGCATCCTGGAAGGAGTGATCCATGATAAAGGTAAAAGAATATATTTTTATGTCCGTTTTCTGTAAACCGGCTGCAATATGACGATGCGTTTTTTGGTACGCTGAAGAAAATCTCACTGTAATATTTTTAAAATAAGTGATTATAACAAAGTACCTACTCATTAAATTAAATGATATCATTGTGGTTTGTCTTGAGAGCTGTTTTATGTTAGTTTGATCAACTACTGGTCGAATTTTAAAAATCCTTTCTGTTATCGATAGCCTAATGTCTGAGGGGCAGTATAACTTTTTTAAATTAAACCTTAAGTTTTTATGTAAGTCCGTTATTTACAAGTTACATCAAATTATATCCACCCCAAAAGGGGTTAAATAGGGCATGGAAGATTTGTGAGAACGTGCTAATTTCAGTCCGAATTTATTTATCCTCTTTGCATTTTGTAGCCCAATTTAGGACCAGAGCAAACATAACCGAAAGTTGGAGACGTGGCACGCTGCGTCGTGGTAAAGATTAGCGATAGAGTTTATACAGTTTTTAGTACCTACTGTTGCAGTGCTAGCTTATTATACTCAGTTAAACGCGGACAGAGACGCAGGTAACGGCAAGTTACATGTAAATTTTCTTTGTAAAACACTACAAGTTCCTACATAACATGAACATAATAGGATACGCTTCGTACACGCTTGACGGAACGTGGTTGTATTATTAGCTTAAGTTTATAATAAAACACAGGTAACGATTTCTAGCTTGGTTTAAATCAATGACTATAGAATCTTACACAAAACGGACCGATATTAATCATATAGTATATTCATAACATAGATATATTATATAACAGTGGTGACACGAAAAAATTTGCTAGACAAAAGTAAGATTTGTTTGGTACCAGTGCAAAGACGGATCGGGTTATTACTTATTAGCAGAAAAATATTCTACTAGCAACCCGATATTTCTGGGAGCTTTAAATTATTATATATATTGATATTTTTTATGATAGCCGATTAGCGCAGTTTGCAGCGACCCTGCTTTCTGAGTCCAAGGCCGTGGGTTCGATTCCCACTACTGGAATGACTTGTGTGATGAGCATGAATGTTTTTCAGTGTCTGGGTGTTTATATGTATATTCTAAGTATTTATGCATATTATTTATAAAAAAATATTCATCAGTCATCTTATTACCCATAACACAAGCTACGCTTAAATTGGGGCTAGATGGCGATGTGTGTATTGTCGTAGTATATTTATTTATTTATTATTTATCACGAATGAAGACAAATTCTGTCATAATTTGTTTTTCAAATTAGCCGAGTATTATAGTACGATTAATATACTTAATGCAAGTGGGATTTTACTTGTTTTAAATCCTATGCTGCTCGAGAGCTTAAAGCTCTTGGATTATTGGATTATATTATAAACAAATATGGAGTCATTTATTAATTTTCTATTTTTAGTTAACTTATTTTCTTAAGTGTACCATGACGTTATTTCGAATATCATAACATATTATGTTATGTTTTTATACCTACCCTCCTTTTTATGTTTATTTCTTGTTATCGAAGTAGTAGTCTAGTATCTTAGTAACTGTAATTTAGTGATATTTTTTTACTAAGAAATATTATTGAACTTCAAAGTTAATAGGTTGTACTCCGGGTAGTGATTATGTGGTCCATAAATCTCTCAGAGTAAAGAATACTTGATAGAACGTATCACGCCGCGAATGGATGGGTAGAAACTAGAACGTTAAATGCCCATCGGGCATAAGCCGCTGTTAGTTTACAGTTACTAGTTACACCGTTACCGCAGTTACACCTGAATCAGTTTATTATTTTGTCGCATCTACAAACGACGAATTGACGGCCGACTGGTACAGTGGACAGTGGCCCTGCTTTCTTAGTCAAAGGGTTCGATTCCCACGGCTGGAAAATGTTTGTGTGATGAATGTTTTCAGTGTCTGGGAGTTTATCTTATTATAAGTATTTACTATTTATGTATATTATTCATATAATATTCATCAGTGATCTTCGTAGCCATAACACAAGCGCTACGCTAGAAGGCTAGATGGCGACGTGTGTAATGTCGTAGTATATTCATTTATTTAAACATTGCGAATTTTTATTAGATAATCATGTTCAAAACCCACCTACTTAGGATCCCAATTATCTGAGAGGAAGTTAAGGGTGTTTGTGGCGCTGCGTTGAACGAGTATTTTTGCATGCACAAAATAATTGTGTCTTAATGAGATAAAATTGCACAATGTTCTTGAATACCATTCGGAAACCTGATTCAAAAACGATTAACGAGAATCGCATCTCGATATTTAAATCATATCTTTCAAATAGGATAGGTATCCTATGTTTATACCGACAGGTAATCACTATCTTCAAAAGTTCAATAGCTGTCTACTACACAACTTTATTGCTAACTACAAGGTTAGTAGGCCATTTATCGCTTAGTAAATTCATACCTCTCTTCCACATACCCTATCCCCAACCTACCTACGAAGCGGCTTCAGTGAAGATAGCACTGATTCCTCAACGGCAAAAGTTCAGGGTAGGTTCAGGATACCAAAGTTATTCGTCTCTAACGAAATTGGCTGTCATTTTTGAATTAATGTTTTACATGATAGGGCGAATTTCTATGACATATAAACTTTTAAATTTACTCCATATTTAGTGTCTTCTATGTGACGTATAATCAGGGTCTGACCTTTCTTTTAGAAGCACCTAACATAAATATATATATATATATATTGTTGTTTAACATAAATATATATATTGTTGTTTTAACTTGTTTTAGGGTTTTCTTAGTGAACAGAGAATGGTAGAATTCGTTGGGTTTTTTTTTTTGTCGCTTTCCACTGTAGTAGTGTAGGTACCTATTGATACAGTTAAGATAACTAAGAAAGTTTTGTACAGGATATTTGAATCGATATCGTTAACGGGAACGTTTCAACGTCCAATATATACCTACTTAACCAAATTTCCAAGCGTCCCTTTCCCAACCTGTTCCATTTCCTATGTCTGCATAATAGATAACTCTACATAGGTACATACGCACATATGTAAATAAGCGCTCTGTAGTACTATACGGACCAATATATAGTTTAAAGCTATACATATACATTGGCTTGACAATACTAGCCTCCCCCATACCAGGAAATTTTACTTTCTCTCTGGACGAGGCCCCTTAGGCGCGTTGAACGCCACCCGAGATGGGGGCACCCCTTGCGCCCCCTCGCTTCCTCGGACCCACCTTACGCATAGTATACACCATACAGAGAACTAATACCAGCCTCCATAAACTCATATGTATATGTAAACTTATTTAAATACGCAATTTGGAATGTAGGTACCTCTGCCTGAACGAGGCACGTTCAGAGCTCGATTCAATTAAGCATGGATTTTAGTCCAAGTGATTAAATCTAAATTCTAAAGGGCCGAGCGATAAGTTTGGCTCAATGTTTCTAATTTGATTCCAGGAATAAGTTTTATTTTTAAAGAGCTTTTAAGATTAGTCTTTTCCTAGAATTAATTGGTACCTACCTAATCAACGTCCTTACCCTTTTAATGAACCAGGCTAGATGCAAGTTTCCTAGTTTATAGAAAAGAGGGATAAGGAGATAATACCCTCTACGCTGCTCCACTGCAAGTTTGTGGGCTAGGGTAATGAGCACGTATCCATACTATGGCGAGTATTTCTGCAGATTTAAATTATGTAAAAACCTATACTTAGATTTACTTATAGAACGTAAGTGTGTCTGGTATGAACGAAACGCATTTTGTAAAATGTTTATGGATTTTTACGGACTAGTATCGGAATACTACTGTATTGGAATATAATGGAACAGGTTGGGAAAGGGACGCTTGGAAATTTGGTTAAGTAGGTATATGTTGTACGGAATAGTACTGGATCGATTTTGATGTGGTTATTACAGATGCTTTTTATTCTGGAAATTAATCTATGACCGGTGTTATGGGGAGTTGTAGGTTGTATAAAAGTACTCTTCCTAAAATTAAAGACTTAATTAAGATGAATTTTTGCAGGTATGTTTCCGCGTGTGGGCAGTGGCGTGCACTGGGTTTCTTACCAGGGTATGCATACAGCAGGAAAATTGAATAGAACGACGAAAATCCTCTTCCTATACGAGTTATATATCAATTTTAGGGTAGGCAGTGCTTTTGTGCATGTATGAAGTGCACGCCACTGCGTGTGGGCGTCCAATACAAAAGATCTAGAGAAGGGTTTTACTAAAATTCTACTCTTAAGGCCTCTAGTCAACAAACATTTTTTTGCCGTGCAAATCTATGGTTAATTCACCGTTCATACCTAATGTAGGGACCAAGACACAGCGCATACAAGACCACAGATAGAAGAAAGAAATAGAAGGTAAATTACATTACATTAACGACTATACCAACACACCTCGAAACAACCGTAGCTTTTCACGGCAAAAACGTGTGTGGATGGTATGTGAAATCTAAAGGAATGGCATGGCAAGAACGGTGGTTGAAAAAAATGGCCGAAATATTTAAGGTACTTAAGAGTCAGTAAAATAGGCAACTCATTAAGTGTTTTTTTTTTAAATTGATTGTAAAGTTTGCAAAGGAAAATTTTACTGTATATTTTTGCCAGGACAATTGCTTTAAAAATAAGCCAACAATTATAAAAATCAATAAATCTTCGCGTGGGATCGAATTAAATTCCCTAACAGGAAAACGCATTAACGAACAACTTTTTGGCCTGGCCCCGGATTTTACTAAACACTAGACCATAGTAGTTTTTCCAAGCTATTCCAAATTGGCGGAATGCCTGCATGAATAAACACGGTTTTGGCCAAGCAAAACCATCCATTATGAGAAAGAAGACTGGCATCAATCCTTTTTCAAAGAGTAGGTAGGTAATTATAATAAACACTTTAGTTTTTTTTAATAAAATAGACTATCTTGTTCAGTGACTTAAATTCAATATCATGTTTAAACGCACATTGCATCTTATTTGTTATCATCAATGTTTCTGTATTTTAATGTTTTAGTACTTAAATGCAACATTAGATTACCTACTTCAACTCCTCCCCACTTTCGAAATCTTTTCTAATTTATTAATTAATAGTATATTGTATTACTCATGCGGGGAAAGTAGTATAGTAGTAGTAGTAACAAAAAATAACAATAACAACAACAGCAACATAAATAAATTACTTTTTTTCAGTGTCATTTATTAAATTAAACTGTCAGACGCGTCAACCTCAATTCAGTTTTAATATGTCGATTGTGTTTTTTTTTTGTTATTATTTTATTTATTTTAGCAATTTTATCTAAATTTGCGTGTGCCAAGAATAATTTACGTGCGACAAGTAAACTTGTCGCACTCAAATAACAGTTTTATTTATGAAAAATCTCACGCGTAATTTTAAAATGGACAAACGGTTCTTTTTCAACCGCAACAGCGAGCGGCAAGATACTACTTTCCCCGCATGAGTAATACAAAAAATCATTATATAATAATTCAAAAGCGTTTATATTATTTTTTTGCGGAAAATCTTCGAATCGCTGCGCAAAAAGTACGTGCCTAGTCTTTGCAGCAGCCAACGCATGCCTTTCGGTATGAGCCGGCGCTTTCAAAGCGCGCGAACTATTTGGGTTTATTAAGAAGGAAGCAACTCAAATTTGATACACAAATTACCTAGTCCTACTTATAATAACTGCGTTTACCTAATTACTAAAAGTTTGTAACACCTAACTTTTCTCATTACCTACCATATTTTATGAAGCAAATCAAAAACATAAATAAGGATATGATTAGGAATATAGAAATATTTCAGCTCTCGTGCCATCTTGCGAAATCAAATGGAACTAAGGATTTAACCGTCAGAAATTAAAACCAAATGCACACCTGATTTTATAACCAAAGAAATTATTAGCCAGGGGAAAAAGCTATATAGGTCAAGCTCTATCTATTTTAGATTAAAGTCTAGTTTTTATCATCATAAACATCATTCACATTTCAGCCTGCGGAGGTCCTTTGCTGAACCTTTCCCCAAAAGCGCCACCAAACCTGGTCCTCGGCTCTTCTCATCCACCTACTCCCCTTCACTCTTTTTATGTCGTCAGTCCATCGTGCTGGAGGGCGTCCCACACTACGCTTGCTTGTTCGTGGTCTCAACTCTAGAACTCTTCTGATCAAACTGCCATCGCAACTACGACATGCACGGCATGCCCATTTCCATTACAACTTGCTGATCGTTTGGACTATGTCAATGGCTTTGGTTTTACTCCGGATCTCTTCGTTTCTAATTTTATCCTTCAGAGAAACTCTCAACATAGCCCTCTCCATAGCTCGTTAAGTGACCTTAAATTCGTCGGTCAGTACATTCGTAAGCATCCACGTTTCAGCGCCATAAGTGAGGACGGGAAGGACACACTGGCCGTGAACTTTAGTTTTCAGGCAGGTATCGACCGTCAGAAGACTTGACTTTTAGGGGATTAGAAGCGCACCATAAACCTGGCGCTTCAACGGCCAACCTCACCTGCCCGCGGTTACCCTGCCCCTATCGGCGAAAGGGGCTCTGGCGGCTAAAAGTTCTGAATAAATGGCGGTTTAACCATTTCCAACGTGTTAGACTGAAATAATCGAGATCGGTGTCCGGCAACAGCGACACCGATTCAACCATTCTAGCACTGCGATGACTAACCCAGTCTGGTCACTACGGGCATTTTTTTCCCATTTCTCGGTTTTTATCATTCATATTAAATTCTGTTTGTTTGGAGGTTAGTACGTTTAAAGGTCATAACAGGATTCCGGATTAATTTCCCGGTTAGGGTCAAAAATAAAATATACCTAGGAACCTAGTAGGTTTCTTCTATGCACCAGATAGATAGAACCAGTCCGGAGTTAGTAGTTAGAATAAATTAACGTGGTCCAACCCCTACCTCGAATTGCATTAAGTAGCGGATTATAATACTTCAATAATAAAGATAGGTGTACCTTAAAAAAAAAAAAACGAAAGATTTTAAAATGCTGTAAATTTAAAAACATAAGAATTTCATAGTCTTCATGGATGATAGGGAGTATGGTAGTCATACCCCTAATCGGTTTCTACATGACATCGCACCGGAACACTAAATCGCTTCGCGGCACATTTTTTCGGTAGGGTGGTAAATAGCCACGGCCAAAGCCTTCCACGGACCAGACCAGAGAAAATTCGGAAATTATAAATTCCCAAATTGCCCCAGCTGGGAATCGAACCCGGGACCTCGTACTTAAATTCACAGCGCTCACCGTTGCGCCAGATAGGTCGGCGGTATATTAAAATAAATAAATATGGTATATTTATAACATACTCCGGGTTAACATTTAGGCAATTTTTTATGCCGAAAAACAATTGCATCTCCTTGGAATAGGGGATGAAAAATACTGTCACCTGTACATATAACTCTGTCATATTATCTTGACAGAAAACCTTTATTATTGCAACGTCATAAACTATAAGTACCTATCTTGTGTTTTTTGTTATATATGTTCGGCTCAAGCTTTACCGATCGACATGAAATTTGGCACAGAGATAGCTTGTACGAGTACGATTTCAACTCCGATTTTAACGATTCGTCTTATTAGATAATCTTTGATATCTTGGATAACTACGGAGATAGATAGGTCTGTAGTCATAATGTTGCCTTTCCTATACTGCATCGTTGGTTTAGTGGTTTGCATGTTCACGGATGAGATTCGAATACCGAATCAGCCCAGGAATTTGTATCGACTGGGATTTTCTGTAAAATACATCTTAGTAGGCATGTATGCATCCGCTGTTGCCCGCGACTTTGTTAGGAACTGTGTTTTCGCCGAGGCTTCAAATTATACAATGTATTTATTGTTGCAAGATGCATACTATATCTATGCAACACTTTTAAATATGCGAAAGCAAGGTCTACTACTGCTCTGCTGCAGCTCTTGCAAACCAGTGCTTTTCCGGGACACAAGTATCGAATGTTTGTCTTGAGGATGCAAGCTATCTCAGAGCCAAATTTCATCAAGATCTGAGACGGCTGAGTCAACAATTGATACCAAATTGCTCTATCTTCAGAAGTTTCTGTGTGATTCACGAACGAACAGATTAAATTAAAAAAATATAATTTATTAAAATAAAAATATGTTAGTGTTCTCTATTAAAATTAAATTAAACTGTCAGACGCGTCAACCTCAATTCAGTTTTAATATGTCGATTGTGTTTTTTTTTTGTTATTATTTTATTTATTTTAGCAATTTTATCTAAATTTGCGTGTGCCAAGAATAATTTACGTGCGACAACACCCTGATTAAAATTCCCATAAAATGTTAAATGTAAAGGAATGGTCAAGTTGGTAGTTAAAGAATCCAATAACATTTATAGAATACACACATTATACGAAACACATTATATCAAAGAAAAGGATATAAATAGGTACCTTAAATGAAACGCGATTGAGAGAAGAAAGATTTAATAAATAGATATAATAATTTTAATCTAAAACAGTATCAGAGCTATATCGATATTAAATCAAAGATTGTCAGGAATTAGAAATTGACTTTACAGAACAATTTTTAGACATCACACCTTTCATGAGCCAAACATTTAAAATGTCTATTGACATAATACTCTCGCCTTCCCAACTGCAGGGTCCACTAGTAGTCATATAGCCGATGCTAAATCTGCCATATGCTTCCTATATTAATCTTGAAGGGCTGAAAATTTATTCTTTTAAATATATACTTTTTGACATAGAATAATGCAAATGTTTATTCATTCTCCACTGGCGAAAACTATGTGACCCTGCATATGGTTGCAAAAACGTGACATCTTTAGGCACAAAGTGACATCAAGAGCAGTTTCTAGGCTCAGGCACACGTAGACGGGGCGCGTGGCAACGCATTGCATACCAAAGAATCTTTCGTATCAATTTCTGTCAATGTTATAAAGGTAAGGGTCGGGTCGCACCGGACCAATGGGTTGCGACACTTCCCGCCACCATGAGCGCGAACCTTAATAAGGACTAGGGTGCTATTATTAAAGACAAACTTCGTATTTCAACTATGACATTGGAATATTACTAAGCCGATATTTAATAGCGTAAATTACATAACATCGAGATAATGTAAGTTATAAGCGAATTGATATGTAGATAATGCATAAGGTTACATTAGTAGAAAAAACTACTAAAAGGTAACATTTAAATTATGTACCCAGTGCGTTTGCGTGGGTACAAAATATAAATCGTACTTCTTGGTCCAAGAGGCTCGCGGCTGTCTGTGTACGAATATTCGAATTGTTGATTTGATTTGAGTATGATGTATTACATTAAGAAACGTACGTAGGTACAAGAAGGACTAAGGAAACCTATATCAACATATATAGTAGCAACATATTTGACTATCGTGTACCTATACCAAATAAACACTGTAAATGAATTATTTTTATTTAAACAAAATATACAAAAATACGGTCGCAATATCCACCCTTATTAGTTAAGAAAAAAAAGAAAATGAAAATAAATTAAAAGGTCACTCTTTTTGCAAAACTTATCCATCAATAACTCTTAAGTAGGAACACACTTACGAGTCGTTTTAAAAATTATGCAGGTACTGTCATTCTATCACACGAAAACCGTCCTAATGCATCTGTAGGCTGAACCACAAGCTGAGCTAAACGGTCTTCGTTAGATAACTAGACTATACTACAATATAACGTCTCGGACCGAAATTATTACTTTGTTTCCGTACAACTAAATTTAAATATGATTTACTATAAATATCTCGTTTTTCTGGTTAAACTTGCACTTTTAGACATTATTTTGATATAAGCGGGTAGGTTTAATATTTAGACGTTAGAGACGTGAAGTTCCTAGGTTGTCAATTTAATTATTTTGCTAGCAAAAAATCAAAACAAGCAACAATAAATAATATTGATCTTCTTCTTTTGCTTTTTGGATTTTAGGTAGTTAATAATGATATAAGCACCGTTTAAATCAATATATAACAATGTAGGAATTATTAAAGAGTATTTTATAAATACAAAGTTTTGCCTTTGTTAAATAAGTTGCTTGTAATATTGTGTAGCGTGCAATATTTGTTAAGACGATAAATACCCAAATTGTCACAGTAAGTGTTTTTTCACGTTTGTGTATACAATACCAATCTAAGGTTATAATATTAAGCTGGTATTATATGGTTAATAGCACCCTGTATTAATGGAACAACAAAAATGTTTCAATCATATATATTATTATTACGGTTCTACAATAATTTAAATATAAGTTATTGGTACTCACAAAACTTAATTAGTTTGTAAGATAATTAATCTATCTTGAATTTCATAATATAACCATATATTTTTATTTGTGATTATTAATTATTATATTGATAAAATAGTGTATACTTTTAGAGTAAGTATATAATATATGTAAGCATTAGTGGTGCAAATTTTTCTACCTACCTACGTGTAAGATAAATGTGTGAATCGAAAAGTCAAAACCTACCTATTTTAATGTCAAAATTACCTAAAGTCTAAACTATACATGGAACTATTATTAGCATACAGCATACCTACATATTATAAATTAGAATAAATATTCAAAGCTATTTGGGTGAAAATATAAAATTAGCACCCGTAAAATTCTAGAATTACTTAATTATGTTCTTTACTAAAATAAGTAAGGCAAAGGTCGCTTATTATACTGGAAGACCCCAAAAAAAGCTACGAAGAAAAATTCATATTTTTCTCAGTTAGTTCTTACAAAAATTAAAAAATATGTATAAAAATAATATTTTTTTACTACTATACATTTAGCGCGCACGCAGTAGGCTCCCAAGTACGGTTCCACGTTCAGGGTTCAGCCATACAGACAACTAAGTTTAAAAATTATTATTAATTTGATATATTCGTAAGATTATGAAACAATTTGCCCTCAAAGCTGGTTTATTTATGCCCAAAAAAAAAGTGTAACATTTCGGAAGTTTCTTTAATTACACCGTAACTTCTAAATGCTTTACAGATTTTGAAGTATTGTTAGAATCCTTAAATCATCACTAGTTAACTTTTTTGATAAAATTAATTAAGGCGGCCTTATGGCACTGTTTCTAAATGAACAAAATTCGTGCAGTCGACAGTCGTATTATTTTTTTTGCTCGGGTTTAACACTCCATTGAAAATATGATTTATAAAGTAAATCAGTAAACATATTAAAACACTACTTCGTGAAATTATCAGCAACGTTCGCATCGCAATGCATCAATAAGATAATAAATCATTAAATTTGAAACAAATATGTAGTAACTGGAGCCCTAAACTATAAGATAGGTCTGCATTATAAGTTTAAAATTTTTGGGCGCCATCGCTTTAGATATTTCGTATAATAACATGAAAAGGTTTAAAAATTAAATATTCGTAATATAAAAGTTTAACTAAATTTAAAAAAGTATATTTCTACCTCATATTGATCGTTAAGTTAAGGTTGTATAATATGTAATGTGTACTCGGTCACACAATAAAAAGGGACCGTTGTAAAGGAGAGAGGAGTCCCCCTCTGCCCGCGATGCCTGCGTTTCGCCGCACTGTCAATGAGTATACAAAGAAGGTGGCACTTTCATACCAATTACTCATAACATTATGGTAATTGGTATAGCAGAAACCGAAAAAAATATTTATGAGTCGAAACTTTAGTTAGCACACTGATAAGTCGCCCAACCAATGTCACGCAAAGAGCGCGCTGTCTGAAGTATGAACAAATTCGAGTTTAATACAAATTTATCCTTCTCATTTACTCTTATTTAAAACTCTATTAGAATTGGCTAACGAAGATATAATTGACGGGTGGTTTGTCACTTGATCTGCGCAGAGCCCTGAAAGGGCTTTAATGAAATAATGGAAAATTCTTAGAGTCTACTAACCTGATTAAAGGCACCTTTATTTAGGGAGTTTCTATCCGTATAAATATGTTATTGTATCCGTATAATAAGTTTATAATCCGCTAATGTCGATTGGATGATGTAGATTGGAGTCTCGATGGTTTAGTAGACTAGTCAAAAGACTAGAATTTGGAGTAGGGAATATGGAATAGATTTGAGACAAAGAGCAAGGTACGGGAGATGAAATATAGCACCACTGCCTGAAAAAGATGCAAGAATAGAAAAAAAGAAATCAACTGATGTTTGCTACTAGTACTGAGAAGAATGAAAATAGAAATCAGATGTGATCTGCAACATTGTAAGATTTAAACAAAAACTGTTATTGGTTTTATTGTCTTGACACCTATAGTTTGTAAATACTCTTCATGTTATTTTAAATAAATAAATTTATAATTAAATAAATGATATAAATATTTATATTTAAAATATCGTTGACGGAAGAAAATTTGCTATAGGTACACCCAATAATCACTACAATTTCATAAAATTTTTACGAACATCTAACAATTGATACATGGTTAAAATTATCTATTAAAATATTTATCTCTTTTACATAATAACATCGACTTTTAGAACTTTGTTTATTGCAGAAGTTTCAGAAGTATTAAACATTTAATGACATTCAAAGCCCTATTTTCAACAATTATAAAATTCATAGATTTGAAAGAAAAGTCGCTGTTTTCTGCACTTTTACAAAGAGATTGGGTTAAATTTATTTGTGTCTACACTGGGCTAGAAGAGATCTTTAACAACATCCATTAACAATTACAGTCTCTGTATCCATTTGTACTACACGTACCTACCTAGTTATCTAGCAAATCTTTTCACAGAAATGCAATTTACAAATTTGAATTTCTAAATCACAAAAGTTCCCTTTATTACACTTTCAGCCCTCTCCGTCTTAACCGTGAACGTGATCCATCGTCCATGAACTAAAGGTATAATATATCTATATTCATCACTAGACTAGTACAGTTTAATATCTGTCTGGGTCTATCGATCTACTATAGGTATATACCTATTAAATAATTTATTTATATTAATTACATATGATCATGAATATTTTATTTAGCTTACGTTAATGTAATATTTAAGACAGAAATAGGGAAAAGTGTATAAAGTTATACTTGACAGCTTGCTTTGTAACCTACATATTATTATATCTTATCTTATTTAACGTTAAAAGTCAAATGAACTTGCTTTTGGACTAAGATAAATCGATTGGAATTCATATGTACCATATCAAAGCATGAACACTATGCAAGCATAATATAATCGCGAAGGGAGACGTTTTCATAACATTGCAGACTTGATACACCTAGTGAAGATGGTAATAGCGAGCGCAGACCTTTCCGTCTATGTGTAAACAGCATAATAGATTTAACCCTTAATGACATACAAACTTTAATTACTAAGTTCTAAGTATCTATGTATATTCAAAACCAGTTGGTGTTATGACGTAACAGTTAATTTTAAAATATATAATATATATCACTTACAGTAATTTTAGAATATGCTAATTAGCGCGACTTCGTTTAACATTAACTTAATGATATTTAAAAATACGAACGCAGATGATCGATTACTTATTCTAACTTAAACTAAATGGGATCTGTTAAATTTGATTGTTTTCCGTTCATTATACTCTTTCGACTTTGTACGTTCAATTATTGCTCGTAACTGTTATACCTAAAAATATTATGTAAGCGTTAAATAATTGCTCAGATGTTGATATAACAGTGTAATTAAATTTGCCTTAAACATAAATTATTATTATCAATAATATTACAATAATACGCTTTATATGATATTATAATAATTAATATATCACCTTTATTACTCTCCAAAATCATAAGACATTCGTGTTATCAATCAGCCCCTTAATATATAACTTTCTTTTGTAAATGTTGCTGAGAGACCAGTAAAGTTCTGGCACGTCCTAACAAAATGTAAGACCGACGAGTGTACAATAAAGATGGGCAACAACTACACTGCACTGCGCAATAATTATAGCAAACTTAACTGCGCTGAGTGTCAACTCATTTATAGTTTTGCCACCGGTTTCTATTACTAAGCCTCCGCTTTCTATCTCTCTATCAGCATATATTATCGACTGTATCTCATAAACCGTTATAGGTAGAGTTCAAATTTTCACAGTATGTTTGATTATTTTTCCTCGCTTAATACCTTAGTGCGGAACTTTTCGTGTCATAGTTTCAGACGCACTTTTTTAAACATTTCATGGCACACTTCACATAGTTCGTAGAACCAACGCGAAGCTGACAGCTCGCACTCGCACAGTGATCGCACTTCATACGTCAAAAAGCTGCACAATCTATTAGGCGTCATCATGTGTGCCTTATCAACACGTAAGTATTGACCCAACGCGTGAGTTGATGCAGAGTTTTATTTTGAATTTTTGCTTCAACTCTGCATAAATAATTTTATAAGTTGCCCATTTTTAGTGTCCAACAGCCGCTGTCAAAAATTCGTTATATTAGTATATAATATATACTAATATAACGAATTTGAAAATTATACTAGTATGTAACAAACGTGATAATAATATTAGTATATATTATTATCACGTTGGTTACATTCAAAACCCATTACCATACATACATGTGCCAATCGAATTACCAGTCGGATAAAGAATAAAACTTCATCGTTTCATATTATAAACATCATAGTATATACGGTAACGATGCGAAGTGTTTTGAACACCATATTACATTAATCAAGATTTGTGAGCTACGTTCACATTTATTGTTATATTACCTAGATATTGCTCAATGACATAAGAATACTATTTTTGAAAGTTTCAAAATATCAATTCGTAGACATAATGAATGGGATCCAAACTTATAAAATATAGCATCACCACTTGTTTTAAATAATAGTGTAAATATATTTTATATAATTATTAACCTTACAATAAAGTCTGTAAATGGTGCTACAAGAAGATATTTTTTTTTAGATAAAAGTGACGCCATGTTACCATTTCATTGATGTTATATGATATCATAATTATTACAATATCACACATCTCTTTCTTACAATTATATTATATGCCATTTATTTTCGTCAAGCAGATCGCGGATTAATAAAATTTTATTGAAAAAAGAAATCTAAAAACACAGGATAAAGTGTTAGGTATGAAAAATTAGGCAATGGTAATTATAATAATTCAAAATATATACGTATGTTTTATGCTAAATAATATATAATTATATTGTGCGGCGGGAGGTTGTGCATTTATTATTAAATATTTTACTTTATATAGCACGGGATTTATATGTTATAGCGAAACCACACACAAATATCTACTTATTTAAATTAATACATGATTAAACGTTAAATAATAAATAAGACAATATTAAAGAATTATTACTACTACTTATACAAAGGAAAAAGTCCAAAAAAACTAAGACAAGTTTCGTTTATGACGAATAAAAATAAAAAATAAAGCTTGTTTATGATGATAAAAAAATCCTAGTTTACGAATCAAATGTGCTTTACTGACTCGTACGATACTATAAGTGAAAAGCTACATTTCCAATGGTGATTATTATTCATTAAAATACATTTAAGCGAGTGGAAAATTGGTTTAAAAATATAATTAAAAAATCATAAAAATTATAATTTCAAATGATTCAAATAAAATTATTATTATTACAATAAATTAAATAAAACAAAATTAATCGAGCCGACAAGTTGCACCAAAATAATATGTCATCAAAAAAATTATAGGTTAAAAAAAATATTTTCTACTTCTGCAGACAGGAAGATCTACGAAACCAGTGTAAACGCCCTTTTGTACTCAAACATATGGCAGCGATACAAAAAATAAACTGTAGTAAACATATTGTTGTTATTACTCGGTTTTCATTGGCTCCCTTCACCAGGTAGTTTGGGGTGCGAATTAATTTATCTCTTTCTTTATTCGCTTTACTCACAACTCATAAAGTGTGTAAATGGAACCCCGAATTCCATTACTTTAATATACTTCTGTAAACTGGTAATCTCAATCATAGCATTACAAATAATATAAATTTATCTAGTGTCATTTGCGCTTGCAAATCGTAAGGCAGTGTAAAGCTGAGACATTGGCTAATACATCTTGAACTACTCTTACAGCTTATTCTAATGAAATTTTAACGCCAGAGATAGCAAACTTTTTTAAAATATCGTAACTATGTAAAATTTAGGATGATCATTTTGTCATTTTACAGTAGCCCATGACATCGCGCACGCGCACGTTATATTAACATTATATTATATTGATAATTACTTTCGTCTATTGTTTCCATACAATTTGGTATCGATATTTGCTTGGCAATGATGTATGGTCAGATTATGGTACAAAACAAACTATTTCGTATCTTTTGGAAGAAACCCATCTATGAATTCAACACGCTCACGACTGGCAATTATAATCACGTGTAATGATTTCAAATAATTGCGTCATAGACAGATAATTTGCAAATAATTCTAATATGTATTTACAAAAAACAATAATATGGTCAGGAAATTATTAATTGTTCAATTTATTTTATATCAAAACCACATTACTATACACTAAGTAGACGGTATCAAACAGTGAAGTAACATTATCTCTGTAATATTTTAACAAAAAAATACGATATTTTTTCGGGCGTGAGCTACCAAAATTATCTTTTATAATAATAAGTTTTTAAAGGACAATTTGAGATGGTGATAACAAAAAAAAATAACAACCGGCTAAGTTTGTTGTGGGCTTCTTCTTAGGCCAGGGCGCTGTTGGAACCCTCGTAGCTTTATTTTTAAGTTGACGAATTTATTTATCGCTATCAACTCACTCCTATGTCATATTTTACATGTAATGTACGCATCAAAAGTGCCATCTATGTGCCTATTTGAATAAAGAAATATTTGACTTTGACTTTGACTTTATCATCCAAAATTTCACAAAGAATAATCGTATTTGAGCACTCGGGTGTTACATAAGGAGTTTGATATACTGCTTTACTGATTAAGTCAACAGGCACTTTGTAGCATAAACGTTCGCTCGACCGATTTTACTCAGGCGACTGGGCAGTAAGAAACTCAGCTGTTGAATTGACTAAATCGACCGCAAACGCGTTTGTATACTGCGACCAACTGCAGTCTCCGCAGTTGCTTGAATATTCTTATAAACGCTAAGGCACTTGTGTTCGAACTAAACGAAGTCGATTAAAACGAGTAGTTCAAGGGATATTTTAGCCAATAAGTGAGCAGCGTTATAATTAATACAATCTCAATATAATAAAACCCTGATGATTACGCAGTATTTTAGCAAAAGTCTGTTTTTGTATAAAGTTACTGATACTCTAAGGTAACTGGACGCTGTTATCAGTTAATAGACAGTTGTTTCAAAACACCAATGTTCCTGTCCTACTCTGTACTGTATTTTAAGTGAATTGTTTGTTATACTGTTTTAGCTATTCTATTAAATAAGTAAATGTTATTTCTTAACTTCACTAGTTCCCTTTTTAAAAATGGTATATAAAACTTATTCCAATTAGCATTCTTATTAAAAGCGCTTTGATAATCATAAGTCATAACACTTTTTTTAATCTACTGGGGCGTAATGTAACATTTTAAACAAGAGTTTAAAAATTTGTTACTTTTCTTCTAGCAATTTACTCTAACGTTTTCGAAATTATTATCTAATTACACATATCATTAAGTGACGCGTTTTATTGGTATTTGTTTTATTAACACTCGAAATAATTAGTGTTTTAATAAAACCCTATAAAATAGTTTTGTTAACGATACATATTAAATAGTTTGTCGTTGTCTGTTTATTATTTATGCCAGATGGTTACATAAAATCGCTCGCAAATTCTGCGGCAGTATTTCCTCCGAAAACATAAAAGGTAAATCAGCACAGCCAGTCGTATTTCAGATCATTAAAAAAACGAAAATATCGCACAAATATAATAATGTTCCATAAAAAACACCTAAAGAGTTCCAAATTACTGGTGGTGATAATAACATCACACGCCATACGAGAACATTATAGAGAACACCGCAAGTGATATTTGATTGCTAAAAACCGCTCATAACTCTGATAATAAATATATTTAGATCAATTGCCAATGGATTTATTGAATCTGGTTTAAATAAATGGATGAATAAAATAAAATGCCAAGGCGTGTTGCATTCTTTGTGACGCAAAATTCGGGACTTCCCCGCAGTCAAATTGCCAAATAGTTGCTAAAGACCTATCAAATTTACCATTTAAAAAATCTCGCGTTTTCAATGTTGCTCCTAACGATCTTACGGCATGCTTTTTAGGAATCGGTCGCCGCGGTCGGGTTATGGCAGTCAGAAGCCACGCCGTCAATCGGTTTCTAAGCGTAATCATACCGGAACGCTAAACTTTTTATTAGTTTGTCGTTGGTAAATAATACAATTATTAAACAAATATACAAACTGTTAATCGTATCCAAAAACAATTTAAAAAAATACATTTTATCTCTTAATAATCTTAACTTAACCACATTCCTTGGAAGACTAGCTTTACTTTAGGGGTGCATCTTATATATTCGTCATGGGGACAGACGACGCGCACGGTATTTATGCATGTTCGGTGCGAAAGTGTGAAACTAAGACGCGAAAACACAGGACTAGAAAAAACTATTAAGGTATTTGAGTTACCATCATCCCACGATATTCGGTTTTCAATAGTTGATGACACTATTCGATGTGTTAGTTCAAATAACATATTACATATTGTGCCCTATTTGTTTACCTTTTATCTTAGCGAGGAAAATACCTAATGCCCGCACAAACACGGTTTGCACGCTATAATGTGTAACTATCTAACAAAATCAATTTGCAAATATCTCATAATAATATTTTATGCACAAATCCATTTTTGTGTTACTCACAAGCGAATGACTTAATTTATTTAAGTCACTGCGCAGTTGAACAATTGTCGACTCTTAAAACTATAGGTAATAATAAGCACTAACCATTATATAATATTACAAACTCCATCAACCATTTTAAATAATAAAATAGAATAATACTTAGACTGACTCATGACTAAAAATTAAGCTTATAAGTTTGCCATTAAAATTAAATCTTAATAATATCATCAAAACAATGTTATTAGGACTGTAAAATCATACTCGTCATAACGTAATTTGTTGCGTAAATAGTTGTGAAATTGTGCAAATGTCAGATGTTTAAATTTCATTTAAATTTTAAGGCATACATTTATTAATAAAATGACTAAATTGTTGTGATGATTAATGAACTGTAGGTACACGGTAAACTTAAAGAAAACATATAAAAGTAAGACAAAACTATTTTTTTTTTTCACCAGTATTGACATTCCCCGAGTGAGATTTTGGAACCCACACCGTGTGGCATCTGCTTTATTGACGTTGATAAATATTTTTTGAACTATTTTTGCTAGTATCCATTTTTATTACTCGTGAACGAAAATTATGGGCTCTTTTCTTGACACGCGGATTTCTACTCGCGTGCGGCTCTGGTCAGATTGCACCTTGTAGCGCTAATAATCTGCGGGCCCGCCTGAGTGGAGCCCGTGAGATAGGAAAAATTGATATGAAATGATAGGATACGGGCGGCCTGCACACCTAGAACCGCACGCGGTTAGATATCCGCATGACAGGAGTAGGCGCCCTAAATCTTCGGAAAAACCGTAAACGAGATATTGCCACTTTAAAATAGAAACGCGAAATGTAAAAATGAGTTTCTCTCATCAATTAGTAGCTGCCATACGGTGGAAGAGTATCTAAAAACTCACTACAGACTTACGGCGTTCGTTTTTTTTTTATGTTTCTAGTAAAATATATATGATGATATTAAATAAAAAATAGGTACTGCCTACCTAATTTGAAGATAGCAATACGACTATTAAAAAATCGTTTTTATAATGAAATTCGTTTTGCCGCGGATTTCTTAATCTACTTTTATAGTCATAAAACCTGAATAAAGGTGCCATTAAGACTGCAATCGGCCACTAATCTAGTCAGTTGTATAATATGGACTTATATAGATTGTATATTATGCATTTGAATAGTTGTCATTACCATCGTTTTAAAATTTATTAGCCTATTTGACTCGTATTAAAGAGGCATTAACCCTATACTATTATTTCTTATAACTAAGATTTACCTACGTTGCTACTCTTGTCGAGAGGGATATTTTTTAGAAAGCGTCTATTATTTCTCAGTTTTACTTTATATATTATTTATGAATTCATACTTTTAAGTCTCTTTATAGGATTAACACCTCCAAAGGCATGCAACGAAATTGGTATTATTTTAATATATTACGGTCATGAACGTACCTATTGTAAATTAATGTATTACACTCTGTCACATAGTAGAACTTGAATTTAATTTCAGAATTAAAAAGTTAAGCTGGCCATTCACAGTCACGTTATCGCGTCAAATGACGTGTGATAGCAACAAACTCGATTCGACTGGTCAACTCACGTGTTTGACGCAGAAATAAATTGTAAAAAAAAACATAAAAATGTAATTAACCATGAATAAGAGATAAGTGCCAGTGTAGTAATTAGGAAAAAAACCACTTGGGAACGAAATGCATACAAAAAGTGTGCAGGATTTGCAATAGAAAACAAAACAACAATTTTAGAGGGATAGGTTTTTGGGGACAATCAGTTCGTCTTTAGTCCGTCATGGCAAGTGGTACCGCAACCGTGAATGGCCCGCTTGAAATATGCAGAAGACTAGTTGACTTATTTTAAGATCCAGGCACTAAATGTTTAAATAACAACAATAAAAATTACTTAATCTCATGTTTAGATAAACTAATTTCAAGAAACAAGTGTAAAATATCGATCAGTGGCTGTAATTTAAAACCAAACCAGCGTAAGAACTTATTAGTGTAGCTGTTTAAGACGATTACTTTTGGTATAAGACGCCATACATAACTTCACTTTCGCGCGTAGTCTATTGTCACTGTTTATTTTTAAAGAACTACTTAAGCGCTTCGACTTCGCGAAAACACCGCCATGAGTTGTATTACATAAAATAAACTTTCCCAGTGGTAATATAGTCATCTGAGAAAACACAACTTTGAGATTCGCAGAAAATAAATTTAAGATACTCGTCAGAAGATAAGACAAAATCGAGATTCGTGTGGACGTGTATTCAAGAAGCATGTCCGACGAAGCACGAAATAGAGATTCATGTGTAGATCGAATAATTCAATAACTAACATTTAATGTTTCAGATTACAGCCACGCGGATAGCAAAAATAAAATGTAGGACAGCTACATTTTGCGACCCATTATATTGATTGCTTTAAAGTTTCAACTAATGTTTGCTTATAATCAATCGTTAACGTTAACTCAATAGGCGTAACGTTTTGTCTTCATGTTGGATTTGGTTGATGGTTTACACAAAATATTCTTATTAATAATAAACATCATGATATACGAATATAAATAGCGATTTAGAGATAACGCAAAAGCGACAAGCCGTCAAACTAATGCACTGATCCACACCTGACCCCATTACTCATTTGACCTAAACATTAATGGACTCATATCTTTATCATGGGGAATAAAACTCGTCTCCTATCTATGTGTACTCCCGACAATTTCGCACCGAGGTAAACACTATGGAATAGAATACTGGAAGCTTAAATCCTATCATTGTCGAATCAAACGCTTTTGCGCCAAGTCCAAATCACAGTAAATACATCGTTACAAAATTACAATATTTATACGATAACTAGGTAAGATATGGATAGAAAAGGCTGCGTAGAACACAAAAGAGGAAGAACTTAATGACAGCCAAGCAGTAGGTCAATTCTCGGAGATAACTCGATGTCACCCAGAACGCACGCACTAGTTCTTAGAGGCACGGTTATAAAGAAAATGTTCCTCGTTCTGGATAGAGTTTAGTTATTCTTAGTTGCTTGACCGTAGCCATTTAGTATTTGCGGCATCACTGAGATTGCGGGTCGCACTGCAAAAGTCGGACAATGGAGGGGTCACTCTTAGCCCCTTCGATAAACTCTTCAAGGGATAACTTGCCGTCCTTGTTTCTGTCCATCTGACGGAAAATTTTATCGGTCCTCTTCTCCGGCGTAGATTCATCTTCAGGCATTTTCATAACAGATCCAACCATTTTGTAGATTGCCTGTAATCAAGAAAAATGATTTTTTTTTATTACGACAGTGACAAAGAGAATAGATATGTGGATCGGAATAAAATGAAAATGTATTCTTTAACATTTTTCCTTCATTTAGTATTACTCAGTCTACCAATGGGCCAGCGTGGTGGACTACGGCCCCTTCTCGTCGTGGGATGAAACTCGTGGCCTGTAGTGGGCCGGTAATTGGTTGATATAAACATTATTCCACTTGTACGGATTTCTGAGAGCCCTTCGTACAAAAATAGCAATATAGCCTTTGATAGCATCTGCGTGGGTACGTTCGCGTACCTAAATATGATGTCGAAGGATTTTTTATCAAAAGCCTTCGAGTAATTGGTATATTGTCTATTGTCTCTAAAGGGTTCTCAATAAATTATCATAGATTGGAATTATATGAATACTCCTAGTATTCATATAATTCCAATGCTACATCGGATATATTTAAAGCAAAACAGAATAGGCATCTTATACTTCCATTAAATCGTCAACAATGCAAAACCACCAAAATCCGCACGCACGTTACCTTAAGTGTTTATGGTAGTATTTGGACATCATAGAATGGTTAACTTGGTTTAGGTGGTTTCGAGGGTGGAAATGCTAAATGTCCACAGGCGATTATTTTCTCACTGAAACAGTCCTCAACACACTTGATACCGTAAAAATGCTTTTAATTTTAACTGGACCTCAAGCTATTTATTTACATTCTAGACTTCTAAGAGAAAAATCACCTGCGAAATGTTTCCTAAAAAACATAAGAAATATATAATAGAAATATAATAAAATATTGGATTTACGTACCGTAACAATTTCGAGCATTTCTTGCCGAGATATATAACCGTTGCCATCAAGGTCGTACATGGAGAAGGCCCATTTGAGTTTCTGTTCTAGCTTCCCGCGCGATGTCACACTCAGAGCACATAGGAACTCCCGAAAGTCTATGGTGCCGTCTCCATTTGCGTCGAATGTTCGAAATACATGTTCTGCGAACTGTAATGAGAAGTATGATCTGATAAGTTTTTAAATATACAGAATACGTAATACATAGACATACCTATTATTACAAGGACTATTACAAAAAACTTTTTAATTCATTAAAACTCGTCTAAACGCAACGCAGCCTCCTATTTGGCGATTCTTATACATATCCAGCTTAGTTTCCGAATAAATCAACACAAGCATGTTAAAGCAAATCCGTATTTTTAAAAGAACGACCTAACTTTACCAAATAAGTTAATGTCAATAACATTCTACAAGTCTTATTGGATATGAGATCAAGTAGTAATACACAGGTCCGACGATGCTGTCTAGACATAGCAATCGTGCCGTAAGTGCGAGGCTAGGAAAGAACTCTTACTGGCATCCATAGTAAGGGTCCTATACAAAGTCACGACGCTGTTGTCTAGACGATGTCTGTAACGCTTCTATATGCTGTGCAAAATTCAGCTAAAAGCCTTTCAAAGATGGAAGGCGGAACGGTGGAACTGGGTAGGTTAACACTGTACGAATTTTTAAAACCTGTGGATAGTTCTTTCATAGCAGATTAAACACTCGATTTGACTCCTACATATAAGCACGTATGACACCACGTGGCGCCTTTATTTTTAGTCTAAGGCTAAAGACTAAGCTGTATCCCAATCGCATTTTAACTCTTATGAACTATTACGACAGCAGGGCTCATATTTTATCAGGCGTGTCGCACAATTTAACTCTTGCAGTGAGATAATTTTTTCATAAATTTTGTACCATTCATATATTTTTTTGTTAATATTATAAAGCCTGTTTATATCAAGGCAAAAAAATATATGAATGGTAAAAAAAGAATGGAAAAATTATATTTCTCTCCATAAATGCATTTTGGTGATAGAGCTCGTCCTGTGAAGAAGTACCGGTTACACTTCTGCGTTTCTGTGTTCCGGTCTGAATGGCGTGTTTGCCGCTGTAATTACAGACACATGACGCTGAACACCCAAAGTTGATGGATACCAGCACTGCACTGCGGCTGCACTTTATAGGGCTTTTCCTCGCATGTCCTGCTATGTGTTGCTCTGTGTATAATCGATGGTTTTTAACATACCATCGGATGGACACAAAAAATAAATAAAAACTAGCAGAATCTCTATCTTACCTTACTTGCATCTCCATATGGAAAGAAGTTCCCATATATTTTCTTAAACTCTTCCACTGACAAATGGCCACGAGGACAATCTTTTAAGAAACCTGGAAGAGGAATATTTTTATATTTTTAAAAGCAAGATCATAACAGTCGAGTAACAAACAAACAATTTTTTTTTTTTGTAAAATATATAAATGTAGCTATGAAAACAAGTTAAGGTTCCAATTTTTGAATAGATTAAATTGCTATAATGGCCATAATAATGCTTGTGCATAGTCGGATGAAATTTACTTTTAGCTTGGTTTAACTTTCAAGTTGAGTTAAACAGGAATCACTAAACCCTTTTTGAATAACCTCAGGAGATTGATCAAGGTACGGAAGAGAGTATCTATCTATGCCTTGTATTAAAATGAATTATATTTCAATCTTACATTACATTGCTTTGTTTGTTTATTCCCCAAATTTAATATAAATATAATTTTGTTTACGATTTCAGTTATTAATTTATTTTTATGATACACTAAGTACCCAATTCCGTTAAAGTTAAGATCCATATTAATTGTAGCTACATTACATTGTTAATACAAGACTTGAACCGCATTGAAGTACGAAATTAAAAACAATATTAAGTTTAAAAGTATATAATATTTGTGATATTAATGTTATATGAGCTTATAAGAATAATTAGATTTACCTTTGTACCATTCCTGTATCTCCGCATCTGAAAAAACCAGAATTGCATTAATTTATTTTTGTATATTATTACGATTTAAGAATGTTTTGATCTTGCCAAGGAAATTACCTGAGAATTCAGTGTTTTGTTTCAGATCTTCTAAAACCTCAGGTTTTAGTTTGCTATTTTGTTTACCCATCTTTGTTTTTTCGTAAACCTTCTGATGAGGGAATCTTAATAAAAGTTCACAGCCTTGTAATCTTTGATTATTAAATTATTTTTCCCTGAAATTTATAGAACGTCTTATTATTATTTGCATGTTGTCTATAAAGTAAAAGAGTATAAAATAATAAATATATAGTCGTATTTAGCTAAATAAATACTTTATATATGCACTTGAAGAAAGCAGCGTTATATTTTATATGCTTATATTTCTGTTAAATTGTTGTATATGAGAGATTATTATCTGAACCAGTATGTCCTTTGCAAAAAACTTATTTATCAACGTTAAAAAAAAAATTAAAAAAATTAGGCATCAAAAATATTGTTACCTCTTCATCCTTCTACCTTATTGGAAACAGATGAGATAATAGATGATGGGTGATTTTAAAATAAGGAGACAAGTAAAGAACTATTTTTTATAATTTGTATATTATACATGAATAGGCAAAATGTGAATCATTAAAAACACGTATTCTTAGAAAAAACCATACTAATTTTAAGGACAATGGTAATTGTTCATCTATTACAAGTGCCTATTATACTAATGACGCTGGAAACACTGACATTATCTAAGACATTGCAAAGTTTAAAACGTTTGTAGACGTGTGCATATTGTAGCACGGTAAATATTTAAAAATGTTACTCAGACTTGGAGGTCCATTGGAAATAATAATACTGAGCGCTTGGTTTTGTCAAGACATAACATTTAGGAAAACAAAAAGTATTTAGTTCACAAATACGCTGGCTGAAAGACAAAGTAATTATAATCCTATAACTTTACCAAATCCATTTCAGACAGAGACAATATTAGCTTCTAGAGATTTGTGGACGTTTAATGCGATAAATACAAACGGCTGTAACATAAAAGGCCCACCCATGTAACACACAAATATCATAGGAGTTTACATATTAAATTAATTCCTAAATGTTTATAAAAATAATTAATTGTACACTCAGTCACGTTCGTGTTTTACAACGGGTGTATTTGAATTTTAAGCCACAAGTTTCTGGAAGCAATGTTAATCTTCTGTCAATCTTTGCATCAACTCAAGTGACAATATAAACAAAGTAATTCTTTCTTGTATCGTATTGCGACGAAATTTCAACTTTTACAATACAATTGCCTTAAAGTAATTAATTGTAAACATAAAATAATGATATATAAATTCTACGTCAATAACATCAAATATAATATACTGTTGTTAATGATACGTGAATATACAAGCTGTATATCAAATATTCATTGACCCAATTTTGTTGTAGTGGAAGGAAAGAAAATGTTATTCCGACTGTTTTTTAAAATATACAATTAATATATTCACAGTATCGCGGACATAATTAAATAATACCATACACAATTTCGTAATACACACTTCGTAATATTAGAATATTAGTGAGTACGTATCTTGTTTTTTAAGTGCCATTAAAACTTGCGCTTGCAATTAATTTATTTTATCAACTAAAACATCGAATTATTTCAAACTTTTCTAAAATTACAATGTTTATTAGGAAACCTTGCAAATTAATAATGTGTGAAAAAAGTGAAACCATTGTATAATGCAAATAATATTTATTACAAATGTTTTCCCAACTAGAATTTTAACAATACGAAGATTGCATTGAAGTCAACTACACAGTAAATTTTCTAAATAGTAATATTTCTAAAACACGTATTATAAGAATATAATAGGTTGGTAATTGAATTGTCCTTTAAACTTTACTTCAAATAACATTATAAATTGAATGAAAATATATAACCCAACGGAAAACGTAAAAAGATGATTAAATACATGTCACTCGTACGTGTATATAATATAAATATATTTAAATTTAATTTAACAAACAAAAGTTTGTTTTAACCGATTTATTTCCGGAGGATAATAATTGAAAATTAAATCGCAAAGGTCACCACAGACCGTGTGTCAAGTGTCCGGAGCGTACGAACAGGTTTCGGACTGATAATAAATCAATTCAAATATTATTAATTATATATAATGTAATTCGATTTTCTCTTAGGCACTAAGCCTTATTTAGTAGTAGTCAAATTGGATAAGGTAGATATTTAATTATAATAAATTTAAAAGTTTTCGAGCTAATAAGTTTGCCGCTCGGTCTGCGCTGATCCAAAAACTTTAATGTTACTGGAATTGAGAATTTAATTTGAAATGTTAAAATAGAAACTACGACCGCATTGAGTCAATCACCTTAAGGGTTCAAGATGTAAAACTTATAAATTCTGTGTGTGCTTAATATAAGTAAAAAACATATTAAAATTAAAATATTTTAATACAATATATACATGAACGAAATATTAGTTTATAAAACTGTTGCATAATGGTACTCCTACTCGTGCGATTCTATAGAATGTCAAATCACACTTGTGCTCTAATGCCTAGAAATCTGCAGTTTTATACACTAATTGATTGAAGCTCATTCCTAAAAATCTCCAGAAGCTCAGTAAACATTTTAGATTATGTCCAGTATACCATCGCATTCGAGAAACGCCAAAGATCTTCGCAAATGAACAAAAATTAAACCACTCAATAATCTTAAAAGTTTATTTTTCTAAGGATTTAAATAATTCACAGACAAATAATGATAATTCTTTTTTTTCCTACATTAGTGTGCGATAGTAAGATATATAATTCACTCTTTTTCTGAATGCATAGTCTGGATTTTTTAGACATGAGTTTACATAAAAGTAATAGCAAAAACAGAAAAAAATAACTTCTATTTCACCAGTAAATAAAAATCTTAACAATACAAATTTAACTTAGCATAACGAACATTAATTAACATACAAAAAAAATATAAAGTATAAAATAATTACTTAACTGAATTGGAAAGTATAGCCCGCACACGAATAATGCTTATTCTAAAATATAAAGACCATAGAGTATACAATTGACAGTAGGTATAGAGCTCTTCAATCTAAATTTATCGATACTATAACCAAGTGTATAAATTGTGTATGTCGTGAAAATATTAAAATAATAAGACACAAAGTGGTTAGTTCACATTGATCGCGACTTTTGCGCAACTCAAAGGAATAATGACCTTTTCCGAATTAGTAGCTAGCAATTTCACGCATATTAGCATGTTGGTTTGATTTTAATGACACATTATTTTTCATTACTCGAAGTAAGATGCAGCCATAAAAATCTTATGTTAGTCCGCTTTAAATAAATTAAAGATTTGTTTTGATAACAATTAATACGTTTATTTTTTATGTCGCCGATATAGTAAATATTTTTGGCTATGCGGATATATTGATTAATCGCGAAAGTCTAGCGGTCAATGCGGACACAAAATCGCTTAGTCGCAACTTGAATGTGAACAAACACAATGCGCATACAAATTGGTGGCTCTTATATATAGTGTGCTATACCGTTGTGTAACTTTAACTGCAGAAGTAAATCTAATAATTACCCAGGCGATAGAAAACAAAGAAACCGACTATAGTACCTATTCTTTTTTCTCGTCCCACCACCACCGATATTTAACCAACTCATTTATTTCACTTACAAGGATATTGCGCGTCGTTTTTCTGTAGCTTTAAAAAACATACGGACATAATACTTTTATTTGATTCCAATGTATTCAATTCTAAATAGGTCTATGCATTAGCATATTACGGATTGTAATTTCGTGATAAAAAATATCGAATAAAAACCCCCCTTGCAAATACGAGCTTTACTTCAAACAGCTGCTTTCAAATATATTATCACATTGTGATAATATATTTTTTAAATAAAATGCGTGATTGAGTTAGATTTTGAGATCTCACGTACTTCCTTTATTTATTGGATATATTCACTTGTTTATACTGAAAGATCTTAAAAAGATATTTGCACAGTTCACTTGTTATTTTGGAAGTTGAAAAGCTTATAATTTTTATTTCATATAAGAGTCGTAGGTAATTTTATGATTTCGAATATGGTACTGAAAGTAATAAGCAAAGTGCATTATATACATTATTTACTAGTACAATTTAAAACTTACATAAATAAAAACATGGAATGTATTACATATCATAAATTAAAGTTGTAATTTTAGTTTCCAGTGCACTTATCGCAATGAAATAAAACTGAAAGTGATTCTAAAACATGATGGCGGTGAAAGTTTTTAAATAGATTTTTTAATATTTAATCTTTATCTAAATTTTATAGGACCCTATTTGTTTATATATTAATTTGTTAAACCTATTTAATGAGTAGGTAGATAAGTTCGATTTTAATTAGTTCTCTTTATAACCGACTTCATAATGAGGAGTGGAGTGGAGATGTATCTCATTTTCATATATGTAGGCCGCCAATGATAGCAATGTATTTTATTGGGCGGACAGATTTTTCTGTTTTTTATATATAGACTAGCAGTAGTTCCTGGCTACTGGATGCTGTGACTCAGTCTGATTTGATAGATTTTATACATACCGTATCCCATTGCCGTAAAAAAGTTATTATCTATGGGTTTCTTTTACATAAAACAGTTGGCGCTATATCTCTAAAAATGTTATAGTATAAAATGCGCGTATTCGAATGCAAGATTGTGTCAAATTTCAAAACGATATAAGCATTCCGGAGATTTAAGATTTTCAACTGGCTTCGGGGTGGTCCCATATACTTTTTGAGAAGAACTAATAAAAATGTATCTCCGGAGTTGGATGCTGAACTTCTCAAAGTACATATCACTTGCAATCAGTGCAAAAGTGTAGTTTCAACATTAAGTACTTCATAATAAGAAAGTATGTTTATACTTTCTTTGTTTCTTTCTTCTATTAAAGTTGCAAATTGAAGTCGGCTTAGTGTTTTAATAGCCTATTATAAATTTTAAGATTCAGCATTTATATTGAATTTAATTATATGCACTGAAAACTAATAAATTTTTAATTATTTCTTCATTTACGATACGCGACTCCGTCAATCATAATGGACAACTAAAAACTAATAAAGAAAAAAAATTAGCAATATTATAATTATTTTACTCTCTATCGTCTAGTAAATATACAATCTAAAAGATATGAGACTAGGACACACTAAATATTTGGTTACTTAACTACAAATTTGGAAGGATTTGTGCATATTTTTGGCGTAGATATATATTTCTTGAAATCATCATAACTGAGCAGGGCATGAAAGAAAAAAAAAAACAAGAGAATGGAAGCCAATGAATGGCACGGGTACACGCTTTGAGTCATATATGTAAGTACAATCTTAGCAGAAACACATTACTAATAGCCAATACAAGCGACCACACATTCGGTGTTGTTACATAATGTGTTTTAGGATGAAAACGTACTACCAATTGAATTCTGTCAAACATGGGTTTGCGTGGGGTCTAGCTGCGTGTTCCCCGTGGCTAAAGCATAATATTTGTACTTTAAAGGGAACTAGAAGGCACAGTATTAGGGGAATGTAAAAACAAATAATAATAGACTAGTAAAAAATAGTAAATAATAGGTAAGAAGGTAAAGCAATTTTAAATTAAAATCGATACAGAAAAATAACCTTGTTAACGTTTGGAATCAATTGAATAAGCGAATTGTAACAGAGCTAGTTTCAAATTAAGCCCGGCAATGAAGTTCCTTGTCAATGTGATCAAGAAGAAAGAACATCGAATACGAACGATTTATAACACCGATGCTGACAATAGAATGACAATACTTATTATTTATTATATTTTAATAAAACTTACACATAGATCGAATTATCCATAGAAATGACCAGATACTGTGTGCAACAATGTGTTTACTTGTGCATTGCATATATGCGTTTTGCGATATTATACTACTATTCTGATCTTTTCTGGTCGTTACCCACTATCCTAATTGTTTCCTTATTATTAAATAATAAAGTAAGATTGACTTTTGTTTATATTTGTGCAATAGATCCATTAATTATGCATCGATAGTTTTTTTTTTATATATAGAATATCCAAATAGTTTAAGAAACATTTATCTATAAGTGTGGACATAAAACTTATAGATAGTCGAATTGAGTCTTTATAATAATGTAAATTAAACGTTATCTTTCAAATATATTATTGTTAGTTGTTACTTGTCATCAAATAATCATATTATAATCATTTAATTTAAAATGGAGTGTCTTGAAAGTTATTTCTATTAAATTCGGGCGTGTATAGATTGATGCAAACAATACTATCGTGCGTTGATAAACATGTATCGATCGTGCTGCTTTTAGAACCGAGATTTAGGTTGATCGAAAGCAAAGACTGCAGATCAAACGTATCGCATACACATTTAGATCAGAGTTCGATTTGCGACAACATGGATATATTATGTATATGTCAGCGTTTCATATTTAGATCGGATATTTACGACCATGCAGTTTGCATTTCACACGAGCGCAAGCGGAACGATTTGAAAACCGTTGAGCTATGTCAACAACGAAAATCCATAGGAATTCAATTTGAATGTTTTCATACAATATCTTTCAAAAAAATGTTTGTATAGTAATAATGTTACTGGTAAGTATATTAAATACACATATTATGCCCTCTAAATATAAGACATAATAATAATGTTTTTTTTTTACTAAAGCTCTTTAAATAATTTAAATGTTAATTTTGATAAAACTCTATAGTAAAAGATGGAAATCAGTAAGTAAGTTATTCGTTAATTATAAGATCGTTGAATCGATAAGTGTTTTAAAGATTATTTTCATCGTTAATTAGCTTGCAATCGACTTAGTTACGCCGAAATAAATACCAAATATTTCAAAAATGTTTCATAGACGTAATTATTATTATACCTATGCGATAATCGAACCAGGCAACATAAATGCATAGATTATATAGCACAGAGAAACATTGAAATGGGGAGGGGGTTTGTTTGAGGTATTATAGAAAATAGGGATGTGAAGAGAAAAAGCGCCAATTTAAGGCGCCAACATTTTGGAAAGTTCCTCGTCCTGGAGGCAGCCCTTCAGAAATTCATCCTGTGTAAGCTGTCCATCGTTGTTTTCGTCCATTTTCGCAAAGATGTTCTTGGCGCGCTCTTCGGCAGAATCAGCGGGCCTGTTACTTGAGCAGGCACCCAGCATGTCGTAAATAGCCTGTAAAGTACGTATAGGGAGGCTTTGTATTTGTTCAACGCTGTACAGAATTTAGTTACCTACAATTTAATGTTAAAAGATAATCTCTTCGAAATTTGATAAACAACTCGGTTGCGTTTTTTTTAAACATTAATGTCACAATGTTCGCAATGGTCTTACCTGGACTATTTTAGTCATCTCCTGAATATCAATTACTCCGTTCCCATCAACGTCATACATACGGAAAGCCCATTTAAGCTTTTCTTCGGGAGTTCCGCTGGATGTCACATGGATAGCTTGGAGAAACTCCTAAAACAAAAAGCTCATTCGTGTATCGAACACGACAACTACCCAGTTGAGTTAGCGAGAGAAGCTTTTCGATCCCATCATGATCGTATAAAAAAGATTATTCCATAATATTAGTAAACAACAGTAATTTGTAGCTGAATATAGACAACCTCGCAGCATCGGCAAAACAATATTTATTCAAACACTTCGCAATAGCATGCGCAAACAATATGATTAAAACAACAGCCAGCGAACATTCGCATTGTTCGCGATTACATGCTGTAAAAATACATAAATTTTACATTTTGTAAATTTGATTCAGGCGCATAGTGTTACCTTAAAATCTATGTATCCATTCTTGTCCATATCGAATGTTCTGAAAACATGATCACAGAATTCGACTGCGTTACCAGATGGGAAAAACATCTTATACATGTCGACGAATTTGGCTGGCGTCAGCCTCCCGTTAGGGCAGTCTTGCTGCGAACACAAGATAAAAACAGTTAAAAGCCACACATTCCAAACAACCTAAATAAATCAATTAATGTGAAAATAACTAATTCTGTTCTAAGGAGTAAATCGCACCTAAAAGACGCATCAGTAATAAGACTTAGACATGAAGACACGCTAGCGTTTCACGAAACCTCTTGAACATATGATTTTTTATATAGTCTATACAATTCATAGCATCGATTGTAATCGGATGATCCTTGCCTTGACAATAAATATTTATTATGTAATAGAGTCAGCCTCTTGAGCGTAGCGTTTTGTGGTTGTTAAATACACGAGGAACTGTCCTAATTAATTAAATAATATAAACCTATTTATGACACTTGAAAATGAATACATGAAATCCGCTGATTTCTACCCTCGTAAAGCACAACTCAGTAGATATAGAGAAAATAAACGGAGCTTTGCAATATCATAGAACAAGAGCAGTCTGGATGCTAGATACACTTTGTGACGTGACGTGGGTATTACTGTATATTTGCTTCGTATGCATCCCACATGTTTCCAATTACGAATATCTACAATCACAAGCTCGATCGCATCGATGCCGTTTCTCTTAGGTAAGATTTACTACCTGGAACAGCGAATCAAATGTGTAGGTAGTAAGGACTTATGTATGACTTATGCTGACACTAAGCTTCTTAATTGAGGTTATGATTGAAGGATTGAACCAGAAATTCCACAAAATGAATCACATGAAGCTTAGCTATCTTTTTAGATAAATACCTTGAAGCCCTTGTACCACTCCTTGATGGTGGTCTCGTCGTAAGATGTATGAGTTTTGAGGAAGTCCATGTCCTCCTTGGTGAGCTTGTCTTTGCTGAAAAAGCAGCCCATTTTTCTGTAACAATAAGAAAATCTATGAACTTAAATATTGACATATATATTCCGACAATTACGCGAGTGATATAATATGTACACTTATTGGATATAATAATATCAAAATGCCAAGGTCTTCTTTCATGTAAGTGAATACTGTTCTTATGAAAAGAATAAAATTCTTAAACCGCAACTGTCATATAAAGGAGTAATAAATCGCAAGAGTAAGTTTAAAAGTACTTTTTCTTCATACCAGATGAGAGATATTATTTATGATTTGAGAAGAAGCGTAGATAAAAAGATTTATAATATTCTTTGGAAATGCGTTGACATTTCCGTTGTTTTTCCTAAAATAATACGTAACCGCTAAGTGAACTTTTACATTTTCCCTTTTTAGCAAATTCTGGTTGCCCGATTAAAAGAAACAACGAAAATGTTCATTTTCATAGTTGTTGTTTTTCATCAATAACTCAGAATTAAGTTGCGGTACAGGTAACTTTAACGTTTAGCCTGTGAAGAATTGAAATTCTATGCGTTAAGCAACTCTTTCTTTATAATAGGTTTGTCAACTATCTTTTCATGTAAGTGAATACTGTTCTTATGAAAAGAATAAAATTCTTAAACCGCAACTGTCATATAAAGGAGTAATAAATCGCAAGAGTAAGTTTAAAAGTACTTTTTCTTCATACCAGATGAGAGATATTATTTATGATTTGAGAAGAAGCGTAGATAAAAAGATTTATAATATTCTTTGGAAATGCGTTGACATTTCCGTTGTTTTAGCAGCTTTTATAATGGATAAGTAGGTAAGCAGATAGACGCCTGTCATGCGAGCCCGGTCGGTGTCGTTCGTTGTAAATTAGTACGTACCTTCATGAATATTATGAACGACATGCTACACTTTCAATTGTGTCTCTTAAGATTTGGAAAAAATAGACACAAATCGGATTAACTTTCAACAGAAAATGTCAAGTTCGAAATTTCGATATTAACCTCGTATTTTTATCAAATAGCAAATTATAATTTCGGCGCCTATAATTCCAAGGAGGATATGACTATTAATTTAACGTAAGTTATTAATAAGATTGATTTTTTTACAAATAGGATAGTATTGAATTCAAGGCGCCATTTAAGTGCTTTATGAGTTTGAAAACAATAAGAAACTTTAAGTTAACTATCTTGAGCATATATTTTTAATATTTAGTTAATATATATAAATTTATATTTATTAATATAAATAAATATAAATATAAATTTTAAATAGATAGAATTATTCACATATCAACCTCCTACTTTCTTGCATATATCGCTACTAAAAAAGATTGTATCAGTAAAACGGAACGCTCTGGTCTCGTAGTTAGTGTTTATTTCAATACAGGCATGGGCGGCTAAGGTATTTCATGTGACAAAGGATGGCAAAGCTTAGGGCGTGGAAATGTCACGGACGCAACGCCGATAGAGATAAAGGGAGGCGCGCGCCCTAGCGGCAATCGCCAGGGGCACCGGTCGTGTTCCCAATAAGTACTCTTAGTTCGATAGTGCTACATCTCGAAATTTCAGGTTTTTCCTCAACAATAGCGATGCTACATTATTATAGAGCAAAAGAGGTCACGAGGAAATTCAGCCTATCTTCATAATTTATGAAAATGAAATTTCCTAAAACAAAGCACGTTTTCGGTACGTTGGCAATGTGACTCAGTAGGACTTTATAAATCCGTTGTGCTCTGCCGTTACCATAAGACTTTCAATATATTTCGTCATAAGTGCATTACCGGAACGTTACAATTTAAAAATCGACCTAAAATAATACGTAACCGCTAAGTGAACTTTTACATTTTCCCTTTTTAGCAAATTCTGGTTGCCCGATTAAAAGAAACAACGAAAATGTTCATTTTCATAGTTGTTGTTTTTCATCAATAACTCAGAATTAAGTTGCGGTAGAGGTAACTTTAACGTTTAGCCTGTGAAGAATTGAAATTCATTTTTTAATTTTAAATTCGGATTTAGAACCGATTTACCCGACGTATATATAGGTCATATCAGCAGCAAGCAGAAGTATAACAGATTTGTAACAATGTTATTTTCTACGGCTTTTACATTAGTTTCCTACCTTACCTATACAGTTATCGACTACCTCGGTTGACCTAGACTGATAGACATTTGTAAGTAGCAGTAGGGCGATACAATGTAGATACAAGTTGCACTTATTAAGACAGATAATCTTAACTGTACCTAAAGTACCTAATTAAAAATTAAAATTGGCTCTATAGCAAGTTCATGCAATATCTCTTGGTGCTAATAAAAAAAGAAAAAAACAAAGGAACGAAAAATAATTCATTGAAAAATTAAATAAATAGACCCACGCACAGACAGTGGCGTGCATAGAGGGTATACAGATGATATAAAATGAACATCTCCAGTACACAGTTTTAAACAACTCTTACAATGCCTATCCTTACAATTTGTATAACTCATACGAGAGGATATCTTAATTTTGATAACATCTGCATACCCTGTGCATATCCTCTATGCACGCCACTGCGCACAGAAAATTGTATTAACTTTAATTAAAATAATTTTAGTGTTTTTTTAAATATTCTTTTTTATAATAGGAAGCGCTTAGCTGCGAATATGGCGAACAATGGAGCAGCCTAAGAAAAAGCACGCTTACATGGAAAATGTTTATTCAACTCTTTACGTTGTATGAAAACGGAAGCCGAGATGCATATCAGATTTTTGATCATACCAAATATTTATGATACACTATTTAATTTTAAAATGTATTACATCGAAAGTTACACATGGTAATGTGATAATCATAAACTGTAAAATTTACCAGTAAATAACGCAATAGATATTTCAGATATCAAATATCTGGAATCATATATTTGATAACTGAAATATCTGGAAACGAAATATGTTTTCATATTATCCGTAAACTATAATATTGCGCAACATTTTGCGAAACAGAACGGAATATATTTATGAATTCAAGAACGTATTTAATTACATGATCCAATATTCACGTTGGTGTTATCTATAGGAAAATAATACGTGGGTGTTCATGGACTTTTAGCAAAAAACAATGCCTTTTACAGTAAAATGAAAATATAGATATAAAATAAATATAGATGATTCTTTTACAGAGCAGCTTTTTCGGCTTCCATTTTCCATACAATCTATTCTTATAACGTGAGTACCTACAAATAAAGAGTGAAAAGACAGCTGTCTGTTCACTCTAGGTTTGTCCATATTGAAATAAATATTTTTATCAAGGTACCTACTATGTATTTCTCTAGTATTCTCTAGTCTTTTATACTATGGTTTCTTTCGTTTACAAATTACTTTCAAAAGACCAGTTTTATAATAATAAGTGATATCTAAAATAATCGCGTCATAAATAAGCCAACATATGAAAGGATATTGCACTAAGTCACGAAATCACGTTGCATAAAAGAGGCGAGGTAGATTTTGTTTGTTCATGTAAAATAGTACCAAATTGCAACGTCTATCATCAATTTTCTTTCGTCCACCCGTTAAGCTACCGGCCATCCCACGCCTCGCTAGCTTCAAAACGCCCAAGTTAGTAGCATCCTACTAACTTGCTGAATTCACCTTTTGTAACTCTAACCTAACATATAGGTACTGAGTATCTTAGCGAGTAACATTTTTAAGTTTTTCTTGTTACAGTATCTAAATTAAGCTAGAACAACGTAACTAGATTATTAATCAATAATTCTTTCCGTCTTTATTTATAAGCTTCATTACAAACTAAGTAAGTACTAGATTCTTTAAATTATTTTCTTTCAATTATTCATCGATCACAACGTTTGGGATAAAAACTGGTATATAAGACATACTTAATATGCGAGAGTTAATGTTAAAAGATGGATAAACTATGGAAAATCTAACAACTTTATATTTACTACAATCTATCAAGCCTTCTAGGACAAAAAGGGGCTGCGCTAAAACTGGTATGTATGATTTTCGGCATTTACACACAAGTCAGTAAGAATCAAATTATTACAGTAAGCTTCAAAATACTATAAAGCTAAATAAATATTAAGAATGTGAGTCGCTATACAAAGGAGGTAATTGTGTAATAATATTATGTATAAAGCAATACAACTGGACTTCAAGTCGGTGTCTGGAATTCGATAAAAGCATCACAAAAGACGGTGCGGTAGTTCAATATACAGCTACAAAGCCATCGAAATGGGAAAAGCTCACCTTTAAATCCATAATGCTTTTCGGTGGAAAAATGTTGGGACGACGCGACGACGCGACGCATTTAGTTTACTTTGACATTGTACTTTGAGATCGCACGATTTTACTTAGCCTACCTAAAGTTGTCAAATGCATGTCACCAATAAAATTCTAAAAACGATATCTTCGAAAATAAGATCGACTGTTTTTTACAAATTTATATTTTGGACTACCTTCAGTCAGTGAGAGAGATACCTACACTAATAAGAAAATAAAAAAAACGATAGCCAATAAAATTTTCTTTAACAATAGCGGACAAATCCCTAAGAGAAAGCTATAAAATGTTAGTGGTTTGTAGTATACCTGATTGGAAAATAAAATAGTTCGTTAAACTTTAATATTTTTAGAACGAAATGTTTTTTTTACATTTAGTTTACACACGATTGTTACAAACCCCAAATAATTTCTACTAATATTGAATGTTTTAATTGATATACTTTAATACCTTTTATGCGAATATAATATAATAACTATAATAACATAATTTAATAGTTCTGTAATTTTAGATAAGACGATAAGTGCTAGCAAAATGATAGTTAGGTACTTCAAAAGGAGAAGGCAAGATTATGTAAATTGAATTGTGCAATAGCTCAGAAAACTTGTGATAGGGATACGAACGGACATTTTAATTAAAATTGAAGCACGAGTAAACATTAAATCACAGGGGTAATAATTTACCTCTCTCTAAACTCTTTAGATTTAAAAGCTTGATTAAAGAATTTCTTATGAGATCGATTTAAACAATTCTTTAAAATTCAGAGAACTTAAAATCACTAACGAAAAACTTACGGATCATATTTTAGTTATAAATAACATATTTTAATGAAAATTATACTCATGTTTCCATGGATTTGAACAAAAAGAAACGATAACTAAAAAAAAATAAGTTTAGTTAGCATACTATCCGGTTGAATTTCATTCCACTGAATTCACTTAGAACTTAAATGAGTTTATGATAATATAATGAGTTTATTTTTAGTTATAAGGGAAAAAATGTTTTCTTTACCATCTACAACTAAGTATGGAGTTAATGTGACGATTTAAATAAAAAATATTGCTACTTACTACGTATAATACTGCGACATTATTAAAATACACCTAAGTAAGATACCTACTAAAGGCGTTATTTAATAAACCTGCGCTTCATGGTGAAGAGGAAATTCGATAAATTTACATCCGACCATCGACAGTCCTTCTAAATATGCCGCATCATCCTTCTTATTAGTAAATAAGGTATTTTTATACGAAAAAATGCTCCTCATTTGTTCACTTTAATATGTACTAGCATTTTGGCTACATTCTTTTCTAAAATCCGGAATATAGCTATATTTAAAACTCGTTTATGAATATAGAGATATTGTGTTCAAAAATATTTATAGAACGGAAAGAAAAATTCAGTTTATTTACTTAATATACTTTTTCTATTCGTGTAGGTACAGTGGACTGCAGATTATTTAACCTAAAACTAAGTTGGTAAGTATCTTTCAATCAATAGCCTATAACATACCACTGCTGAACAAAAGGCTTCTACTAACGGGTGGGTTTGCCCATAATCACCCGCTGGGCCGACGGCTTATTGAAAGTAGTAAATAGTAGAAGTACCCAATGGTCTGAAAATTAGAAATGCGATTTCGTAGTTACCACAACATTGACAGAAAGACACACAAAGCGATAAAACTAATAACCGCCCTTAGACGTCGGTAAGAAATAGGTGACTATAGGTACTACCAAACAAATTGCCGTAAAGAGCCAAGCTAACTTTATTTTCGTTTAAACCGGATTATGAATGAAAATAAAATTAGCTCTGCAAAGCACGTTGCTCGTTGACGGTGTAGCCGTGTCCATTTTATCTAGTTAGGTACTGTAAAACGTAAACTTTGTGTCTCCTCCTCCGAACTAAGTTCGCATAAATACATATTATAGGATATAGATTTATGAATTCTTTAATAAAGTCTGTTAGACCATTTTGAAATAAGCGATTGCATGTGGACACAGATTTTTATTTATTGCAATCAAATAATTTATATGGCTTTCATCCGTGATAACATTAAAAAAGCGAAAGTATGTCTATTTCTGTGTTTTTGTTACCTATGTTCGGCTCAATCGTTGAACCGATGCGAACGGTGCATACTACTACTGACATCCTTTTTTATACGCAGAGTTTTTAACAGCATTTATTTAAACATTGCTTTTATGAATTAGATGTAGGTATATTATTACAAACTTGAGCTATGTATCTGCTTGTGACCTGATAATATGGAACTAATTATGAGGTTCCGCTGAAGATAGACGTATGCGGCCCAGTGTTTTCTTCAGAATTTACAGCTTGCCAGTAAGCAATAAGTTTAGAGACATTGAGCTTTAGTTCTTTCCGAATGTAACCCCCCTTTTTCCCATGATAAAAGTCAGTTTTGGTCACTCTCAAACTAATAAGCAATGTTTGTGATAAAATAAAGTCAAAACGTAACATTATTGCTGCGTAAAAGAAAACAAACCCAGCAAGCCAACTCAACACTATCGTATGACACACAAACACATATACATACACACATAAATAAACTCAGACACACATACATACACACACACACGCACATACGCACACACATACACATACATACACTCACAAACACATCCAGGCGCGCTCGCACATACACGCACGCGCACACACACACACTCACAGTTACCACCCTCGAGAGGATTATACAGTCTTTCCTATGAATCCCTATCACGGCCTATATTCGCAGCCCTTTGAACTATTTGTAACGAAATACATTCCTTACAGCGCCAATGTTTGATACAGCTAAGCGGACACGCACACTAATTGACGTCACATAATATAGCGAAGCGTGATGGTTTATTTTAAGACGTTTTTTTTCAAACCTGGAGGTGATTTATATATATTCGAACATAGATAGTTGCGATACGCCGAAATAGTTTTAACGAGAGATCTGAAGGCAAGAATCTACTATTAAAATGAAATAAGCAATACGTCAGCGAAGCAAAACGTGCCGTTGCATATTTAATCAAACATTTGCATTTCATATTTGTCAGTGAAGACGCTTTCAAACACATCATGTATAAACTAAGATACCGATGTTAGAGCTGAAGCAGTTTGCATTGCGATGATATTTATTTCTTATTTATTTTCGTACTGTAACTTTAGAACTTTTAATAATAATTCATGACTGCAAAAAGTTACATATAAAATGTATAGTATAATATATCAGCAAAATACAATGCTGGTTAACTAAATGAAAAAAAAGGGGTCGTGAAATACCGATACGCTAATATTATCATTGGAAAACTATTTTTAAATTAAAGCAAACATATTTGTTTTCTATTTCTTTCAAGGTATCTTAGTATTTCTGAGGCTGTAAGTAGAATTTCCTCGTAGCCTTCATGAATTTTTTTGTGTAATTTCAGTCAAAAGTGTTACCTCAAATGCTATCATATTTATCAGACTTCATCATATAAAAAATATAAAATAATACATAGATATTTTTTATGGAAACGCCCTGCCTATACCTTCTAAAGAGTAATTCACCAAACCGATCATGAATAAATTCGGCATTCAAAAGAGCAAAGATTGCCTTGTAACGCAGGAAAAAACCTTAATCTTGAGGCAAATCGGACAATTTTTTTTTAAGTATTCAAAAAGTATTCAACATCTAGGAAAACTTGATTTTCGAATTAAATAACGCTTATTTCAACTGAAAAAACGGCGAAATATAGACATAAATATCTAATTGACCTTATAAAAAAAATTTACCTTATAAAAACATATTATAAAACAAAGTCCCCCTTTGCATAAGTAAGCTCAAAAACTACCGATACCATACGATACTATAAGGTTTCATGCAGAGTGATTCTTGAGGAAGGTTTCAGTATAATATGATTCGTCAGTTTAGTATATAACGATGATTGTTAAAGATGTTGGAAAAAATCATATAGACTGAAGCTTTACTGACGTGCGCTGCGAAAATTAATAACGATACATGAAAATAATGTACTACATGTTTAAGGTACCTGATCATCATTGCTGCCAAAAAAGTCCACGACCATATATGTCATAGTTAGAATTAAGTCACAATACAATACAATAAATACCAATTTTGTTCAAACTTTTCAATCAGAATACTGGTAAAATCGAAAGAAGACAACATTCCTATAATGATATTAATAGTTATAAAAATAATTAAAATTATAATTAACATTAATGATGTACCTGTAACATACTCATTTAATTATTCAAATTGGATCTATCGTTTAGAAGTTACGACGGGTATAAAAATGCTAAAAGTATGAAAAATGCCGCGGTGTAAGCCAATCGGCAGGGTGATCACAAAACAGGATTGCGACATGCGTAAATCTTGCAATCTTTGCTGTAAATTACGTAATTTTTGTATTTTTGTATGCAAAAGTGACGTTAAATAGAAATGATCGCGTGATTTACGCCTGTCGCTAACCGGGCGTGAGATACGTAATCACCCTGCGGACCAATGGCAATTGGAAGTCCATTAAATACAATTGAATTGTAATGCATTAAGATATTATAAATTAGAAAGATTTTTGTTTGTTTAATTTTTTTACGAACAGAAAGCTTTTACAAATAAATTGGAGATCGTTAAGAAAATGGCTATAATGTAGTAAAAAATGCTAACGCAGTAAAAGTGCTATAATGTAATCTTAAAGTAGCATAGTTTTGACGATTAAATTCGGTATTTGGCGTACGCTGAGAAAACTATTGATGGTACATAAATGTTATGAACCACATGATTAAAGTAGGTACCTACTCATTATTATCCAGAAACAAACTCCGGGAAAACTGACGGACGAAGTCGCAGGCAATAGTTAGTTAATGAATAAAATTGTGGTAGGTAGGTACGTGCCCCTTTTTCATTAAACTCATTAGATACAATGTTTTGCAATCTTGTTTGCAACAATGTTTACCATCAGTGAGAGCACATGAATTCAATAGAGAATTTCGCATCCGATTATGGATAGTAATAGCAACTTTATTGACAGTTCGCACACGTACAGAGCGAAGGTTCGCGGCCGCCATTTTTAGTTTGAGGTCGGTCATGCACACTAATGCCAGTCACGTCGCAGTCGGGTGGCTCTTACAATTTCATGAATATCCGCCATTATTGCTGCAATTAGTAGTCATTTGAGCTTCGTGATGAGACAATTCTAGTTGAAACAGAAGGTTTATTTAAAGGTCAATGTATATTTGCAAATAATTGTGATTTGTATGTTCAACAAGTGTAACACAACTGTGTTGAATGTTAAGAACTCTTAAAAATTACTCTGATTCTTCATTCTGTATTAAATTGAAAAGTAAAAGTATTTATTATGTAGGAGTATTAAATTTGCCCTAACAAAAGCATTTCGTGTATTGTTTCAATATAGGTTCCAGAAATATTGCAATTCCCGTCGTTTATTTTAGGAATAAGGAGATAAAATAGAGTGACATGTCAAGCATGTTTTATGACAATACAAAACTAGCAGGGCACCACTAAGTTAAAATACTAATGTAAAAGGTTCCGCAGACAGTGGCGTAATTAAATTTTCTCATTACTGTAAGTTTTAAATTAAAAATATTAAAATTTTCTACTATAGAAAATACTGAAGTTTATCTGGGTGCATTTTCTTTTTGTATTTATTTATGTAAATATAAACGACACTGAAATGTTGCTGCACTTAATAATAAGAATTAGAAATCGCTTATTGATCTGTCTGTCTGGAATATTGACAAAACGGTGTTTTGCAGAAAGTTTGTTTCAATGGAAAACATTTTAGACCTACAATTTGTTTTAGTAGAGTACAGTGTTTATAATCATCATCATCATATCAACCCATTACCGGCCCACTACTGGGTACGGGTCTCCTCCCACAATGAGAAGGGGTTAAGGCCGTAGTCCCCCACGCTGGCCCAGTGCGGATTGGTGAACTTCGCACACAATTGAGAACATTATGGAGAACTCTTAGGCATGCAGGTTTCCTTACGATGTTTTCCTTCACAGTTGCAGCAAGTAATATTTTAATTATTTAAAACGCACATAACTTTGAAAAGTTAATGGTGAGTCCTGGGATTCGAATTTGGCCTCCCGAAAATAAAGTGGGATCCTACCTACTGGGCTATCACCGCTTGAGAGTACAATCATATAAAATTTGATGAATAAAATTGAAGAAAATGAGTACAATTATAAAAAAATATCCTGTAATTGAAGTAATTAATAAAATGTATTAATGAATGAATTAATCAAAAATTTAAAATAATACACTACACCTGCAAAACATTGGTTATATATATTAGATGGCATTATATGCTAAAATAATTTCCTTACAATGCGAGATTATAAGACCAGAAGATGCAATTACGTTCAGCACACATTCCTAGAAGTCTTCTTCATGACTTTGTGATTTTTGTCCGTGTATCTCTTTCTATATGTATTCTTGCAATCGCGGAGCAAATCTAGGGACTGGTATAAATATGAGATACCGTATACGAAGCGCGACGCCAGGAAGGTGAGTACATAATCAATAAAAGTGACTGTAGTATTATACGTATGGAGTTATTTGTTCGAGTAAGTTAGGGCAGCTGTGACAGTAAGATGAGTTATGATTTAAAGGTAATATTATTTAGTATTTCATGGGGCAGACTTGATTAAGACCAAAATCCCAATACCAAACATTTTAGATTGTATTAGGCTTGAACATATTAGCTTGATGCAAAGATCGCAACAAGCGTTTTTAAAACCGGTTTTAGAAATCGGAAACATGTTTCAAAAGGAAATATTGATGTTCCTGTTCTTATTCGAGATCTACTTTACGTTTTCATCGAAGTGTATGCTTATCATTGTCACGAGTCATATTTGTTATGTATAGAGCAGACTAATGTCATGACTAAAGGATGGTTACAATTCACAATCACAATCCTCTTCTTAAACAAGTCTAGAGTCTAAATCAGAACAAATCGAAAACGATTTGCCAAAGATGAATGAATAAACTTAGCTATACGTAGTAGGCTGAAATTCGGTCACGTCTTTCGGTGGATCGATGTACCTATTTTAACCCCCTTATTAATAAACGTTGCGTAACGTCAGAAAAGTTACGCAGTGTTTTGTCAGAATTCAACTGACGGCACCTTCTTAACGTCAGAGCGTGACAAAGGACTGCGTAGCTACTTCGACGCTACACCTCGTATATTAATAAGGGGGTAAGCTTCTAAATTAATGGCGTGGAGACTGCCAAAGCATACCAGAGTGTCGGCAAACCCACAACTAGCTGCTAGCATCAATTGATAACCGTAGATAAAAAGTTGTCGCAAATTATAAGTAGCAATTTCTAAGGGATGAATATTGTCTTGCGATGCTTATGATAATGAGCAGTCGTAGTTATGAAATAGTAGGTAGCTTCGGCACGCTACGTACTTTGATCAGCCAGAATTTGTAGTGCGATTAATTGTATACGTTTAAGTACATACAAAGTTTTACCTATCCGCATGATACATCTTTGCGCTGTTACAATATATTTAATAAGTAAACATCAAACTAGATTTAAAGTAATTTGAGGGGACAATGCCTATACAAAGTTACTAAGTTTTTTATTTTATATCTAGCGATGTTCCTTCGGGTTATTTATATTTTCTTTTTTTTAAACCATTAGGCAAAAATTATATCAAAAAAAAGTTCAAATCAAATCTTTTTTGCCATTTCTTAGGTTTTGCGGGATCACAGCATGGTAATTGATTTTATAATTCAAGTATGTTATCTTGAATTTATTGAAAAAATACAATATTCCAAGCAACTAATACTAAGTAGGTACTTATATATAAAATTGGTTTGTATTATTATCGTAAACCGTATTTTGACACTGTTAAAGATTCAGTGACTATTATGAAGATCATTAGCATAATAATTATTCCGCTCTTTGACAAAGTGCTTGAATAGCGACAATACAATTTGCCAAAAAAAAAATACAATTTGCATATGGCAAATTGCATATGAAAACATGAAGTTCTTAACAACACCAGAGTTTTATTGCAGATTTTGGAAAAAAAAAAATTGTAGCAAAAAGTTAAATTATAGATTTGTGGATGGTTCTCTTCACGTGTGTTAAAATATGTAACTTCGTGCCAAACTTTAAGATTTGTAGATCACTGGAAATAGTTTAGGTTTTGTGTGTTTTTTTTGGTTTTGTTTTGATGTGTCAGTGAGTGCAGGACTGAGATTGAAATAAAAAAGGTTACGTGAAGAAATACGCTACACACACGCTACCCGTCACAGTGGCGCCAATGTGGGGCGCATACCCACTATCAATTTTATACAAAAACTAGAAGCGCCGGCGTAGCGCCACTATCGTGACGCAAGCACCTTATTTTTGCATAGTGAGGTAACACATACTTCTTTATTGTTTATTTTATTAACCTACATGAATAGAGATCAACTTTTCTTATCTGTTTATTGAGAAATATAAAATCTACAGAATTACTGTATTGTAGGGTGATTGATGAAAAATGTGCATTTTGGTCTTTTCATCCTCCCGCTGCAATAAAATCAATAAGATTAATGCTTCTTCGTCGTAATCCGTAGAGAAACTTAATTTATGGAATTTATTAAGGATAGAATTGACGAAATCATAAATGAAATATTATTTAGTTAAATTGAAATATATGAGGGCTGCGTTAGTTTAATCTCAATAAGATAGATAGATCACATCGATGGCGGGGCATTTAAACTCCTTTTATTTTTTTCTTTTTTTTTTTCCAAATTAATCTTGCGGTAGGTACACAACCAAGCTAAACGCGTATTTTAAAACCATCGCGTATAATATTATATATATCAAACATTATAAGAATTCATTGTTTTGTTGGTCGATTTATTAACATCTATTATCTCTTCTACAGGTATATGTTTTACGTGAAAAATAAGAACTCACGAATAGGAAGACAATTTTCATTCGTTTGTTAATGAAATAGTCAATGTGTCCGTACTTAGCGCCCAAAAAAACAATACAGTTTCTAGTTTTCCTTTAATAGTTCAATAGAATTATAGTCCATTTAACATCAACCTACAACCCAAAATTAACGCAGATGAAACCGAAGAACAAAGCTAGTGTGGAAGTAAGACTGAGGGATTTCATAAAGAATGTTTAAGCTACGAGTAGTTTAGAACGTGCTCTCATATTCATACTCTCTCGATTTATTGCAGCTTGAAATTCCAACAAAAGAGTTTTTAAAATTCTGATGTGGGTTTGTGCTGTGATGAGCAAGCGCTGCGGAGCAGTGACGTTTATTATCCTCACGTCAATGCGGTTACGTTATAGAAAATGGAGTACTCCAGCGGGAAACCGAGCATTGATAAAGGTAGATTCACGCTATTCAACTCCCAAAAGGTGTATTTTTTTTTCGTGGATGTTTGGCACCCTACGGATAACGAGGTGCCACCCAGCGATTAAGTGTTCCGGTGGTTTGATGCCGCATATAAAAGATTTAGGGTCATAGGTTTGATAAATCTAACCGATTAGCCCACTACCATTTTAGACTGTTTTTTGGTTGACGATGACTACAAATTAGAGCTTGTCTTAGGACCATACTAATCTACTATTCATAGCATTCGTGCATACCGCGAGAAATCGTTAAATGTTATACTGAGCCGGGCTAGGACAGAAATTACTGACTTTCACGGCACGCCCTTACACGTGCATGGTGTAGTGTGAATCATCCCTATTTCATTGTTAAAAATATCCATCACCCAGTATAGGCAACTAAACACGCTGAAAGAAATAAAACAAGTTTAAAAGTGATCATAGTGCGAGCATAAAGGGCCTTTGTGACAAGTTGTGTAAGATACTTTAAGATTTTAATTTTAAAAGTACGGTGTTTTTTTTGTTAGCTAATCGTATCTGCAGCGGGGAGCAATGGAAAAATGGAATTTTCAATGTTTTCCTAAGTTTGTTCAACAAGTAGTTGGTATTTATTATAAAAAGGATACTAAGGAGTATATCTCTATTTCATGAAAATCTTTCTGCCTCGGTGGTATTTTTTATAGTGTAGTGTTATAATATTCTCTTTATTTTATTGTCATTTAATTTTTTTGGTTTACTTACAAACGCTTACTAATGACATCCTTTACTTTTTATTTTAAATATATTATTTAAGTTTAATGTTTTCATAACATGAAACTATATAATAGGTTACAGTAATATCATAAACAAGTACAAATAAAGTTGAGAACAATATAAAATAACACCAAATAATGAAAATAAAAAGTTACGTGAACTAAATACGTGATTACAAAAAACTAAAACGAGGAAACAGCAAGTAAGGCACAAGTGGCCCATGATAAAAATATATATTAATATATAGCATTTATATATATTTAAGCTTATGAATAAAGCTCTATAGGTCTGATACCCTAATAATGAAATTTTAAATCTACGTAACTATCTTCTTCGTCGTGGTGGTTAAAAGTGTACCGCTTATACGTATAGGTAACTCACAAAGTTTTAAAAAGTTTGAAATTAAAAATTGTATTTTAAAAGCTAATTCATTCGAGAAAGACTTTTCTACTGAAATGTTGGTGCCCGAAGACCCATTGCAAAGATTTTGAAATTTCAATGTTGGCTAGTTTTTTGTCGGAGCCGACAATTGTCGACGTTTATGCTGGAAATTTTAATTTAACAGTAACATAAATATATTGCCCGAATATTTCGTTCTCCGTAGAACAAAGACATTTCTTAAGGAATCTTGTGTTAAAACCCTCACTCCCCCCAGGGTGGGGGACATACAGCCTGACTGGGAACGAAAAAATAAAAGGAAAGCTTTTGTCGAGCGCCGAAGAATATAAGAGGCTTCCTATGAAGTAGCAATTTCTGACCTGTTGGATCAAGACTGTCAAAAGTGTTTTCAAAATTGGTTTACACTAATAGAACTTTGTATAAAGCATGATGGAAAATAATTTAAAATGTAAAATAAGTACTTATACGATGAACAAATATTCTGTGTCTCCAAATTTATGACGTGACCGACGTACCCCACTAAATTTGCCATATAGGCTATAATGATTAGTTTTACATCACTTATAATATAGACGTAGGTTTACTGTGTAATTAGAACTTATAGGTAGTTAATTCGTGAGATGCTCACTTTAGTACAACACTGAAATATTATGCTGATATGATGTTTAATTTAATGATAACCCGTAACAAGGCTTCTTCCAGGATCACGGAATCCAACATAACTTTATTTTTTAGTAAGCTAGTGTAGATATCTACATCAATGTGAAGCATGGAAAAAGTATGTAATATTCATAAGAGCTTTTAAAATATTTCAACTTCACTTTAAGGTTATCTAATATAAGCCCACAGGAGATGCATCGATTTAAAGCCTGCCAAAACAAAGCGAGGGCCTAAAATCAACAGTTTTCTATTATGTCGGTTAAAAATACACGAGTGTAGGTAGCACTTTTCACCCGATATTTTCAACCTATTCACCTAATCCAAAGAAAACTACTTTCAAAATAGATTCAAACAATATAAATAGACTGCAGGGTCGATACATATGTGACTGAAAGGTTACCTTTGTTAGTATAGCACGAAATTGCTGTTATCACAATTTCCAACCGAATCAAATTGACCAAATATTCATACCTACTCCGCTTACGAATGCCAGAATAATGATATAAATGTTCACACCAATGTGTGATTTTTGTCATCTGTTTTATATTTAAACTCTGCAAACCACCAGCAACGCATTTTAATACCTTATTACTAGCCTTATATTATCCATAAAACATATATATAAGGTGACTTAATAACTACACATTTAAAATAATCGACCAAAGGGCACTGAAATGAAAAATCTAGCTTTACTCGATCGAAATAATTAAATTTGCTCAATGGTCACAGAATCAATCACGAAGATTAAATGGACAAATGTCTGGTTAACCACACTTTGTACAGTTATATTATTTATTTGAGATCAGGTGAAATTCAATCGACAGAAAATCCAATGTTTTCACTTCTGTTTGAACAAGGTTGCTTTTGTACGTAGGCTTAGTATATTACAACAAAATTGAATTAAAAAAAAAACAAACACAATCTACTTGGATTTGTTGCATTGTTTGCAGTTGAAAGTGTACCTGCCAATTATTTACTATAGTAAATTGCACCGATTGGTAAACATTTTCATCAAATGAAAATATAACAGAAACGGCTCAAGCGATACTAAGCACATCAGAAAATTGTATCAGCAATATCGTCAGTCTAGAACCAATTTCCTAAGGAAGGCGTTTAATAAACTTTTAAATATATAGTAAATAGAGTCGTTGAGGATAAGTTACTTTTGTTGCCGTATCGAACCTCAAAGGTAAGCAAAACAACAAGTGCAAACCCAAATTGTAACATTAATAACTATTATAACATTCCCATCACAGCTGATAAACGACTACGACACCGGGATCTTTGCATCATTCGAGTCCATGTAGGACTCTGAGGTGCATCGATAATGCAGTCGTATTTGTCTTATTTATATCAAAATGCCCACCAACTCAATGTCATGAACATTAGTTGTTAATCAAATACAATTTACTTTACCCCATTTATAAATGTACTGTAACACAGCTTATAAAGCTTTAATTAAGTATTGAAACTAAAATATTTACATGTAAACAAAATCACTGTGTGCTGAGTGCGAGATTTTTTATCAACTCGATCGCGTAAAAGTTAACCAAGATTTGTATGGCGTTGAAAGAACGCCATCTAGGGACCATAGATGGCGCTCTTTCGACGCCATACAAATCATGGTTAACTTTTACGCGATCGAATAGATGGAAACTTTTTGAGGCTTTTTTTTTTTTTGACTTTTTTTGTTGGAAACGTTAATAAAACCAGCTCATTGCTTTTTAAGCGATTATATTAATACGAATGGCTCTTTGTAGTCGACTGGAAACCTAAGCTTAAATTACCTACTTTTTAGTTGTCTTGTTTTGAAAATAAATCTTCCTGCTACTCAATAAAAGCCAGTTGCCAAGCTGGTTGAACTTTGAAAATCGTTATACACGATGAATAAACAGTGAACTTGCAAAAGATTCGATCTATGTAGTATGTATTACAAATTTAACCACCTTGGTTCACCGCTTAATCGAATGGAAGCGAGGTAGGAAACAACGAGTCGAGTTAGTTACAGACGCCTACGAATAATTCAATAATAGCTAGTATTCTGGACTAGTACAATGGGGACTACTATAGTAGCCCTTTCTGAGAACAACGCATCAAAACAACTGACATGTTAACACTTAAATGGAATTTCTGTGTTCCTGATGTTTGGTTAACGTAAGGCACCTATTACATTGTTATAAGGTAGGAAATAATACTAAAATATTCAATTTTTAAATAACATATACTGATTGTAAGTAATAGCTTTTTATCATTGAATATGTCGTGATAATACTGCAGCGCGAACTACATCGCTGTGACGTATAACATGACACATTTTAGTAGGAATCATTAATACTTACTTACCTACAGAGTACCGTGAGACATAAAATATATTAATAGGTACCATCGCCAAATTTCACGGCGGCCGTCAAAGGAAACCTTTTAACGTTTTGTCGCCATCTTTGAGCGCTAAGCACACCAAATCAAACAAAATGTATTATGAACAAGCGATTCCCGGCGTATTCGTGTCGTGCCAGTCTCCAGCTAATTATAAATGCCAAATTACTTCAAGATCTCGTCAAGGGTTAAAAGTATGTAGATAGCTAGGTAGGTACGTTAACAGACTGAGAAAAGATGTTTATGAATTTAAAATTAATCCCTTTGGTTTACCTTGATATAAAACATATTTTGCAGATGTACTTATTTTCATTCTAGTAGAAACTTCAACCTCGTTGCATCCTTCTTATGGACCGTTTTAGTTATATAAAATGTTTATTACTATAAAATAAAGTGTATATTGCTTGTAAAATGTGCTTGTAATCACATGTGTTTTATTACTCGACACTTTTAATTTCAAAAATTAAAAAACATATATAATATGTTTTTTTGATATACACAGCAAAAAATAACTTAACAAATTTTTAACATGGCCCCTCCTTTTACGAGCGTTTCAGTGAAAAGTAAACCTTTTATGAAACTGACATATTTCACGAATAACTTCCGTTTAATGACACTGTGTTAATAGTAAGTTTTAAGTCGAACATCTTAAGCGCAATAAGCTCGTTATCCAGTATTAACTGAACCGTAGTGTCCGATTAAGGACGGCAAGAGTTGAAACGTACGTAATTACAGTAACTAACAAGCTGACATCGACCCGAGGCATGTATGTGTTACCAACACAATTATAGTCACCACACCCACGGCTGTCTACATGCAGCTAAATTTCAACCCGGTTTAGGTCCATTTACAATTTGATCTTGCACCTTTGCATACGATAATGGCAAAGAAGTAGATGACATGCATCGTCTGTCTAAGTATATAATGTACTGATTTGGCTAAGTTGTGTTAAACTATCTTCAAAATAAATTAATACCCCATCATTATCATCCCATTTTGGGCCCACTACAGGGCGCGGCTCTACCAGAATGAAAAGGGTGTAGGCCGTGGCCAGAAGGGCGTTAATTTTTATATTGCAACTGCAAATACGCGTAATACTTAAAGCAATACGATGAAAAATGTAAAATAACCCTAGTATACCTATACAGAAGTACCCAGACGAATCAAAACTTGAAAGCAATTTTCTCCGTAAGAAAATGTTATTGCAGTAAACATAACAATTTAGTAATCATATCTTGTCAATATTCGTATACAATGTAAGCATGGAAGTTCACGTTTTTTATTTGAAAAATAACAATTTCTCTGGTTCCTGAACTAGCTTTGATTCCGGCTACGCCCGCGTTTATATCATTCATCATCATCATATCAACCCATTTCTTGCCTACTACGCCAGGCACCCACAATGAGAAGGGTTCAAGCCGTAGTCACGCACACGCTTTTGAGAACATTATTGAGGACTCCCAGGCATGCTGGTTACCTCTCGATATTTTCTTTCACCGTTAAAGCAAGTGATATTTAATGGCTTAAAACGCACATAACTCAGTAAAGTAAGAGGTGCGTGGCAGAATTTGAAGTCTGCCTCTCAAAAATCTAAGCCGAAGTAAAACCCACTAAGCTATCATCGCTTCATGTATTTTATTACTAATGTATAAATGCGGCTGCGCGAAGAAAGGCAACAACAGGAAATCAGCAAACTCTTTTATAGTTTTAATAAATGTTTACAACATAATAACTTTATTTTGTCTCTACATAAGTAGGTGACGAACAATTTTCCTTTAAATCCGACTGATGTTAATACAACCGTGACAGACAATTGAATAAATTAACGTAACCGTGTTGCAACTGTGAGAGCACTAACGAGAGCAGAATGATAATCAAATTGCCGACTCACAATATAATAATGAGGGCATTGAGATTTTATTACTAATAATTTTCATAACTATTCATATTGGTAATATACCGAACACCGTTTTAATTTAGACTAGCGTTTCAGGATGATAATTATTTAATTATACCTCACCTCTGACCTCTCATCATATGACAACTAATACACGTACAAAAAACCTACAACGGTCAGGTTAATCTCTAAAAGACTCAAGTGTGGATTATTTTATTAAAATAATTTACTCAATAATAATACAAAGTAATGAAAAAAATTACAACTTCTAATATTTCATAGATTATAACAAGACAAAACAAAACGAGCATTTAAGGTGCAAATATCAACTCATTGTCTATGCGAACCTGTTCAATTGCCTACCTACTTATTTACAATATTTTATAAATACTACGTTATTATGTTAAACCTCAATTTGGCAAACTTAACTAGCGACGCCACGCCACTTTCCTAGCCTTTAAATTAATAAACCTTTTATAATTTTCTCATACAAACGTTCATACGCTGTTCTTCAAAAATACCCAAAATATTATTAAGTAGATATCAACGTCAGAAATGCTACAACTAAAGAAAAAGCGACTGGGAAACCGGACAAAGTTGTCAATTTATAGATCGAAACTTGGCAGCGGAGTATCTAAGTTTCCTTCCTCTGCAACGACAAACTGCCACTGTCTGCAATGACAAATATGCCGATTGAATTCGACAACAAATGTATATGGCGGCGAAGATTGTGAAGGCACATACTACATTTAGGTATTTTAGTAAAGTTTCGTAACCAAAACTTTGAAAAGCTTTTTTTTAAAACCCTTGTGGGTTTATTAAATACGGGCCTCAAAGTCTAAGTCACTTTCAGCGTTCAATAGACCTAAATGATTGCAATTGTTTCCATTTAAGTCAAGGTCACATCACCAAAGACAAACATTATTTTTTTTGTGTGCGTACTCCGGACCTATCGTTTATCTTTAGTACGCATACGATATGTTCTGACGCATCCACATGTTTTTGGCTTTTCGTCTAACACCAAACTTTATACTTTCGGCATAAATGTTTTTGTCGTTAAATTATTGTTTTGTGCCAGATTCACCATATTCACAAGAGTGTTCCATATATTATATCACACAGCAAACTCTTGTGTTATAGAGAATCGTTTGACACGCCATTTATCTAAGTAAGCGCAATAGTAGAAACAAAAAGGTGGAACATATATAAATAAATTTTCAAACACTATATACTCACGTAAAAACAAAAACAAACCGAGACCCTCGCATGAACAGGAAATGGGTTACCTAGCTGAGTAAACGTTGAGGCAATCCAGCTCTCGACAAAAGTGAGAACTTACAAGGACGTTTTGCTCTAGAGCAATTTAATAATTTTCTTAATTAATTAAATAATAATAATTTTCCTACGCGTACGCAATTTAGAGCTTCTTGAATTGAATTCTTCAATTTGCGAAGACTATGCAACTTTTTACTCAGAGATAGAACATCGATAAAACATCACGCTAGTCACCATATTTAATAATAAAATGTATCATTTACTATGTGAGAAACGAAATAAACGGTTTTTATTTTATTTTCATGGCTCTTCATCATCATCATTATCAAACCAATACCGGCCCATTTACAGTGCAAGAGTGATCTCCCAAAACGTTAAGAAAGGCGGTTTAGACTGCTAGTCAAGCTGACAAAAGGTCACACGCGTTTGAGAACATTATGGAAATCTCTCAGACATGCAGGTTTTGCATAGTCATATAGAAAAATATCAATAGAAATGAATAACATAAAATACGTTCACTACTATTATTGCATACTAAAGATATTTTGTTTAAATAAAGGCGACTTTAATAACACCTATCTATTACGCTAACAATGTCGCCAAGCTTTTCTAGAATGATATCGAGTTTAAAAGTAACTTTAAGATTCTCGTTCGAATTCCAACACCGACCTATTAGAAGGGACTACTTACCCTAGCCTCGGAACACAAAGTAGCTTGTACAGCCCGATTACATTCCACCGGTGATTGGAGCTTAGCTTCGTAATAGTGAGGATAGAAGAGACAGTGTGAAAAAGAATAATTGCGCCGTACTTGGCTTGGTTAATTGCAAACGCTCTGTGCATTAAAATGGCACTTGAAGCGGCAGGGTTACTTTTTGCCGTATTATTTTATGCCTCTTAGTCGGAAAAACACTTTTGCACCTCAGTAAGTGAGAAACTGGGTAAGAATAAAACCTTTTACAAGCGAGATAAAATATCAGCACACGCTAAAAATAGCTTCATAAGAATGTGCAACAAATTGTGATCATCTTCCTCAGCCTTTTTTCTAATTTCCATTGCTGAACACCGGCTCTTGTAGTACGTATTAAATTTAGTATGGTATGGTAACAATGCCAGGTTCGCAGTATGTAACTATTATCACATGTTGGTATTATATACAGAATTTATTGTATATGGAATACCTTGTCTGAGAAAAATAAATAATATCTATTTTTATCCCTTGTGAAATTTATATTGCGTATATACGTAGGGGGGTATAAACTCCGTCACCCGAACAAAAATATAATTTCTTCGCCAAGCGCGCCGATACAATGAAGCTGTGTCTGTAAGCGCCCACATAGGCCGTGACGTCAATGTATAGGTACTATATTTTATGTAGACTTGAAATTTTTCTCATCGCAATTTTAAAGTTAGTTATAGAACTTGGAAACTCTATAGTTCATATGTTTCTTATCACTATCATCTAGAGTATTTTTATTTTTTTGTTAATTATATATAGTGATGTCACGTTACCAACATACCAGTTTGTAATGCAAGTAGCTCTGTTACGTTTATGGCGGAATGGAACGCAAGAACACAATTCACGCGAAAATCTATTTGAGTTTAGAAAGACCTATCTATTTTTAGGGTATTTGAGGGTTTATAACGGTTACTTTTTTTAAATTAGGATAACATAATTGGACTAGGAGCGGTCGCTAATCCGTCGGCCCCAGTATATTGGTCATTAACATTTGATAGTAAACCTTTAAGCCCACTGATTGGTATCGGTGCAGCATAAAGGGTAAAACCTCTTAATCAATCTAATGGCAGAGAGAGATAGCATATGTAGCAGCGGGTCCCATATAGGCTTCCTATATTTCCTAAAGAACACGTTATGTGTTGAATTAATATTAATATTTTGATAAACAGATAAAGCAAAATGTAAGCATAGCTAAAATCATAACCTTTCCTTAGTCGGGTAAAAGTAACGACACCATATAATATTGTACTCTGTTGGATTTACGAGGTAATAAAACGGCAGACATCTACTTAGACATACGAACTTACCAAACTCCACTGCAGATACTAAAATTAAATAGACATAATATGATGGTTCTCTTGACATTTTGCGTGTTAAGTTCTTTCAATTATATTTAACGTCTAATCCTTCTGTACCTACTATTTGCAGCTCAATCTTGATGTAATTGCAAGCCAAAACTCATACCTTGGAACATGGGAGGTTTAAAACATTGTTAATATACGAGTATAAATAGTTATTTGGTTGTTGATTTGGTGTTTCATTACTTTTCAATTTTTTAAGATTTTAAGACAAATTTTATAAGATTTTCTTAATTGTTTGGGTTATATTCTCGTAAAAATTTCAACACTATCTACTAGGGTTCAGCCCGCTGACTGACAAACTAACCGATGGATGGATGGACGTACGGAAAAAATGAACCTTTAAAAAGAACTCTATTAGAAATGTTTCACAAAACTACTACAACTATTATTATTCAAAACTCCTAACAAAAATGCCAATTTTCATATTTCTTAATCCATCTACTATTACTAAGGATATTTAGTGAAAGTCATTGAATATCTATCCTAAGGGGTAGAAGAAATTCCAGAAATCCTTTATCAGGTGGCAGCTACGCCTAACCTTTCTTGCAAATTACTTATTTGTCGGCTTAATAGTAAAATTTCGTAATTATTAAAATGAGTGGTTTTTCGCTTTTATAGTTGTACTTGTTCGCAAAAAATGGGTCAACGATTCAGTTCTTTAATTTGAACTCTAATAGTACTTTAAAAAATATTGTTACTTACGGAATTAAATTTGGATCTGGGTACAACAGCAAAGTATGAGATTTTTGTTTTAATTAAAATTAACACTCCGATTACACAAATAATTTTCAGTACCTTTTTTACTTTGCATGATGACAACAGACGTACAACAGATGACAGCAGATACAGATTTAAAGTATACCTACTTTTTATTTTGGGGAGCTTAATGTATCCCTATTTTCATATATTTATCATAAATATCTATTTTAATTTAATATACGTGCATACCTGTATTTTTGTAGTTAGCACGTTAATATAGTATGTATGTTCATGTACGTTTAATTTTTTACTTTATGCACCATCTACCTTTATATCGGCTTCGTATGCTTGGGTTACCTTTATAAGGCCAATTTTGGTGATAAGGCCGCTTTTGCGCAAACCACTAAGTTCTATTACTATTTAAATTGTGTTTTCCCTTCTGTGTTGTGTTGTAATAAAGTTTATATGCTATTTTATTTCATGTCAGGACGTCAAAATGGCCTAAATGGCGGAAGTTTGACCAAATCGCTTCTGTCAATAGAGTCCTCCTAATTTGCAAAATCACAGTTAAGTACGTACGAATATACTTTTTTGAGATTATCTAGTTCTATTAACTGTAATATATTACCAAATTTTTTCTTAGGTCGATATTTACTAATATATAAAAAACCCTTTAGTAATAGGAATATTTGGAAATCCGTTTAGTACCTATGAACATTTACTGTTTATTTGTTTGAGCAAAACCATTGAACTAATTTGAGACGAAACTTTCGCAGTTTCGAAACATTATATAGTCAAGACCTAAATACTGGTACAACTTTGCTAAAACTCAGAATTAGGCTTTAGCGAAGTACCTGCAAATCTATTGTGCTGTTGGTCGGGTTGGACTATTCTGCTTAGATACAACCTTTCATTACTTAGATCATCAATTTAAAATAAAATATTTATATCATCCTTCAAGGATGATAAAATATTCGAATGCTCGGGGAATAAAATGGGGGCTGAATTTTTATACGAATTATGCACAATAATTAATTTCATGAAATTAATAAAGAACCCGAAATTATCAAAAATCGCGCACGAAGTTGCGGGCATATTATAAATAGGAATTTGGGGGATTTATGTTTATTTATATTGATCATACCTACAGATTATTGTTGAAATTTAAATAAAGTTTTGATATCTTTAGTATGCAAAACGAACAAACCTAGTTGTTTGAACGCCTTAATTTAATATGTTACTACTGGTTGTCTTCAGTAATCTGCCTATTGTATATTTTATCTGCCTGTGTAGGCAAACGAGCTTACTTTGCCCACTAGTGTTTCTATATGGGCTCCGCACTGAAAATTACAATCCAAGGATATGCCGAGTAAACCTATGAAATTCTCAATAACATGGTTTACAATGCTTGCGTTAATTTTCTATCAGTCTTTAGAGATGTATAATCTTCAAATAGTCTAATGTCACAAGTTTCAGTAGTGAGCGAGAGCCTTGTGGGACACCTATCTATTACGGTTGAACAAATGAACTAAGACTGTATGATATTATGCTATGTTCTTCAAATTATTTCTTTCTGATAAACATAATCAAATGCTTTGGATATATCACAAAATACACAAAATAGAGCAGGCTTTCTGTGAACCTGGCAGTAAAATATAGAAAGATTTTTTAAAAGTTTACCAGCTGTATCTGTCGTACTTCGACCTTTAGTGAAGCCGTATTGCTCCGGTTTTCGAGAAAAAAGTTAGGAATAGGTATACCTACTGTAAATATGTTAGTCCTATAATATCAACCAAAAATAAACACTCATCTTGATTCTTCTATAACAGACACATCTGTGACATGAGATGCTAGTTTTTTACATTTTGCAATACTGAATTTCTTGATTCACTCCGTCAGTTACTACCTACTCATACTGAATCGTTCTTCAAACTAAATCCCAAGCAATATTGGCAATTCCTGTTTCAGACGGTCACTCGCTTACTCGAAGCGGAAACAGTTAAGTCTTTTATTCCTGAAGGAAATGAGATTTTGCAATGACTACTCTTATTATATACACTTAAGTGCAAAAATACAAAATGATAGATATATAATAACTGTCTGGGCGCTAGTAGAAATGCAAAACAGTAATGATTTCTACGAGTCCTCGCTACATGGTATGTACAGTGTATCACGTTATTTTTAACGTAATTTAAAATTTACATTTATATTTTAAATATTGGTGGGAGGAGACCATATATAATTAAAGTTAAAAGTTTAAATTTTCAACGTAATTGTTATAAAATCCCGCAAAAATGATAATGAATTTATCATTTTCAAATTCAAATTCAAAATTTCTTTATTCATGTAGGCCTATCACAGGCACTTATGAAGCGTTCATACATATTTGTTTACATAATTGTAACGAGATGGTGATAACTTCGTTCGCCAACTTAAATCTAAAGCTACGAGGGTTCCAAACGCGCCCTGGTCTAAGAAGAGCCCACAACAAACTTAGCCGGGTAAATTTATTTGTTTGTTATCACCATCTTCCAGTAAATTTAAATTAAGCTATGAAGCTAGAGCAATTCACACCCAAGCTTTTTTATCGATACATAAATTGATACGTGATTTACGTAATGAGCCTAAAATTGATATATGTATGTGCTATAATAATGAATTAGCAGTATTAACTACATTACTTTACTATACTACTACTTTACATTCGCCTATTCCTGAATACTGAGCTCTCAAAAATTTACATGGTATTCGACACCCAGCACCCTGCATTACATAATATCTATTTTGTCGATGCAGGTCACAAACAAGATCGGTTTTAAGCTTCAGAACTATTTACCTATTCCAAGACAAACTTTAAACCAACCTTGTTTGTGACTGCATTAACAAAATAGATATGTTATGCGGAGAATTTTAAGCGCATACCATGTAAGTGTTTGAGACCTAACTGCTCAGCAAACTATTTAGGAATTTCTGATAATTGACGCCGTGAGATGTAAAATAGTTCTAAAGCAATTGGTGAACTTTACAGCTGTAAATTGATAATAGCACATACCTGTATCAATTTAAAGGCTCATAAAATAACTAACGTATCAATTTGTTTTCATTACGTTTGAAAATCCCACAACAGGTAAACAGTAGATAAGATGTAGCGAAACTCGTAGAACTATTAACTATTGCATTTCTCCCAGCAGCCCAGGAAGATATTATTTCTCCATTTTATTTTATTTTTGTACTAAGTGAATCCAATAACAGTAATCATTGTAAAATCTCATCTTCTTCAAGGAATAAGACTTCACTGTTTCCGTTTCTAGTAGGCGAGCGATAAAAAAATAAAATAATGTTATGTATATAGACCGTGCAACGTTGAATGTACATAAATATTAATATTTTGCCAACTCCTTAGCTGCTTGACAGCTTTTGACTAATGAGCTTTCTGAGTCTTTAATCCACGTTGGCCATGTCATGAAAACAACCAACATGGTGACGCATTAGGTATGTACTTTGTAATTTATTCGGTTCAGCTTAACGATTTAAATAAAGATTGGACTATTCAGGACAGTGAAGTGGTTTGGTCACAATAGGTACAAGCCAACCCATGCCCGCTATTTACAAACTCTGACCGCTCAAACGATTTTAACCGAAAGTTTGGCAATACTCGTAGTAACCTATAGAACCGCACTGTTATCGCACTGTTACTCGCGCCAGCGGAGAACTTAATCTGACAAGTTTAACGAGTGGTCTATACTCTGATGCTGTCACGAAAACTTCTTTAGGCGCGTTGAGCAGTTTGCAGCCTTGTGTATTTATTTTTACAAATGTGGTCTGTGATTTGTAGATTGGAATAATTACTAATATTTCAAATGCAATGTCCTTACTAATAAACAGATACTCTCTATGGAGTATTGAAACAATTTTATAAATTTAAAATGCATATAAAAATTTTCGGAACAGAAATTATAAAAATTATAAAAAAGCAATGTGTCATCTCTCGTTTCAAACGTGTCTCATTGTAATATGGACCTTTGGAAAAGTAGATCGAAACGTAACATTTCCTACTAGATGACGCTGCAGTCGCTATAAGACTGTGAAAGGCATATACTAATTTTGGCATCGACGGTAGGAGAGCAGTAACTTAGTCGGAGAAAGCGCTCAGGCCGCGATTGCCAGAGAGTAGCAGGTTCAAATCCTGTCAGTACCGAAAATTTTTTGTATTTTAAATTTATAAAAAACTAAGGTTATATATCACTCTAAAGCTAATAGGAGCAAATAACGATTAAAAATCGGGTTTTTTTTTCTTTTGAGAGCTTGTGCTGCGTGAATGTTTCAAAAAATTAGTCAAAGTTTCGATAAAATCATATAATCAGATATTTAAAAAATTTAAATTGCATTTTAAATTTATAAAATTGATAATTCCTAGAAGTGAAGAACACTAATAAAAATTATAAAAGTCTTGAAACAACTCTACTTAACGCTTTTAAGGTTCTTACTCCCTTAATCTAGTGATACCAATCTTGCCCAATTGAATGCCACCATTAGGCTTTGCTTATACTAATATACGTAAATACTTAGCGCAGCACAACTAAAATACCTAAATAAATACTTACCGTAAATATGCAGAAATGCTTTTATATATACAAACTAGCTGTGCCGGCAAACTTTGTACCACGGATCTTGCTTTTTTTATGAATGTTACATTTCAATAGGAGATGTCTCTTAAAAAGTTCAAAGTTTGTATTAAACCTAAGCTTATAGAAAAGTCCTATTATAGTAAAAAGGACTACGTAATCGATAAAAAAGCTTGGGTGTAAATTATTGCTCTAACCATGTTGCTCTTCTAATATTTTAAAATGACATTGTGAGATGGTGATAACAAAAAAAAAAACACCCGGCTAAGTTTGTTGTGGGCTTCTGGTCCGCGCGCGCGAGGGTTCCAAACGCGTCCTGGTCTAAGCCAGGACGCGTTTGGAACCCTCGTAGCTTTAGTTTTAAATTTACGAATGTGGTAATCGCCATCATCTCAATACCGTGTAATTCTTATGTACGCATCAAAAGTGCCACCTATGGGCCTACTTGAATAAAGATATTTTTGACTTTGACTTTTACTTTGAATACTTATAATACTAAAACAACTTTTTTTTTATATATAGATAATATATATATATATATATAGAAAGGTACACAACATGAAACAAAAAAGATGTTCTTTATATGATCTTGTAATAGTTTGCTATTTAATCAAAATGAATAGGATATCTTTAGGCGCTTTTACGTGCAATATTGCCTAAGTAGGTTTGACGGCTAGCGTAAAGTTTTACCGGAATATTATACCTACAGAATTTATAAGTAGCTTCGCAAACAAACAGTTTACGTTTTAACTCTGAATAACAACAATATTGTGAAGGACGAAACTACTCGAAGTCGTATTGCATGTATTTAGGTGAAAGCATAGTTTATTCACGCGCCCTGCGTTAATATACTGCGTAAGTAACTATGCTTCGACCTAATAGTAAAAAATGAAACTTGAAATCGTGGATGGGACGACCGAATTTTTTTTTTTTTAATGTAGACGTAGGTCAGCTAAGTCAGCTCAAAATAGAGGCTTTTAAATTACCTACATTAAGGAATTTGGTAGGGGATGTAAACTCATTAAAACATACTGGACAAAAATATATGAACTACTTAATTATATTAATACAGACTATGTTACAAGCACGCGCTTTCGAGATTTGCTTAGTGAGTAGGTAGGTACTCGGCGCGGGGCTCACCTAACGCAAGTAAATCGAGTGCCTAATTTAAGTCATGCGTAACTACATATGTTGGTGTTTTGTTAGAATGACTGAGCTTCTGTTTTATACGTGAATATCATATATCGTATTTTAGTATATCAGTTTCATTTTTGTATTATTATCACCCCGAAGGCGATTCCTTTTTGAGTTCGTAGTTTTCATTTGCATTTGGATGTATCACATAGTTAAGAATTAGGCGAACGCATTTTTATAATAATAATAATATTCGAATATTTTTTCAGTGATAAGCGTAAAATAAAGGCGCAAGGATTTTTGTGTACAGTAAAATGATTTTATATTTAGGACACTACAAAATAAAACAAAAAAAATGTTCATACATAGAAGTTCTATTGCCAACCGACTTCTGAGCACATCATTATCATTATAATCAGCCTTATGAACGAACTACAAGTTGCTCGAATTAAGACATTAAGACTGTTACATTGCTCTAACTACGAGTACTTATACAATTTTTGTATTTCATTGGTAGCGACTTCTTTATTACTTTACAGGACATTGTTCGCGCACTCAATAACTAATATTATGAAGCACGCATAATATATATCAAACGAAAAATAGTGTTCAAAGTATCCGCTAAAAGTCTTAGAAGAAGCCATTTAAAGTTTAAAGTTGGAAGTTGAAAATATCAGATGGTCCGTCATACCCCGAGGTGCTACAGCTGAGATTGAGTAATACTACGGAAAGCTCTACTCTTCCTATGCTCCGAAACCCGCGCTTCAGTAGAAAGATGTATCTACATTGAAAAGATGGACATAGCCCTTGAACAGAAATATCATAGCCTCAGGTGATGACGGTATAACACTTGTTTAACATCCTAATCAAAACTGGTATAACACCAAACGAAGGGAGCCGAATGTTATATCATTACTTGTTTCTAAAAAAAGGAGACGACAGTTTTATTAAAACTGCAGACCAATCTTCTCACTCATATCTATAAGCAGCTTTCAAGGGGATCTCAATTGCATATTTTTATATTACAAACCGTCTCATCTGAAGACTTTATTCTCAGGAGTATAATAACTATGCCTAGCGTTAGTAGATTAAGAGAAAGCCGAGGGCTTCCTCTCCATTGGCATCAACGCTTAGTACGACAAAACAATTTCCATTCGTAAGGGAGTAAACCAGGAAGACAATGTATCTCCCGAAAATTTTCACATGCGCGTGTAAGTGATTATACTGGAGGTCGAGCTGTAAATATAAATAGCGAATACCTCTCATTTATTTCAGAGTCCCTTTAGAATATTAATTGAGTGAATCCTGAATAGCTATTCTTCAGACACGTACGTCACGACACGAGTACGTCATTCTAAAATCCGTTACCGTCAATTGAAATTGATCACGAATATAAACCTATAAATATAATACTTTGGGAAAATAACTTCCATAAAAAATTTGATAGCAGAATTATTCCGTTTGGCCAATGGGTAATGTCGTATGGAGCGACAAATAACAGTTGGCCCCGTTGACAAGTCAAAAGTAGCTCACTGCTCTATCGACCGCTCTATGTTGGGAGTCTCTCATATAGACGAAATTTACATAAAGCAAAGCCGTAGCTTAACCAAAATCACTGGAAAATCGCCCACGGGATTTGTAATTTGTCCAAGACAATTGCTTCTTAGAGAAATACTACGAACCAGTAAGCGCCATGTTGAACAGCCGCCAGACTCCAGACCGGCGACCTTAATTTGGCTGATAGCGAATTGATGCAAAAGGACAATGTGCATGACAAACACTTGGAATTATCTCAGCGCTTGTAGGCTATTAATGGCGATGCTATAAAATAAACTGGCGTGCATAAAAATTAGGCCACCCTTATAATTGGATCCTATGGAATGCATATTTAATTTTGATCATCTCTAGCAACAACAAAGTAAAATAGACAGTAAGAATAAGGCTAAAGAACGAGGTTTAAATTCCTTTAAACCTGCAACGGGCCCTAAACTTACAGTAGCTCACAAAGTAGCAAGGTTACAATTTGCACGTGAGCACAGAGTTTGGACATTGGAACAATGGGGACAGGTACTTTTTTCTGATGAGTTGCGTGTGTGTTTTTATGGAGCTGATGGTCGTAAAAGAGTCTACCGCCGCAGTGGAGAACGGTATGCACAATGCGCCATATCTGAAAGGGTAAGCTTTGGAGGTGGGTCAGTTTTGTTTTGGGGAGGAATAAGTTTGTAGGCCCGTACCGAGCTGGTGATTCTTGAAGGTTCTGTTACTGCTTCGTCGTATATCACGGACATTCTGAGTGACCATGTAGTGCCATATCAAAGATTAATTGGTAACAATTTCATTTAAATGCACCATAATGCTCGTCCTCATACCGCGCAGTGCGTCAGAGATTACTTAAATGAGGTTGGGTTATAGGTTCTGGACTGGCCAGCGTATAGTCCTGATCTCAACCCAATAGAACATTTGTGGGATGAGTTGAAGCGGCGGGTCAGACAACGAGAACCAGCACCGATGAATTTAGCGCAGCTGAAAATCGCTCTTGTCGAGGAGTGGAATAATATCCCACAGTCAACGATAAAAAACCTAATTTTGTCACTGAGTAAAAGGATGGTCTGCGCTATCTAAACTAGAGGAGGCAATACCCCCTACTAGTGGAGGTAAATTCGGTCCAAAACTAATGAAAAATTTCATTTCGCAAAAATCACTTGTTTACGAATTTCATCAACTTTTCGATATATTGGTGTAAAGCTTTAAAAAAAGATGTTACTAACGTGAAATGAAATATTTCATTTTGCTTAAAACTAAGTAAATCATTATAAAAAAAAAACTTAAGTTGAACTTTATTCACAAAAAAAGATTAGGGCATTTTTTTACGTGGCCAAATTTTTATGCACGCCAGTTTAGAAAGATGCTCGTTACCTTTTATCGGGAAAAACCATTAAATTTCCAGTATGTCTCATTCACTGGACGCATTGAATATTAGGCAGTTGCATTCATGCAATCATTAAAATCAGTGTTCAGAACACTTCCACGTAATTTTCAGGCTTATCGGAAACATTTTAAAACTTGTCTATTGTTCTGATACGAGAATGCCTTGTAAGCAACTACAGTGTAATTTATCGAAGTTTTAAAGCCCCCTTTTTTCAATTCCCCTAAGCTTTTGTAGAACTTAACGCCTAACCATTATCCCGGCGTGAGATATGTATAATTTAACAAAACCTTTTCGCAGTATGTCTAGGCAAACCAAAACCAAGAAAAAAGTGTGAGATTTCACCAGAATCGATATACCTACAACAGAGACGGCAGTAAGTTCTTACTATTCAATTCCACTTAAACAAAGTAAAACGACAGGTATTACCAACGCAAGCTGTGGTTTTTTTATTGTTAGCCGGGTTGTTTTAGCAACAGTCCTTTTAAGTTCTAGCACGTTTTCTTTTTGCAGGATATCCGATACGACAATACGGCGTCGTGTTAAACTTTTACATTACATTTAATTTCTCATAAAAGAAAATGTTGTTTTGTACACTATCTTGATAATCTTTAATATTATTAAAGTTGAAGCTATACTTGTAATAATAAGTTTAACTATGTTTTAAAGCGTTCATCTCTGGAACTACCAGTCGTATTTGAAACATCATTTTTGCATTAATTAGGTAGCCAGTAATAGTATAGTATAGTGTTAGTTTAGATTCTAGAGTAAGTTGGTGAATTATTGAGCATCACGCTACGAGAATTGCAAGCAAACTAATTTACAGCGCAGGTGGACGATGCGATGTGATGGGTCGAAGTATATTGTGTAGGAATAGCGATGAAAGTTTGTTGCCGGTGTCATTACTAATCACACATAAGGCTTAGCACCTACGCCTCAGATTGTTGGGCATAGGGCGGCATGTTGCAGGGCGACTTCCTTGCAAGCCTTGTGTGTGTGTGTGTGTGTGTGTGTGTGTAAGAACGCGTGCGAGGGTGTGTGTGTGTGGTGTGTAAAACGCGTGCGAGGGTAAATGTACGAGTATGTGCGTGAGTGTGTGTGCGTGTGCCAAGCTTTATAATAGCGTGCTGGGTCTGAACGGATGTACTTCACTGAGTCAAATAAAAAAACTTAATGTTATTATACGACAGTAGAAACCTGTATATTAAGGCTGATGTAAATAATCTCCATTCAAAATAAAACAAAATCGCACGCAACTGATCTTGTTGCAGTTTTTACCATTGTTTATGTATTTTTTCACATATAGTTAAGGTAAATATTACAAGTTAAATAAGTTTTTGCATTTAAATGTAACTTCACTCTTTTTTCCATTTATACCCGCGTGACGTCGGAATGAGTGAGGAATAAAACAGCTTTCTAAAACGTAGAAACAACAGTATTTTTTTTCAAAGCTCTAAAGCGGAAATACCTGTTTGAGCCATCCACTGTCTATATCTATTGTCTCAATTTCTGACATTATATCCACTACAAATCGAACGCTGTTCGAGAAAGGATAGGGCTTTATTCTGGAAAAGCACTCGGTTTTCTTTCTAGCCAACTGGATCTGATTTGATTGTTATCAATATCAAACATACTCTTGCTTTTTCCAACCAGTCTAAGACTGTCTATAACAGGTTTGTGATTTCTTGTTGCATCCTTTCATCTAATAAAAGCGTTCAGGCAATAGTAGAAAAGTTGTGTACCCGACAAAGGTAAAACTAAATTGTTAGTTAACGATGTAAAATTTAACTGCATCTAGTTAAGGTAATTAAATGTTGTTTAGACTAAAGTTACACGATGTTACACAAATGTTCTCACTAGTGACTACAGTTTTCTACTCAGGGTTACTGGGATGTAGTTCTCTATATGAGCACTACACCGTAAACTTTGATGTCGCATATTGTTGTTACAAGTGAGCTATGATTTCAGTGCCACAATGAGAAATCCAACTTTATAATGAGAAATAATATGGGTATTTCTCATTATGAAGTTGAAATTCATAGTGAGAAGTATTTTGCGGCTACGTCCACAATACTATACGTATTACTATACTATTATTATAAAATACATATTACCTACTAATGTACTTTATAACATATAATAATATGGGTATCAGAAATAAATTAAAATCAGAGTTGGACGATGCGAATCCTTTATTCGGCATCGCTAGATTTAAACATCCCATTCATTCCAACCATGTGTTAATATTTATTCAATAAATACACATTTTCCAAATGTGCCTTTATCGACTTCGATGTCAAAACTGAAAAGCAAATACGATTCATCCGACCAAAGCAAAATGTATGGATACGATATGTAACTTTAAGTAAATGACTCCTCATTTCCTATGTATTAATGTACACCAATCCGCACAGGGTTAGCAATATTAAGCAAGCAATATGTTTTAATAAATTGTAATATACTCCTTATTCAGTGTTCGTTTTCACCGTTTTGTGAGTATTTCAAATATTATACAAAGCAGATAAAATCTATTACTATGTCAAAGTTGTTTTTTGTTGGTATAAATTAACGAGATTGATCCCCGGCACCCGTAATTTTTTGCAGTAAGGAGTTTTTTAAGCAATCAAATATGTCTTGCTTTAACTGTGATGGAAAACATAGACTCCTGAGAACTGCGTGCGTGAATGTTCTCTATATAAGCGCATACGAAAAAAGATAACATTTAATTTACCGATAATCCACCAGATTGCACATTTGTCTTAATATAATCAACTGGTGTACCTTATCTCAGTAATAGATGTTGACTATTTCAAGATCTCTACCACTCATAGAAAAGGGATATATTATAGGAAGCGGTGATATAGTTTCGGGGGACCGATTTCGAATACCAGCACGCTCCTCTTAATTTGAGGTGAAGTGAAACATCATGAGGAAAACCTGCATGCCTGAGAGTTCTCCATAATTATAAAAACGCTTGTGTGTAGCCCGCTAATCTGCACTTTGTTAGCGTGGTAGATTACAACCCTTATTGTTGGTTATGCGTTAATATGCTGATGAATATGATGGTATAATCGGTTAGAAGCTTGTAAAATCTCGCCGAGAATTTTTATTTTTTTCGCTTATAACGTAATGTAAAACTTCATATTATGGATACACGTGCACGTTCATAATAATTAATAACACTCGACACCCACGCTCCTGTATATTTGTACCTAATATTTAAATTTTATACATTTTCATCTTCAATAATTATTGTTACGTCATTTCTACTTCGAGGACGTTCTGGAATAACTTATCACACCTTGAGCGCACCCATGGATTGGAAAGCTTAAGTCTTCTTAAGATGTATTAAATTGATTAGACAGTAACATATTCGGTAAATCAATGGATTACAAACTTCTCTATCGGAGGAGTAAGGAAAAACCTAGTCGACCTTATATTTTGAGGACGGAGAGAAGAAAATTTATCAAACTTTTCGTAAGATTTTAACTAGACACAGCTAAGAACAATCACGCCTAATTCATCTTTCAAAAAAAAAAAAACAAAATCAAAATCGGTTCATTCGTTCGGGAAGCGCACAAATAGTGGAAAAATCGGTGAAAGTAAAGGAACGCCTAGAGATTGAGTTTGTATCGCAGAGTTACTAACAAGTTTGTTACGCTTAATAACGGTAAAAAAGTTTCAGGCATTCACGTAGTTATTCCGATCCCAGAACAGCACGTAAAATTACATTTATCGTATAGAAAACTTTAAAATTAAAGCGTTCAGAATAAAAACACGCCCTTTTGTTGTTTTATAAAGCTGCTTTTGTTCCTGCAACCTACTGCTGTCATGTTCAGAAACGTGACGCGGAGTTCGATTAAAATTTCATTCGGAGCCGTTTTTTTTTTTTAAGTAACGAACTACCGTCGCTTCGCTTTGAAAACGATTGCCTGATGTTTTAAACTGGTATACCGAGTTGCCTGCGTATCGTTGCTTACAATTGCTTTGTTGGTCTAATATTTAGTTTTTCCGATTCGATTCCCGGGACTTGCCAAAATCTGTTAGGTATATTATTCTGTTAACAAAAATTGGCTTTATCACCATGCCTTGAAATTCAAATTCAAATTCAAAATTTCTTTATTCATGTAAACCTATAACAGGCACTTATGAAGCGTTCATACATATATGTTTACATAATTGTAAGGGGATGGTGATAACTGCGTTCGCCAACTTAAATCTAAAGCTACGAGGCTTCCAAACGCGCCCAGGTCTAAGAAGCGCCCCACAAAGTTAGCTGGGATTTTTTTTTTGTTATCACCACCTCACAGTTTATTTATATTAAGCTATGAAACAAGAGCAATTCACACCAAAGCTTTTTTATCGTTTAAGTAATCCTTAATATTTAGGATGATAATAGGATTTTTCTGTAAGCTTACGTTTTATCAACAGACTAAAAATTGGAAACTGTAAGAATATGTTGAAAAAGAGCAACCTGCTTTGCAGCAGTGGGACGTTAATATAGCTGAGGATCATAATGCTCATCGTCATCAAGAAGATTTGTGGAAATGGTAAATTTAATTGAGAACAAAGTTTTGGAAATACATTTCACAAATATTAACTTTATATGTAGTGAATGTTGCACAGCGTTCCGAAATATAATTTAATTTTCAGGGAATGTAAGAGAAATTCGTGGACAGACTAAACTTTGCACGTACTAATGTATTAAACGTTAGAATGCAATGCGTTGTGGAATTGCAATACAAAATTGAATACCTAAGCGAGTTTGTGTTATGGTAAATTCCATCAAATGAGGCTTTTGCATGGAATCCTCTTAACTTAAAATTTAAATGGTCTAGTGCTTTGAGGGTTCTTGCATTTAAATACAAATTTATATATTATCTCTATTTCAGCAATGTGAAAATTCGTAGTTATTTATCACTGCACACAAGAAGGATGAAGGATTATTTTCACAAAACACACAATATATAAATGCAATGTTTGTTGGTTGGTCATTTATTCAAACAGCAACGGAGCAACGTGTGCAAGTGAATATTTGCATAAGGATAAAACTATCCTGAGAATAAATAAGAATGGGATGTTTAAATCTAGCGATGCCGAATAAAGGATTCGCATCGTCCAACTCTGAATTTAATTTATTTCTGATACCCATATAATGTAAAGTACATTAGTAGGTAATATGTATTTTATAATAATAGTAATGCGTATAGTATTGTGGACGTAGCCGCTAAGTCCATATAGCTACTGTTAAAACGCTAATAGTAACCTAAAAGCTAAATAACAAAACCAAACAATATTGCAAGATCTTTATGAACATACAATATACTTCTCACTATGAATTTCAACTGGGCCGGAACTTGGGCTTCAAGGCCCGAGAAAATATACGTTTTCTATGAGTATTACCCGAACTCCAAATCGCTCGGCGGCGCGCTTTTGTCGGTAGGGAGGTAGCGAGCAACTGCTGAAGCCTCCCTCCATACCAAACCAAGTTCAGAAATACCCCTTATGGGTAATAAACCTGGGATTCCGACTTGTTATAAGACCGCAGCGCTCACTACTGCGCAAGGAGGTCCAAAGGAAAATTTACGTGTTTAATTACCTCTTCATGTTAAAAATGGCTAAACGGATTTTGATGAAAATGAAGATTGAGTTAACTTAATACACAGAATAGGTATTTTAAACGGGTATGTATTTTACTCAAAATTCACCCACTAAAATAAATGCGAAAGATAAAGTGCACTTTCTTAAGGCAACTTGCGTTTTCATACCATTATTATGGCAGAGTAATCTATATAAGATACCGCCTACGACGTAATCGTAGGCGGTATCTTAAGGAGCACGTTGATTGCAAAATCAAAACAAAATTGTTGAAACCGGCTGAGTTATTAAGCTGTTACTACTTACCCCCGTTAAAACAAGCCCCTGTCTCCCCTACCACTCAAAGTATATATATATATATATATATATAAAGCACCATGTATATATCTACACAACATCTTAAGTATCTTAATTTCAATGTAATTTAATAATTTAGGGACATTTGTTTGGGGAAAAAAAAAGTGTGATAAACCAGTTGGAGTAACGAATGTAAGATAAAGCAGATTATATCCGGAAATGATATGAAATAAAGTTCAAGTTTTTAATATTTCTATAAGAAAATTCAAACGACGTTTACTAACTTGAAAGTTCCATTCGGGCTGTACAAAGAGAAGAACTTTGTACAATTATGCTCCTAGTAGTCCATTGTCTGTCCCTTTGTCCGTTACAGCCTCCTCAAGCCTAAGCTGTGTAACCTAGAAACTTCAGTCCTCGTACACGCTATATTTCTAAATGTTCAACTTTATTTAGTTTAAACTACCTTTATGGTGCAAACATATAAATTCAATATCATAAAACATTTATAAAAATCTACCATCCGCTGTATTGGTGATAACTATATTCGTCAACTCACAACTAAAGCTACTAAAGGTTGCCAGACTTATATTTAGTATACATTGCATTGAATTAGCATTCGTACTCGTTTTTTGCACATGACGTCATAATATCATCACTGGATGGATGAGCTAGTTAATAGTATCACTTCTTCTTGCGAAATCTTTAAGAATGAATTATGGTTGGACAAGGGTGAAATATCAATGAAATAATTCATCGGTTCTTCAGTTAGCACGAGCCACGTCAAGACCTCTTTTCTAGCCACAAAATACTACCCATATTATTTTAATGTCAAAATTATAAAGTTCTATTCTGCTTTGCGTTATAACATAGAAATAGCAATATAACTGTATATTATGTATACTATACCTAGATGCTAAGCCAAGAATTCGCAGGATAATGAAATCAAAGCAAATTATTGCAATTCTGTATATTCAATTATTCAATTATTTTTCTGTATGAAACTTAAGGTTACACCCCAGATAAAATCGATATGTGTGTTTTGATATATATGAATGCCTTAAGAATAGTAACAATCCTAAAATGACGGATTATAAAATTTCCTGGCGTAATCGCGTTTAAATATGCATGCGTTAAGTTTTTAGCTCAATAATATTTTTATTTATATTATATAATGCACACGGCAATAATAATGCGTTATCCAAGATATTGAATATTATCTATAAAAAATCCAACAGTGTCGGTCTGCATTTTCTTATTAACACGGCAAATCATACATTGGTAGTGATCCTGACCTTAAAAATAAAAAAATCTATTCCAATTATGTAATCTTTTACGTTTATGTAATATGGCAATTGAGGTAAATAAACGTTTGCTAAAATTTATTTCGTAAGTAGGTACATCATATCTGTAAAACTCTGAACACTGCAGAGGCACTGAATCTTTAATGGCCCTAAAATTTCTTTTGCTAATCGTGAAATACGTAATAGGTAACAGCCTGGCGCGTAAGTAGCCTACTTACAGAATTCACACGTGATTTTACCAGCATTAATGCAAAGAGCCCTAAAAAGGATCCAAAGTTCATCTATTTTTTCGATATATATGATTTGAATTAAATTCAGCTAAACCGCCTACTCGATTATGTACTACTATATTTATTTAAAGACTTGTTCCAACTGCTAGATTTTCTCCCTATTTCCGTTATCTTCTTTTTGATATCTGACTTCGGAAGTCATAATTACTATTCGCTTCTTGTCTTCTATATCTTTAATCCGCGCAAGCAGGACATTTAATTAATAAATATACCGTTTATGCTAAACTGCTGGCAAAAACTACTCGAAAGTATTAGATATTCATATCTTTATTTTAAAGCTTTCCCCGAGAAGATGCGTCCGGCAGTCCCTATTAAATGATAAAGAGAACTTCTGACTCGGCCACGGGCAGAGCGCGATATGCAGGTGAGTGCAAAAGCTAGCTTGGCCAACTCTTTCATAAAAAGAAAAAAAAACCATTTGCTGACTCCTATTTTCAACTTAACACTGAACTGACAGAATCGAGACTTCACCCTACTTCATCGCCTCCGCCTCTGATTGGGGAAAAATTAAAAGAGTTGATTTAACAACGATGAGTTTGTCTTACAAAGAATGGCGCCCGATATAGCTGATACATACCTCTTCTAATATATGTGCGTTTTTCAAGCAATTAAAATAACACTTGCTTCAACAGTGAAGGAAAGCATCAAATTAAAAAAGTCAAAGTCAAAAATATCTTTATTCAAGTAGGCCTATAGGTGGCACCTTTGATGCGTACATAAGAATTACACGGTAGTGAGATGATGGCGATAACCACATTCGTAAACTTAAAACTAAAGCTACGAGGGTTCCAAACGCGTCCTGGGCTAAGAAGAAGCCCACAACAAACTTAGCCGGGTGTTTTTTTTTTGTGTTAAAATTATTAGAAGAGCAACCTAGTCAGAGCAATAATTTACACCCAAGCTTTTTAATCGATTACGTAGTCCTTTATACTATAATAGGACTTTTCTATAAGCTTACGTTTAATACAAACTTTGAACTTTTAAGAGACATCTCCAAGATGTCAATTGGTGGTTTATTGCAGAATTGTATGCAATTTCCTTTAAACGAATTTAGATTTTTATGTAACCTAGTATATTGCACTGTAAGTTTATTCTTACTTCTTAAATTATTGCAGTCACATTTTTTCTTAAATTTATAAATGTTATTATGAACGTACATTAAAATTTCTAATATGTACTGACTATACACTTTAATTATTTTAAAATCTTTAAATATATCTCTCTATGACTCTGTCGGACCCATTTTGTAGATCAAATGAACAGCCCTCTTCTGCAGCACGAAAATAGTGCTAATAACAGCAGCATTACCCCAAAGTAAAATTCCATATGACATAATGCTATAAAAGTAACTAAAATATACCAGTCTAGCAGTTTCTACGTCGGTCATATAGCGTATCTTTTTTACCGCATAGGCAGCAGAACTAAGCCTGTTCGATAAATTATTTACATGAGGGCCCCATTGACGTTTAGAATCTAACGTTATTCCTAGAAAAACTGTCGTATCCTCCAGTTTCAGTTCCTCATTATCAAGTAGTACAGTGGTTTTCACGTGTTTAACATTAGGTAAAGTGAATTTTATCCGCTTGGTTTTTTTCCCGTTAAGAACCAAATTATTAGCTTCAAACCACTGTACCACTTTAGCGAGAGAATTGTTTACGTCGTCAAAAGCTAATTCACGTCGATTTATTTTAAAAGTCAGTGATGTATCATCGGCAAACAGAACTATCCCGTGTTTGTCCTTGGCAAGGTAAGGAAGGTCATTAATGTAAATAAGGAACAGAAATGGTCCTAATATAGACACCTGTGGGACACCTATTTTCAAAACTGATCCATTAGACCGTTTTCCATTCACGTCGACTTTCTGAATTCTATCGCGTAGATAGTTACTCATTAAGTCTAGAGCTACACCCTGAATTCCATAGTGGTGTAGTTTCCTTACTAACGTTTTGTGTTGAACTCGCGAGAGAACCTGCATCCCTGAGAGTTCCACCAAATTTCTCAAAAGGTGTGTCGATTCTACAATCTGCACTGGGCCAGCGTGGTGGACTACGGCCTAAGCCACTTCAAGTTGTGGGAGGAGATCCGTGCCTTGCAATGAGCCGGTATTGGGTTGATATGATGATGATGATGACCTTCTCATTTTGAAAAGACTGATAAAACGTATATCTAAAAACGTTTTGTTTTAATCTAATACTACCTACATTATATTCTTCGCGTAGCTTCGAACTTCACTGTAGGAATTTAATTCCGACATCGTGTAACAAATAAGTCAAAAAAAAATTACTAAAATTACATAGTCATTATGTAAATATTTATCCTTACCCTATTATGTAAATAAGTACGAAGGAACGTGTCTCCCGTGTAATAACAAAACGGAATTCACTGTGGGTACGTTATTTCTCTCCTATTTATAAATCGCCTCGAGCGCCGTCAATAAATGCCTAGAGAAAGTTATCCCTTATCTTCTCCTATCAGTACCTGTGTAGCCATGCGCGCGAAAGTTACCTGGTACAGATTTATTGAGTTAGTTAAAACTTATAGCAGGTAATGTAGGTATGTATGTAAAATGTACACCTACTATACATATTTATAAAATTATATTAGAAAATGTACCATATAGAGTGGACGCTAGTCACAGTCACACAGGAAATGCACTTGAATGGGCCCCGACGGATCCACGGAAATAGGTTTCACTTCATGATGTCGAACAAACCGCTTATATTCAATGGTAGCTCTGAAGTGAAAAGTGAAAACCGTTACCGATCACGAACGGTAAAAAGGAAATTAAAAATCAACGTTAATCAAGGCTAACAAGGGACATCTCCACTCCAACCAACTCTTGACCATATCATAAACAACGAGATCTGAAAGCTGGAAACGCAGAATTGGTTTGATAATCACCAGACGGTGAATGGATAACACGCTGGTGGAAACAGTTTTTACGATCGTGATTCTTGACACCCGCTTTGCCAATAGAACTAGATGAAACTATAGGCAGCAGACCATCCAATTAGCGGCTGATTGATAGGCAAGTCTCGTATTCATAATCATATTGTGGCTTACGAGCTTTTAATACCGAGCGAATATACCATGAAGCAAAACAGAGGCTATAATTTTGTCCCTTTACCTTCAAACTAGCTTAAGGGACAAATAGAATTTTTCGAAAAGGGGGTTTATTTAAATATACAAATAAAGATGATTATGTAAAATTTTAGATTTTTCAGACACCTACGCTGATCCGACGGTAAATATGTTGCCGATAAACAGCATCAGCTATAGATTAGAAAACAAAAGATTATGGAATCCGTAACCCGAGTTAACGACATAGTGCAACAAATTATGAATCTAAAATATCATATCACTGATTGACCTAGAAGTCCCGCTAGGCTGACAAATGACATAAAATGAGCCTGGACGCAAGCGTGGACTTAAATCCTTACAAAATTCCTACAAATATCCAAGAGAGGACCGTACATCGATATTCAACCTAACCATTAAATTTATTGAATTCATAAAATGTGTTTAACCGTGAAAATATTCCAAGGTTTTGAAATTGCATGTTAAAACTATTTCACTCTATAAGCGGTAAATATGGCTCATATAAAAGAAGAAAACTTCAGTTTCGCTGTACAAATAAATTCACCGGGCATTTTCCAATAAAATATATTGCATTTATTCTTAAATGTATTTGCACGCGCGATAATTAAGACTTCTATGGTAACGTTGCCTATGCTCGTGTGCTTGCATTGTTTATTAAACTCATGGATACAGGAATGGTCCAGCCAAGGACCAACCAGGATCAATTCGGTTCTGGTTGTAGGTATCCGGACATTAAGATGAGGATCAGTTCCGAAGAAATTTATGTCAACTCAGCTTTGATGTTGATGTCAGCTAAACTATTTATTATACATAGCTACAACAATCGAATTTATAATAAAATATAAAAGCTTTTAGGATTTGGCAAGATAAGCGGAAAATACATGGATAAATTTTAGTACAAATGTATCCGGCTATGCTTTGACAGGATGAAAATTATTTGGCGCACGTGAGCTTATTATCAAAACCGACATCAGAAGTTTCATATCAGCAGAAATCTGAGAACAAGTTAGAAATGAAAATTTAAAATAACTACTATTTTACTACTTGCTTAAGAGAGAATATAGCGCTAATCTTTTTTATTATTTAATGATAATTCAGGTATTCAATGCGTTAATTAAAAAACAGGATTTTCTAACAGCTAAACGTTTCACTATTGGTTGGTAGTTTCTTTACTGTTCAATTAAGTATTGCAATGTTCGAATGCTCCATTTCAAAACGGCTTAAAAGGTACCTTGTAACGTAAAACAATATATCAACGTTGGTGTAAATACAAAAAGAAACTATGGGGTAACATCGTCAAAAAAGTGTCTAGTGTCTAAAGTTTCAGGTGAAAAAACATTGTGAATGAAATTATTTAGAAAACACATTGGTAATAGACAGAAATAGAAAAGTAGTAAAATAAAAGATCGAAATAATATATTGGTATGCGAAACTGACCACTCAGTCTCTCACTATCTCAGTGGTGATTCATCAATATAGGAGCCGAAAGCTCTAACAATTCGGATAGCATTTTTTTATCGCAGCAACGCAGCCACGTACGTTCAACGTTTGAAACGAACATAAAATATTTTATACTCAATATTTTTAGCCTGAGCTGTGATAGCTTAGTGGTTTATACCTCGGCTGCCCTTTTGGGGAATTTAATTCGATCCCTGGCAAGCACCTCCATCTTTTCGGAGTTATGTGCATTTTTAATTTAAGCAATTAAATATTCCTTGCATTAAAGGCGAAAGAAAACATAGTGAGGCATCTGTATACCTGCGATTTCTCAATAAGGTCCTCAAAGACGTTTGAAGTCCCAATTGGCCAGCGCGGTAGACTACAGCCTAAACCTGAATGGAGATCCGCTTTAAAGGCAACGTGGTAGGTGCAAGCTCTAAACCCTCAATAATAGAGAAGACATTATGAGTCTTACAAAGGAACTAAAAATTACTTATTATGATATACGGTGATGCTCCAATTAGTGAAACAACTGAAAATCTCATTATAGAGGATAGAAAATTGGTTCAGCCATTGCGAAGGTTCATCATCCTTATGGTGTAATGCCTCATTCACCTGTCACGGGAACCCAAGCCCTCGTAATCTTTAGCTGAACATAGTGAGTCCGTATTCTTGGTTGTAAAGATTAGAATGCACTTACGCAAGGACAAACACAAAGAGCTTGTTTACCATTTTATTATGTGTGTACGTTATGAACCTGTAATTAACTATTTTCTCTTTTCCGTTTGCGCCGTCGGAGGAAAAGCTATACCTACTAGTGTACTAGTTGTGATTTTCTTGGTAAACGCATTTTGCTTTTGAATAGAGTAAAATAAGTGTGTGTTTTAACTCAGAAAAGTGCAAGATTATACTAATCAGAGTACTGACAGAAAACGTCATAACTTCTCACAATTCTTCCAATAATCTGATTAGCCTGTTGCTGCACTCCTTCGCTCCGCCCCGCTCGACTCTTCTGTGGATTGCAACCTAAGGAACGGCGGCAGCCATGGCGCGATGGCTACTCATGAATTGGTTCAAAAGTCAGTGGTTACCACCGCCTTTCTAAGTTCTTTTGTATCAGTGCTGTTGCCCGCAACTAAATGAGCGATTCTTTTCGGGTTTATCTACAAGGTACCTATGAAAATCATCCTATTAATATTTCAAAGCAGCAAGCATCCCCTCTCATAGAAGAGAGGTTTTGGAGCGTAGGCCCAAGAAACTTGTTGAGCGGGGCTTAAAGGATTATTATAACACGTTAGAAGAAATAACCGAAAAGATTATTATAACATTTTAAAAGACTTGACGTGTTTTTCTAGGCTATTAAACTAACTTCCTAACGACGTGCTAAGTCAAAAAAAAACTAAACATAAAAATCCGACTCTTCTTAACGGGTTTGCGATTCGAACCTAGAATTTCGTGATCGGTAGTCGAACTACATCATTTGACCAAGCGCCCCAGAAATATCAGCCCATGACTTGATTATAAATTGTGCACAATCTTCAATTGTATTGGACAGTTTCGCCATTCTATAATAATATGTCGTAGTCCCTTTTTTTAGAGGATATGTGTGCACATAGCCACAGTGGCGTGCACTTAATACATGCACTGCCTACCCTAAAATTGATATATAGCTCGTATAGGAGGAAGATTTTGCCATTTTATGCAATTTTCCTGCTGTATGCATACACTGGCAAGAAACTCAATGCACGCCACTGCGTAGCCTATTAGGAAGGAGGAAATTTGAAAGGAACTGAAAAACGGAACCCTTCTAAAACTCAGCCTGCCTTACCGACCTATATTTAGTTAGGATATATGGTCGAAATCTATTTGCCAACTAAAATTCCAGCTCTGATTATTATAAAAACCATTAGGATACTTCTCGGTAACCTACAATCTTGAAACGATGGTACTGCTGCCCAAAATAAAAGGAATAGGCGTAGGAATATTTTTGTTTCAATGAAATAAATAATATTCATACAAATCCTTCAATGTGACCCTTATAACTGGTCTGTTTTTAATTTATTCTATGGTTTTTCTTATAATCTTATGTATTTTGGTATTCCTAGTGTAAATTTGCATCTTGCGCTATTTTATATGAGACCAGGATTTTCAGAACAGTCGCACTTCGTTCAAAACAGTCATAATACTCCTACCTACCTATATTATTATGGTAAAAACAGAACAATTCTGTATCAAAGTGCTTCATTTAATTAAGTAACGTAGAAAAATGGAAATCACAAAACGGTAGAGCTATTAAAAGCTATAAGCTTATTTCCTGTATTATACTATTAAATAAAAGCGCTATGAAAGTGCCACAACAAAGCACCAACAATAGATACAAAGGTAACAATGGACTTTACTAATTAACCAAAGATTCTATTTTGCTTATTATGAAATTCTGCAATAAGAACCCATTATACTTAGAATTTCTATTACGTACACTAATTAATTTCAGAATGATTTACATGCGATCTAATCAAAAAAATATTATTACGACCATTCACGTCATACGGCGACAGTAAATTTAAATTTAGTCATGCGCAGTAATAAACATCCGAATTCGTTTCTCCTTTCAGATTGTCTCCTAAATTTAACAATAGACAAGCACCTAACCTTTATAGTCATCAAAAATGGATGACCCGCAAATGGAATATCAATGTAAAATGAAATAAAATCGCTCTACAGCAAAATCGCTCTACAAACGGCCTAGACGATTCTTTAAAGGTTTACGATATCACAATCTAACTTTAGCTTTATAAACCAGATGGCTAGCTCCGATTCAAGAACCACTTTACGCATTACAGATACAATCAGTAGCGTGCAAGGAATTATAATAATTGATCAAGCAGTACGCTGGTAAAACATAAAAGCTGTAACAATTAAAATTCTATTGCATTTCAAATAATAAATTCAAGGGGTTTAGGCCTTTCTGGGTGTGTAAAAAACACATCCAAAAAGACCTTTTTGGTTTTATAAAGAACTCGTTGCTTACAATATTTACGAAACAACTTTTGATTTTGCGTTTAAAGGAATAAAAAAAAAATTCGCAGAAAAATGCAAAAAATAATAGTTAACAATGAAAGCAAAAGTTACATTTAATACATGTAATGTACTTACATAAGTTCGCTGCTCGGGATCGATTCAAAAATGTGTAGTCTGTTAGTGCTTCTTTACGCTTGCAATCACGTGTACCGCGTTATCAATTAGCTCAAGCGAACACGATCTCGCGAGCGAAATGGGTGTATATACGACGCGTAAACAGTGCAGCAAGGCCGGCGCCGACGGCGACCGCTAGGCGAATATCCCGAGAGAACGTCGTGCTCGAACGGCCACACGAAACGTTCAGATCGATACCGGTGCTACCGCGCGCTCCCTGTCGAGTGCTTTACCAAATAGGACTGGCCCAACGCTCGCTCGATTGCTCGAACAACACTGAAGAGGCTCTACGAGATCTTAGAGGGTCTGTTGCATTGACTGTAGCTCGCTAGATACGTCTGACCAAGCGCCGGGTTGCTACTTGACTCCAAACCGAATTTAAAATGGTGAAGTAAAGGAGTCTCACGAGTCGCTTGGAGCATGCGCGGCGGAGGTAGGCGCGGCGGCGCGAGGCGGAGGAGGTGCCGACTGCCGGTGGCGGTGTGTGGTGTGCGAGGAACAAAGCGCAGGGCTGCCGCGCCATAGTCTAAGACCGCAACCAAGCCGTGCCTTACGCGAGACTTTACCACCGCCAAGAGCACGCAATACCATCGATCATCGACACGCACACCCCGACCTCTACGTTTCACATTGCTAACCTATTTATGATTTTGATTGCCAACCCATAACACTGCGTAGAGCTTTCTAACAAACAGTATAAAAGCTTTCCTATTCTAATAAAAAGTTACTTATACGTTTTTAGCAATCAGCTATTTTAATTTCTGCTTATTAACTTTATTCCATAACGTACAAAGATAGAAAAGATACAAAAAAGGCATTGTTAAATTCTATACTTATTACTAAGCAAATTCACTGATGGCGAGTGATTTGCAATGATTGTTCGTTACGGAGTTTCGTTCTCCATTTTCAAAGATCTTATCAGATCAGCACCACGCATCATGACTTTACATGATAATTACCATAAGGCATCGTCTGAAAGCAACTTATACCTTATCAGATTTAAAAAGGATCATAAGATTTTAACCAAACAATGGTTATGTCTGAAAATAGACGTAACAAAGGTATGTTAAGCACGTGTTTTATGACAATGAACGGTTCCCATAGTCATCTTATAAGGTCGACTTAAAATACTTAGGTACCTACCGAATATTTGATCATCCTAAATCGTGGTACTTACAGTTTACTGACAGTACTAAAGTCTTTATTATCAGTAGTAAAGTGTACTACTGACTGCCTAGAGCTACTTGAGGTCAGTAATTTAATTGGTTGAAAAGCAACCAATTCGCCGGCACTCGTTAAATGCTTGAACACGTTTCAAACGATAGTTTAAAGTGTTTCCGATTACTACGAATGCAGGAATGTACACTAGGCACGCGCTGAAAAAAGGGCACAGTCTGTGAATGGAAATAACTGATTCCTTCTTTCAAAATTACTCCGAAAACGGTATAAAACAATTTCAAATGACATATGTTTTCGTTACAAAAGGAAACAAAAGTTTAGCCCCAAATTTATTATATCTTATACTAGCTTTTGCCCGCGGCTTCGCTCAGGTTAAGTTTTATTTTTGATTTGTTAAATTTACTACAAAGGGTTAAAAAAAGGTCTTGCTGCTTATAGAAAAATATGAACGGAAATTACTTAGAAAATCAGAAACTTTCATATAAATTTTGATCCCCTATGAAATACGTATTTCTTTATTATAAATCGAAAACCTAAAATCAAAGTTTAATTGATGTAGCTTGAAAAATAAATTGATAAATGAAGATTTTTTTCAAACTTTCATCCCATATTTAACCCTGATTGAATTTAAAAAAATCCTTTCCTAGCGGACGCCTACGTTGTAATAACTATCTGTGTGCAAAATTTCAGCCCAATCCGTCAAGTGGTTCGAGCTGTGTGTTGATAGATCAGTCAATCAGTCAGTCAGTCAGTGACCTTTGCCTTTTATATATTTTGATAATATACAAGTTATCAGCTGCTCAATAAATATTTTACGCAAAAAGGGTAGGTTAGGTATACTTTCGAAAATTTGTGCAGTTATGCTGATAATGCGTTTGGTGAAAATAATTGGTCATATACAATTACCAATCAAGTAATCGGTGAGTACTAAAGCAAAAATGATAACTTTTAGTTTTTTAATCGATGAAGTGCGTTTGAAATAAAAAAAAATATTTTCTAAGATTACGTTGACGAAACAGAGACAACTATTGCAATATCCTGTACAACCAATAGCTTGGACATGGTAATTATTAATGATATTATCACTCGCGTTTAGATGTAATTAATGTTTTAAAAGATAAAATTTAATTAAAAAAAAAATTAGGGATTTTTCATAAAATAAACTTCTTTCTAAAAATATAAGATAAAATTAAATTTATATTTAAAAAAAAATTAATTAAAATAAAACGATAATTGTAAATAAGAAATGTGAATAATAAATGATTAAATGTAGATTAAAATTGTAGCTATATTTAATTAAAAATCGATTAAAATAATTTCTCAGCTTGAAATGACAGCTTAATTTATGTTATTTTTATTTATAAATAATAAAGACAAAAACAGGTTATATTGATAAAAAAAAATCTATTTCAGTTTCATACCCTATATTTAATAGAACTGTGAAGTTGTTTACTCAAAACCTATTATGTCATTATTACTTTATAAAACTATTTACACTGTAACTTATAATTAATCTTACTTAAATTTCTATTGTTTATCGAAATTATTACAATTTAAATAATATTATTTGTGTAGCACCTGTTTTATCTATTTACATAAATAATTAATTAGTTAATTCTTTTCTATTTACAATTTAAATTAACTATTTATTATTATTAAAGTCTTGAGTATACTTACTAATTAAGAGTATTATTGACTTTCATTAAATTACACTTACAATTAAAATTACAAATCAATTTTTTTAGTACATGATCATGTTATTTTAAAATAATAATTATAAGTTATTTTTTATTTTATTGCTTTATTTTTATTTTCAATAACAAATGATATATTTGAAGTTAGCTGATTTGCTTTTTAAATAAATTATATTTTTTTGTTTACCAAAGAAGGTTAGTTATTTCTTTTATTTTCTTATTTAATATAAGTTGTAATTGTACTCATTGAATTTAATGAGAAAACATTTTATTGCATTCATTGCCGCATATAAAATTTTGAATCAGTTGATCGCTATAGAACTTAATGCATTGAAGCGCTATATGATGGTGATATTTAATAACATGGACATCATATTTACATTCTCCGTGGAAAAATACATGGTCATACCAATTTTTATGACAATCGGTTGAACGGGGCGGAAGTCGATACTTGACAGCGCCGCCTGGTGGGGAGTTACATCAATGGACATAGCATTTTCTTTTTCTCCGAGGAAAAATACATGGTCATACCAATTTTTATGACAATCGGTTGAACGGGGCGGAAGTCGATACTTGACAGCGCCGCCTGGTGGGGAGTTACATCAATGGACATAGCATGTTCGTTTTCTCCGTGGAAAAATACATGGTCATACCAATTTTTATGACAATCGGTTGAACGGGGCGGAAGTCGATACTTGACAGCGCCACCTGGTGGGGAGTTACATCAATGGACATAGCATGTTCGTTTTCTCCGTGGAAAAATACATGGTCATACCAATTTTTATGACAATCGGTTGAACGGGGCGGAAGTCGATACTTGACAGCGCCGCCTGGTGGGGAGTTACATCAATGGGCATAGCATATAAACCTTCTCCGTGAAAAAATACATAAGCATACCAATTTTCATAAGGATCGGTCAAATAGTTTCTGAGTTTATCGATGACATATATACAAACATCCTCTTTTATATATATAGATTATAGCCCATTTATAGGATATCAAGATGTTAATATATGACAACAAGACCGGATGTAACCGCAGGGTAAACAACAAACAAAAAGAGAGAACGTTGTAATATGAAACGAACATCTTTGCCTTAATAGTTGGAGATGGAGATGGCACTAATGTTTTTCGCAAAATCTCTCTCTAATTATTGCAGGTTTTCCCATTTGTCGTGGAAAAGGGTGGCACTATTTTTAGAATTGTTAATTTGCTTTTGCAAAAGGAACTGACAGTAATATTTGTGTTAAATTTAATAGGCATGTCTCCTTAATTATATAATTCTACTTGCAACTAATTTGCAGCACGTTTCTGTGTCTCCGTCTGCCTAAATGGATTTATCTGTACCGCAGTCCATTGCTTTATAATAATTAGCGTGTAATCCTTTTAAATCAAACGAATGGCATAATCTTATGCATCATTGTGTTCCCAAGTCGGTTGGAAATTACCTTCATGTGTTAAGCGTTTTATAAACCTAAAAAAGTAATTGTCATGAATATAACATAGTCGATAAAAAGCCCCTCGACCTATACCTAGTTGCAACAAGAGCCTTCCCAGAAAATGATAAAAACCATTAATGGATAAAAAGGGAATTTCACTATAATTATAATTGCTGTAACTGATGTTAATTAGTTCTCCTGCTGGACACGCACTCACTGCTTGTGCCACACAATAGATTCATTAGCGTTTAATCACAAAAACTAAAAACAAACAAACACATTGTACACAATAAATGTCAGTTTACCTCGTTCGTGTTACGTTCAACATTGTGACAAACGCTCGTGTGTTATAATATTTTTTAACTAGGACACGTTTAATAGCGACGGTCTACATGAGAGAAGGCTGTATAAGGTTGTCTTGCTATCAAAGATGTTCGAGAAAGCGAGGCATAGCGATTAGAGTGTTATAAAGAATCCTTTAATTTCTTTGCGTAGCATTCTGTTAGATGTTTTTAAAAAGGGTATGCTAAGATACGGCTGCTTTCTTTGTCTCCGAGATAGTCAACTGTATTTGTGTTTGTTTACGTGATTTAATAACGCTTCCATGTCTCGACGTTGAGCGTCCACGTAAAGTCTAAAGTGAACACTTTAAAATGTTATTTTAATGTTTGACTTTGGAGTTGCCATTGATGAGTTATGCAAAATTTGCTTGGACTTATAGGGCTCAGTGTAACTCAATCGATAGTGAAGAAATGGAATAAAGAAACTATATGAGACGACAAGACAAGGAATATCTTGAATCTAGAAATAGGACATGCATAGAAACAAGAGCTACCGACACATGAACAAGTCGCGAAACTAAAGTGGCAATGAGCGAAGCATGATTTCGGAATAGCTAGTTTAAAGAGCAAGAGCCCGTGACTGCCAGACCTTCCTTTTATAATATAAGCTGAAAGTTTTTCTATGTATACCTTTAGTAAAGGTAAGAACGATCCCCACCCATTATACCTGGGTAGTGGTGGCTTTGGCAGGTAACAGGTAATAAAGGTGTATAAAATTCCATCTTAAATTTATTAATTTATAAAACTTATTTTTTATATATATCTGTTTGTAACAATATCACAACTTCCACGTTCCAACCCTTCGCCAGACACCCCTAAACTATAATATTTTGTAATTTTACTTACGTTATTTTTTAAAAGCTGAATTTTATATATGTTTTTTGGGGAACTATAAAAAGATGTTTCTTTAGTAGCCAGACACATTCGAGGGTTCTATCATCCTGCCAGACGCATTGGAGTGCATAGAAAATGTGAGAGCGCGGTGCTTATGTACTAACTGGTGCGAGTGAGACAGGCCGTTCGGTTTATTGCGATCTTGTACTGAAAATTAGCTATCCTTTATCAAGAAATTCAATTTAATAAATTTATTATAAATTTCTAAAACAATTTGCATTAAAGTATAATTTTATAAGAAAATATAATCCGAAAAAATCACTAAATTTAGATTTTCATACGTCTTATGAAGTTTATTATATTTATTCATAATTCTTTTGAAAAGCAAACATTAAAAAAAAATAATTTTATTTCAAACAAATATTCAATGATTTTTAAATCAATTATCAAATTCTTTACAATCAAATGCATTATTTAATAATTTTCATCGTTGTCGTCGATATTTCCATTTTCGTCTTCGCTACTCCAGTCCTCGCATTGATCGTTGTCAATATCACCTTCGTTCGTTTCTGTAATAATAAAATGATCCTAGTTAATTATAAGCTGTCATAAATTCGTGTTATATATTCTCATCCAATTATTACATACCTGACATTTGTTGTAAAGATTCACTAACATAATTCGGTAACTGATCCCCCTCAAACCATTTAAAATAGTATTGATTTTTTTCCAGAATCCAACCATAATTTACTGGTTAGTATGCTGTTGGAATTTTCAAGTGAGCATTGTTCCATATAGAACATATATAATTCGCGCGCAGAAATTGCTGAAATAGCTTACTTTTGCAAGGTGGTAAGCAACTGGCATCAAAATTCCGTAGTTTTTTGTTATTAAAAGCTTCGTTTACATCAGAGACTGTGTAAGAATCGATAAAAATTTGCAGCCTAGCAGCATCAACGTCGTTTAAATTACCAACATTGTATAGGTAGCATAAAAGACTTTGAATAACATTAAAGATCTCGTGTTGTTTATTGTTATCTTCCATGATTTCGCTGTGTCCAAAATACATTAAGGCTTCCTGGAATTCCACATAGTTTTTCAATATTTTAAACGGTTTTGATTTTGCTCGTCTAAAAAATGCAGGGTTGTAATCACATCCTGTGATTGCATGTAATCCAGGCAAGCTTTTACAAATAGATTCTCCCAGTTGTTCGTGTATTTTAGTTAGGTCCACATATCTTAGATTATTTCCAGTGCCTATAAGCCTCCAAACATGCAATCCATCATTTAAATGATGCATATGACCTAGCATTATAGCAGCAATGTCAGTATCAACAGTTCGTATTACAATATTTGCTGCATCGTTTATTTTACATGCATGGTACACAATACAGGTTCATTACAGGTTCATTACTGAAGTATTTTTTCATGAGACCTGTAAATGCTTTATAACATGACCGGTGATAACGATTATCTATATATTCACCAGGTAAAATAATGTTTTTATACTTGAGGTTATGTATTTTTCTTAATTTTAAAATAGTTTGACATTTTTTAAAAGTCTCTTCCGAAAATATTACTAGATCTTCACCACTTTTTTTACAGACAAAACAAACTTCTTCTACGTTTTCGTCACTCATGATAAAAAATTTATTTATTTATTAAAACTGGATCACATTTATCAACCAAATAACACAGTTTAATATTACAATGTTTACTATTACTACGACTATATAACTGTTCACTGAATAATACAGAGTAAACGACAGCTGATGCGCAGTAAAAGATCGCAATAAACCGAACGGCCTGTCTCACTCGCACCAGTTAGTACATAAGCACCGCGCTCTCACATTTTCTATGCACTCCAATGCGTCTGGCAGGATGATAGAACCCTCGAATGTGTCTGGCTACTAAAGAAACATCTTTTTATAGTTCCCCAAAAAACATATATAAAATTCAGCTTTTAAAAAATAACGTAAGTAAAATTACAAAATATTATAGTTTAGGGGTGTCTGGCGAAGGGTTGGAACCGTATTAAGCGTCTGGTAATGAATGACGTAAGTTGTGATATTGTTACAAACAGATATATATAAAAAATAAGTTTTATAAATTAATAAATTTAAGATGGAATTTTATACACCTTTATTACCTGTTACCTGCCAAAGCCACCACTACCCAGGTATAATGGGTGGGGATCGTTCTTACCTTTACTAAAGGTATACATAGAAAAACTTTCAGCTTATATTATAAAAGGAAGGTCTGGCAGTCACGGGCTCTTGGACTATTACGTAAATAAAAGGAAAACACTCACTGACTGACAAGCTAATTGACTAATCACTAAATTTCAGAAACCATTTCGCCAACAAACTTGATATACCGAGTAACGAATTAACAAAAAACGTGTGTGAAAAATCAAAATTATAACAATAAACAAAATTAGTCTGCTTTAAAATCAAAGTCATTTTAATTCCACAATGTGTTTTCGAAGATCAAGTTATATAATTTGTGCTTATAACTCTCTTTCCTATAAGAGAAAAAGCTTGTGCCCAGCAACGTGCCATTAATAGACTGAGGATGGATAATGTGAACAGATAATCACCACACAAACAATTTAACAACAACTCACAGGAGACATAATAATTCTTGTAGGTAAATATAGGGCCTTGTATATCGGATTGGGAAAACGTTGGGAAAATGATACCTAACAAACAAGCTCATATTATGGTATACATTGTTATGAACGGCTATATTCAATGGCATAAGGCATTGTTTAACATTAAATATAATAAAAGCGAAGTCATTATTATTCTGTCAGAAGATCATGGTGTAATCTAATACCGTCGATTTCCCAGCCTTAACAAGTACCTATCCTTTCTCGACCAACTAATTCTAATTGCATTGGGAATTCTAAGATGCTTCAATATTTGGACCGCGAATTAAGATAATAAGTTATCTTACCTTTAAAACGTATGGTTTCATTGGTGAAACAACTAGATTCGAACTTTTTTTATGTTCAAATATGCTTTACAATTTGGATCGTTAATAAATGGCTAACCTGTAAGCGGTTTGTACGTCATCGTGCCGGAACACTAAATCGCTTGGCATGTCTTTGTTGGTAGAGTGGTAACTATCCACAGCCGAAGCCTCGAGCCAGACCAATTGCCACCTTTATTGAAGTAACGTTTTCCTGTTACGCGCCATCTTGTAATGTTTGTCTGTTAAGCGCTATCTTGTAACGTTTTTCTGTTACGCGCCATCTTCATTCCTAAGTCACATTTTTCCGATATGCGCCATATTTAATTGTCAATCATTCAACACGTGGCAGACCCACGTATTGGTTTACATACCAGTATGGTATTTTTTTTTAAAGTTATTTCCGGTTATACTGAGTTTTTGTTTGTAAATATCAGTGAGTGTAAATCTTTAAAATAGCAATAATTAATTAACACGACTGTTAATCTAGAAAACATAAAAAAATGACTTAAAGTTTCACTTTTTATGTGTGTACATTAATACACATACACATTTTTGTTTCGTTCTGTAACAACCGATTTAGGCCATTTATAAACTATATTTTGGTATTGAGACTAAATACTATACGAATTTACCGATAGCGATCCATGACGAATCTAACTTATATTATAAATGCGAAAGCGTGTTTGTTTCTTTGTTTTACGTTCATGCCCTAAATAAGCAGTCAATAAATATGATTTGTGGCATAGAGTTAGTTGATAGGATTATTTGTTTGTTTGTTTGTCCTTCATTCACGCTCTAACTAAGCAGCCAATAAATATGATTTGTGGCATAGAGTTAGTTGATAGGATTATTTGTTTGTTTGTTTGTCCTTCATTAAAGCTCTAACTAAGCAGCCAATAAACATGATTTTTGGCATAGTTAGATTAAAGAACGGAGAGTAGGCTACTTTTTAGCGCAGTAAATAAACGTTTCCAACGGGATTTGGAAGAAGAACGCGGCTAGTTGTATAATATACTAGCTGTAGACCGCGGCTTCCTCCGCGATTATTTGTTTTTTCATGAATCCCACAGGAAGCGTTCTTTTTACCGGGATAATAAGTAACCATATATAATAATAATCCAAGGTAAAATCTATCTCCTTTCCAAATTTTAGTCTAATAGTCTCAGCGTGGAAGAGTATGAAACATCATAATTTACATCCATCCATCCATCCTTACAAACTTTCGCATTAACTGCGATATACCTAACGCGATAACTTATTATTTTATTGGGGCTAGATGGCGATGTGTGTATTGTCGTCATATAATTATTTATTAATAACAATCCTAGCAGATTCGTACTACAGTGTCCATATGGAGTAAGGCTTATGAACGATGACCGCAACACCGCTCGTTGGTAACATTGAAGTGTTTATCTCCCTAGGCGACAATAAACATGATGCCTATCGGTTAGTCTTTGTAACGTGGGTGCTACTAACACACAACAAAATCGCAGTTTGTGTGTCTTTCAACTAGTGTTACATGGTATTAGTAGGTATATCAGCTAAACTTTGTGCATTATTTTTATTATTGTCTTACCATCATCTAAAGCCTATAACAGTCAATGTTGGACTAAAGGCCTCTCCCAACGGGAGATCCCATAATTCTCACTTTGGGCAGTCGGGTTGGTGATCGAAGATGGTAGTAACACAAATAACACTGCCTATTCTCCGTTATATTTCCTTAGTCGCCTAGTAGGTACGACACCCACGGGAATAGGAAGGATGGTGACAACTGCCTTACATCTTTGTAAATTAGTGATCAAAAGTCTTATGATTTTTCATACTCAAGATTCAAATTTTATTGTTTATTTTAATATTATTTTTATTATGACAATTCACAAAATTAATTATAATAATATTTATAGGAAGTTTAATTTAGGAATTTTGTTAGGAACATACTTTCTATTTATATTATAAACTAGCTGTCCCAGCGAACTTTGTACCGCGAATCCTTTTTTTTATGAATGTTATATTTTAATACTTATTATCCTATTCCGGTCTAGGGGAAATCCAAACAAATATCATAAAAATTGGTTCAGCCATTCTTGAGTTATAAATGGTGTAACTAACACAACTTTCTTTTATAAATATAGATATATCTTAAAAAACATGTGATTTTTTGTAGTAATATTTTATGTAAGAATTCCAGAAATCCACTTGTTATACAATTATTATTTTAGTGATCTTTGCGGAAAATGCAATGTCGTGTGTTTACTTTTGTATAATTTTACATACACTATTGTATGTATATTACAAAGCTATGTAAAAATCACTATTAAACCTTAATAAATAAATAAATAAAAATAGATAAACTATGTCCTGCCGTCATCACCCGTCATTACACGGTACGGCACTGGCTTCATTATATAGACCAAATAAAAAACGCATTTACCAATAACGATCAACCAATATTATATTTCAACGATCAATGAACAACCTCACACATTCGCGCTACAGTTTCCCCGTGGAGTAGGCTAACGAGCAATGACGCAACACCCGCCCGTCGGTAACATCGTTGCACTGTTTCACTCCCCAGGCGACAATAAACATGATGTCAATAGGTTCGTCTTTGTAACATGGGCGCTGCCAACACATCGCCGCAGTGTGGGTGTCCTTAAATTAAGGTTACGTGGTTTGTTTAACAAAGGTTTCAGTTGGGCAAAAGGCTGACTGAGCAGAATAATTTGATAATGGCTGATACTGTGTTACGTTTTTAATAATATATATATCTATTAAAATACAATTCCAGGTCCTGACTGACTCTTAATCAATGCACAGCCTAAACCGATAGGGTTTACACTCGGACTTTTCACAGTAGGTTTCTGTTGTGATGTAACCACACACTAAGAACGGATTTAATGAAAACCTACCCCCAACGGGATTGAATAGGGGCTTAAATTTTGTATAAAAGTCTGTCATTTTTCAAGTTACATAAACGAAATGTATGTACCATAGTTTTTGGAAATTCTTCCCCCGTGAATGTTAAAGTAGGCATGAAATACGACTGAAAAATCAACGCACAGCCTAAACCGCTGGAATTTTGAAGGGTTTTTCATTATAAAGTGTAGGTAGGTATCCAGTAAGAAAGGATATTTTGAAATTCCAACCCTAAGAGGTTGAAATTGGGGGTTGAATACTTATAATGTAACCGTCCTACATTTAGTATTTTATTAAATTTTTTATCAGGGGAAGAGAAAAAATTATTGAAAGCCCGTAAAATGACTTAAGTCAGAGGAATTAGTATATCATATTTAATAAGTAATAGAATTTTAAAAACTTCCGCACAAATGATAAACATCCGTCGCCTTTCGACTTTTTTCGATTGCTGTGAGTTGGCTGAAAAGCCGCAGTAGCTCTCAAGTGCCTCTTTCTTCTCTCTTTTTCTCTCACTTCGAAATTGCTAATCTTGAGAACGTCGTCACTGTCGTATTTCATTGAATGTTATCACCTTGAAATTGGAATAGTTATAAATATTGCTCTTGTATCTTTTTTGCAAATGAATAAAATTTCAAAGTAGTCCGAAATAGGGACGTCCCCATTTTACTGCAGGGTTATTCGGTCAAGAGGGAGATATCAAAGGGCTTCATTTGCACATTCCTAAAAGAGTTTAATTTTTTTAACCCGCGTATCGTTTTTTTACTTATTATGGAGTGTGCGATAATATGAGTAGGTACCCTCTAACTCAATGTTATTCCCAGGTGCATTTAGGTACTTGGTGCATTTAGGTACTTGGTAGGTGCATTGACGGCGGACAGCTGCGAACCCCTCACTTAAGGCTTAGCGATACTGAATACTTTAATTTTTTTAGAACTACAACTAAATTGAATTCCACACCAAAAACAAAATCAAACGCAGACGAAGTCGCGGGCAACAGCTAGTTTAATATAAAATCCCTACGTAAGTTTGTTTGTTACGCTTTCACGACAAATTATAACCGATGTAAATATTTTTTTTTGTTCTATAGAGGTTGTAATATTTGTTTAATTTTGCCTAATCTTTGTGAAGATCTGATGAATGTGTTTGGAGATAGAGGACAGAACTCCTCAGCGGACAGCAGCAAACCCCTCATTTAAGGCTTAGCTTTACTTAATACTAGAATTTTTTTGGAACACAACTAAATTGAATGCCACATCAAAAAAAAATCAAACGCAGAACAAGTCGCGGGCAACAGCATTTAATGCTGATTGACACGTGTAAGGATCGTAGAAATGTAACAGAGGAACAAATTGGGTCAGCAGAAATGTGGGTAAAATTCAATATCGCGTAATTTTATAAAAATTGAAGAGTAATGAAACGAATTTCAATAACGCCTTCATCTCGCTGTATGCAGGTACTGGCACGTTTCAGAATACCTCTGAAGATTCCCTTGACATAAACGTGTGGTGAATGTTATTTAAATGATAATGAACGGTCAAGAGCAATTTTACTAAGCCAACACGGTTTCCACAAAAATAAGTAATAAATGGGAACATTATAGTTCCTAAAACAGTTTATCTGCAATAATCTTTCTGCATTATCATTTAAAAACACTGTATAGTGTGGTGAGTCTTAGAGAATGTTAACGTATACCGAATATGTTTATTAATTAATAATGTTTATAGAGGAGCTGACAAAATTATAGCTGTACGGCAATTTACTTGGCTTTATAGTATATAGGGTCATATCATACTCGTTTCATCGTTCACAATACGTGAGAAACTTGTTCATATTTGTTTAATATTAGCTTTGTCCTGTGGTTTCACCCGCGTCAACTGATCGCAGCATAGTGCTGCATAATCTACAATATCCTAAAAAAAGTTTATCAAGCGCAGATTATTTCATTCGGTTTGACAGTTCCAGACATACAAACACACTATTAAGTTTTAGTGTAGATGGTAAAGAAATCAATGCAATTTTATAATCATCTAAGGTATGCAGGTATAAATTAGGTACTTATCGGCGCTTCAATCTCCATGGCAGTAGAAACATCAAATGTAAGTTGAGAGCGCAAGGCAATCAAAGTTTTCTTACGAGTAAGTCTGTTAATGGATGGGTGGGAAACTTTTTTTTTTAGGTGCTTATCGGGCACGCCCTTATTCACCTGGCATTTTTATATGCGCTTATTACGTATTAAGTGAGAGTTTCGCTCTCCGTACGCTGAGGGGTTTAGTCCTCTATCTCCAACAATTTTGACCATATCTTCACAAAATGTGAGCATAATCAACCAAATAATAAAACCTTCCCAGTGAAAAAAAAATTATTATAATCGGTTAAGTAATTACCGGCGGAGGTAGGTATGTAGTAAAATAGACTAAAACTTTTATCGTCCATCCCGAACGAACACTATTGTTTTTTTGGGATTATTTCTATTATTTCTAACGTTTATTCTAACGTAACGTATTTTTTTTTACTTTATTGAGGTGGCATTCTAATTTAATAAATAGTTTTATAATTAAAATTGATTATGTACCTGCAAATTCTTCAAATTAGTTTAGAAGTTACGACGAATATAGAAACGCTAAAATCAAGAAAAATGCAGAGGGCCGCCCGGCCGCGTATTAAGTAGTTTGGAAATAAAACTGGACCCGTTAGGTGGCGCTGCAATTAGGTTTTTAGTTTTTTTTAAGATATTAAAACAGATAATAACCGATTTTATGCAGACGAAGTTGCGTGGGTCAGCTGGTGTTTTAATAAAGTCTAGTACTTTCGGAGCCTTTCGGGTACAAAAAAATCTAAGATTTGTGTAGAAACATGCTTAAATTACATTTACAATAGGACAACGAAAGACAAACACAGGTATGTTATTTTTTATCAATTAAATTACATTATCTAGGTATCTTTTAAAAAATAAGACAACTGAGAATCTTTTAATCTGCTATCATCAGGGTTGGATTATCGTTAATACATATAAGCGGACGCCATGAACCAAGAAAGAATTTACTTTCATATTTGCGATGTTGAGCTTAATAGTTGTTGCGAAAAAAATATCCAGTTAAAACTTTCATCGAAAGCTTTTTAAAAGGCCAAAGGTATTTCATTGTTTTAAAACAAAAAAACTGAATGAAGTTTTCTAAATTAGATTAAAGTAGAATTTTCGTAAAATCTAGCTGGAACTTAATATTATTAGGCACAGTAAAAAACGAACTCTTGTTCGCATACCAAATTTGGCGCGAATCGGATTTTATTTTCAGCAACTGCGACTGCAGCGTTTTTTTGTATAAAATATTTCAATAGTTCCTGTGATTTAGAGATTGTGTGAATAATGTATTCTGCCACTTTTGGTGTTGGACTGGTTGGACGTTGGTATCTGTGGTTGTGTTACCAACAAACGGGTTTTACGGGAAATACAAGATGACAATCAAGACTATGCGTGATAGCATCTTTAATTTAGTAATAAGGTCAAACGACATTCAAGCGAAACCCTGTAGAGCGTAGACAAAAATCTTCGCCTTTATCGCTTTGTTCTTTGCAAAGTAATACAACTGTTTCCTTCGCTTTTCATTCAATGAAATAAAAGGAATTTTTAACGCGAACGCTGAGCGAGCTGTAAGTTTTTGAAAACCAACGATTTGAATCGCCTTTGTTTCACAATATAGTGGTTGCCTGCGACCCCATCAAGGTCCAATTTCTAATAAGCAAAATTTTCCTTTAAAAGTTGTGCCTTTATTACTTGGTGATGTCACACATTCTAGAGAACGGCTAAAGCGATTTTGACGGGATTTACAGAGGCATTCGTTAAATGGAGATGTAGGTAACATCTTATTTTGCAAATCATCATCATCATCATCATCATTTCAACCAATAGACGTCCACAGCTGGACATAGGTCTTTTGTAGGGAGTTCCACAATCCACGGTCCTGAGCCGCTTACCTCCAGCGGCTCCCAGCGACTAGCCTGATGTCATCTGTCCATCGCGTTGGGGGCCGACCTACGCTGCATTTACCGGTGCGGGGTCGCCATTCCAGCACCTTAAGAACCCAACGTCCACTCCTGCACTTCAGCTTCGCGACTTGCTGAGCTATGTCGGTATCTCTAGTTCTTCAACGGATCTCCTCGTTTCATATTTGATCACGTAGAGATACTACTAGCATAGCATAGCTCTCTCCTTCGCCCGATGAAATTTTTTCACAAAAAATTTGGAAAAGCCCATATTAACAGCTGAGAACCAAGCTATGTAATAAAGGGGCTAATGCAAGCTGCAAATGGGACGAACTGCGGAAAGGTCTAGGTGCGAATAAGATGAGATGCGTAGGGTCTTAGAGAACGGGGCGAGATGCGTAAGGGCAAGTGGAGTGTGTGGGACAAGTAACGAATACCTCACACATCTCTAACTTGTCTAAGTTACGTGTCCATAAAAGTAATTATAATAAAACGGTGAAGGAAAACATCGTGAGGAGACCCTGCAAGTCTAAGAATTCGCTAGATTGTTTTCAAAACGCGTGTGAAGTCTACCAATGTGCAGTGGGCCAGCGTGATAAACTATAGCCTAAACCCATGTCATTCTGAGAGAAGACCCGTGCCCTGTAGTAGCCTCGTAATTGGTCGATAATCATGATAATTCGTCGTCCACAAGACAGTAGGTATATAGTAAATCAATACATAAAGGATTGATCACATGAACCATTGAACCCAAAGGAGAATAGATAATAAGTGTTAATTATTGCAATAAGATGTACTCGTAGATATGTAGGTACATATCATAAACATCCTAAATAAATTTGTGTAGGATGTCGGAGATTACTTTATCTTGTTTTCTATAAACCCAGTTTTATTCTAGAACACGTGTAACTTTATCAAACTATATTTTTTCTTCGGCCGTGAGTGCACGCTCCAAGGCTTTGATCGATAATGAACTAGATATGCAGGCCCATACAAAATCTAGCAGTGCCTGGATTTTGTTATTTACTGAAGGTTTTTTGTATAATATTTAATAAAAAATAAAATAGTTTGCACTCCTTGCATAAAATAAGATACTTCGTTGCTTCCATTGCCCTTTGAACTACGCCACTAAGAAGCTAAACACCGGCTTCTTATTCGTGAAAATTATTTTTAAAATCACTTTTTTTATACATCATATCTCGTATATTATTGATAGGAGACTCTAGGTTGATGATTAGAAAAATACGTGGTCAGCTCAAACACGTTTTTTCGCTATCCAAGGTACTATATTTTACTCGCCCCAACATCCGTTGAATGCACGTAGACAAATCTAGTTTCAGAGGACATGTCCAAATTTGTACTATCCATATTCCTTCGTGTTGGATTAAAATTTATGGGACGAGACGGAGCGGCGCAAGCAATTTATACAAGTTTTTTTAAGGCTACAAAACCCGGGTATTGGTTTTAACATTAAATATTTTAATATCTCATGCATATGAAAAGATGATGTGTCAAATATAAGATTTTATGAATATGATAATATTTAAAAACAAGCATTAGTAAAGTTTTAAGTTTTACGTGCTTTGAGCAAACTAAATAGACAACTGAAATTCAGCCTTAGCTTTCCGTACGTTGGATGGAAAGGAATAAACAGGTGTTTATTTAGATAATGATTCAACCGAACGTTTCTTTGTAATGATAGGGATTTCTAAAAAAAAATTATACTTACAGAAAAGGTTGTCATTCTTTTTTAATATTTACCTCAACCTACAGAAGTTTACTTATTTCGGAATAACTGTGCCCCGCGGCTTCACCCACATCAACTATGGGTAGCACCGTAATACCCTCAACATTTCTCGATAAACATTTCAACATTTCTATATGAACTACATACATACAAATGTTCAGCTTTAATAACACTAAGTAAAGATAGCGATGCAACTGTTTCCATACTTCATCAATTGATTTATGTGTGACAAATACTTGCTTTACTTTGTGTAGGTGAAGTTAGCAGAGCATTTGCCAGCAGATCAAAAATAAAACGGAGTTCTCTTCGCATGCAGCTGAGTTCTAGAGTTCCTGATGATTTTTACGAATAGTTCTGGCGTTTTTACCCCCAAAAAAAGGGTGTCAAAAAATGATCTGCTAACTTCCGATAGCAGATCATTTTCGAGCAAATCAAAATTTGATGCTTGTTCTGGACGCATGCAGCTTAGATCTATAGTTCCTGATACTTTTTAATAATAGTTCTGTCGTAAATACTGAAAAAAAAATACTTAAAGAAAATAACCCTAAACATCCTATCGTACACAAAGACCTTTGAATAAAACATTTTTTAGACCCGTACTCTCTCGAAACTCTTTTCTTTCTCACACATCAGTATATAAACTATAATAAAAAAATATTAAAGTTCTTATAAATCAAGTTTCAGAGTCACCACAACAAACATGAAAATTTATTTTCTTAAATAATTACATAAAATAATACAAAACATTTGTTTTTGAAAACCCTACCTATTAAAGGGGTAAGAACTCTTTTGTTTCTGTTGAAGCATCATAACGCCTGAAACATAACATAAAACCAAGCCTCAAACACTGTTATTCGAGACTGCATATCAGACGTCAATATTTTCAATCCAAAAGAATTATATGAGGAATTATTTTTTTGAAAACCCATTAAACCTCACAGCTATGAACTCATAAATTTCTGATAGAACGCTACTTACACTATAACACGATAAAAATTCAAGCCTAGAACACACGTACTTTAGACTGCATATCACACTTCAATATTTTAATGTCTAAAAAATTAAATAACAGAAAGTATAATTTTTTTTGGCAACCCTATAGACCCGACAGCCTAGAACTCTTAAAATTCCGATAGATCACTACTAACACTAAAACATAATTAAAATTGAAGCCTAGAACACTCGTACTTTAGACTGCATATCACACGTCAACATTTTAATGTCTAAAAAATTAAATAACAGAAAGTATAATTTTTTTTGGCAACCCTATAGACCACACAGCCTAGAACTGTTTAATTACTGATAAAACACTTCTTACACTATAATACAATTAAAATTCAAGCCTAGAACACACGTACTTTAGACTGCATATCACACGTCAATATTTTAATATCGAATAAATTACATAACAGAAAGTTTAATTATTTTTGGCAACCCTATATTTCACACAGCCTAGAACTCTTTAATTTTTGATAAAACACTACTAACACTAAAACATAATTAAAATTGAAGCCTAGAACACTCGTACTTTAGACTGCATATCACACGTCAACATTTTAATGTCTAAAAAATTAAATAACAGAAAGTATAATTTTTTTTGGCAACCCTATAGACCACACAGCCTAGAACTGTTTAATTACTGATAAAACACTTCTTACACTGTAATACAATTAAAATTCAAGCCTAGAACACACGTACTTTAGACTGCATATCACACGTCAATATTTTAATATCGATTAAATTACATAACAGAAAGTTTAATTATTTTTGGCAACCCTATATTCCACACAGCCTAGAACTCTTTTGTTTCCGATAGAACACTACTAACACTATAACATAATTAAAATGCAAGCCTAGAACACTCGTACTTTAGACTGCATATCACACGTCAATATTTTAATATCGAAAAATTTGATTACTTGATTTGTATTATTTTTAAGAAACCCATCCTACAGCCTAGAACTCTTTAAATTCCAATAGATCACTACTAACACTGAAACATAATTAAAATTGAAGCCTAGAACACTCGTATTTTAGACTGCATATCACACGTCAATATTTTAATATCGAAAAAATTACATAACAGAAAGTTTAATTATTTTTGGCAACCCGATATTCAACACAATCTAGAACTCTTCAGTTTCCGATAGAACACTACAAACACTATAACATAATTAAAATTGAAGCCTAGAACACTCGTACTTTAGACTGCATATCACACGTCAATATTTTAATATCGAAAAATTAGATTACTTGATTTGAATTTTTTTTAAGAAACCCATCCTACAGCCTAGAATTCTTTAAATTCCGATAGATCACTACTAACACTAAAACATAAGTAAAATTCAAGCCTAGAACACTCGTAGTTTAGACTGCATATCACACGTCAATATTTTAATATCGAATAAATTACATAACAGAAAGTTTAATTATATTTGGCAACCCTATATTTCACACAGCCTAGAACTCTTTAATTTTGGATAAAACACTACTAACACTAAAACATAATTAAAATTGACGCCTAGAACACTCGTACTTTAGACTGCATATCACACATCAATATTTTAATATCGAATAAATTACATAACAGAAAGTTTAATTATTTTTGGCAACCCGATATTCCACACAGCCTAGAACTCTTCAGTTTCCGATAGAACACTACTAACACTATAACATAATTAAAATTCAAGCCTAGAACACTCGTACTTTAGACTGCATATCACACGTCAATATTTTAATATCGAAAAATTAGATTACTTGATTTGTATTTTTTTTAAGAAACCCATCCTACAGCCTAGAACTCTTTAAATTCCGATAGATCACTACTAACACTAAATCATAAGTAAAATTCAAGCCTAGAACACTCGTACTTTAGACTGCATATCACACGTCAATATTTTAATATCGAAAAAATTACATAACAGAAAGTTTAATTATTTTTGGCAATCCTATATTCCACACAGCCTAGAACTCTTTTGTTTCCGATAGAATACTACTTACACTATAACATAATTAAAATTCAAGCCTAGAACACTCGTACTTTAGACTGCATATCACACGTCAATATTTTAATGTCTAAAAAATTAAATAACAGAAAGTATAATTTTCTTTGGCAACCCTATAGACCACACAGCCTAGAACTCTTTAATTACTGATAGAACACTTCTTACACTATAACACAATTAAAATTGAAGCCTAGAACACACATACTTTAGACTGCATATCACACGTCAATATTTTAATATCGAAAAAATTACATAACAGAAAGTTTAATTATTTTAGGCAACCCGATATTCCACACAGCCTAGAACTCTTCAGTTTCCGATAGAACACTACTAACACTATAACAAAACTAAAATTCAAGCCTAGAACACTCGTACTTTAGACTGCATATCACACGTCAATATTTTAATATCGAAAAATTAGATTACTTGATTTGAATTTTTTTTAAGAAACCCATCCTACAGCCTAGAACTCTTTAAATTCCGATAGATCACTACTAACACTAAATCATAAGTAAAATTCAAGCCTAGAACACTCGTACTTTAGACTGCATATCACACGCCAATATTTTAATATCGATAAAATTACATAACAGAAAGTATAATTATTTTTGGCAACCCTATATTCCACACAGCCTAGAACTCTTTTGTTTATGATAGAACACTACTAACACTATAATATAATTAAAATTGAAGCCTAGAACACTCGTACTTTAGACTGCATATCACACGTCAATATTTTAATGTCTAAAAATTAAATAACAGATATTAAAATATTGACGTGTGATATGCAGTCTAAAGTACAAGTGTTCTAGGCTTGAATTTTAATTATGTTATAGTGTTAGTAGTGTTCTATCGGAAACAAAAGAGTTCTAGGCTGTGTGGAATATAGGGTTGCCAAAAAAAATTAAACTTTCTGATATGTAATTTTTTCGATATTAAAATATTGACGTGTGATATGCAGTCTAAAGTACGAGTGTTCTAGGCTTGAATTTTACTTATGATTTAGTGTTAGTAGTGATCTATCGGAATTTAAAGAGTTCTAGGCTGTAGGATGGGTTTCTTAAAAAAAATTCAAATCAAGTAATCTAATTTTTCGATATTAAAATATTGACGTGTGATATGCAATCTAAAGTACGAGTGTTCTAGGCTTGAATTTTAATTATGTTATAGTGTAAGTAGTATTCTATCGGAAACAAAAGAGTTCTAGGCTGTGTGGAATATAGGATTGCCAAAAATAATTAAACTTTCTGTTATGTAATTTTTTCGATATTAAAATATTGACGTGTGATATGCAGTCTAAAGTACGAGTGTTCTAGGCTTGAATTTTAATTATGTTATAGTGTAAGTAGTATTCTATCGGAAACAAAAGAGTTCTAGGCTGTGTGGAATATAGGATTGCCAAAAATAATTAAACTTTCTGTTATGTAATTTTTTCGATATTAAAATATTGACGTGTGATATGCAGTCTAAAGTACGAGTGTTCTAGGCTTGAATTTTAATTATGTTATAGTGTAAGTAGTATTCTATCGGAAACAAAAGAGTTCTAGGCTGTGTGGAATATAGGATTGCCAAAAATAATTAAACTTTCTGTTATGTAATTTTTTCGATATTAAAATATTGACGTGTGATATGCAGTCTAAAGTACGAGTGTTCTAGGCTTGAAATTTAATTATGTTATAGTGTTAGTAGTGTTCTATCGGAAACAAAAGAGTTCTAGGCTGTGTGGAATATAGGGTTGCCAAAAATAATTATACTTTCTTTTATTTAATTTTTTAGACATTAAAATATTGACGTGTGATATGCAGTCTAAACTACGAGTGTTCTAGGCTTGAATTTTACTCATGTTTTAGTGTTAGTAGTGATCTATCGGAATTTAAAGAGTTCTAGGCTGTAGGATGGGTTTCTTAAAAAAAATTCAAATCAAGTAATCTAATTTTTCGATATTAAAATATTGACGTATGATATGCAGTCTAAAGTACGAGTGTTCTAGGCTTGAATTTTAATTATGATATAGTGTTAGTAGTGTTCTATCGGAAACAAAAGAGTTCTAGGCTGTGTGGTATATAGGGTTGCCAAAAATAATTATACTTTCTGTTATGTAATTTTATCGATATTAAAATATTGACGTATGATATGCAGTCTAAAGTACGAGTGTTCTAGGCTTCAATTTTAAATATGTTTTAGTGTTAGTAGTGATCTATCGGAATTTTAAGAGTTCTAGGCTGTAGGATGGGTTTCTTAAAAAAAATTCAAATCAAGTAATCTAATTTTTCGATATTAAAATATTGACGTGTGATATGCAGTCTAAAGTACGAGTGTTCTAGGCTTGAATTTTAATTATGTTATAGTGTTAGTAGTGTTCTATCGGAAACTGAAGAGTTCTAGGCTGTGTGGAATATCGGGTTGCCAAAAATAATTAAACTTTCTGTTATGTAATTTATTCGATATTAAAATATTGACGTGTGATATGCAGTCTAAAGTATGTGTGTTCTAGGCTTCAATTTAATTGTGTTATAGTGTAAGAAGTGTTCTATCAGTAATTAAAGAGTTCTAGGCTGTGTGGTCTATAGGGTTGCCAAAAAAAATTATACTTTCTGTTATTTAATTTTTTCGATATTAAAATATTGACGTGTGATATGCAGTCTAAAGTATGTGTGTTCTAGGCTTCAATTTTAATTGTGTTATAGTGTAAGAAGTGTTCTATCAGTAATTAAACAGTTCTAGGCTGTGTGGTCTATAGGGTTGCCAAAAATAATTAAACTTTCTGTTATGTAATTTTTTCGATATTAAAATATTGACGTGTGATATGCAGTCTAAAGTACGAGTGTTCTAGGCTTGAATTTTAATTATGTTATAGTGTTAGTAGTGTTCTATCGGAAACAAAAGAGTTCTAGGCTGTGTGGAATATAGGGTTGCCAAAAATAATTAAACTTTCTGTTATGTAATTTTTTCGATATTAAAATATTGACGTGTGATATGCAGTCTAAAGTACGAGTGTTCTAGGTTTCAATTTTAATTATGTTTTAGTGTTAGAAGTGTTTTATCAAAAATTAAAGAGTTCTAGGCTGTGTGAAATATAGGGTTGCCAAAAATAATTAAACTTTCTGTTATGTAATTTATTCGATATTAAAATATTGACGTGTGATATGCAGTCTAAAGTACGTGTGTTCTAGGCTTGAATTTTAATTGTATTATAGTGTAAGAAGTGTTTTATCAGTAATTAAACAGTTCTAGGCTGTGTGGTCTATAGGGTTGCCAAAAAAAATTATACTTGCTGTTATTTAATTTTTTAGACATTAAAATGTTGACGTGTGATATGCAGTCTAAAGTACGAGTGTTCTAGGCTTCAATTTTAATTATGTTTTAGTGTTAGTAGTGATCTATCGGAATTTTAAGAGTTCTAGGCTGTCGGGTCTATAGGGTTGCCAAAAAAAATTATACTTTCTGTTATTTAATTTTTTAGACATTAAAATATTGAAGTGTGATATGCAGTCTAAAGTACGTGTGTTCTAGGCTTGAATTTTTATCGTGTTATAGTGTAAGTAGCGTTCTATCAGAAATTTAAGAGTTCTTAGCTGTGAGGTTTAATGGGTTTTCAAAAAAATAATTCCTCATATAATTCTTTTGGATTGAAAATATTGACGTCTGATATGCAGTCTCGAATAACAGTGTTTGAGGCTTGGTTTTATGTTATGTTTCAGGCGTTGTGATGCTTCAACAGAAACAAAAGAGTTCTTACCCCTTTAATAGGTAGGGTTTTCAAAAACAAATGTTTTGTATTATTTTATGTAATTATTTAAGAAAATAAATTTTCATGTTTGTTGTGGTGACTCTGAAACTTGATTTATAAGAACTTTAATATTTTTTTATTATAGTTTATATACTGATGTGTGAGAAAGAAAAGAGTTTCGAGAGAGTACGGGTCTAAAAAATGTTTTATTCAAAGGTCTTTGTGTACGATAGGATGTTTAGGGTTATTTTCTTTAAGTATTTTTTTTTCAGTATTTACGACAGAACTATTATTAAAAAGTATCAGGAACTATAGATCTAAGCTGCATGCGTCCAGAACAAGCATCAAATTTTGATTTGCTCGAAAATGATCTGCTATCGGAAGTTAGCAGATCATTTTTTGACACCCTTTTTTTGGGGGTAAAAACGCCAGAACTATTCGTAAAAATCATCAGGAACTCTAGAACTCAGCTGCATGCGAAGAGAACTCCGTTTTATTTTTGATCTGCTGGCAAATGCTCTGCTAACTTCACCTACACCTTTACTTTGCTGTTGCCCGCGTTTTGTTCAATCTTAACATCTTTTCATATTTTAAAACCAAGTTCCCCCGCCGTGTCTATCTGTCTATCCGGGCGCGAAAAACATCGTACGGATTTTCATGCGGCTTTCACAAATGAAAAGAGTGACTTTTGGAAGTTTTATGATATATTTTATCACCGTTTTGTGTAAATTGGCTGAAATATAACGCCGTTTGTTAAAAATGTCATACCGATTTGGAGTTTTCCTGGCGATGACCGTTTCCTGGCGAAAAATGATTGCTTGATGGTACATAAAAATAATGTACTACATATTTAAAGTGATCTAACTGTTATAATTGAGTTACAATAACCGCTTTTTTGTATAATCTATCAAAACACGGGTACAATCGAAAGATGGTGATATTGGTATCATAATATAAATACTTATCCAAATAAATGCTTTTCTAATCAAGATTAATTAAGTATCCACAAGTTTAAATTTTTATCGTTTAGCAGTTACTACGAGTCCTAAAAGAACGAAAAATGCCGCGAGCCGTCCGTCCGCTTACCGTTGCTCTGTATAAGACGTGGGATGAAGTGCGCGTTCGCCTTTTTAACGTTTCTAACGATTTAACTTATCCCCTAGGGTCCCTGTAGTCCACATAGTTTGGAAATAAAACTGGTATTAGGTTTTTTTAAGATTTTATAACCGGTAATAACCGATTTGGTACAGACGAAGTTGCGCGGGCCAGCTAGTTTTATATATAATATCCCATGGGAACTAATAGGTAGTTGAGTAGTAGGTAGGTACCTGTTACAATTTATAGCCACTCATCAAAACCCACGATAGATACAAATGTAAATCCGTTGTTTAAGCCTTTTGATTAACTGCAGCAGTGCCTCGTATAAACTACAAATCCCCATACATAAATCCCACAAATCCCTTAATGCAAATAAATATAAATACGTTAGGTACGCAGTGCGCTTTATGGAAGTTGTGATTGTGATAAAGACAGAAGCCGTGGAATGCTTAAATAAGAAACTAGGGGCTCTCTAGTAATACAGTGTATTTTTTTACACAATTTAAACTAGTAATTAATAGAACATTGGATAGAAGCAGGTGAAACTTAGCGGAATTCCATGATATAGGTACTATAAAAAAATAAGCTTAATTGCTATAGAAACTCCGCGAAAAACAGGAGAATCCGTACGCTGTGTATGATTAAAGAAATTATCAAAAGAACAGATCTTCGGCAATGTACCTACTCTACACGCACGTTTCGCACGGAGCATCCTCAGGAGACATTGACTTTTACTTAGAGTATAGCAAATTAAGCTTAATTTTCACAGTAATAACAATAGAATTAAAAAACAAGTTCCTTCTGTCACGGACAAAGGCTATTAAAAAGCATGACTGACCATATATCTCGTACTTACCGTCGTACTTTCTGAAAGAACTGTTTCGCGAAACTGTTAAACTAGTACCTGCGTGACAACAAAAAATTATGTTAGTATCACTTGAAAAAATAAATTTCAATTATTCCTAACACAGCATGTGTTCAAATGAAAGTGTTAATCAAAACAAAACTTATAATTACAAGTTCATCTTTAGCAATAGCTAAACAAATTTCCCATAGTAATAAAACAAAGTAGAGAAAGAAGAAGTATTAAGAAGAGTTGGTGTAAAAAGATATGTATGAAACAGCAAAGTGAAAATTAATGTACACCAAATAAGACATGATGAATTTATTACCAATAAAGAGATTATAAAGAGAAAGAGCGGAATAGGACGACCATGACCGGATTTTTTGGGACAAATGAAAAGAAAATTTGGGGTAGAGATTATTTGGGATAGCCAGCAGAGGAGGCCTATTTGTGATAAGGATCGTCCTGGATTTGACGACTTGAGGGGATTGGAAGCTGACTGGACGTGGTTCCTAGTTCAGTGTAAAAGGTAGCCGCCTCGATGCACTTAAAACTTAAATTATAATCAGTTTATCGAATGCCACACCACGAATAAAAACTAAGTCTACAAATGTAACACCTGTTTGATAACTTATTACACTAGACAGTTTATCAGCGAACAGATATGTATTGAATCTCTATACATATCTGTTCCGCCGAACGTTGAAAGCTTGAAAGCGGTTGAATTGGGCGGTTAATTAATTGACACCGCATATCAATTCTACGTGATTGCACAGATTCTGAGTGGACAGGGCTTCTGTTTTGCAGTGCGATACGAACAATAATAATAATTTAAGGCGCATAAACACTAATACGTAAAAGTGAAACAAAATGAATACGTCTTTGATATTTGTTCTCCTATCCAATTACGTATTTTTTCTCCGTACTTTGTCTATCGCTAATCTTTATCATTATGATTGTTTGAATTGGAAACCACCACGTTCCTGTATTTATATGAATCTTGCGTTGTGCTTTGGTAAATGACGGTAATGCACAATCGCTGAAGGACTTTAGGATCGGTTTTCCACCATCTTTTAGGAGTTCTGCAGTCATTCTCAGTCATTCATTCATTCATTAATTTGAAATTCGAACAAGTTACTTTAGCGTTTTTATAGATATTGTTGGTGAGGTGTTGGCCACAATAGCTAATTCTTTAACTGAGAAACAATAGCTACAAAGTAGGTCATGACGCGATACAAATACAAATATCTTTACCTCGAGTAGGCCTACCGGACAGGCTCTGTAGTCATGTCAAGTCTGTCTGTAATTCAACCACCGGAATTCTGATTCCACTAAGCAGAAGCTAGCAACAAACTCGTTAGCTAAATATGACAATCACGAATTATTTTTAATGTTAAGGGCGAGAAGATTCGATTTCAGAACGTTGGCCGCTTCGTGCATTTTTTAATTTCCATAACACATAACCATGTAATACCTACATATATACTATTTTTAATTTTATCTCCATAATTTAATAATCAGCTCAGAATACATATCATTGATGTATTTATTTGTGTTAAAGGTAACAATGACATCCGTATGTTCAGAAAATTATACTTATTCCTCAAGCGGGAATAAACAGCGAAAATCTTGTTCAAGAATTACGTAAATTTTGTAGTGTGAAGAACTTCCTAGATTTAACCATAACTGTCCCAATCTTGATGAAATACGTAGATAGCTCCTAAAGACTGACATTGGATAATAATTATTCCGAAAAAGCCTACGACACCTTTTTTTGTCGGATTAAAACTTAACTGCACAGCTGAATAGCTAAACCTCATAAAAAAAGTCCGCAGTGGAATGTCTAACTATCATAGTTAGGGCGCATTAGCAGCTTTTGTGCTAAAAGATGGTAAAAAAGTAAGGTTAGTATCGCATTATTAACTCTTATTCAAATTAATCATTTTATAATCAAGGGTTTTTTCATAGAAGTTAAATACTTTTTTATTCATTTCAATCTGATACAGAGGACTACACCTAAACAAAACAGTTCTAGACAACAACACGTTATATATATTTACAAAAACTTTTTAGGTACCGATATTCAAAACATAATACCTTTCTATAGAAAGTCAATAACACAGTATCTTCATTTACAAAAATGTCCGATGATCCTTAAACTCACAAAACAGGGGCTGATTTCGTGCGGAGCTTTGAATAGCGTATCGGATAAATTTCTCGTGATATCGATTCAGTCTGTATCGCCGTAGGTTTGCCAGCCCGGCTTATGTCTAAGGTGGGACGTGTTTATATCTGACACTGAAGTAATTTGAAACCGGATTCCATTTGGATTAGAACTTGAAGAGGAACACTTGTAGAAGTTCACAAGTATAGTACCTATAAAATTGACGATACATAGGTATATATCTGTTGACCCAGTTATAAGGAAACAGTTATTTTATTATGTACAAAATTTAACCGGTAATGTTACTATGTAACTTGAACATGCAATCATATTGCCATCAACCTTTAGGGTTCCGTAGTAAAGCAATTAACCCTTATAATTTCGTCTAGTTCATATTTTATGCAAAAATTTTAAAATGTGTAATGTTTAAAATTAATGTAGGTGTAAACCACCGCTTGTCAGACCAGTACGAAAGTGTCGAAAATAAATTAAATAGTAGTATTTTTTTTGGCGTAGGTATTCTTACACCCTTAAATGGAGATCATTAGACATAGTTTTTTTTTATTTATATGAGTCTCGGCTTTTACTTTTGAGCTCGACTTTTATTATTAATAAAAGTTATTGGAGTTGAATTATGTGAGTTGAATGTCCCAACCTATAAATATATACTAATTATTCTTATTTGAAAACATGACTGAGGTAAGTTAGAATACAGGCGCATACTTCGAAAATTATAAACACAAAAATGATTTTCCTGTAGTCGGCATTTAGCCACTACGAAGTAAAGAAATAAATAATGTTTACTTAGAAATTATGCCACAGTAAACTTCAATTCCCTGTTACGAATGACACTATTACGAATGTTTATTAAAAACACAAATCATTCGATTATGTTAGCTAAGCAATATTAATCCAATTAGGTAAATGGTACTACTTTGGAGTTTTTAATTTAGCTTCCTACGTGCCTCGGAGAGCAAGTTATGTCATAAGTCCCGGTCATGACCACTAACAGCTTGATAAAGCTATTAGTGATCATGGCCGGATATCTTATTTGAATTATAATTTTTGTTAACTAAGTTGAGTTAAGAGCTTGTCTGGTGGGAGGCTTCGGCCGTGACTAGTAACCACCCTATTACCAAAGACGTAACGGCAAACTAACTAGCGTTCTGTTGCGATGCCGTGTAGACATGAATTAGGGGTATGGGTTTAATATAATTGCCATAACCGCTTAGTCCGCTACCATCTTAGGACTGTATCATCACTTTCTATTATGTGACATTGCAGTCAAAGGCTTACTTGTAGAGTAATAAGAACCTAAGAATTTAAACTTGCAGTAGAGCAGCGTAGCTGTAAAACCTCTGTGACAAAGAAGGTCCAGCAGCTGTATATTAATATACCTACAGAAGGCCTGAAGACGATGATGATTTGCTTCTGCAACAATAATAGAATAACAAAATTACGTTTTCTGACAACCGAAATGAAAGACATAAAAAAATCATAACTACCCGACCTTTTTGGAGCTAGGAATTTTGCTAAATTGCCTGAACAGACGACAATTCTCTAATAAATTTGAAACGGGGATGCAGAGACGGAATACCTCTTCTCATTTTCAAAGTTATTAAATGTTTGTTAATTCTTACTCTTATTACGTGCTTTTGAATGGTTTTCTTAGTTGCTTAGCTTTATAAGCACATATTTTAAATCTCGAACGGGCGCCATTTTACAAATATTTAGACACAATAAATTTTACCTAAAGAATTTAAAAAAACTCTCGTTTCACTTCGCTTCCTGTTATACACAAAATATTTTATCAAATATTCATTAATTGTATAATAATTCAGTGCAAGAATTATTTTGCAAAAACTTTCGCATCATCGTAGTAAAAGCTTTTTCATCTTTTTGCACATTTCAGTCCATATAACGCCCGGTCAACTTTACACTTCACTTATTTAATAATTCTTAAAGAAAGTTTTTAAATACTCCATTTCATATTTTTATAAAGTGAACGTTTTTGTACCTGTTTATTATTCGCTCTAATAGTAATACAAGGGAGGTTCCTTTTTTTGTAGTTGCACTTCTTTTCAATGAGCATTTTTTTTGTGCGTTTTCTTCGACCTAAAAAATGAGGCTATCGAGTTCTTTGAAATTGTTACATAATAAATAATGCACTGCGCTCAAAAGGCCAGACTGCATAACACAAAGGGAAGCAGGTTAAACTCGATCACACTAATCAATAAAACTAAAGGTGACCTGACGGTTTCAAAGCTAATAAATCGAAACACTGAAATATTAACATTATATCAGGCAGTTTGATCCATGCTTATGTTAACTCAAGAGTTGGTTGTTTTGCCTAATGCATAGAGCCACCATGCTGCTTAAATGCGGACTGGCGGACTTTATCGACTTTTTTATCAGTAGCGGAGAAAGCTTTGTACCACAAAAGCTTTCCGACACATTAAAATGAGCAGTTAAAAATTTATAAATCCGGGCTAAGACAGAGAATTAGATGATAGAGAGATCTAATATTTTCTTTGTTCACGATATCGTATAATTTTCTTGTGCCGGGAAACGAACCCAGGCCAGGCCCTCTTTATCGGTATTCTTACATGCTAACCGCTTTACCAACGAGACAGTTGGAAACATACATTGATATTCAAGCGAAACATCACAGGTTATTTCGGATGGTAATAGAATCCTCTTAACAGTGTTCGCAGCAAAAGCTTTCAAATAAGTAACTTACTAAGCTTTTAATTAAACCTTTCAGTTTAAATGGTCCGAACGTGCGGAATATGTAATTATATGCACTTAGTCTTTCGAAGTGAAGTGTACCTCTCGTCTAAATGGACGTTTTGAGCTAAGGTTGTTCTCAAAGCAAAGAGGAAATGGATGTTTTTGGAGTAATTGTAAGGCGTCTTCCAACTTCGCAAAATTGTCTATCTTCAGTGCCCTTATACAAAATTTGCAGCTCACAATCGTGGAATCATTTAAACTATAGAAACACTATAAAGGCAAAATAAAATGAATCTAATGCCCTTAGATATATAATAGCATATTCTAAAGAATTTGACCTTTAGAACAAGAAAAATAAGTTCCCAATTACTTGGACGTTACTGTATTGCATAATTGCGAGCATATAACTGCCTTAACTCACACTGCTTCATCACTAACCACCAGCCGGTGGTTAACACCTGACACGAAAATATATTGTTTCAGATTTATTTTACTATATTATTTGTATCGAAACTGTAGTTATTATATTCGATAGAAGCAAGCGGAGTTTTCGTTTAGTTCGGAAGTTTTTTTGCAGACAACCGTGATAAACATAAAACTAAACACAGCTAAATCAGCACTGTGAACCTTATAACTCATTTACACGATTCACCACACATATCTTCAAACATTATTTCACAATGCACAATAATTATTGTGCATTGTGAAATAATGTCATGCTTCGGTGTCGGAGTACAACGTGCAAGAGCGTATTTAAAGATCTGCATATGCGTATACTGAAGTTATACTTCGCACTTTGTGCCTACCAAGATTAAGGTAACAATTATTATCAGAAAGACAGAAGGCTTCACGTGCTACCCGAGACACGGAATGATTTGTAAATATCGCAACTGAGCCACAAAACCCAAAAAAAATACAGAATGATTAAACAAATTAGTTGATTATGACCATCTGCTATTAATTACCATGTAAATTTACAACTCGTTACAATGTTGCAAAATGTTCAAAATTTTGCTCATAACATAATGTTAATAGCACTGAAACATTGAAATATACCACGATGTTTCAGCGTAGTCGAGCTTTAGATTTCCAAACTTGTTCACCCCCTATGTCAAAGGTGTGCGAAATTAATTTTCGTTAACAACGTACTAACTTTTAAAACGGAACGCAGGTAACTCAATTAAAGTCCTTGCAAAATAGGAGGGGTGTTAAAAGTTCGTAACAATAGCCAACCTGTGCATGGCAGTGCGATTTCAGTTCAGCAGTATCCTGAACTTTAGGAATTAACCAATTTTGTTGTAGTTTTACCCATTCTGCAAGTGATATAGAAGTGTGAACGAACTAATTTAACTTTCCCAACGCAATAACATGGATAGATTAGTTTAATTATCGATACAATTGAGAACACTGATCTATTTAACTAAATACAACCTAGCTAGGTTTGAGTAAGTTTGTTGCGGGCTTTTTCTTAGACCAAAGTGCGAAATGTAGGATTTTCTAAACACATTTACTTATTCGATCGCGTGAAATAACTACGATTTATTTGGTGTCGAGAAGCGCCATCTAGTTACAACACTCGGAAACCGTACTTTCACTAGACGGGATACTATATAAAGCGTAGTTAACTATCGCGATCGAACAAGCCAACGTAGATAGAAAATCTCACCCTTGGAATTTTATGTGCGTTGCGTTTTTAAGTAATTTACGATTGTACTTATACAAAGTGCCAATCAGCCTTCTTGACGAAAGATTTTTAGACTTAGACTTTACACTGACTTAATTTACACATCTTATGGATACATATTTGTTTGTTTGATTGTCTCTTATCTCAGCAATAGAACCCAAAGAGTTTGCATAAATTACATAAAGTCTCAGGGTTCAAATACCTAAATGGGTATCCCACAAGACTCGATTTTGGGTCCCTTTTTATTTTTAGTGTATTTAAAGTATCTACCATACCATGTCAGTGGATTGTTTGCACATAATACATCTCAATTTTTTAAGACTGACAGGAGTATAGATAACTCTTACGATGTAAACCGTGCTATGTCGCGTTTGTCGCACCGGTCTACAGTCAACAACTTACTTTTAAATGAAAAAAAACAAAGTGTGTCCAATTTATAATACCAAATGGTAAGAAAATTGATAAAATTATAATGATAAATTGTGAATCACTAAAAATTGAGACCTCCAGAGTTTTCCTGGGCATTACCTTGAATAATAAGCTACAGTGGTTTGCCCATATAGATTAACAACAACAATAACAATAACAATAGCTACATTAGCGGGTAAACTAAGCTCGGCTGCCTTAATTAAACAGATTACTGACGTTGAAATAACTAGGCTTGTTTATTTTGCGTACTTTCATAGTGTGATGTCCTACGGGATCTTGTTTTGGAGCAAAGCTGCTGATATCGAAACTATATTTATATATCAGAAAAGAGCTGTACGATCAATATATAAACTTAAATCACGCGAATTCCTCCGTGAGAAGTTTAAATAAATAGGTATCCTTACTGTAGCTTGATTCACAATATATTTATAATAATATAGTATTTGTAAGACAACAAATTAGTTCATATAATCAAAAAGTGGAAATAAACAGTCGACTTACAAGAAATGATCATAAGTTAGTGTCATCTGCATATCGTCTGCGAAAAGTACAGAAGTTATTAGTGAGATTGAGTTTACGCTTTTATAATATGATTCCTAAGGTAATTTTGGACCTACCAATGCATAAGTTTAAAGAATAAGATAAAACACATTTATTACAACGAGGTTACCATACAATTGATGAATTTCTTGATGAAAAGGTTGCTTGGAAGCATTCAGCTCCGCTTTCATATCTTACAAGATATAAAAATGAAAAAAAATTTAAAATGTAAATGGTTGATGTTGGAAAAAAGTTGTTGTAAGTTTCTTGCCCGCTTCTTCTCGGTAGAATCTGCCTTCCGAAGCGGTGTTAGAGTCACTACAAACCGACGGACCGGACGTTTCAAAGTGTTTATAATAGGCCTACTTGAAGTAAATGAATTTTATACTTAAATTTTGAATTATAATGAAAAAAGATGAAGTAAAGTGCGCAACAAAAATAAATGAAGGAAAAATAAATATTTTAACTCGTTATTACCTTCAAAGAATTTGGTTCAAACAAAGTTAACTCTATTATTGTTACGTGAACCTTTTTGCGTTACGAGAAAAAATATGATTTCATGTAGGCATGGGTTCTATTGCTTACATAAAATCCATCCCGATCCAACTTAGATTTCCACGCCTAACCTTGATTATTTTAACTTAAATTAATCCGATTCCGATTGGATACATCTAACTTAGAAAACGAAAGACAGTCGGAATGATAAGTACCTCGCGTACTCGCGTAGTACTCGTGTTAGATAAGGAAACTCAAACATAAACTTCCGGTCACCCCAAGAAAGAATGGATACTCTTCTCTTGAGAACTGCTCATACTTCCTCAAATATCAACAAGGTCGGACAACAATTTATTGAATTTATACTCAGTTGTCCGAGTTGCTGACACTTTATTGATTTTCCAAACCTGGGTAAAATAAGTACTTTATATTCACGATGCTCACTGTTCATTCTTAGTGTAGTCTACAATTATTATATAGTCCGTTTCATGTAACTAAATGCCCTTCAACTGCTAAACGAAAATAGATAGCGCCACATTACCGCCCTATTATTTTACGGCTATTATTTATTGTACTTTAATAGATAAGTATCTACTAGAATTTATTATGACTCCCTATAACTTGTATTAGAATAATAATTGTAAATTTAAAATATTCATTCTAAAACTAGCGGTTCCCCGCGACTAGATCGGCGTACAACTTATAAGAAAATAGTTGCGGCACAAGACTTCGTTCGCACTTTTTTGGTATTCAAATTTCCGCGAAAACCGTTTTGATTCCCGGGATAAAAAATAACCTATGTTCATTTCCAAGATACCAGCTATAATGGGCTAAGTTCCATCAAGAACAGTGGAGCCAAACATAGATAAGAAAAACAGGCACACTTTCGCAAATAAAAAAACGTGTCTGTACTTATGTACACGCGTTTGAAGTTAAAATCTTTTCAAAAATGTTTTGTTGAAAAACCAAAATGTTGACTATAACTATATATATAGACTATAATAGCTATCTTCGGGGTGTCGGTTGTTTGTGACGGAATGAATGCGCGCGCATCGTAAAAAATTACTCTCATCATTTTTCCCTAACGCACCAAAAGAAGTATAACTACAAAAACTTTGTTCCCTATGATGCGTATGTTTTTATTTATATTTTACCTCTGAACTACCTGTATGCAAAAAAACACGTCGATCACTCATTGTGAAAAACGAATACAAATCTATCCCACGGGAATCGTACTTTTATCGGGGGTAAAAATAGCATATGTACTATTACAGAATATTATCGATCACTGCGCTAAAATTCATCTGGATCCGTAGTTCTAGTGTGATTGAATAACAAACATTCACCCAAATCTTCGTATTTATAACATAATAATTAGTATAGACTTTTTACCATAGCAAGGTTTATCCGTTTTTCTATACAATATTCCGCACACTGTTGGGCAGTCGTGTTTTTATCTCTTTGAAAACCCTAATCGCAAAAATCGGAAAAAAAATTATTTCATTTAAGTTTTTACCGACAAATATTATTTTTTTGTTGAAAATATTTAACAAACATAACTGTACCTACTTCACTTGAGACTATGTTTGAGTCAAATCTTGGAGGTAGGTTGGAATTTCCGATATAGAAATTGTCGCGAATTTGATACACGATTCTTGGCAATGCGATACCAATTATTATAACGTCTAAGATTTTCATCTGGAGGTGGAGTCGTTAGTAGGTTAGTAGTGCCACTATAGCGTAGGCACCGGCTAACTTTTGGCTTATTAGATTGTGTCGATTAGTAATTGGGATGTGACGGGAGAACAAACCGCCGAGTCTTACAAAATCTCATTTATAATTCGCAGTCAACAGTTAGCATGAGGAACAATACAATATACACACTTTAACTGAAATACTTTTGTGATCTGTCAGGTGTTTTTGTCAACATTGTCCTGTAGTTTTTACCTGCATGCCTGAGAGTTCAACATTTTTCACAAATGTGTTAAGTGTACTAATCCGCACTTGACTAGCGTGGTGGACTGCGGTCTTAAGCATTTTCATTCAGAACGGAAACCTGCTGTGTAGTGGGCCGGCAATAGGTAATGATGATGTAGGAATGAGTATTGTGTCGTGAGTGAGTTCTCGTTTATATTTTATAAGAATAAAGATAGACTGTTGATGAAAATAACAGCGTTATTGAGAGTTATTTTTTCGTACCTTACAATTGAACACACCTACCGCCTATTTTATTTCCATAATAATATATTTTGCGCCTTTTAACGTCCCGCTCACGGGTTCATGCCCTGTCTGACACGAGACATTGTTGTTAGTCTGAAAATTCTCATATTATTAGTAATAATGATTGGCACCGAGTGTTTATTATAAATAAAATAGCAGTTGCTCGCGATGAAATTTTGATTTGGTGCGACATAAACCCACGGGACTGCCTACGCTTATTTCCAGCGCCTTAAAATCTGTTCAGAAATACATACTCTCGATAGCTATAGCTCCCTATACTATAATTATATTACATACTAGCTGACCCGAGCAACTTCGTCTGCACCAAATCGGTTATTAGAGGTTTTAATATCTTGAAAAACCTAGAAACTAATTGCAGCGCTATTTCATTTGTTTATTATATTTAACAATTAATCATTGTAAAGTCAACATCTCCTTAGGATGCTCCGGTTTCAGAACGAAACGTGAGTAGAGGGTACATTGCCGAAAATCTGTTTGGTGTGGAGTATAAGAATTGAAGAAATTATAAATTCCACCATACAGATTTTCCTGCTTTGCTGCGGAGTATAGCAAATTAAGCTTAATTTTCGTAACATATGGATTTCCGCAAAGTAACGCTTGCTTCTATCCAATACTGGAAATTTTATTAAAAATTTGACTATATTGTATGTCTCTGCCAAATTTCAGTCAAATCGGTTCATTTGTTGAGGCGTTACAGAGTAACAAACATCCATCCATCCATCTATCCATCCTCACAAACTTTCGCATTTATAATATTAGTATGATAGTACGCATGCATTCGATCGCCTATTCGCATATGCCTTGCGACTTGCTGTTAACTGCGAAGAGTTTATGTCCTTTAACTAATTATTAAAATCGGTTCAAGTTTAACGGAGCTATGAAGTAAAATTTATATAAATTTTCATCCCGTTTGCCGAAGGAAACTTATTGTTTATTGGAATAAAAAGTACCTTAAATGTTGACCCAGACAGACATACAGACAGACAAAAATTAAATAAAAAATCTTTTTTGGACTCAGCATCGATTATAATATTATTAATTAACTTAAAAAAAACTAAGGTTTTTTTTTAAGATGTTACAACAGATAATAACAGATTTGATGCAGACGAAGTTGCGCGGGTCAGCTAGTCGATTATAAAGCATCCCCCGGTCAAAATTTTCAAAATATATTAAATGTACAGAAATCTTCTAGATACAGTTTTATTATAAGTAGATTCGTAAAAGCGATGTTTTAAATAATACTGTTAAAACTCTGCATATTAAAGAAAGGATATTAGTTGTATAGCTTAGGATGATTTAGGCGGATGCACGCGACTAAGTCTGTGTAGAATTCCTGATTTCCTGGGAGCTCGAGATGACCTCCCGTGCAAACCCTTCTCCAGAAAGAAAGTTACCAGCAAATATCAATTTTCTACGGTACGTTAGATGGAAGTTTCAAATAATGATTTTTATATCCCGTATGCTGCAGTGTTCTTATTTTACCATCTTAAGTTATACCTCTCTTTTCCTTCTACAACTCGGCCGGTTACGCATTCAGGCTTTATAGTTCCTGAGATTTGTGATGTATCAGTCAGTGACTTTCGCTTTTATGTATTGAGATAAATATATTAAGACATAACACATATCGCCTTCTAGCCACAAAGTAAGCGTAGTAAAATAACTGTTGAATATTTTTATGAATAATATATACATAAATAATCATATTTATACAAACATTTTCCAATTATGGGAATAAAACCTAGGACTATGCCGATTGAGCAAATCGGCCGTTAACTCTTAAACAAGGCCAATGTAAAAATAAATAAAATCTGTGTATTCGAAATAACTTCCTCATAACAAACGTAGGTACTGTATAATATATATATTAGTATTAAAATATACTTTATATATATATATATATAGTATAGCGATGCGATATTAAAATAAACTATATATATATTAACTAAATCTAAGCATATGCTGGGCACAGACCTTCACTCTGGCCCACAGAACATAAGTCCGGCCATAATAAACTTCTCTTTTCTTTACAATTAATCCAGGCATCGCATGAATCGAATCCCTAATGATTTAGGGAATGGCTATGGGAAAAACGTTTCACCAACTCTTAGGTGATAGCTATTTTTTAGCGGTTTATGTATGGAATATCCATAGATTAGGCGTCACTTAGTTAGGCATTGCCTTGTTCGTCGTTAGTGAAAACGGGCATTATGGTGCTTAAAATAAAGAGAAGATAAGCACTGCGTTGCAGGAATAAACCTATCAGATTTTGAATTTAGAACTTCATCTGTCATCCACACTATTCATACCGCCAATACTGTAACATAGCAGCTTCCATTTCGCTGCGGATGGCAGGTGACGCCCTCTATAACTGTTTTGAGCAGCTTTTCCGCCGGAGAGCTTGTGGAGTGTGGTTTGCACAAAAAACTGTGCAATTCAACTCCTTTAAAACGCGAGAAAAAAGGTCGCATCCCTCAATGCACTACGAGAAAGCCCTTGTGAAAGAAGATGGATTTCTGTCAACCTTATGTTTGCGCCAATTAAAAAAGCTGTCCAGTCCATTCAATCATCTGTCTATCCCGGTCAGCCCGATCGATGTCACAGCCATTTTATGCAAAAGCTATTAAAGCTCTAAAGCTGAAATTTAACATGGTTAACTTAGTTTACGGTACGAACTTTTGATTATTGTCAGGGTTATAAAAAATTATACATACTCAGATACTCATTGAACCAGTTATTTATCCTCTATATATTTATCTATAATGGGCTTGGTCCTGATAGAAATATTTAGCACAAACGGCTAGATATAGAAACTTGAAATTTAATAAGAAAATTCTTTGAGCATCCTAGAAGTAGAAATATAGTAGTAGTGTGCCAAACTTCTTCTTGATTGTTCAGCTGGTGGTGATACAATGTGGCATGATGGTAATGCAATCCCTTAAATGATAAGCGCCCTGTTTAATTTCTAACTAGGGATTATGAGTGTTTCCAAGCGTAGCAAGGGTATTTCATCTAGAATTCTTAGTATAGCAAGATGTTCAGAGACGGCAATGACGAAGCCACCTTTACCTCTGCGTTAAATCTTTCACATACGGCAACTCACGATTTATTTCAATAACATCACAATATAACGTTACGGAGATACATTTTGAAGAAGAATTTTCAATAATAGAGATGGTTCACGCTTTACGGGCTCCGGCGAGTCAGAGAAGCATTCATCGAAGAGAGAGAGGGACGCCATCTTTCGTAAGCGAGATATCAGAAATAGCAGAATTTTTGTTCGAATGGTATTTAAATAATTCAAATTACATAACTCAATAGGAAAACCAAAACAAACCTTTTAAGCATTTTAATACTATATTACGCCCCCGCGTAGCCTTAAAAAGTATTTTACCTTTAGATCAGAGACAGGTCTCGTAATAAGGCATTGTCGAGCGGGGGAGTAGTGTGAAAAGTATAGTTACGATATAAATTTTGCGATATACAATAACTTGGGCTAACAAAAACTAACAAGAAGCTTGCGAAGAAATCAGAGTTCTGCAGAGGTCTTGTTGAAATCAGCACCAATTATAAGTTTGTATATCCAAATATTATTGCAGGAAAATATTGCCTACTTAAAGGAGAATGTTCTCAATTCGATGCGTAATTTATTAATGAAGGTAGGTATGCATAGTTGTAACTTAGGTTGTAAAAATTTCTGCTTCACTTGTGGTATTGCTTTATAATTTGAAAGAGGAAGGTCTCGTATAATTTCGTAACCTTTGTGAACGTAGTTCCTTTAATAATAGATTAATACAAAAATCAATTGCCTTGCGTGGGTCTCGGAATAACTAAGCGGACTTTAAATAACGTAGCAAAGATGCATGCATAAGATTCCAATAAAAAGCGAATAGGAAATTCGAGACTACCAAGTAAAAAATGCATAAAAGTAGGTACTCCTTCAATTTTGATTTCATTCAAATGCATTTTGCATATAGGTTGGTCCTATGTCCAAAAAATAACAATATATGAACATAGCAATGATAAGTCGTTGAATTTGGTAAAAGTAAATATTTAGTTTTTCTAACCAAGCAAGAAGTCTCAAGTATAGACAGCACTTCTATTTTTATCGCACCTCAAGGGTGTAAAATTAACCTTGAACACGATCGAATTAACTGGGCACCTAAAATCGATAACTTCATTTTACTAAAACAACTGTTTTGATGTTTTAGAAATCAAACTCAAGTTCAAAGTAGGTATCTTATTATCTCAGATTTCAAAAGTAAACTAAAATGTTCGGATGTACAATAATTGAATTTTAATTAAGAGAATCGCTGGTTTCCATTAATTAAAACCAGCGATTGTTTTACCCCATTTCAATACCTACTGCCGAACAATTGTAACTATCGAGAAATTAAATAAACAAGAGATTCGAGACCCGCTTCCTGCGTCACGTCACGTAGAGTTTAATTATTGGTCTGGTTAACACTGTTATGGACTGAGCGGACTTTTGTAATAGGGATGTTAACACTAACTAACTAACTAGTCCATTATTTTGTTGCTCACTATCCAAATTATATAAATTAACGAAATATAAACTGAAGCCAGTTGTATGATATAGAAAATTATACCGATTGCATCTGGTAAAAAGAATGCGAGTTATGGCAAGAGTTCTCTGACAAGAGGTCGCAAGAAAAAGTTATCTGGTACAAGACCATACAAGCTGAGCATTTAATGACCTTGGATTCTCGATACTTTAATGAACTGTAATGACACTGAAGTTTTGTCGATCATCGATCGCATAGGCTGGATTTTTGAAAATAAAGATTTTAAAAAAATCCAGCCAACTTTTTAATGTCGTCTAAACACCAAACTGAACAATATAATTTTGGAATTTTAGAAGATAAGAGATAGCTACAGCCATAGAAATTCGGTTCTTATAGTTGAACAAAGTCGCGGTCAATCGCCATAGAGTTTTAATTATAAATTTATTTAGAAAACTATTGAAATGCTTTGAAAACTACGGAGATCAGAATAGGAACTGCCAAATCGCCAAATCGCTGTGCCACTAGAATCATAGAACCCAGGTATACCTAGATATCCAAAAAAATGGCCGTATAATATTCCCATTATTAAATTTTTACCCAGAATTTATATTTTATAAAACATTGAACTCTTAAGTTGGTTTGAGGCTGGGAGACATCGAAAAACTTTCGTGACCTTTCCTCATTTATTATGAAAATATTTTATTTTCATTGTTCGCGAGTTTCGCCCAAGCGTGAATTTGACAGATAAATAATTGTTTCTTTCAAAATATGTGTTCTCGTTAACAACGTTATTTTTAACCGCACGACCAGCCTACTCAATTTTTCAGGGGATGTGGATCCTTGAAGAGAAAGTTCTCCGCATTATGTATCAGGTACTCATATACTATTTTGACGGATATCTAAGAGGCATATCTAGGAGGCATAGAAGTATAACCAACACATATAATTACGGATTAGTACATATTACACCGATAATTACTAACAAAATTCTCACATACACACGAAAAACACAGTCAAACTGATAATCAGGATTCTTTGTTAAAGGTGCTTAAAACTATCATGCTTCTATTACAAAAAGTCTAATTAAGAAGAATACTTAAATAATCAATTAAGCTAAAATAAAGGTTAAAAAAGAACCAAATTTTTGTAACAATCCATAGCCTATTTATCATGTTAAACTTTTCTTAGCTGACATGTCTTACTAATAATTACGACTAAAAAATACACTAGGTATTTGAACTAGCAGTTGTAATAATTAGTGAACGGAACGATGTCAACGCCAGAGGCATCCAGACCGTTGGCATCGATGGCAGCTTCTGGTCGACCTATCGCGACGCTTGCAGTTGTCGACGGCTACAGCTACCTCTGCCGTTGACATCGTGTCGGTCGCGTATTAGAGAACTTTATTGCCTAATTTGCCGGCAAGACCTCGATTTCAGAATGCTACCTTATTTTTCTTACCAATTTTCTTTTTTGCTAGTCGTACATTCATTAATCCATATAAATTAGTACCTAAAATAAACAATAAAAATAACCAAAAAACTCAGGAATTTCCTTAGATATTATAATAGGATAAACGTTCTTGTAACTATTCTGATTTTTTCAGTCCAGAAAGTTTTACCAAAAGCGAAAAACTATTTCGTCAATAATATGGTCCAGAATACAATTCTTATTTTCGCAGTGAGACATAAGTTATTTATTCATATTTTAAAATATTTCAACACTAATAGATAGATTATATTACAGAATTTTCTTTGTCAGAAAGAGTTTTCTCTATTCTATTCCTGTTTTAAATAGAAAGTGTCTGTAAGTATTATTTGCACGTGTAAAAACAAGTTTCTGTAATTTTTTTCTACAGGCACGTTTAAACATAAAAAATCAGGAATTGATTTCATCATTTTCGCATCTTTATTCATTACAGTCAAGCCCTATTGTTAGCGATATGGTATTAGGCACAATAGAAAACTTTTTTCTCTTGCCCAAGAGTTTTAACTTTCTTGGTCAAGTTTGTAAACAGGAGTTTGTAAGGTTTCACGTTCAACATTGTGTAGGCACACCTACATTGTTTGAATGTTCAAAACATTGTTTTATTTAAAAATATCCCTAAATGAGTACACGCGTTCTGCAAGAAAACGTGTACTCATATTCAGTGTTCAAATTCTTTTACACTTTATCGACTTCATTAAATTAATGGCAAGCCCTGAAAATGTTTTGTTGCTTGTTAAAGCAATTACCACTGTGGGCGTTGAATAGAAAATGGATAAAACGAAATCAAATTCTATTAACTTACAATATTTAGATATTACAAAACAGTACAAGCTTCTGATGGTTTCTTTATAGAGCAATCTAATTAAATGTATATGGTATATGGTACCAATATATATAATGTAAATATAGCAAACTGGCTAGAATCGCCGAGCTTTAAACAAATCTATATATATTTTTAAATATATGAAGCAATCCTTTTTCAATAGAATTAGCTATTATGAGTTACGCGATAATTTGGGTATTCATGGGTAAACGTTTTTTTCGAGGTTTTTTTAAATAGTAATTATTGTTGGCCCACCTGATGGTGAGTGAAAAACCATCGCCTATAAACAGACCAACCTTGTGCCCATCAACTTGAGGCGTAGGTATTTTTCATGTGACTCTAATTACATATGCAACCACGGCATTCATACCGAAACATAGGAATGATTCTTGGCGGAAGAAATAAGTTGAGCGGCAGTTCGGGTGAGCTCTGTCACAAAAAGCTCTGGTAATACTGAACTATCTAGGCATCCGTTAGAAAAAAGCAAAACTTTTGGGACTGACTCAAAAATTCCCAATTCCCTATTCATATTCGTCTACAAACATGCTGACTACTACACCAAAGAGGTAAATACGAATAGCGTAGAAATCCAAATATCACCGGTGTAATATAACAGATGTGAAGGAAGATTACTTCTAAATTATTTGCCTTGGTTATTTTTTCATCATCCTACCGAAACATAGGAATGATTCTTGGCGGAAGAAATAAGTTGAGCGGCAGTTCGGGTGAGCTCTGTCACAAAAAGCTCTGGTAATACTGAACTATCTAGGCATCCGTTAGATAAAAGCAAAACTTTTGGGACTGACTCAAAAATTCCCAATTCCCTATTCATATTCGTCTACAAACATGCTGACTACTACACCAAAGAGGTAAATACGAATAGCGTAGAAATCCAAATATCACCGGTGTAATATAACAGATGTGAAGGAAGATTACTTCTAAATTATTTGCCTTGGTTATTTTTTCATCATCCTACCGAAACATAGGAATGATTCTTGGCGGAAGAAATAAGTTGAGCGGCAGTTCGGGTGAGCTCTGTCACAAAAAGCTCTGGTAATACTGAACTATCTAGGCATCCGTTAGAAAAAAGCAAAACTTTTGGGACTGACTCAAAAATTCCCAATTCCCTATTCATATTCGTCTACAAACATGCTGACTACTACACCAAAGAGGTAAATACGAATAGCGTAGAAATCCAAATATCACCGGTGTAATATAACAGATGTGAAGGAAGATTACTTCTAAATTATTTGCCTTGGTTATTTTTTCATCATCCTAGCAAACAAGTTCACACAGATTGATCACCACTTTGTCCCTCGCAATCAAGAGCGATTAAGTACTTTGTACAAAACAAACGTAATTATGTTACAGTAAGCCTTGCAGTAGATCGATACTTGCGACACTCACAGATTCGATATCCTGGTCCAGTTAGAATATCGTTTAGATACACACATAATTCCATCACCTGTGGTACAGACAGAAGAGATATAATTACAGGATAAGCCCACCACGCTGTTGTCATGTGGGTGGGCGGTTTTAATAGACGACAGCCAACATGTTTTTAGGAAAGGTTTTAGGACTGTAACGTTCTCAGGGTTCATAAATGTATGTTCGTATGAATTTATTTGTTTTTTTACTCTACCATAACTTCGAAAGCCTAAACAGATTTGGATTTAAGAAGTGAAAGAATATTTACGTCATCAGGAATGACACTAGCTATATGACGCTTTCATATTTAGAAAAACATAATTAAGTTATGGTCTAGTCAGAAAATTTGTGCAGTGCACTTTTCAAGTCTTTTTTTTTTAATGTTGAAATGACGTACCTAACAATTTCTTATTTGTTCCATAAAACAGTAAAATACCTTCTTAATATTTTAAATTCCTAAACTATTCTTAAGAAAAAATATTATGAAACTTTCCAAATATTAACCTTGAAAATGTTTCAAAAGGAACAATGGAGCAATAATGTGAAGAATTTGAATCGCATTTTGTACCATGATGTCACTGAAAAGTGAACTCGGGTGACTCGAGGGTTTCTAGTTAGTTCAATAGAACTAAATGGACTCACAAAGGATGAAAAGTAAAGGAGAAATAGATTCACTTTGTGTTATGACGTCACAGAACCACAACCAATAAACGGGCATAACTTATTGGTCAGGGCATGCAAGTAATTCGTCCTACAAAGAGTGTGTGTCCATCTACCTGAAACGTAGGTGTTATGCCTGTGTCTGGCCCGGTGGCAATAACACCGGCAACCAGGCCTTTTAGACCAGAGCACAGTATGGCAGTAGTACTCCTCAGACGAGATGTCACAAAATGCTTAATTCTTACTAAATATTTCTAATTTCTAGTTGTAAAACACTCATAACATAATGTGTGACGTAAAAATTCACAATTCTTGTACGAGTTGCACACATTAAGTACGTCACAAAATGCATTTCGTGACGATTTAAACGACATAAACTAATGACCGGTTTCCACATTTCATAGGAAAACATACAAAGAGTACTTACACAGCGTTATACACAAGTGGTAGATACTTGTGTATAAATGTGTTTTAAAATGTCCGCGGGAGGATTAACCTATTTAAGCATTTCGGTTTAACAGCACTTGTTACACTCATAAAGAATGCATCGACTTCATCTGCATCGATCATCTTCCTGTGAAGCATAGGTAATCGCATGCATTAGTGTATACATATAATAAAAAGGTCGTGTGCGTACATATGTACCTATGTATATCTAAGCATTTAAAAAAAAAACCGAGTTAGAAAATAAATTACATCAAATACTAGGATTTAACGATGCTTGAGCCATCGTTAAACGAACGAAATAAAAAACGATGGATTAACTAAATACGAATCAACTAACAAGGCAAGACAATTAGATCATTTAAACAATATTTTAGAATGTCAATCTAAAATATTGTCTAAATACACGGCCGGCCCACTATAGGGCACGGGTCTCCTCCCACAATGAGAAGGCTTTAGGCCGTAGTCCACTACGCTGGCACAGCGAAGATTGGTGGGCTAAACACCCCTTTTAGAACAATATGGAGAACTAACAGACATTTCTCACGAATTTTACGAATTTATATATATATATATATATATATATTTTATTTCAATTTTTTTTACTATAGTTATACCATGTTAGCAGTGAATGCTAATTCCACGGTCTTATGCCCCTTGCGTCCAGGATCTTCATGAGAATCGTGGGATGACATTAATGTTTACCTTGTCAGAGGTCTACCAAAGTTCATGCACAGCTACACCTCCACCTGATATTGAGCGAAATATTCAAGATATCTAGCTAAGAACCTACAATGATTGATCTTTGTGAATATTGTTTATAGTAGACAATATACTTATCTATGGTAGACAATATTCACATTATATGATTGAATAAAAAGAGATAAATAATTAGAGTTTGCTATGAACGTCATATGATTTTCCTTTGAATACTTACAATAACGTGCAACTAGATTAAAATCAAATTCGGACCGCTTCTATCAAATCGCCAAAATGGCCTCCAACAGGAGCCGAGGGAGACAGTTTACCAACGCGAAGCTGAGATCTCACCAGGACCACGGTCTTCAGTAATGAAGGAACGACCAGAGAGAGAGATTAAATTCATACAAAATATTCATGAATGTATTCACTAAATCTCACGAGATAATGGGATTTCGCAAAAAAAAAAAATATAACAAACATAATAAAGTTTGAAGAAATTATAAATTACAACAGTAGATTCTCCTGCTTTTCGCGGAGTATGCTTAATTTTCATAATAATACATCTGGAATTGATAGCATCAATTATGCAATATAGATAAAATTAATCAGAGGCGATGATAACATAAAAAGGCAATTTAACAAAGGTTGTTAAATAACCTTTGTTAAATGTGTGCAATCTGAGGACTAAATCAAACCCCTTTATCACTAACGGATTCTGCATACTAACGCATATCAGAATCAATCATTCCAAAGAAAGCGGAGGGTATCCCTACTCTCATAAATTTTACCAGGTAAAAGTCAGAAAAGAGTAAGTAGCACAACTATTAGACCTCTCAATTAAGTTTAGTATTAGTGCAGGATAAAGCTTAACTTTCGGGGGGGCCGACTTCGAATCCCAGCACGCACCTATCACTTGCTTCAACGGTGAAGGAAAACATCCTGAGAGTTCTCCATAAAGTTCTTAAAGGTGTGTGGAGTACACCAATCCGCACTGGGCCAGCGTATCGGACTAGGGTCTTAACCCCTTCTCATTGTGTGAGGAGACCCGTGCCCTGTAGTCGGCCGGTAATGAGTTGATATGATGATGATGAGGAAAGTACCAGTAATTAGCGCCTTCAATCATCATCATCAGCAGCCTATCAACATCCCACAGTTAGGCACAACGCTTTTCTCTCATAGGAAGGACGGTGTTAGAGCATAGACCCAGAGCGTTGAAATGTAAAAACATAAAAAGCAAGATCTTTTATTGTGAATAGTTCATACGATTAATTAAATATCTACGCAACACATTATTTTTTATGATAATAAAATATAAATGCACGTTAGTGCTCCCGTATCAATACATAGTGCTGGCATATATAGCACTTTGTATTAGGAAACGTTAATCAACATATTAACTAATAGGCATTAATGCATTGACGGCATAGAGATCGGTAACTGAGGTTTCTAATTAGACTGTAGGCCGGATTACAGTAAGTAATGAAGCGATGCTTTGTGATAGACATAATATGGGCTGTGGGTCGAGAGCGAGACTTGTAATTATCACATTGCCACTATGGCAATTGCTGTTATTGGCTGCATTGGCTGTTCAAATTTTGTAAGCCAATAATGGAAAAGCGTAAGACAATCAAAGAGCATTGTGGTTATTACATTGTCGCTACCATTCAACGACCCTTAAAATTTCAGAAATGACATTAGGTTAGACTGTTTGTCATATATAGTAATTGCAAATCTAGTATAATCATTGCTCTATGTGGTCTATTTTACATAGGAATTTAAAAAAACAAATATTCAGACCAACAAAAGTAACTCTAAGATACCTAAGATATCGGTTCATTATCTAAACATTTTAGTTGACTATTGTTAACAGGCGTTTGTTGCAATGACTTATGACATGGATCAAAGAGTTGCTTTTCGAAGCACGGAGGAAAAATGAGGGTCCTGACTATACTAGTGTGTACAATACGTACTAATGATAGATTTTTTTAAATAATTGCAAAGAAAAAAATTTGACTTTAACTGTATAAAAAAATATTTAATATTTTATTAAGCAGCTCATATAATTTAATACCTGCCTACAAGATGTTTTCAATACCTGCCCAGAATGATATATCTGTAAAAATAACAGTTTTGTTTATGCGTAGCCCTTAATTTTTTTAAACTCGCGATAACTTCTCAATTCAATTCCAAATTCAAAAGTATTTTACTGCTGTATAAATAGCAAAAAAAACTTTTTTTTTAAATAAGTATTATAACTGCCATATTATTGTAACCCATATTTCATTCCACCGGCGATTAAATAAAATTTAGAACACAAAAGCTGCTATTGCGACATTACTACGATCGTTAGATTGTTGTTCCCTCGCGTACTTTTTTATAGTTAATAATGAATACTTTAATCATACAGTGCATACTTTTTATGTACCATCAATAGTTTTCTCAGCGCACGCCAAGCAATGAAATTTATAGCCAAAATTTTGCTACTTTAGGTTGCATTACTCCATTTTTCTTACGGATCTCCTACTTATTTTAAAATGAATTTTAGCCTATGTTACTTCGTGACCGTTTAACTTTCTTTTGGCGATGAAACGGTGACAATCGGCCAAGTACTTTCGAAGCTTATTGGGTTGGGTAAAAACTAACGAACAAACAAACAAACCAAAAAAAAAATCTTTTCTCTTTTAATACTAGTAGCTACAGATATAGTAATTTTGTTGAATGTTATAATATACATATTTATGAAAAATTTTAATACTCGTTTTTTACAAATATTCTGGCAAATAAATGATTTATATTAGCTTCACCGGTATGTTAATTTGTATGTATATAACCGACTTCTTTGGACTTCATTTTAACCTTCTTCAAACGGTCTGATTTCGTTCTTTGTAGATATATCGAGGAGCGATAATATTACATTATTTGATTTTTATTTGATAAATTGATTCCATATTCCGATTTGCAAAATAAGATTTTTGTTAAATTTTTCATTTCCAGTCCATAAGGTAGTTAATTTTAATTTTCAACCAACATGTAGCCGATTTCTCTTATATTAATAAATTTTATGGTGAATGGGTAACCGATTAATGTATATAAATAATAGTTTAAGAAAAAAACCACGCTTTATTATCATAAACTAAACTAAAAGGTAGAAATTGTTTTTTATATACCAAGCCTGTTTTTTTTAGTTCTTTTAGTTTTTTTTTTTTGTAATTACTCCAGCACCCACTCACTCCAGAGCGTAACACAGCACTTCCAACAAGGGCGAGCTCTGTCATGAACCGCTCAATTACTACTAAAACGAGTTATTATTTTAAAGTGTGCCTTATATTACATTCATAAAAGAAATAAACGGGTCCATAAGCTACGTAATCTTTGCTCCGCTTTAAAATGAAATAAGTTTTGCGAAAAGTGTTCTCAGAGAGTGCAGTAAATTGAAAAATGTTACGACTTTATGTGTGGCGAGTCCTCACCCAAAGTGGCAAATCTTCAAAGACCCTTATCCCACAAACACGGTTTTCGCATAAATGGTACCCTGATGGTCTAGCGACGTAGTTTGCATTCGTTTTATTTGGGTTTATTTCGGTAAAACACTCTATCCATCTAGCTTTACCGTGTGGTAAAGCCGATTAACTTCTGTACAGAGGAATATGGTAACTTAGTAATTCACAAACATAATTTAAATCTACATAGGCGAAAAGCCAAAGTGCAGTTAAAAGCTTACAAATAGTAACATAATAAATCAATGGGTGCTGAGAAAAAAAACAAAATAAGTACGACAAAGCAAAAGTGAAATATTTCCATATTAATATACGAATTTATAACAATTAAAAACCTATAAAGAACAATTGATTACAATAATAAAGAAATTACTTTATTTCAATGAATCTGGTAATAAAAGAATCGCATTTTATGTTTAAGTTGAGACATCTCCTAAAGATACGGATACGAAGCAAAAACAAACCTTTATCGAAATCTGACGGCCCATTGGCTCAGTGTGCAGCGACCCGGCTTTATGAGTCCAAGGCCGTTGGTTCGATTCCCACAGCTGGAAAATGATTGTGTGATGAACATAAATGTTTTTCAGTGTCTGGATGTTACGCTTTCAATTTTGTACACATAATCTTGGAAGTGTTAGATGTAATATAGGATACTTTTTATCCCTACATTAAGCTCGGTTCCTTTGGGAGAGGTTATAAATATGTGTTTAATTGTTCCCAAACTGTGTTTGGAGATAGAGGACAGAACTCCTCGGCGGACAGTAGCAAACCCCTCATTTAAGGCTTAGCGATACTGAATATTTTTTTTTTTTTAGATCTACTACTAAATTTAATGCCACATAAAAACACAAAATCAAACGCAGACGAAGTCGCGGGCAACAGCTTGTAATGTATATTATAAGTTAGTATTTATGCCATCTTACGCTAGATGGCGATGTGTGTATTGTCGTTTTATTATTATAATCATTATAAATCCTTATAGCATTTTCCGAAATACACTAATGTATTTATACATATAAGAATTGTTTGTTTAGATATATTAGAAGGTTTGGTAGAAAGCCTAGATAAAATATACACCTAAAACAAGGTTCGACAAAATGCTAGGTAAAAACACAATGCTTTCAATCATCACACTACCAGCGACACCTATCGAAAGAAGAACGAATCTCTATGTGAAACAACTTTTTTCTGTAGTAACGCAGCAGAGGTCGCTACAATCTGAAGTCATCGCTGAATTGGTGAACCCGAGAACGCCTTGATAAGAACCCTAAGCATATGAAATGTGAACTAATGCAATAAATAAATACGAACAATAATGAAATCCTCTGAAAGAAATTTCAAACATAAGTTTACGCCTAAAATGCAAAAAATTTCATTTTTAAGATCAATTATTATTTTTTAATTATTTTATTATTTTATGAAGAAAGATAGCTTGTCCAGTCTGAGTTTGGATAATACATAAATAAACATTCCATAAATGCTAGTTTGCAGTCTAATTGTGAACTTTAAATGAAAGTATTATTTCTATTACACTGACTGGACTTCGTCTATCGGACAACTTGAGCGATTAAATAACAGGTATTTTTATCGATTGCCATGTGTTCAAAATAGTACATTGAACATGTGTTGACAATGTTTAGCTACAAATGAAACGAGAATAGAAGTACATAATAATGCAATGCGGGAGATTTTGGGGTAACATTCCTTGACATTTCACGGTGTACGGTGCCATAAGTACATTCCGACCGCAAAAGTTGAAAAATAAATATTTTCGTATTGCGCAAAACAACAAGGTGATTTATTTAATTCAAATTCAGGGTTTAAAACTCTGAGTATGTACCGCCGATTTTATATAAAATACTTAATATGTAGATTTCTTACAACAAAAATTACTTCAAAAGCCGTTGGCAGATTTGAGCCCAACTTACAAAAATTGTTAGCCGGAAATTAATTCAAATACAGCATTTGAATTAATTTCCGGCTTCTTTATTTGTATGCCTTGCTTCTATTGGTATAATTTTATATTTTTTTTTTTTCTATAATTGTATTAAGAGGATAAAGTAAATCAAGTGAGAGCATGATGAGGCAAATTGGCCATGAAATCTAGGAACCCCTGTCAAAACAAAATCATAAATAATATTGAATATATTTAAGACTCGAATCGAACTAAATAGCTAGAAAGTACATGAAAGTAGTACCTACACTTCAACTGCAGAATTAGGATCAATTTGCGCATTGGACTCCTGCGTTATTACATCTGGCCATACTTCTATAGCAGAGTCGTGAGGCGTGGCATTTTAATGAAGACTTCACAAAACCTATAATAGCTTTTGATATTTTTGCACTCAAGACACATGTTGGCTATTAACTGGACTCACAGAGTTTCCAATGTTTAAGTTTTGAAACGAGTCAACTGAATCGCGAATTTTACATACCATTTAGTTTCGAAAAGTTGCATATCTAGCGCACGTGTGATAATAATATGAGCTCCTAAAACTTATAATGATGTTAGAAGTTGCCGAAAGAAGAGGTTTTGGTCGCAAAATAACAGCTACGCAACTAAATAATCGCTAGTGCAGCTACATTATCATACGACCGAAGTAGGTACGAAGCTGACTGTCAACCTTCACTATTAGCAAAGAAGAATATCATAAAAAAAAAGAACATGTTTCTATTTCGAATTCGGCTAAAACACTCTGTAAATCATTTCACAGGTAATTTATATTACAACAGGTTTACAAGTTTAAGAAACAAGACTTTTTAACTTTTAGATTTAGCTTATCGGCTTATGCATGATTTTTTTTAACCTTTTTCAACTTTCAAGCTACGAATCAACCAATAACAATGACGTAATATTTAATGTAACGAGATTTTATTGCAAATTAATGTGTAGACATCTCTTGCCGCGTGATAAGAATACCAATAGTGTGTACCTTGTTTGGTTGCCTATGTCAGTAATAAATCAGAACAACAAGCGTTAATAAGATTAAAAAAACGAGCAGGCTTCAATGTTATATAACCATCATTTGCAATGTATGAATGCCTCACTAGGCACAGGCTTCTACCCAGGTACCCCTTTAACCACAGCCCTATACCCACCGGCCACCACGGTACTTCAACGTCGAATGGACTGCTTTTACAATTATTATCACGACTTCGTTAGGATACAACTTCAGACTTACTATGTGGCACCGGCCAACCGTGATACATTTAAGGTAGTTTCCTATTAGGTACTACGTATCAAAGTATTTTTCAGTGCTGAAGTTGTGAATGCGGTCGACTCGAACTGCTGACGTCAGTCGCATTAGTAGAACAGAAAAACCGGTTCAATTCGAGTCAGACTGGCGCATTAAATATTGTGTAGAAGGAAACAGTATTTCTTAAAGACAGAAAAACTTAATTACTACTGCAGTGCAGTTCAAATAAACAGAAAATATCCTTTATCTCAAAAGCTATGTACCTGCAACTACACTATTTTATACCTGATTAAAACCAATGTCCTTTAAAATTGCTTTCTTTAATTTTAATGTCGCTTTTATTTTGTATAACAGTATTTAGTAGCAGTAGAGCCTTTTGTGACAGACGTTTATTGGGAAAGTCTCTACCTACGCCTTCTTGCTGCCAGAAAACAGCATTGCTATGTTCCGGGTCTACAGCGTGGTTGCCGGTGTAATTACAGGCACATGAGACTTAACGCCTCTGGTTGATGGACACAGGGCGACTTTTTCTTTGCATGTCTTGCGATGTGTTGCTAAGATTATAGCTGATAGTTTTCCACTTCCATACCAGTTCTGCTTGTTCCGTCAAATATGCGTTTATTTCCTAAAACCACGAGTTTTAGTTCTTTTTGTGCTGTACGGTGTGCCGGCCTTATTCTTGTCTTATATATGTATACTAGTATAGCGGTTCTTAGAAAACACCAACCACCAAATTTAATCTAAGATTAAAATGTAGAATGAACAGTAAGAAGTCTGCCAGATGAATAGGTAATATTTAAGTTAATATTTATTTAATGCATAGCTTTAATTGCGTGATATACCTATTGAGATACTTAAAGATCTAGCAACAACATGGCAAATTGTTATGAATAAATTTTCACCTTAAAGTGCAATACTTCGTTATAAAAGCGTGTATCCTATTATTGCAATACCTAAATGTTCAGTAGAGTGAGCAGGGCTATAATCCCTGCTCCCCGGAGCTTTACATCTCTATGCATAGATATAGTACAATCCATTGCAGCAACACGTTTCAGTTAATACTAGGATTATCGTCTTATATAAGAGAGAGATATTTCTTTGTTTATTTGTTTATAGCGGATAATCTCTGAAACAACTGGATACTATTTCACAATAGCATTTTCCTGCTATTGCAATTGTTTATCAGTGTCTGTCCATCAATGACAAAAGTACTGATGAAAATAAGTGTGTTTCTGAAGGTTCTCGTGGGAGCAATTTATTCCCCTGACTTAAAATCACGCAATGGCGCCTATTTATATTTAGCAATGTGTTAACGGTGCATCTTTTCTTTTCTGGAATAAAAGTATCCTATGTACGGCTCCGGGATACAAGCTCTGTGTTCTCAACTTAATCAGTAATCGGTAAACGTAGAGCCAAATATACATAATAAACATATACATATCAAACTTTTGTCAATCGCAACTGACCGTCCCGGAGATCTAATTGCGTTTTCACCAAAATTATAATAAGTCAATTGCCTACTTACAAATTACGTCTGACGACGAGATGTGAAGCCTAGTAGCATCACCAAAGAGAAGTTATTTGCTCTGAGTAAGAACGTTGAAAGTAAATGCATGGGTTGCCAACTTTGAAGGTTTGAAGGAGAATTCGGTGTACGTCGGTTTAAGTTTATTTCACGAGCAATGAATAGTAAAAGCTCAAGTAAGGAAATTCGTACCATTTCTTTATAAAGTGTTTACCGTTCACGCCCTCATAAAAAATGTGGCATGTGTGTAATTCAATAACATTAAGTATTAAATGGGTGGGTTGCTGCGGTATCCTTTATCTTCATGATATTTACCAGAACTTCGCAAAATATGAGCAGGACTAAACTGATTACAATGAACATTAAGCTGACTTTGCATACTATTATTATAAATAGGTTTTGATACTAAAGACAAATTTAGTTCTGCGGTCGTATATCTAAAATCTCTTACAATATGCGGTTGTTTACAGACGATAAGTTCATCTTTTAATTACGTTGAAATATAGATTTTTTTAAGCGAAAATGATTACTGACTAAGTTTAATTCCGTTTAAGTTAAAACTTGGTTCCTCATGCCGTCTGAGCAGAAAGGGTGGTGAAACAACCAAATGACGGATGGACGGTGGACTGAGAACGCTTTGTTTGTGTGTTTAAAAACTTTATTGCACTCACACATTTTATACAGAACAAACTTAGAATAGAAAATAGAGCCTTTACACTTCGACTTTTCGCTTAAGCGATCTCTTCCAGGCAAACTTTGACCTCAGGAAAGACGAAGGAAAACAGGGTCGGAGCAGCAATTTAAGTTTAAAATATATAAAATATAAAAGCGGTGTATTCCTGAAAGGGTTTTTTTCGGAACCACTAAGGAATTAAGTAAAGTACATAAGTTAACTTAAGAAATATTTATAGTAGCGCCATTTCAAATCGTTTTTCAAATATATTGCAACATGGTGTTATTTGTGTGTAAATTTTCCCTGGCCTAATACCGCACTCGGCATAAGTGATTACAATTGCGACTGGCGAAAGTTTTGCTAAGCTGTGGCATGGCGCCACTCGACCACGGCATACGACGCGACTCTCCATTATATCTTACTGGTTTCGCCTTTAACGGTCAATAAGAAAATGCATGCCCATTTCTTTTTTATTTCTTATAACCTAGTATTTGTGGTAGTCTAAGCTAAGACAAAGAATGCTTGTAATAAGGTCGTCGCGTATTTCATATGGAGATTCTATCTCTATTAAAACAGATTGATTAATTAATCAAATTGTCTGTCAGCTATTGTAACATTACGACTAGACTTAGGACTAGACTTTTGGCGTCTTTAAAATTGGCGTCGTCCAATCCTCTGAGAACACGGTAAACCTTATAACTAACTAACATGTTATTATAATGATTAAGAACGCTAACATGCAGTCGTGACATCGCGGTTCTGGAGATACAACCTGGTGATAGAGGAACGGGCAGACAGACGGACAGACAGAGAGTATTAGTAATAGGGTCCCGTATTATACTTTGGGTTCGGAACCATACAAACGGTTCGGCACAATCACAAGTAGATTGGAATTATGATGGCCTGTGTTAGTTGTTATCATTTAAACTTGGGACACGACTGGGGACAGGACACACGCAAACCGTGAATTCGTTATAGTTGTATGTAAAGAATGGTTGATAAATTATATATATAAATCTAAATTCTACTTATTAATTTATTTTCTAATCCTATTATTTATATTTGACCCTCTCTGGAGTCCCTATTTTCCAAATAAAACAATTTATTTTTAAATTCTGACAATATGAGATAGGTTGGCAAGCAAGACCTACATCAGTGCCAAATTTCAAGTTAAAAGTATATGTAGACACTGAAATAAGCCGCTGCGACACAAACAGACACAAACTATGGTGTCACTCAATATGTATATTCCTTGTTTATATCATAGACACGATATGATAATTGCGAGATAGGTATGTAGAGTTATTCAATGTTAAAGTATTGCGGAAATTTGGTGATTATTTTGTGGACTTTTTTTAGCCTAGATTTATTAATTGTGCTGGTAAAAAGGTGCTGACTCAAGTCGGTAAAAGTAACCCTATGTGAATAAAATACCGTTTTTCTTGTTATAATAACTAACCAAAGCGAACGAAACAACCTGCGTCCTTGGTGGCTTTTAAGATTGCATCCTGCGTTCGATTAATGTCGCATCTGTTTGAGTCAGTCTTGTAACTGGCCGCGCAGTTGTCACTGAGGACGCAATAAGAGCAGCGCTGTGGCTTTTACTTAAATTATGCTCATAATCTTTACTATTGAGTCGGAGTTCCTTCGCTCGTGCGAAAGAGGAATACAAAGCAGAATATTTAAACTATGTTCAATTAAGTTCTGAGTTTGTTGGGGTTCCAAAATCGCGCAAATAGCCGTTATGAGTGTAGTCTCTCTAAACTTTGTCCAACGCTTTGATTCATTAAGAGGTTGCCCTTTGCACAATGACAATATATAATTTTACAAAGTAAAGTTATGACAAGGTATTCAAGGATACAAAATAGAATAAACCTCAATAAACAAGGTACAAGCTCTGCCAAGTAACTCCTGATTAAATTATTTAAAGTTCGTTTGTAGCGGTAAGTTTGTCGTATTCAGTTATCGTCGACGTTAAATAATCTGATTGGTATAAATTGTATCCTAATGCATAGTTTTACAGTACAGTACAATACACCTGCAAAATAAGGTCTTGGACACGCGTGTCCATCATGGGTAATTAAGTTTGCTAAAACACAATAAATATATAATTTGCGCTTTTCGATCTAGTATCAAAGAAAACGAGACGAAAGGCAAATTAGGAATAATTTCAAGAAAATATAAAATTCATTAACCATTTTTAAATATTAATTATTATTAATTAAAACTTGTTAGGGTGCAGGAATTAGGCATACCTATATATTATGTACCATATAAACAAGAAATAACATATACAAACAACATACCACACATACAATGACATGAACAGCGATTCGTTATGATTTTGGATCGGTCGAACAAAAAAGGTAAAGAACTTCTAGTGCGCGAGTCTGGCTCGAATCTATCCTTTTTTTCAATTTATTTATAAGTTAAAATCACCCAAAGTGCAAGTCTGCCAGACACTGACAGCTGAAAGGAAAAATATTACCGCAGTCTTTGAAGGCAGACTTCTTATACGTTTACTGCATAGTGTGCTGAATGTAACGTAGTAATGTAATTTTTGGCAATGGTAAAATAGGAGCTACCTAGTACACCTCGACATCAATAGTACGGACAAAGAAATAAAAAAAGTAATTTATTTTCAAATAAACAACAATTTCAGGTCTAAATTTTGTAAAATTCATGATATTTATATATTAATATATCTCTCATTATATAACATTGTTCTACGGAAGAAGGAAAAAAGTATAGATAAAAAAATGGGAAGTACGAATCAGTCTCGCGCACTAAGCGTTCCTTACACGGGAAGGAAACGTACTTATAAATAAACGGATGGACAGGCGGATTTTGTGTGTTAGTACCCAATAAGCTCCAAAAGTACCTGCTGGACCGATTTCAACAATTTCTTCTATATCCTGTCTTTTTTTTGAGATTTTTTTTTTTAAATAAATAAAATAAATAAATAATTATATGTTTGCTATCATTTTTTCTCAAAAAAATTGGAGATTCATAAGAAAATTGCTATAATATAACCTAAAGTAGCAAAATTATGCCTATAAAATTCTTTACTTGGCGACCGCTGAGAAAACTATAGATTTAAGTATTATATGTAAAAATTATGTACAACAAGATTAAAGTATTCATTACTACTAACAAAAATGTCCGCGAGGAAATATTATAGGTAACAAAGTATCATAGTTAAGTCGTGTTCAAAAATTGTATCAGATCGTCGGTAAAAAAAACAAATGGCGGTTACACTAATATTGCAGTATTAATTCTCATTCAAATGAATGGCTTTATAGTCAAGGGTATTTATATAGCAGTGAAATACGTTTTAATTCTTTCCAATAGTACATTTAATTAAGAAGTAATTGCGAGTTAAAAAAAAATAAGGACTACACCTAAACAGTTCTGGTTAGATATCTTATTCTTTTTATTAATTGGATTGAATTTTTTTTTATAAACTACACCCGATTGCTTTGACCATGACGTACTTTATGATAAAAGTGCTTTTTTGTCGGTAATACCCCTGAAATACCTACCAAAATAAGGCCACGCGGAACGTATATCTAGGGATTTTTTAAAAAAGAATACACAAAATAAAAAATTATAATCTACAAATTGAATACGATACGTCTCTCAAATAAAACTGCTCCTAAGGGATGCTTTAAAAGTAAGCAGCATTGCTGTGTTCCGGTCTGTGTGGGCGTGGTGCCTATGACCAGGTTGATGGACTAAAGTTATGTAGGTGCCAAATACCTACCTAAACTAAATGAGTGTATTGCAGCACTCATACTCCGCAAACATTCACATCATTCTCTTAACCTACCGATAATTTTTATCAAACTAATCATCATTAGCTATCAAATTACAATTACAAGTGTCGTGTACCATTACTACATGACAGAAAAAATAGCAGTCTTCTATCAAAAAAAATATAACCGAGTTTTATAGAACCTCATCAAAGTAACCGAAAAAATATTTGTTTCACACTTTCTTCGTTAACTAATTCATAAACTATACGAAGTACATACCAAGCTGCATTTCGTTCTACGCAATTTTTTGTGAAATTGATTTTTACCGTAATTAATTCAAAATGCATTTCAAGGGTCAAGTTTAATCCTGACAAGGCAAAAAGAGACAAGCAAAGAGACATTCCTACATCAACATCATCATTATTAGCCCCTTAACGGCCCATTTCATGACAAATTTCTGCTCTCAGAATGAGAAGAGTTTGGGTTAAGTTGGATTAGGTTAGGTAAGTAACTACAAACAAGGAGAGCGTCAGGTTCAGCAGAACCAATGCTTGACTGAACTAGCCCCAACGACCCTAGCTACGACAACTAGCTTCGACATAAATGACGTTATCTATCGCGGTAAAAGGTCGCCCAACATGGTGGAGTATATCCTCACCCTCGCAAGTTGTATGTTTCTATGCGCGGACCACAGCATTCTCACTTCCTTCTCAGCTTTTCTTATCACCTCAGCGCGGCAAAACGAAAGAACTGATGGCGTCAAAGAACGCGATTCGAGCGACTACAATGGACTTGAAAGAAGTAAGCAAGCCGAGTCGCTTGGATTTAACAACTACCTCACCAGTCCAAGACGGCAGGCCCTAGTTTTTATTATTCTCAACATGAATGTTCTGTATTGGACACAATACGTACTGCTACCCTGCAGAACAAGTCTGGATAAGGAGACAATGACCTGAGGCCCGTACCCGTACCCCGATTATCTCAATTAAGTTCGCAGATAGTTTGAGACATAGGCAATTTTAAACATACAGAGACGACTGTCTTATTCCACTCCATACTATGTAGTAATAGTAATCTATTTACGGTTCAACATAATGCATCATTAGGTATCATCACCTTATGTCACTGGCCAATTTAGCGTTGCTGAACTTTACATTTGGCAAGAGCGTGATGCGCTATTACATTAAAAATATTCGGCGTCACAATCGAGTCACCGTAGATCAACGTCTCTACGAGCTGGCTCAATTCCAGGCGAGACGCAATTACATCTACTACACTCTACAGATTCGTTGGGAAAATTAAAAGACCGCATCCTGAATATATAATATATATTTTTTTTTTTGCATTTAATGAAGAAAAAAGTTTAGACATCAATTTAGAGACACCACAACTTTATATAATTTGGAAATTGCGCTGAAAATGGGAAACGCTATACGTACTTACTTAACTCACTCACAAATTGCTGGCACAGTGGATTGTAGCGTGACGTAGGGTGTTGGGCAATGATCACGGTGGAAGTGACGTGTCAACACGTGACACGGTGTTTGATATGTTTATCTACATTTATAATAGTTGGTTCGCCTCCCTCTGACGTTGGAAAATAGACCAACCCTCATACCAAGCGTATCAGCCCACATTTCAGTCAAATCGTCATTGCCAATTGGTGAATTTTATATGCATAGAACAGGCTGAAACAACGACGCGAAGTTCGCTTTACGATTCTGGGATCATCTAGGCAATATTTATTTAATACATCTAGGCATTATTTATTTATTTAAAAGTATTGGAAGTAGATTTTCGTCGTTTCGTTCGCTTGTTAAAAGATTCCCGTACAGAATTACTAATTTCGATGTTTTCGATTTTTCGGCTGTCAATCTGGGGTTATCTCATTTTCGTTTACCTAACCAAACCAGTATTGGAAGTAGCAAAATAATATACAATATTCCGGGTTATTATTAACATTTTCTGCGAGATACACACAGCCATTGATTTAAGTATATTGTACAACGAGTTTGGTAGATAGGAGTTTACAGTCGAGACGGTATTGGGCGCGCTAAGAAAGTTGAGATTGTAAAAAGTAATGTACCTACGCGTTTCATCACACTTGCGAGGAAAATAATAGGCTAAAATACGTTCTCAAAATCACTGCATGAAAGTTTTTTTTTTTTTTATAATTTACAAATATTTAGTATTAATTAAAGTATCATTCCACTGCGGGGCAATGGCGGGGGAGGCTTATTTTCTTCTTTTACCATTCTTTTTTGTTATGAGATGTGCGCAACCATAGTTTTCCTTTCGTACAACTCTATTTCGTCTTTCCGTCTGGTCATTGGTGTTCCTTTTCATTTTTATATAAAAGTTACTTACGGGCTATTCACTCGCGAATCTTGCCTCGTTTATTATTCCCGGCGGAGAGAAATCTACAATTGCTGCGATTTCCAAGTTAAACTGGAGATTTTAAACGATTATTAATCAACCACAAAGGGAAAATATAAACATAATATTATATACAGAAAATAGCGCGACGGTTTTTTCATAAACCGTCATACAGCCAGCATCGTTCGCTGCATACAACCTATATTAAAAATATAATAAAACATGTTTAAAACATAACTAGTTATGAATAGTGAATAATAAAATAATAAGATAAAATTATTATTCATTTATCATAATTGAGAAAGTACAATATATTTGTTCATTTGAGGAAATGCGTACTTTTTTTAGCCATATAAACTAACTTCTTTTTTGGTTAGAAAAAATAATCTATATTAGCCGGTTAAATTAAAAAAGGTTTACGTTCATACATACAACTTGCAATGTGGTACAAACTTAATGTTTGTGTTAAATAACATTACCGCTATTGCGTTTTATTTATGAATTCCCGATTAAATTTAGTTTTTACCTCATTGCAAGTTTTAGGATGTATAAAGATGGACCATTTTTTAACTAACACTACAATATAAATTCTCTTTACAAACTGCGACTAAAAATCGTACGTATTTTCTTCATTGATCTTATATTTTGTAATTATAATAAATGAACGTATAATTTGATCAAATTAATGACAATGCATATTGAGTAATGTTTTAACTACGAAAATATTCCCTTTATTATATAAAAGCAGTTTATCACCTTGCCTTGGCGCCCGTTAAAAAAACCTTCGCGCCTATTTCTTTACTTAAAATTTTGTTAATATATTCACTCTGTGGTTGATTATTAATTATTCTCAATATCCAGTTTAAGTTGGATAGCCAAACTTAGTAGATTTGACTTTGTTGGAAAAAAATCGGAGCACTACCACCAAAATTTAAAGAGCGGTCTACGAAACTTTAACTCAGTTGAAAAAAGAAAAATGGTCCGTTATTTTCTTTCGCAAGTGTGATGAAAAACGTCGTATAAGTGATATGGTCATGATTACATGAAAATACAATTTACAAACTCGTTACGTAATCTACAAATAGAAGATATTGATAGATTTATTACGTTTTCTACAGACTCGAATGCCGACCAGTTATTTGACTGTGTAAACGAAACGTCATTTGGACGTCAAGCAGACCACATGCTGCAGACATTGAAGCCCCATTGAAGTGATTCATTTTCACTGTCAGCAATAATTAATTGGCACTGTGCTAAAAACACTAAGTGACGCACTTAGCGACGTAATAAACGGTCATCACAGCAACGTGAGAATAGCGTTCGTAATTATAATGAACACGAACACGCCTGAAGAAGTGTAAATAAAAACTACTAGTGGGTTAAGCTGCGTTAACGATGTGCGTCAATTTCTACTAAGTCTAGAAATACTGAACTACCAACTATTATGAACTATGCAAAAATGCGACCCTTAAATGAGCAGTTGAACGCTCAGACGCTGCGGTGTAACTGTGCTTAAAAAGATCTAGTAGCTATGTCTAGTTCTACATAATGTTGCATTATTTACAGTACAGTACGTCAGCACAATCTGTCGATTGTGCTGTGAATTCATGGGTGACCTACTTCGAAAGTCTTGATTCGGTATTCAACTTTCCACGTGCATCGACGTGCATGTTAGGCCGACCGTTTCGGTGGATATTGCTAATACCTGATAATTACAGGTCGAAAATCACAGATCGTTAACATTAACCAGTGCAACCTACACCCAAAGTGTAAGCCACTAAGAAATTGGGTGTCCCGTTCCCAACATCTCAACAAAGGCGAGAGACCCGGCTGACGCTCGAAACATGTCCTTTACGATCCACAGAAACAGGATTCCGTTTTGCACCATTTGGGTACGGAACCCTAATAAAAAACACTTTCCAGTAGAGAAAATATGCACGCTTGCATCTAATTATGTCAAGGCCGTTAAGCATTGAGGCTGGATTAAAAATAAAAATGGCAAGTGAGAGTCAGATTCGAACAACGAGATAAAAGAAAGAAGGCTCCAGCCATACCTTTTTCAGTAATGTATTGCATGCTTCTTACAGTGTGCTATGAGTATCTGATAAGTGTTTTTTTTTTAATAAGATTTAAAGAAATAAACTAATTTTAATATTTTCGAGCCGGCATATTCGAAACGCGTAACTAAGTTGTACAGAGTTAATGATTACTTAACAAAAAAACTGTATAAGATATATTTTTATTTTTATGTAATACTAGCGTCCGCTAGTATCCATTTGTCGGGCTGATTTGTGAATCTAAACCATCCAGGGTGCCACCCAAACGCATACAAAAAAATTCATTCAAATCGGTCCAGCCGTTTAGGAGGAAATCAGTGAACACAAGAAATATTTATGTATGGATTAACACAAAATCCTATCAACATTATTTAATAAGGCCCTTATCAAATAAGGGCACCCACCTTCTGTTTGGTTCATTTTATATTTTCGTGATGATTTAAAATAGGTTTAAAAAAAAAGGCTTAAGAACGTACGAAGTACGTCACTTCGTTACCACTCTTTAAACTGTCCATTCTTCCACACCCTTTTTGAGTATTATTCAACCTATAAAATATATTTAAAAAAAACGGTTTTTGAACGTGCAAACGAAATTCCACTTTATCTGATAACCCCATTTTATCAATTGGATACCACCGTTTTAGCCCTCATTGTAGTGAAAATAAAAATATGTTTATTTATTCATCCACTCACAATAAAGTTGAACAATCATTATCTATAAACAATCGAAATTTAAATACGATAACATTAATAATTACCTGTATATATAAGTTTGTGACAGGCGGAAAAAGTCCCATCACAAGAGTTCGTTACAATCACGGTAACGGAACCCTAAAATACATTTTCTACAGAACTTTAAACTTTTACTTTTACAAGGTTTACTGTGATTCGTGTAACACAGCTACCCAAACTTAACTTTTATGAAATGTATGAAAATAAAAATCATAAAGTTTACGTATATTTCCAAAGTTGCTTACACTTTAGAAAAATACGTACACTATTTATTTATTTCTTATGATGACTCGCATCATCGCCAAGTTCTTATAGGAGGTCAATATAACAATTGAAATATTTAATTTATATACATATAGACAAACCGCACTGCTGTACGCTTGAACTTGGCCTGGCACACTACCGTGTCCGCATTTCCATAAATAAGTTATTGAATTAAACCCTATCTTAATAACAATCCACAAAGTACCTACCTACGCCACCAAACCAAAATATTTCGAGGAAGTAACGTAAAATATCTAGAAATTAGGTGAATCACAAGAATTATTGGAGGAGAAATAATTCCGAGTCGAAACAGATGATAATGGCAGACAAACTGATGTCATACTCAGGCGCGTATAGACCAATGTGTACCACTTGTTATATGACATCACACTTCAGTTTATTTTTAGGGTGAGCTTGCTGGCTTGTTTTAAAGCTTATTTATATCTAGGTAGGTATTTTAAAGACACAAATGAATGACATTATTGACACTCTAGTCAAGTTATTCGGTTTTAAATAGTGCTCATTAATAATTTCAGCAGCAAAAGGCCGGATATGTTATTTAAAGACCTATCTGCGGGTGAATCTGAAAGTTAGAGATCCATAGAAGATCCAGGTTACCAACAGACATATCTCAACGGGTTAAGAAGATAAAGAGAGGTGGAAGTTGTCGTCCCAACTTGCTGGAATAACGACTCTGCATTTGTCTGCAAACGCAACTTTGGTAGACTTCCCATTAGGTCAAAGATAGATATAAAGCGAATAGAAAGTAGACAATAAAAGCAAGCGGCACAAGGCCACGGATTCATAGAATAGGTATTAGTACTTATAGATGAAGTGTAAAAACCCCTACAAGATATTAGACGTCTTCGTCTTATTCGATAGACTTTTAGTCTATAACATTCAGACGTCGACAAATACATCCAGGCTTTAGGTAGTAGCTAGTGAGCTCATAAAATGATGCCTAGTAAAATATGAAGTCTGTCTAGATCTCGTTATTTGGGTTCCGTTAGTAATGTTGTGAAAACGAACCCTTATAGTGCGAATAAGTCTGAATGTCACGTTATTTCGAGGTCATTATTAATGTTTAAAATGGTTTTTTGCTGTAGATATTGTTGTTTTCATATAACGGAAAATAAGAGAAATATCATATTGTTATACAATAAATAAATAAACGATAATACACGACAATACTACGACAATACACACATATAATAAATTATATTGTATAATATAATATTTAAAATATATTACATTTTCATTCAAAAAAGCACAAACTAGAACCGAATCATTTCTAAGTTCCAAAACAGTATTTTAGACCCGCATAAATTCGTTGCGAAAATCATCGTGAAAATGGCCTTTCATTTACAAAGTTAGATAAATCCGATATAATTAGTAGCCATTCATGGCTACTAATTATATCAGATTTATCTAACTTCGAGTCTTCGATTCGATCGATTTTTGCATAGATACAAATGGGAGAAGAGAACGGCATAAATGCCGTACGTAGTTGAGGGTATCGTTGTATGTTATTGTTGTTGTATAAATTACGGGGAAAAACTAACCTAACTCTTTACAAAGAAACTGATTACTATTACTGTGAGAATAATTTGATATGACCAAATAACTATATTTGTGTTTCCTTTCAAAGTACAGAAACCACGGTACGCGAATCGAATTCGCATTTGTTTTATATAAGCATTAATTTTGTCATAAATAACTAGAATCAAATTTATAGTCCCGTTTTTCGGAAGATTTAAAAACATTTTTTTCTTCTCAACTGCATTTTCTTCATAGCAAAAGATACACAGCCTTCATTAATCGGCCTTGTTAATCTCTCACCGATATAACCTTAAGTATTTTATTATTAAGTAAGTTTGGATAATTTGATTGCCTCTTTTCTTAGTGATAGAACACAAAGGGTATGCATAAAAGTTATAATATAAAATCTTAGGGTAGCTCAACCATGGATGTCCCTCAGGGCTCAATTTTGGGTCCTTTTCTATTTTTGTTGTAGGTATATAAATGATCTGCCATACTCTGTTAGTAACACTTCTGACATTGCACAGTTTGCCGATTGCATAAATTTTTCAGACTGATGGAAGTAAAGACAGCTCTGACGATGTAAACCGTGTAATGTCGTATGTATCCCACTGGTTTACTGGTTCACTGTGAATAACTTAGTTTTGAACGAAAAGAAAACAAACCAAACGTAAAGAAGATAAAAATGTAATGATAAATGGAGAATTCCTCAGTTTTTCTGGGAGTTACCTTGGATTGCAGGCTATGTTGTGGTGCCAATATAGAGCTCAGCTTAGCTGCCTATGCTGTCTGGAAAATAAGACAGTTTACAGATGTTCAAACTGCTAGGGTTGTTCATTTTACATACTTCCACAGTGTAATTCCGTATGGGATCTTGTTATGGGGTAGAGCTATATCGGCAGATATAGATATTACTAGATGTTCCGGGGGGGGTTCGCCCGCGACTATTGCGGGACGCAGCGTACTTCTACATAAAGTAAACCTTCCTCAATAAATCAGATACTAAACGTAAAGTTTTTTTCAATCGTACTGGTAGTGCCAAATATACAAACACTTACGAATAATATATCCGTTCTTGCTCTTGGAGTTTATTCACCCACTTTTTGAAATCTTCAATCATGTAAACATTGCCAATCACATATTAATAGTTAGCTCTGGGTGAGCAACGTTGACCCTAGTCAGTAAATGGATGGATGCCCGTCTTTGGAAGTTTGAAAGATAATTTGGTATCTATCAGTCACAGCTGCTATCACTAACAAAGAATAGTAATCGTGAAAGGAATAACCGAGTTTAAATTGGATTGTTTGTTTATACATATGCTAAAAAGTAACTAAGAAAATCTCCAAAGTTTTTTATTTAGTCCTAGCACTAACCCCTCAATTAAGGATCGAAACTTGTTCAGTATCATTAAGCCTTAATTGGAGGGTTTGCTGCTGTCCGCTGAGGAGTTCTGTCCCCCATCACCAATCACATTCACCTACACGAAACTTTACATGAAATTTTAGCTAAATTAAACTGAAAGTATAAGCTATGCAGTACATAAGAATCATTTAAATCGGAGATGAATTTATGGTGTAAAATCAACAAACCCAGTCATCCCGTCTCCCAGAGGAACTGTGCTGAATTTCGGGATAAAAAGTATCCTATGTCCTACCTCGTGATATCATCTCAAATCGTTGGAAGTTACATTTGAATTCATTCAGTAGTTTCAGCGTGATGCGCGGCCCAGATACAGACAGGCATAGACGAACGAAAAAAATTACGGTTTTGGGTTCAGTATCGGTTATATAGAGTACCCTCCAAGAAAATTTCTAAAAAAAGAATCTGCCTTCAGAACTGGTGTTAGAGTCACTACAAACAGATTGACGTTTCAAAAGTGCCAATAACTAGGCCTACTTACTATTAATTAATTTTGAATTTGATCTAGTTACATAAGAGACGGTGACCGATCGACAGCATGGACATCTCACATTGAAAATTATCGCATTTTTTCCGTAGCTAAAATCTGAGGAAGCGAATGACGAAGTGAAGACTGCGTGGCATTATATCTTTAAGTTATATAGGTAAGAATTTGCAGTACTTGTTCTACGCCAGCCGGGTTTACCTTTATCACGGAAATTACAATAAAGATTAAATGTGCTACATGCACGCGATCAACTCGAGGAATAATTATTATAGTAGAAAAAACACATAATTACGGTGAACTAGAACCACTACACTGCAAATGAATATAAAACGAAACGAAGATCAACTGTTATAATATATTTTAGAATGTTTGTCCGTTCGTAGAATACCTAGATTAACAGTGATTGCGATAGGACTATATTAGCTAAGTTTCTGACTTAACTGGTTTTGGACAAGCAAGGCTCTGCTCTTTATTGGAAAAAAAGTAAAAATAGATATAATCCAATCCCATCGTCCCCGTTATAGGAGACGCCGCGTCGTCAATGACGACAGCTGGATTTGAATACAATGACGAAAACATAACTCCGCCGCCCCGTTATCTATACCTTGACTATCCTCGCTCATGCGGACAGTGGGATTAGAAAAAAAAACATTAAAAACACAAGTCAATGTCTCGTTTTCGTTAACACACGAAAAACAACATTTTATTTATTATCTCATGGCAAAATTGAAAGACGAGCAAAAGCCCGTTGGCATGTACTTTCTTTATTTAAGATTAAAGTTTGAAAAAATCTTAAAAATTAACAGAGAACAAAAAACCATAGTTCGATAATATACAAGTTGAAAAATGAACGACTTTCGTAAATAAATACTAAATGCTATGTTGTATTAAAATTGTGCATAATAAATACATTAAATTATTAAAAAAACATTTTCATTGTCACACATATTATGTGACACACGCTCACATGCCTATATACTATTTTTTAATCAAATTTGGATTATATTTTTTTTTCGAAAAAAATAGGCAATTTAACAATGTCAGTGTCAGAGCCCTGGCAAAATCTGTGATCGAAGAATTATAGTCTTTGACAATAGAAAGTTAATGACAAACTAATGTTCAAACATATTATTATAATTAATTGTGGTTTAATTATGGTCATAATGGGCAACCAGTTATAGTTAAAAAAATCAAGTAAACATTATTGACTTTCTAATTTGTGTGAAAAAGGAGAAGATAATGAGCTGATACTTGAAAGAATTGAATAAATGTTATTCAAAATCCACATAGTGTGGGTAGCGAGCAATAAGATCAAGATACCAAATATAGAAGTTGTTAGATAAATTGATTGCAGTAAGATAAATCATTTTCATAATCTTAGGAACCACTTTTATTATAAAAGAGGAAGCAGCTATTTATAATTTTCCTATAGTTATAACTAACAAGGTAGTAAAAATTTACATTGTTATGATCAAGCAAGAGTCATGTTAAAATGGCCACAAAACATCCTAAAAGTCAATGTAAGAGACGTCATGACTAAATCTATAGAATATTTGAATAGAATCCCTGTGGTGCAAAATAATAAGTTGATAATGAAAGGTGTGAATGATTGCAGTTTAAAATCCAACTTTTGAAACACAAATACCTCACAGCCGCATTGTGTTGTTCTTTGTAATTTCAGTATCTGATGTGTAAATTGTCATTATTCACAGATTCAAAACTACAAAAACAAATTGTCAAAATTACTCTAGATATTTTTAATGGTTAAGTCTATGGATAATATAAAAGGCCCATTGTTATTTTATTTTGAAATTAGATTGTTATTTAATACTTTTTGAAATCTAAGACTCCATCGTGTCTTAGGCAGATCTTATAGTGTGTTCCCTAGTCACACCAATGAAACAGATATCAAAACTAGTAAAGTCTAAGAAAAGGCCAAATAAAAGATCTTAGCCTAAGGTATCCTACCAAAATATGTTAAAACCAACATTTAAAGACAAACTCATGTCTTTAAATGTTGACACTACATTTGAGTGTGTCAAATGATTTTAACATATCTTGAAAGTTTTAAATGTCAGAGGTAAAGACACAAACACCAAAATTCACCCAATCCTTTAATCTACTTTCAAGGGCACATGTGACTATTATGTTAATTTTCTTTTCCTTTATGATGGAAGAACAGATACAGAACTTCTACAGATGTTTACAACCCTATTACATAATTTATTACAGATCGTAAGTATTATTAAATGAGTTCTAGTTATGTTCTTTCAGGTTAGATATACTTTTTGTATTGTTATTTAGAAAACTAAAATAAAATAAAATGGTTATAAGAGTAATGTAGCAAATTTTGAATAAGATATTTGTATTCTAATAAGCACATTCGCTTACCTGAATAATCAGCATCTCCTTCTAGGCTTCAAGGCTTCAAGACTTCAAGTCTTGATACACAATTCATTATTTAATTATCACAGTTCAACTATCATAGTCTCTTAATGTTTTTATATATAATTACAACACATTCTTAAACCTCTACTTGCTTTAACAATATCAGCAAAATATCCTAAAAATTACTCTATCAATTATAACAATCGGCTTGAATAAATCATAACAAATAAAACAGTAATACCTAATAAATCTATGTAAAATTATGTGAAAACCATTTGGTAAATATTATGTCTTGACGAAACTTGTACTCAGTATTTTTTTTTTTATAAATAACATTGTTGTAACAGAACAACAAAAAGTAAATAATAAAATAAACTAATGGGTAGGAAATGTAAGTAATGATTTTGTTTCGCGTGTATGTAATAAATGTATTTTTTTTTCCTTTTACCTACATTGCGCAATATTCACATTTCACGTTAAACTTCTTTTTATTCACAGAAATGAGTCTTATCCTAGATACATGACTTTATATTTAAAATTCAGAATTGACAACTGTATAAATTTAACTACCACTGCATTTTGTAGAAATCTACGCCATATTTGAAAAGTAGGTTTTAATGTTACCAGACTAAAAAAATCAGGTTACAAAATAAAAATAAGTTTGAACTTGAAAAAATATCGCACTGATTCAATAGCATTATTTTCTTTGTAGGTATTTTAAATTACAAAAGGAAAATAATATGTTAGTGCAAAAGAATAATAATACTAAAACTACAACTATTTTGGAATGGCTATCCTTTTGACAATGTTCTGTGTAGTAACATTTGTAGACTTGTCAATGTAGATAGGTTAAAGTTTTGTGTACAATAGAATCGGCACCATTTTCTTTTGCTTTAAATTAAATAAAATGTAAAAAAAACTTATATTTTGGTTTTATTGTATTTTAGATAATTCACGTCTGATTGGAATCATTACGATATTAAACATAAAATTTAACAGGCTAAGACTATTTATTATAAAACATCTGACCTAATTTGAAGAAATAAATAAATTAAGGAATCTAAGGAAAATTAATCTGAAAAAATAAATAAATTAAGGAATGAACTTTGAATGAGGCTAGGCTACCAACCTCATACAACTTTTTAAAAACCATATTTCAAATTCAAAACAATGAAGGTTTTATAATTTAGCAACCCGTAATTTAATTGTCTATGATACTCCATACAAATGAGGATACGAACAAAAAATACGCATATTGCAAAGTTTATAACTCGGTTCTAACTTCTACAAGCAGGATCTTTTAATGAAGTATTTTTTTTACTGCAATAATCGTATTGAAACAAAAATATTATCCGGATATAAATCCGTGCGGTAGCAAAGAGCAGGGAAGTACGTAGTAGGTTTTTGGTATCTTCCTTAGTTGGTTCAAACAAACGCGTTATCTGCAGTCAGTCACTGCCTCTACTCCCTAAATCCCTTCTTGTCACAAACAGGTCACTTACCTATATAGGTAGTCATTGATTAAACTTACTCAGTCGGTTTACTTACTGCATAAGAAAAGGAAACGCTCCCAGCGTCTCTGTTTTCAGATCTGATCTTGGAAAATTGCAAACGTGCAACCTTAACCAAAATTGATAGTCGGGCAAACCCTTTGCAAGAGGGGCGTGTTTTGAATACAGGTTCCTAAAGGGCTGAGAACTGTGAGATTATTTCGCTTTCTCGTAATCTCGATTTATCTTCTAGAATTATAACGAGAAAATGGTAGGTACACATAAGAGCATACCTAGTATTAGTAACCTTACCTCTAAATTAAGACCAACAGTATAGTTTCGGTTATCACTAGAACAGGGTGATCTCTTAAAATCCTTATGCAACACACGTCTGGGTCAAAGCCATCGGAAAGCACGGTGAATAGCTAATAAAATTCGTCATTTAATACTGTAGGTCGGGTTCGACTATCGATACATAAAGAAGGCCTGTTTTAAAGCTCATATTCCTCCAAACAACTGCAAGTGCTCTGAAACGCGTATCATTAAAATAAAATAAACCATGGATCTAGGTTTATTGTTACGTAAATCGAAAATGACAGCACAATGGTGACAACCACAAGACTTCCTGAATGGATGATTATTTTTTCATCTAACTTTTCCAAGTTATTTGATCTTATTTATTTATAGTTCTACCGCTTATAGGTTATGCGAAAGAGCTGTCCCTGGGATATAGTAATAAGGCGGTCGGTCATTTAAAAATAATCGCAAAAGCCACATTATAGAGCTATCGTCTTTGAAGCATGGCAGCGTGATAAAATGCAATTCCAAACGGCCGTAAAATCTCGAAAACACACGGATAATAAACTTAAGTATCGAAAAAGGCCGTTTCAAGCACAACTGTTTTTTAATTATTTCTCACTTGTGGTTCTGTAGAACTTTTATAAATTATGCAGTAAATTATCGAAGCATATCTACATTATTATTGAAAAAGTTCTAAAAAAATAAATATTGTATCGATGAATGCATTGGTGCCAATTGCGTCGTAGGTATACAAACCGATAAACTAACCAAAATTGACGGGACTTAAAGTAGGGTATCTTTTTCTACATTGGATAGCTCTACTTTTAAACCTGTCAATTATGGAGGGTAGAGGTAAGAAGAGTTATCTTATATGGGAGAAAAGTTGAAAAAGTGTCCAGTTGTATGCGCTAAATAACAGTTCAAAAGGGTATGGTATGAATGTAGCAATCGTAGATGAATTGAAGTAGCCGAGTTAAAAAATTTAATGTCATTATCGACTAAAGTAGTTAATTATTGAGAATTTCAACAACTTACGTTGTACAAAATATTGTGGTAAATATAACCTTACTTCCTTGTTTATTTTTCAAGCCTACTCTAACAATATTTGGTTTGGCGCTTCTTTTAAGAGTTACCTTGATGCAAATGTGGCGCCATCCTAATTTAATACATTTTGACGACACTTTTTCATATACACAGATGATCCTCCTTACCTCTACCCTCCATACTGTCAATTTAGAGCAATATTTAAGAGAGATGTGTACACACGTTACAACAGAATTGGTACCGATATCATTAAACGAAAATGTAGGTATTTTCGTCCGCTGCATGTTGAAAAAGTTTTATAGGTACTAAATCAAACTTTGTACTGTATTTAGTTCATTTTTAAAAAAATTGCCTAAGGGTCGGAAAAAAGATGGTTGTCCAATGTCGAGTTAAAAATGACTGAATACCTAGTAACATTGATCAGAATGTTAAGCTAACTATTTAAAAGTTTATTGTTTTAAGAAAATTGGCACCCCGTAAGTTATTGTAAAGTTTACTGTTTTAAGAAAATTGGTAAGCCACAATGATTAAAACCGTGTAGTAAAATCAAACTAATAGGTATTTAATAAGCAAAAAAAGTTATCAGCTCGTTCATGAACGTCACGTTTTTATTCATATATAGATCACCTCAGGTTTGCCCACGTTGATATCTGTACCTACTGTAAATTTTGTTATTAAATTTTAAAATGGAGGAGCAAAAAAACCACAGCTAATGTGAACAAACAAAGAAGATATGAATGAGTAATAATTTTATCAGGCGTTTCTCTACAGTTATTTCTTAGCAATTGCGCGTTGTGTAGTCAACATGTCCTTAGGATGCTGTTTTTGTAAGATCTACGCGGTATTAAAATGGTATCTTCCTCGACATACTAAAATAAATACAGATATTTAGTGTTAATATCTTCTAAATCTTGAAATGCAAACCATGTTGTAACTTACGTCTCAGCTACGATATAAACTAAAAATAGGTGGCTTCTGAGCTGCTCCAACAGAACGCAAATTAAAAGTTAATTTCCAATTATTTCCGTTGATATAATATTAAGATTTTAAAAATTTGGTAACATTTCCACTCAATAATGAGATAATAACTAATAAGACATATTCGCGCTATTTTCGGAGCTTTGCAATTATATCTATGTCATAATAGCCTAAATGGCAACTACTCACAATCATAAAACATACTGCTTTTCCCGAAGCCAAGTAGTGTTAATGACTGAGGAGTTCTCTCGGTTCTTCACCATCAGCTCCTTGATTATAACGAGCACAAGTTGCTTTCCAACTATATACCCTTAAGGAAGCGCAGCCTGTGTTATATTGTATAGTTTTACATAGTAATCTGATAATGAATCTGATCATTATCAGATTTACTTGACTAAATGACAAATAAAAAATTTCGAAATAAATTTCTCTAGTTACACCGAAATCGGGGAGTGCCTTTAATATTCGAAGAGTTCCTTCGATTTTTCCAGATCTTCATCAAAAAGTGGGACCACCTTAAAGGAATGTTTTCATACCTTAAAGGTGGTCCCACTTTAAATTGTCTCTGTTGCATCTGTTCATAGACTTTAAAGCTGCCAATGACAGCGTACATAGTAGCTTCCTAATCCAAGCCATGAAAGATATTAACATATCACTGAAATAGATATCTTTAACATGAACGACCCTCGAAAAAACAGACTGCAGAATAAAAATGTAAGCCGACCTTTCGGACTCCTTTCTGGTAAATGACGGTTTAAGACGAGGTGATGCGCTATCTTGCCTGTTTTCTAATATTGTGCTAGACAAATGTATGCAAGCTTCAAAAATTGAAAAAGATGGCACTATTTTCTATAAATCCGTTCAGGTTTTAGGATACGCCGATGACTTGGACATTGTAAGCAGATCTCGGCAAGCCCTGAACAATGCATACCTAGCACTGGAGAGTGCAACCCAAGTAGCGGGAATGTGTGTCAACCAAGTAAAGACTAAGTACATCCCGGTTTTAAGCGACCAAAAGACCCCACTCGAAGAAAGTATAAAAATTGGCACGAACACCTTCGCCACAGTAAGAGATTTCGTATATCTTGGTTCACTTGTCACAGCGGATAACGAAATATCATCAAAAATTAACAGGAGAATCAAATCGGCAAATAAATGTTACTTCGGACTTTTACTTTATCTTCGATCTAAGATCCTGTCGAGAAGTCTGAAAATGCTCGTCTACTTTGTTCCGTCCAATACTTACATATGGCGCAGAGTTTTATGTATTTTATTTGATAAGTTCTTTTGATTTTTTGAGATCTCACCATCAGACAATATAATAAAACTTCCTGGGAAGTATAGAGATACTCTTTCGAACAAAACAATAATTTTCCAAGACGGTCCAGGCGTATTCAACTAATCGAGAAACATAAATAAGAAGTAAAAAAGATTCAGTTAAGGACCTCCTTCTTTTTGAAGCCGGTAAAAAATTTACCATAGGTAAAACGCGTACACTACTATCTACCTATAGACCATTATCAGTAATCAGAGTAGAGATCTCTCTCTCTCGGTGTTCATACAAAGATCCAATGAAGACCAATCAGATAAAGCTATAGTGCGGGGGGAAGGACTCTAGTGATGTGCAAGGTATGCAGGAAATGCCAAAAGTATCGACATATTTCATTCTCGTATCAATAATTATTAAGTTGTATGATATATTTATGTAAGTAAAATTTTCTAAAACATTGCATATCTCCAACACAACTAACGTTCGATGAAATTCAATTTTTTACAAAGCTTTATATTCCAGCCGTTTATATATATGCCTGATAATACCTTACGAAATAATAAACATCAAGCAAAAAAGAGGAGTGTAGATAAGGGGTAAATAGTGCCCATCGGCTGCTTTATGTGATATTATTTTATTAAATATTAGGTACAAAAATCATAACAAATATAAAAATATTAATTTACTTTAGAAGTTAATAGGTAAACATATCGTATTTTACACATCTAAAATGTTCACGCTAATAGGGCAATTAGTAAGCGCAAGATTTATTTTTTCCGTATAGGGAACGTTCAGTGAACAAAAATTAACTATTTATCAAAAGTTTATTAAAAATGCTGAAATTAACTTAGTTCATGGAGTATTTCTCTAAGGGTTGAATAACTTTAAAATTGAAAAAAATTACAAAAATGTACAAAAAAAGGTCAGTTTTTTAGCAATAATTGCTGTGACATACAACATAATTTATCACGTAAGAATGAATGGGTAAAAAATACATATATATTTTGAATTATATAAATGCATTTTGAAACCGAATCTTTCTTTTTAAATGTGTGACAAGCGAAAAATGCCTCATATCAAAAATATCGATATATATTTTTCTGCAAGCCTAAACGCAGTGCAAGACGCAGAGCAGTGTTGCCACCACTCATGTTTTCATTCAATCAATAGCTATTCGAATACCTTTGTGTATGAACCTACTGTCATTTTCTAATTTCTGTTTTCAAAATGACATATTGAAGAGAGCTGAAGGGGGTTTGCGCTGAAGGAAATCGTTAAAGCTATATAATAGTTTGTAGTCTTTAATTAAGTTATTTGTGTTGTTGTCGTCGTATTTTGTGTTTTTTTTCAAGTGTTTAAGTTTTTATTTAACATTCGTATTATAATGGGTAAGTGTACTATTTATGTATTGTTCAAGCTGTTGTGGGAGAGCCTTTAATTTTTTAATTAATATATATAACGGTATTTAAATTTGTTTCTAGACAACATTGTTGACGATCAAGAAAACTTGAGAGAATTTCTTGAAGATGCGGAGCTCCAGCAGTACCATGAATTATTCAGGTAAAAATACTCTACTTTTATTGGTTTTTGGCGAAGGTTACTAATTGTACACACATAGCGAAGTTTTTTCTCTCTTTTTTACCTGTATTTATGCTATAGCAGCTTTGTGTAACTAGTCCATGTTGTGTAGTTTGGCTGATTCATACTTATTCGAAGTGAAATTAATTTTTAATGCTGAATAAGCGATGTTCAAATATTATATTACATCAACAATGATGTTTACAATTTTATTTAGGGCATCAAACACATCTTGTCTGAGCAAAATTATTTTTTCAACCAACTTTAAACATGGTTTATAATTTATCAGTCCAAAGTTCGCTTTGGGTAAGTACCAAATATGAGTTATACAGAGTATTATTTCAAAACTTAGTACTTTCTATCCAAGTGGCTCATGTGGATCAGAATTCAGGCATGGGAGGAGAAATAAAATTTGAATGAATAGGAACAGAGTTTTTTGAGTGCAACTTAAGTTGACCATTGCAGAAATTCTTTCCTGACAAGTAGTGTTTGAATCAATAATAAGATTTTTAAAACATGCTTTACAAGAAACACATGTTTAATGTCTATTTTACTAATGAATGATTAATGACTTTTTTGATATAAGAATGATGAGAATATTTTTTCAAATTCCTATGCTTTTAATTGGTTATGACAACTGTTTCTTATTGACAAACATCAGAAGTACTTTCTTTCAGTTATAACCAGAAAATTGTAATTTCCATTAGTAAATAGAGACAGAATGGTTAAAGGTAGTCATAAAGTACATCAAATTAATTAACAAAAATTTCTGAAATGAATATGCCAACTTTTTGTTCACTTTTGACCACACTACCCTAAATGCATGTGATTTTGCCTCCTTGAATTGCAAGACTAAGCTGTAAGACTAAAAAAGTTGTGGTGTGTGAAGTAATTTTTGATATACAACATTAATTTAATGCTTTGTTTCTAATTTTTTGATATACAACATTATTTTAATGCTTTGTGTGGTGGCTGGTGTACAGATTTTTAAACATAAGCACCCTAAAAACCAAGTCCAAGTCCCTGTTATATGGTACAGAATTTTTTTCGGCATACAAGTGTAAAATTGGCTTAAATTTGTATGGACTTGAACATCTATAAATTTTAATACTTAATTTATTAAAATCTTTACTAATTTTGTAATCTAACCATATGCTGTTGTTAGATTTCAAACTTATAAACTTACAACTTACATTAATTAACCTTTGTGGTATTACAATTTATAAATAGAAGATATTTTAACAGAAGGCTTTAACTGTGAATTGGCACTGCAGTAATCTAACTAAGGATATATATATATATATATATATATATATATATATATATATATATATATATATATATATATATATATATGTATACATACTAACAAAAGCAATTGTATTAAATGTTTACCCAAAGTACTTAACACAAAGTAATTGTAAGTATAAAATATTCATGAACTCCATGGAATGTAACAATCAGATCCTGAACATCAACACTGAGATGTTAAAGGTGCTGATGTACAGATAATCTTGAGACTCAGAGATTTGAAGTAAACAACTACTGATGTCCCTTGAATAACAATGACAATGTTCCTTTGTGTGACACTGTAGCATTCTCATTTTACAGGCTAGTAAGAATGTATTATGGCTTATGAAAAAATGCCTACACCTTAGTATGACACAGGAGCCTGCAACGATCAGTGCTTCGTAATTTTATAACAGCAGGAAGTTTATCTTCGTGACACACGTACACAGATAAACCACCAGCTTTCATACATATTCTTTGCGTCTGAACCTATGGCACAATTGCAATGTGTCAAAAATGTGTGTGTGTGTGTGAGGATGTAAGAACTATTTACTACTGAAGAAAGATCTTTTGATATGGGCAACTATAAAAATATGTTTTGTTAAAAGTAACATTTAAAATTCGGCTTTTAATAGCAGCTTTTAATTTAGCTTTATACAACGTAAGTAGTATTATTAAAATTCATTATAGTTTAAAGGTGTCTGATTGTGCACTGCAACCATACATCTCTATCTCTACGTATTTATCTCTATAAAATATTAAAAAAAAATTGCTATAGACTTTAATGAATTGAAGGTGAAATTTTTATATATTATAATACTATGTATATAATATACACCTTTGCTTCTATGTTTACTTCTGCTTCCCTTTCAAGGGGCTAATTTTGAACTCCTGCACTCACCTCTTCTACAATTTATTTAAGCAATTTAATACCACTTGCTATAATGAGGAAGGAAAATCATGAGGAAACCGTCATGCCTGAAAGTTCTCCATGTTCTCAATGTTTTTAAGCACGTGTGAAATCTACGAAACCATTCTAATTCTTACCATGCCTTGTAGTGGCCTATTATTAAGTTGATAATGCTAAAAGCAACTACGAGACTAGTTGGGGATTGTTCTTATCTGTATTGGGGATATATTCTCAGATTACGTTTAGCTTGTAGAAAATAGAAAAGATCTGCTCGTCGCGGGCTCTTCTCTGATAGCCTAAGTTTGTTTTTATGTTCAACTATATCTCTACTAAAAGTGAAATTTAAACTTTAAAAACTACCGTAAAGCTAGTTTTGCTGTGTTTGAGTGATTTTCCATTCTTGGGCACAGTCAAGACTGTTGTAAATGGAGAAATAGTCTAAAATCTTTGACCAAACACATTGTTTCAATATATTTGGGCAAAGGGTATAATCCCTAAGTAATAAGTATAATATATAAATTATATATAAATTTTGACAAGTTTGATGTCAATGTTACCTAATTATATTATTTGTATATTATGTTATTTTATATATGTACACAATAATTTATAAAACTAGCCATTTTGTTACAGGGATATATTAAAAATTAGTAAGCTATCACAATTAAAGTTTGTTGGGATTGATGACTTAATGCAGATTGGTCTGTCCAGGCCAGAACAAAGAAGATTCAAGAAAATTTATTCAAAATTCTTTCCGAATACATATATTACTAAATTAAAAAAACTACTTCATATTAACAAGAGAAATGAACTGGTAAGTTTTTGAAACAAGTAATACTTATTCTTGTCAGAAGCTTGAAATTGTTAAATCTGGTTTATTGAAGGGTAACTACATACATTGTCAGCCATGGTATAAAACCTAACATGATAGTTTGAATTACAAAACATGGTACTTTAGCTTAAATAAGCTTATTCATACAATGAACACCAACATTATCCTTAGGTCCATAGTGATTTGCACAAATCTTTTTGATATGATAGATTAAGGGTTTACCCAGTGGCATAATACTTGTAGAGAAACAGGTGTGGGTTACCAAGTACTATACTATGGGCTGATATGAACAATGTAGGGACATATTAGTATTATAAATGAGAATATTTGTTTTTTTTTGTTACCTATGTTACCTATGTTATTGCTAAACTAACTAAATTGGGCACTCAGCTTACATATTATTTGCTGAACAGAGAAGAATAACCAATCCGAAAAGCACCAGGGTACTGTTCAACGGTACACAGCTAGTAAAATATAAATATATTTGCTAGTTATAGTAGGTTGGTGATTACCTGTTAGAAGTTTTTTTTCCCGCTACATCTCCTTTTGGCGAAAGAGACCCAAGCTTGCGGCCAAGATCCACGGCACACCCATTTTTATAGCACATCACATCACACACTTTCGAAATAGGCTTGAAACCACTTCACACCTTTCTATAAACATATTTCAATAAAAACAAACGTTTTCTCTTATGTAAAAGCTTTATGTGATGAGTTTATTTTTAAAATTAATTAGTTGAGCTTGAAACATAGCTGGGCGATAGGTGGATAAGTTGTAGTGAAAGCGAGATTTTTTTTCTGCTACCCTCATATTTTTTGTTTAAAAATGAATTCGTTGAATTCGTTTTTGTGGGTCTAGGGTCTAGTGCAACTTAGCTTCACGCGCTTAGGCTTGTTCAGTACACGGGAATTTTATTTTTTTTATGTTTACTGGTGCTATATTTCAAGATTTCCAAAAATGCTTGCCGCTTGGGTCCTGCGGCTCCTTGCGACTCGCAATGGCAACCCTGCACCAGTAAACAAAGCGTTGATAGACCCCCGACGAGGTGTTGATATAATACAATAAACTTACTATTTTTTTTTAGAACAAACATCGCCAAATGTTTATGCCTATGGACTTTCAATCCTTTACCGACATGAACGTAAAAGTTCCTACGAAGCACATCATACCCATTGAACACATTACAATAAACAAAGAGCTTGGAATGGGACAATTTGGCGTAGTTCAACAAGGTACATGGGCAACTGGAACTCAAAGAGTAAGCACTATTACGATCACTTTATTACAATATAATAAGAAATAAATGGCGACTATGTTTGATTGGAAAACGTTTACGACTTCAAACAGTATCTCATTTCGACCTGTAGCCTAAGTATAAGATTTTTAATTTTTACAAACGTTGAGTTGTAAATTTGCTGTGATGCGATAAATATTATCTCAAATGCAGAATGTTTCATTCATTATTTTTCAAACAGAACTTCAAAAAGGGCTACGGAAAAACACTATTTATCTCTGCAATAGTACCTAAAAGAGACCGTGTAATTTGAAACCATTAGTGCGCAGCTTGTTACGCGCGCAAGTGGCATATTTAACCAAATTACATACGAATAACAGGGTTTAACAGTGACATTAACCATTGTATTATCATTGTTTATTGTAACTGGGACATAAGTTAAATGATTATTACAGTAAATAAACATGAATTTACTTTAATTCTGCTAGTTGGCAAGGGGGTAATGAGCCGATGGGGTATTATTTTATTACAATACTAGATGTGTCCTGCGGCTTCGCCTGCTTAATTTTGGGAGGCAGCGTACTGCTACATAGTCTACACCTATAGTCATATATGAGACTTTTTCACAAACATTTTTTTTATCTTACTTATTTTTTTTTCAATGAAAAATATACTATGCTATTTCCAAGAATATGTATAAAAAGTTTTATGAAGATCGGTTCAGTAATTTTCGAGCGAAAGCGCAAACTTACATTCACATTTATAATATTAGTAGGGATTCATCATCATCAATAGCCTATAGCGGCCTAACGCTGTGCAGACGGGTTTGTGATCGCAGTAGAATAGTAGTAGCACAGAGGACGTTGCTGCCCGTTCTTTGTTATATTCCCTTAGTCTATTCTGACCTGCCGTCACCACACGTATTTATAATAGTGAACAGCTTCTATTATACAACTTTTTACCGAGTTCTTATAATTTCGTTTATTAAATTACCTTTGACTGCTATCTCACCTAGTAGAAAAAGATAATGCAGGCTAACGGGTAATCCGTTAGAGGGTATGGCAGTTATATTACACTCATACTCGTAATCAGTTTCTACGCGATATCGCACCGGAACGGTAAGGTGGTAGGCAGCCACCGACAAAGCCTACCTAAAGCAGACCAGACTAGAGAAAATTCGGAAATTATAAATTCCCGTAAAATGTAAGATTTTACCCGAGGCCTTCTTTTTTGAATCGCAGCGCTCACCGCTGCGCCAGGGCTGATCAACATTTTCATACAAATAACTGTGGGTACAACCTCTGTCAATGACACTTGTATGGGTGCTATCCTAGTAGGTATTCCTATACAAACTAGTATTGAATAATCGCACTCATGCGCACGCAATAATTGAAATAAGTGTTCTGCGGAGGTCGATCGTCAGATTGTCACAATGAAAACAACCTATTATAGGATATATGATAGCAATATTATATTACATTATTAATCATTAATCAAGGGTGTGTGTTTGGCATATATTCACAATGAGTTGACGTTTATAAGCCTTTTAAGTTTTTTAATTCAACTGTACTTACCTTCAAAACACGTACTTTGTTTGCATTTAAGAATTAAAATTATCGTGCTGCTTAACATTATTTTAAATTATCTGACTTATCTTTCTCATATCTATAATAATTAATAAATATGATTTTGTTACAGCTGCAAGTGGCTATTAAATGTTTAGGAAATGAACGAATGACGTCTAATTCGACAGAGTTCCTCAAAGAAGCTGCAGTGATGCACAGTATAGATCATCCCAATATTGTGCGATTATATGGTGTTGTATTGCACCTAGACTCTTTGATGCTGGTTAGTGTGTTATATTCTATTCTGACTAAATTATTATTAGAACTTCTGAGTTGTCTCGACGCCCTCGAAATTTTGTACTCAGAGTCGATATCTTTATAGTGCGGTCTGAAATTGGGAATCTTTCATGTTTTTCTTACAAGCGGGGAATCTCGTTCGCGAATTACTAAGATATTTCAGTAAGGAACTGCCACCCATCATCGTCATCGTCGTCAGCCGAATGAAGGTCCACTACTGGGCACGCGTCTCTTACGGCCGTAGTCCACTACGCTGGCATAGTGCGAATTGATAAATAAATAAATAAAAAAGTATACTACGAAAATACACACATCGGCATCCAGCCCCTAAGTAAGCGTAGCTTGTGTTATGGGTACCAAGATGTCTGATAAATATGTTTATGGAAAATATACATAAATACTTTGAATATACATATAAACACCCAGACACTGAAAAACATTCGTGCTCATCACACAAAAATTTTCCAGTATTGGGAATCGAACCCACGGCCTTGGGCTCAGAAAGCAGGGTCGCTGCAAACTGCGCAAATCGGCCGTCTATTGATAGACTTCACACGCCTTTTGCATTGACTTGCAGCTTGTAGTTTCTAGGACGCCGAAGAGATATAAGCTCCCTTTTTGTGCTCACCATCTGGATGCCTGGTATTCTTCTACCATACGCGATACCAGAAAATTTTCAAATTGTGGAACAATCTCTTATATGATGTGTTCTATCAAAACTGCAATTTAGGGTTATTCAAAGGGCGGATGAGCAAATTCCGTAAAAGCCGGCAACGCATCGGTGGCTTCTCGGGTTCATGGTCGGCGGTGATCATTTAACACATCAGATGACGCACTTGATCGTTTGCCCGCTTTTAAAATAAATAAAAAAAGTTTACTCACGATGTTTTCCGTCACCGTGCCCCCGCCACCGAATGTTGAAGAATTTCTCATTTGTAGGTAACAGAACTAGCACCACTGCGATCGCTTCTAGAGTGCCTCCGCGAGGTTACCCTGCGAAGTAACTTCTCGGTGGCGGTTCTCTGCAATTTTGCGGAACAAATCTGTGATGGAATGAATTATTTGGATAACAAAAGACTGATACACAGGTATAATAAACCTTATGTACATACATTAGAATGACAACCAAAAAAGCTAGACCTTCTTAATCTCCTTACAAAGATATAACTGCGCATCGCGTCGCTTATTACCCTCTTTTCATTTACCAACTTTTTATAAAACTATAAGAAAAAATATATTATTTTTCCATACAAACTAATTCAGAACAATCTAAGTGTTTACTTATAACAATTCAATTGAAGATAAAAGACTGACACGCGCATAGTACATACGCTAATAAAGTGTCAGGAGTAACTGGATTTTAATTTTGCATGTGTTGTTAGGGCTGTATCTGATTCCTTTCAGTAAAAACTATAACAGTGGTTTATCAAAATATATCAGCGTTTCGTTTTCGCAGATAATGCTCAAAGACAGTAAATAACGTACCTCTAAAGCCTGCGAAGTAATATTTCGGTTTCATTGACACGTTGTATTGTATTATAAAAACGGGATAGCGGGCGCGCTACACAAAAAACTAAGTAGAATCTGACGCATCTTCTGAAAGAACGAGCTTGCTTGCTTGGTTTGTAGCTTACTATAGCGGTGCACTTTGTTACATCTTTCCTTTATTAAAGTATTGTGGATTTTTGAAATAATTGCCTTTTAGGGACCTGGCGGCGCGGAATATACTGGTGTTTAACAAAGATTGGGTAAAAATCTCAGATTTTGGACTCTCCAGAGCCTTGGGCGTTGGGAAGGACTACTATCAAACTAATTACAATGTGGATCTCAAATTACCTGTGGCTTGGTAGGTATCTATAATTATAAGACTACTAGCGGACCCCAGCGCTATCTGTCGGCCTGATTTGTGAATCTAAACCATCCAGGGTGCCACCCTAACGCATACCAAAAAAATAATTCAAATCGGTCCAGCCGTTTAGGAGGAGTTCAGTGACATACACACGCACATAAGAAATATATATACAGGACTATATATATTATAGTGAAGCTATTCATCTGTGTAGGTATGTATGTTTGTACTGTCGATCGGTGCCCATTGTTTTACCAGTAATTTATGATGGATGAACTAATTTGAACAATATAATTATTATTCCAAAAAGGCGGAGATTCTCATTCTCTATTTAATAAACAAGATCGTTCGATGGCGTACGGTAACTCATTTACAGTAAAAGTGGTAAATCTGTGGAATGAATTACCGAGAGATATAAGACAGTCGCAGACAGTAAACATATTTAAAAACGACTGAAATAATTTTATTTATCTTAAATAATATAGTGTATTTTGTATGTATATATATTTATGTATGAATCACAAATATAAAGTACAAAACGAAATCTAAACTTACGGTTTTAGATGTATTTGTAATAAAAGGATTTATCGTTAATAACTATCTAATGTCGTAGGTGTGCACCAGAATGTATTCTATACTTAAAATTTACCTCATCAAGTGATGTTTGGGCTTTCGGCGTGTGCTTATGGGAAATGTTCACGTACGGCTTCCAACCGTGGGCTGCTTTTTCTGGGCAACAAATACTTGAAGCTATAGATGCCCCCAATTTTCAGGTACGTTTCTGGTAAATAATGATAAGACTGCCACATGTTGCATTAAAAAATAATAAGACTGCAACGTGATTGTACATCCGAACGTGCAAAATACAGGGTTTACTAAAAATTCCAGAAAGCTCTCGGCCTGTAGTTGTTTATATTAAATTACAACTGTTTTCTACGACATTTTTTGTAACTCGATAGTTCGAGCTTTGGCCCTCGTTTTCAGATTCCTGGCATACACCTATAACTTTTCAGAGTTATGTGCGTTTTTAATTTAAGCAATTAAATTATCACTTGCTTTATCTGTAAAGGAATAACATCGTTAGGAAAACTACATGCCTGAGAATTTTCCATAACGTTCTCAAAGGCTTGTGGAGTCTACCTATTCGTGCACCGCCAGTGTTATTGGCTACAGTCTAAACCCACCTCATTTTGCGACTAGACACCACTTTCATAGGGCACTAAAGGTACATACAAGGTATAACAAACCCCTAAAGTTTTGTTTCTAGAACTGATATTTTATTTTCAGCGTTTAGAGCGACCTGAATGTTGCCCCGACGCTTATTATTCGTTAATGCTGGAGTGCTGGTCGCACGATGTTAATGATCGGCCGAAGTTCAAAGATTTAAGTACCAGGTTTCGACAGATTAGACCTGATGAAGTAAGTATTGTAATGGTTCGGGTAAAATTTACTTGTCAAATATATAAAACACCAAACAACAACTTTATATGTATTACATTTTTTTTTACATAAAGGTCTCGTTTTTAATTCATTAACGGGCGTTAATGTTAATCTGTCATCTCATATGGACGACGAAACGTCATTTTTATACTGATCAATTCAAGTTTTATCAATGACTAAGTTATAACTACTAAAAAAACATGTTCACCAAAAGTATGACTAAGTCGATACTAAAATGGCGAAATACGCTAGTGCATCCTATTGATGCAATGTTTTTATAAAGCAAAATGCTTTATTATTCATTATTATTTTATCAGGAAATGGAGATACTGTAATGTCACGCGCACTCTCTATGAGTATAGAATCTTAGGGCCTCCTTAACATTCACATTAACTTAACATTCATCATTCTTTCAACTCCTCATCATTGAATTTATTATAACTATAAACGCCAGTAAATTCGGCGTAACGTCACAAAACAAATTAATAACAAGATTATGATTACGTTTGTATCTCTAATACAGAGCTTAAAACAGAAAATGAAGTCGCGAAGGCATATACAACGTATAAATGTAACCGAAATACTTCACAGGTTTTAGGAGAAAATTATGTAATGTTTCTGAGACTTATCTGTGAAACCGAAAATCCACCACAATTTGAGTAAACCACTGCCATAGTTTTGACTGAAAGCAATCAGATACAGCCTTAACATCACATGCAAAATTTAAATCATGTGACTCCTGTAACTTTATTAAGCACGCTTCGTGTAGCGTGGGTACTAAGCGCGTGTCGGTCTTTTATCTTCAATAAGTCATTACTTAAAATGTATTGAATTCGTTTGTATGGAAAAAATAAAAATGCTTCTTTTGATTTAATATTTTACAGGGTGATTCATGAAATATACTTATGCATTCTTTAAAATGATTTCGTAATTCGGTTACACGTTGTATACGTCAATATATCATAACTTTTCAAACGTCGATTTTAAAATTATCATTTTGACTTTTTGTTCGTTTCTCTGACAGGTTCAAACTACTGTCAGTTACAAGAGACCCGAGGATGGCAGGCGATCTAACTTTCTCGAATACAAGGTTGGACAAAGGATAACAGTACTTGCAAGGGAGTAAGTTGTGTTGTTTCATATTTCATTTAACCATACAATTTGATTACATATTTTCTTGACTCGATATTCTGGTTATGTTCTTAACAAATACATTCTTATTTTTTTAAATTGCAGCATTAAAAACTTAAATTTGAGTATTCAAATCATTGTCTGGGTTTTTGAGAAGTGTTTTTTTAATTACAGCAGATGTTTATAACTCTCTTGAATAATTTGTGAAACTTCGTTGCATTCGCCGTTCTTGTACCTGCATAATTTTGCTATTATAGTATGTAGCATTCTAGAATGAATGATTGAATGAATGAATATACTTTTATTGCACACCAAAAAAGTACATAAAAAAGAAAAGTATAACAAAACAACGTAAACAATTTGGCGGCCTTAAAGCTTCATAGCGATTTCTTCCAGGCAATATATACATATATATATATAATTATATATACCCATAAAATAAATGTGTCATTACTTAAATAATTATATGTAACATATATAAAACAATATTTTCTCAATATTTTATTCTTCTGTCTATTATACTTTAATTTCAAATGTTTGTAGGAGTGCAACTAAATCCGCGATGTGGTACGGAGTTCTCCCGGGAGGCGCATGTGGATTTTTCGACCCCAACCATACAAAACCCTACGTCAGCATAGAGGTGAGATAAATACTAATTTGTTTAAAATTTTAACATTTCCCATTATCGCTTTCATGATTTTTGTTCTTTTTCGTTATGAGATCACAATACACCATTAATTTCCTTACACGATACATTTGTTTGTGTTGGTTGCACTTTCCTTTGTTTATATGTAAACTCAATAGGGATTTAAGTTATGTTGAGCTCTATTGTTTGTTAATACACTTTAATTGTATGTAATAATCATAATAAAAATAACTGTCATTGAAAACTAACTTCATCCTGTGTTACATCTGCGCGCGCGCATCTTTGTGATTCTGAAAAATTCACTCATCTGCCGCAACGCGCCATAAGAAGTCAATAACAGAAAGCATTCCACTAATTTTTCGGTGCTTTGTTAAACATTCTCATTCCTTTGAATAGTTTTAATACATCACTGGTGCGCGTTTTTGTCAAAAACAAACTCAGGTATAAAATAGTCTGTGATAAAAATAATCCGGTTTATAATACCTAGATAAATTTTATGGGTTTTATTCCATAGACAGCACTGTTTAATTTTTGTATGATCACCAGATCACCACTTATTCAAGCGATATTTAACTGTTGTTTTGAGAGCCTACCTAGTTTACGGATCTCAAAAAAAAAGTCAATCAACTCCTTTGAAACAATTTTTGTGTTTTTTTTTTTTTCTGCGAAGTGTATATTATATTTTTTTCTGAAGTGTTGATGACCTGGCAATGCAATAAAAGGCCATATTAAATTCATGTACCAAGTAAATAAGTACTCCAATCAAACTTCCCAACAATAACTAATTTCTGAGTTAAATACAAACTTCCCAACAATAACTAATTTCTGAGTTAAATACCTTGAAATAATAGAATAATTTTTTCTAGACTAACTACCTAACTAACTAAACATAAGATCTTTAAGATGAAACTGCGCTAAACGCCCAGATCGATGTACATAGAAGTTAACTAAACCCACATTGGTAATTGGTTTCTATGCGATATCATACCGCTAATCATTCCTTCTGTTGCGTGGTGTCTACGTGTACACGGTGATTTTTTTTTTCGTTGTACAACGGTGACCTTGTTAATTTTTATAATGTCTTCCACTTATTAGTATAAAAAAATCTGAAAATTAAATAATTATTTTTGTGTTTAAAAGTGCTCTGTGCTAAAAGTCAGCGGCGCTTGGGCGACGGTATAAATTCAATTAATAGACATGATGATTAATTTTGAAAAACTGCCCTAAGAGGAAGTATCTACTGTATCAAAAAAATATTTTATTTTAGTAGGTTTTATTGATATAAATTGCAAAATATATATTAAAAAATTATCACCTACGAAAGTGCTCGTCCTGTCATGGCCGCACTCGTGACATCATAGGCAAATTAGAGTCATATAGAAAGTCCTTGTTCGTTAACTAAAAGTAATGCTAAAGGTAAGCTAACTTTTGGTAATGATAAAATGAAACTGTCCTCTTGATAGCTTGTTATCACAAAACACTTGATATACGCAGCGATTTTCGAAGTTCAAGCGGTACAAAATTATGTTTATAGAGATGTGACGTCATTTGGCGGTATATGCAGTTTTATTTATTGTAAATATATAATATTACTAAAAATAAGTTTGCGTAGTAAATTAATATTTCATTATTTTAATATAAGATCCAATAGTAGTCGTTTTATGCAAATAATATTCAAATAGATTATTGTAATTTGATCAGCTGCTTCTAAATGTCTGAATGCGGAAATTGATGTTTTAATTTTTATGACCGCTGTTGTAAACTTCAAGTATTTTGAGGTTTGCTTCGAGATACTGTATATTGTATGTTCGATGATTTGAAAAATCACGTTGTATAACGGAAGGAATGCATAAGGCGTGCGCACTCTTTGTGTCTTCGAAGCTTATAATCATATTATCATCATATAGCGCGGTGCTTTCGTGCCTGGTTCATTGTCACCGCACCCAAATCGCAACTCCGCACGATCTATTCGTTCCTCACTACTGAGGAGTGACGTCAAACGTCATACATTCACTGGCAAACGCACTATAGAAAGGAGCATGATATCGAGTCCGCAGGGCGATGTGAAACATACTGGCCACGTTGGACTTGACGGGGCCTATTTCGGTGATCTATCATTTTTGGAGCCAACTGGATGTGTAAGTATTTGTGTTTCTACATGTATTTTTTTATCCTTAAGATTAACCAAAAAACTAGTAAACTAGTAGCAGTAGTGTGACAATCTCTCTTTTTTACACTTAAGCCACTCAAGGATCTATTGGTAAGCCTGCCAGGAAACAGACATAGGCTTAGTCAGAAAAAACTTCGTAAATTAGAAAGAAAAGAAAATGTATATAAACTGTGCGATCCGTGTCTGCTCAAAAACTGCGGAAATATTGTTCTTTTTCAGTTCTCAGTTAGGGCTACAGAAACTGCTATTTTTCTTTGGCAGACAGTACCTGCAGTCGTTCGAACATATATATCGAACTATAACAGTTAATCTTCAATAGGAGCTACTCATGTGATACCCACATTCATATTTCAATACTCTTTATTATACAGTTGCATAAATAACTATTAAATTCAAAACAAATTTTACACAAGAATAGCGCTTTGTAATTTATCAATATCAGCAAAACAGAATCCTACAAAACTAATTTGAATGATGCTGTGGAAGATAAGCTTTTGAAAGGAAAGATCGACAGTATTTGTCCGTAAAGATAAAATTGGATAAGGTTACGACTTCATCACAAAAAGCATGGTTGCAACTGTTTTGATGGAGGAGTGCGATATGCAAACGTATATCGTTTGCATATCGCACTCTTCCATCAAAACTGTTGCTTCTGAGGAGCTGAGTGCAGCTCAAAATGAGGTCAAATAACTTAAAACTATTAATGTTAAACCTCCGTTGTTATTCACAGCTTAAAAAAGGATATGTTTTTCTTCACTATATTTCTGATTTAAGAGTTGTCCGCTTCACATGATTCAGTAAAGTTTACAAGATAGAAATATTTATAGATAAAATTACAAAAGTTTCCTGTATCATAAAGTTAAAATACGTTTTTCGGAGTAACTTTTTATTATATACTGCAAATTAGCCCTTGACTGCAATCTTACCTGGTGGTAAATGATATGGCACCCCTATTTGGGATATGGCACCCCAATTATTTTTCTACGCGGCGTTTTGTCGGTAGGGCAGTAAATAGCCTTTTCTAAACTCTCGCACCAGAGCAGACCAATGAAAATTTTGTATTTTTTAACTGCCCAATGGCCCTTGTCAAGGGCAATCCTCTATTTAAAATAGGTACCCCAGCAATTACCTCTGCACTAGGGAGAACAAACGCCATAATGTACGAGTATGTAGACTTTTTGGAATATTTTGGTCGTTTTAATTTTTTTTTAATAATTAATTTATACTGAGATAATTGTACTTTAACTGTAGGTTAAAAAACTGAATGCATAAAAAATTGGAAAAAGACAATTGCAAATGTAATCAAATATAATCCGGTCAGGACACGATCTTAGCGTGCCGACAGAGGTACGGAGGTGAAACGGCTTTTATTTCCGCCAGCGCCATTTGTCATAAATTACTCATTCCTGTGTGTGTGTTTGATATGCATTTTGGTATTCTTCAACTAATTGAAACTAATTATTTTTTCAGCCTCCACGTCAAATTGTTACTCCGTATAAGTCGTCAGAAGATTTAGAGCAAGTTCCGCTGATAAACCCCAATTCTCCTTCTCATTTGACTGCTACGACATCTACCTCACCCTACCCTTTGCTCTGCTCAAACAAACCATCCACCAATTGCGACGAAGTTGATTTGTCTTGTAAGTGTAATTGTTAATATCTATTAAATATAGTTCCATATAAACTTGTTTATACGCAATCTAATATAAGATTGAGCCATACCGAATTGTGACTGGGTACACTTACTTTAAATATCTGTAAACAAATATATATGCAGACACTGCGATAACATAGAATATATACTGGGTTTGCTTAGGAATGTGGTATGAAGAAGTTAAACAACTTCCGATCAGAAGGTTCTGCTGTTTTGGCGGCAACAAGTAATGGTTGAGATCTGCAGATAGTGGCGATCACAACAGATCCAGTCTACTTGACACGAGGGCTTTAAGGTCTCTATAGCCTCTTCTTTAAGATAAAGAAGAGTTAGGTTAGTTTCACACTCACTCCCTAGGGACATTACCATTTTAGGTAATTCTAGAACGTGCCGTGAAATTAAAATTTGACTACGCGTTGTGCCCGTTATTTTATTAATATTTACTAGTTTTAGATAATTGCCGTAGTGCGGGCAGTTAAATTGGAATACAATTTGATTGAAATAAATAGTTCGGAGTGACCTATTCTGAATTTGAGTTTGATAACATTAATCGATTTCAGATGATAACGGAAAAACCAAAGGTGCAAAGAAAGCTCATAAGTCAAGTTTGGAACCTACAACCAGTAAAAGTCTTCTCAGCAAGGTAAGGGCAAAATTAATTTTGCTCTCTTATTGATTAAATTTGCACTCTTATTTATTGTAGGTCGACTAATAGTGGTAAAATTGTTAAATTACTTTTTATTACAGTTAAAAAAATAGATGGTGATCTAAGGCAAAAACTTTGCCTTTACGATGCCGTCGCAAAATCTTAATCTCCACATGATCACTACTCCACTTTTCCCCCATCTTATACAAGAATGTGTATTATACACTTCAAGATAGTTTAGTTTTAGTTAAATACCTAAATAATCCGAGTTTATATCCTAATATGCCACTTCAAGGTCATAAAAGGATAATTCTTTTGGAATTTATAATGAACATTTACTCTTAACCGTTTAGGTAAAAAATGCAACGCTAGGACGTGTGCACAAGAGTGAAGACTTTACGAAACAGGAGGAGGTGCACGAGTATCATGAAATACCTGATACTCGTACGGTAAGTTGTCTTCTTGTTCTCATTCCACGGTATGTTTGGTAGCACAACATGTCTTCTTCTTCCACTTATTTCTATCAGCCGTGATCTCACCACGCCTGCTTTTTTACTCTCGGCGCAAAAACGACGGGTGTGTTGCGTATGTGCGTGAGTGTGTGTGCGTTCGTGCATGTGCGTATATGTTTCTGTGTACGGGAGTGTGGGAGTTTGTGTGCGGGTGTGTGTGTTTGTGTGCGGGTGTGTGTGTGTTTGTCTGTCAGTGGCATCGTAGCTCCAGAGAGGATGAATGATTTTTTTTTTAATGGTGAATTAGTCCGAAGTAAATAAAAAGTTCTAAGCTTCAAATCTAAGATAGCCGTTACCACAAAATGGCGAATTAATTATTTTTATTGCTCCTTCATTATGTATCAAATCAAAGGGTTTATCTAGTCTAACTATTGAATTCTCATTTATCTTGATTTAAGATTATATAGTTCATCTGAAATGTTATTATTTTTCGAATAAAGATTTAAGTATTGTGCTTTGTTGTAGGAGAGTTCACCGGCAGAAATGGGAGCTGAATGTCTTCCAGAAAGTCCTGGAATTGTAAGTTGAAATCTTTTCTTAATTGAAGTCGGTCATTACCAGTAGTTTAAATATTTTAGTTATTTTATTCATTATTAGTAGAGTGCCGAGTGGACTGGCATCGGCTTCGGTTTCTCGCCTCTAGTTAGTTCTCCTCTAACTTTTCGAAGTTTAAGCAATTTACTATCACTTGCGTTAACGGAGCCTGCCTGCAAGTGGCGTGCATTTCATACATGCACAAAAGCACTGCATACCCAAATTATTTTATATAAGTCGTATTGGAGGGATATTTTTCCATTTTATGCCATGTACCGGCTATATGCATACCCTGTTCAAAAACCCTGTGCACGCACTGCTGCATGCCTGGGAGTTCTTCAACTTCTGTGCCTCGTAGTGGCCCGGTGAAGGGTTGATAATGTTGAAGATGATTCATTTATAGAATACGCGTTGATATATTGAAATTCTAACGTAAATACATGGTTTTAATTTTCCTTATTCACCTTAGTTTTTGTTCTTTTCCACAGAAGGGATGTACCGACTTTAGTCAAAGCTTATTGGACGAGATGGAAACAATATTCAGAAGTATGGATGACAGACAGGATGAAGATGTGAGTATTGTTTTTTAGTATATTTTGTGTATTATTGAATGTTACAAATTATGGCCATCAATATTGATGAATACAGGATAACAACACAATATTATAATAAATAGAAACGCTTGCTGAAACAAATATAACTCGCATATTTTGACCAACTCTGCTATTACAATTGTTTAAGTGGTCGATCAATGACAAAAAGTAGTAATGAAAAACAAAATTATAAACTTTAAAGTTTACTAAAATTAAATAAGAGGGTATTTGACTGCTTTTTTATGATCTTAAAATAAACATAATGATATTTTAGAGCTAAAAACATGTTTATTTCGTCGCAATTTCCGGTGTTTTCAATTAGTCAATAAAAAAAAGCAAATAAATAAAAAGCGTTCCCTTAGGGATCACGTTACTTCAATTTCGTTACAAGTATTGGGGCCTACCCGGGATTTAAACCCAGGATCCCGTGATCCTTAGCCAATTATGCTAACCACTAGACCAACGAGGCAGTTGGCGGCAATGGATCTTCAAATCCAAATCAAAAAGTCTCGTGAAGTGGCAAGTGACGTTTGCACAGCATCGCGTCGCTTGCGACCGAACTTCGGCGGAGAAGAGTTGTACGAAAATAAAATAGTAAAAAATAATAATAATCTTAAAGGTTTACACCAGTACAGGTGTTTTTTTTTTTACAGTCAAATACCCTATTTTACAGTAAAGAAAAAATTCCTCTAACACCAGGCAAGCCTCTATCTTCGTAGTAAATCTGTGGGTTATTTGTTACCCTGTAGCGTTAAATTAAATATAAGTATATGAAAGGATCGTGTTGTATTAGCTTTCCCAGTAGGTACTGTTGAACATAAAATTATTCCAATAATAATATTTTACAGAGTTCCGATGGAGAAATCACAGTATATGGATTCAATTCGGCCCATTACCGATTAGCTTACATTTGAATAATTGTCAATAATTTATTATCTATCAGGACCTATACTATTAGTTAGCAGTGTTTAATTGGAATTCAATAACAGTCGAGTTCTTTTAATTTTTCCGAGTCGCTGGGTAAGATATTCTTGGAGTGTTGCAGTTTTTCCTTTTGCTAGTTTTTGATCAATCATCATCCATTACTATTAACCACGTAATTGAGAAAAACTGTTAAAACTGTAGTACGGGATTTGATGCCTTGATTCGCGTGTTGATGAAGTCATATTATTGTTATATGTATATTATGTGTTTATATTACTTATATATAAGTAATTATATATATTATTCATAAAAATAGTCATCAGTATTCTTAGTACTCACAAGCTACGCTTACTTTTGGACTAGATGGCTATTTTTGTATTAAAAAAAAAATTCGCAAAGATATTTTTGTTGGTATAAAATATCTCCCATAATACTGTACCATCATACCGTACCATTTAATGTTTAAATATGCCATTTTAATGACTTTTTCTATTGTCTAATGGCGTAAAATAAAAGAAATACTATATTTAAACTTATATTTCAAAAACTTCATTAAGGAAACCGGCTAGGGTATAACGTATCTCGCGACAGGCTTGCGACAGACAGGCGTAAATCTTGCAATCACTGCTGTCAAACATCACTTTTGTTTATTTATTATATGGAAAAGTGACGTTTGACAGCAGTGATTGCAAGATTTACGCCTGTCTTTCGCAAGCCTGTCGCGAGATACGTAATCACCCTGCCGATCACCTTTTATTGATAAGTGGCATCACATGTGAATCAGGGTGGCGTATTATAAGAATCTATAATGCCGATACCGTTACCGTTATGTATGTGCAATCTTTGTAAATCATGATCATCATAAGATCAACCCATTACCGACCCACTACAGGGAATGGGTCTCGTCCCGCAATGAGAAGTGCATAAGGCCGCGGTAAACCACGCTGGACCAGTGTGGATTGGTGGACCTTTGTAAATACATTATGCGAATAAAAAATGCGTATTTAAATATTATGCGAAGACGTTTATAAAAGCATTTTTTTGACCTTAGTATCTTTAACCTGAAGAAACATGAACATGTTATCGTTCGAAAAAGTTTTCTCAATTACAATTTCCCGCCTGTACCTAAATAATAAATCATTAGATTTCCATTGTAAATAGTATAAGTTATATACGATGTGTTCTTGTTTTGTAGGCGAAACCTAAACGGCAAAAGATATGGAAATATGTGCGTAATTAAACTTTTTATAATCGTTAATTGATGTGTAGTAATGACGTTTCATGAAAGTTTAGCACAAAGGACGCAAACCACGAATTTACAAGAATGTGTTATTTGTACTGAAATGATCCAATAATCAAGGACATTCATTCAGCAAGAAATAGGATACCTACTTTTTACGAACTTTAACAAAACTATATATTAGTTAGGTATTTCTTTTCATCAGATAAAAGTGACGACATTGTCAATAACTCAAAAGTACTTTGGGTGGGTTGGGTTCTTTATGTGAAACTACGTCAATTTATTGGTGTGTTCGTTCTATTATATATGAACGACTTGTAAGTGTTACTTGTATTAAAGCCGAAGTTCGCCTTTTGTGTGATATCTTACTATTAATATGTTGTAAGTTTGATGTGGTGCTGTGTGCAAATACATAACCGTTTGTTGCTAGATCACACAGTGTAGTACGAAGCTAATTAGTAAATATTTAGTATCAATGTCCAGAATGGTAAAATTTTAGGTGTTAGGGCAGTTCGCTTAAGCTGGCATAAATGATTGTCTAATGATAATGGCCCTTGTCAATCTAGTTATTTTTAAGCATTAAATATCAAATTATTTCCATTAAGCTGTACTTTAATAAAAGCTGTTGGCCTGTGTACCGTTTTATTCTGATTTCTTACTTTGTCACAAAATACGTAATGTTGCGTTTTATGATAAATTAAACAACTACTATTGTTAGGGCTGACATTTTGCGTTTATTAATTAGGCCCAAGAATAATGATCAGAAAGTTCTCATGGAATAGAAGAAGAAAGAGCGGTTGAATATGTGCGCGCGAGAAAAAAACTAAATTGTGTGGGTGAGAAGGTCTTAAAGACCGTAAATTTTTTACCGCTGTATAGAATACTTGTCGGTAAAAGGTTCGTTTTCCATAGTTTTTTGAGCGTGAGATAATGTAATAATATGGCCTAGTAGTCCAGTGATCTGGAGAAATATAAGAACTAATAGATTCAAAGTGTAGTGAAAAATATAAGCAGAACAGTTATTATTAATTAACTAGGGTGGTATTGAGTAACTTTACAGGTTGCTCGTATTGCTAGCCGAACTGCGGCCCATGCTATGAGATGGATACGGATGAGACATGTTTACGATACAAAGCTTCGAACTAGGTTTGCCATATACTATAAGAGACCAATATTTAAATAGACTTGCAAAAGCGTTGACAGTATTTCTACTGCTTAGCCCCGTACTAGCAATGTGAGGTAACAAGCGCGCAGACGATATAAAATGGGCGTTGTGAAGCGTTCATTCCGAGTTCGAGATACAAATTAAGGAGTTGAATGCGCGCGCAGAACGGAACTTGTAGAAAAAAAAACTTAGAATATTGTACAAAAATTATATAGATTGCTATAAGTTCAGCAACAAATATCGAATAATATTTTTTGGTATTTCGAATTTTTATAATCTTTATAGCTATGATCTAAAACTGATGGTGTGCGCTGTTTTGACTATTGTTAACAATATTCCCAAATTAAAAGAAAATAAAATACCAATGAGGCAAACCCCGAAAATTTATTATAAACAAACAATGAATAATCCTCAAATACGATTGTATCGGTAAGCTTACGTGGAGTGAACAAATGCAATTCAAAATCATTTCCATACACTTAGAATTCATATTTGTCCCTTGGAAAATGCTTTGTATGTACAACGACGCATGTCACAAATTTATAAAATATGCTTTGTGTTCACCAAACAGATCAAAAGCTGTAGTATTTTTTTATTATGGTGATTCCACAGTCCACACAGAAGTTAAACATTACAAGTACTAAAATGGTTTCAATTTTTAACAACGTTATGAGTTAAATATTTATATTGTTTATTTCTGTGTGCTACTTCGCTGTAGTTTTCCTGAGCTTTAGCTTCCTCAGATTTTTGTAGATATCCATATCAGAAGTAGAAAGTGATTAAGACCTGGCGTGGCATAGATGAATTTTATGAATGTTATTCTAAGTGGACTTGAGGCTTGGCTAGGCTTGGTAATCACACCACCCATTGTAAGACTATCGCCATATTGTTCTTTTGAAGACAATACGAATGTCCGCAGCCACGTTCTGGCACTTACCACTCCTTAATAAACCCCTTCTTAGTTTTTTTATACTTGTACATGTTTATTTTTTATGTTATTTAGTTCTTTGTACGTATACTTTATTTCACAGTAGAAAACCAAACGCAATTGTAGTAGCCACGACGTGGAAGACGACTTTAATAAGAGCGGTTTTGTTGGTAGTAATTTATTATTCTGTTTTTGTAGATAATATTCAAAGTATTTAAATATCCATTTTCATTATGTAAAATAACTTTTTCAGTTGAGGACAAAGCAGAGCGAGATTGAAGCGGCACTGAGGTAGGTGACAAATAAGGATTAGTACCAAAACTCTAGTGTTAATAGAATTCTTTCTTAAAGTCAGAAAAACAATAAAAGGCCATATTAGTAACATCAACTATAACATCACCTATTTTATTCTAAACTATAGCTCTCCCGGGCGCAAGATGGATGCTTATAGTTTTATTTTACCACAAACTAATGCGAAAAATACACATTTACGATTTTGATAAGCCTGTTTAATAGAGTAAACAAATGATGAAGTATGATTTTTTTCTCCAACGGTTACCTTTAACATGCTTTAATAATGAGCCCATTTTTAGCAATTTGCTTTCTAATTAAACTGCAATCCAATTTCAAGAACCATACAGCGTTATGCGCTATTCGTTAGGCGGCCGAATAAGCCGCCTAATATTGAAGCGGGGTTTATGCGTCAATATTTCCTTAATTAAACGTATAACGCGAATATCGAATACGTGTATCCGTCGACTTGTCGGTTTTTTGACACACATCAAAGGAGGCAAATACGCCGAATATGCGCATAAACTGCCCAAAATTTAACTTCTCATTTTGCCACCTGCAGCGACAACATATAGTACTGTCATGATTTGCAAAGATCACTTATTTGGCAGGAAGGCATTTTCCTTCGCACACATACCAAAATTTAATAATAATAAGCGAAAAAAACCCATAACGCAGTATAGTTCCGTCATAATATAATTGGTATTTTTTAGAGCACACACGTTGAGCAAAAAGAAAGGCTATTCTGGAACGATGAAGCCCATGTCGGCACATGATAAGAAAACATTGGACACTGCTGTGGCTCTAGCAAACGAAATTACCTCTAGGTAAGTACCATTTTGTCTTGTGTTATTTCAACCTAATCGTACACCTTGTTATCGAGGTTCATTTGCAATTTGCGTGATCGTGTTTCTATGTTAATTCAGTAGAGAAAGCCTTCAATTTCAATTACATTCAAACTTACATTGCGTTATAACACTCTTAGATAACGCAATGTAAGTTTTAATGTACTTTTAGCTCCATATACTTGGTTAAGCGGGATCTGAGGATTTCGTTTTGTTTTAACTACAAGTTTCTTCAATGTTTGGAATATTATTTTGATTGCTTTGAACAAGTTTTGTTTAGTTTTTTATTTTGATCACGGGTTATGCATAAAAACTAGTTTATGAGTCTAATACCTTAGATTTTTTTGGTCCGACCCTCGATTATATCCCAGTAACATATGACCCGTTGACAAACATTAATTCCGTAGATCCATGACCGATCTGGAAAGCGACAAAAAACCTGCAACATCAGCGAGTGAACGCTCCAAGTTTCCATTCAAGTTTCCGCTAGTATCATCGCTGCATCATGCTTCTCATCATGAAGCAGATAAAGAAGCCCCTGGTAAGAAAATTTAATTAAAATTTTTAGACCACCTTTTTACACAACCGCATTTTACCTGAGATAGAAAGCTGCGCTAGAGGTTAAGTGTTTTTGTTTGTTTGTTAGCATTTTCTCCAAGATCTCTTGGGACTGAATTAATTTCAGATTTTCGATAACGTAAACATAACTTCAACACAGGGTCTTAGCAATGTTTTACGGTTGTGGCACACAATGGCCCAAAAAAGGGACTGGCCCCTTCGTGTTTCTTAAATTACCAGTGGGTACCAGTATTTTTTGATTGCACTACACACACTAGTTGTGATTCCACTGTGCATAAAACTTTAAACATATATAACCTCCAAACAGGTTTATGTACATTATAATGCCAACCAAATTTTGGAGGGTGTTGCAAATTCCACGATTTCCCGTTCCACCTTGGGAAACGCCGATCGGATGAGCCAAGTCAAAGTCAAAGTCAAAGTCAAATATATCTTTATTCAAATAGGCACATAGATGGCACTTTTGATGCGTTATTATATACAAAATGTGTACATAGCAGTGAGTAGTGATGGCGATAACTACAATCGTAAACTTAAAACTAAAGCTACGAGGGTTCCAATCGCGCCCTGGTCTAAGAAGAAGCCCACAACAAACTTAGCCGGGTGTTCTTTTTGTTATCACCATCTCACATTGTCATTAGAAAATATTTAAGAAGCAACCTGGTTAGAGCAATTGTTTACACCCAAGCTTTTTTATCGTTTACGTAATCCTTTATACTATAATAGGACTTTTCTATAAGCTTTCGCTTAATACAAACTTTGAACTTCTTTAGTGACATCCCCAAGATATCAACCGGTAATTTATTGTAAAATTGTATACAATTTCCTTTAAATGAATTGCTTATTTTGTGTAGTCTAGTGTACTGCACTGCAAGTTTATTTTTGCTTCTAACGTTCAAATTATTGCAGTCACATTTTCTTTTAAATTTTGATATATTTTTGTGAACATACATTAAATTTTCAAATATGTATTGGCTATAGAGTGTCATTATTTTAACATCTTTAAATTTATCTTTCAATGACTCTCTCGGACCCATTTTATAGATCGCACGAACAGCCTTCTTCTGCAGCACAAAAATAGTGCCAATATCAGCAGCATTACCCCATAGTAAAATTCCATATGACATAATGCTGTGAAAGTAACTAAAATAGACTAGCCTAGCAGTTTCTATGTCTGTCAGGTGGCATATCTTCTTTACTGCATAGGCAGCAGAACTAAGCCTGTTCGATAAATTATTTACATGAGGGCCCCAAAAAAGTGTAAAGTGAAGCCAAGCTAAAGAAGTTCACAAAATAAGGTCATCAGGGGGCGCTGCAAACTTTGTTTGTCGTGGATAATTTAATATATTTTTTATTTTATAACTTAGGGCTTCAGGGTTATACATATTATATATTAACGGCTCTAAACTTATATTGCAGATAAAGCGGAACGTCGTAATTTTAGCGAGGAAGCTAAAAGCGTTCCAGACATTCAGGTAAAAGCCGTGTTATGTATTTAACACTCTATTTACCACACATTTGAGAAGTATGCCTTTCTAAAAATGCATTTTGTGCGTAGATCAGATTTCAATGTCATAAAATTCAAAATTCAAAAATGTTTTCTTCATGTAGACCTTATCACGGGCACTTATGAAGCGTAATTAATTCACCAAAATTTTAATAAAAGTTTCCATTTCTGTTTAAGAGTGTTTGTGTACTCTTCGCGAAGTTTTTTTTTTATCTTATTTTTATATTTATGGACCCAGCAGTGAAAAACCTATAAACAGAGCAACACTTCGCAGGGCATCTAAGGAACACTTCCTACAAATTGCCGTCCTGTGTCCATCAACCTGAGTCGTAGGTGTTTTTTGAACTTAAATATACCGAACAATTATTTTCCATATTATTTAGATGATAACCGTTATCATCCCGAACACCACCTGTTGAGTGAGATGTTCATATTATACAAATGTCTTTTTCGTAAACCACGATTATAGAGGCGAGCAAAACAAAAATCAAGTTTGACGAGTCTGTGTGTGTCTGTGTGTGTCTGTGTGTCTGTCTTGGTTTTGTTTTTGTTTTTTTATTATTATTCTGTGTCTGTGTATTAGTCGGGAGTGTTCTTAGCTATGTTTGATGAAAATCGGTCCAAGATGGCTGCCGAAATAAAATGGCGGATCACGTATTTTTACATAACTCCCTCCGTATTGATTTCAAATGAAAGGGCTTGTAATATAGTACAATATGCTACGACAAATTTAAAATCAAAGATGGCCGCGATCATAATATGCCGAAATACATTTTCCTTCTCACAACTTCTCAATATGGGTATCAAATATATCAAATATATTGAAAGTCGGGGCTTTTTAAATTTTAATATTATTTTTAAGCCACAAGTTTTTTTTTATTCCACTACAAGTTAGCTCTTGTCTGACCTGATGGTAAGTGATGGTTAATTCTGATGGTATAGAGGGCTGACCTGTGTTTGGGGTATGGTGGCATAGGTTCACAATTTTGGCTTATTTGCTAATCTTTTTTAAGTTCTGTTTAAGACAAACAATCCCACAAAAACTTAAAGCCATCGGCTTTAATTTATTTGCTATGATATTTAACTTTATCACCGTAAAGTTTTATCACAATCCGTTCAGTAATCGTGAAAGAGTCCATCTATTTATAATATTAGTAGGAAGTGTAGGAAGTAAACATGTATATATACGATATTTACTTTGTAACAATGTGCGGATATTATTGTAGATAATATTTATTTAATAATTCCTCCTCTCTAGGCTACAATAACCAAGGAATGTAAGCAAGCGTACGAGAGCTTAATCGAGAAACCTACGCCGTCAATGGTGATCGCGCAACTAACCAATGACATGCCAATCACCAGCATCAAAGTATTGACGATTCCGATGCCTGCGCCACGGCAACACGTTGGACAACACCATTCGCTACAGAAACAAATGCCGCACCAAACCAGGTTTGTCATCATTATCTACCTATAGCCGATTCTTCTCTAAGAATGTAAAGGGTTTATGCCACCTCGCTGGCCAAGTTCGAATTGGTACACCTCCTTCCCCGAACATTATGGGGAACTCCCTGAAATGCAGCTTTCATGCAATGTTTTCCTTCACAATATAAATGCACATAATTCCGGAAAGTTCGAGGTGCATGCCGGGTATCGAATTCTGTCGCCCGAAACGAAGCTCAAACCGTAACCCAAAATAAATCATCAAGCTAAATTCAAATTCAATAATTCTTAATTTGTAAGATGATGGTGATAACAACATTCGTTGATAATAAAGGTTTAAGAGGGTTGTTGACGCGCTCTGGTCTAAGAAGCCCAAAACAAACTTAGCCGGTTTTTTGTTGTCTCCGTCTCACAGTCAATATATACTTAGCTATGAAGCTAGATCGATTCGCACCCAAGCTCTTTATAGTTTATTCAAACTCGTTTTATCCATGTAACTTGTTTTTGGACTTGCGGTTAGAAATAAAGATATTGTTATTACATCGTTTTTTTTTGAAAATTCTAACCTCAGTTGAGGCAAATAGGGACTTTTATGTGTTTAGAAAAAATATAAAGAATAAGTATGTTTTTCATGTATTATCATGTATTTATCCCCGATAATACATAATGAAAGTTTGTAGAAGTTTGAAGAGATATTGCTGAAAATTGGTGTTAAGGTTGGTAGGTCCAATTTTTGTTTTCTTTCGAGTATGGTACCGTAATTCTTCAGTGAGACTGCTTGTTGTTTCGCAATATGCTACGACTTTTAGGTATATATTTGGGCAAAGGGCGGTCGATCCAACGTGGTGGGTCTTAGAATGAGTTTGTAGTGGACAAATTGACTTTAACAGAAGTTTGAGGTACGTAGCACGAAGACGCAGTGGACTGTTAGTATTTCGGTAAAATGATATATCAACCAACTCCTAATCGGCTGGACCAATTTGGATGTGTGTGCACATTTCAATTGGTTCCTTGGATGGTGACGCTTTTTATTTGGCCACGGTACTTTAACTGGCGAAGGTCTTATCTGGCGGGTTCGCTTGGTACTTATAATAAAATGTCGAGGTACGATTCTCTACATTGAAAATATTTTTAGAATTTTTTGCAGGGCACTGTATCATGACCATCATTACTTCAATCGGTTGAGTCCACTGCTGGACATAGGTCTTTTTTAGAGAGTTCCACTATCCACGATTCTGGGCTTCTTGTTTTCTCTTACCGGTGCGGGGTCACCATTCCAGCACCTTGAGACCATCGGTTCTACGAGCTATGTGCCCCGCCAACGCTCCATAGTCTATACTAAAGCCAAAACTGCAATTTTTACTTTCTTGTTCCTATGTCTGCCTGTCTTTCTGTATCACGCCGTAACTACTGAATTAAGTCAAAGGAAACATGATATGATTTGAGATCATATTAAGAGCTTAGCCATAAATATATATTATGTACTTGCACCTATTACTTAATTGTCGCAGTTAAGTTTTGCAATCTAGATTTAGCCTTATTTTAGTATTAAGATAAACGCATAACCAAAATCATGTTACCCAGCTGGATTACTTATAAATAAATAAACCACATAATAGTCGTTAAGTCCACCCGCATTGGAGCAGACTGGTGGGTTTATGCTCTAAAACCGCCTCTCCTATGAACGATTGCGTGATCGATTCGAGATCTATTAATCCTCTGTGCCAGTAATCATGTTATAACAAACTACTAACTTAGGGTCGTAGGTTCATATATCAGCCCGCCAACCAGCAACAGAGTAGAGTCACGTGACTAAGCTCTATATCCCCTTCCAATGAAAAAATGTGTCGGCCTTTTCTGCTAAGCTGAAATCGATACTTTATATGTTATTTGTACATTATCTTTGGTTTTTGCTTGTATTACACTTAACATAAATATAATATATGTTTTTCAGGAAAATCGCCACAGAAATATCAACCACTTTTAAAAAAGACGACGAGGACGTGAGTTTTATATTGAAATTCTTTATTTATAGTTAAGAATGATAAGCAGGAAACACATTGGCAACACCCCACTTCATCCACAGCGACGCCACGCGTGTTGGTCATATTAAATTTATTTTGAGTGTTGGTAAGGTATTTCTGGAGAAGTCGTATAGCGTTTTGTGATCGAGCTCACAACTACTACCGCTATGCTTATTTCTGCCGCTAAGCAGCATTGTTGCATTGCTGTGTTCCGGTCTCACGGATCTGGTTGCCGGTGCAAATTGGTTAACACCCACACCTCAGTTTGACCATCCAAAAAGTCGGTATGTTGCAGGACACGTTTCTTGCATGCCATGCATGAGTGTTGGTCTCTCTTTTAGGACTATTAATAAAAAATTTCACAATATTATGACTTTTGTATGACTTAACACGCTTGGCATCGTGTAGAACTATTTACACAGGTAGTTTTAACACGTGTGTCGGTTTGATAGTAAGAATCAATTACCTGACGCTAGTGGGAAGCAAAGAAATAAAGCTTATTCGCCGTAAGCTACTAAAGCTACCAAAGAATCTTCGCTGCACTCCGTTTTTACTAACTTTCTAATTTCCTAAAGCAGTAAGAGAGCTTTTAGTTGTTATAGAGGGCTTTTTTGTGACAGACCTTTGCCTGGGGAAGTGCTATCGGATGAAGGATTGCTGATGTAATTACAGGCTCATGTAGCTTCGCACCTACGCTTTTGTTGAAGGATACAGGGCGGCCCTATACACTTGTGCCTTGCATCCTCTGCAAAGTGTTGCTCTGTTCATGGACGATGGTTTTGATCTAACCATCGGATGGTCTGTGTGCTTAGTCCGGCAATTATTATTATAAAAAATGAAAAAATAAAATACCCGTTGCCTTTTTTAGGTCTTTTAGCGGCAGAGCTATAGCATTATTTCTAAGCTTAACACTTTGTGGCAAGATAATTCTTTTTATCAAACAGACGTTGTTAGCTGGCTAGACGCTTCTTAATTTTAATCATTGTGGTATGGATTGAATTAGAGTATTGTAGTTGTGACTGCCGCTCCAACACTAGTTAAAATCCCTACTAATATTATAAATGTCAATGTAAGTTTGTTTGTTACGCTTTCACGCAAAAACTACTTAACCGATCCTTATGAAACTTTGTACACATATTCTTGAAGGTGCTAGAAGTAATATAGGATAGTTTTTATCCCGACATTAAGCTTGGTTCCTTTGGGAAAGGGGATGAAAGTGTTTGAAATTATAACCGATTTAAATAATTATTTTTGTACTATAGAGGTTATAATATGTGTTTAATTTTGCCCAAACTTTGTGTAGATCTGATGAATGTGGTTGGAGATAGAGGACAGAACTCCTCGGCGGACAGCAGCAAACGCCTCATTTAAGGCTTAGCGATACTGAATACTTTATTTTTTTTAGAACTACAACTACATTAAATACCACATCAAAAAAAAATCAAACGCAGGCTAAGTCGCGGGCAACAGCTAGTAAATCATAAAACAACGAAAAATTCTAGTTGTTAACAGTGTTAATAAAACTCTATTCTTAAGATCACTACTCTACCGTCCATACGATAAATTGACGTAATAGCATTCCATTACGGCGGTTTAGCGTTTGGACTTTGCACTTCTCTTATGTTATGATTCTCTTTCAGCACGTAAACATGGTACCTTTACCGCCACGCGGCAGTAAACCAAAACTGGTCGACAAGCCAAGGCATATCAGAAAGTATCCGCTACGTTTACCGACCGAAATCGTCGAAAAACCACCTGTTATACCACCACCTCAAGTGAAAGCCCCATCGGCAATCTATCAGAACACTGTTAGCTGTTCCATACCATTAAGTAGAGCCGAATTAAAAATAAATGACGTTCACAAACCAGCAAACAACGCTGGCATTGACGTGTTTGACGGTCCCGAGATAAAAGTTCACACAAATCCGTTCACGACTCGGCCGGAAAGCATTCCCGGACCCAGTTCGGCGAATCCTTTCATACATTACCTCGAAGATAATCTCGCCCAATTATCCGATGACGATTCTGAAGACGAAGAGAGCGTCGAAAAGGATTTTGAGAGAATGTCACTGACTAAAGGTAATATGTAATTATTACCGCAGGTATATTAAGAAATAACAATAAAAACATTTATAATTATCTACTTATTGCATTTTCAAATGCACACATCTATTGTTCAACATTATATGAATATATTTTGATGGAAGGTATATTAAATGTATTATTACAAGATTAGAAAATAATGGAGAGGTGAAGTGGTAGATTTGATGTAACGTCGAAATTTTCAGGCTATGTAATATGGGCATTACTTAAAAGTTGTTAGCTGATAATGGTTTCATGAACTTGTTTGGCGAATTCTTGTAAGAAAAACACCACTGTTACCAAAATTAAATAATAAAAACTTTGGACTAGTACCTTTGAATGAAATGGCAAAAAATATATACATATATAAAAATCAGCAACGTACGTTTGTGTCGGCAAAGGTTGAAAAGTAGTCAAGACTACACAACGTTGCATTTCTCATAAAGTTGGTTTTATATACTTACGAGAATTTTATATGTAAGATTATCTTATATTCTCGGAACGGGAATACTATTGGAAAACTATAGGAAAGAGTAATTTTATCAAATATATTTTTTAACGTTGTTTATTTTATTGTATCCTGTAGCTTGATTACTAAGGACAGTAGTACTACGAACAGTAGTTTGTTGGGTTATGTCTAAAATATAATTATTATAAATATCATCTATTGTATAATTATCATGTATTCTATTTTAACGGTATGGTATGCAGTGGCGTGCACTTGATACATGCACAAAAGCACTGCATACCCTAAAATTTTTGTACGACTCATAAATGCGAAGGATTTTCCATTTTATGGCACCTTCCTGCTTTATGCATACCCTGGTCAAAAACTCTGTGCACGCCACTGATGGTATGCTATACTTATATAAATAATTCCTATTGAATACTATAAGACAATGCAGGACAAAATAGATTAGGCTGAAATTTATAATTTTTTGCTGCATTTTATTGCAAGTATAGTATTCTAAAGTTAGGTTAGGTCAGAAAATAAGTATTTATTTATAGGGTAATAGCGAAAATAAATGCATTTTTATGAATAAATGACATTTAAAATAACTATTTGTTTGCAATTTCTTTATGTTACCCTTATAAATTTCTAGTCAAATCTGACTGAAATTCTTAGTAAAATTGATTTTGAGTAAGCAAAATATGTTTTATTTTTTACATTTTATACCGTACCTTACCTCCTCATGGTTTTCTATACAATAACAAGGTATTACATACAATACTAAGAAAGGTATGCAATGGTTAGCGATAGATAACATACATATATAAATTTTATTATTTCACGTAGGCCAACTTAATAAGAGATATTAAAACGTCAAGTTTAACTGTTTGAGTGATTGCCGAAAGGCAGATTCTGCCGAGAAGAGAGGTAGAGGCCGGCAAGAAACTCATTAGTTGCTCTTTTTAAATATCAACCTTTTACAAGTTATATTTTCTATCGTATAAAAGTTAAGCGAAATACGTGAGAAATAATCAATTTTATAGTAAAATTTATGCAATAATACAATATAAATGATACTGCAAAAAAAAAATTACTTAAATTCAACCCACAAATAAATAAGCGCCATCTCTTAGAATCATCATGAGCTAATAGTGTCCATCTTTTTGGTTGTCCATAGACGGTACATAGTTACATTATTGACATTAGTCTAAGTTTAGTACGTACGTAATAACCTTGTTTATAATGGCTAAACTAAGGAACCTACCGATCGGTCAGTGATCGCTGGTTGTATTTAGTCAATCGTTACTGTTAAGTCGGCAATACAAGGTTGTATCGTGCGTCTGCCTGGGACTCTTTTAAAGTATGGTATCATTGATTCCGTGACATTTTGTTTGTTCAATCTAGTCCATACGCATTTGACATAAGTCGATAGTTTTAACACATTGCTTAAACCTATGTATTGCCAGAGCCAATATTTTATAGGAATCATGGTATAGGAGCGTACTCGTATTTTTAATTCTATGTTCGCATGTTCTCAGTTAATTTATCGATACAGCACTTTTCTTTAATATGTATGCCATGTATGTCAGCTATTTTTGAACCTTGGCTGAGCTGACTGAATTTATGCTTGAAAAATATTTTTCCAATTCTTGAGGAAGGTTAGGGCAATATTATATCATTACTCTAGGGGTATTATTAGCTGAAACCAATGTAACACGTAGAGTGGCGATTTGACGCGGTGGGTCGGGGTATATTATGTAGAAAAGCGGACGAAAATTTATCTACTAGACCTGCTAGACACTTCTATTACTTCGCTTGTCAATTATCTTTGTTCCCATCATCAGAAACAGCCACTTGTGCACTTGCTTATTGTTCAAACCAGCTAAGTCGTGACAAGATTTAGTTTGCCCAATTATATGAGTTCTGCCTCGAGTTCTTGATGTTTGCCTCAGATTTATTTTATTTACCCGAGAAATATGGAATATGCATGCTGTTCAATAAAACGAATATATTTGCTCACTAATCTAATTTCTCTGTAGTTTGTTCACTATAACTTGGCGCATGTATGTAAGGCGTGTCTTACAGTTCACGCACAGTCACTGTCAAGTTTTATTGAAAAGACAATACGTATTTGTGTACATGTCATAGACTACAGTGACACCAAACCCGTCAAAACAGCTTTTAAACCTTTTTGAAGTTCTTTAAGAAACTCTTTTGTAAATTGTTTTTTTTTTTTACCTTAATGCATTTGATGTAATGACCATCAAATAAAAAAATCCCAAACAATCAATACTTCAATATCGATATTCCTATTATTAATTTAACAACAGCCATTTCGAGTTTCATCAATCTCTATAAACAAAAGCAAATATTGATCTCGTACAGGAATCTACATACCATATACGAGCATATACCTACGCCATAACCGTCATCTGCCACGATAAGAAATTAAAAAGTACAAATTCTATTATTATGCAATACAGCATACTTATCCATTTACTAACACTTTTTTAATTTGTATGTAGTGGTTTAAATTTAGATTGTTATTATTTTTTATTTAATTAAGAGTGTTAATAATGAGATTTCGTGTTTTACAGATCACGTGTCGGTTGAAGATTTACTGGAATTTGCTGATCAAAAGCCATCTGCAAGGCAGCGCGGTGTGGAATCCGATGAAGTAAGAATCATGAACAAAGTGCTCAAGAAGCAGGTTTGTCTAAAATATATAGAGTTTTTTAATTAAATAAAACAATCGATAAACCAAGTCAAACGAGGAAAAAACATAAATCACGAGAAGTTTTTGAAATTCTCCACCATGGATTTCGTATAAATGGTTAGCCGGGGGTGAGTATAAAATACATAGAACGAATGAGAATATATAAGTAGAACATATGAGAATAAATACCTATGTATGAAGTTAATGGTGCCAATTCTGTTGGTAACAAATCTTTAAACTTATTAAATTGACAAGTGTTAAAGTAGAGCCATCACTTTCATTGTGTTTTTGTTGGAAAAGAATAGTACAATTATTAAACTTGTCAATATAGAGTAAATGACAAGTTTGAAAATGGTACCATTATTTTTTATTTTAGGGAGCGTACAACAGAATTGGCATCATTATATAATATAATATATAAATAAACATAAATATATAAATATACTACGAAAATACACACATCGCCATCAAGCCCCAAAGTAAGCGTAGCTTGTATTATGGGTACTAAGATGGCTGACGAATATTTTTTATGAATAATATACATAAATACTTATAATATACAAATAAACACCCAACACTGAAAAACACACAAACATTTTCCATATGTGGGAATCGAACCCATCGAGCACTTTGTCCATGGAGCCTTGACTTGACATCGGCCGTCGAAATAATTGTTTTGGTATACACACACCCAGATTTACAAAATTTTTTTTTTTGGTATTAGCAGGGCTTTTTGTCACAGAGCTTGTAAGATGGGGAAATGAAATGCTTATTTCTGCTGCCAAGGAGCATAACTTTGATCCGGTCAGAGTTGATGGGCACTGGGCGGAACTTTGGAGGACATGTTGCTCAGTCCAACACATGGGCCATGTATACTTTACGTTTGTGTTTGTTGTTTCATGTATTTACTACGGTCTATAGTCTCTTTCCTAAGTAATCCTATGTTAACGTCAGCCTCAGATCAAACATTAAGGAAATTCTATCTAAAATTGTATATTTACAAGTAATTTATTTGTAAAGTTAGCCTTTTTGTCCAATACGGCATAGGCATATGTTCTATTTCAAGCGTGGCGCTTCCAAATTTCTTATCTTCTGCTTCTAGCTCTATTTCGCTCACCAGACAGTACCTCAACCTGTCAATTAAAGACCGATGTAGCTGTAGAGAGTCTTCGGGACGCGAGATTGGCCTGGAGTGATTCTTGCACTGGCGAGAGTTTGCCTTCAGTTTTGTATTGCCAGAGACTTAAGACAAACCGCGTTTTGTTGCACAATGTACCTCTTCCTCGGATAAAGCTCGTATGGTAGGAATATCCGTTAGGTCACCAGCTAATATGGTAGGAAAGTGCGTTAGGTCACTGTCTACATGCTTCAGCGTCACGTAGCTTGGAGACGATTTTCGACCGGATATCCCTTCGCATAGCCGTATGCTTCGCTTTGGGATTAAGATCTGCAACCTCATTCTTGATCCTTAGCGCCATTGGCTTGAGATAAGAACGCCAGCCGTTTATATCGCCACGGTTTTATTATGTATAGTCCGTCCATGTAGCCCCAAAGTAAACGTGGCTTGTGTTAGATAGCTGATTAATATTTTTTAATGAACTGCCAACCACTGCGTCAGTAATAAAAAACAAAGCAAATTAATTTTGTTTATAAAAAAACAAAACATTCATTTGGATTTCCAACTTCCGTAAACAGTGTTTCCACGATTCGCACACATTCCAGTATAAAAAATATCACATTTATTGTATGATTTAATATCCGAGTAAATTTAACTATGCCCCTTGTGGAAACATAATAACATAACATAACTTGGGGTGGAGTAAATCTGGGGTGCACTTTTGATTATAAATCTATGAAACACTAACATGGATGTGAAGATAGTTTACAAGAAACCTTACAAAAAACCTTGTGATAGCTAAATAATTGCTTTTTCCAGGTAACGCCCGAGGAATGTCTCGAAGCTCTAGAATTTAGCGGTTGGAACGTCCACATAGCGATCAAATTGCTGAGGGTTAAGATCTCTGTAGGCGACGCTGCTGCCGTGACATTCGAAGATTGCCGTCGAGAGCTGGAAACTGCTGAGGGCGATATAGTAAAGGCATCTGGTTTGCTTGTTTTGTCTAATAAAAATAATGAAGAATATCCACTGTCTCATTTAGTACCCGCAACATTTTTCTGTTACTCTGAGAGTAGACACGATTTTAGTAATAACCCACACCGCCTTTTTAATTTTCTAATTTATAAAGGCGGTAAGGATTATTCTGACATCTGCGGGGGTGTGTGTAGCCTCCTCCAATATGGAGGACACGCGTTACCACGCGGCGACATCAATAAGAAAAAGACGACGACCATTCATCATCGGCCAGCTTTAAAACGACAGGGGCTACGGGCTAACGCGAGTGTTGCCGTTACCAGTGGTGTAGTGCGCCGAATAAGATGGTCTCAATCTATCAATGAAAACGTCATGCGTGCGTACTATGGGGCGACAGAGGGGGGAAATAACCTCACTTTGTACCGGTCTAGTTCAGTTTTATTAAAAGGGGGTTGCCGCATGGGTTTGATGTTTTTGCATTGACGAGTGCCGATCAGTGTTGAATAAGTGGTCGTCAGGTTTTTCTGTAAAGGTATGGAAGAAATTGTCGTTCAAGAATTGGTATGTGCAGTCACAAGATTTCATGCCTCTGAGACAATATTTGAATCCTCTTACATATACTACAAGGCCTGAATGATGATGACGATGATTGTAAAATTTACACTACGACAAGTTTGTATTTTTATTGTAACTATGCATAAGTTAGGTTTGACAGCAAAGATCGCGAGATTTACGCCTGTCACAAGCCTGTTACGCAATCACATGGGTATGATAACACTGACTTCAGAACAAAATGGAATTTATTGAAGCTCATCAACCGAAGAAGACTTGCAGCTAAGCAATTTAGCGTCCCGGTACGATGTTAGGTAAGAACTGATAAGGGGTATGTGTTTAATATAACTGCCATACTTCCTAATAGATAAGCCCGCTATAATCTTTAACGGCAAAGATTTCGGTTTAGGGCTAGCTTGTTTAAAAATAAACACCCAATTATGGGCATCTCACTATTTCACATACAAAAATATTGAATAAATTATCTTACAATTCTTACTAACCATAAAATTGGATTGAAATATATTCATATTTCATACACTTGTTTTATATTCGACGACCTCCATGGCGCAACAGTGAGCGCTCCGAATTTAAGTAGGATGTCCCAAATAATTTCTGAATTTTCTCTGGTCTGGTCTGGTGGAAGGCATCAGGCGTGGCTAGTTAAGGTTGTACCGACAAAGACGTGCCGCTAAGCGATTTAGTGTTCCGGTGCGATGTCGCGTAGAAACCGATTGGGAGTATGACTACCATACTCCCTAACAAGTTAGCCTGCTATCATTTTAGACTGCATCATCACTTACCACCACCAGGTGAGATTGCAGTCGGGGACTTGTAATTAAATAAAAAAAAACAAATATTCCCGACCTTTATATTTATCGAACGTCGGGATGCGAATAGTTGGCTTTTTACACATACTCACATTGTGAATACATATTTATTTATTTTTCTGAGAAAAGATTCAATCAATCAATCAAAAATGAAAAAATGCACACAAGAAAAAAATAAATAAAAGAGAACAAAGGTACAAGTCAGTTAAATTTGTGTAGTAAAGGCGGCCTTATCACTTGTAGTGATTTCTTCCAGGCAACCATTTTTGATACCAAGATTGATACAATAAATAACCTTATCATATGTTAGTTGTAAGAATCCCAGGAAGAAAGAATATTTTCTAAGAAAGCTAAACCTAGAGGACGCTTGTAAAATGTTGCTAATATTAAACAATACTGTCTTCAGTACCCAACATAACATGGGATAAGGGCAAGAAGAAGTATAATTGCACAGTTTACACTACTACTTTATCAGTATATATGCAAATCTACATTCGACCACTAGGCTACAGCCAGCGCTGTCTGTGCGTTGGTAGAATAAAAATCAGTCGTAAAGAATTTGCAACTCTAATTCGAGTAGTATTAAGTCCAATTTATTTCCATTTTATCCTGTTTGTTTTCGATGTTAATTCACGATGCACGAAATCATGATTGCCTTTATGTAGTGCAAACTTTATGATCTTGATAGAACGTCTGTATATTATTTGTTGCGTAACATATTAACGGTCCAACCCTACTATGGTCGGCTTGATTTAACTTCTATTTAGTCTGCATAAGAAACAGTGTTAAGTACAATTAAGCTTAGGTACAACTTAAGTTAAGGTACAATTAAGCTTGAGCTCTGATTGTTTCGGTAAATAAAACGTAGTCTTCCTTCAATATTAAATTAGCGCAACTTCTGTATATAGTATTTATTCTGTGTTGTTTATATATAGATATATACATTAAAACAAATAGATAAACTCACATTTGTATGTAACAAACCTTAAACCGAAGACGACACCGAAACAGTATTTAGGTGGCTATCATTTAACTTCAAAGAAATTACAGATTTTAATCGTGCAAATATCGCTTGCAAGTAACCTTAGCAAGCGTGACCATTTGTCAGTGTGTCTCCGGGTCGATCATCCAGCAAATTTTAAGTATACTGTAAATATATAATATTTGGTCACCGCTTAGCATTGAAAATTAATCTTTTTTGCTTTTGCGACAAGCAGGTAGTAAACTGCTGATTGCTGCTAAATGAGGTCGAAATAAATTAAACTATTAATAATAATCTATGAGGTTTTCCACAGCGAAAAAAAGATGTTATCGTTGAACATATTTCTAACTTGACTTAATGGTTAACCCCTTTACACAATTCAGTAAAATTTTCTCGATAGAAAATGATTACAAAGATACCCTTAAAGAAATGTCTTTCTTAATTATTAATTAATGTTTTGAGATATATACTTATGTACTAGCTGGACATTACTGAGTATTCTGGTTTCCTTAATTTTTTTAAAAAAATAATTTATACGTGTGTATTTCCGTGTTTTCCATATGTTTAAGTGTAGGTAAAAGCACAAGGAACTAAAAAAAATAATTTACACTGACTGAATCTATGCTTTATATTCAATAAACATTGCAAAAAATTGTCAAATTGCAACGTGGCGTACTATATTGAATCCGGTCATGTCACGATACTCATATTGAACTAATTCATTTTTCCGCCGCGCTTTGCGCTAGATTGCGCTGGGCCCTTGAGTGGTAAGGTCGAAGAGTTCGTGCTCTATCGTAACTAAAAATGCCTTTGAACATTTTCTTATAAGATTTTTCTAATCTTAAAAGATCTTACAGGTCTTTTTCTCCTTTTGAACTCTTTTAAAAACTGTGAGATCAGGCTAGTCCTTGAAGTTATGACGTCGACTCGATCAGAGCTACTCAATTATAGATTGTCACTAAAAGGGAGAAGTGAGTGCCTATACAAATTATAAATTTTATTGATAACTACCCAAACATTGTTTCTCGGGTGCTTTTGAAACAAAAATAATCCCACGTTCATCTCCAGGTTGCAAGCAGATATAAGGGCCTGAAATTTGTATTACCTGTCACTCTGGATTTATTGGAATCGTTGCTTGGCATGATTATTTTATCAGAATTCACTCTTCACTATTGTGGTCTCCTTATATAATGCAAATAGTTTTTATTTGATCAATAGTAGGTACATTATTTTCGGTATCTTCCCTCTACCTACAATATTGTATCATTAACTTTATGAGAAAATTCATTATTAGACATTACATTATCAGAAAATTCATCTAACTGATAATTATTTTTATTCCTCCTAAGAGAAAATGGGCGCCGCCCAGAAGTGAGTAGGTACCTACATTGATAATTATTATGGTGATGATGATGAAACACTTAAAATTCTTACCCGACAAACTTATCAATTGAGACCTATTAATAATAGTCAAGATATCATCGTTTACGAACGGTTTTAACTCTGACCTATTCACCTTTCAACTCACTAAATTAATTTTCAGAAATTTAATTGAGCTTCCCAAATTATACGCATCTCTTAAAAAAATAATTCAAGTCGGCGGCTATGCTCAGTACCTAGACATTTAACCTTCGTGCCTTTTATAGGAAGGTTACAGTAGATTAGATGGTAAGGTTAGTTTTATAGTACCTACTCAAGGTTTTAATAAACCGTCGCGCGACGTCTTTTGCGATACATATAAAATTATAGCGCGCAGTTCGAATCTAGTGCAGCAAATTCATAGTGCAATTGGTTAGAACAGTTTGTATGATCCATGATGGAAGATCTTCCAATTCGGGGAATACCCGCAAAACAATAATTCAGCCATGCTTATAGCTTTTTTTACATGTTTGTGTTTTCCATTCAGTCAGGGGCCAAAATGTTTTTGTCAACTAAGGATATTAGTTATATAAAGGGATATAAGTGGTTTATCTCAAGATGCTCATTGAGGCTTAGGGGACCCCACATATATATGTGCCGAGGCTGGTGTTACTCTCGCTCCAATTCCGTGTTTTAGCCAAAATTGTTATAGAATTAGATTGTAAGTTTAGACGGCTTCCCTGGATATAAGTGGTATTGGCCTCTCGTCATGTGCGCGTCTGAAAACAGGTAAGAATTTCTTTTTTGCTTTCGGGAGCGAGGCTAGAATTTCCAAGCTTAATAAAAAAAAAAGGGCATATCAATCGACAACACACGCCTTTTAACATAATATGTCGCGGCGATCTTGCATTTAAATTATTTCATCAGGCGCTTTTTAAATACACAGGTACACACGTTATCCCTCAATTTGGCTACTTATCGCGCGACTGTTGACATTTTGGCTAGCCCAAGCGACGTTTCAGCAATATTTCATAACTTAGCTCTCTTCTTATACTAGCAGCAAATTCGTAGTGCGATTGGGTAAAACAGGATCTATGATAAAATCTAAATTCACTTCGGCAAAACAATAATTCAATTGCCATGCTTAGGTATAGTTTATTGTGATGTGCGAGAAATGTTTGTGTTTTCCATTCAGTCAAGGGCCAAAAAGATGTTTTTAGTCAACTAGGATATTAGTTATATATTCTTTTCGGAAGCTGTTCATGGAGGCTTACGGGACCCCAAATATGTGCTGAGGATGGCTACCGTTTTAGCAATATTTCATAACTTACTTACTAACCACCACTGAACTCAGCACTTATGAGGGTTGACAAGTTTGTTAAAGATTAGACATACCATGAGTTGGCTAGGACTTAAGCACGGACTACCTACACAAAAAAAAACTTCCCAGTCAAGTCCTGCGGCTTTCTCATCACAACTTAAGTACATCACTATTTAATTTAAAATTGGAACGGATGATAACGGTTCATTGAGTACGTAGGTAGTTACTAACGTCTTAAACGTTACCGCAGATATATTGAAGTTACATAATATACTTTATTAGGGCCTATTATCTGAATAGCCTGCATAGTAGGTAGGTAGGTACATCACGAACACGCATGCGCGACTTTTTCGGCCTAGTTCTCGGATGAGGCCGATGCCTATGTGTGAATAAGCGCGTACGATAGTAGGTCTTTGTGTATGTGTGAGTTTGGCACGTAGGACGCGGTGCTCGACCTAGTTCCGCCGCTTACACTGTCATTTTAAATAACGAACAATTTTACCAGTAGGTTGGTATAATTTGATTTCGTAAAGCTCAAACGATGACTTTTTGATCACCTTGCAGAGGCTAAACAGATCGGTGCTTTTCTTTGGTAAAAAGATTCCTTTTAGTCACTTCTAAAGTTCTAGCAAAGTGGTCGTGACTGCTGACCCAAGACTATGTAGGTGGGTACATGGCGTCAGTAGTCATCCTTTTTAGATTAAATGGCGTCAGTAACATCGTCTTTAGATTTCCATGGCGTCAGTAGTCATCGTCGCTAAATGTAACCGCCTCTTAACACATAGTCACAAATCAATTTTTTTTTTCAAACTGTAATTAATAGATAAATATTTTATTATCTGTGTTAGTAAAATTAAAGAAACGTTATTAGTTTAACTAGTTTTTAGTTAAGAACTTATGCAGGTATCTAGGTACTACCTACTTATATTATTTCGGCAGAAGTATTTGATGACAAAGTGATGAGTAAAAAAACAAAAATAAGAAATTATTTTTTCGGCGCATAGGAAGCACCCTAGCGAATAAAGTGACATTGTAGGGCTGCGCGGCTCCGTTACGGTCAAAGAATTACTGTTACATACATACGAAAAATATGCTCATGGATATGTATATAAAGATCTACCTACTAAATTTGATCCAATGGTCCGAAATATAATTAAATATTTTAATTTTATAGAACTTATATAAACTCAATCAATTACGCCCTTATTAATAAACGTTGTAAAACGGTTGCGTAGTTAACGCAAGGTATTGTTTCTTTCGAATGCCAAAATCCTGATGTCAGGTAGAGAGAAAACATTGTATGACTAATCACACTTTATAAAACGTTTATTAATACCCAAGTGTAATGCCTTAATGTAAAGACATTAGAAGTAGTTGTTGTTTAGTATCGTGCAGTTAAGTTATTATACTTAAGTTAATATTTGAACTACATAAACGTATTTTCAGGTGTGCCTGTTTTACAGCTAGGAACTTAATAAAAGTCAAGTCTGTTTGTTTGAAATGACTAATGTCTTGGCCACTCTACCATGGGCGAGGTAGGGACATTAGGTGTAACGTTTACCTAAGTACCTAGCTGCCTACATTAGTGCACACTGTATACTATCGTATAGCTAGCGTAAGTAAACTGAAAGAACTAAGTAAACAATCTTTAACTAAACTCGACAGAACGAACTCCTTATTTATTTAGATTAGGTACATATACCTAAGTACCTTATTAATACTTACTATATACAACGTGTAACAGAATTACGAAATAATATTGTGGGTATGCATAAGTATATCCCTAGATCTGCCTATTTAGAATTAAGTATAAGGTTAGTGCTTGATAAACTGTTCTTAGCTTGATGTCGGTTTATTAATACGGAGTACTAACCATAGATGACCTGCCTGCAATGTCAGCTTGAAATAATAGTCTATTATTTTTATACATTTATTGATTGATTTCCCTCCTCTACCCTTCTCACCCCTTTTCTTCCCGCGTTCGTCGTACGAGGCGATTAAGGAAATAACGGGCAGCAGCGTCCTCTGTTCTACTACTACCATCCCCTGCCATCACAGACCCGCCTGATCAGCGTGGTGATCAGGGGCAAAAAATCCCTCCTAGATTCTACCGAGAAGAGCCGGCATGAAACTCAGCAGCTCTTATGAAAAATACCTTTACAGTTTCACAATAATTTTTTTTATCTTGTGAGAGGTGAGAGCACAGCGGCCTGCTTCCGAGAAGCCTTGTCGTCATATTGAATCAATAGCACTAGGGTTTTACAGTGGCGTAGGCCTATATTATCTGCGCACGATATACATTTTGTGACGTTAATAGGTAATATTGTTATGACACGTGCAAAACAATAACTGTACAATAAACTGTAAATATTTACGTAATAAGTAGAAAGAACACAATGTATATTGTAGTGTTATAACTTACACAACAATTTGAAAATGTCTACATTACATAAATACAAAACTTAATATACGCAAACCTAAGAAGGTATTGTTTTACTCGCTTCCCCTTAGTGACCAAAAGTCTACAATCCACTTTGGTTGTTTTATGTTCGTAAAAGTTATTACAAACTGCAATTCTTAAAAATATTTTAGAGTATTAGTATGAAGTTTGAATTTATCCCTCTTAGTGCTTTAATTATTACCGCTGGACAAGCTGCTGCCACTTTGTGTTGGCACCAACAGATTGACGCTATTTTGGCGTTGTGAGGAACTAAAAGGAAAAAAAAACTAAAAATAGAATTTCTTGAAAACACAATTGATTGCAATTTATTAATAATTGACTTTCAATAAGGAGAGGAGGTTACCAATTCAGTAGTATTTTTTTTTAAACCGACTTTCTTATGACAATGAAAAGTGAGAAATAGGTAAATATTTTCTACAAAATGTTTAAGTCGGTGCCAAGTAAAATGTAGAGAACTACTTGTACTTTCCCTGCTAATATGTAAAAGGGACTTCGAAGTATATGATCTATACCTAAAAAACCTTGTAGAAAAATGTTTATTTCTTACTTTGTAGTTAGTTTTGTAACAAAATCGGTTTTTTGTTTTGGCAATTTTTTTTTAATAGTTTTTTAATATAGGTGTAGCGTAGCGTAGAGTTTTTGAAAATGCGTCACGATAATGAAACAAACAAATATTGTTTCATTATGTGACGCATTTTCGTTTTATCGAGGTTCAAAACACAACGATTCTAAAAAAGTGTCACTTCAAACTATACTTACTGAAAAGTAACGCAACACACACTACCATATACTATGTACGCAATATACTGTAGTAATGCGCTAGCGGGCTAGTTGGCTTAAATGGGTTATGAAAAGAGGACACGACACTTATCGCGGCTCGAGATATGGGTCGACTTGATTTGACCTGGTTTAGCCACTGGGAATGCTTCCTATGATAAAATAATATGTATATCTACATCCATACTAATAATATAAATGCGAAAGTGGGTTTCTTTGTTTTTTTTCACTTATTCTTGGTTCAACGTTGTTTATCTTGATGTTTGTTTATCCATCACATTGGTCTAAGCTGGATACCTGATGCGATGGGCGTAGGACATTTAACAAATTGTAAATTGAAATTATTTAACACAGTTAAAAATTTGACTAGATTATTTTACTGAACCACAATAAATAACTAAAAAATAACAGTTTAAAATAATTTCAACCATGTTGCAATGCCATGAGGGGGCTTCATGTTCATACTACTCAATAATGTGTACAATATTGTGTGCTATACATGGAAGCAATAAATAAATAAATTGAAAGAGCGAAATTTCGCGCTAACGGTTATATAAAAGATCGTTCAAATAACTATAGACAGCTCAGAGCCAACTGTGTCAAAATTTTTTGACTTCATTGTACAAAGAATTTCCACAAAAAATGTTTTTGTCAAAAATTAACCGACCTCGTAAAACAACTAATAAGCAAGAAATAAATATTTTCTGCAACATTTTTAACTCGGTGCTAAGTAAAATGTTGTAATTTTCTACAGTTCGTATCGGAAAAAATCTCTATCTCTACATAATTATTATTAAATAGACTCCAATTATTCAAATGTGTAAACTGGAGACGCGCGTGTAGTTTTTGACGTCACAAGACGACATGGGGGTGGCTATTGACGTCAAAGAAGCTGTCATTGGCATTGAGATGCCCACACTCAACTCCCGATAATACATCTGATTTAAATATTGATAGGTACTGATAACGAAAGTATTCAAGACACTTTAAGGAAACTTCCATTGGTTTCTTACTGAATTTGGTAAGTTTTAAAATTACAATAAGAAAATCAGTTCTTATTGATATTTTAATGACAATTACAAACAGCTTTCACAATTTTTACGTAATGGTTGCCAATAAAAATGAAATTTTGATCTTAGAAGAACTGTTATACTTTTTCAGGATTCACTATTGTTTTAGCTAATATTTTAAAAGACCGAGAAAGTTAGGGTTCCCAGGTTCTAGAGTGTCAAACCTGCACCGGTATATGCTCACAAAAATACTCGCAAAATCTACTAATTATAAAAAAAAATGTTTATATTATGTGCAGCAATTAATAAAGAAGTATGTTTTGCAATGAGTGCCTGCGTTTTTCTTAAATATTAATACCGTACTAAAACCGCGCTAAGTAAAAAAAAAAACTAGAATAGGCCCCAAGAAAAAGTTCTTTTATAAATACACTTATTTCATTTTAATTTTTTCCAGTAGTGTTGTTAGTAGGTACTTTAATTTCATTGATCGACCACTAAAACATAATTAACTTCAGACTTGGGATATTGGCCGACCAATGACTGGATGGCGGTTATGACGACGATGACCTATGTATTTTTGATTTTGGAACTTTATTTCAAAATAGTCCTACACCCACAGCCCCTTAACAAATTTTTTGTTTTTTTTTTAAAGTAATTAGCAGTGCCTTCATGCTCACCTAAGTGACAACGCTGTCTAAGATGAGAAGCACTGAGCTGGAAGGGATACGGCGATATGTTGAACCATATACAAGTAGGTACCAACCCGTCTGTAGTCCGTATGAGGCCGATGCATCGATGCGAAACGATATGCTAAATCTTTTCCAGAAGGTTGGTTACTTGCTGTGGGCGATATTTAAAAACTATATATGCTATTAATATTTAACAACGGATCACGAAGACTAAGGTGTTTTTCTGTCAAGTAATTCTTAGCAGGTAGTAACTAGTAAGTAACCCAGATTTAGGAAATTAACGATATTCACCCCCGTGAATAGTTACGTTTAGCCGCATTCGTTCCAGTTTCTAAAATAAGTGATGCGATATTAAAATTTGAAGCCAAAAGAAAAGCATGGTGGGTCTTAGTTTTTTTTCCTGTCTCCTGTGAGCAAGGAGGCCCGTAGATACTCATCTGTGAGAAAGGATGCTAACTAGTGCTAACCCATCCTCCATTATGTTTGCGCTTAATTTGCCGTTGAGTCGAATATTTTAACAAAATAAATATTCACATTCGGTTTTATTACAAGGTACCTACGTCGTGTTACGTTACGCTGGCGTTGTTTTTTTTCCGTTTCATGGCGTTAAAATAAAAAACTAGGTATTTTCGGAAAGGTTCTACAGTGTAAACGTTGGAGTGTCGGTACATAATGTAGACACAACTCTCCGAGTTACTAAAGATGCAAATCATTAATTCTTAAAATCAATATGGGTAAAAGCTTAAAGAATCGCCTGAAAATTAGTTACGAATATACAATATAGGTATATATTTATCTCTTCAGTATAATGTGTATGTAGTTTATGAATAAATTAATTAGAAATAATAATTTATTCATAGAATACGTCTTCGCGGATACACTTGCGCACAGGTTACTTGGCGCCGAAGTTATCGATAACTTAAAGGTATAACTAAACCTGCCTACCAATTCTATACATTGCCTAGAATATTTCTCAAGGGAAATCCCAAAAACCTGAAATATGCTTAATTTTATTATTGCAAACGTTCGCCCCTTATATTATAGGGTAGGTTTTTTAAAGTAGGGTGTCTAGGTCAAAAAAAGTATCATATTATGAATGGGCTTAATTTGCATATTGTTTAATAGGTTTTTATTTCAAGTGTTGCTGAATGGGAATCTAGTTTTTGATTTCTCAAAAAGATGTTTACGCATTATACCGAAGTTTGTAAAGCGAAATCTGATAAAATTAGGGTTCTCTCTGTAAGATGTAGTTGTATAAATTGTATTTTACAAGCTTTTATTTAGTTTTGTCTGTCTGTCTATAGTCAAATCTAGACAGTTTTTTTACCCACTTTCCGGTTTACTTGTGAGTAGAAATGATGAAGCCGGAAGGTGACCATGGGAACCGTGTAATAAAACAACACAACCCCATCGAGTTTAGGCTTGTTTGATTCGGCTTGACAAGGATTCTTGCTCTTTTGTTAGCAACAAATAAAAGCTTTTTTTTATTTAGAGGTGAATAATTTGCAGATTGCACTTGCCCGGTTTCTCTTTATTATGTATATACCTACACTGAAATGATGTAGGTTCTTACTCTCAAAATAATTACTCTAAGAATTCAGAAATTATCCACATACTTAAGCTTCTCTCAGTGGTGGGCCAAGAGTCCTTTTTCAAAGGCGTAAAGAATTAAGAGAAAACACGGTGTGCTTTAGGGGCAATAGCAGCAAAAATCAGTTCAGCAATGTACAGCAGTGTATTTTTTTCAAATGGTGGCATATTTTTACCTACTTGAAGTAACATATTATGATAACTTCAAAACCTTATAGCAGTTTTAGTTAGATTGTTTAATATCTTATTGTCTTTTTTTAGTGGCTTAACAAACTGGCGTTGTCCATCTTCGTTCCTTCATTGCTCTACAAGGAACGAAGATGGACAACGCCAGTTTGTTTCCGAATTTTAGGAAAAAATGCTAACATTTTTCACTTATTTAACCAAACCTAGGACATTGAGAAACGAAGACGAACTTTCGCTCCACTAGTACGATGGCATTTAATTAAAACTGTCTCAACTGCTAGGTACCCTAAATGCTTTTAGTTCAGCGTTTTCCGCGGGTGCACGGATTAAAACAACATTGCTCAATGGAAGTACGGAACCTGTAATTCAAAATACCAGTTATACGGGTTAAATTTGATATCCATTGATGGTGATTTTATATAGCGGGACTGACCAGATACATAAATAAATAATCTATTCAAAGCTGCTATTTATGGGGGTCTACTAGTGAAGTCGCAAAGGTGGCGGATGTTTTTGTGCAACATAATCAGCGTTTGTTCCAGAAAGGAAGGTGGACCATAAGGCCAGACGTTTTTTTTCTTACACCTATTGCCCTTTCTTTATTGGATTTTTGAACTGGTTCAACATCAATAAACGATTATGACCATTTTTTAGAGATTTTTTCAAATCCAATAGATCCAGTAGGTACAAGGACTGGGGGAATTTTATAAGAATAAAGACGAAGAAGGAAATAAAGATTAAAAAAAAAAAAACCACCTAAACTACTATGAAATGAAATTCTATTTACTACAAAAATATGTAATAAAATTCTAGTATCACTACAACAATAGGGTAAATAGTCCATACTTATATTATAACCGCGACAACGGATAGGTTTATCTATAAGTTCGGAAAGGAGCTTAATAGCGGCCGGCGGGGTTAAAAAAAATAAAATTTCTAAAATTTTGAATGGATTAACATTAAAACATATATGGAATAAATATTGCATAAGAATAGCTTGCACCCACCCTGGAGTCAGATTAAGGATACTATTTATGCCGGAAAAATTAACGGTATCCTTCCTTCATGCCCTAAGCAAGCAACCAATTCAGTTAATTTTTTTGGAGTTACTTGAATGTACGAAGACTAACATAGGCTTGTTTTGATCCTCGCAAAAACTTCAAACTTTCCAAGGGTGGTTTACGATTTGGTTTTTTTATACAAAACAAGCAGCACCTCGCAACTTCATCCGTGTATGAACAATGAGTCAACCTTAAAAATACTCAAATGTTGTCGCGGACTGTTTCCTATAAACTTTTAAATAGGAACAATTTCGCCATACTTACTTAGGACATCAAGATACATACTTCCGTTGTTTTGGCGTAACGTTTAACGTTAGCAAAATATCCCTATACTTATACTATATTAGATATAATTATATTTATAAAATTTAAGCTTCATTTTCTTCACTCCGAGAAAAGCAAGAGAATTTATATATCATGGAATTCCGCAAAGTAAGGCCTGCTGCCTCTATCGAATATGTAATGTTATTATTTCGTACAAAAACATTATAGGTATATACGTTCCTTAAGGAGTGCCAAACACATATAAGCCAACATTGATTATTTCGAAATAGATTGACATGTTAAACATATACGTAAAGAAAACCGTCTAATAGAAATAATATCACTCAAAATATTACGACACGGTCGCGGTTCCATACCTATCTCGTATTATCTCTTTAACCATTCGTCTAAAATATACGCAGTAAAAGGGAAAAAGTCTTTTGTTTTATATATTTGAGACGATAAGGTTACATGTTTGGATAAGAATTCGTAATTTTTGATAAACATGACCTAAGCATTTTAATTGATTATTTAATAGGAACAAAGACTTTTTGTTACTTAAATATAAAAGTAATACATATGCTGTCCCGGACTTATTGTAGGCATTATCAAGCTCTACAACTTTTCCATAGAACTCAATCATATATCTCTCACCGTTAATGCAGAGTTCGTAAGGAACGTCTTCGTTCGACCGTTTTTTTCTGACTTACTTTGCAAATCTGACTACTACGCAAAGTTATTTTCAGTTTAATATACAGCCTATGGCAATCAAAAATAATGTGGCTTTATTAAAGTGAAAGAATTTTGTAAATCTGTTCAGTAGATCCCGAGATTACCCCCGACAGTGTCACACACTCACAAACTCACAAACTTTACCTCTTTATAATATTAGTATAGATATCGTTTTTCCGTCAAGTCCTAACAAACCAACCAAACGAGTAATTCACGATAAAGTTATTTTTTATTATCACAGCTATCGTAGGTCAACTCTCATAACTAAACCTAACAATAAACAAATAAGATGATAATTGTAATTCTACTGACGGAGTGTCTTTTTGAAACAAACTAGGTATAAATCGGAAGCGGTGATAGCAAGGAGGCATTGGCTCCACTTTCGGGCGCCCGATATCGAATCGCACGCACCCCTTTCTTTTCTAAGTTAAGTTCTTCTAGAAAAAAAAGAATCTTAGTAATAAAAAGAAAATCTGCTCGAAATGAAAACTGGATTAAGCACGTAGACATAACGTACACTTATTTATGACTATAAATATTTTCAATATCAGCAAAGACAAAACTTATTAAAAAATAAACAAACAGCAACTAGCAAACAAGTCATTGTTTAAAAATGAATAAGCCTTAGCTTTTAGCCTATGAGACAATAACAAAGCCAATGTTAGCGATCCGCAAATATTTCATTTACAGAGCTCGCGATGAAAAAGCCGCTGTGCATTGGGGTTCGGAAGTAGGCCACCTAGTTTGTAGCCTCCCCGCTGCACCCTCGCCCCCCCGACCTAGGGGTCCGCCCTCTGCGCGACCTATTTATTTCCTGCTTTACGTAAGCCGGGCAAGGCTTTGCGTTGCCTTCCGTTCAATACCCTATTGAGTTTTGACTAAATTTTGAAATTAATTCATTTTGATAAAGTTCGGTAATTAAATCCTAGTAATACGTGAACATAAACCAATAATCTAGTACTTAACCAATATAAAGTTTCTACCGACATAATACTTAGGTAATCTGTAATATAATCAGTTTGAAGTAGATAATCTGAAAGCTTCAGCACCTACTTTTTATTCGAACATTAAGTATCAATTTTAATATTTAAATAAGGATAGGTATGACAATTTAAAAAATCAGTGATCTAATGTTTGGTATTTTACTAGTGACCTATTTTTATTTTTGGAATAGGTTATGAGACAATTATTGAAATAATATTTGACTTAACTGGAATTATTACGACAAAATTTAACAACAGAAGTTATACCATAGAATACCCTGTGACTACTCACCTTGTATTTTTTATGGAAACGAAAGTGCCGAATTACTATTACTTTTTTGTACCGATAATAAACCAGTTCTAATATGGCTTTGCAATTTATTTACGCGAGTAATATTTCAGTTTCGTTTTATAAAGCGTTATGAAGTTAATATTTTTATTGCTATACCATTCGCGGTTTATCCTAATTCAATTTCGGTTTATTTAATTTTTTTAACACTATTTATTTACTGATATGTTATCAATATACTACTGTTAAGTATGCAATAAAAATATGCTGGTTTAATAATGATTTTTATATTTGTTCCTTACTAGAAAGACTGACTGTAATTTTCACTGGTGGTACGTGATGACGCAATCTTAGATGGCAGCGGGCGAACCTGTAGGGGGCAAGTCAGTTATATACCAATACCCCTTAATCGATTTTTGCGCGACGTAGTACCGGAGCACTAAAATCCTAGGCGGTACGCTTTTATCTGTATTGTCGGCCACGGCAGAAGCCAAACCAGGCTAGAGAAAATTAAGGAATTTTAACTGCAAAACAAAACCCTTGCTAGGAATCGAACCAGGGACATCTCTATAAGAACCTTACGAATACTTCCTGCTCTTTGAGACGCTGTTAAGTTAATACACCTCAGAAATAATTCCATCTATGCACTTTTCCTTTGCCTCAAAATAATGTTTTTAGTATCTCCATCGTATTGAGTACATCTTTTCGAAAGGAGCACACATTTGAAACTAGGTACCCACATGTAGTATTGAGAGCGAGGGAAAGTATCAAGTTGGATTGAGTTAAAATTCCAAATGCTGCGGCGATTGAAACTTTCGCTTTTACGTTCAGAACACGGCGAGCGTTACAAAATAAAATTAGTATTGACCTAAATACGACATAATGGCTTTGCGCGCCTGCATGAGAAAAAAAAAAATGCGCGATACAGACGAAATAGCCGTCGAACACGATGTGTTATTCACCGTCATTTGTATTGTGACTATTGTATCACGTCATAATATAGGCGAAGGAATTGTAACAAATGGCAAATCTCACAGCATTTTGCTATATGGGCATGATTGACTTCGGATAATTTTATTCAGTTTTTAATATTATATTTATTTTACAATAGACATAGGTTCTACCAACAATAATATTCATGAGAGACACCAAAATTGTTACGGTTTTGCTGGTAAGCAGTTCTTAGTATACCTACCTCGTAAATTTGCGTTATCCAATAGCACGTTACGCAGCTCGCCAACATACATTTGAGGCTCCTGGTGGGTCTAAGTTTCTTGACACTCTATACTATGAGCGAGGCACCCTGCTGAGGCTGAGGATCCTAATTTAGATGGTGTTCATATTTTCGCCAATATTTTATTCCCTTTTTATGGTCCCACACGTTTTAACTGACTGCAACTAAAGAATTAAAGCACTTAAGTTTTTTTTCATTACGTTTGCAGGAATGTACTATCTATTATTCAAACTACAATACTCAATGAATTAATTAAAAAAATCATACTGCTGTGCTGTCAAACATCCACGTCCTCACGGACTATTTATTCGCGTCCTCTTAGAAGAATGCGTTACGAGTACATTGTAGCAAAGAGCTACGTCACTGCAAAATTTGTGAAGTTGTAGCGTTACTAAAATAACAGTTATAGAATTTGTACACAAACAAATGACGGGCCTCACCATTACAAAGTTTTAGTATATAGTAGGTCTACACTAGACATTATGATGTGTCTACTTACGACATAGACATATTATATTACTGCAAAATAGACCGTGTCATTGAATAAACAAAATTGCACCGACTCATCGGTGCTCAATTTTAAAGTATGCAATGAGTGGACAACTGTCTTTGTCAAATTATACGTACGTATTATATTATTTGTACTGAGATGTTTGAAGACGACGAGTTGGCAACTTGTTGGAAAGTAAGTTTATCGGGCAGCAGGTGGGCGGGGCGTACGGAATAACCTCGTATTGCCGACTTTACGGTGTGATTTAACTAAATACAACGAGAAGTCCATCGTGATGTCCATCAGTAAAAGGGAATCTCGGCCGATAACGCTTTCCAGTGCGGAGTAGCCAATCCTGCTCCTCGGTAACCAAACGTTCTGGGGACCTCCGACCCTCCTGGTCTTCTGTGGATCTCCACATTTCAGATATTTTCATAAAATCTACGTAATACCTCAAGTACAGCCCTATCATTCCACGCAGAGTGAAAAACAAGCTAGGTGAACTTGGTAAACTTTGTTATGATTACAAAACATAAATTATTTTTTGTTGACGGAAAGAAAATGACTTTATTGACAAGATAGACAAACAATATCTTTTGTGTAAACTGATACGTTTATTTATCTTTGACCGTGATAGTATGAAATCATGGCATTTAAATTTTATTGTTGGAATATTTGTTTAGAAACAGACAAGATTTATTACACTCAATACATATTAAGACTTACATGTAAGTAAATGTTTATAAATCATCCATCACGGATGCCTCGTTATTTTTAAGTGACATTTAATTATATTAGATTACTTTGGTTATCAAAATTCAACCGTTGACGAGTGCTGATAGCTTGGTAGTTTGCACTTCGGCCTTCGGTTATGGGAGGAGTGAGTTCCCCGTAACGTACCTGTAATTTTTTCAGATTGATGTGGGCGTTAAATTATGGCAGTTAAGTATCACTTTCTTAAACTACTCAAACTCAATCATCGGCGATCAAGACTAGTGCCTAGGAACAAAATCGCCGCGCTGTCTCAGCGCGTAGACAAAATTGATAGTCTTTTTTATATATAAAAATAAATTGTCACAAATGCATTTTGAACGTAATTAAAAGTACCTTTAAAGCTTCAATGTCAGCCAGAATCATGGCACGAGACTCGCAGTAATCGATACATTCGGATTACTACTCGTACTGACCCAATAAAAATTGCTATCAGTAGTATGCAGGGTGGAAACGAAAAGTGTCTGCATTGCGGACTATTACTTTTTTAACGCAACGCAAAACGACTGGGTGTTATAAGTTTGACACTGTCTGTGTGTGTCAGTCTGTGGTATCGTAACTTTCCCGGACGGATGAACTTTGAACGTTGATTGATTTTTTTTTTGTTTGAAAAATTTATCAGCTCCAGGCTGATAAATTTTGTATCTTTGATGAAAATCAAAATGGCTTTTTATAAATTTCTCTACAACTCCTTCAATATGGATATCAAGTTAAAGGGCTTGACTGATAAAATAACGTTCACGATATTCCAACTCTCAGAATTTTCCAATATAATTATTATCAACGTCTCTCTTTCCCATGCTAATATAAAAAAGACACAAGCGTGCCAGGTTGCTTATTTTTTACTTATGCGAAGCTAAAAGGAATAATCTTGCTGAAATTTGGAACATATATAAGGCAATTCTCGCTGAATCTGAAGTGGCAATGTGCGGGGCACATAGCTAAGAGAACCGATGGACGTTGGGGTCTTAAGGTGCTGGAATGGCGACTCCGCATAAACGCAGCGTAGGTCGGCCCCCAACAAGGTGATGACATCAGGCGAGTAACTGGGAGCCGCTGGAGGCAAGCAGCCCAGGACCGTGTATTGTGGAACTCTCTACAAAACCTATGTCCAGCTGTGGACGTCAATTGGTTGAGATGATGATAATCGGCAATTATATATTTATTGAAAATCTGGCGTTGAACATGGGACCACTTCGATCCTGGAAAAGTACACAATATCCTGGAAAAGTACACTATAGTTTATTTAAAAAAATAACTAGACTTACCTGTTAAATAGGATGTGAACCATAATATATAATTAACAATAGCCTTGTAACATCATCATCATCATCATGTTAATCCATTATCGGCCCCACTACAGAGCACGGGTCTCCTACCACAATGAAAACAGTTAAGGCAGTGCGCATTGGTGGACTCAACACACCTTTGAGAACATCATGGAGTACTCTAATGCATGCAGATTTCCAATGTTTTCCTTAACAACAAATTAACATGAAGTAGCTAACAGTGCGATGAAAATAATATGAATCTTGTTGGTACCTTGATCCCTATGTATCTCCGTTAGTGAAAATCCTAAAAACAGCTCACGACTCCATCATCAGACTAGTTGAAAGGCTTATCATTGATTACCAGGAGGTACTTAAAGCAAAATCGCAAAATTGATAGCTAAACGAGAACGACATAAAATCAAAAGATTGCAAATTATTCGTACTTTTAAACGGATAACAATTGTTTGTTATTAGCGAATTTTTTTCTAATTGAATGTCACCCCCATGTTATTCGCGAGACAATATACGCTGATTTGTAATTTTATAAATTGTTTATCCTAAAATGATCGCATATCTATCCACTAACTTCGTTTTTCATAAAGTTAATATATGTCCTGCATAACAAAGAAAGGAGTTTTATCACCCCTGTTTTATACGTTTCTTGTATAATTTCTTATTTATATTTGGGTTTGGTAGATAGTCGCCGTTATTGTTGCAGTACGCTAAGCTGCAGTTAAACAAGATCTTATTCTGTGGGTCCCCTGTGACCAGTCTGTGACCGCTATCACGCATCTTTCAACCTTCTCAATTCAGAAGATTATTTTCGTTTTAACTTTTATTGAGATGCGTTCTGTAACAACACGATGCTATAACCTTAGAATTGCTAGCGACCGCGTTGCATGCTTTAGCTTTATATCAACCGACTGTACGAAAGTGCAAGTGAAACTCAACCTATCTGTTGTTTTAAACAGCTAGCAATATGCGACTATTTAGGACCGGCTAACATGAGTCTGCTGTTAGCATTTAACGATGCAAATAAGACAAAAAATATAGCATTTAGGGCGAAACCGTAAACCTACCTCTGAAAAAATAATACTAAAACAAATGGTGCTGAAAATTCAAGACAATCTTTTTTTTCCTATGCTCGCCACCCTTGACTAAATTACTATTAGCACCGACGTCGGGGTTTAATGCTGTAGGTATGTTTTTTAACCTAAAGTCCAGAATGAAATACACAGGATTAACATATTAATGGTTCCACAGTAGGAGATCTCAGAAAATAGATTTTTAGAGACCTAAATGGTTTTTAAAATTCGTAGAATTCACTAATTCATTGCTGTCAGATATGAGATCAGCTTTATTGGTCGTACTCTCGAGCTTTAGCATAACGATAATTTATTCGCAGCACTTATGCCTGCTTTTAGTGCGTAACGGAAAGTTGTACAATTGCCAGTAATTTAAATCGTTAAGTTGTCAGTTCGTCAACAGGCATTGTTCGCGCTTAGCTTTGATATCTGTAGCTGCGCAATTACGTAGCTTAGGTTGTATGTAGATAATAGTTGGGTTAGGTTTACCTTTACTAAAAATATTGATAATCATTTTAGAAAATGTATTTCTAAAACAAATAAATAATATCCATAACAGATTAACAGTTTGTCTAATTTTCTCTACGGATGTTTTCAATACCAGTCTGGAGTTGGGAAACAGGCGTTGTCGACGACTGATTCAAAAACAAAAAGTCAGATTTAAACAATTCGTTGTCGGTGCAGATAGCATCCTTTATGCAGGCATCCTTCAGGATTGAAACTAGATATCACAACATCTGAGAAAAATTGTTTTAGCTTCGATGTACTCGTAGGTAGCAAAAGCTATATTATTAAATGACCGGGAGAGTTACCCTGGTGATTTTCGAGTTAAGAAGTGTCCTACTTATCTACCTATTATAACCTTTGACTGCAATCCATATTAAGTGGGGTTACGAGGGCACCACCCATATAAAGTGGGTATCATTCATCATCATCATTATAGTAACAACACCACGCTGGCCCATTTCGGATTTGTGGATTCAGGTTTTCTAACAATTTTTTTCTTCACCGTTGAAGCAAGTGATATTTTAATTAACTACATAACATAATACTGTTAAATTTCGAGAAATAATTATGGTTTCCGATAACTTATAATTGCATTTTAAATATAACTAAAAATAAATGGAAGCCTATACAATAATAATTGATTACTATACAATTGATCGATTCCTTAATGGCTTGGAAGCATTCGGCTCCGACTTCATGTCCCACAAGATGGAAAAATAAATTTTAAATTGTAAATTTTTTTATGGTGGAAAAGTGTAACTACTGAGTTTCTTGCCTCGGTTAAGTCTGCTTTCCGAACCGGTGGTAGAGTCGCTACAAATAAACAGACTGGTCGTTTCAAAAGTGCTTATAGTGCAAGCTTACTTAAAATAAATGATTTTTTTATGAATTATACTTTAATCATTAATCATTTAAAACGAACTGACACGTGTATCAGTGTATGAATGAACGTGTATGTAAATTATTGCTTTAATATTATCTATCCGTTATTTAATTTGACCTTAAATATCAACACAGATTTATGTTTGTCACTACGTATTATTATGACAACTTTGTACAGTTTTATCTTTAATAATTACAGTTTATTTGTGTTTGTGTTATACTCCATCCAGTTAGTCCTTCTTCCTTTCTCACTTCCCGCCCTTTTGTAACCTTCCAACTAGCCTTATTAAAAACTTTTTTTACATCAAGAAACGGACTTTCGGTTAGTTAACGGACCAAGGAGTTGGCCTATCTGATCGCAAGTGAAGAGAAAAAGCGAAGAAAACCATCGCCAATAATAGCAACAGTTCGCAGTACATGCAAGGAACACGTCCTGCAACGTGCAACCCTGTGGTCAACTTTACTGCGGGTCGTGCAATCGAATCTTTAAAACTAAATTTGGCTACGCTAGTCATATCCGTGCACACTCGAGACGATAAAGCCAAGGTGTCGCCGTTGACAGATACATGATCATCTGCAACCTGGAGCATGGGTGTTAAGCCTCATGTGTCTGTAATTACCCCATCATCCATGCCCTTTCGACCAAAACACAGCCTTCCAACAATTTTTATTTATTTTATTTATATACTACCACAACGCACACATCGCCATCTAGCCCCAAAGTAAGCGTAGCTTGTGTTATGGGCACTGAGGGGACTGATGAATATTTTTATATATAATATACATATGAACACCCAGACACTGAGAAACATCGCACAAACATTTTCCAGTTGTGGGAATCGAACCCACGACCTTGGACTAAGAAAGCAGGGTCGCTGCAAACTGCGCCAATCGGCCGTCAACAATGCTGCTTGGCGGTAGATATAAGCATTGTGGGAGTACGTTCCCGGACAAGTTCTGTCACAAAGCACTTGTCCGGCAAAGCTCTATGAATGCGATAATACTTAACTATGTGGTAAGTAATACTTCGTTAAAAAACTTAAGATAGGTCAGACTGTAAATAAAAACCCAAGTGTGGAAACCATAGAATGTAAAATGACTGTCATGCCTCTAACAGATTAGCTTACCTTTAGGTGTGATTGCAGTCAACAGCTAACTTGTGGTGACTTGTGGTGGAATAAAAAAACGATACAACGCGAAGGATTATAAGGTAAAAAAAACCCTTATCATTTATCTGCCAACCTGCCGACCTGTTTTATTAAGCCCTAAATCCCTAATAGATATTTACAAATTACAGTCCTAATATAGATAGGTACAATTCATTATTTAAAGACTAAAATGAAAACGGATTTAGTGCTGCTAAAGGTCAATTTATGAAAATCGATTTTCCTGAAAATAAGTATTAGTTTTAATAATAAATAACAAGTAGGTAATTTCATCAACTAATCACATGTCTGTCCTACGAGTACATGTTATAAGGGAAATGAAAAGGTGAATCCAACAATGCAATGCAACAATTATTATTTTCCATTCCGTAGGTTTGAGTGACGTACGGACAAGCTTAATTTCCGTTGAACGTGTTTAGGTTTTGAAGTAGATATTATATACCTATGTTTGGGCATTTATCATTATTCTCAATATACTATCCCACGGTTGGGCACAGGCACTGTTGGACTCTTAGCTCTCAGAGGGTAGGAGTCGTTGTTCTGCTATTTGCCTTAGGATTTTCAACCTGTCACCACAAAATATACAGATTATACCACTGATAACATTCAAACCAGCTTTGAAGAAATGGCTCCTAAAAAAATCATTTTATTCAGTCAAGGAATTTTTAGTGCACAAAAAGGAATTTTTACTGACTTTATTCTGAATATTATGCATTTTAATTAAACTAAATATTTGGACGCCCATGTGAACAACAAAATATGCGTGAAATACAAAATGTTAATATCTTTATATAATTTATAATGTGTTTAGTAGATACCTACCATATTATTTTCAAATAAAGAATTTGAATTTGAATTTTACAGACAGACCCGCCACACTGCTCCTATGTAGTTTGGCGGGTTATTTCGTTAGTTATCTCCTATAAGTGTTAATAGCTATGATCATGCTCTCCGAGGCACGGTAGGGTACGACGACAAAGTTCTTACGGTCGCGGTGTTCAAACCCAGGACCTTATAATTCGTAGTTGAACATAATATGAACCATTAGACCAAACAGGCAGCTCAGTTGAATTGAACGTATTTATACGATCTTTACAAAACATGGTATTAGGTAGCTATTCTTAGCCATTTGCAATGAAAATTTATGTACGAAAGACGAACTCTACATATTAAGTTTACAATTATTTTCACATGCACATTGAGCAGGTTTAACATGTTCGTTCCATTATTCGGCAGGGCCGAGTTCGAGCCTTCTTTATTCATTTGGGTTGATAACGCTTGGTACTGTAGCCGCTAGCTGTACTCGGGTGCCGAGCACGCCTCAACACGAAGCGGGGAAGGGGGCTCGGAGCAAGAAGTTCTTCCGCGCATACGTACTTATAATCGTATAGAACACAATGCGGCAGCGCTCTGCGTCGACGTGGGTCCGTGCGCCCGCGTACTAGCCACCGCAACACCCATAAATATATATAACAACCCATACTGGCAGCAGAATCTGGCATACCACCGCCGACTGAAGCACGAGACACCGCGGCCTTCCCATCGCTCAGGTAAGTGACGCTGCGCGCCTTAAGTAGCCTCAAAAAGTCAGAACCGTCGTTGTTAGTCATTGCGATTTTCTTTGTTAATTTTCTGCTGGCGATATTTCCGTCTCTTATCGCGTTCTTATCACAGTTCTTTTAATTCGTAACTAATACGTGGTGTATCGAACACCGTGACGTGTTTGATAAGAAACCGGTCATCAGCGTCACGTGGAAGCTGGGATAGATGTCGCAGTAGTATTTTACGCTCGTTAATTTTCTTTTTTTATTTAAGATTTGTTCCTTTTTTTCAGAGAGATTTTCGAATATTCTATTTGTGCATCTTGAATTTACAAGTGTTACAAAATGTAGATTTTGAATTCAAAAGTGTCTCTGAACAAGTTTTAAAATAATTGTTTGTTATTGATATTGTGTTTTTTTACTTATGGGATTTATTTTATTGTTTTGTTGTTGCTTATTTTACTATTTTTTATTATTATTTCATTTTATAGGTTTACAGTTTTCAATCTTTCTATATTATATAGTAACTGCGCATCAATGGTAAATTTTATTTTATGACAGAGTTTATAACTTCTAAATACGTTGACTATAGATTGCAGGAGTAACATTAAATTATAATCTTAGGTTTGAATCTTATTAAAATAACTAGTTTTGAACCGCGACTACGTCCGCGTGGATTTATGTTTTCCTTCAGAACTGCCATATTTTTCGGGATTATTAGTTCCTATGTGTTATTTCAATAGGGACGTGGTTCATTTATGCGCCAATTCACTATTATATCGTTTAATTTATTACGTAACTGGGCAAATTTTCCGTATTACATCCACGTGTTCTAAATTAATCGTTAGATGCTATGATAAAATTATGCTCATGCCATTGTTTCTGTTATCAGCTTATCATTATGTACACTTATTATTGTATGTACATAGAGTGCGGTTAAACTTTAACTTTATCAGCGCTGAAAAATACGAAATACCTAGGTAATGACCGGATGCGATAACATGGGTAGGCACGGTATATTCATTGTACTATGTAAGGTTTATGAACGGGGTAACCTACCTATTTGTCACTAATATAAACAATATTTAAATTAGCTGAAACCTTTCGATTCTGTAAAATACCGCCACGGAAATATAGTTTACTATCTCCACGCAAGAGATATAATATAGTTTAGAGATTATATGCCGCGTACTTCAAATTGGCACTGAGTTCTCTCTTAACAACATATTATTCGTACTGATTTGGCCACAAAAGAACCGAGGTACAGCACACAGACAAACAATATACATAGACTGATATTATGAAACAATTTGGGTAATTAACGGACCTGGTAAAAATATATAAATTTCGATAAAGTTAATGAATAAGTAAAGAAGAACTGAATCGAACTGCAGTTAAATCTATACAAAGTAATAATTTTGCCGTCTCTCTCTTTGTGTTGTCTAAATGAGCTGGGAGTTAGTTCAACTATTTACTACTGGGGGAAAGACTATTTAGATAATTATTTTTATCTCATTCGGATATTAATTAATTCGATGATAATTTATCTAATTCGAAATCTTCAAATTAAAGAACAAAGTTTATTTAACCATTCTCACCAATAAGGAAAAGAGCAATGAGAAAAAAAACAACACATTGGCAACCTATCTCCCTCTCGATTTAAGATCACGAGTTCGATCCCCGGCAAAGGCAATTTAAGAATTTATAAATCAGAGTTTTGTCAGGTGTGGACAGGCTTTGGCTTGGGCTACCGGCAAAGATTTTCTGTCAAGCGATTTAGTGTTCTGGTATCTACGATAGATAGAACAGATTTAGGGCATGGGTTTAATTTTACTGTCAAACCCCTAATAGGTTAGCCTTCCTACCATCTCAGACTGGGAGAATGCAGCCAAGGGCTTTTTTTTGTAGTAAAAAAATAGCACTACTAAATATAAACTTAGATCCAGAGGACTCTAGATTAATTTTAGGCGTAAAGGCGGATTATGACGAATCTTTGTAGGTTAGATAGGAAGATAACTTTCCAATGCGTGTTCTAGGTACCGATATGTGGACTTCGCAACCCACGAGTGCGATGCGAACAGGGCTTGGAACCGGTTTCAATTTATCGATAAATTTTGGCTACTAACTGGTTAAAAATATTGTTCATTGTTTTATCGGTTAATTGATTTAAAGTTTTCTAAGGAATGAAATGATATCTTTACTGGTATACTTAAGTGTACGAATTCATAACTTTGAATTAACCTTTATAAACCGGTATATTTTGCAAATAAAAAATGGTTGGCGATGGTTCTTTTTTTTTTTTTTTTAATATTATGCGCTTATTTCACTTTCTTCTGTAAATTGCAGAAGGTGTGGACAACTGATATAATATGTTATACCGAATTTGGCAGCTAACTTCTGTTATTTGAGCGAATTATAATCCGAAACGGTTGCTCAGTTTCACCGGTTAAATTAACAAAACCTTAACCACAACCGAATTAATTTTGATATCCGGGTTAATGATTGAAACCGGTTTTCAAGCCCTGGCCTGAGAAATGTAAATTTTCTGAAGATGCTTCGGGATCTGAGCATAAGCCATTAGAGAGCGTTTTTCTGACAGATCGGTGTGATGTTCTGTGTAAAGAATATTATTATAAATAACACCCTACAGATTTGTCTGCTAGTCGCGGATACTAGCAAATAAAGCTCAATTATCATTTTTAGTCATATACTAACGCTTTTCACACAAAATTCACGCTGGTGAGTCCGTGGGCAAAAGTGAATGTTTCATGAAGTCGTACAACCTATGTAATTATTTAGTTATGACTATGTTATGTTTGTTGGTTTTACTTTAAACTTTATTAATTGTTGAGGGTGGTCTAGCCTTTAGTTGCGACATTGTCAATCAACGGATTTAACTGGTTGAGCAATAATGAACCAAATCCGGTAATACAGTACCACAGAGTATTTTAATATACCGATATCGATCAAGTTAAAGCAGGTGAATGTTAAAGCAATTGGTACCATATTAGCAAAGTGCGCACTAAACAGATAAATATAGGTACTAAATATAATATATATTAAAAAGGTTAGGTTTACTCCAGTATACCTAGGTAGTTTTGGAATCTTTAAAATAATTTTAGGATATAATTCATGAGAAAGGAAAACTTTTTGTCACATCTTTCATAATCTATTCTTTAAGGCTGTTTAAAAAAAGGTTTTAAATACTATTTGTTATTTTAAACTATTAACTTATTTTGTTACTAACATTAAATAAAATAAAAAGCGTAGATAAATTATCAAAAACAACATAATAATAGAAATATAGTTACACAATACACAATTTATATTAAATTTTAGATCTTCGTGTTTTTTTAAACCATATAAAGCCGTACGTGGTTATGCGTCTTTATTCTTTGTTAGTCGCTAGCACCATTTCTTAGTAACAGTTATTACAAACAGTGTAACAGAAACAAGGAAGACAAAGATGCTTATTATTTATTATAATGCTACATTTGTTACACAGCTAAAGAATATCGCTGTTTAAAATTATGAATGCCTTATTATGTTAAATTTATAAATACATACGTGATTTCTATACGAAATATCTTAGATTATTATCGATAACAAGAGTAGGTACAGTTGGCAATAACGACATTATTTGAAATTAAGTAATGATTGCCTCTGATAGTGTAAAAAAAACATTTTTTTTCAAAATGTGTTTTTATTTGTGTTTCTAAACTAGGCTTTTAAAATAAAAAAAAGAATAAGCTTTATTTTTTATGAGAAAAAAAAGTGGAAAGCAGATTCAAATCACCACAGCTAGAAACACTACCGTACTCTTTCTCGCAACTGCGGGACCGTTACTTCGACGCAGAATTGATTTGCTCCATTCGCGTTAAATTTCCTATGCAGTCGTTACTACTAGCTTGTAGCAGTATTTTGGAGTTAATATTTCAATGTATCATGTTATATTTGCTACTTATAGCCATGTGCATTACTTGATTAATTACTCTTATTCCTAAAGTTTGATTCGTTAGATTTCTTACTTATCACTGTTGGTTATTTGGTACATCTGTTATGGAAAATAAAACTATCTGCTCTAAACAAGATTTAGATTAAATGCATCGATGACATTCTTTAAGAGCAGATATTATTGTGTAAATGATGTGAAATGATATTATCGCTCTGCCATGAGGCCTTTAAGGGGCCATCCATAAAGTACGTCACACGTTAATGGGGAGGGAGGGTATCACCGAAGTGTGACATCGTGTGACAAGGGGCATGGGGGGGTCAATACTTTTGTGACGGTGACGTCACATGTTAAAATTTAAAATACTAAAACGCAAAGTTTGGATGTGAATTAAAAATTTTGATTTTATTAGATTCTTATTTAATAAAAATAAGTAAAAAATTAAAATAGCTGTTTTCTCTCGATTATTTTTAAATACATAAGTACATAAATTTTAAAAATGTGTGACGTCACATCAGGAGGGGGGGGTTATAAAAATGTGACAACCTGTGACCAGGACGGGAGGAGGGGTTCAAAAGTCCTAAAATTCGTGTGACGTACTTTATGGATGGCCCCTAACTGGAGAGCTTGAGTTAAGATGTCATAGTGGGAAACGGAAAGAGTTGCTCAGCTTATGATCAAATTTGAAATGAAATGGTCTGTAGAAAACCCTGAAACGTCCAAAATGCTGAGTGCGTTGCGAAGCTAAAGTAGCAATAGAATAAACTGAAGTGACGCACATTATTAGGCGGCATGTTAAGACGTCCCAAGGTGCTGATATAGAAGCCACTCTGGACTGGCAAACGCAGTGTGGCTACCAAACTTCACTGGACACCTGCAACGGTTGAAATTACGACGAAATGTTTTTCTTCTCTCACAGTTCCATCCTCTATCCACGCCTTGGCGCACGGCTGGAAATAATGTCCAAATAATATTTATTTTGCCCAAAGTTATTCATCGTCTAGGTTTAGTATGGAAGATAGCGCAGTATCTAAACTTTTTAAGAGAGATTTTTCTAAGAGTTTTAATGGAATTGTTATTATTTTGACTATACTGTGCATGTTTAGTATTGTCCAATTTTTAAAGTACGTTAAGCCCTTGAAGAGGAGATTACTATTCAAAAATTTGCGATGAAACAGACAGTACTTAACAAATGTAGTAGTTCATTACGAAATGCGTACAGCTTTATAGAGAATTGCCGGTTTCGTGGAATGTCAAGAGCATGTCAATGTCAAGAATGTAAATTTCTCGTAGGTACCACTCTTTCGCCAAGCGAGGTTTTAGTTTAACCAATTATTCTTTGTTGGATAACTTAACCACGGAAATAAATAATAATATCCATTGATATAGGAAGATACAGTAGGAAGGTCTTGTTAACGTAAAAAACATCTTTGTAGGCTGGCAAACTTATTGCGTGGTAGCAATTGATTGTTCGAGTTCAAGGTGGTATTCAATATTATTGCAAAATAAACGATTTGTACCACGTTTGAGTAGGTCTAGGGCCCGCAAAACTAGATTTTTAAGGTGATATTTTATTTGAAGATTTAGAATACTTTGACTTTTATAGGGTGATAGGAAGGTATTGTTGGATTTCTACCTATAAAGAAAATGTCAAGAGAAACCATTTTTTTGGAAAAATGTTGTGTACCATGCTTTATTAGGAGTTATAGTTAGATTCAGTTTACAAGAACCTACAGTTTATTTTGCGTAGGTATTTAAAGTTTTTAATGAATCAATAGTCACATGAGCTATCAAAGAAGAAGAAGAATACTTATTTACGGAAATAATCTCCATTTTTATAGTTACGCGTGTTAATTTAGGTTCTGCCATTTTGCGAGGAAAGCGGTGGAAATCAACTATATGGTACCAGTGGTATTATTGTGTATTTGTTCATATAATTCCGCGAGAAAAGAGATCGATACAGTAACCACCGTCCATAGTCCATGGTCCAAACCCACTAAGTTTCATCTTTGAACCTTGTGAGTATGCAACTCTACAGCATAGGAGTAACGACGAGTTCTTTGTAATATGGTTGCGACTTGGCCTACGAGTTGCGTTAGCATCTGCGCAGTGACGGTGCTCTAGTTATTTCGGGTGCTGTCCTAGATCGAAACGAGGTCACCCGAAGCAAAGTTTTCATCATCATTTTATTCGATGGGGCCGCGGCGGGCTGCGTGACCTCGTAGATACGTTCGAGTTAGATAGTTAACGCTCACTGCTCGATAACGTGACTCGCTTCCGAATGATTCGCCGCTCCTCATTGTTCTGTAACGGTATTTTTCAAACGTCAACACGTGCCCGCTGTAAGCCCTGGGGGGAAGGGGGGCAAGCATTCTAGTTAATTGTGAACTACATAAAACAAAATACTAGAAAACAAGCTAATAATTGAAAGACTTAATGAATATTTGAGTATTTGAACTCATTTGCAGGTTAGCTTTGAAATTTAACTGCGGTCACTTTTTATTCATACAAATATAATGGAACTATTATTTGCAGTGAAATTTTAACTAATATTATATTAGTAGTTACGAACTGTGCGAAGCTAGCGGCGAAGGGGAGGTGCCATTTGGTTCAAAGTAAGCCAAGGCCGGCTAGGAGGGGATAACGTTTACACGTGTGACCTACATAAGAACCGAGCGCTTACGAAGTGCTACGATCACATCCGAGTGGCACTCGCTATTTGCTATTCTTTGATCAATACGGAATGCTAGCAATATCACAGCACCGTTGAAACTTATCCGCTGATTTTTTTTAATAAATAACGTACAAGCCGCTGTTACTTTTAAAAGAGCACTGTTTCGAGGTACACGTGGATTGAAACGCGCACGTGTGCTTGGGAGAGGTCACTGACCCACAACGAGAATCATTTTAAACGATCATTTGTTTGAAAAAAATCACATTCGTCTTACGTCGCATGAAGTAACCGAAACGTCATCAACGAAAGTCAGTAAGATATTAGAAAGAAAACTGATAACAATCGTAAATAGAGTCGTCGTTCGTAGCGAGAACCGCGGCAGTTGCGTCGCACGGAGCTGAGTGCATCGATCGCGATTACATCACCACTTGCGTCCTTTCTCTGCGCGCGCAGCACGCCCCGCACCCTCCCCTTCGCTCCCCCCTCGCGACCCGCACCTCTCCTCTCTTGCGACTATCGTCACTACGCCATCGCAGTTCGCACTCCGTTACGCGCAGCCATTCGCTGTTTGACCGTCGACCGCTTTACTCGTTCCTTCAAGTTCTCTAAACATTAGTGGAAGTTAGAATTTAACTTAGTTTTTGTTTAACTGATACTTCGCCTGATATATTAGGAATTTAAAGTGACGATTTGTTTAGGAAGTGTCGTTCTGCTTTCTTAAAATTCATAATTATTGTTAATATTTCTGTTGTGCGTTAAATTAAAACTTCCTAAATTTTTTATACCTTATGTTTTTTTATTTACTTAATTTAATAAAAAGACAGTCAATTGTTTAATAAAAAAATATTTTTTCATTTCGATCGTCATGTGACTCGAACGGTAAACTCTTTAGTATTGACGGGAAAGCGCGGTTTTCTTTATTGATTGTTATTTCAGAACAACTTGAAGATATTAAGAAGTTATGAAACAAGAAGAAAGAAAATAAATATGTCAGTCGTGTCGGTGGGAGGAATCGGCTTGACTTTTTTTATCAGTCAGTCTTTTTCTCTCTCCTATATGGTTGGCATACAATAATCATCATGGAAGTCTCCTCTACTGTGTCAACGAGTTCAACTGGTTATGTCCGCAGTGACGTCGGAGATTACGCAGGCTGTATTTAATTCGGCTGCGGAATCACTGAATTTTCTGCATATGGCATATCTAAATAAATATTTTATTAGAATGTTGAAGTCCGTCTTCGTTCCAGAGAAGCAATTTTTTGGTTTAGTTAGTGCGCTTGGTAACGAAATAAACGCCTGCACTGTTCGCGGCGGGAATTGGGCAATCCGCGAGCTAGCGGTTGCGTGCCCATTCCCCGCGCCCCGCACCTCTCCATGCCTGCCTAAAACTTCAACTCTTGCGTCGTTGGTTAAGCGCGATTTCAAACGAACAATTACGACAGCGGCCTCTTTTAATTTTCCTTTTTATTATTCCAGCTCTTTGGTCGGCGACGTCTTCTGGGCTGCCACGTTTTGTTCCAATTGCAAGTCGCGATTGATTAAACTGCTATGATTGTCTTTTGCGATTGAAATTTGATGCAATGCGATTTATCTATTAAAGTTTGAAAATTAATAAAACTATTTTAATTTACCCTGTAGATTTATAGTTAAATTCCATGAACTCTCGAAAACTCAACGGTTGTTTAACAAAAAGAAACTTAGCACTGCTTGAGTTATAAATTTTTCTGTCATATTGGACAATCTATGGAGTATTACCTATATTAATTTATCCATTAACACCCAGCTTGCTACTTTTTACTTTTATTATAGTTGCACAAGTAGGTAATTCACAAAATTAGTGTGCAACATAAAAAATATCTAACTCGATACGTACCTATCCTACAAAATATACATAAAAGTAGTTAGTTTAAAATCATATGGTTACAACCCGCGACCCGCCCTCTTGCTGTTTCGCCCAATCGTGGGCCTCTTTGTAGCCCTTTATGGCCTCCAAAACTTACACTAAATTCCTATCCGTCAAAAAAAATTATATGGTCTGGGCGAATAAAGGCGTTAGCTTTGCGTGTTGAGTTCAGTCAACAATGCATGCATTATACCTAATGTCCCTTTGATAGAAATTAGAATTTTATTAACTACTTTAGTAAGTAGGTTATTTCTACCTACTTACTTACCTTTGCGTTCAACTTAGTACATGTAGTTTCCATGAATATATCTAGTGAAATTTAGTAGTGAAAAGAAAGAAAGCAATAATTATCGCAAGTTGGTTTGACTGTTTGAGGAGGTAGGTTCTTATTCGTGTTAAAAAAAGCTACTTAGGTGTGTACGTATTGCTAAAAAAAAAATTTTGTCACGCAATTTTTATTCCTTAAAAAATGGTTTTATCGTCAAGAGTAAAATTTTAAAATAAATTTACGAAAAACTGTAATCGACGGTTGAGAAATGAGAATTCTAATTTTTTATTTTTATATCTTACCGTTTGAATTTTTTCACTTCACTTACTTCTCTTTACCTTATAACAGGCCCTCATTCTAAGAAAGTATGTATAATCAGCATAGTCTATTTTTCCAAATGCGAGGTAGGGAGGTATAATTTACCTACCGCTGAAATAAAGAGTTGCACTGAAAGCGTAACTACCTAAGAAACCAGGGGACGGATGGGCAGACGACAACAGAGTAATCTTATGTTATGGTTTCCGATCTCTAATATAAAATTTAGAAACCTAAAAAGATTAAAAGGCCTCATAACAAAACTCGAGGTTATATCGAACAGCCGGAATTCGGAGCGCGGTAGGTATAGTATGTTGCTACCTACCTACAAACTAACGGTAAAGATTTTCGTTTCTCAACCATAAAAGTTGTCTGACCGAATTACTATTTAGCGATAGCGACTTTATTGCGCACATCATGAGTGTGTCAATAGATTATTCTCACCTTAGTTCCAACTTATGGGTTCCATTAATTAATGGTTACCGCAGACCAGACCCCGCAACGGTAAACGCAGCATTGGTCGACCATCGACCAGGTGGACAGACGACATCAAAGGCGTCGCGGGGAGCCGCAAGCGGCCCAGAATCGTGGGGTTTGGAACCCCTTACAAAATACCTATGTCAAGCAGTGGACGTCAATCGGTTGAAGTGATGGTGATGATGACCGCAGACCAAGTGACAAACTGCAACAGCTCCAAAGAGATTACCATGGATTACAGCCATAACGATATTGATATCCCACAGGGAACAGGCCTTCAAGCTCAGTAGAGATTGGTCAAGAGCATGTACACACACAATTATAATAGACCTAACGCGGGCTGGCGGGCCTAGTTATCAAATATTATTGATAATAAAATTGGGACCCTAAACTGGAATGGACTACTCTAATTTCCTAACTCCATCAGGCTAGAAGTTAGTACAGTATTTCTTATCAGTGTTATATCGTGAACAAAATTTAATTAAAAACTTTATTGATGTATGTTTTAAAGTTTATTTTAATATTGTTAAGAAAATAATAAAACACAGTGACATAAAGAAAATACCTTTTTTATTTTGTTAACTTTTATTTATTTTATAGCACTATTGTTTTTTTTTTTGTTTTAAATCATACTTTACACTAAAAAGTAATGAAAAGATTGTTTAGAGAATATTGAGTGTCGGTAAATTTCGGTAGAGAATCGAACTTCGTTATCTGCAATCGAACATTCTAACCACCAAACTGACAAACCAGTTATCAACATTCGTGATTATCTTATCAATTTAAGTAAAGCTGCTCATAGAATGCAAAATATAAGCAAACGTAAATACCTAAGCTAATTGTACCTTGGCTGTAAATAAGCAAAATAAAAGGCAGATTCTGTAGCCTTAGTCTAAGTTTTCATGAATACGTCACATCTACGTAAGTGTACATATGGATGGCCTTTTGTAAGTTACACTAGAAGTACCTACTGCCATATAATATCTTTTGGTTAGCGATTCCAAGGTTTAAAATAGGTAATTCAGGATTAAAGAGGTAGCCTAGGTAAGCACTGAATATCACGATTAAGCCATTTCAGCTGCGACTCCCGGTCTTGGTTAGTGCATCTGATAAATAATGGACATGAGACAGGGCTAAGTTGTCAACACGTTTTGCGTCCTAGAATATGAGGGCATATCCGAACTTTTGAAGTAAGTATCTTGTAACAGATCCTTCATCTGAGCTTAATTACTGTACTTTCTTGACATAAAAAGTAAAAAAAACTTTATTTTCCCTCATATATTCGAACTGTGGGCTTGCTCTTTGAAATCATTGTTAAAAATATCCTTATTGGAAATTTAGAAAAAATAACAATAGTAACGATTGTTGATGTTGGAAAAGAGCAACTGCTGAGTTTCTTGCCGGCTTCTTCTCGGTAGAATCTGCCTTCCGAACCGGTGGTAGAATCACTACAAACAGACAGACTTGACGTTTCAAAAGTGCTTATATTAGGCCTACTTGAAATAAATGAATTTTGAATTTTGATTAATTTCCAACTAGGATTTAGTTTTTAAATCAAATTGAAACTCGTTAAGTTTGATTTTAACCGACCCACCGTTTACTAATATTGGAAGTTCTGGAAAAAATCTCATGAGAACAAAAAGTCAATCTAGGTATGCAAATAAATATAGTTAAAATGCCTGTCTATAATTTCAAAATTTTTAACTACCTTTAAAAATTAACGGGTTGAAAAGTTTTAATACCATTAATCAAATAAAAAATACTCATAATATGACCTACTTTGTTATTTTAGTCAATTGCCAACTCTACAGAAGATATTAATAATTGTACATTAAAATTTAAAATAGTTTTTATAAAAATTATATAAAATTAATTTAGAAGTGTGCACTTCACACTTAGATACAAATTAACATTATGTCAACTTCAATAACAATATATATATATAGATAAGTAGTAACCTAATAAGTACTTAGTAGAAAACAAGGAAGTAGGTACAAATAATTCATACATTTTGATACTAGCTTTCGGCAGAAGGTTATTAAACAAAATAGTTTGCATACCTACAAAATAAAAAAGTTTACCAAGGCGAGAAAGTGACCGATTACTAACTAGTGTGGAGTTTGAGGCTCGAGACGTAGCCAAGGGCCTCAATACACAAGTTTGGAATCACACTTTCTCCCGAGTGTTCATATTATACCTACTTTCAAGGAAAATATAAGACAAATACTTTCAATAACGGCGGTGCTCTTCACTAATTATACAAATGTCATTGGTAGCTTGAAATTTTATAATTTGGAACAAAATAAAAGACATAACGCGCGATTTTTGTGAGTAATGGTAGATAAACATACAGGTAGGTTAGATTTTTTTTATATTCTTGGTTTCATAGGTTAGGTTATCACTAGTGCAATATTATAAGAATAGATAAATAATATAAATATACTTACAAGACTCATACAGCAATAATAATAGCTAATGTAGGTAGTTACCATTTAAATGGTCCGTCAAATGTCAATTATTATTAGCACAAGCATTGTCAGCAGTGGCGTGCACAGGGTCTTCAGCCAGGGTCTGCATAAAGCAGATATATAGCATAAAATAGAAATATTCCCCTCCAATACGAGCTATATAAAATAATTTGGGTATGCAGTGCTTTTGTGCATGTATAGAGTGCACGCCACTGATTGTCAGCAAGTGACGTGCAGTACCTAAACAGGATAATTAGGTACCGTGATCAATATGTGGCTGTCAACCTAACCAATCTAGTATGGTAAATCGAATCGCATATATGCCTTACCTTTTTAATTTACTCATATCTCCCAACATACAATGAATACGCACATGATTGTCTCAGGTACATAGCCTTTGGCTCTCACTACTTACTGCTTGTACAAGTCTTTGACAATTCATGAAATCTTAATATATATAAATCTCCTGTCACGATGTTTGTCCGCGATGGACTCCTAAACAACTTAACCGATTTTAAATTAAATTGACACACCGTGAGCAGTCTGGTCCAACTTAAGAGATAGGATAGCTTAGATCTTTAATTATATTCGCAATTTTATTTTATTGCAAATTATTTGTCTATAATTAATTGACAGTCACATGTTATATATATACTACTATACTCATTTAAGGCTTAGCGATACTGAATACTTTAAAAACAATATCAAACGCAGACGAAGTCGCGGGCAACAGCTAGTATACTATATATTTTGAGTTGTAAATAAAATTACATAACGGGATAGATGTCTTGCATGTGGTATATGTGCCCCAGACGTAGATATATATTATTGAAAAGGATAAGGCCCTTTGGAAGAATCAAAATAATTTTATTCGTATTATATATATAAAACAGTGACGAAAGGTTCTAGATGGTATTTCGTGTATTTTTGCTATAAAGTTCTCCAAAACTAATCATCAAATCTATTTTAACATTCGTCAAGGGAAAAATGCTCTTAAAACTAGTATATATAAAAGAATAGGAGGGAGTGCCCTTGGGGTATATTCCTTTGTATAAGGATGATGCATTACAAAACAAAGTTAAATACGTTAATTTTATACTAAAAATATAATTAATCATATACTACCCTTCATTCTTAAGTAAAAATTAAAAAAAAAATATAGCTGTTAACTCCAAAGTTATAGATATTAATATAATAAAAGTTTCCACGAAGTAAAATCTCGACATGTTGTCCATAACTGTCGCTAGCGCTCCTGCGCAAAACAGCATGCGACTTTTTTTGTGGTACTCATTGGGTAGACTAATAACTTATGTAAGGGAGGGGGAATTCGTAACATAAGCCATTATTGTATTTACGCGTCTTGTATTTCATAAAATTGCAATGAGGCATATATCCTGCTGAGGCATATATCCCGGACTTACCCTATTTATTCATCATCATGCATCCTCAGGCTTTATTCCAATGTTGTGCCCAGACCTCCCCTTTATAGGAGAAAGGCCTTTAGGTAAACTACCTTGCTGCTTAAATGCGGATTTATCATCCCGTTATAGGCCCACTACAGGGCACTGGTGTACTCTCAATAAGGGCTTAGACCCTAGTCAAGGTGCTGGCCAAGTGCGGATTATACACTTCACACGCCTTTGATAACGTTGTTTGTATGTAAACGCTAAGGCATGCAGGATTCTCCATGATGTTTTCCTGTACCGTTAGTTAGAGGTGCCAGGTCGAACTCGGTCTCCCCAAAAGGGAATCCGACGTCTTACACTAGGCTATCACCGCTTTGCATGCTTCGTATGCGGAATGTCGGTAATAAATTTTGCATAATTTAATCATTCACAATAAATGGCAGGTGTAAATCAAAAATAACAAGGTGTCTTTCATAAGGATGGCATGGCCTAGTTAAACAACTTTTATCTATATCTACTTATCTATGTCTATTTCAAAATAAGACGATTAGATAAAGAACACTGACCTGTCGCTACCTAGACCTACCTACGTATCTACGTAGCCGAAAAATATTGCTTAATTTAACAGGTGGAAATTTAACTGTTTTAATATTTTATAATACCTATCTACTTTACTACAGCTCAGCAGCTTTACGAAGGAAAATAAACTTCTTTTATTTATACTCGTATTATATTTATTTATACATATATATACACACACTCATTATAAATAAAGTATTCTATTCAGTTTTGTCCGGTTCACCTTGAGTAGGCTACACCTAGCTTCATGACCAGCCAAGAAGTTTCCCGGAACCTTCCTTGTCATCTTGGCATAAAATTTCCGATATGCCAATGAATGTGATTTGTATGACAATAGTAACAAATTAAATCAATGTTTGTATGAAGGCATTGTAAGTAGGTAGTTTAAAGATAAGAAGATTTGAATTCCGAAGTACCTAGTAAAGTTATGAAACTATTTGGTAGTACCTACTCCGCACCTTTTAAAGGAACATAAAAGCATGTGCTATATTATCTATGTTGACTTCCTCCGTCGTTGAAGATTAAGATCATAATATATTCGCGTTATTGTGCTGGAAGAATATGTTTATTTTAGGATTTTAAATAGATTATTGTATCGTACTGAAGTAGGCAGATATACAGATAGATAAGTTCTTTGTTACACAAAGTTAAAAGGAAATACAAGAAATAAAATTTAAATTGTAGTTAAACTGAATACTTAGGTACTTAATTTCCCAAAAGACATACAGCAACTGCTATATAGAATGCAAGTTAAATTATGTTTTAGCGACTAACAAATTTATAGATACATTAAAAAATAAAGAGCTATATGATTTTGTTTAGAAATAAATTATTAAGTTATACTTCACAGGAAATCAATGTCTTAACAATTATTTATTGTCAATCAACATCTCCTCAGGATGCTCCGGTTTCGGAGCGAAACGTGCGTGGAGGGTACATTGCGGAAGATTTGTTTGGTGTGGAGTATAAGGATTCAAGAAATAATAAATTACACCATACAGATTCTCCTGTTTTTCGCGGAGAATAGCAAATTAAGCTTAATTTTCATAATATATCATGGATTTCCGCAAAGTAACGCCTGCTTCTATCCAATATTTGGAAATCAATCTGTTTAACGCATACTAATATTATAAATGTGGAAGTGCGTTGGTTTGTTTCTTTGTCTTACCTATACGCCCTCACTTCGACCAATCGAGTTTATTTTTGGGATAGAGTTAGTTAAGAGGACAGATAGTAACATAGGCTACTTTTTATCCGGCAAACAAATGGTTTCTACGGGATTTGTAAAAAACCGTAATAAACGCGGACGACGAACGCGATTAACAACTACTTAGTTGGTTTTATAAGCGTTGTAACTTCCATCATATTTTCCTTGAGTGACGATCTATCTAAGAGTTATTTCTGTTGAGCCTGCATGCATAACAAAGAATAAAAGTTAGGTTTACAGAAGTTACCTATGTTTTGATTCGTAATGTTAATTCATTGTTAAAACAATGTGTCCAAAGAGACTCAGAGAGTAAGAAAAGTGTAGAAAATTATGAAGATAAATAATAAATTTGTAAAGGTCATCTTAGATAAGTTTGTTACATACTATGTCTTCATAGCATCTAAGGAAGAATATAAAGGTTTTTTGATGTAGTAATAGTATTATTAAGTAGTATTGGAATAGATTAGGGTAATCACATAGGGTAATCACAAATACAGCATAGGGTAAAGGGCTCAGGCAATTGATAGAGCTGCAATATTCTTGTATAAGAATTTAAAAAATGAATAAATAGTTTTGGTTACTGCCATTGATAAGGACTGAAGAATCTGATAAGATGAGTTTTGACGACATTAGATTACTAGCATGATTATTTGATGTGTAATATTGAATCAGGAACACAAAAAATACATCGAAGCGATAATAAAAGTAAAGTGTCGAAAGAGCGGAAAGGTAAAAGGACAACGACGTTAGTGGAAGGCCAAAAAGGCATGTACAACTAACGTTTAGAAAGCAAGAAGGGTATTTAGCCGGTAGGATCGCGGCACTATCCATAGGGATGTCCATGAAGATTTTCCGCTTCTAATTAAAAAAAAAAAATTTTTTTTATATTGAATTAAGGCCGCCAAGTCAGATCAACATAACTTAATGTCGATTTAATCAAATCTCGTAGCATAATTTGATCGACAAAACTTCACACATTCATGTATGCTCTACTGTGTTCTTTTGATACGTGTAAGTTAAAATTAGATGAGGTGAGGTAAAATAAAAAGGGTTAGCATTTCGGCGAAGCAATATTAAATTTCAAAGATGAAAAAGTCTTATCCTAAAGGATGAAAGCTCAAGTGCGATGAGTGTAGCTGTTAAGCTGTAAGTAACAAGAGCACCTTTTTTTAAAATTCTAGGGAAAGGTTCTTTCCAGGATAAAAAATATCCTATGATCATCTGCGGGCAAGCTTTGAATAAATGAGGCCAACGCGTAACCTCTGTCCAGACGTTTGGTTATGAACAATTAATATACACACCTTTATATCAGACTAGCGTACCCAGCCTGCTTCGCAGGGCTACATTTTGCTTTATATTATTTAAACAATAAACTTACATCATGAAATTTTTAATTTAAGTCTCATAATATATTAAATCATTTATTTCTCTCCGTATTCATTCTCTTCTATTCTCTTCTCGAGCGGGTGAAGATCATAATCTACACCCATGTACACCCAACAATAGAATATCATCATAGTAATTAAAGCTGTATTTGACAGTTCAAAAATAAGAGTGCTCCGATCATCACCAAACTTTACAGGATTACTCGCCAGATCAATACGGAGATTCCCTGAAAGTTTCATTGAAATCATGGAACATACCCACACACTTTCTCTTTTATATATATATAGATGGATAGATATACTGACATTATAGTGCATATGGTATGGATAGTTTTGCATATGGGACAGGTTAAGCCGTCTCTACCTCATTGACTGCACAATTGGACTTAGAATCGAGTTAATTATCTCTGATCATTTCACGTAAGCTGATTATGTAAGTAACAATTAGCGACTGTGAAGCCAGAATAGTTTCAATTCCGAATATTACGTAGACATTCTCTTGAAGACTAAATTATTAAATTTAAGTAGGTATTAATTATTAACTGATTGTCACAGCGCTGATTATACCTAGTAATTCAATAGGTAGGTACTTTAATTAAGTAACTTTAATAATTAAGACCGTTATTTCATAAACTAATTAATATTAAGTAGTTCATTTGTGTATGTAATGTACATGGAAATTAGTAAGGTATCTTTTAGAATCAAAATTCAAGTAGGTAAAATAAACATGACAAAAAAAAACTTATAGAAATCATAATTATTTGTGAGCAATACCTATTTCACATTGCACATGAAATTGTTAAAAAAAAATATGAATGTTTTCCGGTGTAGTTACAGGTAGGTACATACGCCATTTGTCCTTCAATAAATAATAAATTCAAAGTAAGTAATAAATCAATAAAAAAAAACTTTCAAATGGTTCGCTTTACTTAGCTAGCTAGCTACGTTTATATAATCTTCTGACGAACATTTATCGATTAATTAAAAAAAAGTATCATCATCCGGATTAATGCAATAAAATTAACATGCAAATAAATTTGAACGTAATAATAACTGTTTGTGTAAATAATAGTAATGTTAAGTTATTTATGCAATTAAATGCTTACAATATTATACACATATAAATTTTCTTTAACTTGGATATAATAAAAATAGATTTTGGAATTCATTCTTTTCTGTGGAGCCCACAGAATTAAAAACATACAGAATCCGCGTACACGACTTATTAGTCGTGTACACGGATTCTGTGTGTTCTTGTTGAAGCATCAAAAACCACTCCACTTTAGTAGTCTCCTCGAACAGAAGGTTACTTAGTCACTTCATTCATTTAGCAGTTGATAGTAATTATTTTACCTCAAATATTCTAAATGTTTACCATAAAATGAGGAAAATGGGATAAGTTTTTAAGCTATCAACATTCCGCGGATGTACAATGAGACAGCAATAATGGCTGAATGAGGATTCCGTATTTTCATAATTCTGTGTTATTTGTCATTGCATATCTAGAAAGGTCTATAGTGTTAATATTGGACATTGGAGATACAATGAACTGTCAATAATATATTTAATCTAATGGAATAATATGGGATGGCTGAGTTAATATAATGGTTAAGTAGATAATGCGTTTAATTATGTAGCAAATTAGCCTCTTTATGATTTTCCTACGAAGATTAGTTTTATCTACCAAAACTCCTTTTAGCAAGGAGATCTGTGCTCATGGCCTTAAGCTATAGGTAAGTTTCTATACGCTCTCAGGTTGTCCTATAAGCCAATAGCCAATTGTCTAATTGGCTCACCACTGTATAGTAATCGTTCATTTTATGTAGGTTATCACCAAGTTCTGCCAAACCTAAAATTTGAAGCCGGGGTCGACGGGGTCTATAAATAAATCCGCCCAAGGACCAATTTGGCTTTACTTAATTTAAATTTGATAACAAAGAAATTTGAAAATAAATTTTCCTTACACAATATTGGACCGATATACTTTAACGGGGCGGTTTGTGTCCAAAATTGACTATCAAAACATAAATTTAGAATTGGTTTCAAAGTGCTTTAAAGTAGCATCAATGCTTCCGCGTAAGTAGTCAGAGAAACTTCGAAATTATGAAGTTTAAAAGAGTATATAGAGCATAAATTGGGTTGTAGAGTCAAGATCTCATATTCCAAGGTACAAACGTGCAAATAATGCCATTGTAAGCAATTTATAACCGACTTTAACAAAATAAATATACTTATTTTAATTCTTTGAACAAATTATTCAGTGAACAATCGAATACGTGCAAGCATCAAATAACCGGCAACGGTGTGAAATTGCAGTAATAATTATTATTGAAGTACTTATTTACTTGCTGAATAAAATGAGAATATCGCGTATCGCTATGTTATATAGATTTAAATTGATTCCGTAGTCGGTGTAAAATACCTAACAAATACATCGAGTTCCTTAACAATTGCATAATATTATGTTACGTAACCATTAATAATGTTATCGTGTTATAATGTACATATATAAAGCAATACGGTTGAAGCTATATAGGTACTTGTGTAGCTTGTTACTGCGATAGCGGTTTCATTTTCCATTGCACAAATATTAATTTAACTCATCCTAAATCACCTACGTACAACAAGCGAAGATCTTTAGTGCTGAAACAGGCTTCGTTTTATGACGGAATATTAATTAACAAAACGCAGACTTAAATCATACTTAGGTTTACAAGTAGGTATATTAATACTGAAAGTACTAACGAAACTACTTAACCAAAATTACCGCAATAATCGGTGAACGGAATAAAAACTTTTAATTTGAAAAAAAAAACAACTGTTTTCAAAGACTGTCAAACTAAATTATTTACACATTTAATTGGATTTAAGAGAATTAAACACACACATGTAAATTATACATACAATAATAATGTAAAATATACATGTTGGGGTCCCAAGGTGCTGGAATGTCAGCCCCGAACTGGTAAGCGCGATTAAGCGCATTAAGCGCGTCGTAGGTAGCCGCTGGATCCAAGCGGCACAGAACCGTGGAATTTGGAACTCCCTACAAAAGACCCCTACTCCCTACATGTCCAGCAGTGGACGTCAATCGGTTATATCAACCGATATAACCGATTAACGTCCACTGCTGTTGATGTAAATTATAAAAACAAAGTAGTTGTTTTTCCCTTCTTCATGGGGAATAGGGTGGGATAGTCCTTACAGAGGACTGATCAGCTGTCTGGCAATGGCAGGCGTCCCCTCATTAAATAATACAGGCCCTACTTCCTTACTAATAAGATACGCATATTGTTTAAGAGCATTTATTTATTATTAATTGCCTGTTCTGATAAGTAGGTACGTTGTATTGTAACTGCAGTAAATAGTATAAAGGATGTCATTCTTATCTATGTATAACTTACTGACACACGAAAAAGCTTGTATCCGATATCAACTACCTTTAAGGATTTTCGCTCCTTTTGGTGTGTATGCCAAGATGGTCGTCATAAAACTGCAATAGGTATTCAAACGAGCTGTTACGAGATATCAAGAGGTAAAAAAAATAAGAAAGACAGCGCTTTTATAAGTGGTTGTAAAATATATTTTATAAATAAACGCTATCCTATTTCTTAAGACGACCATAGCTATATATTTAATATACGAATCCCTACGGTTTTCCCAACCTGTTATTATGAAATATGGATATCTTCAAATGAGAGGCATCTTCTAGGCAAGTCTGCTTCACGAAATAGGTACTGCATCATGGTGTACCATCAGCGGACCGATTCATTCACATTTCTAACAAATTACAAAAAAACTCCTAATTGAACAGCCATTAATAACCCATCCAATATTTTGTATGGAAATGACATGTGGCCACCAGATAGTAATCGTTAGAAAAGTTATAAAGGAAGCAGGTGCAATAATAACCATTGATTTAAATAAAATAAAAAATGCTTTGGCGCTTGGCAGATGTGAAACTTCGACACTACTTTACCACATCAACAGCAAATATTATTGGATATTATTACAGAAAAAAAAAAACTATTCTTAATATCATAAGACCAAAAAATAAAATAAATAAAATTAGACACGTCCCCATTATTTCAATCTGGTATCTAAAATTAGATGCGCCTACGCCAACAACCAATTTCATTTGAACCGCGCGTACATATCTTTCAAACAAAAAAAGAAATGAAGACACAAAGTGGGAGATCCCAGATGGAAATTTTTAATTTCTGAATTTTCTCTGGTCTTGCCTGGTAGGGTGCTTCTGCCGTGGCTAGTTACAACCCTAACGACAAAGACGTGCCCCTACGCGATTTAGCGCTCTGGTAGTAATATCGCGTAGAAACCAATTAGGGGTTTCATATTCCTACCCCTAACAGGCAACCCCGTTACCATCTTAGACTGCATCATCACTTTCCAGCTTGACTGCAATCCCACCTGGATTGCAGTCAAGCTAGTAGTGGAATAATAAAAATTTCCACTCGTCAACACTTGAAGCAGGATATACACTTTAGAGGTTCAGTTATTATTTAATCAAACAGTTGCAACTGGCAGGCAATATCACGCCACGTTCACGCTACTACCTACCTATTCAAGTGTCAGAAGTAGGTAGCTATATCAGGATCAATCTTGAACGTTCTGTGCATCACGAATTATCCTATCAAAGTAATGTAGGTCTCTTGAGTACCAATGAGAAAACTTCCGTTCCGTACTAGGACGTACGCAGTTGGACGAAAATGTATTGAAAATATACATTTTCGTCCAACTATATAGATATATAGATAATTTCTCCGAACATACTTTTTCAGACTTTTTCCGAACAGTTCCACTTGGCTCTCCTCATTTACGTTCTTGTTTCCTAGATATATAATCGCTTTTAAATATACAAAAAATCTCTGCTCATCATCGCTTGAACCGATTGACGTAGGCACAGAGAACATGGAGTTCCACAATCCGCGTACCTGGGCTGTTTGCTTCCAGTAGCTTTCAGGGACTTGTTAAATATAGTCTGTCCAAATCGTTGGGGCTGACCAATACCTCAATTAAATTCATTCTTATTATAAATTACGAGTATGTTTAGGTGGGTCTACCAAAGCTACGTTTTTCGGTTTTTAGTTAGCTACATAAGATTCACTGTCGTTTATTTATGTAGCAGAGAGAAGTTACAAAAACGCATTAGTAGTACCTACTTACAAACAAAATATCGAATATTCTGAAATTAAGAACGAGGTATTACTAGGTACCTCCATTTACCAGTACAGCCTGAATAGAGTTAATACTTAATGCATGAATGGTGCGGCAATATTTGTTTGGTCGAATCAATAAGTAATATGGAGCACCGAAGCCTTTGAAGCCGCCATTACCAAAGGCAATGTAAATATTTCGTCCATTCGGACTATATTTATAACGTTGATTAAATTCAACATTTATTTCCATTAATTAATTTGGATTTTCAGTTACTCTCAACTAATTTGATTAAATAAGCCGCTTTTCCAATATGAGCTATATTGGAGAAGCGACCTTATTGTTGTGTTAATGCTTGAAGCTTAGCTCTGAAACCAGCCAGATGAAAGGATGACAACCGGTCTTTAACATTCAAAATGGATTATACTTAGGTACCTGTAATGACATTCATCGCAATTTTTTTTACTTATCAAAGAGATGACAGGTCTCGTGGCGTACACGGGGCAGTGCCCCAGGGCCCCGAGGTTAAGGGGCCGCCCAGCAACCATGAAAGACGTTTAGAAAAACATATATGTAGTTGAATAAAGACTTTAGAATTTTTTAATTTTCGAGACAACGAACTTCGAACGGCTTGAACTGATTCTTTTTAAATAGGTTAGCAACGTTAACGTATTTCATCATTATCATTAGGTACGTTATTAGCCATAATCCCTAAAGATGGGCAAAAACCTGCTCTCCGAGTCACGGGGTAGAGACCGCCAATTCCCTTACTCTGGGTTGGTACTCGGATTTTTTACAGTAAAACCATGAAGTTTTAAATACTTAGTTAAGTTTAATTTTGACCTCGGGTCACTTGATTACATGGCTACCAAAGCTAAGCCACTGGTTGGAAACCGCCGGAAAAGAGAGAAATGGCAGAAGAACGAGCAACAATCTGTACATTTTGTGTTAATCAAAAGTTCAATTTTGGTAGCAAGAGTGGTAACAATATTTTAATCGGATCTTCTCTTAAAACAGTAATAATTTAATATTCTTGACGTCATGTTTCAAAATTATAATCCTTTTTATATGGACAGCATTATATAAAGCTGTCATTTTTAAAACTATATTGCTTTACGCGATGGTTTAATACAGTGCAACCAGTTTTATAACTTTAAAAATAAGTCGCAAACTCGGATAGAATTACACACCTTCTCATGACGGCGTTAATTGCGATACCGCGTCAAACTAAGCATTTACACGCTCGTTTTATTATAAATTAAATTATTAAGTAAGAAAGTTTTATTACCGACCAGATATCATTTAAGCAGGCTCATTTATTTAGCAGATAAAGACGTACAGACAAGCGGTTTTGCGTTCTGGTATAAAGACGCGTAGAAACCGATTCGATGTATAGGTTTATTTATATACCAACATCGCTCTACCGTCTTAAGACTCATCATTTACCATCAGTTAGATTGCAGTCAATCTCAAGTAAAAATCTCTCTTTTAGTGGAAAAGAAAAATTCATAATTAATGTCTCGAGTTTTGTATTTATTTCGTAGCGTTTACAGATTTCTAACTAGGTTCAAACAGTTAAATTTAGTTTTTGAACTATAGCTCAATAGACCGAAATAAGTTATGAAAATCTGTATAAGGGTCAACCCATTCAAAGGCGGTTAAAAATGTGTATGAATGTCTTTTGTTCTTGTTTCTTAATATTTAATAGGTCTTCCTTCAGTTGCGCTCCTCATGTCTGAGGGTTAAAAGCCTTACATCCAATTTCCAAAAAAAAAAACAGAACCCGTATAAGATCATTTCGGTATAACTCATTCCGTAGCTTGTTGAAAATTACTGTAGGTAGCCTAGTAGGTCAGTACCTACATCATTCCATTAGCGCTAAACCGGCGTTAATCCAATTTAAACCTGATGTGCAGCTAGTACGTAACTACCTAACATTTGTAGGTATCTTCGTAAAATCGGTTATCAAAAGGTTCGGCAAGTGTGTTTGTAACGTTGTCCACACGTCGCAGACCAATTTCCAGAAGTTAAAAGAACATACAGGTGTTACTTTGATTTGTAAAACCAGGTTTGCATAATGTACATTTTACGCTTTATCCTTTGGTTCGGTGTTTAACATCCGACCAAAGTGACAAGCAGGGGTTGCTTGTCACTTTAATAAATATATGCAATAATCTATCAAATCCGACTGGTATATAGTTACTACGTAATTCTATATGTTAATGCATTCAAACATACCTGCATAACTATAATAAACTCCAGCTTTATAATACTCCTGATATATAACTGGCCTTTTGGCTTAGTGGTAAGCATGTTCGATTACAGATCACAAGGTATCAAGTACCTACCTGACTAAACAAAAATTGTTAGACAATTATGTTTTCAGTCAAGAAATTCGCAGTACCAGCTATATGTATTATAGTGTTTTTATAGTGACTATAAAAACGCGCTATGCCATCATCATCGTCATCATTATCAACCCATCAAGGGCCCACTACAGGATTGTGGATACGTTTCCTCTCAGAATGGGAAGGGTATGGATATAAGGTTTCCTTGCGATGTTGGTAGTCCTACACAGTTAAAGCACTTATTATTATTAAAAAAAACCATCATTATAAATTCATATAGTTCAGTATAGTTGTAGTTGACTTTACCGCCGATTTGGAAAGCCGATTCTTCCGTAAAGAGCCGGCAAGAAAGTACTTATTTAGAATCGTTTTTCTATCTTGCGAGAGATGAGAGCGGAGCGCCAGTTCACAACTGGTCATAGCTCCGAAAAGTTTCAGTTAACCAGGAATTCTAAAAACTAATGAACCTGCAAAACAGATGAAACTCTATAATTTCGTTTTCCTCTTAATGACGCATTCATTTTGAAGTAAATATTCCCGGTAGCTTTTTCACAAAATATCTACGTTCTAAGTGTCTAACGTAATAGATTTTTTTAATACAAGTTAGCCTTCGACTGCAATTTCATCCCGTAGCAAGTAATTTGTTTTATTTATTGATAGATTTAGATGCACAAGTGTCCTTATATTTGATTTCTCGCTAAACTGGACAGCCTGTTGGTTGGCGACTTGGCGCTCTTATCCTAAAAATTTAACCCAATGCATTTAAACAATAAAAAAAACAAGTTAAACGGTTAAAAAATATGTGAACTCAAAAAGATGTATATTACTAATTACAAACTGGCAGTCAGTGAACAAGCCCTTAAGAAAATCTCAGTTCAATTTATTTTCAAGAGCTCCTTCACCTTGCTCCCCTCTCTAAGCCGTTCGTTTCTAATGCTACGAATTTATTTATGGAACCTTAAAACAATCCAGTCTTTTACCATAATAATAAGCCACTTTTGGTTATACCAACGCCATGCTATGCCATCTCATCTTGTCTCTTCCTTATACTCTAGGTGGAATCGAGTAATCTCGGTATCCGAGCGAATCTAGTTAGGCCAACGCAACCTTTTTTCTTCGACTTACACTGGAAGTCCACTAGTTTTCGAGATTATCTGCATCTTTGCTGGCAATGGATGCCCGAAAAACTCTAGAATTCGACTGAGGCAGTATCATGATGGTGTTGTGACGTTAAAATGACCACGGTAAAAGAAATACCTTCTAAATACGTGGCTATTTTGTGGTGGGGCGGGCATTATTCCAGCTACATGCCGCATACTTCCATAATAATTAGCCAATATACCAAGAGTGGCTATTTATTAGTATAAAACCTGGATTGTTTTATCAAGATAAATAAATAAAATAAATTGTTTTATGGTTCCTAAAATGTTTAACAGCATATAGTAACCTTATCTTCCTAATATGTGTAGTATTTTCTTTTGAAGTTACAATTGTTTTGAATTTATCGGAATAATAATTATCTTTAGCTAAAATTAATGATAAATGTAATAATAATGTAACCTGTTATATTAAAAGTTAAAACCAACAACTCTAGTCGGTTTCTCCGCGGCATCGTACCGGAACGATAAAACGCTTAGCGGTATGTTTCCGTCGGTATGGTGGTAACAAGCCACGGCTGAAACCTCCTACGAGAGATAATTCGGAAACCCGAGACCTCCTCTTTATAAGACCACAGTGCTCACCAATGGAGGTCGTCAAAATATAATATCTAGGATATCCAGAATGTCACGAAGAACATTCTCGTGGTAGACAATTACGGAACATTTTCATTTCTAATTAACGAACCAAATATATTTTGAATAAAGCGTGAAGCATCACAATCGACTCTTAAATACTTCGCTCAGCTTATCACGCCTCGATTTTTTTCCAGTCCAAATCAAATGATTATACAAGCGAAAGTAGGCAGGTAGTACAGATACACTTTCTTTTTTTTACCGATACGGTAAAGTGAAAAATATGTGTTTTGGATTGATTTTTTTTGTTCACTATAAGTAAGCACGAGATGGTTCAGTTTAAGAGGGTGGCGGGCTAACCTGTTAGGGAGCATGGCAGTAACATTTAACCCATATTCCTAATCGTTTTCTACGCGACATCGTACCGGAACGCTAATCGCTTAGCGGCACGTCTTTGTAGGTAAGGTGGTGAAAATCCACGGCAGACGCCTCCCACAAGACAAGACCAGAGAAAATTCTGAAAATATAAATTTATTATTCTCTCGTAGAAACAGCTGATTACAAAAAGTCAAAAATCGGCGTTTTATTTATATGGTAGCTAAAATACTAAGTTAACGTAAATTTTGCGTTTTAATACAAAAAACAAGGACAGTCAAACTGTATTTTAATCACCCCGATGTATGTTATGCAACGGATCGCGAGGTCTTAGATTCGCTTCTCGAATAGCGCCAATTACTGTTAGGTACCATATCTGAGGTCTGTCCTCTTGTCTCATAGGAAAGAGGGATTTAGAGCACTTATTAGTGAGCCCTATACTGTGGGACTACAAGTAATTAAATAACATAACACTGCAGCTCCTCTGGTTGCCATTTACCTTAAAAATATCTAAAAACCTGCTCTGGGTGGATTAAATTATAATCAAAATCATTAGAGCTCGTGCCGAGTACAGTTACAGTTTTACTCAATACGGTTCTAGAATAATTGTAAGACATTGATTTTTGTCAAAATAAGTTTGGTAGTTTTTGCTTGAAATAATAACAAAAATCCACCTATCCCTCCATCCATACAAACTTTTCTATTTATAACATTACTAGTATATATCTATATAAACAAGAATATACATATGTGTACACTATACATGTACAAAATGTACGATGATGTACGATGCACAATACATGTACAATATGATTCGGTCACTTTAGCGTTCGCGTTACGATGACAAAGACAAACGGACAGACAAACTAACTAAGAGGTCAAACTCCATAATCCATACCGCATTTTTTGCGCCGGATAGCGGCAAAAACGAGTTTCGAGTGATTTTTATATAATAGGCGCGGTGAAGTTGAAAATTCTGATATCCTTTTAAAGAAGTTGCTTCGTCTAACAAGTTGGAAGCCCAGACATATCCATACTTCCATATAAATAATATAAATGTAAAAGTTTGTTTTCTGCAGCGACTGCACTGGTATTGATAAAAATGTGTTACTGTATGTTTGCTTACTATAGATGAACAAAGAACACTTTTTATTCCGTAAAATTAATCGGGCCATACTCGCACGGAATTTAAAAGAATTTCTTTATTAGGTACTTATACTATTGTAAAAATGTATTACCAACGTGAAAGTATAGAGGTACTAAGATAGAAGATAATGAAGAGATTTTTTTGATTGTTTGTTTGTACCGAATAGGCTTCGAAAGTAACGATTCGAAGCATTTATTCGCGAAAAGAATGCTAATCTATCACGAAGTAAGAAAAGCCACAATTTCGTTTCAAAAAGATTGGTGATACTCGAGAAAATTGCAATCATGAATAAATAAATAAATAAATATACTACGACAATACACACATCGCCATCTAGCCCCAAAGTAAGCGTAGCTTGTGTTATGGGTACTAAGATAACTAATGAATATTTTTATGAATAACATACATAAATACTTAGAATATAAACACCCAGACACTGAAAAACATTCGTACTCATCACACAAACATTTTCCAGTAGTGGGAATCGAACCCACCTCATGTAACCGAATGTAGCAAATATAATACATTGATGATACATATAAATATATGTACATATGATAAAAATTGCCAATAGCCAATAGAAACAATAGGTAGTGGGTAACATTAATATCGCAGTATTTATTCTTATTCAAATGAATATATAGTTTTATCATCAACGGTATATACATAAATCTATAGCAGTCAAATATTTTTTTAATTCATTCCAATCTAACATATTTGAATTTAGAAGTTATCGCGTGTTTAAAAAGTTTAAAGACTAAACAAATTAGTAATCATCAGAGATACACTTAATTGAAAAAGTTGTTTTTTAAAACTACTCCCGATTTTAAAAATAATAACTTTAATATATCTGTGGAACTAAAGCTAAATTGAATGCCACCTTTCTGCAACGCAAACTTTTCCTTCGGGATGCTTAAAAACAATAACTAACGTGGACAAAGTCACGGGCAACAGCTAGTTGTTTAATAAAGCCGCGCAATTCAAATCGAATTTATTGCTGACGTTTGAGGAAGCTTTGTATGATACTACGATCGCACATTTCAATTTCAACTAACTTCAGCAACTGCATATTCCCATTTTATGCACGAAAGGCCGAAATATGATATAATATTATGTGAAGTGGAATTCGGTTTAAATACCATGTATGTACACTTTGGTATCGGTACCTGACTTTTCTAATAGAATACTTACTGTTGGGAATGTTATAAATACTTTATTTTGAGATTTATTTATATTAATTTTTTGTAATAAATTCTTAGTTTAATAATTACAAATAGAACTTAAATGAATATAGCTGGTTAATAACAATAAAATATTTTCAATTAGGCCTAATTTATCTGTATGTCTGTATATTTGTAGTGAGTGTAACATCTGTTTTGGCTCTACTTATCTACCGAGAAGAAGCCGGCAACAAACTCAGCAGTTGATCCTTTTGTTTTTTTTAAACATTTTAACAATTCTACGTCACCAGAAATGTAAGTGGAGCCGACTGCTTCAAATCAACATTAAATTCATCAATTGCGTAGTACGCTGCTTGCAAATATAACTTCCGTGTTAGACATAAATATTTTTATTCTAGTATAAAGTTCCAGGGGGAGAGAGATATTCAATTGAAATTCGTAAATTCAAAATTCATTCATTTCAAGTAGGCCTAGTTTATAAGCGCTTTTGAAACGTCAAGTCAGTCTGTTTGTGGTGACTCTACCGCCGGTTTGGAAGACAGATTCCACTGAAAAGAGCCGGCAAGAAGCTCAGCAGATTGCTCTTTTCCAACTTCATGTTAAAGTAAACAATTTTTCTGTTTTTTGAGAGATGAGAGCGGGGTGGCCTACTTCCAAGCAGCTTTGTCGTAAAGGAATTCATCAATCGTGTAGCAACCACGATTGGTCAAATGTGTTAGTTTGATTAACCAGAGTTTGAAATAGTAAAAATAAAGTATACTTATGAAGTTATGACTTACATTACGCACACTACAGAAAATCAGGACCAAGTGTGTTCCAGTGCTGGTGCTATCTGAACTCCATAACCGGTTAGGGTTGAAGTTTAACCAGTAGCACGGGTTTATAATAATTATAGGCCACATGTTGTCCACATAGGGTCAGTGATTAATATCAGATACTATTAATAACTGGCTCTACCTACTGAAGTATTCGTCTGTATGCTCACTCTGCTGTTAATCTTTATATGTATCCCTGGTACTTACTAGGTATTGCCCGTGTTCATTACTGTTTTTTTACATTTATCCCGTTGAAAATGTTTGTTTTCCTGGAATAATTAGAAGCCTACGTTAAGCCTTACTATTTTTTTTTCGGTGTAATGTCACTTTACAGAAATAATGATTCATTAATTTGTTTGTATGAAGCATTAATTCATAATGCTGTATACTAATTTAGTTTTTTGGAGGAAGAAAAAAGTATAAGGTAACTTAGCAGTTTTGGGCAGTTAAAGTATGCTGCATATCTTTCCATAGCGACAGAGCAATATTTTTTTATAAGGTGATAATACGTATAGTACTGCGCTTTAGATTTATCCTATAGGAATATTTATCACGGATAATAATGTGAACTATCACGACAATTTGTAGCTCAGTATCTGCTTGGAAGAAGGACGAATCAGCAAACCAACGAATACACTTTTCATAGTAATATTATCATCATATCAACCCATTACGTTCATCATACCGGCCCACTACAGGGCACGGGTCTCCACCCACAATGAGGTTAACTCTCAGACAGGTTTCATCACGATGTTTTCCTTACCAATGAAGCAAGTGATATTTTAAATGCTTAAAACGCACATAACTTAGGAAAGTTAGAGGTCCGTGTTGGGAGGCAAACTCAGCCCTTAAAAAGTCGAAGTCTACTGATATTAGTAGAAGCCCAGAGGGCAGGACTAGGAAGTATAAATAATCCAGACTAGACGTCAAAGATGGTTATAAAATTCGCTCAAAAGATCAAAAGTTACAAAATATCATCTTTCAATATTGACAGACATTTCACCATTACAAAGTCTTCCTATCGAGGAGTTTGGCCTACATACATAACCTAACCTAACACTTCGTAAAGTGCTAATTGCGCCTCATTGAAAACATTTTAAATATCTGCAAATACGTAGTATTTTTGTAGAATGATCATAATATTATTGCTTCTAGTTATAACAAAGCAAGTACAAACAGATTGTTGAAACGCTTTAATTGAATCTCACGTTATACTTATCTATATGTCCAGTTCATTTTCCGAACAGTTATGGTAAAAAATTTATAAGAAATTGTCAAAGGTTTTATTTTATATTGAGTATCTAAGTAAAAGATAAAAAAAAAACTAACAAGTTTTATAAATTTAAAGTTTCTGAACAAACAACAACAAACAAGAACAAACTTTCTATCAAAAAGCTTTTAAGTTTTTAAGTTTATTGAGAGAAAGTTTGTTCGTTCTCACTTTTGTAAGACTTACTAAGCAAGAGCCTAGCCGCCTTAAATTTGAGCGCGACAAACTGCGCTACTCTTGACAACCGTTCACATTAAAGCCGGCGATAGACTTTAGTTAAAAAATTCACCAAAAAAAACTGCCCGTTTCCGCTATTTTTAGAAACCTGTCTAACAAGTCCAGGCCCGTCTGGAATAGCCGACTACCAAATAGCATTTGGAGGTGAAACGTGTCAGAGGGAGACGAAGTGATGGGCCCAAGAAGGGTAAAGAAGGATAGGTGATTGGCTAAATTCTTGCATGTCAATATATTGTGGTCGGCCAGCGGCGTATGCCCCGCTGGCGAAATGCGAACAGTTACCTATAGAAATTAATAAATTAATTATTATATTAGTAAGTAAGCACCAACTGGGCAATCCTTATGTTTCTATAAGAGGTGTCTAAAAATGTATCGTTCACGATTTTATTATAGTTGCCTCAAAGATGAAGAGAAATATGGATTAATAAAAACGGAAACATAATTTGTTAATGAATGATACGCTAAATAATGCAAAATAGTAAATATTTTGCATTCGAATATGATTAATCTGTTAATGAATGAACATGCAATTCTAACGATGATTTATTCTATTGGAATTTCTATTTATCTGAGATCATTTGAAAACAAATTCTAATAAGCTCGCTAATACATAATTTTAATAATAATTTATTTGGGATATCGTTACTTTATCGTATATCGTAACTTTATCTGGTTTTACAATTACCTGTTAATATAATTGTAATGACAAATAGCAGTTACTAAACTATGTATTTTCTTTTTCTTTGTCATATTAACGATGAACCTGCCTTAAACTAGTGAGACTAAAAAAAAGTGTCATATTAAATCAATGTCTAAAACCACTGATTTTATATTTTACTAAAAATAAACAAGAAATACGTAGTCAATGGTGCCATAAGGCAAAGTTAATTTATGATGATGTGTATTTTCATACTAGATTCCAAATACTTAAAGGAACTTCTCCTTTAAGTATTTCTTATTCGATACTTGTTTGTTAAGTAAAAAGATGAAAATAGAAAATATATCGCATTACTACAATGAACTTTGCTTTATATTATTTCGAAATCCTATCAACTTTATTTTGCATCAGTTACATTCGAGTGAATAAATAACAAATGCTGAAATAATGATTTTTACAGATTACCTTCACACCTTGTGTAGGACTAGATAGGTCTTTCATTGTAATTCTGAATAGCAAACCGCAAGTAGGTATTACCCTAACCTCTGCATTTCTACGACCTAAATCATAAGTTTCTTTATTTTTTCATAATAAAGTCCCACTTGAGGTTCAGCGAGAAAAAACCAGACCAGAAAACGTTTTTGTCCCCGGGGAGAGGATGATAATTTTTTATCTCCCACAGCTTCATCAACTCTCTGAGTATTGGCGCCCTCATTGAATTAAGAACATATAGAATTGTACGCAGTGCATTATATCCAAAAACAGTGTAAACGCTCCGGAACTCGTTTTACACTCACTCACTTTACACCCGCGGAATGTTGCGTCACAATTTTTTTACAATTTTCCCATTTTATGGTGAATGCTTAGAACATTAGAAGTAAAATAATTACTGTCAACTGCTAAATAGTATGAAGTGAGTAACCGTTTGTTTATTGAAACCATTGTTTTTTTTATGCTACAATATTAGTCGTATACACAGTTTCTGAACGTTCTTAATTCCCTGGGCGGACGGGTCGAAATAATATCCAAATACTATACGTGTAATAATAAATGAAACCTGCATGCCTGAGAGTTCGCCATAATGTTCTTAAAGGTGTGTGCAGTCCACCAAACCGCATGGGACCAGAGTGGTGGACTCCCTAGTCCCTCTCATTGTTCACCTTCCACACCGTGCCCTGTAGTGGGCCGGTAATGGGTTGATATAGAGATGAATAATAAAAGGGGGATAAACTTCCCCTATTCCCTGTTGCCGCGCTTTGACAGGTAGACACGTTAATTAATTTTACCCCTTGTTGTGTAGGGGAATTAAACCCCGCGTGTGCCTATGCTATCCGTACTTTAGTGATAATTATGCCGAAACTAACTCATCGTCTGAGGCTAAGAGCGAGACACTGGATATAGCCAGTTTCCTAACTACAGGATAAGAACTCCTTCCATCAGCCCATTATCGGCCCACTACAGAGCACAGGTCTCCTTCCACAGTGAGTAGGAGGGTCAGGCTGTAGTCACCACGCTGGCCCAATACGGTATGGATTGGTGGACTCCACACACCTTAGATGACATTGTGTAGAACTCTCAGGCATGCCGGTTCGTCCACCGTTGAAGCAAGTGATATTTAAACTTATAAAAACACACACACATAACTTAGAAAAGTTAGTTGGAGGTGCGTGCTGGGATTCGAGCTCGGCCCCTCGAAAGTGAAGTCTAGCTCCTACCCAATCCGCTATAACAGCTTTATAATAATATACCTAATATAATACTTTTTAGGCCCGAAAATCAAACCATAGGTCAACAAAGACAGTAGGTATGACCTATGCGTCTCGTTGACCTAGTTCAGTATTATTTATCATCGAGTTAGATACCTAACGCTAACATAGTGAGATGAGTAATAACCCACCGTTAATCTGATGGTTAAACAGAATCCATCTTGGTTTATCGGTCAAAACAAAAACACCTGTTGCCAATTCGCCCCACCGATAGCCACGCTGTTCGGCAATGCCAAAAAATGTCCGTTCACCGACGCCGCCAACTTTCACGCCCGTGAAAAAATGTAACCTTTCTAACAACTAACAAGTTAGCCTGTGCAACTATTGTGTCGCAACCGGCAACAACAACTGAGTCGATTTCTAATGACATGACATGGACTTCCACGGCTACACGACTGGCAGCGCTCAAATAATTTTACAAACATTTTTACTTAAAGCCTTGTTTACTTAAAGACTTACTACATTACATTTTTACTTAAAGACTTGTTTTATACTAATACCTTAGTACTGTACCTAAGTAACTCGTGGTGTATTTAGTTTGTACACTTCACTTTGTTACTTTTATTATAATTGCGTCAGATTTATTTTATATTTGTTTTATAAATATAACCTAAAATAAACTAATTAAAAATAAATAAAATCTAAAACGTCTTCGAAACCACCGCAGAGATGCACAGTTCCTAAGATGCTGGCAGCATTGCCCCTTTGGATGACCAAACTAATTCGTTGGCCAAGGTAACTGCCCGCTCTAGGATATTTTATATTCGATTACAAAACAATAATCTGGCTGCAATCTTACCTGGTGGTCAGAGATGATGCAGTCTTAAGACGGGAGCGGGCCAACCTTTTAGGGGTATAACAGTTATATTTAACCGTCACCACTAATCGGATACCCCCGATACATGGCAGTGCACGTTTAATCTCATACCAACTATATTACGGTTATTATAATCACTAACTGATACCTAAAACCTAGCATATAGGCAGAAATATATAATATAAAACGGCATGGAGACAGTAATAATATTCCCCGAATACAAGGGTGAAATTAACTAAATGCAATAAATAAATATGTTACGACAATACACACATCGCTATCTAGCCCCAAAGTAAGCGTTGCTTTTTTATGTGTACTAAGATAACTGATGAATAATTTATAAATAATATACATAAATACTTATAGTATACAGATAAACACCCAGACCTGAAAAACATTCATTTTCATATCACCAAAAAGTTCCAGTTTGGACTACTAATACCTTGTGGGGCAGGAAAGAACATAAAACCACTAATTATGTAATTAATAAATATCCTTGCCAAAAAATCTGAAATCATTTCGGGAGATTGAAAAGATTTCAGAATTCCGGAAAATATTTACCTACTAACAAAATGGTACACAAGTAACGACAAATAAACACCAGCTATTATGTATGTTTTCTTTTCCTTGTAGGTAGGTAGAGTATAATGAGCACCTAACCCATTTTCCTTATTATGGAGTAAAGGAAATTGATACTAAATCTTTAGAAACCGACCGCCCGTCGACTCCCCAACGACGGTCTCCAAAATTATCCAAATTAAATAAATACTTTTGCTTGAATATTCACCTGCTGTGTAATGAACGGGAACAATGATGCTAATAATTCTGAAATTCAGTTAATGATGTAGCAAACGAGGAAAATAACTGAATACGCCGGCAACGATGTTGAATAGAGGTACTTAACTAAATAGGAAAACGATTCATCGGATCAATAGAAAATATGTTGCCCTTAGCGACTAACAACCTACTGTGGCATTGGCATTCATATACTTGTACTTTAATACAGATAAAGTCGGTTTCTTCTAAACTGATGGCAATCAAGATACTATTGAAAGCCGAATCTCATGAATGTAAGTGCGGACATTATTTGTGCTAAGTAGTTAGGATGATTATTTACAAAAATTACTTACTTACGTATATTATCATTATTTATAAGATTTTCTTATGATTTATTTATTGACAGAAATGTCTATGAGAATTGACGATGGTCTTAACACTTAATCATTCCAACCTTTCTACAATGACTTCCAACCTGAAACCAGCTATAAGGAACCTTCTTGTGTCTAGGAACAGAATATCGATAGTTATACAGAGGTTCGACGAAGCCATCTAGACATAGCAATTGTGCAGAACGTCGGCGCAAGATAAAACCTAACTGGCATCAGTAGTAAGGGAACTACGTAGTCTTTATACACTGACCCGACGCTCTTCAGACGTATTCAGCATTTATGTTACTGGTCGTTTTAAGATTTACAAGAATACTGCTGGATACATACCTACGTCGTGTCAAATAGGAGAAAGGGGTCCCTATAACTTTTCATCACCCAACCCTACACAAATACCATGCGGTTTGGGGACTTAGATAATGAGCTCCGACCCTTCGGTTAAGATGTTATTGATATTGTCACCAAATTGGGCTTTTAATCATGAACTTGTTCGCGGCGCGAGTTTAATCAAACGAATTTACACGTGAGTCCACTATACTACTATTATTCTACTACTATTCTACTACTATTCTATTTAATGGCGTGCACTTAATACACGCACAAAAGCACTGCCTACCCTAAAATTGATATATAGCTGCAATTTTCCTGCTGTATGCATACCCTGGTACCCAGTGCACGCCACTGATTCTATTCTTTGTAATACTCATCACAGTATGTAATTGTAATGAGTATTATAAATTTCATATTAGATATGATGATAGATTATTAGATTATAGATAGATAGATTTCATATAGATTTAAGCTGTATAATTACCTCTTAGTAGTCTAGAAAACCTAAATATAAAGCCAGTGGCTTGTTGGTAGTAAATGGCACGGTAAGAATGGTAGAGAAGTAGGTGTAACATGGAATGCATTGCGTTGGATTGGGATAAACTATCCTAGGGAGTGTGATAGTCATCATGATCATCATCCGTTACCGGCACATATTACTCAGGTGACCGAAGTTCGGACGCGCTGGCCACGTGCGGATTGGTGGACTTTGGCACAAGCCTTTGAGAACATTATGGAGATCTCGCAGACATGCAGGAATCCACACGATGTTATCCTTCACCGTTGAAGCAAGTGATCTATTCTTATAACTTATTATTATTAATATTTTAAAGATGAAAGGTTTTTAAAATTTGTTTGTTAGTATGTTTGGTACAAACTAACAAACTTATTTTTTTGTACCTTATAGGCTCCGAAAGTACTGGATCGTTTATAACCATTTCTTCGCTAAAAGAAAGCTAAACTACCATGAAGTAACATAGGCTATAATTTGTATTCAAAAAAATTGGAGATCGATAAGAAAATTGCAAAAAAGTAACCCAAACTAAACAAAACAACATTAAAAAGTTCTTTTTAAAAACTACACCCGATTTTTTACAAGAATACACAACTTTAAAATATGCTTTACTTAATAACGCACATAACCTTGAATGTTAGAAGTGCGTGACGAGGATCTAACTCGGTCTCCCAGAAAGGAGGCCTGAAATCCTAACCACTACTTAGGATTTGAACGCTTACTACTCATACAGTTAGATAAATTAAGTACTAAAAATTTAAGCTCTTAATATTTGAGTTAGACGAGAGATGACAATAGAAAAGCTTTAAGGGGCTAGATTCAGATTCAACGTCAAGTCTGTTTGTAGTGACTCTACCACCGGTTCGAAAGGCAGATTCCACTGAGAAGAGCCGGCAAGAAACTCAGCAGATTGCTCTTTTTCAACATCATTTTAAAGTTTAACAATCTTTAGAATTTTTCTGTTTTGTGAGAGATGAGATCAGAGTGGCCTGTTTCCAAGCAGCCTTGTCCTTTAGGAATTCATCAATCTTGAACCACGATTTTTTAAATGTGTTTTAATATATTGTTTAAACTTAGGTAAAGGTAGAGAGGAGAAGACTACGTTATAGAAAATAATAGTGTTTCTGTGAAAAATGGGAGTTACGCGGACCCTCAGGCCTGAACGAAAAGAGAGTGCCCAGTAGGTACTTCAAGTGTCGCGGAATCTAAAGTGTGTGTCATATTACGTACGTGTTTTGGTACCTTGTATATTTCTTGGCACACCACGGTTATATTTGATTTAACTCAACACGTGTGGTGCGAGGTTGCGCGATGCGGTATGGTTTGTATATAGGACTAGCGGACGCGCGCGACTTCGTCCGCGAATGAGTCGATTTAAAAAATAGTCGTATGTTGTCACGGAGTGTTTTATAGAACTTTACACACACGTGTAATTGAAGGCACCAAATTCAAATAATTATGTGCCTAACACCAATTTCTGAATCCTGCCACGTACGAATACTAGCCGGGATGACACACTGAAGTTGTTTGGCAACACGGCGTAAATCTTAATTGCCTTCTCTGCGAATTTCACATGAACCTCGATTCATTCTGATAAATTCGGCTCTATATATAAGTTAAGATCAGTCTATACATTTTTGTACGTATATTCAATACACAGTATTGAATTTTCAAACATAAGTTACGACAAATCATTTCTAATTATAAAAAGCACATTCTATTTTAGTCTTGTTGTTAATTGAGTAAGTAACAATAAGCGAAATTAAAAGAACAGTTAAAAAAGTTTTTGTATGGTATTAGCAATCTCTCTGATGTGAAGCAAGAACTTTTTGTTTCGCTTCGTTTGTAAACGAACGACGCCCCACTGTTGCTATGCGAACTCTTTATCCTGTTTTTGCTTATTGCAGTAGTTACGTAGCGGTACAAGGAAGTTGATACCTACAAAAATTTGACAATACGGTGCAGTGGTGTAATAAATTCGAGATGGCATGCCCAGTTGTGTTAGTCCAAATAAAGGATACAAATTGCGTTACTTACAAACGTTACATTTATTGTTTAACAATATTTTTTTTAAACTATGTAGTTATTTTTTTTTTAATCTTGTCGCCAGACCCTATTGCTGTTTAACAACTTTTTTATGACTTTATGCTACATAACATCCTATAAGTAAGTACTTAATCTTTAATTTTAATAATGAAACTATGGAGATAATAATTACCAACTAAAATTAATATTTATAATAAGCCGTCTAACTGTTCACTTATGGGCACCGGCATGGTACCCAAAATGCTGGCGCTATTGCCCCTTTGTATAGCTAGACTTAGCCTAGACTTAATAAACTTAAATTAAACTGGATGGCTGACGCCAGGGTTAAATTTTGTCGAAAATTTGAATTTCGACTATCAGACTCAGAGGGCCTCTTCACTAGAGCTGTGCGATGTAGCCAAGAAGTGGGTGCGGTCAAAGCTAGGCTACGAAACTAAGTGACCGTTTTCATTAATGCCAAGATTTAGCACACTCGAGCGCATTCCTTGTTCACATACTATGTATAGGTATATCATATACTTAATACTTCGTATTACATTTTACATAGGAAAAAGGAAGTACCAGTAGTTTTCTACATTTTACTTGGCACCGACTTAAAAATTTTATTTCTTGCTTTTTAGTTGTGTAACTATAAAAAGTCGTTCGTCGGTTTTATTTGACCAAATGGTGCATTTCGATAGCAAATGCTAAAGTTGTTTAAAAAAATACTCAAATCGATATGGGTGTCTCTATAATATTTAAAGAGATCACTCAATATCTCCAGGATCCCTTTAACTTTAGGTTTTTCAATGACAGAGTTCTGAGCAAACAAACAAAAAAATAATAATACAACAGAATTAAGAAACTCCTTCCTCCCTTTTCGTAAATCGTTTAAAATAGCGTTCGAAACGTTATAAAATCCTGACTCAATTCATAATACTTAAATCAGTTGACGCATCTGGGCGCAAAATATTAGGTATTTTTCTGGGGTTTATGAATTCCACGGTCTTGTGTATGTCTGTGTCCAAGAGCACTGCGACTCGTTTGATGTCGTCTGTTCATCTAGTCGGAGTCTACCAACGCAGCGTTTACGGTGCGTGAACGCCATTTCAGTACCTTGAAACTCAAAGAAGGAGTGTTTTTAGGTTCTTTTAGGTTCTCCGAGCTGTGTGCTCAGCTTACTGCCACTTCAGCCTCGCGAAGAGTGGAGCTGTATGGGTAATTCTGGTTCTGCTACTCTTCATATCTGATTTGGTCCGATCACCTCAGCACTATAGCAAAACCACGTATGTTGGATACAAATGAAATTTTTGTTCGTATTTTATGCATATATTAACACGTTGTCATGTTGTGTGTGTTGGTGCTTTGTATATTTCTGGGTACACAACGTATATATTTGATTTAACTCAACACGTGTGGCGTCGCGTGATGCGGAGTGGCGCGATGCCAATGTAACAGGGTTAACTGTAAAATGATTTGTATATAGTATATGTATGAGTATAACACAATTATGCAAACAACCAAACTAGCAGTAACTATTGTTTGTGAAGGAATTTTGAACTGTAGCTATTTTCCGTGCTGGCAAAGCCGAGCTTAGCACCTACACAATTTAGTGTTTCAGTACGATTCCGCGTAGCGCCCTCCCTATAGGGTGGTAGGTGGGTTGGTTTAAAGGCCAGAAAGGGGTATGGCACTTAAGTTAGGCCTCATCAGTCTCGTACATGGTGAGATCCCAGTCTATTGATAATTATTTTATCGGAACATTGAAACCTCAGTCACAGAAATGCGTTGCAACGAGTATTCTACACACAGTTGCTCGTATTTTATAGGGGTATGACATAGGATGCATCGTCATCCTATGACTGTTAATGTTTCATAACTGAGGATAGGTTTCTCTATCATAGACGGATTTTAGATGGTCCATAGTGATTTAGTGCGGGTTCATCGATCATCATCACATTATGTTCATTATAATACCGATCCAGTATTAGTAGTAGTAGTAAAAATTTTGGCCCGACCCGGGATTCGAACCCAGGACCCCGAAATCCGTTGGCATATCCGGGACATAAAATTAGTAGTTACCAATTTAAATTATCTGACAAATCTTTCTCAAGCTTTACTTTCTAAACACTGCGGTCAGCCAGAAGTATTGATATAAGAGCAGTAGCCTTCGGCTGTTTCTATAAATAATATACTAAATAATATACGACAATACACATATCGTCATCTGACCCCAAAATAATCGTAGCATGTGTTATAGGAACTAAGGTGATGGATGAATATTCGGACGGTGAATAATATACACTAGCGGACCTGCGCGACTTCGTCCGCGAATGAGTCGACTTAAATAAATAGTCGTATGTCCAATATAAACGATTCCGAGATTTCAATATAAATGAATCCTAGCTTGATCAATTTATAGCCCCGAAACCGCCTGTATACTAAATAAATTTCATGAAAATCGTTGGAGCCGATTCCGAGATTCCATTTATATATATACAAGAATGGCTCGTTTAAAGATATAAGATAAATACTCGTTATCTACATATAAACACCCAGCTTCTGGAAAATCTTGGACTCAGAAAGCAGGGTCGCTGCCCACGGCGATAATCGGCTATATGTAGCTAGTCTCAAACAAAGACGTGCCCCCCCAAGCGACCAAGTGTTCCGATGCGATGCCACGTAGCATCCGCTTTGGGGTAATAACTGTTATATCCCTAAAGGATTAGCCAGCTACCATCATAAACTGCATCATAACTTACCACCACGTGAGATTGCAGTCATGGTCATAGCTTGAAGTAGAATAAAACAAAACACTGTCAGAGTTTGTGCTTCGTTTACAAACTCTACTTGTGTTCGTTAATTACACAATCAAAATATTGCTTTGAAGTAAACAAATTTAAATTTGTTATGCACAATTATTTTCAATTCCACCATCTTCGGAAAACTTTAACAATTTACAAAAGTAACAACTGTGGATGTCAAAACATTTTCTTGCAAACCCCATCTAAACTTACCTAACTTGGTAGCAACTCACGTTTTCCGTTAAAAGTTTTTGTTCAATGTCAACGATTCCAAAACGAATGAAATTATTTATTAATTCTTTCTTAATTTTTCTACTTTCACAATCCGGTCAAACATCACGGCAAATCGTTTACGTTTTTTTTATGGCTAATGTATACTACCATATTCATATTGTTGTGACGTCACAAAACCAGTGACGCGCCCACAACTAAGACGTTTAAGGCGACACCCTATTAAGCTGGCTAGGATGTAGCCTAAAATATCCATACATACATAAATAAAAACTTGAACCCGGAAAACATCCTTCTTCTAGTGCTGTCGGATAAAAAGCGTTAGGTAGGTACCGCAAGAACTGGTAGACACGGGCAGCGCTTGGCGCTTGGCGCTTGTTGTTCTTTACCATAAAATCACACTTAAGGCTTTTAGTCTCAAAACTTTTTGTCCTTTTGTTTATGTGCCAAGGTATTTAAGTAGCGTAATATGAACCTAGACATCCTGCCTGAGAGCTCTTTCTAAGACGTCCTGAAGTCCTAAGTCCGACCAGTCCGCCCTTGACTAGCGTTGTGGACTATGTCCTTTAAGATCCTTTTCATCCTGAGAAAAGACCCATGCCCTTTAGTGGGCTGGTAACGGAGCGTGGTTAATAAAATAATTATTTTGAAATGCATGCTGGCTCACTATGCTATAATAGAAAAAAAACAGGAAAATAATGTTAATTAGTGTTAATAACAAAATAATAAATATACTACGACAATACACACATCACCATTTAGCTCCAAAGTAAGCGTAGCTTGTGTTATGGGTACTGAGATAGCTGATGAATATTTTTTTTATGAATATAATACACATAAATACTTATAATATAAACATTCCAGTTGTGGTAATCGAACCCACGGCTTTGGACTCAGAAAGCAGGGTCGCCGCCAACTGCGCCACTCGGCCGTCAAAAAAAAATACTATTGCTATCTTTACACAACGATTTTCGTTCGCCACTTTAAAACTAATGAATTTGTTAGTATGAAATTGCTACACCCGAACTTAACTAATAATATAAACATTTATGTAATATTTATACAACTCGTGGTGGTGAACTGTTACCCGATTCACTTACATTTCCAGCATGTTGCCAACTCGTCGTAAAAAGACAAAATTTTAAAGCTATTGTTGTAAACTCATTGCCGATATCGTATGGGAATAACAGTTAGCAGTTACTAACTGTTAAAAAACTTAGTGAATTGGGCATCTGCAGGCAAATTTTGTATCTCAGTTCAAACTAAATTTAGGTATCCACTGTAGAAAGTTGCCAACAAATAACGCACAAACCATTATTATACATTAATCAATTGTATCTGCCATGCGTTTGAAATGTACTATGTTGGAAACTTAGTTATTATAATGCAAACTATGGATTTATTTGGTTGCATCTTTCCACAGCGGCTAGCTTAATTTGGCATCAATTGAGAACTGGTCGGACTGATGCACGAAACGCCTATTTTTTAGATAATGACGGTGCTGATAGTGACTATTTGTCGAGCATCGTTTCGCTAGTGTGCTCTCGCTTATCCTGTATCGCAGTGCGAGCCGGTCGCACGCGCCGAAAGTCGCCGGTGTCATCGCACTTGAGTGGCCTAGTTACAGCGATATTTCGGTTTAAGTGGCCACGGCCGGTCCCGCACCCCGCTCGCCATCTCGCGCTATTTTGCCACTTTTGTAGTTTATTTATTCAAGAGCTGTGAACCACACATATCGATGAAATAACGATTTAACTATCGACAGCGAATAATTCTATAAAAATGAAACAAGAATTTCCCTTCTTAGTAACGATAAACCAAGGTTCGAATCGGGCCTTTTTACTGCAAAAAAAGTTTTTAACTTTAAGTAATTAATATTAACTTAGTCGGCTGCTGTTCACCGAAAATTTTGCATAGGTAATATTTTATGCATACCATTAACCATAAATTATGTAGTTGGTAGCCATTGATTCGCAACTGTCAGAAAATTTATTAGATATGGTAGCTGAACCATAAAGAATTATGATGTATATCCATATGATGTGTCTGTTTGTCTGTTTTGTGACTCTCGTGCCGGTTCGGAAGTCTATTACGTCTAGACACTTGATATAAATATTTGAATTTTAAAATTTATTTACTGATTATCTATTAGATAATTCTACACCATGTGACGACGGTATCGGTAAAAACGATTTCGCGGTAGCTGTCGCATGACTAGTTAAAATCTAGCAAAGACGTCGACCCATCGCTATGTATTATGAATTTAGGACGATGATAACGAATAATATTACCTATTTAAATATAACTGAAGTTGAACTGTATAACTTGAGTCCAACTCGTTCGGAAAGTGTCGAGAAACATTTCGTTCAAACACATCAGTTACTTGAACCGTGTGTGTTGTCAGTGATGACTTATGGCTCCAAAATCACTACTACTATAGGCTTCATAAGAAGGCATCAAGAAAGAGTCACTCAGTGGAAGACGGAGAGATCTATGCTTATTTATGTATTATTATTAGTTACCGGCACAGAGGAACGAGTTGGAAAACTATCAATGGGCGGAGGATGTATTAAAAAAACCAAATTCTTTTCCATTTTAAGTAGGCTTACGCGTGTTGGGGTGCGAAAGTACACTAGAAATCGTAGTGTTGCTACAGCCCTACTAGATAGAGAAAGACATCAAGCAAGTGGCGCTGGAGCTGTGGCGCAGTGTATGACTGTCCCGAGACGAGAGTGTAAGAGAATGAGTGGGCGCGGAAACAAATGAAGTGAAAGTCAGATTCGCGAACTATTTCACGATAAGTCCAGAAGTTGTATAAAATTACGTTCTCAAACAGACTTTGGACTATTAGTGTGACGAGTGGCGTGCACTAGATTATTGAGCAGGATAGGCATAATGCTGGAAAATGGCATAAAATGTAAAAATCCTCTTCCTGTTCATGAAGTTTTAAGGGTAGGCAGATTACACACTTGGGCGCTATAATATCTCTGGAGACGGATCATCGTGAACTTAAAATCGTATTCGCATCTCTATGTAAGTAATCTAAACTAATAAGGTCTGAAAAACATCATTATTTTTTTCCACGTATAAATAGTAAATACGTCACCATCTCAAAGATACAGTACTTTGTAAACAAGGGGGTTTAGATATTTTAGCTAATTCGTACAAAGAGTTCACCTTAAAAATAATTTAGGTAAACGTACCGACAACATTCTCGATATGGGTTGACTGCCTATACAAATCTTTTGTCCACTTTATTGGTAAAAAAGAAATGAAATTGAAAATATTTTAGATATTTTCATTCATATTTCACAGTTGGTTGGCAAGCAATTTTGTGAGCGATTCTATTTGTAGCGATGGACGGGCGAAACCGAGTTTAGCACAAACTTGTTAGATAGCCGTTGGCCAGTTCTCGCAGAATGGGCACAATTTCATTACGATTTACCATTAAATAGTTGATGGCGAAACAGGTGCCACATTAATTGCGTGAGTAGGTTTTAGTGACTTAAATAAAGATCTACTTAGGTAGGTACACAGTTATTTTAAGCAAATGCCCATGGTGGCTAGTGTTTTTTTGCGTAGACATTACCTTGTTTTACTTTTAAAGAATTCTATTTTATAGAAAAACCTTAGCTTTGTAATAGATTCGCTATATATTATAATTCTTTAGCTAGTTTAAAGAATAAACTTAAAACTACTTAATACAGTAGAATTGATGTCGTTACTTCCAGTATGAGTGACCTCATCCACACACTGCGGTAAGGTATGCCAAATACTGACAAGTACAACTGGCCGGTTTACTTAGCCTTTGTGTACTATGGGAAAGTGTTTTATTCCGTGGGACTTGGGCTGTGTTAGGTCACTGCAGACCTAAACGACTAGGTATATTATATTATGTTAGATTATAGGCATTTATGAAGCGTTCATACATAATATTATATGCAGTCGCGTGCACAGGGTTTTTGACCAGAGTTTGCATAAAGCAGGTACATGGCATAAAATGGCAAAATTCCCCTATAATACAACAAAAGTGATGGTGATAACTTACCTACCTGAGAGTTCTCCATAATGTTCTCAAAGGTGTGTGAAGCCCACTAATCCGCACTGAGCCAGCGTGGTGGACAACGGCCTTAACCCCTTCTCATTGTGGGAGGAAATCTATGCCCTGTAGTGTCGGTAATGGGTCGATATGATGATGATGATGATAGTGATAACTACATGCGTTGGCTTAAACCTTAAGCTAGTTCTAAACGCGCCTTGCTCTAAGAAGAGCTTACAACAAACTTAACCGGGTATTATGTTTATTTTAATGCGTTAAATAGGTACTTACAGAACGCTAATATGTCAGATATGTATCTTCGTATTCGGATATACAAGACCAGGGGTCATGGCAGACTACGAACCCAATCAAACTGCAACAAGGATTGCGATATAGATATGCATTTTACTCCTAGTATACTCTAGTTACCACTATTTTTGGAGGACTTAGAGTACTAGATTGGTACTGACCTTTCATCAACATCAAAGGCACATCGTTTGCAGATTATGTGCTCGATTTAGTAGACTCTACCGATCACATCATAGTCTCCCAACCAGTGGGCCTAAGAACGAATATTAACAGAATGAGGGTTATGTCTAATGCTCACCTTCATTAGGAATAATAAATTGTATTTAGGTATATAGGATGTAATGATATGTTTCATGTATTATGAGAAACGGTTTTTTTGTTTATAGTGGTCGAAATTAAACCATTATGAATTTGAAGAATATTAAGGTTCTGTTGTCAAATATTATACAACTACTATCTCAAATTTCGTCAACGCCCTACTGAAAAAGAGTTTAAATGCGTGTGTGTCAAATACATGATAATTAAAAAAAAAAAACATTCCGCACTCCTCTATATATACTATAAGTGTGGGAAATTTCATACTACTCCATCCGTGCAATTATCGTAGAAAAAAAGCAAAGGTATTATATTGCTTCACGTATTAATATCTACATAGAAGATTCGAAGTGAGATTTTTCGTTCAATAAAAATACTGCTAAATTTAGCGATCCGACATGGGAAATGCCGAGTTCAAAATTATGACGAGAGTCTATGACAACAAAATATGGACCACTTGAATATAAATAATCTCTGCGTACCTATATCTAGTATCTTGCGATTTCAAACTATCTGTTACTCAGTTTTTTGTATCTATACCGAACTGATGTAATAGTGTCTTTAGCTCTAGAACAAGGACTTACTGAAGCTCTAATTTGCCTATGATATCACGAGTACGGCCAGGACACCCGACGAGCGTTTTCGCGAGAAATATATTTTGAAATATAGTTTGCAATTATTAACAACAAAACCTTTCATTTCTGTAAAAATAACATATACTTGCGAACATCACAGAGCAATTTTCGTGCAATGTCAATTCATGGCTATTATTGCGAGTTGATGGGCGAAGTAAGAATTACCTTCAAAGAAAGAGGTACAAATAGGTAAAACCGCAAATTCAACTTGCAAGGGTAGCTTTCGAAACTTCGTAATGAATCTAGCTTATGATTGACGGACGCTGCTCGCACTCCAGAGCTCTCCAATCAAATCTATATTTCCCTGCGGATCATTGTTTGACCAACGGTAAGGCGATTACTTATGAAACGATTGAGTAATACTTGACGTGGGTATAAATTAATTAAGTTTTTGGGTTCAACAAACTGCCTTTTAGGTTCAGAGTTACCTATTTGGACTGCTTCGTCTCTTTCAGTCAAGTAAGTTGTAGTAAACAGTGGCAAGTACCGATAAAAAAAAACAAATAAGTATATCAGCGAAACAAATATGTATCCACATAAACTTCTTGGCTTTCCACGAAAAATACAGGAAAATATGAAGCAAAATAAGAGTTTCATTCACAAAGGAAAAGGTTCTTTTATAAAGTAGGTTAGAAACAAGTCGACTTATTTAAGAATATAATTTTTCTTCAACGAAATCATAACATTAAGTCTTTTTAAACGGTTTTATTTAGCTTGCGTTTGTTATTCGTTCGTTCGTTATTATTCGTTTGTTATTTAGTTATTTGTTGGGCGAAATTTAGCATTTAATACTTTACTCCATTGCTTTTGATAAAATAATCTCGTATTTGGTACATTTAGTTCTGATGAAAATACAATTTATTAAGATGGCCGCCGCTACCAAATAACGCATTACATTTTTTTTTACCACTCCCTGATTATGGGTATCAAATATTATGGATGGGCTTCACTAGTAAAATAGTAAACTATGACAAATTTCAATTCTATGATGGTCGCCGGCACAAAATCTCAGATTTAATAATTGTTTTAATATCTATTTCATGTTTGTTTCAACATGGGTAATGGTTTAGACAGTCTATGCTTACAATAACATTGAAATCTAGGCATCTAATGAAAACAAAGAACTTCTTAATTATTAAGTAAGGAAATAAAAACTATAAACTTAAAAATCTTAAACTGTTTATTGTAATCGAACTGTAAAATGAAATTAGGTTTTTTTTCTATTAATTTGTCTTCATATTATATACCTACTCCTTCATTTGAGACAAAAGCCTTCCCTAGTATGTGGAGTACCTGGAACTGTCTTAAAATTTATTAAAGAAAATAAGAAGAAACACTTATAAAAGCTTTATTTTTTTTAACAGTTTCTAACAAAACATTAAAAAAAAAAATAATTGAGTCTAAAGACCTGCGTATTTTATGATAGTTTCAACTCGATAAATGAAATTGTTTGTGACTAAGTAAATGAAGATGGGAAATAGAATGATCCTTAATTAGACAGGACCTCTATAAATGGAATAAATTGCGTTTCTTGATATCGTACTTACCAATCTACACTCATTCTTGAATATATCTTGTCTAGGCGAATGGAAGAAGACGGTAATAATAAATTTCCTAATTATAATTTTCACGGGAACACGCGTGTGTCGTCCGCCATTTTGGCGATCCTCCAGTTTTATATTTAAACGGAACGGTTACAACTGACATTTTATGAAACTGTTTCAAAACCTTTTGAATTCACATCTTGATCAAATATTTTCCTTGGCTCTTTTGCACTATTTTAATACATTTCGCTCTCTTTCATTGAGTGTGGAAAATATTTCGATCTTATAGGTCGCTTTATAGGGACTGTGTAGCTTGTATGTTCAAGATTGAATTGGGCCGACGCGACGCGCAATTTGTTTCAGAAAAGTTAAATTACGTGATCCTTGGGTTCCTATTCTACAATAGAACCCTGAATGTTCTCTCATCGTAGGTAATCGTATTTGTGACGTAAAAATGTATGAATAGCCCTTGTAATTTGTATATGGAGAAATGGCTAAATCACAAAATGCTAATTGTGCCCAGTTCGGATTTCAATGCCAGCGCACACAAAAAGAAACTAGCCAGGTGATACTAACTTTCATGCGCTAAGGGTGCCGTTCCTTGGAACAAACTCGTTAATTATTATTATTTTTGAGTTTACAAAGCAACTTCGTATCAAATTCCAATGGTTCGATGATGGAGACAATTTTAGTTTGCGTATGGACAATTTTATACTTAATTAATTGATTTTTGATTTGATAAGTTGATTTATTGATTAGCTGTTGCCCGCGACTTCGTCTGCGTTTGATTTTGTTTTTTGATGTGGCGTTCAATTTAGTTCTAGTTCTAAATGAGAGGTTTGCTGCTGTCTGCTGAGGAGTTCTGTCCTCTATCTCCAAATAACTTTACACAAAGTTTGGGCAAAATTAAACACATATAATATAACAACAAATATAACCTCTATAGTACAAAAATAATTATTTAAATCGGTTATAATTTGTCGGAGTTATGGTGTTAAATCGTCAAACACTTTCATTCCCTCTCAAAAAAAAGTATCCTATATTACTTCTAATACTTCCAAGAATATGTGTACAAAGTTTCATGAGGATCGGTTAAGTAGTTTTTGCGTGAAAGCGTAACAAACAAACTTACATTGACTTTTATAATATTAGTAGGGATAGGGATATCCAATTTTCAAACTGTATTTGGCTTGAAATTTTCGTTATAATAATAAAATATCGTCTTGCACGTACGGTGGGCTGTAACTGGGCAACAGTTTAGGGAAGTCGATAACTATTGATTCTTTTCACCAATCCAGGAAAGTGCAATTTGCTATGAGAATATTGCCAGTAACAGCATCTTACATATTAAAGGTACAATTTAGTTATGTTTTGTAATAGTGAAACGATAATCTGCAAAATTTTCTTACTTATTTTACAATACCCGTTTATTACTTAAATTTACTTAACATCGTATTAAGACCTGTATACTTAGTCAGAATTTTTTGAGTGTCCGAGCCGTATTCTATAAATAAGTAAGTATACTGACTTCTAACTTCTTAGTACCGAAGGAGTTTTGATTCGAATAATTAGAGTTTAATCCCTATTAGGTTTGGGTAATAGTGTGTGACCCTAAAACTAATTGTGTGGGAGATGAATATCGCGTGGCAGGTAGATGTGGGGTGACGTCACGTTATAGGTCCAATATGGCTACAAAGCACTATCAAGAACTTTTATGGCCTTGTAATTTTATAATAGAACCAGATAGATGGTAATTAATAAAGCATCATCATCATATCAAACCACTACACGGCACGGATCTCCTGCAATTAGAAGTGGTTAAGGCTGTAGTCCACCAAGCTGGCCCGAACCATCAGTGATCCAGCATCAGACATCCAGCATCCCATGGGACCGCTGATACAACAAAACGTGTGGAAAACAAAACCTATAATATCCAGTAGTAAAAATAATAGACAGTAAATTGAGATTAAGTGATGTGGGTGACACTATCGCTTTTTAAACCTTAACTTCTAGAGACAAGAGAAAATTGTACTTTTCTTTTAATTCAAAGCATCTATCCTTAATGGAAACTCAATAGTATTATGAAGTAAAGTGTAGTACCAAATATACCATTCAAATGCCACAAGAAAAGCCTTGACCAAGTTTTTACTACTAAAGTAACTAGCCTTGGACAACTTCTAACTACTTATCTTCTAATCAACCGTTCATTATTATAATTTAGCTCTTATTACCATGTGTTTGAGTTCAGATACGTTTGCCTGTTTCCTTGTGTGTAAAGAATTCGACCTTCCACACCAGTGATCAACGATCGCAGTGTGAAATCCGATTCTTTAATTTTAAATAGTTTAAAAGTACCAATCGTCTCTTCTTCATCTTCTTCGCACTGGGCCGTTTTTCGCGCGTAAGCGCTGCACTTGTTGTACTTCGTACTTCCCCATTGTCGTTGCTCGGTACTCCAGCCAGCCTAACTGCGTCCGGAAGCTTAGCAGGACACCCAGGTTGCCAAGGACTCCTGGCAAAGTGGCTGGAACTCTATGGTATTGTTATGCCGCGTCCGTCCACCACCGCTTTATCAACTCTCAAAGCTCTGGCGCACAAGTGGAAATAATATCCAAATAATATATGTGTAACAATAAACGGGGGTAAACTTCCCCTGTTCCCAGTTCCCGTGCTTTAGCAGCACGGCTAGCATGAGCAGGAGACAAATATATCCCCGGGGAAAGGATATATATTTACCTTCTCCCACAGCTTTATCAACAATCAGAGTATTGGCGCACAAGTGGAAATAATATATGTGTTTTAATAAACGGGGGTAAACTTATCCTATTCCGTATTCCCGTGCTTTAGCGGGTGGACACGCTATTTATATCCCTTGTCAGGGGATAGGTAAAAGCGGGGGATATAATTTTTGTCTCCTGCCGGTGCTAGCCATTCCGTTATCCTCGTTAACCGTTGCAATAAAGCTTGGGTGTGAATTACTCTAGCTTCATAGCTTAATATAAATAAACTGTGAGATGGTGATAACAAAAAAAATTACCCGGCAAGTTTGTTGTGGACTCTTCTTAGACCAGGGCGCGTTTGGAACCCTCGTATCTTTAGGTTTAAGTTGGCGTACGAAGTTATCACCATCCCCTTACAATTATGTAAACATATTTGTATGAACGCTTCATAAGTGCCTGTGATAGGCCTGCATGAATACAGAAATTTTAAATTTGAATTTTGAATTCAATATGAGGTTGAAAATTTCAATATTGACGTGTAGTATTCATCCATAAGACACAAGGACTGTTTTATATATCTAATTTTGTTTAAAGTTGCTTATTTTTTATATGGGCAATAAATAAATTGTACACATGACGTAATTTACGACAGTTGTAAGTTTGTAGGAATACCTATATACTGTGATGGTATTTACTTCATACGGAACCTATGAGCCGAACGATTTCGAACTTGACCTTCCCTTGTATACTGTGGAAATTATTAAAGTTCGATATACCTATTACAAGTATAACGAACTTCCAAGTTGATCGCTCACCATCGCAATATCCGCACTCCATGCACTTTTGAGTGCAAAATGCAAATGACGTCAGCATAACGAGGTAATCGCATAGGGCTTAGGTAACTCGGTAATCCGCAATGATTTGGTAGTTTATAATAGAACCAGATAGATGGTAATTAATAAAGCATCATCATCATATCAAACCACTACACGGCACGGATCTCCTGCAATTAGAAGTGGTTAAGGCTGTAGTCCACCAAGCTGGCCCGAACCATCAGTGATCCAGCATCAGACATCCAGCATCCCATGGGACCGCTGATACAACAAAACGTGTGGAAAACAAAACCTATAATATCCAGTAGTAAAAATAATAGACAGTAAATTGAGATTAAGTGATGTGGGTGACACTATCGCTTTTTAAACCTTAACTTCTAGAGACAAGAGAAAATTGTACTTTTCTTTTAATTCAAAGCATCTATCCTTAATGGAAACTCAATAGTATTATGAAGTAAAGTGTAGTACCAAATATACCATTCAAATGCCACAAGAAAAGCCTTGACCAAGTTTTTACTACTAAAGTAACTAGCCTTGGACAACTTCTAACTACTTATCTTCTAATCAACCGTTCATTATTATAATTTAGCTCTTATTACCATGTGTTTGAGTTCAGATACGTTTGCCTGTTTCCTTGTGTGTAAAGAATTCGACCTTCCACACCAGTGATCAACGATCGCAGTGTGAAATCCGATTCTTTAATTTTAAATAGTTTAAAAGTACCAATCGTCTCTTCTTCATCTTCTTCGCACTGGGCCGTTTTTCGCGCGTAAGCGCTGCACTTGTTGTACTTCGTACTTCCCCATTGTCGTTGCTCGGTACTCCAGCCAGCCTAACTGCGTCCGGAAGCTTAGCAGGACACCCAGGTTGCCAAGGACTCCTGGCAAAGTGGCTGGAACTCTATGGTATTGTTATGCCGCGTCCGTCTCTAGCATCACGTACTTTGGTGTTTCCTCCGACTCCATCCATGTATACCCTGAACAGAGGGTTATGTCGGTGACACTTATGATGGAATGATGTCCGTTTAATGGGATGTGCCTGGTTAATAGACGCACCACCTTCTTGAGTTTGCCTTTGTACAGGCGGAGGAGTTTGTTAGTTCGGCGTTGTTCGTTGGAAATGATTCCTTGTTCTATCGACAGTCAGAAACATCACCATCATCCCTACAAATCGAATGATTCTCCTTCTTACAGTAGTTAGTAGACAAAGACCAAAACATTAAGCGTCTCGGTATGATGCCGCGTAGAAACCGATTAGGGGTAGCGGTTTAATATAATGACTATATAAGTAGGTATTTTGTCTACCAATACGCACTGGCCCGCGTGGTGGATTAGAGCCTAAACACTTCTCACTGTGGGAGGAGCCCGTGCCCGGTGGAGGCCGGTGTTGAGTTGATATGATGATGATGTTGATAGGTATTTAAATGATTAGTCCGCTACAATCTTAGATTGCACCATCATTTACCACCAGAACACCTTTTCAAAGAAATATGTGGTCATATTTAACAGACTATTATAAATGTACGCTTGTTTGTACATGTTAGACTATTTTTTTAACCACGTGTCGTTCCACAGTGATTTTTTTTTATGTCGAACATGGATAACCTCTTTAATCCACCCAATCTACATATGTAAATATTATATATAATTGAAGTTAGACAGCAAAGACAAATATTATTTATGAATAGGTATATTTTTGAAGTGAAAATTTCTTCTTTCCATTATCTATAATTTTTGGGTGAACAAAAAGCAAGAAACTTGCGTCATCGTCACCGCACGATTCCCATGAGTTTTTTTCTATTGGCAGTTCCCAAAGACTAAAAACAAAATATTTGCAATCAAAATTAGCCTATTTGCTAGTAATAAATTAATAGTTCCAAAAAACTAAAAAAACCCGACTAATTTCTACGTTTTTATTTTATTAAGTTTATATTTATTTAGTTTATTTACCAAAACGTGGTTTTTTGTTTTTCTTGAAAACATAATTAATCGGTAAAATTTATAAAATTAGAGAGATAGAGAGATAGGTGAAAAATATATAACTTTACAAAAATCTTATTAAGCATATTGAAATTTTGTCTTCTGTCCTCGCCTCGATATATCTACAAAATTTCAACGAAATCAGAAAGTTTGAAGATAGTCAATATCAAGTCTAAAGGAGTCGGTTACAAACATAGAAATATAAGTACAGGTGAAGCTAATAAAAAGCGTGTAAATATAAAATTAAGTTAAATCTAAAACGTCTACGATATCCAAGTTTATACCAATCATTCTGCCAGTCGGTATTATTAAGAAAGATACTTCCCTTTTCCGGCTTTTGCTCTTTTCCAACCGGAAATAACAGAGTAACAGCGCCTGCGGGAGACACGCCTAAAACAGCGCGGCCCAATGTTTCAATTTAAGAATCTCGCTTGAATCCGGATACTTCGAGGTATGATGTCTTGTGATATTATGGATACACGATACGATAAATGTCTAGGTATAGCAGCAGAAGACGCTCGCATGAACCCTGTTACAAGAACGCGCTCCTCAGTTTGAACTTTAAGTCAGTACGGCTAGCGTGGTGAGGAGGAAGGGTAAATTTATTTTCTCCCACCGCTTTATCAACTCTCAAAGCTCTGGCGCACAAGTGGAAATAATATCCAAATAATATATGTGTAACAATAAACGGGGGTAAACTTCCCCTGTTCCCAGTTCCCGTGCTTTAGCAGCACGGCTAGCATGAGCAGGAGACAAATATATCCCCGGGGAAAGGATATATATTTACCTTCTCCCACAGCTTTATCAACTATCAGAGTATTGTCGCACAAGTGGAAATAATATATGTGTTTTAATAAACGGGGGTAAACTTATCCTATTCCGTATTCCCGTGCTTTAGCGGGTGGACACGCTATTTATATCCCTTGTCAGGGGATAGGTAAAAGCGGGGGATATAATTTTTGTCTCCTGCCGGTGCTAGCCATTCCGTTATCCTCGTTAACCGTTGCAATAAAGCTTGGGTGTGAATTGCTCTAGCTTCATAGCTTAATATAAATAAACTGTGAGATGGTGATAACAAAAAAAATTACCCGGCAAGTTTGTTGTGGACTCTTCTTAGACCAGGGCGCGTTTGGAACCCTCGTATCTTTAGGTTTAAGTTGGCGTACGAAGTTATCACCATCCCCTTACAATTATGTAAACATATTTGTATGAACGCTTCATAAGTGCCTGTGATAGGCCTGCATGAATAAAGAAATTTTAAATTTGAATTTTGAATTCAATATGAGGTTGAAAATTTCAATATTGACGTGTAGTATTCATCCATAAGACACAAGGACTGTTTTATATATCTAATTTTGTTTAAAGTTGCTTATTTTTTATATGGGCAATAAATAAATTGTACACATGACGTAATTTACGACAGTTGTAAGTTTGTAGGAATACCTATATACTGTGATGGTATTTACTTCATACGGAACCTATGAGCCGAACGATTTCGAACTTGACCTTCCCTTGTATACTGTGGAAATTATTAAAGTTCGATATACCTATTACAAGTATAACGAACTTCCAAGTTGATCGCTCACCATCGCAATATCCGCACTCCATGCACTTTTGAGTGCAAAATGCAAATGACGTCAGCATAACGAGGTAATCGCATAGGGCTTAGGTAACTCGGTAATCCGCAATGATTTGGTACGTTCGACGTGGTAGTGTGCAAGACTCTATGAACATTGGTCCCGAGGTCACCACAGTCACGCCCGTCGTATCCAACCTTGTCGTTGGAGTGTTCATAGAGTTCTATAAGTTTGCCTCGTTACGTAATTTCCAAGTCAATATTAATAATCTATACTTGTACTCCTAACTTAATAAAGCTGAAGTCTCTATATTTTTTTATATGTATGTTATCTGGAACTTTCTTTCAGTCAGAAATACCTTTCATGCTTTTGATAGTCCAATTCCTAAGAAAGGTGAGGGCTATAAATTCATCATTACACTACGATTCTTAAAAGACGGGAAAACGAAGTAAAACCGCGAGTACGAGATTTCACGCGGTAAGTTGGAGTAGGCATAAGTATTTCATAGGGTTAGTATTGCATAATATGCACGATTACGGATGAAAGTTTCCACGGGAAAATTTTACTAAGTATCAGTCGCTGTAAATGAGAATGATATTAAAGTATTTTAAATAACACTATAACTAACGCAATAACCAAATACTTAGTTGGTATCAGCAAACTAATAATCTATAGAAAAGTATATATTTTTATAAGTTCCTTTCTTCTTTTAGTTTATATTTTAGCATCTATGTACTGAAATTTTTGTAAAAAAACTTGTTATAAAAAAGTTTTATTATTATTCGCTAGCTTTTTATATAATATCCATCACAAAAGAAAGGCTGTACGTTGCAGAAAGTAAGCTAAGCTGATATTAATAACTACTTCGGTTATAGAGACAGGTCTTTTTTATTTTAATCTTCATCGCAAGCGTAAAGGGCCAGAGGCCGTGAGCGAACAAAACCAGGTCAACTATGCCAAGCCACTTCATTTATCTTAGTTTGTTCTATGTGCATACCTATACTACTGACATCTTCTTTGCGGAGATGAGTGTCCAATCTACGGAATAGATTTTGAGATGAATATTTTACCTACTATTATAATATATTACACTTGTATTAATGATTTTTGGGGTGTAAGTGGGTGTGGCTAGTACCAGTCAGCCTCCCAAATTGCCCACCTCACCTGCACGGTGGTGCACCCTGCCGTTTAACCGACGAGGCTCTGGCGACCGACAAGTGGCGGTATAACCACTTCGAATTGGCTAGGCTGAACAAATGGCACAGACCGGTGTCGGGCAGCAGCGACGCCGGGGCGATCAGTCTAGCCCTGCGATGACCAACCCGCCTGCCCAGCGTGGTCATTATCGGGCATATCTTTAATGGGAAGGAGAAAAAAACCACAGCCCCTAGTTCCCGGCGGCCCCGCTATTCCTGGCTACAGACGACATTAAGCGCGTCGCAGGTAGCCGTTGGATCCAAGCGGCTCAGAATCGTGGAACTTGGAACTCCCTACAAAAGACCTATGTCCAGCAGTGGACGTCTATCGGTTGATGTGATGATAATGATTTTATTCTACTTCATTCTATAATACATTTTTTTTATTTTACTGCAAGTTAGACTTTCACTGACAATCTCATAGGGTGATAGGAAATGCAGTCTAAGATGATAGCGGGCTACCCTGTTAGGGCAGTAACATACTTCCGATCGTATCGGAGCGCTTAACCGCTTTGCGGCAAACCTATGTCGTTAGGGTGGTAACTAGCCACGGCCGAAGCTTCCCACTAGAAGCTTAAGAAGGATTGGGAGCTTGAATTTGTGAAAAAACTATGAAAATATAATCATAATTTTTTTTTATTAGTTACAGGAGAACAATCCTACTAGTTCAAAAATCCGCTCCGAAAGTTTTTAAGGAAAACGTAAATTTTATAGCTTTCCAGTAACATCTAAAATGTGCCCTACTTAAGTGAAATTCAAAATTCAAAATTCAAAATTCATTTATTTCAAGTAGGCCTAATACAAGCACTTTTGAAACTCTCTACCACAGTGATATTTAACAATATTATCTTGAAATTAGTTCATTAGTTAAAATAGAACAATCCGATTAAAAATCACCAGTTAGCTCGAAACTCTACTAAATTTTTCAGGATTACTTAAGTGGTATTAAACAAAGATGGCTACGCAATAGGGAACTTTCAATTGCGAAATAGTATAATGAACGAAACGTGAGGAGCAGTGGAAAATGTAGGCATAATATGTAGGTAGGTATGTAGCTGTAGGTTACGCAATGCGGAGACCTTGTCACTCGCCCACCGACACGCAGCCTCTGCATTGCCGAGAAGATACATTTATATTGACACTAGCTCTAAGCATACCCTCGTCCGCGTGTATTGTATCTCATCATTTATACACATTGCAAAAACTACTTAACGGAAGCCAGGTTAAAAAACGGCGTGCAGTTGAATCAATATCAACCTGTTACCAAACAATTGCGTTTGTTTACTAACTACGAGTATATATTCGTATCTTTGGCGAAAAAATTGCCCAATTTAATGGCATAAATGTGTGACCCATATCAAAGCTAAAAAGATAGAGTTATCTAAAAAGACACCTGGCATCGATATCTTCCATGACTCACCCACAGATTATAGAAAAAAACTCACTGAACACTTCTCGGTGAGTTTAATTTTTTGTCAAATTAAGTATACACGACGCTTTGTCAATGCTATGTGCACTTGTAATTGACGTGCATATCAGTCCATGTTTTTGTGTGTGTGCTATGTTTGAAAACGTGTAATACGCATGTTGTAAGTTCTCTTAATAAATAAAAAAAAAAAAGTTTTTCTATCATCTTACATCGGCGACCTATAAGCACGTATCTTTTGGCAATATGCAAAATATTAGTTAATACACTAGTGACACAAAATCAAAACAGATAGGAGTAGATCATTAAATATTTAAAAATATATAAGAAGATTACTAAAATGGATTAGCAATAACTTTTTCTCCGTAGGCACTTTTTAAATATTTTTTCCTTAACAACCAATAATTAGTAGAATCCACCCTCTTTAATAATTACTTTAAAGGGAATTAATTATTTACTTCAAAGTGTTTGTCAGGACTAAATGCGCACAAAATTTCTAGTAGTAGCAGGTTTTTGTTAAGGAAATTTTTCCGACTATTTATGTCCTTGCCCAGAAAGCAACAGCGCCAAAAATAAGCTTCGTAGGTAAATTTATTTTGAATATTACCTATTTATAATATTTTTTCTCCACCAAAATCCTTTTAATAAGGATATACAGTCTAATATCGGTCCATCTCTGAAGGCGTCATTAAACAAATACTAGTTTGCTTTTAATAAAAAAATAACTTTTAAACGGTTTTTTCACGAAGCGTAATAATAATTTATAATAGGATATAATAGGATATTATAAATTATTATTAATATTGATATTTCTATTATACATATCGAGTGTTCCAAGCCTAACTGCCAATTGCCAACTGGTTCGAGAGACGTTATCAAATGCAGTCGAGTTTGACAGGGTTCATTTCCGCTATTACTAGCGTAGTAGCGTTTGTAATGTCAATTTCAGAGACGTTTTTACTGAAAACCTATCCTGTTTGCTCAGCAGACTTTAATGTCCGGTCCAACATGGATATTAAATAAACGTATGACCTGAAAGATTGTTAATTAATACTCTATCCTTTTTACTTGTACGTACGTGTTGTATTGTGTACAAGTGTAAAATTAAAAAACTTAACTCTTAGATAGTTAGTCTCTTTTTATTTTATTTGTTTTTGTTTCACTTTGAGATACTTTTCCTTATGTGTAAACTTTAATCTTTTTACTTGTACTAAAATACAAGTTAGAAAAAATAGAGTAGGTATAAATATTGTCATGCACTAAAATAGATTTTTTTGGAAGTTATATTAGAAAATGTCATTGACTTTGTTGTAGCCTTACTTAAAATTTTCGCCCCCCAATTATGGCATGTGCATTGATGGGAATGAGCAAGACTTAGAGAAAATACGAAGAATAGGTACCTCAGTATATTTTTTTTGGACTAAAAACTTAAAGCAATCATAATATTTAATTTAAATAAGCCTTTATCCCTCACGAGGTAGATATAGGCATTACCGACGGTTAATTACAAACGTTCTTTGTTCTGAAATGAATTACCTACTCCGTATGGCTCGCAGAACATTAATATTACAACAATAACTCCATACACAAACAAACTGGAAACTCGTTATGGAAGTTAAAACAATACTCATATTCCATCAGATTTATTTATGGGTATATGCTTATTTCTTTATCTAGTAATGCTACAATTTTTTTTAGTATGAAGTAGTCTGGTTTATACTCTACTGTATACGAAAATAGTTATAGATTCATGGTCGTCATCATAATCTTCAGTAATCAACTATAAACTATTAAATTATTTTTACTGCTGGGACAGACCCCTTTTCTCATAGGATTGTATCACGATTCTCCAATATGTATTTTGCGCACTTTAAAAAATTAAGTAGGTAGATCGCATTTTAGCGATTATATTTTACAATTATAAATAATTCCGGTTAAAATCTAGCTATCTTATAGGCTTAGGCAAGAAATTGATTAATCGATAAGCGTAACATGAACCTTCTGGAAGAATCCGGCTATCCCTTGCACCCACTCCTTAAAATGAGTACTTAAATGATAATAATAGGTATATTGGGTCAAGCAGGCTACATAATATCTATACATTAGCTTTTCTGATTTATCTCAGCAATTAGTCAATATAAGTAAACGAACAATAATTTATGGATTATAACTACAGTCAGCGCTCATTTTAACCCTCGAAGCAAACGACGGGGTGCTATAAGTTAGACTTATCTGCATGTGTGTGTTTATGTGTGACTGTGCGTCTGCTGTGGCATCGTATCTACTGCAGCTGAGCCGATTATGATATATAAAATATTGGATCTTCGATATTATCACGTTATTTTACGTGAGTTTTGGTTTTGGTTCTTTGATTTTTACGACCATAAGTACTACTTGAATTGCTTATTAATAGGTAGCATTAAAAATGGATGAGTAGGTGCTCGCATTTAAGAAGCCCCTGTATTTCAAGAGAAGCCATGTTGGTTACAATCGGATTAATTTAGTTAATTCAATTATTGTAGCGTAGCCTACATACAAATTTCACTCAGTATACAATATTTTAACCTAGTCTTATTACAGTCATTCACTTGCCACAAAACTTCTTCTACTTTTCTTAGGAGAATGGCTTTATACTTTCACAGAGAACAAATATTTCTCCAATGTCACGTTTAAAGGAGAATACACTGCTCACAGTGTTACCTATCAATTGGTACACTATGAAATGCTTTTCGTGCAGGTTATTTATATTTTTTACGTCACAAACATGACATGAATGAATGTTATTAAAATGTAATGTATGAAATAATTAAGCCATAAGCTGTGCTGTGGAAGCAGTGATAACCTAAGTAGTTATTAGTTCGCCTACGAAAGGTTTGAGTTCGATTCCCGGCATGCACCTCTTACTTTTCAAGGAAGAAACTATTATACTATAGGCGTTCATATATTTTTAAACATGATTTTACTGTTTTACAAATGAGGGACGCCATCTACTAACGCTATTAAATACAAATAGTAAGCTTGCGCATTTTATAAAAATGTCATGACCTAGTTCCATTCAAAGCATTCTCTAGAATACTCTGACTGCAGCTAGAATTCTATACAAAGTGCTGAATAGTAATGAACCCTTGAAACCAAGGACAATGCGGAGGGGCGTTCATAGTGACTCAAAGCCGAATTAGACCGCCAAGTAAACGTGCAAAGCCAGTTGTTGGATAAGATTTATGCACGTAGAACTATACAAGGTAGAAAAAATTATAAAAAAAAAAATTACTTCTGTTATAATAATTGTTATCATCATCATCAACCCATCACCGGCCCAGGACACGGGTCTCCTCTCAGAATGAGAAGGGTTTAGGCCTTAGTCTACCACTCTGGCCAAGTGCGGATTGGTAACTTACTAAACGAAAACTAAATAAATATTTGTATAAATTTAACTTGAATACTATGTGCCGGCTTCCAGTCGCAGTCGTCCGGCAGTAAAATATGATCCTATCCTTTTTAGAGAAAGTCGGTTAACAAATGTAAAAGCCTCTAATACTTCATTTGAGGCTTATTTACGACATTAGAAACAAAAATCACTTACTTATACAAAAAAAGGTTACATTATAAACGGCAAGGCATTTTTTAATAATTTATAAAAAAACATTTTTATAATTACAAATAAGAACACAAACGTTTTAATCACTTTACATAAAAGAAGACAACCGAACTAATAATTTTTATAGTAAAGTGTGAAGGTAAAAGAGTGTGGTGTTTGTTGTTATTAGTTTTCCGTTGTCATGGTAATCGTGACCCAGTTTCAACTAAAATGTATCCGCAGTTGATGACACAGCATATTTTACTTAACAGCCTACTCTGTATCATTATTTCTCTTTAATAAATATTTATCTCAGAAAATAAATTATAGTTATTATTTTTTTCCTTATAAGCATTATTATATACCCTTTCCCAATAACCACAAAAATAATTCAATAGAACAACATAAAATACAATAACATAATAAATTAAACCAATCTCTTAATTATTAAACGTCTAAGTCTGATTAAGATATGGTGCCCAAAATGCTAGCAACATTTACACCCCACCCTCAGATTTCCAGTATCTTTATACAATAATGTTCAAAATGTTGATTTCAATCAAATTTAATTAACCCCAATAAGTTAGAAGTTACCTACATTTTATTTTCAAAGTAATACTTATCAACTAAAACACTTGCAAAGGTACCTAATAAACTTCCCTAGTGACTAAATTTGTCAAATGCATAACATTATAAAATGTTCAACTTATTCAATTACGTCATGAAATAAACATTTCATTGCACGGGTTTCTATCTAGGCCAAGGGCGGCTAGCAAGCAATAAACAATCATTTTATCGGAACAACGACGCGACCTAATTGAATTACTTTAATAACCTATATAAACTCATATCGCCATCATCATCATAAACTTTCTATCATTTTTTTTCTGTAGGAATCTCCAGTTCGTGTTGGGACGCTTGTGATCAGTCAGACCCTACTCAGTACTCATTTGTTCAGTTCTTTCCTCCTAGAGGTCTACGTACGCTAGGTCCGCCTTACGATGCAAGGTTGCATCTTGGGACTCCAACGACCATCGATCATCCAAGTTGAGCAACCTTCTTATTGCCTCTTTACTGCATCTCGCTGAGCTATTTCGATAAATATGGTTCTTCCTCTAATCTTTTCATACCTGCTTTGATTTTAGGAATTCCTAACAAAAACGTCTTCATCGCCCACGAAGTTACTCTGAGCTTTCTTGTCAAGCACATGGCTAGCGTCCATGATTTGAAGACTTTTGTCATCATTGGCAAGGTACACTGTTCGAAGACATTTTGGACGAAGACGTACATTTATACGAAAAGGTATCTCGAAGTTTTTAAAACGCTTTCGGTGGTCTTTTTCCCAAAATTCTACTAAAACTCTCTGGAGCAAATGCTATTGAAAAAGGAAAGAGCTATTTATATATTTCTAGATTATATCCCGTTAGACTCGATCAGTATTCCTGTGTACTTCCGAATGTGGCATAAATTCTCTACTAAATTATTTCTTTATCAGAGCAGACAGAGCGGCAAACTCCACTAACATGCTCCTGAAGTCCTCTCACGGATGATAATCTCATTTAACTAATGCAGTTATAATTATAATATATTTAAAATCATTTTCTTTCATCGTTCGTTTAACATTAACATGCTCTAGCGTTGTATGTCGCTTATCTATTAAAATTTATATAAAATAAATAAAAGACCCTTTTTTTTAAAGGAAAAAATAAAGATAGATTATTTTCAGATACTGATTTTCTCCTCGCTGAATTTAACGTTTTTATGAATCCTAACTAACTAACTTTACATCTTACATTACTTTTAATATCTAAATAAAGCCCAAGCTTACCTACATTATTGTTCACTGATAGTACAGGATTGCAGGATTATGTATCAACCGTTTCTAGTTATTCTTAACCAGTTTTTACAGTAGTACCTTCCGTTAGCTCGGTGCGTGTCATAAATGAGTAGACACCACTGATCATAAAGCCTCGCGACACTACCAGTACCTACTACGTGAATCATTAGCACCCACGTTAAGCTCAACAACCGATCACATTTTGTTCAATCTTTATTAAATAAAATATAAAAATTGGTATCTTTTTACTAAACAGAGTTCAAATTGTTTCATATGTTTCAACACCTTGCTGTCAAGCAACCGATTATATTTTTTAACATCAGAATATACTTGCAATGGTCATATAAAAAGATTAGGAATAATAAAACCTGAGCAAACTTCATCTCCAATTGATCTTCAAAGTTTTCATAATTAGTTATCAAAAGGAATACAATGTTATGAATGAATCATCGTCATGAATTGTTTGCTGGGCAAGTTCGTGATTTTGAGTATCTTTTTCTGTTACTAGACACATAAATTCGTGCTATTTAGGCTAGGGGACACCCCTGTATTGAAATAGTTAAATTCTACTTAGATCGAACTAGGCACATATTTGTCTCACGCTTTAACAGTTTCTGAAAACTTTTGATAATATTGAGGAACCGTTCACCAAGACTTCTATGACTCGCTAGATAGGGTGTTTTTTATTCACTAAGCTTAGACATCCATGAGAAAATGAAGAAAAGATTAGATTTAGTGTTATTTTAAGAGTAATAAGTCTGAGTCTCTCGTAAAAGAGTTCTGCTTCAATCTCTACAGGGTCGTTTATTTTTAGGATAATTGAATGACTAGTTTCAGTCATAATCTGGACATTCCAAGTAACGGTATACACGCAGAACAAAGCTATCAGATAGAAGTGGTAATGGCTTGACAAGCAAAAAAGGTTAACCTCAATTGTATCTATTATGTAAAGTCAGAATTGATAAAGAAGAATCTGGTAAAGGTCTACGCTTTAGAGCCAAATTAGCTGTTTGGAGGTTTTAGAAACTGCTGGTAAGTTCGTACTTCGGACACTGACCGAGATTTGATGCAAACTATTTATTTATATATTCAATTCCCTCTGCTTCCGATTATGCAACATTATATGTTTACTAACACATTCCGATTTAAACCTAAACTAAACAAGTCAAAGTTGTCGTTCGTTTGAATGTCGTTAAACGCTAAATTGTTTGTGATTGGACTGCTCCAGATTTCAGCGCATATCTGCCCGTCTATCAAAACGTCAATTTACTGCAGCTATATTAGGTAAGACCGAGCTCATGCACTAACATCTTCATTTTATTTCTTTGATGAAAAAAATAGCACATAAATGCGAAAGTGTGTTTCTTTGTTTGTCTCCCCTTTACGCAATAACTAAGCAACCAATCGACCTAAATTTTAGCCTAGAGTTATTTAAAATGACGCAGAGTAATATGGGCTAACCTTAACTCAGGAAAACTAACGGTTTTCACGGGATTTGCAAAAAGCCCAGTTTTAATAAGAAGAAGAACGCTAGTTTATAATAAATGTTCTTCGTGTAATAGATATTATAACTTAATGTTAAAGATGCTCTAAATTATGGCACATAAATGGAGAATGATAAATGATAAGTTAATCATTAAAAATTGAGAATTTGACAGTTTTTCTAGTAGTTATCTTGGATTGTAAGCTACAGTGGAGTTCCCATATCACAACCGGGTAAGCTCTTTTAAATAAAACTAGACAGTTATCACATGTTGAAACTGCGAGGCTTGTTTATTATGCATACTTCGATAGTGTAATGTCGTATGGGTTCTTGTTATGGGGTAGAGCTGCTGATATATAAACTATATTTATACAACAGAAAAAAGCTGTGCGATCGATGTATAAACTTAGATCACGCGAATCCCTTCGTTCCGAATTCAAAGAAATAGGTACACTTACAGTTTTAAAATAAGTAATTATAAACAAAAAGTCGACATAAACAATCGACTTAGGTACTAGAAACGGAAATAAATTAGTGATATCTGCATATCATCTGAGAAAAGTACAGAAATCCTTTGTGGGGGTTGGTGGGTATATGCTTGTTTAACATGATACCGATGGTTATATTAGATCTACCTTTACCTAAGTTTAAGCGACATATAAAGACCCATTTAACTACAAGGCTGCTTTCATCTCTCAAAAAACAGAAAAATTTCAAAGTCTGTTAAACTATAAAATGAAGTTGGAAAACGAGCAATCTGCTGAGTTTCTTGCCGGGTCTTCACAGTAGAATCTGCCTTCCGGACCAGGGACAGAGCCAATCCAAACAAACTGACTTGACGTTTCTAATGTGCTTATAAACTAGGCCTACTTGAAATAAATGAATTTTCAATTTGAATTTGAATTAGCTGAATTCATATTCTAGACTTATACGTTTTGTTGTATTTACGTAAACATGTATGTATCTACGAGTACGTATGTATTTGCTTAGTCGAAATCTTCTACTCTTTGTTTTTACTGACTTACAGAAAAGCCAAAGCCCAAACAGCTGAACTTAGAAATTTTAAATTTTAATGGAATATTCTGTACCCTCTAGAAGAGTACCTACTAAGAAAGAATTTTGTTGAACTGGGGAAGAAGTATTTTAGCTTTTGGTTTAAAAATACTTAATAGACATATGTTTCTCAGAGTTTTTATATAATACATACTTGATACCTATCGGGAGTGATATCATTTATTTAACAAGATATTTTCAGGTTTTACCCAAAATCATTTTAGCTTTCGGTTAAATATGAAGAAGTACATGTTACAGAGGGCATAAAAGGTTGAAAAAAAGTATTTCAATTTTCAAGTTAGGTATGGTAGTATGAAATATTATTTCTCTAAATCGAGTACCTATTGGTGATTCTATTTGGGTAGTGTCTTAGAACCAGCTTTCTTACCTTGTTTATTATATTGAAGTGGAATTTCTTTCTCTAAAACTTTATCTAGGCGTATTTATAATAAACGTTTATGCTATCAATGAACTGAAACAGAGTTGCTGTTACACTTGGCATTGTTTGAGTCGACTAATAATAGAATTATTGAACACATGTGCTTCAGTTATGCAGCACAGAATATCTAACAGTATTACTAGTTAATTGCAGTAGGTAGTAGCGCCTGACGTAATTATGATGTCATAAGCCAAGCCTTGTCTTGCGCATTCTAGCGAGATATTGAGACTCGCCTAAGTGAGAGACGTTTGAAATCTGTATGGGCTCAGTAATAATTGCATATTCAACCGTTTTATACTCATTTTCGGAATGATTCGGGTCAATTAGGTACCTACTATAAATTCGGTGACAGGGTCGTTTTTGCATAGACAATTCTGAGTCGTGATAGGGTTCCCGTATGATTGGGTAGCCCACCTGCCAAACGATTACCTCACGTTTGACATTGACTCATTATATATGATTAACTTCATGGATATACCTACTTTAATTGTTTTTCATACCAACAGGATACCTGTCGCATACCACTCCATTGGGACAAACGGAGTGGCTATGTGGGGCTTACTAACTCTGTATCCCACAGCTAACCTTTAGTAAATAAAATAAATTTTTACTGTGCTAAATGCAAGACCACAGGATGGATTTGCGTAGGTATACCTACCTATTCGGGCCTTCGATTTTTTGGACACCGAACTTTCATTATATTGCCCTACTTCAATCGACTAATATACAACCAATCAATAATACTGATACCTTACATGCCTATTTAACTATTTTTTATCATGGCCACCATGTCGTATTTGATATGGTGAATGTATTGATATGTTATTAAACGTCATATCGTTAGTATTTCACTAACATAGATTACAGTAAACTATGTCATACCTACATACTTATCTACTTAATTAACAACTCAAATGTACATGGTATAAATACACATAGGTAAAGAGTTAAAGACGGACCAGTGGTATACAAGATGGTGGCCTTCAAATTCTTGAATGCAGCCTTTCTCCCAGTGGTTCGCCTCTAGCTAAGATCTCGCGTATGTAGGAAGATTTTTTCCTCCGATGCGTAACGCCATCTATAAACTCATCTTGTAAACGTCCTGGAGTTAACGTTGCTACACAGTATTCATTTTATATTTAAACGCCTTTACCAGAAGTAAACTTATGGTTAATTATTACTTATTATTAAGTTTAGATACCAAATTGGTACTTACTAACAGGATCTATGCTTTGCTATAAAGAAAAACTAGGGGCCGTGAAATAAAATTAAATGAAAATACACTTTATTGTACACCTAAAAAAAAAATATAAACAAAAACAACACAATAAAACACAGCTACAATGGGCGGCCTTATCGCTAAATCTCGATCTCTGCCTGGAAACCCAACAAAGGAAAGGGGGAAAAAAAGACTTAAGGGTTAGTTTGTATACAAAAAGCAGTTACCAAATTAAACATAAATATATATATCAATCATACAAAGTACAAGCGTACAACACAAAGAAAAGTGACTCAGAAGCAAAAAAAAATAACTAATTAGGGTGGCATAAAATGTTTTTTAAGGAGTCTCTTGAAAATTGGTAGTGACTGCGCCTAATTCCTAAGAGCCGTGCTTCTAAGATGTAAATATTAAAGGCGGCCAGAATACCTGCGGGGGCCACATTACCACATTTTCCTCTATAGACACTAAAAATGTCTACTTAGGTAGACTAGAGCAAGTTTGTTTAACATTATTGTATTTTCCTCATTTCTTGACGTAGTTTTATTATAATAATGTAGGTAATTTGTTTTCGCCTGCTCAGTGCACTATGTGGCTTCATTCTATTTTTATTATTTATGACGGATGTGAATAACGCACATGTGAGCACCTTTAGATAGCAGTTTGTTTATAACGAAGGTTTAAACAATGTATATAAATAGCCGTAAAAGAGCTTTATGTGACAAAATGAATGAATATATGTTTATTGCACACCACAAATATTACATAAAAACAAAAGTATAACAAAACAACGTATACAATTTGGAGGCTTTATCACTTCATAGCGATTTCTTCCAGGCAAACAAAGGCGAAGAAAACAAATCCAGAAATAAGTTAGGTGGTGCATATATACATATACCCATAAAAAAAAATTAAATACTTAAATAAATATATGTTATATATATAAAGCAATACTTGTAATTAATTAAATCCAAATAAATAAATAAGTAACTACCAATATAAATATAATTAACTATACTAGCGTACCCAGCCCGCTTCGCCGGGCTAGATTTTGCTTTATTTTATTTAAACAATAAACTTACATCATTAAATTTTTTATTTAAGTCTCATAATATATAGGTAAAATCATTTATTTCTCTCCGTATTAATACTCTTCTGTTCTCTTCTCGAGCGGGTAAAGATCACTATCTACACCCATGTAGGTACACCCAACAATAGAATATCATCATAGTAAATAAAAGCTGTATTTGACAGTTTGTCAGTTCAAAAATAGGAGTGCTCTGATCGTCACCACACTTTACAGGATTACTCGCCAGGTCAATCTGGAGATTACCTGAAAGTTTCATTGAAATCGGTATAGCAGTTTCGGAGCCTATACGGAACATACCCACACACTTTCTCTTTTATATATATATATATGTAGATAATATATAAAAATTATATTTATATAGGTGTAAAGAGTTCGTCAGTGGAAAATATACCGACCATGAATATTTCTGCCGCTCAACAGCATTGTTGCTGTTATTACAGGCACATGAGACTTAATGCCAAAAACCTGTGCCGCTTGCATGCACTGCGAAGTATTGCTCGGTTTTTAGAGATGGTTTTTTCACTAACCGTCATGTGGGCCTTCTGTTTAGTCCGTCTTTTGTTACTATGAAATAATGTTAAAATTCTGACTTCAACTTTGTAGTTTGGAGTTAGATTTGGATCGGATGAAAATCAATGGTTGTAAGACTGATGATATAACTAAGAAACAAATGGAATTACCGCTTTTTATAATCATATCCGGTCACGCAGAAAATGCAATGAACATCACTAAAGAAAATCCGTTTTTTTTTTTTATTTAAGGCTTTACGTTTCGTAGTAGTTGAACAAATCGATTACCTACTTCCGATGACCGAAAAATCATATTTTAATATACCAATCATTTATGCTAGTGAAGGTAAATCAATTAATGAAATAAAGAAGATCACAATTGTCCATTGTTGGTGAGATTCATGTTGTCTACAAAAAAGGTAAGTGCAAGATTCGAATTACAAAATAGTAACTATGAAGAAATCTATACTTCTATACTTAATATTGTAAAGAGGTACAGTATATAACTTTGTGACAGACACTGTCGTGGTAGTCGGATTTGCAAAGTAAGTCGGAGAAAAAATGGTCGAAGGAAAAAATTTTTTATGAACGCTGCCTTAACGATGAGAGTTTTAAAGAAAAGTTGTAAAGCTTGTTAATGCCTACAAAAAAGTCCTCGACAGTATATGTATAACTTTTATATTTAAGTGGCAAAAAGTAGTTATTTTTATATTAAAAAAATAATAAGAATCATTAGGTCACGTTTTTTGTTCATATTATCAAAATTTTTTCAAAATAAGTAAACTTATCGTCTCGTCGTATCGTCACGCATCGGAATCTCCCAAAAAGGATATTTTTCAGATTTTGCAACATTTATCATTGATTATCGTAGCGCGGTCGTGGTAGCTATTGGTCGTAGCGTGATGTTTATATCGAGCCTTCCTCGTTAAATGGGCTATTGAACACCGAAATACTTTTTCAAATCGGACCAGACCTTACATCATCGTGTTCAAGTAAACAAACAAACAAACACACTCTTTAGCTTTATATAATAGTAAGTATAAGATAAGAAGTTATAAATAACCAATCTGCCTTCCAAACCGGTGGTAGAGTCCCTACAAAAAGACATGACGTTTCAGAACTGCTTATAAAGCAGGCCTACTTGAAATAAATGAATTTTTTAATTTGAATTTAAAAATAGTTAAGTTGCGATATCTTGGTATTACTACAGAGACGATCCACTTCAAGTAAATAGCTACATTTACAAAGTACATTTGCCTATTGTATTTTTAGTTTTTACGAACAAAGTACCATTTACAAACAACATTTAACTGCCTGAAAAGTTGTTAAATTAACACATAGTTCTGAAATGTGCAACTGAAAGCCATTGTTTTCTCGTAAAACTTATTACAAAGTGAAATTCGCGAGGTGGCATCCGTCGGCCCGTATTCATGAGACGAAAGGATCGATAAGACAACTCCATCGAGTGGTTACCATGGTGATACCGCCTTGGTGACCGACTTACCGTCGACTATGCCAAATGTATACGCTCTCCCCTGTTTATGTCAGATTTCCTCACGTCATGCTTCACAAGGCGGTGTGGGTAGATGTTATTTGCGTTAAACATTCTCGTAGAATTTTGAAAAGCCTCATTTGCCTAATCTATGTACAAATGATGAAAGATGTCTTTCCTTTTGGGGTTACGGTTGATTTAATGAGGCAGCTTGTATTTAGGGACACACGTGCTAAAATAAACGAGCGGAAAACAAATTATAATTCGATGGCTATGGCATATTTACGTAATTCACTAAGCTTTAGTAGTAGAGTTTTTTGTAGCAGAGCTCGTTCGGAAAATAAGGTATATACTACCGCAATGCTTTATTCATTGTTTAATGGTAGTGATGACATAATTATTTTTCTGTTTCGACTGTCGTCTTGTTAGTTTTAGAAATTACACATCTCTCTAATTACAACCTGGATTTCTTGTCATATGCTGAGTTCCGGTCTTAAAGGCAGTGGTTAATGGAAAAAGGGCAATAAAAGGCAAATGAGGCTTAACACTTGCTCACGGTTGATGAACACAGGATGGCACTTCATGGGACATGTTCCTTGTGTGCTCTACGACGTATACTCTATTTCTAGACGATTTCAGCTGGTACCTATTTAGTGGTAGCTGGTAGTTATTTTTATCAGGAATTGTAAGATTGACTGTTGAGTGTGAGTTTCTCATCACTTATGCGAAAAGGGCCCCTTTTCGGGATTTTACCTTTTATTTACCAGTAGGAGTTTGAGAATGAAAACACGCTTGGAAAACGGTACTTTTGAATTGTTATCATCACTTCAAGCGATTGACGTCCACTGCTGGACATAGGTCTTTTGTAGGGCTTTATAAATTGCACGATTCTGGGCCGTTTGCTTCCAGCGGCTCCCCGCAACTCATTTGATGTCATCTGTCCACCTGATTGGGGGTCGACCAACGATGCGTTTACGTGTTTGGAGTTGCCATTCCATCACGTTGGGACTTGATGATCGGTTCTCCGAGCTATTTACCCCGCCTTTTGCCAGCTTCGCGACTCGTTGAATTGCAATAATTTCCATGAAACTTATTATATTTAACAACAATTAAAGATAAAATTATTTTAAGTATTCGGTAAATTAAAATTTCCTGCCTCCCTCTAGCCTTACTAAGTAGGTAGGTACTTACGGACGGAATTAAGGAAAATATGCATAAAAGTTTTCCTATGACTTAGGAGGGATCTGTTATTCCATTATTAAGTTCGAATTCCCATACAAATGACGCACGTCTTATGCAGCACAGTTTTTTTAATAGTCTGGCAGAATATTGGTGGATTTAGGTCTGATGTTTAGACTTTTTAAGTTAGATTACCGCCGATTATAATAAACCTGACGCCGATTATTCCCATTTATAATAATTATACACCCCACCATTTGGTTATTCTTGGTTTTACTAATCCTAGGGTTGCCTCGAAGAGATTACTAGGTACTAAGCGATAGCCTTTATATCCTACTTTATAGGCTTACACTTATAACAGCCCTCGAAGATATTACTTTTAATGTATCATTAAAAGGACAGTTTCGATGCACAAAATGCTCAATGTATTTTATGTACGTAATGTATTTTATTGGAAAAAAATAATATAATAAAAAATAAAATACTGTTTTAAAATACTTTTGTAAATAACCCATATTTTTTTGGTAAAATGTTAAAGATAATATTTACTGTCTGTTATCACATATATAGCATATAACTATAAGGACAGATGGATAGTGGATAGCGAATTTGTTTTATACAATGTACTAAGTGTTGAAATGTTTGTAAATAATTTAAAAAAATCAGCGATTACATTTTGAATTTTATATTTAAACTACCGCGCAACTTCGTCTGCATCAAATCGGTTATTATCTGTTTTAATATCTTTAAAAAAAACTAAGAACCTAATTTCAGCGCCACCTTTCAGGTCCAGTTTTATTTCCAAACTATGTACCTACCTAATACGCGGCCGAGCGTCCCTCTGCATATTACTTGCTTTTAGCATTTCTATACCCGTCGTAACATCTAAACATAGGTCTAATTTAAATAATTCAAAGAGGAATTTTGCATGTACATAATCAATTTTAATTATAAAAGTATTTATTTGGATAAGGATTAATATCATAATAGGATTGTCACCATCTTTAGATTGACAAATTATAACAAAAAGTGGTTATTAGCACATGACAGATGATTACTTTAAAAATGTAGTACCTACATTATTTTTATATATATTATCTAGCATTTTCGCGGCGTACGCCAGTAAAGCTCCAAGTCGGTGTGACATCATTAACAAACATATACATTTTTTTGTAAATTGGCTGAAATATAACGATTATTTCAGCCAATTTACAGAAAACCATAATTAAATACACTAAAACCTTCTAAATGAGTCACTATGTTCATTTGTGAAAACGTTACGAAAATCCGTTCTCTCAACTCAACTAAGCCTATCCAAAAATCCACGTCAATCTAAAACGCGAATTGTGCGGATTTTGAAAGACAATTGCGGAAAGATAGCAATGCTGTCCTGTTTGAGCTGTTGGCTTTTCTAGGATAAAAAGAGAGAGCCTATAAGCTATTCCAGACTACATTGTATGTCCTTGCAAAATTTTAGCGGTTCTTTCGTTGTGGCGTTAAAGCATAACAAACATCCATCCATCCACACCATCCATACATACATAGGACGGTATGCATGCATTCGTTGTCCCATATGTCTTGCAACTTGCTGTTATCAGTGAAGAGTTATGCTCTTTATCTCAGAGAATATTTATCCGATCTTTCTTAAAATAGACATACATGCTTGATAGTATACACTTTCAATAAAAAATAATTATTAAAATCGGTTCAAATTTAACGGAGTAATGAAGTAAAATTGATAAAAACTTTCATTCCATTTCCCGGAGGAAACTTTTTGTTTATCGGGACAAAAAGTAGCCTATATGTTGACCCGGAATATCCGCTACGACTATACCAAATTGTATTTAAATCCGTTCAGTAGTTTTCACATTTTGCCCGGGCAGACAGACAGACAGACAGACAAAATTTAAATAAAAATCGGTTTTGGACTCAGTATCGATTATAAAGCATCCCCCGGTCAAAATTTTCAAAATATATTAAATGTACAGAAACCTTCCAGTTACATTTTTATTATAAGTATAGATATAGATATTCGGAAACTGTATTGATAAAGATCTATCAGCCAAAGCTACTATGTATTTAATAGAATTTATAGTAGGACTCTTTATTGGATAGAAGAGAGATTTTACTAGCGGGCTATATACAAAATACTTTAATATTCCAATGAATGTCAGTACAAGAATTTCATAATCAAATACATCTATCTATAGGTTTATTCATTGTGCAAAGGAATACAATTATATTCTTATGGTTCAAATGATATTGTTAGTGTGTAGATATGTCGGTTTAAATACTAAAAGCATTGAAATCAGAGAAGATAGCATTGTATATTCTTATGCTAATCAGTACCTAAGTTGCTCCGATTTCCAAACACGATACTGTCAACTACGTAGTTCGATATTATAAAGTGAAGGCCACAAGCTTTAAATACTGAAAATACGTTATACCTATGGCTTCCTATTGAATTTTAAATGCTACCACTGGCAAATACACGTGTCTATTTTCCATAAGTAGAAAATACACTTGAAGGCCCTTGTGGGCCTTGTGTCAATCAATCTAAGTAGGTCTTCTTCGAATAAATGAATTTAATGCTTCGATTGCTTTTTGTCGGATCGACATTTATGATTACGATATTTCCTTTCTTATACTTTTTTTACTTACTTGTTTTGATAACTACTATGACCTTATGAAAAACGGATAAAGTGTAAGTCAAACTCGTGCACTGTCCTTTATGTACCAAGGCAGGCTATTTATAAGAAATAGTTAGTAAATAAAGTAGAATCGGTGGTAGCCTAGTTGTCAGGGCTTCCTGGTATTTCGGAGATTCCAAAATACCAGTTGAAATAAAGATTCGGAAGTCGGCTTGCACCTTTAACTTTTCGAAGTTACTTGCGTTTTTAAGCATTTTAAATATCACTTGCTTTAACGGAGAACAGTGGGAGAAAAACTTCATTCAAAGCCGCTTTAAATCAAACAATCCGCACCAAACCAATAAATGACAATTTGAGATGGTGATAAACAAAAAAAAAATAACAACCGGCTAAGTTCGTTGTGGGCTTCTTCTGAGACCAGGGCGAGTTTGGAACCCTCGTAGCTTTAGTTTAAAGTTGACGAATTTATTTATCGCCATCAACTCACTCCTATGTCATATTTTACATCAAAAGTGCCATCTATGTGCGTATTTGCATAAAGAAATATTTGACTTTGACTTTTTGACTTTGAAGGGTGTGGTTTCCGGTGTATTTACAGGCACATGCGGCTTAACATATCGGCCTCACAAACACGCCTCGCGGTCACAGTGCGTTAAATTCCAGGACATGTTCCTTGCATGCCCTGCGAAGTGTTGCTCCGTTCATAGATGATAATCGCCATCTGCTTGGTCTGGATACATTTTTTTAATAACGTTTAGCTAGCTTGTTACATTATATATTTTTTATAAATCACATCTATACGCTGCGGGCTGCGGCAGGTTATACGGAAGACTGAAGAGTATAAGCGGGCACTTTGCTAAGCGTTTGTGGACTATAAGAAAACCTTTGATTCGGTGGAAACCCGGGCTGTGTTGAGGTCACCTCAGAGGATCACAATGGAGGTGCTGGAATGGAGACCTCGCACCGGTAAAGGCAGCGTTGTTAGACCCTTACAAGGTGGACAGACGACATCAAGCGCGTCGCAGAGAGTTGGGCACAAGCGGCACAAAACCGCGTAAATTGGAACTCGCTTCAGACTATCTATGTCCAGCTGTGAACGTCTATCGGTTTGATATGATGATGAGGATGATGAAGAAGCGGCGATGCAGTATAAGATTGAAGTCGGCTTACCGTCAGGGGAAGTATTACCCAAGGTTATTTCTACCGCTAAGCTGTACTCCGGCCTTAAGCTAGTAGAAAAGTCGTATTAAGGACTACGTCAACGATAAAAAATGCTTAGGTGTAAATTATTGCTCTAACCAGGTTTCTTCTTTAATAGTTTTTAAATGACAATTTGAGATGGTGATAAACAAAAAAAAATAACAACCGGCTAAGTTCGTTGTGGGCTTCTTCTGAGACCAGGGCGAGTTTGGAACCCTCGTAGCTTTAGTTTAAAGTTGACGAATTTATTTATCGCCATCAACTCACTCCTATGTCATATTTTACATCAAAAGTGCCATCTATGTGCGTATTTGCATAAAGAAATATTTGACTTTGACTTTTTGACTTTGAAGGGTGTGGTTTCCGGTGTATTTACAGGCACATGCGGCTTAACATATCGGCCTCACAAACACGCCTCGCGGTCACAGTGCGTTAAATTCCAGGACATGTTCCTTGCATGCCCTGCGAAGGGTTGCTCCGTTCATAGATGATAATCGCCATCTGCTTGGTCTGGATACATTTTTTTAATAACGTTTAGCTAGCTTGTTACATTATATATTTTTTATAAACCCGATAGAAAGTCTGCATCCGTACTAGGCAGGTGTGCCGGCTCATTTACATTTCCTATTACTTACAAGTGGATAACAAGCAAGCCTTTCAAAGCAAGATTAGGTACCTACCGTCAAATAGGTACCTAACTACCTACCTGTATAAAAATATATATTTTATTACGGTACTGACTGCTGAGTGCTGCTTAAAATGAGGTTAAAATAACTCAAACTATTAATAATCTTTATAAATTGTCCTTTACAGCAAAAAAAAAAAATATCAGTGTTGCCCGTATTTTATTTGTGGTGAAATGCCCGATTTACAGGATGCAGTAAAATTATCTCAATATTAAAAATGGCAAAGTACTTCTAACTAAAATTTAATGTACGAACCAAAGTATTATTGTTGCGATATAATTATTATTTTTTTTAATTTGGGATAAAATAAAAAAACATATTTTGTTCAATATTTATGAAAACATATATATAAGTATTATAAGTACTATTACTACCTACGTCCTCCAAGTGCAACACTTTATATAATTATAAAATTTAATTTAAGTATAACTAAACTCGACGACTCCAAGAAATCGTCAAAAATTGCAAAAATAACCTTTAGATAAGTACCTAAGTTACTTAGCAACGCTCTTAAACCTGAAAATAGCGTAGATTAAAAATTATATTTAGAAAATGGATGTAAAGTAGATCCCAATTAAAGATTCGAGTCCGCCTTCGTGATCTGTAGATTATCATATAAAAAAGAACTGTAGTAGTAACTACTTTCTAGATTATTATAAACGTTTGGGTATCACGATACCTCTTATTTTACCGGGTCCGGAACAAAAAATTCAAAAACAAACTTCAGTTTTAAAAATAAGCTCATAATTCGTTTGCCATTTCGATCGTATATGGCTTTCTACGAAAGAAATATTTCAAAAATTAACCCTATTTTTTTTCAATTCTCAAAAAGACCTGATGAGCATTGATTTAACATATTGTTGCTTATATTATTTGTAAGCTCACTGAATGATAAGAGATAGTTACGATTAACAACTACATCTGTTGGATACCATTGAAACTACATTATTTGACCATTTACAAACTAGTTCATCCAACAACATGTAGATGTCGCCGTTACAAAATCGTTCCGAGGCACCTATAGTCGGATTTTTAATTCACTGGAGTAAACTGACGTTTACGACGGTGCCATAAAATTTTAATGAAAATAAATTAGTGCTAAATAATAAAGCTCAGGCCGATTGAATCATTCATTTTACAAAGTGACTCTAGCAACTGTCAGTGTATTCCAGTGAATAAAAAAACTGTCACGAATTATTTTCCCTGTAGTTCGGTATAATACAGAATATATTTTTTTTCAGTGCGCATAAAATAATATGTCATACATGAAACAAATTTATGAACATATATTTTTTTTTATGTTTTACTTAACGATACAGAAATTAACGGTTAGTCCCGGGAAAAGATAATTATGAGCACCCTACAATTGCTCTCAGCTGTTACTTGTGATCAACGTTCTCGCACTCGGTCCTATCGTCGCAGCGGTAATTCCATAAAATAAAGCATAATAATAACTTAAACAATTAAATTTGAAAACCCATTACTTACCTATGCATACCACACATTACGATGTATTTTTTTAATCCACTACAAGTTAGCCCATGACTACAATCTCACCTGGTGGTAAGTGATAATGCAGTCTAAGATGGTAGTGGGCTATTATTTATTTAGGTAGATACCTATTTAGCCATGATTTGCTTACTTTGCTTACCATGTAAATACCGAACCACCAAAAAAAAGCTTCAGCATCAGATCAGACGATGCATTGAAAAATTAATGTATTTAAATAACAAAAGCAAATGTAAAATGCATCGAGGTTACTTTATTATTCATGAATTTCTTAATGACAGGGTTCCCTGGACCAAGCAAGACGCTCCGCTTTCATCTCACACAAGATAGAACAATGATTGTTAAATTGTAAAATGATGTTGGGAAAGAGCAGCTGCTGAGATTCTTGCCGGCTTCCTCTCGGTAGAATCTGCCGTTTGAACCGGTGGATCATAGAGTCACTACAGGCGGACATACTTGACGTTTTAAAAGTTCTTATATTAGGCCTACTTGAAATAAATGAAATTTGTATATGTAACATCATGTACCGACATGGTAACAGAAACATATCCCAACTCCGTCAAAAGTATGACTCTCGTTTTACCACGTGTCTTTAAAATTCGCTATTTCACTTGTAGCATGATCTAAAAACTATCATGATTTAAAATTTCAGGGTGGTACATCGGTATTTATTGGTTTGTAACTTGGTATTTTTTATTTAGTAATTAATAAAGTAATATCACTGGATTGTTTGCTTTTCTGTAGATACCTGTTAGACTGGTTTCATTCCGTTTTGTCCGTTTACAAACCGCGATGGTGAGAGATGGTTGTAATTACTATGAATATAAATGACATCTACAGGAAACTGTATGCACCCGTTTACGAACTAGTTTCTACAACTACGATGACGTTTATACTAAATCGTTCGAAGACATCTGTTGCAAGATTTAAAAACTGCTACGAATGAAATGTCGGTATAGTTCGGTATGAATAGACAATAGATGTCGCTATGCATATTTAATGCAACTACATGTAGATGTTCCTGAATCGGTCAGACACCTGTCCGTGGTTTTTAAAACTAAAATGAATTTATTGTCCTTATAGTTCAGTAAAATTAAAATAGATGTCGCTTTGCATATTTCATGCAACGACCTGTAGATGTCAATGTTTCCGAGTCTTGTGTAGACACTTGTAACTTGAATTTAAAAAATGAATTATATGTTCGTACTGTTCACGATATGAAATTAACTGATGTTCAATTGCTAAATATAGTTTTAAGATAACAGAAAATTTTCTACCTGGTCCTTCTAGTTACTAGGTAGGTATGTGTATGATATTAAAACAATGGGATATGCTTTTCTAGGTCATGTTTTGGAGTAATTAAGTTTTAATTAAGTTGCGCGAGTTAAAATAATATGATGAGAACCAGGTATTATCTATCTATCTATCTTGTAATGAGGCCCGCTTCAGCGGATGCACTTCGACCCTCCAGGATCTTTTGTGCTCGAACAAGGTATTAACTTCATGACTAGCAATGTTCAGGATGGCACTATAGCACAAGTTTTATTAAAGCTAAATACCTTGTTTCTTAGCAGCTATAATTAATCTCACGGGTACCTATTATTCTTCTGATATTGTGTGAGTGTTTTGTGTCTGTACCCTATAATTCTTCTCAAGGAGTAAAATAAAAACACTGGACAAATACCTACTGTATATTAAGCTTCTCTATAATTCAAGTTAATTGTTACCCTGAAATGATTAGGTAGGTACTACCATTTCGGAATGCTGTCTTCGGCAGAGAAGACCACGGGCAAGAAACTCTACCTTCGCTTTTGTTCAATCAATTGAAACAAATCTTCTGGAAATGATAGAGCGATAATAGCACTAACACGGAATTCCCGGTATTTGTCTTTTTGCTTACATTGTTGCAAAAAATGTTTTTTCTTAAGTACTTGTAGTAGGTACCTACGTCGATCAGATTTTATGCTATGTATCGATTGAGATTACTTTAGTATGGATTGTGAACGTAAAAACGTTGGATCCTTTATTATAAATAGGCGCAGGACACAATGAAACCATAATTTACTTACTTCCGTTTATCTACTCATACTTTACTTTTTATTTTAGCATAATATATTAGGTTGGGGAAAAAGTTTCTTCGTAAATTTTAAGAAAATTCAAATCATTTTTTCATATAGTTTATTTACATTGAATTAGAGTACGAGTATCATTTTGTTTGATAACATTTTGCCATCTTATAGGTATCGTAATCCCATTGCTATAGAAATTTTGGGGCTTCTGATCAAAAAACCGCGACAAGTAGTTTTGGCAGTCCTCTCATGATGTTAACCTAACACTGCCTAAAGAATTCTGAAGAGACCGAAACAGGTGGAAATCTGAAGGCTCTCTTAATTTTTTTCGCGGCTTGCGTTGCATTTTTACCTTTTTGGTAGTAACATTTTAAAATGTATCGAATTTCTTCATTAGATTCACTCATCTTCACAGTAAGAAAAATAAATAATAATCACACATTTTCCTAATTTGAATTTGGAATTATCTTCTTTAAATTTAAACTTTTAATGATACCAAAACCAGGCAGATACAAATAGTATCTCCAAAGAGGTTTTATTACAAGTTCATACATACTATAATTCGAAAAGACTTTTCCCCAACCTATTATAAAGTAATTAGGATCAATTAGAAAGTGGCACACAAAATTTTAAATAACTAGGTAGCTGAATAAAATAAATTATAATTTATTCTAATAATACTATACATAGGTATTAACAAAGTGTAGCTTAAGTGCCTAAATAAAATATTTCGCAATGCAAATCAAAGTTAAATTATTTAAAGTTTTAAACAATACATACAAATATATTTGGTTTTACTTCTCAGATCTAGTAGCAATTTTAACAGTTTCCTAGTCTTTCATGGTACTTTTTAGTTGATTTACTATTCTACTAATAAATAACCAAATTACATTCACTATTCTATAAACATAAGATTCAGTATAATTCATTTCAACATCACATTTAGTTGCCTGCTGCAAAATATCTAAAACTGTTGTGTATAAAATAGATTGTCTGGTTGCTGGCTTGCATATTGATAAGTGATCAAGGGGAAGTTGATAAAACACTCCACGCCCTAAGTCTGCTGAATATGGTTCAACAAAGTGTACAGGTACTTTGAATGCTGTAATAAGAGTTGGTAAAGTTTCAGCAAAACTTATAGTTTCCCAGTTAAATTTGTCTGCAAATTTTAAGAATAACTCATGCAATTCAAGCAGTTCAGGAGAATTCTCTTGTAATTGTTTAACATCTTGTGAAGGCCACAATATTGATGCAGCAGCACGAGGCATTGTTGCTAATGCACTGCCTTTATGGGGTGTACTGTAGAATAGCACTGCCTTAGTGTTTTGACATAATATTTTATATGCCTCATCACTTTTTTGGGCACCATCTACTAACAACTGTTTAACAATCAGGCCACCCATTGAGTGAGCCAGCCAAACCACATTTTTTTTTCCAACTTCAGCATCAATCAGTGCAGAAGCAAGTTCTTCAGCTCGAGCAACAATGTCGGCATTTTGAAGTGGACATCCTTCCAACCAATCAGATAGCTTACTCCAATAATTAAAACCCAGTATCCTTAGGTTACTGCAATCTTTCGGTAACCAATCTTTAGGCCAACAATGTGTATGACTACATTTATCTTCCTCCTCTTGCAATAAAGCTACCCTCTTTTTTTTAGCCAGTAAAATGTCATTGTTAATATCTCTCTTGGCTTCAATTGGAATGTCATTCAACACAACTTCATAACTAGACAAGAGTTTTTCATCTTCTAGTTCTTTAAATTGCTCTAAAACCATTTCAAGGTCAGGATCTAAATACCTATTATTTTTATCACCTGTGCTTTCTTCACATGGGTCACAGTCAACATCAGATGTTGTCACTTCTATAATTCCAACAGGTTCTGCACACTTTTTGTCTCTCTGGCGCCATGTGACAAACACACCACCCCGCAGTCCATGAACAAGCAGAGTGTCACATGTATGAGTTTTTCTTTGTCTATATAAAGGGTATAACAAAAATAGTCCAGGCCTATAACAAAATTCGCCGGAGAGATTGGCTAAACAAACAGCTGCAGAACTGGCTAGACGAACATCCTTTGATTTTAGTAGCCGAGCAAGTTCCCCAATAAGTCCATTTTGAAAAAAGTCATTTAATAGATTATTGTACAAACTTAAAACAGTTAGTATTTTTAATACTGCAAAATCAACTTCTGTATCATGTTTATATCGCAACATTAACTCTGCCAATTTAGGCAGTAATCCCAATTTATGCAATGTATTTACAGATTTATCATTTTCATATGATTTCTGGTAAAATAGAAAAATGTGATGATGCAGAGCATCAAGACATAGTATGCAAAGTTCTTTCTCGCTGAGATTATCTGGCTTTGGAGGTGAGCTGTCTACTTCACCTATTTGTTCTTGCAAATTAACAAAATATTTAGATAAAAAATGCTGTATGCAACTATGAGGATTTACAATTTGCACATAATTAATCATATCTTTAAATGTATATGACAAAAGTTCTGATGTCAAGGCTGCTCTTCTTACATGTAAAGGAGGTGGAAGGAAGTAACGTAGGTCAACACCATATGTATGAGCAAGAAGAACTGCTGTATTTTTATCTACAGCTTGGGCTATTCTTAGGCAGTCCCAACTCTTATTATTTTTAAAAGCTGCTAATTGGTCTATAGCTAAATTCCGTTGCTCCTTACTTCCATGGCGACAGACCCACAGTAGCTTCCAAGCCAGGGAATGTTTTAAACTTTTCCAAATACGGCTGAACCCTACAGAATTTGAAATCTCCCTAGTATGTTCCAACTTCATTGTGGCATCGTAGGAGGGGTCATCAATGTAAATATATTCAGCAGTGAATTTCTTTTCCACATCTAAGACATTGGTGTTCACAATATTTTTAATACTTTTGTTTATTAAGCTACAGTGATATGCAACAATCAAAACACTACTACCACATAGTGAAACCACTTTCAATATTTTAATTAATGGTTTCAAACGGTCTTGGAGGCTCATTTTCGTAACTTCTGCTTTCTGATTTTCAATCTTGTGAAATCAATCAAAGTGAGCTTATAAATACATATTTAATCAATGTTTTAAATGCCAAAGGACCGAAATAGTTTAAAAGTTGTTCAATAACTTTGCCAACAACTTTCGGACACTTACATTTTCGATTACACGTGTGTTCCGATCGTACCAATTATATGAAGGATTTGTTTAATTAGTTACATAATATAACATTATAGAATATTGAACAACGTAATTTAAATTTAACATTGGTTCCATCAAGCGGTTTGTAAAGGTTCAAACAGTGAAAAAATCACCCATTGGCCTTATAATAGTTGTTTTGTTATTTGTATCGTATAGGTAAATAAGTAGCCTGGGTATTTTGTTTCATTTGTTTGGTGATTTGGTCTACACTCTATAGGCAAATGTTCTTTCTTCTTTATTCTTCCCCATAGGGATAAGGCAAAGGTATATAAACGTACAGCCATTGTGTGTTAGTGTTTAATATTCATATCTTATTTCATTGTTAGGCATAAAGCATTGTCTTTAGTGTTTAATTTACACATTCAATCTCATTGTAAGGCGTAAGCCATGTCTTAAAAATCCATATCCAATTTCATAGTAAGAAATAAATCCATGTCTTCAGTAGAGTAATTTTTTTCTAATTCGGATAGTACAAATGTTTTTAATTGTTGATGAAATATCATCATCATCATCATCATCAACCTATTAAGGGCCTAATATAGGGCACGTGCCTCCTCTTAGAATAAGAACGGTTTAGGCCAATATATTCATAAACTTAGGTAAATTTGTGAGTTTGTGACATTGTCAGGGACCAAATGGATCTACTGATCCGATTTTGAAAATACTTTCACCAATATAAAGACACAATATTTGAAATTGAACACTGAAAAGAACTTTTCGCAGTATTCGGTATGCAAAGTAAGTTGGAGAAAAAACTCCAAACAAATCATCAACAATCAACACACTTATACAAAAACTTTCTAATACGCAGGAACAAACATATGCATTAAACACATTGAGTCCGAGAACATCTAATGTGTTCTATCTCATTCTCTCGCCGGCTGAATCCTATATATTTATGTGTTTGTGTCTCTATGGACTTATTTTTTCGTTTCATCGAGTTTGAAATCACAACGATTCTAAAGAAATTTCACTTCAAATTCGTTTCTTATGAACGATGACAGAAATACGTGATTTAGTTCTTTAGAAAATGTGGAGTATCCATTTACTGACCCCAGTTATCATGGCTACAATTTTTTGCCACTACTACTGCCATACATTTCTCTAATTAACTTTTCCTACTAAACACGTACGAAGTCGCAGGCAACAGCTAGTATCAATTATTTTTGATGTTTACTAATGTTTTATTTATTTTTATTAATCGTTGTCTGATTTAAAGTTAAGTAAGAGTGTATATAAATAGAAAAATTGTTAAATCTGTTTTGGATTATACGTAATTTCACATAGAATTCCAAAATCTAGAATGTACCCCTTGTTGACCACTAGGCTCCAGTTGTTGACCGTATGTGTATTAGTAGTTGACTAATTTTTCCAATGGTTATTCTGAGATTCTGTTTTTCAAAGAAATACGAAAAGGCAAGGGCTAATTGGTTACCCGGGGGTAATTTTATATAAGGTTTTTTATGTTTTGCAAATTAAGGGCCAATTTCACCAATAAACTCGCAACAAGACATCACCCAACTGGGCATGAAAAACAACAGGAATTTTAACACATTCACGTTTTATGACATACATGACAGACCATTAATAAATCAAGCATCAGGCGAAAGACACCTTACATTACTCTGTGGTTTAAAACTACCAAAAAGAAATGTCCAAGTTTTTATACATTGGTCCTTCGACAGTGTAAAACTATTTTATTTAGTCGGATATTAAGTTAGACGGAAAAGGTTTTATTTCGATGAATGTTAAATGGTGGCTTTATTTGAATTTTTGCTAGTTTTCTAATGTATTTTTTAAATATTTTACACAGATGGTGGCAAAATAAAGAATTATTTGGTTTTTTTTGCTTTTGTTTTTTTATTTTAAAAGCGAGTGTGTATTTAGTGGGACATCGTTTGAGGCAGCCACGTTCGCAATAAATAACCCTACCAACCATAAAACAATCGGTTTCAACGTGACATCGTACTGAAACGCTAAATCGCTTAGCGTCACGTCTTTGTCTGTAGGGTAACTAGCCAAGCCATAGCCTTCCACCAGACCAAACCAGTGAAAATTTTAAAATAATAATTCTCAAATTGCCCCAGCCGGGAATCGAACCCGGGATCTCCAACTTAAAATCACAACACTCACCGCTGCGACAGGAGGATCGTCAGTCAGGTGTTTTTTGCTCAAAGAGAAATAGTTGTAACAAGATTAACTAGATAAAGTAGGTCCTTTTGTGAACCAGATTAAAATCGTTAAATATTTAGCTAAAGCTTGAATCTATTTTGAAATCCCATTAATAAACACATTACAATTAAGGTGATCCTTTATAGTATTTGGAAAATACTATAAAGGATCACCATAGTATATGGAAAAATTATTGTCTTGCTCGTCAAAACGCGTTACTTCTTACAATGGTGGCCGAACGGCTAACGACACTGACAAGCCAGCTAATGCAATGCTATTTAAGGCTGTGTTTTTGTCTTCTCCTAGTTGCAATGGAATTGGATGATTTGTCTTAGTTGCCTCAATATAGAACCAAAAAAAAGAAATAAAAAGAAATAGGCTAAGATTAAGGCTGCAAATCTTAATATTTACACTTAATGCTTTTAACAAATAAATAAATATACTACGACAACACACACATCGCCATCTAGCTCCAAAGTAAGCGTAGCTTGTGTTATGGGCGCTAAGATGACTGATATATATTTTTTTATAAATAATATACATAAATACTTCTAAAATACCCTGAAAACATACCTGTTCATCACACAAACATTTTCCAGTTGTCGGAATCGAACCCACGGCCTTTGACTCAGAAAGCAGGGTCGCTGCCCACTACGCCAATTGGCCGTAGAAAAGTTATAAATTATAATTTACTGACCAAGCAGATGGCCAGCCTGATAGCTTCACGCCGCGGTAGATTATTGCAGTCAGCCAAGCTTACTCATAGATTGTTGCTGAGGAGCCAAGGTGTCTGTGTGTTGCACTTCAACTGCAGCGGAGCATTAAATATGACGATCTGAGATCTCCATGCAGACGCGATCTCTTCAGAACTGATTCCGAAAGATCGCGCTTTGGACTAATTCAAAGTAAGAAGTTTAAGCAAAGGTAAAATGTTAAAAAGATTGTACGATCGGCTGCAACCGACGTAGGACCACCAAATTCTCCGTTAACTCATAGATCTTTTTAGATTGAATACGTATTGTAAAGTCAACCTTCTTGATATTAATGTCAAGAAGTGTAATGTTATTACTTTTACCAGAAAGAAAAATCATATAATTAGTGATTATTACCTAAGCAATAGCTTGCTTGTTAGGGTGGATGAGCTGCGTGACCTGGGTGTACAACTTGATAGCAAGCTCTTGTTCAGGTCGCACATAAATATAATTACTAATAGGGCATTTGGAATGCTTGGTTTTATCATGCGTGTTACTAAGGATTTTAAGAGGACGTCAACTCTGGTTCTTTTATTTAATGCCTTAATACGTTATATTCTTGAATACTGTTCAGCATGCTGGAATCCGCAATATAACGTGTACATTGATGAAATTGAAAGGATTTATAATAAATTTCTGCGTTATATTAAACGTCGTAATTTAGTATTTGATCTCAGTATATCTGCAACTGAAATTACTTTAGAAAAAAGATGCGATTTAAGAGATCAAATGTTGTTATATAAAATAATACATAATTTAGTTGACTCCCCACTTCTTCAAAGTAATATCGATTTTGCATGTCGTAGGTTAAATGCAAGGCGTAAACCTCCCTTTGCGTAGGCTAGATGGAAGACAAGGTATTCGGCAAATAACTTTTTATCTCGTGCGTGCAATGCTTTTAACAACAAATATTGTGAGACGGACATTTTTCATGTCAAAATTGGCACTTTTAGGGAATTTATTATGACAAAATAAGTACTATAGCTTTAAAGTTTTTGTTTTTCATTTCTGTTTTAATTAAATTATAATTTTTTTCTTTTTTTGTATAATAATTGCTTGCTAGGTACTTATTCCTAAGCAATTGTTGTTGATGTTATCGTATTATATGTATAACAAAAAAAAAACTCTAAAAGCTGATATCTATTATCCGCCCACTTCGTGAAAATCATTTCTTTTCTCGGTCAACCTTCTGAGTCCAAAAGAGTATGAGGGTTATTCGTTGTTAGTTATAGAAGCTGCAACCGAGGTAGGTTCTCAAATCCTCTTATAACTAACTCTTCATAGTTCGTCACCGATATATTTCTTGACTAGTCAACTTTGCTCAACGTTCACCCAGTTTCTAAAACTGTCGATAACTGGGGGGTACCGGGTAGCGGCAATCCAATCCAAGCAACCTGAAATTACGATCCAATATTACTAGGAGCTCATAACATAAAAGAGTAGTAGGTAACCTATCAAGGAAAATGAATGACAATGCCGCAAAATATATACAGGCGTCCGCTTTTTGCTGACGTAGTGTGTAGACACTACGTCAGGGCCGAATCCACCAAGCGATGTTTGTTACTTTAGCGACCAGTGTCCCACCACGCGCGAACAAGTGATTATCTTTCCTGACGGGCCGCTAAAGTTAATTGCTGGTGTATATGTCTGTTAAATATATAACACATGATTACCCACGGTGCATATGTCTAGATGGTCACCATTTTTTGAAAGTATCGTTTTAGAAAGATTAGATAAAGACGACGGTATATCAAGATCGCTTAAGAGCATAGACCAATCATGCTTCTTCAAAGCAGATTTAAAGTCTTTAATTATTATCATCGGCTTAACACACGGGAATGGACAAGACTGGGTTTAGACGGGACTACCTAATTATGGGCTAGCTCTGAGAATTTCTTAATGCAAAACCCAAATTTTTGGTTCGAACCGGGAATCGAACCAGGAACTCGTGATCCGTAGCTAACCAATGAAACAGTTAATTCATAGGGCTATACTACTGCTCAGTGCAATATTTAATCCCCATTATCTCTATCGTGGGAACTCGGGGCGAAAAGAAAAGAAAATAGAAAGTAGGTACACACAATATTTTTTTTTAAAATGTAATGTGTAAAAATTTGAAATTAATCTACTACTTTTTAAGTATAGTGAACATACGGAAACTTTTTGCTTTCTAATAGATATATGTAGTTATTAGTTAACATAATAAATGTGAACCTTGCTGCGTGAAAGATTGATACACCAATAAAAATACATTACCCGGCATTACCCGTGCAACTCATTCATGTATAGTGTTCCCTACTTCCATGCTAGAATAAATGCGAACTTTGCTGCGTGAAAAAAGGAAAATATTAATAAAAACTCACTCGCAGCTTCGCCCGTGCAAATTATTCGCGTGCACAGTGTTCCTTACTTCCATATTAATATATTAAATGCGAACGTTGCTGCGTGAAGCAATGTACCAATGAATACACACTCGCTTTTATCATTAAAAAACAAAAGCAAAAAAACAACAACAAATAATTCTTAATTATGCCGCCATCAATGTAAAATATTATTTAAAAAAAAAATAGTAGTATTACGCTTCTGAAGGACCAACGTATAAAAATCAGACATTTCTTTTTGGTAGTTTTAAATCACAGTAATGTGAGAGTGTGTCTTTCGCCTGATGCTTGATTTATTGATGGTTTGTCAAATGTATGTTATAAAAAGTAAATCCCTGTTGTTTTTGATGCCCCGTTGGCTGATGCCTTTTTGCGGGTTTATTGGTGACATTGGCCCTTACGCTACGCTGATCAACACGCCTTCAACAAACTTACGTATGATTAATCTAACACCACAGGATTGCTCAGGAACTGTCTATAAGTGTAGAATTAAAAGAAATGATGAAAGTTCACTGTATCGAAACTAGATTGTAGACTAACTTTTCAGACTGACATTTTTTAACACATACTCCTTCGCATTTGTGTACTCCTAGTGAGTCTGGTCCTCACGAGGTGGGTTTTCTGTTATAAAAAAAAATTGTGGGCCTGAAGGTACGGACGAATCACTAGGGGCGCATAAATCAAAAGAGATATTTACCTACCTTACTCGAGTTATGATAGCTTATACGCATGCCCGGACCTATTGTTTGCTGACGTAGTGTCTGGCGGCTTAATTTAGTTGTATTGATTTTATGTCACAGTAAGACAGACAAGGACAAACTACAAACGACATATTTATAACTGCCAATATAGAAATCTATAACCTAGAGTGAACCCAAATAACCAGGGGTGCATAAAAGTTTGAAGCAATAATATGAATCCGAGAACTGCTGTTATGTACAAGTCACTTTGATGTCTGCCCCTTTTTTCTTAGAAACAGCTTTATGTAAGTATTTCAAAATTAATAGATACTGAATAATGTTAAAATGTTGACCTGCCTGAGAAGTGTAGCCTTATATTTCGGTTTTCCAAAGTTCCATCCCCGGCTAACAGTTACCATATCCCGCTACAATCTTAGACGACATTATCTCTTTGTAACAGGTGAGATTGAATTTGACTAACTTGCAGTGAAACTAGTAAAAGAATGGACTATCGTCGTTGTCAAAGATTCAAAAATGAGGATGCATTTTTAGAACCTGAGACAACATTCAAAATATTTTTCCCACTACGCCGCTTCCGGCCAAACTGCTCTCCGCGTTGTATTTTAGGTACCTTACATTGATTAATAATTATTTATCATCAAAGCCTTTATGGTAGTTTCAGATTTTAGCATAGCTGAAGAGAAAAAATCTGAAATTAAACATAGACTTGTCATATTAAATTAATAAAGAGAAAATATTTGATCTTTTGTTTGTTTGTATGTAATAGATAAGCTCTTAAACTGCTCACCAATTTTCTAATCCTACTTCAGCTACTGAATGTTTCATTTTTCTTACATTCTCTCATATCATTTTGAAATAACAAAAGCATTATCCCATGGTTCCCAATTAATTGATATTATTATATTTTTAGACCTTCTTGCACTACTACTAGTTACTACTTATTTTTGAAAAAAAATTCAAAATTCATTTGTTTCAAGTAGGCTTAACAGAAGCATTTCTGAAAGGTTAAGTATGTCTGTTTGTAGTGACTCTACCACCGGTTCGGAAGGCAGATTCTACCGAGAAGAAGCTGGCAAGAAACTCTTCTTGTTGTACCTACTACCTAGGTACAATGTATCAATTTGCCACAGTATCGTTACGCCTAGGTTACGCCTAGGTTACGGCACTAAATACAATAAATAATAAACTTTTATTTAGGCCAAAAATTGTTTGTACGCAGAGTTCTAGATTAAGTATATAAAAAAAACATTGCGTTTAACATTTATAAAGAAACAATACTTCTTAAAACATAAGATATCGTTGCTGGTGCCTCCAGCAACCAAATCAGGTTTCACAGTTTTATTAGTACCAGCGACCTTTAAAACAAAAATTAATACCGGCTTACATAATAAATGAGGTTAGTAATTGCAAATATATGGGAATGTACAAAATGTTTGTAACACCAGGTTCCAGTTACGCCAACTCCTGTACTAGTTAAAACTGTATCACAGTGAAATGCCGTCTGGCCATTAATACCTAACTACGAAGGGATAGGTTTTTTTAACCTGTGGTTTGTATCCTGAAAGTGATCCGGTAGGTAATCACTAATTTATTAGATTACTATGTTATTTTATCGTTTAACTTGTTCATAAACTATTGAACTATTCAAGTTATATAATCGATTTCATTTCATTTTAAATGTTATAGCGAAATACGAATAATAATAGTTTATAAGAATAACCACCAGATTTTCCTCTAATATATTTGAGAAGGAGTCTGATTTGGGGCTGTCAAAGTAGCATAATTTGATGGTGGTGGTGGTGGTGATTATAGGCAAACCCTCCTGTTGGAAGAGGCCATTGGTCCAGCATTGGACTGTTTTAGGCTATCATGTCACTAAGAGGGAAATTTGTAAAGTAAAGTAGGTAGGGGTAAAGTAAGGCTACATTATGCCAAAGCCCTATTTTTTGTACTAGTTCGACTGTCATGTAGCTAGATTTACTTTATAGTTGCTCTACTTATATTTATTATTTTATATCTGATAGGTACACTTAATATACTAAAGTTTTAGTTTTTTGCTATTAAACATAAAAACGCAAGCATTAATAAGTTGGTACAGGTGTCAGAATTTAAAAGATAATTATTGATAATAATATAATTATAGTTGGGTAGATAACTACTTTATAGGCGAAGATGCAATTATAAATAAAATACATAAATAAATAAATATACTACGACAATACACAAATCGCCATCTAGCCCCAAAGTAAGCGTTAGCTTGTGTTATGGGTACTAAGATGATTGATAAATATTTTTATGAATAATATACATAAATACTTAGAATAAACATAAAATATATAATTACAGATGGATAAAAGTGGCGATTGGTATAACCTAGTGGTTAGGACTTGTTGGAACCGAGTTCAATCCCCGGCACGCACCGCTTACTTTTCGAAGCTGTAGAAAGCTGTAGGTATATGCATTTTATTCAATTAAATATCACTTGGCGTTTACTTGTCGCACTCAAATTATTCTTGTCGCAATCAAATTTTAAAATGGGGAAACGGTTCTTTTTCAACCGCAACAGCGAGCGTCAAGATACTACTTTCCCCGCATGAGTGATACAAAAGATGTTATAACATCTTTTGTATCACTCATGCGGGGAAAGTAAGGGTACACTTAAAAAAATAAGCATCGCATTGGAAAAATATTTTCAATAGGTTATAAGAAAACAAATAATCCTTCGTAAAATTTAATTAAAAAGAAACATCTTAAATTTACTGTAGGTTTATAGGTATTATAATTTATCTAGGTACATACCGATCGCTTAAATTCTAAACTTAAAGTAGGTAGGTGTAGTGCTTAACAATAATCTTTTTAAAAGGTATCTATTAACGCAGGTATGAACTACATAATCATATCTACAGTACATAATTACTATAATACTTCATTGGACTTTTTAACACTACTCGGTATATTTATTCTACGATCTTAGGCTAACATCAATTTTACTGGGGGTTTTATACGAATCTATATTTACCTTTTGTTTAGGCAGGTATTGACTTGTTAATGAACAAGCATAGTTCATAAAATGCTAGCCTTATTTAGATTCTGTCATTTTCTTTGGTACTATAATATTTTTATGTTCGGCCCCAGCACGGCTAGCCAGGGCAGGAGACAATTATATCCCCGGGGAAAGGATTCAAATTTATCTTCTCCAACAGCTTTATCAACTTTCAGAGCACTGGCGCACAAGTTGAAATAATATTCAAATGATATATGTGTAATAATAGTAAATAAATAACCTCCCCCCGATTATATCCCTTGTCAGAGGATATAATCGTGGGATATAATTTTTATCTCCTGCCCGTGCTAGCAGAAGACAATTATAATCCCCCCGGAGGAAAGGATAAAATTATATCTTCTTCTACAGCTTTATCAACTCTCAGAGCATTGGCGCACAAGTGGAAATAATTTCCAAATGTTATTATAACACATATATATGTCCGTTTATTATAACACATATATATGTGTTATAATAAACGGAGGTAAACTTCTCCTGTTAAATGATTCCGAGATTGGACATGTTAATTATATCCCCTGACAGGGGATATCATTGGGGGATATAATTTTTATCACCTGCTGGGCTAGCACGGGCAGGACATAGTTACTATCCCCCGGAGGAAAGGATAACATTTTATCTTCTTCTACAGCTTTATCAACTCTAAAAATAAGAAATAATATCCAAATTAGATATGTGTAATAATAAACGGCGGTAAACTTCTCCCATTCCATGTTCCCATGGTGGTAGGCACGTTAATTATACGTGGGATTTAATGAACGTTAACCTAATACTTTTTGTCTCCTGCCTGTGGTAGCACTTCAGGGTTGTATTGCCAAGCCATGTCTGTTCCAAATTACGCCAAGATAGACGCAGTGGTTTAATCGAACATAGGTAAAATCCCGACTCGATGGCATTAGGGTTATCGCTATCGAGCCAGGTTTATTTATCTGTATTTCGTCACGTTCATGAATCTTTAATGAGCGTATTATAATAATACGCAATTCGTTTTGAATCGTCATTTAATAATTTGTAAAATTAAGTTTAATTTATTTATTTAGAATATCAAATTTTGGCGATAATTAATTATACTTAATTATTGCAACCAAACGATTTAGTCATTGATTTAGCTAATGACCTATCTCCCAAATTTAAAAGAGGTTTCAGTATCGGAGTTTGAGTTCTCAGCACGCACCTCTAGTTAATGTGCGTCTACAGCAATTACAATCTCACTCGCTTCAACGGTGAAGGAAAACAATGTGAGGGAACCTGCATGCCCGAGAGTTCTTCATAACGTTCTCAAAGTGGAGTCCACCAATCTGCACTGGGTCAGCATGGTGGACAACGGCCTAGGCCCCTTCTGATTGTGGGAGAAAACCAATGGGCCAGTAATAGGTTGATGATGATGAAGCTCACATTACAATGCTTTAATCTAAGTCGAGCCTTCAGTGAGTTGATGTGGTCAGCTTGACATAAGACCCAAGATCAAATGAAAAAGATAGCGATGCGGGATTCACTTTATGAAGAGTGCTCGAGATGGATATTGTGAAGAAAAAATTTTGTTAAACAAGTATTGTTAATTTTGATGTTAAAGATTAAGAATATGAGTAATAAAATTAGAATGTAATAGTGCTTTTATTTACAATTGTCTCTAAATTGAATATAATTAAAAACGTATAAATATACGTTTCGTGTATATTTATACGCTTGCAGAAAAATCAACCTTATAACTTTATTTTTATTCCTGATAGGTAGGTCTTGACTTTAATCTCACCCTGATGATGCAGTGGAAGGTATGGCAGTTTATTATATATAAAACCTCCCAAATGGTATTTAGACGAACCCGGGACTTTCCACTTATAAGACCACAGCGTTTACCACTGCGCCAGGAAGGAATTACAGTTTCCACAACCTTACTGGGTTGGAGATGGCTCTGCAGGGTTGTGTTTCTAAATTTTTTTCACACACATTTTTTTGCAAGAAACCTGTCCTACAAATTTCCGCCCTGTGTCCGTCAGCCTAAGGCGTAGATGTTAAACCTTATGTGCTTGTCATAACACTGGCATCCACGCTGTGGATGGCACCGGAACACAGCTATGCTGCTTAGTGGCAGAAATAAGCCTGGCTTCCTCGGACTACCTCTGTCGAAGAAAGCTCGACTAATACTAAAACCAGCCCTACAGAAAAATAAACGGACATGTTTAAAAACACTGCTATCCTTTTCCAGGGGGTACAGTGTGAAGAGGACAGCAATAATTTTGGACCTGTCTGTTTGGTTTAGATATATGTGTACATCATAATCGCCGCCATCAATATCACCATTGAATTCCTAAAGACTGTATCTACGCAGAATGACTTACGATTGTTCGACCAGCTTAGATCGCGTGTAAGTATTTACCTATTGCACACGAGTGGCATATACCTATCTATAAAATTGTATGAATCTTAATACTGTTAAATATAAACAAAATATATCTTATTTGTTATATTTTGTTAATATTTGACAGCATTATTATCACGAAAGTATTACGTAGATTATAATATAATCATATAATGTAAGGATAGTGGCGAATTATTTTTAACAATATTTATTTAATATTGTTAAAAATAGAATGAATGTAGCTGGAAAATTATTGAGAAAACAATAATCTTAACATTCTACATTAAAGCCAGGCCTTTAAATTAAAGGCAATGGTTGATTTGAACTAAGGCCTAGTAGGCCTAGGGCGGCCAGACATTAAGGCTAGCAATCGTGACAAAAAGTTCACTGATGATAACAAGAAATAACTCAAAATACTTTAATATTCTATAGGCTGGCGCCCATTACAGCGTTTAATCTTTGTAAATTACTTTAAGTATAATATGTAGTTTAAGACAGTGATGAGAAAGCGCGGCTGAGACAACAGCCTGGGACCTAGGTCGGCCAAGACTGCACACCGCTACTGATTAATTAATGTTCTTTATGCGGTAAAAATCCAATTTAGATACATTAGTCCTTATACTTAGGATCTACTTTCAATAGATACAGCGATTTTATGATACCTACAAAACCCTAGCGGCATGAACTCGCTACATTTTGATAGTTAATCATCCGTAACTCTTGGTTAACTTTCAGTTTTAAATAGGTACTTAAGCTAATTAAAATAATAACATTTTAACATTAAGAGAAAATGACAATTTTGCAAAGGGGGTCAAGGTTTACGTTTAAAATGGGACCTCCACAAAATCAAAGTTTTAAGATGGATATAACGACAGTGACTCCATTCAGCGTCGTTGACTAATTGAAGCCTTCTTCATATACGAAGTTTGAAACTGTAAATAAAAAATAAGTGGGTTAATAGATAATAAATAAAAATCTTTAAATTATATATCATGTTTGGCATGTATGTATAATTCAAAGATTTTTATTGAGATTTTTATTAAAGTGTGTTTCTTGGTTACTCCTGTTATTAATCTGCAAAGAATCAACGATTAGAAACTTTTGAGTTTTTAAAACACTTTGAATAGGTGTCAAATTTACTCGATATCTAAGTATTTAATCAACTATCGCAAACCTCTTTTCAATAATAATTTCTTTGAAGGGAATAAAAAGGGGAACACAGTAGGGAAACAATCAAATGTTTTGAAATAGCCTGCGTCTGGATAGGATATAATTTTATCTTGTCCCACACCTTTATCAACTGGCGTTGCAAGCATTAGCGCATGCAAGTGAAAATAATATCGAAATAATAGATATACGTGTACTAATAAACTAAGGGGTAAACTTCTACTATTTCCTGTTACCATGCTTTGCCAAGTAGACACGTTAATTTTATCCCTTGTCGAGGGACATAATCGGGGGATATCATTTTTGTCTCCTGCCTTTGCTTGTCGTGCAAGAAAGTAAAGGATATTTTGAAAATTATCTCCTACAAAAAAGGTTTTGGTTTCCATGGCAAATTGAGAAATTAGTCCTCTGAAATCGTTTTCTTAGCGGATGTCTGGGTGTACAATAGGAGATAAATTGTTGTAAGTATTAGCTACATCATATATCTGGATTGGAATTCCGTAAGATTCAGTTGTGTAACAGAGTCCTTTGTTTTAACATTGTACATTGTTAAAACAAAGGATAACAATCCGGAACAAAACGTAGAAAATATACCTACTAATGATGCTTTCATATCCAAGGCGACGACGTAGTTGGTATCGCTGTCGGTGTTGATGACTGTGGCAGGGAGGATAGTGGCGTGGGAGGCTTGCGATCGGGAGTCGGCGCAGGCAGCGGTGATGACAAATGGTGTCCGAAACCCCCCAGTCCACTGATCGAGCCACCTCCCAACGAGCCCCCGGACAGCATCTGCCCATGAACCCCACGCATCCCCGGAAACATGGGCGCTGCACCTTGAAACAAAAACATTAAAATTTATGAATATGAATTTATCAAATACATGAAACATCATTTCAAGAGTATTCAATTTGGTTTCCTCAAAATTTTGTTGGCCTTTTCACCTAAATTTATAAAAATAAATAAATAATTTATATACTACGACAACGCACACATCGCCATCTAGCCCCAAAGTAAGCGTAGCTTGTGTTATCGGTACTGAGATGACCGATGAATATTTTTATTAATAATATACATATAAACACCCAGACACTGAAAAACATTCATGCTCATCACACAAACATTTTCCAGCTGGGAATCGAACCCGCAGCCTTGGACTCAGAAAGCAGGGTCGCTGCAAACTGCGCCAATCGCCCGTCAAATTAACCGGTCTTTAATTTTTACCATCATTTCAACAATGACAGTCCACTGCTTTCTCCATGATCTGATACCACCTGTGCCTAGCGACACCCTTCGACTCGCTTTATATCATCTGTCCACCTAGTGAGGTTTTTATCGAAGCTGCGCTTTCCAATGGAACCTGCATCAGAATGATGCGGTTTCGTCTATCAACTAGGAACCTTAACTTCCATTGATTCCTCGACCTATGTGCAACCATTCTTTAAATGGACAATCATCAGCAGTGTTAACGTCACGAACGTGACCAACATAGCCGACCGTGAGCGGGTAGAACGAATGGAGCCAGTCCAATTGGTATATTGGTAGTAGGTACCTAATGTTGGCTATAGTGTCTCTTTTAGAATAATTAGAATGGAAGGTGACCCTTTCCACCCAGAATGTGACCCGCTTTTATTTCATGATACTTCCCATAGCACATAGGTTTTTTAGTACACGTTAGTAGTAACACACGATATAACTGGCTATCGGCTGAAGGATTTTTCCATGTTATTTTACTTGTCTGCTGAATGCTTACCCTGTTAGACACCCTGCCTCTATTTGATCCATATTATTAGATATACCTACGAGACTATGAATATATATACCCTAGAAATTGACCCGCTTTTATTTCATGATACTTCCCATAGCACTTACATTTTTAGTACACGTTAGTAGTAACACACGATATAACTGGCTATCGGCTGAAGGATTTCTCCAAATTATTTTACTTGTCTGCTAAATGACACACTGCCTCTATTTGATGTATATGATTAGATATACCTACGAGACTATGATACAAGTAATCGCAGACATACGCGTCGGTGGGCATAACTGACAGCGCGTTGATTCATATGCACCAGCGGATGTAAATTTCTGATATATTCAGAATTAAATTCGGTGCTGTGAAGCTATTATTGCACGCTGTAAGTTCCCATCGCTGCGAGCTCGCCTGCCGCACGTCTGTTCTCACCCACGTGCACGCCTCGCCACCTAATCGGTTTAACTTAAACAAACCGCGCAATTGGATGATTTTGGAAATAAATTCTTACTGGGAGCTTCTATTTTCTATCAATCGATCTTTATACACGTGTTACGAACTCATTTGAACTCTATGCAGAATTTATGTGGCTACAAATTTCGATTGCCTCTCGTAGAAACAAGTGTTTTTGATACGAATAATATTCGGTGTGATATACCCTGATCTTGTATCCACAAGAGCTGGGTATATCACACACTAAGTGAACTCGACGTTCCACACGCTCTTTCGGGGCTTGTCATCACTTTTCAGCTTGTAAATTAACAGGAGGGCTTTGACGATGGGTTAAATTGCTCTCAAGCCGGCAGGCGACGATTGACGCTTGCCGCTCGCTTTACTCATGGTGCTCCCATATCTACTTAATTTTAATTCGAATTTAAGTAGGTATAGAAACATTAATATTCGATTACAATCCACAGAGTTCAATCCATTTTACCTACCTAATTTAAAATATTATTCAGTGTGTATTAACGGATTTACTGACGGATACGATACGATTGTTGCATCAATTTTTATTCCCTTGACTGCAGTCTTACCTGGTGGTAAGAGATGTAGATGGGTATAACAGTTATGTTAAACCCTCAACGCTTTCAAACATCTTGGCAGGACGGCGGTATTTCATACTAACTTAGAGTTTGGATGCTGGACCCATGTCCCCACACTATCTTTAAAGGGTCACACACACTTCGTATACAATTTATTAAACATGTATAGTCCGGTATTATAAATAAAAATATTTATATACTAGAATTCGCATAAGTCGCACAGCAGAATAACGATCACAAATTATTATTTTGAAGAGACACAGTAAAACCTCGCCAGCGATTTATGTGAATCCTGAATGCCGGACATTTCCGGTGAACACAGTTTTTAATAGGTATCATTGCGGCCGTTAATGTGATGTTTTATTTTGTTCCGACATAATTTTCTCCTAATAAATTTGTTTACGATGCGAATGAATATAAAACGCAAAATGAAATCAAACTCTGAGCTAAAAATAGGTAAAACTTATGATCTGATGTTAATGAATTATGGCATTGAGGATTCACGAGGACGCAATGTTCCAGAGACAAAACCCCTGCAAAATGTCTTTTATATAAATAACAGCACTAAATTGATGACATTTTACAAGGTATTATTATTTATGATTCAAAATAGTCATTATTATTTATGATTCAAAATAGTCATGTAAATCCAATTCGCGTCGACCAGAATTTCAACTGAATATTATACCTGTGACTTTTATTAGGGTCGGTGACCGCTATAAGTTTATGGACTGTAGAAATTCAGGTCTCCATAGCGGTATATGTTCGAGAAGGAACTGGTATTGCGCCTTCGATCCACCCTATATAAAAGCAAAGAATAGATTTTTTAAATCAGAAAGAACTGTAATACAAAGGGGTGTAAGTACCATACATAATTGATGCATATAATAATATTCATAAACCAGATACTATTCTGAATAAGATGATAATGCTGGTAAGAATTTTAACGATAGGTAAGTAGTTAAAGTCAAATATGATAATTGAAACTAGTAGGGCAATTTCCGACGAAAATTCATGTGAGTTCAGCCTTCAATAAAAAAAAAATCTAAGCAGGTAAAAATCATGAATCAAAATCATCAAAATCAAAATACGAATCATGAAGAATTAATTTAATGTGAAAGTAAAGTTTAATGTGTCAGGGCAATAACTGGGGCCCATTTTTTGGATAGTGCAAAACCAATCTTTAAAAGACTCAACATTTTACCCTTACCCTGCATGTATATTAAGGAAATGTGCCTATTTGTAAAAAAAGTATGGACATTACTTTAGAACTAAAAAAGAACAGCAGGCGAAGCATTGTAGGCGTGGTAATAAATTAGTATGTCCGAAAGTAAACCTCACTTTATATAAAATAAATGTTTATTGTATGGCAATAACAAATTATAACAAATTACCAAATACTTTATTGACATACCTCTGCCTAAATTTAAGATTAAAATTATTGAATGGCTTATGCTTCGTCAGTTTTATGCAGTAGAAGAATATCTAAATCTTAAGGTTTAAATAATTGTGTTTCTGTGTTTATATTTTAGTTTACTTTATAATATTCAATTTTAAGTTGAATTTATTTTCTGACATTTTGTATAAAATGGAAAAATAATTTTATAATAGGTGTTGTTATAATTTGCATGCCATAGAATGGCAGATTGTAGCACGGAACTTGTTATGTTTTATTATAAGATCAAATTTGTTAACCTGCAATCACGCAAATAAAGATTTGAATTTGAATTTGAATTTATTATTAATCAGACTTGTGTCCCCCTTGATAAAAAAAAGCTTCAATTTGGGTTAAAAAATAACATTTTAGTGTAGAATCGATAGTAGAATTGTACGATATTTACAGTCATAATGTATATTTATTATTTATAATATACACCACCGAATTAAGAATCCTCATTCAGCCTTAATAGTATTTAGTGCAATGTGTCCAAAAACAGTGAAAACGCCCCGCGCACGTCTCACTTTACACCCGCGGAATGTTGCTAGTTCACAAACTTTTTGTCATTTTATAGTAAACGTTTAGAACATTAAAGGTAAAATAATTACTTTCAACTGCTAAATGGTATGAAGTGACTAACAATTTGTTCTTGAAACACTACTTAAGTGGATTGGGTTTTAATGCTTAAATGTTATACGTGTACTCGGTTTCTGGATGCCCTTAATTCTGTGATATGCACAAAAGAATTTCTAAAGTCTACCGAATTCTATTGTGTGCCCCGCCTTAATCTTTAGCCCGCACACATCGATAACCATGAATCGTAGTGTCAATCACTAGTTCTATTTTTAAAGTATCCTAATTCTAATTTTGTGCCGCTGCTCGTATAGATAAAAAACGATATTTTATAAATGAAGTAGCTTTTTTCGAAGCATTTATGCTATGCTATAAATTATATGCTAACTTACTAGTTAGCGGACATTTTTTAGTAAGATACACTAACCTATGTTTTTTTCAGTAACTTCATAAATAATAAAGATTTGATCATTAGGACTGGGTGACATGGGATCACTTCAAGAACCTAAGTATTAAATTCCAGACAAAAAAATAATTTTGAAAGTCGGTTCACAAGAAAGATTCTGTATTCATATCGATGGTTCACGATAATTAACCAAGAAATCCTTTAACTAGCACAAAAAAATACATCTTAGAACCTCCTCCTTTTCGGAAGTCGCTTGCATCTACTTAGTGTACGGCTTGCCATTTTTTGTACATTTAGTCATTTAGATATCATATAATAGGCTGAACATTATGAAGAAAATATTTTCAGATTCGAGAAGTCATAATTCTACGTCTAGTCCTGAATTAAAACTTTCAAACAAATGTACGTTAAATCAAAAATGTTCATAAACGGAGCACCGAGTAGAGTAAACAGTGTATCAAGGTTGTCGTTCTTAAAAATCATCGTATTTTTTATTAAAGCGAACATTTGGCTTTCAGTCGGGTTATTCTCAAAATACCTATAGCATTTATAAAGATCAAACGGGTGGAACAAGCGCGTTCGTGTAAACAGACCGTCTGTAAGTTGGGAAGTTCGGGAGGTACGGAGAGAGCGCTACAGGCGTCTTTTAGTTAGGGTTGTCAGTCGTCACTACTACGTTCCGTCGTACTAAGATCCTAAAATTTCAATTAAGTTAATAATACTATACTTTTAATAAATGTAAGAAATTCTTCATGGTTAAAAAAAGATTAGTTTTCACCAAATTTCTGAGCCTGACTTCCTGATTCTGAGATTTACAAAATTTTTAGGCATAAAAAATTGTAAAATTTACCTCTAACGCACAATTTTGAGTATGGTTTTCCCAATTATTTATTGTTAGGGTTATATAAAAAATGTTATATATAATTATGTAGAGATAACTAATTATTTTAATATGTTTAATTATTTTAACGATCTACTTCCTTTAGTCGTGCTCCTCAGGGCCGTGATCACCTACATCCACGCATTTCTCTTCACGATTGAAAGCCATTTAATTCTATCGCCAGCAACTTGGAGAGCATCGAAGACGGTAGTGTCGAGTGAGCAGCGAATCTGGTCAGATCAACGCATCGGACTACGGCACCTAATCTTTATCGTTCAGCTTTGCCAGTGAATACTAGTTTTTCGAGATAATCTCTGTCTTTCCTTACCATCTTTAATGGTTTAACTGAAAATTGCCTGAATCTGGTCTTTTATCCAACCAACAATTGTGAAAAAGGGAAAATGCAATATTTGTTTTTAAAACGCATGGTGATTGACAAATGTTGGGCATGGGTTTCTAAGATAACAATTTACATAGTACATTGTCGCTATTAACGGTACATAAAACTTAGTTAAAGTCTTTCCGTGAGAAGATTCACTAGAAAAAAATACAAAAAGGCTCTTTAAGGCTGTTTATAAAATCTAAAATTGGAGATGCAAATCGTTTTAGTTGCTACCTACTAGTAATGCTTATTTTGAAAAATATATAAAACTACAATTAAGTAGTGTTCATAATTAATATAACAATACGAAAGGTGAAGCAACAGCCCTAGCTTTACGCCATTATCCATACGTAAACTGAAATACATTATCACTCCCATCACTAATGTAATATATTTAAAATTTGGTTTGTTCCTTGTTCTCTTAAAATTAATTTCAGATTCGTATAAGTTTATATAGGTTTTTATTTATATATCTTTTGTCGTGCAAAGTTTACGCTTACACCTCCTGGCTTACACAAGTCTTAAAAGTGAAAGTATATCTCCTGACTGATGTTACTGGTTCCTTAACACTCCCATCACTAATGTAATATAGTACTTAAACTTTTTTGATCGTTAGATAAACGCATAAATTTTTAAAGATACGCATATCTTTAAAAAAAATTTGAATGTGTCTGTGAAATTAAGAAATTTAAAACTTTTGACAAATAAAAAACAACTTTGTTAAACTACTAAAAAGCAAGAAATAAATATTTTCTATAACATTTTTAGTCGATGCCTGTAGAAATGTAAAAAAATACTAAGTAAAGATCATATACTTTTTATACAATTCGCTTTTATATAGATAAGTAGTAAGAAAGTAAGTAATAAGTAAGTAATTTTCTACATTTTATTTGTCACCGATTTCTAAATATTGCAGAAAATATTTATTTCTTGGTTTATAGTACTTTAACAAAGTTTGATTTTTTTGTCAAATGTTTTTAATTTCTGAATTCGTCTAGAACAAGTACTTAAACGGCGTCCATCGGTGGTTGCATTTTCAAGATATTTTGAAATTTCAAGTAAAGTAAGTTGCGTCTTTTGCGACCCTTGCACTAATTTGCAATGCAGATTCTACTGAGATTTTTCCCAGCCGGCAAGAAGCCCAGCAATTACCTGTATCTGTTAGCAAATAACTTTAGTAACACCCAAGTGTTCATGTTCACCTATTATAAAACCAAAGCTCTAGCTCTCTCGCTTCTGTACCTACTGAACAAGCACTAACGTTTACGTGAGCTGTTCGTTATTTTACGCGGTCAGAAATAATTATGTACTCGTACATGTCTAAATGTGTTCTCGCGGAGTTGGCGGATCGCGAAACTGCCAATCAAGCTTCCGTTTTGGTAACGTTAAATTCTGTTTCATTGCATCGATTTTATTAGGGCTACTAAAACACCAGGGGTAATGCCACAACAGAGGGTTGAAGTCGTTCCGAGACTGAATCGGAGATCTAATTTCTGCCTAGTCACACTGTTTGTGTTGTCAGATATCACAAAGACAACCGGAGATACGTGTGTAGAAATCGAGACAAAAAAAAAATAATTCCGCAATTAGGTTCAAGAACTTCAGGGAAATCAGAATGGCGTCATCTTTTATTTAAATGTTTATATTTAAATGCATTACTTATATATTACAAACTAAAACGAGCATAACCAATTTGAATATCCCTCTTTGTCAATATTTGCATCGCTTTGTAAATCATACGTTTCAGGTTTAAAATAAAAATCTACTATTCTTAGGAATGAGTATTGTGTATTTACCACTAGTTAAATAATCATGTTTTCTGTAACCTGCACAAACTAAGTTTCATCGGAACATACTGATGCCTACGCTATGCACAAATGCACATGTTACCACAGCTTTTATGGACGTCGTAAGGGAGCCTTCTGAGAAACGGGCTGCGCACATGGTAGGTAATAAACCGTCGATTATCCGGCCCTGATCTATATTTATTGGCCGTGAATGCAGTTTTCTATATCTTTTGCGTACGTAAGTGAGCCTTGTATAGTCTGTCTGAATAAAATTAGCAACTCGGCTAAATCTGAATCATTCGCAAACGTAAGATCATTTCAATTTATTTTGTTGCGTACAAAACAGTATTTTTAATCAATAGCTATCTGTTTAATTTAAACTCTAACTAGCCATACTCGTTAGTAGGTAAATTGTAAGTAGATTTAAAATAATCTTTACCTGAATCAGTCCAAATAACTAAAATATTTGAATTGATCTAAATTTAATACTATTCTCTCCTAACGTATAAAACGTGCAATCCTTTGAAACGAGAGTTATCCGGCCTTATTGATACTATGAAAGTGGACACTGGATTTTATTATATACCTGTTGATTAAAAGTTTCACGGTGTTACGTATTATTGGCACATTTCCCATGGAACATAATAATATTATCCCATGGGAAAATGCATTTTGGTATTGCAGTTCAGAAATTTCTATAGAGCCAAGTACTAGGAGCGCATAAGTTGATAGGGAACAGATCAACCTGTCGCTCCGCCCCTAGGCTATACATATGCACTAGGTAAGTTCTAGTGCACCAATAACACACCTTGGTAGGGAATCAATAACGCGTGCTGAGCATTGAAAGCGAAAGTACTACCCTTCGTCATTCTGAGCATACATTGTACACCGAGTTTAACGAGATACGGCAAAAATGACGGAAGCCTAGTCCAACGTCCTTAGAAAACGTTTTACATCAATGTTTGTATGTCTACTACTTTTTCAGATACTGAAAAAGTACTGTTGTTTATAATATAACAGTAACTGAGAAAAACAGTTACCTTGTCGGTTTTTTAAACAGGTTATCTTTTGTCACAGGGGTACTATGCATATTAAAGTATTCTGGAAAATCTAAAACTTATGATCCACAATCATTTCTGGGATTTCTTATATCGCAATAACGGTATTTTTTTCATACAAAGTATTACATAGTATAATAAAGTTTAAACAAAAATACCAGTAGTGACAACCATAACATCAGCTGTACCTACATTTAAAGACAAATGGTTTAACGGCTTAGTATACCAACAGAAAAAAGATTTGATATTAAGACAAAAACTAAGACTCTCATAAACATACACGTGTAGATGTGATCGTAGGTATAGTTTTAGGGTCGTCAATATATCTCATAGCTATTTTTTTTTATGAAAACGGAAATATGTGCTCGGTGTCTGAAATCATATTCATTTTATTTAATCGAGTTTGGTTAGTTATAATTTTATTAAAATATATTTTGAAATTTTCTTGTAGAGCATCAGGTTGTGACTATTGAATAAATTCGAATGCAATTTCATAATGTCAACGATATAAAATTAGCGATTCCCTGCACATTTGTTCACGTACCATTTTATGCCATACCATTTTATCATGTTATGAGTGTCGATGCTAATTCGTCTTCACAAATAATACAAGGGTTTTTGTCTAATAAAAACAATGTTTTATTTTTACTATTACGATACGACACATGAGTTAATTTCACGAAGGAAATTCCATTAATTGATTATTTTTTAATAATGCGCAATGAATATAAAGAAGAAGAAAGAAGTCCTAAGATACTATAGCTTGAGCGTGCCCATTCGCCATTTAAGTATTGAACTTTTTCACTTTACCGTTTAAAGTGTTTTGTTGAAATTATGTATTTTATTGTAGAGCAAAACTTCAAGTGCTATTTTGTCTATGACGTTTAATTAAAACAATAATTTGCAATAATGGGATGCAGTATTAGTATATATATTAAATATAACGTCAATGTTACTCTATTCGAGTGAAACTCGACTATCACCGCAAAAATAATACTTTTGACTCAAAACAAATACAACCAAGCGTCATTATTTATGACGATCAATTGGACAACAGTAATAAAGGTAAAATTTATGGGTTTTTATTTAATTTAAAGATTTTAAGTGAAAACCTATACAAAACGAAAAGGTTGTCTATTCGAGAAAAATGACGTGACGTGTAATGACAATGAGTACTTTTATGCCTCTACTATCTTTATGCTGTCCTAGTGAAATTACCATTCTATAATGCTAATCTCATATTACCCGCAACTGTACTAAAAATAGAATTCCATGCGTTTCTTGCAGCAACTAGGTCCCTTGAGCTACTGCGACACCTTTCTGGGAGCCCGACTAAATACGGGTCTTGCTAACCTTGCAGCAGTCTGCAATAAACTTTCTATAAACTATAATAAGTCGGCTAAATAGGTATTGTTCCTTTAGCTTCATAGGAGTCCGGGTGTTTATCACAAATATGTTGAGTCCAGAAACTGTTCAATACCGAATAAAGGTATCAATTCCATGAACAGCTTATTCAGCTTAAATTAAAACGAATGTATATACATTTCATTATACGTATTTTTACATTTTGTTTAATACAATTTGAAAGCTTAAGAATTTGTATGATTCAATGCAACAGGAATAATTTTATATAAAATAATAATTTGAACTATAGGAATAAAAGTTTGATTTCAAAACTTATTTTGAAAAAAGACGCAATTGCAATTTGACTGATTTGACTTAGTGATGATAAACATTTTGAACTTAGACTGAAATGATTGGTTTTGAAGAGACTTATGGATTGGCTGATGACAAGATTCTGATGATGGTGCCAAGAGGTAAATTCATGGTGTAACGCATCAATGGCTACTGGAGTTAGGCCAATATTTTAATTTAATTTTAAAGAAAATGCAAATATATTTTTTGACACTGGTAAAATACATAGGTTAGTATTTTAGATAGATTTCGTAATTCTTAGGTGCATAATAAAACTGTGTATTTAAGTATTTTTAAACGTTCTAGCATAGCTCACATCTGCCGGGCGTACTAGCCCAAAAAGAGAAATAGAATTATTATTATGAAAAGCCTAAAGGAACAGATATCCCATTAGTATTATGTGGTAGAAATATTCACGCTGCAAGAATACCCGGGATTAGGGGCATAAAATAAAAGAGGTAAGCTTGCTTTTTTCAAAAACTAACAGATATTGGATGCTGGCAAAGTTAAGATCACCTAAGCAGATAACCACCATTGATTTAATATATATATATATTACTAACTGCATTATGCCATTATGCCCTAAGCTTTTTTATGCCATCACATAGATTAAAATATTTTAGAGAAACACGCTCTTCTTCATTGACCCATTACGGGCCCAGTACAGGGCACAGGTCCCCTCTCATAATGAGAAGGGTCTAGGTCGCGGACCAAGTGCGGTTTGGAAGAAAGGGATAATAAAATGATATAAAAGGATCTACGCGACCATCGAGGCTATGTTTGTTAACTTGAAAATGTACACCCCCAAACGTGAAAATCTACATTCATTTATTGCACTAGCGTAATGTAATTTTATCAGCACACTAATTTATTATTACTATTCTACATCTAGAACCCGTAGTGGCTTTCTATTAGACATCGTTATAGCAGCTTGAGGTCAGTATGACTCGTATCCAATGCTAATTCTTCCCACAACCAAACAAAACTCAATTTAAAAACGCTTAGAGTCCCTGCCGGGAGTTGAACCAAGAACCTTCAGTGGGGCGTCATGCCACTGCACAAGCAAAGGATTTAAGAGAACCCAAGACTAACCCAAGATTCAGTCGGGTTTACGTGAAATTACCAGAAACAACATCAAAAAATGATGCTACATTACTAGAAGTCCATAAACACAAAGAGGGTTCAGTGCATCCACTAGCCTCAACTATAATATGTGGGTGTGAATGAAGGACAGTCCGATGCACAAAATCAATACTTTCGGGAAAACCCCTCGGTCACGCCCACAACCCTCCGCGCGCGCTTGTATGCTAAAAGTGCAAATTAGTATCTACAGAAGCAACCTAGAATTACGATGCAATGTTACTAGAGGTCCATAAATGAGAAGAGGTTTGAGTACATCAACGCAATGCACCGATTGCATATTGCTGTATCAGACAATTTTACAAACATCGTTGTAAACAACGTGGACCCATGTTGATAGCCGGATGCATGACCGACTATTGATGTTAGAACTTGATTTGTATTTGAGATACGCTAAGCTGGGCGATTGATAATAGAAAAAAAATATTTTGAATTTATTTTAACTTTGATTTTGGTATTTATTAGCCATTTAGGAAGGTAACCGTTAATAAAAACGTATTATAATCGTATTGTTATACAGCAAAAAGGAATACACCATATTATTAAGCTCAATCGGTATACTATGATAATATGTTGGTCCACAGGTATGGCCATTGTTGCCAGAAATAAAAAAATTGGTTTGTTGGAACTTGAAAGCCTTTTGTACAAAGACATCGCTGAACCCCCTCATACCCCTACCCACAATACACACATCGCCTTCTAGCCCCAAAGTAAGCGTAGCTTGTGTTATGGATACTAACATAGTTTAAGAATACTTTACCATAAATACTTATAAAAAACAGATAAACACCCACCACCACCACACACCACCAACACACCACACCATACTCTGAAAAACCATCATGTTCATTACACAAACTTTTTTCCCGCTGTGGGAACCGAAATGATCGAAATCACGGCCTTGGACTCAGAAAGCAAGGTCGCTGCCTACTGCGCCAGTCGACCTTAAATTATAACACTCCATCGTGTTTGGGTTAATTGATTTTTTTGGGAAATTTGGTAAAATTTGGGATTTTTTGTAATTTTTTCTTATTATTTAACCCCCAATTAAATAATTAGAAAAATTTGAAAAATTAGCCTTGACTACCTGGTTTATTGGCTATTGACGATGCAGTCTGACACCTCCTATGGGTAACGCGGCATCGTGCCGAAACGCTAAATCTTTATTGGTAGAGCCACTTCCGAAGCCTTGGGAACCGAATCAGAGAAAATTCGGTAAATGTAAACTCCAAAATAATGAGTAATCTCATTCTTATAACATTATTCATTAACTCAGTCATTATTAACATTATTCATTAACATTACTCATTAACTCAGTCTTATAACATTATTCTTACTTTCTCGTATCAAATCGATAATTCTTTAAAAAAATAAAACACCAGGATTTATTCCGCTTTGATAGTGATGTACATAAACAGTCAATAGGTGAAATGGCATTTTGCATAGTCAATTTTTTTTTGGAATTCACTATAGCTTCAAAGCACAAAACTTTCAAAGTGACGTATAATAAAGTCAAACTCCAAACAAAACAGTGCGGTTAACACCTGCTAGCTTATTAGGCCAGGAGAATTACGGGAAAATCTTTCAGATATGGGAAAGTCTTGACGTAACTTAGATAACCATTGAAATCGCTGGCGAATCGTATAATCGTATAAATTCCGTGTAAAAAACAAAAATTAACGTAATAAATCAATTTTTTAATAAATAAATACTATAGTTTATGTAAATGTAATGGAAATGTCAATATTTTACAATTATTTATACCTTATCTTCTGTTATTCAATGTATTATAGTAATTCAATAACAATAAAATTAATTTATATCATTATTCCGCATAAATTTTTCAATTTAATACTATTTTACAAGGTACAATGTGTGCCCAATAATGATATCACGATTAGCATTAATTTTTAGCAACATTTAAAAATGCATGTTTATGAAAATCGAATACAGATTGTTTATTTATAAAAATTGATAAACGCAACTACGAAAATTGAATTTATCTCCTTCTTGTACCCCAGTTTAAAAAAAAAATGGTCAAAATCGGTGCAGTAGAAGCCGAGATAAGTCACCCTGAAGCGAGCGCGCCGATTTTGAAGCGCCCGTTTCAAGTTTCGCACTCTATCCCCACCCCTCCTACTTCCGGCCCGAGCGCGCCTCCGAGCGCGCACTACATTATGTTTATGCTAATTTTTGCGCGTGATGCACACATCCTATGTCATTTTTTAAAGCACATAGGAAAAGATCTCGGAAAAACGTATCGATTGGTATAAAATTTATTGTTACATCATTAACCGTTACGCCGCAAACCCTTCCCAACTTTGGAATGTAATATCTCAACATCTAACGGACCAAATTGGATGATTTTTTTTTAAAAGAAGCGTCTCTCCGAGTACTATTTTTCCCTACCTTTCGATTTTTTCACACTCGCAAATCCCGCTTCAGAGGCTTATTTATTTAAAAGCCAAAAATTTTCAACTTTTTAAAACCGCTCAAAAAGTTGTTAAAAATTGAAAAATGGTTAAGATAACAATTGCGTATGATAGTTTAAGGGTCCAAGAAGGTGTGAAAGCGGGGGCGCAAAAAAAGATTCATAACTTTGAGCCTGGCACAAAATTTTAAAAAAGGTCTTTTTTTCAAGGTAGCTTAATTAACAATAGAATTATGCAAAAACTATCAGCCCGATCGTAACCGCTCTTACGGCGTTCGATTTGTATTGGAACCAAGTACTTTTCTTGAAATTTATAGCGTGATTGAAGAATTTTTTCATTGTTCAATAAACAATTTAAAATGACCTTGTTTTTGACCTACTTTTTTCGCACTTTCGAGCATTTTGCAGCGAGAATTGCAAATTTATGGATATCGGACCAACTCTATCTTATAGGAAATTTCATAACGAACAAATTTATAAGTATACATTTTTTCTCTAAAATGCATATTTATCGAGATATACGCGATTGTTTCCGGAAAAAAACGCGATTTTTGCATTTTTTTTCAGTTTTTCGTTGTTTATGCAATTAGCACACCTTTTCAAGCTGGAGCACCCCGAGAAATGCAATACTTATACGATTCGCCAGCGATTTCAATGGTTATCTAAGTTACGTCAAGACTTTCCCATCCCAACCTGTAACCCTCCTGGCCTATATGTATTCCTAGTCAAGTTGGTCGTAATAACGTATCAGCAGTACTGAGGTGTTTTTGCCGTATCTCTCTAGTCTTCATGAAAATGTTTATGCTTATACTTTAAAAATATAGGACTTTCATATTATGTATGTATGTTCATAAAAATATACCAAAATTTAAGAGAAAATGTGACTGCAATAATTTGAACGTTAGAAGCAAACGTTATGGGCTTCTTCTTAGACCAGGCGCGTTTGGAACCCTCGTAGCTTTAGTTTTAAGTTTATGAATGTAGTTATCGCAATCACTACTCACTCTTATGTACACATTTTGTATATAATCAACGCATCAAAAGTGCCATCTCTGTGCCTATTTGAATAAAGAAATATTTGACTTTGACTTTGACTTTGACAATTAGGGTTGCAATAACTAAATCATTTAAAAAAAACCCTTAACAGAAAATATGTCATTTACAATAAGAATACAAACACTGCCACTCAGTCAGCTAGACAGCCAGACAGCCAGTCTAGCCAGTCACTGAAATACGTAAACAGAGAACGTTAAAAAAAACAATAGTTCACTGCGTATAAAATTTATAAACCTACGAGTATGTATAAAATTATCAATACACTCAATTGATTTATAAATATCATGACTATTTTGATAAAATAATAAAATATGTACTATATATAATATATGCATATATATTTACCACAAATTAGGGATTTACTATGATGCAAAGTTCTAACACCTGTTTAACCCTTTTCGTGAAAATCATCATTTACTAGGTCACTTAAGTAAACGAGATGTAATTGAACCCTATTTTACCAAAGCATTTTAATGTTTTACGTTAATTTACGTAACTAATTTATCTTCAAAATGTATTTAGTACGGTCTGCTGAGTGCTTATGCATACTAGTATTTATAGAGTACGTTATTATTTGAGTAATGGTACTATTATCATAGCCACAAATCTACCTACCCAAAAGCAAGTCATATTGCTCATAACTAATTCTCATGCATTTTGTGCTACAACTTCGGAATTTACCACCGCTACGTGGTTTCCATTGATAGCCTCTACGAGCCTTCTACGAAATTTCAATTGCAAACCTCTTTCATTCATCGTCAATATTTCACACTCATTAATTATTAACTAATTGAAATCCGTACTTTATAACTTTGAGTAAACCATGAAATCTTAATAAATAATTACTAGTTTAGTAGGTAACATGTCGATTTTGGGTTAAACAATCTTAGGTAGTAATTATGTAAATTACGTGAATTATTATTAAAAACGAACTGCAAAACACTAAAAATACCAGACCTTTTGGTATTTGATAAATGACAAATTTGGAGAAAGATTTGAGGCTTTTTGACACCACTTTTTCCTACGCACCTAAAAAAGAAGACGGCCAACGCGATGCGGTGGGTCGGAGTTAATGATACAATGTTGACTGATGAATGATGACGTGGCGGGGTAAATAAAACTGGTAGCATAAATATACGAAAACTAAAAACAAAGCTTGGGTTTATTGCTTTAACTAGATAAATCTCAAATAATTTTATGTGACATTGTGAGATGATGATAACAAATTAATAGGTACCCGGCTAAGTTTGTTGTGAGATTCTTAGATCAGTGAGCGTTTCAAACCCTTGAAGAATTAGTTTTAAGTTTACTATTTTAGTTATCATATACTGTAAAAATACTTATGCGTAAAAAGTACCTTCTAAATTTTTATCTTTTAGCTTTACATTATTGACTTTGATCCGCGTTTATAATGCCTAGATCGTCTCGTAATGTGAGGCATTAGCATGAGGCTGATAAATTATGTATGTGTGTTATATATAATTTATCAGCCTCACAGATTAGCCTTAATAGGAGAGGGAGGTTCGTATAGTCTAGATTCTACGCTTCTTTAAAGCGGGTTGGCGGGCCAGAAATTATAAAAAAAAAACAAAAATAACCTACAATGACGTAGCAATGTTACTAAAAGTCCATAAATGCGTAAGAGGTTTTGGTCTCAGAGCGACTGTGACTCGTCCAATATAAATTTGATACTACGCGTGTAGTAGTGTCACTTGTATGTAGTAGTCACTTTTCTAAGTGTGCGCCACAAATCAATCTGTTTCGGACCAACCCTTTGCTTTGAACACGCCCAATGCCCGCCCAAGCTTTTCCGCTGAAAGCGGGCTACTACCAGAACGATGAAATGTTACCAGAGGACCATAAACGCCAAAGAGATTTTGGCGCATTCACCAGTATGTCAATTTATCCACAAAATATTTATTTAACAAACATGCGAAAGTGAATGATTTGGTTTCTTTATTTATTTCTATAAACTCACGGTTACCCAATAAACAGCAGCTAACAGATTTTGTTTTGCTACATTGAGTTATTGTGAAATTATTTATTACATTGTACTGTAGGTATTTATATAAATAATAAAAAAAAATGTACTATATATACTTCTTTAGCGACGTTAGGTAAAAATCATGGAAGTGAAATTATACCATGTAACGAAATGCACGTGTTAGGAAATAGGGAATTAGTTGTACTGTAGTTTATCTATAATAATCCCGATGATTATATTAAATATATCAAAAAACCGTAGTTTGTATACTCCTTGATAGTATATTCATAGTGATTTGAAAATAGAATAAAGGCCTTTACCAGACAATCAAAGAAAAGTATATGATCTATGGCGGTGACGTGAGACAGGATCGCTTGGCGCGAAAGAAAAGTTAGCATGGATTTGAATTAATTTATTGAGAAAAGGAGATTAAGTAAAGTATGGTAATAGAACGTTACAAATTGGGGATAGATGATTTGTAATGGAATCGATGTACTTAGCGAAATATTGTTGCGGCGGAAAAAAACCCATATATACTGGTGCTGGCGTTGTTAAAAGTTGTTGGTACTATGATGGTACCTGATTTTGTATGAGATAAGTATATCTCTAATATCCTTTGGGTTATTTAGGTATCATATTTGGATCCCTAGCATTATCCCAGACAGACAGTATATGTAGCAGAGGTTGCTTGCTATCTACAAACAACTTGTCCAAAAAGTCCTGGTGTTATAAGTGATAAGATGTTTAACCTATCTTATATGTCTTGTATCATAGCGTAAAATTAATAATTAATAGCGGCGTAGCGTTATTACATAATTAAAATGTTGCAATTGTGTTTATGTCTTTTTTTTATTGATTGAATAAAATAGCAACGTTAGAGGTTTCTGCCAAAGACAGCATTACGATCTGTCAGTGGAGTAATTAAGTAATATGAATTATAAAGAAGCTTAATATACAGTATGAGAGTCGGTACGGTTGTTTTATTTTACTTCTTGGGGATACAGGGTTATAGAGTACAGACCCACAACACTGCTCCAATGCAGGTTGGTGGGCTTTAATGATATATTTTATAAAATTAATACTTTTATAGTATGTCATGAGTAAGGAAGAATAACATTCATGAGAATAAGTCCTGAACTGGTAGTAGAGTCATTTCAAAGTAACAAGTAATATGAATTATAGAGAAGCTTAATATACAATATTCTTTTATATGATATATTATTATTCTTATATGATATATTATATTTTAAATAAGAATAACATACATGGGAATAAATACTTCCGCTAAGGAAGTAAGTATTTAGCTCCAATAATACCTACTAGTTATTAATGAAAGATATAAGAGCCATTCTGAACGTTGTTAGTATTGAAGTTAATATCTGGGTCTACCATCACCAATTTTTTAGCACGTTACATGGTTACACGTTTTTAACCGAATACATCGTCCACCAGCTTATTTATTTATAAGTTACTAGCTGTTGCCCGCGACTTCGTCTGCGTTTGATTTTGTTTTTAAAGTATTCAGTATCGCTTAGCCTTAAGTGAGTATTGTAGTATATATATACATATATATATAACATGTGACAAATAATTTGCAATAAAATAAAATTGCGACTATAATTAAAGATCTAAGATATCCTATCTCTTAAGTTGGACCAGACTGCTCGCGGTGAGCCAATTTTATTTAAAATCGGTTAAGTAGTTTAGGAGTCCATCGCGGACAAACATCGTGACAGGAGATTTATATATATTAAGATAGGTACTTCTATTGGCGCGTTAGGGAAAATGATCAGAGTCATTTTTACAATGCGCGCGCTCACCGTCACAAAAAACAGACCCTGAAGTTAGCTATAGTCGACATTTTAGTTTTTCAAAAAAGGGTTTGACAGTGTAAACTTCGAATTGTCAAAGTCTGAGGGCTCATTTCGGTGATTTAATTGCACAAAAATCTCATGTTTATATTTTTAGGGCTGATTTCACCAACCAATGTTTGTTACTTTAGCGACCCGTTAAGTTCTTTAACGGACTATTAGTCTAAACGAGTGTCCCACCAGTGTGACGGGCCGCTAAAGTTAATTGCTGGTGTATAGTTTTCTTAAATATATAACAGATGATTAGTGACGGTTCATATGTCAAGATGGACACCATTAATTGAAATATTGTTTTTAGATAAAGTTTAAAATTTTTGGTTCGGACCGGGAATCGAACCAGGAACTCGTGATCCGTGGTTGACCAATAAAACAGTTAATTCATATGGCTGTAACTATTGCTCGGTGAAATATATAACTATAGAGTGGGAACTCGGAGCGAAAAAAAGAAAGTAGGTATATACAAATATTCTTTTATAGAAATGTAATGTTGCTGCGTGAAAAAATAAAAAAATAATAAAAACTCAATCGCTGTTTCATACTAATATTATATTAATTGCGAACGTTGCTACGTGAAACGATGAACCAATAAATATACACTCGCTTTTATCATTAAAATACAAAATCAAAAAAAAACAAATAATCCTTTATTTGTTTTTTTTCTGTTGTAGCCGACAAAATGTCGAGAAACAGAATTTTTTTTTTTATTTTTGGCCACACTAGGTCTCTGGTCTCTCGCTAAAATGAATGAATGAAAAAATGAATTAGCATTGTATCTTACAATATTTTCTACCCATTAATATTTATTTTCACTGCGTTATATAGCTTATAATTTACGAACATCTAATAAAATATACGAAAGTAATAATCAAGAGAAATATTTTGTAGTCTCCTTGCGTTGTATTGTAATTGAAGTTGGAATAAGACGTGTGTTTTTGCTGTAATTTCGCAATATTATCAAATAAATATCCTAACTAAGAATGTAATTAGAGAACTATTTCTTCTATTTGTTGCCAGGAAATGTTTTTATTTTCATCTATTTTTGATAGCAACAATTTATTTAAATTTTAATATTCCTATATTATTTTAATTTTAACTTAAGTGTAATTCATGCAAGTATAAATTTAACCATTAAGTTCGTCTATGAGTCTAACTAGCTATGTAGGTACATCGTCGGCACTACATTCGTAAATGTAAATTGTCTATTAAAAAAAAATATACGACTGAATGGTCGGTGCGGTATGGTCAATGTTTTTGCCTGTCCTTAAGTTATACTTAAAAATGAAAAACAAATACATAAAATAGTGAAATATGAGGCGATTGGCAGTTTTGACCTATTAGATACTTTCAATAAAAGTTGGAAAAGTGATATATTGCATCCTATGAAAAGACATACCTAGTTTATTTTTTAGCTGGTGAAAACATACCATTTATTTATTCATTTTATTTACATCTTGTGAGTTCCTACGGCAGGGCGATTTACACAAACTAGATTTATTTATTGTATTGTAAGTACACATTACGACTTATAGTCTTTGCAAATTATTTTTGCACACGTAGAAACAATTCCTTATAAAGAATATAATTTTGCCACATATTTTGGTGAATATTCGACACTGACACAGATATCTGGATCTAGTATATCATAATAAATCTACCACGAGCTTTCGGCTTAAACGAGTGAATACATATTATGTGATTTATTTTACATTGACCTTTTGACCTTAACATAAAGTGGTGTGTAAGCAAATACGAGTACTAATTACCTTTGTTGAACATAACATAATAAACGTCTTATTTATTGTCAAAAGCACAAGAAATTTTAAAAAATCACTACGACACTTTGACGACACTACTAACACACTACACACTATGTTATTTTTTGATAACTCTAACATAAATTAATGAAAATGACTAGGCAGGATATTTCTATAGTGTACTTTAGTTGTAGGTACTCAGAAAATATTAAAGGTTATTCAATATGTATATATATTGAGCATTGCTGTCTAAAAGCTTTGCGATTTCCGAAAAAGTGTAATATGTCACACTCCTTCCTAATTGTACCACATTCATAACATTCATATACATTTCTGATCAACCTCTCGAAAACGCTTTTTGATGATAGGGTCGCGCTGTGGCTTTAAATTAGGATTTTTTAACATTCAGTTTGATAAACTACTAATAATGATACGTTTGATAAACTTTTCCTAATTTCAACTCTGACAACTGCGATGTTACGTTAAAAAGCCATTTCTTTAGATATGACTATCTAGCCACAAGATTTATCAGGAGGAAATAAATGCGAGGAGGATTCGTCAAGATCTATGGATACAAAAAACTATGTTTGTATATAAATTTGAGCGGGGTTAACATAGTGTGCATGAGGTTACAACATGAACAATTCTTAGTGTGCATCAACAAAAAAATTCGGACGAACCCCTTGAACACGCCCACTTCCTGGTACTAAACTTCTCCACTTAAAATGTCATTCCTTTAAATTTCACGCCGAATTACTAGGAGTTCATAAACATCAAGGAGCGTCAGATCATTCACTACATACAAGTTATATGTGTGTGTTCTCATAGGTGTAGGGTTCACTTGTTGTAGTATAACAGGAATTGTCTATGTATGCGAAGTCCATAAAATTAAGACCCACCCCACAAACACGCCCTCTTGAACACGCCCCCTTTCCGGTTTCCTTTGCATTTCACGCCAAATCACCAGGACTTCATAAACATCAAGGAGTGTGAGATCATTCACTACATACAAGTAATATGTGTGTGTACTAATATGTGTAGGGTCCACTTGTTGTAGTATTACAGGAATTGTCTATGTACGCAAACTCAATAAAATCAGGACCCACCCCTCAAACACGCCCTCTTGACCACGCCCACATTCAGGTACTAGTACCTCCACTTTCCTTTAAATTCCACGCCAAATCACCAGGACTTCATAAACATCAAGGAGTGTGAGATCATTCACTACATACAAGTAACATGTGTGTGTACTAATATGTGTAGGGTCCACTTGTTGTAGTATTACAGGAATTGTCTATGTACGCAAACTCAATAAAATCAGGACCCACCCCTCAAACACGCCCTCTCGACCACGCCCACATTCAGGTACTAGTACCTCCACTTTCCTTTAAATTCCACACCAAATTACTAGGAGTTCATAAACATCAAGGAGTGTGAGATCATTCACTACATACAAGTAATATGTGTGTGTACTAATTTGTGTAGGGCCCACTTGTTGCAGTATTACCGGAATTGTCTATGTACGCACAGTCCATAAAATCAGGATCCACCCCTGAAACACGCCCTCTTGCAGTTTCCACAGAAAATGCTGTTTTCTCAGAAGCAGCCTAAAAGCAGCCTAATGCCTAATGAAATACGGGCGTTTGTTACTTTAGCGGCCCGTTAAGTGCTTTAACGGACTGTTGGTGTAAACGAGTGGCCTACCACGAGCCAACAAGTGATTATCTTTCCTGACGGGCCTAAAGTTAATTGCTGGTGTATAGGTCCGTTAAATATATAATAGATGTTTAGCCATGGTGCATATGTCTAGATTAACACAATTTTTTGGAAATATTGTTTTAGACAGATAAGATAAAGACGACCTACGAATATCGCCTAGACCACTTAACGTCTTATTTGAGGCTCGGGAATGGACAAGAATGTGTTTAAGCAGGACGATTGTTTATCGGAATAGGTTAAGAGCATAGACCCACCATGCTTCCCTAAAGCGGATTGATGGTTTTTAACGATTATCATCAGCTTGACGTGCATTTCGAGGAACGGGAATGGACAAGACTGTGTTTAGGCTGGATTACCTAATTCCGGTCTAGCTCTGAGAATTTCTTAATACAAAACCCAATACTTAACAATTTTTGGTTCGAACCGGGAATCGTACCAGGAACTCGTGATACGTAGTTGACCAATAAATCACTTAATTTATATGGCTATACTTTTGCTCAGTGTAATATATAATTCCTATTTTCTCTATTGTAGTATCTATATAGAACTCGGAGTGAAAAACAAAAAGAAAAAGAAAACAGGTATACACAAACATTCTTTTATAGAAATGTAATGTTGTGTAAAAATTTTAAATTAATCCCTCTACTAATTTTTTATTATAGTGAACGCTAACATACGGAAACATCTTAATTTTGCGGCCATCTATGTAAAATATTATTAAAAAAAAATTAGAAAATCAGTATAATTTCAAATCAAGCCTCCTTGACATTTATCGAATAAAAACCGTATGGAAATTAAGCTTAGCGGAATGGATTTCCGCAAAGTTACGCCTGCTTCTATCCAATCTATACTTATAATAAAACTGTAACTGGAAGATTTCTGTACATTTAATATATTTTGAAAATTTTGACCGGGGGATACTTTATAATCGATACTGATTCCAAAACATATTTTTATTTAATTTTTGTCTGTATGTCTGTCTGTCCGGGCATCACGTGAAAACTACTGAACGGATTAAAATAAAATTTTGTATAGTTGTAACTAATATTCCTGGTCAACATATAGGCTACTGTTTATCCCGATAAACAATATGCTTCTCCCGGGAAAGGACATGAATTTTTTTATCAATTTTACTTTATAGCTCCGTTTAATTTGAACCGATTTTAATAATTATTTTTTTATTTGAAAGTGTATATATATAGTATATACACTTTCAAATAAACTATACTATCAAGCATGTATTGTGTAATTTTAATGAAGATCTGATAAATTATATCCTCCGATAGATTGTCGGGGATGAAAGAAATAACTCTTCACAGATAACAGCAAGTCGCAAGGCATATGGGACAGCGATAGAATGCATGCGTACCATCCTAATAATATGGATGGATGGATCGATGGATGTTTTTTACGCTTTAAGGCCAACTGAGAGAGTTTTAGATTGACGTAGTTTCATGCCTATGAATAGTTGAGGATTTGAAAACTGAATTCCTATCATGATATTAATCCTTCTCCAAATCAATAGTTTTATTATTAAAATTGATTATTTACCTGCAAATTCCTCTTTAAGTTATTCAAATTCAACCAAATTTTGTTAGAATTTACGTCGGTTGTTTAGAAAAGTTAAAAGAATGAAAAATGCCGAGGGCCGCCCGGCCGCGTATATAGTTTGGAAAAAAACTGGACCCGGTAGGTGGTGCTGCAATTAGGTTCTTGGTTTTTCTAAGATATTGAAACCGATAATAACCGATTTGATGCCGACGAAGTTTCGCGGTTCAGCTAGTATTTGAATAAAACCCTTTTACGTCTAATATGTTATCCGACTAAATAAATTAGTATTACGCTTCTGAAGGACCAATGTTTACAAAACAGACATTTCTTTTTGGTCGTTTGAACAACAGTCCATTCGCTTTTATCATTAAAAAACAAAAGTAAAAAAAAAATCTTAGTTTTGCCGCCATCTATGTAAAATATTATTGAAAAAGAAAACATTTAGAAATTCAGCAAAGTTTCAAATCAAGCCTCCATATTTGACATTTATCGAATAAAAACCTTGTACGTCTAACATGTTAACCGACTAAATAAAATAGTATTACGCTTCTGAAGGACCAATGTATTAAAAACAGACATTTCTTTTTGGTAGTTTTAAACACACAGTACTGTGAGACTGTGTCTTTCGCCTGATACTTGTTTTATTAATGGTCTGTCAGAGATATATCATAAAACATAAATTGTGTTAACGCCGTTGTTTTTGATGCCCCTTTGGCTGATGCCTTGTTGCGAGTTTATTGGTGAAATTGGCCCTAAGACTATCATGGCCCGGGGATTTACCCCTTACGGTTAAAAAAAATGGTTCTTGAAGATATTCGAAATCTCTCCTGGCCCGCTCACACTGCTGACGCACACGGGTATAGGCGACATATTATTTCATGTCTTTGTATGTTTCCAAAATCCCCTAAAATCATTTGGTGTGGGGCCATAATATCCATTTTATTCTGTTCTTAGACACCATTTTTATTGAATAAATTAACATTACCACTCTGAACGACCAATGTATAAAAACAGACTTTTTTTTGGTACTTTTAAACCACAGAGTAACGTTAGAGTGTGTCTTTCGCCTGATGCTTGATTTATTGATGGTCTGACAAATGTATGTCATAAAACGTAAACTATCTAAACATCCCTGTTGTTTTTGATGCCCCAAATTGGAATCAATACATCCATAATGTTGCTGTCGTTGCTGCCGCGGTGGTACGAAGGTGTTGATCTCACATAGAGCATTCCTATCAAGATTTCATGATGGAAATAGCCTTTCATTATTTTGCTGATATCAGTCTAGTTACTATAAGACATGAAAGAGATAAGGATAGTGCATTCTCTCCCTCAGTTACGGAATGAAAGCGCGTTGGAGTCAATGCGGTTGACGTTTCAGCCGTCGCCACCGCGCCGGATCTAAGATATTGATCTAATATAGAGCTTATCTTACTAAGACTTCATAAAACATGACAGGTTCTTCCATAGCTTATGCTGATTTGGACTGGAAAACTTAAAAGAGGGCTTTGCATTTTCCTCAAGCAGTTAATGAATGAAAACGAGTTAGAGACAATAAACGTTTGACTTTACTTAACTTAACTTTGCTATCGTCGCCACCGCGCCAGTACGATGGTACTGATTTAATTTTGAGCTTCTCTTACTGAGACTTCATAAAACGCGATAGACGCTTTCATTGTTTTTTCCGAGAAACCCCTAGGTACTAGATTATTTGAAAGAGAAAGCTAGTGCAACTTTGCCTATAGTAACTAAATGAAAACAAGTTGGAGTCCATACACAGTTGACGCTGCTGACATCGCCACCGCGTTGGCACGACAGTATTGATCTGATATAAAACTTTTCTTAAAAATACTTCATAAAACGTGATAGATTTTCCAATTCTTTGGCCGATAATGTCCTAGTCCTCTACAGCCTACGCACCTAAAGCCTTGAAAGAGATAAAGCAATAGCATCCTCTCCTTCACTAACTAAATGAAAACGACTTGGAAGTCAATAAACGCTTGATATCGCTGAAGTCGCCACCGCGCCGATACGAAGGTATTGATCTAATATAGAGCTTTACTTACTAAGACATCATAAAATGCGATAGGTGCTTCCATTGTTTAGCCGATAACAGCCTAGGCACTCAAAAACTTGAAAGAGATAAAGCTAGTACTTTCTGTCCCTCCCTTACTAAATGAAAGTGAAATTCATTCATCGATGAAAACCTAAACGTACGACGTTACTGATGTTGTGGCGGAATTTTTTTAATTTTCAGTAATGACAGCTGAAAACCGAGTGCCAGGTACGTTTTTATGAACCATTCTTATCATTCTTAGCATAATTTTATAAATATACTTATTTATTGATTACTTTTGTAATAAATTAATTATTAATAAATTTTCTGACGATTGCGACATTCTATAATATTCAATGACAAGGTTATATTGACATGTGCTGATCTTACCTTCAATTTTCTACTCTCAATTATTCTATTTAACAAATGAAAATATTTATAAAATGTGAAAGTGATAGTAATCAATTTTAATAAAATGAAATAGAAAATATTAAATGAAATGTTGGAGTCTCAGAAAAATTTTACTCTTTCATCAATTAATAAAAATAAAAGTTTTACTTCAATCGCGCGTAAAGGTTACTCGCACACACTTTTTATTTTAACTTCCCGCTAAGAAAATTAAAAATTTTCAAAACTTGGGAAGTAATTGGTTTCACCCCGTTTTTCGAAAATTGAGTTTTCATCAGATGTCGACGTTTTGAGGTCCTAGAAAGCTTTCCTGACTATTCCGGCGATGTATGTGTGTGTGTGTGTATGTATGTATGTAAACCTCTCATCACTTTTGAACGGCTTGATCGATTGGATCGCGATTGGCGGCATTCGAAAGGGCTTCACTAAACTTAGATTTTCTACAATTTTGAGATCGATTCGGACCGATAGATTCCGAGAAATCTCAAAAATAAAAATTTTTAACAACTGTTTTTTAGAAAAACTTTTAAACGACTTTACCGATCAATCCCAAAAAATAATCAGCTCTTAAGCTTCATAAACTCCGTCGATCGCCGCCGGTCCGTTCAAAATCGATTCGTTCGAGAGATATCGAAAACGAAAAATTCTGAAAAACGTGAATAATTTTGAAAAATTTCCTCTGAATGATTTTTGATCTAGAATTCTTCAAAGGACTCAATAAGCATCATCGAATGCCGCTAACCACGTGAAAATCGGATGATTCATTCAAAAGTTATAGCAATTAGAGACTTGTCCAAGGCTTTCGATTGTGTACAACAGGAAACATTAATCAGGAAATTACACCAGTATGGAATTCGGGGCATAGCTCTAGATTTAATGATTTCCTATCTTAATGATAGAATTCAAAAAGTTGACGTGAACGGAAGGCGGTCTAACGGGTCATTTGTGAAATTTGGTATCCCCCAGGGATCTATATAAGGAACTTTTCTATTCCTCATTTACATGAATGACCTTCCTTACCTGGCTGAGGAAAATCACGGGATAGTATTGTTTGCTGATGATACATCATTGATGTTTAAAATTAAACGATGTGAAAAAAATATTGAGTTTGTATTTTAGTTATTTTCACAGCATTATGTCCTATAGCATTTTATTATGGGGTAATGCTGCTGATATAGATTCTATTTTCGTCCTGCAGAAAAGGGCTGTTCGTGCGATATATAAAATGGGCCCAAGAGAGTCATTAAGGGATAAATTTAAAGAAGTTAAAATAATGACGGTGCATAGTCAGTACATATATGAAAATTTAATTTATGTCCATAAAAATATATCAAAATTTAAAAAGAAAATGGACTGTAACAATATATATATTAGAAGCAAAAATAAACTCACTGTGTAGTTTACTAGGCTACACAAAATTGCAAATTTATTCAAGGGCAATTGTATATTATTTTATAACAAATTACCAAATGAAATATTTGAGATGTCTCTCAATAAGTTCAAAGTTTATATAAAACGTAAGCTTACAGAAAAATCCTCTTATAATATTAAGTATTACTTAAAAGATAAAAAAAGCTTGGGTGTGAATTTAATATAAATTTACTGGAAGATGGAGAAAACAAAAAAAAAAAAACCCGGCTAAGTTTGTTGTGGGCTCTTCTTAGACTAGGGCGCGTTTGGAAGCCTCATAGCTTTAGATTTAAGTTGGCGAACGAAGTTATCACCATGCCCTTACAATTATGTAAACAAATATGTATGAACGCTTCATAAGTGCCTGTGATAGGCCTACATGAATAAAGAAATTTTGAATTTGAATTTTAAAGTTGTCAGAAATGTTCTTCGTTACCTTTAGCATATGAATCAACTAATAATGCGATTTGGATTCTTCCTTTAACGATTACTATTCTTTGTAAGAGATAGGAGGAGCTGAGATTGATTAGACAGTTCTCTTTAGATATTGTTTATTATGTGATTTTTTTTTAAACTACACCAAATCTTTTTTTTATATAAGAATACACAACTTAAAAATTTCAGTAGAATTACACCTAAATCGAATGCCACATGTCTTTCGAAAAACAAAAACAAACGCAGTCGAAGTCGCGGGTAACAGATAGTTTTCTATAATTGAATAATGTTATTTTTTTTAACTTTCCGCTAAGAATCCAAATTTCTAAATTAAAGTTTAATAATCCGAAATATATAGCTTTATGAAACTTCTATCATACTTTTCAGCTTTGATGGTCTAAGGTCAACCGTTTTCCTATTTTTTTTTTATTAGATTCAAGGAAATATTTCAAAATAAACTTTTACTATGCTTTGTCCGTATAATTAAAAAAGTAATTTCTATATTATTTACGTTTTATTGTTGCGGTTAAAACGTAGCAATTGCTATATAGCCCCACAAGTACGATACAACAACACCAGCATCCCACAAACGTGAGGAGCTTAAATCTAGATGCACAGTGCACACATACGAACCTTCTCGATACAACAACATTCGCATTGACATATAGGTCATGTTTACGGGCGAGCCCATTGAAACGCTGACTTGGAGTGTTGCATTTATTCTTCGGAATCCTATATGATGGATCATTGTGATGAGGGTCCCTTACTAGGATTTTGATTTTTTTTCTGATTACTTAGGCCTTGACTACGATCTGGCAAATTCAATCTGAAATGGGATGCTAGTGCTAACCTAGAAGGTACCTAAGTCCGGTGTTATCACAGCTTTCATGCATCCAGCATTTTTTGCCCGTAGAGCGTTACTATCCAGGGTCAAAACCTGCCAGCACATCGACATAAGTATTCCACTATCTATCTTTCCCTATGGTATGGGTACGTTAAACTGATTAACAGTTTAACGTACCCATACATCAATATCTCCATAAATACTCTGGAGATATCGATGTATATCTGGTTCTGGCTAGCATGTGCGAGAATATTATGTCTACGCTACGCTATTGCTATAAAAAAATACGGGTAACGGGTAAAGATAGTTATCTCTTGGCATGCATACTAGCCCTAGGTCGACAATGTTAGTCAGAGCTCGTTTTATGTTTGTCAGTACCACCCTCCCTATCTCAGTTGTAGCGACACCAATGCACACAACGAAACATCAGCACACAACAAAACGTGACCTTAATAATGTCTGAATTAGCGAATATAGGCTGCGTATAGCGCATCCTAGTTCTAGAACTACATTGCAATACCACTAGGGTTTCATGATTGTAAAGAGGTGAAAAATATTTAAACTGAAACCACCATAATTTATTACTTTAACCCTATATTTTGATGTTGTGAAAAGTGTATGTTCGCAAAATATATTATACTTAGATACCTGTCTGGTATCTGTACCTATATAATAATAATTTCTGTATTCTTAGTTATTTTTCAAAGTCATCATCATTTGTCTAATTAATAGGGGCTATTGTTGCTTGGCGCAGGTTAATCTTATAAAGAAGGTAGTAGACCTACAGAGCTTAGATTGACCAAGCTCATCCCATATGGTTTAATTAGAATGTGAGTTAGGTAATTGTTATCTAATTAGGTTTGTGTTATCAAATGTAAGTGTTAACTTTCTTCCTCTTTGGTGGCGCAAAGCACAAGGCGGTTTTTATTAATCCTAAAACAGTAATTCTAAAATTTTACGAATTATTATCCATATAATATCTTGACGGACTATCATACAGAGTTTCATCCGTTATTAAGTCACCCTCTTGAGGTTGAAATTTTAAAGAATTTTTTATCCTTCCACAACCGGTAGTTAAGATTTGCACGTTCCAACATAAAAAACAAACGCTAACATTACTATCGATTGTAGAAATTATAATATCTATACTTATAATAAAGTGTAACTGGAAGATTTCTGTACATTAAATATATTTTGAAAATTTTGACCGGGGGATGCTTTATCATCGATACTGAGTCCAATTATTTGATTAAGGATTTGGATGTATGTATGTATGGATGGATGGATGGATGTTTGTTACGCTTTAACGCTGGCCGATTTGGCTGAAATTTGGCAGAGACATACAATATAGTCTGGAATATCTCATAGGCTTATTTTTATCCCGGAAAAGTAAACAGCTCCTACAGGATAGCATCGCTATTTTCTCCGCATTTGTCTTTTAAAATCCGCGCAACGGAATTTTAGATAGAGGTGATTTTTTGGAAAGACATATTACCCCGGGCTACTATTTACCCCGAGAAAAAAATTAGTTCCTGCGGGATTATGTGTGTGTGTGCGTGCGTGAAACGGTAAACGTTATCGCCAAAAGAACGGAAGTATGTCGGAATCGAAATAATTAGAAATGATAACAAAATTTAATTATAAGCAACACTAAATATAGCACACAGGTAAATTGTTTCTTTAAAGTTCTAAAAATAGTCCGCGACAATAAACGACTATTTTTTTAAGCTGACTCATACGCTGACGAAGTCGCGAGGGTCCGTTAGTAACAAAAAAAAATTAAACTGTGTATAAAACAAAGAGTGGACCACACGACAGAATTGAAAACTTCATTGGTCAATCCTAATTAAAAAGAAAAAGGGCAAGAGGGCGGTCACCTACTTGTTGGACAGATACGGTGAAATCGTTGACCCAGCCAACTGTGGTGGAATACTTTCTACATGCTACCAACCGCCAAAAGTGGAGAAGACTCGCGCGGGAAGCCGTGCAATTCAATGATGCCTAACGCCATGGAATTCATCTCAGCAACCATATATAATATATATAGAATTAGATATATATATATATATATTGTATATATATATATATTGTATCATGTAGTATTTGTTGTTATTAGGGATCGAGTTTGTAGACTGAATGTGAAAGAAGCTACAAATTAAAGTTAATATTTATTAATTTCATATAAATCTAATTATTTATTTTCGTTATCGTATTCTACAAAGGATACAATTCATTTTAATCATCAAAAAAACTTCTTCAATTGTAGTTCCGTATTTTGTTACACTTTCATTTTTATTGTCTGACATATTTAAATCGATGTGATCCTTAAAAAATCAAAAAACCTTTGATGTTTCTTTTGAAAAATCGACGTTGAATTCTCCATTCAATATCATGGGTCGTTTATTTAAGTTCCGATCAAGCAATTATGATTTGTGGTTATTTTTTATATATTTTTTTTTAAATATATTTAACTTTATTATATAATGTAGATAACCTATATTATTGTCCAATTTTATTAAAAAAGCTTTCAGTAGTTTTTGCGTAAAAGAAGTAGCGTCCATCATCCATCCTTACAAATTTTCGGATTTATAATAGTATTATAATATTAGCAAGCTAAGAAGGCATCTAAATTGGCAGTGGGAATCCTGCACTTATCTAAATGGCGACTCTGTGTGTGGCGAAGATAAAAGAACTGTGCAACCTCCTCGCGTTCCTAATAACTTGGTAGGTGGCAAGAGTAAACGATTTGAATTAATGAATAAAGAACCCCTTACGCGGACAGGGGTTATCGTTCAGAACCGCGAGAAGGTTGTTTAACCGGATACTCACAGCTGCTACGAGATCGCTTGGGATTTCTCTAGCAATTCATTGAGGCTACATGAGTTCGAAGCGATGCTTCTTGCGAAGTCATACAACGACTGACTGTTAATTGTTTAAAACGAGTTCTTAGCCTAGAGGTGGCTAGTTACTTGTCGTTTCGTTAGCCGTTAACTAAGACTGCATAAATGCAAAGAGATCATTTTCGTTTCGAGAAAGTTTTATTTAAAACCTCAATCAGTTTTTTAATGTGCTGATTTTAATTGTTAAGGTAATAATTTATGATCATCAATAAATCTGATTGATGTCCACAGCTGGGCGTAGGTCTTTTGAAAGAAGTTCTAGATTCCACAATCGTGGGCAGCTTGTTTCCAGCGGAACCCATCCACTCGCTTTATGTCGTCCTTCAACCTCTTTGGAGGCCTACTTACGCTGCGTAGACCGGTGTGGGGTCGCCATGCCAGCATCTTCGGATCCCAACGGTTCTTCGAGGTATATGCCTCGCTCATTGCCACTTCAGCTTCGCGACTCGCTGTGTTATATCGGTAAATCTAATTCTTCTACCAATTACTTAATAGTCTAGATACTCCTGGCATAGTCCATAATACAGGGTTTGTTAACCCTTAAATACGAATTAATTTTTCGTTCTACAAGATTATCATTATTATTTAAGGCAATAACAATTTACAGTTTGGGGCAATAATAAATTAACCAAACCTAACCTATCACAAGACTCTTTGTGGAGCTTTCATAACTACTAACATAACTTTATTTATGCATAATTGCGAGCTGATTACTTATTGATAACATAATAAATTTGTAATAACTTGATTATGAATACACTCGTTAACTTAACACTAAAGATCTAAGAAGACACAAACGACATCAAACTTACTATTTACCCAGGTAGAATAAGCCGGCTAAGTTTTGTTTATTATAGCTCTTAGCAATAATGCATTGGGTTACTTATATAAGAATATACGTTCACCATAATTGGAATCCTTAAGTGGATTTTTATATATAAGGTAAATCGTGCTCCATCTCTCACTTGATATAAAAATGCATGTTAAAATGTTGGATGTTTATGTTCGAAATTGGTAGAATCCGTATCCCTATCCCTACTTCCCTACTGATATTATAAATGTCAATGTAAGTTTGTTTGTAACGCTTTCACGCAAAAACTACTTAACCGATCCTCATGAAACTATGTACACATATTTTTACAAGTATTAGAAGTAATATAGGATATATATTTTTATCTCGACAGTAAGCTTAGTTCCTTTGGGAGAGGGGATGAAAGTGTTTGACGATTTTACACCATAACTCTGACAAATGATAACCGATTTAAATAATTATGTTTGTGCTATAGAGGTATAATATGTGTTTAATTTTGCCAAAAATTTGTGTAGATTTGATGAATGTGGTTGGAGATAGAGGACTTAACTCCTCAGCGGACAGCCGCAAACCCCTCATTTGAGGCTTAACGATACTGAATAAATAATGGCTGCCACATTTATGAGGACTTCAGTGCTAGGCCTAAATAAAAAAAATTAGAAATGTTCTTCGTTAACCTTTAGCATATGAATTAACTAACAATGCGATTTCGATTCTTCCTGTAACGATTACTATTCTTTGTAAGTTATAGAAGGAGGTAAGACTGATCAGACAGTTTTTTTAAGATAATGTTACTATGTAAATTGAAAAATAACTTTTTAAAAACTACACCAATTTTTTTTATAAGAATACCAAACTTATTTTTTTTAGAACTACAACTAAATTGAATGCCACATCAAAAAACAAACGCAGACGAAGTCGCAGGCAACAGCTAGTCTGCTATAAAATAGTACATATTAAATGAAATTAATTCGCTAAACATCAGCTTTTATAGGGTCTTCTTTATATTACATTCCTTAATATTCTACTTTAAAGCATACGAAATTTAAAGTGCACAACAAGAACAATCATTAAACATGTTTACAAAATCAACGAATTAATCTAAGTAACTAATTAAATAATATAGGTAATGTCAATGTTATCGTAGTAATTTTAAATAATAATATTATATTAAATTCAATATGTTCCAAGTGCTAACTTGTAGTGGAATAAAATAAATAAAAAAAAGTGTCCAAAGTTTCACAAACCACATACTATCTTGGTATGTACCAATAGGTTTTATATAATCTTCAAGTCTTATTTCAAACTAATCAGAGTAACATAAAGAAGAATGATTTTATGGGAACGGAGAGAGATGTGCTAGTTTGAAGTCAAACTTCTACTTGGTCATGCGATCCTAGTATTCCAGCCCCGTAGAATCTTAATAAATCAATACCTTTAACCATGCGCTTTGCAAATTGCATTTTCAGTTTCACCGAGTGCGTGGAACAGGACGGTGCTTTTTGATTCTGCCATGAATTTTGTTGATTCAATCAATTCACTGTTTTTTATTTGTCTTCGTTTGATATGTATGATTATAATAATGAAGCGGTAATGGCCTGGTGGTTAGGACTGGTATTCAGTTTAGGACGCACCTAGTTCTTATCTAAGTTACGTTTTAAGCACTTTTATCACGTGCTTTAGCGGTGAAAAAACCCATTGTGGAAACCTGCATGCCTGAGAGTTCTTCGTACATGGCAAGCGTGCCCCTGCCCTCTAGTGGCCTGTTGTGGGTTTATAATGAAGATGAATAATAAAAATTGGCGTTCTTTATCTTAACTGCGGATGGAAAACACCTTTACTTTACCAAGGGTGGTAAAATATTTAAAACTCTCTTCAGATACTTTGCTATTTTGTTTGTGATGTTGTTTTTATCTGTATCTTTTAGGACAGACAAAGATCATTGTCCATACAGCCTGTTCAGTCGTATAATTTTTTTTATAGACAACTAGTGTACCCAGCCCTGTTCGCCGGGCTAGATTTTGCTTTATTTTATTTAAACAATAGACTCACATCATTAAATTTTTAATTTAAGTCTCATAATATATTAAATCATTTATTTCTCTCCGTATTCATTATTTTCTATTCTCTTCTCGAGCGGGTGAAGATCATTATCTACACCCATCTACACCCAACAATAGAATATCATCATAGTAAATAAAAGCTGCATTTGACAGTTTGACAGTTCAAAAATAGGAGTGCTCCGATCGTCACCAAACATTACAGGATTACTCGCTAGGTCAATCCGGAGATTCCCTGAAAGTTTCATTGTAATCGGTCCAGCCGTTTCGGATCCTATACGGAACATACCCACACACTTTCTCTTTTATATATATATAGATTTACGTTTACGAATTTAACGTAGGCCGATGATGTCGGCACTTAGACTTAACAGTTTAATTTATGCTTTAATAAACTTTATATGTAATTAGCTCTTTTTAAACTAAAGCATGACCTGCGATGGAAAATTATTTCCACGACCAAGCGCTCTTGCTCTCCAGCTTACCCTACCCAATGCTTTAATATATTTTTAAAGAGCATCATTGCTTACTCTGGTCGTAAGCGATAATACTCTGTAGGATTTAAGCCTGTTCAAGGTATGCTTAATAGCAGTTATATTAAGCCCATAGTACTGGAACGCTAAATTTCTTAGCGGCACTTATTTATCGGTAGGGTTGTAACTCGTCATTGACAAAACCTCGCACCAGAAAAATTATAGAGCAATTAATTTGATGTGCGATCATTTAACACAACAACAAAAGCCACAGTCCTTAAATAATATTACGTGTATTACTGTTTATCTTTCACCACAATTTCATATCGTAATTAAAGTATATAGTAGTATATTGTAGTACTTATAGTGTAGTTTATAAGTATTAATACTTTGTTGTGTGTCATGTCCTGATCCACCCAAAGTCTTACCTAATATTTATTTTCCCAAATAAATGTTTTGATGAATAAAATTAAATTATTTAACGATACATGGCGGCCGGCATTCATTCCTATATTTTGCATATCTTGATGAGGAATGTATAAACAAAACGTCATAAAAAAATATCGGAAGCCCCTTGGTGACATCTGTAAAATATTTGTTTCGTTTCGTGTTTTTCTAGAGAAGTTTTTATTTAGGTACAATTTAAAAGCAATACGTTAAATATTTATAAGGCTTGAATACTAATAGTTCGGATAAATTTAAAAGCAAAGTGCAAACCCATATTTAAATACAAGACTTGATCTGTATTATTCTTAGGTACAGCACAGCCGTTTTAGAGATACACGAATTATATTTTATGTATAAGATAGATAGATTACAACTACTATTATTATTTACTCGAAATAATTTGAAAGAGATGCCTTCGTCCCCGCTAAACTGAGGATAATGTTGCTTAAGATATGATACGGTGACGCAACAAGGATGTTAAAAAACTTCAGTGTTTATGTTTTTTTAGTACTGAAATCACGGAATCGTGTTAAAATTCAATACTGTACTCACAAGTCTGTTGGGCAGGTACAAACAATGTATCTTGATTCTAGTTTGCGTTTTACTACGATGACGTAGTGCAGTCGCAAATTGACATAACATCCTCCAACAATAGAAGTAACATAAAGGTTTCAACACACTTTCTCTTCGAGTTTTTGATGTGACTAATTCATTGAATTTGATCATAGGGAAATAATTATTTATTAATAACACTAACTGACTGGAACAGTAGCAAGCTTAACAGCTAAATCAATCTTGACAATACTGTAACTTTTGAAATTCTGAAGATGGACATGGAGTACTTTTTGCACAGGAATACAAACGGCTAACGCGAGACGAATGACTTTTATCCTAGTGCTCGGTAGGTTTACCTAATTGGTTATGCCTTTAGAGCACCCGTAAAAAGTTTCAAATCATTGGGGAAAATTGACAAATCCCAAAAAAATACTATTTTCGCAATTGCAATGCACCAATGGTTTTGGTCGCTGCGGACGTATTTATTACGAAAAAATAATGAAACTTTGCCGAAACAAAAAGTACAAAATTAAATTGTCACGGTCCGGAAACTTTGTCTGTGTGTAGCTGCGTGCAAACCGGTAAAGTTTGTTAAATACAATTAAGTAAATCATATTAACGAAAGATCAATAGTTATTTCAGATATATACACGGTATACGCTATGGCTTTTTTTACAATTTAATTGGCATGTTTTCACGAAACTGAAAAATTGAATATACTCTTGAACTGCATCGGTTGAAATTTTAAGCTACGAAGTTTCGAAGTTCTCCCCTATCTTTGAACCGTTTATTACACTGCATTGTAAAATCTTCCTTTAACTTTGTAAGTATACTTTGAATGGACCATTGCATAAACACACATACTCGCACTCGCACAAACACCGGATCGGGTCGCGGCCTAAATGGGGAATAATTTTGTTCAAAGCAATGTTACAGTGTGGGCTAGTCTTTACCTATTGATTACAATCAGCTGTCTGGAATGTGTACCTGTAGCGGTTGTATTGACCTTTGACCTACCTATTTAAACGTCTGACGCAGCGGTTGGAGTGGATCGCAGCTCCTAACTTTTCTGCAAGCCTAGTAGCGATTTACCTACGCGATATCGGTACGTACTAACTAACTACTTCTAACTACTTCTAACTATTTAGGCTTTCGTTGATTTTATATGGTTATTATTTTATAATTGCCTATGTGCCTTGCGGTTTTACCCTCGTCAACAATAAGTTATAACATAATATGACTTTAATTATATGGGCTAACTATAAGTTTGTAGCGGGTTAGTAGCGGAATCCAATATAATATTAAGTTCATTGCGGCTGCGTAAGCAACATTGACCTAAGTCAGTAAATGGATGGGTGACTGACTTCTGAACTTTGAAAGGAATTTTGGCACCCTCTAAGTTTCTATCACTAAGCGAATAGTAACCGTTATCTGCGTCGTGTTTTTAATTGTATTTAACGGTGCCGCTGTTGGCCATGCAAATTTTGAGTAAGAAATAAATTAAAGGCAAGGAAATTATAAGAGTATCGTAAAAAATACATTTTTGAAAATATATACCTACGTTTTTACAAAAACTAGTTTTAGTATAGTTTAGTATCATTATTTAAATATTTTATGAATAGGCCTAACAATAGAAAAGGGGTTTTTCATTTAAGTTAGGTAAGTAGCCCTAAAACAGTTATAGATATTTAAAGACCGTAGCAAAAGCTTTTAAAGTTTACATGATTTACGGCGTAGCCTGAGAGCCCATACGTCATCTGGTTTTATCTCGAATGCATCTCTCACGTCAGCTACTGTAGGATTTGAAGGTAAATGGTAATCGCTATTCAACACTTACGATAACCCAGAGCACTTGAAGTGACTCAAAGCGCGTTCCCGATACTCAAGTGTGTAGAACTGAGAAGTGAGCACGGTTTGAGGCATTTTAGCAATCATATACCAACCTATTACTTTAATAGCTTGCATTACATCCATATCCATACATAATATGGAAAATACAAAAGAGCGTATGTTTGGATGAAAAAATATATATATTTATGCACTGACGTAATGTGTATTTATGGCTTAGAACCAAAACTGAATATTGACATAGAAATTGCTAGCATCCTGTAAATATTGGAGGATTTTTAGATCTTGATTAAACTTAGCACAAATGTAGCTTGCATCCTGGACCCTGGTGTTTGACAGAGGATTTATCACGGACAATCTGCTAGCACAAGAGTATACACGGGATTAAAAAACCTATATGATCTATGCACGGCCAGACCGGTCGGCTTATGTTGGTGAAATTTTTCATACAAATAATTTGCATCCTTGAGACATTCTTAGGATACATTTTACGCCTGGCAAGGGTTCCTGCGAGATTTTTAAAAACATAAAATAAACGTGGACGACGTTGCGGGCAACACTAACAGCTAGCTTTTTAATTATCATTATTATCATTATCAACCCAGTACAGGCCCACTACAGAGCACGTCGGGTCTCGTCTCAGAACGAGAAGGTTTTTATTAGGCCATAGTCCACTGGCTAAGTGCGGACTGGTAAAATTCACACGCCTTCAAATTCCCCGAACCCGATAAAATCAGAAATACAAAAACTTCTAAACAATTATTGAAATACAAATTCAAAAATTCTTTATTCATGTAGGCCTATCACAGGCCCTTATGAAACGTTCATACATTTATGTTTACACTAGCTGTTGCCCGCGACTTCGTTTTTGTTTTTAAAGCATCATTTGGAAACAGTTTATTTGAGAGATGCATGTGTAGCATTCAATTTAGGTGTAGTTCTACTGATATTTTAAAGGTGGGTTTTATTCTTGTTAAAAAAGTCTGATGTAGTTTTTAAATATTTTTTTTAATACAATTTATAAAAATAATAAAAAACTTGAAAAGAAGAAACTGTTTTGTTTAGGTATAGTTCATAATATTTTTTACCTTGCGGTAAGTTCTTAAATATACTAAAGAATTGCTGTAGAATTTAATACTTGCGGTACTAACGTAAACAACTTGTTTCTAGCGGCGACCAATGATATTTTAAAACAAAAAAGCTGCTAATAAGACTTAACTGATACTTAGATATATTTTCTCAACGGCTTTTTTGTATGTAAACATATGTAATCATGTATGGTTTTAATAGTTTTTTTGCTTTAATAGTTTTGCTACTTTGGGTTACATTATTACAATTTTTCTCCGGAAAATAAATTAACGCCTCATTTAATTGTTGCTTCGTGATAGTTTAGCTTCTTTTGGATAAGAAATGGTTAAAATCGGTACAGTATGTTCGGAGCCTATTCGGTGTAAACAAACAAAAAATATTTGCTCTTTATACTAATATATTATAGATAATTGTGAGTTGAATGTGATCACTACGTTGGCCATCTTAAACCTAAACCTACGAGAAACTCATACTAGTATTTTTTTATTTACCAAGGTGATGGCTCACATTTAATAAATATTTAGCTATGAAGTTAGAGCAATTCATACTCTGAATATTACTTACCTACCTCTGATATAAACTTTAAAGTTATTGACAATATTAATCACTGCAGTAATTAAATTAATTTTTATTTAGTTTTAAAATAACTGAAAGTACAAAGTAAACAAAAATGATTAGCAAACTATGATGAAGCTTATTTTCTGGTATGTCACTGATGACCACCTCATTTATATAGGTAAGAGCCTAAGAGAGTATTAGAGCATAGACCCACCACGCTGCTCCAATGCTCGGAGCGACGGCGAATGTTGATCCAATTTAGAAAAATTCAAAATTTAAAATTCATTTATTTCAAGTAGGCATTCTACCGAGAAGAAGCCGGCAAGAAACTCAGCAGATCATCCACTAATATCATAAAACACCTCGCTAATTTTATTGCTGGCTTTGACCAGAGTGCTTTAGGAATCTTCATAGCTTTAGGTATAAGTATCCCATCTCTATAAATATGGAAATATTTGACTTCGACTTGACCAATGTGTGTCTACCCGCCACACTGGTCCAATATGGGTGAGCGGGTTACCGCGTAAGTAAATCTTACACGACGTCCAGAAAAAACAAAGAAACACTATAGCAGCATTTTAATTCATTGTACTGAACAAACCGGTTCATTTTTTTCCTTTTTAATTAGAGCAGATATATTTTTTTTCAGACATCAAATCTCCCCCGAAACAAAGAGGATATAAAGTTGCTTTACAGGATTAATAAATAATAATATTAATAAATAATAATAAATAAATATACTACGACTATACACACATCGCCATCTAGCCCCAAAGTAAGCGTAGCTAGTGTTTTGGGTACTAAGATGACTGATGAATATTTTTATGAATAATGTGGGCATTGAACCCACGGTCATGGACTCAGAAAGCATGGCATTTGTTTATATATTTGTTTGCACAGAACTTAATGAATTAGCAAAGTGTATATGGCTTTTATCCTGGAGCTATCTTTTATCACGGAAAAACATATATTACATTGTTATCTACGCACGGTTTTATAACTTAAGTGATCAAAATATTGCATAGAGTTATCTTGCATCCTGGAGACTGGCAAAGGAATATTTTTTATCGGAGGAAAACTAGCGGTTCCCGCGGTAAAGAAAATCTCTAAATATATGAACGATGTCCCTTTAAGACATTTTATTTTAAAGTATGTAGTAAGTAAGTCTTTATGGAAATAGTAGAAACTTACCATGGTCGTTGGTGACAGCATACTGGTAAGACGGAATGATATCTTGTATTTGCCGCGGCGGCGACGATGCCGGTGGTGGTCTGTAGGCAGTCTCCACCGGTCCATATGCGAGCGGCCACTCCCGTTCTCCCATGCCACCGTACGCGCAGTATTCACCGCCGTAGGTCAGCTGCTGGCTGGAAGTGTAGGCACATGTGCCGTATTCGATAGAAGGCGCGCTGCTTACGCCTACACCACTGCCGCTGGCGAGCTCGTACCCCGACGCCTGAGGTGGAGGCAGTGCACCCACTCCGCCACCACAAAGGTATCCACCACTTCCAAACTGTGGTTTCAAGGGCTGACACTTGCGCCGAAAACCACGCGGCCTCCGTCTAAATGATCCTTCTTCGAACATAAACTCTGAAGATGGGTCGATCGTCCAGTAATGTCCCTTACCGGGCCTGCCGAGACCCTTGGGTAGCTTGACAAAACACTCGTTTAAACTGAGGTTGTGCCTTACGGAATTCTTCCACCCCTGATAGGGGCTCCGGAAAAACGCGAATTGCTGTTGCAAAAACGCGTATATTTCGCTGAGAGTCAGACGCTTGTTCGGCGAATGTCGGATCGCCATGACGATGAGGGCTATATAGGAGAAGGGTGGCTTTTCCTGGCGACGCGTGGCAGGCGCGCGGCGCGCCGCCTCATCCGTGGCTTGGTCCTTGGTCTTCATGCGTGCGCGTCGGAGCGCAAACCGGCGAACAGTGCGCACCGCCCATCGCACACGCGCGTCTTGCGCCCGCGCCGCCCATCGCCGCGCCCCACGTCCTGCCGACGCGATTCCCCGACTCAGTCCGATACCCACACCTACGTCGTTCTACACTCGCACTACTGAATTACAACCATATATTGATACTTTAAACACTTCGCTTTCATAATCTTATTTAAAAACTAAATTTTTTCAAACCATTCATTCATTTACTAACATGGTATACCTAACTAAAGCCGTATGTAATCCGTTAACCAGTAGGCGTTTAAGTTATTTACTGAAAATTACGATGAAATTTTAATTACACTTATTATTGCGATATGTCTCTCAATTCTTATCTCATAGTTGAAAAGAAGTATAGATGCGTCGCGGTCGTTGAGCCTGTTCTCGCAGCCTGGATCACTCACAAACTTGTACAAACACCAAACGAAGGAAAACCCGCTTAGACAATAATATTTACCCGTCGCAAGGACGCCTGTCGAATGCCCGCTCTTGACCTAGCACAATTAAACCAAACATTTTACTAGATCTATAAAACAGTTATACGACGTACACCAAATATTTACCATAAAGCGTAAACCAAAAGTTTTGCATTAAACTTGCTCGATTTATTTACACATGCTAGTGTAAACGGGATGCGACGAGGGAATTTCAGTCGTATCTCTATCACGCACGGATACTTTTTTCAGAGAATAAAGAATCGGAACTAGTGATTCTATCTACGATAGTAAGCTCATAGAGAAAGACATTGTAGCAAACAAACTAGTTGGCTTTTAAACTAAGTAGCTATGACCGAAGATTTGGATTAGTAGAAGTTGATTCACATATGGAATACCGTTTAAAGTCGAGAGAAACTAATTATAAAGTTAAAGATATAGATTATTTTTCCTAAGAAAAATAAAAATATTGACAAGTTGCAAGTTTTTCTAGAATAAAATCTTATACAACGAACTTTCCGATAACGATTAAAATGTTCATGCCGAAAATAAACGATGAAACCTTACAAAAATGAATTTTTAAGAATAACAAACTGCTAAGCCATTAACAATATAAACTTTGAAATTTATGATTGAGTTCTGACAATTTATTGTTATCGTTTAACTTTTACGTCTCACTAAGACGACTCATATTTTTTATTTCAGGTAAATCAATTAAATTCTGACAAACGTAATGGCACTGCAAGTTTACCTTTTTATATATTAAGGCTAGCGATATTTTAAAACGTGTTACATTTTTTTAAATGTAAATTAAAAAACAAATTAAGGGAAAAACCATAGAAACACGCATACATATTATTGGAGTCTTGTTTTCAAATTTGAGGAGCGTGGTTCCCATGAGATAACACTCCTTTGACTTTTTTTTGGCATTTCTTGAGACCAATATTTAGCAAAGGGTTTTCTGAGATACCAATGTGCCAAGTTTCATTCGAGTCTGAGCTCTTCTAGCCAGAAGGATGCGAACGGCGAAGAAGTCAGGACCTCTTATTTAGCTTACATTAATTTGGCTGAATAGTAACGAGATAGTTACATAAGGATACTAAAAGTATTGTTATAAGTATACCAGATCAAAGTATTCTACTATTAGTATTACTTTAGTAGTTCGACCGGATAACATCAGCGCAAGATGGCTAAGTGATGTTTTAAGAACTATTTAGGTACTTGTCCCATAATCAGGTGCCCTCTTCAAATTGAAGTTGGTAAAAAATCATGAGTGAGATAACTTTTAGAAAATTAATTTTCTTTATTTCCAGTAGATTTTTCTGCTACTAAACTAATAAGTTTGACTCTATATCCAGTTTAAATGCAGATCTTACGGTATAGTAATGGTATTCATTTTGATAAACAAATATCATACCGATCCAATTCCAATCTAGTTATAAGTAGCAAACAATATAATATTGTATGTTTCACATGTAGATGATAACCTAACCTAACCTATGATCTAACCCAACCTGCCCGAAGGTGTGTGAAGTGTTGAGAAAATGTTAAATTATACCAAACATTGTTTGCTGTTTATCATTTCTCTGTTCAACTGTGTCTCATGTCCACTTTCAATAGACCTAGTGGTCGAACCTAAAGTCATTACTGTGCCTAGGTTCCATCGCTACATAGTTCGAATGCACTGTAAGACTACAATATAGTTGGTTTAAAATCACGACTGATAATAATTAACGAAACAATCAACGCAAATTATTATTAAATGTGTTCGTCTTTTCATAAGAACCAAAGAATATACTTTATTTAAACGTAAAAGTATTCCTACAAGATATCTAAAAAGATAAAACCACGCCAGCAAACTTGCGGAAAACAGCTAATAGATTTAATTAATATTAATTAAAGTGTTGAAAAACCTCTTGCAAAGTATTTCTTGTTCTCGCTACGTTTTGGTAGACACTAAAAATATTGTTTTACTATGCTATGATCTAGAGACTGTTTAAAAATACAATAACGGCGTCCACGTATCCGCGACGCGATGTTAGGCGCAATGTAGGCATCGGGTTGCTGATCTCTACAGTAAACAGTCCCGCCGTGCCGCCTGTAGTAAACAATTCCTCTAAGGCGGCCTTCCATCCGAGCTATGTGATGTGAGATTTCTACCTACGTCTACTATCGCGTGGATCGCGTCTAACTACGATTTGTATGGAAACTAAAAAGCGCCATCTAGGAAACAGTGTGTTGACTTATAGTTAATTTTCACGCGATCGAGTAGGTAAACTTAGGTAACAAAATATCATATTAGGAAACCTGCGACGACTTTAAAAATGTCTTTTAAACCTTCTACAAGTTGTGAGAATATTTAACCCCTCAGGGAATTGGCAAGATGTCACGATAGGCTTGCGACAGGCGTAAGTCTTCCAATCTTTGCTGTCAAACGCCACTTTGGGTTTTTTAAAATGCAAAAGTGACGTCTGAAAGAAGTGAATCCGAGATTTACGCCTGTTGCAAGCCTGTTGAGAGATACGTAATCCCCTGCCGATTTGAAGCAGACTAAGTCGCTACCATTGTTGTATGTCATATTATACACATTGCCCCTACCTCGCCATTTTAAGTAGCACTACATCGCTTAGCTCTGATTGAAAAATGACAGTTTCACTGCTGCATGCTTCCATCGCGTAGCTACGCAGCCACATCTCTAATGGTAAGCGAACTTTGATGATATTAATAGAGCCATTAGGTATGTACCTACATAAACCGAAGCTCTTTGCGACTTTCATCTTCCAACACATTTTCCACTGACATGCAAAAGGAAGAAGTTTCAAAATAACGTGATATTATTTTCTATGTTGTACCTACTCCATATCTACATCTACACGACACTGACTTTTGAGGGCTTATATTTATGTTAATTTATGTTAAGTTGTCTCTATTTTGGGAATCTGGTTGAGATAAATGACTCATTGTTCTGGTTGTGATTTTTTTAATAAAACGACCTTGGTCTGCTACATTCGTAAAGTAAAAATTGAAACTACGAGCGTTTATTCAACGTGTCGGTCTAAGTAGAATCACACAGAAACGAAGCCGGGTATCTTTTTTCTACCACCATCTCTCATTGACAATTAAAAACAACACAAGAGCAACATACTAGCCATTCATACCGAAGGTTTTTATCTAACGAAATTAATATAAAATCTAAACTTATTGGGATACATTATATAAGGTACCTAATTTAAAATCTAAATCAGTTTAGTTTATTTTAAGATATTCAAAAACTAACAAGATATCTTTCAAATTGACTACTCGCAAAAATTATCCTTTACCTACTTATTGTATTTTGGTTAGACCATTTTGCTTTTAAATATAAGTATATTTTTTTAAATATGCTTAAGTAGGGCCCAACTGACGTACTTCTCTAAATTTGATCAAATTGGGTATATATCGCCCGGAGATACGGCGAAACCCAAATTCAACAATAATTTACAATAATTTCAGTATAATTTTCTTCAGACTTCAGATGATTTTAGTTTAGACTTACTCAATTCACGGCAATTCACATTCGACACATTTGCATTTGCGAGAATTGTAATTACTCGGAAAAATTTCATGCAGAAACAATAAATTAAAGTGGATCTACTTTTCTCACTCTAGCCCGAATTTAGATACTGTAGCGGGAAGAGAGGAAGACATTCTATGACGTGCACGTCGAGACGCCAGGCTCCGCCTACAAGATGGCGCGGTAGTACGGACACACGGAAAGCTGCGCGCGCGCACTTCTCTGCCTGATCAGTGATCTTGAACCCTCCATTCATCACCATTTACGAGCCAGCTATGTTTGCTTTGAGGTTTTTACGGTTTCGCCTTAAAATTGGTATGCAATTAGACGTTTATAGTTACTCAGAAATTGATTGTCGGTCTTGTGGGTTGGAACCTGTGTATAAGTCTAAAATCTTACTAAAATTTCAAGTTCAGAAATGTTTTCCTACAACACATTTAGTAAGGTAGCCCACAGTATGATAGTTTTTAACTTCACCGTTACATTATTTTAACACAGTTAGCTAGGCAATTTAACTACCGATCCCATATATACGACACAATTTTCCTCTTAGAATGATAATAGTTTAGTAGTAGTGGACTACTCGCTGACCAATTGCAGATTGGTAAACTTCACGTGCCTTTGAGAACATTACGAGAAAGCATTGAAAGTAAGAGGTAGTAAGTGCGCACCGGGGATCGTACTCGTTCCCCCGAAAAGAATTTGGAAGTCCTAACATTAAACTCGTTATTAGCTAATATGTAAAAATAAATAAAATAAGTTTAGGTGTAAGGCCTACAAACGCATCTCGCATAGTGAGAATTGGAGAGCTCCCAGGCGTGCAGGTGTCCTCACAATGTTTTACTAAGCTTAAATTAAAACCGCACATAGCTCCGAAAAGATGAAAGTCCCTCTTTTTGGAGTTTTGTGTGTTTTTAATTGCAGGGATTCGAACTCAATCCCTCCGAAAGGGAGACTGAAGCTACCACTAGGCTATCTCCGCTTCGGTGTACTACGACTAAGTCAACTTTGCTATATTTAATTGCCTGACTAATTTCCTGGCTATCAATTCATAACAGCATTAAAAATATACGCTTACAAAGTCGATGCCGTTGATGGTGAGGTCATGTTTATAGTAACTTGATATGATTATACTTCATAGAAAACAACCATGGTTTGCTGAGCCATGTCCGAGTGATTTCGTTATATATGCCTTTTGCCATTTGAAAGAGGGTGTGGTTATTTAGTATAAAGCATTTCGAAGCAATCGAAGCTCTACTTCGATGAGAAATGTCAATGATGAATGATGATGGAAAAAGTCTTGTGTTCGATTCTCTACTAATTATAAGGCAATTTTATGGTAATTTATAACTTCGTAATAAAAATATTATCTGGTTATTATTATCTGGTTGGTACTAGTGTCAGCTCAGGTAGGTGTCATGAGTCGCAGTTAGTTGTGACCCTACCTGCTAACTTCAAAGCTACTTAGAAACTATTTTGCGTTACAATAAAATGACGTGATGTAGAAACCAATATAATTGAGGAGTGCTAATTCCTAATTGAATGAAAAACCTGATCATCTTAATCATCAGCTGTCTCGGGAATCGATCACCGGGCTTTGTGATCCGTAGCCGCTTACGCGCACACACAACACGCTTCTAGACAGACGTAGAAGTTGAACGAATTACTTATACATTTATCGTTCATATTATTCAGAGCTATATATGTACGGATTAGGGACAGAATTTACTTACGGTTAAGAAATGTACCTTTAACGCTTTCCGGTTTGGTTTTTTTTATAGATAAATTATATCATCATACATCATATTCCAAATTAAACATAAAATAAAGCTAACGTTAGGATACAAAATTTCCTATCCTAGTACCACTATGCAGTAGTGGGATATCTACCTGAACATATACATCTACTATCTTTACCCGCGGTTTTATCCGCTCGAACTTATAGGGTTGGGTTTTACTTAAATGTATGTACTTAAAATCAACGGGTCTGAGGATCTGGTTATATCGGTAAATCAAAGACTTAAGAGTCTTAAATTATTTTTATCATGAAAGGGTTTACGTTTATAATGAGTAAAAATACGATTAAAATTAATTTTTAACTTTTTTTTTAATTTTTCATAATCTCCTAAACTATGCGCACAAATAACATGTTGTAAAGAAGAAGAACCAGGTTTTTATATTTTTACTTGTTTTTAATAATATGAAATTCATAATTTTTTTGTATGAATTAATAATACGAATTAATAAATCAAACAATCTAAATCAAATATTAACTTTTAAGAAATTTTCTACCTCTTTTCATAAAAGTTACAGAAGTTCTTTAAGAACTTATAAAATATAAATAACAGTATAATTTTATTAGCAACGTTGTATTAATTTATGACAGGCACACGTACGCTCACAGTGCGGTAACGTTTTTTACACGCTTTATATTAGCTTCACTGGTATGTTTGTATGTTTGTAAACGACTCCTTTGGACGCTACTTTGACCCACTTTAAACGGTCAGATTTCGTTCAAACTTTGTAGACATATCGAGGACCGATGACAATACACTAATTTGAGAAGATTATTCCAATTTTCAATATAAAAAATAAGATTTTTAGTAGCTTTGTTGGTATGTTTGTAACCGACTCCTTTGGACTTGATTTTGATCTTCCTCAAACGGTATGGTTTCGTTCAAACTTTGAAGATATATCGAGGACCGATGACAATATACTAATTTGATAAGACTATTCCAATTTTTAATTTGTAAAATAAGATTTTTGTATAATTAAGTATAATTATCAGCTATATTCACTAAGGCAGGTATGATGTTCATTTCAATTTCCAACCATTATCTTTAACTTCCCTCTTTGATCTCTAATTGTCTCTTTGATGGTGAATGGGTTACCGACTAATTTTGCACTAATAAAAATAATAGATCAAGTAAAACTAAAAAAAATCGCTTTTATAAATAAACTAAACTAAAAGGTAGAAGCTAGTTTAGTTTTTTTATACCAAGCGTGTTTTTTAGTTTGTTTGAACGTTAACGAGTTAAAAGAAGAAATTAAAAAAAAAGAAAGCTAAATTAAAAAAAGAAAGCTTCCTGTAAAATTTTGCATTTTGAGATTTTTCATCCCTGACGCAAAAAGCGATATTATATTTAAAGTTTAATCTACACGCATAATCTCGACGATATTGTAATCCACGACGTCCGAGTCGAGTACCTTCTTAATGTATTGTGTGACAATTAAATATAAATTAAAAATAACGAATCAAATGGATCATTTAAACTTTAAACTAGCGTGTGACTTTCAACAGCAAACCGTTCATACTTGTGTCTTCAATGACCTAGGTTTTGCAACTGCAGTCGGCCGGCCAAAGGTCACCTGATGCTCCGCCCCAAAATTATTAGCGCATGCGCTCAATCTAGATCCAGGAATTGTAACCTCTTTAGAGCTTCTGCTATCCTGGTAGAATTTGTTTAACTGAACTTATGTTTAAACTAACAGGTTAACTTTAGATTGAAGTTTTTGGTTTATTGTCAATATTCAATCGGCTACCAAAAACGGTGTAACTGACATAGATCATAGCAGCTTGTCAGAAAACTAGCACTATGGGTACCTCTATGTCAGATGTTTAAAAGAGGTGTGTTTCTATTCTCTTTGTGCAGTGAGAGTTTCTACGCCATTATAAAAAAACATTTTACGGTCGATTTTTTTATAGAGAATACTTTTAGCTAAAAGCGTTATTCTGTTGCTACTAACTTCTTAATAATAATTGTGTTAACAGAATAGTATTTGTTATTTTGGTTGCCAAAGATAATTCCTGGTTTATCTGAAAACAATAAGAACAATGAATTTTATGTCATAGTGTTGTAGCTTGTAGCTTAATGAAACCCTATGAATATGTACAGAGTCTTCTGTATTCTGTGGTAAAAACGATATGTTGATACGTTAATTGCGTTGTATAACTTTGACGTAACGTTTTCATAAATAGTTTCTTTCCCTTCATAAATAGTAAAGTTTAAAAACTTAAAGAAAACACTTTTTGATTAAATTTACATAAAGTCCGATGCTGGATATAAGTCTTTCGTAGGGACGTCCCCAACGTCCATCGATTCTCCGAGCTATGTGCCCAGCCCATTTCCACTTCGGATTGGCACCTCGTCGGTAACCCAAGATCTTCTACAGCTCTCCTCATTTCAGATTTGATCTACAGATCTTTTCATTTCTGATTTGATCACGGACCGGATCTTTTGAGACCACGTTTCAGATCCCTATATCATCACTGGTAGCACGCACTACTGGAAGACCTTGGATTTCAGGCATTGATATTTTGGAAGAACAGATGTCACGAAGTTTATCGAAGGCTGCTTCGCGCTGATTTGGATTCGGCTGTTTACCTCTTTCTCTTGACGTCCTCCAATGCATCGGCAAACAGCTTCGGGGAGAAAACATCTCCCTGTCACACTTTTTGCTGCATTAGTATCAGCCTATTAGCGAGACGATTCGTAATGGCTGTCGAGAATAACTAGTAGACATAGTTCAGTCATCTTTTTTGAAGAACAGAACCATCACGCTTCTTTGCCAGGCCTCTGGCGGTGTGCCTTGGTGGATGACGGAATTGAAGAATTGCTGAAGGACATTGAGTATCTGTTTTCTACCCGCTTTCAAGAGTTCTGCTGTCATTCCGTATTCAACTTGCACCTTGCTGTTCTTCAATTGTTTGAGAGCCAATAATTATGCCAGTATTTCTTTTACTGGTCCGTTAAAGTTAAAGTTAAAGACTGTATACAACATGTAACGAGAATTGTATGCAATGATTTAATATGTTACTACTATTTGTATATATAACTAACTACTGACCTCTATTACTATTATCTGTTAGAGGTCAGTTCTGGATTGATTGTTACTAAATTACCTACCTTCTGCCTAGCTACCTTCGCATAAATGTCATAATAAATTTAAATCCAGTGTCCTGGAGTTTTTCAGCCTAATCGATGCAAGTTGGCGGGCTATAATATATATTATGACATATTGTATAACAAGGCATGCAGGCTTCTAGACACGGGGAAATTGTATAGCGGGAAAATTAAGTTTTCTAATAAATGACAGTAATGGTTGGAATGGATGCATATTGTATAAGTTGCGCCAATATTGAATAGATTTTTAGTTGACTGCCGATTTCGTTCTCATTCCCATAATTAAATATTGTCATGACATCGGCTGCCAATAGACTATATTTATAAATATATTCATAGGAAATAAATAATAGTAGGTTGTTCAACAAGGGGGTAAAGCTGTCTCACGATACGGGCGCCGCGCGCGTCACGATTAATCCCAACGCACCAAAGAACGATGAAATGGTTCAAAACAAATTCTTAAACCAGAGCACTGCTAAAAGGTAAATTCTACCTACTCTTATTTTCTGTTGTGTGGACAAGCACTGAATGCTTGTGTAGGCCGGTATTGACATAATTTGTTCCATAAACAACTTGTTCATTGTTCACGTGTTGAAAACAGCGTACCTAAATCATTTGATCTCCAAATCTCGACGTGTAGGCACAAAAGGCGAAGGCGTACGTTAGGGCAAGTGAAGCGTGACCGTAAATTACATTTTATGACGACGTGGCCATGTGCTTTGCGTCCATCGACGACTCTCGGGACCGACGAGCGGCCGGGAGCGCAATTCGCGACGCGCCTGCATGAACGTTGCTTTGTGAGCTTTCATTTTAAAACGAAACAGACTTGAGGAAGCGAATAGATTTATTTGACAATTTCATTTGCAGTTCGGTAAATGCATAGTAGTATGGCGAAATACCGATGTACCTACCTATTGAAACGAAGGTAAACAAATTCATGTGTCGAATGCAAGGATAGTTGCACATTTGTGAATTATATCGCAAAGATTCATTTTCCTTTGTAATTATGTCTTCGAGACCGTCTTTGATAGGATTTTAAGTTTTGTTTAGACGTTACCTGTTACTTACATATTTTTTTCTTAACTGTTCGACTCTGAGCCTTCAGCTACCAACCATGATATTGAAAACATACACTTTTTTGTCTTGAGGCTTTTGAGACGAAAAGGTGCCACAAAATCTCCCAAACGCTGCCCATTTGAGCTGGATTAAGCGATTCAACTCTCTACAAATTGGATCTACTTATCGGGAACTTTTAATATACGAGTAGGTACAAACTAGTCTACAAATTCGAGTCCATTATGCTCCGATTCCCCCAACGGAGTGGTATGCGTAAGGCATATTCTCTTTATAAAAAAAAAGTACTTGTCCACCGAAAATAGCTCTATCCTGTTGCCGTTCTCACCTATCAAAGTAACACAATGGTGATAGTACGTTGTGATTATATAGACATTCTTTATTTAATTACAATTGCTAACAGGAATAACTGAGATTGCTCGGGCTAGTACAAAACGCCTACATTCGCATAGGCCATAGAGGAGATCCATTACAAGTCGGGTTAATGTAAACAACGACATCGGCCGGCGAGTTTAAAGACATTGCAGGGCAACTGCGACTACGAAAAGCTTTTTGTTCATGCCGCACAAGAAGATTTAAATTTGGACTTCGTATAATTTTTAACAGCCTCGTAGGTTAGCATGTTAGGAAATGGAACACTAGGTATGTCGATTATGTTCGATTACCGGGTCAGGCTGTCTGATAAGAATTTCTCAGTACCTCGATTATATGTGGTACTAGCGTACCCAGCCCGCTTCGCCGGGCTAGATTTTGCTTTATTTTATTTAAACTGTATGTACCTACAGTTTGACAGTTCAAAAATAGGAATGCTCCGATCGTCACCAAACTTTACAGGATTACTCGCCAGGTCAATCCGGAGATTCCCTGAAAGTTTCATTGAAATCGGTCCAGCCGTTTCGGAGCCTATACGGAACATACCCACACGCTTTCTCTTTTATATATATATATATAGAAGATAGAAGATGGCTATACCCTCGATACCGGTTTTATGTTACTAAGATGCGATTATATTTTTATTTTTATTATCTCGTATTCCAGAAAACAGACTTTTATCATACTTAGCCTTACGAATAAGCTGACAATGGTAAAGCCCTAAGCTCCCAATCTCTATTTCCTGCCTCAGCGCCGACTTGCGCCCGCTAAGCTGTCGGACATTAATTGACTAATAAAGATGTTTTTTTTAACAACACCTTCTTTGTATCAAGTAAAGCCAGCTCTCTTTTAAACTATCAACTGCGTCCGCAACTTCATCTGCGTGCAAACTACAACGGTATTGATGCTGTGAGTTTCGATTTGCTTCTAATATTTGTTTCTTGATGAGATGAAAAACACTTGCGCATTAAAAAATTATTTTAATTTCATTCCAAGGAATGTTGCAGTGCCTGAGATCAAAGAAACAAACGCAAAAATGTTCCAGAAATAGAGTTGGATTCATTGGTAATCATACATCAAACGTTTGCGTTCGTTCGTTCGTATGAAAAATTTACATTACTCGCCGCCATCACTTACTGAAGTAGGTATTCTAATCTCCTACTTAGAATTTGTTAGTACACCGACGAAAAACTTGATTAGACGAATAACGGCTGGACTTATATTAAAGTCGTACCATTTTTTATACTTTCTTTTTCGTCCTTTTAAACGATTTCACAGGTCATCTGATTTTAAGGGTTACGGAATTCTCTACGGAAGTCTAAATGAACCTGAGAACATCCGCCAAAAAAATCTACATCTATTGTATTTTCCGGGTAGGTGTGCTTGGTCTTTTAGGATACTTTTAAAAGTAACCTTTAAGATAAATCTAGAAAGAATGAAAATTTATTGACTAATACTCGTAGTTCCGGCATCACTTACACTACTTTTTTAAATTATTATTAATTGGATATAAATTATATTAAATCCACGAAGGTATTTACAGATTGACCTAGTTTCGTATAATCATTTAAATTTTTCGATACCATTAAATTAGTTGAGTGTTTAGGAGTCACAAAGAATTATTGTAATATCAAAACATGTACCACATTTTAGCAAATAAAGTAATTCGATTCTATTCATCAAGTTATTATGGAAAAAATAAATGCTTGACTAATAATTCGCCAAAATAATTAAAGACCTATTTTAGGGCGTAGAGTCGGGGAATAGGGATAATAATGTTTATGCAAACAACGCATCAGAACCCTTTCCGTTATAACGATATATACCTAACTCAAACGAAAAAGTTAATAAAATCGTTTTAAGTTACAAAAAGTTTTTTTTTTGTGTGGCGTTTTAGGATCCAACCCTTCCATCGCGAAGGTAAATTAACCCTCGGACGGCGGATGTAAACAAAAGTAAATCACGCCTGGCACATTCGGCCACATGTGCGTTAGCCGAGGTTAAAAAACCTAGCTGTGGGTATGATGCTAAGAAAAAAAAAGCTAATGTTTTACAACATGTCTGGTGAGATATCCACAAGAGCGGACCGGGTGCGAACTGCAGAAACAACCCAGATCACTAAACTATTAGTTGGAGTTATAAATTTGAAGCGAGAACGCAAAAAACGACCGTAATCGATCTTAAAAATGTTGATGTTTACCAAGCAAGCTTTGAACTAAGTTTATTATTTCCAAAAATATGTTTCTGCGATTTCTATTGTTTCACTAATTTAAGTGCCTAATAACACGGCGATGGCGTATTGTGTCGGGCCAGACCACTCACGTTGTCGCCTTTTAAAATCAATTTACTCATAGTTCGTAAACTGACATATTCTAGGATTTAAATTTTTTATTAGTAGTAGAAGTACTCGTTAGAAGTAGCAGAACTTTGAACAGAGGTCGTCAAGGGGTGTACTACGGCCTTGCTTTTTTCGGCCGCCAAGCAGCATTGTTACTATGCTGTTTTCCGGTATTAAGAGCGTGGTTTGCCGTGTAATTCCAGGTACATGAGGCTTTACACCTACGCACCAGGTTAACGGACACAGGGCCGAACGTTGCAGGTCGTGTTCCTTGCATGCCTTGCGATGTGCTCAGTTTCAATTCTATGGTTTTCACTGACCATACTGGGTCTAACCCATTCACTGACCTGACAGGCAGGCCATATGCTTGGTCCTACAATGATCACTATAAAAAAATAAGTAAACTCTCGTTATTATTGCAAAGAACACATATATATTATAAGTATAAAGACGCAAATGCAAGGATATGTAGATACAAGCACGCTTTGGTTCGCTTACATAATTGTGTTGATGATAAGAAAGACTGCGTGTCTTTAAAATTCGAACATGCTACAAAAAATCTATCTTATTGTAGTAACGAGCGTTTTTTTTAATTTTACCTTCACTGCAATCTCACCAGCTGGTATGTGATGATGCAGACTAAGTAAGCAGCACGACTTTGTCGGTGGGTGGTTAACTTGCAACGGCCTAAGCTTCCCACTTGACCAGATCAGAGAAAATTCAGAAATTATAAATACCCAAATGGCCCCTGCCGGAAATCACACTTGAAATTACAGCGTTTACCGCTGCGCCGGGGAGTTTGTGTCGAACCAAACGTAGTCCACCACGCTAGCCCAGTGCGGATTGGTGGTCTCCACACACCTTTGAGAATATTATGGAGAACTCTCAGGCATACAGGTTTCCTCACGACCTTTTTCTTCACCGTAGAATTTTGATTGCCAACATCAATTATATTTATGCCTGTTTTCACTAACGACGAACAAGGCAATGCATAAATACGTAACGCCTAGTCTTAGTAAATTCCTAGATATACATCAACCGTACACCAATACTTATCACCTAAGAGTTCGAAAAAGTTTTTTTTTTCCATACATATCGCCTTTCGATCTAAGCAATGCCTAGGTTTAGTGAAAAAGGGCATTAGTGATATTTCCCCTGTATCTGATTGATTCAGACTAAGACAAAGGGATAATGCATAGTTCAGGATACAGCCATCAACATTCCCTTTGTTTTCACTGAGCCATGCGCGGTCTTAACAAAATATACAAACCTCGAAATGTAACCGCGCCGCGCCGGGGCCACACGCTTGCTCCGTATTTTGACTGCTCATTAGTTAACTTCTAAACATTTGGCTAATATTACATATAATCGTCGTACCCACCAGTGGCATACCAGGTTGACGACCATACAAGTAATAAGAGGCGGATGATATAAAATGGAAAAGGCTCCAAGAGTACGAAAAAAAAATGTTACACAGGAACTCTGGATTCATAAACACATTTTTTTTTGTTAAGACACTTTAATTCAGCTGTATTGTGTGTGTGTGAATAATATGTAAATCTATGGGCCGAAGTCGAAAATGAGTCTTTGAAACATTTCTAAATTCATAAACATTTCTTAATTGTCGATATTTCACGTGGTCACGACACGACCACGACCCATGCAACCGGGTCGAAATATCGACAAATTCAAAATATTATCGTGGTATGTATCCGTTGAACTATACTTAAGAAATGTTGATTAACCACGAAAATCTTATTTTAAAGTTTTTGACTCTTTGGGGGGGAGTTCGAATCCCGGCACGCACCTCTAACTTTTCGAAGTTATGTGCGTTTTAAGCAATTAAAATATCACTTGCTTCAAAGGTGAAGGAAAACATCGTGAGGAAACCGGCATACCCTCTCGGAAAGTTCTCTATAATGTTCTCAAAGGTGTGTATAGTCCACCAATCCGCCATATATACGCATTGTAAGAGATACAAAAAGCCTACCCTTAAGTATTTATAACTCGTACTGGAGATTTTGTTAATTTTATATCATCTGCATACCCTGTGCATACCCTCTTTGCACGCCACTGTAGACGTGGTAATGGGTGCAGATAACTGTAGCACAGGACGGCGATGGGATCCACCAAACACGCTAAGTGGATCAAAAACAATGAGTACGCAAGTGCATCCCGTACTCAGTGGCGTGCACTTCAAACATGCACAAAAGCATTGCCTACCCTATATTTTTTTGTATAACTCATAAATGCGAAGTATATATAATATATATATAAGTTAAGATATAAGTTCTTTGGGGGACTTCGGTTTTATTGGTTGCAAGCCCTGCCGACAAACCCACTTCTTTTACCCCAAAAATGTGTTCTAAGACCTTTCTAACTAGCCCTGTATTGCCATTCGATACATTTTAAGTGTTCTTAGGAATTGAAAAATATATATTTCGTAGGTAACTCTGTACCTACTATGTTAGTTTTATCCAATCAGAGGAATCAGACTTCACTGTACACGAATGATCAGAGATGGGTTCCAACTTGTAATCCATCTCGTGGACTACCAAGAGACACAGTTTTCTTGCTGAATGAGAGACCCTTGTGGAGAAAAGATTACGCATCTTATTCTTCAGAGTCTAAAATTAACTTGCATTTTGTACACCTTTACCAAAATAAAGTTTATTTCTGTCCTTCAATTATTTGCCCTGCGGCTTCGCTCGCGTAATTTTGGGAGGCAGCGTACTGCTATATAGTCTACACCTATAGTCATATCTGAGATTTTTAGTTTTTTTCACAAACATTTTTGTATCTTACGGAATTTTTTTTTTCAATGAAAAGGATACTATATTATTTCTAATACCACCAAGAATATGTATAAAAAGTTTCATGAAGATCGGTTCAGTAGTTTTCGCGTGAAAGCGTAACAAACAAACTTACATACACATTTATAATATTAATAGCGACTTATATAAATCTGGCTGGAGGCTGGAAGATGCTGATTAACTTTACCACCACTTTTCGACAATAATCAAAGAACATTTCGAAATCGAGAGTTACCTATTCAGATTATCATATAACTCCCCGCCTTAATAATTACCAATTTCATATAAAAGCAAATATTTTTTTTAAAGAAGTTGAAACTTTAAAGGGGATGTAAACTTTAACTTATCGTAATTAATTTATATGGGGTATCCAATAATTTGAAACTGTCTTTGAAACAAGCTGTTTAAAATCACAAAATTAGCAGTGGGAACAGAGCAACTTTATTGTTACAGTTATATTGATATTAGTTATATTTGTATGTTAATTTGTTTCCTTTGCGCTCGTAGGTTAATTAATAACTAATCGTATCACCACTCACAGTTCACCAAGTAAACATTCCTAAACCTAATCTAATAAAATAACCATTTTAGACATTCTCTAAATTCCCATTACCCGACCGAGACTAGCCATTTTTAAACTACATATCCTGTAGACTGCATTGTACGAGATACCTGTATGGCGATTACTGTAATTGTGCACAGCGCAATCGTAAAATTACTGAAGATGCGAGTAGGAAGACATGCAGTCTGAAAGCATACAGCGCCACTACAGAGTGGAAAATGCACAATTGCACTGTTTCTCCTACAAATTTATGTTCTCCTAGTGCCTGAAATGCACTCATGACAATTTTGCAGGCCTTGCCACGGAGTCCTCCATAGTGTGTCATTATTTATGTGCGTGGTGCAATTTATTTATCAAACCGATACATAGACAAATTTTTCAAACCCAACAGTGCCATACTTAATTTAACCTCAAATCATAGTTAGAGCGTATCGTCTTCACAGTTCTGGTAACATTAATTTAACATAATTTTTTTTAAATTCTTGACCAAGCTGGAAAAATTTTGTTAGCCGTTTTAATTTCTACCAATCAAATTCTCCTCACTGTTAACAAACATTTCGTTCAGACCAAAACTTTTGACTCACAGAAACATAGCAGTAGGTAGTATTTAGGTATAATAAAGTATTATAATGTGGTATAAAATTTAAAAATATAAAAAATTGTGGAAATAATTAAGGAGCAAATATTGGAATATCCAACCTTCTTTGTATCGACACCGAATTAATTTTTCGCCAACGTATTAATCTCTTGCATTCAGCATACAATCAGTGCAAGAATTTTCAATATTTATATTACCATTATAAGCATAGTACATAGGTAGGTACACATACCAACAAACCGCATAGAAGCAGCGTGGTGGGATTATGCTCTAAAACCTGACCTGGAGTTCTGATATCCAGCTTATTTCATAATATTTTTTAATGTAGATACTAGTCGCTGCTAGCCAATTACCCATTAGTAAAAGTGTCAATATGGAGGCTGTTACATGTGTGCTCATTTTCTTTATTTTTTTTTTTTAATTTTGACGCGAGTGGTATTTAAAGTAGTGACTTGGACAGCCTATACAAGACGGGTTAGTTTGGAATCTGGTTGGAAAATCTTACGAGATTATGACGCGTGCACTTTTGCATTTTCCAACTATTTTTTTGTTTGAATCGGTATCATTTCCATGGGATCCCATTTTCATCAGGTCTGTTGAAGGAAACCTGGAGCAAATAAGGGAACTCTTCGAATATTATAGGGACACCGATAGCAATTTGGGTATTTTTTAAAGTAACTTGAGCATTGTCTATCGAAATGCACCATTTTGTAAGTGAAAGTGATGATAAGACCACGGATGGCCGCCGGAACTACACAAGAATAAATATTACATTGGTTGCGCTTCGATTATGGTATATAGGTATATAGTAGGTAAGCAATTCATGCTCGTCACAATAAAGGAGCTAGCTGAAGGTGAGTGTAGTAAGTGCCGGGAGAACTGCTCAAGCATAAACGCCACGGCTTCAGGAAAAGCAATTTTACATTCGAGTACCTATAATAACTTGAATATTGCATTGATTGATTGATTGCAAAATACCCACTAAAAACAGTTAAAAAAAAAAAAGTTGACAAAAAAGAACCGACTTTGTAATACAACTAAAAAGCAAGAAATAAATATTTTCTACAAGGTTTTTAAGTCGATGCAAAGTAAAATATCGAGTAAAGACATGAAAATAAGAAGTTGTAGTAAATATTTATTTCTTGCCTTTTAGTTCTAAGTCAAACAAAGTCTTTTTTGGCAATTTTTTTTTTAATACACAAGTTATTGTTCTCATGAGATAGTTCTAAGGCATAGAGTATGGCACGGTATTAAAATTCTCACTGCAACCCATCATTGTTCTGAGAGATATCCTCTCCTCATGTCATGCATTGAAAGTTACATCGTTAGTGCGCGTATTCCCTTATCTTCTTTATATGCACTATCCTTGTCAAACATATTGCTGGCTTGATCTAGCATTCAGCATAAAAGTTGAACCTAAATTTTAGCTCCACCCAATAGTCTGCCCCATTCCACTGATCGACGGTGTCTACTAACTAAAGTTATACCTCATCCTTCTTATGCACTCCTAGTAGCTTTAGTTGTTACTTAGTTACTTTAACAACATTTTAGTTCTAGTTATAAACTAGCTCTGAGGTTTAAATTGATAGTAGGGTGTTCGCAAGCGTGGTGGTTTTAAGCACTAAATATATTTTTTTTTACTGAAGGGACCGATGACCATTTGTATGATTTAATTATTTATTTTTATTTATTTTAATTATTTCTGAACCTAATAGATTAACAATATACGTAATACCGATGATATATTGCAGGGTCTATTATATCCTAAGCCTTTAAAATTAATTTTTAGAAGTCGCTTGAAAAACTAGCTCCATCTATTCGAAATAGTCTTTAACTACGTTGAGGGTAAGGCTGAGTTGCACTTTTCAGTTCGTGCAGTCATTCATTCACTACAGTTGTTGTTCACTGCGGTCTACACAACTTGAGGTTTTTACAAGTACGACTTCTTCCGTTTGCAGATCCATTTTTTTCAGGATAAAGGTAGTGCATCATCATACAAATATATGAAAAATATTATTATAAGAATATAAAAGTCTGCATGATAAATACTTAGTATGCTTTTATTTAAGAATAAAATATGTTTTTTCGCTGTGAAGAACTAAGCTAAAGTTTCTTCCTGAGGTTCTTTAAACCACCACAGCACAGCCTTAATGTATTAGTATTCGTTCGCTAAACAGGAATTAATTGTTGAATTGGAAAATGTTGATATTAGAAAAGAGATTGACTGAGTTGGATTTTACCTTCCAAAACCGGTGGTATCCGGCTAATTCGGCAAATCATCCAAGTCCGTGTCTGTAACGACTTTACAGACACGGATTTAAAAATTATGGCTTAAAAGCTATGGCTTTTAAATCGTACGTACGGCTTAAGTACGTATCCGCCTGCCAGAAAAAGCAATCCATACACAAAAACTTTATTTTTCGAAAAACCGTTACTAATCACTTTTGAAAGAACTAACACGCGTGTTTAATATCTTGGTTTTATGAGTCTTACTTATTCTGTACCTACAGGTGCTTACTGCGTACACCCACGTTTTTTTTCTTATTGTCTGAAGGCGGTACGTACTATAACAAGAAAAAGTCTCATTTACATCCACGGACTTGTATTATACGTTTACATCCCTTAGATTTTTTTTGATATTTTTTATCTTTTCTGGGACCTCGTCTAGTTGTCTCAGTAGACAATGTATCTGCTCAGAAGCCCACGTTAGCACAGCGAATAGTGTGGTATCATGAGTTCGACTTCCGGATCTGCCGGTACCAGCCCGGGTTTAATAAGGTAGCCTTATTTACTCCCGTCTACGGTGTCGATAATATAAGTGAGGAGACTCAGATGTGGGAAATTTATTGGATGACAGGTAATATTAATAATATTGAAAATGTTTTTAGTTCGACGTTCGTCCACATTTTTGAAGCCAGGTAGCGGAACTTTCATAAAAAAATAACTGTAGATCTTAGCTTATATAGATTATATACTGTGTTTTTATAGAAGAACCAGAGCTGAAGTGAAAACTGGGAAAAATTTTAAGGGTCACATACTTTAGTGTAGTTTATTTTACTTTACTATACTATGGGCCTCATAAGAAGGCTCAGAGTCAGTCAGCGGGCGATGGAGGGAGATATGCTCGGAGAATCTGTACGCGATCGAATCAAAAATGTGGAGATTCATAGAAGAACCAGAGTTACCGACATAGCTCAACGAATCGCAAAGCTGAACTGGCAATGGGCCGGGCACATAGTTCGGAGGAAGGATGGACGTTCGGGTCCCAAGGTGCTGGAATGGCAGCCCCGAACTGGTAAGCGAACCCCAACGAGGTGGACAGACGACATTAAGCGCGTCGCAGGTAGCCGCTGGATCCAAGCGGCACAGAACCATGGAATTTGGAACTCCCTACAAAAGATCTATGTCCAGCAGTGGACGTCTATCGGTTGATGTGATGATGATGATGACGATTACTTTAAGGTAAGTTTGTTCAGTTTTATATGAATTCTTTGATGGATTACTTCTTCACAAGTTATGCGGTGCTAGTAAATAGACGCGTAACTCAGGTATATACCTACCTACCCATTATACACTTGAACAGGCATGTCTCTAGGCAGATCTACGTCATTTAATGAAAGTGAAACCTAAAATAGCTCCTCCTTTAGTTACTCCTAGCTCCTCCTTTAGTCCCTCCCGTTCTAGCAAACAATAATTTCCTGACGTCAAAACATTTTAACCTCTCATATGCTCTGCACTCCTAGTCACCTATTCACTTTGCCATACCTATAAGTAATGAAAAACCCGATAAACGATATACGAGTAATAAAAAATATTGTAACATGGCAAACTAAAGTTTGAAATTTCACAAGTACTTTTTGAAAGTTTAACGATTGATTGTGACCTTACAACATACTATCAGAAGTATATAACTAGAAAAAGTCTCATTTACTGATATATATTTTTTTATAAAAATAGTTGACGGACCACGTAGATGGCCCAACTGATGGCAAATAGAAAATCATCGCCTATAAACAAAGCAACACTTCAGCTGCATGTTGCACCACATGCCCTGCATGTCGTGCAACATGCAGCTCTGTGTCCATAAATTTGAGGCGTAGGTGTTGGGCCTGTTATTACACCAGCAACCACATCCTTTAGGCCGGAACACAGCATTGCAACAATGCTGCTTAGCGGTGGATATAAGCAGCTTTGTCACAACAAGCTCTCAAATAAAATAAAGTCGTTTATATAATGCAAGTATATAGTGCACGTGCCATATAAGTATATATTTCACGATTCATGATCTACGAGTATTTCTCAGCATGGTCAACTATCCGATCTGGATTCGGTACTGGGTTCATTGCCGAGATGGCCGAAGAATTGTGGGACATTGGGGTTTTTGTGACAAAATATCTCAGTACCAGCTAGAGCAATGAAATTGGTCCTCCAGCGTGCATTGGAGAGCACGTTAAACTGTAGTCCCATTTATTATCACTAGAACGTTATAATAATCGTGAAAGCCAATCAACCCGCAAAGAAACAACATGGTGGGTCTATGTTCTAAAATCCTCTCAAAATAAAATATTTCTTTATTTACTAGGAGAGATTTTTTTCTTTACTAAAAGAGATGTCTTTGCCCGGAAGTGGGATAAATATAAAAATAAATAAATAAATATACTAAGACAATTCACACATCGCCACCTAGCCCCAAAGTAAGCGTAGCTTGTGTTATGGGTACTAAGATGACTGATGAATATTTTGTTTATGAATACATATACATAAATACTTAGAATATACGTATAAACACCCAGACACTGTAAAACATTCATGCTCAGCACACAAACATTTTCCAGTAGTGGGAATCGAACCCACGGCCTTGGGCTCAGAAAGCAGGGTCGCCGGGGTGCCGAGTTCGAATCCCAGCACGAACCTCAAATTTTTCTTAGTTATGTGCGTTTTAAGTAATTAAAATATCACTTGCTTCAACAGTGAAGGAAAACATCATGAGGAAACCTGCATGCCTGAGGAATTCTACATAATGTTCTCAAAGGTGTGTGGAGTCCACCAATCCGCACTGGGCCGGCGTGGTGGACTACGACCTTAACTCCTCATTGTGGGACAGACCCGTGCTCTGTAGTAAGCCAGTACTGGGTTGATGTGATGAATTATTGCGAATGGTGCTGATAAAGAACTGACGATGCAAAATAAGATAAAAGTGTGTGCTAACCAACAAAAGGCCAAAAGGCATTGATTTAATATGCTCTAACGCATAAGATCTCTTAGGTATACCTACCTATAGCACTTTTAAAGTTTTAAGACACAAACGGTCACAAAACTTAGAATTTACTGACCTTTGATCGTCATTCATCAAACATAACAATTGAATATCTAAGTCAAATAGCAATAAGTGTTTCAGGAAAACGAAATTCCGTAACATACCATAGCTGGTTTTCTTATTCAAAAGACTGATTTCCTTTATAATTCTAATTCCCATATTCCCATTGCCTCTTTTCAGAATTTTAGACTCACCAGTTTCTGAATTATATCAATTATATGAGATATTATATATACTAAACTTTTCTATATACTAATATTTTCCTCTATGTTTATTTATTTATTTTATTTTTATTTATTTATATTCTTATTTTAACACTTATCATGACAGAATACTTAAACCTAATGCGATAGTGTAGCTTTTAAAAACAAAATCTTTATATCCTTATACTATCCTATTTATTTACCTATTCCCGTAACAAATAACACATATTGCGATCCTTATGAATTCACTCAGAGCGTAACAATACAAATCACAGAGATCGAATTGAGAATCAAATTGAGGATGTGGAGGGCGCCCGTCATTGGTGCCTCTTTTAATAAATCTGTCCGCACAATCGATACTTCCATACTACTTCCGTACGTATGTTACCTAGGTCACCTACCTAGTATACCTTGAAACCTTAGTGCTCATTGTTTGTTTATTGTTGATGTTTAAAGGCAATGTGTTTTTCGCTAATATATTAAAATTAAACAATTATTACTAACTATTAGGTATTATTAACAAACTGTATTTTCCCGTCGACAGAATAAAGTTAGTAAATTTTTCTATCACGATTCGTAAGCTTAATGTCTCTGAACTTATAACTGTTGACAATCAGAGAACTCAATGAATATTGGCTTATTAAACTTAAAACGATACAATATTATGTTAAAGTATATTATTTGATGGTAGCACTTGAAGAAGATAGGGGTTCGTAGCTGCTGGCTCCGGTCCCGAGGTTAACTGAGCCGCATAGTAAAGAGTGTCACCATCTTGCACTGGTTGTACATTGGATAAGTTGAAAAAATCCATATTTTGATTCTGTTCCTGTACTGCCTGAACATACTGCTCCATCAGCAACGCACTTGTCTCGTCCATGTGTGACCGCATGTGGAAGTTTAAATGGCTGCTCTGCTTAAACCTCTTCTTGCAAATAGGACACCCGAACGGTTGTATGTTAGTGTGCGTCCGCATATGTTGACGGAGGTGAACCGATTGCGAGAAACATTTGCAACATATTATGCATTTGAATGGCTTGACTTTCGTATGGGTGCGCAAGTGCTGGTCCAGACCTGCCTTTTGGGTGAATGCTTTGTTGCAAAACTTGCAAACGAACGGTCGAATACCGTTGTGCATACGCATATGCTGCTGGAGACCACCTACTTGAGTGAAACGCTTCGAACAAATAGAGCACTGGTGAGGTTTCATTTTCGCATGCACGATACGTTTGTGCTCATCGTATTGGGCACTATCGAAGAAAGTTATTGCACAAGTGTGGCATGAAAAGGTGGTAATGCTATGAGATTCGATCTGAGATGGCAACGCGTTTGTCGGGTACAAATTCCTGTCCAGGCGTTTCTCGCAAACCTGGCATCGCAGAGCAGCCTTCCGCCTCTTTGTGTGCTCTTCCCGGTAATGTAAAGAATATTCGCAGCAATTAAAGAATATTTGGCGACATTGAACACCTACGTTTGATAGTAGAGTGCAAGTAAAAGGACCCCTGAAAAATAGAACAACTGTTATATTTCTGAATTTATTTATTAAGAACCATAGAATTAAGAAAATAAAGAAACCTCAATCAGCCATTATTTCAGGAAGTGCATTGTGTCCAAAAAAAGTTCAAACGCCCCGCGCACGCCTGACTTTTCAACCCCGGAAATTGCTAGCTCACAAGCTTTTTCTCATTTTAGTACATATTTAGAGGTAAAATAATAACTGTCAAATGCTAAATAGAATGAAGCGCCGGTTCGAAAACATTACCAAATTGGAGTGGTTTTAGCTGCTCAATTTAAGTCAAATACACGGTTTCCGTATGTTCTTAATTCTGTGTTTAGACCCGCCCCGTTTATTATGGTCTCTTACGAATCCCGTGGGAACCGTTTGTTTTCCTGGGATAACAAGAAGCCTATGCATCTCCATCTCCATCCTTTCAACTAACATTATGACAAATGATGACTAACATTATGATAAACAAACAAGCAAACACACTTTCGCATTTATAGTATTAGTAAGAATATAACTACTTGGTATTCTGTTGACCTTATTTCCAATTGAGCGAGGTGCAATAAACTCAAGTTCCGGCTTGACTCGATCGGCCCCCTATATTCCAGTCTAGTCTGTTTTAAAAGCCTGGGCCTACAGAAGCATGTGCCTGTACATTACTTAGTAGTTTGACTTTAAAAACTCTGTTTGCAACAACACTGTCAAGTCAACCTATAGCCATATATACGATTAGGAAAGATGCAATAACGCTAGCCCAGAATTTCAGTCGCAATCAGTCACTTCTCAGTTTCATGATAAAATAACTTCCCCACATGTCCTTATTTAATTGTTCTTATATAATTTCCATAATAATAGTGAACTTACCTACCCAAGTCTAAAGAATTGTCTCTGCGAAAATCCTGTAGTGGCATATATCGGTGCTAATTCCAATATCATTAGGGGTCCCTAATTTCATTCGGAATCACAATTTTGGGATCAAAATTACCTCAAATCCACCGGTTTCTTTTCAGGCTTCGATTGCATTTTTTTGATCATGCTATCGAGACGCGATTTTTTCACTCGCGCACTCTCACTGCTCTCGTATTTTACAATCAAATAACTAGTGCTTTCACTGTAGGTTCGTTTGGTTACTCCATCTGTGTCTACTTTTAAATCCTCCTCGTATTTCTTTAACGGGTAAAATTGAAAATCGCAGAGAGCATCCAATATCTAAAAAAAAGTAAAGCAGAAAACCTACCGGTTACCTACTTCGCATGAATTAGTACGCGATGCGGATTAGGTGCGATAAGTGTGGGTAGATTGCTAAATTGATGTAAACAGCTTGCGAATACTGCATTCATTCTACGAGAATATGGCTATCCCTGTAGCATTACGTGCCACGAGATAATTATCACTAGCATTACGTGCCACGAGATAATTATCACTAGCATTACCCATATTTTTTCTATAGCGAATGTCGAAATAATGGTAGGTATAAATAATTTTCTCGTGGGCGCATACTAGGATGCTGGATGCTATCGCGACTGGCTTTGATCCCGGCCATATAGTATGCGAGGTTTCTAAGTTTTCCAAAAAAATACTTGAATAATGATCTATTTTGAGACGGGCTTATCCTCCAAAGCACAGGGATAGAATTTAAAAGCTCTGGGCTTTTTAACTGAAAACTCCAATAGGTGAAATTGCTAATTTATGCCCGTTGCTAATTTATGGTGATCGGAGTTTATGTCTAAATATTAAAGAAAAGGAAAAAACCAGGGCTTTAACTAGCACAGTTTTTTCTAAACAGCATCCTTTCTTTAAAACTACGACCTTATTTAGTTATGCGGTTCGGTAATTTCGAATTGGTTAAATAGTTATTATTGAGGTTGTTCCAATGTACGGAACTCTAGGTCTGATTATACCGCTCGCCATTTTTGATTCTTTATTATTTTCGCGACGGTGTTGTTATTAGTTCACTGAAAAATTTCTTGATCGTTTTACATAGAATTCACTACAACTATATTACCTATGTGATTCCGCGAGAAAAATTTGCGATTTGTTTATCTGGCTAAGGAATATATGTACGATACCTGTTCACGTCTATTTAAAGGTGGATAGTCTTCTGCGCCGGAATCGTTAGAGCTGTGTTGCATGTTTTTATGGTTTTTTAGAGCATTCGCATTGTAAAATGTTTTCTTGCAGATGTAGCAAACGTAATTAGCTATTTCATCATCTTTCTTTTTTGAAGGGTTCTAAAAAATAAGTAGTTCTTAACAATCTTTTCATTCTTTATTGTGTAAAGTTGGTTTTCAAATTAGTGTTAAAATAAAAACAAAATGGATTTTTAGTATTCTAGGATATGTTCATATATTTTTTAAACCTAAAAATAATGTTTCTTTTTACACTTTCTAATAAAAGACAGTTTGGTAAGTTAAAATAAACGCTCTAGCGCCTGCGCTAATGTCTTACTGCAAATCGTGCGATTTATGCAAAAAAATATATATACCTATACGTATTTTACTATTAGTGAAGATTATTCTGTGAAACGTGATTCATACCCAGTAATCCATTAAGTATTCATTAGACAATAAATAATTAATCAATATTTAGGACATTTCATTCGTTTTTGAGTTCGTTATCTACCTACAACTGGTTACTTTTTTTTTTGTTTTCCACTTAACTTGCACTTAGAAAAAGTATAAACATTTTTATGTTAATTCGTGCTACAAACAAATGCCCTGTTATCGTATTTATTACTAGGTACTTTGTAAGCGGGTACATGAAACAGGTTCTAAGAACCTATTTTTATATTTTTCATCCACAATAGTATTCCTAATAACCTCGCAAATTGATATTTAGCCATAAACCAATAGCCAGTAGGTACCTACTATAGGCAGCGAACGGTTTTTTTTCTTTGATTATATTTCTTTTCTCTACTAAAGTCAAGATATTATTTGTAATTAGTTTTTAATAAACTTTACTTTTTTAATTGCTATGACACGCAAATAAAAAAAATAGTAAAATCTATTTTATAAAAATATACAAGCAACAAAATAAATTTTACCTGCAAAAATTCGAGGAAAAAATTATTACATGACGCCTCAACAGAATTTGAAAGTAACGTTTTATCAAACTGATCCATTCTCATTAAATATTAATTTGCAACAGGCGTTTTTTAACCATTAAGTTTTGTTATTCATAAATCAAAATAACTTTTTCGGAATGCGGTTTAGGAATTATAATGCGCATATCCAAATTTTAAGTTCAAATTTAATGTGGCCAATTTCCCTTCAAAATGGCTGCCATAAATAAACAGGACATACTATACTATATTGTGACTCTATTCTATCTCTATTCATAAGCCCTAGAGCTCTATTGCACAGAAACGCTAATAATCAAAGATTATTCATAAACGCTAATAGCCACAGATTATATCAATAGTCTGTGATTTAATCACCTTAAAAATTTGGTTCAAAATGTTAATGCTTAAAATTTTAATTAAAAATTAAAAATGCTTAATTTGGTGCACATATTTTTACATTAATTTGAACTTGAGTGTGAATTACTTCTATATGATTTTTTAGCCGATTTGACAGATTATTTATTTGTAAAGTACAAGTTGTCACACATTATTGAAAGTGTTAGTGATAATAACTGCGTAATAAAGAGTGGGACATGGGCTCGAAACCTGGTTCATGTTACTTTAGGTCGTTTGATCACAGTACCTAACATTTTTGGCCTGACATAGGATCCGATATTATTTCGATGTTATTAGGTATTTTCTGTTATACAATTTTCTGTACCAGTGTTAGGCTTCGAGTACCCATTTATTTACAGTTAAGTTGTCCTGAATATAAATAAAATCGTCGCTTTGGTCAACCCAAAGTCACGTTCTAATTTTTTTAAACGTTTTTAAATCGATTTCATTTAACATTAGTTTAATTGTTCTTTTGTTATTTTGGGAGTTTCTAGTACGATACCTATCTTTTATTATTATTTTAAGTTGTAAGAGTTGTACTTGTAAGTTGACTCAAAAAGTCTAGAATCATGCCCAGAGCAAGTGTATTACTGCAGCCTTTACTCTATGGCCCAGAGGCCAGTGCTGTAGGACTGATGCCAGTTAATAAAAAAACTATTTTTGTTGTAATTTTAGTTTACTTACAGTGTTTTTATCAATTGTTGTGTGCTTCATAACTTTGGTTATGGATTGAAGCAATTAATCATTATAAACGAGAGATGGTTCAGACTTTTTCAGATTTTACCGTATCTAAAATGACTTTCCGTCTATTGACAAAACAGCGACTTGTTGTGCTGTGTATTATTTTAGCTCTAATTTTCGGCGCAATATATTTGAAGTTACATTACCTACAAGACATCTATGAAGGTTCTCCATCGTCAAGTGAACGATGCTTTACAGAATTGACATCAACTAAATATCAATTAAATGGTAAGCAACTCTTAGAAAATTTTACTTGCAAAAAATTCACTTACGTACTCCTTTTTGACGATATTAATAAATGAAGCAACGCCCGAGTCCCTTAAGAACAGCTAACAGGCTCTACGCTTATCTATGCTTTCCTTCACACCTTTGAGGTTTTCCTATTATTTAACAGCCTCAGAGGTGGAACGCCAGATCCAGCCTATGAATCAAAACTTAAGACATTGATTCACAGGATGTGTTAAATATTCTGCTTCTTCTGAGGGCCAGACTAAGTAGCAGTACTAAGGTAGCATAAGCCTACCTTTGTATGTACCTCAAGCTCACTCCAGAAGAGCAGGCTGCCTAGGTTGCTGAGTGCTTGCTGGGAAGTGATGCTAACTAACCAAGGTGTGCTGAGCATTGTTCTGCTACTTTGCTGCAACAGAGCTTTACATGCGTTGGTGTTTTCTCTGCTTCCACAGAGATTGTACAGAGTTGGTTAAATTCAAATAAAAAGGTGTTTGTTCTTACGGGCAGTGATCTGCTTTCATCCCTAAAACTATCCTTTGTTTGCGGTTTAGTATAGCCTCTGTGGTATGTTTACACTAATTTGTGTTAGTCCATAACTCTGAGTTTGTGGATTAAGTTTGTTTGTGCAGCCGTGTTTTGTATTCACTGTAAGTTTGATTGGTTCTGGTCCTACAAACAACAGTCATGTTGTTTGTAGGACCAACAACCAACAACAAGTGTGGCTAACAACAACAGTCGTGTTGTTGTTAGCCACACTTGTTGTTGTCGAATAATGTTAGGTATTGTGTGCAAAAAATACCAAGAAACAGCCTGGATTTAAGAAACTGGAGTCGTCCACCCAGCTATTGTTTCTAAAGCTCTTATCCCATATCTTTTAAAATCTCTTAATCAGTAATGTAATAAACTGAGGATGATAATGATAATTCTTATTACATTTTGATAATGGTTGTGGAACTACATCCAATCAGATAGAACTTGGATATTCACAAAGGTGAATATCGAAATGTTATCCATTTACTTCAGTGTAACTAAATAGTAATTAATTTTATACTATCTGCATACCCTGTGCATACCATCTATGCACACCACTGGTTGTAACCATTCACAAATACACATAAAAATAAAACATAAATTGTGTCTTTGTAATAATTATAAGGGTCAAACTTTTTCTTATTGCTATGCCCTGACAGGTCCTCATGGCTATTTTAAGGCATGGATGGAAGAAAATAAATAAATGAACAGTTGACTCACCTGCGCTGACCCTTGTTTGCAGAATTTAAATAGCCTAAAGAAAGCCAGACAAGCCGGACACTGTTTATTTTGGCTGGACACTAGGGTGGCGCAAAAAAAACGACTATTTTTTTTTTTGAGTCTCGGATGAAAAAATGTTAGTTTTTGATGTTTTAAGAGCCCTCTCCAAAGGACAGCTCAAAAAAAAATATTTTAAGAGGTCACTCCAAATTTTTTTAAATTTCGAAAATCGTCGAAAATCGATTTTTTTTTTTTTTTAAATTTTTTTTCTCGTTACGGTATAATTTTATAGACCAAAAAAAAATAAGTTTCTGAAAGTTTCAGTTAAAAATTTTAATTTTGAAAGGTCGCTCATAATTTTTTTTAATTTATTAGTAAATGACTTTAAATTTTTTCGAGTGACCTTTTAATATTAAAATTAAAATTCCGGCCATTTTTTTTCCTTTATTTAGTACAATAATCTATAAAAATACACCACGAGATGAACTAAAAAATCAAGGATAACAAAAAAAACACAATTTTTTTCTAATTTTATCATTTTATTTAATCAACTACAACATTTTAACAGTATTTTAATGTAAATAAAATTATGAGCGACCTTTCAAAATTAAAATTTTTAACTGAAACTTTCAGAAACTTGTTTTTTTTTGGTCTATAAAATTATACGGTAACGAGAAAAAAAATTAAAAAAAAAAAAAAAAAACGATTTTCGACGATTTTCGAAATTTAAAAAAATTTGGAGTGACCTCTTAAAAATTTTTTTTTGAGCCTGTCCTTTGGAGAGGGCTCTTAAAACATCAAAAACTAACATTTTTTCATCCGAGACTCAAAAAAAAAAAATAGTCGTTTTTTTTTGCGCCACCCTACTGGACACACAAACAAAAAGCCTAACTATGTTCGGCTTTATCTGGACATCTGGCAACACTATCTGAATATTGCCAAACTATTAACAGATCCAATCAGTATTTAAATTATCATATAACAATCATCATAAGCCTAAGAATACCCATGTCCCATAGTGGGCCTGTATTGGATTAGTCCAACACAGTTAATTTAAAAACGCTCATAACTTTGAAATTTGACAGCCGGTTGGCGCAGTGGGCAGCGACCCTGCTTTCTGAGCCCAAGGCTGTGGGTTCGATTCCCACTACTGGAAAATGTTTGTGTAATGTACCTAAATGTTTTTCAGTGTCTGGGTATACGTATATTCTAAGTATTTATGTATATTATTCATAAAAATATATTCATCAGTCGTATTACTACCCATAACACAAGCAACGCTTACTTTGGGGCTAGGTGGCGATGTGTGTATTGTCTTAGTATATTTATTTATTTATTATTATTTTAGAGGTGCGTGCTAAGCATGGAACTTGGTGCCCCAGAAAGAATGTTTTGTATTGTTGTTTAAAAAAACAATCCTTTGGCCAAAAACAGGCCTTTTCCATCAAATTTTGCACACCACATTGACAAATTTTTCTTCCATTCATTTTCAGTGGTGACGGAATACAAAAATCGCATAGACAAACTGCTAACAGAAATGGAGAAGAAACAGAAAGCAGAAAAGGAACGCTTCAGGGATATTATGGATAGCTGTGTAGCAATGAAACAGCAGTCTCTTATTTGTCAGGTATATATAAAGACATATTCAAGTTGATAATCCTAAATGACAACTTCTTCATTAGTCTACTGGTTTGCTTGAACAACTACAGAGTATGAGGCCCTGGTTCTGTACTGGGTTGGGGCTAAAATTATTAGGCATTCAGATCGAAATACAATTGTCACCACCCCAACTTTTCCCGCGGGTGTCGCACGAGGCGACTAAGTAGCAGCAGCCTCGTCTGTGCTACTACTACTAACTGTGTACATAGCAGTGAGTAGTGATGGCGATAACTACATTTGTAAACTTAAAACTAAAGCTACGAGGGTTCCAAATGCGCCCAGGTCTAAGAAAAAGCCCACAACAAACTTAGCCGGGTGTTCATTTTGTTATATCTCACATTGCCATTTGATAATATTTAAGAAGCAACCTGGTTAGATCAATTGTTCACACCCAACCTTTTTTATTGTCTATATAATCTTTTATACTATAGGACTTTTCTATAAGCTTTCCCTTAATACAAACTTTTTAAGAGACATCCCCAATACTTCAACCAATAATTTATTGTAAAATAGTATACAATTTCTTTTAATGAATTGCTTATTTTTTGTAGTCTAGTGCACTGCACACACATAAATATTAGTAACAGAAGAAGTAATAGCTAACTTCCAAAAACTCTGAGTTTTTATTTTTAACGGGTAGATTCTTATGCCATAGAAAAAGTTATGCTGTTATGTAACACTAACATGACGCGATAACATTCATTAAAGCCGCCCTAATGGGAATAGCAACCATTTGGGTTGGTGGTTCTAATCCTCAACTACAGAGTTAAAGGCTATTTTGTATGCTATCAGTGGTTATCACAAGGTGTTGACCAGAGTAAGCGTTAAGTAAGCAATGATTTAATATGGACATATCCAAGTAAATTAATTAAATCATTGCTTTAATCATCAAACATTGATTTAATGTAGGACATATTTTTGGACTGGACTCTGATCTTCATCATCTTGCATAAACTAAACAAAATAAAAATTAAATATAACAACATTCTGCTAAAAAAACTGCTTGTGTAGTATAAACATACAAGACTTTGTTTCAAAAGAATTTATAAAATTGGCCAACTGAATATAAATAAGGTGTATTGGGTGCAAGTCTAGCCAACAGGTAGGTAACATTCTAGCCAAAAACAATTAATTCAATTTGCATGGAAACAGGTAGTTGTTTAACGAACACAAATTTATACTCTTTGGCGGAGAATGTGACGTAGCTTTCTAAGGCTTGGCTTCTGTACTGAATACTTCTTAGCCTACTCATACTGTTATTACGAAATTTTGCCAAGTTAACTTAGAGTATTAATTCATACCTAAGAGTTTTGACGGCAATGTACCTAATCTTTTAGTATAATTTTATAGAATTAATGTTTGGACATTTCTTCTTATAATCGTCGCAGTGCTTCAAAATAAATAATAAAAATTAATAAGCATGACTTATTTCTAAAGATCTTTTTTTTATGATTTCAGAGCCAATTTGAAGATTTGCAAAGCGAATGCAAGAAAGTTAAGGAAGATTACGACAAAATTAAACAGGATATGGAAAAACCAAAACCAACGAGATAGAAAACTTAATTATATTAACTAAAACTTACATAATAATATTATTATTCCTATAACATAATTTTGGAAGTTTGTATGAAAGCTAAACTTTACAAAACAGCATTTTTGTAGACAGATTATGCTGAAACTACGTTAATCTGTTATCTATGACGCTGCTTTTTAGAATAATGTGCGGGTTCTAGACAAACTTCTATGCAATCAAGTTCGTTTATAATGGTAAAAATAGTAGCTTGGCATCACAATATTATATATTTTCCCTGATCTCTGCTATAATTATATCTATCTATTCGAATGACACTAGACTGGCTTGTCCTTGAACAAATGGCAGCTCAAATTTTGTCCTCATTTCACATTTGAGTGTCTCGGGACTAATGATTAAGTAGTTTTAAGATATTTTAATTTTATTTCTGTGGACACGCTACGATTTTTTGACGGGCAATGCCGTTAAATTCTATCAATAATGTACTAGATATGCAGTCTCATACAATATCTAATGGAACCGGTTTTTGGTTTTTTACTGATGTTAAATTTTTTTTTTTAATGATGTTTAGAGTTTAATTATAAAGAATAACAGCTTTTGTGCGCTATGTAGATTTTGTTGGTTTGATGATGAATGGTTAAGCAGTTAAGGCGTGAAAGCTTAACAAACAAAAAATCTCACATCCACATTATTAATATTAATTAATAGTGTATAAGGATTACATATAATACGGACGTCTTTATATACATTAGCTATTCCATCACTCATTTTGCTTATGAACGTAAAGTACCAAGAGAGCAGCGTTTTCACTAGCTTACTGAAGTATCAAAAATAAAGAACAAGTTAGGTCTTGCCTTACACAGACCCTATACAGACTGACATCACATCTAGTATATTATTTAATCAAAGCCTGTTATCATCTCTACAATTGAAGGCCGATTTTTATTACAGTGCTTATTTACTTAAAAGCCCTGCTGTACTTATCCATAAGGTTTAAATTACCACAATTTAGTTACTCTTGTGACTACAAACAAAATTGTGGTAAACTAACTAGTACTTATTTAATAAACGTGGCGAGACAACACTAAGAAATGCGGAAATAGCCTAGTGGTAGCGTAACCCGTGGCCTGCACAAGGCCAATGGGTTGGTAACGATGACAACGATGATAACCATTAATTCCGACGTTACGCCACGTTTATAAATAAAGCCGAAGATGTTTACCGTTATAGTCGTAAAAATGTAATAGGCCCGTTTTGACATTTGTCATCGCGACGTAACTAGTTATGGAACCATAAGACTCTGTACTCGATACTCACGATAAATCAATTCAAGTTTGTATCAGTACTGGATTGATATTATTATGTATTGTAAAGTGTTCGTTCGTTCAAAGTATTCCTTTAACTTCACAACCAATACGCGTGATTGGCTGTTGATTATACGTCCACTTTTCAACATGTTGAAACAGAGTTAGTACTATATAACAACAAACACAAAAATCGAGTCAAATCACTATGTTTAAATTAATGTCCAAAATAGAAGAGCCATAGTTAACGTAATAGTAAACAATATATATCAAACTTAAACGAGCGCACAGTCAACTTTACAAGATGAGGAACGAAAAACTGCGCAGTGCGCGCGGGGACGCTTCAGTCATGTGCCGCTTGGTCAGATACATCATCTCAGACTCATTATTTAGAACCCATTTTGAGAACCAAGCTCATTCGTTGCAGTAAAAATAACTACACAATACTTAATTTCGATATTCAGTAAAAAAATGGTTACAGCTCTAGTATAAAAAAAAAAAAGACTGAGAACGTAACTGTTTTCGGAACGTTTCGCAACAATTATAAATTGCATGCTACTATGAAGTAAGCGCAAAAAGAATACTCGCGATATATTCTTTCGTATTATTTAACGTCCCAAAAAAAATTTACGTATTTTTTAAAACACTGTATATAATTGATTTTTATTTTTTTGTTTCTTTCAGTTTCGTTCCAAGTTACATTCTATGGTCTTGCACAAATGTCAAAACGGGCCTATTACATTTTTACGACTATAGTGGCTTTGCCGAAAGCGTACCATGTTTATTATGTTACTAAATGTATGTGTTGACATCGTTACCTTGTAATTTTCATTGAAATACTAACCTAACCTAACATTTTACTGCACATAGTAATGCAACAAATTAACGAAGCATAACGAAATTAAATCTGTTTTTTAATTAACCGGAGTGAACTGACGTTTTCGGTGATACGAGATTTTAATAGAAAGAAAATAGTGTTTGACAAAAAGAGTCACATGAGTCACAATGTGTAAGAAAAACACAACTGAGCTGCAGGGGCGTGTGCTGGTTTTCTTACCAGGGTATGCATACAGCGGGAAAATTGTATAAAACGGCAAAAATCCTCCTCCTGTAAGAGTTATATATCAATTTTAGGGTAGGCAGTGCTTTTATGCATGTATGAAGTGCACGCCACTGCTGAGCTGTAACATCACTATTAAAATAAATGTGACAACAATATTTGTCTGTATCATCCTTAAATATTTACTAAATAAAAAAAGTATTTTGACGATGGTCGTGTGAAAATTAATAAATAATGTAAATGTTAATAAAATGTCATATCTTGATTATCAGTCAACTTTTTGCAGAAAACTTATAATCAAATTTTGTCGCCATTTAAAAATAGCTCAAAATACAAATTTAATAAAAGAATAGTACATATTTCCAATTAATATCTATGTATTTTTTCTTAGGTATCTTGGTGAATTATAATTAATACAAAGCACTTTATTGACATTACCAAGTGTCAGTTTATTCCAGTGAATTAAAATAGGTATCAAGCATTCGTTTTAGTATTAATATTATTATACTTTTTTATTAATATTATTTAACAGTCGTAAGATAAAGTGACTATATTGTACCATTAAGGATTAACCTCTCTAGTCATAAGATCACAAAATGGTGTTTAAACCATAAACCCAAAAAAAAAGTATTATGTTAGCTCAAGTAATGCAGATTTAGATACGTAAACATAAATAAAAATAAATAACGACAAAGAATAGCCCCCAAAACACAGGCTTTAGCGAGAAAGGTCGCGGGCGCGGTCGCGGTGCGGTCGCTTGTGGCAGGCTGTAGTATTAGAAAAGGCATGAAGAATTATAGAAGAGGCATTTCAAAGAATCAGGCGTTGACATTACACGATCTGTAGTTAAACGCCTGCTAACTCAAGCCTTGCAAATAGAATATCCATTTCTCATGTTCAGGTGATCTTTCTATATCTAAAATGTAAATGGAAAACACTACAGTAATTCAAGAAGAGATCATACGAAGCAGTCTCTAATACTTAACAATTTTTTGAGGTGATAGGTTTTGTCCCTTACGGGGGTTTAACCCTGACATTGGAGAAGTGCCGTGCATTGAGGGTATGCACAGGGTATTTAGATGAAATATAATCAAGGAAATCTCCTGTCCGAGGTTAAAAAAACTTAAGGATAGACTTTGTTAGTGTTACTAAAAGCCTACCCTTAAATATTTATAACTCGTACGGGAGATTTTCTTCATTTTATATCATCTGTTTACTTTTTGGAGTTATGTTTCGGAGTTATCGCGTAGGAAATTAGCACTAGAAAACCTGCATGCGTGACAGTTCTCATTAATGTCCTCAAAGGCTGTGATCTCTACCAATCCGCACTTGGCCAGCGTGGTAGACTACGGTCCAAACCCTTCTCACTCTGAGGAAGAGCTCTATAGTATGATTATTTTTTCATGCCATTTCAGTTATTATAATCGATATGAAAAATAGTATGTTAAAATGGCGAAAGCCATTCTGATGTTGTACGCCATCCCATCAAAATCCGATATCTCGGATAGTTCTTTCCATCTTGTAAGAATTTATTTTCTAGCAAAGCTAACGGAATGAAAGTCGTGTAATCATGATGTAAAAAGTACTTCTGCTGCCGGACTGCAAAGAGGCCGTACTGCCACCGTCTGTGTGGATTTAAAATAAAAATATTATACATTATACTGTCTCTTGTAACTTGTTTCATTATGTAAACTATCTTTTCATTACTATAAAGTGTATTTTTAAAATAAATGAATAACGAATGCGTTGCAATAAATAAAAACAAATGAAATGAAAATAGATATTCTATATTATTGTATGCTTTTAATTTTTTTTTATAAAACTATCGAAGAAGAAGAAGCTTTCCTTTGTACACTTCATGTATCTTATGTTCACAATCACAATTTATGGTACACCCTACTAATATTATAAATGTTAATGTATGTTATTTTGTTACGCTTTCACGCGAAAACTACTGTACCGATCTTCATGAAACTTTTTGTGCATATTCTTGGAGTTATTAGAAATAAAATAGTATACTTTCATTGAAAAAATAATTACGTAAGATAAAAAATGTTCGTAAAAAAATCTTAAAATCTCATATAGGTGTAGATGTGCAAGTGTATATCTAGTAAATAATAAATAAATAAGAAGAAATAGAGTGTAAGTAGTGTATATGAAATATTTAATTAATATTATAATTATAACAACCCTCAATGTAAACTACATATGTAAATTAACTAATTGTACCGTTATAAGGGTAAACCGTCGTTATTGTAGTAAAAGTGCTTGTAGGCCACCTATTTTTTTTAAATATTTTAACATGCTTCCACGTTGTGTAACGCTCAGAAATATATAATAGAAATTTATAGAACATCCATAATGAGCTCCCGATTTAGATTTTAACTAATTAGGTCGTACGCACAAACAGTTATTGTTCATTTAGTGGCTGTTTTGGAAATAATTTAAAAGTTAATAAATAAAACAATATTAAGAACATTATTTGTTTTTTTTTACATTAATTATTATAATAAAATAACGGAAAAATTATGATACTATTAATCATCCGAATCGCCGAAGTTTATTGAAAATGTTTTGCTGTCAGTTCAAACTATTTGGTCGATCGAACTACGTAAAATAAACAACAGAAGGTGTATGTTAACTATTCAATTCAATTCTTGTTTATGGCTTTTGTCTGTGCCAACTGGGCACAAGGTAATAAGGTAAGACATCAGTGACATAAATTCCACAGTTTCTATCCCTTTGATTTTTGGTAAAATAAATTTTATTAATATTTAAGTAAGCAGTGATAGCTGAGTGGTTAGGACTTCGGCTTCACTTTCGGCGGGCCGAGTTCGAATCCCAACACGCACCTCTAACTGTACAAGTTATGTGCGTTTTAGGCAATTCAAATATCACTTGCTTCAACGGTTAAGGAAATCATCGTGAGGAAACTGCATGCCTGTGAGTTTTCAATAATGTTCTCAAAGGCGTGGAGTCCTAAATCCGAAAAAATATTGACCCTCATAAAATCAAATAGGGCTTAAATTATTATTTACACATATAAAACACTTACATTTTCTTTAATACATCATACTGACCAGTAAAGCAGCGCCACCTAGTCCTATTGTGTTTCGAAACCATCCAGGAAGCCATGGAATTATACAAACTGAACCAGCCGTTCGGTAGAAGTAGGTGACATAGAAGATGAACGTACAGAAGAATTACATTAGGATTTTATAATTTTTGCATAACTCATTCTCGGAAAATTTGTTATATTATTTTTATCCAAACTGCGAGTGGAATACCAGTAGTACGCGTCCCACACTCAGGGCAAGTGCTATCACAATATGTTGTGTAAAATAACCCTTATTATGAGATCTATCACTCAACGATGAAATATGAACGTAATGTGTACATAGAAAATCGCAATAGGTACCTACCTATTCTGTGCTATCCATATCATATCTATGTATTTGTTTTTGGTTCATTTGGAATAATTGACAGTCAAAGAAATAATGATTAATGACACAGGTCACTCCATCTAGCAAAATGTTGTTGAAGTTACATTGCGCATGGTTCTAATACCAGAGTTTCTCACTGGGTTATATTTTTCGGTGAAACAGGTTCACCGTAGTATTGTAGATGGCGCGAGTAGCGAGGCGATACCTCGAGGCCCGGTAATCCCGACCGGCCTTAAGATTTGCTGCCAAAGACACACCAGAGGGCGTTAGCCGTTAACATTAGGTAGGTAGGTACAGCTATTCTTGATGTATGAATAGCACAAGGCTAAAATTATAAGGGTCCACAAAATGTTTTTTTTATTATTGAAATTCGCTTTATCGTTTAGTCAGAGAACCGAATGCTTGGTATGAGTTATTTGAGAAGATAATAAAAGTGTACCTACATTGTTCTTTTTTATTTTTTTATTAATACACATAGCAGTAAAATTGAATTTTAGTTTTAGCCCTATCTTTATAATTCTAATACTACTTGGTAGGTACCTATACCTACTACATTTTCATGTCACACAAAAACACAGTATTGGACTGTGTTTTTGTGTGAAACTGTTGCCTTGTTTTGTCATGTGGGCAATTTAGTTTTATTTCTTATCAGTTGATATAATCGGTGGATACATTATTGTCTCTTGCCCTTGCTAGCCCTACAGGAGGAGTACCTACCGCTAAATATGGGACGAAATAATGTTTCTAAGTCTAGTTAGTAAGTAGTTATACCTATCCAGATTGGCATCCGTAAACTCCGTTTGAATGTTCGTAGGAAATTATTATTTCCTACCAGTTTAAGAAACTTTCTCGGGAGTAACTTTTCTGAGTTTTGTGAGCTTTAAGTAATTAAAATATAATTTTCTTCAAAGGAGAAGGAAAACATCGTAAGGAAACCTGCATGCCTAAGAAATCTACATAATGTTCTCAAAGATGTGTGGAGCCCACCAATCCGCACTTGGTCAGTGTGATGGGCTACGGCCTATGCTCTTATCGCTGATGTGGTGTGTGATGTGATGATGTTGAATAGTTAAGTACTTAAATAATAGATAAGTCTACTTAGTCGAACCTTTGAATGAATGAATGAATACACATTCATTGTACACCAAAGAAAAAAGTAGTTACAGAGATATACACACAGCGATAGTAGCGAGAGTACAATTTGATGGCCTTATCGCTACATAGCGATTTCTTCCAGGCCACCAAAGACGACAAAAGGAAAAAAAACATAGATAAGAGGTAGGTGGTGCAATAAATGAAATGCTTAATAATATTTTTTTGTTTTTGTAATCCCATCAGTGATTAAAGATAATAATGTATAGATTTTGCAATATAAACAGTTTCACTAACCGATTTCGTCCACGGTGTGCAATCTCGGTGTGATCTCCAGAGCAATTTTCCAACTACGCGGGAGATATTATAGTGCATAAGTGTGTGCGCAAACTCAGGTACACTCACTATTCCCTCACTCTCATATGATGGGATGGCAGATCCGTCACAACAGGAAAGAGATAAGGCGCAGGAACGGCAGCTTAACGTGCTCTCCGAGGCACGGGGGTTTTTCACCGCTAATTTCCAAAGTCCGGGCTGGTACTACGACTTTCTCGATAGAAAAACCACAATACTATTCATTCGCCCGACTTTGCAATATGGCATTTCATTAAATATCCATATCCTTCTTATTATACAATAAAGCTATTTGATATTGGGTCAGTGGCTGTTGATTACTTATCAAAAGTGAAAAAAAACATTTAAAAGCCATGCCAGCCAGCGATGGACCGTTTAAATGTTTTCTTTTTGAACGCACATGTGTATTTTCTTAAAATTTAGTAATTGCTATGTACCATTGATTTAATGTGTCACTATCATTAGAAACAATGAATATATCAATGTTCTTATTAATTAATTATGACTCAAAAAGATTTATTTATTTCAAAGAATAAAAAAATATGAAAACCTTGGAATAGACAAATACCTACAACTCGGTTTTATGATAGGTAGTACCTATTTAGTGCTGATATGGTATTGAACAACTTTGACGGACCAAGCAGATTGCCAACCGAATAAATGGATAACCACCGCCGAAATGAAAAAAAAACACTGCAGGAAATGGGAAGAACACGACATGCAATGACATGTTGCTTTGTGTTCATTAACATGAGTTGTTAAAACTCATGTGCCGCGGCAACACGCCGTTCAGGCTAGAAAAAGCATAGATAGGTACATTCTAAGGTACAGAACCCAGGGCTTGGGAGCGGTAAAAAGTTCGAACCAGTTCCGACAATTTACACTGCTTTCAGAATCACTTTGGTTAAGGTTTCGGTTTCTTTTATTAACTGGTTAGTTATAGAAAACCGTTTCTTATTCGATTTCGCTCAATTAAAAGATATGAAAAGGCTTACAGAAGTTTCTTTTCACGATTTTTTTTGGTAAATTAAACCAGTTCCGAGCCTTGGGTGGAACCCAAAGTGCGTATTCTGACTCGCATTCGGCTTGTTTTATTAAAATCAACAAAAGGGATGTTATAGTCTTTTGTAGCGGTGAAATAAAATAAATTATCTTTGGGTTTCTTTCAAGATAGGTATTATTAGGTCGTGAAATACACCTACCTATATATTATAGGTACGCAATTTCCGTCCAGGATTATTTCCATACTTTATTTTTTCACCAGAAGGGCTGGCACAGGCAGGGGTCAATAATTATATCCCCCAATTATATCCCCTGACAAGGGATATAATTTACGTGTCCATCTGCTAAAGCATTGGAACATGGAATAGGAGAAGTTTACCTCCGTTTATTATTGCACATATATTATTTGGTATTCTTACTTGTGTGGAGAAGATACATTTTTATCCTATCCCCGGGGAGATTATTGTCTCCTGCCCATGCTAGCCGTGCTGATTTCAGGAAAAATCCCTTTCAAAACCGCGAAAAAAGCTTCTTTTATGGTAACTGTATCTAAAAGAGAATATACCTAAACTGTAAAGGCTCGAAAGTGAGAAAATCATTATAATTAAAAAATATATATGTCAATCTACAACTTCTCGAATTCCCGGACATTTTAATTTAAAAGATACGTAGTCTTCGTTTCAAAGAATAGCGCAAAAAGTGCATTTTTTACAACTACTAAGTACCTTTTTATATGTATTTATTGTTGAAAAAGGTCAGAAAAACAAAGAAGGCCAAAAACAGCACTACTCGAGGACGAAACTCGGAAGAGCTGGATAAAATAGTCAAATTATCTCTCGATTCCACATTTTGGCAAGGAGAATTTGTTAATAGCTGAGGCAAATTCTTCAATGACGCTACGAAGGACACCTAGAGTTTGAAAATTTCCAGCGTGGAAATTATTTTCTGGTGGATATTGAGATCAATTATCGATAGACCTAAGATTGGGCATGAGACGGTTAACTTTATCTGTCGGTAACACAATGGTAGCATTTTCCGAGTCACTTTCACTTTCATCCTTGTAATTTCTTTCCAGACACACTGGAAAGGTGTTGGACTGTAGAGAAAAGAAATGAGTAATGCATGACCGTATTCCATGCAGACTAAACTGAGGTCAAACCGAATGTTCACTTACAAATACTTTTCAGACCCCACAGTAGTTTTAACAATTTGAAGTCGTTTCCAGTCTTAGGGTTCTTATTAACAATGTTGTGTCGAACTCCAGTGGAAGGGCGGGTTCTATCTCTGGCAGGGTCAATGAGAAATTTAGAATTTTTTAGTTCCAGAATTTTCTGTGGTCTGGTGGGAGGCTTACGCCGCGGCAGTCACAAGGTTATACCTACTTATTTAATTTTTTTAGAAGAATTGGATTATTAATATCAGTACTATAGGGTTAAAAGGACATTAAACTTACAATTATGAAATCGGTATTTACAAACTAAGTTTTGCAATTCAGTGTTTTCGAAATTATCAATGTTTCGTTGAGATGATCACTAATAAGTATATCCTTCCACGGTACGGAACCCTCGGTTTGCAAGACTGGCTCGCCCTTCCCATTTTATAAATCCTGTTACCAATTTAATATCTCGACGAGTGATTAAAGTTTATCTCCGGATGTCATAGGCTGGAGGCTGTTGATTTAAGAAAACGTGCGAGAGATTTGTTGAAAGTGAACAAAAAACAGCGGCTCATTCATCTCATTATCCAAGGACATTATAGCTGTCTTTAGATTAGCGCATTTCCGTTCGCCCGATTTATGGTTTATACAGACATATTTTCAGAGCCAGAAACAATAGTAAAACTATGTCTTTTTCATTAGGAATAAAGAGACTTGATCTAGGTGTTTCAGTATGATTTCACCAGCAAATTAATTTGCTAGTGGAAAGACCCTAACCGAGGTTATAGGTGAGGCTATATTCTATTTTAAGTGGGACGTATACTATAAATAATATAATTCAGCAATTTTTGAACACTCAATACATAACTGTCAGTGAAAAACAATAGTAGATTATAAATCAGGTAATGTTAAATCTCATTTTACAGTCGAGGCGGTATGAGCCGCATGAGCTAAAAGCGAATGCGCTAAGAAAGCCGAGAGTGTAACAAGTTCCTAAAGTTCGTTCGTTTCATACGATAGATGTCATCACACTTGCGATTAAAAAACATGATAGACTTTTAAATACGTTCTCCGAAAATAACTTACCATTTTTTGATATTTTTCCACTGTATGAAAGTTTTGCAGGCCGCTCTCTATATTTTGGTCGAAACATTTCACTGTTGCTCTACTTTCCAATTTAAACGGGCCATTTTAAATTATAAACAATTGACTAAAATGCCAAAATAATAACAAAATATTAATTAAAGAATCCGCGAATCTATATGGTGTAATTTATAATTTCTTAAATCTTTAAACTCCACACTAAACATTATAACAAATATTTATTGTAAAGTCAACATCTCCTGAGGATGCTCCTGTGTCGGAGCAAAACGAGATCCAGAGATTTGATACCCCCGATTGTGTCACAAACTACTATAGGTAAGTGGCAAAATTTATAACCCTCCTTTGCGAATATTTTTTAAATTTCGAAATTTCCAGGGAATAATTCATAGCATTCGAACCACATTCATAATGTGAATACAAGTAAAAATATTTAACCAATGCAATGGGCACGGGTCTGCTATAATATTATAATGCATTTTAGTTTGTTTTGTTGAACTCGCTAATCTTAGGAACTGCTGTTTTGAATATATTTTTTTTGTGTTAGTAGTATTGGCTTAAAGCTATATAACATAGCGATACGACCACTAGCTACCACGACCACGCTACGTTCATCAGTGAAAATCGTTGCAAAATTATCAAAAATATTCCTTTTTGTGACATTCCGATGCCGAAACAACGGAACTATGTAGTAAGATAGAATTGTTCCTCTTTAAAAGTTTTAAGAAACAGTCCGCGACAACATATGAGTATTTTTGAAGGTTGCCTCACACGCGGACGAAGTCGCAGGAGACCACTAGTCATAAATAACGCACAAGTATGGTAATTTTCAAATAAATAACGAGAGTCTAATATATTGGATTATGAGCCTTATTTCTATATAATAAGGTTCTCGTTACGAGCAAGTGTGATGAAAATATTTTTTCTGTTAGTTTTTGTATGGGACTGCTTATCTTAAACATTATTGATCGAAGTAGGATGATCCCAAAATAAACAGGAACTGTGACAGTGGCAATCAAAATTTAAAAAAAAGTATAGGTAAATGCCGATTTTTATATGCGAAGTTTCAAAGTATACCGCGAAACTGAAATTGAAAGAAATCCTTATTAGAAAAATATTCTATAGAAGTAAATTTTTTTAAAGCACCTTTAAATATTACTGCATCGACGTCCTAGGGGTTGTTGTATATAAAAAAAGTATGAACGTACTTGAAGAGCATAATTTTCATGTTCAATGTTAATGTTTCAACTTTCATAAACATAGCACTTTCATACCATATTTCAAACCCCATTTTACCCCGTCAGAAGTGGATTATATTTCTTATCCAATGGCACACCCTTAAGTTTATCAGGCTTCAAGGATCATTATTAAAAACAAATATCTACTTTCCCTATCCCCTATTTTACTATCTCTAAAAGTTAAGAAAGAAAATCTGCTGGACCTTTTTATTTAAATATATCCAAATGCCAATAGCCGTTGGATCCAAGCGGCTCAGAATCGTGGAACTTGGAAGACCTATGTCCAGCAGTGGACGTCTATCGGTTGATGTGATGATGATGATGATGAAATGCCAATTTCTAATTTGAGTCTCTATTTTGAAAAAAAACTGAGCTTTCTTACAATCTTTCAACCGCGTTCAACGCGTTTAGGGTAAGATTTGGATATAATACTTTCTCATCATACTTCATGCATAATTTTTGCCCGCCAATCCGCATTGAAGCAGCGTGGTGGATTTAAGGTCTAAAACCTTTTCTCCTAAGAGACAGTGCATGGTCTGTGCCCAACTACGGGTTAGTAACTATGGATTAAAATTATACTTTATGATGATTATAGAAATGATTGTTTGAAAGACATCTCAACTGCATAAGATAGGTAGGTAAGTATCTATAATTAATTCAAAATGGGGGATCTCCCCTTTAAAACAAACCTTCGAATAATGTAAGTCGGTATCAATAATGAAGTGTAAGTTATAATGCCCAACCTATAGTTCAGCTGCTTCAAAGGTTTGCAGTTCACCCACATGCTATTTTGTTCTCCCTGACGCACTGTAAAAGTTATAAGAGGGAGGTTCAATCCCGACTGGAGCCGAGTTTTAGAATTTTCTTGGATATCTTCTGATGGCTTTGGCTTGGCTTTGGCTAGTTCCTACAGAGGAAGATTTGCTGCCAAGCGATTAAGCGAGTCGGTATAATTTCGCGTGGAAATCGATTAAGGTATTACCCTATATAATACTTACATTCAGGAAAACATTTTTGTAGTTTCTGTGGTAATTTTTAGTAGAAGCTATTTATATAGATAACTAAGTATGTATTTACAATACAATTAGAAGTATCTTTCTAGATACGCGTAGGCAAGAATTTCTTAATTAACCTAAAAGTTAACCTAAAGTGTATCCAATAGGAAATGTACAGTAACTAAAAAATATGGGCTAAGTTATTAATTACGTAGGCTTTACAATTTGTTTTTTGAATAACTGGAGAGAGAGCGAGATTTGTGTTCAATTTCAACCCTAATCACAAATAGGAATACTTACTCTTTAGCTTTTCTCAATTGTGGCTGTACGAATAATTGACAATTGTGCGGAACAAAGGGCATTAAGGGCTAGGGAGGTAGGGGACCGAATAGATAGGGAATCGTCGCAAAAGCCGGGCAGGCCCCGCCTATCATACCGCCCAGGCCACAAAGCATCCCATCTAACGCATCCTGGCTTCCACAGAGGGAGACGAAAATAGCTATGAAACACTCGGCAAAATGAGACGAACGTTTAATACAAGAGGGCGGATCCATCCGCAACGCATCGCACTTTGGTGTCGCCCACAATTCCGCTCATTCGCCTCTCGTTGAGCGTCCGCTATGTAAACGGGCCTTGTTGTGAATCTAAACAAAATCAGTCAGTCATCGTTTTGTTGCCGTAAGGGAAGCGCGTCGAGGTATCGCGTTCGGGTTTTGATCATGTTGTGGCAGTGAACGTATCTGGACACGATGCACGCGTTGTTCGGGGAACAGGGGCATTATGCTTATCGCAGCGGAGCCACGGGAGGCTATTCCGCTGGAGTTACTCCGTATGCTTACGAACAGTACCACCGATATGGTTACGGGTCACCTTACCTGCACCCTCACCAACAACATGTTGGCACTCCAAAAGACATGGTCAAACCGCCATACTCTTACATCGCCCTTATTGCAATGGCAATACAAAACGCGCCCGACCGTCGTATAACACTCAACGGCATCTATCAGTTTATCATGGAGCGTTTTCCGTACTACAGAGAAAATAAACAGGGTTGGCAGAATTCCATTAGGCACAATTTAAGTCTGAATGAATGCTTCGTCAAAGTGGCGAGAGATGATAAAAAACCCGGCAAAGGAAGCTATTGGACTTTAGATCCCGACTCGTACAATATGTTCGACAACGGATCCTACTTGAGACGACGGCGCCGTTTCAAGAAAAAAGATGCCCTTAAAGAAAAAGAGGAAGCACTGAAACGACAGCAACAGCTACAGCAAGCTCAAGAAGCTCTGGCAGCACAAGAAGTCCTAGGCTCGGCCGATGCACTAGGTCAAGTACGAGACGTCAAACCAGACGTAAAGCCACGAATATTTGAATGCAGACCCAAACGGGAACCTGGATCTGATTGTACGAGATATGATAAATTGGCAGAACCGATGGATGACTTTAGCGAACCCCGATTACCTCCATCGGCGGTGTACTGTTCACCTCAACCCTACGCGCTGGCCGCAGAGGAGTTCCGAGCAGCCACAAGCGGCTGGTATGCCGCGCCCGAGCCGCCGGCGGAACAGTTGCCTCCAGGTTTCCGCGATCTCTTCGAGCCACCCAGCTGTCAGCTGGCCGGTTTCCGAGGCGGCTCACCCACTCCGGACCCGTACCGAGCTTCCCCGCCACCTCACCACCACTACCGTGCGCCAGCGCCCTCCTACTACCACCATCAAGCGTGCGTGGCCGCCGCTCCCGCTGCTGCTCATAAATCCTACTGAGATGGTGCTCTCAGGTGAGACTATAATTTGTTTTTACTGCAAGCGCAGCGAATTTCTTTAGTTTCGGCGTCGCGAATACCGCTGTGCGTGCTACGTTCGACTTCAACCCCAGCGGACGTGGGGTAGGCGTCAGGCAGTTCCGTGACGTGGTTGTGGTTGCAGGAGGCCGGTATCACACGGCGCCGAACGGATTTAGCCGTCCGCGTCAGGCCAGAGCGGATAAATATAGCGCGGTAGCCGGAGATGCCGTGAAACCAAGTGGCGGTGCGTCGATAACCACTGTTTACAGTTCGGCGGCCGGCCCTGCCGCCTCCCGCTCCGTTTACTCCTATACCTAGGTATGTCGTAACTTTACATGTGTTTGGTATTACCCCTAACAGTGAATCGATAAAGTTAATATTTAAATTTGTATTAATTTTAAGAGTTCATTGGAAATTGGAATTTTGTCAAATTATTTGAATGAAGGGTTTTTTTATTTCAGCAATTATTGTTTAGCTAACGTATTTTAGCTAGATAAGCTTATGGCTTATAGGTTGGTCGTAGCTATGGTTTACACGTATTTATAAGTTTATAACAATTCAACACATTTTTACATGAATGTTTTATAAACTTAGTAGATTGATTAGTACGTACCCATAATCATATAATAATTTCACAGATATATATTTTCTACCTTTATGGCGGCAGTAGGTTCTTATAAGTATTCGTAAAATAAGTTTTGGAATTCCATTATGCAGGCCGTTTATATTGTTGACTTGCAAGAACAAATAAACTGACCATCTGGTCACCAAGTGCGGTATACAAATGCAGATAAAAAAATTCAACTAAGCAAACTTCAGCCGTTTGTATGCTTAACCTTCCAATACCCACGGGTTAGTCCCCGACCAAACAAATAATAATTTAGTTTTTTTCTAAATAAGTTAGAATGCAAGTGTAGTGGGCTCTCTGGTAGCTCAGTGATTTGTACAATGTTTACTGTGCGTATAGATGTTAGGCAGATTTTCGTTAGATAAGTTTAAGTTTTATTTTCGATTAGTTTTGAGAATACAATTGGAAATAGGTAATTATGTTTGTTTTATTTCATGAACGGTGATAGCCTAGTGGTTAGAGCTTCGGCATCACTATCGGGGGCACCGAGTTCGGTCCCAGCACACAACTTTAACTTTTAAGAGTTTTTCATTATAGATAAGCAATTAAAATAATCACTTGCTATAAAGGTAAAGGAAAACATCGTGAGAAAACCTGCATGACTGAGAGTACTTTTTAATGTTTTTTAAAGCGCGCGAAGTCTATCAATTCGCACTTGGCTTAGGCCTAAACCTTTCTCGTTTTGGCAGGAGACCAGTGCCTTCGATACGTAGATAGATATACTGAAACACAAATTTTGCTACGTAAATGTGGCTCCTGAATCAGACAAACTAAAAATTAAGATTTTAAAATCATTATTCACAAATAAAAGAATATATTAATTTCCCAACTTTGCGTTTAATGCTGTTATTTAATTATAAATCTTATCATTAATGAATAAACAAAATATAAATATAATATACATTCTTAATAATTCATTGATATAAATGGGCACAAAATAACTAAGTAACAAGTAGTACCTGCCCACCTACACCCGCAATAGAACTCTTCATGCCTCAGAATGATGTGTCTACGTAGAGACGACATATCTACGTAGGGGAGCGAAGGGCTTGTTGTAACAATTCTTAGTAAAAACTAATATATATTTAAGAATGATCGATAACTAAATAAAAATAGATTATACTTATTCTTACTATTTTTTTTTTAAATCAACATCATCACATATCAACCCATTACCGGCCCACTACAGGGTACGGGTCTCCTCCCACAATGAGGAGGGGTTAAGGCCGTAAACCGCGCTAGCCCAGTGCAGATTGTCGAACTACACACACCTTTGAGAACATGGAGAACTCTTAGGCATACAAATATCCTCACGATGTTTTCCTTCACCGTTGCCGCAAGTGAAATTTCAATTGCTTAAAGGGGAAATACGAGTAACTCACCAAAATTAAGTTGAAGTCCTACCCACTTGCTATCACCGCTACCACCGCTTTGATGTTATTATTAAATTAAGTTTAAAAATATTTCGAAACTAACTTAAAAATATTGTAGTCGTAAAATCTAGATGTTGCCGTACATACATAGTAATATTATTAACAAAAAACGACACCTTTTTTTGTTTATTGAGTAATTTTTATTTGCAATACAGGCCACCTAGTGTAGAGACCAAAGACCAAGCAAAACAAGACTAACTTTTTTGTCAGTAAAGAATTTTTATTGTTATTTATTTTATCATATAATCAGAAACATACTTTTGAAATTAATATTAAAACAGATTTAAGTCTTCATATATAAAAGAACATGGCAATTTAAAATCGCACAATATGGAGGTGCTTTTATCGATAAAATTACCTCTTAATTAACAGTAGCTCGTAATCGGACACATTGTAATAAATAAAATAAAAATTTGCAAGAAAATCGCAACCGGGTGTCGTTAATCTGAAAAGTATTTCCGGGGATTCACAATACCGATAAGCAGGAATGTTATCGCTGTTCTGTCTTTAGATTGTAATCTATTAAAAAAATCCGGATTAAACGAGATTATTGGTTTTGCTATAACGTTACGGCCACAAGAAGCTTTATAGCATTATCATCCATTTAACTTTTGGTAGGTAATAATAATTGATTAAGATACTCGTATGTAGGTTTACCCATTTCGTTAGAATTATAACTTCTTTACTGTAATAGAGCAGAAAGCTCTAGTATATCATTAATAAACTTTATTAAACTAGTAGAGTTTCAATTGATATTAAAATATATTAACTTTATTATTTTCAAGTTATATTAAAGTAGTGGTACCCGCGACTTCATCCGCGTATCTACTTTTATTTCTTACAATAATGCGTTCCGACCTACCTCACATTGCTCACCCGCGCTATTTACTCAGTTTTCTCAGCCTCTATCGGTAGCGGGTTGTTAAATAAACTGTCTCAAGAATTTTGCTTAAGCAAATACAGAGCAATAGATAGTTCCAGAGCAATCCCGGGAAGTATTTAAACCTACGTAGCGAGTTTTAGCGACTCTCTGGCAGCGAGGACGAACTTGGGCTCATCAGTAATTCCATTTGCGTGGTTATAAAAAGGAACACTTATTATTCGAAAACTTACAATACTAGATAAACCGCTCCGATCTTTAAATGTTCAAAAATTCAATTAAATAATTTTATGAAGTACCTGAAGATTTTTGATCTTTTACTCAAACAACATAATGTTTATTGAACGTAATGATTCGTAATTCAGACGGAATTGATGCATGGTAGAAATAGGTAATACCTACCTCATATTATATGCCTATGAGTAGCCCACCAAACCGCATTGAAGCGGCATGGTATGTCTATATCTAAAATATCTAAATCCGTCTCTCCTGTGAGAGAGGCGGCCTGCACCCAGCGGGTGGATCAGCTTCCAGAGTATCCGTCGTTGTAGAGTCAATCTATACTAATCCTAAATCTACATAATAGGTCCCTATTCGGGTTTCAAGCGAGTTTCTATCCGGTCGTCGGTTTAATTTACACGCCGCTTTTGTAAGGTGGAGGCTGCCACCATTAAGCATTAGAATAGTTACTGAATACGTGGGTGGGTAATCGACCGGTTGTCCCGACTAGGTATTCAGAACTATTTATGTAATCCCTTTGAAATCATACCAATCATGAAATATCCCATTATTTTCTAATTACAAATTTCATGTACCTAACTTTAAACTCATCATCATCAAGAGCTAATAAAAGTCCATTACTGGACTAAAGGCCTCTTTCGAGGGGAAGGTTTGCCCATATTCACCACGCTGGACAGACGAATTGGTGATTGCAGGAGTTGTTAGCACAGAGGACGGGCAGCAGCCCGTTCTTCGTTACATTCCCTTAATCGCCTCGTACGACGCCACGCGCGGAAGGAGAAGCGTTGGTGACAATTGTATTCTTATCTGCCGTCGCCACACGGCATTTAAAACTACTATCTTGTAAGGTTTGGATTGACAGATCCTACATTGTTGACAGAGCGCGGTGACATAAATTCCTAGATATAATTTTTCCTAATAATGATAAATTCTTATATTCGTTTATTATTGTCTCAGGTAGAACGGATTGAAGACAGCGGGAGGCGAATAGCAGGGGAAACGTGTTAATTTATTTGCTATTTATTAAATAGCGGCATAAGTTACTTTGAACAAACGTGGACAGCTTTTATCTACAAATATACAAGCTACAGTTTAAGGTGTTACTAGCGGACTATTCTATTGAAGATAGGACTATTCTAATCAGCCTTTGCATTGAAACGCTATCAGCTATAAGTGTCTATACTTGTGATTATGTGTATATGAAACAAGCTTCTAGAAGCTACTGTAGTCTGGCTATGATACTATAAATTAGTTACACTAAACCATGAAACACAGATGAGCCGGGTAGAAACGTGCTAGGGTAAATTGTATGAAATATACCTATACCAAAAGGCGATGCTTGCACAGGCACAAGTCCGTGGATACTAAATCCCCGTTTCATATTTGCCCAGGCTTGAGTGTGTTTCATGCTTTTCTAATATCGTAAGTATTGAACGATTTGTGAAAATTTTCAGGATCAAAAATATACAGATTAAAAAGCCACACTGTAACTGCTTTCGTATATTTTCATCCTCGTAGTGGTAATGTTTTTCTTAAATGGTCAGTACGGAACAATTTATTATTTACCAGAATTCCCAATGTAATGCGATTATCATAACATCGTATAGAGCAGGGATGGCGACCCAATATACAAACTTTTTCTTCGCCGCCTTTACTATTTAGATAGGTCTCTTTTATCTTACAATAGATCTCCTTGATTTGTGGCAAATTCTCTCCTTTATGAATTAGGATTTTGCTATAAATTACTTTGTATGCCTACATTTGTAAACTATAATTTAAAGGTTTGTACTGCTAAACTAATTTGGAAACAATTGGAATGCAAGTAAGCAATGGAAATGTTATGTTAATTGCAAGTAGGTTACCCTACTTATAAAGGTTCGCCAGCCCTGTGTTAGAGTGTTATGTTCATTGTAATTTATCACGTAGTATAACAACGTTCTATCACAAGTAAACATAAAGTTCATTACAGTTCTGCTACGGTTTTGGTTGTACACAAGCCTCGAGAAGTTTTACGTCGAACTTTTTCTGTCGCTGAATTTAGCAGATTTTTAAATACCTTTCACTCAAAAATTCAGAAGCTTATTTCCAAAAGTCCCATTGGGGGATATATAACCCCTGTTGGGATACTCAAACCGCTCATTGTGCTTCTTCAATTTTATATAAATTCACAGCTTTGCCCGTGATCATTTCACATATCATTTGGAGGTTTGTCTACAACTCGACGTGCAACGCCCGAAATTAATAATTAATCTTATCCAAAATGTTATGTCCATGCCAGATTGAGTCGTATTTAGTTACTGTCACCTGGCTATGCTAGCCTTATATAAAGGGGTAGATACTCCGACCCCTCAATTCTTGTCATCTAAAGATTTTGGATTTGATTAATTATTAAAAACGTCTTATACAACGTGTAAATGAAAACCGAATTAATACTTCAGAGGTTTTAGAGGTACATTATTAACTGTCTCTGAGACTTTTCTATGGAACCGAAACGCTAATAGTTTTTAAGCAAAGCATTGCCAAAATTTTTACTGAAAGAGATCAGATACACGCCATATTCCAAAGTAAATATTCAAATAGGTACTATGCATGTGTCGGTATGTTATCTTCAATAGGGTAAACACTGAGAATGGTTTTAATTAGTCTGTATGGAAAAATATATAAGCTTGTTTTGACTTAAAGTTTTTACAGGGTGATTCCTTATGAAATTTACTTATGTACCTTTCAAAAGGATTTCGTAAATTTATTACACGTTGTATAGACTTTACGGATACCCATCGAATTATTGTCAATTGTATATTTTATTTAATGACTTATCCAAATGAGTGATTGCCACAATGTTGACCTAATCTCAATGTATTTATAAATTGTACATACGATGGAAGACTTTACTTGTACCGGTGTTCACAAACATGACTATGAGAACTCATAGTTGAATCGAACGCACTGTGTAGTAATAAATTATATTTAAGTTAGTAGGTAGGTATAGCTATATTATGTATCTATAGAGCTTTATTTGATTAGATTATTAAATTCTAGTCTTTACTTGGATATTTTTTGACTGTTATTACAAATTATATCCTATATTATTCTTGATTTAATTTATTTAAATTGGTGTATGAAAATGCTGTCTGTTCTAGAGTTTATAGTTCGCACGTATGCAGTGCATTCCACTGTTTCTCTGGATACCATCAAACTTTTGTTTATGTTTATTTTCTATTTTTATGACCTATATGACTAAAATAGGTCATAAAAATAGAATATACAGCTAACTTCGGACCGCAGGTCTTCAGTCGAATCGGATATAGCTTTTTGTATCGAGAAGGCTCTACATACCAAAACTTACACTTATCTGCGAAGAAAAATCTCTTCAGCCCTTTTAGAGTTTCTTGCATTCGAACAGATAAATGGGTTTATTTGGCTTAGCTTTTTGTCACTGATATGGATCATTTTATTATTCTGTTAGGATAAAAACAAAAATTTGGATCTATGTAGATACAAGTCCTTTTTTTTCTTTTAAACTTTTCTACATAAGTCACCAAGTTGTGTGCACTTGTGACAAATGCACTAGAAAAAAATATATTAGTGTAACTGGAAACAAATTTTATGTAGCTTTGTCTTATCGCGGTAACTAAGAATCTAAGTTTGATTTCGGAATATCAACGCTACCGGACAAAGTTGACGAAATAATTGAGGATTTTGTAAATATTTTGTTTATTAAAAACCAGTACAGCTACTCTACTTTAGATGATCTTCTACTTATTACAGTTATTGACACGCTGTGACAGTTTTATTACAAGCAATTAGGTACAATATTTAGAATATGCGTTAGTATTCATGTAGATTCCAATACATTACTTATCTAGATGAAAAATTAAACAATACTGCAAGAAAATAATATACTAAGTATAAATTGTTTGGTATAATACGTATACGACATAGAAACAATAATATTATGTATTAATATTTAATGAGAATAGAGTAGTGCATTTAATTAGGATGGAAAGGCAATTCCAAAATATAAGAGAAACCCACATTTTCATATTTATACAAATAATAACGGTGTGAACATAATAGCTTTGATTTTAAGGATCTCATTGTTACTAAATATTGAGAAGAATATTTTAATTGTAAGAAAGTTAGTACTTAACGAATATGTTATTGGGAATGACGTATGTATATAATTAAAAATATACTTTGCATAATAGCAGCGTTTGTTGTAGAAGTTACACAATATCGAACCACTTGCATTCATTATTATATAAAGGAAGATGTAGTTTAATTAATACCTATACATTAAATAAAATGACATCGACGCTTTCTATTTATATTAAATAGAAAACATAGGTATTTAAGATGGATTCAGTTTTAGATCAAAACCTGTAGCTGGGTTGAAATATGAGTGTATCAGTCAAAGGTGAGTAAAAAAATATTTGCTGTGCGAATAGTTGAATTTACACTTTTGAGCTTTCATTTTTAACAAGCACGGACAGTAAAACTACGTTATACTTACACTATAAACATACTCGTAAGTGCCCGTGTAAACAAAGCCGCAAGATGGCGATGAAAGCTCTCAAGTATGGACAACTTATACATTAAATTAAGTTATATATATAATCTGCAATCTGTATATATATTGTATGTTGACTTATTCCAATTAGAATATTTATATATATATATCTATGTATTTCCTAATCGTTTTGATATTCGTTTAATCTCTCCATAGTGAAAAGTCAAATACCTAAGACCACCTAATTTTGTTTTTGGTATCATCATTTAGACAACAAAATTAACGCACCGTTTATCATTTATACAATTCATGGAAATATGTATAGAGCTTTATTTATTATTTTATTTCTTCCTACCTTATAACTTTCAACTGCCTTCCCGTAGTTAGAACCTTACTGAACCTTATGCACTTCTGATAGGGCGCAGAAACATTAAAAACAGCGACTAACTCTGAAAGTTATAAAAATAATAAGTACTTATTGCATTTATTGTTGTCACTGTACAGCTGCTAAATAATTAGGCATTTTTTTAAATTATTAACGTGTATAAAAAATATCTCTGTTGGCCGGACTAATGACAAAGTGTTCAAAGGTGATATTGTCATAGAATTGTAAAGGGACAAAGTATTTTCCCTTTTCCAAAATTTCGACTCTATAACTGTCCTAACTAACTTCAGAATAATAAAGGACTTTATAAGGTAGGAAACTTTTTCATCAAAATTAATAAAGCGCGAATAAAACTTTGCAAACATCAAACAGGGTTGTTGGATACCTTGGAGAAGTTAAACATGAGTAGTATCTCGTATATATAGTATATATTATTCACTATAAGTTTTTACATAAACAAGATCAGTTTTACTTTTTTGAAGCGCGTTAGGGAAAAATGGTGAGGGCAAATTATTACGATGCGCGCGCACACCGTCACAAAAAAACGACACCATGAAGTTAGCTAAAATGTAGTCAACATGACTACATTTTAGTTTTTCTAAGAAAGGTTTGACAGTTGACCTTCAAAAATTTAAACAATACCTTTTTTCTATTGTTTGTGTCGTTTTTTCTACAAACGTAGAAACGAAAGATAAAATATTTGAAAATATTTTTATCTTCTTACGCCAAAGCAGTATACTTAACTTCTAACGCGTGTACATAAGTACACACACTTCTTTTTTATATGAGATATAGGTATGAACGACCAACGTAGAAGACGCCGCCACCATTTCAAGGTTCGTAAGGAGCGTAGGCCATTTCGAACGGGTGCGTGATAAGAGTTTTAAGTCTGTAAAATGGTGCGTTTGTTTACTATAAAGTCTAGTTCTGAGTGGATCTAGGTCGGTTTGTATCGTAAATCTACTAGTTTAGAAGTAAGAGTCCAGTTAGTCCAGGCCAGTTTGTTTAACCACAAAAAAAAGGTTGTAAAACTAAGACCACTTTTATTGCTACCCCAATACAACTGCCTTCTTCCATACCGACCTTAATAATCTGCAGAGATTCTAAGTAACTTGACCTCTATTATAGGTATGTTATATTGCATAGTCAAGGCTGTTTGTTTGATGAATATGAATGTTTTTCTAAATATTCATCAGTCAATTGAGTACCCATAACACAAGCGACTTACTTTGGGGCTAGATGGCGAGGTGTTTATTGTCTTAGTATACTTATTTATTTATTTTTAAAACCTAACATTTGTGTTTTCTACAATTTTAAATAATTTCGAGGTTCCATATTTGTTTTGCTACTATACGATTCGTCTGACCGGAACGGAATAACCGTTGGCTAAAGTAAGGTGTTCTAGATGATTATCTACCTTGTTTTCTTTATGTGCCAGTTAACCTTAATCTTCAGGTTAACCACTTACAAGTGGTGAGATGTGCTCTTCCACATCCAGATCCTCCCCCATATTTACAAAAAGTGCTTTGAAGTCTTGCAGTCACTTCAATTTTCAATAATCTAGGTTGTGAATTAAAGATGCGCTATAACTACATTAATCACAGCTATAAATATTTAAGGCTTCGTATCCATTAGGTAAATAGTTCGCAGCTTACTTTCTCTTCATGTACGATTCCGGCTGATTTGAAGCGAAGTTACAAGACAAACTTATCTATACCAGTTAGCGGAAATGAACGGAGATTGGAGTTTGCTGCATACAATTAACTGATCAGAGTCAGCTAGCTGGCAGCCAGCTGCAAACTATTTGTATAATGGATCAAAAGCCTAAGGAGTCCCCAAGTATAGTCCTCGCGCGTGTTTTCATAGCGGTCAACGATTTGTACGCGGACTACAGAACAAAGATAATTAAAATTCATGAGAAGTTTAGAATGGCCGTAGAGCTATAAAAGAGCGCTACAGCCCCAGCTTTAATAGCGTTGTTACTCTTATCGTTAAGTGATAATGAAGAAGTACCTTTTTGTTAAATTAATCTATGATTATTCCCGGTTACTTTTTAGCTATGAATACAGAAAAGTGCACGTTTTTAATGTTAGCTCGTATACATATATAGATTCTTGAGTTTGAACGTGTTGTTCTTTCCATAGGTAATGCCGATTATATTTGTAAGTATTATAATATTAATAAGTAGCAATGGAATTTTAGATTATTTTAATTAATAACTTTGTGATAATTGTCTTAATTGTGTGTACATATGTATTAACGTAATAAATGGTTATTTGTATTTAGCATATTCAATGGCCGTTTTATTTACCTACCTTCATTGGTTACTCTTTTTTTTTGTTATTACCATCTCACATTGTGATTTAACACTATTAAAGAAACAACCTGGTTAAAGCAATAATTTACACCCAAGCATTTTTATCGTTGAAGTAGTCCTTAATACTATAATAGAACTTTTCTATGAGCTTACGTTTAATACAAACTTTGAACTTTTTTAGAGAAATCTCCAAGATATCAACTGGTAGTTTATTGTAAAATTGTATACAATTTCCTTTGAATGAATCACTTATTTTATGTAGTCTATACTATTGCACTGTTTTATTTACCTACCTTCATTGGTTACTCTGAACAGGTAGGTTCCATAGTCAACAGAAATAAATTTACTCAACGGTGACGTTCAAAACACAAACATGTAAAAGCACTTCTTACCAATTTTGAAAGAGATGTTGCCTTTAAATAACGGTCCTAACCTGCAATATTCGTTGGGGGTAAAAATGGAGTCTTCCCTGGTTTTTTTCCTGACTGCAGCCTGCCGCGCACGGCACTCGTACTCTCTAAAATAAGCAACTACGAACCTTACCTAGTTACCATTTTCAGAAGTACTACTAAAAACCTACATATACTCTAGTTAAATGTAAATAAACAATATTAAAAAAAGTTTTGAATTTTCTTAAAAAATGCGAAGAATCTTTTTTCCCAATCTAATATTTTACAATATAGTAGCTTGTATCTACATAGTATACAAGCTACCCTAACTTTGGGGCTAGATGGCGTTGTGTGTATTGTCGTAGTATATTTATATTTATATATATATATTCTTCAGGATAGAATCTGCCTTCCGACTGGTGGTTGATTCACTACAAACAGACAGACTTGTCTTTTTAACAGTGCTTTTAATGTAGGCCTATGTGAAATAAATGAATTATACTTTACCTATTTATTTATTATTTATTTATGTGCGCATGTTATAAGTAATGTTTTTCAGTTATTAAAATATATTAACTCCTTTTTTATATATTGAAGAAAAATGTATGTTTTGAATTAAAATTAATAAGTAGTGATACTTGAAAAGTTACTCCATTAAAAAGAAAAATTAATTGAATCAGTGATAGCTTAGTGGTTGGGACTTTAGTCTTACTATCGGGAGGCCGAGTTCGAATGCTAAATTTTCTAAGTTTTGCGCGTTTTATGCAAATAAAATATCACTTGGTCCAACGGTGAAGGAGAACATTGTCCGGAAACGTGCCTTAGGGTTCTTTATAATCTTCTTAAATCAGCACTGAGCCAGCGTGGTGGTCTACGGCCTGAACTCTTCTCATGTTTGGAAAACCGGTAAAACGTTGATATGATGATGATGTATTATTCCATTAAAAAAGATTATAGACTAAGTAGTGTTATTTGCATAACCACGATAACGTATAAGGGAGCCCAGAACAAGTGGATTTGATTCATATTTTTTGGGGAAATATACAACAAAGCCTTAGAACAATTAAATATAAATTCATTTTATAGATGGTTTTGTGGCGCAGTGGTTTAACCCCCAAAGGAGTGGTAACTGGCGACGGAGTGCAATTGCTAAGTAGAAATAATGTACGATCGTATATATCTTAATAACAGTATTTTTACTAAGATTTTCGTTTTTGATGATGTAAGTATGCGAGTTGTCTGACGTAGAAAACTTGATACCCTGCAAAAGCTTAATCAGTAATTTGTATTGGAGCTACGATGCCACAGACACACGGACACACAAACGAGCAACCAGCATCATGCTGAACTAAGGCCTCATTGCCACGCCATCTTTAGTCTTCTTGTTTTACTAGTGAGCTGCACCATTTGGGACTAATGTGCAACTGTCACTGTCAAAACACGTGTGTTGTGTAGACACGCTCGAAGAAATCATGGATGTTGGGTTCCCAGTGTGCTGGAATCGCGGCCCCGCACTTTTAAAAGAGCCGCAGCGTTATTCGACCCCCAACGAGACAAAATACATCAATTAAGTCGCTGGGAGCTGCTGGAAGCAAGCGGCCCAGGACCGTGTATTTTGGAACTCTCTACTTTTTTTTTTAAATTTATTGTTCAAAATAAATGTAACAAATATTTTCCAACATAATTATCCATCCCCTTAGAAACTATGCGTTTATGGTGGGGATGGCGGGTTCGCAAGTATATATCTTTAAAAATATTCAACTACTCTAATCTATATGTAAATATAACATAATCTTAATGTAAATCATTTAGACAATCTTAATCGAACAGTGGCATTTTTTTTAAGTATTAGCTAAAAAATGTCTTTTACATTTCCTTAAAAATATATGTTCTTTTTCATTTATACATTGCAAAGCGGGTGGGAGATCTTCAAATATTTTGGTTAATATGTATTTATAATTCCTTCTTCCGTACACATTATGTGTTTTCGGTAGAATAAACTTTTTATAACTAGGCAGTTTCCGAAAATTACCATCTCGCTCTTTACGTCTAAGATGTTGTATATTCACAATTTCTTCCATGAGTACAGCTAATGTTACTTTGCTCTGCACTGTCAATAAATTACAATATGTTAATAATTCATGGCATTAATTTGAATATTTTAGTTTGATTTTTTTAGGTAGGTACTATGGTTTTTTAACATTTTTAGTTGTAAGTTGTATATTAAAGACCTATATCAAAGGGCGTCAATCGGTTGAAGTGAAGTGAAGGAATTATGTACTGATGCCGGAGCTGGACACTTTAAGGCTTTAGGTATGCACTTATGATTCTCTCCAGCATGCAATTACTCACCTAACCTAAAACAATGAAACCATTGGTAAAATGAAATTACATTACTGAATAACTTATAATATAAAAAAATTATTTCTTGGTTGGTAAAAATTGTGAGTTCTAACGAAAATAACGGAACCCTAATGAGTTCAAGCCGTCTTGTGCTAACTTTCCATAGACTTAGTCTTATCTTATCCTGTAAAAATGGTGCATGCCGGGGATCGTAATCGGGGGACCTAATCACTATCATTGCTATCACAGCTTTTTGTAATCTCAAGAAGCTGTGGTAGCCTACTTTTGTTAATTAAGTTTAAGTTAAGTAAGTTAGTATGATTGGCTATATTGGTTGAGGTGAAAGTATAGCCAAAATATTTAAATAAAAGTAAAGTAGGTATCGTGAATTGTCTATTTGATGTTCCCCAAGATTTATTTTTTCATTCGTAATAAATATATATACAGGGTTGAATAAAAAAATCCAAAAATTTCTGTATGGTGCTGAAATTACACTGTGCGAACCAAACTGCTGCGAGCGTGCGAGTGGTTCGCGCGCTGTTCCTGATGTTACATTACAGAGTAGAAACAAGTAGAGTATCTATATGAAACATGGAATGTTTAATATTTCACAAAGTATCGAGCTTAACAAAAATTCGTGGAACAAAAGTTGTCAGCTTTTATGAAAACAACTACAGGCCGATAGATTAGCTGGTATTTTTTATTTAATCTATACAGAGGTTGACTCACTGGCTTACTCTTGCCTCGGGTGTCGTACGAGGCGACTAAGGGGACAAGTATAAAACGGAGAACGGACAGCAGTGTCCTCTGTATTACCATCTCCTGCAATCACAACCCGTTTGCCCAACTGGGTGATTATGGGCAAAACCGCCCTGTTACAGGCTATTGATGATTATTGTAACTTGGTGTTATTGTAAAGGCGTCTAACCAAGTGGCGCGGCGTACAAACACTCGGATATTTAAAACTTTTGCCGTACCTAGGCAATGAACAAGCAGGGCACTGATTTGAATGATGACCACCTAAAAAGTTTTCACTATCTATAAAAAGACAATAACGTAAATTGGTTATAAAAAATACGCATCGTATTGAGAAACTCCTTTTTTTTCCGAAGTCTGTTAACAAAATAATCGCTTGAAAATCCTCACCGCGATGTAGTGGGTAAAAAGTGGGCGATGTCATCATCGCAATCATTTCGATACATCGAGTAGTGGCACTTCAGCGTTGATTTAGACCTCGCATTCCGGTGCTAACTAAAAAATACAAGTGGCGATTCAAGGAGCTGAGGTTCATCGTAACAATGCAGCGACACTCGCCAGTCTTGAAGACCCCACAATCTGGCTTATTTGTACGACGTAACCGTTCAAGCGTGGGCCAATTTATATTGGTGGCTACGTTAGTCAAGAGAGTCTGTCTTGTCAATGCGACGGATTCTTCAGTTGACGTCCACCACCCACCATCACCGATGCTATTCCAGGTTTCATGTTAATAAAAAGTGCCTACCTAATCAATATTTGAATAAATGTGCACGTAATGTTTTCATTGTGACTGGATTATATTTATAGGTACCTACCAATTAAAATTCGAGAGAGGTTGAAAAATTCTATGTGGATTATTCTTACATCTAATGTCTTCCATGTAGCTACGATTCGGAGAATAGCTGGGTAACTGTATTTGGTGAATTTTAAAACTATAAGTTTGGTTTATTAGTTTGATATTGTTGAGTCAAGATTACAAGAGGTCATAACGTCATATTATTAGATGCGGTATTTTATTTTTCCGTGTTATTATAGTCAGTAACAATTTCCTGTAACTACTAGTCTTACGGAGTCGAGATGCAAGGATGCGAGGAGCAAAGTAACGTCAAATGCCTAATTTTCACAACTAATTGTCACAATTACACATCAAGATTCAACACTCCATTTTGCACTTTCATTCCTATCCCTGCGTTATTCGATCGTCTTTATATTTACTTATAGAATATATAAAATTATCATAACACTACGTAGTATAATATTACATAACAACTAAGAATATAAACTTCTCAGAACGAATTAATCTTTAGAAGTACCTACCTAGTGGATCTACATCACCTACGTGACGGTTGAAAGGGTCGGATAAAAGCATTGAGCTGAGATAAGCAGCTTTATGGTTCCGTACTCAAAAGTGTATTATTTTACTTGCAGTTCCATCAAGTCTGCTATTTGTCTCTATATATTTATTGTCATACTTGTACATGTATACGTACTTGCAAGTCGAAATTACAGCATTAACAGTAAACTTTGGCCGATTTCAGATATTGTAAAGTATCTCTGTGGTAAATGTGATGATAACTACCTAGTTTGTTTTTTTAAATAACCCTATTGGATTTGAAGCAGGCGTTACTTTGCGGAATACTATGATATACAATGAAAATTAAATTTTATTTTACAATGCTCCGCGAAAAGCAGGTGAATCTGTACGGTGAAATTTATCATTTCTTCAATCTTTATACTCCAAACCAAACAGAACTTCGCCAATGTACTCTCAATGAGATATGAATGTATGTGTTATTTTTATGTATGAAGCATAGCAAGTTTAGCTTATCTTTCATTACATGTAAAAAGCACAGGCTTTAAACTTTATAAACAGTTTACTACGGAACTACGGAACTCTACTGGCACTGAACTCTGATATATTACAATTTTCAGGTGGTCAACTATAATCTAATTTATACGTTTTTTTGCAGAAAGGCACTGTGGATGTTAAGCATCGCTTTCGTATTTGAAGGTAAAGGGTGCTTACTTTGGCAGAGCTCTCTGCATAGGTCAATGAACTGGCGGCGCGGCGCTACGTTTATTGTTTTTCTGCAACTCTGTTGATATTGGCACACACGCTATTTGTTTTAATGGTAAGTCTCAGGTAGCTATGATTATGTTTCAATTCATAGTTTGTACCACGTGTTCATAGCTCCATGTGTATCTATTAAAGTACCTACTACAGGTAGCTGTAGTATTTTTATTCAAACGATAGATATACAAGGGTGGACATAGGTCATTGGTTATGATGATTTCTTTCATTACATCTATCTATCTAGTGGGGGAGTCTATCAACACTCCGCTCTCCAGTGCGGCTTCGACGTCAACCCCAGCACTATGGAGTCCATCGGTCAACCTTGCAACATGCCACGTCCATTAAATAATAAATAAAATAAATATACTACGACAATACACACATCGCCCTTTAGCCCCAATTTAAGCGTAACTTGTGTTATGGGTACTAAGAAGACTGATGAATATTTTTATATATAATATACATAAATACTTAGAATATACATATAGCCACATAGTCCATTGCCACATTAACTTCTCAACATGCTTATTTTCTCAGCTGGCTTATTGAAAAAAGGGCCTCGTAGCCTACAGTCGATCAATAACATATATTATATAACAATTTTTTCATTCAAGTTAAATTTATTTCAAACTCAAGCCCAGTGAGCTAATTAATAAGTAACATATTAAATGCCCTACCATGATGTTTCACGTTTAAAATACCCTTTTTTAGAAATTAGGTTAGTACCAATTTCTTTGACAGATATTGTCTGTAAAAAGCTTTTTAGTGAATTGTTGGAATGCAGCCATTACTTTGCACATTTCCGAAATAAACAATGAACATATTCCATTCGAGATAGCTTCTATCTCCTGAGGATTCAGAGTGAAACGTAAGTAGACTCTCTATGCAAGTTCCCCCCCACCTCCTAGATCATGTTGGACGATCTGCATTATGTGTTGTATAAAGATTTAAGAAATTAAAAATTGGACGACAGATTTCATGGGTTTTCGCGGATTGTAGCAAATTTAAGTTTAATGTTTATTAATATATAGTGATAAACTTACTATGTTACATGTGCAACGATATTATTTGAGCTGATGTTCAGAAGGAGAATCTTCGTGAATTATTTCAACTACCAGTTCTAGAATAAAAACTTCCAAATTTTGACTTCCCACTATGATTTTTACACACAAATAGAAATACGGACGACTTGGTAAGAAACTAAAAGAAATAAAAATCGTTACACCACTCACAGTTTTCAGCCGACGGCCAAAGGTGTGTCTACACTCGTGAGCTTTCATCTTCGGCTTGCGTCTCTTGCGATTTATATGGAATCGAAACAGTAGTGTAACTAAACGGTGTTCTTTCGATTCCATAAAAATTGCAAGAGACGCAAGCCGAAGATGAAAGCTCACGAGTGTAGTTAACTTCCACGCGATAGAATGCTAGAAAGTCTCACACGTGGCCCGCAGACAATAACATAGAATATGGCGGTAATACGTGCCTAATGTTACTCATAAGAAATATAATAATATATATTAGATGAGGAATGTGACTGTTAAAGATTCAAAAAAACGGCAACATTGTGGGCATACCCATAAGCTTTTATTAAATTGCATAAGGTGTTTTCCACATAAATCCACGCTTGCTTTATGCGGCCCTATTTCTGGCAAACCAAATTTGCCTCCTTAGGAGAAAAATTATCAAACACCCTTTCTTAGCGGATGCCTACGTTATAATACCTATTTGTTTGTCAAATTTCAGCCCAATCCGTCTATTCAGATATAAGCTTATGTAAACCTCGTCATTTTAATTATCACAATCAACCCATTACCAGTCAACTACAGACCACTGGTTTTCTCTTAGAATAAGAAGGGTTAAGGCCGTAGTCCTTTAAGTTGGCCATTTGTTGATAAATACTTTACACGCCTTTCTGAATGTTATTAAAAACTCTTAGACTTGCACATTTTATCGTGATGTTTATCACTCGGTAAGCGATATTTAATGCCTTAAAACGCACATAGCTCCGAAAAGTTAGAGTTGTGATGCGGGGATTAATTATTAGGATAGATACCTATGGCACAACGACAAGTGACGGGCGAAAAAGCTATGCTAGAAGATTTTCTACAAAATCAAAAATGAGTCGGAAACGAAGCACGGAGGACCGATGAACGGTCAATATTTTACCGGGTTACTTTTATGGTAAAATGTGACAATGTGACCTTATAACATCCATAAAATAATTCTGACATTATCTTGGATATCACGCGAAGCGCTCTCCATCTAAACGCACCCTAACCGCACACGAGCGCCACGCTTTGGTTTACGACAATGTTGATGATTATATATTTTTTCCACCATAAACATCTTGTAAGTAGGATAACCACCCGAAATTTATTGGAAAATACTAATTCACTTTTATTTGCATTTTGTTTTTAAGCTTGAATAAACTTCAAAGTGTATACCTAATAAAATGGTAGAATAAAATTGAATTGTACATAAAAGTGTTGCAAGCTTCACAAGTCTGGTGCGTGGATCAATTTTATATATTTTCTGGTATAAAAATAATAAAACATAAAAGTGTCTATCGCAACGATATTTATTTAAGTAAGTACCCACCTACTTAGTTACGTTATTAATAAGATGTTTGTAAAGTTATAGTTTAGCGGTTAAGAGTAGCTCATTTTCATAGTCAAATAATGTAGTTCAAATAATAATGCCTATATTCTAAAGCAGTAACTGAAGAGATTGTAGCTATCTTAAATCCCCGTGATGGATGTTCCTACCGATGCAGTCTAATATAGGCCTTAATAAACGATTTAAATAATTAACGTGTGTTGGTTGAATAGGGCATATTTGAAACTCCATAAAAACTAAATCAGTAGGTACCTACATTGTGTTTTTTTTTGTTACAACTTTTTATTTAAATATCAAGGAAGAAACTTTCTGTAGTTTAACTCAGAAGTTGCATAAAGACAGTGAGTCCTTATTTTGTCACCCGTCATAAACGATTAGCAAAAATAAAGGAATCAGTGAGAGTTCAGGTATTCGAATCAGGGCCTTGTGAACCGTATTCGAACTTGCTCACTACTTGGCCAACGAAACAGTCACGAGACATAAGAGGCAGTCGCTCAGATAATGAAACTAACATAAAAATGCAATCTACAAATCATTTTTCTGACACGCGAAAAAAGAGAAGAAAACGTAATACCAGAATGAGTCAGACGGCTTTTCTTAGAGGATCGAAGGTCAACAACCATCTCATCTGTATGGATTATCTCAGTCTTAACGCGATAATTTAATCCTTTGTTTATCCAATGCCTCTAATAGTCTTCGCGAGCCGGAATGGAAAGCATGTGAACGCAGTCATGTATCATACGTATAAGAAAATAAGCCAGTGAGTGAATTACGAGCATACGAGCGACGGTGCAGTGACGAGCTACAATATTTAAGGTAAGACTTTAGTCTCCATTAACAAATAAATCATCCTTTTTTAAAAACGGACGTTAAAAGATGTGCAAACATTCACCTACTTAGAGTTTACACTTTCTTAATAGTTAGGCAATAAAATATTCGTTGACATGACATTTAATGAGTTAAGACTTTGTGTTTGAAACGCTTTACATTTTATTATTGTAATATCCAGAAGTAATATTTAGAACTTTTGTTTAGATTTTAAGTCTATGTCACGACTAGCACGACTATGGGCAGGAGACAATTATATCCCCGGGGAAAGGATAAAAAATTATCATCTCCCACAGCTTTATCAACTTTCAGAGCATTGGCGCACTAGTGGAAATAATATCCAAATAGTATATGGGTAATATTAAACGGCGGTAAAGATCTTCTAACCTCTGTTCCCGTGCTTTAGCAAGTGGACTCGTTAATTATATCAGTTGTTAGGGGAAATTATCGGGGGATATAATTTTTGTGCCCTACTGGATAACAGATTGATTCCCCATTGTAGTAAAATATTATTTCAGTGAGTCAGTGATTAGAATAAGTTATTTTGAAAGAAAGATATAAGGAATAAAAAGTTTTAACAGGCCGATACATATACTTATCTTTATATATATATTTCTTGTGTGCGTGTGTATGTCATTGAACTCCTAGACGGCTGGACCGATTTGAATGAATTTTTCGGTATGCGTTTGGGTGGCACCCTGCATGGTTTAGTTTCACAAATCAGCCCGACAGATGGCGCTGGGGTCAGCTAGTTTTTATATATATTATTCAGTACCACGACACTGACCAAATAATAGTCGCCCACTCAGCACTAGCTGCAGTTTTCAGTGATCGCCTAACGATGAGTGAGATCACGGACGTAACAACTTAAAATCTAGAAGAACTATACAAATTCACTATTAGGTATACTATAACTACTACTACCTTGCTTGTAACTACTTACAACTTTATTATAAACTAGATATGCCCTGCGGTTCCGCCCACGTTAAATATGCGACGATAGCATACTGCTACATCGTCTACACCTTCCTCAATAAATAAGATAACAAACGTAAAGTTTTTTCAATCATAGTGGAAGTACCAATGTACAAACCTATGATACTGTAACAGGTACAGGTAGGTTCACGAATAATATCTGCCTGCTCTTGTTCTTGGAGCTTTAATCACCCACTATTTGAAAACTGTAATCACGTAGTCATTGCCAATCACATATACCCTAGCCAGTACCTACTCCCGTTTCGCCTTATTTGAAATACCTCGTAAAGTGGGGCTTAACAGTTGCACTACATACTATTCTATAGCACTGGGTAAGCAACTTTGACCCAAGTCAGTACATGGATGGGTGCCCGTCTATGGCAGTTTGGAAGATAATTTAGTAACCATCAGTCTCAGCACCTATCACTTACAAATAATAGTAATCGTTAAAGATTGGAATCAAATTGCATTTTTAGTTGATTTGTATGCTAAAGGTTAACTAAGAAAATTTCTAACATATTTTATTTAGTCCTAGCACATAAGTCCTCATAAATATGGCAAAACTTGATTTATTCAGTATCGTTAAGTCTTAAGTGAGGGGTTTGCTGCTTTGCGTTGAGGGGTTATGTCCTATATCTCCAATCACATTCATCAGATTTACACAAAATTTGGGAAAAACTTAACTTACAGTAAGTATAACACATCCAGTAGAAAAGGCGTTATTAAAATCAGTTAACATTTGACTCAGTTATGGTGTAAAATCGTGACACTGACACGACACTTTCATCCACTCTCCCACAGGAACTAAGCTGAATTTCGGCATAAAAGTATCCTATGTCTTATCGTGTCGTGTATCGTATTGTGCAAAGTTTCATTTGAGTTCATTGAGTAGTCTCAGCGTGATACGTGACCAGATACAGACATACAGACACGAATGAAAAAAATACAGTTTTGAGTTCAGTATCGATTGTAGAGTGCCCTCCAAAAATATTTTTTTTTTAATATCTTGAATGTACAGAATTCGATCCGTTACAGTTTTATTATAAGTATAAATTTAACATATTTACAAGAACCTATCTAGACTGACATGAAAACACATAGAAACATGTTAAAACATGTCACCTTAGAATACTAGGTAGATTTTAGTAGTAATAGAGCTAAAAAAACATGAAACATTCGAAAACGTTTTAGAGAACCAACTTCCGATCGGGGTATTGTGCGAGCTGTAAGTAGGTACCTACGTAGATACCTACATTTACGAATTTTGTATAACCATATCTAAAACCTGAGCTAAAACACACGCTCTATATATAAGTTCGTACCTATTAACAACATCATCATTGAAACAATGAATATTGGAATATTATATTGATTAATTTTACTAAGAGATTATCTGTTTCCCCACGCAAGTATTTTTATAATTTTAGGTCACTCATAATTTCCTGTTACTAACAAATAGCATTTTCAATGACAGTTGGAGCAGAAAGTATAATTTGTACCTACATCACGATTCACGCCAGCCATTTCAATACAATTCTGATAAGTGAACACTTCAAGTCATTATTTTGACATGCGAAACAGGATACAGAACCCCTGGAAATTAGAGCGTCAAAACGGGCCCCACGCCCTTTCTCCCCTCCCCAATACGCCCCAGTCTGTCACAACTGTCATTCAAACCCTTATTGACTGCTAGTTGCCGTCAAATCATATTTACCCCAACCTCGCCCTTGTTAAATAAACGCAGAATAAAACTGAAAAGATCCAAGAATTTAATTGCGATTGGAATATTTTCAGAATTAACTCGAGGTAAAAGTTTTTCATCATGACAAATTAGGTAACTTAAGAAATGTTCGTATAATTTTGTGCAAGGCAGACTTCAGGTATATTTAGTATCTTCTTAATCAATTAGCAGATAGCATTTAAGGTGTCGCAAAGTAAAGTTGAATTTATGTATACATTTGTAATTACATTACAATAACATAGGTATTGTATTAAAATAGTTACATATCTTAAAAATCGTTTTGTAGTTTTCAATATTTTTTTCTCAAAATACTTTATTTACTACACTATTTTAGTTGAGTCATATTTAAGTAACGGAAGATGTCATATTAAACCTATCTTCTGAATTTGTAAGATTCTATTAATTAAACCTGTAGCATAAAACTTCATCATCATTTTGGTCGTAACCCTTAAATCCTCAGTCACTTGTTGTGCTGTCAGCTAGTCATAAAGTATCCGTGAATAATAAATTATCACTCAAGAATTAGGAGCCTATTTTGTGCTAGTGAAAAAGACAATTTTTCGTATATTTAATATTTCGTTAATATTGAATCTTATGATTAAACCATAAATCATCTGCTTTTCATTGGTTCATAGTCACTGAGAATATGCTTGCCAAATATGGAATCCGTCGTATAACGTATCCAGTTTATATAAATAAAATCCAAAGTAAATTAAAGTAAATTTATCAGATTTCTTTAACACAAATTTCACCTTCCTAAAAGATCTTATGATAAAGCATGTAAGCTACACCCTGTGCTTTTTGTATTCGTAGAAAGATTGCCAACGTTTGTTTTTTACTTACCTTTAACTAAAGCTAAGAACAGATTTAAGTATTTTATTATTCGTGCTTCTCGCCTTCTAAATTCTGTTTATAACAAGCCTGACTTTGACTTGTTTTATGGTATAGAGACTTCCACAGTTTTTCTGGGCGTGACCTTGGATAATAAGCTACAGTGGGGTGCCCATATAGATTCACTAGCGGGTAAACTAAGCTCGGCTGCCTACGCAGTCAGAAAAATTAGACAGATTACTGACGTTGAAATAGCTAGGCTTGTTTATTTTGCGTACTTTCATAGTGTTATGTTCTATGGAATCTTGTTACGGGGCAAAGCAGCTGATATCGAAACTATATTTATATTGCAGAAAAGAGCTGTACGGTCAATATATAAACTTAAATCACGCGAATCCCTCCGTGAGTATAGTTTAAAGAAATAGGCATACTTACTGTAGCTTCACAATATATTTATAACAATATAGTATTTGTAAGACAACATATTAGTCTTTATAAACAAAAAGTGGACATAAACAGTCGACTTAAGAAATGGTCATAAATTAGTGTCATCTGCATATCGTCTGCAAAAGGTACAGAAGTCATTTGTGGGATTGAGTATACGCTTTTATAATATGATTCCTAAGGTAATTTTGGACCTGCCAATGCATACGTTTAAGGAATTTGGTAAAACACATTTATTACAGCGAGGTTACCATACAATTAATGAATTTCTTAATGGAAAGGTTGCTTGGAAGCATCCGGCTCCGCTTTCAGCTCTCACAAGATAGAAAAATGAATGGTAAAATGTAAATTGTTGATGTTGGAAAAGAGCAACTGCTGAGTTTCTTGCCGGCTTCTTCTCGGTAGAAATCTTCCGAACCGGTGGTAGAGTCAATACAAACTGACAGACTTGACGTTTCAAAAGTGCTTATATTAGGCCTACTTGAAATAAATGAATTTTGAATTGAATTTTTGAATTTTGAATTGAATTTGGTAATATGAATAGTGTACGTCACTAAACTAAACTATCAGGTAAACTGTTGCATGTGAAGTATACTTAACTTTTAGACATACATAGTTTGCTGCATTTCTTCTGGGTTATACCTTACAAAGTACCCTTGTAGATATTGAATTTATCTCATTGGGTTTGTATATTTTTATTTCTCATTAGTTTTAACGTTACCAATCTATAAAATATTATTTTATAAATTATGTTTTTTTGTATTTGGAGCTGTTGGATTTCTAATTTGAAAAAAATCCAACTGATAACTATCACTGAAAAAACATAAATACTAGTATGACTTCTACAAGAATTAGATTTTTGGTAAAAAAAGGTCTCGTTTAAAAAACACGATTATGTTTTTGGGATTGGTTTTCTTGTACCTTAAACTTAAAAAACCTAAGGCTACATAAATAATTAAGTGAAAAATACCGACCGAAATATATCCACCAAATATTGAAATATAATACTTTGTTGCTTTAAACTTTAGTTTCTCCCAGTTTTACAAAGCTAAATTGCTTTCATCAAAGGAATAAGTAGGTATCTGTTCTTGTTATTGTTGTTGTTAGAAACAGAACCCTAAATAGGTACCTATCGGTCCGAGTACCTAACTTCTATGTTGACTTATCTACCTCAAGAATACCAAAACTTGGATTGCAAATTATGAATTTGAATTTATGATTTTTGAACTTTTCATTAGTTAAGGCTAATAAAAATGTATTTGCCTCCATGATCTAACATGTTGTATCTCGATTATATTACCAGGTCCTGTGTTTGATTCCTTTAAGTAAATATTGTTAGGTATTGGAGCTTTCTGTAACCATACCGAAATTTATTGGAAAACACTTATTCACTTTTATTTCCATTTTGTTTCTAAGGTCGTTTGAATTAACTTTATTGATTTGTACATAAAAGTGTTGTAAATAACAACTCTTGCATAGATAAATTTTACATATTGTCTAGTATAAAATAATAAAAAGAATGTATAAAATAGGTCAAGAGAATACACTCGAAATAAATAATTAATAAGAAAGGAGGCAATTATAAAAATAAAAAAACTAAGTAGAATTTAGAATAAGGCACTCTCCAGACAAGTAGAAAGTTCCAATGGTAACTATGATTGTCAAACCAAGAGAATCATGCTAAAGAACAATTTCTTTGCTACAGATTATTATAAAAGTCTTTGAAAAGTACTGCCCCGCAGGTTTACCTACTTTACATAGCACCAATACTATTCAGTATGGTTCAAGAGAGATTTACTTTACAATGGATCAGGTATATACAAACATGATTGAAAGCTAATGAAGTTTAGAAGAAAAAAACAGTATATTTAGCAATATTTCTTGATGTAGCCAAGGCTTTGATAAAGTTTGGCATGAAGTTACTTAGTAAAAACGTAGTAAGTAGTACTGTACGTAGTATGTAGTAATGCCTCTATATTTCTCAGATAAAATAGAATTATATATATCTGATAAAGAATTAAGGGTAAGGCAAGTGAATTTTCCAAAGAAATGGAGGAAATAAAAGCTGGAGCACCTCAGGGAAGTGTCTAAGGGCTTACCTTATACCTTTTATATTAGCCACGTGGTACAAACTATTTATACTTTCGTGACTTTTGTTGATTGCGGGCTCATGCATGCATATTTACATTATAGAGAAGCATGAAGCTGTTATCGAGTGCCAATGTGGATTTCATCATTATTGTTCAGCTGGTGACGTTTTACTTTTATCACAACCACCGTAAAGCGGAAGCAAAGGAGATAAGTAAGGAAAAGGCTCTAAAAGTTAGCGTGGATATCAAAGAACTTTGACCTGGTATAGAATAAGGTATTTCTTTCAAAGCTTCAATCGTCACAGACTATTCCGTAACGGCGCAAAATTAAGGAATAGTATGTTAGGATATAAGCTCGCAGTCACCGTTTTTCGCTATAAACTCTGAGCAGGCGTTCCACAGGGCTCATTGATGCCACCCACACTGTTCGTTCTGGATATCAACGGAATGTTCCATAGTAAAAGCTATCCAGATTGGTGACGCCCTCTATAAAGAGCACGCACAACTCTCTCTCTCTCTCAGCTGGAGAGCAGAAGGAAAATTGAGTCTGAATTGAAGGTTCCTTCGATCAAATGACTGAATGTCTGAACTTTTGACCTATTGATTCAATATTTTACTCTTCAAAGACGCAAGTGTTCGTGGTTTGCACATCACCGCAATCCAAAAATACTCTCCAGCTTACTTCTTATTACATTAGGATCCTCGGTATCAACATCTTGAACGAACTCTCGTTCTACGCAAATTTGGAAAGAAAAGTTAACTAGCTTATAAAAGCTATAAGAGCTCAATAGCGCCGAACGTTACCTGGCACTAAACCATGTACATTCCAGCTCTATAAAGCACAAGTTAGACCTCACATGGAGTACATCTCACTTCTATGGGCTGGGGAATCTTTGCCAACTCCTTTCATTTGATCAGATACAAAAGCGGGTTGACAATCTCAATTCGATTTGCACTTCAGAGTCCCTAAAGAACCGAAGAGATAAAAGCTCCCTTTATGTGTTTTACTGAAAATCCTTAATAAAGAAGAGTGATCCGAAGAGTTGTTTGCATTCATGCCGCCACCTTCCCGGTTACCTGACCGTACCTCACACTGAAGCCACAAATTCCATTCTCACCATCTGGATGCTTGGTATTCTTCTACTACTCTTAATACTAGATCATTTAATCCGCACCTGATGCTATAGATGTTTCTGGGCGGCAGTGATCATTTAAAACCAGTAGCCTCAGTACAAGATTTGGTGCTCGTAATCGAGTAGTCGTTTTCGCGTAATAAACTCTGTAGCATCAAAGTAAAGTGGACAAAATGTCAAACTTTTAAGAGTCGTTAATCTTGAACGCACCTTTTCGTTTTACTAACGGTCTGTCAGAAGTTCGAGCTAAAGAACTGTAGGCAAATATGAGCGTCAAATTCCATAAGATAAATAGATTTTGCTTGACAGAATGTTACGCTGGAAAGCCCATGTCAGGAAAAAGAGAAAGTTAAGAAGATAACTTGAACAAAAAAATACTAGCTCATTTCTAAAATCTCCTCGATTTCAATATAAAATAAGATGCTCTTATACGATGATCTCTTAAAAGACATTGTAGACATATGGTAGGTATACAATTATGCGGATTGACCAAATAAAGCTTTATTAATATTGCAATGATTTCCAAATAAAGTACTCAGATGAATCGATAATGTTCCATGTGTGTGTGTAAGGATATTAAATAGAATGTGCAAACACAGTTATTAAAGTACTCAGATGAATCGATAATGTTCTATGTGTGTGTGAAAGGATATTAAATAGAATGTTCAAACACAGTTTTTAAAGTACTCAGATGAATCGATAATGTTCTATGTGTGTGTGTAAGGATATTAAATAGAATGTGCAAACACAGTTATTAAAACATTTGCCGAAGCCCATGAGCTTCATCATCAAGTAAACATCGACTCAAGTCATCCTCAGCGATGTATTTTGAGCGAGTGTAGTTAAAATTTAGTGCTAATGTAATCAAGATCACAAGAACTAAGACACGTCTCCCATATTACGAAAACTTAAGATAAGTTCAAGTTTAAAATAACGTTACGTATTAGTAACAAGGTAAGATTGTAAATAAAATAAGGTACGCACTACAATACTTAGAACTTTGAAGTTACATTATCTTGTATATTTTTCGTCTGGGAGAGCATCATTTCAGAATTTTCGGCCGCGGCTAGTCACCACCCAACCAAAATCATGCCGCAAAGCAATTTAGCGTTCCGGTACAATGTCGCGTAGAAACAAATTAGGTGTATGGGTTTAATATAACTGCCATACCTGTAACCGGTAAGGCCGTTACCATCTTACTACCATGCAGAGGAAAAAAAATGTACATACGACATAGATCAGTTTTATAAAGTAATATCCAACTAAATTTATTTAACCGTAAAAGAAACTCTTTCACTCACCCGTGAAAAGTTTCAAGCCAGTTTAAGTTTCACGATAGATTAAAACTTTAAAAGCTTATTGGTGGAAATCCGAGAAACTACGCTACCACCCGCAGCCGATTCGAAAAAGCAATTTGATTTGACGGTTATCTCACCTCCTACGTTTATATTGAAACTTAGATAAATATTTACTTTATCGAGTCTAATTTGGCACGGTACCGGCCACCGTACTGTGGATGCCTTCCTTTTGGCCGATGATTGCTATAAGATGTAAAACAAATGGCATTCCGATTGGCGTTTAGGATTCTTTTTTTGTGTTGTAGTAATATAAAAGTGTTTATAATTTTTTTATAATAACGTTTTTCGCTTTTTAAGCTTCTGAGTTGACAGGGCAATTTTTCTTATAAAAGGGCATATATTTCCAATTGAGGAAAATATCAAGAGCAATACAGCAATCTTATAAAATATTATAAAAACAATTTTCCTTTGTAATTCTATCCTCGGCAAACTGCTGGGCACAGGTTCTTCTCTTCGAGGTTTAGAGCGTATAGACTCAGGCATAGGTACAAGTTAGCCGTGGTCAAGATTATGGCAGGCAGTGACAGGTCTTCGGAGGCGATGGACTCCTTCAGCGAGCCAGTAATGCCACAGATGAAGGTGGCCGGAGCGGTTGAGAGAGAACGACGAGGAATCTCAATCGATATGTTAAAGGAGGATCGGGCGCAGGCGTCTTGCTCACGAGCGCCGCCTGCTCCGTTGATGGGGACCTCCGGGCGATAGATTCGTCGAATCCTTCACCCGTAGGAGATAGGTCCTCGGGTTGGGAGGCGCCCTCTGTGTACCGGGTGCGCCTTCGGCGATTGTAGGCGCATTTTATTGTTTCTCAGAGGAGGGTCTGAACGGCAACCGCCGCTAGCCGGGTCGCGGATGTGTGCGTAAGCGTTCCCGTTGCCCAGCCATGAGACGACTGGTTGGATCACCATGGAGTTTTAGTCGGTACGAGTCCCACACACCACCTTGCTTCCCCGTAGTGCGGTGGTATTCATGAGGATTTCCCCAAGTGAAAAAAAAAAGTATTGGTACGAGTTGCTTCTATACCTACGCTTCTAAACTAATTCAATGTGCGTAAGCTTGACTTTACTTACAATTTTATAGCAAAGGTCATATAATATTAATATTACAATGTATATGTTCACATCTTCTGCTAAGCAGCATTATTGCAATGCTGGGTTCCGGTCTGCAGGGCGTGGTTACCGGTGTAATTACAGGCAGTAATTACAGGCAAATGAGCCTTGTAGGACACAGGGCACAACTCAGGTTGATGGACACGGGCGGCTCGTTGCGGGACGTGTCCCCTGCATGCCCTGCGAAGTGTTGCTCTGCTTATAATCGATGGTTTTACACTTATCGTCTGGTTAGACATCTGCTGGGCCCGTCGACTATTATCTATCATAAAAAAATGTTTACTTTATTCGTGGATATACCTACCTAGGTATTAGACATCAGATATAAGTTATAACTTATACAACAGCCGACCACCGTCGCGTCAATCGCCGGGTCTGATTCTCGCGTCGGGTATCGCCGCACACGTTTTCGTTTAGTTTTAGTTTACGTTTTACTACTAAGCACTTGTTAAGTAAATAAATAAAGCCGTTTTAAAATAAACTATTCTATTAATCCTTGACTTAGTAACGTTAACGCAACCGTGAGATCTTCACGACATTGGTTTTATAATATTTTATACTAGGAATGGGATAGAAATGTAAACCAGGCACTTAATATATTTTTTTAAGCTTTGTTTTTTCTTTTTACAAGAATTATTTTTTGTTGGTTTCTGAATTTTAATGTACTATGAAACGATTTGAACAACGTAGGGAATGTAATATTTTGTATTACTTATTTATTTGCTATTATTTTTTTATTATTTGCAAAAGGTACAGAAGTCATTTGTTGGATTGAGTATACTTAAAGCGTATACTTACTCGTAAAATGATTCCTAAGGTAATTTTGGACCTACCAATGCATAAGTTTATTACTACTATACTATTGAAAAATTTCTTAATAACAAGGTTGCTTGGAAGCATCCGGCCTCACTCTCACAAGATAGAAAAATGAATGTTAAAATGTAAAATATAAATTGTTGAAGTTGGAACAGAGCAACTGCTGAGTTTCTTGCCGGCTTCTTCTCGGTAGAATCTGCTTTCCGAACCGGTGGTAGAGTCACTACAAAAGACAGACTTGTCGTTTCAAAAGTGCTTAAGCATTCGGTCTACTGGAAATAAATAAATTTAGAATTTTAAATTTTAGAAAGTTACCATTTATAATATAAAAAGAAATTTAAATTGTTGTCTGTTATATAAATCTATAATGTGTAAATCTCCAATATTTTTAAGCCCAAAAAAATCAATCGCCTTGAGATTAAATGGTTCAAACAGACGCTGACGAAGTCTTGTCTAGTTTATTTTAAATTGTTAATATATTATAATGAATAAACCGTAATAATTAGGAAATTCTGTTTACGAAAAGAAATAAATAATAAATAGGATTAATACTTCATTGAATTAAAATTTCAAACTAGGAATTACTATAATTAAGCCATTTGAATGTGTTTCCTAACATACTCCTTCCCATGTAAAAATCCCAAGAAGCATTTTTTATGAAGCATTGTGCCTTTTTCTTTTACAATTGACATGAGAATTTGTGTTGCATTGTTGTAAATGTCTAAGTAAGATGGTCAAATGGAGGGAAATGGACCGAAACGATAAAGATTGATTTGATTTTTCTTTATCGTTTTATATAAGGTTGGTAGGTTAACCAAGTTTCTAATTTGTATACTAAATGGTTGAAACGAATACTTTTACTGTTCTCCATTGAAGACTTTCTGTATTCTATCATTAATAAATATTTTTAAGCGTGTGTATAACGGACTTATTGGTAGAATGTACCTTTTATGGATGGCGATGAGGATTATCAGTAGGTACTTTTCTCCATTACCGCGTAAAACAAACAATAAACCCAAACATTAATGGATATGTGAACGGGACACGTGCGAAGCCTGAGTGAGTGAGCTAGTTTCAAAAAATTTCACACCGCATCGGCAAAAGGAAATTGACTCGACGATGTATTGTGTGAATAGATTTATACTTCCCTGCCAATAAATCTGGGTAGAACGTTAGTCTTGCGCAATAAATTGATTTTAATAACGATTCATTCATCGAATCCGAGCCAAGCGGCACAATTAGGTGATTCCCGAGAACAGTCACGTTCGACTACGGCCGCCTGCGAACTGTCATTACAAAAATAGTGGCCCCAGAAAGGGTAGGCCAAGACACGGGCCATATGGACCCAGCCATGCCGCTAGTTATTTTAATTTCTCGCTCCTCGTCGAACCACTCCGCGGTTTACTGATTCAGGATTGTGTAATGGAGGGAAGTTTCCTCGTGTTTGATTATGACCGTTTGGGTATAGAATTATGACGGAGCTGTTGCCCCTAACTTCGTGCATTTGTTTCAGTTCTTTAAAAATTCCGTACGAATATTTTGTAAATTTGTGACAAAATTTCATGGACAAGCATATAATACATTTTGGATCTAAAATAGCAATAGTTAATAAGATAAGATAAGACTATGCAGGGATGCAATCTATAACTATACAATAATTAGCTATGCAAAATTTCGTCATATATTATAAATATAGTGTCATAACAAATGTTTAACATTTCGCGATGATACGAGTATGTGCAACGGTTGGGAAAAACATAGAAAGCAAACAAACATACGGACACAATATGATTAGCATGGATGGTATTTGTGCTATAAAGTCAGTGATGACATCACCGAATAAAAAGGCAGTACTTTTCATTTTATTAAAATCTAGGAAACGTCAAATTAAAATGGGTAGATAAGTGGTAAAATGTTTTCATTGAACTAAATTCGGAAAAACAACTTATACCTTCCTACATTTTTAAATTACTAACTGGAATTTTTTGTTTATCATCATAAAATATTTTTTTGCCCTATTTAGACGAACGTGGGGTAATGTATATAGCATTCCATGTCGGCGAAGTTCCTATGAATAGATTTTCAATGGTAAAGTCGTTCCTGAATGAAAAGTTAAAGAATAAGCATTCTAATTTATATTATTAAAAGTACAATTAATAAATATTGGTTAACCTTTTCTTTACCGCGACCAAAAATACTATCGGGTTGAAAGGTGACAAAACTACACGAAACTATAAAATGTTATACTATATGTAACAATAAATCTTTACTTCAACATGTACACAAATTAGACAAGCGTGACAAATAGACGCGGCAAAAATAGAAACGCTGACAGTGAAACAAACGTCGATCAGCTCCGAGCTAATGGTTTCACATTCCATTTTTCATGTTAATTTAAAAATAGAGCTACGTCTTACATTTACAAGCGAAAGCTCGTGTCTTTCTCGGGTAATATTGAAAATAAAGGGCCATAAGGTGAAAGCAGTCAAAAAAATTAAACATAGATTTTGAAATCATCGTCATCTGCATCTTCAACTAAATAACACATACCTAGTAAGGCTTTTCACTACGAAGCCGTTTTGGTAGAACAATTGGTGTGAGCCGAGAAATGAACCCTTACTGGCCTCAGTACCTTACTGAGTAACTAAGTACCTAGATGGCATTGATATACTGTCGCGACGCTGTCTAGATGACACGATCCCGGCATTTACGAGACGGGACGAACTCTGAATCTAGCTTTCATAGTAAAGTAAAGTAAAGGGAAAAACCCATGCTTCAAAATATTATAAATAAGTTGACGGCCGAGTGGCGCAGTGGGCAGCAACCCTGATTTCTGAGTCCAAGGTCGTGGGTTCGATTCCCAAAACTGGAAAATGTTTGTGTGATGAACATGAATGTTTTTTAGTGTCTGGGTGTTTATCTGTATATTATATCTGTATATTTATGTGTATTATATTCATAAAAAAATATTCATCAGCTATCTTAGTACCCATAACACAAGTTACGCTTACTTTGGGGCTAGATGGCGATGTGTGTATTGTCGTAGTATATTTATTTATTTATTTTATTTATTTATTATGAAAATTAAGCTTAATTTGCTATAATCCGCGAAAAGCAAGAGAATCTGTATGGTGTAATTTATAATTTCTTCAATCCTTATACTCCACAGCAAACAGATCTTCGGAAATCTACCCTCTACGCACGTTTCGCTCCGAAAGCATCCTCAGGAGATGTTGACTTTACAATGAATAATTGGTACTCTAATAATAATTGACACTTAACAATTATTCATTGTAAAGTAAACATCTCTTTCGGATTTCCACAAAGTAACGCCAGCTTCTATTCAACACAAAGCTTCACCACGCTGTGCTGATCCAATGCGGGTTGGCATCTTCAGCTATTATTATTCTTACTTCTAGCTCTTGACTCTTCACAGAGTGGTGGAGGTTACGGAACACTAAGAATGGCTCGTTCGATCTTCCTCCAGTCACTTCTATTGGTGGCAATGCGAGATCACACAGTTACTGAGAAACAAGTGGCAGATCTGAATAAATACGCCCATCTTATAGGGAAGCGATCACGTGGACGCGTACCTTGAACTACTAGATATTCAATTTATCTTTCGTATCTTTCTTCGGAGGGATGTGGCCATAGAACATTAGGAATTATTATCATACGTTAAGTAATAATCGGGAGTAGATAAAGTTATTGGAGCGACATCGGCTGGCTGTAACGACACTTACAGCCAGCCGATTCTGGCTAGCTAAGAGCGAAAACAGTAAGTTAAGTAAGTAAGTCCAAGAACAGAAGCAGAAGAAGACCGGCATTAACAGCTCAACGATGTACTGAGAGGTACTGTTGAGAAAATGCTTAATTCCTTTTGACAGAAAAACCCACATTCTATACATTTTTTGCCCGACTGGAACTCGTGACCTACCTTCGAACATGCTGAGCTCGAGACCAATTTTATCTGGTCGTTTGTCTTCTTTTATTTAATTTATTTAATTCTTTTATTTTCTATGATCGAATAAATGACAAAAAAATGAATTTTATCTTTTTTATATTTGCCGGTGCCTTTGAAATCATACCATATATAAATATTATATTGCTTTTTCATCACTGAAAAAAATACTTTTTATTCATAAATAGTTGGTTTTGAACGAGCAATTCACACGACAATAAAGCAAGGCCTTTATAAAGCTTGTGTTGTGAACATGTTCGTAGATAGGTTGAAAATTCATAAAACAAGCGGCTTCTTATCCTTATATCCCATTATATCCTTATAGGTAGGTACGTGAATAACTTGTACGTACTGGTCGATATTCCTCGGTACGTACGCTCGCAAGATAACCCCCTGTGAGCGCAGGATGCATGACGTAATTGCTGGTGGGTGGATAAAAGGAAAAAAAAACACCAAACAAATCATTCAAAGGACCTCTGAGTTATGAGTCGAAAGTAAAAAAAACCTTTGCTTTATTTATTTCATTATAGATATTTATTATACATTAATTAAGTAGGTAATCTAATAAATAAAAAACAGGCCATATTGTCTACATAGCTCTACACACAGGATTTGATGTTTGCTGAATACCGAAAACATTTGCTTTGTAAACCATCCCTAGCGATACTAATATGTAGTACACCGACGAAATTTGAAGGAAAAAAATTAGAAAAGCAGCGACTTCGGTAAATTGGTTTTAGAAATGTTTGCTGAAGGGTGGGCCCGAGGTATTTAAAGAACAATTAGTCGGCTGCTTCTCAGCCCTTAGGGCAAATATTAGCCTATTCCCGCCAACCCTCTTTTGGACCAATGCCGCCCTGGGCGTTCGTTGAAAACGGTTTATAACTCTATGTTTCCCCACACTCCCTTATATACTTAGCAGACAGCAATAAATACATAACATTCCCCTTCTGACAGCTTCGACAATTATCTCGTTTGGTTAGACATTTTAAGCTCGTATTTATATGTTTCTACAAACATTGCCATATTTTATAATCCAATTTTTTTAATTGAAACATTACTGCCTGCAACTGTGTATTTACAAATATTCAAAATATAGTAACAATAAGATATATTTCTAGACTTATAAATTATACAATATTAGAAAATTAACAATTTATATTCGTATTAATAGTAAAATCATCCAGCCCATCGTCTTAGCTGGGCAAAGGATTCCTCTTTCATAGGAAAAGAGGAACCAAAGCTTAGCTTAGATTCTTCAAGCTGCTATTAAACTATTTACTGAAAATGATCCAAACAATCTTACGAAACTTTTCTATGGTCTTTTCTACTTTTCTATGTCAAAATGTACGTACTTACTATATGCGTCTTACCTACGCCACTTCATTAAAATACTACACTGCTACGACCCTTTTTTTTAGGGAGAGAACTTTGTGTAGTTAATTTCTTGAAAGCATAATCGTAATACCTATTTTTAATATAAATAGTTAATTAAAGTCATTGTTATAAACATAGAATTAGAGAAGATTTGTTATTTACATCTAATAACTATGTTAGTAAACATTTGTTGTATTGCTTTTTAATACAAGCTGTTTCTCGCGACTTCGTCCTCGTTTATATTCCAAGAGATGTCTGACAGTTATCATCATCGTCACCATCATCATCAACCCATTATCAGCCCACTACAGGGCACGTGTCTCGGAATTTTCTGGGTAAGCTATGATAACTGGGGTCAGAAAATAGATACGAGCCACTTTGGAGTTTTGAAGGAGAATTTAATGCACTGAATTTTTTCAGTGAAGTCTCGGACCTAATTTTTTTAACATGCGATAACTTCTTAGTTTTTGCTATAAAAACTTTTTATTATAAATATATTTATTGGAATAAGGAATAATAACGCCATACAATTAATGTAACCCAAAAAAATCTTTAATGTACAGACACCGCCTGTCTACCATTTTACTATATGTACAGATAGATAAATAACCCATTAGTATTAAGAATAGATTGTAAAAGTATGGTATATAAAAGTACTTCGTGAAAAAACCTAATTTTTATACTTTTGATCCTGAAATCGAAAGTACTATGTGCGGTGGTCACTTTTAGCGATAATAGTTTCCAGGATGGTTTAATCTTTAATGTTACCTTGTCAAGCTGAAACCGCAATATTAGCGGACGTTGGCCACCATAGTTCACGTCGCTGGCGGTCCCGGCCATACTTACAAAAATACCAAATGTAATTAAATGTAGATAACTTGCGCTTTATAGACGGCTGCGCGCGCGCCTGTGTTTGTTTAGTTTGTTATAGACGTGTTTTTACGCAATCTGGAAGTCGTAAATCGTGTACACCAAATTATGTCGTTGGCCAAAGTGAAGATACCTACACCTCTCTGTTTCTTTCTTTGTGTTCCCAATGACATTTGATTGCTTCGTGCCTCCACCAACAATGAAACAGATACGATGTTTAATGAGCTAGGATTATTAGGTTGTTTGTTTGTGTGGTTCTTACTATTCTGTTTTTGCGTGCACTAAATATAACCTATCTTTTCTTCAGCTATACTTCTTTAACTGTGGTTCTTTTTGATGATCCCTGTTCTGTTAGGCTATTTTATACGTACCTTCCTATGTAAGCAGTGCAACACACACTTCTACTGTCCACTGTTGGCCTTATGTCCAACCTTACCCAAAGGGAGGGTTTGCCAATAATCAACACGTTGGGCAGACGGGTTCGTGATCGCAGTAGATGGTAGTTGTAACAATGAGGTCGCTGCAGCCAATTCTCCTATTCATTCCCTTATTCACCTCGTACGACACCTGCGGCTTCACTTCTCCTATATAGACATAATGAAGTCCCGTTAGTTGGTCTTTCGTTTCGTTTGCCTCGATAATGTAGTGGTTCTAAAAATTTACAATAGGAAAAAACCGGGAACGGAACGAAAAGAAAGTCGAAAAATCGAAGAAATCCTAATTTTTCGCCGTGTCATCAAGTACCTACATATGATATATCATAAACTATATATCATAACTATATAAATTTGAACTTTTTTGGAGAATAGTTTCATTCGCACTACGACCTTAAATAACCACGTCAACGCAATGTGGCATTGTAGTTTGTACCCACAATACCTTACCAATGCATAGGAACATATGCTGATAAATGTAATCGGTGATAGCCTGGTGATTAGGCCTTCGGCTTCACTTTTGGGAAGGTGAATTCGCATCCCTGTAACTATTCTAAGTTATGTGCGTTTTAGGTAATTACAATATCACTTGCTTCAACGGTGAAGGAAAACATGCATGCCTGAGAGTTCTACATAATGTTCTTAAAGGTGTGTGGAGTCTACCAATCCGCACTGGGCCATCGTTGTGGACTACGGCCTTATCCCTTCTCATTGTTGGATGAGACCCGTGCTCTGTAGTGGACTGGTAATGGGTTAATGTGATTATGATGATGAGGCAATACTCAAGGAAAACATCGCGAGGAAACCTGCATGCCTGAACATTCTCCATGTAATGTTATAATGTTCTTAAAGGCGTGTGGGCCAGATTTGTGGTCTGCGGCTTAAACACTTCTGAATGTGGTAGACGCCTGCCTGGTTGTTAAGATATGAGATGACTCGATGAGGCGACGCTGATAAATCATTCTGTAGCTTAGTTTGAAGGAGGTTGAAAGATGTGGGGTTGATAATAAATTGTGAAAACTGTGGCGCGGTGGCGCGTTATTCATAACAAACGCTCTCTGGCGGCGCGCCGAGTTACCGCTTAACGACCGATCAATTTACCACCGCGTTACACTTTGTGTACACATTGCCACAGATTATAAATTGAGTGTTAAATTTTTTCAACGAAAGCAATTACTAAAACCCTGGAGACTAATTGAGGAAATTAACACAACGGCCATTTTGTCTTTTTGCCGCTGCCTCTCTATTTCGAAACGCAATTCTCGAAAACTTCTTGGTGATGCGCTTAGCGTTTTCGAAAAGTATCCATTTTGCCGTTCCCATTTATTCAATTCCCAATATGATTAAAAAAAAATTATTAATCAGTAATATTTTACGGTGACAGTTTTTTATGGTGACAGCAGAAAATAATACAGTTGTTACCACCTGTCCTCTTTTTATTCTACTGCAAGTTAGCACTTGATTGCAATCGCACCAGGTAGTACCTGAGTTATGATGCAGTCGAAGATGGTAGCGGGCTAACCTGTTAGGAAGTACGTTAGTCATAGCCCTAATCGGTTTCTACGTACCGGAACACTAAATCGCTTAGCGGCACGTCTTGGTCGGTAGGGTGGTAACTAGCCACAGCCAAAACCTCCCACCAGAGAAAATTCAGACATTATAAATTTCCAAATTGCCCCTGTCGGGAATCGAACCCGGGATCTTCTTCTTAAATTCACAGCGCTCACCGTTGCGCCAGAGAGGTCGTCAAAAAGGTTTTCGATCTTCCCGCGGATGTCGTAATAAGTGACTAAGGAGCTATAACGGAGTACGGGCAACAGCGTGTGTACTAATACCCCAGGGTGATTGATCCACCGTACAGACCAAGTCTTGATTGGTGGACTTCACATGCCTTAGATAACATTCAGACCTGCTGGTTTCCTCACGATGTTTTCTTTCACCGTTAAACAAGTGATATTTAATTGTTTAGAACGCACATATCTTAAAAAGTACCGAAAGTACAGCCGAACTACTACCACCACTAGGCTATCACCGCTTACAGACAAAAGTATCTAACTTAAATAAAATAGCCAAAAACATTTTGTTTTTTATTTAATCTTATAGCTTCAATAGAGCTCGCAGCAAAACGATTAAAAAAACTCCAATTGAAATAATGGCATGAAAATGCGCAACAATTGTCAGGTTGGGATCGATCTCCCGCGAGAATGAGCACCACCAAAGTCTAATGTGGCGAATAATCCACCTCGCGCTTCGCGATGCCCCCCCGGCACAATGCCCGGCTCAATATAATCCACAAAAACTAACAATATAACAATTACCCGCGCACAATTGTTGATACGACTTTGAGCTTCTTTTGTGCGTCTTAAAACATAGATGCCAATATAATAATATCGATCATGTGCGACGCAAACACGACGGGTGAGAGTCCCGTAGGTTTGGTGATCAACGTTATGTCCGCTGAGTTCATGTCAAAGTCTGACAAAATGGCTTTTGCAAAAGTCTATCTACAGGCCATAGATATCGGATTGGTGCCAGTTACACCGAGAGGTTGGTGTTTACACATATTACATTTGCCCTTTTCTGTCTTAAATAATCTGTAAGTTATTAATAACTATAGAGTAACTCGTGTTTCTGTTTTTGTAATCAAAAAAGGTAGGTACAAATCGCCACTAAAACTCCAATCTACTAATAGACTAACAGTACTGTATTTATTACTAAACCAACATTGGAACTGTATTGTGGTCTAATATCTGTCTATGCAGCAATAGGTAGATAGAAGGCTAAAGGCTGAGTTAGTAGCTGTAGGTACACGCGCAACTCTAAAACCGTAGCAAAAAGTATTTCGCCGTGTTTTTTACGGTGTTACTTTAATTCAATTTTTCAACAATGAAGCTATTTTGATCTTTTTGTTGGTGGTCTTACTATTTCAGGTAGCAAAGTGACGGTTCTATCTCAAATGATTTACTGCGTCGTCAAATTAAAAGGTAAGCTGCTGTTTTTAGTAAGTTACATTCAATAAAAAAAAAAAAAAATTAAAATGAATCCTCCGTGTTACGTTTCGGGATTTTCGATGATCATCTTCGTAAAATTTAACACGATGGGAATTGCGGTGCCGAAGTGCTGGAATGGTGACCGCGCTTCAGAAGACGAGGTTTTGATGGACCCCTATTAGGGGATCATACGAAATTCGGGGTGTAAGTGGGTGTGGCCGGGGTGTAAGTGGGTGTGGCTAGTACCAGTCAGCCTCCCAAATTGCCAACCTCACCTGCACGTGGTGCACCCTGCCGTTTAACCGACGAGGCTCTGGCGACCGACAAGTGGCGGTATAACCACTTCGAATTGGCTAGGCTGAACAAATGGCACAGACCGGTGTCGGGCAGCAGCGACGCCGGGGCGATCAGTCTAGCCCTGCGATGACCAACCCGCCTGCCCAGCGTGGTCATTATCGGGCATATCTTTAATGGGAAGGAGAAAAAAACCACAGCCCCTAGTTCCCGGCGGCCCCGCTATTCCTGGCTCTGGCAGCGGTTATGGTAACGGCGGGGCAAGGGGTGTTAAGAATCTCCGGCAGAGATTCCGCAAGCGGCATTCTAGCAGATTGCGACACTGTGGACGATTTGAACAACAGGCTGGTGGAAACTGTCCAAACAGTCGGGTCCAAATTCTACAAGGCCCACCGTAGAAACAAGGCCAATAGGTTCTCAACCAATACACTCAAGCTTATGACGGAGAGGCAAGAGATGAGACTACAGTCTATAGCAGACGCGTCCGCTTACCGGCGGATTAATAGGCAGATCTCTAAATCACAGACTCGTGATATGCGGCACTTCAATACAGAGCGTATTAAAAATGCCATCGAGCAAAACAGAGGCTCTAAAGTGTTCGCTAGAGATCTGTCTATCGGTCAGAGCCAGTTGATGCGACTGAAGACCAATAATGGTAGTCTTGTCTCTTCCAAACCTGAGATCTTGGGTGAGGTTGAGAACTTTTATGGACAGTTGTACACCACAGTACAGACGCCTGTTGAAGATTTGGCTAAGGATCCTAGAGCCAAATTAACTCGACACTATACCGAAGATATCCCAGACGTCAGCCTATACGAGATTAGTGTGGCTCTCAAGCAGCTTAAAAATGGCAAGGCGCCGGGTGATGACGGAATAACGGCAGAACTCCTGAAGGCAGGTGGAAAACCGATACTGAGAGTCCTTCAGCGATTGTTTGATTCCGTTATTCACCAAGGCACAACGCCAGAGGCATGGCACAGGAGTGTGGTGGTTCTGTTCTTCAAAAAAGGTGATAATACCTTGTTGAAGAATTACAGACCCATCTCGCTGCTGAGTCATATCTACAAGCTGTTTTCGAGAGTCATTACGAATCGTCTCGCTCGTAGGTTTGATGACTTCCAGCCTCCCGAACAAGCCGGTTTCCGTAAGGGCTTTAGTACCATAGACCACATTCATACGCTGCGGCAGGTTATACAGAAGACTGAAGAGTATAACCGGCCACTTTGCTTAGCGTTTGTGGACTATGAAAAAGCCTTTGATTCGGTGGAAACTTGGGCTGTGTTTAGGTCACTGCAGAGATGCCGAATTGACTACCGGTATATCCAAGTGTTGCAGTGTTTGTACAAAAACGCCACTATGTCAGTTCGTATACAGGATCAGACTACGAGACCAATCCAATTGCAGCGAGGCGTGCGACAGGGAGATGTTATCTCCCCGAAACTATTTACCGCTGCGTTGGAGGACGTCTTTAAGCTTCTGGAATGGAACGGACTTGGCATCAACATTAACGGCGAGTACATCACTCAACTTCGGTTTGCCGACGATGTAGTCATAATGGCAGAGACTCTGGGAGACCTAAATACGATGCTCGATGGCCTCAGCAGAGCTTCTCAACAGGTTGGCCTACGAATGAACATGAGCAAGACGAAGATTATGTCTAATGCTCATGTTCCGCTTCAACCAGTAATCGTTGAGAACACTGCACTCGAAATTGTTGACGAATACGTATACCTAGGACACACGATCCAGTTAGGTAGGTCCAATTTCGAGAAGGAGGTGAACCGCCGAATCCAACTCGGATGGGCAGCGTTCGGGAAACTCCGTGCCATCTTTTCGTCAGAAATCCCTCAGTGCCTGAAGACGAAAGTCTTCGAACAGTGCGTGTTGCCAGTGATGACCTATGGCTCTGAAACATGGTCGTTAACTATGGGCCTCATAAGAAGGCTTAGAGTCACTCAGCGGGCGATGGAGAGAGCTATGCTCGGAGTATCTCTACGCGATCGAATCAGAAATGTGGAGATTCGTAGAAGAACCAAAGTTACCGACATAGCTCAACGAGTCGCGAAGCTTAAGTGGCAATGGGCCGGGCACATAGTTCGGAGAAAGGATGGACGTTGGGGTCCCAAGGTGCTGGAATGGCAGCCCCGTACTGGTAAGCGCAGCGTTGGTCGACCCCCAACGAGGTGGACAGACGACATTAAGCGCGTCGCAGGTAGCCGTTGGATCCAAGCGGCTCAGAATCGTGGAACTTGGAACTCCCTACAAAAGACCTATGTCCAGCAGTGGACGTCTATCGGTTGATGTGATGATGATGATGATGACGAAATTCAAGTGTCACAGGGAACTACCGGACAAAGCAGCGCAAAACCATGGAGTAAAAATATCTTTAAAAGAAAGCTACTTACTTCTAGCAGTTGACGCACATCCAATATGTGTACATCAGTACACATATTCTGCTGAAATGAGTAGGTAAAAAAAGCTTTAGCGGAAATTCTGTGACTAAAGGCATACCTCAAAGAATCTTTACATGCATATATATAATTAGGTCATTACCTCGGTGTTTGACCTACAAAATAATGAAAAAAACCTATCAAATTACGTGTACCGACGAGCGAGTGTGCAACTCGGATGTAGCTCCATATTGTCCACGTCAACAAGGCGGAGATGTTTAAAAAATTGCAAAAAATCAGAACTGACATGTCATTTTGACACCATTCATCCCGTCCGCTCGACCCGCTTTTTTTTTAAAGTATACTCTAAATTTACAATAAGAGATCTTATGCCATTAAACTTAAAGACGGATATGGAAAATACTAGCCCTATTAATGTGGTCGGTAAATATAAATTGTAGATTTTTTCCAAACTACATTTCTTAATGAATCCCTGGGGACACCATTCATGTCATTTGAAAAATAAACAATAATCTTCGTTAAAGAGAAATCCTTTTTTTTTACGTAGGAATAGCCCTATGTTTATTGTTTAAGATATAACAATACAGTAAATACACATATTTGATGTCATAAGTATCGATAGCTTGACGGCAAGAAATTAAAACAGTCAACTCAGGGTGCCTATTTTCGTGCTTCTAAGTGTGAATCCGTCAGAATTGTACCTACGTTAATTTGCATACTTTGATTAGATAAGAAGGTATAAGGGTAAACTGTGAATCACAATATTATCGTAAGAACAATTGAAAATATCTTTCAGAAACTACATAAAGCTCATCCTGTGCAAAAATTACCTGTCTACCACTTGCACACCTTGCCATCGTTTCCTCAATATTATTTGAAATAATAACGTGCAAATTTTCGTAAGTGCACTCACTGTGCTTACAGTACAGCTTTTTGCGACTATCAGCTCTATACCTAGGGTTAATAGAAATACCTACTCTGGTTAGAGCTGGTCAAATCAACAAAAACACATAGTTTTATTAGTAATATAGTAATAGTAAAATGTAGCTGTAGAAAAAAGTAAACATTTTAAAACTTCTAGCATTTACATTTTTCTTTTCTCTAGTTACCTACTTTAATTTTACTACAACTTAGTTCTCAACTACAACTACAACTGCAAAAGAATTTTAACCTTTTGTAAGCGCTTACTTTTTGCTACACCTACCTATTTATTACTACTACTACCTATACTAATTATGCCGAATCTCATTGAAAACATATATTGATGTTATTTAAATTTTCTTTTTTTGAATATTCCTTGTTTTTGTAATGATTATATTAACAAACAAATATTGCAAAATAAGCACCACCTCAGTTTTGCTTCAATACCGAAGCATCCACTATACAGAACTTTGAAACGCTAGAAATATATAAAATCTGGAAAATTCCCTGAAAACAAGCTTCGGAACGGTCGCGGGACTCTGCTTACGCGTTGGTAGCGTCGGCTAGGATTCGGCGGCGGTAGGTCGCGGCTGATTTGTCGCGGGCGCCCGCACACACAATGCGGGGCTTAGCGCAGGTTTGTTCACTTTGTTCTCATTGTCCGCTGTTCACGGTTTGTTCACAGCGTATGCAACTGGGGATCAGCGCTCACGCATCGCCGGCGCCGCGTTATCGCGCCTCGCCACGGCCCGCAACCCCTTTCAATTTTATTTTCGGTGCGGTTTTAATTCGCAACTGTCTGCGGATCAGCATATTTTACACTGCGCTCTTTGTAATGATGTTCAATTGAGTCTGCTATCAATAAATGAGATGGGGATGAGCCGTGAATCTGTTTTGTTTGAAAACTAGAGTTTTCATCCATTGAAATTATAATATCTTTGTGCTTTGCGTCTATAAACTAGTAAATATAAATACATACTGCGTCTTATTATAGTGGATATTTACTGCGCTGTTCTGTTTATCAATTTTTTAAACGTTTTCTTACTTCAAAACTAAGTTTTTTTTATAGAATGATAATGCCTGATGGAGGAAATGGAATAGTGGGACTTGGAATAAAAAATCCGTGTCTTCCTCGACGGACCTATAGCCGAGAATACGGGATGCACTTGCATTTTCATCGCTCTCTGGCCGATTACCATTATTAACATATTACCAGTCATGGCACGTATCTCCTCTCAGAATCAGAAGGGTGAATACTCTATAGATTGTCAACCATGCTGACCAAGTCCGGATGGGTTTTCTTTCACCGTTAAAGCTAGTAATATTTTAAGAAGTTAAAGAGGTAAAAAAAAAACGCAGGCCGAAATCCTAACCAATAGGTTATTGGTAGCACTCGGGATACCTTTAAGTATATATGCAGTAAGTACTATATCTACTAACTACTAAAACAAACACAAGATAACTAATAAATAAAGAGGTTAACTTAAAGTTAAAGTAGGTATTAGGCTTCGTAAAAATAAGAATTTCAAAATCAAGTTTACTAGCGACCCGCCCCAGCTTCGCATGGGTGCAAGATAGAAACAAATGCAGTACTTAAATATGTTTGTACAAAAATATGTTTGTTTTGACATCACAATATAAATCTTTGATTTTCTTCGCTTTGTGTTTACTACACGTAAACTATTCTCTTAAGCCGCTCTATCTATTACTGATAATGGCATTAAAATCCTTTGCGTAGTTTAAAACATCTAAGCGTACAAACAGCGGGAGCGACTTTGTTTTATATTATGTAAAGATAAAAGTTCGCATATTATTTCTTGTTACATAACCATATAATCATTCACTAATACCAAATAAAATTAAATCCACTATTCTATCACAGTAAACGCAGCGTAGGTCGGCGCCCAACGAGGTGGACAGATGACATCAGGCGAGTCGCTGGGAGCCGCTGGAGGCAAGCCGCCCAGGACCGTGTATTGTGGAACTCCCTACAAAAGACCTACTCGTATGTCCAGCAGTGGATGTCGATTGGTTGACATGATGATTCTATCACTTACCCTAAAATGTTCAACTTTAGCAGCACATCAGTACTCACTTAATAATAAAAGAGAATGACTGCACATTTATCTATGTTGGTGGCTAACTTTCTGTATCTAAATGTAGATGATGACGAAGTCTGAAGAATATCGCAGACAAATACCCAAATTTAACGGATATCCGCACGGCTTTTAATATAGGCACAGATGGGACCGAAATTCTGCGACCTAAGCGATCTGTCTGTCATCTTCTGATATGATCAAACGGTTATCGCACCTCGTCTGAGTTTGAATTGATCGCACCTGATCTAATAGACCTAATTTTGAAATATTGGGATAACCACGAACATTTGTGGAAATAAACGAAGAAAACTCTGGCGCATTCTATTGTAAGTATACTTACTATAATAGATGTAAATGTTTTTTATTTTTTTTATTTTGTTTGGTCTTGACGGTTTTGTACTTTCTCATTCTGGCGGGCGATTGGCGCAGTGGGCAGCAACCCTGCTTTCTGAGTTCAAAGCTGTGGGTTCGATTCCCATCTGTATATTATAAGTATCTATGTACTTACCATATTATGCCATTTTTACAAATAACATTTAATAATATATCATCGCCATGTAATCAACCTACGTGAAAAAAGATGACGTAAATGCTCAATTTAGTAACCTTGCGTTTTTTTTCGACGTCTTTTGGCGTGCTTTATTTTATTTATTACCCAAGGGATGCCTTCAAATAGGTCTCGTCGTAGTTGTTAGATTTTAATCACACTGAGGTAACAATCATCTTGAACGTCTAGTTCTTAAGTTAGACGCACATTGATGCAAGTAAGTGACATGCCGTACTTTCTTTATTGAAATGCTTTCAATTTCACTAGTACAAATGGTCAGTTGACCGCTTTGGCTGTACTCAATTTGTGTATCACCTCTCATACGTTCAATGCATTGCATGCATTTTTAGGGCACTGATTATAAGCTACGACATTCAAATCCTAAGTAACTTGTAACTTTTAATACAAACCATCGATTTTGACAATTTTCTTTAGAAAATGTATAGTCAAATGATGCATTAAACGACTTCAATGGTCTACACTTTGTAGACCATTGAAGTCGCTTTACAGAAACTTTATATAAAAGCTTACTATGATAGAGAGCATGTAAGATACGTACGCTTGTTATCGTAGATTCATTTTTAAGCATTCAAACACTGTAATAGCTAGATAAAGTGAAACTTACTTTAACTTGCTTTAAACTAAAACCCTCACAAATTTCACTGGGCAGCACTGGAAGTGTAAAATTTGTGAAATAAAGTTAGTAAAGTGCTCTATTTCATGGCCGTAGAATTAATGGATGACATTCTCATATATCCATGGTACATACATTTTGTATAGATTTTTGGCTACAGAATGACTATACATCAGGTAGGTATATTTCAATCCTTAAAAACAATTCAAATTGCGACTAAAGTAATATATTTTAACGGTAGGTAAGTATTTATTTCGGGATGCTTTGCGTTTGGTGTATGAGGTTCTAGTAGCAATGTGCGATCAACTTTAAAAGGAAGTGCGAATCATTTGCGTTGACGTCTCTCTTTTCAAGCCGCAGCGTGGACTTATAATAATAACTTCAAAGGCGTCGCGATTAATTGACCAATTCTAAAGAAAAAGGTAACTCGTGAACCTCTATAGTCATTCACGGACTCAATGACATCACAGCGTTTAATTTATAGCGACACTTTTAACACCTAAGTGCTGTTATATTGCAGTTTCTACCCGCTTACGGAAGGGTTAAGTTCGGCTTTAGTGTTTGTTACCCCTCTTAGCTTACAAAACATAAAGTAGGTGATTTGATTTTGTAAATGAGAATGTGGATGATTTTAGAAACTTTTATATAGTTTACTTAGGTAGATTTCTTGTGTTCTCTTGTAGAAGAAAGCACAAGAAATTTAGAGATCGATAAATGAAATACGCATGTGATGTTTGTGGCCTTGCGAAGCTTTACTGACAGTCACAGTGAATAAATAACTGCGAAGCAAGGGTGTTAAGTAGTCAGAACCACGACACTACAATGGCAACCTCTGTGTTACCACTATTTGAGACTTTGATAATATCCTTAGGTTATAAAATATTGTTGACGAGTCTATTTTATGACAACAGTATAACGAAGAAAATGGAAGAAGCGGAAGTGATGTTAGCCTAGTGGGTAGGACTTCGACTTTACTTTTGGTGGGCCGAGTTCGAATCCCAGTTCAATGCACCTCTAATATTTCCAAAAAATGTGCGTTTGAAGCAATAAAAATATCTCTTAATTCAACGGTGAAGGAAAACATCGTGAGGAAACCTGAAAGTTCTCTATAATTTTCTCAAAAGTCATCCATTATGGCCCAGCGTGGTGGACTACGATCTGAACCCCTTCTCATTATGGAAGGAGACCCGTGCCCTGTAGTGGGCCGATAATGGGTTGATATGATGATGATGATGATTAAGAAGAAATTCAGGCATCCTCTAGACTAGATAACAGCGTCGCAACAATAGGTACTTAACCTACTGAGGCTGGTGCGATTCCTCTGTCAAGACGGCTTCATAAACTCCTTATGACTACACTATTCTTTGCTATAACTATCGATAAAATAAACTGGTTGGCTTCTTAGTACCGACATGCTAAAAAAAATCAGGATACATTTAAATCCTTTGCTTGAACATGATTGAATGAACAAATAAAACTATCTCTAGGTTCAACCAATATAAATAGTCTCGTTATTTGCAGTTATGCTATAACGGATTAAAATGCAAACAATTATTTAGTTGCCCTATGTACGGTTAAGGCAATTCTCAATTGCGCTACTGATGAGGGGATGACGGAATTGTCTAAATGTTGGTAGTTTCTGCTCTCATTTATCTTCAAAATCGCAACTTTTATTTTACTCCAGGAAAATCAAACGTGTTTTGTAAGAATAAATTACAATGATAGCCAGTGAGAGTTCGAACATTAAATAAATTAGATATTTACAGAATCTCTCGATACATTTAATCGATACGCCGCCGTCGGCTTTCAAACAGCTGCAATTTGGATTTAGCCTCCACGCCTAATTTCGGTCGGTAGACTTATTTTAACATTAAATACACACACACATATCCCCTGGATAAACACATCGCCCCTAATATAGGAATCGTTGTATGAAAGAGCTTATCTATCTCTTTGAGCGCATATTGTAATTGCGTCTTTATTTTAAGGTTGATTTTAGAACTTTAATTGCCTTTTGTTGAAAATAACAGTTTATCTTATTGATTTTAAAATTCTTGAGTTAAAAACTAATTTTACAGGCATGACGGTGGATTGATGCAGTCGGCAGCAAACCTGCTTTCTAAATCCAAGGCTGTGGGTTCGATTCCCACAACTGGGACATATTTGTGTGATGAAAATTAATGTTTTTCAGTGTCTCGGTACTTATCTGTATTAAAAGTATTTATGTATATTTTCATTAAAATAATCATCAGACATCTTAGTGCCCATAACACAAGTTATTAATTTATTACGAGTATGTGCTCACAATTATCAATACAGTTAATTAACAGTTCACTCTGGTGTAAAGGTCTTTGGTCTGGATCTCGGAAGGGAAGGGTTTCAGTCGCCCATAATCTGGTTGCTGGGCAGAATTTTGGCGCAGTAGGCGTAGCCCGTTCCTGTTACATTACCTTCGTTGTCTCATCGAGACAATAACTGTATTCTGATCTGCGGACACCACACGGCATCATATTATAACATCTAATCACAATTCTTTTTTTCGAAGATAATTTTACGCAATTTTACCACTCCTCAAAATATATAGTTACATAAAGTTGATGACTGGTTACGACCCTATTTATATGATCATCCACAATGCGTCTGATTTGATGGCAAAGTTGTAATGAATTGAAAGTTTTGTCATTTTTTTTACTGTTTCGTACCAACGAATACTAGCTTAGATATCAAATTTCAGCTTTTTAGATTAGTAGGAAATACCCTAAGAATGTTGATGTTTATCAGTGAGTCAGAAATCATAATTTTTTATGTCAATAAAATCTAAATTATGAGAGCTATTTATATGTTTAATTAGTCAGTAAGTAATTGACAAAATATTAAACAGGCATATTTTAAAAAACTTCGACTTCACTTTTTGGGGCCGAGTTCAAACCTCAGCACGCACCTCGAACTTTTTAAGTGTATTTGCGTTTTAAGCAATAAAAATATCACTTGCTTGAACGGTACATGCCTGAGAGTTCTCCATAGTATTCTCAAAGGCATGTGAAGTTCACCAATCCGCACTGGGCCAACGTGGTAGACTACAACCTTAAACTCCTTCTTATTGTAGGAGAAGACCCGTGGCCTGAGGGCCGGTAATGGGTTGATATGATGATGTTAATGATGACAGAGAATTTCGTTTATCTGGTATAATTCGAACCCATGATATAAAGGTTCGAAAAAACGACGAAGCGCTTCGACAAAAGGTAGGTAGGGCGATTGCGGTTCGCTGGGCTCGTCTTGGCGGGGGACTACCATGCACCCAGATATTGACTCTTCTCTAGGAACTATAAACCTTACTATGGGTACGTTAAGAGTTTGCCACACCAAACTAACATTATTTAACTACTACTTTAAGCCATGATAATATAATCTGTAAAGTGGAAGAATAAAACTTTTAAGCTGCCAAAAGATTAATATTGGTATTGTATTAGTCCAGTTTAACCACTAGCCACAGCGGAGTGCAATCTGGCGAGCACATGGAAACGTTTATCAGTGTTTAGCCTCATGGGTTATGCCTGCAACCTCTTGGCGTGAAACATTTGTGCTTATGTAACCTTGGTCAATTAATGTAAACTAACTAAAGGATGAAATGCAAAACTGTTGTGATTTGTCTAGCTTTGTATGTCCATGACCCTAAGATATTTGTATCAGAGCAAATTTGTTATTTATGGAATATGTTAAAAAAATACTAGATGTCGCCCGCGACTTCGTCCGCGATGATGTTTTGATTTGCCCTCAAATGAGAGGAAATCCCGGCTACTATCTCCAGCAGAATCAGTTTTATGTTTTATACGTTGTCAGGTCTCAATCAGACATAAATATAAACTATGAAGTTTACGTTACATCTGATTTATAAAAGCGGAGTTTGAAAAAATACTGTCAAAAAACTAGTAAAAGGACATTAGTAGTGTGCATTTCAGGGTGACTTAAGATGATCCCAGCGACTTCGTCAGCGTAGATTTCCTGATTTTCCGTTAGCTCGAGAAGATGCCATTGGAACTTTTCCTTTAGCTTTCTTTCTGGAGAAGACTTCAGAAAGAAAGCTACCGACAAATTTCTTTAAGATCAGTTCAATAGTTTATACGGTAGCTACAAAAACTTTGGCGATATTAATATATTTCGGATTATTGCTATACCTAAACGACGTTTCTAAAAATCTCTTCGTCGTATATTTTTGCAGATACAGTACTAAACCCCTCAGCGATCCTCGCTTAAAGAGTAATGGGTAGGTACATGCAAACATTATTTAACTAGGTGAATAAAAACCCGATAATTGCTCACCAATCCATTAACTGACTTCAGACAACTTTGCTTGCCTAGCGAGCTTAACTAACATTTGATGCTTGTCAATGCATATGTGATTAAAACTCCGATAAGTATTTAATGCCCGCATACCATATCATCGCTATCTTTACTATCTACGCTAAAACTTATCAGTTTGTTTGTATGTTTTAAACTGTCAATCCGTATAAAAAAATCTGCGCTTGGTAGCACCAAGCGATCCGTAGTTGACGCGAGTGAAACCGCAGGGCACAGCTTGTTATTTAAATAAGACAGCACATTATGATTCAGCTTTAACTTAACATTGTTTATATAATTTAAAAGAGACATAAGGTAGGTACATACAGGTTATGGACATGCTTAAATGGATAAAAACAAATGTTTAAAACCCTTAGCTCTCAGCAAGAAACTCAAGAAGGATTTCCTAGACTGCATGTCCGTGGATAATATACAAGACAAACAGCGCCGTGTCGAGTCACTCTCGGCTTTCGACACGTTTATTTGTTTAAGTACTTTCAGAAATAAATAATATTTTATTTTATTTATTTTAAACGATACTCGACCCTACAAACATCAAGATTTATAAACTGTATGTGATTTAGCGTCAACTGATCTCATGATTATAATTAAAACGATGACGTTTCATAGCGTCTATTTTTCAGATTCATAATATCGATCTTTTAGTTTGATGCTAACTGGTTGAGTGATTCTCATTAAGCAATCCATCCACGAATACTATAAATGAGAAAGTGTCTGTTTGTTTGATACTGATGCGCTGAACAGATCTTAACGATATTGGTAGAGATGGCTTTCATACTGGTGAACTTCATTCCCTCTTTGTCCCGGGAAAGCAACAGAAGATCATAGCAACGGGACTAAAAATTATGCTTTGTCACCTGCGCAGTCTGGTTTATGTATTAGTATGTAGTTATTCCTATGTATGTTTTTAACAGTGTACCCCCCCTTTTCGTTTTCTTTTAGTTTTCCTAATCCTAAGGTTGACTTGCAGAGAACGCTTCTTAGCGATAAAGCCGCCTTCCGATATGTACTACGTACTTGAAGTGCCTGTTCTTATGTTTGTTTTTCTGAACTTTATGTGGTGTACAAATAAAAAGTATAAATAAAAAATAAAATAAATAAAGCCGATCTTTTCGCAATTTTCCATTGAATTAGATTGCATCCTGTAGACGTATATTTGATACTTTTAATACGGGAAAGCTAATGTTTCCCACCACGGGATTGTTAAAATCCGAAACAAATAGATACGGCCTTATTTGCGTTAGTAGTAATGCAGACAAAGGACCGTTTCAAATCATATTGACACACCTACCTTTTAATATATAATGCTAAAAAAGTACATTAGGTACAAGCCATACATACATAAAGAATTTAATAAGCAAAAATTACTTGGAAATTCCCTATCACCAAAAATATATCATTTGAAGTTAAAAAAAAAACAACGTTACATCTAAAATTCCAAGTAGCTACTAAATTAAAAGATAAGCTATACTTATTAGTTATTCAATTCATCTAAATCATCTTCGGTTCTATTGCAGCAAGGCATATTGTCCAAGACGATGGGCCCTTCGAAGTTTGAATTACCAAATTAATTCCTTAGCCAGGCTAAGAACGTCGTTAGACTATTACAACCTAAATAAACAGAATATGTAAAAAATATACATCAATTTTATTTTGTCCTTCTAGACTTTTTTTTATAGCTTTAAGGAAGTTTTAGATTGTAAATTAATATAATGATGACTATAACATAATATAGCACCTTTAGGCTATAGTTCTTTTGGTATATATAGTAGGTAGGCAGTGTGGGAGGAGACCCGTGCCCTGTGGTGGACCGGTAATAGGTCGATGTGATTATGATGATAAAATAGGTTTACCTTCATACCTATATAGATACGAATAATTTAATATATATTTATAATATATATTACGTGTTAAAATAATTACCAGTAAGTTTATTATGATTATGATTATTACCACTTCAAAACCACTAAGGTTATTTATTCTAAGAGACTCTTTACCATAAATCTCTAATTAGCCGCGGCGACACTTCAACAACAAAGCCACGTGCGCCGGCGCCGCTCACCGTCCCTCAATATGGATCACTCTAAAGTCTTAACTCCTAAGCGTCGATCTTAAAACGAGTCGTTTATTAAAATAATAATGCCCGCCTGAGGCAGAGAAAACCCTTTCGTTTAATTATAATTTTATTGATTGGAAACACGTGAATCCTGAAATAACAGAATCAGAATCTTAGATACAAACCTTACGTACTTACTTAAGTATGTTTAATTTGTCCCTATGTTAGGTAAGTACAGAAATTTAAGATTAATATAACTTACAATTGATCCACAAAGTAAGACAAAGTGGGGTTGAGTAAATGCTCTATAACCTTGCAGGATCCTAAAGTAGCTTTAGAGTTTAGACACTAAACCAGAGCATAAGATTAAACAATGTTTTAAAAACACATTAGATAACTTATTAGAAGGTTGCTAAACATAAGATTACTTGGCTTTCAACTCTCACAAGTCCAAAAAAATGATGCTTCAATTCTAATATCTTGAGGATGGATTTTGAGAACACCAACTGTTGAGTTTCTTTCCTGCTTCTTCTCGCTTAATCTGCCTTCTCCGCCGTTGGTAGAGTCACTACAAACAGACTGATAGGTTTTAAAAGTGCTGTTAATGTTAAGGCGTACAACAATGAGAAAGCCAATGCTAAAACCTAAAGTTAGGAACATCACTTTAGGATACCTAACCTAAGTATTTATCGGTATTCGTTCTAGTTCCACCCCACCTTTCTACCATCAAACCGAGACGCTACGAAATGTTCTGCACCGTTAGGTAATTGAAAGCTTATCGACATGTCATAGTTACCTACATTACTACCTTGTTGTATTGTATATTTTGTATCTACGTTACAGGTTTGTAAAACGCACAGCAAAGACCTGGAATGTCATTCCCGGCTTCCATATTTCTCACGAACTATATAATGTTCCTCCCAATCAAAAGTGAACAGCCATCTTCTCAATAAATGGTATTATAGTGTGATTACCAAAAAGCGCTGTTAAAAAAAATACATATTAAAAACAAAATAAATTCATAAATACATTTTCCACGACAATAACACATCTTTCTACAACAACACATCGCCATCTAGCCCCCAAGTAAGCGTAGGTTGTATTGTGGCTACTAAGATATCAGATTAATATTATTATGAATAATTAAGATAAATACTTATAATATAAAGATAATCACCCAAACACTCAAAAAAACACAAACATTTTCCAGTTGTGGGAATCGAACCCACAGCCTTGGCCTCAGAAAAAAGGGTCGCTGCCCACTAAGCCAATTGGCCGTCAAATAATGATTGTGTAATTAAAATCAAGAGCTGATTATATATAGCTATTAATAAAAAACGAGTTTGCTTTTAAAATAATACTTACCTACATTTAAAGGATCCCTGGAAAAAATATTATATCTATGAATTAAGCAAAAAGGACTGCCACATATTAACATTACACAACGATTGGAAATGTCCACATTACCAATGACTTTCAAACTTCAATACAATTTATGAATGGGGAGCGTGCTTAATTTTTCAAGTCGCCGATTAAATCTTGGAGCGATCCGATGCGCAAACACTGTCACCGCATTCCCGTCATCTCGAAGCGTCCACGTAGGCGTCGAGGAGGCCCACACCGATTTCAATGGAGCTCGGACAATGCTCGTCACTTGTCGCCTACTAAATCTGGTCAGTTTTGACATGTCGTCATGTTTTTATTAACGCCCGCTGTCAATAGTTCCACGGTTATTTCACGGGCGAGGGACTGCCCAATTTGCGACAATGGGCCATACTTCTAATTCCCATTGTGGTAGTTACGAATTTACGAGTCAGTGTTATTGCGACGCACCTCACAATGCGGATTAAGATTTATTTGTTCAAATGACTTTAGTGTTCCGGCGATGGGAAAAGATATTTGTCCTCGCTTATCCGATATGACTTCCTCTTTCAGTACTTCCTTTTATGCATTATTAACTCATAATTCAACTTTTAAAAAATTGTAGGTTGTTATTTTTTTTTTAATTTGTAAAACTCTTCTACCGCAGGAGTGAAGAGGTCAGGGGTATCTAAGTTTAGAAACTTATTATTTTGGAATTTTCTGGTAATGTCTGGAGGTTTCGGCCGTGGCTAGTTACCAAATTACCAAGAGGGGCTTCGCCAAGCGTTTTTAAATTTTCTATGATGCCGCGGACCCATTAGGTATTTTTTTTTTTTTTTTTTTTTTTTTTCTTAAATAAATAAATATACTACGACAATACACATATCGCCACCTAGCCCCAAAGTAAGCGTAGCTTGTGTTATGGGTACTAAGATGACTGATGAATATTTTTATGAATAATATACATAAATACTTTAAAATATATATATAAACACCCAGACACTGAAAAACATTCATGCTCATCACACAAACATTTTCCAGTTGTGGGAATCGAACCCACGGCCTTGGATTCAGAAAGCAGGGTCGCTGCAAACTGCGCCAATCGGCCGTCAATATTAATATATATATATATTAATAAGTATATTAATGGGTTTAAAATAACTGCATACCATGTTAGTAGTTAGCACGTTACCATTTTAGAATGCATAATCATTTACCACTAGGTTGCAGTCAAGTGCTTACTTGTAGTGGAATCAAAAATAACTTTTATATAATATTACTAGCGGACCCAGCGCCATCTGTCGGGATATTTGTGAATCTAAACCATCCAGGGTGTCACCCAAACGTATACAAAAAAATTCATTCAAATCGGTCCAGCCGTCTAGGAGGAGTTCAGTGACATACACACGCACACAAGAAATATATATATAAGATGACGCATGAGCTGATGAGAGTCGGCATTTTACATGAGGTAGGTAGACAGATACTTCCGAGTGTTAGTAATAAGAATCTACAATAAGATCGGGTATAATTTATTTTTTGTCATATCTGATTGACCAAAGGGTCGGTTAATTGAAATCCATCGCATATAACCAGAGCAACACTACAATGCTGGGAATACGTTCTACAAAGTTCCACTCTGTGTCCACCAACCAGAAGTGTCGGTGTTTCATGTGAAATACACTAGACTAATAGACAAGTGCAATACTAAATAAGCAATTCATTGAAAGGAAGTATACAATTTTACAATAATTTAACGGTTGATATCTTGGGGATGTCTCTAAAAAAAATAAAATAGAAAAGTCCTATTATAGTAAAGGATTACGTAAACGGTAAGAAAGCACGAGTGTGAAATATTGCTCTAACCAGGTTGTTTCTTAAATATTTTCAAATGACAATGTGAGATGGTGATAACAAGAACACCCGGCTAAGTTTGTTGAGGGCTTCCTCTTAGACCAGGGCGCGTTTGGAACCGTCATAGCTTTAGTTTTATGTTAACGAATGTAGTTATCGCCATCACTACTCACTACTATGTACACATTTTCTTCTTCTTCTTCTTTTGATTTATGGCTTTTCGTAGTGCCAAAAATGTACACATTTTGTACACATCACATGTAATTCAAGCTTCAAAAGTGTCATCTCCTGTGCCTTATTGAATAGAAAAGAAATATTTGACTTTGACTTTGACGTGTGCCGGTAATACCACCGGCAACCATGTATTGCAACAATACTGCTTTGCGGAAGAATTAAGCATGAAACATCTGAGGACACAAATCAAAATTTTCCTTTCTGCAGTTGTCGATAGTTTTTTCATACTTATCTAAATATAAATTTTTGAATCTCCAGTCGATATTACTTCCAGTGTTTACACAGCCGATAGAGCGATGAGTTCACATTTCGTGACAGTTTCTGATTTACAAAACGGCCAATAAAAGCCTCCATTGTTGTGCTCAATAAAATAAAAACTATATTTGCTTTGGATCCACTAGACTAACACTCATCTATATTCGATACTAAGTCTTATTACGTTGCATTAAGTCATAAATTGTGTTTGAGGGATGGAAAAGTAGCGATTTACGAATTGAATGAATGACGTGAAGTGCGGCAGCATTTTTGTGGGCAGACCCCCCGGGATGTGCTAATGTGATGATATTAATCGAATAGCAGGTAGCTAACGTAGTTGCTGTAGCGTTAACTCCTATTTTGCCATAACGATTAATAGAAATGAAATAAGTGTGGATACTTTACTTCTATTTAGTGGTTATAATACGATGTATTTTTGCCTACACTTGAAGGCTACATCATTAATTAATTATTTTCCGAAAGTATTTCATTTCTTTATTTATATATATAACCTTATAATGAACCACTGATTCGATATCGGGGGAATATTATGGCATACTTTGCTTTTAGCTTGCTTTCATGAGCATAGAATACCGCGGGAAAAATTCGTTATTCTAAGGGAAATCAGAAATTCTACTCGGACTAGGTTCCCAGCAACCGAGTATTACATAGAATACGTTTATGTATTAGATATACAAGTTGAAAACAGGCGTGGGTAGGGTTGCCACCAGCCATTACTTAATTTAGGAGAAATTAACATATGGAAACGCCTTTTAATGTTTTGGACGAGTGATCATTAAAGTACTCTTTATTATGCTAATCGTATAGCATTACGGGGAGTGGTATCCATGGATGTTGACGGTAGAAGTTAAAGAGAATATAAGAAATTAAGTAGTATCGAATCGAAACGAATTCAGATTGTTTCTAAATATTTTTGAGTTACACTCGATTTTATTTACTTTTAAGCATAAATCAAGCAGATGATGAAAAGGTTGTAGGTGCTCTCTTTCCAATGTTCAATCTTCTTCAATAGCTTTTAACCGTCGGCTGCTGGTGAAAAGGCCTTTCCCGATTGGAGGGTTTGCCCATAAACAACACGCTGGGCAGAACCCGTCTGCCCAGATTATGGGCAAAAGGACGTTCTTCTGGGTTTCTTACCAGGGTATGCATACAGCAGGAAAATTGCATAAAACGGCAAAAATCCTCCTCCTATACGAGTTATATATCAATTTTAGGGAAGGCAGTGCTTCTGTGCATGTATGAAGTGCTCGCCACTGCGGACGTTTAAGACGTCGTAGTGATTATGGGCAAACCTTGATTTAGGCATAACCTGTAATGTTGCTCACAGCAGATATCAGAAGAGCAGTAGCAGTAGCGTAGCGTTATATTACATATGTTTCAAACGAGTAATAAAACAACCTATGTAAGTATAGATAAGTAAATAGAAAAAGTGTAACAACTCCACTCGATTACAATGTTTAATTAGGCATTTTGTCGCGTAAAGCTAAATCACAACGGTACAATCGCTGATTTAAAAACTTGCAAACTGCAAAGCCAAGTCAAAGTAGGTACGCCGAGCTATTATGCATGTACTAGCTGTTGCCCGCCGCTTCATCCACGTTTTTTTGGTTTTTAATGAATCCCGTGGGAACCATATATTTATAAAAAGTGTGTATGAAGTCTAAGTGTATGTATGTAATCCAGGGTATAAATCTATCTCCATTCCAAATTTCAGTGTAATTGGTTTTGCGTGAAAAAGTAACAAATATACATCCATCCATCTTTACAAGCTTTCGCGTTTATAACATTAGTAGGATGTACTAGCAACCACTGGACTAAGGTTCCAACTACAGTAAGACGTGACAAAAATACTGATTTATTTTTACTGGCAAAAAAAATATATCTTATACGTGAGACACGCGCAACATTTGTCATTTTTTAATATCACGGCCTTTCAATGACAGTCTGTGCAGTCATTATAAAGAAATCACATAACAGTGTTTAAGCGGTTATGTAATTTGTATTAGCAACTTTCCTTAGCTTCTAACGTAATTGCATAAGTGTTATGCCAGCTATAGTCGACAGAATACCTCTGCCTGCTGGTTCACGCACGCTGATGATGTTATCCTACGTGGAACCTTGGTAAATAAGGCATATTATGGTAACCCAAATGGGCAAGAGCAGCAAAATAAGGGTTATTGTATAAACCACTTATCAAAATTTGGTGATCACGAGGTCCTGATCGATTCTATTCCCAGGTTAACCAAAGAATTAAATTGTATTGAATGTTTCTATAAAGAAATTCTTAGTACCAGCTGGAGTGTACCAGTGGAACTTGGCGGTGTTACGTCGCCGTGCCTCGGAGATCACGTTTAGCTGTCGATCCCGCGCCTTATCTCTTTCTGGTCGTGTTGGATCTGCTGTCACATATGACTATAAGACTTGGGGAATAGAGAGTGCACCTGCGTCTGAGCACACATTGTTTGTGCTCTATAATATCTCCCGCGTAGATGGAAAATCTCTCTGTAGATTGACCATTGGTACGATGATAGAAGCCTGTTTACAACGCCACTGATAATGCTAACATGAACACCATGGTATCCTGTAAAACACGAGGTATGTGGCAACCCTGATGGGATACAGAGCAAGGTGCGGCACAACGATGCGGTGCCTAGAGCCCGCGCATGCGTTTGTCGCAATCCATTATTGAACGATCCCTTGTCTTGAGCCATATTGTACTAGATGTACAACACACCGTCATAATACATTTCGGCTAAATTAAACTTCGAACACAATCATTTAACCCTGCTTGTATCTTTTACTTATAATTAATCCATAATTTGGATAGAAGCTGGATACTTTGCGGAATTTCATGATATAAATTGAAAATTAAGCTACATTTGCTATACTCAGCGTAAAGTAAGAAAATCTGTACAGTGCAATTTATAATATTTTCAATCTTTATACTCCATAACAAACAAAGCAAAATACAGGCATTACTTATGATCTTCGTCTTTCAAATCATCTTCATTCTATGGCCCACCTGTTGAGAACTCATTACTCATTATATTGAGGTCTTTCAGAGTCTTTTACCTTAAAAATCATGCAACCGCATGGCCCTCGTGATCTGAGTCCTGTATACGAACTGATATTGTGACCTCTTTCCATATACATAGTACACTACAACCGTTGTAGTCGATTCGGCATCTCTCTAGTGGGCTCAAAACTGTCCAAGTTTCCACTTATTTTATTTTTTATAATAATATACTGAAAATCTCCAGAACAAATTTTAGATATAACGGTATTGATCATACGCTGAAGAACTTGATGTGTCGGTTTGTATCGCACATTCAGGAATTTATTTTTTTGAGGCTGATCTCCGGGCTCTTTACGGTATTGCGTTAGGTCAATTAGGCTCTGGAACCTTCAATTAAATTTTCAACAGGCTTCGGTGTAGATATATAACTGTCCAAAGAATTTCTCAACCTTATTCCAGGTTTGTAACAATTGGACGGCCATTTGGCGCAGTGGGCAGCGGCCCTGCTTTCTGAGTCCAAGGCTGTGGGTTCGATTCCCACAACTAAGAAATGTTGTTAGCCTGTATTTTATAAGTTTTTATGTATATTATTCACAAAACCTTCATCAATCAATAGTAATCCTAGTACCCATAAGTCATAACACAGGCTATGCTTACTTTGGGGCTAGATGGCGATGTGAAAATAAAAAAATATATAAATATAATACGACAATACACAGTAGCGTGCATATAGGGTATGCACAGGGTATGCAGATAAAATGAAGAAAATCTCCAGTACGAGTTATATAAACTTAAGAGTAGGCTATGCCTTTCCTTAAGTTTTTTATTACTAGTATTGGAATTGCCAGTACTAGTGATAAGAAACAGTTTTTTTATCACTAAGTAGTACGTGCATATAGGGTATGCACATGGTATGGGATGCATCATGCATACCATGTGCATACCCTTTATGCAGGCTACTGGCTATATGCACGGTACTGTGTATTGTCGTATTATATTTATATTTTGTTTATTCTAATTACCTAAATTAAAATGTGATAGCTATTCTCTTACTTTGTACATTCTCTTTCAGAATTCTAACTTTCTGATGTCTTGCTTGAATTAAATTGGTTTTATAACCTTTGTTTCACACCCATCGATCACTTTTTATTAGACATGAAACTGTTGACATAGGTCTTGGGTCGGTTTCCAATGTCAATAAAGCCCAATATTTAATCCAAATAATATCACGAAAATAATAAAATAACATCTTAAGTAAATATACCAGTTAAAAATCTTAATCGTTTATTTTTAAGCCACTGTAAATACAGAATTATAATTCTCTGTGTTTGATATCATTATCACACTCGTAGCAAGAGGGATTAACGTTGGAGATTAAACAAATTCTATACACTAATATTGTAAATTGTGAAAGTGTGACTGTTTGGTTACTTGTTTGTTTGTTTGTTGCCTATGAGTGACTCAACTACTGCAAAAATATTGATGAATTGTAGCACTATAGCCTGCATCTTGGACATTGTCCAATGTAATGGATAGGATATTTTTTTTCCCGAAAAAAACGCGGGCTGTTTCCTGCATGGGTGGGAGATAAAAATTATATCCCCCGATTATAACCCCTGACAAGGGATATAATTAACGTGTCCACCTGCTAAATCACTGGAACATAGAAAAGGAGAAGTTTACCCCCGTTTATTAATACACATATTATAAGTATATTATTTGGATAAAGTGGTGAAAGAAGGTACATTTTTATCCTTACTCCGGGGAGATGATGGTCTCCTGCCCATGCTAGCCGTGTAAAACAACCTTTGTAAACTGTGCTCGTGTTCACAGTTAAATCCTGAAGACAGTCATATAGAATATTAACTTTTTATCGCGGGATAACCTATAAAAAAAGATACAGTAATTAAAAAAACGACTGCCTAACACTCGAATCGGACGGCTGGAAATAGTTAGTTGGTGTACTCATGTAAATAGTGAAAGTCCTGCGGTGTTCTCACTATAAGCTTTGTTGGGGGGCTATTGCAAGGGTGGATTTAAAACGCATTTTCTTTAAAACCACTAATCCATTTGCGGTTCCTCTGGTACCTACTTTTAAGTGTTTGTTTGGCCTGCAAGCTTTGGTTATAGCTAGTTTGGTAACTTTGCCGCTTGGCGGCAGGTGTCTTTAGGGTGGTCCCTAAGGACACATGCCGCCAAGCGAGTTAGCGTTCCGGCAAGAAGACACGTTGATGCCGTGTATGTTCATCATCATCAACAGCCTATTACAGACCACTGCCGGACTCCTGTCCTTTAGTCCTGGGCAGTTTCTGACGGGTTGGTGATGCTAGTAGTAACACAGAGGACGCTGCTGCCCGCACTCCGTGTATGTTATACGAATATAAATAACTGCCAATACATGTACCAATATACGTACCAGCATTTAGTACCCGGTGAGATTGCAGTTAAGGGCTAATCTGTAAAGAACTAACAAATAAGTTTTATGGGCGTCACCATAATTCGCAGACTTTTGTGAAAGGTAATTAATTATAAAACAAAATTTGCGAGTAACCTGCGATAGAAAGAAAGGTTTCATTATTATATTGCGATCATTTTTTTTTATAATTATTGACTGACCAAGCAGATGACCATGACCACCGGATGGTAATTGGAAAACCATCGACGTATAAATAGGACAACAATTCGGAGGGCATGGATCAGGACCTACAAAGTGTTGCCCTGGGTCCTTCAACCTGAGGCATTAGGTGTTAAGCATCATGAGCCTGTAATTACACCGTCAACCAGCTCATTCAGACCGCAAAAAGTGTTCCACAAAAAGCTCTTCTACTAACTAATTAAATCTTGTAACTACATAATCGAGACTAAGTGTTATGAAGTTGTAAGTAAAAGATATTGTGTACATATATACGTACTTACGCAGAGCGATTTGTATTTACAATCATAATTGCAATGTAGAGACTGTATGTATTCATACAGTGATGTATTCATACTACATAGACAGAAATGATGCAACAGATTTTAATACCATCAGGTTATGGTAGGGGAAGATCCCTAGGACTTTCACAAAACTCCTTGTATCCTCATTTAGAAAAAATAAACGATCCTGACATTTAAAATACCTACATACAGTATTTTAAATGTCAAGCTTTTATCCGTTTGTAGTGACTCTACCAACCCATACTCCACCGAGAAGAAGAAGTCTGGAAACTCAGCAATTGCCGCTGTTGCATGTTCTCGAATTACCTGGGCTATGACTGAAGATTTTATCTATCTGTACTAATATTAGGCCAAAAGACTTTATTTATGTTTAGACATATTAACATTTAATAGAGCTGGTGGAGCTGGAGTTAACGTAATAATAGAGCTGGTGGGCGACGCAACTTTGTGAGTCAGGCTATATCGCGAGGAATAGCGAATGAGTCTGTATAAGAAACTTATCAGATTATGTAATAAACGAACCGCTAGCATGCATGCCTATTGTCAATGGCCTGTCTTTGCTGGAGCAGGTTCAAGGTAATTTAATAAAATAACTGTGCCATCCTACTGTCAAACGTGCTTTGTCACGTAAAGCATTGGTGCTCGCGTTCGCTTCACGCAGGCACAATTAAAGAGTAAATGTTAAGTAAATACTCAACATTTACTGTCGATTTAATCCATGACATTCGTAATGGAGTACCCATAGTTAACCTACTGTTGTTATTTTGAAATCTATTATCAACAGCATACAGTTGAAGTTTCGTTGTGTTGTTTGTAGCTGCGTCACGCAGAGCAACCCACGTTAAAATCGGAATACAACCTACGGTATGAATAGGGGTACGAGTAGGTACATGGCATGTCAACGCTGAAATTTACCGTTGAAAGTTTTTAAAAGTAACCCTATATCTTCTCTCTCAGCTTTCACAACTCTTATATGAAAGAAGAGTCTTTTGCGCAGCAGTAGAACGTGATGATGATGTTCCTTGGAGAAGTACCCTTTGTTACCTGTGCAAAATCGGAGCGAGTGGTAAGCAACTAATTTTTAAAATTTAATAGCAGATATAAAATAATATATATATATGCACACATTGCATAGCTTCACAGCTAAACCGGTCTCGGATATAAGATACGTTTTATGCCATTTAAACTAACCGTTCTTTAAGGATTTTTAAAAATCCTGATAAAACTCGGATGAAGTCGCAGACAACAGCTATTTTACAATATCAGTGGCTTTGAAACAAAAAGCGTGCATGCCACATGTTTGAGTTGCTTGTTTAAATTGTAGGTGATTCTTATATCTGACATAGGTATAACTTGACAGTTCCGTGGAGATAGGTATGTCGTACTTGACGTCAAACAAACATTCATTATTTCAGAATCATTGTAAATCATGACCTCTAGAATCGGACTGATGATGGCGTATATTCACTCAATTGACGGCACTGCTAGTTACTAAAAAGTTATAATTATGTAGGTATTTAATACGGATTTCCATCTTGCGTAAATTTTACAGATTCGTTAGTATCTAGTGCTCTCGAATGAACTGACATGAAATGATTTGCCGGAAAATCATTAAAAACTCGGTATAATTGTTCCAATTCGGTAGACCAGTAAATTTGTCGCATGTATGTGGAAATTCCAAAATATCAATAGATTCAGACCACATCAAACATTAGCGTAGACTTTAATTTATGGGCGATCAGCATAAGAAAAGTTTGAAGAGAATTTAATCGGGTAGAAGGAGTGTCGATCATAATTAGGTATCGATTCATCGCTAAGTGGATTCCTTGAGGCGGATGAGATGACCGCGGGCTTTCTCCCCCGGAATATTGATAATGCGATATTCAATTTCCAAACTCCTACAAGTTACGGTGAGGATTATACTTTGCTTACAAAGGAGATTAATTTTGTAAATAACAGATAGGGATAAGTACCTACTCAAATTGCTTCCGTTTTATCTTGTATTTCTTGATTATTCACAACCTATATTGATGTCCCACTGCTGGGCTATTCTTTCTTATCGTAGACATTCCTGCGATAAGAAAGAATACCTTGATTTAGAGCTTAAACCCAATACTATGGGTTGGCGGGATATGGACAATTATTATCATATGTTAGTGATAATAATGATCTCTTAACTCTACGAGCACGATTATAGTATTATGTAGTATGTATGTAGATACATATTTTAAGGACTTGGTTTTTAGCACTCGCTCAATAGCTCTTTGATATGATTAGACCGACTATTTATTTATTTATTCATTTACGAATATCCTTAGTATACTTACATCTAGCCAAAACGTATACTAAGTCAGTTACAGATGTACAGGATTCTTTATTGAATCGTGGTCAAAATTTAATTTTTATACCTTAACACATAATATTACATCTGATTTGCACCTTAGGCTGATTTAAGCGGATGACTACGACTTCATCGGCGCAGAATTCCTCATTTCTCGTGGTCTTATGAAGATTCCCTGTGTTGTATATGCCCTTCTCCAGAAAGACCGGAAAATTTCAAACGTACTTAAGATCAGTTCAAAAGTTTATAAGGCTTCAAACAGACAGAAACACACACTTTGGCGTTTATAGTTATTTAAATATATTATTCATAGGGTTATTATCTACTATTACCGAAGTTTTGAAAGTTTCTGTTCACCCCATATTCTGCAGATTATTTGACCACCTTAAGTCATCTCTCTGTTATCCTTCTTCTACTGGGCCGGTTTCCGCATTTCACACTTCTGGTCTGTTGTACGTACACATCCCTGTTAGCAACACAACGTACATAATCCCATTTGTTGATGATTGAATTCCTATTTGTAGTTAAAACTAGATTTTTATACTTTAGTTTATAATTAACTAATAAATCGCCTTTTTTTGTTACGTAATCCTCGTCGCAACTGAGCATAACATTGTCTCAATTGGCTGGACGGGTTGCGACTTGCAAGTGAACCGACTCGTAACGTGCCTTCAGCATAAATGATTATGCATCTGCGATAAGTAAGTAGAAAACGTCCGAAGCCTAACGTGACCTGACAATGGCGAAGGTTGTGTACGTCACAGATGGACCGCCACCTAAGCATGTGTCCTATTGTTTAACGATGGCTGTAAATTCGTCGTAACAGAAAAAAACGCCGCGCCGCGCCGCCCTGCGCCCATATGGCTTACAATAACAAATTCTTAACCAAAAGTAAACCAATGTATCCCCGCGTTCCGTTTTTAGTTAGTGGGCCTGTATGCAGGCGAAATGGCATAAAGTTTGAGTGCTTTTGTTTCCTCTGGTATTGTAGTCTAAGCACCCCAGTTCAATTTAGGGTGCGTTCAAATTAGCCGCGCGGTTTAGTTAATTTATACAATATCATAACGAAGTATGTAAAACTTACTATATGAGTTTACAAAGCCGCGCTACATAGTCAATTTATCAAGTTCTATCAGTTTGGTAAAATGAACAAATATACACAAATTAACGCGTTCCGACCTTGACTTCCCAGTATGCAGGTGAAAACGATTACAATTTTTTTTCACTAGTTGACATTGACGTCCAAGCACCTCGATACATTTAAGAGTGCGTTCAAACTGGATGTAATCATAATTCATAATGTTTTATGAATTTCCTAATTTTCCTAATAATATATTAAAGTTAAATAATATAATATACAGTATGAATATATTATTGCCGCAATGCTTCGTAAACTCTTGCCCACATCATCATATTTTGTGAACGTGTCTGTATAGTACCTTTAGGATGCATTCAAATAAGCATCAGCTGCTTATAGAGGAGGGAGCTGAATGAGTTCCAAATGGCTAATGGGTAACAGTAGAATTTGCGATCATTAATTAGCGCCAAAATAGGGTTATTTAGGTTTATAGGTATTTCTGCCTGCGTGCGGAGAAAACTAAACCAGTAGGTCAAACTATTTGACTCAAATGGTCTATGATGTTGTCGTACTCAATGATAAAGGTGGAAAAATAGCATATATACCATCTTACTAAAGTATCCTTTAAGTGGAAATATTGTCATTCCTATTGATTGAAAGCCTTAACGTACTTTCGGTTCGATCGTGCATGGAGTACTGCTCTCATTTATGGGATGGCTCTGCCAAGTATCAGCTTAATGCCTTGGATTCAGTGGATCGCCGTCCTAGAGGACTCATCGGTGACCTAGCCAATATAAAACTTCAGAGTTTGGAGCATCGGCGAAAGGTTACCTGCCTTTCGGTATTCTATAAGATATATTTTGCAGTGTGCTCAAGAACTGTTTGGTCTAGTTCCCCCCTCACTTTTTCACCATCGCGAGGCGCTGTAAGGATCTACATCCCTACGTAGTTGATAGTGGTTCCATCTTCCGCAGCACCTACAATAGGCTTCCACGGGTAGCGGCAACTGTATGGTGCGAGGCGCCTCATTGATACCCATAGGCCATAGATACATATATTCACATCGTGAAAAACATTCACGCGTTGCGATTTCTCCCGTAGCCACCACGTTATATTTAGAAACAACAGTGGTCAACTTGAGTGCCAGTCAGACAAACGAACTTTTAATACTATATTTAACTACGCTAGCCATATTATCCGTTTACACTCCACACTACTTTTGAAGCGATGGTGTGGAGCCACAACCAAGCTATGTTGATGGACACAATTGTTGAGGACACCACGATGAATTATTATTATAAAAAGGCTTTTCATTATTTTCCTTTACATAGATATCATCATTAAACATTTATGATATTTTCAAGTAATCCTGAGCACTCTGCTGTGAAATCGATCCATCCGCACATGGTCTCGACTAAAAATCTCATTCTGAGAAGAAAACGTGCCCTGTAGAGGGCCGGTAATGGATAGATAATGATGATTATTTATTTATTGACAAACAAAATATTACATATTTTATAGGTTCTTCGCACCCTTAAGCCTTATCTACTTATGAGGATAGGTACTCACTGCACATTCGTCTTAAATAACAGATTAGGTATGATGATCCTGGTGATGAGCATTCTTCGATAGAAACATGACGACGAGAATATTCGAGGATGGCAAAAACGCACCAGAATACAGAACTCCATTTAAAAAAAAAAATAGTAAATAGGTTGCTAATCTTTATATAGGGATATATTTCTTGTGTGCGTGTGTACATTAAACTCACTAAACTCCTAGACGGCTGGACCGATTTGAATGAATTTTTCGGTATGCGTTTGGGTGGCACCCTGGATGGTTTAGATTCACAAATCAGCCCGACAGATGGCGCTGGGTCAGCTAGTACTATATAAGTATATATATACATGAATCAATTTATATCTGAATCAAATCCATCGTCATAAATTACATGTGGTTTGCTTCTTGGCATTTTATATGCTTTTAAGATTGAAACAAAATCACAAATGATTAAGTTTCCTACCAAAGAGGTAGGAAACTTAATCATTTGTGATTTTGTTTCAATCTTCCGTAATCTTTTACCTACGTCCAAATCCACCTTCTTCTATTGGTAAAACGTCCATGTCTTTTTTCGATGTCGTCAATAGTTCATGCATCCCGTAAATGTCCATAGCCAAACGCTGCATTTTTGAGAGATGTGTTATATGCTATATAATGCGAGGAATTCAGATTTATAATTTGTGTTTTTAAATTGTTGCATAGTAAAGATGGTGTCCGATAAGCCTAAATTGCGCGTTGTCTATTTATCCAATTAAAAGTCATTTTATTCAATTTCTTGTGTTCCCGCATACAAATATGACCTGAAAATTGTAGGCATAATAAGACAACTAGCTGTTGCCCGCGTTCTTCTTACGCGTTTTTTTTTCAAATCCCGTGGGAACTGTTTATTTTTCTGGGAAAAAATAACTCTATGCCAAAAATCATGTTGATTTTTGCTTGCAGGAAGGACAAGACAACACAGAGAAGCAAAAAAACACATTATCGCATTTACATCATCTATGTTTGGCTCAACCTTCGCTGACTTTGATGGAATTTGGTACAAAGACAAGATAAAAACATAGGATACTAGCAGGGGCACCTAGTTTCAGGATAGTTAAAAAACGATTTATTTTTAAAGGGCTTAACAGCAAAACCCATCTTCAGAAAATTTTGCATATATATATAGCTTGCATCCTGGATTGGACATTGCATAATTTAAAACCCTGGTGTATAGGGTGTTCATACGCGACTCTTTAAAAACCTAAACAAACACGGACGAAGTTGCGGGCAAAAGCTGGTTTATACTATAAACTAGGACTTTACTATTTTGTTTATACAGAGAAAATGCCTGACGCATTTCGCTCCGTTGGGGGAACCGGAGTGGGACCCATTAAAATTTCTGGGTGTCCTACGACGGACCTATTACGTTCACAGCACACTCGCCAAAAGTCTAACGGTACCTTAATGTGGTCATATTTATCCAAATTTTCAAGTGATAGTGCATATCGCCGAGTCATTTTGGCAAATTTAGATTTTATAATATGCATGGAACTCCCAACGGCCCATGCAATAGATTTCCGGTAGGGCTTTCGTAAATGATATATCCTTTCCACGGTTCTGGTCGCATCCATCACCAATTCCTTGTTCAGATAGAGAAGTTTATGTTTTTTATGTTTCAGTCTTACATAGTTCTTACGTATCCGAATTCGGTTTTATGATGTAAATGTACAAGTTAATACACATCTACAATACATCTTCTTTATTTTATAAAAGCAAGTAGGCTCCTCTCCTATGCAATTATGGATTCTTGCTAAACTTAAAAGATTGTTATGAATACCAGATACACAAATCTGCACGATGCAATTTTTATTTACCTGGCATGCAAACAGGACCGTATTATTAAGAATCCACTGTCCGTCCGTTCATCTGTCTGTGAGCGGACAGAAATAAAATAAAGGGAGATAGAAAAAGGAGAAACACTTTATTGCACAAATAACATATAATATAGAAAAAGAAACAGTAAGGAGTATACAGGAAACAATATAGACATGCAACGGCTGTAAGCAATCTCTTACAGGCAACCTTTGTAGAGAGGAGTTACAGCAAGAGAACAGGGAGAGATAGAGAGAGAGAGAGAGAGAGTTGCAAATTTTTAAATGATATTATATTTTTGCTGTGTTTTGCATTATATAATAATGGTATTTTAATACTATGTAACCTACCTAGTGTTTTAATTTGCATCTTGGTAAAGAAACTTTCATGATTTTAAATCCAATTAACCAATTTAATTTCATTTTATAATCAGTGTCATATAGATCTTCTAAAATACGTAGGTTCGTTATTATTCTATCAAAGTTTTGTATTTGTAGTACATAGATAGTAGGTATAGGAAAGGGCGCTACCCTGTGTACGCGTACTCGTATGTCTCGCGTTAATCGAATTCTTTGCATTACGTAGGTACCGGAAGTGATACCAACGGATCACTTGTATATACCTTGTCATGCTTATCTATAAAATAAAGCCTCTACGACTGTAGGCCCAATGGGGTACCATTTTTTTTTCTATTATTAACAAAAATAGTTTAATAAATACACTACACCATCCTCAGAAATGAAACAGTTTAGGTATTTAAGGACAGCGAAGAAATGAAGAATTGCGTGTTTTAAATATTTTGTATAAATAGATTTTTAGGTTACAATTACATAATAAAAGTCAATGATGTATTTTTAATCCCAATTTACAACCTCCAAATATCAGTAAAGATATCTTAGCAAAACATTTGTATCTTTAGTTTGCAGAAACTGTTCCTCCTGAGAATCTGAATCATCTGAATCTCATTTTGGTTAGTTAAATTGTTGGGCCCTAACTAGCAAGAATAAAAATAAACTTGATATTTTTACTTACAGCAAAATATGTAGATCCATAGAAATATTTTTAATGACATTAAGGCTTATTTAACTTAGCTCTTATCTTTAGTAACGGGAGATCTTAGTTCGGATCAGTAGTTATTTTCTATTATTTAAATTGAAATAAGTGGTCATAGAGAGATAATAATTGTAAAATAATAAATTTTATATTAGCTTAAATTAGGTAGGTACTTTTTACCTAATAACACAAAAAACCAATCAATTATTCTCGCCTGATTTTAGAGTTAATAAATTTTATGCGCAATAAACTTTCATCCATACCTTCTTACATAAAATTAGCAATAACTAGATATACCTATTTCAATGGGTAAAACTGTACAAAGAGTGGAAATACTTTTTGGTTTTTTCAATTTTATAGACAATAAATAAATATACTACGTCAATACACACATCGCCATGTAGCCCCACAGTAAGCGTAACTTGTGTTATGGGTACTAAGATGACTGATGAATATTTGTTTTATGAATAACATAAATACTTAGAATATACATATAAACACCCAGACACTGAAAAACATTCATGCTCATCACACATACATTTTCCAGTAGTGGGAATCGAAACCACGGCCTTGGGCTCAGAAAGCAGGGTCGCTGCCAACTGCGCCAATCGGCCGTCGAATAGAGATAGCCTTCTCGTATCTTCGTAATAAAACGTAATAAAAGCGCCACTGCACACAGTTTCGCAGGACTAATAGTGATCGTTATCAAAAAGATCATTCCTGCACGGTAATAAAAAAAAAAAATTACACTTCCTTACTTCACTTACAAGTTAGTTCTTGACTGCAATCTCGTCTAATGGTATGTGATGATCTAAGATCGAAGCAAGCTGATCTGTTAGGGAGTATGGCAGCTATATTTAGCCCATACTTACTCGTAATCGGTTTCTACGCGTACCGGAACGCTGAATCGCAAAATTGCCCATACCAGGAATAAACCGGGACCTCCAACTTAAAACCAAAGCGCTCACCGCTACGCCTGTGATGTGTCCAAAAATGTTACTTTAGCACAGTTTTTTTTTTTAAATCAGCAGATAAAGTTGCACCAATACGTCTAAGCGAGTGACCCACACTATACGTTTCTGAAAAAAAAAACTATGTATGGCGCGATATTCAAATAGGAAAATTTTAAACGTTTTCAGCAGTCGTAATTTTTTTTAACAAATGTAGGCAAAGATATTCGAAGATAAAAATTGTAAAATATCTGAAAAAACAGACATTGTTACCAATTAGTGGAACAGCTGTGCTGTTTAGTTGCTTTACCAACGGTTAATATTTTAGATGCAACGTATTTTATTTGAGCCATAGCCATAACATCAGTAGGTATACGTAGACAATATGATGTTAGGTGGGTGCGTACTTATCGTGTTAAATTGAATTGTTGAAATCCGTGGTTAGACGCTAGGGGTTGTGAGGAGGAATTGAGAGGGGCGGGCTGCTAAATGAGGTTTGTGCCGCCCCTTTTGCATGTATCCGTCCCTTTCTGGCAGGATGGTATTGATTTGGGTTTCCACTTCCTTTGTGCGTTGAAGCGAGCTTTGCTGTTCACTATGCTGTAATGAAACATAATATTATCGACACGTAGATAGATATCATATCGAAAAGATTGAGTCCTGGCAAATAATCAATTCATCAGGATCCACCTCTTGCCGGTCCACCACAGAGCACGGGTCTCAGAATGAGGAAGGTTTAGGCTACCACGCTGACTCAGCGCGGATTGGTACACTTCACACTTTGAGAACGTTATGGAGAACTCTCAGGCATGCAGGTTTCCTCACGATATTTTCCTTCACTGGTTGGGCCTAGCGGTTAGAGTTTCGGACTCCCTTTCGGGTTACCCGCTGAGGTCGATCCCCGGCTGGCACATCTAAGTTTTTTGAGTTGTCCGTTTTTAATAATAAACGGTAAATCAATTCTTTCTTACATCAAGCTAAAAGCAGTACCTACCTACCGAAGATCCAGTAGTCGACAATTCATTGGACAATGATTTTTTCTTAACCTCACGTGTCAAGTGACAGTCTCATCAGACTTTTACTTGTGGGTACAAGCTGCTGGTAAAATTTCCAGGAAATTTAAAGATATAGCACACCAAATAATAAACCTCGTTTTTGACCCAAGCTTTTCTGCCTGAGTTTTGAAACACACAAATGGCGAACCATTACGCTAGTTCAGGAAAATGACTACGTTTTTGCTTTAGGTAGGCAAACCACAATTTGAAAGTAAAATTTTAATAAGACAATTTAAATTCATAAATTCAGCGAGCGCTCTTCCTGAGCTTCTAAAATTCAATGCCCATCCATGTTCATGAATCATGTGATACCCGCTTTAAGTACAAACGGCGGCCTCAAGCCCTCAACCGGCGGCGGCCGGCGGCCTTCGTGAATCTACAGATATACCCGCCTCTAAAGAGCGATCCGCCATTTACATTTTAATTAAAGCCTAAGGGGTTGCACCGGATAATTTCAGAGTGGATTAATTGTGTTCACGGTTACACATAGAGCGTTCGGCTGTGTTCACACCGAGAGACGCGATGGGCATATTTGGCGAACCCTTCGGCATATTTCACAACGGTAAACCGTCGGCTTCTTGGCCACAGCTCACACCAAAGCGTCCAAACTGCTTCAACGATGGCTTTCTTTCTTCTTGCGACTTACTTGCTACCAACAAGCCTCTTGATCAAACCGATATTATGATTGGCCACTCGCAAGATTCAAACTTGGAAGTTGGAGATATTAGTTTGACCTATCTCTTTAGAGATAAAAGAGTTCGGTTCCTACCGGGACATTAAAGGCTGCCATTCACGGACACTCGAGTTAGCTTTCCACATCAATGGACGACGTTTAAATTCTTACCACACTCGCGATTCCTGCTTAGCGTGACCGAAGTCCACATTTTTGACTGGTCACAAGAACTCAAAATGGAGATGCCCCAAAATCCACGTGGTTTTTGTACATACAGACAGACAGGTCAATGTATTATTTTAGAGCCAAATGGATTGATGAAATAGGGATCTTAATAGGGTGAAGTTTTGATAATACATTAATAAAAACTTCAGCCTAATAAGGACATTGATAAGGACATGTAACATAGGCATAGATACCAACCATTAAAATCGACGGTTTCAAATTTTAAAAAAAACTATGGAGATCGAGGTCATAGGTTCGAATCCTGGTTCGGGCAAAAACTTGTAACGAACTTCGTGATTTTGTAAGAGATTTGTAAGTACCAGCCCGGATGAAGGACGTTGGAATTGATGACCCCCGTGCCTCAGTGAGCACGTTAAGCCTTGAGTCCTTGTTACTACCTAACTTGTGCAAATAACACAAGTTAGTAACCGGGAAAGTTGATTAAGCCCATCAACCCGCCTTGCAGCAGGGTGGTAGGTCTATGCTCTGAAATGCTTTCTTCACATGAAAGAGAAGGCCTCTGCAGAAAAGGACGTCAATAGGCTGAGGATGGATTTTGTCAAACGTCAAATACCTACAAAAAAATGTGCCCAAATGCATAAGGATAATATAGAATAAAATAATTACATAAAATAACAAAGTTTTCTCTATTCTAAGATAAAACCACCAGTCTCCAATCAAAATAAATAAATCGATTAAAATGAAGTCTTATAAAATAGGTTCTAAGAGGAAGGAGGATTGCCAATTCAAACATTTACTTTGTTATATAACCAAACGACGATATACCTATCTGGCTACCTGCCTCTACAACATCCGGCGACGGCGACAAGCTGTCTGCCGCTCGATGAGAAAAAATCATCAGCGGAACCACCTAAGCTTTGAAGAAAACTAATGTCATCCTTAAAACAATACATTAAAACATACACAAAATACAGGAATTTAAACTTTATTTTTACAGGCATAGCTCATTCCTACGATTCCTCGGTTAGTTGTAAACGTAGTGTAATTTATGGGTAATAGGCGAGTCATGGGCGGACATTAGCGTTTCAAATATCACAAGTCATTAATAAAGGCTCATCAGTTGTTTTTTTTTTCTATACTAAATTTAGATATTTGACATTCGATTTTGTATCTTGAGTTTGAACACAAAAGATTGAAACTACAGGGATAAAGTCCGAACTTTTTACCCCTAAAATATCTCATCGTTTTGCTCATTTGATGATAAATGATCCATTTGATCCGGGAAAAGATATCGCCTGACCGGATCTGTAAAATAGATGTTAGGATCTGCTATAATCTGTGTCAACAAACAATCATATCGACTACCTACTACAAAGCTACCGACTTACTACCGACCTCTTGCAGTTTACCTTACCTAATACTTTCGATCCCGAGTACAAAGTATGACTGATAATTCCAACATGTGTGGCCTGGCAGCAAAGCATTAGTTGATAGTAAGTGGATGAGTGAACGACTTTGGAAGTTTTAATAGTAATAATTGACGGACCAAGTATTTTATCCACCTGACGTTAAGTGGAAAACCACGGCATGTAAACAGAGGGTATGCAAGGACACTTGCAACAAAATGCCGTTCTGTGCCTATCATTACACCGGCAACTACGTCTTTCAGACCGGAATTTCACAGCTCTTCAACCAGAGATTACAACATTGATGCTTGGCAGCTGAAATGAACATGGCGATAGTAGGTACTGACCCAGACAAACTCTGTCACGAAAATCACTAAGTGTCGACATCATATTGTTAGTTGTAAACTCGAATGCAGTGAAAGTGAGTAAAGAAAATTTTCGCAATTCTAGGATGTTACTTACGCAAAATAGTATAATTTGTAATGCGAAATAGACAAAGCTTCTTGGACTTTTTTCAGCTACAACAGGAATCCAGATCCTAAAAATAGTGTCACGTTTCCCGCTAAAGATAAAATAAATACTAGGTACCCGTTAAATTAAGATAAGTACGAGTACCTAAAACTAACAACGAATAGGGATGCTGATCAATGATCTTGAGCCTGTAATCTTCTTCAGTAATATTTTTATTGTCTTTTCATCTCATTATTTTTCGTCACGATTGATATGAACCAAATTATGTTCATTTCGGTAACACTTTCACACTATTTATTATATTTTTACGCAAGAACTTAGAAGAGGCGTACCTATGTTGAGGGTGTTTTCCGTCTCGTTTAACAATCGACTAGGTAGGTAGTTATTGCATTAAAGTGTTGAATTCATTTGCGTTTGCTAACAATTATTGAGAAAGAATAACTATACAGGGATTCCTCATAGGCATAATGTTTTGCTACGCTTTTTACAATGATTATAACATTCCTTTGACCTGACCTGCCAATCGACGGAAGGAGCGGCTGCTTTAGCGTTAGTTATTTAAAGTACCTAGTACCTATTCACCTATTAAAAAAAAAGTTGACGTAGGATTTGTTTCGATTGGTTTTGATGCTACTAATGCTATATAAATCTAAGAACAATGAATAATAAATAGTCACAGAGTACTTTAATTTTTTTTACTAGTGTTATTCATTGATTACATAATATGTTACTACTACTATTTAATAATTTTGCGGGTACTGTGTGTCTAATGGTGTGTGTGGGTTAGGATTGAATACTTTTGATGCTACTATTGCCATCTAGATAGTGTTACTGACAACTTTGAGCCGCCTACTGTGTATTTTTGGAACGTCATGTCTGATGCAACTCAGCATGTCTTACATTGAGATTCACCGCATGAAATCAAGATGGCACCACTTTTTGGAGCTACTTAATGTACCCATAAATTATAGTTTTATTTAATTTTCATTTATAATTATAATGATAATATTTATTCTCAAATATAAATCCAGTTTACAATCAATACCAAGTCTTGGTCTTAGCTGCCCACTGTCAATATTTATATTATTTACAATGTAAATAGCATCGATATAAAGTCGTTATAGACAATAATATTGAAAGTGGGCAGCTAAGACGAAGTGGCAGAAGTGTTTCAGTATGTTATATATAGATATTTTTGTTTTAATACGTACCACACACAGGCAATATTATTATCAATATTATGCAGAATAATAAATATTGACAATGATATTAAGGTGTGTGCCTCAGCCTTTGTCTGCAAGTCACGTCAGTCAGTTAAGTGATAATTCAGTCAAAAATGATATCTGGATCGCTCTTTTCGACCCAAATATCTATTATTAAAAGTACTAGGCTAATGGTTTGTGTCCTCTTTGATGTGGATTTTTATACTCATTGGTGTAAATTATTTATCTGTGGTAATTATTACTATACTAATCAAAATTGAAAGTTGAAACTCTAATTTGCTTGAAACTTGAGAATTAGAGATGGTTCTACATAAGAAATGTAAATGTTAAAAACTTGCTTACTTTGACTAAAAATTGATCTGATAAAGGGTTAAGTGGACAAAATGTCTCATTTGGTTTCAACTGTAAACAGTCTTCGTCCAGATATGTTGGACTTCCTTACTAAAATGCCCTTAGCGCTTTTGTTTACACTTTCTTCGTAGCCGTTGCCAACCATATTATCTGAATAATTTTGTATTCATCTTGTTTGAGGTTCTGAATAACAGATAGTAATTAGTTTAAGGGCTTTTAAGTAATAAATAACCAGCGAATCATTCATAATGAGGACGGTTCCTAAATGGGTAAATAAAATTCATGAAGCCGATAAAATTGAATTCTCCAGGTAAGGTATTTAATATTAACTAGGGGTTCGCCTCAAACTACAACTAGTGAAAGCAAAAAGTTTTTCCTTTTATAGGTAGGTATACATTAAAGGAAAAGCTTAAATTTGGGAAGCTCAGGTATCCATACAATCGCGGAAAGCCTACACATCCGCGTTAAATTTAGTTTTTTAAACATTAATGTTTCAAAAAATTCAGATCTAAAGAAATTACATCCGGGCACTGCATGCAGTGTACTTTTTAGCCTGAGAATACATAAGGATCCCATTAGATTTTTTTAATCTCCAAACAAATATGAATGAAGTTTCAGGCTTTGCAATCAATATCCTTTTTCTTAGCATGTCATTGTAAACTAATGTAATCATTAATAAACTTGATTGGAAGGTAGATTCTGCCCAGATTAAGCTGTCAAGAAATTTAGTATTTGTTCTTTTCCATCATTCATATTTATTCTGAAAACTAAAATTGAAGTTAACTGCTTCCAACCAACTTTGCAATTAAGAAATTCATCAATTTTACAGTACACTGTCCACAAAGCAGGGCTAAGAAATTATTTGGAAATTGAGAAATCTGCAATACAATGACCTCAGGGTAATATAATTATATAAATGTAATATTTTTCAGTGTGCACACAATATGCTTCAGTCCAGATGGTACCCAACTAATAGTTGGTGCTGGGGAGAAGGTTATGGTATATGACCCAAGAGATGGTGCTCTTCTTCAACTCCTCCAAGCTCATAAAGGACCAGTTTATGCAGTTGCATATTGTAAAGATGGGAAGAAGTTTGCCAGTGGAAGTGCTGACAAAAATGTTATTATATGGACCTCTAAGATGGAGGGTATTCTTAAATATTCGTAAGTACAAACTACACACTTGTAATATATATTTAGACTAGTGGACCCCAGCGCTATCTGTCGGGTTAATTTGTGAATCTAAACCATCCAGGGTGCCACCCAAACATATACCAAACAATTCATTCGAATCTGTCCAGTCGTCTAGGAGTTCAGTGACAAACATACGCACACAAGAAAAAAAATATAAAGATTCATTGAAATGTCACATGAAACAAAACACTTGTGCAGCTCACATCCTTAATAATATGATGAACTTAGTACTATTACCTTATTTATAAACATGGTGGCTTTGAAGTAGTTAGACAGTTTCATATCACATTTGGACATTAGCAAGTTGCTGTCAGTTGAAGTGTGTCAAAACACTGGATAAATATTCTGATGTTGAACCACATTTATAAATATGGTTTAATCATACCATTAACAAGTCATTAAATTAGGTAATTTGGTAATAACTTAGGCACTTAAAACTGTTCTTCACAAACTTTGATAACAATATACAGACAGATAAGAATAATTCTTTATAAAGATAAAGATTTTATTCTTTAGAACGTAGCTGGTGCTTTAGGGATGACAGGACTCCTGCACTTCAACTGAGTTGATTTCTGATGTAGGAGCAGTTGTGTGTACGTGCACCTTACACACTTAGCTGGTAGATTTTTTTTTATAATAAATATACTACAACAATACAGTACTCAATACAATAATCCCAAAATAAGCATAGCTTGTGTTATGGGTACTAAGATAACTGATGAATAATTTTATAAATAATAAACTAGATACTTATAATATATAGATAAACATCCAGACACTGAAAAACATTCATGTTCATAACACAAACATTGCCCATTTGTGGGAATCGTGGCCTTGGACTCTGAAAGCAGAAGCCCAATGCGCCAATCGGCCGTCTAAATGAATAAGATATAAAACTGAGAAATTCCCATTAAAAGGTATAAAAACTTAAGGGTAGGCTTTGTGTAACTGATTCAATGACTATCCTTTAGTTTTTTTAAACTCGAACTGGAGTTTTTTTTTTTGGTTCTATCATCTGCTTCCTTTGTGCAAATCATGTATGCAAACCACTGGCTGAGAGCTAGAACTTCCGTAACCAACTCTCATAAACAGTAGGAACAATTAAAAGATTATCAGCCAGGCAACCCTCAACCGCTTCGTTGTTCAAAACTAGATTTATTAAATTTATACTTATGTCTTATAATTATGCTGTCCTTTTTTACAGTCACAGTGAAGCAATTCAGTGTTTGGCTTACAATCCTGTGTCATATCACTTGGCATCGTGTGCTCTTTCGGACTTTGCTTTTTGGTCAGCTGATGTAAAGGCAGTGCAGAAGTATAGAGTATCAGGCCGCATTACGTGCTGTGCATGGGATCATGTAGGGCAGCATTTAGCTATTGGCCTGGCAAATGGAGCGGTTTCTATTCGGAGTAAGGTAAGGCAAAGTAAATTTTATTAAAGGTTTGTGAGTTCCCACTACAGATGGTCAGATGACAGTAATGTCAATGGCAATTGTAATATAATCAACCCACATTCAGTTAATAGTTGGTACTTGATGTTTTAACTCAGCATTGTATAGACACAGAGTTATTAATATATAATCTCTGAATGGCAGTTACCTATCAGAGATTATATGTTAACTATGTTTACATACAAGCAAAACTTTCTAGGTAAGATTAGCTAAATTTAGTAAAATAATATACATACTAAGTTTAACCACAGCATACAATGATTTTTAAAGGCAAATTAGTTCTATATATGTGACAGCTGTTTTAATTTGGCCAATATATATACTAAGAAAGCATTGTTGTGAAATTTAAAGGTTGGTTAGTAGAGATTTGAACTTTTTACAGAGGCCAGATTGGCCAGATAAAATTGCAATGGCCAGATTGTTGACATAATTATGTATTGTAATTATGTACCTACTAAATTGATATAAATTACATATAATATAATTATATATTCTTTCAGTTAGGTGATGAAATTCATAGAATAATTAGGGATGCTGCTGTGTGGGCCGTCACATTCTCAAAGTCGACACTTCTAGTGACAGATTGGAATGATACACTCTCTTTTTATAATGTTCTGGGTCAACAAGTTTTAAAAGAAAGATACATAGGTAAGCACAATCATATAACAGTCTATAAGTTTGTATCTAATTAGAGAGTGTAACAAAGATTTCAATTTATACTAAAATAAGTACAAGTAAACTGTTACAAGCTTAGTAAAAGAACTTTGTTAAAATTACTACTGTTGATTGATTTTACAAGCTTTATTAGGAGAAATGTTTTTATGGTTTTTTTTGTTTATTTAACTTGTTATTTGGTTTGGCATCCTCATATTCAAAATTTAGAAATTGTTTTGATGGACTTCTTTCACAGACAATATTTGCATTTATAACATTAGTAGAGAAATAGGGAAAGAGTAAAGGCGGCTGCTCTTGTTCTTCAGAATATTTACGTCTTCAAACTTTGCATTTCCAGGTTTGTCCGCTGTATCAATCTCTATACTTGGAGCGCTTGTTTTAGTCGGTGGAGTGGGTGGCTGGACTGTACTGACTTCTGAAGGTGTTTCTATTTTCACTACACCACTGGAGTGGGTCTGGTCTATTGCACCATCAAATACTCTAAATACTATGGTAAAATCATATTTTATGAATTACATATGTGTATTAAACTATTTATCTTCTTTCATACAATAATACTTTTCTTTATCATCTCTATGTATATCACTATTTGCTTTGCTTTAGAAAATTATCTTTAATTTGACACTGAGAATACAAACACGAAACTACGCAACATAGCGTTTGTATTTCGACAAATTGTGTGTATTTTTGTTTATTCTAAAGTTATTTAACAGTTTTACTAAGTTTGTTATTGCGAAATTGTTATTTTGGTGTTCTGTGGCATTTATAATCAGCTTAGCATTATTTAGTTGAAGTTTCTCTTCTTCTTTCTTTTAACCAAAGTAAACAAAAAAAAATAATACGTCATGAAATTTTACTAGCAGTAATTGTATTTTTGTTTACATTGTATTTTGATTAACTTTATTCATTTCTGTTTCTTTATTTGAATAATAATTTTTGTGGTCAGTTGTGTGTGTGTGGTGATTTAATTTAATTTTACCTCCTTGCGATGCATTAGCAACTATAATTCTCTAGTATGTAACTAAACGTTTTTTTAATACGGTTCAAACGTTTTTTATACTTTCCCGGTGTGCGCTGGTCATAAGCTAATTGCAATATTACCAACTTTTTATGGTTTTGGATATTTAGGAAACCGTAATTTTGAAAAAAAAGTTTTGTTGTAAGCCAACTCATCTCCCAGCTGTACCCTCTGACAAATAGCTTGAAACAATCCGTCGATCTCATTTATGTTCCATGCTTATTAGTTGTTTTACTACTTCTCTTAACTGTAGATAAGGATAGCACTACTAAGTTTAATCTGCTATCTCAAGATATTTTTATTAAAATAATTTATCAACCTCGGACGTAAGGCCATATGTAAACCTATGTGGTCTACAAAGCTATTATACAAAAGATGTAGTATCCCATTCCTTGGTTGCATATACTAGTAGAAAAACTTTGTTGTGAATGACTGACCAAGAATACTCTCAGCAAACATTTTTCTCTACTAATATTTTTAATACAAAAGTGTGTTTCTAGGTGTATCCTCAGTAATATGGCAATGAATTGTTGGTTTTGTTTCTCATTATCGTATGCTATGTTACGCTATGCTACATTTATCCCGAAAAACTTGCTTTATGCGAAAGTGAGCTTGTTAGTTTTTTCTCGTTCATTCTGCTTCGAATTTATAATGCTTATTTCTGCCGTTGATCAGCATTGTTGCAATCTGTGTTCGTGTCTGAAGGGCGTGGTTGCCGGTGTTAATACAGGCATATGAGGCTTGACAGGTTGATGGACACAGGCTGGCAAGTTGCAGGTCGTGTTCTTTGCACGCCCTGCGAAGTGTTTCTCAGTTTAAAGGCGATTATTTTCCACTTCCGATGGTTTACCACCAGGTGGTTCATCTGCTTAGTCCGCCAATGTATACTATACATAAATAGTAGGAAAGTGGGAAAAAGACACGCGAAACAGAACTGCTTGTTGCAACCTAGGCTTGTTGTAAACTAGGGTTACTATTATTGAAGTAAAACTTCTTTAGGCGCTACTAGGGAGTAACTCAGATTTTTTTCTGACGGAAGTAACGCTTACGTCTGTGTAGTGTCCGCTATTTAAAAATAATAATTTGGATTGGTCGTGAGTAGATATCATATACTCAACGCTTCTTGACTTATACGCCAGTTAGTGGCAAATATAATCAAATATCAGTAAATAGCTAAGTGAATAAAAATTCAACAGTTTAAAATAAAACCAATTTAAATTAATACTTGTTTATTTATTACTTTTTTTAATAAATAAAATATTAATACATTTTCTGACAATTGCGACATTCTATAATATTCAATGACAAGGTTATATTGACATGTGCTGATCTAACCTTCAATTTGCTATTCTCAATTATGCTATTTCACGAATGAAAATATTTATAAAATGTTAAAGTGATATTAATGATGATAGAATATAAAATGAAATGGCGAGGTCCCAGGAACATTTTACTCTTTCATCAATAAATAATAATAAAAGTTTTACTTCTATCGCACGTAAAGATTACACGCACACACTTTTTTGTTTCAGGCTGTAGCGTGCCAAGACGGGACTCTATGGTGCTTTCAGATAGTGTTTAGCACAGTTCACGGTTTGTACCGGGAGCGTTACGCGTACAGGGAGAATATGACTGACGTCATCATTCATCATTTGGTCACCGGGAAGAAAGCTAAAATTAAATGTCACGACAGAGTGCAGAAGATAGCCATCTTTAAGCATCGCCTAGCAGTAAGTTATATTCGTTAGAAAAGGTATTATTTTAATTGCTTAAAACGCACGTAGCTTAGAAAAGTTCGAGGTGCGTGTTGGGATTCTAACTCGGCACCCCGGAGGTGAAGTCGAAGTCCTACCTCCTGGGCTATCACCGCTTCTACTTTTCGTATACAACAAAGGAATCTAGCGCATTTAGTTGATGAGTTAGTTTTACAAATGACTTCATACCGTGTTACGTCAGCGCACGAAAACATCGTGAAAAAACCTGCATGTCTGAGAGTTCTCCACGATGTTCTCAAAAGTGTGTGGAGTTCACCATCATATTTCCCGAGCGGTTGAAACTATTTTGATTTTGTTTTTTTGTTTGAAAGGTGTATTGTATTAATCGGTAGTGTTCTTAGTTTCTGTTTGATGAAAATCGGTCCGAGAATGCCGCCGCCACAAAATGGCGAATTATATTGGTTTTTCACAACTCCTTCAATATTGGTATTAAATGAAAGGCTTGACTAGTAAAATCATCATCATCGTCATATCATCACATTACCGGCCGGTCCGGCCTCCCAAAATGAGAATCGGTTAAGGCCGTAGTCTACATTACTGGCCCAGTGCAGTTTGTTCAGTTCAATTTAAACTATATTGGAAATAGGGAGTTTCGTTTTTTTCATCTTTATTTTATTTCTTTTCCTTTTACGACCCGGTTTTCTGTGTCCAAGGACGTGGGTTCGATTCCCACAACTGGAAAATGTTTTTGTGATAAACATTAATATTTTTCAGTGTCTGGGTGTTTATCTGCATTTTATAAGTAATTATGTACATATATTAAATAAAAAATTTCATCAGTCGTCCTAGTTCCAATAACACATGCTATGCTTACTTTAGGGTTACACGGCTATGTATGTGTTGTCTTAGTATATTTATTTATTATTATTTATTTAAATCTAATTTGCCAGGTCCAGCTACCAGAACGTGTGGTGGTATATGAGCAGGCTGATCAACATGGCATGGTTTACAGAGTGAAGGAGAAGATTGTACAGCCAAATGAGTGTTCACTTTTAGTAGCCACAAGTGAAGCGTTGCTGCTGTGTCAGGTAAGAAGAAGTGAAATGTAATTGTATGTAAATTGTATTTGTAAAACAAATGAGGTTGATTATTAATTAATCTATAAAAGTGCTCGAACAGTGATAATTTTTTTATGAAATTATCAATTTATATTTCAGGACACAGACCTTGCAATTATTGGCGCAAAGATCCCAAAGTCCTGGACAGTTCCAACACCCATACGTTACGTCAAAGTTACCACACTACACTCGCGGGAGGTTTTACTTCTAGGACTGATGAACGGACAAGTAAGTAATAATAAATAATAATAAATATACTACGACAATACACACATCGCCATCTAGCCCCAAAGTAAGCGTAGCTTGTGTAATAATCTATTTGTATAGTAATTCGTCCAAGAACATTAATTGGTATCAAACTAAATGACTGCAAACTTAGACATGAAAATAAAAAGAAAAGAAAATATGAAAGAAGGTTCGGGTACGATCCGCCGGAAATCGGCTTTAAATCGTAGGTCGTAAGCTTGCCATTTCATGTATTGTATCACTACAATCATACATGGTAAAAGAGAAGTTTATTTACTTTATTTGTTTATGTGTTCACAACAAAGAATTAAGGCAAAAAACAGAAAAACAACAAGTTGGACACAACCGGCGACATTATCGCTTAGCAGCGATCTCTACCAGGCGACCTTAGGATTAGGAAAATAAAAATAAAACAGAATGGCGGTTAATATTGTTATTAAAGAGATACATACGAATAATTACATAATACAAATATATAAACAAAATTAAATTAAATTAATAGTGAATATAGAAGCATATAAATTAATATATATATTTTCATCATATGACGGCCCACTTCTTGTTTTGAAGCTCATTCATGCTTTGAAGTGGGCCGGTAATGGGGTAAAGCTGGTAAAGCTCTCAGAATGAGAAGGGTTTAAACGATGTTTTCCACCGTTTAAGCATGTGATATTTTAATTGCTTTAATTCAAAAACGCTCATATTTCCTATAGTTTGGGATGCGAGCCGAGGATCGTACTCGGTCCCGCCGAAGAAATATGTATGGTCTTGAACATACCATAAATATTTAAATATGAGTATATTGACTTTATGGTGAAGAGTAATATCCTTTTACAATATTTATTGAGTGTTTATATATAATGTATGAAATATGGACAATAATTATAAAAAAAACTAAATTTATTTATTTCAAGTTGGCCGGTTCTAGAGTCACTAGACTCTAAAACCGGCTCGTGTAGTAACTACGATTGAAACTTAGGTAAAGGTTGATCTTATTTAACATAGCATAGCATATCTGTACTTTTCTCAGACGATATGCACATATCACTTTATTTATGTCCGTTTCTAGTAAGTCGATTGTTTATAACGACTTTTCGTCTATAACTTACTAATATTTAGTTTTTTTTTAATTTATGTTTTTGTTTTAGATCTGGCAGGTGGAACCAAGCACAGGTGTAGCGAAGGTCATAATGCAAAGTCCTGGCAGTATTCGATGCCTCGACGTGAACGCGTCACGCGGTCGCATCGCAGTCGTCGACGAGTCGTCCGTCTGCCGCATCTACAGTTTGCCAAATGGAGAACTTCTTTATTCGGTGGGTATAACTAACATATTGCATATTATATTTATGCAAAAGTCATTTAGTGTTGTAAAACTAGAACACAACTAATAAAGTTACCAAAGCTCTCTGTTTGAGAAATTATTATAATTGCAACATCAAGGTCATCATTTTCAACCAACCAATCAACTTCACTCACCGTTGTGGCGAATTGCGGATTGGTTCACACGCCTTTGAGAACATTTATGCAGGTTACCTGACGATGTTTTCCTTCACCGTTAAAACAATGTTAATTTATTGCTTGAAACATAAATAACTCCGAAGAGTTAACGTTATAATTGACGTACCAAGCAGGTGGCGCCCGTATAAACGAAGCAAAACCTTGCAGGGCATGCAATGACGCGAACTACAAAGTGTCGCTTTGCGTTCATCAACCTAAGATTCCATTTTGGCCATCTGCTTGGTCCTGCAATTGAAACGAAAAAAAGTTAGGGTCTCTTCTTTGGATTCAATGCGGCAACTCTCATTGTAAACCAAGTTTTGATATTCATATTTTTTCCTAGGAAGAGAACGTGTCGTCAGTATCTTGGAATTCTTGGTGCGACGATATGCTTTGTCTATCGGGTGGAGGAGTGTTGTCTATCAAAGCAGGTCACTTTCCACCCGCGACACAACCTCTCACTGGATCAGTTGTTGGTTTCCAGGTATGTACTTATTGCACTTAAATAGGCAGGTATTATGATTTGATGATTACACAATACAAAAATGAGGAAACAGAACCCACAAGCCCAAAGAACGAGTCTAATATATCTGAGTTTCACTCAGCGGAATATGGATGGGGATATGCTCTTGGAATCTCTACGCAATCAAATTAGTAATGAAGAGCTTTTGAGACTCTCCTTTACATTATCATCATCATCATCATAAATAGCCCATAACAGTCCTCTGCTGGACAAAAGGCCATTGGGAGGATTTGACCAAAAGGGCCACTCAGAGCAGACTGGTTGGTGATTGGTTGTAACTGCACAAAACCTTTGAATTCGGAAATCCTAACAAAACCCAACCCAACTTTTGGCCAGTTTTTGATATAGTGTCGTTTAATATAGCGATCAATAATGATTACTTCTTCACTTCAATTTTGTTTAATTTTAGGGTGGCAGAGTGTTTTGCCTGCAATCAAATTCAATGCAAACAATAAATGTGCCAATGTCGCATGCCGTTCATCAATATGTCGAGCAAAAAATGTTCAAGTAAGTGCTTTAGTTTATAATCTACTAGCTGTAGCCCGTGACTTCGTCCACGATTGTTTATGATAAATGATTAACTTCAGTACTGAACGGATAGATGGCACTGAAGTAGCAACACGTTTATATTTGTTGACAAATAGTTTTTTATTATTTCAACTAAATATTGGTTTTATTTTGAATCAAAGGTATAGTATGTTACTTCTAAAACCTCCAAGAATATGTGTACAAAGTTTCATGACAATTGGTTAAGTAGATTTTGCGTGAAAAACCCCCCTACATTCACATTTATTCGCATATATAATATTTGTAAGGATTCTTGTCACTTGATTGGAAGTATGAGACAACATGCCTAAGGTGCCATGACGTGCTTGCCTAGAAAATATATAGTCTACTCTAGTTCTACCTATACCCAGGGCGTAAGGATGAAGACATAGATCTCGGAAGGTTATTTGAAACCGTTGCCATGCCCAGAAAATAATACAAGGTTTTTTTATGCGAGAAGTTGAGCTATCTATAGCTCGCCCAATAGCATAAGAAAGGAGGTTGGGCAAATCGAGACATTCTATTTCTAAACCGTACACTAACGAAAAAAAATACCAAAAATCTCTATCTAAAATATTTTATTAATACGAGTATTTATCAATTTCATGTGTGCTAGTGAGTTGTCGATTGCCAATCGTCGTCTGCGCAATGACTGTCATAATCTTAATTTTCTTTCCCTGCCTCACTTGCACCCAGTAGGGAAACAAAAATAATATTGTGTAACTACATGCCAAGATTCCAGGAAATATTATACAGTAAAATGTTGCTTTTTAAAGTCAATTTACTTTGTTCAGACATTATGGAATAAAAAGAGTAAAAATATTCTTAAAAGTTCTAAAAATGAGCTATATCCTTATGTTCATTTAGTCAATGTACATACGTTTTAGGCTTGTCCCCAACCTTCATTCAAAATCAAAATCAAAGAAATCAAAAAGCTTGAATCTGTAATTTTTTTATGGCAAAGCACTAAACAGCAAAATTGTACAGATTATCCTTGCTACAAAGGTTCTTTTTTTACGACAATATATACCCATCACCATCTAGCCCTAAAGTAAGCGTAGCTTGTTTTATGGGTTTATTTAAGTCTATGTACTTGATAAGTTACACAAGCGATTCTTGCTACCTTCTGTCGTTGAACGAAAATTTATATTTTGGCATATTAAGTGGTCAATGAGTCGTATAGCTCGAAGATCAATTTTCGTATGCATATTTATTGTTTTATTTATTATGTATATGCCATTTACGATTTACCATACAGCGAGGCGTATGCGGTAGCCTGTCTGGGCGTCACAGCTTTGGATTGGGAGCGACTCGGTACTGCAGCATTAGAAGAATTGTCCTTTGAAGTGGCGAGGAAGGCTTTTCAACGCAGCGAAAATATTGTATTCCTCACTCTTATTGATCAACTTCAGGTAATAACGTTGTATTTTAAACGTAATGTTTTTATTTGTATACAAGCCACTTGACCTTCGTGTTCACGCATACGTCAGTGGCAAATGATAATTTTATTTTCCGTGCAATTCGCGAGGAGTTTAAATGTTGACATTTAAATTACTCGCAAATAAGCCGACCTTACCGCGCCAACGCAACGCGATTGCCGACTTTCTAAGAAACTAAAAAGTTTGTTGTGTTGATTATAGAATTTACATTTACAATGGATAAAGCGTGGCAGCCGTCCAAGCTTTTATCGTCAGCAGTTCTGAAAGCATGTCCTAAAAGAATTTCACGGTTTTCACAGGCCCGAATTACTTGGACTCCCTGATATTTAATTATTGTCTTATTCAACTTACTTCATTTTCCCATTTAACCTCTGGTTAGTCACTGTTAAAACTGTGAAGCCATAATCTGGACGATCTTGCCGAATAACTCCATGAAAGCAAGTAAACATACTTGCTTTCATGGCGAGGTGATCTTCAGTTACCTAATTACCAAGCTTGCCTGTCAAACTATCTCACCTAGGAATGCGAATGCATACGACTTTTAAACACTTGAATTGTATACACGTGACAAAGAAATTTATGTACAAAATTGAAGCGTTGCGTTTGAGGTTTCGAGTTGCGGAGCTAAAGTACCATAGGATGTGGCGCGTCGCTCGGAGAGCCGATAAATTTGGGGTCCCAAGGTCTCCGTACTACACACGCCTACGTGTACACATCAAGCGAATTCCAGAGACTCTCTTAATGCAAAATGAACAATGAATATTTAAAGTAACTATCTCGCTTAAACTGAGTTGGATACTCGTCCTACCTCTACAAGAGGTGCTTCTACGTATCTTATTCGTTGCTTCCTAAGTTTGCCGTTCTCAGTTTTAGAAAAACTAGAGCTCTTTTTGCTGATGCAAAATGCCAATAAGTCGCCCTTTCCATTAAGATGGAAGATGGAAGTGGTAGACATGACATGTATCGAAATTTTCCATAAGTTTGCTCATTAATTCTCGGGTCGTTTACAGGAGCGATTCGAAAGCGGCGAGAAACGAGCGGTGATTGTGGGTGACGTGCTGGCCTATTGCGGGAGGCACACGGACGCGGCGCACTCGTTCCACAACGCGGCACGCGACGACCGTGCCCTTGCGCTGTTTCTTGACCTGCGCATGTTCATCAAGGCTCAGGTATATATTAAAACATTTGCTTGTAATTTGAAATATTTTTTATGATATTTTAATAAACTTTATTTAACTAGATAATGCGTTAAAACTTTCAATGTAATAAAATATTTTTTCTATTGTCGTTTTTCCTACAAACGTAGACAAGGCGAAAGAAAAAATTAGTGTAAATCTATGCTAATAATATATACCGGATGTTTGGTGCATCGTGTGCCAAATCGAATCTGATGATTGGAGGGGTCTTTGGCTATCTCTTCAGCCCTCGTAAAAAAATCTTGCTCAAACGGTTTTTTTTATACTGATTTTAAATTGTTTTTTTAAAAATTGTAAAAATTCTACATTTAAATTTTAATAAAAAATAAAGTTGTTAAGTATTAATTAATTTTCTTTTTAATCTTTAATTTGTAACGTTTTACGCTTCTTTTGAAACTAGAATTACACGCCAGCAACATCTAGTTTTTGTTTTACAGCCCCGCAAAGTTTTTTTTACGTAAAAAAATAAGCTTGAACGTCAACTTTCGGTTTTAATAAAAAAAAAACTAAAAGTGATCATGTTCTTCCAATTTTTTTAAAACATCTCTGGACTGTCCCCTTTCTAATGGTGTGCAATATGCCATGAAAAGTAATTAGTAACATCACTAATTTTCAAATTTTCTAAACTTAGTCACAATTTTCTAATATTCAACAGATGAAAGAAAAACAAGTTTTTGCGTAAATAAAACTCACAAGCAGGTAAAATTTTTAAATTTCGTAGGTTTTACTTGAAATAAAAATAATACATTGCATTTGAAACATTTATTTCATAATTTTTACAAATTCTGCTCAAATTGTTCACCCCTGTTTCGAATGCAGGCCCGACATCTTTGACGTATTGTTACAGTTGTAGTCCGAAGCCGTATTTCGTTCTTAATTGTACCGAAGGCCGCTTCTATGCGTTGTATTAGTACCTCCCTCGTTGGGACTTCTGTGGCGTATACTAGCTCTTTGGCACGTCCCCAGACATAAAAATCTAACGGAGTTAAGTCTGGGGAACGTGGAGGCCATGCAATAGGCCCATCGCGCCCAATCCACGAATTGGGGAACACATTATCGAGGTATTCCCTCACAGTTAAACGCCAATGCGCGGGACAGCCGTCATTTTGAAATACTATGGGCACATCTTCATTAAACACGGGCACCTCGGCCAATAATTCCGGCAGATCATTTTGCAGGAACTCTAAATAATTATCGCCATTTAAGTTATCAGGCAGGTAGTGCGGTCCAATTACCTGATTCCCAATCACTCCTGCCCAAACGTTCACACTAAACCGTCTTTGAAAAGATTGCTGTCTTTTGGCATGTGGGTTTTGCCGTTTCGGTGCCCAATGGTGTAAATTGTGCAAGTTAAGAATCCCTTCTCTGGTAAATTTGGATTCGTCAGTCCACAGTATTCTTTTTAAAAAATCAGGATTATCCACATCTGTGTGTAACAAAAACCGACAAAAGTGCATTCGTCTGTCAAAGTCGCCACCCTCAAGACCTGCAACAACCAAAAATCTTTTTAATTCCCCTTGAGCAGTAATTAATTGCACTAGAAGATTATGGATACCTGCTAAACAAAGGCAACGTCAAACAAAGGTTTTAAATTACGTACCTTGAACCGGAGTCTCGTGGAATGGATATTTTTCGTTTTGTCGAAGGACTTTCCACACTTTCCATATTGAAATATCAAGTTGTGCCGCCACATATCTAATGCTTCTTGTGTCGTCTTCCTCAAAAAGTGCCAGTATTCTCTCGTCCACTTCAACATTATGTCGCACAACATGTCCCCTTGGTTCATGAAAATTGACACTCCCAGTCTCGCGTAAACGTCGGTATGTGTCTTGGAAGACTCTGCGGCCAGGTAATCGTCGACCAGGAAAGCGTTCCTGGTAAAGTCGTTGCGCTGCACGAGCGACACCACGGGCTGCACCATAAACCATTATGATGTCCGCATATTCCTCGTTAGAGTATGTCGTCATTGCAACAACAAAAAAGTCAACAAAGTTTAACAATAACACCAAAAGTAAATAAAACGTAACAAAAAACAACAAAACTTAACGAAAACTAAATAAAAGAATCGTGGAGTACAGTAAGCTAGCACACACGTTAGGCAGCAGAGGCAGTGATGTCTCGACTAAAAAATAAGATGGCCGCCGTGTCGACGCGACGCGGGGCCCGTTCGCGATTGGTTCAAACAGGTTTGCACTATGCAAGAAAGGAATAGAAGATAGATTTCGCTTCACTAGAGTGAAAAAACTATTTTTGCCTGTTTAAACGAACAACGGGCGTATAACTTTATGAAAGAGACAGAAAATGTCATCTGCCTTGTGAATTGTGAGTGTTATTTACGCAAACCCTTGTTTTTCTTTCACCTGTTGAATATTAGAAAATTGCGACCAAGTTTAGAAAATTTGAAAATTAGTGATGTTACTAATTACTTTTCATGGCATATTGCACACCATTAGAAAGGGGACAGTCCAGAGATGTTTTAAAAAAATTGGAAGAACATGATCACTTTTAGTTTTTTTTTTATTAAAACCGAAAGTTGACGTTCAAGCTTATTTTTTTACGTAAAAAAAACTTTGCGGGGCTGTAAAACAAAAACTAGATGTTGCTGGCGTGTAATTCTAGTTTCAAAAGAAGCGTAAAACGTTACAAATTAAAGATTAAAAAGAAAATTAATTAATACTTAACAACTTTATTTTTTATTAAAATTTAAATGTAGAATTTTTACAATTTTTAAAAAAACAATTTAAAATCAGTATAAAAAAAACCGTTTGAGCAAGATTTTTTTACGAGGGCTGAAGAGATAGCCAAAGACCCCTCCAATCATCAGATTCGATTTGGCACACGATGCACCAAACATCCTGTATACGAAATATCGCAGTATTAATTCTTATTAAAATACAGTGTTATTACATATTAAATAAATTTTAGTACTCAAAACAGTTGAATACTTGGTAATACATTCCAATTGGAAATTTAATGTAGAAGTTATTACAAGGTTAAAAAATGTATTTTTAAAAACTAATACCGTTTATTTTTTATAAGAATACACAACTTAAAATATGCTCAAAAAATCTGTTTCATCTTTATTTCAGGAATATGTGGGTGATGGCGAAGGGGTGACCAGGCTTGCGCGGCAAAGGGCGGACTGGGCTAGGCGTGTTAACGAGCCGCGAGCCGCTGCCGAGATGTATTTAGCCGTCGGTGACGTGAAACGAGCGGCGCGACTTCTCGCGGAATACGGCCGAAGGGATGTGTATGTCTGGGTTAACTTGATTTTATCTGTACTAATAATTAATCAGAAGAGCTTGTTGTTCTGTTTGAATGCGCTTAACACTGCCAGTATGTATTATATAACCAACTAGTGACCAAGCCCTGCTTCGCACGTTTGTAATGTATAGACATACATACATACATGTAATTCAGTGGGAGTTTGAACGTCGCGCCCGCCAGCTGGCCCTGGATTTTTAAAACTCTTATATCCTCTAATATGATCACTTTGATTATATGCTGTAGGGGACAATTTTTATCTACATTAACTGCACAACGTGTGTAATGTATTTAATTGGATAAAAAATGAGACTTGTTACATTACATGGTTTAAAATAGTTCTTTTATAGTCTATATTTTTCCTAATTTTATAATTAATAAACGCCATAAGAAATAAACGTAAACTATCGCGAACTTTTATGCCGATTTTTTAAAGATATATAATCCCGTAGTATTTAAATTGTCTATCTCCTGTAAGTTTTAGCGTTTGCTATGTAAGCGCATTATAATGTTTGTTATAATATTTCATTGCAACATAGAAATTTGCAATGTAATGGCAATGACTTCTCTGTACTGTAATATGAAGGAATAGCATATATAATATTAATTAACCTAGTTCAATCATTGCATTAAATGCCGTAGTTAAGGATAAGTTATAGATGTAGTATATTATCTATACGTACACACAGTGGTAGTGACTTTGTTTGAAACAATATAAAAATAAAGATTACTAAAACTTACTTTAAAGGTTCGTGTATTTCCTTAAAAGTAAATTTTTGTTTTTTTAGGCTGATAGAATTGGCTCGAAAGATGGATAAAGGTTCGAGTGAATCTCTGCGTCACTTGGCAGAAGCGCTAGTGGCCGTAGGCGAATATCCAACTGCGGGCGATGTCTACCAACGATTGGGAGATTACAAGTAAGTAAAGTCAACAACAAGCAAGTCAAATTTATGTTGCCTTATAATCTGGTCGCTGAAAGAAGGTTTTCCTGACGACTGTGAGTCGGTCAAAAACAAAAATAATAAACAGTTGATAAACTACCTAGTAATGCGCAGTTTGAATTTAAATAAAATATTGTTTTCTCATTGGGAATGACTCGTTGTTGCTCTGTAATGTTAATGGCCTAAGCTAGAAATTGTTCTTGAAATTTGTCTTATGATAGTCGCCGTTCATAGATAATCTCAGTACGGTCAATTTAGGTAACTTTAACGATTAAATCCTATATTCAATTCGATGATCGGACCAATAATTGTCAGGAGATTCTTAGGACAGAGTGAGAACACATTTCGTCCTTTGAGTCTCTCAAAGGACTGCCAGGACTTACGCCTTAAGGTTCTCACCTTAAGGCGTAAGTCCTGGCAGTTATCACTAACATGTGGTATTAATCGTTAAAGTTCGTCGAATGTTGGAGAATCTGATGGTATAGACTCTCAGTACTTCTCTTTTATAAAACATTAATAGGCTGAGGATTATAATGATGATGATAATGTTCAGGAGGGTGGCACAATTGGCTGTGGCAGCTGGCGAATGGTCCCGCGCGTTTGCCTTAGCCCGCGAGCACGCAGACTGTAAACGTGACGTGTACTTACCGTACGCACATCGGATGGCGCAGGAGGATAAATTCGTTGAAGCACAGAGAGGTATTAGACTTTTTTTTTTTCTTCACTTTATTACAGTCACTGATCAATCCATTGCCGGCCTATTAAAGAGTACGGGTCTCCTCCTAGAATGAGAAAGGTTTAGGACGTAGACAACCACGCTGTCCTTGTGCGGATTACTACTGCACACGCGTTTGAGAACGTTATAAAAAAAATCTCAGGTATGCAAGTTTCGTCACGATGTTTTTCTTCACCAAGTGATAGTTAATTGTTTAAAATGCACATAACTCCGAAAATTTAGAGGTGCGGGCCGGGGATCGAACTTGGTCGCTCTTTGAAGGATGACCTCAATCTCATCATCTGCTTAGTACGTCCATTATATGCCTATACTCATATAGAGTAATCGTTGTTGTTAACGCGAACAAAACCGGTGGAACATTTATTATAACCTAATATCACATTATATAGATATTCTCACACAATTGCTCTGTCCTTCTTCATCAGACCCCTGAAAGACTTTCCTTACTATGTGCATATGATTGATTTGTTATCGACAGCGTATCACATGGCGGGTGAAACCGCGACAGCGATGCGAGTATTCAGCGTTCTTGTGACAAACGCGGTCGCTGAGGAACGTTTTAGCGATGCCGGGTATTTGCACTATCTGCTCGCCGCACAGTGTCTGGACTCCGCTGGGACAGACAACAAGTATGTAATCAAGTAGGTGGGATGCTTTGGCCGTGGCTAGTTACCACCCTACCTACAAAGAAGTGCCGCCAAGCGAGTTGGCGTTCCGGTACGATGCCGCGAAGAAACTGTTTAGGGGTAACTGCTTAATATAACTACCATACACCTACCAGATTATCGCTACCATCTTGGACTTCATCATCACGCACCACCAGAACAGGATGCGTTCAAGGGCTAGCTCGTAGAGGAATAATAAAAAATACTGACATGACCGAAATCGAGTTAAGGACCTAGCAAACGGAAATTTCGTGCACTTTTCCATTCGCACTTTTATTTTTTTGCAATTTTTATCGGCCAAAATAAAACTAGACGGGCGCCCGTCTAATTGACACAACAAAGAACCGATGGACGGACGTTAGAATGATGTTGGAGTTGAGGTTGAGGACGATGGATGAACGTCAAGGTTCACGGGTGCTGGAATTACGACCTCGCACCGGTAAACGTAACGTTGATAAACTCCCGAAGAAGTTGACAGATGACATCAAACGAGTTGCAGGGACAAGACCGTGGTTTTGGGAACTCTCTTCAAAGACCTATCTATGTCCGGCAGTGGATATCCAATGGTTGACATGATGATAATAATGATGATTGTAATATTATTCTAACCAAAACTTGTAAATCGCAGTGACCGCGCTACATTGCTGCAACAGTACGCGCATAACGAACGTCTCGCACGCATTTACCACGCGTACGATGTCGTCCACCGATGTGTGTACGAACCTTTCTCCTTGGCGCAACCAGATGCCTTGTTGAACGCGGCTCGATATGTGCTAGCGCTGTTGGATGGAGAGCCGCCACCTGGTGTATCTATGTTGTATCCTTTTATTAAATTTCTAACCGACTAAACACGGTATAAAGTAGGCCACCTACCGACTAGAGCCCACTAAAACATAGGAACTGCACGTACGTCGCATAGGTTTGGTAGGTAGAATGCAATAAATTCAAAAGTGAATTATTTTATACAATATATTTATTTGGTTTCTTATACAAAGTATTTATTTTTAATTGTGTATACTTAAACCATTTACTTATTAAATTAAAACATTCACAAATAAGAATTAGGTCGCAACCTTATTAAAATAGATAGGTACTTGTTAGTTAGGCAGATAGGCGCAAAAAATAAAACATCGTCATTATAAAACTAATAAAACCACAATAAATTATAAATTTAAAAAATAGAACTACCCCAACAATAGGATGGCCGAGCTTGATGATCTTTACACAACTTTTCCAGGTGTGGCACAAGCTCGTGACAGCTCTACACAAAAACTAACAATTATTTTTCTTGATTTTTTTTAAGTACAGAAGGATCAACTCGCGGGGCACCTCTGTTCTTCCTATGGCGCGGCGCCCTAAAACTGCCGCTGCACCCACTTTGGGAACCCCTGAAATATATAACCATAAATATATATTTAATGAATATATTTGCCGTCCAAATGTACACTTATGGGCTTGTTGATTAAATCCAAAATACTAAAGAGGTTTAATAAACGCCGGCTCTTGATCACCAGACGCGTGGATTAATTTGGTACAAATATTTCATATTTTTTTAATAAAAAGTGCGTTTTCTTAACTACGATCAGTTGTCTCTATCTTTGTCTAGCGAAGCAAGCAAAAGTTATCAACGCAAATATATTGGGAAGACAGATGTTGGACAAATTATTAGCACTTCAAGTTCCGCAAAAATTTCAGGTGATAATTTTCTATTTTTTTTAAAGTACAAAATGTTTGAATTTATCTATGAATTGCGTTTTATATTGGTGGAGTGTAAAAAATATTGACTTAACAGGAAGGTGTCGAACTGTTGATGCTGAAGAGCGTCGGGAACAATGGAAGCAGTGGCGGTGAAGACGAGGTGGCGCCACTGTGCTGGAGATGTCGTCGTCACCTGCCACCTCTTGCCATTCAATGTCCGCGTTGCAGACACGATCTAACACACTCCTTGGCCACACATGGTCAGTGAAAAGTTGTTAATTTACTATAGAGAACCGTCAAACTGTTGATACTGAACGGTTCGTTATTTTGAATTCTTAATTCAAAAAGGAATAGAAACAACGCAGACACTTCTAAATAGTAGGGGAGCCCACGAGGCTAAATGGGGATTTACTCGAGCGTCGTAGAGACCTATTGGGATGCAAAGCTTAGATGATAAGAAGAAAAAAATGTTATATGATATATACCTTTACATCGGTGGGGGAAGCGGCTATAGATTTTTAAATATGTAAAAAAAAACTGTTGCATAGACATCCTCGAGCGCATCAGATATTGATAGCAACAATGCCCTACGTATTTTTAATAATGTACGTATGTTAATCTGATCGTTTGCATGATGCGGGTGGTTGTATTTAAGGGTTGAAAATGAAAAAAAAAAATTTAATCGAGCGCGTCAGATTTTCTAAGGGAGTGTTAAGTACACCAAAAAAAGCTCTCATTCACTAATCTGACGATTTCGATGGGACGCAAACTTGCGGCCATTTTCACAATGTGCAAAAAAAAATCGCCATTTTGAAATACTCAAGCGCGTCAGATTAAGATATATATGGTTCATCTTTATGTTCTAAACGTACTGTCTCATAATCTGACGATTATCTAGAGGGATTCGCCTGATCTGACAAAAAAAAATTAAAAAAACGGTTCACTTTAAAGGCCATCCCTGCAACTTCCCGCTAATTCCATTCCTGGGCGCTTGAAATTGTACTTATGACATTTTTGAGCTCAAAATACAATTTATGTGATATTTTGAGTTCGCTGAGTTCAAAGAAATAATATTTCTATGCATTTGAGCTCTCCCAGCTCGAAAGTCTGATAAGTTTCATAGAACACTATTTTTGGAATTTCCAAACCGCAATAACTTTTGGATCAACCAATTTTCACGCGGTTGGCACCATTCGACGCAGTTTTATCATCCTCGTAAGTAATTTTGCAATTTTAATTGTTCGAACCACAAATTTCGGAGTAATCCCGAAAAAACACTTTTTCGGGTTTCTTTCGTTCACGATATCTCTCGAACGAATCAACCGATTTTGACCAGCTTGGTGGCGATCGACGTGGTTTTTTAAGCTCAAAGGAATCCGCCTTATAGTTATAGTTTTTGAAGTTAAGTTGATGATTCAATCGACAATTCGAGGTTATCATATGTTCCTCGAGATTTTCGGATAACCGGCTTGCTCCGACGATATTCCAAAATATTTACACATTTTTTTTATGTTTCTACCGTAAATTTAATTGTTTTTTGTAAGGTACTTTCACCACAAAATACACATTTCAAATTAATATCACTCATATTAAATATTTATAAACTTTAACTCACACAAATAATATTAAAATAGCAAAAAAAGCCAAAACTTTGGAAACACGTTGTAAACAGTATGCCACGAACGAGTCTTTATGATCAGCTGTGATGGCGTCATGGCAACAGAAACCAGAGTGGGGACGGAGTGAGAGAGTAATAGATAGAGAAAGAGTGAGAGAGGAATAGAAACGCGGAGAAGGAAATGTAGGCATCACGCAGCTGCACGCATTTAACTTTATCGACGAATTTTTGTTATTTCGGCTTGCGGAAATCGTCAGATTATGTATTTTTCATCATTCTTGAATTATTTCCTTCAAAATAAAAAAAAATTTAGCTACGCTCGAGAATGTCGAGATGACGTTTTTTTTTTTACAACTTTGTTGCCCTCCCCTTTTTTTACGTCACTCTCAAATTGTCAGATTAGTGGAATATACACTTATTAGGATGTAATTAACTCACCCTACCTTAATCTGACGCGCTCGAGAATTTCTGATGGTCAATTTTTTTTTACTAATCTGATCCTGTATCCTTCACGGGCGGCCTTATATATGGGCCTCATGTTTTGTGGAGGTACTTAACCGGGTACAAGGTATTCCCCTGTATATTAATCTGCCGCGCTTTAGTAAATCCCGAAATCCCCGCTTGGGCTCCCCTACTAAAACTAGGTCGGCTTGAATGCTTCGCAACCTTAGCGCTAAAACTTTCTCTCTCAGACAACCTTTGGTGAGAGAAATTTGTAAGTAACGAATTGATGCGGCAATAAATGGTGGCAATACATTCTCATACACTAGTATGTATTTATTTAGCTTTTGACTTCGGTACTGATTGAGAAAACGAGTACTGAGGGCTGCCGCGGGCACGCATTACCACGTATTGCACACGTCTGAATCACACGTGTGCAATGTGTATACTAATGTGCAATTTGGAGTGATTTATACTACGATTTTGTTATGCCTACATTGATATATCTATCTCGTAAGGATTAGCCCGCGTCTGCAATAACCTAACCTAACACGAAAATCCGTTCCGTAGTTTAAAAGATCTAAGCGTACGAAAGACGGGGGCCACTTTGTTTTATACAGTCTTAAGATTAATGCTGTTACAATGCGTATCTTACGCGTTATAACAGCATTAATAACAATTACACACATTAAGAATAATTTTTTCAGTATAATGCCACTATACTCTCTCTTTATCTAATACTCTTTTATGCTAATACTAAACTAAACGGAGTGGTGTGATTGCGGTGAATAAAATTTTGTCTCATCAATTTAGTTGTTATCTTTTTAATTCAACTGAGTGCAGGAACTAGCAACCTAAAGTTCAAACTAAAGTCAATTTGTCTTCCTTGTCTTATAATGCAAGACATTATTTACAGCAGCAGAAGTAGTTCCTTTTATTAAACTAATGCTAAATTGAAATAACTGGGTGCTAACTACCAACGCTTTCAGCGGTATATTTTTGACGTTTGATTTTTCAAAATTATAATCTTGATAATAGATAAATCTTAGGTATGTCGAATAAACTGTCATATTTATATATTACTGCTTAAAGCTATGGTAGGAACCCCTCAAGGTCATAAAGGGTATTTATAATTTTTTTTAGTCCGAGGACATTGATTAGTCCAAGGACATAGATTGATACGACTAAAATCTGTTGTAGAGCTCCTACCACTGGTACGTTTCGAGCCTGCGGAGGGAATCACACATGAAGAAGCCGTCGACTTAATCGAGCGCATGCCGATACCGGAGGTTGAGAGGGGAAAAACTGACGGTGCTGACATTTTTCGGATAGGTGAAGACGTTGATTACACCGACCCTTTTCTGGATAAATTCGATGAGGTAAGAAATAAATTATTTATTTATCTACATAAATTATTACAATACAATACTTACATAGCGAGGTGGACTACGCACTGGGTCAGCGTGGTGGACTAGGGCCTACACCCTTTAGATTGTGGGAGGAGATCAGTGCTCCGTTGTTGGCCAGTATTGATGATGAAGACTTACTAACATATACAAAAATATAACTAACCCATCATCATCATATCAACCCATTACCGGCCCACTACAGAACACGGGTCTCCTCCCACGATGAGAATGGGTTAAGGCCGTAGTCCACCACGCTAGCCCAGTGCGGATTGGTGGACTCTTACATTCATTTGAGACCATTGTTACGATGTTTTCCTTTATCGTTGAACCAAGTGATATTTTTAATTACTTAAAACGAACATAACAGAAAAGTTCAGGTGCGTGCTGGGATACGAACTCGACCCCCCGAAAGTGAAGTCGAACTCCTACCCACAGCGCTATCACCGCTGTAACTAACCCTTATGTAATAATAAATTATCGCTATGTCTGCAATTCGATCAATGAATGAAGTCAAATAATAATAATAACTCTTTATATTTGCATTAAAATATTATGTGCAACGGTAAAAAATAAGTCTATTTGAAGTAGTGCATTTTTTCACTTAAATGTAATTAATTGTAAAAAATAGCTTAACTCAGAAATTTAACGTGCCACAACTCCAATAAGAAACTACGAAATAGGTCATACTAGTCTTGCCGGTGGTAGACGACTACAGACAGATTTTGACATCCTCCGTAGAACATCGGTGAGCGCTATGGTTTTAAGACTAAAGACAATTTGGGAACTTCTAATTTCTGAATTTGCCAGTTACCATCCGACAAAGACGTACCGCCAAGCAAATAAGCGTTCCGGTACGAGGTAGCGCTTTAGCTTGAATAAGTAATGAAATAAGGTTATGGTGAGATGTTGTGTGCGTTGAAAGCATCTTGCACGCACGCCGCTTTTGAGAGCGTCGCGTGAGTACGCGACGCTCTCAAACGCGCTCAACGCGCTCAACGCTCTCAACGCTTTCAACACTCTCCACGGACAAAATATTTCAGCACAACCTTCTGATTAACTAATCCAAGACCGCTAAAGCGTAGAAACCGATTTAGAGTAAGAGTTTAATATTACTAACCCTAGCTACCCCTAACAGGTTTGCCCGCTACAATCTTAGTCTCATCATCACTTACCAGTTGATATTTTAGTCAAGGGCTAGTGCAGGGGAATAATAAAAAAAAGATGAAATTATTTAATAAATAATTTTTATTTTGTTAGGAGGACGAAGGTGTTGTAGAATGCAGCCGCTTGGCACTGCTGAGGTTGAGTCCCGCATCTGTAGTGACGGTTCGAAGGACACCGTTCCCGCCATTATTCTACCGAAACATGATGCCTGAATTGCCCATTACAACCTGTCCTGTCTGTCAGAACGTAAGTTTATTTTACTTACTACAATCCTTATTAATACACAATTATCTACCTATTGATTGATATAAAAAAATGTGAAAGCGTGTTTGTTTCGGTTCTTCTTTTTGGCTGCAGCAGAGCAACAGTAAGATGTGATTTTTGCATAGCCATCTCTATGTCAATTTTTGACATAAACTTAATTGTATCCCGTACGCATTCGCGATTCTTAAATAACTGAAAAAGTTATTTAAGTTACATTCTGGGTTATAATATATAAGAAGAAATTTTGGGTCCGGATACGTCTTAATTTGAAAAAAACCTATTAAAAATAAATTATCTTTTGCATTTTAATTACATCACAGTCAAATGGCATAATTGTATAGTAAATATTTACAGCGCAGTTGTATGAATAGGTATGAAAGTTTACCTTAGTTTAAGATAGAAACTTTACATTTTTGCATGCATTTCGTGTGCAAATTCTTAACTGCCATGTAACTAATTGAATCAGGGCAGAGTTTTATATTACGTTAATTGTTTCAGCTGTTCTACCTAGAAGACTATGAGATACATTTAATTACAAAGCGCCAGTGCCCATTTTGTAGACATCAGCCCGAAGATTTGAAAAAGGATGACGGTAGCAGAGAGAATTCCATCGTCAACGGATCCGGGTCATCTACACCTCGGAGTCCAAGCGAAACACAAAGTACATGGCCTTTATCTAGTACGTAAATTTTCAAAAACAATGTTCTCTGTCGATCTACTGAGATCGCCAAATAATGTTTTACCCTCGCTACTTGAACTAAATTAGAGAAACGGTTTCCTTGATTTACGATAAAGTTCGCGTCATAGGTGTATCCAGGGTGAGATTTTGACATACGCATCGTGTAAAGAAGAGATGCAGTAATCCTAATCTCGCGTCGCTACGGTCTATAGAGTAGGACCCTTTCTACTATGACCTTCATACTGTCTAGACAGAAAAGGCTTTGTCTAAACGACTTTTGTATGACCTTTTTTACTCTGTGAATATAACCTTAACCATCTATACTTCTATACTAATTAAGAAGAGGTAAAGTTTGTGAGTTAGTGACACTGTCGGAGGTAATCTGAACTGATTTTGAAAATACTTTCACCGATGTAATGCCACAATATTTGTGAGTGCCATAGGCTATATATTACGTTTTACAAAACGTTGATTTGCAAATTAAGTCTGAGAAAAAACGGACGAACGAAAACGTTTCCTACGAACGCTGCCTTAACGATGAGAGATAAATATACTTGAGTTTTATAGAAAAGTTGTAGAGCTTGTTGGTGCCTAGAATAAAGTCTGCGACAGCTACTACAACTATTATATTTAAGTAACACAAAGTAGTTTTTTATAATAAAAAATAATTAAAAACGTTAGGTCATATAAAATTATGAATTCTTATCCAAATAAGTAAACTTATCGTCTCAAGTATTCAAAACAAAAGACTTTTCTCTTTTACTGCATAGGTATAATTTGGACGAATGGTTAAGGAGATGATACAATATAGGTATTGAATGTCGTAATCTTTTGAATGATATTATTTCTACTAGACGTTTTTTTATAATATGTTTAACATGCCCATCTACAAGTATTCAGAAATAATCTATGTTGGCTTATATCGGCTTCGAACTCCTGAAGGACCGTATAGTATTTTTGTACCAATTAATAACATTACATACTGGATAGAAGCAGGCGTTACTTTGCGGAATTCCGTAATATATTATGAAAATTAAGCTTAATTTGCTATACACCGGGAAAAGCATTAGAATATGTACGGTGTAATTTATAATTATTTATTATAAAGTTAATATCTCCTAAGAACGCCCCGATGTCCGAGCGAAACGTGCGTAACTTTGACGAAGATCTAATTGGTGTGGTAAATAAAGATTGAAGAAAATATACATTCACCCATACCAATTCTTCTGCTTTTCGCATAGTATAGCTTATTAAGCTTAAATTTCATAAATCACATTTCATCAACGATCTCCTATATAGAGAAATTTAGTCAATATAGATTAACATAATTTATTCAATCATAATCATTTCATTCACTCATTTGTAACCTGGTAAGATAGCCAAAATGGCATGCGATTACGAATCGGAGAATCGTTTCAGAAGATGCAGGATAGATACCCCCGACAGTGTCAAAAACTACAGGTAAGTAGTAAAAATAAAGGGCTACTTTCGAAAGTCAGGATGTGTCTTAAAGGTATAGAACATCGCGCTATGACTAATAGCAACGACTGCACTGCGATCATGAATGAGAAATGTTGCAAAAACTGCAAAAATATCCTTTTTGAGAGATTCCGATGCGTGCGATGGGTGAACGGTAAACGTTACGCCAAAACGGAACGGAATTATGTAGTAAGTATGGCGGAATTGTTCTTCTTTAAAATATCTAAGAAACAGTCCGCGATTTTAAGGTTGGCTCATACGCGGTAGATATAAAATATACCTATACTCTAGTAGATTTTGTACCCAGACTTCATCCAACCATAATAAATCTGATAAATACAATTAATGACTCTCAATTAATTGTATCAATGAGATTTTCTCCACAAAAAGTAGGGGCTCAGTAACTACTGATCTTTACATAACTGGTCGAGACTCGTGCCCTGCGTTTCAATAGATATATGCATATATTCTACTATATACTCCCCAGACATTGGTCCAAGACTTTTAATTTTATCTAATTTGGATAACATTTGCAAAGTAAAAGCGTTATTCTGTAGCGGTAGTGAAGTATGCATTTAAAGTATATTATTGCAGGGGCATCATCGAAATTTAAAATAGCAAAAGTGTGCAAATAATTTCAATTTTTCCACCTAAACAGTTATTGTAAAGGTAAAAAGCAGATTATATAAAAGCTCACGAATAAGCCAAAAGTACTTGTGAAACACTGGTAGAAGCTAATTGACCATTTACTCCGCTTCAATATAATTTCCATAGTGTTCAACAGACCTTGAAGCGCAACAGGGCAATAATAGTTTAGCAATGTGATTATTGACATAATGTGTTTCCACGGCTGAGTAGGCGATGTGGAATTAATGGGATCACCACACTGTTAAATATTAATTTCCGGAGTGTAACACCTGCTGTATTACCGCGTCCAAGTGTTAATTAATATTCTCTGCGGTCAGGGATTTCGTGTTTAGTTTAGGGCTTGGTTAGTCTAAACTGATTGTATCATTGATAACACATATTTTCCGTTAAAAAACATATATATAGCTATTAATATAAAGTTATAGGAATAATGTTGGAAGTATTTATAAAGTGTTCCGGCAAACTTACTACGTTTTATGGAGAATGCCTTAAGATGCGCACTATTTGTTATTTATATCGAATATTTTTATGTGCTAAGACGAGAAATCACAATAAACAAATAGTACAAAATATCGAGCCTTTACTGCCGCCGATCTGAGCCGAGCGCAACCGGCGAAACACAAATTTAACAGGAGAAAGTTTATTTTAATATATTGACAGACAGATTTATCTGCAAGATTATTTTTAAAAATCTGTAACAGACAGATAATTTTACTCGCGTTATGCTTAGTCAGCAATCATGGCTCCATATCATGTTCCTATGTATCTCTATACAAAAAAAAACAGTAAATAAAAATATGGTTGAAATTGTCTTTATCATTATCATTCACACTATGACATAATGAATAGTCATATTAAGTATCACCATGTCTATAATTTTATAATAATACTAGCGGACCCCAGCGCCATCTGTCGGGCTGATTTGTAAATCTAAACCATCCAGGGTGCCACCCAAACGCATACCGAAAAATTCATTCAAATCGGTCTGGCCGTTTAGGAGGAGTTCAGTGACATACACACGCACACAAGAAATATATATATAAAGATAACAATTAATTATGTAGTGTGCCTAACGAACCCTAAATAGTATTTTGAGATCGTTGAGTACGCCTACAGTTTCTATCTCGTAACCAGTTGCATGAAATATTTTTCAGTTGTATGAAATAATTTTAGGAGTCTTCCTACTCTAACTAATTAGTATTTAAAGAGTAAAGTGATTATTGTAATCACTAACTTGTTGGGGATATTAAAACATCATAGTAATCCTCAAGTTATAGTATCACACTACTACGTCCGCGTACAATTTGGAATAGGTGCATAAAATTTTGCCATACAAAATTTTATTCCCTATTCGAAACAAAAGTTCACTATAGGAAAAGTTTTCAGAGATATTTTATATGCAGATTTTAACGACCTAACTTCAAAAACATGGGACTCTGATAGTTTTCAACCCGAATTATTATTTGTTGTTATAGGGGTGACAGAAATACTGTGGAAAATTCAATTCTCTATAGTTCATGAAATGCAGCCCGCTTTCAGATAGACGGACAGACGGACAGCGGAGGCTTAGTAAAAGGGGGACCATTTAAAGAATGTTAGAGAACAAAACTAATGCCAGTTTTCATTAAACCTAGTGATCGCCTAATTCGAATCTATAGAAAAAAGGCGTTTCTTATTAAGGTTGCCCCTTGCTCATCGTTAGTAAAAATTTACATAAATCTCATAGCGTGACGTAAGCCAGGCTCCATAAAAATGTTCAACCCCTTTAATACGATACGATTCGATTTCTTTCAACTAACCCCTTCGAAATATTAAGAGGATTGGAAGGTTTAATTAACGTTATATATTTATTAAGTTACGTCGATTAAAAACTGTAGTTTTATAGTTTTAAAAAGCAATAAAATATCTACATCATATAAAAAAAAACTTTAGCAAAGAGACGTTTTTTCCAAATATAGATAGTTAGTTATAGATTTGTAGTCTTATTATAAATAATCATTAATAAAATATCTATTTTATTTGAAATAAATTTGAGAAAAGCCATTTTAGCCAAGCATTTTTTAGTGTTTTGTTTTTAGGAAAATCCCATGAAGCATGTATATTTCCAACAGGGTGTATGTCAATTTACATTTATGAAACATTTTCAGAGATTATTTTTTGTATACCTGTAACCACTAACAATTTGTAACTGTAACAACGAAGCTCCATGAAATTTCTTAAACTCACGGGAATTATAAAAAAAATATGATAATCAGCCGATGATAGCTAGAAAGCCGCGGGCAGACACTAGTATTATTAAAAACTAGGTCAGGGACAAGTTCTGTATGTTAATGTAATTGGACACGTCATACAAATTAATTATTTTTGTTATATTGTACATCAATTTCAAATTCAAGGTGAATAAAACGAGTCCTGCATTTTGTGAGCCTTTTTCGTAGTCAATTATTATTCCTGTACATTATGAACTGTTTAACAGGCAACTCGGGCTTTGCAATATAATATATTGCTTCATATTGAATATTCATTGCGGTCTTGCTATTTGATATTGGTTATACTAATTTTAAAAACGGGAGAGTTCTTTTTATTCCACTACAAGTTAGCCTTTGACTGCAATCTCTGGTGGCTAAACTGTTAGGGGTATGTTTATAATTAATCCCGTAAGGTGTGCAAGGGCCATTAAGTTGGTTAACACCGTTTTTCAATGCAACTTTGACTGTGTGTTGGGCGGTGTGGTCTTACAAGGTGGGGCCAATTTCCGAATTTATAGTCTCGCGGGAGGCTTCGGCCGTAGCTAGTTACCAGCCTACCGACGAAGCCGTGTCGCCAAGCAATTTTGCGTTCCGGTGGTGATACGATGCCGCGTAGAAACTTTTAGAGATATAGGTTTAATATAACTGCCATACTCCTAATAGGTTAGCCCGCTATCATCATAGACTTCATTATCATCAGGTGACCTCATTATCAACACTGAGTTGTAATGGAATAAAAAAAATTGCATTCAACAAACAATTTTTTTTTTAAATATTTAACTAGCAGTTAACCCCCGACGCGTTCGAATTTTTAAAAATACAACTAGAGGCTTTTATTTTACCGGGATATATAATATCCTATCGGCCATAGGATATTAAATCCATTTGTTGTTAAATGCAGTGTCAGTACACTTCGTAATTAAAATCACGATGTGTATCTCACATTTTACTTTGCGTAAAACAAATTTTCTTCTAATCACCCGAATTACGAAATGGGTTGAACGATATTGTTTTAAACAGTTCTGGCTGATAACTATTATTCATATCCCATTAGCGGCCCACTACGGGTTACGGGTCTCTTCGTAACGGTAGTCCAACACGCTGGCTTAGTGAGAAGTGGTGGACTTAACACGCCCTTGAGACATTATGGAGAACTCTCAGACATGCAGGAATAATTATATATATTATCTATTTGTATATGTATAACATGTTTTTTGTGTGGTATAAAAACTTCGTTATGTTATTAAATCAACGACGTTGTAAGATTAAATCATTTGCGTAAGGGCTAAGTGACGTTTTGCAACTACGGACTCACCAAAACGTAGGGTTTTTATAACAAGCATGTTCACAAGATGTCGAATTTTCGACAGATGGTCCCGTATGCTTTTGGTTGGCCAATACAGCGACAGCTGCGATGTCTCTTACCCACAAAATATACAATCCGGCAACATTTATTAAGGTAATTTAAATAAATTACACCAAAGTGCATTGTGTTTGTACCTATACCTCAACTCCTACTTAAGAACAAAAAGTATGGTTTTTCGAAGGTTGTTTAAGTATCAATACGATTTTAATAAAGTGAGATTGGGCATGTGCGAATCCGGTTCAACCACCGAGGGTTCCGTATCTTGGAATGAAGATCAGAAATATAGTCATTTGGTTAAAGTGCTCGACCGACCGAACCGCGGGGAGCCGACCCCTAAAGTCGGCCTGCGTTGATAATAATGATGATTGCCTCTTCAAAGTAACATCGTCTATTTAATTACTGTAAGGAACCCATTTTTTCAACGGCCCAAGTAAAATTATGTACATCAAACACAGGTAACATATACCTGTGTGTGACGATACGTGTTTTTTAACGTAAAAAAATACGCACGTATATTTACGCTGAATGTGCAAGACTGAGCGCGGGGTGGGCAATTAGCCGTGTTTTAACGTGTCACTTTTGGACATACAACGTAATTATGCCTTACAACTGTAATAGATAATTTAATTTTTTTTAAGTTAATATATATTAAGTTGTAGCAAATAATATTTGGTTGGGAGATTACCTCGTGATTATAGAATAATTATCGTTATCCACATAACACGCCAACATGCTTTACCCCACGCGACATCATATTCAGATTTAATTCATCATCATATTCAGGATATTCAGGTGTGGCATGGGTGAGAGTATAATACATAAGATACGCCAACAGACTTTTTGACCTTTTGCTAAACTGTATTTCGTATTTGTTCTTCCTCTGCAAAAGGAGCTCTACCTAAGTATCTTACACGTTTTTTGTCTTTCAGTTATCGGTTTCCGAAAAAAAAGGTCGGCAATACGGCAGTAGGTACTAAAGTAGCGGTGGGTTGTGAATTATGATGGCTGGGCTGAAATTAATATGAAATTAGTGAGAGCATATAGTTAGTCAGTAATAAAAAAAAGAAACAGTCTAATTTCATTCCGGCTACCTATGCGTGCCGTTACTTTAGTTATCGTTAGAAAATAATTTGAATTACTTTTAAGACAAAAAAGACTTCCCATCTTAGATCAAAGGTCAATTATACTGTAAGGAGCTTTAAAACATAAGTGTCCGTCCTTAATTAGATTTATTAATTACATATTGTCATAATTTAGTTTATAATTAGGTACCTACTCGTCTATATCTAGGTATTTGTCGCCTTATAGAAATCCCGTATCAAATAAAGATTATTACAACTTAGTTAATAATAATCCGTCCATTCCTATTTATGTAATTAACTGTCTTAATTAAATAAAGTATTAAGAATACGGCATTTTCAGTCAGTCTGTCATATTTTTGAATAAAATTAAGAAAATTCTTTGTGTGACAACTTTTGCACAGATTTAAATTTAACTAATAATAACGTACTAATTATTTAAGTAGATTACGTATATTATGTAGATGGTACACCGTGTGTAATGTTTCATAGCATTAAATAATGTGTATATTATTTAGCACCATTAAAACACTAGTTTTAATGATGCTGACTAATTCTGCAAGATATGTTGCGGATGACATTAAGACGGCACTAGAGGCAGCTATCGCCCGGGCGGTAAGGCCGAAAACCAGATTGTCTATATACCTGTTACCTGTTTCTTATAACTTTCAAACAATATGTATTGTTTACTTACACGAAAGTACCTATTAATAAAATGAGTACCTGTATAAAATAATGGAATTGCTAACTTTTATTATGGTTGCTACAAACGCCGCTGTTAAGTCGCTTCGTTTTGGTAACCGGTTGGTAACCTGTCAAAAATGTTACACGATACGGATTAATTCCAACTTGTGTTGTCAATTTTAAAATGTCAATAATTATTCTAGTGTTTTTTAAGTATTTAAAAGGCCGATATTTCAATCGCCAAAAAACCTTTAGGTAATTGATTGATAGTGAACGAAATTAATACTACTTTAAATTTGGCGGTTAAAAAATCAGCTTGTTAGAGTATAAGTTACTTTATTAACTGTTTTTTAATCACCTTTTTAAAATAACAATAATTTGTTGATTTCATCTCTTGTTTTAGGTATATTGTAATTAATACCAACGATGCGGTCTACAATAATTCATTCCTTAGGAAATGGGAATAAAAAAGTCCTATTCAGACTCTGCATAGGACTCTCGCTGTCCGAGACATGAATTGCTTAGATTTTAGGCAGCTGCATATGTTCTAGGCCCTACCTAGAACATTGGGTTCGAAGTCTCCTCCTACGTAACAAATGTCGATCAGGTTCATTATTTTTCTCGATCATTGTTGACGTAGCGTAGAATACAGATCACCTCTTCTCAACCTGTCTGTGAAATTCTCATTAAAATCGGTCGGTTGTGCAAACAGATAGATACAAATATAAAGTGTGTTTAGATTTGTTTTGCTATCATTCGATTGATTTTATATGTTTAATAAGATGCAGTTATTTTTAACAGGTTCATCTTTCATCTTCGTTTTTATTGTTTTTCAACATAGATTTTTGTGTAGATGTATATTTTGTATAACCGATGTTAGTTACATTTTGTGATAAAACCACCGTCCTATAATTAAATTTAAAATAAAAGTGACACGGAAACTCGTATATTTGTGTATTCATTTCATCCCCCCCACTCCGAATTTACACCTGCGCAATTATTGGCTTCGAGTTGGTGTGGTAAATCCGCTGACAACTTACTTAATGAGGTGAATGTATTTTAATTATGAATTTGATACATCCGTATTAACAAACAAGATCTGATTCCAGGTATACCGTGCGTCCGCCTTCACTGTGTTAACTCGTAGTCATCATCGTAACCATCAGCCCAGAAACATCTTACTAGGCTCAGGTCATTTCTCTCATAGGAAAAAGGGGTTTCGGGCCCTCCACGCTACTATTGGAGCAGAGTGGAGGGTCTAAGCAACAAGGTTAACAAGGTTCCTAAGAAGCACAACGCTCCGTTTTCATCTCTAGCAAGACAATAGATGAAATTGTAAAAATGCTGAAGTATGCCGGCTTCTACTCTGTAGAATCTGCCTTAGAAGCGGTGGTAGAATCATTACTAAGAGAAGGGCTTGAACTTTCAAAAGTGCTTGTTAGGCCTCATCAGCCTAATAAACGTCTTACTGCTGGGCAAAGGCGTAGCTTCCAATAGGTGAGACGGTTTTAGAGCATAGACCCACCATGCTGCTCCAATGCGGGTTGGTGGGCTTAACACATGTAAGTTAAAATAACCGGGACTGACGATTATACGTGCTGTCCGAGGCACAGGGGTTGATACCTCCAATTTCCTAACGCCTCTTAAAGGTGAGACGGTTTTAAAGCATAGATCCACCATGTTGCTCCAATGCGGATTGGTGGGCTTACCACATGTAAGTGATAATAACCGGTTACGACTATACGTGCTGTCCGAGGCATGGGGGTTGAAACCGCCAATTCCCTAACTCGAGGCTGGTATCTAAATTCTTTTAATAGAAAATACCTACACAATAACTTATATAATTCTTAGCCCAATTCCGGGATTTGAATCTCTTAGCTTGTGATCCGAAGTTAAATATGCTAACCACTAGACCAACGGCCGATAGAAACATTAAATCAATGAACGAGGCAGTTAATATTGGGATAATTAAAGTAGGCCTAATAGAATAAGCACTGCTAGCTCTAAAAAACTAAATAAATCTGAATTGTCAAAGTGATATTGTGAGATGATAACTAGGGCTTGTTGTTAGACGAGGGTGTTTTCGAAATCCTCGTAGGTATAGTTTTAAATAAACGAACATATATTTAACCTCATCTTCACATATACAATTCGTAGTACCTACGGATTAAGCGGTGGGTATTCTCTTGGTTTATTTGCATAGAGAAGTTTTGACTTTGACTTTGAATGATAGACAGCAGCCGTCCAAACTAATTCTACTTAGCATAATCTTCCTTGAAAGCACAATATACACCCAGGCGAAAATCCACAACACTCTAGGCACTTTCTTCGTGCATTTTAGGCTACAGATCAAAGTTTTGAAAGGCTTAAGTCAGAGGTAGGTATCATGTTTTGAAAATGATTCCCGTATTACAATGAAGTTTTTACGGTACCGCTAAATGATGCTAAATGAGGTTGAAAATATTGAAGCCATTAATAAATAATCTATGTAGTAATAAAGTAAAGTCTTTTCTGAATTTTAAGGACGCATTTGCAAATTTGATTAAATATGGGAGTTCTTGGGCTCGCTTTCTGGCTAAATTAAATCAAACAAAATACAGATAAAAATACTTACTAGTAGATGGGTTCATAATGTGACCGCTGCATTTGTTATATTTTCTGAAAATTATTACATTTAATACTAGTTATGTAAACGATTTTCCGTCGACTCTCCACACAAAACTGACATTTCGAGTCGAGTTTCGGTTCTCTATTTACGTCAAAGTCAAAAATATCTTTCTTCTTCTTCTTTTGATTTATGGCTTTTCGTAGTGCCAAAACAGCACAAGGAAAGTGAAGGAAAGCATCAAATTAAAAAGTCAAAGTCAAAAATATCTTTATTCAAGTAGGCCCGTAGGTAGCACTTTTGATGCGTTCCTAAGAATTACACGGTAGTAAGATGATGGCGATAACCACATTCGTAAACTTAAAACTAAAGCTACGAGGGTTCCGTCCTGGTCTAAGAAGAAGCCCACAATAAACTTAGCCGGGGGTTTTTTTGTTTATCACCATATGCAGTTACATACTTAATTAATTCCATTAAAAATCTGGGTGCTCCCAAGGAAAAGTTAACTTTTCAGAACTGTTAAGGAGTCGAATTTTTTTGAACGCAGTTAATGCGGATAATAACTTAATTTGAAAAGCCATTACATATAGATTAGATAAAGCTCCTTAGCAGTGACGTTCATAATATTAATCAATACTTGGTTTTTTTTTTTAAATATTTTCAATTTTACAGCGTGTGCACCTAATCGCAGATGGATCAAAATGGCCGAATGAGTCACAATATGATAGTAGGTACAATATGACTGCAGCTTCGGTTTTCATGAAGTAAGTTTTTAAAAAACAAGTGCGGAAAAGTTACGTAGCATGCAAGTTCCCAACTTCCGGTACATTTGCCTCCATAACTGATGTTTTCATTTCTGATGTTCAAATGGCAATGGAAGTTTCTGGTCGACTGATTTACTAAATACCTATTATTTATACTAAGACATCAAAACGCAACAATAACTGGTACAGAAACCCTTGAAAGAATAGTTACAGATAAAACATAAAAATAATCTAGATAAAGGAAAAAAGGGGATTTCGGGGAAAAAGGAGAAAATCGAAATTAAAAAGCCCTTAATAAAGTAAGACGTAGGTTCAGGGTGTTCTTCCAGCGCGTTCATCCTGTTTCTCCCAGTGCTTTTAAGGACCTGTGGGTAATGAAAACCAGGTTGTCGATTTTCTACACTAGGGTCCTCGCGTTGGTTGGCGTGCAATTGTTCCGGCACGCCTCTTACGTAAACACGAGCACGTAGTGCCATAGGTGGGTTCGCTTCGGCGGATTACCGCTGGCGGAGTCGCGGATGTGTGCGAAAGCGTTCCTGTGGTTCCGTCGTCAGGCGGTGAGTAGGAACAACATAGGGTTTTAGTCAGTAAGATTCCGACATAAACTTTGCGCCTCCCTGTGGCGCAGAGGTACCCATGGATGTACACATTCCTCAATTCCAAATCTCAGTCAAATCCGTTCAGTTGCTGTTGTTGCACGTAAGAGTAACAAACATTCGATACATTCATACATCGGTACATCTATACGTCCTCACAAACGTCTAATGTTGTTCATATATAATTCAGACATGGAACATTTTGGTGATGTATTTCTCTAGTGTATTCCGGGATACACCCATAACAATATTAAACGTAATTTCCCCTTTACATAAGTGTTTATTAGGCGCAACTTTTTCTGAAACCGTTTTCAATATGATGCCCTCTTTTGACTGATGACTGAACTACGTTACACTGAGGTGCAACCCTACCAAAATCCACCCCTAGACTTCGATAGGGTTACATGTTAGCCGCTTGAGGGAACTTCTAGTAGGTACCTGTTGCATTAAATACAGACTTTGACTCAAAATAGGTAGAGGGTAGATAACTATTCAAAAAATGTTCCTACATGTTTGCTTGGGTAGGACTCGATTTTTTTTTTTATAAAAATAGATTTTCCTGACTCACGCTATCAGTTACAGTTTATTCGCTAAAACGAAAGCTTTTTTACATATTATTTTACAAAAAATGGCTCGAAAAAATATATATCAAATCATACCATTTTGCGGAATAATTATGTTGTGTGGTGACAGCAGATCAAATAGCACTTTGTCACCATCCCACTTCTACCCGAGGGTGTCGTACAAGACGGGTAAGGGAACATGATGGAGAGCGGGCAGCGATCACCAACCTGTCTGCCCTGCGTGGGGATAATGGCCAAACCGTCCCGTTGGGAAACGCTTATAACCCAGTGGTGGACTGTCATAGGCTACTGATAACGTAATGTAATCCACCTGGGCCGTTTAACTGATATCTTCCACATATTTGCACACAGGTATCCATGACCCGAAGGCACAGGCAATGAAAAAATTAACCGTAATATTTGACCTAAGTATATAGTATCCCAATGTATAGTATCCAAGATGGCAGGCCACAGACCCCTTTTTTTAAATATCGCAAACAGGGAGCCTGATGCAGTGATAACCACCGGTGCGGCCTATGAACTGTTTAGATGATAGAACTATTTAGATGTTCAAAGTAAATGCTATGTAGATAGTTACTGTAGATGTTTATCTGTATATTATAATAATGTATGAATATTCATCATATATCTTAGTCCCCATGACACAAGCTACGCTTACTTTGTAGCTAGATGGCGTTGTGTGTATCGTCGTAATAAATTTATTTATTTATCTAAGTACCTATTAGGAAAAACTAAGTTGATCCACTCTTAAAATATCCCTTAGGAACATAATGAAAACACCGTAGATGGAAGCTGGTGCCTAATTCCACATTTGGCTCTTGCCACTATAATAATTATGACTAAAAGAAAAATACTGCGCAAATAAAGTGTCCCGGGCAAGTAGGAAAGGCCAGAGGCCAGTACCCGGAGCACCCGTAACACTATCAGTTACTATCCAAATAATTGCCGGATGTATTACTTTGTACCTCATCATCATCGTCATTCATCAACCCATTACCGGGAACCAGTAGTACCAGTAGAGCACAGATCTGTTCGAATAAGAAGTTTGGGCCATAGTACACCAAGCTGGCCAAGTGCGGATTGCTAGATTCACACGCCTTTGACGACATTACGGGGAACTCGGTGGTTACCTCACGATGTCTTCCGCCAACGTTAAAGAAAGTAATATTTAATTTCTTGAAATGCACATAACTCTTTACACATATTAATGGATGCGAATGCAATGCATTTGTAGCAGTACCTACAGCTTTTTATAACTGAGCTTGTCCGGAGAAGTGTTTGATGACCGATGGGCTCAGTGGGCAGTGGTTGGCACGATTCCCACAACTAGAAAATTGTTTGTGTTATGAACACGAATGTTTTTCAGTGACTTGGTATTTATCTGAATATTATAAGTAGGTATGTATATCATTCATGAAAATATTCATCAGTCATCGTAGTACCCATAGCACACTGCACAAGCTATGCTTACTTTGGCGCTAGATGGCGATGTAAGTATTGTCGTAGTATATTTACGCCTCAGCTGATGGACACAGGGTTGCATTGCACGTTACAAAACGTGCCCTTAGCATTCTCTTCGAAGTGTTACCGTGTTTATAAGCGATTAGTTTCCATTTACCATCAAATGGGCCATATTCTTGGCCCGTCAATTATTGCTGTAAATCAATTCAAATTTAATTTTTCAAGCCTTTCTGAGATGAAGTATAAAGCGTAGGTATATAAATTGTCATTGATCAGTTATTACTCAAAAATCTAACCTACCTAGTGCTAAAGAATTTCCAGATACTTCTAAGCATTAATGAACATCTTTATAATCATCAGTCTTCTAACCCCACTTGGCATAGGCCTTATCTCTCTCTCTCTTTCTCTCTCTTAGGGCAAAGGGTTTCATACCCACCACGCTTGACTACAGGTTTTAGGTATAGCTCGTGTCAATATTAGGACACACAAGTAATTTCGAACTCGCGCTTTGTGGCATTAGCTATTCAGGACATTCGCTATTTCCCAGGGCATCGCAGTTACAATGTAGATACCTAAGTAAGATAGGATCACTCTTTGACATTGTAGGAACGCAATAGAACTATGCGCAAAATGTAGTTTGTGTCATCAAATTTTCCTGCCCGCACACAAATTGTATTGTGAGTTCGGTTTAGTTGCGACGGATATATTGTTTTACTTGGCTTGTTAAAATAACAATAATATTATTCAAATCACCTTTATCCGTGTGGCTTTACATTTTCCTTTCTTTCTTTTAGTATGTAGATTAACTTATGCATAGAATTTATAATTAATTCTTAAAAGAGTGATTAGGTACGGGTAGATAACGTGTAAATAAAACCGAAATATTACTTCACTGACCTTAGAGGTACATATATTATTTACTGTCTCTGAGACTTATCCGTCAAACTGAAACGCTAATAGTTTTTTAAGTAAACCACTGCCATGGTTTTTAACGAAATAAATCAGAAACTGCACATGCAAGATTGAAATCAAATTAATCAAGTCACTTTATTAGCCTAGGTACTATGCGCGTATCAATCTTATATCTTCAATAGGGTTATGACAACCAGGTTGCACAGATTAATGAAAATGCTTCCTCTGATTTAATATTTTTACAGCGTGATTCCTTATGAAATATACCTATGCACCCATCAACGGTATTTTCTAATTCGGTTACACGTTGTATATTATGTTTGGGTACTAATTTACTAATCGCTGACAGAAATCAATAAATAAGTATGTAGGTATCACCATCATTATCATATAAACCAATAACCGGGCCACTACAGGTCTCCTCCCACAATGTGAAGGGTATAGACCGTAGTCCACCACGCCGGCCCAGTGCGCATTTGTGGACCGGTGGGCATGTATAATAACTAGTATTTTATTAGTATTACACTACATGCTAGCCCTTGATTGATTGCAATCTCACCTGGTGGAAAGTGTTGATGCACTTAAAAATTGTAGCAGCTTAACCTGTAAGAGGTATGGCAGTTTTATTAAAGGCACATCTTTGATAAGGTGGTATGGCCACGGTCACCCGCCCAGGCAGGAGAAAATTCCCAGAAAAATTGGGCATACATTTAATGCCCAATTTTTCCCCAACGGTTATCGAATCAGAGACCTCCCACTTAAAATCACAGAACTCACCACTGTGCCAGCCGCCAGGGAGGTCGTCAACCAAGAGTTATTAATAATATTTATTTAGACTGCGAAGATAGATGGTAAGTACCTAGAACCTTTCGTATCACTATCACTAGTACTATCACTAGTAGGTCACCTACATCACCTCACCACATACTTAGAATAAAATCAAGTCGCTTCCGGCTTCTGGTCCGTCTCTTTAAAAGTATGCTAAGATATTATACTATTTAGAATAGATTTTGATGCGATTTTTATAATAGATAGAATGGTTCAACAATAAGGTTTATATGTATAATACATGCATAATATAGTATTTAAAAATATGATAACATGACCATAGAATAATTTTAGAGGTTTCTAATGTGATATCGTAAAGAAACACATTTTTATGCCCTTACGTTCCAAACGCTGAACCCTACGAGATGGATCAAAATAACGTACTAAAGTATTGGCAACCTAAAACTAAAACTCTAAGGGCTCACATTGACCATTTTTCGTAAAAAGTAAATGACTTTTTACGAAAAATAATGGCATTTTTACAAAACTATTTGAAGCAATCTCAGCAATTATGTAATTTAATGTACAATGTAATTTTTTTATAGATTAATGTGACTCTTTATAGCATGTAATTTAAGTGAATATTTTCGAAGATATTACATTTGATTTCAAATGCAGGGACATTGAGGCGGTAACAGCGGAGGGTCGGCGGCGCGTGCCTTTCAAAAAAAGGTTTAAACGTTGTATTTAAAGACATTGTGCAGTTTATTAAGTATCAAAATTGCACCCGTGCTTAACCGGGATGGGGGGTAGTTTAAAATAAATTGTAATTTTTTTTTCAAATTTCATTTTCAATTGCGGATACAACTTTACTTCTACTTTCATATTTGATTAATTGAATGCTATAAAATAAATTCGGTTCCTTAAAAATTGTACAATCACGAACCAATAAAAAAATAAATAATATTTTAACCTACCAAATTTACCCGTAAATTATAGTCCTGCCTTCGACTTAGTTCTAGAGATATAGTTATCCGTACTAGGTATATAGGAACAAGTAACATATTACCTAGGTTCTCTTATTCCGTAATATGAAGGGAAAGGTACTTAAACCGATGTTTTTTAACGTAAAGATTAGTGTACCTGGTAGACACCACCTCTCGGATCTAATGTCGGCTTACAGGTGTTTTCGATGCCATATCAAAAAGGAAATACAAAAAAGGTCTATTTAATAAAAATAAAAAAAATATTTCTGGTAGGTATAAGAATAGGTCGTAAAGTATCTCGGAAGAGTTTAACCAGAACAAACACCGTGACACGAGATATATAAGATTTCGAGGTCAATCGATAGTTGGGATAGGTAGCTATATTATGGAATATCGATAGTCGATATTCGACGAGCAAGATTATCGATGCGGCAGGTGATGAGTCGGACTGTTCGTTTTTGGCGAATCAGAGGCGGGACAGGTGCGAGCGATGCGCAGGTGTCGCCGCGATCTCGGCCGATATCGATATACAGGTTGTTGTCGATCGATAAACTAGCCGCCGTAAGTTGATATAGAAATCGTCTTATCAAAAAGTATATCATGTATAGTTATAGCTTCAATCACGTTTACGTACACCAGTGTTACTAACTTGCCTTTTTACGTAAACAATTTATATTACTTTTTAGTGTAAAGCAGGTTTAGAAAAAAAAACAAATAATATTAATAGATTTATTCCCTATTAATGTAAAGTGTACTGAAAATAACAAAAAGATTGTTTGCATATTAGCACAAAATATACGAAAAACTATAGCCGATTTTAGGTAGGTTAGGTTAGAAAAAAATTAGACCTCTGACAAAAGCGCGCTGTGGTAAACTTTTACAAATACTGTGGACATATGCCGCTTGCGTCCAGCGGCTCCCTGCGACTCGTTTGATGTCATCTGTTCACCCCGTAGGGGGTCTACCAACGCTTACCGGTGCGAGGTCACAATTCCAGCAACATGGGCCCCGAATTCCATCCGTGCTTATACCTAACTTACCTGGGTACATAATTATATTTTTTATTCATTACAGACTAGGTTATTAATAATAAAGTAATTTTGATCTCTACGGTATAAGCGCAACTTAAAATTTAATACTCATAGTAGTTATAAGGCCATTCTTTAGCACCAGCTTAGGAAAGAGATTAGTATGTTAGTATAGTAATAAGTAAATCTTATACTTATTTTATCTTGTGTGTATTTAGTTAATTCGTGTCTCAGAATATACTAAATGTAATACTTAAAACGCTATTTTTAAGTGATTTTCTTCAGAACTTTTCTGAAAACCTAAGTTGGTGTAAGCGGATTGGCTGTAGAAAACTCTCAACTTAATTCGGTAGTACCTAACACGTTTAGTTCCTCAAACGTTTGATCAAAACCTTTAAACCTTTTAGAGTGTTCAAGTAACTTACAAGGGTCTTATGGCGTCAAAGTTGTACCGTATCTTTATACCGCCAACCGATTTAGCAACCTAAATTGTGAATATACCTAAATGTATATTTATCGAATTACAGCTATTACCTACGGGAGTGGTGCAAATTCCGGCAGTTTTGCACTTTTGATACGCAATATAGTGTGTTAAGCAATAACATCCAAATGTAAACAACAAACAATTTTGCATTATATCGCGAATCAGTAGGTAGGTAAATAATTATTATAATGTCGGAAAGATAATTGATGCTGTTATTTGATGGTAACTTTGCACAGTAGCTAGTTAAATTCATTGTCAACTGAGATACAGAATCGGCCTGCTGGTCACAATTACGCGTAAAACTAGAAGGTAAACAGTCAAACATCCTGTGAAGGATAATCATGACGCGTGCGCTACTTTGTAAAGTGCACGAGATAGGACAGATGGTGGCTGGCATATGCGCCCGCGCCTACAGCTACGGCGCGGCGGGAACACGTCGCTTCGACTCCAAATCAACTGCTGGCAACCCGCGTGTTAAGAAGCCATTTTCGGTTTGAAATTGTATATTATAGGAGTCAAGCGGCTACACATACGCCAGCAGGATATTACCGACCATCAATTTAATTGCATCCTTATTGTATAAGGAATTTCTACATTGCGATAAGCATTAAGCGATGTCCACACAGCTGAGGCTAATGGGTGCAAAACCTGTTGCACTGTAATTACATGAAATCAAGCCTTCCTTCCATGATATTTGAAAAATACATTGTTGTTAATTAATTTTTGTCGAAAACATTAAAGCGACGGTTTAGTTTAATAATCAGAAGGTAGAGTCACTACAAACATACAGCGTTTCAAAAGTGCTTATATTGAAATAAACGAATTTTGAATTTTTAATCAAAAGATTTTTTTTTGGGGACCGCGCGGAGCCTGTCTTACTATTTTTCTTTATCAAATAATTAAATATGGTTCATAAGGCAGATGCTGAAAAGAAGCCGGTGAAAAATAGTCAGCTCTTTTTGGTCATCAAAATTTTAGTTGATATATATTTTTTTTCGGATTGATAAAACTAGGTGCCCTACGAATACTTCACTTTACCCCTACCAACCAACCGGGGATTCGAACCCAGGACTACTTTACATCAATTATTTCCTACAGGAATGGTGTTTATATCAGCCAGAGCCGTATCTAAGCGGGGTCAGACTTATGCTTTTCGTTGTTCAAACCGTCTAGTTAGGTACACTCCACTGAATTATGAGAATTCTATGAAACAATTTCCAAAATATTAAATTTATATGGATTCGGAAATCTAAATCTAACTAAATAAAAAATCTAAATCGGACTAAATCGGAAGCCTAGTGAAAGAAACGTTTCACAAACTCTTAGATGACAATTTTTTCTTTTTTGTATTGAGTTTTTGCGTTAGGAAAAGTCTATGTAGGTATCAAGTCACAGAAGCAGGACTGTTGTTTCTCAAAAATTATAACTGTAAAAAGTATAATATAAGTACCTATTATATAATGTATATTACGACACCGATTTGGCGGTGCGTTAGGGAACACGTAAAGTGACGCTTGACGGTTGGAAAGAAAATAATTTCTATCTTTTATTTTATTTACATCTGTAGGTAGGCTATGTTTGGACGAGGCACCTGGGCGTTAATTTTGATCGTAAATTTGACACTTCGCCCTGCAAATACTTACTATAAATTCTTACCTCAACTTTGATTTCACGTTCTCCGATCAGACCTAAGGCCAATATATAACATTGTTCTTAGGATCAGACCATGACCATGGACCTAAAATAACTTCGGCATTTCATTCAATTAATTTTATAATATAACCTACAAACGAACTTGGTAAGTATAGATTGTCATCTTTGAGCGACCCGACCGTGCCCCAAGGAAACCAAAAAACTGTAGTACCTACCTCCCTCAGGTAGAAGCATTTGTGCTCAGTTTTAGGGTTCCGCACTTCATATTCCGCAAGACTCACTCACCTATTGGTATTCAAAACCTAAATACAAATATGATTACAGGAATTATTATAAAATGTTGCGATGTTAATTTAAAGGTCAATATATTATTTAATCCTTTAAAAATCAAAAACCATTGTTCTTAGTAGCAAAATTGTGTAGAAATCTAGCAAACGCAGTAAAGCAGTTCCAAATATAAGGGATTTTTATTGATTTTTGGACTTTTTATTTATTTTTTAGGTAGTAATTTTTCTCATCCTGTCGTCTCATACTATGTGCGGTATCGGCACAACATGTCTTCTTCCATTGACTTTTAGCAGCTAAGTCTCCATTCACCACTTTTACACATTTCCTCTTGCTCAGAATCGATGATCTGTTTTGACGTCACCAACTTGTGTGTGCTTTCACATATCTAACCCAATAAACATAACTTAAATGGTCGACTCCTTCCAAGGTACGGAATGATTGCTGTAAGAGACTATTTCGCGCTTTGCCCGCTTTTTAATAGGAGTGTGCTTTGCAGCTGTCCCTAATAACAATGTGTTTTGGCCTAAATGTATCGGGGCACGCGGCACGCACTAGTCTTTGAATTTACGGGCAGCTGCACCACTATCAAAATTAAAAATGATTTCTCAAAGGTGTTTTACGCCACATCTTCTAGAGTAATCCGTGCCATAATCGTTCTTACTCCGCTCATACCTGTGGCTTTTAATGCTAAAGCAATAGGTTCGTAAATTCTGTGCACTTGTTACGAACGCTATTTGAACACGATTAACGAGTATAGCGCTAAATCAAATCAAATTAATATATCGAATATTGTTATCATCGCAAGGACTGCAAAGCGCATAAATTAATAAATAGCCTTTATTGAATTAATAATAGAGTATTTGTCTTTTTTATTATTTATTATTTTTATAAATAAAAGTAACCTAAAATAACCTAAGTACCTACCAAAATAAAACAAAAAAAAATCTAAAACGTCTTTGGAACCACTGCACCGCAGCGAGGAACAGTGCCTATTTTACACATTAACAGTATTGCCCCTTTAAATGGCCTAACTAATTATTTTGCCAGCTCTAGGATACAACACAAATAAATAATTGATTTAAGATTTGTATTTCAGGTGAGAAAATTAAGAAAATCCGTATTTTTAGAGCCAACTTTCGAAGGCCTCCCTGGCGCTGAGGTGAGCGCTGTGAATTTATCGATCCCCGACAGGGGCAATTCGGAAATTAATATTTTTTACATTTTATTGGTATTGTCTGGTCTGGTGGAGTATTTAGCCGGGGGTTACCCTACTGTTAAAGACGTGCCGCTAAGCGATTTAGCGTTCCGGTACTATATCGCGTTGATTACAGCCATAGCTCTAACAGGTTAGCCCGTTACCATCTTAGACTTACCATGAGGTGTGATTGTAGACAAGGGATAACTTTTAGTGGTATAAATAAATAAATATACTACGACAATGCACACATCGCCATCTAGCCCCAAAGTAAGCGTAGCTTGTGTTATGGGTACTAAGATGACCGTTAAATATGTTTATGAATAATATACATATACTTATTATATACAGATAAACACACAGACACTCTCCAGACATTTCCAAACATTTTCCAGCCACGGCCTTGGACTCAGAAAGCAGGGTCGCTGCCCACTGCGCCACTCGGCCGTCAAATAAAAAACAACTTCATATTTGTTTTGGGAGAAAAGTTTGTTAGATGTTTTCAAGACTATCATGTCTTCCAACAAAAACTTTAATGAAGTAATCCATTTGTAAGTATTTTTGAAATATTGATTTTAGGGTTGGTTATTTGCATCTAATGCACGAGCAAATTTCATAAGCCACTCAGCATTCGTTTGGTTATAGTGATGGAATGGTGGAGGTAAAGAGAATGGACGGCATGAATGAGGAGCTGTTATATAAAAGGAAGACCAACAAGACGGATTCGTTCGATCGGATAAAATGTAAAGAAGAACTCGTCATGTATACAATCAATCTTGAATCTTGAAACTGTTTAGTTGGATGTGGATTAATATCATGATATGAGTGCCATCATCATCGATCGTACCCGTGTTTTAATGCAATGATTGGAATAAAAAGCGGTTATTGTGACTTTATTAATACCTAAGTGGACATAAATAGCATCGCGGACTTTTTTTTTCAGTAACGATAAGTAGGTAGGTATGTACGTGGAATACATTAAATTATGTATTATGGACTGGGTTTCCAGGTAAAAACGGCGCTGTACACTTTTATGTATTGTAAGTTATGTAAGTTCATAACACAATGCTGTGGTATAAACTTTTACTGGTTGTTCTATGACTAGGTAGGTACGTAAACCAAATGTTGTTTTTTTTTTTTTTTTTTTTTAAATAAATAGACAAGTGCTTGACTGCAATCACACCTGATGGTAAATGATGTAAATAAATAATAATGATGTTGTTTGCTTGAAGTAAATGCTCAAAAGAAGGAAAGCGCCAGGGTAGCTTTGGCTTTGGCATATATACGCGAATAAGTGCTAAGTTATTGTAATGTTTGAGCACACTTAATTATCTATTTATTTTAATCAGTAAGACCCTCCGCGAAGTACCTACAAACGCTACGCTATTATAATTAGTATTGTATGTGTTTTGTTGATATCCTATTTATATTTCAATTGTTAAAATTGAAATAATAATATTGTAAAGGTATAAAATAGAGGATGAAAGTTTTAATGAATGTCCTTAGTTATATATATTTATGAAGTTATGTAGTTGAAAATTGGTTAGAATTATTAATTATAGAAAACTAATCGCGATAATTTGTAAACGCTTAGTTTATTTTTCTCACCAGAGCGCTCAAATTTAATATACTAATTTCATAGCGTTTTTGTTTTAATTTAAATAAGGGTAGGAAAAAAAAGAATAATGACAAATCCTTGTTAGATTTTTGATGATCCATGTTCAGTAAATGGATGTAGGTGCTTTTTTAATAATATGTACTAAAGTTTCCACGCGTAAATATAAACAGAAACAGTTATTTTATAAAAACTCTTTTATATACCATTTCGTAAAATACCTTACCCTTCGGCGTGCTGGGGTTAAGAAATCAGTCCATATGTGTAAGTACTTCACATCGTACCTATACAATCATTAGAGATAGTTAGCGATCTGATATACGTACGCCGGATTCACCTGGCGTACGCAACATCTGCTTCGGGCTTGGATTTGTGATGTTCTTATATAGTTATATTATGTACACTTACACTAGTACTGCGTTTATAAATCAGAAAAAAATAATATATTTACTGCTTCGTGTAATGGTTAACCATGCTTAGCTAAGGATCACGAGGCGTTGAGTCTGATACTCCGGTCAAGCTAAGATCTCTAAGGCATTTTGTCTTTCTGTTAGGAGTCACTACCGATTTCCTTTTGCCATTTGAAACATCAGATACCGTTAAATAATATTTTAAACCGTAAGTGACGGATCTCTATATTACTACACGTGTGTTTGAAGTTATTATAATCCCTTTGATTAATATACTAGATAGTAGATATAAGTTTTCCCTCACGATTAAGGAGTCTCATCATTTTAAATTCATTCCCGGCCCACTACGGGGCATGGGTCTTCTGTCATAATGAGAAAGCCGTTAGCCTTCAGTCCACTACGCTAGTTAGTAGATTAAACATGCTTTTGGTGCAACTTTCAGGCATGCCAGTTCCCGCACAATGACTTCCTACACCGTTAAAGAAATTACATAAACGCACATAACTCCAAAAAGTCAAAGGTGCGTGTCGCAAATCGGAATCAATCCCCTCGAAAGGAAACCGAAGTTCTAACCACTAGTCTTTCAACTGAACTGTTGTAATAAAAAATCCAATCTGTTAATGATTAACTTAGGAGAAAACCAATATCAAGTGATATAAATTAAGTACTTACATTATATTATAAATTACCCTTACCATTCTTCCTAATATTAAAAATGCGAAAGTGTGTTTGTTTGTTGTTAGTTATGCAACCTATCAGCTTAACTTTAGTCATAGAGTTATTTGAACGCACAGAAAGTAACATTAGCTACGTTTTATCCCTGGAAAACGAACGGTTCCCACGGGATCTGTTTAAACCGTAATAAAAGCGGACGTTGACCACGGGCATCAGCTAGTACCTATTAAATATTTTTAAGCGTCAGTAAAAACCAAAAACCGCACGCTTTTTTACGCGAGGTTGTGTGGGATTCTGAAGTAATTGGGCACTGATGGACGGACAAACTGCGAATTCCTCTTAGGAAACCTGGAGACCTCGCTTCGCTTGGCCAACAAAGCATACCTAATAGGTTCAAGTGACATGCACTCCAGAAATCAAGTACAATTTTGCAATCGCAACTGTCAAGGAATCATGAGTTGCAAAGATGCGTGTGAACACTATATTTATATCAGGAGAGATTATTACGTCCAGAGTGAACACAACGCCAATATAATTCAGTTTTAACTACCATGGTTTTTATAATACATGTAAAAGTTTTTCCAGCGCACGTCTAGGCTGTGAAATGTACGTAACTACATTGAAATTGAATTTCTCTCAGTCTGCTGTCTGAACGCTCACACCCCTTTGTTCACGCGACGTTAAAAAAATCTGTGAAATAATATTTTGAACAGGTGCCGTCATTTTTAACGTTTTAACGGACGGGCTGCCTAAAAAACACGTTAAAAATACTCGGTTAGTTACTGCAGCGCTTTACCGAAATCCATATTTAATCTTATCTATTACTATATATAAAGGCTTTGTCTGAAATGACGGACAGACCACCTGCAGTCCAAACGCTTGAACGTAGTAATTAGGAATTTTAAGTAAATATTTTTAGATCACCTTAGAGATGTACTTACTAAAGAGGGTTTTTTAACCTTTAAGGCACTGCTCTAAGGGTTAAAGTTTTTCCGGCACCTAATTGGTTTAAAATAGGAAAAGTAAGGTCTCTACGATTCTGAGGCAAGGACGGTTCGAGAGGCTGAAAGGAAAAAAATAGATGCCTTTAAAATGTGGTGTTGGAGAAGGATGCTACGTATACCATGGACTGCTAAGAGCACAAATATATATAAAAATCCTGGAGCAGCTACGTATCAACACCAGGCTCACCACATTGTGCTACAAGAATATTCTTAGCTACTTTGGTTACATGGCCCGACGCTTGCCCGTAACCTGCATAAGCTAATATTGGCAGGTAAGAGGTATCACCTTGTCGCTGGTCTGACCAGGTAGTCTCTCACAGGCCTCCCTATTACAGTAGCTATCATAAAGGCCGAGGATAGAACAGGATGGAAGGCTGTAATAAAGAACGCTACGCGGGAACTTGATGCTGGACATGACGTTCAGTAATTAAGAAAACCACGAAGAAGAAGTAAGTAAATAGTCAAATCGAGGGAACGGCGATAAACTAATGTTTAGTGGTTAGGACTTTGTGGTGGAGACCGCCCCAGACATGAAACCAAAGGTCAATCCCGGATCTTAACTTTTCGGAATTATTTGCTTTTAATAACATATCACTTGCATTCACGGTAAAATAAGCGAGCGTGATAAAACCTGCAAGCTTGAGGTTAGCATAAAGTTTTCCAAATCTTTTTTCCAAAGAAGTGAGAAGTCATGCCACTCACCTTGGATGACGGCTTAAATAACTCTCCTTGTGAGAGGAGACCCGTGTTCTGCAGTGGGCTGGTAATAAGTTGATAATAATGAAGTACGTAATGTTCGTACGACATTGCACACTGGTTTCGAAAAATTTTACTCTTGAGACAAGCAAGTTTTTGGTCCAGTTAATTACAAAGGCCGACATACGAGCGGCATCACACAATAAAGCGAAAATTTGGCACAAGCTCTTTGAATGTCAATAAAGTAAATACTGACTGGCAAAGCTGGATCGTCTGTTAGGTAACATAGGAAAAAAAATGTTATATTAAAAAAAATGAAGTTGTTTGATTGCTGTTTGCTTTGCCATGTTAGCGAAAATGGACAAAATGGAACTGGGCGCGGTATTTTACTACAGCTTGAGTCAGTCACGATTTACGAGATAGAAAAATGGTATTCCGTTTAAACGGTATACGATGACATCAAAAAAAATTTTGCCGAAAAAATAGTAAAGGATAGTAACGGTTTCTTGTACCTTGTTTATTATTTTTAGTTTTTTTTTCGGTTATCAATAACATTCTAACCACTAGACCAGTTATGTAATAATGTACCCATATTCATTATCATCACTATCATATCAACCCATTACAGGGGACGGGACTTCCCCCACAGTGAGAAGGGTAGTAGTAGTGGTAGTAGTCCACCACGCTGGCCCAGTTAGGTACAGGTACATTATAAAGAACTCTTAGGCATGCAGGTTGAAGCCGATATCTTAACCACTGAGCTTTCACCGCTATAATATATATTATCTACCAATAAAAAAAAGTAAGTTTACGAACCTAAAGCTATCAAATTTTATAGTAATATATATATAAAATAAGATTTGATAGCTCGCAATCGTGCACTCGTTTTCGAGTATCGAATTGCTTGGAAATTGGAGTAAAATTAATCTTATTTAAATTGCTGTAAAGCTCAAATTGGCTTACAATTCTGCAGCTAGGGCGTTTGGCAGAACGTAAATTAAAAATCAGATCGGGATTTATTACTCTGGCACAAGTGACATTAGACCCACTTTTCATTGACGGTATAGAGTTAGACATGCGATTACGAGTGAAACCCAAGGCTGCAAAACTGATAACTAAACTGGGCTTGAAATAAATGAATTTTGAATATTGAATTTTTTTTTTTAATTTTGAATTTCAAACTAAACTTGAGCAACTCTAGCAACTCGAAAATATGGGACATGAAAGAAAATGTCTCTTAAAAATGCGCTGATGTCATCTTAATATTTTTTTGACGTTATAGAGTTTTACATGCGATTACGAGTGAAAGTCAAGGTTACTCACTGAAAAATTGAACTTGAGATACTCTAGCATCTCGAAAGTAGGCAAAAGAAATGCTGCCATCTATATATTCTGTAACAAGCATGATACTGAAGTTATGAAATAGACATTTATTTTCATTACTGATCACTCTAATTCGTGCCTTTTCCAAGCTACTTGACACTGGCAAAGTACATTGTGCTGTTTTGCCACTACGAAAAGCCATCAATCAAAAGAAGACGAAGAAGAAAGTTAAAGTCATTACGAGAGTGTCCTTCTGATGTTCTGAAGTTTGCTTTTACGAATGTCAATGCTATCTGAGACTTTCATCACATACATTAACGTTAAAGGTCAGTGAATTGCAGTGTAGGGAAGTTTGGGAGAAATCGGAGCTAAGTAAGATTGAATGCACATCTAAATGGGTGGGTCAGACTGTCTGGTTGGTGGTTGGCCTGACGACCCAGAGTTATTTTATAAATGCTAAGTGTGTTTGTTTGACCTTCCTTCACGATAAGTAACGCTAAATAATATCGAGAGAAAATCGGACCTCATAATTTTATTTCTGAACTAAATCTGATCAAACCTGGCTCAATAATTATGTTTTAAAACATGACATTATAAAATAAATACATTTTAAAAGTTTAATTTTTCATATATGCTGTAGGCCTTGCCGTTTCGCCCTGCGACTACTATACGATCGGACGCTCAGCACTTCGAAGCCGGAGTGCTAGTATTGTGTCCATATGAAATGTAGTGCAGATGATGTGTAAAGGCATTGTGGAGGCAAACATTAGAGAGCTAAATAAGTACAACTGATAATTTGAACTTTGAAAGAAGTGGAATATGGAAATTACGATTTAAGAATAAATCGTTTTTCTCTTTACGTAGTGTTGTGAACGGAGTGTTATTTGAAATAATACAACGGAGCGATACTAATACTCTAATTGTTAAGTAAGAGCACTGAAACACATTGATGCTAAACGTGGTGAACCTAATTTGATTCCATAACGTACTGTTTTGAATACTTTTCAACAGAATACTTTACAATATGCCCACAGCCGGGCGTACAATTATCGATCAATAATTGAACAAAAGTGAAACAATCAAAAAAAAGAAAAAATCATTAGAGGCAAATAAATTAAAACTAAACAGATTATTATTTTATTTTTCTTCCTTTTGAATCTCATCGCGGTGACCACATCAACTGTCATCAAAAAATTCATTTAAAGAGTTAGCTTTAGCAATCAACCAATTTTTAAAACTGTTTTGAATTTGAAGATAGGGAGATATTTTATATTATCTGGCAGCTTGTTAAAAACTCGTATCGCCATGATGTATGTACCTTTGCGGTTACAGGCTATGGGTGGCATATATGATTCTTTAACGTGGTAAACATAATATGATTCTGATCTGTTGTTTTATGTTAGGCTGGGTTTTAGGCCTGTGGCATACTAATCCCCGTAGTGAGCCTCGCCCTGCCTAGAGGTCTGATACCCAAACTCACAATCGAGTTGTTTCTTGTCCGAGCTCGGGTAGGAGTCCACCGTAGCGCTGCGTGTGTTGGGGCTCGCAACTACCATTATTTCAATAAGAGATAATGGTACCATAAAGACTTCTTCCTGTACTTAGAGGAAAGAGTGATACATAGTTAATCCACTATGCCGTTTAGCGGAGATATGAATGCCTGGAGTAGGGAGATGAAGTTGAATATGCTATGATGTATTGAATGATGAGGTGAAGGAGATGATGATGATAATAGGATCTAGTAATTATCTAGAGCCTATTTTTATGCCATTTAAGGAAATCTGGTCGTGTGAACTCGTTGCTTCTGGCGTTCGAAAATTTTTTAGTTATTATGGGACGACATGGGGGGTCTGGATGATCATGTGCCAGTTTTATTTATCCACGTGCCATACTTTTATCTTTCATCGCGGATGATCGGTGAGCTCATATCTCGCTCTCCAATGAGAGCAAAGGCTTTTGCCCATAGGAAAGTAATAAATAGCATGTCATCATAAATCCATTTTTTATGATTTTGTTATTCTTGTTACTCATTTTATAATCTTAATAAGCCGTGACTATTTCGAAACAAAGATAAATATCAAATGCGACAATTGGTGAACCGTTTGTACATTTAGATGAAGGTTTTATAATATTCGAAATTTCTCTTTCAATTTTAAAGTCTCTCACAAAAATTTAGAATGGACCTTTGAAGTACATAAACTATACATTAGAAAACGTCCTTTTCGTGAAACCAATTTTACAAAGTAAGCTGACGACAAGATGTGGAGCTTCTTTCGAATATAATACATTAAAGCTTTCTAACCACTGACGTAATATAATAAAGGAAGGTTTTTGAGGTTCAAAACTTTAGTAAAAAAAAACTAACGCAACATATTTTATGTTAAGGTTAATAAAATTGATTAAATATTAATAAATACTTATAAAACTAGCACAGCATAAAGGATGCCTATCGATTTTCGGAAATACTACATATAGAATATAATATTCGTTTAATTAATACGTATGTATTAATAAATCGAATATTATATTCTATATGTACATGTATGCGTATTTGTATAAGCGTTTTATGGGTATATTTCTCCATTAAAATTACTCAAACAAAGATTATTTTATAAATGTCTCGACAACTAACATCGATGCCTCGATAAAATTAATGTTTGGAGATAATGAAATAAAACATGATGATGTATTATATTACCTTACCCTCTTTTGAGTATAGATTTCCCCAAAATATCTTAAGTAGATATTGTTTCTTAAAAGTGGGTACCTGTCGCCGCTCTACATATCTCAAGCGCCTTCGCAAGCCAGATTGCAAGCGAACGATATGTTTTGTTTCCAGCATGTTAAAATTCCATAACGGCAATAAAATTCTTGGCAGAATGTTTACTGTGGGTCATGAAATATTAAGATGAATACCTTAAAAGACACCTTCAACTATTAGCTTCTTGCTTTGGCATCGAAAACATGCGTGTCTGCTGGATAAGGATACACGAAAACTTTGCAGTTGTCAACTGATGACTTTAGTTCTTTTGTAGAAATCATAGGCCACGGTCCTGTTTCTCGGGTGACCAGCGACTCCCTGTATCTCTAATTGGTAAAGGGTGTACCAACGCTGCGTTTTCCGGTAAGAAGCAGTTGCTCCTTGGGCACATTGGTCTGCTCAGCGATGTGCCCATTCCAATGCACGATTAGCACGACACTTTAGCTTCAAAACTGAGATGTCAATAACAGGGTACGAATCTACGAATCTCTTAATTCCTTAATAAATCGCGTCATCGGTATTCCTAGCACAAATTTCAGCCTAGGATAGCTTTCTAATGAGGCCCACCGCGATCACTTTGTGGAGATACTTCTTCTTAGTTGTTACAGTCTTGACAGACTGGCCGTGGTCGTCCTTTGGATGTTGCGACTCGCTTTACAATCCGTCGCCACTCTCCCTAACGGTTGGTGAAGAAGGCAATGGGAAATCACTACAATATTTTCCCAAGGAAGTCGTAATAGTCATAATGAAGACACTACGGATTTCTTAATAAAAACATATCCTCAATGCCACGTATCTTCATCATCTGAAACAATTTTTATGAAATTGCTAAGTTTGGCATGTTTTCCGACTTTTGCAAAAATTATTTAAATAGGTATGTATCTTAAAAATACCTCAACAAACGCTAACGATATCCTTATGTCACTAAATCGGGAGTGTCAACAAAGATCACGCAATCGGTCAAAAAACGGCAGAGAAACGGTATGCTTACACGCACGTATAACAAAACGCATGAGAACCTTAAACCTTTTAAAAGTTGGTTACAACAATATGGTGTGCACCAGCACTCTGTTTTTTTGCAAAGTAGAAAAAATGCAAATAACAATTGCTGTTAACATGCCTCCGTCTTTAAAGGCTTCTCTTGAACGCTGTATCATATTGCATGCCGTGTAATTCCAATGATAATATAGTAAGTAGGAGTACGCCTCTATACGTACGAAAGAAATTAAACTTTAATAATTTGTTGTTCCAACTTATAAATTCCTTTTTCGAAGTTTGATTATAAAGTATTTTTTTTAAATCAGTTAGTAAATGATCAAGTTCTGCAGTAACAAACTTAAAAATATACAACATATAATTTTTATGTTGGTTACGTTCTTCTTGTTTTGGTCTGTTAAAAAAATACAAATAAACACTACTGCAATTTGTCATTTCAGACAATTCCTAGACGTTTGGCTAGGCCTAACGTCTAGGAATTGTTTTTTTTAACAGACCAAAACAAGAAGAACGTAACCAACATATAATTGATGAGCCAATATCTGGCAACTTTTTCGTAACTAAGAACATTGGCATAGCATGCTTATTAAACGCAGGGGCAGACAATTTTCGATCTAAGGATAGATGAAAAGATATAGGTATGCTCCCATAAGTGGTGAAGCGACCTAGCGGTTAGGAATTCGACTATACTTTCGGGGGGCCGAGTTCGAATCCCAGCACACCTGTAACTTTTCTAAGTTATGGGAGTTATAAGCAATTCAATAATCTCTTGCTTTAACCGTGAAGGAAACATCGTGAGGAAACCTGTTTTTCTGAGAGTTCTCCATAATGTGCTCAAAGGCGAGTGGAGTCCACCAATTCGCACTGGTCAGCGTGGTTAACTTAGGTCCAAACCCTTCTCATTGTATCAGAAGAGCCGTGCCTTATAGTGGGCCGCTAATGGGTTTATATGATGATGTTGATGATGATGACGATGATACCATATCGCAAAGAGATAATTTAATTATTTATAGTGAAAAATTCAATATGAAAGATGACCTTATATGAAGATCTTATATCGTTCCAGTTCAGAGCTCTGAACATTGCACATAATCAGCATAAATTCAGTACACTTGCAACTCTGCTGAAGTTTGCCTGTAAGCTCTAACGTTACTCACATGGCAGTTAGTTAATTAATTTATGCAAGCATTTAAAAAACAAGATTCACTATTTAAAACGTTTTTATCTCAGTATTTTTGATTACTAAGCGAAAACGGTTAAAAATAATTAAAAATAAAAAAATAAAATAAGTACTGGAATCGAACCAATAAAATGTCCAGGAAGAGATAAGGTAGTATCTGGCAACTCTATCTACACCAGATTAATATAGCACGCGTAGTAAGAATAAAGGGACAGACAACCTTCGGTTAAATGATAGATGAATTGATATGTGTATGACGCTAAGTATAATATATTACATAATAGTGAAAAGTAAAATTTTGACTCCATTTTTAAGGAGCTTAAATAAAGATTGTATACTGACTCGTTTCCAAGCTCTTAACAGCGCGCGTCATCAGCATAAATGCAGCTCTGGTGAAGCTGGACCGTAAGCTATAATTACTCACATATCAGTTAGCTTATTAAGTTATGCAAGCTCGTAACCTTAGAACAATGAATAATAAATCGTAATCGGTTAAAAAATACGCTTTCGCAATAATTTAGAATGACCTACGTATTATTTCAACTTTGCGTGATTGTGACAACAAAGTGATTTAATTTTGTCTGTATATTCAATATTATTGAAGATGTAAAAAAAACATCAAAATAGAAGAAAACAAATACTGAAATTTTCCCAATCAAAAGCCCGGGGAAAGATAAGGCAGTATCTAGAAGCACTATCTACACCGCATTACCATTACTATGGTATTACTATGGTAGGTTTGGCCTACCTAGTAAAAATGAATGGACAGATAACCTTCGGTCTACTAATGGGAAGACATACGACAGTATTAATGCAATAATTATAGCTTATAGTTTATTTTTGTGTCCATACTTAACAGTGGTAAATAACGATCGTATATTGTTTCAGTTCCGAGCTCCGAACCGTGCACATAATAAGCATAAATTCAGTACATTTACAGGCTCTCAGCTCCAACATACCAAAACAACAGTTAGCTAATGAACTTATGCAAACTTGTTACAGTATAAAAAGAAGATTCTTAATTCCATTTTAACTGTTAAATCTGCTCTTAATCATATTAACACTTTACTGGCACTGGTCTCCTCCAACAATGAGAAGGTTTTGCCCAGTGCGTTGGTGGACTACAAAGGCTTTGAAAACAACATGGAGAGCTCTCAGGCATGTAGGTTTTCTCTCGATGGTTTTCCTTCACCGATAAAGCAAGTGATATTTTAATGGCTTCAAGCGCACATTATTCAGAAAAGCTAGAGGTACGTGCTGGGATTCGAACTCTGCCCCTCGAAGTTTAAGCCAAAGTCCTACCCCACCTAGCCACGAGGCTGTCACCGTTTTTTTTTTGCTTATTCAAGATGAGCTAATGATATCACTAAAGTGGTAAAACAGGGATTGGAAGTCTAAATCTTTCTTTAAACAAAACTTAGCGGACTAAGCCGGTTGGCCACTTAATAGGTGAGTAGAAAACCGTTGCCTATAAACAGAGCTGTACGCACGGCATGCAAGGACATTCTACGAAGTTAAGCCTCATGTACCTGGAATTACGCCGGCAGCAACGACCCTCAGACCGGAACAATGCAATGGTTCTTGGCGGCAGATATAAGCATAGCGGTAATTCCCCGGACCAAGAGGTCGGCAAAAAGCAGCTACAAAAGTAAGTTTGTCACTAGTACAAATAAAGTCGCAATGGTGGAATATATTTTTCGACATTTTTCGAAAATACTGATAATAACGGAGTCAATGTCCTACATCTGGGAAAAGGATCCTATCGTAGGAGACACAGATTAAGAGTTTATTGGCCCATTACGTTATTTTATGCGCATTGGGTGGCTTTATTTATTATTATTGTCACGTGTTTGTGATTATAACCGGGTACAAAGACTAAACCTGCTCTTTGAAGCATACCGACACGGGACACGGTAAATTCAAAAACTAACAAATTTTAACTCGACTAGGGAATAAACTCTAGTAATTCTTGATAGTGAAAAATCCAGAATAGTATGTTTATACTTTAAGTAAAAATAAATATCTGACTTCAAAGACTGTTGTTTATTTTAGTTTAAAGCAGCGCGCATAATTTTACGCAATGTACCTTCTCCTTTTTGAGTCCTTTGAAACCTCAGACATATGCAGTTAAACCTACTCAGCGTATTATTAATTATGCAAGCATCGAGATACAAAAAGGTTGTGATATTTACTGACAGTAAAAGTGCCTTGCAGCATTTAGCTCGGTGCGCCTCTGGGCTCAGAGGTGTTCCGGTAGCGTATGCCATTTTGGCAAGGATTGATAACGTTTTGGAAAGTTTTGTCGAACTGAGACTGCAATGGATACCATCGCATATAGGTTTAAGAGGAAACGAGAAGGCTGACCTGTTAGCAAAAACTGCATGTTTGGAGGGAAGTGAGGTTTTTGTAATGCCAAACTACGCAGAGGTAACCGTGAAATATAAAAGTAAAATTTATGATATGTGGAAAGAATATTTTGATAGACGTTCTAAAGAAAAGGGAATTCGGTATCGAACCATACAGAGTCAGCCTCCTCGAAAGCCTTGGTTCGAAGTTGGTAAGTTAAATAGGTCTATGATCAAGATAGCGCATAGGTTGCGTTCTGGGCACGTTCCATCCAATAAATTTTCATTTTTAATGCGGAAATCGGATTCTCCAAATTGTGATGTATGTGGGGTAGTGGAAGATGTACACCATTTGTTGATCGAATGTGCCCGTAATGATCAAGCTAGGATAGGGCTGACATATTTTTGTAAAATAAAAGCCCTTTAATCAATAAGAATAAAAAAAAAAAAAAAAAAAAAATTAATTATGCAAAGATAAATATGCGTTCAGATAAGTTCTACTGCTCAGCTTAAGTCACATTTTTATTGGACTAGCTGTTGCTTGCGACTTTACGATTTTTTTTTAAATCCCTATAGGAACTGTATTTTTCCGGAATAAATGGTATTCAAGGTCCGCGTCTCAAGGAGGCAGGCTTTTTCTATGTAAAAGTTCACCGTGCATAGATAACAAAGGCTGCTTTTAAACTCGCAGAAACGATTCCCGGTTGCTTTTACAGTAATAAAGTACCTATTCTGTGTCCATCTTCAGGTTACTAGATAACTAGATATAATTTTTATTAGTGTTTTTACCTACACTTGGTGGAATTATCAATTTTATAAATTTAAAATGCATATAAATATTTTCGGGACCTTCACAATTTGAACCTGCGACTCTCTGGCAATCGCGGCCTGAGCGCTTTCTCCAGTTAAGCTACGACTCTCCTACCGTCGATGACGAAATTAGTATATGCCTTTCACATCAGTCTTATAGCTACTGTAGCGTCATCTAGTAGGAAACGTTGCAGTTTCGATCTACTTTTTCAAAGGTCCATATTACAATTATTATTATCAATTATTATTATATGCATTTTAAATTTATAAAACTAGATATATGGTGATAATTCCATCACGATCGATGTAGTGGTTGAGCCTAACGTAATAACAAATAAGTTACTTTAACAACACTAATATTATGAATGCGAAAGTGGATCAGTTTGTTTGTAACCACAGCATTAAGGAAAAGTAACCTAAAACCGTTCCCGTGGGATTCAAAACTTAATAAAAGTTTTTAGTCCGAAAAAACAAATGGATCCAGTGGGATTTTAGGAAACCGCAATAATGCGGGCTAATTAGCAGGCATAAAAAAGTTTATAATATTGGTATAGCTTAGAGTACAGGGCTTAGGATACGAACTACGTTTCCTAAGCCATCCATTTTTTAACCCCCGACACATAAACGGCGGGGTGTTATTAATATACGTGTCTGTATGTGTGTCACTGTGTGTGTGTGTGTGAGTGTGTGTGTATTTATGCGTCTGTTTTTTGTTGAAAGGTGGATTAGTCGGGATTGTTCTTAGTTATGTTTGATGAAAATCGATCCTAAGTGGCTGCTGCCACAAAATGGTGGTCTACATATTTTTTCTCAACTCACAAAATATTAGTATTTAATGAAAGGGCTGGACTAGTAAAATACTAAACACATGTAAAATTTCAAATCCAACGTGGCGAAAAACTTATATATTTTCGCATCTTCCTCAAGATGGGTATCAAAGCAAACGGCTTGACTAGTAGGATTATGTACACTATATTAAGAGTCGGGGTTTTTTTTTTTATTTTTAATATAAGATGCTAGTGACAATGGCTGAGACTGATTGCTTTGCTTGCTGCGGTTTATGTTATCTACATTCCGAGTTTAGTTAACTTTTCTTATCCAGCTCAATATACATATTGGTGTGTACAATAGAAATGGCGTTCAATGGTTAACGCGCTTCCATCTTAAACTGTATCATCCTTTTCCGTCTTAAATTGAGCGTTACTGTAATAGAATAAATTATAAATAACCACTGAATTGCTAAATCGAATGAAGCTCTATCTTAATTGGTCTAAGGAAAAACAAGAATGTTTGTAATGTTTAAAAAACTAAACATGCTTTGAAATAATAGGTAAAACCGTCCAGAATCGTCACACGTAATAAAATGAATTATCTTATCGCGATTACATACACATTATTTTTATTAAAACAATAAGTCAATCAATAGTGACTTAGCGAGTTCGGGACAATTCCCTGACTCGCATGGAGGAAACGGATACACAGCCCTGCTTATATTTTCCCATACTAATATGATGGTTGCGAAAATGTATCTGTTTGTTTATTAACTGTGTTCAAATACTGCATCTATTATTGTCACATTAATAAACAGCTAGTTTGAAAGGGTGTAAGTATTGATGGATTTGATAAAGCGAGAGGTGATGTTGGGACAGCAGGCACAGACATAGCATCGCTTAATGCTAAAGTTGTGTAACAAAATCACAACTTTATTCTGGGATCAATATGTCTTAAAGTATAACTGTACAAAGTTTTCATTAAAATATTCGGTTAGTCATGAAATCAGCTGTCTGATATTATAGATATACAAAGTTATCATAAGAATTCTCGGTGATTAAAATAAAATCAGCTTACTGTTTTAGATTTGGGATCTAAATAATTACGCTGTCTATATATGCTATATCAAACTTTATATTTTATACGATTTTGTTCAGTTTACGGTAAATAATTAGTCCCAGTAAAGAGGCAATAAGAAAGACCGAGCTTATTTACACGAAGTTCCAAATTAGAATCTCTTGGGCGAGAAACGCCAGGGCGAGAAACACAATATCCTGAATTTAAAATTGTGCTGGCAAATGATACACCGACGTGCGAAAATGATTTTTAATTGGATGGAAAATTTCAGGATTTATTCCTTTTCCGGAACGGAGTAGATTGAACTAGATTAGAGCATTTGTGTACAAACGTGAGCTGAATTTGAAAATATATCGACTGATGGAGGAAAATTGGACTGCATCCGGATGTCACTTCGTCTTACCCGAATTCGAAAGAACACGGTTGTCTAGAACTACGGCTATTTCAGTGTGTACCTATCGGAGCGGATCGGACTAGTGCACAAGCGTTCACCGGGGGCTTCGGGGCTGAGGCTTCGGAGCAACTGTTGAACGCATCTGCGCTTTTAACGCAGCCTGCATTCTGTATAATAAGCGTTTGGCCAGTCCGTAGCTCATTCCTGTCCGGACCGTCGAGCGATACAGACGCTCTCGCGAACTCTCATTATTGCTAACAAGTAGGAGTTCTTACTGCCGCGAAAATGAAGTGCGTGCGAATTTGTGCTCTTTTTATTTTTATATGGACTGCTAATGCGCGAGAAACGTCGATTAGGCATGAGTTGAAAACTTTGGCCGAAGAAGTCGACTCCCTGAAAAAAATGCATTTGGCAGATACATCGCGATTGAAGAAAGAAATAGAAGAGCTCAAGTAAGTTTGTAGATTTAAAAAAAAATGGTTCAACGACTTAAATATTTTTTTAATAAATGCTTCGCGTACTTTTTGCGACCTTTTTGACACGCTGCAGCGAATCAAATAATAGGTCACATATTAAGAAAAGTTTTTTTTATTTATGTAAATGTCGGATTAACCTGGATAACAAAATAGGTTGTTTTTATAGTTAAATTTTTCTATGAAACCTGATGCAAACAAAAAAAGACATGGATGGTTTCGGAAACATTGAAACTTTATTTTAGCGCGCCTTTGATTAAAATTTGCATTGCAATAAATTGTAACGACTTTTAGTTGACCTGATATTTTTAGCGATAATGAAAAATTTAATTGTTGCTGAAGATCATCAAAGTGGTGATTTTAATTTGATATATAAGATATAATTTAGAAGTTGTCAGTAATTTTAGAAAGTTTATATCAGTTCTTTATGGTTGTAAGAAATACGGACGTTATTTTTTCTACAAAATTATAGTGCGCAATTTTAGTTTATGAAGGATCAATTAATTTTACTATTCGCATTCATTTGGAAGACACTTACTTCAGCTGGTGAAGTTCTATCATTATCTTAAACTTTGCGACGGCTCATTCAAAGATTCAAAACGGTTGGAACTAAAATTCAAATTTCACAGACATATACTTAGTTAAGGTAGTATTTTCCTACTTTCAAAACAAAAGCTTTGCTGATTGTACCTACTGTCGTTAAACTGGTGGCTTTTAAATTAAGTTAATTGTGAAAAAAGCCTCACTTAAAGGATATAGATGAGTTTCGAGCTCAAGCTCAGACCCACCACGCTACTTTAATTAGGGTTGGCGGACTTACACAATTATTATCCTTATTAATTAATTTTTAATAATAATTACCGGGTCTGACGCTTAAAGTACTCTTCAAGTATGGGGGGAGCCTATGTAAATTTTCTAGTTTCATGCTGGTGAGTCTGGCACTGCGAATTCCTTGTTAGAAAAGCTCGGTGTTGAAAAACTACATTGTCTGTTTCGCGGGATAATTGAACAAATTGAACAATTATTGTCAGGATGGTCGAAAATTAAGATAGATTTGCGCAATAAATTCCATTTAATTTTTTGTTCTCTACAAGTTACCTCTCGAATGCAAACTCACCTATTAGTAAGAAATGATGCAGTGTATGATGGTAGCAGGCTGTTTGTGGGTAAGGCAGATAAATTAAACACATACTTCTTGCCGTTTTTCACGCGGCATCGTACCAGTACTCAAAATCTCTTTCCTGCACATGTTTCTCTGAAACCCATGAACCCAAAGCCAATTTCAATCAGCTGTTTACAGATTAAACCATAATACGCTTCAGGCTGGCAATTGAATACTGTTTTCAAAATGTATACAATTTGCCGATTTGTATGTGAACACCGGTTTAACTTTAAACCTACTTAAGTTTGTTAGTTGTCGTAGCGAGAGCGGTTGCTCTCGTGGTTGGAAGTTAATGTGAACTCGAACTTCGATGTTAAGACTTCACGTCAAAGTTTGGAACATGGTAAAGGTCGCCTGTATGTCGATTATTCGGAGAAGATATTTCAGAGAATGTGCTCACGAATTTTTAGTTTTAGATCACCCACCCACCGTAATTATTCTCCCATCGCTATACATCGGATGGGTCTGCTACGGGGCTTATTTGCAACAATACAGTGATTAATGCGTATGAAGCGGTTTGCTACCTCGTTCCTGTAATATTTGATCGAAAACTAGTCGAATGTCTACTTCGCATAGATGATACTTTTACACGATAAATAAGTCTTTTGCTCTAATCCACCCTGCAGTCTAAGATGGTAACAAACTAGCATGTTCGGCGTATGCTAGTTAAATTAAACCCATACCCAGTTTCTAAGCGACATAAGACGCTAAATCGCTTAGCAGCGCGTCTTTTTCGGTTATCGTAAAGTCTTTGAGCCATCATATCCTTTGTCATATCATCAAGCTGAGCAGAGTGGTCTTGCGCTGTAGTACACTAAGGCCTGAAAGTGGGATTTTGCCCTCCCATCTTCCGTCTTTCCCGATACCTATAATCTGGGTACCTTCAACTAAAGAGTGAATAGGCATCTTCTAGGCAAGCGCGCTTCATCTTAGGCTGCATCATCACTTACCATCAGGTGTGATTGCAGTCAAGCACTTATCTATATATATATAAAAAAAAATTGTCATCTAATAGAAATTTATTTTAAACTAGCGGACCAAAGCGAGCGAGTCAAATTCAAAAAATAGTCTTCAAGACAACATGTCGCGGACTGTTTTATAGAACTTTAAAGAAACAGATCCGATATACTTACTACATATTTCCGTCGTTTGGCGTAACATTTACCGTTCACGCATCCCACGCATCGGAATCTCTCAAAAAGGATAGTTTTTTTACAGTTTTTGCAACATTTCTCATTAATGATCAATAATGACCATTGGTCGTAGCGTGATGTTAGCCTTAATTGATACTACCAGTCCAAAAAAAATATCGAAATCGAAACAGCATTTTCTGAGATTAGCGCGTTCAACCAAAAAACTCAAAAGCTTATAAGTATTCAACTATGCCTATCTAAAAAAACCACGTCAATCTTCAATCTCCATTGCGCGCATTTTGAGAGACAAATGTAGAAAAAATAGCGATGCTATACTGTAGGAGCTGTTTTCATTTCCGGGATAAAAAGAAGCCTATGCGCTATTCCAGGATGGTACGCATGCATTCGATCGTTGTCCCGATCAGAGACAGACAGACAGACAGACAGACAGAAAGACAGACAGACAGACAGACATACATACAAACAGACAGACAGACAAACAGACAGACAGACAAATCAACCCTGGATGGCGGCCGTGTTGCAAGCAAGAATTATCACATTCAGAATGTTCAGTTCAGCAAGCTTTCACGCGATGGAATTTGAATTTGGATAATGAACTGAAATTATCATTCATACCCGGCATTCACATATCACTTTAAGGATTTATGTAGGTTTTTAATTAAAGCAATTAGAAATATCTATCACTTGATTTAACGGCGAAGTAAAAACATTGTGAGGAATCCTGCACGCTTTAGAGTTCTCCTCAACGTTTTCAAAGGCGTGAACTTGTGAAGTCTACTTATCCGCACTTGGCCAGCGCGGTGGACTACGACCTTAAGCCTTCCCAATCTGATAGGATACCCGCTCTGTAAAGGGCTGGTATCGGTTTATTCGGCTTCTTACCAATCATGTCTGCAGCGAGGCAATTCACGAACAAGGTCGCAATGAGCTCGCTGCGATACTATAACGATATCGTGGCGGCATCGTACGAGTTGGCGAATGAAGAGGGGCGGTCGGGCCGTCCGTCCGCTATTGCCAGTGAATTTCGAAGTTCGCTTGCTGAAAAAATGTAGCCGTGCTGAGCCTGTCTACCCCCGACTGCGAATATGACAGCTATAGCTCAGACCGATTTTACAAATAAAAGATCTCGACGTTTGGTATTTCCCTGGTTTTCTCATAAAACCGATACAACTATTGTTGGCGTGAAATTTTTTATAAATTATACGTCTAGATTACTCTTTCATTCTTTCATCTTTTTTTTTGAGTCCTCTTAATGTGGAGGTAATCGTTGGTCAGTTTAGAGGGACAGATCTCCTAAAGTATTTAGTTTTTTGAAAAAAAAAAAAAGTCCCACTGTGGGATTGCAGTCACGGGATAACTTGTAGTAGAATTTAAAAAATGTCCTCATGTCTGACAGTCCTTAAATGACTTGTACCTTTGTTCTCTTTTATTTATTTCTTGTGGGCAATAAAGTATTTTTGATTGATTGATTGACTCATGACCTAGTTACAGATTGAGTTAAAAGTTCACATATAATAATCGTACCCACCAGAAAATGGAGGTGATGGAGCTGATCTTATTATTACGAAGCTGGGAGGTGACCATTGTTACCAAAAAATTAAACCCCATCGAATTTGGGTTAATTTGATGTCTTGATTTTGTTACTTATAAACACCGTACTATGTACCTACTATGTGATTTTTGACATGGCATGATGATTTTGAGAAAAGAATATCTCGACTAAAAATTAGACAGATAAAAAATACCAACAAAGGACATATCGAATTAGAAGGATTTCAATTTACAATTTTGGGGAACAGAACCAAGAAAATAGCTTCTGCTTCATTCTGCTTTCTTGCTTTTGTGCGTTTTAAATAAATACTAATCTGCAGTTCTTTCAACACTTGAATTTGCTAGAAAAAAGCCTTATAAAAACCACGCAAACGTGTCATAATGCAAAAGTTGAAGGATAAGTGGTTTTCGAAGATCAACAACGAGGGTCTCTTACAGCTAACCAGGTCATCTGATCGACTCAGTTATAGAAGAATTTTATTGAAAACGTTATCTAAATAATATAATACAATTATTAACAGTATACCTATCAATATAAATGACATTATACATATTGGTTTATGGTATACTTAGGTATATTATAATCGTTACGGAAGACAATGTTTAACCAGCATTAAAATAATCGCTTTATGTAGGTACCTAGCTAACACCCAGTTCAGATAGGTACATCATATTCATTATTCGTTCATAATCCCGATCTTCCAAATTTTAACGAGGGAGTTAAGATTATCTGGTATCTTTTTCATCGGTTACAATTTGTTTCATCGTTATTAAATTTATTTCTTAATATATCTTTTTAAAGAATCTGATATTATTTTGATTGACTAAATTGAAGACCTTTCTGGCGCAATGGTGAGTGTTGTGGTCTTATAAATAGAAGTCGAAGGTTCAAACCCCGGCGGGGACAATTTATGACCTTTCAAGATCTCTTTCCTTTTCCCTAACCTGGTCCGGTCTGGTGGGAATTTTCGGCCGTGGCTGATTACCATCCTCCCTGCAAAGACTGCATCTTCGCTTACCACCAGTTGAGTTTGCAGTTCATACGTGCTAGTGAAATACAAAAGTAATTAAATACGTAATTAATCTTTGCTTTTACACTACATATAATATCACTGCGAATGCATATTATATATCTGCGAACACCTACTTATTTTCTAAAAAGTCTCTACTCTTATTTTATTCGAACAATCTGGCATGCCGCAAAACAATTATTTTTTGTAGTAAAATATGAAATTGCATTGTCCCAAATCAGTGAGTAAATTGGTAACCAGATCCGAAGGATGCTGAACGTAGTAATTAACATTTTATTCTCGGTCTTTCCTTTGTAATACGAGGAAATCTAGTTTAAATACCTACCTCGCAAATATTTAATTGAAGAAGTCTGTAATACTTATATTAAATAGTACCAACTTCTGTGCACTTAAAATAAGACTCTTTGTTCAGTTCATTAATTTTAAGTCTTAATTATAATAAAAACTAAAAGATAGGCGGGAATGGTATTTCTTTCTTGAATATTAATTTTTTAAGAGGTTTTATTCTAAGTTTGCAGTAAGAACGCATGATAAAGCGTTAACGGTACAAATCAAATTATGTACTCTTGTCTACTAAAAAACCCTGCAACTTGTCAATATTTGTATCCAGCTAAGCGATACGCGATTATCAAATTAAAATATCAAAATGAATAAGTATAGCCGATAGTAAAACCAGAGACATATAGCGGTTAAATTGGTCGAAACTTGATCATAAACCATGTGGCGTCGGCATTTTTAAACACCTGCTCCGGTGAATGCGGCGACTTAAGAACTGGCTTAAGACGATGTGCAAGTAATGATCAGTGCGCGTGCATACATTAATGTTCGACTGAGATACAAGCGCATCGTCCACTTTTAATCCCCCGCATAAGATCAAGGCCCTGCGCGGCTGGTTTAGCGAGTTTTGCTAAATTGCAAAAATGAAATGAATACAAAATAGGTTGCATGCTTGGAATGCATTGATGCCAGCTGTTGTCTTGTGTTTTGTTGATCGATTTTTGTCAGGTTTATTTTTCTACTAGGAGATAAACCGGCACCAGCGTTTTATGTCTTATTAAGGGGCTACCTTTGAGGATTAACGTAGATATACAGCATGGCTTGTGACGACAAAAATGCAATCATGGGCATACACTTGAGTAAATAAACTTCACATACTATCTATTAAGAAGTTATGATGTTACTCTGTTCTCGATATTTTTGTAGCAGTAGAAGCAGTTTTTTTGGTAACCTGGTTTTATATTTGTATGTGCAATAAAGACTTTTTCTTCATCTTCTGTTTGTGACAAAGCTCGTGCGGGGAAGTACTACCGCCATGTTGTTATTGCCGCCAAAGAGCCATGCTGTATTCCGGCCTGAAGGGCGTGGTTGCCGGTATAATCACATGCACATGTGGCTTAACATCTACGCCCCGGGTTGACGGACACAGGACGGCACTTTGAAGAGAGTTTTATTTGCATATTTATATTACTGTGTTTAAAAGCGTAGGTTTTTCACTTATCATGAAATGGGTTTTCTGCCGAATCCGTACAGTTTGGACAAAAAACGCAATCGTAGTACCTAATGGTTTAGAACATCGAACTGCAAACAGTTAGGAACATACTTATTCGATTGATGCTGAAAGAGAAAGTGCTCAAATTGCTATAATTTATTAAAGTGCTATAATTTATTAAAAAACCAAAAATACCAATGGTACCATGAAAAATATTAAGAAAAATAAATTTGAATATTTGTCAATCATTTATTTTTCAAATTACCTTTCCGGTATCATGGCTTTATACCCAAAATTATACCAGAATTATAGTTAAATAACAATACCATAATCTTCCTACTTAAGTTAAGGATTACGAAAAATTTTGCATAAATAAATACCTACCCAAACACGTACCTTAAGCTTTAGCACTTACTTTGCGTCTAGAGCTTTAATACGTAGGTATAGAATAGGCATATTCGTTACTTATTTTTATCTGACACACCTTAACACCTGCCTACAGTATTGGTACTCGTTGGTACCTATATTAAATAAGAAAATATTGTTATAGATTTGCCTGTATATTGCTTTTACCGAACAAGTTCTTGATGCTTTATAACATTTCAATTGTGATGCAAAACGTAACAAAAGCTCTTTTCTTCTTCTTCTTTATACAATCTTCTGACATTTGAGTTCATTGTTTCAAAATATTTTTTTAATTTGAATGTCAAAAGAAATAAGTGCTCCACTCTCCACTAGACTCTGCGTTTTGCGAACAAAAAATTACTAACTTACACCTTTTTATTCAGTTATGAGTACAAAATAACACGGGTGTTTTCGGGCCCGCATCTCTCGGGCCAATTTAGACATGGTCCACAGATATTGCTTTTACAGAAAAAAATATTTATCTGTTAAATCATTTGGAAAAGTTTTTGAAAGCAACAAAAATATTCCCAAGAAGGAAATGGTGATGGATCTTAAAATTAGGTCAAAGCCTAAACAAAAAGTCTGTCTTTAAGTAAGAAGAACCCAAGTCAAGGCCTAATTGGATAAAGAAGAATAGGAAAATATTATCATTTTTTTGTAAGTTAAATAAGATAAATAACACTAAAGAATATCCTCACCGATACTAAAATTAGATATTACATACTTTAGTACATTATACGGGTAACGGTATAATATATCATGTAATTAGTCATTATGTTTATAAACAGTTTTTCACGTTTTACACTAGTTAACTTAAGAATTCCTTTTTACCCTGAGGCGATCTAAAACAGAACAACAACAAAAAAAAATATTAATTAGGAACAATAGCTGCAATAAAATTATTCATATGAAGAGTTTATAGTATAGCTCATATATTAATTATTTGTAATGCTAAGAAGATGAATGCTTATTAATTACTTTTGCTTACTAAAATAATTAAACAACGTTTCAGATTCAGCGTAAATCATAAATGGTAAATAGAGTACCTACTTGCAATAAAGCTAACGATGCAACAACCAATCTTTAACAAGCAATAAACCTACAGATTGTTACATGAAAGTTGTTAGTAATATAATACTTTTTTAACCTCGCCTTCAGCAATATGAAATTGGATTTTCTAGTAATTTGTAAGTAGAAGTAATGTTAGGTCCACGGTAGAACTTTTTCTATTCTTATAAATTTTCTTTTGAAGCTGTCATAATGAAAACTTGCTTTATAAGACTATAATGATTTATTGATATTTAATTCCCGTCCATTTAACAAAGATGCTTCACTGTTTTAGTTGCATACAGTTAATTATTTTAAACTAGCTGTTACTGATTTGTCCGGTTTATTAAAAATAATACAATAAACAGCATTCTTTGTCTTGCCAAATTTCGTAAATTTCGGTTTCGGACTATATATAGTCTAACATAGGTAGGTAATAAAAAAAAATACTATCACAACCTAAAAGTTTTGCCCGCATTGGAATAGTGTGATTGTCTCCAGTAGGTTTCCTACCTAGACAATAATGAGGTGGATTATTATTATTATTATTTATTTAACAATGGTGTTTTTCTGAAAACTGATTGTTAATTATTTAAATTTTATTCAATAAAAATAAAAATTAAATATTTTCATTATGATAACTTTACCACCAGTACATATTCAAACACGCGTTTGAATCAATACAGGCGCGCGTGTGTAGGATGTGATACAGAGGCGATGAAAACGCGCGTGTGCATCGAGATAAAAAGCGCTGTCGCGTCGACCACGTTCAAAAAACGCACGTCAACAGCGCGTTTTAAAAACGTTCCGCGAATAACTCCAAGTAACAGTTAAACTCCCCGAATCAGCTTGGCATATTATCCCTAGTTTGGTATTTAATTTTGGCCATACATCGCTGATATGATAATTTTAATGGGCAATATTTATCAAGATAAGAACACTTGTACTGGTATATAAAGATAATCGATAAATCGTCGTTTTCTAAAAGACCTGCACTCTAACGCGGTAAATTTTTATTTTACGACACCCTATTTCTACAATATTCGTAAAACCGGGCTGGGCAGTTCCACTATTTTATTTTTCGTTTAAGGAACTCCGAAAATCTATTTACATAGGGGTACTTTTTTAAACATTATGATGGGGGTGAACATCTGGCAGTTTCTGTTTATTTATATTCCAAGCGGAAATAATGTGCCGCCAGCCCACATCCGGAAGTACCTAGCTACCTTCACAAACGTGGGGGTGGCCAATAATGACATCAAAGCAAAAATTACTTATTAAGAAATGCATAGAAATCTATAGAATTCTTTTTATTTTTCTGGGCTTCGAAAGTACTGAACAGATTTTAACAATTTCTTAAGCAAAAGAAAGCTATCACAATGTAACATTAAAAAGTCCACTACAATATATTTAAAAAAAAATTGACATCCTGTAGTAAATTGCAATAACGTACCCAAAGTAGCAAAATTTTGCCTATAAAATTCATTAGCTGGTGTGCGCCGAGAAAAATAAAATTTGCTCATAATTATATTAACTACAAAAAAGTCCTCAGGGCTATATATCTAACTATCATAGTTATGATACAAGTAGTTATGTTCTAAAATTTTATTAAAACACCGGTAGAAAACGAAAGTGAGTTACGAGTACATTAGAATCCCAGTAAAAATTCTTGTTCAAATAAATACTTTTATCATAAAGGGTATTTATGTAGTAGTTAAATACTTTTTAATTCGATCCAATCGGAAAAAATATTAATTTAGGAGTTATCGCGAGTTCAAAAAATTTACTAATACACCTAAACAAAACAGTTCTTTATAGAGATACACATAGATGAAAAAGACAATTTAAAAACCACTCCAGAATTATCACAAGAATACACAATTTAAAAATATCTTTTGTAATTATTTAGAACTACACCTAGATTGAATGCCACACATCTCTCAAATAAACTGTTCCTACGGGATGGTCTAAAAACAAAAAAAACGCGTACGAAGTCGCGGGCAACAGTTATTACAAGGATTTTTCTGGTCGTCGGTAATGGTAGCGAGTGTTATGTTAATTGTTTGAAACGCACATAACTTAAAAAAGGTTGCGTGCTGGAATTCGAACTCGAACTTCGAAAGTGAAGTCGAAGTCCTACCCACTGCGCTATCACCGCTTCTTTATAATAACTATGGTTACAAAATATGCGTTTTTCCCGACAAATAACTGATATGGCTTAATCAGCAATTTTATCCGCACCCTCTGTTACAATTAACATTTTTTGTTTAAAACAGGGCTGTCGTTTTATATTCAAAGTGTCTCTTACTAATTACTATAGGTGTTATCCTAGGTGATATTTAATTAATACCCATGTCCGTCAACACTTGTGGCTTCAATATCGTATTTTTTCATATTTTCCTCTAGTATTGTTTAGTTTATGTAAAATGTCTAAGAAACGGATTGTTTGTAATTTTGAAACTAGTCAAGTAACAGTTCAGCTTACATAAGCACGTATCTGGACCACGAAGGAGTTAAAAAATTCTAACGTCCAACCGAAGGGACAGGTGGTGCGTTTTTATGACAACATATGGCAAGCGATTAATTCGACGGTCTCTTATCACAAACTTTCGACAAACTTAGATATGGTTGAAAAGGCTAACGCACAAATAGTAATGTTAGCTAAATACTTATTTATCATTATAAGGATCGATTTATTGACTTTCGCGAAGTACCTTACGCTTAAAGAAATGACATTAATTTAAGTGGGCATAGACGCGAACATTAACTCAAATAATATTATCAACTAAATGAACCCATCCACGCTTCTCTGTCTAATAAATTTGAGACAATTGTGTTTCAGTTTCGATTCAGATCAACGTAGCTCGCAGCCCTTGCTAGTCTAATAATATCATCGATACCGAAACCTTGTTAACTTGGTGTATAGCCAAGTTTGTAGAATTGATAGGGTGGATGGATCAAAGGAGATGCACTTGCAATGTTATCACAAAGACTGCAATATGAACTGTTTCTTCCTTACCAAGGAATTGTAATCTTTGTCTACTAATAACGTACCCACACATTTCTTAGACCTTTTGTTACCTCTTAAACGATATGAAAATTCAAAAAAAAGAATTGTGTGTACTCACACTCACTGCACATAACATACTAACTACATCTTTGACTTTTATCACAATAGATTAAGGGTGGTTATTAAGAACTGACTATATACGATAAAATATTAATAAAAGACATACTATTATGAATAATAATATATAAATAGATAATAACGATACTACGGCTACTAAAAATAGATAATAAATGTCTCAAGACTCCCCGAAATCCATTTTTTATTAGAAAAACCCCTGCAAGTCCTATACCTAATAATACTTTTGGCGCGATATGAAAATAAGATGAGAATGATATTTATCGAATGTTAAACCTGATGTTTCGAATGTAGAAATGAAAGCAACGCGGTTATGTTAAACATTTCCATCCGAGGAATGCTATGAAAACATTGTAATTAATAGCACTTATATTCCCCTGAGTAGGTATATATTATCCGCGTACCTGCCTCAAAAGTTTGAAAACTTTGTTACTATGAGGCAGAAATTTCCGTAATATTTGCAGAACTATTAATTTTTTTTGAGTTAATTATTATAGATATAAAGAAATATATAGATAATATTTGGTTTTTAGGTTCACTGCCCACCTACCAGGTCACTTTATATAATATCATCATTATTTGGCCATTTAATGTACCTATCGAATTCTTTTAGAAAAGATTTTTTTGTTAAATATAATAAAGTACCCGCCTGAAGTTACGATACTTGTGCTGTCAACTATATACCACGGAAAGCAAGTAAAACAATCGGGCCCGGTTATTATTTTCGTAGGATAATAAACGTCAAAGAACAACCAATGGCATTGGAGTATCTTGGTCCGTCTAAGCTCTCAATACATCTGCATTTGAAGACAGAACATAGGCTAAAGCTTATGACCCCTTTTGACTCGGCTTTTGGTCGTGGTTTTGTCTAACAACAGTTGAATTAAAGTTTAAAACATTCTTGTTCTTTTTGCCCCCATCCTATGACAATATAAGACATTTATGAACTTCCTTCGTCCCCTTTTGTGCGTACACATGAATGGTTTTCTAATTACAAAAGTCACTAAAGTGAGTCGTTTACAAATGATTTTCCATATACATAAACATGGTCTAAAAAGAGGGTATGGCACTTAATTATACACTTTAATGGGTAATTACCGTATCTCCCCTGAACTTCCTAGGGGAAGTGGTAGGGATGCAGGGGAGATACGGTCAGCGCGCTCTGGCGTGGCATTGCATCGTTTTCGCTCGGTGATTCAATTTATAGTCAGGGAGGTAGTGACTAAGGTTTAACATGATTAACTCGTGTGGTAGGTGTTTTTTATAATAACACTATTTAGGTCAACATCTAAATTCCGGAAGTTTATCATCAACCGGTGGACGTTCACTGACACAGATATTTTGAAGACAGTTCCAAAATCCACTTAACCGTATAACCTGGCTTGTCTAAAAGGTATTAACTTCACAATCACAATAATCATCATATCAACCGATTGACGTCCTCTACGGTATATAGTTTTTTGTAGGGAGTCCGAAATACCATGGTCGTGTGCCGCTTGGGTCCAACTCTGGACACGCCTGATTTCAACCATCTATATACGTCGTCGAGGTTTACCAACATTGCGATGGCAAGTGAGGTCACCATTCAAGCACCTAGGGACCCAAACGTCCATCGGTTCTTCAAGCCACGCGCCACTTCAGATTCGCGACCTGCTGAGCTATGTACATAACTGATTTGATCACGTAGAGATAAATAAATAAATATACTACGACAATACACACATCGCCATCTAGCCCCAAAGTAAGCGTAGCTTGTGTTATGGGTACTAAGATGACTGGTGAATATTTTTATAAATAATATACATAAATACTTACAACATAGAGATATACACCCAGACACTGAAAAATATTCAAGTTCATCACACAAAAATTTTTTTCAGTTATGGAAATCGAACCCACGGCCTTGGACACAGAAAGCGATACTCCTAACTTAGCGTAACTTAATATCAGATAATGATAATTATTGTTAATATAACTTTTATTTTAATACAAAATATTTGATTGATATACCAGCAGCACCTGACCTTGCCACTATACTAATTAGTCATTAGTCCCAACGACGAAATAAACATATACCGAAATTACTCTATCTATTAATTATGTCAAACCCTACATACCCATCATAATTCATTCCAGCTTTTCCGAGTTGAGCAATGCAATTGACAATTTTCATTGCTTTAATGTTCCGAAATACTTACTTCCGATCTGAAAATTGCGGCCTGAAATTACAATGGACGTACAATTACACGTTCCAGCACCTCGGACGTTACAATCCGAACCCGCGAAAGAAAACGTAGCATTAGTAGACCCCCCCCACTAGGGGGATACACTACATCAAATGTATCTTAAAGAGGATGAGAATTTAGAAATCCTTATAAAAGACATATGCCCAGCGGTTAGCGTCCGTTGACTGATATAAAGACGGACGTTATAGAAAATCGTATTATGTAATCGTATAATAATTTCTTCGACGTTGACGGGTCATTTTTATACAATCTGCATAATTTCACAGCGTTGAGCTAATTGTATACTCATCGCACATTTCGCATGGTTATGATTGTCCACAATTCGCGGATTAGCAACTGTTACGAAAGTTATAGAATCCTTGGACGATTGTGTGAGCTAGTTGCATTATCATTTAGCGAAACCTATTTCGAATTAAACACACAATAAACTTGTTCAAAGTATTTATCTCTTTTTAACAATATAATTCTATCAGAAACAAACAAATCAATAAAACCAATTTATAAAGATAAAGGTATTAAATCATTGTGCATGTTTCTTTGGTACTTTAAAGCGGATTACCTTAAAAGCATCGCAAAAAATACCTTGCTACACCAATTATGTTAAACAGAAAAGTTACACACGTTAAGCTTTACTGAAATGTTTATAAAAACGCTTCTAAAGAATATAGCAAATTATTTGTTTTAGGATTAACCTAGGGTTAGAGTTGTTTTGAGTGTATGATTTGTATCAGCTTGATGTTTATGAGCTTGATCAAGGGAAATTGTCTGTTATGTTTTCCATCACACTTGTTCGTAACGCCCAAACTTATTTCATCTAAATAAAGCTCATAATCCAAGATATTAGACACGCGTGTTTTATTTAAAACTTGCCGTACTTGTGCTTTATTTACGACGACTCGATTATGGTTAGTTTGTACCTAACTGCAAGTATGGTAGAAATTAATGAGTAAGTAATGAAGATGAACCACTTTTATTTTAGCCGGATACTATAGATTATTTTTTATAAAGAACAAAGAGGTTTTCTGCGGCTAAAAAAAGTAGGCATTTCCATAAATAAACAAATATTTTTACCTTCTCAGTTATGATAAATGAACTCATATGCCCAATACCGCCTCGACTGTAAAATGCAATGTAAGTAAACTAGATTCATCATCTACTAATAAAAAAATTTCGAATGTATAAATAGAAAAATCCAATTCTAATATTAAGGATTACTTAAACGATAAGAAATGTTGAGAATGATTTGCTCCAACTACAGAGCAAAATATTAATCAACTGTGAGACGGTGATATCAAAAAAATACCCGGCTAAGTTTGTTGTGGGTTCTTTTTATACCAGAGCGCAGAGAGAGACCCTTAAGAACCTTCGTAACTTTAAGATTAAACTGTCAAACGTAGTTATTACCATCACTCACAATTATATAAACATATACCTATGTATTAACGCTCCATAAGTGCCTATATGAAGAATAAATTTGAATTTAAATATGCATAGAGTTTCTATGGCCCCCGATTGTGTATTATCGGACCACCGTGATTCGTGGTATCATATTATTGCATTGGTACAGAGATAAAATAGGTATCTAGTAAAGTGTTTGAAAAACAGATTACAAAATCCGAACCGGATAAAGGAAGGTAAATAAAAGCTTGCCAGAGAACGTAATAATACCGCTATTCTTGCTGTTTTCAAGAAATCCTTGTTGTATGAGTTTTAACAACTTGTTGCCTTAGCAAGGCAGAACTTCCTGTGTAGCTACGTCGAACACAGGAAATTAGATAGAGAGAAAGTCTTTATTGCACTTACAGAGAAAATATCAAATTAAACAAAACAAGAGGTAAATAAATATAAATGGCCTTATCAATCCAGACAAACTTTTTAGATGAAGCATATTAGCTACGGAAACGGTATAGAGCAACGTTCAATTTAAAAATAAATAATTAGATATTCAAATGAACCACTTAAAACTATACAATTTTCAATTGTTTCTCCTTGTATAACCCCATAAAGTAGTATGTACAAAGACAAAGTACTAGCAACTATAGCTTAATTTTTATTATAAATAGCTCAGCTATCCTTCATATGCATTTTGATGCAGCTAAAAGCCTACAACCCGAGCAGGCACAAAATAAAAGCTAGCTCCCTTGGGGGATTACGATTCCCGGTCAATATGTAAAACATAAAAGCTTTGGTTCTCTGGTACCATAACTTCGGGACGTTTGTGTGTATTGTCTTGTCACTTATCAACATAAGACTGTGAGATTTGAGAACACGAGGGATACAACCAAAAAAGATGTTTCACAGGAGCGTCTGAATATCGACCATATCCAGTGATTGGTCCAATTTACTACTTAAGGCGCGGTGATGCAGTAAGTAACCAATGAACTGCATCGGTTCTATTTAGTGCAGCCGATAGAAGGCACTCAAAACGAAACAAACCCAATGAACAAAAATATAAAAAAGGAACAATGTACCAAATTGTGAAAATTAAAGAGAGAAATAAAATATATCAAAACAATTAAGAACTCGGAACAGATATGTGTTTTTATCGATTTTGTGTTTAAGTTAGCGTATCTATCTATGAAGAAGTTCTAATAGCCATTGTCTTTACAGGAAAAACGCTGGTTCCAGTTGCTCCGATAACCACGATCACAACGAGAAAGCTACTCTGGAGTGGGCTAAAAGCACTATGAAGGAGGTGCGCGTCGAAGTGCGCGAACTGAGTCGAAGCATCAACAATTCCCAACTTACTCGGCAATTGCACACCATGCGGAATGAGGTACGTTTCTTTCTTCATTTTTAGGCTATGCATCCGAAGGTTGTCAATGGATGTACGAAATGGATGTATTTCAACACGATGTATCTCATGAACCGTATAGGTCAGGACTTTCGAACTTGGGCGTCGCAGTGGGTACAGAAGTGCGCCGCGAGCTACTCCTTCAGTACTTCAAATAAGTCAAGAAAAAAAATTTTTTGATAGTATTTGTGCATCAGAGTTACGGTTTGTCGCCACACTTCGAAAAAATTGCGTGGAGATCTTCAAGCTCAACCATCCCATGGTTGGGGTGGCTTAGTTTTTCTTAATCCTTTGTTAAATTTTATTATTTATTATGGTTTTGTTACTTAAATAATAAATTTTATTTTTTGCGCCTATTTGACTAACTGACCAGAACCTATATATTTTAATTATCTAGGTTAAGGGCGCGAGCGCAGTGACTACGCTGGCTTAGTATGGTTTGAAACCCTGGTAGAGGTAGTACTTAGCTAAGTTAAAAAAATAAAGGAAGTACAAGGAACGTTTCAATGGTATTTTCTACTCGATCTTAATAATGTAAATACAATATAGTGCTCCATGTTACCCAGCTCGCACTTAGCCGGTTTTTTAATTTTAGTAATATCTTAAACTAGAGTATTGCAACCGTGCCTTCGAAAGGCATCGGTTTTATAAGTTGGAGCTCTCATTTGTAAAGGCTATAGCGCTCACCATTGTGCCAGTGGGGTTAAAAGGCGGGAACTCCAACGAAGTGAACGAAATTCTTTCGGAAATATGCCCTCGCGTGGAGCCAGAAGGCGAATATATTATAATATGGTGGACCTAGTAAGGATAACTTACAGTTAATTTGCTCTACAAAATTGAAAACGTCGCGAGTGCAACTTTAACGAATTTCATTGTATTTTTTCAATATAACAATTTGGATGTCAAAAGAGTCTTAATAATAGTATTGATTGTTCTACAAGGGCATGGCACAATCCGAGATAGTACTAGCCTTAAAGTACGACTTTGAAAAGTGAAAAAGAAAGTTTTGACTCGAAACTTGAAACAATCAAAATATGTAACATCGTTCCATATTTGAAGCCTCAATAACTCGCAATCATTTCATAGCAACTATGTTTCATTTGTTACGGCGCTTTGTATTCAGTTCTTTAATTAACTGAAAACTTTTCAATCGTATATTTTTAATTAAGGAATTATTTTATTCTCTTGTCGTAAAATTTTGCATTTTTTAAACTCTGCGAACCCTTCTTTGAAATACTGAGTCATTCGGGTCGTATGAGTGGAACAAAAGTTGCACTTATAACAATCATATTAATTAAAAACAAAGTAAATTATATCTTCCATTTTTCATTAAAAGTAGTATTTAAAGTAACTTAAGAAAGCGGTAAAGGGCTGTGATCCTCGTATCGGGGACTACCTAGCCCAAAGGTTGTCAATTGCGGCAATTCAGCTAGACACCTTAGCAAACAGTTGTTTTAGAGAAAGTTTGAGAAAAAGTTATTTTTAAAAATTACACCCAACTTTTTTGATAAGAATTTCGGGGATCTGAGTTCATTACTACTGATTGTGAGAGGATACCCGTACCCTGTAGTGGGTTAATAATGATCATAGCTACCAAAGTTTCTAACTAAGATATTTGTTGCAGCTGAAACAGGCCTTGGCTGAAACCCATGACTTGGCACACCTGGCCCATACCCAAGAAGCCAGAGTGGACAAGCTCGACAGCGAGGTTGGACGTCTTAAGTACGAGGAGCAAGAATTAAGGGGCGCTTCGGCACAGATGCGTACCGATTTAGGAAAATTATCAAAGGAGGTTAGTTTAAAGTCATATTATTTTAGTGCATTCATATCTTAATATATATAAATCTCCTGTCACGATGTTTGTCCGCGATGGACTCCTAAACTACTTAACCGATTTAAAATTAAATTGGCTCACCGTGAGCGGTCTGGTCCAACTTAAGAGATAGGATAGCTTAGATCTTTAATTATAGTCACAATTTTATTTTATTGCAAATTATTTGTCTATAATTAACAGTCACATGTTATATATATATACTACTATACTCATTTAAAGCTTACCGATACTGAATACTTTAAAAACAAAATCAAACGCAGACGAAGTCGCGGGCAACAGCTAGTGTATTATATTTTGTGATATGTGCTAATGTCTAAAGGTGGCATACATCGAAGGACTATGGGGCCACACTACCGGAAGAATATATTATTAATTTTACATTGTGTCTTACCACATTGCATGTATGCAAATACTGCGATGTCAAGAGCCTAGTTACGTTTGTGTCTAAATACGCACATGAGCGATCGATTACTTCGATCGGTTGCTTTAGCAACTTTGTATCGCCTAAGATATTTTTCAAGTAACTGTAGAAAACCGACTGCTGGATATAGTATAGACGATCGCGTTCATGAAATCTGGTTTATATACATTATGGTTTATATGCATGGAGATACCTTATATCCTCGAGATGGACTTAGGATACATTTTATTCCGGGAAAAGTAACGGTTTCCGCAGCTCAAGCAGTCGGAGTCGATGTGGGTTGTAGCCAGACAACTTAAACAGTCACGTCAAACACTAACGTCTCGTTAGCATCATTTTCAAGCGTAATTTTCAATGTTAACGGACGGTTTACATTGTAACGGACAAAGGTTTTCGGCGCGCTATAGTTTCATATCGGGGCGTCGCCACTCACCCATGGTCGCTGAAAAGATCAAAGAGGACACTGCGCTTGTCTTTTTGTTAGCCATTCACAGGCAAAATCCAATCTGTCGGATTAGTAAGCCGCCGACCGCACTGGGAATAATCCGTGTGTGAATGAAAGCGACGGGCAGACCCAACAGACTTAGTTATTTCACTAACAAGTGGTTTGCTTCTAACTAAAACTTCGCTATGTAAGGAAACAAGGATTAAGATACGAAACGCTAACTAGCGACTCATATTGTTCTCGAGAGTGTTCTAACGAGGAATAGACGTGGGTAAACGATTGATTTTACATAATATTATTAGTATTTGATTATGTAATCCCTACTTCCCTACTAATATTATAAATGTCACTGTAAGTTTGTTTGTTACGCTTTCACGCAAAAACTACTAAACCGAGCCTCATGAAACTTTGTACACATATTCTTGGAAGTGTTAGAAGTAATATAGGAAACTTTTTATCCCGACATTAAGCTCGGTTCCTTTGGAAGAGAGGAGGAGTATTTGGCGATTTTACACCATAACTCCGACAAATTATAACCGATTTAAATAATTATTTTTGTGCTATAGAGTTATAATATGTGTTTAATTTTGCCCAAACTGTGGTTGGAGATAGTGGACAGAAATCCTAAGCGGACAGCAGGAAACCCCTCATTTAAGGCTTAGCGATACTACATACTTTAATTTTTTTCTTTGATCTACAACTAAATTTAATGCCACATCAAAAAACAAAATCAAACGCAGACGAAGTCGCGGGCAACAGCTAGTATAGTATATTTATTCTAACATTTAAATCAATTTATTAGTCCTAACTTACTTTTAAGTTATTCTTGTATTTCAATCTATGTTCCTTAATCCATAAGATTTAAGGCTCTACCAGGCCGGCTGACTGACGAAGAAACTATTGCATCCAATAAAAAATCACTTAGCCGAACATCTCAACAAACTTAAAAGAATACTTTTGCCTTATCAACTCATCGAGAAAAACGATGCTCTTTCTCTAAATAATCGTTATTTTGTTTAGAATTAAACATTATAAATATTACCTATACCAATGGATAAATAAGAAACAAAAAAATATAAATATATATTTCAAAAAATCGCTTGATACATAACATTTCATTTGTGATTTAACAATAAAAATATAATATAGCATAGCAGCACTACCAAGTTACTGTCTTGGTAAGTCTTTGATATGCAATAAAACGACCTAACTAAAATGCGGCCATATAAAAAATATTCCGCAGTATAAAGGGGTTTAGGGTAGAATATTGTATTTTTACTATAGATCGGATCGCATAACAGGAACGCGCATCGTTCAATATTTAATGGATATTCATCGATGGCGTAGTGTCAAGGCCTCATATTATGTAAATTGTGACGTAAATTAGTTTTTATTCCGTATAATATAAATGGAAATAAATTATTTAATTACGTACCTACTAACTACCTATATATTAGTTCTATGAATATCAGTATTTATTTATTTATTTATTTATTATTTATGTACCATAAATTTGTGATTGTGAACATAAGATACATGAAGTGTACACAGTATCAGTGTGACACAAACAGATTTCAGTATCTGATGTTCAGCAGCGATGCGGAGTGCCAAAACAGTTGTCATTATCTTATTATGATGAATTATTATACCACAAAAGCAGTGATAGTCAGTGGCGTGCGTTTCATACATGCACAAAAGCACTGCATCCCCAAATTATTTTGTATAGCTCGTATTGGAGGGGAATATATCTATTTTATGCTATATATGTGCTTTATGCATACCCTGGCCGAAGACCCTGTGCACGCCACTGGTGATAGTCTACTTAGGTTAGGACTTCGGCTTTTCTTTCGGAGGGCCGAGTTTGAATCTCAGCCAGCACCACTAAGTTTTTTAAGTAATGTGCATTTTTAGCAATTAAAATATCACTTGCTTCAACGGTGAAGGAAAACATCGTGAAGAAACCGGCATGCCTAAATGTTCTCTATAACAAAGTCGTGTGGAGTCCACCAAGCCGCCCTTGTCTAGCCTAGTGGACTATGGCCTACGCCCTTCTCATTGTGGGAGAACCGTGGCCTGTAGTGGTTGATTTTATCACAGAAATATTCTGTGAAATTACGCTTTCTTAATACGAAGTTTATAGGTAGGGAAAAGATATACTTTTCTGGCGCTCCTTTTAGGCTGATATGTTTTGTTGTAACAGACATAGACAGGGGTACCTGGAACAGGAACTTGTAAGCTCAACATATTATACAAATTCTAATAACAGTCGCCGCCCTTCTTCCTTCACGCTCAGTGATTATAACCGTCGCTAACCGTTGCGCCTGCGACTTTTTACCGGTCAATATGATTGTGAGGGAATACCATTATAGCAATAATTAACCATCACGTCGTGTCGGTCTTGTTGCTATTTATTACGTAGGAATATATAAATTAATGATTTATTTCTTCGTTATAAATAATAATACCTTACAGCCATAAGATAGGTATAAACTATCTAGGATAACTGACACACAACCAAAAAAACAATTATTTGATTAATTGAAGTTGAAGTGTTTGCCCGAAATAACTGAATTCGCAAATTGAAAAAAACCAGCATTACGGTTAGATATATTAATTGAGATTAACATACATTTTTATTTAAATAAAAACTAAGCAGATATATATCATGCCTTACATGAAAGAAAATACCTAAGATTAATAATGATTAAAATACGTGAAGTCAACCTATAACAAAAGTCAATAAATGATAAATGCTTGGCAACGGGTAGAAAGTACCTAAGAACTCCTTTAACTAAACGTAAACATTGTATAACACCACAAAACGAATACCGCGAAACGGTACATGTAATTGTATATTTTCTGGGCATGGCAAAAAACTGTCGCCAAATCTGAATAGCGTCCACCTGCGATGCACCGCGGAAATTCCATTGAGCGCAATACAATGGCGCTGTGGGAAGCAAGCCGCCGACAAACGGGGCGGGACGCGTACATTCCGGCGCTGATTTGGTACGAATTTTTTGTCATGAGATGTTTTGTCAATACCTCAATTTTTTCATTTCACCATTGATATCCTAGCTGGAACTGCGTATGAATTTTAATTTGTGACGTGATTTTTGTACCAAAAGGCCCTGTTTCTCTATTACATTCCTAACGTGACATAATCACTCCAGAGTATTTTTAGCATTGCAGAGAATTCAGAGCATTTTTATTTTACCCAATGTAAATAAATACGTCAGTAAAGGTGACAAGATATAGACTCCAATGTTTAGAGATCAATTCGGGAAATTATGACTTGTAGATTGGGATCGCTTAACAACGCTGGGCTGTACGGACACTCCGGCACATTGAGACCCCAAAGTCCTGTGGTTCTACGTACTACGCTTATGTGTCCTTCCTACCTCACTAAGCTTTGTCTGTAACTTTAGTTCTTCAACGGATCTTCTCATTTCTGATTTGTTCACGCAGGGACACTCCGAATGAAGCGCTATCAATCGCCCGATGAATGACTCGGAGTTTTTAATAGGCTTGTTGCGTTTAATACAGACTGACAACTCCACAGGAGTAAACCTACCACAGATCAGTTGCATTAATGAAAGTAGTCATGATATCTAACGTATCATCCAAATCGGAAATTCTTTAGTAGTTTTATAAGGTCCAAATGCCAAAGTATGACAATTCACAACTAACGTTACATCCTCGTTTGGGTAAAACTGTCATTTTATATGGTGGACTGGATGCCAGGATTTCACCACTTCTATTCTACCTCTTCAAGTCCAAAGTTAATTAACTTGAAAAGTTACACTAGGGGTTCAGAAATGCGGAAGAAATATTCTCTCGGAATAACAGTCGAACAAAGTGCATCGGAACAAAATTTGTTATTTGATCCACCATCGGAAACTTAACGATGCTTCAAACTAAGTATCCTTGAAATTGATTTAATTAGTTTCTTATTACATTTCAGTTGTACAAAACGTTATTAATTGTTTGTATAAAATCAGGAGCGTACACTGGTATTCTTCTAAGTAAAGTTTTAGGCATTATGCCTTTCGGTAATAATCCTATGTAATGTATGTGATTTCACCAGCACGGTGGTAGTATTTTACTATATACATATGGTAAGTTCTGAAAATTAAAAGTAATGTTAATCTCGCGGTAAAAAGCTGTCACGTAACTTGTAATCTCGAATTTTATTATCATTGTTTTGTTTGACACTCTCGCAGTAAATTTAATGCGAGAGTTTTTAATAAAACAAAGTATTTATATTTTCGTTTAAAACATAATATATGAAGTCAAAGTCCTCACTTTATTTTATAAAGCCTTTACCATACACGGTTTCATGTCAGTAATTTAATATTTCATGTATTCCATTCTTGAGGTTTGTTAATAACAACTGAAATTCAGTTTTATAAAAGTTATCATAATTAATATTGAATAACTCATGTTAATATATCCGACGTAATAATATGAAATTCAGTTCATCACACTGATTAAAATGTTTTTTACCAGTTAAAAGATTCACCATCGCGCCAATATAAATTCGAAAGTCTGTTTATACTTTGTTTATTATATGTCTAGCTAATAAAAAGCGTTATTACCAGAATATAAGTATTGACGATCCTTGTGCCAAGAAGACGTTTTCTAAATATGTCTTACACTGTCACCATGACTGTTCAGTTTAGGTTCACTCTTAAACAAACCTATCTAGTGTGTGGGTATGTTCCGTATAGGCTCCGAAACGGCTGGACCGATTTCAATGAAACTTTAAGGGAATATCCGGATTGACTTGGCGAGTAATCCTGTAAAGTTTGGTGACGATCGGGGCATTCCTATTTTTGACCTGTCATACTGTCAAATACAGCTTTTATTCACTATGATGATATTCTATTGTTGGGTGTACATGGGTGTAGATAATGATCTTCACCCGCTCGAGAAGAGAATAGAAGAGAATGAATACGGAGAGAAATAAATGATTTAATATATTATGAGACTTAAATTAAAAATTTAATGATTTAAATTTATTGTTTAAATAAAATAAAGCAAAATCTAGCCCGGCGAAGCGGGCTGGGTACGCTAGTAGCAAATAAAATCTTAAAATAACCAAATCATACCCAAATTTTACAAGAAACGACCGTGAGAAATAATTTTTGGGAAGCCTCCAACAACCCGTTTGGTGCACTATATTGTTCAACAGAGGCTTTCAGCCGACAAAAACCTGGGACCTCACACCGTACGAAACAATTTGCATGAAAGTTGATACCCGGCACTGACGTGATTAACTTTTTTGATTCAAGAATTGTCCCAGGGATATAAGTTAATGTCATATTTAGTAATGATAGAATATTCTGGGACTTAAATATTGAGATCATAGGTGTTGTAACTTTTATTCTTTTTCTGTATAGTTATAATTGTTGAATTAATTTTATTATTTCATAATTTTCAAACTGTCATTAGAAAAGCAAAAATTAAAAATGTTTTAGAAATCTAACTAAGTATAAATTCAATTACGAGTATTGTTGAAAAGGACAATGGTGTATTCAATAATCTTAAAGGTGCAAATAAAACCTTGTATATAAGAACGCAATTGGTTACATTGTAAATTATAAGCCGGCCAAACGTTGGCAATTATTTTATGCTGTAGATGTTCATTACCGGCGGTACTCACTAAGTCGCCTGCTTGCTTGCTTTCTATCGTCCATTTTCAATGAAAAGTTATAGTAGGTACACGGCTTAGTCTTATTCCAAACTCTTGCAAGTGAAATATTGTTGCAATATATATATTCCATATTGTGGGAAATTTAGACCTTTTCACTGAGCGAAGTTAGCAACTTAAATCCCTACTCGTTCTGAATAGTATTGAATTTCCGTTTAAATTTACCTACCCCCAAAAGCGCACTTTGCCACGGCTTATAAATCACTATCGCATCCTACATTAAATTATTCATCTAAATGAATGACTTCTCTAAGTCCCCTTTTCACCTGAGGCTCAGAAATGTCTAGTTGTATAATTTCCTATAGTTGGTTCATACATTTTGCATACTCCAGTCGTTTTGACGTGTATCAAGAGATTTAAATTATAGTCAACAAGATTATTTTACTGTTTCCAACAGCTTACTACTTCTATATTATTAATAACTTGGTCTCAATTTTGTGTACTTTGCTCGTACTGACTACCTTTGAAGCGAAAGTAGCAGTTATTTTGTTTTAATCGAGTTTGTAGTTCTGACGGTTACCTAACGCTGATTCAGAAAGCTTTATCATATTTTGAAGATGCTCAATAAATGATTATCAAGAATACGGTCCAGATTTAGGGAAGAAAAATCAAGATTTGCGGGTATTTTTTAAGTAAAGGAAGAAAATTACTGTCTGATCGAGGATTGGATCGGAGACCTCTCACTTCACTCTCTCACCTCTCTCAAGACCACAGCGCTTACTCGATTAACGATGTCGGAATTGGGGTCCCAAGTTGTTGAAATTGCAAGCCATTATTGCGTGGACACCATATTGGTGCGTGTTAAAATCGCTTTGTCTAGCTTGGTAGCCGGACAAAGCTGTGCCTAGCTTGATAGATAGACATAGCTATTGACATTAATTATCCATCAGTTAATACGATGATGATGAACATGCCTTTACTAAATAGATTACTTGTGATACTGTCTATAACAGCTGTAGTTAATTGATTTTGCTTGAGAATAATTGAGTTGTAGTAGTAATAATTAAGTCTCTTGTTGTATAGGAATTTAGTAATTTACTGATTAATAAGTGATTATAATACGAGTATTATATTCACTAATTATATCTGGAATGTAATATGAATAAAATGAAACAAGCATTTGTGTACCTTAATGAAGTAGGAATGCTCGATTCGCTTTGTGTCCTGCACAATACCCTTTTTCATTAGATGTTATTAATTCCATACTCGCCGACAGTGAAAACCGAGTTATTCTGCCGAGTAAAAGTAATTTAAAAATGCGAGTACCAAGCAATAAACGGACTTGAAACAACTCTATTTTAAATAACGCATACTTTATCTAATTGAACAAAAGTGGTTTGTAAATAAACTTATACGTACCTCCATTCTAATATACTTATACTTAGCCCCTTTTTAATAAAAGTTGTAAATAAAAATGCGGTGATAGCCAGTGGGTAAGCACTCTGCTTCCCTTTAGGGGGAACCGAGTTCGATCCCCGGCAACGGATCTCTAACATTTTATAGTAATATGCGTTTTTAATATAAGCATTTAAATAATATTTACTAAGAGATTATAATGTTCTTACTGGCGGGTGTAAACTACCAATCCGCACTTGGCCAACTAGGACAGCGGCCTGCTGATGCTATCAGGTAGAGAGAAAACATAAAAAAAAAATTCAAATTTCATTTATTTCAAGTAGGCCTTGTTTATAAGCACTTTTGAAACGTCAAGTCAGTCTGTTTGTAGTGAGTCCAGCGGTTCGGAAGGCCGATTCCACTGAGAAAAGCCGGCAAAAAACTCATCAGATTGCTCTTTTCCAACATCATTTTATAGTTTTACATTCTTTAGAATTTTTCTGTTTTGTGAGAGATGAGAGCGGAGTGGCCTGCTGCCAAGCAGCCTTGTCGTTAAGGAATTGATCAAATTTGTAGTAACCACGATTGGTATTGTTTAAACTTAGTTAACAGCTAACATTAACTTCGGTATCATGTTATAAAAGCATATACTTATCCCCACAAAGGATTTCTGTACTTTTCTCAGACGATATGCAGATATGACTAATTTATGCCTGTTTCTAGTAAGTCGATTGTTTATATCGACTTTTTGTTTATTATTATCAGTGTATCACCAGCTATATAACTTTTAGTTATACGGCCTATGGGCCACTTGTAGTGTAGTGTAATTAAAGTGCTTATATAGATACGTCCTACGAATGTATTGATACTAATATGGCAGTTGTATATAATAGTATATTAATAAGAACTCTACTTTGCATCGGGGCTCAGATGCTATTAAATCAATTTAGTCACCAAATAGAGGTACAAAGCAGTAGGTAATTGGAATCGGGGGAATAAAAGGTACTGTCGAGGTACTTACTACAATACATAATGGCGATTTAATTTAGTTCACGTAGACGTGCAGACGTGCTGACGATCATATTCGTATAAAGTTCACTTATGACATGACATCCTAATTTTGTACTTCATCTACAAACCAATGATGTAAAGTTTTGTTTATTTTATTATGCGTAGGTACTAAGTTATATTATTTCCCTTTACGTATGTTAATTTATTTTCTAGTCCTAATAGGTAATGGGTCCATAAAGATGAAGATATATTTTATTCTTGTATATTTTAGGAAGCCTTTGCCTTTATGAATGTTCTATTATTTCAGACTTCTGTACCACAATTCTCTCATACAGATCACTGATCTTTAATCGGGCTTTAACGATAATAATCACACTCGAATTAAAATAATTGGCACATGCCGCCACGGCATCACCGTTGCACAGACCTTCGTGGATAACCCAAAAGTTCATAACTATAAACTGGTACTGACAATTCCTTATTTGAACATCCTAGTGCTTATCAATGTTTGCCTCAACCCGGGCATCAAACTCAGGATCTCTAACTACTAATATAACTAACAATAACTATCAATGTCTAAGCGGATGGACTATTACTGACCCACTATAAAAAAATAACATTAATGGAGCTCCGTTTTGCCCTTTTGTTACTCAACCCTAAAAATGAGATTCCATGTCTTTATGAATTGTGGGAGCTTGTTGCAATTGCATAATGCTGTTATTAAAAATTTCTCAAATAAGCCACATTCCATTGCGAGTAAATAGTAAACTGCTTTTATAAATAATCTCTTTAGTAGCTTACATCATTCCACAACGAATAATTAAAGCAATTTGATGTAGGTATTTTTTAATTATTTAACTGAATTATTTACCAAGCTTATTCGCAACAATTTTGATGAAACGATTTTATTAAGCACTCAATTTAAATTTAAGCTTCAAATAATAATTGTATCGTGTCTTAAATCAAAGGACGTCAAACGTAACTAGCCGAACGTTTGCACCCGCGTTTACTTCAAGTCGTAACGTGATCATAAACGTTTGCTTATACTTGAACATTTTCATGTACGCAACGAACGGGTTTCTCGTGAGAACGTTGACTGGGTTGATAGACCATTCGTTTTAAACTTTAAAACCCACTTCAAAATATGGGTTCACGCTAATTTATTTGTACACATAAGGACTTAAAGAGGGGGTCCCCCTTTTAAAGTAGCTTAATATTTGTCCATTCCCGAGTATACACCCTTATAGATCTATTTGCAGTAAACACATCATTTTATTTAGTTGCAGTTTCACTGTGGCAATTAATGTCAAATTGTATGGTTGTACTTAATGGTTTTCATTCATACATTTATAATTTTAATAAAAATAGCTTGCATCTGCCGCGTAGCAGATATTGGCTGCGGTGTACCGGTGCGGCGTACAAACTGGTCCTGCTTCCGTGGTACTGAGTAAAATTGAAAGAAAACACTTTTATTTTGATTAATTTGGAACAATACGAACGGATACGATCCCGACGCGACGTGAGGCTCAGTGCGATCTATGACTTTTTTTAATAATAAACTTTATAAAGTATAGATATACTAGTTATTTCACTTATATTGGTAGCTATTTCGTAACGTTTTTGTTAAAAGACGTGACATAGGTTGATTTCACTATGCATTTGGAGAAAGTTGAAGATAAGATCTCTTAGAAGCAGTTTGTTTCGCTTAGTAAGTGTAATATTTTTTTGTCATATTGTAAAAGAGCATCTGCTGAGTTCTGCCCACTGGGCCTTGCGGTTCGTTTGCCATATAGCTTCTGTATCTATAATATCAGTGGTCTATTGTAGGGTAACCGTTCCAATGCATATTGACCTCCCCGCCCCATCCACACGCGACTTTTTAAGCTATGCCAGTTACTTTAGCTTGTTCTTGCTATTTGATTTTCTAAAGCCGTACCGCTACTACTGATTTTAAAACGATAAGAACTCGTGAGGATTAACTTGACGTAAAAATAGTAAGGAAGGTTATTAAAGATTACGATCATTACTATAGATACTACGAGTAGAACGTGAAAACTGTTTCCTTGCATTTGATAGCTCTTTTTTATTCACATAGATTAATAGTAATACTTTTGTTACAGTTGAAGACCAGCAAAATGGAAAATATGAACAGTTACAACGATGTTGAAACACATGAAATACAAGAGGGAAGTCTGAAGTTGAAGCATTATCATAAGATACGTCATAACAAAATGATGTATACTCAGATCTCCCGCCTGGCCCGCACCCAAGAACAACTAGACGAGTATCAACAAAATTTGCAGGCGCAAATACTTGACGCACAAAGGCGACTCGACCGGCTTGAAGAACCCAACTGGAACCTTATTTCGACAAAAGTAGAGATGATTGAATTGGAAACTAAAGCTCTGCGGAATGAACTCCATAACACTTCACAAAAATTATCCGATTTCGAAAAGGTACACTCCTCTGTGCTAGAACTGCGCGAAGATATTGAAAGTATTGAAAACAAGGCCGATAAAACTATACCCGAATTCAGAAAGGAAATCTCCAAATTAGATGTCAGTGTTGCACAGGTAAATAATCACATATTATAACACCAATTAGCCAATTATAGGTTAGGTGTATGTTATAAATTTAAATGTAATTGTAAACCAACTAACGAATTTAATATTTTGCAGCTCAATGCTCAATCATCTTACTTGAAGGAAGATCAAGAAAATTTGCGACAATCGGTCAAGGCTATTGCCGTGAGCGTAAGCAATACTATCGACCGCGCTGCAATGGACCGCCTCGCAATTAAAGAGCTCAATGAAACCGTCAACGAACTTGTAACCAGGTCTAAGAAACAATACTCTTGGTTCAACAACCACATACTCAAGGTAACTTATGACATTGAAAGTTAATTTAAGTAAATGACGCACTTCGTACAGCATACCAAACTAATAGAAATATGCGGATTGGTGAGTTATCTTTTAGAAAAAACTCAAAATAAAATGTAAAAAAAGCTTTAATTTTTTTCCTCCTAAATTTAAATTGAATGCACACATCATACCTATACACTGGTATGAGAACAATAAAAGTCTATATTACACTTGTAGGGAAATTTAGCTTCAATAAAATACTAAATACTTTTATTGTTACAGAGTGAGGTTAACATGTCCAACTTGGCAAACAATGGCGCTGTGGAAATGGGGACTGTCGAAATGAGATTGCCAGAGCTCATGGGTGAAGTTAAGACACTGCAGCCTGTAGAAAGGGAATATGAAAATCTTGTGAATAAGCTACCCAAGGATTGCTCGAACATCTCCGGTGCAGCAGGAACTTTTCTTATTCACCCAGGAAAATCACCAGTGGAGACTTGGTGCTCTGATGGCAGCACTCTTCTTCAACGCCGTTTCAATGGTTCCGTTGAATTTAACAGGAAATTTTCCGAATACGTTCACGGTTTTGGCAAGGCTTCTTCAGAATTTTGGCTTGGTTTGGAAACAATGCATGAACTGACTGCTGACAACTGCTCATCTATGAGGATCGATATGACTGACATTTATGGAAGCGTTTGGTTCGCCGAGTATGATCATTTCTTCGTAGGCAGCGCCGATACAGGATATGTCTTAGAAGTGAGCGGATATTACGGAAATTCAAGTGATGCTTTTGAATACCAAAACCACATGCAATTTTCAGCTATCGATCATGACCGTGATATTTCGAACACCCACTGCGCTGGAAACTACGAAGGTGGTTGGTGGTTCTCTCATTGCCAGCATGTGAACATTAATGGAAAGTATACCCTTGGTCTGACTTGGTTCGATTCAGCCAGGAATGAATGGATTGCCGTGGCTTCAAGCGTCATGCGCTTGCACCGCCGCCCTGGATGCGTTTAAACACACGCTGAGGAATACGTTTATTCATTCTCTCTTTTAAAATATAATATAATCGCACTTTGTGCTTATAAACTTAATCAATAATCATACCAAAGATAACCTAGTAGAAATTGATTCGTAGGTACTTATATTTAACGGTTCAGATGGATAAGTAGATTGTTTAATTCAAATATTATCATCTTGTCGGTCTGCTAATGTTTTCATAGTTATTTTTTATGCTTGGTACAACTTGTGTTAAAATTTCCATTAACCACACTATTATGTAACGAATTTATTAGCCTCTTCGTTTTCATTTATTTATTAGATTATTATACGTTGAACGTTGAGCAGATTGCATTTATTCAAGTCTGCGGTTTTTTAATGAAATCACCACCTGTATGTTATAATAATTTCCCAATATTATTAGGAAGTGATATTAAGTTTCTTATTTATTTTTTACTTTAGTTGATAATTATTATATTGTGCTTTCTTTAAAAGCGTTTGAACATTATGTACATATAATTTCATAGTGAGATAATTTTTAATTATTAATGTTATGCCTACTATTTATATAAGTTTCGATATTATAATAATAAGTAATTTCACTTGTCTAAGGTACTTTCTCATTTATTTAGGAAAACAGTGCGATACTATTCTATACGTTTTATAATATTTAGTTGCCAAACATGTCATATTAAGTTATCCTGTATTTATGTTTACATAATTTGTAGTAGTAACGTTTGGTTAGCAATCCATTTTTTTTATTAACCAGCTTTTTTTTCGAGAATTCAATTTACTACATTAAGGACTAGATTCAATTTCTTATTCAAACATATATAAATTATTACGTAGAAGTAGATGATCACGTTGGACGATTGTACTCATAGGGTAGATATTAGTAATGGAATTACCAAATAAAAGTATCAAAATAAAAATCGGTCTTTTATTATATTCTCTTTAGCAGTGCAATACATCTGGATCGTAAACCAACTGTATGCCAACGGAAAAAGTAAATTGATTTCCAATAAAGACTTCGTAGATAAGGTGAGCTTTATAAAACGCCTGGCTTTTCAAGTTGATGTCGTTGAGGTTTTAAGTGCTAATAGTGGGCTTATAGATGTCAAATTGCAAGGTTCGAGTGTAACGCATTTAAATTATTATAATAATATAGTTAATATTACTTACTTAGAGTCTCACTCAGTGTCTGAAGTAAAATATAATTTGGAAAGGATCATCTCCTTGTACAACAAAGGAAGAAGAATAAAGGAGTGCAATCCAAGAGAAAATTTGTAAATAGGGAGTCGTAAGTATTCCAAGGTTACTATGTTATACAGTCATACTTACGGGTGAATAAATAATAGATAATGAAAAAAGATTTTTGGGCTCCAAAAATCGATACTCGAGCCAAAACTGTAATTTTTTTCATTTTGGTCTTTCTTTTTGTCTGTCTGTATCATGGCTGCGCGTCGCGCTAAAAACTACTGAATGAATTCAAATGAAACCGCACGATCATTCAGTTACTACTACGAGGTAGGATATAGAATACTTTTGATAACCGAAATTCAGCTAAGTACCTTTGTTAGGTGAAATTTTAACCGATTTAAATAATTATATTTGTTCTGGATAAGTTATAAAACCAATTAAGTTTTGCCCAAATTTCGCGTAGATCTGACGAATATGAATGGAGATAGAGGGCAGATATCTTCAGCAGCAAACTTAAAGATTAACAATACTGAATACATAAAGTGTTGACACATAAATATGTGAACATCAATGCTTGGACTTAACAAAAAATTTAATAAAAATTTTCTTGGTTAACCTTTAGCATACGAATAGAAGATACAAATGCGGCGATAGCCCAGTGGGTAGGATTCCGTCTTCAATTTAACTTCTATTCTAAGATATGTGCGTGTTAAGCAATTAAAATATCACTTGCTTCAACGCTGGAGGAAACCTGCATACCTGAGAGTACTCCATAATTTCCTCAAAGGTCTGTGGAGTCCACCTATTTGCACTGGGCCAGAGTGGTGGACTATGGCCTTAACCCCTTCTTATTGTGGGAGGAGACCCGTGCTATGTAGTGAGCCAGTAATCTATTCTCTTTATCTATACTTGAATACTTCTATACTTTAATTTTATAAAGAGGTAAAGATAGTTTTTTTTGTTAATTTGTGAGTTTGTTTTGTTGGTACTGTCAGTGGTAATCGCTGGATCTACTGAACCGATTTTAAAAATTCTTTCAACTATATAAAGCCACATTATTTGCGGTTCCCACAGGCTATATATGAACCTGAAATCTGAAAAAATCTTTTCGTGGTACTAGTATAGATTTGCAAAGTAAATCGGAGAAATAACGTTAAGATTAATTCTATAAGACGGTTTTTTTATCTTCAAAATATATCAATCTATTTCGAAATAATCTATGTCGGCTTATATCAGGTTGAAACTCCTGTAGGACTGTATAATAAACATTATTTATTTAGTAAAAATCATTTCATTTACTCATTTGAAACCTGTTAATTAAGGGAAATTGGCATGAAATACATACATTTGCAGTCAAAATATAATCCTCCTTTTGAAAGTCAGGAAATAAATCATAGCACTCAGTAGTAACCGAAAAACATTTATAATTTCATCCCGATTAAAAATTTTAAGCCCCAGCTATATATATATATTATAAAGTTTTTGAGTTTGTTTGGTTGAACGCGCTAATCTCGGGAACTGCTGAATCGAATTGGACGAACGACGAAATTGTTCCTCCTCTTTCTGAAAGACCTTCTGCGACAACATATGACTATTTTTTAAGGTTGACTCAAACGCGGACGAAGTCGCGAGGGACCGCTAGTAAGTTTATATGATGACTAGATGTGCTCTGTGGCTTTGCGTGTAAGTGTCGGGAAGCAGCGTACTGCTACATACAAAACACCAACCCCAATAAATCAAATACCAAACGTAGAGTTGTTTCAATCATACTGGTAGTGCCAACTGTACAAACCAGAATTCTATGATGTAAAGATTTAACAAATTTAAACATACGATGACGAAAACGGTGATAGTAAAATAAGTAGGAGCTCGACTTAAATTTCGGGGGGCCGAGTTCGAATCCAAGTACGAACCTCAAACTTTTGTAAGTTATGTGCGTTTAAGTAATTACAATATCACTTGCTTCAACAGAGAAGGTAACATCGAAATAAAATGCATGCCTTAGAGTTCTCCATAATGTTCTCAAAGGTGTGTGGAGTCCACCAATTCGAACTAAGCCAGCGTGGTGGACTAAAGCCTTAACCCCTTCTCTTGGTTGGAGAAGATATGATAATGGTAATGGAACAAACGACTGAGTGTAGGCGAATAAAATACTTGTTCTTGCTCTTGGAGCTTTAAGCACGCACTATTTGAAATCATCAATCACGGAACATTGCCAAACGAAATTGATCGGCCCGCGAACCTATTCCCGTTTTGTCTTATTTAAAATACTACCTTCAACAAATTACTGCAAAAAATATGTGGCATAACAGCAGCATGACATATTAGTCGGTAAGCATGGATCAACGGATCCAAGTCAGTAAATTGATGGGTGCCCTTTTTTTGGAAATTCGAAAGATTATTTGGTGTCAACCAGTCTTAGCTCTTATCAAGAATTATGATCTTTAAAGAAAGTATCGAAATCGCATTGTTATTATGTCGTACGCTAAAGGTTAACCAAGAAAATATCTAACATTTTATATTCAGTCCTAGCACTAAACTCCTTATAAATATGACAACATTATGTGAGCGGTTTTCTGCTATTAGCTAAGGAGATCTGTCCTGTATAATCATATTCATCCGATCTAAACGAAATTTGGGCAAAACTAAACTGATAGTAGGTATAAACTATACAGTACGAAAATTATGATTTCAATCAATTAATCTTTGACAGAGTTATTGTGTTAAATCGTCAAACACTTTCACCCCTTCTCCAAAAGGAAGTGAGCTGAATTTCAGTATAAAAAGTATCCTATGTTCTACCTCGTTGTATGAACTCAAATCGTACAAAGTTTCATTTGAATTAATTCAGAAGTGAAGCGCGGCCCCGATACAGACTGACAGACACAAATGAAAAAAAGTGATTGAAAGTTTCAAATAGTTGGTGATTAAATCACTGCTATTTTAAGCTGAATAGTTTTTTATTCTAATATCTGAAGTCTTATATAATTGGATAGAAAGGAATGATATGTTAAAAATTAAACCACAAATGCCGTAGGAAACGAAACTATATTATTTTATAATTCTAATAAATTAAATGTTTCCATCTAAGGTATAGCATTCGTGGTTTTTAAACAGATTCTTCGTTTACAAGAACCAAACCAAAATCTGTTGTAGTAATCTTAAATATCTTCGTATTTTCTTAAAAATATTAATCATCATCAGAATTTTCATAATCTTCGTAGGCAACAGTAATATCTAGCAAGGACTTATTGCTGAAAAAAGGGCGTGGTTTAATACGCGTCAAAACTAATTTTGAAATGTTTTTTATTGCTTCAACCCTGGTGATATTTTCCATAATGGCTTTTTTCATATCTTTAAATAATGATAATTTCTTATCATGAAGTTCTGCATCATACATGAAGTCTCTTATATCGTAAGGAATTCCTTGCAACTTGGCTAGTTCTTCGTCCAGCTTTACGAGTTGAAACTCTTTAAAAATGTTCGCATGATCATGCGGTATCGGCATTGAAACCCTGGTTCTCGAAAGCCAGTCGAGTACCACATATGATTTTGTCGCTTGAAATAGTGGTTTAAAGTCGTCCTTGTTTAATCGCCGAAATATTAAAACATTCTGAGCAATCCAACTAAAAGACATAAGTATAAAAATTATTTTTCATTTTTCAGAATGACAATTGACTTATATTATAAACGAGCACCGACCGGTGACTAGTTATTGATGAAATTCGGTATCTTAAGTCTTCGAAGAATACACTGAATACGTTGCAGGTATACCGAAAACCTACCCAGGTACATCGTGATAAATTGCTTCGGTGATTTATTTCTGTTTTTCTACAAAGTTGCTGAAATAATCACCGATTTATAACCTTCCGCATGTATAACATGGCGGGGCATGTATACATATAATTTCGTGTTTAATGTTACGTTTCGTGTTTACCTTGTATAATGCTGAGTGCTCGTGTATATGAGTGGCAAGTCGTGAAGATACCCGCAGCCGAAGCCCCAAGACAAGATGCCAGCTAGCTTAGCATTCACCACAAGAGGCGCGCCAGGTACTCCGAGGCACGGGCACACTGAGATCTCTTCACGTGCCACTCCGACACATTTCATTCCAACTCCTATATTTGTTTCATGCTAAAACCCATGACATAAAATCTTGGTAACAACACAAGCTAATAAACCAACTACGAAAATTTTGCTACTTAAAATTGGATATTACGAAAGTTTAGCTTCACAAATTGCCGTTACAAGTGTGTTACGATTTGAAATTTCATATCGAAGCTAGCCCCAAATATAGGGTGTCAATCCCTGCAGGGCTAATAACGTAACTGGTGCAGCCAATCGGAAATTTATCTGAGCTAGTTCAGTACCAACTAGGGGGTACGCACTAAATAATAAAATACCAATTGAAATATGTTCACGGAATTAAATATTATTTCTAGATACCGTTCCAATAACATCTGGTTCTGCACAAAATTTATTATAAGTATTGTATTCTCACATTTTTATAAAATAAGTGCTTAAATTGATATTTAAATAGTTTTTGAGAAAGAACAGTCCTGCTTCTGCGTTTTTATACATAGACTTGGCTGTTCTACGGTTTTGTATTATTGAACCGATTAAGGTCACTCACGATGGAGTTAGCCAAGCCGGTCAATTAACGCTAACACTAGTAGGACTCTCATCAGGAAAAAGTATTGTTAAAGCAATTAAATTCAAAATTCATTTATTTCAATAGGAACAAGTTTATAAAGCACTTTTGAAACCAAGTCAGTCTGTTTGTCCTGACTCTACCAACGGTTCGGAAGGCTGATTCTAGCGAACAGAAGCCAACAATAAACTCATTCATTCCATTCGTTCTAACAACGAATGCAAACACCTAAATCTATGGAAGATAGAGGTATCTAAATAAAATTTTGTATGTGAATTACGTCGCATTTCCTCGCGTGAAATTACGACGTCAACAAACCAAAACCTCCTTTCAAATTGACCCCTACAGTCTCAGAATAAGGAGCTACTATAGAAGTGTTGTAGTAGCAATAAATAACGGTGAGACCAGGTAAAGATATAGATTTATATAAAATTATCCCTTTATTAATTTACTTTCAAGCTGTCGTAATTGTTACAATATGAACTTATTCCTTCACCACCTCTCGAATCACACCTCGACTCCCGCCAGAACGAACCAACCCGCCAAGCAACCCAAAAAGACCTCTTCCCGCCAAAACTCCCAGTCGTTCAGTCAGGATCCAATCAATTTGATTGGTTCCCGCCGTTGAGCGTCTACCGGCGTTAGCCAATCGGAGGGTGACCTTTCGTTCAAAAATAATATTAAAATAAAAATTTAAAAAAAAAACAAACAAATAAGTGGAAATTACAAAGTTAATTAAATTAAAATCCTAACAATCGACCGTCCTGACAACGTATGCGCCCTCGCACATGTCGCCAGGAGGCATCCTAACAATCAGAACTTGGCCAGTTGTTTCACTCTTTTTTTAGATTTCTATTCATTTCTATCAATTGATTATCAAAATATTTTAAAACTTATCAAACATCAATTACCAACTTTTCTATATTTATACATTGAAATCAACATAACTTATGAAAACAATCACAAACATCGATATTTTGGTAGCACAGGTAACTATTAATAAATATTTATTTAAATATAATATTATTCATCGGGTTAGTACTACTTCTCAACATTATATGCATCAACTTGGTAAGAAAACAACGATCGATAAATGTTTTCCATCATATTAGTCTTTACTTGGGATCCGAACGATCGATTTATCGGAAAACCCATTACAACTTTTCCCTTGAACGATCGATTTATCAGGGGAAACCCTACAGACATACCTACAAGACGATCGATTAACTTTTGGCAGTCAGTGGGCAACATACTCTAGTATTTATGTCCCAGGACACGATCCGATCGATTCTCGTGCCTGGCTCTTGTGTTTTGGCTGTATCAGGACACGATCCGATCGATTCTCGTGCCTGATTCCAGCTGTATCAAGACACGATCCGATCGATTCTCGTGTCTGATCTGCAACAATGGAAAAATGTTTGTCTGTAGTTTTATGCACATAGAGCTAATAAAACATTGCAACTAAAATAGTACCACACACCTTTATGTACTTTTTATTCTCACTCTTTTTTTTTTTTTTTTTATATATAAGCTATGGTTTAATCAATCCGTTACTATTAATCACTATCAGAGTAACTGCTGGTATCAGAACCGTTCACCTCCAAGGCAGCAATATTAATCCATGGCATCATACGGTCTGTGGCAACTGTTGTGGGCCGTTTGTTTTGCATGCTGATTAAACCTGGCACCGGTGCTACTAGATATCTATCCTTGCCTTAGATCTTAGCGACGCGATAGGGTCCTATGTATGAGGGCATGAGCTTTTTGCTCTGTCCGTCATTATTAAAACAAGTTTTAGTTATCTTAATAAGTTCAGCTTCAGCATAAAGTCGGGCTGGTTTTCTGCCCTTGTCAAAGGTTTGCTTTTGCTTCACTTGTTCGATGTCAATCCTATCCTTAACTCCTTGACGCAAAACACTTACGTCACAGTTTTTATCAGAGCCTTTGGGAACTGCATTAAGAATGGGATTCATTTCGCTATTCATGAGAGTTCCGAACAATACCTCTGACGGTGTCTTACCAGTTGTTTTTTGGATAGTGTTATTAAGGCCCCACTGAATTTTTCCTAAATGGTTATCCCAATTCTTTTCACCATATTTCACCGTCATTGCCTTTAAGGAGTCGAGAATGGTCCGATTGTACCTTTCTACTTGGCCATTCGATCTAGGGCTTGCTACTGCGTTAAGAATATGCTTTGTGCCCCTATCCATGCAAAAACGAGTAAATGTGTGAGAAGTGAAACAGCTACCTCGGTCACTTATAATACGGTCAGGCACTCGAAACGTGAAAAATATGTCTTCTAGAGCTCTTATCGCATTTAAGCTGTTGGTATTTCTAACGGGCTTAATAAAACAAAACTTGGTGAAACCATCTACAATAACGAGCAAGTATGTATAGCCCCGCTTTGACCTGACGAAAGGTCCGAGGTGGTCGACATGAATAGTATGAAACGGCACAGCCACTTTAGCAATAGGGTGGAGAAGACCTTCATTACACTTTGAACGGGTTTTGGCATATGCACATTCAATACATGAATCTAAATATTTTTTTACGAACTTTGACATTTTTGCAAACCAATATATTTTTTTTATCCTTTCGAGTGTCTTCTCTGCCCCAAAGTGACCAATATCGTCATGGTTCATGCGACATATCTGCCACCTCGCACCCTTCGGCACTACCCAACGGAGGTTATCTTTATCTGACTTTAAGTAACGAAACAACTTTTTATCTTTCATTAAAAAGTTATCTTTTATGTACCTCAGCACCTTCTCGTCAAGGTTACTACTTAAAATACTTTTTATCCTACAAAGCTCTGTATCGCCAAGCTGTAGTGTATGTAGCCAATCCTCACTACTAATTGACCTAACGGCGGAAACATTTTCGACTAAAGGTTCTTCTGCGCTAACAATGGGATTACGGGACAGTGCATCTACGTGACCCATCTTCACGCCTGCCCTATATTCAACTGAACATTGAAATTCTTGCAACAAAAGCCACCAGCGTGCTATTCTCGGAATCAAGTCTCGCTTAGAAAACGTGGAGCGGAGGGCACTGCAATCTGTGACAATTTTAAATGGTATCCCTAACAAATAGACCCTGAATTTCCGCAAAGAACAAACTACTGCTAAAGTTTCCAGTTCATAAGAGTGGAAATTCTTTTCTTCTGGGGACGTTTGCCTGCTATAATATGCTACTGGGCGAAAAATATCATTCCCTTTGGTGCGCTGCAACAATATACTTCCAATACCTAATCTACTAGCGTCAGTATGAAGCTCTGTTTCTGCCGCCGGATCGTATATTGCAAGAATAGGCCTATCAACTAATCTAGTTTTTAGTTTTACAAAAGCCTTCTCCTGATCATCATTCCATGTCCACACGGTATCTTTCTTTAGTAATTTGCTGAGTGGAAATGCAATACGGGCAAAATCTTTAATAAATTTGCGAAAGTAACTCGCCAAGCCAAGGAATTGACGGACATTATGCACATTTTCAGGTCGTGGGAAGTTAGTGACGCATAGGATCTTCTTCTCACCAGGCTTGACCCCAGCAGCACTAATCTCGTAGCCAAGATAATCAATTGTATTACGTAAAAAATAACACTTTGATAAATTTAAAGTGAGATTGGCCTTTTCTATTAAATGTAATACCTCTTCGAGACGTTCTAAGCATTCTGTAGGGTCCCTCCCGAATATTAGAACATCATCAAGATACGCGGTTGCCTTACCGAAACGAGCTGAACCTAAGATTGAGTTCATCATGCGCTGGAAAACGGCCGGTGCATTGGCCAAACCAAATGGCATCCGATTAAACTCGTACTGACCATCTGGCGTGACAAACGATGTGAGGTGTTTACTATGCTCCGAAATAGGGACCTGATAATACCCGGACGTCAGATCGAGTGAAATGAAACAAGCTTGACCTGTGAGTCGAGCTATCTCATCCTCTATAATAGGCATGGGATAGCGCTCCTTAACTGTAATGGAATTTAGCATCCGATAATCGACGCACATTCTAAGTGATCCATCTTTTTTACGTACTAGTATAATCGGACTAGCATACTCAGAGGCAGACTCCCTAACTATTCCTGCATCGAGCATCTCTTTTACCATAACACGCACTTTTTCTCGCTCGTGGTGTGACAACCTGTAAGGTCGATAGACGACAGGGCGCTGGCTGTTTAGCTCTATATCCATCGTGGTTGCGTTAGTACAACCTAGATCTTTAAGTGAAGACGCAAAACAATGTTTGTAACGGTTGAGCAACTCTAGCAATCTCTGCTTGTCTACTTCTGGTACCCTATCACTGACACGAATTTGCTCTACGTCAAAATTATCTTCTATCACCATAGGTAACTCAGGTGGTTCCATAATTACTCTACTTACAACGTCTACCCGTTTTGCCATACACAAAAGGGAACTATCTAAAATCCAGCAAGATTCGCAACATGGGAATACTGTTATACTGACATGCCCACTTTCAGAGCGATAGAGACCTCCACAAATAAAATACTGTTTGGTTGGCTTACCCGCGACACTATTCCTTACGATGACATTGCCGCTAAAAGTTGGTTCAACTCTTGCCCTTACCGATGCTGCACCATGCAGCTCTAAAACTCCTGCCGTTCTAATACCAATCAAAGGTTCTTGTATACCCGGATCAAAAAGTGGCATCTCCCTGCTTATATCCGAAAACTGGAGCTTAGTTGCATCTTTATAAACGATAATATGGGGCTGTTCCGTAAATGTCTGACCTATGAGGATAGATCTTTCTAATAAGTTGTCACATACAACCTTACATAGAACACGAGCGCACACACCATCTACGCTAATACTTAGAAACAATCCTCCTAGTGACTTCACTAAACCATTGCCGAATCCCCTTAAAAACGAGGGTATATGGTCATGAGCCACACCTAACTCCTTAACTAAGGATTCTTTCACCAGCGTAACCTCACTGCCAAAATCTACAAATGCTTGACGTGACGTACCATTAATTTGCACATCCTTTATAAATTTTGAATTACAAGCAGAGTGGAATTTATGTTCCTGAGTGGACGCGTCAATGCACATTATTTTCTGTTCATTGTCATTTTTCACAATCGCATTATTCTTATAGAAGCATTTATCTACTGTATGGCCCACTTTGTGGCATTGTATGCATTTAATTTGTGGCTTAGGACAATACAAAAAACTATGTCCCTTCTCTCTACAGTTGTAGCAGCCGAGCAAAGAGCTTCTGTTATTAGACTTTTGGCTGGTCTGAGTATGGAAATTAGAGCGATCACTTTTGCTTCTAACCTGGTTTCGATCGAAAAGTTGATACGAGTCCTTGCTGCTTATTAAAAATTGTAATAACTGATCAGGATTAGAAGAACGTAATGCTAGAGCACCAGATCTTAAGGTCCTATCACTGATACCATGAATAATACAATCTACGGCACGCTTATTAGCTATATCGCATTGATTAAGTAACGCAAATTTTTCATAAAAATAAACTTCTATCGGCTCATTATACCTGCTTTTCCTTTTAAGCATATCCTCCAAAACCTGGCCGTAATTTTGCTCGCAAGGAAAAGCATTTATTAATTTCTCTTGCCATTCCGGCCAAGTAAACAAAACTGAATTTAAACCTTCGTACCATATTTTGGCAAGGCCTTGGAGTTTCTGCATAGCAAAGTGAGTGACAGTTTTATCATCCCAACCGTATACATTAGCACATTCATTGACTTTTTTGAGCCAAATATCAATCCTTTGGTTTTTAGTGGAGGGATCGAAATTTGGAAGTATATTCATGTTGTCAACTTTTTGGAAAGATCTTGTGTTATGAGTAGACGGTTGAGATGTCAAATTGTCCTTAAGACATTTCAAAACATCAACAATAATTTTCTTAGAAGTAGAAGGACTACGTGACCTTTTATCAAATCTCGCGACGCCACGACGTTCACCAGGATGCCCTGCGCTAGCCCCAGTCTCTGCCCGCCGGTGTTCTGAGGACGCTGCGTGGATGCTGCGTTGACTGCGACTTGAATGTCGCCGCGAAGTAGCCTGATGCGAAGTCCCACGTGGCGCGGTGTAACGGCTCCGACTCCTATTGCTGCTCTCGACGTGTAAAAGTCGCTCCCGCTCTTGTAGTAACTGCCTCTCCAAAATCTTCACCCGCTCACGGCTTGGCTCTAGCTCCCGGCCCCGGCCCCGAGAAGTGCTGCGTGTACGTAGCCGGCTACGGCTCCGCTCCTTCACTCGGCTCCGGCTTCGATGTTCCACGGGTTCGGGCGTCTCCAGTCGCCTATCCATTCTGTTAACTCAGTTAAAGAAAACAATCAGTAAAACAAATAAACTGTACAAGGTGTGTAGATATCTAGACAGTTACGTATAACAGAAACAACAATAAAAAAGAAATAAAATTTACAAGGTTATTTTTTTTTATATACGGATAGATATCTAATTTACACGAAAATACTTTTACAAATGAAATTAAGTCAATAATAATAACAAACAAAAAAAAATAAAGGATACAACAAAATATTAATTGTTCATAAATGTAGGTTATTAATTTTACACGCAAAATTGTAGTGAAACAGCGAGTAAAACAATTATTTTAACAACTTATAAAATTGTATAACTGGGCGTGTACTTACGCGTTGCAAAGGTAACGCTGTCTTGTCACTTCTGAATTGTTGTAGTAGCAATAAATAACGGTGAGACCAGGTAAAGATATAGATTTATATAAAATTATCCCTTTATTAATTTACTTTCAAGCTGTCGTAATTGTTACAATATGAACTTATTCCTTCACCACCTCTCGAATCACACCTCGACTCCCGCCAGAACGAACCAACCCGCCAAGAAACCCAAAAAGACCTCTTCCCGCCAAAACTCCCAGTCGTTCAGTCAGGATCCAATCAATTTGATTGGTTCCCGCCGTTGAGCGTCTACCGGCGTTAGCCAATCGGAGGGTGACCTTTCGTTCAAAATAATATTAAAATAAAAATTAAAAAAAAAAACAAACAAATAAGTGGAAATTACAAAGTTAATTAAATTAAAATCCTAACAGAAGCTACCTACAGTGTTTACTTTATTGTATGTCAGTATATTATAATAGTGGATAATCATGAGCATTTACCAATATTCCTAAAGGCGCAGAACAAACGTAGACACTTTTGTGACCGACACGTGACATACCTAAATTCCCAATGAATATTTAATAAACCGAAGTGTTGTACTCAATAGTTGTTTACTCAGAAGTGAATCATACCACGTGTTGTTTCACTCGCCATGATTTCCCTCGACCCCGGGTCTCGAAGAGGAAAAATAAAAAAGCAGGCCGCTGCAGAAAACTTTGGAAACGATACTTTGACCTTGAAATTGTTTATACGTAAAAAATGTATATTGTGACGTAGCATTTCATAAAAAAGCTGATAAGTTTTGCGCCACTAAATGCTAGATCCCAATTATACACCGTATCATGTATCCTGCTTCATGACTCGCCAATTATTAGGCTATTGATGTATAAAGCCATGAGCATTTGTCTGCCATGGTGTTATAAAAAGATCAAAATTTTTAACAAAAAAACTTACTTCTGTGATAATTGTTAAACCAAATAAAAAGTAAATAAAATTTTGGAAAATATCAAGCTTAAGTACTGTTTACAACTAGCTTCAAGTAGCGAAAAATGTTCAACGGCTTTTTTTGTTTCCACTACTAAATTCAATAGAATATTAGAGTATATGTATATCTGCGTAAACATTTTGAGTGTACAAGCGTGACTTTATGTTGTGTGATTACGTAAACAGTCATAACAAGCTTTCGAACAAAAAATATTTTTGGAAATCCGTCTACACACATACATAAACAAAAACCATCCGAATTGATAACCTCCCTGTTAAGAGGGAAGGTGGTTAAAAATGTGCGTTTCCGCAGCGCCTTACAGGTAGATACTTACCCGTTTGTATCCTTCGCAATAATAGTTTTCTGGTGTGATAGTCAGCGAAATACTTCTTAACATCGGGTCTATTATTTCATCGGGGTAGTATTGAGATGCTCGAGGCAGGCACAGCTCATTTCCCTTAATAAAACATAAAAGTGTAGTCATTGAATACAACCTTGCTCAATAATATTTACAAGGCTATGTATATCCAAAATATTCAAAAATAAATGATATGTTAGTATCGTAAGGTAAGCTTGTATAAAAGTTCTATTATAGTATGAAGGACTACGTAATCGATAAAAGTGTTTGCTTGTTGTTGCGTGTACAGGTTTCTCATCTAATAATTTTAATTTACAGTGTGATATGATCATAACAAAAAAGAACACCCGGCTAAGTTTGATACATTTTGTGGGCTTCTTCTTAGACAAGAGCATGTATTGAACCGTCGTAATTTTACCTGTAAGTATGTATATTTGTAACCGACTCCTTTGGAATGGTTTTAACCCTCTTCAAACGGTCCGATTTCAATCGTTCAAACTTTGTAGATATATCGAGAACCGATGACAATACACTAACTTGATAACATTATTCCATTTTTAAATTTGCATAATAAGATTTATTTTAATTTATATAATTTTTAACTATAGTTGATAAGGCAAGAATAATTTTTATTTTTAATTTCATTCATTGTCTTAAGCCGGTTTCCCTTATATAAACAAATTTGATGGTGAATGGGTAACGGATTATTTTTAATTTAATTTAATTTTATGAACCCTCAGCAGTCGAACAAAAGGTGGGCGATGCGACGCGGTATGTCGTAGAATGAGGAGTTAGTATTTGTACACACAAAAGTTGTAAGTGGGAACCACTTGTTTATATGTATGTATATAAATGCTTCGAAGGCAACTTTCAAGTTTTATTTTTATAGCAACAAGTTATATAAATTGTAATTAGACCTAATCAAGAACTTTATAAGTACAAATCGGTATCAATTCCCAAGTTTTTCGTACCATAATATCAATAAGAAATTGCTATGTTGAATGCATTCTAATTATATTACCTCAGAAGACATTCATTAAAGTTTATTTTAATTTCTCTCATAAAACCCAAGATAAAGAAAGGTATATAGAATTTATCTTGAAACGGATTCAAGATTCATTCGGATTCAATTCATTCGGATTTTATATTATTAATGCTGGTTCTTAAAAGTGAACTTATTAATTTCTTTAACTTGGCCATCCAATTACTTGATGCGATAAGTCGAGTGCAATGAAAAGAGGGATCGCTTTATATTCCATAAATGAAAATAGGACTTTAAAAATAATGGTTCCACTGCCGGTCACTGCAGGTTAATACTAGTTTTCATTTATTTATGGGATAATTCGTATTATCAAAATTATTCGCGGTTCTTCGCAAAAATATATCTTCCAATTTTCCAAATTCAAAGAACCTTAGTAATATTTTAAGTTAATAAATATACCAACAAAATTAAACTTATTAAAATCAAAATCAGCGATTGCTGATGTTATAATTCGTCAGTAATGGTTTCCATTGTTTAAGTTAATCACAAACACAAACCAGGATTATCTGGAATCGAAATCTCGAAAATTAATCTCTCTTACAGGAAAGAGAAATATTCATAAAATAATAAATTCAAGGAAAATTAAGCATAAAATGCAACATGGTGGCCGAGTCTACACTACAATTGTGTATCAGTGACTTCATAACTGTCAGTTTTGGCAGTTTGGTAGTCTACTAACATAATGGTGTCATTATGATTTTCCGATGGCGGCCACTGACACGCCATTGAAACATTTGCTATTCTCGTGCAGCTGGTCTCATCATCATCTAATCAAACCGCACACTGGGCATGTGTAGCGGTAAGATACATTTCGTGGATATTATGGATTTTTTTATAGGCTTGCGCTTGGAGTCTACCATGCCTGATGGAAAGCAAATGTTGAAGACTAGGCGTGCGGCCTAGGAAATTCCTTCTCTTGCATTGAAGGCTTCCGGTTAAAACGAAACGTTTTGATAATCTTTGAAAGTAAATATAGAGTACTTAGTCGCTTATCATTCGGTACTCGAGGGAAATTTTAATTAGGTTTTGAACTCGGCAGTATAACTTGGTACAAATACTTTAGTAATTGCGGTGAATTAAGTAAAACCGAAAAGGTACTGTACAAAGCCTTTATATTTAGATGAGATACTTAACTGAAAGAAGTATATATTGTTTTTTATTGTTGTTAAGATAACAGATCTGTATATTTTATTTCAATTCAGAGAAATATTAACCACTATTACACCTACTTACTAGTTACTGTAGGTAGTAAAAATAAAAAAGTACCTGATCTCAAATATTTGTAAACTAACTAACTGGACGTGCTCCTATGCCGACTATCTATAAGATCTAACGCATAAAGTTCTGTAAATAAATCAGACTGGTAGTTCCAGACATACAAACGCACAACCGACGTAAATATAGTAAAATACGTAAAATTAGGGTTTCATCATACCTAATTTACTTAAAGGGCATGTTTGATAGGGAATATCACGTATTAACGTAAAGTTAAATATTAAAGCTGGAAGCTGTGTGTGTAGCAACATAAATCATAGAGTGACAGTTTTATTGTAAGTTTATTAAGAAGTGGATTAAAGAGTTTAAAATGAACCTTGTATGACTTTTACTTTTTTGGTACTTACATCTTGGCATAAGTGGTAATAAATAATTTATGTTTTTGAGCCTACAATCGAATCTAAATCACATTTCATCGGAACCATCCGCAAAAGCAATGCGATCTTTAACACGTTCACCGCCTATATTTTTGACCACCTTTCTGGCGCAGTGGTAAACGCTTATAAGTAGGAGGTAAATATGCTCTGGTCTGGTCGCGCAGTAGGCTTACGACAACGGTTAGTTACCACTCTACTGACAAAGCCGTTTAGCGTTCCGATACGATACCGAACAGTGATATGGATTTTATATAATCGCCATACCCGTAACAGTTTACCGCTACAATCCTAGACTGCATCAAATAACACGTGAGTTTGCGTTCCAGGGCTAATTTGTAGTGTATTAGAAAAAAAAATACTTCATGACGTGTTGCCAAGAAGTAAAGCTTTTCGACACAATAAGAAATGATTATAAAAAGATGGGACCTTGGGGACCGGGTGCTCGAGCTCTTTTTAAAGGAGAAGAAAAAAAAGTATTTATTGCACATACAAATATAAAACCAGGTTAACAAAAAAAAACGATAATATACATATGCACAAAGGCGGCCTTATCGCTTGAAGCGATCTCCTCCAGACAACCTTTGATTGAAGAAACATATTAGAGAAAACAGGATAGTGCAATACCTAAATTGTGCTAATTATAAACATTACATTTACAATACATACTAATACTAAATATATATAGTAAAAACATATATATTTATATATATGTCTATATATATCAATATATAAACTTAAATACATATTACTATTTAAACATACACATAAAATACGTAGACATTTTGCTACATACTAGACAAGAATATAGTCTTAAATAAAGATTTATCAAAAGGGGTTAACGAGTCTACCGATTAAAGATGGCAGTTACCTTAACCTAAGAATTTGTTTGGCCATCCAAAGGGGCAATGCTGCCAGCATCTTAGAACTGTGCCTCGCTGCGTTGGTTTCGAAGACGTTTCAGATTTTATTTAGTATTACATAGGTTTTTTAGGTTATTTTTGTTTATTGATAAAATTTTAAAATTCTATTGTATAATGAATTGCACTTACATTAGAATACACTTATTAAACTTACTACACTAGCATAAATACCGTTAAATCGCACCGCCCCCAACCGGTAACAAAGGCTGTACCCGACAATGTCATTTGTGGCATGACCAGCGAAATACTTTTAACAGAAGATCTGAAATGCAAACATCAATAATAATAAAATGTATTTTCATTCCATTTTAACGGCTGATTGGCGCAGTGGGCAGCGACCTTTCTTTCTGAGTCCAAGGCCGTGGGCTCGATTCCTACAACTGGAAAAAGTTTGTGTGATGAACATAAATGTTTTTCAGTGTCTGGGTTTCTATATGTATATAATAAGTATTTATGTATATTATTCATAAACATATTCATCAGACATATTAGTACCCATAACACAAGCTACGCATACTGAGGAGCTAGATGGCGATGTGTGTATTGTCGTATTATATTTATTTAAATAAATAATACGACACGATATATTCAAAATAATTGAAGTTTAATCCACCAGCCATATAAAATTAAACATTTAACAATTAATTCATTTGCAATTATTCAGAACGAGTCAAAAAATGATTTTACAGGATACCATATCATATCCTTTAGGGCTGACGTGACCGATAAGTTTGGAAATTAAGTTTAATAAAACCACATTTTGCGATACGTTTAAAGACTGACTTCAACGTTCGTTGTGGAAACTAAGTTAAATAAAACCACGTTGCTATACGTTCAAATGTTGAAACTGCAGTCCTGAATCTAGTTTAACGAGTAAACTGAGTTAAGCTTGGTTGATCGCGTTTAGTTTCGCCGGTGAAACCGGGCCTTAGTTATAAAATTTTATATTTTTCATTTACAATAATGTTGAAAAATCATCTTTTCTTTATCACGTTATTATTATTACGTTAAAATAAAGTCGCACGCCTTTTCGTCTGTCTGGGCGCGAAAAACAGCACAAAAATCTGACGGATTTTCATACGGTTTTCACTAATGGACAGGGTGATTCTTCCGGAAGGTATTAGTGTATAATATTTTATGGTTGTCTGTAAATTGGCTGAAATATTACGATATCGGAAAAAATCATACCGACTTGGTGACACGAAAGAAACGTAACGATAGGTACATAAAAATAATGTACTACATGTTTAAGGTAATCATCGTAACCTATTTTGTTATAATCAACCTAACCCTTTTTGTTATAATTTGGCAATCAAAACACGGGTTCAATCAAAAGATGGTGACATTCCCATCGTGATTTTAATCCTTAGAGATTTTTCGCATACTAACGAGATAAGTGTTTGAGAGAGTTTCTGGATAGTTTGGATTCACAGTTGGACCCGATAAGTGGAGATAAAAAAATGACTTCTATATTATGCCTCAGATAAAGTTATAATTGTTATTATTAAGACGTATTGAACACTAAATAAGGCTGCAGCAGTCGGACCAAATCGCATCGTAAGGTATAGTTTTACATATGTATGGTTACAAACGCTATTTTGGTTTTAATTATATCCTATCCTATCCTATCATATCCTACTAATCCTACTTAATATTATAAATGTCAATGTATGTTTTTTTGTTACACTTTCACGCAAAAACTACTTTACCGATCATCATGAAACTTTATACACATATTCTTGGAAGTGTTAGAAGTAATATAGGATACTTATTATCCCGACATGAAGCTCGGTTCCTTTGGGAGAGGGGATGAAATTGCTTGACGATTACATCATAACTCCTACAAATTATAACCGTTTTAAATAATTATTTTTGTACTATAGAGGTTATAATATGTGTTTAATTTTGCCCAAACTGTGGTTGGAGATGGAGAACATAACTTCTCAGCGGACAGCAGCAAACCCCTCATTTATGGCTTAGCGATACTGAATAATTTTTTTTTTTTTTAGAACTGCAACTTTAATTCCACATGAAAAACAAAGTTGCGGGCAACAGCTAGTAATCTATACTATCTAGCCCGTACTGAGATGAACGTCCGTACTTTACAATTTTTAACAGATTTTATGAACAGCTTAGACGCTCGGCCAAAATAGATAATGAAATATTCGCGCGAATTAAGTCCGCACCACATCGCCTAAAATTTGTATCGGAAAACAGATTTACCGCGTGAATTTGATACAGAATTGCGAAAAACAAATTGCTTAGCATATTTTCCCCGTGCAGGCAAGCTCTTATATCGGTTTTACTTTTTTAGTAATTTGCGAGTTATACCTACCCGTACTCCTAATAAGTGTCTACGCTACACTATACCGGAACACTAAATCGCTAGGCGACATGTCTCTCTCGGTAGGATGGTAACTAACTGATGCGAAATCAGAAATTTTAAATTCAAAAATTGCCAAACTGGGTATCGCACCCAGCACCTTCCTTTTATAAGTCCACAGCGGTTACTACTGCGCCAGGGAGGTAAGCAAAGCCATCCAAATCCTACAGTTTCCACCCTCTAATATTTAAATACCTCTAATATTAACCTACCCGCAGCGAGCAAGCACAATATTAAAAAATTCCATTAAGTAAATTCTTGATATTTAATAAAGCAACAACCAGCAGCCCTTAAGTTGAGAAGATTTCAAGTCTCAACCACTTCTTATTAAATTATATTTACTAAGATCGCTTCCATTACGTAGTCTACTACTACTGAATGAAGCAATGTAAGTTTTAGTATTAGTATTAGTATTTTAATAGTTTTAGAACCTTTTGTGTCATACTCGCCCGTCTTGGAGTTGGAAGTACTATCGCCATACTTATTTCTGCCTCCAAGCAGCATTTTTCCGGTTAGTTAGCACTCATAAATAAATAAAATAAAATAAAAAATATAAAAATAAAAATAGCCTTTATTTCTAGAAACATGCGAACTTAAATTTAAGTTCATAAAAACATTTACAATACCTTACATTATATTTTTCATATAAAAAATAATTTCCATTAATTTTAATTTGTTGATATCATTATTAGAATAATAAAAAAATATAATTTAGTAGCTATATAATATCAAAATAGATTAAATTATGTCGCGTGTTGCAGATTGCCTATTGGCCAAGGCCTCATATGCATGGCTTAAACCTTCGCCCCCGGTTGATGGACCCTTGGTGGGAATAAGTAGGATCCACTTCACAGGGCATGCGGCCCTGCAGTGTTGCTCGATTTATAAGTAACTAGCGATCCGCCCCGGCTTTGCACGGATGCAACGTGGTAATTTGATTTTGTTTTCGGGAGTTTGAATGTCACGCCCGTCATCCGCCCTGCCCTTGCTTTTTAATTCTCTGATAATTATTCCTCTTACATATTCCCATTGATAATATTAATAAATAAATAAATATACTAGGACAATACACACATCGCCATCTAGCCCCAAAGTAAGCGTAGCTTGTGTTATGGGTACTAAAATGACTGATGAATAATTCTATGAATAATATATATAAATAATTATAAAATACAGATTAACATCCAGACACAGAAAAACAATCCAATACAACATGATGTAAAGGACCATTTTGATCCACATGAAATGCACAACGTATATATCTAATGTTAGATGTATTTTATTTAATAAGGATATTGTATTTTTTAAAATAGTTTTGTAAACAAACCCTAATTACTTGGGTTTTCCTTTGGAGATAAACATACTTATACAAACGCGGAGTTTATTCTGAGCCTATTTATGTGTACATTATTTTGGTCTATCTTTTAGGGTTCAGCCTGCGTTTGCGCAATAAAACTTTTTTATTTACGACATCCCAGTAGAAACCTCTAGAATTATCTGCATTTCTCTTCTCTCATTTTATGCATGTTATACATGTATATTAATCTTCCTCTTTAAAAAACTCTATCTGTTAAAAAAACTGCATCAGAATCCATTGCGCATCATGATACTATAGAAGCATATATACTATGAAGTGATAGGCATAGTGATGTTCATGTTTTTTTATGGATTTCCTGTTTGGCCCGTCCTTTATTACTAAAAAAATATTTTAGGGGTCCGTAAATAAAGGATGCCAATGGGACCTCATTAGCATCCACTGTCCACCTGCCAGCCCGACCCGTCTGTCTGTCAGCGGGCTGTATCCCAATGAACCGTACTAGGTAGAGAGTTGGAAGTTATAATCAATATGTATTTCTATTGTCTTAACTTTTATATCTTGTTACTCTAACGACTAACATAAATAGTACTTGGCCAGTTTGGTGGACTACGGCCTAAACCCGTCTCATACTGAGAGAAAACCCGTGCCCGATAATAATGGGTTGGTAATGATATGATGACGGATAATAAATTGCGTCGCGTGGAAGCAATAATAATGCAATAGAATTAAACTAATTGTGTAGGCACAGAATTAAGAACATACAGAAACCGTGTACTCGACTCATACTCAAGCATCGAAAACCACCCAACTTTAGTAGTGTTTCTCGAACAGGTGGTTAGTCACATAATTCCATTTTGCAGTAGAGAAAATTATTTTAAGAATTTGTAAGATGAGCGTGGACTGTTTTTGGGCACAATGCTGTGCATGTAATAATGACTGAATGAGGGTTCTGAATGTTCTTAACTCTGTGTGTGTAGGTATAGTCTGAATTTACAAGATTTACCTGAAAACTATGTCTTCGTAGAATCTTAGCATTGCGATATCTGCGACTAGGGTAAAAGGATCAAAGTTTTCATTAATTAATATGATTAGAACTGTCAGCAGCGAAGTGCCGCGGTCACAGTAGCTTTCGCCTGCAACCACTCGCAGCTCCTGGATAGGTACACTGAAATAGTTTGAATAATTCTCAGTTGGCACTACCAACTTAGCCGTGTTTGAATTTCAGACGAAGAATTTAGTTGATTTGTGAGTTATTCGCTTTGATTATTCGCTTTAAGAACGTGACATGGACGCATTCAGTTTGTGAGGTTACAATTTAAAATGTTTTTTATTAGCAGATACGTTTAGCCTTACGTACTATTTGTATAAAAAAATACATAAGAATAACGTACGTAAGTAAAAAAACGTACTCATAATTGTCCTTACAGGTTACTTCGACATTTTCAGCTTTCGATAAAATTTTACTGAATACTGTAAAACGGATAACTCTTTAGTCAGAAATATATAGAATATATGTGAAGAACAAGACTACTAGACTTTTTAATAGCTTAAGTTCTATTAACCTCATTTAGTAGCACCCTTAAATACTTACCCAAACGTCGGTATCGTCTATCGACAGTAACGTCTGGCCACAATCACACCTAATGTTAAGTAATAAAGTCGCCTGAAATCACTACGTGCGAGGCATGCTTGCCTAAAAGATACCCACTGTTCTTTTTTATTCCACTACAAGTCGACCCTTAACTGCAATCTCACCTGGTGGTAAGTTATTTTGCAGCGGTAGCGGGCTAACCTGTTAGGGAATATGGCAGTTATTCTTCTTCTTAGGGTGCCGTCTCCTTACGAAGGTTGGCAATCATTAGGGCTATCTCTACCTTGGACACTCTGCTCTAAATAATGATTTGGTGCCCTTTCCAAAGCATTGTCGTATCGTTTTTTAGCCATGATATTCTTCTTCGGCCAGGCCTTCTTCTGCCTGCCACTTTACCTTGTACGATAAGCTGAAGAAGTTTTTGGTCTTCCGCATCACATGACCAAAATATTCTAATTTTCTTTTTATAATTGTTAAGAGTACCTCTGGAACCTTACCCATTCTCTGCAATACAGTGCTATTCCATACACGATCTGTCCAAGATATTCTTAACATACGTCTGTACACCCACATCTCGAACGCTTCGAGTTTCCTGGACATGGCAGTTATATTTAACCCTAATCAGTTTTTACGCCACATCGAAGCAGAACGCTAAATCGTTTAGCGGTACGTCTTTGTCGGTAGGGTGGTAACCAGCCATAGCTAAAACCTCCCACCAGACCAGACCAAAGAAAATTCAGAAATTACAAATTCCTCAATTACCTCTGAAAAATTATAGTTCGGAGAAATAACATATCGGCATAACCATCTCAGAGGCTTAGAAGCTAGGAAACAAAGCACTCCGTAAGAGTCAATGGGATATCGACCACGTAACGGAGCAGATCCTTAGGTTCTATGCCCTGCTGCACAATGATAAAAAGGTGAGGGAGTAACTAGGTCAAATAGTTCTTAAGCCCGCTCTTTAAAATAGATAAATCTTTAAGAAAACCTATAGACTGGAAATTTTGCGATAGTGTTCCAAACTTTTAAGTTAATTACATATTAATAGTAAATTGTCTGTTTAAGCATATGCAATAAGAACTCGAATGTTTACAAGGTAAGTCGGAAATTAAAAACTAATAGTCGACTCAGAGGAAAGATTAGTTACAAATAATAGTGTCCTTATAAAAGTAACCTAAAAAATTAACTCCCTAATTTGTAATGGTACTTGTTAACCTAACATTTGCTCGTTTTGCTCGTGTTTGTGTGTGCGTATGAATGTGTGTACCTACTATGTGTGCATAATTGTTTTCATATCGTGTAGAACTAAAACCTTTTTTTTCTCTCTAACCCGTGACCCTATTTGACCTTTAATGTTAACCCAGCTAATGTCGTTGCGTATTAATTACATTTTTGTGAAATTGGCTTAGTGCCCCTTTTATTCTCCCTATTGCACAACTACAAAACTGCTAACAAAAAGCGGGTTTAATGCAAATTCCCTTTTTAATTATCCTAGTATAAGCAATTAAAAATCCCTCAGTGCCTGAAGACCAAAGTCTTCGAACAGTGCGTGTTGCCAGTGCTCACTTACGGATCTGAGACGTGGTCGCTAACTATGGGACTCATAAGAAGGCTCAGCGGGCGATGGAAAGAGCTATGTTAAGAGTATCTCTACGTGATCAAATCAGAAAGAGGAGATCCGTAGCAGAACCAGATTCACCGACATAGCTCAACGAGTCGCGAAGCTGAAGTGGCAATGGGCCGGGCACATAGCTCGGAGAACCGATTGACGTTGGGGTTCCAAGGTAAGGAGTGGCAACCCCGCGCCGGTAAGCGCAGCGTTGGTCGACCCCCAACCAGGTGGACAGACGACATCAAACGAGTGGCGGGGAGCCACTGGATACAAGCGGCCCAGAATCGTGGAGTTTGGAACGCCCTAAGAAAGACCTATGTCCAGCAGTGATGAAGCAAATAATGCACCTATATTTTTAGTTATACTAAATTCTCATAGTGTAATTTTTGCTCTATATAATATCGAAATCTTATTATTCCAGCTTTACGCTGAATCCACGCACAGTTTACGTTTTACGACACCAGAGAGACTTGTTTTAACGAAGCAGGAAGTACCTAAATAACTACCGTTTGTTCTGCCCTCACGGCAACCGTCCACGTATAACTTGAGTGGGTACCTTCAAGGCAAGGATGAATAAACATTTTCTAGGACCAGTACTAAACTAACCTCCAAGCTTAACTCTATCTTTTCTAACATGTCTTTTTATGGAAAAAATCTTTCATTATTTTTTTTTGTAAAGTATGTTTTAAAAATGAAAAGAAAAATAAATGTTTTAAAAAAATAAAACGAACAAAATAAAAAGGGATATTCATTATAATTTTTTTTTTTTTTTTTAATATTTTTTTAAAGATATTTAAACTGAAATGTAATTGAAAGTTTGGTTACATAATAAGGCATGTAAGAAAATAAGGAATTTAGACTTCAATATTACTTTCTATCAGGCATGACTATCGTCCAGCGAAAGACTATTTAATATTTTTAAAACCTTCGTGAAAGCATAAACGTCAACAAAGCTGCCAATTATCCAAATGAATAAGCCGAACGTTACAAAAACAATTTTATTTTTCGTCACAAAAATTTTCAAACTTGTACACGTAGTTTGGTAGCACAATGCTCGCGCTCACTATGCAAACAAAGGGATTAACTCACTGTATGATGGGATGCGCCACCGTCAAAACTAAGTTCTTTGTGATCAGAGTACCAGTCAAATAATGGCCGCTGTTTCTTCGTATGCTCACAATGTAAGGATGCTCTCTTATATTCACGCGAGTTCCTCTAAAAATCTGGTATTTAAAATAAAACGTCTTATTAAAGCGCTCGTAAAGAGGAAAACCCTAAATGCTATTTGACTTATTTTTGTTTAGTTCACTAGGACATATTAGCCTTTGACTGCAATCCCACCTGGTAAAAATAAGGACATATAATAGCGAGCCATCGAAGAAAATTACTTTAGAAATGAAATCTTTTTCCTTTCCAGATATTGTAAACAATTCCAATTACTAACAAGGCGTAGGGAATAGCAAAAAGAATTTTGTCCTCTCCATCGCTCGAGGTTTAACCCTTAGTACAAAATTTCAAACCTCGTAAGGTTTTGAAGTACCTAGTTTGTTTTGTGGTTCCGAGAAATGGAAACCTTTCTAGAATCACTGTATTGTCTAAATTCCGGTCTGTTCATCCGTCCATCCATCCGCTTTTCATCACTTTTGCGTCCGGCGACGGGCTTGAGGTTAAAAGTTCAAACTAATGCCGAATAATTTAGTCAATGGCTCCTTACTGTTGTGAACAAGCGCCTTTAGAGGTCCCCAACCATTTTGGTCTCTTATGCCCGTATACACTAACAACAACCAAGTCAATGCCTAAATAAGTTATGGACGCCTAATCAAAAAGATTCCTAGGCATACATTGACCTTTCTCCAATCGATTTTCATTAGGCAACTCAAGTTAGATTATATAATCTAACTTGAGTCTATGGTTCTTGACACAAGTGGGGGCATTTTGTGTTTGTATTATCATATTTTTCATATTTCGTATGTAATTTAGGGTAATAAAATAATCGAATTTATATTTCTTTAATTTGTAATGCTTCTCGAGAGTTAGGGCCATTACAAAATTTGAGACACCGTTCCTAACCCAAATTTTTACTATCATTTGGGTTAGGAACGGTGTCTCAAATTTTGTATGTGTGTGTAAAAAATATTTGAAAAAAAAGTGGGGGTAATAAGGATCTGATCCATATCTACTCAGTACTAGCTTTCAGTTCTTCTTTTCAGCCCCTTTGGGTTGATATGGCCTATACCTTAAAGAGGGGTCTAAGAAAACCCTAGGGTATCTACGCTGTAGTTAAACGCAAAAGTATTAGGTATACATACGTTTCGATTTGATAACCTCCTTTTTTTAAACACGGTTAAAATAAACACGAAGTCATATATAAAAATTAATTGTTTATTAATAATTCGTTACGTTGGTATTTATATATTAATATTGGTGTGTATGTATTAATGGAATTGCAAATTCACATAAAATAGTCGAACAAAATATATAGAACCTTTATTTATTGGTGAATTCCCACTTGGTGATCATGCAGTCTAAGAGTGGGCTAACCTGTTAGGGAGTATCGCAGTTATAATAAACTGTGAGTACAGTACTGGAATGCTTAATTGTTCAGCGGCAAGTCTTTGTCAGTCGTGTGGTTCTCAACCATGGCCGAAGCCAGTGTAGCCTAGTAAACTGCACAACGAGTTTCTGTCTACTTCTAATATTCATATTGGTACAATCCATTTTTTTGTTAAACTGTGTCATATTTTTATGTACATAAACACAATTATCAAATACTATGGACTGACTATGCCCCGTCATTATTTTAACTTATTTAATTAGACTTCTTGGACCCACTTTGTATATTGCACGAGCAGCCATTTGGAGAGGCCAAATCAATAGTATTATGATAACCGTTATATATATTTACTAACTAAATTATATTTATAGGTTTCTCTTTGCGGTACGGAGCTCTCACTGCACGAGTCTCAATCGCACTTAGCTAGTATCTGTTTTTCTATAAAGGTTTACCGGCAAAGAGGTACGCTTGTGTAAGGTTTCTGAGCCCACAGAATTAAGAACGTACGGAAGCGTCATTTAGTCATTATTGCATGCAGTGCATTGTGTCCAAAAATAGTGAAAACGCCCTGCGTAAGTCTCTATTAACACCCGCGGAAAGCTGCTCCCTTACAATCTTTTCCCATTTTCCCCGTTTTACATTAGAGGTAAAATAATTACTGTCAACTGCTAAATGAAATGAAGTGATTAACAGCCCGTTTGAGAACAGCACGTTTGATTAACAGCACGACTGATATTGATGCTTCAATATCAGTCGTGTACCTAAATGGTTTCTGTCTGTTCTTTATTCTGTGCCAGAACCTCATAAACGAAAAAGGAATTCCTAAAAGATCACTTTGTTGCTTGTCAGTCTATTGTGCTATACAGTGGTATTTTCTTGCAAACCAAGGAGCAGTTCTACCTTAGATACTAACTTTTCATACACTTTTAGGGTTGAAAGAACGCACAAGCAATTTTATTTAAAGAAATATATTTATGTAGGTAGGTACCTATTTAAAAGTACTTACTTAACGCCAAAAGTACGAGACTTTCATACAAAGTTTCAACCCCCTTGCTTTTATGGAATACTCCGGTTATTACGTAACCGGAGTAGTCCATAAAGGCAACCTGATAAAAACCTACGGTTTAATTATTTTTATTTTTGATTGGTCTAATTATTTTATTTATATTTATTTATTAATAGGTAGCCAGCGTTATACACAATGTCATCAATCTATTATTAACATATTGATAATATTATAAATTTTACATTGTATACCCCACTCACAGGCTAACTCTGCACGCATTACGAAATTTAGACATTTTTCAACAATATAAAGAGAATAATAATTAAGAAATAAAATGAAAAAAAAAGATACTCAAAACTATAATAAAAATCAAAATATGTCGTCAAATCTTCCCTCCCAAAATAGCCTATATATTTCCTGTTACCTACCTTATTGTGACATTCCCGTGAAAGTTGGTTAACCTGAACTGAATTAGTCTTTAGACGGAGTCGTGTCAACTCCAGCTATACTACTTATATTGACATGAATACCAACACTAGGACAGGACTTACACTGGAATTCCTTTTTTGATTTGTCAAATTAATGTTACTCCATCTACACTACTTTTATTAATATTAAAACTTATACTAGGGGTACTGAGCAGAGGGTTCGTACTTTTCGATAAAAAGATTATAAAATACGAGCATTTCAAAGCACCGTTCAAGCGTGAATCACTTGGCTGCACAAATGCACATGTATGCAAATTACAAATAATTGGTCGCAGTCGCAGGTACCCGCTGGACCCAAGCGGCAAAAAACTGTGGAATTTGAAACTCCCTACAAAAGACCTATGTCCAACAGTGGACGTTTATCTGTTGATATGATGATGATGAGTTAGTAGAAGTTTGAATCTTTTAACTGTCGACCTCTCTAGCTCAATAGTGAGTGCTAAGTGCAATAGTAAGTCTAATAATAGGGATTTGCTCTTTCCGAACACTGGCAGGGGCACTTTGGGGAATTCATTATTAATATATTATCCATTAATCTAGGAAGCGACAAAGACGTGCCGAAGGTGATCCGCGTAGAAACTGTTTATAGGTGTGGGTTAAACATGACTGCCATATCTACTAGAATATCTCTAACAAGTTGCCCGTTACAGTTTTAGACTGCATCATCACTTGACGCCTACCCTGGTCACAAACATTCTATCTAATGCACAGCTGTAAATAACAATTCAGTTTCATTTAAGACGTCTAACAGCAGAAATGTTACTTAATTTTTAAAATTGACTATCAGGTTTACTTCACATATCCTATAACAGTATACTGCCACAAGGCCTCTCCAAGCAGGAGTTTCCAAAATTCAAAATTCATTTATTGCAAGTAGGCCTAATATAAGCACTTTTGAAACGTCAAGTCTGTCTGTATGTAGTGACTCTACCACCGGTTCGGAAGGCAGACTCTACCGAGAAGAAGCCGGCAAGAAACTCAGCAGTTGCTCTTTTGTATCAACAATTTACATTTTACATTTTAAAATTCATTTTTCTATCTTGTGAGAGATGAAAGCGGAGCCGGATGCTTCCAAGCAACCTTGTCATTAAGAAATTTATCAATTGTATAATAACCGCGATGTAATAAATGTGTTTTAACACATTCTTTAAACTTATGCATTGGTAGGTCCAAAATTACCTCAGGAATCATATTATAAAAGCGTATTCTCAATGACTTATGCACCTTTCGCAGACCATATGCAGATATCACTAATTTATGACTAATTTATGATGTTTGCCCAGCATGCTGAGCAAACATCATAAATTAGATGCCATGCTACCATGCTGAGCAAATAGGTTGTTCATCGCAGTAGATGCTAGTAGTATATTGAGGAGGAATGGAGACAATTGTATTCTGATCTTCGGTCACCACAGGGCATAACAATTAACTTACTTCACTCATTTCGTCAGAGTGAACCTAGTCCCTAAGTAAAACAGAGATTTTTTTTTAAAATTAATTTCCAAATTCTTTAAAAGTAAATGAATTTCACAAGCCATAGATGCTTACTTATTCTTGCCATATTTTATTATACAACTGACCATTAAATAGTATTGGCTCCAGCTCTTATACTCTAGCTACTATTACCTACTTTGCCTGCAGCAATCTACTAATGCAATGTAGTACTAGGCCACCACTCCTTAATACCAAGGCTAAGTAGATTGTGCAGGATTTTAGCGCGGAAGGTGAGTGTATCGGTTTGTGTAATAATAAACTGAAAATATTAAAGGCTAAACGTAAATATCATTCCGAAGGAAAGATGTTGGCTGTTACTACTAGCTTATCTTTTTATTTAATTTATTTATAAATAGTAATAATAAAAAAAATTGCATTATGTGAGTATAATTACCTAATAACATTTTTTTCAGTGTAGAAAGATAATATATAAAGATCATATACTTCGTATTCCTTTTTATATAGAAGCAAGAAAAGTACCAGTACTTCTCTATATTTTACTTGGCACCGACTTAAAAATGTTGTAAAAAGCAAGAAATAGATATACTATTTCTTGCTTTTTAGTTTAATTACAGGTCAGTTTTTTTTTGCTTTTTCGCGCTTTTTGGTAGGTACGTTTGAAATCATATACAATTATTAAAAGCCGAATGTTAACTGCTCCGGCTGTTAATAGAATATTGCTTTTCTCGAAGCCGTCGCGTTAATGCTTGAGGAGTTCTCCCGGTACTTACACCATAATTGAAATAAATTTCTACTTTATAGCAGAATTGAAACGCAACCTGTGTAATACTTATTATTTTGTAATACCGGTGGCCATTCGTAGTCTACATCGTCATTTTTAATTGACCAGGTGGTGCTTTTCGATAGCGAATGCCCAAACATTAAAAAAATACTCAAATCGCTATGGTGTCGTTGTAATATTTGAAGAGTTTCCTCAATTTTGACTTGATTAAAATGGGACCAGGCGGGATGTATACCGCCTCATACAAAAAAATAAATTCAAATGGCTTTATAAATGACAGAGTTCTGTGCTAACAAACATAAAAAAAACATTCTAAAAAAATATACAAGCGAATAATGAGCAAAGATTGTCATTATGTAGACATGCCACACTTTGGCTCGTGCCCATTATTCAAAGGCTGAGAATAACATTTCTTCATAATAATATCTTTTCAATAAAATGTTTATGGTCTGAAAATTTAATAGCCAATTATTACGTTCGCTATGCCAAATTATGGAAAAATAAAAATATTACCTTTCGGTTCAACAGAGGAATATCACCAGTCAAAGGGTATCCTGTGACTTCAAACAGCGACTCGTTAGAGCAGTCTATAAGCGGATTCGCCCACTTAGCATCTTCGCAGAAACATTTTGCACCACATAATACTGTAAACGAGTATTTCCTCACTTTATATGAGCAACGTGCCAACTAAGCTCACTTCAAAGGATATTATTACCTGCTATTTACAAAAAAATGTACTTACAAAAGTATAAATATCTTAAAATTATTATATTATTTGATTCTTGATTTACATACATTTTGCATGACATTAAAACAACTCTATGCGGTCTTGATCAGAAAAACAAGCATAAAGTTTCTGAGATAAACTATTTATTGTACAAACAACTGAATTTAAACGCAATTTTTCAAAAAAAGAAAATTGTGTGTATTCGCATAACATAATTGATGCAATCGATTCATAACGATCAATTGTAAACTGTTACGTTGGTTTAGTGATTAGCTATTTCAACGATCACGAAATGAAATCCTGTATTAGATTTTTGGGTCGGGACAAACATTCAATTTCCGGGTCGTTTTCTGTGCTTAGTAATTCTCACCTGGAAAACTTGCCTGAAAGAGAACTTAATGACGACGCTTCAGCCCAGGTTATCATTTGCCGTCACCAATCGGCCTAGGAATAGCGTGGCGTCAATTCCAGTCCCGTCCGGCCTTGTGCGTTCCGAAACGATCCGACTCCGGTCCCATAGAATTTGTATTCGGGTTATGAAACTTTGTGTCTCATTGCTTTTCGTCATAATATACGAGCCGAACTCGTGTGGGAAAAGCTGTTTACTTGTAAATCATTTGTCTAGTCTGGTGAGAAGCTTCGGCCATTGCTAGTTGCCATCCAAGATGCAGTGTAGAAACTGATTAACGATGTCAGATGACCTACCTGATATGTGGAAAACCATCACCTACAAACATACCAACCCTTCCTAGGGTTCCCGTCCTTAGTAAGGTGCCAACCAGTGGCGTGCACTTCATAGATGCACAAAAGCACTGCCTACTCTAGAAATTATATATTACTGGTATAAGAGCAGGATTTTAACCGTTTTATGCAATTTTCCTGCTGTATGCATACCCTGGTAAGAAACCCGGTGCACGCCACTGGTGCCAACCTATGTCCATCAACAGGTGGAGTACCTAGTTGTTAAGCTTTTGTCTGTGATTACACTGGCAACTACGCTGTTTAGACCGACACAGCAATGCTCTTTGGCTGAAATAAGCATGGCGGTATTACTTCACAAGAACGAGCTAAAAAAAAGCGAGCTTTTGTCACAAAAAGCCCTTCTGCTCCTAGATTAAAAGCTGCCGGGTGTCGTATAAGCCGACTATGGGAATATAACGGGGAACGGGAAGCGGCTTCCTCCGTGCTACTACTACCATATACTACAATTACCAACCCATCTGCTTACTTTTAAAGAATTTGGAAAAAAAACCCTCCTGGACTAAGGCACAGATAGTTGAACCTAGTTCTCGCTGACTAAATGATTGAAGTAAGTAAAGTGTTATGCCGTGTGGTCAGTGGCGTGCAAAAGGTTTTTGACCAGGGTATGCATAATGAATGAATGAATGGATGAATGAATACACTTTTATTGTGCACCAAAGAAAAAAAGTAGTTACAGAAATATAAACACATAGCAAGAGTGTAAAATTTGGTGGCCTTATCGCTACATAGCGATTTCTTCCAGGCAACCAATGGCGTAAAAGGAAAAAACATAGAAAAGAGGTAGATGGTGCAATAAATGAGCATGATGCTCATTTATTGCACCATCTAAAGAAGGAAGACGCCATAAAATAGAAGCATCCTTCGCATTTATGTTTTACAAAAATTTTAGGGTAGGCATTGCATCTGTGCCTGTATGAAGTGCACGCCACTGCGTGTGGTGTTGGAAGACCAGAATACAGTAGTCTCCATTCCTCCTCTTCCCGCGGGAGTCGTACGTTTCCACTAAGGGAATATACTACTAGCATCTACTGCGATCAACAACCTATTGGCTCAACATGGTGAATATAAGCAACCACCCATATTCACCATGCTTAGCAAACTCCACTTTGGAGAGGCCACTTTCCAGCGTGGTGATTATGAGCAAACCCGGGTTTGCCCATAATCACCACAGAGAGGACAGCAGTGGATATAGGCTATGAAAGATAATATTATTGACCTTTTAATTCCAGTACTATCTTTTTAACTATAAAGCTTACACCATGTTCTTCCTTCGAGATAAATAACAACAACCTCATTTAATAAACAGAGTTGATTAAATTGAGGTATTTGAAACTCGCTAGCCCGTGCGTGAAAGTCTTTTCACGTTTGTTGAAGTATTTCACATTATCCATGAAACATCATCCATGAAACATTTCCAAAAATAATCATACCTGTAAAATGAACTTTGATAATATAATGCACTAAAGCTCAGCGTAACAGCTAACAATGTGCTTTGTTCATTCTATGAGTGAACAAAATTTTCCCGCCATAATGTTAATGTTCAGAACTATTCATGTGGTTGGTATTTTGGTAATTTATGCTTGTTATTTAAATATTATTTTGTGTACACACTAACCCCTCTTCTTAACCTACCAATGTGCTTTGGTAGGTCCCGGTAGAGATCGATTTTAAGCGATAAGGCCGCCTATAGTAGCTAGAGAAGAAGGGTGGTGGTGGGCAGTGTGCAAGAGTGGTTACAAGTTGCCGGTTCCGGGTTCATTTCCCGATAGCCGCAATTCGGGTTATGGTTAGGTTATGCTATGTCTCCGTTATTTAGTCTAAAGTTAATTTGGACATATAAACAAAGAATTGGGTAGCATCTATTATTGAATTATAATTTTAACGAATGAAAAGATACACGAAAAAAAAAAAGTCAAAATAGAGTATGCAAAGCCGACTGGCTTTGACAGGCTGACAAGCCTGCTTTGGAATAGCGAAATATGGCTACCTAAGCTCTCCTAATAATTACCCCGCGATTTCAAAAATCAGAAATAAATGCGTGCGAAGTCGCGCGTAGCACACATGCTACAACACATAGCGGAAGTAGGAAACCTAAACCGAGTAAATTTGATTCGTTTCGATCTTAGAGACACAAATATGTAGGTACATACATACGTTTTATCGTAATCATTATGTACTAACGCTCGATTTTATAACATGCCTCTTTGTTGTTGTACATATCAGCAGTACCTCCTAGGTTCCTTACGAACAGCTTATCAGCAATATCGATCTTGGCAATATTTTGTAAAGATAAACAATTGTGGAGACAGTCATAGGATACTTTTAAGCGCAGCACACCAAACTGATCACTCGGAACTCAAAAGTAATTGAAAAAACCTGGACAAATCCACAGGCGACATTTAGTTAGTTAATTATAATATATTAGGTTGGGGAAAAAGTTTCTTCGCTTTTTTTAAGAAAATTCAAATCATTTTTTAGTTAACTAGAAACTTTCGTTCGATAACTTTTTGCCATCTTGTAGGTAGGGACATAATCCCATTGCTATAGAAGTTTTGGGGCTTCCGATCAAAAAACCGCGACAAGTAGTTTTGGCAGTCCTCTCGTAATGTTACCTGACACTGCCTAAATCATTCTGAAGAGACCGAAACAGGTGGAAATCTGAAGGTGCAAGGTCAGGATGGCGGAAATACGGCGCATGCATTAACACCTTCCAGCCAAACTCTCTTAATTTTTGCTGCGTGGCTAAAGATGTGTGAGGTCAAGCGGTATAAAACCACACCCATTCTGTTGATTAATTCCGGCCGCTTTCTCTCAACTTCTTGCTTTAATCTCATCAGTTGTTCGCAGTAGAGTTTAGAATCGATGGTCCTGTCACCTTGTTGCGAGTTAACCCGGGTTAAACAAAAATCCTAAGCCATAATTGGTTCTTCCGTTCGGGAAATAGGATGCCAAACATAAAACACCCGTTGTTTTTGCGTCTGCGTTTAATAAACAAAGATTTCCACGATTAGGTACAGATGTTCTATTCAAACAAGTTTAATTCCTTTCGCTTGTCTAAAATAAAAAGAAAGAGTAAAACACTGTTACGGAAAACTATTCTTATTGCATTCGTTTCTCTCTTGTTTGTTATATATTTTTAATAAACAGTTTTGAGTGAAATTGTTCGCGGTAAAAAAAGTTTGAAAAATACATACATAATTGCTTCATGCTTGTTCAGACATAAATATACCCAACATTTTGCCATCATCATAACGAAGTAATTTTAAACATGTCTCTTATGTAATAAAATCACAAGTACTTTGTTACTTATATTTCGATCATAGCAATATTTTGCAAAGAAAAATCATCGTGGAAAAACATAGGATACTTAGCCCAGGAGGCAAAACAGATCCCGCGGAGCTAAAAAGAAACTGAAACAAAACTGGACAAATTTACAGACAACATCTTGGTGGTTAATAATAGTACAAACAAATATTTCCACCATTATAGATGTCCAGTCACGTGGAAATTTTGCAATAAAGCTGCAATACAAAGACAGACATTGAGAATCAACAAGTCGCAGAGTAAAGCGAGAAATAATAAATAATAAAAAAAAAAGATATCGTTGATTCCGACAAAGGAAGTCCGGAGTGGTTCGAACAAAAAAAAAATACTCAAAGGTTTGAATCCTGTAGACTGCATTCGACGTTTGAGTATATACCCGTAAAAGAAAATATTTTACAGCACAGAGAGTATCGAGTTTTGTATAAATACAGGTCGCCGCGAACTTCTAGTTCGCTCAAGTGAAGTGTATAAGCTTTCTCAAAAGTGTTATGAATAAGAGTAGGTATGTATACTATGTCGACGCCACCCGCCTCCTATGCCGAGATTACTTACTTTAAGTTTTGAACCCGACTAAAAGTAAACTTTACACTTTGTAAGTGAAAATGATTGAGTGTAAGTATACCTATATCTATCGTTAATTCGTCAATATTGTGATGAAGTTCTTTATCCCATTAATGTCCAACCGATGGGTATATAGGCCTTCTGTCTGATAGGAAAGAGAGGTTAGAGCTTAGACCCGCCATGCTGCTTCAACGCGGCTTGAAAGACTGTAAAGTTTACTGTCAAAAGATAGTAATAATAACGAGCTTTCGAGGCACGTGAACCAACCACCACCAACCGCTACGTAATTTTCCGACAATGCGTATTACTGACCCGAACCGGGAATCAAACTTAGGATGTAGTTATAAACACAAACTCACAAAAATCGAAACTCTACAGGTGCACGAGGCTGAACACCTACACCTTATGTCGAATCCACACAGGACGACTTTTTTTTAAGACGTGTTCCTTGCATATTCTTCAAAGAGGTACACCATGTATGTATAGGCGATGGTTTCAACTTATCATCCCACAGGTGGCACATCTGCTTGGTCCGATAGTTACTACTGTAAAAAAATATCAAATAATCCGCACCGCAAGTTGTCACGTGAATACCAGAATAAAACGGGATTTCTTGCTACATATTATTTTAATTCTAATTAATTTTAGGCCTGTGGGACAGGGGATTAAAATTGTTAGGGTTCGGAAAAAAGCCGAAACCATATAGAACCGCCACTATCTTGTCTAAGAGACCTCTACAAGTTCGGAATTAGAACTTAAACCGAATAGTAAAGTAAAAGGTTTCATATTATAACTGTGAAAATTTCAAGTTTTTAGTTAAACGCAATAAAACCTTAGTCATTCAAAATTTATTTTCCTACTAAAACTCTTACGCACTGAATGATTATTTCCAATCATCAAAACCTACCGGTAATCCAAAATCTTGATATTGGGCAAGAAGAAAATCATTTTTCCCCCTTATCTCGGAAGTTTTAAATCAAAAGTTATATAATTAGGTGGATAAATTTATGTAGGAAAATAAAGTAGTAAAATATTACGGGGAACACTATATATATATATATCTCTAAGCAAAGTTACTTGTTATTAACAAGTAACTTTGCTTAGAAATATACAACTTTTTTCGGCTTGCATTCTGGATATACACACAAAGCCGCAGGTAATAGTTAGTAACTATTACAACTTTGTCACTAACAAAACAGAAGCATAGAACTTCTCAAAGGTGAGTGCGTTAAACTTAGATATATTCTGCATAAGTTGTAATATACTTAAATTGACACGTGACGCGGCATACTAGATATTGCAAACAATTTAACTTTATCTAGAGATCAGGCCGAATTCCAATACCTATATTATAATCCATGTAACTTCGATAGTTAGTAAGGTTTCGCTTACTAATTATATCGACTAGAATTAAACATGCTCACGAACATTCTAGTTTTGCCGTGACGTCATACAATGTACTCATAGTGGTTAATAATAAACCCAGTACTTATTAATGAACAAATAAACTCTACGGTCTCATGTTTAAGTAAAGTAGTCTCGCGACCCTCAAGTTTTAAGTATAGATCGAAAAGTTTAAGTGAAACAGATTATGCGCATGGCCAAGGGCAGCCCGTAGTACGTAGATCTCCACTGAGACCTCAATATCCCACCATAGCTAATATTAAAACATTATCAAAGTCCTACTAAGAAAAAGCACCAACACCACACCAACCTCCGATCTCCGACCTCCTTCCGACCCCAACGTCGATCTCATGCGGAGACGAGCGAAAACGTACTTGACGACCCAGACGATCAAATTACTACAGACAATGTGTCGTAACAACACACCCACACACAGCATACGCAGCGTACTGACGTCATCCGGACGTGGACCCTTACAACGGTCACGGGGGCGTTCGGACGAAACCACAATTAGTCTAAAAGTCCACCATGTAAGATTAACGTCGAGCCGACCCGAGGTCCGTGTCCTCGAAGGAGGCAACCTCGGGTCGACGTACCCCACTTCCCCCCCGATGTCGTCGAGCACTGGGGCTTAGCTTTTGCGCTCGCCTGTCTCCCCCGTTGACGCAGTAGCAACCCCTCAGGTGGTTAAAGGCAAGTGTCCTTCCGATAATAGAATATAATAGAAATAGTACTATGTTGGTCAACATAAGCTATGTAAGATTTGTAACGTTTCGGCCGTCATACAGTTTCGCGGCCCGAATTTCGCTGCAGGACACACCACGGTGTGGCGTGCGGACTGATCGACCTGAGGCCTGAGGTTCGGCCTCACACGAGCCGCCCCCAGGCCGACAATCCATTCGCTTCTTCGAGCCATAGAGTTCGAACAATTCCTGGCACAGCCTCATCTCCAGACTTGCTACTTGCTACAAGCGCGTGACGCTGCTAAAATCATATCCGAAAAAAAAGGCTGCGTTATACCAAAACATGAAGTGAACTGTGGATCTTCCTTAGTATCTATATATAATTGGCAAAGGAATAAATATGTCGCAGGGTTATTACAATAAGGTTTAATTTGGTAATGATACCTATTTCATGTGTGTAACTAGCTCAGATGATTGCAGATTGCGTATTATTATCTATTATCCTAAGTTAGTTGAATATAAGTAATTTACAAGAAAATAAAGAAATTAAGAAACAAAAAAGTAAATTGAGCCCATATCTCTAAGCAGCAGGTGGCATAATTCTGTTTTTACTATGATAGCCTAGTTCTTGAGGAATATACATAAAGATTCAAGTATCAGCAGTTATACGCGGATTGGCAATCGTGCCAGAAGCAGAAAAGAAAAAAAATTTACCCACGAACTTGTCTTACTTTATATCGTGGTTCTATATGAAACCAGATAATTTTATCTAGGATTTCGTTTTTGATATATTTTCCGTTTAATTAAAATATATCGATAGTTGGTTAATTATTGTAGGATTTTTTTACCACCCAAACTTAAATTTAATATTACGGCTTTCGCAGTGGCATTTAGTTAAAAACATTATATGTATGTACTATGTACTTTACCTCTACCCATTATGTTTAGAGCAATTTTAAATCAATAACCTCCAATAATCTACAGGTCTGGTGCTATTTATACCTATTTGGCAAAATAAAGTAAGACTGTAGGCGCCGCGTTGGCGCACGACAATGAAAGGCTTTGAACTACCGTCGATGTTTTCTATAGATTCATGGAGGTAAGAATATAACTATACGACATAGATGTATACCCGTAGTAGGTATACGTTTATACATATTAACGTATAATAAAGAATCGTTTTCCGAAGGAACATAACACACATATAAATGCAACTATAGCATTTTCGACTAAGTAGAAGCACTTATCACAAGGTTCTGGATTGTTTCATCAGATAATTTGGTTTCTTTGTCTAGAAACTGTCAGAGAGAACGTTAAGCTATCGAAAAACCTAATATATAAAAACTTTTTAAACCACTCAAGCTACGAAGCTTCCGCCGGCGATGCGGTTAAGTGCAAAGATTTACTATGAAATTATCCCGGGACGTTGCAGGATGAAATTGAAAGCACACCAACCTGTAGGTATTAGAGCAGCATGATAGCTGGAAGATCTTAATCCCTTTCCCCTTTATGTATAGAGCAGGCCTGTTCCCTGCATTTATTTGTTGCAAGTTTTTCATGACAAGCATTTGTATTTGGTAACTAAATCAAAAATTAACTAAAAAAGCTATGTATAAACAGCGAGTGCTCCGAGTGTATTCATAACTGCGCGCACACGCTATACGTAATGTAATAAACCAGAACACGATGAACGATTCAAAAAAAGAAAATCCTGTTTTTCACAAAATGCAAATAAGACCTAAATACAATTAAGTATTGGTCTGATCCAAAAAGGAACTTCTCCCAAACTATTTTTAATTACTGCAAAATTTTCATTCGGATGCTCTGGGTGATTAACTGTGTTTGCGATGAAAAGTACATAACAACCTTACTGCCCTTGAACCCATAGGTTATTCTGTATTCATATATATATATATATATATATATATATATAAAGGTTAATGTATCTCAACAACCCGTGGAGCGGTGCATGAAGAGACTCCAGACGCGCTCTAGGGAGGCGGCGGGTATCTATTGGGCTAGCTACCCATCACTACACAAGCCTCTCTACGGCCTGGGAGGGGGGGAATTAAAGCTGTACTGATCCCCTTCTCTTAAGCGCGGGAGCCCTAGCAATCGGTTGGTAGATGTCCGGGGGGTGTACAACGGGTTACCCGGGCGTCTAGCATACCAAACAAGAGGGACATACCGTGGTGGTTTTTAGTTTGGTTATACCCCCTTTGAAGGGGGGCGTCCCACATAACCTCTAAATACCTACCTCCGTCCTGCCCAAGGGTCGGAGGTAGCAATAAAGCTTTACCACCACGCCAAAAAATTAAAAAAAAAGGTATCTCAACAACAAAACCATTCCTAAAAAAATTGCGTACTTAAACAACATGTTGGCCACCGTTAGAGTATCATGTTATACGACATAAATTAAGTAGGGCGATCCAGGATTTTTTTTTCTCATTTAAGTCAGGTCAGGTTGACGTCAAGCGAGCAGTTAGTCGAAAAATTATCCAAAACCAAAACAACAAGTCATTCTTCGGGTATAAAGAAAACGTGTTGTGCTAACCCCACATAACATGGGATAAAGACTAGAAGGAGAGGAGATCTCCTACGCGTGCAAGCTTTAAAGGAGCTACCTCAATGGTGAACGTGCAAAAAGTCACTTTTGTTCACAAGTGAGGCAATTTTTAGAGGAAGACAAAAAGACAAATTATAATAGCATATTTTTATTGTTACACGTGTTACTTATAAAACTATAACAATAATTGATGAATAGGTAAACCGCGCTAAAACTAAATTATAATATAATAACTGACGTATGCAAATAAATAGTACAAAATAAATTTGATAACGAACGCTCAATAATACAAGTATCTTTCATTACGAGAACAATCAGCACACAAAACCACAAGATAGCACCTCCGATCCACTACAGTTATATAGGTTTCTCTATAATAATTACCAGTATTATAAAAAATATACTAATTAGATCATCTATACTAATAGTATAGAGCTGAGGAGATATGCATTTACGATATAAGACATTATCAGCCCGATAAAAAAATTATGACTGTTGCGATACAGATTGCCCTTTTACTTACGTAATTTTAGTGCTTCATAAATGTTTACTTTCCTGAAATAAACGTGATTAAAACTGTAAAACGTGATAATTTCCTGGTAAAAACGAGATTTTACCGTTAAGATTTTTTTTTCGCTTGTTATTGTCGCGGGGAACAGCAAATAATAATAGTTGGAAAATCGAATCGTGCACGCCTCATAAACTCATTCTTTACATACAATTGAGGTTATTTGTAAATAATAATTAACCTACATCTAATTATACCGTGAAAAGTAAGAGGCTTCTATTCCTCAAAATACTGAAGCCTATAAAAAAAAACCAACTCGATAAGTGAGGTATTTCGCTCGTTATCCTGACCACAAGATACGGGATCCGCACATACAGACACACGGACGTCCAAGACAGAACTTTTTTGAACAATTTTTTAGATAGATAGATAGATAGATAGATAAATTCTTTATTGCACACAATTTATAATATAAATTGAAAACATAAATACAAGAAGAATAACAATGCGCAAAGGCGGTCTTATCGCTTTAAGCGATCTCCTCCAGACAACCCTTAATGAAAGAAGAACAGGAGTATGGAAACGGGATAGTGCAATTTTAAAAATATATAACATAAACTACATCTACTATATATAACAATAATACATAAACAGTTAATACAAATACAAATAATACAGAAATAAATACATACACATATAAACATATATACAAATATATATATATATATAAATATAAATATACACAAATACATACAGAGCAAATATATTAGTTTATGACTCCGTAGATAAATAATATTCTTTTAAACGACTTTTGAAGATGCTTAATGATTTAGACTGTCTTATGTCTCTTGGCAATCCATTCCAGAGTATAACCACCTTGACTGTAAAAGAATTTCCATACGCATGCGAGTGACTGGCAGGAACATGCAACCTGTTGTCATCCTTAGCCCTCAAATAGCACTGAACATTGCTACCAAGAAAGTTGAATCTCTCTTTTAAATATGGTGGCGTCTGAGGATAAAATAAAATAGAATATAAAAGACAAAGAGCGTGCAAGTTCCTACGTGATCGAATTGGTAGCCAGTTTAACTGAGAACGATACTCGGACACATGATCAAACTTACGTATACCAAAGATAAACCGTATACATACGTTCTGCAGCCTCTCCAGTTTATCGAGCATGGTCTCTGATAAATCCAAGTAGCAAATATCAGCATTGTCTAAAATAGGTAATAGAAGAGAATTAGCTAAGAGAATTTTAGTTTTTAACGGTAGAAACTTCTTCCACCGTCTCAATTATCCAACAGCGGCAAAAATTTTGCGACTCATTTCAGAAACTTGAGGTACCCAAGACATTGTATTGTCCAAAATTAGCCCAAGGTCTCTGACTGCACTATTCCAAGGTATAACAGTACCTTCAAATAGAACAGGTGGTAACCTGTTATATGATAGAGAGGAAAGGAAATAAGAGCTGCCTATTATAGTTACTTGAGATTTACTTGGATTTACTTGGAGACCAAATGACCGACACCAAGCCGCAATTTTATTTAAATCAGTATTAATATTATCAATGGCAACGGCAAGATTATCAATAGCCGCCGACAATTTTTAATTAGTTTAAATAATAAAAAGAGATTTAAAAATATCATGAGTGTCAAAAATAGTGTTTTTTCTAAACATTTGTCTATTTATATTCACTTATAAAAGCAATAAAGAATAAAAAGTGACATTTCAAGTTGGAGAATCACTCGGTGTGCGGTAAACTGACAGTAATACCCACCTCAACGCTTCGCTATGAGGCGTGCAATTACTGATAACCCATTATGGGCTAGTATTAAAGTTCAGAGTCACTAAATGGGCGATGAAGAGAGCTTTGCTCGCTTTATATCTACGTGATCAAATCACAAATGAGATGATCGGTATGAGAACCTAAGTAACCGACAAAGGCCGGTGGTTAGGGTCTAAATTGACAATTGACGGGGGATACTTGTCTTCTGCTTGAGTGGCGACCCCGCCCCGGAAAACACTTGTTGGTTGACCTCCCACTAAGACGATGACATCAAAATATAAGTTGCTAAACACATAGTTTAAGCTTCTCAAGCAGTGGACGTCTATCGGTTCAGAAGATGGAGATGATGATACCTACTTCCCCCCCCAAGTAAGCGCAATGCTTTTATAAGACTACAATAATTTGGACTGAAGGATGGGATTCGAAGCTGCGTGTTTTTTGAAACATCTAGTGTAAACTTGTCTATAAACCAATTTTATTGTGATACAACAACACTCAATTAAAATAATTTAGTACTAATAAGAAACTTAAAAGAATTTTAAGTTCATATCTTATTATGTTCCTCTATCACAAGAATAACTCAGCAAATTATTGGCGAGATAAGAAATGGTTAATTACTATTTATCGTTTGTAGGTATACAATATTGCAAAAGCAATTAATTTACCAGAAACTCGGCATACAATTTATTTTGACTATCAATAATTGGGCGTTTTACCCTTCATAAAAGCAGTATGCAATTGCCAGGACAGCTTAACGGAAAATATTTTTTCATTTTATTAAACCAATTAGTTCAATTTTAGTACAATTTCAATTAATTACTATGTGAACTATGTGGCTTTTACAATATCATCATCATCATCATTATTACCCATTACCAGTCCACTTCAGAGCGCGGTATCCTTTCAGAATAAAAAGGGCTTAGGCCGGTGTCCGCCACGCTCACCGAGTGCGGATTGGTGGACTTCACACGCCTTTGACGACATTATGGAAATCGAGCCGCAGGGTTGTCACGATGTTTTCCTTCTCAATTGAATAAAATTCATAATTCATTTATTGCGAGTAAGATTAGTTTATACGCACTTTTAAAACGTCAAGTCGGTCTGTGTGTAATGACTCTACCATATAGCAATACCAGATAGTATTAACATATTAGTAGATACATTTAACTCTGCAAAGTTAGAGGAGGGATTGAACTCGGTTTCCTCGAAAGGGAAGCCTTAGCCAGTAGGTACGTAATAAACGATGCACGGTAATATTTTTCCCGCGATATAAATTTAATAACATAAATACCTACTTCAAACGAATTGCAGCAGGATGAGCTTCTTAGAAACACTGAATAGCTTTGAAGTGAAACGGTGCAAAATACCCTTTATACCTGCGATCTCAGTACATAAGGCAATATTATTGCAAAATGTAATAGAAATTCCTTGTAAGAGTTTATTGTGAAGATGCAACATCTTGATATTTTGTGTCTTTCTACATGATATGGAGCTCTATTTCACGGAAACGGTTGTCTAAGATTAATGATGTACCTACTTATGGTCATTGGACTTGCAGTGGCCTGCAGATAATTTATCCATTTCCCTACCTGGTCAAATACCCTGTGCATATATAATCTGTCAATTTGGACAAGTTTTGGTAAACTTAACTTTGTTTTGCAATAGGTCGATTATCACGCTATGTACCGCATTACATCGTAGATTAGCAAAGCCAACTTTGTCAAATCTTGAAATAACTGCTCACAGATTTGCTAGCACAACAATAACAAATTTAAATATATAAATTTAAAAACCCCCGACAGAACTCTCCAGGCATATTCACCTTTCAAACAAAAAGCTTTAAAGCCACAGCCAGACAGACTTACACACACACCCACACGCGCGCACACGCACTGACGCGCCCACGCGCACACTTGCACACACGCACGCTCGCACACACGCACACACGCAAGCAAGGCTTACCTGTTAGGGGTATGGCAGTTTTATTTAAACCGTACCCTTATTAATTGCATTCTACGTGACATCGTACCGGAACGCTAAATCGCTTAGCGGCACGCCTCTGTCGGTAGGGTGGTAACTCGCCACGACAGCTTCACATCACACATAATTAACCTTAAATGGGCCATCTTTTTAGTCCGGGGTTTATTTTAAACATCTCTCAATATTCGTAAAGATATTAAATTGAAGTGACATACTTTTTCAAACGATTTCACACAATAACGCTTGTTGGTTTCACGCCGTTACAATCAAGATTCCTACTCGCACTACAGATTTAATATTAGAATATTTTCTCTTGCAGGATTCACAAGATGAAAACATGATTGATAATAATTTATATTTTCCTTGGCTGAGCTTATAGATTTTAAAGCTTCTACGTTATTATTGCTGAACTAGGGTTCTCTTGATCCGCTTTGTATACTTTTTAATTTAGTTCGGAAAGTAAACAAAAACATTGTATAAAACCCGTAATCCTGTTACTAGGAATAATAAAAAACTTAATAAATAAAAAATAAGTAACGTGTAAATTGCTTACATTTATTTAGGTAAGAGTTTTGATGTTACTGCAGGGCTAGCACAGGCAGGAGACAAAAGTTATATCCCCCGATTACATCCCTTGATAGGGGATATAATTAGCGTGTCCATCTGCTAAAGCATGAGAATATGGAATAGGACAAGTTTACCCCCGTAGAAATAATCCACATGTGCGCCAGTTGATAAAGTAAAATTAATTAGAATTAGACAAATAAATTAGAATATTTGCGTTTCGTAATAAACAAACAACAAATAGATATCCAATAAACTTAGCTTGGATCAACATATAGGCTTTGTTTTATTGACATCGGCCTAGGGGCTTTTACCCGTACAAACCGAATTCTAAGGTGATTTTTATATTTTAAACACAAGTCAAGGGTATTGTTAAACTGTACTTAGATAGCTGAAGTACTATTTATTCTTAAGGGCTCCAAAGATAGACGAAGCATTAAAGAATAGATTTATAAATAGCGGCCGATGTCATGCATCTTATTAGCGCAATAAAATATTGATGCCACGAGGACGCGGCTTTCCCTTTATACATAGGTACATAGATTGCTATTATCATTACCCTTCCTTTTGCCTTTGCCGTAATCGGCTAAAAAAGCCATTAAGCAGCTTTACATTTTATCTTCCAACGAAAGCTGCCGTAATATTCAATTAACCAGTAATCCGCGAGAACTAGGCAAATAATGTACGATGTAAGAGGATTGTATATTTTAGGAGCCTGGCTTTATTATTACCTTCTACTAAATCCGCCTTTTCCTGTTTTATTTGCAAAATAGAAACCATCTATAAAATCTTTATTAATCCATAGCTGTATTATACAAAAATGGTTTGAAACAAAATCTTTTAAAATGAAGCGGTCTTTAGTGGGATTCACGGGTAAAATATTTGCAGCTTATATTTCGGAAACCTGACGATTCATGTGATTTTATTTTGTAAACTTGTTTTCCAGCTATTGATATGCATACATACATGTTTTACTGCATGGATGTTAATTTGAAAACGGATAGAATAAAGTCAAAATATTATTTTATTTTTTATGTGCAACACAATACAGAACCTTCAATATGACTCTTTTTGCTCTTTTATCAGCGTACCAATTATTAACATTCTAACTACCTATTTTCTCCTGAACAAAGTTTCAGTCGCTATTGTACATTAAACGAATAGTAGAATATATACCGACCCTCCGCGTCACATGTACCTCACGCGCTGTTAATTCGTTTTCTAAGTTAATGTTTCATAAACTTCCTGTATATCCTTTTATTATTTTTATTGTCATATATTATGGTGCCTACTTCCCTGTCTCAAGTGGATTTTCTTTACTACTTTAACAAAAGCCTAGAATAAACAGACAGATAACTTAAAAGATTATTTGTACCTTAAAAGTACCGATATATCACAAAGTCCACTAAGCCAAGTTTATGCCTTGTGGTGCCTGCAGATCTGGATTTAGATGTCACCACCCGCGGGTGTCTTACGAGGCCACTCAGGGAATGAAACAGAGATCGGACAGCAGCCTCCTCTGTGCTACTTCTACCATCTCAGCGTCGTGATTATGGGCAAACCCTGCCATTGGGAGAGGCCTTTAGTCCAGCGGTGGACTATCGTTGCTTTGTTGATTGATACAAAGCAACGATAGTCACACAGAGCTACGACGAAGCCGTCTAGTCTATCAGAGTAATCGTGCCGTCAGAGCAATCGGGCCGTAAAGGCGTGAGGGGCGAGGTAAGAACCTTTGCTGGCCTCTGTAATAAGGCCTGCTACTAAACCTCTATACTCTACTCTTTTGTAAAGCGGTCTAAGTGACCGGTAATTAAATAAATGCTTTGAACAACTGTTCCGTTTACATACCTTAGTTATATACTTACACTAGCGGACCCCAGCGCCATCTGTCGGGCTGATTTGTGAATCTAAACCATCCAGGGTGCCACCCAAACGCATACCAAAAAATGTATTCAAATCGAACCAGCCGTTTAGGAGGAGGTAAGTGACATACACACGCACACAAGAAATATATTTATATATATAAAGATATGCATTTACTAATAAGCTGTCATTTTAACATTACAAACAGGCAATTCAATTTTTCTCATTTGTTTAGATTTATTCTCGGAACTCCGAGAACCGATGGACACTGGGTTCCCGAGGTGCTGGGATGGCGACCCCACACCAGTAAAAGCAGAGTTGGTCAGCCCCCAACGAGGTGGACGGACGCGGAAAGCGAGTCGCTCCCTACAAAAGAACTATGTCAAGCAGTGGACGTCGATAGGTAAATGTGAAGATAATAATGACGATGATAAATATGATTTATTTAATATTATTTATAATTTTTATCCTATTACTGGGCACTTGTCTCATAAAAGAGAGGGGTTTAAAGCACAAACCCACCACAGTGCTCCAGCGCGGGTGGGTGGGCTTTAACGTGTGTCATCATATCACTTAGTGCAATAACCAGGACACATTTTTGTAACACACGTTTTATATGCTTAAACCTTAATATGTGTATGTAGCTGATAGTATAGATAGATGTATAATTATTATCATTATCCCCAAGCACATAATACCCTACTGCAGGACACAGGCCTCTTAGGAGAGACGGTTTTAAAGCATAGACCCACCACGCTGCTCCAATGCGGGTTAGTGGGCTAGATAATATATGAATGTGTAGATTGTCAACATTGTCGCATTCTGCTGCCGTTTTAAACTTGTCGTTGCCAAACAGTTAATCCTTCGCCAAAGTAGTCGCCTTCTTGTCGGTGGTACTACTAGTAGGTGTACCAACATGTACAACAGTATATATGGGCCAGGCTGCTGTTCGTGAACGCTCCATATGGCCCAGGCACGACGCCGCACTACTGTCGCGGCTGACACAGCTGTATGGACGAGAACTTGTAGTCGCAGAGTGAACTGATAGAGCCTGGACAGAAAAACAAAATCAAATATTATTAAGTACCTACGGACCTTCTGCCTCGTTGTCCAACTGCTACTCGTAGACCAACGTCTAGTAGTTAGCATGTTCAACTACGGATCACGAGACCCTAGTTTCGAGTCTGGCCAAAATTGTATTGTGTTTTTAGCAACAGTTTCAGTGCCAGTCCGGGGTTAGGACAGTAGCAATGTCAACCCATGTGCCCAGGAGAGCATTACCACTTACTAAGGCTGATAATGTTTGAAACTCGAAGCACATTTGTTAGAGCAACAAAAAGTTAACAGTTCTTAAAATTATAATTATGAAACTATGCTTTGAAATACTAATTTTTCGGTATGCGTTTGTGTGTGTAAAACACTAAAGTAGCAGGGCCGTACTTTATTCCTGATGGATTGTACCATTATTACCATGGACACTAGCCGACTTTGTAGTAAGCTTCTTAGTTTAGCTCTGTAAATTTTATATTTCGTACCGTGTTTTATTTTAGATTTAATTTTATTATCTATTGACTTAAGGTTTTGGCATTGATGAAGCAGTCGCAAACACGTCTGTAAGCACAGAGGGTGCCCCTGAAAACCAGCGCCGCAACTCGCTGCTGCTTCGTGTTGAGGCGGAACCCTATTTGTCCACATGCTTGTTTTTTTTTTTTGTGTACAATTGTAAGCAATTACGTGGGAAAATATTAAATTTATTTCTTTCTTTCTTTCTTTCCATTCATTCCCATTGGAGCAGCGTGGTGGGTCTATGCTCTTAAACCGTCTCCACTATCACTTTGAAAGGACTGTGCCCATCAGTGGGACGTTGATCTCCATCAACTTGGGCTGCGGATGATGGTAATGAGATATATACCTCCTCCTCCATAAAGAGAGGAGACTCTTGTACAGTGGGCCGATACACGGTTGATAATGATCGTGTTGCAGTAGGAGTATAACTGATTATTATTATTTTTAGCTGACAGGCAGGATAGTGTTTTCAAAGCGCACTCGATGTCAGCTTGAATATGTGGTAACATTAATTATATTCACTAACAAATATATTAAGTTTAATGTGAATTACTAACACATGGACCTTTGTAGTCTGAAATATATGCAATACAATAACTGTAGTTATATCCGTATTAATCAGAGGTTATAACGTAATTTTACATTGGCCACGCGAATAATAAACTGATAGACGCAAACACCTCTTCTCGTAAGCCCCGTACAATATTTTTTTCATCATCTCCGAAACCATGCGTCTAGATAAACAACATGGTTTACAAATACCATTATCCGGCTTACGTCTTATTACTACTGAAATTATGTACAGCCCGTGTTACTTCAGAATAAAAACAAAATTATCAACTGTACCATAAAGCATCAGCCTGATTCTTTCTATTGGTGTAAGAATTATTAAAATCGGTTCAGTAGTTGCAAAGTTTATCGATTACAAATAAACAAACAAATCCTCTTTACAATAATTACATGAGGTTATTTGCAAGAATACCCTTCTTGCAAAACAGTATAAGGTTTTGGGAACACCTATAAAATGTAGTCACTAAGAGCTAGCGTCCTTACGTTTAACCGCTTATCTACTAATTTAGGTCTTTTTCAGACATATGTTTATAACTTTAAGTATACTTCCTTTGAGTACATGTAAGCGAATAGAGGTTCAATCCTGGGTGCCTAGTATGAGATTCTCTACTTACGTTAACATTTTCGATTTCATTCAAATCGTACTTAGTTAAAGTAAACGTCGTTAGAAAATTCATTAATTGGGCACTCAGAAGAGGACCAATAACAAATCTGTAATCAATTATACCTACATGCAAGCACACATACGTAGACTGTTAAAATTTATAAACATATCACTTCGGTTGCTACGTGAATTCAGGTAACAATGTACTCTTGAATTCAATTCAATCTCATTTCAACACGTCAGAATTTCACGAATTCAAAGGAAAGTTATTTAACAAGCGGACAGCTTCAACAAGCTTCCGGAAGTCCATGGCACTCGTAGTATGCTTGGAGAAATTAATTATGAGTTCCGTGTCCGTATAGCATGAGATTTGAACGCGCGCTATTGTCTATTGTAGAATCGTTTTCGAGAATCGAACAATACATCAAAGTAAGTTGGACCCAACGTTCTATAGGAGCTGGCCCCTAGCAATATTTTCTAGGAGACCTGGCTGTAAATGTGTGGATGGACAAAAGCTGTAAAACTTAATTTAACTCAGGATTAATTTTACTCGGCATTCGCGCTCAGATGATACTCAATTGCATGAATACTAAATAACGACATTTAAATATATGAAAGGTACTAGGCTAGAATAATGTATGACCAAACTTGATGTTTTTGAGGTAAAGTGAAACGACAAATTTTCAGCTAATGTAACTATAACTAAATTAGCTGTAATTTTGGCTTTGACAAATTTACTAAAATTAAGCTTTATTTCTATGTGTATTAGGTTTACAAATGAGCGATGAAAATATTGCTGCGACTCTCAGCATTTCAGCATTGCACATGTTTTGTACTTTCGTAAATAGCTAGAGACTAATTGTAGAAGCATTTGGTTGGAGTGTTTTCCAGTGATCAGATAGGTAGTTAGACAATTTTATAGATTTACGATAAAGATCGACAATTAAATAAGAAAAAAATAAAAAACAACAATTTGGATCCTCATTATTTTAGTCTAGTGTTCTTCATATTATAAAATTCTAAATGTTTGATGTTTTTAAATTCCCTACATCTCACATACGTAGGAGATGTTGACATTACAATTAATGTAAATGTTCATTTAACAATTATTAATTGTAAAGTCAACATGTCCGGTGTCGAAGCGAAACGTGCGTAGAGAAGAATACATTGCCGAAGATCTGTTTGGTGTGGAGCATTTGAAAAGATATAAATTACACGTAGTTTAGCAACTTAAGCTTAGTTTTTATTGTATAAAGAATAAAAAACTCCAAAAGGTAAACAACACTTCGTTGGAGGATACTTAGATAGGTAGAAACACCCGAGAAATATTACATTTCCGTCTGGGGCAATAGTGTCAAAGACTTCATAAGCTTCAGAAATTCTGCTAAAGCTATTTAGTTGCTTCCTATTTTAATAAATACGCGACAAATAGAACAAAACTGTAACGGATCCTTTCATTCATAATGCGCTTTGCTCCTTTTACGTACAGTCATACGAAAACTTAATTTTGCCATCGTAAAAGAGACAGAAATGAATATTATATATGAAGACTACTTATTCCTCGATGTCTCAGAATATAATTATTAAAATATAAACTCAAAATATAGTTAGATATTTTGAAAGGACATTTTGTAATAATTCACTTAAAAGTTCAGCCAACTGTAACTCAAAAGGATTCCTAGGAATGTAGGTATTGCAAAATTCATTATTGCAAGATCGTATGCACTTCATAATATTCTTCCTTTCAAATATTTACTTTGAGAGGATACTACAGCGTAATTAAATTTTATGTTGGATAGAATTCAATGTACCTACTTGTAACATTGCATCCGGGATATTGCATTTTCATGAAAAAATTTAATTAAAATTCTTAAACTCATTTCCCTTTACAGCATTATGTCTGTATTAGTACGTTTATATTCTTAAACAAATAAAATACGAAGTCTTTCATAAAAATTTCAAAGAAAAAGCATCCGTTACAAATGGACGTGTTCGTGTGAATTTCTATATTAATTTTCCTTTAGCAAATTTCTGATGCTTAGTAACTCTACTAAGTAATCATATCAGATTTTTGTTAATAGCTTGCTAGCGAACCGTCCCGGTTTTGTAAAAAGTACCCAAAGAATCCGGACGGAAGTTAATGTCCAGCAGAATTATAGATAAATATAACTAAAATATCTAACTTACTATGGTTAAGGTGAAATAATAAACATATTACGTTTAGGTGTCACACGTACCTAGGAAATTTATAATTTGCCAAATGATAAACTAAACAATAAGTCAAACCAGATTCGTTAAAAGTTTGGTTGCGACCCCCACGCTAAAAACAATAGAACTGTTTTAATTACCAAAGTTTGTTTCCTCCAAATAACATATTCAATGGTTAAATCAATGGTTTCCTTCAATAATTTGAATGCTGAAAAAAGGCTTCGGCTACGTCTGCAGTGTAAGCTTGTGCGTAGAGAATCAAGGGGTGCAGATACTTAATACTAAGTACCTATTTTTATTTACCTTTTAATTTAAAAGAGTCTTTCCAACTTAAGCTGTTCATTTAAATTAATAATAATCAATAAGAAAGCGAAAATATTAACAAAATATTAAATACGGAAAATATTTAATACGGAAAGTGCCGCGTACAAAGCCGACATAAGTGATAGGAATCTTAAAATCTCTATGATAGTATCTCGAAAATAATTTCGTTACGATCTTCTCCAGAACATGTAGGTATGTATGTATAAGTATGTAGAGTTATTCGCATGTATGTATTTTAATAATTTGTACTACCGGCGGTCTATTCTCCTCTTCTTTTTTTCTAATTCAAAGGTTGCCTCTTGTATTCTACTTATATCTTTATGTTTCTGTTTTTATGATATTTTTGTATATGTTTATGTTATGGTAACTCTTTAGTTAAATAAATTAAATAAACATGAGTCGCACAAAGGCAGACCTTACTGACATCTACCCAAAAAAACAATCGCTCTATCATACTTTTGGAACAAATTGAGATTTTACTTATTTTTAAGTCGGTAAAAAAATAATGTGCGGAGCATAAATAGGACAGAAATTTTCTTTTGTGATACGAGCGTATAGCTTTAGAGGTATAGCTCTTTGTTGATTACAGCGAAAGTGTGACACGAAAACTGGCACGAATGACGAAACTGTTTGTCTTTACTTTTTACCCTACTATGGGGGGTAATATGTTTTAAAGTCTACTTACTTAGATATATGGCAGCATGGCTCGGAACAAGTTAATATTGTGATAAGTTCTGATTAATTAACCAGTTAAAGTATTTATCTTTATTTTACCGGTTTGTAACTAAAAAACATGTAAGCAACGGAAATCTAAAAAAAAAAAATTAATTTCGAATTTAAATTAGCAACTTATTCTCTATTTAACAGGATAAATAAAAGAACGGCCACGGGGGCCGTAACTTAAATGGTTCAGAACCAGAACTGGCTTGATATTTTTACCAGGGTCTAGTACCTGTATGGCGGCTTTATTAGACTGATATTAGTCATTAATAATTTATTTTAATAAACATTGGCTTCCTCGATCGAGCTTGTTACTCTATCCCACCTATCAAATTAAAGATTAACATGGTGTAAATTTCAAGTGTACAAAATGTGTTTGTATATTTATGTTGAATTAAGTATGTTTAAGTACAGATAAATACACTTACAATTAAACATTCGATGAACTGATTGTTATACTGATGAACTACTATAAAATACGGGAAAATCAACATTAAACAATAATAAAAGAAGTAAACAAACAAAAACGTCTTTGTTTCGCTAACCTCAGACACTAGATTGCAGTAAAGGTGTAACTTGTAGTGGAATAAAAAAAACAGATTAATAGTAAATAACTCTTTTAGATCATCATTTAAAACAATGGACGTCCACTACAAGACAATACATAGGTCATTTGTAGGGAGTTCCACTGAGCCGCTTGCCGCCAGCGGCTCCCAGCGACTAGCTTATGTCATATGTCCACCTCGTTCGGGGTCAACTTACGCTGCGTTTACCGGTGCGGGGTCGCCATTCCAGCACCGTAAGACCCCATAGTCCATCGGTTCTCCGAGCTATGTGCCCTGCCCATTGCCACTTCAGCTTCGCGACTCGCAGAGCTATGTCGGTAACTCTTGTTCTTCTACGGATCTCCTCATTTCTGAGCCTTCTTATGAGGCCCATAGTTAGCGACCACGTCTCAAGTAACTGGAGTACCCAATAATAATTTGTTCGTCTGCAAATAATTTACCTAGTTCTTTTTTGAGCAGTCAGTAGTGCCGATTCTTTTATATCTACACAAATCTCAAATCCAAACTTAATTGACACTTATTAAAATAGTACTGCCTTTTCCCACAATTTCTTGTGGAAAAGGATAGCACTATTTTTAGGCATTTCAATCAAGTTTTGTTTAAGACCGTACAACTATAGACAATACAACAGAATACACATTTGGCACCAATAGTTCAAGTCCAATTTATAGTTCATGTTAACGCGTGACGCTGTGCAACAAAATAGAACAATGAAAAATTGGTAACGGCGCAAGCAGCTGTAGCGCCTATTGGGTTCATTTATGCAGCAGAGTACAAAAAAAGTAAATATTTCTCTCTACTGTGTACTGTTCTTTTCCATAATTGGTCACCGCCCTACCTCCTTCGGCCCGTGCACATCCCTTAACTCTCAGCGTTCCGTAGGAAAGAACTTAGCATTTGTAAAGCTAACTCCTATAGTTATTAAACTTCCTTAACCATAAAAGTCAAAAATTATTATATCTCCAATATTTTTATCATTGTAAATAAATAATATTTTTACTTTTAATTGTAATAAAACAAGAAAATTAAAACAAAATATTAGATTTACAATTATCGATCAGTAGAAATAAATAAATAAAAAGCAGCATACAGATCTTTATACAATCTCAAATAGGAAGATTCCATGTATGGGATCTTCCTGAAGCCACATTTCAATGGAATGGTACAAATTAGCCGATTCAATAAAAATTGTACTTGCTAAGTATGCGTGAACATAGCATATTCACGCATGTTCACGCAAAAGTTTTAATTGTGAATTCACTCGGGTTTCATGTCAACGTCGTGTACCTATTGTACGGGTACATGATGTGTGACATATTATGCTGAACTGACATCCATTCACACTATACAGTGCCGAGTAGTGTAACAGAGTTTTTACACTAGGATAAGAACAACATGAAATAATACTAAATTAAGAGACTATTTGCAGGCTAAAGAATAATAATAAATAAATAATGTTATTTTCTTAATAATTACTTGTTTTAACCATGCATACAATGTAAAAAAAAATCATTACATTCTAGTGTAATGTATATTTTAAAGTACTTTAAAAAAAATACATAATATATCGACCGTCATTAGCATCATTCTCAACCACAAGTCTCGGGTCTCTCTCGGAATGATCGGTTTAGGCCGTAATCCACAAAGCTGGCCTTGGCCAGCTTTGCTGATTGGTAGACTTCAGAAGCCTTTGAGAAAATTAGGGAGAACTCTCAGGCATCCAGGTTTCCTTACGGTGTTTTCCTTTACCGTTAGTACAAGTGATTTTTAATTGGGTAAACTATAAAAACAATATAAAAGTGCCAGTGATCGAATTCGATCCCTCTAAAAGGGAGGCCGAAATTCTAGTTAAACTACAATCTTTAAAAAAAAATGCTAGCAATAAATTCAGGTTTTGAATGTATCCTAAAGGGTAGGAGTAAACGAACTTACGGGGAGAATTTCTAGTTAGCGAATTCGGTTGGGCTTGCATCAGACCCAGCCAAACACTATTTCTTCCAAATAAAGAGACCTATAAATTATAAGACACTTGTTTTGAGAGACCCTTGAGAGAGATTTATGTAATGTTTTGTAGATTTAATTTAGTAGATACGAGTATATAAATTTTACTAGGGGCTGTGGTTGGTATTTTTCCCATGACAAAGTTATGCCAATAATCACCACGCTTGGCATGCGGGTTGATAATCGCAGTGCTGATCCTTTCGAACCGGTAACTCTGCTGCCCGTTACCAGTCAGTAGAATTTGGACCAGCTGGACATAAAAATGGTTATACCGCCATTAATCGGTCGGCAGAACCTCATTGGTAAGTCGCCACGGGCATTTGAAGGTGACGGTTGGGGAGGCTGGTACTAATCCCCCATTACACCTCTGGAATGGCGACCCCGCACAGGTAAACGCAGCGTTGGTCGGCCCCAAACGAGGTGGACAGACTACATCAAACGAGTCGCTGGGAGCGGCTGGAAACAAGTGGCCCAGAACCGTGGATTTTGGAACTCCCTACAAAAGACCTATGTCCAGTGGACTTCAATCAGTTCAAGTGATGATGTTGATGATGATATACTTTAACCACCATTCCGCATTGGTTCATCGTGGTGGACTATGGCCGTTCGCATGTGTGTAGACCCGTGCCTTGCAGTGGGCCGGTAATGAGTAAATATGATGATATTATATTTCAAGCTATTTTTAGTAATAGGAATATTTGTGACAGTTAAGTGTGAATTGTTTACTGCAATTGTTTTCAGCAGCGCTTGGCCTGATGATGATGTCTGTAACAATACCCTTAAAAATTTGCTACAAAATACTAAACCAAAATATATAGTCGATTTTCATAAAACCCTTTTTATATTTTTATACCCACTTTTACTTACCCAAAATATATAGTCGATTTTCATAAAACCCTTTTTATATTTTTATACCCACTTTTACTTACCGTGGTTATCTACATGATATGGGTAATAAGATATGTCTAACCCTGGAATGTCTGTGCAGTAAGGGATGGCTTTCAGTTGAGGAGCCATCGCCCTCCATTGTTCTTGAACAATAACCGTGAGCTAGACGCAGGAATATCAACATAGCAGCTGTCAACACGCCGGCGTACACAAAGAACTCCATTGCCTGCATTTTCATTGAAACATATCAGTCTTTATATAATTAAGTAATTAACTTTAACAATGAATTTTATCTATCTATTTTTCTTTCACTAGAAAAATATAACTTTTTTGTTGGAACAATCTTATCTTTAGAACTACGAATTGGATGTGAAAAATATCTTTTTTATTTTATAGCCCTATTCTTGGAAAATGTTATACGCTATTTAAAATACGCTACGGCCCTTGAGAGTTGAACAACATATTAGAAAGTCAGTAATAACGCCTAGTGGAACCGAATAGCACGGGCGGACGGGCGTAGATTTGAAGCGGGAGAAAGTTTGTATGCCAAATCAAAAGTTGAACCTACGCGGACGAACTCGCAACAATCTAGTAACTATAAATTTTACATTGGTCTACTAAGATAACTGTGTAATATAATATATTTGTTAATACCTAGTAACAATTATTTTTAATATATTCAAATACAAATGAATTAACCTTTTCAGTTTCGAGCAAGGGATTTTAATGCCACAGTCCCAAGTTTAAAATGGCTACAACCCAGGTTTTAAAGCCTCACCGCTGTGCTACACATGGCATAGGTATCCTCCTTCTTAGGTTAACCGAAGTGGGAGCTCCAATCGGTGCAAAAACCAGTGGAACAAGTGGTGACAGCCTAGTAGTTAGGACTTCGGCTTCAATTTCAATCGGCCGACTTCGAATCCCAGCACGCACCTCTAACTTTTTAAAGTTATGTGCGTTTAAAGTAATTTAAATATCACTTGCTTCGACGGTGAAGGGAAAACATCGTGAGAAAGCCTGCATGCCTGAGAGTTCTCCATAATGTTCTCAAAGGCGTGTGAGATCCACCAATCCCAACGAGCCAGCGTGGTGGACTGCGTGGTGGACAGCGTGGTGGACAGTCTAAGCCCCTTTCATTGTGTGAGGAGATCCGTGCCCTATAGTGGGCCGTTAATGGGTTGATATAATAAGCTTCAACCTTCTACATCCCTCTCATTGCTCCACTGGAACGATCATAATCTGTGTAGTAAGTAATAACTAACCTACGACTTAACGTGTAAGAGCAGAACGAGCGGGCGATGCGACTTGATATTTCGTGGTATATTGCCAAGAAGAGCAGATGAAAGTTGATATGCGAAAAATGCACCTACTTATCACAAGTTATCCGCGTAGTCGGAGGGAATCGTTTTGTGGTAGTCTCCGAACTATACGTGCCTGATATTATTTAATTACTATATTAAAATATTTCATAAATATAATGCCATTAACAACTAGGAAATTATGGCAGAAATACTGCATAAGGGTCCGCGGTGGACCGGCAAAACATTGGGTGTCTCTGGGTTAAAATGAAATATAAATACAATCTTACTCTAGATTCGAATATCTTAGTTTGCGCAACGAGTATCACGATGAGATTACCAATCGCAACGGACATGTACCAAGCGGCTATTGTGATCGTTTTCATACTTTTCGGAGCCTGTAAACAAGATGTCATCGTTATGTTTGCCTGCTCAATAAGCTTTTACCTCCTCCATACTCCTATACCTACTCGTATGTAACTTTCGAACGTGTGGTAATCAAAAGCGTCTTTCCAGCGCACTACTCGAGTTGCATCACATGCTTCCGCTAATTAAGTGACGTGGTGATTGTTCTTTTATATGCTACACTTCGGGACACAGTGGGAACTTTGAGCGTTTGAAACCTGCAGTTTAATTATCAGAATTTTGTATGTTACCGACGCTCGAAATTAGAAGTGCTATTCTTTCTTTCCTCTTTCCTTTAAAGTAGCATTATTAAATTCCATCTGCTATCTGAGGATTAATAAATTATTGATATATGCCATGGTATTTTACCTACGTTTTGGTTAATATCCCATATAGTTTTTATTGCAAAATTTTTGTTCATATAATACCTTCTGTTTTTTAATTTTGGGCGGTAAACAATGATTAGGGATAAAAGCTTTAAAAGAAAAAATATTTATAGGGTCCCTATGTATACGATGTCATTTTACACTCAGACAAATTTTCGTAGTAATATAGGCAAGTTTTAAATTGAATCATGCGCAGATATTTTGTGGACTTACGCACCATGCCAATAACTTCGTAAAAATGTTTCACGGGCTCTAAGCCTTTTATTTACGGTGTCTAAAAACTTTCCATCACTCGTAATTCAATGGCCGCGTAGAAATGGCCTCGTATGCATAAGGCCCTATTTCCAAATGCTAGATATTGATCATAGATAATACTTGGGTAAACGAGAATTCGAGGCCCGACACTGCAAACATAATCTCCGCCATTGAAACTAGCAAGTATTGGGGTACTATCCATGCGAGATTCAATTCGTTAGGGGGGTTGGGCGCGTGTAATACTGCCATGTCGAGTCTGCCGAGCCGCTCACGAATGCATAGCACGTATACACCTCCAGCACGAAGTTCCCCTTCTCCATTGCCCGATACTTCGCCACCAGCGCTGTTGGCACGCCATGCAAATCTGTTGATAATAAAAAAGTAAACTTTTTTAAACTTTTGATTATTTTTTTTTTAATACAAATGATAAACAGAGCCGATGGCCCACCTAATTCAAAGTTCGAATCCCAGCACTCACCTCAAACTTTTTAAATTTAGTAATTTAAATATCACTTGCTTCAACGGTGAAGGGAAAACATCGTGAGAAAACCTGTATCCCTGAGAATTCTCCATAATGTTTTCAAAGGCGTGTGAAGTCCCACGAGCCAGCGTGGTGGACTACAAAGTACGACAGACTCACAACAGACTACAGTCTAAGCCCTTCTCATTGTGGGAGGAGATCCGTGCCCTGTAGTGGACTGGTCATGGGTGTTTTTCATGTTTTGATTCTCATTTTTTTGTTTTTTTTTTTTTAATAGAAATGATAGACGGATCAAGTGGATGGCCCACCTGATTAAAAGTACCATGGCCTTTATACATAGCATCCGTACACGTACAGCAATCAAGGGACACGTTCTCTAAAATTCCGCCCTGTATCCAGAACCCTGAGGCGTATAGGTGATAAGACTGATGTACCTGTCAATACACCGGCAACCAAATCTGCTTGGCAGTAGAAAAAAAACATTGCGTTAGTGTACACTATTCCGGACGACTTCTCTTTTCTACTAATAATGCTATAAGTAACTTATTTAAATACACGGCATAATATAGTCATGACATAGTAAATGTTTTGGTCATATCCCTCGGTCCAGTGGCGTGCACTTCCTACATGCACAAAAGCACTGCCTACCCTAAAATTGATAAATAACTCGTATAGTATAAGGATTTTTGTTTTTTCCTTCTGTATGCATACCCTGGTAAGAAAACCAGTGCACGCCACTGCCTCGGTCTATTGGTGTCCCTCTTTTTTTTTCCACTACAAGTTACCAATGTCTGCAATCTCACTTGATGTAAGTTACAATACAGTCTATGGTGGCAGGGAACCACTTCTCTGGGTGTACCCAAAATCATTGCAAACTGTATCGCACCAAAATTATTGCGGAACAGCTCATTTTATAATCATTCTATTATTATTTTTTAAGGTGAGGTTATCCCTTCACACGTAAGCTGTACTGCCGACTATTCGACTTAAAATCCTGAAAGAAACGATTCCTATGTGAAAAAGTCTCGTTTTGAAATCTCTACAAATAGCCGATGTGATAACGCCCTTATAGCGTAAACGATACGCTTTGGCCAACACCAAAGGCTGTTTGGTGATCGAATAGAGAACCGTGTATGCAATTTACGAATTAATAACCGACAGGCCGTCTGTGATTTCAAAATGTATACCTAAGATTTTTTAATGCATACTTATGTGACCATAAATTTGAACGAAAACATAACAATAAATACACAGTACATAGAAAAGCTTCAATGTTTAAAACTTTTCTTGGGCAGCAGAAAATCAATGCAATAATTTACTTCTTTAGTTTAATTTGCAGCATGCATGCAGCGTACTTTTAACCATTACTTACATGAAATATGGAAGTCGGTTTGTTCTTTAGGGTTCCGTTCATCAAAAGGAATAATAAACCTTTTCTCTTAGGTCTGTCTGGGAGGTATCAAGTTGAAATTATCACTTAAAAAAAATCAAAACCTACTTTCCACTGATCTAGAACCCAGAAATCTGACAAGAAGAAATATCTTATAGCGAAAGAAAAGCGAAAATCTGAAACCCCGAAAGCAAGACAAGCATTTGAGCCCAGTGCATTACTGACAAAGGATACGTCAACAGAAAGAACTGTTATGTTCTAAAACTTTTACTGTGCCTTGAAGTACGAAAGTAACAAAGTTTTGGCTATATTAGACCAACGCCACTATAGAGATTTTCATTGATAATTCGAGCCGGTGAGGTAGAAATAGCAACTGGTGGCGAGGGCCGAGGGAGGTGTGGGCGGCTGGGCCGCGGTAATATGTGGATCGTGGATTTATTCACAAAAATGTCGAGATTTAATTAGTGTTGCTTATGATTTTTTTTACGTATAATAATTCGATTAAGATCCATTGTTTATTATGACATATCCAATGCAATAAAGATTGGGTTATCTTCCTTTTATTTATTATTAATGAAACCTTGTTTCCCATGACCAAAAACATTTTTGGCTGTGCTTCTTTGTAGTTTGACTTTACACCAAATAAACGAATACCAACCAATTTTATACCAATGCAATTTTAACCAAGTTAAACCAGTTTAACGAGAGCCGAAGTGTGCTATCGGCAATTACTAGTGAAGAGTGTTCACTTATCCAATAAATGCCAATGCAGATGGTTGAATTGAATGCGAACCTATCAGTTCGTTCTCAGAACAGTGTACAGAATAAATTGAACGTATAGTAGTTATCCGAGAATGTTCTAACCAAAAGCGGAAGCGGAAGCGGCGATAGCGGGTAGGAGCTCAACTTCACTTTCGGGGAGCCGAGTTCGAATCCTAGCACACACCCCAACTTTACTAAGTTATGTTATTAAATCACCTGCTTTGACGGTGAAGGAAAACATCGTGAGGCATGATCCACATGCCTGAGAGTTCTACATAATGTTCTCAAAGTTACGTGAGTCAGCCTAGTGGACTACAGCCTTACCCCCTTCTGATTGTATTAGGAGACCCGTGCTCTGTAGTGGGCCGGAAATGGGTTGATGTGATGGTTCTAACAAAAACACAATCTACTCAAAATTGAGATAAAGTGACTAGTTTTTATTATTTGAAACCGTGCAACATTTGACACAGCCAAAAGTTTTTCAGTTTATATAAGCATATTTATCTTTCTCACTGTAGGTGGTGGTAGGTTCGGCACACTCTCCAATCCACAAAAAAGATTTATTAGAAAAACAAAACGCATTAAGGCCAATTGAGTCACACTTTCTTTATTTGATCGAAACAAATACCTACTATTTTTTTTTATTTTGGACTTTTTGTTACGGTACACGGTACACTCTTTCTACGGGCAGGTAGAGAATTATACCAGGAGGGATTTACTCTGCTTTTTATCCCGGAAATCCGCCTGTAATGAAAAATCGAATCCTTTGATTTCTTAGAGAATTATTTTGGGGAGATCCAATTTCATCAGTCTCACCCTGACTGCCGCTTGCATCCGGCGGTTCCGGATTTCATGTCATATGACCAGCCATTAATAGGACTACCAATAGACATAGTAAGTACTTAATAAGTTTATTTTTCATATTTGTTTTGTCTGGTCTGTCTTATTTTAAGAACTAACAATCATATACAACTATTTCTTTAGAGTCCTTAGTCAATATTAACTTTCACTATTTTTACCGATCAATATATGTACTTCATGTCTTCTCCATATACCTAGTGAGTTGTGAATCTATTATGAACCGAAAGTACCTTATAGTAATAATATATACTAATAGCGTACCCAGCCCGCTTTGCCGGGCTAGATTTTGCTTTATATTATTTAAACAGTAAACTTACATTATTAAATTTTTAATTTAAGTCTCATAATATATTAAAACATTTATTTCCCTCCGTATTCATTCGCTTCTATTCTCTTCTCGAGCGGGTGAAGATCATTATGTACACCCAACAATAGAATATCATCATAGCAAATAAAAGCTGTATTCGACAGTTTGACAGTTCAAAATGACGGTAGTGCTCCGATCGACACCAAACTACTCGCCAGGATTAATCGCCAGGTCAATCCGGAGATTCCCTGAAAGTTTCATTGAAATCGGTCTAGCCGTTTCGGAGCCTATACGGAACATACCCACACACTTTCTTTTTTATATATTTAAAAGAAGATATTATTTTGATTTATTTATTGTATTATATTATGACCTTCCTGCCTATCAGGGGCAATTTGGGAACTTATAATTTCTAAATATTCTCTGGTCTAGTCTGGTGGGAGGCTTCGGCCGTGGCTAGTACCTACGGCCCTACCGACAAAGGCGTGCTGCTAAGCGATTTAGTGTGATGTCGCGTAGAAACCGATTAGGGATATGACTACCATACTCCCTAACAGGTTAGCCCGCTACTATCTTAGTCTGCATCATCACTTACCACCAGGTGAGATTGCAGTCAAGGGCAAACTTGTTGTGGAAAAAAAAACCTTTTGGCACCAAGTTGGCACATATAAAAGCCATTAATTACTCAAGTCTAAAGTCATTTAGACTTGAGTTGTATTAAACAATCAGTCTTATACTTACTTTCCCGGCTGAAGGCACATGTAGGCAGACTCGCCGATATGATCGACGGGCGCGTCCGAAACGTAGTATATATCACATAATTGCTTCTCAGATTCCACCTCTATAGAAACGTTCTTGTTAGGTCCGGTATCGCCTATGTACACGACCCTTAAATTGAGCAATATTATTCACCTCTACGTGTATAAACGCAGTATATTTGTATAGGTATGAAATGACCTTCTTTAGGACTGCAGCAACATTCTTATATGAGATCTTATTAAGTGGAACCGTAAAAATACGCTGCGGTCCATACAGTAATATTGTTGGCATTTTGTTTCATAATTATGATCCTTATTTTTAAGATGTCAACGTATTTAATTTAATTTTTTTTTTAAAACTAATACTACTTTAAGCGATGAAAGTAAGCTCCTGTATTTTAAAAACTTTAAAACAGAATACGTGTAATCAATCTGTTACTTATATATTTTGGTACTCTTTTGGAATTGAATAAACGCAACGCTCTGTCCCCAATGCTCTTCCTTAAGGATGTTCACTTCTGTTCGAGTTTCCGATGCTTCTCAAAGCATTCTCGAAGCCACACCGTGCGTTGTCTACTACATCAAATTAAATTTAACATATAACTATTTACAACTCTATTAGAGTTGGATAGGGTTGATATTTAATTATCCCTGGGAAATTTACGTGAACATGCCATTTACGCTCGACTTGTGCTGATCTTATGCACTCTGTTCGATGTATGCTCTCTATACAATTAGAAACATTTCAGTGCGAACTTTTAAAATAAAATAAATGCTTACTTCAACTTTGGTTTACCAGTAAGTGACTTCGAAAACGGTCCTGGGTCCATGAAGTAAAATGATAACTGGTCGTCAGAATTTTGCCCGATGATTAATGGCATGAACTGGAAATAAAACATATATATAACTTTAAAAACCGTTAAAGGTTTTATATAAAAATTAAACCATGAAGGCGCAGTGACAAAATATCACGATTTAGCCCATGCAACGCTACGCGTGTTTGGTCAGTATACTGTCACAGAACTAAGAACCTACAGAAGCCGTGTACAAGACTAATATTGAATCATCAAAAATCACTCCAATTTAGTAGTATTTCTTGAATAGGGGTTAGTCAATTAATTCATTTAACAGTTGACAGTAATTATTTTACCAATAAATGTGGAAAATGGAAAAAAATTAGAAATAGCAACATTCCGCGGATGTGAAGTGAGACGTGCTCGAGCCGCCTTCTCTGTCTTTGGACACAATACACTGCATACAAGTGCGATAGTTTCGTTTATTCTGTGTTAAGAACAATGCTTACAAAATTTTATATCAGTCATACATCTCAACACCTTAAGTTATATTAAACCCATACCACAAATCGGTTTCTAAGCGACGTCGTATCGGAATGCTTAATCGCTTAGAGGCACGACTTTGTTGGTACGATGGGAACTATAGCCACAGACGGAGACTCCCAGAAAATTATATTAAAAATTGCACATGGAAATGAAATGGTAATAACGAAATTTTGACCATTTAGTAACTAATAGTTAGCGAGTTAGTGTGGTCGCTAACTATGGGCCTCATAAGAAGGCTCAGAGTCACTCAGCGGGCGATGGAGAGAGCTATGTTAGGAGTGTCTCTACGTGATCAAATCAGAAATGAGGAGATCCGTAGAAGAACTAGAGTTACCGACATAGCTCAGCGAGTTGCGAAGCTGAAGTGGCAATGGGCGGGGCACATAGCTCGGAGAACCGATGGACGTTGGGGTCTTAAGGTGCTGGAATGGCGACCCCGCACCGGTAAACGCAGCGTAGGTCGGCCCCAAACGAGGTGGACAGATGACATCAGGCGAGTAGCTGGGAGCCGTTGGAGGCAAGCGGCCCAGGACCGTGCATTGTGGAACTCCCTACAAAAGACCTATGTCCAGCAGTGGACGTCAATTGGTTGAGATGATGATGAGTAACTAATAATTGGTAGGTACTTGCCTTATTAAGCTATTTTAAATAAGAAACTATAGCAATAAACAAAGAACTATATCGGAGATCAGAATAGAATTATAAAACAAAATGTCACAATTCGTGTATGATAATATTGATGTCAAAGAGTGTAGATAAATTAAATGAAAATCCTACTATGGAGTATCTGTGCAGTTCTTAAAGCATTGTAATATTGCTAATTGGACACAGTAGATAGATATGTTGCGGTAGCGCCATAGTGCTCGATAAAAATATTAATTCAATCTAGATTCAATACGGTACGTACTCCACAATAGACAGTACAAAATCACTCGTAATTAGTGAACCTATTATTAAACTGCATAATTTTTTGCAGTTTTTTACGTTACGTACTTAGTTGTATATTTTGCTTCGTGCTTGTTTCGAAAGGTCATAACCACCATTGGTCTCAACAAAGGCCAATCCAACCATCCAGCTTTGGCGCCAGGATGGGGTCACATAGTCGTGGTCAAGTCAAGAACTTATAATTTTATTTCGATAACTATAGATACAAGTTAAAAGTAGGTATTTTATTAATGTACATAAGTACTGTACTTAAAAATATTTATTCCTTATAAACTTAACTTGAAAAACTTAACCCATAATAACTTATACATATACACGTACATATTGCCATCTTCTCTTGAAGACATCCAGAGAAGCACTATCACGCACGGAAGGCAGCGTATTTATATTCCATAATCGTGGTGAATGATTTGTCATAACAGCTAGAGGTATGACGCAAAACTCCGCAAAAGTGAAGAGGTGATACGACAAGGGTTTCCAACAAACAAAATAGAAACAGATAAAAGACCGTAACAGCAGCGGGTGTTTGGGGCGAGCACATATCCGGGAAGGTTTTTTATTACTATACAATTGATGAATTTTTTAATGACAACGTTGCTTGGAAGCATCCGGCTCCGCTTTCATCTCTCACAAGATAGAAAAATGAATGTTAAAATGTAAAATGTAATTTGTTGATGTTGGAATAGAGCAACTGCTGAGTTTCTTGCCGGCTTCATCTCGGTAGAATCTGCCTTCCGAACCGGTGGGTGAGTCACTACAAACAGGCAGACTTGACGTTTCAAAAGTGCTTATATTAGGCCTACTTGAAATAAATGAATTTTGAATTTTTTGATTGCTCTCTGTGAGGTTCCTACCTCTTTTTGTAGTAATAATTTACTTACCAAGCAGATGGCCCACCTGATGATCAATTGAAAACCTTCGCCTTTGAGTAGAGCAACACTGCGCAGGGCATGAAAGAAACGTGTCGTGCAACGTGCCGCCCATACACCTGACGGGTAGCTGTTAAACCTCCCGTGCCTGATATTACGCCCTTCAGACCGGAACACAGCATTACAACAATGCTGCTTTATATGGTCGAAATAAGCATGGCAGTAGTACTTCCCCGGAAGAGCTCTTCAGTTTGGGTTGGCGTTTGGACTGAGTTTTTTTATACATTTGGACTAGGGCTTAGCCGAGACTGAGGAGAGACCCACGTCTGGATGTCCTCAGAAATCGGGAACCTCGTCTTCGCCAGCCAAGACGCTGTGCAGGCATTATATGTCTGTGTACTTGGGGTGCATTTTCTTTTGAACCACATAGTCCTCCTTAGATATCTTGACCTTCCTACGATAGCCCAAAGCAATGAACTATACGAAAGAAAGAGCTTCCATAGCTCGAAAAAAAATCCATAGCTCAAAAACAAAATGGGTCCGAGAGAGTCATTGAGAGATAAATTTTAAGATTTTAAAATAATGACAGTGTATAGTCAGTACATATTTGAAAATTTAATGTACGTTCATAAAAACATTTCTAAATTTAAGAAAAAATGTGACTGCAATAATTTAAACATTAGAAGTAAGAATAAACTTACAGTGCAATATACTAGGTTACATAAAATTCATAATTCGTTTAAAGGAAATTGCATACAATTCTACAATAAACTACCAATTGACATCTTGGAGATGTCTCTTAAAAAGTTCAAAGTTTGTATTAAACGTCAGCTTATAGAAAAGTCCTATTATAGTATAAAGCGTAGTCCTTTATACTATAATAGGAAACGATAAAAAAGCTTGGGTGTAAATTATTGCTCTAACCAGGTTGCTCTTCTAATAATTTATAATAACATTGTGAGATGGTGATAACAAAAAAAACACCCGGCTAAGTTTGTTGTGGGCTTCTTCTTAGACCAGGACGCGTTTGGAACCCTCGTAGCTTTAGTTTTAAGTTTACGAATGTGGTTATCGCCATCATCTCACTACCGTGTAATTCTTATGTACGCATCAAAAGTGCCACCTATGGGCCTACTTGAATAAAGATATTTTTGACTTTGACTTTGACTTTGAATCATTCGTCCAATATTTGGTAGCCTTCCTGTGCTATTCGTGCAAATTTCGATTTGAAAATGTTGACTCATGTGCTTTGCATGTAAAAGTATTTCAAATGACGGTTTTTGTAAGCAATAAAATCAAATTATACAAAAAGGGACCTTAATGAAATACAAGAAATACTAAAAGATTGGTTTTAAAACATTTCTCAGAACTCAACTGCTTCTTATTTATAGAGTAGTCATTTGATGGCTATCAAAATATTCAATTTGTTGCCTTGCGGTTCCCAACAAACACTTAGGGCCGGTTGCATCAACGAATTATGACTGAAAATAACTTTTAAATAAGGCGTTAACGCACTAAAGACAAAAAAAAAGTATTTTTTACCATCCGTCAGCTCTATTATGTGTTGATTATTGCCAAATGTTCTTGCGAAATATTTTAACTTAAATCCACTAATACCACCTTAATTAGTCAAAAATTTTTTGTTAAAGAGTACTGGTATTAAGTATGAAATGATACTTTCTTCTGGCTCCTTTTTTCTAAGATCATTATGATGCAGTAAAAAAAATAGTAAGGCGTCTAAAATGCGAAAATACATTTGCAATTACAATTTATATCGAGAAAATGCGTTCATTGATCGGTACTGAGGCAGTAGAAGATATTTATAACTATCAAACTGTACCAACATAATAAAAATGAACTTTACCCACGATAGTATGAAAGATAGTCGCTTGTTACTAATACGTTATTTGAATTTTTAATTGCCGAACTTATGAAATTAACTCAAAACGACCCTCTCTTTGGCTTTTTATTGGCATTCGTTTTATTAGAGTTGCAGAAATATACCCTTATAAAATTAGGCTAAATGGCCATTCATATAATGAATTAATTTATGGCGAATGTTTGTTAAGATAATCAGTGCTTGACACAACCGGGCCTTAATCCTATTAAACGTTTTAAGCCCGCACTCAGAAAGTGGCTCTTTAAATCATCTGCTGTACTTCGAACAAGAAAATCTTACTAGAGCGACAGAAAAATAAATTGTGCGATCTTCATCATCTGCAACAATATCGTAATAAGTCAATTGTAGCCTGTAGGAGATATGGGGAAATGATTTATTATTAAATAATTAATTAAAAGCATAATTTGATACGGGATTTCCAGAATATTTTCCATTCAAATGTATATGTGGCTGACCGTAACCACGAAAAACGGCTATTGGTCAGTACTAACTGGTATGAATGCAACTATGGAATTGTTAGCTGTGGTTACATTATGTTAAACGAAGGTATATTATATTTAAATAACACTCATGGAATTCCCCCTTCATTAATAGCACTAAAATTATCGGCTAACCAGTTACCTTGTTTTCATATGGCTATGAATTAAAAACAATAATTTACAGTCGATTATATAAATTTTGGGAATATTTTACATATCTTGAATACTGTGTTTGGTATTGTTAATATTTTATCACAATGAAAATTTAAAAACAACGATAAGCAACTCCCGAGGGGCTAAGGAAAACGTGCTTTACTTTAGTAAAGTTGTAAGGACCAGTCAGTGGCGTGCATAGAGGGTATGCACAGGGAATGCAGATGATATAAAATGAAGAAAATTTCCAGTACGAGTAATAAAAACTTATTGGTAGGCTTCTTATAACTCATACAATGCCTATCCTTAATTTTCTTCAACTCTGATTGGACATTTTTTTATTTTATATGATCTATCCGCTTAGTGCATGCCCTGTGGATACCCTTAATGCACGCCAATGGGACCAGTGTGTGGTTATGATGGAGTTTCAGTAGTGAAAGCACTGATCTTACTTTAATTTTTTCTGTTTATTCGTGAGATTTGAGACATAAAACAAACAAAAAAAAAATACATTTGCACTTCGATATGATTACTAACAGTCCGCTGCTATGATTGCACTAGTAGGTATTATTATATTCAAAATTAATAATTTATAATTAGGTATTTGGCAATTCAAAAGTATTTAGGTCTCTAAAAAAATTAAGTGAGTCTAGTAAGTCTTATTGTTATGTGATGAATGATGATGCACTAGCGGGTTAACCCTGTCAGGGACAGGCAGTTACATTACACCAATCCCCATCAGGTATATATTTTTATGTGGCATTGTACTGGAGCACAGCCAAGGGCGAAACTCCCACCCGGCAAGAAAAGTGGTGGTTTACGTGTGTCAGGATATTTTCTTAGTTAATTTGTATTTTGGATTATATTCCTAAATTGCTATTGGATCGAACCCGGGACGTCCTATATATAATAACACCGGCACCGCTCACCACTGCGCCAGGGCAGTCTTCAAAAAGAAACAAAAAAGTGGTCTCGTAAGTTGTATCTACTTCTTTTCAGACCAGCACGGATCAGAGGATCAAAATTTATTTTCAAAAACTCTAGAAAGAGCAATGGCGCACAAATGGAAATAATATCCAAATAATAAGTATATAATATGTGTAATAATAAACGGGGCTAAACTTCTTTTATTTCATGTTGATACGTTTACGTTATTTATCCCGCACAACAATGATTGAATAATCTCAAAAGTCCCCGCAAAGAGACTTATTTGATTTATATGTGACATAGATCATACAAAGGTATTTTAAATTAGGTACTCACCATTCCCGCCACAGTTCTCAAGTTAAGTTTAATGCTGTGTCGTTTCATAATCCTGCCGGCGCAATCCCTCGGGCAGGTTGCAACAATGGCGTAGGTGCGACGTGGCAGTGGCGTCATGAGGGCCGTGCCGCCTTGCTCGACAAGAACCAGGCCTTCCCCCATCACCTCCAACTCCATCGAGCACGCCAGAGTGTTGAGCAAAATTATTCCCGTTTGATGTTGCCCTGGTACTTGTAATGTCGATCGCTGCAATTGTTTTACTATTATACAAATAAATCTAAAAAAATTACATCTTTTATAAAAACTCACATTCTCATTAAACAAAAAACTTATTTTTTGCCAGAACGACTCTCATGCGATGTTGACGGCCTCTTTCAGTTCTTGTTGAAGAATGTACTGAAGCCGAAGGATAACTTGCAGAGCTCAGATCAACAAGTAGAACTTTAATTATCATCATAATTATCAATTCAACCAATTGACGTCCACAACTGGACATAGGTGTTTTGTAGGGTGTTCCACAAACTACAATCCTGGGCCGCTTGCCTCCAGCGGCTCCGAGCGACCCGCCTGATGTCATCTGTCCACCTCGTTGGGGGCCGACCTACACTACGTTTACCGGTGCGGGGTCGCCATTCTAGCACCTTAAGCCCCCTTTGTGCCCCTCAATGCGCTATTGCAACTTCAGCTTCGCGACTCGCTGTGCCGGTACCTCTAGTTCTTCTACGGATCTCCTCATGTTATTTTATCACGTAGACATACTCCTAGCATAGCTCTCTTCAACGCCTGCTGAGTGACTCTGAGCCTTCTTATGAGGTCCACAGAATGCGACCACGCTTCTTATTCTAGTAACTCATCACTGGCAACAAGCACTGTTCGATGACTTTAGTCTGCAGACACTGACATATTTTGGACGAAAAGATGTTACGAAGTTTCCCGAACCTCTATCTCAAAATTGGACCTAACTAGCTGGATAGTGTCTTAGTATATTCACACGTCTAAAATTTCGAGTGCAGAGCTCCCAACAATAACTGGGTGGAGCGGAACATGAGCGTTACACATAATTATCGTCTTGCTCATGTTCATTCGAACATTTAATCTATAATGATTATATTTTCGTAATTTTATATTTTGTCCCAAGCGCAGTGCGAGCTTATTAAACTAAAATATTCTTTTCCATTATTAGATGAAATACGTTCTTCAAAATAGTAGAAACAAATATTTAAAGCAAATATTTTATCGTGAGGAAAACTCTTAGTATAGTTAAAGTAAATTAATAATTCAGAGAGCATCCCAAGCTAAAATCAACACTTTAAACAATTAATTTTCACTAGCTATCTTTCCTTTTCGATGTCCGGTCAAACATTACGATTCGGAATTCCTTGTTTGGATTTGTTTTTCATGACATTTATAGCCCCGTAGGGTACTGGTTCATATTTATCTACTAGATAAACACACCTAACCCTGTACTACGTACATGCTTATATTTATCGACTTGAATTACATCACCTTGAAGAAAATACCATATTAGGTATATTTTTATTCTACCGACTTCAAAAACGGGGCTATAAAAAGGGGATATATTTTAATAATTTACTCAATTGTTTACTACAGCTTTTACTAATGAACGCTGCGGTCTAATGTAGGGAAATCAAATGATAGAGAAACCGGTTCTTATTTAATTTCACTCAATCGATTGAAATTAACCGGATTTACGAATTTCAATTTCTCTTTGTGATTTGCAGTACGTGTAATCTGAAGCGGCAGGACATTTAAATAAATAAATAAATAAAAAAAATTAATATGCCAAAAGTGTCCTCATATTAAGGGTACCTAAGTAATTTTAATACCTAAAATTAAGCTTTTTTATTTAAACATCTTGATTTACAAGAATCGACAAAAATCATTTTAAAAAGATATTTATATTTATACCATTTTTGTTCTTCGCAGCGAAGTATTTCACGCACGCGTCCCGAACTGAGCAAGGCATTCGACAAAGAGACTTCTTGCATAAAAATAATTTACGATTAAACACGTTATGAAATCCTTTGCTCATTAAGAACGGTAACCTATAGCAGACTCGTTCAACCATTAAACCGGACGAAAATAAACCGGTTATAAACCAAAATTTTCCGGTACATTGAAACCGGTTCCGAGGCCTGGTTAAAAGAAGTTATATATTCAACAGCCCCTGCGATTCCTGACCTACAACTCTACGAGCAATAAACAGTTATCGAGCTGAAACGCTATTACAGCTGCAATCTCTGCAGACTCCACACATCTTTGAGAACATTATGGAGAACTCTCAGGCAGGATGTTTTCCTTCACCGTTGAAGCAAGTGATATTTTAATTACTTAATATAGAAAAGTTATAGGTGCGTAGGATTCGAACTCGGCCCCACGAAGAAGACGCTGAAGACGAAGTTCATCCCACTGGGCTATCACCGCTTCCATCGTTTATAGAAACACGTAACACCTTCGCGCTTCTACCATTTACTTCCTACTCATATTATCAAGTCTTATAGTTAAGCAAATCAAGTACCTCTATGCTTATCTGAAGTATGCCAGCACAGAAGAAAGCCATCGCCGCTAGTATTCCTCCAATGAACATTTTATTAAGAGACGAGAGTTCAGGTAAAACTGGCCAGACACCGCCAGGACACACTGGTATCATGAATAACACCATTGCAGGATTCATCACTTGCAGCTGATCAGGCATTAGAGTTATACCAAAAACTTCGCTTCGCAATCTGGAAGCCTGAAACGTCCAGCGAGATCCCTGTAAGACGATTCATATATAGTAGGTAGTTTTTTTTTAATCCAATCAGATGGCCCACCTGATGGTAGGTGGAAACCATCACCTATAACCAGAGCAACACATCACTTGCATGCAAGGAGCTCGTCCTGCAACTTTTCGCTATGTCTCCATCAATCCGAGGCGCATGTGTTAAGCGTCATGTTGACGGCCGATTGGCGCAGTGGGCAGCGACCCTGCTTTCTGAGTCCAAGGCCGTGGGTTCGATTCCCACAACTGGACAATATTTGTGTGATGAACACGAATGTTTTTCAGTGTCTGGGTGTTTATAATTTTTATGAATAATATACATAAATATATTATTCATCAGTTATCTTAGTACCCATAACACAAGCTACGCTTACTTTGGGACTAGATGGCGATGTGTGTGTCGGAGTATATTTATTTATATTATTTTGATGTGCCTGAAATTACACCGGCAACCGCGCCCTCTAACCCAAACACAGCGTTGCAACAATACTGCTTAGCGGGAGAAGTTAGTAAGCAGTACGTAACTTCTTTATTCCTATTTACCTACCGAAATCCTAAAGGATGTAAGCATGAAGAGGTTAGTTAGCATACACTATAGATAAAAGTTAAGATCATAATCAGCTAATTAATCTTGCATATACACTCAGACCACCTCTCTCGAAGAAGAGGCATTTAGAGCATTGACCCACCGTGCTGCTCACATGAGCTTGGCGGACTTAAACGATAGTCGATCACACGATACACAACATGTGATAATTAATAACACCGGGAACGATGGCTTATCGTGTTGCATCGGGCATGGGGGTTGACACCAACAACTTCCTAACCCCGGGTACCTGATACCTACTTAAGGATTATGTATGTTGAGAAGTACTCAATACCTAATAATTGTGAATCAACCCGGGATTCGAACCCATGATTTTGGGATATGTTGTCAAACATGCGAACCAATAGACAAACAAGGCAGTTGTGTATTAGAATGAACATAAAAACATAAAATGCCATCAATACGTTGCCAACCAACAAACAAAAACAATTTAGAATTCATAATAGAAGACAGGATGCGCCACAAACACTACAAAATTCACAAATACTGTTATGAAACACCGCATCCGAGCGCAAAGTACTTGTTACACACTGGTTACACCTATAAGCTTTAGAATCATTATATTATGTTACTCTAAAATCTGTTTCATCAATGTGGTATTTCTATTGAAGTGGGGCCCGCACTACCGGTATTCTCGTACGTATGAATTTAGAATTACAATCTATCGAATACGACAGCTTATGCAAAATTACTTTAGCATAAATTTCCTGTTTTGTTGCATCAATCCTATCCATTTTGAGTAAATATTACCAGATTCTAATTCGAATTTTGAATTTATATTTTTGAGACTACTCTGTGAAACCACTATGCAAATAGATGCAATGCAATAACTTCATGCTGAATAGGGATGTAACTTTTAAGGATATTAAATATTTTATATTAGCTTAGAATATTCTTATTTTGCACTCTTCTGGAATCCCTAATATAGGTAAGTGGCGCTGTCGGAAAGAGATAATTTTGACGGCCGACTGGCGCAGTGGGCAGCGACCCCGCTTTCTGAGCCAAGGCCGTGGGTTCGATTCCCACAACTGGACAATGCTTGTGTGATGAACATGAATGTTTTTCAGTGTCTGGGTGTTTATCTATATATTATAAGTATTTAAGTATATTATTCATATAATTATTCATCTTAGTACCCGTAACACAAGCTACGCTTACTTTAGGGCTGGATGGCGATGTGTGTATTGTCGTAGTATATATTTATTAAATTCAATTTAAGACATTTGGAAAAAAATAATGTGCAAGCAATAAATATGCGGTGATGTAAAAGGCACCTACTGGCTTCCTTTCGGGGAACCGAATTCGATTACTCGCACGCAAATTTTAAAATGAAGCTATTTAACATCATTTGCTTGAATGATTAAGGCAAACTTCGAAATTCTAAATTTAAAAATTCATTTATTTCAAGTAGGCCTAGGTTTTATTTCAAGTATTGCTTATACTTTTGAAACGTCAAGTCTGTCTGTTTGTAACGACTCTACCACCGGTTCGGAAGGCAGATTCTACCGAGAAGAAGCCCGTAAGAAACTCAGCAGTTGCTCTTTTCCAACATCGACTATTTACATTTTACGTTTAATATTCATTTTTCTATTCTATGAGAGATGAAAGCGGAGCCGGATGCTTCCGGATGATGACAAGGTTGCTTAACCTTTAAAAAAATCATCAATTGTGTATTCTTTAAACTTATGCATTACTAGGTCCAAAATTCATAAAAAAATCAAAGGAATCTTATTATAAAAGCGTATACTCAATCCCAAAAAAGAATTCTGGACCATTTTTTGTAAATCGACTGTTTATATCCACTTTTATATTGTCTTACAAATACTATGTTATGAAAAATATATTGCGAAGCTACAGTAACTATTCCTATTTCTGTAAATCTTCATTCTTCTTAATGTTCTCAAAGCCAATTTGAATCTATCAAATCTGCACTTGGCCATCATCGTTGAGACCCGTGCCGCCTTGTTGATGAAGATGATGATGGTGATTCAAGATTCATTTCAAAGAGTTCAAAGGTTGTTTTGTATTTTAAAGAACCTACCTGATTTTTGATTAACGTTCTTGACGTGATTCTGAATAGAAAAGTACCAACCTGTTGATCGAAGAGCGACCAAAATATCGGTACAGGCAGGTACAAATATAATATGGAGCATACGATTTTCATATCGGTAACAAGTTTTTCTCCATACTCCTCAATTGAGTAATCCAGCCAATGTTCCAGACGCGGACCGTCAGCACTGCTGTCGTAATGTAGGCGTTTTTTGAAAGCAAACTGAAAAACATAATTATATAAATTTATATTAACATTAAATCATAGGAATCCTTATTAAAATGTACAAGTTAATATTAAGTATAATAATAGAGGTTAATCATACAGCCAGGCACTAACACAAAAAAGTCGCATACACACACCCTCGCACACACACACACACACACACACACACACACACACACACACACATACACACGCATGCATACACGAAAGCATCCTATTATGCACATTAAATATATTGTAACATGCTTTTTTTTAATTTTTATTTTTAGTTACCTTATCTTTTTACTATATGTCAATTAATTCTATTATCATCACAAATTATATTCTGTTTGTATACAGTATACCTTCACTCCTTTTTAAGTTTATTTCTTGTCATATATATGCTACTCTTGAAAGAAGTCTCCTGCCATTGTCATTAACAGTAATGTTATTTACCCAAATAAATTTTATTTTTAATTTTTATAATTTACTAGTTGCTGTCCGCGGCTTGGTACTTTTGTTATGTATGCCTACGTTATTTCTGACCGCTTTACTAAATCTATTAAAAAATATATCGATTTCTTTCTCCGTAAACGACCAAACAAATCTATCCTACAGGAAGTGTACATTTTTCGGGACAAGTTACCAGACTGTAATTTCTATGCTGGACTTCATCCAGATCCATTCAGACATATTAAGTAAAAAACATTCATGCAAACTTTCACTTGCAATTTTATAATATTAGTATATATATCTATTGTTTTATCTTTGTTGTCTAAAAACCTTAAGGACTAAACTATCAAATTGAATTCTAGTTGACAACCTATAATCGTTAACACATTAGAAAACTAAATTAATTAATTAAAATTTCGCTGTCACGTGATAAGCGTAAAACGTGACGTTATTCATATTCTTCTTTGCTGTGGAAGTGTGATGCCATATTAAATCAAAATAAATATTTCAAAAAACTAAACCCAGCAGAGTAACTGAAAAACCTTTGTTAATTATAAAAAAAATCATTCTGAGTGCAGGTGAGGAAATATTTTTATAGAGAATATTTTGGATATGAGAAGGGTAACCCCTTCTCATATCCAAAATATCTATTACGATTCCTTACCAATCAAATGGAAAACTAATGTGATGTTTTAAAACGTAAGCATGGATCCATTGTTGTCTATGTAGAATGTGTATATGTAGAATATGCGATATATATATATCACAGCATTATTAGCTGATACAAGCTAATGAAGCTCTAATGAACACCGCCCCTATGTCTGTAGCTCAATGCAACATCAAAGCATACCTAATAATGAAACTTACTGAATATGGCGACTGTTCAATGTACTAGGACAGTATTAGCATTTAATCTCAAAAGTTCGGACCACATTATGCTTTTAGGATTAATGTTGCAGTCAAAGACGAGGAAAAAAATAACGAAGACGTAAAAAACTCTTGGTAACTATAGCTGGAACCCTGCAGTGAGATGCTAAAACCCAAGTAGTGATATTCCTCCAGAGAAATAAAGGGAATAAATCCCTCAGCCTTTTAATGTCACAATGTTGGGACGGGGCACAGTTCTCCTCTCTCAACAAAAATCGGTATTAGAGCATAGACTCACAACGTTGCACAAATGCGGTTTTAAATAGGCTATAAACTAATTGCAGTTTGCTTTAAGCGTATAAATGTTCACAAGTCATCCCATAGGAGACTTTCTCCCATAAACAAAAATTTAGAACTAAGCCCGACGCCGACCGATGCGACGGCTTTACATGTCCGCCGATGCATAGGGAAGGACCAAGTCAATAACCCACTAACACTGAAAATTTTTGATCGAACACTCGAAAATCGCGCGTAGGGCGTCACGAATCACGATGCACTGTCGCATATTAGACCACTGAGATATTTAATAAATAAAATAAAATATAACTCTCAATGGGGTCGCTCCAGCGTAGTGCGATCCTATATCCTAGTGTATAGAATTTTCCGTTTAAATATCATCGAGGCGCGTTTATATCCTGGAATCCCTTCCGTTACATATTTCAGTTTCATATTCTTTTGACGTGAGCTTCGGTGTATAAAATCTCAAATAACATACTTTATAAATAGCCAGCTGTACAGCCGTTATAATTTATTACCGATTTAGAGGACAGTGCATGGCAATAGTAAATTGATTGATACTATTTTCCTACACCAATTCTATTGAAATGATGGATGAGCTCGGGTACCCTTTGGCATTATGTATCGACACCGGGCCATCAATAACACCTAGCATATAATCTGTAATACTCCACAAACAAGAAGGTACATATAAACAGATTTTTAGTTACCAAATAAGTGTATAACTTTATTTCATGAAGTTTTCATCAATTATTTAAATTACATTAAGATGTTGTATATGGTTCTATGTAGTATTGGTATTGCTTTGTAACATCAAAAAAACATATACAAAAATATGTAACATTAATTACTGTAGGGCATTTAATATGCATGTTCATGTTCACTTATGTTTTTTTCACCACGTCTATATTATGTTGTTATGTATATACAGGTAAATAATTAAAGTACGTTCATGTTTTAAACTTCTACTGTATTGTAGATGATCTATTTGCTATTGAAACATTAAAAATTATAAATATGCTCTTTTAATCGGAATGTATTTTGAATATTTAATTAACGTTACATACGTTTTTTAGAATGTTTCATCATCCAACCCAAGGAATATTTATAGCTGTAAGTAGGTCTTTTCTAGAAATGCAATGCAAAATTTTTTTTGTTCATCCTATATTATATTAATTATAAAAAAAATAAAGTTAACTTATACATTTTATAAATAGAAGAGTCGAAAACAGTATTATGACGGCATAAGAGAGCGTCATGACGTCTGCCGTAACGTGATATGGGTTGTCTTAACTGCCAAGACGGGCCACATTAAATAAAACACAGAAAGTGACACGACTGACGTGTATTTCTTATTACAGAAAATACTACGAGTTGATTGGACTCAAGATGCGTCGTGTAATACAACGTCGGGTGACGTGTAACAAAGAGTGCCCGTGCCATGTTGTGAGCGAGTTATTGGCCGGTGTCCTTTGTCACGCTACTGCGATTTGTACATGACCAGTGAACATCGGGTGTTGCCTGCCGCAGGGTCTGATCCATTTGATATTGTTGCGATTAAACATGCATATAAATTCAGTTTATAGGAAATTGAATCAAAATAAATGGAGGTTTCATTTCTGAATCTGAAAGCTCGGCTGAATGTATTATAATTGTATTATATGTTAAAATGTATAGTGCCTAGGAAAACTAGTTTCGTTTCGGGAAATTGCGTTTTTTCAGAACAGCTGATTCAAGTTCCATCCAAAATATACGTATTCAACTAAGTCGCATCAATTATGCGTTTCATTAATTTTTCGCTCCTGCGAGATGGGATTATAAAAAAAATTACATCGTATCGCAATTTTTTTAAGAAACCCATATATAAACTAAAGCAGCAAATACTTATCTAAAAAGCATCTATAAAACACGAAATGTATACAAGAAATCCACGTTAAAATATATTAGAATATAATTAGAAGTGGAAGTTAAAGTGGAAGTAAACTACACTAGAGAAAAATCCTATTTATACCAAATTTGAATTTTGCATGCACAGAATGTTGAAGAGTCCCTACAATACAAAATTATAGAGTTATGTTAAAAAAATACTATTGCAACGATATCGCTTTTTCTACGGACGATGCTTTGAAAGTATTTGATCGAAATTCACGTTACCGTTTGACTTCACATAGGGCTACGGGCTACGGGCTACGAGCTACGCGTGGTTTGATGAAAGTTTGCGGGACACGGTCAGGTGATTTCACACTGCAACTTAAACCGCAAAATGAAATCCCACTTATGTGCAACCACGACACATGGCTTAAGAAGAATATAATTTAGGTATAAGTTATACATAAGTGCATAATTTGGATTATCTTTAGGCTTTATCACTTTGTTAACTTTTCAGGACTATTGGTTTAACGATTTTATTTATTTCTATTTGAACCTATTTTTTATCCAAGATCTTTGCCACTTCAAAAATTTAAACCCCATTTACACCAAGGTAATACGAGAAATAAATTATTACCAAACATTTAATATTTATTCGATACATACTCGTACTTATAAAAAAATGTCTTTAACCACAGTCAGTGCTCGGAAAACAGGAAAAAATTGCAAACCAGCTTCGGTTATTAACCCGGTATTGGAATCATTTCGGTTAAGGTTTCGGTATCGTTTTTTTTTAACTGGTTAAACAGTGAATCTTATTTAATTTCATTCAATCGATTGAAATTAAACAGTTTATCAACTTTAATTTCAGTTTTGTGATTTACTGCGCACTGCTATGAGTACGAGTAAAATGAATCCGCAGGATGTTTCGATGGTAATTTTTAAATTGCTTGCTTTTTCTTTGAAACTAGCCAAGTACTATATATTATACTAAATACAACACATTATGGGTACTTAAGTGCTTTTTATTACTTAGATTAAGCTTTTTCTATTAAAACAAAATGTATCAATATTGACACAAATCTATTTAAAAAGATGTATAATTTATACCATTTTTGTTCTTCGCAGCGAATTAAGACTCGCACGTGCCACGAATGTCGTGCGTGAACCGTTTAATTTAGGTTTATTAAGCGATATGAAGTCGTACGCTCAATTAGAACGGTAACTTATAGCATTTCGGTTCGTTCAATCATTCAACCGTCAAAATGCAGGACATTAAAATAAACCGGTTACTAAACAAAATTTTCCAGAAAACTTAAACCGGTTCCGAGCCCTTACCACAGTCTGCGATCAAATATATACAACAGCTATGCACGTACTGATGCGTTTTATGCAGATAAATGTTGACATAGTGACTTGATGAAATCTGTGACGAAGCGATATTCAACAGAATGCAAACAGCAAATTTATATAAAAACTCTACGCGGAGTTTTAATTTAGATGACATTTTTCATTTAATTTATTTTGTCTGTGTCTGCATCATTTGCATACAAATTTACAAGGCGAAGACCACCTTGAACGCCGAGCGTACTAAAGGAAGGAAGATATGAGTACATATATGTGACAAGTGTTTTGGTTTTTTCTATTTTAAAGAGGAACAATCCCGTCATACTTACTTACTTACTTCCGTCGTTTTGGCGTAAAGTTTACCGTTCACACCGCACGCATGGGAATCTCTCCAAAAGGATAGTTTCTTCTGTTTTTGTTACATTTCTTATTGAGTAGCGTGGTCGCGGTATCTATAGGTCGTAGCGTGATAATATATAGCCTTTAGCCGATAAATAGACTATATAAAAATCCAATTCGAACCAGCAGTTTGATTGAGATTAGCGCGTTCAACGAAACAAACTCAAAAGCTTTATAAAAATATATCTGTCCCGTACAGATATATTTTTCATTTTACTCGTGATGAAATTTAGAATGTGTGGTTAGCACTGAGTGCTATGATTTATTTCCTGACTTTAAAAAGAAGGGTTTAATTTTGACTGCGTATGTATGCATGTATTTGCTACTTAAATATAAAAGTTATATATATATGTTGTCGGTAAATCTTTCAGTCTTGCTAGTTCTTTTTGTAGACATTATCAAACTCTCAAACTTTTCTATAGAACTCAATCATATATCGTTAAAGCAACGTTTGTAAGAAGCGTTTTGTTTCATTTTTTCTCCGACCTACTATGCAAATCCGACTACCAGGAAAAAATATTTTCAGTTGAAAGGTAAATATATCCTGAGGAAATGACAAATAATGTGACTTTATATTGGTTAAAGAATTTTCGAAATCGGTCCAGAAGATCCAGAGATTACCCCGGACAATCTCAGAAAGTTTACCTATTTATAGTATTAGTATAGAAGTATAGATATAGATTAATACATCAAATCACCTGTGTCTTACAGGGGTTTGAATTCATTATGATAGAAGATGCGAATAAAATAATGAAGTTGAGATTTTTTTCTAAAAAAAAGTTAGAGACAATATTGTTCCCGATAGGATTGGGCGTATTTTTACATGTTCACGCAGCCCAAATGTGTAAATTCTTAGTAATGCTACGTTCACAGGTACTACATTAACATAAATAAATGTCTCCCCCCCCAAGAGAGAGCATGAGAGGCGAGCCAGGGTCAGCGGGCTTAATTATCAATTATTATTGATTAAGTTATTAATAGACGAGACGGAAAATGCCTCTCACCATCAAACTATGTGCCGAGGAGGTTCGACAAATAAATATATCGCGTAAGAATAGAGTGAGTTCATAAGTTGAACATAGTACTTTTCATATCGATCGTGAGGAAAAAGAATGAGATGAAAAACAATAAGAAATACTTCTGAAAATATGTCATATAACATATTTGTTGTTTTTTGAGATCGTTGACCGTACAGCCTATTCAGTCGAGTAACACTATTTGTTCATTTTTAGGTACTTGCTTATCTTAATTTAACGAGTAGAGTTTATTTTATCTTTGGCGGGAACCGTGCCATACTCATTTTAGGCTCTGGATTCCTGTTGTAGCTGAGAAAAATTAAAAAAATAGTAGCTGAAACTATTTTTTACTATATTTACCATCCGTAGTTTGGAGAGAGAACGCCAAATTTTCCGAACATGAGATATGAAATAATGATTTAGTAACTTATTCATTAATCATTATTATAATCAAGTGATGTCGCTCTAACCGATAACGAACCAAGAACTAGGCTCCCAGAAATCTAAATAGCATACATACATTTCAATTACTGCAGTTACTAGTTAGGTACGCAAACAATTCAATTGGAACTTACCCATGCGCAAGCAACAAACTTCAACGTTGCATTGTCTCGTGGTTTTTTAATCCTGTACCAGGGCTTTCCCATCACAAAAATAACTGTAAAAAAAAAAAATTTCAACATACTACTTACAAACTTTCGCTCTGTTCACGGTTCAAACGGTCACCTTTATTATGAAAACGGAATATTCAGAACTGAAGAGCGAAATGTTACGAGAAATTTTTATCGAGTTAGGATACCTATTTTAATAGAATTGACTTGAGCTTGTTTACACAATGAGCATAGTTATAGGTACCTACAATGTGACTCGAAAGGCGCAGACACACGCCATGGGACAGGGAACAGAATGGAGAACTCTAGGGCATACAAGATTTCCTTAGCAGTGAAGGCAAGTGATATTCAATTGGTTAAAATGCCCATAACTAGTGTATCACCGCTCCACTACTTTACTTAAGTAGTGTTCATTTAATGTTAAATTAAAAAGCCATTCAAAGCAGCCTTTAGTTATACGAGCTATAAGTATTATTAAATTCTCATCCAGTTGGACGCACGGCAAACGTAGAGCACCTGTAGTTTATTTGGCGTGAGACAGGGTGATATTATGTCAAAGTGAATGAAGTAAAATTAAATCGCAAGAGACTTTTTGTACCTTGGTGCGCCCTCATTGAAGTGAAATATTAATTTATATACTTCGGTATTCAAATGGCAGTATTGAAATGGGAGCTATTTTAATACAGGTAACTATAAAAAGGGAGGAAGGGCAAGGTACCTTTAAATCCTCCTGTACAGTCTGAACCTCGTTTGCCATCAAACGCAATAAACAGTTTTTTTTTTATTACGGAATGCTTCACTCTGTGGGCTTGAGTCTTTACAAATGCAACTTTTTTAATTTATTTTAGTAGGGACTTCTTCATTGGCCCGGCAAATAAGGGCTTAGTATTTTATATTTTTTTATGTGTCGATTGATTTGAACAAAAAAGTCACAAACGAACAACAAACAACGTTGTGTTCTCAAACAGTCCTGTATCTGATCAAACAGCAAATTTGAAAATACTCCAACTGACATAAATTGTAATTGTTCCGCGCAAAATATTTTTATTTATCACATAGGCTACAATTATTTTGATATATTAATTCTTTGGTTACATAAACTTATTTGCCGGGTCGTTGTGTGCACTTGCATTAAACCAATCTATTCATTACGTGACAGTTACATAAATAGCTATTTGTTGCCACTTTAAATAATCCTCTTCTTTAACACACCAACCAAACAACGGGTTGGCGTGATGTTTACAAAGAAATATTTAACGGGCTTGAACATGACACAGGCTATTTATATAGAATACAAAATTTTGAATTTTAATTAAACCTGAAGTTTATTTTTTGTTTGAATGTGCTAATCTGTGGAACCATGTCCATTCGTCTACGGCTCAACTTAGAGACTCTAATTTATTACTACATTTTGTCAATTGGTTATTGTACTGTATAAATCACGTCGACTCAAATATAAAATCTTGAAAAAAAATATTAACGTTTCCTCTGCTTACTAACTTACTTAATGAGGAGGCCATATGTTGAGAGTGTTGGATGTCATAAAATAGGTCTTCGGAACCCTACACTGCGAGTAGCCCGTCACGCACTTGACCTTTCTTGCATTAGATATGGACATTGCCGAAAAAAAAAGTTATAGCACGGGCGGTCGATGTGCAGCTGTGGATCGCGGTATAATGTTTGGAATAGTGGATAAATGATTAAAAAACGGATTGTATAACAAAATCATTGTTTGAAGTTGTTGCAAAATGTTTGTGATTCTGTAGAACAAAAAAATGGTACAGTGAAGTATCGTAATGGAATGGGAGCGATATCATAATGGAGCACGCAACAAAGTTCTGAAATGTATTACAACTATGTTTTTCAGCGAGTGAGCACCAATAAAAGTTTTCCACCTCAGTAAGTCTAAATGCACGCGAACTTTAAATTGAGACCTCTCATATAACGTTTGAATGAAGTTGTTTCATTTCATTCTAATCTTTATGTCATAAACGCTAAATAATTTTATAACAAACGTACAAAAAACTGTTACTTTTTATACATTTACATATTTATTTCTGGTTGGGGGCTTTGGCCGTGGCCCGTGGCTAGTTACCACCCTACCGTCAAAGCGATTTAGTGTTCCGGTGCGGTCTCGCGTGAAAAGCGGTATGACTATCATACTCCCTAACAGGTTAGCCCACTACCATCTTAGACTGCATCGCATACCATCAATTGAAATTGCAGTCAAGAGCTAACTTGCAGTGAAATAAAATAAATACAAAAACAATTCGGCACAAGAATGATCTCAAAAGAGTTTCATTACAATCTTATAAGATTGAAATTTTTAAGGTAGGTAAAAAATAGCTTCACAAATATGAATGGATTATTGTGTCTTCTTTGAACAAATTGTTAACAAAATGTTACAAATCTCCTGAAAAAAGTAGCCTACTTCACTTTCCGTGCTTTCAACTAACTCTATGGCAAAAAAATCAAGTTGATTGGTATTGGTAACAGATAAATAAACAAACAAACACACTTTCGCATTTATAATATTAGTATTGATTATATGTGAACAAGAAGAAATGGCTTTTTGTTCAAATAGAACTAGTGGTAAAGGCCTGGAGGTCCTGGGATCGATACTCGGCACAGGTATTTTGATCTTTCTCCGGCATGGGTGTTGGGAGGCTTCGGCAGTGGCTAGTTACCATCTTACCAACAAAGACTTGCCGTCAAGCGATTTAGCATTCCGGTTCGATGCAGTGTAGACCTCGAAAGTAAAAGTATGGGTTTTATTTAACTGCTGGTCACCTAATAGGTCAGCCTACTTATATTAGACTGCATCATTACCTTTCACCGGATCATATAACAAAGGCTAACTTGTACTGGAACTTGTCAAAAATAAATAAATGTAGCACTTCTATTAAATTGTAGTATATTGAATTCGTTCGATGTCATTGCCAACCAATACCAAAAGCTTTTTAAAGCTAATTTGCTGGACACGTTACGAGCAAAATCTAGGTGACTATGTACTTATAGATACAAAGTTCGATGCCCGGCTTTGCCGCAGACCACGCTTGCTGTGGCGGTTGTCTCTTTAATACTCTTAGAGGTAGTACTGGCACTTTTGCGAAAGTCTTACATAGACACTTCCGTAATAACGCAAATAATTTTCCACATATCTCGCTTTACAATGCTTATGACATAGCCTAGTATTCAAAGTTCAAGTACGTTTATATTTCCTATAAGCTTAGCGGGTAAGTAATGTTGCACTGGAGTCACTAGGAGCTTTTATATATGATTTGAATATGGAACTACGCGCATGGCGTATCTGAATAAAATCTGTTCTTTCTTATATTGCTATCTCGCTCACTCACCAAAGCCTGTGAAGCGCGAACCAGAGCAAAAAAACCATCCAATACTTGATTTTATTGCCTCGCGAACTCTACACGAGTTTAATACTCTACTTTTCACACTTTCGTTTTAGGCGCCCTCTATCTACGCTCAGGATTTCCCCGTTCTGACCCTCGCTTTACACCCTTGTTAGACAATCTACTACGACAATACACTCATCGCCATCTAGCCCCAAAGTAAGCGTAGCTTGTGTTATGGGTATAATACACATTAATACTTATCTTATACAGATAAACACCCAGACACTGAAAAACATTCATGTTCATCACACAAACATTTTCCAGTTGTGGGAACCGAACCCACGACCTTGGACTCAGAAAGCAGGGTGGCTGCCCACTGCGCCACTCGGCCGTCAGGTAATATAGTTTTTTCTACTAACCGATGGAAATTAAAACCAGTATCGCCGGAAACCCAAAGCCGAGTGCATAGCAGGCATCATCGCCGAAACACATGACACTCCTTCGCAGAGCCGGCGTAACAATCATACCCATAAAGCCTCCCAGGTTTACGATGCAATAAAATGTTGAAAAAAACTTCTGTAGACGGCTGTTGTCTTCTGGCAACCGGAACTGTGAAAAACGTTTTTTTTTTTAATTGTTTCGAACTTAGTTATCCTGTGACATGGTGTCGGAGACCTTCTTTATGCGACTTTCAGAACTCCTTATGCGTGAGTGGCGCTGTCTTCAGTAGCCCTTAGTTCTCCGTCAGCTCGTGAGATGAGCGGATTCGATTTAAATTTCATCATAACCATTATCAACCAATTATCGGCCTACTACAGGACACGGGTTCCGTGGGGTTGGTCAGAATGAAAAGGGGGATGAGAAGGGTTTAGGCCGCAGTCCACCACTCTGGCCAAGAGCGGATTGGCGGACTTCAAACGCCTTTATGACCATTATAGAAAACTATCAGGTGTTATGTAGGATCGGTCAATTTAGTGAACACGCTGAATTTCAAATCTGTTAGTAATAATAAATTCAAAGAAACGTACAAAATGAACCAATGAATGAATACAGTTTTATTGTGCACTACAAAAAATACCGATAAATTGTAAAAATTTTTTTTACACAAAGTATACAATTCGGCGGCCTTATAGCTACATAGCAATCTCTTCCAGGCAACCAATGGCGTCCAACAAGAAGAAGGTGGTGCATATATATGTACATATATATATTTAAAAATACTGTATAAACATGTATATAAAACATAAACATAATATTATATATACAATGTACTGATAATTAATATATACCTATACAATGAATATCAATAATACTTATATAGATACAATATTTACATTCCCCAAACGAAACAGAAGGGAATATGCATTACTAAGGTTCTGAAGATTCAGCAAAAAAAAAACATTAAGTTTTTTTATAAATTCGGTGTGCCTCTTTGATTTCTCAGAAAATTGTTGTTTCACACTTCAGCAATACAACCCAAAACGCTCAACGGTGAAATATTAATAGGCTACAGATGAAAGTCACAATATAAAAACAATGCACTATATTCTAAATATAATGTTTGATAATTATTAAAGTGGGAGTATGATGAAACTGAAATAAGTGAAATTCATCGATTTTAGCTTACCTGGTCACCCCCAAAGGCTGCCACGCAGGGCTTAATTCCTCCAGTACCCGTAGCAATTAATGCCAGACCAATCATCGACATTGAGCTAAAATGAATAAAACTAGGCTACAGATATGTTTGACCGTTTTTCCGACACAGCTAGTTATTTTAGCACACTGCTTTTATAAATGCTAGGCGTAGAAGGGAGATCCAAGGCTTTTGGAAAGATTAACGCTGTTGATAACAATGAAAACAAAAGTATTTTAAAGAAGATTAAATTCATCTACACGGAAGTAAGCCGGCTAAGTTTGTTGTAGGCTCTTTTTAGACAAGAGCGCGTTTGGAACCCTCGTAGCTTTAGATTTAATTTGGCGAACGAAGTTATCACCATCCCCATACAATTATGTAAAAATATAAGTATGAACGCTTCATAAGTGCCTGTGATAGGCCTACATGAATGAAGAAATTTCGAATTTGAATTTGAATTATGTAAACTACTGAATTTAATCTGTCATCTTATTAGTTTGGTTATTAATTACGGACCTCTATTCCAAAACTGGGTATTTAAAGCATATATAGGTAAACAGCTCCAATGAGGGTGGGCATGAACAATTAAAATCTCATGTAACTAAGTGATAATAAGCGAAAAAGATGTCACAAAAGTGACAAAATTTATGTAAAAGTGGCCACAAACGAAAATGATCTTAAAGGCAGTAAAATATTATTTTCATAAAATAAAAATTATGTACTCGCAATTCTAAACTTTTATATGTACCTTTTATACTTATATTAATAGGAAGACATACAGAATATAAACCGCGGTAGATACAAATGCGGTTAAATTTCAAATAATATTTTAAAGTAGGTACCTAAAGCTACTCCTGAAATAGTAGTAAACCACTTCAAGAGCAACAAGAGATGATTGTGTTGAGCAAAGGGCTGTGGCCTCGTATGTGGGAAGTCCTGGTTTCGATCCCCGACATGGTCAACTTAAGATTTTTAATTACTGTTTTATTTCCGGCCTGGTCTCGTGGGTGGGTTCCGCCGTGACTAGTTACTACCCTACTGACAAAGACGTACCGCTAAGCGATTTAGCTTTCCGGTACAATGCAGCGGAGAAACTTTATTATAACTTTACCCTAACAGATTAGCCCACTACAATCTTAGACTGCATCACTTAAGTGGGATTCCATTTAAAGTAGCCCTGCAATCCCACCTGAGTGATCATGCAGTCTTTATATTGTAATGGTTTAAAAAACATATTTTCTTGAATAGCGTTATAATTCTCAAATTCACTAATCAACAAGATATGTTTTCTAAAAGAAGTTAACATCTTCGTAGTTGTTAGTGGCGCAATATTCGTTGGTTGATGATATAAGGCGTGTTAATTTATTCGTTAGTTACTTACGTTGGCGATAACATTAATGGAGGTATCGCAGAACAACACAAGAGTATAGTCCCAACAAAATAGACCGCAGAGAAATATAGAATTACTCTGAAACAGAATAATAAATCCAAAATTAATTACATGAGTTTAAATAAATAAATAAACATACTACGCCAATGCACACATCGCCACCTAGCCCCAAAGTAAGCGTAGCTTGTGATATGGGTACTAAGACGACTGATGAAAATTTTTATGAATAATACACATAAATACTTAGAATATACATATAAACACCCAGACACTGAAAAACATTCATGCTCATCACACAAACATTTACCAGTAGTGGGAATCGAACCCACGGCCATGGACTCAGAAAGCAGGGTCGCTGGCAACTGCGCCAGTCGGCCGTATAGGCATCTAAATAGTAGCTTCTTCAACTATCAAGTTAGTAATATGTTCAAGTTAGTAATACGTTTCAGTACGAGGAGCCTTGTGGAATACCTAAGAAAATAGTTTAGGTTCTTAACTTTCAAACGTAAGGATAAAGCAATGTGCAAGTGTGGTCACTGGTTCACACAGCAACTGGCAACAAGGAGCTTATTAATTAACTACAGGATTGTAATATAATGTACTTTTACTATGAAGATTATCGCGTCATACGTTACTACATCTACAGTTTTTCGGATTGTGGACACATTACACAGGGTCACACCAGATTAGCACGACATTATGACTATTAATCTTTTTTTCTTGTTGGTCACACCAGCATAATACTTCTAATTTGCAATGGGCCCACAGTATTAAATAAGTCGCGTCGCTGTCCTAGTATTTATTTAGTATAGAGGTGCCAGTATTGATGCAGTGTTTTGGATCTATATGCTTTAATACCCTCTCCCGAGAGAGATAGAGGAGGCTTCTGCTCAGTGAGTAGGTTGACGATGACCTAGTAAGTATATTGTAGCCTTTTTCCATTGCTTATATCGTTTGATTTTTAAGACAAGTTAACCCTTCACTTCAACTAAGTGATTATCCAGTCTAAGATGGTAGCGGGCTCACCAGACCCTTAATCAGCTTTTACACGATATCGTAGAGTATCGTACCGGAACGCTAAATCTCTAAGAGGCAGGTCTTTGTCGATAGAGTGGTCACGAGCCACGGCCGAAGCCTCCCACCAGACCAGACAAAAATCGGAAAATTTTAAATTCGAAATGAACCCGGGGCCTCCAACTTAACACCAAGTTCAGCGGTATGCCTGAAAGGTCATCAAAACGTTGCTAAAAAGTCGAGCGGGCAATGTGGCCAAGAAGCTTCTAAACTTATTAAAATCTTTATTTCGCTGTTACAGGTCCACTTATGTGAATAGACTCTAACCTACGCGTTTCAAGGAATCCAATGACGCTGCAACGATTTCAGAAATATTTTACATTGAAGCAGGTACTATTATGTAAAATATCCACATATTTCATGAGTCGATGTCGTTTTAGACTCCATTAAAAGGCAATCCGCATAATCCGTATAATGGTTCGTGAGTATTGTTACATTATGAAAATCTGCAGTAGGTATTTATTAGATGAGTCATCATCATCTCAACCAATTAGCGTCCACTGCTGGACATAGGTCTTTTGTAGGGAGTTCCACAATGCACGGTCCTGGGCCGCTTGCCTCCAACGGCTCCCAGCTACTCGCCTGATGTCATCTGTCCACCTCGTTTGGGGCCGACCTACGCTGCGTTTACCGGTGCGGGGTCGCCATTCCAGCACCTTAAGACCCCAACGTCCATCGGTTCTCCGAGCTATGTGCCCCGCCCATTGCCACTTCAGCTTCGCAACTCGCTGAGCTATGTCGGTAACTCTAGTTCTTCTACGGATCTCCTCATTTCTGATTTGATCACGTAGAGATACTCCTAACATAGCTCTCTCCATCGCCCGCTGAGTGACTCTGAGCCTTCTTATGAGGCCCATAGTTAGCGACCATGTCTCTGATCCGTAAGTCATCACTGGCAACACGCACTGTTCGAAGACTTTAGTCTTCAGGCACTGGGGGATTTTGGACGAGAAGATGTCACGAAGTTTCCCGAACGCTGCCCATCCGAGTTGGATTCGGCGGTTTACCTCTTTCTCGAAATTGGACCTACCTAACTGGATCGTGTGTCCTAGGTATATATACTCGTCTACAATTTCGAGTGCAGAGTTCCCAACAATTATTGGGTGGAGCGGAACATGAGCGTTAGACATAATTTTCGTCTTGCTCATGTTCATACGAAGGCCCACCTGTTGAGAAACTCTGCTGAGGTCATTGAGCATCGCATTAAAGTCTTCCAGAGTCTCTGCCATTATGACTACATCGTCGGCAAACCGAAGTTGAGTGATGTACTCGCCGTTAATGTTGATGCCAAGCCCGTTCCAATCCAGAAGCTTAAAAACGTCCTCCAACGCAGCGGTAAACAGCTTCGGGGAGATAACATCTCCCTGTCGCACTCCTCGCTGCAGTTAGATCGGTTTCGTAGTCTGGTCCTGTATACGGACTGACATAGTGGCGTTTTTGTACAAACACTTCAAAACTTCGATGTACCGGTAGTCAATTCGGCATCTCTGCAGTGACCTTAACACAGCCCAGGTTTCCACCGAATCAAAGGCTTTCTCATAGTCCACAAACGCTAAGCAAAGTGGCCGGTTATACTCTTGAGTCTTCTGTATAACCTGTCGCAGCGTATGTATGTGGTCTATGGTACTGAAGCCCTTTCGGAAACCGGCTTGTTCAGGAGGCTGGAAGTCGTCGAACCTATTCGCGAGACGATTCGTAATGACTCTTGAGAACAACTTGTAGACATGGCTCAACAGCGAGATAGGTCTGTAGTTCTTCAGCAAGGTATTATCACCTTTTTTGAAGAACAGAACAACCACGCTCCTATGCCATACCTCTGGCGTTGTGCCTTGATGAATGACGGAATTGAACAACCGCTGAAGGACTTTAAGTATCGGTTTTCCACCCGCTTTCAGGAGTTCTGCTGTGATTCCGTCATCACCCGGTGCCTTGTTGTTCTTAAGTTGTTTGAGAGCCATACTAATCTCGTAAAGGCTGACGTCCGGGATATCTTCAGTGAAGTGTCGGGTCAATTTGGCTCTAGGGTCTTTAGCCAAACTTTCAACAGGCTTTTGTGTTGAGGTGTATAACTGTCCATAGAATTTCTCAACCTCACACAGGATCTCTGGTTTAGAAGATATGAGACTACCATTGTCAGTCTTCAGGCGAGTCAACAGGCTCTGTCCGATAGACAGATCTCTTGCGAACACTTTCGAGCCTTTGTTGCGCTCAATGGCGACTTTAATTTTCTCAGTGTTAAAGTGTCGCAAGTCTTTCGTCTGCAACTTCGAGATCTGTCTATTAATACGCCGATATTCAGACGCATCTTTTGAAGACTGTAGTCTCATTTCTTGTCTTTTCTCCATAAGCCCGAGTGTATGGGCTGAGAACTTTTTGGTTCTATGTTTACGGTGGGTCTTAAAGAACTTGGACCCAACCGTATGGACAGTTTCCACAAGCCTGTTGTTAAGATCGTCCACAGAATCGCAGTCCAGGCAATCAAACTGGTTTTGCAGCTCCAGTTGAAAGCTCTCGGGGTTTTGGATATGAGCACGAGTAGGCCGGAGCGTAGACTTTACCAGTCTGACCCTTTCCAGCTTTACATTTATATTCAATGTGCCTCTTACCATACGGTGATCGCTCCCGGTTTTCACCCTGTTGATCACAGAGACATCATTGCAGAATATATGCCGTTTGGTCGACATGATAAAGTCGATCTCATTTCTCGTCGAACCATCGGGGCTCAGCCAGGTCCATTTCCTGTGCGGCCGCTTTTCGAAAAAGGAGTTCATCATAAAGAGGCCCTCCTACTCCATAAAGTCGGCCAGCATTTGGCCCCGTTCGTTCCGTTGCCCATATCCAAATTGCCCCACTCTCAGCTCTGCACCGCTTCGCTTGCCCAGCCTCGCGTTGAAATCCCCCATCACAACACTGTAGTAGGTTTTCGAGGCATGTATGGCTTTCGAAATATCCTCATACAATGCCTCTACTTCCTCGTCGGAGTGCGCAGTTGTGGGTGCGTAGACCTGTATAACCTTCAGGGAATACCGTTTGGTTATTCTGAGTACAAGGTACGCTACCCTGCTCGACACGCTTTCGACTCGAACAATGTTGTTGACAAGGGATTTGTGGACGATGAATCCGACACCACCTTGGGACTGTTGTTCGCCCTACCGGTAGTAGAACAAGTTGCCGGATTTTAGGATTATCGTGTCCTCCCCCTCTCTACGGATTTCAGATAAACCCATGATACTCCAGCGCAACTTGCTCACTGCTTCTTCCAGCTCGACTAATATAAGGGTTACTTACTCGTTACTACTACTCCTTATGTTACTCGATGAGTAATATAAGGTTAATCCACTCGTAGTTGCTATTATGGAAAGATGGTGAAAATTATGAAACTGTGTTTATTATGTCCTTTCTCTCTATTATTTTTGTGCAATTTTAAAAATATTTTGGTGAAATGCTCTAAGCGATCTTTGCTATATGTTTTTTTTTTAAATCAAGTGGCTATGAAATAAATACTCTTATGTGTTTCCAATACCTATTCATACATAGGTTAGTATTACGAAATTAAAAAACGCACCGGTGGTTCCATAATATTAAAAATTAAATGGCAGCCATTTCATTACTCTTAGACTAAAATAAGATGCGGTTTTTGTCTATAAAATTGATCATTATTTATTTCATTTAAGGCTCCGGCATTGACGAACGGACACATTGTTGGTATTCTGGTTGCGGCTGCACTTGTTTGTGGAAAATATATTCTATTGTTAGCTCTCCCGTCATGCATTCGGAGAGAAATACAATATCAATTTTTTTTTAACTGCGGTGTTATATTAAACCGCTGCCTGTCTAAGTGTCTCGATCTGTCCTCGGTTTAACGATACGGAATGACTAAATGGAATTATTTCTAGTTTTTAAACGCGAAGTGTCTCGCGCTTTATTAATGAAAGGACGTTCAGAATTCGGTTATTTTCAGAGCCTATTCAGTTTTCAGTGATTTCAGGCAGAAATAATGTGATTATTTATGGGGCTAATATCAACCTGGATCGGTCGACTTTGGCAGCTCTCAGTAAGTTTCATCGAGAGAATTTGCTCTTCTCTTCGAGCCTTCAAACTTATGCATTGCATACAAAGCCTATATTGATTCTAGTCTTTTAAATATTATGTTAACACCGTCACTTTATGGGATTAAAGCGTGCGATCTACGTGTACCTGAGTGGGCCAGCAAATAATGCATAAAGGGAGAGTTTACGTACGTAGTTCGCCAGCCCCATGATACCTTTTGTAATACTGTTTTATAGGATATCCCAGCCTAGTTATAGGACAATCTGTTACCTTTATTTCGGTCGGTTGGCATATATGGATGATGATGATAAATTATACTCAGGCGCATGCAATTATTAAAAATGTCAACTACACTGGTAGAATATAAGAGCGTGGCGCAACCTATATTGCCTGAGAAGTTGTGTTTTTATCAAATTGAGATAAAAGATAATATTTTTCGGTTCTTTTTAATTGGGTACCTACTTATAATAATAATTAATTTTTTAAGTAATTTAATCGTAATACGGTATAAGATTATGACACAAAGAAATTAAATTCTATGCTATTTTACATACCAAAAACCCCGAGATATTCACCTGTTGCACCTGATTGCATCCGTCATATATAAAAAGGTACCATAAGGTTTATGCCGCTTACTCAAAATTAATTAATTTCAAGTTTTTCTACTTTATAAGCACTTTTGAATATCAAGTTATTCTGTTTGTATTGACTACCACTGATTCGAAAAACAGATCCTACCCAGAAGAGCCGGCAAGAAAATCGGACTCTTTTTAACATATGGTTTAATATCAAAAAGAAGGTACATATATTTTTTAACACTAACCTGTATCGGCCAATAAAGTTGTCCGCCAGTATAGCTCCCATCAGAGGCATAGTATAACACATCATGATAAATATATGGTAGACCACAGTGGCAGCGTTCTCGTGGAGACACAGAACGTTTCGCAGATATAACGACAGAATAGCTGGGTATAAGGACAAAGTAAGATAAAGGTATGACTTATTTGACGTGGTAAGATTATAAGACGGCATATTCATAATTTTCTGATATGTAATTTTATAAGCAAAACAAGACAGATGCAAATGTATTGGCAACTGCCTTGTTCTCCAGCCATATGCCTCAGAGAGCAAATCTATCATTTGGATCAGGTTATTAACAGCTGTAGTTGGAGCCCACCAACGGATTTGACCATAGTGGGTGGACTTTGCTCTAAAACCATATTTGCTATAAGAGTGTTAAGCTGGTCCTTGGTTTGGGATCTTAATACCTATTTTCAGTCGCGTGCATTGAGGATATGCACATGGTATGCAGATGATATAAAAATAGAAAAATCTCCAGTAGGAGTAATAAAATCTTAAGGGTAGGTTTGTATAACTATCCTTAAGTTTTTTACAACTCCTAGTGGAGATTTTCTCATTTTATATAATCTGCCCGCTTAGTGGGTATGTATTAAGCGGGCAGATTATATAATAAAACTAGCTGTTGCCCGCGACTTCGTCTGCGTTTGATTTTGTTTTTAAAGTATTCAGTATCGCTAAGCTTTAAATGAGTATAGTAGTATATATATATATAACATGTGACTGCCAATTAATTATAGACAAATAATTTGAAATAAAATAAAATTGCGACTTTAATTAAAGATCTAAGCTATCCTATCTCTTAAGTTGGATCAGACTGCTCACGGTGTACCAATTTAATTTTAAATCGGTTAAGTAGTTTGGGAGTCCATCGCGGACAAACATCGTGACAGGAGATTTATATATATTAAGATAAGATATATATAAGTAATAATAATAATATAAGTTGCGTGTGTTAGGAAATAAGGAATTACAGCACTTTATCTATGATAAACCCGATGATTATATTAAATATATCAACAAATAATAGTTTGTATACTCATTGATAATGTATTGAAAATAGAATAATGGACTTTAGTAGACTGTCAAATAAAAGTATAGGATCTATGGCGGGAGACGCGAGTTTGACAAGTTAGATTGGCGGCAAAGAAAAGTGAGGACGGATTTAAATTAATGAATTGAGAATAGAAGATTAAGTAAAGTATTGTGGATAGAACGTTACAAATTGGGAATAGATGATTTATAATGGAAACGACATACTTAACGAAATATTGTTGCGGCAAAACAAGAGTCGTATATACTGGCAATGGAGTTGAGATAAGTTGTTAAAAGTTGTTGGTACTATGGTTGTACCTGATGTAGCATCAGATAAGTATATCTCTTATATCCTTTGGGTTATTCAGGTATCATATATGGAGCCCTAGCATTATTTCATACAGATAGCTTATGTAGCATACGTTGCTCTATACAAACAATTTGTTTCAAAAGTCCTGATGTTATTAGTGATAATAATAGTTATGTTTGACCTGTCTTATATGTCTTGTATCAAAGGGCCTAGCGTTATAACATATGATAATGTTGTAATTGTGTTTATAAGTCTTGTTTTAATTGATTGAATAAAAGAGCAACGGTAGAGTTTCTTGCCAGTGGTCTTCTCTGCCGAAGACAGCATTCCGAACTGGTAGTAGAGTCATTTGAAGGTAATAAGTAATATGAATTATAGAGAAGCCTAATATACAGTATTAGAGTCAGTCTAGTTGTTTTATTTCACTCCTTGGGAAGTCAGGTTTATAGAGTACAGACCCACAACACTGCTCTAAAGCAGGTTGGTGGGCTTTAATGATGTCTTTTATAAAATTAATACTTTAATATGAGAAACTAGGTATTTAGCTTCAATAATACTGTTAATTAATGAAAGATCTAAGTGCCATCCTGAACATTGTTGGTATTGAAGTGAATAAGTGAATACCTTGGCCTTCCTTCCATTCTTTATATTTTTTTAGCACGTGCATACCCTGTACGCACGCACTGGTACTGAAATAGCTGATGAATATTTATATGAATAATATACATTAATAATTAGAATATACATATAAACACCCAGACACTGAAAAACATTCATGCTCATCACACAAACATTTTCCAGTTGTGGGAATCGAACCCACGGCCTTGGACTCATAAAACAGGGTCGCTGCAAACTGCGCCAATCGGCTATCGAGAATTACATATTATTGCATTATATATTTTGAAGCGCAGGAGGCATGCTTTGTATCTGGTACATTAACATTTTTTTTAAATCTTTTTCTTTAACTTAACTTTCGGAGGAAACCGGTTTTTAATTAACTCTCAATGAAGCCCATTTGACGTATACCAAAGCCTTAATGTCGTGAGATGAGATGAGATGACTACTAACGGGTAGCTAATGCTAAAGTAGCCTTTGCTAATGGTTGCTGGACTAATCACAATGCCGCGGGGCACCCCAGTGGGGTTTTTCAGTGTTTGTATTCTAATTTATTATGCTTAGTAACTAAGATAAAGTTCACAATTTCGCGGATGTTATGACACGGAATTACACGACGCTTTGCTGCTACCTCGAAGTGAATTAAGTCTAAGTAGGTACATTTCATACAGTGGCGTGCACTTCATACATGCACTAAATCACTGCCTACCCTAAAATTGATATATAACTCGTATAGGGGGAGAATTTAAGCCGCTTTATGCAATTTTCCTGCTTTATGCATACCCTGGAAAGAAACCCAGTGCGCGCCACTGATTTCATAGTAGATATAAGGTACAAAGACCCCAAGAGCACGAATTGATTTAATTCTTTGTTATCTAAATGTATTTTGGACATTTCCACCGTGGTCACTTTAAGAGTTTTATTTCTCCGATCCAAGGTAGTGCTTCGCGCGACATCGTGGTACGGATTGTTAAACATTGAAAAAATTTATGGAAGTAAACCAAGCTTGCCACGGGTAGCGGCGACTGGCATTTCGGCGTGTGACGCGGCACCCATACATTTATAACATAGCGCGAAAATTGGTGTGACGCGGTTTGTCCCGTGGCCAGCACGTTATGACAAAGCGTAGAGCGGCGTAGTAGAAGGCAGAATAGTAGGAACGATTGCTTATCATCAACTTTATGTGATGCAAACTGAGATGGCAAATATTTCATAGGAAAAGTAATTGCCTGTCATTCCTGACTACCTGCCTAAATCGGTCCAAGGGACGATTTGTACTTGGTATCGTATCGTCTATGACCTGTCAGACCTGAGCCGATTTATTAATTCACAAATTGACCGAGATTGGTGGGGAACCCCAGAACTCCCAATTAGAAACTCTATACACTATGCTTCGCCAAACCGTCGAACAGGTTCTCTGCCACCCCGTTTCAGGCGTTAGTATTTTTTTCACAAAGAACTTTGGTTCCAGGTTTTGGCATTTCAATTTAAAATTGCTTCTCACTTACGTGCATTTTTGGTGTAGAATAAAATGACGGTTCGATTAAAGAGTTAGAACCAGTGATTGGAATTGGTAGGGCATTTTTCATTACGATATAATAATGCGGATATGCCGTCAAATAAAATTAATATAACCAAGCTATCGAAGTTATTTAGTTAAAACATTGTATGCTTGCGGTGGCTAATGAAAAGGAATAAAAAATTGGTGTCGATGTTACGTGACAGCATCCTATCCATATTAATAATACAATCACCGACTATAGATTGCACTACCTAGCCGATTCCGATCACTGTAGTTACTTGTAACCTGCTTGTAACAGTAGAAATTTAAGGCCGCGAGGCCATAAGCTAGAATAAGGACCATTTTGAATAGGTACGATTTCAATTCTGATTTACAATAATCCGATACCCCAAATCTATATCTGTGCCTGCTTAACTAAGATCGCCACAGCGCATCGGACAAACCCACAGAATATAGGGTTTGTTCTGTATTCTTCTACAGAAGTGAGCCTTGCAAATGGTAACAAATAAATAATCTAGCAAACAAACAGACATACTCTAACATTCCAAATACTAATCAATAATTAAGTTGAATTTCTTATAACTTACTTCTTAAGCCGCAAAAGGAAAACCGCTCGCAAAATTCTGTTGCAATGATACAAAATATCGAAGTTGGATGACCGTGCGGCATCACTGTTGCTCCTACGGAATGTAGACAAACTCTTTATAAAATCAAAGCTTTAGTTATTAAATATTTAATATAAAGAAGTTATATTGAAATTTAAAATAATTTAAAACTGTTATGTTTATTCACCACAGATAAGCAAAGATCAAAGAGAAAATAATAACTGCGTTGCAAAGACGATTTCAAACACAGACAACATAAACCTAAATATAAACACTAAGTTCAGCTCAGAGAAAAGAGGATTTGCATTACTAGGTGAGACGTACAGAAGTATTAGGCGACTGGCAAAACTATACAAACGAGATTGCTTCAAAGCTACTTACTACTTAGTATCTTTACCTTTGCATCTTTTCGATTTGTACTTGTTAATCAAACTTCTATCTGTCTTCCACTGTGCTAAGTATTATTTGTTTGCTGTTTTGTTTGTGTGTTCGTACCGAAAAGTTTCTGAAAGTACCTACTCGACCGATTTATACTTTTTTTTTTGCCAATTTAAAGCTATTTTATCTAGAAGTAACATAGGCTCAAATTAGGCTCAGCCCGAAATAATGTTATTTGTAAAGAAAGCCAGAAGAAAAAATGCCAAAGCTTATTTATTGTGCGCTGACTAAATTAAACATTATACGTAAAATATACCTTCTATCTAAACAAAAATATTGGGCTTAAGCAGTTCTAAAAAAATGGTTGTCTGTGAAGTCGGCTTACTGAAGATAGTTGAACGTGACAACGTCGTAAGAAAATACTGATGGAATGGTGGCATTTTTCAAAAGAAAATTTTAATTTTATTTGTTTGATAGATATTATCGTTGCTATAAACAATTGACACCACATTCACTTTTCACTGCACTTCATCCTTGCCGAAAACATTATTGTATAGAAGCTGTCCACGCGGACGCATCGCTCACTCAAGTAGGAGAGAGACAGATGTCGAACGCGGAGGCCGACTGTGCCTCTTTGTCGCTCGTTCTGCGCTCTCGCTTGCACTTCAAGCCTTGAATGGAACGCCTCAGAGCGAGGTAACGCCGCACACGTCATGTTTTTTCGTGCGTGCAGCCGGCTCCATCGAATTATAAGACGTTGTCACGTCAAAAAGCTACATAGTAACGTTAACGGTGTTATATAGGAATACCTATCGTCTATCTAATATAAATATGCTAAAATAGCCCAGTTGGTACATGTCGTATGAAATAAATTAATTTTCATGAAATCATTAATTAATCATCAGTACTAGAAACCCGTATCATATAGGGAAACTTTCGTAGAAATTTAAAGCTTTATTTCAATATTTTATATATATTTGATTTATTATTTTTTTAATGTTTCGTTGTACCTACCTATCAAATCAAGCGATTTCGTGAAACCGGGCTAAAAATGTACCGTTTTTTTCTGGAATACAATAAATGATATTTCAACCAAAACATGACTAAATAATGACACAACTTACAGGTAACTTACACGTTAGGTCCTAGTAATAAACTAACTATACTTAGTATATAATTTTGTTAGCACCTATCGTTTTTTTCTTATCGCACCTATTCCTTATACATAACAATCGGGCTAAAATGAGAGTATTCGGTGTAAAAGCACCAAAAGCTTTAAATTTCTACGAACTTTTTGCTTTTCAGAACGGTTAACAACATGCCAGTAGCATTTTACGAGTAACAATAACTTTCCAGCAAATCGCTTTTTCCAATTAAATATAACTTGTAGGGTGATCGAATTTACAATTAAGTAATTAATTAATCTAACAGTTGCCTAAAAGTTTATTAAGTGTAAATGTGTCTATATGTGGAATAACCTCGGAGGACAAAACGACAAAAAACTTTGTCAGCTACATTCCAAATGTCCCTTCTATACTACACTCTACTCTCTCTTATTCTTGGACACTACCCTACCTTAAACAACGCTTTAAATAACTCGGTCTATGTACATCCCAAGGCTCTCAGAACTATGGAGAATATACTCAGAATGGTAAAATTTAACTCTCAAAGCTACGAGGAATCCTTTACTATATAGCTGCAACGCTGTGGCATGCACTCCAAAGTCAAATGTAAAGTCAAATACTTCTTCACTTTATCTTTATTCAAATAGGCACACATAGATGGCACTTCTGATGCGTACATTACATGCAAGAAATTATGTTACTACTTTATCTGTATATATGTTTGTATGTGGGTAAGAGATATAAAAATATTAATACCTATACATATATATATAAAATATATATATTTTGATTTCTCCCCTTCTTTAATATATCTTCATATATATGTTTCTTGTTTGTTCCTCCTAGACGGCTGGACCGATTTGAATAAATTTTTCGGTATGCGTTTGAGCGGCACCCTGGACGGTTTAGATTCACAAATCAGCCCGACAGATGGCGCTGGGGTCAGCTAGTATACATATATATATTGAAGAAGGGGTGATTAAAACTTCGATTTCTGACGGGCCGATTTCGATTCCCTGTACGCACCACTAACTTCTCTACGTTATGTGCGTTTTAAGCAATAAGAATATCACTTGCTTTAACGGTAAAGGAAAACATCGTGAGGAATCCTGCATGCCCGATGTTTCTTTTCACATGCCAACTATTGGTGAGCGATTAAAAGGTATATGTCTAGGATTCCCTTAAAATACCTGGCGTTACTTATTTAGGCTTTGCTTTGTTAGTCCTTAGTGAAAATGGGCAAGAGAGTTCTGAATAACTTGCTAAAAGGCGCTTGAAGTTTACCAAATTTGCACTGCCGGCCAGCGTAGTGGGCGTAGGCCTAAACCCTTCTCATTCTGAGAAGAGACCCGTACCCTGTAATGGGTTGATAATGATGTGCGCCCAATCACAGAACATGTCCGTTAGAACAAGTCTTGTGATAGTCGCAAGCAGGACGCAAACTTTGAAGCTTTTTGGGTTGAAAGCCTTGGTGTGACCTTGAAATAAGGTGTTACGATTAAGCGATGAAGAGTGCTCTCTGGGGCTTCTGGGCCTTTTACAACCGAAGTAGAGAAACGTGGGCACAACTTTTAACAGCTCTTAGTGTAATTGTTCACCACATTCAGTGACATAAAGGTACTACAAGGGCTGCTACCACTGGCCTCGATTATGCAACGAATTACTAACGTCTCACTGACACGCATTATCGGGCTATTTTTGTTAAAGAGTGAACGATAATATAATCAGTGCGTGCACTTCATACCCTAAAATGTGTATATAACTCGTATGGAGGAGATTTATTACCGTTTTATGCAATTCACTGCTGTATGCATACCCTGGTAAGAAACCTAGTGCACGCCTCTGAATATAATGTAAGTATAATTTGACGAACGAGTGGCGCAGTGGGCAGAACCCTGCTTTCTGAGTCCAAGGTCTTGGGTTCGATTCCCTCAACTGGAAAATGTTGGTGTGCTGAACATGAATGTTTTTCACTGGGTGTTTATCTGTAGGTATATTATAAGTATTTATGTGTATTATATTCATAAAAAATATTCATCAGCTATCTTAGTGCCCATAGCACAGGCTACGCTTACTTTGGGGGTGGATGGCGGTGTGTGTATTGTCGTAGTATATTTATTTATTTATTAATTTGAATAGGTATTTTTCTTTTAGCAGTAAAAATTTTCATGATGTTACAATAAAATTGATATGGCTGTGTCTAATAGCAAAATAACTTTTGCTTAGTGTTATATATTTTATTTGAAAATATAAAGAACATAAAATGATTGTCACTTTGACTGTTTGTTCCGTTTATTCTCCAAAACGGCTGGACGGATTTAATCGGGACTTTAACATGCAGGAAAATAGACTTAATTGCACAAGTAGTAATAAAGTCCAGTTTTTTAAACGGGTGTCGAAGTTAGTATGAATGGTTTGAATTTAGAGCATAAAAATCTGCAAAACACCCTAAAACCCTAAAAGCGTTATTTATCAAAGATGAGAGAAGAAGAGAGAAGAGAAGAAGCATGATTAGGAAAACCTATGAAATAAAGGGATTTTCTTTATGAAATCCTTTTTAACAACAATATATCAAAATTTGCTTGTTTATATCAAATCAAAATCACCACCGCCGCTTCAAAATTGAAGTGGGTATTAGATTACAAGAGCTAATTTTTTTTTAATTTTTGAGGCAGAACTGTACTTTCCTTTTTGTGTGTTTATTGTAGTCTTAATAATTGGAGAACATTAAAGACAACTATGTTAAGACGCAGCAACTACTTTAAATGTTACAGTAACATAGGAATCGTATAATTAAAGGTAAAGCTATTCAGCTCTTTCTGCAAAAGCCCTCAAAAATTCAAAATTCATTTATTCTCAGTAGCCCTTATTTATAAGAACTTTTGAAACGTCAAGTCAGTCTATTTGTAGTGTCTCTTCCACCGGTTCGGAATGCAGGTTTCACTGAGAAGAGCCGGCAAGAAACTCAGCAGATTGCTCTTTTCCAACATAATTTTGTAGTTTAACAATCTTTAGAATTTATCTGTTTAGTCTCAGTAGTAAAAAGGTTCCTAAACATATTATAAAAATATTAAGGCGACAAATATACGATGTTGCTACGATGTCTATGGCTAGGTAAAGTTAATCCAAACTTTACCTAGCCATAGACGTTTACGGAAAGCAATTATAGAAACTAAAACTATTTCGTGAACATTTAGTCAAATGCAGCTGTTACTCGGTAGTCGAGTAAATATGCTACATTGCAATAGGCAAGCTTCTCGAAATTATGCTTTATGGTAGACAACAAAATAGGCTATAAAATCAACTTTTGTGTTAGATGGGCAGTTCCTAAGGCCCAGGCGGCATGAAGCTCTAAAGAATGTAGAAACAGTTGCCAGATAAAGTAACTTTTCGTTATTGTCAATTGGATGTTAGCTTACTTATTTCGTCGACCTCTCTGGCACTGTGTTCGCTGTGGAGGGACGGTTTGGAACAGTTTATAATTTCTTGAATTTTCTCTGGTCTGCTCTGTTGCTTCTGATCTGAGGGCCTTGTCGACATTTTCTACTAGATGGCGCTGTTTCAATTCCATATAGATCGTAGTATTTTTTTTATACAGTAATAATTGACGGACCAAGCATATGACCCACCTGATGGTAAGTGGAAAACCATCGCCTATAAATGGACCAACACTTAGCAGGGTAGGTATTTCAGAACACGTCCTGTAACGTGCCGCCGGTGTCCATCAACCTCAGGCGTAGGTGTTAAGCCACATGTGCCTATAATTACGCAGGCACCCACGCCTGCGTAATGCCTGTAACGTGCCGCCGGTGTCCATCAACCTCAGGCGTAGGTGTTAAGCCACATGTGCCTATAATTACGCAGGGGACTGGAACACAACATTGCAATAACGAAATAAGCATAATATAGGTACTACTAGTTGAAGCGGTGATAGCTTGACTTCAGTTTTGGGGGGCCGAGTTTGAATTCCAGCACGCACATCTAACTAGTCTAAGTTATGTGCGTTTCAACGGTGAAGGAAAGCATCGTGAGAAAACCTGAATATTCCCAAAGGTGTGTGTAGTCTACCAATCCGCACTGGGCCAGCGTGATGGACTACGGCCTTAACCCCTCCTCATGGGAGGAGACCAGTGCTCTGTAGTGGGCCGGTAATGGGTTGATATGATGATGATGGCGACTATTGGTTAACTTTCACGCGCTCGAATAAATGAACGTAGAAAATAACACTTGGCAATCTGGGGGCTTCGGCTGTGGCAAGTTATATAAATCTTTAAACTTAACATAATTGACAAGCCTTATCATATTGCTAGCATAGATAGTGTAAATGAGAGGCTAGTACCAGCCAGCTTCCGAAATTGACCTAACCCGCCCGTGGTGCGCCGTAGTCGCTGGGCGCCCAACAAGTTGCGGTATAACCACTTCGAATTTCTTAACTACGATTGTAGTTATCGCCATCACTACTCACTGCTATGTACACATTTTGTATATAATAACGCATCAAAAGTGCCATCTATGTGCCTATTTGATTAAAGAAATATTTGACTTTAATTTTGAATTGGCCTGCCAAGCGTGGTCATTATTAGGCAATTCCTTGAATGGATGGGGAACACCCTACAAAATGCCTATCTACAGCGGGAAACGTCAGTCGGTTCAGCGCTATATTATCTGGCCATTTTTTTTTATCCCCTTCGGCCCTACAAGCCAACCCTTGAATGCAATCTCATTCGGTAGTAAGTGATGATGCAGTCTAGGAGGACAACGGGCTGTCCTGTTACGGGTATGGCAGTTATATTAAACCAACAATCATCTACGCGACATCGCACCGGAACGCTAAATAGCTTAGCGGCACGTCTTTGTCAGTCGGGTGCAGTGGCTTGCATAGAGGGTATGCACAGGGTATGCAGATGATATAAAATTAAGAAATTCTCCAGTACGAGTTATAAAAAGCCTAAGGATAGGTATTGTAAAAGTTGTAAAAAGCCTACCCTTAGTACTGGAGAATTTCTTAATTTTATATCATCTCCATACCCCGTGCACGCCCTCTATGCACGCCACTGGTCGGGTGGTACCATGACTGAAGCCAGTCAAAAAAGTAAATAAGTTTAATTTAAAGATTGTATAACCTAAATCAAGACGAAAAATAACCAGGTGCTTAAAAAAACAACATTTAATAACTTCCACTTTATTCATATAACTTATGCTAATATAGAATTATCTAAACATAAACAAAATAGCAACACAAACATAATATATAGCGGTCGGATTAACTGTAGGTGCACTTCGCTTACCCGTTATTTTTCTGAGCTCGCTTTGAAATAAGGGCAAAGTATACGGTAAAACGGTTAAATAAAGCAAATATTAAATCACTTTATAAACGTTAAGGGCCTCAAGATATTCGTGGGACAGCGTCCGAATAGTAAAACAGTGTTTTACCACGCTCTGACATTTGCAAGGTGCTCTCAGTTAAAGAGCGGCAATCTTTTTGGTAACTATACCTCCGCTGACTATAATAACTAATATTTAAAACTGAAGAGTTTTTTGTTTGTTTACTTGAAAGCGATGAATCAGGAACTACTGATCCGATTTGAAAAATTATCTGTGTTGGATAGCCCAACCAGTAGGCTATATATTATCACGCCGAGACCAATAGAAGCATAGTTCAAAATCGGGGGTTTTTCCTTACGTTGGGTGCGCTGCGTAAACGGTTAGTTTCGATAAAATTCTTGAAAAAAGTTGCTACCCTTTAAAAGTTCTAAGAAAAGGCCGCGACAGCATATGTGTATCTTTTAAACTCGATTTAAACGCGAAGTCGCGAGTGACTACTCTATACTCCACAATGAGCTGTCGATTAACATTAGATAGTCTAATTAAGCATCTTCAAAAACCGCTCAAAAGAATATAACCTGTCGGCTGTGTGGTAAAATGTTTACATACTTTGGTATATATTTGTATGTATACGCATATATACTTCTTTATTAAATGTGTACATATCTACGAGCAATTTATGTATTATGATAGTTTTTATTGACTGATTGATTCATTGCACTATCCCGTATTCCAAAACTTGATTCTTAATGACCGTTTTTGCGCATTTTTATCTTTACTTTTTCTATATATTCTTATTTTATATTCTCTCTGGTTTTATAATATTATTCACTAAAAACTTTAACCTTCTTATCTATCAATACAAAACAGAATAATAATATAAAATCAATATAATCCACAGTTAGCTGTTGATAACCAAATAGTAATATCATTACCGATGCATATACATAATTTCTAACGATCAGTAAAAAAATACTACGACAATACACACATCGCCATCTAGCCCCAAAGTAAGCGTAGCTTGTGTTATGGGTACTAAGATGACGGATGAATATTTTTATGAATACTATACATAAATACTTATAATAAATATACAGATAAACACCCAGACCGATGAAAAACATTTATGTTCATCACACAAACATTTTCCAGTTGTGGGAATCGAACCCACGGCCTTGGACTCGGAAAGCAGGGTCGCTGCCAAATTTATATACACATATGTTTAGCATTAGAAATTCACTGAGGGGGTATGGTTTAACGAAAAAAAAATTGAAAAGTGTATGGCGTTGACAATAAAGACACGCTGTAGTCCTAAAATTCTTCGCTAATATTGATAATGTTGATAGAAAAGGTTACAAGTCGTACGCGCCATCACTATCAGCGTAAACTTGTCACATTACAAGGTACATTTAAAAAAAAAAAACGGTCTATAAGGGGTCTTAAGCTGTACTCTATAATCACACCAATTTAATAGTTCGACACTGCCCTGCAAAACGTTTCTCGTGTTACCGGGTGCCGCAGTATTTGATTTTATTAAATGGATCTATAGTTAATGCGACCGTTTTACATAAACTGGAACGTTTATAAAGTATGATGGTTACGTTGATCTTCATTATTATTACCCAAAATTTAAAAAGTACAACTAAGCAACTACATTTTTTTTAAATCTTAATCTAGATGACATATATTCAAAAATCCGTGAAACGATAATAATTATTATGCAAGTATCAGTTCAATATATTTATTATGTATGTCTTTCAAAATGTATATTTAGTTGCAGATGCGAAACTATAGTGGCTTCAGACCTCGGAAACCGAAGGAAGTTAGCCCCGAGGTAAAGGAACGGTGCGTTTTGTAGGAAGCCCCCAACCTCCTCTTAAATGGACAAACGACATCAAACGATTCGAAATAGTACTGCACACGGGATGCAGAATTTTAAAATACCCATAAAATAACCTATGCCTTGCAGCTAGCATCCATCGATTGAAATGATAATAACGATTCATATATATTAGATATTGAGAACCCACAAATAAATTATATTTTATACACATATTTAAAGGTAGCAGTTTGCAATGTCTTCGAAATGTTACAAACATTTAGTTACTAGCATTAAAAAGCAATATTTGTTTTTAGGGTATCCGAACCGAACCTAATAATCAAATAACAAAACTATATAGAATCAAATTGATATCTGCCTGTCCATCCGTCCTAGTGTCAAAGCATTTTCACTCTACAAGTTTCAGTTTCAGTATTTCTTAGTAAAGGTAAGAAAGCACGGATTGAAAACGAAAATTTTTTTGCTTACTTTGGTCTATTACACTTATTTAATGTAGAAGTGAAGAGAAATCTGAAAATCAATGATTTCGATTTGCATGTAGATGCGAATGTCCATAAATGGATAAAAAAAAATGAAATAAAGTTATATACAGCTTCCGATAAAAATCACTAAAAAATTTTTTACAAAGAGATTTTATTATTTTAGAGGCGGACCTCTTGTATACGTACGTACCTAATATATTTTTAAAAATAATATATTACCTCCAAGGTACGAACCCCTCCATACAGTAGTCTGAGTCGCCCTTGGTTGTGTTTTTTTTATATCATTTATAATACTAATATACATAATATGGTATATATCATTCCTAAGACTAAAATTAAAAATATTATGCAAATACACGTGTTAACAAACATCACTATGAAATCCCTTCATCTTCAATAATGTAAATGATGAACCGACATGATGTGCGGCGACATTGAGCCCTCATACAAATATTTGTGTTCACGGTAGTAAGTACACCCACAAAATAAGAATATATCGAATATCAGAATTATTTTAAAAATTCCGAAACTATATTAAGTTGTACAAAATTTCTTTTTATGTACTTATAAGTAAAGCATACAGACGATTACACAATACAGTTCATATTAAAAATTACTACTAAACGAGATGTTCAACCTAACCCGACGGTTTTACACCAGTGCTGATTTTAAAAAATTAGAAAAAATTTCCAGGCTACTTTCAAATATTGAGAGTATAGGCAATCTACTTGCAATGATGTAAAGCTGGCGGGTTGGCTGCTTTAAAGTGTAGTTTCCTTACATATAGTTGATCTATGTCACGAAGACCGTTTGTCTAAATTTCTTGTTGTTAAACATTAGTTTGGTGTGTCTAAAATTTGTGAGATTTTCTACCTAATTCTAATCCTATCCTGTTCTGTAAAAAAAACTAAATTAGCTGAACTTAAAGTAACGCCGTTCTTTCCACTACGGTCTTTGTGGAGAAGGGATGGACTATTTTAAGCCCTGCTAAGAAAATAATTTTAAAATTCATAATTATATCACTGCATAAAAATGTTGCGTATAGAATATTTTATATTAAATAATAATAATAGTAATAAATATACTACGACAATACCACACATCACCATCTAGCCCCAAAGTAAGCGAAGCTTGTGTTAGGGGTACTAAGATGACTGATGAATAATTTTATGAATCAATGTACATAAATACTTGTACATTGAAAATGAAACATTCATGTTTATCACGCAAAGATTTGAGAATCGAACCCGGATTTGACTCAGAAAGCAGGGTCGCTGCCCACTGCGCCAAACGGCCGTCAATGATAGTAAAATAGATTATAAATAGTTTTAAATGAAACACTAAAATTACATCATGATTGATTTCTTATTCTTGAAGTATAAAATTTCGTTACACTCGTAAGCCATTTTGTTTTTACTAGGCTGAACGGACTTCGTGAAATAGAATAACCATTTAACAGTAGTGTGGTACAGTTTAATCCATAATAAATACACGAGAGTCCTTGTACTTATAGCGATTTACGCTGTCATCATCGGGTGCGGGGTTGAAGCAATGTACTTGTTCATATCCAGGTATGTATGGCACTGCCTGTGTTTAGAAAAATAAAAATGATTTTATTATCAGTTGACTGGATTACAACGTACAACGTGTAAATGAAAATCGAAATAATACTTCACGGGCTTTAGTGGTGCATTATGTACTGTCTCTGAGACTTATCTGTTAAACCGAAAACCTAATAGTTTTTGAGTAAACCACTGCTTGTTTTTGAGTAAGCATTGTTTCACTGAAAGAAATTAGATACAGCCCTAAAATCACATGCAAAATTGAAATCATGTAACTCCTGTCACTTTATTACACGCGTTGCGTAGCGTAGGTACAATGCGCTTGTCGGCCCTTGTTTTTGTTTTGATTTAGTTTGTACGGAAAAATAAATATGCATTTTTTTGATGTAATAATTTTACACGGTGATTCCTTATGAAATGTACTTATGCATCCTTAAATATTATTTCGTAATTCTGCTACACGATGTATATAGATATAATAACAATTTATATCGTAACTAATTATTGATAACCTGTTTTTGCTAAATATGCAATAAATCACAGCTAAGTTAGTTTATATCCCTTTGCGTAGGCTAGATGGAAGACAAGGTATTCGGCAAATAACTTTTTATCTCGTGCGTGCAATGCTTTTAACAACAAATATTGTGAGACGGACATTTTTCATGTTAAAATTGGCACGTTTAGAAAAATAATTTTGACAAAATAAGTACTATAGCTTTAAAGTTATTGTTTTTCATTTTTGTTTTACTTACATTATTATAATTTTTTCTTTTTTTTGTATAATAATTGCTTGCTAGGTACTTACTCCTAAGCAATTGTGGTTAATGTTATCGTGTTATATGTATAACCAAGTTGTGGAAACTTCATTGGTCTATGTGATACAAAAATACGGCATTACTTTTATGTATAATTATACTGTTTGTTTCCCTTGAAAAGCTAATAAATAAATAAATAAATAATACTCTAATATATAAAGGTTACTAAAAAAGGACTAAAGGTTTATAAAAAATCTAATAAATAAATATATATTACACAGGTTTATAAAACACACGGTGAATCTATAACTCTTCCTACAAAAATATTCCAAACTATTAAGGATCTTCTATTTTTAACCACCTAAAAGTGTTAAAATATTGCACGCTTTGGATGCTCGACTGTTTATTTGTATAATTATATTAATTTTGAAGGTAAAATCATCGTAATTTAAATAATAAATTTGTCTTTTTTTTTGTATAAAAAATATTGCCTGGTAAAAAAAAAAGAGTAGTAATAACGCCCCTATTTCATTAGTTGTTTTTCTTGGATATGTGGAACATATTGTCAAGTTAGAGAAAAAAGGAAAATCACATAGTATTCTAACACAATACAATTCAATATAACGCAGTAATGTCAAAAGACAGATACGTAAAAACTAACAAATATTGGATGAAGATGCCTGTTAATAAACGCCTATCAGAAATGTAATTGTTACGAGTACCTATAATAAAAACTGCACAATATCTGCCTAGTATAATAATAAATGCTTTCGAAATTTCGTATATCTAAAAGTAATCATATATTTTATCAAAGTAAAATTTAATATAATAAAAAAAGTGTTATTGTTCTTATGCAAACATAGCTAGACTAGCTAACTTAGCTGTGATTTATTGCATATTTAGCAAAAACAGGTTATCAATAATTAGCTACGATATAATCATATTGGTAGGTAATGACATATTATTTGCGTCTTATTATATTATTTCGAATGAAGTGATTTTTGTGAGCATTTAAATTTTTTCCTATACCGTTATCTTTTTTTCCTATATAAAAGTAGTATTTTATAGTATAATAAATACTAGGTTAGTAAATAGATGTTATACAGGTTTTATGTTAGCACATTTTTTGCAGTTTCATAGTACGAAGATTACCAATATCTTAACTGTCTTGTTTATTTCGTATAACTTTTATTAACCTGATTTATAAGTATTTTTTTATTTCATTTATTCCACACAGTTTAGTTGGTTAAAGATTCCATCCTGAAAACGTATGTTTTATAAGTTAACTTATACGTTAACAACTTATATGTTTATCATATTTTTTTCGCATTATCCACTGTTGTCCATTTACTATTGGAAGTTAAGATTTGTCGATCATAATTATATTATGAGCACCTGACTCTCCTCAACACCTACACGTATATGATATATGCAACAACAATTAATTGTTTTGCGAAAGCTGTGCTACTCACCCCATCGACAAGCAAGTTAGAGAGTGGTTTGAGCAGGCAAAGATGGCGGTACATCTGAATCGGCCACGTGCGGAACAGAGACTGACGCACCAATTTCTTGCTTGCAAACGCCTCCTAGTTAACATAGAACATGTACAATTAAATAAACAAATATACCACGACAATACACACATTATACGTTTGACGGCCGACTGGCGCAGTGGGCAGCGACCCTGCTTTCTGAGTTCATGGCCGTGGGTTCGATTCCCACAACTGGAACATGTCTGTGTGATGGACATGAATGTTTTTCAGTGTCTGGGTGTTTATCTGTATATAACAAGTATTTGTGTATATTATTCATAAAAATATTCATCAGTCATCTTGGTACCCACAAGCTACGCTTACTTTGGGCCTAGATGGCGACGTGTGTATTGTCGTAGTATATTTATTTATTTATTTATTTTACACATTGCCATCTAGCCCCAAAGTAAGCGTAGCTTGTGTTATGGGTGCTAAGATGACTGAAGAATGTTTTTTTAGTATTAAAAAAAAATCATATTCTTAAAAAAACATATCCATAAATACTTACGAAATACATATAAACACCCAGACACTGAAAAATATTCCTGTGGGAATCGAACCCACGGCCTTTGACTCGGAAAGCAGGGTCGCTGCACACTGCGCCAATCGGTCGTAAAAAAAAAACGCGCGAGGATAACCTATTGGTAACACCTTCCTTTCGAAGGGACTTAATTCGATCCCCGGAACGTAGCTCTTAAGTTTTCTGATTTGCGTTAGTTTTTAATATCATCAACTAATTACCGGCCAGACATACAGAGGCAGTCACGTGACATAACGTGGTAATCACGTGACTTAATAATATCTATTAATTTATTTAGTTTCCTAAATAAAGCGTTAAGGATCATATACCAAAAAGGACAGGTTGGCTTCGTGTTCTAGTTACCTTTACAGTTGGATCGTTATCGTATTTGTCGATCAACTCCAGAGCATTCCGCACCAACCACTTCAACACGTCGGGCTCGTTCCACCGCGGGCCAAGGAACGCTGCGTACAGGGCGATCAACTCGTACAGAGGCTTGTATGTTCTGCAAATTAATTAAACTATTACATATTTCTCGCGCAGGAAGATACGTTAAAAGTAAGCACTTCAGATTTTCCGTTTAACTCACTCACTCACTCAATCTTACTTCAGTTTTAGACTTTGAGTTACACACTTTTTTTTGTATTACTCATGCGGGGAAAGTAGTATCTTGACGCTCGCTGTTGCGGTTGAAAAAGAACCGTTTGCCCATTTTAAAATTACGCGTGAGATTTTTCATAAATAAAACTGTTATTTGAGTGCGACAAGTTTACTTGTCGCACGTAAATTATTCACGGCACACGCAAATTTAGATAAAATTGCTAAAATATATAAAATAATAACAAAAAAAAACACAATCGACATATTAAAACTGAATTGAGGTTGACGCGTCTGACAGTTTAATTTTGTAATTAATTGATACTTTTTTGAATGCTTAATTTTTCAGCTATTATTTCTGGTCTGAGAAGGCTTCGCCCTTTTAAAAAATTCAAAAAAAATATTTTTTGTTTATTAATATTAATAAAGTTATATTTATTGTTCAAAATATTTTTTTTTCTTCTTTTCAAACTTGTTATTTGCTTGTAAAGACTAATTACCCACTCAAGCGAGTGACCGTTCAACTTCGCTTTCGTGGGCAATCGACAACTTGTCGCACTTGTTGCACAATATACTATTCTCACATTAAATTATTTGCACTATTCCTTCCCATTATCGCGGGTGTGTTACGAAGCATGCCGAGGAAAGAAGCGTATTGTGCGATCAACTTAAATTTAGTTTCTAACTAATATATTAAAAAGCTTTCAATAATAAACACTAGAAACTCTCAGCCTTGTGGTATCATTGAAACTAGCTTCTTTTTAGCTAGAAAACAAAAAAAAATTACAATATGTTTGTTGTGGGCTCTTCTTAGATCAGGGCGCGTTTGGAACCCTCGTAGCTTTAGGTTTAAGTTGGCAAACGAAGTTATCACCATCCCCTTACAATTATGTAAACATATATGTATGAACTCTTCGTAAGTGGCTGTGATAGGAATTTTGAACTAACAACTTTTGTTCTACGACTTTTCCAAATTCAGTATTAATTTATTTTATACAAAAGAATTAATAAATCATATTATTCCTTAAAGTGACATTACAAGTGAAACAAAGTACGGGTCCCGCAATGAGGAGGACAATAAGGAGAAAACACACCTTTCAGAACATTATGTAGAACTGTCAGGTATGCAAGTTTTCTCACGAAGTGTTATTTCGTTGAAGCAAGTGATACTTAAAACGCACATAACTTAGAAAGAAAGATCCCCGAAGTTACATTACCAAGTAGTAACAAGCAGAGTATTTATGTAAAATATTGAATATTTAATAATTCACAAACTATCGTGTTAAAAAAAATTTAGAACAAAAGTTTATAGATTTGTAGCGGTCTCCACATTACCGAACTAGATGGCGCTACAAAATACCTGCATCGCGCTAGCGAAGTGTTGGCAAAAATTGACTATATATACAACTTCCAAAAGTTGTACAGAGGCTTGTATGTTCTGCAAATTAATTAAACTATTACATATTTCTCGCGCAGGAAGATATTTGTAAGATGAATTTATCTTTCCCCCCCCGATGTTTTCGAGCCTGCCCCCCGATGTCGTCGAGCCCTAGGGCTCTTCTCATGGCGAGCTTTCGCGCTCGCCCCACTCCCCCGGTAACGCCGTAGCAACCCCTCAGGTGGTTATCGGCAAGTGTCCATCCGAGTAATAAATAGAGGATCACCCGCTCGGAGGAAGATCTTCCTATTGTTACGTCGAGCGTATCACCATAGCTCCCGTACAGATTTAATGCAAACAACTACAGGCCTAGAAATTTAGTTTTTTTTTATATAAACCTGCATATAGGCTTGCATGTTGTATGTACTGATCACAGATATGAACATTACATTTGTGTCACACAGGAGATATCGAAGAAGGACGGTAAAATATGCCGCAAATAAATTTACCCGTACAAAAAACTCCAAAGAGCTTTTTTTTAATGTTTATAGACGAGCGCTTGACTGCAATCACACCTGATGGTAAGTGATGATGTAGCCTTAGTAGGAGCGCGCTTGCCTAGAAGATGCCTATTCACTCTTCTACAACCTCAAAAGAGATAGAACGTATAAAAAAAATATTTTACTTACTCGTTAATAGCTCGGTAATTGAAGATAGGGTGAGAAATAAGTATTTTAGATTTTTCGTCTTTGTGTGCGGTGGCGGGAATAAGCAGATTTAGCGCCACTGGGTACATTATCAACGCCTTCTTAAGCAGGTTATCTGCAGTCTGTAAATCTTCTGGAAAATACAATAAGGACTAGTACTGGGGTATTTCTGTGTTAAATCATTTGAGCTAAAACTTCGCATAAGTCTAGAAAAGTCTATATTGCCTTATAATCCCGGATCACGAGCTGTAGAAAAGATACGCGTAAGTGAAAAATATAAAAAGGCACATTCATAAAAAAAAACATTGCAAAATTAATTATTAATAAATAAAAATAAATCTTCATTCAGAGTGAGAGTGAGAGGAAACGATATAATAACAAATAAATTATAATGTATGAGTGGAAAATAATTAAAAAATAATAAAAATTCAGACCTACTGACGCAAAGCAAAAGCTAATATAGATCATAGCAATGCTCGCTTATTAGTATAACAGTTTATTTAATATTAAAAAAAAACATCCTACGCCTTTCTCTGAATCTCTGAAATTTGAAAACCGAAAATCCTCCACTGTCTTTTTTGATTTTGAGGTTTTCGTAATACAATGTTGCCAAATAAGTAATTACATTCACAAGTCAAAGAACCCTCGGTGCAAGTCTGATTCGCAATTGGCTGCTTTCATTAACTGCTTACACATAATAAATAATAATAATAATAATAAATCTTTAATTTGGAAAAAACAACATATAAAGTACATATAACAACAATATATCAGGGAGTATTTAACAGAAAATCTTAAAATTAGGTAACTACATAAAATTAAATTAAATAAAAATAAATACACAGAAAACCGAACATAAATTAACAAAATGTTATGAACACATAATACTATGTTACATTAACATATCTGTGGTGTTGTTTTCTCCCAAACAGAGTATCGTCTCAGCGTTATGCTGTATTTATCACATGACCCATGTTATTTATTAACATAGCCTATTGTATTCAACGTATTATAAGATACTGTTATAAATAAAGCCGTTACTTACATTGCTCATGGACAACATTACACTTTAAATGTTCTGTACAAATATAAGTTAAAAAAATAACCTATGTATCAAAATGATCAATAGCCTGTAACAGTCCGCTGCTGGATCAAAAGGTTCTCCCAAAGGGAGGGTTTGCCCGTAATTGCCACAATGGGCAGACGGGTTGGTGTTCGAAGTAGATGGTAGAAGTAGCCCGGAGAACCGGCTGCCGGGCCTCCGTTAAATTCCCTCAGTCGCCTCGTAAGGGTAAGGGCAACTGTATTCTGTTCTGGCGTCACCATACGGGATTCGTTATTATTAAACCGTAGCGAGTGGAAATCGCTACGAAATTCATAACGTATGTATTTCGTTACGATTGTATTGTATTTCGTAGGTTGTGTGTTGTTGAAATAATAAATAAATAAACAAAATAAATATACTACGACAATGAGTACTAAGATGATGATGACTGATGAATATTTTTATAAATAATTTACGTAAATACTTATAATATACATATAAACACCCAGACACTGAAATCATTGATGTTCATTATGAAAATTAAGCTTAATTTGCTATACTGGAGAGGATAACCTGTAATCTGTCCGGTTTCGGGGCGAAACGTCCGAAGATCTGTTTGGTGTGGATTATAAGGATTGAAGAAATTATAAATTACGCAATATCGCAAATTAAGCCAAATTTTCGTAATATATTAAGGATTTCCGCAAAGTAACGCCTGCTTTTATCCAATATTCATGTTCATCACACAAACATTTTCCAGTCGTGGGAATCGAACCCACGGCCTTGGACTCAGAAAGCATGGTCGCTGCCCAGCTGCTGAGCCTAGATATTGTATTACACTTATACAGCAGTTATGGGCGTAAGCAAATTGTGTGATTTTTCACCAGCACTTTCGCATTCAATAACATTGGATAATCGCCTAAGGCAACGAGTATGACCTTTATAACATATTCGCCATATTGTACATCGATCGACAATAAGGATAAAGAAGATTTGCATTTCTTAAGAGTCGTATTTACGTCTACAAAACGATTGTATTGTTATTATAATATGAAATCCCATTTGACACAGTTGCCAAATAAGATAAGATCAGCTTGTTTCCAGAAATAACCATCATATCATTATACTGTCTTGTCGGCTCTTCACGGTAGAATCATCTTTCCAAACCGTAGGTAGGCTGACTGACTTGACTTTTCAAAAGCGCTTATAAAATAGGCCTACTTGAAATAAATGAATTTTGAATTGAATAAGAACTTCAATTACTTAACGAAATCAATTATCTTTTGACTTATTTCGAATCTTTAATCAATGGAACAATTTGTTCGGATGTCATTTTGAGAGAAATGTTTTAATAAATCTTTTACTACTTGATAATGCGATAAGCATGCTTGAACACTCTTTCATAAAAATATTCATTCAAAGGCAAGGGATGCATACGAAGAAAAATGTATAATTCAAGGAAACGCAACGTACACATGAAATCGCAATGCTTATATAATAAAAAAAAACATAGTACACAAAGCACACTAAAAGCAAGACAAACTGAAAGAAGATTCCTTTTAACATGTCACTTAGAATAAGGCTTTTAATTCGTAATGTTTATATAACATCTTATTTATGAACTTATGACACAAACAACGTATTTGTTTATACTTATTTTGTTATATTCATTTACGTATGATATTTTTATATCACGTATTTAATAATGTATTGGTTTTTTGCACACTTCCTTCTCGAGAAATGGTTGTACAACAGAGAAAAAAGTTTAAAGTGCAGTGACGCTCGCGTTTTGTTTAAATTGCAGTGACGCTCGTGATCCGGGATTATAAGGCAATATTCTATGTGACTCTTTTATTACTAAATAAATACTATCGCCCACTTTGAGCCTCCTACACAAGCAAAAAGTGTTCCACTAGACTTACCTTTATTTTTGATTGCAATGTGAAAATGTGCCAGGGCATACGACAACTTTATGTTAAATAGGTATTTAACACTCAATTCTTTGTCGAACCAGTCTACAGCTTCTATTAACCATGCGTATTCACGAGCTCTTATAGCAAAAGTGTCTATTATGAACATAATGTCCAAAGGGTCCGAAGGATCAAGGTTTAAGAGCATCTTGGCTAGCTCCAGAGCCGTTCTATGGCATGCCTTGTTACTCAAAATGTGGCTATATAGTAGCACTGAGATGTGAAAGGGCCTGTTCTCCATAATTCTGTATTCCAATCGAGTTTTGAGCTGAAAATAAACAGGATAATGTTCAAATCTAATACCCGAAGCCATTTTAATCTTATAAATGCTAAAATCTGTTTGTATTTATGTTTGTTTTTATATTCCACTCAACTCCCTTGTACGCTAGAGGTGAGCATAGGATATTTTTTCATTAGGACAACTTTATTTTGTTTATTCGTTACTTATGCGCGGATTCATAGCGAAACAGATAGTCACGATAAAAGAAAATCTAACGAGTAAGTACCGAGCAAAACTCAGTTCCCTATGAATAAATTTTACCATATTTAATAAATAAATAAATATACTAAGACAATACACACATCGCCATCTAGCCCCTAAGTAAGCGTAGCTTGATTTATGGGTACCTGGATAGCTGATGAAAATTTCTATGAATATAATACACATAAATACTTATGATATACAGATAAACACCCAGACACTTAAAAACCTCCGTGTACATCACACAAACATTTTCCAGTTGAGGGAATCGAACCCACAGCCTTGTGCTCATAAAACAGGGCCGATCCCCACTAATCCCGGCTGTCGATTTACTAGTTTTGGATACAGGGTTCACGTGTACTTTACAAATTCTAATAAAAACAGTAAGCTAAACCGAAATCGAACTTTCATGAAGATAAACTTTACTTCTCACAGAATGCTAATTGATGGAGTAGGTCGGAATAACGAAAGAAATTTAAAAAAAAGCTGCTAAAATTAATGCTGTCGCTGCCGACAACAGGTCAGCTCTTGAGAACAGTCGTCGGGCGCGCAAGTTTTTGAGTCTTATTTTTCTTTTTTCGGTCCGAAATACAATTAGAACCGGTCTTAGGACCGGACGTAGTTGCGCGGATCAGCTAGTAAATAATAAAATGGTTAATTTTTAGTTACTATAAGACAGCGATATGCGAATTAAATTTAAAACAATTGAACAAGACTGTGACATGCGGATGTAATTAAAAACAATAAAAGTCATCCTTCGTTTACTCATCAAATATACGGTTATATAATCGTAGTTTACGTTTATATGTAGTAAAATTATTTTGGGAGATAAAATGTACTTACATTAGCTATGTTAAAGAAGGGATGTGCAACAAACTGTAGGTACGAGATTATTTGTTCAAGAGCCATATTGGCGGCGTTGTAGTCCTCCCCTCGGCAGAACAGCACGAAAGCCTGTCCACAAATACAACTAGTTTTAAAACAAGAATATAAATGAGAAAATGGTTTTGTTTTTTTGTCCTTCTTTCACGCAGCAACGGTGTCAAGGTTTTTAAGTCAAGATCTCTGAGAAAGCGAAGTACACGTGCGAATCAAATTCATGTTTATAATTCAGATGTTGTTTGATGAACTCTTAAAATTTTCTGGGTATGCAGATGATATAAAAGTAAGAAAATCTCGATTATGACTTATAAATGCTTAAGGGTAGACTTTTTATAACTCTTACAATGCCTATCCTTAAGTTTTTTATAACACGTGCTGGAGATTTTCTTTATTTTATATCATACGCCACTGCATATAATCATATCTTGTCCGCATGCTGACAATTGCCGGTGCAATATTACTGACCTCTAGTATTCCTTCGACATGCATGTTCTTCAAGGATGTTTGCAATGGAGATTCCAATATATCCTGCCTGGAAAAACGTTGAAATTAAAATTTCATTGCAAAAGACAATAAAATATTACGCGCACCGAACCTTTCGAAGTACGCACGTTTTGAGTAACTAGATATCAATTGCTTAGCAGTGTAGGAAAACATTGTTAGTCGACCTGTGTGCCAGAGCTCTTCCGGTCCGGACGGTCTATTTCTCAACAAGTCGCTTATACACAGTTTTCCCTGAGCGATTTCGGCCACGGAAGTCAACCTGGGGATAGATTTTCCAACTACGCGCGAGATACGTACGCACAGTTATGCACGCAAACACAGGTGAACTCTCTGTACCCACACTATCATAGTCCGTATGGGACAGCAGCTCCGATACGACCGGAAAGGGATCGGGCGTAGGACCGATAGATTAACGTGCTCTTCAAGACTCGGGGATGAACCACTGCTAAATTCGGGGATTTAATTTTTCATAGAAAAATCCAAAACCATTTTTTAGACCCAAGACAGTATTAAAAGAAGAAAATATTAGTAACTAGCGGACCTTCGTGACTTGGTCCGCGTATGAGTCAATCGAGAAGCTAGAATAGATCTGATGCTAACATAATAATCATCGCATCCTAGCTATGTAGGCTACTATTATTTTACGATGTATAGGTACTGAGTTAGTAAGTTGTCATTATTATAGTTGATACATACATAATTTTCAACAATTATTTGTATATTTGCATGCTGAAATGGTAGAAGATGTTTAAATTAGAAAAGTTATTGAGAATAACATTTCATACACATATTCAAGCAAATAAATACTATTTCTATTTCCACTTCTATACCTGCAAAAAAAATGTGGTTCCAATAAGTTAACAAACCTCTCATCTATATCCTGTAACAGATCTTTGTGCCGTTGCTGGTAATCGCTACTGTGGTCGTAACAGTAATACGTGAACCCATTTTCTATGCGATTTACGGACATAGACATTCCTGAAAGAGAAAAAATTTAAGCATAGGTTATTGTAGGCTTTAACTCATCCTCAGTTATACCGATTGACGTCTACTTCTGGACGTGGGTAGGGAGTTCTAAAATCCAGTTGCTGGAGCCGTTTCCAGCGGCTCCCAGCAACTCGCTTGGGGCCAACCAACACTGTGTTTACCGGTGCGAGGTCGCCTTTCGAGCACCTTATAACCCCAACGTCCATCGATTATCAGTTCTTTGACACTGCAGCTTCGCGACTTGCTGACCTATGTCGGTAACTCTGTATGGATCTCCCCATTTCTAAATTGATGGTGTAGAAATGCTCCTAGCGTAGCTCTCTCCATTGCCCACTGAGTGACTCAGAGCCTTCTTATAAGGCCCATAGAATAGGATTTTAAACCCAAAACATGGGTTGCATGTGTTGTACTCTAATGTCCAACCATTTGTCCTAACAACCTTTTGCAATTGTGTCTGTTTTGGTTCCAAAAATAATTGCCGCTGGTAATTTTGTAGATCTTGGAAATTAAAATGTTGTATTTGTTTTAATACATTTTGAAAACAGTAAAGGCATATTATAAAGATATACAATACAATACAATATATATTTATTATTTATACAATAACTTACCCTTAACCTTAAACTTTTCACTATAAGGGGCAATTTGATTCCTTAAAGTATCTTTATCTTTAGCCTGGTTGTGTTTTTTTCTGAAATAAAAAAATCCTGCTCATTTTCAAAACGTTAAAATAAATTGTAATAATAAAAAAAACTAACAAAATACTTATTGCAAAGTTAGAAACAGTACTTTCTTTCTAGGACGCTTTAGGGATAACCGGCTAGTATAGCCGGTTATCCTTTATTTTCGCCTTTATCAAACGCCTTTATTTTCGCTTTATTTGCCTTAGATTAATAAAGAAGGTGATAACCATAATTTATAATAAATCTTTTAACTACTTATAAATCACGAAACAATTGATTGTTTTGAATTTGACATAGCCAGGCGCCCTTTGAGATCAGCATAGGCTGTGGATTCCCATTATAGCATTTATTCCTTCATTTAAAGTAGAAGTGCTAATAGCAAAATATAGTTGCTAGACTGTGTGATGGACTATGGCCTAATCTCTTCTCATTGTTAAAGGAGACCTGTGCCCAGTAGTGGGCCGTCAATTGGTTGATATGAGAATGATGATGATAATGATGACAGCTATTGAATTATAATAATATAATATTTATTATACGCACTTCTCAGCACCAAAAAATCTGTCCAGTTCATTTGTCGAGTTAAGATGTTTTTTGTTAATTGAAAATAATGTTTCAAATTTATTTTGTTTCGGTTCCTTCTCAGGTATCACTGCGCAAGAAGGCTCCCCGAGTACTGCGTTGACCTCTCGAACTAATACATCAATGTCTTCAACCTGCGGAAAAATTTATAATTTTATTGCTTTAATAAGATTAGAGTTATGAAATAAATAATGTAGCTATAAATTGCTTAGTTCTTGCGCACTAGCACTAATTTATAGTGTGTCTATAACACTTAACACTAACTTTTTATAGTGTGCCTATTCAAACACTTGGAAAACATCGTGAGGAAACCTGCATCCCTGAGAGTTCTCCATAAGGTTCTCAAAGGCGTGTAAAGTCTACATAGTAATGATCTAAGTACCACCCTGTACATTACTAGTCTGGAAATTAATACCTGGTTCTCATTGAATTTTTAAGCAAATGCTTAGCCTAAAATCGTGCAGAAAAAAGTAAAATCGTGGTGCGTTCTTAGTCTTACGGGTTATTTCAGTATCATCATCAACAGCCTGAGGATAATAAAGTCAATGTCTCGCAATTGGACACAAGTGTTATCTAGGCTCCCCAAATTAACAGTGTTAACAGGTTTTAGCAATTAATATCATAGTAGTGAGAATAACCGCGATCGACAAAGCTCAGCGAGTCGCGAAGCTGAAGTGGCCAGTCGCGAAGCTAAATGGCAAACGCACCGGTAAACGTACCATTGGTCAGCCCCAAACGAGGTGCACAGACGAGATCGAGCGAGTCGCTGGGAGCTGCTAGAAATAAGCGGACCAGGACCGTGGATTTTGGAACTCCCTACAATAGACCTATATAGAAGAAGAAGAAGAATAGCCCTATGTCCAGCAGTGGGCGACAATCGGTTGAAGTGATGGTGATTTATGATTAACCAGGATCAGCTTAAATAAAATTTAAAAATAAAATAGTGAATTTTTTCTTAGAAATAAAATTTGCTTTGCAAATACAAAGAAGTTGTGTAACCGTCTGGATCAAATTTATATGAATATTATAAACTGTAGTTGAGTATTTCAGGCTAGCACACAATGTATTGACTCGAAGGTTATTACCATAATTTATCTTACATACCAATCTTAGGAATTGATCGATCTTGTAAATCTGGAACGCCATACAAAAATGATAAAAGACAGGAAGCAAGTACAACAACGTAATGTATACAATTTAGAGGTCATATTAGATGAAACTGTATAGGGGACCAAGATAAAAAATCTAAATTATTCATATGAATATTACATGATGTAAACGAAAAAATTGAACAATAGGGTTTGAAACTCACCAAACCAGATTGAGATTTGTTTGATTTTCGTCTTTGTTTGTTTTTCTTCTTTTTCTCTTTCTTCTTCCCTTCATCAATATCAGACTTAGCTATGGGAGGTTCTATAACAGCTGCTGCACTTTCAGATTCTGATTCAGAGGAGTTATTGTCCAACTATTCAATTATATGAAATTAGATACAAATAAAGTTATTTACTTTTGTTTATACTTATATACTAACAACAATAAGGGCTTTCTATACTTACAACTGCATATGAATTAGTTCTAGGCGTATCAGACTCATACTCCTCACTGTCTGAGACAACGATATCCGTACTATTGGATGAATTCCCAAATACCTTCCTTAAATGTCTTCTAGACATGATTGGCACCTATATGAAAAAGTAAAGTATGGAATAAAACAATTGGCTCAGATTCCTAATTTTAAACAAGCCACTTCTTTAAAATTAAGCATCTGAGGGCTTATGTGATCCCTGCTTAACAGTGGCGTGCATAGAGGGTATGCACAGGGTATGTAGATAATATAAAATGAAGAAAATCTCCAGTCCAAGTTATAAAAAACTTAAGGATTAGCGTTGTAAGAGTTATTAAAAGCCTACCCTTAAGTATTTATAACTCATACTCAAGATTTCCTTCATTTTATATCATCTGCATACCCTGTGCATACCCTCTATGCACGCAACTGCTGCTCAACCACTACTAATTAATTGTGATTGCCACTAGTTCCACATTGATACTGGCAGCAGCCAAAAACTGAAGCTCTTTCTTTGCTACAAGTTGTTTATAGCCTGCTTAGCCTAAACTGTTTTAGGATATTAGTGTGGTACAGTGGCAGTGACAGATGATACGCATAGAATGTCTTCACCACCGCACAATAAAGTCTGCATTTTTTTTACTATTTCACTACTATTAACCATCACCTGTAAATTGCAATCTCCCCTGCATGGCTTGGATGGGCAGGAGACAACTATATACCCAGGGAAAGGATATAAATTAATCTTCTTCCACCGCTTTATCAACTCTCAGAGTAACTAATATCCATATAACATATGTGTATTAATAAACGGGGGTAAACTTCTCCTATTCCATGTTCCAGTGATTTAGCAGGTGGGCACGTTCATTATATCCCTTGTCAAGGATATAATCGGGGGATAAAATTTTTATCTCCCGCCCATGCTAGCCCTCCTTGTGGTAAATTATAATGTAGTCTATAATGGTAATAGCTTAACTTATTTGTGATTTGGTTATATTGAACCTAAAACCTAAGCTGTTTGTATCCCAGAGCTTTAGACTTACATGTTTTGCCTTTGTCCAAAATGCCACTTTAGAGCCCTTACTAAATTACAAAGATTGTTCCTAGTCAGAGCTAATGTAGGATTACACATTTTGTAGAACTGTTATTTTCATTAGGGCAGATTATTGCACATCACAAAACTCCCAAAGAGTGGATACTCAAGAAAATAATCAAAAAGCAAATTTCTGTTTAAGTAAAATTAATTTAAAAAAAAAAAATTGTAGCATTTCAAATAAGAAACAATATTTTCAATTATAATTTTTATCATTTTAATAAATGATCTTTCTAGAAATATCAGTTTTCATATTTTAATTTTATCACATTTATGAAGTGCAAAAATTAATCTTTAGCAGGACATATTGAAAGAATAGATTTTCTTTTGTGCACTGTGATATGGGTGGGTTGAATTTTGTCTTTAAGGTAGGCAATAGTTCACAAGGTGTAATTAACATCGCATCGTTTTAGTGTGAGTTTACGAATATATGATTTTTTCAAAAGTTTATCAAAAATACGATTATTTCTAACGTTAGGTCTCAGACCGGGGCGAACCATTTTAACAAGCGCCTTTAATTCTCAGCAGTTCTCACTGCTATAGTGCCTACATAATATTTATGTACAACGTACCTGTGAGAAAATTTTAAAAATAGAAACACGACGTGGTAAATAAAATCTAATCAAATTAAAATAAAATACCTACCAAGACGTTGATAAGACGAATAAAAACACACAACTCGCAGAACCAGTACACCACAGCTTACAGACGAGTACTTAAATGATAGGTAAATCTTTTTACCTCAGCACTCACTGTCAGCTGAATGACTGCTAGATGACAGAGTAGGCAGCTAAGAAAATCCTTGATTAACACAGGGTCCCAACCTCCTTGGAGTAATATTGTTCTGTGGTCCCAACTTGCGTGGCTACTACTAGTTTTTATCGCTCGAACGTTAAAATTCCTTACATTTTACAATTTGATTGTTACTTTTTGAGGTACCATCAATGATTATAAAAATCAAAGATGTTTTTGTTTTTTTGTTTGTGGGTACAATAGCAATAAATGAGCCACGTAGGCTCTGAAATTATAAGAAAGATTTTTCGATTTTGTACCTTACAGAAAAAAAAATTAGAGATGTAGAGAATTTTGTAATAATGTTACCTAAAGTAGCTTTATTTTTTTTCTATAAAATTCATAATTTAGCTTACGCTGAGAAAATCATTGATAATTCATAAAGCTATGTACTACATATAGTACTTATTATTAATCAATAAAAAAAAAACTCCGGGATTACTGAGGCAAAAGCTAGTTACAGATAATAATAAATGATTCGTTGGATTGGGCTGACAAAATATATCAGTTTTTTTTGGGATTTTATAGATTGTATTTGTATTATAATTGTATCTTAATTTAATGTGCTTTAAGTTTGTATACTTCAGTGTTCCACATATAATACTTGTTTTAGAAGTTATATGTGGATAATTTATAACTATAAAAAAAGGATGTTATTTTGGCAGTAATTTATCTTAAACAGCGGTTATTAATTATTTTTTAGGTTACTTTTCTGTATTTACAAAATAAATCCGCTTTCTGTTCATCCGCTAGCTTTCTTAAACCATGTAACGGACTTTAGTACATATACTAAAAGTTTGTGAAGAAGTATCGGAAGTAACAAATGTTTGTTACTCTTCGACCCCAGAACTACTGAATTTTAAATAAAACTTGACAGTAATGTAGCGTATGCATTCAATTGACGGATTACCCATTATTGATGAATATATTGTATAAATTAGTCAAGGTGTCAAGTAAGTCGAAATAAATTCTGCCATTTGAAAGTTAACTTGGTTAAGTTAGAAAACAGCACCATCTAATAATATTAGGTTTCATAATAACTTTGTCCTTTAAAGTACATAATGAGGACAGATAGTTTGAAAGTTATCGAAGATAATGTGTATCTAAAACATGCCGTATTATGAAGTACCAAAAGCGGGTCGCCGGGGGCAAAAAGCACTCACAAGAATTCATAAATGATACGCAGGCAAAGTAAAAAAACACTACTTTGTGACGAACTGTTTATTTTAAAGGAATTTAATAAGGTACATTGTTGCATTTACCAGTAGCAGTATGGGTTAGCGTCTAAGCGGCATCTCTTAATGAGTACCGCAAACCCAGCGTAGCGTTGCACTTCTGCTACTGGTACCTCTGCCACGCTTGGATCAGACTGGGATTTTCTTGGGCTCGACATGGTGCTATACATGTGCACTGCGCGTGCGCGTAGTCCACATTAATTCACCACAATCGAACTGATATGGCTTATGTTTGGAATTTAGCTAGATTATAATATAACACACACTTCGGCGACATGCCAGTTAGCTGCTACTTGGACGGTGTTTGCTTTAACAACATCAAACAATAATTATGTATTTTGCCCCTGATTTTTGGGACTGCAATTTATACTGAAACATACAACGCTGAATCTTCCAATCTTGCCAATTTGATCACGTGACACGTTATGATGAATGGAATATACCTTACAAAATTTAAAATACATTTGAAATTATACTCTATTTTTTTCTAACTTGTTCTATTATGTAAGCAATCTTCTTCTTCTTTTGCTTTTTTTGGCTTTAAGGTGTGCCAAATCAACACGTTGTGATTCGCCAATATCACCTATACTTGGAAGATCCACAAAGGGGATTGTCAAAAAATAAACATTATATAAATATAGCACTATACTTTTTATAAATCTTAGGACCGATTTCACTAATCGATGTTTGTTATTTTAGTGGCCCATTAAGTACTTCAACGGACTGTTGGTGTAAACGAGTGTCCCACCACGCACCAACAAGTGATTATCTTTCCTGTCGGGCCGCTAAAGTTAATTGCTGGTGCATAGGTCCGTTAAATATATAACAAGTGATTAGCGATTAATCATATGTCAAAACGGACACTATTTAAAAAAAATATTGTTTTAGAAAGTTTAGCTTTGAGAATGTCTTAGTACAAAACCCAATACTTAACAACTTTTGACATTTCTTTTTGGTTCGAACCGGGAATCGAACCAGGGAATCGTGATAAGAAGTTGACCAATAAAACAGTTAATTCATATGGCTATACTATTGCTTAGTGAAATATATAATTCTCATTATATCCATAGTAGTATCTATATAGAACTCGGGGCGAAAAAAAGAGTAAAATGAAAGTAGGTATACACAAACATTATTTTATAGAAATGTAATGTCGTGTAAAAATTTGAAATAAATCCCTTAACAATATTTTTTATAATAGTGAACACTAACATACGGTAACTTTAGATATAGATATGTGTAGTTTTTAGTTTCGCCGCTTCGCAATATATACAAGTACGGTTCTTTACTTTTACACTAACATAGTAAATGTTATCCTTGCTGCGTGTAACATTGATACACAAATAAAAATATACCTATTAGCGGCATCACCCGTGTCAGTTATTCATGTATAGTGTTCCCTACTTTCATACTTTAATAAATGCGAACGTTTATATAATTTAAAAAAAAACATCCACAAAATAAGCAAAATTTCAAGTCAAGCCTCCAAATTTGACATTTATCGAATAAAAACGTTTTACGTCTAACATGTTATCCGACTAAATAAAATAGTATTACGCTTATGAAGGACCAATGTATAAAAAACAGACATTTCTATTTGGTAGTTTTAAACCATGGAGTAATGTGAGAGTTTGTCTTTCGCCTGATGCTTAATTTATTGATGATCTGTCAAATGTATGTCATAAAACGTAAATTGTGTTAACATTCATGTTTTATGCCCGGTTGGCTGAAAAATTGTTGCGAGTTTATAGGTGAAATTGGCCCTTAGTATTACCAAATAAGGCGTTTGTAATAGAGTGTGGTCTTTGGTTAGTGTTATAACTCAAAGATTTTTTTTTAATTATAAATCGTAATATTATATTTAGAGCTTCATTTTGTTGGATTGAATATATTTACATCCAAATTTTACATAGCGACTAAAAACTAGCATAAGAATACCTTGGACATTTAATGGACGGGAAATATTAGGAGATAGGATGTCGTAAATCTTATAAAGTTTTCGGGGAGGAAAACAAAATATGAGCGACCGATCCTTCGTCAAGACAACATTCACACAGTGAGTGGTCCCTTATTCTCAATTTACAGAGATGTACTGGAGTGCAGGCGTGACCGATACGCAGCGGCTTACTGTGGACGACACCCAACGATTCATATTACGGAACATAAAGAACCATGGTTTGCGTTATATATCTGGTTGAACTGATGAAAAAGATTTGCCTTGAATAGTCTTCGATTCAGTCCACACCGCATTCCAGGAACCTCGAAGGTGAGTATTATATAGGGAAAACTTTTTTAAATGGTCTAAGGTACCCATTTTTTATTACTTTTTAGTGTAAAGTAAAATAAAAAATAGAAGAAAAATAAATGAAGTAAAATGAGATATTGTTTATGAATGTATGCTTTTATTATCTTTAAATATTTTCAAAATGATATTAAACACTGAAAAGTAATTGAAAGATATTTTACATAACAAGAAAAACAGATTAAGAAGAATCGCACAATGCGGACGCCTTATAGTTTTAAGCACAATATCATGTTTCTATTCTTATATATATATATATATAACACAGTGTTGATATCTTCTTTGGTTCAGGTAACAAGTTCTGACACAGACCAAGTTAATAAAATAATGGTGCCGATTCTGTTGTACACAAATCTCTAAACACACGACACGACATGTCTTAGATTAGTGCCTTCCTTTTCACTATGTTCTTTGTGGAAAAGGATAGATAGTATTAATTTGGTTTACTCTAGAGAGTTGTTGTATAATCGAGTTTTGGTCTTATCTCGACAAGTACTGAGTAGTTTAGACTTAAAGTAAAGTTATAAAGTAATGAAACTACGATTATGACTAAAGTACAGAATTACAGAGTTGAGAGCACAGTGAGCTACAGCTCTTTATGATAGTAACTCTAATGTGATAGCGCTGAATGACTTTGATTATGACTTCCGAATTATGACCTACCGAATTGAATAATTGCTATTTGCTAATAAATTTCTTGTTACTCGTTAGTGGTTAGTGGCCCGCGGCAGTGCTTTGTTGAAAAATATAAGTGGCTATCGCCATTCACCAGCGTTGTGTATATGTTGTTAAAGCGTAAAGCTAAAAATGTACTGGTGGCAGTTACTCGTAATTACAAATTTTTCCGGTCTCTTTGTTATAGCGGCAGTTATTCCCGACAATGATGATATTGACGAACAAGGACTATACAGTAAGTCGGATCATGTCACTATATTAACTAATAAAAATTTCGACAAAAAAATTTATGGGCAAAGAAATGCTTTTATACTTCAATTTTATAACAGTTATTGCGGTCACTGTAGAGCATTTGCACCAAAATTTAAAAGCTTAGCAGCTGAATTGGATCCTTGGAAAAGCATAGTAAAGCTGGCAGCACTTGATTGCTCTATTGAGGAAAATAATGTGATATGCCGGCAATACGAAGTTATGGCTTATCCATCCCTAAGATATTTACATGAAAATTATGTAAAAAGCAATGCTAATGTGGGTGACAAATTTCGGCCTACTGACAGTGCTGAGCAGTTAAAAATACAGTTAATAAACAAAATGCAAAATGAACAAACAATGGGCCGTTTAGATTTTGCACCAGCACTTAATATTGCATCATATACAAAATTAACAGATGCTCTAAGCAAAAATCCGAAGGATGTCATTTACACTTTCCTAATATTTGAGAATGATAACTCAACAATTGGTTCAGAGATAGCTCTTGATATGAATGATTATGAGCATGTCATAGTTAAGAGGGTATATGATGTCAGTGAATTGGCTGATACTGTTGGAGTCAGAAAATTTCCTGGTCTAGTTGCAGTGGGAGCAAATATGGAAAACAATGTACTCAGTCCAAAAACTTTATTAAAGCAAGACTTACTGAAAGCAATAAATACATTTTTAAAATTAAAAAACTATTCATTCCCATTAAGAGAAATTGTCCACGAAGAAAGCAGAAAATCATATCAAAACAACGAATTTAAAATGCTAGATCCTAACATGGTTTATTATAGTGATTTAGAAAAGACACTAAAAACTAGTTTACACACAGAGATTACGAGGCACAAGACTTTAAATAATGAGCCCCTGCAAGCGCTCATAGAATATTTAAATGTCATAATCTTGGCTTTTCCATTCAGAAAAAACCTTAAGAAATATATTGAAGACTTACGTGGCAATCTTAGTAGCAAGAACCAATGGAGCGGAAGTGAAGTATATGATTTAGTGATAAGACTAGAAGCAACACATGCCCCTGTGTTTGCTCCAGATCTTGATTACGTGAGGTGTAAAGGTAGTAAAGCAGGTTATCGTGGATATACTTGTGGTCTTTGGACTCTGTTCCACACACTTACAGTTAATGCTGCCCAAAAACCAGGCACTGAAGGCCCAAGAGTTCTGAGAGCTATACATGGCTATGTTAAACATTTCTTTGGTTGTACTGAATGTGCAGAACATTTTCAAGCCATGTCTCTCAGAAATAGAATATTAGATGTAAAAGATAATAATAAAGCAGTACTCTGGCTGTGGATTTCGCACAATGAAGTTAACTTGAGACTTACGGGTGACGTAACTGAAGATCCAAAACATCCCAAAATACAGTTCCCAAGTGTAACAGAGTGTCCTGAATGTAGACAAGATAGGGGAGCTTGGAACTTGCCTGTGGTGTATGACTATTTGCAGAGAATCTATGGTGCCAACAATATTAAAGATTTCACGACAGAGTCAGCAGCGGGGTCACCTAGCCCACTCTCCAACCTGCACATTGGGATGTTAAGCTTCCTGTACATATTTTTTTTTACTATGCTTGTCTTAGTTATAAAATGTTTTGTTTCTAGACACTTACTTAGAAAACACAGATACAAACAAGCATGGGGTAAAGTATAACAAACAGTTAAATGACTAAACAATTTCACTAGATTCACTATAATAATCTGTGCATAACAGGGGTTCATTTAAATTGCTATTTGATGTTAGATATCTGTAATGTGGATCCAGTTATTTTATAAGTAAAATTGATCTTACTCCTCACTATTTTAAAAATTTTAGCTGTTTATGTTTGTAATGTATCAACCAGGCAATATTTCTGTCTATAGTAACTATTAATATAATATGCTCAGTGACACAGTATCAGCCTCAAGACATTTAATCTGTCCTGTATATATTTTTATGCTAAGGTAAACATGACAAGATTTTAATATGCTCAAAAACTTTAGGCATCCTTGTTGGCATCCTTACATAACCTAGTTCTATTACTGAAACAGAAAAATTTAAGTGGCAGTGATAACTTTTAAACAAGAAATTTAGCAATTATAGTGTTATGTTATTAGGGCAGACTTTAAACAATTAACAAATTTAATATAAAATTAATAACTGGTTCCACATCTTTTAATGTTGTGCTATTTGGTGTTGCCTTGCAATTTTTGTTTTATTGTTTTCTAAACATTGTTTTAGTAGTTCACTTATTTTATCCGAAATTAAGTATTTCTGCAAGTGACTTTTCAACTAAATTAACACTTTGACAGTAAAACAGAACCTTGCTTAGTTTTCTCGTACCTTCAAGTCAAAACCTGAAGCAGTGACATACTTTCTGACAATGCTTACAGCAACATCTACAGTCTGAAATCACAACTATAAGATTTTCTTTCAGTCCCTATCTAGTGAGTAAATTAAAAGCTCTTAAAAATATATTACCTATTATTTAAGAACCTATTTCTAAACAATTTAAGTTAAACATAGTTCATTTAGGAAAATTTACTTTACTCTGTTATTAAACAACGTTAGAGTACTTGATATCTATACACATATAATAATAAATCTGATGAGTATTTTTGTTTATTTTTTGAATGCGCGTATTTCTGGATACCTAGTATCAGCCGGATATAGCTATATATCTTTTTTGATTTCGGTAACCCTACATATACGAAACACATCTTTCGTCTTTATAATATTAGTAGGTATAGATGACAATTAATATCGTTAAGGTATTGTTATGAAAAAGCCGGAAGGAACTAGGTATATGGTTTTGCAATATTAGTAACTTTAATATTCGTGCTACAGAGGGCCTACTTGAAAAAGAGTGTATATTAGGAACAATGCATCACATAAGTTGAACCAGTTTTTTTGCCTTTTTCATAATTAGGTACATTCTCACACACACTATCATTACTTTTAGATACATGACTGTATTACAGGGATATAATTAAGTATAGGTATAAGACTGCGCATTTATATGATGTTACAGTTACCTACTCCCCTATTCCCTATTTTAGGTACATAGCCTACCCTGCCAAGTCTTCTGTCTAAATCTTTGAATCAAAAAAAAAAGAATTTTGTGATAGTTTTTTTGTTATTGAGGGTGAATCGTAGTATACCATATATACGTATACTCTTTATGATCATATAGAGTTGTGTGCTTTTAAAAAAACATTTTGGACAGAATAACTCTTCACGTTTTGTCATATTCTACTATACAAACCGTTAGAAATATAAATTAGAAGTTTAAATCGCAGGATGAATCATTCAGATTGTTATCCATTGCTTAAAACCGCTTCAAATGATCAGAGCACTTAGAAAAATTCAGCGGAGGAGTATTGTTGTAATCTATTCTACTTATCTAATTCTTTTTTTCATAATATCTCTTTGGGTTGTATCTAATATGGTATTTCCAACAAAAACAACTTTCATCAATTCAATAATCAATTCAATAATGAGATCATTAGGTCAGAGAAGATAATATATGGATACTAAAGTCCGTTGTGGCGTATAGATCTATGACCCACCGCAAACGTCGTAGATGGAGCACGAAGCTTTTTTATTGCTCTCATATGGGGAGTCCCATTGGGGAAAACGCAGGCGCGCGTTGGTTTGCTTATTTGAAAACAAAAACAGGGTTTTCGAACGAATGTCAAATAAGATTTTTACTTAACCCTGCGCTTATTACCGAAGTATTTTATTACTGTTTTGACGTTTAATTTTCTGTTCGTGTTTTGGTTTTACTTACCTAATATAATAATCAATAGTCTTCCCCATTCTTATACCCTGAATTCTGTCTAAGTCGATAGTAAATAATATTATAAAATGTGAGAACGGAATTATCACATCAATAAATAATTAGCTATCATAAAATATATAGTGTTCATACACACTATACTTGTATTTTATGGCAGCAAAGTTTTATATTTGCTAAAACATTTTTACATAGTAGGGATCATGATCTGGTTTCAGGTAGTAGATTTAAACTCATTAATGATACAAAATGCAAATATTATGTTAGGCAATCAATAAACTTTAGAAATTCTTCTATACTGTAGAGGAACCATTCCAGAAGAGATTTGAAATAAAATCGGCTAGTGCTAGTCAGACTCGCGCGCACTGAGGGTTCTGTAAGTTGGAACGAAACTTATAAATAGTTATTGGCTCTTGACCCAATAACTATTTAAACATTTAATTATTCCGCAGGTTCGACTCCTAACCACTTATATAAATTAGGTTGGTAAAGAGTTCTTGCTATGTAGAGACATGGTGTTCATTTTACTGTGATATACACACTACTTGTCAGACTGTCACATTTGCAAATAAGCTGTATGACAGCTTTATGATGATTAAAAATCTATGGGTTATAAATAAATAGTAAACCTGTATTTTATAATATAGAACTCCAATTAATCTAGTATACCCACTATGAAAAAAATTACCCATTTCAGGCTCTGTAAAAAACTGTGATAGCTCGTAAAATATTTTTTGATGTCTAAGGATCACGTAAACTTGTTCAAATAAATAGTACTTTAATACTAGATTAAGCTTAAGAACTAAGTTTTAAAGTTTTTTGAGCGCTTGTAATCCTAGTGGCTTATCTTCAGCCTCCGTTTCGGGGCACAAAGATCGAAAAAACCATATTATAATGTTCAATTTCAAAACTACTTATTTCTGAATTTTCGTATGGCAAACATCCCCGAAGGTATACTTAAATTTTATGCAAACCTATAATTTAAATTGACTTTGTTTGGGACAGCCCCATCTTATTTTTAATATTAGTATCCCAATCTTAAAATTTCAATTCTCCCGTTTTGCTACTTTTATAATGAAAACAAAGGTGCTTTTATTTTTCCTATGCAAAGCATTATCTACAATTATTATTACCAAATCGATAATTTTAAAATTATATTAAAATAAGATGAATAAAGTTGCATCACAAGGGTTAGTTTGTACTATGCAGCTAACGGAACCCTAAAATGCATTTTAAGACTGAGAAACATCCATCGGAAAAGTAGCTGTGTTTCTATATGATATTTTTTCATTCACGAAACTGACATGTAATTTTATATGATTAAACTAATGCATTTGTCTTACATTTAAGCAGTCTGATTCACCGCCTCTGGAGAGATAGTCAACTTTAGATCTAGGTTAAGGTCAGTTACAATAAGTCTTTTGTAAGCTTATTCGGTGGAGGGCAAGTTGCAATATTGTTACTTACCTAACTGTTTTTTTTTTGTTTTATTATTATTTTTTACACCACGAACTCTCGTTTAATTGATAATAACCAACGCTTTTATTAATAAACTTAATATTATTAAATTATGTATGCTTGAAATTATTTTCTGCTTTGTATGCTAAGTTTCTGTATCGTAATTTAACGGTATGTGCTTTAGACGTACGCTTTTGTTAACGTCCTTAATGTTCTTTTTATTAATTTTAATAAATTTGGAGTACATGATAAAGCTGTGGCGTGTACAAGGTTTTTGACAAGGATAGGAAGATAGTATAAAATGAAAAAAACCTGCTAGAATAAGTGTAAAATAAAAAATAACGGTACGGTAGTAATTTTTTACATTTTATATGGCACCAATTTAAAAATGTTGTAGAAAATATTTATTTCTTGCTTTTTAGTTTTATACAAAAAGTTTTTTTTACGCTTATTATGGGTAGGTTTGCAATCATATCTCAGTGATAATAGCCGAATGTCAACTGTTGCATAAACTGCTACAAAATATTGCTTCCCGATGCCGGGGTTTTAATGCTTGAGGAGTTCTACCGGCACTTCACCATCAGCTCCTTTATTGTGACGAGCATAAATTGTTTATACAATAATCGAAACGCAACCAGTGTAAAATAATAATATTCGAAGTTCCGATGGTTCCGTTGTCTTCACCATCAGTTTTATATTTTATACAAACAGTTTATAAAATGCTCAAATCGATATACGTTTGAAGAGTTCTCTCAATTTCGGCAGGATCCTTTCAACAGATCTTGACCTAATGAAAATGGGACAACAAGGGAAGTATACCGTCTCAAACAAAAAAAAAATTGAAATCAATCAATAACAAATTAAAAAAAAAAAGAAAACAAAGAAATACAACTGTATTGAGAACCTCCTCCATTTTTGTAAATCGGTTAAAAATACGAAAACCACTAAGATGCAATTTAATTAATAACCGCGAATGCATAAAAATATTAACCGGTTTTCCTAATTCGTTCAAACAACCTAAATTAAATAAACTTCTCACTTAAAAATGCAGTTGTTTTCGATATGGGAATGCTCTAAAAAAGTCTTATTTCATAACTTTTCTGTATGTTTTAAAACATTACTCGATATAACCGGGAACTTTTTTGTATGTGTACCTGGCTTGTGGCCGTAATAAATAAACATATACCTAAAGATGACATGCGAGACATGACTAGCAAGCCACTTACTGGGAGTCGGTGTGGAGATGATAATATGTAAATACTGAAATATCATGCCAGTATCTTGTATACAATTCCTAAAAGTGCGTGGTGGTAATAACATAAAAATGCCATGATAGTAGCGTGTTTTTTTTATGCCATTAACAAGTTAAACTGCCCGCTTTTGTATCCGGTAAATTAGAAGGATTTGATATTGAGGTGCCCAAGCCTAAAGTTGACAGAAGTCGGCACAGTAGTAGTAGGCTCTACAGTAGTGGAGTTGGTTCTTGAGCGCAAAGTAGCATTTAGCTCGTGATTTTTTTAAAGCAGTAAACTAAATCACGAGCTAAATGCTAAGGGGTCTTGTTTCAGCAGTAAATGCGAAGTTGACTTTGATGGGTCCGTAGAGCGCAATATTTTGTGCGCTCCTTTAGGATACTAGGTGCAGGGAACACTCAATTCAGGACAAATTTGCTATTGATTTGCTTATCCAATTACAGTTTCTTGGAGAACGGTTACTCGGAGAAGGTTGGTTACCAGGTTAAGGGCGTTCGCGATGTTCAAGCTTACTGCTAGAGACTGTCCATTACTATCAATCGCGTTTGTCCAGGATTGGTGAGATATAGACTTGTCTGGAACAAATCTATAACAAATTATTAGGATGCATTCTTGGTTATTCAAGGTTAGAATTCAAGGCCCTGAAGTTCACACAAAGTATGAAAAAAGTTGCCGCTGTTACTTTATATAGTCGTCTACTTTAATAATGAGTATATGTGCATGTTAAACTAGGGAACATGGGCGTATGAATAGTGCTAGATTATCCGCTCCAGATTGCACATATTGGAACTTGTTGGTTAAACAGTCCACTCAAGACATGAGCTGGGGCTTGGTCCGTTTTGGGGCAGAGTCCTGAAGATAAGTCTTCTCAGGTTCAGGCCCTTCTCGAGCAAATACGAGCTGAGCTTCTATTCTTCTCCGGACACTTTAGTGACCAAATCTTCGTTGTATCGTTTCCGGTGCTTTCGAAATGTCATAGTTAATAGCGCCAGTGTTTCCTAGTCGTGATCAATTCTGTATCATATCCAATACGTGGATCGGAACCTACGAGACCGAGCTCATGCAGGTAAATGCTTCGCGCTCTTGTACCCCTCACGATTTTATGAACTCACAAGCTAATAGTGTAGATACTTATAACGGTACATAAATAATTTTGACAAAATGTTAGTCCTCGTCCTTATAATATCGATTTAGCGGCGACCTTAAGTTATCCAAACTGTCGTTAAAATTAAGTTCACGCCTTGCGGTAAAACTGTAAAAGAAAACCTATATCAAAAAAATATCGACCGTCATTGTAGAAAGAAACACAAAATTCCACAAACTTCCTCCTCTTACCTAGCAAAAGTACTTATGTTATTTTAACAACTTGAATATGATGAAGTTATTAAATCTACAGGCTGCACAATAATTTTTAAATCGCCAAACAAAAAATGATACCTAACTTCATAAATGTGTTGTTCTTCATAAGTGGTTTGCAATGTTACACAATATCTTGATAGTAATGGTTAAATCAATTTTAATAACAATGTACCGTAAAAAATAATCTAATATCGAATTGCCAAGAGTTTATGTTTGCTCAAATAGAAAAATGGTAACAGACCTTCCGGATGACATGTATAAACATAATATTATGTAGTAATAGTAAAAAAGACAGAAGAGCTAGAGATTTATTAAAAGTACCTTTCTTCTACACCTACTTTTAGCTGGATAAAAAGCTGGATTCACATAAGAGTATTGGGTTGTGCTGTAATTCATTACCAGATCGGGTACTATATATTTTGTTTGCAAGCGTACAAGTACTGTGCATAACTCCATATCAAATGTATGATGCGGATAACTAAATAAGTACCAATATTACTCTTATCCCAATAATAGAGAATTGATATTAGTGTCGCACACAATATTAATGAGAATCCGGCTTTGTGTCGGTAATGGGAAGGCCTGTTAACAAAAGAAGCCAAAGACGCAACACACTTATATATAACACTTATCTAATAAAGTCTTTTAATTTTCAGGTACATGAAATAAGTATTATCAACAAGAGCCCAGTTCCAAGACGCCATATTGTATTCATTCAATCATATGGATAGTTTTAGTATAATTATTTTTAAGGACAATCATGTAATTCCTCCATAAGCAACAAAAAAGTGGGATTAAGCGAGTCAATTATTTAACTCCGTAGTAAATATATTCTTAAATCATAACCTGCACTTTTTAAATTTTTTTATAACTCAACGTACATTTAAAACGCCACAGCAAAAAAGTTAATAGAAATATAAATAAGTATATCTTTTTTTCCATAGCTTGTATAACACTCGATAGCCTCTATTATCATATTTTATCAGTGATTGGACTTTAAAAAAAAAAGTAAAACGCGCGTTAAAAGTCTTTCCATCAAAATATTTATACAACCCATTCTGGGCAAGTTAGCTGTTAGCACAAAACATATTAAATTATGTCTCATAATAAATATAAAAAAAATACAAATTTTACAATTTATTTTTTATACAAAGAATTTATACAAAAAATATTAGAAGTTTAACTTACATTGAAATATTGGTGAAAATTTGGGGGAACACAAATCTCTGAACTAAATTTATTTGACGGGCCTAAAATACCTGTATCCCTTGTCATAGAGAACAGTGTTAAGCATGATACTTTTAATGTCGACTGAGTTCAGTTACCAGATTTGTGTAGTCACAACAATAAATTCAGTTCTTATAATATGTACATATATCATTTCGACGTCCACGTTATTTCTTTACAAGCTTTGTATTAATTATAGCTCCTGTTTTTATAAATTGATTTCCTTTAAATAATAATGTCTTATTTTGCAAAAGATGGTCTTTCTAATTATCTAATTTTTAAAAAAAGTACCGAGCCTATCTTACTGATTATTATATCAAGTTATTGTTTCCCACATTTTTTAACTTGCCTATGACCTCTGCTGAAACAACACATATAGTACAAGCTCCTTGGACTAGATGGTGATGTACCTATTTTATAGTAGGGATTCATTTATCAATTATAAATTCAAAATGCTCAAAAATATGTACAGTAATAATTTGTCGTTGAGCCAGATGGCCATATTTTTTAAATCTTTTTATGTACCTTGCCCTGTGTATTTTTCAAAAATGAATGGCTTTGAAATTCTTTATAGTTTGTTGACTTTTGTATAAACATTTATTATTTGTTACGTATGCATACTACTGTTATTGATAACTTAAACTTATTATTTGATTTATATCGATGTATTGACTATCGTTATTTTTTATGTCTTAAGTCTAATTTTATTTTCCAATAAACCATTATGACTACTACAAAATGTATTTTTTTCCGCTACAAAACATCTACCTTAATAGAAATTTGTGCTTGGCAAGCATACCTTGATATTGTACAAAAATCTCTTATCTATATCCTACCTACATAAAATTAACAAGGTCCAGGTAGAATTAGCACCATTGTTGGTACATACAAGAACTTTGTTCTGTATGACACGAAATGCATTTTGTCTTTTAACACATTGTTGGAAATTTGTTTGTTCATAAATTTGTAAAATAAATTCACAGGTCCGAAAATAGTGCTTTCTTTTTCACAAAGAACTTAATGAAAATATTGTGACCTGTATGACAGTTATATTTAACCCTACCCGTAATCTTCGGACATCGTACCGGAACGCTAAATCGCTTGTTGGCACGTTTTTGTCGGTAGTGTAACTACCGACGGCTGAAGCCTCTCACCAGATCAGACCAGAGAATATTAAGAATTTATATAGAATTATAATTTGCACGCCCGGAGTCGCAGGACAGGACCTCGCACTTAAAACAACTGCTCCAGAATATTATCTGTTTTGGGTAGTTCCGGTTATATTTAGATAAATAAAGGAAGGAAAGAAACTATTATTTCTTCAATCGGCTCAAGTGTGTGCGGACAATATTTGTATCACGGCTAGTCTACGATTTTACTATACCTATTATTAATGTTGAACAGTTCTAATAAGTATGCCTATTTACTAATCCTACTTATAAACTATGCACTTGGCTCAACCTGAAACTATAGTTATTCTGCTAGTAGCATTGAAGGCGCACATTATAGGAAGCCCTACCTTCTTAAAACGATAAGTTAAGCAATTTATTGTGCTTAACTAGGTCCCATAGAGATTTTCCGTAAAATTAAAAAAAAAAAAACCTGAAATCGCCCACGCTTACCCTAGCAGGCTCCGGGCAAACAGTAAACCTCAAAATCGGTTTAGTAGGTTTCGTTTTATGTATAGATAGATGCCTGCTACTTCGTACGTCGGCGTTCATAAGAAACTTCCATATGGAGGTTACTGAAAAATACTTCATAAATAAGTATTCATGTAAAAACCGATATTATTGGCCAAATTGTATAAAAGAAACAACACATTTATTATGAATCCAACTACTCCCCGAGGGTAGATTTGGATAAATTCCTTTATTAACTGAGCTATGCTTTAAAGCAAAAACTGTCATCCCCAATTTTACCCCCCTGAGGATTGAATTTCGTAAAATCCGGCCTTGTCAACATCATAGAAAAACCTCAGTGCCTTTTAGCTATACAGATCCAAGTGTCAAACCTGGGACGTGTTATTTATCCAGTCAGGACAGGAATAATATTTTTAATCATGAAGTATTGTCCTATTACTTAGTTCTCGTAATTTACTTAAGTTAAAATATGCTTAAAATTACTATATTACTGTAATAAAAAAGCCTTTTTATTATTCTTTGATTGAAAATATAAACATAATAAAAATAGATAAGAATATAAGCTTTTGCAAATTTGTTAGTTAGATAATTTTTTTTTTTTGACAAATTGAGTTGTGAAGATAAATCCATCCACATTCAATTTCATCTGCCCATCGTACCTTTGGTCGGCCCAGTTTTCTAATGCCCTTTTAACTATTATTATATACTTAGTAAAAATATTGAAGTTGTTTTACTCCAATACTGGATGGCGTCATTTGTACTACCTAGATCGCGCTATCGAAGTGTTTCGCCCGCTACCTAAGTATCCTTCGCGGTACCTTCAACAGGTTTTTATATTTATTGGCTTCTAGTTATTTATCAGTGCTTGAGCGTCTGCTATCTGCTATAGCTTAGGAGACGTTCGCTGGACAGATCGTAATCCAATGTTTGCTCTCAGCTCTGCCCAAAGATTACAATAGTATACTGCTCTGTCCCACGTACCATATTTGTGTACCATTAGTATAGGTTTAGCTTATTGTAAAACTTACTGAAATGGCTTAATTTTAGAATATGCAACAATGTTGAGGAACATTAAGTGCACGAGTTTTTTTAGCTGATATTCCGGATTAAAAAATAGGATACTTATTATTCAAATTAGTAGCTATAATTTTATAAATTCAAATTCGTTCAGTCATATTCTAAGATCAACGATATGTTTATTTCGGCCGTTGTTTGCGACTGAATGACTGGCAACTATATTAGTGAGAAATGGCAAAATATATAAATAAAACAGCCCATGAGTTAGTAATTTTATTGAATAATTATTAATAAAAACCACATTAGTTTACATACATTAATAAAAAGATTATGCACACAAAAATAAAATTAATAATAAAATTGTAACACATCACTTCAGTGCGCATTACTTATCAGAGTGCATTCATACAAAACTTTTGGCAAACGGTATGGTTTAAAATATTAGTATCTACTTTAGTTTAAACAAAAATCGTCAATATACAACTACTGTTCACTAACATGTGTATGAGAATAGCCAGGTAGATATCGTTGTCTAAGCACCGGTACCGGTATCCGGTAGTTTTAATCTGTAACTCAATGGTAGTTCGTGAGAATTTTCCATTTCCAACGTTATTTTGTCCACTGAGATACTGAATAGATTCACACATACAACCAGCGAGCGCATAGTAAAAATCGAGGTAACAAGAGTTACACTTTCTGATAGGGAATTAATGAACAAGAAAACTTTAGTAACCTATAACCTCAAACCTACCACACATATCTGGCTATTCTCATGTTGCATTACGGCGTACAAAATAAAAAAAAGTTTACTCATTCGTCAAGCGTACAAAATAAGCGTTCTTTCTTCTAAGTTTTATTGCCTAATCATAAGTCAATATAATTTGTAAGTAATTTCTTATAATGAATACAAGTGCTTTTGTTAGCTCTAATTATTAATTATTGTAAATACAGCGTAGCAATATGTATCAATGCTCTATGGGCTTACTATCATAGTTTTTTTTCCCATTATGTCTTAACTATTATGATTTGTTTTAGGTGAACAAATGAACTACATTTTCTGCTACTTCTCGTGAAGATGATTCGAGAGGGGGATCAGTATAATCATTCTTGCTACGATTTAATTATTGTACTGTGTAACGGGGGATTGATTATAAGTGGTTGAAATGGGGATTGTACGAGGATCCCATGTTTTTCAAAATTAGAAGGTAGGGTTCCTTTTGTGCGTTGTTTTCCGCAAATAAAGAGTTTATCTAGACTTTTTGTTTATATGGGAGAATTGGACGTATTCAAAAGTACGCGGACACAGTCGGAAGCGAGCGTTATGAATAAGTGTATTATTCATCGAAGAAGCAGGTTTACAGATACTTGTTGGCATAGATTAAGTGAAACTGATATTCTAAAACCGTTCTTAGCTTAACGAGGTTGCGAACGCGCTGCTTATTTGACGTAATGGTATTCTTCAGACGTTAACATGTTTATATGATATTCGGGACGGATGACGCGATTAATTAGACGCAATCACAACCTTGCAATATTTCTCATCTATAAAGTGCATTTATATATATTTCTTTGATACGTTCGATATTTGGTGCATGAGGCAAACGCGTACAGTAGACTACCAGTGTAGCGGACACAAATTCACCAATTCTATCACATTTCGAGATTAACAACTTCTTACTACTGTATCTCTCATGATTTTGGACATTATAAACGCCGCGGAAACGAGAGCACTGAAAGTCAATAATAGTTCAAAATGAGGCAGGCTGACGACGTGGCAGATTTCAACTCGGTCAACATTGCCCGTAGCTTCTTAAATGCAATACAAACGGCCTGGAATAGGACCTGATGAAGATATCATCAGGTACCGAAAGATTATTCGCCATGGGAGTGGTTACGAAACTGTCATGAGAGACCGAGTGATTAAAGAGTATCAGTCAACTCAAGTGGTATAATTTAAAGGGAGTATCACCGGTAATTTTAGATCGAAACTAACACTAACCTTGTAGTTTAATTCGGTGTTTTTAAACAAAAAGTAAATCTTGATAGTAAGCCCTTAGTATGCGTAATACTCAGAAATAATTCGCAGCAATATACTTACAGATGCCAAACGCGTAATTATTAGTTTTGTACTGAGAACAACAAGTTAAACATCTGTCAGTTTTGACAGCTGCTTACTCAGGTGTTTTTATTTATACGTCATTATACCTATGCATTCGTTATAGATTTCGTCATTGAATTGCTTGCTCACGGTGTACTAAGTTTGAAACGATTCAATTACGAGATCTTTAACGGACACCCGCAATAACAGAACCTACTTTCCTATTACTTATGTACGATTTAGCAAAAATAGGACGGGCAAACTATGGTATCTATTCTAACCACCAACACCGTCCAGCTAAATGTCATGGAAAAGTCCCTACGTATCATTTGAATATCATAAGTTCGATGCATCTTATGTTTATAAAATGATGGTTCCTTTTTATATAGATGTGCCTTCACTATTTTTAAATTTTCTGTCCCTCTCGCCTCCCCCCTGGTGAGATGTCGTGACATTTTATTTAACCCTCTCCTGCATCCCCTCATCTCACGTGAGTTTTTCAAAATGTGGGTTTCTAACGATTACGCGTTAGATTGTTATTGTAAAAAGACCAATGGACCAAAATAGTATAATTTTTTTTTGTTTTAATCAGATATTTGCCCCCCCACCCTCCTCTAACGTAAGATTAGATGAGATTTGACTCGACGCCCTCCCCCCCTTGAACATCTCACGTATTTTATGAACGCCCCCTTACAATTAACCTCATAAAGGTTGTCCTCGACTATATTAATCATGACCTTCTTAAGGAGCTTCTCAAACATAGCTGAAAGCTGTTGGCGTTATGAGCTTAAATTACCCATCCCTCTGAATGTAATATAATTACGAAAGGTATGACATAATCATAAACAAGAATATTTGTGGACTAGGAAACACTTCTCTATACTCTTATAGAGAAGTGTTTATCTCTAATCCAGTGACCCTCGGCATTTGAATAGGTACAACAATAATAAAAAGTAGGACTTATGCAAATGGTAAAAATAAGAGTATAAGTAGGGCAGTAAACTACAGTAGATATGACTGTATACATTATACATACATTAACACAAATACATAGATACTAACCATATAATATAATACAAAAAAATGTTCATAAAAAATACCTAAGTAGTTATAAAAATAAATATTATGAGAGGAAATTTTAGTTGTGTGCCTAAGTGTGCCAAAGCTTTTTTTTTTGCAATATAAGGGTAAAGATTAAGCTCTATATTACTTTACCATCGACACAATTGTATAAACACCGATACTAAAAATATACATAATCATTTTTTATCTTACGCAAGTCTAATTGGTATCATCATATTTATTTATAAATATCTACCTAATTCGCGGCTCAGAAAATAGCTTAAGACTAGTTGTACAAAACACCATAGTTTAAGACAAATTACGAGAGTCAGTTTTATTATATTACAAAAAAAAAAAAAAACTATATTTGTGCTAACATAAACTAACCTTTATATGGAATACACAGCACCTAAAGAACAATCTAACTCGGGGTTGTCTCCATGTTGAACCAACATTGGCCCTGGATAGTCCAGTACAACGAAGTGAAGTGCCCAAGAAGTAAATTGGAGCAGGCATTGATTTAACTTAAAAGTCTCGACAGTTGTACTTTACTCTGTAAACGTTGAAATTGGAGGTTCAAAGAAGATTTTCGGCATTTATTAAAGATCTCCTCCAAAATAAACGAATCATAAATACAAAGTAGCGACCGTAGTTAGGTTTCTCCAAAAATAGATGAAAACGAAATCACGGATCAAAATAGAATAATATTAAGTATAAATATAGCTAATGTAAATAAGTATAAATAGTGTTTAAAAATTACCTACGAATACAATAATTGCTTAGCATTTAATAATATTTATCAAAGATATTAATTAAAAATGCATATCAAAATTTTGGAACTATGCAGGGTTTTAAGCCACATCTCTGCGGCAAACAATCGCTATAAGGCTGATAAAAAACCTTTAATAATATTGGCAAGAGCTTTTATTGCCTTAATTAATATTTATACCTTTAAACTATTTTGTTGACATTGGCTAAGGCTGCGATTGCCGGTGCGATTCGCGTTTAATTTCCGATTTATTTATATGCATTTAAAATTTATATATTTGAGATGTGGGTAAAAACACTTGAATAAAAATATAAATACTAATTATGGCACGGAAGCCATGAAATTATTGAGGTAAACAATATTATCTAGTTCTGACATTATTTCATAAACACGTTGCTGGTAAGACGGATTAATTGTACTGACTTTGTAAGCATGTCAAGTACCAACAAATTTTAATTTTATTTAATGGCAACATACACCGAGAATAATTTTGAAAAAATTCATGTACCTAGACGTGTATAATTACGTTTATAACAAATCTTAATATTGATTTCTTGAGTACCTAGCTTATAATAATATGAATAATGTTCGTTTATTTTTTCATAAACTGTGTATAAATTAAAATATAACAACAAATAAAAATAAGTAAATAATTTGCTATAGTATACCTAGGTAATAATAATAAATTACGACGAGTGAAATAAAATCTTACATAGATAAGGAGAAAAGACATTGTACGGAGAAGAAAAGTGGTATTTCCTTTTTTGGAAGCACTTACGAACCGGTAAATGAAAGATTTGTACGTTATTTTATGAAGACAGGAATATCTATTAACGAGCTAAGTTTTTTTTTTAAACACACATTAAAAGTTCTCAAAATGTCTTACTTAAACAATATTCTTTGCGTGTATTAGTTATGGCAGCTAATATTATTTTTAGTAATTTATAGTATAACATTTATTACTAGAGATCGGTACAACGCGCGAAACTGGAAAGGACGTGTAAGGATATAATTTATGTTCAGAGGACACGTGTACGAATAGACCAATCCGTTAATTGTGCAAATAATGTGATTCATCTGCGACGCGTCCTCACAAATGATAGTCGTAGTACTGATCAGTGACGTAGTTATTTTTGTAATCTGTGGTTGACAGAAGTCAAGTCATAGAATTTGTTAAAAAAAAATTGTAAAGTGGTTGCATTGTTACGCAATGTTTTGTTTTGCTTCTCCAATCGAATCACAAATTATTGAGAAACATTGCATAGATAATCACCTTTAATTAGAATAAGGCCATTTGAATAGAAAGAAGTGGAACTGAAAATGGCCTTATAGGTCTATTCCTGCACGTCTCTGCACCAATCCCCTCGTCTCCTCACTCGCATAAATGGATTCTAGCTAGATCGTTATGGCGCGCCTAACTTAAAAAAAAAAAACATTGTGGTAAAACATATTCGACATATTGCGTTTTGTTGACGCCTCCATGCAAGTAAAACATTTGTAACATATTTAACAACAAAGTTTTTAGTCGGGCAGCTTAACTTCGAATTCCGCCATAGTTCACATAGTGGTCCCAAGTGATTTAGAATCTTGAGGTTATAATGTTATCCTAATATTTCAAAATGGCCCCCATATATTCCTAGATAGCTGACTGAGGAGCTAGTTAGTATCGTATGTGGGCAGACCTGGAAAAAGTCAGTTCTTTTGTCCAGTGTGCCCACATTTGTAAGCCGTGCTACCATACTTGCCGCATTTGAATCATTACAAATGTTTTAACAAAAAGCAATATGTTTGAATTTGCTCGAAGTTGTTGAAGTATTTCTTGTTGCATAAAACCATCTCAAGAATTTAACCATTTACAAATAGAATATTGTAGAACATTGTTTTAGTTCAAATAGGACGCACCGTGTAATGGAAAACGATACGGTATTACTTTACTTATGACAGTAATTATCGCGAGCATAAGTATAACACCAGAACATCCGCAACAATAAAATAAAAAAAGATAAATTGATTCTAAACTAGAAACTTACTTCTGGGAGGGTAAGACACTGAAATAGGTGAAAGGGTCTCGCATCAGCAGTTTTCTGAATGTTACGAGAACTATACTAAAGATAGTAATTGTATGACGTTTTCTGAAGTTTATAAACCGAAGAAGATCACGATGATCTGGGTATAAGGCAGACTCTCCTCTTCCCAACCTTAGCCACTCAATTACAGCACGCCATGTGATTTTGTTAGACCCAGAGATTTTTAGCAGAGTAAGACGGTACGAGTACAACGCGTGCAAACTCTGCATTTATGTATTGAAAAATCGTATAAACATTGCGCAATAGAAGCAAGGGTAGACAGTTAGCCATGTGATGCAAAACCTGCTGAAAAATTCAGAACACCACACAGATTATATTATTGGAAAGTCAGACACCGTGTAAAGGGAGCATGGGTGGAAATTATGCTAAGGAATTCGAGATAAAATTATGCTGAGATTATTGTCTGACACTCTCCTGAAAGTGCCACCGTATAGTGACCTTTCTAGCTTCCTGAAACCATGTTCGTTAAATTCTTGCTTTGGACGTTCGCATACATGAGAGCACGAGAAATACAGCTGTCAGACAGTGGAGATAAATGGGCAAACGTGCTAACGACCAAAGTAACTGCCCTGCGAGGAGCGAACCGACTAAGAACATTGCTTCACTTTCGACACGTCGATAAGAATGCTCCTCAGTGAAATACAAATGCTAGCAAGATAATATACACTGATTCGGTTCTATGTTACTACGAAAATTCACAAACAGTTTAATTTGACTATTCTTATCTTATACAAGTACCTTTTAGCACATTTAATAACTTGCCATTAGTAAATACGTATGTCAACAAGCTTCTTTCCGAATAACGATATTATTTAAACACTTAAAGATTAAGTATTTTAACAGAATATATCGAATGTCAGTGATATCGGATATGTCCTTGCTCGGAAGAAGACGGCAAATTGTTGTTTTATACATATCTATATTTCAAATGACAATATTAAGCCAAAAGGCACTTATCCGAAAATTACAGTTAATATTAAAGTACCATATTTTAATAAACGCAATCAATATTTTGGTAAATATAAGCTACAGTTATCAATGGAAAATCTATATTATGTTTAGAAAAGCAATATGACTTCAATAAGAACTACAAAACGCTAATTTAGTTATTTACTTTCTAATAAGAAATTTGTTTGAACACCAAATATTTGCATTATACCCTAAAATGTTAACGACAGTTTAGCTAAATAAAAAAATATAGGTATCATTTTATTAGTATAACAGTCATTTGTAATTTTTTTGAGAGTATTAAGGCGATTGGTCACATCTGTCATCGGACTTATGTTTTTGACATAAAGATTGCGCTTTCCGCGAGATCCTCCATACAAACATAATCCGGAAGATGATCCCTCTGTTATTTATTGCTCTAGAACCCATATTTAGATATTACTATATTTTTATTAGTATAACAGTCATTTGTAAAGTTTTTGAGAGTATTAAGGCGAATGGTCGCGTCTATCAAACAGGGTTACGCTGTGTGTTTTTTTTTTCACAAAGGTTGCCGCTTTCCGCGAAATCGTCCAAACAAACATTGTCATTAATTTTATTGTTTTTAAATCCATAATGATGGGTATAATAACATTTTGTATAGTATTAACGTAAATAGTATACTACATTTTGGGCAAAATAAACATAATTGAAGTAAAGGCACTCTGTGTGTGTGTCTTCCCGTGTGTGTCTTATGAGGCCGACTATGGGACTAAAAGGGGAAAACGTAGCAGCGGCCTTTGTACTACCATCTATTGTGGTCACCAACCCGTCTGCCCAGCGTGGTGAATTGGGGCAAACCCTCCCGTTGGGAGACAAAATATAACAGTCTGTGTATAACAGTGGACTGTTATAGTAAAGATGAAAGTAACAGAATAAAATAAATTATGGATTACGAGAAAAGGTGGCTAGGGAGCCGTTTCTTAATCGCGTTTAGTCAGAGTTTATTTGAAATTCCTCGTAACGCCTTTGATTACTTGAGAGACTCTCGCGCTAGAGTCACAACTTGTCATCTAACACAAAAATTAAATGTTGATATTGGCAATTGCTTGGATACACCTACAGTTTCGTATCAGATTACAAGTTACGATAACAACAACAACTGCAACTTGCAAAACTTTGAAAACATGCAGCATAACCCCGCAGATCACCGCTCCTATGATCGCTCACACGAAACCTTACACGAAACTCGATTATAATAGAATAAACGTTCTTAGTCGAAAATATAGGTAGCAAATGTGCTTATTGAATCGTCACGTATCGTGGAAGATTTTTATATATCAGACAAAGTGATTAATCGTGCGTTATTCATATATCGCGAGCAACTCAAATAATACACAAGTAAGTAGGTCATACAATTAATACAAAAAGTCTTTACTGGGCTTTAATTATTAGCAATGATATCTTACAAAATCTTAAGAAACTCGCAGCCCCAACTTTGATGACAAAGTTGAATAAAGACGTTTCGAAAAGAACAATGCATTTCCTGTGTAGGTGTTCATAAGAGTATTTTCTCTATGGCATTGAAAACGATCAATCTCAATTAGAATTGTGTACGTCTTGGTAGAGTTAGAATGATGTTCATCTCCATAGTTCGTTTGGTCATATACAGCCTGACTGAAATTAGGGTCACTTATTGTTATCGAGATATAAAAACAAAAGAACACAAAAGAGTGACGGGAGCGTTAAAGCGTTGACGCTCAATTATGAATAATGCCTCATTAAAAACTTTGCCCGTAACATATCGAAGAATTACATATTATAAAAGGATTACGATATCTAATATTCGTAGTATTCGTAATCTACTACTAGGCAGCAATTATAGACGACATTTGTAATTATTACCGCGTGGCCACCTCTTTGTCGCTACGTAGATTGTGGCTTTAAACGGCACGTAGTCCCTGTGAAAAATAAAACATGATTATAATATTTAGATTGCAAATCTTCATTAACGGACTCTTCTTTATTTATGGATCATAACTTTGTTCGGAAAAATACAAGAGTTTACGCGAGCGTAATACGAATGTTGACAACATTTGAGATACATGTGTATAATATGATAGCTGTGACAAGAATAGATAAGACTTGTGTAAGTATTACCAGATTTGTGTAGTCACAACAATAAATTCAGTTCTTATAATATGTACATATATCATTTCGACGTCCACGTTATTTCTTTACAAGCTTTGTATTAATTATAGCTCCTGTTTTTATAAATTGATTTCCTTTAAATAATAATGTCTTATTTTGCAAAAGATGGTCTTTCTAATTATCTAATTTTTAAAAAAAGTACCGAGCCTATCTTACTGATTATTATATCAAGTTATTGTTTCCCACATTTTTTAACTTGCCTATGACCTCTGCTGAAACAACACATATAGTACAAGCTCCTTGGACTAGATGGTGATGTACCTATTTTATAGTAGGGATTCATTTATCAATTATAAATTCAAAATGCTCAAAAATATGTACAGTAATAATTTGTCGTTGAGCCAGATGGCCATATTTTTTAAATCTTTTTATGTACCTTGCCCTGTGTATTTTTCAAAAATGAATGGCTTTGAAATTCTTTATAGTTTGTTGACTTTTGTATAAACATTTATTATTTGTTACGTATGCATACTACTGTTATTGATAACTTAAACTTATTATTTGATTTATATCGATGTATTGACTATCGTTATTTTTTATGTCTTAAGTCTAATTTTATTTTCCAATAAACCATTATGACTACTACAAAATGTATTTTTTTCCGCTACAAAACATCTACCTTAATAGAAATTTGTGCTTGGCAAGCATACCTTGATATTGTACAAAAATCTCTTATCTATATCCTACCTACATAAAATTAACAAGGTCCAGGTAGAATTAGCACCATTGTTGGTACATACAAGAACTTTGTTCTGTATGACACGAAATGCATTTTGTCTTTTAACACATTGTTGGAAATTTGTTTGTTCATAAATTTGTAAAATAAATTCACAGGTCCGAAAATAGTGCTTTCTTTTTCACAAAGAACTTAATGAAAATATTGTGACCTGTATGACAGTTATATTTAACCCTACCCGTAATCTTCGGACATCGTACCGGAACGCTAAATCGCTTGTTGGCACGTTTTTGTCGGTAGTGTAACTACCGACGGCTGAAGCCTCTCACCAGATCAGACCAGAGAATATTAAGAATTTATATAGAATTATAATTTGCACGCCCGGAGTCGCAGGACAGGACCTCACACTTAAAACAACTGCTCCAGAATATTATCTGTTTTGGGTAGTTCCGGTTATATTTAGATAAATAAAGGAAGGAAAGAAACTATTATTTCTTCAATCGGCTCAAGTGTGTGCGGACAATATTTGTATCACGGCTAGTCTACGATTTTACTATACCTATTATTAATGTTGAACAGTTCTAATAAGTATGCCTATTTACTAATCCTACTTATAAACTATGCACTTGGCTCAACCTGAAACTATAGTTATTCTGCTAGTAGCATTGAAGGCGCACATTATAGGAAGCCCTACCTTCTTAAAACGATAAGTTAAGCAATTTATTGTGCTTAACTAGGTCCCATAGAGATTTTCCGTAAAATTAAAAAAAAAAAAACCTGAAATCGCCCACGCTTACCCTAGCAGGCTCCGGGCAAACAGTAAACCTCAAAATCGGTTTAGTAGGTTTCGTTTTATGTATAGATAGATGCCTGCTACTTCGTACGTCGGCGTTCATAAGAAACTTCCATATGGAGGTTACTGAAAAATACTTCATAAATAAGTATTCATGTAAAAACCGATATTATTGGCCAAATTGTATAAAAGAAACAACACATTTATTATGAATCCAACTACTCCCCGAGGGTAGATTTGGATAAATTCCTTTATTAACTGAGCTATGCTTTAAAGCAAAAACTGTCATCCCCAATTTTACCCCCCTGAGGATTGAATTTCGTAAAATCCGGCCTTGTCAACATCATAGAAAAACCTCAGTGCCTTTTAGCTATACAGATCCAAGTGTCAAACCTGGGACGTGTTATTTATCCAGTCAGGACAGGAATAATATTTTTAATCATGAAGTATTGTCCTATTACTTAGTTCTCGTAATTTACTTAAGTTAAAATATGCTTAAAATTACTATATTACTGTAATAAAAAAGCCTTTTTATTATTCTTTGATTGAAAATATAAACATAATAAAAATAGATAAGAATATAAGCTTTTGCAAATTTGTTAGTTAGATAATTTTTTTTTTTTGACAAATTGAGTTGTGAAGATAAATCCATCCACATTCAATTTCATCTGCCCATCGTACCTTTGGTCGGCCCAGTTTTCTAATGCCCTTTTAACTATTATTATATACTTAGTAAAAATATTGAAGTTGTTTTACTCCAATACTGGATGGCGTCATTTGTACTACCTAGATCGCGCTATCGAAGTGTTTCGCCCGCTACCTAAGTATCCTTCGCGGTACCTTCAACAGGTTTTTATATTTATTGGCTTCTAGTTATTTATCAGTGCTTGAGCGTCTGCTATCTGCTATAGCTTAGGAGACGTTCGCTGGACAGATCGTAATCCAATGTTTGCTCTCAGCTCTGCCCAAAGATTACAATAGTATACTGCTCTGTCCCACGTACCATATTTGTGTACCATTAGTATAGGTTTAGCTTATTGTAAAACTTACTGAAATGGCTTAATTTTAGAATATGCAACAATGTTGAGGAACATTAAGTGCACGAGTTTTTTTAGCTGATATTCCGGATTAAAAAATAGGATACTTATTATTCAAATTAGTAGCTATAATTTTATAAATTCAAATTCGTTCAGTCATATTCTAAGATCAACGATATGTTTATTTCGGCCGTTGTTTGCGACTGAATGACTGGCAACTATATTAGTGAGAAATGGCAAAATATATAAATAAAACAGCCCATGAGTTAGTAATTTTATTGAATAATTATTAATAAAAACCACATTAGTTTACATACATTAATAAAAAGATTATGCACACAAAAATAAAATTAATAATAAAATTGTAACACATCACTTCAGTGCGCATTACTTATCAGAGTGCATTCATACAAAACTTTTGGCAAACGGTATGGTTTAAAATATTAGTATCTACTTTAGTTTAAACAAAAATCGTCAATATACAACTACTGTTCACTAACATGTGTATGAGAATAGCCAGGTAGATATCGTTGTCTAAGCACCGGTACCGGTATCCGGTAGTTTTAATCTGTAACTCAATGGTAGTTCGTGAGAATTTTCCATTTCCAACGTTATTTTGTCCACTGAGATACTGAATAGATTCACACATACAACCAGCGAGCGCATAGTAAAAATCGAGGTAACAAGAGTTACACTTTCTGATAGGGAATTAATGAACAAGAAAACTTTAGTAACCTATAACCTCAAACCTACCACACATATCTGGCTATTCTCATGTTGCATTACGGCGTACAAAATAAAAAAAAGTTTACTCATTCGTCAAGCGTACAAAATAAGCGTTCTTTCTTCTAAGTTTTATTGCCTAATCATAAGTCAATATAATTTGTAAGTAATTTCTTATAATGAATACAAGTGCTTTTGTTAGCTCTAATTATTAATTATTGTAAATACAGCGTAGCAATATGTATCAATGCTCTATGGGCTTACTATCATAGTTTTTTTTCCCATTATGTCTTAACTATTATGATTTGTTTTAGGTGAACAAATGAACTACATTTTCTGCTACTTCTCGTGAAGATGATTCGAGAGGGGGATCAGTATAATCATTCTTGCTACGATTTAATTATTGTACTGTGTAACGGGGGATTGATTATAAGTGGTTGAAATGGGGATTGTACGAGGATCCCATGTTTTTCAAAATTAGAAGGTAGGGTTCCTTTTGTGCGTTGTTTTCCGCAAATAAAGAGTTTATCTAGACTTTTTGTTTATATGGGAGAATTGGACGTATTCAAAAGTACGCGGACACAGTCGGAAGCGAGCGTTATGAATAAGTGTATTATTCATCGAAGAAGCAGGTTTACAGATACTTGTTGGCATAGATTAAGTGAAACTGATATTCTAAAACCGTTCTTAGCTTAACGAGGTTGCGAACGCGCTGCTTATTTGACGTAATGGTATTCTTCAGACGTTAACATGTTTATATGATATTCGGGACGGATGACGCGATTAATTAGACGCAATCACAACCTTGCAATATTTCTCATCTATAAAGTGCATTTATATATATTTCTTTGATACGTTCGATATTTGGTGCATGAGGCAAACGCGTACAGTAGACTACCAGTGTAGCGGACACAAATTCACCAATTCTATCACATTTCGAGATTAACAACTTCTTACTACTGTATCTCTCATGATTTTGGACATTATAAACGCCGCGGAAACGAGAGCACTGAAAGTCAATAATAGTTCAAAATGAGGCAGGCTGACGACGTGGCAGATTTCAACTCGGTCAACATTGCCCGTAGCTTCTTAAATGCAATACAAACGGCCTGGAATAGGACCTGATGAAGATATCATCAGGTACCGAAAGATTATTCGCCATGGGAGTGGTTACGAAACTGTCATGAGAGACCGAGTGATTAAAGAGTATCAGTCAACTCAAGTGGTATAATTTAAAGGGAGTATCACCGGTAATTTTAGATCGAAACTAACACTAACCTTGTAGTTTAATTCGGTGTTTTTAAACAAAAAGTAAATCTTGATAGTAAGCCCTTAGTATGCGTAATACTCAGAAATAATTCGCAGCAATATACTTACAGATGCCAAACGCGTAATTATTAGTTTTGTACTGAGAACAACAAGTTAAACATCTGTCAGTTTTGACAGCTGCTTACTCAGGTGTTTTTATTTATACGTCATTATACCTATGCATTCGTTATAGATTTCGTCATTGAATTGCTTGCTCACGGTGTACTAAGTTTGAAACGATTCAATTACGAGATCTTTAACGGACACCCGCAATAACAGAACCTACTTTCCTATTACTTATGTACGATTTAGCAAAAATAGGACGGGCAAACTATGGTATCTATTCTAACCACCAACACCGTCCAGCTAAATGTCATGGAAAAGTCCCTACGTATCATTTGAATATCATAAGTTCGATGCATCTTATGTTTATAAAATGATGGTTCCTTTTTATATAGATGTGCCTTCACTATTTTTAAATTTTCTGTCCCTCTCGCCTCCCCCCTGGTGAGATGTCGTGACATTTTATTTAACCCTCTCCTGCATCCCCTCATCTCACGTGAGTTTTTCAAAATGTGGGTTTCTAACGATTACGCGTTAGATTGTTATTGTAAAAAGACCAATGGACCAAAATAGTATAATTTTTTTTTGTTTTAATCAGATATTTGCCCCCCCACCCTCCTCTAACGTAAGATTAGATGAGATTTGACTCGACGCCCTCCCCCCCTTGAACATCTCACGTATTTTATGAACGCCCCCTTACAATTAACCTCATAAAGGTTGTCCTCGACTATATTAATCATGACCTTCTTAAGGAGCTTCTCAAACATAGCTGAAAGCTGTTGGCGTTATGAGCTTAAATTACCCATCCCTCTGAATGTAATATAATTACGAAAGGTATGACATAATCATAAACAAGAATATTTGTGGACTAGGAAACACTTCTCTATACTCTTATAGAGAAGTGTTTATCTCTAATCCAGTGACCCTCGGCATTTGAATAGGTACAACAATAATAAAAAGTAGGACTTATGCAAATGGTAAAAATAAGAGTATAAGTAGGGCAGTAAACTACAGTAGATATGACTGTATACATTATACATACATTAACACAAATACATAGATACTAACCATATAATATAATACAAAAAAATGTTCATAAAAAATACCTAAGTAGTTATAAAAATAAATATTATGAGAGGAAATTTTAGTTGTGTGCCTAAGTGTGCCAAAGCTTTTTTTTTTGCAATATAAGGGTAAAGATTAAGCTCTATATTACTTTACCATCGACACAATTGTATAAACACCGATACTAAAAATATACATAATCATTTTTTATCTTACGCAAGTCTAATTGGTATCATCATATTTATTTATAAATATCTACCTAATTCGCGGCTCAGAAAATAGCTTAAGACTAGTTGTACAAAACACCATAGTTTAAGACAAATTACGAGAGTCAGTTTTATTATATTACAAAAAAAAAAAAAAACTATATTTGTGCTAACATAAACTAACCTTTATATGGAATACACAGCACCTAAAGAACAATCTAACTCGGGGTTGTCTCCATGTTGAACCAACATTGGCCCTGGATAGTCCAGTACAACGAAGTGAAGTGCCCAAGAAGTAAATTGGAGCAGGCATTGATTTAACTTAAAAGTCTCGACAGTTGTACTTTACTCTGTAAACGTTGAAATTGGAGGTTCAAAGAAGATTTTCGGCATTTATTAAAGATCTCCTCCAAAATAAACGAATCATAAATACAAAGTAGCGACCGTAGTTAGGTTTCTCCAAAAATAGATGAAAACGAAATCACGGATCAAAATAGAATAATATTAAGTATAAATATAGCTAATGTAAATAAGTATAAATAGTGTTTAAAAATTACCTACGAATACAATAATTGCTTAGCATTTAATAATATTTATCAAAGATATTAATTAAAAATGCATATCAAAATTTTGGAACTATGCAGGGTTTTAAGCCACATCTCTGCGGCAAACAATCGCTATAAGGCTGATAAAAAACCTTTAATAATATTGGCAAGAGCTTTTATTGCCTTAATTAATATTTATACCTTTAAACTATTTTGTTGACATTGGCTAAGGCTGCGATTGCCGGTGCGATTCGCGTTTAATTTCCGATTTATTTATATGCATTTAAAATTTATATATTTGAGATGTGGGTAAAAACACTTGAATAAAAATATAAATACTAATTATGGCACGGAAGCCATGAAATTATTGAGGTAAACAATATTATCTAGTTCTGACATTATTTCATAAACACGTTGCTGGTAAGACGGATTAATTGTACTGACTTTGTAAGCATGTCAAGTACCAACAAATTTTAATTTTATTTAATGGCAACATACACCGAGAATAATTTTGAAAAAATTCATGTACCTAGACGTGTATAATTACGTTTATAACAAATCTTAATATTGATTTCTTGAGTACCTAGCTTATAATAATATGAATAATGTTCGTTTATTTTTTCATAAACTGTGTATAAATTAAAATATAACAACAAATAAAAATAAGTAAATAATTTGCTATAGTATACCTAGGTAATAATAATAAATTACGACGAGTGAAATAAAATCTTACATAGATAAGGAGAAAAGACATTGTACGGAGAAGAAAAGTGGTATTTCCTTTTTTGGAAGCACTTACGAACCGGTAAATGAAAGATTTGTACGTTATTTTATGAAGACAGGAATATCTATTAACGAGCTAAGTTTTTTTTTTAAACACACATTAAAAGTTCTCAAAATGTCTTACTTAAACAATATTCTTTGCGTGTATTAGTTATGGCAGCTAATATTATTTTTAGTAATTTATAGTATAACATTTATTACTAGAGATCGGTACAACGCGCGAAACTGGAAAGGACGTGTAAGGATATAATTTATGTTCAGAGGACACGTGTACGAATAGACCAATCCGTTAATTGTGCAAATAATGTGATTCATCTGCGACGCGTCCTCACAAATGATAGTCGTAGTACTGATCAGTGACGTAGTTATTTTTGTAATCTGTGGTTGACAGAAGTCAAGTCATAGAATTTGTTAAAAAAAAATTGTAAAGTGGTTGCATTGTTACGCAATGTTTTGTTTTGCTTCTCCAATCGAATCACAAATTATTGAGAAACATTGCATAGATAATCACCTTTAATTAGAATAAGGCCATTTGAATAGAAAGAAGTGGAACTGAAAATGGCCTTATAGGTCTATTCCTGCACGTCTCTGCACCAATCCCCTCGTCTCCTCACTCGCATAAATGGATTCTAGCTAGATCGTTATGGCGCGCCTAACTTAAAAAAAAAAAACATTGTGGTAAAACATATTCGACATATTGCGTTTTGTTGACGCCTCCATGCAAGTAAAACATTTGTAACATATTTAACAACAAAGTTTTTAGTCGGGCAGCTTAACTTCGAATTCCGCCATAGTTCACATAGTGGTCCCAAGTGATTTAGAATCTTGAGGTTATAATGTTATCCTAATATTTCAAAATGGCCCCCATATATTCCTAGATAGCTGACTGAGGAGCTAGTTAGTATCGTATGTGGGCAGACCTGGAAAAAGTCAGTTCTTTTGTCCAGTGTGCCCACATTTGTAAGCCGTGCTACCATACTTGCCGCATTTGAATCATTACAAATGTTTTAACAAAAAGCAATATGTTTGAATTTGCTCGAAGTTGTTGAAGTATTTCTTGTTGCATAAAACCATCTCAAGAATTTAACCATTTACAAATAGAATATTGTAGAACATTGTTTTAGTTCAAATAGGACGCACCGTGTAATGGAAAACGATACGGTATTACTTTACTTATGACAGTAATTATCGCGAGCATAAGTATAACACCAGAACATCCGCAACAATAAAATAAAAAAAGATAAATTGATTCTAAACTAGAAACTTACTTCTGGGAGGGTAAGACACTGAAATAGGTGAAAGGGTCTCGCATCAGCAGTTTTCTGAATGTTACGAGAACTATACTAAAGATAGTAATTGTATGACGTTTTCTGAAGTTTATAAACCGAAGAAGATCACGATGATCTGGGTATAAGGCAGACTCTCCTCTTCCCAACCTTAGCCACTCAATTACAGCACGCCATGTGATTTTGTTAGACCCAGAGATTTTTAGCAGAGTAAGACGGTACGAGTACAACGCGTGCAAACTCTGCATTTATGTATTGAAAAATCGTATAAACATTGCGCAATAGAAGCAAGGGTAGACAGTTAGCCATGTGATGCAAAACCTGCTGAAAAATTCAGAACACCACACAGATTATATTATTGGAAAGTCAGACACCGTGTAAAGGGAGCATGGGTGGAAATTATGCTAAGGAATTCGAGATAAAATTATGCTGAGATTATTGTCTGACACTCTCCTGAAAGTGCCACCGTATAGTGACCTTTCTAGCTTCCTGAAACCATGTTCGTTAAATTCTTGCTTTGGACGTTCGCATACATGAGAGCACGAGAAATACAGCTGTCAGACAGTGGAGATAAATGGGCAAACGTGCTAACGACCAAAGTAACTGCCCTGCGAGGAGCGAACCGACTAAGAACATTGCTTCACTTTCGACACGTCGATAAGAATGCTCCTCAGTGAAATACAAATGCTAGCAAGATAATATACACTGATTCGGTTCTATGTTACTACGAAAATTCACAAACAGTTTAATTTGACTATTCTTATCTTATACAAGTACCTTTTAGCACATTTAATAACTTGCCATTAGTAAATACGTATGTCAACAAGCTTCTTTCCGAATAACGATATTATTTAAACACTTAAAGATTAAGTATTTTAACAGAATATATCGAATGTCAGTGATATCGGATATGTCCTTGCTCGGAAGAAGACGGCAAATTGTTGTTTTATACATATCTATATTTCAAATGACAATATTAAGCCAAAAGGCACTTATCCGAAAATTACAGTTAATATTAAAGTACCATATTTTAATAAACGCAATCAATATTTTGGTAAATATAAGCTACAGTTATCAATGGAAAATCTATATTATGTTTAGAAAAGCAATATGACTTCAATAAGAACTACAAAACGCTAATTTAGTTATTTACTTTCTAATAAGAAATTTGTTTGAACACCAAATATTTGCATTATACCCTAAAATGTTAACGACAGTTTAGCTAAATAAAAAAATATAGGTATCATTTTATTAGTATAACAGTCATTTGTAATTTTTTTGAGAGTATTAAGGCGATTGGTCACATCTGTCATCGGACTTATGTTTTTGACATAAAGATTGCGCTTTCCGCGAGATCCTCCATACAAACATAATCCGGAAGATGATCCCTCTGTTATTTATTGCTCTAGAACCCATATTTAGATATTACTATATTTTTATTAGTATAACAGTCATTTGTAAAGTTTTTGAGAGTATTAAGGCGAATGGTCGCGTCTATCAAACAGGGTTACGCTGTGTGTTTTTTTTTTCACAAAGGTTGCCGCTTTCCGCGAAATCGTCCAAACAAACATTGTCATTAATTTTATTGTTTTTAAATCCATAATGATGGGTATAATAACATTTTGTATAGTATTAACGTAAATAGTATACTACATTTTGGGCAAAATAAACATAATTGAAGTAAAGGCACTCTGTGTGTGTGTCTTCCCGTGTGTGTCTTATGAGGCCGACTATGGGACTAAAAGGGGAAAACGTAGCAGCGGCCTTTGTACTACCATCTATTGTGGTCACCAACCCGTCTGCCCAGCGTGGTGAATTGGGGCAAACCCTCCCGTTGGGAGACAAAATATAACAGTCTGTGTATAACAGTGGACTGTTATAGTAAAGATGAAAGTAACAGAATAAAATAAATTATGGATTACGAGAAAAGGTGGCTAGGGAGCCGTTTCTTAATCGCGTTTAGTCAGAGTTTATTTGAAATTCCTCGTAACGCCTTTGATTACTTGAGAGACTCTCGCGCTAGAGTCACAACTTGTCATCTAACACAAAAATTAAATGTTGATATTGGCAATTGCTTGGATACACCTACAGTTTCGTATCAGATTACAAGTTACGATAACAACAACAACTGCAACTTGCAAAACTTTGAAAACATGCAGCATAACCCCGCAGATCACCGCTCCTATGATCGCTCACACGAAACCTTACACGAAACTCGATTATAATAGAATAAACGTTCTTAGTCGAAAATATAGGTAGCAAATGTGCTTATTGAATCGTCACGTATCGTGGAAGATTTTTATATATCAGACAAAGTGATTAATCGTGCGTTATTCATATATCGCGAGCAACTCAAATAATACACAAGTAAGTAGGTCATACAATTAATACAAAAAGTCTTTACTGGGCTTTAATTATTAGCAATGATATCTTACAAAATCTTAAGAAACTCGCAGCCCCAACTTTGATGACAAAGTTGAATAAAGACGTTTCGAAAAGAACAATGCATTTCCTGTGTAGGTGTTCATAAGAGTATTTTCTCTATGGCATTGAAAACGATCAATCTCAATTAGAATTGTGTACGTCTTGGTAGAGTTAGAATGATGTTCATCTCCATAGTTCGTTTGGTCATATACAGCCTGACTGAAATTAGGGTCACTTATTGTTATCGAGATATAAAAACAAAAGAACACAAAAGAGTGACGGGAGCGTTAAAGCGTTGACGCTCAATTATGAATAATGCCTCATTAAAAACTTTGCCCGTAACATATCGAAGAATTACATATTATAAAAGGATTACGATATCTAATATTCGTAGTATTCGTAATCTACTACTAGGCAGCAATTATAGACGACATTTGTAATTATTACCGCGTGGCCACCTCTTTGTCGCTACGTAGATTGTGGCTTTAAACGGCACGTAGTCCCTGTGAAAAATAAAACATGATTATAATATTTAGATTGCAAATCTTCATTAACGGACTCTTCTTTATTTATGGATCATAACTTTGTTCGGAAAAATACAAGAGTTTACGCGAGCGTAATACGAATGTTGACAACATTTGAGATACATGTGTATAATATGATAGCTGTGACAAGAATAGATAAGATAACCAATGAATTTAAGAGGAGATTTGAATGAAGCGCCAGATAGAAAAATGAGGTATAATAGACTTGCATGATATGGTAATGTGGCGGGAAAATTGCGTGAAATGCGTGTAAAGGCAAGTAGATAGCTAGTTGACTGCTGACGGAAGTAAATTGTAGAAGGCATGTGGTGCGTCGACTCCAAGAAGAAATTCCATTACCCAATTAGACTCTTAGGATAACTAGAAGCATTTTCCTTAATGCTGCGCTATTCGTGTGGTTAAATCATAATATGATCAATCGATTATTATTATTTAGGTAACAGTAGTATTTTTCCTGTCACGGTATTGTTTATTATAATAAACACAACTGTTATAATATTTATGAAGCTATTTTAAAAATCTTTTGCATTTGTCTCGCTAAGTATGATCCGCTGTAAATCCGGTGATAGTTTCCGGGTCATATACTTGAATGTTTTGGTTACGCTTATTTATCAGTTAAAATAAAAAAAAAAGTTTCTTATTCGACAGGGGTGTCGTTAACTTAGTAAAGAAAATGCATATTTCGACGACTAGCGCAATAGTTAGTAGTACACGGCTTCGGTAGTGTCTATTTATCGGCAAAGGCGTGCCGCGAAACGATTTAGCGTTTCGGTTAGAGATATGATTTTAATACAGCTGCCATGCCCCTCAAAGGTAGGACTGGTGATCCTGCACCAGGTGAGATTGCAATTAAGGAGTTAACTTGAAGTGAATTAAAAAAAATCGATCGAATCGATACACGGTAAGAAAATGCGGATGACGACAAAGAAATCGTTTTTATTATCTTACTACGCATTTGATCGGTACGTTGTGTTAACGTCATTCTGCATGCAAAATGTCTTGCATTCGGCACATTTGACTTGCGTTACTTTGTGATACTATTTCACAAGCGTAGTAATCGATTGAAAAATAATTTCAGTCGATTACTATGCTTCTGAAATAGGTACCTATATTATTAATTAAGTTTGTTTGCTTGAAACTAAGAAAAAGATATCGCGCCATAGGGGAAAATATTTGCCTTTTAAGCTTAAGACTTATTAGTATTAATTTATTATCAACTTAATATATATATAATAATAACAAAGCTAACGATACATTTTAAGATAAAGTTGTTTTTGTGACATAGCCGGGACATAATAAAATATCTCTCAAAACAATGAATATGATAACATATTTGTATTTGGATTTAATGTAATAATACAAATAGTGGTATCTTAGGGCGCGTTTTAGTTGCACGCCTTTTAGATCGTCTACCTTCTCGATCTCTCTATCTTGCTTCGCTCGGTCGACCCACGTTGATACCCCGTCAACAAGCTACATCATATAATTGGTTATACTTGCCTCGATGATCTTGGACGTTTTACTTGAGATACTCCAACAGTTATCGCACCTTACGCGCTGAATCCCCGCGTGCAGTCGGCGTGGGGACTAGAGCTGTGTCCATCGTCTAACCATGCGCCCGTGAAAAGAAGCGTTAGTAGAAAATGGGTTGTTAGTATTGCGATTGAGGTGATATAATGAACATGCACGAAAAAGGTTGTGAGTATAGAAATGAATTGCCATTGTGTATATTCCACGATGCCGTGTGGTCACGGCAGAACAGTATACAGCAGAACGGACGTAGCGTCTTGTCTGCTACTAGCATCTACTGTGATCACCAACCCGTCTGCTGGGACGTGATTATCGGCAAACCCTCCTGTTGGGAGAGGCCTTTAGTCTAGCAGTATACTTATATAGGATATTAAAAATGTTTTCTGCGAACACCGCGGCATAAAGTGGTCAATTGCAAGCCAGAATTATGCCGTTCTTGGAAGGAAAAGTTTAAAAAAAAACTTATAAAGCTATTGTATTATTGTACTGTATCAAAATGGCATGTTTTAAAAATGCAAAAAAAAAGTGTTAATTGCAACCAATGCTATGTATATTTCACGCCTGCTTATGGCAATACACTGTGATTTCGTAATTGATATTTAAATGCCATCTATGTAAACGTGTGTATAATGCAAATAAAGATCTATCTATCTATCTATTATCTATAAAAAGCAGTACCATTCAACAAACGCCAGACTGAAGGCGGTTTCAGTTCCCTTAAGCACTTCCAACGCGATAGTTTCGTTTCTATACTCAGCGTATTAGTAATAGTTTGGAACAGTTATTATTTGATAATTTTTAAATATATTTGCCCTTAACATTGCTGGCCATTGCCAAATCTTCAAAGTGGACTATGAAGGTAGACTTGGTAATAAAGGTAAAAACTATAACAGATTATATTTTAATCGCAGTCTGCCTTAGTTTTATTTAAAAAAATGGACAATGGTTTAAATAAGAGCCACCGTAAGAGCAAATGTATTGAAAATATATTATAGTACTTAATCATGTTTGCTATGCAATTCATCTAAACAATGAATTTTCCATTCATTATGACAGGTAACATCAATCAAGAGCACGTGCAAACGAACTAGAGTAAAATGTAGCGTTCATCAGAACAGAATGAAAAGCGACACACGAAGCAATTTTCTCGTCATCACACAATAGGTCGCTTGTTTGCGACACTGATGACCTATTTCAAAATGTATACATAACTTTACATTACTTAGGTTTATAACAATAATTAACTAGACTCGCAAAAGCGAAGAGAGTAAGTACCTACAATGCCGATGTATACTTTTCTAAAGTATCAATACTTTAAGTGTTATAACTGTAAACAGCTGTAATTTGTGATTTTGTGTGCGGTGACAACCAAAAATTAAAAGCATTAAGTTTCTCGTGTTCAATCGTGTTAAATGTTATGTGAAGCTATTACGACAAATAATAGTAGTCCGTAACTAAGCCGGAAGAAAAAACTTTCACAATATGTTTTATTGAAGTACGAAGGACGTCTATGAATGTCCGCGTGGCTTAACAGCTTGTAACCAATACTTGACGAAATTTTATTAGAAATTTAAAACTGATGGAGAGAGTAAACTAACTTTACTTTAAACTATGTAGTAGGTTATTAACATACATAAAGTAGACAAGCGAAAACCAACACGAGAATAATATGATTATAGATAATATATAAGTCAATAGGGCATTAAAGTCACTGTGGTGACCTTTAAATTGGAGATAGCACTATCTTATAGGCTTATTTCATTTAAAGTTACCTACGCAGTCTTTAACATAACATACTGCATTGTTTTTTATTACCTAACTAATTGAAAATTAATGCGTTGAACGTGATACTTCGAAATGCATAAATTAATACTTTTTAATACCACAAAAGGAGTTTTAAATGATGTAATATTGTGGCGAATGATATAATGTTGCGATAAAACTCGTTTATATTTTATTTATACACGCGTATTTGATACGTAAGCTAGAAAATTTTGTATTTTCTTCGTGATGAAAAAAAAAACTAGAATGTTTGACCACAGAGGACGAGAAACAAATAGTTAGTAAGTCGAATTTCTCAGTTCTCTCAGGTGATGTGTTCAACTTCTGTGCTTCGCAGAGCACGTTAAACCGTCAAATCTTTAATCATAATCATAATATAATCTATAATCCATGTGAATCATTATAATACACAAAGAATCAACACCTACAAACAATGAGCAGTTGGTCTCGTCTCAAAGACCATTTATTGCCTGTGTGAATAGCAGGAGAAGGCTCACTAGTCGTACATTCACACAGAGGTTTATGATGTTGAAGCCCACCACCCTTCATTGGAAAAGCTTGGCGGGTCTATGCTCGAAACCCTGAGATTTTTTAATTTAGTATAAGAGTATTTTTATATCAATAGTTTTTATTCCCATGTTCCCATAGGAACGAAAGGCTAAATAAAGGCTGTTTGCCCAATGATTAATATCAGTGAAACATGACTTAGCCAGGGTTTACCCGGAATGGCGTAAAAGAAGATAACGTAGCAACAACAAAAATGTCGTCTCATTAGATAATTAATTAATTATTGATTGATTGTTCCAGAATAGTTATAAGTAATATACAACACAGCAAATTTTGATAAGTGTTTAATGAACAGAAGGACGAAAAAGTTGCTTAGCTATGGCGTGATTAGGAGCAATGATTGTGGGCATTAGTATAGTTCACACTGTTATTACAAATTAGTAACGTTATTAAAAACATAAAGGCGAAGTGGAAACATAACAATTAGGTGGAATGAGGATGTAATTTGACCGTAATTTGATGTGCGAGTTAAAAGAAAGAGATTTTGTTTTTGTTGGATTAAAGATAAAAAACATTCAGAACGACAAAAACTCAATAAAATCAAATTTTCTGTCGACCTTAAGCGTTATTTTTTTTTCTACTTTTTTTCTATATGGTGGTGGTTTTATTGTATCGTTTGATAATTTTATATATATTATTTTACTTTATTTTTCCGTATACACCCTCGCCTTGTCAAGTTCACTACGCGTGTACTTAAACTTTTCCCGGCAAATTCGTGACGCCAATCAAGGTTATACCTGAAAATCAGCGCTGCAGTTGTCAATTGTTGTCATGGACAATTGAGGACGACTGTAACCATTATATCGTATATTTTAGATCGTAGGAATACCTGTTTTTTCCTGTAAATTCTTCATAGTACAAGATCCGTGTGAAATATATCTTTAGAACCCTGCTAGCGGAGCACGACACTTAAGATACACAAAATACATAATTTAGAGTGCAATGAAATGAATAAAATGGGTATTTGGTTAGGAGGAAAACATAACATGATAATTTAAGTAGGATAACATAATATTTTGAAGATCCCTTGTGTACTGCTTGAGAAAATAAAGAAATTTAAGGAGTAATGAGTGTGGAATAATTAAATATTACCTTTACCTTGGAGATATCTACGCCTGTAACGCCCTTCACGAGTTCGGGAATGCACTGGACGATGCTGAGAACTTCGCCGGTGAGCTTAGCGGCACCTACTTCGCCGCCGCCGCACGACACCATGGTCACTTTGCGTGCTTGCGACAATGGTGCTGCCACTTCCGCCGCCACCTAGCGAAAAAGTTTTCGTCAATTCACACCACACAAATTGTTCGTTGCTTGACCAGTGTGATCCCAGTGCGGTAATCAAAGGCAATGAACGTACCACTATAGTACCACGTTTATTATCTATGGCGTCCTAACATAAACGGCAGTAGTTTTCCCGCCATAAGCATCTTTAAGAGACCATGAGTGCGAGCGAGACAGTTGGAGCGGTACAAAGGAAGATCTCTTTTTTTTTTATTTATTTTTTATTACACAAACTACTAAAATTTTTATTCTTCGCATCCTGAAACTCGCATGAGAACTCACATCTTACTGGCCTGCTGCTATGTCGGCATTTACAACGAGATCAAAGCATCGAGCTATCGTATACATAAAAAAAAACAACTTAACAATCCTTAAGCCTGCTTGGAAGCAGGCTCCGCTCTCATCTCTCACAAGATAGAAAATTTAAAAGATCGTAAACTGTAAAATGATGTTGAATAAGCGCAATATGCTAAGTTTTTTGCCGGCTCTTCTCGGTGGCATCTGCCTTCCGAACCGGTGGTAGAGTCACTACAAACAGACTGATTTGACGTTTCAAAAGTCATTATAAACCCACCTACTTGGGACAAATGAATTTTGAAGTTTTTTGAATTTAATTTGCCGACGTACCTATATAGAAATGCGTGGCAGTGTCTGTGTATTGATACACATTGACTTGGTTATCGCTTTACGGAATTAGAGAAAATTTGGCACCGAAATAACTAGCAACCTGGAGACCAATAAAGGGTATTTTGCTACCACAATTACGAAAACATTTGTCGCGAAAAAAAAATCTAATTAGGATTAAAGTTCCCGAGGAAACATACAAACAAATACATTAGGTAAACTTTATTATATGGTCATGAGTTTAGTTTTGTCAACAATTTTTATAATAACCCGTATAGTATTACTCGAACTGCGATAAATGCGATAAACGATTAGGCATGAATAATGTATTATGTACTTACTTAGATTAAAACTCATGGTTAGTAAATATTTAGAATTACAAAAACGACGTTGTCGACGTTGTTAAACCAAATTACTGCATGACCAAACTTTAATGAAGAACATAATAGGAAATTTCTTTGGTAATATTAATTACTAAAGTAATATGTAACGTTTTCACATCTCAACCTCTAAACAGATTTTGATAAAAATTGGCAATAAGATATATTGCATCATGGGGAAGGGAATAATTTACTTTGTAGCTTGGAAAACTGCTAAATAAAAAAAAAAAAACATTAACCTAATTCCATATCAGTATAATCATCATCATCACCATATTTTCATCACCATTATTTAACCCCTTACCGGCCGCTTGTGCAAGTTTAGTACGTCTCAAATACATGTCACAAGTGTCTTTTATGCAAGTCTAGTACGTCTCGTATTCAGAAAGAAAGTGTGTTTTATGCAAGTCTGGTACGTCTCGTATTGTATACAAGTCGCAAGTGTCGCTTATGCAAGTCTAGACCGTCTCGAATACAGCTCACAAATATCTTTTATGGCGTCTCAAATACATGTCACAAGTGTATTCTATGCAAGTTTAGTGCGTCTCAAATACAGATCGCATGTATCTTTTATCTTAACTGTTTAACCTGCACTTCGAGGAAATATCAATTTTATAAATTATAATGCATAGAAAAACTTTCGGAACAGATAGGTTTTGAAACTATGCCGCTGTCATTTTAAATTTATAAAATTATACTCTTATAGTCGTTATTTGCTACAGTATATTTTGTTTATATCCGTGTGCATAAAACACGTCAAATTGTTGCTGCCAGAAAGATTAGAATAATTGCGAAGTATCCGTTCTCCTACCGAAAGTTATCAGATAAGGTTCTGGGGTGGAATGGCGACAGAGGAACAATAATGTGGCTTTTTTTGATTCTAAGAACACTTAATGAAATTTTCAAAGTGGCTTCAATCACTATCTTATGATGAGACGGAAAAATTTTGATTATTTTAAAATATATACGCACACACACACACTCGCTTACACACAAAATACATACACTCTAACACACACTCGAAATTAAGTTTAGCATGTTTGTATGTATCCCTTCTGATCGTTGTTTTTTTTTTTATAAAATTTGATAATTTTTGAATGTATTTAGATTTTTTGATAAATATCCAGTGAACGGTGGTATCCATACTTTTACAGTGATCATCGTTTCATTCATTAACGGTTAAGTTATGTTATTGTTCACAAATAAATTAAATAAATAAAAATTACTGCAGAGTATCCTGAAAAAAATACACCAGAGCACTTTGCGCCATTGGTATAAATTACTTTTAGTGGTAGTAGGTATATTACTCGGGACAGATTAAGCTGTACCAACCTTGGGCAATGTCTCAAGCATCATGTCAACCATGGCTGCAGAACCGTACTCCTTCCATGCGTCCGCCTTCTTGGTCATTTGCTCAGCGTCTGCAACCGCCTTTGCTTTAATAGCGAACGCTTCAGCCTGTTAACAAATAGTAAAAGAGATTTCTACGAGTACAAGGAGAATACGTAGATTTAAAACATTGTTAGCCGGCTTCTTCTCGGTAGAATCTGCCTTCCGAACCGGTTGCAGAGTCACTACTCACAGACAGACTTGACGTTTCAAAAGTGCTTATATTAGGCCTACTTGAAATATAATTTCAAGAAGGCCTAATAGTGCACTTTGCACTTTATATCAAGTTTGAATTTTGAATTTGAGTTGTAAGATTTATTTGAGTCTATGTGGGTTTAAAATGATTGTTACTGTTAATTTTTATAACGTTATAAAAAACAAAAAAAAAGGAATAAATTTCTTTCTTTGCTACATTGCTCAAAACTTATAATTAATTATTTTTATAAATGCCATTATAACAATAATTAATTATACTTCTGTATTACAGAGTCACACTATACTCTGATCAGCCACTCGACTTGTGCTGAATTTCTTGCCGACTTCGGTAGTTCAAAGTCATAACAAACAAAGAGTCACGAATTGACGTTTCATAAGTGCACAGTAGGGCTACTTGTCAGAAATTAAAATAATTAATATGTTAATAATATTTATTACCATTACATCATTATTCATTCAATTAAAATCACCAGAAAATATTGTATAAGCACACTTATTTATGCGAACTCTACTAATGATACCGATGGTACAGAGTTCGGAATATACAGAGCCATCATTCAGCCATTATTGAATGCAGTGCGTCTAAAAGCAGTGAAAAACTCCGCGCACATCTAACTATGCACCCCTATTTTTCCAATTTCAAGTTAAACGTTTAGTACATTAGAGGTAAAATAATTACTGTCAACTGCTAAGTGGAATGACTAACCATCTGTTCGAGAATCACTATTAAAGTGGAGTGGTTTTTGATGCTTCGATATTAGTCCACGGTTTCTGTATGTTCTTAACTCTGCGATCGAAGGGATATCATTTTAAATATTATTAAATAAAGTTACCTCGGGTAAGCTTCGAGCATCAGTGCCGTCACATCCCCGAACCCATATTTCTTAACCGTGTTTTTCTTTAAATTCTGTATTATCGTTCATTTTTATGTCAGGTAACGATTATTTATCATTTTAATGACAGGTAAGGAAAAAGAGACTATATGGCTTACCTCACCGCGAACCTTAACAGCCTCAGCTTCGGCTTCTGCCTCAAGCACGGTCTTCAGTCTGTGAGCTTCGGCTAACTTCTCCAGTTTGAACTTCTCTGCTTCAGCAGGCCTGTAATAAACATGCAATATTTTGGTACAATAAAGTGTCATTGTTTTTCTGCTTGTTTTATTATTTCATAATTTTATTTATTTTATCTTCCACGGCTGGACTTTGGTATTTTTTACGTGCGCTTTTCACTTTAAGTTCTTGTGAATTAATTATTATACATAAAAAATGACACAAAGCTGCAAAAATGTGCTGTGCTGGCCGTGCGATGCGCATGTGCGAAAAGACAAAAGACCACCTTTTTTATTTTTATTTATTTATATGTATAAAAACAAGGTTTACTATGACCCACAAATATTTGAATAGAATCGGGTAAAAAGTCCTAATTTGGCCATGGTGTGGGTGAGTATCGAGTAGACTCCTAACTAGTCGTAACTGTATTTAGAATATCACATATTCTACCGCGGACGATGTAATGTACCTTAAAATGGGTCCCGCGAAATAAAAACGACATAGAGGCAAACCGAGGCACACAAGGTCTCTGCGGCAACAAACTTATTGGATACAGGCCTCAAATAACAAGAAACCGCATCCAGTGGAATTAGGAAAGGATAGGCTTTATCCAACAATGGGACATTTGTACATTTAATTTCATAAACATTTTATTCATGTGGACCACTGTACAGGCACTTATGAAGTTCACATATAAAATATATTACTATTAATGCAAGCTGTGATGGTGATATTTATATTCGTTAACTTTAAACTAAAGTTAGGAGGGTTCCAAACGCCCCTGGTCTAAGAAAAGCCCACAACAAACTTGTCAAGGTTTTTTTTTTGTTATCACCATCTCACAGTCTAGTTAATGTTGAGCTATGAAGTAAGAGCAAATCATACCCAAGCTTTTTTATCATACATGTAATCCTTAATATTATAATAGGTCTTGTATTTTACCTGCGTATGGTGGCCTCTAGTTCCTTCTCTCGTCGTTGCACCTCCCACTTTTGCACGTTGATCTCTTGCGTGCGTTCCACCACAGCGATCTGCATCTGTTCTTCCTTGATGCGCTGTTTGGTCTTTGCGGCTTGCAACTCGTACGCCATTTCAGCTTCGGCCTGGAGTACAAGTTCATTAGTAAAATAACTAAACTAGTAATACAGCCTTAGAGTTTGTTTTCATGGTAATAATTGAAAGCATAGGCCATACGAGTTGTCCGTACACCTGGTAGTAAGAGAAAAACCTATAACTATAAAGGAAGCGTCTAACAAAATTCTGCCATGTGACCATCAACCTCAGGTGTAGGTGTTAAAATTCAAAATTCATTTAATTCAAGTATGTCTAATATAAGCAGTTTTGAAACGTCAAGTCTGTCTGTGTGTAGTGACTCTACCACCGGTTCGGAAGGCAGATTCTACCGAGAAGAAGCCGGCATGAAACTCAGCAGTTGCTCTTTTCCAACATCAACAATTTACATTTTAACATTCATTTTTCTATCTTGTGAGAGATGAAAGCGGAGCCAGATGCTTCCAAGGAACCTTTTCAATAAGAAACTCATCAATTGTATAGTAACCTCGCTGTAATGTGTTTTAACATATTCTTTAAACCAAAGCATTGGTAGGTCCAAAATTACCTTAGGATCCGTAGAGGTTTCATATTATGCAAGTATATAAAGTCTTGTATAAAATTGTTGATAATTAGAAACTTAAACACTCTTGTGATACCATTATATGACCCCACATATTATTAAACAACAATTGCATAAATAACTATTATATGCTTTGCTTATTAATAATATCACATAGTATTTTAAATGGTAGTAAAGAAGATACATATACTGATAACATGAAGAATCATCAAAACCGTTTTAGGAAAAGATGTTTTATAGATTTTTGTTTGAAAAGATTTAAGTTTATATATTGACCATACAGCTCTTTTCTGCAATATGAGTATAGTTTAAATATCAGCCGCTTTGCGCTATAATAAGATCCCTTAAGACTCACTGAAAGAGATCACTATAAAAGTTAAGTCTCTTGTTTCTGTAATAACACTAGAAACCACGCCGTTATAATTACCACGTTTATATATAAGAGGTCTTTGACAAAAACTTCTCCTACGACTAACCTTTTTTGTTTGTACTTCAACATCGTATGCGGCCTTCTTCAGCTCGAAGTCCCTTTGAGCCTTAGCGATTTCCGTATCGTTGATAAACCTGGCCGCCATCCTTTGCTCCTCGGCCATAGCTTCCTTGATCTTAGCCTCGGCTTGAGCCTCTGCCTCACCGATACGCGCATCCCTCTTTACTTCCGCAGTGCGCGCCATACCAAGAGCTTTCAAATAGCCCTATAAAACAAACAATTCAACTTATCAGACGTTTCACCATTTAGTAGATCAGCAAGCCTAAACATCGATCTAAACAATTCGTGTCACGTAAAAGTGCGCTGACTGTAGTGTCGCATACCCTACTAGCCCAGAGTTGAGTTAGTCATACAGAGAGGTCCGCCTAATCTAAGCAATCGAGCTGTGTGAGGCGAGAAATATACCCCTACAGGGCCTTCTTAGAAATAGTCCTATACACTGTCGGGACGGTGTCGGCATTTCAAATGATCCAAGGTGTTCAATTACTATTCCTATCTCTTTTTTAAACTGTGCCTACATTCATAAAAAATCATCATTAATGTAAAGATACTTTTTAGCAATAATTACAAATCTTTTTAAATAAAATAGCGGATTATATTAATGATAAAAGAATTAGTAAGTGGCAATTTGCGAAGTCAGAATGGAAAAATAGAAATGAGTTTTTCTTAAACCAGTAGGTAAGGCTAACATGCGCTACGAGATTATTATGTCAACCAACTTTCTAAAAATATGAAAGACATAATTATAATTATCTTAGTCTGTGTAGCGCAAATAACTTCACACGGATAAAAATACGTATCTATGAACTAATCAGAAGTGTAATATTGCATAGTCATAAAAAAGTCACCGCTTTACAAACATTGCAGATAATAAAATCACAAACCTGAATAGCAATAATTCGCACGCTTTAACCGATGGTACATAAAGTAGTTAGTCAGTCAGTACTAGGTTTAGATTTGCATAGTAGAAAAAATCAATGACAGTGGATATCATTTAAGAAGAACGTTACTATAAATTTGCTCTTTCTGTGGACTGGATGTTTAGAAATATTAATAAACTCAGTGGCGTGCACTGGGTTTCTTACCAGGGTATGCATACAGCAGGAAAATTGCATGAAATGGAAAAAATCCTCCTATTTGAGGGTATGCAGTGCTTTAGTGCATGTATGAAGTGCACGCCACTGAATAAACTGTAAACATGGCAAGAAGTCTGGCCTAAATTTACCATTGCAGGCTAACAGTCAGTGTTACTTTTACGTGAAGATACCCGTACTATCTTTTACAACAGATCTAGGTATCTGTTTAACATCAATTTCCTAATCGTGTGCAAGGACGCATGCGATATCGTACAGAGTGCAACAAAATGAGAAGACATAATATCGCAATGCGTAAAATCACATCCAAGTTCTAATATTGTGGAACAAGATACTATCTAAACAGTCAAATGCCCGTTTTCATTAATAACGTACAAGGAAATGTACAAGTAAGTAACGCCTAATCAAACTGTAACCGAACTTGTCTATGATTCTTTTCACAAGGTATGGTATTTTTCATTTGTATTATCATATTTTTCGTATTGATTTAATTAAGGTTATTAAAAATAAAACAGAATTGCTATTTTTTCATCTTTCAAGTTCCAGTTTACGAGTTCCCTAAGCATTCGCACCGCCGAATCGTTCGCGTAACTTTCTGATGGCGCCAAAAGTCTTTAGTCATCAACTTAGAGTTAGTGAAACGTAAATTTTTCTCAACAGACCATCAAAATCATTAGCCATTCGATTCAATCGTCTCCTAGGTTTAGTGAAAACGGGCATAAGTTATAGCACTAGCCATGCACAACGAAATAAGCCAAGGCCAAACCAAAACTCGCGTACAAATTTGAGTCCTATTTCTGACCAATCACAGGGCTTGTCCAACCGAGCAAGTCTTGTGATTGGTAAATTTGCACTTCACCACGGAATCCGGCTGAACACGTTGGTCTGGCCCTGCCTATAGTAGTCATAATTTGTTTTAAATCTATACATAGAAAATACTGTTACTTCTAAATTCACAAGTTTAACAATCATGTCCATGTCTTTTTCGTAGTGATCGCTGAAAAGGATATTAGTAAATTTACAATTGTCAATTTAGGAGTAAGATAGTAATGTACCGTCGCATTACACACCAATATACATCCAGTCGTGTGCACATAATAATAATTGCAATCGACAAGGCATAGTTCACATGGCAAATATACAAAACAACTTTTTATAATAACTTAGTCGTAAATAAACATTGATAACTGACTGATTGATGACGTTGCTTATTCTAGCATAACGTACCAGGTTAATGTTTATTTTAAATGCATCATATTTTTGTATCTCTTGTAAAGTTAAGTTAGTTTTTTTACGCTTTCCGTAATTGTTTGTTTTGCAATTTTAATTAATTAAAACCTGAATGCTATTACATTAATTCGATCTAGTTAACCCTATAAGCTGTTCTCCACACTCTAAAAGTTTATTCTCGGTTTTTAATTATATGCACACTATACCTATACCTAATGTTGAGTTTTAGCGTTAATACAAGATGCTTTATGAGTATGAACCTTTTATAAACATTAAGCTATTCTAATAGAATGATATACTCGTACTTAGCACTAATCAAACAAGAATGGGTGCGGTCTTTATACACAAGGTAATTTATAAAGGAATACCTGTGTGCTTTTTTTCCTCACTTCAATCTATTTTTACTTCACCAGTGTTAAAAAAATAAAACATTAAGAAAAGCATTTAGAAACTTTGAAGCAGCTTATCAAATTTCCTTATTCGAATATTCTTTCCTGCTGAATAAAAAAGGCCAGAAATTGTCCACCGCACCGCCTTACACTTGATATAGGATGCTTCTTACACACCAAACTATTAATTTAATTTTCTAAATATTTTGTTTGTTTATTATTTTCTACCAAAGAATAACAGCCCTAAATGAATAATGTTTAGCAGGAGACGCTTTTAGGCTGATTATGAATGATAATAGACATAATGGCTGGTTGTACGACGAAAGAATGGATACGGTTATACCTCATCAGCAAATTACCCATTTCCAAGTAGTCTTGTAAATGACTTGATCCGGTTTGAAAGATGTCGCCGAATATCCTGCGGTATTTTGTGCCGTCATCAGTAGCAGATTTGCATGCTCTCAAAACACTGTACCGTCAGAGTTACCTTGAACTTGTGTTAAAACTCAAGTCGTCATTAACAAGCATTTTTGTCGGAACATTTTTAAAAGATACATAAGTTATCATTCTTGACCGACAGGGCACGGGTCTCTTTCCAAAATGAGAAGGTAATTAGGCTGTATTACATCACGCTAGCATGAGTCATACATAATGTACGACTCTGGAACAAGTTATATTAGGTCCTAGTTTTACACGTAGGCATAAGAGTTTTGATACCTATTTGAAAACTCCTCTACCGTTGCAAGAGCAAAATTTTATACAAAGGGCTATATCTTAAATAGAGACTGAACCAGATATTCGGCAACTTATTCGGTTTACTATTACATTGTTTTGCCGCGTAAACAGGCTGATATATGACGAACGAGCAGTAACGTACACGTTACCCGCTCACACATCGAGCTGTTACTTTGTTTCCAATCATATTAACGTACAAAACGCACCTATAAGTAACATAAAACACAGCGGTGCTTATAATTTAAAAAAAAATATTCAAATATTGATAATATTAACTTAACATAAATGCTTGAACCGAATATATTCGGCAACAAAACCGAATAATTTGGCCGAATACAAATAAGTGGAAAAGACGCGCAATACGCCGAATATCGAATACTAAATGAATATTCGGAGTATCTCTAATCTTATAACATTCGAATCGTATAACATTAAATTAACGTTAGATCCATTACACTTTGACGCTACAGTGTGTTGATTACTACTCGAAAACACTACCATTGCGACCGCAAAAACCTTGTGTTAAAGGCTTCATTTAAATCTGGCTTTCATGTATGATTCGCTCATGCCCTAGGCAACCTCCGACCCGGTCTTTGTCTTATACCTACTATAACCGTTGATTATTTTCGAAATTAAAAAAGAAAAAAATTTTGTGTTGATATCACGATAAGAAATGACATGAAATAACGAGATACGATCATTTAGGATGATTTTTATCAGCGATGAGACTTTGTCGTTTATCTCTATAACAATGAGTTGAATAATTTCATAAAGTGTATTCATAATAATTTCAATTTCGAATAATATATAATATGATTATATAACCAATACGCGAACGATGCTTACAATCAATCAAATATCGGATACATCTTTATATGAGAAAACATGGTACCGATATTAATGTTATATTTTGATTAGCACGCTTTTAGTCCCATATATTGAGAATTTATGGGATAAAAGTATAGGTATAGAACAACTCCGTCACTAAATAAAACCAATTATCTCTAATAGGTGATCCAAATTTTAGTTCCACTTCAACAATTACGTAATTGATGTTTGACGTCATCTTTGTTTTATTTTTATTCCTCTTCAAATTTTATTCCTCGTCGCGCCGCCCGCATTAGCCCTACCCTATTTTTGTCTACCTATTGATGACTCGACTTTAGTCGTTTTTATTGAAGATAGAGGAGTATTTTGTTTTCTAATTAGCAGTACATTCAAAAGCAATGAGGAGCCCATGTCAATTGCATAATAAGTATGATGTTAGATGTATGGAAACTCCGTCGTTTATGTAGGATAATATAATGTTATATATTCAGCACATGAAGGATGATTGTGTTGCTAAAAAATGTGGGAAAGCCGCTGGCTAATTCTAGTTGCAAGCGCTGCTACAATGGATTTTAGGATAGGTTAACCGGTTTCCGACCGGCGATCTGTTTTCGTCGATTTGGGGGACCCAACTTTAAATCACAGGTCTGAACGACTTAGGAACATTAAGACAATTATATAGTAGTCTGCAATGAACAATTAAAATCTAACGTAATAAGGAAAAACGACTACTTCCAATTGAAATAAATAATATTATAACTAAGTTTATGTATAAATAAATAATTTCCATGTCTTAGTTTTAATTGGCGTTATTTGTAATGTATAAAAATAACGTCATCTGTCTAAAGACAGACGTGGAAAACAAACTTTTAACTATCCTATTACAATAAATTTAATAGTAACGTAGGCCCAAATTAGACGGTCAAATCACGATAATATAAATTATTTGGTTATTTTACAATTCAAAGAGATGGTCGAAAGTCGGTAAACCCACCCTATGTAGGTAAAAAAGCCATGTGATGCTTATAACTAAGGCATTGCTTTTTTGTCAACACAAAAAGAGTTAATTATTTACATACCTTAGCTCCCTGACAAAATAAAAAAATATATTTTAGGAAAATCATTACAATTTCCTACCAACCTAACATGTTACAAAAGTTTAAATAGTAATCGGATAAGATGGTTTTTCCTATTTATCATAGAACCAGTAAAGCTTGCATTAGAAAACAAGAAACAGAGTTCTTATATTTTGACAACAGAACTAAGATGTTTGTTTAAATAAGATAAAAAAGAGGTGATCCAAAGTAAACTTTATACATATAACCAAGATGCGTTTCTTACTTTAGATATGTCGTCTTTGGCTGATTTGCGTTATTTTCATGAATAGATGAAAAAAATTTGTAAGGTTAGTTAGAATAATTGAGACATGAGCATAATCAAACTGTCAGAGTTGTGGGTAAATATTGTTTAAAGAAAGAAAAAAATATAAACGAATTTTATAGTCATGCTAGTAAATAAAATATATGTTTGTGAATTTATTTTATAGTCAGTCTATCATCCGTACCGTCGTTTCTTACCTGCTTTAAATACTTGAAATAGAATATAAATATTACTATCGCTATCTGGAGAAAATACTATAAGACGTAAGGTATAAACTATGATATCACTCTAACATCCTCATAAATGAAAGATAACATTCCTTTGGCAACATTTCAAATAGTCATAAGTATTTTGTAAAATTTCAGACTATAACATTTTCTATTTTAGTTCTGGAATGATAACACTTAGGGCTACTAATGAAATTGACGAGGTCACGTTAAAAGATGGCTGACGGGCGAACTGGCGCCGTGGACGCATTATGCAATTACATGCGAATTGGTTCTATCATATTCGTTAACCCGGTGAACTCCATTGTGCCTAAAGTGCGTCTATTGAAACTAATCCGAAGTAGCAATTTCAATCATTTTCTTTATTTAAAGTATAAAATACAAAATGAAGTATTTAAATCAGTTTTTGCTTTTTTCAAGTCTTTGCGAGACACGAGGGGCAATTCATTTTTATATAAGGATATAAAAAGATTGATAGACGAATATGTTGTTGAATTTTATCTATCTAATCAAATAATTATCTATCAGTTTTCTTCCAATGAACGGAAACCTCGGGGAGGTCTAGTTTGACTCGTACTAGGAAGATTTTTTTTTCTGTATTCGTTCCCGTAGGTATCAGCCAATGGTATGTCTTCAGTGTTTATGGTAGATTTTATTTTATATATTATCTAATTCGAACTAGGCCTGCTACCTATAATATTGTATTCAAACAACCGTCTAAAGAAGTAAGTTCTTCAAGGAACATAATTTGATTTAATGAATGTAAAATACCCCATATCGATTTTAGCTCACGTTATAAATTAACTTAATTAACTTTCCACTGTTCAATAAATAGTGAGTAGGTGGGTCACCTAATGATAAGCTATTACCATCGTCCTTGATCAACTGCACTGCTTGTCTGATATAAAGAGTGATAGTTAGTTAGATTACCCTTCAATCCATACGTGTGGAGGATGTATTTATTCTCAGTTGAGTATTTTCAGGGAATGACGTATTAATGCGAACAACTCTCGATTATTTAATATGCTTATCTTCAATGTACTCATCTATAATTTAAATGGTGAAACAAGGGGTTTAATTTAAAGGCTATTAGGATGTTTGGGTATAAATTTTTGGATTTTACTAGCAAAACTCTAAATAGTGTCAGCAGTTTGTTACGTACTGAAGTTTAGTTTGGATCACCTATATAAGTGATTTTATTCTAATTACTACTAATTTAAAATACGATACAAGTAGGTATGATGATATAAAATTGGATGAAAATTTACAAATAGTTAAAAAAACTTACCTCTTCATCTCTTATATCTTTGAGGGTGTACGAAACTACGGTGATTCCCATATTTATCAGATCACTTGAAGCCACTTCGAATACCTTGAACATTAATAGGGCAAAATGTATCCATTGTTAGTTGTCAAACGCACACAGGAACATAAAAAAAAAACTGACTTTAGTGACTAATATTTTATATGCTCATAAAAATAATTCTTAGGCTTAATTCAAAAAATAATTAAATATCAATAAATTTGAACCAAGTACAATCATCATCATCATCTTATCAACCCATTACCGGCCCACTACACGGAACGGATCTCCTCTCACAGTGAGAAGGGTTCACAATCAGTACAATAATGAAATCATTCAATCAATAAATAATAAAATAATGAAGAAGTTTCAAACTTGAAGTAACAAAGTAAAAGTTTAATCTAAATTTATCGAATTTATTATGTTGTACACACTACCAGTTTTAAACATAATACATTAATTACAAAATAATCAAAAACATTTAAAGATATTGCATATTAAGTTACTAAACGGATAGAAATTTCCTGTAGTTTAAATTTTTAAAAAAATAATAATGAATTGGGAGTTTACCTTTTTGGAAAAAATCTTCCGATCTTTATATATTTCTTCAACAGTCATAGATCCCATGATAGCACGTTGATGACCTTCCAGGGTCACCAGGGCTATATGTTGGATCTCTTGTTCTGATTTGCCAAGAAACTGCTCACAGGCAGAGAGCAACATCTCTGCATTTTGACCTTGGATCTTAACCTAAAAATGCATAACAATATATAATGTAACGATTTTCCTAGAGGCATTCTATCAGTTGGAAAACTAAATATCAATGGAAAAATAAAATCTATTTCAAACTTTTTCAGGATTAGCTTTTATATGACTTGACTTTTATTATTATCTTTAAACTAGTGGTTCACAACTTTTTTTTGACCAGGGATAATAAGAAGGGATTGCAAAATTAATAAAAATAATCTATATCAAAGTAATAAAGCCCCTTTGAAATTAAAACGATTGTTATCCACTAAATTTTATCCCATCTCTGTTCTTAACAATAACTATTTTCAAGCATTCTGATGGTATCAAAATTATTTTAAATATTAAATTAGTATTAAATACTAAAAACAATATTTTGCGTGGTATACTGTTTCAAGCAGCGTTGCCCTCATTCCCAGTGGCGTACACTTCATACAAGCACAAAAGCTCTGCATACCCTAAATTTTTTGTATAACTCTTTAATGCGAAGGATTGTTCCATTTTATGGCATCAGCCTTCTTTATGCATACCCTGGTCAAAAACCCTGTGCACGCCACTGCTCATTCCATAACCGCGGGTAGACCTATTCGGGTGACTAGAGTTTTTGATTAGAAAGTTTCACCTCTAATAGAATATTTTTTTTAAAATCTGAAATATATATAGTTTAAAAACTAATGACTTCATCATTTTCATATTATTTTGTTAATAATAATTGTAATATTTTTTTGTGGTAATAAATGCTCGAGATATTATTTCTTAGACGTGATTTCGAATCGAATAAGTTATAGCATAAATTTTAAAAGCGAAAACAAGAATTAACGTTTTTCAACTTTTGACTGTACCTACTACAGTCTACTAAGTAAATATTGAATGAATCAAGCAAAATCGACATAGCATGACATTTGATGTTTTCCCTAAATATGGTGAACTTTTTCGTTTAGATTACTGACCTTGCCAGCTTAACTAATCCATCATTGAAGTTTGCTGTTTGTTTTCAAAGATAAATAAATATACTACGACAATACACACATCTTCATCTAGTCCCAGGGTAAGCGTAGCTTGTGTTATGGGTACAAAGATATGGGACTGATGAATAATTCTTTGAATTACATAAATATTGTTTTTGTTTTAATCTATATATTATAATATATAGATTAAAACCCAGACACTGAAAAATATTCATGTTCATCACAAAAAGTTGTCCAGTTCTGGGAATCGACCATGGGAATCGGGCGTTGGACTCAGAAAGCAATTGGCCGTTTAAAATATAGACCACTTTCTCAAACCTTGATGCAAGTTTAACTTATACTATCTATATTTTTATTACACATAAAGTCTAAATAAATCCGCAACGTATGCCAAATGCGATACGCGTTCGTTTAAAGTATGAAATCTTTTGCAGACTACTGGTTGGGAGCCACTGTTCTATACATAGGAAAGTATATTTTTCCTGACTGATTAAGTTATCAAGTGCAGCTCCGGTCTGGTTCCATTGTTATTATAATAAATTAACTTTATTTTTAGAAGCATGATTGAAAAGTAAAACTCTTTCTAATAAATAATCTGCAAATTGCACAGTACAGATTTACTTGGTTTTCGAGGATTATGGCAAATTAAGCTAAATGATTATCTTAAATTTTTGAAAGTAATAGGTAGTAACTTTATATGGGGACTTGTAGTGTTCCTTAGTTGCTCATCACAATATATATAACATAATATCGAAGACTATAGGTCTCTGATATTATGTTTTGCTCGCAGAATCCTTTTAAATTATAGCTTTCTAGTATAAGAGTATATGAGCTATGCTGCGGATGGACATCGCGAAAGTAAAGATTTTTTTTTGATTTATTGCATTTATTCAGACAGCCGCTTGGCGCAGTGGGCAGCGACCCTGCTTTCTGAGTCCAAGGCCGTGGGTTGGATTACCACAACTGGAAAATGTGATGAACATGAATGTTTAACAGGGTCTGGGTGTTTATATGTATATTATAAGTATTTGTGTATATTATTCATTGAAATATTCATCAGACATCTTAGCACCCATAACACAAGCTACGCTTACTTTGGAGCTAGATGGCAATGTGTGTATTGTCGTAGTATATTTATTTAATTCATAAAACAGTAACATAATACATTACTATATTTTTATTATTACAACATACCATTTAAGAATAAGCTATTACAATGTTATGATCCATTGTTCTTCAAGGAAAAACAAGATTGACCCTAAGTTTGACATGTAATCCTTCATACTTTGAATGGTCACAAGGATAAAGAGGAATAATAGAAACACGATTAATTTACAAGCTAAACTGTGCCTTACAAACCACTCATAGAGTGAGTTTTTATTGGAGGGAAAACTACACCTGTCCTAACTCAATTTATCTTGGCTTTCGGGATAACATAATTTGAATGAGTCACTTTAGCTCATGTGTACAGCAGTTTTGCCCCAACACTAATTGCAAAAGATTTATTGAGTAACCTGAATTGTTATTTTTAATATTGTTAATCTAGCTGTTAATTATTCATAACTAATTATGTGCTAAGAAATTAGGGAATACCTTTAGAAGAATTCTAAAATATCACTGATTGCTGCTTATAAAGAGCTTTAATATAGGGTCAGTCCGTTCTTTACTCTGTTAAGATAATAAAATTTGAATGATTCAAGATCATCTAGTTTTTGTTTTTTTTGTGTGTTGCCACTGTGATGATTCTTTGATAAATATTGTCTTTATAAGTCTAGGGCCCATATTTTATATGTTATTCAACTTGTGGAAGACTCCTGGGCCAGGTTTGCGCTCTTGAATTCAACAGTACTTGCTTTAAGAGATTCAAAGATTATAATATTATTGTAAAAAAGGGACCTTCAGTTCAGTTTCCAGAACCACAAGGTCTTTTTTCTATTATATGCTTACTTTAGCATTTTTTATATTAATAATTGGCAGGCAAAGCAGATGGCTTACCTGAGGATAGGTGAAAAATTATTGCTTATAAACATGCAAGGAAACCATCCTGCAACATGCTGCCCTGTGTCCAACAACCTGTGACATAGGTGTTAAGCTTGATGTGTCCGTAATAGCATCGGCAACCTCACTCTTAAGACCAGAACACAGAATTGTAACAATGCTGCTTGGTGGCCAATACGCATGGCAATAAAGCCTGTATAAGCTCTGTGACAAAACGCACTACTACTTCTCAAAATTAATACATAGATAAATAAATATTTTCTAATTTCTTAATGGCTGCTATATACCTGTGCAATGCCTGTGACAGATATGGGGACTCCCTGGCTGGTGTAGACGGTAGGAGATTCAACCTGCAAGGTCATAGTGTTGAGAGATATTCGCTGAACACGTTGCACAGCAGGCCAGACAAATGCCCTGCCTCCAGGTACCAGGAGAGGTTTTGAGTAGCAACATCCTGTGTAAGAATAATACATGACAATGCTTTATTGATTTGTTGATTTAGGTTACTGTAAACAAAACTGGATAAGTATTTGATGGAATGATTTAAAAATTTTATATGTTACATTTGTTCACTATGTTTGTTTTGTATATACTTTTTTATTTTATTATTTATCTGGAAATTCTTTTCAGCCTGAGTCTAAGTAAAACAGTACAGCCACTAGTAGGTAATACATTAAATTGTAGTTGTTGTGTTGTACATTACATTCAGAAATTTTATTTAACAACTTAATACCAACTGATATGAGATAAAAAATTTAGTTCTTCAAAATCAGCTAAATTTTTTATCTCTCTAACATATTTAAGTCCAAAGTATATTAAAATTATACATATGACTTTATTAAATCAGACTTATTGTACTGTGTTTAACATAAAACAAACCCCTACAACTAAATAGAAACTAGGTATAGATTTTTAAAAAAGATTACATACTATATAAAGTAAAGGATAATACAAAACTTCATAAGATAGCTTAAATGACTCATATTTTTCAAAGTCTATTATAGGAGTTATTAAAATGATTTCTTTTGTCTCATATTCTGGAAGAATGACTAAAAGTTGGTTTGAACACTTTAGTAACTATTTCAATAGGAAGGAAGTTCTCAGTAATTGATATAATAATAATATAAGAAATAAATATTCCACCATTTTACATGACAGCCCCAAAAGTTAGCATTGTATTAAGAGTTAACAAGAGTAGCAGCATGTTACCTAAAAGCCCTCCATCCCACATTGGAACAGCATGTTGGGTCTAATATATATATCCTTCTCTGCACAGCTAGCATGGGCAGGAGACAATTATCTCCACAGGGAAAGGATTAAAATTTTCTTCTTGCACAGCTTTATCTACTCTCAGAGCACTGGCGCACAAGTCTAAATAATATATGTATAATAATAAACAAGGGGGGTTTACTTCTCCTATTCCATGTTCCCTTGTATTAGCAGGTGGTCACATCAATTATATCCCTTGTCAGAGGATATAATTTTTGTGTACTGCCTGTGCTAGCCCTGCAGGTGAGACTAGATTAATTACACTATTAATACTTTTATGGGATAAGAGCGGTTAATTATGATGGTGACTTTTTCATCATCATATCAACTCATTATCAGCCCACTATAGGGCACAGGTCTCCTCTTACTATGAGATGGTTTTAAGGCTGTACTTCACCACTCAGCAGATTGGTGGACTCCAAATACCTTTTAGAACATTATGGAGAACTCTCACGCATGCAGGTTTCCTGATAATGTTTTTCCTTCACCATTTGAAAGTGATACTTTAATTGCTTAAAATACACATTACTCATTAATTTTAGAGGTGCAACGTGCATGCTGGGATTCAAACTTGGCCCCCCGAAAGTGAAGCCACTATATTAACTACTGGGCTATCACAGCTACTGTGATTTTCGATTATTACCAAATAACAGTAACATCATCCAACCCTTCAACCAATTTCAGGCAGGTTTTCTGAATATACTTAGTAATCCAATAGGCTTTACAGGTATTTAAAAAAATATAATATAAGTATTATTATACAAATATGGGTTGATATGAATATCTTGCTTACATAACTTGTTTCAGATTATTTAATTAATGTTAGGAGTAAACCAAATATTGTAATTCTAATAGATAGTTCATAAATACCTATTAAGACGATTCACGATCCTGCACTGGGGGCGCGGGAAGGATATTAGCTTATTAAACATATCGCTAAGCTTTAAAGCTCTTTATGACTATCGCTAGAGCCTCAAAAACAATAAATAAATAGTTTTAGAAAAAATTGTAATCCTTTTTTTCGCTCTAGTAGTAATTAGGTAAATAGAGGAAGGCATAAAACCACTTACCCGACACAACAAGCGCCTCATTTGGACCACAAGTAACGAAACCCCAAGTCATTTTCTTTTCTTCTGAATTACACTAATGTCTAAATAAATTTTGTAAATCAAACTAATGAAACTACAAAACTGAAAACACCTAAAAATCAAAACATAAATCGCAGAGCTATGTAGTCTGTGATGAATCGGCTTCCGATCCGATCCGAAATGGTAGGGAAACTATAGACAATAGACTTGACGAGCAAAGACAACAAAGCTATAGACATTAATCATAGTTACATGGTCTGGGGTAAAGATAATAAAACCAATCAGATTTAACCACAGAGTATGTATTATAACCTAGCATACATTATGGTATGGAGGGTAGAGGTAAGGAGAGTCATCTGTGTATATGAAAAAGTGTCGTCAAAATGTATTAAATTAGGATGGCGCCACATTTGCATCAGGGTAACTCTTAAAAGAAGCGCCAAATATAAATATTGTTAGAGTAGGCTTGAAAAATAAACAAGGAAGTAAGGTTATATTTACCACAATATTTTGTACAACGTAAGTTGTTGAAATTCTCAATAATTAACTACTTTAGTCGATAATGACATTAAATTTTTTAACTCGGCATACTTCAATTCATCTACGATTGCTACATTCATACCATACCCTGTGCATCCACCAGCGCCATTGTGGAGGATTTTTGAACTGTTATTTAGCGCAACAACTGGACACTTTTTCAACTTTTCTCCCATATAAGATGACTCTACTTACCTCTACCCTCCATAATTATGGTATAAAATCCTAAGAGCATAATTCAAACAGCGTTTTGTCAAATGTCGAAAGTACTCGTGTCCGTACGTAGTATATGTAGGTTTATAAAGCAGGATTATTAACTTGAAAAAACGAGTCTACTCTCCACAGAGTATCATTATTTATTATTACTATTATTAAACCTTCCACAATAAGTACATAAATTAAAACTTTTATAAACGACCAATACTAAATACCAAATATAAAGTCCTTAGTATAAGCCTAAATATAGCATAGCTTAAATGTAAACACATCATACCTTTTACGACCTTTCAGTTTTGCTATTAATAATAATTTCACTCTTCCTTTTAACTAATTACTCACACAAGTCTTATTTCTTAGAGTAAAAAAAAATATTTTACATCTAGGGGTAAAACTAAATAACAAACAAATAAAAAAGTCAGTAATAAGCCTTCATTAAAAGCAGTAATTATTCATTGTAACATTTACCATGGATACTTCAAAACTCGCTTATCGATTTTTTTTGTGACAGCTACTGCGTGGAGCGAGTAGGACATCTTCGAATGGTTTGTCGGTCTCGCTTCAAAAGGTTTTCTTTATTTGGGTAAATCATGGCAAAATAGATTATAAATTTAGAACATAAATTATTTTTTTCTTTCCGTTGTCCTTATCTTTCAGTACCCGATCCGGTTTGGGTATTGTTGTACATCGATCTCAATTCTTACATAGGTGGTCAACAGTCAACGCAATGAGGACCGACCTAATGAGGCCATTTATAATATGTTTTTCACATTTTTAAAAGCCGATTTGAGGGCCAATTTTTGCTAGGGGTAAAATTCTCTTTAAGCTTACGAAATTGACAAGTCTTACAATAAACTGAAAAAAGTTCTCTCTTTTTCCTATTTTTTAAAATGTTCTTAACTTCATCAAATGGTAAAATTAGACAGTCTTTATTTTAGTAAGCATAAATTTTAAAGCAAAATGTTTATATTCCAGATAAAGGTTCAGAAGTTGCAATACGTCTCGATAGATGGCGCGATGCACAAAAAATAGGAAGTTTATAACTTGTATTTTAAGTAATTAGTAGTGAATGTGTGAATTAGTGATTAAATTAATAGTGTACTTTATTTAGAGCTCGATATTGTCGGCGTTTGTTTTTGTTTTCTAAGTATCCAGTAGGAACAGTTTCTTTAGGAAGTAGGGCATTAAGTTACAGTGTAGTTCTACAAATATTTCTAAGTTCTTATTTTTAAAAACGAGTCTAGTTTTAAAATAACTAAATAACTGTATTTTTAGGTGTAAGTAGTCGTTATTAAACTATATATTTAATTAAGAATTAATGCAGTTTACAGTGGTAATGTAAAGTACTTTACTTTCTACCAGCGATTAGGTAAATAAAATTTTAAAACACAAAAGCTGCTTTTGCGACTTAACTTTGATAGCTAGTTATAATTGTAGGTAATGAAATTTATCGACCAAATTTTGTTACTTGGGGTAACATTATTGCAATTTTTTTAAGGGCCTCCTTTTTTTTTAAAAATAAATTATAACCTAACTACTATGTTATTTCGTGATAGCTTCGCTTTCTTTTGGCGAAGAAAAAGTTAAAATCTGATCCAGAACTTCCGGAGCCTATTAGGTACAAACAAACAAACATACCCTTTATAGGAAACTAAGTAATATATTTGTTTTACATGAATTGCAATAATGTACTAACGCTAAAGGCAGGTGCCAGCACCGCGGCCACTTTTAAAGCGCGCTGACTACCTATTTGAGCGAACGAATTCACAGCATCTTTATCCAGCTAGCTAGTGGTAAGCATCGAATGTGTAAAGTCACATTGGCACTTTGCTGCGCGCTAAGTCTGTCTCTTCTTCCTATAAAGCTTTAAAACCTTTTCGATACTTACAGCACAGATTTAAGTACACACTGAACCCTTATTCAGCCTTTATTAATATACTAATATACTACGACAACACACACATCGCCATCTAGCCCCAAAGTAAGCGTAGCTTGTGAAATGGGTACTAAGATGACCAATGAATATTTTTATGAATAAATATTTATAATATACAGATAAACACCCAGACACTGGAAAACACTTATGTTCATCACACACACATTTTCCAGTTGTGGTAATCGAACCCACAACCTTGGACTCAGAAAGCAGGGTCGCTGCCCACTGTGCCAGTCGGCCGTCACTTTTCGTCATTATTGCATGCATTGTGTCAAAAAACAATGAAAACGACCCGTGAACGACTCAATTCACACCGCGAAATGTTGCTGTTGGTTGAAAACGTCGTACTCGTTCAGGTGGTAACAATCGTTTTGATAATTACAACGTATGGTACGTTGTAATTATCATTTTAAATTAACAAAGTACCTATTTATCCTTTACATGGAGTTATCAACATATTTTCATATCTAGTGCCGCCATCCATTAAATCGGGGCTGCAAGTTCTTACAAAATCATAATCTTACTTACCTATTCATTAAAAGTAAGTAATTGGTAATTAAATTAAATTAAAAGTCATTCAAAAAATGATTATAAAATTCAGGTTAGATCTGAATGGCTATAGTTATTTGATTAATATAACTAAAGCCAACATCAAATCATTTGACTTGATAAAATAAGGTCATACGTTAGAAATATAAGTTGCAAGTTAAAATCCGTATCCCTACTAATATTAAAAATGTGAATGTAAGTTTGTTTGTTACGCTTTCACGCGAAAACTACTGAACCGATCTTCATGAACCTTTTTATACATATTCTTGGAGGTATTAGAAATAATATTCATAGTATAGTTTTCATTGTAAAAAAAAATAACGTAAAAAAAAAATGTTTGTGTAAAATCTCAAAATCTCATATATCTATGACTATAGGTATAGAAAAAATTACGCGGGCGAAGCCGCAGGGCACATCTAGTTATTAAATAAAGTTGTTCAAATAAACGCCCGCACAGCCTCCGCGGCGACAGGTACAATAATTTATTTATTCAAAAATGTGTACCCTACCCGGTTTTTTTAGCTACAAGACTCTTTGCTGTATTTAAAAAAATAACTGTATTAACTAGGTACTTGGTTTAATTAAGAGCTCGTCTACATACATGTAACTTGCAGTGAGGCACAACTATAACATCAAGTGCGGTAATGTAAATTAAAACCGGCGTATATTATGAGCATTAAAGTAATGAAATAAGTTTCAAGCTACGAACAAGTGTGATTAAAAAGTATGTAGGTATTTAGAAGCTAGTGTGGAAAGTATGTCATATTCATACCACGCGAGTCCAGAACTGTGACTAGGGACGAGTTAAAATGATCCTACTAACCTAGACCTACTTATCTCCTAACCCGTTTATAAAATATTAACTAAATAATGCCTAATGCAGTGAAACCTTTTTTGTACACCTTCTTGGCGCAGCGGTGGGTGCTGTGGTTTTAAGTTAGTGATCCCGGGTTTGATTCCCGGCAGGGGAGATTTGGGAACTTATTTTTTCTGGTCGGGTTTGGTGGGAGGCTTTGGCCGTGGCTAGTTGCCATCCTACCGACAAAGACGTGCCGCCTAGCGATTTAGCGTTCCGGTGTGAGGTTGCGTAGAAACCGATTAGGGGTATGGGATAAATATAACTGCCATACTCCCAAACAGGTTACCTCGAAACCATCTTAGACTGCATCATCACTTACCACCAAGTGAGATTGCGGTCAAGGGTTAACTTAACTTAACACATCTGCTTAAAGTTATTTATGGATGATCGCAGATGCCTTTGCCTAATGCAAAAAAAAAAAAAAATAATAAACAGTAAGTAACAATAATTACCATGCCCCGTGGAGCTGCCTACTAAGATTCCACTGTTGGGCACATAAATTCTTTCTTATAAGGGCGACGGTTAAAATGGGAAATGTTTGGTGTATTCCATTTCTCTCTAATATGCAGTTATACTAAATATAACCTTGTACCTACAATAGGTCGAGTAAAGGATAGGTTACAGTCTCTTTTGAAATGGATAATTATAATTTTGGGCCTCCGTCTCAGCTAGTTGCCTTTATCTATCGGCATAGGGATACAGCATCCCGAGAAGAGACGATGCTGCATAAAGGATATATACCTACATACAAACCCTCCATTCGAAGCGCTTCTAAAAAACTTCAATAAATTATACTCAACATTAGGCGTGATCGCACGCTGCCTTTTTTTTAAATTGAAAATAGCCTAAATAATACATGGATAAGTAATAAGATATTAAACAAAAGTCTTTATGAGTCTGCAACATAAATGGGTATTAATGCCCTGAAGGTCCTTACAATATCACCGTTAAATAAAATTTGATTGAAACGAATAAGTACCTATCTAAACTGCATGCAGTCAATGTACGGTTGATAGAATCAATGAATGCATCCAAGGTGAATTAATAAAAGGCGACCATGATATCAAAGGCCAACAAACTGGCTTGTTACTGTTGCAAACATCAAAATAAATTTTGTAATTCATGTTGGCCTGGCCAAGCCAGGCCTGTATGCACAAAATCTGTAGCTATATGTACTTAGCTACAGATTTTGTGCATACAGGCCTACTACAGCCGTTCCAAACATCGATAAACAGTAATAATGACGATTTCAAACTTCACAAGTTTATTGGTCGGTCCGTTTGTGATCTAATCTTCAAAAGGGCTGAAATGATTTAACGGCCGATAGGTAGTTTTACCACGGGCTTATTTTATTTGCTTTGCTGTGCGCATGTGGTATAGAATCTGGAATACCCTGCGTCAAAAAAAAATTGCCGTTCTGTGTCCATCGACGTGAGGCGTATGGTTGCCGGGGTAATTCGAGGCTCATGCCCCATAAGCCTTGAATTATCCCGGCCACCACGCCCTTTAGATCATGCACAGTGGCGTGCACTTCATACATGCACAAAAGCACTGCATACATAGATTGTAAGGATAAAGTGTTGAACACTAGTATCATATTGTACTATTCCGTTATATCTAGCTAATCACCAACCCTTCCTTTGACTCAGCTAAGCCCACGCTCGCAACGTAGATGCATAATAAATTTTTATATTACCTAAGCTTGCAAAAGGAAATATCTTGTCAACAACAGGAGCTCCGGGGAAACGTAAAAGGATTTTGATTTTCTTTTAAATATAAACTGTAAAGAATATTTTCCTTTGCTTGGAGGATTAATATAATAAAATGTTTATATATTAAATGCGCTACGCTTCGGTTTCAAACGGGTAGTGCAAATAAATCAAAGTGGTTTTATACACATCACCTACAAAATGCTCAAGTCCGATGCACAAGGATCTGGGTGAAGCATAGAGAAAAAAAAGTTTCACCAACTCTTAGATGATGACTAACGACGTTAGGCGCCACCTTAGGTTACGACACCGATTTGGCAATACGTAATTTTCAGGGACCTAATAAACTGACACTCGACGGATGTTTTTTTTTTTCTTTATAACTATAACTAATATTTATCATTTTTCGTATGGATTTACCATACGAAAAATGATAAATATGATAGGTACGAACACAAAATACCTTGTGGCCAGAGCCATAAACAAACCACAAATCAAAAGGTAAATGTATGCCTGGGAATCTTTTATTAGGCGTTACTTACTTAAGCATTGCCTTGTTTGTGAAAACGGGCATTAATTTCCGGCAGATATTTCACAGTATGGTAGACAAATTTGGCTGAGAGCTTTGTTTTATAATAGTAGCTAGGTGCCTATCCGTAGTATAAGTAAGCTAATCTTGGAATATTTATAATAATTTTTGAAACTTTTTTATTTATCTTTGTTTAATTTACTTACTTGGCTCTAATTTTTTTATAGGCATTTACTATGTTCTACTTTTGTTTTCTTAGTACTATACATTTATTGTTGGAGGTGGGCGTTAATTGTTGCGACACAGTTTATACTACTGCAGCAGTTATCGCGGCACAATGTTTATTGTGTCAATTCTGTACCCTTACCAATATTCTGAATAAATAAATAAATAAAAAAAAAAAAAAAAGAATTAATGATTTTTTGAACATTTAAAGTAAACATTGCGGACACAAACAGTTGTCTGTTCGCGCTTATCTCAAAAACAACTCTAAGTATTTTAAGTGGTTGGGAGTTGGGAGTTCGTAGTAGCTCTAAGTGAGGGTTTCCGGTAGCATTTTCTAGATTTTGTCTCCATTTTATTTATTCAGCCGTATTATGCAATTCCCTACTGTATACATACCGTGGCAAGAAACCCAGAGCACGCCACTGAAACATACATATTATGTCTTTTCTCGTTGATTAGGTAACTAATACCTATTCTAAAATGGACATGAACTATTAGGTTTCCTTTTCTTACAGTTTTTCAAATATCTATTTATTGTTCACAAAAAGGTAAATTTACTTTGAAAATCTGAAAATCTGTAAACTAAACGCAAGTTATACCCATAATGACAACAGAAATTCGCGTGTTATAATCGGTGGGTTTGATATTTCTTTATATTTGATTTGATTGATTATTTATAAATTGGTGCAAACTTTTGCAGGGCCTTATTGCTATAAGTGCCGTTTGCGTCTATGTCTCTTCCATTTAAATCTTGCGAGACGCTTACCGATTGTTTTATAGCAACTCTTTGCAAAGGTAGAGGCAACTATTTGCACGCAAAAATGGGGCACTCTACTTGCCCTTCTTGGTAACACCCCACTCCCTGCTGTAAACGAGGCATCAATCACGGGCGAAAAATCCTAGCGACCAATGGTTTCTGTGTGGAAGGTAGTTTTGGAGCAATGTGTTGGTATGATTTTCGTCTAAGAATAAGGACCTTAATATTTAACGTGTCATAACGTCGGAATAGTTATGCAGCGTTTTCACACTCTGACATTTAAAAGATGCCACCAGTTAAAGTGTGAAAACACAGTACATAATTATTCCGACCTAATGCCATGTTGATTAAATAAGGTGATTAAGATATCAAGAGCTTTTATTCTTTTACCACCGATGCAAAAGCGGCATGATATTATAAGCATAACCTGGTGTGCGTGTGTCTATGGCATCGTGTTTCCCAAACGAATGAACCGTGTTGAAGATGTTGGTAGTTTTCTTAGCTATGTTTGATGGAAATAAGTCCTAGATAGCCGCACAAAATGGCGGATAAATACAATTTATGTTTTTATATATAATGGCCATTTTGCGCGGCCATTAATTTGTAAAAAAAACTAACCAAAATGCCGGACGAGTAGGTAGGTACCTCCTTAAGCCAAAATATTCAAAGACCATTTGATTATTACAAGATAGGTAGGTACTTATCTTACGGTACTTGTACAGAGGTTGCTGTCGATCATATAAGACCATGAAAAAGTCACCCTGTGAAAAAATAATACCTACAATGCGCTACAATGAACTTTTTTGTAGGTCATGAGAATGTTGTTTTAATTATTCTACTTCATTAATTCCAGATTAGGCTGTATTCATTATTCAAAATTAATTAGATACTTAGGTATCTATTGGATCCAAGAACACAGTAAATTTGTAAGTATATTTTGCGAAAAATGCTTCATGATGTGTGATAAAATAATCAGTACCTATCTATTACGCCATAACCAAGTTAATAATTATTATGAAGCGCACGAATCGATGTGAGTCGTCGTGGAGGGGACTTCAAGACGTGAGGGCCGAGGGGGCAAGATGGTGGCACGGTAGCGGGGTGCCGAGGGACGCCGCGGCAACGCGCAAGTCGCCGCCCGTATCGACCGGCCCGGATATGCACTGCGATGCCGTCGGAGAGATCAGCCGACCTACCTACTCGCGGAACTCCACGGCCGCGTTCGAATAGTAAACTTGCGGTACCTATAGCGAGGACCGCTAACTTCCCAGAGCCCTCGTGGTATGCCGCGTACGAGTCTTGCAAATGCCTCGAGCCAATTTTACACTCCTGCCCTTTTTGCTGTTATTGTAGCGGATCCAAGCTACCGATATTTGATATTTATACCAACAATTTCGTTGTATTAACTTATCTGTTCAGTCTGTAACAATTTGTCAAAACTATATTTTACCAAATTTATAGAATTCATTACGATTCTCTTGCCTGTTTTTATGATTCTTAGTATGTACTACTATTACTATTTGTTGCCGAATTTGAGAAATTCTAGCGATTCTATTTACCTAGGAAACGAAAAAACATCGCGGTCTATATTCTTTTACCGATTTTGTATTAATGCTTCTATGTACGATATTTGCCAGATGCCCTTTGGATTTCCTTTCTTTGGATACGGACCAAGCTATTTTTATAGACATCCAGGATTCTATTGATCTTACAAAGCTGTTCTCACGAACCCTTACCAGTGGTACCTATTTGTAGCGAAACTCACGCTGTTTATTTTAATCTGGCAAAAGTTTTTTTTATCGAACTAGACGTTTCCATCTCCATCAATGAATGAATAAATTTTTCCCTACAGGTGTTTCCATACTCGTTTTTGTTGTCACAGGAGATCAACTTGTTGATGTAGATAATCTTTAAAACAGAGATCTGGTCGTACTGATATTCACATATTGAATAACTAACTACGTAAATACACCATTGCTAAATTTAAATTATCGAGTGATCCAAAATAAATCTCCTAAATGTGCACGGTAGTGGTACTAACATTTTGTTTTGTTATAATTAGCACAATAGGTAGTTTAAATTTTAATATTTTTGTATTCATGAATTCACATAAGCGATATTGCGGTTACTGGATCATTATTAGATATTTAACTTTAGACATGGGACTACCGACGGTTACGAGTATCTCTCAGTCGTTTCACATTACCCGCTCCGTTTTTATTGATTTTGGCGAGTTTTCCAACTGAACCACAAGAGACCTTGTGATGTGTATTTTGCTCCCTTACGTAATTGTCAATTTACGCACGAAGCTCTCAAATTCCTAATTTCGTGCCTCTCTAAAGCTTACTGAGAAATGATTCTCACTTTCAATTGCGTAAACTTTGATTGAGTGATTTTATACCTACCTATGCTTGAATATCAACCGAAAATTTGCCGCCTCCATGGTTACCAAATTGCGTCAAAACATTATAATAATGTTCTAAGATCCAATTTGAAACTGGACTGTTTTAGACAAACAGACAGACATATAGGAGTTCCGTTTCCGAGAGCGCCATAGCTTCGCCGGCCGCGCCCACGCGAAGTCATTTCTTACAGGTGTTTTAAATTTTTAACTTGAGCAATTTTTTTCTGACAGCGGGCTAGTAGAAGAATTTCAATGTATGAAGGTTCTACCTATTTAAAAGCAAGGCCAAGCCGTAACGCCTCACCTGCGTCCTAAGAGGCGTCTATGTCTGCGTGCTGAGTACGAGTGATAAGAAGACGCGCAAGAACAAACTCGGAAAGGTCCATAGATCAGAACATAGTAGGTTACCATATCGGAGTAACGCAGAAGTATCTCCTTACAAAAAATCACATTAAACCTCACAGTCCTCAAAATAAGTTCGCCCTTTTCCGAAAAAAGCTATAATTTTTTAGTGCATGTAGTCAATTTACTTACGAGTAAAAATCTTTATATCCTCCGGCTAGTTTCCGCCCAGATAGTTATTACGACTTATGACGTTTGATTTTATAGCTCATTCAGTTGTGTTTACATGTCTACGTCTGTAGTCTAAAAGGCATCGGTCATTGGCCCAGTCTAGGTCTTGAAGTAGGCAATTCTTTAGAAAAAATATGGTAACCTGGACTGTTGCTGTAAACAGCCAGTCTGTACATTGCAGATACCCACCACCTCGTTAATTGGTAGCAGATTTGTTGTACTTGGGCTCATTGATTTGGTTAAGCGGTGATAGTCTACTAGGTAAAACTTCGAACTTCCGGGAGATCGAGTTCAATTCCCGGCTCGCACCTCTTAACTTTTTGGAGGTATGTACGTTTTAAACAATTAAATGCCACTTGCTTCAATGGTGCAGGAAAACATCGCAAGGAAACCAGCATTCCCGAGAATTAATAATCTATAATGTTGTCAAAGGCGTGTGAATCCGCGTGGTGACCGTTCTGAGAGTAGACAAATGATGGAGTTGATAGATACATATTTTATTTTCAAGATAATTCTAATTATGCTGTAGAAATTAGTTTTGTAGTAAGTTAAAAAAACAATTTTATTACTTAACTTTATTATCAAAGATAAGAACTATTATGAAAATTAAGCTTAATTTGCTGTTTTCTGCGAAACGCAAGGGAATCTGTATGGTGTAATTTATGATTTCTTCAATCCTTATACTCCACACCAAACAGATCTTCGGTAATGTACCCTCTACGCACGTTTCGCTCCGAAACCGGAGCATCCTCAGGAGATGTTGACTTTACAATTGTTAATTGTTTTTTAACAGATTCCCCTGCTTTTCGCGGACTATAGCAAATTAAGCTTAATTTTCATATATATCATGGATTTCCGCAAAGTAACGCCTGCTTCTGTCCAAAGATAAGACCATCGTGTGACATTGGTTATCGGAGACTTTATCGATATAAATTTCATATATACTATGTCCAGCAGTAGACGACCTTCGGTTAAGATGATGACGATGACGAAAAAGTGTAAACTATATATATATAACTATATAAATAGCAGCTTGTTACGCTCGCGTTTAAATTGCAAATCAGTTTACTATTCACTTACCTTACCTATATTATGAAGACCGATTGGCGTAGTGGGCAGCGACCCTGCTTTCTGAGTCCAAGGCCGTGGGTTCGATTCCCACAACTAGAAAATGTTTGTGTGATGAACATGAATGTTTTTCAGTTTCTGGGTGTTTATATGTATAGATATTATAAGTATTTTATGTATATTCATAAAAATATTCATCAGTCATCTAGTATATTTATTTATTTATTTATATTTTAAAACTATTTTAATAGAAATACTATGAAAGCTCGGATGCGGATCACAAGGCCCTGGGTTCGAGTCGGGGGTATATATCTAAGGTTTTGGGAATTCTCCGTACCTACACGCATGGACTTAAGAAATTGGAGTTTGATAGTGTCTACTCCCGTGCCTCGGAGACCACGTTAAGCAGTCAGTTCCAGTTGTTGTCACTATCATGCAGTGGCGTGCACTTCATACATGCACAAAAGCACTGCATACCCTAAAATTGATATACAACCCGTATAGGAGGAGAATTTTAGCCGTTATATTCAATTTTCCTGCAGTATGCATACCCTGGTAAGGAACCCAATGCACGCCACTGCTAACATGTGATATTAATCAAGCCTGTCAACCAATCTAAAAAATCCAACACCCTCTAATCAATAAAGGTGGAATATATAAGGCATCGAGGCGGAGACAAATTTTCAAAGTGAGCTTCACAAGATTAATTAAGTTGACTTATCTGTTATTTTTGTATTTTTTTCTGTTTTTTTCGTCTATCATTTTTATTTTTATATAACTAATTAATTGATAATTAATTCAGTTACCCGATAATTAATAATTTGTAAATGGTTTTAATGCTAGTGGGTTTTTATGTAAATGTAAAGTTGATAGAATAAATAAATATAACGTTCAAAGTAAGTATAGTTACTACTTAGCGATAAGGCCGCCTTTTGTATTCTACTTCTGTCTTTGTATTTCTTTTGTTTTTTTATTTTCCTAACTTCATTGTGGTGTACAAATAAAGAGTTAAATAAATAAAAATAAATAAAAAAACAGAATATTGCTGTCAGTGGAAGTGTGACAAGAAACTACGTAACTATACTAACGCGAATCTACGTTAATTAATGCCGGCAGGTCAGAATACAGTTGTCCCGTGGGTGTCGTATGAGGCGTCTGTAGGACACAGAGTTAAAAACATACAGAATCCGTTTACTCGACTAATATTGAATCATCAAAAACCATTCCACTTTAGTAGTGTTTCTCGAGCATACGATCAGTCACTTCATTCATTTAGCAGTCGACAGTTATTATTTTACCTGTAATTTTCTAAACGTTTATCATAAAATGAGAGGCAACATTGTGTGGAGTGAGACGTGTTGGCGACGTCTTCTCTGTGTTTGGATACCATGCACTGTACTAAACAAATGCTGGCCGAAAAAGTTTTGGCTAAACAAACTTTTGCTTGCGTCGATTTTTGTTAATAAATTATTTCCTATTATAAAATCGGTATTCCGATATTCCGATACTACCAATAATAAACCGAAAACTCTTCTAATGTGATGTGTATAATGTGCACGTTACATAATGTGTTTAAAAAAATTATATTTATATTGAGTGAATATGAATGATTTTAGGGAATTATTAAAGTCAGTATCATTTGGTCTTCATTTGGTAATGGATTGATACCAGCATTAGGCACATGGCAAGAGTCTCCCATGGTAATTAATGGTGAACGAGGATTCTGTATGTTATTAATTCTGTACTATAGGAATACAAAGGGGAACGGGCAGCAGCGTCCTCTGTACTACTACTACCATTTACTGCGATCACCAGCTCGTCTGCCTAGCGTGATGGCTATTGGCAAACACTCCCGTTGGGAGATGCCTTTAGCACTGGACTGTTATATAATGTTCATGACGATGATTCATGTTTCACTTACATTAAAATGCCAATGATGAAAATGACTATGAAAGCTTTATAGAATAGATTCTGCCAACGCCCATGCTTTAAATTGTGCTATTTGAAAAAGTACAAAATTACTCTATAATTTATCTATAGCTATTCCGGATCATTATGGCCGTATCTATTTCCGACGTCGGCCGGTCGTTGACTCGTATCCGGAACCAGGGTTGTGCAGTAATTAGATAAGCTGCTCGCCTCAAGTAGGTAATCTATAGTAACATTATAAAGCCGAAGTTTGTTTGTATGTATGCTTATACTCGCTAATCTTAAGAAATGACTATACAATTTGAATTTTTATTTTATTTTGTATAGCCCATGTATTGAGGACGGTAAATAGGTTACATCAAATATCTCATATCCATATGAGCACAGAAGTAATCTTCAACACCAACCAATCCGGCAAGTTGTTATAATAAACTGTAGCAATATTCACTCTGAACATACATTTATTTGTGCACAAAAAATATATTAATAATTTGTACCATGCAAAATATTTATTCACCTAAAAAAATATATCTACATAATTTGATTGATTTTATTACGACCTTCTTGGCTTAGTGGTGAGTGCTTTGAATGTATTATGAGTAGGAGGCCCGCGGTACGATCCCCGCAATCCCCGTAAATGCAATTTGGTCTGGTATGGTGGGAGGCTGCGACCGTGGCTAGTTGCCACCCTATCGAAAAGACCGTGCCACCCACGAGACGTGCCACGAGTTCGCGTATAAACTGATTAGGGTTTATGGGTGTAATCTAACTGCCTTACTTACTACTAAGCGGTTAGCCCGCTACCATCGTAGATCGAATCATAACTTACCACCACGTGAGATTGTAAAAAATAATCGTTCTAATTAAATAATTTAGCTGGACGTACCTAAAAGCTTCGCATTTTCCGTTAATATTTCCTCTCCTTAATAACGCAACGATATTTATATTAGTATCACGTAATTTTGTGATTATTTTTAGTCTTGTGCTGTCCTATTTCGACACTCGGCAAGACTCCTAACCTAAAATAGCACTCGAGTTAAAATTACCCTCAATACAGTTGCAAATATAGCTATTATAAGCTATTGATGATTGAATATAAATGTGATGAATTGAATGTACCGAAAACGTGGGACATTTTATCATACATAACCAATTAATGGCCCAATGCTGGGCATAGTTTTCCGAGGAGTCCTACGAGAACAGGCTTATTCAAAAAATTTTCAAGAATTTTTTAAATATCTTCAATGAAGGTACGTTTACAGATTTCGACTCGTTCCAGTTGTATATAATTTAACCTATTAAATAAAGCTTGTAACATTATGTAGGTTATATTAGCCACCCAGATTCCTTACTCATAGAGGTTAAACCCTCCCGTAATTTAAATTTTTTATCATCTTTTAAACTATGCAACCAAAGAAAATTTTTATAAGCTCGTCTCATGATAATAAAATGATGAATTTTCTTTTACGATGAATATAACGTTTTAAAATCAAACTTTAGTTTTATTTTGCTTTAGGGAAGGTAAAACATGATTTCTGTTAGTTTTCCTTAGACCAACTAAATACCAGTATTTTGATAGTACATAATTGTATCCAAGTATGACAGGCCATTTGCTATACGCACAGCTCGGTAATGTTTCTCTTCTGAAATCTTATTATTGCTGAAATCAAATATATGATAATGTTATATGAGTATGTTGGATTAAATTGCTTTCTAGCGCTGAAAGAATTATTAAAATTTTATCGAATTCAAACATATAAAGAAACAAACAAATCTTTCCTCTATATAATATAAGTATAGTTCTTATAGAAGTATAGATAGCATATATATAATACGCAATGTTTTCAATAACCGGGACGGTAATAATAATGTTCATTTATGAAACATATTTTACAAAAGATTTATTTTATTTATAAAACTGTTAAGAAAACATGGTCTACATTCATAGCTGGAGCCTACTTAAGAAGGCTGTAAGCTTAGATATTTTCAAAGCGTAGGTAGGTAATACGTCTTCAAAGGTAAGTGCTCTCAATAAATTGAAATGCGATTTAAAGTTTGCTATAAAATTAAATTGAAGGAGGTACCCTTATGTCTCAACAAGCAAGGGGATTATTCATAATAAGAACTGTTGGAAAATGGGAATTGTCCGCCTACATAAGCGAAAAACCATAGTCTATAAACAGAGGAAAATTTCGCAGGACATACAAGACACTTCTGTATATCGACCTGACGTGTAGGTGTTAAGGCTCGTGTGCCCGTAATTACCCCGCAACTACTCTCTTTATTGGAACACAGCTATTCTGCTTGGTGCAGGAATAAGAAAGGTGGTAGTACTTCCACGGACGATGTTTGCCATTAAAAACTCTACTACTACGAGGTTTTGAAGGGTTACATCGTTCCCGGTTATAATCACATCTTAGTGACAATAACCGTGAAGATGGCTTGTGCTTTCAACAACGTAACTTAACGTGTGTTCGTAACATAAAAGATTATCATAATCATCACTTAAACCGATTGCCGTCCAATGCTGGACATAGGTATTTTGTAGGGAGGTCCAAATTCCACGGTCCTGGGTCGCTTGTTTCCAGCGGCTTTCAGCGACTCGTCTGTTGTCATCTGCGCACACGTTGGGGATCGACCAACGCTGCGTTTACCGGACGCGGGGCCACCATTCCAATCCCTTGAGACCACAACGTCCATCGGTTCCAGATTGACTGTTTCCTGATTTGATTATATTAATCATTCTTACAATATGGCCACCATTGTAAGCAAGTAGGTTGAAGTTTGGAGTGGGTTGTTGAGTGATTCTTAGCAGTATTTTCAGCGATATCTGATAATTATACCAGCTACTTAATGCTGTCTAGACTGAGCTTAAAAGTATATGCATAGCAAAACAACCAACCTTTTTACCATCGCTTAAAGTAGTATTCTTTTAAAATTACAGTTTATATGACATACTAAAAAATTGATTAAAATAGTAAGATAAAACGCTATCAATAATAAAATTATTCTGTGTCCGCACTGGTCGTACGTCCCCTAATCTTTGTATTGGTGGATGCTGCAGCTACAGTTCCTGCAGAAGTCCAAAGAAAAGTCTTGGGAGGCGATGGTCTCCTTCTGCGAGCAAGTTATGTAAAAGTAGGAGGCGGCTGAGCGTTTGAGACAGGATGACGTGGAATCTCAACCGATACGTCGGAGGAGGATTTCGGGCACAGGCGTCTTGCTCACGAACACCGCCTGCCTCATTGATACCTCCGGGCGATGGATGCGAGGAATCCGTCACCCGTTAGAGATAAGTCCTCGGGCTTAAGGGCGCTCCTTATGTTGCCGGGCCTCATTTGTAGCGCCATTTTTGGTTCTCAAATGAGGGTAAGCCACGGCGGGCGCCGCTAGCTGGGTCGCGGATGTGTGCGAAAGCGTTCCCGTGGTCCAGCTGCCAGGCGACTGGTTGGAAGACCATAGCGTTTAAGCTGATACGAGTCCAACATAGCCACCGTGCCTTCCCGCGGTGGGATGGTGTCCATTAGGATTTTCCCATGAAAAAAAAATGTTCCGACAACGCACACGGCCTCGTTGATTATTATTTATTTCTTTGTTATACTCCAAAAATCCATTCATTATGATACATTAAAAAGCAAAAAAAAAATTTTATTGTAATCACACCTGATGGTAAATGATGATGTGATGGGAGCTGGGAGGACATTCCTGTCCATTCCATCTTTGAAATGCGAATAAGAAACGAGGATGAAGAGAGCTTGGTACGGAGTAGATCCTAACGATACCTCGCGGTTATATGGTAAAAAAAGTGTGGGGAGAACTAAATGAAACAGTTTTAGAGCATACGCTCCGAAATTAATTTTACTAGCTGTTACGTGACTTCGTTCGCGTTTATTTTTGTTTTAAAGCATATTTAAAGTTGTGTATTCCTGTAAAAATTAATAGGTGTAGTTTTTAAAAATATTTAAGTGTATTTCTAATATAACTGTTTTATTCCCTCTTTTCTTTTTTATATTCCCTCGCAGAGTTTAGATAATTATAAAGTTTTCTTAGTATTGATACGAATCTTTTTTGTTTATATTAATAATAGTATTGATAGAATACCGAAAAGCATGACAAAACAAGCTGCATTAAAAAATCATAAAAAAAGAAAATATAATATTTTCTTAATGAATTGGGATGGGCACGAGTTTCACAGCAGAGGACAATCCATCCTATCTGATATCATGCGCAGAATAATTATTAGTCTGTGTACAACATACGCCTCATATTCAGATTGGACTACTTGTTTTGCAATCACTGTACCATTGTTATACCAACAGGCAAAGCCATTTCAATAGAGGCGGCGTTTTGGTGCAATGTTTCGTTAAAACAATAGCAAGCAAATAGCAAGGATAGCCTTTAGCAGCATTATATGTGTAATTTTGACGAAAGAAATAAACGATATTATTATATATAAGTAACACGGATACTAGGTGGGTTTAATCAAATCCCATAGCCAATTCGGTCAGCGAATATTAATCTTACACTGCATTATCGTTATCCGTCTGGTGTAAAATCATAAAAAATACCGCCCAAGTAGGGACGGGTCAGGCTTCCTTTCCAAAGCCCAAGGGTTCTGTACTCTGTAAGGAAATGCACCAACTTACCTTAAATATTTAAAGGTGTGCTGTGAAGAATAATTGCAAAATTTAGTGTGAATCCAATTTTTTTTTCTGTTTTAAATATTACTTAAACCTTAAACAAACTTTATTTATAACGGTTATATAGACAAAATAATAATATATTTGTAGTATGATACTCACTACGTAAATGGGCTAAGAAACTTCTTACCATTGAACTGAACTGAACTCTGAACATTAGTTTCTTGAACATTGTAAACTTACAATGTTCAAGTGAAGTCCTTTGGCACTTGTTTATAATAAGAACTTTATCCATTTCGGTCTCTTTCGAAAAAAAAAACATTTTCAGTAAAGTTTGACAAGTATAATAACTATTCCAAATGTTTCATCATCATCATAATTAAAATACCATACCCGTAACCGGCCCACTACAGGGCACGCGTGCCCTCCCGCAATGAGAAGGATTCAGGCCACCACGTTGGTCCAGTGCGTATTGGTGGGCTTCACACGCTAATGAGAACTTAAGAACTCTAAGGCATTCAGGTTTGCTCACTACGTTTTGCTTCATCAATTGATATTCTTCCAATTAGTTAAAACGCACATAACTTATAAAAGTTAGAAGTGCGTGCTAGGATTTTAACTCATTCTTTAATAAGTTCGGACCACTAGGCTATCACCGCTTACCAAAATGTTTACTTCAACAAAATAGATATGTCACGAATATTATTGTAGCAGGCATTGAGGTCCATTGCAATACGGAACCCTAAAATGTAAAAAAAGCCATCATCCGAAATTTACTGCAACTGACTTTAATATAAAACTCGAACATTTAAGTAACATAAAAGAAAATTGCCGATTTGGTTTTTAAACAATTGATATTCGACTGGGTTCAATGGCCCAGAGCGAGGTGTAACCATCCAAATTGCAAAAGGCGCGCCGAGGGCTCGGTTCTGGAATGCGCGGTAGCGTCCGCAACTCCTTATAATAAGAATTTCGCTTAAAAAGTTGACTGCTCTTCCGAGAACACGGCGAGCAAGAAAGGTCTTCTCGGAAGGCCACCGGTACGCACATTTGGCGTGCGTGGCGTTGTAGTTAGGTACGCCGACGCGAATGCACGAGTAGGCTCTACAAATGCATGTAAATCGCGGGCCTCATTAAAACATGGCATAACGTCGGACTGTGGAGTTATGTCCTACTTCAACTTTAGGCTTAGAGTAAGAGTTACATGCTCGCAACCATGGTGTTGTTTACGAGCATCAAGCACTGCAACATCAAGCCAATCTGAACCTAATATTGCGTGTCTAAGAGTCGCAAATACTGTTATCCTGTTTAATTTTGCCAAGAACTTTATATAATGATGCATTCATTTTACTCTGGCTTTACAGTGTATCGATAATCGAAAATGACCTTTGATTAGAAGCAATAAATCTTATAACTTAAGAAGGGTATCTACTAACAGAACCCTTTGAATGCGTGAGAAAATAGTTTGCCAACTACTTTTTTTAATAAGGCCCTGCTAGCAGTGGCGTGCATAGGAATTTGGACCAGGGTAAGCATTAAGAAGTAAAATGGCATAAAATGGCAAAATCCTCCTCCGTTGCCAGTTATATGAAAATTTTAGGGTATGCATTGCTTTTGTGCATGTATGAAGTGCACGCCACTGCCTGCTAGTATATTTATACTTTGATTATTCAAAATCAATGAACGTCTTTAATTATATAAATTCTCGATTAATAATGCAAGTAAGTATGTACCAAAATATATTGTTTAATATAATGCCACGGTAGTTGCAGTCTCTGGTGTAAGATTCCATGTTAAGAAGAGTTACGGTTATTCAAATAACGACTTTCGTTATACAATGGCGACCTAGTTAACGAGTCCAACGCCTATTTATTATTCATAAGTACGAGTATTAGGTAGGCATATTTAGAAGACAAATAATTTCAATACCTAGGCATAATTTTCTTTAAGAATCATCCTTCATTGAAAGCATGTATTGTAGCGGGCAGAGGTTGTCAATATTGGTTGCGGTTAATTTAAATATATTGTAATACCTTTGATTTTATTTTTCATTTTGTATCAACTCTCACTAGCCCCGTCGGACTAGTGGTAAGCATATTCATCAAGAGGTCTTGGATTCGATTTTCCAAAAAAAATTAGGAAACTTCAGTGGTCAAACCTTCTTCCCAGAAGAAGCACACCGAATATTTATTATAGGTACTTTATATTTCTGATAATTATCTTTAAATCCCGCCAAACAACATCCTAGCAGCTAATAGTGGGCCTACGCTCTTCTAGGGAGAATGTCTGTGATGTTAGTAATAGTCTGAGTATAAAGACGATGGTGTGTAAAACAAATAACTTAATAAAATATTGTGAATCGAAAAATATAGCAATTTCCGATCGGATTAAGAAAAGGTATTAAGTATGCCGCTGGAAAAGGTCGTCGTGTATAAAATGTAAAATTTACTTCAATACAACGCCGCGGCCCCGGCCACGTCACTTCTTTTCACTGGGAACACCTGATCGTGGAAATTGACTTGAATAATCTATAAACTTCATTTCTTTCGAATAGGTATTAGTGGCCTGATTGTCTTTGTCATGCATATCGAAGTAATTTCAATCAGTAACTACAATCTGTTTTTTACAGTAAGTAGGTACAATCTATGTCTATTTTGCCTTCGCACTAGAAATTAATTTCAGTGCACTTACACAATTTTTATTGTATGAACAAGTACACTGGCGTCAATTCTATTCTTGCTATACAAATCAACACTAAACTCCAAACTAAACTTTGGTTTGGATATTTTATAAGTACAAACAAAATGATAGCACAATACTTAGATTATCAGTTAGGTAGTTAGATTTATCAGTTTAATTTAGTTAAAATTTTGTAAGTAAATAAAAATGGTACTACACGATTTACCCTGAAAAGCTCTTTTACTTCTCATGCCCGCTTTTATTGAGGCAATGCCTAAATAAGTTATGCACTAGACAACTCATAGTATAAGAGTTACCAAGTGAAAACCTTGCATGAATTCTTGTCATATTGCCATTTTAACGTTTAACAGGCCGATTTGTAATTTCATTTTTGGACAGATTTAATTAAAAAAAAATTACTGAGTTAGTTTTTTTTTTCAACTGTCACGTGACAGGTAAGCATATCGCACCAACGAATTGGTGTCGTAACTTTAGATGACGCCTAACATCGTTACACCTCATCTAAGAGTTGGTGAAACGTTTTTTTCGGCATTCGATTTAGGTGTATCCTAGCTGAAGTGGTGCCGCGTGGTAACGGCAGTTCAGAATACAGTTGTCACCACGCCTCCTCTTCACACGGGTCTCGTATAGAGAACGGGCAGCCGCGTCCTCTGTGCTATTACTACCATCTTCTGTGATCACCAAACCATCTACCACTAGGTACGTACTACTACTAGGTACTTACTTAAGTAGGTACGATTAGAATTTAAGTAATACGAGAAACCTCTAGATCGCTTCCCTAGGCAGAGAATTAGGTGAATTGATGATTTTGTCAAAATTATAGGAGCAACATGGCAAAGGGCGTACTAAAAGTGCGAAACTGTAAAATTGAGTTCAGTTAAGAAAAATAGGGACATTTTGTTTAATAATTAGTTAAAATATTTGTTTTAAATAAATTAAATTTTTCAGTAACGAAGGGCTTTGTTATATATTAATTAAGCTAATAAAAGCATGTTAGGTACCAACTAATATCTTTTGCATTCGTACTTTACCAATAGAACTAATAATAGCAGTTCACAAACCATTTCGTGGAGCATAGATAAGAAGATATCAAACACGAAATCATAACGTATAAGATCCTGCACTTGGTTAGTACGCATATAATGTAGAATAAACTGTGCAATGCATTTCGAATGTCTAACGCGTTTATTAGTCAGACATAACACATAAGTGATATGTTATATAAAATCTGTGAACTAAAAATCTATTCGACGAATTCAAGAGCAGGTGTTTATATTTATAAGCGGCGTCTCGGAGGGGTTTTATAGCCTTATAAGGTTAAGCCCATACTGCTACAGTCGCAAGAGGCGCATCTACCGTAAGCAATGCGTTTTATAGGACAAAAAAAGCAAATTACACTTTGCTATTTGAATAAATTGTAAGACTTTTCGTTCAATAGTTAAGTAACGATTACATAAGCGATCACAATATTTAAGATCCTGTTATATTAGTCCACCAATCTGTACTGGGCCGGCGTGGTGGACTACGGCCTTAACCCCTTCTCATTGTGAGAGGAGATCCGTGCCTTGTAGTGGGCCGGTAATGGGTTGATATGATGAATAATTGACCAAGCAAATGTCCCACCTGATGGTAAGTGGAAAACCATCGCTTATGAACAGAGCAACACTTCATGTTGAAGGGCTCCTTGCATGCCCAGCAATAAGTGTGCCCTGCAACAGGCCACCCTATGTCCATCAATTTGAGGCGAAGGTGCTAAGCCTCATATGCCTGATACATCGGCAACCACGCCCTTCAGACCGGAACACAGCATTGCATTATAGCTGTATAGCGGCAGAAATAAACATGGCGATAGTGCTACTACCCCGCCTAATTGGAAACGTGAAAACTAGTTTTGTTTTATAATTTTTCCTGTATTTCTATGTCTACAGTAAAAGTGTATATATATATATATATATATATATAGTGTATATTTATTCAATCCCCGGACGAGCTCTGTGACAAAAAGCTCAACTACTACCAGTGGCGTGCATAGAGGGTATGCATAAGGTATGCAGATGATATAAAATGAAGAATATCTCCTGTCTAAGTTATAAAAAACTTAATTTAAGAAGATAGACATTGTAAGAGTTATTAGAAGACCTTTAAGTATTTATGCCACGTACTGGAGATTTTCTTCATTTCATATCATCTGCATACCCTGTGCATACCCTCTATGCACGCCACTGACTACTACTAAGTTTTTACGCGGTTAAATTAGTAAATGTGGGTAGAATACCTCATATTAAGCACTATATACGGCTCTCAACGGCGTAGTGCGTCAATATGCGATCCCCTTTATAGAACATTGTAGCTCCGTGAAGTGACGGTACTAATAGGTCGGGTGAGGAGTCGAGGACGCGGTGCCGGTCCGGCCATGTGCCGTTGTTTAGTAGTCGAGAAGCGCGCGCGGTGAACAGCGCGGGCGCGTTTCTTTTTTGTCCGCCGCGGATTCCATTGCCCCATGTTCAACCTGTAAGTCCGGCAGTTTGCCGAGCGTTGACCGCGCGCCTCGCCACAGCGAAAAGCCGTTGGACAACCTGCGGTGGACACATACTATGCCCCTTAGGGATCTCGCGCACTAGCAGTCCAAGACGATTTAAGCTAATTTTCACTAAACGAAACATCATCATCCATAATAGTCTGTAACAGTCCACCGCTGGACTAAAGACCTTCCCCAACGGGAGGGCTTGTCTATCACCAGTCTGGGTAGACGGGTTGGTGATCACAGATGGTATTTATAGTACAGAGTGAAGAGGAGTGGTGGTGACAACTGTCTTCTGAACTGCCGTTACAAAACGGCACCACTTCAGCTAGGATACACATAAATCGAATGCTGAAAAAAATCGTTTCACCAACTCTTAGATGAGGTCTAAATATGTTAGGCGCTATCTAAAGTTACCACACCAATTAAGCTGGTGCGTTATGTTTAGCTGTCACGTGACATTTGAAAAAAATATTAACTTATTTATTTAAATAACAAAATCTATTCCAAAATTGAAAATAAAAATTGGCCTGTTAAACTTTAAAAAACAAAATATGACTTGTAATTACAAGAATGAACACACAAGTTAGGCAAGGTTTTTACTTGGTAACTCTTATCCTATTAGTTGTCTAGTGCCAGACGATCGATGAAAGTTTAACAATATAGCTAGCTATGTTAAGAAATCTCCTGCCTGTTCGTAGTCAATAAAACGGGCATTAGAAGTATTAGAGGTTTTTAGGGGAAATACTGCCGCCGTGCTCATTTTACCGCCAAGTAGCATTATTGGCCACCGAAAATTTAGCAAGAAGATGACACCGTTCAACAACAGGGATCACAAACGTTATAGATACATCAACTCAGTTGTGCGCGCGGCCCTATGTGTGGGTAAACCTTGTACATATACAGTGACTTTGTGTGCGTGACAAGAGGTACAGTCGGGTACAAATACAAATACAGTTATTTACGGGTTATATACGGGTTTTTTTTTAAAAAAACAGTTATTTGGTAATTTAATGTTTATTTATTGAACATTATTCTGAATCGCTACTTGAAAAATCAAATGATGAATTTTCGGATTCGCTGCTCTCATCAAGGTTAATTATGAATTCTGACTCCATGTCAAAATGTCTATAGTATTCTTCTTCTTTCTTTTGTACATGTCGACAAGTATTACCCCACATCCCTTCATCAATTTGACTTAAACATTCATTTATGAGTTTCATTATTTCCGTCACATTTTGGTCGACATTACGCGAAGCAATATAATTTTTTAAAATTCCCCACACATTTTCTATGGGGTTTAGTTCAGGATGATATGGTGGCAATCGAAGAACTTTTATGCCATATCGCTGAAGTATGTCATCAATCTTGTAACAGATATAGTTTTCTTTATTTTTTTTAATCAAATCATACAGTTCAATTTTTTTCATATCTTGATTAAAAGCTATATTTTTTTCTGTCAGCCATCTCTGCATTTCTATTTTTTTGGAATTCGAATTTGGGGCTCTGTCATTTTGAACGTTATGGTATGAGGCATTATCAAGCACAACCACAGAGTTAGGTGGAAGATTCGGTACTAGACGTTCTTTTAGCCACTTTTCATAGTTTTCCGCGTTCATGTTAGAATGGTAATCACCAGAAACACTATTTGCTTTGTATGTCAATAGTGCGTTAGGTACGAAACCTTGTTCTGAACCAGCATGCACAATGATAATTCTTTGTCCTTTCGACAGGTTTCTCTTTAAAGGTGGTCCATCTTTATTACCCCATCCTTTGTTTTGAACATGATTAGTTAAGATATAGCTCTCATCTGTATATACGATACACCGATTTTCTTGACGGTATCTGAGTAAATTTTTTAGGTAGGAAAATCGTAGTTTTTGGATGTCATGCCGCTCTATAATAACACGTCTGTTATCCACAGTTTTTCGCCATTTGTATCCCAACTTTAACAAAGCTGTACGCAGAGTCGAAATACTTCCATCATAGTTAAGTTTATCTTGAAATATTCCTTTCAACTTTAGCAAGGTAGGTAACTCACGATGTTCTAAATGGTAATTTTGAATAGTGGAACGTATAACATCAACGTTAAAGTTGTCTAATTCTAACTTCTTTAAACGTTTTTTACGGTCTTTATGCGGAGATTTAAACTTAGAGTCAGATTCTTTTCCTTCAGCCAATATATTAGTAACTGTTCTCTCTGATACCCCCACTGCCATTGCTGTTCTTTTCCGTACGCTATTTAAATGTTCACTTAGTTTCGATATTAAAATTGGACTTGCACTGCAAACTGGATCACTTACTAGTTCCAATATATCTCTCGCATCTATTTTCAGAAATTCGTATACCTTAGCAATGGTTTCTCGAGTCTAAAACAATAATACGTAAACGTCAACAAGGATATATTTTTTCGTATATAGAATCATAATAAATACCTATTCATTACATCTAAATTTAAAAATAAAAAATATTTACCTGACTCCTTAAACATTTTTTCCGTGAAGAACTAGACATTTTCGTAAACGACTGTACCCGTAAGAAAAAGCGATAGGAACACGTCTTGCTCGAACGACGACTGCCGCGTCACTGCCACACGAATGAAAGTTGTATATTTACAAGCGCACGCACACATAGGGCCGCGCGCACAACTGAGTTGAAGTATCTATACTTGTATTGTTCGGTCTTTGGATGAGACACGGAAGCGTCTTAAGTGCACTTACGTCTAGTGATAACGAGTAAAAGACGGGGACAAAGATACCTATCTTTGCATCGTTCGAGTCCATACAGGACTGGAGTGTATCGATAATGCTGTCGTATTTATATCCAAATACCCACCAAATGTCATGAACGTTGGTTGTTAATCAGTCAATCAATAATTTTAATTAATAAATCATTAATAATTCGATTCGATTCTCCGAAATACAAGCTGTATATTAAACTCCACGTAGGGCTACCTGGACGCAGAAATTCTAATTTGTAACTTTTTGTATATAGCATATTAATATTTCGTGTAAGTTTTTAATGATTTAGTTTAGTTTTTAATTATTCTGTTATGTAATAGTGTAGATGGGGCATAGTTACCAAATAGAAGTAAATAAAAAAATAAATTTAATTGTGTCTTGAAAACTACTTATTAATTACATTATAATTATCAGCATATTAGTAGAAAAACCTATTCAATTTAATAAAATATCTGGCCAATTTGATCTTATATTTATCAAAAGTTTAATTATTTACCAACTTTATAAAATTACCGTCACACTAACTTGTGTCCGATAGTCTTGTAAATGGAATGCTAGTGCGCGAGATCCCTTAAATCGTTACAACTTTTCTTGAATCAATACAAACGTCAGCACAAATATTTAATTTATGGTAAACTTAGGTAGGTACTAACAAGGTAGATTAGATACCAATATACAAAAGATTAACTTACATGGGTCCATCTTTACGAGGCTAACGGCCGAATACTAAACCGCCTCGTTGATCTAGTGGTTAGCACGATCGTATACAGATAAATAAATAAATAAATATACTACGACAATACACACATAGCCACCTAGCCCCAAAGTAAGCGTAGCTTGTGTTATGGGTACTAACATAACTGATTAATATTTTTATTAATAATATACATAAATACTTATTGTGTACAGCTAAACACCCACACACTGAAACATGTTCTTCGCACAAACATTTCCCATTTGTGGAAATCGAACCCACGGCCTTGGACTCCGGAAGCAGGGTCGCTGCCGATTGCGCCAGTCGGCAGTCTAAACGAAAATGTGGCATTCGAGATCACGAGGTATCGAATTCCATTCCATTCTACGAAGACTATATGTTAAGCTCCCGGTATTATTACAAAAATCTGCGAAAGTGTATCTGTTTTTTTAGTTGATGAGGTAGTGTTGGAGATATTAATTTTGACAATATTTAGCACAGATATTGCTTGTGTCGTGGAGACGGGCCTACCCTATGTTTTATTCCGGATAACCGGGGCAGCGTTTTAAAGGGATTAAAAAAAGTTTGTTAACTTCTATCTTAGCCTAGCAGCAAAAACGGTCTTTCTATAATTTGGCATTAATATTAGGTTGGGGAACAAGTTTCTTCGCATTTATATATTCACATTAGCATAAGAAAATTCAAAACATTATTTAATATAGTTTATTTACATTTAACTAGAGTATGTAGGTACCATTTTGTTCGATAACTTTTTGCCATATTGTAGGTAGAGACATAATCAAATATAAATTTAGGGGCTTCTGATCAAACCAACATTTTGACATCCAAATTTCCTGATCGAAAACGTTTAAACCAAATTTGTGCTACTCTCACAGACGCTGCACTAGGTCCAGAAACATCCCAAATTTTTATCGCGGCTTGCCAAATTTTTACCTTTTTTGTAGTAAAATAATTTTAAAATGTATCGAATTTCTTCATTAGATTCACTCATCTTCACAGTACAAAAAACAAATAAAAATCACACAATTTCGTAATTTGAATTTATTTTTAAAATTTAAACTCTTAACGATACCAGCCAGATATAAATAGTAAAGCCAAAGAGATTTTATTACAAGTTCATACATACTATAATGCGAAAAGACTTTTTCCCCAAAAAATTATATTGCATCCTTTATCCTATAATCATATAATCCTATTAACGGCCCACAGCAGGGCACGTGGTCTCATCCCACAATGAGGTTTAGCACGCATCCGCACACGCTTGCCTTGTGCGGATTGGTGAACTATCCGATGTATCATATTTATTAATTAGTCCTGGAAAATAAACGGTTATCGCTGGATTTCAGTGCCTCTGACGGAGAGAAAAATTTCGGAATCCTGCCGAATATGAAATTTTAAACTTATAAATTTCATGAGAAACAATTAGCGTATAAAAGAGGATTAACTAAATAGGTATTTGAGGGTTTTTTCTAAGTAAGGAATATTCTATCGAGTTATAGCACCTAATTGGCTATTATAGAGGTTAATCCCTCTTTAAAACTCCTCTCAATCCTCCATTTCTCCGAGCCTCTAAAATATATTTTTTTATTTTATTTTAATAGGATTAGTAAGTATTAACTTATCGAAGATTTTTAAATTAGTTTAATAAATTAAGCGGCTAAAGTACCAAATGAAAATATCGTTAGTCGGATTTGCGCTAATAATCATTTTCTTAGAAAAACAGATCAAGAAAATAAAAGCGCTTTTGATGCGTTAGTACATAAACATTTTTACATTGTAGCAAGATTGCAGTGAAAATATAATTACAGTCGTAAAACTAAAACTTTCTAACGGGTTCCTTTCTAAAGGGGAAAAGGGTTCTATGTCGTCTGTCCACCTCGTTGGGTGTCAGCTCCCGGTGACCTATTACCTACCTGCAGCAGCTATAGGAAATGTGTTAAACCGACTGACGTAAGAGGACAGACAGTTAGTGCTCGGAGACTTAATTGGAAACTTAAATAATTTTAATATGTGATGATTTATCGCATGTTTCTAGAAATAAAGTATATTTTTATTTTTATTTTATAAAGTCCCACATAACTACTCCGTTTCCCTCAACGGAGTGGTATGCGTCAGGTATTTTATATGGATAAAAAAAGTGTATGTTTGTAACCCTCGTAGCTTTAGGTTTGAGTTGGCGAACGAAGTTATCACCATTAGCCCACAATTACGTGAACATATATGTATCAACGCTTCATAACTGCCTGTGAATAAATTAAATAAGGCCTGCATTTATATACGGTATGCGTACTTGCACGGAATATACTATTAATTATTTATTTATCTATTCCGTGCTGCTTTTGCCTATCGGGTCAAAATTCTGCGCCTGCCTTTGGATAAGGAAGCCTCAAAATAAAGTCATTTATACCGCAGAACAGGTAGGTACCTTCGTAGTCCGTTCAATAGAATTTATTATAGGTCAGGGGGTGGTTGGGACAACAACACCCTCCCATTAAGAGGACGCTCGACGCTGTATCGAATTCCATACCGCCCTGACAAGAGATAAATATAATATCATCAATATCCTTGCCCATTAATGTAACGGATCCGGGACTAATAAGCAAACAATATGTTGCTTTAACAATGACACCTATATTTTATGGTTCCGTTATAAAAATGGTAAAAAAGAACCCTATGGTGCGATAGTTTGTCTCAAAGAAATTAACTTGAAAGGAAGAGTTATATATAGATCATGTTTGTACCTACTTAGGCTACTTGTACTCTAATTGTACCTAATTTTTTAGAGAGGTATAAAAAAACGTTATAAAGTAATGAACCCCTATTTCATCACTTCAGGAATTGATTTTTGCAAGAAAAATACTAGTGTGTCTCTTCCTTTAAATTCTTCAATAATGTAATCTCACCAAATTTTTTTAGTCGTTCTAGCACACAACAGTAAGACGGACACAAAAAAAAAAGATATAAAAAAGAGTCCGAAATAGGAGAATAGAACTTTTAAAACTTCCTATAGATTGTGGTGCATAACAAATTCGAATGCAATTTGGTTTAATGATTATACCTAATTCCTTCATGATAGGGCATTCGGGAACTCTTTAGAATCCTTATCATCACTGGAATTATTAAGTTTTTTCGTTTGGAGTAGATCTGATGAAAATTATTGAAGAGCACTCCTTAGAGCACGGCAGCAAACCTTTCACTTAACAGAAATATGGTAGCAATATTCTTAATTAACGTTCTACTTACAACAAAAAGAATACGATTCCGACTCTTGTCTTAACAATAACTTTTAACGACTGAAACTGTGGCACATATTGGTACAAATTCTCCTTCGAACCTAGATTGAAAACATGGGAGATTAAAGCTCCAATAGGTAAAATAACCCATGCACAGACATTCCTAATAAAAAAATGTAGCTTATATTAAGCTAATCAATTTATCTTCTGGATGTTAGACGCTAGTTAATGTTTTCATATTGTTATTGTCATTATATCCCTTTTTTATTACGAGTAAAAGTACTGATATTAAGTATTTAATTTTATTTGTATATGCCTACAATATTCCTTTTTCATAAAAATGTATTTTGTGTTTACTCCATCAATTGCAAATAAACTCGAAGCCCTTCGCTACTTATTTTTAACATGCTCAAACGTTTAAGCATTCTTCCATAACAATATAAATGTAGAAAAACTTGTTTATTGTAGACAGAATGGTATTGATTCTTGTTCTCATGCTTTCGTAGATCATTGACATGAAACCCTTAAATGTCGGCGCACGGCCTTAGGTGCTTGCCAGTTTTAACCGACCATCTTCAGCAGGTAAAAGGGTAATGTATTTTGGTTTTATACGTAAAAATATTTCATTCATTTATTATTATAGACTCTCGTTTGGATGCAATCACACCAGATGATAGGCGATGAATGATGATGCTTTATTACCTAATAATGTCGGGAACAAAACACAGAGTGTGGTTATCCGTAGTTTTAAAACAGTCGACCACAGACCACTCAATCAAATGTCGCATGGCTGGGATCGGGCCTCCCCTCTGCTACATTATTATACTATTTATACCTACTGCATATCATGAATAAATGAAAATTGGTGTCTGTTTTTTTTTCACTGCTACGAGTAGGGTGAGAGGCTAGTACCAGTCAGCCTCCCAAATTGCCAACATCGCCTGCCCGTGGTGCACCCTTGCTTCTAACCGATGAGGCACTGGCAACCGACACTTGGCGATCGAACCACTTCTAATTGGCTAGACTGATCAAATGGCACAGTCCGTCGTCGATGATGGATAAAATAAGCTGAAAGAGCATTACAGTTCTTTGCGGTGTGTGTTAGAGACGTGGGACCCAGGGCTTAGTACGCAGACATAGAATGTCAAATACTTAGATGCCTTTATCATTTATGTCTTTCTTATATTTGGTTAGCCCATCCAGAATCCTGCAAACAAAATAAATTATAGATCGTAAATAACGAGGCTTCGTTATTAGTCTTGGTCGTGGGAGTGACACTACCGATTAGTTATTACATCATCATCATTATCATCATCAACCCATTACGGCACACTACAGAGCACGGATCTCCCTCTCAGGATGAGAATCATTTATCCCGTACTCTTCCACGCCGCTTTGGTCAAGTGTGGTTTGGCAGACTTCACACGGCACGCATGCAGGCCTTCGCGCGATGTTTTCTTTCACCATTAAGGCAAGTGATATAAGATTGCTTAAATTAAGAACGTGCATAACTCCGGAAAGCTAGAGGTGTGTGTGAACTCGGTCCCTCCGAAAGGAAAGTCGAAGCCATACTCACTAGGCTATGGCCGCTTTATAAATTACAAGTAGTAAAATACATGGCATCCAGACTGTGGGGGATGAAATTGTTTGTACAGCGTAGGTTAAGTACGGTCTGAGAACAGGGATGGTTGTTTTAATGCAATCAACTTGTCTGAACGCTTCGTTATCAATGGAACACACAAAGGGACAATTAATTAATCAGTGACTAACTAACAGATAATTAATCGGTGCTCTACGGGGACTCAAAGTTAGAAGTCAATTTGGCTTTGTCAACAAGTCGGACTGCCCGATTTGTATCCGGTTGTTTCTGTATCCGGATTGGTGAAGTCACAAAGCAAACTAACATTGTTGCGGATACTAGCCATCGAGACCAACTATAGATGTTCTCATAACAAAGGTAAGTTCAGAACAGTAACTAACAACTTCGATAACAACTTTGCCCTTTGGTACACTCCAATAAATGAAATTGACGTTAGATTTGTCTTGACTCTGAATTATTGTGGAATAGCTACATTTGAGGAGCGAAGTTAGCTAGTCTCTGTTGGTAAAGCGGCACTCTCTCCGTCTGTACTTATATTAGGAAACTTTGACATACCTAATTTGTGAATTAAGAAATAGTATTATTTTTATTTATTATTATCACCTCTCATTGTGGGAGACCCGTGCACTGTAGCAGACCGGTAGTATGTTGGTCTGATGATGACTTATTAACTTGCTGATCCGGGCAACATCGTCTGCCCCAAATTAGTTATTACCAGGTTTAATATGTTAAAAAAAATTGCTTGTTGTTTTATTTCCTATAGCAAACTATATTATAACGGCGACACGGGGCATTTTGCTTGCTTTAGAATTTCCATACCCGTCGACACTTCTAAACGAAATTTGCAGGTACATCAATCTTAATGAAAAACTTTTTATTTGGATTAGGATTAATATCATGATAGGAATGTCAGCATCTTTACCCATACCCATGTTTTGATTTGCAAGTAAAAAAAAAGCGGTTATTGTGACTTAACCGTAACAGTTGGACGTAAAGCTTTGCGAACTTTTTGGTAGATTTTAAACAAACATCAATATATTTGAGCCGATTTACAGAGGACCATAACAATATATCCGTTTTAGTGGATATTTCGTTATGGTTCTCTCCGCAAGAGTCACTCTGTTCATTAGAGTTTCTCAGTTCTGTTTTTCAGTTTTTGTGTGTTCAGTGCCCAGCCACACGTGGTGGGGGACATTGTTTTATTATATGTAAAAATAATTGTTACGTCCCAACCAGCAGGGATCTCCATACCAATATTGTTTAAAAAACTGTATTATTAGTCGAATAATTATCGATTTGTTGTTATCTATTATCCCGGAAGTTATAACTTCTACACCAGATTTGTAAGGAAAGAAAGGTAATCAGTAAAGAATGCATAATCAATGAAAGTAAATTCGTGCACAGCTGAGAACCACATAATTTTTTAAAGTCGGTTAAAATCTAAAGCTATTGAAAACATAGCAAGAGTAGAAATGATGACGGCAGGAAGGGCATAAGGCGGATTGACGCGAGAATGAGACAGGGCTAGCGGACGCCTGCGCGCGCGTCGTTCATTGATGCGCAGGCGCCGAGGAGAGGCGGGCGGGGGCGAGGAATGCGGCCGCGTCGAGCAATGACCGCGCCAGGGTCGCTTCCTTTACGAGAAACGCGGGCCGTCGTACTACAGTCGACCCCCCTCCGCCTCGCCCCGCGCGCACCCCCCGCCCGCCGCAACCGTAGCCGTACTATGTACATGGACCACTCGCTTGAGACGCGCGCTTTTCGACCTGCAGTCCGTTAGAAAAATTAAGTGCGCCGCATTCCGCGACCGCTTGGACCTCTCTATCACACGCAAATCTTCCGTCCCATTCATGTGGCGTTCTCACTCAAAACGTGGATTTAAGCGGAGGCTATGCTTCAGCGATTTTACTCAGCTTCTACAACGGTCACTACTCAACAGGTAGGTATGTAGTCAAACTGCGCGTTACCGTTGGATGATTGAAATGCTTGCGTTACACTTACACTCTTAAACATTAACACACAACCGGGGCGGAAGTGGTCTGGGAGCGGACCGGATTTAACCTGGAGGTAATTGTTAATGCATAATGAAATTCAAATATTTCTTTATTCAAATAACGCTAACCCATGAATTGGTATAACGATATTTGAACTCTGATTTCTCGGTTATTGCGCTGTAAGTATAATCAGTAGACTTGAATACTGGGATGTGCGTCAAAAGTTTACCGGTCTTCCACAATACCAGACCTATAAAGTCAATTTACACGTTGATTGACACTCAAATATCACAGTACAAAATACTGAGGCTAAGAAATTGTGATGTTCTGGTATTTATGATCCACTCCAACTCGTAGATCTCCTAGACCGCATCCACCCGGGCCTCAATGTTTAATGTTTTAACGATTCTAGCCATGCTACAATTTCGTTTTTAATTGAAATTAAAATAATATCAAAAGTCGACAGTGGCTATGAAACATAGCGAATAGCCATGGGCCTAATAAGAAAGTTCTAATATGGAGCTTATTATATGATGGGAGTTTCAGATCAGAAATAAGGAGATACGTGGGAGAACCAAAGCTATTAACTTCGCGAGTTTTGGAACTGAGGTGCCAATGTTACCTGAGTACTGGGTGTGTTGATTCTGGCCATCCAACCACGACTGATAGTAGCGCTGTGAGATTTTTTTTAAATATCCTTTATCCATCTATTATGCCGTGTGGTGACGTCAGATCAGAATACACTTGTCAACAACCCTTCTCTTCACTCGGGGGTCATACGAGGCGACTAAGGGAATATAACGGAGAATGGGCAACAGCGCCTTCTGAGCAACTAATTCCATCTATTGCGATCACCAACCAATCTGCCCAAAGAGATGATTATGGGCAACCCCTCCCGTTGGAAGAGGCCTATAGACTAGCAGTGAACTATTGTTATACGATATTGATGATCCATCTATAGGAAGCACTGTGTATTTGTACCAAATTTTGTCAGGATTGGGTAGTGGTGAATGCTCCCCATTTTTTAAATTAAACACTTTCGCAATTTTCATTACTATTGTCATTGACCCGTCTTGTGAGACGATCAACTTAATGTCTTAAAATCGATCATCATCATCATCATATCGACCCATTACCGGGCACGAGTTTCCTCCCACAATGAGAAGGGGTTAAGGCCGTAGTCCACCACGCTTGCCCAGTGCGGATTGTTGGACTCCAAACAACTTGGAGAATATTATGTGGAACTTGGAGAATATCATGCAGGTATCCTCACGATGTTTTTCTTCATAATTAAAGAAAGTGATATATTAATTGCTTCAAACGCACATACTCGCATCTTAGAAAAGTTAAAGCTTGCCTCGAAAGGGAAGTCGAAGTCTACTGGGGTAAGAGGGTAAACAAGCGATACTCTTTTGTACACAAGAATGGATTGAAAGACTTGTGTACAACATGACCAGGTAACTTGTCCTGAACGTTAGTAAAAACGTCTTTATAAAAGAAAAAAATTAAGCTAACGCCGATTTCAAGTTTGTTTGACACTTAAATTGATTAGTACTTATCAGACAATGATGTTGATCTTTTGTGTGATTGAGTGTATTTTTCATTGACTTTTCATAATAACTCGTTTTAAATACATATTGCAGACTCGTTCGTAATATTCGAATACGGATAGGTTCCGATTTCATGGCTGAAAATGAGCCCAATTATTATGAATAACATGACAGTTATGATAAACAGTAATTATCTAGTTAGGATTAATAGAAAATAGTCTGTTACAGTAAATTTATAAAGTGGGTAAATAATTAAACTTTTGATAACTATAAATTCATATTTGCCAGATATTTATGTTCGTGACATTGAGTTTGTGGGTATTTTGGTATAAATACGACTGCATTATCAATGCGCTGCAATCCTACATGGACTCGAACGATGCAAAGATACCTCCCGGTGTCTTAGTCGTTTATCAAGTCATTAAAAACCATCAACGTCATTTCCATTGGAGCAGCGTGGCTAGACCGAAGAAGTCGCGAACAACTGCAAAATAGACCAAATAAATAAATTTTATTTTCTTTCTCTTTCTTGTCGCTCCTTCATTGCTGAAGATCGTGGTTTCAGTTTTATTGCAACTCAGTGCGGACCAGTTGCTTCCACTGCCTTTTAACAGAGGCCAGCCTGGCAATGGTGTAAAATATTCCGGTAGCCGGATAATCCGACAAATCAGCCCTGAGCTATTACTGTCCACCATTTCCCTCTCGGGAAAACAGTGCAGTTCCCCGTTGGCTACTGCACCAGTCCATTTAGGGGCAATTTAGAGCCCCAAGGCCGCTGTTGCCTCTTCCAGTTGTCTGGTTAGGATATAATGGATACACCGCCATTTGTCGGTTGCCAGAGCCTCGTGTGTTGTCTGGCTAACCCCCTAATTTTAAGTGACAAAATACTCAAGTATGCAGTGTATACATTAAGTCCGTTATTTACAAAACTTATGTTGGTTTTAGAAGACGCTGATCACCGAACCCGTGCTATATTCACTAAAAACATATTTCAATTGTTATTTGAAAACAATTTTATGTGATCTGCGCTCCACCTATAAGCAATTGAAGTAAGTACCTATAACTAAACTGTTACTTAACAATCATTCGAAATAGATTCGAAGGATAAACTTGAAGCAATCCATTCATAATTGAAAAAGTTCATATTATCTATCGGCCATCAGTTGGAAGTATGATGGCTAACTTCTTAAGAAAGTTTCGATACGAGTCTGGCATTTCAATAAAAAGTTCGATTGCTGTCTAGGGTCAGCCTAGGAATAATAACTTTCGTAGGTTTCTATCATTAAAAATTAAGTCGGTATCAGCGATAATTCCTTTTGCTTGTCATTGAATAAAAGGCTATTTTTTTCTTTTGTTTTTATTAACTTGTTTTTTTTTCACCTACAATCTAACCTTTGACTGTAATCCCACCAGGCGATGATGCAGTCTAAGATAGGGGCTAGCGCCTAATCTGTAAAGTAGTATAGCAGTTATATTGAAACCATACCCATAAGAGGTTTCTACGCGACATCGTACCGGAACGCTAAATTGCTTAGCGGCACGCCCTTGTTGTTAGGGTGGTAATTATCCGCGGCGGAGGTCTCCCGAGAGACTAGACTAAGTTTAGATATTATGAATTCCTCAATTATGAACTGCTCAATATTTTGTAAAAGGTTATGAGCAGTTGGTTGACAGGTGGTTTGCAGAACTTAGATATAATGCAAACCTACCCACTAAAAATCGTAAATATTAATAAATACACGACACTACAGAAGAACTATAAAGCAAGAAATAGGTAAAAATTTTCGACAACATTTTTACAAAGTCAGTTTGAAGTTATTGTGTTTTGATAAGATTTTATTTACAAATTTAGCATTCGCGCGCCTTATGCTTTGTTTTCCAGGTAGTTCATGAATGTTTTCATGTGGCTCCATGAATTATTTAGATGAATCCACTTTAAAAGTAACTTTTCACTTAATATACTGATCGAAGACTGACCGTTTCTTGATAAGGGTCTGAAAATACTTATACGGTTTTTTTTTTTTTAATATTTAGTGCTTGTGTTTTTCTGTAAAAAGCTGCTTTACTACATCAACAATAAAATAATACAACAATTGTTTTAAAAAATAAAGGAGAAATAAAATACTTGAAAGAGATTTTCTTATTTTTATTATTGTAATAAAAGTATCGGTGACAGCCCAAGGGTAGGAGCTCGAATTCAATTGGGGGGCGGAGGGGGGGAGTTCGAATTTTGTGTGTTTTCAGTAATTAAAATATCATTTGCTTCACCGGTTAAGAAAAACATCGTGAGGAAACCGGCACGCCTGAGAATTCTACCTAATGTTCTCAAAGGTGTGTAGTCCACCAAAACCTACTGGGCCAGCGTGGTGGACTGCGGACTTAACCCCTTCTCATTGTGGGAGACGCGTGCCCTCTAGTGGGCTGGCAATTGATATGATGATGATTATTGTATCTAAATATTGCTTTCCAGTTCAGTTTTTAACCAATAATATGTAAAAGTAATCGATACTTATTAATTCCCTTTTTCATGATGACTTTCTTGGGAGAATAGTGCAGTGGTTTCCCCTTGCACGAAGGCACGTCATGTATCCAGAAGAGACAACGACTCCATTGAACGTCTGGTTGTCCAAGGAAGAATCGAGGGCAACAGATCACGCGGAAGATCGCCCATGAGATGGGCTGACCAAATAAAGGCTGCAGTGGCTGTCCCCTTACATGAGTGTGCTAGAAAGGCAGCTGCCAAAGAGGAGTGGCGACGAATAGTTAAGCGTGCCACAACCCTTAAATGACGACCACGACCGCTTTGACAAGAGCGAACCGACTGAGAAACGATACAACCCAACATCTCACATTAAAGGCAGCATGTAAGGTGTTAGCTCTAAATCTCTTTGTCATTTTTGAGAGAGGTACCTTGTATTTTGCTTCTTTATAATAGTAATAATTGACGGACTAAGCGGACGGCCCACCCGATGGTTAGTGGAAAACTATCGCCTGTTCACATATCAACAATTTAAAGGGCATCCTTTGTCCTGTAATTATATTGCCAACTACGGCCCTTCAGGCCGAAAAATTAAAAACATACAAAGACAAAATACACAATCTGGTCAGAATTAAAGACGAGTTAGTTTATAACAGTTGCCTAGTGAAAATCGATTGGTTCAAGGTAAATGCATACCTATCAATCTCCTTTAAATAGCCGTTACTTACTTAGACATTGCCTTGTTCGTCTTTAGTGAAAACGGGCACCACCCTGATGACTACAGTCAGCTATAAAATAGAGAAATTAATCACTATTTTTTTTTTATATAATGAAAAGCATTGTATCAAGAATACAAAAACAAAACCTTCTAAAAATGTAAGGCACGTTTCCACTCAAAAAATAAGCTTGCGAAAAAAAATATACATAACAAATAAAGTTAGTTACGAATCGGTTCTGAAAGGAAATTACCGCTTGATAAGATAAAAATAAGGGCGAAGTATTCCTAGAAATTCTTTTACCTCAGGCTTTGACGCTTGAGGTAAAAGAATTTCTAGGAATTCACTTAATTGTTCACGTTATAAATAAAACACTAATAACATTCTTCTATGAATATTTTTATCGGATTCCGACTTATTCTTTCACTCATATTTGACCTCCATGGGCATCGTGACTATGGTCTTCAAAGTGTTAATTACCGGCGGGGGCAGTTTGGAAATTCAGGATTTGAGAATTTTTTCTCTGGTCTGGTCGGGTGGGCTTCGGCCGTGGCTAGTAAACACTTACCGACGCCAACATCCCACCAAGGAAATAAGGTTTTCTTACCGTAATTTATCTTTACGATATATGATACGAGTATGATTCAGGATTCTCCCAACGAGAAGGTTTTTTTAATCATCACGCTGGGCATCGCGTTGGGTAATCGCTATAGAAGATAGTAGCACAGACGAGGCTTGTACGATACCCGCGTATTTGTATTCTGATATAATATAGTCCATACATAATATTAGTGTAACAAGTAACAAGATAACGACAGGTGTAACAAGATTAGATAATTTTGTGCGTTCACCTGCATCATTGGTTACTTTGTTAATATATTATCTGAGAATAATATTTTTTATTAATAATGTCTTATGTTATGTTGTAATATCTTCACAATATATACTATTTAATATTAAAATGCGAAATTGTCTGTTGTGTCAGTTTATTTATTTGTTTGTAACTACCTACTATATCATAATGGTTCACTTGGGATTTCTGAGAAACATAGAAATTCGACGTTAAAGTACAATTTCATATAATTCTATATATGGGTTTTTTTTTAAATTTAAAACTGGTGCTTTTGTTGAAAAGTCTTAAATCTTAAACAACAGGTGTTAATTTTTTTGAGTTATTGGTATTTTATTTTGTGTGAAAGTATAACATTTTCTTTTTCTGTATAGATAACGGTAGTAGCTTATATTTGTAAAATAAAAAGAAACGTATGAACAGGATGACATAGTTTTGTAATTAAATAAACATATATAGTAGTATTCATGTATATATAGGTATATATTTATATGCACCACCTACCTCTCTTCTTGAGCTGTGTTTTACGCCATTGGTTGCCTGGAAGGGATCGCTATGTAGCGATACCGTCGCCGAATTGTATACTTTACGTTACATTTTTATTCACTATTTTTCCATATGTTTGTGTGGTGTACAATAAAAGTGTATTCATTCATTCTTCAGTTTAAAAGAAGTAAAAAAGCCAAGTTTCAACATAGGCCAGCGATGACTGCGAGGGAATAGAGTGCCCGCCTATTTTCACCAGCGGAGGCTTGCCTGTTATACTGGCGCCAGCTCACTGCCTTCTTATACAACATGCTATACATAGGTACGCGTCGTATTGATTTTCTGGAAATAGGATAAAAACGATCACCTATTTTCGCAATGGTAAACTTTTGCCCGATTCTGTATGAGTTTCAGCTTTGTTCAAAGTTTTTAGGCATGCAGTACGCGGTCAGAGAAGCCACCGAGTTTATAATAGGCGTAAAGAGTTCAGTGGCATCCCTGATCGAAACGCGTCGCGCCTAACCGGACGCAGGCGGCGGCGTCCTGCATACTCGAATGCAAGCAGCCCAAGTCCGTTTACTAAGAAGCATTTAAGCCACACTTAGTTAATTTTAAGTTCTCAACATCGTCAACCCATTACAGACCCAGAACAGAAAGAGAAGGGTCAGTTGCGTTGGTCAACAACAACGCGTGGACAATTGCGGATTGATAGATTACAGACGCCTTTGAGAGAATAATGGAGAACCCTAATTCATACATGTTTCCTAAAAATGTTCGCATTGAGAGTTATAGCAAGTGATGGTGGGTATTAACAGCACATAACCCTCTAAAGGGAGGCCCTGATGTAAACCGCTATCACAAGTAGGTATATGGCATTATTTCTAATACTCAAAAAATTTACATTAATTAAAATTCAGAGACTAGAAATAATACCATTGCAGAGTATCAATGCAATTGTACAGAAAAGTTATTTTTAACCGATGTTTGAACATAAATGAAAAAGGCATTTCTGAAATTTCTAGTCGGTTTTACTTATTTATTTATGTATTTATACACTTTATTTGTAAACCACAAATAGAAGAAAAAAAACAATGGACACAACAAAAATAAACTTAAAAAGTAGGATATACTTATTTAATTACAAGACCTTTGTATTAATTGGATCTGAAGTTATATGAATTGAGTGAAACTTTGTTGTCCGATAATGAGTCTATTATTACTCCAAATTTAACAAAGTTTATTACGTCCCTTTCTTTAATTATGTAGAAATATTTTTTGTGATAATTAAATAAACTATTTAACATTAACCTTTTTTCTAATGTTAGTGACGTTTTTCTCTACAAACGTAGAATAAGGCAAAAGATAAAATTATAGAAAATATTTTTTTCTTCTTACGCCAAAGAATTATAAAAACTAACGTGTGCGAATTACACACACGTTTTTTATTTGTTGAAGTGCGCATACGTTTTTTATTTGTGTATTGTAATGTGTTGAAAGTCACCACGATGTCTTTATTAAGTACCTACATATGAATATCCACACTTAACGTTATTAATCTAAACGTTATTCAGTGCGGTATTCTTAGGAAATACCAATGCGATATGAAAAATTCTTTCTGCATTACATTGCAGGTTTATTGGAGAATGGTCTATATTTTTTAATTTAACTCGGATTGAGTACAATAAACAAAGGAAGTTGAGTTGTGAGTCTAACAATTTTTATGTGTAGCACACAAAATAAGTCCTTTCTGATGATGCAACATGCCGGTTTTTCGCAGACAGAGACTAAATCCACTGCGGTAAGTTTTTTTTTTACAATGAGAAGCCTTATTTACGCTTTGTGTTCAGTTCAGAAATAAATTACTTATTTTGCGATCACTATACAAGTTTCAAAAGATATAGGTACCTGATTACAATGGTGCTAATTCAGTTGCAAATCTTTAAATAAAACTTAATTAACAAGTCACAAAATAGTATCATCCTTTTCACAATGATCCCTGATGAATAAAATGGCAGTAGGTAGTAATACTAGAATTGTTCGTGATTGAACACGTTTGAATAAGAATTAAAGCAAAGCGGGAAGTATTACCGCTGGTCTGAGAGGCGCGGTTGCTAATGTTATTACAGACACATAGTTTAATAGTGTTACGTTCTATCAAAGTAAAGCAGCGATTTGGGTGTAACGGAATCACGTTTGTGCTTCAACCTCGAAATAAAAGATTTGCAGTTAGATTCGTGCGAGTTAACGGGCGGCCGTATGTAGATGGCGCTGACTGCGTGTGTGAACGGTACGAGTACGTGTACGGGTGGGTATGTAGGTTGTTTGTCTCATACACGGTGCAATGGGCGACCATGACGCGCCCGCGACCGATCTGTGCGATGTAAACACCAAGCAAGGTCGTCCGCCTCGACGCATTCGCTATTATTTCCACCCGACTGTAAATGTGAATGCTTCACCGGCCTAAAGTTTGTACGTTGAAAAATTCGTTCCTACTTAGCCACAGCTCGTGACTGAATGGAGGATCTAACTTTGAAGTGGCGTTGTTTTACGATCAAAATATTTTTAGTCAAAAGAATTCATAACATTAAACAGGTTTTAGGTAACAACTTTTATTTTTATGCGCTTTCATTGTTAGGTAAATGAGAAAACTATAAAACTTATATTAAAATTCATGCTTAGTTGTTATGCCATACTGTTTATTATTGGTTTATACAAAATAGTTTTGCCCACTTCCGTGCCTGCCCAACATCATAAGTAATGTTACGATAGTTTTTTGTTTGTCTTTTCTTAAAGCCTTTGCTAAGCAACCAATCAACTTGACACTTGGCATAGAGTTAGTCATAAGGACGAAGAATACCTGATCCTCTTTATCTCAGGAAAACAAATATTTTTTTATGGGATTTGTAAAAGTACCGTAAGTAATAAACGCGGACGAAGAAGACTTTAAGTATCGGTTTTCTGTCCGCAGGAGTTTTGCTGTAAGGCCGTCATCATCTGTCGCCTTGCTGTTCTCTAGTTGTTTGAGATCCCCGTATTCAGTTTATGTAACTATTAATAATATAAGTGGACGAATTTAGTTATCGCCATCAACTCGCTTCTATGTCATATTTTACATGTAATGTACCGTGTACGCATCAAAAGTCCCATCTATGTGCATATTTGAATAAAGAAATATTTGACTTTGACTATATAACCGCCCACTTGTGGACTAAAGGCCTCTCGCAGCCCATAATCACCGCTCTGGGCACACAGGTTGGTAATCCCAGTAGATGGTAATATTAGCACAGAGGACCTTGCTGCCCGCTCTACGATATATTACCTTTGCCTCGCACGAAACCCGCGGGAAAAGGAGAGGTGGTGAAAACTGTATTCAGGTCTGTCAATGCCCTTTCTTGTAGGCTTAGGTACCTATACCTAATTAAACGGGAAAAACTTAGCTTAATAATAATTGGTAGAAATAAAGTAGCTAAATACTTGGACCTTGCTCACGAGATTACCGCCATGTGGAATGTTGAGTCGACCGTTATTATTCCGATCGTCGTTTCAGTCAATGGTCTTCGACCAACATCTTAAGAAGCTTTCCCTTGGTTGTTGGATCAAGGGTCGGCTAAAGAAGGCAGTAGTCCTTGAAACGGCGCGTATTGTGAGGAGGTTCCTCACTCTGGAGCCCTGACCGCCGGTTGCTTGGGCATTCAAAAGCCCCGCAAGCGGAGGGTGGAAGTTTTTTTTTTATAAATTTTGAATAGTGTTTTTTATTTTATTTTTAAGCATTGTTAAGAATTAAAAAAAAAAAAAAAAGAATAAATGATGATAAATTGGTAGGATAACGGTGCAAATAAAAATCTCGTATACTTTTTTCATGTAAAACACGGACGGACCTACAACGTTAATTATAGCCGACGTTTCAATTGTTAAATAATCCTGAGCTGTTATACACATTGTTAAGCCTTTTTTGCAAGAGCGCACAATCCGTGTCATAATTCGCGTTAGTTTACCGATAGAGTGCCACACGCATACGTCAACGCCTTCAGTAATCGATTAGTTTGCTTGGGAATACTGTAGCCTTAGTACAATCAAAAAGTCGCTCGCGACTATTGGATAGAAGCAGGCGTTTGAAGTAAGTAAGTAATAGAAGTAAGCAGACTTTGCGGAAATCTATGACACATCTGTACGGTATCATGAATCATTGTTAAGTTACCAATCAGATTTTCGGCAGTGTACTACTCTCTACGCACGTATCACTCCGACACTGGAGCATCCTCAAGAGATGTTGACTATGCAATAATTGTTAAGTATGCTGTAGAGAGTACATTGCCGAGGTTCTCTTTGGTGCGGAGTACAAAAATCGAAAACATTGTAAATTGCACCATACAGATTCTCCTGCTTTTCGGGGAGCATAGCAAATGAAGCTTAATTTTCGTGGTTGTTTTCGAGTATTAAACTCTGTTTCGTCAAATTAAAATGTATCTATTGTCACTCGTTTTAGAGTCACAAATCCTTTTCACCTTATTTTTATTGAAAATGTCAAAAGCCTAGCCGTGATAAATATTGCTAATTTGAGCTTAAACAAATTGCAGAGACTCGGAAACGACTCCTCGACTGCGAGCGAGCAAAACTGTACTAAGGCTACTGCATAGTTAGTGCACGGTAATGGCTAGTGTACACGTTGATAAGCTACCGCGGCGCATTGTATTTCAAATTTCTTTACTATATGTGCATAGTAATTTTTGCGTTAGGGCTCGTTGCACTCTGCCTTAGGTTGAAGCCACACGAGAGTTTCCCGTGTGTTGCGAGGTCGTCCGTACAGATTCGCTTAGACGCAACTAGTCACAGTTGCCATGAAATAATTCATTATAGTTACTTTTTGAGTAAAGTTGAAAATTTAGGTTTAGATTGCAAAATGTTACATGTTATTTGGTGGCAACTTTCCAGGGTGGCTATCTAAATTTGATCGCAACTAAGATACAGAATCGGTCTGCTGATCGCCTGTGCCAATGCGTTGCCACCCTCAGTGACATGCGATATTAAAACATTGCGTCGTTGCAACACTGGTACGGCTACAATGCGTTAATCCCTGTGGACGATGCAACGCACTAATGAGGTATCGATCACTCTATATATGTTGTCGCAGGGTCACCTTTCACTAGGTACCTGTCGTTCAATCATACAGACGTTATATCGCAATCATACGCGAGTATCGATATACTGTCATGTCAGTGTAAAATGAAACTTCTCAACTTTATTTTAAGCTCAAATTCATTCTCACTTCTCCCAGAAGATTTCATTGCAGACTTTAAAACGATTTGAATTCGGTCCACCTTGCTTTATCTTCATAGCGTTTCGATACAGGAAAAAAATCTTCACGACTGCAAGTGTGCTGAATCTATAATAAGGTTGTGTCGACACGCAGTGGCTATCGCTTTTAATGTCGCTTCAATTAAGATGGTTTTTGTAGGACTACTGCCGCACGAGTATAGGACGGTTATCATAATGCACATACTCGTAATTTAATGTTTTATGACTCGACTCGTAAAATGACTAGACGCCAATACGTAGAAGACATCGCGAATGCATAATGCAATGTGTCACATGTGATTGCTTAATATAGAGGAGAACTCTTGCACTCTTATTGGAAATAACTAAACTATAGTCACACGGCAGCCATAGTACCCTTCAAGTTAGACGGTTCATACCGTTTTACTATCGTTTTGTTGCAGTCCGCAGCTCGCACACAAAGCGGTGCAACAAACCTTGCGGTAGCAGTCCGTCACGAGTCTGAATTGAAAGCTAGTGTGCGTTGTTTCGTATGAAATGTACTTAAGCGATGACACGCCTCGTCACCATGTGCGCTAACCATTAACGTGCTCTAAGTGTTTAGTATCCCCGAGTAAACAAATCGATTAGGTACTCAAGTTGTTTAAATAGCGCAAAGCTTATGACGATGTTCTTAACGGTTGCTGCGAAACGAAGTTCATCGGTAAATTCTCTAAAATCCTTTTGTATTCACCATCATCAGCCTATTTTTGCACACCTGTGCTGGGCACCTTCCTCCTTTCAAACCACTACTTTGTTGAACCACGCAGATCAAGCAAGCAAGTGCGTGTCCGGCGAGATTAGATAATTAGTTCCGATTATTACCGGGTTAGCGATAATTACCGGAATCAACGGCCTAGCATGGTCTCAAACATGTAAAAGTAAAAGCCTACACTCGAAACGCATATGTGAGTGTCATGGGATAAACTTTAACTAAGTTTTACCAGTGCATGCAGTCAGTGGCGTGCACTTCATACATGCACAAAAGCACTGCCTACCCTAAAAATTTTGTGTTACTCATAAATGCAAAGGATTTTTCCATTTTATGGCATCTTCCTTCTTTATGCATACCCCGTGTACGCCAATACATGCAGTCAGTAGGTCAAATACACAGAATACTAAACAAACTGTATTTTTAGGTTATTAATATCACTTCACTCTCAACATTCTATGTATATGAGGGAATCGCGGTAGAAGACGTATGGCATATTCTTACTGCAAAACAAAAACTAGAACTATAAACTTTAGGTTTACTTTACTTTATATATGTTTAGAGTCATTAGACAAGACAAAAATTCTAATCATGATAGATAAAAGTTACCTTTACTAAGAAATCCCCTACTCCCTAAACGAATTGTAGATTAAATCGAATTTAGCGCAGCTGTGTGTATATCTGATCACACGAGTCGATGCAGTTTTTTCCGTTCTTCTCCTGAAGTCTTTGTAAAGCATAGCACATACAAATAATTTTTCTACTAACCTAACCTGTCCACCTGACAATCGGTGTTAGGTTAATACGCAGACTTGAAAAGAAAACTAGCAAAATTTTACAAAGTCCTTTGTTTTGATTAGATGTCTATAAGTTTTAACGTACTGCCTGTCTAAGCTGCCATTTTTTTCAGGCTTCATCTTGGAGCTGGAATTTTTTCATTGTGTACCTACTGCGCTCTACTATTGAAATTATATGATATCTGACCCACATTGTATTGCCATTTTGTAGCAGCGATCATCTTGGATTTGATTGGTACTGAATACACATAATGGTATTGTCATCAGAACTGTGTGTCAGAGTCCAGATAGATCGGCCAACCGAAAGGGCGACATTTCAATTACTAAATTTGATCGCCACAATGCTAGAGGCGAGTTAAATAAACCCGTTTAAAATGCATTTCCTGCGAGGGTGCCACAATATCAGACAATAGCAGAAACTGCGATAATTGCAATGTCATAAGCACAAGTTTCGCAATCTACCCCCTACCGACTGGCTAGCAAACTGTCAGAAAATTAAAACAGTACAGAAGCTTAAATGTCCTTTGAAATTACAGATGCATTACAACGTCGATTTTAATTGAAACTTCGCGGTTTATTGACATGAAATGAACGTAATGCCAGGTACACAGCAGTAAAGGTGCCTTCCACCTGGACCGTGATTTTCCATTGCATTTAAATCTTAACTGTGCTACAAATTCCTATTTGTAACGTAGATTGTATATACCGCTTTCTATATGTTATATATCATAGTCAGTACATATATGTCATTACATATATGAAAATTTAATTTATGTCCATAAAAATATATCAAAATCTAAAAAGAAAATGCACTGTATCAATATAAATATTAGAAGCAAAAATAAACCCGTTGTGCAGTTTAGGCTACACAAAATTGCAAATTCATTCAAGGGCAATTGTATATTATTTTATAACAAATTACCAAATGAAATTTTTGAGATGTCTCTCAATAAGTTCAAAGTTTATACAAAACGTAAGCTTACAGAAAAATCCTATTATAATATTAAGGATTATTTAAACGATAAAAAAGCTTGGGTGTGAATTGCTCTAGCTTCATAGCTTAATTTAAATTTACTGGAAGATGGTGATAACAAAAAAATAAATTTACCCGGCTAAGTTTGTTGTGGGCTCTTCTTAGACCAGGGCGCGTTTGGAACCCTCGTAGCTTTAGATTTAAGTTGGCGAACGAAGTTATCACCATCCCGTTACAATTATGTAAACAAATATGCATGAACGCTTCATAAGTGCCTGTGATAGGCATCGAACGCTTCTCTAAACACAATATTATTTATTTATTTATTTAAAGGAAAAAGTTCATATAAGAAAACTAGTATACTATTTATACGAGTATATACAGGTAAATAGATTTAGTTTTCACTTCTATCTACATTCGGCAGTCTCCAAAGTCTGCTTAGCATTTTCTTTATTGAACATCCTTTACTACAAGAGCACAATACTCAGCTAACTCTAGTGGAAAAGCAGCTTAATTTTTTGACTTACGTCGATTTCCGACGCATTTCCGCCCTGTCATTTCCATCGTACCTACGATCCCCTATTGTCATATCCACAAATGTTTGTTTTCATTGAAGGCATCGTTAGCCTCCGTTTACACGGGCGTTACGTGTTCACATCAAACTATAAAACATTTTTTTATTTTTTATATTCAATTTACATGTTAGCCTTTGACTGCAATCTTACGCGGTCTAAGTATTAAAACACATTTAATTAATCGTGTAGTAACACACGATTGATGACTTTCTTAACGACAAGGAGGTTTCGAAGTAGGCCGCTCCGCTTGTTAATCTGTAAAATTATGTTTAAAAAAAGCGTATAAGAGTAAACTGCTGAGTTTCTTCTCGGTACAGTCAACCAACCTATGATAGAGTCTCTCAAACAGTAGTGCTTATAAACTAGACTAACTTGCAATACCTAAATGAGTGAGAGAGAGTTTGATTTTTTTTAAGATGATACCGGTTTAACCTGTTAGGGAGTATGACAGTTTTATTAAGCCATTCCCCTAATCGGTTTCTACGCAACCTCGTACCGATACGCTTAATTTCTTACAGTTGTAGGTAGGGCATCGAATCCGAGCCTCCAACTTAGAAACACAGCGCACACCAGGAAGATCGTCAAACTTTGCAAGATACACCCGTTAGTCTACTCAACGTAGGCGTTGAACGTTTAATAAAACGACTACGATTAAAAAAAATAATGGTTTTTAAATAAATGATACTTTTGGAAATTATAACGTGTCCTTTTTGAAGCAATATCAGATCTTAGTCTATCGCTAAGAAGCGCTTATCGAAAATCAAAAAACACTCGTGCATACCAGGTTTTAGGTACTCCACATTTACGTAGAATTGAAATGCAAGCAATATTGAACTTTCACGGTGAGTTCAATTTCAGTTTGCGTACCTACCTTTACATGTTTGGAATTGACAGTTCTATTGACTTGACTACAAGCGGGCTGAATTGAAAAATAACAGAATAAGCATTTGGTCATTGCAACTTGGTTTCTAAACCCATTCTGATTATTAGGCTAAAATGTTTGTTATTTAACTTAATGAAGTAAAAAAAAAGGAGTTCATAGATCCAAAAAGGTATCTGCACTGTATGAACGAACGTCAGTTTTTACAATTTGGTTAGTAGCCTTAATTGATTACATGCGGGTTGAAATGCAAAAGGAAAAAAAAGGATTTGTGTATAGCAATTTTATTAATTTCCTGAATAAATATATCACGTAAATAGATTATGGTGGAAAGATTTTTATCCAATTATGGTTAAAGTTAATTTAATATCACTAGATAACTACTCATCCAATATTAATTACCGAATGATATGTTTGGATCATTTGATATCAGAATAATACAAATATAACGGGCATAATTAATGCGAACTCAAAGCACAACAACTATTCCAATATGTCACTGTCGGTTCGTAAGCGGATTGATAGTTGATACTACTGTTAATTCGATTACATGCAAGTATAGCCTGAGAGAGTGTAAACATTTTAATTGTCGGTTTATTAAAGATACTTAACTTTAGGTATAGTAATATTCTAGATAACTTTTGTAGTAAAACTTTAATCTTGTTGTTGCAATATTTTTGGCATATATTTGAAACCTGGCGCAACTGTGAGCGCTGTGGTTTCGAGTTGGAGTTAAGGGCAGGGGCAATTCGGGAATTTATTATTTACGAATTTTCTCTGGTCTTGTGTTAGGTTCCGGCTGTGGCTAGTTACCACCCTACCGAAAGAGACGTACTGCTAAGCGATGAAGCGTTGAAACCGATGGGGGTATGGTAAATTTAACTGCCATACTTCCTTACATGTTAGCCCGCTAACATCTTAGAATGCATCATCACTTCCTACCAGGTGAGATGGCAGGCCAGGTCTAACATGTCAAGTAATTTATAAAAAACATTCTGAAAAATATAAAGTGCGAGGTGCTCTCAATTTGCACAAAGGCTAAATAAGAACTGCATAGTAGTTAGTACTTTGGTATCTAAGACGTTTAATTATACTAAAACCGAAGGTGCAAGGCGTGGGGCGGAAAACTTTAAGGGGTGTTTGATCAAAGCTAAAAGTTTATTAAGTGGCTGCTCTGCTTCCCAGTTGCACAAGGATCTCAACAAGTACTAAATATACAAACTAATTGGCTTGTGATTCTGCCGGGACTTATAATTGGTAGCAGGTGAGTTTAATGCTGTTTTCGATGTACACCACAAAGGACACTTCACAAGAGTTTATTACAACGTCTGAATCACAAAATATTATAAGATGGGTTTTTGAATTGATTCAGACGAAAACAAACAAAATGTTCGTTTTACTATGGTAAAAAGGAGACCACTTTTCAAACTTTAAGTTTTATCAAACACCCGCTCTCATCTATCCACTGACTAAATTATAAATACATGTTTAATTTGATCAAAGCGTAGTTTTTAATCGAAGCTATTAGCAAAATTCACCTATCAGTTCGGAATTTGCAGCCAAATATTGAACTTAACAGCACGATTTCAGTTTAAATATGTTTTCAATTATGTTGGTACAGAGCGTTTAAATGACATGACAAGTGCTCTGGTCATTTGTTGCGTATTTGTTTAACTGTTGATTCAAAATGATGCACCTAATATTAACGTTTGCTTGAATGCTGTAATTCATTTAAGCAGTGATAGCGTAGTGGTTAGAGCTTTGCCCTACCTTTCGGGGTGACCAAGTTCGATCCCCGCACATCTAACTTTTCAGAGTTATGTGTGTTTCATAATTTAACTAGCGTACCCAGCCCGCTTCGCCGGGCTTGATTTTGCTTTATTTTATTTAAACAATAAACTTAAATCAATAAATTTTTAATTTAAGTCTCATAATATATTAAATCATTTATTTCTCTCCGTATTCATTCTCTTCTATTCTCTTCTCGAGCGGGTGAAGATCATTATCTACACCCATGTACACCCAACAATAGAATATCATCATCTATATATATAAAAGAGAAAGTGTGTGGGTATGTTCCGTATAGGCTCCGAAACGGCTGGACCGATTTCAATGAAACTTTCAGGGAATCTCTGAATTGACCTGGCGAGTATTCCTGTAAAGTTTGGTGACGATCGGAGCACTCCTATTTTTGAACTGTCAAACTGTCAAATACAGCTTTTATTTACTACTAGCGTACCCAGCCCGCTTCGCCGGGCTAGTTTTTGCTTTATTTTGGAAAACATCGCGAGAAAACCTGAATGTCTGAGGGTTCTCCACAAAGTTCTTAAAGGTGTGTGAAGTCTACCAAACGGCACTTGGCCAGATTGGTGGACTACGGCCTTAACCGTCCTCATTCTGAGAGGAAACCCGTGTTCTGTAGTGGGCCGGTAATAAGTTGATGTTGATGATGATAATGATTTACTAGTAAGTAAACGCGGCTATCTTCGTAGTCGCCTGGTATGAATTATCGGGGAATAACCATTTAAAACTCTCGTACCTGATATGACAAGTAAATAAAAACTCTTTTATACAAAAACTAGCCGTTTCCAGCCCGCTTCGCTGGGCGAATTGAAAAAGGAAATAAATTACATTTTATGTTTAATTTTTATTTTATTTTTTCATATTTTTATTATTCTCCTTTTTTTATTTTTGTATGAACATAAATAGGCCCCGCGGATAGAACTGTAAGCATCGATATTGTTTAGACTTACTCAAATTCCAAATTCCATCGATTTAGCCTGTATCTTTCATCCAGGTGATTTTTCTCACTAATATTCATTGTAACTTTCAATGTGCAATCATTATAACATTTCCGTGCCTTTCTTCCAAAAATTAATAATAATTGACATGAAGAAAAAAATTTGAAATGAGCATTGAAAGTTTAAGTTAAAGTCATTGCAAGTCTCATATGTGAAGTTGAAATCTGTCTAGGTTCAAGTGCGACGAATTTTCTGTTAACTAAAATTTTCTCCGTGACATCATTTTTTTATAGAAAATTAATTGTGCATGTTTTTTATGAATTCTAGTGGAATAAGTAACTAAATTTCTTTTCCACATCTCATGTGCTTGGAAAATGCATTCATTTTAATCTGTTACATTTCCGCGATCCCGCAATAAAAGAATTCGTCGGTTATGTAGTCTGCAAAAGTAAAATGAATGTAAAATTCTTAGTCCGTTGATTGGATAGCTACATGTAAAGTTAAGTTTTTAAAACCTCTCAATGACTTTTTCTCCGCTGCCAAAAAGACGATTGTTGTAAGGAAATACACGAATATCCCTACATACACGAAGATCCCCACCAAATTTGGAGTCTGTAGAAGTTACAGGTTAGAAATAAAAATTTTAGATTTTATCACCCACCCCCGCAATTCCTGTCGGAAGTAGACTTTATTGAAATCCATTTTGAGATGTTCTTTATGAAAGATTATTTTCTTCTATATAAAAGATTCCTACCATATTTAGAATTTTTAGAAGCTATATTTCGAAATTGAAATTTTTTATTGTTAACACCCACCCCCGCGAACCTTATTGGAGGTGATTCATTGTAAAATCCGCTCGAAGATCATTTTTATATTACATATAGAACACTCTCACTAAATTTGGAGTCTATAGGAGCTATCGCTTGGAAATTGAAAATTTTCATTGTTAACGCCCCCGCAATCTTCTTTGGGGTGGGATATCGTAAAATTTGTTCATAAATCATTTTTACATCACTTATAGAAAATTCCTACAAAATTTGGAGCTTGTAGGAGCTTTAGCTGGTAAATTAAAAATATTAATTGTTAATACCCACCCCCGCAACCCCCTGTGGGGTGAGCTATCGTAAAATTCGTTCATAGCCTATTTCTACACCTCTTACAGAAGATTCCTACCAAATTTGAAGTCTATAGGAGCTATAGTTTAAAAACGGGAATTGTTCATTGTTAACGCCCCCGCAATCCCCTTTGGGGAATGAATTTCTTAAAATCTATTCATAGCTGACCTTTACATAGCAAAAGTAATATTCCTACCAAGTTTCACGTTTCTAAGTCTTATGGTTCCCGAGATTTCGTGGTGAGTGACTATATCGATGGGAATTCTTCGATTATCATCGAATTTTTTAACTTTTTATCGGGCTTTTTTAAAATTTTCTTACGTACAAAACTTTCTCCTGACAATTCTGAAGATAAAAAAAAAGCCCAATTGGTCCAGCTGTTCTCCACTACCGTGAGTAGATTCTTAGCTGAATGTAAAAAACCATAATCCGTTTAATACACTCTGTTGAAATCCATGAAAACAAAAGAATCAAGAGAAATCTTTTGTTTTTATTAGCGGGATAAATGTTCATAAAAGTAAAACAGCAATAAAAAAATGAAGGAATGTTGGAATTCAAAACATAGATAGCCATAAACCATCTAGGAAAAATTTCGCATCGAATGGTGGTAGTTTCATGTCGATACGATCAGTGGTTTAAGCGTGATTGAGCCTCAAACGAAGACAATTTTCATTATATATATATAGAAGATGGAAAGGCGTGTAAAAACTTCAAGTAAGTCCATAGACTTTAAGTATTAGTATTGTTGATACAAACACATGGAAACGGCATTTTTATTAAAGATTTGTTGAATACAATAAACTTTCGCTTTAATTTGTGGTTTTGTGGGAATGACTTATCTTGTCTAGTGGTCAACATGCTTACTATGGATCACGAGGTCCTGGGTCCGATGTCTGGATCGGCCAATTAAAAATGAATATGGTTTTGTGAATTGCAACACAATTTTCTTTTTTTTTATTTTCTTTTTATTTTAATTAATAACTCCGTTTGGGATATACGAATCCTTTAAAGCCTGTCAAGCATTATACAGCGGAAGTCACTTAACAGCTAGCCTACCAGCAATTTGTACAAAAAAACGCACAGCCAGATACTAAAATGTATGCTGTAAGTTCCTACAGCTTTATAACTTTTCATATATATATTCGTTGGGAGTGGATAAAGCGGTGCGCTTTCCCGTTTCTAAAAGGAAACAACTGTTGGGGTGAGAAATAGCCACTTATAACTTGGTCTTACTGGATGCGATGGACCGTGTTATTGTTTATACGTTCAAGATAAAAGTGGCTATTTATACTTATGGACCAAACACTTGTCTGTGAACCAAGTTTTCATAGCGGGTTCTCGATAGTTCAAAACTTTCTTGTTGTGTCATTTTCAATTTACAATTCTATCTCTGAAATTATTTTTAGAGATGCCTTCCTTCTTGTACACATCAAAAAATTTGCTGGATTGCTTTGGACAGATTCGAAGTCGCATGTCTGAATAGCGCGGCCGGAGGGCTTTGACCCTTGATTTAATATGTTACTTGCCTTGACCAATTGCACGGCGGTTCATTTACCTGTCAGTGTCTATATTTTTAATAAAACCTCAATGTTATAAACTAGCGCTTGCCCGCGTGGTCGTTTGCGTCCAATTTATTACTAATTTATTACTATTGGTTTGTCCTTCTTTCTAACTGTCAATCTAATCAATCAACATACTTTTTGGCATAAAGTTAGTTGAAGGGACGTAGGGCCATAAGTAGCCTATGTTACTACATAGGCTACTTATGGCCCTAGCAAACAAAATGTTCCTGCCGGCTTTATGAAAAACGTAGGACAAAGAACGCGGGCAACAGCTTATTTGTTATAAGTAACATGTTGAAATACAAACTTCCATTCCCTGCTCTACACCCTTCAGGGTTCATCATCACCAGTAGTCTATAACAGTACACTGCTGGACTAAAGGCCTCTCCCAACGTTAGGGTTAGCCTCAATCACTCTGAGCAGATGGGTCGGTTTTCGCAGTAGATGGTTGTGTAGCACAGATTACGCTGCTGACCATTCTCCGATAATTCGTTTCGTCACCTTATATGAAACCCGCGCATTCAATTCCACCGTCATCACACAGAACTTCGAGTTGTTTAAAAAAAATCGCACATAGACGTTTATTTAGAAGATCTTCGAAATAAGTAATAATAAACTTTAATCATCGTCCACACATAAGTAAACGAAACAAATCTAATTTCTAAATATTCTAAAACTAATTATACACGATATTACAAACTGAATACCTTATCGAAAGGTGCTTCAGTTGAAAAGGCTGCTACCTCTACTGTACATGTACATTTTTAGGTATAGCCTTGATTGGTGTCACGGATTGATTGGGAAACGTTTAACCAGAATGCGAAGTGAACTTGAGAAGTAGAGAGTGTATGGAAAAATAAATTAAAATAACCACCGGTATAAAAAAAAAAGAAAACATAAACTGCTGTTAAGCAAAACAACAAGTAATTAGTCTGCAAGATCAGGAATGGTTTTATTGGTAAATTATTTGATTAAAAAAAATACCTTTTTATTTTTGAAAGAAATCATTCACTTTATCATACGGGCTGGAGGTGAAAGGTCAATTCCAGATCTTACAAGTAGGTACCTTAAAAGTACCACGGAAAATAGGAATATCGTACAATCTGCAGACCCCAATTTTCACCCATTTAGGATTGTTTCAATGATGCCCTTTTTAGCGGATGCCTATTTTTTATATGCCTTGTGAACTAAGGTGATTTTAATATTTCTAACTTATGAAAAATCTCTGGTAGGTAGGTACATTGTTTCATAGCATTAAGCAACGCCCATTACATCGCTAAATGATGGACTTTAGGGAATCAACAGGAACCTATGTCCCTGTCCCTGTATCTGCTATCTGCCCAAGTGATAAACGCAAGATTAAAATTAAAGTGTGTTCGGTCGTTTTGTTAAAAAAATCTCTTTGCGCTATCTTGCCAATCGATTTAGTGCTCCAGTACGTTGTCGTATGGAAACCAATTAGGAGAATGACTTTAATATACCCGCCCACACCCCAGACAGGCTTGCTTGTAATCATTTTAGATATTGAACTCCTAAAGAACTAAAAATATTTTATAAATAAACTACACAAGGCAGCTATTTCGAAATTACAAAAAATACATTTTAATTTTATTTATTTGAAAAGATGTGAAGGTTCGCGAGTCTCAGTAAGTAGATAGATCTTTTCTATACAAATATATTCTTGGAGGAAAATACTAACCTCCCACAGAAAAATAGAATTTTTACGTGGGTGGAAAATAGTTGAATTATTTAGAAAGGTATATAGAAATGAACATAATTTTCATCGTTTCTGCGCTCCGGTGCATTGTGTATTTGTGTATACATACTGCTACACTTTACAGAATGTCGCCCTATGTCTACTAACCTTCGGCGTAGGTGTTAAGCTTCTTGGGCACAGGCAAATTAAAGGTTACAGAATTACACCGGCATCCACCCACTTCAGTCTGGAACATAGCAATACTTGGCGGCATCCACAGACGAGCTCAGTCACATAACACCACAGACTACGACTGAAATTTACTCTTTAAGAATATGGTGAGAAATCAAACACCATCGAGTAGTTTAGTTACCCAACTACGAATTGAAATTCCAAAAAAGAAAAACTAAAAGCCTACCTAACTATTTTGTTTAATTATCCTGTCACCGCCAGATGGTTAAATCAGCCACTCAATTGGAGGACTAGGCTGTTCATTAAATGTCGGCACTAAGTCGAACAGCTAGACCATCCGTCGAATGGATTAAGATAGGTCGGTTTTTAACGCGCTGCCTGGTTAAAAGCTCTTCGAAAGGCAGCAGGTAATTTTATTTGAGTAATTATTTATACTTCTGCAGCTTTACTGAACGCGTCAACAGTAAAAAATGTGAACATTTTTATCTGATAAAAAGTGCGTATTGTTTTGATAAAATGTTTTACTATGTTTCGTTTTATAGTGAAAGAAAACAAGTTAAAAATGTATACAGGATAACTGGGGCGTGAAGCAGAGCGGTAATAGCCTAGTTGTTACCACTTCGGTTTAACTTTTAGGAGGCCGAGTTCGAATACCACACGCACCTTTTCCTTTTTTAAGTTGTGTGCTTTTTAGGCAATTAAAATATCACTTGCTTCAACGGTGAAGAAAAACATTTTGAGGAAACCTGCATGCCTGAGAGTTCTCTATAATTTTCTCAAAGGTGTGTGGAACCCACGAATTCGCACTGGGCCAACGTGGCGCGTTACGGCCTAAACCCTTCTGATTCGGAGAGGAGATTCTTGCCCTTGAACCTGCCATTCTCATTAGTGGAGGAGGCCCTATAGTGGGCCGGTAATGGCTTAATATAAATGATTTCTTTAACTATAACGCACTTGCATAGTACGTTACAATTATGGAAATCATTTATAGTACTTTAGTCACAAAGACTTAAATTCCCCTCCCGTAAGTATTTTTATTCGATACCTCAAGCCCTTTTATTTGATACCTACATTGTGGATGTTGTGAAAAAATATGTTATCCGCGATTTTGTGGCGGCGGCCATCTTGTAAAATCGAAATCGCTTTGTTTGATTGTGAAATACGATGTTACATACAGACACACACACACACACACTCCCAAAACTGGCACACACACACACACACTCACACAACGGCATACACACACATAGGTACTCATTTACGAGTAACTTTATTAAACGTTGCTATTAACCAATTGAATTGAACACCGACATGGTAAATACCGGAATGAAGTGAGTGATTTTACAAATTGGCTACGAACTCTACGGTAATTATTAGTTTATTGAATTAGTCGATGTTTGCTTTGTTAGATTCATATCAACTACTCAAAATCATTAATTATCATCGTGAGTTTTAAAACTAATAACCAACTTTAAAAAAGGAGGAGGTTCTCTGCTTTTTCACCGACTCACAAAAACTAATTCGTTTGTATTATTATTTAATTTTTTAATATTTGTTATTTCGGAAATATAATTGTTATGTCTTTTATAAAAAGATTTGAGGAATTAATTTTTGTTTGAAAGGGTATACTATCCATGTGGTCCCATTTTCATCAGCCCAGGTCTGTTGAAAGGATCCTAGAGAGATCGAGGGAACTCTTCAAATATTGTAGGGTAGTTATTCGAGTATTTTTTAAAGTAACTTGAGTATTTGTTTCGAAAAGCAGCATTAGGTCAAGTAGGTACAACTGATGAAGGTCACGGATGGGCACCGGAACCACACAATAATAATTATACAAGGCTTACGATTCGAATATGGTGTCTGGTTGCTAAGCAATTTATACTTTCTCTTTTTAATATAATATTTTCTACATTTTTCTCGGTTTCGGCTCAAAAATGTTGTAGAAAATATGATAATACTATATATATATACTTCTTACTTGCTTTTTAAATGTTTCGGTTGTTTCTTGTAAAAATATTTTTATAATTTAAGCTATACGTATTAATACGTTTTTTCTCGTCAAGCGATAATATGCAGATAAACACTCAGACACCGAAAAACATTCATGTTCATCACACAAACATTTTCCAGTTGTGAGAATCGAACCCACGGCCTTGGACTCAGAAAGCATGGTCGCTGCCCACTGCGCCACTCGGCCGTCTAATAATTATTAATCACGTTCAGTTATCTAAGTAAGTAAGTAGCAATTTGTACTGTTATTTTTTTTATGTATGTCTCAAATTAGGCACTATAGTGGGTACCAACGTATAACGTACAACAGTTGGTACCGGCTAACAAAGTAGGTACGCAGGTAGTACGTAGGTAGGACTCCTTGTAGGTAGGTACGCAGGTAGTACGTAGGTACTAAGTAGGTACGTAGGTAGACAGGCCCCAGATGAAGAAGAAAATTTACCTACGTAGATGTAGTAGCGTACGATTACTTGTACGTGTATCGTGTTTACCGATATCATTAATTGTTTTAAAGAGTGTTTTATGTATAGAATCGACTACTATTACGTTTATATAACGTGCGATCTCTCACGTAGGACGTTTGAAGCAGCTTCCACAGATTGATATACTTCGCGTCGAGTTCATTTAAGTCATTCAATAAAAGGTTAAAAAACCGGCCAATTGCGAGTCGAACTCCCGCGCCGAGGGTCCATACAAAATTATAGGTAGTATCAGTGGCGTGCATAGAGGGTATGCACATAATATAAAATAAAGAAAATCTATAATAAGAGTTATAAATATTTAAGGGTACGCTTTTTTTACCTCTTACAATGCCTATCCTTTAGTTTTTAACAAATCGTACTGGAGATTTTTTCCATTTTATATGATCTGCATACCCGTTATGCACGCCACTGAGTAGTCAATAAACCTAGTAATACTTCTTTTATCTCGGGAATCGATTTTTATAAAAAACTGTTTTTTAATATTTTCCCTAACTAATAATATTATACCTTTAACTTTTCCGTTCCTACGTAACTATTTTTATTTTTGTCCTAAGAGTATGCAATACATAATACATAAGTAAATGTTAGAGTTGTATAACAAAGACATTAGGAAAAACGAAATCACTTTTTACGAATTGATGATAATTGATTTTTTAAGTAAGTATTTAAGGTTAGGTTATGTTATGCCAAGTTGGAACGCGCGTAGATAATTAAAGCCAATAGCAAAGATTACAACGACTGCAATGCATTCACAGAAATCGTATTGAGTGCTGAAGCAACGAGGGTATATGAAGAAGTTATACACACGTTCCTGTTCGCATCACTTGGAACGTTTACAACTTGTTGCCTCAATACCCCAGGCTGCAAGGCAATCACACTCCGTGGATCGCGAAGTCTTCCCACGCCTCACATATAGCAGCCCCTCTAGCGCTCTCTCATGTGGTTAAGTTAGATTTTGTGAATTTGTGTATACGCTTTATATACGGGCTACGCAAATATGATCTACCGACCGGCTACGATCATAACTGAGACTTCCGTCGTCAATTAAAGTTGCTTACAATTTGCTTACGCGGAATTTGTTTAGATGACCTTTAAAACGTTCTCAGTAACTCTTCAACTAAAAATACTTGCGAGAGCATTTTAGATTATCCATCCCTTCTACGAGACCTTTGCGTTCTTGTATCTCTAAAAACCCACTCGATGCGACTACTTGTTTTCTACCAAAAATCGTTTTACGTTTAGGCTGCTCGTCTCTGAAACGCAGCTCCTGAATATATCATACAAAACAGCCACTCAGTAGACACGTTTAAATTTAGAGTAAAACAGCAAGCACTATATATCTTTATCATAAAATATCACTTTTATTTATTTATTATTTATATATATACTAGCGGACCCCAGCGCCATATATATATATATACAATATTTATAATAAGACCTATACGACTATATATTTACATCTTACTCTTGTTTTATTTTATTTCACTTTCCAAATTGCCCCTGCCGGAAAACGAACCTGGGACCTTATACTTAAATTCACAGCCCTCACCGTTACGCCAGGGAGGTCCTCAAAAACTACTCACATTTTAGGTAAGATGAGAGAAATATCTATTGTAGGGATAAGCTATTTTTAATTTAATAATTATAATATTGTGTTTAAAAATAAACAAATATAATAAATGGGCCAGCAAATTCCCCGGATTACTATGTAATTTAACATATACCTATATAGGTGAGAAAAATAATGGTATATTTGGATATTCTAAATTTAAAATTTAAAGTATTAGCCCATTGTTACTTCAGCTTCTCGACTTATGATAGGAGTACATTACTCGATTACATATTCGCAATAAAACTTGTCTTACACTTATTATTCATAACCGTTGCCTCGATAACCCTAAGCTTTGGCTGCATCATATTGCAAGGGCAATTTATTGATAATCTCAGTGAGATATATTTATACACCTTAGAGATCTCCTGTCAGACTGGACAGGAGATTATGAGGGATAGAATTCATCAACTCACGACATCACTCTTATAATGAGCAGATAGCACGATCTTATACTTGATCGAGCTGAAGATGTCTATAACTCCTAAAAGCTATATCTCGACTCGTCACATACTTCTTTCTGATCAAAAGAAATCGCGCCTAACACTGTAATGACAACGGATCACTCGCTTAACTAAGGTTTGTCTAGTGGTCAGCACATTCAACTACGCAATCCCGGGTTCGAATCCCGGGTCAGGTCAATAATTATAAGGTATTTTCAGTACCAACCCGGAGTTAGGAAATTGGCGGTGTTAACTTCCGTGCCTCGGAGAGCACTTTAAGCCATCGGTCCCGGTGATTATCACTTTCTTGTGGAAACAATCGGTATGAAATTCTTTTTCGTCTACCAATCCGCATTGGAGCAGCGTGGTGGTTCTCTAAAACCGTCTCTTCAATATGAGACGAGACCTGTGCCCAGTGTGACTGAATACTGCAATATGATTACAAATACTAAGAAAATAAAGAAGTCTATTCATTCTTAGTTGTTTATGTTGTTAGGTCCATACTCTTTTGATCTGTATTGAATGTATGGATTCAAAAGACTAGTAAAGTAACATTTCACTGAATAATTTTTATTAAAGTTAACCAACAAAAATTTCCAAACATTTTCTCTCGGGATCGCTTTGAAAATATATTCCTAATTCCATTTCATAGAAGCTTTTCAAGTCTTTGAAAGGTTTTAGCTTTTCTACAAAAAGAAATATACACGTAAAGTATACTAACTATAACTAATGCTAAAATTCATGATATCCTATAATATAATATAATAATATCCATATAATCTCCATGTATATTATTTCATGATCAACTTTAAACTTCTTACCTTTTAACTTCAACCTTTACATAATATATAATTTCTAAATTTATAATCTTGCATAACAAACAACATACTAGAAAAAGTCGTGCTGAAAGATCTATCGAATGAAACAAACAAAATCTTTCAGTTGTTTATTAGAAACATATTATCAGAACCAAACTGTAATTGTAACAAACATACAAACATATAGTTCATCTGTTCTCATCGGTTGCAGTAAAACCAGAGGACATTTTGGAAACTATGAGAAAATTAATAATCAAGAAGGTATTTATTTTTACAAAAATAAGTAAATCCAAATACGCAACGGTGGCGGCTTACCAGGCACAAGAGCTATGCGACCAAACGAATTATACTCAACGTATGATACGCCATCCAACATAATATATAGCTTTCGCAAAAAGCAAAAACTGCGTGGAAAGAGTACAAACTAGTAACAAAATCAGTTTTGCATTCATAATATTCGTTGGAAAAAAAATCAACGAATAGCTTCGTTCGCTGTGTGAAAAAATGTTGAACCAATAAACAAACTTTCGTTGTATTTTATGAAGGCATTCAATATTACGGTACAACTGCGAAAAGTTGAATCATAATTGAACTTTACGTACCTTATTAATTCATGGCAAGTACTTACAGACCCGTTCAAGAATTAAAAGGTAATGGTCAAATGTGGTGGTAATAAGCGAGAATGCTGCTGGACCCGTCCTGACAAAGCTATTTAGAAAATATTTATGGATATGCCTTTATACCTACATACGGTGTTGAACTTGATGGCACTTTATCATTTTGCTTACTACGCAGAATCAATATTGTAAGACCTTAAAACTTTTTCACGCAATAAGGCCTTGAAAAGGCTTTGCTTTGTTTTGTTAGGATGTATGTATGTATGTTAGTTGGCTCTGTGTAGTGATAAATGCAATAAAAAAATATTAATCGACTACGTTCAAGTACTAATATATTTATTCGACTAAGAAAACCAAAAAACGATAGAAGAAATAAAAGATCGTTTGTATTTGAACAGTCGTTGTATGTTGTACTTGAACAGTGAAAAAGTTTTCTAAGTATCGACAGTATTTGTTGATATACGTACATAATGTACACAAATACAAAAGAGTTCTTTGTTCGTATAAGTAGTACCGAGCCGATAGCAATCATAGTTCAAAAGTGCCAACTTTATAAACACCTATTATGTTTTAAATTAAAAAAAAGTACAAAACAGATAATCGTCAGTAAGTTTCTCTCTCGAGTATCTCCTTCATTGCTGAAGATTGTGGTCGTGGAGTTATTGCAACCCCGTGCGAACCAGTTGCTTCCACCGGCTTCTATCCGAGGCCAGCTTAGCAATGGTGTCAAATTTGCACTTGGGATCCCTCAGCAGGCCTGCCCATCATGTTTGTGAACGGCCTCTCGTTCTCTTGGCTTCGGTTTTTGCCGTGAAAATAAGTTTTTCTAATTTCTCATTCCCACATCGCAAGTAAGAAAGTATTGACTCTACTAAAGTATCATCCGTTGAAGAATCAAAAGTTTCTTACTTAGTTCGATGGAACCCATGTTGAGCACGATGACTCAAGATGCTGGAATTGCGCTCTCATCGGTCACTGGGATAGGAACAAGCAGCGTTTTTAGACGTCCTTCTGGGTTCAACCAAGGAGAGGAGGTTAAGGACATCAAACAAGTCGCATTGGGAACCGCAAGACTCAGGCGGAACAATACCTTAGAGAATGAAACTCTATCCAGCAGTGTACGTGAACCGGTTCTGATGATGATTATATTCGAAAAGTTTTAGGCAGACAAGAAAAAAGTAATATATGTATTAATACAGGGTATATCTATCTCCATTGCTGTGTGGTGACGGCAGATTAGAATAGAGTTGTCACCGCCCCTTGCGGGCAGTATCGTCCTATGTACTAGTACTACAAGTACCACTGCGATTTACTGCGATCACCGACCCGTCTGCCCAGCGTGGTGATGATGGGAAAACACGCCGGGAGAGGCTTTTAGTACAGCAGTAGCTATAGATGATATCTATGCCTGTAGCAAATTTAACTCAAATTCCCTCTATACTTTTCGCGAGAAAGAGTAACAAATATCCACACATCCATACATCACAAACTTTTACTTTCATAATATTGAAAATAAAATATTTTTCGAACATCGATATTTAAACTCGATCCGGTCTAACTATAGCTCAGTGAGTGAACCTGATGAGTCTTCGGAGATTCACTGTGATGCACCACTCGTCACTTGCAGATCACAAAGGGTTGTGAAACTGCTTGCTTTTTTATTGTCTACTCTAGTACGTAATACATTATTAAGTAAAGGCCATAATAAAGGAAATGCAGATACAGTTTCTCACGACGCAATAAATTGGTTCAACACTACAAGGGTCAGTGGCTGCATCAACAAACCTATTTAAAATGGCAAACATTTGCTGTTAACTGGTAACTTGTTAACTGTTCACCCTTCATACAAATTGCAATACAAAGCTTTGAGCGCCTTTGTGAAAGAGCTAGTAATCTATTCTGTTAGGTTATTTAAACAAAAAATAATTAGCAATGGAAGGTTAAAAATGCTTTATTTTTTCTAACTTACGTAATATTGTAAAATATCTTTTAATTACTTCTAATAGTAAAGTTTGTTTTAAAAATCAAAATAGAAAGATATTTTCTTTATGTCGGTGTGTTTTAATTATTTTCTTAACAATAAAAAAAAAATAGAAGTAGTAGTAGTGTAGTAGTAGTAGTAGATAGAGGCATAACCTATAACACTCTACTGATGGACTAAAGGCCTCTTCCAACAGGGGTATTTGCACATAATCAGAACGCTGGTCAGACGGGTTGTTGATCGTAGCACAGAAGAAGCGGCTGCCGGTTTTCCGTTATGTTACCCTTAATCGCCTAGCACGACACCCGCGGAAAGAGAAGGTTGGTGACTGGTGACATCAGTATTCTTATCTGCCGTCACTTTTTATATTGGTTCTAAGTTTGGATTTTATTTAATACTAGCGGACCCCAGCACCATCTGTCGGGCTGATTTGTAAATTCAAACCATGCAGGGTGCCATCCAAATGCATACCAAAAAATTCATTCAAATCGGTACAGCCGTTTAGGAGAAGTTCAGTGACATACACACGCACACAAGAAATATATATAAAGATGGTCTGGTTCGGCCTTGGCTTGAGCCGTGTGTAGTAACCAATTCTTCCAATAAAGACCTAACGTCAAACGATTCAGTTTTCCGGTACGCTACCATCAGACTGCATCACTGTTTACCGTTAGGTGAGATATGAGACAAAAAATTAAAAAAATATAAAACATCTTGTTTCACCCATTTTGTATGTGCACAGAGTGACGCACTTTTTATTATTCGTTAAATTAAATAAACTATTAATTATAAGTTCCCTCTCAAAGTACGGGACCCTCGGTGCCCGAGTTAAAACGGAGTTTTTTTACCCGTTTTTTAAGTTTGGGCTCTATTTTTTATCACTAAAGTTTACGTATAGTATGTTATTTTTAATTTCATATAATCATATTACAAAAAATAACCATGAATTGATTAGACAACCCTAGTCGCACTACCACTTGTTATTTTTCTCTATTGCAAATTATATAAAAACCCCTTAAACATCTTATACCCTAGACGTTCTTTCTCCAATTTATACCTTAAGAGGTTCTTTTTATTCTTGACTCTTTGCAATATTTCATTTCATATTTTCTTCAAGTATTTTCTATTAAAATCGTACGCTCTTTGTAAATCATTTCTATTATTCTCCACCACCAGACACCACGTGACCCTTTTAGACACGTTCTTTTGATCTCGTAAGATTGTAACTGTAGGCGTTACTTCAAAACATCTTTTCAAAAAAATCCGAGCTTTTGTAAATACGAAACCTTAGCAATTTGGAGTGGCAATTTCAAATTACCCGAAATACGAAAGCAACTCATTAACCGTTTTCCATTGAATTTTCAAAAGCACCAGAATTTTGCAATTGTTCATATTTAGGGCGGAGATATGAAAAATAGAGCCTGTATTTTGTGACGTCAAAAGAGAAGTGAGAATATATACAGTAAAAATTAAGCTCAATTGCTAAGGATGACATAGCAACTGTGTATGAAAAACTTGATACTGCCCTATTGTCGGAGCGGTGAGTAGAGATTGCATTTTGGAAGATTCGTGTGTTTTGGCGTATAAAGGTAGAAGAATTTAGAAAATTGACCCGTGCGATCCGCCAGGTTTACGAGAATTAAAGCAAATTAAGCTAACTTTTTTTCCTTTATCATTGAGTTGCGCAAAGTGCCGTCTGCTTCTATTCAAGTTTCATATTATATGTTTAACCAAGTTTCAAAACAAATAAAATATATAAATATACTACGACAATATACACATCGCGATCTAGCCCCAAAGTAATCGTAGCTTGTGTTATGGATACTAAGATAGCTGATAAATATTTTTTTTAGAATATAATACACATTAATACTTATAATATACAGATAAACACCCGGCACTGTAAAACATTCACGTTCATCAAACAAACATTCTCCAGTTGTGGGAATCGAAACCACGGCCTTGGACGAAAAAGCAGAGTCGCTACCCACTGCGCCAACCGGCTATCAAAACATTCCGTAAATGCGAAAAGCACTGAAGATGGTTTATCCTATTCTGTGACTTATACTGTGCACTAATATTAGAAAAAAACTACGGGTGTTCCTTAACGATCACCGACTCATAGTATAGATTCTAAAGGTACAAGCAAGTCCGCTAGCTGGCTGTTGGCTTCCTTTCGAAAACCTAGACCGTTACTAATTGACGAACTTGACGTCGTCAATAGTCTTACTAAGGAGCGTTTTCAAATTAATATGTGAGTCGGCGTAATAATTAGCATCACATTAGTATGTGGACCTTGTTATGTTTGCCAACAGAATCGTTTAAACTAAATGGCTTCTAGCGTCCTGTTTTACCGCCATTTTGTCCAACGGTCAAAATTATTATTTTAGGAGTCGAAGAGGCATCTGGCATCGATGAAATTAGTATCTATCATAGTACTAGGTTCATCGATATCTACGCGTACCAATTCATTACAATCCTCAAACTGTTGAATTCCCACTTCTAGACAAAAGCCTTCTCTCATATGAAAGTTTAGAGTACATACTTACCACTCTGGTATAATGCAGAGTGGCGAGCTTTAAACATTCATATGACATGTTAGATAAAAAAATCAGGAATGACGATTTGCCGTGCTCTCCAGGGCCAACACTTTCGTATCTCCAGGTATACGCACTGCACGAAATAACTCTAAAATATAATTTTAACAGCGTAAGCTATATAGAGTGGATATTTGCTAGTCCATCAACGAATCAAAGGATTTTAAATTAATTTGGGACACAAATACCCTCCACGTGCGGGATTAACTGTAAAACCCCGGAAAATGTTTCAGGCACGCGCTTAAAAGCATATCTGCCATATTTTTTGGATGGAAACTATTAAGTGATTGAATAAATATTAAGTGGATTATTCATAGTTTTATTTTATTCATATCACGTTTTTAATTTATATAATGCTCTAAGTTTTACTATACGTTATGATCGTGCAAAACAAACACTGTTCTTTGACCCGTCCACGTCCTGATAATTTTACGACCTTCATTTAAACAAGGCCTTTAGGCAGATTATTTTCAAAAGTCTGTCTTATTGAACGGTGTTTCGGTTCAATTCAGTTCGTATTGAGAACTTCCAATGTAGGTACGTAGTGGGTCTCTTAATATTTCCATATAAATGTGTCGTGTGAGACTAGTTTGATGCCTGGAACTGGTTTTTGTTTATGAAATTTCCTGACTATGAACTAAAAGAATGCGGGTCCAAATACGGTTTACGTAGCGGTTATGTGTACTTAGAATAGAACATAGAGTAATTGCTCATTAAATGTAAATTATCAAATGAGTTATTGAGGGGAATTTTGTTGCCCAAGCCCTGAAATCAAAGTCAAGTCAATATCAACATTTTCATTATTCAGTTACGTAGTAGACATATTTTTGCAAATTGAATTGAAAAAAGGGAATATATATACGTTTGAACTACAAAGGCAAAAATATTTTTACAGATCTAAAAGCTCTACAATCATGAATTCTGTATTGAATTAGACTGAAGATTTAATTGGCCCTCCTTTTAGATTTGCCAGTTAAATTATTAATTTGTCTCATACCACGAGTAAATAATTTAACCAAGAAATCCATATTGTAAAATAACACCTCCACCATTAGTTTGTTTGTTTGTCATTACTTTGGGTCCAAACTAAACAACCAATCAACTTGTTTTTTTTTTTCATAATCATCATTACAACAACCGATTACCGGCCCACTACAGATGGTCTCCTACCACAATGAGAAGGGGTTAAGGCCGTAGTCCACCACGCTGGCCCAGTGCGGATTGGTGGACTCCACAAACCCTTGAGAACATTATGTCGAACTCTCAGGCATTAATGTTTCCTCGCGATGTTTTCCTTCACCGTTGAAGCAATTGATATTTGAATGACTTAAAAGGCACATAACTTAGAAAGTTAGAGGTGCGTTCTAGGATTCGAACTCGGCCCCACGAAAGTTAGGTCGAGCTCCTACCCATTGCGCTATCATCGCTTCGTTGTTATCGCGTTGTTTTTTTGCATAGAGTTAATTTGAAGGACAGAGAGTAACATGCTATCCAGGGTATTTATGCCAATTAAACAAACAAAACGTTGACAAAGAAAAAAAAGCAGTATTGCATTTCCGTTAGTGGGCTACACTTTAGTTTCCCCTTAGGGGGAACCGAGTTTGAGCTCCGGCACTTATATTAAGTTGTAAAGGCAAATCGCGAGGAATCATGCTTGTTTCCTCACCAACTTGAATTTCTCCTCAGTTTTCAAAATTCTCTTACCAGTGTGAAGTCAGCATGGTGGACTACGGCCCATGCACTTCTCATTCTGAGAAGAGACCCGTGCATAAGAGTTGATAATGATTCTGTTTAAATAGGTAAAGATTTATCTTTGAGATAGATGAAGTGTAATTTAAGAATGCTGTAAGAGACTTGGTCTGGATTCCCTATGGGCCAATCGATTCCGATACAAAATGTATTGATTTTAAATTTTAGTTTATTCATTAAATAATTAGGTCTAAGCCTGTGTCAGCAATTGGTACCTGTCAACACTACTTTTAACATGATTTTAAAGAATCATATAGATGTCAACGTATTCTTTGAGATCCACAAATTCAGAATATGTTGGTCGTGGCTGTGGCATTGAAATTTGCAAGATCGACAATTTTGTTATAAATTATCAAATTATGCAGTAAACTGTCCAAATTGAAAGCCACAAAACGCAGTTTCAAGCGTGATACAATTAAACAGAGGCCCCGCCCTAACTAACTTAATATCCGGTTACCGAGTTTATAATTACAGCTAGGTACATAAAAACAACTCTGTAATAATATTGCTTGTACCATTTAAGTGTGTTGGTATTCACATATTATAAATATATTTTTTCCCAAACCTATATATAAACTATTTACAATGAAGAATTGTACCAAGTGTAATAAAAATTCGATTATTTAAAAATATATTTCAGTGCTTTCCTCACTGACCTCTATTATACTAAATAGAGGTCAGTCAAGGTCAAGGCTTTCCTTGTATTGAAGGTGGTTCATAAATACTTTTTTTTATAAATATTTTTAATCTGTGGGCCAAGCTAATGGCATTGATGTTACGTTGAAAACCATAGCCTATAATAGAGAAGCAAATCGCAGGGCATGCAAGTAACTCGTTCCGCAAAGTTGTCGCTTTGTGTCCATCAATTTGAAGCGACGATCATAAGCAGCATGTGGCATACTTACACCAGCTATGCCCTTTAGGCAGATATAAGCATGATCGTAGAGCTGTGCCCAAACGAGCTCTGCCATGGAAAGCTCTCCTGCTACTTTGCTACTGCTGTCCGCGGATTTTTTTTTTATGAATGTTATATTTTCATGCTTATTAGTAATGATGTATACACCATCATCAGCCTGTAAATGTCTGTCCCGCTGCTAGACACATGGTTCCTCTCAAACAGAAGAGGATTGTTCAGCTGCTCCAACAATGCCTGCATTTTGGGTTGGTTGACATAATTATAAGAACCGACGGCTCTCCTTGCTATTTGAGGCACGGGGTGAGCAACGCGACAAACTCCAGTCTGGTGCAGCTAATTGCAGAAACTGAAAACCTTTTTCCTGCCCCGGAAATCAAACTTCGTGTACATGCTAACCACTAGACAAACAAGGCAGTTACAATATGTAGTGCAGTAAGCAAAATAAGTTGTAAATCACTAAAGTTAGTCGTGTCGATATCGCCGTAGTTGGTGACGCGTTGATTGTTGGCGAAAGTAGTCGCACAGGCACGGGCCCATTGTCTGCGCTGACTCACTGGCGGCGCTCGCGCTGCTATTTCTGTGATCGTGTAGGCGGCAGCGACCGTGTCGTGCGCCCATGTCTCTTCTCCTGCCTCTCAGACCGCAATGAGACAACACTAATATTGCGCATTTGTCCCATGCGAATATCGAACAAAATTACAAGCATTCACGCGTGCTTATCCATGTTTTGTTAGCGACCTCCCTCCCTGGCGCAACGGTGAACCCTGTGAATTTATGTCGGAGGTCCCGGGTTAAAATTCAAGCAGGGGCAATTTGGGTATTTATATTTTGTCTGGTCTGGTTTGATGTCGCTTAGCGATTTACTGTGCCGGTGCGATGTCGCCTGGAAACCTCGCATGGATTAGGGGTATAACTACCATACTCCCTAACAGGTTAGTGCGCTAACATCTTAGACTTGATCATCACTGACGCCCAGAAGAGATTGCAGTAGAGGGCTAATTGGAAGTGGATTTTAAAAAAACGTTTTTGTTGAGACTCTTATGTATATCTATACACTAGCCGTTTCCAGCCCGCTTCGCTGGGCGAATTGAAAAAGGAAATAAATTACATTTTATGTTTCATTTTTATTTATTTTTTTCATATTTTTATTATTCTCCTTTTTTTATTTTTGTATGAACATAAATAGGCCCCGCGGATAGAACTGTAAGCATCGATATTGTTTAGACTTAATCAAATTCCAAATTCCATCGATTTAGCCTGTATCTTTCATCCAGGTGATTTTTCTCACTAATATTTATTGTAACTTTCAATGTGCAATCATTATAACATTTCCGTGCCTTTCTTCCAAAAACTAATAATAATTGACATGAAGAAAAAAATTAGAAATCAGCATTGAAAGTTTAAGTTAAAGTCATTGCAAGTCTCATATGTGAAGTTGAAATCTGTCTAGGTTCAAGTGCGACGAATTTTCTGTTAACTAAAATTTTCTCCGTGACATCAATTTTTTATAGAAAACTAGCTGTTGCCCGCGACTTCGTCTGCGTTTGATAGTAGTATATATATATATATATATATATATGTATAACATGTGACTGTCAATTAATTATAGCCAAATAATTTGCAATAAAATAAAATTGCGACTATAATTAAAGATCTAAGTTATCCTATCTCTTAAGTTGGACCAGACTACTCACAGTGTGCCAATTTAATTTAAATACGGTTAAGTAGTTTAGGAGTCCATCGCGGACAAACATCGTGACAGGAGATTTATATATATTAAGATTAATTGTGCATGTTTTTTATGAATTCTATTGGAATAAGTAACTAAATTTCTTTTCCACATCTCATGTGCTTGGAAAATGCATTCATTTTAATCTGTTACATTTCCGCGATCCCGCAATAAAAGAATTCGTCGGTTATGTAGTCTGCAAAAGTAAAATGAATGTAAAATTCTTAGTCCGTTGATTGGATAGCTACATGTAAAGTTAAGTTTTTGAAACCTCTCAATGACTTTTTCTCCGCTGCCAAAAAGACGATTGTTGTAAGGAAATACACGAATATCCCTACATACACGAAGATCCCCACCAAATTTGGAGTCTGTAGAAGTTACAGGTTAGAAATAAAAATTTTAGATTTTAACACCCACCCCCGCAATTCCTGTCGGAAGTAGACTTTATTGAAATCCATTTTGAGATGTTCTTTATGTGAATAATAAAAGATTCCTACCATATTTAGAATTTTTAGAAGCTATATTTCGAAATTGAAATTTTTTATTGTTAACACCCACCCCCGCGAACCTTATTGGAGGTGATTCATTGTAAAATCCGCTCGAAGATCATTTTTATATTACATATAGAATACTCTCACTAAATTTGGAGTCTATAGGAGCTATCGCTTGGAAATTGAAAATTTTCATTGTTAACGCCCCCGCAATCTTCTTTGGGGTGGGATATCGTAAAATTTGTTCATAAATCATTTTTACATCACTTATAGAAAATTCCTACAAAATTTGGAGCTTGTAGGAGCTTTAGCTGGAAAATTAAAAATATTAATTGTTAATACCCACCCCCGCAACCCCCTGTGGGGTAAAATTTTCTTACATACAAAACTTTCTCCTGACAATTCTGAAGATAAAAAAAAAGCCCAATTGGTCCAGCCGTTCTCCACTACCGTGAGTAGATTCTTAGCTGAATGTAAAAAACCATAATCCGTTTAATACACTCTGTTGAAATCCATGAAAACAAAAGAATCAAGAGAAAATGCTTCTTTTGTTTTTATTAGCGGGATAAATGTTCATAAAAGTAAAACAGCAATAAAAAATGAAGGAATGTTGGAATTCAAAAAATAGATAGCCATAAACCATCTAGGAAAAATTTCGCATCGAATGGTGGTAGTTTCATGTCGATACGATCAGTGGCTTAGGCGTGATTGAGCCTCAAACGAAGACCATTTTCATTATATATATATAGATTGTCATCAAATCAAACACATCAACATTCGTAGCGATGGAAAAATCTACTACAGGAAAAAACCATTGATAAAATTGTTTATAAACTCATTCTTATGGATATAATTATGATATTTTTAAATGCTGGGAGGAAAAAAAAATCTAGAAACATTTAACATACCCTATTTAAATTCATATGTAATAAAATAATCTCACTCAGTCCAGGATGTTCAGTACCTAACCGAAATGGTGCTGAATTTTTTTGCAAGAGTCACAATGTAAATAAGTGTAGTTATAGTACTAGTAGAGCTGTTTGTGACAGAGCTTGTCCGGGAAAGTACTATCTCTATGCATATTTCTGCCCTTAAGCAGCATTGTTACACTGTGTTCCGGTCTAAAGGTTGTGGTTGCCAGTGTAAGCACAATAAGTAAGTAAGCACATTAGGCTTGGACACATGGCGGCATAGGCCACACATAGCATATGGCTATGCTTACCATCACGCGGGTCATCTGCTTGGTCGGTCAATTTTAACAATAAAAAATTAGTTATTTTCATTAGTAATATAAAACTCGTAGGCAAGTGTCAACAGATGATATAGAATGATGCTCAATGAGAACCTCTGCTGAAACACAATGTTACGTGATAATTAAAAATCATAATTATGAACTGATTGACATTATGCTTCATCATATCAACCCTTTATCGGTGCACTACAGGGCACGGGTGTCCTCCCACAATGAGCCCTGGCCCAGTGCGGATCGATAAACTCGGCACGCCTTTCAAAACATTAAGGAAAACTCTCTGAGAGTTCTCCTAACGTTCTCAAAGGCGTGTTTTCATGCAGGTTCCTTCACGATGTTTTCCTTCACGCAAGTGATATGTAACTGCGTAAAACGCACACAACTCATAAAAGTTCGAGGTTTTCATGCTGGTATTCGAACTCGACACCCCGAAAGTAAAGCCGAAGTCACTAGAGTATCACCGCTTCATATAGATATACAGACTGCTCCAATTTTATAAGTTTGCAGTAAAATATTTTGACTTAAGTCAAATCTATATTTATAAAACAAACTCGTGCCGTAGTTACACCATTTATAACATGAGAACAGATGGACCGATTTTCATTATTTTTGATTTTTTTGTTTCCTGTTAGTCCGGAATAGTATAATAAGTATTAAAATTCATTTTTTTTTAATTTAAAACCAAAACAATTATCTAGCCGTTCATTAGTAACAAAACACAACTGACAGCGTACGTCATGTTGTCTATACCTAATCGTAAAACTGTTGATGTGACCTATAGAGGGAACATTAATCCGGAGTAAGATGAGTTTTACGTATTTTACTTAATAAAGACATTGACATGTAGAATATATTAAGGCGTACTGAAATTTTGGGGGGACGCTAGTTATAAATAAAATCTCAAAAGTAACTTAAACAGATACATGTCACAAATTGGAGGTTGAGTAATGTGTGGACGCCGTTACCTTCTCACTCTCACAAGTATTTAAGTAGAACATTATACACGTATTAACGGATTCGATGGCATTTAAGGGTATCTTCAATCATTTCTATTTATGTAGTAAAAAAATTGCCCACTGCTTCTTCCCTGCATCTGCATCCACCGGTTATTTATCTGTTCATTTAGCACTTTTCCTTCATTATGGATATGCGTATATGTGTGTCTTCTTCAGCTAACCATCTCATTTGTCTTTCTCTACTTCCTTTAAAATAGACAAGGATTTGAAGTCTGCTGGTAATATGAATTTTGTCCACATAATTATATAACCATAAAATACCGTGTAATAGCACCAAGCTATTAAATTTACAATACGCATAATATCGTGACTGGAACAGCTGTAAGTTGTAACAATGAATAAAAAAGGCACGGCCTCCTGTGCACTTTTGATTTCACACAAAACCTACTTAGTAGGTAAAACCAACAGCGTGCGACGTGGCGCGGCGCGCTGTCTGTCCTATTTTACACTTGTTGGAGAGCTCAAATCGCACGGTTCACTTCACGTTCGGGGTCACAACAGTTTACTCGACTGAAAATAATTAAAGAAAACAAGTTCATTGAGGCTACAAGTCCATGCGATTCGCAACGGCGTGTGTTGTTTCGCTCAAAAAAAAAACTTATTTTATTTTATTGTTTATTATTAAGAGCTTCTAAAATACCTGTGATATCTTTTTACAATTTTTTATACTAATATCTATTATAAAACCGTTGTTTTTTGTCACTCTGTTCATCCTTTACGCCCTAACGTAGCAACCAATAAACTTGATTTTGGCATAGAGTTAATTGAAAGGACTGAGAGTAACATAGGGTTCCTTTTATCCCGTAAAACCTAACCGATGCCGTAAAAACCGTAACAAACGCGGACGAAGAACGCAGGCAAGTAGCAAAACTACAAATTCATAAATTCTACATAAAAAATGAAAAGTCTGTGTTTTTTACGCAGATAAGCTTTTAAAATAAAAATATATTTGATTTTTCTTTCCATCTTTTTTTGCCAATAATCTATCGTCTAGTTTCACCTCCTTTGCGGGTCTTACTTTATGTAAAGAGAATTGTGGTGTTTAAACTACATTGACGAGAACATGAGCCGGTAACAGGTTTTAGTTCCATAGTTTATGGTTCCTTTTTCTTTACAATGCTTCAAGTTCTTCAAAGGTAGTTTTATACCGCCGAAAACGAAGCTAATGTAAACGGTCAAAAGTTTGCTTACTTTAACTAGTGTAACGGTAAAAATGAGTCTTTTTGAAACCCTAAACTAAATGGAACTCCACTTCAGAGCTTGCAATAAGTTTGGTAACTACTTTCTAGCTATCGTATAATTTTTGCCTACATTGTATTTCCTGAATTGTTTTGTTGTCTGTCGTTCCGGAAGCAGGTCGCCATCGTTATACAAAATATTTTTAATTAATTAAGGGGATGTAATTAAAACCTTAATTGAATGTAAGGTGACATAAGTGCTGGCGTATTGTTGCGCAAACAATCTGCATGCAGCAATTAAGCTGTAGTACTATTATCTATTCTGTCACGTAGAATTCACGCTATCATAGCAAGGCCTCGTCCGTTTTTTTAAATTAATTACTAAGGTCAAGGTTTGTTTGTGTTTTAAAACTTGTTCATGTGTAATGTAAATTCAGAAGAAGAAAATATCCTTACTAATATATAAATAAATTCGAAAGTGGGTTTGCTTGTTTTTACTCTACGCCCCAACTAAGAAACCAATCGACTTGATTTATTTGAAAAGACGACGTAGAGCAACATAGGCTTTTCCCCATTATCCCAGGAAAATAAACGTTTCCCTCGGAATATGTATTAAAACCGTGAAAAAACTAAGCTTAGCTAGTAATGAATATATATAATCCCTGGAGCTACAAGTCAGATTGGGAAAAAATCTTTCATTTTACTAATATAAAATATTACATCCTTTGTTTACGCTAACTAAGTAATCAGACAATTTTTTTTTTGGCATACAGTTAGTTGCAAGGACGGACAGTAACAGGCTATTTTTATATATAATTACAGGCTGATTTTTAGAAAAACGTGATAAAGACACGGAGGACAGGTAGTTATTTTTCGCCATATTAATATTATAATTGCGAAAGTGCGTTTGTTTTTTGTTTGTTAGTCCTTCCATTACGCCCGAACTAAGGAGCCAATTAACTGGATTTTCGGCATAGAGTTAGTTGAAAGGGCGGAAAGTAACATTAAATTATAACGGCTACTATTTGTCTCAGGATAACAAATGGTTCCCATGGGATTTAAAAAAAACCGAAATAAACGCGAACGTAGAACGGAGGCGAAAGCTAGTATTGAAGATACCTTTGCACTATTATGCATATTCTTACTTAAAATAAGATATTCCGTCTCCTTTATTGTGATTTTTAGCACTTTGCGTTTGTGGTTAGCGAACTAATAAAATAAGCTCCCAATTCTTGAATTCTCATTTTTTTATTTGAAGCCTATTTTACGGATATTTTTTAAAAACTGTCAGTACATTTAGAGCTCTTAATACATCAATGATCAAAAATTAATATGCAAAAAAATCTGTTTTTAATTATGATATCTTGAACATGTTTCTTTTCTAAAGCGAAGCAGGCTGCAGGCTCGCAGATTCACTAAATGTCCGATAGACACATTCCGGCCTTTGGACGGTAAACCATCATCACCACCATTCAACCCATTAACAGCCCACTACAGGTCTCGTCTTAGATTGAGACGAGCCTTTTAGGTCCCTTTTGGTAGGAACAAGAAGAAACAAAAGTTTAATTGAAATGAGTTGAATTATTTTTATTCCTACCTGTTCATACGTGGCTCTTTCATAGGTAGATACTTGACGAAATAATATAATGAATATCGCAAAAACTTTCACATTGTTAATTACAATGATTGATGTGTATAAACTAATATGACAAATATGTTCTAATATCAAGCCTCGGAGGGTATTAAATAGTCATTTAATCTTGGTTATTATAATTGGCGCAAAGTAATTACATTTTGCTTTGAGTATAGAAGTTAGAACTCATCTCAGTCATCTCTGCAACTTCGTCTGGGTAGCGTCTGGATTTACTAAGTGGTCCGTTTAATTGGAACATTCTATTTATTATGCTTGTAACATCTGTTACTGTATCTTAGTACATTCGATATAATTTATAAGAGGTTATACATAAGGTCATATAATATATAAGCATATAGAGGTAATAACCGTAACCTATACCTAAAAACCAACCATTCGATCTTTTAATGCTAGTGTAAACCGCGAGATCAAGCGCGAGAAAGTTCTTGGTCCATATCTTATATCTTCTTAAGTCCAATATTTAAGGGGCGCAAATTTATATAAGAAGTACCATTTAGTCAGCGCGCGTGGATACAGCAGTTCATTATCTGGTTCTAATCTGGGCGAACAACGTCCACGTCTCAACAGAAAACAATTGTTTGTGCGAGAATCACTTAGTAATGCTTCGGTTCCGCATTACTTTCTTCAGATTTTCAGTTAATGTTTGGTATCACGTTTATTAATTTTTTTTTCTTTGTGCTCGTGAAATATAACGTGAATTCAACCGTTTTCGAAGGTAGCGAAGCACATTCCAAAATGAAAACCTGTTGCATTTCGCAACGGGAAACGTTTCCTTTTGAAGTTATTTTTTATTGTTGCAAAGTAGGTACTTTGGGAGAGGGCTTTTGAAAAGTAATACTAAGCAAATTGAAAATTTATCGGTAGGTATAGTTACTACAACATAACGTAATTTTAAGAAAAACCGCAGGGGTAAGAAACTTGGGATTTGGACACTAGGTTTCTGTTATCACGTAACCGCGCACTAAGTATTTCTGAAGATACGATCTACAGAAGTTATGCCAGAGTTAGTTTTCGTAGAAAATGGCTATCCAAATGCACAACGCTACACCATGAAACTCTTTATTCCTCATGCACAACCAGCCTTAGCTGTTACAGGAAGCGCTGCTGTGTTTATGGACCACAATTAATGAATGAATTAATACACTTTTATTGTACACCACACAGAAAATTCACAAAATAAAATATAATAGAGCGTTAGCGAAGGTACAATTTGACGATTTGTACAATTTTAATTTGAAGGTACAATGTTTGAGCGCATCATGCGCGCGACGTATATGCTTGCTTAAGTGGACTTGGCATCCGCCGTTTAGATTGGCCAGCACGAAGTACCGACCTCAATCCCATTGAGTATATATTGTACTATTCATAAAAATATTCATCCGTCATCTTAGTACCGATAACACAAGCTACGCTTGCTTTGGGGCTAGATGGCGATGTGTGTATTGTCGTAGTGTATTTCTTATATTTATTTACTAATTCAGTACACGGCCTCATTTGGGGAGTTTATACTTACGTAACCGCCTAAATGCTAAAATATTTTGGGTGACCTTACTCTGGTGAGGATCTTGGACGCTGCGGCCCGCAAGACAACTGTTTTGTTTTGGGCTTCATGAAATTCGTTTTGGATTTAATTGTGACCTGAGCCCCCACTTGGTATGTTAAAGGCTTAAGCTCAAAAGTGTTTGTGGACCGTTATCTATATTGTAGAACGGTATCTTCTGGGGATTTTTTTTTGCGTATATGCTTGAACACTACGACCTAGGAATAGGGTTTTGTCCAAGTCTAAAGGCGATCCGTTGAGCAAGTTTCAGCACTCGGGTCCTAACTAATAGGATACCCAAGCGCCAAGCGCATATAGACACCCTCACGCAACTTGCGTCATCAGATAGTTTTTGTACCTGACATCCGGATGATGTACAAGCAATCTATGATGCATCAAGATGATCGCATTACCAACTACTTGTGTCTTGAGCATCCTTACTATCTCATGCAGATTTATGAGTAGACCATCACCGCTAACGGTTTATCATATATCACAATTAGGAATTCGTTGAAGTTAGCTAGTCGCGAATGAAGCCGTATTAGTCTTCTGTACATTTACATGGATAACATTTGTAGAAGAGCTTCTCTTTGCTTCTAAGTTTGATGAAGCTCTAATTTTGAGTATGAGTGGATTGCGATTTTAGTTTCATGTATTTAGGAACATAAAGTAGGCCATCTGTGTGCATAAATATCATTTTGTTCACGGAAAACCAAGGATGCTTTGAACATGCATCAGTTAATTTGAAGTATAGTATCGGTACTAGTCAGGTCAGAATGAGATATTACAACCGAGTTTTTAAAATACCATTAACGGTATAAGTATGTACTAGTAAAATAAACATACAAGCAAGCTCTGTTTGCATATCCATTAACCTCTTTAATACCCGACTACTGGCAACTTGTGTTGTGTCTTTTTAAATCTACTTAAATACGTGAAGTTAATTCTGTATTAGTAGAGTTTTGTGGGGCAGGACTCGTCAGGAGAAGTAATATCGGAATTACTATTTCTACCTTCAAACAGCATTTCTTTTTTCCAGTCTGAAGGGTGTAGTTGCCGATTTAATTATAGCCATATTACATGAGGCTTAAGACCTACTTCTCAGATACTGATACAGAGCGGCACTATGTACGCGGTGTTTCTTGCATACTCTGTGAAGTGTTGCTCCGGTTACCATGAGGTGGTTACTGGTTCCGTCAATTAAATACATATAAAAGAAAACAAGATATTTAAACGGAAGTTCTTAAAATTTTTCAATAAGGTCTTACACATAATCACTCACTTATTTCCTGACATACATTTGCTACACACCTTTCATACATACATATATATAACACCACTGTCCATTACGCTACGTACTATTATTTATTTAGCCGTATGGCATTTTCTACGAATAAGCGGTTTAAATTATTGATATTATGTACAAATTTATAAGTTACAAGACAATGGGCAGTGCTGGATTACGGGCTCCATCGTCTGATCTTCTTCGCCACAGGCAGATGTAGCAGATGGTTTCCTACCCCACTTATGCAAAATATAGTTGCAGCGTTCATGCTGTCTTCGACGGTTCAGTCGACACCACAGGTTACGAGGCAGATACGGCAGAGGCAGTGGCGACTCTTGGGTTTCATTGTGGGATCGAAGAGATCTACTGTCGGTCCCCGGGTAGCCTTCCATTCTTCTCTTCAGCAATTTTCTAGTCTTGCCTTATTTCATGAGCCTCGGAATAAACGGGACGACGAGATTTTAGTCGATTTGGTGGTGGGTTGTTAAAAGATTTGTTGACATGAAGCTGAGGATTTGAGCAAATCTTTTCGGCTACCCTTCGCAAAGCCTGTTTTCTGCGTAAGTGTGGCGGTGCTATGTGAGACAACACAGGTAACCAGTGACCAGGCGTTGACTTAACAGTTCCTGAGATGCAGCGCGTAGCGTCATTAATCTTTGCATACATTCATACATTTTTTTCATTATGCATATTAGCACTATTTAGTCACACAGGAGCGCAATATTCTGCATCGGAAAAAGCGGATGGCTGTCTGCGGATGTCCGCAAGCAGTCTGCGGATGCTCCTCAAGTTGTCCCAGAAAGCTTTTGCGCAATGCTATTCCACGACACGACCTTCATGGATAGTTTCTTCAAGTGTTCTTTGTATCTGTCAAAAGTTACTCCAAGGTACTTCGGAAATGCATTGAACCAAAGTCTTTCACTGTCAAACAAAACATTTCGTTATAACCAGTTAACTGGTTGTTGAGGTGAAAGCAACAAAGCTCGGTATTACTCGCGCTGGGAATAAGCCGCCAGGATTGAAAGTAGTTCGCAAGAGTCTTCAAATCATTAGTTTTCTCCAGAGCTAAAATCTTTACTTCGGGCCACCAATGAGATGTCACCAGCATATATAAACATAGTCGCTGTTGTAAGAAGTAAGTCATTAATATAAAGGTTAAAGTGAGTTGGAAACAACACGGATCCCTGTGGTAGGCAATTTTAGTAGTTTTTCTTTCTATTTTTACAGTTTCCCAGGAAAACTTCAAATTCTCACTCACCTAGCATGGTGGAGATGAGGTTGCAAAATACTGTGTCGTATGCTGCCGTTAGGTCTATGAAAACAACGGTGGATTTCATCTGTTTCTGGAAACCTGTTTCAATATGGGACAGTAGGGCAAGCACCTGGTTGGTGCAGCTGAGGCCACTTCTAAATCTAGCCTGCTCAGCAGGAAAGACTGCCTCCATATATAATGAGATTCTTATGAATAACAGGCGTTGTAGAAGCTTAAAGGTACAACTAAGGAGGGTGATTGGACGGTAGCTTTCAGCTAGGTCTTCCGTTTTTCCCGCTTTAAATACAGCAACTACTTTTACGAGTTTAAATTCTCTGGGTAGCCTGCTCTCCACTAAGATATTCGAGAAAAACACGGATAACCAGCTGACGCTGCAAGGCCCCATATGGCTTAGGAACTCATTAAAAATGTTATCTGGCCCAGCAGGTTTGTACATTTCAAGAGATTAATAGCCTCCAAGGTCTCAAAGATGGTGAATGGCCTAGACAACTCCAGGTTTCCCACAGTGTTTTGCTTCAAAGTTTTCAATTAACAATTGGATTGTTTTACAATTACACATAGGTACTTGTGATGTAAAATGTAACTTATTCACTATAATCTATAATCTGAATAGCTTCTTAAGTTTTTACATATTTGTAGTTGCTATGGGTACTATATGTAGGTAAATTAAATTTATAAAGAAATGAATTTATTATTAATGTTCTTACTGCCTCGGTAACTTCCGTCGCTTACCGTCTTGCTAACCAACCCTCTAGCCAATAGTCCATAAACTCTGTCACTAACTATCTTGCAGCTTTAACTCACTAGTGAAACCCGTTTAACTAATTTCCAATACATTCTGATATTCCATCCAACAATAATTGCAATGCAATCTAGTGTATCATTATGACCACTGAGACTCTGGAAGGCCTGCACACCTCGGTTATATCATTAAACAAACTTCATAACCTTGAAAATGTACTTTTTACGTGACTTAAGGATCGCCCGGGTAAGTAGACAACAATTAATTAACCTTATCCTCAACGATTCTGATTACACTTCACATTGTAAATGCAAATTCAGTTATATAGATGTTTCATTTTTATGGCGCCTATGACGGCTGATTTTATCAGTCCAAGTTTCCTAGGCTTAACTATATTGGAAGTATTGTGACGTCACAACTCACCATGCATCCAAAATAGTTGGTAAATGACAGATAGGAAAATAAAATTAAGATAAAATAAAAAAAAAAGATGTCTTATTAATGGTAGCTCAAGGTGGAGCTTTCAACAATTTAAACAGCTCTTTTGGTCAACCATTTGTATAGTAAGCGTTTTTTTTGATTTTCCACTCTTTGACAGCGGTTTCGCCGATTTTAATGTAGGCTGATGATGATTTTTTGGCTGCATTCTATATACATATGTCAGATAAATGTTTCAAGTTTGGTATGATATGATCGTTGTGTTCCTCAATGTGTTCGTTACACCACAGAATTGTAGTTTAAATAATTCACAAGAAAATGATAAAATTAAATTAAAATCAATTTTATTCGGTTATGGGATTATATCTGCAAATAAGCTTATAAATTGAAAACAAGATGAAAGAAACCTTTCATAAACAAGTTCTCCAATCCTGTATTCATCATAACTTTCCATGAAATAGAAGCTTTAATTTCTACACAAATCTTAAGTCGGGCTCCGTAAAAGCAGATAGTAGGCAATAGAAGTTTCAAACTCTGATTTAATACAACGATCTAGTATTAAACGTAGTATGTCAGTCGAGTAAGGTAACATGCAAACATTGGCGGTGGCATTCACCACATAATAAATACCACCGACTAAGCTTTTTTGTTAAATGTAAGATCTTTGCTATTAAATTAGTGTTAAAAACATTTATATATTTCTATCATTTCGATGTTTACGCAGCGGTAAACAGCTTCGGGGAGATAACATCTCCCTGTCGCACTCCTAGCTGCAATTGGATCGGCCTTGTAGTCTTGTCCTGTAAACGGACTGACATTGTGGCGTTTTCGAACAAGCACTTAATCACCTGGATGCAGGATCTCAGCAGATACCTTAGCAAAGCCCAGGTTTCCACCGAATCAAAGGCTTTCTCATAGTCCACAAACGCTAAGCAAAGTGGCCGGTTATTTGAAAGAAAGCAAATTGTCTTTATTACCACACATTTGTGTAAAATGTTACATTTGTGTCATATTTGTTAAAGTAAAAGTGTGTCCCAACGGAGCTGGCTAAGTATAGCAGCATACTAAGAAGCGCAGCACTAGTTTTCAGCCAGTCCGCTTATCTTCGTCGTCACTTTATCCTCGCGATTAGACAATCACAAAACAATCAAAAAAGGGACAATAACATAGAATATAAGACATAAACAAACACGATATTTTTTACATTTACAAACCTAATTACCTATGAAGGACATCATTAAAACAAAATGCAACAAATCTAAGTAAGAGGTAAATAATAAAAATAAAACCACAATCAAAAGAATTAAAAAAAATGGCTACTATTATATATACAAAATGAAAAATTATCAAACTAATAAACATGAAAAACTAAAATCTCAAATCAAATGTAATGTGAGTGTATTTAGTGTACATAAAGGAAAAAAATATATAAAAAAGTACTAAAAGATGTGAAAAGTAATAATATTTTTTATTTTATTTACACCACTAGTAAATAAAATAAAAATTGAGATTTTATGTACAATAATTTGGAGTATTTTTTAATTCTATTTGTAGACGTTATACTCTTGGGTCTTCTGTATAACTTGCCGCAGCTTATGTATGTGGTCTATGGTACTAAAGCCCATTTGGAAACCGGCTTGTTCTGGAGGCTGGAATTCGTCGAACCTATTAGCGAGACGATTTGTGATGACTCTTAAGAACAACTTATACATATGGCTCAGCAGCGAGATGGGTCTGTACTTCTTCAGCAAGGTATTGTCACCTTTTTTGAAGAAAGGAACCACCAAGCTTCTGTGCCATGCCTCTGGCGTTGAGCCTTGGTGGATGGCGGAATTGAACAATCGCTGAAGGAAGTCTGCTGGGATTCCGTCATCACCTGGTGTCTTGCTGTTATTGAGTTGGGTGTTTGGGAGCCATACTTATCTTGTGGTCAGTTTGGCTCTAGGGTCTTTCGCCAAATCTTCAACAGGTTTTTGCGTTGAGGTGCATAACTGTCCATAACATTTCTCAACCTCACTCAAGATTCCAGGTTTAGAGGAAATGAGAGTACCACTAGCGGTCTTCAGTCGTGTTAACAGGCTCTGTCCGATATACAGATCTCTCGCGAACACCTTCAAGCCTTTGTTGTGCTCATTGGCAACAATCTTCTTCATGAGCCCGTGTGTATATTTTAGTGGTATACAATGATATTTTTTTTGTTCTATGTGTACGGTGGGTTTTTAGAACTTGGACCCAACAATATGGACAGTTTCCACAAGCCTGTTGTTTAAATCGTCTACAAAATCGCAGTCTAGGCAATCGAACTGGTTTTCAAGTTCCAGTTGAAAGCTCTCGGGGTTTTGGATGTGTGAGTAGGCCGGAGCTTACCAGTCAGACCCATTCCAGCTTTACTTTGATATTCAATGTGCCTCTAACCATTCGGTGATTGCTCCCGGTTTTCACCCTGTTAATCACAAATACATCATTGTATATATGCCGTTTGGTCGATATGATAAAGTCGATCTCATTTCTCGTCGAACCATCGGGGCTAAACCAGGTCCATTTCCTGTGTGGCCGCTTTTCGAAGAAGGAGTTAATCGTAAAGAGGGCCCCATTCTCCATAAAATCGGCCAGCATTTTGCCCCGTTTTGTCCGTTGCCCATATCCAAATCGCCGCACTCTTAGCTTTGCATCGCTTCGCTTGCCCAGCCTTGAGTTGAAATCCCCATTCACAACACTGTAAGTAAGTTTTCGAGGCATGTATGGCTTTCGAAATATCCTCATACATTGTCTTTACTTCCTCGTCGGAGTGGGTCGTAGTGGGTGCGTAGACGTGTATAACCTTCAGCGAATACCGTTTGGTGATTCTGAGTATAAGGTACGCTACTCTACTCGGCACACTTTAGTCTCGAACTATGTTGTTGACGCGGGATTTGCTGACGATAAATCCGACACAACGTTTGGACTGTTGGCTCCCGGTATTAAAACAAGTTGGCGGATTTCAAGATTACTGAGTCCTCGCCCTCTCTTCGGACTTCAGATAATCCTATGATATCCTAACGCAACTTGCTCACTGCTTCTTCCAGCTCGATCATCTTTTCATCGGTCCTCAAAGAGCATGCGTTGTACGTTGCCAGGTCCAGTCGTCGGATTTGGCAGCGGAATCTTTTCCGGAGATTCTTGACGTCCTCTGCCCCGCCGTTACCATAACCGCTGCCAGAGTCAGGAATAGCAGGGCTGCCGGGGACTTGGGGCTGTGATTTTTTTTGTACTGACCATAAAAGTTTTGCCAATAATCACCACGCTTGGCATGCGGGTTGGTGATCGCAGTGCTGAATTCTCCTTGCCTTGTGCAAGTATTTGTGTTTATATGTTTAAGAAATATATTTACATATCAGTTATTAACCCAGTCTCAAGGGGCGCTCTTCAGCTTTCTAATTATCAGTTAATAATAATTAGAAAGCTGAAGATTTTTGTATGTTTGCATGATTCAATCTAACCGTCATATTGTAAAAATATTTCCTTTAGGTAGCACATTTACCTGAGGCAGATTGCATATTTACCTGTTGCTTTGCGCGGCAAGGCTTCGAAGAATATGCGGCAGCGTTAAAAATTGCGACCAGCGAACGACCAATAGCAAGATCACCCGTTCGTAGAAGTCTTGTTATTGGTCGCACGCAGGACGCAAATTCGAATGCCGCTTAGAACGCAGGTGAGATGCCGCAGTGTGCTTAAGCGTTTGGTTGACGCGGGGGTACAACCAGTATTTAGGTATTATAGCCTCAAATTCGTAGACCTTCCTGGCGCTGTAGTGAGCGGGAGCAGGAGCAACTTGCGATGTTTTAATTCAGAATTTTCTCTGGTCGTTTGGTGTGGCATAGAAGCCGATTAATGGTATGGCAGTTATAAGCCATATCTCCAACAGGTTATCCCCTTAATATTTTAGGCTGTATAATAACTCATTATCAGGTAAAATGGCAGTCAAGGGTATAGTTAAAAAAAATATAGGTACATTAAGTTGCTGGGATGTGCTTGAGTATAAGATTCGTATTACGTGTACACAGTACACACTGGTTTCTGAGGCATCTACATTTGGCGGCGAGAGATACGGACGCCGGAAGGGCATTCCATAACCCTAAATGGCACCGTGAATCATAAAGCGATATCGATTTTAATGACATCTAGGTGTTGTGACGAGAAATGTTACTCGGCTCTTAAACGAGGCTTAAATTGAGGCTTAAATTGAGTTACCGCCCACCAATGAATGCATCAATTTTCTAATTTTGTATACTACTTCAAAGGACATACCTGCACACCTACCCCACCAACTCGCTTTTATTCTGTTCAACTCCCTCGGTAACTGCGATCCGATTGTTGCTTACCTCCCTAATAGTATCTATCTATACTAATATTTAAAAAGAGTATTAGTTTGTTTATTTTTTTTGTTACCTATGTTCAGTTCAATCACTCACCATCAAAATGGTAGCATACTTTACTAACGTAGTTGTTCCGTAATAATGCGGTATGGAACCTACAAAAGATACCTGAGTGTATAAGTGTGTCCATTTATGCGGGCGCCGCGCCTGTACCACATAACATAATACCTGCCTACTAAAAAGTAGTTAGGCCTACGCACCCACATACATTGTGGGTATTGAGTCCTTGTTAATTCCAACGCCTAAGTAATGCCTATGTTATAGCATTTTGCATGAGTGTCAGTTAATTCAACTGTTTGCTTTCTGCATTCTAATGAACTATCATTAAGTATTGAAAGCTAAGTAAATGAACATCACAGTTCGTGAATGGTGTGTCAGTAAATCATTGATGGTGATGAAGTTTAAGCGTTGACAAGGTTAGCTTATGTCGGCGGATTGTTGTCCCGACTCGGCATCGGGATCGGGCGGGAACCGAGACTCCAGGAGCGCAGGCGCGAGGCGGTCGGCGTTAGGACCATGCCTCGCCACTCGGCAGCAGGCATACGCGCGGGACGCGACGACGGGTGAGGGCGTCGGGCGCGCGGTCGATGAGCCCGGTGCAGAGGGCAGCATGGAGCCGCGGGGTGCGGGGGGCGCCCTCGGCCCCGTCCCGCGTCCTCTACGTCGCCCCGTTTGCTTGCGCATACTGTAGACTGATCGCGCCGCGCGCTCACTAATGCGTCATACCGCGTCCTGAGTTAACGCCTAACCGTACCGCCGCGGCCGCACTTCGCGCGCGCCATGTGAAATTTCTGTGTTAACTTGAATCATGACTTTCTTGACTTGAGCGCATTATATTCGAGTTCGTGCGACCGGCGTGTTCTTTCGCGATGAGAATTGGGACATGATTGACAGTGTGAACGAAGCCGGTGGCTGGGGGCGGAGTGGTCGGCGCACGTGGTCGCCGAGAGTTCGGGTAAGTTTTGAGTTAGCTTATTTGAAGTGCGACGGCGTGCTGCGGGCGCGTTATTTTAGCTCTTACGGGCGCGCAGCGGGCCCGGCGCCGTCCGCCCGGAATGCGGCCTCCGCCCCGCCGCGCGCTGCCGGCGCCGAGCGCGCCGCGCGTAGCGTAATAAATAAAGGCGGGGCACTGCTGCGTGCGCGCGCACACTCCCGCGCCCTCCTCGCCCTCAGGTCATTGACTCTGCTCCACCGCCGCCGACCACGCCGATCGCCGAAGACAACAGCTCTCGGAAGCGGCTCCACCACGCACTTGGCCTCGGCACGGTTCGACAGCGGCTCGGTATTTCCAATGTCAATGCCGTTAGATAAAAAGATACGCGTCGCCGCAGCGGAAATGCTTCACCCCGCGTGCGTGAGACATCTCGATGACGACACCGATCAGTTAAGTACTTTTATACTACAGAGAGTTTATTGACCCCGGCGCTCACACCTGGCAGTGACGAGACGAGGCCCTTCCACGATTGTGTAGCGATCTTTTTACAGGACCGGTTTGACAGCGTGTAATAATCGCAATTATTGACCTGACCCTAGTCACTGCATCAAATGTCCCCATAATCATACAAAGGTAAATCCTAGTCTTAATATTACTTTCTTCTAGAATTGGTTACACTGGCGTCTCTTTTGCGGGAGGCAGGTAAATAGGTAATTACTAAACTACGCATGCTATTTATTCCAAAACAAAAGTGCACGGCGACCACATTCTGTTTCAGAAAAACGAATCGACCTACAAATCTACCCATACAAATAGTTACTACAAGAGCCGGCAAATTCCGTTATATTTTATAATACGCACAGCCCGCTTCATGAAACTAAAAATAAAGCTTAAACTTCCCGGTTGAATGGCGTCGTTCGGCGCGACGAGCGCGGGGTCTCGGGGAGTGGCAGGCAGCCATTGCCCTCGCCCGGTTTGTTTACAACTCTGAACTCGGGTCGGGAAGCGCGGCCGCGACTGGGCCCTACGCGCCCTGCACACGGTTCACTATCGCGCACCCGCAGTGACAGAGGCGAGCGTGCCCTGCGCTCGCGCCATCTGCGCGCATTATTAAAATAAACTGCCACCGACAGATAGAATCGCTGCATAAAAACTAGCGGCCCGACCGCCAGGTGCGGTGCGACCCTCGGTTTAAAGATGCGCCTAGTCCTAGGTCAGTTATTGCCAAGACAAAATGCAGTCGGAGACTCCGCGATTCGTGCCAACGACCAGTCCGCGTTGAGCGGATACTTGAATTAGAGAGTAGTGACACTGCCGTTATTATATTGACATGTACCTACCTACTGATATGTAATTGAAAAATTAAACAAAATAACGCTGTGACTTAAAAGTTGTCAAATCAATCAATTCCACAAAACGAGAAAATTCTGGACAATTTACCGTGATATTATAATAATATATAATAATTGCGAGAATAGTTCAAATTGCCGAAATGCGCTGATAATTTGCCAGATTCTTTATTTAAAACGGAATTCTGTCATTCTGATTAATGATTAACCATTACAAGGTACGCTATCATAATGATTGCTTAAGATTTCTCACACCTGTGGGAAATAGGAGATCAAGTTATTCATCCCATCTTGAACAAATACAGGCGACACAACATACTTACAGGGCGTAGGCCGTAGCCACATTGCTGGCGTTTTATCTACCGCCGCGCCGCGTCGTCGGGTGGAGGGGTGTCAGTTAGGGCAACAAGTTGCGGGTGGGTAAAAAATTGCGCGCGCATCTTGGGGCGAGCCAAGAGGCATCATTCTATCTCTTTCTAAAGATAAAGTGAAAACCATGCTGCGACTTTTGCTATTTTTATCTACGTAATTTACAGGTAAGTTGGGAGCAGAATGAAACACTAAATTCTACCGCGGAGAGACGCTATTTAAAACGTTGGCTTGAGTACATTTTACATAAACATAAACTAGTAACAAAATTACGTAAATTAATAAAATAAACAAATAAAACAGGTATTTAATCCTTTTTAAAGCTTAGTAGTACAAGTCTCAATTACGATTGAATTATTAAAAATAAACTGAAATCAAAAAATAAGTTTCATTTGAGTTAACTGTTTTTGAGCATAAAGTTAAACAAAGCAGCTTCTCAAATGAGGAGAAGAAGTAAAATAGAAAACGATATATGGAAAAAATTTCAAAAAAAGTCCCAAAGGAACATTGACATAAATTATGTGATAAGTCCTATTTCACTAATCGACAATAGAACGTTTAACTAGTTTCAATTTACCGTTACCAGACGTTACCGTTGATATCACTATTTATAACACGACGACGTACGTTCGTCTTATTTTTACATAAGTACGAGCGGTTTGTTGCTAAAATTATAGACTTCCATTTCTTAATTCATGGAACTTCAAAAACCGAGGCGTAATACTAAAAAAATTAAAATGACAACATGAAGCTATTAATATTAAATAATAAATAATAAAAATCCTTTATTGCCATTCACTATTGTTAATACAAGATTTTTAACTAAATGTTTATCCATTAACATTAAAAATAAGTCAAATGGCCGCAAACTCAGCCTGATGCTGTGCATTAGCAACAATGCTCAGCGCTGATTTTCAGTCTGCTCCAGTATCAGACTGAGCAAAAAACCGCGTCGCCAGTTGCGTTATTACTATAACTAGAGTTAATTTTAATAAAAAATTAAAATAAAATAAAATGAAATAAATTGTAAAAAAGAACAAATAAAACTAACACAAACAGTACATATAACTATAATGTTCCCAAAGATTGCAACCGGTTCATAAAAAACGAAAGTTATGCCAAGTGTTATACATTCTACAAAAAAAACTTTAGTGACAAACTGAGAACCTTCTCTCTCCTGAGCGAGAACATTCAATACCGTGAAAAGAGATAGCAAAGTACTTTTGACTTCTAAAATCACATTCCCGAATAATACAATTAAACACCGAGTCTCCGCAGAATACTCGGTTCCGTGGTTAATAAGGGGAGTTACACGTTACTTAGTCATAAATTTATACTACAATACTGGTGTCCACCTGATCATGACCTATGCAAGAGTTGCCGTCGCGCATCGTCTTTCCTGCGCATTTAAGAGATAATAAAATATCCAAAACCGCTGCATGCGTACCGCAACGAACTGTTTTTGGTTCATGCACAATACCATTCTTCAGACCTCTAGTCACAAGCTCCCCACGGTCCCTCAGCATTTTAAAGGGAGGTCCCCATTTTCTTACGTCGTCAGTCCACTGCTTTGGAGGTGTAGATACTAAAGTCCCATCTCCTTGTTATCCCAATCGTTGCCCAAACCGAGGTTTAGCTTACTCGCCAATCCACTCGCTTTCAAGGACCTCTGGTGGTTTTATGCCTTCGTAGTCCAAGTCGTTATAAACGCAACAGTACTTGAGGATTTCCCTGGTATATCTTCGGAGCCTAAGGATCAACACAAAAGCAATGGCGTGCATCAACTCAATGTGGTTTTACATAGTAAACTTAGCGGCACTACGTGTAACGCGACGCTCAATGATTTTAGAACAAATGGGCAACGGTAATTTAAAAACGAAACTACTGGCTACGTGTAACTATAACCTAAAAAGATTACAGCAATAATTGCTTGAAGCTAACTATTCTTGAGAAAAACAAAATGTAGGTTATTCAAGTGGAACGGACTTCCTTCTGTGTTTGTTTCTAGAACTAGAACATAACTGTATAAATATAAAAAGCTTAAGGTTTTCTCATAAAAGTACTTACCTGCTAAATGAAGTATTGGAGTTAATTCAATTGAAGTTAATTTAATATTGAATATTCGCAGTATAAAGTGGTTAGCGAAATGTTAAATATTTGGGTCAAAAGTTTTAATTTATTAGTGGTTTGAATAATGTTGCTTATTTTTTTTGGATTAAATATTATTAGGGTTAGTAGTCATTACCTTGAATAGAAAAGAAGTTCTGGAATGTTTCGTTACAATTTCGCATTGAAAAAGAGGTTTAATTTGGTGATCATTTCTTATTTTTGGCAGTAAAGTATTTTTTCACGTTAACTTTTAGGCAATATGAAACGCGTAGGCTTTTACCACTCCACTCTAAACTTATATCAATGGTCAGCATACCTACTTAAAAATTTGCAAGCAGAAATATTGCAGAAATGCAATTTTAGTAATCGGCCAATAGATGCAATTTAGTAATCGCGTAAAGAAAAAAAATATGTAATTTAATGTATAACAGCTGATGCAGGCGCTAAATCTGCATAGTAAAATTATAACGATAGGTATAAGTATTAGAACGTGCGTGGCATGTCATTGGTATTTTTTTTCTCCTAACAGTATAAAACTTTCGCTTGCGTTACATATAAAACAAATAAGTATGACTCTACCTTTTGATACAACGTTGCCGTTTATCACAGATAAAGGTATATACATAGAAAAAAGCAGTGTAACTATCCTAATGGGTGTCCTACAAGACATAATTGTGGACCCTTAATATTTGCCAAGTGTGTCAGTTACCAATTTGGCAGATAGCCAGTATCCTACCTTAATTTTGTATACCGATGAATATAAAGGTATTTTATTCGATAATAATACTGTTTTGTAACGTATTGGACTCTCAGGAATGCAAAAAAATTATACGTGTAAAAATTACTCTCAACATTACTTGATGTGAAAAAAAGTAGTTTCGGTTACTATAATACCTCGGTTTGCACTCTTTAGTGAGCTGCTCATAATACAGAGACGCGGTAAAACTCAGCTCAGATAAATGAGACTGTTTTAGTTATTTGAACTCAAATCTAAAGACTGACTTGTTTATTTAGCAGATTTTTACACTTACTTGCTGTTGCTGTGGGTCAAAGTTGCTGATAATTTAACAAAGTACTCGAGAAATGACCAGCTTATAAGGATTTAAACAATTCCTTCGGGAAAAATTTGGGAGGCGAGAAATAAAGGTACACGGGTTCTTATCTAAAATATAGAACGTTGTTAATATTTTACTTAACGATTGAATATATTCGGTATATAATGCGTATGTTAGGATATTAACCAAGAGCGCAGGCCTCGTGTGAAGTGGAGTGTAACGAAGTCTCAGCTAACTCACGCAACGGCATTGGCACTTGGCAGGCATGTGAAGAAAGCGCTCTCGGTCTCGCGCACTAGTGATTCGCAATTTATATCAGGGATGTTCCAGCCGTCTGCGTCTGCGTCTGCATCCGCATCATTTTTCATACTTGCTTCAGCCATTGCCATACGCATGTCATGGGTGTGCCAAGAAAAAGATTTCTATTCGATATTTTTTATTGAATAAGCAAATGCAAATGTTTTGATTTATACCGTTGCCATTCATGCAACTCGTTTTTAAAGTAACATTACAGAGTAAGTTTTTTCAACCTGTCCATCTATCAGTGTGTCTATGCGTAACCTCAATTTTATTAGGATTTTAAAGTTAATACTTGGCACATTTATAAAAATGTTAACAGTCAAAAAAATAACATTACAGGAGTCAATCTAAGAATATATAGGTAGGTATAATATTATAGTATGCATGTTCAGATATAAACTTGACCAGTTAATGAATTATAATGATATTATTTCCCAAAATAAACAACAACAATAGTTACCGTCTTAAATATTAAAATCGTTAATTTACAGTACTATGAAGTACTAGGACCTAACTTTTCAAATTGCTCAAATGACTATGTTTACTGAGCCTAGGATTACAATATACTCAAAGACAATTGTAAAAGACACGGTTAAACCAAATTCACTCCAAAATGTTCCTGTGTTGAGATAACAAAGAAATTATAATAGAAAGGTGTACATAATTTACATAAAAAACGATTGATATAGAACCCGTGTATAGGAAACACGATAAAACAAGAAAACTAACTGAATAAACAAACAGAGGACTCACAATCACTTTTATGAGAATGCAGTTCCAACCAATTAAGACTCATTCATAACCTATTTCCGTCTAGGTAGTTGCAAAGTTATGTTTCTGTTCTTCCTATAATTAGATAATCTTTTTCACAATAACACAAGATGTTTTTTGAAAAAATTTCTATGTTCAGGTACCCATCCACTTAGTCCAGATTAATTCACTTTTATTTTTACTTATTTCCAGAAGACATTCGCTGTCTTATAATTTCACTTTCAGAACTATTTCATTATTTGCTCATTATTTTTAAATTGCTGCCTAGATGTCTGGTGACGTAAAAAAATACGCTGCTAGTGAGTCATTCTCGTTAGTGTTAGTTTAAACTGTAATAATAAATTAAAAGAGCGTTAATGCTCAATTGATAAACATACCCTTGCGGATATGACTTCACAAATGACTCTTCATTACCGACGTTTTTGATGTAATTGGTATTAGGCGTTGCAGAACATTTGTTGAATGCTGTTGCAAGGTTGGTACTTTGTTCATTTTGCCTTTAGCTTTCTTTAGCTTTCTTGTAATTGGAATTAAGACCATCTATTTTATAGATGTCCTTAGAAGAACTGTCCTTTTCACTAAACTAAATACTTAAACTACCAATAAAATTTATTTAAGAAGATTGATATATATATCAAATAGTATAGGTACCTTGCTATTTCTAAAGTCATCATCGCCCATATCAAAATCTACCAATATTTATTTGATTTCCTTAAAAGTAAGTAGCCTGTAGCTGTTTATATTAATAATATTTTAAAATTTAGTGGAAGATTAAATATCTTTGTTAAGGTAGTCATTGGTGCCAACGATGTTGTACAACCTCATCTGTAAAGTAAACTGAATTGACAGGTCTTAAAGTAGGGCTATGCTTTTCTACAGCGAGGTTTATGAAAATGTACACGAGTAGTTAACTGTAATAATTAAATACAAGAGCTGTAATAATAAATTTAATTATTGTTATACCTACCTATATATATATATATAATATATATATCTTTATATATATATTTCTTGTGTGCGTGTGTATGTCACTGAACTCCTCCTAGACGGCTGGACCGATTCCAATGAATTTTTCGGTATGCGTTTGGGTGGCACCCTAGTTAGTTTAGATTCACAAATAATCCCGACAGATGGCGCTGGGGTCAGCTAGTATATATATATTTTTAAAATGATAGCCAGAGTTATAATGTTTCTAATATTAATCTATTTTTCTGAATCTTAGTCGATTCAATTGATCTCGATAAAGTTAAGTTTTGTTATGTGTATTGCGCTATTAAATTATAATAATCGGACAAAATATTATACTATACTAGTGACTTCGTTCGCGTGGATTAAAATTTCATACCCGCGGAAACTTTTATTTCCCGGGATAAAAAGTAGCCTATGTGCTATTCAAGACTACAATGATATATCTCTGTAACAAATTCTAAATTGGGAATTTATATTTTCTGAATTTTCTATGGTCTTATCTGGTGGGAGGCTTGGTCGTGGCTAGTAGGTACCACCCTACCGACAACGACATGCCGCTGAGCGATGTAGTGTTCCGGTGTGAAATCGTGTAGAAACCGATTAGGGGTAGGTCTACCATCCTCCCTCAAAGGTTAGCCCGGTTACGATATTTTTGATGGTCAGTGTAAAATAGTTCAATCGATGCAACTGTAATTAATTATTCAATTATTCGGCTGGTACATTCCTTATGGATGCAAAGATCCAAAAAAGCAGACGTGGAGGCACGCTTTGCGCATCCAACATGCCGTTACACCAAGTAGAGCGGCTCTGCACGCAATTAACATGGCTAAACGTGACCGTGATCACAAACCCACCGTCCACTGTCGTCCGAGAATTGTTATTTACTACCAGTATTGCGAGATGTATTCGCAAGCCATTCAGTGTCCAGGTAGGAATAAAATTTGTAGGAACCTACTTATCCTCGTTTAGCGTGGCATTTGACCGTATCTTCAGTTTGATCGAAAACCTTCAAAGTGCCTAGAATTCACAAATCACTGAATCGGAAGGATAACGCAGTATCTTCATCGCAGAAAAACTGTACCTAAGTTAAATAAATCCTTGTAGAAATTGTCTTACATTTCGCAACCTCTTTAAATCACCAGACTTACTACATTGTCAACTAATTTTATGGTTCATTTTCTATGATTATTCTCTCTGCAGTGCAGGCATCTTCGTAGGTACGATTACCAACATGGGTAATGCTTTTGTCTATATTATGTTGATACCTCTTAGTTCAGTAAGCGACTTCGTAGGCCAGTGATAACTATTGAATTTAGCTATTTCAACTCAATGAGTATAACTTTATTATGATTGAAAGCAACTAAGTACTTACAAGTGTAAAAATACATACAACAATAGTATCTTAATAAAGTACAATCACAAGATTTTTAAATTGAAGCTTTACGTCAGATTTTTTCTGGACATACTAACTTAGGTACCAGTCGGATTTTAATAAATCTTCTTTGCATTTGTTAGCCTAATTTTTGAGGCATGTTGTAAGAATATGACTGTGAATTTCGTAGTAAGTAAGACTTAAGTTTAAATTATTTAAAAAATGAAATAAATTAAAATGGGTCTGTCATTTATTTAACATTAAAAACGTACCATGCATTCTGCTGAATTATTTACTACTGAATTCATTTTATACTTTTATAAATTACCTAAAATTCTATGTGACGCCGTAGTTTACCGTTCCGGATAAATTTCATTATGCAAAAGATATTAATTGCCCCTCACAATCACTGGAAATTCCATCGTAACTAATCACAAAACGCATTTTTATTTGAATGTTATAGGGAATTTTACTATTAGGCCAAGAATTCCATCTACATTTTGAACATTTTTTACGCTAAAAGTCACATTTTTTCAACCTAACGATGCCAGTGGGTCGTCCTGGCTACAAGCTCAGGTAGACGCGACCCTTTTACAAAGTCATTTCTCAGTGGTCACAAAAAAGCGTTTAAAATTATTACGCAACAGATTTTCTCCCCTCTTTTGTATTTGCAGACTGATGGCGCGTGGAGAACAATAAATTGGTACATAGCACACAAATTTTAAGAGAAATAAGGGGTTTTTGTGTCGTTTTTCAAACGTGGCCTTTGTAGTTCATTCAATTATCACTTACACATAGAAATTCGAAAGTACCCGACACAAAGCCATAGAAGACACGTCACTTTTTGTATTACTCAGAAGTCATTTATAAAATATAGTTTACTCAATTTTAATAGTTTCTTACCTTTGTCCGCAGGTCAATTTGCGATATACCTACGACATGACAAACTATGAAGCAAGATGAAGATCGACGAGTAGTCGAAATCTTCTGAACACATTGTGCGAGACGGTTCACGGTAAGTTTTCCATTTCCATAGCTGAATTAATTAATTATATACTAGTATGTTAATGTTAGGTTATAGCATATAAGCCGCGGGGGTAAACTCATAGATGTATACTCTAATCAAAGTGCGTGGAATGCCGACCGATCACTATCTTTTAATTTTTAATTTTCTACGGATCTCCGAAATACATGCTAAAAAGGGCAAGGTTTATCTGCGTGGGACTGTCCTCATCAAAAAATTACGCTTTATTATTAATTTTATTGTATATAATTAATATTAACTACAAGAATACACTATATATACTAGACTAATAATAGGATATTATGTACCGGTCACCTTGCATTCGCTAAGCACTGATTTACGTTTGCTTAGGAAACAATAGAATTAAAGTTACGTCTATAATTTCAATTACAGCTACTGTTTGAAAACAACATTGTCATGGCGCCGTATTAACTTGTACTTACAATAGCGCTATTAGTTCTAAGGAGTAGTTTGAGTTCTATCTTTATACCTATATAAACAGTGATTTAATCAGTACCTACTCGTTAGTACTAGACCTATGATCAATATTTAATTCGTTGTGATCATCGTAATTATTGTTGTTTGTAAGTGAATTTAGCGTACTGAGTGTTATTTATGGCTTTGTCGCGACTTGACTAATCAATAATATAAAAAAAATTGGACGCAGTGGAATTAATAAAAATTTAATAAAACAAATTAGGCTTCCATGTTTATCTATTGTAATCGATAAACTTAATAAACAAACATGTTTTTTTTTATATTTTATGTAGTATAGTTAAACGGGTAAACTAAAAATAAAAATTTCAAGATAACGAAAGCTTAATAGGTAGGAAGATTATTTGATTCTTGAGTAGGTACCATATGATGACTAGAACTTTCAATAATAAACGGTACTTATAATATCTAATAATAGAGGAGGCAGGCCAGTGTTGCTATAATTATGCACAGAGCACTGTGCAGCGCACCCCTGTAATGGTATTGTACTTACGGATGTAAATACCGATCGTTTAATATGTGTAATAATGTCTATTAATAGGCAGGTATATACTTACAGAACAAACGTCAAAATTAATAGAATTATTATAATTTATGACCGTGCTGTGTCCCCGAGAAGGTCGTTTACGATTGTCAATGTTTACGTGATTGGAGTGAGTGGAGTGATTTATATTATGGGTTGTAGCTCAACTTGAAAGTATTAGTCGCGCTCAGTTTAGTTGATTGTTGTAAAAATATGGATCGGTATATTTTTTATCTCTTACAATCTGTACTACCAATATAATAAACCTTAAGAGGTTGTTTGTACGTTTTTATGTTTGAACGCAGTTATCTCCGAAACTATTAGTCCGGAATATATTATACGAGCTTCGTAGCGCTATTTTTTAGGTAATAACAGCAGCAAAATGTAGTCAATTGCGCTAGATAAGCAATTTTAACTGTAGTCAGTAGAGGATTGAATACATGTTGGTTTCAGTTTTTATTAGTAACAACGAAAAGTAACTAACTTTGTCTGGCGGGGAGGCTTCGATTACCAACCAGCCTACCGACAAGTTTTAAGTTTTTTTTTTTAAGTGTCGCTCTAAAAATAATTGTTTTGTTTCGGTTGTCCTTACATTATTAAACTCACGATAACTTCTAAATTAAATGTCCGATTAAAATGAACGCTAAATGATTGTACTGCTGTATAGCAGTACAATAGGTGTATACCTATTACCCTTGATAATAAAACTATTTATTTGGATAAGAATTAATACTGGGATACAAATTAACCCCCCTTTTGTTTCTACCGGCTATCGAATACAATTTTAGAACACCAAAGCTGATATATTTCCTCGCGGTTTTTTGTGTGGGTACTTTAATAATGTAGTACATATTTTTAATGTATCACGTAACCTAGTTATAACCAATTTTGCTACATTACTGCATTTTCCTTAAGCATCTTAAATTTTTTTGAAAATACATATGTAGATTACTTCGTGATAGCTTTCTTTCGGCGAAGAAATGGTTAAAATCGGTCCAATACTTTTAGAGCCTATTGGGTACAAACAAACAAACAAAAAATCTTTCGTATTTATAATATAAGTATAGACGACATGCAGTGGCGTGCATAGCAGGTAAGCACAGGGTATGCAGATGATATAAAATAAAGAAAATCTCCAGTACGATCTATAAATAACTTAAGGATAGGCATTGTAAGAGTTCTAAAAAGCCTACCCTTAAGTATTTATAACTCATACTGGAGATTTACTTCATTTTATATCATCTGCATACCCTGTTCATACCCTTTATGCACGCCGCTGACGACATGCCACATTAAAGCGTTGCGTCGCTACAACGCAGATTTGGCTACAATTCGTTAATCCTTTCCGACGGCGCAACGTCACACTAATTAGACATCGCCGTCACTCGCTAATTTGTAAATCCTACTTTACTGGGATATTTTTCCTTTTATCTTCCAACCATTAAGCTGCCAGGGAGAACGGTGAGGCAATTTAATATAACAATGATTTTGCACTTTAAAACTTAATTAATATTTCGTAAACGCATCCGATATCTGCTTTTGGCACACCTGTTATATATCTGAAATACCTTTACAAAGACACCCCACACCAGGAGATACATTTAGGGGAGTACCCTAACAAAGTCGGCGTGATTAATTCGTACAATCATTTAATTACTGCTTTTTAGTACTAAGGGCCCTTAAACTAAGCCTTCCTAGAAGCTTACCGTAAAAACTAGAATTTAGAACGTCCAGTCCAGTCCTGAAGGATGAAAATCCTTTCGATAGTTTTTCAGTGTTACGCGCCCAGACTGTTAGACCAGTAAACATTTACAGTTAACTTAATGCGATTTAGATAAAATTTAACTCTTAAGTAAAACTTAAACAAATTTCTTCAAATTCTAAATTATCTTTCTGGATGGAAAGTGATTGTTAAATTTTCAAATTGTCAAAAGGTGATAGGCGACAGGTATAATTTAAAAAGCTTCTAAATTATACCTGTCGAGTTTTGAACTAAAGTCGAACCATGGTGTACAAACTGCGTCGACAATGGCGTGCTAATAAGCGTCCCTTGTGCCAGTGGCGTACATAGAGGGTATGTACAGGGTATGCAATTGATATAAAATGAAGAAAGTCTCCAGTAAGAGTTATACGAAACTTAAGGATAAAAACAAGGCATTGTAAGAGTTATAAAAACCTACCCCTAAGTATTTATAGGTCGTACTGGAGATTTTCTTCATTTTATTGGACGGCCGATTGGCGCAGTGGGCTGCGATCCTGCTTTCTGAGTCCAAGGCCGTGGGTTCGATTCCCACAACTGGAAAGTGTTTGTTTGATGAACATGAATGTTTTTCAGTGTCTGGGTGTTTATCTCTATTTATATTATTCATAAAAATATTTATCAGTCATCATAGTACCCATAACACAAGCTACGCTTACTTTGGGGCTAGATAGCGATATGTGTATTATCGTAGTATATTTATTTATTTATATCACCTGCATACCCTGTGCATACCTTCTATGCAAGCCATTGCCGTGTGATATCTCACACCAGACGCGCCGGACGCATGGCGCTTGGTCACAACTCGCATGCACGACTTTAGCACGTCACCGCGGCGGACGCAGGTTGAACGTCTCGGTATGGCCTTCGCTTTAAAAAAGTTGTTGGAAATTCGGATTTATCTATACGATTGTTGGTAACTAGTTATGTACGTATATACTGGCGTTTCTGTTTATAATTTTTGGGTAGCTGCCAGCTCAGTAGCCCGTCCGATAACCGCGTAGGTACAATACACAACATAGCAACCACCGCTGCCTTGTTAACATCGGTACTGTTTATTTTATTGTCGTCTATATTGGACGCTTACATATCGTTTTTGGGGTACTGTAGCCAAACAAGCCATAACAAAACCGTTCATTACTGGCCTTCAACAATCCGCTCTCAGGTTTTGCTTAAAATCACCACGCTGACCAGACGGGATTTTCGCTTTCTTATTCGCCGCTGTTAGTCAGAAACCTTTATAAATCCCTGGCATACTACTAAAGCTCTTTTAAATAGAACACTTAAACTAACTTGTCAATTCTGTCAGGCACCAATTTTAAGATTTGAGTATTTTCTCATAATAATCAAAACTTAAACCTAAGGTCACACAAAACAGGGTTTAAAAGGTTACGCTTGACGGTGGACTTCATCCAAACTAGAGATTATTAAATCAATTAAAATGAAGAATCATCTTTTATCATTATCAGAAGATATATTAGAAATTAAAATAGAATAACGATTCAGTTCATAGTAAGAGGTATGCAAATAAACAAAATATTTCGTACCTACCTACAATGCACACCTTCCGTCAATTAAGGTCGATTCAGGGAAACATGCATTGTTTTGTTTGTTTGCATTTCCACGCTACACCGGGCCTCGACAAACTATTGGCAGATTCCGGAATTTCGTTTGTTAATAATTATCCCGTATTGTCCCGCAATGTCAACCGAGGAAACTATTGCTAGGCATGTACATGTTGGGTAAAATAAATTGTAACCCATTGATTAAATTTGTTACTTTTTCCTCTGATTTTAGTATTATATTGAGTTACATTAATATTTTGTCGTTATAGACTTCCCAATATTTAAAATAGTTAAAAAATGAAACTAAAGCTACTACTTTACAATTTAACTACGACTACAATTAGAATCATAAAATATAACGTTCCATTTATATGTCTAAATATTTGTTTTATCGAGTAAAAACAATGGTGGACTCAGGTATTTTTTAAATTGACACAGGTATTTTTTAAATAGAGAAATTAGGTTCCTTAATTTGGTAATTTTTGCAATAGCAATTCCCAAATATTAATTTATGCCTCTGTAAACTTTTGGAATCTTTTCATTTTATTAGTCCTAGTAGAGCTTATTGTGACAGAGCTCGTATGAATTTTGAATTTTTTGAATTTTTGTAGCGTATAAATGTAAGGTTTCATAAAAACCTTCGTGTTTCAGATATCGCTCTCTTATTCAGCTGCCTGCTTGTTAGTTATGTAAGAGTACCTCACGAATAGCTTGGCTAATGTTATTGTTGTGCATACACATGGTCAAGCACATGTTCATGCACATTGTTTCAGTGTCTATCAATGAGTGAAACAATAGATCTCCAGCTTACGCTCTAAGTCTATTGTTTCACGTTAAATGCATGCGCCGATAAACAAGGGCAACGTAGGCCGAATGATATTGTTTACTAGCATTTAGCCCGAGATTTTGATTGCGCAAAATTTCATAATCGGATTCCCGTGGTATAACTACACCTATACTTAGTAGCCTCGCACACTAATCACGAGATCTGCTTGAGAGCGTGATACGACCGTATTACTTTAAGAAAGTTTGCAAACTAAAACGCGACCTGAAATGCTATGGAAAACTTAAATGAAAAATATTAGTAGATAAAGTAAAAAAGACGCTGTATTTAATCACGCGAAGTGTTGGGTTTATTGTGTCCTGTACCTGTATTTATAATAAGGCTTCCAACGTCAGGGGTCCAAGACGGTTAGTCACACAGGCGACCGTATCTGAGCGAATAGTCTTTTAACCCCCTACGTATTTGGATATGTAGAGAACATTTTTGTATCGATATAAATAAAATAATAAATTACTAAGATAATCTTACTCCAAATTTGCGTTTACCTCGACATATTTTTCAGATAAGATAATTTTTCGGGAAATTACCGCGGATTACCTTTTGTCAAAAATTTGGACACTTAGGTATAATATATAAATTTTCCGCTTTGAAGAATTTCCTCGTTTTATTAAAACTATAACGGAAAATGTTTAGTTGCTTTGTCGTCAGCTGTCTGATAACCAACCTGGATTACCCCTTGTAAAGTTCGCTTCCAGGCTGTAACGGTTTCATGCCGTCCGGAAAATAAGCCAGACAGGCAAAAATTAAAAAAAAACCAAAGCCATGTTTACCTAACTAGAAGAAACTGGTGGTACTTTTGTTCGGTTGGTGGTTAATTTTAATGCCATAAGTCCTATTACTAATCCCGTCAAAAAGTTGAACAGACAGGTAATTTCCGAGTTTAAAGTTGGAGTAAATTGAACGTCTTGTGCAAGAAGAAGATCAAAGAAATCAATGTTCGATTTCTTTGATAAGTTCACTTATCAATTTATGAAAGTTGAGAGTTTGAGATCTGTCTGGCTTTAAGGAATATCATTTCTTTGAAGAAGTATTTACAAGAAAATAAAACGTACCTTTTAGGATAATAACTTATCTTTACTTTCAAATCAAACTATATGGGTTCTTTGTTAGCGCATGATAAGATGGTATATTTCGCCTTAAATATTTTATCTCATGCTATTTAAAAGTAGCTCTCCTCGGAACCTTCTGTTTTAAAATAGCTTGATGTTTTTAAGGTCTTTAACAATTCATTCGTTCCATTTTCAAGACCTTGATATCAATTATTTCAAAATCCTTAAAATGTTTATCTTGTGTTAGTGAAGTCTGTCATCGTGGTAATCTTGCGTCGTAACATCTTCAAGTAGCCTATAACAGTACACTGAGCCCAGCGTGTTGATTATGGGCAAATCTACTCATAATTACCACGCTAGACGGGTTGCTCGGACGGGTTGGTAGTCGCAGTAGATGGTCGTAGTAGTAGCACAGACAACGCTGCTTTTATATTTCCTTTTCTCATACGACATCCGTTGGAAAAGGACGGTGGTGACAACTGTATTCTTCTCTGCCGTCACCACACGGCATCGATATATAAGTAGACCGAATATTTTTGACGAAGGTATTAAAGTAAAACTTTTTTTTAATTTAATTTCACTAGAACTATTGACTGCTCTCCTGGTGTTAAATGATGATGCGAGCTAAGATAAGGCGAGCTAAATTGTTAGAATGACAGTTTTATAAAAACCATACTCCAATTTGTTTCTGTAAATCGTACCGAAACGCTAAATTTTGAGGCTGTAGGTACGTATTTGTTGGTAGCGTGGCAACAAGCCAGAACGGAAGCCTACAAGACATCTTATCCTCATTCGACCATATTTAAATGTTTACATTGTAGCTGGACATAACTCGATTTATCGTGTCGAGGGTCATGGAGGATGGCTACGTCACCACACGCTGTCTACCTACTCCCATTCCATTCCTCGCAGTGTAGATAATGATTCAATAACAATGTCAACTGATACCGATATATTAACGCCATTCACTTAACATTGACACGCTTTTATCTCTTTATCGAAAACTTAAAAAAATCATTAATAAATATCTTCAAGAGCGAACAGGATTGGCGACCTTTGATGGTTTCGTACACAGAACATACAGAAACCGTAAACGCGACTTATATTAAAGCATCAAAAACAACTCTACTGTATTATGGTATCTCTAAGTAACGGTTAGTCACTTCATACGATTTAGCAGTCGACCTGCGCGGGGCGTTTGGAATGTTTTTTGGACACAATGCACTGCATACAATAATGGCTGAATCTGTATTCTGTAACCCTACTGAATAGAAAGCGGATATAAAAACGGGAACAAACATAATTTTGTGATTTCGGATTAAATCCTTATCAGGATGATTACTTCCAATGCCGAAATACCTTGCTATTAACATACTCAAAGCCTCAGCTTTTATTATGATAATACAGTTGTAACCATTCAACTTTTTTATATTTCCATTATTTGTTACCCGCAGTTAAAAAAAACTTTCATTAAAAAAATCAACTCTGTCTATTACGTATGGTCAATAAGATAAAAAACTGCTGACAGTCATATCGACGGACGAACGGGAATACGGACAGCGAAGCCTTAGTAACAGGGTCCCGTTGGAATCGTTCTAAAACAAATGAAATTAAAAGCGATTAGATGTACCTGCTTTAGTTTATAGGACAGAGGTTGTGTTAGGAGAGAGTCAAATGTCGCGGTTGAGTGCGATCCCGTGGCCCTGCCACCAGTTGACTTGTTGGAACACTGTGGGGTTTTAGCCGGTACGAGTCCGACGTAATCACTGTGCCTCCCCGTGGTGCAGTGGTATCCATGAGGATTTCCCCAAGAAAGAAAAAAAGGTGAGATTCAAATGTCAGCTGTCAACTGCCAACTGTCAACTAGAGGTCCAAGATTAAAGAACGATGTGTGCGGTGTGTGCTTATGAGGTAAAGCTAGCAAGAGAGTGGAATATCAGTGTTAGTTATTACTAGTATTTTACACCTGCATATTTATTTTCATTGATAAGATTGTTGTTTATTGTAAAAGAGGTAAGAAAAGGGGACTATAGATGTATATGCACAGTGGATTTACTGAATAATAAACTAAACTTTTCATTGCAAATCACTTCTCGCAAGTCAAATCATTATACCTCCCTACATAACATTATATCAGATATTTAACAGCAAAAAGCGACTCTACAGAACGATGCAAACCAATACGAGCGCAAAAAACTGCATACCTACGATCACTATAATCTCGCGTATTAATCTCAACTGCCGTACGGGCAAGTTGAATGGCGTTGTCAGGGTTTGCGAAAAAAACAAGTGGCGTTGAACCCACGCGGATGCACTGGGGGCCGTTATAGCTTTAACCGAGGTCAGGGCGAATTGGCGGTGAATAAGCACTCACGTATATGCATAAAATGACAGTTGAATTCAAGCTTTACAACAGATGAATTTTAGTGTCTTTTATTGAATACATTTTTACTTAATATAAGGATTATTCGATTTTCTAAATGATTTTATAACTTTTAGAATTTTATCGGTTATAGTCCCTATATACGCCCTATAATGGTATCGACACCTTATGAATTTCGGGTAATTATAGTCGGGTAATCAGTTTCTGAGATTTCACAAAGAAATTCTCCCGATTATACATCTTAGTTTGATGATATCTCTGAACTTTTTTATAAATATGTCATATGAGGAACTATTTGCCCTCCTACCTCGATAAGCACGCATTGCGAAAAAAATATCTACTAACACAGAATTAGTAAGTACTACTGTAAAAATAATAAAGTAGGTATACTTTATGTACTTTGGCACTTATGTGCGAGGTGTTTCATTATCATGCTGGGCACAGTTCACATCTCTCTAAGGAGAGCTTATATCGTCCGCGTTGCTCCATGTTAGAATGGCGGGCTCACATTAATTAGGTATTATAATCACATTTTGTGATAATAACCGTGACCGCCAGTTTACCTAAATCTCCGAAGCAAGGGACTGGAACAACACCATTTACCTGACTTGACAATGTCATGTCAGAAATACTTTTTTGGTCCGATCAGTGTTTCCTATTCGAACATGATCAGATCCGCGAGGTAGACAGTTTAAGCTCTAATAGCGTTTGCGCACTAATGAATTGGGTTATTCCACGCGTGAAGTTCGTAATTCGGTTGTAGCGTCGGTCGTGCTAATCAAATTGGGGGCCCATCCAGTGGTCGGTGGCCAACGAATGGCAGTTCTCGAAATCGCGCGTGCGCAATCCAATCGATTTCTAATTAAGTGATGTGAAGCTTTTCCATAAGGCGTACACGTCACCATTATTTATTATTCAATTACCAACCGTAATGATATGAACGAAAACGTGTTTCGGTTTGCTTCGGATATTAACAGGTTGGTGTCAGAACAGACAATGTGATTATTCCCCGCACTGATTTTAAGAATGTTATGTTATTACTTCTAGAGTTCTGGTAGAGTTTAACCTTAACTCTTTAACGTAATCATCGAAAAGAGAGGTCTAGGTTTTGGTCCCCGGATTTTTTTATGTTTCTAAATATAGCCGCATTAATTACTAAATAATTATTTTGGTACAAAAAACAACAGGTATAAGTTTTTTATGTGATCTCAGGAATTAGTAACTAAAGAATATATGTATTGAAAAACCTCTAACATCTATTTTCAAGACTGTATTGTTACGAGGAAGGAGGGTGTGTAAAAAAATTGATTAAAAGATGAGTCTTCTACATTTTACACTTTAAAGGTTACATTTTGTCAGCAATTGTCAGTCATTAAGAGAAACAATGCACAGAAAAATTAAATCTATAAGCTATCAAAAGTGATTAAGGAGTTTCTTTAATTGAACTCGTAACAATTGCGGTTATTCTTATGTTATTATCAAGTATGAAACTGTTTAACGATACAAATACTAGCTTTATTAGTTTTGTTAATGTCTTAGTCAATTTTGCAGTCGTGCATGTAATTTACTTATTAAAACTGCAATCATGATCCTATTCGGACTGTATGGTGAGGTAGCTCCGGTAATAGCTCAATGCCGCTGGCGAGATCGTAAGCCTAAAAGCCCCCCTAAAATTGCCGCCCTAAGCACCACCCCGATTCACCCCCCTTCTGGATCAGGCCCGAGGCCACCTATTGTTTACTAACATAATTAATTTTATTGTCAGGTATTAAGTTACAACTATCACGTTAATGTAATATCTATTCTATTTTTAGCTGTGTCAATAGTTTTTTTTGAAGGATTATAGAACTTTAGTAGTGTGTGCAGATGAGTCTCTATTGTTTTTGTATCCAGGTATTTAAAATGTAAAAAAATAGCAGATTTTACGTAGAAACGCGTAAGATTTCATCGAAAATGGAAAGAAAATTAAATTTATTTGACATTGGAAAGAAAGAAAAGTGTTCATTTATAAGCCACAATTGGCAAAATAAATAAAGTCCATATTTAGGAAAATATAAAAATAAATTACAGTTAGAAAGCGTCCTCAAAATTGCTTCCATGTCCCCAAAAATATTATTAATATAATTAACGATGGATACGAAGTCTTACATTTTACAAAAATGTAAACCTACAATGTGCCGTTGATTACGACTTGTCTAAGACAAAATACAGCGTAATTTTTAGATACTGATAACTGAAGATTTGGGCGTGGTATTAATATGTAGGTAATATAATACACAAACTACTCCGCGCGCGCGCCGCTTTATCGTTTGTTTAACTTAAACTCTTTAAAGTATTATTAATAGATTCACGGAAACGGTATTGGATTACAAAACACATCGGTAGTCGATTATTTCTAATACGTGTTTTGCGCGATACTGAAACGGTTCATTGGAAAAGTTTTAACACCTACATTCAATGTGCAATTGTGAAAGACTTTTAATAAATCAATGCATTCATTCATAGGTCATGGATCGTCCATGCATTTAAGATTTCGTATGAATTTACTAAAAGGACGCTCGTCGTTATTCGACGCGAATTTCTAGTTGAGAATACTTTCACTGGCGGCAAAAACTAAAAATTCTAACATAGATAGCAAGAAATCGAAAGATATGGTTCGTTGATATCCTGAAAGAACAGACAGCATCAGCACTGAATGCGAATAGCATGTCACGGCACTGTTTGTAACGTATCAGGCCTGATAAGTTTGTTTGCATGTTGGTTAATCAGTCTTCTGGTATTTCCACAAGATTGTTAATGTTAATGCTATATAATATTAATTAAAAGTAAAATTAACACAGTCCTTTAAATATCTCTCTTCTTGTTACAGGTAAATAAAGATTCGAGGAAGATGAGAATATAAACTAATTAGACGCTGTAATTGGCATCGAACCCGACCGGTGAGTTTTGTAATATTCTCCTTATATTATAATTGTCTGTCAGTAGTAACTAGTTTTTACAAGCTGCCCTTGCTACATGCGAATTGTCTTGCTTAGCATTGTGTTTCATTTACTGTCTTTGCGATGAATAGTGTGCTGAATTAAGCTGTGCGCCCCGCTACATGATCTATGTCTTTCCTCATTATTTTAATTTAATTTAGTGCTGAAGTCAAAGAAACCTTTCTGTCTTGTTACAGATTTGACTCAGCGCTATTAATACGATGCAGTCAACAAGTCTTCGCTTGGAAATGCTAATCGACCGATAAAAAATTACAGGTAAATATAATTCTATTTACAATCATTATTAGCGTCATTTTTATTCACAGATACCTCTTGTCATGTTCTAGAATTCACGTGTAAGCGAATTTGCGGCTTATGCGACATTGTTTCATCCAAACAACTCGTTCTTTTCATGGCTTTTATTCATACTTTGTTAGTTACTTCTCTAAGTTAATAAAATAGCACTCTTCAACCTTCTACTTAACAGTTACAGAATTTTATTTTGACCGAGTTCATCTAATTCTAAAGTTATTTTATTATATGTTTGCAGTGCGATTTTGTTTATTTCGTTATATTTGTTTATTTTAATTTACCTACAAGTTTTTGTTTTTTTTTATTAATTTTATTTAAATTAAATGTTGCCTTTGCGGTCACTGACTGGTTTGAATAGAATGTGTAATGCATTTTGGCAGCTTGCTGATGTCCCATGAGGTGCAGCTAGGCTGGCCAAGGTTCCATTCCAATATAGAAGATAGCAAGTTGCAACCCTGGTAGGTCAAATAACAATAGTGCGAGAGAAATATTCTATATATTTGCCAGCGAACCTTAAATTTCAATCTTATCCGAGTGTATTTCTCTCGTGCTTTATTTCAATTTCTTTTTCTTTGAACCTGTATTGAATTTTTGTTTTCATCTATTTTTTTTTCTATTCATTTTTATTATTATTAGCGAGTTTTTTTTTAACATGCTTTTGCGATTTTTACCGTTCCACATTTAGAATCGGCGTAACTCGCATAGATTGTTTGATGAGCCTTATGTTTAGGCCTTCCGGGACCTTAATCTCGTTTCGTAACATAGCAAGTGGGATCTTTCCTGAGTTTAGTCTACTAAAGAAATAATAAATATTATATTTGGTATTTACATACAGTTTTGTAGTTGTGTTCAGGACTTGTACTCGGGCGTAATTTCCTTTGACTTTCTGCTCAATCCATGTTGATAAACTTGTGACTAAACATAGCGATACTGTAGCAAACGAAAAAGAATCATACTGCTGCATCTTTTTCTTTTTTTTAAGTAATTAGTTTCCTATCCATATTTTGAACACAGAGGATGATTAAGGTTTTGGTACAATATTACACAAACGAAATGAAATTAATTTCTTACTAATGATTCGAAACAGTAGTAGCTAAACAGATCATTCGATTCTCATTCTTTCCAAAAAGTTCAGTAGATAAAGATAGATATAGGCTAATATTAGCGACAAGGCTAATCTATAAACTGATGTTGGAAAAGAGCAATCTGCTAAGTTTCTTAGACGCAAGACACATAATTTATGGTTATCGGTGTTAATAAACAGTATTTCAATATGAATACCATAATCAAATATGGCTAGGCATTGACTTAAATTGATTTTTTATCAAAATTCATCCTCATTCATTCATTCATTTTCCAACTCTCCGGCCATTGTCAGTTTCAATTGTATAAATTATGAGATTATACCTGGGAACTTAACAGCAGAATTATTTTATGAATGTTTACATTTTTTTCATAATATCCTTACATGAGGGAAGTCATATAAAATTGATAAACAGTTAAAAATAATACTGCTCTAAGCCATGCATGTAAGTCCACTTAATCCGATTGAAGCGAAGATGGTGTTCAAGTAGTTATACTAGGAAAGTAAAATAGACCCTTGCCGTTTTTGCATGTGTCCTACACATTTGTTATTTTTGCTGTTTTTCATGTGGGTATATCAATATACATTGGAATTTCATTTACTGTTATTGTTATTGATGAAGACTGTTTTCAGGATATATATGAATATATAAATATGTTTTGGTTCTTATCGCGCGTTTTTCGCTCTATATCTGTGAAATTTCAACTGGAATTTTCCCTAAGCCTTGTTAGGATTTCTGGGTCCTTATTACATTAATTAATTAACACTCTCAATACAATTAATGGTGACTTAATTTAACAGTCTTATATATAGATGTGTCCAAACATTCATAAATGCGCGGTTAAATTTTTAATGTCATATAACCAGAGCCGTAAATTAAAACAAAAATTAAAAATGTAAATATAATAAAACATTATATATTATATTTCTTTCCTCTTATAAATGAAATGTTATACAGAAATACTAAATTTTACGGGCACAAGTTGGATGGAACTGACGGCGACGTCTTCATACAAAAACTGACAATATTTTGTTAAAACATTTGCTATGAGAACTTTAATAAGGATCCAGACGGTCTCATTACCGTAACGAGTAGTTTATATTGCAGTTGAAATTTCGTACCCGTTATGTTATTCCATACAATATGATGTAGATACGTTTGTTATTTGTGAACAAAGTCAGCGGAATGTGCACAATCTACTTTGCGGTGCAGCTTTTCCTTTGTTTATACTCAAAGCGAACCTTAATTAATAATTTATGAAGTTTTGCGCCAATTAATAGTTGGTGCAGTATCCAGTTACATTTAATTAAAACTTACTCAATTCATCATGTTACAGTTGGGGAAAATTTTCCCCAACTGTAACATGATGCAAATAGTACAACGTTGATTTTGCAGATTCCGAGGGCCTTAGTCCGCAATATACTTACATACCATATCATTATATCCTTTGACTGTTCTGGTAATATAGTTTATTATAATATCTTTATCAAATTTGGCAACCTTCATTGAGTCCATAGTTTTCTTCAAATGCTTGAAATGTTTTTTTTCAACATTGTTGCCCAGTTTTACTATTCTTTCATACTATTAACATGCAATTTAAGTAATTTGATGTATTATTTTGCAAAACCTGCATTCAAATTTAATAGCTCAAATGAAATTATGTACTTAAGCCTGTGTTGTGTTAACTTCCTACTATAGCAACTAGTTTTTGCCTTGATTTTCCAATACAAATCTTAGCTACTATTACCGCTAGCTCGCTCGCTCGTTTACATTTTTGTGAGAAAAGCCCCGTTCACAGTACATAGCACAATTTACCCCTTTTGACCAAAAAAAAAGATTTGATATAGACAGTGGCGTATATAGAGGGTATTCACATGGTATGAAGATTATATAAAATGAAAAAAACCTCCAGTAAGAGCTATAAAAAACCTAAGATTAGGCATTGTAATAGTTATAAAAATCCTACCCTTAAGTATTTGTAACTCATATTGGAGATTTTCTTCATGTTATATCATCTGCATACCCTGTGCATACCCTCTATGCAAGCCACTGGATATAGATTTGCCTTTATAGTTTTTAACTTCATTAATGGGATAGATTCTATATGTGTTTAGTCTTTAGTTAGGGTCTAGAATCTTCTTTACTTAATCCAGAAATCAAAATTTTTCGTAATCTTACGTAACTATCTAACATAGGAAACAGGGTTTTAGATAATATACCCACCACGTTTCCCCTAGGCCAGTTAGCGAGAGGGTTTTAACGATTTTTATCACAATTAATCAGCTGTACCGACAACTTAACGTGCTCTCTGAGGCACGTAGGTTGAACGTCGATTTCTTTAGTCCGGGCCTCTGTACCTGCTTAGTTATTGAACAGGCATGAGTTATATATGGCGCCGGCATACGAAAGAGTAATAGACAAAAGAATAAGTTTTCAAGTTTAAGGAAAACAATACACCATTATGGGTGTTATATAACTTTATTTTCCTGTTACTCAAGCAAATTAAGCTGTTATTTTTTAAGTACATAATTGTGACTTTCTTAAATCTACATACCTACCTACCTATAAATATGTCCAAGCTTCATACAACTTACTACGCACTCTACTTTTTGTAGGTACCTATGAGTACTCCTACCCTGTCTTGATGAAAGATAAGATATTTAACGATTATTAAACGTTACGGTTTAGATTTGACCAACGGATGGTCGATACGAAATGGAGGGTCACAGGATGATAGTTTGTATGGGGCAAACATTATCCAACGCGTTGTACGCAGCCGTAGTCGCAGGGTTATAGCCGTTGGTATATTGTTTCGGTTTAAGACATTTTGTATTTCCGAATGTTCTTACAAGAATGTCTCCACGTCTAGGTCTTGGGGTTAGAAACTCATTAGTTCTTTGTGTGATTTGATTTTAAGTAACATGTAATAAAAATGTCGCAGTTAACTGGTGTTCTGAATATTTCGTATTTTGGGCATGAAGGTATCAATATTACGTCATCAATATGCTATGCAATATGTATGCTACCTTAGAGGATTCAGTGGCATTTCAGCCAAACAGAATCAGAAAACCGTGACCACTTAAGTAGATTAGTAGGAGTAGATTTTTAAATGTCGTGCCGTTAAGAATGTCCCCATCGGAATATTTACAAAATTAAAAAGATGTACCAGAGTTAATTAGCTATACAGGAGGGGAAAAATTATTGTAAGGCAGTTGGATGGACCAGTTGATGGAGCAAGTTTAAGAGATTCTTACTTGATACATGTACGAACAGTTACGAACCTGGACAAAGTATTCTTGATAACAAACCAGTTAGGAAAAGACGAAGTATTTTTCTTATTTCGTAGCTGGTTACAAAAATTATTTACCAACGTAAATGTTATATGTTTTTTGTAGTTATCGCATACTGATATTGATATGCAATAATACAGCCCTAATAACTACTTGAGATTAACTTAATCACATTTTTAGGATTCCGTAGTTAAAAAAAATACCTCAATACGAAATAAAGCTAAGTTATAGAAACTTGCTGCCTGAGAGTATACAATTTCTGGAAAAGTATGTTATGTTCCGGAAATAATATCGTGTGTTGAAAAAAATTGTTTATACATATGAATATTCACAATTATTGACTTTATCTAAAGTAGCAGAATTACATAAGTTAAACGTCACAACTCCAATCCGGTAGTAAAATATAGTAGTCTACTACTATGTACTACTACTAGGTATCTATCGAGAAATTATTAGAAGGAATTTTTTTTAAATCGCTTGAATTTTAGACTCAAGAATAGTCAATTAACAATAAAATAAGACTAATTAAAGTTAATATTATGTAATTTTAATATTAGTTAATGTAAGTAGTATTTACTTAGTTAAGCACCACAATCAAATTTAAATATTGCTTTTAGACAAACTTTATAATTACACTCAAAAATATGTAATACGAAATCCTTGATGAACCAGTACCTAACCTCTCCATACTAATCTTATCAGTACAGTAGGTTCAACAGGTTTATCTCAAAATATAACTGCGTACAATAATCGGTTATCAATTTTCTTCAGTGTTCATAACAATGACATAATATACCTAGGTACTTACTTACCTATCAATAATGTTTTTCAAAATAGAAACCAAAACTCGCTCACAAAGGTTTTCGAAACACCGCAGTATATATACAGTACTAGCTGTTGCCCGCGACTTCGTTTGCGTTTGTTTTTGTTTTTCGAAAGTCATGTGGTTTTCGATTTAGGTGTAATTCTACGCACTATGTATATACGATAGCTATGCCTTAAATGACGGGTTGGCTGCCGTCCGCTGAGGAGATCATCAGATCTACACGAAATTTGGGCAAAATTAAACATTATAACCTCTAAAGTACAAAATAATTATTTAAATCGGCTTTCATTTGACGGCGTTATGGTATAAATTGTCAAACACCTTTTACCCCTCTCCCGAAAGAACTGAGCTTAATTTCGGGATAAAAAGCCTAATAATATATTAATATATTAATCCTATATTAGTTCTAATACCTTCAGAAATATCGGTTTAGTAGTTTTTGCGTGAAAGCGTAACAAACAAACTTACATTCACATTTATAATATTAGTAGTGATAGTGATAGTGATAGTGATAGTGATAGTGATTCTAATAAACAATAATATAGAGGTAAGAAACACACGTGGCGACCATAAACAAATGATTACAATTACAAACAATTCGCCACTCTTTGAGCACCAGTTGCGTGCATACAGTGTATAGATGAAGGGTATGCACTAGGCGGGCAGATGATATAAAATGAAAAAAATATCCAGTACGAGTTATAAAGAACTTAAAGATAGGCATTTTAGGAGTTAAAAAAAGCCTACCCTTAGGTTTTATACCTCTTACTGGAGATATTCTTCAATTTATATCATCTGCATAACCTGTGCATACCCTCTATGCGAGCCACGGATGTCTAATTTTATTATTTTTCATTTTATTTAAAAAAGGACATTGCTCTGCGCCTATACATAGTTGGTCAAAGAAACAGTTCCGAAACATTGATTACTGGTAATCACACTTATTCAACGTTTAAAGGCAGTTAAAACTACGGACACTTATAGTATTAATTTATTAGAAGAATTTTATTGATTTTGAGGTTATTTTGAATTATCTTGCTATTCTTGCGATTGATTTTGGCAACAATTTCTGACTGGTTTTAGATGTTCCATTATGGCAAGATTGTCGTGTCCAGTGCTTACAATTTCCATAAATAAAAGCCTGGTTAATACAAGGGTGCAAAAATGGAAGTCCGTTGTTATAATCCATTTGGTAAAATAATCACAAAGCAAACCGAATGGTATCAACAAAATGATGATCTTTTTCTTGCGACAATTATAATCTGTCAATACTTAAAACGTCATAAACAATATGGTTGCAATATACAATATTACACAATTTAATACGCTTTAAGCTGCTTTGGACTTTATTCGACTTTGGCCCGTTATATTACAGGTTACAGCGCTGAAGCGATTAGTTTGGATATTATTCGAGAAACGGGAGGGTTTCAAAAAATTAAAAATGATGACCATTTATTTATTAATAACTAGATGTGCCCTGCGGCTTCGCCCGCGTAATTTTGGGAGGCAGAGTACTGCTACATAGTCTACACCTATAGTCATATATGAGATTTTGAGATTTTTTTCACAAACATATTTTTTTCTTACGTAATTTTTTTTTTCAATGAAAAGTATACTATATTATTTCTATTACCTCCAAGAATATGTATAAAAAGTTTCATGAAGATCAGTAGTTTTCGCGTGAACGCGTAACAACCAAACTTACATTCACATTTATAATATTAGTAGGGATAGGGAAGTAGGGATTAGAAGTGTCTATTAAACTGTAGTGTTCGGATTGAAGGTCATAAAATAATCTTAGAATAAAAGTATAACCTTGAGTCATAGGCGAATTAGGGCAATGCCAAAGGCCATTTTAAACCTTGATGTATACATACTGTTCTTAAGTTAGTTAATAATTGTTCAATAAAGTTTGTCTACCGTTAAAAGAATGAAAAAGTTCTGAAAAAAGGCAAGTTCTACGAGGCTTTTCTAAACAATTGTCTTAACAATCGATTTAATAGGCGAATTATTTAATAAATGATGCATAGACGCTATTTAAAAAACGGCAGACAGTATAAGCCATTTACCATACCTACTGAAATATTCAAAGCCTTTTCTATTGGCTACCTATTACAGCTGAAACCGTAGACCTTTATGTCAAACGAGCAGACAGTGCAGGCTTAGTTATAACTAAGTCCCTCAAAATTCCTAAACGGTCCCTTTGAAGCATCTGATAGAAAATCAGTGGCATTATATTTCGCTCTCCTACTATACCTACCTAATATATAAGATGTACTTTGTCTTTTTTACCTCTTAGATTTTTTTAATTTAAATATGTCAACTTAAAAGATAAATGTAGTTTCAATTCACAATAAGCGCAGGTAGATGTGACGATTTAATTATAAGGTGGAAATTATTGATATTGTATGAATTGCTCAATACGTAGTTAAACTGTCAACGGCCTTGACGTACCTTCCGTGATTAAACAGGTACATTTCGTCAGCCCCCTTAATTGATAGGTACAAATTATGTTTTGACTTTTAATTGCTTTATCTTTAGAATATGCAGTTACTACGTTTTTTCAAGGAATTTTACAGCTTTAAAATAGATATAAGATGCTCGGAGGGAAAAGAAATTCGCAAAACAAGGTGCAATTATACACCCAAGCTAAAAAATAATGGCCCGCCGGCGTTTATTTATACTTCTAATCTTGTGATGCGCGTTATTTACTGATAACTGATTACTGCTGTATAGATGACGTAGATAGCGTAGTGGGACAATTCATGTTTATAAACAAATAAATATTTGTTTAGTGAAATGTTTAAATTTCAAACGACCGTTTCAACTCATATAATTAGTATTTATATTTAACATAGGGGTCACGATCCGAGAATGGTAAGCTATCAATACTCTACCCTCACAGGTGCTATGAGTTATAACCAAACACGATAAAATGTCACATAGCTACCTATTAGAACTATGGAGACCTACTTATAGTAATAAATAAGTTTTAATAGTAAACCGCATATACAAGTTTATCTCTTAACCTCTTATTTTTGGTTAATGGTAAAAGTTTATTGATAGGTTTTACCTACCACGAACCCAAGCACAAAAGTGCGTGTGAACGTCTAAGGAGTGGGAGATATTGTTATATTTATTTCATAAAATGTTGTGTTAGGAGTAATTTATTTCACGCAGTTATCAATTATTAACAATTGATTTATTTTTAGTGCACTATCAATGTGGTATTTACACGATAAGTTTTATAAAGATAACATTATGTTATATTCCATTCAATGATATGCGAAATTCGAATGTGATAATTCGTGATAAGTGTATTATGTAGGTAGTATGTACACATACAATATTTGACTTCGTAATTTTAAACTACATATAAATATAATATGATATATATACATGCTGTAGTGAGTTCATTTTGTCAGAATGTGGATAAGAATGTGGTGGGATTAAAATCATCGATTGTCGAGTTCGGCAGTGGCCTATTAAAACTAACCAGTGAGGTGAGTGAGGTGATACCCCTGTATTCCATAAAACGACATTAAGTGTCCGAGATTTTATTCAAGAAAAAAGGCCATCGCAAATGAACCACATATTTAAAAATCCAAATCGTCTATAGCCCGAAAATAAATTTTTATTACTCATGCGGGATAAGAAGTATCTTAGTACTCGCTCTTGCGGTTGAAAATGAGCTGTTTGCCCATTTTAAAATGACGCGTGAGTTTTTTCTTAAATGAAACTGTTATATCAGTGCGACAAGTTTACTTGGCGCACGCACGTAACAGCACTTATCGTACTTGTTGTACAGTGAACTTATCGCACTTGTTGCTCAATATACTATTAGGGACCTGACCAGCCAGAAGTGATTAAGTGATGACCTACGTAATGCGAAAAATCGTACTTAAATTAGTAGAGGCACAGTCGTTTCAGAAAAAGGTAAAAACCTATTGCAGTCATATGCAACCTCTAATGACATATGCATCATATGAAAATAACAGGCAACCGATTTAAAAAAACAAATACATACGTAGTTTGTTATAATCTTTGCAGGATCGCGTCTATAAAAGCTCCCTGATTTCTTACCTCACCCGGACGTGCGAGTAGTCTCCGCCTACGAACTTAGGGGCTTACAGACTAAATTAGCTCGTATCATCCCATTACTCCTAATGTCCGCGTCGACTTATAACCATTGACGATTCTTCAATTTCTTTGAGCCCTAGGCTTCAAACGCTGGCATAGCTTCCGCGCACGCATCACCACTCTAAGTTTAGCTTTATATTCAGTCCGAAAAGTAATAAAAACGTTGGCGTTCGAAACTTATAGAATAACATGCGAATGAGATCGATATTATTAATGAATATCTAGCTAGGCGTAGATAATTAATATAACACTTAGGGAGATATTCATTTAACTTGACCAGGTCACCGATTCTTTGTGGCAGTGACATCGTAACTACACGTATGTACGCACGGAATTTATTTTGCGTGACGGTACATTTAAAACCTTGTCATAATCGCTTCATTTTCATTGCTTAGCTTATTGGACCTTTTACCAACCAATCTCTGATTATGTGACATGTGCATACTATAATTCGTTATAAAATAAAGGAAACGGAGCGTAGTCCTCACTGACTACCGATTGACATCAAATGCTGGACATAGGTATTTTGTAAGGCTTGTATCCAGCGGCTCCCCGCGACTCGTTTGGTGTCGTCTGGCCACCTCGTTAGCGGTCGGACAACGGGGCGCTTATCGCTCCGAGATCGCCATTTTAATACCTTGGGACCCCAACGTCCATCGGCTCTCCGAGCTGTGGGCCCCGCCCATTGCCACTTCAGTTTCATGACTCATTGAGCTATGTCGGTAACGGATCCCCTCATTTCTGATTTGATACGTAGAGATAGGTACTCTTAACATAGCTCTTTCTATCGCGCGTTGAGGGACTTTGAGCCTTCTTCTTGGGGCCATAGTTAACGAAAATGTTTTAGGCAACACGCACTGTTCGAAGATTGTGCGAACTATGTCCATTCGTTATGAAAACTCCGTTTAACTAGTCTGAATAAAGTATTTTAAAATACTCTAACACATAGTTTTTTTTACTTAAATTAGATACAGGCAGACATTTTCACCTGACTGGCCTCAAAGGGTCCATTAAAGGGTCCATGGTAAATGGCCGTTGTTTATTGAATGATTTACAGTATAAGCCATTAAATAATAAGAAACGTATATTATAACCTAAGAAGCTTACCCACTAAGGTAATTTGTTTTTATTTGTTGTGACAGTATTCCTATGTTCTAATAAAAACAAAGGTTCACTCATGGCATGGCACTCATAACGCACGCTACCTATTGTTTATTTTTATTAGTTATTACGTAGCCGTTGGGCTAAAAAAGCTCCAGCCTTTAGCCCAACTTTCAGGCTCAACATGTGTTGCCATACTCGTGAGTGATAAGAATATTTGTTTTTAGTATAATTTATCCAGAGCTTCTCTAAAATATTAAAATAGCATTATAAGGATTTTATATTAAAATTTCCCATCTGAGAGTTGATTTGTATAACGTTGTTGTGTATAATTATGTAATATGGGCTAGCCTCTTAATATAGTTAACCAACTAATCTATAATGTGCTATGGTACGTATTATCCGGTTATTTCGCGAATTGTGAAAAGGCGACTTTTAGCAAGATACTGTTTTATAAAGCGCTTATGCAATGATTAAATTAGTTACGCGATTAATGCTCTTCTGAAGATAATTGTGGTATCTATTTTGGTTTCGAAATGTTCCAATGTTATGATAATTATAGCAGTATCGTATGGATGTTATTTTGACAGTGGTTACACTATCAAAATGCGAATCTTCAGAAATTAAAGTAACATAAACCATCTCAAACAGCTATCATATCCTTTATACGCCATAGTCATCGTCTGGAGCCCCTCTGCCACCGCTATAAGCAATAACGTTAGCAAAATGTCTCCGTTAAGATCAGACAGCAAAATTGAAAATACTTCACCTGACAGCAATAATTGCTCTCGAGACAATATTCGTATGAACCAAACCCCATAATCTAAAATTTAATTTCAATAAATTGCTTTCACTCTTCTAAAATTTAATTTCCTTGTCCTAGATGAAATCTTGTATGCAACTGTACGTAAACAACTTTCATTACATAACAGTTGCACAAATACCTATTCTAATAGTACTAAAAATGCATTAGAATGAGTGAAAATGAATGTACGACGAAGTGGGTGCTCTGGCGTTGACCTTTAAATAACATCTTTAAGCCTCTTCTCGGTTGTACGTACCATTTGCTTAAACACAATGGCTCGAACATTTTGTTTTAAACAAAGCACAACTAATTTCCTATGATTAGTATCCGGATATGATTCGTAATCCTCAGGTTCACGTGTATTAAACGTATATGTCAAAAAAAGGTTTACCTGGTATAGTAGGATTAATTACCGGAACTTACTAAGGGATACGATCTTATCTGTATCTAGGTACAAAGCCGCTGTGAAGCACCATATCGGCAGCAAGGCCTTTCAGCATCAACAATGTTGCAGAGGTTTGCTCTTTACTTCATGAAAGACTTGGGTAGTGAGATGTACTTGTACATCATAATTCTCACTACCTTGTCTTTCATGCGGATCGAGCATGTATCTACGAAGTTCTTCGCATCGTATCAAGATCAATTCAAGAACCTTCCGAAGAAGAAATTTCGAAACATTAATGGCTATTATAATCGAAACTTAAACGTAGATAATAGAGATTTATTCTTCTCGGAATTCGTAGCCTATATTAAGCTAGTTCTATAAAGTAATTCGTACGCTTTAAACACACTTCTTATAGATTGCTGAGTATTCTCAAGGCGATTCGCTATTTTATGACACCACGTTTTGTACGTTGGTTGGCATAGTTAATAGAGGCCTTATTTAAAATTATTTTATACAAACAACGCAAATGTATATATTCAATTTAATTTAGGGAAAGCTTGTAGATCTTTTTGAAAATGGTTTTTTCATTCCTTTCAAAAGGGAATAGTCTAAAAACTAAGCAATAAATTTGACGCATTGAAAGATAAGACAGAAACCGTCTGAAATAAATTTACTATGCTCTGGTAGCAAAGCGGTGTTTATGCATTTAACTATTATTCAATTGGAAACTTGAAAACGGTTTAGGAAATATTTTAAACGTAACATGTTGTGGGATTTGTTTAAGTTTTAGGAATTATACTGAATGTGTGACGTCACAAAAAAAAACAAACAAAACAGCGCGGCAATGTAAAGTTCATTTGGCAAGACCGACATATTATACGTATTAATTATATTTAGACGTTTAAACGCGATGTCTTGTAATAAGCAATTGCGGCGCAAAAAATAAATATTTAACAATGTAAATATTATTTAATACAATTAATATTATAACCTACCTAGTACACGATTTTATAAACACAGAGCTTTATTCTGCAAACATTTGTATGTTTCTATTATAAATCACGCCTGAATTCAGGAGCACTAACAAATTAGCTGGTTTGCATTCGTATCGTTGTGTCGAGTACCGATTGACTAACGTCAGAGTAAAAAAGATATAGTAGTAACCTCGTAGTAAATTAGACCTAAAATGGAGAACCAAAAGCAAAAATTGCTACTAGCTAGCTCCTCCTTAGGCTATGATTCTTGCATACAAATATTGAGTTTTATAAATTGTTCTATTTTCTGTAAACCGAGCGACAACATTAAACTGCGAAATTCTAACAGGAGTACTAATGTGGGTACCACCAGACAGTGGTGTGCACTTCATTCATGCACAAAAGCTCTGCCTACCCTAAAACTTTTGTATAACTCATTAATGCGAAGGATTGTTACATTTTATAGCATCCTCCTTCTTTACGCAAAACCCTGCATAAAAAACTCCTGTGCCAGGTCAGAAACTCTGTGCACGCCACTGCCACCAGATAACTCGAATTGCTGTAAATCTTGTTTTTGCTAATTTTATTTCGTATAAGAGTGGCCAATTATAGCACTACATTCTGGTTTTTATTTTTTAAACGTACCGCCTATAGCGTTAGCTCTAAAGGTGATGAATTAAAGTTTTAACCAAACAATATAAGTTTTACTCCGATTTTACGGTGTTTCCATACTCGACTTGCATTACTGCAAACACATAAATGTTCTATTAAAGGTAGGTACACGCCGGCATAGCACGATTTTTGCCCCAAAGGTAGACTGGGCTGTATTTTTTTTTTAATAAAAAAATCCTTAAATCGACGTCTGATCTACAGTTATGACCGTTCACCCCTTCGAAAAATAAAGATACAACGGCCAGCCATCCCAGTCTAACTCCTGTATAATGTATGGTCTCAATCGTTTGTGTGGATGCAAATTTTGAGAACGGTAGAATTATGGTAATATCCTACAAACCTTTGTAAAACCTTTGAAATTGAAGACTCCATTTTGTCTTAACGAAAGTTGGGCCAAAGCAATCAATGTTGTTTACTTTTTTGACAATTAGATGTTCGATGTGCGAGCCCTGCTAGCACCCTTAGAGCCTTAGGTAATTTTCCATATATTTCAAAGAAGCTGATGACCGTATATCACAGTTTATCACAAATACCGCGGTTACTCTCAGTGGCGTGCACTTCATACATGCACAAAAGAACTGCTTAGCCTATTTTTTTTGTAAAACTGATAAAGGGGAAGGATTTTTCAATTTCATGCCATCTTCCTTCTTTATGCATACCCTGGTCAGAAACCCTGTGCTCTCCGTCCTTTCAAGTAAAATCTATACCGAAATCACGTTAATTTGTTGCTTAGTTAGGGCGAGAGGACAAATAAAAAAGAAACACACTTTCGCATTTATAAGATTAGTAAGGTTAACACGGGGTTTAATTAAAGCATTGCGTCGTTGCAACGCAGGTTTGACTGTGTGCAATGCGATGTAAAATAATGAAAATAATTGTAAAACATTGTGATTTTCATTATTACTATAACGTATTAATATTTGGTTAATAGCTATGATATAAAATGTAGATCAAAAAAATAGAATTCTAATTCGGCAAATATTGCTTACAATTTTGTTCTACTTAAATTTACAGTATAAAAGTTATTTCAGTTTAGTTTGAGATTCGAATAGGTGCAACACAATAGGCACCTGTTTATCATACTGAAAACCTTTATTTTCCATATTCTTTTTCATTTATAGCGTCTAATAAATTCATTTAAAAAATTACCAATTAAACTAAGTAATAAGTGCGGATATCGAATAAGAAGTAGTATGCAAAAGTTTATCTTAACTTACTATTCGATTGCAAGTAAGCAGTAGTCTTTCTAAACTGTCTTCCAACTATCTGAGTCTCTTCACTTGAATGACTGTAAGCTGGTGCAAGTTATATCTACGAATTAAACTGGCGCAGTTGCCTTAACTAGTGCAAACTTACTGATTAGAAATCCCAGTTGAATCTCACAGTGCATTTATAGAAAGTTTCGCAGCGGTGCCAATTGTTGTCAACTAATCTTAAACAAACTAAACTCAACTGTCAGAACCTGTTCTTTCCTACAGGAAATGAATGGCACTATAAGAACTCCCAGTTTTTGTTTATTCAAGATATATATGGGCAATTACTTAGCCTCACTATTCATTTTTGATGTTGCAATAAAGTCAAATGCATAAACACGTGCGCTATTAGATGTGGTATAAAATCTTTTGTATTAATAGAATTTATAATGAAATGTCATGTCAGTGTCAGTAACACACGTGTGCACGTCTTCGTAATAATGTATATCTCCAATCCACTTTTCAGGGCAATTGTGTAAAAAGAAATGGTCATTTCATAGCTAACGTATAAATAACTAAATCGAATTGTGTCTGGGGTTCATACTTTATGACTTGGATCGTAAACTATGACAGTGAGCACTAGATTACTTAGCCTGAATATAGATCACGTTTATTAACATTAAAAGTTTTTAATTTGGTAAGAATAAATTATTTGGGTAAAATAAATTACTATTTTTATGATATTAAACCCATTTCAAATTTGCCAAGGTAAGATATATTTCTAATGTAGGAAGGAGGCACAAGTTTACCAACTTTAAAGAGTATCACTTGTTCACTTGCCTCGAGTTGAAAAAATGATTGCAGTTTCAAGTAACGTCTATTTAAATTTTCTTAATAAAACAAAGGAATAATCCAACTCTTAACTAATTTTAGTGCCTTCACATCACATACATGTGAGTGTAGTTGCATGTGAACGTTTGTGTGAATTATTTACCTACCCTTATTTGACCTTAACTGTAAAACAGCTAACTTTATGGTTGTCACGGAGTATTTTTTTATGAAACTTTGAGGAGTAATTTCTCTGAAATAACCTATTATAATCCCAGGCCAAATTGTAACAGTAAAAAGTGAACGAGATGATTTAATAATCTTATGATAACTAGGGTTACTCTAACTTATGGTTACTAAGGTTATTAATATATACCCCAGAGTTATAACTCTGGGGTATATATTAATCCTACTATAGGATTACTATAGTAATCCTATTCCAACTAGCTTTGTACAGTGATCCATGAACACCCTTACACAATCGCCCTACAAATGCATCACAAGTCACGATGCCTACCTTGTGAATACAGTTTTAAAAAATAGGAAAATTATATCTTGTGTATTCCATGTTTTGTAACTTACCGGTCTTATAAAGTAAATAACGTTTACACTAGTTTTTAGTGTTAAGTATGTATGAGAATTAAAACTTAAAATTGTAAAATAATAATTTAATCAATTTATGTTACTCTTCTTCTAGCCTTTTCCCACGTCATTAGGTCGGCATTCGGCAACACATGTATTCTTCAACTCTGAAGACATAATTATAGACAATTTTGAAGGTTGAACCGACACCTCTGTTCATAGGAGTAAGGTTGTAATCCAAGTTTAATCGAAAAGTCTGTCAGTCTCCCTGGGCATCCCGTATGGTATAATTTGGGATCTGTTGGGAGAAGTTGCTCTTCACATCAGACTTATCATAATAATTAGGTTGCCTTATCGGCTGTGGTAATCTAAGGTCTGAAAAAAAATCCTTGATGTTGAATGACTCATACCCAGTGGCGTGCACTTGGTTTCTTACCAGGGTATGCATACAGCACTAAATTACATAAAACGGTAAAAATTCTCCTCCTATACCAGTTATATATAAATTTTTATGGTATGCAATGCTTTCGTGCTTGTATGAAGTGCACGTCACTGCTCATACCTACTGAAAGTTTTGTTGTTGTATATTGGACATTTCATTCATAAAAAAGTGTAAAAAACCTTAAAATATAAATCGAAAATATCAATAACAATAAAATAAGAAAATATAATACCAAAATCCAAGAAATTATCAATATTCTTTGTCTTGTATTTTTTACATTTTTATAAATATTTTTTAAACTTACTAAACCCTTTAAAGGTAGCAAAAAGATACTTTAAGACCGGTGAGAATTTTCTGCGCCGTCTTTCGCTATGGCATGCAAATATGTTAAACTGCACGTGTAATATATTTTGTGACGTAAAATTTTACACCGTATCGTTTACGGATTGATTATTGCCAGCTTTTAGAATATATGAAATATAATTCATTACAATTTATCTAGGATATTTCTATACATTATAGTATGGAATATAATTATTATAAATCAAGAAGCACGCGACGCTGTATGCTACACAATATAATTATTACGTCACAGGATATAGCTATGAGTTGAAATTACATTGTCGACGGCAATAAATTACTTAGTTTCTGGTAGATAAAAAATCTATAACTCTCCATGTATTTAATGCAGTATCGGTTTTTAACTTTTCTATTTTATTATTGCTTATTATAAGAGTAATTAATAATTTAAGTCGTTAATTTATTATTGCTACTTAAAATAAATTATAATAAAACCATTGCTACTAAAATAAATTAAAATAAAACCATTATTGAATTGTGGGCTTTCTACATACATCTTCATCTTGCGTTGTCTTTATTAAAACTGACGCGGTTTAACAGTTGAAGATGCAAGATCGAGAAGCAAATTCATCTATTTTTATATCTTTATTTATATAGAACAACACGAATTACAAGTTAAAAAATAAAAATTACCTACTCATTCAGACAATAAATGACCCTTTAACGGATCATAGGCATCATTATGGCATGTTGAATTCCAGCTTACCTGAGTAATCGCTTGGATTTAGCATTACTTCACTTTAAAAATACGCTGCTCATGAAATTATTGGCACTCTGAAACGAGCAAGCCTCTCTCGCCGTATATTTTGGAATCGCAGTCGCAGATGTATTTCTAAGCTCACTGCTAATATAGATCAGGTTTGTATAAAAAGTTTAAGTCAAACTATATGTTTGACAAAAAAAAAATACTCTGACTTTATTTTCTTTACGCTTAAAATATTACGTTTCGCCCTTGTGAGCTTGTGCGGAATGTTTTGACTGGATAAAGTAGATTACGTGTTCATGGTCATTAGGAACTATTGTAATAATTGCCAGAATTATAAGCCAAAATAATAAATATTTTGATTTTACTAAAACAAAAACATTAAGTGCAACATTTTCAAGGATTATAAATAAAAATATTATGGTCAAGAAAAAAACTATTTTACCATTTTAGCTAGGTTAGGGGTAGAAGAAAGATTAAATAATCTAGAAGAAAGAATGTAAAGAAGAAGGTTGAAAGAATGTAAAGGAGGTGGAAAGAGATCACATAACAAACATACTCGTAGCTAGATGTGGGTACAAAAAAGGCGGTTAAGTAGGTAAACCATATAGTAGTTATATTTGTATGAAGAAACCAAACCTTGATATATAGAAAAGATACACATGCTATTAAATTTATACCTAAACCAACCTATAACTTGATAAGTGTCAGATATTTTAGTAAATTGATTAGTATTTTTGCAAATGAGCTAATAAATGTCATTTAATTAATGAATTTCTTCAGAAACTAATTCACAACGAATATACATGACAATTGACAATGTGACTCGGGCAGCGCAAATATATCTCCTGGTGTCTTATTAATTATCACCAATTAATTTACCTATTTCCGCATTTAAGAACTAATATTATTTTATTATGTTTGTGCAGGTAAGAGTTATGTCGCTTAAAACGGACGCTGCAGTGATAACTTTGTTATTAGTCGTGCAGATTTCTTGCCTTAAAAAATTATATCTAGGTATTATATCTACTCAGGTCCTTAGATTATGAAAAATATTATGCTTTAGAGTAATTAATACCAAACGATTGTTTGATGAATCTCAATCAATCTCAGTAACCGCATACGACTTATTTTAGGCCTTACTCGCAAACTAACAACCTAAATCGGTCTAATCCGAAGATCTGAGATTAAATTTGGTAGTGCTATATCATTTCCTTCTCTCCCCTGTAGATAAACACAGCTCGTAACTTTATTAAACAATCTGATGTTTTTGTATTAGATTGATTACTAACCTCGGGCATAAGGCTTATATTATTCACGTCACAGTTCACTAAGGTAAAATGCATTCAGTCAATTAAGCTAAAAGTATAATCTAGTCTACCGCCGATCCGAGAGCCATCCAAATAAGTAGTTGATATTGCATTTTTGCTACCCTGCGTCCGCGTTCAGTTGGGGAGGCTTTCTAATTAATTGCGTCAATCATCATTATTCTCGGCTTATTTATATGCCCTTATGCAGGGGCATATTAACTAGCCGAGACAGGTACAGGTATCCTTTCTCGCTAATGTATAGTGCTCTTAACTTTATTAGATAATAGTCAGAAACGATATTTTAAAATGTTCATCGAGGCAATGGGATGGGCAATGCAAATTTCCTATCTCCTAGATTAAGACAACCAAAACACTACAAATAAAGGTTGTTTGAGGAAAGGAAGGAATAGGTAATTACTATTTTTTATTTTAGGATGAAACCTTAGTATTTAATACAGCCTACTGAAAGTTTAGCTTCTTTACGTAAAAGACTTAAAATCGTTAACTTCGTTTTTAAGTTTATCAATTAAATACAAAAAAAAATCCTTTATCTTTATAAAATCTATATTGAGTACGCAAGTAAAATTTAAACTTAGGTACGTCATTTTATCGAAACGGCGCGGCGTAACATGATTATTTACCTATACTAAAATTGTAAGGGTGAAATGTTGTTTAGATGAGTGTATGGTTTGTAACCGACAGCGCTTTAACGAGCAAACTGCACGGATACCTATATTAAATCTTGGATTAAAACATAGATACCCTTCATCCCGGTAAAATGTTTCGCCTGTGGTGGAAACTAGACTGCGCATCAATTGAAACCTGCAAATACACCTCGAATTGGAAATTACGTAGCAGCTTTGAATGGATACCATTTTGCACGTCAGTAACCTATTATATGAAATTGTCCGAATTCGTAACAGCTATCAGCTATTTACCTACTTCAGTAATACTGCTAATAATAAGAGTATTTGGTCGTTTAGTAATATTTGTCTGTGCATTAAGTAGTACTGACTGAGGTTTGGCTAATGGCTCTGGAATGATATCATGCGTAATCTCATGCGTAATCTCATGGAGCCTGACTGATTTTGCGATTAAGTGGGTTTATAATCTTACCCTTTGAACCAAACGGTAGATTCCACAAACAAAAGCATTCCCAACGAGGGTTGCAGACGATCGATCCTAAAAAAAATGTCAATACAAGTCTGACTTCAATTTTGAAGAAGACATGTTATACTGACACACAAGGGGTAAAGGACATAAGAAGGATTATTGAAATGCGAAATGCGAATTAATTGTAGATTTTATTTATTTTTACAGGATAATGTCATGTAGGAGGTTCCTATTTCAGTTATTAGATACTAGTTGATAGACCGCGACTTCATTTAGAAGTTCTGATTTCGCCTGAGAATTAAAAGGGGTTTATTTTCACATTTTCCTCCGCAAATTGTAACGGTTGGATGGCAGCTTTTGTCCAACTTATCATTAGCTTTTTTTTGACAGTTTTTGTTTTAACAATTTTTTTAAGTGCTAACGTGATTTTCCGAGTTATATTACAGTACAGTTTTATCAAAATCCATTCAATAGTCCTTGTCTAAAAGAGTAACAATCCATACATCCTCACAAACTTTCACATTTATAATATAAATAAGAAAATACAGCTTTTTACACTTGTTATTCGTCGCTTTGAAAATACAGAGTCCGGCCCCTGACATATAATTATATTGCTAGCGACGCGACGCGACGCGGGGTAAAGGAATAAGGGTTTACACCCTCCCACCATTGTAGACGTCGCGCGTCGCTTGAAAGCTCGCATCAGTCTGTGAAACGCGCTCGACCGGGCCGGTTGTCAACGCGAAGCAATAAACTCTTCGATTTCATAACTAATAATTTATTAGCCTTTTGAAATAATTGCTTAGCTAGTTTCGATATATCTTAATTAGCTTCAACTACAAAAAATGTGACAAGTCATTCTTATCGATTACTGGTATTTAGAAAGATTTTAATTTAATAAAGAAACTTTTTTTAAATTTGATTTTGAGGTGGTTTGTTTAAAATTAGAACGCCGTTCGTATTACTTTTGTATTTGAAATTTGAATTTATGTTTCTTCTTAATTCTATTTTATACAAATCATTTTGGTGAGCACTTTTGAGTTTAGCTTTTTATCTAGGGATGTTAAAATACGATTTAACTAACTTTTTGTCATTAGAATGGCTATTTGTTTAAACACATATATTTTATTTACACAAAAACGTACGCGCGTGTATTAACTTTTTAAGTGTTGATATCTTTAATAAATTACTATATTGTTAAAAATATATTAAAACAAAAAAGATTACATGAAAACATGCAAAAACCGGCTCGGCAACAAGGTGGAGATCAAACTATATACCTAAACATTTTATGTAAATTTATCTTGCCATGGGGAAGGTGTATTCAAAGTTAAATGGATGCATTGTTTGGAGATAGAATAATCGGCTATAGACTTGGCTCAATAGATCTTCTGTTTGAAAAAGAAAAAGGATAGGTAGGTACCTATACATTTTTTCAAAAGTGATTTTGGTAGGTACTTATATATAGAAAAACAATGGCATTTTTAGGTTTTTACAATGTTCGATCGTAATAATATTTCAAACCACGGATAAAGAAATAATGTACTTTGTAATGTGAGACAGGCGATCGAAAGAAGCACCTAGGTACGCCATTTCAGTATTTTTGAAACTAAGCCAGTTATATTAATTGAAAGTTTATTTCCACAAAGCGCACAAAGATTTATGAAGCTACTTTAAAATTCCGATGTGAACGCCTTACTTTCAAATTAGTCCCAATTCCCCACACAATCCCATTCGCTAACTGCGCACCTACTACGCACAGGTTTAAATACAAAACATCGTAAAAATTATGTTCTATAAAATGCAGGATGACTTTACTCCGTTTAATAAATCTTAATATATATAAATCTCCTGTCACGATGTTTGTCCGCGATGGACTCCTAAACTACTTAACCGATTTTAAATTAAATTGGCACACCGTGAGCAGTCTGGTCCAACTTAAGAGATGGGATTACTTAGATCTTTAATTATAGTCGCAATTTTATTTTATTGCAAATAAATTGTCCATAATTAATTGACAGTCACAATTATCTGTCAACTCCAAAAGATTCTAACAGATGTCGATACTTTTCAACTGGATTGAGTAAGTAATCAATAGATGGCACTGCTATAGTAAACCGACAAACGTGTCATATAAGCTAGCTATTTTTTATTATATTATATATATTATAATTATAAATGTCAATGTAAGTTTGTTTGTTACGCTTTCACGCAAAAACTACTTAACCGATCCTCATGAAACTTTGTACACATATTCTTGGAAGTGTGAGAAGTAATATAGGATACTTTTTATCCCGACATTTAGCCCAGTTCCTTTGGGAGAGGGGATGAGTGTTTGCCGATTTTACACCATAACTCCGACAAATTATAAGCGATTTAAATAATTATTTTAGTACTATAGAGGTTATAATACGTGTTAAATTTTGCCATTTGCAAACTGTGGGTGGAGATAGAGGACAGAACTCTTCAGCGCAAACATCAAACGTAGACGAAGTCGCGGGCAACAGCTAGTGTATTACAAGTTTATTACTTCGATTAATGATTACCCTTAGTAGTAAAATGAATAAAAGAATTGATTGGGCGATTATTGTAGAAATTGTCCACACAGTATCGCTTCGTTTTGAGGGTCATAATTAATCAAAGGTTTTCTTATATTTTAAAACATTTTATTTAAACTGTTACCTGAAATGTATGTACCTTTTCTATCTTATTTTATTATCAAATAACTCCAAAACCCTGTTTTCGGGTTAACGGGTAAATGAGCACCAATTTTCGGATGAAAACTTACCTGAAATGTTAACGAAAACCACTCTTATTAAAATATTTTTTATATAAATCGAATTATGTATTACAGCCTTCTAACGGCGGATTATCCTTATTTGGTGATCATTTATTCATTTTGACAATCACAATTCTATTTTGTTACAATATGTCTTTTGTTTAACTTTGGATAACTTATTTTGCAGCATTTAATTGGTGGAGCTTTCTTTGCATATTTTATACTGTGAATTTTATTTTGTTACACTTTCCTATGTTCAATTTCAGATGCTTCAATGTTTCAATAATGAATGCGGCCTTGCCATCAAAGTCGGTTTGTCATAGATCATAATGAACCTATCACAGCCAGCTTTGATGAGCACGGCTACATGTCTATCATCAGTTGCCAACGGAACTACGCATCTGAACTTCTACGCTTGCTTGTACTGAAAATACCTCGCGTTCTCGGGCCTAGCCTGTCAAAGCGGCATGTGACATGTTTTCAGTTTTCATATCACAGCCACTTTGATGTGGTCGGTTTACTGAGACCATCTTATTGATACACTTAACGAAGATTTCCGGGGCTCAGGTCCGTGGCCCTATCGTAAAAATAGTTGTGCAATGGTCGTCTTTCATATCACAGCCATTTTTGACGAGTTGGGCTGCGTGCCGTATGTTACAGCGATTAAAAATTCGCACGTTGAATCGACGTCGAGTGCCGCTCACAAAGTGGTTGTGTTATGTTAAATATCCATATCACAGCCAGCTTTGATGAGCGACAATCGGCGACCTAGCGTCAGTTGAAGAAGGCGTCGGCAGCGACAGTTCAAGAAAGTTTTGGCAACGGCAATTGAAAAATGGGGCAGCACCAGCGATTGAACAAGGAGCAATTAGGGAGCCGATAAAGTGGTTGTGACGTGTATGTATCCTCATATCACAGCCAGCTTTGTTGACTTCATTGTTGGTTCCAATCATAGTTCAAGTTTTATGTTTAGCTGTTTATGCTCTTCTCATGTACCTATATTACTGAATTTTAGTGACTATATATTCTTTTGTGTGTATTTTAGTTTATAGGTATGTTTTAGAATGTTTACCATTATGTATACAAAATATGTTAGTTATATCATCTATTTACAACTACTATTAATACCTACTTTTACTATTTATACATACTTCAGTATGTAACGCACTTTATATTATCCACCACATATGAAGAAAAGCTCATACATGATAAGGCTTGAGTAACATTGCAGAAATATATACTCGTGTACACTAATTTATGTTAAATTATTGAAACGTGTATTTTAATCTTTCTGTCATTATTTATTCATTCTTAATCATACATTTGTAATGTTGTGCAGTTAGTATGCTTTCTTCACTCATAAAAAAGCGAACGGGAGGCTCACGGTACATGCTGCTCCGGTGCCATATGACGTATTTTAAAAAATATCTCATTTGAAGAGTTTTGACTGCATGCTCTCAGTACGTAGTTGAATGCATCGGAGCCATATGCATCGTATTTTGAACTCAAAAAATTGTACAAAAGCCGAGTAATTAATATTTTTATTTTTAAATTTCAGATAATATCAGCCAATCCATGGGAGTCTCACAGCGAAGATGAAGCTACACTAAAATATGGAAACTTAAACCGCATCAGATGATTAATTGATGTTTATTCTAACAACTTAACCCCTAATACCGGTCACGGCAGCGTTCTAGTAGTGTTTACGCACAGATCTGCCCGTAGCAGTCACATGCACAAAGTGTTAAACCTGTAGGGTAGGATAAGCAGGCATATGCCTCGCTGTATGGTCCCTCCATTAAGTTTTTGGTGTGGTAATAAAAAAGTATATCCTTCAATAGTTTCCGAAAAAATCTAATTAGATATTTTGTTTTAAGACTACGCTTATACATAATACGCTTTCACAAACACTAAATCTAAAATATTTATTGGGGGAACAGCTTTTCAGGAGCGATCAAACAATGAAATTTACTTTGTACATAGGTAGGTACCTAGGTACTTACTCGTTATTCAGTGTACCAGGTGGTAGTAGTTTTCTTTATCTACCGCATACATATAGACAGCAATAATAATATGAAGTTGAGTGCAAATTAGAAGCATATTAGATTTTTGATTTTAAGGCTGCGAAAAACTGTAGTTATAATGCATTGGGTAGAACGCCATCTACCAGAAAACGACTGAACTATTACATGAATTCTTGTGGTTCATCTCTGGGATCAAAGTGAGTAGGGTTTGTTTCGAATCCTTTGTTAGGTAGAGCAGTTATGCCTTTATAGATGGCGTGGTTAGAAGTGAAAGTTTCCAAGTAAACAAAACCTCAGACTGTCGTTGACTGAATTCATAAAATTGCTCAACGACGTTAATCCGATTTTAGATGAACACTAAATTATATGATTCTAAACGCCATACAAATTTGGCAGAGGATCGTAACGCCCCTGTTCCGTTGGTTTACATTAAAAATTACACTGGTGGCTAGTAACGTGGTGCATATGTATCTATTGATGAGAAAGCTAACTTCCGCAATTAAGCAATTAAGATCCATCAATCAACGAGGACGTTTTCTATTAGAATAATATGAAACTTTTAAAGTTAGCATAACTCAGGTCTGTTTTTGTAACGGCCGAACTAACCTTATTTATATCTAAAAAAAATCTTTCTTTTACCATGGGATTTTTGATACGAAAATACTTTTATTAATTCTACTTTATATCGCAGGAAACGGGGCATCAGGGTCTGCGTGGAAGGAAAACCGTGTATATGGGCGTTAGACGTGGCACACGTCAGATGCTAATTTCGCAGCTGAGGTCCTGTCAAAGGACACTAGTGAGAATACCAGAAAAGAGCAATAGAAATGGAAACAAGAACGATAACTTGGAAGGTAAACCTCCTCGTGATGATTAAAATGGATACACCTTCATCGACTAATCAAAAAAAAATTATAATAGCGAGAAGAAAACTGATAAACATTACAGAAGATAGGAAAATTATAGAAGGATAGAGAAAGTAAGGAGCAACGTCGAGGGTCGGGCTAATGTTAAGATCATATTCAATGAATGTACCTATACGTAATATTTTTAAGTTTCATTTACTCTGTGTATTTTAACAGCAGTCGGAAACAATGTCTGTAATTTATTAAAATAATATTGTATATGGATGATTCCTGCTAAATGTATTTCGGAAATTTTAAATTTTAATTAAGCTTTAATTTGTTTATAAAAGAGAAAGTGTGTATGTTCCGTATAGGCTCCAAAACGGCTGGACCGATTTTAATGAAACTATCAGAGAATCTTCGAATTGACCTGGCGAGTAATACTGTAAAGTTTGGTGACGATTGGAGCACTCCTATTTTTGAACTGTCAAACTGTCAAATACAGCTTTTATTTACTATGATGATATTCTATTGTTGGGTGTACATGGGTGTAGATAATGATCTTCACCCGCTCGAGAAGAGAATAGAGGAGAATAAATACGGAGAGAAATAAATTATTTTAATATATTATGAGACTTAAATTAAAAATTTAATGATGTAAGTTTATTGTTTAAATAAAATACAGCAATTTTCAGCCCGGCGAAGCGGGCTGGGTACGCTAGTAGTTTCTAAAGGAAGCTATAAAATTTTGTTTGTAGTTTTGTATAGGTTTCCTTCTACTACGATAGGGGTTCGCTTAGTAGAGTTTTTTTGTAACTGCTCGTCTTGCGAAATATTACAGTCATCTTTACTTCTGCTGCAAAGCAGCATTGTGGTTATACATATACGCCTTAGGTTGCTAGACATGGCGCGGCACGTTACGGGGCAGTTGCATATCCTCTGTTTCTTGGTAATCGTTTTTAACTTTTTTTTTCACCATCAGTTGGGCCCATGAGCTTGATTATTCACAAAATAAAAACAAAAAAAAATTTAGTAGGTACGTCTACTATTTCATCAGCAAAAGTTTAGTTATGCTGCATAACAGATATTCTGAGTTTTACCTTCTGAAAAATGACATAAAGGATAAAAAGCGGAGGTATAAATTAGCGAGTAACTAGTTTTAACTGACGCTGAGACAATATGGTGCAACAAATAGAATACCCGGCTGTTACTATTACTCACTATCACTAACAAAATTATAAATCTATGTATTGAAGCTTCATACGTCTGTAAGTTTAATAAAGAGTTTATAAATTAGATTTTTGTTTTTATGTATATCTTTCCATTACTCCTATAATGTTATCATGGAATAGCTTCGACTCAGTACCTAAAGATTACCTACAATTTCAACTTTTAAGTTTTAACGATAACCTACTACTAATAGGTTAGGTTTCCGTTAAAACTAAAAGCTATGCCCGTTTTCACTAACGACGAAAAACAATGCTTAAATAAGTACGGCGGATTGGCGCAGTGGGCAGCGACCATGCTTTGCGAGTCCTAGGCCGTGGGTTCGATTCCCACAACTGGAAAATGTTTGTGTGATGAACATGAATAATTTAAGTGTCTGGGTGTTAATCTATAAAAAAAAATGAAAAAAAAAAAATGAAAAATGATTTATTTGTTATCTAAATTTCATTACAAAACAATAGGCTAAGACCTCCATTTAAGTTTGGAAAAAAACTGTATTTGGAGGTCTCGCTCTTTCCGATATAAAGTTTACACATATACTAATAACATGACTTAACCAATTTATTACATTTTTTAATTTTATACTTTTTTTTTGTTTAGAATTTTTCAAAATCAATCATGCAAGCATGCAAATGTGTGAGTGTGTGTGTGAAAGTGTTTGAGTGTGTGTGTGTGTGTTTATGTGTGTGCTATGCTGTATCTATATTTTAAAAGTCATCATCATTATGAACCCACTCGTCCCACTAGAGGGTTCGTCTCAGAATGAGAAGGGTCTACCACGCTGGCCATGTGCGGATTGGTAGACTTCGCACGCCCTTGAGAACGTTATGGAAAACTCCGGCAGAAAGAAAGGCAACCATGCAGGTTTCCTTACAATGTTTTCCTTTACCGTTTAAATCAATTGATATTTCAATCGCTTAGATTTTATAAGTATTTGTATACAGTTCATTCAGTTATCTGATGTAATACAAGGTACGCTTACTTTGGGGTTAGATCGCGATGTGTGTATTGTCTTCGGCTTTGGCTAGTTACCAACCTAACATGAAAGACGTGCCGCTATGCGATTTAGCGTTTCATAAAAGTCCAGTCCAATCCATCTAAGGATATTCCTTGTCATAGATCTACCAATAGTTATCACCTAAGAGTTGATGAAACGTTTTTTCTATGGAAATCGCCTCATTCATTACGAATAACTAAAGTCTTGCACCAAAACCGTTCACCTTTTTAGCAAAAATGAGGTAACGTGACTTTGATGGATGATTGGCGTAGTGGGCAGCGATCTTATTTTCTTCGTAAGGGCTGTGGGTTCGATTCCCACAACTGGAAAATATTTGTGTGATGAACATGAACGTTTTCCAGTGTTTGAGTGTTTATTTGTATATTATAAGTATTTAAATGTATATTATTCATAAAATTATTCATCAGTCATCTTAGTACCCATAACACAAGCTACGCTTACTTTGGGGCTAGAAGGTGATGGGTGTATTTATATTTATTTATTTATCTAAATAAATATAATACAAAAACATTATGATGCTATTATTAAAGCTGTGGCGCTCGATTGCACGGTTTGCACTAAGGTCTATAAGTCGAGTTAACCGATTCAATGCGGATGGCTCCGCAGAGGCGCCATGTGTATCTTTTGTGTATGGCGGGTGGCGCCCGAGAGGAGCCAAAATGTTTTCCTGTAAAACTCCGCTAAAAAAGCTTTATTCAGAGGCTAGCCCTAAATGAAAGTTTCCTTATTTGTCACGTAGATTACGATACTAGTATTAGTTTCAAGATATAGCGTGAAAAAAGACATTTCAGATGTTGTAAACCTTTTCAATAGAAACAATAATTATGAAAGGTAACTTTTGTGCATGGCGGGTGGCACCCCAGAGGAGCCAATATTTGAAACCAAAAAACTGACTAATTTAAATTTATCAATAGTACATATTTCAGTGTTCTAAAAATATTAGTGTCTTTATTTATCACGTAGATCCTTTCCAGAGAAATCGCTTTAAGGTGTAGCGTGATTTCACACTCTTCGGGGATGGTAAACCATTTTAAGCGTTATTTAAATGTTATTTAATATTAAGGGTTACAAACGAATAGCACTAATCATGACAGTTAAATATTTAAAAAATATCTGTTTTCACTTTTTTTGCTTTGTGGATATGCTCTTTTGCAAGTTTATGGTAATAACTAGGTAGTTTCTCGAAGTATGTCCAAATTTAACCGGACTAGTAATTGCATTCCTTAGGTATCAAGACAATGTACTTAGTTTATTTTTGGTGAGAAACAACAACAAAAACGATTCTCAGAAAAGCACTATCTTTTGTTGTTATGCTATGCAGTCATATCAAAGATGTTTTAAAGATTTTTAAGCTTTTTATTGCCCTACTGCTTATTGTTAATATGCCGTGCCGACCGACCCTTTTTATTGATGGGCTAGGGAAAGATGTTATTTAACTAAAAACAAAAGAAGTCGGTGCCATAAATCACTTAACAAGGTTTCTCACGCGCAAATTACTTAACTATCGATGATGTTTTTTCGTTTACTTCTGTTTTGCTATTTATGGTGATCAGACGTAAGCACGTTGTGACCGTTTAATGCTCGCTTCTGAAGTCTCTTAGTTTGCCTTTTAACAACTGTGGACTGTGTATCTGGACTTCGAGATTTTGCTTCAGTGACTACCCCGGCTAGTAATTTGGACTCTGTTTTGATTCTTGACTTTACAAGGTGAGTTTTTTTAACAATGTTCTTTTTTTCTTTTCTAGTCTTTTCAATCATTGAAATTTAACATGAGCTTTTTGAAATTTAACATGAGGGACAGAGTGATTCCATGTTAGAGGAAAACCTAGATAGGGCATGTAGCACAGGTCTCGTGCTACAACTTTTGTAGGAACACTCATATGCCAAAATAAATCAGTCTTGAGTTATTGAACATTTTATGGTTTTTGGAAAAAATCCCATTTCGTGACCAGTGTTCAGAACTAAAAAAAATACAAAATTTTCTAAATTGTTCGTTTATTATTCTGTCTTTAACTACACAATGTTAAGTAAGAGGTAAAACACTTAAAATTCTACGTTAAGCGGAAAGATAGGTACCCTATGTAAGGTGTTCTCTTGAAACAAATGAACAGACAAACACCCCCAGACTCATACATAGACACACAAACACCACATACACACACATAAGCGCTTAAATACATAACATTCGACGAAACAGATAAACACTTACACTCATACACACTCACATGTACAAACACTGTGTGAGTGTGTATGTGTGTGTGCTTGTGTATGACAGTGAATGTGAGAATGTATATCTGTGTGAGAGAGTGTGTGTGTGTTTGTGTGTGTGTTCGTCTGTGTTACAACACCTTTATAACGTATAAAATAAAGTGTGTTGACTGCTAGATAACTTATTCTACTATTTTTTTCAGTTGCTAACCAAAATGGCTACTCCTCCATCCCCTGAACCTGGCCCGTCAAATTGGGATCTCATATCTATGGAGTTATCCGGAATGATGTCTCCCAGCCATATAAACTTATCAGACATGCCATGCATTGATGCTATTATAAGTGATGCAGAATTGTATGGGATTTTGGCACAGGATGTGGATAACTTTCTGGAAGATTTGGTAAATGAAAACACAGAAGATGAAGAAGCCGTTTGTGCTGAAGATCAGTTAGAACAGGACGTTGAAAATACAACTGAGGAAGCCCCTACTACCGATTGGTTCAATGGAAACCCCTCGAATATGGCCGAGATTCCTTTTACGGGCACACCTGGTTTATTACCGCCTCATAACATGAGTGGAAAAACACCGATAGATTTTTTCTTTTTATTTTTCAATAGTCGTATCATTGATTTAATTTTAAACTGTACAAACCAGTGCGGCAATGAATTGAAGATTGCAGCACGCACCGCACAAGCTCGTTTTACAAAATGGAAGGAGATAAGTCTTGAGGAGTTCACGGTATTTATTGGCATAATTTTATTTATGGGTACCGTGAAAGTTAATAGAATGGCCGAATATTGGTCTCGACATTATTTAATGCGCCTAAGCCCACATTCATTTATGGCTAGGGACAGGTTTTATTTAATATTAAGAGCATTAAATGTCCAAGAGGCCGGAAAGTATTTTTAAAGTAAAGTCGTTAATAGATATGTTCAACGAAACAATGTCCACAACTTATTACCCATCCAATAATGTTGCAATAGATGAATCCTTGATTTTGTGGAAAGGACGTCTTTCTTTCCGCCAGTATTTAAAAGGGAAAGTCCATCGTTATGGAATTAAATTATATATGTTAGCTGACATGAATGGCCTAGTAATAAAAATTCATTTATATGCTGGTTCTGGGGATCAATTGGTAGGTGGAAAAAATCATGTAAAAAAAGTAGTAATGTTGTTAATAGAAAAATATTTAAATAAAGGCCATTCACTTTATATTGATAATTATTATAGCAGCGTTGGTTTAGCAGAGGAGCTTTTAGATAAAAACACGTACGTAACAGGTACACTACGAGCAAAGCGCGCTGGTAATCCCACTTTAATTAATATAAAATTAAACACCGGTGAATCTTGTATTGTTCACAATTCCAAAAAAATTGTTGTTACCAAATGGCAGGATAAACGCGAAGTGCTGCTTTTGAGCTCGCAGCATAAAAGCATTTACAAAGGGACTAATAGTCGCCGAATACGCACTATAAAGTATAAGCCTGATGTACTAATTCAGTACAATAAATACATGAGAGCAATTGATAGGCACGACCAGCTTTTAAGTTATTATTCCTGCAAACACAAAACCTTACGTTGGTATAAAAAAGTTATAATCCATTTAATCCAAATATGTTTGGTGAATAGCTTTCTTTTATATCGAGAAATAAGCAAATCGAATATAGAATTATATGATTTTAGAAAAAGTGTATTAGAAAATTTATTAAAGCCACCAACCGTGCCACAACGATCCCTTGTTGAAAGAAAAATACATTTACCTAGTACTTTTACTAAGAGTGGTGGAAGGACAATGAGAAAGCGATGCAGAGTATGCTATAGCAAAACTAAAAAAAGAAACTTGGTTATGTATGGTTGTTCTGATTGCCCAGAATTCCCAGGGTTATGTCTCACCCCATGCTTCCGAGAATATCATAAATATTAACAAATGTATTAGAAATTTTTAATATTTATGATATTTTTAGCTTGCAGGTATTTCATGATTTCAATTAATACACACACTATATGTTATAATTTGTTTAATTGAAGATTTTTAAATACTTATAACAAACAATTCTCATTAGTAATTACTAAATCAGTCTTTTTAATGATTATAGTAAAAATCTACCTTATAAATAAGTACAATTATGTAATATTATTGCACAATGTTAATAAATAAACCTTAATATTATGTAAAACCGATGCTTTTCATTTAACTCGCCTCTCTCTCTTCATCTAAAACTCTTTTCATTTAAAACTTATGGTTTATTAATAAAATTATTTTTTTAGCGTTTCTATAATTTTTTGCATTATAATATATCTCTCATTAATACTAAAACGTAGTAACTCGTTAGATACGAATTTCCCAAAATATTTACAGGCGTGAATATCCACGACGGTTGTACTCGTAAATTGTTCTTTATCTTCTACCATTATATTTTCAGTAAACGTTGAAATATCTTTGGTGGATATTTCTGTGTACGTTGCACAATCTTTCGTAGGTTTTTTTGTACCTTCCGCCGCAGAATTTATTTCATCTTCATTTTCTTGACCAGGTTCCCAGTCATCATAAGTCTGGGAATTTTGTTCTAAATAAGCCTGTTCGACAAACTCGTAGTCAGTGTCACATTGCGTTTCCAGTTGTGATTCTGGGATATATTTTCTTTTTTTTGGTAATTCTAGAACAAAAAAGAATATATGTTTATATCAAGCAAAAAAAAAACTTGCTGTGAGCATTACGACGAATTTTTCTGTAACTACTTTTTGTTTAAAATAAAAAGTGCGTAAACTGAATTGTAAATCTTTTAAATTTATGTAAATAAATGTAATTAAATAAAAAATCTATCATGAATTTAAATTTTGTCGACAGACTAGAAAAGAAATAAGTATAGTTTTATAAATTCAATGAAAACTACAAAAAGGTTTACAACACCTTACATAAATGAGTCACTTACCTTCCATTTCCATTAATACACGTAGATAATCACTTTTTTATACACTAAACGAACAATAAAACCGCTTACGTTCGATTTTGGTTGGCGACTAAACTTACAGCAAGTGGAAACAACAAAAAAAGCGATACATTACAATACATGGCGGAAGGCGCCTTAGGGGAGCCATCAAAGTGCCTGGCGTTGGGCGCCCCAGAGGAGCCACGAAACATTTGTTCGTAGCCAGGCATGAAAGTTTGTCAAATAGTCCACCGCATTGAATCGGTTAAAGTTTCAGTCTGTGTCGCGGTTCCAAACTTTAATAATACCTAAAACATTACGTTATGAGTACTACCTTTACTTAAGGTATTATAAACATGATGAGCTTGCATGTATCAATGTCTCGTTATCTTAGGTATTACCAGCCCTATTGGAAATCATTGCTTTAAGGCGCTACCTAGCATACTCCGAAAAGCTCCTGTCGAAAGCTGGGAGTCCCTGGAACTGGAAAAGTACCTCTATAAATATAATAATAATACAATTATATTTATATAGTATTATTTATATAGTAGTAGTAAATATAATATAATTCTTAGGAAATAGCTTGTCCTCTTCTTTGAATATTTAAGCGCCATCTAGTTAAAACCGGCAATACTTCTAAGCAAAGTCATCCCTCAGCGGTAGAACTTCCCAAGTAGAGTAGATGGCGTGGATTCCTAAGTACGTCGCATCACAGCCGGAGTTCCCCAAGGCAGCTGTTTGTCACCAAGTAGGTACGCAGATGACTTTCCAGACACCGTGACCGCCTTCGTAACGGTGAAGAGGACCCTTCCCTTTCGTCTTTATACGCGTACTTTGCCAAACCAGACTTTCAGAGTGGCTACATAACTGGAGGTTGGTCTTGAATGTTGATAAAAGACCTGCTATCCTGAACGTTGTACAGGCCGGTTTGCCAGTAAAAGCTCCGAGGTCAGAATGTAGACTGGAAGACCCCAATTTGGTATGTGTGCCACTGAACGTAAGCTGCGAATGGCTCCTACGGTTAATTACTTGTGTCAGTAACGGAAGAATGACCAGAATGGAGAATTCTCCTAGATGCCCAGCAAAGACATCAGACTTTTCGTGTTAGCTTCTTGCCTAATTCTGACTCGTTTTGATAAGTGGTTTGGCAACTTGGGGTTGATTCTGTTTGATTCTGAGTTTACAGTGACAAAACTCAGAAAGTGAAATTTTATTAATGATTGTATATTTTGCAACTGTCTGGCTGACGTCAATACTCCTTAGGAATGTTAATTGTTAGTGACAATTTCTTAACAATTATTCATTGTAAAGTCAACATCGCCTGAGGATGCTCTGGTTTCTAAGCGAAACGTGCGTAGAGGGTACATTGCAGAAGATCTGTTTGGTGTGGAGTATTAGGAATCCAGAAATTATAAATAGCGCCATACAGATTCTCCTGCTTTTCGCGCACTATAGTAAATTAAGCATAATTTTCATATTATAAATGGTTAGGTTTCTACTACTTTCTACTCTCACGCAGCAAAGTCAAAGCCAAAATATCTTTATTCAAGTAGGCCCATCCCATTGGTAGCACTTTTAATGCTACGTGAGAAAAACAGCAACGGCGCGACATAGCAACGTTCAAAACGTTCCATAGTTAAAGAGTGAGTCTTCTTTTTATACAAAGAGAACCAAACTACGCGGGCCAAGGCAAGTGAATTATAAATTCTAACTGTAGGTTCTAATTCTAACTGTACCGATATATTTAAAATATTTATTAACGGGCCAAGGCAAGTGAATTATAAATTCTAACTGTAGGTTCTAATTCTAACTGTACCGATATATTTAAAATATTTATTAATGGAAAAATGTAGCTATCATGACTCCGTCGAAGCATGCAACAATTCTTTTATGAATTCAATAAAATTTTAATTTTTAATGTAACAATTCCAAGGACTCACTGCATCGGAACTAAGTACAGGTTACACACGAATGCGCCACGAATATGTCTGAAAAGCTCCCAGCTTAATAAAGGAATTTATGTGACCGGGCCCCATATTCAGTAACTTTTCAGACAGTTGCTACCCTATTGCGACCTGCCGTATCTTCATGAATAGCACTTCGTGTTCAACGGGCGTTAATACGTTTTGTGTGATGTCGACCGGTTAGCATACTGTAGAAAAAGGTTTTGAATACGGAGGTTGTTCACGCGCTATGCGCTCACCTTGTTTGTAAGTAGCCTTTGTTTGAAAAACGGAACCCTAAATTGTAATAAATGTTATTACTACTTAATGTGTGAGTGTACACCTGTGTTTAAATTATTGTGTTATGACTGACGGATCAAAGAAAAGAGGAGGTTATCAATTCAGTTTTATTTTATTTTTGTTTCCTCAGAACTTTGTCATTTATTACCCGATTTGGAAAATTATTTTTTTGTTTGAAACGTTTCCCATTTAGTCCCATTTTATCACGCTTAAATGTTATGTGGGAATCCTGGAGAAACCAAGAGAACTCTTCAAATATTATATCGTCCTGGTTTCGGGAAAAACAATAGGTATCTTGCTAGTATAACATAGAGAATAATTACAAACCTACCCTCTGAAAAGCAAGAAAAAAACAACTTTGCTACAAAATTTTAAAGGCGCAAGTAAAATATAACAATTTCGTACTAAAATATTTTTTGCTTGCTTTTTAGTTGGTACGAGTAAACTAATTAGCAGTCAGTTTTGGTTTCGTCAAAAAAAAAAATTACCCTAAGCTTTCTTCTAATGTGTGTCACCAAAAATGCAGTGCCGGATTAACCATGTAGCAAGAGTAGCAATTGGTACGGGCCCCGCGCGAAAGGGGGCCCCGCATATTTAAACCCACTCATCTCTGCCTGAGCGTTATTTTTTGAGTGAAACTTATTTAGATGGTACGAGTATGTTGAATTTTTTGATGTCACAATAACTAAGACAATCCACGTCAGACACTCGGTACCCGTCTATTTCCCTGGCGTAAATAATTTAAATAATTTCATACGCTAAACGCAAAAGTTGCTTGTATAAACGTGTAGAATTTCAGTCGGCCTGATAATCAGTTCTACAAAAAGTCTGCCGTATATACAAGCACTCTTACCCAAAACTTGGTGTGGATGTGCAGCAGAATTGAAATGGCTCGATTTAAATTGTTAAAATTATCTATTTATTTTAAATACTAATAGTCTACATTATTTTTAGTATAATTTAGTAACCAAAAATCTATTTTTTACAATATAAGTAGGTATATTGAGTTATAAAAGTTATGGCTAAAAAAAAAAAAAGGAAAACGGTTGACCCTAAAGCCCTGCAACTTCCAACCGCTAATTCCAACTTTAGCGCGTCAAATTGCACTTAGTTTCACGTTTTATTACGTTTAGCTATCATCCGTATTGAAACGTATTGAGTATTGAATTGTATTTTTACTAAGAACCCATAGCAGATCAAGGGCTCTTAGAAAGAATACGCTGCTACGGGTCCCGCGCTTTCTCAATCCGGCATTGCTTAAATGTAAGCACAGCTAATTGTCACTGCGTATTTTTTTAACAACTCTGTACAGGCATTTCTCTAAAAACATTGATCTTAGAAAAAAAATGCGAAACAAAAGTTATAACAGTGTTTCTATATTGTTAAGAATATCAGACTGAAATAACGAAGTCAGATTTAATAGCAAACATTTTGGAGTGAAAAGTCATTTTTCACATGGTATAAAGTGGGGTTTTAAAAAGGTTCTTCTAAAAATGTGCAACATTTATATTCGATATTCGACTTTTAATGGCATATTACAGTGCACAGTAGCCACCCTTAATTAGAAGGGGTAAAGGCGGTAGTCCACAACGCTGCCCCAGTGTGGTTTTGTGGACTCTACACATCTTTGAGAACATGGAGAACTCTCAGGAATGTAGGTTTCCTCACGATGTTTAACTTCACCGTTAAAGCAAGTGATTAAATGTTTCTTCATGTGTTTGTTCTTTTTTTTGTCTCGTTTTTCTGAGTGGTGTACAAATAAAGAGTATAAATAAAATAAATTACTTAAATTAAAAACACACATATTAACTCTGAATATTTGGAGACGAAAATTATTATTAAGGAAACCCTCAAGATGTTTTTCTCCACCTAAGTTTTTTTTTTCACCATTTATACAACTAAATATCACTTGCTTTAACGCAAGTGATATTTAGTTGTATAAATGAAAAACGCACATAACTCTTAAAAATTAGAGGTACGTGCCAGGAATCGAATTCGTCCCCCGGAAGGGAGGCCGAAACTTTACTCAAGCTATCACCGTTTTGTACCTACATAGTAAATGTGACCTAATTAATATTAAACATACCTACCTGTGATCTTTAGTGCCAGACTAGCGCTGGTCGGTGTTGATATCTGACGTGCATAACAATACATGTCACGTCAGTTCGGTTAAGGGACCTGGGATCAAATTTCCTGATACTTCAGAACGTCACGTATATACGTGAGTTACTGAATCGGTTGATGAGGAAGATCTCAGTGACAGCATACATGTTTGGCTTGATAACAAACAATGGATTATATCTATTTGATATATTATACTATAATATTAATCTTGGTCCACATTCGCTTGCGAATTTACTGTGCGACTCAAGGCGATAACTATTACAGAGTGCTGGCACCCTATGTGTGAGTTGTTGTACCAACGTTTACTTATTCGATCGCGGGAAATAAATAAATATACTACGACAATACACACATCGCCATACACACCTAGCCACAGAGTAAGCATATCTTATGTCATGGGTACTTAGAAGACTGATGAATATTTTGTGAATAATTTACATACATACTTATAATCTTTTACATATATAAAAGAGAAAGTGTGTGGGTATGTTCTGTATAGGCTCTGAAACTGCTGGACCGATTTTAAAGACACTTTCAGGAAATCTCCGGATTGACCTGGCGAGTAATCCTTTAAAGTTTGGTGACGATCGGAGCACTCCTATTTTTGAACTGTCAAATACAGCTTTTATTTACTATGATGATATTCTATTGTTGGGTGTACATGGTCTACATGATCTTCACCCGCTCGAGAAGAGAATAGAAGAGAATGAATACGGAGAGACATAAATGATTTAATATATTATGAGACTTAAATTAAAAATTTAATGATGTAAGTTTATTGTTTAAATAAAATAAAGCAAAATTTAGCTATTTAGGGCTGGGTACGCTAGTAATAAATAAATAAACACCCAGACACGGAAAAAACATCCATAATTTTTCCAGGTGTGTTTTCCAGAATCGAACCCACAGCCTCACGGATTTAGCAAACAGGGTCGCTGCCCACTGCGCCCATCGGCCATTAACCAATGCTGCTTAGCGGTAGAATCCAATCCACCAACTGGCACAAACCAATCGGCGGCAAAATAGATATATAACTGCGATTCATATGGCTTTGAAAGAGCGCGATCTAGTGACAAGCCTGCTTCCCAGTATTGAAACTAGATGGCGCTCTTGCGATATCATATAAATCGTAGTTAACTTTCACGCGATGGTAAATGTAGGTATAAAATCTTACACTTGCCACTCATTTCATGGTCGCGTCTCGCTATACTGAGTTATACAAATCGGTAGTTGGATGACATGTTATGGCGGGATTTTATGGTTGCAAAATAAAAAAAACCACAGAGACCATCGTTCAACTTGGCGTGTGACAAATTGATACATATAATATCTGATGTTCAAAGCCTCGCATTGGGTAGTTCACTCAAAAAAGAAGTTTGTAAACAAAGTAAGTTGGGACTCTCAGTTAACGAATAAAACCACAGGGCACAGTAAGTTATTATTAATTTTTAGCCAAAGTGGTAAATCTATATATATAAAAATGTTATGTTGGTTTGTGTACGCTTCAAAAACTCAAAAAGTTCTGCACAATGTGCCACAGCAGGTGCAACTAGTAAATTATATATGGTAAGTAGAAAAAATTACGATTTATTTTTGCTTAAATTAGTATTATTTAGGTTTTACCCACAAAAAACTGCTATAAAATAAACTGAAAAGTACCTATTGGGTTTTTCAAATAGGTTTTCAATTAATGACGATTTAGATATATCTTCTGGACAAACCCCTGGGTATTTGAAACCTTCTACATTATCTAATAAAACGGGGATACTAATTATTATTAAGTTCCTATCAGTTTCGGGGACAGGTCCGTTATGGTAGTATGTACGGCTAGGCTTAGATAGCTCGCAACGCAACATGATCAAAAAAACTTTATTAGCTATGCCAAGCTTGGCAGCAAAACCGATGACGACAAAGTATTTGCTAAGAGTAAGCTTACATCCTGGAGACAGGTAATACTTTTTAGGTAATTAAATTATATCCAGGCAACAATCTCTGAATAGTTGATATGGTATACCTAAGCGTTCCTCCGTAGTCCATGCCCCCCTATTCGTTCCCTCCACACACGCCACCACCCTATATACGAACTAACGCAAATTTGTAAACCGTACTCATCGGATTATGATACGTATAATGTTATAGTGGTCAAGCGGAACGTAATAAGCCCAACGTGAACGTAAGAACCCGTAGCGCAAAATCTCTAATTTTAAACCCTGACATATTTCGAAGGCATTGTGATTTATTTTAAATACCTATAACTGTTTCTGTAGGTAGACTTATTTTTAACTCTTTTTTAAAATTATGTAGCCTCAATTTTGACGAGATGTATTTAGTACCAAATTGCATTTATTTTTATTTATAAAATAAATAAATATAAATATACTACGACAATACACACATCGCTATATAGCCCCAAAGGAAGCGTAGCTTGTGTTATGGGTACTATAGATGATGAATATTTTTATGAATAATATACATGAATACTTATAATATACAGATAAACACCCAGACACTGAAAAACACTTATGTTCATCACACAAACATTTTCCAGTCGCGGGAATCGAACTCACGGCCTTGGACTCAGAAAGCAGGGTCGCTGCCCACTGCGCCAGTCGGCCGTCATATAAAAAACTAAGGCTGACAATAACTGCCGTATTTATTAAACAATCATAAGTATCGCCAATTAGTAAATATCGTTTAAATATATACTAGAAATATAGCTATATGATCTGAGAATAACCGGTTTCATTATCTTTGTAAATACAAAAAGTACCTAGTAGTATAGCTTTTCGATAGAACTTGTCCGGGTAAGTACTTTCACCATGTTTATTTCTGCCGCTAAGTAGCATTGTTGCAAAGCTGTTTCCGGTCTGAAGGGCGTGGGTTCCGCTGTAATTACAGGGACATGAGCCCTTACAGCCTCAGGTTGATGGCTTTCCACTAGCCATCAGGTGGGCCAGCGGCTTGGTCCGTCAATTATAATGAATTTTATGAATTTATTAAGTTTTTTAAATCAAGTATGAATCTATGTTTACCGTTCGGTTTCGGTATTAATACTATAAAATTACCGAAACCAGATATAGTATAAACCGATTTTGTGGATCACAGTGGAGTTAGCGCCTGAGCTAGCATCAATACATTTTTTTAAAATTATATTCATTGGTGAAAGCTTTTCTTTACATAGGGATTTTGTCTTGTAGCAACACAAGTTGAAAAGGGTATTTTATGCATAGAAATCCACTACAAAATGGTAGGATTAGAAGTTACTACTAACCAGGGTCTATAAAGGAAGCATCGTCATTTTCGCTAACCCTGCCATCTAACGACGACTGCGGTAGCTGGCCCGCGGTGCGAGTGCCTGCCGAGCTAGACCGGACCCACGCGAGTTGTCCGCGAGTGGCTTCCTCGGCGTAGGCTCCCTCGTCCTCCGTTCCCATTTGCCTGCGACTCGATGGCGGGAGCCCGCCATTTTAAATTTATCCTTAGAGACTGTGGAGCTACGGCTTATGGTTAGGTGGTTTGGATATTGTTGTTTTTAATTCGGTTCCGGTTTTTGTTTTTGCAATTTCCAATATTTCGCTTAGTCCGAACCTAGTGTTTATCCACTCGCCTTTTATTATTGTTTTTTCATATCCCGTTTAAAATTGTGCAAAATAAAGTTCGATTCGAAAGTGAAATGATGTTTATCACGTAATAGACGAATAGAACCGCATCAGCAAGTGGACGAGTTCGAGAACTTGGAGGTAAGTTTTTTTCCGTCTACTCCTCACGCATTTCACTTGATTAACCTTTTGTAGCCATGTTGTAAACGAATTGTCAGGTCTAATTGAAATTCTTTCCCATATATTTTGTCTAAAAATATTTTTTAAATCTCAGACCCCAGCTCGGCCGGAGGTATGAGGTATGAGGTATGCCCTCAATTGGAATAAAGACCTCCGTTTCGACGGTTGCGGCCTGAGGTTGCAAAGAGCTGCGTTAAAAAAAAAATTTTTTTTTATTTTTTTTTTCATTTCTTCTTGAAAATAGTTCAATAGTACGCTCAGGTTCCATTATTTCCTCCGTTGACCCATACATGCATAATAAATATAGATAAATCGATAACAAATGCTCTTAAATAGAGAATATCAATGCATATGTGTCCACGTATACTAATTAAGTAACAGTTCGTAAGTGATTACCTACTTGTGTTTGTAGTGTTAACCCCAAATGGTTAACCGTAACAAAACTTTAAGACGTAAGTCAATTATTATAGTGTGACACCGAACTAACCTTCGGAACTCGACGTTGTTTGTTCTCTGCGAAGTTTTCTTTCCAACTTTCTGATCTTCTGGGCAATAAATTCATAATCATGTTTACTTTTTCGTCTGCCCATGATACTAAACACTTAAATTTGAAACCTAAACTTATGATATTATTTAAAATAAGTATATTAGAAAAAATATGTGCGCTCTGGCTGTACTATGAATGAGCATTATTGGATAGAAGCAGGTTTTACTTTGCGGAATTCCATGATACATTATGGATATTAAGCTTAATCTGCTATACTCAGTGAAAAGCAGGAGAATCTGTATGGTGTAATTTATAATTTCCTCAATCCTTATGCTCTACACTAAACAAATCTTCGGCAATGTACCCTCTACGCACGTAACAGGCTATTGATAATTGATGACTTGAAATAAACTCGCTGTGCAGTTTACTAGGCTACACAAAATTGCTAATTCATTCATGGGCAATTGTATATTATTTTATAGCAAACTAGCTGTTGCCCGCGACTTCGGCTGCGTTTGATTTTTTTTTATGTGGCATTCAATTGGCATTCAAGTATTCAGTATCGCTAAGCCTTAAATAAACGGTTTGCTGCTGTCCGCTGAGGAGTTCTTCTGTTCTAACTACATTCATCAGATCTGCACAAAGCTTTGGCAAAATTAAACACATATTATAACCTCTGTAGTATAACAAAAATAATTATTTAAATCGGTTATAATTTGGTTGTTTGTTGAGTTATGGTGTGAAGTCATCAAACACTTTCATCACCTCTCCCAAAGGCACCGAGCTTAATGTCAGAATAAAAAGTATCCTATATTACTTCTTACACTTCCAAGAATACGTGTACAAAGTTTCATGATGATAGGTTAATTCGTTTTTGCGTGAAAGCGTAACAAACAAACTTACATTCACATTTATAATATTAGTAAGTATGGATGTGGATATGGATGTGGATATGGATATGGATATGAAAGTATGGAAGTATGGATATGGATATGGATTACCAAATGAAGATGAGACGTCTCTCAATAAGTTCAAAGTTTATATAAAACGTAAGCTTACAGAAAAATCATATTATAATAAAAGCTTGGGTGTGAATTGCTCTAGCTTCATAGCTTAATAATATAAATTTCCTGTGAGATGGTGATAACAAAAAAAAAATTTACCCGGCTAAGTTTGTTGTGGGCTCTTCTTAGACCAGGGCGCGTTTGGAACCCTCGTAGCTTTAGGTTTAAGATGGCGAACGAAGTTATCACCGTCCCCTTACAATTATGTAAACATATATGTATGAACGCTTCATAAGTGCCTGTGATAAGCCTACATGAATAAAAATAATTTTTGATTTGAATTACTTCATTTACTTCGTTACTTTCATACTTATGAAGAAGGTGTGATAGTGATAAGTCTATGACAGTACAGGGGATATGTATAAAAACTGAATTAGTGGAAATGTATAGTAAATGTTTTTATTCTGTAATGAAATGAAATTAAAAAGTTTATTTATCAATAACTAGTATAACTACTAACAATATAACTTTATTGGTACACTTAAAGATATTATTTTAGTCACATAAAAATTAGCGCAAGCAAACACTAAAGTAAGTTTGTTTTTTAGAAGAATTAAAGATTTTGCTTTACTTATTAAAGTTTATGTTAAGTTATAGTGTAGGTACAGAAAATGTTTATGATACTGTACAGCTTATTCTAGTCTGTATTTGTGAGTGTGTGTGTTTGTTTGTATGCGTTTTTTGTGTGATTCTATATTGTCTATAAATAACTTAATATCTAATTTATAATTGATATAAATGTTCGATGTAATATTGAATATGTACAAGGAGTGAATGTGTTTTGAAGTGTTATTTGACTATAATATAGTTAACATATTTGAATATAATTATTATATCTCACTTAAAAGTCGTGTGATGTAGTGTGTGTGATGAACAAAGATCTGGTAATACAGAATATTTTATTCCCTCAAACCCGATGAAATAACCGAATGGAATTGAACGAACTATAAACCACGTAATACCGGAACTTAAATCGTTGCAACTCTACTAATCAGTATAAGTACATTGTAATCTTCTGAATTGTAAAATTCTGAAGGTACAGATTAGTAAATTTGTAACGACTTCAGTTAATTACGCATCGCTTAAACTTAATATATAAATATAATAAAGTGTACGTTATTATACTAGACAAGGCCATTCATTTCATAACCATTTTGAGAGTTGGGAAAAAAATGTAATTAATAATTTTGTGATGGCGGCCATATTGGACCGATGCTTATCAAAATAGATAAGAACACTCATGACTAACAGACCTTTACAAAGATCCCAAACACAAACACACACACCCACTAAGTCATGCCAAACTTATAACACACCGAGTATAACACACGGCAGTATTTAATTTTAGTTTTACCAAAGGCATCCAGTAAGCCAAAAAAGCCGTGATAGCTTAGTGGGTAAGGTTTCGGCTTCCCTCTTGGCACCTCGTTCGATTCTCGGAACGCATCTCTAAGTTGTCAGAGTAACGAGCTTTTTAAGTTTTAACATCATCATCATCACCATCATCATCATCATCTCAACCAATTGACGTCCAAAGCTGGACATACGAGTAGGTCTTTTGTAGGGAGTTCCACAATACACGGTCCTGGGCCGATTGCCTCCAGCGGTTCCCAGCTACTCGCCTGATGTCATCTGTCCACCTCGTTGGTTGTTGGTTTTAACGCAACAATCAAGATATTTAACCCTGTAAAATATAGTAATATTAAACCGGCTTAGATCCCACTTCAGATGAAATGAAATTCAAAGCGTACAAATTGCTATTAAAGTTTATTTTGCATTCACTTAAGTCGGTATTAGCGAAATATTAAATTACGAACGAGTAGGTTATACCACGGTCTCCACAAACTGTATCCATATCGTACGTGTACAGGCAAAGGTTATAAGTATCAATCCTTAAGCGATGCCTTATTAAGAAAAGTAATTACATAAAACTTAATATCGAATTAAACATTTATTTACAATTAATGATATTATCGAACGTGAACAAAAATGAAAACTCTTCAGAGAATGTACGAGAAAAATTAGGAGCCTACAGTTTTATTACAGGTCGATGTTTTGGTTAGTGTAGAATTTAATCGCTCGTGGTGGAGAATACACGAATACTATTTAAAGAGTCAATATTTTACTCGGAAAGTATTAAGTAACATGGTTGCAATAAAGTCAAGTTGACAATAGGATGAAGAAGCACATAAGAGAGAGAGCAGATTACGGAAGGAAGAAATGATTGTCTATAGTAATACAGTTCCTGACTGTGCCATAGACAAAGCATCATAGATGCGTTCAATTAACAGTTAGGTTTTAAATGTCTGCTGTTACGGATTTCCGGGAGCCAACCCTGAGTGCAGCAGCCATGTCGTCGTGATACTTAGAATCGGCTATCACGATTGAGCGCGTATGCAAAATTTCGTGTCTTTGCTCCAAACAGTTGAGCAGTTCCTCGTCGGAGCCGACTCTCATTGCAGCAGCCATGACATGGTGGAACTTTGAGTGGATTATTGGAATTAAATGATAAAGGCTTTAATTTAATAATATACAAGTTTATCGTTAAATGCCCGGTGATAAGAGATGATGCAGTCTAATGTAGTAGCGGGATAACCTGTTAGGGGTGTAAATCGGTTTCTACTTTTTGTAGAGGAACGCTAAATCGCGTAGCCGCTCGTCTTTGTCGGTAGGATGGTAACTAGCCGCGCCCGAACCCTACCGCTATACAGATTTTTTTAAAATTATGTTATCTGTTAAGAACGGGGTTCAATAAAGTCCATCCCTAAAGGGATGAAGTTGGTGTTGGAAGATGATAAAGGTTTTATTAGTTGAAAAATTAAAATCTGCTCTTAAAATGATTTTTTTTTTTTGAGATTTCTCCTCCTATTTAAGAAATATTAGTATAATAATACAGTGTTATCGCTCTGAACCGAAAAAAAAAATAAGACCGAAAAAAGATAAGATTTAATATAATGATACCATTTACGTCAACAACGCGGTGCACAAGGCAGAGCGTTACGCCATTTACCGTGACGGCATACTGGTATTCGTTGCAAAGGCGCGCAAATAGCAGATTCACATCGATAAGGCAATAAGATATGACTGAAAGATACTTACCTACTCATTAAGTCGTTTAATATAACATAAATAACATAAATACAATTAGGCAAATACTCAACGCTATCAATACCACTTAACACTAATTACTGCTTTGCCTAATAGACTTATTATATTACCTGTAGCTTTGCCTATTATTGTTTCAGGAACTCAATTTTCAGGATTTAAGAGTGAATGTTAAAGGTTATTCATTTTTAATTAAGTTTCATATTAAATTATATTTCATAATAAATTTACTTTAAATTTCAACATATTGGTATTCAAATAATAATAGCCGTGCGGCGGGCGGCCTCCCAGGCTATGTAGGGGGAGGGAGTGCACCGTCCCCCTGATAAGTACCCCACCGCTATGGCCGCACTCATGAGTGATGTGCGTTCGAACCGTTATTTTAATATATGCTGCAAGCGTCATATGTGCATTTTTAATGTTCTACTAAGAATAAACCTTAATATTATATTTATTTTGTTTGAGCGCGCTAATGTCCGGAACAAATATATTAAACATGTATTTTATAAATGACACATCGGTGTTAAATTTTAACTCAAAGGGGGGTTAATAAGTTATGAAGGTTTGTAAGGAAGTCCGTCATATTTTGAGTTATATCGATGTACGTTGACATCGTATTTAGGTTGACAATTAAAAAAGTAAAACTATACTTTCAGGATTTTTTAAAATTCCATATCCTAAGGATTCAAATAGGAGTTCATGCAAAACTGAAAACTTAACCAAACCCTTAGCAGGAGATCAAGTATAGTAACATTGCGGGCTGGTAAGTTGACTTGGTAAATGGGGGTAGTTATATTGGTTAGAAAAATGACAGTTTTTATTGGAATCTTATCAGAAGTTGTATCCGGACGAAGTCGCAGAAAACCGCTAGCGTAAGTTTACTAGCAAAAATAGCTGGGTCTAGAGAAATAGCCCGGAAATAGAAAAATCCTTTGTTTGGAAATTTCCAATCCGGATTACGCTGTTTAGGTGGTACGAATTTCCACGGTCATCTAACTAAGCCAAGGCCGAACAGCGGCATCCAACCTACGTCCTTTAGCGTTGTTCGCTACAAGCTAAAAAAACCTCATCATTTCTTTCCAACAAGCATAATCCAACATCTTTTTTTTAGTACATTGATCAAACATAGACATCTGCTATACTAACATTTATTTATTCACATTAATTAATTCTCAACAATGGTAATGTCTAAAGAAAACGATTTATTTAAAAAAATCCACTGCTCTATTTGCGAAGCTTTTGAGTACCCTCCAGAGGAACCTCTTCGCAAAACGCGCCTTTTCAAAGACTACTGATTTTTGTATCCACACCAACCGAAAGCTATTATTGTTAATCATGTCAATCGGTAGCTGTATGTTAGAGGGACAAATCAATAAACACTTTCGTATTTATAATATAAGTCGAAATTGCTAGCGGGTTGTTTAATAATTTAGCGTCGCGTCGTTTCACACCACTAGTCTCAGCTCGCAGGCTGCCTAGGCTAGGTGAAACACAATCTGCCAGTTGAGTTGAGGTACCCGTGTCAACCATGTGTATCTACAATACGTGTCTACAAATACTTTAGGTGAGCGTTTTATATCCTTTCTAAATATATTTTTCTTTTTTCGTTCGTTTATAAAATAAAAGTGGCATTTTCGATTGCGCTGTTTGAACAGATATTACCGTTAAGAAATAATTACATTTTATTTATTTTTGTTAAAACCACTTGTAGCTTTTCTTTCGGCTTGCATTGAGAACTTAATTACCGAAGTAAATTCAATTCATTTTCGATAAACTCCGGATGTGAAAAATATATTAAATACTTCATTATCTCGTGGTTTAATGAACTACCAGAAATATTTACTGAAAGTTAGTGCATTCTTTCAAAAAGAACAAAATGGTCTTAGGCCGTAGTTCCTTTAAAATCCAGCTGTTTAAAAATGTGATTACCTGGTAGATATGATTTTTATTTATAAATTATTGCTCTAATAAAATAATACCAAGTGCAAGTGTAAATCTGACTCGACATAGAGAGTTCGTTATGTAGTTTTTTAGACTAACTAAGTTTGTTTATAATGATTGATAGCGGATTTAAGAAACCATGTGATAGTTTTAGACAACATTTTATTAATGATTTATTTATCGATTGTATAATTTGCAAACTCAATACAGATATTTTTTATTGTTTTCACCATGATACTAAAACTTTGAGTTTATACGTTTCTTCTATTTATAATGCTGAAGGTCAGCAGCCAGTCTTTTAAACTTTACCCTGTCCATGGCTACACAGAATAGTTCTCCGACTGTCTTGATCCGATCCACTCCGGTAGATTTCGTAGCAAGGACTTCTTTCACCTTCCAGAATTCAGATAGAGGGTAGACTCGATGTTCTGCAGTTCGACCCATCATAATTGTTTGCAGCAAGCCGTACCTGTTGTAACGCAATATATGGTCTAATTTCGTGATCTTACCCTGATTAATAGTTCAATCATCGTGGTTATCTTTTGCGTTCTAGGACTTCAGCGTTATATACCTTAGCCGTCCAACTTAGCATACTTCGATGTCGTCTGTCCACCTCGTGGGGGGTTGGTGCGTTTTCCGGTGCGGGGTCGCGATTTGAGCACCTTGAGACCCAAACGTCCATCGGTTTTCGAAGCTATGTGCCCCACCGATTGCCACTTAAGCTTTTCTACTCATTGAGTTATATCGGTAACTCTAGTTCTTCTACGGATCTTCTTCGCTGATTCGATCATGTAGAGATACTCAAAGCTCTCTATCGCCCACTGACCGAGTGAGCAACCACGATGCAGAGCCGTAAGTCATCACTGGCAGCACGCATTGAAGAAGACCTTGGTCTTCAGGAAATGAGGGATTTTGGACGAAAAGATGTCATAAAGTTTCACGAACGGCGGTTCACCTTTTTCTCGTGTGTCCTAGGTTTATGTACTTGTCTACAATTTCGAGTCCAGATATCTCAAACATTACTGAGTGAAGCGCAGAATGGGTGTTAGACATAATTTTCGTCTTACTCTTGTTCACCTTGCCGAAGAACTACATACCTTTCTCGCTGCTGGACCATGTCTACAAGCTGCTCTTGATAGTCATTACGAACCGTCTCGCTAATAGGTTTGCCGACTTACAACCGCTCGAACAAGCCTGTTTCCGAAAGGGCTTTAGTACCATTCACTACATACGTACGCTACAGTTTATACAGAATACCGTAGACTCTACGGCGTAGAGTATAACCGGCCACTTTGCTTAGCGTTTGTGGACTATGAGAAAACCTTTCGTTCGTTGGAAACCTGGGCCGTGTTAAGGTTAATGCAAGGATGCCTATTGGACATCTAATTGTTGAAGTTTTGTCTAAGTGAGACAGAAGGATTTAGTGTGCCCGACGCTGCGTTTAAGGAGTTCTTGCTTGGAACGGACTTGGCATGAAAATCAACGGCGAGTACATCACTCAACTTCGGTTTGCGATGATATAGTCATAATGGTAGTCTGGGATACTTTAATACAATGCTCAATGACTTCAACAGAGTTGCTAAACGGGTGGTCCCTCTACAATTGTCCTTTATTATTTCTACTCAAAAGCATTTATCCCATGGACTGGTATGAAGCGTTTCCAATACGTTCCGCAAATGACTGGAATGCTATCTCGCCCGCTGCCTATAATATGGGTTATTTCAAATAAAAAGTGAATCGGTTCTAGGCAAGCGCGCTCAATCTTAGGCCGCATTATCAGTTACCAACAGGTGTATTAGTAGTCAAGCGCCAGTATATATTTAAAAAAAGTCTATGTCATGTAGTGTCATTCAGGGTTCGAGGACACGAAGTTGCATCGTATTTCTGTTAACCATACTATTATATATGAATTTTGCATCCCATACATTGTCACGCAAAGACACACAAGCACACGTTTATAACAAACCTATACATACATTCACTTTCACATACACTCACTTACAGACATACGCACATACGCACACACACACACGCAAACACACACACACATACACGCACACACACACACACACACACACACTCACACGCACCTCGAGTAGACACTCATATTGTAATTATAACTTTAAATTATACTTATTTTTTATTTATACAACTTTGATCTACTTATTTATTACAATTTGTATATGATTTTATGCAAGAGTGGGGCCGCCTGCCACAAATGCTAGTAGTAATACTAGTAACTTACTAGGATGACCCCAATTTCAATGTATTATTTTGCTGTTCGAAACGAAATAATTTTTTTTTTTTTTTTTTTTAATATTTACCGAAAACCTCTAACTTGTAGTAGGCTATGATGATGATTAAGACGATGATGACCACGATGATGATCTCGTTCATAATGATTAAGAACACGATGACGAAGATAATGATAACGATCATGTTGTTGGTTCAGCGATCCACGAGGCATTAATATCTCGTGTTTGATGCTCATTGATTGACAAAGATCGAAATTAATTAAAGCGATTACATAGGGAAGCCCGACTGATGCATATTTTAATTTGGTAGCAATTGATGTAGACAGCCATTTTGTCAAACGTGATAATAATAGACAAGGACCGTCTCAATACAGTGTAGTATATCTTTATGTAGGTATTGGATGGGAACCGTATTCTTTACTGTTTCTTGGCCGATTGTATTTAGCGAAAGATTGCGTTTGTTTTTTTAAACCTTTTCATATCACATAATTTGTACCATTCGTATACCTGGTTAATTTCTTTATATGCCTGACTACCATAATATCATGTACCTTCATTGTTTTAACATACAGCGGAAATGTTTCATATAAGTGGAGTTTTTGTGCCAGAGCCTGTCCGGGGAAGTACTACCCACAAAGCTTACTGAGTAGCATTGGTGTGTTCCGGTCTGAAGGGCATGATTTCCAGTGTGATTCAAGGCACATGAGACAGCACGCAGCAGGGGGCTGCTCTCTATAGGGCGTATGCCTAGCATACCCTGCGAAATGCTCTGTTTCTAACAGATGGTCCAACTGACAAATTATAATTTTCCACAGATAAGCCACCTGTTTGTTCCATCAGTTATTAGATAAAACAAATAAATGGCTGTTTATATTTTATCAAATATTGTTAACTTGCGGCAAAAAAGGGTCTTTAAGAGCTTTTTAAATATTATATAATTGAAAATGATATATGACATTTAAAAAAATATAAAATATAACCTAAAATAAACTATTTCGAACTAAATAAAATCTAAAACGTCCTCGAAACCGCAGCGAGGCGCAGTTCCTAAGATGCTGGCAGCATTGCCCCTTTTGATGGCCAAACTAATTCGTTGGCCAAGGTTGGGTTGGGTTGGTTTGGTTGGGTTGGGTTCCCGCTCTAGGATCACCGGAAGACTTGATAACCCTTTTCGATAATTCTTTGAAAAGGGCTCTTGCCTCCGGACCCCACGGTCCCAAAGTCTCTACTCCAAAAGGCACAAAAATGAAGCTGCTATCCAGGTTTTCATATTTACGCCTCTTGGCCTGCTCGGCACTGGTAGCAGCCACACCTACCATTGACGAGGTGGCCTGGATGTGTGATGCAGCTAGGGTATCAACACAAGTTGCATCCCACAGAAGTGACCTTCCAAGCTTCCAAGGTATGAGCGTCATACCATCAGGTCTCTTACCATCACTCCGCGCCAAACCAATAGGTTCTAATACAGCTGGTACGTGAGCGGTAGCAAGAGATGACATTTTCAATACTAGTTTAGTAGTTTTCGGATTCTAAAACACAATTTAAGTAGGTATACTCGGGTAAAATTGTATTGCTGTTGTAATTTTTTTTTTTGCGTTTACAAAATGCCTATTCTTTATTTAACCACCCCCGCCACCCACACCGAGCTAGGTTTGATTAGAAGTTACAGAGGACCGTCGCGTGCCGCTATGTCTCCGTAGCTCAACTACAATTAATAATGGCGTTGCTTTACCGAACAAAAGAAGACTTTCTACTGTTTTGTTTCCCATAAATCTATCCTAAATTAAACATTCACATTCACATTAAATAATTCACCTTAAATATTCGGTCTACTCGAGTTAATTACAAAATGCGGCGGCCAAGACGAAACAGTATGGTATTATTTTAGCAAATGAAGATAGCCGCTGCGACAATTGTCATTTTTACATTATGCAAGTCGTATTCAGGGTTTTTTGGGTGCCTAAAAACAAATAAGACATTGTTTTCAAATTTTAAGATGGCCGCCTGATAAAATTGACATTTGCACACTATGAATCATGCAATGGTATTATTTTTAAAATGTAGGTTTTATGTCGCGATCCCGTTTTAGCAGATACCGGAGGTCGGAGAGGGCTTAAAACTCTTGTTCGCGTAAACAGCCGTTGTTTCGTAGGTAGACGCGCGAGCACCTTACTTTTATACGTAAGATCCCCTTGTGCGACGGCACGGTCTATTATGTGCCGAAGCAACAAGCTACTTAAAACGAGCTTAAGGCTTTACATGAGGTTGCATTGAAAATGAAATGTTTCTATTTCAAATAATTCATATTATTTGCCTATATCTATATGAATGATAGGTAGCTATATAGGTTCGCTTCGCGCTAATATGATCGTAGTACATAGTGTTACTTGTGTCGGATAATTTAGTAAACACAGGCGGCTGGAATCTTAATTAACCCGTAATAGTAGGGGAGCCCACGATGCTAAATGGGGATTTACTCGAGCGTCGTAGAGACCTATTGGGATGCAAAGCTTAGATGATAAGAAGAAAATGTTATATAATATATACCTTTACATCGGTGGGGGAAGCGGCTATAGATTTTTAAATATGTAAAAAAAAACTGATGCATGGACATCCTCTCAGATATTGATAGCATCAATGCCCTACGTATTTTTATTAATGTACGTATGTTAATCTGATCGTTTGCATGATGCGGGTGGTTGTATTTAAGGGTTGAAAATGAAAAAAAAACTAATTTAATCGAGCGCGTCAGATTTTCCAAGGGAGTGTTAAGTGCACCAAAAAAAAGCTCTCATTCACTAATCTCACGATTTCGATGAGACGCAAACTCGCGGCTATTTTAATAATGTGCAAAAAAAATTCGCCATTTTGAAATACTCAAGCGCGTCAGATTAAGATATATATGGTTCAACTTTATATTCTAAACGTATTGTCTCATAATCTGACGATTATCTAGAAGGATTCGCCTGATCTGACAAAAAAATAATTAGAAAAAACGGTTCACCTTAAAGGCCATCCCTGCAACTTCCTGCTAATTCCATTCCTGGGCGCTTAAAATTGTACTTATGACATTTTTGAGCTCAACATATAATTTATGTGATATTTTGAGCTCGCTGAGTTCAAAGAAATAATATTTCTATGCATTTGAGCTCTCCCAGCTCGAAAGTCTGATAGAAGTTTCATAGAACACTATTTTTGGAATTTTAAATCCGCAATAAGTGATTTTGCAATTTTAATTGATCGAACCTCAAATTTCGGAGTAATCCCGAAAAAACACTTTTCTTTGTTTCTTTCGTTCACAATATCTCTCGAACGAATAAACCGATTTTGACCAGCTTGGTGGCGATCGATGTGGTTTTTTAAAGCTCAAAGGCGGATTAGTTTTAGCTTCCTATGACCTCGATGAAAACTCGATTTTCGCAAAACGGGGTAAAACCAATAACTTCCCGAATTGTTTAAATTGAACTTAATTAATTGAAAAGCTCAGAAAATAGCATGCAAATAAATAAGTGTAGGAATAGAAACGCGGAGAAGGAAATGTAGGCATCACGCAGCTGCACGCATTTAACTTTATTGACGAAGTTTTGTTATTTCGGCTTGCATAAATCGTCAGATTATATATTTTTCATTATTCTTGAATTATTTCCTTCAAAATAAAAAAAAATTTAGCTACGCTCGAGAATGTCGAGATGACGTTTTTTTTACAACTTTGTTGCCCTCCCCTTTTTTTACGTCACTCTCGAATTATCAGATTAGTGGAATATACACTTTTTAGGATGCAATTAACTCACCCTACCTTAATCTGACGCGCTCGAGAATTTCTGATGGTCAATTTTTTTTTACTAATCTGATCCTGTATCCTTCACGGGCGGCCTTATATTTGGGCCTCATGTTTTGTGGAGGTACTAAACCGGGTTCAAGGTATCCCCCTGTATGTTAATCAGCCGCGCTTTAGTAAAACCCGACATCCCCGCTTGGGCTCCCCTACTATAATAAAATATAGTCCTCTTTATTTATTTAATCTATCAAGGTAATCTTATTAGGAATTTTTTACATTGGTTGTGTAGTTTTTGCGTTTATATTTGAGGTTAGAATATTGGGTATATATATGGACTAGCATCCGAGTTTATTTGGTTTACACCATACGTGTTCTAAGACCTCTTCGAGTTTATAATATTAGAAACGCCTGTACCTCGCGGTTTCACCTGCGATAACTATCACCTGCGGTTAAGATTTTAGTGTGAAGTAGATTCACATGTAAATATCACCATCATCATCATCATATCAACCCATTACCACTAAGGCACTTGTCTCCTCCCGAAATGAGGAAGGGTTAGCACCGTAATCCACCACGCTGGCCCAGTGCGGATTGGTGGACGCCACACACCTTTGAGAGCAGTATGGAGAACTCTTAGGCATGCAGGTTTCCTCACGATGTTTTCCTTCACCGTTGAAGCAAGTGATATTTTAATTGCTTAAAACGCACACTACATAGAAAAGTTAGAGGTGCGTGCTAGTATTCGAACTTGGCTCCCCGAAAGTGGAGTCGAAGTCCTACCCACAGAGCTATGGTATAGTCTGTGTCTATAGGTAACTATTCTTCTATAAACTAACTATCTAAGTGCAATACATGTTCCTACAAATCGTCCGGAATTCTCTGTTCAAAAATAAAAAAAAACTGTTCAGCTTTATAAAAGTGACGTGACTTCTCTCAACTAAATCATTCCACCGGGCCTTTGATACACACTCAATCGGATATTCAATCGTCCCCATCGCTCGGATGACATGACTTACATTCCTTTTAAATAATTTATACGTTTATTGGTTATTTATATTTCTGCAGAGCAATAACAGTATTTCGTCAGTATGACTTTACGACTAACTTTTGTTCATTTTGCGAGATTGTTATAAAATTGTCAAGTAAGATCGTGCGTCGTACTTGTTATTCCAGAGAAAAGTTGTAACGATGTTTAATTTACCTTCACGAAATATAGCTTGTTAAAGGTCATACCTAATATAATTTTTTTTGCTTGTTATTTGTTATCCGAAATAATTCAAGAAGGAACTACCGGAGTATGGCACAACATTACATCTGGTTCATTCCATGCCGCTAATACATATGTGGTGACATTAAAGCTCGTTTTTCTATCATAAAGTTCTCGTTTCCTTCCGCAATTATCAAGATGTCTTTCATCGTCGTGGTTTCTTTGTAAGTATATATACAAACGGCCCTGGCCAACGTCGTTCTGCCCGGGATTATAAAGCAGTGCCGCTTAATCAAATATGGTATACCGATAGCAGCGCTACCTACTGAATATAAATAAATATACTACGACAATACACACATCGTAGTATGTGCCGGTTGTTATTTCAAACTATTAAGGAACCCATTGAAATTTGTATCCATATCAGTCCAGCCGTTTAGGAGATATGATGTGACAAACACACGTAAAGAAGAAATATATACATTAAGGTTTGATATATGTACGAATATATACACACTGTCAAAAAATACGATATTGCGACCCTAATAAAGTGCGGATTTGTAACACAGCAGCAGACTTCCTTACGATGGTTTCCTTCACCATTAATGCAAGTGTTACTTATTTGCTTAAAATGCCCATAACTATGAACAGTAAGAGATGCGTGCCCGGGAACTGATCTTAGTCCCCTACATGGGAAGTCTTTACGACTAGACTAGAATCACAAGGTATAAACTTCAACGAACCGCTTAAGCTGCTTATAATTGAGGTAAAACTTTGTATAGGGAAATTTTACGTATTCATAATGCGGCGCAGTATGTTACTCTACTTCATATAACGACATTATAAGCGGTCCGTAACCATTGGCAGCGCGATCGAAAATTCAATTACCTGTAACTATTAACAGCATAACATAACTGTTCAAGGGCTCCTGGGCGTGAAATGCATGTAGGTACATGAATATATAAATGCCAAGTTTTTTGTAACTCGTTATCAAAAGTTATTTTTCCATTTTGGAGCGCCTGTTTAAGCTCTTTGTGCACGCCAGTTATGATCATCATCTTCATACCAAACTGAGATGGATGTTCTCTACTGGACATAGGTATTTTTTTGAGAAATTTCAGTTCCATGGTTCAGCGGCTTCATGTGACGCCTTTAATCTAATCTAATCTGAACAAAAACTCGGGGTCTTCCAGTGTTGTCTTTGCTAGTGCAGTTTTGCATCGAACGCCTCTTCGAGCTAAGCGACCCGCCCGTTGCCGCTAGCTTCGTGGATAGTTAAGCTAAATCGTTATCTCCATTCCTTCTAAGGACTTCCTCATTTCTGATTTGATCATATAGAGAGAATCCAGCATAGCTCTTAGTTAATGTTATGATTCGGAGCTTTCTGAGTAGGCTCATAAGCAGCCATGCTTTAGAGTGAGAGAAGTCATCAATTTCAACTTTCGTGGTTTGAAGACATTGGTCTGCAGAGAATATGTTATTTGTTACGATGTTTCCATTATTTCGCAATGATAACTAGATGGAGCAGCATTCTGCTAAGTCTCTAAGTCTTCCAGAGTCTCTACAATTTGATTCTGGTTTTATTTTCGCACACACAACTCACCACTTGCGGAATTAAATATGCCTTTGCTTACAAGCTAAATAATTCGTAAATACTTTCGAGAAGTCAGTATTCTTAGGAAAGGTGTTATCACCTTTTTGAAGAGCAACGCCAACGCGCTTGTGCTATGGCTCTGGCATTTTGACTTATTGGATGATGGAAATGAAAAATCACTAAAGGACTTCTAAGATATCTATCTAAAGATAACGCGTTTATACCCGCTTTCAAGAAATCTGCTGTTTTTCCGTTATCATTACGTTGGTCATGCTGTTCTTAAGTTTTTTTGAAACCCAAACTCCATCAAGAAAAGTGTTATAAAGATACCACCACTTTTCAATCGCCAAAACCTAACCGGTTAGACTGCAATGCAAATTAGATTTGTGTTTTTTTATTTTTTATTCCACTACCAGTCAGTCCTTGAATGCAATCTGACCTGGTGGTAAATGTTCATACAGTCTAAGATTGTAGCGGGCTAACCTGCTAGGGAGTATGGTAGTCATACCCCTAATCGGTGTTTACGCAACATCGCACCGGAGCACTAAATCGCTTAGCGGCACATATTTGTCGGTAGGGTGATAACTAGCCATGGCCAAAGCTTTCCACCAGACTAGACCGGAGAAAATTAAGCATTTATAAATTTCCAAATTGCCCCTGGAATCGAACCCGGGACCTCCTACTTAAATTCGCAGCGCTTACCGTTGCGCCAGGGAGGTCGTCAATTTGGCAGGTATTAGCCTCCTTCTTACGACACTGACACTACGCCAATGTAGTGGTGCATTCAAATAAAAAAGGTCGTTGCTTTAATTCCCGTCTACTAGATTGTCGTGCATGCTTCTAATGTAAAATATAAACACCGGCATATTTAACGGAACACAGAATAAAGGTCCATAAAAAATATGGTTTTATTTTAAAATCTACTTACTACACTTCTTTTGTTATTCAAAGTTTCATTTGTTTTACTTAAAATGTGATCACATTAAGAACAGATTTTGCGATTAAAGGCAGATAAGGTGTATTTGAATAAAATAAATACAGTTGCATAAAATGTGATGTTCAGTTGTTTTCTTAATTTGAAAATATATTTTTTTAAATTAAATGACGTATAAACCAGCCAGCAACCTTATATGATACTGATATCAAACGTTTTTTTTGTGTTCCGCTAAATATGCCGATGTGTGTAGATCCTGAACTGGAGGATGAAGTATATTTTACATGGCAGATGTGTGAATGTTAATATTTATTTTGAAACAAAATGCCAATGATAGGTATTTTAGTACCTTCTCTTAGCTGTAAATTATTTCAAGACGTTAAGGATAAGATGTTCTGTGGAACCGAGTTCAACCGGTAGCTGTCATAAGCTGATTGCGATTTAAATTCCTTTTTTTATTCCTATATCTTTGTACTATAGAAATGATATTTCAGTTTTTATATGAACCTCTTTGGAATGCTTTAATCTTGATTTGACTTTTGTTCAGGCGATGGGTTGCTGTTGCAGTAGAGAAAGTGCGCCGGACGAGCTGGTGGATCTACCACCACCAGCTCGTCCGTCTATCCCGGTAGTTGACGAACCACCGATTAGGCTATCACTAGTGGTGGATCCCATTCTCATGGAGAGACTTATCATGGAAATGCTGAGAACCGCTGCTGTACGAGTAAATGGGTAAGTACCTAGTTATAAAAAATAGTTGTTAGTTGCTAGTGCTGGTGGCTGGTTTCATATTATGATGATGGATCTCAAATTATTTTAAACGGTGTATGCAAAATTGATGTCACTCGACTTTTTACTTAAATAGAAAATGCAGGCGGTTTCTTGTGTTCGGTACAAAACATAGAAAGTTTTATTTATTTATTTTATATTGTAGTAGAAGTTATAAAAAAGGTGATTTATCAACATAATGTTTTAATAGATTTCCATATTTAATTTTCTGGCGGATAGAGCGTCTTTTCTTTATTAGAATAACTTGAATAGAACAGAGTTGTAGATGCAGCTAAAGATGAGACGCAATTTTCTTAAGGGAACCCATTGACTTTTGTTATAAAGATACTAAAGTTGTTATAAACTCAGAACGCTGAATGGCGTTATAAATGTGTATAAAAACAGTGCTTAGCGCGTTCCAACGAAAAATAACTTGAGTTCTTGTCTATCTTTTTTTCTATGATCAGCAGAAAAGTATATCGTATTTGCTCTTAGGAATGCTTTTAGTATTTTAGGGGCTACAGCGGATCTACACAAGCGCTACAGTTTCAACACGAAAACTCTTAAGAGTGATAAGAATCACCGTTAACGACGAGCTACGCCGCATCGAATAGCAACTAGCAATCCGTCCTGTGCACCGCGAGCCCGCTACGCGTGGCTACGACTATTATTTTTAATTTAATTAGCTTTTTATAAATAAATAAAATTATACTACGAATACACACACATCGCCACCTAGCCCCAAAGTAAGCGTAGCTTGTGTTATGGGTACTAAGATAGCTGTTGAATATTTTTATGAAAATAATACATAAATACTTATAATATACATAGATATAAACACACAGACACTGAAAAACATTCATGCTCATCACACAAACATTTTTCCAGTTGTGGGAATCGAACCCACGGCCTTGGACTCAGAAAGCAGGGTTGCTGCAAACTGCGCCAATCGGCCGTCAAGTTTTATAGTAGTTTTTTCTTGATTTGTCACAATTACTTATAAAATATATTTAAAACTAAGTTGACACGTTTCTGTGAGACAAAACCTGCGTTCTTGCGTCGTTCTTTAATCAATGAAAATTGATTTTAACAGATTAATTTTAAAGTTGTATTGCTATACTCTACTATGAAAAGTAGTAAACTACTACAGCTAGTTTGAATGTTTTATTTAAATATTCTACAGCTAGTTAATGGATATTTAAAAAAAAAATTTAAGCAATTTGAACAAGACAACGCTGTGTTAAAATACTCTACACTTTACAGTTATAACGCGAACGTCTGTAGGTGTAATAAGAAATACCGTAAAAGACATCGTTACGTCGCTGTCGCAGTCGCAACTCGCAATGCGTGCGTCCGATCGTTATTTTAACAAATCATTTCATATATATTCCTTTGTATAGTCATTTGTATTTTGATTTGGCCACACTTAGCTTAAAGGATATTTAAAACTGCGTATCTGCGAGGAAACACTTGCATTCTTATACCGTTTATTATATCCAGGCAAAAATATTAAGAGCTATACAGCGGGTACTAGCTCTACAGTTATAACGCGCAATCCGCAGTGTCTATTTTACAAATACTTTCATTTATACGGAGTTTATAGGAGCGAGCTTTGGAAATGAAAAAAATCCTCCGTCTGCGATAAATATTGATGCAATAATATAAGCTGAGCGTGAGAATCGAAGCAGCAATGTCATATTGTTTGGCATTGAGAAAGTGAGCCCAGGCAGGCTGGAGGATATAAAAAATCATGAGAGATCCGGAGTTTTAGAAGTACAATAACAATAAACATCATAAAAATAAACTACCTACATCAGCGTGTGTCTACTCAGATATGACACCAGATATCAACGAGAACTGAGCAATAGTTAAAAAGCTGAAATTTGAGCTTTCATAAAGAACTTATAATGGAGAAAAGGATCTTGCGATTTAGTACATCAGCAAACAACCAAAAATAAAAGCGACCACAAAAAACTAGTAAAGCCTCCTATAACTAATTTAGCTGTTTTATACACAAACTTGGCATCATGAGTGCTAAATTTGATTAGTTTTCAATGGAAATTGAAACTCATAATTCTTCAAATTCAACATTCATTTATTTGAAGTAAGCCTAGTTTATATGCACTTTTGAAACGTCAAGTCTTTCTTCATTTGTAGCGACTCTACCACTGGTTCGGAAGGCATAGTTTACCAAGAAGAACCGGCAAGAAAATCAGCTTTTTGCTCTTTTCTAACATCATTTTATAGTTTAACAGTCTTTAGAATTCTTCTATATTGCGACAGATGATAGCGGAGTGGCCTGCTTCCAAGCAGCCTTGTCGTTAAGGAATTCAATCGTGTAGTAACCACGATTGATTTAAAGTTTTTTTTCCAAAATATGGTTTAAACTTAAGTTAAGGTCTAATATTACCCTCAGTATCATGATATAAAATCATATACCCATCCCGAAAAAGTATTTCTGTAGTTTTCTCAGACGATATGCAGATATCACTAATTTATGTAGTTTCTAGTAAGGTGATTTGTTTAATAAAGATTATATTATTATAAATATATTGCAAAGCTACTGTAAGTATACCTATTTCTTTAAATTTGGCACGAAGGGATTAGGGTGATCTAAGTTTATATATCGATCTTTTCTGTTGTACAAATATAGTTTCTATATCAACAGCTCTGCCCCATAACAAGATTCCATACGAAATGACACTATGTTTGACACTAAAATGTTCCTACGGGATACTTTAAAAATAAAAGAAAGGAGGACGAAGTCGCGGGCAACAGCTAATCAGAAATAAAAAAGTACGGTTATTTTAAATAAAACGCGCGTGTCTAATATATCGGATTATGAGCCTTGTATGGATGTAATAAGGGCCGCTTTACGAACACGTGTGATGAAAAATAAATATTTGCTTGTGCACTGACTACAGATGAAATATCAACAGACGGAAAATAACAGGTAAAATCTTACCTTTACTTTCAACCCACAGTTTCGATAGTGCAGGTGGCTATCCACAGTCTGTGTCAGTCAGTCAGTATCTTCACCCTCACTCATTCTAGTACATTCCCTATTATTACCAATGTGCGGAGGAGGAACAAGTATTTTAAGTATCCTCCACACATAGATAACTATAGCGTATAGCCCCCTCAGCCCACTCAGCATAGGTTTGGTTGTTGATTGGCTTTATGCTCCCGATAATTTCCCATAAGTTCCGTCTTATTATAATTTAGTTGCAAATTTTACAATCGTATTAAACGTAAAACCATAGTCATTAGCGAGCAGCTTTCCCATTGAATATGTAAAACTATTGATTTATCAACCGTTTCATTTTAATTCATTCTCGTGTAGCTATATTTTAACGATGTTCATGCGTAGTTTTATATTAATATGTGTGACCTTATTTAAATTTTGTGATGATTTGTGGAGATGAGGGATTGAATATCTCAGCTGACACTAGGAAATCATCATCATCATCACACATGCCACACGTGTTGCGTGAAATGAGCTCCCAAATCTTGGAAATAAAATTAACAATCGTTCCAATTGGTGCATTTAATAAAAAGTAATAAACGTAAGCATTAGTATCGATTTTCATAAAGAGACCCGGACCTTGTGTTGTGCGAGTTATCAGAGTTGGCGATTTTAAAATTGTTATGAAAATTAAGCTTCATTTGCTATACTTCGCGAAAAGCAGGAGAGTCTGTATGGTGTAATTTATAATTTCTTAAATCTTTATACTCCACACGTAACAGATCTTAACATTATTCATTGTAAAGTCAACCTCTCCTGAGGATGCTCCGGTTTTGGAGCTAAACGTGCGTAGAGAGTACATTGCCGAAGATCTGTTTGGTGTTGAGTATAGTAAAGTAGTAAATTACATAGCAAATTATCTTTATTTTCATAATATATCATCCCGAAAAGTAACGCCTGCTTCTATCCAATATTTTAAAATTGCTTTTAAAACCGTGCCTTGTTTTCGGCACGGAGCTACATTGATCTAACATTGGTATCTGTCTGTTAGCACGGATCTTCAGCTCGTAGACAGAATTAGTTGCATAACTTAATTTCAATTCGAATATTTAATTAATAATTCAATAACGAAGTACCGGAATTCCCACTCTTAAGCACATCCCTGTTAACTGGTTCTACGGATCTCCTCATTCTTATTCGATCAGGTAAATAGACTATCTTACTCTACTCCGTCGCACGGTGGCTGACTGGGGACTCTTAGTAAGCCCATCATAGTAAACTGACAACATACCCTTTTTAAACATACACTGAGGAATTTCGAATGCTTTTTGTCAGAATTTCGACAAAGAGCTCTACTAAAACAGTGAGCTCTTTCTCAAAATTCAACCTACCGTCGATTGCCGTGTTCTAGTCGAATCTCATATTCGTTCTTAAGTCCTCGTGCCGAAGCCCTTCTGAGGTCACTCAGCATTGTACTGTGGTCTTCCAGAATTTCTATCATAACGACTATAACATCGGAAAAATGTATATGAGTGCACTCGCCGCCCAGTCCATTCCAATTTAAAATCTATGGAGATGTCCTACTTCCAAGGTATTACAATGCATCGTAGGACTACCATTTTTATACGAGTCCCCGATAACATCGGATTGGAAATATGTATACAATCATGTGAACGTCGATATACCGGTATTACCTATAGCGAAGGCGTTCAATATTTCAAACTTATTTAGGAATTTCAAGCAGGCCTACTTTATAAGCACTTTTGACAAGTTAACATTGTTTGTTATAAGTGACTATCACCATTTTAGGTCCGAGAAGAAGCAAGCAAGAAATGTTTAAAAACAACAACTGCTGAGAGTTGCTTTTTCCAAGATCAAGATTTTACGCTTTTGTTGCCCGAAATAGATGACTAGGTAGCGATTTGGCTATTGTACCCTCTATCTCGCTTTATGCTGTTTGTATCTCTGTAACAAGTTTTTTTTTCAGTGTGTTTACAAATAAAAAATGTATTCATGCAAGAATGTTATCCATATTTAATAATATTTTCCCCAATACAAGAGTCTATATTTAGTTATGCTATCAAATTTCGTCGAAATGTGGTAATCAATTTCCAGCTTCAAATGTCAACGGAGTGGGAGGGAATATAGGTAGGATGGACGTATGTCTGTGTCACTGTGTGTATTGCAATACCAGTTAGGTGTAGTACATATTCCGTGTTTCTGTTATGTCCGAGTTTGGAGTGATGCGTCCATAGGTGTATTGGATATTGACGTATAAGCTTACATCAATATCGTCGAAGCGTAGCCGTGCATTCAATACGCTGATGATATATACACGCCATACAGAATTAGCTTTGATAAAATGGCATCGTGTTCTGGGAAAGCGAAATTAATTTTTTTACATATTTCGTTTTGATTTTCATGTTAAAGCTTTGTGTTAATTAAAGAGATGACCAAAATCACAAAATGTATATTTATAAACCATTTACTAAAAGACATGTCATTAGAGATTGGAAAAATTTTCTTCGTTATTTAGGAATTCAATCATCAAATATTAACTTTATCTTTCTCTCTTACTAATACTTCTCATGCTATTTGATATATTAGGTTGGGGAAAATGTTTCTTCGCATTTTTTTTTTAAAAATTCAAAACATTTTTTTAATATAGTTTATTTACATTTAACTAGAGTATGTAGGTACCATTTTGTTGGATAACTTTTGCCATCTTATATGTAGGATCATAAACCCATTGCTATAGACATTTTGGAGCTTCTGATCAAAAAACCGCGACAAGTAGTTTTGGCAGTCCTCATGTGATATTAACCTGACACTGCCTAAAGAATTCTGAAGAGACCGAAACAGGTGCAAATCTGAAGCTCAGGACTATACGGCGGATGCATTAACACCTCCCTGCCAAATTCTCTTAATTTTTGCTGAGTGGCTAAAGATGTGTGAGGTCTAGGGTTATCATGATGAAAAACCACACCCATTCTGTTGATTAATGCTGGCCGCTTTCTCTCAACTTCTTGCTTTAATCTCATCAGTTCTTCGCAGTAGAGTTCAGAATCGGGCATAATCAGGCAGGACTATGCCTGGTTTCTTCAGAGGTAGGTTGATTCAAATCACATTACAGCCCCGCTAACTTTTATGTAATGGCGTACGTTGCGTTTAGAAAACAGGTCTTCTAATTATGCATTGTCGACTGGTATGAAAAAGAAAATTGTCCTTTGCGAATTCGTAAAAGTAGGTCTATGCCATTTTGCGATAAATTTTATGATTGTTGCTTTGCGCATATTGCTCATTATATTATGATATCCTTATCGATTAATCAACCAAGGTTGTACCAAGGATTTTTTTTTACTTCATTTCTTACAATAGAGTAGGTAATGTAGACTAAGAGCTGGTTGCAATTTCGGCATTATGAATAATCAGTGATTTTCGTAGGTAATCGTTTTGAAGCTTGTTAACGGAAGCAAACATAAATTTATTTGTCAGTTATATCGTTGCATTAATTGATAATCTGATAAAATTTGCCGGTAAATTATTATCAAAAAAAAGGATCCTGTTTAAGCATCTATGGTAAAACATATTGCAAAGGGAGTATAAATTCTGAAGTACAAGACTCGAACCTCACGCTACGCCGCTAAGGACGCGGGTGGACTCCGCGGTTTAGGCTTGCTTTATCCGCGTTCTACGACTAATATAATTCTAACTTTACTGTATTAAACTACTGAAACTCGAGCTTGTTGCCACTAATTGGCTTTAGAATTTCTGCCTCCAACTCCTAAGCTAATAATTTTTTCCAATACACATTCACAACACATTTCTGCTTTCTATGAAAATCACACAATGTAAAAAAGTTTACCACCGTTAGTCAAGACATCAAACTACTTAATATTATTTTGATAAGAGACATTCTATGGGAACAAAAGCATATGCTCCTCGGCGTCGTCACTTGCATTTTAATGAACCTAATGAAATTATTTCCATTTTTCTTTTAAAGAGTTGTTCAATAAACGAGTACCTATAGGTGTTTACAACATAAGCTTTTGCCGCTGGCACGTTTATTTTTTAACACTCGTGTTTTTCAAAATCGTATATTTCTATCAATTTTTTTGCTCGGGACTGGCTTAACACCATTTATCTCTTTGAAAAATATTATTTCAGTCGGTATGTTGCTTTATTATTTATGCAATACCGTATTATTTTTTGTAGCAAATGTACTAATACTGCCATGCAACTATAATGTTTTTCCTCAGCGAATTCTTCTTTGCTTTGCTGATCGTGTTATAAATACATCTAGCACCGAATTTGTGATACAAAGCGATTATGTCAATTGTTGTTATACTTCAAATGACTTTTTTTTCTTATTCAACAGATATTTAGCGCTATTAACACCATCTGCACTATCAAAAGATTACTGGCAAACTCAATGGCGAACTTTTATATATAAGTTAGTAGAAACAATAAAAAAGATATAAACCGTGCGCCTTTAAAGCGTATTAACGTACTACAATTCACTGGCTGATTACCAAAACCTACAGGTAGTTCCCAGTGACTTATAATCTTAAAATGTTGTATAAAGGTAAGACAGATAGCACAGGTGATAAAGAAAATCCAATTGTATTGGTTAATAGACTTTTACTGTCGTATACGTTGTTCGCATTTGTTTTTAAACCATTTTCCCAACATTTCATAAAAAAATTAGAAATAATTAAAAAAAAAAATATTTTGACTATTATAGATGTCACTAAATAAAAAGAAGTAATAAAATAATAAAATAAAATTCACAGCCTCAGACCTCAACCATAATTGTCAGAAAAACTTCTTGTCTACTTACGCTACTTCCCTCGTACCATTTTTATTTCTCTTGAATAATATATAATATTTTAAAAGCAAGCCATACCTTTTTCGCAGAGAGGCAGCTTTTTTTAAATGTTGAGCATCATGTCTTGGGATAACCGAGGAAATTTTTCTTGTCTGAAAGTTATTTAGTTTTTAAATGGCCACATTATGGATACTACCCCCGGACAGAAAATAGTAACACAGCGGCTTGGGTTGAAATAAATCGGTTGACTCCCTTTGACTATATTTTCACCCGGTGGTAAGTGATGATGCAGTTTTAGATAGTAAGTAGCATGCTAACCTGTTAGGGGTAGGACAGTTATGATACACCCAAACTTCTAATCCATTTCTAGCGATTAGCGAAAATTGGGACCACTCACTTATAAGACCCCGCACCACTGCGCCGGGAAGCTCGTCAAAAAATTGCTTACTCGTATGTTTACTAAACTTAAACTTCCATCCGAAATTAACGTTTTTATTTTTACAGGCTTTTATTTAACTTGCAATGTAATCTGGTCGGTTGAAATCTTGTAACTCAATTTTGAAGCAAATGTCTTCAACCGATTGAGCCGAATTTGTATACTGCTTATGAAGCTGTTTTTGTATACACGGTTAGATTGTATAACAATGCATGGTGGGCTATGTGATGTCATTCTTATTCCAACATAGTGGATTATTTATTTTACACTCCTGCAATATGGGTACCAAATGAAAGAGTTTGCTGAGAATAACTCGGAAAATAAAGTGACATGACTTTTATTTCATATATTTTGTATATGACTTTCATGACTGACTTTCATGATTTCATAGACTTTTATTGGCATATAGAATTTTATAGATGGCATATAAATATATTATACCGTCATTATACAAATAAAGCTAATGAGCGAGATAAACAAGTAAATTAAATAACTCGATCTTATTTTCATTTCTAAAGTTTTCTAACTAAGTTAATACGAGTAACTAAATGTCAGCACAAGCTTTTATAATATACAAATAATGTAATGACATAATAAATTGACAGTCGAAGTTCTAAAGGAAAAGTTTTCCTATTCTTTTTAACGCATTTAAATAAAAGCTTGTATAATTATCACAAAAAGGTTCTAAAGCTAAGCTTCCCCTTAGTTCTGTTCTTCGTTATGTAAATCGTCATTATAAGAGAATATTTAGGAGTCCAAAAATGCTGCGTGACATCTACCCCACCATCGTTTTTACCGAGTGATACGTCCAGCCCAATGCTGCTATAGTTTCACGCCTCGTTGGGCTATATTGGTAACCTAGATTCTTCATCAAAAATTTGTTTGAATAAAATAATTTGAACCTACGGCTGATCTTCTTCTGTTACGTAGAAGAAAGGTAAATTAAATAATAAATAAAAACAAGTCTTTATTTTGCTTACAATGACCCAATTACAATTTATATATAATATATAATTAATATAATAATAATTGTTAGTATAGCAAATTAAGCTTAATTGTGATAATATATTATCATGGATTTCCGCAAAGTAACGCCTGCTTCAATCCAATAATATATAATTATAAATTGAATAAATAAAAATACAAGTAATCAAAAACCAAATCAATAAAATACATTGGATATTAAAATTTAATTTACAATATTGTAACTTTTTAAGTTTACCATACTATTTGTAGTTTGATATAGAGCTTTTAGATTGGAGAGAAATATCGATCTATTGACGCCCTTAGAATGCCGTTAATGCTTACCCACGCTCTTAATATCGTCAAGGATGCTACTCCTTTTGATGGCACGAAAGTCATTAGTATAAGCCGTCGAGACATTTCAGAAGCACTTCAATAGCGCGGTAAGCCCAAAAGCATTCTGAAACCATAATTATACTAAACTCCTAGAGCGTTTAGCGATGCCTGTTTGTTTAGTGAAGCGGTGATAGCCCAATGGGAGGGACTTCGTCTTAACTTTCGGGGGGTCGAGTTCGAATCCAAGCACCTCTAACTTTCCCAGGTTATGTGCGTTTTAACCAATTTAAATATCGCCTGCTTCAACGGTTAAGGAAAACATCGTGAGGAAACCTGAAGGCCTGAGAGTGCTCCATAATTTTCTTTAAGATGTGTGAAGTCCACGAATCTGCACTGGGCCAGCGTGATGGATTATGTCCGTGTCCTGTATCGGTAATGGATTGTTTTAGTTAGCAAGTTCACAGGGATCCCGTGTAGAAGGTTTGAGATAAGGCTTTGTACAAACTAACTTTTGCTTCCTGGCTACAACTGGAAAACCTGTGGGTCAACATATAAGAGAACACCGCCAAATCACTACGCTCTTATTATATATGTTTAACATATTTGCTACAATTCAGTATGATACTATACTTTACTTCACATTCTTTAGTCGGTATTGTTTTGGCCCTAAATCATGTATTCGCTCTTTTTCTCATTATATATGAGCCCATGATCGTCGTGCCCATCACCAATTTGAACAACTCTTTTATTGGCCTAACCGTTGAACCCTGGACAACTATATATGTCATCCGCATCCACATAACTAAGATTATAAACATTTAATACACAATTCATAACTTCAAAGTCGTGTTCAAATCCTATATAGTTAGCAACTTGAATAGATTTTATTTAACTAGCGTAATCGATGAATTAACCTGAACCAAACCTTTTACAGCCTGTAAAACAAGCGATCCTATAAGTGATTTAATTATTCTATTAAGAGGTAAAATTCGTCTCTGGTTTCCTATTTGCCGCAATAACTATGTTACATTGCTTATATTGCTCTAGTATCAACCTACAGGCTATCATAAACCATAACCTTGCATGTAGAAAGGTAGGTACATGTTGTTATGGAAATCCCTCGAACATGCTTTATATCATTTGCGGACTAGGGAGTGGATAGATATTTTTCCGATAAAATGTAATTTATATTTCTAGGATATTTGATATGCTGTAGAAAATTGAACTGTAATATGAAATGAAACTTCGGTAAAATGTCAGTGACTACAAATAATAATCGGAAAGAAGAAATGAAATCATGCGTTTTTGGTCACCGAGCCAGTTACCGGATTATCAAGTGAAATTCAAGTATTTATTTATGAAAGAAAAGTTAATACAGAAAAATTTAGTTTTTAATCAATTAAAAGAAACTTAAAATGAAAAGCATCAGTTGATAATAAAGATGCATAATTTTAATAATGTCTCCTACATGTCTCCTCCTAGTACAGATTTTTTAGGATAACTTTGTGATCCTCCTCTTCTTGTTCATTATGTTTTACAATTTCGTCTATCCAGCTTTTAACAACATAGATTGGTAAAGCATCTATCATACGTTTATTTATGGCATACGTAGACATTATTTCGTTAGTGTATTCATCTTGACCACTAGTGATGAAACCAACTAATTCATTATCGACAATAATAGGTCCACCTTTGTCTTTAAAACACGTAACGACTTCAGTATCAATACAATCGATAAAACCAACGATTGCTTCTTGTTTTCATACATATTGTAATTCTTTCACCTATCCAACGTCAGCATTTAATCCAAAACCTATAGCTTCCATTTCATTAAGGTCATGTAAAAACGTTACATTGCTAAGATTGATTTTGGTAGCAAATGTATTATTGCGTTTCTGGGTGTAAATAACTGCAACATCTTTGGTCGATTTCGGTCCAGTATATGTTGGAAAGCTCTCACTTATTTATGTGTTAAGATATTGTACTGTCGTCTTTCTTATTGTTTGTAGTATTTAATAGGGCATGACTAATAGATTCAATACACTGGGCAAGTACAACAAGTGGTAAGTATCAGACTGTTTTTAATAATATAACCACCGCAAACGTATTCGTTACAAGGAGGATTGCCATCATAAATGGAAATTGTTTGGGACTTGCTGGACGAATTTCATGTATCTGAGTATTCTTACGTCTGGTATTGCACAATGACACGTTACCGCAAGGTTCCGGGAGATCAGGTGATATATCCAAGGATTCTGCCTCGCTTATGGTCTCGTCGGTATTCATTTTTTTCTTCCCATTCCCTCCATTGCATGTATTAGAATAAAGGAATAAAAATATAACAAAAATTAGAAACGCGAGAAATCAAAATAGCGCCACGTGATTTACTTTTTTTTTATTATTTTTAATTATGCCTTAGGTAGACTAGGCATGTTAACTTATTTTGAAAAACTGCCCTATCACGTTCGGAAGTATCTACTATATTTAAAAGATATGTTATTTTTGCAGATTTTTTTGAATATAAATTGTAAATTATATTTTGCAATGTGAACGCTCGCCAGGTGTCATAGCCGTACTCGTGACATAATAGGAAAATTGGAGCTGTACTAAGTCCATGTTCCATAGCAAAAGGTTGATTTTGGTATTGATAACAAAAAACTTAGCAACACATAGTTTGAAATCACAAAATTTCGTCTATTCAGCTTTTAACAACATAGATTGGTAAAGCATCTATCATACGTTTATTTATGGCATACGTAGACAATATTTCGTTAGTGCATTCATCTTGACCTCTAGTGATGAAACCAACTAATTCATTATCAACAATTACGCTGAGATTTTAGAGATTTGATAGAAGTTCAAGCGGTAAAAAATTATGTTTATATAGACGTGTCGTCATAACTATTTTGAATTCAGCGTTTCACCTGTCCTAACGGATCGCTAGATTTTGCAGTTTTATTTAATGAAAGTAAACACAAATCTGAATTAGATTATAAATAAAAATACGTTTTCATAATTATATATCATTAGATAAATACAATATTTCAGCGATTATTTCTAACAGTCATGATGCTTATTGGCAGCGTATTTAAACGTATATTTTTATTAATAGTAGTAAGTAGTATGATTCTGAGGTGGGCATTTTGAACATGTACAGTTAGCTTATATCTAATACTAGTGGCCCCACACGACTTTGTCCGCGTCTAAGTCCACCTTAAAACATAAGATAGAACAACTTTGACATAAATAATTTATAGAAACTTAACTTAACCGTTAACGCAGCGCAGGCAGCGGAAAGTTTTTTGAAACATTCTTTATTGGTGCTATGTTCATATTGGTCTTAGCGTGATTATATATAGTCTATAGCCTTTCTCGATAAATAGGCTATCCAACACAGAAATAATTTTACAAATCGGACCTTTAGTTTCTGAAATCATCGCGTTCGAGTAAACAAACACACAAAAAAACAAACTCTCCAGTTTTATACATCAGTATAAGATGTTTATTAGTACAAGCTTCGTAAGCATTATAGATTTGCTATTCATATAAATATTTTTTATGTAAAACAGATTAGTTCTAAATATTTTAGTATAAAATTTTCAAAATATCTGTATTTTCGCGGATTACATTCTTAATTCTTTAATTAGGTAATTTAAATATAAAATTAAATTTGACTACGATTTTGTTTTTGTTTTATTTTATAATAAAAATTTTATAACTTTAATTGTTCATTGCATGTTAGCTAACATGTTAGCACGCAGATTCGCTCGCTGCACTGATGACGTGAAGGTGACCTATTTTAAAGCATTTTGCCAATGTTTTTACACGTGTCAGCTGTTGACAAGGTTTACCAGGCGAAGCTATAACGCGCTAAGGATACAATATAATAACGCTTTTCGCATCCTAATGCAGCTGCCTCGTTTCTGTAGTGCTAAATCAATGTTCGCTGCAGCAAGGGTTCCCGATTTCTTTGCCATTCTCAGAACAAGAACGGCTTCCTTCTGGGAGAGACTTAGACCACCACCAATACCATCCTTTGCACTTTAAATGAGGACTAAAAAAAATAATAATTTTAGGTTTTAAGATAATTCTTTTTTTTTTTTTACATCTGCATTAGCTTTATTTATTATTATTGTTATTATTGTACTATAAAACAAATCTATTCTATGGGACTATGGCCTGAAAATAAAGAATTATTATTATTATTATAATTGCAATTTTGATTTCATTATCTATTTTAATTTAAATTTAACTAACCATCTGCCATTTTATATATTTTGTTCCTATTCCTATGGGTTGGGATTAATTTAATTTTTTTTAGGGTCAGCAAATATTAAGAGCAGCCCGATACCTAACTCAGAGTAAATAGAATTGATTTAATTTGTTACTATTTTTAGGCTCATTGGATTTAAAGGCGAAACATCAGCCAATACTCTCGTCGTTGTAAAACTGTCATACCGATATTCTCTATTGTACGCTCTTCAATGTTTTGAATACATAGATTTTCATTTTAGTGGCTGGGCTACTACCTATAGTAGCCAAAACATTTACAAAAGCAGGTTGAAGTTGTATGATGAAAAACAATATAATCAGACTCTAGCATTTTAAAATCGTTTGTAAATATGCTAAGTCGCTATACATTAAGAAATCGGATAATAAAATCTGAAAACCAAATACAAACAACCTAGAAAATTGTTAATAATGAATCTGAAAAAACTAAAGCACGGGACGTACATTTTTAGTTCTTTTTAAAAACTTTTTCAGAATGTTATTGTTATGTAAATTACTCGCTTAGAACCGATTAGAATTTATAAAGAGACAACATTAATGAGTGCAACGTTTTATTTGATTTTAAACATATAGAGATGCATCGAATATCACTACAAACTTCATGTTCTAAAAATTGAAGAAAACAAGTGATCTCAATAATGTTTGATATTACTTTTACCGACATAACTCAATTATGTCTGTAATAGTAAAATCAAACATTATTGAAGTCATTGCTCCTCATTTAGCAATTTTTTGCAATGAATGCATTGATATTGGTACTTTCCCAAACCATTCCTTTATTTAAATCTAGTTATAAAAATGACGTAAACAATTACAGACCTATCCCAATCTTTTAACAGCTCTAAGTAAATCTTGTGAAATAATTGTGCTGAATCTACTTTTATATCAGTTTAGTGTGTAACTTACACCCTGAGCAATGCCGTTTTACTGAAGATCGTAGCACGACGGATGCAGGCACTAAACTTGTTTAGGGCCCAAGCCTTAAACAAGTTTAGTGCCTGCATCCGCCGTTGGGTATACGTCAATTGGGCTTCATTAAGAGTAATTTAAAACCGTTTCTCTCAGAACCTTCTATCGAAAAAGCTTCAAAAGAAATATATGTTAATGTACAGGAGACATTTCTGTCGTTTTGATGACGCTTAAAGATTTTTTTTTCAAAGCCTTTACCGATGAGTAAATATTATTTAACTTCTTACTTGAAATAGATGGTAAGGAGCTTATTTACGTCAGGTGTTGCAAACCTTTTGTATTTTTAATGTACTTAATAAAAAGACGGACTAACGCAGAATGGTTTATTGGTAGAACAACGTAATTAAGTACGGGCTATTTATTAAACTACCTACATTACACTGCTCTTCTCTACATTTAACAATTAGATTTACATTAAAGCCAAAAAACTAAATATTTACATAGCTTATTTAATTACAATTACGTCATCTTTTTGACCCGCGGTCTTAATACCATACGAAGAGGACTATTAGTATTGGGAATCACTTGTGAAGGTGAAGGTGCCTTTACTAGCTGATTTTCTGTATCTGTTACAGGAGACGAACCGACAACAGAATTATCGAAACTTTTGAATGCTTCATCATTCATCTCTGTTTCTCCCGTGTTTTCACTATCCACCATGCCTGAAAATTCAAAAAAAAATCAAAATTCAAAATTCATTTATTTCAAGTAGGCCTAATACAAGCACTTTTGAAACGTCAAGTCAGTCCGTGTGTAGTGACTCTACCACCGGTTCGGAAGGCAGATTCTACCGACAAGAAACTCAGCAGTTGCTCTTTTCCAACATCAAAAATTTATATTTTATATTTTAACATTCATTTTTCTATCTTGTGAGAGATGAAACATTGCTTCCAAGCAACCTTGTCATTAAGAAACTCATCAATTGTATAATAACCTCGCTGTAATAAATGTGTTTTAACACATTCTTTAAACTTATGCATTGGTAGGTCCAAAATTACCTTAGGAATCATATTATAAAAGCGTATACTCAATCCCACCAATGACTTCTGCACCTTTCGCAGACGATATGCAGATGTCACTAATTTATGACCATTTCTTGTAAGTCGACTGTTTATATCCACTTTTTGTTTATAAAGACTAATATGTTGTCTTACAAATACTATATTGTTATAAATGTATTGTGAGGCTACCGTAAGTATACCAATTTCTTTAAATTTTTCACGGAGGGATTCACGTGATTTAAGTTTATATATTGACCGTACAGCTCTTTTCTGCAATATGAATATAGTTTCAATATCAGCAGCTTTGCCCCATAATAATATCCCGTAAGACATCACACTATGAATGTACGCGAAGTAAACAAGTCTAGCTGTTTCTACGTCAGTAATCTGTCTAATTTTCCTGACGGCGTAGGCAGCCGAGCTTAGTTTACCTGCTAGTGTATCTATATGGGTACCCCAGTGAAGCTTACAATCCAAGGTCATGCCCAGAAAAACTGTGGAATCTTCCATTTTTAGTGATTCTCCATTTATTATTATATTTTTATTAACTTTCTTTACATTTGGTAAAATAAATTCCACACACTTAGTTTTTTTTGCATTTAAAAGTAAATTATTGACAGTAAACCAGTGCGACACATGCGACATAGCACGGCTTACATCGTCAGAGTTGTCTCTACCTCTATCAGTTTAATTAGAGATGTATCATCAGCAAACAGTACAATGTCACAGGTTTCACTGACATGGTGTGGTAGATCATTTATATACACCAAAAATAGAAAGGGACCCAAGATTGAACCCCGTGGGACACCCATTGACGTAGCCGACCCCTGCGACTTAATGTCTTTTATGCAAACCCTTTGGGTTCTGTCACTGAGATAAGAGGCAACCAAATTTAGTGCAACGTTTTTGATACCATAATGGGCTAGTTTAAGAAGCAAGGTTTTATGATCAACACAATCGAATGCTTTGGATAGATCACAAAAAACAAACACCAATGGCATTCTGCGAACGTTCCCAGGCATCGTACACATGTTTTAAAAGTTTAGCGCCTGCATCCGTGGTGCTACGACCTTTAGTAAAACCGTACAGCTCCGGATGTAGTAAGTTATTTACATTGAAGTGATTCAAAAGTTGATTTAATATAATTTTTTCAAAGACCTTACTAAGAGCTGGTAAGATTGAAATGGGTCTGTAATTGTTAATGTCGTTTTTATTGCCAGATTTAAATAGAGGTATAAGTTTACTATGTTTCATTAAATTTGGAAAAGAACCTCTATCAACACATTCATTAAAAAGTATGGCTAAGTAAGGGGCAATAACGTCTATAATGTTAGATATTACCATTACAGACATACCCCATAAATCACCGGTTTTTTTCTGTTTCAACAACTTAAAATTCTTTATTATATCATATGCAGATATATGTTTAAAATTAAATAAAACGTTGCACTCATTAACGTTGTTCCTCAATAAACTCTGAGCTGCAGTAGGTGAAGAATTAAGTGAATCAGTCAACAAAATAGGAACACTCTGAAAAAAGTTTTCAAAGGTACTTGCAACCTCACTGTCAGCGGTAACTTTATTTTAATTAATTCAAAGTTTACGTTGCGAGATTTAGCTTTCCCAGTTTCATTATTAACAATTTTCCAGGTTGTTTGTACTTTGTTATCCGATTTTATGATTTGATCCTTAAAGTATAGCGACTTAGCATGAAAGCAAACGTTCTTAACCGTTTTAGAGTACATTTTTACGTGTTGTAGGAAAGCTGGAGTATGGTTATATTGTTTTTCACTATAGAGCTCATACAAATTATCTCTACTTTTGTATATGCCAATAGTTGCCCAATCGCTAAACTTTATTTTTTTATTAAAATCTATATGTTTGAAATTGAATATTTTGTTAAATTCATTTTCTATAATATTAAAGAGCGTACCATAAATGCTGTCCGGATGACCGTTCTTAAAGACAAGGGCAGGAATTTTGGATGATATTTCACCTTTGAATCGCGTCAATTTGCTCTTAGTTATACACTTCGTCGTCGGCCTACACTTGACGATATGTTCATCTTTGTTTATATTATTCAAAACAGTAATTTGTTGGTCACAATGATCTGATCTTAAGTTGGTTATTATCTTTTTACCTAAGATATCACAGTTGAGAAAAATATTATCTAAACATGATGCTGAGGTTGCTGTGATTCTAGTAGGTTCACTAAAAGCATAATTTAAATTAAAACATTTAAATAAGTTTAGCAACCTAGTCGTAGTTGCATTACTAAGTAAAATATCAACATTAAAATCCCCGCATACTATTGCTTTTTTTGTGGATACAGACAATCGCTTAAGCACATGTTAAAGTATACCTAGATTTTTTGTAATTTTTGTCAAGTATCTGATCAACGTGTCTTCTACTAGTACGATTGTCATCGTCTGTTTTGACAACATAGGAGACGGGACCGGTTCTATCCAACACTACACCTTCTTTCCGTTTTACCAAATTATTATTATAGTTCGGGACCAGAACGTGGTCTCCAGTGCTCATTACACGCAATGAGCCACCGCGACGTTCTACTTGACTTGATTGTCTATCGCGAATGACATCTCTGGTATTCGGTCGTAAAAGACCTAACCTGCCGCGTAACCTGTGTCCCAAAAGTGCCACGGAGGGTTCTTTTTGAGTGGTACAATTTTCTGTATATAAATAAAAATGTACATAACGCTTTTTCTAAATTCTCGTTTTCGATTATAGCCTGCTTTAATACTAGCTTTACAGTTTTAACATAGTTTTCACCGTTACTCGATGGATGATATTGATTCCATTTTTATTCAAATAATGAAAAATTCAAATAATTCGGATGAAGAAAATGGTGGACCATTGTCGCTCACAATGACCTTGCATAGACCGAACCGGGCAAATATTTTGCGCAGGCAAGAAATAACGGTAGCTGCCGCAGTATTTGGCACTGGTTCCACTTCCAACCATTTGGAATGAGCATCTCAAAGAACTAAATAATATTTATTACAAAACGGACCTATAAAGTCAATGTTCAGCCGCGACCAAGGCTCCACCGGCCACTCCTACGAGTGCAGCGGCGCAGGCGGCAGCTGTGCGCGCAGCGCGGCGCACTCGGTGCACTCGTGACACACGCGCTTGATATCGGCGTACCGCTCTACCACAGATAGTTCCGAGCCAGCTGTTTCATCTTAACAACGCCTATATGCCCGGAATGTAATTCGTCCATCACAGCGGCGTGCAAGCTGGCAGGGATAATTACTCTATATCATTATAACCAAACATCCCTGTTCTACAAAAATATTTTCCCGCCTTAAGTGATATTGTTTATAACGATCCGATTCAATTTGATCGGGCCATCCGAACTTAACATAACCTACAATTTTGTTTAAAGTAGTGTCTTTAGCAGTTTGATATTTAATTTAGTTAAATAAGAAAAGATGTTTTTATGTCAAATTTAAAAAAAATTAAAATCGCTTAGCTACGACTATCATATAAACATGCACGTTTTGGAAAAACTAGAGATATTTAGAGATCTAGGGGTAATATATGATCAGAAGTTAACATTTATCCCTCATATAAAAAATGTTGCAAAGCGAGCTTCTAGAATGCTAGGTTTTATTATGCGAAATGCAAAAGTTTTTAAAAATATTAAAACCAAGAAGCTTCTTTATAACAGTTTGGTAAGAAGTTTTATTGAATATTGGCTATTCTATTTTTTATTATATAAACTACTACTCAACCTGAACACTAAGCGCTCAGAACACACAATATGCTCAGAACACGTCCTTAAAGACCTGATCAAACAGCCATCAACAATGTTTCTTCGCTAGTAAGATCCGATGTACAGCGATACAACCTCTTCACAGCGTGTACGATTTTTTATGCCAAACGAACGATTTTATAGGTCCTATGTCTCATTCTCAATGGTAGACTCAACTAAAATAGGGCTAGCGTGGATTCTTACCGGTGTCATCGTCATCATATCAAACCATTACCGGCCTTCTACAGAGCAAGGGTCTCCTCCCACAATGAGAAGGGGTTCAAGACATAATCCACCACGATGACCCAGTACGGATTGGTGGACTCCACACACCTTTGAGAACATTATGTAGAACTCTCAGGCATGCAGGTTTCCTCACGATGTTGTCCTTTGCCTTTGAAGCAAGTGACATTTTAATTATTTAAAACTTACATAACTTAGAAAAGTTAGAGATGCGTACTGGGATTCGAACTCGGCCCTTCGAAAGTGAAGTCTACCACCCACTGGGCTATCACCGCTCACCGGTGTAATGAGCTAGAAACAAAAACTAGAAAGTTAGAAAGTTTTTTACATAAATTAAGTTACTTAAACAATTATCATATATTTTTTTATTAAAAAATTACAATATACCTTATAACAAAATTAAAATATAACCGAAACTTGAGTGGTGCCTAGATCGATGTCTGCATTTCGGTGCTGAACAGCCAAGTTGATCCTCTGCGCCAAAAATTATCCAGTCCTTCTGTCCTTCTACTAACGAGTTATACTAGCGCCTTCCCTTTACCGCTTTCGGTTCTATCTCAAAGATCCTCTTAAGTTGTATATCGATTAGATAAGGTTACGTGAATGAAGGTGGATAAAAATATTAACCTAATTTTTGTTGTTACAGTAACGAAGCATCATCAGTCTCACTTGTGAAACTGCATGTTATAGCGGACAAGGATGACGGTTGGATTCAAATGGTAGTATCCATGGTAACTGTGATCCCCATAGAAGATCCTTTCGGCCCGGCAGCTATTTCTGTATTACTAGATGAGTGTCCTCTACCGTCTAAGGAAACAGTAATAAGGGTGAGTAAATTAGTTTCCTATTTATAGTGCAGCCTTTTGTATGAACGTAAGAACGCTCGCAAAACTAAAGCCCTTTTAGAGCTATGAAACTTTACCGTCAAAGTAAAAAGGACTATTTACGTGAATTATAATACTGAGCATTTTAATTAGTTTCTACATTAAAGAGAAAATCAAGAAACTTTATTTTGAACAGCTACAGTAAAGCACGTAAATTGTAGCGACGTATATAAGGTGGTTTAAAAAGAAAAGGTATTTTTACTTTAACGCTAATATTCGAGTTTATTATTTTAACATCATAAGCCATTCATACAAACTTTCAACACAAATTTCGCACCCGTAGAGGGTTTACCCTATTACCCTTTACGTTACCTTTAAGTAACATATATATAGAATATATATTTAATTTTATCATTTTTACCAGATGACACAGTACCTTGGACTATCAGCTAAACGCACAAATCTGAGACACAAGAGGACACGTGTTGAGCGGAATATTTGCATCACTTTAGGATGCATCGCTGAAAAGTTAGTCGGACCTAACAGTGAAGCGATACTCACCGAGAATACACTGGACTATTTGCTGGCCTACTTGGTATGTTTTATGCTTAACAATTTCCACAAACTAAGACAGATGTATTTTTACCAATATAAAATGCAAAATCTGCAGTGTCTAATGTAAGCAGTCGCAAGCGACGTAGTCCTGTTATGACAGAATTGCAAGGGTCTTTGCAGATAGGTCACTGACTTCCTGCGACGCAAATATAAAACCACTCATTCGCATTTAGAATCCCAACTAACACTTGTCACGCAGAAATATCTGTTTTCATTACACACATAGAGGGTGTACGAAAGCAGAATTTATTTCCTAATTTGTGTTATTAATCGAAATTAAGTAGTTGGCAATAATCGAAGGGCTCGAAATACTTTGAGCTTTTGAATTCTACGTAAATCAAGTTAACATTTTACTACTATTTTTATGTATAAGATACAAAGAGCTACAAACATAAAAAATGTTTGTACCCTGCGGGCAGTCTGCATAACACCCAATACTTTAACTTTTGGGGGAAACATGAGTCTGAAGAAGTAGAGGCTTCAAGTGAGCATTAATATAAATCGTAAGATGAATGCAACAACCGGATGAAGGATTACTTCAGTAAATCTTTAATTTACATTTACCACCCTATTAGGTCTACTAATTCATCCGCTCCGCTTTACTTAATTAACAAATTGGTAAAACATTACAAACTGATGACAACAGTAATGGGTAAACTTTTCTAAAGCGCAGTATGTTCTTACTTTGTTTAAACTTGTATCTGCCCTGTCCCTGAATGGACAGCATTAGCAGCTTCCCTCTCGACGCCGACCAGCTCCTCCTGGCAAGACAGGGTAAGAGAGGTTTCGTAGCTGTTTCTGCGCCTGAAACAAACGTTGTTTTGAACATATCTATCTTATGTCGGCTTGTAGGCTTCGGCACGGCTAGCCTAAGCGGGAAAATATTAACTCCCCGGAAAATGTATGTCCTCCCACAGCTTTATTAACTCTCAGAGCATTCTAGCGAGGATAGGAGCAGAAGCTCGAGCAGAGCGACGGCCGATTGGCGCAGTGGGCAGCGACCCTGCTTTCTGAGCTAAGGCCATGGGTTCGATTCCCACAACTGGACAATGTTTGTGTGATGAACATGAATGTTTTTCAGTGTCTGGGTGTTTATCTATACATTATAAGTATTTATGTATATTATTCATATTTATCAGTCATCTTAGTACCCATAACAGAAGCTACGCTTTCTTTGGGGCTAGATGGCGATGTGTGTATTGTCGTAGTATATTTATTTATTTATTTATTTATTTATTCAAAGTCAAATATTTCTTTATTCAAATAGGCACATATATGGTTTAATGACGTAATTCAATAATAGGAGAGAACACGATAGAATACATTACACATTTTGTAAGTTACCATGGAAACTAAATAATTATTTGTTATATAATATGTGCTATAATACTTTTCATCACACTTGGATTCTGAACCCTAAGACTGTTTTAATTAGGATGTCCTGATAAAGCTTAGCCCCACAAAGAGTTTTTGTGTTAATATATTTTGGACCTTCCTTCAACCCATTTCCGGCCCACTACAGGGCACGAGTCCCCTCCCACAATGAGAAGGGGTTAAGGCCGTGACCACCACGTTGGCCCAGCAGTTTGGTGGATCAAATGACACGTGAAATATAATAAGAACATTACAATCTGCGAGAACAGGATCCATGTTTGCAGTTCCTTATCTTTTATTTCGCAAATTCTTTAGCTTTTCTATCCTCGTGTTTCTTCTTATTGCATATTTGTATTTCCACTTTAAATTGTAGCTCAAGTATTCTCAATCGCTCGCTCCGACGAAGTTACGAGGACATTTGCTGTTTCGTTTTGCTGAACTTCTCCCACTATTTTATTGTAAAAATTAATTTCATTGTTGAAAATTATAGAATAGTATTATTATGGTATCAAACCTTTAACATAAATCCATAAAGCCTACAATTTTATGGGAATCAAGTATTTAGATTCATGTCGATAGTCTAGTCAAATTTTATTCAAAATGGGTTTTTTTTTTTGGTTTTTTTGGTTTATATATTATTTATAATTTATTGGTTTGAGAAAACTCATAATAATATTCATGTATATCTGTGTAAATATATATTTCGTAGGTTCTTTTGTTGTGTTTTGGATTTCTTATCAGTAGGTAGTTGGCATTAAATGACTTAGGTTCAAAGCATGGTACGAGTATATCTTTATAATAAAAATCAAATTCGTTCTATACAAAACAGTATCACTATATAACACTGTGTTTATCATATTTTTCAGAGCCTGCACCACGAACCGTGCATAGTATTATTTGCTTTAATAGCATTAAAGAAATTCGCACTCACCTCTGTGAACAAGTTAAAAATAAAAAGTCGCTTGGATCAGTGTCCAGAGAATCCGTTACTGGTCCTTGAGAATTATGATAACAGTAACGACTGCGATTGGCGACAAGTTGGCTTTTGCGCTAAATGGGCGCTGGACAACATATGTAAGTATATCTGCATATAAAAAAATTGTTGCTGAACATTTCAATCGCATGGTAAATTGATCCTCCAAGCAAATGCGACGCTCACTGCCGCTTCAGCGTCGTTAGATACTGAGCTATGTCTGCTGATATTCTTGGGTTTCTATGAAATCCATAGTTGTTAGCATAGCGCACCTGTTTCCGAGCAAAAAGACACTGGCAACTCACTGTTCTTTGTAGTTGTCGCGAATGTTACCCAATATAGATTTTAGATTAGAATCTAACGTGTGTTGTAAATGCTTTATGTGTTTTTAGTTCGAGTTCAGTCAAATCGCGCAGTGTTTCCTTGGGTCGGGTCAAATGTTAAAAGCTTACAGAAGAATCCATCTTTAGTGGAAAATGAAATTGAAATTGTATGGAAAAAAAACTTTTTAATTCCTAAAAGCCACTCTACTAACAAAACACTATTGAAAGCTATCGCAGAACGTTTCACATTAGTTAAATTAAAGTTGCCAATGGAAAATGCGCTTGTGAGCCGATTTGATCAATCAAATAGTGTTCAGACCTAAAGTGGTATTATAAGCTTTAGAAAAATCCTCCCAATTAGCGTGCCACACGTTGCAATGCCAATTAGGACTGTCTATCTGCATTATCGGAGTGGAAAATCGTTTATCTCAATAACAACTTACTGTCGATAGACAGCGATTTATTTAATTATCGCTCCTCAGTCTGCCTGTCTCTCCGTCCGCGTCTTAATTCCCGCCTCCGCTAGTTTAAGTATGCTTTTTAGAACTATAAAGCTGGCTTTCCTTATTAACCAGGCCAAAACAGTTAAAATTTAAATTATTTAAAATATTTCATTGAAAGGCTAAATATTCATTTCATTTGTTTGTTGTTGTTACATATTTTAAAAGGATTTATACCGTTATATTCGTTCAATCCAGTTATGGCTACTATACTCAGAGTTGGCTCCCAGCTAATGAATTCCTCAACGGCTAAGAGCATGGACACGAAATTTTGCATTCGCATTCAATTGTAATAATAGATTCCAATGGTTGCTGCACTCAGACTCGGCTACCGACAATAAAACTTAATAGCTAAAAGCACAAGCACAAACTCAGTTAATTACAATATATCATTCTTATTTCTAACTTAAAAAAGCTGCTCCACTGAGGATTGGGTTCCACCAAGTGAATGCCTAAAAGGCGATGAGCTAAGGCCCTGAAATTTTGTCTTGTCGTTCCCAAATCGCGCAAATAGCATCCAAGATTTCATGACCCAAGGCCGGACATACTAACTGCTACAACAACGCAGTTACACCTATAGCGTGCGACTGAAACCACGGCGTGACTTCACTACAAAATCAATCACGCAATCTAAACTCAGTTATTAATCAAATTTAAAAACATATTGTCAATGAAAGGGACATACAAGAAACGTATTTTTTATGTCTTCTGCCTGTTAATAATGTTTCGTATTTCACCTTGGTATGGCACACTTCATGAGCAAGTCTGACGACCACTTAGCCGATAATACAATACTAGGATTCGTACCTAACACTACGCGTTTAAGATTTGAGTTTAAAACTCCACTTACAAATATTCTGGATTAACATCAGAACAATATTTAGGTAGCCGCAATTTAGGTAGACGCCTGACAAAATTTTAAAATTTATGTATTAGACTACGTAGATAACAAAGCGTATGTTCATTCAGACTGCATCAATTTTATTTAGATACCCGTCGTTACTTCTAAAGTGCGATTCAAATAATTTCAAGAGAATTTAATTGGATAATGATAAATATCCTGATGCAACGGTCAGGATGTTTCGATCTTACGTGACAAATATTGAAAAATACAGTTATTGCGACTATGACCTTTTTTTCGTGGGGTAATTTTCGAGGATACCACCGCGCCACGGGGAGGCACATTGGTTATGTCGGACTCGTACCGTCTTAAGCACGGTGTTCCAAACATCTCCGTGTAAACAAAAGAAACTCAGACACACTGTCTTGTTCTCACCAAGACGTCTTGTGAATTAGCAAGTCGTCGAAGTTTGAAGGCCTTTGGCTTTAAATAATAGATATATATATGTGATTTCAGTTATCATTGAGGGGAGAAGCCTCTCTTATGAAACAGTGGACATGAGTGGCATACACGCTATTCTAAATGCCCAAGACGGCAACGATTATTTACAAATATCCAGCAACGGACTCGAGGCCCGCTGCGACTTGTACGCTCTTGAAAGTGTACGTTGCACCGTAGAAGTGAACAAAGGTTGCTGGTATTTCGAGACCCTGATCGTTACACCCGGCTTAATGTACATCGGCTTTGCAACAATGAGAAGTCACTTTTTAACATCTGTAAGTGAATAACTACTTATACTATTTCTTAGCAGCGCTGATTAGGGTAGAGCGAGAATATGGTTGCCAAAAGGGTACCAATATTTTGTCAAGGCTTTTATGCATTATATTTTAGTAACATAAATAGCATTTAAATAAAATTTAAATAAATAATATTTACTTATCGCCTTTTACAAAAATCAACTTTAATTGCAATTTAAAAAAATATCTTGATCGCTCGATCTTATCGCATTCTGCATCGTGAACTTATAGCTTCATTTGCAGTTAGGTGGTAACTAATCGCAACTCTCGCTCATCCCCAGAAGCGGCTCTCTTACTCTGTTTTCTAATTAGTAATTTAGCATACACGTGCCATTTTATCACTCACAAAATGAAATAGCGAGTTTTACATATGTTAATTTTAGTTTTTTTTTTTTATAATATATCAGTACCTACATACACTGTTGATTTCAATTAACATTAATGTAAGTTTGCCATTGTTATTTAATCTTGGCGCGAAAATATTATGTGCGATTATTACGCACCATATAAACTCACGATAAGTGCATCTTTCTTCGCTATTTGATGTTGCGTACCTAGTCGTCATGTTGGTGGCTCTGTAATAAGCAAGATAGCAGGCTCTTGTTGTATTTCAAACCTTAACGTAAAGCTATAATATAAGTTGTATGATCTTAAAAAAATTAAAGAACCAAATTTTGTAAGTCCTTACGTCCTTAGTTTAATAGTCCTATTAAACTGTTAAGAATGCAATGGGCAGGGCATGTGCAACGCATGGAAGGCACGAGAGAAAGAGGTTGATGGAGGGCACTTTGGAGGGGCGTAGAGGCCAAGGACGACCTGGGGGTCGTTGGAGTGATGGAGTTGAGAGGGATATGAGGGTTCTAGGAGTTCGGAGCTCTGGAGAAATATGCTTGACCAAGCCAAGGCCCACCCAGGGCTGTAGAGCTTTGATGATGATGATGATGATGATGATCTTAATCGGATTTCTCCTTGCCGCATTATGAAATATAGTCCAATTGCTGAGCACACGCTTCTTTTCTAATAAAAGAGAGGTTTCCCATGGCTTCGAATATTGTATATTTTATATTGGTAACTGAAAGGCCGATTCTAAATATGGTTTATAATTAAAATAGATATTTTGTAATTAGTTAACAAGTTTTACAGATAGAAACCAGAAAGTAAAATGAACATTATTATATTATATATTTTTATTCTAATAATTTATTTAAAATGTATGAAGATATATATAATAATAACATAAAAGGCTAAATGAATAGGGGGTACTTGATCACCAACTGTTACTGACAACCCTAACTAACTGCAATTACTTTCAATCACTTTTACACGTGCATTTGTATGCGTTCGGTAGAAGATAAGACAGAATAATTATGAATACATTGGTGAACATGAACAATACAGTAAAACGTTGATGTTAAAAAATAGGAAATGCTAATTTTCTTGCCGGCTTCCATCCAACGATATTCACTACAAACTAACAGACACTGCGCTAAAAATTGCGTATAAAGTAGACTTATTCACCCTAAAACCTTGCGTCTCCTTGTTACATATTGTTAGTAACACCCTACGTCTTTTGTAGGAAAATCGAATTGTAGGCAACGACCGGTTTTCGATATCATACGATGGTTGCCGGATAAAAGTGTGGTATAACGCACAGCATTCGGCAATCGATTCAGTTCCTTCTTGGCAACCCGGTGATGTTTTGGGCTGCCTATTAGACCTGGACAATAAAGAAATCATATTTTCCCTCAACGGACAGCGCATAACTACTTGTAGAGAGATCTTCGAAGCCACCAAGTAAGTAACGTATGGATTATATTTTTAAATTCTTTATTCAAATTTGAAGAAAAGCCCAAAATGGTTTAAACCCTTTTGAACTTTAAACAGGCGTGATCCATTCCTTCAAACTGCTATCCACACATACGCAACTGATCGCTGTGAAACTGATGAAAATTAGAAACTGAAAATAAAAAGTATGTTTTTATTAAATCATTAAGATATTTTTTTGTATTTCAGTCGCGAATTCTTCGCTGCCGCTACTTTTATGGCATTCCAACAATGCCGTTTTAACTTCGGATACGAAATGTTTAGGTATCCGCCCACGGACCGAGAATTTAAAACTTTCAATGATATTGGCTGTCTTAGAGTGGATCAGAAACAGGTAATACTTATATTTTCACTTCCACTATAAACAGGCTTTCGGCGCTTTTTATTACGCTCTGTCTTATTAAATTGATGAAGGCCTAATTTACGTCTGCTTAAAATTACGCCTTCATAAATTTAATGCCAATGGCATTATGGAATGCAGATTTAAATTTTATTTAAAAAATTTATATTATATACGCAGGGAGGTCCAAAAGTTTGTGGAATGAAGGGGATGGAGTGGGGATAGGGATGCTTGCTTAGTGTCATACTAATTGCGGACTCATCATTAGTAGGTATATAAGCTGAGTTTCAGCTTAATTGCGTCATTCGTTTACGAATACTCGCCTGATAAACAAGTAAATCCGGAAGAACACTAAAACTATGGAGAAAATTGAACACCGTGCTGTAATAAAATTCCTTACCAAGCAAGGAAAGACTGGTCAAAACATTTTAAATGAAATGGGAACCGTTTATGGGGACCAGTGCCCTAGTATATCAATAATTTACAAGTGGCATGGTCTTTTTAAACATGGTCGGGAGTCTATAGACGACCTCGCTCAGGAAGGCCAGTTGAGGCCACCACATCAAACATAATCGAAAAAGTGTAAAGAACTGGAAGATACCCGTTTAAAGAAAAAACAGATATCTGCATTAGTTGGAGTATCAGATACCACCATTTTGCGAATTCTACATGACCATCTGGGTAAGACAAAAGTCAGTGCAAGATGGGTTCCGAGAATACTCACGCCGCTTCAGAGACGAGCCTGCACAGATTTTGGAGCGAATTGTTACCAGAGATGAAACATGGGTTCATTACTTTGAGCCTAAATCCAAACAAGAGTCCATGCAATGAATGCATGCACAAAAAGGGGACACCACCGTCAAAGAAGTTCAAAGCGTTGGAGTCGGCTGGAAAGTTGATGGAAACTGTTTTTTGGGATTGTGAAGAGATTCTACTGATTGATTATAAAGAAAAGGGAAGGACCATAACAGGAGAATACTACGCAACGATTCTAGGAAAATTAAAGGAGTCCATCAAGGAAAAACATCAAGGAAAACTGACCAAAGGTGTGTTGCTTTTGCAAGACAACGCACCGGTTCACAAGAGCAGAGTTGCAATGGCTGCTCTGCTCACACATGGCTTCGAATCGCTAATCCACCCACCCTACAGTCCAGATCTGGCTCCAAGTGATTTTTATTTGTTCCCAAATTTAAAAAAAGACTTAAAGGGAAGGAAATTTTCCGACGAAAATGAGGATAATAATGAAGGAGGCAATTTTGGCTCATTTTGCGGCAAAAGAAAAAATATTTTTACGACGGTTTAGAAAAATTAATTCATAGATCTAATAAATGTATTCAAATTCAGGGTGATTATGTTGAAAAGGAAAAATAGTTTTGTTGTTTCATTTTATTTCAAACCCTTCCATTCCACGAACATTTGGAGCTCCCCTCGTATATAAAAAATATCTATAGAAATATACCATATTTAATAGGAATAAACTATTAACAGTCGTTTTATAGAACCGTTTTGGTTAAGCAGGTTTGCTTAAGTTCTCTTATTATTGATTTTTGCAGATACTACCAAAGAGGTTATACTTGGAAAAACTCAAGAACATCGCAGAAAACGATAATAGTTGTTCAATATGCTACGACAACGTTCCTTCACGCATTCTTGAGCCCTGCGGACATAAGTAAGTTTTATCGTCATATTTGGGTTGACTTTCATAAAGCCAATGACAGACCCGCAGCGCTGTTCCAATGCAGCTTCTAGGGTGAAGTGGTAGCAAACTTAAGCAGCAATTATTAGGAGGTGATCATTATCATGACCTTCGACTTAAGAAGACAACCTAAGTTGTATATAAAGTTACCGACCCCACCTATAAGTGGTCTACCTAGCAGTATAAGCAAACAATTAAGTATTTCGATACGATGCTGTGAAGAAACGAGTTGGGCCTAACTATAGAACCTTTCGTGCGGATAAGCACGTTTCCATATTATAATGCCATCAGTTGAAATTGCAGACTAGTACATCGGAACAAAATCTATTTTCACGCCACCATAGATTTTTTGCATAGGTAGAGATAGTTTTTGGCCGAAAAGGACAGTTCTAGAGCGTAATTCCGTTATTACATTGTAAGTTGTTTAAAATAATGCACACAAAATACTTAAAAAAAATTTAAAGTGTGAAAATGAGTTCCTTCTTTTACGCTTTTTTTGCATTAATTATAATGGAGGGAAGGATGGTGTTTTAATAGAGTAGTAGTTTGGTCTGATTTTCGTAACTTATGAATTGTATCTTGTTCCAGTGGCTTTTGCTCAGTCTGCACATCAAAGATCACGTCTTGCCCGTTGTGTAGATGTGTAATCATACAAGTAAAAAAGGACATGGCCTGACGTCACGCTCGGATGGTCGATGAGGCCAGAGCGCTGTCTCATCGACGTCCGCGTCCTTCCTGTTCTTACCAGGTTCCACCGACGGACAGTGCTGTTTCAGTAGACAGTGATGATAACTTGTTCCGTATTATATCCTTGCGGCGAAAGCTGAACTTACATCCGTGGAGTGCCCCTCGGTCCCCAACCAACTCCATAAATAATGTTAACGTTTCCTCTAATCAGCTTTGTGAAACTGAGTCAACTTCATTGGAAGAAATTGAACAGAGAGAAAAAGAAAAAGAAACAGTAGAATCAGAAGAAGAAGCTGAAGTAGAGGTAGAAGTAGTAACAGAAGAATTAGTAGAAGAAGAGGATTACACCCCCTCTTATTCACCCGTATTAGATGACGAAATGCTTATACTTAACAATATATTGCATAACCTGAGTATAAGCGAACGTCAGTTACAGCCTCAGCCGTTTCCGGCACCATCGCGTTGGGTCCCATCTCTTGCCACCATCTTAGAAGAGGAAGTCATCACCATCCACCTAGAATGAATGCAGTCTTTTATGTGCTTGCTAGAATTCTGCATATCTTCTGTTTATAAACCCTCTCCCAGAAATCTCAGCAGATGTGGATAACATACAAAGAGAGTGTGTCGATTCCAAAACAGGAACAATTTTTTTTTCCTTTTTGACATAAAAAAAAGTTTGCCATAAATTCATACATAACTTAATACACTACGCCATCCTTAGAAACGAAACAGTTTATGTAAAAATAGCGAGTTCACAAATAGTACTTAAAAAAATTATTCTACAACGAAAAATAAATATAAAAAAGGTAGACAACTAGACATAGGTATATCTACCATATTAGCTTAACTAATAATAATAGCTATAATAGTTATCGCAGTCATAAAATACATAATTTATTCCACTACAAGTGATGATGCAGTCTAAGATGGTAATCGGCTAACCTGTTAGGAAGTATGGTAGCCATACCCCTTATCGGTTTCACTTCGCGTTGGCACGTCTTTGTCGGTAGGGTAGTAAATAGCCACGGCCAAAGTCCCAACAGACCAGACCAGAGAAAATACAGAAATTATAAATTAATAATTCAAAACAACTTCTTAGTTAGACATGCTACAGTGCAGCATTATTAACCACGAAATACTTTTTCATTCGCTGCAAAGCTCTCTTTGCTATGTGTGTTTTCAAATCCATAAAAAATTATGGGCAATAAGTATTTAATTTTTTTTTCCATAAAATTTGGGCACATAATTTTTTTTATATTTAGGTAACTTAATTTTAATTAACGTATGTGACCCTGAGCCTTCTTATGAGTCCATAGTTAGCGACCATGTTTCGGTTCGAAGACGTTGTTCTTCAGGCACTTTGGGATTTTGGACGAAAAGATGTCACGAAGTTTCCTGACCGCTGCCCATCCAAGTTGGATTCCACGGTTCACCTCCTCCTTGAAATTGGACCTACCTCTCTAGACCTAGGTATACGTATTCGTCGACAATTTTGAGTGCAGTACTCTCAACGATTTTTGAAGCGGAACATGAGCATTAGACTTCGTCTTGCTCATCTCTCAATGATTCGTAGGCCATCGGTGTTGAAAAACTCTGCTGAGGTCACGCATCGTATTAAGGTCTCCCCGAGTTTCTGCTATGACCAAATCGTCGGCAAACCGAAGTTGAGTGATGTACTCGCCGTTGATGTTGATGTCATGTCCGTTCCAATCCATATGCTTAAAGGCGTCCACCAACGCACCGGTAAATAGCTTCGGGGAGATAACATCTCCCTTTGGTGGTGTGTATATTTTTAGTTATAGTTTATATATTCTCGATAAATGTTTTAAATGTTCTGCCATAACTGCCCAAACCATAATAGATTACAGAATCGCCATTGCCGGATACAGCAATCTTAACGTCCTAAAAGGAATTTTATTTTTCAGTGTGTATAGTCTGCCTAATATCGCTCTTAGTTGGTCACAAATGTAATCAATGTGAGATTGGCAATTAAAACGGTTGTCAATTTTAAGGCCGAAATGATATGTTCACTGCACATTTCAATAGACTGGCAGTTACATGTTGTTTTGAGCCCGCGAAGGCAGTCGTGCACATGAGCAACTATAGAAGGTATATGATGTATTTTGTTATGTGATGTGTGTCTACGCATGGCTTTGGTTTTCTAGGTATTTATAACCAGTCCTACTTCAAGCGCCCATTTGCACAGAGTGTTAGAGTTACCTTGCATCGTTTGCCCTGCCGCTTTCACGTCTCTATTAGCGACGATGAGACATGTGTCATCCGCAAATTGATATACGGATCCTTCCCCGAACGCATTACACATTTCATTTACATGAAAAAAGTATTCGGTAGATTCGAGTATGGTGCCTTGTGCCCCATCAACTCTAACAAAAATAATACAGAGGACCTTTCGACAATTTTTTTTTACTAGCCGTTCATAATAACAGTATTATAATTATTAATTCTGTGTGTTTAACAACGCAACGAATTTTCGCATCAGATAAATATTAAAAAGTATGGGATTTATACTCATTAAAATGAAACCAATTCAGCTGAAACGAAGCATTTATTGGACCTTTGATGGTTTCATATTATTATTAGTACCTACAGTTAACGAGTTAGTCTGTAAGGTATTCAAATATATAATATTACTTATTAAGTGCTTATCTTAAGAAAGTGAAATTCGGGTCCATTTATGGTCAATTAATTAATAAATTCCATAAATGAATGAGTGCATCGTACCCGAAATTAGTCTAAAGTGCACAGACCGAAAGCCAGAAATAAATGTATTTTATAGGTTTATCTCATAGGATGAAGATAAGTTTAGATATTGCAGCTGATCTGAAATATTATTGAAAAATTAATTTCTTATTCTGTAAATGAAAAATTAACGTAAAATACAAGCAACAATATAAGTATAGTATTATTTATTGCTTTGTGTTTTTGTCTTTTATAATATTCTGTACTCTGTTTAAGGCATTGATTCTGTATTTATTTTTGTACTTAAAACTGATGTTGATTGATTGATGGTTGATATACCGAATTTTTTTATATTTAAAAAATATTTCTTGATTAATCCATTTTTTTAGTACACTTCCCCCTTGTCTTGGCATGATGTCTCTTTACACAGAACTGCTAAAAGGTCATCATCTATGTTGGTCCGAATCTGATATCTGAAAAAAATATGCTTTATTTCGTTACAACTTATCGCCTAATCTTTTCTAATAATACATCTTGATTAATGAAATAATTTTGGCTATCGTTTGGTTTATGAAAAAATAAAAGTTATATTTAATATTAATACCTCAATTCATTGAAATATTAATACAGATTGGTCTGGTGATCGCTAGTATCACTTAAATACATATATTATTATATAATTTATATAGTTTGATAGGGCTATAGAGTAAAATAGACTGCATAACGGCAAAAAAGTGTCAAAATTCGTGTGGTTTAGACTTGATAAATATATTATTATATAGTATTTACTACCAATGAAATTAATATATATTTAATTAAAAATTGTTATTATAATATTAAATTAATAATAAGTAATACAAATTGGTCTGGTTGTCGCTAGTATTAAATTTATTATATTAATGTTTATATTGTATCTACTTTGAATTTGAAAAGTCTATAGAGCAAAACAGACTGCGCAACGATTCGTCTATTCAACGCTTATTTCCTAATCTTACCTACCTACATACATAAATGAAAATATTATAGATACTTTTTTGCAGTGGATATTACTAGAAGAAGAAAATTTAGTAAAACCAATTAAATCACACAGCAATGCATTTCATAACTAAATGGGAACAGTAGGTAGTATTTTTGATAATTACCTATTGCAGTTAAACGTTGCACTTATAACCACTTAAATTAGTAATGAAAATACAAGAAATTAACCGGGAAACCCGGTGAGCTTATAATAGTAATCTATTAAATCAATGGAGAAACAGCGATCGGCGAGCGACGTTTCTATTATATTGTAACTCCTGATACAAAATATGTACGATACTAGTCAAATTGACTGAAATATGAAAACAATAGTCTGATAATATTTGTTTCGCTTTGATCCGAGTCCGTATATTATTTAACTTAATAAATATTATGTAAAGTAAAGTCTGAATTCAAAAAAACTTATATTATTTATAATAATTAAAATTATACGTAGAACGAACTTAGAATTATAAATAAAGATTATAAGCATCTAAATAATAATACCTACTTAAATTGATACATTATATTATATGATTCTGGTTATTGTAACGATGCTTGGAATTTGATTAAAAAATATATATTTTAATTTTAGATCAATTACTAAAAATGATGTAAACTTATAATAATATCCTAATAGTAGATTATGAAAGAGTATGCGAACTTGTATATACAAGCGCGCGATAAGGAAGCTGACAGTGTAATAATCTGTGAATATCTACGAGTTTCCAGAAAATAATTGACCATTTTTCGTTTTTTAAAGTTTCGTAGGCCGCCCTCTACATTTTGTTAGCAACAGGTTTTTCACTCACAACTCAATTCGAGCCTCGATTTTAATAATTTTAAAGTGGAGTCAAATCTACTACTGCTCAGTTTTCTTATTTAAACTGGACATTTTAAATTAATCATTATTACTACTACAAAGCCAAAATATTTACGGAAAAAGGCGCGACGTTTTTTTTACTCTCGCTAAGCCTAATTACTGACATACAGTTAATATTTAAAATATAATAAAACGAACTCATTATGAATTGTGAATAATTTATTATGGTAATTAATGGTATATTTTCATTTCAGAGAATGCGTACCATTTCTAGCCGCATAAAACTCTTTGTTGGTATAAAATCTGTATTACCTGTGAGGTGTGAGGTAAAAATATAATCGTGACATCATAAATAAAATACAAGTGGGGTAATTTTAAATAAAACTCCAGTGTCCTGGTTTTGGAGACAAAATTGATGTAATAAGTGTGATTAAAAATATAATACGTCGTTGGTGTGGCCATTCGAGGCGAGTAGAGCCTAAGAACAATGAGTACTAGAGCAACTGAATGAAAGAATACGATGGCATTAGCTGTCTTCAATCATATTTGCAGCTCGTAATGTGTAAGCTTTGCCGCTTGCTTGTACAAAACATCTCGTTTAAGGTTTAAACGAAAAATTAAGAAAATAGTTTAATACGCAATAAACCTAAGATAAATTAAGTAATTTAGACTTTCCTTTAATGTTCTAAGTAATTGATTGATTTCCTTCAGAATGTCTAATTTATTCCTTTGTAAATCGATTGTGAAACTCTAATCACTGTATTGGTCAGCTGAATTATTGTTTTTGACACATTGTCGCTGGCGCTCTTTTTCACTGATAATAACTTATTTAATTTTTGGCGATTGCTAAACCGACCGTCCCTCCCTATAAAATTTAGTAATATAATTCTTAATTATACGTAGGTACTTATTGGAATTTATTTTATTGGGTATTCGTATTAAGTCGGTAGCTACTACAAAGAGAATAAACATAGAAGAGTCTTTGTTTAAAACAAACAAAGACTCGTACTTTGTAAATACAAAACTGTTTTTCAAAATGTTTATAGTTTCCTGTCTACGTACAAATTCGCTATTCTAATCTGAACAATATCATAAAGTAGGTATAAAATATTTATGATATGAGAGGGAAATTTTTATAGGTTCCTAGTACCTATATAAATTTTGGAAAGAAAGAAAGAAAGAAAAAATAAATATAATATTAATAAATAAAATAAGCTCTAACACTTAAGAGATATTATGCTTTGTCTTATTTAGGGTGATAGTTTTGTATAGCTCAAGCCCCTTATCTTTCGTATTAATTATCCGGTAAATTATAATATAATACAGATATCGTAGTACTTCGTTGATGGGTCCCGCCCACATAATTAATACGAAGCTTAACAAAAGTCAATACGCTTTCAAAAATCGGAAAATTTAAACAAAACGAATCTATTATTTTTTTTACTTACATAGATAACTGTTCACTTTCGGTGTAACGTTTGAAAAATTTCACATTTTGGTATTAGGTAGGTACAAACTACAATCTGATCATACAGCATTGCCATACAACTATTGATTCCAAATTCTGTGAAAATAATAGAAATTATAATCCTAAATTTGACAAAGCCTAGTTAGGTGCATTATATTGTAAATTGCTATACTATTGTAACTGGCAATGCAAAGTACTCCAGGAATCAAGGTGTACTAAATGTAGAAAAATACTGAATAGGGCGGCAAAACATAAGTGTATTTATCAATGGAAAACTAAGACAATAGTATAAATATGATATTTCATAGTTATAATATAGTTCGATACACTGAAATACTTGAAGTACAAAAGTATTCGAATTATATTTTCCTGATAATTTTGTCGTATTTACCACATATATTTAAAATTCCTCGCGACAATCGTAGATACACCAAGTAACAATCCTACACCAATCGTTTTGACAACCACCTCGTCGAAGCGGTGTGCGTTGTGATTTTAAGCTGGATGGCCCGGGTTCGATTCTCTGGTCTGGTCTGGTGGGAGGCTTCGGCCGTGGCTAGTTACTACCCTTCCGACAGACGTTCTCTAAACGATTTAGCAGTCCGGTACGATATCGCGTTTGTAATCTCTCGGCTTGGGTAAGGTTTCCTGTTTTATAAAAAAGATCGGTTTAGAGCACCACGCTGTTCCAATGCGGGTGAAAAATCAGTCCTAAGTAACCCACTATTTCTATTTTAAAACGCTTCTTTTATTAGGTACACAGGACAATAAAAGTAAACGATGTGATAGGTAAATTAATGTTTATTTATCTGTATAATATTTTACTTTAGTTTTAAGACACGCATTTAATTTAGTAGGGCTATAGGTAATTAATTGTATGTTTAACAGTTGTGCTATCAAAAATGTAAATTTTCATGTAAACTAACGTCACAAGTCACATTCACGTAAGCGTTTATCAGTTAGTTTACTTAAATGAAAAACCTAATTTTCAACCTTGTTCCCATAGAAGTTTGAGATATTTAAGGTCGTTAACTTGATAAATTAGGCTAGGGGCTCAATTTGCCCACAAAGGACATGGCCGAAAATGGTGTGAAGGTCTGTCCCAGAATGCCCTGAGATATATATGTAATCTATGTCATTTAATAGTAAAGATCTTCATTTTACATCATAACTAAGTTTCATGTAGCTACGCAGTCGCAGGAATAATATTAACAAGTTGAAAATTTGAAATTTTTTATTTGCTAACTTTAGTCTTCTTAAACCCTATGACCAGTTTATTCTAGGTCTATGAGTTTCTATCTATCATCACTTGTCGTAAATTATTGTCATTTTTGACTGGCAACTTAAAAAGCATAATTAAGTACCCAAAAATTGACAGAAGTTCTTCTCTTTTTAATGTTTTCAGCGAATGCTATGAAACATAAATAATTAAATTGTTAAATATGCCCACATGTTTGGGTAGCTTGGGGCAAATTTAGCCATGTCCTTATAGTAATATTAAATAGTCACTACGGCTTCGATTTATTATGTACTATGGCATTAGATATGGCAAAAAGATATCGATAAATCATTTAGACTACTAATTAAATATTGTAAATTAATGTATCTATTAATAAATTAATTCCCAAAATTAAACTAGATGAAGCATTCTCAGAATTTGTCACCCTCGGCTTATTTTGGTTCCACACAGGTTCCACAGCTGGCCAGAGGTATCTGTCATAAAAACTTAAATTACGTGATTACAATAATGTCCAATGTCTAATATCTTATTGCGGAAACGAGGCTTTTTAGTATATATAATGACTATATGTACTACTAGATATTTAAGTGTTTCGAAGGAAGTTATAATTATTAGTAATTCCACGGTCTTATGCTGCTTATACTTACACCTAATGGAGGGCTGCGTTTACCGACCCAGCCAGCCAGCCTGTCAGCGCCCACCAGTTCTCCGAGCTATGGCATATTTGCCCCTTTCAAAGCCATTGAACAAGGCAGGTTAATGGCAATAATATTTGCCTCTTTCATTGTCATCTATTTGTTTAATCTAGTCACATTGAAGTGGCTATACCGCCACTTTTCCAGTTACCAAGATAACGAAACCTAAGGTGCGAGTTGGTCTGTCTGTCACCATTTTATGTAAAAGTCGTTGTTAATGCAATCGACTTGGGATTGTTTATACCTAGGTAAAGCTTGATCGACTTGATAGCAATTAAGCATAATTTTAATTTAGTTGCAGTGAGGGTGAAACTGGACGGTCGATATTTCATTTTCATCACTAATTGCTTATTATATTAATAATTAATTAAGGATATAAAATTTATAGAAATCACATTAAATGTATAATTATTATCATGTCTTCACCTATGTAACTGTTGTTTTACCAATGATATTAATTTTCAATAAATCAAAAATTAGTGATTTTGAAAATTGACAACTCTTTTGCAAAAAACGGGCACTTTTTATTCAATCGAGTAGGTACTTTTAGTATTAACAGTTTTAAAACGGATATGATGCAACAACATGAAATAAATGTAAAACCCTTTTGATTGGTAATTATTTCGATCTTAATTTAGGTAAAACAATGTAACTTTAATTGACTTTCTCCTTTATTTACTAAGAGTTGCAAACAATAAAATACAAAATTCGTTTCAAGGGCGTGCCCTTGTCTGGCCGAAATTACTGCTTTGGCTTTGGAATGAGATCTGCCCTAATAGCATTTTAAGCTCTACGACATTTTGTGGTGCTGGGTGTAGGGACAGCTTTTCGTTTAGAAAGTCGTCCTTACGTCGTTTCATAAAATCCTATAAGTAGATGGTTAATGTGGCTTAGGTCGGGTCTACACGCTGGCCAATCTAAACGAACGATTCCGACGAGTTTTAGAGCATTGTCGTGCATAAACACAGCAGAACTTCCTGTAACAGCCTTAAAACTGGTTGTGCATGAGGTATTAGGAATGCCGTGATGTAGCGTTGTTAATTAGGGGAGCTTTTTTCTACGAAAACTAACTCTGTACCATCTTTAGTAGTCAAATTTAGAACATTTTATTTTAGCTGCCAGTATATTTTAATTTACAATTGTCGACAAAGTCTAAGATTTCCATAGTTGCACAGAAAACTTTTGGGCGCCCGTTCTTTTTGCAAGTGGTCTTATTAACCACTTTAGTGAAGGTAAACTGAAAATATTTCAGTGCACAGTGGCAAAACGGCAGTTGCACAGCTGAAGACCTAGTACCTAAGTAATATTAATTATAAATGTGTTTTAACAATAAATCAACATTACATTAAATAAAATATAAGAACCCACTTTTGTTTTATTTACGCATAGTTACCTAAATGAAAGTTTTGGGGTTCTAACTAAGATGATAAACTTCGTAGACAGACAAAAAGCCCCTTGTTTGTCATAACAGTCATAACTGTGGGAGTTCGTTTGCCAGGAGGCTTCTGTCGTGGCTAGTTACCACCTTACCGACAAAGAAGTGCCGCTTTGATATTTAGTGTTCCGGTAAGAAGTCGCGTAGAAACCGATTAGGGGCATGGGTTTCTGCGATACCCCAATGATGGTAGCCCGTTCCCATCATCAACACTTACCAACAGTCCAGAGCTAGCTTTCAGTGGAATTAAAAAAAACTGCCTCTCAGAATAACTTTAATTCAGAATAAGAGCAAGTAGGTAATTCATTGCAAATGAAAACAAATATCATTATCATTATCAACCTATACCGTGCAACTACAGGGACAGACCTCTCCTCCTAGGTCGTAGTCTGCGAACTTAGCCAGCGTGGTAGCCATGAAGCTTGTGGAGAAGTCTCTGGCATGCAAGTTTCCTCCGGATGTTTTTCTTCACCGTTAAAGCAAATGTTATTTAATTTCTTAAAACGCACGTAGCTCGGAAAATTTATGATATTGGTTACTGTCCGGACTCTTTAGCTTATAGCTCCTGGTCTTGAGAGCACTGCGGTGGACACTGGAACAAAAACAAAATAAATAAAACGTTATTTAATCATTTACCTCATTCACTTTATTATTTTTACTTTAATAAGTAGTTATAATAACAAATGAACGGAAATCAGATTCATACAAATCATCCGTATCACGACGCAACAATATAGGTACCAGTACGACGTAGGTACGACGCGACGGTTGTACAGTTTGTACGTTCTTTGAAGTAGCCGACAACCGTCTTTCGGCACGAAAGGCGCGCGGATGCTGCTTTCAGTGCGTGCAAACTAGCGGGACGAACGAACGTATTTCGGTAACTATAGGATTAATATATACTTTTACTTGTAACAAATATAGATGCATTCGAATAAATGCTTTTGAAGCTACAAGCGGAAATTTTAAAAACGCCAATAGTTTCGCGATATTATTGTTTAGCTTTCAGACGAGAATTTCATATCAATAGTAGGTATGTAGTAGGTACGTTGGCCCAACGCCTGTCTTAATCAAGGCATCTCTAAGTGTAGCATTTTTACAGCGCCCGAATTTTTATGATATTCAAATCTCTCCAAAACTTTGCCATGCGTATCGATCGATGATGGAGATCTTAAACTCTCCATTATCGAAAGCTTTTAATAATAATTAATTTCGAGAAGTCCATTCGACTCCCACATTTCAAACTCTTAGAGGTAGATTTCCGAAATAAAAAGTATCATGCCTTTGACACCTGCTAGTAACATAGGCTAAACAAACACATTCATACAATACTCGATATTTGAGCCCTGTTTGTCGGGTGGGCGTTACCCCTAGTTAGATAGTAACTTACAAACATATTAACATTCGGGTCCTAACTCAATCTGAACGCATAGGCACGACGAGAGAGAGTTGTACGCGTATCTATGTACCCACGTTAGTAAAGCGTAGAAAAGTAGCGGATTCGTACAAACAAAGAGCAAAGAAATGAATGAATGAATACACTTTAATTGTACACCAAAGAAACAAAAAGTAGTTACAAAGATATAAATACAATCAAGAGAGTACAATTTGGTGGCCTTATCGCTACATAGCGATTTCTTCCAGGCAACCAATGGCGTAAAAGGATTAAACATAGAAAAGAGGTAGGTGGTGCAATAAATAAGATTTAAAAATTATACAAATATATAAATATAAATAAAATATATATATATATATATATATGTAATATATTTATATATATATATATATATATATATATATATAAATATAACTATAATATATATATATATATATATATATAAATATATTACATATAAATACAAATAAAATATATAACATAAATATCTATATAAATATATTACATATAACATCCCCAATTAAGTTCGGCTGAAAGAGACAAATAATGATCCTTCACTAGTTTCTTGAAGGTCCCAAATCGATTGTGCCTCACGGATATCTAACGGCAAGGCGTTCCATATTTTAATAGCCTGGACCGTAAATGATCCATTGAAGAAGGAGGATTTGTGACCAGGCACCTTCAAGACTAACTTCCTCGCAGAACGAAGTTCGTCTGGGAGTCCTACAAATTTAAACCTCTCTTTCAGGTAAAGAGGAGTAGAAGGATGAAATAAAACACAGTACAGAATAGAAACAATGTGCAAATTCCGGCGAAGTCTGATAGGTAACCACTTGAGACGACACCGAAATTGAGAAATATGATCATATTTGCGCAACCCAAATATGAAACGAATGCTAGAATTCTGGAGTCTCTCAAGTTTATTTAACTGATCTTCAGTTAAGTTAACATAGCTTGCGTCAGCGTAGTCAAGAATGGGAAGGAGTAGAGTCTGTGCGAGCATAATTTTGGTAGGTATAGGAAGTAAATACCGAAGACGACGCAAAGAGCCTAGAGCTGCAAATGTCTTTCTGCTGATCTCATTAATATGGTACGTCAAACTTAAGGTTCGGTTAAAGAAAACGTGGCGTTTTGGCGAAAATGGGCTTCAAGGGAAGTAGGTATATCGTAATCCAGAGGTTTGTGTTTGCTATTTATTATATTTTGTGAAGGAAGAAACCGTGATTTTAAATCAGTGTCAAACTGACGTTTCTCCGCAATTTGTATTTTCTCTGTCTACGGTATTTACACTGTCTAATATGTCGCTTACAGTAGTAGCCAATCAAAATAAAAACCGTCCAAGTGCGAGTCGGGTACGCAGTGGTTTCATTTTTCGTTCCATCGTTATACAGTTTAAATATTCGTTAACGATTTTTTACGATTCTTTTGATGTTGCAGCTTTAAAAGAAACCACCTCCAAAAAATTTCAACTTTCCACCTTCATGAGATACAACCCGCTGCTAGACAGGTGCAAAGTGGTGTTCTTAGCAATAGGGTCTTTAGGTTCAGAACCCTAAAACGAAATAGAAGACTTGGGTAAAAATTCTTTCCAGATAAGAGTAAGCTTTCGAAAATAGGTTTTCAGCATTCTGGAATTATCATTTTCATCAGTTTTGTAATTTGCCCAGATCACCTGTCTCATAGGATTGCGAGTTAGAAGTGCAGAGAGCCAAACAGATACAAGAGAACCGATGGCTATCATCAGGGGCCTTTAATTTCTTAGTTCACACCCGATTTAGGGTTACGGGCCCTTAATATGGGGTAGTGCAATAATCCTACCCTTTAAATGAGTGCGTGATTACTCGTGGTTCATTTTATCTCTCTGCAACGTCTACCGTCGCCTTTGCCATTTTGCTTACAAGGTTCAAAGGTTATAAAAAAAATCAAACAAAAGTCTAGTCAGTATTTTTTAATGTGATGCCAAAGGATTATAATACCAATAAGTAGTACATAAAATAATAATGGATATTTTAGGTCTTCACCTATGCAATTGCCGATTTATCATTTTGAACTGAAATATTTGTGAGTTAAAATATTCTGCTACAAGTTAGCCATTCACTGCAATCTCACCTGATGGTAAGTGATGATGCAGTCTAAGATGGTAACAGGCTAACCTGTTAGGGGGTATGGCAGTTATATTAAAATCATATGGTAGGTGACTAGCCACGGCCCAAGGCTACCACCTGACCAACAAGAAAAGTTTAATTCTTACTTTTAAAATGACATAGGTGAAGACCTGATAATCATACTTCCCGTAAAACCTTATCATCATTGCCCGTATTTACATTATATTATTTTTTGAATATTGTTGATTTTTTTCCTAAAATATAAAGCATTATTTTTGGTAGATATCCAGTGAACTTACAAAATATTAAATAAATATAGATCAAATATCTCTCAAAGTGAAATGCCAGAGACTAAAGATGTTGTAGGTTAGGTGAGAACATAATGAACGTGCCCGGCTTGCGTTTCATTCTTTCTTCCTTGTTCATTTCATATGCCAAACCAAAACAACAGGTTGTCTTCAAGTTTACAGAAGACATGTTGTGCATACCCTACATAACGTGGGATAAGGGCAAAAAAAAAGAATATGCATGTAAATAACATTCATTTCTTCTTGTATTTAGGTAAAAGAGTCAAGCCTATTTATTATGTTCTACACAGAATGAGTGGAACCAGAATTGCAGCGAATTAAAAACAAAAATGAGTCGAACCAAAAAAACAAGTTTGTCTTCAAGTTTAAAGAAGAAATGTTGTGCAAACCATGAAATAAAAGTAGGAAAATGTATTAGTGGAAAAATGTATACCATATAGTAATTAATGAGTATATCAGTAATTAATGAGTTCTTGTCAGTTATAGGATTATATATATTATTGCATTTAGCATTATTTTACCTTGGGCGGAGTGGTGTAAGGTTTTACGGTACTGCAGATTTTATTTATTTAAGCAATTAGTGCTTTATTATGGAAACGGATATCTGGAGTAATTTTAATCAATATCATATTTAAGTACAGTCGAATATTTCGATCAAACCATTATATATATCAGTTTTATCTCGAATACAATATGTATCTCAAATTACGAAAATATCTGCGCAAACTGATAGTAACAAAAATAAATTTAAATTTACAAACTATATTTATGCGTGTCTTGAAATAAGTTATAAATATAAATAAGCAAACACTTATCACATTGTTTAACTTTATTGTCTTGTGAAGTAAGAAGCGTTTATGTATTGTATAGTTAGAATAATTAACTGCTTTCTCATTATAAGTAGATACTTATAAATAGCTTAACTGAGAATAATATCTTTCATAACACTTGCCCGTAACCTAGTCTTTATTACATCGATTTTCGACCTATAATCCAAGACATTATTACAAGACATATAGCTACACGCATATTTTATTTTACATTACATTTGTGTTATTAAATCAGTAGGTATCACTATAATGTTTGGTCTTCACTGCAAGTTATTTGTATTAAGGGTCAGATTTATGAAGACAAAGCATTCTACAGCTTATTTAATAACATAGAATTACAGTTTTTTAATGGGGTTACCAACAGAATTTTTACACATGTAAATATTAATAAGATAATTTAAAAATGAAAATATTAGCCTGATAATAATTTATTTTCAATATCGCCCGTTCTTATATCGTTTTCGCACCTTTGATAGAGTGCAGCGCTTAAAAAAAAACACGCCAAAAATAGTTAATTTTTCAGTGTGACAAAAATATATCATCATTACCGACATGTTTTCTACCTACCAATACAATAACACAAACTGTAAAATTGCCAAAGAAAAATTCAGTTCTAATTAGAGCATAATTATAAGTATACCGATTATCAGTATGTGTTACAAGTCCTCTAAAGACTGAAAATAAACGTGGTATTTCATGCATGTGCATTGGTCATTGCCTCTAGAGTAAGGATCAATATACCTCACTAGTATCATAATGAAAAACAGATTTGTCAACATTGACAAATTGACTAAACGTCAATGGGAATCCATAAGGAGGGGTTTTCAGCCCTCAGGTAATTCAAGATTAAACAACATTGTTTTAACTATTCCCGTGCAACAATCGTACAACTTTGTTTTCAACCTGATAATCATCTTAGTGGTCTTAACATAAACGTCATTAATGTCCGAACATGGCAATGAAACGCCTAATCAAAGAAGTTTCCTAGGCACACCAACCATTTACCTTTAACCAATCGATTTTCACTAGGCAACTCATAATATAACCTGACTTGTCTAATGTCTATGAATTTTCCACAAGGTTACTGACACTAATAACTCTTAATCAATACGTACAATGAAAAATATGATAATACAAACACAAAATACCACCATATTTTGTGTTTGTATTATCATATTTTTCATTGTACGTATTGATTAAGAGTTATTAGTGTCAGTATATGCCAAAATATTACGCACGGTGTCGTAACTTTGGATGGCACCTAAGAGGTGATGAAACGTTTTTTCTCAACGCATCCCCCTATATCATTAAGCATCCGATTTAAACGTTTCCTAGGTAGTGAAAACGAGCATAATTCTCTCTTTTTATGACGAACGAGATAGATTGAGGAAAACAGCAAGGTTTTGTTTTGTGCAACAACTACTACAGCAATCAGCTTAAATGTAAACCATAATGTGGATTAAATTTGTCGAATTATAGAGCGTGGATCAGTTTAAGAAGTTAGAAACGTATAAGAATATTACGAAGAATATATTGGAATTTAAGAATAAAACTTTGAACTCTCGTGACAGTTCAAAGATTTATTCGTCTTTCGACCCAAATCAAAAATTGAATACATGGATATTTTGAGCACTTAGAAGTAATTGAGTACCAAACAAGTCATAAAAAAGATACTTCATTTCAATACCTTAATTTTACTTATTTAACAGTATTCGGTCAAACCATACCTACATAATAATAAAAATATATATGAAACTTACATGGGCTAAGCATATTAAATTACAGTTACAGAAAACAGTCCTTTATTTTTATTTATTATACCTACTAATAGGACAATTATAAGAATACCACAGCAACTTACAAATAGACAAGCAGAATGTAAGCGTTTTTCTGTTTATGTGGATAGTATTCATAAGCATTTCCAAAAAAAACAAACATTGCAGCGAGCTTATTTTATTTATTATTTGTGGTATAGACCTGTTAAGTTGTGAACTACTTTTAATTTAAAACACACAGCGCATAATATCTAGATATTATTTATATTTATTATAGGATAGTGTTCAGAATAGAACAGCGTATTTGTACATAGAACATCAAAATATAAACATTTTCGTTTATTGAATAAGCGGTTTCCTATTTACTAAAATCTTTTTATAAACATACTCTTACTAAGTACATCCTGAACAAGTTAGGTATTTAGCTCATACTAACGCTCAAGTACCTACATAAAGTTTAATGGAATGAGCATTAGTACTAAAATGACTAAGGGCCGGTTTTGCAATTCCCGATCTTATTTATCTTAGTCTTTATCAGCTGTCAATGTACCAATGGAAATAATTTCGAGTCGCAGACAAATTTAGCTAAACTACCCTTGATTCCGCCACAGCAATTGCGATAGTCGCAATGTAAAATTCCCAATCGACCCACTTAGTAACAGATGTTTTAAAAGATATCTGCCATTTATTCGTGAGTACATTTTATTGAAAAGTCGGCCCTTTCGTTACCCTACGTTTATTAAACTTGCTTATAAAAACTAACATTTAACATTTCGTTTAAACTTTAAACGGTTAGTTGTAGGCAATAAAGCTGCCGGCAAGGCTACACATTAAGAACTGCCATCGGTAACTTTTAGTTCAACTCGCCTCGAGCGGCCACCGAAATCCAGATCCATTTCATGGAATGAAATAAAAAAAAAGATATCCCATTCGACTAGTTACTTCAACTCGCATAGCGATGTCCAAACCCTGGTGTCCAACGCACTCGCGACCAGTAGGCATGATGACACTAACAAAGAATTGCTAAAATATTGTATTTATATAATAATTGCATCCATGTATTATGAAAAACGTATTTTTAATTTTTTTTTTTCAATAAATAAAACTGCAAAATCTATCGATCTACCATTACAGGCGATACGTCGAATTAAAAATTATGACGTCACGTCTATAAACACAATTTTGTACCGATTTCAAAATTATGTCTATATAGACGTAAGTAAAAGTAAGTAAAAGTACTTTGAAAATCTGTTTATGATATAAGTATTTTGTAATTTCAAATTATCAGTTGCTAAGTTTTTTGTTATCAATACCAAAATCAATAATCTTTAGCTTTAGAGCTATAGTTCGTCCTCGTTCTATATGGACTAATTCGCCTATTACGTCACGAGTATGACCATGATACCTGGCGAGCGTTATCTCGGGAAATATTTTTTAAAAATAAAATTTGCAATTTGCAATTTCCTCCATAATCCGTCCTTTCCATATTGCATCTAGGCGATGCGACGATGCAGTAACAGATCTGGCTGGATCGCAATGTGTAACGATAGGATACTTTTAAAATATATATGATTGTGCCCTGCGGTTCTATCCGTGTCAAGTTTCACTCGAAGCGTCATGTTATATAGCCTTTAATCTTCATCAATAATGGCTATCTAACAGAAGCTATTTAAAAAGGATTCCATAAAAAATCACCCCTAAAAGGGCAAAATGTGGGTTTAGAAATTTATATTAAATTCTGTTGTCGAAATAGAGCCAGTTATAATAAAAAAATAACTGTATAAGCCTTTTTTTTAAAACAACCCTTAAAGGTTTAGAAAAGGTGACGAAAGTTTGTATAGGAATTTTTTTCTCTAAGTCTTATATTAAACTCATTTAAAATTCTCTTCAAAATATTTTTTTCTGAAAGCGGGTACAAGGCCCCGCCGGAATATTACCTATTTTCACGGAAAATCTGAAATACCACACCGACAATGTCCCGAGAGATACCTCTCGAATCGGTAAGTTAAAATAGACAGAGTACCTAATTAACGTATTTAATTATTATTTTAATAAATAATTACTACTGTTTTTTTATAGCCATCTAATTATTATTAACTTTTACGATATTACAAGTTGCTCAATACAACATTAACAATTACTGATATCAAAGCATCTTAACAACGAATTAAGAATCATGTTATATCATAGAGAACTTTATGACAAGTTCAGTTTAAGTATCATTCATAAACAGTGCTCGAGTATATATATGTATATACAATGTCTATATTAACAATTCTCAGTTCGTTTTAAATAGACGACTAATAAATAATGTAAAAATATCTGAATTCAGACAAGACTTCATACTTTAAACAATGTACAGACTTAATTCAGGTCGTAGTTTATTATCAAACTATTCAACTCTTCTTAGTCTGATAATAAAATTGAGCAACCTTTGATCTGCTATCTTTTTATATTGGTGGTAATTTGACTAGTATCTTACCTAAGTATCAGGAGTAAGTAATGACGGCGTACACGATGTGTCTGCTAATATTTCCAACGCTAGGATAACAAGTATCGTTGCAGTATAATTAAATCTATGCAAAATTTAGGATCGTTTCAACTTGTTACATAGTCACAGAATAAGTAATTGTACTACAAAAGATTTCGTTACCCATACATCAGTGTTTCTTATCACCTTCACTGTGGTGACACACTATTAGGGAGGTAGATGCAAGCCTCACGTTTTTCGTAGACTAATATAGCTTGGCTTGAACAACACTAAACTAGCCGTATTATCGGCACTTTGATACCATAGCAAATGTACTCTAGTTCTGGCACTGATTGCACCATTTAAATTACACCATAAACGCCTGTTGGAACTGCGCAAATCACGTCTGTCGTCTTCTGTTTATTCTTAAATATTTATCTCGTTTCCTAAACGTTCAAAATTTATTCGTTTATTTTGCTTAAACTATTTTATGCATCTATATTATGTATCAATTTGAAATGTTTAATCACAAAAGCAAAAATAAATCGAATCGATTTTTTTTACGTAACAAAATTAGAACATCACAAAACTTATGATATGCCCATCTTTTGCCATACGATGTCACATTTCGTTGACCCCTACCATCACCCCTGTAACGTTATAGTAGGTACCCCCTGGTATATATAGTACCTGATGTAATTATTACGTTAAAGGTAAACTGTTACAAGAAAATACAAACAAAAAGACTATCAGCGATCAGAACTAAATATTATCATGATAAATACACCAACAAACAAATTAAGTTAAATGTCTGGAGAAAATAGAATGCATCAACAACAATAGAATGCATCGTGAAAATAAACATTTATATTGACGACGATTTTACATTAACGACATTTAATTATAATTAATCAACATCGAAAACATTTGACTACGGAACTATCTAAATTTTCTTCATAAAATCAACACATTCTCATTTCTCTAATAATTTTATTTTTAATAATGAGGAGTTTAAATCCTCTCAATTTTTAGTTAATATTTTATTTTACAAGTTTAAATCAATTATCGTAGTATTTTATTTATATTTATATGATACAAGCTCAAAAATACTTTTTAGTATCTTTCATTATTTCACTCATGGTTTGCGGTCTGATTGAACCTTATAACAGTCTAATATTGTTAACTAATGCTCAGTTTTGTAATCTACATATTTTGTAAGGGTTTGACAGAGTTTTATACCGTCAAACATCTGCCCTTATAGATGCACTTGGCTTTTGCTTCCTAAATCATTAAATAATTCGAATAAGGACCATCCATAAATTCGTAATCACCCCCGTGACCAACTCAATGTTTCAAAATCAATCAATACTAGTTTCTAGCCCTACTTATATAGCCCTCTTGTCACACGATGTCGCAATCTGTTGACCGCCTCCCGAACCCCATTGTTTGTGGCATAAATATTTATAATAGATTAAAATTGTAAGTATACTTTTGTATGTTGCATTTGATATGAGTATGCTACACCAGGCCGATTCATGGCTTATTTTTCTACAGTTATTAGGCGAAATCAACGTTTATCGACAATAGGTCTGGCACAGTAGTACTTATCAAAAATACTAGTGTTCAATATATTTGTGGTGTAGATGTATTTATTCTATAATTAGTGGTAATAGAAATATATTTATTTTTTCTTAACTTTACAATTCCCATTTTGTCATGGAATGCTATGTTAAAAGATTATCTTATTTTTACTTTAATAACAGTAACATAAGACTACATTAAACTTTACAAGCATTTATTACATTTAATTATAAAGATAGGGAAGGAGGAGACAGTAAGCAACACTAAGTTACGCAGTCTGTTTCGCTTTTCAGCCTTTTCGAACTAAGTAAACTACAACAATTAATACAACGCGCACTAAGTACAATCTATGAATAATACGCGGCAACCAGATAAATCGGTACGGTGTAATTTTTATTTTCTAAAAATTACTTCGATGTTTCATAGAGCTTCTTCTGTGACTAAGTTCTAATACGACGTAGATCTACATACTACAAGGGCCATTGCTTCCATTGTACGCCGACGTGCAAAATTAATAATAATCAATAATTTCAGATTTAGCAGGGCTATCCTTATCTATTGGAATATGGATAGCAAACCTAAATTCAGTGTGTCATTTGCAGAATAAATCGATTATTTAATAGGTGGGTGACTCAGTTTTCTTATGATGGCCATAATAAGCGTCCAAGTTTCAGTACCGTAAGTCAGCACTAACTGCACGTACGCACGCACGTTAACTCCTCGAAGAGTTTTTAGACATTGTCTTTTTGTACTTATGCACGAAACAAATGTGCGACATAAACTAATTAAAAAAATTATATACTATAATTAAATAAAGTGATTATATTAAAGAAAAACACTATGGCGACTAATATCCTGTACACGTGCACAACTTGTCTTGCATACGGGAAAAAATTCACTCATATTTGATTATTATAAAGCGTCAAGAAGTAATCTTCAAAAATATTTACACGTACAGATTTGCCGGCGCATTGCGGATCATCAGAAACCAAACTTAGTGTTTATTGTTAGTGTTATATCATAGATTCCGCAAAGGAACGGTTTTTCCTATCCAATATATACGCATAACCTTTAGATATTCTTTCGCAAGATTAAGTCTGAGCTAGCCTAGAGTAGTGTTATTGATAAATTTAGATAATTGTGGATTAGAGACATCAAACTTAAGAGATAGATACTAAAATTATTAATTAAAAAAATATGTAAAAAAAATATATTCTTTACCATAATATATCAATGTAATAAGCACCAGTTGTAAGTAAGTACCAAATTAAATACAGAATCGTTGCCGAAAAAGAATAGAATATGTTTGTTCATCAGAAACATAACATTCATAGTGAGATATATTCTTGTAAGCTTTTATACAAAATACATTTACTTATAGCAATTTTATATTCGTTTGATTAGTCCACTTAAGTAACACAGTGACTATTCTAATTCACTTATTTAAATAATAACCAATTTATCACTAAGCTTCCATATCAGTCGAAATATTTAATCTTTAACTATCATTCATCCTCTCCTTTATTTCCTAGCCTGGCTTTGTATCAAGTCCGGCCACGGAACTCTTAAAGTGGCTCAGATCCCAGATCTCGCTGTGCCACATATATCGGGCAAATGGCATCCCCCAAATACCTCAATTCTCAACAAACATTTTACTAATACTATAATTCTAGGATTATTATAAGATCTTCATTTCAAAAACTAGAATTTAATGAACACTTCTGATTATTAAAAAAAATAATAAATGGAATTTTTGTAGATTTTTCGACCGTTTCGACAAATCGGACTCTAAAGATCCAAAGCCAATCCAAAGCTTAGTGCATTTTGTTGCCACCATATTGTAAATAAAATATTAACTATTGACAGATAAGGTACGCAAGAAGGCGATTATGATATTGTTGTTACATAAGATAAGTAAGCTCGATGAGTTTTTTTTATTATTCAGAGTGACTAGCAACTGACTTCGATTTTTGCAACCCTCCATTACTCTGGCTTTGGTTTATGGACAATGTATGTGCTGAATATTTAAAACCAGCCAGAAATCGTTGCCAATAACGAATTTGAATTTACTCGAACAGCACAATTATTCAAAATTACCTCCAAATCAATAATATGTTTGCTAACAAATTCATTCTCAGAAGTGTCCGTAGTTTTAATCTTCTTTACGGTTGTATAGGTATCATTATGTTGCCAGTAATCAATTGTATTGAGGCGAAACATTTAAGGGCGCTGAGTAATGTTCTTTACTTAAAAAGCACTATGCGGGATCTGAGAGGATCTTAATTCTCTTCTTCCTAATGGCCCCATATGTACCCGAATTTAAGTAAAGTACTTAATAAAAACTTTGAATACCTTAGAGACTAACACGTTTGCTATCCATATAATATAAATTTAACGCATAAGTACAAGTAATTCGTCGTTTCAATTGAAAATGTATGCTACACAATCATTTTAATAACTTTAAATGCCATACATGTTCATATTAATTTGATAGGAAAACGTCGTTACGTATATAAACGATTATAATATCGGTTACTTTTTAACGTCTTAAACCAGCTACCTAGTTAATTTACCACCTGCCTACTATTTATTGGTAAACTAAACATATACATATTAATATACATAAATATATAAATGATAGAAAATTATTAACCGTGTATTAAAAATGCCCTAGAACGAGTGCGAGCGACCTGGTGACCCGGTGGTGTGTTTTTCACTTTCGGTGATTTCGAAAAATATTCCACTGTGTATATGTGCGTGTAATTAATTATATAACACTTCTTTAGACACTTTTAAAAGGCATTAAATCTAATAGAATCAAAGGTACCTTGATGTAAGTTGATAAATAGGTCAAGGTATTTAATAAATATAAATATACAAGTTGAGTGTAAAAGTGAAATAACGTTCGTCAGCATGTACGCATCGTGTGTAAAGCGCTGTGATATTTGGGTATCGCATGCTTTCAGCTTCTATTTCATCTAGTTATTTATTCCCACTATTTCTTTTAGTTTTGACAGCTCCATTTTAGGATATTATCGTGCGCCACTTTTTAAGAATATTATAATTAGTATATTTTCAATAATAATAGTTTATTTATGCTGAAGTTTCAATCGACGATTGATTGATGATCAAATCATTGATACAGAACTCCAGAATGAATATGCGCATTGCCTAAATTTATATTTCCGAACATTAGTTGTATTTATTACAAATAATCCATTCATTTGTTTGTGATAATGTCGATTATAACTGTCTTTCTATGGCTAAATTACTTTCGTCGATTTGTTTAGTGTTGTATGAAAGTTTCCGATCTTTGTCAACACACAATATTTATTCTGACTGTATTTAAAATATAATAATTCAATATAATTACAAAAAACAAAATTTCGATTTTATGATCGATAGTCAGATATCGACAATTTATGACTGCCTGACTTGGATAAGAGATATTCGCTAAACCACCATAAACAACGCGATCATAAAAAATGACATTGAATTGTTTTTTTTTGTCATACATGACTTCATACGCGTTTAAGTCAAAAATCAAACAAATGATTAAAACTATTATAGGTAATTTTTCACATCCGTTGTTAAAGGCACTTTGATACGTATACGTAGAATTAGTACGTTCGCATGTTCTTTAATAAAAAGATGCTGACGAAGATGATTTCACCCTTTAATAAATAAATATATTTTCCCTAAAATAGTTTAAAAATAATTGTTTTCGATATAAGGAATGGTTTGCCGAGGATTCTCTGACCATGGAGGGATGAAAGCAGGACGGAAAAGTTATGTCGTCAAATCGTCAGGGGGTTGAAAGGGGTGGAGGTGGTGAGACTGTTAAAGTAAAAATTAAGTATCCACCAATTATGTTAAATAGAAGAACTGTATAATTAATGAATTATGGGTTGGTTTAAATATAAACCCGTCCGTGGTTTATACTTAAACCAATGACTGTACAAGACGAGTAATAAAACATTAATATGCTTTAAGAGCTTGTTCCTCTATTGGAGTCTGCTTATTCCCCCGTCCCTTTGTGGCTCATCCATATCGGCTGAGTCGTCTGGGAGTGGACTGATATTCGACATGGGGGAAACGGAAGCAGTGGACAATTTAATCGAGATGGAACGTGAAGCACTGTCTGCTGGCGAGGTGGAAAGGCATGGCGTGTCGTCTTCAAAGATGGGGGAAAGAGATGGACACCAACGGGATGGTACTGGCGAAGGCGGAAACTGTATTATATATACGCCTATACCTGGGTTATGCATTATACCGTCAATATCTATATCCTCATCAGATATGGACGAATGAGATAAAGTATATTCTTCTTCTTCTTCTTCTTCTTCAACCTCTTCTTCCTCCTCCTCCTCTTCTTCTTCTTCCTGTTCTTCCTCCAAGGGGGTAATGGAACCTTTCCAAATAGATGAAGTTGACTCAGTATCACTGAGATCGGTAAAGGGACCTTCGCTGCTATTTGCGGGTTCAGTTTGTTCAGGATGCTCAAGGCCCGGTAGTAAATGCGGCTTGTAACTGTCCTCGACCTCCGGCACAATATATTCTTCGTCAGCGTCTTCGGTGTAGGGAATTTCAAAGTTTAATCTAACAGTCATTGCACCCGGTCGTGATCGAGGGGTGCTCCACGGATGTCAGGCAGGCTTTCGCCGCTTGGACACAATACGGAACAAATTATCAACACTGTCTTTATCACTAGAAGCATTGTCCGCGGGTTTAACATTATGAGAACAAGGAGGCTTCACATGAGAACAAGAAGGCACCGCATGAGAACAAGAAGGCACCGGATGTCGAAGAGGCAGCGCTTTGGCCTCATCGACCATCCGAGCTTTATGTCAGGCCTCCTCCATCTTTACGTTGAGAATAACAGATCTACACATCGGGCATTCTTTGACCTGCGCTATGCAAACTGAGCAGAAGCCGCTGTAACAAGACATAATAAGTTAGTTACGAAATATAGACTACTCCCAAAACACTATCTTTCTACTTCGTATTGATGAAAGATCTTGTAGATATCTAGGATGTTCTACTTCGCCGCGTGCGAAAGTGTTGCAAGATAAACTATTATGATGGTTTTCTGAATTAAAGTGATTGTGATTATGCAAACGACATAAGAGCAAATTTTATCTTAATATGTTCGGCCATCTAAAGGCCATCACAATGCATAAAATCACGTCAACTCGTTGTTCTGCTGCTGCGTGTAAATAGCTCATATAATATTTAGTCTAACATGGAAAAGTGCTTAATTGCTTGATGGTACCGTTTTCCACAGAAATATCACTTTAACGGTGATAGTTCAGCTTCAACGGTGACGTAAAATATCGTGAGGACTCCTGCATGCCTGAGAGTTCTCAATAATGTACTAGTTTTGGCGTCCACGCCAAAGTGCGGATTAGTAGACTTCCAGGGCCATTTTCACCACGACCTAAACATTTCTCTATCAGATTGGACACCCGTTCCCTGTAGAGGGCTAATAATGTAACTAATGAGTAGCTAATGATATTGAAGTTGACATTTTTTATCGGAAGCTAGCCTTCGCTGAAATCTCTAACCAGAGCAGATGTGAACCAATCAATAAAATATAAATTCCGCAAAATGCTTACTCGTTCTTCACAAAGCAGAAGAATGATTTGACGTTCATTATAAAACTCATGCTTTATTTTTTTTATTTATTTGGTAATGGGTTTTATTAAATTCCCATACAGCCTGGGTTTCTACGCAACACCGTACCGGAACGCTAAATCTCTTAGCGGCACGTCTCCATCAGTAGGGTCGTAACTCGAAAACGACGGCCGATTGGCGCTTTCCGAGTCAGACGCTGTGGTTTCGATTTGCACAACTGAAAAATGTTTGTACGTGGCGTACATGCATTGTTTTCATTATCTGGGTGTTTATATGTTATTATAAATATTTATGTATATAATTCATAAATATATCCATCAGTAATCTTAGTACCCATAAAGCCAGCTATTCTTACTTTGGGGCTACATGGCGATATGTGCATTGTCGTAGTATATTTTTTATTTTTTATTTTTATAACAGGTAACTGCTGAAACCTTGAATAGTAAGGCTAAAGAACAAAATAACACTCACTGATGTCCGCAGGGCTCAAGTTTACATGTTGGCATCTCGTCAAAGCATATCGTGCATGTATCGTCGTTTATTGCAGTTTGTCTGAGTTGCTCCAAGTATAACCTCTTTGGTAACACCTGCAAAAACCAATCGCAAGAGGTAATTATTCTTACTGAACGAAAACTGTCTAAAGGAAAGTTCTGTTATAACTTTATCTATATTCTTTTATAAGTATAAAAGAAGTATTTTCGAAGTAATTTTGCACGCTTAATGTTAGCTTCAACTGTATGTTTGTAGCAGACTTTTTTGATTGTGACCTTTCTCAAACGGTCTGATTCCGTTCAAACTTTGTAGATATATCATGGACCGATGTCAATACACTAATTTGATACAATTATTAAATTTTTCAATTTGCAAAATAAGATTTTTTGTTAATTTATACAATATTCATTTATACTCGATAAGGCAGGAATTATTTTAATTTTAATTTCTAACCATTATCTTAAGCCGAATAGAGTCGATAAATCAGGAATGGTTTTGATTTTAATTTCTAACCATTATCTTAAGCCGATTTCCCGAAATTGTATGGTGAATGTGTAGCTGATTAATTTTTGCTCCAATAAAAATAACAGTTTAAGAAAAACTAAAAAGCATTTTATAAATAAACTGTTTGGATTTTTAATACCAAGCGTGTTTTTTATTATTTTTGAAGTATTAATTTATTTTTAAATATACAATTAACTTTAATATTTTTACGGTTATCACGTAATAGCTGTTGTCCGCATCTGTTACAGTTTTTAACAAATCCCGTGGGATCCGTATGTTTTCAAAGTGTAAAAAGCCGGCTATGTCGTTTCAACTTCAACTCTCTTTCGTTTCAACTAACTCTGCGCCAAAAATTAAGTACATCGGTAGGGTGGTTAGGATTTGAATGAAGCACAAAAAAACAAACACACTTTTACATTTTTCATATACGGATTATAGCAAAGTAATATGAATGTTTGCACTAACAAATGCCTGTGGCATTAAATCTATGAAGGTTTAATCGAGCTTGAATAGTTTATGTCTCCGTAGAAATGTTAGAAAAAGAGTGATAAAACCTAACTATTTAATAATTTGTATGTACATTTTACGCATCAAATGTACCGAAGGACTATTTTAATAAACAAATATTTGATTTGATAAGATGGCGTGACATGTGCTGACGGCGGATCAGAATACAGTCGCCTCTTCCTGACTTAGAGAATATAGCGGAGAGCTGGCAGCAGCGTCCTCTGTGCTACTACTACCATCTTCTGCGATCACCAACCTTTACGGCTGTTAAAGGTTATTTATCGATCTTAAATCATTAAGACTTAATAATATTATTCCCTGAGTCATTAAGACCAAGGGAAAAATATTATCGATATAATATCGCCAGATATATTTCTGTATTACCTGTTTTTGTTCGACAGTCAGAATACCATAATCATTGAAAAATTTAAATGCTCGATCTGTGGGCGGATACTTGAACATCTCGTACCCGAAGTTGAAACGGCACTGTTGGTATGCCATAAAACTGGCGGCAGCGAAGAATCCGCGACTGAAACCAAATAATATTATTAACATCTCATCAGCTTCCAAAAGTGTACATAATTAAGCTGATTATAAATTGATATGAGAATTCTTAACATACGCCAACGCACGTGATGCTAGATAGCACGGGTGTGGAAGAACATCGCGATTTCTACCTTAGATCCCTGGCGATCAGAGGTAGAAATCGCCACCAGGTTACCGGAGTTCCGGGAAAGTGGCCAGCCACTTCCCGGAAGTCCTTGGCAACCTGTTCTGCTAGGCTTCTTGAACGAGCTGGGTTGGCTAGAATAGCGAGCAACAACAACGGGGAAATTCGACGTGGAACAATCAAAACGCTTACGAGCGGGAAACGAATCAGTGAGAAGAAAAAGATAAAAGAATTGACTCGATGGTTTTGTTGTAAGCGTGATCGCATCCGGACTAAGTCCTATAGTCGATTCTCTTGTCGGGTCTACAATTATCAGTACCGTACGTACGTAAGTAATGAGAAAACTTTCGTTCACCACCCTCGTGCACCGGAGAGCACTTTAAGCCATCCTACACGGATATTATCACTAAAACATTGTGATCATAGACTGAGCAGAGCAAATTTTAAATCATAAATTCTAAAACTGCCTGCGCATTATTCTCTAACCCGGGATGTCACATTTCTTAAACCACAGCGCTCGCCACTGCGCCAGGTATGTCATCAGCAATAATTATTAAATGAAATATTCACTATTCAATATTCCAGTCCCAAAAAAATGGCTACGGTTGTGCGTGGATAACAAGTTCATCATAATAAAACGGTTATCTAATAAGTTCGCATTTCTAATGACGAAAGCTAGTTCTGCCAACTGCGATATTTGCGGTACGATGGATGATGTCCAGCATGTACTGGTGGAATGTAGCAGATACAATTTGGAGCGACTAGATGTTATGCGGCGGTACAAAATCAACAGATTTGACGTGGGTGCTCTAATGAGCCTTCTCTCTCAGCCGACCACAGAAGGTTTCAGGTCTGTTGTTGAGATATTTGTGCATAGGCAGCAATAACAGATTGTATCTGTTAGATTTCCGTTATATTAATATAATTATTAGGTTTTTTGTTCACTAGTTAAGGTATGATGGGGCTGGCATATCCGTGTTGGATAAAAGTCCCAAATAAATAAAGATTAAAAAAAAAAATAATAATAATAAAACGGTTGGTTAATTGGTCACGTGGTGCAACAGATGGCATATAACTCCTCTAAAATTGCATAAAACTGATAAACTCGCTGTATCTGCGCGCACTCGATCAGAAAGCGTCTCGGTGTGTAGGCCCAAAGTTGGACACTATGACTATCTAGATTGCGTACAGAGTAAGTGGGTGACTGAACACTAACAACTGACAGTTATATTAGAGTTAATTAAATGGTCGACGGGACGTTAACGAGACCGTTACAGGCTAGTTAAATCTGACAGATCACGCTGTTAAGTAAGGCTAGGACTCCGGTTCAAATGTCATGAAGGTTACTTGAACCAAGCAAGTCTCATAAGTAAATTATAAACGCCCACAGACTACGAGGTAGGAGTTTACAGTAAAAAGTTGTCTGCCGTACATCTTATACTTTTATTCCGATTCTCTTTTACGTTCTACGTATGTCTGAGCTGATTTTCTTAACACAAAAAATATAAAAAAAATTAATTACTTGGTGGTTTCGAAGATCTCCCGACATGTAGCGATACGCTGCCCGTTGAGGGAAAATATGACTTCTTTAGCGTCAAGGTCAAGAAGGCAACCAAGAACATCACCGGGTTGCCAAGCTAGTACGGTATTGACTGCTGAAGGCCGTGCGTTATACCATACCAACATTCGGCAACCGTCGAATGCTAGAGAAAAGATGTCGTCGCCAATGCCATATCCCTCCTACAACAGACAAACAAAATGTGTTATAGACAATCGAAATACCTGGGAGATCTGGCCCTGGAAAGGCAGGCAGCAGGCAGCAGACAGTGCGTCAAAGTTCACTAATAACGAAACTCGTATTCGAGCTCGATGCTTCCATATCGTCACTTAGCTAGCAATACTGCGCGAATGAAATGACCTAAATTTACGTCTTACCGTATTATGCATCCGTGAAAAATCTACTAAATATACCCATCAAAATTGCTAAGAAATCCCTTAATTTTTAACGTTATCATTAGCGTATTTATAAACCCATTATCCGCTACTACAGAGCACGACTCTCCTCTCAGGGTTAGAAGGGCTCAGGCCGTAGTCCACCACGGCTCTGTGCGGATTGGTAGACTACACGCACATTGGAGAACACAGCAAAAAGCATATGATATTTTACATCCTTAAAATATGAAAAACGCTGGGGATCGGCCAGGTAAGCCGAAGCTCTAACCGCTAAGCTGTCACCGCTACTTTAATAAATAGCATTATATGAAAACTATAGTAATGTGACTTGCGCAGCATTTTTAGCTAACCGACGATATGTAAATGTATAAAATATATGGAAATGTTTATGGATTAAAAAACGACTAAGATCGGGAGGCATCTTTGCATCGTCGAGTCCATGTAGTACTGAAGTGTATCGATAATGCAGTCGTATTTTATATCAAAATAACCACTAACTCAATGTCATGAACATTGATTATTAATCAAATATAATTTTTATTGTTTCTTTAAAACTATCTATTAACTAATTAATAATTATTAGGGCATTTGTGAAATCATTATCAATTTAATAAAATATCTGGTAAATATGAATTTATAGTTATCAAAAGTTTAGTTATTCACCCACTTTATAAAATTACTGTAACAATAATAAACATCATCCTTATGTATATATTTCAAATAGAATAATTTTGGGTAAGTGTGTATCTTATATGATTCTATTAATTAGGAAACAGAGTGAGAACGCCGCTTCTTGAGAAGAGTGCAGATCAGTGTAATGTTTGTTCAAGTCGGTAAGTAAAATAAATATTAAAGAAAATATTTGAAAGCGTTGACAAAAAGGGAATAAACCATATCGCTGTACTCTAACCAGCGATATTTATAAGTAAGTAGTTTTGCACTCACATCATTAAGAAATCGACTATTTTTAGTAGCCCAGCCGATCTGCATTACGCCAGGCGTAACGATCAGGGTCTCGTAATACCAGCACCCTGTGTTCACTTCGAAGGTGCAACGTACACTTTCAAAAGAGTACGAGTCGCAGCGGGCCTCGAGCCCGTTGCTGGATATTTGTAAGTATTCGCTCACGTCATGGGAATTCAGAATAGCGTGTATGCCACTCATGTCCACAGTTTCATAAGAGAGGCTTCTCCCCTCGATGATAACTGAAATAACAAATAAATATACTTAATACAGTACAATACACACTTCGCCATCTAGCCAAAAAGTAAGCGTCTGGGTGTTTATATGAATATTTTAAGTATTTTTACTAAATACTTAAAGTATTAGACATTAGATTTAGACACTGAAAATCATTTATGTTCACCACAAAAACATTATCAAGTTTTGGGAATCGAACCCACGGCCTTGGACTCAGAAATCAAGGGTCGGACAGCGACCCAGCTTTCAGAGTCCTGCACCAATCGGCCGTCAAAATTAATGTTTTTTTTATTTATTGTGTTCCTTCCTTTTTTCCTTCGACATTGGGACCGAAGACTGACTAAGTGGGTACTCAAATATGCTATTTTTTTTCTATATGCAACTTCTACATTGTGCAGAGTCTACAACCGAGTACCTACTACAATATCTTAACTAACCTTAAATTAAAAATTAATGTTTAAGCTAAGGTGAAAACAAGACGTCAAATTCGCATCCGGGATTGCGTGCAAATTCACGACAAACATGCTGCGTTGGTGTGAGCAAGAGAATAATTGATAACAAGGCACTAGCTAGGCCCTTTAGTACTTTAAATACCGGCACTAAAAGTTGAGGGTGGAAATACTACGCGCTGGCAATATCCTGCAACATGCCGCCCTATATCGATCAATTTGAGGCGTAGGTGTTAAGACTCATGTGCCTGCAATTACTCAGACCAGAACACAGCATCGCAACAATGCTGCTTAGCGACAGGAATTAGTTTCCCTGACGAGCTCTGCCACAAAAAGCTATACACGTAAAATATTGAAAATTAAATTTTTCACAAACTATCGATTTAAAAATAAAAGTTGTTGAACGAAAGTTCTTAGTTTTTATGTAAAGACCTTCAGACCGAAAGCCTTTTGGTATTTTATTTAACCCTGTAAACATTTCAGTGTTACTTGTTTTGGAGCGTTAGATGCAATTTAGTTTCAAAATTACACTAAATTCGCTAACTGTTAAAAATGTTTTTCTAGTATCAATTCGGTGTGCTCACAAGCTTGCACTTTGAGTTTAAAGCATACTTTAAAAACGGGGAAAGAGAACGAACGTATTACTTATATTAAAATCTGATTAAGTTTTGTTTCTTTGTTTAGTACCTGTATGTAGTAATGTACCTAATATACCCAGATATACTTACATATGTTGTCAAGCGCCCATTTAGCGCAAAAGCCGACTTGCCGCCATACGCAATCGTTACTGTTATGAAAAGTTTCGAGGATCAGTAACGGATGCTCCGGACACTTATCCAAGCGACTCTTTATCGTTAATTTATTCTCAGTAGTGTGAGAGAATTTCTGTATTGCTATTAAAGCAAATAGTACGATGCATGATTCGTGGTGCTGACTCTAAAATAATTAAAATGTAGTATTATTGTTGTGACACTAATAAGCGTAGTAGAATTGAAGTTTCAGATGTTTGGTACGATGTTCTCGCTTCAGCGATAGACAAGATTTGAATTTTAATTTGGAACTATTTAGGTCCACATCTTTGTGAATAACACCTTGTTGTGGACCTAAAACTTAAGAGTACTTTTTATATTACCAGATACATAAATTAAAACCGCAACATCGAATAATTTTTAACGATACGAATATTTCATAACATCCGAACTTCAATGATAATGCATCATCCACTTTTGCATTTTAATAGGTATACTAATATTATAAATGCAAAAGTATTGTTCGGCTAAAACTACACCAATTTTGATGAAATTTGGCACATGAATTTTTGATACTTTTTATTTTCTTAGCACCAGGATATTTGATACTACACCACCAATATTTTGTATAAACAGGTCACAGACACGCTTGAAAACTTATATTCCTTATATAGGAAAATTCTGTATTACTTAAGTTAACGATCCACAGTTACAAGCCGAATGGAATATAAAAACAAATGCAAGTGTTGTGTACTGCTGCGACATAGGTCGGTGGACAGCCAACCTGTTTAAGGCTCTCACAGCTGTACTATATTTACATGCTCCGGTTTTTAGTGAGAACACAGATATCTGCACGATTCGTTTTGAAGTTGGAAGTGTATCGTTTAGTTGCATCGCAATAAATTTGTGACCTGTCTTCGTTTTTTCCATGCCCATGCAAATCTGTGATATACGGGATTGCCTGCGACTGCTCATTCCAGAAAATTCAGCTCATTTACAGACATTTTATACGAATAAATAACTAAAAGTACTCATTCTTAGCTTGTAATAATTCGAAAAGTGTGCCTAACTTAACGTAGCTGTTAAGCATAAATACATACCAAGTAGGCCAGCAAATAGTCCAGTGTATTCTCGGTGAGTATCGCCACGCTGTTAGGACCAACTAACTTTTCAGCGATGCAGCCCAAAGCGATGCAAATGTTGCGCTCAATACGTGTGCTCTTATTTCTACGATTTGCGCGCTCAGGCGACAGTGCAAAGTACTGTGTTAGCTGGAAAAAATTATAAGTATGTAAAATCAAAATAAATGTATGAAATAGGTAGGTAGTTCATTAGTTAAGAAACGAATCGTCGCTTTTGTTGTTAATTTTTATAGGAATAGAAATCGTAATTTAGTTATTTATTTTATCCATGTAATTGGTAGAAAAAAGTCAATGTTACTTTGACGATAGAGTTTCGACAGTCGAAAACTTTAAGTCAGTAAATTCAGAGTACGACACTGGGACTAATGCCTGTTTTCAGTAGGTATGCCTACCTATCGCCTAAATAGAATGCCTTATGATTAAGGTCGTCTATAGAAAATAAATTATAACATATGAATGTCACATTCACACAAAACATTTTCCAGTACTGGGAATCGCTGCAAACTGCGCCAATCGGCCGTCGAAAGAAACGTTACACAATATCTTAGGTAACAACTAGTGCTAAAAATATGCCTAGGAATCTTCTGAGATTATTATTACGTTACTAATTAAAGGGATATCTTGTTCGTCGTTAGTAAAAACGGGCATAAGTACCTACACTAGAAACCGAGAACGTATTTGTATTTACTCACCCTAATAACTGTCTCCTTAGACGGTAAAGGACACTCATCTAATAGAATAGATATCGCTGTAGGGCCAAATGGATCTTCCACGGGAATAACAGTAACCATGGAAGCAACCATTTGAATCCAACCATCCTCTTTGTCAGCAATGACGTGCAGTTTCACAAGCGATACTGGAGATTCTTCGTCACTGTAACAATTAGATAGGTTATTTTATTTATCAATCAACTTCAAAAAAAGGAGGTTATTAGTGTTTTTTTAATGTAGTGAATAATCCCGTCATATAGACGGAATTGTAATTTTTTTTTTGTATTGATCTGAGTTCTACTCTTCTGAGAAGTCGGACAACGGAACTGTTCAAAAAATGGCAGCTAATTAACCGCGATTGCTGCCGTTGCATAAATATGCATTATTAACACAATCACCCCAAGAACATCAGATGTGCCTGACACTCGTAAAGGTTACGCAGATGTATTTGGTATATTGGAGTAGGTACACCCTCGTTTTCTTAAGTTAGTCGTAGTTACATATTTATTGCGATTGGAAGCTAGTTGTAGCCCATAGTATTAAAGCTTGATTTATACAAAACAACTATTAACTTTTATTTGGTGTAACTTTTATTTTTACACCAGCGGTTTTTCTTTATTACAATTTTTCTACCATTATATATTTGTCTCATTATTTGATAAGGCTTGAACGCCGTATCTTCTCATCGGATCACAAATTAAAAAAATATATAGTCGCTTCAATCTCTGTACAACACCACAGCGTTAGCATGGGTGGGGTGGGATTTGTACGAACTCTTCGCCAGCGGATGAATTTTTAGGGCTTTAGCAAATTGCGAGAAACCGGGGCTGGAATATTGGCTATTAGTAATCGAACTCAGATAAGTCCGTTAGTCACAAAATAGTGAATTGACACCACATCCATTATCGATTTTGCCAGCGAAGACGCAGTGCAGAGGTGCACGTATAAATAATCTTACTCGAGAAGAAACATTGTAGATCGTTGTTTGATCGGGTCATAAAGGACGTGTTCGGGGCGCTTTCAGAGGGATTTAATGAACATCTCAAAAGGCACGCTTCCATATTTACTGGGAAAATATTTACTGGAAAGCAACTTAAAGCTTCTATTAAACCTGTAAGCGAAATCCATACGGACCTTTGTAAAATAACAAATCATCATGTATAGCAAATATCTAAGAATAAAAACTGTCTGTCTGTCTTTCTGTCTGGGCGCTGAAAAACTGATATTACGGTTTTCACTTATGAACACAGTGACTAATGCGGAAGGTTTTAGTGTTTATTTTATTATAGTTTTCTGTAAATTGAAATAGAACGATGTTTTTTAAAGATGTACGTACGCCAGTAATTCTCCAAGTCGGTATGGACTTGTATATTACTGGCATATGGCGCGAAAATTATTGATGATACTTAATAATACTGTACTACAACTTTAAAGTTATCGTCATTACCTACAAAAAAGTCCGCGAGGTTATATGTTTAACTGTTATAGTTAACACAATAACCACTTTTCGTTATAATTTGTCAATCTAATCACAGGTGGAATCGTGATGGTGATTGATTATGAACTTGTAAATTCGTCTTTTAATTATTTAAATCGGATCTATCGTTTAGAAGATGCGACGATAATTCTTCGTCCGGCCGCATACTGTTGCTCTAACTCGAAGCACACGCGTTCGCCTCCCATCCGACGCCCCAACTCTCTCATAGTTGCGGTTGCTTTTTACTCACCCAAACTTAGCGCAAATCTCAACAAGAGGAGGCCTAAACATATCTTTCACGACCCTGACAAACAGATCGCTACTGACAACGCTACCTATCAGGTCACACAATCAACCTATGCACAGTGTCTTCGCCAGCGAATACAAGATTCCCGACTCCTGACGTCATTTGGACCTGGGCTCCCGCCACGGCCTAAAGAGGCGTGCGGTTTAGTCACCGTCCGAAACCATGCCACTCCAATCGACGACTATGCCGAGGCTCGGCTTCACATAAGGCGCCCGTACGCCAACGATCCCTTCGCTTCTTCGAGCCCTAGAGTTCAAACTCATTACTAGCATAGCATCATTCCGAGGCGCGCCAACCAGTCCGCTTTATGCTGTTAGTATAAGAAGATAAGTTACTACCTACTTATCTATTCTATATCTATAATAAAATCGTAGACTAGCCGTGTCTGTACATTAAAGATTTTTGCAAATAGATAACTAGGAGACCTTAGAAATAAGCAATAGAACGTAAAAATTAAATTTTTCGAATTTTTGTCCGCTTTATGCTGTTAGTATAAGAAGATAAGTTACTACCTACTTATCTATTCTATATCTATAATAAAATCGTAGACTAGCCGTGTCTGTACATTAAAGATTTTTGCAAATAGATGACTAGGAGACCTTAGAAATAAGCAATAGAACGTAAAATTAAATTTTTCGAATTTTTGTCTGCTTTTCTGTGGGTCTGTTTATCTGTATGTCTGTTTGCGCGCTTTACGCAAAAACCATAATCATATGCGATGAAAGTTTTTTTAGTTTTACTTGATCACTCAGCCGAACTTAATCTATTTTCACAATACTTCTTTCACCGGAAAGACTGAATTATTAGTCAATTCTGCCAAAATTTCGTGAAGATCTGGTCAATATTATTGTTGGTAGAGAAAATAACTCCTCAGCCAGCAGCATCGAGCTCACTTAAGAATTAACGAAACATCTTGAAAAAACTATTCGCGATAGATAAAAATGATGCACTACATGATTAAATAACTAATTATTAGCAACAAAGTCTACAAAGTTTATCTAACTATCATAGTAAAGTCACCATAACAGCTTTTGTTATCTAAAACTTTATTAGATCGCCGGTAGAAACGAAAGTGGGTTACATATTTGTATATCAGATAAGAATTAATTTCTTATCAAATAACTAGTTTTATGATGAAAGGTATTTATATAGCAGCAAATACCGTTTTAATTTATTCTAATCAGACAATTAAGTAAGAAGTTATCGCGAGTTAAAAAAAATTAAGGACTGATGTTTACTGGGTTATTTAAACAAAACAGTTCCAAGTTCATTTCAAAATCTACACTCAATTTTATACAACAATAAACAACTTAAAAATATCTGTATCTGTAAATTAAATTATTTTGACAGAATTAGAATTCTAATAGATATCTTGAGTCAACTAAGTATAGGTACGGAGTTGTCTCTTAATATAACGGTTACTACTTATTCATTGTAAGTGAAAAAAGCTGAAATCGAGGTATATTAAATTCTCGTTCACACCTGCAAAGTAGGTCCCTATCCTATTTACAATTTTTTGTCACTGCTACTGCCAGACATCTCTCAAATTAACTGTTCCTGTGGAATGCTTTAAAAACAAAAACAAACGCGGACGAAGTCGCGGGCGACAGGTAGTACATAATAATATCAAGCCAGCCAGCTTAAAATATTATTAAGTTCACTCAGCGATCCGTTATTAATACGCAAAGCGTCTCGTCTTTTAGAAAACTACTACAGTCATATTCGCTTTGTAATAATTTTAATTTCGGCACGAGTTCTCTTAACAAATCGGTCTCTAAGTAGAATTCGCTGAAGCGAAACAACATTATCATGACAGCTGTTGTCCTGCGAAGAGTTTTCATACAAAATATTAGTCCCAATGACTAATTCAAAATTGCCACTAGCTTTATAGTTACTTTGTAATATACTTTAAAGTTTAAAGTAAAATATATTAACTCACGTCGGTTGACCTTTTTCAAGTATCACATAACATAATTAAAACTATTCGCAAAGCATCTATTTAAAAACATACTTATCGCAATGTATAATTCGCAAAGGAATGTTTTTTCGTAATGCCTGGTAATTAAATCAAGCATCTGTGATTTCAGCAATGCAGCAAGCGCGATCTATGGTATGGTATGTCACGAGTGGCGTCGCTATAAGTACAATTTTTAGAAATTTTTGCTTGTGATATTGAATAATTAGTACCTACAAAGGGCTACATTTAGGAGAGCCCATATCAAAGTGCCTATTGTGAAATTTTCTAACTACGTTTACATATTCCATAGCGTGAAAATTAATTTCGATTTATATGGTATCGTAAAAATTTACTCTCATTATTTTTCCCTAACGCGCCAAAAGAAGTATAACTTCAAAATTCTTATTTATCATTCAACATTAATTGGACTTTGATTAAAACGTACCTACTGTAAAATTGGTGGTAAGAAATTAATTTCCCCTAATTTTCCAATGATCTCAAATCAAACACGCATTTTAGTAAAATAATAAAAGTGAGAGGCAAAACCATAACAAATACTTATGCGTCGGATTTAAAACAAAGAAGTTTTATAGTACCTACCTTTAAAATAAATAAAGTCAAGGACTCTTGTATTTTACCTTTAAACGCAAAGCAGAAAACGCAATGGAACGAAAATATTTCATGGCATTTATATTTACTGGTACGTACAGCGAACTTCAAAGCTTTTACAAAATACGGTAGGGTTTCATCAAAGCTGAAACCGACAAAGCGTTGGCGTGCATTCAACACACCATATATATAGTTGGAAGCTTGTACGTCAATATCCAACATTAATCCGATAGTCAATACCAAGTTTCGTGATATATTTGTGTGGGTGCCACACATATCAAACTACGCTTTGACTTATATAACAGAACTACGTGTGGGTTTGACATGTATTGCATGTCGCACAGTGACTAAAACAGACTCACTCCCCTATACCTACGTCCCTTCCCTCTTAATTAATATGGCAGGATTGAAATAGATTATCAACACCATTTGTGTAATTTGATATCATAAAGGACTTACTTTAAAATAACACTCACCTACTACTCAAGGAGCTTAGAATATAGGTACTTATTGTTTGTTACTACTACCATACTCCTATACATTCTGATAAACAGTATATTTGAATAAAATGCTTTGAAACGCCATTCCTAAAAGAACTGCATGTTCGTAAAAGGCCAATGTTGTTTTAGCCAAGCGTCAAAGCTTTTTTTTTTTCAATGTTATGTGAAAGTAGCATGAAAGTTGGAATACCTCTCTAGGTTTTGAATTGGAGTGGACTTCGCGGCGAGTGCACTCATATGCGGGTTTCTGGTTTATAAGAATTATGACAGAGATTCTTTAAGACCTAAACATGTAAAAGTCAAAATCATAAAAATATTTATTTGAGTAGGGGCTTAATAGATGACACTTATACCACGTACTTTAAATGAGAAAAGTGTGCAATCATCATCTCACATTATTATATAATATTGATTTAAATAATTTAATCAGCTTGTAACAGTCCTATCTACAATATAAAAGTAAACTACGTACGGATATTTATTGTCAGGAAGAAAATATATAAATTAAAAAATTTACAAATAACCGACTTATAATATAGTGTACATTATTCTACTAGTCAAGCCCTTTCTCTTGGACAGACTTTCTTTTGAAACTCATACATACTCTAATACATACTAAAAATACCATTTTGTGGTGGCGGCCAATTTGGATTTGTTATAGTGTATAGTAGCCTTCTAGGCAAGCCATTTCAATTGGTATCCAAATTGACAGAATGGGGAAAAAGTATGTAATCCACCATTTTATGGCAGCGACGATAAAAATTATTTATAATCTCCTCCATATGGTAACAAAAGATGATTTACTGGTCTTCACTGGAATACCTATATACTGGACTTAGAAGCGGAAGTGGAAACCGGTGTAGCGTTGTAAAACGGCCTAAATAGGTCGACAGACAAACGAGGAAGACAGAAAAAATCATTGAACTCGGAAATATTTTTTGGATTTATGAAATTTGACCTTTTATCTAGTTTATCGTTTATTATTTATCTTTCATAGAAAATAAAAGTTCAAACAAACAATCGTTTTTGTATGGGGAATAAGCACACCAATACATTTACACAGTAAATTTGTCCGACTGACAAGTGTCAGTGACATAGACAAACTAAACGAATATCAATTAAAGTTCGGTAGGTTTACGAAATTCCGTTTCACTATTAATTTAATCTGTGTTAAATGATACTTTAAATGATATTTTTAATTATTTTAAAATTTCGTGGATTCTGTGGCATATCTTTTTATATATTTACAGTACTTTTCAACCATACCGTAAATAGTAAAATATATTATTTAATTTCATTTTTAAATTATAAAAACGCTACATTACACGCTTTTTTACATATCAATATAACATTGACTGAATCAGAATAATAAACGACAAAAAAATCAGTAAATTACTTTTTGAACTATTTAATACTTATCCCAATTACTGTTAAGGACAGTTTGCTTTTTTTAAATTGAATATAAGGAAATAATAATAGCTAGTGGGCCAAAAAAACTGTCTGCTTTCCAGATGTCGTTATAAACTCACTAATATTTTTGTATCACTTATGTTATAAGATATATAAAAAAAGGTGATATCAAAATAAAAAGGTGGTAGATGAAACGGGTTGTCTCGTAGACACGCGTTACGACTCGATGCGACGTAGCCTGTCTACGGTGTTTCTTCGTATCTCGGCTAAGAACAAACCAAATCCAAATCTAGTCGATGGAACGCCAGTTTACAACCATAGAAAGAAAAGAATACGCATCTTCTACCAAAACGCATCCCAACTTAGGCCACGTCTACACTTTCCATTACCGAGGACTTCACTTTCCTTCCAGTTATATTCCGGGAAAACGCCAGGGCAGCGTATTTGGAGAAACCATGGGGGATTTGATCTCTAATTTTTACATACATAAAATTATATTGCTGTAGCATATATGTAGATAGCTTACATCCTGGCGACCGACACAAGATACTTTTTATCAACAAAACTGAAACTGGAAAACTGAAGGTTAAGGTTAAGCAATTGCCGTGCTTATTGATTCAAATGAGAAATCAGGTAAAAATAAACTTTACATAGGGACACTATTTAAGCCAACATAAAGATACTCATACCTTATTTGTTGATCGTAATATAAAACTTTTATACTTACGTATCTACTCTTGTAGCAGCGACTGTTAGCATTTCCATGATAAGTCGCTCGATGAGGTGTGGATCCACTACTTGCGATATCCTCAGCGTGGGTTCTTCAACTACCGGAGATGCCAGACGAGCTGGTGCCGGCAGGTACACCAGCTCGTCCGGCACACTCTCTTTACAGCAACAGACCCCCATCACCTGAACAAATGACAAAGTATAAGAAAAATATGACTGAATATAAATCCAAATATAAAATTAAAACGAACGTTTGTATGTTTGTTAATAATAAGGAATGCAAACTGGTTTAACCGAAAACTTAAATGGCACTGTCTAAAAACCAGGTTTCCAATGCCAAGATCGGTTTTTTACATTTTTTATTTATTTATTTATATTATACTAAAATATAAATTATAATTAGTTTACTAGGTGGTTTTTCGAGCCAGTACTCAGAAACTATCAATGTCTAGTTTATTAGACGTTAGAGTAAAAATAAAATTATGTACATTAAAGCCGATTGTAATCGATACTGAAGCCAAAACTATATTTTTTCTGACAGACAGACAGTCAGTTGTTTCCGTCTGTCAGGGCGCGAAAAACTCCGAAATTACCGAACGAATTTTCATACGGGTTATACTAATAGACAGAGTTATTCATGAAGAAGGTTTCAGTGTATTATTCGTTTTGTTTTATTGCCAAATTGCTGAAATATTGTTAAAGAAAAAATCATACCGTCTGGGAGCTTAACTGGCTTGCGCCAGTACAAAAAAGTCCGCGAGGCTATACGTGTAAATGAAAACCGAAATAAAACTTCACGGGCTTTAGAAGTACATTATGTACTGAGACTTATCTGTAAATCAAAAAACCTACAGTTTTAGTCGAAAGAAATCAAATACAGCCCTAACGTCAAATGCAAAATTAAAAACATGTGACTCGTGGCACTTATTAAGTTCGCGTAGCGTGGCGTAAGTTCTATGCGCGTGTCGGAATTTTATCTACAATACGGTTGTCATAAGTAAACACTTAGAAGGTTTTGAATTAGTTTGTATGAAAAAATAAATATGCTTCTTTTAATTTCATATTTATACCGGGTGATTCTTTATGAAATATACTTATGCACCCTTCAATATTATTTCGTTATTCTGTTACACGTTGTAAAACTAACTATTAAAGTTAGGTTACTTTTAATAATGTCAAGTTGCTAATTTTAATGTTACTGTCGTGTTATACTTAGTACACATTTTACTATTGCATTGTCATGCATTAAGATATAATTAAGGTATAGAGTGAAAAGATTTTTTTGTTTGTGTAATTTAAGTTGATGGTTCCTGGTTCGATTCCCGGCAGGGGCGATTTGGGAATTTATAATTTCAGATTTTTTTGTGGTTTGGTTTGGTGTAAGGCTTTTGCCGTCGCTAGTAAAATACTACCGACTTAAACGTGCCGCTAAACGTTTTAGTGGAAAACAGGTTATCCCGCTACCATATTAGACTGCCATCATCACTTACCACCAGGTGAGATTGCAGTCAAGGGCTAACTTGTAGTGGAATACAAAAAAAGACTCGCGAGTTTAAAAAATTAAGTTAAAACCAGCTAAAAAAAAGTTTTTGGAATTTTTTTTTTGTCAATAATTGCACGTGTTAGGAAATAGGGAATTACAGCACTTTATCTATGATAAACACAATGATTATATTAAATATATCAACAAATCATAGTTTGTATACTCATTGATAATGTATTGAAAATAGAATAATGGACTTTAGTAGACTGTCAAATAAAAGTATAGGATCTATGGCGGGAGACGCGAGTTTGACAACTTAGATTGGCGGCAAAGAAAAGTGAGGACGGATTTAAAGTAATGAATTGAGAAAAGGAGATTAAGTAAAGTATTGTGGATAGAACGTTACAAATTGGGAATAGATGATTTATAATGGAAACGATAAACGTAACGAAATACTGTTGTGGCGGAATAAGAGTTGTATATACTGGTGATGGAGTTGAGATAAGTTGTTAAAAGTTGTTGGTACTATGGTTGTACCTGATGTTGCATCAGATAAGTATATCTCATCCTTTGGGTTATTTATTGGTATCATATATGGAGCCCTAGCATTATTTTACACACACAGTTTATGTAGCAGAGGTTGCTCTATACAAACAACTTGTTCCATAAGTCCTGATATTATAAGTGATAATAGTAGTTATGTTTGACCTGTCTTAAAATATGTCTTGTATCAAAGGGCCTAGCGTTATTACATATGACGTTGTAATGATGATGTTGTAATTGTGTTTATAAGTTGTTTTAATTGATTGAATAAAAGAGCAACGGTAGAGTTTCTTGCCAGTGGTCTTCTCTGCCGAAGACAGCATTCCGAACTGGTAGTAGAGTCATTTGAAGGTAACAAGTAATATGAATTATAGAGAAGTTTAATATACAGTATTAGAGTCAGTCCAGTTGTTTTATTTCACTCCTTGGGAAGTCAGGTTTATAGAGTACAGACCCACAACACTGCTCTAAAGCAGGTTGGTGGGCTTTAATGATGTCTTTTATAAAATGAATACTTTAATATAAGAAACTAGGTATTTAGCTTCAATAATACTGTTAATTAATGAAAGATCTAAGTGCCATCCTGAACATTGTGGGTATTGAAGTGAATATCTGAATACCTTGGCCTTCCATTCTCTATATTTTTTTAGCACACGCAATTTTTGATAGGAATACACAACTAAAAATAACTGTGGAACTAAACTGAATGCCACATATCTCCTAAATAAACTATTCCTACAGGAAGCTTGAAAAGCAAAAAACAAGTCGCAGGCAATAGCTAGTAAATAATAATAATAGCTGTGCTACAGTTTACAACCACGGCAAATAATGTTCAATATCGGTTCATACTACTTCATGGAGTTGCGGAGTAAAATATACATACAAAAATTTGCTATTACGGGACGGCCGGAAGTTGTGAAACATTGAAATTAAAATTATCATTTATAATTCACTAAACCTAATGTAAATAATAAATAGAGTAAAATATTTAAAAAAACGTATGTGTACTTACGAGTATGTACACGCATTAGAAGTTATACTTAACAAGATAAAAATCTTTTTAAAAATTACTAATATTAATCTTACGCCTTATTCTACGTTTGTAGAGAAAACGCCACTAATAATAGAAAAAAGTTATTTTATATATTAAAAGTTTTATATAACGCATTATCTAGTTATCTCATTATCGGACCACCGAGTTTCACTGAACATTAAAATTTGAGATTCTTGTACAATTGAATCAGTTAAATCACCGGAATGAGACAATTGGAAGTGTACACTGTCAAACCTTTTTTTGAAAAACTAAAATGTCGACTATGGCTAACTTCGGGGTGTTGGTTTTTTATTAGTAAAAAGTGAGCTGGCGGACGATGTACTCGCCTCTCACTTGGTTTCGCAACTACCTACATCCTGTGTCATGTAACTATGAGCGCGCGTGTTTCATTACATCTTATAATTTCACTAGCATGATTTTTTCCTAACACCGCTAAAGAAGTATAACTTCAAAAACGTCTTCACAAAGAAAATATCTCAAAATTAACTAGATTTAAAGATCATTTATTTCATGTATGCCTACTCTAAGCTCTTTTATAAACGTCAAACTCTTTGTCTGTAGTGATTATTACCCGTTCGGAAGGTATATATAGCCGCCGAATTAAACGCCGGCGAGGAACTCACCAGTTGCTATTTCCCAATGTCAACATTTTACAATTTTAAATCGTTATTCTGCCTTGCGAATTTCCAAGAGATAAAAGCGACTCGATGTACTTCCAACAACCCTGTCATCGAGAAATTAAAAAATATACAGTGACCTTTATGTTATCAATTACTTTAGGAATCAATCAATCAATCAAAAATACTTATTGTACACAAGAACAAAACAGAAATAAATAAAAAAGAACAAAGTCATTTCAATTTATTCCTGGCAACCATTATGAGGAATTGACTTACTTATGAGTCATACTTATTATAAAATTAACCCGCAACCCTACAAATTAAATATGTGCCTTTAGGAGACGTAAACAAAATGGTTAACGTGTTGTCTTGTCTGTGCTCTTAGCCGTTGCGGAATCGACTCACTGGTGGTCCCAGAGTGCAGCAGCCATTCCATTTTCCATGCTTAAAGCGTATAAATATGTGTATTTAGCCATTGAGGAGTCCCTCCAGGAGATACCCCAAATGCAGCCGAGTCACGGTGCAACTTAGAATGGATTATCAAATTTCGATTCACATAAAAAAATCCGTGTCTGTCTCTGTTCCCTTAACCGCTGAGGCGTTCATCCGCCGGGGACTAGCACTAAGTGTAGCAACTATGTCATGGGGGTCCATAAAATATTCTATTTAAATTGAAGGCGTATATACAAAATCTCGTTTTTTTGCTCTTAGCCGTTGAGGTGATCACCAATCGGGAGCCTAAGAATAGCAGCTATATCACGGTGTCACATAATATACTTTATATAAAAGATTGCGTAGTTATACATAATTTCGTATCTTTGCCTTTAGCCATTGAGAGGTTCATGGGGCAATGTCATGTTGATACTTGGAAAGGATTAATACAATTGAATGCGTAACAAAATAAGCCGTTGAGGAATACTCGTTGGGAGCAAGCCCAGAGTGCAGCAGCCATAAGAGTACAATCGAGATATTAAGAATAGCCTAACAAAATTGAACGCGTATGCAAAAAAATTCGTGTCCATGATCTTAGCTGTTGAGAGTTTCTCTTCAAGAACCTAGCCTGAGTTCAGCCTGAGTGTAGTAGCAATGTCATGGTGGTACGTAGAGGGATCTATCTCAATTGAATGTATAAAATGTATAATTTTTATCGTAGAAATAATTCCCGAATATATATTAATTAAAAGAGAACAGGAAAATTATTAGCATCAAAAGAACAAAGAAAATTTAAAATCAAGGATACCTTGAAAAAGGTATTTAAATAGGTCAGGGGTTAAAAAAGCAGCAGATATGTTCTAGAAAGGAAAAATAATTTTCTACCATACATTTTAAGTAAACGTGACAAGCACGCCCGTGCAGCCCTTGAACTGTTTCCACTAGCGCTGTTAATAATAATTAGACTTAATTGAATCGTCCTACGCGCAGCCAGTAAGTACCTACCGACCGCTTGTAATATTAAACAAACTTTCATCCCCAATTACTATACATATCTTAATATATATATCTTATCTTAATATATATAATTCTACTGTGTGTATGTCACGGAACTCCTCCTAAACGGCTGGACCGATTTGAATGATTTTTTTTGTATGCGTTTGGGTGGCATCGTGGATGGTTTAGATTCACAAATCAGCCCGAAAAATGGCGCTGTATCTAGGTTTATCTATACTGCAACTAAACGGCTGATTCAGGTACGAGTCTGATTTGAAAAATTCTTGCAGTTTTGGATAGCCCATTTATCGAAGAAGGCTATAAAGTATATACCATCACGCTAAGACTAATATGAGCATAGCACAAAAGAAAAATAGATCAAAATCAGGGTTTTTTCTTTCTTTTGAGAGCTTACGTCACGTGCGCTGCGTAAACGGTTAAAGTTTTGATAAAATCACGTATGAATTTTTTTTTCCCCTTTATAAGTTCTAAAGAAAGCCTGGGACAGCATATGTCTCTCTTTTAAGGTCGACGTTTAAGCGGACGACATCGCGAGGGACCTCTAGTATTATATAACATACCAATGTATTTTAACCAGAAACCATTAATCTAACCACAATCCTTTTTTGAAGTTGGTTAGAAGCCTAGCAGTATCAGCAGGTCAGGTATCTATTGTATCTATGTTATAGTATATACTATAATGTAGATACAAAAGGACAAGAATTATAAAAAGCAGAACATTCAATGATGAAAACAGGACAAAACTAGGTAGGTAATACTTAATAGAAAAGCTTTTTTTAATAAAAATTACAATAATGTTATTAAAGCAGATGCTTATTTTCTTACAATTATTATCAGTCGTTCCTTTTATTATTTCGTGTAACCGAATCACAAGAAAAACAAATTCAAGGTGTTAAATAACTTATACGTCGTAAAGAAAAATAAAACACATTATTCTATTATTTTCTTAGAATTTCGGGAACTGGGATGTAACTTTACAAACTTATTACATTTTCAGAAACTAAACAAGGATCAGCAGATCGTAAACTCATAGTGGTGAAATACTGTTAATATTCTGTTAGCAATACATTATAAACAACAATTATAAATGTTAAAGGGGAATATCGTAATATGTAACACGCTTCATTATAAGCCATTATATTTATGTATAATGAGTTTTATGCATGCTCCAAGGTTGACTGGCAATGTTGTTTTGTATAAATTTCACGTATTGTACATTTAAAAAACAGATCGCCCCTTTGTGTGCACTATTGTTTGTGACACGGCAGTTTTCAGTTAGGTGGCTTCGGCTGTGGCTAGTTACCACCCTAAAGACGTGCCACTTTAGGGATCCGATTCGGTTTCAAAAACTGAAACACGACTACGAAGAAATTTAATGTTTACAGAAATCTAAAACTGCGCTACATAAAAGTTGAACACAAGTAGGTACTTATATAAAGTTTAAACCCTGACAAAGAACTGACATTGAACAGAAAGGCGTAGACTTAGGCCACCACAGTGGTGATGATCCACCATCATCACCACTGTGGTGGTGTCCACTTTCAAATTGTGACCGCCAACAATATGACAGATGAACGGTTATTTTTTTTTTGGAATCTACACATTGTTTTCTTATTTGGTACCAAACTTAGAACATTTCTCTGAAATATACATTTTTTCTTTTCTTATTTTGAACCAAAATATCTGCCATATTTAATTAATCGTTACGTCACATACGACACCGAGATGTAGCCAACGATACTCCAACTATTAAAATCGGCCCAATAGGAGCGACAAAAAGTGAAAACTCAAACCGCATTTCAAGTTTCACCACAGACGAAAGGTTTAACTTCTTTTATATATATTTGAACACTTGGAATTATCACGGTGAGATTTTTCGAGATTATGTTCCTTTAACATACATATATGTATATAATATAATATTATATACAGACTGTTATGCACATTTCCCTCTTGTAGTCAGATAAAAAGTAAAGATAGGCGGACTTGCCGAGCGCCGATTCCAGAGAGAAGATTTCCAGAGAAAATTGACGTAGAAACTTTATGAGAGTAAGACGATTTTCTAGAATGTGTTTAATTCTAGAATAAATAAATGTGCTTCCTCTGAGCCCTGACGCAAGGGCGCGGTCCCGCAAACCGTTCACCGCGCACGGTTTTCAAAAACGGGCCAGGGACGCTCGAAGATGGCTCAAGGTAACGCTCGCGGCTCAAATCCAGCTTGCACATTTCAGTTTTTATTAACAAATCTATAAAATGCGTCTAAAAGCGGCGTCCGCCAATCGCGTTTGGTAATGTTCGCCATAGGTGTTAATCTTACAGGAAAAAAAACTATCTCGAGTTAATTAAGTAATTAGAGCTCATAGTCAAGCATTATCGACTTCACCTTTTGGATTGGCTTAACAGCACTAGATTTTATTTAAAATTATGGTACTTCATTCACAAAATGAACTGTAAATGCAAGCTATAAGAAAGTTGTAAGTTTGTTTTACTCACGGTTATAAAATATTCTGAAAAACGTTCTCTCCCGAGTTAAAAGTAGCGTATTTAATTTAATTATACCTTAATCTCCTGTTTAAAAACAAAATAAATATTTACATACATACCTACTTCATTTCTAGTCCCCAACTGTAGATACACATGGTTGACACGGATACCTTGCCTCGACTGACGGATTGAGCTCGATCTAGCCTAGGCAGACTGCAGGCTGAGACTAGTGATGTGCAACGAAGCTAAATTATTTAACAACTGGCTAGAATTTTTTTACTAATATTATTAATGCGAAAGTGTGCCTGTGTTGGTCCCTCTTTCGTGCAGCAAAGGTGCAACAGATTAACGAAACTTGCATGGAGACATTTTAGGCCGAAAAGTAACATTGGTAACTTTTTATCCCATACAAATAGGCACGATTTTCGGATAGTTCTGACTTGGAAATACATTATATTTAAAAGTCCTCTTCAGACCAAAATGCACGGTTTTTGATGCAATAAGGTATTTAATTAAGGTTGGATACAGTTAACTTTACCGAAATGAGAATATTCATAAACGAAGGCATAGTTTGATACCTATACAGCCGTATTCGTCTGAAGCTCATCTGCCATATATAAAAAAGTATCAAATTATTAAAACTTTGCTGATGTGGCTTGATATCTTTACCATTAAATAATATATTATTGCGCGGGAAATTAGTGTTTTTTGTTGTGTTTGACATCAACTTGACATCAATAACAGCTATTCCATACCAAATAAAAAAATCATTAATTTCAAGTAGGGCCACTTTAGAAGAATTTTTGAAATTATTTTTTATTATTTTGATAGAAAGCTCTAGTAAAAAGTATTTCTTCTAAACTGAAGAAGATACGAAAGAGAAATGTAGCTATTTCTATACACGATTTTCCTGATTATAATAATAATAATAATAATAATAATAAAAATTGCATTATTATAATATCAGTTGAATTATTTGTCATATTTCTACTTTAGAATCAGTGCCGAGACACCTGTAAATATTTCCATACTTAAAATAGACCTAACAAACGATTGTAAACATTAAATTAACAGTTCGAACGCACATCACTTAAGAGTGCGGGCATAGCGGTGGGGTAGTTATCAGGGGGGTGGTGCACTCCCCCTCTCGCTATTTTGCCGGGGAGGTCCGACAAGCGCATGTCTATTATGCTTGCGATATGGTGAAAATAGATTCAAAATAAATTTTGCATGAAATATGAATATGGAAAACTTATATTATTCTGCCTTAAAAAATGGCAAACGTGTTCATGAAAAAGTTGTTGGCTAAACTCTGATCTGTATTTCGGTGTATATGTTCATAGCAATTTATGTCATGGTATTTTTAGGATCAATGTTTTTTTTCCTTTTTGTATTGAAGTTCATTTTCCACAGTGTTTTGACTCTGTTACCAACAATCGATTTTAAGCCAATTTTTGTTTCGATGGCGAAAGACTTGAATCTAGTGCTGCTGACGTCATTCGCATTTTCTATAGATTAATAGTTGAGCTCTTGCAACTGGTTGTAACCTATTTCCGACCACTGCACCTTTGATCTTGATGATATCTAGCTTGCATTGATTGATCCATGGATATCCTTGAGATAAACTAGGATTAATTTGCGATTAACTTAAATCATATAAATTCATATTTGTGTAAATATTTACATCTGTAATGTACAAAATATGATCCATTAGGGAAAGAAAAGGTTTGGGTAATTTATATAAGTGTACTGTTTAAAAATTATAACAAAGTACCTACCTATTAGACATGACATATAATTTTTGCATATCAGGGAAAAAGACAAATTGAAGGCAACGGAAAACTATGACCAAGCCAATCAACCGGTTCCAATACAGAATTCCATACAAACACTTAAAAAAAAATTCATCAAAATTCATTCAACCGTTTAGGAGCAGAGCACAAGGAACATCGACACGCACAGAATAATATGTTATTTATTTATAATCAGAAATGAAAACTTATTTGTATATTTATTTAATTTCTAATTATAAATGCAAAAAAAAAACAAGAATTTTAATGCAAGCGTAGATCAAAAGACGTGTCAAAATTTGTTGCGTTTTGTTAATTACCTAAGCGGACATGTATATTTCAAATAAATATAAGCTTAAAAATGTACCGAATTGCAAAGTTTCTAGAATATGTAGGTGTGTAAACCCTTGAACAACGTATTATAAAGTCTCATCGATTGCCGTGTAGGCGGAGGGTGGAGGGAGGTATACAGGTTCCTTTATTAAATTGCTTGCTTATAACTCGGGAATATTGCATTATACAGATTTTTGCTTCTATTACAATAATCTTAGGTAAATTAGTAAACTGTTGATGATTATAGCTTGAATAAGTATGATAACAACTAGACGTACCGAATACATGTTTCGCCGAGTAACCAAGCACCTACTGAGTTTAACCCGGTTTAATTGTCGCTTAACCGAGTACTCCGCTGAGTTTTTCGGTTAACATCTTGGAAAAGCGAAAACAGGTTTACGCAGGTACGACAATTCGGACTGCAAGTCGGTCACTCTGCTCCCGCTTCAAGTATTTTTGTGCAAGTTTAGTACGTCTCGTGTACAGAAAGCAAGCGTCGTGTATGCAAGTTTATTACGTCTAATACACAGGTTTCAAGTGTCGTTTACGCAAGTTTAATACTTCTCGCACATAGGTCGCAAGTGTCGTTTATACAAGTTTAGCACGTCTCGTATTATTTATCACCTGTATAAATAATACGAGACGTGCTAAACTTGTATTTATGCAAGTTCAGTATATCTCATATACAGTTCGTAAATTTCTGTAATACAAGTTTAATACGTCTCGTTTAAAGGAAGCAAGTGTGTTTATGCAAGTTTAGTACATCTCGTATAGGTACAGGTCGCAATTGTCTTCTATGCTTCTGTCAAGTGTCTTTTACGCAAGTTTGTTACGTCTCGTATAGAGGTCGCAAGTGTATTTTATGCAAGTTTAGTACGTCTCGTGGACATGAAGCAAGTGTCGTTTGTGCAAGTTTAGTAAGTCTGGTATACAGAACGCAATTGTCCTTTATGCAAGTTTATTAAGTCTCGTAACAGGTCGCAAGTGGCTTTTTATGAAAGGTTAGTATATCTCGTATAGGTGTTCTGTGGCGGGCACAAAGTTTTCGGCTAAGCATGCATAAAGAAGGAAGTACTATTTTGCATTATAAGTTACCTTTATGGATGCGTTTCCGAAATTTATGGGTATCGAAACGCACTACTTATTCTCGGCCCTCACTCAAGACCTAGTTCATTGCGTTAAAATTCAGATTCAACCTTCTTTGATACTTTGCAATATTATTTAACGACATTTTATTATTGTGTCCTGGAAGTTGCAATATCCATAAAATAGTTTTTTAAGATTAAGGATCTGATCATTAAAGGAACGTTACGCCAGGAACCATTGAGAATGACCAAAGAATTTTGACTAAAATAATTAATTTATTAACTACATGAAAATTGGTACAGAATGGTACCCTATCACCTCCGAACATGGTGGAGTGACTTGAAGGTATTCTTCAAACGCACCCAAAGGGTGCCAAAAGGACCCTCCGCTGTCCGTTCGTCCGTCTGTCGGCGAGCTGTATCTCATGAACCTAATAGGTATCCCTAAAGGAGATTGAAATTTTCACAGCGTGTATGTATTGTCGCTTTAACAAAATATAATGAAACCGGTTAAGTGCGAGTCGGGTCCGCCTGTCTCTCAGCGGGCTATAGGTGCCTATCTCATGGACTACAACAGGTACAACGTTGAAGTTTTTAGTTTTTAGGTAGGTATGTCTAAAATCTTGTATTCAAAAAAAAAATAGTATCGTTCTTAGCCACCTGGTAAACCTTGAAAATGGCACCCATATTGTTAAATTGTCAATTTGACAATATGGCACCCATATTGTTAAATTGTCAATTTGACAATATGGCACCCATATTGTTAAATTGTCAATTTGGCACGGCGGCCATCTTAGATTTCAAAAATTATATTATATGTATTCTTAGACACCCGGTAGGATCTTCGGGTAGGATCTCATTGTAACTATAAAAACGAGCCCAAGCTCCTTATGTACCCACCTCTTCTCCTACGAGAAGAGGTAGGTACCAACCAGAGGCTTTCGAAGATCACTACGGATACTAACTAAAAACAAACAGGATATAAAATAATGTCCTTCTACAAATTACTAGTTCTTTAGTATTTCTTTTCTTGGGGAAATCCAATCCAAATCCTTATTATTAAGGTCACAACAATAATAAGGGAAATAATATTTTTTACTACATTCCTAATTTCGAACTAATAATAATGTGTAATATTAGGTAAATATCTTTCCTTGTCAAATTATTGCACCTTAATTAAATAGGGAGACTGGTAGTTTTGTATACTATCCAGTACCATTTAATCTGACTCGTGCTTACCCTTACTTACTCGTTATATTCCCTTAATCACCTCGGTCGACACCCGGGAGAAGTAAAGGAGTGGTGACAACTATATTCTCATTGATACAATCATCGAGAACTCTCAGGCATGCAGGTTTCCTCACAATAACAAAACAAATGCACTTAACTCCTAGGATCGCATTTGGACCTCCTAAAAGGCATGCCGACCGTTAACCGCAACAGGGCTATCACTGCTACTCTATAGGTATTTCACGTAAATTATTTCAACATAATTTTCACCCGTGCATTCAAGCTCGGAGAGTGGATACTATTATGGCAGAAGATAAACATTTCGTCCTTTTAAAAACCCTCCAGCAGGGTTCTATTGAACCAAATCCGAGTAGTCTGTAACTAGATACGTCGGAACACTACCTCTATCGCTAAATAAAATATCTAGGCTGTCTTACTAACTCACTAACAAAATGACTGAGGCTGAAAAACAAGGTCTTTTAATTTAGCTTCAGGAGCAAGGTGTCGTGGTTGCCCCATACTATAAAATAAGAAAACCATCTCCTAAATTTATTTTAAATAATAGATGCAAATTTATATGTCAACTACAATAAAGATTATAAACTACTAAATTATTTTCGATTTAAGATTATTTTGAAATACACTTTTTTATTATTTTCATTAAATTTAATATGGTTAACTTGCTTGGTTAAAACTAGCGGACCCCAGCGCCATCTGTCGGGCGGATTTGTGAATCTAAACCATCCAGGGTGCCACCCAAACGCATACCAAAAAATTCAATCAAATTGGTCCAGCCGTTTAGGAAAAATTCAGTGACATACACACACACACACACAAGAAATATATATGTAAAGATAAGCTCACTTCAAACAAATATATTAATGGTAGAAAGGGGAACTAAAACCAACTCTCAAATAAATCCTTTCCACCTGTTACAATACCAGAAACTCGGGACCTATGCACAAAATCACTATTCAATGAAAATCAATATTCAACTCTCAATACAGTGCCATGGAGGTTTTCCAGTTTAATTTAACTTTTTTATTTCATATCAATCCCTCAAAATAGTATATATGAGAAATTATGTATACATATCTATAACCATTGAGAAATTTGGCACAATCCAATTGGCAATATACAATCTGGAGAACCTTTAGTACTTTTTAGTTTCCAATTAATGTGTCCTGAGCAATTTTAATAGGAACTAAAACAAAGTCTCCCAAACAGCATTCACGTTACAAAACTAGTGTTTCTTTATTCTTAAATCTTAAACTTTAAACATTATAATGACTTTTGAAAAATATTATCTATTTTGTTTTAATCAGATTTAGTATTATTAAATACTTAAACTTGAAAGTTTATATATATGCTACATAATGGTATGATGTCTACTAAAACTCTTTTGAGAATACAACTAGCTTAGCTCCTATCCTATGCCCATTTCAATTGGAAATAAATATCTATTATATTTGTTGGTTACTTAAAAAGACACAGTCACTATATTATTTGTAGTACACACATTACAGGTTTTAATTGAATGCAGAAGTCAAGTAATGGTTTATGCACTTGCAGTGTGTCGCTTAATGTACATCAAACCTCTTTGTTGCACTAATAACCTTCTCCAAGTATGCATTAAACATGTGCTGTGAATGGTTATTTTTATGCCTCCTTACTACCATTGCTTAGTGTTATTATCAAGTGTTGATTATTAAATTAACTGTTTAAAAATAATACTGCTTTGTGCAATTATTTTAAATTTAATTAGTTAGCTCTTGTGAGTTTCCACAGAGGAATAGTTATATCAATTTGAACCTATGAATCCAATTTTTTAATCCTAAATTGGTGTGCTTGAGACTTCTATACAGTAAATTTGTTTAAAAATTACAGTAAATGCAAAGTTATATGAAAAGGGGAAACAACAGATTGTGCATGGATCACTGGTAACTTACTATATGATAAACAGTTAACAAAATAAAATATAAAGTGTCTAAACACATTTAATACATTTATAGGGCCACTACCAGTTTTTGACGTGACAACGTCTTATAAATTGGTTTGCCGGGTGACACTTCAAGAAACTGCGTTACGCTCCGCTCACGTTATGCGCTCACAATGAGAGCGAGTGAGAGGCACGCGTCCCTTCCACTCGGGCATGGTTAGCCCGCCTAAGAGCGAGAGAGACAGACATAAAAAGTGAAAGGCACGCGTCCCTTTGTAGTAAACGCTGTTTCATTGTACGCAAATGTATTGCAAGTTATTGTATGTATATTTGTATATAAATACGTATGCATGTGTAAAGGTAAAAATAAAATTTTGTTAATATGAAATTCAGTGCGAGATTCTTTGTATAAATTAATGTTTTAAATATAATTCTTTGTATAAATAAATGTTTTAAATTGTTACTATTATTTCATCCTTCTCCCTACTATACGAATGAATATTCACATTAAAATTATTTTACCACTCAAAGTCGTTGTCACGTAAAACTTTCGCCCGTATACCGACTTTACAGGCAACCAATTTTTCTTAGAACTCATCATTGTGGTGGTCTAGATAATGTCGTATTGTTTTTTTTAATCAATATTGTGATTTCTATTTGAATAAAGAACATCAATAAATTATTTCTGATATCTGTCTATTCTATTTTGTTTCAATATTTAATTAATTTATCAAAATAATTTATTTTGGTTGAACGACAAATGCGGTATGATTTTTTTTTGTCTACTGCGGAAGGTTAATGCTTTAACTAATCATTTAAAGTACTCAATTCAATTAACATCGTGCACTAATTGCAATCACAAAATGCAGCGTCTTAATAATAGCAATACAACGAACTTACCGCAACTTTCTAGCCATTTCTTCTTTAGAAAACCACTAACTAATTATTGGAACAGTCAGGTACTGCGATTTTAATAAATTCATGACAAATTAACAACTACACGGGGAAAGTTAGTTATTTAACTACCTACAGTAAACATTGTGATTGATTGCGAATTATAGACTATAAAGTATAATAAAGCCATGGAGCATGGACCGGAGACTTGGGTCTTGCATGCTATGGCATAAACAAACAAGCAGCGCCATCTCTCCGCCAGATAACCACAGAAATGTGACAGATTATACAATATTGCTATACTAAAATATATTATGATTTCATGGTAGGAATTGTTCTTTAATTAAAAACAGCATTAAAAAATTATTTGATCTTTGAATGACACAAAACTACACTTTAAAATATTACTGAGGCCCCTTCAAAAATATTAATATTAATAAGTTTCACTAAACCTAGGAATTGCTTAAGTCGGATGCTTAGTGATTTAGGTTATGCCTAGAAAAAAAACGTTTTACCAACTCTTATGTGCTGACTAACGACGATAGGTGCCATCTAAAATTTGTACACCGATTCGGCGGATCGTAAAGTTCTTCTACTTCTTCTTCTTTTGCTTTTTTTGGCTTTTATGTGTGCCAAATAAGCTTATTGTATTTCACCAATCATTATATAAACTTAGCACTAAACTTTTTATAAATCTTAGAATTCGAAAAAACGACGTTCGTAATAAAGTGTGGTCTTTGGTTAGTGTTTTAACTCAAAGATTTTTTTTAATATAAATCATATTAGGATATTTAGAGCTTAATTTTGTTAGATTAAACATACATTTCCATAATAAGAGAAAGGACGTCGTAAAGCTTATGGAGGTGTTCCGGACAGGAAAACAGAATATGAGCGACCGATCCTTCGTCAAGACCAAATTCACACATGGGTGGAGTGGTCCCTTATTCTCAATTTACTGAGATTTACTGGAATGCAGACATGGTCGATACGCAGCCGACTTATTGTGGACACCCAACGATTCATATTACGGAACATAAAGAACCATGGTTTGCGTGGTATATCTGTTTGAACTGATGAATAGAATTTGCCTTTAATATTCTTAAAGAGGAAAGGCGAAGTATCAAAAACTGACGGCCAACCTTCACTAGTTGGAGAGGCACTGAAGAATAAAAAGTCTTCCATTCAGTCCACACCGCATTCCAGGAATCTCGAAGGTGAGTATTTGCGAATGATCTTGGACTAAAGAACCCATCTCAATAGCAAGTATCGCACACACATCAACAGTCGCATTACCTTTTACACCCATGTGACCTGGTATCCAGGCCAAAATGACGGATAGGCCTTTTTGCTGGCAAGAGCCTTTCCTAAGAGACTTTCCTAATCTGAAAGATTATGGAGATAACAGCTTCGAAAGGGGTTTGCCTTAAGCGCTTGAACAAAACTTAAGGAGTCAGTCAATATTATAATAGATTGCTTAATGTTATGAGATTCTACAAAAAGGATGGCTTTAAGGCGTGCACTGTGTTTTTGACCAGGGTATGCTTAGAGAAGGAAGATGGCATAAAATTTAAAATTCCTCCCCTTTATGAGTTATACAAAAATTTTAGGGTATGCAAACAACAGCTTCAAGGATTGCTATAGTCTCCCCAGTAAATACCGAGGATTGTGATGGGCACTTGAATTTCAAGCTTATACTATATTTGAGAATCCAGCAAGCTGTCCCAACACAACCATCGTTAGACAACATGGACGCATCCGTGAATACAGATAGACAGTCTGACCAATTCTGATTTATGTTTTGATTGAATTCAGTGTTTGCCCCTACAGTTTGTTTATCAAGACCCAAATTCGTTATTATTGGAGTAAAAGTAGTAGTTAGTCCAGCAGAGCTGCTAGAAAAAAGTGGAAGTATGGGGAGGATTTAATTGGATGCGGAAGGCAGGAAAACTTGAAAAAGCTCTAAGGAAGTTCCTGGTTGAATCCTAGAACTTCAGACAGCTAATTAAGCCTGTCTAGCAATGGATCAGATGAGAGCTGCAAAACTTTACTGATTAAGCAATCACAAAGATATTGACTACGAAAAAGTATTGGAGCATCAGCACATTTGTGGGTGAGAATTTTATTGCTCCAAGTATTATTCTCAAAGATTTGAACTAAATTTTATTTAATTTTTTGAGAGCCTATTTGTTTATGGGGTCCTAATACAAATAGCCCCTCCGAATTTAATACGTTTTGCCGTATTTGTAATTTGAAAGGAACCAATTCAAGTTAGTGTGAATCTAGTACATTGGCACTCTAACCAAGTCTACAACATGTAGCAAATATTGCAAATAGTGAATACACTGGTAATCTCTACTGCTGTCAAACGTCACTTTTGTTTATTTATTTTATGGAAATGCGACGTTTGACTGCAGTGATTGCAAGATTTACGCCTGTCGCGAGCCTGTTGCGGATGAGTAATCACAGTCTACAAAATGTATCAAATAGTGCAAATAGTAAATACACATATTAATCTCACGTAAATTGAGATAAATATCATAATATGTTATTGTAAAAAATTATTTTGAGATTGAAATAATAAATGTAATTTATAAATTACCGGTTTTATTAATTACTATTTACCTGTGAGCGTTAGTTTTATAATATAGCTACGTAGTGTAGGTACTATTTTTATTATAATATAGTTGAGGCCAAGTTGAGGTATGTATATGGCAAGGCGAAGGCGAAGGTTGTCCCTATCGGGATACTAGATGGCATTCAATGCAGTTCCACGTAAATATAACTCGGAACAAGAACGACGCGACGGTACAAATTTACAGCCCCATCGGGACGCCATCTGTATCACTGTTCTCTGACCATAAACACCAACTACAGACACGCAACAAAGATGTCGCTAAGAGAAAGAGAAGGTGAAAAAATATTTTATGTACATTTTTTTAAATATAAATTTATATGATTACTGCGCGGTATATACTAACTTTAAAATTATAGTTGCAAGTATTATTATCTTGACTAAAATAAATTAACGAATACATTGTTAGCATTGTTATTAATATTTTTACCTAATCTTTTTTCAAGTATTGTTTTTTTTTTAATTCTTATCAATGCTGAATTATATAAATAAAAACAATACTATTTAAATATTTATAAAAAAAACATCCACTTCTTCGCTTGCGGGGGATTGCTTCGCTTTCTTCGCTTTTTGAATACCCGAGCGATCGGCGGTCAGGGCTTTAGAGTGAGAAACCTCCTCACAATACGCGCCGTTTCAAGGACTACTGCCTTCCGTATCCGACCCTTGATCCAACAGCCAAGTAAAAGTTTTTCATGATGTTGATCGAAGCTTGGGCGAAACCCGAGTTAACACGCAACAAGGTGATGCTGTGTGTGTGGTTTGATTGGAAGGGCATTATTCATTATGAGCTGTTTCCACCAGGCAGGACCATCGATTCTGAACTCTACTGCGAACAACTGATGAGATTAAAGCAAGAAGTTGAGAGAAAGCGGCCGGAATTAATCAACAGAAGGGGTGTGGTTTTTCATCATGATAACCCTAGACCTTACACATCTTTAGCCACTCAGTAAAAATTAAGAGAGTTTGGCTGGGAGGTGTTAATGCATCCGCCGTATAGTCCTGACCTTGCACCTTCAGATTTCGACCTGTTTGGGTCTCTTCAGACTTCTTCAGGCAGAGTCAAGTTAACATCACGTTAGGACTGCAAAAACTACTTGTCGCGGTTTTTTGATCAGAAGCCCCAAAATTTATATAGGAATGGGATTATGTTCCTATCTATAAGACGGCAAAAAGTTATCGAACAAAATGGTACCTACATACTCTAGTTAAATGTAAATAAACTATATTAAAAAACGTTTTGAATTTTCTTCAAAAATGCGAAGAAACTTTTATCCCAACCTACTATTTACTTACAGTATCTTTGATGTTTTTATGGGTCCTATTTTTGATAACCACTGACACATTTTCTTTCTATAGTAGTGCATCAAGGTAATAATAATTTGCTGCCCAAATCATTTTCGTTATCCACGGAAAGGTTCCGTATAATTGTTATTCATATGTGGGTTGCTTATTATGCATACCGCTTGAGAGTCCGCCATCATTCAAGTTTGTCAGCAGCATCAGCAATTTAGTATTCAAGCTCGTAGCGAACGATGATTTAATTTAAAATTTGTCCATCTTGTCGTCTTTGCGACTATTGATAAGATTATCGAAATCATATGTATATATATATATATATATATATACCTGCCAGACGCGCACTAAACTTTTGATGACGCAGTAGCAAGACTCGTATAGCAAGCACCCGAGCACACTGAACGAGTGTGACGAACGAACTTATCGTCCGTCCAACGTTATTAAAACTCTATTAAATTTAATAATGACCACTGACGAGTAAAATGTCACCAGCTTAATTTCGAGCGCTGCGACTTTTGCAGTCCAAAATACTACAGTATCTCATACTGCACACACCAGAAAACCTCATGTGGACAGTTTATTTACTTAAAACGAAATTCAATATCGCAGAAAAATTAAAAATTTGCGAATTATAAAACAACAGATTTTTCGAAGTTTTTAAACAGACCACGGAGATAAGGACAAAACTATAGTTGGCGTCTCTTTCGTTCTTATGCTTTATGTAATAAACTTTTGTTGTCTAGTAGCCGTCAACGGCATTTATAATCAATTTAAAATTATATTTAAAGCTCCTGTATCTGAGGCGAACACTTATCTTGTGGGAACAGACAGTGAAGACAGACACGGGTCCATTGACCACAAACGATAACGTACCATAAAGTCCATGCAAAAGTAAGTCCGTTCATCATAACTTGACTCACAAGTAACTCACTTTTCATTTATTACATGTTATTAGATATCTACATTTATTAGATACTAGCGGACATGCGCGACTTCGTCAGCGAATGAGTCGACTTAATAAAATAGTCTTATCTGGTCGCTGACTGTTTTATAGAACTTTTAAGAAACAACAATTCCGATATACGTTTGCCGCTATGGGTCGTAGCGTGATGTTATATAGCTATAATTGTTACTACCAATCCAAAAAAAAAAACGAAACAGCATTTTCTGAGATTAGCGCGTTTAACCAAACAAAATTTAAAAGCTTTATAATATTTCAATTACGCCAATCCAAAAAACCACGTCAACCTAAAACTCCGTTGCGCAGATATTGAAAGCCAAATGCGGAAAAAATAGCGATGCTATCCTGTAGGAGATAAAAAATAAGCCTTTGAGGCATCTCTGCCAAATTTTAGCCAAATCGGTTCATTCGTTGTGGCGTTAAAGCGTAACAAACATTCATCCATTTATCCATCCATACATACCTACATCCATCCGTCCATACATCTATTCTCAAACTTTAGCATTTATAATATTAGTAGGATGGTTGTCCCATATGCCTTGCGACTTGCTGTTATATGTAAAGAATTATGTCCATGATCTCCGATAACATTCATCAGATCTTCATTAAAATTAGACAATACTTGCTTGGTAGTAGTACCTACAATAGTACACACTGTCAAATAAAAAAAGAATTTTTAAAATCGGTGCAAATTTAACGGAGTAAAATTGATAAAAAATTTCATCCCTTTTTATCAGGATAAAAAGTATCCTATATGTTGACCCGGGATATCAGCTACAACTATACCGAATTTTATTTAAATCCGTTCAGTAGTTTTCACGTGATACCCGGACAGAGAGACAGAAAGACAGACAGACAAAAATTAAATAAAAATCTGTTTTGGACTCAGTATCAGGACAAAACCTCTCATTGGGTCTTGGGAGAGGACTTTAGTCCAGCAGTGGTATGTTATAGGCTATTGATGATGTTCCTAAACGGTGTATTAAGCTTAAGCATTTAAATGAAGTGAAAATAAATACAATTTAATAAACTCTAATTTTAGTTTATTTAAATCTCATCCACAACACCTAAATTGTGTAGGTATCGAGAAAAGAAACAAATGGCATCGTTTCTAGATCAGACTTCTATATTACTAGTATTTTATACAGTTATTACATCTGGACACATTCGCAATAATATAAATATGCAAAAATATTTTTTAAATTAAATAATAACTGTGAGGGACAAAGTTAATGTACTTTAAATACCGGTATTTATTAAATTTATGTTGAGAATATTAACCTTATAATATAAAACTGTGCATTGTAAACATATAGATATGTTTGAAAGATTTTAACTTGAAACCCACTATGGGTTCTACTTAAAATCTTTATAATATTTTATATATCTCACCATACAATATTCTAAAGTTCGGCCAATTTATACGCGGACTGAATGTAAGCAAACAAATGTCAGGTCGTGAACATTTTAGATGAGGTTAGGTTTGGTTATTTTAATTACTGCGGGTGACTAAAATGTTGTTTACCAGACAGACATTTGTTTGTTTACATTCCGTCTGCGGATAAATTGACCGCACATTAGTGTAACTGAACTCTAACAATTTATGCACGTTTAATCTTACTGTGAGCTAAGGAATTTTATTCGAAATAAACGTTATTATAATTATTTTTATGAAACGTACGCCACGATAGCTCTAAGATGGCACATTTTCGACTTACGTAGATACTCGATACCATGACACTTAGTATTTGAGTGTGAGAATAACAAACATTCATTAATTCACCCATACATCCTCATTTTCGCGTTTATATTAACAGGAGGAAGTAGGATATTTATTTTAGCCTATGTTTTATTATGGTTTGTAAAATATTATTAATTATTAGAATCCGCAAGTGAAAGAACAACAATACGCACTGCGATACATCCTTATAATAACTCACGTCCAGAATATTTTGTATTTTTTTTTACTACTAGATAGCCCTCGACTACAATCTCACCTAGTGGTAAATAAAAAAATAAATAATAAATAAGTAAGTAAGTAAGTGATGATGCAGTCTAAGACGGTAGCGTGCTAACCTGTTAGGGAGTATGATAGTCATACCCCTAATCTGGTTCTCCGTGACATCGCACCGGAACACTTAATCACTAAGCGGCACGTCTTTGTCGGTTACAAAGTGGTAACTCCCACCAGACCAGACCAGAGCAAATTCGGACCAGCGGAAACCGAACCAGGGACCTCCCACTTAAATTCACAGTGCTCATCGTTGCGCCAGGAAGGTCGTAAAAAAATATGATAATATACATAAACTTGCAGTGCAGTAGCATATTTAATTCGAAAACATGAATCTTAATATTATGTTTAAGAATAAATTAAGTGAAATGCTTCTCGAAAAATGTTATTATGATGTAAAAGAATATTTATTATAAACTAAATAATTTTAAATATAAATTATGGATCATTATTTCGATTTGGTTATTTATTTACTGTCATTTTTAATTTTATCATGTGTTTGTAGTGTTTATTTTAATTTAATTTGACATTTAATTAAGGTTTATCTTAATATCCAATGAACCAAATTTGCACACTATTAATTTAGTAGAATGTTATGCTCTCTAAAAAAACTATATTGTTTACCAACATCTTTATATTGTACAAACGTTCTTGCAAATAAATGATTATGATTATGATTATTATTATCAGCTAATCAATGTAAACTTATTTCAAACAGAAAACTGCTCACATTAGAGTAGGAACGACGTGCACGTTACTATCATAACGCTCTCTGCTTAAATCGATGTGCTAACACAAATCGTGTGCCTGTAGTAAGAGTCTATTGAATACATATTTGGCCCCCGTGTTGCTATCGTGTTGGAGCGAGACAGCTACTGCTTGAATGAAACTGGTATGTAAAAAAACATCCTGAGATGCACTCTCTAAAGTTGAATGGAATTCAGCACGTATCTACGTATGATGTCTAAAGTTTTATGTAGACACTATGTGCGTCGAACATAAAGATAAACTCACACTATGATGCGATTGAAGTATGAAGTCGGTGAGGTCTGTGGCACGGGGTAACTATTTTGTTGCAGATACTGCCGAGGGAATTTTATCACGCAATGCTTAGTTAGGTTTTTGTAAAATAACTTAATCTTCAGAATAATGAAAAAGCGACGTGAAGTCGCTAAAGTCTAAAGTCAGTAAAGATACAATTAAATATTAAACATTGAAATTGGAGATGATTTAACAAATAATAAAAACCGGCCAAGTGCAGCCGGGCCTCGCGCATCACACACTGTCCTAATATCAATAAAAATGGCAAAACAGAACATGTCGGTTTTAAGTAAATATTTGTAGTTTTTGTTATTTTTAAAGTGGATATATATATCAAAATGTTCTGTGTTGCCGATGTCAATATCGAGCAAAAAAACAGCGTTTTTTGTTTGGGATCCCGTTGAATATTTATTTTATACTCTTTTTTGGTATTTGTTGTAGCCGCAAAAGAAAATACATCATCTGTAAAAATTTCAACTATTTTTCACAGTTCATGATGTACCTATAGTACCTATATATAGCCTGGTAACAGACGGACAGACAGACGGATGGACAGTGGAGTCTTAGTCTCAGTGTCCTGTTTTAGCCTTTTAGCTACTTTTATGTAAAATAGAATACCTACCTAATTGATTTTCTAAGTCATTTATCCTTGAATTAATAAATGATGAGTACAGTTGATTTCTAAAAAAGTATGCAAGTTACAGTCATGTTCTTATGTATACAGGTCTTTGTCAGCTTTTAATATTTAAAAACCCTTTTTTTTCCTAAGTATATAGACAAGTGCTTGACTGCAATCACACCTGATGGTAAGTGATGATGCAGCCTAAGATGAAGCGCGCTTGCCTAGAAGATGCCTATTCACTCTTGATTTGAAGGTACCCAAATTATAGGTATCGGGGAAGACGGAAGATGGGAGGGCATTCAGACCCTACAGTAAACTTTATATAAAAACGGGAACGAACAAGAAAACAATTCCATTAGTCTTAAATTCTGGAAAAACTTTGCGATAATTAGAAATACCTAGTTTCAGAATCGACCCGGAGTTGGTACTAATTTAGAAATCTAGACCAGCTCAAATCTTTCGGTTAATGGGTCCCGACTCTGACAATATCATGTTCTGCGTTACATGTTATGAGGTATTTTATTTTCTTTGTGTAAAGATTCTGAACTATTTCAATGGCGTACCTACGTAATTATTAAACGGTACTTAATATACCTTATTCTAGATTGTGTGTTTTAATTTTTATTTAAAGTTATATTTTAAATAAACTGACCTGCGCAGCTTCGCCTGCACCAAATCAGTTATTATCAAAATTCAAAAACTGATGATTCAACCTTTCCAGTGCAAAAATATTTAATGAATTTTGTTCACTTTTGACGGAGTTATGGTGTGAAATCGTTTAAAGTGTGACCAAGTGAACTGCAATAAATAGCACTCCAATTCTCCAAAGATTTTGAATTTTGAAAAATATTTTATTATATTAAATTTGACCTGCTGCAGTTTTATTATAATAGTACAGATAAGCTTCTCGCGAACTTTAGGCCCTAGACATATATTTGTCATAAAAAAGTCTTGAATTTCACATAAATATTATGTTCGTACTCAGAAAATTACCAATGTAAGAAAATTCGTAGCCCGCTGATTTTTTTGCCAGACTCTCCGTGTGTTATTAGTATTTCCTGTGTAGTGTATTCAATGTTTATTTATCAGTTCATAATTTAGCGGCGTAATTCGATGCGGGACTTGTTAGTGTTTGTGATTAATGAAATCGGTTGGTTATCTTTAGAAAAACTCTTTGTTCTTATTTAAAAAAAAGAACCTGTATAACTTGCAGCGAGGACGAGACCGATCACAACGCGAGTGCGATATTGTACCGTAAAAAACACGTGTGTTTAATTTAGCCTGAAAGAACCGATTCACGTTACAAGCGCGGTGAAAATTATGTTATGAGTTGGCTTTACGTAATTAGTTGGCAGGGCAGAGGTATAAGGTAGTTTGAATTCTACAATTACTGGCCCATTCAAGCGTGTTCCGTAATTAGCTCTATTGCCAGGCGTTATCTTTGAAGGCCAGGTGACTCGTGAACTAATTCCATTCTTTAAGCGTGACTTTTGTAGTGAGGGTTCCATGCCATATTTTTATCGAACACAAGCGTACCCAGCCCGCTTCGCCGGGCTAGATTTTGCTTATTTTATTTAAACAATAAACTTAAATCATTAAATTTTTAATTTAAGTCTCATAATATATTAAATCATTTATTTCTCTCCGTATTCATTCTCTTCTATTCTCTTCTCGAGCTGGTGAAGATCATTATCTACACCCATGTACACCCAACAATAGAATATCATTATAGTAAATAAACGTAGTAATAAACGTAATATAAACAGTTCAGTTCAAAGATAGGAGTGCTCCGATCGTCACCAAACTTTACAGGATTACTCGCCAGGTCTCATTGAAGTTAAGTTAACTTAAGTTTCATTGAAATCGGTCCAGCAGTTTCGGAGCCTATACGGAACATTCCCACCCACTTTTTCTTTTATATATATAGATAGATGATACGTTAGCACGAAACTTAGATATAATCGGTACTTCTTATGTAAATTGTGTTACAATATAGGTCCGATGTCGTGTGATGCCGGCAGATCAGAATACAGTAGTCACCACCCGTCCTCTCCCCGGGTGTTGTACTAGGCAAGTAAGGGCATATAACGCAGCGTCGTCGACGCTGCAAATATTGGTATAGGTATCATCTTGAGTGGATTTGAATTCTTCTATTCTTTAAATGGTGACTGTCTTAAGCTTTATTTCACAGGTTTGGGTTCCCGGGTTCGATCCCTGGCAGGGGCTATTTGGGAATTTATAAGTTCTGAATTTCCACTGGTCTATGGTTGGACACTTCCGCTGTTGCTAGATACCACCCTACCGACAAAGACGTGCTGCTAAGCGATTTAGCTTTCCGGCACGATGTCGCGTGGAAACTGAATGGGTTTATTATAACTGCTAATACGATCTTACGCTGCATCCCAGTAGGTGAGGGCTAGCTTACAAAAATGTTTATCTTTTTTATCGGTTATCGCCAAATCCCGTTATAACATCGATTGTATCGAGCCACATGCACGTGGACGTCAGAAGACGGCACTGGACGGTAGTGTTAAATCGACGGATCGCTGCGATGCAATTATTGGATAGAAGCAGGCGTTAATTTGCGGAAATCCAGGATATGTTACGAAAATTAAGCTTAATTTGCTATACTCCGCGAAAGGCAGGAGAATTTGTATGTCATTTATAATTTCTTCAATCCTTATACTCCATACCAAACAGATCTTTGTCAATGTACCCACTACGCACGTTTCGCTCCGAAACGAGAGCATCTTCATGAGATGTTGACTTTACAGTGAATAATTGTTAAGAACATTTTAAATATGGCACCGGAGCGTCGGTTAGTTACGAGACTGGTGTCCAAACTAACAACTTACACCAGCGTAGTCACTTGTACATTTAGAGATTCCCGGATTCATCTATTGTATTGCGAGTGGTTTCCTCGCCAATTTTAATACTAATTGAGTTATATCTGCAAGCAGCGTAATATGCTTGGTAAGTTCTTGCGCCTACATTGAATGAAAAGGGCCCCAATCAGACCGCCTGTTATTTTCCTACCTTTTTTTTTATTTATACAGAAGGGGAAATCGTCATGGGCGCCAGTGGAGCAAAGTGATGTCGGACTTTTTAAAACCCTGTCAGCCTGCCGATGACAGTGCTCCCGCCTATCGGCTTAAACCATCGCAACATTTTCGATAATATTCATTGTCTCGTCTTTGCGCTCCTTTCTTATGTCTTTTTTCCCGTGTTACTTACATGTATTGTCACTACAATATATGTGTATCTATTAAATAGATACACATACATTAGCTCCCTACTACGCAGATAAGAGTGCAAGCGCACGTCCAATCCGTACCTTTTCCGTCACAAGACTACTCGATTGACAGCTGCTCTCTCTGTTCGTGTACGTGAGACAATGTATGTGTATCTATTTAATAGATATACTTAACTTTTTTTTCGTCTTCAGCATCTTATACACCAAGCTGGCAACAAGTTGTTTCCTAGCTAATGGGTGCTATGGGGATACGAACACCTGGGGACACTGACTTCTATAATAACAACAATGAACGTGCAGACTTTATACACTTATAAAGGACATACGTACATCTCTGGAAATAATAATATAGTGGTTAAGGTATTACAATTTTAGTCCCCTGGACACTCGTATTAAATACGGCTTTTCATTTAAGCGCCGAAATGGCGTCAAGTGGTAATAATAGATCTCAAAGACTCAAGACTGAGAAACTGAGTTAGATATCCGTGTCAGGTCAGAAATATTATAATGCGTTTTTTCTGTATAAGAAATCAGCAGGTATTAGAAGCCCTAAGTAAATTAGCGCTGTCAATCCGATGCCTCGTTAATCAGTGCCTTCGGTCCCGATTATTCACTTGCCACACTTGAAAACCCTCTGTCCTATGTAAGAGAAAGTTTAAGCCCAGAAGTGGGATATTGATAGGATGATATTGAGATGATGATTATAACATTTCCAGTTGGTAGGTACATTATGAATAGTATAAATTTTTTAACATATAGAGTCCGCATTCAGCTATTATTGCATGCAGTGCATTGTGTCCAAAAACAGTGAAAACCTTTTGCGCACGTCTCACTTTACACCCGCAGAATTTTGCTAGCTCAAAAACTTTTCCCCATTATACCACTTTATGGTAAACGTTTAGAACATTAGATGAAACAATATTACTGTCAACTGCTAAAGGGCGTTATGTGACTAACCGTTTGTTAGATAAACACTACTAGTGGAGTGATATTAGTCGTGTACACGGTTTCAGTACGTTCTTAATTCTGTGATAAACAGTGTACATAACTTTATTTCCTTAGCCTGTAGTGAAATAAAAATATATTGTTTGTAACACGAATCCACTAAAGGCGCCCTGGAAACAAATTTAAACTTTACTCAACTTTATTGCATAACCAAGCAATGTTTTATAGCTGCCAGTCGAGTGTCGACGACGCGGTATGAGTGAGGCCAAAAGAAAGAAAACAGCTTTAAAATATTACTAGCTGTTGCTTGTTATCCACGGCTTTTGTCCACGTTTGTTTTGGTTTTTAAAATCCCGCGATTATTGTTGTTTTCCTAGCCTTCCTTAGAGGCCTATCTTTAGAATTGATAGCCTAGTTGTTCGGAGTTCGGCTTCACTTTAGAGGCCGAGTTCACGCACCTCTTACTTTTCTAATTATGTTAATACTAAAATTCTTTACTAGATATTAAAATATGACATGAACATTGTTTTTTAACGGTGAAGGTTTCCGGAAATTATATCGTTATGAAATGCATGACTGAGAGTTCTAATCATGATCTTAAAGGCGCGTGAAGTCCTCCAATCCGCACTGGGCCAGCGTGGTGGGCCTTTTAATAGTGGGAGGGGACCCGTGCCCTGCCGTGGGCTGGTAATGGGATGATATAATAATAATGATGATGATATTTTGGAAGCTTGCTTATCTGCATGTAAAATTTATCGAGATAGGTTTAGCTTTAAAGCTGTTGATAAATAACAAAGGCATTTTTAATTAATTATTCGGCTACTTTTCCCTGCAAAGGACGAACCTAGGGCGATTCCAAACGTATGCTAAAATTTGAATTGTTGGTATCGGAACAGAGCAACTGGTGAGTTTCGTTTCAGCTTCCTTTCAACTGCCTTTAAAACTGGTGGTAGACTACCAACAAAATGAGTTGATGTGTTAAAATAATATTAGCTTATAGCCTAATATTATGTTGGAATATATTTATTGGAATCCATGAATTGGAATTAAATATCTTTTTATTATTTAAACTAATTAAAAAAAATCTTAAAAATGTTCTGTCTTGGACGTCCGTTTGTCTGTATGTGCGGAACCCGTATCTTGTGGTAACGATAACGAGCGAAATACTTCACTTATCGAGTTGGTTTTTTTTATAGGCTTCAGTATTTTAAGGGAATAGAAGCCTATTACTTTTCACGGTATAATTAGATGTAGTTTAATTATTATTTACAAATAAACTCAATTTTATTGTAATGAATGAGATTATGAGGCGTGCACTTTTGGATTTTATAAAAACTGCATCGAAGTCCGTTAAGAAATTTTAAACATCTAAGCATATATGTAGAGACAGACAGACAGCGTGAAGCAACTTTGTTTTTTACTATATAGTTACGAGACAGAAGTAATAACTTTGAATTTGGATTTTGAGTTTTGTTTTTTTTAATCTTTACAGCTCTAAATGAAAGTGTAATTGAAAATAACTTAACTGGAGCCAGCTATTGTTACACTGTTATTAATACGCAATTTGTGGACAGAATCGATATTGGCTCTATCTAACAGGCGTAAGATGCCCTCTACAGTCGCTTGATATTCTACAATGGATTATCCGTAATTCCGTATTGCCTTGACCACGATGTAATTAGTGCTATTTGGTCAACCACTTGCTATACCTTATGAGTAACTATGAATAGGAGAATGAAGGTAAATAGATAAAAGTTATACGATACCGTAAAATGATGTGTTATTTTGAAGTATACTACGCATACTTGCATTATCTAAGTGTACAACTACAAGATGCAAGAATGCAATCTCGCTTGGCGTTAAGTGATGATGCAGTCAAGATGGTGGCGGGCTAACCTGTTACGAAAAAAGCATAGCAGTTATATTAAAAGCATATCCCAAATCAGTTTCTACGCGACATACCGGAACGCTAAATCGGTTAGAGGCATGTCTTTGTCGGTTGGGTTGTAGCTATCCACGACCGAAGCCTTCCAGACAATCTTATATTTAGGCGTATTAATAAACTGTTATTGAGCTAAGAATATGATCTCAAGTATCACCCAATCTATGTACAAGACCGAACTAGAGGAACTCATTCCTATCAATAGTTTAAAGTTAAAAGTTAAAAGTTGAGTAGCTACTTAACCTTCTACCCGCGGCAATGTGATGATAGCCTAGTGATTAGAGCTTCGGCCGCCCTTTCCGGGATCCGTGTTCGATCTCCGGCACGCACCTCTGACTTTGCGGAGTTATGTGCGTTTTTAAACCGAGCATTTAAAATATCATATTTTGCTTTAACGACGAAGGAATACATCGTGAGGAAGAGTTATCTTTTATGTTCTCAGAGGTTTGAATGGGTTAGGTTAGAAATGGGTGGATTGGTCCAGACAGCTGTCGTACTTTAAAGTTCATTGCATAAACGCATTATATGTTACTAAATTGTTATCATAATATTTTTTTTATGCCTATTTCTAAAAATTTGTAATTATTATATATATATATATATATATATATATAACTATAAGATCTAGATATCCCCGTCTCTTTCCATTGAACAATATGAGTGCTTTAAAATCATAAGTGAATAGGCATATCCTAGGTAAGCCCGTTCCACCTTAAGCTACTAAGCTAAGCTACGTGATCACTTACCATCAGGTGTGATTGCAGCCTAGCTCTACTCTATTTTACGTCTACTTAGAAAGGGTCCTCTGGTTAATATGTTCAACTACAAATCACAAAGATCTGGAAAAAATATCCAAATTGTTAGGTACCTATTTTCCGTCAAGAAGTTACTAGTACCAGCCCAGATTGAAGCTAATTTGTGATATGATAATAACGATATATCTCGCCAACCCGCACTGGAATGGCGTGGTGAGTCTAAGCTAAATCCTATCTGTAATCTGCTATGTGAGAGCCTCCGCTCTCATAGCAGCTCCCTGTTCCCATAAGGACATACAGATTGAAGATGACTATGATAAAAAGCTCTTTAAATACAATCGTTTTTCTCGTCCCACGACTCACAGTTCTCGGAATATATCTGTCGAAGTGAAGTTAAATACAGTTGAAAATGTTGATAAAATAATATGATGAAAAGAAGTCTACCTATTGGACTTTTATGATTTACTTACATAAATGCGGAATGAAAATTGCTGTACATTCAGGTTGAAATTATTAATTGTAGGTCTTCCTCGATGCTTTCCAAGATAAATGCTTTATTTTTTCTCTATTTTTATTATATTGAGGACCTGTTTAACCACCTTCTGAGAAGTGTTAGATAGCTTATTCTCATAGTTTGTCTTTGCATACAGTAAGCTGTAAGCAAGTGACTATTACGTTAAGGCTATCCAATACTTGTCAAAAGATAGTGAAACATTTAAATTAATATTTTGCGTTGACGTAATACCGTAAGGGGTATATCAGTCACAGATATAAACCACTAATGCACTTGTAGACTCTAATAGGATTATCTACACTGCAACATGTTGGAACGCTTTAAATCGATTGGGGAAACCGTTTGCCTTGTTTAATTTAATTGAGCCAACATCGAAGACATCTGGAGGAAGATTTTAGACCAGACAAAGAACTACTTTTTGCATACAATGCTAGATTTTTTTTTAATTACATTTCCAGCCTGTGGGACTATGATGCGCGCGACGAGAAAATTATGTCCACCTACTTTCTCATCTAGTCTCATTGAAACAGGACGAAAAAAAATCTCGAGTTTAAATCTAAACTACTATATAATAATAGTGTCAATCCAATGGGATCCCTTGATGTGTCAACAAATAGGATAGGTGAATACGAGTTCTTATATATTATAGTGCAACGGAAAATCATTACTTTCCTTCTAGCGTCGTCGGGAAAACTAATAGAATGCAACTGTAGCTCTACATTCCTATACAATATCGAGAGTGGGTATAGGTTACAAGCTTTTGGCTGTAATCAATTATGATCTATGCAGAATAGGACTTTACATTTTAATATTCATTAGCTACTACCAATAAAAACAAATGCGTTCGTTTGCGGTTATCTAACTTATGGACAAAAAATAATTAATAACAAAGTATTGTTTTTATTTAAACTGTTAGGCCTTGCAGTAGTTAAATTAAGAAGGATTTAAGTATATGACCATTTTTCTCTCAACCATCAATATTCGCTGACGGTTATTGTATCTCTTGCTAGTCTCTTGCACAGCCCCGCGCGTTTCTGGCGTCAAATCTGTTGAATGTTAGTAATGAGTGAGGTTTTGTTGAAGCCAGTGGCGGATCCGCGTGGTGGCTTCGGCTAATCGGTGACGATGGAGTTGAGCCGCGATGAGGCGGTCGCTTCTAGGCCCGATCGATAGGCGGGCGCGGCGCTGCAGTCGCTCTTGGTTTGGTAAAGGCACGCTTGCCGCTAGCCTTCCGACTCGTCGCCACTCAGACGATCGCTTACGCTGCGAATACACGCGACGATGCGCGGTGACCGCGCCGCTCGTGACACGCGACACAACAAGGACTATGAAAACTTAAAGTCGTCGCTCAAAAAAGGAGCGAAGACTAAAAAGCATAGGGTCGTCTTTGATGAGAGCGCAAATGAATTTTTTGAGGCCGATTATATTATTGTTGTTCGCGATGAATGCGGGTACTCCGACGAGGGAGAGACCGAGGAGTGCTCAGGATGCGGAGCCTGCGAGCGGTTCCAGGAGCCGGAATCGGGCGCGCTCAGCCCTCCGGAGGGCTATAAGGATTTAGGGCTTTTCAATCGGGATGGGACTTTAAGAGAGCAAGCATGGTGGGATGCTGGGGACGTAATGCTGGTGGGAGAGAGATCGGGCACCGTTTTCACACCGCAGCACCTGCAACTGCTGCGTCGGCTGCAGAGGGAGAGGATGTTGCGGTCACCTGTGTGTTCGGATTGCGACGCGCACCCCACGATTCACCAACCGCACGGTGAGTCACCAATGTCCTTGCCAAGGACGGAAGTCATCTGGTCGGCCTTGCTCTCATTTACGTATCAAATGTCTCATTCATTATGATTGTTTTAGATACCGAGCCGCGAGTCACAGTCTGCAAGATTTTTACAATTTATTTCAGTAGCTGATAAATACGTGTACTGACGATTTGAATTTTTTGCTCAGCAAAACCTCTCGGTTTCCGTTTTGAAGTTATTTGTTTTATTTTTATTGAAATAAAACTAAATAACATTTAAGAAACGGAAATTAAACATATAATTCAATATATCAGCTGCTGTTGCGATTGTATAATATTTCCTTTGCGAAATTATTAAATATTTTACCAGTTAACAGTAGATGCGCTAAAGCGAATACCAGCAATGCGTAAATTCAACGATGAATAAGGTCGTTTTAATTGATCTAAATAACTAACAGTTCCAAAAATACTCGTGAATTACGTAAAAAGGCGCCATGTTTCTAAAATCTCACAACCAATAAAGATTAACAAGATCTTATTCCCAGACATCAATATTTTGAAACCTCGATAAAGTCGTACCTACCTATAAAAGCAAATTAATAATAATGATTTTAAAGTTTATTCAAAATTCTCATCTTCTCTAGCCACAAATAAAAATACAGAAAAAAAAATCTTTGTTTCATAAATAAGTAACGATATAAAACGTGTTGAAAAAGCAGCGAACAACTTAACGCAATCATTTGCAAAATCCATAATATTGTGTAATGCAACAAAATACTTAGGCCTCAGTTTGCTTTGCAAATAAAAATTTAAGCGAGGGTTCCCAAAAGACGAATTGTACTATAGGTACACAACTTGTAAATGTGCTACCTAGGTACGCAAAAAGTACGCAGTCACCTCTTTACATCTCAGTCAGCTTAGACTAGGTCATATTGTCTCGCACCATTTCATTCCATCGCACACTTGGCGTACACATAAAAAAATACTAACATTGTCGGAGGAAATAATTAAACTTGAAATTGGTGAAACCTATGTAACGCGATTAAGCTTCTATGATAATCATCGCTACGTATTAATATCATTTAACAAAAAAAAAAGACAAGAGTATTAAGGAAAACATTCAAAGAACGATATTAAAGTACTTAACGAAAATTCATAAAAGCCGTATTGCCTACCCATTTCGAGTGGATGTGTAATTAAATACTCGTAAGTTTAAATAAAAATGGTAAATCGGTATCATAAGTATCTTTCCCTCGTTCTTATACAAAACGGTGTTCTTATACAGTGTGCGGAAAATGAAATGTATTCTCCCTTCTTCGTGATAACCTACAGTGTTGATATTTTCTTTAAAAATCACATTTAACAATGGTTTGACTCGCGAAATATATGTTAAGCGTTATCATGATAAAATATATTTTCATATAATAACATGTGATATGAATATAATTCTGTACTAATTTGACTTGTGGGTGGCTTCGGTCCAGGCTAGTTTGACCGGCAAAGACGTGCCGCCAAGCAATTGGCGGTTAAGCGTTCCGGTTCGATGTCGCATAGAAACAGATTAGTTCAAAATTTTTAATATAGCTGCCATAACATAACAGGTTAGCCCACTACTATGTAAGACTGCGTCATCACTTTCTACGAGGTGAGATTGCAGACAAGGGCTAACTTGTGGTAAAAAAATAATAATAATACAAAGCATATTCCTGTTGTTAAACATTGTATTCTCTGGTTATTTATTTTGCATTTCCCTAAATTACAATTATTTGCGACTCGGTTTTTTTCATTACCAAAATAGGCTTTGTTATATAAATAATGCACCTGTGTAAAACTACCTTAAAGATAGTAAAAGCCGTATCAAAATCTATATTGTAGTTTAGGAGAAAGAAACTTTGGTTTTCACGTTCTAAATATTCGTAATAAGTAGATATCATTGTAAACTACATCTCTATAAGATTCGCCATATTTTGTTCACTTTCAAAACAATCGACAAAACTAAAGAGTACAAATAAACTAACAAATCAAAACAACCACGATATTTCATCCTTCAAAGTACTTGACCATAGGCGAAAACTTAATATTACTCGTATATAGTACCTACCTAAAATAATACTCTTATTTTATTTATATACATAAACAATACTCCCTTAACTACTTTTTGGGTAGTTATGCCTACAATATCTTTCATATTGGATTTGAGATGATGAGATATATCCTATGATACGCAAAAAGCTAAGAGAAAGCCAGGGAAACCGCTTTTATCAAAATCAAACGACTACTGTGAGAAACAGGAATGAATAAATAATAAAAAGCGTAAATAAACAAAAAGAATAAACATTTTATGAAAAAGTTTCCCTACATACTGTTAGTACAATAATCCCCTAATTATTTGTATATTTACTATAATACTTAACTTTACTTTAAGATTGCCTGCTTAACTGTAACATTGACAGGTCTTATTGCTGGACGATAAACAAACTCCGCTGAATGGGCAAAAAAATAATGCTGCGATTCAAATATCCCAGAATTTATTTTAGAAATAAGAAACTAACATCTGACAACCGTCTATTATTTCTATTTTCTAAAGACGATATTCTCTAAGGCTTAGATAGGTGGACTTTGAAATAAAATTATTGCTATAACACAACGCTTTTGATTTCCACAATGGTTACCTTTGCCAAAAACAAATACTGAAAGAGTTATAAAGACGTAATAACGATAACTATTTGCTACTGTAAAAATGATATAAATACTCAAAATACTATTAAACTGACTAAGATAGAACCTTAAAACTGATACAATAGTATTAGTATTAATACATGCATGCATACATGCTTGTGATTCTTTTACTTGAAGAGTTATTCGTGACTATTTAGAATGAAAGGTTTTTGAAACTATTTACACATAAAATAAAGACAGGTAGGTATCTTAAACTACTAAGTTTCACATGCAAAGGCGGTCTTTTCGTTAAAGCGATCTGTCGAGACATCATTAGTTTTAGAAGATGAGACATTTTAACCTACCATAAAATCGTCCATGTAGTTCTATTAGTTAGCCTCTGATATTGCTTTCCTTTATATTCTTTTTGGTGAATTACTGGTAACAAGAATAACAAATTAGGGTCATCGCTCACTCCGGACAGAGCCACTTAGAGCTGGTACTGGAACTCATTGGTTGGAGTAGTTGATGGTGAAGTTCACAGCCGTGATGCTCAGGCTTTGACGTTGTGCTTTGTTTATGGTAAATCAAAAGCTCGCATAAAACCGTACGACCTTCAAATGAATTTAAACCTAGCAATTGTTTGGTTTGACCGGTAACAAAGAACGTGTTAAACGGATTTACCATGCCGCATCGCGCCAAGCTTTATAACATTCGGTAGCACAACTAAAAGTCAGGTGCCGTAACATAACTAACGGGTCCCAGTTTCCAAAAAGCAGTCATTACTCAAATTCAAAAGCGTGAAGGGCATGTGAATCTATAAAGCAAAATCTCAAGGACAACTGAAAACCCTCGAAATGTAACAGGAAATTCTAGGATGGAGAATCTTAGGATGTAACTACAACGCGTCTCTTCAAGACTTATTACATTTGGCTGAAGTATTCTCTAGAAGACGGTTGCCGCTTACTAACTAACAGGGTCCAGTTTTCAAAAAGCAGAACTAATGCATCTATTTCTTAAATTTAAAAGCGTTACGGGTGTGATTTTTTTGTCTGGATTCTGCAACTATTTAGGATTAGTTACCGATTGCAGACAAAACTAAATTTTATTTTGCCCCACATACACGTGTTACTGTTAGGCCGTCGACTGCAGAAGCTTGTGCATTCGCGTGGTAAACGTAGCTCTCTCACAGAGAGCCTTCTTTTGATTTTTCTTTTGTTAAAATTCATCGTAACGTGATGAGTTCCCAAGCGTATTGGTAATAGTTCCACATCTCCAAACAAACGCTTACACGTATTTTAAATAGTTCTCTGTATGTGACGCCATTTATATATCATGATAATTTGATCAGTTCAACAGAAAAATAAATTGTTTTTGCCTTTATATCAATAATAGAGCAGCTATGGAGCTTCACCCGCGTTAATTATGGTTTGTATCGTGTGAATGTGTACCTTACCTACCTGTATACCTTATCCAATGACCTTCCTCGATAAACGGAATGTCTAATGTCTTCGGAAATGCAAACGAACAAGCTTTACTTGCTTATATTAAGTTAGTTAACTGTTTAATTCAATAATTATTATATACGTAGCATTACGTCCAATTAATGTTATTGTATAATTTATAATCATCATCATCATCATCATCACCTTCGTCGTCATCATCATCAACCTATTACCGGCCTAGATGTGCTTGCCGGGGATCGAACTCGGTCCCCCCGATAGAGAAGCCGAAGCCTTACCCGCTATGCTATTACCGCTTATAATTTATGTACCATATATAATTGATAAACAAACATTATCACTTATTTAATAAGAGTCATTCTATATGCTTTGTCAACGAAAATAACTTGAGGAATGCAAAATAGTATTTTTAAATAACGTAGAGTTTTAGTTCTTTACAGTTATCAATGGAACCGCCCATTGATGCCTATAAATAGAACCTTACGTTCTACGATCTACGCGGCGAATGTAGTAAGTAGGTGACTACTATAAATACGAGGTAAACAAGTCAAATCGAGGTAAAATTGTTATTTGTATAACATCATACTTCTTCTGATCTAATACCTTATTACCTGGTGAAGTTAGGTTTGTTCATGACCAAATTATTACCAGTAGATATGTGCAATTTTTGACGTGACAACGTCTTATAATTCGATGGAGCCGACTGCACGCACGTAAAAACATGACGTATGCGGCGTTACCTCGCTCTGAGGCGTTCCATTCAAGGCTTGAAGTTCAAGCGAGAGCGCGGAACGAGCGACAAAGAGGCACAGTTGGCCTCCTCGACATCCATCTCTCTCTTTCCTACTTGAGTGAGCGATGCGTCCGCGTGGACAGCTTCTATACAATAATACATTTACATATTTTCGGCAAGGATGAAGTGCAGTGAAAAGTGAATGTGGTGTCAATTGTTTATAGCAACAATAATATCTATCAAACAAATAAAACTAAAATTTTCTTTTGAAAAATGCAACCATTCCATCAGTATTTTCTTACGACGTTGTCACGTTCAACTATCGTCAGTAAGCCGACTTTACAGACAACCAATTTGTTTTTTTTTTAATAATGATTGTTAATGGAAAACCATTGCCTTTATCAAAGCAACACTTCGCAAAGCATGCAAGAATATGTCCTACAAAGTGCCACCCTGTCCCCATCAACCTGAGGCGTCATGTGCCTGTAATACTATCGGCAACAAAGCCATTCAGACTGAAACACAGTAATGCTGCTTGGTAGTAGAAATAAGCGTTACTTCAACGATACCTATCACAAAAAGCTCTATGTACTACTCAAAGCTTACTGAATAAGAGTAAGAAAAAGGAATAAAACGAGAAAAAGAATTTAGTAAGGTAGTATTTTCATAACGAATGTTTTAGTTTTTTTACTGATTTTTTTCTACGGATCTAGGATTTGCATAGAATTACTAACAGCAGCCAGTGCTGGTAAACATCAAATTGTATAATAAAATAAACTAGCAGTTATGACGAACTGTGTAAACGAGATTAAAAATCGAGTTTAATATTCGCAGCATTTTGATGTTGCTGTATGATATAGCATTACAAAATCGTGACATAATTGTGCCCAAATTGTGATATAATCGCCCTACAGTAGATCCATACAAAGATCCGTTTCGTGAGACAGATTTTCTTCCTAAAACTTTAAACGCTTTTCATTTATTAACAAACCGGCTGATGCCCTCGTTCTTCCTTGCGCGTATGCTACGGTTTTTTTCCAAATAAAAGGCGTAAAGGAAGGACAAACAAACAAAAACACTTTCGCATTTTTAATATTAAAAGCAAGGATAATTTACATATTTATTTATTTATAATATTTATTTACATTTGCCTTTTGATCAATATACATGTCCATTCATTTCATACTTGTATTGATCCGTTGGTTAGTGAGACAGTGTTTTCTCACACTTCAAGTGACAGCACCTTTTAAGGGCCAGAGAATGAAAAAACACTGCATAACATCATATTATGCTACGGTGTAGCAGTTATCTTAAAACTTTTTCATTGAAACATTTTTTTTTTGGTCAAATAATTCTCAGCCGTTTTTCAAAAAACACCAAAAGAATACTTTAGCAACTGCTGAGTTCCTTGCCAGCTGATTCTCAAGTTGATTTGCCGTCCGAATAGCTACAAATCGAAAGATAACCCAATCGGTTTCGAAATTCACATCAGTCAAGCCATTTTCAAGTTTTGTTTAGGCATAGCATTGGAGTTTTATACACAATAATTAATTATTGTAAGAAAGATACTTAGAAGAAGATAAGTTAGAATAAAGAAGATGTAATATCTTCTTTATTTTAACAAAACATAAAACAAACTTAAAATATAAAGTAAACTAATTACTATTATGTGTCATGACTGCGTGGAATGGTGCTTAGAGTGTCGGCTAGAATTCCACGCTTAACCGCTAGGCTGATTAAGTGCAATAATTGAGCATTATAATAGGTTGGGGAAAAAGTCTTTTCGCATTTTAGTATGTATGAACTTGTAATAAAATCTCTTTGGCTATACTATTTGTATCTGGCTGGTTTTGGTGTCATTAATAGTTTAAATTTTAAAGAAGATAATTACAAATTTAAATTAGGAAAATGTGTGATTTTTATTTGTGTTTCGTACTGAGAAGATGAGTGAATCTAATGGAGAAATTCGATACATTTGAAAATTTTACTACAAAAAAAACATAATGCAACGCAAGCCGCAAATAAAAAACGTGGTCAAAGGCCGGCCAGGCTTCACAGACTGTGTCGAAACCCGGGTTAACACACAACTATTAACGTCCCACAGCTGTGCACAGGCCTCCATACGGGGAGAAGGTTTAAGAGCATATATGCTGCTTCGATTTGGTTTGGAAGGTAATAAAGATAATGCTCAAATATTAGAGGGCTCAAATAAACTAGGGTTGGCTTACTCTATAAACACTTTTGCACCGTCACGACCTTGTCTCTACCATTCGAGCCGGCTAGAAATTGAGCAGTAACCGTCAAGAAAGCTTAAAGTGCTCTCCAAGACAGTGAGGTGGACACCGCCAATTTTATATTTGTGGGCTGGCACCTACTGAGATTTTTATTGAAATGAAAATCCAATATAACAATTTTGCTCAACCCGGGAATCGAACCCCCGTGTTTTATTAATACTGAGGCCGTTAAGGCGCAAAAGCGTACCAAAGTCCTATTGTTAGAGAAAAGTGCTTTCAAAATTCGTTAGTTATTTCCGTAGTAAAAGGTAGTCCAGATTAATCTATGCCAAATCCCCTACCTGTGATAGACCCGTCAATAGTGTTTCAGCCGTAACGAAGATTAGCCCGGACAAAAAGATGGACAATGGAAGCCAACGTTGAAATAAATCCGTCCAGAACTTTTTGCGCTTTCAAACAATTATCTTGTTCGGTTTCCGCCATTTCATACGCGAATTATGATTTCAGATACGTGAAGTTTTGCATAGAAATAGTTCGTATCCTGGAGACAGCTATATTATAATAAATATGTAGTATACATTTTATCCCGGGAAATAAAGAGTTCCTAAGGATTTTTTTTAAACCAATAATAATTATAACTTGTTGTAGTTTCATTAGGGGTTTGTTATAAGTTTGTGTAGCAGGTTTCATTTATATTCTTTAATTTCTAAAGAAGGTGAAATTTAAATTGAAACAATTGCACTGGGACAGTCCAGTTTAGATGTCAAGGTGAGTAAGAAATGAATGCCTATAAATAGAATGCGGAACCTCATTTATGTCATTCTCGAGGCAGCACGAAGCGTCCCACAATACCGCATTGTTAATAGCTATAATAACGTCGGCACAGCAGCTGCCATTTCAATAATCTAAGGTCGTTCTTTGAGCAGTACAAAAAACGAGGTAAAAGGTTTTGCCAAATAAATAAGAGTAACCCGAGAGAGCGAGGCAAATCACCTCCGTAAATGACAGCTTAGATGTAATATCCAAGAATACAACTTTATCTCGGACAAGTTTTTCAAGTTGCTAGATATAATTATGACAAAAAAGCTGTGCAAGAAGCATTTGAAAAACTAGGTTAGGTCTTTGACAATATCGTTTAGCCTAAAGGGAAATTATTTATTAAAGTATCGGACACTAACAAAATTACATGACCAGTATTTCATGCGTTTAAGTTCTGGAGTGGAGAGCGCTCACCTACCTAGATTTCATCATTACCATCCTATGCCTACCATCCGCTATACTAGATAACTTCTAGTGAGAGAAGGAATACCAAAATAAAATATACATTAATATTCATATTTCAATTATAATTCATCTTCATCATAACTTCGACCAATTGACTTCTTTTCTAAGGAGTTCCCAGTTCCACGATCTTGAGCCGGTGGTTTCCAGCGGCTCCCAGCGACTCATTTAATGTCGTCTGCCACCTCAGCGGGGGTTGGATTTGATATAAATAATATTAAATTACTATGAAGAATCTAGTATATAAAGAAATACTGCCAATTGCCAGGCCATGACGTAACCTGCCCTTTAGCTTTGCGCCGACTCATGTACTGACTCGTGTTAACGAAGTCATTTATAAAGTTCCAACATTTATTTTATCAAGTTATATCCTGGCTTTATACATGAATACCAAACCAACAAACCATACTGAATTTGTAAGCACATGCCCTCCCAAAATAGAAAACAAAAATTAGCCTTCATTTCATGAAGACCAGGCACAGAGACTTTGACAACATTCAATTCTGCCTATTTCCTTCGGCTCGTAACGTAGATTCTACAAAAAAGAAGGTGGTAACGCACTCAACATGGCAAACACTACTTGAAGCTATTTATTTCCAATAGTAAACAACTTTACAACTTCGAGAGGGTTCACTCGTATATTCACTTTGAATGGATAAGGACCCACAAAATTAAGCACTATTTCAATCAATGCTCAGATAGTGTTCAATAGTAGTTCAATGTGTAACTATTTGTTAAATAGGTCTCCCTCAAATTGTTAGCAATTGGCAGTATTGAAATTAAGCGACCGAATGACCTCCTACAATTTTAAGCTTGACAGATTCAGCTTTGTTTATAGATTTCACGAGCACCTCACGGTATCAATACCTCTCAGAGCCATTAGCAGCCCTTTCAATTGCACCTGCACAAGGGGAGAGTTTAATTTAAAACGGGATTTCGGAAATTATGAGAGAACATGTTGGACGAAGTGTTTTTTGAAAATGCTGTGTTCGATATTTGTGGATAAATCATTATCATTATCACCTCAACCATAGGACTCTACTGTTGGTATTTTGTAAGGTTTTCCACTCGTTTTGTTTTGGCTTATATCCAGCGACTTACTGCTACTTGTTTTATATCGTCTGTCCCTCCCTTCCCTGTGGGGGTCTACTAACATTGAAAAAGCTGAAATAATCACGGTTAAGGTAAAAGTGCAAAGGAATCGATGTTGACCGCCATCTTTTATTTGCAAAAGGATACGTTTATTGACTGGTGCCCGTAAATAATTACTAACATGTGCTGATAAATAATCCCGTCTCGGAGCAGCGGGAGTTACACACTGGGAATTTATAATATCAAAATTATTCTTCTAGCTTTGACCGCAGCTAGTTAGCACACAAGCAGCAATGTTGAATAGACCACAAATAGATTTTGTAATATGGTACCAAACATTTGCCATGTAACCTATCTTCCAGTTTGTAATTTGATGACATTATTAATGAAATAAAAAAGTATTATGGAAAAAGAAATGGATTAACTTACATAGAAATTACTAAAATAGCAAACAAATTCAAATAATAGCGTAAAATAATCATAAAAGTCAATAAAGTTAACACCAATTTTGGCTCTGGCAGTGACAGGGCATGATGCGAATTTATTTCCGCGCGTTTCATTCACAAAACTGCTAAAAGTAAATTGCTGCAGATATAATATGCATTTGCGTGAGATGTGGCTCAAATTTTGTCCCTGTTGAAACTTTAAAGACTTTTATGGCAAATTTTGTCCCTGTTGAAACTTTAAAGACTTTTATGGCATACAATTATGTGCCATAATTCCAAAGTGAGTGTTGCCAATGATGATGAGGGGTCAAGTTTGATCCCCGGCACATATCTCTAACTTTTCGGAATTATATACAGTGAAGGAAAACATTGCGAGGAAACCAGAATATCTGGAAGTTCTTTTCGGAACGGATTTCTATGAAGAGACCCGTGCATTGTTAGTTTGCAGCAGTGGCGTGCATAGTGGGTATAAAAGATGAAGAAACTCTTCAGTAAGAGTTATAAAAAACTTCAGGGTAGGCATTGTAAGAGTTATAAAAAAGCCTATCCTATTTATAACTCGTAATGGAGATTTTCTTTATTTTATTTCATCTGCATACCCTGTTCATCCGTGCACGCCACTGGTTTGCAGGGAATGGGTTGATGATGATGATGATGTCTCATAAGAAAGATTGGGCTATGGTGGGAGCCTATACCATGTAATCAGAAATTAGGGGATCTCTAAAAGAACTATAGTTACCAACACAGCTCACAGAGTTGCAAAGCCGAGAAAGCAGTAAGATTGGCACAAAGCTCTAAGAAACAATGTGTTGTGAAACGAGGTGCTCCAGTACCCGATCGCTCACTGGAAGCGACCATATAAAGTTCAGCAGTTTTTGTCCTGTGTGAGATAATAAAGATGAAATGCGCTAGTGTCTTATTAAGTACTGCAAATCATCATCAGCGGCAGTAAGTAAGTAATTTAATAGTAATACAAACACATTTAAGTTATCGACAATTGACACAGCTGTTGGAATGCGACCGTTCAAAGGTAGAACAAAGTAAATATCGATTTCGTCAGTCCCTCATTAATTCTGCTGTTCAGTACGCGCCGCCGAACAAATAGCCAATTTGATTTCTGTTGGTCGGTTGTACATCTCTACAACAGATAAATAAAACTAAAGTGTCTATCTGGGATTTCAAAATATCTGCCTCATTTAATATGACTTTCATGATTATTTCGACATACTTTCATAAAGATTTTCGTCGAAAGCATAACCCAAAACCATGTTTTTAAAATATTTTTTATTTGTCTATCTACCTCCCCGCCTGTCTGTTATATTGGGATAGTCTTCGAAACGGAACCAATGCCTTCTTGTGGGTATTTAAATATTAGCTCAGTCTAAGCTAATTCACACAATGTAGCCAATCCATTTTTACATAATTTAAACGTGTGCTGATAGAAAAAATGCTCTGGTCAAAAATCGGAGCTCTTTTTACGCGATCAAAGGTATCTGTTAAAAATAATATTTTCAACTGACTTATTTTCTGATGACTGACAGCATAATATTATATAGTATTCATGCTGATCTAGATATAGAAATATCCATATAGATTAAACGACGCCATCCGTAATTTTAGAACTACAGACCGGTATTTAAACTCAGCCTCAGCCGACTTCAATTTATTACCTGATGAAGCCGTATCACGTATGTCATTCCATTTTACATAGCATAAGTAAAGGTGTTTGAAAATATTACACCGCACAGGTTGTACGTCAGAGCTCTTTTTATGTGACGCGATCTATTGTTGTATAATTGTAGGTACTTAAACTTTACCTCAGACCACGTAAATTAATGTGTGAAGCCGTATGCAATGCCATTTTACATTGTATCAACAAGTAGTAGTTCAAATTAGAGCAAGTTTCCACTCTGGCGGGTCGTCTTTTGTCCCGCGATTATTACAAGACAGAGTTCCCACTCTGCTAGAATGTTATTTCATTGACGTGAATGCATAGTTTACACTTTATTATATTATTGTCCCTTTTACAGAGTTGTTCTATTATTTGATCATTTTGGTTCATAATTGGCTTTAATATTGAATAGTAACTCTTGCAAATTAACGCCTCTGGTAAATAACTCAATAGAGATTATTATTAATTAATTAAGGTTTTTCTTCTTTTTCTTCTTGCCCTTCAGCCTGTTATTTCAAACGTTTAGTTAAGTCTTTTGTTTTGACTAACCTCCTTTCTTTGAAACTCAGTGGGATTATTTCTATTGGTAGAATAAGCGCCACCTTTCGGTTCAAAGGGGTAAGATTTAAATCCCGTTTTAAATACACTTTCGCGGTCAAACTCCTTGATCGTCGGCATGAAATAATTTAGGACCCTCTCCGAATCCTCCCTCTTCGCATTAGACTCATCGCGATTAGAAGGTTATCTTTAAGAACCTTATCTGAGGTTATTTGTAAAAAATACAATTTCTTAAAATATTGTTTTCAAGTTCAAAATTTCATGAAACAATGTCAGGTGATATAGTGTCTGATCACTAACTGGTGCTAGAAGCCTTCTACAACGTGGGCATACTATATATAAGGAGTTTTAGGGAGTCGCTAGACACACGTCACGTCGACCAACCCAGAAAATGTCCAGAAATGAATTAGGATAAAACTCATAAGTAACAGAACGTAGAAAATATAGATATGAATTTATATTATTACATTTTAAATACGAATATCTTTTTTATAAAAATAAAATAAAAATAAATAAAGCCAAGGTTTTCTTTCATATAAAATAGAAGAAAGAGACTATGAAGAATTCAAAATATAAATTTATTTGTAATTAATTCACGCCGTATTTGTGCACATTAATGCACCATTTGAGAAATTCTATCCTATAATTGAAAAGATCTTCAACCTCTTTAAATAAAACCACGCTTAATTAAAAAATGTAGTAAATAAAATAATTTATATAGATCAAAAACGAATGCGTTAGTATAGACTAAATATTTCTACGTAATGTTTTGGGTTGATGATGAGAAATTAAAAATATTAATGCTTTATTATATACGAGAGAAGGATTATTTAATACAGGAATTGTTAATCTGATTGAATATAACCTTTCTGTACAAGTCAGTTGAAAAGATCAGAATTCAATGTTTTGCTGCAGTAACCTGCATCCATACTGCAGTGCTGATTTGCAAGCGCCACCCAACCGTGCGTTAACGTCTAGGAATGGTCCAAGTTCATTGCTCCCTCGCACCTTTATTGCCTATAAGCGGAAGATTAAGTTTGCAAATACAGTCTGCGGATATTTTCATTGCGTGATTGTTAGCTTGACAAGACCGATAATCCTAAAACAAATTGTTAACGTATCCAAAAATACTGTATTATAAATATTACTTTGGCATGATAAAATTTAAAAAAAAATCTGTCAGTAAAGTGACTGAAAGCTGTTTAGTGTGAATTTACATGGAAATTACCGTCACATCTAAGTTTAATGTGTAATTTTATAAGGAAGATCCAACGTCCAAATTAGACAACTCCATAAAATTTTGACGGATTTACGTTACTCCATAGTTAAGTTTGTTAACTTGATAATTTAAACACCGTGGCGTGTGGGTCGTACGTCTAATATCCTTCTTGTTTAATTTTAAATTCACGATTATGTCTACAAGCTGCGCTTCGGAGAGATCTATCTCTAATACATTTGAGAAATTCTATCCTAAAATTCTATATAGTCTGTACAGATAATTTTTATTGCAATTTAATTCAGAGACTTATTCAACACGAGTAACACCATGGGAAGCAGTTAGTATAACTCAAATTTTGAGTAAGTTTGCTATTACAAACTCAAGCTATAAATTCTGTTTTTCCAGGATAAGTAGTTGCCTTAATGTTAATCTAGGGTATATTCCATCACCATTCCAAATTTCAGTCTAATTGGTGTGCCATAAATAGTATATATGTAAGTGTGGGACAAACATTTACACTTACGTATGAAAATTCGCCTTTATAACATAAAGTATAATTAACACCATCACATCATAATATTGAAAAAATTTTAAAACGCATAGACTCCCTTTCCGTAACGGCATGATCGTATGATACTTTAATTTGACAAACTTCTTCTTCTTCTTTCTTGGGTAAGATATCTGGGCGCCCTATATAAATGCTTAAATATAACGTTTAGTTACCCTAAAAACCGGAGGTATAGCTACTTTATTATAAAATGTACAAGAGTTAGTCATCAAAAGACCCAACTCTTATTGTCTACTTGTCAAATAATTATTTATTAAACCTGACCTGATTGAAAAGTTATACGTACTGAATTCTATCGAAATTTCAGCAAGTTCCATCAAAATAGCTTAAGCTAAATCAAACCAACAGCTTGACCCGTTGGCTAGCTCGAGTCAATCACTATTCAATTGCAAACAGCAAATAGCAATTGCTCTACATAAACGTATCTCCCACATTCTATTCACTCGATGCTATACGTGCAATTCGTGCAAGTGGAAACTGCTATATGTTATTTTATTCATTCATTCATAGTCGTAGTTGGCGAGATTCTACGAAATGCATGAAAGTTATATCTGAATAAAGTATTTTTATTTTTATAAACTTGTGCATCCTCCGCAACTTTTAAGAGCTATTTATCTTTCAAGTGAGGCTGTTAATTAAAGTCAAGAGATTAATTATATCAATGCAAAAATGTATTACTATATTTTTGAACAAAGTAAGAAAAACCCGGTTAATTAAAGACGAAATTTAATCAAGAAAATTCTACCCTAAATTAATTATTGGACTTTAAGAGGCTGGAAGAAGTTTTCTGTACAATAAACTGCAAGAAAAGACTAAATTATTTACTTGTTAATCGCTTATTTATTCATTTACCGCAATCTTTATATTCACCAATTTGACTTAAGGGCTTAAAAGTCTAGACAACCGTGAATCAAAGTCTCTTGACAACGGCTAAAGTATTGTAAAAATATTTACTCTTATACGGTAGTAAAGTTGGAAAAAGTGACAAAGAAAACACTAGATTCTAAGTAAGTTGCCGCGTTGTACGATATGTGTGTAAAAATGAAATTTTGTTATGAAGGACAAAGTTTATAGATGGATACCGTACCGTAGTTGCGTACAATTACTTTTCAAACAAATCAAGAACAAACTTATTTTGGATCAGCAACCTAGTATAGAAATTGGAAATGGACTATATATATATGTGTTTAAAGGTGTCAATCAATTTCTGATTTTCTGTGAATTTAAGAAATGCTATCGTGATACGTGTGACTTATAAAATTGATCCCCGAAATATAGATCTTGAGTAAAATAATCTTACTTTCAAATTTGGATTACCATGCAAGTCTTAAATATTACGATGTATACGATAATTTAAATTTAATTTCTTTAATTTTAAAAATCTCGCTTTCTTAATGGTACTTAATGTAAATTACTTTGTACTTATGTGAATTTGAAATAATTTATTTGAATAATTTTATATATAAATATATTATATTTTGTAACGTTTAAAAATAGTCCACAAGAGACATTACGAACGACGAAACGAAATAATTTATTCGAATTACAGTATTATAATTTTATATTATTAAATAATTCCAACTCCAAAAGACTCTTGCACATGTATTTTCTTTTTCATAATAATAATTCCATACTATCTTAAGTTAAAACATGGGACTTTTATAGTATCTCGCTTTTTAGTACTAAATTTTAAATCAATTATTTGTCTAGGCTAGGTCATGCATAAAATATATTGTTTTATGTAGTTGTTGACAAGACTAGACTATGGTCTATAGCTTCTAATAAATCTCGTTTGACAATTATTGTAACTGAGTAATCTTCACTAATTCAGAAGCTCCAAAATAGCTTGTAGTATTTTTCGGCCCTAGTGCGTCCCACTCTGTGGGTTGATATAATATCTTACTTAACTGTACGAAGTAGCAAGTTGTAGATACCTATTGCTTGGCTTTACGAAAGCCCTATGCTTCTGGAGAGGCCTTACCAATGAATGGCATCGCACAAAATGCAACTCCTTTAGCATTTTGAAACCGCAAAGTTCCTCTTATTTACATGAAGGATTGCGTTAGCTTCAAAGTATTTACATGAAGAATTGCGTTAGCTTCAAAGAAGACTGTATTTTGTTGGTTCTAAAATTGTTTTATTTAAATATGAATAGGTTCTATTTATTCTCTATGCGTTGTTGAACGCCACAAAATTGATAAAGTACTATTGTACATTTTAACATACCCTTTCTCGCAAAATAGATTGGATAATAGTTGGTAGAATGTTTTATTACTGATAATTATCAATATACTTATAATATTACTTGTAATTCGCCCAATAATATTGATTGGTGCTAGGCTATGTTTAGTTATCAAAAATATACGCATTAAGTTTGCCATAAAATGCTGTGTGTATTATTGCGAATGAATGGTGTTTACCAATAATTTTTTCATCAAGGCTCATAATGTAGACAAGCTTGCTTTTTATAAAATTAACACACTTGTGTTTTATTTATTATGTTCCTATTCCTGTACCTCACTACAAGTTATGAATATGGAGATGGACAATTTTTAAATTAACCGTGAAATACAGAATATTTTTTGATGTGTACGTGGCGATACAGGCCAAGGCGACGCATTGCTACGCTTTATCATGGAATATACGTACTATAAGTATTGTTTTCACGTATTCAAATAAATTTTAAAATTTGAAATATTTATTTTGCTTTTAGTAAAAATGTAATAAACAGTCATCTTATGGAACAAATTTGTAGTGCTCTATCTTTTCAGTACGCTATATCTAATTCCTGTCGTAATCCTTCCGTCCGTTCCTTTGTTTGACATGCGCACATAACGGCCCACAATATTTTTAAAAATACCAAATAGAGTTGTTGTTGTACGGCTAAAAATATTACGAATTGTTTTTGTACGTTCCTAACAACTATGGTAAATTAACGTTCAATTTTGTCAATTTATTCCTTATTCACAGAGTTTTGTCTTATATACACCTGTAAATATTCCTTATATAAACTGTTTAAAATAGGCATGGGATAAAAAACGACGTTTCAAACTTGTGTGTATTTATCATTACACTCTCTTCTTCCTTATAGCACTAGCTTCGAGTGTAAAATTCAATTAATCACATTTTTTACCTACTGTACTATTCATTCAAACGTTTGATTAAATACTCAGTTTGATGGGAAATCCCATTTTAATTAACCTCTTTTTTAACTTGGTTAAAAATCGTATTTAAAAAATATATATTATTTAATAAAATTATGCCTTGCAGTTCAATGTTGGCTCAAGAGTAGGCATAATATATTTAAACTGAACGATATATTAATGTTATTTTAAATAAATAAACTTAACAAAGCTTTTGGTACGGATAGGTGCCTAATATTTTTGCTGATCGTAGAGTTATAAAAAAAATACCAAAGTACACAACATGTGAGAAGTAATTGAAAATTGACAGACCAATTCCTAACCTATTGGCATATTATATAAGCCACACAACCGAAATAGGAATTTGAAATTTGTTTGTGCCAACATTCTCTTTAGTTAGTGGAAGTTTTCGTGATGTCAATAAAAGTTCCTAAATTTCCAATAACGGAGCGGAAGTTATCCGATAAATAGCTCAGTTTTTTTTATTGGTTGTTTTTTTTTGTTTGTGGCTTTTTTATGACGGGGTTCCATTTAAAATAGGAAATGTGCAAAATACCAACGTGGTAAGATGTCTCTTCTGCTTTTGGCGGTTGGTAGCGCGTCGAAAGCATTCCACCACAGTTGTCTGAGTCAAGGATTTCACAGTAACTGTCCATCGAGTAGAGTAGTAGTTACTTAAAAAGTAGTATTTAATGATATCATGAAAAATAAATAAGAAACAACCGAATATATTCCTCGGATAGCCTATATAAATAGAGCAACTTACTAAAATTCCGGCAGCAACATTTATATGCCACTATCTTGCGTCACCTAGATAGATATAGATAAATCTATATCGATAGATAGATATATATAGATAGATCTCCTGACACCCAGCAAAAGGTTAGCCAAATTCTCGTTGCCGAGAACAAAGGACAATTGGCCCAATCTTATTTTGTTTTTAATTCGTCTCACTCATGCGACACGGTAAGATAGTTTAAGTTAAGTTTAAGACTGGCATTTACTTACGAAATTACTGAAGATATACTGCGATTCATAAAATAAATCACACATAAACAAATACACACACACACACACACACATACATACAATAACCCACACACGCTTTTGTATTTCTTTACTATTATTTTTTATAATATAGTTTATTGTAAGCAGGAAGTCTTCCTAACACACATATTTAAGATCATTGGAAGAAACCACCCTCTAACTAACACAGGTAGTCTTAGCAGAGGATGTGGAATCATTTTGTCAGTCCTTGTAACTTTGTTAATGAACAAACTGTTATTATTCTTATATCCATATTGAGATGCATAGCATTTTTTGTTTACCTTACGTCTCTTGATTTTCTTTTGAATCCCATTGAAAATTCTATCTTTGGTCGACCAGCCACTGGGTACAATATCTGTATATAACTGTGTCCAATTTCACAATCTGCGCACAATCTGATACCAGCAAGTGCTGCAAAATTGTATAACGATTTATATATTTTTCGAATCCGACGGTCAAATACGAATGCAAGCGAATTTAGGTTCGCCGATAATTGAAAAACATTGACACCTGCGAGGTGTGTGATTTTGCACAAAAAAATTGGATTAACCATTTGTAAATGATTTTATCATACGCAGTAAGAGAATTGTTTAATTCAATTTCGAGTATTAAGTACTTTCATAACCATGAAAATCTATCACTTGTTTCTAGACAGGCATAGATAAAGTCCTCAGGGTTAATTGTCTCTTACATGCGGTCATAAGATATTCTTACATAAAGAGAGTTCTCTGTAGGTTCATGATAAAGCCGGACCCGTTCTTGTCCAAAAAGTTACCTTTAAGTGTTGCAGCGCTTGTATTCACTGCTCTTTTGTGGTATTGATATATGTCAAAAGCGCAGTGAACACAATCATGCATGTAGTGTACTGCGGTGACATCGAACACGGCAGATATCACAAGCTTTTGACGCCACGGAGTCTTAAGATTGTCACAGAAAGCTGACTCAGTCAGCTAATGCGAGAACCGTTACTGTCCCCCTAGTTACCTATGCATGTTTCGACGCTTGTATTCATCGCATTTATGACGTACATATAGTGACCTACGTACAGATTCAACAGATTTTGCAAGCTTCCGACGTCACAGAATGTTAAGATTCTCCTAGAAAACTGAACAGAAAGAAAAGGAGCCCATTGTGACTTCATGCCGATGCTGGAACTTTTTTGTCCCTGTAGTTACCTGTAGGTGTTGTGGCGCTTGTATTCAACGCGATTGAACGTATTGTGTCATACACGTAGGTACCTGTGGTGATATCAAACACAACCGATTACCCAAGTTTTTGACGTCACGGAATGTGGAGGTTTGACCCGGACACCCGGAGTTCACTGTCACTTGATGCATATGTGGAAACCGTTGTCGTCCTCGTAGTTACTTAAAAGTGTTTCTGCGCTTCTATTCACTGTGCATATGACGTATATCGCGTCATACAACAGGTAACTGCGGTGACATCAAACACAACAGATTTCGCAAGCCTTTGACGTCACCGAATGGTAAGATTCTACGAGACAACCGTAGTTCAATGTGGCTTCAGTCTAATGCGTGAATCTCATTGTCCACGTAGATACCAATCAGTGGCGCATTCACTGTGGTATGCATGAAGACGTTGCATAACACATGTACCTATTGCGTGTTTCGCTGTGAATTTGACGATATCTTTTGTCATTTAATTTGGTGTGATGTCTTTTGTTTTATTGGTATTAATAAAAAGTATTTTGCTATGCTATACTCAAATGAGTATGGTTTTTAAATCCCCATACTCATTTGAGAGTCCTCTCCAATAACCACAAACCGGTTTTGATTAATAACGCCGGATCTTTTGATTCCTTATCTATTTTTAACTGTATAAGGTGGATGAGAGCGTTCACTCGGGGTACGTATTGTTGTCTGGTCTACAGTCGCCTGAAGTTCAGCAGTACTGTTGTCAACGAACTTTTATGCGTAAGGTAACCCTGTGTCAGGGCATTGAACTTCTTAATCCGAAAAAGCGGTGCAACATGTTTCATACATTTTCTGACGTTAATTCAAATATGGTTTTTAAACCGTAAAAAATATTATTGCGATGTGTAACTATTATGGATTTATATAATAATTAATCCATAATCCAGTTCGATTAATGACTCACTTTTTCATTTTACCGTTATAAGTGCCTTATTAGTCTAGTAGTTTGTTCGGTTACAGATCATGAGGCCCTAGTAGGATCCCCAGGTTAGACTGAAACTAGTCAGGTTGGTTCTGGTTACTATCAGGAACTTATTAGCCTCGGCCCAGAGTTAGGAAATGGTCGTTCTTTCAGACCATTGAGAAGTTGAGTACCAGCCTAAATTACCGATCCTTGAGGACTTATCCTGGACCCAACCTGTTCGAAATCGGTGTATTACTATGGACATAAGTTCCCCTTTTTTAACTTTAATAGATAGTGCTTGGCCACAATCTCATCTGATTTAAAGTGTAGACGTGACCTAAGACGGGACACTCTGCCTAGAAGCTGCCTATTCACTTTTGTTTTAAAGATATCCAGGTTGTAAGAATTAGAAAACACTGAACTCGGATGGGCGTTCCAAACCCCAGCCATGCACATAAGGAAAGAACATGTCGCAATTCGCTTCGTGCGAGTTTTAAGGATATTAACAACATAGGGATGGAAACCCGCCTGGTGTCTTGCAGTGAGATGGTAGAATGGTGAGGAGGGGAAGAGATCGAATAGTTCCTGAGAACACTCTCCAAGGTATATCCTATATTATTTTGACAGATTGGCTACCTTACGACGATGGCCAAGATTTTGGAGTTATACTCAAAAGTGGTGAATCCTCGCCAATAAGTGTCCTGGCTCGGCGATCCACAGCATTTCGCTCAAAAATTCAGATATCCAGTCACACAAGCTTAATGGTAGTCAGTAAGCTGGATGTTTTCTTAGAAGGCTGTCATGCTAGATCACCGGGCCTGGCATGACAGCCTTCTAAACCTCAGAAATATCGACAGAAACAGCAAGCGCCTCTCCATATTTCTCCATGGCTTCACTCCAACCATGTGTAGCATACACGAGTAGATCTCCAGCAGGCCGCTTTTGACGGACCCCATATTGCTTCTTTGCCAGAAGAGATCATTCGATTCCAGGTATGCTAGAAGCTTCGAATTTAATATTCGCCCCATGCTCTTACAAAGTATTGAGGTGATTGCGATTGGGCTATAATAAGCAGTGTCAGCACGACTCCCTTTTTTGGGTACCGGCTGTACATGAGCAATCTTCTAGGATTTGGGTACACGAGCTTCCTTTAAAGAGATGCGATATGGGCGTGTCAGTTTGCGATTAGAGATTATGTCGGACATTATTAGGTAAACAGGTATAAGGTAGATGATGGTAAATTATGTTGGATTATCATGATAAACAAGAAAAGATAAATTTGAGGTGTTAGTTATAATTACCCGGATCGGCGGGTTTCTCTCTCTCTGATATCGTTAATTGAGTAAATAGCTAACACAAGATAACACAGCTAAAGAAGTTGGAGTTTCTTCGTTGATTTTTAATTGCATATTATGATAAATTACTTCGATTATAATTATAATTTAACACATTTTTATTTCAAAAGTCTAAAATCTTTAGAAATACCACGTAAACTTGCTTCAGTTAAGACAATAAATATATAATAGCTTATAGAAGGTATATACTTAGTAAACAGTATACCGGTTCTACCGGAAAATTGTATCACTTGATAATCGCAAACGTTCACGATAATATTAGTGTACTAACGTTACAACGTAATTATTGAGGTGAAATATCCGATACCGTAACGTACTACGTATCGTAGCGTAATCTATATTTATCTACTGAATTCACGTTGTTTATTAGGTATGTTATCTATTTGTGTGCGACATATTCAATGAACTCTCAGTGAGAGCCTGTTTATTCATCTACAAAAGAATATAATATGCCGTATAACTATTGGTTTGCGACGTTAATTAAATTGAAACTTTTGTTTATAAGTGCCTGAAATGCCTGAAGGCTCGACAAGCGTACAGTCTATTGTGCGATATACAAATGGAACGTTTTAACGTTAAGTAATGCGATAATAAATGTAAAGTTTTGTCAACTTTTACTACAATTACAATTTCGGTTCTTAGTGACTAATGATTTTCGGTCATTGAACCTTACCCGGTTACACAATCACCAAACTGTTTCAGATTAAACAAGGCAAAATTAAATACATTGATATTAATAATATACATGTGAAAGTCTGTCTGTTTTTTTTATTTGTCACACCATGTTGTTTTTAACAGATAAACCAATCTTGACAACATTTCGCATGTATCGTAGTGGTATTATCAATTTTGTTAACACGGATTAAAGATAGATTACGTGTAGCAGTGGTGTGTGCCTTGTTATCAACCCATTACCTGCCTACTAAAGAGGACGGGTCTCCTTTCATAAAGAGGTCGTCGTTCCAGCACCTTAGGTCCCGAAGTCCATTGGTTCTTCAGCTTGTTGAGCTATTATGAAAATTAAGCTTAATTTGCTATTATCCGCGAACATCAGGAGAATCTGTATGGTGTAATTTATAATTTCTTCAATCCTTATACTTTACAATTGTAAAGTCAACATCTCCTGATGATGTTCCGGTTTCGGGGCGAAACGTGGTAGAGGGTACTTTGCCGAAGATCTGTTTGGTGTGGAGTATAAGGATAGAAGGAATTATAAATTACAACATACAGATTCTCCTGCTGTTCGCGGAGTATAGCAAATTAAACTTAACTTACATAATATATTATGGATTTCCGCAAAGTAACGCCTGCTTCTACCCAATATTTGTTAAGCTATGTCGGTAACTCTAGTTACCTACCTTATTTCTAATTAGATTTTGCACACTTCAAACATAGTTTTCTTCTTTGCTCGCTGATCCACCTCAATAAAAAAAGACAGTCCGGCGGTGTACGCCAATCGGTTTATATAATGATGATGATGATGGTAATACCACTAAAAATCATATATTTTTGGAAAAGATATAAGAAATAAAGTCAAAAAGATAAATTATATATTTTTAGGAAATAAAACTTAAGATATTTAGTAACTAAAAACAAACTACGTACTAATTCAAAACAAGATAAAATTAAAAAGGTGCTCGATATAACCGCAACGGAGAGGATAGTATTGTGAATTTTGATAAACTTAAACGTCAAGCTACTAAATATAAACTTTTATCCTAATCGTTCATATAGTTCCATTACGTTACGAGATTATATAATATTATATATTTTGAAATATATAATTATATATAATCCTATGAGAGGCAATATATACTTACTAGCTGTTGCCCGCAACTTCGTCGGCGTTTGATTTTGTTTTTTGATGTGACATTTAATTAAGTTGTATTTCTACAAAAATTAAAGTATTCAGTATCGCTTAGCCTTAAATGAGGGGTTTGCTGCTGTCCGCTGAGGAGTTGTGTCCTCTATCTCCAACCACATTCATCAGATCTACACAATTTGGGCAAAATTAAACACATATCATAACCTCTATAGTACAAAAATAATTATTTAAATCGGTTATAATTTGTCGGAGTTATGGTGTAAAATCGTCAAACACTCATCCCCTCACCCAAAGGAACCGTGCTTAATGTCGAGATAAAAAGTATCCTATATTACTTCTAACACTTCCAAGAATATGTGTACAAAGTTTCATGCGGATCGGTTAAGTAATTTTTGCGTGAAAGCGTAACAAACAAACTTACATTCACATTTATAATATTAGTAGGGATGATAAACTTAGAACAACATTTTAATTTTCCAAATTTTTTATGAGAGGAATATTTTTATATCAATCCATAGACAACACAAACAGATTATTTTTTTAATTTTTCGGTCGGTCTGTCTGTTATGGCATTACGTGGAACTAAAACTAAACGGATTACACGGATTTTTATCCCAAAAAACATCAGAGTTCCTGTGGGATAAGGATAAAAAACTTAGACGAATGTATACCACAACTCTCTCCTATCTCAACCGATTTGAATTTTTTTTTTCATTCTAAGGGTATCATCATTATAGGTATGTCCACATTTGGTGAAGATCTGGTGAACATCATTAGAGATACAGAACAGAACTCCGCAGCAGACAGAATCAACCCACTGAATTAAAGCCTTAACGTTGCTTTCTATGTACACACATTCCGCATATTATACGAGAGCTTGACCGCTAACACTTCATAAAAAATGGTAGGAATTTTCTCGGCTAACCTTGTTAATAAGAGTCAACTGAGAGCTTGATTTAGACTCATAATTTGACAATCGATGGTGAAAGAAGCTAAAACCGACGTATGCTTAATTCTCCTTTAAACCTCCAAATTTGATCATCCATTAATTTACTGACTTAAGTCAATTTTGCTTAATCAGCGCAAACGATTATTTTTTTGTGCTGCATTTAGGCCTCTCATCTCTCGATTATTATCAGTAAATTGTTATAGGAAGTGAAAAGGATTACAGGTAACTAGGGATCCAACCCGGCTTCGCACGGATGCAATGTAGATAGTAAATTCTTTGTTTGGAGTGATTAGTAATACAATTCCGTAGTACAATTATTGTTTCGATTGATCTCGTAAGGAATAGCTGGCTATTCGGCGTTTGCAAAATAAGCGCACAAAAGTATTTTTGTTGCGGCATCACATTACAAATCTTTGAATTTATTTGCTTTTTTCTACTAATGATGCATGTTTACTTAATTACTACATATAAACATTCCCCTTTAATCACTGTATCTATTGCTAAAAACTGCATTTAATTCTATCGCGAAGGTTGAAAGATCTAAGCGTACAAGCAGCGGGAGAGACTTTGTTTTATACAATGTAAAAACGATATAAAACAAAGGACGGCCATTCACGATTGACAATTTTGATTGTGAAACTTTGTTTGTGTGTTTGTTTGTTATCTACGCCGTATAAAAATTTAAATTTCAAAGCCCTGGCCAACTAATAAATAAATGCACAGCCTAAAACGCTGATCCTAGAATTTACGGAGTGTAGGTAACCAGTAGGAAAGGGTTTTTTTTCAATTCCTCCCCTAAGGTGTGTTATTGGGTGCAAGAATTGTAATAAAGTCGTTCATCTAATTTTTTTCTTTGGTAGCTTCTTTCTCAGAGTAATATTAATTAATATTGATAGAGAACCAAACAAAGATTATTTAATTTTTGTCTGTCTGTCTGTCAGTACACGCACTACAAGCAAACTATTGAACGGCTTTGAGTGCAGTGCGGCTTTTGGTATAATAAATCTTTTTTTATTGGAAAGGTCTTATCATCAGTTTAGATCTGGTGGTCCAAATATGGTGAAGATCTGGTGAATATCATTAGATACAGAAAACAGAAGTCCTCAGCAGTCCTCATGAAATTATGTACACACAAGCCTCATAATAGAACAGGGGTGTGAGACTTCTTAAAAAAATGCTGGAATTTTCTTGATTAATTAACCTTCGCGAATAGGATAAACATAGGACCCTCTGTATCCCAAGTTCCTAGTTTCTAGATTATAAAAAAAAAACACTTTTTTTTATTAACATATCTGAACAACACGACTGATCTTAAAAAATATACCTAAAGCTTGCTTGCATCTTGTAAATAAACTGTTTTAACGTGATTCTTTAAAAAATAAACAAACTCGGACGAAGTCACGGGCATAAGCTAGTTCATTAGGTTTATTATTTCATTTGAGAACTTCATTTTGATTCGTACCTAGGACTAATTTGATTGATTTAATTCTACACAGTTTACATAACAAATATCGGTAAACCTACAGCTTCATTGTTAAGATCACAAACAATTTGATTGTGTTGATTTTATTAGTTACGGCATAAATTTTAGTTGCAATTTGTTTGCTCGGGAATTTTCATTCAAGCATATTGTTTTAATTTCTGTGCGTCTTTTGAAATCAAAGGAAGTTTGTCTTCGTTACCTTCTCGTTTATTAAAGAACGTAAACTATTCACTATGCTATTATACTGAGTATCAAAATGGTTTATTTATGCGAGCATCTTTGTTTTGAATAGGTATTTAAACTGAAAATGTACATTTCATGTAAATCTTTCTTTAGGAGACTCAATGATTATTCAAACTAAAACCCTACGGTGTTCCTACTGACCGCCTGATGATGGAGCCGCGGGAACGCTTTCGCACACATACGCGAATTGTTAAACATCATCATCATATCAACCCGTTACCGGCCCACTGCAGGGTACGGGTCTCCCCCCACAATGAGAAGGGGACCTACCTTAACTCAAGCCAAAAGGTCGAATAGGTCACATCATAATTCTGTACCTAACAAACGTAGCTTATTGAGCGGCAAAGGTGAAGTGCCAATTAGCTGACACATAGCTCGGAGGACCTACGGACATCGGGGTCATAAGTTGTATTTCCGAAACTATATTTTCAAACTTGCTCGCAACTTTGATTTTAAGACATTGCTCGTATAAAACGCTTATAATTTTGGTGAAGCGATAATTTCTCATCAATTATATAAAATACCGTTTACTAATTTTTAATACATTAATCGTGGGTCTTTCTGACGAATTAATAGTGAGTGAGAAGCGTTGGCTTATTTTGGACTACCTTGGACTTCTTCATGTTGTACTCAGCCGGTTTCTAAGCTTAAAATTTTCAGTCTGGCGTCAAAGCCACTCAAGCTCACTCCAGAAATTTAGCAGACCAGTCGGGTTATAGAGTCTAGTAACCTGGACTAGGCCTGGATTTGAGAACTCACGTAGTTTTTACCAGCATCTCGTGGTTTGTTCTTTGGTTCATCTTTATTCAAGGTTTTTTTAACGGGACTGCCAGTGTCTAATTATTATCTTAATTTCTGTCTTACTTCACAATCACGACCCTATCACTAGTAACATTATGTTCTCATCGCAGATACAAAGTGGCCTTGTGGTGATAGTCTAGTGGTTTGGACTTTGGCGTGAATCCTGAGGAAACCTGCAAGCCTGAGAGTTCTCAATAATGTTCTCACAGGCGTTGTGGGAGATAAGAAAGGTGTTTTGAACTTTTTACTTGATAAATCAAAATTAAATCGTCAAATAGGTATGATACATTCAAAAACAAATATAATGTTACTTAGTTAGGTATAATTTGGTGTGGAAATTCAATCTAAACAATTTAGCATCAACACCAAAATATGACATTAAATACGTCTGGCAAAATTATTATGCGATCGCATAAAATACACGTAGCAATTACGTAGCGTTGAGCTTTTCACGCTCGTGTGAGCAACTTGAAACAGTGACAACTAGATGTTTAAGTTTGAGATTGCTTTATTATATAGATAGTTGGCTGCGACTTCGTTAGCGTGCAATTTCTAAAACTTTTAATTCCTTTTTTTTCCTTCATCAACCTGAAGCTTAGGTGTTAAGCCTCATAACTCAGCTTGTAATTACACCGGCACCCACGATCTTCATACCGAAACATAGCGGTACAAATAAGCATGGTGTAAACTTGTTTACTACTAAAACTAACTTTCATCGCACTTTTATGCTCGAAAAAACACCGTTATCGATTTATTTAACTCGAGTCTCCTCGCAGAATAAGAAGGGTTAAGGCGGTAGTCCACCACACTGGCCAAATGCGGACTTGAGAACATTATTGAGAACTTTGAGGCATGCAGATTTCCTCTCGATGTTTTTCCTGTTAAAGCATATTCTATTAAATTGCTTAGAACGCACATAACCTATTGTTTATTAATTGCTACATGCACTGACAAAAAAGACATGACGCCCCGCCGGGGCATTGCAATAAAACTTTTCGAAATTATTTTTATTTCTTTACTTAATTTAAATTTTTATATCCAAATTAAAATTTATTATTGCAATTGATTTAATTATTAAATTATGTCAACTTAGAACTAATGAAAAAAAAATCACAATATTAGAATTTTTTAACTTAAAACATAAGAATAAATTCGATTTACAATAATTATAGAATTAGGATTTAATGTCCAACTATTACTAATAATTGATAATTAATAATTAAGATATCATGTAATTGAGGTCTTAGCATCATATTTATAAAGGTCGTCTACGTCACAAAAACAATTTTGAATAAGCCAATGTTTCAGATTTAGAAAAGTTAAAGACGTGTCATGCGTGTCGGGGTTAAACTCGGCCCCCCGAAAGTGAAGCAGAAGCCCTGACTACCAACTCGCCTATCGTCACCATTTTATTACACTAACTTGAAAACGACAACTACTTGTAAAAAAACATTTACTACTGCTCCTCTTGAAAAAAAATTTATAATACTATGTTTTGTAGCGAAATAAATGTCTGTCTATATTGTCTTCACATTTCTGTATTCTTATTATTATTCTAATAAGAAGAAATTATCTAGTACTCTGACCGGTACATGACGCAACAAATCTAGTAAAAACATTTTTACTGCTTATCTGGAAGTATTTTTTTTTAAATACTTTCGAGAGTAGGTAGATGTTATGCTTTTAACACAAGTTTCTCAAAGCCGAAGTTTACGAGTAGGTATCTATCCGCAATTGGCTAGAATGGTGGACGGCGTAAACCTTCCAGTGTGAGAGGAGTCCTGTAGGGCACAAATGTATTGATAATAATGGTGACGGTGATGACTATAGAAATTTGTATAATACGTAGGGTACGAAAGACGAAGCAGGGTTCCTTAGCGATAATCATTTAGCGATGAGTTTGAAAAAATACAACATATGTAAGACATACAGTTGCTATGAAATGGTTATTTGTAGAGTTAATTGTCCAGACTGGAATGAAAGTTTCCCCATCATTGTCGTTAGCTCTTCAGATGACCTAGATGTCAGGTATTGTTAATGGATCTAAGGAAGCACTTGTGAATTACACCGCAGAGGGACAAGCGAAATACAAACAATACTTTTCTTTGAATGTGCTTTTTTAGCTATTGAGTTTTCAGCTTTTATTTTTCGCAAACTATTCATGTTCAGTCATACGTCACAATTGAGTCCAAAAATCCCCTCAATTCAAAGAGAAACAATGCAATTGTTGTTCAGTGCGTTTGTTTAACCTTGTAAAAAGTTCAGGTACAATAGTTTCAAGGGTGCGTTTAGTTGCAATCGAAATGAAAATGAAGTCACAATTTCATAAAGAAAATTTTATGATATTTATTGAAATTAAAAGTATTATACTGTTTATTACATGAGGATAGGTACTTAGACTTCAAACGAAAAGCAGTCATTAAAATTAGATACTCGTATAAGTAGATTTTCCACATTGAGATAGTTTAGGGGCCGTTGGTTGGCCGTTGGTTGGTTGGTTGGCTAGGTACTTTTAATCACGAAAAATTTCTAATTTTTAAAAGGCACAATTATGTTATTATACCTTAATGCAATAATGGCTTGTTGTAACGATATAGAAATTCCACATTTTAAACATCTCTTGCACCGGTGTGCTACACAAAAAACTCAATAAATATCCTGAGCGATCGACACAGCTGTGGGATCATTATGAAGTAGCCAGCTTGTTACCTTTAAAGTTTAACGTTACTTAAACGTAGATAAATCGACAGATATTTTTAACACAACTTTAATTGGCGGTTCCCCGCGACATATGAGCGTACAACTTCGGATAAGTTTAACTTGCAAACTTTAATCCACTATTTTACGCCCGCCAACTTTTGCTATTTGGGTTCACTAGACATCCCTTGTGACTGTCCTTGTTGCTCGACTTTTTAAATACGTAGTGGATGTTAAAAAAGATTTTAATATCCTACTCGAGTGTTAGAGATTAGCGTGTCTCTCTTTCAGTGAGGCAACCTGTGGGCAGCAATGAGACATAATTAAGCTTAGTATTTCGTAATTCTCATATTCCTTGAAATAATTTCGTAGTTTCGGTATCAAATATAATTTTCAGCTACTACCTCACTTCAATTATAGCGAAATAATGATTGTGTCAGCAACGTTGTACCAGTACGATACGAGATCGAAAAGCCGTGAAATGTAGGGCAGCTCTCACAGGGACTAGATACAGCGTTGTTTCGCGAACGCCTTCATTTACTGAAGAGCATTTAGACATGAAGTTTATGAATTTTTAATCGAAGATGAGTGTCTGAGTACTCGACTGCTTATCTTACCTGGGTAGGGTAAAATAATAAATTTAATACAAAATTTCTTTCTTTTGTATCTTTTGATCCCGAGCAAAATACCGTCAATAGAAAATTTAAAAAAACCTAAATAAGTAACAATTAGCCCCAAAATTGACAGAGTCGGTTCAAAGATTCGCTCTATCCTAAGTAAAAGTAAGACTAAAATAAAATCTTAAACGCATGTTAAATAATTCATTAATAATTGTATAATCGCTGTCAAGTACAATAGTATACTTAAATGTTTAAGTAGAAAAAAAAATGACGAAAACAAAGTATTTATTTTCGAAACACAGATACTCCATGGTTTTGAGCTTCCCCTACTATCCGTAGTCCTTATGACTTCCCTTGTTTTTTTTCAGAAATCTATCCCTGATATATTAAATACAGGTGAAAAAATATAACTGACTCATTAAAAGTTTGTAACAGACTTTTTCATCATAAATCAGCTGCCTGTTTAGTAGGTGGTCGAACACCTGAATGTAAAGAAAATAAAAATAATTTTCACAACCCCGTAGCCACGTGCCACGTGCCACGTGCCTTGCGCAAGCCGTCCCGTGTAGCAATACACTTTATTGTTCTTTCAAGAAAACTTTGCAAACTCTTGCAAGATCGTTTGCTTTCACGGGCTCAACTTGTAAATACTTGGAAACATTAGAAATGTTACGGATACTCGTTGAATAATGAGAAGGAGCACCTGAACTTAGGTACACGGGCGTTTATTAAAATAATGCAACAAATATAATGGCTTGGATACACGGTTGACATAGATAAGTTCAACATTATTCTCGTGTAAAGCAGTATTTTGTATGATAGTTAAATCTTATTAAAAAGATCTAAACCATTATTATCTTTATGACTGAATAATGCGGCGATGATGATTGATGTTTTATCAATTCAATCGAATTTATTTAGTCTCTCGATAAACCACTTTAGGTTTTGTTTGGATACTAAGTGTTTTTTTTTAATTCCAGAAAAGCCGTCTGTTTTTCTGAACGCAAATTCATCGGGTCGCAATTTATCTCCCTACAAAATTTTGTCATAATCTGTTCACTAGTTTAGCCATGAAAAACATAGTCGCTATTACATTCACTCGATACATTACATAATTAAAATTATAAATATTTTAACAAAGTACATATATTTCATTTCATTACATTAATTTACTCATAGGTCACAAATATAATTATGTCTTTTGCGATGTTAGTGGCGGTAGAATTCGCCTCTCTGACGTAGGCCTGCCCCAGCTCATTCTATTTTTTTTTAATATTTATAGACGAGCGCTTGACTACAATCGCACCTAATGGTAAGCGACGATGTAGCCCAAGGTGGAGCGCGCTTGCCTAGAAGATGCCTATTCACTCTTGATATGAAGGTACTCATATTGTAGCATTCCAGATCCTAGCGGTGCCGATCAGAAACGAAGATACGAAACGCTTTATACGCGTCCGCGGTATATCGACCACATAGGGATGCAGATCCTTACGGTGCCTCGCGGTTCGATGGTAAAAAGGCGAGGGGGGAACTAGATCAAACAGTTCTTGAGCACACTCTCCGAAATATATCCTATAGAATACCGAAAGGCAGGCAGCCTTACGACGATGTTCCAAACTCTGAAGTTTTTTATTGGCTAGGATGACCCTTCTAGCAAGGCGAGGCCCTTCTTTCTTTAGCGTTTCTTATCCACAAAGGTCCACTTACTCGAGTAAAAACGTTGAGTAAACCTATATACGTATCGGTGGACATAAAATACTGTTTGTCCCGGAACATTAACAGGTTATCGTTCCCGGAAGGTTAAAAATAAAAACCCGCGAAAAGTACCGTTTGCGAGATTTTCTTATAATCCGATCAAAAAGCGGATTAATTCAAACGTAACAGCTATGTTATAATATTAGTTTCAATTAACTTGTAAAAATGATTTGAATATATCGAGAACCAGCTTAGCGTATTACCTAGCTTTATACGAATTTTGTTGGCCGTGTTGACTATGAACCTCGATAAAACGCGAGTTCTCGTTGAACACGGAACTAAAATAAAGCAAGCGATTTTATTTTCTATAGTTTTATTCATATTTCGAACTCAAATATTCGTCATGTTTCAAACTCAAATATTCGTCATGTTTCCAACTCAAATATTCGTCATGTTTCAAAATCAAATATTCGTCATGTTTCGAAATAAAATATTCGTTGAGTTTTGGATTTGTATTTTGCACTCGTTTAATGCTCAACAGTAAGTAGTATGCCAAAGTTATGCACCGTTATGAAAGTTCCTGTTAACTGTTCGGCGTTTTCGGTATTCGAAACTTCTTTATCGTCAGCTAGCTGTAGCCTGTAGGGCTTAATTTTGCACTATATTTTATACTTCACTTTATTTATATCACCAACAAATACGGCTTCATCCGCGAACATTTTTTTTTATTCTATACAATATAGCCTGCCTTTACGTGGAGCATCACGCAATTGCACTTTTTTTGGTTACTAAGCGTCGAAGCATTATACCTAGCGATATTCTTCTAAAATAAGAGAATCTTTAGATACTCGTTATAACATCGGCCACCTTTCAGTAAAATTCTCGTCAAAATCGGTCGTGTTACGGAGATTAAGCGGAACTAACAGTACCTTCCGTAAATCATTCCATATGTTTTTAGTAAAACCTGAATAGGTTTATACTTTTTTCTTCCTATCCTCAGCTCAAATACGGTGGTAAGTACAGTTGTAGACGGATGCAACTTTGTAACAAGTTTGATTTAATCGTTGGAGCTTCGTATAATGCGACGTAAATATTGAAGTTAGCCGACACTGTTTGATCGTCAGTTAACGAAAATTGAATTTACGTCCCCGCCGCATCCGTTACAGGACGGTACGTAGCCTAGAAAGACTAATATTCTTAGTGCGCGACTTCCAGCCCAGAATTACGTTAAGCCGTCGATCACGGTTCTTATCAATAACATTTGATAGGGAAACAATGTCGCATTTGGAAACAAAATGTTTCGCACCGCTACGATACGCTACGATACCTACACACTGCGGGGTTACGAGTTATACCCGCAGAGTCCACGCGTTCGTATTTCTTATATTATTGCAGTATGTCTTATCACACGGCATTTTGAAAGAATTTGAAGGGGTTTTCGACGATAACAAGTAATCACCAGCTTTAAAGCTAGCATGCAATTAAGTATCTAACTAAGATGAATGAACTGGATGATGGATCATAAATAATGAAGAATAGACTTTTTGAATTACATCTCTTAAGATGATAGTATAGTTGAGATTCACCATACAGTTGTATTCCCTCCCTGACTATCCTCCTATTTCTTCCTGGATAATGCAAATAAAAAAATCATTTCTATTTATTGGAAGGCTAATTATTTTATAAAATCTATCCCTCTAAAATTAACAAGTATTAAACTTGTTTACCGCGATTCTCACAAAACTAAAAAGACAACTCGAAAGAAATTAAGAGACACTTTTACGTACGTATTGTTACATACAATTTTTAAGCTGAAAATAATTGAATGGGTTAAGTTTTGGATGAGAAAAAAGTTTTGGATGAAACGTCGATCTCGTCAAAAGTTGTGTACGTAAAACGGTCTGAGCTGCAGCTGTCCCTATTGCACGCTACAGAAGACGACATGGGGAGTTCAGGCTCTGCGCGATGGCAATAGTTTTTTTCAAATACCTATACCATCGTAATAATGTCACCTCTTCCATTAGGTGAGATACGTATTTAATTAGACTGTGACTAAGGCGATAAATCGATAACCACAACACGTGCTCTATATTAGGTTATCCGCATTATCCCATCATAAGTTATATCGGGTAATATAATAGTTATCACTTATCAATGGGTAAGAATTCGTAATGGTGGTGTAGACTATATCGATGTTAATTGCAGGAAAAGATAAGTGGTTTAGTGTGTTGGTGATGTAAAGTGGATCCAAGATGGTCGCAGGGTAGGTCAAGAGTGACTGATAGTTCTGAAGCAGTGCAGGACGTTACCTTTTTGTCACACTTAATGTGATAATAAAGTGCTATCTGCTCCGGTCTTAATCAATGTATATTATTACTAAAAATGCGAGGGTGTATGAATTTATTTTTTTATTTACGGCGCTTAGAAAACTAATCCAATTGTATAGCGGGTTGAAAATGAAGGACCAGAGAACCTTTGGAACTAGAGTCTTGTCAAAACAAATCATAAGTACGCGCCCAAACTACATAAGGGTTGTGCCTTTTTATAGGGAAATATACCCATATTATAAAACATTCCAAATAGCCACGTGCTAGCTCTATCAACAAATTAGTTTCACGTTATTATACTATTGCAATCGGAATCCGATTTACGATAAGATTTGAAGTGCTGATTAACTAATTTAACTTGGAAGAATTAATATCAAACAGACGCCCGGACAGATAATATCTGCTTCAAGAATCAAAAACATAATTTAAAAGTCTCACAAGATTAACTACGTAGAAGCTAAAGGTGCGTTAATATAAGTTAGAAAAGGTATTTAAGCAATTTGTAAATTACTAAACTGCCGCTTTATACCTATTCTGTGCGCTCCGACCTAATAGCCTTAATTAAAGTTTATGTTGAAATAAGCAGTTTAGTTACTGAACAGTTTATATGTTGCAAAATTAGATTACACTAACAGTCGCCTGCAACTTAGCAACAGGCAAAAGAGCAATATCATGAAAATCTACTTTGAGGTTTTTACGCTCGGTCCCACGCTATTAGTAGAAGAGCTTTTTGTGACGAAGTTTTTCCTGGAAGTTCTACCGCCATGCTTGTTTGTACCACCGGTGATAGATTTCCATTTAACATCAGGTGACAAAGCAGATGGCCACATCTCCTTTGTCACTTGATGTAAAATCCCCCTGATGAAATGTTCTATATAATAATGTATGATAAAAATATATTAAATGTTCAGAAATCCTTCAGTTACAGTTTTATTATAACTATAGATAATTGTTATACAATTTTTTATTTATTATTCATCAATCATCTCATACCTATATTAATTCAATGGTGGACTAAAGGCCTCTGCTTTGCCCATAACCTTCACGCTAGGCAGACGGGTTAGTGATCGCAGTAGATGGTGGTAGTATAGAACGCTGCTGCCCGTTCTTATATTCCCTTAGTCGCCTCGTACGAGATACACGGGTAGAGCAGAGGTGGTGACTACTGTATTCTGATCTGCCGTCGCCACACGGCATTTATTATTATTAGTTTAGATTCCCGTTGTAATTAATTCCAAACAATATCATATTAATGTATATTCTGTGATTTAATATTATTATTGCGAAAGTGTGTGTGTTCCAATGAGTTTAACCTGTGAATAGCCGCATTTTTTTTTGTAATTATTGACTGAGCAAGATTGCCCATGAGTGGAAAACAGAAACAAAGCAAACAGAGAAACAAAAGCTCTAAGCAGAGCACTTCGCAGTTTGAGCATGCAAGGAACACGTCCTGCAATGTTTACTGGCTTGTTTGTTAATTATTTATGCTCATCAATATGATGAAAGTTTTTATTGGAGATGGAGATTAACGTAGTAAACGTAAACCTGGAAATTTTGGGTTTCTACAGTGATCCTCAATAGGAAGCTGCCTATTTTATTTATTGGGTAAAGTACATTTTTTCTAAAACGGTTCTTATCTTTAGAACATCTAGGTACTTACAATTGGCATAATGAAATGTAAGCTGCAGCTTTAAATACATCCTCTAGGGTAGCAATAGACAGATTGTAAGCTACGGATCACCCGTGCACTTAAGTATTATACGGATTTTTACATAAACATATTATATTTTGAGCCTCCAAAATATCACTATTTGCTCAAAACCAGGATAATTTACATTCATTCGAATGAAGTTTAAAGGTGCCGATTGCATTTTCATTTTGAGTTATTTATTGAATGTCAAAATGGTTCTGATGTGGTTTTATGCCTTTGAGCGCACCGTCATTTTCACACGCAATAAAACCGCGTCAAGCGCTACTGAACAGAGATGCAAACTTGTTAATTACAGGCTCTTTTGCAAACGTTCAAAAATATATTGCTGGTACATGGTATTGAAACTATCCGAAAATTACTCGCACCGAGGCAAACTTTAATTGTTATATTTGTGTTGAAAGTTTGTGTGATGAACATTAAAGTTTTTCATTGGCTGAGTGTTTATCTGTATATCATAAGTATTTATGTATATTATTCATAAAAAACATTCATCAACTATCTTAGTACACATAACACAAGCTACGCTTACTTTGGGGCTAGATCATCAATGCACTGTTACTAAATGTATTAAAACAACAATAACAATGACAACTATAAAATAACAAGCAAAACTTAATGGAAACTACGAATAAGTTTAATGACATCTATTTTTAGCCAGCTGCCCGCGACTTCGTCTGTGTGGACTTTAGAATTGGGTCTAAAGCTTCGCTCGTTAACGATTTTTAATCCTACCAAGACAACTATTTGAGAGATCGGTATAGAAAGTATATGCCCTTTTCCATAGCGTAGGTGACATGCATACAAAATTTCAAAGCTGTCTGCCTGCGGCCTAGCACGTAAACAATTTTCCCTCGGGAACTTCTTAAGGAATCGGGACAAAGGGTAGCCTATGTTCTTTTCTATGTCAAAGGCTACATGCATGCCAAATTTCATGCAAATCCGTTCCGCCCGTTTTTGCGTGATTGAGCAACAAACATCCACACTTTCACATTATAATATTAATGTATATAATAAAAATAGTACGAAGTAGGATAACGGGTACAACCATCATTAGCTTCAATCACACATTGTAACGATTTCTCATGGAACCCACTAGTCGAGAGCATAGACCATTGCCTCTAATGTCTCTCCAAATAATTCAGCAGTGCTTTTCTAAAGCCTTTTTAGTTCTTTCATTTCGTTATTCCATCGCTATACCATTGAACTCCATAAGTTTTCTATCAGGTTTAAATCTGCAGAGCTTGCCGGCCAGGGTCTCACCACTATATCGCTATGCCTGTTGAAACATTAATTCACAATACGAGCAGTGTGCGTGCGAGAATTGTTCTGGACATACTTGTATCTTACCTCAGGAACCTCATCAGGTGGATAGACGGTTCGGATAATTGGTAGATTCTGTCTTCTTAAACAGGCAGAAAGTGTGTTGCGTTTGCCCTTGCAGGATGAAAAACAAAATTCAAATTCAGATTCAAAATCAACAATTTACATTTTCAAATTCATTTTTCTATCTTGTGAGAGATGAAAACGAGCTCGCATATTCCATCTGCTGACATCAACCCCATATTTTGGCCAAGATGCGTCCAGAACTGAAATTGGGCACTACGTGATCTTCCGTATATCTCATTCTTAGGCTTCATTTGTGGAGATATAATAATGTCCACAAATGAAACCTCCCATGTTGGCTCGGCCTAAAAAATTTTTCGTCGGTAAGTATAATGGTACTCCAATCGAAGTTAAAATAATCTGTGCAAATTTTCAGCGTGCTTCCTTATGAGCCGTTGTAGAGCAACTCTTTTTTATTTTTTTCTGCTCTTAGGTCTTGGCATAATAAAATAGTCATTCAGTAGAAATTATGATATTTTGCATTGACCGATTGACAATAGTTTTATCAGAAATAATAATGGCAGGTTAAACTAACAAGGTTTAAGTTTATCAAACATTTATTATGTTTGTCTTTTCTTGTTGACACGATAAATAGTCAACTTTGAACTTTACTAACAAACAGTTAAAAAACATTATTTACTCTAACTCGAGCAACGAATCAATTTAAAAATCGACGAACCTTTTCATTCTGTGACTGTACTTATTATTTTAGTGTGCGTATAAAAATGTAATACTTTTCACCGAGTCTGCACGTCCAGCGTTTAAATAATTGAGTATGTTAAAAAAACTAAAATGTGATAGCCAATTTAATAGTGCTTTTTAAACCGAATTCCAGACAAAATGGATCTCAACATACTTATTCCAAAATTCTGATTTTTGCTAAACAAAATAGCAAGAAACAGATCGTAAGCTACAGATAACCGAACACTTCGTGGGTATCTGTTACACTTCTTTATTTCGAATTATCAAACTAATTTTCATATGATAATTTAAATATAAATATATTTTTCGTTGGGAAAGAAATATAATTTCAAAAAAAAAAAAAAATTAATATCTAATTATAATAATAACTTTAAGTGCAGATTTCGATGTCTGGTGTATGCTTAATTAAAAAATATATATAGAATTTCTGAGTTACATACCCCATATCGCCGCTGGACGTGTAAAATTCGTTAAGCCCTTTCGTCAAAACCTATGTCTTAAAAGAGTTCAATTCAAATTTTAACTTAAATTTTTTACAAAAGTACCTAACATAAAAATCTGGTTTATTTAACAGGAATATAGGTTCCTTTAAGAGTGTAGTATAAAATAGAGTGTTTAGGTATAAAATAGATTTACGTAAAACCCTTCAAAGGGCTAAAGTACATCATTGGTCGGCGATTCATTGTGTCTACTTATGAATTTAACCGTAATTGAAAGGTAGGTTTCTTAAATGTTAGTTGTCTTATATGAATCACAAATGTCAAAAGGAATGCAATGCTAGAAAGGTTGTAAATATTACATTAAATTTCAAAAGATACGTTCAGCATGTCAGTTACTTACCTATAAAATTGACATTTTGACAGCTTCGACAATCACTTTTAGTATCCACGGTTTGACTGGAAATGTAATTTATATACATAATACATATATATTTATATGTTTATATAATACACAAAACAAATATTATTGAATATTTTTCTTTTGTTTAGTTTGTTTTGCAGCAGGGCGGGCTGCATTAAGAAAAAAGAAAATTAAGATAACCCAATCAAATAAATCCGAAAAAAGTGTATTAATTAATTCTGCTCCTCGGTAGGTACCACTTATTTCCGTACAAAATTGAATTGAATTTTGTTAAAGACTTTTTTATTCATACAACAACTAAAGTCGTGAACACCGTTAATAAGAAGACGCGTATTTTACTCATACTATTATTGGATAATAATTTGCGACAAATCGGCAAAATAAATAAGCTTGTCCCGATATTATAAAAAATAAGGAATTTCATAGATGAAAATAAGAGAGTAAATTCCTTAAGACCGTAGGCAAGGGTTTTATGAAAATTGGGCATTTAGGTTAACAGTTTCGATATCTACCTAATAATGTGCTATTGAAGGATGTTTTTTTAGAGAAAACGATATTTAATATATTTTTCATCACACTTGCTCGTAACTAGAATTTCATTACATCGATATAAGGCTCATAATAACAATTAATATTTGACAGACGTGTTTCATTTTAAAATGACCGTACTTGTGATTTATTTATAATGACCCCATTAAGTTTAGTTTACACCTCTCTGCAAGTTATATTTACGAAGATGGACCACTTTTAATGTACCCGGGTAATACAAATTATTGTTTTTAACCAACAAAGAGCTTTTATACGGTTTAAAATAGAAGGCATTACCAAAAATGAACAAATATTTTTACTTTCTTAATAATTATAAATGAACGTTTATTGTTTTCAAATCATTCACAATTTATAACTAGTTATATGTTAAACATGTTTTAAATAAGAAAATATTTCCTTTTTTATATTTTTAATATAGCAGCAAACGATGCTGGCTGTACATCGGTTTACCTTGGCGCGCGAAAAAAATGTCGTTCCATTTTCGCTAATAGATATTTGGTTAATATTTTCGCCTTTTGGTCTATTGTTAATTATTCAAAGTGTCCAGTTTAAATTGGAAAGTAGAGCAATAGTACTAAGCCGGGAATAATTATTGAGGCACTAATCGCGAGTGAATAACCTGTTTCCACCAAAAATGGTCAATATTTTTTTAAGAACGTATTTATAAGTTTATCCTGTTTTTTTCCTCGCAAGTGTGATGAAAATCATCGTATGACGCGTTTGGTGCATTACTTGTTACACTCTATTATTGAAAACTTTTAATCCAACTACAGATTTTCCGTCTGTTTTAATCCAACAAAAAGGCCCTTCATACAATATTCTGAACCTCATTTTACCTACATATTTTCAGCATAATATTTTTAGCAGACTAATTAAAAGGCTAAAAGGTCTCTTACTATAAAAATCATTGGTTTTCTTATAAACTTCCAGGCCCCAATGTACACCTAGATTTGGATACAAAAGAAGGTAATATCTTCTTTTGCTCGAAATGGGTTCAGTCGTTTCAAAAATTAGAACACTTATAGTACATAATATGTACCAAAGTTTAAAAAACCTGTGTTTGGATTATGTTATTGTTCCATAAATTATAAAGAGCTTTATATGAGACAATTATATAATTTAGGAAATAAAAAAAAAGCGTGTGTTCTATGATTAATATTTTATCGTTTTTAATTGAGTATATATATCGACCTCTTTAATTTAACCCCTTTGGGCTTGGAGTTGATTTTGCTAGCTACAAAGGTATAGAAAGAATAGCTGCACTTTTTCTCCTTTACCTACGTCATATCTTTCTTCTCTCTCATGTAACGAAACGTGAAGAATCCTTGCTATTACATTCTCAATTATTCTCATTTAAAAAAATTAACGAATCACTACCTAAATAGTTTCACTTTAAAATATTAAATTGCAAACATTGATTTTAGTTGATTGCTAAGTTATTCAAGTGAACTCTACTTGATTGCTTTTACACATTATAATAAATAACTAGGTCAAAACGTACCAAAATATTCTAACGGTTGCGAGGCAATGCGGGATGAAACATGCGATCGATCCAACCCTGGAATTCGGCCGTTTGAGCGTGTTGAGAACTATTTACTATCAAAAATAGTACTATGCATACGCAGCAAATTTTGCAAACACGCTAAGTGTGAAACGTAAATTTTAATGCAATTATCATGGGTGAAAATTATACAAGGTCAGTAAGGAATCTGTTTTATTAAAATGGTTTTAGGTACTAGACCGTATGAGACTAAAACTTATGTGTCATTTAGTTAGTATCACACTCGGAAAACAGTATATTTTATTCTGAAATTCTGTCCTGGGTTCAGATAAACGAAACCCTTTAAGCATCTGGTTTCTCTTTTTGCATTGAAATATTAATGTACTAAGCACGAATTATAATATATTTTCTGATACAAATAAAAAAAAAACAAAGTTTCTTTATAAAAGGAATGCCAATTTTGAATGCACATAATATGTACAGTTGTTGGTACAATTGTTTTACGATTAGTATGTTACACAGATTCTGTGTAATGAGTAATGGTTAGATATTAGGTAAGATTCGATGCAGACCGAAGCAGGCTAACATAGAAGAGGTAAAATGTCTGCCTCGCCTAAGTGCTCAGAGTGCAATGCTATCGAGGATGTTTTATAACATTTTGGTGGAATGTGTCTGAAAAAAATTAGAAAGACTCTCGTTCAGGGCTCATTTTAATCTTGATTTACGGGAATTGGGTGCGTATAGCACTCTTTGGCGCATCCACTATCTAAGGAGGCAAAAGAACATTATTATAATTTTTTTTAAATTCATTTAGTACGATTAACAGCAATGACACTAATTAAATACATAGCAGATTAAACTATACAGGTTAAAACGATAACAAAAAAAGAAAAATCATAACAAAACCAAAAAAAATAAATTATAACAATTCAATTAACTTTACAATAGTTATGTATCAATTATGATTTCTTCTCACGCAATGATGTTGAGCAAAAAACATGGTGCTATTACATTTCTCACAGTACCTACTGTAGGCAATGGCTAACTACGGTGTTCCGAGGATCCAATATGTCACAGTGAGGTGACTGCGTGCGCCGAAAGAGTGAGAGTGCGAGTTTCCGATGTATATAAAGTGTACATTAAGGCAGTAAATATCTTTCAAGCAGCGCCGATGAGGGTGGCATGTTCAGAATCGAACTATCCCTCAATAAAATTTAACGAAAAAAAAGGGGGGTGGTAAAACTGAAATAATATTCCAAATCGCTTTCTGTATGTAAAGGCATCTTACTAATTCTCGATTGTATTTTTTTCTGTATTCAGGAGGCGTCTTTCTTCACCGCCTAGATGATCAGACCACTAAGAACAATATAAACCCTTAGGGTCTTATTAATAAACGTGGCATTAAGTAAGAATAGGCGTCGTTTTTATTCCACTACGAGTTAGCCCTTGCCTGCAATCCCACCGGCTGGCCAGTTATGATGCCTTCTAAGATAGCTAACTTGTTAGGGACATGGCATTTTTACCTATTAAACCCATTTGGGGATCTGTGTCTACGCTATATCTCACCGAATCGCTCAATCTCTTAGCGGTACGTCTTTTCCGGTAAGGTGGTGTGCAGTGTTTTTCGCGCTCTGACATCTGAATAATAAGTAGATATGTAACTATTACATATCTATTTATTATTCAGACCCTCAAAATATAGGGATTATTCAGAGGCACCTACAAATGTAACACACCTTCGTTGGAAAGACGTACGTTATCCGGAAATGTTCTCACTCTAAGTTTTCAAAGGCACATGCATTCGCGTATCGCCTTCCAAAACCCCTCTGAACTTTAATTTTTTCAATAATACAAATTTATCTACCTTCAAGTTACTGACAAAGTCCAAAAACACTCGAGAAAACTGTTGTGACCTTGCTTTCTTCAGCCATTAAATTACTTTTGTTACGTAACCAATGTTCTTGCTTTAATTAAAGTAGGTACCTAAGAGTGCACCTGACATTTAAATATGAGCTCTTATGTTAAAAACTTAGCAGACTTTTATTTAAAGCTCTAAACGAATTGTATGAAAATAATAATTAGGATTTTAATGAACATTCTTCCCTGCTACAACAAACAAGCACATTTTCTGCGAAACCTTTTATCGATTTTGCGCTATAAAGTAATTTTTCCCAAGTCCTTCAGCCAACGGTCTCTAAGAGATATACAACTTATAATTTTTATTTGATTATAATTTACCTAAGAGAGGAGATTTTTTATATTAAAAATATATCAAAATTTGGTACAATTAAGTTATTGTAATAAGTGAAGGGAAGCGGTGTTAGCCCAATGTGTAGGTCGCCTTCACTTTCGGGGAACCGAGTTCGAATCCCAGCACGCACCTCAAAATTCTAGTAGTCTCCTCTTAGTTATATGCGTTTTAAATAATTAAAATATCACTTGCTTCAACGGTGAACGAAAACAACGTGAGAAAACCGGCATGACTGAGAGTTCTCCATAATGTTCTCAAAGGTGTGTGGATTCCACCCGTCTGCAATGGACCAGCGTCGTGGACTATATCCTTAACCCCTTCTCAATGTGGGAGGAGACCCGTACACTAGAGTGGGCCGGTAATTAGTAAGTAAAAGTTTGTTACTCATCCAGTATAAAAATAATGAATGCCAATTTCTAGGATGCAAGCTGTTTATTTGCAAAATATCATGATGATCAATTTAATAGAGTAATAAACAAACTTACATTCAAATTAATAATCTTAGTTATATTTTTAAGTTTAAATATTGTTAAAGGTATCTCTTAGGTTGTCAGGGAGTTTATAAAAATCAATCAATGAACATCCCTTCTGGGCTTCTGAATCCAATTCTGAACAAAGGCTTTTTCGTAAGTGCCAGCTACTTCACCTTTCGGTCCATCGGACTGAAGGTGAAGGCTACACTGCACTTATAAGTACGTGGTCCCTACTCTGGTTGTAATACCGACATGGTTGTCCAACGGCTACTTAATCCTATGCCCATGACTTTGCTTCCACGTTAGGTTAGGTTATATTCTATATTCAAACTAAAAGAAAGTAGGTTAGATACTTAAAAAATATCTATCAGTAAGCTTTTCGTGGCGTGGCCTAAAGACAAGAGTGATGACAAGAAAAATGTGGGATTTAGAGTTCTGGTACAATGCCGCGTAGCAGCCGATAAGGAATATGATATAATATGTCATTTGTGATTTGAGCTATGGTCTAATCTAGTATTAATGTCTTAAATAAAGACAAAAATTAGTGATATCTGCATATCGTCTGAGAAAAGTACAGAAATCCTTTGAGGGGATAGGTATATGCTTTTATAACATGATACCGAAGGTAATATTAGATCTACCTTTACATAAGTTTAAACAATATATTAAAACACATTTAAAAAATCGTGGTTACTACACCATTGATGAATTTCTTAACGACAAGGCTGCTTGGAAGCAGGCCACTCCGCTCTCATCTCTCACAAAACCGAAAAATTCTAAAGATTGCTTAGTTTTTTGCCGGCTCTTCGCAGTGGAATCTGCCTTCCGAACCGGTGGTATAGTCACTACAAACAGACTGACTTGACGTTTCAAAAGTGCTTATAAGTTCGGCCTACAAGAAATAAATTAATATGGAATTTTTTGAATCTTACAGGTTAGCCCGTTACCATCTTAGACTGCATTATCACTTACCAACCGTTGAAATTGTAGCCAAGGGCTAACTTATACTGGAATAAAGAAAAAAATGTTGTTTGCGTCGTCGTCGTAACATATAACGCTTGTCGTCACGCCAGAAAAAGTCTGCCCCGACGGTTTTAACATAGAAATTGCCTACCCAATACTACTCCAAATTATTAATCCTTTGAGCCGTGTCAGTGATTTTGTAAAAAGTGTCAAAAAGGCAGACAAAAATAATCGAATATAATAACAATATGTTTTGAAGATATTATTTCGTTGTGTTATCGACAAAACATGAATAGATGAACGATGAAATATTTCCATTTTTCCGTAGCGGTATGTTTCAAGAGTCAAAGATTGTGAACTTCTATCTTTACCTAAATTTATATTTTTAATGTATGTTACGTTCTGAAGATTGTTAACTGAATGTACGAGTATTTACTGCTACATTTTACGCTCAAAAGGCAAAAAGTAAAGGCAAAACGCACATTCCTAAAGGTTTTGAAGTTGTAGAAATATTTTAAGAGGATTGTGAATCCCAGCTTTTACCTGTAGAATTTAAAGTGATAGTTCAACATCAAAGTATATTACGTTTTCTTAGACGTGATATACAGTACTTTAAGATATCATACAAGAAATACATTTAAATTGGTTTTAAAAGTTTGTCTTTCTGGTAGAGCACTGCTCAGCGGTAATGCAGTTTTAGTTCAAAGCAATATTCATTACCCGGACAAAAATTTGTTTTTGACAAAAATAATCTGACAGTGTAATACAACTAAAAAGCAAGGAATGCCATTTTCTCTCTCCCCATTCAAATTAGGCGTCACGTTAGTTTTTTTTGCTTCTGAGTCATCTTCCTTTATGTTGTTGGCTTATAATTTGCATGATATAATAATAGGTATTTTTTTTTTATTTGTGTATATCTTACTACTTCTTCTTGTGTATAACCTAACCCTATAGTCTAAGTTTTTATTTTTTTTCACTTTTTTTTGTTGGGTTGCAGAGATCTCTTTTTAGCGATAAGGTTTTAGCATTGTGTGTTATGCTCAGTGTTTTTTTTGTTTATAATTTCATTCTGTTAGGTGTAAAATAAAGTGTATTTTCATTTCATTTTCGTATTCCTTTTTATATAATAGCAATAAGAATACCAGTAATTTCGACATTTTACTTGGCACCGACTTAAAGTTGTTGTTGAATATATTTATTTCTTGTATTTTAGTTGTGCATAACCAAGTTGGTTCTTTTTTGTGAAATAAAATATTTCACGCTTTTTAGTCGATAGGTTTGCAATCATATCTCAGTTATAATAGCCGAATTTCACCTGCAGCTACGGACACTGCTGTTAAACCGGGGCGTCAATGCTTGAGGAGTTCTCCCGGCACTTCAGCTTCTTTATTGTGCCGAGCATAAATTGCTTACCTACTGTATACCATAATCGAAGCGCAACCAGTGTAATACTTATTATTGTGTAGTTCCGATGGCCATACATGTTCTTCATCAGTAGTTTCAATTGAAAAAATGGTGCTTCTTGATAGCAATAGTTAAAAATTTCTCGATTCGCTATAGGTGTCCCTATAATATTTGAGGAGTTCCCTTAATTTCTCCAGGATCTTGATCTGATGAAAATGGGACCACATGGAAAGTATAGAAAAATAAATAATTTTTCAAATCGGTTTATAACTGCCAGATTTCTGAGCTACCAAACATAAAAAAATAAAATCGAATTGTAAACCTCCGCCATTTTGTGTTGGTTTAAAATTATTTACGTACAAATCTATTTAATATTTAACCTGCTTTATGTGGTACCTACAAGCAATTCCTTGCGACTTCATAATGTAGATACTATGACGTGTTTTATATTGCGCCTAGGTAAGGAACCCTCGATATTCAAGTCGCACTTAGATGGTTTTTGATAGGTACATAAGTGATTTAGGACTCCGACATGTAGGAATTAAAGCAATAATGTACGCTACTTACCTTTCTAATAAGATTAAACAGGATACAAAAAAAAGTAGCTAACATTAAAATCTGCCTTAAGGTTTTTAAAAAGCAACTATTAGCAATATCCACTATATTCTACAAAAAAGCGATGAAAGCTGGCATCATCATTATCACATCAACCCAATACAGAGCACGGGTTTCCTCCCAAAGCGAGGAGGGGTTAAGGCCGTATTCCACCACGCTGGCCCAGTTGGTGATGTTTTCCTTCCTGTTGAAGCAAGTGATATTTTAATTACTACAAGCGCACAAAACTTAGAAAACTTGGGCCCTACTTAATCGAAGTCGAGCTCGAACCAAATGCGCTATCACCGCTTCTGCCATGTTAAACTTTATTTATCATAAACGAGCTGTTGCCTACGTTATTCGTACGCGTTTATTACAGTTTTTTTATAAAGCTGTGGGAACCCGTCCTTCCAAATAACTCTGTGCCAAAAAGCAAGTCTATTATGTTGCTTAATAAGGGCGTGATGTAAGGACAAACAAACAAACACAATTTCACATTTATGATTCATCATAAATAGAATGCGTTCGGATTCGTTGGCATCTTCTAGTATAAATAATTATCAACTTTCCAGGTTATCCGGACGGTGTAATTTCATGATAATTAATCTTCATGGAAACAAGACATTATTACCAAAATTTATTGCACCCTTTCAGCGTAGTGCTGCAACGTTATTATTGCCATTAGTAGTTTCCATTGAAAATGTTACGAGGTAGGAGTATTGAGTACATCAACTAATATAACATCAATTACATATTCATACCCGAAATGCGTCCACACTCGCATACACAGCCGTAGCTATAGATAATATATATTTACATTGACACTACAACCTTTTCGTATAAACCTTACTGCTTGAGAGTTAAGACCCAATTTTCTATTACAAGTTCGAAACATACGACGTATTGCAGAGTCAACTGTCACTTCTTTGTGCTGAACTGTGAATAATGAATAATAATGTATACGTCTTTCATTCATTGCTCTGAGGTGCTGAGTTTATGCACAGTTTTCTCGTCCGTTTTGGACTCGTCGATGTTATTTGGTAATTATTATTTCCTATTTTATATGTAAACAATGTTTCATAACTTTTTAGTATGAAATACTTATGTTTTATAGTTTTAATATAAACAAAAAATACATTCAGCAAGAAATTATGTTTATTTTATTTATTTCAACACACTTGTTTATTTTCCTATTTTTAATATGTACCTAATTTTCACTAAAAAGTGAATTAGATTGCTAACGTAATTTTTGGAAAATGGATTTACATTGGTATTCATTTCGCATTGAAATATATAAAAGTTTATATTTGGGTTTTGGAAGATTGTTGTAGTGTATTGACTACTGTGCCAAAGTCGTGTAAAGAGAGTTGTTGAACTTGGGAAGGCATTTACATTTGAGTTCGAGTCAGGCATGCGGACATTGCTGGTCGGAGCTTGCCTGCTTTTGTGCATTGGGATTAGTTAGAAAGTCGAACTAGGACCATTTAGTGGCGACGTTATAACTTCGATATTAGTAAAACAGTTTTGTGATAGCTCACAAAGTCTAGCTAAGTTTTCAGTAGTGTTAGTGTACACTCATTTCTCTAAAGAAAGCTCTACATACACTATATACTCAAAATATTCCAATTACTGATAGAATAATATTAATCAGCGATTGCGAGTATCTATAATACACGTCAACGCACGCTCCTAAAGTCCATTCGCTTAGAAACGGTCGCCTTTGTGCCGTGCCGTCTTCGCCCGTGCCGCATTTTGTCAAAGACGCCGCTTCGCTACCACAGGATGCCGTATGCGGCGTATCGGAATATCCGCAGGAGAATTTTACATTTTGTATCGAAGTGCTGCTCCGTACTGAAACTGTTAAAGGAAAAGGACAGAAAATGGTTCTTCGTAATTGGAAGGAGAGTAATGTTGAGTGAACATAAAATAACAATTAAACAAATTACCTATTCATAGGTAGGTAAAGTCATAGTCATGTTCATGCGTATTTTGTTCATATGATTGTGAATGCACGTACCACAGTAACTTCAAAAATAGGGCTACCACTACCTACCAGGCTATCTACCAAGAACTAAAGTTAATCCTTTGTTATAATAACGTTGAAAATAAAATAGAAAGACAATTTATTCAACGAACAAGTACGCACATAAAAAGCAATATGTACAAAAGTACCAAAAATGCCAAATTCTGCTGCGGGTGTACAGGCACTACGAAATTGAACAGAGTGTACTTTGTATATTGAACTCTTTACGTATGCAACGTATTCAATACTGTCTGATCTGTAAGGTTGACGTAAAAATGCTGACGCATCCACCAAGAGAGAATATAATTGAATTAAATGGTAAGCAATAACAACATACAATTTGTTTAATAACTTAATACCAATTATATATTTACTTACGAAATTACCATCATGGAGAAATAAAGTTTCTCAATCGGAGATGGAAAAACTATTTTATTCGATATTATTATTATATTTTACTTAAAACATCACTACATTTATATCAATTATTTTTATTTTTATTTGCCACTATGTATGGCAGTAGGTCACCAATAACTTTGTACAAGAGGTGTCAAAGCCAAAGAAACCTCATTTATCAAAATCCAATAAGTAGTTTGCGAATAACGAGATATAGATGACCAACTAAGTTTCAAAGTTATTATTTAATTTAGATTAATGAATGAACTTGGCTCTGGTTGCAATTTCGTGTATGTCCTGTCCTACTTCTATTATAAATGCGAAAGTTTGTATGGATGGATGGATGGATGGATACTTGTTACTCTTTCTAGAAAACTATCTCAATGAAGAGTAATATAGGTTATACATCAAAATATATAATAACACATGAAAATAATGTATGGCGACATTTATCTCAGTTCTGAAGAAAGTCCGCGACAACGTATAATATCTTTTTTTTGTTATGTGGAAGTAATTATTCTTATATATATTAGCCAAAATACTGAGTGGCACGATGCGATATTGATTAATTAATTGTTTTTTTAAGCGGTGATAGCGAATTGGGGAGGACGACTTCACTTTCAGGGGACCGAGTTCGAATCACAGCACGCACCTCTAACTTTTCTAATTAATGTGCGTTTTAAGTACTTTTAAGTAATTAAAATATCACTTACTTCAACGGTGAATTAAAACATCGCGAGGAAACCTGCATGCCTGAGAGTTCCACATAATGTTTTCAAAGGTGTGTGGAGTCCACCAATCTGCACGGGGCCAGCGTGGTGGCCTACCGCCTCCTCCTGCTCACTACACTCTTCCAAATACCAACTCCTTCTTATTGTGGGAGGATACCCGTGTTATGTAGTGGGGCGGTAATGGGTTGATGTGGTGATGATACTGAAATTATATTTTTTATATGAAGAATGAAAATCCATAATAAAAATAAAAAACATTCCACGAGGCTTATTTGCTGTCGTTACCAATCCTCATTATATTTGTGCTGTGTCGATTCGTCTCACAACTGCCCTCTGTATCTGACCCTAATCCAACAGCTAAGCGAAAGCTTCTTACTATATTGTTCGAAGCTTTTCGCTATAAGACCATTGACCGTAACGACTACGTACACAATAACCATTGAGTCAACATGGCGGTAATCTCGGGAGCAAAGTCTAATTATCTCGCTGCGTTTTCGATAAGAATATCATCATGGGGAATAGTGATGTCAACAGTTAATACTTGACGAGTCTATCGATCGCTAACACTGTTGGTAGGATTTATTAGTTCTACTAGCTGTTGCTCGCGTTTTTGTTCGTGTTTATTAAAAATCCCGTGGGAACTGTTTATTTTCCTGTGATAAAAAGCGCTCTTCGTCCTTCAAGTCCAAAATCAAATTGATAGGTTGCATAGCTATGGCGTGAAGGAAAGACCAACAAACAACCACATTTATCAGATAAGTACGCATAGGCATTAGATGCTCAGAAGATCATACTGTATAGCAATTTATTGATGGATTAATCAAGATAAAACTGGTCTGGCATTAGTAAAGTAATATGGAAGAATAACCATTATGACAAATTTTTTTTTTTAATAATTTTAAAAACTTCCCTGTGATGTTCGGAAGTATCTCATAATTTCAAGAAATATGTTATTTTTGCAGAAATTAAAAGTTTTGTAGTAATAAATATAGCTTCCTCTGCCTTAGTAAGGAATAGCTATTCCTAAGACTATTAATTTTAGTATTGATAACACCAAACTATAAAAAAAACTAATAGTTTGAAACAACAAAATGCTTGATATACGCAAACATTGATTTAATATGTAACAAGTGCAGATATTTTCCAAGTTCGAGCGGCACAAAATTTTGTTTAAATAGACATAACGTCATTGGGCGTTTTACCTATCGTGGCGGATGTCTAGATTTTGCAGTTTTATTTATTGAAAAAAAAATAACAAACACACTTCATACATTGAGTTTATACATAAATAAATAAACGTTTTTCATAATATATTATTTGATCAATGAAATATTTTAGCACTTCTTTGTTATTGGAGAGCACATTTGTCCAGTTTATGCAACGTAAATTTTCATCAGATGCTGTTGTTATGTTTTAAAGGACTATTTGTTCATGACGTGTAAGTGCTAGAAATAAACTGGTCAACGAGTAGGATAGCCTCGGAATGTTCCCTCCACCTTACCATGCCGATCTGGACATGACAGGTAGACGTTGCTTGGGAGGCGTGTGATCGCGTTGCATACGATAAGCGACTTCGATTGCATAGATTTTCATATGAAATCTGGATATAAGGATTCGTTGCTTACATAGCATACCTGAGATCTGTTTGTTTCTAGCAAAATTACAAAAAAATACTGGAAAGCTCTCGGCCTATTGTTAAGATAAAACTATCAACTTTTGTTGTACCTACGATTTTTTTTTAACTCGATATAATTTAAAGCGCGCGAACCACGACACTATCGTGGTGCTCGGAGCGGTTTGGCAGTGACAGACAGTGGACTATGGTGACTGTTTCGCTGATTACATATATTTGGTTTCTCAGTTTAATGGCGCTTTACAGAATTATTTTTTAGTATGAAATAAATTAATACAGTATTATGAAAAGAAGTAGAATTAAAGTTGTAAGTTTTAATGATATGACCTACAGGACTGAGAGCTTACTAGTATTTCTCTATTTAACCCTGTATAAAAGTTCCTACCTACTGCTCACCATTACCAAGGGGCGAGCGACCGAGAACAATACGTTATACCGTAGGATACATAACAAACTCCTTTGAGTACCTATTTGTATATCGTAGTGTACTACAATATACAAATAGGTACTCAAAGGTGATATTGATCCACCACTGAAACACAACTACATACCTGGAGCATAGGACAATGGCTTATGACACGCATATAATGTCCAAAGGGCCATTGTCCAACTTGATATATCACCGTTGTATTATTACTATTTTATATTTAAAACAGGCTAACACGAAGTGGGTCACTTGATGGTGATCACCGCCGCCCATTAACATCTGCTCACCAGAAGACCGTTGCCGGCTTTTAAGCCATTTTTGGGAATTTATAATTTCTGGATTTTCTCTGGTTTGCTGGCTGGTTACCATCCAGCCACGCCCGAAGTCACGCCAAGCGATTTAGCGTTCCGTTATGATGTCGCGTAGAAACCAAGACTCTGATGTCTTGGTTTAATATAAGATACCTCGTTATTATTTTAGACTGCATCATCACATGCTAAGTGATCTGCCGGTGGATCGCAGTCAAGGTCTAACATGTAGCGGAATAAAAAAGGTCCTATACCATAGTATCTCTCCACACGATTAGGAAACGCCTAGTTGTTACCCGATAGTCAAATAATTTATTCATATTACTAAAAGTAAAAATATTTAAATTAGTATATATTTTTATATGTCCATATTTCGACCAAGTTGAAATGGAACTGGGTCGTTAGTCTAATGAAAATGTTGATTATCCACGAAAATCTTAGTTTGAAATGTAGCCACTGGTAACCGAAGAATTCAGTATAAGTAAGGGATACCTATTCAGCACGTAACTTTGGACAGCAAAGGAAGAATACATAGCAGAACTACAAACGTACCATTCGATCAGAAATGTGTATTTGCTGTTCGTAGCACTGTCCGTCTTTGATATTGAAGAAAGCCGCAGTTATACCTTACATTGTACGCTCAAGCTAAATAACACCTTATTGCAGTAATGCAGCGTGTATTTTTATCTATACGACACACACACTTACCACAGCCCGGTTTTCTACACAATAAAACCCACGACAATAGTCAGCAAGTTTGTACCAACTATCAATATTATATAAATTTAGAACTACTGAAATTACGAAAGGGGAATAGTAAGTTCAGGAGTTCAAATTGTTTTTTTTTGCGGAGTCACAAACAAGGCAATCTTTTATAATTTTCGATACTTCATAAATCAGCTGTGAGTTACAAAGTAATTACAAAACAAACACTAAACTTACTTTTTTCTTTCAAATGTTCGAAAAGTGATAGATTTTTTTTATCCACATATCAAATTGTAAGCAAATTTATGAACTTTAATTTATTTTCATATATCAATTTGAAGCCCACCAACTTGGCAATAATCGAAAGAGAATTGTTTATTTTAGAGTTACCGTAGAATCGGCTGGTAATCCGCGGGCTTATCTCGCTCACCATTGGTTGACAGTGGTATATTTGTTTTAGCAAACATTGCTACGTCTATGGTTTACAATGGCTCTACGTGAACCCAAATATACATAGCATAATTACGGCGACCAAATAGTATTTCATGCAGGTTTATGCTATTATTGTATCCCTTAAGATTATTTATAAAGGAAAAATGAGCTGAATTGGTGAAAAGGGCGTATAGCGTTTAGCGTCAAGTTTATATAATTCACCAAAATAATAATTTTAACACGGTTAAAGGGGTACCTTAGAATAATTACTGCGCTATTATTCTGTTTATTCAATGGTATAATCTACATACCAATTACCGAAGGCGATGAGTGAATGATTACAAATAGTCAAGTCAGCTTTAAATTGATAATAATATTATGCTCATTCTCAAATCAAAGACGCTCGTGTTTGTGTAGATATAATAAAAGCTAGGTGCACGGATTAGATCGGGTGCACGGCGAGATAATAAATTCTTAAAAAAACATGTATTAAGTAATTATTAATAATTTACAATGATCTTATTGATCCTTAGTAGTAAAAAGTATCAAATATCCCAAATCCCATAGGAACAACAAAAAATATTTATTATATTTGAAATCTCTGGAGGCTTGCAATTGTTGTTATTTGTTGTTATGAAAATTGCATCGGGTTAATTTTTTCGGGCAGCGGGATTTCTTGAAATCCATCCGTTTAGGGATGAAATGGAGGTTAGAAGGTTTGCAGAATACTCTTGGCCCCGTAAGAAAGGGTTCCTAGTTGTACTGTAAAAAGTCCACTGCAAAAAGTACACTATTACTATTAAAGAGTTGAAACGGAGGTTGTGATTTTAGTGTTTCTAAGTGTTCTGTTTTTTAAAATCTGGATTTAGGTTGATTAATGTTCAAGAGAAAGAGCTAAGAGCTTTGGATAGGGAATGCATTTTCTTTTATTCCACTACAAGTTAGCCTTAGACTGCAATCACACCTAATGTTAAGATGGTAGCAGGCTAATCTGTTCGAGGTATTACAGTTATATCAAACACATACTTCTATGGCTACTACACGGCAACGTATATCGAACGTTAATTCGCATGGCGGTACGTCCTTGTTGGCAGGGTGTTAAGAAGCCGCTGACGAATACTCAAGATCGCTTCAAGCGATAAGGCCGCCTTTGCGCTTTTATTTTGTATTCTCTTGTTTTGTCAACCTAGCTTTCTATATGTATGTGCAATAAAGACTTCTTCTATTCTATTCTATTCCTCCCACAAGACCAAAATAGTTGGGAAATCCAAAAGTGCACAAACTATTTCTGTCAGTATATATACGCACACCGAGTGATTCTCCAACTTAAAATGTCACTTTTTTTAATCTTTATTGCTTTTATAAGTGAATATAAATAGACAAATGTTGAGAAAAAACACTATTTTTAAATCTCTTTTTATAATTTAAACTAATTAAAAAAATGTTTAAAAAAGTTCTGTCTTGGACGTCCGTGTGTCTGTATGTGCGGATCCCGTATCTTGTAGTCACGTCTTGGTTTTTTTATAGGCTTCAGTATTTTGAGGAATAGAAGCCTATTACTTTTCACGGTATATTTAGATGTACTTAGTTTAATTATTATTTAATAAATTAAATATCGACTGTTTTGTTTTAGTACTGTGGTATATTTATATACGTGTGTATCTACAAATTTATTTTCATACATACTATTACAAATTTACAAATAATCTCAACTTTATTGTAATGAATGAGATTATGAGGCGTGCAATATGTAGGATATGTATATTGAATAGGAATATTGTGACTATAAGGAATCAAACCTACGTGGACTAGGTGCCTGCATACAATATTGACATTTGTTACAATAGAGAATTACTTATTTTCAGCAGACCTGGAGTACAATTACGAGGAAGAAGACAACAGTGATGTGGATAGGGAGCTGCGTCCAGTAGCGCGTCGTACGTTGAAGCATATCGCGGCTGGCGAGGAAAGGCCACGTATAAATTCAAGTCAGCAGACCACGCCGATTGAAGGTATGTAAGCAAATTATTTTGGATAAGTCACGGCAACTACTTGTACTTCCACGGACCCATATATAGCCTCTAATTGCTGCTGGACTAAAGGACTCTCCCAACGGGAGGGTTTGTCCATAATTACCAGGCTGAACAAGCGGGTTTATGACCGCAGTAGATGATAGTAGTAGCACAGAGGACGCTGCTACCCGTTCTCCGTTATATCCCCTAAGTCGCCGCGTACGACAACCGCGGGAAGAGGAGGAGTGGTGACAACTGTATTCTGATGATCTGTCACCACACGGCAACTTCTACGAACGTATGAGATTACTAAATAGAAACAGTGCTACGATAATAACCACTCGGAAATAATGTCTTGCCATTATCATTTAAAAGTGACGGTTTTGTCGTGTTATTGCATTTTAATTTTATAGTTCTATTAACCAGCACGAAATTGAATAATTTATTTTATTTTATTTTTTTCGTTTAGGTAGGTACCTAATGCAATTTTTTATTAATAAATAACACTACATGTATATTGTATATATTAGCTACGCCTAACAGGTTAGCCCGTTACCATCTTATACTGCATCATAACCATCGGGTGAGATTGCAGTCAAGGGCGTAGTCGAATAAAAAATATAATGTCCATAATAGGTAGGTTTATAAAATCCAATCTTAGTTTCTAAACATAATATTTAATCACGTAAAACTAAATTAAAATGTTTTTGATAAAAAAATAGTCGACAATGTGCCCTCGCTGCCCATTAAGCCATAATGAGAAACTAATATATAAAGCTGAAGAGTTTGTTTACTTGTTTACTTAAACGCGATGATCTCAGGAACTGGTCTGATTTGGTAAATTATTTCAGTATTAGATAGTTCATTTATCGAGAAATATCTAAGACCAATAGGAGCATAGCACTAATGAAGAATGTTTCAAAATCGGGGTATTTTATAGGTGAGCTTCGGCTGCGTGCGCTGAGTGAACTGTTAAAAAAAAATCATGTATGACAAGGTTGTTCCTCTTTAAAGATTTAAAAAAAATCAGTGACAGCATATGTCTACCTTGTAAGGTTTACTGTACTCGGACAAAGTCGCGTGGGACCGCTAGTAGAAAATAAAGTATCTAATTTTAAATTAATAACCTCACATATCAAAGCTTTCTGGGAACACCTGCAGAAGAAACAGCTGTTTCAAAATTTGCATGTACGCGAAATATATAATCTGGTATTTCATTTGTTGGGTGTATCGGTTCTGCGTTTCGTGCGCCCAACCGGTTATTGTATACATTTGTTACAGTAAATCGCATATTACAAACTGAAATTTTACCAGGCAATAAATAAACTTACCGACTGAAAAATAGTACCAATCTTACAATGCGTTTTTAAATGTACTAGCTTTACTCTGCAATTGCGATCTGCGCCAATTATTATCAATAAATCAGATACTTAACGTAAAGATTTTTACAATCGTACTGGAAGTGCCAAATATACAAATCTATGACAATAAGAACACACATAAAACAGCAATATATCTGTTCTTGTTTTTAGATCTTTTACCAACCACTAATTGAATCCACTAATAGCGTAAACTTTGTCAATCGAAAATGTCACCTACGCGGACCAACTCCTGTTTCGCCTTACTTAAAATATTTTTAATGCCCACAAACAAATGACTGTAAACAATGTGTGCAGGGCAACGCCGGTCTATTTACGGACTTGGGTCAGTGCGTAATGGGTGCCCGGGAGAATTGGTGACAATTAGTCTCATCTCCTTTTAAAGAATAACAAAAATACTAATCGGTAAAAGAAGATTCGAAATCGCATTGTTAGTTGATTCGTATGCTGAAGGTTGACCAAGAGAATTTCTAACATTTTTTTTAAATTCCTAGCAGTAGTACACATAAATGTGGCAAACCTATTATTTATTTAGAATCGTTACTAAGCAGTTCTGTCCTCTATCTCCAATCAGCTTCATCAGATCTATTTACACAAAATTTACGCTATACAATAAATAAAATATTATTTCAGTCTGTTTTAATTTAAAGGAGTTATGGTGTAAAATTATCAAACACTTTCACCCCATCTTCTAAATTAACTGCCCTCTTCCAAATTGACTGTGCTTAATTTCGGGATTAAAAGTATCATATGTCCTTCCACGTAGTACGAACTTACATTATGCCAAGTTATATTTGAATTAATTTAGTAGTTTCAGCGTGATGCGCGGCCAAGGTACAAACAGACAAGCAGACTTATTATGTGCCCCTAAAAAAATATTTTCAATGCACATAACTGTTACAGTTTTATTATAAGGAAATATCTTGTCTAGGCATGGCTTTCAATCTTTAAAATATATCAAAAGAATCTACAAATATCAGAAGTCAGTCGTTGATTGTTCCGACCATAGATTACTAATATAGATTTAGCTCGCAACGGAAGTTAGAAATTTAACGCGGAGGAAGTCGCTAACATCCGCTTGGGATTGTATAAGTTAGTTCGGAATTAGGTACACAATAAAATAGTCAATATTACGTATCATCCCTATCTATCTTTGTGTTGGATTATTCTGTATGCCATGTCAAGCGAAACTGGTAAACAAAGCCAGAGGCATCCCATTTAATGAGTTTTTCTAAACGATAACGGACTACGCGATCAGACACAAGATATGCAAACAAATAGTCTGCAAAATATAGCCCGTATAAATGCAGCCGAGGCAAAAAGCTTATGTAATACATATTTTAATATTCAAAGAGATTTTTTTCCCTGCTAGCGTTCGCAACTGCATCTGTTTCATCCATAAAAATAATTGAATATTCGTGTCGGAAGTTTATATTGCCGTGATAATTATTGTGAGCATGAAAAACTTATCTGAAGCCGGCTTTATTTAATCTTTACTTAAACTGTACAACAGCAGTTTTAACGGGTCTACAAGCTTTTTAATTAACTTGCAACTTTCACACTATCTCGTAGTATGTAAATTGTCCTTCCGTTATGCTTACTGAAAAGTCTTCTTATGGTATAAAAGATTACCTAAATCATTGATTTACTATGTTGCTTTTAAAAATAGGTTTAAAAGACAATGCCAGATTGTTCTGCATAAGTAACACCCGAATAAGTATCTTGTAGGCTTCTTCATAGACCTCCGCGTTTGGAACCCTAGTAGCTTTTGTTTTAAATTTACGAATGTTGTTATCATCTCACGTCTCCAATGCACACATTTTTATGTAACGCACGCACTAAAAGTAACGGCTTATTTGTATAAATAATAAATTGACTTTGTTACAATATAATTTTTATTAATACATAACTATAAACTAAAATAAACTATTTAAAAACTAAATAAAATCTAAAACGTCCTCGAAACCACCGCAGCGAGGCACAGTTCCTAAGATGCTGGCAGCATTGCCCCTCTGGATGGCCAAACTAATTCGTTGGCCAAGGTAACTGCCCGCTCTAGGATCACCGGTAGACTCGATAACCCTTTTCGATAATTCTTTGAAAAGGGCTCTTGCCTCCGGACCCCACGGTCCCAAAGTCTCTACTCCAAAAGGCACAAAAATGAAGCTGCTATCCAGGTTTTCATATTTACGCCTCTTGGCCTGCTCGGCACTGGAAGCAGCCGCACCTACCATTGACGAAGTAGCCTGGATGTGTGATACAGCTAGGGTATCAACACAAGTTGCATCCCACACAAGTGACCTTCCAAGCCTCCAAGGTATGAGCGTCATACCATCAGGTCTCTTGCCATCGCTCCGCGCCAAACCAATAGGTTCAAATACAGCTGGTACGTGAGCGGTAGCTAGAGAACGTCGGATGATGTCGTTGATGGTGCTATGGCGAGAGAAGCGACCAGCGCTTCTTGAACAGGAGAGTCCATGGTGACCGTAGGTGTCAACGCTGTCACCGCAGTGGCATCGATGAGGCTGAATTATAGAGGCGCCAAGCCTAAGACCAATCACCACCGATAGAGTGGTGTGGTCTAACATAGTGCCCAGGTTAGCTGAAGGGAGAGCATGTAGCCAGTAGCCGGACTCCTTAGCAGAGAGAGCGAGAAGACGAGCACGGTCTCTTTTAGATGGCATTTGGTCTAAAAGTGTGTCAAAAGTTTTTTTGCAAATAATGTCGTCCCACTGTCTCTGTGAAGAAAAAGAAACCGGCAAAATACTGGGACTAAGAGCAGACCAACTATTTCTTGCCTCTGCCAAGTATGACACTTCTATGGAACCCAAAGAATTGGATATAATTTTTTGAAAAAGAGTGTGTGTACTGTACACAGAGGAAAGAAAAGCTGGCAGCGAAACACTTGAAATTTTGCGAATTCCAAGACCGCCATACCCTATCGGAAGTGAGGCCTGGGTCCATGCCTGATTACTTATGGGACAATTTAAAATATTAACAAGAATATCTTTTATAAAAGTATCCAATTTTTTCATTAAAAAATTAAATTTTCAAAGAGGTGAGCATCTAAGAAAATACGTAAATTTTGGAACAAATAAACAAAAGCGAATAATAGTTAGAGCCATATGTGGATTAATTTCGAAAAGACGATCGGAAGTGTTGCTAAATTGGGAAATTAAATCGTCAATAAACTGTGGGACTGACGTTTCCAGTATAGGTGCCCCTAGGAGACGAAGTGATTTATCATTTAAAACTTTGATGCCGGGAGCCAAGTTATTAAATTGTTCTAAAATGTGCTGTTTCGATTCATCCGAAAATGAATTTGGAATAAATATTTCACATTTATCAAAGTTAAGCTGTAAGCCAATCAGTTCAAATTTTGATATGATACTCTTAAGATCGTCCAAAACTGTGTTCACTTTGCCACCTAAGGTCCCATCATCTAAATACCAGATATAAAATTTTGAATTTATAGTTGAAATAATAGGATGTATAGCTAGACTAAAAATAGCGGAACCAAGGGGATCACCCTGCTGGCAGCCGACGGCGGAGCTCAAAACGTTGTTTTTATAAACTAGCCTCGAAGGATTCTGGTAACACTGTGCTAAATATGGGAACAACTGTGGTAATTTATTTACAACTTCTGAGAGGAGGACTCCGCGATCCACCGAGTTGAAAGCATTTTTAACGTCAATTTTCAGAAGCACTTCCTCCTGGGAGTTAAGGAGAAATGTACGAGTAGCATGTACAGCTGCTTCACACCCCCCCTTAACTCCGAAACCTAACTGTATTGGGTCAAAAGTTGATGAAATAGAAGGTAGAATTTTTTTACAGCAAATTTTGGAAACGATGCGACGGATTGTTGAACTTCTGCTATGGGACGGATACCACCATCTTTTTTCCTTAAGGCACATAAATTTGCGCCATAAAGTGTAGAGGTTATCTCTTCAGGTACTCGTCCAAATAGCATCAGATTCACCAGATTAGTGATGGATTTCAGGAGGGCTCCATCCGTATCCACGTTTGTACCACAAACTAAATCTTTAAAATGTTGTGGAGACAAACCATCAAGTCCCGCGGCGGAGCCACTTCTGAAAGCCGCCAGAGCTCCCAGCACATCGTTTGTAGTGGCCTGAAAAAATTAAGTGCTTAACGGTGCGTCCGGAAAGGATAAATTAGGAGATGGGGATGAATGTTTTGATCGCAGTGCTTCCAGAGTCTCCGGTGTATCAGGGGCAATAGTGTCACTTGAGAACAAAAGACGAGCTGCTCCCTTTGTTACAAAATTGAGTATTTTAAGATCTCTAAAGTAACGGATACACGGGGTTTTCAAGGGTGGTTGTCTAAAGTCCGAAATGAACAATCAATCTAATCAAAATCATTAAGTAGTCAAAATTTAGTCACAGATCAGACTTTAAGTTATGAGTAATAATAATTACAAACTAAAATGAAAACTACTAAAACTATAATTTGATGATAGAATGAATTTACTAGTGCTATGCTTTCTTACTCTTAGTAGTAGTAGAGTTTTCCCCCTTCTGTTAAGTTTCTCCGGAGAAGTACTAATATTAACTCCAGGGAAGATAAGCTTGTTTTTGCTGTGTGCCAGTGAAACGCGTGGTTGCCAGTATACATTTTGGCACATGAGACTTTAACACCTACGCTTAAAGTTTACGAACACAGGCCGGCAATTTGTAGGACGTGAATCTTGATCCGTAATATTGCTATATGTATAGGCGATGGTTTCATTAAGCATCAGGTGGGCCATCATTGGTCCGTCAAATATTAATATAAAAAAAGTCTTTCCTCTAGATAAGCATACCCGTATTAATAGAACAATCATCATCATCGTCCATAGCCTATCGATGTCACATTGCTAGACCCAGCGTTTTGCGTTCCTAATGTTTTTCAGTTAAATTTCGCCGGAACCATTAGTTTTCTCGGGCTATAACTCTAAAATCATGCAGTATACAAGCTACCTGTTCTGGGATAGCTGAGAAAACGTTCAGGCAACAGAGACAATATTTTTTTCAATTCCCTTTTTGTCCTGGTTCTTTTCCGGGATAAAAAAATCTTATGTTGGTGCCCAAATGCACAATTTATGCCTAGTTTATAATAGTGCCAGAGATCTAGCCAAACATAGTGTACAAACAAAAAAACACACTCACTTTCGCATTTATAATATTATTGGGTATATGAATTTCAGCAACTTTTTCTCGTAGCTTTTTCCATTATCAGCATATTCAAATGATAATTCGGTTTAACGTACTCTCCAAGGCAGGGAGGTGAAACAACGCCCATTTCATAACTCTTGGCTAAAATTAAGAATTCCTTGACTATAAACACATTGTCCTAACAAAGAACTCGGAAATAAAAACCAGTAGGTACCTCGTCAGTATAATCGAATAAACTAACTACTAGAGAGCGAGGTAGGAATTCCGTCAGTAGTGTCTAAAATCAAGTTTGACGGAGCATTCTCTATTATCGAGTTAAACGTCAAATCAAGTTATACTGAATGCTGGACAGAATCAAAAGCGTTCAATAATCTCAATCTTCCTATTCCGAACGGATAAGCTGTCGAACTATGCCCGTCTATAAACACGTATACATATTTCAATGATTGCGTTCGTAGCAGGTGATTCTATTTTCATCTCCTGCCACTGATAAATGTTCGAAACATTCATATCAGTTGCATATCACACTATCGGTTTTAATGAATGTACACCAGCAAATTGCTATTTGCTTAATTAGATTCTATTTAATGAAAACAATGTTATTGGCGTATTAAGTTTATGTTTGCACTAATCCATTTATTTGTTAATTAATTATGGATTTTACTATATATGCAGTTTATGTAATAGTTACCCGTCAGCGAAATATCATTTGAAAAGGGATTTACGGCTGATGGCTTTGTGATAATACCTACTGGTGGAACAGTGATTTACCGCTGATAAAAATACCTACAGTATTTGTGCCGCTGAATTTAACATTCAAAAAAATCTAAACTTCGTCCGACAATTTTTAATTAAACTAATAGTTTACTTATATTTTCTTTATTTTATAACTAGCTGTCCCCGCTGTTAACTACGCTATCGCTCGAGTTAACTATGGTCCGTAATACAATTTTATATTGGCCACACGGATACCTTGCACCTTACTCGTAGACATAAACCCCTTTTCCTACCCGCGTTCTTGGTCGGCGCTTATTAAGGTTTTTCAACCGACTTGAAAAAAGGAGAAGGTCCTTAATTCGACAGCATGTTTTTTGTTTTTGAAATTAAACACTACTTAGCTTTACTTACTTTATTTTCGATTACATTTAATTAAAGCAAGGAAGGTACCTAGGAATTTTCTGTATTTTACCGACTAAAATAAATGTTGTAGAAAATATTTATCTCAATTTTTTTTTTTTAAATTGTATATTTTAAGTAAGTACCCTTTACCTATATGCTTATAATTATTATAAATATGCTTATACATTTTGGGGAAAAAACAGCCCTGCTTCAGCCCTGATAGAATGATTGCTTCCTATACAGATATATGGGAAACCATATGCCCTGGAATAAAAAGTAGCCATGTTACTTTCGCGTCTTTTCAACTAACTCTATGCCAAACATCAATTATTTTTTTGTTGCTTCGTTAGGCTTAAATGTAGGCCAAACAAACCCGCTTTCGAATTTAAAATATTAGTATGGATATTTGTGCGATCAAATAACATGCTCTGAATAGTAAAGGTTTGTCTACATATTTGTATGTGTGTTGATTGTCTTTTTTGCAATGTGCCAAAAAAGAGGATTGAAATAAGACATTTATTAAAATATATATATTTATATATACATATAATTAATAATCATGGCTTATTTAAAAGATATAGGTATATAGTATCACGTACTGTTTTAAGATCAATTAAAGACGAATGTTATTCCAATATGGCGAGTTATTTAGTCAGCGCACGTTGCTAATGCAACACGATCGATCTTGTTTTACTTGCTAGGTTAGAAGTACTATTATTTCAGCATGGCATCCTATTATGACTAAATGACTAAATAAAATTTATCATAATATGTTGTTTATGAATAAAAATGCATTCTAATGGTAAAAGAATTATTAATTAGTTCCAAAGTTTATCCAATACAAGTAAACAAACAAACAACGCACAAATAAACAAATCTTTCCTATTCATAAAATTACTTAGGAATTATGGTAGATAGGTTTAATTTCCTAAAATGGTCAGTAATAAATAAAATTTATATATTGTCAACACAATTTAGTTTTTTAAATTTTACAATGTTTGACCTTAAAATACTAGCTGATAATGTTAAAATAAAACTTGTAACTAATCTTATAACTGTAAAGAAAAAGCCCGCATGGAATACTACCAAGAATGCTGGCTGCAATTCCGCGCTGAACAACCAGGCTGATTCTTGGCGCAAAAAATTTGCCAACCCTTCTGTCATTAGATTAGCCAATCAACCGCAGTGTAATGTCTAACAAGTTTTTTTTGCACTTAGACTATGTTTTCCTTTTGTAAAATCATTGGCCTCTTTAGATTGATTGCTAAGCGAGCACTGGGATATTTTCCCGTGAGACAATGCTCGCTATATGTCAAGTTTGTCCTAGATGTTTGCTCCTGGATGTGCTCCAATTTTAGATTGCAATGTGCGTCGAAAGTGCAAGTTCTGTGTATTGATGGCAGTAGGCTGTGATAAAGGTGCATAATTACTACGTGTGTGCACGTAATAGCGGTGTGATGCTTTGTGAATGCTTACCTCGTCATCTGACTAGTGACTGCGATTAACGGAGCGTGAAAGCCGTGTCGTGTTCGGTTTTGACTGTGTCAGAATCTCGTGTAAACGCGGCGGCACGGCCCGCATCTCAATTTCATAGCGCTATGTTATATATATAATATTTGTTAAATGAGTTCTCGTAGAGTTCATTTCGTTTATGACAGACACTGTACAGTAATGTGTAGTTTCGTATAGTAGAACGTAAGAAACGGAATTCTTCTAATATTACTTTGCAAGGCCATATTAGTGATGTTTTTTCGTTAGTAGGTACATATTTCAAAGTCAGAGAAGCTTAGAATATGCCCAGAACTTTAAGTTAAAATTGGTATACTTTCAAGTTTGTTGCTTGACAAAATAAGAAACACCTTTGTCGAGGACCTGGGTTCAGTGCCCGCAAAAACAATTTCGCGAACGGTTAGAAGGTCCTATTTATTGATCATCAAATTCCGTAGGGTTCGTCCCGGTGACCTACAATCTCGAAATTTGGCACGAAGGTTTATAGAATTTGTGCCAAAAACTCAAATGATATCAAATGGACAAGCTTCTACCTATTTGTGACTAAAGTTCCCCGTTTAATCACGTAAATGTGTATCTCGAATTCCGATCTTGTTGTTGATAGGCTTTCAACTCACATTTTGCCATCTATTTTTCCGTTTATAGTCCCTTGAAAGCAATTTATCGCAAAAAATAAAAATATCATTCTCGGCCCTTCTCTATACATAGGTAGGTAAGTACTCTGCAATTACTGTACTGTTACGGTACTCTGTAATTGTTGTTACTTCTATCCGGAAATGTTTGGTGACGCTTATATAATCATATACCTCCCTACATAAAAATGTGCAAAAAATCATATTTTTTTTAAGGTAATTTCAGCTATTAATTTCGTAATTCCTTTCTATAGGTTCTTATCTTAGGTATCTAAAAAAAGTATTCTAGCAATTATTCGTCTTATGAGCTAAAACAGGGACTTTGGGTTTGCCATTTCAGGCGTGCAATATTTTACATTGCGTAGGAATGTCTGCTGTATTGTAAGCACCGTTAACTAGACTAAGTATGTACAACTGACTAGTATGTCCCTAAGCGTTTGACCGCATTCCATCTTATGGTAAACACAAAATCTCATTAATAAGCCGAGTCGCATTTACACCGCCACGGCGTCTAGGAAGAACGTACTAGCAGACTTTTAGCTATTATTGAGTAGGTAATCCTTACTAATATTATAAATGTCAATGTAAGTTTGTTTGTTACGCTTTCACGCAAGAACTACTTAACCGATCCTCATGAAACTTTGTACACATATTCTTGGAAGTATTAGAAGTAATATAGGATACTTTTTATCCCGAAATTAAGAGATAGAGGACAGAAATCCTCAGCGGTCAGCAGCAAGCCCCTCATTTAAGGCTTACGATACTGAATACATAATGGCTGCCACATTTATGAGGACTTCAGTGCTAGGACTAAATAAAAAATGTTCTTCGTCAACTTTTACAACAATGCGATTTTGATTCTTCCTGTAACGATTACTATTCTTTGTAAGTATACAGAAGGAGCTAAGACTGATCAGACAGTTGTTTTAAGATATTGTTACTATGTGAATTCAAAAATTACTTTTTAAAAACTACACCAGTTTTTTTTATCATCATCATCATCATCATCATCTCAACCAATTGACGTCCACTGCTGGACATAGGTCTTTTGTAGGGAGTTCCACAATGCACGGTCCTGGGCCGCTTGCCTCCAACGGCTCCCAGCTACTCGCCTGATGTCATCTGTCCACCTCGTTTGGGGCCGACCTACGCTGCGTTTACCGGTGCGGGGTCGCCATTCCAGCACCTTAAGACCCCAACGTCCATCGGTTCTCCGAGCTATGTGCCCCGCCCATTGCCACTTCAGCTTCGCAACTCGCTGAGCTATGTCGGTAACTCTAGTTCTTCTACGGATCTCCTCATTTCTGATTTGATCACGTAGAGATACTCCTAACATAGCTCTCTCCATCGCCCGCTGAGTGACTCTGAGCCTTCTTATGAGGCCCATAGTTAGCGACCATGTCTCTGATCCGTAAGTCATCACTGGCAACACGCACTGTTCGAAGACTTTAGTCTTCAGGCACTGGGGGATTTTGGACGAGAAGATGTCACGAAGTTTCCCGAACGCTGCCCATCCGAGTTGGATTCGGCGGTTTACCTCTTTCTCGAAATTGGACCTACCTAACTGGATCGTGTGTCCTAGGTATATATACTCGTCTACAATTTCGAGTGCAGAGTTCCCAACAATTATTGGGTGGAGCGCAACATGAGCGTTAGACATAATTTTCGTCTTGCTCATGTTCATACGAAGGCCCACCTGTTGAGAAACTCTGCTGAGGTCATTGAGCATCGCATTAAGGTCTTCCAGAGTCTCTGCCATTATGACTACATCGTCGGCAAACCGAAGTTGAGTGATGTACTCGCCGTTAATGTTGATGCCAAGCCCGTTCCAATCCAGAAGCTTAAAAACGTCCTCCAACGCAGCGGTAAACAGCTTCGGGGAGATAACATCTCCCTGTCGCACTCCTCGCTGCAGTTGGATCGGTTTCGTAGTCTGGTCCTGTATACGGACTGACATAGTGGCGTTTTTGTACAAACACTTCAAAACTTCGATGTACCGGTAGTCAATTCGGCATCTCTGCAGTGACCTTAACACAGCCCAGGTTTCCACCGAATCAAAGGCTTTCTCATAGTCCACAAACGCTAAGCAAAGTGGCCGGTTATACTCTTGAGTCTTCTGTATAACCTGCCGCAGCGTATGTATGTGGTCTATGGTACTGAAGCCCTTTCGGAAACCGGCTTGTTCAGGAGGCTGGAAGTCGTCGAACCTATTCGCGAGACGATTCGTAATGACTCTTGAGAACAACTTGTAGACATGGCTCAACAGCGAGATAGGTCTGTAGTTCTTCAGCAAGGTATTATCACCTTTTTTGAAGAACAGAACAACCACGCTCCTGTGCCATGCCTCTGGCGTTGTGCCTTGATGAATGACGGAATTGAACAACCGCTGAAGGACTTTAAGTATCGGTTTTCCACCCGCTTTCAGGAGTTCTGCTGTGATTCCGTCATCACCCGGTGCCTTGTTGTTCTTAAGTTGTTTGAGAGCCATACTAATCTCGTAAAGGCTGACGTCCGGGATATCTTCAGTGAAGTGTCGGGTCAATTTGGCTCTAGGGTCTTTAGCCAAACTTTCAACAGGCTTTTGTGTTGAGGTGTATAACTGTCCATAGAATTTCTCAACCTCACTCAGGATCTCTGGTTTAGAAGATATGAGACTACCATTGTCAGTCTTCAGGCGAGTCAACAGGCTCTGTCCGATAGACAGATCTCTTGCGAACACTTTCGAGCCTTTGTTGCGCTCAATGGCGACTTTAATTTTCTCAGTGTTAAAGTGTCGCAAGTCTTTCGTCTGCAACTTCGAGATCTGTCTATTAATACGCCGATATTCAGACGCATCTTTTGAAGACTGTAGTCTCATTTCTTGTCTCTTCTCCATAAGCCCGAGTGTATGGGCTGAGAACTTTTTGGTTCTATGTTTACGGTGGGTCTTAAAGAACTTGGACCCAACCGTATGGACAGTTTCCACAAGCCTGTTGTTAAGATCGTCCACAGTATCGCAGTCCAGGCAATCAAACCGGTTTTGCAGCTCCAGTTGAAAGCTCTCGGGGTTTTGGATATGAGCACGAGTAGGCCGGAGCGTAGACTTTACCAGTCTGACCCTTTCCAGCTTTACATTTATATTCAATGTGCCTCTTACCATACGGTGATCGCTCCCGGTTTTCACCCTGTTGATCACAGATACATCATTGAATATATGCCGTTTGGTCGACATGATAAAGTCGATCTCATTTCTCGTCGGTCCATTTCCTGTGCGGCCGCTTTTCGAAAAAGGAGTTCATCATAAAGAGGCCCTCCTTCTCCATAAAGTCGGCCAGCATTTGGCCCCGTTCGTTCCGTTGCCCATATCCAAATTGCCCCACTCTCAGCTCTGCACCGCTTCGCTTGCCCAGCCTCGCGTTGAAATCCCCCATCACAACACTGTAGTAGGTTTTCGAGGCATGTATGGCTTTCGAAATATCCTCATACAATGCCTCTACTTCCTCGTCAGAGTGCGCAGTTGTGGGTGCGTAGACCTGTATAACCTTCAGGGAATACCGTTTGGTTATTCTGAGTACAAGGTACGCTACCCTGCTCGACACGCTTTCGACTCGAACAATGTTGTTGACAAGGGATTTGTGGACGATGAATCCGACACCACCTTGGGACTGTTGTTCGCCCTCCCGGTAGTAGAACAAGTTGCCGGATTTTAGGATTATCGTATCCTCCCCCTCTCTACGGATTTCAGATAAACCCATGATACTCCAGCGCAACTTGCTCACTGCTTCTTCCAGCTCGACTAACTTCTCATCGGTCCTCAACGTGCGTGCGTTATACGTTGCCAGGTCCAGTCGTCGAGTTTGGCAGCGGAATCTCTTCCGGAGATTCTTGACACCCCTTGCCCCGCCGTTACCATAACCGCTGCCAGAGCCAGGAATAGCGGGGCTGCCGGGGACTAGGGGCTGTGGCTTTCTTTTCTCCATTCATACAAAGATTTGCCCGGTAATGACCACGCTGGGCAGGCGGGTTGGTCATCGCAGGGCTAGACTGATCGCACCGGCGTCGCTGCTGCCCGACACCGGTCTGTGCCATTTATTCAGTCTAGCCAATTTGAAGTAGTTATACCGCCACTTGTCGGTCGCCAGAGCCTCGTCGGTTAGACGGCAGGGTGCACCACGTGCAGGTGAGGTTGGCATTTTGGGAGGCTGACTGGTACTAGCCTCCCCCTTACACCCCGTATTTTTTATAAGAATTGGTATTCTTAAATTTTTTTAGAACTACAACTAACTAACAAATTAATCAAACGTAGACGCAGTCGCAGGCAACAGCTTTCAAGTACATCAATATTTTCTTTCAGCTCTCTGATTTAAGATAGCTCTTAGGTAACAATTTCTGTTCTGGAATTCTATTAGAATAAGCACTCTGGTTTCCAAATTGAATGCACAAAGCAACGTAACTAAAATTGGCATCGAACATTACCTATACTCCGTCAGCTCGCTGTTTTTGAAGGTGCGAGTAAAGCCTCTTTGGGTGCGAGCGTGTGATTGAAGATTAGTTTAGGTACCTTGGAGAGTGCAGTCGTGAAATGCAAGCTTTGCTTTGATTTGTGTTTTCCGGCGATCTTCATGTAATATACAAATTTATTTAAAACGAAGCACAGATAATATTATTCAGAAGTGTGTCTTAAAATAGTTTACTGATCTCAAGCCAAAAATAAAATGTTATCAAAAAGCAAAAAATTCTTTACAACTTCTTTGCTAGTTATTACTTTCTTTTATGAGACTGTTTAATAAAAATAATATTAGTGGAATGCATTAATATGTTGGCTTCTCTGAACCCCTCCTTTAATTGTTTTAATATTTCTTTACAAGTTTTTGAGTATACTTACCCTTATCATCTTCATCACATAAATCCATTACCGGCCCACTACAGAGCACGGGTCTCCTCCCACAATAAAAAAGGGTTAAATCCGTAGTCCACCAAGGTGGCCCAGTGCGATTGGTGGCCTTCACACACCTTTAAGAACATTATGTGTCTCAGGCATGCAGGTTTCCTCAAGAGGTTTTCCTTCGCCGTTGAATCAAGCGATATTTTAATTACTTAAAGCACTTAGAAATATTTATTTATCCATAAGTATTCAAATTATGGATAAAATTTCAAGTGGGACTCGAGTGTGAATCGTTTTAATGGTATTTTGTAAATATCGATTGTTAAAAAATTGTGCAACAAATAGTTCTATAATGATAAACCCCATCTGCACATCCCCTTTCTAACAAGTTTTATATAAGTACCGATATCAGCTAGTAAGACGAAATACAATATTGTAGAGTACAATCCATAATCCCTATTATAGCAAAGTTATTTGAATATTTTCCTCTGCAATATTGTGAAATATTTTCATATTAAAACGTTTGAAATATTCGAATAAAGGTGGAATCGTATTGGCATTTTTATATTTATACTATAAAAATGTTAAAGCATTAAATTGAAAGAAGAATTGTAGCGTAAGCAATTCATACAAAATAGCAATAATATTTCAACCTATTCATTTAAATCGTTTCTGTGTATTTCTGTAAATGACAACCTCAGCAATGATTCAGTTAAACAGTTCAGTAAACAATTAATGTTGCAGTAAAACAGTAGTAGTTTGTTTTTTATGCAAATTACCTAAATAAGTTTTGTCTCGGTTTTCGTTATCATTTAAAGGAGAACAACTCAAGCGAGGATCACATCACTTCGTGCAACCTGCGTTCTTAGCAGCGGTCAAGTGCGGCCAACAGAAGTGCCCATTCGACCGATGGCTTATGTTTGGTCGCGAACGTTCTTCTTGAATGGAGCAAAGAAAGCGGATTAGATACCATGATTGACCATGCTTTATTTAGTTGCAGTTGACATAATCCTTGACCTTTTTCTTCATTTTGCGGTTCAAGTTTGCCTGGTGTCACGTCGACCGGTTGCTTTCTGTTACGACAACGTAGCTGTCATACTTTATGTATCAGAGCGGGGCAAGAAATGATTAAATGCAACGGCGTCTTCGCAGCCTTCTTGTAGAGTATACATACATATGTGTTCTGCAGATCATTTTCCTTACTAAAACATGATTTATGCTAGACTAGTACATAGTACTTTGTGGCAGTGAAAGTAACAAATGAAATATTTTGATATGCTGATCTCAATTTGTTTCATCATTCTCATCAACCCACTGCAGGTCCACTACAGGCCACGGGGTCTTCGGAATAATAAGAGTTTAGGGCGTAGTCCACAATGCTGTTTAGGTGCGGTTTGGTAGACTTCAAACGCCCTTTATAACATTTAATACTTACACTAATAATTTATTTACCTACACTGAAATTTCTTATTAGAACTTATTCTTTAAAATTAACAGCTATTTGTTAAACTGTTAATTTTAAAGAATAAGACAAAAGGATGTGACACCAAACTGACCTTTGTGTTTCATGTTTCTTTTATCCAAGATGCATTTACTAAGTCTCCGATTTTAATGTTAGTCTTCTATAGTTCTACATAATAAAATGTATGAATTAATAAATTATACAGAAGAAACTACCTACTCGTAAAATATTTACATAATATACCGGTTACCCGTGACTTCGTCCGCGTACACTTTCAGATTAGTTTCCCGTGCAAACTTTCTTACACTATTATCCGCTTTATACCCCGAACCACTGCGTGCAATATTACTTAATTTACTCGACTCCTGAGAGAATATTCGTAGCGTAATTAAAATAGCATTTAAATACCCGGATAAGCCTCTTCCAGAATTGGGTTTTCCGAGGAGATTTTTTTAATTCGACTAGTATCTCGGAGTTTAGCAAATTTTAACAAATAAACTTTCAGCCCCTTTTCAATGTTTGAATATCAAGTTATTTAATTTGAGTTATTATATGATACGAATGAACATGAGCAAGACGAAGATTATGTCTAATGCTCATGTTCCGCTTCAACCAGTAATCGTTGAGAACACTGCACTCGAAATTGTTGACGAATACGTATACCTAGGACACACGATCCAGTTAGGTAGGTCCAATTTCGAGAAGGAGGTGAACCGCCGAATCCAACTCGGATGGGCAGCGTTCGGGAAACTCCGTGCCATCTTTTCGTCAGAAATCCCTCAGTGCCTGAAGACGAAAGTCTTCGAACAGTGCGTGTTGCCAGTGATGACCTATGGCTCTGAAACATGGTCGTTAACTATGGGCCTCATAAGAAGGCTTAGAGTCACTCAGCGGGCGATGGAGAGAGCTATGCTCGGAGTATCTCTACGCGATCGAATCAGAAATGTGGAGATTCGTAGAAGAACCAAAGTTACCGACATAGCTCAACGAGTCGCGAAGCTTAAGTGGCAATGGGCCGGGCACATAGTTCGGAGAAAGGATGGACGTTGGGGTCCCAAGGTGCTGGAATGGCAGCCCCGTACTGGTAAGCGCAGCGTTGGTCGACCCCCAACGAGGTGGACAGACGACATTAAGCGCGTCGCAGGTAGCCGTTGGATCCAAGCGGCTCAGAATCGTGGAACTTGGAACTCCCTACAAAAGACCTATGTCCAGCAGTGGACGTCTATCGGTTGATGTGATGATGATGATGATGATTATATGACTGGCTGCATATGAATGAATGCAAAAAGATTTTTCAATTCCAGCGCATACAAACTAATTCAGCATTATTATTAGATCAGATAGATATTATATAGATAGGTATAGATAAAGGTATACATAGTGCTTACATTGGGAACTAAACATTACATTGATTGCGGTTGATATGCGGTTTTTTACTGAAGGAATCCTCACGAACTTCTAATTTATTAGCTTCCTAAAAAACCGAATAAGATCACCTAAACAATACGGACGGTGTAGAAGCGGTGATGGCTTAGTGGGTAAGGCTTTAGCTTACCTCTCTTGCAGACAGAGTTCGACCCGACTTTTCTGAGTTCAGTTTCTGAGATATTTAGATTACTAATAGCGTTTTTAATTTAAGCAATCTAAATATCACCCGCTTTGAATGTTGAAAGAAAACATCTGAGAGTTCTCCATAAAGTTCTCAAAGGTGTGTGAAGTCCACCAATCCGCACTGAGCCAGCGTGGTGGACTACGGCCTTGACCTCTTCTCTTTGTGGGTGGAGACCCGTGTCTTGTAATGAGCTGGTACTTGGTCCATACGATGATGACTAGTGCAAATAAAGATCACAGCACCTTCACCTTCAAATGTCTTCCTTGCATGCCCCGCCGAGTTTAGCTCTTTAGCTCTGTTTATAGGCGATAGTTTTCCATTTACAATTAGGTCGGCCTACTGCTTAGTCAGTCAATTATAACGATAAAAGAAAAACCTTTTGTATCACTCATGCGGGGAAAGTAGTATCTTGACGTTCGCTGTTGCAGTTGAAAAAGAACCGTTTGCTCAATTTAAAATTTGAGTGCGACAAGAATAATTTGAGTGCGACAAGTTTACTTGTTTTCATTGTCAAATTTTAAAATGGGCAAACGGTTCTTTTTCAACCGCAACAGCGAGCGTCAAGATACTTTCCCCGCATGAGTAATACAAAATAGTATGTGCAACAAGTGCGACATCGATTACTCACTCAAGCGAGTGACCGCACTCGCAACTCTCGTGCGAACTTCGCTTTCGTGGGCAATCGACAACTTGGCGCACTAGTTGCACAATATACTATTAACGACACCTTTTAATTTAAAAGTTACTACACCGATTGGGCAGAACGTAAACTAACACTTGGCTGATGAATAAAAAAATATAAATTCGGTCTAATTAATAAAAACCTTAAATACATACGAAAAATATGATAACTTATAAACACAAAGTACCACACCTTGTGACAAAAAGCATAGACAAGTTAGGTTATATTAGTTGTCATGTGAAAATCGATTGTTGAAAGGTAAATGTATACCTTGGAATCTTCTTTGATTAGGCGTTAGTAAATTAGACGTTGCCTTGTCCGTCGTAAATGAAAACGGACATTATTCTGTTGAAAATAGACTAGATAACTAAGTTTTTCGATCCCCATTTACAGTAGATGCCTACCTAAATTGATTAGCCTTCGTGGATGGATCGACAAAAAACATTCAAAAAGCTAATCGAGTTTTTGGACGCGCGTTAACGGCGAAACGTTCGCTTTTTGTCATCGCAAAACTTAATTATCTTGACTCGTTTGATAATTTGCATTGTCAACATGGTTACCAAATTTTACAAAAATTAATTATAGACTATAAGATTTTGTTGTAATGCGATATCAACAGTTTTATTCGACTTAGGATAACGCACTGTACCATATGAACTGTGAAAAAGTTGAAAAAATGTTTACCTTACTATGTTTTTATTAAATTGCCATTTATCATAAGTGATGACAGCCTAGTAGTTAGAGCTTCGGCCTCTGCATTGGATTGATTCGATTTCCGGAACTCACGTCTGTTGTGATTCAAACTCGGCACTTGATCAGAACTACTTTATTGTTTTTAATTATAGGCATACCCACATATAAATTAATAATACAACATACATAACCACAACATCTCTTCCATAAAATTTTAAAAGCATATAGGTATAGATTCAATACTGGTAGACTGATTATGTATACATGTACAAATATACATAAGCCAATCACCTCATGCACTTAGTATATATTAACAATTAATTCATTGTAAGAACATACCTAATTATAATTATATTAAGAGTAACAATCATTTATATTTTTTGAGATTAATGCGAGCCTTGACAGCCGCCGGTCTGATTGATATATCTATATCATTATTATTATGAGTTTCTACCCTTTGTGCATTGTCATGCAAGGTTTCTACGACAGTAGTAGCAGAAGCACAAATCTCATCCGGCGCATTTTGTTCATCACTTTCCGCGCTATTCCACTTTTCTTCCTCTTGGAACATTGCGGTGCCCTCCGCTGAAGGAATACGAAGTAAGTGACGTCTATTTCGTCTATATCGCCTTCCTGACATGTCTGTAACGAAGTACGAGCGCGGCTGAGGCGCTGCACTTTGTACTTTAGCGTGCTTGCGTCTGCCTTCATCTACCATAACTACATTCTCTCCCGGCTTTAGCTCAGGCAACGCTCGCGAGTGTTGATCATAATATGATTTACTCTTAGCCTGCTTACGTAACATGCAATCGTAATCTAACTTGTTATCGCGGTGTGGTCTGAGCATCTGCTCGTATGCTGGAAGTCTGGTACTCAACCTACGCCCCATAAGCAATTCCGCCGGAGATGCTAACCCTTCGCGTGGGCATGCTCTAAAGTTTAATAAGCCTAAATAAAAATCTGATCCCGAATTAGTCGCTTTAATTAAGTAATTTTTTATTGTCTGAACGCTTTTTTCGCTTCGACCGTTAGCTTGAGGATAATTGGGTGAAGTAAAGATATGTTCAAAACCCCATTTCTTCCGAAATTCCATGAATTCCTTAGAGCGGTAGGCCGGGCCTCCGTCAGTCAATAATTGAGCTGGAATTCCATGCCTTGCAAATTGATCCTTCATAGCTTGTATCACCGCCTTACTCCCAATACTATTCAATGTACTAACTTCAATAAAGTTTGAAAAATAATCAACGAGAAGCAAAAAGTTCCTGTTTCGGTATTGAAAAATATCCGAGCCTACCTTCGACCACGGAAGGTCAGGTATCTTATGCGGGATCATTGGCTCCCGAGTGGGCCGCGGCGCGTGCTCCGCGCACGTCACACACTGGCGAACCGCGCGCTCCACGTCACGCGACATGCCCGGCCAGAACATCACATCCCGAGCACGTCGCTTGCACCTATCGATGCCCATATGACCTTCGTGAACCCGGTTTATCATTTCGGATCGAAGACTTTGAGGTATATAAACTAAATTGTCTTTCAAAATAATATTATCTATGTATTCAAAACATTCTCTATATGGCCATAATTTTCGCACGCATTCATCGACATCATATTTATTTGCTGGCCAGCCATTTTTAATATACTTTATAATAGTTCGACATTCTTTATCAGATTCGACTCCTTTTCTAACTAGGTTAATTTTATCACCACTGAACCTAACGTTGTCAATCACAAAGCAAGATTGTTCCTCAACTTCGACTGAAACATTACTTGTCATCAGCTCAGGCAACGGCGCACGCGACAGAGTGTCCGCTACGAACATATATTTTCCTGGTTTATATACTACCTTGAACCTGTAACCTTGAATTCTTAGCATCATACGTTGTAAACGTGCAGGTACGGCATCTAACGGCTTATTGAAAAGGGCCTCGAGAGGCTTATGATCCGTTTCTACTGTGATGTCACCCCGGCCGAATAGATATTGATGAAATCGCTCTAAGGCAAATACAATAGCTAGCAATTCCTTTTCTATTTGCGCATACCTAATTTGCGTATCAGTGAGCGTGGATGACGCGAACTCCACGGGCCGTCCCGCCTGCAGCAACACCGCCCCCAGCGCGTGCGAGCTAGCGTCCACGGACAGCAGCACGGGCTCGTCCGCCGCGTACAGCGCGAGCACGGGCGCCGCGCACAGCCGGCCTTTCAACTGGCGCACCGCGTTATCATGCTGTTCGTCCCAACACCAAACTACGTCTTTTTTCAAGAGACTACGCAAGGGTGATGCTATTTCCGAGTAATTTGTAATAAATTTTGATAAATAGTTTACCATACCTAAGAAACGCTCTAAAGCGGGCCTATCTTGAGGGGTCGGCATAAGTTCGATAGCCTTAAGTTTATTTTTGTCAATTGCCATACCACCAGCACTAAACGTGTGTCCCAAATAACTTACTTCCTGTACCCTAAACTCACACTTTTCCTTATTAAATTTGATACCTACCTGCCGTGCCCTTTCCAATAAACATTTCAATCTTTCATCGTGCTGTGCCATAGTAGAACCCCATACGATAATATCATCCACGAATGAGTCTACACCCTCCAGATCTTCCAGCAGTTGCCGTACCCTAGCATGAAACACCTCAGAGGCGCAGTTAATTCCGTAAGGTAAACGTAAAAACTGATACCGTCCAAAAGGTGTTCCAAACGTGCATAAATCCGCGCTTTCATTGTCAATCTGAATCATCCAGTACCCCGAACGAGCATCCAGCTTGCTGAAGTAGCGCGCGCCCTGCAACCTGGCCGCTATTTCAGTGAGGGTCGGCAGCGGATAGTGCGCACGACGCACAGCCCGGTTCAGCGGCCGCGGATCGAGACAGACACGAATACTACCATTTTTCTTTGCTACTACTACTATCGCATTAACCCACTCCGTAGGATGAGATACTTTCCTTATGACACCTATGTCTTCCATACGCTTTAATTCCACTTGTAGTTTGTCGCGCACACCGATAGGTATTTTTCTTACAGGACAGACCGACGGATGTACTCCTGGATCAATAATAATTTTATACTCGCCCGGTAACTTACCTAGTCCGCTAAACAAATCTGAATATTTATCTATATTTATGGTAAAAACGCGTCTGATAATACCTAATTCCTCACAAGCATATTTCCCTAACACGCTCTGACAATAATTTTTACAAATGCAAAAATTTAAGTTATATCTATTGTTTTTATAAATCCAAGAAATATAGCAAGAACCCAGTATAGGTATTTGATTACCACAAAATGATTGAGCCTTAACATTAATTTGACATAAAGCTGAAACATGCAAACCTAACTGTTTATATCTTTCTATAGACATAACATTAAGGTCCGATCCCGTATCGAGTTTGAATTTTTCAGTTTTTAGACTATTATATAATTGCATTGTCTCATACCATTTATTGCCGTCCTTACAGTCCGTATTACTATCAATCGTCGAGACCCTGTATAATTCCTCATCCGTATCACTATTTTCCACTATTTGATACACACTTTTCCGCGTATTCAATGTACATTTTTTCTTAAAGTGACCTTGAGAATTGCACAAAAAACATACGGCACTCCTAGCAGGACACCTGTAACCACCATCACACTGAAACCCGGCACACTTGGCGCACGAGCGCCCCGCCACATCAGACGAAAACCCGCGAGGCTGCATCCGCGCAGCGCTGCGGGCGGCCCCGCGCGGCGCCCATCCGCGCCCGCGCGGTGCCCGCGGCGCCCAGCCGCCTGCTCGCCCACCGCCGCGCGCGCCGTAAATGACGTCCACCGCCGTCGATGATGTGCACGCCTCACCAGCATCACTTTTCAACTTGACGCCTTCGATGTGTTGTTTTTCTTCTTTTGAAAATTCGTTAGCCCGGCATATTTTTAAGGCACTTAGCAATGATAGCTCTTCTGTCCTTAGTAGCCGATCTCGTACCTTGCCATCCAATACACCGCAAACTATTCGATCGCGAATAAGACCTTCCTCCAAGTGCTCGAATTCACAATGCTCAGATAAGATTTTCAACGCCGTCACGTATTCGTCAATAGACTCGCCGGCTTCTTGATTCCGGGTAAAAAACTTAAAGCGAACCATGGTAGTATTTTGTTTCGTCCCAAAGTGCTCGTTGAACTTGTTCACCAAGGTATCAATATTTTCGCGACTTTCATCTTTTGTGTATTTAAACGTCGTATAAATGTCGTACCCTTCCGATCCTATTAAATTTACTAACAGACTAGCTTGAACATCTGTAGTTTCTTTGTGAACGCCGGCCGCTTTTAAAAACACGAAAAATTGCTGGCGCCATTTTCGCCACGCGGTTGCGCGGCATGCCGGTCCTCCTTCTAAGCATAATTCCGATGGCGGTCGAGCGTGTTCCATTATCACTTATGCACAAAGCCTCCAATGACGCACTTTTGCCGATTTTAACACCAATTACACCTATTAATTTAGTAATTATTAATTTACTAGTTCACCGCTGTCACCATGTTGTGATTCAAACTCGGCACTTGATCAGAACTACTTTATTGTTTTTAATTATAGGCATACCCACATATAAATTAATAATACAACATACATAACCACAACAACGTCTAATTTTTTTGAATTATGTTATCAGTGAAGGAAACTATCGTGAAGAAACTTGCAGTCCTGAGAGTCTCCCTTATATTATTAATGTTGTCAAAGGCGAATGAAGTCTACTCATCTGAACTTGGTCAGCATAGTGGGCCCGCACGGCATAAACCCTTCTCATTCAAAGCAGATACCCGCACGCCTGTATCCCAGTTGACACCAAATTAAGCTAGCCACTGTGGAGTTTCAGTTGGAAGCCTAAGCTGCCATTCCCTGTAGTTGGCTGAAAAACAGACCTTCTTTCTTCACCCCCGGCTGAGCCTCCTCAGATCTCATAAAAGACTATAAGACAAAATAGTAAGTATTTTGTCTTATAGTCTTTTATTAACTGTGAGCTTGTAATCGCAAGTTAGTAATAATAACCGGGTCTTATCTGCTTTCCGAAGCAATTCAAGCAATGACTTTGCCAATTCTATAACTCCTTGTTATGTAGTGAGAATGTTAAGGAGACCCGGAAATTGATCCGAACACCTCGTAATATGTAGTTAAACGAATACAAAAAGTGTAAGCCTTTTCATTCCTCTAAAAATTAAATAAGGCACGCGAAGAGCTAGACCATAAAATAAAATAAAAAAAAGATATTTTACACGTGCCGGTACTGTAATAAATAATAGCTATTAGATATTTAAATTGATCTGAGAGCTCTCACTTAATTTCTCGCTTGAATTTATCAACAACAGTTTTATTCTGCCAACGTTTTGAGTTCCTGATAAGTAATAACCATTCAATCGGATTAGCCGCACTTTGCTTTTGCTTACAGCAATGCGGGTGTATGTGAAATATAAAAGCTTTTTCGGTGTTATAAACCTCTCGGTAATAACCACTTTTCCATACATTATTAAATACGAAAGCGTTTTTGTCGGGTTGCCCTTTTTTCACGCAGCAACGGGGCAACGGAATATTGCATAGGGGTGGAATAATGTAACGGAAATAGGTTCCACTTGAAGAGACAATCTAACATTCAGGCTGTCTTACCCGGGATATACTAGCTATTTTTTTATTAAATGTTACTAAGGCAGGTAGGTCTTAGTAAAATTAAAAAAAAAAGAGACCTCATAAATGTGGCAAAACTTCATGTATTTAAAAGCCGGGGGAATAAGTGAGGGGTTTACTGACCGACTAACTGACTGATTGAATAACTAGCTTATTTTGATAAGAATTCATAATATGACTCACATCGGTAAGGCAGCGTTCGTAAGAAACGATTTCGAGCGACCGTTTTTTCTCCGATTTACTTGTAAATCCGTCTCCCACGAAAAGTTCTTTTCAGTTTTCAGGCTCATATATTGTCTATGACACTCCACAACCTACTATATACTATAATCGAAGCGCTAGTGTAATACCTACTAATTATTGTGTAGGTGGCCATCCGTATTGTTCATTATCAGTATCACTTTACCAATTGGTGCTTTTCGATGGCAAAAGCTCAAGTCACTTTAAAAATACTTAAATAACTTCAATTTCTCCAGGATGCCTTCAACAGATCTTGACATGATGAAAAGGGAACCAAGTGGGAAATATATCGTCTCAACCAAAAAAATAACTTTTCAAATCGATTTATAAATGACAGAGTTTTGAGCTAACAAACATAAAAAAAAAATACAACCGAATTGAGATCCTCGGCCTTTTTTGTAAGTCGGTTATTAATAAAGTGATCGTGACTGCCACATGTATTGTCAGTGAAAAACGTTTAAGAATTCACGAAACAGTGCGTTATTTTGCTGCAATATTATTTTTCTAATAGTACTATTATTTGAGGGGTGGCTCACTTAGCAAGGCTAGCTACGCCTCACTACAACTGCACTTTCTCACAAGCAAAACGTGAATAAATTATCTCTATGATACCTACCTAAAGTATGAAATATTCGATCAAATGTAATTTTTGGAACTATTATTTTTTACATAAAATTTACATAAAATTCATAATTGGTTTAAAAGAAATTGCATAGAATTCTACAATAAACTACCCATTGACATCTTGGAGATGTCTCTTAAAAAGTTTATTAAACGTAAGCTTATAAAAGTCCTATTATAGTATAAATGACTATGTAATCGATGAAAAATCTTGGGTGTGAATGCTCTTCTAATAATTTTAAATGACATTTTGAGATGGTGATAACAAAAAAAAACCCTGCTATGTTTGTTGTGGGCTTCTTCTTAGACCAGGACGCGTTAGGAACCCTCGTAGCTTTAGTTTTAAGTTTACGAATGTGGTTATCGCTATCATCTCACTACCATGTAATTCTTATGTACGCATCAAAAGTACCACCTATTACTACTTGAATAAAGATATTTTTGACTTTGACTTTACAATAGAGTATTTCTTGGCTAGAAACTTTAGAGATTTAATAAACATTTTGTTAAACTTAATTAACAAACTGTTTTACTCATGGAGGATATTTCTTTTGAAATGCGTAATTTTTATACGTAGCTAATTCACAGTACTTAATTTACGATAGTCAAAGAGATTAGGCCTATCACAGGCCTATCACAGGCATTTAGCTAGGAGCTTCATTTATTTCACTTACGGGGAGAACAATTCGTCCGAGCACACCTTCAACTTTTTTTAGTTATGTTGGTTTTAAACAAATAAATAACACTTATTTTAACGTTTTCAGCATTTTTGGGAGTTTCCCTAACTTGTTCTCAAAGTGTATGAAGTCGACCGATCAAAACCAAGTCAGCTTGACGGCCGATTGGCGCAGTGGGCAGCGACCCTGCTTTTCAAGTCCAAGGCCGTGGGTACCACAACTGAAATTTTTTTGTTGAATGGAGAATGTTTGTGTGATGAACATGAATGTGGGTGTTTATATGTATATTATAAGTATTTATGTATGTTATTCATAAAACTATTCATCAGTCATCTTAGTACCCATAACACAAGCTACGCTTACTTTGGGGCTAGGTGCCGATGTGTGTATCGTCGTAGTATATTTGTTTATTTATTTATTATTTATTTAGCTTTGTGGACTACGTCGTAAACTCTCATTGTAAGAGGAGACCAGTGCCTTATAGGGGCCCGTAATGGATGGATAATGATGATGGTGATGAAGATGATCACACGTAAATGAATATATATTATATATTCATATATATATATTCGATTAACTAAAGTAAGAAGGTTTCCAAACATGTTTTGGTGTGGTCCTATAAAAAGAAACCCATCAACACCTTAGCAAAATTAAATTATAATTAATTAAAAGGTAAATTCAATTTGATATCTTGCATATTGCTGAACTACTTGATGATTTCATTCCGTGAAAAGTTATGCTGGCGATGTTGCGAGAATTTCTAGCCTTCCATAATTCTTCAAGTTGTACGCTAAAATTTAATCAACGTAGGTCTTCAACGTTGGTCAAGCAATAACCGTGAAGCTAAACAAATGTTAGTATTAATTTTAACTTTTTCAACTCTCTTCCTACTTATTTACTTCAGTGTAGTTAAATTGAAATGTTCTATGCTTTTTCAATTTCATCTTACCTCTGCATACACATTTATAAGTTTACTTTGAGCAATTTGAGGTTTTTATCTTCTAAATTGGTTATTTATTTTGCATAGCTCATCTTCGGAAAATTGGCTTTGCTTATCTAAACTGCGAGTAGAAATCACCTTATTACTTTACCGCGGGTGGTAGAATATTCAAAAAGAGAAGTTAAAAAAGCCAATCGTCACAGCTGCAACAGGAAGTCAGAGCTTAAAATAGTATTGCACGTTTCCCGCCAATGGTAAAATAAGCTCTAGCCTTTAAATTAAGATGAGTACCTAAAAATTGACAAATATTGTTATACTACCGAGCAGGCTGTATGGTCAATGATCTTTGCCCGTCCTGAAGCCCAAAGGGGACCGGTAAAAAAACAACAAATGTTGTATGAACTGGCGCGATGAAGAAGAATGCAATTGTCTTCATTGAAATATTTTTTATTGTTTTTCATCTCATTCCTTTTCGCCACGACCGATATGAAAAGAATTAACTTCTACTCGGGAACACATCCCATTCTCACCCTCAAACTATGTAAATATCTCGTGTGAGAATGGGGTGTTTTCCGTCTCGTTTCACAATTTCAAAATATTACTGCTTTCAATGCACTTAATAAATCAAAGGCTAAGCAAACCGAGCAAAAGCTTGCTTTTGCTTCGTTTCACGTAATATGGAGCCCACTGTAGAACACACACTCCCATTTATAATATGAATAATAGATGACATTAGGTGAGTCCGTGGTGGTCCTTTAGGGGCTGAATCTCAATAATGCCTTTTTATGTGTATTATAAGGTTTAAAAAGAACTTGTTGTCATGGGCGTATTTATCCTTGGGGCCAGGGCGGCAGGCTGCGCGGGGCTGCACAAGGATATATTAAAAAAAATATTTTTTTATCGCAGAAAAATACATAGTTCCAAAGTATAGAATGCGTGATTCTGATAATATATCTCCACGCTAAACGCTTCTGCATATATAACATTAGAAATAAAAATATGGTAAATGCGTATACAACTATTACTACAGCGAACGAAACCGCCTGCACTTCTTGTATTCTTATATACATGCCTTATTAGTTTTTTCATTCATTAACATAATTCTAATAAACATACTGTTAGATATTGTTTTATAATGTTTTTTTTCGTTTTGGTAAAACAGGGCGCTAAATCGTAAAAAACTCCTCTGCCTATTGTCAAAATTTCAAGTTTCTAATCCCACTGCCTTAGGATGTGCGTTAAAGGATCTTTTTATTTATATAAGTAGATGAAGGAGATTCAGTTAATTCCTACCTCCATTCATATGGAAGATTTAAAAACGATTTAATTTAATGTAAATAAATTGCAAATATTGTGGGGCTGGATTAATGTTCTGGAACTGTAGAAATAATTAGTTTCCCGCTAATTCATTCCCAGCGTGGGAAATAAGCATTAGCAAATTGCAAATAAAATAGCATCAAAGTGAACTTTAATTGTTTGTAACTGAATTAAAATATTTAGTACGGAAATTGAATCTTTTACTTGATGTGACGTTAAATTGCATTTCTCTTTTGCGTTTTCGCCTCACATTCTTCTGTTATTTGTTTGTCAGGTAATTGTGAACACGTTTAAGTACATGTGGGTAGTTAACTACGACAAGGTAATGTTAGGGTTGCCGATAAGAATTATTAAGTTGTTTCTTCAATTCATATGTTTTATATTAATAATAGTTAAATATGAAAGGTATCTTCGGAGATGTAGGACATAACTCCTCAAAGGTAACTTACTTTTGAAGGTTTCTGTCTATAGTTTAGTTGCTATGATTTGTTAGTTTTGTGATTAGGAAAAAAAAACGATACTAAATTGCCAAGCTTCTACTATTAGTTTTATTAATTTCAAGCTACACAAATTCTGTTCTAAAAATTTCTCTCAAATAGAAATTATATATATTTTTTTTAATTAATGTAATAGCAGTTAGTAATATTTCAGTTCAACACCGTGTCTGCTTTTATGCGAGTAATAGACATTCAATTTCGGATACAATGTAAACTGAATCCTCCATACTCCTATATTTTTATAGATAATATTATATCATTTATAAAGCTTTGGATAAATTGAGCGATAAGTAAATGTAAGTTATAATTATAATAAATATACTACGACAAAACACACATCGCTATCTAGCCCCAAAGTAAGCGTAACTTGTGTTATGGGTAATAAGATGACTGATAAATATTTTATGAATATACATAAAAACATAATATAATATATAGATAAACACCCGGCCACTGGAAACATCTATGTTCATCACACAAAAATTTTTCAGTTGTGGTAATCGAACACATGGCCTTGGAGTCACGAAGCAGGGTCGCAGCCGACTGTGCCAACCGGCCGTCCAATAGAATGGAGGTGGTTTTTCGAGATTATCCCGCGATAGTCCAATTCTTGGGCAAGGTTATTAAATTACAGGGGGGTAATGCGACGCGGTTGGTCGCTGAATGAATATTTTAATGCGACACTGATCACGGGGAATCGCTCGTACCTGACTTAACCCGAACTTATATTCCTTAATATCTGAGTAAATATTTTATGTATAGCTTAGACCGTGGCGTTCCTAGGGTTTTGAATTTGAGCAAGCCCAGTTACCTAAAGGAAAAATTTAACTCATCATGATCTCTAAGTCACCATTCTTGTGTGCTAAATATCAACAAATCTTTGAAAAACACTACGGTTAGGGTCAGCTGGTAATTTATGTCGTAACCAGCCGCGTTCCAACCATTCTTTTCATTAGAAACAAAATATGAAAAAATTTACCTATTGTTCGCCAATTATTTTTTGATTTCGCCACAGAAATAATTTGCACACAAATTGAGCTCATATTTAACAATATTTACTATAATTTGTAAAAAAACAAACCAGTAAAAAGCACTATTCAACTCAAAAAAACAATAATAAACTCCTAACTAGTTACTAATCAATAATAATGAATCTGTCAAGTGTCAACTAGTTGTAACGCAAACAATAATACGCGTGAAGTTGTTTCAATTCGCTCGTCACTAATTTCAACTCGCAATCTGGCATTTGATCTCCATACTAAATTATTAAATAATCTAGATTGTCTCTGCTAAATTATGGAGGGTAGAGGTAAGGAGAGTCATCTTATATGGGAGAAGAGTTGAAAAAGTGTCCAGTTGTTGCGCTAAATAACAGTTCAAAAATCCTCCACAATGGCGCTGGTGGATGCACAGGGTATGGTATGAATGTAGCAATCGTAGATGAATTGAAGTATGCTGAGTTAAAAAATTTAATGTCATTATCGACTAAAGTAGTTAATTATTGAGAATTTCAACAACTTACGTTGTACAAAATATTGTGGTAAATATAACCTTACTTCCTTGTATCTCCATACTTCCTTGTTTATTTTTACTACAAGCCTACCCTAACAATATTTATATTTGGCGCTTCTTTTAAGCGTTACCCTGATGCAAATGTGGCGCCATCCTAATTTAATACATTTTGACGACACTTTTTCATATACACAGATGACTCTCCTTACCTCTACCCTTACCTCTACCCTCCATATGCTAAATACATTGAAATTTCTATGAGAGAGAGCAGTAAAATAAAAGCCCCATAGAAGCAAATGAGTGTAAGCGAGACAAAGCGGGGCCTCCGATCGCGTACGAAGACACGCGAAGAGCGCGATAGTGATAGTTCGGCGCGGCGCCGCGCCTTTCGGCTGGTTGCTACCACAGAGTCTACCTGTTGTAACTACCTAACGTAGTGCTTGCAGTAAAGTAGACAAAGAGTATATACATTATTAAGCAATAGTTAAAATATTGTATTTATATCCTCATTGCTATCAAGTTTAAATTACTTTGTTAATTAATTTCGGAATAGTCGAGAAATATTTAAAAGGGATATTTATTGTAACGCAAGCCCGGCTTTTCGGTTTGTATGGTAGTACCGCCACTGAGCTTAGAATAGAGTAATAAAAATTTACTGTTGTTAGTGGTGCGAAAATAGCACATCACATTGTATTAGTGGAAATGGTTTAACTAAACAAAGGTATTAAGTGAGGCATTGATTTACGGTTGTAGTTGCCGCTAAAATGTAAACGGTAAAACCCGATATCACACAATACATACAATACAATACAATCAATCGACTCAATTGGATGTTAATTTGCAACATGATCTACACTTTCAGGTGTTGAGTTTCCCTAATAATCATTTGTAAAGACACCTGATTCTCCACCTAGAAGTATATTATTTTACGTTCTGACACTACAGTGCCATTTTGGTCATTGGTAATATATTGACAGAGTTTAATCAAAAATGCACGCGGGTTTTTTTATTAACTCACTTGGTAGGGAAAATTATCAAGTTCGTAGGTAAGGTAGGCCTCACAGAGATCCTAGCAAGTTTACTATTTTGGAATTGTTTAATAGTTTCGTAGGCCGCTAGGTATTTCCCTCTAGATTTTGGTGGCAACAGGCTGTCACTCGCTTCTCGTGCAGCCTGGAATTAATTTTACCAGCGAGCAAGTGGATAGAAGCAGGCGTTACTTTGCGGAAATTCATGATATATTATCATCAACATCTCCTGAGGATGCTCCGGTTTCGGAGCGAAACGTGCGTAGAGGTTATATTGCCGAAGATCTGTTTGGTGTGGAGTATAAGGACTGAAGAAATTATAAATTACACCACACAGATTCTCCTGCTTTTCGCGGAGTATATATAGCAAATTAAGCTTAATTTTGATAATTTACCAGCGAGCGCAAATCAGCGTATCTACTTGAAGTCGATATGTTTTATAATAATCTGCAGCACTGTGAAAGAAATAACAAATATTTTAGGAAAATGGCGCTAGTTTTTTTTTATACCAACGTTGTCGAATCACATGTGCTCGAACAAAATTGACTACAGCGGAAAACACAAAATTTAATATAGCAAATGTTTTTGTATTTATAACATTTATTTTATTATTATCTTAAATGAAATAAACTGTTACTTTAAGCAATACAATAATTTTATTATTCAAGAAATTGTTTTATTTATTTAAATATCTTTACTGAAATTAAAAATATACTTAAAAAAAATTAAAAGCAAAAGGCGACCTTATCACTAAAAGTGATCTCTGCCAGGAACTCAGAACGACAGTACACAATAATACATGAGAGACGGGAAATCGCAATTACAATAAACAATACATAAATATACACACTAAAGTACATACTACTAATAACTAATATAATAAATTACTAAAAGAGATAAATAAAATAACATATATATGTAATAATAACATAATATACATATTACATATATATACACACAATAATAAATATTTACTTTAGATATATAAGTACACATATACGAACAATAAAATTATCGATAGCGACGTATATCGTCAGGGAGTGCATTCAGCGTTGCAGCTTTTATTGTGAAGGATTCCGAGTAACTTTGAGACTTACATTTCATCATTCGGAGAATATTCTCCCTAATTATTATATCTCCCTGTTTATTATTTTTTTCCGCATATTTCGGTTACTAAGTTAGTGAACGTGTAAAGTTTATATAAATATTAAATACTTAATATTATCTAAAATAACTATGTTATATATGGAGTAAGTTCACATGTCGATAATCAAACAACGCAATTTTAGGGAGAATTATTCTACATGTTTGATAACTATATGAAAACCTACGGTGGATAAATCTGGATAACCCACTTTTTAAGTCAGATGCCTATTTTCTAACCGGTAATACCTATCACTGCGGTAATAAAGTACTATTGATAGCATTGACAGTATCTTTTGCGATCACTAACTTCGATCTAGTCTCTATACCCATATTTTCTCGTTAGATACAATTGTTAACAAACCTATTATTACCTTTCCCGAAGGTTCTCGGAAACTATGTCAAGTGAGCATAAGTTGCGGAGTTTGTTATAGGCGCTACACGGCTAACAATTTTTTTGTTGCCCATAATAAATATTTTTTCTGAGAGAAGCAAAGTCTTGGAAGTTACAAAGTTGAATTTGTACGTTCTCCACCTAGTTTTTTGTCCACGAGCGTAGCCAGGCTTTGTTTAAGAGGAGTTTGTTTCAGAAGGTGAAGCCGGAAAAGTGAATCATTTGAAACTTTTTATTTAACATTTCATTAAAAAGGATTGAGAAATAGCCATAAATAATGAACCAACGAGATAAAAGGTGGAATTATTTTTCCTCTTTTCAGGTTTCACATTATTTTCTTTACTTGTATTCGAGCTCGAAACGAGAATTGGCTGAATACGGTCATAACTTTACTTTCAAACAACTATAATCTAGGCCCCTTTGTTATGTGCTTGATAAGTTTGTTCAGTATCAAACATAGTCGACTAGAAGGTTTTCTCTTAAAGTCAATCGGAGCTCGGTTTCCACTCTGTGCATTGTAACTGATCGAACGTTTGATAATACAAGTAGTTAAAGGCTTTGTAATAAAAAAAAATATGTAAACGTTTGTGGCATATAATGTGGGAATTGATCGAATTGAAACGAAGGTACTTTTAAATACTTATATTTCATATTACATCCATGCTTATAGTGCGTGGATACGTGTAGCTGCAATGATTTTAGAGCTACTCATTACGACATGCACGGTGGGCGGTGGCTCATATGGTTAAGACCTGGAACAGCGATCTGTAACTTATATGAATATATAACTACCTAAGTATATTTTATTTACAAATTAAATGTAAATCCATATGAGCCAAAGCCGGAAATATAATTATAAGTGGTGATAACATCCATTTTAGACAAAAAATAATCTAAAACGCTTTTCTATCCTACCTGATCCTATATGATAATTATTTATATAAACTTGCGATGTACATAAAAAAAAGGAAACCATGCTCAAATCCCAAGTGCAAAAACAGAAGTGTTATTAGGTTAACCACTTCCAGTGCGTTAGCATCACCAAGGCGCTTAAAGGAATGAGGCGATTTGGATTTTTTTTTTTTAAATTACGTTTTCATCTTTCTTAAGTTTATTGTTTTATGGCTACAAGCCTTAAATGGTCGTTACAATTGTGTTCTTATTATTACTTGGTTAATTTTGATTCTGGATAGTTGTTTGCGTTAAAAATATTTATTGGTCATATGTAATTATTACTTGAAATTAGTTAGATATATATAATACTGAATATTATTCACATATATTTTCTTAAATATTTTTATTAACCTAAAGTAGCAAATATCAAGTCATGCCCAATTGAATCACTTAAGGGTAGATTATTTATTAGTAGTAGTAAAGCGACATACGTGCAATGTTGTATTTTAAATTTTTATTTGTATGTCTAAACGTAAAAAATATCTGAACTGGACGTTATAAAACTATTTCATAGGATAAGCAACATTAAAGCACATGATATTTACTTTACCTTTATGAAAATAATTATTGAAATGCAAGAACAGTAGGTATGAAATAATTCTATTTTATTAAAATATTAAATTATACGGCGCGCGACAGAATAATTTTAAAGCCAGTGCAGGCGAAGTTTTCAACTTAATTTAATCACCAATTAGGTAGGTATACTTAGTAAAACTTGCAAAAGAGATAGTCCATTCTCGTCATTGGCGTACGAAATATCAAGAAATAGGAAAATATAGTTGAGCTTTTACTGAAACATTTACGGTATGACCCATTATGGTATGACCCCGTGCCCAAGTAATTTAATGTTATTACTATGTAAATAGAGCAGAAATGCAAGCTCTTAAACGATAGTAAGATATTAAATTAATGCTTTTACAATAACTTTCTGTGACGGCTTTCCAGCGATTAACAAAATGGCCGTTAGCTTTTATGCTATTTAGTTCTATATTATTAATAATTCAGTTTTATATATATTTTTGACGCAGTGTCTTTTAAGTTGAAGGTCGCGTTTGATTCCCCGCGAGGGCAATTTATATATTTGAATTGAATGAATTTTCTCTAGTCTGATCTGGTGGGAGGCTTCGGGCGTGTCTAGTTTCCACGGTATCGACAAAAACGTGCCGCCAAGTGAAGATGCAGCGTTTCCGTACGATGCCGTATAGAAACATTATATATAGCTATAAAAGTTTCATATTTCAGAAAAATATACAATTTAATCTTCACACACACACAAGCAAACACACACACTTCCGCATTTATAATACGAGTATAGACTGCCTCTCAACTTTCAACTTCTCATAATGTGTACTGGCGCATTTATCTAATTGAATGAATTACCGGCAGAAGTTTTATTGCTCGAACCTGGAGGCTATTCAAATTTACGACCAACTTTCGCTGAAGCGCTTACACTTCAATTTATTACACTTCTACTTTTACTTGTTCTCACTGCAACTTTTCTCAACGTTTCAACTAAAATGACCAGCAGTTTTTTTTATTCCTTTACAAGTTAGCCTTGGACTCACCTGATGGTAAGTTATGAAGCAGTCTAAGCGCAGTTATAGTAAACCCACACGAACCAAAAATCGGTTTCTACTCGGCATCGTACGGAACTGTAAATCACTTGACGGCAGATTATATGGTAATTAGTCAAGGCCTTCGACCAAACATCAAGACCATAGAAAATTCAAAAACTATATGTTTTGCCAAATTTCCACTGCTCGGGATCGAACCCGGAACCTCGCACTTATAAGATAACAGCGCCCACCACTGCGTCAGGGAAGTCACCAAACTCAAGTCAAGATTCTCGACATGTCGTCCTTACATTATGTTCCTCGTATTGGATATTGTTTGACCTAAATGGAACAATGGCTTAAACGGTTACGTAAATTTATCTAATTCGAAATCCGAGGAATTCCGTGAAAGAATGTTTTAATATGTTGCTATCGATGTAAGCCTACTTCCTGTAGCTATTAGAATTTAAAACCTTTTTACACTAATCATCTCTTTTTAATTATGATAATAATATATTCATGATACTAGTATGATATAATTTGACAGAAATAGAATAAATCTACCATTTCTATTATTTTTTAAGAACATAAAAAAAGTTCTACATTGTCTTACTTTTTTAATATTGATTAAATATATAAAAAACACAGTGCAATTTGGACTGTATTTTATATATTTATTCTAATATGATCTATCCTAACCTTGTTAGAAAGATCCATTGAGTTACTTTCTATCAAGCTCTCTTTTTATTGGGGTTATACAACGACTTATACATTTTAGGCATTTTAGGTATCAAAATGTTAGTGTTTTGATCACCGAACGGTTCGCTGGATTTGATAGTTTCAACGTTTTTTGCAACGAGATATTAAGCTAGTGACTTTTAAACAGGCCAAATGCCCCGGTCTATTAAACTGTGTCAAGAGAGGGTCATCTCAGCGTGTCTTACTGCTTGCAGAGCGCAGAGTGCCTCAGGTGAATTCCACACTTCAGTACACTTGAAATGCTCCTCAAATTTCTTCTTAATGTTCGTTCAATTTAAGTTTTATTTTCGATATTAAGCTAAATATTATTACGCTAAATATATGCTGCGAAATTTATAGTGAAGTTTTTTTCCATGGAGTTAATATGCTCGGACTATTCGATACGATATTAAAGATTTTCAATATCGTCTTGATGCTGTAGGCAGAAGACGAAGCGCTAGCTTTATAGTCAAAGGTAGAAGCTCATTTTATTAACTTGGCTCTTTATTAAATCCCTAGTTTTGTTAGCACGTACGTTTGAAGACTCCTTTCATGGCCCTTTCATTGAGTTTACACTATATTCTGTCTTTGTAACATTTACCGGATATCGACGATTCGCTTGATTTGCTAGCTTATGAAAGACAAGGCGGTTTGAAAACAAAGTTTATGTTATTGTAAGATGGTGGGTTCCAAAAGTGCCCAGTAGGAGAAGAATCACCATTTCACTGTCAATATATCGCTTGTATGTACCTACAGAATTTGCTATAAATCTACGTCGTTTTTGCAAATATAATTTCATCCCCTATTAACTGCTCAGGGGTTAGAATTTTGAATAAAACCTCAAGAAGTTAATACAAATCCTTATTTATTTGAAACAAATTTTCATCGAATTAATTTAAAAGACTCAATTAAAATCTTTAATTTAAATAGTGAAACTTTAAAATGTTATATAGCCTTTTGAATTAATTGCTGAACCGAATACTAAATGAGATTTATGAAATCCAGCTGATAGTTCCAGAGATAAGCGGGATGAAAGAAACTAACAAAATTTGTCAGCTTTGTTATTTGTATTTGATAACGAGACAGTTTGATGCGACCTAGTTGTGACGGCGCGAATAACTAAGCCTGGTAGTTATAATCTTTGTATCCTTCTTTCGAATGAGAGAAATATCTGCGCCCAGCTGGAAGTAGGTACTTAAATATGATATGACGATATAAAATCGTGACTTTCACGAAATGTCTGTTCGTTCTGTTGCGACCATATCACACTTGTATACATATTCCTGACACACTATTATTGATTGCGATTTCTCTTTATTTTGCAGTCTATTTTCTATAACAGTTAGTAGTTCTGGTAATAGCCGAATTGCTGTCAAGCTAAGTTCTGCCAGCCTTTTTTTTTTTACGTGAGGAAATCCTCATGGATACCACCGCGCAACGGGGAGTTACGGTAATTATGTCAGACTCGTATAACTAAAACCCCACATTTATTTTCTGCACTTTCTCTTGTCTGGACAAAGGCGTGCCAATAATTATTTGTTAAAGTATTTGGAAGTTTCACGGGTCTGATAGACCCCTAAACCCCCCTACCCCACGTGTAGTCTACGTCCCGGTGAAGACCAAACTCTTCGGACAGTGATGACTTATGTATCAGAGTCGTGTTCGCTATGGGCCTCATATGAAGGCTCAGAGTCACTCAGCGGGCGCTGGAAAGAGCTAAGTTAGGAGTATCTCTACGTGATCAAATCAGAAATTAGTAGATCAGTAGAGAAACTAAAGTTACCGACATAGCTCAACGAGTCGCGAAGCTGAAGTGGCAATGGGCAGGGCACATAGCTCGGAGAGCGATGGACGTTGGGTTTCCAAGGTGCTGGAGTGGCAATCCCGCACCGGTAAACGCAGTGTTGGTCGACCCCCAATCAGGTGGACAGACGACATCAAGCGAGTCGCGGAGAGCCGCTGGATAGAAGCGGCCCAGAATCGTGGAGTTTGGAACTCCCTACAAAAGACCTATGTCCAGCGTCCAGTGACCTATGGACGTCCATTGGATAAAATGATGATGATGATGGTGAAAGACCCCTAAAGTACTCCATAAATGACGGCCGATTGGCGCAGTTTGCAGTTACGGACTCCCCGTATCCATTGCCCAGAGGTCCTCATCAAGGGGGCAGGCGGCGTTGATGAGCATGGCGCCCGATCCTCCTTCGACGTATCGGTTTAAATTCCACGTCGTCCTCTCTCAACCGCTCTGCTGCATCCTTCTGTGTCATTACTAGCTCACAAAAAGAGAGAGTTCTGCCAGCCGGGCTCAACCGCGAGCTAACCTCCTGGGCACAAATTACGTAAACTTTTGTAGCTCCGCACCGCGATTAATAAAAGTGTAAAATAAACTCGATATCAACAATTGGAGATTAGTTATCAAATTATTTGATTATTAAATAGATAATTAATAAAAAAATTGTATTGCTTTTATTGGGGAATATGTGCTAAATACATAATGCTGTCACCATCATTATAACCGCATTATCGGATCACTACAGGGCACGGGTCTCCTTCCAGTATGAGAAAATATTTGGGCCAAGATCATCACACTATCCAAGTGCATTTAAAACCCCTCTGAGAAAGTTATGGTAAGACACTAAGGCTTTCACCGCACCAACTAACGTTTCGGAGATATGTGTGATTAAAGTAATCAAATATTGCCTTAAAAACATCGCTTGGAAACCTGCATACCTGAGTATTCTCTATAATATTCTCAAAATGTGTAGTCTCCGATTAGTTGGCTATCGCGGCTCTGTATACTTCAGCTTAAAACTCTTCTAGTTCCCAGAGTTGATCTGTGTCTTATCACGGGCCGGTAATGTTTTGTACACATTCCCAGATACACTTGGACATATTATATTATATATCAGCGAATATCTTAGCTACGAAGGCTTAAGTGTCACGCTGATACTTGTTTTGTTTGACGTTAATTTCACGACGATTATCAATCAGGCATTGAGCGCTAATGAGAACGTAAAATCCGTTTTCATTTCGTGCACACCGTGCTGTCAATACAAACATCCTAAGCACGTTTGTCTACGTAGACAATCAGTATCCGTAACGCGTAGTGGCGTAGCATCTTGCCGTAGTACAAGGCGTCGAGAGAGGACTATTATCTGTTCTGTCTGTGGGACTACGCACTTCGCTTTGGGTAATACAGTAGCAATAGCAGTAGAGTAGTAATGAAAAAAAAAGGATTTATGAAAAAGTTTTTTTCATTTACTGAGACTCAGTGGACGGATTTAGAAATAACTTTTTTATTTGAAAGGGTATCACTACTAAGTGCTTTCATCAAGTCAGAATCTAATGATGGGAACTTAGAGAAATTCTTCAAATTTTAAAGCGATAAGGGGATTTTTTATTAATTAATTGATGATGAACACAGAAATGACTTCCGTCCTCTACAAAACCAACACTGTTTGGTTGTACGGCGGATATTAGCGGACGAGCAGTAAAACACGCAAAGTACAGTTTTTTTTCCCACTAAAAGTTTGCGCTTGACTACAATCTCACCTGTTGTTAAGTGATGATTCATTCTAAGATGGTAGCGAGTATCTAATCTATTAAGGAGTCTATACTCCTCTATACTCCCATAGTTAGAACCCTTATTTGATCATACGCGACATCCCACCTAAACACTAAATCGCTAAGCGGCACGCCTATGTCGGTAGGGTGGAAACTAGCCACTAGTTTTCAGTACAGCTGACAATCGTTGTATGAAGAGCTATTAAAACTTACGTCACAAAATGCATTTTGTGCGCAGTAAAGATTTCAATGCCACACAGAATCAAGGCCCGGTGCTTCAACTGACAACCTTGAGTAGTTCGTGCCGAGGCATCGAAATATCGAGGTCACAAGTGAGTTTTGTGATGTGACATAAAAAGGGCTTTCCATAAATTACGTGGCACGTTAAGAGGGAGGGGTCAACAAAGATAGAGCGACGAGAGGAGGACGAATTTATAATATGCAAAGTATCAAAATCGTAACCTTCCAACTCTTATGATATCGTTTGATTTTTATTTATGTTGTGTAGGATTTCTAAAATAGGTACTTGATTATTTATGAATTAGTTTTATATAAAAACTATGTATGAATAGAGTAAATAATGATTGAGTTGTTATTTATAAAATATAATAGTGATAATAAACGAGACCGCAGGACTTGAAGCAGGAGCTGGGATATTTATTACAGAAAACCCCGATAAAAATTTTGGATCTAACCCGTGACGCTGGGGTCCCGAGATGTTGGTACATCCACTCCGTATCTGGAGTACTAGACTATATGGTCGGACGACATACAATTATTCAAAGGGAGCTGGATGCAAACGGCACGAGACCATGCAATTTGGAACTCCTTGGAAATTATGGCGAGCAGTGGATGCCAATCGGATGACGATGAACCGTTCATGTCAACCAACATTTACTCGGATTATCTTCAAGTAATCAAATCAGAATTAAGGAAAATCCTAGAAAAACCACTGCTACCGATACATTAGCCTTACGAGAGGCAAAGCTAAGTGGCAATGGGATATCATGTTGATGAGTGATGACATTCATCTAGATAGATCTGAAGTCGAACGTGCAGTTTAGTTTACGATTGATCGATAAAATTAGTTAATCGGCTTTGGTACATTGATCGATCAACTAGCGCAGGGCTCTCTTCTATTGTCATTCGATGTGTTATGCACGTCGCAATCATTGATCATCCTGAGCAATTACGTCACCTAACCGTTGAAATTAATCAAAGTATCGGGGTGCGACATCAATTGCTTAGGTGAAATAATAGCATAACAAAATGATATTTATAGTTTACGAAGTGCAATATTATTTGTCTTACTTTCATCTAATTAGGTCATGTCACAAAGTAAGGCACATGACTTGCTTTTTAAAAATTATGTGCTCAGTCAGCGAACCTGAGTTGACCGGCCTATCTCTACATATTGTTTGGTTATGAGTATATAGAGAGAGAGTACTAAAGAGTTAAAAACCAACACTGTGGAGTTATTTGTGAAGAACTGTGGAGAATTTGTAATGATAAACTGTTTATTACTATACTTTTATATTAACTTGAGACAGGTTGCTTGCATGTTAACGAATTTTACACTCTTCGATCAAGTTGTTTTTATACTGTATACTCTGAGCTAGTATATATTACTTATTCAAATGAGTTGTTGTTACAAAAATATTTTTTTGGATGCAGCGCATGGTTATACGAAGGCTGTAAAAATAGGACCATATATATTCTTTCAACTATCATGGCTGTTATTGCAAGCCTACAGGCATTGCATTTTTTTTTACAAACATACTATTAGACGGTGTTCCATACCCATAGAAAATCTAGTGATATTTCTATTCAATAAATTTGAATGCTGAGGGCGACCGATTTTGGAATTAAAAGGGGATTACAAACCTTTGAACCGAACGGTAATTACCATCCAAAACATTTCTAAGGAGGGTCAAAGGTGTGTAACAAATATGCCAAAACCACAATAAAATTCTGTGTTCGCGTTTAAAGAAGATTATTGTTGTGCCGACCCAATGTAACGCAGTATATATAGAGTTTATAGAGCCGGAAAAAGCTTATTTAGCGAAAAAATTCAGTTTTCCCGTCTACGAAAATTCCCCAACTCCTTTATGACTATCTGAAAAAGTTCCGCGGGTTTAGTTTTACCGCAGAAAAGTCGTCCATATTACTTCTTACAAAGTCCTGTATCTATCTTTGAAAGTCCTATCTTAGTTTAGCCATACCCTAACCGAAGGTTAGTCCGGCCCGACTCAGAAAAACTGGCAATGAACGAATACTTTTAGTGTTTACTACTAGTTTTGCCCCGTGGTGTCATTCGCGTAAACTATACGGGGCGCAGACTAGTAGCTACTTAGTCTATAACCTTCCTTCAATAAATCAGCTACATATAAACCAACTTTTCAGCTTTTAGATATTGTGTATGACTGAGGTGTGCACCTATAATGATTTATCTATTCTTGTTCTTGGAGCTTCATCATCATCATCAGCATTTCTCATCCAGCTGCTTCCAGCCACCTATTTAAGGTCGTCTGGGTTGAGTCCCGCTGGGCTCCGTCGTCCGACACTGCGTTTACCGATTTACTTGGAACTTCAGTCCCACATTATTTGAATACATCAATCATTTTATCACCTTTTCCAATTTTACTTTGTAATTACAAATGGCTGCAAATAATGTGTAGCCTAGTAGCAGCACCACATATTATTCGATAGCGCTTGAGGTAACCAATATTGACCCAAGTCAGGGTTGACTCTCCCGAGGGAACTGTGCTGAATTTCGATATAAAAAGTATCTTATGTCCTTTATTGTAGTATAAAATCAAATTATGCTAAATTAAATTTGAATGTGTGTCCAGGCGTAATGACGTGTCCATTGAGCGACTTGTGGTTCAAGGTAAAGTAGAAGGTACCAGAGCACGCGGAAGATCACCGATGAGATGGACGGACCAAGTGAAGGCCACAATCGAGGCTCCTCTACATGAATGCGCAAGAAAGGCATCCGTTAGAGAAGAGTGGCGAAGTATTGTCAAGCGAGCCACAAAACCCAGATGACGACCACGACCAGTCTGTCAAGACTGAAACGACTAAGAAGAAGAAATTTGAATGTATTCAGTAGTTTTGGAGTGTCGCGGCCAAGGTGCAGACAGAATAAGACCCAAAAATTGAAGTTTTGGTTTTAGTAACATTTATAGAGAACCCTCCAAAAAAGATTGAAATTTCCTAAATAACTTCATCATTTGACTTGTACCCTTTGCTGCACTGTAATTTTTTGAGACTTTTGCAACAAAGCCCAGTTATTAAGGCCGCAGTCTACCACGCTTGGTACCACGCGCAAGTGCGGATTGGTAGACTTCCCACGCCGTTGAGAATATTATGTAGACCTTTCAGGCATGCAGGTTTTACTCATGATGTTTTTCATCATCGTTTACAGCAAGTGATATTTAAATTGCTTAAATTGAGACGCATATAAAAAATGAAAAGTCATTTGTATGTGCCGGGGCTCGAACTCAGTCTCCATGAAAGGAAAGCCGAAGTTTTAATGAGGTAAAGCTCCCATAATCAATATATTTGTGTGAAGTGGGGCCAATTGAACTTCCTTCTAAGCACTTGTTGGTAACTGATAATGCGATCCAATGTACAGCGTGCTGGCATAGGTGAGAGTGGTAAATACCTTAAACAGATTGCCGTACTTTATCTTTGGAGGTACTATATAAAAAAAGTAATGGTACTTTAAAAATTGGTAGAAGAGCTTTTTAAGACCGAGCTAGAGCCGGTGAAGTACTACCACCACCTGACGACCTGGGCGGCCTGCTAAACTTCTGGAATTAGCTCGGCTGGCTGGAGTGGCCCGGCGGGGAGCCGTACCGGTTGCACAACGTACAACTACCAAGGTTGTACGTAGGTTTCGGCCGACCAAGTTCGGCGACAGGCCCAGGGAAAGAAGAAGAAGACCACATTTCTGCCTCTATGCACAAATAAAGGTGTGTTACAATGCTGTGTTCCGGTCTGAAGGGCGTGGGTGCCGGTGTAATTACAGGCACATGTGGCTTAACGGCACTGCGTTGCGTGTACTGCGAAGTATCAGGTGGGCCATCTGCACGGTCCGTCAATTAAATAATTAAATAAATAGATAATTAAATAAATATACTTCGACAATACACACATCGCCATCTAGTCACAAAGCAAGCGTAGCTTGTGTTATGGGTACTAAGATGACTGATGAATATTTCTATAAATAATATACATAAATACTTATAATATACAGATAAACACCCAGACACTGAAAAACATTCATTTTCATCACATAAATATTTTCCAGTTGTAGGAATCGAACCCACGGCTTTGGACTCGGATAGCAGGGTCACTGCCCACTGCACCAATCATCACTGCCCACTGCTATCCCAAAAAAAAAGATACAAATGAAATTACCTATGAATGAAAAAAAGTATTGTTAAAACGTCAAACTCCTGCCTGCCTGCATGAGACAGTCTTAAAAACTTTATATTGCATCTTCTCACTTTCAGTACGCCCCTTGGACTAAGTTCTCCTGCAGTCGTTTCCATGTATCTCTATCACGCGTCACTGTTTGCCATGCTGCTCCCATCATTTTAATCGCGTTCTCTTGCTTCTCTTCTACTGAAACTTTAATTATCTTTTGAGACTTAGGTACTATACCGATTAGGTTCAAAGTCTCGTTTCTTATTATTTCTACTGTTGTTGCCAAACAGTTTACCATTACCAATTAATGCGGGGTAGGTACATTATTACATAAACGTTAACGTAAATATAGGCGATAAAAAGGCCGACCAAAATGACGGACTGTGTGTACAATAATTGGGGCGCAACGTTCCTGTGGGCGATCGTTCGGTTGGGTCTCGTGTACATCCAATATCCCCGTACATAAAAGGGAAAATAACAATGTAGGCGGGTGTCAAAGCGCACGACTTCACACCGTATTGCCGTGGATAGTGCTTTACAAAACCGCCAGTTTATATAAATCCCTTGGTTTTGAAATATATATACTTCTTTTCTTATATGAAGTGGAGAGATAAGATTTATTGAAAATTTTTATACCATGGATAAACTCAAAAAAATACTTGACTTGTGCAAAAAATGTTTCTCCAATAGCAAGAACCTACATCCTCAGCAAGTAGTATAGACTATATTTTATCAGTAGTGTTATTAGTAACTAGCAACCCGCCCTAGCTTCGTATGTATGTATATGGAAGTAATTTGAATTTGTTTCTCGGGAGTTTGATTGTCGCGCCCACTCGCTCTGCCCCCGCATTTTGAATCTCTCTATCTCTATCTAATCTCTTAGATATTCATATTAATGATATTCTGTAAAGGAAATTTTAGATCCACATAAAATGAATGACCAAATATGATATGATAAAATAGCTTGGTAACGGCGCATAATATTTTTGTCAAGTGTAAAAGATAAAATTGGATACTATGAGTTATCCTTTGGAGATAAACTTATACTATCCCAGATTTCTTCGTAGACCTTTATGAGGTGAACAATACTGTAGAACATTATTTTGATCCATCTCGTAGGGTTCAGCAAGCCTTGGCAATGTAAGCGCAAAAAACCTCTAAAACTATCAGTGTTTCACTTCTAGAATATGCATGTATTCAGTATTATACATATAAACCTACCTCTAGAATCATTTATCTATTATATAAAAGAAAAACGGCATCAAAATCCTTTGCGGAGATTTAAAGATTTTAGCATATATAGGGGCAGACAGACAGCGGGAAGCGACTTTGTTTTATACTCATAATCATCATGGTACCAACCCATTTCCGATCCACTACAGGGCTCGGGTCTCGACGCCAGCCTTGGTCCACAACGCTGGCCCCATGCGAATTGGTGATTGTTTCATACATTATCACTAATAACATTTTCGCCTGAAATAAAGCAAGCCAGAAGAAAATACATCTAGTGCTTTATCAGCTTATAAGTGGTCGATCAACCGTAAATACTATAAACACAACCGTCACGACCCTTAGTCAGTGGCGTGCCCTGGGTTTCTTACCAGGGTATGAATACACCAGGAAAATTGCATGAAATGGAAAAAAACCTTCTCTTATACAGGCTATATTTCAATTTTAGGGTATGCAGTGCTTTTGTGCATGTATGAAGTGCGCGCCACTGCCCTTAGTAGATCTAAAAATAGTCCGCAGAGCCATATACCTATGTATTTTATACGACCAACACTAATAAATTTTATGTTGTTTGGTTCATTACTCATAGATATTTTTCCTTAAAAATTAATGTCGTTTTATAATCAAGATAATGTTATGTTAATTAACCTCGTCCTCAACATTCTGTTAGTAGGATGCATAGTTTATGAGATATTGAAAAACTTACTATAACGTATCGCGGTTTGCACAAGGCGTCATTGGCGAGTGATAGTGGTGGTGACGCACACTTGCGATTCTTAATCTAATATATCACTCATATATTATAAAATGACGTAACGACCCTAAGTTAGGAACGCTAGTAAAGTAATAAATCGAAAGGTTTTATTTGTTTGTATATTGAACGCTCTAATCGAACCCTTTTTGCGTAACATACGTCGTTCACTAGTACGGAAGGTTAGCGGATGTGTAACATACACTACTTCACATACCTTAGATCGTATCCATCATAGGACTAAAGTATGATATTTATGGGCGGCGGTAATACCTTAACATCAGATGACCCATTGCCATGTTTTCGTAAGAACGCCTGGCAAAAATTACAATCAAAGGGTTTCAATATTTAATTATATGGCCTGGCTTTGTTACTGCGCACGATTTTTATTTATGCAGTCGTATACTGGAAATCTGATTATTTTGAAGATTAGGTTTTAGGTAATATTATTTTCAGGTATGCCATGATTTTATATTGGGATTAAGGTTTAAGTGATTTTATCATAAAACGCGTTAACTAAGATCGTTAATTATAAATTATCGTTATATTGATAGGTATCTGGTGGTAAAAAAAAAGTTAGATTTAAATAGAATCGTAGTTGGGTATGTGGTCGATGTAAGCTATTGGACCTTTCCACGAACTTCTACATTTGACTAACAATTCTACACTTGGCAAGGATTTGCAGAGTGGAATTTGGCAAGGAGCCAGACTCTCGACTCTGCAATCATATTTATCACGACTTTCTTTATATTCCTATTGTTATTCTTATTTATCGTCCGTTGTAAACGAGTTATGAGTTCATTTTTTCATTGCGAACCATAAATAATCCAAGCATATATTAATAAGTATGGCGAGGTAAGTATAATTATAAGATCAATTTATTCGATAAAAAGTGTACCAGTAATTTTGTATAGTTAGAGTTCCTTTTTTTGTTTTCTTTTTTTACTATACATCCATCGCTATCTAGCCCCAAAGTAAGCGTAGCAGTAGTAAATAATTTTATGAATAATATACATAAATACTTATAAAATGCAGATAAACACCTAGACACTGAAAAACGTTCATGTTCTGAACAGAAACATTTTCCTATTGTAAGAATCGAGCCACGGCCTTGGTCTCAGAAAACTGGGTCGCTGCCCACTGCGCTAATCGGTTGTCAACTATAACTTGATATTTTAATAAATTCATTATAATTTTTACAAATATGCAAATAGTTCGTATTTAATTTATCAAACAGCTGTGAAAAGTTAAAAAAAATTGCACACAAAAGTAGGTAGTAGTATAATCCACAGTGAGTTTTTATGACAATGTGAGTATTAGAGATATATTTGGGTCTAGTATTGAGACTTAAATGGCGCTACGGTACCTCCTAGTGTCTTAGTCTTTATCATGATTTATCGTTTTGTATGTTGCCTTATTACTTTTGTTTGATATGTCAACTAATGATAACCATCAGGTATTTCCACCGTCATAATTATCACGTTCAGACTGCAGTTCTGCGTCACAATAACACGCATCGCACAACGCGAGATTAAGGGTGCAAATCCAACTCTTTGCTGTGTGTAAAAGTCGTTCCTACACATAATACAACAGGCTTCTTACAAGTATCACAACGAAAAGCACCCAGTCACTTCCAAGTTTTACATTGAGCCGGTATATGATTTGGGACCGGGATAGCTCGCGCACGAACACAGACACGCGACGGTATTCGAGCATTTCATTAGGTTTATGTTCAAAGTTTAGTTTAGCCACTGTAACCTATCGCAATGAACTAAAGTTCAACAACATTGAGATACGTTATTTAAAAAAAATAGTTTTTGAAAGAATTCACTTGTCGAACTGGTCGCTACTGGCGCAATTGGTATAGTCCATAGTATATATTATATTTTAGTATATAATATAGTCCCCTTTACAGAAATCGTATAAAAGTGGACATCTGTCGTGATTCGGGAACTATGATGAGGAATGATCCTCATCATCATGGCATCCCGAGCCAAAACCAACAATTTTTTACAATATTCCAGTTGTAATTAAACCCTGCAAAATAAAAACAAAGACGCAAACATCACACCACCGTGGAGTGTGGAAACTCCTAAAAAATACCTATTTTCAGTGGTGGTCCGTGGTCGTTCCACCTGTTGATGGGATTACTTTTTTACGCTTTTTTAAATTCTATATTGCTTTTAAAGTTCATGCATACAAGTAAAAAGGTTACTCTTAGGGTTCTGTACAAATGGTGCCATTATGGTATAATTTTATTAGCCTTCCACACTTAATGCTATAGACATGAAAATTTGGAAAGGCAAGATTCCGAGATACAAGAGGCCCTTTATCTCTCCATAACCTTGTAAAAAATTACAACAAAAAAGTTGAGTCTAACAGTTGTAAAATACTTAAACAATAAATCCGTGAAAATAAAATAATGTTTCTGACGGTTTATTTTAAAACAAACAAACTTATTGTGTTGTGTTAAGTTTTTTTCAAATCTGTCGATTATTAGTTTAACCAACTTACTAGGTTTGATTTAAACGAGCAGAACCCTCGGTGCATGAGTCTGACTCACAATTGCTGGTTGTAATTAAACCTTCCTTCCGACGACTTTTTGAAAAGTTAGTTCTTAACTTTTCCACTGATTAAGCCGTGCGACCATTTTTTTTACCTTTTAACTTGTTTCCATAGAGTACAAAGTAATAAATCGAAAGGTTTTATTTGTTTGTATATTGAACGCTCTAATCGAACCCTTTTTGCGTAACATACGTCGTTCACTAGTACGGAAGGTTAGCGGATGTGTAACATACACTACTTCACATACCTTAGATCGTATCCATCATAGGACTAAAGTATGATATTTATGGGCGGCGGTAATACCTTAACATCAGATGACCCATTGCCATGTTTTCGTAAGAACGCCTGGCAAAAATTACAATCAAAGGGTTTCAATATTTAATTATATGGCCTGGCTTTGTTACTGCGCACGATTTTTATTTATGCAGTCGTATACTGGAAATCTGATTATTTTGAAGATTAGGTTTTAGGTAATATTATTTTCAGGTATGCCATGATTTTATATTGGGATTAAGGTTTAAGTGATTTTATCATAAAACGCGTTAACTAAGATCGTTAACTTTTTGAACGACTTTTTGAAAAGTTAGTTCTTAACTTTTCCACTGATTAAGCCGTGCGACCATTTTTTTTACCTTTTAACTTGTTTCCATAGAGCCAACTTTCGCAAAGTTTGTCTTCCGCGTGCATACGAGTATAGGAGTTCATATAGTGACACTCACATCTCTAGTTTATATTTGTTTTGGAATATAAAAGTCGGGCAAATTGGAAGCGAAGCGTTGGCGTAAGTTTGAAAATAGTTAAAAATTTGTAGAAATGGAACTGAATTGCTTCGTTTGTCTCGTGGTTAGTTTGTTCGACTGTGGATTACGACATGCTGGGTGATTTAGGGTCGGCTAACATTTATTTAATTTGGTGATTGGGTGTTGGATTCCTACGAAGTATGTACTAAACGACATAGCCCTGTTCGTCCACGTTGATCAGTTTGATGGCGAGCACCATGGGCTCCAAGTCTCACTCCGACAGGCTCTCGTCCGAGGAAGTAGAGCAAGGCACGCGGGCTCGGCCCACCCTGCCCAAGATACCGTGCTTACTGTGACCGTTCTCAGACATTGTCTCTTTGATGTCTGACGGCGAGGTTCTGTCGAAAACAGGTAGAGTAATGTAGTTAAAAGGTCACATAAATATTAACCTAAAAGAATCGCTAATCCCTACTAATATTATAAATGTCAATGTAAGTTTGTTTGTTACGCTTTCACGCAAAAACAACTACACCGATGCTCATGAAACTTTGTACACATATTCTTGGAAGTGTTAGAAGTAATATAAAATACTTTTTATCCCGACATTAAGCTCGGTTCCTTTGTGAGAGGGGATGAAAGTGCTTGACGATTTTACACCATAACTCCGACAAATTATAATCGATTATATAATTATTTTTATACTATACAGGTTATAATATGTGTTTAACTGTGGTGGAGATAGAAAACAGAACTCCTCAGCGGACAGCAGCAAACCCCTCATTTAAGGCTTAGCGATATAGAATACTTTATTTTTTTTAGAACTGCAGCTAAATTTAATGCCACATGAAAAACAAAATCAAACGCAGACGAAGTCGCGGGCAACAGCTAGTTATAAATAATTTTTTGAACTAAATATATTATTTAGCATAGCGGATTAATCTACTTCTAAGACTGATAAGAAAAGTTATATATCTGAGAAAACTAAGAAAGCAATATTAACTTATAAGACATTAAAAAGATATATCCTGTGGTCCTATTTCAGGCACTTATGAAGCGTTGATACAAATATTTAAAAAAAAATCCATTATTTTTAGATGATGGTGAGGATTCCTTTTCTCAAAACTAAAGAAAGCTAGGTTCCAAACGCGCCTGGTCAAATAAGAAGCCAACAAAACATTATTTCAGTAAATAAATAATTGGATGATAAGATATGCATCATTAAATGCGGCTAAGTGTAAGTTGGACTAGTACACCAAGATTTCCGTACCAAGTACTTATATGGCGCACTATATCCGTTATACCTATATAACTATATATATTTTCGTCCATTTTGGTAGCAGAAATTTTTGTGCTAGAGCTTGTCCGAGGAAGTACGTACCACGCTTATTTCTGCCGCTAAGCAGCATTGTTGCAATGTAACGTCGTAAGCGGCGTGCTGGTGTAATTTCATGCACGTGAGGCATGTACGACGACGTTACCGTTAATTGTTTTTTAATTCTTATCATGCGTTGGAGAAAGTGCAGACTGGGTATTTATAATGGCGTCAGAGCGGCATTAGAAATACCCAGTCTGTGAAAATTTCAACTCTGTTTGTGAGCCCGCTGACAGACAGATGGACGGACCGATACCCTTCGGGCAGGGAACCGTTAAAACTAACAAAAAAATAAGGCCGTTTTTGAAATAGTTATGGAACAAAATATATATCTAAAAATAACGATGTAATTATTGATAAATAAAGTAGACAGAAAAAAGTATTTTAGGGGTTTAAAAATTAAACCCCTATTCAATGGATCTTATTTTTGATTTAAAACTATTAGGGTTTGCCAATAGTTAGCATGGTATTATGGTTAGGGACCTTTACCATTAGAATAGAATACCTTCTTTTATTACCTATCATTCACACGCCTTCACAAAGGGCAACAGGTTAATTAAATTAATAAGAGTGGTATTTAAAAAGTGATATAAGGAAACAATATCAAAGCTGCCTTATTTCTTGGTTTCGTTTTATTAAAAACTCAACGGACGCCTGGATAAATTGAAAAAGAAGTTTTTAAATAAATAGTGACGCGAGGGAAATAAATAACAAATAAGCGGAAATACAAGGGAATGTTCTGTTGCAATTTTTATTTGTTCCATAAGTAATTGTATTTTGTTCTACACGTTAGACCTTGTCTGCAGTCTCAGTAAATAGTGGTTAGTAATGATGCAGTCTAAGATGGAAGCGGGCTAACCACTTTGGGGTTTGGAAGTTATAATAGTACCCCTAACTGTTTTTTTACTTACGTTCCTACGTAGCTGGTGGTCAAGTAATTTGAGAGCAACTGCCCAAAAAATGCACGACTATTGAAACATTTGAAAAAAAGTTGGTTGAAAAATTGCAGATAAATAGAAACGTAACGGACGGACGACACAAGTTTTTTATTTGTGATCAACCCGATAGCGAAGCTATCGAGCCGTTTGTGTTTCAGTTGGGAGGATTAGCTGAAAATAGTGTTTCGGGATCCGCATGACGAACCGATATGACTGAAAAGATCGATTGGTGAGTTGCGTTTTAAGTGCTGTCATTTGTCAACACTTTGTGCCATTTGTGGATAGTATGACTGATCGCTGAAAACGGCGATGGATATATGCCATGTCATATTCTGTATCACGGTCATGAGAATATGAAGTCTACTTGTCGTATGGATGGGTGCTACGAACACAGCGGCGACTCTGGGACCGAGCCGTTACGTACCTACGTCACACGCGCCCCTTATATGTCAGTGTCGGTCGCGTAGCGCAAACTTAAACGCTGGTTTAGTGTAAACGTGGTTTTTGGCATAGAGTTAGTTGAAAGGACGAAGAGTTTCATAGGCTACTTTTTATCCCGGATTACAAACGGTTCCCGTGGGATTTGTAAAAAACGAAATAAAAATTATTTGAGATTGTTTGGCAAAAATATCTGAGCTTTTTTTTTAATTATTTTTCGAGTTTGATATTGATAACTCAAATGAAAATGTAATATATTCATTTAATTCAAATAGTAATTGGAACCTTAGCTTAAAATATATTTGTGGAACTTTAATTAAATTTAAATTAGATACGGGAGCTGGTGTTAATGATTTGGCGCTTAAATAATATTATTTGAAAACATTACAATTACAACAGTATTGTTTTAGGAAAATAAACGCCAGATCTATCAGATGATTACTCTGGTGCAAGCGAAAATATGCGTCGTAGGAAAGATGTATTGAAATGTAATTCATAAGGAAAATTGCGCTCACGCCCCCTTTTTTGTTTTTTATTTATAAAAGGACATCCTTCCATCCGTCTGTCTTTGAGCGGGTTGTATCTCACGAAGCGTATTGGGTACAGAGTTGAAATTTCCACAGAAATTCATTCTGTGGAAATTTTTATTATCTTTATCTCTTATGTAAACTACCATCCACTGAGGAGTTCTATCCTCTATCTACAATAAAACTCACCAGATTTTAAAGAAAATTAGATAAAACCAAACTGACTTACCTATATCCCAGAGAAACCCTTTCGTTTTTCGTAATGAAAATATTTTTAATCCTAATCTATTATATCAACTTTAAATGTAGTAATTTAGCTTGATAAATTAATGCACAGACATTTATATTGAGGACAAAAATCACAGACTCATGCACGCATTAACGAAACATGCTACTTTGGGTAATAATTCAATCAATAAGTATTTGATGTCAGTAAAAATTTACTTACAATTTCTTTAAAAGTATAGCTGATACCTTTAATAGCTAGTATAGCTTGATTACCGTTTTTCCTCATCAATATTGTTTCGCTAATTGTGGCATAATTTTAATCCATATGTAAATTTAAGCTGCAAAAGCTTTTAATAAATTAAAAAATCCCTCCCCCTAATAATGAAAATAGTATCTAGTATTTAAAGAGCGCGAATTTTAAGCCTAGTGGGAAGCGGTGTTTGCTTAGTGGGTATGGCTTTGGCTTTACTTTCGTGAAGACCGAGTTTGAGCTCCAGCACTCACCACTGACTTTTCGGAGTTTTGTGCGTTTTTTTAATTTAAGTAACTAAAATATCATTCGCTTTAAACGGTGCCGGAAAACATCGTAAGGAAATCTTTATGCCTGAGAATTTACCATCATGTTCTGAACGGCGTGTGAAGTCTACCAATCCGCACTTGGCCGGCGTGGTAGACTCGGGCTCCGTAGTGGTCTGGTATAATGGGTTGATGATGACATAATGCTGATGATTTTATTGGTAGAGTTGTAAAAAAACTTAGACCGAGTTTCATCACACATAGTTCAAAACAATCCCGACCGATTCACGTTTCAAACAATATAACACAATATACGATGCCACACGACATAATTACAACATCCCGTCGTTTTCGCGTTCAAATCTAACGATCAATGATGATTAATTTTGATGAAGGGAAGATGCTACTAATGTTTATATAGTTTCATTTATAAGGGGAAAGGTGTGACGGTTGCCAAATATTAATTAATATAGTATGCAGGATGTTACTATTTGAAACGACTTATGACCTCTTCGCCCTCTGAGTTTCTCAACAGCACTAAAGTTTATCTCAGATGCACCCGTATTTATACAAGATACTACTTGGAAACTAACGACACATTGCCAATTAATATTCTCTGTGAGTCAATAATAATAATTTACTTTCTTGCAACTATTCAATAAATTTAATTAAAACTATTACTAAACTAGCTTTTGCGCGTGTCTTCGTCCGCCTTTGTTTTCTTTTTTAGGAATAATTTATTTGGGAGATTTGCTTGGAGATTTATTTTTATGTTCTTAATTTACAATAGTTTTCTCAGCGCACGCAAGTATTGAATTTTATAGGAAACGTTTTGCTACTTTGGGTTACATTATTTTAATTTTCTTAATGATCTCCAATTTTTTTGATAATAAATTATAGCCTATGTTACTTCGCAATAGTTTAGCTTTCTTTTAGCAAAGAAATGTCAAAAACCGCTCTAAAATTTTCGGAGCTTAGTTTGGCTACAAACAAAAAACAAAAATAGCATTCCTTTTTTAATGTTAATAACATACAGAGTAAGTAGAGATAAAGTTTAGAAAATATGATCTTAAACTCCATAAAATATATATAATCAATCTATGATTTTATTACTTCCCCACTTGACGAAATAAATAAATCATAAATAAGATAGCACACAGTTATTATTAAGAATGACATGTTTGATGCACAAGTACCACCTTTACATGTACTTATTATACATTTGCATAATTTATTAGTTTATATGTGACATATTGCAAAAGGTTTAGGGCTGAATCCTTTGTGTTTCTTTGCATAATGATTTTTTTTTTATATTTAAACCATTGTTTTATCTAAAGAACATTAGAATTCAAAAAGGTCAATAATGTTTAACATGAAATACGAAATAAAATGCACTCAAATGTATTTACAAAATTTATTATTTAATGAAACTTCAAGAAACCCACGCCAAGAATTTATAAATAAAATCTTAGAACTAGATTTAGACACCTACCGAATCCTAAAGTCGGTTCAAAACGATCGAAACGGGCAGCCAGACAACTTTTAGCATCAGACTTTAGTTCAACGCCTTCATCACTCGTTCGACTGAGCTGCGAAATACTGCGTTAGTTAAGCACACATGTAGTTACAGAAACGTCTTTTAAATAAAAGCCAATTTACCCATGTACTTTTTGACCTTGCTGTGACTTGTTGCGTATTAATATTATGATATTTAGGCGCAATACAGGCTTTCTACAAGCCCGGCTTTATTGACTGTCAATCTGCTTGCAAAAGTTTAAACAATGTTTAAACCTTTAAACCCATCTTTCTTTATTATCTTTTGTTTTATTTAATTAGAGGTTATTTTGGTATTGATTTGGTGCTATAGCTTGGTTATATAGAGATAATATATGTACCTTATGACGTTATTAAAAAAATACTAGCGACTTTAAACGCGATTGTTTTGCTTTTGAGAATCCTTCGAGCAATGTGTTTTTCTACACTAAAGCAGTGCTGAAAAGTATTCTCCAGGCTCCATCTCCAGTATTTAAAACGTTAACAATTCCTCAAGATCAGTTGTCATACTTCGTCGAACTTAACAGTACGTTCATCTACGTAACGAGGCATTTCACCTATTTAATGACTGAAGTGCAGTTTGATAGGAGCGGGGCAGGTAACGGCGTAGAGGGTGCTTCACCTCCTTACAATGTCTAGTAATACTTGAGTTCGACCCGGAAAGAAAAAAACTTTAAGCGTTAACCGTTATCTATCTATATTCTATCTAGACATATAATAAATTGTTAGTACATTAAAGATTATGGCAAAAAAATATTATAAGGGAGACGTTACGAATAAAAGAACGTAATATAACGTTAAATACTTATATACATTACGCATATACTACGAAATGGATTTACATGAATTTCGGTTAATTTATAGCCAATAATTTGGCTTAATATTTATGAGTACTTATTTATTATCATTATTCCGATAAACTATAGGGATCTTTTAGGATAGGCGATGAAAGTCTTTATTGACTTACCTCTAAACCAGTGGCGTGCACTTCAAACATGCACAAAAGCACTGCATACCCTAAAATTGAAATATAGCCCGTATAAGAGGAGGATTTCCATTTTCCTGGCGTATGCATACCCTGGTAAGAAACCCAGTGCACGCCACTGCTCTAAACCTAAGCATATTTTAATAATTATTTTTTTAATGGTTATTATTATTTGGTACTCAGTTTTGCCTTAACACAAAGATCTGGTAATGTTTATTATTTACTTAGAAGATATGAGAGAACATTAGCAAACCCCTAACTTTATACCTAGTTAAAAAATCAAAACTTTTTTATTCAGTTAAGCCATTAAAGGCAAAGGCCTATAATGAAACCATTCCAAAACACCTATAGTATTTATTATAACCATTCCAAACCCAAAGGCCTATAATGAACAGTGGCTTTCCAACCCTGTTAAAAATTTTAACGTATAAATAGTTCAAATTTTTTACACGGTATAAAACAAATACGCAAATAACTCCGAAAATCGGCCACTTTTGTTCTTCGATGAGCAGATCTAGGTACTATTCAGGAGAAAATGAACCGGAGTGGACACAATATAAATTATCATGCAGACGATGTCGCAAAAGACGTAGGTAACGGATCTTTAATGGTTGCTCGTTGGTAACAAAAAGTAATTGGAGGTATGTTCTTTGATTATTTCTTTTGTTTGAAGCAATTATGGAGAATTTTGTTCGAACCATAATATGTGAAGCATGAAATTGATTACTCTCGTTTCAATAATTTCGACGACTTGTCGCACAGTTTTCGATTGACAAGAGCATGAAAAACGAGATAAGATGGTATCCATCGATTCATGTTAAATAATGCTGAATAAGGCTTTATTATATACAGTAGTGCTTCAATAACAAAAAATAATATATTTATTAAATATGAAAGCATGAACTCTAACAGACTACTCAGTATCTTATCGTGTCTCTTAACCAATCCAGAGGCCACGATGAAACCCTACGAGCAATAATAAAATTGGAGGGCGCGTTCTGTTTTATTATTTATTATTTTCTTAAAGTGTACCACGAGCGGCAGAAAAAACGCTTCAAAATACTTAAGCATAAAATAATGTACCTACAGCGATTAAATTTCTGCTCCCTATTCGTTCGCGTTCAACTAAGGCGCAACAGTATGTCATTTAAGTTGAAAGCCCCAATATTTTTGACGCGATTCAGTTTAGAATTTATTAAAGCAGTTAAGGGCAAATACCCTAATGATTTAAATGTATTGTCAAGCAATTTAGCGTTTTGAATATGGGTCTAATAAGCTGCCCTTATCAAAGCGAAGTCAAGCCCTAACATATCATCGAAAAACAAATAATAAGAAAATAGACAAAGTGTATCCCTACAAAATGGTAGCTTGAAATGGAGTGGCTTGGGAATTGGCACCCTGCCAGCCTTCTTGCGTTGTTTTTCTTTGCGTACAACTACTGCCTTACATAGGTTCTAATTAGGAAGCATTTGGCACAATTTTTCTTTCTTCCTTAGCACGCTATATGTAAGAGAAAAGGTGACTATGTGACATTGAAATAAAAGTCCTTTAACGAGTACCTGACTCTGTGACACTGAAGTAAGTTCCATGCGCGATGTTTGTTTCATTGCGTAAAATTTTACGCTTCTTATGAATACTGTAAATTATTACCATAACGACATGTGAATGAAGTCTAGACGTCATGTAAGAGTGTCTAAAGCTAAGGATTAGAAATGTAGCAATAATACTCGTTATTGAACACTTTTTTTAATACACTTAGGTACTATAAAAGCACATTCACAATACAAACACATTTCTATTATATTCTACACTACCTTCTGCCCGCGCCTTCGTCTGCGTGGACTTCAGAATTTGGTCCAAAAAGAAATAAAAAATATGAAAGTAATAAAAATGGAATAAAATTTACAACCGTGTTATCGCTTGCGCTGGTAATAGAGAAAAAAAGCTGCAGTTTTGCGTTTCAGCTATTACGTTATATACGTAATATAATAAATAGAAAATTTATATTTTTATTTGACGCACTAATTTAAAATAATCCACGTGTAATTCGATAAACGCCCTAAACGTGTTTTCCCGTAGGAAAATGATGTTTGCAGAAAAGTGGCATAGGTAACTTTTTTGCAGGCTTTAGCGGGATTAAATGTATTAGTAGTAGCTTCGGCCCGCGACTTTGTCTGCGTGGCCTTCAAAATTGGGTCTAAAGCTTCGCTAGTTAAAAAATTTTAATCCTCGGGAACTTTGTGGTATAGAAAGTAAATGTTCTTTTTCATAGCATAGGTGCCATGCATACCAAATTTGAAAGCTGTCTGCTCGCGGCTTAGCTCGTAAACAACTTTCAATTTTCCCTCGGGAACTACTTAAGGAATCGTTATAAAAGGTAGCCTATGTTCTTGTCTAAGGCTACATGCATGCCAAATTTAATCTAAATCGGTTCCGTTTTTGCGTGATGGAGTTAAAATCACCCAAACATCCACACTTTCACATTTATAATATGAGTAGCATAATCAATATAACAAGTTGCATAGTTATTGTTATTACAATTATTGTGTGAATGTAATTACCATTATCATCCTATTACAGGCCCAATAAAGTGCACGGATGGGTCTTTTTTCAGTACGAGAAAGGTTTAGGCCGCTACAGTTCATGCAGGCCAAGTGCGGTTTGGTAGACTTCACACGCCCTTGAGTAGATTATAGAGATCTCTCAGGCATGCTTTCCTCACGATGTTTTCCTTCACCCTTAAAGCAAGTGATATTTAATTACTCAAATAAAAAAGCACTCCGAAAAGCTAGAGATGCGTGCCGGGAAAAGGGGAACCGGAAGCCTTATTTACAGCTCACCTAAATGTAGGTTATAATAGAAGTATTTAGTACATTTACTTACTTGGGGGTCTGGTCACTCGCGTCCGTAGAAGTTACCTTTCAATACTCTACACGTATCCCCTGGGTGGTGCTAATAGAGTGACCCCACCAAACCAAGGCGGTGGCAAATAACCTAATCTGGATCACCAGAATGGTAGCTACAAGCCAAGACTAACCTCTAAAAGAGTAGACACCCCAACCCGCTCGGCAAGCGTGGCGTATTATTGCCAATTACCTTCATGCAGCACGACTCACAGATATGGCCCTTAGTCTCCAGCAGCTCTGCCAGGCCCGGCCACGACAGCAGTCGGACAACCAGCAGAGCAAAGGGTGCTAAGAATCCCTGAAGTAGGAGTAGGGAAGAACTGGATGCAGCTAACCAGCAATAGACCGAGATGGAGTGCAAATGAAGAGGCCTTAGTCCAGCAGTGGACTGAGATAGTCTGGTGATGATGATGAATCCTGAATTTTTTTATCTAGCCAACGTTGTTCGTGCAGCTTATAGGTACAGCAACAAATTGCTGTCGCATTGTTTCTTCACGGCAATTTATTACGAACACACTTGCGTTTCATCCGAAACTGCACGATTCCCGCGGGCATCATTACCAACGGCAACCGAAGCCTTAATTTATTCGCGTCCCTACGTGATCATACAAACTAATGGATATATGTTGAAATTTTCTTTTTTTGCGACTCTTGCTTTGTGATGTTCACTCTGATATTTTATTCATGACTCCAATTTGTGCACCCGCGAAGTCAATTCGAATTTCAGTGATATGCTTTATTTGACGTTATTTTTTGTATGTCATGGAATACAAAATACAATACACCTTGTCAATCATGAACGTGCAGGTACGAATGTCACGCTTTGCGAGTATTTTTTTCTAAATTGTATTATAATCTTCAATCTATGGAGTTTAAGAACACATATCTATCCATTCTGCTCTAATTCGTGTAATTGAAAGATTATTGTCGCTACTTAGTCATAATATCCGGGGCCGACAAACCGTAGTGTTCTCCGAGGTGCGACGACCGAAGTACGGACAAAGCCAATTTTCGAACTCCAAGCTGGGCTAATTATTGCTTAGTACCTACGTGTCATATAAAAAGTACTACGTATAATGGAAAAATTTCAATTTTTGCAAATCGTAGTAGATTGATGGTTTCCCGAGTAAGCTTCGCCTTTATAGCCTGTAGTTAGTCTTTTTATTGAATATCTTTGGAAATATTCAAAACACTTACATACTTTAATAGACCGCCCATCGTCGTGGTATTTGGTAACATTTTTCTTTTAAGCAAAATATTTATTACTTTTGAATAACCCTGTATATAAAGGTTTTTTCTCAATTTTTGAATACAAATAAGTGTAGTTTTTCGTAGCTGGATAGAAATACTGAATATACGCAGATTTTTTTTCTAAAAACGCGTTTTGTCCCTAACTCTAACAAAATAATAGAAACCTCTTAAAATCTATTTCCAATAACCTCCCCGGTTTCTAGTTTTAAAAAAGGTTATCAGCTGTTCAAAGAATTAAAATAGTTAATCGGTTCGGTCAATCGAATAGAATTCTTGTTGAGATAAATCTTTTGTTTTTTACAGCATTTAATTCGTATCAATAGTTTAGGAGTTAATGAGTTAACTTACGAGTAGCTTCCTAATGTTGACAGGATCAATTAAAAGCGAACATACACAATCTTCCTCCATGTAATATTAGTATCAATATAATACATAGTATGGTACAGACTACAGCTATTCTTTTAAACGAGTCGCGTTCAGCTCCAAAAAAGCGGGTCGAGGACACAGGCATACATTCCTCCCCACCCCCATTCCCTATCTCGTAAATCTAGCATGAAATACTGTACAGATTGCTGGTGGGACATTATCATGAGAGTTTTAGTAAAACGTTTTGTATGATACCTAGTTCTTTTAAGTTAATGATTCCTTATATCTCATTTTAACACCATAATTCAGCGTGATAAAATTAGGTGATGCGAACTTTCAACCTTTTTTTTATATTACGAAGCATCTTTTACCATTCGGTTGCGTTTCTTAAAAAAATATTTTAAATTACTTTCAAAACACCTTAACCATTGTAACACGTTTATGTGTTTCCAACCTTGTTTGGTTATCAATATTAAGAATCAATAATATTTCGACGGTTGAACCAATCTGTTGTCATTTTCATACTAAATTTACGACAAGTGTACAACTGTCGCTTTTAAAGTTTGCTTTTCGTAAGATGATTACTAGTTGGCAACCTGCCAGACTAGTTACCGGGCCGGGCCTATCTGCCTATCTAGTCAGGATGGCAAAAATATAAAACAAATATTTTTATTGTACAGAATAAGTAGGTAGTTAGGTTCATAAATATTTTTTTGTAAAGCATAATAAATCTTTATATGAAATTTGCTCCACGACTTATATTTCTGTGCTTTACTCATGGCTAATAAATGCGTATTCATTAATTCATCCACAATTAAAAAAAACATTTTACACCAGGGTTTTTAAAAAAAATATTTGAATGGTCAAATCCACTCTGCTAACGGATTTTTTTTGTATAAATTAATGTCATGTATTTTTTGATATCAATAAAAGTTTAAAAACACCCAATTTTCAATATAGTACGTTGTTCTACTAGTCAAGCCGTTTCATTTATTGATGGCCGATTGGCGCAGTGTTAAGCGACAGGGAAAAGCCGTGGGTTCGATTCCCACAACTGGTTTCTGTAACGAACATGAATGTTTTCCAGTGTCTGGTTTTAGTATTTATTTATGTATATTATTCATAAAATTATTCATCACTCATCTTAGTACCCATAACACAAACTACGTTTTTTTTGGGCTAAATGGCGATGTGTGTATTGTCGTAGTATATTTATGTAATTTATTTATTTATTGAATATTCATATTGACCGTGTCGTGAGATAAAAAGTAACCCGCCATTTTGTGGTGGCCGCAACCTTGCATATAAATCTTTTCATAGTGTGTAGTATCTTCCTAGTCTAGACCTTTCATTAAATACCCATTTTGTGGCGGCGGAAATCTTGAAGACCTATTAAACAAGAAAAGTTCCAACTAACCCACCATTCAATAATAAAAAAAAATCTAAATCTGTATCCGTTCGGAAAATACACAGCATACACACACAGATACGTGAAACACATAACACCCCATAGTTGGGGGGTTAAAAATTAATTCTAATAGAATGAATAACGAGGGCTGCAGATAAATTCATCTGCAACAAAATAGCTGTTTAATGCATGAATAGGTCATGTCACTATCAATTTTGTTACACTGCAAATTATACAACGTGTTACCGAATTACGAGATTGAAGTATGCATAGGTATATTTCACAAGGAATCGCCCAGTAAAAATAATAAATCAAAAGAGGCATATTTATTTTTCCAAAAAATGAATTTAAAACATTCTAAGTATTAACTTATGACAACCGTATTGTAGATAAGAAACCGACACACGCATAGTACCACGCTACGCGACGCGTAACTTATAATGTGACAGGAGTCAAATGATTTAAATGTGATGTTAGGGCTGTATCTGATTTATTTAAGTAAAAACTATGGCAGCGGTTTACTCAAAAACTTCTAGCGTTTCGGTTTCACAGTTAAGTCTCAGAGACAGTAGTGTTCCTCTAGAGCCTGTGAAGTATTAATTCGGTTTTCATTTACACGTTGTATATTATAGCTAGCAGACCTGAAAAACAGCGCCGTATTAAATTTTATATTTTCATAATATTTGGTGACTTACCGACAGGAAAAACAAAACAAACCAAACCAAATGAACTATATGCAAAGATGGTAGGTAGGAACTTTTTTGATGAGTTCCATTTGCCACCTAACGGCATCGTCACACCACCCAAGGCCAGAACTTTCCAAAATAAATCCATCGAGTCAAATACTACGAGGCTTTGTAGAGCTCCTTTGTCCACTCCATCATCACCATCTATTACTGAGTTTTGTTTAAAGTTTATAGGCTCTGGTTTGTTGAAAAATAAGTTTTTAAACTTGTATCGAAGAAACAAACAAGAATTTTGCCGAATAAACGGACAAGAATGCTGATCAATAGATAAAGGTGAATAATTGGTAGATAAACGCCGTAATAATCAAACGGCCGCGGTCAACGTTCAGACAAATCAATCTGGTTACAACAATTTCAGATTTAGTAGACAGATTTTATTAATGAACTCTCATCAATATTCACAACGGCCGGTGCGCTTCTCTACTACCCCAATTGCAGCGCCCTAACTAGGTTTCCATGACATTTAATTACCATGACATGACACGACGCTACTGAAATATGGTTATGTTTTAATGTAACGAGAATGCAATCACTATAAATAAAATAAAATATGAACTAGCTGTTTCATTCGCGTTAACTAAATGTCGTAACGTAATGTTTTATGTTTTACTAGCTTGTTGTTGTCCGCGTATTTCTTTCAGCGTTTATTACGGTTTCATTACTAATAACGTTGGAACCGTTTGTTTTCTTGGTACAAAGATAGCCCACGTTACTTTCCATCCTTTCAACTGACTCAATGCCAAATATAAAGTTGATTGGTTGCTTAGGAAAAACGATCGCAAGATATCATATAAACATTGCAAGTTTATTAAAAGCTTAAACGCGAAAGTTTTCCATCGGCTTTAGAATGTCAGGGCCTTTGGGACAAACCACGTGCTAGCTTGACACACACGGGTCAGTACAATTTGATTTTGGATTAATCGTAAATCGGGGCCAGGGTGCCATCAAATAGTTTGGAAATAATTATGACCGTAAAAAAACACCACTTTTGGTGGTGAAATGACAGTAATTTTTTTTTATACTTTTTTAAACGCCGAGTAGACAACAAACCGCGCAATATCATCACTGTGGGTCGGCAAGACCATCATATCGTATTTTTAATGAAAAATACGATATATTAAGTTGTTCATATAAAATTACAAATAAAAATTAATATTTCATAAAATTAGTCAAAGTCAAAGTTACATATTTTTTATTCAAATAGTCACATAGATGGCGCTTTATCTAAACTTACTTACTATACATGTAGAATATGACATAGAAGTGAGGTGATGGCGATAACTAAATTCGTCAACTTAAAACTAAAGCTACGAGGGTTCCAAACGCGCCCTGGTCTAAGAAGAAGTCCACAACGAACTTAGCCAATTGTTTTATTTTTTGTTACCACTATCTCACATTGTCTTTTAAAACTATTTAAGAAGAAACCTGACTCGAGCAATAATTTACAAAATTTAAATACATTTTGTGTTATTTAAAATACAGTCCGATCGCCTATTAGAATACAAGGATTATTTTAGTTCTAAGGTTGCGCGTAGCAGTAAGTGCTACGCTTACGACCTACTCGTAGCATTCATACAAAAGGTTTTAATGCCAAGCCCATATTTACAGTTAAAAGCCGTGGAAAGTGTTTACTGTGCCCACGTAATAACCACGTTTGTAGACTACTGGCTTGCGGGCTGTATTACTGATTATTTCTGTAGCGATGCATTTTCAGGCAAGTTGTGTGACGTAAAAAGAGCGTTGATTGTCTTAAGTGAACGCTTAGACTGGCGGCTTTTTTTATCAAAGTCAGATCTTTCAGTTTTGAAATAGACTTTAAGAAGGCGCTTTTAAATCGTTACATACAATTATTTCCATTTCAGTAAGTGGTGACAACAACACACGCTGATTTAGAACTATAACCAAAAGTAAAGTGACAGTAAACTAATCATCCACCTTAATCGCTAATTTGTCGTGCATTCAGCTTAAATCTGTCATTTCATATGAGGACCAACACAAAACAACTATTCATCGATCGTTGCTACAAACTAACTCAGAAAGAACAGTTCATTGTGGAGTACCAATTGTCAAAAATTTACATATTTCATCATCGTCATCATATCAACTGATTACCGACCCTGTACAGGGCACGGGTCTTACGGTAAGAAGGCATTAAGTCCACCACGCTGGCCCAGTGCAGATTGGTGGACTTCTTCACCGTTGAAGCAAGTGATAATTTAATTGCTAAAAAACTGAACATAGCTTAAAAAGGCTAGAGGTGCCTGCTGGGATTTAAACTCGGCACCATAAAAGTGAAGTCGAAGTCCTACCACTGGGCTATCACCGCTGACAGATTTACTTCAATCCTAATTTAAGTTTGTTAACACGATGCGTTATACTACAGCCACTGGTCTAAAAAGAAGCTAACAACTAACTTAGACGGGAATACTTTTTAGTATCGCCATCTCACATTATCACTAAGGTGCAACTTATTAGCTATATGTCTAATATAATAGTTGCTCTTCTAATAATTTAAAATTACATTGTGAGATGGTGATAACAAAAAAAAAAACACCCGGCTAAGTTTGTTGTGGGCTTCTTCTTAGACTAGGACGCGTTTGGAACCCTCGTAGCTTTAGTTTTAAGTTTACGAATGTGGTTATCGCCATCATCTCACTACCGTGTGGTTCTTATGTACGCATCAAAAGTGCCACCTGTGGGCCTACTTGGATAAAGATATTTTTGACTTTGACTTTGAATATGAGACGCTGTTATTAGCAATATAACTTCATAATTGAGTGAAAGAGTTATAAGGGAGAATGTGGATCGTAACACTATGATTCATCTCACAGTATTAATAAATAAAAGTACAGTTTTTGTGGGGTTTTGAAAGGCGTGGTTGCCAGTATAATTACAGGCTTAACAATTACGCAATAGGTTGACGGACACAGGGCGACAGTTTATAAGATGTGCTCCTTACAGACCATGGAGAATTCCAAGGTCACTTCCATAGACAGTGTTGCTCTGTTAAGGCGATGGTTTTTCTCTTACCATTATAGGTGGATCTGCTTGGTCGGTCTATAATAATTATAAAATAACACAAATGATTGATTTCAAAGCCCTTTCTGTGACAAGTGGTCATAGTTATGTGAAGACATGTCTACAGTTTTAAATAGCTAATGTGTAACATAATATATAAAATTTGTATATTATATAATGCAACGGCCAAAAGCTACTTTCAAAAAAAGTACATCAAACTCATCACCAAAATTTGGAATTAAGTATAAGAAAATATCTTTCTATTATTTGAAATTACTTAAGTCCACAAACATCTTAACCGCACTTTAAATACCAAAATACTTAACATCTCGTTATGCTATTTATATAGATACAACTTTGATCCTAAAATATGAAAGCGATATAGTAATTACAAAGTTTCTTTTAATGCGTTACGTCAGAAGTATACGTCGCCCTTACATTCAGCTTCGCATTATCGGCCTCGACATTCATTCACCTAATCGATCTAGTAGTCTTTACTAGATTCTGGCTCCTCACTTTACAAAAACACTTTAGTTGAGAGCTACTTGCAGTTGAGTAGCCCAGATACAAAGAACAAAATAGCACATATATATACTGTAATTTTTAAACAGCTACAATTAATAATAATAATCGTATCAATTTCAATAATAATGCAGAATAGGCTTAAGCTTCGTCAAAAAGACCCACCCTGGTTACTCCCGGACCAAAAGTGCCCATCAGACTGGCATCATTGCCGCGCCGTGTAGCGATGGATAATCTTCAGGCCAGGTAATCTCCAGAGCCGGGATCAGATTTCCAGAAACTGCACCCAATCTCCCGAAATCTCCCTTAGTGGGAGCTGGTTGCTGAAGAGGGGGGCTTCAGCAACCAGTTGTTTGCTCCGTCAAAGGGACGAAGAGGTAGCGGTCCAGAAGTTGGGAATAATTTAGGTTTTTTTTGACGACAGCGACCACTACAGTAGTATCGGCCCCCCTCGCGGTCCGGCCAATGGCCGAGTGGCCACGGCCAACGTACGTACGCACGACGCGTCTCTTTTAAGAAACTTGCCGTTTTACCAGGGGACGAATTTCAGAGTAACGGGGCGCTTGTCGTCTGTGTGGTTCAAATACAAAGGGAAGTTTACAGAGATAAAGGCCCTGCGTACGATATAGTTTGGGACGTTGTGTCAAGGAACTCTCATCGAGCACAGGCTAAAGTATGATGACCATTGGCTTGCACGGTTAAAGCGGATATTATGCAATGAAACTTTTTCTGAAGCTGTTATTTTATCGTCGTAATTTGGTGATCCGATGATAACAAATATTTGGTCGTAGAGCTTCTCAAATTATTTTTTGGCATCATCAACTACGTTTTTTTAAATGATTCTATCATGATTTTTACTTGTTTATTTAATTAAGTCCAATGATTCCAAATGCGCATTTATTATTTAAAGGCGATATTTTCCGCAGCGCAAACTGGAGAGCAAAACAGACAACCAAGACGGAATGCTAAGTTAAATAATTAACCATTTGTAAATCTTCTACTCATTATTGGTAAGATATTTTATGATTTTGCTTACAATAAAAGAATAGACCTTATGTGCAAATTATATGTGCTGATAGTATATCCTTTCAAATTTTAATCTCCTATTCTTCACCCGCCCAGATGTTTGGCTAGGCGTTCTTCCTATTCTTGTCGATCCACGACCAGGGGTCGTAAGCTATGTTTTACATTGTATAGCCCATGACCTACCACAAGAATTGGGCTATCAAATTCATAAAGGATTTCCAAAATCGACTTAATGAATCGAGCCTACTTCAGATGCTGATAGTAAGCGAGCACGTTTACGGGCTGTGGTTGGTCTTTACTCCCCATAACATAGTTATGCCTATAATCACCACGCTTGGATTGCGGGTTGGTGATCGCAGGGTTCTAGCACACCGTTAACGCCGCTGCTCGTTAACGGTCAGTTAATTTTAGACCAGCTGAAATTGAATGGTTATACCGCCAATGGTTCGTCGTCACGGCCTCTTTGGTATGTCGTCGGGGTGCACAACAGGCAGGTGAGGTCGACGGTTGCAGACTGACTGGTACTACGCTCCCCCTTACTCCCCAGCTTTAATACCAGAATAAAAATAAATATAATGAGAGGATTTCCCTTTTCTCGCTCTAGTAAAATCTTTTCTCTGGATATAATGAAAGTATCGTATGGAGAGACCTATGATACTGATCATATGTAAATGTTTTATTTTAGGGTTTTCCGCGTACCAAATGCTTTGCAAATTCGTTAAATCTTAAGCGTGATTGTATAATAAAATATCTACATATTCATCAACGAAATTTTCAGCATTGTGTTGTCCGGACTATTTTATATTATTGTGGGGATGAATTTTTATTTAAATAAAATACATACTTAGCTATGTTAACTTTAACAGATATTTATTCTTTTACAGTAACAATTAGTTATTACTTATATTAGCAGTGTGTAAAATGCGTATGAATCAAAATTGATGATGTTGGAAGAAGCATGCGAAATGTGCGAAACTGAAACTTTCATCATAAATGTAAATAAAACTTATTATCTACTGTGCGTTTTGTATTAGGTACTAATACAAAACGCACAGATAATAAGTCAGACAGTATTAGGTACTAAAAAGATTCATGGCATCCTAGTTCAGAATACTTAGTTAAGGCTTTGACTTTGATGCTATGAGACCGTGACACCCATTGTTCTACCTATTTCAGTATAAATAATACTTATTATTTGCTGTGCGTTTGACATTCTAGTTTCCAATAACTATTGATAACGATTAGTACACCAGCACGGCTAGCATGGGCAGGAGACAATTATATCCCCGGGGAAAGGATATATATGTATCTTCTCCCACAGCTTTATCAACTTTCAGAGCATTGGCACACAAGTGGAAATAACATCCAAATAATATATGGGTAATTATAAACGGGGGTAAACTCCTATTCCATGTTCCCGTACTTTAGCAGGTGGACACGTTAATTATATCCCTTGTCAGGGGATATAATCGGGGGATATATTTTTTGTCACCTGCACGTGCTAGCCCTACAGGAGATATAATTGCGCCGTCTTAGTCTCTAAACTATATATCAATAAACTGAAGTGTATCGCTAATGCATTTTCGCTTTATATAAGAAATACCCACCGATATACATCATGAACATTCGCTGTCAATGTAATATAATTTTAATTATTTCTTAAGAAATATTCTATAAATAAGAACAAAATTAGAACATTTGCTTTGCTAAATTACTATAACGTATTATTAGTCGACGCTTTGGCTTTGATTTATAGTTATTATTTGCTGTGCGTTTGGTTGAAACAGATTCATGACATCCAAGTTGAGAATACTTTGTTAGCGCTTCGGGCTTTGATGCCAGGCAAATAGCGAAAACGTTCCCACTCAATTTTACACTCGTACGTCCTATCCTTTGACAGAGCATGAAGCAAAATTTGCAGATAACGGGAAAACAACGATTTATGCAGCACGACTTGAACTAACACAGTTATGTCAAGTGCCTGAAGAATATATTGACCCATTTAGCTCATATTTTGCGTGGATCGTTTTATCTACTCACTCATTAAGCCGCATAAAAATCCACTGACTAAAGTACCTAAGTGTATCATTAAATTTAGCACCCACGTTAATGAAACGTTGCATCATCGTTAACTATCAAATGAGATTGTAGATAATACGAAAAATATTTTCTAGTGGCTTTTGGAGTTGGTTTTTAAAAGAAACTTATATTTTATACTTTTGGTAAGAAATATCTTTGCTCTATCATATAGCTTTGAAAGAAGCCACAATATCATATTATTATTCATAATATTATTATATTATTCATATTTACCTTCTAGATACAAAAAAGCCTATGAAACATGAATACATAAATTTAAATCTTAATACATTTTCTAGGTACTTACTCGTCTGTTGTTTTTTGAACTACAGTTTCCCAAGTATGCCCTAGAATTATAAAGCACTCTGCCCGAGACTACGTTCTCTTTAGTTTCGAGAGCCGTACCTGGAACCAAATATATCCTCCAATCCAATACGAAAGTTATTCCTGTACAACATTTTGACATACTCGCTAACAATGGGGAAATTAAAAAAAATCTCTTGACCGAAAAATTTTGATCCGAACCCTAGAATCTATCACATTACTCGTGATCCGTAGACATGCTATCCAAATTACCAAGGGAGAGCTTACAATAATACATTAGTTGCTAATATTGAACCGATTTAAACTATTTGGAAACTATTACGTTTCCGAACTCTGTGAATTTTAACTTTAGTAACACACCAGGCCAAGGTCTTCTCATTAGCTTAACCTAAATCTGTTAGAGCAAGTACAAAGTGCTCATAGGCCGAACGGAATTTTACCCACTGCGTCTTTTCCAAGGTTAACTTTATATAGTTTTAAGCTCACAGTAATAAATATAAAAGTTAGTTTTATATTTACGTTTACGCATTTTTAGTGTTCTAAGCCTCACAATCACTTAGTTTTGTCAACATATGTTTCCGCCCATCTATTTGACAATGCCCTGGTAACGAGTATAACTTGTTGAAACTTATACTGAACTAGAGATTTCGATGCTCAACTTCAAAACAACAGAACTTCCAACACCCCACCATCTAACAATCTCTCTCTCATACAATATTCTACCTTCCATTTTACCCCTTTAGGTGTTGATTTCTTAAATAAATTAAAGCTAAACTCTTGAGTGTAATCTTGTCTATTACAAGATTACATTACCTGTTAAACTCCAAAATTAGTTCAGTCCATATTGGCTGTCTAAGAAAAAATAAAAGATTGTTAATGTTATAAGTACAGTAGTTAGATATCTTGATAATGTAGGTGATAAATTTAATAAAAAGTTGTTATTTTAACATAACTTAAAACCCCTCCGTTGTATTTATCTGTATAAGTAGACGTGAAAGTTATGTACTTTGTTGTGTCTGGGTGTCTAATAATATACCTACAAAAATACTTATAATAAACTAATGTATATTATTCATTAGTATACTTATAATACAGTAATTTAAATTATAAGTATTTATGTAGTTATGTTATTCGTAAAAATATTCATCAAAATTCAAAATTAACTTATTACAAGTAGGCCTAATATACCTAAGCACTTTTCAAATTCAAAATTCAAATTCAAAATTTCTTTATTCATGTAGGCCTATCACAGGCACTTATGAAGTGTTCATACATAATTGTTTACATAATTGTAACGGGATGGTGATAACTTCGTTCGCCAACTTAAATCTAAAGCTACGAGGGTTCCAAACGCGCCCTGGTCTAAGAAGAGCCCACAACAAACTTAGCCGGGTAAATTTATTTTTTTGTTATCACCATCTTCCAGTAAATTTAAATTAAGCTATGAAGCTAGAGCAATTCACACCCAAGCTTTTTTATCGTTTAAGTAATCCTTAATGTTATAATAGGATTTTTCTGTAAGCTTACGTTTTATATAAACTTTGAACTTATTGAGAGACAACTCAAAGATTTCATTTGGTAATTTGTTATAAAATAATATACAATTGCCCTTGAATGAATTTGCAATTTTGTGTAGCCTAGTAAACTGCACAACGAGTTTATTTTTGCTTCTAATATTTATATTGTTACAGTGCATTTTCTTTTTAAATTTTGATATATTTTTATGGACATAAATTAAATTTTCATATATGTACTGACTATGCACCGTCATTATTTTAACTTCTTTAAATTTATCCCTTAATGACTCTCTTGGGCCCATTTTATATATCGCACGAACAGCCCTTTTCTGCAGGACGAAAATAGAATCTATATCAGCAGCATTACCCCATAATAAAATGCCATAGGACATAATGCTGTGAAAATAACTAAAATAAACAAGCCTAGCAGTTTCTATGTTTGTCATATGACGAATCTTTTTTACCGCGTATGCTGCAGAACTAAGTCTGTTCGCTAAATTATTTATATGTGGGCCCCATTGAAGCTTAGCATCTAAAGTTATTCCTAAAAAGATTGTCGTATCCACCAAATCCAACTCCTCATTATTAAGTTGTACAATGGTTTTTACTTGTTTAACATTCGGTAGTGTGAATTTAATACTCTTCGTTTTTTTCCGTTAAGAGCTAAGTTATTAGCCTCAAACCATTGTACTACTTTAGCGAGACATATGTTTACATCGTCAAGATTTTTTTCACGACGTTTAATTTTAAACATCAATGATGTATCATCAGCAAACAATACTATCCCGTGATTGTCCTCAGCTAGGTAAGGAAGGTCATTCATGTAAATGAGGAATAGGAAGGGTCCTAATATAGATCCCTGGGGGACACCAATTTGCACAAATGACCCGTTAGACCGCTTTCCGTTCACGTCAACTTTTTGAATTCTATCATTAAGATAGGAAATCATTAAATCTAGAGCTATGCCCCGAATTCCATAGTGGTGTAGTTTCCTGATTAATGTTTCATGTTGTACACAATCGAAAGCCTTGGACAAGTCACAGAAGACGCCAAGTGCGTCCCGTGACTTCTCCCAGGCTTCAAATATATTTTTTACTAACTCAACACCAGCATCGGTTGTTGAGCGACCCCGTGTAAAACCAAATTGCTGCCCGTGCAATAAATCGTTCTTATTAAAAAAGTGAAGTAATTGATTTAATATAAGTTTTTCAAAGATTTTACTGAGAGTAGGTAGTACAGATATTGGTCTAAAGTTAGAGGGGTCGGTAGTAATACCCGATTTGAACAACGGAACTAGTTTGCTATGTTTCATTAAATCAGGAAACACACCACAGTCTATACAATTATTAAATATGAATGATAGGTCAGGTGCAATTATATCAATCAAAGACTTTACAACGTTAACGGAAATGCCCCACAAGTCATTTGTTTTCTTATTATTTAATAATTTAAATGCCTTAATAACGTCTGAGCTGCTAACGTGTCTGAACTTAAAAGTATCGTTACATTCAGGCACATTAAACTTCAACAAAGAGAGAGCGGTGTCCGGTGATGATTTCAATGATTTTTGTTGTGGAGACAGGAATGTTGGTGAAGAACGTTTCAAAAGCAGTTGCAACCTCGAAAGCTGACGTTATTGACTTGTTATCTACATCAAGTTTGATGTCATTAGTTCGAGGTGTTACTCTTCCTGTCTCCTGATTAATTATATTCCAAGTTGTTTTTATAACATTACTGCTATTTTTTATTTTATTCTGTATGAATATAGATTTAGCCAAAATGCATTCACGTTTAAATTGTTTGGAAAACAATTGCACATTTTTTTTGAACTCACCACTGGTGTTATATTCTCGTATCGCGTACAGATCATATAACCTTTGTCTTCTGAATTTTGAAACGTTAAGTCTGTCTGTTTGTAGTGACTCTACCAACAGTTCGGAAGGCAGATTCTACCGAGAAGGAACCGGCAAGAAACAGCAGTTGCTCTTTTCCAACATCAACAATTTACATTTTACATTTTATAACTTTCATTTTTCTATCTCGTGAGAGATGAAAGCGGAGCCGGATGCTTCCAAGCAACCTTGTCATTAAGAAATTCATCAATTGTATATCAGTCATCTTAGTACCCATAACACAAGCTACCTACGCTTACTTTGGGTTCAGAGTGCGATATGTCGATTGCCGTAGTATATTTATTTATTTATATAAACGCTTAATCGCTTAGCGTCTTTGTCGTTAAAGCGCCACGTCCGAAGCCTCTTGACCAGATTAAATTCTGAAATTATAAATTCCTAAATTTCCTCTACCTGGAAATAAATCCCGTGTCCTTCCACTCATAAGAACAAAGTCACCAGTGAGATAGGAAGGTTAACGTTAGGTAAATTAGTAACGGATAGTGAAAGTGATATAAAGTAAATTTCAAGTTTTAAATTAAATTTAATACCTACTAGCTTAATTTCAATGTTTTTAAATTTCCCTGTAGGTATTACTTTTAACTGAAATTAGGTGAATTAGGTTTAACTTCTAGTTTAAGAGCGCAAGCTCGTCGTTAAACTGGCTGTACAGTTTTGCAGGATAATTCTCTTACGTTCATTAATTAATTTATACTCTTCTTCATTTGCACACCACTTTAAGTTACGAAGATAATAGAAAACTAGAATCACAAAAAAAGAAGCAGCTTATCGCTTAGTAGCGATCTGCATCAGGCAATCTTAGTATTAGGAAAACACAAGTAAGGTTCACCTATATGTATCAGTATATAAAAAATAATAGCAATTAAAAGTGTCTTACGGAATCTAAGATTGCAATAAGGTAATATCTTAAAATTTGGCAAGAAGGTAGGTTTTCTGGCACATGTGACGAACGAAAATTTGGAAATCAATTATTTCAATTCCCGGGTTGAATTATTGCCAGAACTGAGGGTCAACATTTGAAATTAAGGTTACTAGGTCAAGTAGGGTCCCAATCATATGGAACGGATTTATTTTCAAATTCTAAAATAGGTTTCTATTACCTTTTGAGTAGCATGTAGCATAGTTTTTTATGTTAGTATTTTTGGTTTTTCGGAGTAGAAACTCATTAATAAGGACTTGAAAAGCTAAGTATTAATTTTCAAAGCAATCGTTAGAGACTAGTTACCACCGACAAAGACAGGTCGCTAAGCATTTATTGTTCTGGCATGATTCGGCGGAGAAACTCTATTATCATATATATATTACCAGCTAGTTATATTATATTGGCTAGCCCGCTTACTACTTAGACTACTATACCTCACACTAGGTGAGATTGCAGTCAAGGAAACATAAAATGCGGTATTTTGGTGCAGCATAGTTTACCTCCTACATGTAAGCAAAAAACACATATTTTTTTTGAATCAAGTAAAGATCATAATTTTAGTATTTACGTATGACAAACTATTTAGTCAGCAACCGCGATTTATTCTAGCAAATACTATTAGTTTTATATAAAACAAGCGGACCCCAGCGCCATCTGTCGGGCTGATTTGTGAATCTAAACCATCCAGGGTGCCACCCAAAGGCATACCAAAAAATTCATTTAAATCGGTCCAGCCATTTAGGAGGAGTTCAGTGACATACACACGCACACAAGAATTATATATATAAAGATTGATTTCTTTTAGTAAAAAAATAATAATTATCATTTCAGTTGTTTCAGAGTTTATCTGTAGGTCATTAACATATAAAGATGAAACCTTTTTGTTTGTTTATATCGAATAGCCTCCGACACTACTGAACCGATTATAACCCTTTCTTAAACCTAGAAAAATTATCAGGAAGTAACATAGGCTATAATTTATTTAAAGACTTAGAGATCCTCAAGAAATATGCAATAATGAAACCCAAAGCAGCAAAATTTGGAGCAGCTGTTTAATTTATAATGTATATTAAAGTACTTATTGTAACCTACAAATAATTTGCGCGGAAGTAATGTATCTAAGCACTGACGTGATAAGAAATGGACTTCGGGTCGGGGTAACATACAAAATTTACGAAAAAAGTATCCCGAGTTAACTTTATACATGTATAGAAATTTAAATAATTTAAAACATTTGAATTTGACTCATATATTATAATCATAGCATTGCTGATAATTTGCCTGCAACAATCTATCACCTTATGCAGTAACGACTGGAAGGAGTTCTTTAAAATCCCCTTACGCCGCTTCTACCAAATAGTCGAAATAATTAGGAGTAATGGAGTAGTTATCATATTGGTAACTACTCTGCTAATATTTTTTTTGCCTATGTTAATAAATATACATAAAACTATTGCGTTTTGGAATTTTCTGCAGGTAATTCGAATATAGTGGGTTGGTTTAATTTATATAAATTAAAGTGTCTCTTTGTATTCACAGAATAAGGGCTTATTATTTTGCTTATGAAAGTATAATAAACAGTACTTATAAAAAACAAAGGTATATTTAAAATTTCTCTGTCTGTTTCCAAAATCATCAAAACAGCTGGACTAATTTTGGCAGGACTTTCACTGGCAACAAGCTGATGTTATAATATATGGCCTATGCGTTTTGATTTTTTTTAAACCGATACAAACAATGGACGTAGGTAATGTCCTCTTTATCCACTACCCCTTCGTCAAAATATCATTTTATGTTCTAATGACATATATTTCATACCATTGATCAATTTACTACCAAATTATAAACACACACACGGTATTTAGCAAATACGGTGGCAATATTTTAATTATAAGATATTTTAATTTAATTAATATTCTTCTCGTCGCGATCTAGCTACAATATTTTTCCATACTAAGCAATGGATTTCGAGGAAAACTTAAATAAATTAAAAAAACTATGCAATACAAAAAGAAGAACAAGAACTAAAATAAATCACAATTTTTTTATATCATAAGAGTTTTGTTTCAAATCTTTCGATCGCTCATAGAAATCCAGCCGAATATAGTGAACGTATAGTTGGTCTCTTTTTTGTCTAAGTAGCGTATAACGCGTACAAAAAGGACAGATATGCTATTTTTTTTTATTGATAAATTTAAAAAAGTGTGTTGTGTTTGTGTTGTTAAATAAAGTTGTGTGTTTCTGAGCAAAGCAATAGTTTAAAATGATAAAAATATCGTTTACTTACTGGAAAAAATAGTATGTTTTTACCATTGCATGCGATTTTGTATGCGTAATCTGACTTATTCGAACAATTGAAGACTGATCCAAAATTAATACCCTTTTTGCCTCTTAATATTTTTTACATCGGACGTTTTTGAGCGCGGACCCGAAGTCCATTTCTAAATTCATCATTGTAACTATATTAGTTAAATCATAATAGCAGCTTTTGTGTTCTTTTATTTAATATATTTTGGTTTTCATTATTATTGAAATACTTAGTTTAAAAAAACTAAAGATTACCATGAAGCTAGATAGGTACTGTTACTCTTTTCCCAAAGAATCTCACTTACGTGAAATCGCGTTACACAGCTAGTCGATTGTAAACAAAATAAAGAAACAAGCAAAAAATATATCTTTTTTGTTATGTTAATAAATTAGATTTTATAATAAGCAAAGCTATTTTCTTTTACGAAATAAAATTGTATCTATTTAGCTAAGCAGCTTATACACCTAGGCAACGAAGTTACTTGAGTCAATACAACTCATAGCAAATAAAATATGGTAATTGTTATTGACCTTTTTTTTTAGTGGATGGGTAATTTTATTGTACACAACAAAGGCGCTTTATAAATTCATAAACGTATAATAATTAATTAATAATGTAGGCGAGGTTCCGCAGGTTATCAGATGGCGATCCCAGTGGCGTAAAATATTTAGTGCTAGCTGTTTCCCGCGGTTTCTTGTGTTAACTATGTGACGTGAATTAATGTAGAGCGGCGCGACCTATATACTATGTTCATAGACCTCATACAAGCACCAGTGGATAAATTAATGTTTTGTTTATATTATTACTAGTTATTGCTCGCATTCTTTTTTCGGGTCAATTACATTCTTTAAATCTGTTAAAGAATGTAATTGACCCGAAAAAAGTTGACCCATGGGAAACGTTTCTTTTTCTGTGATAAAAGTAGCCTATGTTACGCTACGTACTTTGAACTTACTTTATACACAAAATTAAGGCGATTAGTTGTTTACTTAGCAAGGACAAATTAACAAACACACTCATATTTTTTAATATTTGAGTTTAAGTAGGGCGACTCAAAGCGGCTGGTATCGGTTCCTTTTTAGTTTTTGAGAACTTCCCCTGCACGTATGCGTGCGCTTTGATATTTTTTTCTTGATTGAGAAAAAGAATAGGCCTGATGGTATTACCGACGCCTATAGACATTGATCCATAGACCGCCTACCCGTATTGGAGCAGCGGGGTGGGTATTCGTTTTCAATCTTTGGGATATCCCTTTTGCCCAGCCGTGGGACACTAATGTACTGAGCTGGATGATTTACATTTATAGTATCACTAGCTATTGCCCGCGACTTCGTCTGCGTTTGACTTTAGTTTTTTAATGTGGCATTAAATTTAGTTGTAGATCCAAAAAGTTTAAAAGTATTCAGTATCGTTAAATGAGGGGATTGCTGCTGTCCGCTGAAGAGTTCTGTCCTTTATCTCCAACAACAGTTTGGGCTAAATTAAACACATATTATAACCTCTATAGTACAAAAATAATTATTTAAATCGGTTATAATTTGTCGGAGTTATGGTGTAAAATCGTCAAACACTCATCCCCTCACCCAAAGGAACCGTGCTTAATGTCGAGATAAAAAGTATCCTATATTACTTCTAACACTTCCAAGAATATGTGTACAAAGTTTCATGCGGATCGGTTAAGTAATTTTTGCGTGAAAGCGTAACAAACAAACTTACATTGACATTTATAATATTAGTTGGGGGTGTTGAGGGATGTTGACGCAAAAAATGGCTTTCCCGCATAGGAATACGTTAAAATAATTACTAAGTTTTTAATAATTTTATCACAGAACCGTATACCTTTTAGATAAAAATAAAAATACATTTTCCTTGCAAAAGTAGGTAGGTAATCCTCTTACATTCATCGATTGATGTTAAAATAAACTCAATAGATTTTATTTTCCATATTGCTATGGACCATTAGGTTTCTGGACGCGACGAAGGGTGGACGTATCGTCAATAAAGTTTATTTCAGTGTTCAATTGTGATATATCACGTCATATCAAGGGCATAGTGTGATTGAAAAAAACACCAATGATGAAGCGCGGAAAAAATAGGGGGTTGAATCGGCGTTCAACCTCGTACTACGCGATTTATGTGCTTGAAAATAAAGGTACGGGGTCAAAATTTTGGTTCAAAATGTGTTTATATTTAAGAAGATAACGTATAAAAAAAATTATAACGGAATGAAACGAACGAAAAAAGTACGCTTTGCTAATTATTTGAGTAAGGCATCAGAAAACAAAATCTATTAACCAGTTAATCAGTGGTTACCTACCTTCTGTGCGCGTTGACTGGGTTGATCTTTGAGGAGTACTAATTTTTGTAATTCTCTTTGTTTCAGAAAATTCAATCGATGTGGCCATAGAAGAACTGCCAGCAGCTGAGCTACCGACAACAGTTCCAATAGCCAGTAAGTACCTTTTTGTTTACTTTTGCCTGTACTACCGTAATCTGATGATTATACTTTTTTGTTAATCGCATACTTCAATATTATACTTATACAATCATAGTGCTCAGCGTATGTATATAAATAACTCAAATGCAATAAGGCTTCTATTAATGAACCGATGTCAAACTAAGAACAGTTTCTCAAATAATCTTACTAAAGACCGAACTTAAGAACGTGCTCTTAGCTCGATGTCGGTTTAGTAACACGCCTAAGATGACCGCTGATACCGTGAAATTTGCAGGAAGGAATAAAGTAAACAACAACTGACGTTCGATGACCTTCTTCCGGATTTCTTTGGTTAATCCGATCACTTTACTCGGGCTGCTGACGTCATTTGTATATTCGATATTTAAAAATGCGTTGCGTTGCTTCTGTTCTTCTTATAGCTTACTTTTTAATGCGTTTTGATTGACAATAGATTTAATTCGTTAAAATAGTTTTTGGTGACCTCCAGACACGTGTAATGTGTAAAGTAATAATGTAACGGAATCCAGTGAGGACTGCGAACATTACATCAACCTTCCTCTCCTTGGTGAGCGCTTGGCAGCCACGGGTTTTGATCTCCGACAAAATAGATAAACAGTATATTAAAACAATTATATTGCCTCTGGTCTGGTCTGGTTCGGCCGTGGCTGGTTACCAGCTTTCCGACGAAGACGTGACGAAAAGCGATATTGCGTTTCGGTACGATGTCACGTAGAAACGGAATAGGGGTATTGGTTTAACATTACTGCTATACTGTCTAAAACGTTAGCCCGCTACCATCTTAGACTGCATCATCACTTAACAGCCGATGCGAACTCAGGGCTTTTTTCTTGTGGAATAAAAAGAATATAAATTGGTGAGCGCTTGGAGGTCTCTGGTTTCGATCCCCAACGCAATCCAGGAGCAATATGGTAATTTAAAATTACTTTATTGTCTCTGGTCTGGTTCAGTCGTAGCAAGTTATCATCCTGCCGACAATGATGTGATGATAAGCGATTTAGCATTTCAGGACGATAGCGCGTAGATACCGATTCGGGGTTTTGATTTAACATAGCCGCTATAAGAGGTGAGCCGGTACATTCATATACTGCATCAATATCAGGTTATAATGCAGTCATGGTCTAACTCTTAGTGTATGAATGTATTTAAAGAAAGTGTTGGTGCTAGCGTTATTCCGCCGGGGCTTTTAGCGCGTACACAAAGGAGCTTGAAGATTTCGTTTGTAATTTCATATTCGTGACGGTTGCGCCAAGTAGACGTTCACGATGTGAAGTGATGAATAATCGCATGGACTTGTTAGATTCCAAAATAACAAAAGTACCTAGTTTCTGCTAGAAAACAGTCAATAAATACGTATAAAGAATACCAGCAATCGCGTCTTATGTTTGTGCCAATTTCTAAAATGAAAGGGTCAAAGTGTCAAGTGTGAGGATTTTCTACCTACCTTTACTTATTCCATCCCATGAAATTTAAGCACATCCACGCAATTTAGTGACAGTACAGTTTCCCAGTATTGTAACTACGTCGCGCTCCTCCGATGTCATATAAATCTTACTTAACTTACACGCGATCGAATAAGTAAGCGTAGGTAGAAAATCTCACACTCGACACTTTGATCCTTTCATTTTGAAAAGATTCAAGTGTGCGGTCCACACTTCTATGGGTATGGGTATGTTAAATTACGGCACCCACATATTACACGTGTCTAGACGCGACCTTATTTTCACAACCTTTTTTCCTTGAAAACTTTTTAGGCAACATCTTTATGATTGAATTATATAATTTACAACAATAAATTTAACCATGATGTAAACAGGAACGAATTTTTTTTTTGTTTTAATGTTCCGTACCCAAAGGGTACCCTAAGACTTCGCTGTACGTCAGTCTGTCTTTCCGTTGTCACCAGGCTGTATCTCATGAAAAGTTATTACTTTGCCCTTTTTGATTAAAACACTGATTTTAATATATGTGCCTTCTACGGGTATATTTGTCGAAGCGTAGAGGAAATAAAGACCCTTTATAAAATAACTAAGGCACCATTTGAGTTTATTTAAAAATTAAATATCTTTTCTTCTGAAAAGAAAAATGATGCTGTTCAGAAACTGAAAAATGTAGTTTGAAATAAAATACTTTCAAAGGAGCGAAAGCAGAGCGTTCTCTCCCGGAAAGTATATTTTATGCTTGTTAAGGCCAACCTTTGAAATGAAATAAATACGAGTTGAATGCTTTATTTGATTTCCTCTATCTAGAAAGATAAGTCAATAATGTAAACAGGCCGTTTGAACGCCAGTTCAAATTCAAGATTTAATCATAGCCTTACTTATATTATAAATCACATGTTCGTGTATGTTTGTTGGTTTATCTTTTGATGGCGCAGTAACATATCAACGGATGGACATTTTACGTAGAAATAGTTTATTTGTATTATATAAATGAATCCTAGAAAGAAATCAATGTTCTTGTGTTATTACTGTACTTTTTATATCCTAAAACTTACTAATATTGCAAATAACATGTGCAAGTGCGGATGTTATTTTGTCCTCCCGCATTACCTTTAGCATTTGTAATATTAGTAACAAAGTAGTGATACAGCACATGCGAATAGTACCCGCGGGCGAAATTTAATATTTCATTTCATTCGCACTCGCACTCGACAATTAAAAACACATCACTGCGAATTGAGAAAGATTAATTATCGTATATATCGCATTTGAAATATTAAATAATTTTAATTATCGTATTTATCGCATTTGAAATATTAAATAATTTTAACTATATCTATATACAACGTTTCCTAATTATTTGTTTCCATTACATCTCGATGAAAATTGTTGCTAGTTCACAACTCCATGTTATGCTGTGAATTGCAAGATTAAACATCAGATAGTCCTTTGTTAATTGCGAAGCTTTGCAAAATACTCTAAGACGGGCCCTTAATTCATGTCTCTGGCATTTGCGTAACAATTTGATTTTTTTAAGAGTTATCTTCCTGCTATAGGGATTCCTTAAATATGATGAAAGAACTTTCATTAACATTTTATTTTTTTGCAAATTGCGACTTGAAATAGGAAAAGGCAGTAGATTCATCTTATTTTAGTCCTTTGTTATTATAGTCCGTTGCATTTTCAGGGTTATGTAACCAAACAAATCTAGTCTTGCATATAAATCTCGGGTTCATTTTCCGGTTCGAGCTGATGGTATTGAATCTTTTTACCAAGTAAGTTTCATTACCCGCCCGGTATTAGGAAATTGACGTTGTCCACTCCCGCGGCTCAGAGAGCACGTTAAACCCTCTGTCCTGGTTGTCATCAAAAATATGTTATAATAATCATTAATCCCCGGCATAACGCATTGAAGAATTCTGTATATTTTATGAGTGAAAAATCATGTGCCCTGCAGTGAGAAATTACTAGGATATTGTTTATGCGATGTTTTTTTTTTAAAGTAATAATTGACGGTTCAAACAGATGGCTCACCTTGTGGTAAGTGGAAACCTCTTTCCTATAAACACAGCGACACTTCGGAGGGCTTGCAAGGAGTATGTTCTGCAACATGCCACCCTTTGTTCATCAATTGTTTGTCTCTCTGTTCATCACATCAATTACACCGGCAACCACGCCCTTGAGACCGGAAAACAGCAGTCCAACGACGCTGCTTCGCAACAGATAGATTAGATAGATTTCGCAAGCATGGCGAATGGCGATAGGATTTCCCCAGACGAGCTCTGACACAAAAAGCTTTTCTAGTACAAAAAAATTATGAATAGTAAGTCCATCCGTTCTATACATGTGGACCAATTTATTCACGAGTTAGCTGTGCCCTGTACTTTATTGGGCCAGGGGTCAACACTTAGTGGACTATTAAGCTGATATTTAAATTAGATTTTGAAAAAATTATACACCTTACTTAAGCTATAATCACAGACTTTAAACAGGCTATCTCACATAATCATGATCACAAGAACACAGAAATAATAACATAATGCTAATTTAAAAGACGTCATCAAAGACTCCCTTAAAGTGTCTTTGCTAGGGCGATTTCAAGTAATCAAATCAACAAAATTGGACAAAGTCTAGTCGCAAAATAAATATTTTCTTTCTAATGCCATCTGGTATCTATTCGTATCTCTTCTCGGTTTCGTTCAACGAAAGGTATGCTACTAGATGTTGCCCGCGACTTCGTCTGCGTTTGTTTTTGATTTTTGATGTGGCATTAAATTTAGTTTTAGTTCTTAAAAAAAGTATTCAGTATCACTAAGCCTTAAATGAGGGGTTTGCTGTTGTCCACTGAGGAGTTCTGTCCTCTATCTCTAACCACAGTTTAGTCAAAATTAACCTCTATACTACTAAAATATTTATTTAAATCGGTTATAATTTGTCGGAGTTTTGGTGTAAAATCGTCAAACACTCATCTCCTCTCCCAAGAGAACCGAGCTTATTGTCGGGCTAAAAACTATCTTGTATTATTTCTAACACTCCCACGAATATGTGTACAAAGTTTCACGAGGATCGGTTAAGTAGTTTTTGCGTGAAAGAGTAACAAACAAACATACATGGACATTTATAATATTAGTAGGGATAGGGATAGGGATTTTGGAGGTGCCATAGAAATTTAAAGAAAACTGTGTAAATTTATTTGTGATAGACCGAGTTGTGAAAACATCACGATTTGTGTCAAGTATAAACTTATTATCCTCTTTCAAACCTTAAGTACAAGCCTCTGAAGCGTGCTTCTTTAATTACTTTGTTGCGTAAGTTTCTTTAAATACTATAAATTAAAAGCTTTGTAGTTTTAATAGTTTTAAAATAATATGCTGAGAAATATTATGTGCCGTTTCCGTTTCCAAAAACCTAGTAAACCACACTATCAAATTTTTAAACTATAGAGTGCAGTCATTTCCTATTCTTAATTTTAGGTTTGGTTTAATGTTAACTATTAAGTAATTAAGGCTATTTTCAAAGTGAATTGCACACCTCATAAGCGAAGCGTTGAGGTTGGTATTGCTGTCAGTTGACGTACACCGAGTGATTCTCCAACTTAAATTTCACTTTTTGTATTTTTTATTGCTTTTATAGTATTTATAAGTGAATATAAATAGACAAATGTTGAGATAAAACACTATTTTTAACACTCATGATATTTTTAAATCACTTTTTATTATAAAAACTAATAAAAAAATTGTCTAAAAAAGTTCTATCTTGGACGTCCGTGTGTCTGTATGTGCGGATCCCGTATCTTGTGGTCGAGCGTATAACGAGCGTAATACTTCACTTATCGAGTTGGTTTTTTTTTATAGGCTTCAGTATTTTAAGGAATAGAAGCCTATTACTTTTCACGGTATAACTAGATGTAGTTTAAATATTATTTACAAATAATCTCAATTTTATTGTAATGAATGAGATTATGAGGCGTACACTTTTGGATTTTCCAACTATTTTCGTATGCGGCGATTCGTCCTTATTTTTATTACAAATAGGGAATGCTTGAATGAGTCGGTTGGTAACATTGCGCTACACGTGGCACAAGAAAGATTAAACCTTGAGAGAACGAAAAAGATAGCTATACATAGTATATCTCAAAAAGGTTCTTTGGTATCGCGTTAAGACTTAAGAGTGGATAGCTATAGATAAAATGTGTAATATAGCAATGATTTTAATTTGTGTTCTTTTAAGAAATTTCACTTCTTTTTCGTGTATGGTAGGTACAGCCACGTAATTTTAGGATTGGAAATATCAGCTGCTAGCATTTAATTTTCAATTTAATCAAATTAATACACTTTTCAATTTATTATCATCTCATTTTGCTATCATCTCCCGCAAGATAGCAAAATGATTGTAAATGTTGATGTTGGAAAAGAGCAACTACTGAGTTTCTTGCCGGCTCTTCTCGGTAGAATCTGCTTTCCGAACCGGTGGTAGAGTCACACAAACATGCATACTTGACGTTTCAAAAGTGCTTATAAAGTAGGCCTACTTGAAATAAATGAATTTGAATTTGAATTTAACGAAATTAAAAATTTTATTCGGTAATATACAACTTATAACCGAACTAGCGGACCCGCGCGACTTCGTCCGCAAATGATTCAACTTCAAAAAGTAGTCGTATGTTGTCGAGGACGGTTTTATAACACGAAACAATTCCGATATACTTACTACATATTTCCGTCGTTTGGCGTAACGTTTACCGTTCAGGCATCGCACGCATCGTAATCTCTTTCTCATTAATGATGGTAGCCATTGGTCGTAGCGTGATGTTATATAGCCTTAGTTGATACTAACAATCCAAAAAAAAAAAAATCGCAATAGCATTTTCTGAGATTAGCGCGTTTAGCGATGCTATCCTGTATGAGCTGTTTTATTTTCCGGGATAAAAAGAAGCCAATGAGCTATTCCAGGATGGTACGCATGCATTCCATCGTTGTCCCACATGCCTTGCAACGTGCTGTTATCTGTGAAGAGTTATGTCCTTTATCTCCGAAAATATTTATCAGATCCCCATTAAAATTAGACTATAAATGCTTAAGTATACACTTTCAAATAAAGAAAGAATTTTTAAAATCTATTCAAATTTAACGGTGGTATGAAGTAATATTGATAAAAAATTTCATCCCATTTCCCGGAGGAAACTTACTATTTTTTGGGATAAAAAGTATCCTATATGTTGACTAGGAATATCAGCTACTACTTTACTAAATTTTATTTAAATCCGTTCTGTAGTTTTCACGTGATGCTCGGACAGACACACAGACAGACAAAAATTAAATAAAAATCTGTTTGGACTCAGTATCGATTATAAAGCATACCCCGGGCAAAATTTTAAAAATATATTAAATGTACAGAAATCTTCCAGTTACAGATTTATTATAAGTATAGATAACGAAATACGAATCACCCTGTAATATTAAATCAAATGAAGCATAAGTATTTATTTTACCATACAAACTTATTCAAAACATTCTAAGTGACTACTTATTACAACCAGATTGAAGATAAAAGACCACGCACATTGTACCTACGCTGTGACGCGTACCTAATAAAGTTTCAGTAAAAACTATGGCAGTGGCTTACTCAGAAACTATTAGCGTTTCGGTTTCGTAGATATGTCTCAGAGACAATACATAATGTACCTCTAAAGCCTTCGAAGTAATATATCGGTATTTATTTACACGTTGTATATGAGTATATTATCTATTATGTCACAAAGGTTTCACAAGAGTGAAGCCGCGGGCGCAGTTATTTCTAAATAAAACTAATTAAACAAATGTAACTTCTCTATTGTTCTTAGGCGAAGAAAGTGATACGGCGGATGTTGACGAGCAAAGATCGTGCGACAGCTCACCACTAAGGCAAAGAAGGGCGGGCATACTTAAGGGGGGAAGGCTATGGAAATCGTTGGACAACGACAAGGACGTGAGCGAACAGGTAAATAGGACACAGCTGCGGATTGTTCTTTTTATACTTTTCCTGCTATGCATTGTTTGTTTTGTGTCAATTTTTGACGTACTGGTATTTTTTCGAACGCAGCGCATCGGGCGTGAGTTTTTTCCAGTAAACAAATCGTCGAGTTAGTTATTTTTGATGCATTCATGCTGTCCAATGTAACACCTAAACTCCGTTTCGCTAAATCCCTTCCTATAGCGAACTACTATTTAAATTCTCTATTACTTCTAGTTTACAATGTATGTTTTATTAATATTATTTATTTGCTTATATTATAAGGATAAGAGATTAGATAAATAACATATTAAATCAATGTGCCTGAGTAAAAAAAATTCTTGATCTTTAAGATATATGACACTTATCTAGTTTGCATCCCGGAGATTGGGAATAGGATATTTTACAATCAGGAAAATTGGGGGCTTCCAACTACCGTTTCATTGCAGAGTAATATTTCCAAGTTTGAAGATTCAAAGTAGGGAAATATTTTACATACATTTACATCACTAATATAACTAAAAGTTTCACCTATCAGTGAGTCGCGTAGCTTACTATAATGGCGGCACAACGCGGCGCTTCCATTTGATAGGCGTCAGATACCTACTAATTATTGCGTTAATTAGTATTGTGAATCTATTAATTAACAATACTATATCGACTGTGAGTTAATAGTCATCGATCAAATTAAGGTAGGTTAATTAAACTGTTCTAACCTACTGAATATTTACGTGTGTTAAACCTGTTTCCGTCCACTTTAGTGACAAAATCATGTAAGTATGCAGTGTGTGATTATCGAATATTCTCAGCAAAATGAGTGTTTTAAAAATTCCTATTTGTTGGTTTGAGATCTATTCTTAGTGGTTTGCAACCTGGCGCGATTCCACAAGTATACTCCGCGTAAATTAATCTTGCACGTGTTTCTGGATATACAGTTAATCTATTGCACATGTTACTGGTGCAAGCGACAGCCACATACCTACTATTTGCACAAGTAACTGACTGTGGCAATCTACTTGCATTCACTTTCTTTGACGCTACGTCTTGATGCAAACGCGTCATTACAATCGACCGCAGCGACAGATTGCCAGCGAATGGGGAACTTAAACACCTTAAGTATGTTTCTGGGTAAAAAAATAACGTCAACCGCACAGCCTGGATTCCAACTAATTTCAACATTTGCTGTTTAGTTATTTTCCCAATTTATCTTGTTAACAGTTTTTGATAAAGTAATCGAACATAGTGGGTGTTAGGTCATGATCAGATTACCAATATTAAATTACCATGTTTTTTCAACACCTACACGACTCAAATTAAAGCATTGAAATGTGTGCTTTACGTCGTTTGGCATTAAGTGTGATTTGCTTTTGTAATGTGAGGCCCATGAGTGGTCCCCTCGTCGTATACTAATAAATAAATAAAAAAGCCATTTATTCTACTACCATAATTACCATTTTTTTGTTAAGATTAATATTAATGTTAGTATTACATATTTACATAATATAACATATTTTATTAATTTATTTATTCCTTCATTTTAATTCACAGCTTATTTCTACACATTAAACACAATAACAAATTTAAATTACTTAGAAATAATATGTATATAGTTGTAGTTAGTTATCTGTTATTTAAGTTTTTTCGTTAGGTACGGTGACGGTAAAAGTCGCATCTTTGGCGTAGGCTTCCCCCAGCTCTCTCTATGTATTCCTTTCCTTTCGTCGTATACTACTGGCACATAAATATCTTAAAGTGTGCTTACATTCCAATCTTTAAATTTCAGCCGTGTTGTTGTAAAGTCTTAAAGCTATGCGCAGCAAATTAATTCAAAGTTTAAATGTCTGAATCATCGGAGGTCCGAATTTGACTTTTGAATGGTCCGTTGAATAACATACATTATTTGCCCTTTATGAGACGTGTAAATAAAACTGAATAATTTTATATTAATTTTATTTAACTAACTTGTTAATAAAATGTAACTAATAAAATGTTGCATGTTGTTTTTTAATAGAAAGACAACCGACAATTGGCGAAAGCACTTAGAGACGACGACGTATTGGCCACACAAAGATCTGTCAGATTTGTCGAAAAACCCAAAGATTGTGACGAGGAACCAATAGAAAAGGAGAAAGAGCCTCCACAGTTATCTAATCCGGACCAAAGTTGTCAAAAGGATTACAACACCAACACTGGTCATAAGTAAGTATTCTATTATATAGATTTTTTTTCTTCACCTATATCAATGAACATCTATAGATAGGTACTCTTTTGGAATCAGCGAGATCCACGGTTTTATTTTATAGCAACTTTGTGTGTCTGCCTTTTAAGTACAACACACTGCGACTTCCGGTTAGGGAACGGATTTTCTATATCTGATCCGATCACGCCCTCTCCATCAACCGTTATGAGACTCTGAGCATTCTTACTTTTCGTCTATCATCAAACAGGCCTCAAGTAATTGTCCCATGGTCATAGACGGAATCTATACAAGTTAATTCATTCAAGTTTGAATAATACTGGATCAATCATTAACAATCAATTTTGCATAAGTTTCGAAACTTCATTTTGAACATCTAGGTTTAACCCGCGCCATTAAAGAATAAATTTACGCCGAAGTCTTGCTATCTCATTCGCACTATTTTTGCACGCCAGTAGTGATATGATGATGCGAGAAGGATAGCTCGATATCGACTGTCTTTTATGAACCCACTAGCTGTTAGACTACTAGTGTAAGCCCGCACGGACGAAGGTCCGTGTTTATTACGGATTTTTTACAAATCTCATAAACCGTTTATTTTCATATTGCATTAATTTCTTACCGTCTTTTCAACTAACTCTATCAAAAATCAAGTTAATTGGTTGCTTAGTCAGAGCATGAAGGAAGTACACACAAACAAACACACTTTCGCATTTATTATGTTAGTAAGGATTCTGTAATGGCACGGGATTCAGTTAAGAAGGCTACACAACAAAGAAGGGTGCTTAACCAGTGTGAGCTGCACAGCTTACGCAATCGGGTTTGATATTTATGCTGTTCGCTTAATAAATGCAACTATTTTAGGCCGAATACCGAAAGGCGCGTGTTAATCTTTATGAAAAAATGATACACATAACATAGGCTCCGTTTGTTTCAAAGGCTCGCGATATATATATGTATGAATATAAATTGAACATTATTCACAAACTTTACTTTCGTGTAGCATTTTAATCGTTTCATCTTTAACACAGTGTTAATAAAAAAACAAACATTTATGACTGCAGGCGTTAAAATGACGGAGGGCTTTTGCTGCTTCGTTTTATTTCAACATAATATTTAATGCGAAGAATTAATATAAGTATTTCGTTAATTTAACAGGCTAGAAACACCGTTAATCCTGGCAATTAATGTTCCTAAGACGAACTCGGCAGTACAACAATTATTCAACAGCAGCAGACCACCACCTCCGGCAATTGAAGCACATTTGGTCACTTCGGAGACCCTCAGGTTACTATTATATACAATGCACTGAGTCAATCTACTATCATATGTAAAATTTTGGAAACATCTGTCCGTAAAATGAATCAGAAAATACCACATGCAATGCAATGCATGCTATGCAATAAGAAGCTACGGAAATAGCATTTTATTCAAGTTTACTTTTTAGTTACTTTAAATATTCTCTTATTTAACTTAAGAGCTAAGCTCTTGTCGGTGCAGCCCTTTTCAGCCTTTTATATAAATGGCCCTCTTTTTCAACTCTTTATAAGTCCCTACCCAAACCTTTCGTTTTATTTTTCTCAGTCGGCCACTTCCCATTTGCCCTCTACTATTCCCTCAATTAAATAAGAGCTTAATTTACCTTTAAATTAATAAAGCATAATAGTCGAACTTAAAATTTTAATATCCTGGACATTTTAAACAGTGAATAGAAATTGTTTCTTCATAGATTGATTACTCTCTTAACGCTTCTTTTATGTTAGTTTGACGGGCTTTATCGTGATGCATTCGTAGGCCGACTATTTCACACATTTTATATGAAGATTAGTTACCCCCTAGGGTGTTATGCGCGGGGAAAATGTCTGTACCCTTTTTTTAATCTCAATTACATGGCAGCTAGTACAAAGCTAATTTCGATGAAATGCTAAGGCTAGGGCAAACTAAAGCTATACTTAAAGATTGTAGACGTGAAACTCAGTTGTTCACAAAACCTACAACGAGGGCGACACACTTGATTTTTACGGAGAAAAAAGAAACCTATGTTCTAATCCAGGGTAAATTTCTCCACTTCTAATCTGTTCAATAAAAGTTTTACGTAAAAAAGTGGCAAAACATTTTTCACGTTTATAATATAAAGTAGGATAGAACTGTTTGTCGTAACGCTGATTGACTCTTCCACCATAACGTGAATTCGGATTACTATTTTTATTACGATTCCAAAAATTTTATAAGTTTCTTTACCAGGGCTTGGGATGCTGGAGTTCGACCTAAAACCGAAGAAGCGGCAGTGAGGCGGGTAGCTGAAAGAAATGCATTGAGGTGTTCACTTCTTAAAAGCGAAGCACGAAAAAAACAGCAACCAAAGGTCAGTAACATTCATTTAAATAATATAATGGAACAAACAATGTTCATTTTAATTATTATTGTCTCACTAATACGACTTTAGACTTTAGAGTAGGCTTAGAGAGAGAGTTAGACTTAAGAGAATTGAGGTATACAAAATTTCAAGACCAGAAACTGCTCTGAATTTAGAAACAACAGACAAACATAATTAATAGTCGTAAGAAGCAGTTAATCCATGACCCATCCACCTTTACTTTAGAAGATAAGCTTAATGGGATACCCATATAGATACAAAATCGTATAAACTTAGATTAACTGCCTGCGCAGTCAGAAAAATGAGAAAAATTACTAACGTTGAAATAGTTTGCTTTACGTACTTTCATAGTGTGATATCCAACGGGATCACGTTCAAGCTGCTGTTATAAAAACTTAAATCACGCGAATCTCTCATTCAGAAACTTAAAAAGGTTAAACAGGTTAACCTAAAGGTTATACATACTGTAGCTTGACAACATATTTTTAATAATATAGTATGTGTGAAACAAAATATTACTCTTAATAAACAAAACTTGGATATAAACAATCGACTTATGACAAGGTTGCTTAATGACAAGGTGGCATCCGGCTCTCACAAGTTAGAAAAGTTAATGTTGTAAATTGTTGATGTTGGAAAAAGAGCAACTGCCGACTTCCTTTCCGGCGTCTTCTCGGTAGAATGTGTCTACTGAACCTATAGTAGAGTCACTACAAACAGACAGACTTGACGTTTTAAAAGAGTGTATATAAGTAAATAATAAAAGCAAGTTTGAAATGAATAAATTTTGTTGTTTAATGAATAATGTGATTTTTTTTTAAATTTTGACTTGGCTTAACGCATAGATCGTGATTAATTTTAAACCCTAGAGTTGCATAAATAAATATAAAAACAAATATCAAAAATTAATAGCGTGCTATTTATAAAAGTACTTTTCTTAATGGGGCTTTTAGGAACTTATTACCTTTTAAAACTAGTAACTTACAGACGGGAACAAAATCTAGGAGTGCAGTTTTCTTCAGTTGTTACAAAAGAAAACCGTAAGTACTCCGACGTTGTTCAAGAACAATCTGTTAATGGCTCCAATAAGCTTTTAAAGTTATGATAAAAAAACATCCCCTTAGCATTTTAAGGATATTTTTGTATTCATAAAGTTGAGTCTCCTTGGTTGCTAGTATTTAACGCCTAACACTAAAGAGGCGGATGAGATGAAAACTAAATGGACCAAAAAAATAATCCTGCAATAACTCGCTTAAAAAATTGAATATAAACGCCCTCCGTTTGAAAGCTTGTCAATTAATAAAATACGATCCACATATTTTTCATACTCAAATCCAGTTATCGGTCTAGTTATCGGATTATACAATTTACAATATTGCACGTACATATTGTATATAATTAGGGATTAATTTGTGGTAGTTCATGATATACGATGTAGTATGTACTTTCAAGTAGGTAGGTGGGTAGGAATGTAATTACACTGTTCAGTCATATTTATACCATTACTACACAGAAAATATTAGTGTTTTGGAAGTTTCTATATTTTTATGTTTGTATGATAATAGGTACTAGTGCCGTTCACCATTCCAGCACTTGAAACCACAACATCATCGCTCTTCCGAGCTATTTTCCCCGCCCATTACTACTTCAGCTTAACGACTCGCTGAGCTGTAACTCTGGTTCTTCTACGGATCTTCTCATTTCTGATTTTATGACGTAACGATTCTCCCAACGTAGGTCTCTCCATCGCCCGTTGAGTGACTGTGAGCCATCTTATGAGGCCCATATGGCGACCCCGCACAGGTAAACGCATCGTTGGGCGTCCCCAACGAAGTGTACGGACGACATCAAACTGGGCTGGGAGCCGCTGGAAACAAGCGGCCAAGGACCGTGGATTTTCGAATTCCCTACAAAACACCTATGTCCAGCAGTGGACTTCAATCGGTTAAAGTGATGTTGATGATGATAATCGGTGATCGGGCTTCGACTTCCTTTACGGGGTGAGGGAGTTTGAATTCCGGCGACCACATGTGACTCTTGGACTCAAATATCATTTGCTTTGACGATGAAGGAAACCTTCATGCCTGAGTCTTCCTATTGGTCAGCGTGATGGCCCTTCTCATTCTGAGAGGTCACCGGTGCCCTTTAAATGTAATTGTTATGGGTAACTAATGGATAATTTATTTAAGATTTAAAGATTAAAAAAAAAAACTGTCTTGAAATAAAGGTCTATTTTATTTTATTGCCATTCTATTCCCGTGTGCTGACTAAATGTTGGTCGTTAGTCCATCTTAATAAGTCAATAAATGTTGCAGAGCTGCAGTTCCCATTATGACACATAATTCTCTTCTTCTTCTTCTTCGGTGCAGTTGAAATTTATTATCTAGCTTTCTCAAAAAATCAGACAGATCCTTAACTCATTCCGGATCTGATTGAGCTGAAATTCTGATTTTCGTTCCTTTAGGTTTGACAGTGAGGCTACGAGACCATTTACGCGATCTTTTAAAATATTCCTCATCCAAAAACCACGTAACGATGTTATTTGTACTAGGGAACTATTTGGGAGACCGGTATAGAAAGTACATGTCCTTTTCCATAGCATAGGTGATATGCATACAAAATTTCAAAGCTGTCTGCCCGCGGCTTAGCTCGTGATTGAGGTAACAAACATCCACACTTTTACATTTATAAAATTAGTAGGATAGGATGATATTATCTACTTTTGCACTTTGGCAGATCACTCATGTCGTATAATTATAAGAGTAAATTACACATTTAACAAGATTGGCTTCATCGCGAATATAATATGTACGCGCTGAATCATTAAACCTCCGGATATTAAAAATCAACAGATTTACTGTTTGAAAATAGTAGGGCAATTTATTTCGATTCACAATTACTCATAATAAGCACTCGCAAATCAGTACTGTTTTATTTACTTTAATTTCATTCAAACAATTATAGTATCACTCACTATCGATAACGGTGAAGGGTAATTTCGTGAGGATACATGTTTGATAGTTCTCCATATTTTTTCATAGGCGTGTGAACTCTCAATCTGCACCAAACTAGCGTCGTGGATTTTAACCTTAACTCTTCTAATTCTCCAAAGAAACCTATAGGGTGCTGGTAATATGTTGATAATAATTATATCAGTTCCCCCAAACCATAATCTACAAATGTATGATCTTGCAATCTACATTATTGTAATTTTCTTAATCATCACTAATTGTTTTAGCCTATGTAACTTCATAATGCTTTCTATTGGTAAAATAATGGTTGAATTCAGGCCAGTAGTTTCGCGGCCAGTTAGGTACAAACAAAAATAACTTTCTTCTTTGTAATATCAAGTATAGATAACTTCTAAATGCCAAACCAAATTTGAATGTTTGAGCTATCGTTAGAATCCATAATACCAAGTTGCATTGGCTATGAATTTTTTTTTTAAATTATGATGGCGTTACGGCGCTTTACCCAATGTGAAATATTGAACAGTGATCTTAGTAGTTTTAATTTAATTTTTGATGTGAAATATCTATTATTGCGCCTTGGCCGTAAAATCAATTCTCATGCTGCCTAATGGCATGACACGCTCTTATGTTGTCATGGCACCAGTCTCGACTTTATTGTCCATATTTTCTTGATACTTTCTCATTACTTTTAAATGTTAATTTTCTTCATTCGTCGTGTGACCGCCATCATTTTGCTTTAATTACGTACCCACTTGTTAACTTCTTCTTGTGTATCCGTACCTATTTCGCAGCCATTTTGCAAATTCTTCTATGTGTATTTAGCAATAGCCCCTAAGTATATTGGAACCATATAGATTTATTGATACTTTGCTGTAGGTTGAATGATGATAACTAGCTGTAGTCCCCAAAATTCATGAAAACTCCAAAAAAAATAACATAATCTGGTCCTTACTGGGAATTTGGAACCCAGAAACTCTCCGTCCACGTTGTTCACCACTCCTTGGTAACTAGTAAGCCTATGTTAAGGCGAATAAGGACGTGAAACTCTACCTGCATATTACATTACCATTTCCCATAATATAATATTCATTAGCCACGCATAAATGCATGTATCGGCTCGGACAACAATGCCATTTGATCGAAGCGCATGAGGTTTCCAGATTAATTAAGGTTATTGGACAATGTCGCCATGGCACATAAAGCACAAAAGCTTTGTCGGACGCAACGACAGCTCATTGAAGAGAGCTCATTGACTTTGATCAATAGACGAACTCGCTTTCAGACATGATGTTCATACGACCGCAGAGCGTTAACTTTAGTGCTTGTTCGATAGTGCGTGGTGTCACTATTTGGAAATGTTTGTATCGATTGGTTGGTAATCGTGCTTGTCCAGGCGGCTGGTTGCTTCGTACCTACTAGGTAGTAAGCATTCTAGGTTCTCAAAGGGAGTAAACTATACTCTTATGGCTTTCGGACTGCTTTTCAGCTCAAATTAAAGCATTGAATCGTGACCGTTTTTTTTAAACAATTGACAACCAAGCATATGGACCACCTGTAAGTGGCATGGCAATGGTAATGGCAAAAAGCATCGCCTATAAGCATAGTGACACTTCACAGGGCATGCAAGGTGCATGTCTTGCAATATGCCGCCCTGTGTCTATCAAAAACATTGCGATAGTACTTCCCCGACGAGCTCTGTAACAAAAATCTCTACTGGTACCTAAAGAGCTTTATGTCATGTTAGTGTTGTTCGAAGTGTGTGACGCGTGGGTAATGGCCGATCCACGCGTTGCTCTTGTGTCGTATATTTTATTTTTAGTTAACAAACCAGGGTCAAAGCTAGCTATTTAGGCGTCCTGGGCAAAATTGATAATCGCTGCTCTAAAACACTAGAACTATCTAAACGTTGAACTTCCTAAAAATAGTTAGACGGCTACATACCACGATACTATTATAGGATGGCGGAGCATATACCACAAGGGGGTACCCAGCACTGGATAGAGCTAGATGAATCAAATCAGTACTGTTTTATCACTATATTCCAAAGCGATAGAAATTAAGAAGCACAAAAACTTCAATCGTGAAGACGGTTTTAAATTATCAAATGAGTGGAATCCAGTGGTGGAATTATGCAAACCTAGAAAGCATCGTACAGCTTCTAAATTAAAAAAGTGACGTTGTCAATTCGTGAAATACCATAAAAAAGAACACGAAAGAGGGTAGTTAGATTCTGCCCGTGTCATCCAACTTGACATCTCGCACCTCCGCATTCCCGACGTGATCATGATCCATGCAACTGGGTCGAAATATCGACAAATCCCATAATATTATCCGGGTACGTACCCGTTGAACTATTTCTAAGAAATGTTGAAACATGGAATTTTATACAAGTCTAGCGTGAAAAGGAGCTTTATCCGGTACTAAAGTATTGGTAGTGTAATGTAAACTTTGATTCCAAAATTTTTTCCTGAGATCAATAAAAATACACAGTGACAGTTATGACATTTGCTTTGTTTACATTTAAAGTTAGATGAATAATGAATCATAGATCTGATGCTAACATAAAATCATCGCATCCTAGCTATGTATCTACTGGTGACCGCAGTAGATCTCCGTTTTCCGTTATATTTCCTTAGTCGCCTTGTATGACACCCGCCGGAAGAAGGGGAGTTGTGACAAGGACAACTGCATTATGCCGTCACCACACGGCTAGTCCCAAATAATATTAAAACAATAATACGTACCTATACACAAACGTCCATACGCACAAACTTACTTTCACGTGTAAATGATATTTCAAGTAATTGCTATTTGAAAGAAAAGAAATTGAAATATACCTTATAAAAAGCTATAATATAATTTCCCTTAATCGAGAATTAGTGATACATTTTAAGGATAATATCCGACCCACTCACTTTCCTAGCCTTGTATCGTAAATCCAACATCAAACAATAAACAGCAATAAAACTACTTTTACTTTTAAAACTCAAGATAAGTAATTACTTTTTTTCATCCTTCAGATAATCCAGCTTTACCAGACCGTAATACTTTTTTAACTTTTAAAGAGTTAGAATCGTATTCTCACTTTTATTAGGCTCACCTCGTGTTTTATATTTGTGATCTTGTAATTCCGATAGCTCAGCATTTATTTACGAAAACTTATAGATAAATCGATTAAACATGTAGTGCCTTCAATTACTCTATTTTCCCAAAAATAACTAATAATTTGCTAACGCTTTTTGGTACACATTTTATTAAACAATTAGGTATTACATTTTATAAAAAATAATTTTTAATTAAACTAACAATCTATTTTACTAAGGACTATTTCTTGCACTCGACTTCGTCCCTAAGTTATTTTTAGTTCGTTCTCTAAGGTACGTGGAGTCCGCCAATCCGCACTGGGTCAGCGTGGTGGACTGCGGCCTTTACCCCCTCTCATAGTGGGAAGAGACCTGTAGTGGGCTAGAAATGGATCGATTTGATGATGACGATAATAATGATATTGGGTTCATAAAAGCAAATTGAATTTTTGGTAACTAAGGATTTTTATACTACCTATTAACTTCGGCCGCATTTCTTTTTAATCCCACTGAGTATTCACGAAAAAGTATTCTACGTCTGTCTCCATGTTGTGCCTATGCTATGGTTTAGCTGCCAAGCCTTGAATATGTAGCAGTTATTTTTAGTGTATGTATTTTAGTTATGTAACTGTTATCCTTACTGGGTAACTTAGTTACCCAGTAAGGATAACAGTTACATTATATTTAGATATTATGTATAGATAAGTTACTTACACAATTGAGAATTTTCTTCTAGATTACAAGTGTAATGATGGATTTAGTGCAACTTGTAAGATGGTTTGAGAAAAGTAGTTTACATAGTAATATAAATATTTAACTTCAAAAGTATAATAGCTATTGGTATGTAGGATGTGAGATGTCACTTTTTGTTCGTTGGATGTCGCTAAGTATACACAAATCTCATTGTTATAGCAAGAAACAACGTCTTTATCTGAACGCATAAGACTCTTGACTTGCGACGTGGAGGACGAAGATCAGCGCGAAGACCAACGATCATCGCATCCGGGTGCAAGCATTGACAAATTTTCAAGCAGTAGCGAGAAATTGAGCGACAAATCTTACAACAGTATCGATAAAAACAACGAAAAAGCCTTCGGAAGTGCATCCTCTAGTTCCTCGTCGTCAACTCTGTCCGCGCCCGTGCTCACACGCCAGCACCCTCCAGACTTGGGGGACGTCCACCAAGAACCGCAAAAGGTACCAATTTCCTAACTTACCCTATCTGTTGGATAACATCTATCGATTTGTCTCTGTTCTGTTTTTATGTTTTTCTGAATGATGTGGTGTACAAATAAAGAGTATAAATAAATAACATCCTCGCGGAGGCATTTCCGTTGTTGATGTTATTTATTCGAAACCAGGACCTATTGATCAGTGGTCGAACACGCTAATCACTAAACTAACGAGGATCAGCGAATAATTTTCGTTATTGCCACTAGTTCCTATATTCCCTAGGTAGGGCAATAAATTGTTAGGTATTAGGTTTCTCTCAGTTCAAGCCGTAAGGAGAAATTTCCCTAAGAAGTGCCTAAGAGCCCTTTTTTATGTATCTATTTTTAAGCTTTCAAATAAACTAACGCTATCGTGCATGAGATCATCCACCATGGTTTAAGCTCTAAATATTTATCGTACATAAGCATATATGAGCCTTTGCCCCCAATAAAGAATACTACTAAATGAGACAAAGCGAGTATTTTCAAATACTTAAATACCTAACATAATTAAGTTACTTCTCATTGCTTAGGTTCCAAACCGTAGCCTCTAATATTACTGTAGCGGTCTCCACATTACATAACTAGATGGTGCTACAAAAATGCATCGTGCTAGCGAAGTGTTCACTAAGAAAGCCTATAAATACAACTTCCAAAAATGAATGTTCGGACCTCGGTCCCCGAGCACGATCACCCGCTCGGAGGAAGATCTTCCTATTGTTACGGTCGAGCGTATCACCATAGCTCCCGTACCATTACCATTAGACTGGACGTCCTTAAAAAAAATTCATTTATTTATGATCAGATTACATTGGATCAATAACAATAGAGACGATGGCGACAGGAAAAGTTTAAAACTGCGTTCCAGCCGCCGCGCCCACCTCCGAAACTAAAGCTATTATTATATTATGTTCTAAACCAAGTTGTTGTATAAATAAAGTATACAGTTAGTTCAGCATGCAAGAAACATAATAATTGTTGTGTGTATGTGTGCATGTGTGTGCATGTGTATATGTGTGTGTGAGTGTGTATGCTTGTTTTGAGTTGGAGTGATAATGCGAGCGTGTGCATGTGTATAAGGCGAAAGAGTATGAAAATAAACATTATTTAACTACTAATAGCAGTTTTTCAGTCTCTTCGTAAGAGAGTGACTGAAGCCATTTGGAACATTTTTCTTTACAAATGTGAGTTGTGAGGGGAAGTATGTTTAATAATTTGTTAACTCTGTTGTACAGTAGACAACTTAAGAAAGGATAATGCCGTTTGGAAATTGCAGTACGAACAGACTTATATGTAGCCGCCAAATCCGTTCTTCGTTTTGTTTTAATAATTGGATCGTAGGGAACTTCGGGGTGTTTTCGTAAAATGGTACATAAAATAAACAGTTGTCGCACTGTCAGGACCTTAGTGTTTGCATAGAGCTCACAAGTTGGAAAAAGGATGGGTTTATTACACATGACTTTTAAAACTAATCTTTGAGCCCTTTCAAGTCTCAACATTGAAGTTGTCCCGGAGCCGCCCCAACAGGTTATGCAGTAGGATAAAATTGACTGAGCTAGGGAAAAGTAAACAATTTTTAAGGAACTCATGTCAAGCACATTTCTCAAGCGCTTGAAAACAAAAATGAGTTTTCTCAGTCGAGATACTAGAGAATCGATCTGGTGGTACCATGTCATGGAACCATCCATAATCACACCGAGATACTTTGTGCTTAGTGAACGCTCTAGTAGTGGACAGTTACAGACACTATCAAGACTGGGACAATGGTGAACTCGAATATTAAAAGATGAAGGTGCTTGTGAGGTTGAGGAAGAAGCAAAGGTAATGAATTTTGTTTTGGAAATGTTGAGAGTAAGCAAATTTAGTTTCAACCAATTCAAGACTGATTTCATGCAAGATTCCGAAAATTTGTGGGTTTCTTCCCAGGTTTTTCCATATACAAGGAGTACTGTATCATCCGCGTATGTGATAATCTTACAGTTGGGGAGAGGTAGGCAACACAACTCATTTATATATATGAGAAACAATGTAGGGCCAAGGACACTTCCCTGTGGAACGCCGTAGTCAATTGAGGACTCGTTGCTAAGGAAATTACCTATCTTGACGTATTGGGTACGCCGTGTTAAATAACTCTTAAAAACTTTAAAAGCCAGACCCCTGATACCTATTTTCTCGAGTTTAATAAGCAGCTTTGGGATGGAGACGGTGTCAAAGGCTTTGGAAAGGTCAAGATAAATAGCAACAGATTTTAATTTATTGTCGATATTGTTCAAAATATTTTCAGTGAGTTTCGAAACTGCGTCTTCCGTTGATTTGCCGCTGCGGAAACCAAATTGGTGGTCTGATAATATGCCGTTTCGATTGATGTAACTTAGCAGCCTCTTGTTCAGTATTTTTTCAAATATCTTGGACAGAGATGTTAGTACCGAAATTGGTCTATAGTTTGTGACACTGCCTCTATCTCCGCATTTGTAAATAGGGTGCACAACGCCTTTTTTGAAAGCAGTGGGAAATATTCCTTGAGAAATGCATAAGTTAAAAAGGTGTTGTAAAATTGGAATGAGAACATGTGCACCGGCTTTGATAACTGCAGATGGAATACCGTCCCAACCCACTGCGCTTTTGTCTTTGAGACTACGTATTGCATCTACTATTTCATCAAAGTCTACTGGAAGTAATGCCATAGCATTTGAGGAACTATTGTTGGGAGAGTAGGCTGCATTCGTTGGAAGCCCAGGTGGTATAACGATTTTTTCTGCAAGATTTGCCCCTACATTGGAAAAATAGTTGTTAACCATGTCAACAGAATCATTTGGATTACTGCACAAATTTAGCAACTCAGAGGAGGTAAACTCTTTTTGTTTGAGATTAGCAACTTTCTTAATCATGTGCCAAGTTTTTCCAGCATTATTTCTAGCCTTCTGAAATTCATTACGCTCATATTCTTGTTTAACTTTCTTGAGGATGTTATTACAGAAATTACGGTAACGAACAAAAGTAGCTTTAAGAGTTAAATTGTCTTGCTGTTTTTTTGATTTTCTGTATAAGCTGTCTCTATGTCGAATGCATCTCAGTAGGCCGGGGGTAATCCAAGGTTTTATAATTCTTTTTTTACTAGGGATGACCAAAGCATGACTATTGGCCTTTATAGCATCAGAAATTGTATTAATGAGCAAAACAGCTGCTTTGTTAGGGTCAGAATAGTTGAGTATCGGATAAAAATCAGCTTGTTCCAAGTTTGTAACCACGCCTTTGATATCGAGCTTCTGAGTTGTTCGATTTATAGATTGAGCCCTTGTTTTGATATTGCAATAAAAAATTATAGGTGCATGATCAGTAATGAAGGTGTCCAAAACCAGAGTGGTGACAGGATTTGGGGATCTAAACATAATATGGTCTAGACAATTATTGAGTCTTGTAGGTAGATTGTGTGCAGGTAGCATTCCATTCACAGCAAGCATATTGAGATATTCATCAGTAGAGGTATCACGATTACCAGCTGCAATGTTAATGTTTAGGTCACCAACGAGTATTGCATGCTTATAAGAATTGTAGAGCTTTAACTCTGAGTCAAGGCTAGTAAAAAAAGGTTTAAGGTTTTTATATGATGGGGAGCGGTATATGGCGATTACAGCGATGGAATTAGAGATTATTATCGAGAGACTGTTTGCATCAATTAAATTCGTGGTTTTGACTTCATGGGTCATATTAGATCGTATATAAACAACGATTCCATCATTTTGGCTATTAAATGATGAAGCATAGGCATTGAAACCATCTAAGGGGGGAATGGACGGTGTCTTACTTAGCCAACATTCAGATAAAACTATTAGGTCTAGGCGGTGATTTATTCTATGTAACAGAACCAGCAAGCTATCGAAGTTGCAATTAATACTGCGTATATTTATGTGCATAACTTTGAAGCATTCGGCTGGATTGGTCACGTGAAGTAAAGTCTCATCAGGGGAACATACCATGGATTTCGATGTTGTTATCAGTTCTATATCCTTTGCTATGTTGAGGATGTCATCCATTATGTAAGTAAAATATTAACACTGGAGAATTAAAAGAAGACTCAGAAATAGGGCTCCGTGGATACTCTAGAAACGGTCTTTTGCTTATTAACATTGTTACTGTAAATAACAAACAAAAATTGAGAGTAGAAGAGGCGAAAAACTTTATGGATGGTTGCTGCATAAATGTCGTGTAAAAGACGAGTAGTGCGTATGAAGTGTATGTGTAAAAAGTGTGTGAAATAACTATGGTAATGAAAAGCACAAAGATACAATAGAAAGCCTTATAAAAGTTAATTATAAAAGAAATATTCTCAAATTCGAAGCCAATGATTCCAAGATGCTGGGTTACTGTTTGAAAGTCTAGTCACTTTTGATTCTTAAGGTCAGATAAGTCGGATTCGCCAGAGATTTGAATAAGCGGACCACCCTCTCTTTTCCGTAAGTAAATCCTGCCGTGCGACACCCAGCAGAACTTGAAATCATTAGTTTTGGCATAATCACGAGCTAAAAAGAACACTCTCTTCATTTTCGTCGTCAAGTTTTCCGAGATGAAAACAGGCTTGGCGGGCCCTTGGATTTTTAGATGTTCAGTCGTTAATTTATTCTGTCCCTTGTTGAACCTGCGGACCGCGCTTATAATCTTTTCTTTCAATATGACGCTTGTTAAATCGACAATTATGGTTTTTCTGTCTAGGGTTTTGGTTTTAATACGGAAAACGTCTTTAATCTCGTGTGGCTGGATATCTAAATTAAGGGCCTTGCCAGTGTTGATTACTATGTTTAAAAGGTTATTTTTCGACTCTGCGCTCTGTGTCGGTATATTTCTTATTTCTAGGCAAGTAGCCCTTGAGGACTTTTCTGTTCTTTCTAGGGCATCCTCCAACATTTTTATATGGTTAAGATCTTCCTTACGGTCCGTTTCCAATTTTTCATACTTGGAAGAAAGCAAGTCGTATTTCTCAGCCAAAAATTCGACCGAAGAGCGAAGATCATCAACTGTGGAACACAATTTTTCGATGGTTTCAGATTGCTTAGCTTGTAATTCCTGAAACATTAGTCTCATCTCCGAAATGAAGTTCTTAACATCGCTATCGGACTCAGAACGTCTCCTTTTCAGATTGCGTATAGTGAATTTTGGTGTACTACAAATAGTTTCATTACTGGTTTGGTCCAAGGCGGTATCAGTAAGATTTTGTTCTAAAGATAAAGAAGAGGCATGATCCTTTTTCGGCTGCGCGCGATTTAGCGGCATCACTGCGCGTGCGCAGCTTCGAGTACCAGGCGTTCAGAAATATATAAGAGTAGAAAGGACAGTTCGTTGATCGGCGCCACGGAGGGGTCAACGTTATTTGGTGACAATCGGCGATTTCATACAGTTTTGCTTTCCGTCCAGTATAAGTTGATCCCGCCTGGTCCCAAGTAAAGTAAAAATGCTCCTTATAATTGGAAGCTTATCGTTATGTACATACGGCTCGAAACTTGGTTCCAGTTAATACAGCAGTATTGTGGGCGACGCCGAAGTAATTCCACTACGCGGCTCTTCAGATTTTATGCTGTCCGATTATTTGGCACAAATTTTTACTACGCAATATAAATTAACAAATTAATTTAAAACATAAAAACAAAGTGAACACGTCTTATTTGCACGGGGATCCGGAAGGAAGGGACTACAAATGTCAGCAGCAATTTTGTCCCCTTTTGAAGTGCCGCATTAGATGAACAGAGAATGTGTACGAGACGTATTCTGGAACTAATATTAGTGTTCATAGTAAATCATTAGTTCCTTTAACACTCGCATGACATCTTCACAATTAACACCGCCAAAAGAGCAGCAATCAATTGGAGACAAAAACAAAGTGATAACAGCTTGTTTTTTTATAGTTTTGGAACAACTGACCTCAATAATTATCTTTGTATAATAAAAGTGTAATTCACACTAAGTGGCTAATTAGAAACATGATAGTGGCGGCGATTGTGTTCGTGAAAACATGATATACCTAGTTATCCCTAAATTGGTCCCAGCGGCAAAATGTCGAGGGTATCAATTACATTACCTTTCAACTTCACAGGGATTTTCCGATTATTCTCGCTTTAATTAGGAACGTTTTAAAAAGCTTTAAAACACATTTTTAAATAAACTTTATATCAGGTTTATTTTAAACGTGCCAACGTCAAAATATTATTAGAAAAAATATTTTTATATATATACATTAAAATTGGTTAATTTAAATATCAGGTAGGCAGGCTGAGACCACGTTTATTAATAATAACATTAATTCAAGAGCCCGGATGATAAAATTTTCTCTCTATGTACAAATTAATTTAATGTTTCAGAGAGGTAATTATGAATTAAATAATGCGACTGAAATATTTTAACATTTTGGCAAAGTTTTTTTGTGAAGTACAATAGTAGTGTTTTTCATTAGAAATCGTTACGGTGAAAGCGTTCACTTGAACACGAATATGCTTTTTCAAGCGTTGTTAATAAAACTCCGATAAAGCTGAACAATTTCAAAACATATAATTTGAATAAAAGTACTCTTGGCCAGTTGGTCTTTTTATGACTTTATGAGGCATTCGGGGCTACTACTTTTTATTTAAAGTCGTATTATTTTAATGATTTTGACGTTCGTGTTTCCTTATCATAATGTGATTTAAGGGACTAGTATCTGTCTGTGGCATCGTATTTTTATTTTGTTTTTGTTAGAAAGGTGAATTAGTCGGTAGTATTCCTAGATATGTTTGATGAAAATCGGTCCGAGATGGCCGCAACTACAAAATGGCGAATTACATTTTTTTTTCAAAAATCCCTCAATATGGGTATAGAATTAAAGGGCTTGACTTGTAGAATAATGCTCAGTCTATTGAACTGGGGTGTTTTTTTAATTCATATTAACGTTTACTTTCATGAACTCTCAATTATTATCTTTCCTATGTGAACATTTTCCCTCTTTCTATTTAAGTTCTATTTGAGAAAACTTTTTACTACCTTCTGTTATTTTAAATCGTCATATCATACAATATTGTTCAGTTCGATGCAATATGTAATCAGCTTTACCAGCGTAAAACATTTAATAAACTCGCCACCATTACCCAAAAACTCTATCTCAACTCAAATAAGTAGTCAATATTACGTATTGATTTTTGTATAACAAGTTTCTTTACAAAAAGTTTTTCAATTAAAATTTATATTAATAATTCCACTACATGTTAGCCGTTGATTCAATAATATCATCTGGTGGGTAAATGGCGACTTAATGTGAACGGGTATGCCAGTTATATTAAACGTAAAGGTACCATAATAAGTTTCCCCTAATCAGTGTCTGAGACGCAACTTACCAGAATTTTAAATCGCAAGGTCAGTGTGGTAGCCACAGGCAAAGGTTCACACCAGGTCAGACCAGGGAAAATTCAGAATTTTTCTCCAACTTATAAGACCACATCATGAAGAAAGTGTTTAAGACACTTTCTTCATGATGTGGTCTTATAAGTTTCAAAGTGAGTTTCTCGCCAAGGGTGTTATTAATTTTCACTTAATTCGCAGATAAGGCCTGAGCCTCGACGACAGTTTCTGTCTACTCTGGCACCGTTGACAGCTTGCGTGGGAAGCGCTGCTCATCACGAAGGGTTCTACTATGTGCCACCTGGCGACCGCACTTCTGCATCTTCAGCTACTAACTTAGACCTCCAAGAGCACAATGAGTCACCAGCACCTGATGTTGTGGCAGGAACACCAGGTATTTAGGAACTGATTAAAGGCGTAAAAATTCTTAACACAAGAAACTCAACTTGACCCAGCCCTGGTTCTAAGAGTGCACGAAATTTCTTGACAATAATAAACATATGTAATATAGTTTTTTTTTTAATAGTATCTGCATAACATAAATGATATAAAAACGAGTAACTACTTTTGAAACCAAACTTTGCTTTAAAATTTCAGTGCGTTGATTAAGTCCACTAAACCTCTCTGACGTATATAGAGAAGAGGTAATTATTTGACCTGAATAATGAACTAATGATGCTGCGGCCAAGCAATCAGTTCCGGAAGCTTTGTGTCATCTTTCTGTATATCTATTTGATAGTATCAGTAATAAGGACATCAACTGTTGACCCAAGCGGCACAAGACCACGGAATATCGAAGACCTTACAGAAAACCTGCGGTTAGCTCTGGATATCATTGATTGTAATTATCTGGAATGATTGGAATGTTATAGGTTATGTTGGTAATGATGATGATGATGGTAGTGATGGTGCTGATGAATCTGTAATCCTCAAAGGGGCTGCTGAAAGCGACGACGGTCTCGCAGCCTTTGCACGTGCTTCTGCACCACGAACGGAAAGGTTGCGACAGCGTTATGGCCACGACTCGCAACCAGTCAGCAGTGATGACGAGCATGATGACTATGGTAAGAATAGCTTTTATGTATACTAATAACAGCCATAAAAAAAGCAGGTGATCTATTTGATCTGTAAACATGGTATTAAAGAATCTATTGGGGCTACAAAATCAAAGAAGAAGAATGAACTTAACCCAAAACAAAACATAAACACACTAACGGATATAATATGTATTAATTTTTCACTAACGTTGGTTAAAAACCGTAAAAGGTTCTGCACCATTATCTATAAAAAACACCAAATAAATCATGTCAGTTTTATCCTTAAATATTTATTTTATTCGGTTTTTTATGAACTCAACTATCTTACTATCATGGTTCATGAGATACAGCCTGGTGACAGACGAGCATACAGACATGCGGACCGACAGCGAGAGTCTTAGTAATAGGGTTTTAACTTTTGGGTCGCTTCAAGTTTCAGGCGTACTTCGCGAACTTCCTTACCTCACAAAATATGAACCTTTTTACGTGGAACACCCGCCATGTTTTCAGCACATATTTACGTCACGTAATTTTAGTTTTTACTCTAATAATTGTGTGAATGAATATGAACACTTTCATTGTACATAAAATAGAAAAGCAATCACAACACAGCATATACAATTTGGCGGCCTTATCGCTACACAGCGATCAATGGCCATCCATGGCGTAAAAAACACATACAAGTGTAAAAAATAAAACAAAATGTGTATTATTTAAAAAGTTTTAATGACCCAAATGATCAGAAAAAAAATAAAATTGGTTGCCTGTAAAGTCGGTATACGGGCGAAAGTTTTACGTGACAACGACTTTGAGTGGTAAAATAATTTTAATGTGAATATTCATTCGTATAGTAGGAAGAAGGATGAAATAATAGTAACAATTTAAAACATTTATTTATACAAAGAATTATATTTAAAACATTAATTTATACAAAGAATCTCGCACTGAATTTCATATTAACAAAATTTTATTTTTACCTTTACACATACATACGTATTTATATACAAATATACATACAATAACTTGCAATACATTTGCGTACAATGAAACAGCGTTTACTACAAAGGGACGCGTGCCTTTCACTTTTTATGTCTGTCTCTCTCGCTCTTAGGCGGGCTAACCATGCCCGAGTGGAAGGGACGCGTGCCTCTCACTCGCTCTCATTGTGAGCGCATAACGTGAGCGGAGCGTAACGCAGTTTCTTGAAGTGTCACCCGGCAAACCAATTTATAAGACGTTGTCACGTCAAAAATTTACAGTGCTTGATTGAAAGGGAGCTCAACGTTCGCCTTTTATATTAAAATTATTATAAGTCAAATAAATAACTTTTGAAAATATAAGTACCATTATAAAACAAAAATCAAATGAGAGAGAATATCGAAATATCCTGTAGAAATTTCATTCCTGCGTTAATAACCAGTAACTCGATATACGATCGGTAGTTACAAATTATAATAGGGGAGGGGAACTACGGACCTGATTCTCATTTCAATACACACGCATTGTAGCATACACACTACTTTTAATTTATTATATTACGCTACAAGTTAGCTTGAATTTAATCTCGTCTGGTTTTATGTCATGATTCAGTCTTTAAGTCGGTAGCGGCCTAACCAGCACGGCTAGCATGGGCAGGAGACCAATATATTCCCGGGGAAAGGATAAATAATTTCAAAATAATATATGTGTAAAAATAAAAGGGGGTAAACTTTTCCTTTTCCATGTTCCCGTGCTTTAGCAGGACGACACGTTAATTATATCCATTGCCAGGGAATATAATCGGGGGATATAATTTTTGTCTCCTGCCCATGCTAGCCCATTTGATAGGGTTAGTTATATCAGACTCATAATCCTAATCGGTTTCTACGCGGCATCTTACTTATACGTCTTTGTGGGTAGGATGGTAACTAGTTCACGATTAGAGCAAAATGAAAGTTCAATTGACAGAAAAAAAAACAATATAAATTAATATATTTCAATATGGAACCCATTGTCTTTATACTGTTTTCAAGTTATTAATTACATATGCCCAGCATGGGCGATTTTCACAGTTCGGGATGAAATTGTAATTATTATGTAAATGTTAATTTATTCGCGATACTTGAGAGTGATTGTGTTGTGCACAATTTAATTTTATGCTACATTTACCAAAAAGTTATTCGTAAAATATGCTTTCTGTTTACATGGTAGACTCATTATAACAAGTTCTCGTGTAACAATACCCTTTTTAATGACAAAGAAGGAGCGTGGACGAATCCAATTCTAAATAGTAGTGCACAATAGCTTTTACCATAGTTGGCCATTGCTGCTTAAAGTTGGCCATTGCAACTTAAAGTTTCTTTTTAAACGAAGTAAAAGAATACCTTAAAAAATTCCATCACTTACTTTTTATTAGCGATCGAGGCTTGCAAAGCGTATTTTAATAGTAAAGTCCCACTCATTGACTGATTAATTATTTATCAAAACCTGAAGGTAGGAATACGGTAACGGGCGACCTAATCATTAACATTGGTATAATTTAAAAGAAACTGAGGAATAAAATCCAAAAGTTAAGTTATTATTTCCCATAAATTATTATTAATTAAAATTTATTTTACTTGCGGTTTAGGTATATACTCTATGAAACTGTAGGTCCGATGCTCAATATCAGCAGAAGGGAGTAAAGTTTGTCATAGATAGATGCTATGATATATATATGATATGATGCTATCAACTAAAGTCGCATCACCAACTAACACATTTGCGAGTGTTTGATTAAAACCATACCTCTTATAGTCTTATGTAACTTGTAGAGTGGAGTAACTAAGCTGTCATAATAGTTTTCCCTTTGCAAAGTTTCAGCAGACACATCTATGATAAGTAAGTATGTAGAAAGTTTCGTTGCTCGGTTACTTATGGCATAGGGTATTTGATACGGGCGCACACACATGGTTATTTTCCTTTCGGTTTTAACCCCAAAAACAATAAGATGAAGAAGTTAAAATTACTATTATTCATCCACATCCATTTAAATCAACGTAATACCTATCTGTGCCGCGTTTTGAAGGCAGATCAGAATACAGTTGTCACCACCCCTCCACATCCCGCAAGTGTCGTACGAGGTGACTAAGGGCATAAAACGGAGAACAGGCAACAGCGTCCTCCTTGCTACGACTATCGTCACCAACCCATCTGCCCACCTTGGTGGACATCATCATCATCATATCACCCATTACTGGCCTACTACAGGGCACGGGTCTACTCCCACAATAAGAAGGGGTTAAGGCTATATTCCACCACGCTAGCTCAGTGCAGATTGGTCACCGTGGTTTACGACTGTTATAAGCAGAACTTTTAATTACAATAAGTCTGATGCGAAGAGGTTCTTCTTTGAGGGTCCGCATTGATATAATATGGACGCCTAGGAAATTTGCCTGATCTTTTTAAAGGGAATTACTGCCTTTCCTCTTTGGACTGAAAAATAACGGCCATTTAAAAAACTGTCTTCAAATTGAAAGATATCATGTTCAAGATTTTTTTTATTTTTTTCCAATAAGAAGGGGATGATAGCGAAATTGCGGACGCTCAAACTTGGAAAAAAAACTCATACTAATTATAACAAATTAGCCTGTCCTCATTTATTATTAAAATATAGGTATATACCTATTAAATCCAAATTATATATTATGTGAAATCAGTAAACATTTATTGAAATGTAATAAAAAACATATCTGCATATAATTTCCCTTAGCTTGGGGTAAATACGGACAGCTTAGGGTATATACGGACGAGGAGTCATTCCATTTTCAGAAATCACAATTGAAGCCTCTTGAAGAAGATCCAGCACTATATTATTTATTTATTTAAACTACCTATCCTAAAAGTGCAGATCTCTTCTCCGACAATTCCCGATTTAAAAAGCGCGTTTCTGTTGCCCATTTTCTAAATAATAAAACAAAAAGGTTTAAGACCAAGACCTTAATGGCCTTGTTTTGTTAACTAAGAACCTGCTCTGAAATCTGTAATAGGAAAGGACATCATAAATCGATCTATCCGACATCCCAAACTTCTCATATTTGCGTCCTCTTTTTACTTACACAACCTCAACGCGCCACTCTCAACAAGAAGATGCCAAAGCATATTATTAACATACGAGTATAACAGATGACTACTGTAAATGCTCCTATGAAGGCACACAATCAACCTCTGCACAGCGTCTTCGGCGGCGAAGATGAGGTCCTCAACTGCTGATGTTACCCGGACGTGGGCTCACACTACGGCCTCGAAGGCGTGTGGACTATGATTAGTCGACACCCCTTTCATATTGCCGTCCGTAACCCCGTCAATCCAATCGGCGCCTGAGCCGAGGTTCGGCCTTAATGCGCCCTCAGGCCGACGATCCCTTCGCTTCTTTGAGCCCTAGAGTTCAAACACTTCCTGGCAGAGCGTCATTTTGAGGCACGCCAATAAGCCTGCGTTACGCTGTTAAAATCATAAGGGTTAATCGGCTCCACACATTCTGAAAGATAAAAATCATATTCGGTCCGTACCTATCTAGTTTAACAATTATACACCATTTCTAACTGCATACGGAACCCATTAGATACATTAATTTACGGACGCAGTTCACACAAGCTCGTGTTAATAATTTCATTTATGAATAGTGGATTGGAATTAATTTACTTATCGGGAAAATTACGTTACCTGATATTCAATAACTCATCTGTACCTCAGTTACGCCAAATTGTATAGATATATTCCTTTACTATAAAATATCTGATTGATTTGTTATTAATAGATAAGTTATACTTAGTTATTATTGCTACACCGAGCACGTTATACTTTTTTTTATTCTTCTTCATGTTAGCTCTTGAATAAAGTCTCACATCTTCTTGTTCTCGTGGTAAGTGACTATGCAGTCTTAAATGTTACGGGTATTTTTAATCCAAGCACTTAAGTGGCTTCTACTCGGCATCGTATGGGAACGCTAGCTTCTTTATCGGTACCATCCAGACCAGACCAGAGGAAATCCAGAAATTTGAAATTGTTAAATTGCTTTTGCTGGATCGAACCCGGGACCTCCCGGGGAGGGAGATAAACATAATCCCTAAGTATTAGCCACTTTTCCCGAATCCCTACACCTGATCATAATATTTATAAACAAGTAACTTCCCGCGAAGCTATGCTAACGCCACATACTGGTGCTTGCTTTCACTGGACTGCAAGCCTGTCGCATACAAATCTACAAATTGTGCAATTAAGAATATAGTTAAGTCTGCAACGCGAGCATTTCTCCAGCTACACAATCCTTATCTACCATATCGGCCTACATCGCATGCCTATAGAATTTGACTACCAAATAGGTTTTTTTAATCGGTCGATATTTCCTTAGTTCAGCGTGTTCTAGCCAATAAACTTTTATCCCCTATTTAATCCTCCAGAATTAAAGATCAACCTAAATACCAATCTTACATTTAAATGAATGCATGTTTTCAAAATAGAATTTTAAAATCCAGACTGGTAGTTACATACAAGTAGTTTAGCGCGTTCAAACCAACTTGATAGTTGGTTTGAACCAACAACAAACAATAAAACTCTTCAGCTTCATTATTAGTTCAGAAACTGTTCAATTCAACCTCAACTTCAATGACAATGCATCGAATCAATCGCTAAAACTTCTGGCAACAAACTTGGCATACTCAACAAGGTCAAGCGGTTCTTTACGCCAGAACAGATCGTAACCCTGTACCAAGCTTAAGTTCAGTCATGCATGGAGTACTTCAGCCATTTATGGGATGGCTCTGCTAAGTGTCAGTTTGACGCTTCTGATTTGGTGGATCATCGAGCTAGGAGACTCATCGTTGGCAAGGCAATAGTCAATAGACTCCAAAGTTTTGTACACCGTCGCAAATTTGACTGCCTTTCGTTATTCTACAAGAAATATTTCGGAGAGTGTGCTCAGGAACTATTTAATTTGGTTCCTCACCTTTCTACTATCGAATGGCAAGGCACCGTTACGTAGATGATGTCCCTTGGACACGTAAAAAGCGTTTTGCTTCCTCGTTTCTAATTCGTACCGCAAAGATCTGGAATGCCCGTCCGTCTTCCCCGATACCTATAATATGGGATCCTTCAAATCAAGAGTGAATAGGCGACTCCTAGGCAAGTGCGCTCTCATCGTAGGCCGCATCATCGTATTTTCGGGTGTGATTGCGGTCAAGCCTTATAGATTAAAAAAAAGAATAATTTAAGTTCCATCCGAGTTGGTGTGCATTAGTAACGAATTGTACAACCGAACGCTAACTCACATTGGAGAATCGCTGTGGAACTGAGCTCTAAATCCCTCACTCTTATGAGAGAAGAGGGCAGTGATTAGCAGTAAGTGGGTACAATGAATAGATTATGATTATCAACATCATCACATCGACCCATTACCGGCTACGTTTCTCCTCCCACAATGAGAAGGGTATAGGGTTTTGTCAGATTATGACATCAGCTAATAATGATAATTCTTGTATAGGTTTCCATCGTCGGCCAGCTGTTCGAGGAATAGCGGTGAAACAACAGCTCGGAGCGTCGGATGACATCCTTCAACAGATGCAGAACGAACTGCAGCCAACGGCCACACCCAGTACCACGTCCCAGATGCCAGTCCATGCTTGCCAACGCACTAATAACACTTCAAACTACTCCTGGCCGTACTACTCCGAAGCTAACCTCAATTCAAGGCCAACGAGTCGTTCCAGCGGCATTGCTAAATGGTAAATGCAAAGTCATGTACGCTTAGTACAAGTAAGAAGATTTGCTCGCTTGCAATCGAGAAGTTGTTTCGAGTAGCGAAATAAATGAACATCAGAGTAAAATAGAACCTATTCCTGTTTAAACAAATTTGCCTACAACTCTTCAGCTAGGGCTTTTGGCAGAACTGTGTAAAATGAAAATCGGTACAGGATTTGAGACTCTAAAACTAGTGGCATTAAACCCATTTTACTTTGACGGTAACGAGTTTAATATGGTAAAAGGACCCCTCATTTTCGAGCTAGCAAATCTTACACTAGACTACTGGACAAGCGCGATGTACTACAAGCACACAAAGATTGTTGGTGAACTTTTGTTATTATACAACCTTGGTGCATTATAATGTTATTTAGAAATACAGAGTAGTTCCATGGTTGCTAAATTAACTTCTTGTTGATTTTAAGTTTCGCTAGTAAGGTTTCGGTTGCTATTTACTAATCCTACTTTTACGCCTTCTCTACTCAAGGATATAACATATGGCTGTCTTACACAGTTGACTCAACATGGCCATAAGAGAAAACAAGACGTTATACAGTCGTAACACAGTCGTTACCTAAATTCATATTTTGTATCTACGTAAATAAGCTTAGTATATCATTATGGGTAGGTACTTACTCGTTAAACCAGAAAAGACGGAATGTTTTCGTGCACTAAAACTCTGTAACTGATTGAATATTTCAAATTTTTTAATGGCTATATCTCTAGGCATGTGTAACAGGTTGCAAATTTAAATGCACATTGCATAACAACGGAGATGTAATAATAATAATTAATTTATTGTGGTAAAAACCTAAAAAGCACAAAAGTACAAAAGTAAATAATTAAACATTATACATTAAACATTAATCATTAAAAATTAAGAATATATAAATAAGTATTCTGTCTATACACTGAAGGTGTATCAATTACTTTTTATTTGGATCTCTATGTATTGAGATACAATGAGGCTACTCTTGGACCACGTATGGCCTGTCCCAGTACCTGAAGGATGCTGTAGCCCGAGTTCCCAGAAGGATGCTATATGCGCCCTGATAACAGCAAATAAATCAGCAACCTCGCAAACATGCCCGATGCACTGCAGTATCTAGGAAGCTTCAAAAGGATGCGGTATGCTATTAAGTGGATCTTGAAGAGAAAGAATATCAGAAATTGCGTGGATCCGTCCTTAGTCATTCCATTGTAACATTTGTTTTATTTTTTAAAGAAAAAGAAAGAGTAGACGTTAACTGTGTGAGTTATTTATAGGTCTAAGGGGGATTACGTTTCACGGCAAAGCAGCGCTCCGGTTTCGCAGCACAGTGACGCATGCTATGCGCACGCGCAGAGTATGGCCTCATACCACTATCAGCGGCAACAAGAGAATATGTACCGAAACTGCTCACTCTACGCTAACGTTGGGTAAGCTATGACTTTTTTCAAAATTCGTAGATGAATAAAGGCCAAATTCTTACTACCACTTACAATTCGCAATCTCATTGAAAATCTAGCATAACGCTAGTTTCCGTTTTTTTTACTGAAAGGTTGAAATTAAAAAAATATATAATACTAGAATCTTCTGAAAAATTTCCTATAGTAACTGTCTTCCGCTATCATTAACAAAATACCTCAAACCAATTCACCCGCCTATCAAGAATTGAGCTATCAAATGCAAAAAGTTTTTCTGAATTGGACTGATATCTCCAGTATTTCTCTCAAAATACTATACTTGTATTTCAAACTGTTCTGTGCCCCGGAGGAATCTATATAAATATAAATGCGAAAGATTGGCTGGATGTTATTTACTCAATTACACCAGAACGGCTGAACAGATTTGCATGAAATTTAGCACAGAAATACCACATAGTCTACTTTTGTCCCAAAAAAATGTACGGTCCCCGTGAGATTGATTTGGTTTGTTTTTACATAGCAAAAGTAGTTCAGGCGTTATGAGAATATCATAAGCATACACATTAAAATTTATTTATGTCTTCGCTGCGATCAAAAACACACCCTATAAGGCTATAACTACATATCCTGTTTAAAGATACAGTTTCCTGCCCTTACGGCTTGACTGGTAGATTTGTAGAAAACCATGTTTGAATTTTAGAATGTCCCTTTACCGAGAAATACTTTTCTCACATGCCAAGTTATAAGAATAATATTCATCATCGTCATATCAACCCATTACCGGCCGACTACAGGGCACAGGTCTCCTCCCACAATGTGATTAAAGGCTATTTGGGGTTAAGGCCATAGTCCACGACGCTGGCCCAGTGCGGGTCGGTGGGAAGAATAATACTACAATAAAAGTAATTGTAAAATATTTCTTGAAATAAGAAATACTCGACATTTAGGTACTTTGAATGTAATAATTCATAGCAGACACTTTTGATGCGTACAAACAAAATTCATACTTATTTAAATAACGCCACTATCAACGAACTACGAATAGTATTTTCGAGTCCGTTAATTACTATGCATGCATGCACTGTGCTTCAAAATTATAAAATTATCAAGTAATGTGACAGTAAATTTTAACGTACAAACCGCATTTTCGCACTGACGCCTGTACAAATGAGAATATGTTAATATTAAATACCTAAATCTCCCGCTGGTTACTGCTATCAAGGCCAATTGCATTTTCCACCAGGAAGTTTTTATTTTTTGTTTTATATTTCTAGCATTTTAGGTTAGCCCTTGACCACATATTAAACGCATACTTTAATTTACCTTAAACGATTTCGATTTCGACGTGGCGTCGTAGTCCAAGCAAAGTCCCACCAGACCGGACCATAATAGCTCAGACATTTTAAACTCCCAAATTATTTCTTCTGGGTATCAAACCCGGGAACTCCTACTTATAAGGCCACAGTGCTCACCACTGCGCCAAGAAAATCGACAAAAAATATCTCGTAAAAATACCGTATAGGAACTGAAAAATAATCGTAGAATCTGAATACAACCTAAAATACAGCCTAACATACAGTCCACACAGTACTTAGCAAGAGGCCGAGTACAAATAGTATAAAATTAAATAAGTAGGTAGCAACATCTCTGCCATGTAGACAGGTACTCTTACTAACCACATAACGTAAGTAAATAACCAAGTAAGGGTGATCTGTGACGGAATAGTCTCTTGTTTTACTTAACTACTTGTATCAAGTCAAACAAGAGACTATTCCAGTTAGAATCGAAGCAATTTGAACTTAGCAGCGTAATATTGAACTTGAAGCAAATTCTTTGTTTCAATATTACAGGTGCTCTGATAGCAGTCAAGAGTTGTACAGTTCTCAAACGAGTTCGGAACAAACTTCCCCGGTGCGTTCAGCGCGGTGCAGGAGGCCAGAGTCACCACCCCCTATTCGCAGCCACCACCAACTGCTCTACGTGCCGTATAGCAACAACTATCACTATCAACAGGACTACACGCCGCAGAATTGGACCGCCAATGAATGTAAGTATTACACACATCACTATTTTTTTATTTGTATTATATTTTTAAGTTTTTTTTTTAAACAAATTACCGAATGAAATCTTTGAGATGTCTCTCAATAAGTTCGAAGTTTATATAAAACGTAAGCTTACAGAAAAATCCTATTGTAATGTTAAGGATTACTTGGACGACAAAAAAGCTTGGGTGTGAATTGCTCTAGCTTCAAAGCTTAATATAAATTTATTGTGGGATGGTGATAACAAAAAAAAATACATGGCTAAATTTGTTGTGGGCGCTTTTTAGACCAGGGCGCGTTTGGAAACCTCGTAGCTTTAGTTTTAAGTTGGCGAACGAAATTATCACAATCCCCTTACAATTATGTAAACATATATGTATGAACACTTCAAGTGCCTGTGATAGGCCTACATGAATAACGAAATTTTGAATTTGAATTTGATCTTGACTATTTTTGTGCGTTCGTGCAATCTTATTCACAACGTAAGACATGCACCATCTTTAAAAGTTTTTAAAACAAGAGTAAAGTTAGTAAAGTTCTTAAACGTTTACAGGAGTATAGTATACATAAATACTTTTTAATAATGTATCTATTTATTTCGAATGTATTGTTTAAAAGGATTGTAAAAAAACTGTTTTCTTATTTCAAAAACAAACCTTCCTGAGTAGATACCTATATTTTACGCGATGATATACGTTACGTTATACGTTGCACGTCTAAAAGCAAAAAAAATCTAAAATAATATCAAGGTAATATATTATAAGGACTAACTAATAACTTAATAAACTGCCCCTACGTTACGAGTTATTGCAATGCGTTGTATCAATTACATGAAGTTGCTAAAAAAGTAAGTGACAGGAACAAGGTGCAATGTTCTATTATTGTTGAAATCAAAACTTCGCCGTCGTGTTACCTGAATAGTGCAACTAGTCCTTATTTTTATGATGCTAATTGGAGTAGCTTAGTGTAAAACCCTTAAAATTTTGAACAGTATTTAAGCCCTCATGTTGTACATTTAGACTAACTAGCCAGTTTGAACTAGAATATAAATTAATTAAAAACAATTTAATTAAACTTTTAATTTCAATTTTTCTCCGAAATTGTTATTCATTTGTTCAGAGCTTTGTTTTTCGTCTGCAATCACTATCGATTACGATTCATTACATTAGAGACAATCATGAAGTCGTAGCTTTTTATCATTATTTTAGAATATGAGTTTTGTGATGAAAACAATGCAATTCAAACGATTCGCACTTAACAAAGTGGCTTGAATACGTATATTACAAGATTTTTATAGCTCGCATTTTAATTTTGAATGTCACATTAGGTAATCATTTTAGTTGGATCATCAAATACGGTATACCTACCTATCAGCCCCCTAAACTCGGATTAGATCAGCGTGGATGGTCTACGGCTGAAACAACTTTCTCTTGGAAGAGGCTTATCCCAGCTGTTGGAGATGAATAGGCTGAGGTGACGATGATGACGATGATGATAATGATGAATACAAAATAATGACAGTTCGTTCGTTTTTTAAATCTTGATTTTATCTTTAAATATTTAAAAAAAGTATCTATTGTTTAACCTTCTAGGTTCTAACAAAACAGTTTTATTTGTTTCGCAACATAAGTTACACAACTTACCTAAGAACTAAAACAGACTGAGACAATAGGCGTGGGATAAATCTAGGTCGAACTAAACTAGTTAAAGCGAAGCGTATTCATTTAACACATATATTTCAGAAACAAAATGTTACAGACTGCATATTTTTGCAGGTTTAAGAATAGAGCACAAGGTCACTGTATAGTGTGATTCGTATTTTATAATCCTAATCATTGTCAACCCATTACTTGCCCACTTCAATGCACGGATCTCCGTTCAGAGTGAGAAGTGTTTGGGCACACACACACACACAGTTCTCCACACTGACCAAGTGCAGATCGGTAGACTACAGAAGCCTTTTGAGAAAAATGCCGACTAATCGGAGGCATGCAGTATTCCTCACGATGATGTCCTTTACCGTTAAACCTTCAAAAATTTCAGTTGAAGTTGAATTTAGTAAGATCCCCCGAAGGAAACTGAAGTCCAAACAACTAGACTCGATGATTGTGATTCTGTTTTAATTGTCATATGAGGCATCAAAATTCAGCGCATAGAATGTATCATGCACGCACTTAATACTCCCATATCATTGAGATTAACGCTTCAGACGCTCTCAATTCCAGATAATCGCATGCATCCCTATTACCAACACCAGTCGATAAGCGGAGCAAGTACACCGCAACCAGCCGCGGTACCTCAACGAGCGCATTATTCGCACGCCTTGCATTTACAGGTAGGTAATTAATATTCCTCCCTACTACTATTATGCGAACGTCTGCGTTTTTTTTGTTAGTTCGTTTATTTATCTATTTTTTAAACCAAGAAAGACGGGTTTTATAAGTTTTAACGAGTTGTATGTCTGTCTGTATATGGTTGCGTGTGTGTATGTGTGTGTGAGTGTGTGTGTCTGTTTCATCGTATTTTACGAACGGATGAACCGATTTTTATATTGTTAATTAGTCGGGAACATTTTTAGCTAAGTTTAAAATGGCTGGCGCCAGAAAATGTCATATTATATAATTTATCCAGTAAACTACTCTACACTATGACAAAGTTAAAATCCAAGTTGGCCGCCACAAAAAATTGGTGGATTTTATATTTTTTACAACTTTGATTAATTCCTACTTAAAATACATACAACGGCGAAGATAAAACTCTACTAGTGATCAAATCAGAAGTAGTATCAGTAATTAAACGCAAATGTAGGCATAGTTTTAACTAGGCGGTCTTATATTTTATTAGAGCGATTTCTTCCAGTCAATCTTTGTTTTTTTTTACTTAAATTCGGTCCAACCACTGCACGTTATACTTCATATAAATTCGAGAGTTAATTTGATTAATTTTACATTACTTACGTTAATTATACGCAGCAGATTCTTTCATAGACTTATTAGGTGTTTTTGAAGCGGAAAAGAAAACGCAATTTATCGCGAATATCGATTCATTTTGCATGGGGGGAATGTAAAAAGCATTATGCAAATTATGCTAAAAACTCTCTTTACTTGGTGCATTGGATTTTGTTTGGATAAAGATCTTTTCTAGACTCTCTCATTTATAACAGTCTAGTCTTCACTAATTCGTCCGTGTGCAAGTTTGCTTTCTAACTCAATTTTCCCAATCAAATAAATTAGGTAGTCCGAATATCAACTTATGAATAGGTGACAAAAATGTTAAGGTGGTACGAACTTCGTCGGGTAATTAATGTTAAATGTCATTAATAATAATCAATCTTATTCTTATGCTCTACTTATTTACAAGTTAAAGGATTGCACTATTTAATAGAATCTTCCATCCAACGAGTTTTGAATAAATTGCTTAATAATAATATCCTATAGTAATAATATCCTATAGTAATAACTTATTTAAATATTTCAGACGCTCTGTCCCGCCCCAGCCAGATACCGCCCAGTACCTGCACCGCAACCAGGTGGTGGGAAACAGATGATCTGCTATTCTGAGAAGGTAACGCAACAGTTAATATAATTATTTTAATTAATTGGTACTTTACCTATAACAGTTCCAATTTTGCCAATATAATCTATTGTTATAAAATTTTAATAGTTTGTCGACTTAGGATTTTAATGCAGACAAGTAGAAAAGGTGTAAAGCATCGAAAGTTGTCGAAAAATATGAGCGCCTGCATGTACGAGATACTCTACGCTCAGATTATCGTGCCCTTAAGACTTTCCTCTTGATAAGCCTTTTACAACATTCACCTCCTTGGCACTAAACCTGAGGGGAAAGTCTGAAACAGGTTCCACATCCATCTGCAGGTTTCTATCTAATGCTGAGCATACCCTAAACGGATTAAATTTGTTTGTATCCTTCCAAAATTCCTTAAATTTTTCCTGTCTATGTTGCTGTGCTAACATATCTATACGTAACTGCTCCATATTATTCTGACAAAATTTCAACTAATTTTTAAATTTTTTCCTAGATTACCTCATATTACAATACATTGTACCAGCAAAAGGCATATCGTTTGATTTCCATTGTAAAAAATAATCACGAGCCTCCCTGTGCGTCTTTTACATATTTATTCCAACCTATAATACTCGTACCTCTTCTGACCTTTCCCGGCTGGTTGCATACAGCTGCTGCCTCCTGAAGCACCCGCACAATTTTTTTGTATAGCTTGTCAATCACAACCCTATGACTCTCGTCTGTACACATTTTATCACAGCATAAACTGAGTTCAGGAGGAAAGTCTGTGTTGTCAAGAAAATCAGCGCACTATAGTATTTATTTGCCTGAGTTCTTTCACACCATTTAATTATACTATTATGATGTCCACCAATATACACTATATTTTAACTTTATTCGTGTTAGCATAATACTACTCAAGGGGAAATTGATTAGAAACGGTACGGTATTTATTAAACGGTTTTCCATGGTTAAGGTTGCAGCTCCGATGTACCAGCCAGCCCCCGGTTCACCTTCTCGTGCTGGAAGGGGAGCGCCTGAAGGGGCGCCTACAGCCACATCGCCCATGACCGCCCCTCAGAACCCTGTATACTACGCCATGAATGTTTGACGCGGCGACTAGGTAAGAAAATAAAAAATAAAATAAAATTTTGGCTTTGTAATTACGTCAATTTATAGTGACTACCACCGGTTCGAATGTCAGATTCTCCCTCGCGAATTTAAATTTAAACTCTCATTTTTCTATCTTCTGAGCAATAAAAGCGGAGCCGGATGAAATTCATCAATGGCGCTATAAGCTCACTGTACTAGATGGGTTTTGAAACATTATTTAAACTTATGCATTGGTAGGTCAAAAATTACCCTTATAATCATAATCTTATAATAATAATAATAATAATAATCTTTATTGAAAGGTATAAACCCAGTTATTAGAATATAAAAAGATAAATTAAATAACAAAATAATAATAATAAGTAACAGTATTGCAATATAAAAATATTGCAAACTCACGTCCGTCATAATAATTTCATAGTTCGTCATAGTTTATGGGTTATCTTATACCTAACCTTTACAAAATCACTACAGTGCATTTTCTATTCGCCTCATGCTGCACCGAAAGCCAGTGTTTGAAAATCAAGCAGTCCAGACCTTCTGCCAACGTGCTTAGGATTTCATTATCAAAGGCTCGCAAACGACTCCAAAATGTTGCAATTCGCGATCTCATGATCGCAAAGAAAACCGGTACTCTGCCCCTAGCGAACATGTCTGACGCGCTGCAGTACCTTGGCAACTTCATCAAGATACGAAAAGCATTATTGTATTGCACGCTGATATTGTTGACAGCGCGTCTGATGGACTTTACCCAAAGTTGACATGTATAGAAACTCTAAACAATGTCACCTTAACTTGGTCACTGCATTTCGCAAAGCGACGTGCGAGCATATTACATCTGACAGCCAAAGCACGTCGTTCCCTCTCTACATCTTCATCATTGACAAAGCCTTTAGTCACAATATGTCCAAGGTATCTGAACCGCTCAACTCTCTCGAGTAAATCTCCATCAAGGAAAACCCCCGGAATAGTCCCCGGACCTCTGCCTGATCGGAACACCATCGTAACTGTCTTCTTAACGTTATATTTAAGACCGTGTTCTGCAGCATAACTCTCGCAGATTGTTACTAGTTATAAAAGCATATTATACTCATTCCCACAAAATATATATAGATAGGCATATGTTATTTATGTCCATTTCTAGTAAGTCGATTGTTTATATCTACTTAATGTTTATATATAGATACTGTTTGTTAAGATTTGGTAGAAGGTATACCAAATCAGCCATAAAAATAATCAGCTTAAAAAATATATGTGCTAAACCTTATAGGCCGCTGGGGTTTGTACTCCGACAGTCACAGCATTTTAAATCTGTCGCTGTTATAAAGCTACTGTATAATGCTTATGTGCGCAGTAAACTGGAATGCAATGCCCATTATATGGAATCCGTATGAAATAAGTTACATTGACATGATAGGGAAAATTCAAAAAAGTTTATACGGTGGCTTTATAGGAAACAGTTTGGATATTCTGTTGGATATCCCACTATAAAAAAAAAATCGTATATTTTAAGTTAGCTCCCTATGAGTTTTGAGAGAACTATAAAAATAAATAAACACTATGTATTTTTTCTTTTCAGGTGAAAATAGTAGTGGGCCCTGACGCTTTGCGAATAAGCGTTCAACCGCCAACGGATGCATCGGACATTTTACAATGAGCCTTCGTGAAATGAGTATATACTGTGTCCATACTTATGAGAGCGTGTTTAACATAAACATTGACAATGTAAAATACATAAGTAACGAAGAATCGGAATCGTATTAGACTTTTGCATACCTAATAAGCTATAATATTATCATCATTCCAATTGTGTAAACATTAGTGCTTCTGAAACGATTACATCAACGATTAAAAATTTTAGTAGACCTAAGTGTGAAATTTACGATCATCCTCCAATTTAAGACTTAACGCTGAGTTAATTTTTACATTCCTACGGTACATTGTTCTTATTAAGCTTTATGGTGTTGCAAATTTGAGATACCTCGATTGATTAAACAATAAATTTATTACTTTAACCATATTAATATAAGAAAGAAAACCATAAGAAAGAAAAGTGCGCATGTACGCGCAGTGTCCCGCGCTACGTTTAGTCACCGTGTTAAAGAACCACTAGTTAAAATTACTCATTAATCATTTTTTATTAGTTTAATGCACGCGTTATTAGGTCGGGCACGTACCGCATGTGTCCGTCCGTGTACGTAAGTCCGTATTCACTATAAAATCAACCCGCACAAATATTTAAACATGTGCTTCATGCAATTTACATGCACCATAAGGACCTAAAGCCAAAACTATAATCACCAAAGAAAATGATGCAGATAGATATTTTATGCCAAAGAGAGAACCCAGCAACTTAGGTTAGGTACATTTAACATATTTAGTTAATTTGTGTCTGGTTACAATTATTTATAATACACCAAATATATATATCGGTCTAAAGAATGATAACGCCTATAATCCTTTGTAAATGGTTTAGATTATATGTATAAAGAAAAGTTAATCAGAGGCCTGGATGTAGACTTAATTTCTGCATAGTAGGTAAGTTTCGAAACACATGTCACTGAACATACATGTTATGAAACATGAACTGTATCACATTAAGAATAGTCTGGACAAATAACACAAGAAATAATAAAGAAGCCTCAGCGAAAGCTGCTTAGTCTAATATAAAATAATAATAATGTATGAGAAATACAGACTCAATGTTATAGCAACGTTATCTACAATATTATGGACTTGCCAATAGGTACACGGATTATATATCTAGGATCGGCAAACTAAAGCACTTCGGAAAAAAATAGAAACAATTTAACGCGTCATTGTGAGTGGACTGAGCATGGAGAGAGTGTGAACAGTGTCAATTTGAATCAGTTATTTTAATCGATCTTGCGGGACATTACGACGTAACCCAAGTCTTATAATGAAACGAAAATCAGGCAATTAACTTCTAATAATAGTTTATGCCAACTTCTGTACTTTGGAATAAGTAATTTAAAGAGGCACAAATAAATATAACCTATAGAGCAGCTACAAGAACGCTTGATTTTTTATCAAAATATAAGAAAAAAGAAACAAATACGGCTCTACGATTTTCTAGTGGGCCATCTTTAGAAAAAGTTTCATACAATGTAGTATGAAATTCATAAAATGTGAATAGCTGAATCATTATGCAGACTAATCGAGAAATATTTTAGGAGTCAAATATAATGTAGAGGTTAATGATAATGATAATGCGATAATTACCTTTGATAAATTAAAATAAAAAATAAGAGTAAATTTGGCAACTACAAAAATTAAGTTATGTTTACTTTAGGTATATTTGTTTGGAAAGACATCAAGTAGATAGGTACTTAAGTAAGTTTAATAAAAAATATCACCCTTATTTCTGTGGTAGTCGAGTAATAACAGTTTCATGTTAAAATATGTAACAATTACATTTATTCAATGATCTGAAATGAGTGCCAAATTAACTCTTACCTATTTTATAGAACTGGCCAAATGCTGTTTAGGTCTAAGACTGAAAACGCGCTGGCTCAATGAATAATAAATTATAATTTAGTTTTTGAAGAATGCACTCGTTGAGTATTGAATAAAGATGTTTTAACTGCAAGTATTATGGCACTAACGGGTAAGTAGATAGAAAAGGCATTTTCAGGAATTTTCGGAGCAAATTTTGGTTTTTTTATGTCCAGAAACACATTACCAGCATCCGTTGTGTTTCTTTGGCGATGAGTGAGGTTTCTGGCTTGTTACATTTGTCGGACATTTTGTGCGTGCCAAAGCTGCGATAGTATGGAGTAATTGAAGTGTAAGAAATGAGGACATGCTTAAAGAACATGTCTCTTAAATGTAATTTTTAATAATTAATTGGTGAATTAACGCTTAATAAAAATAGTTGTTCGTCTTATATTTTTCCGCAACCGGCCTAGCTGTCTCGAATGATATATTAGGAGCTAAAGATAATATAAATGTTGTGTATGATAGGAAACCGTTTTCAATGTATTATGAATGTTTAAATAGGACAGCTTACTCTTGTGCAGTTATTCTGATGTAATAAAACATGGCTTGGTTTAATTGTATAGTATATGTATATGATAGTAGTCATAGTAGGTAGTTAGGTATTGTTGATTCTCATCATAAAATCGGCTGTTAACTTAAGTAAATGTTCTCTCAACATGACAGTCCGTGGCTTACGTGGGGACTTTGTAAAATGTTGTGAAATTAAATAGTTATCTATCAAATGAATAAGAATAAAATTAGACTATTCTTGTCACATTAAAATATACTTTATTATATTATATTCCATTTCTAAGAATTTTACCGTCAAACGGCGGCGACTCAAGTATTCGTTTACATTAATATAATTGCACAGGATGTCTATACAAATTAATGTGCAAGTTTATACACCGAACATATTAAAAGAGAGGTAATTACCTAAAGAATAAATAAAAATACCATTTTTATTACAGGTAGCATCTAAAGATTACAAGACAATAACAATGTGGTTATAGTAAGAAGTATTCATAATAAACACGAGACGCTCATTTTGCTAGATAGTAATCGTTGTAATAATGCCTTAGTTTTAGACTGCTTACAAAAGCGGCGGAAATCAGCGACTGTGACATGGCTGCGGCTGCTGTCAACATTTTACCAGTAAGAACTTAATGATTTCCAAGATAGATCCGATATCTTTCAGCACAAAGGGAACAAAGAAAATCGTTCGTGATGAACTATTTTGATATGAGGCTGAGATGAGATTGAGTTATTTGTTTTAAGTTTCATCTACTTTTCTATGAAATGGTCATCAATATATATTGCTTAATGTTAACACACATATTTGTTACTTATGCATCATTTGCGTGGTAGAATTAGTTCTGACTAAGGAAAGAATGGTGGTAAATACGTGTCGATATCTCTAGAGCTAGATTGTAACTTAATGGCTGCTGCCCGTCTGTGCCCTCACGTCGGTATTTCCCTCTAAATATACGTTTGATTTCAAATAGTGTCCCGACGTGCATATTCATTTGAAGGCTATTTAAAATACAATGCAACGTAACCGCACAATTACGATAATAAAGGAGACCAAAATGTAACCTCATCCAGTATTATTAAAAATTTGTATTTTTTGAAAAATTGAAATAATCCCTTAGTAGTATAGTCGTTCTTAAATGGTAATTAATACGAAATTTCCACTAATTTTTACTTAAAAATCCAAAATTACAATTTCAAAATATACATACCTACATACCTCTAACTAAATAAACATACATACCTCTAATCTAAAGCAGCCAAAGTCTCCTCAATGAGGTTCAAAGATTTCAGATTTCTGTTTATTTTATTGTCTTCTGAAGATACAAACTGTACTAGTCAAATTTTCACCACAAAAATAAAAACACACTTTAAATATTGACAGAGTGGGGTAATTAGTATGATTAAATAATCAATTTAGTAAGTAAGGAGTTCGAAAAGTCATATTTTAATAAAATATTTGAATTTTGTTTCTGTTTAGGCATTTTCTAGTTTTTTATAGAGGCTTTGAAAAGTGTATTTTTTTAAATTAATAAATAGGTACATCCTTTCAGTCTGAAAAATCTCTTGATTTGACAATAGCTGCAGCTGTCATCTGGTAATTCGTAAATATTATTACTGGGCATTCCAATTCACTTCTTTACCTTACCTTACCTTAAAACTGTTGCGTATTTAAAATATTTTTAACATTATTTTAAGAGTACTTATGTAGTATCGTTAAAATATATTTGTAATTGTAACTAGAATTATTTACATTAAATAACACGAGTTATTTACATGAAATCGTGTCCCATCTCTATAAAAAAATATCTCAGTGATACTTTTAACCGTCTATAAAATTTGAGGCAATTAGTGGTTTCACATTAAGCGTATCAGCATGATTATTATATTGTAAGTAGGTGTATTTAGTTATTTGCCTGTTCGAAATTATAGGTAAAGCTAAATCACGTACCCTACTAAAGATACGTCTTTATTCTGAATCCGCTTTGTTTTCGTCGAAATATTTAGCTAAATATTATATTTTTTGTATGTATAAAATCGAATTAGCTTTGTAAAATGTATGTATTACCTAGGTTTTATTAGATAAGTACAGATATAAAACAATCTTTGTCTTTGTTAATACTATGATAATCATAAGTAAATAAATTAAATCTAACTGTGTTAAGAATAAATTACCTTGGTGATATAGAAAAATTATTGTTTTGCAATGTGATACTTTTTGGCTGCTTGGCAGATTTTGTACAGCATTTAACGACAGGGCGTTTTTTCGTTTAATTTATCTTAAGATAGTTTATGCGAAATTCAAATGGTTAATTAGACCAGCTTCATATGGTGGATTTTAAAATATTTGTTTTGTTGTATAACGTTTGTAATGGTAATTTATACTTAACATTTAAGTAATAAAATATGTCTAATATATTATTAATATACAAATTATGTGACAAGCGCATTTAAAGGTATTAATAGGTAGGTACCTAGGTACTTTTTATAAAGTAACGAGAAGATAATGGCACCTGTTGCATACCTTTTTAATTTTTTGTGTTTCAATTATAGACAAATAAAAATGCCCGGATTATCTTGGCGACTTCCCTGGGTTTTAAGTGTGAGGTCCCGAATTCCCTGGGTTTTAAGTGTGAGGTCCCGACTTCCCTGGGTTTTAAGTGTGAGGTCCCGAATTCGATTCCCGGCATGGGCAATTTGGGAATTCATAAATTCTGAATTGTTGTTGAATTTATAATTGCTTTGGCCGTGGCTAGTTATCCACCCGACAAAGATGTGCCGCTAAAGCGATTTAGCGTTCTGGTACGATGTTGCGAAGAAACCGATTAGGGGGCTAGGGGAGGGGTATGGGTTGGGAGGTGGACTGCTTCATCGCTAACCAGCTGGTGAGATTGCAGGGCTTACTTGTAGTAGAATATAAAAAAGAGAAGAAAGTTCCATTTAAACTTCATAAATTGCTTACCCACCTTGGATCGGCAGTTTAAAGTATAGTATTCGGGTAATCCAGTTTGCAAAAGAATAACTAATATTTTAAACTTTAACCTTTACCACTTTAAAATTTCTGACGCCCTCTCGTTATGTTTATTTGAAATAGGTATTATTATTTTCGCCAGGCTAGTCAATATATTATTTTATGACTTTTTACCATTAAAATTAGGGTTTTAGCCAAAACACTTAGAATTTAAGAAATTCTTAGGATACGTCGAGATAATACTAATTAGATACATTAGTGTTCTTTTATACTAAAGTAATTACTAATATTTTGCTAGGGGCTGTACATACAAGTCCTACTATTTTATGTTAAAAAAAAAAAACATTGTGAAAAGTAGATATTAGTAGGTAATTAATAGTAGTTTGTACAACAAGTGCATGAGACAGGGCATTTAATCTCAGATGTTAATACATCCGAGCCTAAGTCGACGTGGTAGTAGTAGATATGTTTTTGTTGAAGTTGATGGAAAAAAGGGGTTTATGACTTATTATCTGCTTTTCATTTGCGATGAAATGAAACACTAGTATTGTAGTCCTCTTGAATTAAAAATTTAAAAAGACTTGGGTTGAGATCCATACTGTCTTTATTGGATTTTTACTGGCACAGTATAATATCCATACATTTTTTTTTCTTTGGAATCAAATTCTAGTTGCCTTTAAACGTTTTATTCACAACAGCATAAAAGCTAGCTCCAGCCCGTTTACTTAACCAGATTTTTAAAAAAAATGAGAAGTGAAAATTTATTCTAAGGTCCAACTTAAAGTTACAATTCCTTGAAAGGGAGGTTATGTCCAGACAGTATAGAATATACTGTTGGAGTGCTATAGTGATGTTAGACGTTACTGCATCTACAATTTAAAGTAGTAAATGGGCATAATCCATTAAAATGGTAACTTTCAAAAAGTTTAGCCTGATTCTGTTAGTGTATTTTGATCTTCAAGAGTTTTCTAGAAATCTATATTCGGAACTTAAAATTAATCTAAAAATGAATGTTATTTGCAGTAAGAAATCGTTAAATGACTAAGTATTCTAGAATTGATTTGTTAACAATCGCGTTTTTTTGTTAAACTGTTGGTAGGTAAAAATTTAAACTATAGGTATATCACGTTAGTCAGATCAGCCGGCAGATCTAAATTTGCAAGGGTGCATAGGTCCACTATTTTGACTTTTTGGACTTCGTTCTCGCAATCCAAACATAGGAAAATCAATCTTAGTCATAAAAATAAATAAGAAAATATTTTTAGGTATGTAAGGATATGCGCGATATGAAGCACATATTTACCAATATATAAGTGAGCCGTTTGTCAGATACGAGTAGGTAGATGAATTTGTAAACATCTAATCTCGACTAAAGCTTCAATAGTTTAGAACCAATATCCTTGAAAGATAAATAAAAAGTCAAAATAGTGATATGCCAGGCTCGATAGGAAAATAATCTACATTCAGCTTTTGAAGCACTCCCTTAAAATTTCTGACTCCCATCGGATAGCACAGTACTTACTTCGTTTGACGTTATTTTATTTGTAGTTTGTTATTTTATTGGATTGACTATTTTATCGTTGTATAACTGAAAGTAAAATGTGAATGTTAAAATTTCCATTGATTACGGTACTTATTAATTTTGATTAATAAAGGATTCCGATATTGTTAAATGAACAAAATATACGACTAACTTGGTTGCGTTTAATCTGTAATTAAACTTACTTATGTGTTTCTATTAATTTAAATTTATTATGTAAAAAGCTTTAATTTTTGTACAAGAAATAATATTTTATAAATGTAGGTGGTTCATTTCATAAGATATCGACATTCCTATAATCCAATTTCTAAGCGCAGTTAACTTGTTTTGGAAATCTTGGGATGTTTTTAATTTGGATTAATTTAAATATTAGAAATTAAGGAAAATTTATTAAATTAATACATATATTATGAGTGTTAGGGCAACAAAATGCCATGAGATGTTTCAAATTACCGGTGTACAAATGTATTTGTAGATTGATAAACTAATAAAGCAAAGTAAAATTCATTATTAGTTTCCCTATATTCCTATTTCTTTCAACAGATTCATAATATTAAACTGATTATACAGTTTATGAAGCAAAAATGACATTGGATAATATATGTATGCTTGTACATATACACATTTATAGAACGAAACCTATCTTCTAGGCTAGAAACTTAATGCTTCCGAGTACTTTTGGCTGAATGAGTACATTTTTTTTGTTAGTTGATAGGGTCAACTTTTATGACGCAGCAATATTTCAAGTAGAAATCGATTGCATTGATTGTTGGACGGTGCGATTAATAGCTCCCGCTGTATGTTTTGAGTTCACAGCCGACATGCTGGAAATAATATTGGTGTTTAAGTAATATGTTTTCTATTTCATTAAACGTATTTTACTTTGTAAACAATATTTTCAGTACTTTTGCATAAAATGTAGGTATACATTAATAAATAAAATCTCATTTATTATATTAATCACTAGATATGCCCTGCGCTTACTGGTATATCGATGTGTTAATTTATTCTACCTAACACCATTATTTTTTTAATCCACAACAGGGCTGTTCAGTTTTTTGGTCACGCCGTATGTTGTGTGTTCGCAGCTGTTTAAATAAAACTTTCTTTTCATATTTAAAAGAAGGCTGTGAAACAAGTTTTTTTTTTTTAATTTAGGTACCAACCAACATTTAGAATAGGTTTTCTGCATGTACAGACAGATGATTTAAGTTCATCACCCACTGGCTATAAAGAGAAGTCAGTTTACAAAGCACGAGAGCGTCGTTAATATACGAGTAGCAATTGATAGTGAAGTTGTATACTCTGTGGAAAGACAAAACAACGTAAATCTCAATGCAGATTCTGAAATTAGAGGTGAAGAGAGTGCATTTTAAGGTCACTAACAAAATATTGGGTAGTAATACTATATTGCTTATAAGCAAAGTACCTATTACTACTTATACAACTATCATACATACTGTTTTAAAAATGTATGGCGGCCAAGATACAGACAGCTAGACAAAAATTAAAAAAAACAGTTACGGCTTCAATATAGATTATAGAGGGCACACAAAAATTTCACAAAACAGCCGCAGAAGAAATGACCTAAAGAAAACTCACTTAACCCTCCCTTGTACAGAAGCTGATATTAACAATCGACTTACTAGAAACGGAGTGCAGAATTTTCTGGGGTTGAGTTAGTATACGCTTTTACAAACTTGATTTCTAAGGTAATTCTGGACCTACCATGTATCAATTTGTAAAAAGACATGCATACACTGAGGTTGCTATACATTTGATGAATTTCTTTATGACAAGGTAGCTTAGAAGCAGCCAACTTCGCTCACATCTCCCGCAAGATAGAAAAATGATTCTGAACTGTTGATGTTGGAAAAGAGCAACTACTGAGTTTTGCTTGACGGCTCTTTTCGGTAGAATCCGAACCGATGGTAGGTAGTGAATTTTGAATTGAGATTCTTTATTAATTCTAACATAAGATTCGTGGCAAACCTTTACTAAAATAACCAATTTAGCACAGATTTGGAATTAGATGACATAAGAGGACAAACGTTATTTTAGAAGTGTTGCATTTAAGTAATGTCCAAGATTGGAAATTAAATAACATTGATTTTAAAATTGTTTCACAATAGAAAGGTAGAATTACCTCCATAGGATATTCTGTTTGTACCTAAGTTTCTGTAATTCGTTTTCATAACAAAACCTTACCTAATTTAGAACTTTAAAAAAAATCTCCATTAATCAAGGCGTCATATTTGTAGGTATTAATATCAAAAGTAAATATGTTGAGCTGCATCTAGTGTTAAATGACTTGTCTCATCTTTAGACTGATTATATACTTAGGTTATGTTATAAAGAAAAGTTCGTGGACTTGGTCCGCTATACCAATTTTAATAAGATTGACTGCGGCGGACGTAAAAGGCTGCAAAAGGACATAGAGAGAGTGTTGAAGTGGATCGAGCAGAGACACCTACCCACCGTTTAACACCTCAAAGTGTGCAGTTATCAGTTTCTCTCGGTCACATACTCCCTTCCTTTTCGATTATAAACTAAACGGAATGCCGATATCAAGAGTATTAGAGGTGAGAGACTTGGGCGTTAACTTTAACACTGGGCTAACGTTTTGTAGTCATATCATGAAATGCTGTAAAAAGTATAAAGAAATCTAGTCTACATGCTTCGTACGGTTCGTGGTTTGCACTAGTTAGGAGTCAATAAGAAGCTAATGCAGTCATTTGGGCCCCACATGAAACCTAATATAGCCTCATGTTGGAGCGGGTGCAAAATAAATTTATTACGTACTTATATTTAAGAATGTATGGCGTATATCCATTCTATTCCCTTATGTCCCCAACATTATTTGTACTGGGCATGGTGGTTTACAACGAGCTGATAGCACGGATGGAATTTACACTCATGGCTTATATTGTACAGGTAATGCGAGGTAGGACACACACTCCGGACGTGCTAAAACAAGTAAGGTTGTGTGTTCCTGAGGGGTATGTGAGGCGGAGGCGACGGCCGGCACTGCTGAAAGTACCGATTGGGCGGACAAATCTATTTAAAGAGGAACCAATGACGCGCGCCCTACCTACACTATCGCATTAGGTTTAAGAATTCTGTAATTATAGTGTTAGAATAAGAATATAAATAAATAAATATTTTTTTAACAAACGTTGTAATATACCATTTGGATTCACAAAGTTGATAATCAGTTACAGAGATTGATTTATTTATCCCTGATTCCCTGCTATATGACCTGAACTCGTTACACGTACAGTGCCGGAAGTTTTGTAGATAGATAAAATACATTTCCGCCTCTGCATTTTTGTTCTAGTGATGAGTGTGTTCGTTTACATCACACGAGGGTTTTGATTTTTAGGTCAGACCAAGAATTATTTGATAAAATGTTTTTCTGTTAATAAACCCCAGTAGCCAGCCCGGAGTTGCGAATACGGTCGTGTCTACCCCTCGCTTTGAGATAGTAATCTCTTAACTCACCAATCCACATTGGAGCAGCGTGGGGGTTCTATGCTTTTAAACCCTAGCTCCCATGGGAGAGGAGGCCTCCGTAGCTTTAGTTTTAAGTTTATGAATGTAGTTATCGCCACTACATTCATAAACTACTATGTGCATATTTTGTACTATATGAGCCCTGCGGCTTTGCCCGCGTAAATTACGGATGCAGCGTACTGCATCATAGTATACCTACCTCAATAAATCAGATACCAAACGTAAAGTTTCAATGGTACAGGAAGTGCCAAATATACTGACCTATGATAATAAGTACGCATAGTATTTCAACATTTTTAAACGTACCTACTTCTAAGCTACGTATAGGCGAATAAAATATCTGTTTTTGCTCTTGGAGGTTTAATCACCTAATATTTTAATTATACAGGGCCCTCTAGACATTTTTTTTTATTTAATGCACAGAATTTGACCTGCTGCAGTTTTATATAAGAAAAGATAAAGAACGCATCAAAAGTGCTACCTATGTGCTACTACATACTTGAAAATGGAATTAAGAAATATTTCACTTTAACTTTGACTTTGCATGTGTCCAATTGTGGGACGTTAATATGAGGATGATGGTTCCTAAGTTATATTTAATTCGGATAGGCTGGTTTGAGTACTTTAAATTATGTTTTGGTAATGCTTGTACATGACAGGTACTGGTTGATTAGTTAAGTTTAGGTTATAGTTAAGTTTAATATTATTAGAATAAAATACTCAAAAAAACTTGCGGAATTGTGAAAAACATGTTGCGGAAATATAAATCGCACAAAATAAACAATCGTACAATATTCTCATAACATTTCTTTGATGGAGACGTTTACCCTGCCCATTGCCATTTCAGCTTCGGGAGCTGAAGTGGCAATGGGCGATGGCAATCATTTATGATTTCATAACTTAGAGATAGTCCTGGAATAACTCTCTCCATCGTGCGCTGAGTGACTCTGAGCCTTCTTACACTTAATCTAATGAGTTTCAAATTATATTACACTAGCTGTTGCCCGCGATTTCGTCTGTGTTTGATTTTGTTTTTGATGTGGCATTAAATTTAGTTGTAGATCTAAAAAAATTTAAAGTATGTAGTATCGCTAAGTTTTAAATGAGGGGTTTGCTGCTGTTCGCTGAGGAGTTCTGTCCTCTATCTCCGACTACAGTTTGGGCAAAATTAAACACATATTATAACCTTTATAGTAAAAAAATAATTATATAAATCGGTTATAATTTGTCGGAGTTATGGTGTGAAATCGTCAAACGCTTTCATCCCCTCTCCCAAAGGAACCGAGCTTAATGTCGGGATAAAAAGTATCCTATATTACTTCTAACACTTTTAAGAATATGTGTACAAAGTTTCATGAGGATCGGTTAAGTAGTTTTTGCGTGAAATAGTAACAAACCAACTTACATTGACATTTATAATATTAGTAGGATAGTATAGGATAGGATTATTAGGTATGTTTTTATATCGGACCCCATAAACGTGTGCCATGCTGCAAAGCATATTGTGTTTGCAAAGTTTCGAGAAAAACAATTACGTACTTTCTCATAAGGCCTCCCCATAATCAGCTCCTTTTAACAAACACGTGCGTGCTAGGTAAGCTTACAGTTGACAAACAAACGTAAAATGTGACCGCTATCAACGCAATAATTCGCGCTTTCAATCTCTTTGTTTTACCAATGCGAACGCCTTTGTGAAATTAACTTTCTTTCATCAAACGTGTTTTTCTTTGTAAACAATAATTTCAGGGGGTACTTTTTGTTTTAACTGTATTAATTTACTATTGTAATGTTGTATTGTAATGTTTAAATTAATCTAGAAAATCTCTTCTTATTCCATTTCTCTTATGGTAGATCATTATGTCGGCTACCTAAAACTAATATTCTTTTTTACCGAAATGGCTGTTACAAAAAAAAATCGACGTCCTCCTTGGCGGAGGGGTGAGTGCAGTGGTCTTATAAACTGAAGTCCCGGGCTTGTATCATAGGTGCAATCATGTTTAGTTGAGTTATAATTTCTCAATTTTCTATGGTCTCGTCTGGCTTCCGCCGTAGCTGGTAACCGCCCTCCCCAGTAGCTACCCGCTGCCTATCGAGCGAAGCTGGCAAACTGCCACCTACTCACCCCGTCTAGGCCGGAGCGGATGCGCGACTGGAGCCTTTTCACGCAACCGCTTCGCGGCCCCCTTCTGCAAAATTACGTCTTCCCAGAAGTCGGCTATGGTCCCATGACCTCGGCTGGCACGATAGGCCAGTTCCGCTAGCCGCCACCAGAAGTGGCTGAGGACATCATTTGCTGCACAACTCGAGGTTGTGCTGAGCCGTGTCGTCCGCAGCACCACTTCAAGGCACGATGGGGTCGGTTCTTTTAGCCGCGGCTTTGCTCGCGTGGTAATTTGAAAATAACTTTGCCAGGAGGAATAGGACAACGATCATGAATACAGAGCTGTTCACTTTTTCAGGTCTACTTTATTCTGCGTCCTTTCAACAATTTCTATGCCAAAAATAAAGTCGTTGGGTTACTTGGTTAGGACGTGAATGAAGGATATTTTTTTTAATATTTCTGTATCCCCGGTCCCTTATCGGAATTAAAAGTTTTTCCAGGACCAAAAGTAGCTCATACTCTCCGTCTTCTCAACTACTCTGTACAACGCGTAATAATAATTTTTTGCGTAGAGATAATTCATGGGCCGTAGAGCGACATAAGCTTTTATTTTAATGCACAGTTCGTCTGGGAAGATACGCTCACGCTTAAGTTTATCCTTCAATTACGAAACAACAGAGCAACAGATTGGCGTAATTTTTGGTATAGAGTTACATGGTTTTAAAACTACATGGGCTACTTTTTACCACGGAAAAATGTAGGCAAGCGAGCAAGCGAGCAAGTGAGCAAGAAAGCAAGCAAAAAAAGAAAGTAAGCAAGCGTGAGAGTAAGCGTATCTTTCCACAGGCACTTTCCTACTTTCCGGGATAAAAGCCCATACCACTCTACGGCTCATAAACTATCTCGATGCCCAAATCAACGTCAATCCGTTGCTTTGCTGCTGCGTGATTGAAGGACAAAACGTAAGCGTAAGCGAATCTTCCCACAAGAACTGCGCATTTTTCCGGGATACAAAGTAGCCTTTGTCACTCCCCGGCCCATAAATTATCTCTATGCTTAAATTCACATCAATCCGTTGCTCTTGCTGCTTTATTGATGGACAAACAAACACACTTTCGAATTTATAATATTAGTATGGATGGCAACTTGTTATAATATTCGACTGGCCAACTGGCGCAGTGGGCAGCGACCCTGCTTTCTGAGTCCAAGGCCGTGGATTCGATTCCGACCACTGGAAAATTTTTGTGTGATGAATATAAATGTTTTTCAGTGTCTGGGTGTTTATCTGTATATTATATGTAACTACGTATATTATTCATAAAAATATTCAGCAATCATCTTAGTACCCATAACACAAGCTACGCTTATTTTTATTATTTATGGTATATTTGATTCGCCATACATCATGTACTTTATCAGTATAAGGTTAGTTTAATCCTAGGCACAAGAAGACGATTTTAAAGGCATTGGTCCGTTGTCTAAATTCTGGCCTCGAGTTTTAGTGCACTCAAGGCAAAGGTAGGTAGGTATGTCCATAAAATGAGTTTTACTTATGGAACGAACGCATTTTTTTTAACTTTGAAAATATAGCCTACATCTCCTGAGTTTCTCCACACAACTTTACCATAGCTGAGCACGGAAAACATATATCCTTGATAAGCATAGCACATACCACTGTCTCTCTGCTAGAGACTTATTTTAATATTTTTATAGCAAACACAAACTTGTCTACTCTATTATTATTTGTTTTGCCTTCCAGTTGCAATATCAGTCTAATGTTATACTTAGGTATAAAAAGAACTAAGAATTAACTTAAGAATTTGATTATGTTAACTTCCTCTATATCCAAATTGTTTTATTGAATTAATAATGGCTTTTCTCTAGCCAAACAAACGACTAAGCGTTGGCGAATAATATATCTGTCTTACCTTTCGGAGCTCTAATGACACATTATTTGAAATCTTCAATCACGTAAACTTTGTCCTGCCCGAGAACCTACTCCCGTTATCCCTAATTGAACGTAGTTTGAATTTCCTATAACAAATGACTGAATTAATATTTTGTGCCTTAGCAGCAGCACTATATATTAGTCGATGGCTCTGGGTAAGCAACGTTGACCCAAGTCGGTAAATGGATGGGTGCCCGTCTTTGGAAGTTCAAAAGATAATTTGGTATCAATCAGTCTCAGCTTCTATGACTTACAAAGAAAAGTAATCGGTAAAGGAAGAATCAAAAACGCATTGTTAGTTGATTCGTATGCTAACCATGTAAATTTCATTACAACATTTTTTATTAAGTCCTAGTATAAATGTGGCAACACTTTATGTATTCAGTAGTGTTAAACCATAAGTGAGGGGATTGCTGCTATCCGCTCAGGAGTTCTGTCCTCTTCAAATCATAATAGATATATAATATAACATAATTACCAGATATTATAACCCATCCATTACAAAAACAATTATTTATATCGGTTATATTATATATTTGAAGGAGGTATGGTGTTAAATCGTCAAGCACTTTCATCCCCTCTCCCAAAAGAACTGAGCTGAATGGGATAAAAAGTGTCCTATGTAATACCTCGTAGGACATAAGAAAACTGAAATAGTGCAATGTTTCATTTAAATTCACGTGATTTAGTGTGATGCACGGCCATGGTACAGACAGACAGACGGACAAAATGAAAATAAAATACAGTTTTGACTTCACTACGGATTATCGTCTGCCCCCAACTTTTTTTTTTTAAATCCTAAATATACAGAATTCGACCCGATACAGTTTATTATTAGCTATCCGTGTGTGAAATACGAGTAGGTACATGAAGTTGTAAACATCCTAATTCGACTAAAGCTTAACAAGTTTTAGGCAGTTCTCCATGAAATTTAAATAAAAAGTCAAAATGGTAATATGCCAGGCTCGATAAGAAAATAATCCATCATTCATCATTTTTAAGCAACTCTCCTCGGAAGATACTACTGAACTTACCCCATTTGACGTTATTTTATTTGAGTATTTTATTTCATTTGTAGTTCGAATATTTTATCGTTGTTTAACTGAATAATGAAATGTGAAGAATAAAATCTTTTGATTTCCATTGATTAAGGTACTTATTTATCTATATATATAAAATAAAGTTGTGTTAGTTACACCATTTATAACTCAAGAACGGCTGGACCAATTTTTATGATATTTGATTTTTTGGATTCCTCTTAGACCGGAATAGGATAATAAGTATTAAAATATAATATTCAACAGAAAAAAAATTCGCGGTTAGGCTAGTTTTTATTAATAAAGGATTCCTATCTTGTTAAATGAAAATAATATATAACTATCTTGGTTGCGTTTAATCTGTAACTAAACTTACTTCTTTGTTTCTATTAATTTAAATTGATTATGTAAAACGCTTTAATTGTTAACTTGTTTTGGAAATCATGGGATGTTTTTAATTTGAATATTAGATATTAAATAAAATTTATAAAATTAATGCCTATATTATGAGTAACACTCAACAACAACTGAGGGCAACAAAATGCTATGAGATGTTTCAAATTACCGGTGTACCGGTGTAGGTGTAGATTGATAAACTAATAAATCAAAGTAAAATTCATTATTAGTTTCCCTATATTCCTATTTCATTCAATTAATAAATCAGTTTCATATTATGAAATTATTGAATCAGTTTATGAAGCCGAAAAATAAACAGTTTAAAATGAGTGTACGCCGCTTTTCACAAATTTATCGAATGAAACCTATCTTCTGGCTAGGAACCTAATACTTCCGGATGACAACAGTCAAAATAAACATGGAAAAAGTCTACGAACACTTCAGGCTAAATAATTCAAAGCTTTATTTTGTTAGCTGTGCAGTTAAATATTGAATCAGTTAACTAGAGCTCTTGCGGTATAAATATATAAATAATAAATACAATAGACACATCACCACATAACCCCAAGGTAAGCGTAACTTGTGTTATAGGTACCAAGATAACTAATTAATATTAATTACATATACATAAATCCAGACCACGCTGTTCTCTGCGCCAATCGGCTGTCAGATCGGTATTTTGTGAGTTCGAAGCCAACATGCTGGACATAATATTGTTGTGCAAGTAATAGTCACGTGGTAGCAAGGGCAGAAGACAATTAGGAAAAAAAGGATAAAAATTTATCTTCACCCACAGCATTATCAACTCTCAGAGTATTGGTGCACAAGTATAAATAATATTCAAATAATATATGTGTAATAATAAACGTAAAATTAAAGGACAAGATGAAGAATCTGGATATTCGCAAGAAAACAAAGGTAACAGAAGCACTAACTTTTTTGCTACAAAGGAAATGGAAATGGGCAGGTCACGTGGCTAGATATAACGATGACAGATGGACAATAAGATCATTTACTTGGTCCGGACCAAGAGGTACTAGAGCGAAAGGCCGGCCATGTGAGGATGGTTAGATGAAATAGTAGCGATAGCGGGTCGGAGATGGCTAGCCACAGCTACGAATAGAGACCAGTGGAATGCCTTGGAGGAGGCTTTTACCCGAAGGGGGTCCATACAAGAATAACAATTTACAATTATATTACATGAAACAATTTTATCTTTAATCATAATAATTTTTATAGATTCTCATTAATGTTAGTTTTAATGATCTGTAATCACTTTGTATGGATTTAAATAAAGCTTATTATTATTATTCGCGATATACTCTCACGCCCATGTACAAAATAAATACATAAAAAGAGCCAAAACAACATTAATATACTTACTTAGATACATAGAGATTAATGCACTTAAATATACATTACAAAAATACATACTTGCACCTTAAAATAAATAAAATAAAATAAATAAAATAAATAAATAAATAAATACTTGCACCGGGCGGAGGATTACACCCCGGCAGGGGAGACCAGACGGCCGGGGGTCAGGGCGACAGGCTAAGGAATCCGCGGGCTATCCTAGCCGAGACCAGCAACACCACTTTCTGCATCTTGGCTGCCAGTGAATTGCCTCGGAACCCCAGTCGCCTTAGATGGTGTGCTAGGCTAACTGGGATTAAACCATTTGCAGATATAACTGTAGGGATGATTTCAGCGGACTCCACGTGCCACATGGCGGTAACCTCGTGAGTTAGATCAGGATATTTACGTTTTTTCTCAGTCTCAGCTCTCACGAGGTTCTCGTCATACGGAATCGTGATGTCCACCAAAAACACCCTAGACTATTCCCTAGACTATTCCCCAGTCCGGTCCATTATTACAATATCTGGCTTATTAGCAATGATCGTCCTGTCGGTAATAATAGACCGATCCCAATGGAGCTGGACATTGTCGCGCTCGAGTACTGGCGTACTTGTAGTACGGCAGCCTCTGATCCAGGAGACCGTACTTTCGAGCAAGCTCTTGGTGAAGGATTTTGGCTGCTTGGTTGTGCCTGTGCAAGTACTTAGTGTTAGCAAGCGCAGGACATCCCGAAAGCACATGTCTGAGTGACTCGCCGGGATAGCGACAGGCTCGACAAATGTCGTGAGTACCATCCTTCAGAATGTACTTTCGGTAGTTCCGCGTCTATTTATTATTTTTATTATTATTATTATTATAATAAACGGGGATACGACCCGGCGTCACTTCTTGAATATAGCAGTGCAATAGCATGCTAGCACTTCTAGACCAAAATTTAATATTTATTACTCTTCATTCACTCATTCTACATTATTATTCTTCTTAATCCTTGCAGGGCTAGGTCACAGGCAGGAGACAAAAATTATATCCCCCGATTAACGCGTCCACCTGCTAAAGCACGGGAACATAGAATAGGAGAAGTTTATCCCCGTTATTATTATTATCTATCATTTATTGATTTCCATTTTTATTTTTATTCATAACAATGCTAAAAAAAAACTCTATTCAAAATTTGTAAGAAAAAACATCCACCCTCCGCATGCCCAAGCAACCGGTGGTTAGGGCTCCCGAGTGAGGAACCTCCTCTATATACGCGCCGTTTCAAGGACTACTGCCTTCTCTATCCGACCCTTGATCCAACAACCAAGCGAAAGCTTCTTATGATGTTGGTCGAAGCTTTTCGCGAGAAGACCATTGACTGAAACGACGATCGGAACAATAACGGTTGACTCAACATTCCACATGGCGGTAATCTTGTGAGCAAGGTCCAAGAATTTAGATACTTTTTCCTTTTCAGCTTTCAACAGATTATCGTCATGTGGAATAGTAATGTCAGCAATTATTGCACGGCGCACTCATCGATCGACTGGCACTTTATCAGGTCTATTAGCTGTAATATACCTGTCAGTGGTAATGACCCTGTAGACTGGGATCGAACGATTATCACTGACAGGTCTCCTGTTTTGTGATGCTCCTGATGATAATCCATAAGCGCACACTATAGAGATATTTGCAAAGGTTGGTGGCTGGTCTGAGTAGGTACTTAAAGTTATATTTAGGTAATGCTTGTACCTAAGAGGTAATTGTTGTTAACTTCAAGTTTTAGTTAAGTTTAGTATTACTTCAGTAAATACTAAAAAAATCCCTCGAAATGACGAAATATAAATCAAAAAAATTCAAAAACTTATGCTTAATGTTCTCGTAACATTGCTCGAATGATGATATGTAATACGCCGACATATCCTGTGCTGCATGCGATTTTAGTCCCTTACGACCTAACATCCAACAACCCAACGTCCATTGGCTGTTTTACCCCACCCATTTTGCACATCAACTTCTCAAGCTATCTTCGGTAACTCAAATTGTTATACGGATGTCCTGATTTCTGATTTGTTACCGTAGAGATACTCCTAGAATAACACTCCCAAACGCCTGCTGAGTGACTCTGAGCCTTCTTTCATACACTTACTTAGGTACATTGAAATTTAGTATTGTCAATTGGCATAACATGAATAATAAATAAAATAATAATTAAAATAAATGTACTACTACTACACGACAATACACACACCGCCCTCTAGCCCCAAAGTAAGCGTATTTTGTGTTATGGATACTATGATGAATATTTTTACGAATATAAAACACATAAATACGTATACAGATAAACACCTAGACACTGAAGAACATACATGTTCATCGCACAAACATCTCCAGTTGTGGGAATCGAACCCACGGCCTTGGACGCAGAAGGCAGGGTACCCACTGCGCACACTGGCTGTCGAATGATGAATAGAAATGTTTTTATATCGGACTCCATAAACATGTGCTAAGTTGCAAAGTTTTGAGAAAAACAATTAATTTCTCAATAGACTTCGCAGTAATCAGCTCCTGTAAACAAACACGTGCGATTTTGACACGCTTACGGTTGACAAAAGAAAAGTAAAATGTGACGGCTATAACGCAATTATTCTCGTTTTCAATCTCAAAGAGATTGCCAAAAAACTTTGCCACGCGAGTTTTCGAATAACGTCACAGGGTAATAATGCGAATGCTGTTGTGAAATTAAGTTGCACGAGTGTTTTAATTTCAGTACTTTTTAATAATGTATTTTGATAATGAAAATCTCTTTTTATTCTATTCGTCACAGAGCTGTGACCGACAGTTTCGACCGCGTAAACTACAAGACTCAGCTTAGGTAAGTGCATAGTACACAACATTTTTTAACATCGTATAGTACGCGCGGCTTTGACGTGCGGGAGTTTGGCTTTGACCTTCGGGTGGAGGGGATTACTGCGCATGGGTACTGTCACGCACACAATACTTTTCCTTTTTTATGTACCAGGTTGGATATTAATAATGCTAGAAAATAATACAAAATAGATAAACTTCTTCATTTATTAAAACTATTGATAGTTATTTTACTTATATAAAATGTTTATTTCCTTTTAAAGTTTACAGAGACAGCGATGAAAATTCTAAATAATTGTTTTTTAATAAAATTATTTATTCCAAGATACATGTAAAATTGGTACATACAAACAAAAGAAAACTTAAAATAATTATTAAATACAAAAGTTAACATTAAAAAAAAGTCTTAGCAGCAGTGCTATTCAGATTCTGAATAAGTTAAAGGTTTAACGCCTTCTATGAAATCATGGTCCAGTGGTGCTGCCGCGACACGAAATTGTGCAACGTCTTTTGCTTGTTGAGGGTCCGGGTTCAGGGCTTCCTCGGTTGCAGTTGTCATCATCATCATCTTCATAACCATCATCAGAATCATCGTCTTCGGAACTATCATCGACGCGAATTATAAATTGCTCGGTAAGTAAATCAACTACATGGTCACTCTTGACGTACTCTTCTTCTATATCTTTTACCTTTTTACATATTTTTCCCCATTCCTGGGCACCCATTAAGGATACTTTTTCTTTGATAAGTTTGGTACATTCTTGTAAATTCCATTTAACATTTTTGCTAGCTACATATTGTTTAATAGTAGCCCATGCCATTTCTATGGGGTTGAGGTCTGGATGGTAAGGCGGTAATCTCAATATGCTATGGTTTGCTTCTGCTAAAATTTGATCTATTGAAAAAGTTTTAAATCTTTCTTTATTAGCTTTTATCAAGTTGTACAATTGTGGCTTGAGCATTGTTGAATCATATTGTATGCCTTTATCAGTTAGCCAATTCTGCATATCGGCTTTTTTGGTATTGGAGGACGGTGCTAAATCCCATTGTTTATTGTGGTATGAAGCGTTGTCGACAACCACTACAGAATTGGGTGGTAGGTTGGGAATTAATTGTGTCCTAAGCCATTTTTCATAATTCTCGTAATTCATGTTGTCGTGATAGTCCCCTGTTTTGGTGCCGGCTTTAAAAGTTAATAAAGCATTTGGTAACCCAGCTTCAGATCCTGCGTGGACTATCACGACTCGATGTCCTTTAGAAATGGGTTTTTTTAGTCCTTCCGTAGGGCCATCGCTCCAGGCTTTGGTTGTTCAGTGCGATGAATCTACGTAGGATTCATCTGTGTAAACAATGGGTCTTCCTTCTTGTCGATATTTTCTTATTTTACTTAAATATTCAATGCGTTGTAATCGGATATTCGATGTTTCTATTAGTAATTTACGGTTGTTTTCTGTATTTTTCCAGCGAAATCCTAACTCCTTTACAATTACACGAAGACTTGTTTCTGACCCTTTAAAGTTTATATCTTCCTCAAGTTTCCTTTTTAGTTTCCCAATGGTGGGAAGTTCATTATTCGTCTTGTGAAAATTGTGTATACATCTTTTTATAATACCTTGGTAAAAATTATCAATATTCGTAACTGGTTTAGCTCTGGGACGTTTTTTTCCAGGTGTTCTGAAAGTAATTAGCAAATCGGAACTCTTGGCTTGATTTGCGATATTTTTTACAGTTCCAATTGAAGTCTTAGTGGCCTCAGATGTCCGTTTTTGAATTTTAGCTAATTTACTGACTACACAATTTAATTTAGAAACAGTTTCCGTTTTCATTACCTGCATAGTCTGTATAGTTTGGTTATTCTCCGACTGACTGAGTAAAGAAGCAATTTCTTCAATGAATCGACACATTCGTCAGCTTCTTTCTTTAAAAAGCAATTCACGTCATATATCATTTTCCGTGCTTGCCTTTTTAAAACAATGTTTTTTTTACGCATTTTCAAATCACTTTTTAATATTTAACAAAAAAAACTTAACTGACAAACTTAAACAAACAAACTCAACAAATAATAACAATCGACAACAATAAACAATTAACGAAAATAGCAATTCACTTGTGAACGTGATTGTACAACAGGAGTGCGCGGTACGTCGTATCGATGCGAGAGGCAGGGAACGACTGGAGCGCCAATCAGAGCACCGCGTGCGCCTACACACCCGCCCCACACCCCGCTAATTGCCCGTTGATACCCAATTTCTGATTTCTGCGCAATAACGGTCAAAGCCAAACTCTCGCCGCGCGTACTGTACCATTATCAAATATACTTACAATCAAAAAAATCGACTATGGCCATACATGGCGGAGTTATGTGCTTATTAACAGTCCGGTTCGATCATAGGGGCAATTAGGGAATTTATAACTTCTTTATTTTCTCTGGTCTGGCCTAGCTTCCGCCGTTGCTGATTACTGCCCTGCTAACGTAACGTGCCGACAAGCGATTAAACGTTCCGGTACGATGTCGCGTAGAAACCGATTAGGGGCTATATTATGTGACAGGTTACCCTTATGCAACATGCATGCTTACTACCATATTCTATAAAGTGCATACTTAGTGGACTTCTTGAACTCGCTCAGAGAGCAACTGAACAGGTCAGGTGTTCGGCGACCATATAATTGTCGTACCCGGAACAGGTTAGCCTGATGCCAACTAAAACTGCATCATCACTCATCACCAGTTGAGATTGGCTAACTTTTAGTGAATTAAAAAATAAAAATAAATATGTTCTGCTTATGAATATCACACATTACAGATAATAAAGACAATAATAATTAATACATTTCAATACAAAAACACCTGATTTTTTTTTTTAAATTATCCTGAGTTTCTTGCTGGTCGAACTGGCGGTAGAGTCACATCAAACAGACATACTTTACTAACAAATTAATGTTTTTTTTTTTATTTTTAATTATTTAGAGATGATCTGCTTTCTGAACTGGTGGTATAGTCACATCAAACAGACATACTTAACAAACAAATTAATGTATTTATTTTTATTTTGAATTATTTAGAGATTTACCCGGAGTGTCAGGGCTATACATAGGTATACAAAGTTGCACACATTTTACAATCTCTTTCTTACTATTTACTAATCAACTAAGTCCCCGTTATAGTAGTAGTCGTAGTATTGTGAGTCTACGTTTTTATTATAATGTATAGACTAGCGACCTACCCGACTTCGCACTGGTATAAAGTGTAGAAAAAACGAGTGCAGCTACCTACTAACCTCGTGAATTTTTGGGGTCTTAGTTGCAAAATATTTTCTACTTACACAAGAAACTAAGAAGGCTTTATTATAATATAATACACCGCGGGCCCATTCCTTGTAATGGATTGATGATACCACGGGCAACTCACTAACGGAGAATAGTAGGGGAGACCAGGTATTTTCTTAATTATGTGCGCAATTATGTAAGCAAATAAAAATATCACTTGCTTCAACGGTGAAGGAAAACATCGTGAGGAAACGTGCATGCCTGAGAGTTCTTCATAAAATTCTCAAAGGAGTGTGGAGTCCACCAATCTGCACTGGGCCAGCGTGGTGGACTTGGGCCTTAACCCCTTCTCATTGTGGGAGGAGACCCGTGCCCTATTGTGGTCCGGTGATTGACATGATGATGATGATGATGAAGGTTTGACCACTTTTTTCACTGTGTCATAACTATTTGTCTTATTATTTTGCATGATGTTTCAACATCATCATTTCTGTACAACCAGCGCTGTGTTTGTGTTTTAAGTTAAACTGTTGGGATTTTGTAATTTCTGATTTTTACAGGTCTGATCTGGTTGGAAACTTCGTTTGGTCGTAGCCAGTACCAAACAAGACGTGCAGCCAGCGATTTAGCGTTCCGATACGATGTCGCGTAGAATCCGATTAGGGGTATTCGTTAATTATACCTGCCACAATTACAGGTCAGCCCGATACTACCTAGGACACCTCTGCCTACGAGCTGGTAAGATTGCTGTCCAGGGCTAACTTGTAGTGGAATAAGACTCTAAGACCCCGCTGGTCCTTTGACATATGGCTTACTATTTAGGCTGTGCATTGGCATATGCGTCAGTGAATAAGTCAGGTCTTTGTTTGTCGTATGAGGCACGGCAACCCGAGCTGTAGGCGTGCGGTCACCCTACTCCTGCTTCAAGTCTCATTTATGCAAGTTTAATACGTCTGGTACACAGGAAGCACGTGCCGTTAATGCAAGTTTAGAACGTATCGTATACGAGTAGCAAGTGCCGTATACAGGTAATGAGTGTATTTTATACAAGTTAAGAACGTTTCCTATACGGGTCGCTGGTTGTAAGTATAAAATGTCTAGTTTACAGGTCGTAAATGTCTTTTATGCAAGTTCAGTACGTCTCGTATGCAGGTTGCAAATGTCTTTTATACAAGTTGAAAAGGTTCTGTATACAGATCGTAAGTATGCAAGTTTAGAACGTTTCCTAAACAGGTCGCAAGTGTAATTTATGGGAGTATAGTACCTACGTCTCATATACAGGTCGCAAGTATCTTTTATGCAATTTAGTACGTCTCGTATACATGTCTCGAGAGTTGTTATGTAAGTTAAGAACGTCTAGAATACAGATACCAAGTGTCTTTTATGAAAGCTTACTCCGACTGATTTACAGGTCGTAACTGTATTTTATGTAAGTTCAGAATGTTTCTTATCCAGCTCGCAAGTGTATTTTATGCAGGTTTAGTACGTCTCTTATACAGGTAGCTTACGCTCTAAACTTGCATAAAATACATAATTGTATGTCATGCAAGTTTAGAGCGTTACATGTACAGATCGCAAGTGTATTTTATGCGACTTTGAACGTCTAGTATACCGGTTGCAAGTAACTTTTGTGCATGTTTATTATGTCCCTTTGCTAGTGTCTTCAAATGCAAGTTGAGTCCTTCTTGTATACAGGTCGGAAGTGCCTTTTATGCAAGTTTAGAACGTCTCGTATACAAGTCGCAATTGTCTTATATACATTTTTATTATTTACGGAATATTATATATTATTATTTACGGAATAGTAAAACGTTATAAATTCAAAATTCAAATTCAAATTCATTTACAATGGTATAGGGTCAAAGTGTCAAAACAATAGAAAGGCAATTTCATGACATGTAGCTATAGACCAAATATATGAAGATAAAATGTCCATTATGTTCATGAATATTGATCTCATTAAAAGACAAGAAAAATAGAGTGCATATAGGGTCGAAAGAAGCATGGGAGATAGGAACTGCCAGCACACATAACATTGTCTGCTATACGGATGGATCTAGGCGGGGATAATAAGTCTAGGCAAATATCCAAGTGTCTTCCAAGCCGAGACATATGCCATCATGGCATGTGCCAATAGCTTAATAGACACCCTAAGTACAGAGAACAAAGAAGTTATTATATACAGTGACAGTCAAGCTGTACTAAAAGCCCTCGAAAGGAAGGATACCACTTCTGCCCTAGTAAGAGAATGTATAAATACATTTAATTCACTAGCTGAGAGAACAAAAGTCTCGATTGCCTGGGTTCCTGGTCGTCAAGGAAATGGGTGCACTGAAAAAGCAGATGAGCTAGGAAGAATGGGCGCGAGCATCCAATTTTACGGACCTGAGCCTTATTTAATCCATATAACATCACAAAAAACCGTGGCAATATAGAATAATTACAACAATTACACAATATAGGCAATCGAAATTGTTTCTCAAGTAATTCGACAAGAAGGAGACAAAAAAACTTATGTCACTGAGCTGAACCAATATAGCACTGGTACCAGGCATAACCACAGGACACGTCTGTTAAATAGACACCTAACAATAATGAGAATTGTGGAGGATCCTGTCTAGAGTGTGGTGAGGTGGAAACTATTTTTCACTTCCTAGCGGGGTGCCTCATGTACGCACTGGTAGGATGGGAACTACAAGGTAAGGATAGAATAAGTGAAGAAGACGTAGCAAACCTCTCTATAGGCGATATCGTTACGTTCACCAAAGAGACTGGTAGGTTTCGGGACAACAGTAAACCTGTGTCTCTAACGTGGGGAATAGGGTGGAATGGTCCTTACACAAAGCTGATCACCGGTCTGGCAATGGCATATATATTTAATGAGGGGACTATATATATATGCATAAAGAACTATTTTTCTTAAGAAGTTACCTTTAAAACCAATTCTATTACGGCAGCTGAAAATTTATGTTTATAAATTAATTTACTTAAGGACGACTTTCAATCCTTTTCATTTGATAAGAATTCATCCCATATTGAGAGAGTTGTCCCGACTAATTGACCATTCACACAAAAAAAAAATCGGCTGATCCATTCGTCAAATATGATGCCACAGACAGCACACAACACAAAAGTCAAACATATATAATAACACCCAGTCATTTTTGCGTCGGCGGTTAAAAATTAATTAAATGGAGAAACGGATAGCATTGTATACTATCCAGTATCATTATATCTCACTCTAGTGAGATACACTACATTGAGGCACTGTTTTTAATGCCCACTTATTAAGCTAATAATAAAAATAATATTGACATTACTATTGTTGTTGTTTCAGTCAATGGTCTTCTCGCAAAAAGCTTCGACCAACATCTTAAGAAGCTTACGCTTGGTTGTTGGGTCAAGGGTCGGATACAGTAGGCAGTAGTCCTTGAAACGGCGCGTATTGTGAGGAGGTTCCTCACTCGGGAGCCCTGACCACCGGTTGCTTGGGCATTCAAAAGCCCCGCAAGCGGAGGGTGGAAGTTTTTTTTTATAAATTTTTAATAGACTTTTTTAATTTATTTTTAAGCATTGTTAATAAAATTTATTATATATAATAGAAAAATTATAAATGATAGAAAAATAATATTTATTGAAAGGTATAAACCCAGTTATTAAAATATAAAGAGTTAAATTTAAATAACAAAATAAAACAGCTAAGCACTAGTGAGATATACGAGTAACTCAAAAACTGCTAAGTATGCTGAGCACGGAGTAATAAACGAGACCTCGATCCTTCACTAGAGAGATAATGTATGGAGTATGACCTAAAAGAAACATGCAACCAATGCAACCCGACAATGACATGTCATTTGAGTTTCATTGTGATTTCGATAGATAGTAGAATAATTAATGTTATAGTTGTAATTATCTCGTGCCCCTAGAAGTCAAATAAAAAAAATGAATTTACTTCAAGTAGGCTTTGCTTATAAATATATAATGTACCTACCTTCTCTAATGTATCTTCCAATAAACAGCAATAAGCGACCTGGAAATGATTATGAGGCTAGAATCTTACGCCTGCAGACACGTTACAAGTATATTTATATTTTTCTTGTCATCATAATATGTCTATCTTTACTTTCAAATATCTAGGGGTACAATGATCTCCTCATTTCTGATTTGATCATGTAGAGATACCTTATCATAGCATAGCTCTCTACTTCGCTCGCTAAGTTACTCTGAGCCTTCTTTCACATTATCCACGCTTATCTATTATGTTAATTGAATAAAATTATATTGCACCCCACAAACGTGGCTGTGTTTGCAGATTTCGAAAAACACAATTACTTTCTCATTAGTTCTACTTAATCAGCTCTTTAAAATTAACACGTGCCAACCGGTAGCGATCACGGTTAATGGCGCACGTTTTCGAACAAAATGTGACCGCTATAACCTAGCTTTAACGCAACAATTCTGGCGTCAATCTCTTTGTTGTGCCATAAAACACCGCAATAGGAGTTGGCAAATTACGTCCACGTGAAATTAATTAGGTACCTATCGTCTTACCTAAGACTTCTTTATCCCTAAACTCTTTTTCCTGATTTAAAAATAATAAAATAATAATCATACATATTATTAAAAAATCTCTTTATTATTTTTTTATGACTAGCAATGCCCTTCACCTGCGTACGGGACGCCGAAAGACAGTAAATTACTGTGTTTCAGCGACAGTTATAGTCAAGACAAGTAAATATATAATAACTAACGAAACAAAGTTTTTAACAAATCATTCAATCACAATCATTCAGTCATTTGAAATTCGGCAACATAGCCAAGTTGGCATGCAAATAAATACATACATATGCAGTCAAAATATAAACCTTTTTTTTGGAAATAAACCATAGCACTCAGTACTTAACGAACCACATTTATAATTTCATCACTAAAAAAAATTTAAAACGCCCAATGAAGGGGGCATGGATCAGCTGTAATATTATAAAGCTTTTAAGTTTGTTCTGTTGAACGCGCTAATCTCAGGAACTGCTGGTTCGCATTGGATTTTGTTTGTGATCGTTAGTGAGAAACATTGCAAAAATTGGAAAAATTACCTACCCTTTTTGAAAGATTCCGATATTGCGTCTGATGCGTAAACCATGAACGTTACGTATTGTTCCTCTATTAAAGTTTTAAAAATAAGTCCGCCACACCATAACATGATTATCTTTTAAGGTTGTCTCATACGCGGACGAAGTCGCGTGAGACCGTCAGCATTATATATAAGCTCTCTATTAGATGTTTAATAATTAGCTATGCTAGGTCAGTGTTATCGAATAATAAATCGAGAAATATACAACGTGTAAATGAAAACTGAGATAAAACTTCACTGGCTTTAAAGGTACTCTTTGTACAGTCTGTGAGACTTATCTAATAAACCGAACCGCTAATAGTTTTGAGTAATCCACACTGCCATAGTTTTTCTGAAAGAAAACAGATACAGCCCTAACATCACGTGCAAAATTAAAATCATGTGACTCCTGTCACTTTATTGGGTACGAGTAGCATAGGTACTATGCGCGTATCAGTCTTTTGTCTACAAAAGGGTTGTCATAAGGAAAAATAAAAGTGATAAAAATGAATTTAAAACATTCTAGGTGTTTACTTAGAATGAAAAATTAAAATGAAAAATAAAAATGAATTTAAAACATTCTAAGTAAACACCTAGAATGTTTTAAATTCATTTTTATCGAAAAATAAATAAACTTCTTTTGATTTAACATTCTTCCTTATGAAATATTCTTATGCATCCTACAATATTATGTCGTAATTCTGTTACACGTTGAAACACAGTGATCCCGCTTTCTGAGTCACAGCTGGAAATTTCTTGTGTGATAGATATGAATGGTTTTTCAGTGTCTGGGTGTTTACTGTTTATCTGTATATTTGTGTATATTATACATAAATTATTCAACAGTTATCTCAGTACACATACTCAGTTTGGAGCTAGATGGCGATTTGTGTATTGTCGCAATATATATTTATTTATTTATTTTATAGTATAAAGTTTTGATGGTAAGTGGAAATCCATCGCCTATATAAAGAAAGCAAAACTTTAAGCAAGGCATGCAAAGAACCTCCATCCATCCACCTAAGACGTCATCAACCTGATACGTCATTAACCTAAGACGTCACGTTTCACCTGCAATCGGCAATGCCGCTTTGGGGCAGAAATGAGAATTGCGGTAGTACCTCTCCGGACGAGCTCTGTCACATAAAGCTCTACAACTAAATCGACATAAACTTATATTTTTTTAAATCCCGGTAATTATTTGGTTTCCTAAATAATATGCGTGACTATATAAGTAAATATTAACAAATTATTTGTTTACCTTTTAAAAAAAACATTCTAAATACCTTTTGTTTTTTATTACGGGAAGGAGACATCGCCCGGTGAGATACCCAGCTTGATGGAGGATAGAAGAAATAGCTTGGGTTATGTGGGATTCTTTGCCGCTTAAACCCCATCGGTCGCCACCTTGCACGTATTGGGAAGCTCCTAGGAATCGTCCCGGGAGAAACGGTCCCCCGACAAAAATAAATACTAACGTAAAATAAATATAAAATACAACAGTGTTTTAGAAAATATACCTGAAAAAGATTCTAGTCAGTGATAAAAGCTTTCATTTAAAATACTAGTCGCCTCGCGTTTCTTACTCTGCGCCAAATCGGTTATTCGGTTCCAATTTTAATTCTAAACATGAAAAATTTGAAAAAAATCTAAAACCAGTCTGGGGTCGTTGATTTCCCAGTTTATTTCGAAACTATCAAACACATAAGTTAAAAAATAAATACTACATATAAATACCAAGAACCCGAGTGCAGCGCAACTTACCGGGTCCAACTGTAAATCCAAACTATACTACTATACCTACGTCCTTCCAAATTTCTTAAACCTTTCCTTCCAAATTACCGTGACACGTAATTTATATTAATCTGTAGCGGTACCCTACGCTTTCATCCGCATAAAATACAACTTAAACAATATTCCTTAATAAGTCAGTTTTTACAGATTACTGATGCAGTAGTACAGATTGTAAACATAGCGATGCAACTTCTTGCAACATATTTCAAGAAACTAAGCGTTGTGCGATTAATATATCTATTCTTGCTCTTGTAGCTTCCATTTTTCAATACTATTTAAAATTTTCAATCACTTAAACATTACCGATAACCGGGAGCTACTTCACTTTCACCTTATCTATTATTTTTTTTATTCTGTTTCAAAAATAACTGCAAATAATGTGACCTAGTATAGTTAAGCAACGTTGACCCAAGTCAGTAAATAGTTGGATCTGTTATCCGCCTCTCTCAGTTCCTATCCCAAACCGAAAATAGTAAAAGATAAAGGAAGAGACAAAATCGCAGTTAGTTGACTCCTATGCAGAAGGTTAACCAAGAAAATTTCTTAAATTTCTTTTTCAGTCTAAGGGTTGAAGCCCTTATATAAGTGTAAGCTCTTTATATACCTATTCAGTATAGTTAAGTCATAATAAGTGAGGGGTTCGCTGCTGTATAATAAGGAGTTCTGTTGAAAATACCTTTCCATTCTAATACGAATAATTAAAAATTGGTATAATTTTACGGAGTTATGGTGTGAATCCACAAACGTTGTCATTCGCTCTCCCAATAATATATTGATTAATTCAAGCTTGAGAATTAAATGCCCTACCCTCTGCGGAAGGAAAACCTATGTTTTTGCTTAAGGTAGTTACTTCCAGAGATTTAGATAGTATCTATAGCTAAATCTCTGGAATTACAAGTCTAATGCTCAGCGATTGGCAAATGTTTACAAACAAACAGCATTTAAAATAAAATAAAATATAAAAACTAATAATATTTACTATAGCGAGCGAATGAAACTCTGCAGGATTTTTGAATAAAAGAAAAGTATCTTAATATGTCCTACCTCGTCGTTTGAACTTAAACCATACAAAGTTTCATTTGAATATGACATGGGCGGCAGGCTGCTAGGGGCGGAGTAAGTACGCCTTAGAGTGACTGTACTTTTTGACCCGGAAAAATTTACATTTCCTATGGGCCAGCGCTAAATCGTGATTATGTTATAATTTCACCACGCATAAACGCTTTTGCAATTATAACAATGAGTACAGTAAATGTAAATAGCACAGCAGGCGATCCTGCGCTTCAAGTAAATAAATGGTGTTTCAGTGTCTTCATTTTATGCCGTTTAAGTTTGTTCATTCAAATCACCAAACTGTTAGATAATTTTTGGCTTTTCTATTAATTCTTGGCGCGGCCAATATTACCGGTAGTCCGTTCAGCAAGGGCCGCAGTGGATAGACCAGAATAGTAGCTATAAGTTTGCTAAATCGCATTTCAATCTAGTTAGTACTTTCCGCGTGATTCGCACACAGGCAGGCCTAAAAAAATGAAATAAAAACTATTTTGTTAATTATCACTTTTAATTGATGAAACTGATTAAAATTTTGACTAAACGTTCTAGTGTACTGGAGTCGTCCAGTTATAGTTTATAAGTTCTTTTTTCATTTTGTTCGATTTTTCTGTTACACAAACCTTTGTCCCGCAAATAAAATCAAAAAAAAAAGATTTATCAAATTTGTGAAGTCGAAGAAGGTATGCGCGTGCATACATTTCAGCGATTAATTTATATTTATATAGATTTACGGGAAACTGCTTATAGGCTAAGACAAAAAACTAATGCCAAAACTGTAAAATAGAATTAAAGTATTAAATATAATTCCACAACCTGTCACCTTTTTATAGATACGAGTACATTATGTCTATAGTTGTTGTTTAGTAATGTATCACTTTTGAGCACAAAAGATCCTGGAGGGTCGAAGTGCATCCGCTGAAGCGGGCCTCATTACAAGATAGATAGATAGATAATGTATCACTCACCAACATCATCATTATCAGCCTTTTAACGTCCCACTGCTGGGCGCTCCCCCTCTCTCATGTTATTAGAGTGTTTTGGAGCATAGACCCACCACACTGCCAAAATGCGGGTTGGAGGGTTTTAACGATTTTTCTTGTGACTTCGATATATTATCTCTTTAAATGGGGACTAGATGTTGAAAAGGATTTTTTATCATACCACCTGATCGGTATAAAATTAAAAGTGAGCGTTCGTATGTTCGTATTTTAAAAAAAAACTATGAAACTTGGTGTTTGGGCTATTAGTAATAAATAAAGAATGAATTTAAAGGAAGAGTCGAATTCGCCTTGACTCGTATGCAGAAGGTTAAAGAACAAAATTTCGAAATTTTTGTATTCCTTATTAGGTCAACTTTTAGTTATTAAATGTGGCAACACTTTATGTGTTCAGTATAGTCGCTGTAGCGTATTTCTGTTACTCCAATGATAATTATTAGTTGTAAGGTTAATTTCAGCAAAACCATACTAATTATGCAACAATTCTATTGCAAATAGAATTATTAAAATCATTTAAAATAAGTAAATGACAGATGGTGTAAAATCCAAAAACATTTCATTCCCGTCTCATGGAAACTGTGCTGGATTTTGGGATAAAAAGCATCTTACGTGGATATAAACTAAAATATTTTCAAGTTTCATTTGAACCCATTCAGTAGTTTCGGCGTGATGCTCAGCTCAAAATTTAAAAAAAAATACAGTTTTGGATTCAGTATCGCTTATAAAATGGCGCCGGTTTTTTTTTTCAAAATATTTTCAATGTTCAGAATTTGTTTTGTTACAGTTTTTTTTAAGACATATCAATGCAAATGAATAAAATATGAAAAATAAATAAATCTGTCTGTAATATCCAAAGCACTTTCCCTAGATAATATCAGTTGAACTATATCATGGCCCAAACGAAATGTTTTAAAATCTTTGTCCGTAGTTACTTTTGAACGATAACTTTATAACGCCTTTATATACGATACTACCTTTAGAACGCCTGAACCGATTTCGACGGGAATTTTACAGACCGTTAGAGGATTAAACTGGAATAACATCATAGCTTTTCTTCCCAAACAATCCGGTTTCCGAAAGAGCTTAAGTACAATAGACTCCATTAATACACTGCGGTAGTACCTATATGGGATAATTTTAAGAATTGGATAGAAGCAGGCGCCATGATTTCCGCGCTACTTTGCGGAAATCCATGATATATTATGAAAATTAAGCTTAATTTGCTATAATTCGCGAATATTTCGAGAATCTGTATGGTGTAATTTATAATTGCTTCAATCCTTATACTCCACACCAAACAGATCTTCGGCAATGTACCCTCTACCAGTGGCGTGCACTGGGTTTCTTACCAGGGTATGCATAAGGCAGGAAGATTGCATAAAATGGCAAAAATTCTCCTCCTATACGAGTATATATCAATTTTAGGGTAAGCAGTGCTTTTAAGCATATATGAAGTGCACGCCACTGCCCTCTACGCACGTGAAGTCTGATCTTAACAATTATTCATTGTTAATTCAACATCTCCTGAGGATGCTCCGGTTTCAGAGCGAAACGTGCGTATTTCGCGCTCCCTTAAAAAATACACAACAAAAGAAAACACCGGCACGTGTTGAAAACAAAAACAAACGGGAACGGATCTGCTATTGCGTGCGTTTCGGTGACTGACGCACTTTAAAGAAAGCCATAGAATACAGCGAGTCGCGTGCGGGAAAGTTTTATAAAGTATATATACTTACTTAGATATGAATTTGGCGTTTTGTAAGAGAGGTACATAATGTTGATTTTTTTAAATATACCTAATATATTGATTTAATCAAAGTATCATCATTACTTCCACCGATTGAAGTCCACTGCTGGACAGTGGACATAGGTCTTTTGTAGGGAGTTCCAAAATCGCTTCTTTCCAGCGGCTCCCAGCGATGTCGTTTGATGTCGTCTGTCCACTGTTATTATTATTATTATTATTCCTGATTTGATACATAGAAATACTCCCATCATTGCTCGCTCCATAGCCCGCTGAGTGACTCTGAGCCTTCTTAGGCACATAGTAAGAGACCACGTTTCCGATCCGTAAGACATCACTGGCAAGTGGCAACACTGTACGAAGACTTTGGTCGTAAGGCACTGAGGGATAATCAAAGTATGTACCATTGCTATCTATGCACTTTGGCCATTTCATAGATAGTTCAACGATCTTTTTATCATAAAAACTATTCGGCCAGGAATCAATAAAGTCTTTGAAAGAGCTGTGGACTGCCCCATCGGGGCTTTGGGCAGCAACTTTCTGAATCATGGCTGTGGGTTCGATTCCCACAACTGGAAAATGTTTTTGTGATAAACATGAATGTTTCTCAGTGTCTGGGTGTTTATTTGTATATTATAAGTATTTATGTATATTATTCATAAAAATATTCATCAGTTATCTTAGTACCGATAACACAAGCTACGCTTACTTTGGGGCTAGATGGCGATGTGTTTCTCGTCGTAGTACATTTATTTATTTAAATAATTGAAAAAACTAAAAAAAAGTGTAATCTGTGTTGAACGAAAATTGTAAAGGTGTTGGAGAAAGGTCCATAGAGTACTTTGGATGTCTTAGACATTCCAATTGAAGCTGTTCTAATTTGGTAGCTGCTTCAAGAAAACGCTAGACAACAAATGTCTAGCGTTGTCTTGAAGCAGCAGTGGACTAGAGTGATTGACCTGGTTGTTTAGCAGCTAGCTTTTCCATCATAAGCAGTCGCAGTTGCTGACAATAGATATCCGCCGTTTACGTCTGGCCAGATTTAAGAATGCTGCATTGAACGACAACGTCACCTGTGCAAAAAACACTCATAGGTATTTTTTTTAGTAATTTTCGCTTCGGGGATTCGGCTCGTTCGATGGAAATTAGCCATTGCAATGAGCCTTCCCGATTAACCTACAGGATCCACTTTTCATCACAGGATACGATTCGGTTCAAAATCCTTTAATTGTTGTGCCGATTGAGCAGTCGACGAGCGTTTGTCGGTTTGCTGCACTTGTTAGGAAATAGGGAATTACAGCACTTTATCTATGATACACCCGATGATTATATGAAATATATAAACAAATCATAGTTTGTATACTCATTGAAAGTGTATTAAAAATAGTAGTAGACTGTCAAAGAAAAAGTGTAGGATCTATGGCGGGTGACGCGAGTTTGACAAGATAGAAAAAAAAGTTAGGATGGATTTAAATAAATTAATTGAGAGGAGATTAAGTAAAGTATTGTGGATAGAACGTTACAAATTGGGTTGAGATGATTTATAATGGAAACGATATACTTAACGAAATATTGTTGTGGCGAAACAAGTCGTATGTACTGGTGATGAAGTTGTTAAAAGTTGTTGGTACTATGGTTGTACCTGATGTTGCATCAGATAAGTATATCTCATCCTTTAGGTTATTTAGGTATAATATATGGAGCCCTAGCAAAATTTTATACCGACAGTTTATGTAGCAGAGGTTGCTATATACAAACAACTTGTTCCAAAAGTCCTGATGTTATAAGTGATAATAGTAGTTATGTTTGACCTGTCTTAAAATATGTCTTGTATCAAATGGCCTAGCGTTATTACATATGACAATGTTGTAATTGTGTTTATAAGTTGTTTTAATTGATTGAATAAAAGAGCAACGGTAGAGTTTTTGCCAGTGGTCTTCTCTTCCGAAGACAGCATTCCGAACTGGTAGTAGAGTCATTTGAATGGAACAATTAATATAAATTATAGAGAAGCTTAATATACGTATGTATTAGAGTCAGTCCAGTTGTTTTATTTTACTCCTTGGGAAGTCAGGTTTATAGAGTACAGACCCACAACACTGCACTAAAGCACGTTGGTGGGCTTTAATGATGTATTTTATAAAATGAATACTTTAATAGAAAGGAAGAATAATAGTCATGAGAATAAATGATTACTACTAAGAAACTAGATATTTAGCTTCAATAATACTGAATTGAAAGATTAATGAAAGATCTAAGTGCCATCCTGAACATTGTGGGTATTGAACTGAATACCTGGTCTACCACCATCTCTATGTTATATTTTTTAGCACAATCAATTCATGACGTACCCTCCTTTCAAGCTTTTGACCTTCTTAATTTGCTTTAAGTACATTAAAACAGTTTTATCACTAACACCGCAGCCTGCAGCTAGCTCGGATGTGGTTTGCGATGGGTCCACTTCCACCGTAGCCATCAAATCTTCTTTATCGACTTTGGTGTTCGGCTGTCCACGGGGCTTGTTTTGCAGGTCGAAATTTCCAGAACGAAAACGTTGGAACCCAATACGCACTGTGTTTTCTTTTACGGCACCGCCGTCATACACATCAGTAATCTTTCGAGACTTTTCTAAAGCACTGATGGAACTCATACTCGTAAATAACGCGATATTTTAAGTTTTCGATTTTGTATACAAAGTGACGCCAAGGAAAAACCAAAAGAGGAAAAAACAAATGAATTAGGTAAAAACACAAAACATTAGTAAATAGCTGTATTAATTTGCTAATTTTATAAGTAAGGATATATATGTGTATTTATAGTCACCTTTGAAACGTCAGGTCAGTCTGTTTGTAGTGACTCTACCATCGGTTTGGAAAGCAGATTCTACCGAGTAGAGCCGACAAAAAACTCTGCAGTTTGCCATTTTTAACATCATTTACCCAACACATTACAAAACTTGTGGCAATACACACATTTTATGTGACCCTGCCTTTGTCTTTACCTCCCTATTATTGACTTAATACCTACCTCTGTGCCTAATTTCAAAATTGCAGGTCACTAGAAGCTAGGAAGTTAGAAGCCGAACCTAAGTTTAATTTTTTTTTTTAAATGAGTGTATATATTAAATACTGCAGCTACAGCACGCATACACAATGATTTTTAAAATAGCCAATCCTAGCACGCGCTTGGTGAGCAAGAGCCTCGTGATTGGCCACAAGCAGAATGCAAATTTGCACGCCACTGCAGATACAGGCTATACTCATTTGGCCTTGCCTTCACAGCTAATCAGAATGGTTACGAGCGGTTTAGCCCGCATAACAGTTAAGAGAGAGTCTGCCAAAGTGAGAAATTGGAAGGCGCACCCCCTGTTCCCTATTGCATTCTTCACCATGAGTATGGCAAGGAGAGTCTGCCTCAGTTTAGTCGGTAAGCCAATGTGCTACTCGGTGTAGCTATGTAAGTTATTGAACTGAGATCACTTGGTATCTCTTTAGTACCATGGAGACCATCCTGGTGGACGTCCAGATGACTTAAAATAAATTTGTGACGTCTTCCCCGGTGAACACGCTTTGTACCAACCCCAGTTCCATGTTGCGACATTGGGGCTCGTTGTCGTCACTGGAAGCAAGTTGAAGGTGGGTGTCGTCACGTCTCGTTTGACGCGAGGTCACGAGTTCCCTAGTTCCCGAATGATGTTGAAATAAGGAGTGTGGCTTACTATTAAGACATGTGCGTTCCTCGTCTCGTTTTCAAAGTTGCGAAACACTGTAACGTCAAACCGCAATTGTAATAATTTTACTCGTTTCGCTGTCGCAATTTCTGGACAACCTTCTTATTTTTAGAACCTTCCTGGGGCAGCGGTGAGTGCGGTTACAAATGGGAGGTCCCCGGGTTCGATCCACGGCGGCAAAAATGTGGGAATTTATAATTTTTCTGGTCTGAACTGTTGGGGGCCTATGACTGTAGCTAAAGACGTCTACAAACCGATAAGGGATATAGGTCTTTAATAACGCTAAGCCCCTAACAGGTTAGCCTGCTGCCACATTAGACTCATTTCCTAACTTACAACTAGGTGTGATTGCATTCAAGGGATAGGAAATAATTTACAATTAACTCTACGTTAGGTATCTTCTATAGAGTTTCGATATTCTTGGTGAAAAGTATTTTCTTCATACCGAAAATATTGGCAGATTAACTAACTATTTAAATAACTATACAAATGCATTTGGTTTTTTTATTCATACAATCAACTACGAAACTTTACAGGAAAATAAAATATGCACTTATGTAACTTGACACTCAAATTTGCAATGGAATGCTAAACAAATATCTGGATCTAACTTTTAATATCCTTTGGGTTTTTGGTTATCACAGAAACTGTATCACACATTTACGCACACATACACACAAACATATACACGCACACGTGCATCAGATTTTCCTTTCATATTTAACACAAAATACCAATTAATGCTTAAAGCATCAATGTAATGTTTATGTTAAACTGATAAACCTTTGAACGAATAACCAGAGAACAGTAGTTTTAGGATTCCTCGCCATAAAGATAACTCGGCAGAATAGTTAAAAAACCAATATAGTGCATGTTCAGTGCAAGCCAATTATTATTACTCTTATGTATAATGGTCGCAATTAAAAATCATCCGTATCAAACATCATCATAGTGGGCTTCGGCTGTGGCTAGTTACCACCCTACTAATAAAGATTACTAGACATAATAGTGACATCGGATGTTATTATAATCTATTTAATATTGTGAACAGAACGAAGAAATCATTTTCAATCGCTTTTTTTGGGCACAAGTTTGTGTTAAACTTCCGAATCTTAAACGTGTGGCATGTTGCGTCACCAGTAAAAGCAACGTTTTCACTCTGAAACAGTTGAAGTTAAGCGCCCTTCATATTTGTTTTTTTTCCAAATTTGTGTTTATAATATTATCGTTGTTGCTAGATGATCATGGCCGGGACCTCTACGTTTTTCGTTGCACATATCTGTATCTGGTTCTACCATCGATAGTAATAGATGGTGGTATTTTATAAGAATTTGCAGGCATTGACAGTTTGCTTGTATCAACCAAGGTAAACTCTATTTATTAACAAGGTAAAATATTGTTAGTAAACAGAGCAAGCAACACAGGGCCTACTGAAAATGTCCTACAAAGTTCTGCACTGTGAGCGTCAACTTGAGTCTCATGTGCCTGCAATTACACCAACTCCTTTCAGACCGACACATAGCAATGCGGCTTAGCGGCAGAAATAGGTAAGCATAGCGGTGGTAAGTACTCCACGAAACGAGCTCTGTCACAAAACTCTCTACTACTACAAACTTCCTCTCAAACTCTTCTTTCAAGAACAGAGCTTTCTGGAGAATTCTCGATGTAAGTACATTTATATGTATAAAAGGCTTTTCCTGACTATACAAATAACCTACGGCCTACGCAGCTTCACGTAGAATGAAAAATTTCGTTAGAATATTTTTTAAACATTTAGGTGTTCTGTTTTTTTTTTTTTAAATTACATGAAAGTTTGACATTATTCAAGTTATTTCCATGAAACTTTATGTTTGGTCTTTTTGAAAACACTCCAAGCAAACGAATGAAATAGGTAATGTAAGTTCGCATGAACTAAGTTGTTGGAAACCACTTGTTAAAAATAATAAAGGAACCCATCTTTAGAAAGAAATCCGAATTGGCAACTGCTATACAAAATTGTCTACCTATTTTGAGTTCCCGTGTGTTTTCCCTGATTTTTTTCCTAAAACACCCCAGGTATTGCAGCGAAAATAAAACAAAAAGCATATTTATATTGGCAGAGCCACTTTCGCGTTTGTGGGAGACTAGACTAGACTAACACACGGCAATTACTTTCCAAAAAATCGCCTCAGCGCAATATTTGTGAATGGAAACCATCTTGGACCCACAAAATCACTCAGAAAAAAAATGGTTTTATGTACATATTGACTGTGGGCATCTATTATAATTGGTGTCGTGCGATGTTCTTTGGGAAAAGCTAAAGAAATTTGATGTACACATTGGGGACTATAGTCGTAAAAATATAATAGGCCCGTTTTGACATTTGTCATCGCGACGTAACTAGTTATGGGACCATAAGACTCTGTACTCGATACTCACGATAAATCAATTCAAGTTTGTATCAGTACTTGATTGATATTATTATGTATTGTAAAGTGTTCGTTCGTTCAAAGTATTCCTTTAACTCCACAACCAATACGCGTGACTGGCTGTTGATTATACGTCGACTTTTCAACATGTTGAAACAGAGTTAGTACTATATAACAACAAACACAAAAATCGAGTCAAATCACTATGTTTAAATTAATGTCCAAAATAGAAAAGCCATAGTTAACGTAATAGTAAACGGGCGCACAGTCAACTTTACAAGATGAGGAACGAAAAACTGCGCAGTGCGCGCGGGGACGCTTCAGTCATGTGCCGCTTGGTCAGACACATCAACTCAGACTCATTATTTAGAACCCATTTTGAGAACCAAGCTTATTCTTTGCAGTAAAGATAACTACACCATATTTAATTTCGATATTCAGTAAAAAAATGGTTACAGCTCTAGTATAAAAAAAAAAGAGACTGAGAACGTAACTGTTTTCGGAACGTTTCGCAACAATTATAAATTGCATGCTACTATGAAGTAAGCGCAAAAATAATACTCGCGATATATTCTTTCATATTATTTAACGTCCCAAAAAAATTTACGTATTTTTTAAAACACTGTATGTAATTGATTTTAATTTTTTTGTTTCTTTCAGTTTCGTTCCAAGTTACATTCTATGGTCTTGCACAAATGTCAAAACGGGCCTATTACATTTTTCCGACTATAGGATGTTTAATCAGATTTTGGTACTTAAACCAAATGAACTACGTTAGATGGGGTAGTGCGTTTTCTAGACTGCGGTGTAAGTTTAACTCGCCAATCCTTTTTAAGCCTTAAAAAAATAAATAAACTTAGGTATGCAATTAACGGAAAATTAAAGAAAGGACCTGAAAAGTGAACCACCCTACTAATTTTCTATAATTGAATAATGTTATTTTTTTTAACTTCCCGCTAAGAATCTTAATTTCTAAATTTAAGTTTATGTATCCGAAATATATTGCTTTATGAAGCTTCTATCAGACTTGAGCTCGAAGAACAAAATAGGTATGGAATTAGCAGGAAGTTGCAGGGATAGCCTTCAGGTCAACCGTTTTCCTAAATTTTTTTATTAAGTTAGTTCCTACGAACTAGTCAAGGTATTGAGATGTTTTCACTTTGACACCACACCCCTAACGAGAAGCCAGGCCGTCACACTAACCATACCGCAAGTTTAAGTACTGAAACATAAGCCAACCAAAAACCAAGGTGTACTTACCTAATTGATAATTTCGGAGAAGCACATCCATACAATTATAAAATTTTATATTAGATTAATATAATATTATGTTAATATGTTGCATTTAAAAAATTATTAGGCACAGTCACAGAATGAAAAGGTTCGTCGATTTTCAAATTGATTCGTTCAACGTATCACACGTTACTATGTTACAGAACAGACTCGAACACTTATAGAGAAAATAAGGTTTAACGGTTTGTTAGTAAAGATTAAAATTGTTCAGATCAAAGTAGTTTGGCTATTTATCTTGTCAACAAGATTGATGACAAGCCAAGACTGATGAGGTTCCCGAGGTAAGATATTATGTCCAGAAAAATGCTCGGACGCACACTGCTGCTATTGTTAATGAATGGTTCAACAGGCATAGCGATATAGTGGTGATGACCCTGGCCGGCGAGATCTACAGATTTAAACCCGATAGAATGATTATGGGGTTTAGTGGTACAGCGATGGGAAAAGAGAAATGAAAGGACCAAAGAGGCTTTAGAAAACCACTGCCGAATTATTTGGGAAGACACTAGAGGCACGGATCTATGCTCTCGTCCAGTGTGTTCCATGAGAAATGGGTTACAATGTGTGATTGAAGCTAATAAATGGTGGTTATACCCATTATAAAAATTTAATGTCATCAAACTTATTCGTAGTTTTCATTCACTTTTGCTTGTTATTTTATAGTTGTTATTTTATATTTGTTCTAATACATTTTGTAACATTGCATTGATGGGATAGAAAAAAAACAAGCAAAACCTTATTCGGAAGCGAAAGTCATCTTTCTTTGAATGTTAGCAGCAGCACTGTTTCTTGCACTGGTCGGCATAATGGACTCTTGCAGTACCTACTAGTGCAAGCCCTACGGAAACCGACACTATAGTGAAGAACCTTTTCATTCCTTGACATCCGTGTCAGAAATAATAACAACAAATATACATAGTACTTACTATGCTACGTTTCGTTTGACAACCTAATTTTTTTAAGTATCAGTGGATAAAAGATAAGTCATTATTTATTATCATTTAGATTTATCGCAACCCAAAAATGAAATTTACATTATTAAGCATCTTTATTTATAATAATTACTAGCTTTTGCCCGCGACTTCGTCTGCGTTTGATTTTGTTTTTTTGATGTGGCATTCGATTTAGTTGTAGTTCAAAAAAAATTAAAGTATTCAGTATCGCTAAGCCTTATGAGGGGTTATCTGCTGTCCGCTGAGGAGTTCTGTCCTCTATCTCCAACCACATCCAGATCTACACAAAGTTTGGGCAAAATTAAACACATATTATAACCTCCTTTCCGCCTTTGCGCATCTTATATATCTATATATATAAAAGAAAGTCGTGTTAGTTACTTCACTTATAACTCAAGAACGGCTGAACCGATTTAGCTGAAAATTGGCAGGGAGGTAGTTTAGAGCCAGGAGAAGGACATAGGATACTTTTTATCCCGTTCGACATCATTCCCGTGTGACTTGACATGTAACGTCAGTCACTATAAAACGTGGTATAACAAAAAAGAATCAGACTTGGAATAACAAAATTGACGTATAATGACAGCTATGTAATGACGTATGGATGACTATTTGATATTTGTAAGAAATCAATAATATAACTATTTCTATTAAATAAATAATTAACATTATTGCCCAATTGCCCATTCGTATAAACAGTGAAGTGAACTATAAAACTCGGTATGGTTAAAAATTTAAGTTTTTAGGTGAAGTGAAGTTTAATTAATAATGCCGCGACCAAGACGATCGAATCTTTCCCGACAAAGCCGTGATGCAAGAAGAATACGAAATACTGCAAATGAAAGGACTGAAGAAGAACAAGAAATTGCACGTGAACAGCGCCGCGATAGTATGGCTCGACTTCGTGCTTCTCAATCACGAGAGCAAAGTGAAGCAGCCCGTGAAACAGCTCGGTTGGCAATGCAGAATCGTCGAGCGAACAACAGAGGTCAACAAATAGATAATTTGCGACGCAGAACAAGATATTTATCAAGTGCTGATTTGAATCGAGCAGCGTTTCAATACGATTGCAGCAATGATTACAGCTTGCATCCTAGCGTTTGCATTGGGCAAATGGACGTAGTTTGCGAGTATTGTGGTGCATTAAAGTTTTCCGGAGAAACGCCTGGATTATGCTGCCTTAATGGTAAAGTGAAATTGCCATTTACATACCTCCATTATGGTTAAAAAAATTACCACTATTTGCATTATAATATATTACTATAATTATTGATATGCAACATATATAGGCAAGGGTAAACCTGATTGTTATCATGGCGATACAGGCCGTGACGACGCATCGCCACGCTATATGATAGAATATATGTAGGTAGTATACGTTGTTTTTAGGTTGTCACGATTTAAACTATTTTTTTTTTTTTGAAATAAATTGTATTTAATTAAAATTGATATTTATATAATAAATTGTCATTATTTTATGGAACAAATGTATATTATGTATAACTGTGTCAGTGAGCTAAATAACTGTGACAAACAGACAAGTGTAAATAAACAATTTCAACCAAATTTTTTTATCGACTTGTCGACTAAGACGGCACTACAGTACGCACACAACGGCACTTCCCTAACCTGACACAATCAACGTCAACGGAACGAAACGAATAAGGTAGCTGCCGAACCGTTTAGAGTCATTCCAAGCTAACAACTCGTAGCGTTCGGACACCTCTAAGCAAAGTAAAATATTGAAGTTCAAAACATTATTAGTGCTTTCGACAAAAAAATTTAAAGCCCTTATTAAATATTGTATGAACATTTACTTAAAAATCAAAAAAATTAACTGAATGCGAAATACGTGTACTGTGTTGAATGGATTGAAAGTTACAGAGCAGGTAAAGTTTAGTTTCTTGATAATACTTATTTGAAGAGCCTTTTCTTTAGGATTATGTTATGTAGTTTATTTATCTACACAATAATTGAATTTATTTTCACTTTTTGTAAAGTTTTATTGGGTGCATAATAAAGCATCTAATACTTAATTATTGGGACATAAATTTTTCAACCTCTGTAAAATCCTTGAGAAATCCTTTGAGGTTTTGAGTTTTTAAAGCCATTTTTAAAACTAATTAATATTTCCCAAATTTAAATTAAAATCTGGTAAAAATAATTGTAATTGTCTAATTAAAATTGGCCTGTCCTAGGCCCATTAACTTCAAACATAGGACCAATCAATTGAAGCAGCAAAGCAAGGTTTCACGATTCATAATCCTCATGGACATTTGATCCAATGGATTGACTCGTTATTTTGAGCATGTTCAATGGGTTTAATACCCTATGCTTCCTAGTCCTATGTCTAAAACTCCAAGATTTAGTCTGAAGATATACTCAATTGATTCCGCCTTGTGGGGAAAATATGTTGTGGCTTTTTGTAAAGCTATCCCTACATAATTTTATTTCAATTTCATGTGGGTTTCTCTCAAAACTTTCATCCTTCGTATAATTTTAATTAAGTCTTGTTACTTTTTTTATTTCTTTCTTTTTTGTTCTTACTTGGGCAAGAAAAAATACTAATACCCATTGTAAGCACCATCAAATAAAAATAAAAATAATGTTTGCAAGAAAAATGTTTTTCCAGTCGTTAAAAAACAATCAAGCATATAATAGATTATATGAAGCATTTTAATGCAAATTTAATTCTTACTTTAATTATTAGCATAATTCTTACTTTCATTTATATCATGATTAACAGTTTAATTACATCCCACTACTGGGAACAGGTTTCCTCTCTTATGGAAGAGTAGGTGTTCTGTAGACTCACCACACCGCTATAATGTTGGTTTGTGGGCTTTTAACTATTATTATAACATGATAGTCTTTTGCTGTTGATTGGGCTTAATATGGTCTCCAAACACTTTGGACATAACCAATTTCTTAACTCTGAGCAAGTAGCCAACTGAGAATTTTTAATCCTCAATACTAAATAATTCTTGGCCCAACCTGACAATTGAAACTGGGATACTGCAATCTGTAGTTCAACACGTTAAAATCTTAACAAACAGTTTGTTGAAAACAATTAAGTTTCTTAGGTATTAAAACACATCCCTTAATGTGCCTTACCCACAGTTTGTTTAGCTGTTGCGGTAACTTGGGCTGTTCTATAAATAACCTCATTTGTAATATGAATACATAGACACTTAGAGCATAAATCTATAAAAGCCTCAGAGTGACTATTGAGAGCCATAAGTTATCACTAGCAATGCAAATCGAAAGAAAACTTAAAATAGATACCTTAAAAATAGAACTAGCCTTAAATTTTGTATTAACAATTTACTACTTACATATTAACAATAATCAAACATGTAGGTACTTATCTACTATTGTAGATACAAGTATATTAAAGTTTTGATAACACTTGCTATTAATTTGGATCTTATTACATCAGACTAAGGTTCATAACAAAATAGATTAAAGAAGCAAAAACAGTTTGAATAATACAAAGATATTCTTGAAAAAACTACACCAATCTTGCTAGCCTGTTATCTCAGAGTTAAGGTTCTCATTGCCTGGCACAAGTTCCTTGACCTATAGGAGAGAGGGAATCAATCACCAAACTGTTCCAATGCGGGTTGGCGGGCTATAAATAAATTTATAATGACGTAAACTATTGGTTTCAGATACAAATACATTCGAATCATGAATAAAATGGACTGTTCCGAAAATAACGCAAAAGTATCAGATGCCGGTTACTCCAACAGCTGCACTAACAGCCAATCTAGACGAAGGTAAGATTTTAGCATTAGATAAGAATTAAGCTAATGAGTCATCGCCAAGTCATCACAACGAATGCGTCGTGCTTCATCACTGCGAAAAATTTTTGGCCGTCATTTTGACGTTTCACTTCTGTGGAAAAAAGAAAAAAAAAAGGTCGACTTTTAACTACTTAAATAAAGGTCAATCCACAAAGGACGGAACTACACTAGCGGAACTAGATTGTTTGGCACAACACTGTGTCAATTTACCACTACACCGATTATATGGCACTCACTTTTAAAACTTGCGTACAAGCGAAACTTTTTATAAGTGGTTTTCTTCGCTGTCTTCACTTATGGCTATAAAACGGATTGATTACCAAATTCAAAGTCGCTCAGGGATCTATGAAGAGCTTAGAAGCGCTTATAGCTTAATGGTTGTGACATCGGCTTCACATGAGGGGGCACCGAGTTCGAAACCACCTCTAACTTTTCGTAGTTATTCTGAGAGAAGGGCACGGGTGCACCCTTTACCCTATGGGCTGATAAAGGTAAGCTATTGACAGCTGACGGATAAAATTCGAAATTAAAAGATCTGCAGGAGAACTCAAACAAGCTTAAATGGCAATGGGCACTGAGCAGGCCATGCTTATTATAGGTTTGAAGGCAGTTTAAGCGAAAGTCCTACTGGTTAGAACGTGGATAGTAGGCAATGCGAGTTGGACGAGCGATCGAGCGAGTTGGTTCGTTGGTTTGGAGTCCGTTCGTATCGTGTAATTATGGTGGCGCTTCCTAGGAAAGCTCTAAATAGAGGATTTAGCAGGAAACGTGCTCAGGCTCATGATAGATCATGATAGCCTGCCGACCGAGGATAGATAGAAATAGGAAATTCATTTTGCGTTATATTCATGCGGTTAAGCTATTATATCTATTACTTGCTGTTGCCCGCGACTTCGTTCGTGCACGTTTTCGTTTTCCTGTAGAAAAAGTATATTTAGCTTTGTATCTTGTAAAAGCAATCGGTTGTACTTTTGAATAGAACTTTTTCTATGAAGTATCTCTCCAATAAGATCTTTTTTGTTTAGGTGGTTCTTTAATTTTCTAAAGCCGCGATAACTTCTTAATTAAATGTGAGTGAATTATAAAGTATTATACTGCCATATACCTTTGATGGTTAAACTATTTATTCGGATAAGAATTATTAACGACAGAACACACTTTGTTTCTACCGGATCTAATAAAATCTTAGGACACAGAAGCTGCTATTGCCACTTAACTGTAATATTTGGATATATTGTCCCGTGGACGTTATGTATCAATAATAGTCAGCGCACGCCAAGTAGTGAATTTTATAGGCAAAATTTTGCAACTTTGGGTTACATCATTGTAATTTTCTTTGGAACCTCAAATTTTTTGAAAATAATTTATAGCTAATATTACTACTTGATATTAAAGCTTTCTTTTTGTAAAGGAATGGTTAAATTCGGTAAAAAACAAATAAACAAACATAGATTTATTATTAGACGGTGATTGCCTAGTTGTCGGGGCATAGACCTGTTTTTCGTGGGGAGAGTTCGATACTCGCGGGTCAAGTCGTCGGTAAAAAGTAGTTTAATTCAATAAAAATTTTCATTAATTGAAAATATTAACTCTCGTGCAAGTAAAAAAGCGGCGATAGCCTAATGGTTAGAGCGTCTGTTTTGGCGGACCGAGTTTTTTTCCATGCACGCACCTCTAACTATCGTTATGTGCGTTTAAATCTATGCAATTGAATATCAAAATGCCTGAGAGTGCACCATAGTGTTCTTTAAGGCACGTGCCGTCTACTTGGCCAGCGTGTTATTTATATACTTATGAGGTAATTCTCAACTTTCCTTGGGCATGTTTTCATTAGTAGAACTGCGACCTTTCGGTTTGAATGGGTAAATGATGACATTTTAAATCGCAAAGGTGGGACCATTATCTCACCCCTTCATCGTTATTCAATCACTTATCCACCTTGCAACGTTACTCCCTCCCAATTAACGCATATAGATAATTGTCACTCGATTTGATTGATTTTCGCGCACCCTATTCTAAATGTTATACACAAATAGAACTATTGAGGCACACTAGCAGAAAATAAACACGTGATTGCAAACTCTGCACGCACACTGACTCAGCTTGGAACGAGAAAGTGTAGTTGGATGAATTGATAGGACATTTATCGGTATTAATTATTGAGGTAATTCATTTTACATATTGACAGAAAGAGTTTTGCGTGCGTGTGTGTGCGTATTTCGTGAACTCGTAATAATCTCGTAATAATGATGATGATAGGGAAAACTGGAGGCGGAGGTCACGAGTTTATTACATTTGAATAGTACCGGAAGGTAATGGAACCTTTATAATCCTATGTAGGTTGTTCAAAAAACAGTTTGAAGCCTGTTTGTCCGTCCGTCCGTTGTTTTGAAAACTTTCGTGGTGCAGCGTTGAGTGCTGTGGGTTTATAGGCGGAGGTCCCGGGTTCGATCCCTGGCAGGGGAAATTCGGGAATTTATAAGTACTGAACTTTTCGGAACAGGTTAGTCCGCTACCATCTTAGACTTCATCATCACGGAAAAGAATGCCCATACACGTATTTCTCTGAAATTACTTGAGGTACAGTGTTGAAACATATTTCCTGAATAATAGAGTCAAAAGTCTCCTTTTTGCTATGAAACTTCTAGTTAAACTCAATATAAAGAAATAGGCCATCATAGAGTTTTTTCCCGATCATGATAGTAAAAACTTAACTCCTTAAGATCCTGCAATCTTAAGAACTTCAATACTTTTAGATCTTTGCAAATATGAAAACAATAATCGCTTTAAAATCGCTCTATACTTTTACTTTAGCTAAGCTAAATTTCCACATGATGGATGATACTCTACTAATTTCCACTTCGTTCTGTAACGCGTTACGGTGCCAGTCTGTCTGGCTTCCTTTTCTCGAACGCATACGGCGCTGCGAGAAAGGGGGAGGAGTAGGGGGGGAGTAGGAAGGCTAATGAACATATTCAAGAATAGTAACTAAGAATAAAATATATTAAATAACCTTTCCTTACAATATTATATTAATGCCCGTTTTCACTAACGTCGATTATTGCAATGCTTTAGAAAGTAACGTCTAGTCTAAGAAGATTCCTAGCTTCGTTGCTTTTCACCAATCAATTTTCACTAACAAAACTTCGGTAAGCTATGTGTCGTTTATATTGTCTATGAATCCTTGCCACAAGTTGTCAAATTTGATGTATGACTTTGACATTTGTTTCTTTTGTCTTTGTTTTGACGTTGAACAAGCCATCTTGCATTTTATTTTTCGTAATGCTTGTACTTAAAGCACGCGAGCGGCCCGTTCACACACTCGTATTATGTCCTATGATAATAAGATTATACCTTAAATTTGGGACCCGAAACACCTAGCCCTATATATAACAAAAAAAATAGCCCCGAGAGGTGCCTTTTGCGAGTATGAAGTGAAAACAGATTTAAATTAAAAGAAAAAGTTTTTTTTTTTCTATCACTTTACGAGTTCCCTAAACTTTACGACCCGTCGAATCGGTGTCGTAACTTTAGAAGTCGCCTAACGTCGTTAGTAACATAAGAGTTGGTGAAACGTTTTTTTTCTCTAGGAAATCACTAGGCGTCGAAAACGTTTTCTTAGTTTAGTTAATACAACCGCCGTTAAACATTAAATGACACCGAATCTAAGGAATTAGTATTGCATTTTATTTATTCTTTAATTCTAATGTTCTTAAATTCGCAAATGTCCTTGTTGGTTTGATAAAGATTACGTGAAGTACCTAAGTAAAAGCCCAAAGACTGGAATTGTTCATAAATGCAATGATTGAAAATAATTATATCAATTATTAATTATCTATCTATACTTATACCTAATAAAACAGCTGTAACGGGTCAAACACTGTACATTGTAGATATTTAAAAAAAAATTTTTTTGGTAAACACTATAACCGATATCTACTATATACCGAAAGCAAAACTGATATTTTTTTCATCGTGTCTTTCTGTCTGTATCTGGACCGCGCATCACGCTGGAACTACTGAATGAATTAAAATGGAACTTTTCACGATATGAGTTCATACTACGACGTTGGCAAAAGATACTTTTTATCCCGTAATTCAGCTCAGTTTCGTTGGGAGAGGGGATGTAAGGGCATGACGATTTACAATCATAACTCCGTCAAATGATTTAATAAAATTTTAATAATTATTTTCGTACTGGATTGGTCATAGTATCACCCCTATTGTCACATCTATGAGGAGTTTTAGGCCTAGGACTGAATAAAAAATGTTAGAAATCGTCTTGGTTTCTTTTTCTTAACTTTGAGCATACAAATCAACTAACTATGCGATTTCGATTCTTCCTTTAACGATTAGGTACTTTTCTTTGTTAGTGATATGAGCTAAGACTGATTGATATCAAATTGTGGTTCAAATTTCCAAAGACTGGTACCCATCCATTTAATTACTTGGATCAATGTTGCCACACATTATTTGCAGTCATTTGTTATATAGGGTGAAAAAGTATTACAATTAAGGCAAAAAGGTTCGCGGGCCAGTCATTTCCGTTTGGCAATTTTTACGTTATTGGAGGTTTCAAATAGTGGGTGGTTAAAGCTCCAAGAGCAAAAACAAGTATATTATTCGCCCACACCTCAGTCGTTTGATTAGATAATATGTTGAAATACTATCTGTACTTAATATTGTAGGTTTGTATAGTTGGCAGTACAGATTGAAAAAACTTTACGTTTAGCATTTGATTTATTGAGGTACGTATAGTCTATGTAGCATGTACGCTGTGCCCCGTAATTAACGCGGACGAAGCCGCAGGGCACATCTAGTATATTTATTTAAATTAGTTTTATATTTATTGATAACACGTCGACCGCACGTTTTCGGCGCTTGACAATTTCTTTGGTCACGTTTACTGCCAGTTCATAACCAATCAGTAGCATATAAAAGTCCACGGCTGTAATAAAGGCAGATAATTTGTATTTGGATGTTTCCAATATTTGTTATCTGTATCCCTTTATTGTGTGCAATAAACAATTTATTTATCTACCTATTTTAAATATAATCTTCTACATTATTCTAGGCAAAATCTCTCATTTTGTACCCTAATAATTGAGAGGGGTGCATAAAAAATTATTGCTGCGCTAGCTTTTCCAGTCCGCCATATTGTATTTAGAATAATGACACTTCGCTACCTTGCATTGCCATTTTCTAGTTTCATGCCCTAGTTAAACCCTACTACACCAATTTAGAGGTTTGATTTGCATAACATTACTTTTACTATTTTAAGCTCACTATTGCATAATACGTTAAATAATTAATAATTATTTGTATAATAATAAATTCAACATCTTGTTCCGATTACATAATATTAAAAAGAAAGGTACAGTTAAATTAAAGAAAACTAAACAGGTAAGAAGCCTTTATGACGCAAAAAAGAAGTGCTTTCTGAGCGGAACAAAAACTTAGGTACAACGTGACACTGAAAGGGTAAATGGGGTAGGTACGCCTGGGGCATAAACGTGAGCGCTACTTCGGCATCTTTATTAAAAAGAAAGTTAAAATCAAATAAAACTAGAGAATCCATACATATCTTCTTATTTATACCGTAGTATAGTCATAGGTGTAGATTCAAATAAATGTTCTGTCATCACCTTTGTATTATGAGGATTTTAACACCTATCGTTATAAATGTTATCTTAAAATAAAACCGGGACTTAATTAGGATAGGTAATCGCTTAACCTCAAGTAAACAACCTACTAGTTAGCCCTCGATTTTCTAGTCATCCGTATCATAGATCGGTGGAGGTTCGATACGGATCACCTAAGAACGTGCTATTTTGGAAAATATCTATCGTAAATCTCGTAGTTTTGTCGACCCCCTAGCACAGCGGTGAGCGATTTGGACTGAGAGGTCCCGAGTTCAATCATCCGGGCCTGATTTGGTCCCAGTGAAAATTGTAATTTCATTTATTTCAAGTAGGCCCAGTTTATAAGCATTCTGAAACGTCAAATCAGTCTGTTTGAAGTGACTCTAGAACTGATTCGGAAGGCAGAATTTCACCGAGAAGAGCCGGCAAGAAACTCAGCATTGCTCTTTTTCAAAATCCTTCACAAGTTATATTGGGCGATACTTGTTGACAAATTGACTTGCAGTTTGGAGTCCCCCTTTGTGTGTTCTATCGACTCTATAACGGAGTGTTCCGAAGAGTTGTTTGCGTTGATACCTCCTTCCCTGTTCTCTGACCGCACCTCACGTCGTAGAAATAAATTCCACCCTCATCATCTGGATGCCTGGTATTCTTCTACTGTTCGAAATACTAGATCATTTCTACCGCGCACTTGCAAACTATGGAAGAATCTCCCATCTGATGTGTTTCCTCAAAAATACAATCTAGGGTTATTCAAGGGGCGGATAGACAAATTCCTTAAAAGCCGGCAACGCATCGGTGGCTCCTCTGGTGCTGCAGATGTTTATGGGCGGCGGTGATCACTTACCATCAGGTGACCCACTTGCTCGTTTGCCCGCTATTAATATTAAAAAAAAGAAACGATTGGGTTTAGCAGCCAGTTTAACTGAATTCTCACTTTTTATATAAATTTCTTCCTATATTAAAACACAAGTCCGCTAATACGTATAAGTCCGGCATGGTGGGTTTGTTTTCGTAGACACGGGGACATGAATTGGCTGTCGGCAAAAAAAACTTATTAACTTCTTTCCAGTCACAGCTCCAAATCTACTCATTCCGAGAGCAACTCTAGTGGAAGCAGTGGATATGGCGGAAAACCGTCCTCATCTGGATACAGGTTCGAAAATATTATAATTTACATTATCGAATTGCTTCAATTTTTTTCGTCTGAATTATCCATGTTAGATGTTTTTTTTTTTTGCAATGGTCTCCGTCATCTAGACCCATTTCGGTAAATGACAATTTTCTTTATGAGACTTTTCTGTCTTTTTATCAATGAATAATTTTTAGAAAATTCTTAATAATGAATATTTATAACGATGATGATGTCGAAATATTCGGGGTCTAGGAAGTTCTTAATTTAATTATATTACCCAGTAACGCATAAAACAATGATATTAGCCATAAGCTTATGCTGACATTTAGACTTCAATGCAAAATTGAATTGAACTCTGACAAATTTATTGAGAGAATCCGTTTAAGGTTATGTTGCCGTGTTTTAATCCTTCCATATATTAATTTAGCAGCAACAACCAAAGTCAAATAGCAGAGAAAAGAAACAAGGAAAAAGAATTAAAGAAGAAAAGGCCCATGCAATTTATTCAATCCGATTTAAAAGCTAATATGGCTAAAAAAGCAATTCAAAAAATTCCTTTACTCACCCCGGTTTTTGAATTTTCTAAGGCAGAAATCGGTAAGTTCTTTTTTTTATACTTTATCGTTATAATATATAACAATAATATTTTTTTTTATAACTAACATTTAAAATTCATTCATCCCATGAAAAATTTCACATCACAGGCGTGTTTGAAAAACTCGAAGCCTTTTTTTTTTTAAATATACTGTTTTTGCTACACAGTTAGTTTGGAGACAGTCAGGTTGATAGTTAAATCCATAAAATCGGTTATCGGAATTCATATTAATTGTCTCACTGACTGCTTAAAACATATCGTTTAGTACGTTTAAATACAAAGTGTTAACTATTAAATTATTTAAAGTGTTCTTTAAGACTAGAGGTCTTAAAGAACACTTAGTAAAACTCCGAGAACATATTTTAAGTCAGCCACGTATTCTCTTCAAAAAAGAAGTGTGGGTAATTTATTATTTTGATTATAGTTCATTGAACGTAAGCAAACAACTGTTTTCAGGTTTCCCGAGCCAAGCATAATATCCTCTATAGTTAAAAATTTAATATAATAATCATTTGTGATTTTTGGTACGCTGCAAGAAATTTTCTTCATTGGCTACGGAACCCTTAATGCTTGTTCTTTTGTCATATAAATTACGTTTCATTTCAAGTAGCTATTCATTATTTTCAATCAATCAATAATTAATGTATTAGACATTAAATTCATTGTTGTTTAATACTAACCCAAAGATATCTCTAATAATAAAACAATATTAAATCAATTATTATTATTACAGAAGTCCAAGGGCCTGCTTATTAGAATTATCGAATTATCCTTATTATAAACCGTTTATAATACTGTCTCCCTATAGACGTCTTCAGTAAAACCTACTCGTACGTTAAGGTAACGTAACCTAAGATTTTTAGAAGCGTTTAAATATCGTGGGTACGTAATAGAAAAATAAGTCACTTTGCTGGGAGAATGTTTTTTTTCAGCTAGTTAATATCTAACCATTGATGTATTTTTATCTTACGTGTATAATTTTGTCGTGCAGTTGCTAAAATGCCAAACCATGGATTAGCTTTGAAGGAGAATAAGCCTGAGAAGATGGACATATCTGACAGAAGCAGCGGAAAGGACGAGGTAAAGCCTGCTGAACTGCTAATAGTTTATCGTTTAACTTGTCATCCGTATTGTCTGTGAATTACTATAATTATTTCTCTTTTACTGTTTCAGCTCTCTTGTCCCAACTCACCGGTTGGCACCATACAGTATGTCTCCAGCTTACCAAACCAAAATAATGTGAGTATAAGTTAACAATATAAACATTCCTAACATAACTAGTATAAAGTGCTTTTTGTTAGAGACAAAAATTGAGTTAAAGTCAATATTTTAAAATTAATAAAATCATTCATTCGTAATGCCAATCTCTTCTTAATTTATATTATGACAGTTATTTCATCGTTTTTTATTTAAAAACTACTTAGCACTAAATCATATTGAGCACATTTTTAACACAACTAAAAATATAGAGTATGTAAAATTCGTCAAGAGTTTTCTCAACCTCAATCGAAATCGAGACTGTCAGATTTCAAGACACTAAAAAGGTTCCACCACTATTATAATAGGCTAGGTCTAGTTAACGTTTTGAAATATGTATTGTACATTCGGTTAGGCCAAGAAAGCCTCATTAATGTAATTGAGTTAATTGTCTGAACATTTTCTTGCGAACTCACAAAAGAAATTCACGAAGACTTTAGTTCTCATTGTTTAAAAACTTTTCACGTTTGAACTAATGGAAAGCATTGAACACTTTTAATTAAAATGCGAAAATGTTTGACACATAGAAATGTTTTGTTCTCGTTATGAAGCCCTTAACCACTTAAGTTTACCTTAACAGAAAACTTATAAAGTGTGTGTTGTAAAGTTATTCAATTTTGTTTAAGGCAATACAATACCCTGTTGTTTGGATACGAAAGACTTTTGCAAGTACTCAAACAAAACAAAAGAAAACAAAACTACAAAACATTAATTAATTGTTACTCACAAATGACTTTTGACGATTAAATTTCTGAGTATAAAATTATTGTTCATTTTGGCAACAAAGGCGCGTTTTTTGTTTGGATTTTTCCATCACTTATTGCAAGCGGTATAAGGCTACTTGGTAGAGTTGCTCTGTATAGGTGGAAGATTTCGCTGACTAAATGGCAGGCCTTCTACTTAGTTCGTCAATTACAATTAAGTAGAAGTAAAAAAAAAAACCAGTGTTATTATCTATTGGTTATTTCGCAGGAAGGGTTCTCTTGTGTGATATCGTTGCAAGACGGAGTAGTGATGTATACTACGCCCTCCATTACCGCGTCACTTGGTTATCCTAAAGATCTATGGATGGAGCGGTCATTTATAGATTTTGTGCATCAAAGGGTAAGGACATTATAATTTTTAATGCATTCCCTCGAAACTTGAAATCTTCTAATCCACTAGAGTTTCTATAAAAAAAAATATGGCATATTATGCCGTCATGCCAATCCATTATGGCGGATATCCATACTAATATTATGCTTGTGAAATTGTTTCTGTTTGTTTCTTTGTTTGTTACCTATGAACAGCTAAACCGTTGAATCGATTTTCATGAAATTTGACACACACGTAGTTTGCATCTTTAGTACAGTGATTTCATTATAACATTTATATTGGCTGTAATATAAAAAGCGTTAACCATCTGATTTGTGAGATGGTGGAGCTAAGGCTAAAAATTCAGTATGTAACTATTTTAAGTTAAATGTATAGCATCATTTGCATCTGAAGCCGTTTCATCATATAGATTGATTAGCGTTTTTTATTATATTTGGTCGGAGTAATACTAATAATCTATTAGCGTGAGCAACATTAATTAATCTGTTTGACAGATTTTATTAAAATTTACTTTCATGATATTGAACTATAGAAAGAGTAAAGGTGAAATAGAGAAGTTAGTAATACAAAGTGAATTCACAAAACCGTTTTATTTTACAAAAAATTGAATGAAATTATAATTTATTTTCATATTTACAGGATCGCAAAACCTTTGCATCCCAAATCACTAGCGGGCTTTTAGCTCCGAAATCAACTAGCGGTGAACAACCTCAAGGTAATTTCGATTGATTTAATGATCCATGCTTCCAATAGATTTAATTTGAAAATTTGTCGTTTGTATTAGCTTCAATACATCACATTCTCAAACATGACTTCATACAACCAAACTTATCCGCTACAATTTTATAATTGAGATAGTGAAAAAGTTAATAGCTTCAAGATACAAATTTTACAGGGTTCTTTCATACAAACGTGTAATTAATTCTAAATGTTATAACTAAGTATAAAAATAATGTTTCCTTTAAAGTGAACTGTCTTCTTGCTGATTCTAGTACTAGTATCAATAATTTCAATTAATAAGTACCTCAATAAGATAAACCGCCATATTTTATTGCCGGCTGTTTCATGTAAAATTATCTTATTTAAAAACATTTAAAAGACAAATTTACAAAATGTATTAAGCTTCTGTGAGAATTATGTGCACTATGTTTCATACATAGCAAAAGTTGTATTTCATTATTTGAGATGAAATTGAAAATTTAATGTTAATAATTTTTGTTTTATAATGCATTTAAAGTAATCATCAACACATAACCTAACTTTTGGGATAGTTAAAATTTGTGTCGCAACTTCAATAAGAGCTTGTCCACAGTTCCTCTCGGGGAAACCGTATCAACGATGGTCTGTCGTTTAAGACGATATAACGGACTAAATAAAAGTTTTACCATCAAGGAAAAGATAATATCATACTCGCCGTTCCAGTTAAGTTTCTCGTTCAAGAGCATGACGGAAGAGGATAAAGAAGTTATGTACTTGGTGATTAATGCTAAACCATTTTTCTCTGCCTTCAGGAGTAAGTTTATATAATAACTAATATAATAATCTCTATATATAATAGTTCTATATAATAGCTAACTCTTTTGGTTTGTAAAACACAAAGATATTTTCCCACTTATCACTTGCGAAGTACGCATCGTCGATTTTCTGCTCTAAAGAACTTTGAAGGTCTTTAATAAAATAATTACCTTAATTTCAGCGCCCAACGAAGTAGTGACCGACCCATTACCATTTGTCATAAGACACACGCCAAATGGAAAGATAAATTTTATTGATGTTCAATCTGTGCCATATCTCGGATACCTGCCGCAGGATATCATGGAAGAAGACGCGTTACAGCTCTATTATCCCAATGATCTTTTATATTTGCGCGAAATGTATGAAACTGTTGTGAAGGAGGGTACTGTTGGGCGCTCCAAACCTTACAGGTGAGATTCCAATAACACACTAAATTGCGTGCAGGCGTGTTGTAAACAACCGCCTTATATTAGAGGCTTGACGTGTTTTTAAGCTACTCTGTAAGCAAAAGCTACAAAAGACTGAGCGCTACGCATTTTCAGCTAACTTAATGAGTGCATTACTATCTTGCGATTGGGTATAGTTGTGAAATTGCTTATTTGTTGTTTTGGGCGAATGTTTCTTTTATTTTTTTAGCAGTGTGTTTTGCTAAATCGACTATACATTTTATGTGCGAATATCAATTTACCGACATTATGTCAACAATAGCCAAGTGTTTTGCTACTTGATGCCATTGATTTTAGAGAAAATATTTCTAGCGTATGGCAAGATAATATTTCTGCTTTTTTCACATTATCTTTGACTTTTAATTATAAATTATAATGGGATGTACCAATGTATAGTCAATGCAGCTGATAATATAACTATTGATATCAATGCTCAGTTATTCCAAGTAGCAATGTAGTATTGAGTAATTACAATACCACCCTCGCACCTATTGCAGCAGCGAAATGCATGAAACTTAAGCATTATTGTTTAATTAATGCTCAATTATTTTAACTATTACAGTATGAGTTGTTTTTTTTATTATACAGGATGATAGCACAAAATGGAGATTACTTGAAACTGGAGACAGAATGGACATCTTTTACTAATCCTTGGTCCAAAAAGATAGAGTTCGTGATTGGGAAACATTATGTCATCGAGGTAAATATGTTCATTGTACTTTATTTTATTATCCTATACAATATTGTACTTTTTTATTGTATTATATATTTTTTTTTTTCGTTATCAGGGTCCCAAGAATCCTGATGTATTCCAGACGCCGGATAATTCAAAAGCTAAACTATGTAATGAGGAAGCGGCAAAGGCTCAAGCTATAAGAGAGAGTATGATCAGAATTATGAATGAGGTAAGATATTTTTGTTGGTAGCTATTGAGGTCAAAGTTTAATATTACTGTCACTGTGCCTTTCTATACTTAATATTGTAATGAGGTAAAGTTTTGAGTATGTGTGTTTGTCGGGGGTAATCTGGATCTACTGAACCGGTTTTGAAAATTATTTTACCAATATAAAGCCACATTATTTGTTAGTGCTGTAGGATATATAATAACCTAAAAACTGAAAATAACTTTTCGTGGTATTTGCAAAGTTGTTCGGAAAAAAACGATCCAAAGAAAGCGCTTCTTACGGACGCTGCCTTAACGATGTAATATATTATTGAGTTCTATAGAGCTTGATAATGCCTACAAAAAAGTCAGCATATGTAGCTTTTATATTAAATAATGTTGGTGTGTGAAGTACCCGTGCTTAATTAACTTGACCATACAGGTACTTACTAAAACTGCTGAATTAGCGAAGCAACAGATGGCTAAGCGCTGCGAGGAATTAGCTATTTTTATGGAAAGTTTATTTGAGAAGAAGCCTAAAGCTGAAGAAGAACTCCGCGTAGATGTACACGAGCCAGACCACAGCTTTTATGTAAGTAGTTGATGGCCATTTGTATATATCGTTAGATCAATTCTGCGGAGTCGTAATTACTTTTCACAGCGCTCACACAAAAAAAAACACTTTTATAGTATCAAATAGGAAAACCTTTATTTTCAACATTATAGCCAAGTTTATCTTTCAATTTTAATGTAAAAGTTTTAATTTCACAGGACTCAGTGATGCTAGGTGGCGTTTCCCCGCATCATGACCACAATGACAGTATGACAAACAAAGATACACCGTTGACTTACAAGCAACTCAATTACAATGACAACTTACAAAGGTGAGTTAGTTTGAATCGCATCTACGTTTTTCTACAGCCGAAACAATACAAACAACAACGACAGCTAAATAGGCTGTTAAGTTAATCATCTATGGCCTGTAACAGTCCAGTCCAGTTCTCAAAGGACTAGAGGACTCTGTCGACGCTCTCTGATATTAGCTTAGTCGCCTCGTACGACCCGCTTTAAGAGGAGGGGTGGTGACAACTGTATTCTGAGTGACGTCACCACACGACACAATATACTTCTTCTTTTATTATAATAACTATCTTTACTATTTCTTAACATAATTAATTATAATAAATTACTAACTAATCTGGGAAACTACTAGGTCATCACCCTTTTTAATATTGTATATATAATATTTAGATATTATGTTAACGTATTATCATTATTTGTTTCCAGATTTTTTGAATGCCATGAAACATATACCGAAGAGGATAAGAAAGCTTTGTCTATGCGCGAGAACGCAATCATATTTGAGATGGAAGTGCCTGACGCGGAATTTGGGTATATATTTTTTTTTAATAATTTCAAAATCTTTTATAGAATAATCGGATAGGAACATTTTTGACATCTTTTTACTCGGGAGGTTCAGCTTAGTTACACACACCGATGTTCATTATTAGTCACACTATGTATTAGTTTCAGTTGCGTGCACTTCATATATGCCTAAAAGCAATGCCTACCCTGCAAAATTTATATAAAGCTTATGGGAGGTGGATTTTTCTTGTTTATGCCATATTCCTGATTTAGTCGCTACCTCTGTGCACACCACTGCTTATTTGGCTTTAACCCGGCACACGATTCACGCCATAATAGTATTGTTTGTGAATACGGGCGTAAATCCCTTGTCAATAAGAATTTCAAAAGCAGATTTTACTTTATGCCACTACAAACTTACAAAGTCAAATACTTCTATATTCCAAAAGGCCGTTAGATAACACTTTTGATGCGTACGTTACATAAATAGGCGTGTACGTACATGGTAGTGAGATGATGGCGATAACTACAATGGTAAACTTAAAACTAAAGCTACGTGGGTTGGTACGCCCTGCTCTAAGAAAAAGCCCAAAACAAACTTAGCCGATTGTTCTTTTTGTTATCACCATCTCACGCTGTTATTCAATACTATTTAAAAAGCAGCCTGGTTAGAGCAATAATTCAAACCTAAGCTTTTTGATCATTTAGGTAATCCTTTATACTATAATGACTTTCCTATATGCTTACGTTTAATACAAACTTTGTACTTTTTAAGAAACATCTCCAAGATGTCAACCGGTAATTAATTGTAATATTTTACTTTTTCCTTTTAACGAATTACTTATTTTTAAGCCTTAAAGTTAGTTCTTGTTTGTACTCTCAACTCAAAGTTATGATACAGACTACAATAGTAACGGGCTAATTTATTATGGGTGTGATACGTTATATTGAAGAATTCTACGCGTCATCGTACCGAAATGAGAATTGCGTGGTGGCACGTCTTTGTCGGTAGGGTGTTAACTAGCCACGGCCGAAGCATCCCACCAAAAATTATAGATTACTTTGTAATTTCAGTAAAAGCGCTTCGACGGTTGGAGAAATTGAGGACATGGCAACCAGTTCCGACTCGAGTGTTGTCGCACCGACCACTATCAGCAGTTCATGCGGATACCCGACCTTTAGACTCACGGAGTCTCTACTCAACAAGTGAGTAATAAGCCTTTTTTGGGTTCATCTTTATCAACTCACTATCTTTTTTTTAATAATGTGCAAACCGTTTGTTTTTCTGGGATACAAAGTAGCCCTTTCAGCTAACTTCGTGCCAAAAGTCAAGTTTACGGGTTGCTTAGCTAGGGCGTAAACGATGGACAAACAAACAAAACACTTTCGAATTTATAAGATTATCAACCCATACTAAAGTAGTAAGAAAAAACTCTAGTTATACAACTATAACAATAGCTTAATAACTAGGCTATATTATCTTTCCTTTTTTCTGTTATGAGGTAAAAAATCCGTATAAATATGGAGCGTCACGTAGCAACCAAAGCTTTTATCTGTGTGTATGTCACTGAACTCCTCCTAGACGGCTGCACCGATTTCGATGAAATTTTTTGTGTGAGTTCAAGGGGGTTCGAGGATGGTTTAGATTCATTATTTGGCCCACTGGAAAATGTTTCAAAAATATTTTTTTTCCGCGGTACGAAGTACGCCGGGTCAGTTAGTATAATATATAAATCTTCTCTCTTATAATAAATAAATATAGTACGGTACCCACATCACCATCTCGTCCCAAAGTAAGCGTAGCTTGTGTAATAAGATGACTGATGAATATTTTGATGACTTATATATATATATATATATATATATATATATATTTACTTGTGATATACAAATAAACTCCCAGACACTGAAAAAAAAATCATGTTTATCACAAAAACATTTTCCAGTCGTGGGAATCGAACCCATGGCCTTTGACTCAGATAGCAGGGTCGCTGCCCTCTGCGCCAGTCGGCCGTCAAAATTATATTTATCTAATATTTGTTACGTTGATGTAAAATTCAAATGAATCAAAATTCATTTATTTCAAGTAGGCCTAATATAAGCACTTTTGTAACGTCAAGTCTGTCTGTTTGTAGTGACTCTACCGCCGGTTTAGAAAACAGATTCTAACTCAGCAGTTTCTCTTTTAACAACAATTTACATTTTACATTTTAACAATTTACATTTTACATTTTAACATTTCATTTTCTTGTGAGAGATGAACGCGGAGCCGGATGCTTCCAAGCAACCTTGTCATTAAAAAATTCATTGATTGTTTAGTAACCTCGCTGTAATAAATGTGTTCTAACATATTCTTTAAACTTATGCATAAATACAATAAAAATAGTTAAAACATTTTTAGTATACAAAAAAACACTTGCAAACAACTGCTTTGTCAACAGGCATAACGTCGAAATGGAGAAAGAACTAGTGAAGACGCAGCACGAGGTTCGAGCGGGACTAAACAAGAACGAGAAGGAAAGGAGTGAAAGCAGACAGAAGATGAAGGAACATATCGCGCGGTGCAATGCTGCCTATGAACCAACCAACGCTGCCTTGACCGACGACAATGAGGTACATTCAACCCCTTCAAAACCCTTAGACCCGCCTAGCCTTGAACACTTTGGAGTATACGGCGAGGAATTCGCGGTGAAATGATACTGATTAGCGTCTGCTTATATATATATATATATATAAATATAAATATAAAGGAAAGTTCGTATATTATATATATATATATATACGAACTTTCCTTTTAAAATATCATATTCCAGACCTCGCTGCGCTATGGTATACTAATGCCCGTTTTCACTAAACCAAGCTAATTGCTTAAATCATAAGGCATCGCCTGAACCGAATGCCTATTTATTTTAGCGATGTCTATGGAATAAATAAGTTACACCAACTCTTAGGTGATAACTAGGAGGTAATGAAACCTAGGAATCCCCTTATATTAGGCGTAGTCGTAGACACGGGCATTGCTATATTTAATAACTATTTATTTTCTATAGGGTCACGGGGTAAAGCGTTCCAGGGACTCCGATGACGAGAACTCATATAAACGTGGAAAGAGTCGTCGGAAATCTTGCCACACCCATAGTGCTCCCCAGTCCCTTAACAACAACGGTAAGTAGAACCATAGATTGTTGTCGATTATGTCTATACTTAATAACCCACTTCCTCAGTGTGTTGTATACAATGGAGACGATAAGTAAGCGTGAATTAGACGGCAATTATTTTCTTACACTCGTTTAAATGCACATCTATCGTTTATTTGTACAGGTGTAAAAATAGTGTTTTAAAAGTACCAATTCTGTTCATAAGTCTCTAAACTATACAGCCCTTAAATTAGTGCTGTCCTTTTGCCTTTCGCATCGTTTCATGTTTCAATATAATGGTAGAACTTTTTGTGACAGAGCTCGTCTGGGGCGAACTACCGCTAAGCTTATTGCTGCCGATAAGAAGCATTGTGGCAATGCTGTATTTCGGTCAGCAGTTGCTGGTGTAATTACCACATGATGTTGGTAGTTGATGAGCTTAGAACATCAATTTTATTTTATTAAAAACCATTACTGTACAGTCCTTGTAACTCTTTTGATGCTGTCTGTCCACCTAATCGAGGTTTTAACAAACCTGTATCCCCTGGAAAAGGGAAGCAAGATTAGACTTTTCAATTTAGTTTAGAAATTTATGTGCATCGGATTTGGCACCACGGTGAAAGGATGAACTTTTTAAGACCCATTCTGTAAGTGTGACGTTACGGATATCGCTATACTTTACCGCTTAATGGGTTTGCGTACTTTGTGTTACCTCATTGCTTGCTTAAAAATCTTCATCTCAATCCACAATTTAAAATCACTGTGTATTAAATTAAAATCATTCTCCATCATTAACTTTTTTCATGTTCATTGACTTATTAATCATATTCATTGAATGTCCATTAAATGTTCATTAAATGTTCATTAAATGTCCATGAAATCACAGTCTTTCGTCTATTAACTTTCAGTACCTTCACATTGGGCACCTTATTCTGTCAACAACATTAACCCATATGTAGTCAATATGGGCATGCCAGCACAGATACCTGTAATTAACCCTATGGGTGCGCCTGGTGAGCAAAACCTTGAAAAAATTAATTTTCTATATCAACACCGACATACCCGCTAAAGGGACCCTACCGCAGCGTCGCACTTTCTTACTTAGCTGCGTTCAAGTGTGCGTTCTGCGAGCTACCAATCACAAGACTTGCTCTTACACGCGAGACTTTTTATTGGTCACACACTAGACGCAATCTTGACCTCCGTCAAGGACGCGGGTTAGACGCCGCTGTTTGGCCTTGCCTTTAAAATAACATTAGCAATTGGAATAAATTAATAGCATACGCCCCCTTTGGCGTAGTGGTGTGCATGTTTGTCTAATGCTCCTCCGCTCCTGACGCTGGACCTCCTGTCCAGCGTCCGCTTCCCGGGCTTGGTCAAAAATTCTTAGGTATTTTTTTTCTGTCAAGGAATTCTCACTAGCAGTCCCGAGTTAGGAAATTAACGTTCTGTGACCACCGTAGCTCGGAGAACACTTTAAGCGATTGGTCACGATTATTATTACTAACTTTTAAAATTAAACTCGCAGCCCTTGCGCAGCCATTTTGTTTGAAATAGCGCTTCTATACTGATCGTTTTTGGCTTTATCATCACTTACCAACTGAGACTGCAGTCATGTGTTAACTTGTAGCGGAAAAAAAATATGTCTAATCACAATAATTCATAAAAATATACATAAAGCACTCATGTCAAGGGTTTCAATGTTGCGGGTTTCAGTAAATATGCAAGGATGTAAATGTAAATGCTTTAGTGTGTGGTTTCCATTACATTGTAATAACTCATCCATGCATTTTCCATTGAAGAGCTTTCTCAAAACTAACTAACTAACTTACTTAACTCATTTTAAATAGTTTTAATATATTTTATTGATTATTTACATTTTTGGCTTATCGGCTATGTCAGTTCAACTTTTTAGCAGAATATAACTATAATGTGAAAGAAAAGGTCCTACATGCCTATAACCAAAGATTGTTTTTCAGGTCTCTTACCGGTAGACTATGCTCCACCAATGCCCTATCAAGTGCCTCCAAGATCTGATTTAGCTGCTCCTCATTATGATAGGCATTCAAGTGAGTATTTTTATATTACACTTATATTCCAATAATGTTGATTTTTCCCCATAGGCCATTGATTTTTATTTTACGGATAAAACTGTTTCGTTGCTGCATGTTGTTCAGTCGTACTTTAATAGAACTTTATATTATCTTTTATCTTTAAACGAGCAATTCTTGTATAAATGGAATCTCGGAATCGGCTCTAACGATTTTCATGAAATTTAGTATACAGGGGGTTTCGGGGGCGATAAATCGATCTAGCTAGGATTCATTTTTAGAAAATGTCATTTAAGTCCGGTCATAACCGATTTGGTGCAGACGAAGTTGCACGGGTCAGCTAGTGATAATTAAATCACCATCGTCATAAGTTTAGGACGTAGTCCACCGCGCTGGTCAAATGCGTTTTGGTAGACTTTACATGATAACACAATTATAATTATATTCGATGGATATATTTATGTAACATACAAATATACTTCATAAATTATAAGTATAAATACATTATGATTAGATAAATATGATCCAAGTCAAGATTTGTTTGATAACCATATCTTAACGTATGACTTGAACTAATGATGTGTTTAGTTATCGATTTTACATTCGACGTTTTTTAACAGTCCTGATGTAGACTCTAGTTTAAAATATAGATGCATAGGTAATAAGAATATACATAGTACTCATATCCAGCTGTCTCTAAATAAAGAGAAAATAGGCATCATCTATCCAAAAGCACCCAGCAACGTTTACTGTCTAGTGGGAGCCAAGCTTTATCAATAACATGTTAATTATGCTAATAATAAAATAATTGTAGTTATGCTACAAGTATGATGTCTTTGAAAGTATTCAATGAGGATTTACTCAGACTTTCACGGTTGGTTTTTCAAGGTTTCGATGTACCGGAACCCGGAACCCGGTTGACGTCATGTCAGCGGATTAATGGCTTAGAATGACAGGGATTTTATTGCTAATCGCAACATTTAATTGCTGGCTGACACTTAAATTTCTAGTAATAAATTTAATAACTATAATTGTAATGATCGCAAAGTGATAGTAACTAACGAACGAACCCAAATGATCTGTGTACACAGCTATAACAAAGCTAAACTATTTTCTGTTCGAATAGAGTTTTATGTCCGGAAAATGTGACAATATTGAGCCTTCTTCTTAATTATTATGAAGAGAATTTAATTTTAATATTTCCTTAAATATTATATGAGGTCTGTATAATATTTGAGGTCACGGAAACCTCTAGTATCAAGAACTTAGGATATTTTCCACACTTTAATCAATTTCTGAAGTCCTTTCATCCATAATACAATTTCTTGCAATAATGCAATAATACTTATAACCTACTTAGAATTTTAACTAATTAATTCATAACAATGTTGTTTTTTAAAATTAAAAATTCGATGCACTGGGAATTCCAAGTTTGTTTTTATGTTTCTCCAATTTAGTTTTGTATCAACAGCACGTTTGCTATACTGATGACAAGCGAGCAGCTTATAATATAATATTATCTTTAAGATTATATAAATATTACCCTGAAGAAAAAAATCAAGGGATAGAATAGAAGAAATAGAATTATTTTAAAAAGTTCTATGAGAGGTAAATTGCTAGTTTATTTTGCTACAAAATTTTCATCACGTAAATATTTGAAAAATTAAAATAAATAGTACTTTTATATAAACCTACTGTTTAAATGGGATTCCTATTTAATTATATTAAAATTATAAATTCACAAATAGTATTTTTATATTTTCGTAACAGAGTGTTAGTGATAGTTAAAATTTGTTGATTTTATATGTTAAAAACAATTAATTCTACATAGCACTTTTGCTCACTATTTATTTTAAAGATTTTGATTACTATATTCTGTGTTTACCAGCTTTTGTGATTAATAAATAACATGTAACAGAAAATTGCGTGCACACACATGCGTTTCTACTTTTCACTGAAGCTAATAGCTAGTTGATAGATTGTATTTTTTGACGAGAAATATTTACCAGCATTCAGTTAGTATGATATTTTAAATAACGTATAAAAAGATTTCTGCCCTTAATTTATTTTAAAAAGACAAGTTTTAGTATAAATTATAAACAAACTCTCCCGAAAGTAATGTTATATGGTCAAATTTTAACATTATCATAACAGTTTTCTTATTATCACTAGGATTTTGCTATGCATTTGCTGACTAGGCTAATATTTATTCGGTACGTCTTGAAAATTAGGCTAGCTAGTAACAAATGCATATACGTTATTTTCTTTACTGCTCATAAAACTCGACAATATCTTATTGTATTTTATTACAGCTAAAATGATTACTCTCAGTAACTAGAAATTCCTAACTTGGTAATTTATGTTTGCTCAAAATATTCCCGATCCAAGAAATCTTCAGATAGCCTCCACGAAGGATTTTGGATTTTGGGGGTCGTGATCCTAACTATAATTAGGGTTACATTGTAGCGCACTCACTTGCTTGGTTGTACAAACATCAAATTCATATGTAACATTTTCATACGTGTAAAGAATGCTCCCAGTGTACATATACCTACTGATGTTTTATATATTTGAAATCATTAAAGATGTTAATCTCGAGCCTAACTTGAAGGCAGCACATTGACTGCTTTTGACATTAGGGGTCAAGCAACATACGAGTATAGTCGGTTTTATGAAGGACTATGTATGTTCTGATACGTGTTTCGTCTTTACTTTTCCTACGTGCTTCGGAGCGGTCCATTGTACGAAATTAGTATCTGTTATTGATTTGAGAGATAATAACGTTTGTTTGCAAATTCTGTATTTTTATAATATATCATCATACTCAGCATACTCAACTTATACAAAATTGATGTCTATTTATCCTGCCGCGTAATGGCAAAATTTGGTACATTATATGATGTTCTCATTTTATTTTCTTTTACCTTGTATTTGCACAACATTGAGCTAATTGAATATGATGAATTAAGATCCTCTCAGATCCCTTGTATTAAGGGCAAAATGGGACAGATAATTGACAACTTTTATTTACCATCACATATACATAGCTAAGGCTAATAAATGATTATAATTTATTTGTTCATTTAAAGCTTAGTAACCTATGAGTTGTCAGGCTAAATGTGACCAACAGGCATCAACTATCTTGTGCTCGATGCTCCACACTTTTACAAAATAGCAGAAAATAAGTTTATGCGTCTATAAGACTAGTATTACTGCGGATTCTTTTTTAACTAACATCATTTCACTTTTGCAGATATGGCGCCCGTAAATCCGCAAATGCAGTACCACCATATGCCCCAACAAATGAACCCACATTGTTCTACTGGTGCTGTTCCGAATAGGTACATGCACAATAACATGCAACCTGCTTATCCAGTTCATGTACCAAATCCTCAAAGTGAGTATTTTTTTTATTTCGTATAGATTTTTATACCAGTCGTTTATATGGTTCAAATGTCATTTACAAAATGATTGCATAATACAACAGCACTTAGCGCTTTAAGCTGCGGTGGATCTTAGAGTCACACCCGTTATACTACTGGTTCAGCGCTGAAGTAATTTTTTTCTGATTTTATTCGAGACACGGGAGGGTGTTGAAAAGTTAACAGAATGCCCATTTATTTACTTTTTAATAATCAGAAATGTCCGTTAGATTTTTGTATTTGGAATAAAGATATTAAAATAATCTTAGAATTAAAGGATAAGTAAAATGTTTGTCGATTCATAGGAGAATTTGGGCGATATCTCTCAGACTCATAAGTAGAATGTTGTGGTGTGGGTCCCTTTGCAGCTAAAAACTATACAACTCTTGAACCTAGGACAGAGGAGCTTGTGTTATGTGAAGCGTTCATTTCATTAGTTCGATGACATGAAATAAAAGTGTTGGTTGGTTGTATCTCCATACGATATACGTCCCTAAAGCAGAAGCCAATCGTCCGTAATTAGGAACGCGGAATTGCGAATTAGAATTGCAGTTAATATCACAAACTTGCACCAAAAGACAAACCAACAAACCAGCAAGCAATCTTTTGCATTCTCAATATCGGATCAAAAAAAAGAAAGAAAAAAAGTTTATTTAGCCATTAATCCGACCACGATCAATTACGAGGTCATTAACAATACAACACGCAGGAATTTACATTACACAAACGGGCAAAGTGACAGGGAATCCTAAACTAACCAGATAAATTTTCTACCGCTCACTGCAGAATAACGTTCACGACCATAATTCAAGACACGTGACAAGGTGACGCAATGCAAACACATAAAGTGCTCGATAGGTCTCTTCTTGATTGTACATGACTGTTAGTTGAGAGCGCTATCGGGGCAGTACCTTAGTGGCGACTTGACACAACCATTCTTCTGTTAGGGTACATGCTTGTATGACCACCAAGCCGACCGTGGTGATTGGTTGGTGGCAAACCCTCAAGTTGGGGGAGGCCTGCAGTGAGTTGACCTTTATATACAGGCTATTGATAGTGATGATGGCCTTTTTAATTATATCAATTAATTTATAATTATATGCGTATATATGCACCACCTATTTCCTTTATTTCTGTATTTTTTTGTTTGGTGTGTAATAATAGTGTTCATTCCTTTTTTTTTCAGTGCCTTGCATGATGATGGGTCAGCCATTCTATGGAGGGTTTTATGTGTACCCTCAAATGGAACCCCGAGTACCGTATGTCCACCAAGGTTACATACAACAGCAAATGCCGAATACCCAGCCATTAGGACTGTCCAATAGAAATTATGAAGAGGTAAGTTAATATACTGTTACATAAAAGATTCGATACTTTTTTTACAGCCAGAACGGAATCTCGCGGTATTTTTGAAATAAAAGATTTATGGTATTACTAATTTGTAAATGTTCATTCCATGTCACAATTTACCAAGAGATTCTGGTCATAACATAATAATTTCAAAATTATTAACTTAATAATGTGCATTTATGGCAAACTCCCCTGTTTTACTCGGTACATAATTCTAATTCAGCTAATTATTAGTTGCATAACACACTTACTAACATCTAATTTTGAAAATGTTATGTACATACTTATTAATCTAGTTATTCCCTGTAATGTTTTAAGATACATACAATATATGCTGTGTAAATTAATATGCTCCGACCCCTAAATACTATATGCATGGATATTTAGTTATATAAAATACTATCGATACAATAATGTATCGTTCCACGTTGGAAGAATATATTTAAATGGTTGTGAAAATATATTTAATAATTGCAATTCACAATATTATATGGCAACGTTTGGTGTTACATCTCATATCTTTGTACAAATACTTCTCATATTTATATACACAATGCTCCATGGCAGTGTTTCTTGTATTATCTTTCATATTTGTGCAAATACATCAAATAGTTACAGTAAAGAGTAATAATTGCCAACGTTGCAAATTTTAAATATATGACTGCAAGTATATTTAACTTACAGTAAAGTTAAGTAATAAGGACACATGTCTTAATATCATAGTAATTCTTATAAAATTATTTATTTAAAATAGTGCATTATCTAAGACTATGTCTAATTTTATTTATTTAATATAGTTGCGGAAAATTAATTTTAAAGTACTCCATGAAGTTACGTAGGTAAAAGTCGGCAAAGTGGTTCTAGGAGTTTTTATTTAGGTTATAGATTATAAATATTATCGCAAAGTCTGGCTGGATGTAGTCACGTGTTTATTCATATTTGAACTTTCATTATTATTAAATAGCAATCAGACAGATCAGACAGATTTTGAAAAACTAGTCGATTATATTAATATCATCTTCAAAAAAAACTGTTATAGTCAACTCCTTTCGGACATATAAAGCGTTAGAACTTGCCTCTTCAAAAGATTTTAACATTGATATTCATTATTCCACTAATTTATTTGATCTGTTTTATTACTTTCCTTTATTTTTATGAGAATAATTAAATAAGTTACATTATAGTCTTATATTTTATGCACTAGTTTATTCTTCATTCTTTTAATTTCATAAAATATATAATCTAATTCTAATAAAAATATTTAATCTTAATATCAAAGTGTTCAACTTCACTGTTACAAGTTATTTATGGTTCGATGTCACCATCTCAATATAATACCGCTGATAATATGCAAATGTTCGTAACATTTTACGGAAATTTTACTACGGAATCCGGAACACGTAAATATATGTCGGTTGTTTAGCCAATATCTTGTTGATTCGTCACGAAGCGTTTGGCTTATACATTATAAATAAATCGGTACATGCTGTATTAGTCGGGCAGCTTAGCATGTAAATATCTACACACCCGGCAAAAGTTCCAAGTTTTTCTCTAGGTATACATGAGTGGTTTAGAAACCTTGATCTTTCAAAATGATTTAATCTTATTTTAATTATCCTTTGTCCGGTGTATCCACATTATCTCGACATTGGACGTTAAGCTGTCCTACTGTATCACGACAAACGTTTGTAGATTTAAATGTATGGTTACGACCAATATTCTTATGCATGAAGAAAAGCATGTCTCTCGCGATTCAACAATTCCGCTTACGCAATGCAAAGCTGCATTAAATTGATATCCAATAATCGCTTAAATATCACAGGCATGTAAAGTAACAATGCCACCCAAGGCTGGTACATCTGGTAATGGAAGTAAGAGGCGGGAGAAGATAACTGAGTATCGAGAAAAAAAAAGTGACACCGGTGGCTCTAACGTCGGTGCCTCAAATCGGGTATACCCTTTTAGACTAAAATACAGTTTTTGTCAATATTTCTATGGGAATATAATTATATTCCAATCGTAATTTCTCAAGGATAAAAAGACACTTAGAACATGCAAGATTAGATCGCTGTTTTCCCCGACTACGTCGCGTTTTTCCCGCGGTAAAAGTATCATAATATATCAATCTCCAGGAATAAAATCTATCGCTCTCTGAACCACGCTCAGCCGAACATAAGTAACAAACAAACACATACAGTTCTTCTTGATTTATTTGAAATTTTATATCTTAGTTTCGTATACTTAGATACGTAAAGAAGCTTAAGTAGTGTAATTAAAATAATTGATTTAATCACATGACAATTTTTTTTGCTCGTCTATAAAATTACAATTATTTGATAGTCTCCTATGGATACGGTGATGTTTTATACTATAGGTTTTTTACCTAACCGAGATTTTATTAGTTCATTTATGTATTTAAAATTCAAACGGGGATTCGTCTACCGAGAAAATCACACTGTCGCTGTTAGCCCAATTACTCAGTATTGTGAAAATAAAATCAAAATCGCACAAAAACTCTACATTGGGGTCTCAGGTAGCACTCGAAAAATTCGATAGCTCGACACTGCCCTGCAAAACGTTTGCCGGACTGCAGGGGTCCACTGTATATAGAATAATTTTTCAATACAATTTAAGAAGTTTTGTATTGTGTAGATAAATGTTTAAAGTTTAGCCAACAAACAATGTAGTCAATTATGGGTTAATGTAGATTGTAAAGTTATCTTGCTGTGCAAAAACACACTGAAAATATTGAAGATTTTTTATCTTACAATCGATTTGAATGAAATAGGCACAAAGCCTAACATTTCAAATTTTATGCTTTTACTATTTTATCATTATATTTGGGATAATTCAATAAGTGTCTTTATAGACTTGATCACAAGTAAATCTTTTTAAAGGCAGCATGTTCTAAAACTGACATTCAGTCAGCTTAAAAGCACGCTGCTTTAATATTATTATGAATATTGTACATCAATATTCATATAATAACGAGGAAAGATTTAATTTTTTGTAAGTTTGTATGTTTATATAAAACGCAAAAACGACTTTGACTTTGTAGTTGTAAAGCAAACCAGATATATTTCTTAATTCAGATCGTAAAGCTTTTATGATAGATTTTTCATAATCAACGCGATTTCTTTGGGAGCTCGCTCATTAATATTTGACAACTGTCATCACATTTCAGACAATTTATAAAAAACCGGTATGAGGTTGTAAATAATTTGCAACCTAGTCGTTCCGTTTATTGCACAAGTGCGTTCAAACATACAAATAAGTGTTATTAATTTTGTTTTACTATAAGTTGTTTTATTATAATAAGTACCTCTAGTGCGTTCTAACATACAAATAAGTGTTATTAACTTAGTTTTATTATTTTTTTTTGTATTAATCAACAATAAACATCGCACAAAAACTCTACATTGGGGTCTCAGGTAGCACTCGAAAAATTCGATAGCTCGACACTGCCCTGCAAAACGTTTGCCGGACTGCAGGGGTCCACTGTATATAGAATAATTTTTCAATACAATTTAAGAAGTTTTGTATTGTGTAGATAAATGTTTAAAGTTTAGCCAACAAACAATGTAGTCAATTATGGGTTAATGTAGATTGTAAAGTTATCTTGCTGTGCAAAAACACACTGAAAATATTGAAGATTTTTTATCTTACAATCGATTTGAATGAAATAGGCACAAAGCCTAACATTTCAAATTTTATGCTTTTACTATTTTATCATTATATTTGGGATAATTCAATAAGTGTCTTTATAGACTTGATCACAAGTAAATCTTTTTAAAGGCAGCATGTTCTAAAACTGACATTCAGTCAGCTTAAAAGCACGCTGCTTTAATATTATTATGAATATTGTACATCAATATTCATATAATAACGAGGAAAGATTTAATTTTTTGTAAGTTTGTATGTTTATATAAAACGCAAAAACGACTTTGACTTTGTAGTTGTAAAGCAAACCAGATATATTTCTTAATTCAGATCGTAAAGCTTTTATGATAGATTTTTCATAATCAACGCGATTTCTTTGGGAGCTCGCTCATTAATATTTGACAACTGTCATCACATTTCAGACAATTTATAAAAAACCGGTATGAGGTTGTAAATAATTTGCAACCTAGTCGTTCCGTTTATTGCACAAGTGCGTTCAAACATACAAATAAGTGTTATTAATTTTGTTTTACTATAAGTTGTTTTATTATAATAAGTACCTCTAGTGCGTTCTAACATACAAATAAGTGTTATTAACTTAGTTTTATTATTTTTTTTTGTATTAATCAACAATAAACATAATACAACTGTTATGTAGGGTAGGTTGCAAAGCCAGTTCATTTTGAAGTAACATATTTGGGCATCGTAAAGTTTTGAGGATTTCTGTCTCAGTTGTTATTCGCAGTGCCAAAATTATGTTATTATTTATTATTGAATTTGCTGGAAGCTTCTTCTGAATTTCATGGACATCGTAATATAGTTGCCCGAGCAAAGTGAGGATGAAATACATTTATTTTGTCGGTCCGTCTTCCAGAGCGCTATAACTCTCACTACAAAACAAACTCCAATGTAATTTATTTATTTTTTTCTTTACATGCGCTTGGTATCTTTATAAATAACTCTTTAAACTGGGCACCGAAAGATATTAATTTTAAATCTTAAGGCCGTATGTACTTGATGTCTTATAACTTTTATATCATTGTTTTAGTTAATAGTAGTTAATAGAAGTCTTTGTTAGTTAGTTGTTTAGTTTAGTTTTTGTGAGTAGGTTAGTTAAGTGGTATTATTAGTACAAATCTTGTGCTCGCCTCGAGACCAACTGCCTCGTTGGTCTAGTGGTGAGCATGTTGGACTGCAGATCACGAGCACCTAAGATCGATTCCCGGGTCGGGCCAAAACTAAAAACTTTTTCGAATTGAAAAATCCAATTCATAAGAATCAATCAAAAAGTTTTTAGTACCAACCCAAAGTTTGGAAGTTGGCGGTGCCTCGGGGAGCTTAGTCCAGTCGTGTCGGATCTGGCTTCTCATCGGACTATGGGAATGAGGGAATAGAGAATGCACCTGTGTATGCACTTATCTCTGGGGATTTACAGCCGTGGTCAAATCGGTCACGGGGGCTTGTTCTTATGTCCCTTAGTAAAACTATCAAACGATTATTATAGATATATAAAATAATTCGCTTATTTCTAATTACGGTGCGAGGTTAGATTCGAAATACAAATTATTTATTACGATGTTCATTTTCAAAGAGTTTTCGATACAGGCACCGATTCTCTGTGAAACACTTTGAACGTGCTTTAAAAATGTTCCACACTTGTGGCTTTATTATCGGTTTTCAAAAATAATGACTGTTTACCTACAGAATAAGGCAGACTCCGCGTCGGCACCGAAAAAGGCCCGATTAGAACATAGTGATACTAACGAAAAGACTGACGGGGAGTCAAGTTATTCGTCTTTCTATTCGTCCTTTTTTAAGACTGATTCTGGTAGTAACGAAGAGAGCGTCTCGAAATCCCGTGGTAAAAGAGGCAGCAAGGCTTCAGTAAGTGTCGATGAAAATAAAAAACCTTCCTCTTAAACTATTCAGGGTGGAAATGATATCTCTTTGCAGGCGATTATTTTGTTATAACGATATCAGCATCTTGATAAAGGTATTATAACTATCGTCTGGTGAGTAAATTGGCATTAATTAATTTTTAAAATCTCTATTTTGTATTTAACTAACTGTGCCCGCAGATTCGCCCGCGTGTACTTTGCGCACATTTGTTTTGAAATTTAAATAATTATTTTATATTTCATTTGACTGTGTATCGTCACATACTACTCATTGGGAGCAACTTAGACCATTTATGCTCAAATCTTATTTCTATAAAAGATGCTTGATCCTAGCTGGGTACATAATAAGCCAGGAATCAGCATATTTATATTGCAAGAGTTTTGAAACTAATAAGCAAATGGTATTTCGCTTTGAAATCTAAAAAGATAAAGAACACGCCGACGAAGACGCGAGCACAGCGAATGAATAATCGAATACAAATATTGGTTTTAGGTAACTGAGTTCCAAATTTCGGTTATAGATAGACTTTGAGCTTTGCATCCCCCCACAAATTCTCATCCTACCTGGATAGTAATAGGAAATTTGTATGTTAGAAAGTTCTATCGTAAACAATAATAAACTTTATTTTCAATTGGCTTATTGTTTTTACAGTACATACAAAGAGCATCATCATATGGTAAAGCCGCAGCTTCGACACGGGCCCCTAAAGCACGGCCAGTGTCTAGGCGTAACATGAAACCACCGTGGTTGGAGAATGTGAGTTAATGTTTTTTTTATAGCCCTTGAATACAATCTCACTTAGACAAGAGATGCTGCAGTCTAAGATGGTAGTGGGCTAAGGCCAGGGGTATGGCAGCAGTAGTATATTGTTACCGTATCTCTAATCTGTTTCTAGAAATAATTATGTCGGAATGCTAAATCGCTACCGCTTCGGAAGTACTGTAATGCGCCATTAACTCTATTTAATACCGGATTATCTGTTATAACTTTACCATTATTAACGTACCTGTAATGATTTGAACATTTGGTGTTTTAGGTCAACGCTACATCGGATCTCTTCTACAAATATCAAATTCCTACAAGAGATTGCAATGAGGTCCTGTCTAATGATAAAGAGAAACTGAAACTTTTGGATCAAGTGAGTTTCTTTCCATTCATTTTTGCTGAATTTTGTGACGTGAAAAAAAACAATTAAATAAACTTATTTTGGTTATTTTAACTTTTAGCCTCAAGGAGTCAATGAACAACTAAGTCAACTGTACTCGGACCTACAGCTGCAAGGCGCTCCTCCAAGGATCACTTTGGAAGAAGGAATCACCAGCTCGAGCAGTTCCAGCGAAGATACTCCTAGCAAGCCCAAACCTTCCACTAGCAAGGTATGTAAAGTTCCATAACATAGGTCACTCCTTATATACGTAGAAACGAGTTCTCGAAAATTTACTCAAATGCAAATGCATTTTTTCCATTCTTCTGTCTTTCTTTCTGCTTATCGGTATATTCGTCGGCTCGTCAGTCCCTATAATTTTCAAATGATATCTTTTGAAAGACTTTGATACATCACAAATGCAATGCAAGCAAGCAACTCAATACTCAAAAACTAAAACGAAAGGATATCGATAAAGATCGAAATATTTTTTTTTCTACTTGGAAATGAAATCTTTTTATGGCCCGACGACGCGACGGGTTAATTATCAACATGCTCACCAGGGGCAAAGAAAATGTCAATTTTTTCCCCCTATTTCTTTTTTCGAGAAATAGATTTCTTTAAACCGAAATTCGTACCTCGGAATTCAGGAAATGAATTTATTGAGAGCTTTCTGTAACAGTTTGTCCGGGGAAGTACCCCAGACGAGCTTTGTCGCTAAGAGCTCTAATACAACTCGTACATATTCGTATATGGGATTGAATATGTATTTTATTCTAGCCTCGTCGGCGCAACCTCCAGTACGACCGGTTAGCCCTAATACACGAGGCCGATGCGCCAATGCCACCACCCGAGATGGATGTACCCATGCTATCTCCCGGTTCCTCATCATCTTAATTTTATTACTGAGTGTTAGCGCAATCACAGAATTTGTTCTTTCTTTTTCATAATTTAAAGTCACGACATGGCGCTGTGTACGCTTTGTTATATGCAGCGGTTGCGGTTACATCTATTGAAACTCGCTTAACCTAGCTAAGACTGGTAGCAGAAACACTAAGTTGCACTACATTCTGTAGTAATGAAAAACGAGTTACGAAGGCTGTGCTTTGTATCACGGGAGCATAATTTTACTCCACTACGGCCAACCTTCTAAGCTAGTTCTTGAAACCTTAACTTATTTATACAGTGGCGATACATCCTCAGCCTTTAGTGTCCTCAAACTGGGCGTACTGGTCTTGTGAGATAACGCACAGTATCTCAGTAAACTGTTACTTATTATTAAGTATAAAGTAAGATTATACTGCCATTGCTTTTTGTTTGGAATCGCTAATGTTCAATTTTACTGAAATGAGTATATTGAAGTTTTTAATCTCGTGTATTACATTAGAAACGAAGGTTACATAGTGAATAATGTAACCCACCAAGCGTCTCCAATGCGAGATGGCAAGATACTAAACTTAGTTTAACTGTGACTAAATAGGATACACCTTAGTTTAACATACTGCTACCTACTGCACCTAGGTGTAAACGGGTAAAACTAGACGCTGCCTGCACTTCGGCCTTGACCAATAACATATACATTGTATGATTATGTGCATTACATTTTTGAAGACAGAACAAATGATGAGAAGTTTATGGATCATATTTATGAATCTATTTGATATAATAATTATATCCGTGGATTGATTTTTAGCATATTTTACATTACATTGTATTGATGAAATTTTCAATCTTTGATCTAGAGATTTTGGATAAGATAGATTATTAAAAATGCGGACGTTACTATATAGAATAGTTATCTTAACGTTATGTCGTAAATATGATTCTAAATTTAGTTATAATTTAGAACAAAATATTAATTTAATATCTCTTGTATGACATGAGTCTAACAAAGTATAAATAACAAAGGAACAAAAATTGTTTTTCGATCAAAACCTTTGAAATTTTACAGAGTTGAAACGATAAGTGTCCGTAGGCGATTATTCTGCCAATATAACCCTTCCCTTAAGCATGAGATTTGTACGGTTTCATTATAGAGCCAAATATGAAACCAAGTATCTACATTTTAACCACTTGTCAAGCGTTAATACTTATTTCTTGCCATTATTGTAATGTAATGGTGATATTTTCACCTTCGTTAGCTTAAAACTAAGCCTACAAGGGTTCCAAACGGAGAATGAAGAGAAGCCCACTACAAACTTAGTCTGGCTAGCTGGTTATCACCATCTTACAGTCAAATAGTATCAAAACATCAGGGTAAAATGGAAATCTAGTTGTAAAGCTACACAGACTACAGACTTGGGGGACGATTTTGTATTATAAATCACGAAAGTACCATCTCCTTCATGTACCAGTATCAAGTTTTCGGATATGTCTATATAGAAGAAGTAATCTGCTACGGACACATATAAAATTGTGATAAAGGATGTAATATATACGATGATTATATAATATATATAGTATAACTTTATAGTCCTTATAATATAAGTATTTGTACAAAAAGATTTTCTATTTAGTTCAATATGGCAACAAGGAATGTTTATGCCCTTGTTAAATAAGAAACCATTTTGAAATGTTATTTATTTCTAGACACAAAGATATGTGTGACAGTTCGCAATCTTTCGTTTCACTCGAAACTACATATTCACTTCAGTCTTCAAAAGTGAATATGTAGTTTGGAAAATCAAACATCAGTGTAAAAAAAAAAGCCGTGCCCTTGTTTTTTCACGAATTGATTGGATCTCATATTAGTTATAGAGATAAATGTTAACTTTGAACTGCCACACTTAGCACGATATCTCGAAAATAAAACCTTTATAATTGTAAGTTTAGCTTAACGGTGTGTTCAAGTTTCTATGTGTATAACTTGTAGTTGCGCTTGAGTCTTGTGTATAGATGTAGTTTACGCATTTCACTATTTTGAAAACTGTAACTCTAATGAAATCAAGTTATGTACGTGTGGAAATAAAAAAATTAAATGAATTAAATGTAATTTTATTCATATTCTCGTAAACTATTATCAGAATAGACATCAAAGCCTGCTTGTGTTAAACGATACAAACATTGTCTCAAAGGCATGTCCGGTGACTGTACAGACCGATTCGAAAAGATTACTGAAAATATTTAGGCACTGTATTTACATACTTGTCAGTTATTATCAGCCTATAGTTACGTGTATGTGGTTACACTTACTTACAAAACAAAACGCTCTCTGATACACACGGGCTTCCTCACTCATAGGAGAGATGGTTTTAGTAGACCCAACACGCTGCTCCCACTCCCACTCTGCAGCGCGGGTTGGTAGACTTTATTGACAATTGTCACTAACGAGTGATAATAAACACCAATTATTAATATGTTTTTATTTAATTAATATTCATCAAATATTTAACATGTATTGCTATGATGTACACAACGATCCACTGTGTTGTATATCTGGAGACTGTCAATTCATTTGTAACAAACATTTGGCCCACCAAGCCGCCTTAGATCAGCGTCGTAGGTCTGATCTCTAAAACTGTATGTCCTATGAGAGGAGGCCTTTACCCAGCTATGGGACGTTAGTAGGATAGATAGGTAGGAAACATTTGACGCCCTCTAAGCGTAACCAATTATTGACATTCGTCTTCCACATCCGCTGCAGCAACGACCTTCCTGGCGCAATGGTGAGCGCTGTGAATTTAAGTAGGAGGTTTCGGGTTCGATTCCCGGCAGGGACAATTTGGGAATTTATTATTTCTGAATTTTCTCTGGTTTCGTCTGGTCGGAGGCTTTGGCCGTGGCTAGTTACCAACCTACAGAGAAAGACGTTCCGCTATGGCAATTTAGTGTTCCGGTATGATGTCGCGTAGACACCGATTAGGGGTGTGAGTTTAATAAAACCATTGCCATATTCCCTAACATTATGGCCCGCCATTATCTCACACTGCATTATTAATTACCACCAGTAGACATTGCAGTGAAGGGCTAACTTGAAGTGGAATAAAAGAAACTGATGATCACTGACGCACCTCTTTTTTTTTTTCTAATTCTTAATTGATGGATAAACAGATAGCCTAGCTGATGGTAAGTGGAAAACCTCCGCCTATAAACAGAGCAATACTTCTACGGTCATGCAAGGAACACATCCTTCACAACCTTGCCATGTATCCATTAACCAGAGCCGTAGGTGTTAAGCGTCATGGGCCAGTAATTACACCGGCAACCACGCCCTTCAGACCGGAGTTCTGGCACTGCTGATAAGCGGCAGAAGTTACCATGGTGGTAGTGTTTCCACGGACGAACTTTGTCACAAAAAGCTCCTACCTACCTCTGCGCTCTCTTCGGTGAACAGAGATTAAACCAGGTGGTATCTCCGACACAGTTTTCTATGTACTTCTGTCCATAACGAGATTATCTCAGAAATCTTATATCTTCAAACGAGCAGTTCTTGTATATATATATAATTGGAATCTCGGAATCGGCTCCCACGATTTTCACGATTTAGTATACAGGGGGTCTCGGGGGCGTTAAATCGATAACTAGGATTCATTTTAAGAAAATTACATTTTATTTGTGTTTTCCGGTAATAACCGATTTGGTGCAGACGAAGTTGCACGGGTCAGCTAGTAAATAATTATACTACGACAATACACACATCGCCATCTAGCCCCAAATGAAGGAAGGAAGCGTAGCTTGTGTTGAGTACCTACTAGACGACTGATGAAGGTACAGATAAACACCCAGACACTGAAAAACATTCATGTTCATCACACAAACAGTTTCCAGTGGTGGGAATCGAACCCACGGCCATGTACGTCGCCCGACGATAGTTACTAGACTCAAAAAAAAAAACATTTTTGGTAGGTACTAAAGTTTATTTTATGATTTTTCGATTTAATGGTCGGTGAATTCACATAAACGAAAAGAAAATACCACTTTTTGGTATAACATTTTGTCAAGTGATAGTACTCACTATAGATAGGACATTAATCTTAATATCTACATATCACGGTATACGCGTGTAATTTTTTTTCTTCACACTTCCGCTAGATTGCACTCGAGCGATAAACGTCGATCAATAAAAATTATAAACATATTTGAATGGTTTAAACAGTGAGCTTACACTAGTTATATATAAAATCAATGGGTTTTAATTAAAAATTAAAACGATAGATCTTGAAAAATATCGTTCAATCGGTCTCCGGAATACAAAAGCAATCTTTTTTATGTTATTCATTATTTTTCGTTTTAGCAATTACGTCGAGAAAAAATTTGAGTTTTACTTTAAAGCATACAATTTCTATATTTTCAAATTTTGACTTGACCCGCGTAATCAATCTAATACAAGATCTTCAGATCGCTGATGCTTTTCTCTGTTGGTATATAATAAGGATAGTCCTACTAAATACTTACACTCTATCCGCCATCTGAACATTTTGGCCGAGTTCGAAACTCAGCACCTATAACTTTTCTAAGTAATGTTTTAGGTATTACTCGCTCCAACGGTGACGGAAAAAATCGAGGGAACCTGCATGTCTGAGAGTTCTCCATAATGCACTCAAAGGCATGGGAGTCCACCAAACAGTACATCATGAATTTCCAAGTTCCTTAAAACTCCTATATCTTGTAAAGGACGTTCACAGGTTCAAAATTTAAATGATAAATATCAAGCCAGCACTTTCTTATTATATTAGGAGTAGGGCCGTTTTTACCCATAGGTATTCGGTTTCGACGTGGCATAGTACCCACCGGAACGCTGTTCTTCTGATTGTCTTTACAACCCATCACAGCCGAAGAGTCCCATCAGGCTAGATTCAAATGATAAATTCCCAAATTTCCAGGAATCAAACCCAAGACCTAAACTTAAAAGACAGCGCTCACCACTATACCAGACGCTACGTATACGTAACTGAGATTCCTATGAGCAATTAATAAAATTATAAAAGTGTAAATTGCACGTATTCTTAATTCGGTCTGCATCACGGAATAGATTTATCTATTCCGTGATGCAGACCTGCATCTGCATTACTTGTCAGGGTCACCTCGCTAACTATTATCTGCCTATTATTACGATACTGTTCATCACTTAAAAGAATTTTCCGGTTATAATTATTTATCTGCATGGTTTTCTACATACCTGATTTGCCAGTGTAATATTTAAAGGAACGTTGTACTTTTTAAGCAGCAATCGACAGTAAATAGCAGAAGGTACCAGAAGGTAGCAGAAGTACCTATGTGGAAATCTCAGGTAAGTATCTACTTACAATATTATTAATTATTTATATAGTACTACAATTTAAAGTAGATACCAGCCGTTAATTTACAAAATACGAATCTCCGGCATTAACGTTGAACATTAGGACGTGCTATTGTACATGCTACTCACACATGCACACAAACACAAAACCTGTCAGATGCTTTATGGATACAATGTAAATAATTACACTAACACACACATATAACGGCCGTTCACAAACACAGACGTAGCTCTACCTGCGCAAGAGTCGCATTCCGTTATCCACCTCGTCGATTGGCCGCCGACGCCGCTGAGCCTGTGAAGGCTTTGAAACAGTGTAAAAGTTATTTTAGAAAGTTGGTTGTGTGCAGTGTGTTTAATTTTCGGGACAACATGAAAACGGTCTAGGGTAAGTTTGTTTACTTTTTCTATTATTAAGTAATGGATATTTGTAGGTACCTGAAGTGAAATCGTTAGGTTACCTAAGTAGATAGGCATCTGCAGCCTTTCCTTATCGACTTCAGGTCTCCGCCTACAATAACCAAGACTCGATAGTATATAATCGCGGATTAACGTTAGCTTGTAAAAATACTTTTTGTTTTCGATTTTATAATATTTTTTATCGAAGTACAATATTATTTAGGTATATCTGTTATTTTTTCATCGTTTTGTTGCGATTTAAAAAAACCTGTTTTGTGTTTCAGAAAACCTGTAGTAAATTGTTGTCTAAACATAACTAGTGATCTAAGATGTTTTTCCCAGCATGCCTACTTGTATATGACTCATATTATAAATAACGATTGAAAAAATGTTCCGCAATTTTTCTCACTATGACAAGCTTAGTTTGGTATTTTATAAAAATAATGTTAAGTTATTCACCTTTTGACGCATTATAAAGTAGTTTAATTTATTAAGGTTCTATAGATTTATGTTAAATGTACCTAAGTACCTAAGTGTTTATTACTCGACTGATTGTACTTAAGAACAGTTTAACGGGTGATACTTAGATCACGTGATAGAATCTACCTATTCAGAAATAGATATTTAGCATATGCTAGATGTGTCACAGCCCACCCAAATATTCAAAGACTTTGTAGTTGCCTCTGATTTTATGTGAAAACATAAATAGGTAAATAACAAATTACAGGAGCTTTGCCATTTATCCTACATACCTATCCTCTTTAGATCGCAGATTGAATTTAATACTGCCATCCTATAGTGGAAAAAAATTAGGAGAGATCTGGATGCTTTATAGAATGAGGAAAGAGACAGAGTTTAAAGGTTTTCTTCTTCAGATATTTTTCGAAACAGTATTTTTAAAATGATATTCTATAGTAGCATTTTAGTTTACAATCATGTTTTCAGTTTTGACTATTTAGTGAAATAGCCATATAAATTAATATCTTGAGTAGGTTAACTATTTTTACGGACTTGTTGAGTTTACCTACATCTATGAAAAAGGTAGATATTGCGATGCGTATAGGTACTTATACTAGTAACGACACTGAAATATCGTGAGGGAAACCGCGACGAACAGCTATTTAATTTATACTTACCTATACGTTATTTTATAGTAGTAGTAATAGTATACCTGTTGATGTGGGATAAGAGCAACTACTGAATTTCTTGCCGGCTCTTTTCGGTAGAATCTGCTTTCCGAACCGGTGGTAGAGTCACTACAAACAGAAATACTTGATGGTTCAAAAGTGCTTATAAAGTAGGCCTACTTGAAATAAATGAATTTTGGATTTTGAATTTTTTCAATTTTCTACACACTCTTTTACCTACCTACCTACGCTACAAACGCAGCTAGACGTTTTGTAGCGTATAATTCAACAGTGGATATAATAATAATTATAATACATTATATAATTCATTTATTACATAAACTGTGTACATATAAATTGGTCTTATGAGCTAAAAATATCTTACAGTTTGCCATTTCAGGCGTGCAATAAATATTATTCAAGCAGAGAGCTTGTTAATAGTAACATACTAAAAAAATCGTATTAAAGCATATCGCACATGTCTAATTTTAACTGAAACAAAAAATTATATACCTAATTTAAATAATGATGTTTGAAAAGGGGTAATTATTTACATCGCAAACAATTTTTTTTAAATTCCTTGTGATTTCTATGTTGGGTCCAGAATCGGATATATAGAATGTAAAGCGAGCCTCACGATTATGTATTATTGCTTTGCTTCATTACTGCTTAATTACTTGCGTAAATGACGAAGCTACCTGCCTATCTAATGGTTTTCCTAAAATCGATTAACATCAAATAATAATAATTAATATCTGCTAGCGACACATTACAATATTCTCATTACATGCCTGCACTAATGGGACGAAAAATTCATTTTAGCCAAACTATTATGTGCCCATGTTAATCTGCGCCGTTAATATAATATTATCATAGCGCATTGTTCTAAGTGATTGCATGCTGTATTGGTAGTGACTAACAAAAGATACCAACAGTGGTTAAGCAAATTCAATTAAATTTGACCGCCGGACGTTTAACCTATCCGTAACATGAAAATTAATTTGAAAGGTACCTACATATAAAATTACTAATTTACGTTAATAGTTTGCACATCCGAAAATTTCACAGGTCATTTAAGGTGTATAATTAAAATGTTTATACCTGTTTACGTGTAGTGATTTCAAGATACAAAGCCCTTTTAACTTTTCAACCGGATTCAGAAAAGGCAGAGGTTCTGTGTTCAATTATTAAAATAAAATGTTTATTTCCATAGGTTTTTTTTTTTTTTGTGTGCAATAAAGTATTTTTGACTGATTTTAAAATTAATTATTTTATTGTTTACCTACTATCGAGATCCCATTGTCACCAAATCAGGATTTGATAAAGGGATCCCATCGAAATCCAGATCTCAAAACACAATAAGATTTGCACAGTTTTGGTTTCCGATAGGTACCTATAATACTTTTACCACGTGGCCGCTGCATGTTACGTTCCGCTTTGATACCTACTGCAATTTTAACTGCGAATGCAAGAGCGAGTAGCCGTCAAATTTAAAACCCCATGGTATTTAAGTCGGTGTTAAAAAAAATATATTTTCTGTAACGCGTACCTAATATTTATTCCGTATATATGATTAAATGAGACATAGGAACTTGTAGTGACAAAGATTATTGTAAATTTTGTTAAACTCTCTTCTCCTTTTTTATAACTTTTACATGGTTAGGTAAACGCTATTTCGTTATTAGCAGCTTATGCGTGGGTAGGTAAGCTCTAATTATTTATAAGAGCCAACAAAAAATATTATGATGGCGAATATTTATTCTAATAAAATATAAAAACAAAACACTTAAGTAGGATACTTACGTCGTATTTTTTATGAACAATTCAACAGTTACTTAACCTTAATGACGAATCGTTCCTAATGAGCAGAAACTGATAAGGTAAGAGGTATTGCTTGGAAGTTGAAGTAGGTACATGTCTTCGATTTTCTACGGCAGTAAAATTTTAATTGGTACGTGAATTTTGAAACTTCTGAAGGAAGAGATACAGTATGGAATGCTCTTCCAGCTTCTGTCCCTCTTCCTATAATACCCTTTAAAATAATAGTGAATCTCTAGGCATCATCTTCTAGGCAAGCGTGCTCGTAAGCAATGTGTGATTGATGGCAATGTTAAACGCTCTTGCGTATTATTATTATTATTGCTCTTTTTTTGTACACCACATAAATTAAAAGTATTATACAAGAAAAAAAGAAACATAAAAATTGGAGCAAAGTACAAAAGGCGGCCTTATTGCTTAGTAGCAATCTCTGCCAGGCAACCCGGCAGGTGTATATTCTTTTTTAAAATAAAATATCTATCCTATAGAATTCAGTACAATTTTCATATTCATTTTCATAATTTCATGATATAATACCACGTAATGTACTTCAGTAATGAACTCTTGCCTGAAATTTAATAAGTAACAGGTTTTAAACCTAAACCAGTCGTGACTTATAACTTATCTTCAGAGTACTATAGGAGACACTCTGTTTGTGAAATAAAAGTAAATTAGATCTAGGCTTTCACTACACTGTACTAGCTCAGAAGACTTGGTAATTATAAGCTTTCCCATTTTCGAGGGTCGGTTTTATTTATTATAACCTTAAAATAGTTTATACCTTTTCCCAAAAATTTCAGTTAATGATACGATTCTATTGTCATAAACAATAAGGCATCAGTTTTACAGGACATGTTTACAATTAAACCTAAGATGAGAGTATTCTGAATAGCGTATCTAAGCCTCTGGCTACGTCAATGATGCTATCTTCAAAGTCGATCCCGATAGGAACCCGGATATGATTCGCGGATACTGTTCTAGTCCGGATATTACAGGAAACGCCCTCTACCTGCTGGATGAAGTGTACTTAGAGTTTCCGTTTTATGTCATTGTTTGCCCAGTCAGTAAAACAATAGTTATTTAGGCAATACCATTACATTTCATTACATTATTTCGTAGTATTATGGAGTGAGTGGGATTGCCCTCCCCTGCTTCCTTCTGGGTACGCCCATGGATGCTTCGATGCGGGTTGGCAGGTAGCTCTGAAAATAAAATGAAAGAAAATGACGGCTTATCTATATATATGAAATCGTCACAATCATATAGGATATGTAGGTAACACATAACCAGGTTATTTGAATACAGTTTCAAACTGTACCCTTATTACAAGATTTGCACGCTCGCATACGAGTAGTCGTTTTCGAGAAACGAAATACTTCTACAACAGGCTAAAATGGATCTCATTTATGTTGCGTCAAAGCTCAAATTTGCCTGTAATACATCATGTAGTGCTTGTGGTACAACGTTAATGAAATCAAAATCAGAACTACAGGCTTTGCGGTTCTAAAACGAGTGACATTAGGCTCATTTTACTTTGGCGTTAAAAAGTTTTATATACCTAAACGACACCTCGATTGCAAGCGAGCGAAGGCACTAGGCTACTGTATGTTTTCGTAAGCAAAGATTCACCTAGAGCCTTAGGAGCTCGAGCGGCGAAGCCTCCCTTGCATACAAATAAGACAGAAACAATAAATACACCATTGGCATTCCCCTTGCCTTTGTGTGGTTCGCTTTCCATAATGGTTCGTCATAAAGTGGCCATTGTGAATGAAATTTTTTAAACCAATATTTTTATATTTTCTTAAAAGAATACTTCAGATTCTCATTATTAGGTACCTTCATAATAATAATAAGCTTCGGCAAATATCTTAAGAAGCTTTCGCTTGGTTGTTGTATCGAGGGTCGGATACAGAAGGCAGTCGACTTAATACGGCGCCTATTGTTAGGAGATTCCTCACTCTGGAGCCCTGACCGTCGTCGGTTGCTTGGGTACTCAAAAGCACCGCAAGGGGGGCCTGGATTTAAGAAAAAAAAAATTTAAATAGTATTTTTTTTGTATCTTATAAGTTAACATTGAGAACGCCAGACAGGATTTAAGGGTCGAAAATTGTGTTAGCACTTAGGAGCAATACCTACAGATACACGTAATATCCGAGCGAAGATGGTCTGATGGTATTAGCCAATTAAAATTGCTTTGGCCTATGGAATGATCTTTTGCTAAGCCGATGTACCTATCACACAAAGCTGGGATTATGTTGATAGACAGAAAGCCTCCGAAAGCTTTAGTTCTGGAAGGCATTACTATTCCATTTGCTATTTCGAATACAATTTGGCTTCCGAATATGTCCATTATGGTATTGTCGTTATTTCCTCTATTTTATAAAAATAAACTAAAATATTAGTTTTATGGAAGTTTATATTGCATATGTGTATGCAATGATCTTTTATTCATTACTTGAGTCGATCGGTGATTTTTCAATGTAAAATCGAGAGTATTTTTCAAACCTTAAATGCATACTTGTATGTTTGATAACGTTGGGTTTTATAAAGCAAAACAATTTCATAAATTCTTTTTACTTAAGACTAGTTAAGACTTCTTACTGAATTAAACCCAGTTGTCTCGGCTTGTGACACTGTTGCCTGCAGATAAAAAAATAGGTGATATAAGCCGAGACTTTCCTCTCTCTTCCCTTAATACCTCGTGTAATTAAGTCTTACGAACATTTTTATAAGCAGGTAGTATGACGTAAAGCTGAGGATTTTATATAAATACCAGTGCGGTTAATACAAAGTAGTCTTTTTCAAATAAACTCGAAGATAGTTTTTAATTCATTTTTATTCAGGTGATTTGGTGTAGTTGAGACTGCCGACTATTGCAATAGCACTCAGTATTATTAATAGATAACCCTTTGACGTAGTAACGTTGTTGACTTCTTAAGGTTACGTGATCTTTAAGCTAAAGTGATATTAGAGAAAAGATGTTATGAATGTACCTACTATATTTCATCATCATCATCATCATATCAACCCATTACCGGTCCAATACAGGGAACGGGTCTCCTCCCACAATGAGAAGGGGTTAAGGCCCTAGTCCACCACGCTGGCCCAGTGCGGAGTGGTGGACTCCACATACCATTGAGAACAGTATGGAGAACTCTCAGACAGGTTTACTCACGATTTTCCTTCACCGTTGAAGCAAATGATATTTAAACTGTCGTAGTATTTTCATTTACTTATTTAAAAAAAATACTTAATACACATATAACTTAGAAAACTTAGCTGGGATTCGAACTCGAAAGTGAAGTCGACGTCCTACCCACTGAGCTATCACCGCTTCAACTTACTATATTAATATGATGTTTACTGTCCATTAAAGAATCATCAGTTTGGATACGCTTTCTTCTAATTCTTCAGAAGCAAAGATGTGAAAATTTACTTTCACCAATCTAGATTTTTACATTTATTTCATTTTTCGGAAGGACACTTGCCGCTAACCACCTGAGGGGTTGCTACGGCGTCACCGGGGGAGTGGGGCGAGCGCGAAAGCTCGCCATGAGAAGAGCCCGAGGGCTCGAAGACATCGGGGGGGAAGTGGGAGACGTCGACCCGAGGGTGCCTCCTGCGAGGACTCGGACCTCGGCTCGGTTCGACGTTAATCTGACTGTTGGTGGACTTTTGGACTAATCATTGTTTAGTCCGATCGCCCCCGTGACCGTGGTAAGGATCCACGTCCGGATGACGTCAGAAATCGGGGCCCTCGTCTTCGCCGGCGAAGACGCTGTGTATGTTGCGTGTGTGTGTGTTGTTGGGACACGTTGTCGGTAGTTACAGATTTTTACCAAATCAACCCAGGTTATATATGTAGAGCAAATAATATTTAATACTAATTATTTGTAATTCCTAGAGCTTACTATGTGTAACTCCTAGGTTTTTATGTCCAACAGCTTATAATTACGCGTCCTTGTCATTAAATTTATACGTAAATAGATTCGATGATACGTGAGGCACCTTCGGCTCAAGGTGATCGGGCGGTTAGATCATTCCTCACATGTGACGTTTGTGCGTTAAGTTTAAGTCTACATTTTATTAAGGTTTTGGACCTAATACTAAAAAAACAGAATACTTACTTGGCCAGTTTGATATTTGTGTGTGTCGGTTTGCCAATCCAGCAAAATCTATTGCATCAAGTAGTTTTATATATACCCTAGAAATCAGTTAGGTAAATTTTAAGTTAAACGCAATAAAAAGGTACTGAATTAAAGTCACAATGCCTTTGAAGAGCCTTGTGGCCTTGTGCCGATATGAAGAGGAAAACTCGAAAATGGTTGTCACTTCGCAAGTTAAAATATAATTTTTACAACATAAATATAATTCTTGCGGAAAATGAACAGACTCGTAAAATAAAACAACTATAAAGAACTAAACTAAACAGGCTCATTGACTTGATTCGTAAACTTTTGCTGGCAGGTTTACATCAGCGATCTATACAGAGGTATCTTTCAGATTATCATTGGTAGCCTAATGGAAAGTTGCGATAGCCTAGCCAGGGGCCAGCTCAAATCCCGATTTCTTTGGGTTATGTGCATTTTAAAATATCACTTGCTTTAAATGCGGCGAAAAACATCGTGAATAAGGTTCTGTTCCCAAAGGCTTGTGAAGTCCACCAATTCGAGGTGGGGCAGCATGGTGAACTACAGCCTATACTTTTTTACTTGACAAGCACACGAAATGATACCACGGTCTGTATAACGACAGTTCGCATCACTTCAATTGTTAAATAGTTGCCAATAACGTCACGTAATTATCGTACGATCCCTTGAATACCTTAGCTAACTGCTCTTCTACTTCTAGTTCCTAGGTTTATTTATTTATGGCCTATGTAAAAACGTAACAACGTGTAGGTAGATGTTAAGTTGCATAATAACTATTTACTATCGTTTTCAAAGCTAGGGTGTATTGGAAAAACAAATATTTTCTAGACTGCATTTCCTTTTTTATACGGACCTTAAAAAACGACAATAACATATACAAGCATAATAATTGAAGTTAGCAATCCCGCTGCGTATATATAGATATTATGTAGCAGGAAATATTACTCGCTTCGTTGCTTAGCAACCACAGTAAAAACTGTACAACCGCTCGGCGTTGTTCTTTTGCTATTTCATAATTTCATTACAATATGTTCAATAGAAATGTAGTTCAGAACTCAATGTTTCCTACTTAAATATTTGTTTTGTGAATGTGTTATAACAATTTTGTATCTTTATTAGCATTAACACCAGTGTCACATATTCAGGATGGATGGAAGTTAAAAGTAGGTAGGTAACCTGCATATACTGGCCGACTAATTTAGAACGTCGAAGAAAATGTAATGTACCTATGTATATTAAGATAAAATTAACGATAATAGTTAAGTTAAAGTAGGTTGTTATTTTTTTTTAAACCCGACTTTTATTGTAGTACGAGTAGGTAGGTACAGTGTTGTAATGAATCATAGAGCACATAGGTAAATAGTAATTTCGAATTTACACACAGAGTTCGTAGTAAAGTATTTAGAATTTGGGTGTAATGCAAGATAAAATAACAATAAAGGTGTCCCTTTTGATACTTCACATTGTATATACTTGATGACGGTGGTGTGTCCTTTAACTCCTTTGAGCTTTCTACTCAACACCACTTACGTAGATTTCTCTTTGGAATCTTACAGTGTCAGGTCACTTTTTTAATCTTTTGTAGTTTGAAGCTATTGCTTGTTTCCTTATGTTGTAACATACCATATAGACGCTTTGTCCATGCAACTTCCATTTACGATGAATTTTCTTAGACACCATCCAGTAGGATTGTTCTAACAATAAAAAATTAAGGAATTGCGTAGTAATATCTTCACAATAAAATAGCTAATAATATATATATATATATATATACTTAATCTAGTTTGTATCCGTTTCTTACCCAATGTGAGAGCTATGACTCATTCTATTTATTATTCAGTGAGTTGTCGAACGACGCAACGTGATTTTTTATCAGTATTCTGACCGTACAGCCGTTTAATGGTCACGCAGGTATAGCTTCATTTAATAGTTAAAATATCGTAAGGAACAGTAAAAGTTAAATTAATTTAACGTTTAATTTTCTTTGTTATTACCGTATTAAAGTATAATACTTTGATAGAAAAATCAATGGACGTGTGTGTCTCTTCCCCAAAATCACGAAAAAATTTGTTCTGGTCAACTTAATGCTCAACTTAATACCGAAAAATATAAGGACATCCTAAAAATTGCTAATTTTACATATTGCCATTCCTTCGTTCCAATTTGGATAACTTTCGAGATATAGCGTTCTTTAGGTGGTACGAAGTTTTCATGGTCATCTAAGGGGGATATAAAATGAAAGAATTAAAGTATGCCTTACGCTATAACCATGTAGATCCTTTTGAAACTTCGATTGTCTCTGCTTGTACAGACAACCATGGGTTCGAAAGTAGGTTATTTTGTAACTTATTACTCTTTATCCATATTTACGACCTCCCTGACACAGAAGTGAGGGGCCAGCCAGGGTTCGAGCCCAGCAGGGACAAGTTGGAATTTATAATTTCTGAGTTTTCGCCCTCACGAAACGATACGTACGATGTTGCATAGAAACCTATTAGGAGTATGGGTCTAATATAACTGCCAGGCTGCCTAATCACTTACCACCAGGTGAAATTGAAGTCAAGAGCTAACTTTTAGTGAAATAAAAAAGACTTAAGCTATAATACTTAAAGAAGCACAGTAAACTTTGTACCTATATCAGACTCGTCTGGCCAAATTAATAACCCAAAAATTTATTCCTTTTCATAAAGTCAGGTTTCTCGTAAAATTACTTCTCGTACCTAATATAATTAATTACTTAGATGTACTTAGAGTACGAGACTACAATTTACCTGCCTCTTTTCATTAAAAAATCATATTTAATTAGCCCCATAGACGATCGCCCGTTTAATCAATAACTTTGAAGGATTCATAAGAACACCGGCTAAAAGACACCTAGAATTTTAAATGATGGAAAGCTCGAAAGTTTCTATTACGACATTAACAACTGAAAAGGTCACTACAACTACCGCAATATGTGTGGATAAAAAAAATGTCTGTCACGGGAGCCCATCGTTAACTTGTTAACAGATACAAAACGTCAAAGTTTAAAAAAAAAAAAAAAAAAAGCATTCTATTAACAATAGGTACTTATATATTTTTATTTTTTATAGTTCAATTATTATTATAATTACAAATAACGTTGTCTATTAACCGATACTATAAAATATAGGAGCCTATTATAACTGACACCTAACAATTATTATTATTGTATGATCTAAAAAGGATAGTGTCGCCCGTTTATCTTTTGTGTATAAGATAAATCATGCACCTGTGTTAGAGGCAACATGGCGGTGTTTATTCATGTTCAAATATTAACTGTTGACGCTACCTGCCGTCCGGATGACTCATGCGATAAAGGTACCTGCGCCGTGCACGCTAAAGTAATCCTTTGGAGAAAAAAGCCGTCTTTCTCATCGTAAACCCACCAACAGTGAAAATTAGTCACGCTGTATTAAATTTACTTCAATTCACTATAAGAGAAGAAATATTCTGTTATTAGGGTTTTTAGGGTTACGTAGCCGAAGCCTATAAATAAGCAAAGTATGTAGGTACTTATTATCTTTTGCCAACGGGCCCTATTACTAAGCTTTAGCTATCCGTTCGTCAGGGGACTGTATATCATGAGCATGGAGAGGGAGGTGTAGTTTTCGCAGTTTATATACAACAACAAATAATAACAATAAGGTAATTAAGGTTAGGTTAAAAATTGAATAAATATTACACCTATACCTATATTTTCTTATTACTAGTGTTTCATCAACTATTAATAAGAAAATATAGCCCTAACTTATGAATAAGACCTACATGAGTTTACTGGAAGTAATTATAAAAAGTTTTCTTAGGATATAATATGTAGATATGTATTAATATATGATTTTTCAACACTTTGGTTAGGGTCATTTCGCCTGTTTGCGTCCACTTAGTGGAGTTGTTAGGTTTGAACGTGAAAAAAAAATGTCTATATAGTCTTGTCAAGTTTAATGCACAGTTTTGGACAACGCATCTGATGTTTTATTCTACACAGGTACAAATAGCTGAAACAGGCGATTTTCCCATTTTGCGTCCACAAAATCCAAATTGCGTCCGCCTGTGGACCAATTGGTGTCCACCTGTTTAGAAATAATAAGGAAGGGAAATAGGAAATAAAAAGGGAAGCTTGTGATTTTAATCAAAACATTTATTTAATACCTAATTTCTGTTATAATAAAAGTTAACATAAATTGCACTTCAGGATATTTTTTTTCCTCCTCCAACTAACTCCATTAATAGATTCACTATTATTTCGAATATCATGTCGATGGCTTTATACGATTCTATTTTACCTTTTCGGTACAAAGTCTTTAAAATTGGCCAAGTGCGAATCGGACTCGCGCGTTCCGTGTTTTATTTTATTTTTTAATATTTATTGTTATAGCGGCAATAGAAATACATCATCCATGAACATTTCAACTGTCTTACTATCACGATTAATGAGCTACAGCCTGGTGACAGACGAACAGCGAAGTCTTAGTACTGGGTTCCTGTTTTTACCCTTTGGGTAAGGAACCCTAAAAATGGAACAAAATTCAAATATTGGCAAATACATAAAATAATTTTCGTATAATAATTGTATATTTTTAGGTTAGGTAGGTTATAAAGAGTATATTTAAATAAAATTATATAAATTTTACTCTATTATTTTTGTGTGATAAAAAGATGGACGCAAAATGTTATAGGGTTTCTTATGTAGGAAAACTGTGCGTCCAAGTCTGATTTTTGACATTCATTATCTTTTTTTATATTTCTAATAATATGGACGCAAATCGGCCATCATATTATGCATGTTAATGTTGTTAAAATTGATAGGAAGTTTATATTGTTTTTCCCATGTTATCGTATTTAATTAAACATCTTACTGAGAAATAGTTAGAGTAATCTGCGTCCACAGCGGACGCAAAGTGGTTTTTTTATAAATTTTATGTACCAGTTCGCGTCCACCTTATATAAAACTGTCAGTAGAAAAATATAAGCACAAACATCGTTATTCCTATAGTGTGGTTCACAATTAAGGTCTAGGGATAACAAAGTATTCTAAATTTCACATAAACACCTTAAATACTTACCGTGAAAAGTACAGCTGCTCACTATTTTTTTTACAACACATTCGCGCGTCAGCACTTGTTGGTTGCACACGCAAGATTAGTTTATTTTTCATTAAATTTGGGTTGCACGCACAGATCTTTTGTTTGTGTGTGAGTACCTGTCATAGGTCCGAACATCAATAGAAGCGCTCTTGTTTAGATTGGTGTGTCGGTATTGTTATTTTTCACTGTTGTAAAACAGTGTACCGTCGTTTGGACGCAAATTGGGCGTCGGACGCGAAAAGGCGAAAAGACCCTATATTATGACATTTTTAATACAACATTGAGTTAGAAATTAGAAGAATACTAATTCTCGAGTTTTTGGGTGAATAAAATGAAAAAGTAAGCTGAAAAAACCAAGTCTTTTCTGAACTAGACTGTAAGAGTTCATCTTATGAGAAAACTATAGAGAAATGCATCATTTTTATGATTCTACTTTTTTAAAAGAAAAGCAAAAACTCTAACGGGGACTGAGATACAGTCGTGGACGGTGTAATTTAACATTTCTACTTGTTGAAAAGATCTTTATTTTAAAGTACGGCCGGAAACGGAGCTTTTAAAATTTGACCCTTAAGTGAAAATGGTGTTTTTACCTACTTATCAATTATTCTGATTACAAATTCAAGGCCTTGGTTTGTTTTATATCAATTAATGTCAATAATGGTGATGAGCGAATACTATTAAACTGAGAGTAGCTGTTTTTAAACTGTTGCCTTTTTTTTTTAATTTGAACAATAGCCCTATTTTTGACCATGTTTCTGACTAACTGATGGTTATTCGCTTTGCACGATTAAGTAGAATTAACTCGACTGTTATAAATTTCGAGATTACTACGAATATAACGCTAATATGCAGTAAGGTTTTCTTAGTTATGTTTTAAAATATTTCGATAAATTACATAACATGTAGGAATTACTATTTATTTTACCCATCTTCTATTTGATTTAAGTAAATTAATATTGTAAAGGGAAAGTGCAAGGAGTGGCCGTGTAGCATTTGAGGTCGCGTTTTAGATTGTAATATTCTGCAATCGAATACAGTCATGCCAAACTCGTAAGACCTTAAAGTGCATCAGTTCTTCAAGCTACGCGCCAGAGCTTTTTAAGCCCTATATTTTATTAAGATTACAAAATATTGCGATAAAATCTTTTATTAATCTAACAGGCATATTTGTTTTTTTTTTATATAATAATAATTGACGCCACCAAAACCGACAGCCGTCGTTTAAAGACAGAGCAGGTGTAGGAGAGGGCATGCAAGGAACACATCCAATAATAAGGGTTCTGTGTTTACCAACATGAGGCGTAGGTTTTTAGCCTCATGCGCCTGAAAATACACCGGCAATCACGCCCTGCAGACCAGAACAAAGTGGTTCTATTAAGCGGCAGATTAATAAGCATGGCGGTAGCAGCAAGCGAGATCTGACACAAACAGCTACGGTTACTCAATACTTAGCTATAATTATATTTTGTAGTGTGTAGTAACAGTGGTTTATTTTGTTCCAGGCAAGATAATGTCACAATTCGCTTGCTTTTTGGCCATGGCTGGCGCCGCCTCAGCGCAATTGACGCTGGGTGGTATCAGGTGTGGCCAGTTGACGTGTCAGCTGGAGGAGTATTGTTCTTCGGAGACCAACCGTTGTGCGCCATGCAACGTTGTGTGCAATATGACCCATCATAACCACGACTCTGGACTGTGTGTTAAGGAATGTCAAGGTAGGTGCCACGTGACGCGATTATTATTATAAAATTGTTAAAGAAAAACTCAAAAGGTAAAATCTGACTGAAAATGACTAAAATATGATATTTATTATCGTCTCTAGAGTTGACGGCCGATTGGCGCAGTGGGCAGCGACCCTGCTTTCTGAGTCCAAGGCCGTGGGTTCGATTCCCACAACTGAACAATATTTGTGTGATGAACATGAATGTTTTTCAGTGTCTGGGTGTTTATCTATATATTATAAGTATTTATGTATATTATTCATAAAAATATTCATCAGCTATCTTAGTACCAATAACAAAAGCTACGCTTACTTTGGGACTAGATGGCGATGTGTGTATTGTCGTAGTATATTTATATTTATTTAGAGTCACCCTAGAAAATCTTCGACATTATGTTCTAAACGAGTAATGAAAGACGATACTATCCAAATGATGTCGATGTGCACGTATTATGTAGAGTCCATTAGAAAGATTTACTTTTGTGTTAAACAACTTAGTACATGTCATATTATATCGTTTGGAAATAGAGTATTTCAAAACGTATTTTATTCAAACTGTTTAAGTAGGTTATGAGTATAGAAACCAACTTGCTAAGTTCCGTGTCTTTCCAAACGAAGGTGGAGGATTTTTTTATAATAACGACTTTTAAAGCCATTTGTTCTATGCCACGTTCTGTAATAGATAATGTCCTAATACAGGGACTTTTCGCCTTTTCGCGTCCGACGCCCAATTCGCGTCCAAACGACGGTACACTGTTTTACAACAGTGAAAAATAACAATACCGAAACACCAATCTAAACAAGAGCGCTTCTATTGATGTTCGGACCTATGACAGGTACTCACACACAAACAAAAGATCTGTGCGTGCAACCCAAATTTAATGAAAAATAAACTAATCTTGCGTGTGCAACCAACAAGTGCTGACGCGCGAATGTGTTGTAAAAAAAATAGTGAGCAGCTGTACTTTTCACGGTAAGTTTAAGGTGTTTATGTGTAATTTAGAATACTTTGTTATCCCTAGACCTTAATTGTGAACCACACTATAGGAATAACGATGTTTGAGCTTATATGTTTCTACTGACAGTTTTATATAAGGTGGACGCGAACTGGTACATAAAATTTATAAAAGAACCACTTTGCGTCTGCTGTGGACGCAGATTACTCTAACTATTTCTCAGTCAGATGTTTAATTAAATACGATAACATGGGAAAAACAATATAAACTTCCTATCAATTTTAACAAAATTAACATGCATAATATGATGGCCGATTTGCGTCCATATTATTAGAAATATAAAAAAAGATAATGAATGTCAAAAATCAGGCTTGGACGCACAGTTTTCCTACATTAGAAACCCTATAACATTTTGCGTCCATCTTTTTATCACACGAAAATAATAGAGTAAAATTTATATATTTTTATTTAAATATACTCTTTATTACCTACCTAACCTAAAAATATACAATTATTATACGAAAATTATTTTATGTATTTGCCAATATTTGAATTTTGTTCCATTTTTAGGGTTCCTTACCCAAAGGGTAAAAACAGGAACCTAGTACTAAGACTTCGCTGTTCGTCTGTCACCAGGCCGTAGCTCATTAATCGTGATAGTAAGACAGTTGAAATTTTCATGGATGATGTATTTCTATTGCCGCTTTAACAATAAATATTAAAAAATAGAATAAAACACGGAACGCGCGAGTCCGATTCGCACTTGGCCAATTTTAAAGGCTTTGTACCGAAATGGTAAAATAGAATCGTATAAAGTCATCGACATGATATTCGAAATAATAGTGAATCTATTAATGGAGTTAGTTGGAGGAGGAAAAAAAAATATCCTGAAGTGCAATTTATGTTAACTTTTATGATATCAGCAATTAGGTATTAAATAAATGTTTTGATTAAAATCACAAGCTTCCCTTTTTATTTCCTATTTCTCTTCCTAATTATTTTTAAACAGGTGGACGCCAATTGGTCCACAGGCGGACGCAATCTGGATTTTGTGGACGCAAAATGGGAAAATCGCCTGTTTCAGCTATTTGTACCTGTGTAGCATAAAACATCAGATGCGTTGTCCAAAACTGTGCATTAAACTTGACAAGACTATATAGGGACTACATTACGACCATATTTGATTAAAAACCGCACGGATATTTTTTTTTTTACGTTCAAACCTAACAACTCCACTAAGTGGACGCAAACAGGCGAAATGACCCCATTTAAACATTAAAGAAATCAATCTTTTCTCGCATTAAAGATAAAAAGGTGCCCAAAGACCTTTGCCGATGTCAACCAAGAATGCGCAAGGTTGGTTTCTTGTTTGAGGCCACAAAAAAGCCACTGAATACCTACAGTAAGCTAGCCTTAATAATTGATCAACATCGGTCGCTTGTTAACGTAATTGGTAGTATTTCTGTGTTCTTCATTAAAATATTTCGTATTCTAGTAGAGGTACCTATCGATTATTAAAGTTGGCGTTCAGTGGGTTTTTTTACACTCATTTTTCCGTTTTTTTTTAAATCTATCCATATATCTAACCAGATAGACATACCAAGGGTTCTTTTCAATAGTTAGTTAGTTGAAATATTTTTTAAGCTATAGTCAACTATAATACTTAGTTAAGCTTTGAGGGTTCCGAACGCACTGTAGTCTAAGAATATCTGCGTTGATAGCTCAACACTTAAACCGTAAGGGGTAATCATAATAATTCAAAGGGAAAAGTTGTAAAGTATGTTACTATCTTCCTTCCTTTACTTTGAAGTTTACGTGCACAAATAAGCCTTATGCGTGTAACGTTTATTTAAACGCTGACTAACCCATCAACATATTTTTACAACACAAAAACCTTCACAGCTTAGGGTTGGATACTTAACCCTAAAAAATAACCCAAGATAATCTTATTATTATGATAACCTTTGCCGATGCGGTATCGAGACCTAATTATCTATCTCTACACATAATAAGTATCCTATCCTATCTACACATATATCTAGTTAGGAGTCAAATATTCACCCAAACATGTGGCCAATTATTCTTTTTAAGTCAAAATTTTACGTGTATATAAATTAATTTGTATAACCGTGGCTGTAAGTGGGTTCAATGTATAACTTATTTATATAATGCACTTAAAATAAATAAATAAAAAAAAACCAACCATTAGGTTGACGTAGACCAGACATTCTACGTTCCATAAGGTGTAGGTGCAGACACCATCCAGTGAGGCGTATAAAGACACAAGCGGCACAAAACTGGCGTGTGCATTGCCAATAGACGTTCATTGGTTGATCGGTTATGGAAGGAATACGTAAAACTGAAGTTCACGAGTTAGATAGATACTTCACTAAGAAAATATTGGTTGATTTATTTAGTGCTGGCCTCGATTTCCGGTCGCGTGATATCTGTATCTCGAGTATCGGAAGCGGAACAAAATAGCAAATTGAACAATACCTAAGTATTTTTGCTTATTATACCTTCTTCGATCTTTGAAGTTACGTTATTTCACAGTTAGGTATAGATAACGTTGATAGAAATTGAATTATTAAAATTTGTCATTTGCTTCATGCCCAAAACTTATTAAAGGCAGCTAGCTGCCTGCTGGAAATCTCTGAGAAAATGTATGAACTCGCTTTAAAAAATAAATGTATGGCGGCCACGATACAGGCATACAGACAAACAGAAAAAGAGGTACGCTTAAGTAACGATTATAGAGGACTCTTAAAAAAAAAAAAAAAAAACAAAGCGGAAGATCTGACCTAAAAAATCTTACTGGCACTGGCTTCTTCTTTCATAGGAGAGAGGGATAGAGCTTTGATCCGCTACGCACATTCAATGTGCTTTGGAACTATCCACACCCATTTTTATCAACGTTGGCTATAATTGGGAAATAGCTTAACTTTTAGTACTACTAGTTATGCTAACAGTAAGTTATACTAAATTATTATACAAATAGGCAAAGTTGTTATTAGTAGGTAAAATACAAATGTCATGAGAGGTATTCCAAGTAATAACTTTATAAGCTCTTTTAATACGTCACATCAGTCTGTCTACAGCAACTACCAGCAGTTCAAAAAGTAGATTCTACAGAAGGCTCAGGAATTTAGCAGTTGCTCTACCAATGGTCGTCAAAAATATTGTTTAATAACCCCCACGTATAATGAAATTTTCTTCTTCTTTCTTTCTTCATAAGTTATGCTTCCGTAAATCTAGGTAAACTTTCAGCATCCAGATTTCAGTTCCAACTCATGCCATCTACGAGCAAGTGTAAACTCCATTTTACCGTTTGTTGTTCAAAATTTGCCACAATAACGTGCTATTGTAATACAAAAATTCTCTAGCTAGGACATGGACGTAACGATATGACTAAAAATGCTAATCCTACATACAATAACAAAGGGGCCCTCCTTAAAGACAAAACACAAAATAAAACCTAATTGTTTTCCCAATAGAGTCACTTATAATTCAGCTGCGGTGCCAAACAAAACCAGTTTCGTGACCGCATATCGCCTATATAGTACCTCTCGTCTGCACCAAATCATTCTGTTTCACTCGCACGCCGGTTAAAGAATGCAGGTTTCAGGTCAAACATCTCTACCAAGAGCATTTAAGCGTATATATTAATGCACTAGAAAAGACAGCAGAAATCAGGTGCACCTGACTACCAAAGTCAGGTGAAAAGAAAATGGGAAAACGGTTGGAATGCAAATTGTAATAAATATCGACAACGGTATTATATGGAGCCCATCATTCGTTTTAATGATATTAATTAATTAAGTGAAGATATTTTGCACGCTGTCTTAAGCGGAAACAAAGTGGCCACCGACATCTTGGATCTTGGATAAAATTAATAACTTCTGAATTTAATCTAGTCTAGACCTAGAAGGAGGCTTCTGTCGTGGCTAGTTACCAACCTACCTCAAAGACGTGTCGGAAAGCGATTTTGCGTTGCAGTACAATGCGAATAATATAAATAAATAAAATAATAAATAAATATAAATATACTACGACAGTACAAACATCGCCATCTAGCCCCAAAGTATGCGTAGCTTGTGTTATGCGTACTGCGAGTAAGATGACTGATGAATAATTTTACGAAAATATACATAAATACTTATAATACCCAGACACTGAAAAACACTCATGTTCATCACACAAACATTTCCCAGTTGTGGGAATCGAATCCACGGCCTTGGACTCAGAAAGCAGGGTCGCTGCCAGCTGCGCCACTCGCCCGTCCGCCAATATATGGGTGCCATCCGCGTAACTGGTTAACCTCCCCTTAACCCTCTTAGGCGACATAATTACTTTTTTTAGAATACTTGCGAGTTACTGCTGATTCTAAATAAATGTATGAATAAAGTTATTTTCCTAAATAGTACGTACTGAGTTTGTAGTAAGAGCCATGGATGCAGTTTAAAGTAATGCTACGTCAGGTAGTGAGTTACAATAAATTCCCAAATGGACCAAAGTCGGGTATCTAACCTGGAACCTCAAATTATAGGCCACAATGCACACCGCAACTCCCGCGCCACGGGGGGGTGGTCTACAATAGCAATAAATAATTCATTATTTACATTTCGCATTCACAAACCTAAAATAATACCTATGCTCGTTACGAAACTGCCTGAAAATGTTGCTGCATATTAAATTTGGTTTTTGCATAATTATTTATGCATATTCAATGATGTAGGTATATCTGATATAATAGACAATGACAGTGTATAGTCAGTACATATTTGAAAATTTAATGTACGTTCATAAAAACATTTCTTAATTTAAGAAAAAATGTGACTGCAATAATTTAAACATTAGAAGTAAGAATAAACTTACAGTGCAATATACTAGGTTACAAAAAATTCATAATTCGTTTAAAGGAAATTGCATACAATTCTACAATAAACTACCAATTGTCATCTTGGAGATGTCTCTTAAAAAGTTCAGTTTGTATTAAACGTAAGCTTATAGAAAAGTCTTATTATAGTATAAAGGACTACGTAAACGATAAAAAAGCTTGGGTGTAAATTATTGCTCTAACCAGGTTGCTCTTCTAATAATTTAAAATGACATTGTGAGATGGTGATAACAAAAAAAAAAACACCCGACTAAGTTTGTTGTGGGCTTCTTCTTAGACCAGGACGCGTTTGGAACCCTCGTAGCTTTAGTTTTAAGTTTACGAATGTGGTTATCGCCATCATCTCACTACCGTGTGGTTCTTATGTACGCATCAAAAGTGCCACCTGTGGGCCTACTTGAATAAAGATATTTTTGACTTTGACTTTGACTTTGACAAAGTTTTCGGTCTCGATTTTTCAGGACAACTACGCCTAAACATGCGTAGTTACATAGTATATACCATGCTAATGAAAATACGACTTTTTGAATTTACCTAAAATTGAGGTTAGTCTTTACCTGCATTTGCAAAAGAAACTACTTACGTCTAGTTAAGGGGCTCTACCTTGTTTTTTTATTAATTTAACTTTTCTGGTTTCCGAATAAAAGAAGAAAAAAGAAGAAAGTATAAATCCTTTTGCAGATGCAGAGGCCTGTAGTAGGCCTGAAAGTATCAAAAAGTCGTACAAATTCTTCGTGTTCGGAAACGAATAAGTATATACGAATGCGTTATCTTTGTATAAGTGACTGCATAAGGTCGATGACTTTACCTGCGTTAATGAAAACTATTTGAGCGATGTAAATTTTAACTTGCTTTATGTATGAACTATCTAGGACAAAAATATTTTTCTCATTAGAACTCGTATTTATTTAGATTAGCGCAATCAGACATACCAATCAACAAGCAGACAAATCAGATTTTTTGGCTTTATAATATTACGAGCTAGTCACGCCCCGCAGTTCTATACGTATAAGCAATGGTGCGTAGCGTAGTCTATAACTTAGATCATAACTCAGATTTAGCTGTTAACGCAGAAAAAAGCTTGGGGAGGGGGGCGCGAACTCGATCGGGGCACCCACGAAGTTTTGAACATTCGAATATTTGTACATTATCAGCAATTAAATATCGTTTGCTTTAACGATGACAGGAAACGTCGTGAGTTAATCTGCATTAGAGTTCTTCATAATGTCCTGCCAGCGTAGTGAAGTATGCCTTAACCAATCTCGTTAAGATGCTCGTTCTGTATAGTGTGCCGGCAATCAGTGGCGTGCATACAGGGTATGCACAGGGTAAGCAGACGATGTAAAATGTAGAAAATCTCCAGTACAAGTTAATAAAACTTTAGGGCTTTACAATGGCTATCCTTATGTTTTTATTAACCCGCCCTAGAGATTTTTTATAGTTTATATCATTTGCCCGCTTAGTGCATACTCCACTGCCGGCAATAGGTTCATATATAAGGTAATGATAAATATTTTTACAAACAAGATATTCCGTGATTTTAGGAGGGGATATTAGGTATTGTGAGATCAGACTTCTTTTCAATGAGATCCCCAACACCTATGAAATAATACTACTATCCGACTAGTACTATCCTACTAATATTATAAATGTGAAGGTGCGGATTTTTGTTACTTTTAATCCCGCAAAAATGGCTAAACGGATTTGGATAAAATTTGGCATGCATGTAGCCTTTGACATAGAAAAGGACATAAGCTACCTTCTATCCTGTTTTCTTAAGTGGTTCCCGAGAGAAAATTGTTTACAAGCTAAGCCACGGGCAGACAGCTTGGAAATTTGGTTTGCATATCACCATGTTAGAGGACTTTCTATACCATCTCTCAAATAGTTTATGTGGTCACATTAAAAATTGTTAACGAGCGAAGCTTAGACCCAATTCTGAAGTCCACACGGACAATGTCGCGGGCAGAAGCTACTACTAGGTACTACTTTTAACCCCGATCTCTCAAGTCTTTCTAGTTGGAAAAGCATAAATAATTGCTGCACACCAATAATTTGTTAATAATGTAATTGCTCCTTTTATAACAATCTAGCTTTCCGCCCACAACCGCGTGTAATTTAGTTATCACGCTCTAAACGTGTTTTCCCGTAGGAAAAATATGTTTTTGCGGGATTTTTTATAACTTTCCCATTTTTCATTTCTTTTTGGACCCAATTCTGAAGTCCACGCAGACGAAGTCGCGAGCAGAAGCTACAATAATGTAAAGGCGAAATTTTGTATGTTTCGTACTCAACGTGCGCCGTGATATGACGTATTGACGATAGAACCGATTTTTCTGAAATTTGTTCCAGAGATAGATTTTAGTCTGGAAGAGCACATAGGCTACTTTTTATCCCGGGAAATAAGAGAGTTCCCGCGGGAATAAAAAACCTAAGTCCGCGCGAAGACAAGGTTATCAGCTAGTCTTTTATATTATTGGTAAATTAGTTCAGGTAAGCTAAGTATATATATATAAAATTGGCGTTTGGTTAAATGAACAATAAAAATATAGTAGCTTATCAACTTTTGTACAAAAATATAAAAGTTATTCTCGTTTACAATGGAATCATGATGACGCTATTTTAATTACTGTGCCAACAATGAGCCCACGACAAAGGGACAATTATTGCAAGCCAGATTGTCCACGATCGGACTGACATTACAAACAAACTAATAACGCAGCTGGCTAAACATTTATCTTAATTATCTCGATAATTACTAACTACTAATTCACGTATAGCTATGATGAGATTATATGTGTCCGACACATGTACAGGAAAGATTATAAGTAGCTACTCTGAATCTCACCTCTGAAATAGACTCCTACCTCGGGATGTGTGGGCCACGGATGATAGCCGAGCTAGGTGAAAAGTGGCCACGTAACTAGACTTTTGAACGTTAAACCTACAACTGTATATCTAATTAGATAGGTACTAGCTGTATCTGTTCTAGAGTGTAATGGCGACAAAGCAAAGTGTTTTATACGAATGATGGGATATATTAGGGATACATTAGACTCATGACAGACATCATACCACGAGATCAAATGATTGACTCATTATTTGACGATAAAATTATCCACCTTTAAGGTTTATATTTAATTACTCTAATGATAGAAATTCGCATTATCTGAAATTTCGAAATCATCAGCGGCCTGAAAAAATGATCGGAAAAGAAACCACCTGCCCGCCGTGATGTGGTTGTATCAATTATATGATTTAGACGTTAGTAATGAATGATACAGGGATATTACTACGATAACTAAGTTCGGTAACATTTTGCGAAAACGTGTTCAATCGCCGGTAATAACATAATATAAGAGTATTCTGCCCGGAATTTGCCCACTCGTATTAAAAATTATAAAGTTTTTGTGTGATTTTTCACACAAAAACTTTATAATTTTTAATAAGAGAGACAAACCAGCTTCAGTTAGCAAAATAGCTTCAGTTTTATTACATTATTAGACTTTTCTTAATAGGTGATGATCATCATCGGGCACGGATCCCTCCCACAATAATAAGGGTTTAGGCCGTAGTCCACAGTCCTATTGATAATAAGTATCCATTAAATATTTATATTAAACTAGCTCTTACCCGCGACTTCGTCTGATTTTGTTTTTAAAGTATTCAGTATCGCTAAGCCTTAAATGAGTATAGTAGTACATATATATAAAACATGTGACTGTAAATTAATTATAGACAAATAATTTGCAATAAAATAAAATTGCGACTATTATTAAAGATCTATGCTATCCTATCTCTTAAGTTGGACCGGACTGCTCACGGTGTGCCAATTTAATTTAAAATCGGTTAAGTAGTTTAGGAGTCCATCGCGGACAAACATCGTGACAGGAGATTTATATATATTAAGATATTCCAAATTTACTCAAAATCGGTTCACGCGGAAAATAGGTGTACTCGTAATAACAAAACTTAGAATTTGGATCTCTACCATGTTAACCGTAAAGAACCTACCTTCCAAAATTAACCATCAATCTAATCCAAAATCTCCAGATCAATGATTAAATGGAATAATGCTATCTTATTTCTAATCTACACTGTCGATAAGGCCCTGCTAACTTTATTATTTAATCAAACGTTTTTGCGTTAGAATGATTATATTAATTTCAGCGACCAATAAACTGTGTTTATGCAAAAAAACACGCCAGAAACTACTGCTCAGTTCGATTGGCAAACTAAAACATTTACAAACTAAAAATAAACTAACAAATACATTTTCGCATTAAATTAGTTAGGATAAGGATTCATGCACGGACGCGACGCCAAGAATACAAGTCAACTGGAACGCAGTCGACAGGTTGCTAGGGGTGCAACAATGGCTGTGAAGTCATGGTCTGTTGACTGGTACAGGTACTGCCACGTGTACACGCATCGCTGCTCTTCATGCTCAGATACTAACTGTGAAAGAGACTAGTTCAATTAAAATGTCGTTTGAAAATTCTGCATTTATTGAAAACTTTTCCCTCGCATAAAAATCGACTAAGTGAGAGAAATACTCGCGCACTGATGGTTTCGTACTTCGGAAGTAATGATTATTATTTATTTGAAAAAAAAAATAATAATCATTACTTAAAGCATCAGAGAAAGAGAAATACCTCTTTTTTTGACATGAAAGTTTGTTTGTAAATTCATCCCATGTCTTGGCTTGGATTTAGAGCTAATGTCTGTTGAGCAAAGGAAATCTCTATGTTGGCTTAGAGAGATTAGGACTCTCTCTGGATATATAGAGATCAGGATTTAGATCTTGAACACAAAAAGCAGTTCCAATATACGCAAGCGGAAATTAACGCAGAATAACACTATTACTTGTGAACGTTTACATATCACGTCGAATATCATTTGAATATTAGTAAATGTTTACTTTGTGATAAAATCAATACCATTTCTAAATTAATTTTGCTTACAAAGCTGTGCCTTTACGGATAATAAGGCCCTGGGTAGTTAGGTACATAGATACGGCTTCGGGGTGGGGTCAAAAGTTGTTAGTTATTGGTTTTTTTTCTGTCAAGCAATTTTAAGTAGGTACGAACCTAGATTTTATTTATTTCCGTCACCCACCCATATCTCGGATGACCCGTGTATTATCATTAATATGTGATAATATCTGGATTTCATTCGTTCTTGCAATCCTTAGAAACCATAACTATATATTATATCCACTTATAAACGACTTAACGATTCTCGAAGAGTGGCAAAAACCTATAGTACCTTTTCTAATTTTTATTCACCTTTAGTATCTGTGATCGATTTACCTAAAAATTAGAAGAAATAAATAAGTGCAAATTTCTCAGAATATAAATATTTTAGTTTATTTATTTATGAATTGAGATTTTTACACTTAAATCATATACGTGATATGTTTGAAATATGAGTAACTATCGGTAACTGTGCTATTTCAAAGTCTAATAAATAGGACGTTAAAATAAAAGCTGAGATATTCCCGTCTCCTCCACCCTTTCCGCATAGAATCATATTATTTTCGAAAAGCTAAGTGCATTGATGCAGTCGAATGGCCGTCTATTACGCCGTACAAAGGAAGAATTTTGTAAATTGTATAGTGAAATAGCGTTTTTTATCAACAGGATTCGTTGAAAATTAAAATACACTATACTATTTAAAGGTCCAAATAGCAAAATACAGAACGATGGTTCTATTACGTAGTACAACGAAAGAATTTTTGTAAATTGTATAGTCAAAGAGAACTTTTTTCTCAACAGGATTCCTTGAAAATTAGTTTTTAAATTTAAATAGAAACTCAAGTAAAGAAAAATGCAATTTTAGGTACAGGCTTATTAAATAGAGACTGCAGTTGGACAAAAAATGCAATCTTTTTTACGAGAAAAATTCAAATAATGTTGAAACTTATTTTCTGTCTTAGATATTGCTTTCGGATATTAATTATTCTTTATCCCGATAAATATTTGAATACATAATTTAACGTCTTTGAGATAGTGCGTAAATTAATTTCTTTAATTTTATTTTGTTAGGTGACAATGGGATCAAATGTACCACCCATTTGATCCCATTGTCATGTCATTTCTTGGTGTCTTTTCTTATTTTCTTTTTTCACTAAAAGCTCTCCAACTTCACCAGGTAGTAAGTGACAAAGCAGACAATGATGGTAGTGGCTAACCTGTTTGGTCTTTTATGGTTATATTAAATCCGTAACTCGAATCAATTTCTACGCGGTATTGTGCTGGAACGTTAACCATTAGGTGGCACGAAAATGTCGGGTGGTAACTAGCTACAGTCGAGAATTTTCAATAGACTAGAATAGAAATTATGAGTTGATAATAATTATATACTGCTAGGGTTACAACCTAGAATCTCTCACTTATAAGACTCAAGAGCGCTCACCACTGCACGAGGAAGGTCAACAAAACTAATCTTCAATAAGGTTGAAGATTAGTTGGTCCTATATGGTGAAGATATTCAGTTAAGACTCTTCGAATGTCGATTCCTATTCACTTACCAAAAATGTAATGGTTTAGGAATTCTAGTAGGAAGTTTAGATATTCTTTAAATATTTTTTTTAATACTTTAGTATTTCTATAAAAAGCAAAAATATTTTTTTTTCCTTTTTTTGCGTTGTTATTTCCTTTCTTTGTCTTTTATCTCTGTTTATGCGAATAACAGTAGGTAGTTTCGGGGAAGGTGGATACTGAAGTCTACTATGTGTACTTACGTATTTAGAATACAATGATTAGGTTGATTAAATTAGCACTGCGTCGTTGGTGTAGAAAGCACCTACTCGTTAGCAAAGTGGATCGCACGTTCAACTACGGATCACGAGCTCAAATTCCGATCCCCAGATCTAGCCATGAATTATTAGGTTTTTAGGATTTTCTGCCAATAATTTAAAATAATTAATAATAACCAATAATTTTAATTTAAACTAGCCCAAGCTAGTAATGACAGAAATCTCAAAGTTAGGAAATTCCTAGAATTTAGTAAGTACCTACTTTCACGTTGGCAAAGTGGATCGCACGTTTAACTACGGATAACAAGCTCAAGTTTCATTCCCGGAATCATTCATGAATTTCTAGGTTTTTGGGGTTTTGTCTAAAATTAACAGCTTGGAGTTAGGAAATTTTAGGTATTCACCCCGAGTATTTTAGGCCATCACGTCGTTCCCATATTTACACCTATATCAGATACACGATGTTTTTATTGCCTATAATCGATAATAACAGTCTGTTGCAATACTCCCGGGTAAGGGATATCTTAAAACCAGTTATAAACTTATCACGTTGCAAATCATACTTTTTTAAAAGTTACCCCAGTGAAGTTCCCGCGAATCGAAGCTACGTCTCGCTTCTATGTCACGTTTCTGAAAGTGGATTTCGAAACACCACCGACCGCCTACCGAAAGCGTTTGACGCGTTCGTTGGACGCCTTGCACAACCAGCTCACTGAAAATACAAAGGATAAAATAACAAAGTAAAATCACGAAGGTGGTACGATTTTTCAGTGACGCTTTTGCCAAAGCTGAGCGTTATGGCGTTTTTTTTTTGTTAAAACCATTGATAGGCTTTTTATTTATAAAACAATATTGTAAAACAGATTTTTTGTGTATTTAATATTTAACTATTTTTCAAGTCTATTTCGTGATTCACAAGTGGGTCGACCCGCTGTCAACAAACGAATGAATCTAATTACGTTTTTACGGCATATGCCCTACCGATGGCAGAGGCATTTAGGCCGGCAGTGGACTGTTAGCCTATCGATTCGATTGAATAATAGTAAAATATGTGGTGAGACCTGATCAGACAGCGTCACTATATTAAGACCAGTCTACTTCAACCAAAGTTAAACATATTATTTCATAAACATAAGAGTGTCTTCAAAGGCTTCTATAAAAATTAAACCAAAATCTAATTACACGGTCGCGTAGTATCGTACTGCTTCATAAGACGATTGAAGCCAGTCTAATGCGAATCCAGCTAGTGTACTCAACGACTTAATATAAATTTATGAAAATAAATATTTGAGATGAGCGCCATCATCTCTGCAAGGTAAAAATGTTTAAGAATTCCATATTTCTTTGCTAACGTCTCAATTAATTGTGCACTTACTTTTACATGCACTTAGCATGTCGTAAGTGGTTTCATGTTTTCTGTGTAAAATAAATAAACGTCGGAAGTTTAATAATGTTTACTTTGCCGTATTTCAAAGTGCAATACTATCTAAGAATCATACTGTAAAGGAAAGGCCACACCGGCGTCTCGTCTTTATAGATCGCGTTATTTATGCGACTGCTAAAAGACTATTCCCAAAACGTACGCGTTAACGCCGATAAGGACGCAGTCTTGACGCCGCGGTTCGGCATTTCCTTTTCTAAGTATAAGTTCAACTCGAGAAAGAAAAATAAACATGGGACTGAGGGGGAATAATAAAAAACCACAAAGATTTTGTGTGTAAATGATTGCCCAGTTAGAAATTAACGTTCAGTCGATCTTCGCGCTCGTCATGCGATCGGGATGCAACGTGACTTAATAAATTAGTTTATTTTATTGACTATTTAATGAAATTTTTGTGTGTGTGCTTACATTAATAATTTCATGAGTGCGAGTGAGAGTGCTCCGTTGGTTGTTGGTCTTTAGAATGTTCAACTAGATTACGAAGACCCGGGTTTTATTGGGTTTTCTGTAAAAATCTCAGCAACAGCCTGGTCTTAGAGAATTTACGGTGTTCACCCATTTACCTCGGAGGGCATGTAAAGCTGCCGGTCAAGTTTATATCCGGGTCCAGGCCTTCTCTCCCCTGTGAGATAAAAGGCCTGTGTCCTGCAATGGGAAGTGAATATGCCAAAAATGGTATGTAACAGTTTATTATTAAAATATGTGTTAAGTTTTTCTATCAAAATAGCAGCTAGTTTAATCACTCACATACTGCAAATCCCCTTTTTATATTTTCACTTAGTTAACGTCAATAATTGATACTACACACGAAACAAGACTTTTTAAGTTATAATTGTTATCACTGATATTATAGTTTGTTTGTTCTCGCCCTAATTAAGCAAACGATCGACTTAAGTTTTAGATGAAACGTATTACACGTTTCATCTAAAACTTAAGTAGATCGTATCCAATATTTGGAAAAACATAAGCTACTTTTTGTCCGGCAAAAACATGAAATGCTCAAGTTAGAGTGTACTACAAGTTCTTTATTTTAATTGCAATTATGTGAACAGACTTATTCACCCTGGCTAAGATACCGCGGACGGAGCTAGTGCTCTTTTAAAAAAACGAAAAAAAAAAGGTACTATTGACTATGTATTTATTCATGTGACACTGTCCTATAGTCACTATGTCGGGGTCTGAGGGGATGATGGGATTCCATGGATATCGAGAGACATTCTCTAAATTATAACCATGTACAGTATGTTTATAAGTCTCTCAAATTAAACCTAATATTAGGTTTTCCATCTAGTTAACTCAATACAATTGCGTTAGGGCAGAAAAAAAAAAAAATTTTAAGAAGTCAGATAATCGTTTTCCCTGGTCTATCATAACTAAACATTAGGTGAGATTGCTGTTGAGGCATAAACTGTAGTGAAGTTAAAAAAAATGCATCTTATCTTTTCCCGTGCGTTGCCGCAACCCAATAGTTTAATAGACATTTCTGGTCAGTGTCAATGTAGAAATTTTTAATTGTGGACTTGGCCTATTTGTAGCTTGACATATCTACAGCTTTCTTCTTTATATAAATTGCTGAACTATTTGCATCGTCAATGCAAAACTTTCCTTAGCGACCGTTACGTAACTGCAATCACGTTTTAGAATTAGTTGCATCTCCGTAACTATTGGCGCACCGTGCTCTTGTATAATTAGGTATTGACAGATAGATACGTCTAGTCTAAGACTAATCCCGGTCATTTATAGTGGCGTGGTAAGTTTTAATTGATGCTGGGTATGATCCAATCTAAACTAGTAATAACTATAAAGTCATATTATATAGATATACTCTAGATGCGGTTAGATCTGGGAGCAATACACAACATTATTGTATGAAAGTTGTGATTATTCAACTTACAGTTGAACCGGTAAGGTAAACCCTGCAATGATCATGTCGTATGCGGAGCTTTAAGAGGTATATTTAAGCTACCAGTCGTTTTCCTTCAATCGGCAAAGAAAGAAATAACTCATTACAAATCTATATATTTTTTGAATTCCATTACAAGTGAGCCCATGACCTTCATTCATCTTACCTGATGGTAAGATGATAATTAAGATGTTAGCGTGCGAACCTGGTAAGATAGCAGTTATACTAAACAGATACCTCTAATCGGTTTCTATGCGAAATCGTGCCGGAACGCTTATAAGCTTAGCGGCACGTATTTGTCGGTAGGCTGGTAACTAGCCACGTCCTCTACCAGAGTAGACCAGATAAAATTGAGAAATTATGCCCCCCAAACTGCCATTTCCGGGAATTTAACCTTAAGCACCTTAAGCACAAACAGCGCTCACCACTGTGCCAGGAAGGTGTGCCATAAAATTGAAATTAAGTAAAGACAACAATAATTTATTTATTTATTAACGTTTATACCTTATTGACTAGCGGACCCTCGCGACTACATACATGCATCATCACAAACTTTCGCATTTATATTATTAGTAGGACGGTATGCATACCGTCCTACTAATAATATAAATGCGAAAGTTTTCCCATATGCCTTGCGACTTACTGTTATTTGTGAAGAGTTATGTACTTTATCTTCGACAATATTTATTAGATCTTCATTAAAATTAGACAACAAATGCTTGATAATAGACACTTTCAAATAAAAAAAGAATTATTGAGGTCGGTTCGAATTTAACGGAGCTATGAAGTAAAATTGATAAAAATTATCATCCCGTTTCCCGGAGGAAAGTTACTGTTTAGAGGGATAAAAAGTATCCTATATGTTAACCCGGAATATTAGCTACCACTATACCAAATTGTACTTAAATCCGTTCAGTAGTTTCACGTGATGCCCGGACAGACAGACAAACAGACAGACAGACAAAAATTAAATAAAAGTCTGTTTTGGACTCAGTATCGATTATAAAGCATCCTCCGGTCAACATTTTCAAAATATATTAAATGTACAGAAATCTTCCAGTTACAGTTTTATTATATATTTTATTATTTTATTATAATAACGCTAACCCAGATGGTAAAATACTGATCTCGATTTATTATATTCAATCTATCCGTAATCCATAGATCAGCAAAGTTTTTATTGCCAAAAATACCCGTACAATTTTTAACTACCGAATAACCGTACTATTTGAAATGTATGTAAATAACAACTTTGCTAAACAACCTATCAACAGATTGCAGACATACTGAATATAGAATACGGGCGTTAATCAACGGCTAACCTAGTTCTACAGTAAAGCTAATGTTTCAAGCAGATACCTTATACTTTACATGAAGGACTTTACCCTTGCGAACTTTCCTAAACTAACTGAGATTGCACTCACCGTGCCTGCCGCTCGCTTCTCTGCATTCCCTACATTGTTAACGCAAGTCAGTACATAGTAATAATAATACTGAGTCAATATGGTTCATACACTTCAAGTTTCACTACACTCGAGATATCTTACCGTCGTGCTATGTCTTGTTACTGCTATTTCCAGTTTAGTTTCCCGACATTCCCAGATTATTTTCATCAATAGCAAACTATTACTGGCCTACTACAGTGCATGGGTTTCCTCTTAAAATTAGGAAGATTACAGCCGTAGCCCAGCACGCTGGTCAAGTGTAGATTGGTGGTCTTCACATGCCTTTGAGAGCAATTTATGGAGAATTCTCAGGCATGTAGTTTTCCACACGATGTTTCCTTTAACCGTCGAAGCAAGTGATATTCAATAGCTTAAAAAATCACGTAAATTTCATAACTTTGAGGTCCCGGGAATACTCCGTTACCACGAAAGGGACATGTTGTCTGAGCCCCGAAATTATCACCGCTTATAATACTCATAGGTACTCTATATTTTTAATTTTATTTTCTGGTCTTTTCAGGATACTTGCTTGACTTGAGATATCAGCGCAGATCAGAAGACGTTGCGCCCCCTTCAGACATATCCAGTAAGTATTCAATAATTTATGCATTGGTTTTTTATCGCATTCAAGTTGATTGCATAAGTGTTTTGATTTTTGCAGTTTATGTTGAATGACTGCATAGTAAATATTTATATATCACTAGCTGTTGCCCGCGACTTCGTCTGTGTTTGATTTTGTTTTTAAAGTATTCAGTATCGCTAAGCCTTAAATGATTATAGTAGTATGTGACTGTCAATTAATTATAGACAAATAATTTGCAATAAAATAAAATTGCGACTATAATTAAAGATCTAAGCTATCCTATCTCTTAAGTTGGACCAGACTGCTCACGGTGTGCCCATTGAATTCAAAATCGGTTAAGTAGTTTAGGAGTCCATCGCGGACAAACATCGTGACAGGAGATTTATATATATTAAGATTTGTAGTCATTGCATTTTGTTAATTATATCATAAATTAAACATGGCAAACAAAGGAACCAAAAATAAGCCGAGAAATAAAAGTTAGACAAAGTATGACTTTCAAAGACATAATATTTGCCCTGCACACCATTTCGATGCCAACTTGACTCAAATTAAAGCATTAAAATGTGAGCTGGCACGATGACGCGTGGGCAATGAGTGGTCCACTCGTTTTACACTCGTTGTATACAACTGGTATATAAATATATTAAAAGTTTGCTTTGTGTTATAAAAACATAAAGCACATTTCAATGCTTCATTTAAGCCGAGTCGGTGCTGAGTCGATATCGTCTGAAAAAACTTTTGTTGTGAGAGGCTGCTAAACTTTGATTTTTTTGATATTTAAAAGATAGGAGCGTTTGGTTGCTCCTATTTATGCTTTGATCGTATTTTGTTGTAATGTGTATGTAATCCACAACCATGTAGATACTAATACAAAATCTTTATATACATATTTCTTGTGTGCGTGTGTATGTCACTGAACTCCTCCTAAACGGCTGGACCGATTTGAATGAATTTTTTGGTATGCATTTGGGTGGCACCGTGAATGGTTTACATTCACAAAACAGTCCGACAGATGGCGCTGGGGTCCGCTAGTAATATTATAGTTCTCTTATTTGACGCAGCGGACCGTGCTTTTCTTGTGTTTACCAAATTTACAAACACGCTACGAATGCGTGCGTAGAATGTGGTGAAGACGAGGCCTCTGTCTCAGATATTACTAAAAATTTCTGCTCTCACTCATAATTTAGTTCCTCATATTGAGACAAGCGCGGGTCGTTTCGCTTATAAAAGCACCAGATTGATGTTTCATTGTTTTTATTAGATTGATGTTTAATCCTATTAATAAAAGGTTTTGCATTAGAATTTTTTTTCGTGCTTTGCTTTCTTTTGTTGCGATGATTTTTTGGGCTTTGCGAATTTCTCTTGGCACCCAAATTCCAAAAGAACTTAATAACCTGCTACTGTAGTTTTCGTATCTCCGTCATATCTAAAAGTATTTTATATTTTGAGATTTATAGGGACCAAAAATTACTTAAATTCTGTCCAATATTTATAATTTAAGAGGAAGCCAACGTCTCCCAAATTATCAAAATCAGCTTATGATGGCTTTCAAAAAAGTAAAACATGTGTAATTACATAGATTCTTAAACACACGGCCCTCCCATAGTCGAGTAAAAATAACACAAACAACATTAAAAGGTACATTTAGTATAAGCTCTGCTTTATATGTAAAAAGTATTCAACTACTTAAATAGGAACCTATTATATAGAGATATTAATCCCAACACAAACTAACAAGTACGCCGTAATGAAAATGAGCAAAATGATACTGTATTCAACAAAAAAATTGTTGTCGGTTCCAAATTAAATGTAAGTGCATGTATTTAAAACCAAGTACTTACATTTTTAGTTTCTCTATTTATTAGAAGGTCGGACTTTCAAACTAATTTTCTTTAGGTCAGTCCAGGCTGCTTTTAGTTTGTGAATGTACGAGTATATTCTATGTTATTACGACTTTACAACAATAAGCTCGGTCCAATAAAATGTCAAAGGACTAGTCAAAGCTTCCCCTCATTGTTTTATTTAGATTTATTTTTGTTAAAATCATTTGGCAAGTGGAATATAGGTATGTGGAATGTTATTGCTTCTTTATTTTTATATACAGTGCAATGCTTTATACATATCATAATTATATACAATAAATGTGCGTACTTTAATGTAAAATATGTTTTTTAAGCCTAGCGAAATTAAATATTTACGAAATCTGCCCTATGCTTTATTCGCGTGTAGTTTCCTATTACTACCAAAATGCGAAAGTTGAAGAGTGAAAAATGCACAAAGTATACAAACCTTTATGATTACTACTGTATTTGTAATTGACACCATTTTGATGTTTTTACACGCTTTATATTAGCTTCACCTGTATGTATGTAACCGACCCCTTTGAGTTCGACCCAGATCGAGTTTTGTCCCACTTTGAACGGTCAGATTTATTTCAAACTTTGTAGACATATCATGGACCGATGACAATACACTAATCTGAGAAGATTATAAAGTTGGCGCTGTAACACGAGTGTCAAAGGAACTAAGTAGTATTAAATTACTAAAAACACAATCGAGATTAAATAGACTTATTATAACGGCGATGTGTCGTTGTTGTACGTTAAATATTTTTGTTTATATACACTAATAAGAGGTTATGACTAGTTTTGTAGGTATATTGTTTATAGACGTGAAACCTACTACTAGATACTGTATGCATATAATATTTTTAAAATAAAATATGACTTTTAAATACGTAACTATTTCCTATGATTGTTTTTATTAAATCTAGAATCTATTTAAAATAGAATAGAGAAAACAAAAACGAAAAAACAAAAGTGATGTGGAAAGTGCTTATAAAAGTGAATTCATGTGAACTTTCCATTAAAAGCTAGTGAATTTTATATTTATTTTATTCGGCTGAGCGGATTTAAAATTTTTCGCTCAACGAAGACTACATTATTAATAGAAATACCTACAACATTACTACAATATGCTATTGTTCCGTTATTTATCGGTTACACTAATTAAGAGGAATTTACTTTTTGCTGGAGTTCCATCCCACATCTCCAAAGATCTACCGAAAGCCCGATTTGTGTGGCCCACCTTTATATTATTACATTTGGTGATTATCTGTGATTTTAACCTTTTACCTATTTTATTTATCATTAGATTTTGACTACCCCTCCTCCTATGGAGGAATGCTGTGTGGTCTTATAAGTATTGGAACCGGGTTCTATTCCCGTCCATGTCCTACGAAGTTCATTTCAAATTCAAAATTTCTTTATTCATGCAGGCCTATCACAGGCACTTATGAAGCATTCATACATATATGTTTACATAATTGTAAGGGGATGGTAAATGGTGTAGCTTCGTTCGCCATTTTAAACCTAAAGCTACGAGGGTTCCATATGCGCCCTGGTCTAAGAAAAGCCCACAACAAACTTAGCCGGGTAATTTTTTTTGTTATCACCATCTCACAGTAAATTTATATTAAGCTATGAAGAGCAATTAACACCCATGTTTTTTTATCTTTTAAGTTATCCTTAACATTACATGTATGTTATGTCATGTTATTTACAAACCCGCAAAAGAGATTTAACGCTCCGGTGTGACGCCGCGAATAATATTATTAGCGTGGTGGGTTTAAGCAACTCCTATACAAACTTACCACCAGGTGAGATTGTAGTCGAGCGCTAACTTGTCAAAGGATCAGATTTGTGCAACGAAAAAGAACTGGGTTCTATTGAAAACTAAATGCCCCAGGGATATAAAATATTTTATCGTCGACTGCACTTAAAGACACCACACAAGCGAATGTTACCTCAAGTCTTTATTTTCTTTGTTCCTGAATATTGCTTTAAATAAACGTATGAAGTTATACCTTGCAGATGGATTTTATGTTGGAAAATATTTACAGCTAACAGCAAAAAGCTTTCTTGTATCAAAACTATGGAATTGTTTACGCCGTAGGCATAACATATTTTTAAAGCCAACCTTTGTAAACAAACCAAAATTTTGCGTTTTTCTTAGCGCTCTTAAAGACATGAAGTAATCACTGACAGCTTGTCGTTATCCGATATTCAGTCTATCACCTATAATTGTCACCAGTGCTGGGCGAAGTCCTCTTCTCAAATAGGGTAAATGCTTTTAAGAGCAAAAACCCGTCACTTCGCTCCAATGCAGGTTTACGGGCTTTAAAGACTATTATCACATTTTAGTAATTATAACCGATCGACGACTTAACTTATAACAATTTGAACACGTTAATCACTAGACCAACGCGGCAGGCACGTCAGCTATTTATAAACATCGTTCATTATGGATTGGCAATATTATTTATAAATCTATAAGTGATACTATAACTTGACTTCCGTTAATTAGCGCCCAGAATAAAATAAGATAGTCCGATATCGGAGCGAAACCTGTACCGAGAAACAACTTTGGAGAATTTTGATGCTTTGTATAATTCCATATTTCAATATTTGTTTCTGATATTTAGAATCTGCTAGAAACAAATATTGCAACAGAAGCTTTAATGCGGCGAATGGCGACGCGAAAAATGTCTCGGATAATGGTGATTTCTTGCTTTGTGAAAAACAAAAACATATCTATCCCACGGGTACCATAAATTTATCCGGGATAAAAATATTTCGCATAGCCTATTGCCTGTGCTATTCCAGAATGTGTTCTATTTCTGTGCTAAATTGCATCTAAGTTCGTTTAGACACTCTTGCGTGATTCATCATCATCAGATCAATCCATTACTGGGCACCCGTCTCCTCCCACAATGAGAAGGGGTTAAGGCCACCTCGCTGGGTCAGTGCGGATTGGTGGACTCAACACACTGTTGAGAACATTATGGAGAACTCCGCATGCAGTATTCCTCACGATGTTTTCCTTCACCGTTGAAGCAAGTGATATTTTAATTGCATAAAACGCACATAACTTAAACTTAAGTTAGAGGTGCGTGCTGGGATTCGAACTCGGCCCCCCAAAAGTGAAATCGAAGTCCCACCCAGCGGGCTATTTATTACCACTTCCTAGATTGCACCGCTTGCGTGATTGAGTAACAATAATCCGTCTAAACTATCGCATTTATAATATAAGTATGTATAGATTTAATTTTTCGTCCTGACCAGAGAACTCTGTACAGTTCGGTTCAAAGATGGCGCATTGTGTTTTTTATATGCATCTAGCTGTCCCGGCGAACTTCGTACCGCGGATGATTTTTGGTTTTTATGAATGTTATATTTTAATACTTATTATCCTATTCCGGTCTAAGAGGAATCCAAAAAATCTAATATTTTAATAATTGGTCCAGCCGTTCTTGAGTTATAAATGGTGTAACTAACATCATTCAACAACAACAACACACACAAATACATCAACTTTCTTTTATATACATAGATTGAAATGGTATGAACAAAAAATGAAAATATTAATTTATTGAAATGTTATTGTAAAGGTGTGCAGCGACAGGCCCAGACCGCTTTGATAATAAGCTCTGTCGCCCTCGCCGTATTCCTGCTGTCCTTGATCATTATCTGCCGGGGAAGACTGTCGTGGCGGTACATCAAACAGAAGTTACAACCGTCGAAGGTAATACAACGATTTCAGTTTTTTAATCTTCATTAGATACTGTTATTCATATGTACCTACGTCCAGCTTCATTATCAAATTAAATTTTAATCATTATTAAATTTTATCCGAATCGATTTGGATAACATTTTGTGTGTATATTTCAGTCCTGGATAGTTTGAAGCATAATTGGACCCGGTAGGTGGTTTAATGATAGGATGACTTTTTCTGGAACCGCTAATCTATTTATAATAATTATCTTATTAATTTGGATTGATTAAGTCTTCAACTTTCATTATAATATAATAACAAGAATTACCAAATAAAAAATACTAAAACTATCCCATAGTTTTAGTATTTTTTATTTGTGTGAGAACACTACTTTTATGAGAACAACTATAGTCAAATTCATAAGTCGTAAAATTTCGTCTTTTTCAGTTCTGAATTAAATTAGATCAGATCATAATAATTTAGTTATTGGTTGCTATATTATGTTCATCACCTATTCTACCACAATAATCACAATTAGGTGAATTGGTAATTATTATTTAAAGTTTAAATTAATTAAATGATTCTACATTCCAGTATGTGCGCAATGATAAATAATTTACTACTAATGTAAACATATAAGAAAATGTATAAACGTAAAATATAAAATGAAAAAAATCGGCCTTTGAATGTTATATCTGTCACTGTTCGACACGGATGTTAAACTCGTTAATGAGAGAGTAGATCTCATTAACGAGTGTAACTTGGTCTCCTCTAAATTCATTCTCTTTTTCTTCGGATTCTTTGGATCTAAGAAAATAACCCCCCATCCCGCCAGTGGCGTGCATAGAGAGTATGCACAGGGTACGCCGATGATAATAAATAAAGATAATCTCCAGTACGAGTTATAAAAAACTTAAGGTTAGCCATTGTAAGAGTTATGAAAAGCGTATCCTTAAGTATTTATAACTCGTACTGGAGATTTTCTTTGTTTTATATCATCTGCATACCCTGTTCATACACTCTATGCACGCCATTGCATCCCGCCATGTTTTACTGGCTATTGCCGGCCAGGACCGATGGTTAGGTTTTGAGGTTGCTCTATGGTTCAAAATTCCGGGCTGGTAGTGAAGATATTCTTTTAAATCAATTATTACTTTATAATGCTACTCCCGACTCAGAACTCCAAAACATTCCCTCGTGACCTGTATTGAAAATGATAATTTCTTCAGCGACGTGGCAGTTTGTAATAATGCAAAGTGTCGTAGGTGCAGCATGTATAATAAAACTAATAAGATATAAAACGACATACCTTGTTTTTATATATTTAAGGTGGCTATTCATCGGTAGGTATTTTTTAAACGTATTAAGCTTGAGTTATATTCATGAGCCTAAAAGTTCTATTTCTTCGCATCCTTAACGAGACAGAGGGCTGGATATCGCTACTTTTCTAACTCCAGCCTGGTACGAATATTATATTAAATCCCTATAAAACAATCTTAGCCCGACCCTGGAATCGAACCCAGGACCTCGTGATTCGTAGTTGAAAATACCATTACATCGACGTGCAGTACCAAGCACCAGATGAAAAACCCTAGGTTCCATCGCGGAGCATTATATCAAACCACTCTAGGTCCACCTCGACTTGCAGGTATTTCCGACCTGCATGCAGAACGATGAGTAAGCAGGTACATTGGCAAAATCGCAGAGGAAAGAAATAGAGTGAATATTTTATTAATCTCAATTTAATATTATGCTTACCAGCTCGTTAGTGGAATAGCGAACTGGGATATAAATAGAATTAATGAAGGGCTTAGAGTTTACAATTTCCTTGCGAGGGTTTTCTTGCAAAGTGTTTGCAATTAACAAGAAAATGCATCAATATCATATTCCCTGCTGATATACCGTAAGGTTATATAGTACCTCCCTACTCTTCGATAGGTAGAGACTAAATGATGATGACACAACTCAAAACTTTTTTGAGGGTTTGTTTTATTGTTTTAGTGTTTGCAACATTATATTTGAAATATTATAAGCACTCAACAGCGATTGCCGGAGACATGTACATTTAAAATTTATTAGTCGCTATATCTTGCCGATTGCAGTGGGATGGCTCGTGCTATTTTGTCAGGTCTAGCGTAATAAAATATCACTAATCGTTTGAGCACAGGAGATACAGGTTTAAGTTCCTTCGGTTCCGCCACAATTTTGGTATGTTTACCAAAAACAAAAGAAATAATAGATCTCTGGGACTGATAGATTCTAAGGCAGATGCTTGTTTTTCAAATTCAGACCTCACATTTATAGCTCTCATTTAGTTATCGACTAAGGTCGACAAACCGTCGGCTGAATTCAAATCACATCTAAATCAAGCTCAAATGGAATAATGCACTTAAATAATTCTTTCCAGAATCGCGTCAAGCAACACCCATCTGATCTGACGCATTACAATCCGCACACCGAAATGCCGAAGCCGAAACCCGAGCTCAAATTGGAAATCCGAAATCCCGACCCACCGAAACGAAATCAACAGCCTCTTAACGTTAAAGACTTAGACGCGAGAACACAGACGGAAAAGAGTCAAGGGGCTACCACTCCGAAAACTATCAGCACTGCTCTGAGTAACAGACATCCGGCAGAGGATACGACCTTGGATTTTTCATATGATAATATAGGGCTGAATGTAACACCTCCCCAACAAGCTTCCGGTGGCCATAGATTCTAAGGTCAGAGAGTTACTTTGAGTAAAACGGGGGAAAGTTTATGTGCCGTCACATAATTTAATGAAGACCAATAATCAACGTAGCATAGTAGATAAAAAGTTTTTGTACCCATTCCCATTAATAAAATAACGTTTATATAAAGTTTTTCGACACCGTTTGACCGTAGTTTTTGATGATATTGCATTTTTCTAACCTTTAATATTAGGAACTTATATTAGAATTTTTTCTATTTCATATTTGCACGTGTACCTCTAGGTTTTGAATTTATATTAAGCATTTTGTTAAACTATATAAACTGGAAAAGATGAACGAAACTAAGATATGTACTTAATACCTTTATTCAAAGGTAGAAAAGCAATATTTAGAAAATTATATATTATTTAGAGATTTATGATTCTAGAACAACAATAATTTTAAAATTATGTTCGCCTAAAATAATCTTGTACTTACGGTCTTCGTTAAAATGATTTAAAATATCAGTAATAAGTAAGTAATATCTTTAATATTTAATTCTATCTTTCACGTTAGAGTAAGTAATGATATTAATTATAGTGCTATAGAGCCGAAGTGTTTCTTTGTATATTTGAAAAAATAAGCTGTTAAGTGGTCCATTTATTACGGAAGGTATATAATAATCAGTATCCCATCACGCCAAGATTCAATAGTTAATGTACGTGAAGGTATAAAGTTTATTGTGTAAAAGTATCTTAATTATAGAACCATGATTTGTTCGTTTAAGGGTTAGCTTAGAACGAGTAGCGCATTGCATAATTAATAAAGTAATAAGAGATTACAGAGTAACTTCAGCCATGAGCATACTTCAACGAAATTTAATTTAACACAGTATTTGAAACTCCAGATACCTACGCAGCATTTAATTATCCGTGTGGAAAATGCTCACACGGACGCTTTGCCAATCTGTGCTAACCCTAATCATGCTGTACATAACACATTAACGGAATTACTGTACATCACATAGTTCAATACATCACAATACGGAATCAATTAACAAAGTACCTGCTTAAAGGTAATTGATTGTCATTGTTATGAACAAGAATCACGTAAGGAAATTGCACAATGCATTGCACAAAGGTGTTATCTTTATTAAATATTATAATGACGTAGTTTAAATTTACTATATTACATATTAAACCAATACATAAATGAGTTAATACATTATTTAGTATTTATATCGTTGTACACAGTAGATAATCGTTAGTAATAATCGTAACAAGCTCGAGGAATTAGTTGAAACTCAATCTAAGGAGATTCCTAGGCATGCATAAATCGTTCACAATAATGTATTACCTAAGAGTTAGTAAAACCTTTTTTTCCTATAGGCACCGCCAAAATCATAAGGCATTCCATTCAGGTGAGGCAGTGAAAACGGCCATTAGAGCCATACTACCGTTAAAAGTTTCTAAAATCAATGTACTGCTTCAAAAGAGTATCAGCTCTTACTGTTAAGTATTCGTGATATCTCACGGATTTATACATATAGTTTAGACAGTATTAGTATCTACTTAATAATATAAGAAAGCTATTTATGTTATGTCCAACAAAAGAAATGTGGGCATGTTGTAAAAAAAATTCAAAGAATACAAAATTACACTATGGTAATTATATATATATATATAACTATATATATATATGCCATCAGTAAGAATTATAAGGAAATAAATAGGTAATTGATGAATTATTTCAATAAGTTACGTATGGCTATTACAAATTAAAACATATTTCATATCGAAGTTAAAAGTGTTTTTCAAACATCGCAAATAAAACTGAAACATAATAAAATGATTGTTTGTTTTTTCTTGATTATTATCGTAGAAAGGTTTCATTGTTTTTTTTTTGCAATAAAAACATCTTCGGAGCTTAAGGCAAGCAAGTCACCTACGCGTTTTTCCAAGGAAAACCTACGCCTTTCAAACATTTAACTCGTCCACATTAATCAAACCTTATAAACATGGTGACATGTGACATAATATACAAGACGAAATATGCAATTTTTAATGATTAAATTATTCATGTATTAAAATATCTGTATCTGATACCTTGTACATACTAATCAAAACAAAAATATGTATATTTACTACCTGAATGCTAATAAATGGTTTGAGTCCATAAAATAATGTTATTAATTAATTTAAATATTGTACTAAACTTATTTTATTTTCATAAAAGTACATATGTGTTATTATTATACTTAACTCTGAAATAAAATTTTCAGCGTGGCTGAGTTTTTTAATTTTTATGTATTATTGTGTAGTTTTTTCGAATGTTTTATTTATACTGTTGCTATTCATGGATATTCAAAGATATTGTGAAGGAAGATCGGAAGGAATTTCAAGTTAGTGACGTCAGGGCCATGAATCTCTATGACATTGAATTCTCACGCACGAAATGTGACACCTCCACATAATGGTTCTGTCAATTTGTACATCATACTTTAAGCAAGATAACCTACAAAGAAAATATTAAGAGTGCACGATTATCTAGTAGAACTTTCCAGAGATCTACAGAGAGAGAGAGATCAAACTATCCAAAGCCTAGAGTTCACAGCATGACTGTCAGAAATTGTCTTTCGCAAGCTTCAAATACTTTTTGTATTTTAAGCTAGCGCAAGACAAGATGCTTAATTAATTATAGAAATTGCCCTGGAAAGAGAGCTTTAAGAATAGAGGATGTGACGTCATTAGAATGCAGTAGAAAATCAAGGCTCTGATGTTTAACATAAGATTCCTCAGTGTAATTTTGGCGATGTGACAATTTTGCTTTCATTGCTGTTGAAACAAAAAAAATGTATATTTAATATTTTTGTCTGTATAATTAACTCAATAAACATTCATATTTTTTTCAAACAGATTGTCACTTAATCTAATGATATTTTAAGTGAGGAAAGTGCGTTAAACCGTCAGTCCCAGTTATTATCACTACACTGCGCAAAATGACTCTATCATATGAGCGATAAGTCCCATTTCCACCATGGTGTGACCATGGTGGAATGATAATTGGCTGAGGTTAATTTACTCCTTGAAAAGCTATCGATTAAATTAAAACCTCTAAAATTATTGAACTTCTTTCAAACATCTCAGCTGTCTAGTCCCAATTATTGTTGACTTTCTTAATTAATATTAAAATAAACTAATACTGTACTATGAATTATCATAATATATACATTATTGATACAATGTTGTGTAACACAGATAATTAATAATTTGTGCGTCATCAGAATTTACTAACTGAAAAGTGGACGCTGGCTATTTAACTTGAAGACACCTTTGGTAAGGAAGACAGACAACGATCTGTGCTCTCTATTTTGAATAAAAATAAGGAAAATGCGTGACATAAATAAAAAATATATATTTGAATTGATGATGAATAGCGAGAGAATAAAATTGTGCTTGTTATGAGTGTTCCACCCTCATGTTAACATTATGCGTGTTTGTTTGTATTTGTCTCATAAGATGTATGTTTCTCGCGTATTTTAAGTGCTATTTGTTCATTTTGTGGTATTTTCTAAAATAAGAATTTAGTAATGTATTATGTCACAGGATTATAGGAAAACATCGAGTTCTTGTATAAACCCTAGGATTATTGCAAGGAGCAGTTATTTGAAAAACAAGATAGTTCATCGCAATTCGCGAATATCCGATTTAGGTATAGATATTATTTATACAATTAAACCTGAGGACAATATTTATATTGTGATCTAACCGAACTTTTGATTTTTGTTACAACTTAAGAAAGGAATACGAGAGGAAATATCGTGCGCTTTGCTGCAATTATCCTAGGATTTTCGCAAACTCGATTTGTGATCCGGAATCATTTACTTGACGAATAGACCATTTCTTTGTCGTTTTACAACGGTTATTTGTTAAAACGTTATCCATGCAGTAAGCATACTTTGGGAAACAGTAAGTTTGGCACTTTAGGAAACAACCATAACGGGTCCGAGTGCCGTTGTGCAGCGCAGGTCATTCTGTACCGAAAAAAAAATTCTTTAGTGCACCTTATGAATATTGCTTCATGTAACTTTCTATATTATTTTGGATATATATTAAACAGGTCGTCGAACCTTTGTAAAACGATAAAAATCATTGTGTATTTTGTCGGATTAGTGATAGTTATCGATGTTGGTGGCCGTTTTCCCTGCTTATTGTAATATAAAAACTCAAGTATATTAATATTAGGATTGCACTGATTTTTAGTCTGACCCCACATTTAATGTTAGGTACTACGCTGAACTTTTATATATATGCATAGTTATGTTCACCTAATTATATCCTAGGGTAGCAATTTTATTATTAGCTTTTACGTCTATTATGAATGAACTGTTTTACTTCCATTATGTTATTTAGGTTACTGATTCCCCTGCTATACTTTCGTCACACCTACAGGATCGTAACTCGTTCGATCTCACGGGCAACTTTATGGCCACTTGAGCCACGTGAAATCCTTAATATCATAGTTGCAAGCATATAAGATGTGGATGAAATTTTTATCCTTATCAGCCAATACAGTAACGCTAATGCACTTCACACTTGCTGTTACATAACATTTGTTATTGTAATTTAAAGCTGTAATTTGTAATTTAAACACAGAATATAACTAGGTATCCTTGGCTCGGGTTCTAATTCTCTAAATCTAAGGCGGATTCAATGAGACCAGCTCATGCCCTCTGTCGTGTGCGCGTTTACGACCAAACACAAAACGCAGCATTGGCTTAAAGAAAGACTTGTAAGTAGCAAGTAGGTCACAGATTTGCAAGCCACAATCGGGTTTTTTTAGCCTGTATATGCACATTAAAATCATTAGTTTCTGTAAAATACATTTAGGTATTTCGTCTGCAGTTGGGGTTACAACTCTCATTCTGCAAGACTTCAAGTCTTGCAGAATGAGAGTTGTAACAAATATCATTCACTTATATGCACATACGTGATTGATATTTGAACTTCTCCTATCATGTGTTAAAAGGACTTAGAAGTCCCACTAACACCCGACGCACTGGGCCCAATAACGCCAATTTCTTAAATTTGAACTTGCATCAAGAATTTCAATACTTATAATAATCAATCAGTTTTACTCTGACCTAGAAGTCGAACCTAGGATCTCGCCACTCATAGTCAAATGCTTACTTATAGACGCAAGATGTAGTTTGCAAATTATATTAATGTATATGCAATTTCATCTCGTAGGTAGGTTACACTCCCCTAGAGTTGTATTTCTCAGAATAGATACGTCCGTTGTCGATATGCATTATTAAGTGTGCTTAGAATTGCGCTGGTTTTCTAGTACACTCCGTTCGCTACGAAGATGTCGATCTTAGAATTGACGTAAGAGATATTTTATGATTACGTTAATGGATATTGAAGCAAATCTAAAAATATCTGATACTAAAATAACTTCGTGTATTTACAGGATTTAATTGACGTCGAATCGAGTTCTATTACTTGGATGAACAGAGTACAAATCCACTGAAGTGTAGGAACAAATCTATTTATAAGTATAAGTCCCTAGTACATCTGTCCATCCGTTTCTTTGTCAGTGACCTATGACTTTGGAAAGAAAGAACCTACTCTAAATATTCACATTATATTAAACTGTTAATGGATTAACAAGAAAATAAATTACAATCAAAAAGGGGAATCCTAAATGGATAGAATCTGTATTACCGGTGCTTAAGATAATCTGAAGAAAGTGAACTTTTTTTCTTAAATGCGAATAGAATAGGAACATGATTTCGTCAGATTCACGTGTCTTGTCTAAGTTATGTTCTTCCTTAGACGATAAAAATGACTACTTTCCGCTACAGTGGGCTTGTAGATTCGGTAAAGGCTTGTGCTGTGCTAATCGTAATTTACCAACTTTTCGTGATAATAATTGCTTCAATACCAATCACGAATAGCCCTATATAGGTCCCAAAGGAATAGTCTATTTCATACACGTGCTGGAAATTTTTTTTATTCATATCAAATTTTATTCCAAATAATTTCTCAAAAAGAAAATTTAAAAATTATTGCGTAGGGTACCCTTTATAGATTCACTGTTATAATATCAAATGTATTGTTGATTTACTTAGCAAATTAGCATGTTCATTTTTCAAACATTGATTTACTATCTGGTTTCGACAAATATGTTACATATTTAACGGAACATGCACGTTTAAGAAATAAACTTGGTCTGACTGACTTTGCACTGATATTACGTTGCATCAATCGAAAATAAACAAGCTGGATCAAAGGCACTGCCTACGGCTACTTTTGCCTGCCAGCCAACCACAAACGTAGGTACTAATATTTGCTTAGACATGGTTCAAACGTTATCGCAGTTATCAAATATTTAAACAATCTCAATATCTAAACGCAAATTATAGCTTTATGAAAAGGTTTGGGTAGTTATTTATACCACTTAAACAAAAAAAGTAAAAATTAATCTCAAAATACTTATGCAAGCGTTATTTATTTATTTATCGAAATGTTTTTAACTAGGTAGACCGCTTCAATATCGCGTCTTCAATATATTTACTCGTCGTATCTCACCTCCTTAGCCGCCGCAATAAATTACTATGTACTAGGAAGGTACTTACTATCGTGGTAAAATAATAAGTTTTTTTGCTTTTTAGACCAATAAGTTTAAGTTCGAGTGAAGTTATAATTTTTTTTGTATTACCATAATAATATTTAACAATATCAACGTATTTTATAGCAACATACTATAATTTTGCTTTTATGGTTAATTGTAGACTAAATTATTATTTTAGAATATAAATTTTAAGTTTTGTTTGTGATTATATTCAAAACCGTCCATACGATACATTCCAATGTTTAGTGTAGGTAAATAAAAAAATTATTACAATAAGATTTAGGGAGATTTATAAAATCTTATTAGTTAAATGTAATCTCAATATAACTTTTTTGTTAATTTTACTTTTAGTTTTTGATTTAAACGCTTCGTTCGTTCGGAGTAAGTCTAGAAAAATATATATTTAGTTTATAAAATATTCACTATTGAAACATGAATTTCAATGAATTCCGCATTGCTGGCGAACCGCAGTGGTCCGCGTTTGTTGCGCCAACTAAAACACTTAATATAGGTTATTCAATAAATTTTTATATCAATTGCATTGGTTGATTGAAAATTCTGCGGTCATATATGAAGTTTATAAATTGGTGGAGACTATTTAGGTTGATGGGTTCGCATGTAGATCTCTAGGTTTAATTCGCTATTGCTGGGATTCATATTTACTTCCCTTTTGGCGCGCTGGTCATTAGTATAGTGGTTGTCATCATCTGCGGATTACGTAGTTCAATGCAAAACAAGTCTTGGCCCAAACCCGGAATATAAACCAACCTCCTGATTTGGGCAAATAATGGTTTTGTATCGGACTCTTCAGGTCATTTCAGTCCATGTCTGGAGCTGACAAATTGGCGGTGTCGCCTCACTTGCGTGGGAGAACATGAATAAGGCCGTCACTCGCAGTTATTGACACTAATGTGATAAAAATTGGTAAAGCCCATCCACTCACATTTGATCAGCTTGGAGGGTGGTCTTAAACCTCTTTTGACGACTTCCCTGGCGCATCGGTGAGCGCTGTGTTCGCTCGTTTTAAGTTGGAGCAATTTGGGAATTTATTATTACTGAATTTTCTCTAGTCTGGTCTGATGTGATGCTTCTGCTATGACAGTTACCACCTTATAGACAAAGCCGTGACGCTAAGCGATTTAGCTTTTCGGTAAGATGTCGCGTAGATACCGATAAGGGGTTTCAGTTTAATTCTACCTTACTCCCTAACAGGTTAGCAAATCATCATCTTAGACTGCATTTTTCATTAACACCAGGGAGAAATGCAGCTAGGATAGCCTCTGACTTGTTGTGAAATAAAAAAAACAACCTTCTCTCTTATATGACCGCAGGCCTGTTCATACCAGCCAGGTAATGAGTTATTTGATGACGATGGCATCTCTATTAGTCCTAAGATTCTAACCTATAACATCTTTGTGACCAATGAGTTTTATACCTCTGAAAGAAATAATTAACCTCTGCTTTTACAATACCATAACAATAATGCAATTCTGTAAAATGCTGGTAGACTAAGCATAGAATTAATAGTATCTACTAAAATAGTAGTTACTGTTAATTCCACATTAAATCTTTCTGTTCATATTACGTAAGACAACTTAATATCTTGCTCCGAGAAAAGACAATTGTTTACAAAATTACAAATATAAATTACTCCGTGATCATGCAGGATGTAATTCTGAAGCGTAAGCGCTCGGTGATCAATATTTTTCATTAATTGGTTGCTTATTTTTTAGGACAAATTTTGAACTAACGTACTGTGCAAACCTGTACTCTGAACTGTAACGTTCTCTTTAGGTCAATTTATGTCACTGATTTTGTATAACGTAGAAATGTTAACTTAATCAAAAATGTATTCGAGATGTAAAATTATAGACCTCTTCATACTTGACTGTTCAGTTTTACAAGCAGCGTAGTCCTTATGAGTGGGATAATGTTATTTTCTATTTCTGCTGATAAAAGCTTAAACCTAATGAACTTTAATAACAACTGTGTTTCTAACTTCATTAGCTTTTCGAAGTATAAATATTGTTAGGATTCTGAGCTCTTAATAGTGTTTACACGTAGGTACAGCAAAGCAAGGTAATAGGCACTTTTATACATCACACACAGACACACAGACGAGCCACGTTGCACTGTTATTTTATTAGTCAGTATAACCACTTCGTTGATGTCTGATGGGTATCTAAGTAGTTTTCTTGGCAGTCAGTCTTTATAACAAATTCAAAGAAAATAATTGTTTTGATGCATTTATAAAACAGATGTATTGATCGCTTCCTGTTCTTTCGTACAAACATTGGTGGTTTTAGGTAAATAACAAAGTTAAAATCACAAAGGTTCTCGTCATTAATGTTTATCGTTTCAGTGTATTGTATTGCGAGTTCACGCGTTACATATTATAATTGAGGCAAATAGTAACAATAAAAATGTCAACTATTTTTAAAAACTCTTCAAAAAAATTTACGTCACTAAAATATTCTTCGTATTGTTAATATTTTAATGTCTTAGAAAACTAATTTACAATACACAGCCTTAACCTTACTGTTTGTCCAGACAGAGAATTATCTCGCAAATCGTCTTTGTCACTGTGTGCCAATAGACGGTCAATAAACTTTGAGTGCGTGGTAACTCGTTTTTATTAAATCATATCAACCGATGGCCTAGTGGTTAGGATTTTAGGCTACCTTTCAGGGAGACCAAGCTCGATTTTCGGCACGCATCTGTAACTTTATGGAACTACCTGCGTTTTAAGCAATGAAACATCACTTTCTTTAACAGTGAAAAAAAAAACGTCGTGAACCATTTATATCTGAGAATTAATTTCATAAAATTCGTAAAGGCGTGTGAAGTCTAATGATCCACACTTTGCTAGCGTGGTGGACTTTGGCCTATACCCTTCCCATTTTGAGTGGGCCGGCAATTGAAGATAATGACATCAACCGATGAACGTCCACTGCTGGACTTAGGGGTTTTGTAGAATACGATCGAATCATCATTTTATTTTATTAAAGGTGGTTTAGAAATCCCGCGGCAGCATGCTACTTAAATAGGATTAAGGATGCACGATGCTCGATGCATATTCTAAATTTACTTAAGAAGCATATTTTATAAACTCTATTTAGATATATATATATATAAGTTATTTTGATGCATTAGATTACACTATATGATAATATGATTAGGAATTAAAGATTAATTAGATTTTAAATCACTTTATGTTAAAACATTACATAAAACTATATTATAAATTGTTCGTAAGCTTAGGTAAGTAAGGAATTGTGTATATAACTTGAGCCCTCAGGTGATCCGTCCAATTGATGTAGTTGTAAAATAAAATCGTGTTTTAGTATATATTATTATGATTAGAGAATAAAAATTAATTGATAATAATATATAGTGTCATCAAATAAATTAGTTTTTAAAACTAACGAGTTTTGATAACGATGGCTTTATGTAAATTGTGATTTAGTTAAAACTAATTTTATTGATGACATAAAAGTAGATTAATTTTAAATAAAAGTAATTGTTAACTTAATATGATTTAAAATAAAAATAAATAGATTAATTAATGTTTTTTATTATCTACAGGTTTACTATAATACTTTAAGATCTATTTTTTTTTAAATAAGGTCTTAAAGTATTATAGTTTCTCCAAAATTATATCACCTTTTTATCTATAATCTTTGAAATATTTTTCATATTTTCGTATCCTTCTATGATCTCTGTAATACGGGCCGGAATTATACTTGTCCAAAATCTTATGGAGTTTCCTTCGAATCATTTTATTTTTATGTTTTTCGAGCATATCAGCATAAATGTCCGAGAAAGGCATTATATTAATGCCGCCGTCTCTTGTTACTAGACCATGCATTCCTGGTACAAAACCTGTTGGTGAACGTTGGAGTGACGGATAGTATGGGAATGAATTTTGATATGGCAGTGAATTATAAGCCGAGATAGGATTTTCGTGTGAGTATGGATATGGATTTGAAGATATCGATATCACGGAAGCTGAACGTGGTGCTGGAAATAAGCTTGAAGATCCGGCTATTATTGGTGAAGGTCCCGCTCTTAATGGTGCGGAAGGCAGTATTGGAAGAGGTGGAGGCAATATAGGAACCGGTGGAGGTAATAATGAAAGAGGATGAGGCGGCATTGGTATCAACATTGAGGGCGCTGGGGGTAGTGGATTTGCTGCTGGTGGTTCTTCAGAGCTTGCCTGTCTCACTGTATTAGCAAATTTACAATACTCGGGTATATTCCTAGGATACCAGTAAAGCGGGTTGCAAGGGTCTTCACCAGGAGGCAATTTACTTTTATTTGAATACATTTTAATAGGGTCAATGTAGCTTATACCAGATATAGAACAGTCTATAAAATTTATCCATAATAACATTAATAGTTTCTGAAAATATAAGAGTTAATTACAGAATAGTTTAATCAATAAAATCTCTCGAATCCTTTCGTGTCAAATTTAAAGAAATAGGTATACTTATAGTAGCCTCGCAATATATTTATAATAATATAATCTTTATTAAACAAAACATTAGTAATTATAAACAAAAAGTCGATATAAACAGTCGAAATACTAGAATCGGACATAAATTAGTGATATCTTCATATCGTCTGAGAAAAGTACAGAAATCCTATGTTAGGATGGGCTTTCATAACATGATACCGAAGGTAATATTAGATCTACCTTTACCTGAGTTTAAACAGTATATTAAAATTCATTTAACAAATCGTGGTTACTACACAATTGATGGATTCCTTATCGACAAGGCTTGGAAGTAGGCCACTCCGCTCTCATCTCTCACAAAACAGAGAATTTCTAAAGATTGTTAAACTTTAAAATTATGTTGGAAAAGAGCACTCTCAGGCTCCTTCTCTACTCCGTGGGATCTGCCTTCCCAACCGGTGGTAGAGTCAACAAACAGACTGACTTGACCTTTCATAAGTGCTTATAAACTAGGCCTACTTGAAACAAATGAATTTTGAATTTGAATTCAATACAAAAATTCTATAGATAAAAATAATACTTGTACTTACAGTAAAAATAATTTTCATTTTTATGCCTTTCATTACAATAGTTGATGATAGCAATGATTGGAGTTGTGATTTAAGGGAAATTCCTCTCTTTATAGGTTCGTACTTACCAACGAAGACTTTTTTTAAGCGGACAATAGGGTCTCGTTCATTGTTTTCATAGAACAATGAGCATAGAAAATGAGTAAACTTTAAAGTAATTTGAAAAACGACAGAATTCAATAGTGTGGATGTTAAAACGGTAATAGTTAGTTTGGTTGTTGTATACTTATAATAAAAATATTAGATATTTGTTTGTTTGTAATTGATAAACTCTGAAACAAATGACCCGATTTCAATAAATCTTTTTCCATTAAAAAACTCCATCCAAAAGTAACAGGCTATTTAGGCAATATCCTCTTACAATTATGTAAACAAATATGTATGAAAGCTTCATAAGTGCCTGTGATAAGCCTACATGAATAAAGAAATTTGGAATTTTGAATTTTGAATATGTTTGTTATAGCGTGGCCTTTATAACATCGATATGCTGCTTATAATCCAAGATATTAGGCATGCGTGTTTTATTTAACATTACCTTACTTGTGTTTTATAAATGATTTCCCAATTAAGTGAAGTTTGTACCTCAAGCTTGTACTGCAAGCTACATGTATAAAGAGGGAACATTTTTATTTAGCCGGATACTACAGATTATTTTTTTAATACCATCAAAGAGTTTTTAAAACGGCTTAAAAAAGTTAGTATTTTCCAAAATGAAAATATATTTCGAACCTTCTTAATTATGATAAATAAATGTTAAATTTGATCAAATTATTCACAATTCATAATGAGTTAAGTTTAAAATAAAAAAAAAAACCCTTTGTTATATTCAACTTTCTGTGTGGTGACGGCAGATTAGAATACTGCTTTCACAACCCGTCTCATCACGCGGTGTCGTACGAGGCGACTAAACTGTTATATGCTATTCAAAATTCAAAATTCAAAATACGCCTTGATGAAATAATTGTAGAGTCATTGGGACATCTTTGTCTGGTGGGTGGGCTTTTGCCGTGACTAGTTACCGATCTACCGACAAACACGTGCCGCTAAGCGATTTAGTGTGCCGTTGCGATGTCGCTTAGAAACCGATTTGGTATGACTACCATACTCCCTAAGAGGTTAGCCTGCTACAATCTTAGACTGCATTATCACTTACCACTAGGTGAGATTGCAGTAATTGGCTAACTTGTAGTGGAATAAAGAAAAAAATAACATAGCCTGTATGCAGCGAACAATGCTGTCTTTGCGCAAAATGAAAAAACCGTCGCGCTATTCTCCGTAATTTATTTGGTTAATATTTTCGCTTTGTGGTTGATTATCATAAATTTAAAATTTTCGGTTAATGTAGTAGATTTCACTCCTCCGGGATTAAAAATAAATCGAGGCAATCGAGGCGAATCACGAGTGAATGAATAGTCTATTGCCCTAGAAATCTGGGGAGTGGCCTACGAAACTTTCATACTCTGGATAAACAACAAAAATGATCGGTAGTTTTCTGAAAACATATGTTAAAGTTTAACCTGTAACGGTAATAAATTAAAATTAAAGTGTGAATTCTTTACGCCTTAGATTGGCATGGATAGATATAGCTTCGTGGCATCCTTTACATTCCCGTGGTGAGTCACGGTAACAGTTAACTAGTCTAAAGTAAATAAAATAAAATACTAATACATACATACCTACTACTATTCATCAATAGCTTATAACAGTCCACTGCTGGATTCAATCACCACACGGCTATTAATAAGTTATAAGTAATTAAAAATATCACTTGCCTCGACGGTGAAAGAAAACATCGTGAGGAAACGTGCATGCCTGAGAGTTCTACATAATGTTCTCAAATGATGTGAAGTCCACCAATCTGCACTGGGCCAGCGTGGTGAAGTACGGCCTTAACCCCTTCTCATTGTGGGAGGTAACCCGTGCCCGGTAGTGGGCTGGTAATGGGTCGATATGTTGACGATGATGATGATGTATGAAAGTTATTAAATACTATAACTAGTTCGGAAAACAGGTAGGTACACTTTTTATCTGTGCAAAATAAAACAAAATTTATGTGTTATGTTTAAGTACTATTGATTCTGATTTGTATTTCTTTTATGACAAGAATTGTTTCTTTCCAATAAATCTTCAATAATTAGCGACTTAGCTCCGTTCGATGTTTGTTTTTGTAAAATCGTGTTTTTCGTTGGAGATATAACGATATAATTGTTTGTTAAAGTACATAAAATATAAAACCGTGAAGTGAAGCGCTGATAGCCCAGTGTGTATGACTGCAACTTCACTTTTGGGAGCGGCTGAGTTCGAATCCCAGAACGCTCTCTGACTTTTCTAAGTTATGTGCGTTTTGTGCATTTGAAATATCACTTGCCTCGGTGCCTTAGAGTTCTCCATAAAAGTTGTTCATGTTCTCAAAAGTGTGAAGAAATCACGTGGTGGTCTACGGCCTTAATCCTTTCTCACTGTGGGCCCTCGTCACCCCTGTGGGTCTCATCCGCACCCTGTAGTGGACCGATAATGAATTGATATGATGATGAGTGCACAATAGCGAATGAAAGTTGTTATAGGAAAATGTTACACTGTTATAAATTGCGCACGGATGAAGTCGCGGGTAACCGCTAGTTAGTCAATATTCGTGTAACATTTTCACGATATGTTAAACATTGTTAATTAGCGTAAAATGAGTGAATGATTTCTAAAGTGCGGTCGCATGTATTATTTTGTCAAACCGTACAGCATGTTTTAATCAAATCAATGCTATCCCTAGCCAACGTTTATGGTGTTTGTTTAATTTGAATAAATAAAACCACTTTTATTGTACCTACGTACTCACAACACAGCGTATACAAATTGGCAGCCTTATCGCTCCATAGCGATTTCTAATACACGCCACCAATGCAATGGCGTAAAAGAAATAGCTACAAATAAAAAGTTGGTAATGCATATACAACGTGTAACGGAATGACGAAATACTGTTGTAGGAAAAATAGGTATTAGCTTATAGATACTAATTCCTACATCCTGGATTACCGAGCTAAAAGGAACCTGTATCTTTCTGTACGTGAGAGGGAAAACCTTAAAACATATTTATATGCATACCTATATAAATGTTATCTTTTCAAAACAAAATTTGTTAGATGTCCTTACTAAAATTACCACCACATTTACCACCACCACACCACATATCCGCCACCACATATATTACATATATGTTTGGATAGTTATCTTCTTTATTAGCAATAGTGTATACTGTATGTACAAACGAGATAATACGTGATGCGAAAAAATAAGAAAATATAAATATCGTTCAGACAACCTTTGGTAACAAGATAGGGCTGAGAGAACGCGGGATGCTAAATATAAATAAAGCATTAGAAAAGCATAATATTTCTTAACTTGATCAAGTATTGCAATACTTCTCCTTTAAACTACCTCTGTAGGTAGAAATTATGTGCAATAATATGGTAAATATATGGTAAGATTTACTGCACTCAAATACGTTTACAATATTGTAACTGCGTCAAAGTAGCTCTTTGCAAATACATTTCCATCCGTAGATAGAAATTATTAGAGGATTCGCTCTGATAAATTTATCGTGGCAGTGAAGCATGATGTTTTCCCTTATCGCTTATTAAAGGCAAAATACGCTCTGATAAATTAATTTATTTCATTAGAATATATTTTACGTTAGTGATGAAGAATACCTTTTTATTATACAGTTTTCGTTAAACAACAAGTTTTTACTGACTCAATAACGAATAAATATATAAATAAACTATGTAAAAATCAAAGGTAAAAAAATAGTATAAACTCCTGTTTTAAAAAGTGGACTAACCAACAAATAAAGTACACTTGCCAGAACGCTTCGAAACAGAATCGTTTGGCGTAAGTTCTTTGTCAGCAGGGTGGTCATTAACCACGGCCGAAGCCTTCCACAAATCGACACCAGAGAAAATAAGCAATTATATGTTCCCAAACTGTTCCCGGCTAGAACCCAGAGACCTCCCACTTATGAGACGAAAGTGCTTGACTCTGCGCTTAGTACTATGCAACATTTTCGAACGAAAAACTGCGCTGCTTAAATTCGATTCTGGCATTTGATAGACTGCTTTGTTCTAAAGCAGAACCATGCTACTATTTTGTGTATCCATAAATAGGTATGTCTTTATTATGCAATTAATTGAAAGGGAAGTCAAACTGGTTCAAACCATTTTGCGTAAATAAAACAGACGTAGTACTAGCTCTATGCGATGTACTATTCACTTTGATACTAACCTAAATGCCAGATTAATTAACGATGTGGTGATGATTTAGTGGTGGTAGCAAAAATGATTTCGATTCGGACAACCAGTACATTCTCAATGGCGCATGTTTATCAATAGGGAACGCATTTGAGTAACCGCAAATTTCTAAAATGCATGCCTATGATACCTGGCATAATTCGCTGTGCGAAATTTCACCGTTTCAGCGACTGGGCAAACACCACCCATTACATTATATATAATATTACATTATTATCAGTCAATAAATGTCATAAATTGAAAAGTGTGTTACATAACAATAACAAATTTTAAACACAAAGATTCAAGATTTAGATCCCTGTTGCCTATTCGATTATTAACTTTACTGACAAGGTTTGAAAATGTAATCTTACAAGAATCTTCCTGGTTATCTAATTAGCTAACGTAACTAAGCCCCATTTCTCTGGAGTTTTGTTCATCTCTCGGAAATCGGGATTAAGTTATTAAATAGCTTCCATTATGGAATAAAAGAGGTATTTAATTAAAAATATAATAGACCTTTGATCTACACACTATAATAACGAATATGGGAACATAATAGAACATATGAAGAAACATACAAACATACAAAGAAATTTAGCAAAGTAAAGTCGATTAATGTGATCGATTAACTTGCCCACTAATTATATAAATGGAAAAATCGTTGCCTAAAACAAAGTCACTTTCCAATTTTTTTTGTGGTTTTCACATATATCTACGATTTATGTTAATTTCATCATATCCTTGTTGACCTGTCTCATAGAAGCCTTTCAATTTCCCGGGAAAAAGGTAGCTTATGTAGGTAGCGTTTTGGCAACTAGTCCTTTTTACTAACATATTTATAATAACGAATTAAAAAATATTGCCGAAAGTAATCAACCGTACCCTATTCCAGAAAATAATTGGCTTTCTGCAATGGTATACATTGCATAACTTCCGAACAACTTTCAAATTTCGTAAAGTTTTATAAAAAGGTTACATTTATACGGCTTCATTAACCGTGTCATTTTGTTGTGGTTCATTTGATTGGAACGTTCATAAGTTCAGAGTTTGTGGAGCTTCTTGGTTTATTGTTTTCGTAAACAAAGCAAAAAAATATGTTTTAACGTTGCAGCTTGCGAAATACTTGAAGTATTTTTTTGTTGATACCTATTCACGCGCTGCTGATTCATCCATCTATATAACTTAATCTAATGGATGGTCGGAAATAAAATCAATTTAGGATGGAAATTATAAATAATAACATTCTAGACAAAATACTAACAACTTTAATAATACATTGCTGTCCAGCTGTTTAGCTTTCTGTGCAACTTTCTATGAATATAATTTATTGTTCAAAAAAAACAGAGTGCCGTCTTTAGGAGTTTTGTTAGTAACAATGTACATCATTTTTACTAACAAAACTCCTAAAGAATGAATAAAAAGATCACTCGAGTACGAGTCAGAATCTTGCATCAAGGGTTGAAGCGAAATAGTTATTTGCTTAAATAAATAATTGTTTGACCGCTTCGTAATCACCGACCCGTTTAACAAAGCTTGTTTGTATAGGATTAGTGCTGCTTTTAAAATAAATGTGCGAACTGGCTAGAGAATTTCTTTTATTTTTCACCGGCTTCGAAGTCAGACCCTACCGAAAATAATCAGCTACACTCTCATGTATTTAGTTGTAGTAGAGATTTTTGCGCCATGCTTATTTCTGCCGCTAAGCAGCATTGTTGCAATGCTGTGTTCCGGTCTGAAGGGCATGGTTGCCGGTGTAATTAAAGGCACATGAGGCTTAACACCTACGCCTGGGGTTGATGGACAAAGGGTGGCATGTTACAGGATAAGTTCCTTGTAAGCCCTGCTTAGTATTGCCTTATTTATAGGGGATGGTTTTCCCCTTATCATTAGGTGGGCGATCTGCTTGGCTCGTCAGCTACCACTATAAAAAAAAAAACTCCCACATAATAACAACTCGACGGCCGACTGGCGCAGTGGGAAGCAACCCCGCTTACGGATTCCATGGCCGTGGGTTCGATTCCCACAACTGGAACATGTTTGTGTGATGAACATGAATGTTTTCCAGTGTCTGGGTGTTTATCTTTATAAATCTGTATGACTATTAATAAATATAATTCATAAAAATATTCATCTTAGTACCCATAACACAAGCTACGCTTACTTGGGGGCTAGATGGCGATGTGTGTATTGTCGTAGTATATAAAAATAAAAATTGTACTGATGAGACTGCTGCTGAATGCTACCAAGAAACCTTGTCATTTATGGATTGTTTAACATTATGTATGATAAATTAAACACTTGCTTGTAATGACAGAAACCCCGACTTTTAGAATATAAAAATAAAGTTATTTTATAATATCATTATATTTCTCTAGTAGCAATCTAGTCTGTTCAACGCACACAATTTTTAAGCCCGCAATTGTGACGCTTTAGCAAATAAAAGTACCTACTGTGCAAAGCGTAAAATTTGTATGTATCTACTATTTTGGTACGAGACTCTATAAATGGTGTATCAAATATACATTTTAAATACTAATATTTTTTCGCTTTGTTGAAGCTCTATAAAATGGAAGGTGGTCTGGGATGTAAATGTAAAAGGGGAATATCGCAAGCGCAAAAGACGAAGCTACAAGGAGATTAGAAGATGTAATACTGTTGAAGCCTTAAAAGCTTACTTAACGTCAAAAATACTATTATATTTGAACTAGTCTGCGATTTGTTATGGCTCTGACATGGTGCTCATTTCCGTTTCCGCCGGAACTGAGGATATAAAGACAGAATTCTAACATTTACAGCTAACAACTCAAGTGTTATATTAATATTCTTTGCTAAATAATAACGAAAATCACCTCTAAATTTCTCAATTATTTTCGACGAAAACGCGATATCGCGTCTTAATTATTTATGATAGGTACTCGTAATTGAAGTTTGTATTAATTTTATTTAGTAGGTACATTCATACAAAATTTAAATTTATATACTTTAAAGAAGAATTATCGTAATAGTATTTGTATGGAGTAAATATAAAAAGTAGGATATGTCGTATAGTTAGCATATGTCGCACGGGATATGTGCACGTAAATGATTTATGGGATATAGCAACAGGTATGAGCAAATTTGCTTACAAAAATACCTTCGCACGCATCAGTTACCAACAATTACGTTCGAGTAGTATTGATCTGCTTTCGCTGCAGTTTTAATTTAATGAGTGCATTGGCAAGCTTTTTTGCAGTTGCTCCCTACCGAATAAGCTGAAAATTTTGCATACGCGTTTAATTTTATTGATAATGCATGGTTAGCCAATTTATGTTATTCTAATTTCAATAAAGCGGAAATTCTATAGATTGCAAAATGTTATTTTTTATGCGGCCTCATCATATGTCAATGGGTGTCCATTAAAGGGTTTACTTAGAAAAAAGAAACATCATTGTATTTTACCAAATTTCAAACAGGCCTACAAAATTCTCAAACAAACCAAACGAATCCAATAAGAGTGCAGATTCTTGGTTGTTCTCGTATTACCTCCATAGGTTTAAATGTAAGGACAACCCATCATGTAAATGCGATCCAGAAACAGCACAGGATATTATTCACATCATATTCGAATTCCCAAGATTTGGAAGACAGAGATATCACACTGTAATGTAAATTAGAAAAACCATAAAACCAGAACTATTTAATGATTTGATGAGCAATATTGAAACAGGGGAAAAATTCCTTGATTATTGTGAGAACTTTGCAAGAATTATAATAAAAGAAAACAAGACTAACTAATCTGTGAACAGTGCAACAACCCTTCTACATAAATCAATACATTAATATACCATACCACACAATATGTCTGTAATATACATCTATATATAAACCATCTAAACATTAAAACATCCGCAATACTAAAATTGTCTTCGTTCCCAATGTCGAAGGAAAAAAGGAAGGAACACAAAAATAAACATTGTATAATAAATTGAAATACAACTTGTAATTGGATGATCTTAACACGGTATAATTTACTTTTAACTAAGTCAATGTATTACATTATAGAATTTTTGGTTTTCCTACTAACTACGGGAAATACTGTTATTCCACACAGTTAGTTGTACAGGTACAGCAGGAGTATAATCTGAAAACCAGTAATAGCACCTACCAAATTTATTTTGTTAGAACCCCGGGCGCAAGAACGACGGGGTGCTATAAGTTTAACGTCTGTGTGTGTGCCTGTCTGTCTGTGGCATCGTATTTCCCGAACGGATGAACCGATTTTGATTTTGTTTCTTTTTTGTTCAAAAGGTGAATTACACATCCAAGATGGCCGCCACCGCAAAATGGCTAATTTGATTATTTTTTTACAACTGACTCAATATTGGTATAAAAGTCGGGGGTTTTACATTTTTATTTTGTATATAACTAGCTATCCCGGCGAACTTCGTACCGCCAAACAATTTTTTTGATGATCATATTTTAATACTTTCTATCCTATTCCGGACTAAGAATAATCCAAAAAATCAAATATCATAAAAATTGGACCAGCTGTTCTTCAGTTATAGTGCTAACACAACTTTCTTTTATATATATAATAAGATAGTTAAGTGATGAAATATGCAAGGTGTAGTACAGCCAAGGTGTGTAAAGATATAAAGGATATATAACTTAATTAAATTTCTTTATTTTTAGTAAAGCTATTGCATCGTTGCCTTTTTTAACAGAATCTACAACTAAATTTCCATTACTATTTTTCGTATTCGTTTTAATTTTATTTTCTTGATGCGTATCAGTATTTTTGATTCCGGTCTGCATATTGGTAAATAAATTAGAAGTATCATATGCTCGGGCAAGTTTTTTAATCATTGCAGCACTTTTATACGATACTGGTTGTTTGTACATAGCAATAACACCTAAGTGTGGTGAAACTCCCAGAAATGGTACACTTGGGAGATCTTGTACATCTCGTTTTAATAGTTCATACAATATTTCATATTGCGACGGAGTTTTTCTTTCAACTGGTAAGTATTGCAGGTCAGGTTTATATTCAGTTGTGATAATTGGACTATAAATATAATTATACGGATACATAACTGCTGGTGCCTGAACTGATCTCTCCTTGACGATCCTGTATGGCGATAATGTATTTAATCTGGACCGCATTAAGTTTTCAAACATTTGTACACATTCTTGTGGCAAGTGCAGTGGATGCCAGTAGAATGGGTTGCATTCGTTAACATCTCTGTAGCGTTGTTCAAAATTAAAGTGGTCCATGTATGTGACGCCCGTTATGGATGCTACCAAAACTTTAATAGCTCCACAAAGAAGTATTGTATAAGTCAAATTTCTGAAAGACAAAATAAATTACTCCCTTATTATTGGGTATATGCAATACTTTGCAGAATTGCATGATATCCAATTTACGTTGAATTTAATTTGCTATAGTTACTTCGCGAAAAGATTATAGCAAAGTAAGCTCGATGCTCAGTTACAGTTAGAGGCAAAATGGGGTATCAGTGGTTTTAAGTCGCGTCACATCAGGTGTCATATAAAATGACTTTATATAAGGATTAATAGCTAAAAGTTTTATTTTATTAAAAACCACAAGTTTTTGATACATCATGTTTGTTTGTTTTACAAACCTCTCATTATTTATTTATTTCTGTAGTATGCAAAGTCTGGGACATGCCGGAAAGATATCACGATTTTGAATAATATGGCCTTTCCCAACTTTCTTCGCTTTGGAGCGTTCACTAGGCCGTTGGTCTCGGTAATATCAGTTACATGTGACAATAATTACTCTAAACCACCAGCCCGCAATACTACAGCGTGGTGGGAAAAAACCCTTAGAACCTTTCTCTTATGAGAAAAGAAGGCCATTCCCACACAATTGTACTTTAATAAGCTGAGCATACATAAAATATAAATATTAGGTATAACATGACTGAAAAAATATGGTATTACTTACCGTTTCATTTTGCACTAATGTCGCGAGTTGGCGGAATGAGCGAAACGTCTATTTCTTTCAACAGAGCATTGTTAACACCTGTTCATAGTTTATTTTCTCATGTTTCAGAGTATGTCAATATTAACACCACCTGTTCGTTATGTAATGTACTGTGTGAAGGAACTGAACGCTGTAATCACGCATACTCTTAAAAACTTTATCAAACAACTTTGCGAGACAATAGTTAATTTATTCGAAACTACTTTGCTTGACGGCTTTTTCGACCGTCTTAAACTTGTGTAGTGAGTTTGCCACTCTTCTTCTTGCCCTGTCGCACAGTCATGGCACCGCTTTATCTTTTTTTAAATCTGAATAAATTAGTGCACAAACTTTTCCTGCAAATAATCTATTTAGGGACTTTCAAAACATTCAGGTTATTTTTCCTTTGTTATGTTATCATTACATAGTAATTATCTTTGTCTTCTTCTGTTCCTGAGCCGATTCTGTACTTGGTTGACCTGAACCGTCCGTTGTGCAGCTCCCCGCTGGATCACTCCGGCCAGCCGAACTTACCTCAGAAGCTTAGGAGGCCGTCAGTGTGCTTCATGGAGTGTTGCTGAGAAGTCATGGTGTGCTACGCATTGTTCTAGTACTCTTTTGCATTGGGGCAGTACATGTATCGTTTTCATCTGTTTCCATGCATGCTCAGCACTTTGACATTCAGTTATACCTAAAATGAAAATGTGTTTGTTTAATGGGCAGTGCCCTGTTATCGTACCTACAACAGTCCTTAGTTTAACTCGGTTTAGTTGCAGTAATTTGGTTGTTAGTCGCCGGTTGAGTCTGGTAGGGCATTCTTTTCGTGTTTGTAATCTTTTTCTTAAGTGTGTTGTTTTTGTGTTTGTTTATGGAGCCATGTTTTGTATTCACAAACATAGTAATTTTATTAGTTAATTGAAAAATGCATAAAGATACGAGGGCTTTCTATGGGTATCATTTTTGCTATGACCATAGATTAGTGCTCGTTTTAACTAACCAAGTACAAGGCAATGCCTAAATAAGAAACGCCTATACAAAGGAGTTTCAGCAATTATTAGCTATCACCTAAAAGTTGGTGAAACGATTTTTTTCTACAAACATCGCCAAATATAAACCATTTGGCATACGATTTAAGCGATGCCTAGGTTTAGTGAAAACGGTCACATACAATTATGTAGATAATAAATCCCTCCCCCAAGATAATATCGATAATTTATATATAGGTACTAGGATATTTCAATTCCTTTTTTTTAAGATACCGTTTAAAGATAATCTCATTAAATTTATTTTTTATAGTTTATGTAAATACCTTAAAATTTACTAACCATTTATAAAGTCTAAGAATTTTGCCTAGCTATCCTAGTTGAGTGCACTTTAAATGTATTTTTGCCTATTACACGTACGAGTAGATACATTGATTTAATTAATCACATATAAGTATATGTTTGGATCCCTAGCGCCGTGGTAAATATTGTAGTCTTATAGCAAAGAAACTAATAGGTAATGGGTAGGTATGGCTTCAACATAGCCCTAAGAGGGTGACTCGCTACCATCAAAGACTTCATCATCAAAATTCAAAATTCAAAATTCGAAACTCAAAACTTATTACAGGCACTTATGAAGTGTTCATACATTTAACATGTTACACTAATGTTAGTGATGATGATAACTGCATTCGTTAACTTAAAACTAAAGCTATGAGGGTTCCATACGCGCCCTGGTCTAAGAAGAGCCCACCACAAACAGCCAAGCCCACAAAAAAACAAACTTAGCCATTACACATGGTAACGTGAGGGACTAACTAAGGAACAAAAAAATATTCAATAATAAGTCAGAAGATATAATATAGCATGCCTGATCGTTTAAGTAATTACACTTAGGTAGGTAACAAACGAAATAGCTTGTTTTATCCACTCTTTCCTGCAGCGTTTCGCGGGTATCTGTAAATTTTGATAAAAACTGGTACTAAGATGATCGGAGGCCGATCACAGTTTGTTGTACACTCTGTAAACATAAAATATATAAAATGTATAGGATAAAATAGTGCTTTCTGCAAAGAGTAACGTTCAATGCCTAAAATGATGAACGAAAAGCATCTTTAAATGTTTAAATCACATGCGACGGAAAATGCGTGTGGTTATTTAAAATAGATCCGTATAAGGCTCAGCGGAGTGTTTTAGATCGACTAAATACCAATAATTAGTTGCTCTGAAAAACTCCGTTTATTACGTATGGTTGGCCTTTTAGCCGAGCATGACGCGTCAGCGCACGCGGATATAGGAAAAATCTTATTATTACTGCAACCAAATTAGCTGTCCATAACTTCGAATCGTTCGCCCTTATGTTTCAGACACTGAAAAACATTCATGTTCATCACACAAACATGTTCCAGTTGCGGGAATCGAACCTACGGTCATGGACTCAGAAAGAAGGGTCGCTGCCCACTGCGTCAGTCGGTCAAATCCAATGTCATGAAGATTGGTTGTTGATTTTTACAAATCATATTTGATTATCAATTTAATATCTGGCAAATATGAATTTATGGTCTAAAGTATAATTTACCCACTTTATAAATTTACTGTAACATTACTTGGCTCGGTCACTTGCCCGCATGTTGGTTTGTACGCTCATTCGTTCGTTTTATCCCATCCCGAAATGTTTAGATTTGATAAGGAACCGCGCTTAAAAATATCTTTTGAGCATCGTGATTGATACAATTTGGTCACAGATAAAGTAGCCATAAAATATTTTTCTTCGCACTTGCTCGTAACATATACCTTATTTCATGGATATAAGGCTCACAATCCAATATATAAGGCACTTGTGTTTTTTTATGATGTCTCCATTAAGTTAAGTTTGTACCTCACTGCAAGTTTTAAGGATGAAGATGGAACACTTTTAATTTAACCGGGTAATACGGATTATTTTTTGAATACCAACAAAGAGTTTTTCTTCATATTCTTAAATGATAAAGATATTTTGAAGCTTCTTTTTTATGAGAAATTAACCTTTCATATTATCAAATTATTCAAAATTCGTAATGACTTATGTTTTAAATACGGAAATATTTCCTTTAATGTATTTTTATATAGAACTAGCGTACCCAGCCCGCTTTGCCGGGTTAGATTTTGCTTTATTTTATTTAAACAATAAACTTACATCATATCATCATAGTAAATAAAAGCTGTACTTGACAGTTTGACAGTTCAAAAATAGGAGTGCTCCGGTCGTCACCAAACTTTACAGGATTACTCGCCAGGTCAAATCGGAGATTCCCTGAAAGTTTCATTGAAATCGGTCCAGCCGTTTCGGAGCCTATACGGAACATACCCACACACTTTCTCTTTTATATATATAGATGTATATAGCTAACGATGCTGGATGTATGCTGGATGCGCGAAATAAAAACCGATATCCGATATGAGAAAACATACCAATAGTAGATTTCACTTCATCTATAATCCGGGCATAATATAAGCGAGGAACGAATCACTAGTTAAAATCCTGTTTCCACCAAAATCTAGACAGTGGCCTACGTTCATGCAGGATAACAAACACAAAAAAAAGGGTTAGCTACATCCTAAGAACGTATTAAAAAGTCTAGCCTGTTTTTTCTCTCAAGTGTGTTGATACCGTCGTATAAATCTATATGGTACATTGCTAATTACACTCTTGGTTTCCTTATCGCCTAATAATAGTCTAATAATGCCTTGACGTTAATATACAATGTCCCGCAGGGTGCGTATCTCGCGAGGCTTGCGACAGGCATTAATGTTGCAAACATTGCTGTCAAACGTCAATTTTCCATACAACAAATAAACAAAAATGCCTATCGCGAGATACGTAATACCCCTGCCGTACTCGTGGCTTGTACTTTACTAAAAATAAGAACGCTTACCAGTGACACCAATATTGGTCTGGTTTTCAGTACTTCGACCAGTTTCCTCTAAGTGTACAAAGTTAATACATTTTATTATTGCAGTTGTTCTTATAAATTATAGACAGTCACAAATGAAAATATTATGGTCTTACCATGCTCGAGTTGGGAATCTTCGAGGATGTCAATGTTTTCTGGATACAATAATTAAAATATTCAATTATATAGCTCAAGTAGAATTTATAATAAAAATGACAGATAACATAAAGAAACATACGGGCACAAACAAAAATACCCTACTAATATGAATATATTACTCGGTCTGTTATTTAATTTATATAAATTCATATTTATTACTAAAAGGTACTATTATTATTATTGAAATAGGCCTGATAAAACATATAATAGCTACCTTGAAAAGGTTTGCCTAATCGGAATCATTTTCAATGCTTCTTAATTGCATCTTAATAAATTAAAAAAAATATTAAGATTTAACAACATAATTTGTTTACGAAAACACAAAACCAATTTAGAGCGTTTAATTGCTGAACTCTGGTTGTTTTCAATAAATGCTGAGTTAAATAATGATCGATGTCCTATTACTATGCACTAAATTGTAGATTTCCAGGTAAACAAACATTACCTTTGTCTTTTGTATTCTCGTTTCCTTCAATGGGCGCTTTAATTAAAAGATGTTAATTAAAAGTGTGAGTAGTTTTAAGTTCGTCTAAAGTTATAATAATAAAAGGTAAATAATGATCATTGTCAAACTGCTATAGGTAATAAAGGACAGCGCGGATAGCTCGGTGAATGAGGTTTCGGCTTCCATTTCTGAGGAACTGAGTTCTATTGCCGGCATGCAATTTTAACTTTTCGCTGTTATGTGTGTATATAAAATATCGCGTGCTTCAACATTAATAAAAAAATCCTAAGGAAAACTGCATGCTTGAGAATTCGCCATAATGTTTTCAAGGGTATATCAATCTACACTTGCGTGGTAGACGGCCGAAGCCATTATTCTTATTCGGAGAGGAGACCCGTGATCTGTAGTAGACCGGTAATAATGATAACATCATTATCAACACATTACCATGGCCTATTATTAAGCCTGATAAAAAAGCAAAGTAAAAGTATGGATGCCTAATTAATAAATAAAAAAATCCTTGTTACATTGTTGTAGAATTCTAAGATTTATTTTGTATTACTTGTGTTTCAAATTTTACGCAAAACTAAAATAAATTAATAAATTTTCGACCAGCTTGAATAATCTAAATTGAAACTAAAACAAAACTATAGATATGTTACTATTTATTATTTGTTACTTACCTAAAATATTACCAACTATATTTTCGATATAAATAATCAAATTAAGTAAAAATATCAAAACAGTTGATGTTATCGAAAGCATGGTAGAGCTATATTAAATTTAATACTAAAAAGGTTTCGACTCCAATGTTTAACAACGTAGTATTTCACTCTACAGTCCGTACTAATAATATAAATTCGAATGTGTATTTATTTGTTTGTATACTTTTTGTTTGTTTCCCATGTTAGACATAACCAATTTTGCTTATATTTAACATAGAAATAGCTAGCATCATGTTTTTATCCTGAAAAAGTAACCAAGATCTTTCCTGCATTTTGCAAATCTGCTAACGAAGCTTTGCATCCTAGTGAGAACTTTTAGTCTGAGAAAAGAATAGGTTGTTTTCTTAAAAAACTGAAACAAACGCAAGTGAAGTCGCGGGCAGCACTAATAATAAAGCTGATGAGTTGGTTTGTTTGCTTGAACGCGCTAATATCTCGAAGTACCCGTCGGTTTAAAAAATAGTTTTGCAATTTTATCGATTAGATAACTAATTCATGAGAAAGGCATTATCATTTTTCAATAATATTTTATGTATAAAGTTTGTATGAACGTCCATAATGTTTTAAGTTATATCGATTAAGATTGCTTGACCATTCATATAAAGGAGTTTTAAAAATCCTGCCCCTAAAGGTGTTAAATACCCCAAAGAAAGTTATTTGTTTACAACGCGTTGACTTAGGAAATATTAGTCTGATTTAAAACCAACACTTTCTGCATTTACTTTCGCAATTTCCAAGATAGGTTATTAGATAGGTTATTTGAGAATCACATGACGACCTTTAGGAGCAAACGTAGTAATTTATATTACATATTTTTTTCAATAAAAATAAATGTTAAAATAATTAAACAACAATGGTTGGTGGAATATTTGTTTCCGTTCCTTACCAATCTCGATACTTCTCTATAAAGATTTTGTGTGATTTTACGCCTTACGCCATGTAGTCACCTTAGTGTTGTCCCTTTGATGTCACATAGGACACTCGGGTCGTTAAAAGAAAGCCAACGGCTCCAAATGATTAAAATTAGTCTAAAACCTATTAGGCTGATTTGAATCATCAGGCGCAACGAACTTGAAACATCTATACATTCATTAAAAGACTGTTACTCCCCATACTAACTACCCTTCTGTACTCGGGTAGTAAAATTGGTATATTATTATTTAGAAGTTTAAAATTATGGCACCACTTTAAAATGTGATGTTCGAAATCCTTACTTAGTCATTGTACCAATAGCTGATGGTTTCATCTCCATATTAAACTGTATACAACTTTATTTTAATTCCCTCACGATCATGTCTGCCCATCCGAAAAAAGGTATCCAATCACCGACCGATATTGCTGTTTTTCCATGATTGCAAAGAGGTACGTGCACAAATGTTTACTTTTAAAACCAATTAAAACAAACGTCTGTGATAATATACACGCGCGCGAAACGCGTAGAATTCAGTGGTGGAATGCATCTAACATAATTGCTACAATTCCACAAGCTTAATTATATCAAAGGATTAATCATTTAGGTAGAACTTAATTACATGAGCATTCAAGTTGTAGTAAAGTTAATTCGATTATATTACTCTTCACCACAACCATCTTCAGCCTACTAATATCCCACTGCTTGGCACTTATCTCTTCTCTCTTAAGACGAAAGGGTTCCGGTACATAGACACGAAATGACACTCTAACATGGGGTAGTTCTTTTTCATTCTTACAACTTTTACAACAGCTCTGAAAGTGACGGGGTGGTTTTATTAAAACACTGGCGAAGGTTTTTCAGTTCAATGTCCTTCTCCATCCCGTTCCCCTTTTGCCTTGCACCTATCTTTCCCTGGATATTATAGATGTAGAAGAACATGCTTGGACCACGATGAAAAACCGACATTCGTAATGCTCCGATGTAAAGGAGTAGCAGAACAACGCGCAGCATAACTTGACATCCCAGCATCACTCCCTGAAGCACTTGGCGACCTGTGCGGCCTGCTAAGCTTCTGGCGTGACCGAGCGGGGAGCCGTACTAGTATCACTACGAACAACGGAAGGTTCCGGCCAACCAAGTACGGAGACAAGCCCAGAAGGAAGAAGAAGAAGAAGACCCTCTACTCTAACTACTCTAACTTTATTTTCTTTTCAGTGAACATTATCTCCCGTTTTTCCCTAGAGCGCGTACAACTTTTTCATTTTTAGTTTAATTGATATCCCCCCGATCCTTCTGTAAACCCGCAACTTAACGCTTTCAGCTTTTTCTTGCAGCTTCTATAAGAGACCAAGCTTCTGCTCCGTACAGAAAAATGAAGAAAATGAAACTGCATGCTTTGAATAGGTTAGTTAATGATTGTTATTAAATATCAGTTAAAAATGCATCGTTAGTCTAGTAGCTACCTAGATGGCCTAGAGGTAAGCATGCTCAGCGGATCACGTATTCCTGGGTTCGAATCCTGCATCGGTTCAAAAATTGTAGTGTGTTTTTCTGTTTCAGTACCAGCCCGGAGTTAAGAAATAAGCGGTGTAAAATCCCGTGCCTACTTTATGACAATGGTTATGAAAGCCCACCAACCCGTATTGGAACAGCGTGGTGGGTCTATGCTCTAAAGACAAATAAATAAATCTTGGCCCAGCAGTGGGATGTTAGTTCACATGCGCATGTCTTTTGTAGGCATTTCCCTTATACACGATCTTCTGTCGCATAAATAAGCCATTGTCTTCCTTGAATCGTAAGATATCATTATGTCCATAGTGTGCTCCATAAATGGATGATGTACAATTATTGAAGTACTATATCAATAAAAGGATTATGATTGGTTCGAACCGTCAAAAAGTTAATTAAATTATTATTTAAACATCTGTTGTTTCTCGTTACATGCACCGAGATTATTTACTGACATTGAAATCGATAAACGTCAATAGGTATTAAGATGCAGATCACGATACATTATTAATGTGCATAAATGTCTACTGTTATCTAAAACATTAAAGTCTGACTCAGTATTTGAAAATATTCATTTTTAATACAGGCTGTATGAATGCGTTCTGGTAAGATATACCAGAACGCTGAATAGCTGAAAGGCACGTATTTGTCTGCAGAGTGGTGCTACCAATAGGCCTCCTACTAGACTAGACAAAATAAAATTCAAGAATCATTAATTCCCAAACTGGGCCGGGCCTGTGTCCTGGGAACTTCTACTTACTTTTATGACAAAAGGGTACGGACCACTGCGCTAGTTATAAACTTATATTAGAGTAATTAGCTTTATTACATTAATGGCAGGCTACCGCAGTTCGCATAAGCGAAATGCACCGAATTTTAACACCCTTCGCACACCATATCGATTCAATACTTGATTGACATAAATGTGACCTGAAAATTATTGTTGTCCGATTTATTCGCTTGGGCTATCAGTGTACTCATCGTATACTACGTCCACAAAAATATTGAAAAGTTTACCCTGTTTCATGTAATGTATAGCTGACATTCCTAAGAATTTATTTCCTCAGAGTTGTCGTAGATTCGTTGCCACATAAAAAAACTAAAAAAACATTACGCCAAAAATTGTGGTAGCATACTTCAACTGCATACTATATTGGCAGTATCAAAGATTCCTGAATGCGAAAATAGAAAACTTGCATCGATGTAGCTGTAATGTTTCAATTGCTGGCAACTGATTTACGTCAAAGTTTATAATGTCCATTCCACGACCTAGCACATTACAAGACCGAAATCTTATAGTCCATACTTGCGCTTCAAGTAAGAATAAATCCTCTTAAACTCAACCCTTCGTAGAATTATTGGAAGTAGCGTTGCAGACGTCAACATGGCGCAAACTGATAAGCTGTAACTGTAAGACATTTGAAGCGCAGCGTTTGGACCACTTAGACCCAAAACACTACCGAGGCTAAAGCTTGTATTTACAAATATAACAATAGCGGTCAGCTTTACTGCGAGTCGTGCATTGAACTTTCAAGACTCAGTTTGGATACGCTAGGCACACCTTCCACAGCTCCAGACGTTGAAGCCAACATGTAGCATCATCATCATCTCCTATGATGATGATGCTACATGGTTTCCTACCACAATGAGAAGGGGTTAAGGCCTTAATCCACCACGATAGCTTACGGCTGGTTGGTGGACTCCACTCACCTTTGAGAACATTAGGCATAAAGTACTCTCAGGAATGCAGGTTTCCTTAAGATGTTTTCCTCAATCGTTGAAGCAAGTGATGTATTAAAAAAACGTTAAAAATTAAAAAAGTTACAGCTGGTATTCAAAGTTGGCCTCCCGAAAGTGAAGGCTAAGTCCTACCCACTGGGTTATCATCGCTTCTTCACACTTCATCATGATAGCCCCGCCCCAAAGCTAAAAAAAATTATGTTTAAAGTTTGATGCCCGCATTAGTAATAGCTTAGAGTATACTCTTGAGGCCTTTTTAATAAATGAGTCATAGGTGACAAAACACTGCATGTTTTTTTTATTACACGTGATGTTTTTATTGCGCTACAAGTAAGGTAATTAATGATGTAGTTTAAGATGATAGCGGGCTAATCAGTGAGCTCTGATATCTGATAGGTACCTAATACCTAGTAGAAATTCCTTGCCGTGGCCCGTGGATACTATTGTTGTAAATGTTTCCTGTACAGACTTTACGCTTCTCGGCATTGTGTGCCAGCATAAGCTTAAGAAAAAAAAAATCTTACAAAAAAAAACTGACAACTATTAAGCGAAATAGCCAGAAAGCATTAAGCATTTTTTACAACATTTTAAAGTTTCATGTCCATTTTAAAAGTCTGTGCCAAGTAAAAAAAATACCACTAGAAGTATTTTTTTTCTTCAAAATAATTTCATTTTTTTTAATGTACCCATCTCACAGCTTACAATAATTTAACTTACGTATTGTTATCATGTTCCCATGAGAGGAACTTTACAGGGTTGGTATCCTGTTGCCATTTTTTAACTGACGCACAAGGAGAGGTTATCTATTTATTGTTTTTTTTTAAGTCGTAATTATAAAAAATTTTTGTTAATCAATTAAGCAAGAATAAAAAGTTAACTTACAAAGAACCTTTCTTTATTTTATACATTCGTTCCATGACTTCGTCAAATTTTTTATTCGTAATAAAAGTGGGTATTTTAAGAGTCATTGGTGGACAGCAGCAGTCTTTTTTTAACTCCTTCGACGCGCCTATAAGGCCGGTATTTCTTCTTTTTCTAACCGGTGCATAGTGAAAGCTGTCGTTTGTTTTCGTAAAGTATTCTTTAAATTGCATAATTTCCTTATTCTTGGTTAAGCCTTTTAGATGCAGAAAATGTAGCATATCTTCATTGAAATTATACTCCATGGAACATTCTAGAATATGTATTGATAATATAGCATGTTTAATAAATACTACGTAAAGCACTGCCCAGAAAATCTAGGTCTGTTCGAGTCAAACCTTGCATATATGTATTAGAATTTAGTGTGTCGTGACTCGTGATACGTCAAAGCCCCTAGTTTAATTTGTTGAGTTTACATACGTAACGTTGCAGTTACGTTAATATTCCGTATAGAGTCGTCAAACTCCTTAATCTCTAAAATTTGTATGGAGTTATCAAACAACTAATATGGCAGTGCAAATTGGGGATGGTAGATCTTTACCAACGTAAGTTTATACGTATCTAGTTGTGATAAGATACAAATTGCAATGCTTAGAGATCGATCTGAAAGCATCAAAGAGGATTTCTCTTTGATGCCTTGAACTCCAAAAGTTTGAATTTCGTGAATCTATGTGGATTTCCAGTATCTAGGCGAATTTTGCCCCAAATTTACGTCCCACCAAATCTTTTTTTCATGGATTGAAATTTAGTTGCAATAATCGTTTGTGCTTAAACCACTATGTTAACTTGTGGATCTTGATTATTTTCTCACGCCCACCGCCAAAGTAAATTAGCCCCACAAACCCATATGTCATCAGTTCGATGGGTTTTTGTTCTGTATCCCTCTATTTTTCGGTAGAGGAAACCTATGCCACGAGACATAAATTCTTCCGTTGACGATGGCATTCATTAACGACACTAAAATAAACCTATAAGGTTTCAAACTTTGCTACGGATTTATGATATCCTATATCAATGGCAGATAAAAATAATTTTGCGGTATGTTTTTCTACTAAAGAAAATTTATATTTTAAGAGCAAAAAGACTGAGATATATAATCCTATTCAGTCGGGTCTGGTTATTTTTCCATAGACTTTGAGCGTTCTTCTTTAAGGAAGATTATACTTTATATCTTTAATGTATGTTGAAGCAAAAATTTCCGATTCTAGGTACTTTTCAGTGGAATAATTGACGGAGATAGCGCAACAAGGACAAAAGTTTTAACAACTGAAGCGGACAAAAGTTCCAGCTATGTCTAGAATACTTAAATGGCGATCTCAGCTGCAGTATGATGAGAATTGAAATACCCATTCTCTTAAAATACGGTAAGAATTAAATTTTATTCAGGGAACTCTTTCTATTAGAGTTCATCTAAACAGCGAGCTTGTTTTATTTATTAACAAGACGATTTTATTTATCGGAACGTCTACCGTCCGATGTTAAATCAATCTAATCGAAAATCTTCGGATAGCAAATTGAAGATAATAGTGCTATCTCCTCATTAACAGAGAAGAGTAGATAGTATAGCTCTACCTCCTTCTCGAGTTTATAAAGTTAGTCTTTTTTTTGTGAAAGTTTAGTCAAAACCGTTTCTGCTATTACGTTAATGAGAGAGGAATTTTGTTTATTAAACAACAAAAAAAAAACAATGGATAAGTGCTATTTAGATTTGCTTATTAAGGGTTCGGAGCCTGAGAAGAAAATATGTATTTCGAATGAAAAAATTGTATTTAGTTAAAATTTAACAGATTTTTTATTTTTAAACTACATGTTGTTCAAGACTATTTGAATTAGGCCGTAAATGATTACTGCGGAAATCAATAAGAGTATTTGTTTTCTTTTATATGTAATATTTGAGATAAACTATATGGGCTCTATTTACAATTCAATTACTCATTGAACCAGCTTTAATTTAAAAAAAAAGAAAAAGAATATGCTAATGCTAACTTATAAGTTATATTAGTACCGTAGACTACCCTAATATGTTATACAAAAATCAGTAAATATTTAAATCCATGCAAAAATCTAGATTGCTTGCCTATTGCGACGTAGGTACAAGTAAGGGCCGGAACTAAAGTACGAGTATATCGTCCTACGCGACTTCAGTTCAGCCAGGATAGCAGCATATTTTCCATATCAGTACCTTCTGCATCGAAGGCGTTTATTATGATCGTAATATTACGTGAATATCAAAATACCTCGAGGTATAAGGATTCATGTGCGATACGTAAATTGATATATTGACATTCACCGTCATGCTGAAAGCCGTGTCCACACTTTTACGATTTCATCTTCAACTTACAAGCTCTACTTTTAAATTATTTGTTAGTTTATATTATGTTGTTAATGGTGAATGTAGCAGCTGTACGCCAAGAAGCGTACAACATAATATATACCTGTCGATAAACGCTAAGTCAGTATTTATTTAATCTCTGATAATAACGATAATTACGAATGAACATGACTAGTTTGGTATTGTGTTTAAATATTGATTTGACGTGCAGTTCTTTTCTACGAACACCCAATTGAAATTCTTTTTAGATGCTAATATTGACGAAGATGCCAATGGCAATTGCAGAGTATAAAAATACCACCTTGTCTTGTTATCCCGTCTTCAGAGGTTCGAGTATGTCTATAATTTTGTAATCGACTTTACCAAATGAATGACTAGTTCAGCTGTAAACACAATCGTTTTTTGATTCTGCTGATCACATTTCAAGCGTCCTGTACATTTTAACCAGTTAACGTATATCTAGGCCGTAAGTTAATCATTTTTTTTAACTTAATCATCATATTTTCTTTTAGTTTAGTCAAATGTTTGATGCGAAGCACGGCACGTTGTCTAAGCAGCTTCGTTCTAAAATGAGTGGCAATGCTTTGGTTTAATACTTTAATTTTAGTAAGATTAATAAATTAATACGCAAATAATCTTGTCATTTTACATGTATTTTTGTGGTAAACGTGATTTAAAAAAAAAACTTAAAACACCTATCATCGGTATATCGTGACCCTCCGATATCGCAAATTAAATCAGTGCTACGATCACAGAGTACGCGACCATTCATAAACTCGCATGCACTGACATCACTCCAATAATAATGGAACGCATGTATTTTGTATGGTAGGATTGCAAACTCGATCAACCTTCAAGCTTCATGCAAATTGGATGACATACTTCATGGTCTGTAGTCTACATTGGCGGAGATCCGCCGAAATTAATAGTACAGAGCAGATGAAATACTTTCCGCAGAATTAAAGCACAGATTAGTTATTATCAGAAGGAAGTTTGTAACGCAAATTGTATAACTTATTTAAAAGTGAGTATGATGAGTATGCGAACAAATAGTTGTGAGTTGTTTCAATTAAATAAATGATCGACATGTATTTAATCTTTTTAAACCTTGGCGGCTTTTTGAAACGGTATATAAAATCAGTAGTGTGACTTTATATTTTATTTAAAAAAGCTTTTAATACTATAATCAAAACAACCTGCGCTAGAGTAGTCTACTAGCTTGATATTCAAGAATGGTGTGAGATGAATAATAGTTTACAAGTTATGTCTCACCGAAATCTTAAAACAATAATTAAATAGTTCAAACAAACTAAAAAAAACACGCTTGGTATAAAAACTAAACTAATTTCTTTCTTTTAGTTTATAATAGCGATTTTTTTTAGTTTTTCTTGATCTATTATTTTTATTAGAGCAAAATTAATCGGTAACCCATCCACCATTAAAGAGATAAAGTATTTTTTTTTTATTCAGTGTGCCCGTCTCTCGAAATGCAAGTTCTAATTATTATTTAAAACAGGCCATTAAAAAGTAATAGCTAACGCCCTCTACCATCTAGTAGCTTAATGTTTTCTGTGGAATTTGTTAGGTATGCGAACGCCATAGGTTTTTTACATTTGGGTCTAGATGGCGCTGTAGTAATTAGTAAAAAATCTTATTTTTTATAGTGAAAATTGGAATAATCTTTTCAGATTAGTGTATTGTCATCGGTCCTCGATATGTCTACAAAGTTTGAAAGAAATCTGACCGTTTAAAGTGGGTCAAAATCGCGCCCAAAGAAGTCGGTTACAAACAAACATACAAGTGAAGCTAATATAAAGCGTGTAAAAATATGCAATCTGTCTGCTTTTTCAAATTATAATACTTAGGTATCTACGCTTATGGTATAGGTAAATAATTATATAAAGCGGAAGAGTTCTTCGTTCTTTTTTTAAACGCGCTAATCTCTGCATCTACCAGTCGGAGTTTTTCGTCCTTAAAAGGCTTGAATAGGGTACCAATTGTATGAAAGACCGACATTTAACAAATTTTATCTTATTTATAGATCGCTATAAATAAGATTAAATTTGAAGATGTTAAAAAAGCTACTAAAATGGTAAAAAATTGCGTTCCGAGATTCATAAAATTCCAAACCTCCACACGTGTTGAATTTCGGATATTTGATTTACTATCACTTATTCTTTACCATTACCGCCTAGTGTTTACCATATTATTTCTCAGGTGACATTGGCATTCGCAATACTAGTCATTTAGTCAGCACTGGAAAAATGACATTTTATCGGTTATGAAGAGTTGTTTTTGCAATTTGTAATTTGTAAAACCGCAATAAGCTCAGGAAACTTAAGAATGATTTAAAAAAAAATACGTTTTAAATCCCATTTCACTAGGCGAGGAGACGGTGTGGGTCGGAACATATCTGTATTTGTACTTTAGTAAATTATTATGGTAATAATGTATTGATACGTTTTTACTGAAAATTCAAAATTCATTTATTTCAATTAGGTAGGCTAACTATATACACACTTTTGAAACGTCGAGTCTGGCTGTTTATAGTGACCTACCACCGGCTCGGAAGGCAGATTCAACCGAGAAGAAGTAACAAGAACAGCAGTTGCTCTCTTCCAACATCAACAATTTACGACGTAATTCATGTATTTAATAGTGTGGTATGAAAATATACAAATTTTAACTACAATTAACGAAACTATATGATAAATATTATGATGACAAAGTACACGGTTTACTAGAAACAGAGTGTTTCAATATAAATTGTTATTAAAATAACAATAATTGGCTATGTTCAGTGTAAATACTGACCTTTATTCGGAGGGCAATCACATACTACATCTGGATTTTTGATAGGGAAGTTATTATTTATTTCATGTCTTCGGAAGAAGTATTCAATAGGTTCTTGCGGTGCTGACCACGACCAGCGTTCCCACGGTAACGTGCCTTCAACTTCTACATACATTGTCGGATGCAGAATAAAGAAAATCCTTATGATGTTGGTGAACACAACCTCAAAATTTAATAGGTAAAATATATTATTATTTGCTAATAAAACATAATAATTGTAATCCGTGGCTTAGCTGGTTATTTGTTCAGGCTACAAACCTTTATTGGCATGTTTTAGCTATGTCGTCATGATCGTAGAAAAGTTGACGGCTTTGCTGTTTTTATTGCACTTTCATTTTATTTATTTATTTTATTTCTTATAATAAGTATTACACATAAATAAACTAATTTTTAGATTATAAATGTTGTTCGGTTGTATTACTATTTGTATGTAAGTTTATACTGACTTTTAATCCACACCAATCCAAGCGTAATAATTATTTTTTACCTACCGTTCATGACTAAATAATACCAACCTTGGTTATGTTGATTCGGAAAATATTATCTGTGCCTATCTTTAAAATAATACTGAAACTACAATAACACAATTTCGCTGGCTATAAGTAGCTAATTCAATTGGAAATTATTGATTAATTTGGAAATTGAGAAATTTATTAAATATATTAGATATAGATTAATTCCAAATAAGTGAACGTTGAAAAGAACAGGAACAGAGACATAAATAAAGGTCTTAATTATTTTACAATATTATAATTAAAATATCATTCTGCGCTTGATCTAAAGGACCAAAAGGACTATCTTAGTGACTTATGAAGAAACACCTGCTTTCTCGTTCTTAAAAGGTTTTCAGTTGTAAAAGCCGCTTCAAAATCTACATTACTAACTTTTACTTTACAGCCTGTTCCTACAACAGGTGGTCTTCTACCCTCTTCTGAATCATTCCAATAGGTAGGACAAATTGTAAAATGTGGTCTTGTGGTGCTCTTTCGGAACGGAGCTCGATCAGCGTTTGAATAAATACTTTGATGGTCTCGGGAGTACATTTTTTTGTATATTGTTTGGCTTTTCTTCTGTCCAACATAAATTGGAAACAGCATATTAAAATTATTTAAGTTATTGCACGCTCCTTTGCATATTCTAAATGGCGCCGTAAAAAGTAACAGCTCTGGTCTTTCTTTTGGTTCTACAATTTTTATTATTTTTATAAATGTAAATTCAAAATTCATATACTTCAACTAGGCCTATTTTGTAAGCACTTTTGAAACGTAACTTCCGTTTCAATTTGAAATTGGCAATTATGAATACTAAATGAATTAACAATATCAAACGAATGAACAGCACTATAATCTTGTATTAATAAAAAAAAATACACAAATAATTGTGCGTACACATTCCTCATATAATTGCCTATATTGCAGAGCTACTTACTCTCCCCATCGACAACTTGTTTAAAAAACTTTTCCCCGTCGACGGCTTCATCGATTTTTTCAGCTTCCTTATACAAATCTACCACTTTTGAAGCAAATATAATACGAACCGTACAAAAAACTAAACCAAATAAAAAACATACCATGTTAAAATGAAAACTAAGAAACTATGGAATCGTTCAATATTATCAAAAATATCCATTTTTCTTTATGGTTTTATTGTAATAAAATATTTAATGGTAAAACTACGAGCAGTTATAATTATAATATGTATGATCATAATGGCAATTGCAGCCTAGTTTTTTTTTTTAAACCTTTAGTGAAAGGTTTTCCACCAAATCTACTTTGGCGCTCTGTTAAATCTGCTTAAATAAATTAAATTTACTGCCATGATATAAATCAATTAAAATTTAACTTAACAGTTGTTTAGTTTACAATTTCATTGATTTTATCATCCCATTCCTATGAACTAAGACGAGAAAATGGGTAGACATTAATATTTTAGTATATAGTGCCGCACATGTGATTTATTTCACAGGTCATCAAAAGTTTCAATGTGTTTCCTGTCCTACAACCACTATTGTATTATACTTGGAGATCTAAGCACTAAAGTAATAATAATATTAACTGCCTAGTGGTGAGCATGTTTGGCTGCAGATAACAATGCTCTGAGTTAGATCCCCGGGTCGAGCCAATAAATAATATAAGATTTTTCTATCTAGAAATTCTTAGTACGTACCAGCGAGCAGAGCGGAAATTGGCGTTGATTGACCTCTGTACCTGGAGAGAATGTTACACAGTCGGTCCTGCGTCTGATCTTTTTCCGGTCGTATCAGGGCTACCGTCCCATCGGGCTATGTGAGTGAGGGAATAGAGCAAGCATCTGTGTAGTACGCACACGCTGGCAACGGCGTGCATAGAGGGTGCGTGATGATATAAAATGTCCAGTAAGAGTTATAAAAACTTAAGGGTAGGCTTTTTATAACTCTAACAAAGCCTGTCCTTAAGGTTTTCATAACTCGTATAGAAGTTTTTTTTTTAAATTTTATATCATCTGCATACCCTGTGCATACCCTCTAAGCACCCCACTGCTCACTGGTGCACTATAATTATTTACCCACTTTACAAATTAACTACAAATTTATATTGTACGGGTGCTGGATGTAAGCTTATGCTGATTATATGCTTTATAACATTTTTAATCTACAGCAATGAAGAAACAAAAAAGCTGTTTATTTACTAGCCCAGTGGAGTTCAGCTTCACTTTTATTTATTAATTTATTCATAAGCCTTGTATGTACGTTCAACCTTATTGTGCTGTTGTATTTGTATCTCTAAATAAAAGTGTATTCATGCATTCATTAATTCATAAGACACACCAGCAATTAATTGTAACAAAACACATAAAAAAAAAAATTATGTGTTAGAATTACAAATTCTGTCTAGTGCCATTACAATAATTACACTTTCGGGGGTGTGAGTTCGAATCCAAGCATAGTCCTCTAACTTTTCTTATTTATGCACGTTTTAAGCAATTAAAATATCACTTGATCCAACGGTGAAGGAAAACACACTTCTCTTTTTCTTGAGTCAAAAATTTTACCATACAATGTGGTCCACCATCGTTACACGATCTCATGTCATGTTAGGTGGAGTTTGGTGTTTATTTTGCGTCATAGTATCGAAACCTGCGTATTCGGAATCTGACATGATAAAGATAAATGAGTTTCAGTCAAATAAAATGAATGATGAGGTTTTTCCGCACTAAAATATATTGTTGACTTGAGGCAACTGTGGCCTGAAATTAAAATCTGCTCTTTGAAAACAAGCCTTTTTCATTACCCAACGGATCTAGCTATTGAAACAGTTATCCTTTGACAAATCCAAAAAAACCAAAATTAAGTATCCATATTTATTAAACTAAACGTATTATATATAAAATTGTATTTGAAGTTATAAGATGGGATAAAATCTTCAGTGGAAGTCTTAATTTATTCTTATCTAGTGGTTATGAATAAATATGAAAATATCTTTATAGTACCTACTTCTTTACTTTACCTACTAAAAGTTAGCCCTTGACTGCAAATCGCCTCGTGGTAAGTGATAATGCAGTCTAAGATGGTAGATAGACCGAACCTTAGCGGTATGGTCATACAATGTGGACCACATCACCATCGTTATATGGCATAAATCACTTATACAGTTTCTGTGCGGCATCGTATCGGAACGGTATATTGCCACAAGGGAAAACCAGATAAAACTCAGAAAATAAATTCCTGAAAATTTACCCAGCCAGGAATCGAATCGAATCCTGCGCACATACGCCAGCGAGTTTGAGCAAGTTTTTTTAAATTATTAATAGTTGTGAAAATAATAACATGTCCATACAATTTCAGCCACTATAACGGCTCGGCCACGACATATTCGCGCCAAGAATAATGTAGCATTCTTGGTACTTTTCCATACTTTTTTTTGTCGCTAGACGCTATGCCGTTATTCAACAAATTTTGTAGTACCAATACGTATATTTATCAAGGTCTATTGGTTCGTTAAGCAGTGATAGCGTAGTGATTACGGCTGCACTTTCGGGACGCCGAGTTCGAATCCCACCTATAGCTTTTCTAAGTTATAAGCTATAAAATATCACTTGCTTCAACGCGAAGGTAAACATCGTGAGAAAACCTGCATGCCTGAGAGTTCTCGAAGGCGTGTGGAGTCCAATCCGTCCTGGGCAAGCGTGGTGGACTACAGCCTAACCACTTATCATTGTGGGAGGAGAGCCGTACTGGTTTGGTTCGCTATACACTAGCCCTATTTAATTGTTACTAAGTTGCCACAGAAATCTCAAAGAAAGTGTATTTTTATTAAGATTTACTATAGCTATACAAAGTAACAGAACTTGAGACAAAGCCGCTGTGAGATAAGAGCAGGTTCAGAATACCTCTTAAAATTATTGCTACTCTGTTGACTCCCCAACTTGCCTATAACTGAAAGAAAGATAAAAAAACAGCGCCCTAATGCGAAAGGAAAATTTCTTTTTTTCATTCCTTTCTAAGTGAACAGTTGACTCCAAATCCCTGATGGAAATTGATGATGCAGTCTGATGTGGTATGGGCTAACCAACATAAGTTATGGGTTAGAACGCCGTCGAGAACATTATGGGGAACTTTTGGGCATTTAGGTTTCCTCAAACAGCAGTAAATCCATATTAAGGAAAATATGTATAAACCCTGTTATAATCTGTTTGTTGGGCCGAAATTGCCGGAAAGACATATTTGTTGATTTTAGCGGACTAGGGTAAATGATAAAACTTCAGAAGGTTCTGCTGAGATAATCTGCTATTTTTCCCATTGTCCTGATAATTCCTGGTACGGTAATCTGGTAAAGGTAATCCGGTAAAGGTGAGTATAATGTAGCTGGCAGGCAGCTACATTAATTTTATGATATTCCGTTCCTTAATTTATATATTGTATGGCTCTGACAAATAGATGGTTGGGTGGTTGGACAGATAGTGCAACCTCACCCAAGTAAAATGTAAGACCTCGCTTCGTTCATTTCCTTTATTAAAGTTAACATTAAATCGATATAAATATTGTGCTGTGTATGTCGATTATCAGGCACATTAAAAATTGATGTTTCAGTAAAAAAATAATAATTATTCAAATACAGAACGTATGACGTACCGAAATAAATAGAAGTACAATGATTAAAATATTTGGCATGGTTAAAATAGTGTCAAACATAATAATAGAAGTTGACTATATAATCCACCTTTTAGTCAGAGTGTGTGACACGGATGATGTAAAATACAATTTATAACTGTCATTGGATCCCAAACACTTTTCTAATTATTTGCGTATGTTCATGACTACTTAACAATTGGTTTGTGAGCGAGTTAAAAATACTCATCCAAGCCTCTGGCCTAGAATGAGGGAATGTTAATAAACACTTCTCCACATGTGACATGACGAAAATTATGTTTTTAGGACTCAGCTAAACTTCTGGGAATCGTTTCGAAGACCGAGCCAAGGTCGTGTGACGGAAGAAAATAATATTATACTGTTTGTAGTTAAGCGTTCACGGTGAAGGGGTCATGGACCTTCAGTAGAATATTATGGTTTTCATTTATATTTCATTTCACACGACGCGATGGGGATGGATTTATTTATATCGTTCATTGGTTGTACTTCATAATGATAAGATTATAAGGAGTATTGTGATCATCTTTATTTATTCCTCTTCGAGTTATCCATTGACAGTAATCTCACCGTATAGTAGGTAATGATGCATTCTAAAGTGGTAGCAGGTTAACCTGTTCGGAGTATAGCTATTATAGCCATACCCATATTCGTTTTCTAGGCGGCATCGTATCGGAACGCAAAAAGCCTTGCAATCTATTCTAATCTTGATCTACTCCAGAGAATGTTCAGAAATTATAATTTGCCAAATCGCACCTGCTGGGGTTCGACCCCGGGACCTTTCCACCTTGAAGACCAAAGCACTCGCCACTTCGCTATGGAGGTGAGTAACACCTATGATGCAGTCAGATGTACCAATATATACTCACACATGTCACACATCGTGCGCATTTTCATCGCGGGCGTATTGTATACTCGTAATTAAATCTGACACACTTTTATATTGTCTTTCATGTTGACGGTGATCTGACAGTTTTCGAAGTATAGTGTGGGCACACTTGTGACATTAACATTGTACGCCCCTGCCAATAGATTATTCCCAGAATTGAGTTTCCAGTAACACACCATTTATTAGAGTGGCAAGTTGCTACCTACAACTACTGATATTATGACGTCACTGGTCCCTTGCTGAAATTTCCACACAACCACGATCTTGTTTTGTTTGTGTTCTGTGACTCTCTTTAACTCTCTTGATGTAGTCTGTATTTTATACAAACGTACATTTTCTTCACCACTTCACCACCTCGTGACTCGAACCAACGCTCTTCACAGCTTTGCCATTTTATATAGCTTTAGAGCTATGTCGGTAACTCTGGCTCTTGTACGGATGCTCTCATTGCTAATCTAATCACCCACTGGAGAATATCGGTACCGGGATCGAATATCGAATATAATAATAAAACGTATGTAGGGGTCTCGGCACCTATTAATAGGATGTTAACTCTGTATAACAGCATTAATAAAGTGCTTGACATAGAAATAATAGGGCATAGTCTTCCTACATTTAAAAAATAAAGGACCACTTCCTATAGCAACACCACAGTGTTGCTATAGGAAGTGTCCGAAGTCCTATATTGTTTAAACTTAGTATTATCTGAATAGGTAGAAAGTGAAATTTATAGCCAAAGAATCAAAATAAATGTTGCAATCATTATTAAAAGATAAAGATTGTGTGCAATGTCAATCAAACCGATTTTATATTATCTTCTTTGAAGTAAAACTTCTTGAGTAACATTACGATTTAAAAGAACGAAAAAAACACATAAATATATAGGATTTTGTGTAGCTGATTAAACCTAATGGTTTAACAGCGTAACGCGGGCTTGTTGGCGTGCCTAGGGCTCGAAGAAGTGAAGAGATCGTCGACCTGAAGGCCCCTCATGTGAGGCCCATTTTCTTTCCTATTTTAGTGACAATGGAAATTGAATAATATGTAAAATAACATTTTACGTTAAAATATTAAATAATTTCTAAGCTTGATAAATTAATTAACCTTACATTTATCCTAATATCCCTTATTCTTAATATCCATCTCAATCTGACGCAGGGTACTTTTTATATTTTTCACTTCTGCTGTGTTTCAATTAATTGCACAGAATTTTTATGATAAACATGCAAATATTAATTTATGAGCGAATGTTGGACATCGAAATGGCATACCCAGTCATTATAAGTACAACCTTGCATAATTAATAAGTCTAGCTTGTTTCAACGGATACCGAATATTGTACGCAACTAAATTCGTCAACCTAGAATACTCCCGGTTTTAAACAGTTGTACTGTTTATTATTCTAGCATACTTTATAGCCTACTAAATTTAACATGAATTAAAATAATTGTTACCAGACTTCGGCGATCCCTTTACAGCACACAGGCAGTGAGAGCCTAGTTTTTAGGGCTTTGGCCTCCCTTTCGGGTTTCGAAGTTGATCGCTGGCACACTCATAACTGAGACTACGTTAATTTATTAAGCAATTGAAATATCACATGCGGTCAAGAAAAAAATGTGTTGATCAGAGTTCTTCATAACGTTTTTCAAGACGTGTGAAGTCAAATAAGAACCTGCACTTGGCCTACAGGGCAAACCAACAAACCAACAATATTTTCTTGTTTATTCATTGACTAGATCTATTAGGTATAAGGTCCGAAAGGCTGTTCCTTTGAGCTTTTCCTTAATTTATTTTATTAAATCCTAGCCATTTTCAAGTTAAGACATACGCAGTGCAATTCATACTTAAATGATAAATGCGATCTAATATTATAAATGTCCGTCTGTCTATTTATTTGTTATTTTTTTACGACTACACGGCTAAACGAATCTTAATGAAACTTGGCAAGGGGATAGATAATATTTTTTTGATCTTTCTTTTGTCTCAAAAAATATTCTTGAGGGGGTAAATTAGGGATTGAAAGTTTGTATGAAAGTCCCATGTTTTCAAGGTCAGAGATACTGAAATTTATAAAAACTTTTAACAACGTTTTTTGGATGTCACCTTTTCAGGGTGGAAAAAGAGAGGATTTTACTTTTTTTTAAGCCAACAAACCACTCAACTTCGGTTTGCCGACGATGTAGTCATCAGGGAGATCTTATTACGATGCTCAATGACCTCAGTAGAGTACCTCAACAGGTGGGCCTACTCTATAGGTGGGTGGGTGGTAAAATTATGTCTAACGCTCATGTACCGCTCCAGCAAGTAATAGTACTTTGCACTCGAAATTGGAGACGAGTACATATTATTAGGATTCACTTTCCTGTCAGATAGGTTAAATATCGAGAAAGAGGTGAACTGCCGAATCCTTCTCTGATGGGCAGCTTTCGAGAAACGTGGATACGTGGAAATCGGGACTTAACGGGAAAAATCCGCTGACGATGGGTGGGATAAGGGTGGTAAAATTCTGAACTCCTTTTTTCTATTTAAGAGAGCATGCCTGACATTAGTGGTATATTAAGAGGAAAACTTTATTAGGATAGAAGTTCACACTAAGTAATACTACAAACATTTTGATGTACATTTTAATTCATGCAAAACCACCGCAACCGCGCGAGTGTGCGGCGGTCAAAGGGGGAGGCGAAACATGTAGCGGAAATTTAAAGTAAATGTTTTTTTTTTCTAATCATTATAGTTCGACATTCAAAGCACCTACCACATTGGTTGTGGTCTCATCAAATAGCCCCCGATCACATTTACGAGGTAGTAGTATAAATTCAAACTCTAATAGTGACTAATTTGAAGTTACTGTGTTACTCATATCAGAAATTATAGGGCTCTGGCTCACTTACAGATTGGTAAGACCAAGTTAACTTATAAATCTTGGTTGACTTGGTTAACGCTCACATTCCCGTTTGATACGATCGCTCTGGTTTACTTTAATTATTATTATTTGTAAGCGTCTGTTCTGATACATATACAGCATTATTTTTCTGATTAATAGATAGCTTCTCTATTTTTAAAACCCGACGTAAAAACGAAGGTGTGTTTTAAGTTTGACGTGTGTGTGTCTGTCTGTGGCATCTCATAACGAACGAATGAACCGATTTAGATCGTGGTTTTTATTTGTTTGAAGGGGAATCAGTCGGGAGTGTTTTTAGTTTGTAAAATTATTTAATTTAAGTATTTTATTAATATTATACTAGCTGTGAGTAAATTATCTTTCAAACTTTCAAAGTCTGGCATATTGGAGAATTTGGTATCCATCAGTCTCAGCTCCTTTCACTAACAAAGAGTTGTAATCGTAAAAGGAAGAATCGAAATCGCATCGTTAGTTAATTCAAATTCTTTTGTTGACCAAGATTTTTTTTTTACATTTTTTATTATTGTCCTAGCAGTACTCCTACTCATAAATGTGGCAACAAGTTATGTACTCAGTATCATTAATCCTTAAGGTTTCTTGAGTCTGTCTGTCTGTCTGCTGAGGAGTTGTTTTCTTCATCTCAAATTATATGCATCAGATCAACACGAAAATTGGGCAGAAATAACCTGTTACCTTAAGATCCAGTATAAAAATAATTATTTGAACCTTTGACGGAGTTATGTTGTAATATCGGCAAACACTTTAACCCCCCTTACCACAAGAACTGTGCTGAATCTTGGGATACGAATATATGTCCTACCTCGAAGTATGAACTCAAATCATGCAGTTTTATTTGAATCCTAACAGTAGTTTCAGCGTGTTGCGCGGCCAGGATAGACAGCGAAAAAAGAAACAAATTCAGGCCCTATGCCCATATACCGTAGTAGCTCTTAAATCAACTTATTAAATTGGGAATGCTGTTTCTTTTCAGTCTAGAGAAAAGAAGACTACCTTCTCCTCCAAGTTGATTTGCCAGGTCGTTCACATGTGCCGTTATCGCCCTTGATACTTACTACTGTATGCCCATATTTCCTCTCTAACTGTTTTGCATCCACATATTATATTTGGATACATTTAAATGCAGACCTGCACTAATACAATGCACAAACCTATTCGTCTTGTATTATCGTAGAATTAGCGATGCTCAAAGGTGCCTAAGTGTGAACTACTGATTTAAACATAATTAAAAGTCAAGATATCGAGAGCGTAAGCTTGAGACAGACGCGCGAGTGTGGGCACGGCTTATTAACGTTGATATCGAGAAGTAACGATTGAGACGTTTAATGCATGACATATATCGAGCATCTATTTTAGTACCGTTTAATACCTATCGTAGTCTGGGTCCCCTCGGTCATTGTAATATTTAATTATGTTCAATTTGGCTGATTGCCGACTCTACCTGATAGGTAGCCTTACGCTTTGGCTACTATCCAAGCGATTACATTCACTAAACTGTCAAAGATAAGTTATTTTCTACAGTTATTTTAGATATCGCGACATTGAAACTTTTCGGTCTTTTGTCACACCAGCGTGAGATAAATGCACACGATGTTTAATGTTTTGAGTGCTTTATATTTATATAATGCTATACAGATCGGTAATAATAAAATTTTTGTATGGCTATCATTCACTTTTACTCAAACGTAAACTCTGCTCTCTAAAGATTGCGCGGGTACAGTAGGGTACCAACACGTTAAACTTTAGGCTTTGTGAGAAAATTAATTAAAACTGCTGAATGCATAAACCAACCGGATCTTATCGTTCACTACATCAACAATTTGCAGTGTATGATAAGTCCAGCGCTAGACTCTTGGTCGGAGTGCTGGGCATTGGTATGGCGTTGTATCGAATTAAAATACGAATGATACTAAAATTCCAGAGTGAAATTAACAAACAGCGTCTTTTATAAGGATTGCTAAAAAACAAACAAACTGAAAAGGGTATAATATTTTTATAGCTGAGTTTTGAAGTAAATTGTGTGACATCATAATTATCATCACCATCTCTAAACTTCTGGGTGTAGGCTCATAGGAGAGAAAAGTAAGAAATCTACCCAACACGCTGTCTAAATGTTATGATACTTTAAATTTACGATAATTAGTTGCAAAACTATAAGATTTATGTGATGTGATTAGGATTTATAACAAAAGAACGTTGAGTTTATGGGCAATAAATAAAAACCACTACCACCACTAGGTGAACATTTTTGAACGAGGGCCTATTGATTAACGGTTAAATTTATTTAAAGTATAACACAGAATTTAACATTTAGCATAAGATTTAAAAAAAAAAAATGACTAATGTTTCTACCTTTTTTACATACGGTTTTGCCCTAATTTTATATCTATATATTTATTATGACAAACAAATTGGTGTGGTTTTAGATTTCTTAATACCTTATTTTCAATTAGCTCATTATAATACGATAATTTAATCTATGTATAACTCAAACATACGTTTCAGTACGGCTGAGCTGATTTTGAGACGTCTCTTACAAGTAAATAGATGATTATACAGAGAGTGATGAAGGTGGATCCTGATCAATCCAGAATCGATTTCTCAAATAAAGATAAACCTTTTTGATAACCTAATTAAGGGTAAAGTCCTATATTTATAAGTTAGAGATACTAACTACTGCAGGAAGATTATTAAAAAAAATAAGGTTTAAAATTGAATTTGTGTGGGAAAGCTTTACAGAAGGTTTACGCAGTCACGGATAACCGTTTGAATGTTCGATAATATATAAATATTTGTTATGAAGCAAGCTAAAATTTACTACGCTGTCAGTATTTGAACAATTAATTGTTAACTGATAGCGCTATTGAAATCAAGTCTATTCAAATTATAAACGGTGTTATTGGACTTTTTAAACTTAATAAAAGCTAATTAGGTAATGTGGTTTTTATTTAGAGTTTATAAAAAAGGTTTGCATGTTTCGTTAGTAGGTACTAATTAGATGCTACTGACATCGCTTCGCATTTTCTTGAGGTAATTAAATCGCTTTGCATTATTAAAGTTCATAAGGATAAGACAAACACTCTGAGCAAGTTAATTATAACAAGTCAAAGGTTTAATTAAAAGCTATGTCAGTCACAACGCAAGCAAGGTATACTGAAATGGAAACAAAATTATAAACTTAACATTTATTCTTCGTTCAAATAAGAAAACATCGAGAGAGGAATGCGGACGACTCTCAATCGCACAGTCGTGTTGGTTCTTCTAAAGCGAGCGCCAGGTGTCGGATCACGACAAGGAAATCCTGTAACATTGACACAAAGTTCACGATGGGAGTTCGAGATGGGGTCCGCGTAGCAACTGCAAGCATGTGTTAGAGCGAAGCTATAGGTACACAGCGTTACTAATTCCCAGTTTGGAATACTTCCTCGAGATAAGGGACTTGGTATGGGTGCGTTGGAACTTCGCCCCGACGGAGATGTGATAAAGTAGGGAGGTGTCTCTGCTGTACTTCTTGGAGCTATAGCTGCAGCTCCTCGATAGGTAGGTGCGAAGAGCGCGTTCTCCCCAAGTCTGAGGAGTTGGTCTCTCGACTGGTATGCCATGGTTACGCTTGTCCAAGTAGGTGATCAGGTCATCATAGTAATTCCTCTGGTAGTCGTAAAGATAGTTGTATTGGGAGAATTTGGGTCTGGAATCCACAAAAGTTATTGCACGTTAGTCCTATTTTCTTAAACAATCCAATTTAAGAGTTGAATACTATATTAGGAATATTTTAAAAAGTAAACGTTTTATAAGGCTTGTAATACATTAATATACTTAGTGATATTCATAAAAAATATTTAATCTGCATTAGTTATGCAAATGCATTTAGTGTGTCCGTAATAAAATTTAAATTGTCGTATGGAATTTAATGTAATACTTACAAATTTGTGTTGCTCTAAAATTATTACGTTATTTGTTAAGTGCCAGGCGGCCTGGAACTTTTATAAAAGTGTATTTGTTGGATACTGACCTAACCCAGTGTTTGCAAACGAGTCTCTTGTCTGCGGCGTTTTCCAGTTTCTGAGGCGGGGGAGGTTCGGCTTCCTCAGCCTTAGCCGGCTCCCCAGCAGCGGCGGGCGCGTCACCAGCCGGCGCCGCATCTGGTGCAGCAGGTGCCGCTTCAGGGGCCGGGGCCGCCGGGGTCTCCTCTACGACATCATCCCACATGGTGGCAGGTTATTCTGCGAAAAGCCACTATTATTGTATGCAAACACAACTAAAACACAAACGTATTCCCGATCATCCACTATGATTGTAAAGTCACTATGCCACGAACCTAACAGGAGGCGGAATTGAAGAGCGTGTGAAGAGGTTGGCTGTTCGTCTACGACTGGTGCTGGCGTAGCCTGGTGTCTCGGCAGCCACCCGATATATCTCCCTTTGACCCCAGCTGACTGTCGTAAGCGCTGTTGGGGTTGCCAATGATTTTCTGTCGATACACCGGCTGTGCATCGCAAAATTGTCATGGCTAATTACCATGCCAATTTGTGTTACGCTTTGATGTATTTGAGCAAAATGTGTTATTTGTAGAACGCTTGTCAATTGGCGCATTTGCTTCGCGTATAACAAACAAATTAATACACCAGTCCGGGCATTTGAAATAGTTGTAATTAGGAAAATATACTCGCGTTTATGTATTTTTAAATTAACTGTGTGCTGCCAATTTTTGCTAATCACGTTTTGTTTCGGTAATCACTTGCTCTCAATAACTTTGAACTTTAAATTAGAAAATGTTATTGTCATAAGTATTTATAACTAAATAAATCTTCATTGCAAATATATATTTAGTGAATGCGGAAAAGGGTTATAAATTACTGTTCTACTGAAATCGGTTTACCTAATTACGAGTATGTGCCAAGATCGACGGATGACAAGATTATGCGAAATCATAAATTTCACCAGTCAAGCTCGATTACTCTATACTAATTTATCCAAGGTTTGTGCAAACTGTCCTATAATTATTAATAAATACATTTTGGTAACATGTATAACTAATGCCACGTAAAAATAGTTCGGTCCGTTCGTATCGGCCTAGCGGCGTATTTTAAGATTTTTTTTTTATAAATTCTATGTAAGTTTTATTTATGGGTTACTTAATATAAATTATATAAATTCAGTCATTAAATTTTACACTGTTTTTTCACTGCCACGGCTCTTTTAACGTAACATGACCTATATCTGACTTTTGAAAGAAAAATTGAGCCTTCCTTGGGTTACGACCTTTTCATATTTTTGTCAGCACAATGGCCTTCGCACACCAAATCGACTCAACATTAACTCGGTGCAAATTAAAGCTTTGTTATTCATTTGTTTCAGGTGGGCAACGAATGGTACACTCGTCGTATAGTACTGGCATAAAAACACTGAAAAAGGTCGAATATTTCCTTGAAATAGAAGACAGGTTGTGTGTTGTGAGAAGAGCCCTGACGGTATGAATCAGGATCATATGCACAGGTAATAAATTTTATAATATTATGTGTAAATGAATATTCAAGGAACTGCATATAAGTAGTTAACGTTATACCGTTCGGTATAACCAGAACATGTTAACCCGACTAAGATGTGTAAACCAGAGAAACCGGAGCGAAGCTCCAATAAACCCGGGCGGTTTTGTCAAGCGGCATGAGCCGGATGAAAGCAGAACTTATCAAGTAGTTTGTTCGTGTCGGCTTTGTGGTTAAACAATTAATGAAGAAGCAAATGTGCTGACCCGAATATGACGATACAGTAACAAATTGGGTTTACATCATGTCAACCGATAATCTTGCACCGTCACAATCTAGTGCAGATCGAGTTCAGCGACTATGTGCATCTAGTTTGAATTTGTGAGTACACCTTATGCGGGGTCCATCAACTCTGCGCTGTCCAATACGGGATTTCCACTTCAGTACCATTGTACAATTATTCAAAAAATCGATTTTACTAGGTATATCAAACATCGATACTGATAGGTAACGTAAGTAAGTGTACCTACCGAAATTTAAATAAAAGTGCGGAAATATGTTTAGGTGTCCATCGATCATTCAAGAATAGAGCAATGGCATGTCGTGATTTTTTGTATAGCTATTTTTAGCACGGACACCTACCGATTATGGGCCTGAGGCATTTTTTATCCTGGGAAAAATACATGGTTTTTGTTTTATATTTTCACGTTCAAATAATAAAATTATTTCGATATTATTATTAGACAACGTTATTAGAAATCTTGGAATAATACTAGATACTCTTTAGTCCAAAAATAGCACGCCTAAAAGTACTAACAATATAAATGCAGAATTGCGATTGTTGGTTTGCTCGTCAGGCAACTACTTTTTCTTAATGACTTAAGTAGGAAAGCCAACAAACATAAACGAATCCACGGTCTTGTATTCCTATAATAAAGTGCACTTTGTTTAGTTGAGATAATTTCAAATACACATCCTAATATTTGTCCACTCTAAGACTAAGTTTAAATGGTTGAGGGAGGTCGCGCTACACGAAAAAGTACAACTTGTTTCATTAAGGTTATTACGGATACACTACCTAATATTTATCCTCTGTAAGCCCAGGTTTAGAATGTGGAGTTATGTCCCGTTATACACAAAATAGCAGCTCTATTATGTGCGCAGTCACGCGTATAGAGAGTCAAAATAGTAATTTATATTCATCTGCCCAGCCCTATTCAACTGTTTATTTGCTCGCGTTTTCTGGTTAGCGCGCAATTACCGGCGATCATGCAAACATTATTATTTATTATTTATTATTTATGAATAATTATTATTATTTAGGATAGTTATCGTTGTGTATTGTATTCATTGTTGAAGGAGCATATTAGGAAATGGATCACAAGGTTCAGGATTAATCTCTAATATTCAAAATAAATATGAAAATTTTTCTGTTTCTTTTTTGCGTACTTTGCCAGCCCGATGCTTTTGTTCTCAGGGTCGTATCATTATGTTAGATAACACGTAACGTTACTAAAGAATTATGCATGTATTTCCCGAGATAAGCGCTTTTAAACACACAAAAGATATCTATTGAGCTTTATTATTTTTTGTTTTAGCTTTAAATTATTAGTATACATTTAAGGCAATAACTATCACGCACATAAAAATACCAGCCATTTAAACCTAGCTGTATAAGCTTGATCCATTAAAATTATCCTAGGAGTGATGCTTCACAGCGTTCTGCGTACCTATAGAGTAGTTTGTGGTAAACTAAAGGTTTATCACGCTTTAGTGGAAACCCTTTAGTAATATTCTAGATAAAGTTATATGCTTTAGTTTCGGGCAGCTATTTTAGCAGCAGAACTCTCAGGGCTCTTAAACTCTTAAAGCAACTAAATAAAAGCTTTCAATATAAACGGAGGAAATGATGAAAGGCTTAGTACTTAGATAAGTTTAGTTATTTAAGGTGCTGAGTGCTTAAGGTGTTGAGTTAAATTAAACTATAAATAATTTTTTTTTTTTTTTCTTTTTAAAACATATTATTCTTGACACTATTTCTGACGAAATGGTTGTTCCCTTTACACGGATCAGTAAAATATTCTCGAAAGAAAATTTACTTCTAACAAAAATTTGAATCACTTTTTTCATAATTATATATATTATAATAGAGTATTATAATTGGTTGCTTATAACAAGGCCAAAAAAATACATAATGTTTTATATATACTGGACCCGACGGCTCCTATAAAATATCGAAAAAAAAAATCGAATTGCGGTGTCACATACTAAAATTTAATCTGGTCATGTCACGATATTAAAGAAGAGTACTAGAGGTACGGTTTCTTATGTAGGTACTATTTTTTTTTTACTCTTACTATATACTATATTATCTTGCACAATCGTGTTTTCAATCTTATACTTGGAAGTATAAGATTGAAAACACGATTAAAGATTATTATGCTCTGAAATTTGCCGAAAAATATTACTAGATAATATTATTTTTCTTATCATAAGATAAGAATAATCTTATAGTTATCTTATTCATTTTTAAAATTGTGTCTGATTTCATTAAAGCGACAAGAATGCCATGCAACAGACGAACGGAAGCACGAATTGAAAGAAATTATACTTATTATTATTCCCTATTTAATGTCGACTTAAACCGGTAAATAACATATTGTACAGTTGTTTTGTATTTATGTCAAGTACTAAGCATTTCTATTGGAAATAACAACCATATAGAACTGTAAGCCTCCTTCACCCATCTAAGGGTTGAACTTCGAATTCCGGAAATACATATTCCTTTATTTGTATTGTGGACAGTGAAGTGTATTTCATGTGAAAGTTTTACGTTACCGACCAAGAAAATATGTATATTAGTTGACAATATTTGTTGAGAATCATCTCCGTCGTGAAAATTATTTTATTTTCGATTAAATTATTTTGGTGAGCGTCCGAATTGTTGCCTTAAATTATTTTCTATTTTCCCAGTATTACATATATAAAGCGTAATCACAATGGCACGTGTAAATAACGCCTATTGTGTGTGCGTCTGTGGTACCAAATTTTCCTGCATTATTAACTAACCACTATGTCTATTTAATTAGCTAGCTATATTGACAAATGATTTATTCACAACAGATGCTCACGCAGATGCAATGCACAGGTTGAATACAACAAAAGACGTATGTATTCCAGTTTAATCGAATACACGCTTACCTGCATCAGAATCCGATAGAGCACTATTACCAATCATTATCTCTAATGGTCCGGAAATACGCTTAGAACGGGATGCAATAGATTCTGTACGGACGAGGATACACCTACTCATTCATTTTTGTTGTGCTCTTTTATTCAGTAATACTTCAGTACATGATTGTTAGGATTTTCTGTCTAGAATTTTTCAATAAGATGTTGAATGTTGAAAATGAAAAACTACTGTATGCCAACCCTAAAATTTAATTCGAACGTAATTGTCCTTTATATACAGTATTCTAGTAACTGGTTGGATCTTCCATTCTTGTTAAAATTATAACTTTTTCCAAATTCAGCCTACACTGACTTTCCATTTCGCGTGTAACAAGAACTAACCTCACATAATAGACAGTTCCATCCAGTACTTAATTATCTCACAACAAATCCGAACTGCGTTTATGTACCTATCATAGTGCGTCTCTGGATAATGTTATTTTTCTCTTTCTTGAACTATTACTTACTTTATAACAATCTCACTCAGTGGTAATAATAAAGCCTAAGTTGTTAGCTTGCTCACATAGGGCTGGCTGTTAGGTAGCAGTAAAATGAAAACCGTATCTCAAAAAGTTTCTACGCTATATTATTGGACTAGAGCGGTTCCATTGACCAGTCCAGCTAGTTCATTCCTATCATTTCTTGGCCGCCAGAGCTACGTAGTTAATCTTGGCTTAAAATTTTATCATCATCATTATTATCAACACATTATCAGCCAAATACAGGGCACGGGTCTCCTCCTCAGAATGAGAATGGTTTAACTCGTAGTCCACTATGCTGTCCAAGGGCGGATTGGTAGAATTTACGCAACTTTAATAATATTACAGAACTTTTAGCTATGTGGGTTTAATTCCTCACCATTAGGCAAGTCATATTTAAAAGCATAAAACGCAAATAACTCCGCAAAGTTAGTGGTGTACCGGGGAACGAACTCGGTCCTATAGAAAGGGAAGCTGAACTCCTAACCACTAGGCTATCAGCGCTTTAATAGTTAAAGATTTACACGCTCATAATTGTGGGTTATGTGCCAGTTGTTTGTCCGATAGGTGCCAATTATTCAATTGAAACTGTCTAGCACATCGATGGCCCAGCGTGATCATAACTTACGATTCGTCAATCAGTAGTGTACCACAGGCAGGTGAGGTTGGTTTTAGTACCAAGGTTAACTAATTATTTTTTACCATTGGATTATTATATAATATATAAGATTGGTCGTCAGAATTCAATATTTTGCCTTATCTGTCACGAGGCTAAATACGTGGGCGGCGATTGCAATTCCAATCGACTGTCTGATGTTGCGCAACCAAGATGTCAGGAGATTCCTTGAGCGGCATTCCGAGCCACTTTCTTTTGCGACTTTCCTATTTTACATATGCTATAACTGACATATTAATTATACACATTTTAAATGGTGTAGTGGTTTTCCTTTGCCCTCTTCTCACCAGTGTACCGGTCAGATTTTCGTGGTTTTAACGCCATTGCTCTGGCGACCGCTTGGTCATCTTGGCCGTTGTCTAGGAGGGGATACCATATGCAGATGAGGTTGACATATGTGGCGAACCAGATGGTATTGCCTCTAGCGCTTACCCCATTAGTGTTTACTTTTATTGTACACCAAAGAAAAAAAGTAGTTACAGAGATATAAATACATATCAAGAGAGTACAATTTGGTGGCCTTATCGCTACATAGCGATTTCTCCCAGGCAACCAATGGCGTAAAAGGAAAAAAACATAGAAAAGAGGAAGGTGGGCCCTATCTTGATATGAATAAAATATATCAATAGAAGTTGCGCTGTAAGATTTTGACGTGACAACGTCTTATAATTCGATGGAGCCGGCTGCACGCATGAAAAAACATGACGTATGCGGCGTTACCTCGCTCTGAGGCGTTCGATTCAAGGCTTGAAGTGCAAGCGAGAGCGCGGAACGAGCGACAAAGAGGCACAGTCGGCCTCCGCGTTCGACATCTGTCTCTTTCCTACTTGAGTGAGCGATGCGCCCGCGTGGACAGCTTCTATACAATAATACATTTACATGTTTTCGGCAAGGATGAAGTGCAGTGAAAAGTGAATGTGGTGTCAATTGTTCATAGCAACGATAATATCTTTCAAACAAATAAAATTAAAATTTTCTTTCGAAAAATGCAACCATTCCATCAGTATTTTCTTACGACGTTGTCAACGTTCAACTATCGTCAGTAAGCCGACTTTACAGACAACCAATTTTTTTAAGTATTTAGAAAATTTTCATTTAAAGACATACCTAGTTCTCATTTTTATACCTAGTGATATTTAATGGACCAAGTAGATAACCCACCTGATGGTAAGTAAAAACTTTCACCTATAAATAGAGCAAAACTTCGCAGGGCATGCAAGCAACATATCCTGATAATGTGCCGCCCGGTTTCCAACAAACTGAGGCGTAGGTGTTAAACCTCATGTGTAATTACAGTGCAACCAAGCCCTTTAGGACGGAACACCGCAATGCTGCTTGAAAGCACAAATGAGCACGCCGCTAATACTTCACTGAGTTCATATATTATAAGTGGGAGTGTGGTTTCCACCATGATACCACCTTACTGACAAAGAAGTAAGTAAGTAGAAACCGATTAGGACTTCCGCGAGTGGCGTGCACTTCGTACGTTTACAAAAACACAGCTGTTTTGCCAAAAGTTTGTAACAGAGCAAGTGGTGTGTAAGAGAGGATATTTTCCATTATATGCTATTTTCTTGCTTTATGCCTACCCTGTGCACACCACTGAAGCCCGCTACCATACTTTCTCTGCCCTCTTAGACTGCTTCATCACCAGTATAATATAGAGGGCTAACTTAGGGAGAAATTTAAAAAAATTATACCAAGCCTTTGTGTTCACAAAGAAAATTATGCTAAATTTTCTTTATTTCAAATTTTTATAATACAAGTGGCCGCTTTTAAGACAAGGTTTTTAGTCGCTCACTAAGTATGCATTTGTATGTATGTAAGCCAAAAAAATTTTATTAAAAGTGCTTTTGCATAAAATGGACTATAATATTACCTATGTATTTCAAAAGACCTTCGGTGTATATTAGCAAGATATTTTCTTTGGCATGTAATGATTGATCGCAACAATACATAGTATTGACAAATAATTTGGCTTCAATCATTGAGTCGTTTCAATGCGTTGATGTACATGCCAATCTACAGGATGATGCTTATGTCTTAAATGATTTTTAATCCCCGACGCAAAAACCAAACCACGGGATGTTATAAATTCGACGTGCACGCGCGTGTATGTGTGTGGGCTGTGGCTGTCTGTCATATTTACTGAACGGATCAACTGATTTTGATTTTGTGTTTTTTGTTTGAAAGGTGATTTAGTTGGGATTTTTTTAGCTATGTTTGATGAAAATCGGTCTAAGATGGCCGCTGCTACAAAATGCTGGATTAGATATTTTTTCACAGCTCGCTCAATATGCGTATTAAATGAAATGGCTTGACTAGGAGAATGAAGTACGTTAAAATGAAAAGTTGGCGGTTTATAAAGTTTTAATTCTCAAGGTTTATGAATGAATAAAGCAGTGAATTGAAGAGTTAAACACAAAAAAATGCATTTTTTTATTCTTGAAAGAAAAAAAGAGAAGAAAAGAGGGGAAGAGGACGATCGATTCTGGATTTTGTGGAACAAATGAAACGAAAGGTTGTAGTGGGGACGTATAAAGAGTTGAAAGAGAGGGCCATAGTTAGAGAAGCTTGGATAGGGCTACACTGAAAAGAGCTTAAGTCAAACTCTTAAGTTAAAGAAGAAGATTCAAGCAGACTATTTGAATCGTCTAAAGTAATTACTGTTCATACTTACGAATCGACGGCTGCTAAAAATGACGTGGCAGTGCCTCCATGAACATTTTTACAAGTAATACCTTACTTGTAAAAATGTTCATGGAGGTCTAATACATATAGATACCGAGTATGTCTGAATAACTGCTATACAGGGGACAGCCTCCTTATACAAAGACGCTTGTAATGAAAAATTGTGTACCAGGTTGTGATTTATTTGACGGCCGATTGGCGTAGTGGGCAGCAACCCTTCTTTCTGAGTCCAAGGTCGAAGGTTCGATTCCCAATTCTGAAAAATGTTTTTTATTGTCTTAGTGTTTAACTGGATATTGTAAGTATTTATGTATATTATTAATAAAATATTCATGAGTCATCTTAGTGCCCATAACACAATCTACGCTTATTTCGGGGCTAGAAGGCGATGTGTGTATTGTCGTACTTAGTATGTTTATTTACTAAAAAGTTCTTAAAATAAATTTCGAGTAAGTGTCCTGAAGAAATTGAATGCTCGATGCTCTTTAATGAAAATCTATAGCTAGACTATAACAAAGCGGTTAATGTGCAACTACTTTAAATCTTCACTGAGCAAGTGAAATTTGATCCAAAAATAACCCTACCTAAATAACATACGACTCTACTCGCCCTATGTCGACCCAGCTTTTTACAATACGCATAGCCTAAAAAGCTATAACATGGTAAATAGCTTGCTAACGGTAATGTTGTCTCGGTCGATATACTAAAACACGTAATTACAAAAGATATTACATTTACAGCAGTTAGAATTGTTTTCTCCGATAATAAAATCCCCTATCATTAACATAAATTAAGCTCACTCTATATAAAGTATTTCGATTAACGGACGATGCTTTAAACAATTAATAGAGTAGCGACCTTGTCATGCAAACGGAGAATAATCTATATTTGTTCCGTCACGGGCAATAATATTTGCATCAATAATTACAAAATCATCACGTTGACTCTATCATAGGCGTATCATTTACTCCTACATGATTTATAGGTTGTGTTACTTATCGTGCAACCACAGACTGATCTCTAGTATCTATTATTAAATAGCCATTGCGGCGTAGCAGTAAACTATTAGTTGAGCTTTTCTTATTGACAGGATAGTAGGAGAAAGATGGCACTACTCAATTCAGTCTATGCTCTAAAGATTTTGGATTAGAACGATAGATGCAACTTTACAACTGTATGTGTATGCAACTTTACCGTTGTAACATGAAATATAAAATATTTAAAGAAAATTGTATTGATTTCACCATTTATAACTCAAGAACGGCTGGACCAATTTTTATGATATTCGTTTTTTTTTTATTTCTCTAAGTCCGGAATAGGATAATTAGTATTCAAATATAATATTTATAAAAAAAAAATATGTTTGGCGGTGTAAAGTTTGCCGGGACAACTAGTTTAATTTCGGTCCCCATAATTTGGTATCTATAACAATACCCATTTATATTCTCAAAATCAGCTTACTTGATGTAGGAATACAAAAATCGAGCCAAATAGCAAAATGACAATTTTAATAACTGGACAACGATATGGTAAAGCCCTTGTTTATTAGGTGTCAAAAAACCCCACGGAAATAGTCTTCAAAATTTTGAATATATTTCCTAGAATATCGAATAATTAAAGAAATAAGAGGCGATGGATTAATGAGATGGAAGGTACATCACCACGAAATCTCTTGTACTATTTCAAAGTTGTAACTTGGTTCGTAATTTCTCACGTAACTTGTACATTAATTAAAGGACGTGTTCTAAGAGCCGTACGCTAAACACGAAATATCTGAATACCTAATAGAAATTGTTTGAAATGTGATCGTCTTTATTTAATTTCACTACCTTAGCCTTGACTGCAAGTTCTCCTGGTGGTAAGTGATGGTACAGTCTATGATGGTAGAGTGTAAACTTGTAATGGCTATGGCCGTAACATTAAGCACATGACCACCCCTAAAACCGGCGAAAACCGGAACGCTAAATCGTTTAGTAGTTGAAGCTTTCCTTTTTCTTCAACTCCAAACATTATTATTTTTCAAATTATTTGATATTTCAATTTTTTTTGCTTTAAAGTTCCAAATTGCTCATGCCGGATTAAGCCCGACTTACAGCTTTATAAGACCACAGCGTTAACCACTACATCAGGGAGTGAGTCACAATTACAGACCTGTCTCAATCTTACTAGCTCTCACTAAGATATTTGAAAATAATCTATTAAATCACTTTTAATAACTTACTACACCCTGAGCAGTATGGCTTTACGAAAGGTCTTAACAAAACGGATGCAGGCGCTAAACTTATTAAACATGTTTATGATACCTGGGAACGTTCACATAATGCCATGGGGTTTTTTTTGTAATCCATCTAAAGCATTTGATTGTGTTGATCATAAAACCTTGCTTCTTAAGCTAAGCCAATATGGTATCATAAACGTTTTACTTTAATTTGGTTGCCTCTTATCTCAGCAATAGAATCTAAAGGGTTTGCATAAATTACATAAAGTCTCAAGGTTGAAATAATTCAAAGGGTGTCCCACAAGGCTCGATTTTGGGTCCTTTTCTATTTTTTAAAGCGGCTGACATCGAAACTATATTTATATTGCAGAAGTGAGCTGTACGATCAATATATAAACTTTAATCACGCGAATCCCTCCGTGAAAAGTTTAAAGAAATAGGTATACTTACTGTATCTGTTAACATTGTGAACAATATATCTATAATAATATTGTATTTGTAAGACAACATTTATCAAGTCTATACAAACAAAAATTGGATATAAACAATCGATAAACAAATTCCTTAAAAGCCGGCAACGCATCGGTGGCTCCTCTGGTGTTGCAGATGTTTATGCACGGCAGTGATCACTTACCATCAGGTGACCAACTTGGTCGTTTGCCCTCTATTAATATTTAAAAAAAAAGTCGACTTACATAAAATGGTCATAAATTAGCGTCATCTGCATATCATCTGCGAAAAGTCATTTAGTTTGTTTCAATCCCACATGATAATATGATCAATATGATCAATTCCACAAATGACTTATGTATTTGTGTCGCATAAGTTTAAAGATATCGTTAAAACACATTTATTACAGCGAGGCTACTAAACAATTGATGAATTTCTTAATGACAAGGTTGCTTTGAAGCATCCGGCTCCGCTTTCATCACTCACAAGATAGAAAAATGAATGTTAAAATGTAAAATGTAAACAGTTGATGTTGCAAAAGAGCAACGGTTGAGTATCTTGACGGCTTCTTCTCGGCAGAATCTGCTTTCCAAACTGGTGGTAGAGGCACTACAAACAAATAGAATTTACGTTTCAAAGGTATATAAGGCCTACCTGAAATAAATGAATTTTGAAATTTTAATTTTGAATTTTGATGAAGTAATTCTTTTTCTATCATTTATTATTATTTTTTTTTTAAAATTATTAACAATGCTTAAGAATAAATTAAAAAACGTAACGAGGCAAAAAACTATTCAGCCAGAATAGCCTTTGCAGTCCATTTATTGAACACTGCTTGATTTTTACAAATTAATTTTAGGTTAAGTTTAAAAACTACTCTATTATGTAACTTTAACGGCGAGTGGATTATTATTATGTTTTTGTAGGAACAACTGTGTTGATAGATATAACGAATGAATTTAAAATAAGCCAAAGATGTTTTTCTTTATCATTTTTTAGAAAATATTTATAATTGGTAATTAAATTTAAAAATTCCGTAAATTAACTTCAATGTACAAATTTTAGCAAATTATAACGTTCTCTTGATAGCTCTGTTTTAATTTTAGAATCATTTAGTTGTATTGTGGTCATAACAAACCATTACTTAATAATATTATCAATCGAAATCATTGTTCATTCGAAATATTATATAATGTCTAATTTTCAATAACTAAAACTATAATTATGACTAAAACATGCATGATATTTTAAATACATACTCGTATCTCTAGCCGTCCCTGCAACTTCATCCGTGTGTCAGTTTTATAAAAATTGTGGGGCCCATTAGTTTTACCCTGGATAAAAAGTATCGTATGCCCGTCTCTATAGGCTCTCTTTTAAATCCCTAGAGAGTTGATTACCTGATTGATTACCCTGATGTTGATTTGGGATTAAAGGTATGCTATGATCACTTTTAAGGTGCATGCTATATTTTTGCCAAATTTGATTTTAAACAAACACACAAACATTACATTCTAATATTGTTGATGTAAAGCAGTGAAGTACCTACTTGTATAAACAATGTACAGTTGAAGGTGACGCTACAGCCCGTTTACAGAAGGAACATTTACGCAAGCTTTACAACTTTATCTTTAATAAAATAATAAGGTTTTAAAGTAAATAATTCTATAATAAAATAAGGCTATTAGTTGATTTCTAGTTTTATAAATTTCTATACATTAATACAATATTGTATCCTCTGTATTTGAGGGTTCACTAACTTCAGTTTTCAATCTGAATGGTTGAAATAACAAACGTGATATCATTGTATTTTAACAAAAGTGATACGTAGTTTTATTTTTTGAAAGCGTTTACAAATACAGACAACCGCGGATTTCATAAATGCTTTATTTATCAAAGACTTAAATAAAACAAGGGAAATACAGAATGTTTTATTCTATACGATAAATACAAAAGAAACACTGACTAGAACGTGCTATAATTGACAAATGCAGGATTACACAGACTAGTAATAATTTATCTATACCCAAGCGCAGTTGTATACATTATGAGTTTGGGGCACACTTACTCAGATTAGGGAACAATATAGACGGAATGACTAGGTACAGTACCGTACGTCGATGCAATTTATAATCTATGCATTAAGTAATTCGAACTGTCGTGAATTACATCAGCCATCAAGTAGGGTACGAGCTTAAAACTGTTAAAAGTCCGTCTATAAAGACCTTGATCTGAATGGTTTTATTAGATTTATTAACGTCTAGAAGGTGACTTGTTTCTTCTCGCGTTCGGAACGGATGCTTATTTTTGAGGACGCAACGTTAGAGGTTGTGACTGTGGAGTCGGCTTCTGTGTCAGCAACTAGCGCTCGGAGGCGGGCTGCACGTTTTTCTCTGGCTGCACTTCTCTCGTTTAGCTCTGTCATCTCGTCTTCTAGATCTGTAAGACGAGCTCTTGTTGCTTTCGCTCTGTGAACAGCTGCAGTTTCATCGTCAAAGTCCTTCAATGCAGTCCACTTTGTTAATGGGTTCTCCTCATTTAGTCTGCGTGCAATTCGTTTTTCTGTGCGTTCCTCATTTTCTTTTAAAGCTCTTCGGGCGCCACTGATTTCAGTGCTGCCAATACCCACACTTTCGAGGATCTTATCAGAAATCTTTATTCTGTTCTCGAGGTTAGCAACGCTGTTCTCAAAGTCGATGTCTTCATTGATTCGCGAAGCTTTTTTGGCACGTAGACGTTTCAGTGACTCTGTGATCTGTAATCAATAAATTTTATCCGTATTAGAAATGACCGTAAGCAGGGGAACAAAAAGGGAATTTATTTCATTACTTAAAAGCTGATGCTTATATACATTTTACAGATTTTATATACTTTAAATTTGCTCCTCAGCTAAAGTTCATCATCTGCCAAACTTTTATTTGAGATAAACTTGATCAACAACTATCAATTCTAAGAACAACAGTATGTGCAGCTAACCCGAAAAGTCATTATCTTTTAGCGTTCAATACCGTACAAAGTGTATTCAGTTTAAGGCATTATTATATGTAACTAGAATCATAAATAACTATAAAAGTACATTAATATTTAGTTCAAATATTTATTAATATTCACTTAATACCAGGGGCCTTCAAATTGATAAACGCAGAGAAAATAGTGATTCTATAAGGGTTCTGCTTTTCGTTAAAAGGTTCGGAAACCAAAAAGAGTTAAAGGTATTAAAGGTTTAACAGTGTGTCAATATCGAGTTAGGCAGTTAGCCCGAATAGTCTTTTGTTCTTTAGTGAATCCGACAGGTGAGGGCTACATCACGGGCTTCATGCATGCAACAAGCCGAGAATTTGATCAAGCTTAAATTTTTTGATAAAATATTATTCTATAGCTCTGTTGTACAGAGTTTGAATACGTTTTAAAAATTAATATTATGACGATCAGTGCATCTGGTATACAAAGTTGGAAACATAAATCGCACATTTGCAGCATTTCATTGCAGTGTAATTCAAAATTCAGAAGCTTTATAAAATGAATTTTTCTATCCATATGAGTTGCCCTTTAAAAAACTGTTGAGTTATTTCACTTTGCGCGTTGCTTACACTTGTTTGAACTTTGGGTATTCAGCGTGTCACGATGCACTAGCGCTATGACGTGTACAATTTGCGACATCGTCACGCTAGGTGTTTTATAACAAAGTTACAGGAGTTGTTCAAGCGTTTTAGCTAAAAGGCTCTATGCGAAATTGTTTTGCCTGTAATGTTAAGCTTTTTAGCTCGTATACAACTTTTATAAAGTGCTTAAAACATATGTTAGAAATTCCTGTTCATCAATATTCAAACAGCGCGAGTAACGTAGTATTAAACGCGAGTAACGTTATATATTATACTGGCGTTTGGAGTCAGCAAAATGGCGTTATTTCTCTCTTTATTTGCATACAACACTCGGATATTACGTTTAGCCGTTGGTCAAGACTGACGGTTTCAAAATTTACCTACTCATGATAACCGCCAACGCATTAAAACAGCGTGGAGCTAAAAAGGCCTGAATCTCTCTCTTCTATTTTTATAATTAACAGTACACTAATAGGATGCGCCACTGATAACATCTGGGAAAAACTATATAAAACATAGTCAGGTAATGACAGACAAGTCAAATTAGCACGCTATTGTGCAAAACTTGCCTACACCAGTTGAGCAGGATTTGAGCGAATTATTGTTTCCCAAGGCAGATTGATTGGTGTTGAGCATCCTAGTTAAACAATTATTAAATAATTACATAGTCTAGTGGTTTTTTTCCTGTGTATTACTCAATAAGGGACGTGACAGAGCGTGCCACGTCCTGCTTACTCAGGCAAGGTTGTTGTTTGATTTAAACATAGCTTGTGCTCGCAGCAGCGTTGAGTTAGGCAGGATACGTAGCGGCCCCGGTAAAGTTGCGCCTACAGCAGCCGAACTACTACTTGAACAACATCGCATATTGTAGCCTCTACCAATAGCAGAGTATTTTGCAATGAGGAAAGTTTGTTACGTAAATATAACATAGCAGTAAAATTATTTGATTTAGTACCCTCACTGGTACATATTTGAAAGAGCATTTTTGATCAAAGACTCGCAATTATGTTATAGACAAGCCTTTGATGTACTATATAAACGAACGATTTATCTCTATATTTGGCATTTATTAATAAAAAATAGGATAAGAAAATTGAAATTGATAAATATGAATTAGCTTAAAGCATGAGTTTTTAGGTAAATTTTTCTGTTAGGCATTAAGATTGATTATTACAATCAAGTCCTTATTATATCATAAAATCGTATAAGTGTAGTTTTTTTATGGTTTTTCAAATAAAAACATTTTTTAAAATAATAAACTCCACCTCACACAAAGGCAAAAGCCACCTTACAAAAAGTAGACTCGGTCTTTTATTGGATTGTATGTCCTGCTTTGTACCTATTTTTCTTCTCCCCGTCTAGGATCACTGATAGACATCTCATAAAGTTATGAGATAAAGTTTACTTGTACAGATCTTTTGTTGTTTACGATTTGTCACTTCTAGTAATATTAACTTATAGAAAAAGTTCTGCGATGGACACGGCCTGCAATTTTCAGCAAATGGCGGCAGTTGGCAGTGGCAATTCAGATTTCTAATCTTTTGTCATACGTCGATGACTTTGGTTCTCTAATGGAATTAATTACTGCGGATGTTGTGCATCAGGCCGACACAACATATCACGCTCACGCACGCTTGTACGTTAACTTTCTTAAAAATATTATAGATTATAACTCGCAGTCAGTTTTCATAACAAATAATATCACATAAAGTTAGTTCTACACGCTGTCGAGTATATAAACGGGAAATCATTGCTCGTTTCTCAAACGACAACTTTTACAGTTAGTGTAAATGTTATCGTTATATATTTCAACTGCTGAAATAAAGCTGCAAATCACGAACGTGGAACATAACTTCAATGACGCTTTTTAATGTATTTTTAACGAACTTCACAAAATGCTTCACTTTATTTAAAAATGTAATAGGTTTTTTCCACCGCTTCGGGTAAAGCTGTATTTAGTTAGGTTCTGGTGGATCTATTTTGTTCAAATTGTTACGATAAATCTGATTGCATAAGTTTAGTTTCAATTTCTTAGAACAATGGATATGTTTGTAATCTTTTTCTCTTTGTTTGTGCATAAAAACCATGAAGCCAAATTTCCTAATTGTAGGTCAACGAAAAGAATTTTAATGCAACTTCGGTCGCAATCAGTAAGTGAGACTTTTAGTATAACAACAGTTAAAAGGCTGTAAGTTTTGTTGCTACGAGCCAAAAGACCGTGGGCAAAATGATGGTATCCTTACGGTATTAGTGATCCGTTCTTCCGGTCTTCCGGTTTATTCCGGAAATATATTTAATTTATTCAAATGAAACATAGAAGAAGACATATCCATTGTAGTCTAATAGTAGTATTGGTCTATTAACATCCCTCCTGTAAATCGGCCTCCTTCCAAATAGGAGAGAGGGTTTAGGGCATCCACCCATCCCGCTGATTCTGAAAGATTGGCGTGCTTTGACTATTTTTATCACAATATGTTAGTGATAATAACCAGAACCGAGGCACAATCTACAATTCCTTAACACCGGGTTGCTACTGAGATTTTTTATCAGAAAGCATCCAATAAAAATTTGAAGAACTGGGAAATCGAATCCAAAACCGAATGTTATCTAAATAAAGATTCACATGAGGTCTAATTTTCGGATTGTTGTGTAATTCCTGTGCACAGAAACTTTCACGAGGCTCGAAGCTAAATAGGGATATTATTACAAGCTAAACAATATTACTAACATTATATTGAAGTTTGTCTCTTTAGAATATTCACCTGAAATCCCCACGACAGGGGTAATTAACAATAGATTGACCGAACTATGGATTGCTAATTAGGTAGAATCCATCTAATTCAGTCTCTACTCTTGCATGATAATTCCACCTTTGTGACGTCTATAGAATTCTCTTGCGAACTGTTTGAGGTATTATTAGTGCAGGCAAAGTTAAACCTCTTATGAATACCCAGACACGAAATAATACTGATATTACTTCGGAGCATATACTGTCGGTATTAACGTCTACATAACTTATCACATCATAGTACGTGAAAAAAAGTTGAAAAAAAGGTTTATCAATTGTTTGTTTAAAAATACATAAAAGGGCCTACACGGCAAGCTACGTAAACCATTTCAGAATATTATATAGAGGATATTGGAGGATTTTTACTTGTTACAAATTGGAAGACATCATAAAAATGAGTGCATGTCGTTGGAATCCGAGGATAAAACTGAAGAACCTCCTTGCAGTACTACCACCACAATCAATATCACAGATAGCACACTAATATAATAAATGCCATATGCATATTTTTCCCTACCGCCGTGTATGGATTAAACTGTATTTGAGAATATGTTATAACTATCATTTTTTTTTATTAATGAAATATTTATGTCAAAAAAGTTAAAAAGAACTTAAGTCAAAGAAAATTCACTAACGACTGCCGCCACACTATGCAAACATTCAGAACTGAATTGATTCGCATTAATCATCACTCTATCAAAAAGTCTTGTGTTATAGCTACTGTTGTTAGCTTAAATGCCGTGATTTTATTTCCTTTAATAAATTTATGGTAAAATTATAAAATATGCAAATTGGGAAAAATAAATAAATGATCTTCTCTCAAAACTTTCTCAAACTAACCTTAAGATAGAGCAACTTCGTTATATCTTATTTTCTGAAGAAAATAAAACTATCAGCAATCTATCCATATGATTATAATGACATCAGTTGTATATTATTATATTATATTATATTATATTATTATATTGTCTGTATATCCCAACTAACTGAGATATAACTAGATGTGGCTGCGGCTCTAACAGTATGTGGCCTTCATGTTAAACCTACTCATTTTCTAAATATACACCTGCCAAGTGCCACTGAGTAAGTTAGTCAAACCTAATCATATCTAGTATGTAGATTAACTTGTGTCTATTTCCATTCTAATTATATAACAAGCACGCCAATTTACAGCCCATTGCGCATACATTTTAATAAGATTAGTGTACGCATAAGAATAGGTATGACGTGATACCCGAAATAGTTTATAGCTGAATGCGATGCCAAATCCAAACATTGTCCGTTGCACTCCTACATTACATTGTTCGTTGCACACACATAGTGTTTGTGTAACTGTCCGTGGCATCGTATTATCTAAACGTATGAACTGATTTCCTTTTGTTCTTAGGTGAATAAGTCGGGAGTGTTATTAGCTTTGTTTGATGAAAACCAGTACAAGATGACTGCCACCACAAAAAGGTGAATTATATATTTTTTGGAAAATCCCTCAATATGGGTATCCAAATGAAAGGGCCTGAGTAGTAGAATAATTTTCACCATGCTGTAAAGTTAAAGACCCCCGGTCTTTAATTTTTTTTTTAATGTTTTTATTTTAGAAACAAATTTTTAGGTTAACTCATTATAGGTTTACTATAATGTATAAACTAACATGTTCGAAATAGTTTTAAAATTTTATATATTTTTACAAGCCGACCGAATTCTTGGGTGTTGCGCAAACGTAGACATTTTTTTACATACGTAACCTACATGGGACACGATCGCGTCATATTGCTGTTTCTGTGTCTGCTAACGGTAGTGAATCACAGAATAGTTTTTTTCTACTTGTAGATTCGTTAGACAAAATAACAATTTATACTGAGGGACGGGACAGTTTATACTGATTAATAATTTAAATATTATAATTTCCCTATATATACTAAGTACTACAGGATATCTTTATATACTATTTCTATTTTACTGGCTGAAAAACTGGGATAGACACTGCAATAGCTACAAATCATACAACATAGCGTTGTATGATTTGTAGGACGAGTTGCTTTTTGTCGTGCTAAATAAAATGTATACAATGTACCACGGCAATGGGTAACATGGCATTGAAATATTTTGTTATTTTTGTTTTCAATGGATAATATAATATCGTTTCCGAACTCTATTTGACAGTCCATATGAGTAAAGTTGAAGCAACTGTGTCTACGTTTGATCAGGTAGTTGTTGATTTTATATTGGTATAAAATATTTTTTTCTTCGTTGACTATCAGCAAGCTTTTGATTTAGTTTGATATACTCGTACGTAAGCTCACTGGAGTGGCGACTCGTCACTGAAAGTCAACGTACGCTTATCGTCAAGTCCCAAGGTAAATAAATCATTAGTACTGACGGTGTAGACATGAAACAGATATTAATGTTTTGTGATTCCTTTTGATATCATTACTACGTCGAATGTAAAGTTTAAAACGAAATCTTGTTGTTCTTATTTTAATGGTATTAATGTTTTGTCTTGTTTATAAAAGAGAAAAATACAAATAGTTGTTATTACTGTTTTGGTAACATAAAACTAAAAACTGAGCTCGAAAATGGCGTTCGATTTCATAAATATACTGTAATATTAAATTGGTAGCAACGTTTTTAACGAGTTTTCAATTAATTGGTCCAAGATTGTCTTTGATGTTGGAATTCTAAACGCTCGCAAACTGCATTTCGTGTGATAACATGGACACCTAATAAAAGGGCTGTCAGTTTAAGCAGTATACACAAATTCTTGTTAAGATGTCTAACAATTTGATTCTAGTAGAGAATCGAATCCAACATGATATTCTGAAAAGTGTCACTAGTATTTTGTGAATATTGCCATATTACTAATTTATATTATATTTATATATATATTATATTTATATTTATTTATTTATTTTTGTTACACAAACTACTAAAATTATTATTCTTCGCATCCTGAAACTCACATGAGTTTATTTGAACGCTGCATATTCCTCTAAAACCTAATAAGTTTAAATATATCCAATTAATCAATATATCAATTTTTTTGTCATAAAAGTTTAAAGAATACTTACTATTCTATTTTTCTATTTATATCTAAATGTTTGCTATTTAGACATTTATTTGTTTTGCTCTAGCTTGCTTTCTTCGGCCGGCATAGGTATCGCAAGAGTAAAGTAACGCATAGTTCAATATTTATGCAAATATCGCTTTTTCATTATTTTAATTTGCTTTAATCACTCAACAAGTTTATCTCCCAATAATACCTACATTTTATTAGAACCAAAATTGGCCAAGGTGCACATTTACGTATTGGTTTTCACACGCAGGAATTTTTTCAAATTAATCGTTGGTCGTTTAAAAATTAGGTTTCAGAAAGTATGTGTAATTACCTACTTTCGGAAACATGATTAAAAAACAATGTAACTTTGCATTCCTATTGATTTTGCAAAAACAGAGTGTAATAAGTGAATTAATGTGTCCGTGTTGTCTGAAACTACTCACTTTCTCATATAAACAGAGATTTTCCACTTCACGATGCAAGATAAAAATGTAAATGCCCAAGTATATAAATCTCATATCACAATATGAGATTTACATTTTAGTTTAGATACCCTTATTCTTAAAGCTCTTTTCCTAACTCTTGTTGGCATTATTGGCAAGATAATACAAACGTTTACTGTTTATTCTGGTTCAGTGACTACATTATTACATTACTACATTTCCCCCGGAAGAGCTCCATTAGGCCACAGTGATATTAATAGACTTACCTACTGAAAGATGTTGCTTTTGTTCAGTTTAGGCTTAATATATTTAGGTTATATCCAAATTATAATAGTATTATTCTTACCCATCCATTAACAATGCTCTCTTAAATGATGTTTTATTAAGGATTATCGATCTCTTGCAGTAGATACGTAGCCAATAGGTACATAAATGTATTGTAATTAAACTACTTAACAAAATAGTATTTAAAACTCTATTTGTAAATACATAAAAACTGAAACTTAAATTTTGAATTATTTTTTACTTAGTGTGTGTGTTCACATGATTATTACGTCATAAAAATACTATTTAAAAAAAATATATCCCAAGCTATTTAATTACTTAAGGGCAATAGTGACATAAGTTATTTCCATATGGTGCGTACTAATTAAATTTTGACGTGAAGCTGATTCATGTAATGCGCATATACACAGACACATGCTTTTTGTTTGGAGTGCCAGCAGTATATTTAGGTCAAGAGTACTTGTGAGGGTTTAAATTCAATCAAAACAGTTGCCCGATTTCTTTTAATATAAGCTATGTAATGTGTACATATTATTTTTTATAATGAGGTGGTTAAAGGATTCACGACGGCCCAGTGGCGCAGTGGGCAGCGACCCTGCTTTCTGAGTCCAAGGCCTCGGGTTCGATTCCCACAACTGGAGAATGTTTGTGTGATGAACATGAATGTTTTTCAGTGTCTGGGTGTTTATCTGTATATTATAAGTATTTATGTGTATTATATTCATAAAAAAATATTCCTCAGCTATCTCAGTACCCATAACACAAGCTACGCTTACTTTGGGGCTAGATGGCGATGTGTGTATTGTCGTAGTATATTAATTTATTATTTATATTTCAACCGATGGATGTCCACAGCTGGACATAATATGTTTTAAGGGATTTCCATGATTCTCTATGCGAATAGAGTAGTTGAATATACAATCATGGAATTACCGTTTGATATTATCTGTCTAGATAGTGGACGTCAAGCGTCAGCATCAATTTTTATTATAAATTTGAAAAATATAGGTCAACTAAAAAAGTGTGCCATCACGGGATGCCCGGCAGATGTGAAACATCAAGGTTATTGTAGAATTTATAATGAATAAAAGCAATGTTGAATAAAAATACATCAGAAAATTGAGTTTCGTTACAAAATAAAATTAATATATTTTTCGTATTCGGTTTTTTCAAATAAGTAACCACATAATTTTAATACGAAACAAATAAGCATTAGCAGCACGACAGCATAAGAGTAGTAGAGCAAGAGCCCACGACGGCCAGACCTTCGTTATTTTCATTTTGGTATAGGTTCCCAAGTAACATATATTAAATTTAGCTTTTATACTATAACGAAAGTATATTTATAATTAATTAAAATTTAGGGGTGTCTGGCAGGGGGTAGCAACTCTCATACGTGTCCGACAATGGATGACGAGATTTTTTAAGTTATCCCTAATAAAATATAAAAAAATTGAGCTTTATACTTTAACGAATTTAAGGTACTATTTTATACACCTTTACTACCTGTTACCTGCCCAAGTAACTCTACCCAAACTCTATTGTCCCTGGTTGTTCTTACCTGTATAGGGGACACGCACAGAAGAATTTTCAGCTTTTATTAAATAACGAAGATCTGGCCGTCGTGGGCTTTTAGGCTATAGGTCATCTATACTTATAATAAAACTGTAACTGGAAGATTTCTGTACATTTAATATATTTTGAAAATTTTGACCGGGGGATGCTTTATAATCGATACTGAGTCGAAAATGGATTTTTATTTAATTTTTGTCTGTCTGTCTGTTCCGGAATCACGTGAAAACTACTGAACGGATTAAAATAAAATTTTGTATAGTGGTAGCTGATATTTCGGGTCAACATATAGGATACTTTTTATGCCAATAAACAATAAGTTTGATGCAGACGAAGTTGCGCGGGTCAGCTAGTAGCATATAAGATAGATTTACACCGAAGATGCCACTGACGTAATAAGAAAAGATCCACCTATAGAGTTTCAAATCTAAGAAAATAATTTAATCATATTATAGTTTATTCGTTACAGTCACTATTACGTCTTTGGTTAAAGTTAAAACAATGGTGTTGAGCTATTCTATAAAATAATATTCACCGTAACTTTTTTTCAATGTACAAGGGTGAATCTGCCCAATGTCTACTTATATATATATTTATTAGTGAACAACAAACATTTTAGGAAAATTAAATAAGAAATTTGCTTTATGAGAAGAATACTACATCAACTGGGTGAGGTGGAGTTACGGGATGTGGCGGCGGTATTAATTCAATATATCGCGGTCATATTAAACAGAAAAAAATATGCGAATCGGTATTTAGTTCGATCCAATATTCTAAATACAGAAATTAATATTTACACTCATGTAATTGCAATTATTTTATTATTACTGTAGATCGGATAGATTAAAGGGTCCATTGGTATTCAACGATAAAAAATAACACTGTGTACATTTATACCAAAATATTTAGTTTTAATTTTCATAATGTCTCCACCTACGTACAAGATAAGAGGTGTTTTACTAGTTCCTGTGTTCCGATAATACTATCGTAACTACATGAAATAAGCTTATCGGAATGCAGAAAAAATTAAAATAACAAATTATTATTATAAACTGTTTTCATTACGGCATCCGATTTCAATAGGACTGTACTTGGAATAACATTAAACATTCATCGGATACTTAATTATTAAATTAATTGATATCATATTGAATAACAAATTATCATAGTGGTCATATTACACCTACTGAATACATTGACTCTCTTATTTACCTTTTGTTGTAATATAATTGTGAAGTCAGATTGCCATATATTATTATTAAATTAGTGAATAACCTGGTAAACATTTTACTACTTAAATAACGCCAGATATTGAAAGTAATCTAATCTGGGATATAGAGAAGCAGTTGGATTATTTACTACTTAATTTATGTAGTTTGGTGGTATAAATTTAAATTAAATTCTACATTATATTCTTAATATAGTTTATTCATCCTCCATCGTTTGCTATGATGGTTCCTACCATCAACGATTTAGAATTTATTTATAACTTCGCCTAACTCACTATGACTTTCTTCTTCGACATTTACGAGTAGGTTGGTACATTGACGCATACATTCCAATATAGGTACATTAGTGCTTGTCGAAAATAGAAATATCTGAGAATAGAAACCAAATCATAATTATGATGCAAATTGGAAAACAGAACGTATGTGTGTGTAATTTCCCACGCTACTATGTTCAATGAACTGAATGGCCGGAATCGCTCAACCGAAAAGTAAATTATACGATTTTAAACTTATAACCTTCGTTACATTAATTTTTCGCTATTGAAATATTTTACTCAATTAATTTGCTAGTAAAGTGACTTTTAACATTTCTACGTTTATAAATTAAAAGTTATCATGCAGTCGGAGATGGAACACGTTACCTTGGAAAAAACGAATACTTCATTATTTTAAAGCTATGTTCTAATTTTAAATCACATGATTTTACGTCTTTTCTGACTTTCTGTCTGACTTAAAAAGGGCTGTAAAGATAGACCAACAGGGTCCCAAGGTGCTAGAATGGTGACCCTGCACCGTCGACCACCAACGATAAGGACAGACGGTGTCGCAGGTATCCACAGGACAGCGTCATACCTTTGTCAAGACCTAAGCAGTGATGTCTATCGGTTGATATCAAGATGATGAATTCTAAGGAACCAACACGATCGGTCTACTTATCCCCCATTTCAGTAACGGATTCCTGTCTCATCGAAGAAGGGCATAAAATCTTAAAATCTGTAGGGAACAAACCCGTTGAAACCGGGAACTTTTCATCACAATGGCTTACCACCGTAAGATAGCGTACGGCAACCTAGTGTTTTTATATTATATGATACACATTTGGTGCTTTATCTTTCTCAGACTTTTACCCATTGGTGGGCTATTGGTGACCTTCTCTGTGTTAAAATTTAAGGATGAATCCTTGCTCCACCATTTTAATAATTAATTATTATCACATGATAGCGATAACGCACGGACGGCTCAGTATGCTTTCACAAGGTCAAGAGTATTATCACCAATTTCTATCTTCGAGGTTGCACCAAGAATTAATAGAGAGAAAAGCCTTTCATTATTGTCTGAACCGGCAAGCCTGCCTCTTCATCAGTTAATTTGTATAGTTCAGTATTTATAACTTAATTACTTAAAATATTCAAGTGCATCATCTGTCATCCAAATTTATGTTTTTATATTGAGTTGAAATTATGTATTTTAAATGCTAACAACCAATTTATTGATAACCTTTGTTTATAGCACGTGCGCATCGCTATTTAAAATTTGCGCCTCGACTTTAATGCCGGGAACATAATGGCAACATGCCAACCTACCTCACGCAACGCCAAGCGTGTTGATTCATATTAATAAAGCTTAATATTTTGTAAGCTCAAAAACGTAGTACAAACTCTCTCGCAGCGTCACGTGGGTTGTTATTGCTTATTATTGGTTAAAAATAGCATTAAAAAAATTATAAATGCCTCGTTAATAGTAATTTATGTATAATTCTAGATGATGATGACATGAAATTTAAATTATTATCTTTGTCGTCTGCTACTGCTTTATTTTCTTTGTTTGTTTGTCAGTACGATAATCGAATAATCGAATGCAAAATAGGACATTAGTAACCCGTAATTTTCTCATTTATTGTTTGTTAATTACAAAAAGTCATTTGAGTAAAAGGTGACGTTACAAAAATTAAACCTAATTACGCCTGCTTCTACCCAATATTTAAAACGTTACAATTGTATGCTCCATGTCAGCTCTTCATGTAAACTTCATTATATTCAATTATTCCACGTTACAATCTAACATACAACTGTGGATCCTACATTCATAGTTGTATGTTATATATACGAGGTACTAGGTACTTATTTGTATTGATTTCAGGTAGGTACAAAGAAGTTGTGAGTTCTTTTCGAAGAGAATAATTCATGTATGAAGGTTATGAAATACCTCAAAATGCATTCTTATCGTCCGCATATACGAGTAAGTCAGAATGCAAGATAAAATGCTGGACTCACTTCAAGGAGAAGGCGAGTGCGAGAAATCTTGTATACGAGTGCTTTTGAATACTAAACCTTACGGTACTTGAGAAAATTCTTTTGATAGAACTCTTGAACATATTTTCTTGGTTACTTACCAACAATACCTATACTTCGTAGTTCAATTTATTTAAAAGGCTCAAAAATATTTTGTAAGAAGATATGACATTGGCAGATTTATATATTTTAGTGTGTTTACTACAAAAGGGAATGGATATAAATATGTGGTGATAGGCATGAGTAAAAAGCTAATTTCTACGTAGATCTACACTATTTTCTGAAATATTAATACTTAGATGATTGTTTTTTTTTTTTAAAAGTATAGGTCTTAAAACAAAATCTATAACCATAAAGTTAATACAAATATATCCCTTTTAAATTTTATTTCTTTTATCGTCGCTTTGAATTGGCTATATTAAAATAATGAGTCGAAGAGGATATAAACATTATGTTTCAGTCTTTTAAATTTCAAAAGGCTGGGCTTCGCTATAAATAGCTATAGATTTCTAAAAAGCAGCGAGAGGTGTTATTATCTTATTTTATATATTTTAACGGTGTACGTGTTGAAATGACCAAGTAGGTATAACTTACATCGTCATTAAAATCTTCATCGTCAAAAGCAGATGACAACGGTTTTCCCCTTGATGCACGTGCACCTCTTGAGTCGAAAAGCTCATCTTTTGTAGCATCTACTTCATCTAGGAGACCGCGGAACCGTTCACCGACGCCATTCTTGACCCGATCGTTCTCTGGTTCACGAACTACCGGCGTCTTCCCGTCGAGTCGGTCCAAAACCGGGCGGTAATAGCTTTCTCCTTTGTTATAGTTGCAATCGTAAACGCGGGTGCGTCGTCCTCGGCCAACGCGACTCATCTTGTAATATCTGTGAAGCGCATGAAAACATTTGTCAAAATAGTAACTCTAGAAAAAAATACATTATTGGAGACCTCCCTAATCCAGTGATGTGAGTTGTGAATTTTAGGTAGGAGGTTCTATTCTATATGTTCTCTTCTAGTGACTCTACCACCGGTTCGGAAGGTAGATTCTACCAAGAAGAAGCCGGTAAGAAACTCAGCAGCTGCTCTTTTCCAACATCAACAATTTACATCTTACATTTTAACATTCATTTTTCTATCTTGTGAGAGATGAAAACGGAGCCGGATGCTTCCAAGCAACCTTGTCATTAAGAAGTTCATCAATTGGATAGTTTGATGTAATAAATGTGAATTTATTACAATTTACGTCATTATAACTGAATATTGACTATTGAATATATACGAATAAATATATATGAATATTGACTTTACCTGCGTCGTTGCTCTAGTGATTGTTTTTTTTTTGTTTTACTGAGGAGTACGGTTGACACAGCCATAGTACATCAAAAAAGAAATTGTCATCAATAAAAGTGCACTGCTGGACTAAAGGCTAATCCCAAGAGGAGACATTGCCCTGGGCTGGGCTGGTGATAGCAGTAGATGCACAGATGACGCTGCTGCCCGGCAAGGCAGAAATCACACGAAAATTTTAATTCTTCGATCAGGAGATTTATGTATCTTTTATGTATTTATTTTATAACATTCTAATCTTTAAAATAGATATTTTCCATAGTGAGCTTCAAGATCTTGAACTCTATTTCCTATGAGAAAGTTGGCATTTGCCTGGTAGACTGAGGATGAGGATAATAAAGCTGTACTTATAAAGTCGATCGCGAATTCTACGGAACCCAAATCCTACGTATCAAACTTGTATATAAATTGGAATGAACTTGATACAAAGTCATTTCCAGTACAAAAAATTATGTTTCCTATGCTTTGGCTCTTCAGTGAAGACCAACTCCTCGGACATTCATTTTTAAATAGCATGATTTTTTTTTTTTTTGAATGGAGACTTGTGATTTGTCACTTGCATCCTAAAATTGACAAATCACAAGCGTTGCTCATCCTATTGCATATTGTGATTGATCATAAGCGGTATGCGCATTGAGTCGTAAGTTGAATCCTTGCTTTGGTCCTAGTTTTGCATCTGTAGCGGCAGTGTACGCTCAACTGAATTAACAAGTTCGAATCGTAAAATATGAAAAATATGCTGAAATGATTGTAAATCTGGTTGGTAAGAACATCGTCATTTTGCTTTAAAATGAATAATTTACTTCAAAGAGTGATTAGCTATTGCAGCAAAATCAGCATGGTTAGAATTGCAACGAAGTTTTTAAATTAGGCGCCGTAATGTGAGTACCTATATAAATATTACCATATTCACAAATAACGTCGCTGCGCTATAAGAATATTTCCCATATTATTAGCCATAATAAACAATTACATAATCTGCTCTTAACGAGCTCTCCGAGGCAGGGCGGAATAGTAAAGTGTTAAGTTGATAATCTATCCAGTTACTGGCTATAGTGACCCATATCTATCTATCGAAAAATGCAATTGTTGCCACTAGGCTAATTGGCATTGTTGCAACTAGGCTTTACGACCTTGAAGTATGATGTCCACGTAACTTGAGTGATAAGTCGATACTTATCTACTATTTCAAGTTCTGAGTTTTAATAAACATCATTACCTTAAACGAGCCTTGCCTTTTCTTCGTGACGTTTCTTTAATTGTATTGTGCGAACCTAAGGGAGTAAAATAGTTAAATTAACATTTAAAAATATGAAACGAAAAACCTCAACGCTTGGGAAATGAGAGGTTCAGGATTTTGAACTAATAGTATTTCACTAGGAGTATTGGAGCCTGAAAGCTTGCCGAGTTTTAATTTAAACTGTTGTGTTCTTTGTGTTACCGAGACGTAGCATGCCATCCCCACCTGTTATCATTTTGCTCCTATTGCAATCTGCCAAATTTTAATGGCTCGGCATTTCAACCTCTCTACGAAATTGCAAATGTTTCCGAGTTTTACTCGTAATACGTACTACTATACTAACGCTTGTATGGTAACGTTTATTGAATAACTCTCGCAGTGATATTAAAATTTACGAAATTTTACAATATGCCTGTATACGGCTATTTTCCATACGTTTAATAACTTTCACTAGCTTTTACTTTGACGCCTAGCATATCCTGAAAGTGTGCAAAGAAACATTAACGGCCACGCTTTTACATTAGATTTAGAAATTATGTGAACAAGTATGTACGGTGTAATTTTTAAAATATACAATGATTTACTAACATAGACCTAGTTCTTTAAAGGAAATCTAAACTGTATGTAGTTTAAAACTGTGTGTATGTTAACTCTATGGAGATGTACGATGAATGTAACATTACAGAGGCTAATATAGCCCAACGAATCATCTCTTTAAATAAAGAGTTAAAAAATAAAAATAAAAAGTTGATTGTTTAAATAACATCCTATATTATAACCATATCACCAAACTTATCTTACCTAAAGAAAAACTGTGTCTAGATAAAATGTAATGTTTTCTGTTTGTTTAACAAATGTTGCTTTTTTGTTAAAAAAATCAAAATTAAAAATTTTAAGTAGGCCTAGTTTATAAGCCCTTTTGAAACGGCAAGTCAGTCTGTTTGTAGTGACTGTTCCACCGGTTTGATAGGCATTCTACAGGCAAGAAACTCAGCAGATAGCTTTTTTCCAACATCATTTTACAGTTTACAGTCTTGAAAATTTTCTATCTTGTGAGAGATGAGAGCAGAACTTGCTTCCACGTAAAATTATTTAAATACTAGTTAACGTTTTACTCAATAATGCTTTCATTAAATTAAAACTCAAAAATTCTTTAAGAATGCAGGCCACAAGTACCTACTTATGAAGCGTTCATAAATATGTGACTCAATTATTACGAGGTGATGATGACGACCACATTCGTTGATTTAAAACTAAAGCTAGGATTATTTTTATACGTGTGCTATTTTTCGGTAATGCTTTGTGTATCAATAATATTTTGATTATATGCCTTAAGAGTAGTTTTCAACAAAAAATAAGTTGTAAATATTGATTGTAATATTATCTATATACATAAAAATGTTATATTGGTTTGTGTACGCTTCAAAAACTCAAAAAGTTCTGCACCGATCGAGCTGAAATTTTAGCATGATATATACTTTTGACGGCCGAGTGACTTTCTGAGTCCAAGGCCGTGGGTTCGATTCCCACAACTGGAAAAGGTTTTTGTGATGAACATGAATGTTTTTCAGTGTCTGGGTGTTTATATCTATATTATAAGTATTTATGTATATTATTCATAAAATTATTCATCTTATTTTAGTACCCATAACACAAGCGACGCTTACTTTGGGGACTAGATGGCGATGTGTGTATTGCTTAGTATATTTAATTTAATTAATTTTTAATACTCCGCATCAAGGATTGTTTTTATAAATTTTTTGCATCAGTCACATATCCGCGACCGTGAAACTACAGTTTTTTTAATGATCGATGTACCAGTGACCGCGTCTGCCGAAAGCTAGAAAAACACTCGCGGTCATATGTAATGTATTCTTTGTTTTATTTCTCATTTCTCAACCATTCCATAAAAATGTGCCACAGCGAAGCGTGGCAGGGTACAACTAGTGTATAATGTACGACGATATAACGACGATCCGTCACATAAATAATATTATGCCCGCCAGAAGGACGTTAAAAAGCCGATGTTTAAGGTCGTGTTTGGAAAATTTTAATGATCCCGGTCATCTATATTATAACGCATCCAAATCTATATAAAACAAAGTGGAAGTTTTGGAAATAACTAAATACTGTCCTTTTTTTCTATAAATTATTGAAACAAGTTCTCAATCCGTAAATATATCAAGCTTTAGTAAGCTTGATATATTTATTATTAATTTATATAGTGAGCACGTATTAGTAATACGTGCTCACTATTGTATATTGAGATACCAAAGTTTCATTCAGAGAGATATTGCAATTAGTGGAAAGAATTTTGAACACAAGTTAATCTGATATGCTACTTGCTATGTTTTGTATAGTAATTTTAGAAACACTACACAACACACATGCTCATCCTTGAGAGAGGTCTTAACATGTTTAACGACTGCCATAAAAACTACGCGTTGGCAACAATAGAAAATCAATGGTTTATTTCCTAAAGTAAGAGTTTTTAGAACCACGTAATATCCCGTTTCAGCGGATAATGTAAAAGCATATTATTATATCATGTGCCAAAAAATAATGAAAGAAAACACACAAAAACATACTATTCCGTTATACCGTTTCACCAGATAAATAGCTCTAGGTATAAACACTTTTTGACGTAATTCTGTAAAGCTACGCACGATAAAAAGTGAAATCTTGGCATGTGAACAACGAGGTTCATATGAATGAGATTTCTTTCAGCGTGAATGGAATATGAGATATAAACAGATAACTGAGAACTCCAGATTTATTCAAAAAGCATATATTGTTCAAAGAGCGCATCGGTCAATTAGTCCTGATGGATGATCCACGTCAAAAAGCGACGTGTTGGAAGGAGGAGAGTGGAACAAATTCCAAAATAGATATTGCAAACATTCGATATGGGGATATTTTTAGTTACGAAACCCGGTTTAGTTAGGACAGGAGTATTGTATGCACTCTGCGAATGTTAAACGGTTAGACCAAAATAAACGGCCATTCCAAATGTGAACGCACAAAATGTTTGAAATTTCAAATTTGAAAACAAATATGTTAACATTGCGTGAACGTAAACAAAACACCACTTGATACAATATAGGTTTGGACATCGCACTGCAATTGAAAGGTGTGTTACGTGGAATTCGCAAACAGCGTAAATTAATAAAGGGTTATTTAGATTGTATGCACTGACCTGTTGCGTGTAAAGGCGTCGAGAAGGCAGATGGGACTGGGCGAGCGGGAGACGACGGTGGCGGCGTATGAGCAGCGTGGGCGAGACTATGTTTAACCGTGAGCCATACCGAAATATACTGACTTTTGTTTCCACTGATTTCCTTGTCAGAAAATTGGTTCATCTTTGTCAGCCAACCCTTGGTATTAGCCAAATATCACCATAATAATATGAGTCAACGCGTAGCTACTGGCTGCTCACCTGGTCACCTAAATTGCTATGAAACAATTAAGATGACATTTACATGGATAATAAGTATGGTTGTCTGCGACCTATATTAGTCACGATGAATTTAAATTCATCATTCATTGAAAAAAAATTTTTTCACTAATTTGCAAAAATCTTGTCAACTAAGAATTTTAGGACATCCTTAATAGGTTTGAAACACTATTACTTTATACGATTATATCATATCATAATGTTTTATAACATTATTTGCTCATTTCTGCAATAATTTTGACGCATCGATGAGTGTTACTAAGGTCTCTATTCATGTAAGGCAGCGGACTATTTAAAAATGAGTTGTTTAACGAAATAAACTTAATTTGAAAAATTTGCTTTACAAGTTCTATCGGAGCAGGTGATATGAAGAGAATTTTGATAATATTCTGAGTTAACTGGCCAATTAAAGAGCCAAATAAAAAAGATGGAAACTTAGTTAATGGTAATATAAGACGCTTAGACGGAAACAATGACTGTAAGCGCGTTTCACGCCTTAGCTGTTATAGTATACGTATTAGAAATATTTTTTTTAAATAAAATTGTTTGGATTTACGACACACAATTCTCGCAGCTTCTATTCGGTATTTGGTACAGCAGAGAAGGAGAAACGATATTACGAACCGGCCAAATCTATTTTGACCTCATTTAAAACCAAAACTATAAAAGCAAAAGGTCACTCATTAAACACGAGATCGTAATAATACTTGACGTACGGAGCTAACATTTGGCAAGTACATAGTTACGTAGTATGAAAATTAAACGATATGTAATAATATCAAATGTAGTCAAGAAAGAATACAAAGATCCGCTAAAGTAGTTAATTGTACGCTGAAGTATCCCTGGCTGTAGGTATACTATAGAAATAATCTTAGGTAAATTTGGCATTTGCCCGTAGTTTCGTTTCTCCGTTCTCTTCTTCATTTATCTAAATCAGAAAATCTAACCCAAGTTGCGGGCATGCACTTGTTATATTATAAAATGAAACTTTAAAAAAAAGCTTATCAGTCTGAAAGATTTTAAGAAGTGTACCTAAATTTTTTTTTTACTACTACTTCTATTGTATTTGTATGACAATCAGCTGGCTTATAGAACAGTTTTTGGGCAGTGCAGTATTTTTCCGTGTGGTCTTTTTAATTAAACTAGTTGTTTTTTGTTTTTTTCATAGTGATAGACCTTAGTTAAATTTTTAATATTTGTTTGTTTTGTTCTTCTTTATTTATATCTCACTACGTGCACGAATATATGAACGTTTAATTACAAAAGTGCAATGACGTAAAAGTCACTGCAATTTATTTAACAGAACTGAACAAAACGGTATCGGTAACGGTAAACAAACAAGTAATAATTAAAACTGAAATATACAAGCGAAAGACGAGCCGTAGATAGACTGCACAATAGTCGGTAGCTATACAATATGAAATGAAAACATTCGGTACTTTTGCGCAGCATTTTTATAATAATCATTATGGTTCAATATTTGACTCAAACTGAAAATATTCCCGTCCAAAACAATATTCTTTTAAAAGATATTTTTTTTATTTCATATGGGTGAAATCACAAGGAAGTCTTGGAACGTTATGGTTGAGTGCTTGTTATATGACTTTGTTTATATACAGCAAACATATTCAGGATACCAAGTGTATTGAAGAGAAGCCGTGACGTAAAAGGATATGGTATTTTCATCAGAAAACAGAAAACAACGAGTCATGAAGCTGAAGTGCCAATGGTCGGGGAAAATCGTTTGGAGAACCGAAGGAAGTTCGGGTCCTAAGGTGCTGGAAAAAGTAGCATTTGGCAGCCTATTTATAAATTGATTCGCACTTTAAGGAGTTTTAGAGTAGGAGTTTTAAAGAAATAATCTAAATTATATTTGGCTCACTGCAAGTGGTTATGTTACGCGCTTTTGGTTATTTCGTATAAATATCGGTGCGATTTAATACAAACTTCAGTGTCTTTCTGAGAGACTCAGCCACCAGTCAATGAATAAATAACCTCTGGTACCTATTCAGGCTGTAAATTTGATTAGTGGTGCGATAACAATCGGGCCCAATCAAATAAATAATGCCATATAAGGTTAATTAAATGCTGTTGTTGTGGCGGATGCCCTTCATCTTGAATATCGGTTGCGAAAAGCAATTCGCTCTGATATTTAACTTCATTTTTGGATTTATAATTATTAGTTCACATTTTGCGCGAGTTACATTTGGCTTTTTGAATCATGCAATATTAGAGTAGGTGATTAATTAAATAACAAACCGAATACTTACTGCTTTTGATTTATGTACACCGTGCAGTGTTTAAATTTGTAGACCCCAACTAGTTGGATAGACCACATTTAACGAGGGAGGGAGTCACTGGACAAAAGGAACATAAGACCGTGGAATTTGGAACTCCCTACAAAATACCCAAGTCTTATGGGATCTATGTTGCAGTGGGCATCTATTGGTTGACAAGATTATGATGATGATTATTATCAATTTATCTTGTTCAGCCATTTAGAGCCCCCAAATACATTCTATCACACATTCGAAACCGTAAATTACGTTAGAATACGCGTAGTGTAAATGAATAAGAGCTTTATGAAAGGTGATAGATGAATCGAGAATAAAACAAAACCAGAAGAAGGTTGATTGAAAGTGGAATATAAACAATATTTATTTAATATCACTAATAAATTACTTGACAAGTCTAAACTGGCCATGGTCAAGCTATAATTGAATGTTTTGCGAAATCAAATTCGTGCTGGGAATACGATGAGCTGGGACCGATATTTATATACATAATATAATAATAGTAAATTATTCGCACTTGAATACATTCGTCTTTGCAACGTTATAGAAGTTTATTGCAATAATTGATAAATCGATTATTTTTAATAGTAATGATTATTAAATGAATGTACTCACTCAATGAAATATTTACTATGAATTATATAGGTACATACCAGAATGACCCAGCTTCTTGCTATTTTGATATGAGTATAATAACTGTCCTTTGGTTTAGTTAAGAGATTTGTTGACATTGTACACATTTCAAATCTGTACGTCAACCACTTTAGCCTGTGCGTTCTTTGTCAGTCAGTTATTAACACGCGGGTTTAAGACAAACTCACGGGCCAAGCTTGTATGTGATACTTACCAAAACATTTAGAGCTTCGATTCAAAAGGAACTGCATATGTGATTATTTCCCTTCAATGCTGCGATTTCGGAAATGGCTTATATAATGACATAGTGTCGCGTCGGTTGTTTCTAGCATCGAATAGAAATTGCTTGTTATTGTGGAAATGTTTGCGCCGGAGCTAATTATTTCAAAATTGCGATGTTAAGGAAGGTAAACAAACAAGATTAGTAGGATACTAGGCCAATGGGGTATCGTAATATATATTTTAAATCTGTTGCTCCAAATTTCAAAAAAAAAAAGTTTTGAGAAAAAAGTACAAAGTACAAAAGTACAAAGTTTTCATCCTAATTATAATATAAGTTCGAAAGTTTTTATGGATGGATGGATGGGTGTCTGTTAATTAATAAGGAAATAGTATAAATTGGCGCGACTATAACAATAAGTTTTTAAGTAAGTCAGATGAAAATCTAAATCTGTCATCTGAGTGCTATCTTGGCGTGCGCTGTCGTGAGAGTTAGATGAAAACAATGTATTGTGGGATTATTACTCTTGTACAGTTCTAAAAAGATGTTCTTTTGCTAAAACGTGCCGCACAGGCCGGATACGACACTACTAAAACAATTCGTTTTCACAAGAAATCAGAAACGAAATACATAAAAATACTACGCAATAATGGTATATATACGTGCTATTGATATAAATACGGATTTTATATAAACGTATACCACTTATGATATACATATCGGACGTCAACCAGTTTCGTTTTTGGGATGATTATTCATAGTCTTGGCAGCAAAAGAAAATACTAAACCTTAGTACAAAGGCTGAATTAAAGTCCCATTCAGCTCTTGAAACCAAATACTTAACAGCTATTGAGATGAAAGCGGATTACAAATGCGGCCACGCCCTCGACGCTTTTCTAATCCACAATCATCTTCATAATCATCAAGTATTTTGTTGTTAGAACTGAGCGGAACGTTAAAACTGAGATTGTTTTATCGGTTGAAGTCTTTATTTCTATTTTAACAGTTAGTGTAATAAGCTCATTGCTTACGTCATTACCTACAGCTCACGGAGGACAAAAACAGTTGTTATTCAAGACTTTAGTACGGTCCGATCCTCCTCTCTGCTCCGCTCGACAAACCTCACGCATCAACGGCCGTACCTATAGGTTAAGAACACAGATGAATTACGTTCTTGTGAGCTTAGCGGTCCACTCGTCTTTACTATAATCAATTACATCTTGTAAAGTATGCATAATCTCACGTAACACAAAGGTCTAATAAAATACCATAATAATATATAAGTCGGGATAATCTGGTTAAAGCTGAAAAGGAAAAAGTATCTAAATACTTGGACCTTGCTCATGAGATTACCGCCATGTGGAATGATGAATCGACCGTTATTGTTCCGATCGTCGTTTCAGCCAATAGTCTTCTCGCGAAAAGCTTCGACCAACATCTTAAGAAGTTTTCGCTTGGTTGTTAGATACAGAAGGCAGTAGAAACGGCGTGTATTGAGAGGAGGTTCCTCACCTTGGAGGATAGATATAACGGAGGTATAAGTCGGTATCGGGTCGATGTGGTGTGTGAAGGCCATTCAGATTTAAAATGTTAAATTTATGAACTACGTAACATGTCATATGTTTGGAATAAAATTTCTTGGTTTAATAGATGTTTTATAAAAATTAAGACTCAGACAAGGAGACTTGAGTGGAATTCCATAATCACATGACATGGACATGCCAAGTTTTTAATGCTATAGAAACTTAGCTGGGACATAACTCACAACTCTCATTCATATTTTGGAATGAATTTGAAAAACAAAAAATGTTATTTGTGACGTAAAGAAAAAAATAATGGATATCACGAACTATTTATCAACACCCTTTTTACTATGTATTTTGCAAATCACCTACAAATAAAATACAATAGTGGTAGCATTCTTGATTTCCTAGGAAAGGCTAAGCAATAATTTAGAGGTTTTTATCAAAGACCCCATTTTTTCATTTCAAGCTATAAGTGTACAAAACCATAGAGTAAGCCTCTATGGTTTTGTCCGGTAACTTAGTCACCGAAGTTCCGAATTATCTACTTGCCTGCAAACTAACCAATGTATACTAGTTAACAAGCTTAATATCAGATTCGCCTAGAGACGTAAACTAAGACTTACAAGAAAGGAGACATTAATTACAAACTTGTATTGTATCCGAAATAGTTCATCTTAAACTAAGATCAACGGAATTCAATTCGTTGAGAGTTGAATACATGTTGAATCGTTTGACTACCGTTGAGTATTGATTAAAGGCTGCTGAATTTAATTAAAATCAGATTTCTGGTAGGCGATTAAAAATAAAGTGCAATATATTCGATAAAGCTTATATTGTTATTCTGTTATTTTTGATCATCATATTATCAACCCCTTAACGGCCCACTACAGGGCACGGATCTCCTCCCACAATGAGAAGGGCGTTAAGGCGGATTGGTGACTCCACACACCTTTGAGAACATCACGGAGAACTTTGGAGCATGCAGGTTTCCTCTCGATGTATTTCCTTCACCGATGAAGCAAGTGATTTGAATTGCTTGAAACGCATGAAAAAACACGAAACTTAGAAAAGTTAAAGATGCGTGCTGGGATTTGAACTCGGCCATCCGCAAGTGAAGTCGAAATTCTAGCCACTGAGCTATACGGAAGCGCCGTTTCTGCTATTAATCTCAGGCAATGCATGTAAAACTCAGCTTGCTTGAGGATATGGGCAAACACGTGTACCTAGGTTTCGTGAGAATAATTAATTTTAGCTGAGAATTGATGCAACAATCGAATTTTATCCTTCAGTGCATTAATCATTAATCAAGCCTCTTTGGTCTAGTGGTTATCATGCTCGACTGTACATTATGAGGTTCTGGGTTCGACCCCGGCTTGGACCAATTAATAATATTGGATAGTATTGGGTTTTCAGAAGAAAGACTCTCATTTTGTAAAGGGTTACTTCTCATAATTGTGCTCGATATTTTATCAAATTGATTAGGATTTCAATTTAAAGTTAGGGAAAAGTAAACTGACATTCAGAAACTAACTAATTAAGATTTGTTTTATTTATCCACATTATATGTGGACAAAGTCGCGGTCATCCATTGGTTGTAAACAGATAATACAATAGGCTATGCCGAGATGATTAGTTTGATTGTTACAACATCTCTACGGTTCTCAATGGTCCAACTTAGACAATGGTTCGACTGACTTAGAGTCCGATACGATCGCAAGCCATAGTTCAAGCGCGACCAGCTTTATCGGACGACTCGGAATACGGACTCAGCGTTGAGACAATCGTGATCCATCGACGAGATTTACCTATCCAACCTATTGAATAAACGTCATGTCACATGTGCATATAATAATTATTTACTTAAGGCTTAGTAAATTAGCTGGACCATGTAAACTTTTACGGTTCATATGTCACAAAAAAAAACACAGATCTATCCGGGAGGAGACGAGAATACTCTCTTATGTAAACAGCTTAATTTTTTCTCTTGCTAATAAAGCTTGATTTTTCTTGACATTCAATGTGGTTAACAAACAAAAATTAAACTATACTAGTACTAGTACTAGTATACTCAGTACTTGTAACACGGAGTTATTATTGAATTGCGGTGAGATCGTATTTAAGTGGCTTTTATAGTGTATTACCGGTTGCGAGAAGGACACAAATTGACCAAGAGAAATAATAAACTTTTCACTTCTCATGTTCTTAAAGTCGTACTTTTGGCATCGTGTAGGCGGATTAAAACTCAATTTTATCGACAAGTGCATTGTGCAAAGGTTTCATTGACTTTCTGGATCTCTAGATTCTAGTTTGTTGATCCTTAGCTTAAAAGGCATACTTAACCTTTACGACAGGATTTTTTAAAGCAAAGATTATATTAACCCTCTTTGTTACTTTTCTAATATTTTTTATTTTCTGGTTCATAAAAAGTTTGTGTCCATTTCTCGATAACATTCATATATTCCTTGATATTTCACATATCCGGTATGACCTGATTTAAATGAGAGGAAAGATAATAAATAAATTAGGTATAGTCCTTTAAAATGGGTATAGTCGTTTACTTGAAATGAGGGCAGATGGGAAATTATGAAATTAGTGGACGCATATTTTTAATCCATTCTATTCTCAGAAGAATCTGAGATTCAAATATTATGTAGTTATTTTTTAAATTTATTTTATTTTTTGTTATCTCTGTTAAATATTTTATATTATTAAATAATCTTGTAAGAGATAGATAAACCTTTTTCGATGGATTATCTGTTTGGATTCTACACTATTTTTAAATAACACCTGTGATGCAAATAATAAAAACAACCAAATATTGCAAGTTCATCTTTCATATAAAACACCATAGTCCCTTAAAGAAATTCAAATTCAAAAAGTAGCACTGGCATTATATGAGTGTTCATGTATTTATCCTGAATCGAAATAAAAACGTTTGACTCGGTCATTAAACCCTTTTGATCGTTTACTGAATAATAATTTATGATCTGCCCCGGAAATCGAAGCTTACACCTCGATTAAATTTGGTCGTAATCGAAGTAATGAGCGGAGTGTGTGTTGTGATTCGGTTATAAATGCTTTATGCCCTTGAAGCACAATCTTCTATTATGTGCAAGCCCTTATACTATAATATAGTAAATGTTATCAGGGCAGCAGAATAAAGTAAGAGGTAATAAAATAATGTTGTAATAGTGATGCATCTTAGTATTTACTAAGTTGCATCACTATTGCAACATTGTGTTGCAGTGGCAGTACTGGGGCAACAGAAGTACGGAGAAATTATATGAAACGAAGCGATAATAGGTGTCAATAGAGTGTGATACTCATTACATAGTCGTTTGACCTGACGTAGGTACATCGTCGTTATCTTAATTGTTTGTTTTTGCTTTTGTTGATACAGTATACATTTTATGCACTTGCCCCTTGAAGTTGACGCTAGTTTAATATGAAATCTACAGTTAAATGCCTCATGGGTTTAGTGGTAGCCGGTTTGACGGTCGAAATATCACAGGTCGATTCGGGCTGGGGTCCAAAAGCAGGGAAGAAATGTTGTCTACCCTGTGCCTCGGAGAGCAAGTAAAAACGTTGTTCCCAGTCCGTCCGTGACTTTGTCCTCGTGAAACTTCTGATGAAGTTTCCCGTGCAAACTTTATTTCGCTTTACTGCATACTATACCCTGACCAACCGCATCACTTCAGCCCTGTTTTTCTGTAGAATCGAGCTATCAAAAGAAAAAATGTTTTTTTTTAAATGGGCCGGACATTTTCTTGCCTTTCCAATTATATAGTAAAAAGTAATTAACAAAGAACATTTTAAATATATTTTAAAAGCCCTCTATGTGTATTAATTCTGAACGAGAGTTTAATTATACATATTTTGCATGACGGCGAGTAGAAGCCACCTGTAATTAAAAACGGAACAGCCGGAAAAATAAAGATTAACATTTTTCCAGGCATTTTTCTAGAAAAATATTATTTAAGCTCGTAAACAACCTATAACCTTTGTAAAATTTATTATGTAAATAACTCTGACTCATTTAAGTCTCTAGATAGTGTTTATATAATCTTTGGTGACTACGTAACTCAAGATCATATTCTACTGATTGCAGTGGAGTGCCAAATGAGGATCTCATCAAAAGCTCCCAAGGGGAGGGTTTGTCCATAGTCACCACGCTGGTCAGACGGTTTGGAGAAAGCACTAGATTGTAGTTCTTGCGCAGAGGACACTGCTGCCTGTTCTCTGTTCTATTTCCTTAGTCGCTTCGTACAACACCCGAGAGTAGACAAGCAATGGTGACAACTGTACTGAATTGTTCTGATCTGCTGTCATCACATGGAAATGAGCATATAAACCCAATGAACGTTTTATGTTATTTTTCCTTAGAGGAGGGTTTGCTTTGTCACCTAGATGCTGGCTGAGTAGCTGGCGGTAAAAATGATCCGGTATTGCGATTAGTAGAAGAACATCATACATCCAGATGGTTAGGATGGAATTTATTTCTCTTAGCTTCAGCAGATTTAGAATGCGGGTTTTAAGTCGGTACAAATGAATCGGTGAGGTATCCGTGAGGAACTTTCCTACGTTCCTTCTCCAAGAGTGACTGCTGAAAGAGGCCATAAAAACAAGGCACTGTAATGCTTTAATTCTTTAAATGAAATATGAGACGTCTAGCTTTCTACTATAATATGATATACGTTTTCTTAGGCACAATTATCTACTTTTATATTTTGATAAGTATTGGAGAAGTACCACTTTACGAACAAATGTATTGAAAATGCATGTACCTAAGTATAATATATTTATTATTACTTATTACAATCCACAATGACAGTCTTGGTTAGTGACTTTTTTATTAGCTTATTAAGTTTAGATCGCTCTTGTCACAAGTGCCGTAAAAGGAAAATAATATATCTTTTCTTCATTGTTATTATTACTTCGTTGCTAGTCAGTATTCGCTATTGACTATGATGTGTGAGCAGAGAATAGGCCAACTTGCCCCTGGGACACCCCAAGCCCACCTCAAAAGTTACTAGTGTAACAGTAAATTATTCGACTGCCCGCTAGTCCCAGGAGAAGCAAGAATAACACAAGAATGTGGAGTCGGGTGGAAAATCAACCTTGTTTCAACGGAGCCTTTGTTGGTTCATCGCTAACGATACAAAAAGGCCGCTAGGCATATTAGGGTTTGCTTTAATTAAACGCAACCGCTTCATTGTACTTTTTTCAACGACTTTCAAAGGGAGAAAATTATAAATTGGACATGATAATATTTTTTGCAGGGCCACTCTGTGCCTAGTTTAATCCGGGCTTATCGATTACAGAAGTTATTTTTTTTTCATTTTTCATTCGAAAGCGCGTTTTGTGTAGCTATGCCAATTTGGAATTTTTTATAAGACTTGACGATGATCCTCGAATGTGTGGGACTGAAATTGTCAACAGATATTATGCAGTCAAATCACTAACGATCAGTGTATTCGTCTTTTATACCACTATATATGCTTGGTAACAATGAAAATCGAGTCCGTTTTTAAACTTCTATTACTAAACAGATTTCTTTACCCTCTATTTTGAAAACTGATAAGTCTTTAAATTCTGCTAGAAAAATAACTGAATTACTTGTACCTGATTATATTCTTAGAGTTTTCGAGAGAGAATTTCAGGGAGGCTAGTTTTTAGATATGCTATCCCTCTCACTCTCTCGAATGTTACAAGGGCTATCTGGCTGGCGGTAGTGGTTGTGGGTTTTGACTATTATAATATAATAATGATTGTGAAATTTTAGACCAATTAAATTTTAACATTAGACCAATATCTGTAATACCTACTCTCAGTTAAATCTATGATAAAGTTATATTAAATCAGTTACTTAACTATTTGATCAAAAACAATTTATTACATGCCAAGCAATTTGGATATACACGGGGTCAACAAACTCGACAACCGACGCTAGTTTTGAGTTGATACATAATATATTTGCATCCTGGGATAAGTCACGAGACGCACTTGGCGTCTTCTGTGATTTGGCCAAGGCTTTTGATTGTGTTCAACATGAGACATTAATCAGAAAATTACACCACTATGGAATTCGGGGCATAACTCTAGATTAAATGAGTTCCTATCTAGAATTCAAAAAGTTGTCGTTAATCGGAATTGGTCTACTGGGTCATTCGCGAAAATAGGTGTCCCTGTGGACCATATCAGGACCTTTTCTGTTCCTCATTTACATGAATGACCTTCCTTACCTTGCTAAAGACAATCACGAGATAGTATTGTATGCCGATGATACATCACTGGTGTTTAAAATTAAACGACGCGAAACAAAACTTGACGATGCAAACAAATGTCTCGCTGAAGTAGTACAATGGTTTGAGTCAAATAATTTAGATCTGACCGGAAAAAAACTAAGTGTCTTAAATTCACGTTACCTTATGTTCAACAAGTAACAACAATAGTACAACTTAATAATGAAGAATTGGATACCACAACATATCTAGGCATAACGTAAAATAAATGGGGCAAATATATAAATAATTTATCGAACGCTCAGCATACGCATACGTATACACATAGCTCAGCAGCATACACGGTTAAAAAGATACGTTGTATGACAGATGCCAGGCTTGTGTATTTTAGTTAATTTCACTTCATTATGTCCTACGGGATACTATTATGGGGTAATGCTGCTGATATTGATTTTTGTACTGCAGATGAGGAATGTTCATGCAATATATAAAATGGGCCCAAGAGAGTATTTAAGAGATAAATTTAAAGTAGCTAAAATTATGCATAATCAATACATATTTAAATATTTAATTTATGTCTATAAAAATATGACTATATTAAAAGAAAGTGGACTGTAAAAATATTAATATTAGAAGTAAAAATAGAGTTGTAGTGCAGTTGCAGCAGCAGGCGGCATAAAATTAGTAATTCATTTAAGGGGAATTGGCTCAGCGGAGCGGTTATGTCAACAGGGTTTGCAAGAGGTTTTTGCGTGGCTCAGAAATAACTTGCTTACCGTTAACACAAGCAAAACAAAAATTATCTGTTTTAAAATATCGAGTAGAACTGATCCCATAGATACATTAAAAATTAAATTCCATACATGTACTGACTACAAAAGTGAGAGCTGCAAATGTCCTATGCTCGAACAGGTAAGTAGTTTAAAATACCTCGGTGTTGTAATAGATGAAGGGTTGCGATGGGGCAAACAAATTGAAGCACTAAGTGGTAGGCTGCGAAAATTTATGTTTATATTCGGAAGACTTAAAAATGTGGCTAATGCAGAAATAATAAAGCTTGTCTATGAATCACTCTGCCAATCACTACTGAACTACTGCCTACCAGCGTGGGGTGCAGCTGGTAAAACCTACTTACTCAAACTTGAACGTACTCAAAGAGCCGTCTTAAAAACTGCGTACAAAAAACCTTTTCGGTATCCTACTGACAGCCTTTATTCAGAGTGTGGGTTCTTGCGTGTTAGACAGTTATATATAAAATCCGTTATACTTCGATTTCATAAGTCCGCAGCCTTAACAGTTATAACGCGCTCACGCCTTCAACGGTGGAAGTTTCCTTTTTTGAGAACGAAGTTTGGACGTAGATTTTACCTGTTTGCTGGACCATTCCTCTATACGAAGGTTAACAGAATACTAAAAATTGTAAAAATGTCACGATATAAATGTAAAAAGACACTTGATAAATGGTTAATTGAATCAAACTACGGAGAAACAGAAAAAATGCTCACAATATTAGAATAAATATAACATACAATAAACACACAGAGAGACACACGCATGCACACGCATGCACACACAAACACAGTCATACACACAGTCATACACACGCACACACATTGCACACATTAAAGAACAATTTTTTTGTCATTATTGCTCCAATTGCTTTTTTTGTATGTTTTTGATTTTTTATTTTTATTTTATTATTAAGTTACCTTTATTGTATTCAACCTGGAAGGAAGTGACTTCCACGACACAGGGAATCCTAGTGTGGAAATCACGGACTTTATCTGTATTCTTTGGATTACTTTTTATGTGTTTGTTTGTTTGAAATAAATAAATAAATAAAGTCGGTCGAATTGCATATCATTTTATAACAAATTACCAGATAAAATCCTTAGCATGTCTCTCAATAAGTTCAAATTTATATTAAACATAAGCTTATGTAATAATCCTATTATAATATTAAGCATTACATGTATGATAATAAAGCTTGGGTACGAATTGCTGTTAACAAAAAAAACCTGGCTAAGTTTTTCGTGGGCTTTTCTTAGACCAGGGGGCGTGGAAAAATAGCTTTAGTTTTAAGTTAACGAATGCAGTTATCTCCATCACCTAACATACGTGTTAACATGTTAAATGCATGAACGCTTCATAAGTGCCTATGATAAGGTAGTCTACACGAATAAAACATTTTTGAATTTGTATTTGACATTTGATTCTTGTAGCACGCCTACTTGAAATTCTTTTTATAGCCTCGGAGAGACTAATTGGGCAACTGTAATGTCTTCACTTCCAGTAGTAAATTAGTGATAATAACCGTGACCGAAGGCTTAACGTTCTCTCAAAGAGTCACAGGTCAACACTAGAACCTATAAATTTAAAGTTAGCAACCACTAGAACAATGAGGCAGGCAATGGTTTTAAATGTTTTAACTTTGATAAAATATTTGGAACTACACATTGTAGTTTCCATGTTCTAAATGCATGCCACTCAGCGATACACAGGTATGTAGTGCATTTGAAATCGTTGATACCACTCTACAACTCCAATTCACAGTTGGAGCTTTGAAGCAATTACTTGTAACTGGAAAATATCAATAATTCTAGTGAATCACACATGTAATAATGCAATTTAATAGTGTAGTTTTATAATCTCTTGAAACCATGACACCACGTCTTTAACTCTGAAGTTTTTTTTCCCTGTAGTAATAATAAGTTATTGCCCGTTCTTCTGCGTTTATTTCAGTTTTCTTACAAATCCTTTGGGAATAGTTGGTTTTCCGGTGAGTAAAAGTAGCCTACGTTACTCAACGTCTTTTCAAAAAACTCTATGATAAGCAATCTATAAAAAGTCAAGTTGATTGGTTGCATGCTTAGGGCGTGAAATATGGACACATAAATAAGTACAGTGAAAAACCAAGGCCTATAAACAGAGTAACACTGCGCAGAGCGTGCAAGGAACACGTCCTCCAGGGACCGACCTGTCCATAAACCTGACGCTAAGTGTTAAGCCTCTGGTGCCTATAATAAGTTACACCGCAAACCGCGCCCCTTAGACCGGAACCCAGCAATGCTGCTTGCGGCAGAAACAATTGCGGTTGTGAAAGATAGATATTGACCTACCCGGAAAAGCTGGCACAAAAAACACTTAAACTACTAAAAAAATGTGTCTGCTCTGGAAGCCCTAAATAAATAAATAAATTTATATAAAGTTGAGAAAAGCTTAGTTTATTACTTAATTTTTATGCATGGTGATATAATAATGTAAGGAAAGGTTATTTATTAATAAAACATTATATTGATTACGGCTAGCGCTGTTGATAGAGTGAGAGAGGTGGAGCCTGCCTACCGCTGCCGTGTGCGTGAGAAAAAGGGAAGCCAGACAGACTGGAGACGTAACGCGTTACATAACGAAGCGGTTTACTCTCCTATAGGAAGTGATCACTTCAAAAAGTATCGTGCCATAATCATCACAAGGTAGGCCATATACAAATAATCGCTTTCTTAACACGATGAGAAAAAAGAAGGGCCCATTCCATATTTAAAAACAAAAATAAAATTCGTAGAATCTGTCAATGAAAAATGTCTAAAAGCTTTCTCCATGCTGTTGAGTACTTGATTCTTGATTTCTCTATAAAATTACTATAAAGTTAATAATAAGCAAAAGCTATGTAGATGCGTTGTTTTATTTAATATTTTAATTATAAATACTAAATAAGATCTGACAAAGTTTTTTAGCTCTATTACCATAATGGGGTGTATGTTGAGAAGTGATTCAATGACATTTTGTGATATGTATCTTCAACCTGAAGCGGCGTTTGAAGTAATTGGCCATCTAGGCGAAATGGGATGTGTGCAATTTGTTGATGTAAGTCCCTAATGGATCTCTTCAAATATTATTGCAGCAAGGAGAGTCAAAATGTCGTTTAAGTTTTACTCGAGGCTATCATATTACACATTATAAAGTCAGGCAGTTAGGGAAGTTTAGGAAAAACCTATTTATACTAATATCGGAGAATATAATTTTGTATGTCATAGACTCAAAACCTACTTTACAAAAACCGGTTTTGTAAAAAGTTACATGTCACTGAATGGAAAAAGCAATGTTTGATTTCAGTTATAATATCAGCCTGAAATAATGGTATAATGTTTAAAACACAAAAATCAGTTTTATTCACACGCGCTGACTAAATGATACGTCGTACGTTACTACTATGTAATAAAAATTGTCTTTTCGTCCGTTGTGAATAAGCAACAAAAACGCAAGTTTAATTTCAAATAATAAAAAAAATGATAGAAATTTTCGATCGTTATTAGTATAAATTAATCCTTTTATACTTACGTAACCAAGCTTTGTTCTGTCATGGTATATTTGGATGCATAAATTATGATATAGTGTAAAATTCTAATATCGCGCGATCACGCAGTTGCGTGCGTGGGGCAAATTACGTACCTATACGAAGTAGAGACTTCAGCTCATATCTTTACCATAATATTGTAAAATGAAAAGATATACTTTCGTATATTTGTGGTTTTATCGACATTTACGTTACTAAACATTAATGCTCAGCTAGTTTTTATACATATACTTCTCTGACTAACTGACTGGTTCATGAACTGAAAGTTACCTGGACTAACGCTATTAATATACTATTACCTTATTATAGTCTCTTTCATTTTCTGTTTTTAATTTGTAACAATGCTAAATTTTATAAATAAAAACAACAACAATATTAAAAAATTATAAAAAAAAAAGTTATTACCTCTATTATTAGACGTGTCACATTATGTTACGTAGTGTAGGTAGGTTAATCAGAGTAATTATGCCTCAAAGTTGTACATTTTATTTACCGTTTTTTGGTTAAGCTTTATGGCAGTTCTTAATAATATCGCCATTACGACAAACCCTATCGTCCCTTGTTTCCGCCTGGGCGCCCGCCTCCGTCTGGCCTCCACGGTCTTGCCTCCGCCGTCTGAGCGGTGTGAGGACGTGAGATCTGGTTATAAGCTCTGGTGTCGAAGTATCAAAATTGGCGTTAAGAACGAACGATATTGTAAATTCGCTTCCGCACCTACCTACATCCGGAGTCCCTTTACCGTTGTCGCCCCTTGTTAGCACTATCGTCGGCCAGACTAATCTTCGTTTGATGGACTTTAATCCATGAAAGATTATAATGATAGGCGGCCGCCATCTTAGTACTACCTGTACTGTAACTGTATTCCAACCTGCCTTCACCACACTATCAATAGTCTAATTAAAAATGAAATACCTACTTCTCCTAAATGCCCCGACCGGGAATTATCGTTCACAGTAAGTTATTAATGCCAACCTTTTGTCTAGTCAGAGGCTTCGTTACCTTACCCACAAAGACGCGCTGCTAAGTGATTTAGCGTTCTTTACGATGTCGCGTAGAAATCCACTAGGTGCCATACGCATATGGGCTTAAACAGGTTATCGCTACTATTTTAGACTGCATAATGGTTGTTATGTAAGGGCTAACATGTAGTGGAAAACAAATATCCCAATCAAATCCGGTCGTTGCATCCATCCCATAATTTACATTAAGTATGCCACGAAGGCTCTACGTATTGGTTTCGTATGTCCACACACGCTTCGAAGGACCGGGCTTTTCAATTTTCGTTCATTGCCCGTCAGTACAAACATTTTCATACATTAATTAATCAAAGCGACCATATTACTCGTGCTACTCATTCACACATCAACAACTCCTTTTTGTAAGTGCGCACAGGCGTATACACACTATTTGCTTGACATTTTAATTTCAATGCAATAGCAATATTCTCTTTATTGGTTTGGTTTGTCTTTTTATTTGGATGGCTGATTTCACCTTTAATTTTTATTGAGTTGGCACTTTGTACACGTGCAGTTGACCGCGGCCGCTAGTAAAACGTTTTTGTTAATTTGCGACAAAGATAGTGTTTATAAATTCAACGTTATTATGAAAGCTACGATATTGGCTCAATTATTTCAACCAATTCTCAAATTAAATTAATTATGGACACTGGCTATTCTTCTCATGCGTTAACGTTTAATTAAGAATGTGCCATGTAGGTGCTCTCTCTGTTGTATTTCTATTTTTTGCTTCATTATCTTATGTTATTTCACTTTATATGATTTAAAATTGGTAATAGCGAAGTGGGTAAGTACTTCGACTTCACTTTCAGGGGCTGAGTTCGAATCCCAGAACGCACCTCTAACTTTTTTAAGTTATGTGCTTTATGCTATTTAAAGTATCACTTGTTTCAACGTTAAAGGAAAATATCGCGAGGAAACCTGCGTGCCTGAGAATTCTCCATAATATTCTCAAAGGTGTGTGAAGTCCGCTAATCCTCACTGGGTCTGCGTGGTGGACTACGGTCTTAACCCCTTCTCATTGTGGGAGGAGACCCGTGCCTGTAGTGGGCCAGTAATGGGTTGATATGATGATAATGATTTAAAATCACACAAAAATTTATGAACGAATTACAAAATGACAACGCAACGCCACTTTTTCAATGGAAAACTACGGCAAATGCACTCTTATTTTTGCTCTGCGTTGAAATCGATTCCTTATAATATTAAAGTTCAGATAATTCTTTAAAATTAAATTGAATGATATAAATTAGTACATAACATTTATAGCCCATAGTAGTCTGGACTAAAAGGACGGGTCAGTGATCGCAGTAAAGGAAGTAGTAGTAAAGATGACGCGTGGAGTAGGGAATTTTTTTATTATAACACCTATTTTTAACCTATTTTTTTTTATCATCATCACTATCTTCAGGCTGTTTATGTTTCACTGAAGGGAAAAGCCGTTTTTTCTCCTATAAAAGAGAGGGTTTGAAAGCATCGGCCCACCAACTAAAATCTCCCAACCTTGATGTCAATCTGCTGTCCAAACCTGTCTACCAATCCCAATTGGCCAGCGTGGTGGACTTCGGACTAAGCCCTTCTCATGGAAAGACAAGACCCGTGCACGTTGATATTATTACAATATCTAACACAAGGTTTTGTTCACACGAAACGGTTAGCCGCCGATTGTGAACAGACTCACATCAAGGCAAAAAATATTTTTAGTTGACACTATATTGATTGTACATGGCTACGTATCCAACAGCATCAGCAGTGTGTGGTGACTTAGTACAATAACCGGCCGCCTAGAGTCAGCGACTACGCATGTTCAGTGAGAACGAAACGTTTATAGGTCATCAAAAATTTATGCACATAGTCGGCAGCTAACAGTACGTTTGGTGTACACACAGCCCTATGTTCGAAGATCATGAATAATATAAAGATATATCATCATTATTATTGGTCCAATTTGTTACCTACTTTTGCCAACCCACCATCATATGAGAGAGAACATGATAGAAGTGTACCTACTCTGTAGTAGATCTTGAATAAGGATAATAACAATAATGACTAACCTGATATAGTGCTAGTCGATCGATCAGTGCGCCAGTAATTCAGTATTCAGTAATTGTTGACATTAGTTACTATTCCACATGACGATAATCTGGCGGAAGCTGAACAGGAAAAAGTATCTAAATACTTGGACCTTGCTGACGAGATTACCGCCATGTGGAGTGTTGAGTCGACCGTTATCGCTCCGATCGTCGTTTCAGTCAATCGTCTTCTCGCGAAAAGCTTCGACCAACATCTTAAGAAGTTTTCGCTTGGTTGTTAGATACAGAAGGCAGTAGAAACGGCGTGTATTGAGAGGAGGTTCCTCACTCTGGAGCCCTGAACGCCGGTTGCTTGGACATTCAAAAGCCCCGCAAGCGGAGGGAGGATGTTTTTTTTGTAAATTTTAAATAGTGTTTTTCTTTTTAATTAAGCATTGTTAAGAATCTAAAAAAAAAATTATCATGGTAAATTAATTGATCTAATTAATTTTGGTTATCTAATTATATTTGTAGATGACGCCCGACGTTAAGCCTTCTCAAAGAAATTATGTGACGGAATTGTGTCGCTGTGTGGAAATGGAACGCAAGCTGTTGTATATGGAAGCAGAGATGATAAAGGATAAAATCAAAGTGGTTGAACATAATACTATGGCACCGAAGCCCTTGCCGCTAAACGAAATAGCAACGCTGGAGGTAAACATTTCTAACACTGCTTCAATAAACAGCCGTTTGTTTATGCAAGAAAGTAAACTGTCATATACGGCTCAAAAGCGTATATGAAGGTAATAAATTCCACACCCAACCAACTGCACCAATCCGCACTGGGCCAGCGTGGTGGACATTAAGGCCTAAGCCCCTTCTCATTGTGGGAGGAGACCCGTGCCCTTTAGTGGGCCGGTAATTGATTGATCTGATGGTGATGAGGATAAATAAATCCCACTAGAAGTTAGCCCTTGACTGCAAGTAAGATGCAGTCAGATCAAGTGAGATGGAAGGAGACTGACTCGTTAAGGGTATGACAATTAAACTAAATCCGTTAATTAATTTATATTATGCTTTATCGCTTGGTGGCACGTCTTTGACGTTAGGGAGGCCGAAGCTTAGGAGGCTTCGGGCGTGGCTAGTTACCATCTTATCCAGACCAGGCAACATAAAATTCAGAGTTTTTTAATTCTCAAATTTCGATATCGAAACCGGCAAGTCTCAGTAATAAGATCATAGTATTTATCAGTTCGCCTGGGAGGAAGATACAAAGTTAAGAATTCTATTAATATGCTTTTGACCAAAGGCCAAAGGTCATGCGTGATCTGCGTGAGTCAAAGTGGGCGTTTAGAGATATTGCAGTTTATGTACTGTAGACGATAATTGAACGTTCATAAGATGGAACTCCTACGTGACGTGAAGACACTTTGACGCTTCGATATAAAGTCTCACTTTAAAAGCTGAGTGAAATTTCACGAGGCCTCATACTGAGCTCCAAGGTCATCTGTCTGAGGCCACTAATATAACATATGTATTGCGGTGTGGTATCGCCAGTCTAGTACATCTGGTACCACCTTCACCGATCTTCTAAGTCCATTGCCACTTCAAGCTCGTCAAACGGATAGCTCAATGAGTTATACTCATTGAGCTATCGGTTTTTGTGGTTTTACCATAGACTTACTAATTTCTTAGATAACATTGAATTTCTTAGACAAATCTCTTACCCCGCATGATCCTGAGGTAACTTATTTGTCGACACTGTAACAATGAAGAATGGAATTGAATTGTAATGGTAGTTCCTCAGATTATATCAGTAAAAATAAATGATATCTCCCTTCTTCTGTTCTTAGGTCGTACTCCGAACTTGGTTGGCTGGAACCGTCCGTTGTATTTGTATTATAACTCTCTAATACTTAATAGTAAAGTGTAGAATGTAGATAGGTTTTTTGGCCAATTCCTACAAGTAACTGTCAACCTTGTTACCGTAATCGGTCTTCTTATTCCTTAGAGGTCAGATGATGCTAAATGCTGACAGACCAGACAGACAGACAAAAATGAAGTAATAATCTGTTTTACAAGAAATTTTAACCTTGTTTCTGTAATTGGTCTTCTATGTAATTTGGTCCAAACGGCTACTAAAAAAAATTTTTTCTTATTCCTTAGAGGTCAGATGATGCTAAATGCTGATATAAACTGGTCATAGGTAGTCGTAGCTATGGGTTACGGTTTTATTTTGCACCCTCTCCGTTCCCCCTTCAATTGTTCTGTTAGTGGCATTGTGAGAATACTCAATAACGAAGGAACAAGTGGCGGATCGGATTAGATCTCTCCATTTTGTTAGGAATCAACCGCGTGGAGACTTGTCTTCCTAACCACCTTTTACAACCACATGAACAAGGCTATCTTGCGGCCAATTTGTTGTGTATCCAAAGAACATAAGAACTTGCAGTTGAATAACTTAACACTAGCCTACAAAAAAAAACATTTACTTACTAACAGAATATACTCGAGAAATGGGAAAACGAGGTATTGGAAATGTCCGAGCATCAAACTACGCTTTTAAAGAATTATCTCGAGCTGAGTGAAATGAACTACGTCTTAAACCATATTGGACCACTAATGGGCGAATCCGAAATGACAGAAGAATCAATATTTGGAAGGTGATTATAAGACACAATTTAGACGAAAAACGAAATAAATAATCTAATTATTGCCTGGAAATAAATATATTTGCAAACACAGTATAGGTACCTACTATGTAACATCCAATACAATAATGAAAACATATAATGAACGAATGATGTTAACGGCTTTTAGGAAAAATGCTAAAAGGTATACCCTATCCTTTTACAATATTTCCTAAAAGCCGGTAACAGTATTACTTCGTTTGACGTGTGTTTATTTGAAATTTAGCGTGGCAATATTATTTTCGAAGTACTTTTAGATCGCCCACGCAAAATGTCCAATACATTTTACTGGCACTTAAGATTTAGTCCCATAGTTTTTAACTTTTTATATAATTACCAATTTGCTTACATCCAGAAGACGACATAGAATATTTTTTATCCTGGGAAAAAGAAAGGTCCTATGGGATTTTTAAGAACCGAAACAAACGCGAATTCGAATTCGCAGGCAAAAGCTAATTAAGTCTACATTTCTTAATATACTTAAACGGGTACATTCCACGATAATATTTTTGGATTTGTCGATATTTCGACCCGCAGGTGCATGGATCGTGGTCACGAAGGGACTGCGTAGGTACGAAATGTCTAGTTGGATGTCACAGGCATATATAATATTATATTATACGTACGTACCCGTTGAACTATACTTAAGAAATGTTGAGTAACCACGAAAATCTTAGTTTAAAATCTTTAATTAAGTCTAATTTAGTTTAAACCTATATTTAAAAGTTTGTAATTGTTTGTGTAGGTACACTTAGACATACATTTCAGGGCCCGAAGTCATTTCGAAGCTATTTATACCAAAATATTTGCAAGTAGCTATCAAAAGTTGTAGCCAGATTTCTGACTAGTACCTGAAAAAATTCTGTTGCATTTTCCGGGTGTGTAACCGTGTAACGCTGCCCTGTTATATTTAGATACCTAATGGCCATGCCATATTTATGTTTATTAGAACTACAGCAGCGGGTGGGGAATCAGGATTTATAGGTCGCCTTTTTGTGCTGACGGGTGTCGTCAAGAGAAGCAGAAGTTTCCCGTTTGAGATGATGATGTGGAGAGTGTCCCATGGGAATATTTATTACAAACGAGCTAATCAGGATGCTATATTGCAGGACCCCATCACTGTAAGCCACTTTAGCCATAGATGTCTGCTGTGTGCTTAACTTTCCTTATTTTTATTCTCGACTACGAAAATAATGGTTTAGTTATATTAATGGTTACTAAGTTAACATTAACAGTCGAGATTTAAAGTAGCAACAAAAATGTCGAAGATTGTATGCTTGATTGATTGGACTAATGTGTTTTCCATGAAACGTTTCAACCAGTACATTAATGATAAGATCAAATTAAATACATTTGAAGCAACAAAATTCCAGATCGAATTGAGTAACTGATGTGACATTTAATGAGAACGTTCTCGTAGTACATGGTGCGGGAACTTAGTTAGTGTCGAGGATGGGGAGCACAAGGTAATTAAGCGTCTCTTCAGAGGCAAGGTTATTTGAAGGGCTCGATGCAAATGTACAGGCTTCACTACTTAATTAACTTACTTAATACTATTACTGTTTTGTAGGCTACAAGCTATTTGGACGTTAGCTTTTACCATGTGGCGACTCTAATAATTTTATTAGTCTGCAACTTTACATGCGCGTCTATGGACAATACAATATTATTATCGATGCGATGTTGTATAACTAAGATGTAGTCGCTAAATTTGAGAGTCCATACAAATACTTTCTATCTGTTCATATTTATTCGTTTATTTGTTTTTTGCTACCTATGTTTGGATCTACCGATCATAAGGGTAAAACCGGTCTTTATAACATTAAGAAACTGGATTATCCCGGAAAAGCACCCAGTAACCGATTCGTGGTAAATAAGGATAAGATTTGTTATACCTACCACGCGACAAACGTAACGCTCGTGAATAATGTGGTATAGAAACCGATTTAGGGCCAGATTACCAAATCCCTTTTAGGTTTAGTGCCCTTTAATCTGAGACCACATCGTCATTTACCTCGGTACGGCATAGCGAAGCGTAACTTTTCATCGTCTGATAAAAATTTGCCTTCTCAGGGGCAAGATATTCGGAAGGTGGCATTTCTAGCAGTATGTCAGGGCGAGCAGCTAAGTGTCCGCCTAGAAAAGGTTTGCAGTGGGTTTCACGTGAATCTTTACTCCTGCCCTCAGACCTTCGATGAACGGATGGACATGATGTTGCAACTTGGTATTAGAATTGATGATTTAGAAAGCGTAAGTTTCGTTTATATCGTAGTAGTAGTAACAGCTATTTGTGATAGAGCTCGTCCGGGGAACTACTACCATGCTTATTTATGCTGCTAAGCAGCATTGTTGCAATGCTATGTTTTGGTCTGAAGGGCGTAGTTACCCACATGAGGCTAAACACCAAAGCCCCAGGTCGATGGACCCAGGACTGCACGTTACAGGAGGTGTTCTTGGCATGCAATGTGATTTTATGGTTGTCCACCTTTCTGTTTAGTCCGTCAGTAAAATAGCTAACGGCTTTTATAAACTCCGCTACCTTTTTTTGGATGGTTAAAGTTGGTCTTAAACGCAGCAGTAAATATTATGCATATTGGATCGTTAATAACTAACATATTTTCAAGTTTCATAGAAGATTTTTTAATTTGGATTATTCTTGTATAAAAAACTAATTAATTTAATGCAGCGCAGCTCTCTGCATTTGCTAAGCTGATTTGCGGATTATTATTATTGGAAAATAATCTACCTAAGTTTGCTAAATTCGGCTAAGCAGGGCTTAACCACCCACAGCTAATGGTATAGACTGAAAAAAATTTATGTTGTTATAATCTTCCAGTATTTTGAAAAGAATCCTCATCTATAAGCTAAATAATAAGTCCTCGGTTAATGCCTATTTCTCCAAGATAATGCCTATTTACTTTGAAGGGACTCTCATTGAACTATTTACGTTTAATCCGTATTCAGAAGCGTGGAAGACAATTTTATGGTGAGCGGCGTTTAGCTGTCGGTGATGTGGAAAAGAAGGGATACAATTCTAGAGTTTCTGAGCACATTCACCTAGTGTATTAATGCTCAGAAACAGCAGCTAACTTACGACGTAGGTTACCTACACCTACCACCACCTAGGACTAAAGTCTAGTTGTCTACTAAACTTTAGTCATTAAACGTTAGTAATTTTTGGACTTCACATACCTTTGAAAACACTATGAGAACTCTCAGGCAGGTTTCCTTACGATGTTTTCCTCCAGCGTTGAAGCAAATGATATTTAAATTGCATAAAACGCACATAACTTAGAAATGCACATAGTTAAAGGAACGTGCTGGGATTCGAACTCGGCCCCCCGAAAGTTAAGTCGACCCCACTACCTACAACGCTATCGCCGCTTCATCTTATAATTAATTAATATGAATAACGTCAAATACTGATAGCTCTGTCATGCATTAATAAAATTTTCGTTTGAATATGAAAGAAAAAAAACTCAGATTTTAATCACGTACTAAACCTTCTCCTCTACTTGAAATCCAAACTATAGTTTGATGTATCTACGTGAAATATATTTCTGTCAGGTAATGAAAAAAACAAAATACTACCGTTGTAAAGCGCTGCGTACTGTGAGTAAGCAATGGGAATCGTGGATGGTGCAAATAAGGAAATCAAAAGCGATCTATCATACGATGAATATGTTCACCCTTGATATAACAAGGAAGTGTTTAATTGGACAATGTTGGGTGCCTGATCTAGATTTGCCTAAGGTTGAAGACGTTTTATTAAGAGTGTCGGTAAGAGATCCTGGATTAAAGTTCAGCGTAATTTTAATTTTACTTAAACAATTTTTGGTGATGACTAAAAAGGACACCAGGCTTCTTATTAGCACAGTGCGCGTGTGGAATCCTCGTAGCTTTAGTTTTAAGTTTACGAATATTGTAAACACCTATCATTCAGACATTTTTCATGTAACGCATTAAAAGTGTCATCTATGGGCTTACTTAAGCAAAGATATTTTTCACTTTGACTTTGACATAAGGTTCTTAATCCCATTTCTGGTCAAATAATCTTTTATCTTACTGAGACGCCCAAAACACTAAGATCGCAGAAAAAAAAACTACACACGAACAAAAATTGACAGGGTCAAAATGACTCTGCAACATCCTCGCCGGGTTAACCAAGCAATTCTTGTATATATATACAATTGGAATCTCGGAATCGGCTCGAACGATTTTCATGAAATTTAGTATACAGGGGGTTTCGGGGGCGATAAATCGATCTAGCTAGGATTAATTTTTTGAAAATTTCATTTTATTTGTGTTTCAGCTAATAATAATAATTAAACATGATCTTTCCTCAAGAGATTCAGATGCGCCTCTCCTCTACAAGAGGTTCTATCAAAGGTTTTTTAGCTAGATAACATTCCAGGAGAGAATTTATTTATAGCCCAAATTAACTTCTCGTCATGACTATGAACACGCTTTGTTTGGCCTTGTGGGTTCTAATCTAATGCCTGCTTGAGTATAAAATTGCAGAAATTTCGTAATTCATCTGCGATTGGCAACCGCCAGCCGATTTAAAATAAATAAATATACACTTATGAAACAAATATTTGTCTTGTAAGGTGCAATCTTAATCTTAGTATGTTTGTATTTTAAATAATAGGAAAAAGCGGAGAGCAATGTGGAGTCCTTCATATTGAAGTCAGACGATAGCGAGGACCCGCCCACATATCATCGTACTAACAAGTTTACCAAAGGTTTTCAAGTCCTTATCAACGCGTACGGTGACTCCACTTACAGAGAACTAAATCCAGGTTTTGTAAAATTTCCACTATCGTGAATTGTTTGTGAGTTGATCAAAATGAAACTTTCGCAATTCAAAACCTGACAGGTTAATCTGTATAACATGCGGGCCAATCTAAGGACAAAGCGTAGTGAAATATGTTCATTATTATGTCTCGCTAAATACAACTTTGTGTCATAGTAGTTCAGGAAACTCAGCTTCGCATGTACAATAATAATGATTTTTTTTTATCCCATTTGAAGTTGTGAAATCTCACCTGGTGATGAGTGATGATGCAGTTTAAGATAGTAGCGGACTAACCTGTTGGGGAGTATGGCAGTTATAATAAACCCATACCACTAATTAGTTTCTACACGACATCGTACTGGAACGCTCAATCGCTCACGTACGTCTTTGTCGGAAGGGTGGTAAGTAACTCTGAGCGGGGCCTCCCACCATATCAGACCAGAGAAAATACGGAAATTGCCCTGCTGGGAATCGAACTCAGGACGTTCAACTTAAAACCACAGCACTAATCGCTACGCCAGGGAGTTCGTCGGTTTATTATAACAATGAATTACAGAGTCAAATCTTTCACACTTCAAGCCTTATACCTAAATGTAGTCTTACGTACGTCCTATGTAGTCTTTGGATATATGGTAGGTACTCAATCACATAAATAGCATAATAAGGATGGGAGTAAAATTTATACAGTTTTATAAGATATATCATGTACTGCGTTAACACATTGAATTGAACTTTTATACCGGGGAAATATTTTGTACCGTGACAAAACAGAAAATTCACGCGTCCAAACTTGCGAACGGAAAAAACTATTGTAAGCACTGAAAATCTATGTAGCTAGTAGGTATATAAAAGTGAGCAAAATAAACGTGATCGACATTACAATCTTAATTAATCTTTTTTAGTCGCTGGTAACGTGACAACGTATGGCATTTTAAAAAGCATTTTGTTGATAGCCCGCGGTTGAATCGGTTCTCTACGTATGACATGCAGCCGCCAACGTGGTTCACGACAGCCAGGCAAATCAAACGGCGCTAAGGCTAGACTCACACGACATTCTCGTTTTTTCTTTTCACATAAGGTTTTGTAGAACACCATATATCTAATTTCTTACAGGGACCATTCGGTTCGGTTGTCAACAGAAAGACACATGGCCTGTCAATGTACAGTCAAAGAGAAAAGCTCATTTGCGTAAACCAGACAATATATCCATCAGCGACAAGGTCTTACGCATTTAATAAAATACGAGATTTTTAGTATTTCATTGAAATTAAGTTCGTGCGGCATAACGGAATGAATAATTTTCGCACATAGGATTTCACCGCTTGGGCACCGCGTCAACAAGAATTGTTTTGCAGAATGTTCAATGCCACTTATCAGTAAATTCTCTAAGAGGACTCGCAACCGGTTTATTTTAACAGTAAATTTCGATAAATAACCAGTTAAAATTTGTTTGTTGCTAGAATAGTTTATATGTAACCGAGACGTTTCATAATGATAAATTAATAAATATAAATAAATATACTACGACAATACACACATCACCATCTAGCCCCAAAGTAAGCGTAGCTTGTGTTATGGGTACTAAGATAGATTTGAATATTTTTATGAATATCATATATATAAAAACTTATAATATACAGATAAATACCCAAACACTGAACAACAATCATGTTCATCACACAAACATTTTCAAGTTGTGGGAATCGAACCCACGGCCTAGGACTCAGAAAGCAGGGTCACTGCCCACTGCGCCAGTCGGCCGTCAAGCCAGTTTATAACAATTACCTTAGTTAATGCGGGTGTATAATGCGATAAAGAAAGGAAGCGTCACCGATGAACGTACCATCATCATCATCGTCGGCTTAACCAAAAGACGGCTACTACTGGACAAAGATCTTTTGTAGGCATTGACACACGCAACGGTATTGTGCCGTTTGTATCGAGCGACTTTCCGTGACTTCTTCTGCCCACACAGTAGGGTCTACCAACACTGCACTTTCCGAGCTGAGGGCCTTTACAACCATTGTTTGAATCAGTTTTCAAAAAACAGTTTTGTATAAAAGAACAAAGAATTATAATAATTCTGAAACCAGAGCCTCTGCAATATTGAAATAAGCGGTAAAATACAGGATTACCTAGGTTGCGTGGGTACCAACAGATGTTTCAATAATTGTAAACGTGGTTTCGGGTAAATATTTTACATGTTTATTTACACTATTCGATAAAATCAGTACATTATACGGGACAAAATTACCTTTCGTACGTAGTTTTGTAAATGTCTTTTTGACTAAGGATGCGCCTGTGTGGGTATTTGATTTGTTAATTTCACAGCTTTGTTATCTATTTCCACCGAATGATATTGAGATACCTTCCTGGTTAAAAACATAAGTTTAACAAATTCAACTGCGTAGTGGCGTGCACTTCAAACATGCGCGAAAGCACTGCCTACCTTAAAATTTATATATAACTCGAATAAGAGGAGGATTTTTGCAGTTTTATGCAATTTTCCTGCTGTATGCATACACTGGTAAAAAACCCAATGCACCGTTGGGCACAACCACAGTGCGTATGTGCCCTAAGAAACGACTTCACTCAAACGTCTGTGAAACAATAAGAAGCTCTATAATATTAATATTCTAGAAATAGATACCTATTGGGAAAGAAGCTTTGTAATATTATTATTTTGTATTGATTTTGCAGGTCTCTACACAGTAATAACATTTCCATTTTTGTTTGCGCTCATGTTCGGTGACTTTTGCCACGGATTAATATTGCTGATTTTTGCTGGTTGGATGGTATCAGTCGAGAAGGAGCATATGGATAAGAATTCTAAAAACGAGATATGGGCTATATTCTTTGGAGGTAAGTCAATCATCATCATGTCGACCCATTAACGGCCGACTACAGGGCATGGTTCTCCCACAATGAGAAGGGGTTAAGGCCGCAGTCCTCAGTAGAATCTGCCTTCGGTGGTAGAGTCACTACAAGCAGACATACTTGACGTTCCAAATGTGCTTTTATTTCATCATACGTGAAATAAATGAATTTTGAATTAGAACTCTTAGGTGATTGGTGAACGGTTCTTGATGCTTAGGAATTAGATAAGGCGTTACTTGCTTAGGCATTGCGTCGTTAGTGAAAACGGGCAATAATGTAGTAGCAGTACTCTTAGTGATTGAAGCTGGACCAATATGGTACGATAATGAAATTAAATGTTTCATGGGTGCATGCCTCAAACTCAAAATAAAAGTGCACCACGTCGCGTGCAACAGCTAGTGTAACGTTGTTTATGAATGAATAAGTGCAAGTTAGTAAACTCAATATTATTTATTACTTACCTTGAAGCGGTGACAGCGCAGTGGGTAGGAGCTCGACATCACTATCGGTGGGCCGAGTTCGAATCCCAGCAAGAAACTATACCTTTTGTAAGTTGTGTGCGTTTTAAGTTAATAAAATATCACTTGCTTCATCGATGAAGGAAAACATCGTGGGGAAACCAGTATGCCTGAGAGAACTACATAAGGTTCTCAAAGGTGTGTGAAGTCCACCAATCCGCACTGGGCCAGCGTGGTGGACTGCGGCCTAAACCCCTTCTCATTGTAGGAGGAGACCCGTGTCATGTAGTGGGCCTGTAAAGTGTTGATATCATAATGAACCTGGTTATAGTTTGCTACCATTTTGCATACTTGCCCATTTTATGAGGTAAGAAGTAATTTCATTAAAAGCAGCCAAGTTAAATCTTGGTATATCCTGTACTCATTACTCGTGGCGGTTGTCATACCAGTAACTTTTGTAGCTGATGGAAGTTCTTCAGAAGGGAAATATAAGCTTTTCAACATCACATTAAACGCTTAAGACGCCAGCAGACGCTTCATCGCGGTGGGGGATATTGCGGGAAAAATATGAACTCTTTTGAGAAGTTGTAAGAGTTCATCCCATGGGAACGTTTATTCGACCCACCGCATCACATGGCTCTCCTGTTGCTAAACTCTTCGACGCGATGTTAAATACCGTAAGGTTTTGGTGGGGTTAGTTAATTTACTATAGCAGAATATGCGTAATTATTTTCCAGGCCGTTACGTTATATTGATGATGAGTTTATTTACTCTGTACACTGGATTCCTCTACAACGAGTTCTTTTGTAAATCTGTAATGGTTATGACACCGTATTGGATGAACACTTACGACAAAGAGACGTTAGAGAAGTTCCGTTATGTTGAGTTGAATCCAGTTTTTGAAACGAATGCACCTTATATATTCGGGGTTGATCCTGTTTGGGCGGTACAGTATATTTTTCTTTGTTCTACTTTAAATTAATTAATTTAGCAGGCTCAGAGTCACATATTGGACAATGGGGAGAGCTTTGTTAGGAATATCTCCACGACCTCGCACCAGTAAACGCAGGGTTGGTAGACCCCCGACCAGGTCGCTGGTTTACCGGCTAGTCGCTGGGAGACGCTAGGTCCAAGCGGCACAATACCGTTGTGTTTGGAATTCACTACAAAATACCCATGTCAGCAATATCGGTTGATATGATTGAATTAATGAATTTAACTTTAAATAAGATATGTTGCCATGTTTTGACGGTTTAATTAATTTTAAATAATAATATTTCTAATTTAATATAGTTGTTAAATTTATACTTTTTAAAACTTATATGTAGCGAGCTTTGAATTACGAGTATTTCTTTTCAGTTATCTAAAAATAAGATTATGTATTTGAACTCATTGAAAATGAAAATGTCTATAATAATTGGAATTGTACACATGATGTTTGGATTGATTTTGAGTCTTTTCAACCACTTGTAAGATAACAATAATTATACTTACTAATATTATAAATTAATACTGTTTCTTCGTTTGTTACCTACTTTCTGCTCAACTACCCCACTACTACACACAAAAACGAACGGTTTCTTTGGGACTTAAAAAAAGCGGAGTAAACACGAACGAAGACGCAGGCAACAGCTAGTTGTACATAAAATATATTGAGATATTTCTAGGGATTCACCTCTTGAAATATTCGAAGGTTTCTTTCCCTTCTTTTGTGAGTCAAGACGGCAATAATTAAGCGGGCATAGGTACTTAGTGCGAGCAAAAAAATATCTTTCATTTATATTAATAAACAAATTACCGATAAATTGAAATATCTTTAGGATTCAAGTATCAATATTTCATTATACTTGAATCGTATACGTAAATTTTTTATACGTTAATTATTTATTAAAGAGATGTTCTTATGTTTAACGAAGGGCTCCACCCAAATTATGTAAATAGATAAGTGGATCCTAAATTGATATAATGCCATATCATCGGGCGCCATCTTCTTTTAATTGAAGTTTGGCGGTCAACAATAGAAAAGTCTCCCTATTAAGTGCCGCTTTCTTTAGATATCGGTGATCTCGATCCCAAATATCATATTATAACAAGCATGCATATTACTTTTATTAATATAATGTATAAAAAAAGCTAGAAAGCAGTTTTTTTTTCTAATTATATTTAGTTTAATTATTTTTGTCTTCGAAACTTATTTGCAGGTATTTTAAACGCCATTATTCTATTCTATTAGAGTCTATACCGCAAATTCTCTTCTTGACTTGCTTGTTCTTTTGGCTTGTCACGATGATTTATATGAAATGGTTTATTTTCAGTGGAAAATACAGTAAGTAGTATTTTTTTACAATCTTAATAAGATCATTGTCATGAGACCACTCGCTATGCTAAATACGGTTCTAAACTCGGTAGTCTCTTTAACGTAGTTGATATGTTATCGGCTGTTTTGTGGGTCTATTTAGTAACTAGATTTATCGTCTGCTATATGGTTAGCTTAACTAGAGTGGCTAACGTGAAGCATTTTTGTGCCCGTTACGTTGCGCTTTTTAGGAGCTGCCTCCACTTTCGGCAGATCGCACTGAAAGGCTCTGGACGCAATCAGCACGTGGTGTACCGCTAGAGGAGAAGGTTTTCACTATTAAATATAGTCCACATTTCAACTTTGCAAAAAAGAAATGGAACAATTTTTACCTTGTATATCCTGTAGATGTAGAAAATGTATAATTTTTTTGTTTTTCCCTTTATTATGAGAGCTGTAAAGTATAATTTTTATAAGTTAAAAAGTCAATACTGCGTTACTTTTTCTAAAATCTTTTTAACAACAATGATCCTTAAACAACGTCCAATAAAGATGTTTATTTATCATTAACTTATAAGTGTTTAAATTAAATCATGGGAAAATCAATCAAGAAATTGCTCTTACTTAAAATGGTCTACTTACTTGCTTTCACTTAAAATGGTCAATGAAAAGGAGAGACAAAATGCTTCCCACTGATGTTCTGTAAAAGAAAGACCTGCTCTAGAGTATAAGATATCTCAAGGTATCTGTTAACTGATCCTTTAGCCCCGAGTTTACGGCAACCTAAATAGTAATCCAAAAATTTTGCCATTTTTAGTCTTTGCAACCGTACTGCACGTCTGAGGATGGGCGATCATTGTAACCGGATTTACTTACTTGCTAAATTAAACTACTTTGCCCTATAGTACAGCAAAATAAAAAGACTAACTACTTCAAACTATATCTATTAGCATGACCTACTAAAATGTTGTTGCAGTCTGCAGAGGAATTACTTGATGAACATAAAAGCTAAAGCTTGGATTTTTACTGCATGACCAGAGTGTCTATAATGAGATTTTTTTCCTACGTCTACTTATCCCATCTAGTGACAATACTGTTTCCCAGTGTTGTAGCTACACGGCGCTCCTTCGATTTCATAAAATTGTAGTTAATGCACACGCGATGACGCGTTTGACTAAGTAACGAATGTAGAGAATCTGCCATTAAGCATCGTCTGAGACTGGCACACGGAATTAGCAATTCCTTTAAGTGAGAGACCACGGCTCATTCGTGAAAAACTTTGAAAATCATCTCGTTTATTTTTTTTGCAGCGGAAGTAAAAAGAGGGGCCGGTTGTGCACCATTAATATTAATTCTGTTCATTGACATGGTACTGATGTCCACCACGAAACCCGTTGAGGATGATTGTGATGCTTACATGTTCGAGGGTCAAGAAAAATTACAACGGTTCCTATTTTTAGTGGCGGTTCTTTGCGTACCCGTTTTACTTTTCGGGACACCGGTATACCTTTACTACACCTACAAAAAGAAGAAAGAGGAAGCATTGGTAATCCGATAGTGATGTTTATTAAGGCATTATATATATATATATAATTTTAATATCATATCATATTAACCTACCCTAACCTATTATCGGCATACTACGGGCACGGGTCTCTTACATTGAGACCATTTTACCCACTGGGCTTTCACCGCTTCAGATTATTAATGGATATTATTTGTAGGTGCTGCAATATTAAATATTTTATATTTTATTATTGTATAGTTACAAGGTGTAGTATATTTCTTATTTGTTATTGTTAACTTACGTGATAATTGGACGTGTTCGGTTTAATGATTAATAGTAATTGGCACCAACGAAATATTATTCCTGCTAAAGTGTATATTTTGGTTTGTACTTCATACTCGTAGCGATAGATTAAAGGGCGGTGACGTGTTTTTTTTATATATATTGTTTATGAGTCGGTGAGTTCCGTTATGTTCCATGTGTTTTTCGAGAAAGACACTCGTACACACTACTGATGAAATTGATCGAGAGCACATTAAATTCCGGCTATTTCCTCTTAAATCTGATGCATATTTTAAGTTCCAAGTTTAAGATGGTTGCGGGCTAACGGCAGTAATAAGGGCGGTAGTAAACCCATACTCCTAATCAGTTACTACGCGTCCTCGTAGCGGAAAGCTTAATCGCGTAGCAACACGAATTTATCGGTAACTAGCCACGGTGGTACCTGCCACCAGACCTGACCAGAGACCATTCAGAAATTATGAATTCCCAAAGCCTCTGCTGGGTATCGAACCCATAGTCTCCCACTCAGTGGCGTGCATAGAGGGTATGCACAGGGTATGCACAGGGTATGCACAGGGTATGCACAGGGTATGCAGATGTTATAAAATGAGTTATAAATACTTGAGAGTAGGCTTTTTATAACTTACAATGCCTATACTTAAGTTTTTTTTCATAGCTCGTACTGGAGATTTTCTTCATTTTATATCAGCTGTATATCCTGTGCATACCCTCTATGCACGCCACTGCTGAGTCCCACTTATAAAACCACAGCGCTCACTGTGAGTACAAAGTGTAGTAACGTTCATTTAGTGATAAGCTGATATTTCGAAATAACAAACAAACTTTATTTGTATAGATAGTAGGAAAAAAGGCATATAGTAGTTAGGACTTGCGAATAATAAAAGCGAGGGCGAGCAGAGCTAGTAACTAATAAATTGTTGATGACCTTTACCGTATCTACAGCGTGTTGCAATAGTTTTTGTGTTGTCCAACAGAGATACGATTTTAAACTAAAACTGTAAACATTCATTCTGCTCTTCTTTTTTCACTCGAACCGAAGCTTTTGTGATACTTTAGTAAGTAGGATTACATAAAATTTTCATTACTTTGAGCCTAAATTGCAGGGATTATTGTAACACATATTTTGATGACTTTGAATGTAAGACTGTCTTTGAGAAACCTTTTGCCGAATGGAATAGGATTTTCTGAAAAAACAATAAGGTTCTTCTTATTTAACTCGAAACCGATGCTTTTGTGATACTTAGTAATTAGTGTTTTGTTGAATTTTCATTACATTGTTCCTGAAATATAGTGTTTTCATACGTTTGTAACGGATTAAATGTAGGGCTTTTATTACAAAGGAAAATATTTGTATTCTTGGCATTCATAATACAGACATTGCTATCAAAAAAATAACTATTTAGGACGACAACCAATAAGCTAGAATTTTTATATTTCTTTAAACCTTAAAATAGAAGTTCTTTTGTTAGAAGTAGATAACTTGAAGCTTTATTTCTAGTTAGTGAATTTATACGTTGTTTTTGGTACTATTGGATATTATTATATACTTGCGTCTGCCCGCGACTTCGTCTGCGTGGACTTCAGAATTGGTTATAAAGCTTTGCTCGTTAAGAATTTTTAATCCTACCACGGAAACTATTTAAGAGATCGGTATGGAAAGTACTGTTCTTTTCCATAGCACAAGTGACATGCATGCCTATGTTCTTTTCCATGTCATGCATGCCAAATGTCACCCAAATCCGTTAAGCCTGATTCAGATTGAGTAACAAAAATCCACACTTTCACATTTTTAATATTATATATATATATATATATAATGGTGGGTGTATTTTTATATATATAAAATAGGATTCTGTACAGACAGTGCCCGACTTAAATGCTGAAATGAACCAAAACTGCTACAGACTCTACGAAACCAATACTTCGAACGGTTATTAAAATGCTATTCTTTTTTAGAAGAAAATAAGTCAATTTCGAAGGTATCAGAGAAGAGAGTCCGATAAATATGCAGAGGCAAAAATTTTGAAAGAAATTGCCAAGTACTCAACACCTTTTGGCGAACTAATGATTCATCAAGCAGTTCACACAATTGAATTTGTTTTGAGTACCATATCCCATACTGCTTCATACCTACGCCTGTGGGCCTTATCCCTCGCTCATGAACGTAAATATAGTTTTATATAAATAGCATATAAAAAAGAGCAGAGATACGAGTTTATTAGTCTAGTTTAGATAGAGGCGTGTGAACTGTTACACACCACTAGACTAAACTGGCCAACCTAAAAAATACATAAACCACATGGCAGTGGCTCGAGGCGGTACGTAAGTTCATGTGCGGTAAATACCGCACACGTCCTCCATCCTGTGGACAAACGGTGGTTACGAATGCTGGCCAGCCCACCAGACGAAAAATATTTTACACCTCCAGACTAAAATGACCACCCCAAAAAATACTTATAGTCCTCATGGCAGTGCCGCGAGACAGGTGTGTGACCCCAGCTCCGTATGAAATAGTCGGCCCTCTTTGGTCAGGTGTGTCCAGTCAAAAGTCCCATACCTCTGTCTAACGCCTTTTTTCTTCACTAGCGTATTAGAATCGCATATTTAATAAAGATTGTCTGAAAGAATATTCAAGGTTTTTTATATCAATATATTTCAGAATTATCAGAAATGTTATGGGTGATGGTGATGTCAAAGCTAGGATTAAAAGATACTTCAAGCACCGGATGTATAAAAATATTTGTCATATTTGCCATTTGGGCAGTTTTCAGTCTCTCCATCTTGGTAGTTATGGAAGGACTGTCAGCGTTTCTTCATACCCTACGTTTGCATTGGTTAGTTTCGATGTTTCAATTCTCGTATGCTAGCATATAGGTGTACTTTTTATACTTGTTAATACCTATATTTGTTAATATAGTCTACGGAATATGTTCATCAGATGTAAAATTTTCAGGGTTGAATTTATGAGCAAGTTCTACTCTGGCACTGGTTATCCTTTCAAGCCTTTTAGTTTTAAAGCAATTTTGTCCAACGATTCCAAAGATGATAATACCGAGGCAATGTGTAAGAGAAAAGTAGTAACCTATCAATGAATAATAAATTATATTATTCACAATATATAACTCGTAACATACCTCTTTTACCATATCTGATAGTTTTATTGGACAGTATAAAAATTCTGTCTTCTGTTTACACTAGTGAATGAAGGTAATGTACATTACTTTACTGTGAATTAGTAGTTCAGGAAAAAAGTTTATTCTCAGTTTTAAGGTATTTTTTTATTTATATGTATAAAATAAACATGTTTTTTTTACGAAACTGTGCCATTGCTTTAGTTTCGGAATAAGATTTTTATGTTTTGTTTAAGTGGATATTTTAGTTTATTGCTGTAAAATGCGAAACGTTTGCGAGCTTTTAGATTAAAACAATTACTAAGCAAAGGTTTAATTTAAGTTAAATATTGATCTAAAATCGTAGTGGTATCAATTTTAATATAAATTTTAAAATTGTGGAAGTGGTATCTTAGTTCTTGTATTTTAATCCGGTAATGGGAAACTGAAGCCTTAAGTTAAGAAGGATCATGAATTTACCGCCAATTTTTTATCAATTTTTAATTTATTCTTGCTAAGGTTAAATATAATTCCAATAATAATTACAAAGTAATATTAATATGTATAAGAAATATATGCCGTCTAACTGTTAACTTATGGGCATGGTACCCAAAATGCTGGCGCAATTGCCTCTTTGAATTGCTAGACTTAGCCGTTGGGCTAAATAAGTTCCAGCTCTTGGGTCACCAGACGTCAATACAAATTTTTGGGGCACTACACTACACTTTTTAATGATATTCCTTGAAGATGTCTGTAATTTGAAGGGGGTGTTCTAACTAGTTACAATAAACGGTATCAAAAAGTACTTATACCGGCACAAAACATATCTTTCACCCATTTTGGTCCCGGAAAAGCGTCTGCCAATTACCTAGTTTTCATTTTAAACTCGCGAGTTCTGCTAACTTATTCGAGACGGGAGCCCGATAGTTAAAAGTCTGTCACTCCTGATCTTCAACTTTAAACGTTTCAAAAATCACGTCGTTCCTTCTCTGCATGAAAGTAGGACAAACAAACTACCAAACAACTTTCACATATTCTGTAATAAAAGTACGGATACATGTACCTAATTTTATTAGCTAAGAATATTTGCTAGTTCCCTATTTGAGGCATGCAATATTCATCATCATCATCATCATCACCGTCGTCATATCAACCATTACCATTATCACTACAAGGCACCGGTCCTCTCTCACATTGAGAAGGGGGTAAGGCCGTAGTCCACCTCGCTGGCCCAGTGCGGATTGGCAATATTATTTAAGCCTTATAAACATGTCAAAGGAACGGTAACAGCCCTTCGACTTCACTCTGGGGGTACCAAGTTCGAATACCAGCCTCTAACTTTTTTAAGTTATGTGCGTTTTAACCAGTCAAAATATCACTTGCTTCAACGGTGAAGGTAAATATCTACATGTTCCCAAATGCTCTCAAATGCATTCCACAAATGGACCTGCAGTCCACCAATCCGCACTGGGCCAGCACGGTGAACTACGGCCTCAACCCTTTTTCATAGACGGAGGAGCCCGCTGTCTCTTTAGTGGCCTGGTAATGGGTTGATAAGATAATGATGAATAACTTCGTTTAAGTTAAAATTATATAAATTAAATTTTCATTGATTGATTATTCGTGCTGTTAAACCATTTTCAACCTATACATAATGTAGAATGTGGTGCTCTGTTTTCCATATGTTCTTGATGTAGATTTTTTTAATTTTCCTAGTTGTATGCTTGTTTTGTGTACTGCAAGTTGTATAATTTGGCCAATGAGGCCAATGAGGCCAATAATTGTAGTACAGTTTCGGTGCCCTGAACGAACGATCAACTGAAACAATGTTATCAAACATTTTAATTTACGAAACATTGTCGGCCTGCTTTTGTTTTGAGTCTGCCATACTGAGGAAAGCTGAATATTAGACTTTAATTATTAGGTATATAATTGGTTTACTTGATAACTAAATCGGCATCTAAATAAATAAAATGAACCGGTAAGGCGTGGGAAATAATTATGAGTACACCACCGTGATTACACCAATTGGTATTACCATGTCTACGTTTCTAGCACTGTAATTTTCTTCAGTGTAGTGATGTTAGTTTTTATAAAAACTGTTATTCTGAATTATGCATTTGCATAAATCGAAAAACGGCTTAGCGTGGGCCGGTTTTGAGTTCGTGAGAGAGACTTTCGTTGGTCCACCTTTTTGTAAGTTTTAATTGTACTTGCGTGAAAAATTTTGTTATGTTTAAATAAAAAATATAATTATAGATTTTGTTTCTCTTAGCTCCCTTGCCTCATTACATTTCCAAAAGAGCAGAGCAGAGGAGAGGAGAGGTGTTTTCTAAATAGGATGGTTCGGATATTAATAATAGCAACCACCTTCCAGGTATTTCCAGTGTCAGTGATAAAGAATAAAGGACAAGCGGTCTACACGTTTGCAAATCGTCGTCGTTATACACTCTAAACAATACTATGGCGTATGATACAAAGCTCACAATATTTTGAGTGGAAATGGTGTACGAAGACCGTAATAAGTGCATTACATCGTCTAGGTAACAATGGAACGGCGAAATGCGCGAACGAGAATTTTTGATGAGAAAAAATACAGGCGAAAATAAACTTAACTGTAGCAATTACCTTTATTGCATTGTCAAATACGGTACGCCTCACTGTGACGAGCCGGCAAGTCGGAATTGCACTTTGAAAATAAAATTGTTCTTGCTACTTACACGGGCTAGAGATGCTCAGTAACTGATTTTCCGAGAGACAACAAATTGATAATGAAAGGTAGATCTAAAAAAAAACCTAAATTGTGCGGAGGATCGCAGGAATAATTTTAATAGCGACTAAAATCTAACTACTTTATTATTTTGAACTTAGTTAACTTTTTTGAAAATTAATTTTACGAGCGTTATTTATTTAATTGCAATAAAAATATATATATCGGAGAAGATGTCTCGCCGTCATTAAAAAATACCGCTGGTAAAATTATTGGTGGCTGGCGCTTACACTGTCCGTTGAAATTAAAATTCTGTTCAAAGCAAACAAGATTAAATTAAAATAGCTTATAATTAATCATAAATTCTAAACTAAAATACATCTTATTTCTTGAAGTTATTGTAATTATTTTATTGACACTATCACTCTTGCGAGCTCAATCGTCCTTTGTTTCCATAATATTGTCATCTTCACCGAGTCCGCCGCTGCGCGCCACGTCTTCTGCGCAAAACTAGCGACTACGTCATCGACTCCTATTGGTAGAACTCGTTCAGGTGGTAACAATCGTTTAAAAACTTATTGTAAAATCAATCAAATTAAAAAGACATCGAAAGATCTTTATAAATTAACAAAGTATTTATCCCAGATTTTGCTGCCAGTCAGGAAGCAAAATCTTTACATGGAGATTTCAACATTTCATAACAAGTGCCGCCTTCTGTTAAAAAGGGGTTGTTCTTACAAAATTTTGTAAGAACTTGTGTGAAATTAAAATTTTGTAAACTGTGAAATTATAATTTTGTAAAATTTAGTTACTTTAAAAATTATTATAAAATTTAGGTTAGATCTGAATGGCTATCAGACAAAATTCAGTAGTATAATTTTTTATCTGATGTTGCCATCTGTTACAGCGTAGAACTATCATTCAAAACGTAATAGTTATTTGATTCAAATTACTAAGCCAACACCAAATCATTTGACTTCATTAAATAAGGTTTTACGCTACAAAAATAAGTTGCAAGTCCGCAGCGACATAAACATATTCAGTAAATATCCGCGCAGCCTCCGCGGCGACAAATTATTAAGTATGTACCTATTAACAAAAATTGGAACAGGTTTTTATTTTTGACGTGTGAATTCGCTACTTGAGCGATTCATTCATGTGCCAATCTGTTTCATTTGTTCAACGCCAGCTGAGTCTGGTGGTTGAAGTTGTAGATTCTAAACTAAATTATAGCAACAAACAATTTTTTAATTATTAAAAAATATTTTGTGCTTACTGGAAAAAAGGTGGGATTCTTGTTCATATCTCTGTCCAATTGATTGTTGACACGATTTGGTATAAGTATCTCGATAGAAAAAGTCACATAGTTTGGTAGCTCAAATACAAAAATTGATTATTTTGGTTGTTGGAACTCGTAGCAATTGTCAAAAATTACAAAATTAAACTTTAAAGAGTTAGGTTCTTAAGTTATATCTTTATACACTAGTAAATGGGTGCATATAAGAACTCAATTAAGTTGCGTATGTAAAGAATTTGGATAGGTACCTACTTACTCGGAGCAGTTTTATTATTACCAAACTATTCATTCCAAATGCCTCATTAGTGTACAAAGCAGTCGCAGCAGCAAACTGGTGATTAGCATTCAAATGTGAATTTTGAAAACTACGGTAAGTGGATCAGCTTTTGCTAAGCATCCCAAGGCAGCGCTCACATAATGCATCACATCATTTTAACCGGAATAATTCAATTCCTACATTCAACGCAAATAAGGGGGATACATATATATGGCTAACTGACAATGGGATACCGTTCGATGAAAATTGAGCAAAATTGAGCTAGACGGATTGATAAAAAATAACAAAGTGCGTTTCATTAAGTTTAACATCGACGAGGTAGATAAAAGCACGGGCTTTGAAATAGTTCAATGTAGTATAGTTCAGATAACATATCGAGTATTTTCTAGTGGTACGTGCGTACGTGGTTAGACTATTCTAAAAAACGTTTTTAATATGATTGACACACAGCACGCTACAACAAATGCACGACGAAAAATTACGACCAAATAATTATTATATATATTTTATTACATTTCTGTACATAATTTGCAGGTGCCCAATTTATTCACGCCAATCTGTTTAATCTCCATCATAACTGAAAGGCTGTTATCCATTAGCACCAAAACAATAGGATTAAGGCATTGTTAAAATACCACAGAAAAATTCAAATTATTTTGTAAGCAGGTTTTATAAATCACCCCTTTTCCTTTATGCTTTTGTTTTGTGATGTTTGTCTATAATACTGATATTTTTAGCTTTGTATATGACAGCAATTGATATTATTCACGTTCAACCGTATACAATTTTAAAGATAGTATAAGTTTACCACCGAAAATAATTTTCTCCCCCTAATAAGAGTTTTTAGACTGATTTAGACTGAGACTTTAACTGAGTCAGTTATGTGTATATTGTATTATTATTCAATTTCGATAGGCTTATTCAAGAGAAACGGAAGGCGGACGAGTCGACATGGTGAGTCGAGATGTATTTTGTAACAAACAGAAGAAATAAACATTTTATTGGAAACTTATTAGAATTTTTTCGCGGATGTAATCGAGGAGAAAAGTTCATAATATAGCGATGCCTGTTAATTTGAAATGCGTTCCGGACAGATTTTAAGTTTTTAGTATTTATTTTTACCTTTAATATGTTTACTCGATAAATAAATAAAAACTTTAGCTTTCTATTAGTTAATAAAAGTTCAGCTTTCGGTTAGTTTCACGATAAAAATGTGGCGTCTCATTCAACGTTACGCAATAGAAAATAATCAGAGCTGTTGTTTAAGGCTTGAGCAAATTCATTCGTCCCTTTATACTTCACAGAACTATAAAGGAACGACGTAAACAATCATCTGTATAAGTTTCATTTGGCAGAACAACGAAGTTGTTTCATCAATGTACGAGCCCTGGGCTAGGACTTCATGCGCTATACTTGGATATAGTCCAGAAAAAATGAAGTTTTTAACTATAAAATAAGTATTTCTGCTTATAATGGCAACACATAACATAAAATCAACATGGCAGTAACATTCGATTAATTTTGATTCCACAGACATTTGACATTGGCAGAAATGTCAAATGTCTGTTGAACTATTGTGGTTGTACTTTGTATAATACAAAAAATAATTGTTAAAAACAACGAAAGGTAAATACCTAAATTGTTTACCGTCTGAAACACTGTCCGAATCACTAAGCAAAATCTATTTCGTGTAACACAACGCTGGGTAAACAGATAGTCCAACGGTCCAACATTCGGAAAACGAAAGCGGGGTTGTTGAAAATAGCTCAAAAATCAAAACAACGAATTACGAAAGTACACAACCGACATCAACAGACATTGATTTAATATGTTACTATATAAGCTCAATGTAGACAGATATCACTGACAATAATTAACATTACAGTGACGAAGGTGAAGCCGTCTGTAATTTACGTCAAATCTTACGACACATATTGAAAATCGATCTTATTATTAATAAATAACAAAAAAAAATTGTCCAACTAATGCATTTGTTTTAACTCGGAGAACAACGGATTTTTAAGGTACCTTACAAGACTTAGCCAGGTCTTCTAAGCCTTTGGAATTAATTATCATCTGACCTGACTACGTTCTGGAGTCCCGACGAATATGGGTATGTAGTGAAGTAGGTACCAAAATACGTAAATACGTCAAGTACATGCCCAACTATACTATATACACCGGAATATTTAGCGGAACACAAAAAAACAGTTTGATATCGTATCATATAAGGTGGTGGTGCTGGCTGGTTTAAACGTCATTTAATTTAAAAAGAAATATTTTAAAATTAAGAAAACAAGTGAACATCACATTTTATGCAATTTTTTTTATTTTATTCAAATACACCTTATCTGGAGCGGACTTCGAGTATTTCTTCCTTCTGAGTTTGATTTAAAATTTCATTGAAATACCGTTTTTTGTTTGTTTTTTTTAATCGCGTTAAACTGAAGCTGAGAACTGAATTATGCCTGGCTTAGCCCCAACGGAGATTACCAGGGCACTCGAAATGCGAAGAAATGGTCAAACCTACATAAAAACAAAGCAGAGTACAGAGTGATATCCAGAGATCTTCGTCGACCAGTTTCAACGATCCATCGCAGTATCCAACGGTTCAAGGAGACCGGTACTTATGTGAGAAGAGCAGGACAAGGCAGACAAAAGACGCACTTCGAGTAGGGATGATCGTTTCATTCGACTTCGTGTACGTAGGCACCCCCGTTTGACGGCCGTCCAAGCCCGACATGCGTTAGAAGCAGTGTGGGGTGTAACCGTAAGTGAGCGTTCATTTGTGCCCGCCAAGGCTCCAAGGCTCGAGGTAAGACATCGTAGAAACAGGTTAACTTTTGCTCAGGAACATCGACTTTGGAACGCGGACCAGTTTTGAGTCAGGTATTGTTTAGTGATGAGTGCAGAATTTACAATACATTCAGACAAATTTTAAAACTACAGTTGCATACGGTGGTGGATTAATAATGGATTGGGCGGGCATAGTGCGAGCTCGCACAGACTTGGTAGTGATTGACAGAGGGAGTCTGACTGAATTTCGTACCGTTTGGCCCATATATCGGTGACGATTTTGTTTTTATGCAGGATAATGCTCGGCCGCATACCGTTTGGCTAACTCAAGCTTATCTTAATGATATGAACATCACTGTTTTGGAGTAGCCGGCGAGATCACTGGATATGAACCCAATAGAGCACGTTTGGCACTTGCTGAAAATATAAGTTAAGTCCAGAATTCCATCTCCTGCCAATGTGGGTGAACTGCAAATCGCCGTAGTTGAGGATTGTCGTTGACTATCCCAGGAGACCATCGATAACATCATTCTCACCATTTTTCTAATTTAATTAATTGTTATTTTAATATTAGTTTTGTACCATAATGAACAATTTTTTTACAAATAGCCTTTACTCGCAAAATCTGTGTGATCTGATTTTAAGTAAAACAAATGAAACTTTAAATAACAAAAGAAGTGTAGTAAGTATTGTATTTATTTAAACATCTTTATTGCGTAGTAAAGGAGAAATTACAAATATACTTAAAAAAAAAAAAAAGCAAAAGGCTACCTTATCACTAAAAGTGATCTCTGCCAGGTAACCTTAACGATAGTACACAATAATACATGAGAGACGGGAAATCGCAATTAAAATAAACAATACATAAATTTACACACTTAAGTACATACTACTAATAACTAATATAATAAATTATTAAAAGAGATAAATATATATATATAGAATAAGAATAGAATAGAATAGAATTTGTTTATTTACCAGAACAACACAAACAGACTTATATACGGAGTAACTTAAAAATTTTGTACTTAATTATAAATAGCTTAAGTCTATGATGTGTCGTGCCAATAAAAAGGTTCTGACTCAGCTTAATGCTCCGGATACTAATGTACCCACAACGCTGGTATTCTGTAATAAATATTATAAATATTTAGGTATATATATAATAAATATTTATATATATTTACTATAGATACATAAGTACACATATACGAACAACAAAATTATAATGACAAATAGTGATGTCTAACACGGCTTTTGAAAATGCTAGGGATTTAGAGCGACGAATAAAAATTCAAAATTCAAAATTTATTTATTTCAAGTAAGCCTAATATAAGCACTTTTGAAACGTCAAGTCTGTCTGTTTGTATTGACTCTACCACCGGTTCGGAAGGCAGATTCTACCAAGAAGAAGCCGGCAAGAAACTCAGCAGTTGCTCTTTTCCAACATCAACAATTTACATTTTACATTTTAACATTCATTTTTCTATCTTGTGAGAGCTGAAAGCGGAGCCGGATGTTTCGAAGCAACCTTGTCATTAAGAAAAAATAATATAATACGCGTAGATTTATTTCGAAATAAAACTATATTTTTTTAATTATTTTAACTATACCTTTTTTTTAAATTAAATCTTACCTATTACTCATACCTGGTGAATAGAGATGATGCAGTCCTGTTAGAGTCTGAGCAGGCATATTAAAACTCACTAACCCTAATGATTTTTAACTGACATCCTGGAACGATAAGTCGCTTGGCGACATTTCTTGGTGAACACGGAGGTAACTAGACAGTCCCCCACCAGACCAGACCAGAGAAAGTTCAGAAATTGTGAATTCCTAAATTGCCCTTGCGGGGATCAAACCGCTGCGCTAAGCTAGGTAGTCGCTAGCAACCAAACAGTTTTTAGTGTTACCTACCAACTACCTACCTACCGTACCGGTACCTACCAACTATAATTTGGTTAAAATATCACATTACATATATTTTCCCAGCCATATAATATAAGTATCTACCTTTAAAATCCTGAGTGGCATTTCTTTTAGCGTCGTCCGACTACCTTATATATCAGAGAATAGAATATGTCTCTGTTCCTCTGCTGTCGAAATGGATGCGGAAATCTATCCCTAAGGGGGTAAACGGAAAAGTAAACGTTTAAACGGAAAATCCAATTTCTCTGAATTTATCAACTTAAAACTTAAAACTTTAAACACATACAAACTCTTCGAAAAAACACGTAAACAACTCTGTGCAACATGAAGTTAACTCTACACTAACATCGACTTTTCTCCATGCTTATGCCTTACTTTGAATAATTAATTCTCCAAGATGAGCTCCCGTACCTTATAATAATATTCTTATTACTTCGTAGTTTCAAGATGAATAATACTTTTTATTTACCTCATTTGCATAACAAAAATCATACCTACCTATAGGTCCTACTTCGCATCCAAACCATCATTGACAGACTATCTTTTATTTTTGCTACGTACAAAAAATATTAGGGCAAAAAATATTAATGTGTGTTCACGAAAAAAATTGCCAAGAGAAAAATAATGCTTCGGTCCCCATCATTATCACAACGAAGAGAAAATATTTTTTAAAGCCCCTTCATTGCAGGAATATACTGTATAATATGAAATAGCATTTTACAGGCTATTTTTATAGTTCACGGGTTATATATAATATGTCCCACCTGGTGGCGTAATAAGTGGAGAACTATCGTCTATGAGCAGAGGGCAGCAATCCTCGGGACAAGCAAGGTCCACGTCTTACAAACTGCCGCCCTATATTCATCAACCTGACGCGTCGATTTTTAGTTTGTAATAGGCCCTTTAGATCGGACACAGCAATGCTACTTGAGTAATGAGCATACAGTTTGTAATTTGGGACACAATTTTTTTTAATAATTACAGAAAAGAAAATACAGTTTATTCTGAAAATTTATTAAACGGCTGGTACATACAATTACGTTTTCGTTCGCTGAGTCGACGCTCATTACACGAATGCACGTCAATAGTCAAGCAAAAGTCAGCAAACTGACTTTACAAGTTCACTCATTTATGTTGCTCATTTGAGCGTAAAAATACTGCTCAGTATAATAATGAAAAAGCAAATATTGAATGGGAATTACAAGTGCAATCCAAGAAAAATAAAAGTTGAGTTGAGTTTTGTTGCGTCCGCCTCGCCGTAGTAACGAATTTAGCTAGCCTGTTTATCCTCGCTATTGTCATCATCACTCGATTCAGATATGTCTGGCGATACAGTAACGTTACCTATGCTGAAATTATTTTCACCTGGCAGGTATATACCAAACCTGTCCTGAAATAAATTAAAATTATATTATAACTGTAAACGTACTTTTATTTTTATTTGGTATACCTACATTTTTACTTCGTGAAAGGCATTCCACATTACGTACAAACAAAAATAACCTAGTACTGTGTAAACTAATATATACGAATATATGCCACCAAAGTTGTGGGCTTGTTACCTAATTGCTAGTGCTACTGCGTACTAGTAGTCTGCGTACTAGTACTAGTATCTTTGAATCCTAGCAAGGTATCTAAATTATTATCATCAATATAGTTATAATACTCTAGCGTCCAGAAGTGGACGTCTATTGGTTGACCAGCCAATAGACGTTCACTTCTGGACATATGAATATCGTAGGGAGTTCCAAACACAACGGTCTTGTGCCGCTTGGGTCCAGTGGCTCCCTGCGACTCGCTTGATGTCACCGTTCAGCTCGTCGAGGTCTACTAACGCTGAGTTTACCGGTTCAAGGTCGCCAGCCCTTTGGGACTCCAATATCCATCAGTTCCCCGAGTTATGTGCTCCATCCATTGCTACATTAGCTTCGCGACTCTTTGAGCTGTCGGTAGCTCTGGTCCTTCTACGGATCCCCTCTTTTCTGATTTGAGACCTAGCATAGTTCTCTACATCGCTCTATTTGATTAAGCACTAGCTTTTGGGTCAACAAATGGGTGGGACACGATAATAATAAAGTTTTATATGTCCGATGACAGTCGCAAGCGCCGACATAACGTAGTTTCTATTCCCACGGCCAAAACAGAAAAAAAGAAGACGCTGTGAACAAAATCTGTTGCCAGATAATTCTTTAAAAAAAATGGTCACGGAATGCATGGCAGTTGTAGGCTATGAAAGCAATGCTCATTTTACACCTCATGTGAGTCACCATGCTCTTTAGGCCAATTTTAGTCTGTATCTCATTTGACACAAATTTAGCAAGCCTTCTAAAGTGGCTCGCTAATTTGGTGTCAACTGAGATAGGTGTCGCCAAATAACCCGTTAAATCCATATTTTACATTCTGAGACCTAAGTTACCAACCGAGTTCATTTCAGCTCGGTTGGCAGATACAATTACTCATAATAATGGTTTGGTAGTAATTTGATCGCAACATTTTTACAGTGGCTAGTTAAGTTTGACCACTGAGGTAAATAATAGGCCTAAAGCTTGCCGGATCAGTTGTTTCCATCGAAAATTACTTCTTGACATTATTGAAACCTTGACTACGGAACAAGATAGGTTAACGGTACCTTTGGATATCGGTTATAGTGATATTGCGGGTGGCATATACATGGGCGAGGAGGTGGTATTTTATAGCTCTCATGGGAAGAAATCTCGCTCTTTGGCGTAGGCGGCGTTATGTATCCTTGGAAAAAGAGGTAATTAAATCTAATTATTTATTTCTTTAATAATAAGTCTGGTTTTGCATATTTTAACATTTATAATAATAATAACTTGATTTGCCTTACTGACCGGCGTTTTTAGATACGTGAACGATAATCGTTTAGACAAGATAAACTGGAAATGCAGAAAGCATTTAATTTATATATAACACAGACAAGATATATGAAAAAATGTTTTCTGCGTAAATATACGATGATATACACGTACTCGTAGATAAACTTAAGTTCAAAACTTTATCGAAGCGCAAACTTTATTCAAATCGTTAGGGTCGTTTCCGAGATACACGAAATATACTTTTAAATGTATGCAAGATTTGCTCGTTTAAATGATAAATTGGATACATTAGGTGGAAAAATAAGGGAATATATGTCGAGAGAATTTTTACCTTTAAAATTGTCCAAGCGCCTTATAGTTCTCTTCAGTTTTTTCCTCATTCTCTTTTCCCAAGCAATTTCAGCAGCTAATAAATAAAATCGGTTATATAGGTTAGTTAAAAGATAAAGTATTTTTTATTTTTTTCCATAATCATCAAGGTCTTACATCCAACGGCTCCCTGCTAATTGTTTGATGTCATCCGTCCACTTAGTCGCGTTTGACCCTAACGACAACAATGTCTGAGGTCTCCCTTCTAGCACCTTGGTACACCAACATCAAAAAAATTATGTTACTTACCAATCCGCTCTTTTTCTATAATATTAAATTCAAACATTTTGTAGGCGTTTTGTAAAAGTTGCGCAATGTCTATTCTTATTTCGACCACCGGCACCTCAATAGCTCTCTCGACAGCTTTAGAAAGCTCTATATAAGCTGTATCGAAGTTCAAAACCTCATCGTCGACGCGGAGAAAAATCGCCTTATCAACTGTGTTCGAGACAAAGAGGAACATAGTCTCGGAGAGCGTCATCTCCGGCGTCGGTATAGGTTCTAAAATTAAAAATTAATGATTACATTACTAATCTTATTCAAAGTCAAAATCAAAAATATCTTTATTCATGTGGCACTTTTGATGCGTACATAAGAATTACACGGTAGTGAGATAACTAAAGCTACGAGGGTTCCAAACGCATCCTGGTCTAAGAAAAAGCCCACAACAAACTTAGCCGAGGGTTTTCTTTTCTATCACCATCTTACAATATCATTTAAAATTATTGGAAGAGCAACCTGGTTAGCTTAATAATTCACACCCAAGCTTTTTTATCGATTACGTAGTCCTTTATACTATAATTGGACTTTTCTATAAGCTTACGTTTAATACAAACTTTGAACCTTTTAAGAGACATGATGCCAATGGGTAGTTTAAACGGATTATGAATTTTATGTAACCTAGTATATTGCACTGTAAGTTTATTCTTACTTCTAGTGTTTAAATTATCGCAGTCACATTTTTTCTTTAATTTAGAAATATTTATTTAATAATAATGTACTGACTATATACATATACACACTATACACTGTCATTATTTTAAAATCTTTTAATTTATCTCTCAATGACTCTCTCTGACCTATTTTGTAGATCGAACGAACAGCTCTCTTCTGCAGCACGAAAATAGTGCTTATATCAGCAGCATTACCCCAAAGTTAAATTCCATATGACATTTTGTTATTTCTATTTAGCTGGCCTAGGTTAAGAACATTCTTAGTAAGTTTTATTTCAGTTCTCTATTAGCATAATTTTAAATACAACTTCTGGTTTAGATAGTGTAGAAGTATGAAAATTACACGCGATTACGTTCACGTTTTTTTGGATCAATAATCCGGCTGGATCGGTTAAGTAGCCTGTCAGTGATTAGGATCTGCAATGCAAAGTCTCGTTAAGATTCGATTTTGCAGCTAAACTATACCTAAATAGATAACACAATACAGGGACAGTCTGGCAAAATACAGTCGCTGGCTAAGGCTGGGCTCGTGGGCTGACATAAAAAATATTCCATGTATTCAGGACGAAATTAAAAAATTGGGTTAAAACCTAATGTGTTTTTGATTACTTTTCCTCTACTTAATATAATATTGGTACATAGCGATGTACATCGTATCTGCGGTTAGTATCTGAACGATAGAGAGATTATAAGTTTAAGCTTGGCTAGACTTCTGATATATCGCTGTCGCAAATTAATGTAACAATTACGTACTCATCATCATCAAGGCCACAAATAATATTTAGTGGAATAAATGGGCCACAAAACCCGACCCGACATTAGAATGGCACAACAGTGGCTGGTCCACTCTAATGTTGGTCCTGACAATTTCCTAGACAGAAAAATTTATTACCTAACTATTGTCAGCCAGACCCGGGATTAGAACCCAATACCTCATAATTCGTAGTCGTTTAAACTAACCATTGTACCACTGGACTAAAGATGAGGCAGTCGCTAACGCTAAGTTGGTGGTTTTATTTATATTACAAAGATTATTTACCAGGAGTAGACAGTGTTGTATCCGAAGTTTTGACGGACACAAAAGATGATGACTCCGTATTGTATGTTGTCTCTGCTGGTGAGGGAATCATTGGTGAATTCGGTTTATTGTGAGTGTTGATTAGTTTTCTCAAATCAATCATTAACATTTCATCGGCATAAGGTTCCGGTAAATTCACGCCCTGAATTAAAAGTTATAAAATATTATTTAATGTTCACTTCGTGTAACATTTAGGGTTATATCTAAACAAAACATAATACCCGGGTATTGAATCCTTCAGGGAGTAAATTAAGCCTTTCAAGTATTTCTTTATCGAGTTCCTCGGCAGGTCTAGTGAAATACTCGGCTGCCTCTTTTAAAACTCCATTCCTCTTATTCTTTTGCGACATTTTGCATATAAATAATTCTAGCATCGCTTTAACCTGTTATAGGAAAATGTTTTTTAATGTTTGCGTCTTTAGGATTTCCTAGCTTTTGTCCGCTGCTTCGTCCACGAGGTTTTTTTTAAAGGATACAATAGCTCTCTTAATCCTTAATAATAGTATAATGCGAAGATAAGATTAAAGTCAAAGTTAATAAAGTTAAGATTTAGGTTTTAGAAATCAATAGGTATCTATAAAATTCTATTGTAAAATAATCTAGAAATCTCGGGATAATTAAGCCTTGTAACTTGAAGAAGGTGGATTATATCTAGCGCGTGGGTATCGGCTAAGAATGGATTTTACGTAAATCCGCCGATAAGAAATTGAGTGGGTGTTGAAAAATGGAGATTAATATTGTAAAACTGAAGTAAAGTAAACATTTATTAATTGAACAACAATGTATAGGAAATTTTTACTCGCTGTAACATTTTAAAGTAGCAAAAATATAGATTTATATTTTGTAACAGTCCCAGGGGAAGATGCCATGGGTAGTTGAATTTGCATGGAAATATGTACCTACTTCTGCAGACATAGAATTTTTGAAGCGCAATTATTACGCAGACCCACATTAATATATAATTTAGTGAGCGTATTAACGTAAAGGTGTGTATTTATGTCTATATGTGACATTTGAGTGAACATTTTGTATTTTACTGTAGCTTGCTGTCTAGAGTAGGCTACTAAAAGTTAAGGTGTCAGAGTTTTGTTTTTTTTTCTGATGCTAACCTTTCATTGGCAAACTGGCTAACAATTCGTAGATTATAATCGACGGTGACTGGCGCAGTGGGCAGCGCTGCTTTCTGAGTCCAAGGCCGTGGGTTCGATTCCCACAACTGGAAAATGTTTGTGTGATGAACATGAATGTTTTTCAGTGTCTGTGTGTTTATATATTATAATATACTATAAGATTTTATGTATATTATTCATAAAAATATTCATCATTTATCTTAGTACCTTAATCTACACTTACTATTGGGCTATATGGCGATGTGTGTATTGTATTAAAAACAACAAAAAAAATTTGATTAAAGATTACTATGTCTATTAGTATAAAAAGCCTATAATCGAATTGAAGGCTTATTATACTCGTGCCTATAAAAACTTACCTCTGGATGCTGCAATAAATATGTTTCTTGTTCCAATTGTAAAGTGTTACCGAGTCGTTCAGTACACGCAACCTGACACGGAGTCAAAACTTCTAAATCACTGGACATCAAACCATCAGCAGGTAACTTGTCTTTCGGCAATCCTTTCATTATCTTCTTTAAAGGCATTTTTATTATTATGTCTAATCCTTTGGTTATTTTTACCCTTGGAAATAAATATAGGTAGTAGAGTGTAAAATGCTTTGCGACATAACCATTTATAGGCAATAGATTGGCTTAAACATATGTATTGGTTTTTATAATTAATTTGAAATGTTTATTGTTTATATTCTTTTTCTTTTTTGGGTTAATGGCCAATATTTGTCAAAGAGTAAACAAACATTTTTATAGTCATTGAATCTAAAACTGGTCAGTCAATATAAATATTTTTTTTAATCTTTATTTTTTTGAAGACTTTTATCCTCGAAGACATGCCAGCCCCATTAAGTCATTCAAGCCAGTCATTATTAAGCGGTACATTGTTTGCAATAGTTTTTAAGCAAAAATATTAGATTACTAGACGTGCCCTGCGACTTTGCCCGCGTCATTTTGTGAGGCAGTCTACTCCTATAGTCGTATATGAGATTTTGAGATTTTTCACATAGATTTTTTTTATTACGTTAATTTTTTTTTCAATGAGAAGTATTCTATTTTATTCTAATACCTCCAAGAATATGTATACAAAGTTTCATGAAGATCGGTTCAGTAGTTTTCGCGTGAAAGCGTAACAAACAAACTTACATTCACATTTATAATATTAGTAGGGATAGGGATATAGAAAGTATAAATAAAAATGATAGGTTTATGATGATTATCTATATATATATAAATAATTAAAATATGAACGTACCAGCACAGCTAGCATGGGCAGGAGACAATTATCTCCCCGGGAAAGGATAAAAATTTAACTTCTCCCACAGCTTAATCAACTCTCAGAGCACTCTACACTCCAAATAATATATGTGTAATAATAAACGGCGGCAAACTTCTCCTATTCCATGTTCCTGTAATTTAGCAGTTAGACACTTTAATGAAATCCCTTGTCGGGGGATATAATCGGGGGATATATTTTTCGTCTCCTGCCTGTGCTAGCCCTGCAGAATTAAATTAAATTAAACCTAATACCATTTCCATTTCGCCTCAAGAGGCATAGTAGGTTTTTTGAAAACATTAAGAGTTGGTTTTTATTTGGGGATTGGGATCAGGTTTGTAGATTATCTAAATTCTACCATGAAGGTATGAAAAGGGAGTTTGAAGATTATATGACAGCCTTTTTCTTTAAGTAAAGTAATCAAAAGCTGCATATTTAAAATAAAATAACTCTAATAGCGTTTTTCAAATCAGGGGGTCAATTTTTGTATCGCAAATATGTAGAAATGTATTACAAATCGACGCAGATAAAGACTCGGGCAACCGCAAATCGTAAATAACAAGTAGTGCATATATTACGTATGGAAATTTATATTACTTAGTATGGACTTTATTTAATATACGGTGTTCTTTTGGAAAACTCTGAAGTGCCAGTTATACCCCTACTTATATAACGTTGCAAATATTCGTTGCTATTTACTGTGTTTATTGCAAACTTTTTTTCGGGGCCGTTCGGAACTTATATAACTATAGTTATATTTGGTACCTACCATTGATAGTAATGTGGAAATATTGTTGATATTGACCCCAAAAAATCTAATTGGCGGGTGGTGAACATTTTAACTCTCCGTTTCATTTTATCCCACGTTATGTGAGGCCGAGCATGTCTTCGTCAAACTTGAAGCCAGAAAACTTGTTTTGGATTTTTCATATTTGATGACAACCCTCCTTAAGAAAAAACAGAGTAAGATCTCCTAGTAACTAAGCATTTTAGTCCGATGCTTTATAGAAATTGTTGTGAGAGATTGAAAAATTTATAACATACCTTTCAGGTAAACGCGATTCGATCCGAGCAATAGTATTGATTTCAGCATCCGCTGAAATACGTAGTTTTTTGCTAACGGGTTATAAATGTTAACGAAACATAATATTACGTTACATTTTATCTTTGTTTTGAAAATGATTTTCTGTTTTTAAAATTAAACTATAGTAACAGAAGTCGACGTATCTTGTATCGTTTTAAATAAACCGAAATACTCATTTCATGTTCGCAAAAGTGCATGGAAAAGCGTTAATACGAGTAAAGTATGAATTTTTCATCGCTCATTATAACGAATGCCTTATGTTTGTAATCTGTTTTGATTAAAACTTAAAGATAGCAACATAAATCGTTATTTGAACATATTTTATAGTGAGAATATAAATACTTAATGTTTTAGAGTTTTTTTAATTTAAGTACCTACTCTTAATTATTTGTAACATTAATAAAAACGGACAATTTTGAAACTCACGCACTGAGATTTACGTACCTTTATAAAAATTTGAAGAAAAGATTATATAAATCACGCATAAATAGTTATTTGGTTAAATTAATTATCTCAAATGTCGTGAACATAAACGGCATAATTGAAAATACCGAACTGATTTATTTCCGATTTCTAAAAAAACTTTGCTTTTAATTTGCCTATAATTTATTACTGCATTAAAATCCTTGCACACTTTATTATATTGTATAATGTAACAAATAAGATTTTAAGTTCGTAAATGTTATGATAATGGTCATGAAAATATTATGTTACTGACTTAATTAAGTAACTCTAATTATGAAATTAAAATGTTCCCATTATTGCGATCCCAAATATTTCTTTTTCGTTTGTAGAAATAAATAAAATTGAAGTATCTGTTTGTAAAGTCCAAATAACAGCTTTTAACAAAATGAATGAAAGTCTAAAAGTTGCGGTTTAAGAAATTTATTGTTTTCATAAGAACAGTATTCACTTACATGAAAACTTAAGCTATTACATTATAAGGTTTGCTGAGATTGTAAGTTAGAGCGTGCTACACAAAAAATAGACTTAATTCAACATGCCAAAAACAATTAATTCACATGCAGCTATCCGTTAAAACTTTTAACTTAAAAGTATACAAAAATATGAGGGTAGTATGGTACCATTGTAACAAAATCCCACTAACGCTAGGCATATCTACGTCATGAAGTGGATATTACATAGACGTAGAGTGACAAGATATGCCTCAGATAGGAGAAATAGTTATTATTTTTCATTTAGTAGGTGGGCCTTTAATAGTTTTTTGAAATTGTAGAAACTTTTACTTTCTTTTATACTCTTAGGGAGTTTATTGTATAATTGGGCACTTTCAAATGTTATATTTTTTTTACCGTAGTTAGTTCTTGGTGGGCGTAGTATTATATTATTTGCACTTCTTAACTGTCTCAATTGCGGGAATTTATTTTTAATAGTAAAAGTTGTATTTGTGTGTATTTCTTTTGTTAACATTTTTCGAATTAAAATGCATGTGTAATATTTGTATGTACTTGAAATATTCATCAATTTTGTTTCTTGATATAGTTTTACTGTTGGTGTAAGAAAATCATATTTAAATAATATTTTTACTAATTTATTTTGAGCTGTTTGTAAAAGTTTTATATTGGTGTTGGCTGCTGAGCCCCAGATTTGGATAAGGTAGTCGATATGTGACTTAACTAGTGAGTTGTATATTATGTATCGGACTTTATGTGGTAGGCAACGTACTATGCTTCGCAAGGCAATAAAGAGTAAGAGTAATTTTTTTCGATTTAATTTTTCTTATGTGTGGTTTCTATGTAAGTTTGCTGTCTAAGATGAGACCCAAGTATACTTCACAGTCTGATCTAGTGATTGTAGTATTATTTATTTTTAAGGGTTCAAAATTGTTAATGTTTTTGTTCTTTGCTGCAAAAATTACGTAATGAGTTTTACTTATATTGATGGTCAGTAAGTTACATTGAAACCAGACATTAAGTAAGTTAAGGTCATTTTGTGCGTCTTGAACTTTTGTCTCTATTTTATTACCATAATAAAATAAAGTGGTATCATCGGCATATAGTGATAATTCACCTTTAAGTCCTATTTTACTTATATTATTAATATAAATCAAGAAAAGTATAGATCCAAGAATCGAGCCCTGAGGAACTCCGTAAGTTATCGATTTATGACAGCTTTGGTATTCCCCGATCTTCACTACCTGGGAGCGATCAGTTAAGTACGATTCAAAAATTTTATGAGCATTGTCAGTGATACCTATGCCCTTTAATTTGTTTAAGAGTATTTGATGGCTGACTGTATCGAATGCCTTTTTTAAGTCTATAAATATGCCAAGTGCACTTTTTTTGTCATCTATGTTATTTTTTATTCTGGTGACTAAGTCTACAGTTGCAGAGAGGGTGTTAGATTTGGGTCTAAATCCGTATTGTTTAGGGTACAAAAAATCTATTGAGTTCAAGTACGTTTCTAGTCGATTATAGAAATTTCTCAAAGATCTTCGAAAGAACCGGAAGCACGGAAATGGGTCGATAGTTACTGGGATCCGATTTAGGACCGGATTTATAAATAGGGGTGACCTTGGCAATTTTTAGTGTTGTGGGAAAGGTCCCTGTTCTAAAACAGGTATTTATACACCGAGTTAGTTCATCAGATATGCAGCCTTTCACAGATTTTATCACCCTAGTATTTATGTTATCAATTCCTGAACTAGTGTTACTATCTAGTTTGTTTATTATAGTAATAATTTCTTTACTTGTGGTTAAATTAAGGTTGCTTAGGCCATAATTAGCGTAATTAGCGTCAGTTGTGGAGCTAGTATAGGTTTTGTTACTATGGTACTTTGTGGGGATAGCTTCCGCGAGTTTTAATCCAACAGTCGAGAAGAAATCATTAAAGTATTCACAAATATTGTTTCCGTCTTTTACTTCTAAGTCACCTTTCTTGAGTTTACTCGCTATTTCTTTTGTTTTATTATTAGCTAAACTATTTAATAGGTCCCACATTTTCTTTGGTTTATTTTTACATTCAAAAAATCGTTTAAGATAATAGTTACTTTTCATCAGTTGTATATCTTTAGCTACTGTGTTTCTTTCTCTTATAAAGTCTTTTTCGATACCTTCGTCTTTCGGGTTATTTTTATGTTTTTGCCACAGAATATTCTTCTGGTTAATTTTGTCTAAAATGTTTCTATTTATCCAACCTTGTCTCGGTGGATTCAAAATTTTTACTTTAATAACTTTGCATTGTTTTATGGTTTGTGATAATTTACATTCAAATTCGGTATAGTTTTCATTTATATTATCCACTTTGTTATTTTCCATTAATTTGTAGAGTCTTATATAATCAATAGCTTCGTATCCGATTTTTGGTTTAGATTGTGGTTGATATTTATCAATCTCAAAATAAATTTGCTTGTGGTCTGACATTGATGACTCAATGATAGCTAGATGGAACCGGTTTTCTTTGAGGTTCGTTGAGATATGATCAATTAAGGACTTATTCTGAGTAGTTTCACGAGTGCATTGTAAAGGGTCAATTTTATTGATTATTTTGAAACCACTTTCTGTTAAAGTGTCCTTATAATCTTCCACTGAACTGCTTGGATCTAATAGATCAAAATTAAAATCTCCAAAAACTACTGCTCTTTTTCTACGATCCAGTTGAAGTGAGAAAGTGTCTAGGAAATTTTTGACATTTGTTCGGCCAGGTTTATATATAGCGCCAATGTCTAATGATAATTTTTCTAAGTGTATCCATAAGTAGTGGTTATCATCTTGGGAGAGTTCTTCAGTAAAATTGTGTTTTAGATTGTTATGAGCAAAGATAGAGACTCCACCGCCAACAGCAAAGTTACTTAAAACAAAAACCATTTTTTGTCACTTTGTCCTGATAATCGTCTGTTTGTTTCGGCCATGATCAGAAACGGTGAGACCAACCATTTTCAAATTTTAAAACGCTAAATGTATGCTGCCCTGTATTAGTAACTATGCAGCTAGCTACCACTCGTCATAGAATAAAATAAACCCGAGTGTAATTGAAATTTTTTGACACTTTCTGTTATTAAAGAGTAGGTGTACCACTCTGAAGAAATATAAAAAATAAACCTAGCGAGGAATGTGTCAGAAAAAGATAGCATAGCATGGAGTGTCTCGAAAACAACCATTTAGAAAACAATGAGAACCAAAGTGCAGTTTTTTGTGTGTATTACACTATTTCGATTCACGTAACAGCCACTTTATTTAAAAGCGTCTATTGAAGAAGTGTTTTTAAAATTATTTAGTCAGCAGCTCTCAGAAATCGGCGATGTTAAGGCGGTTCTGGTAAAATATTATGTTAATCGTTTGCGCCTACGATCTCGAATTAGAGTATTGTTAATAGGCTGATGATGATGACGACGGTGATTAAAACTATCAAGTTGAAATTTGTGAAGAATGTGAACCTGTTAGTAAATCAAGACGAAATACCATTCCTGCTCCACCAGTCCTATATGTTTAGTCGTTGTTTTGCGTTCCTTATCGTGGCGCGGCGCTCTAAGGATTAATTCGATCAATAAGCTCTTAAGTTTCGTAAATAGAATAGAATAGAAAAACTTTATTGCAACACAACACAATAGGAAAAGCAAAAGGAAAACAGTAAAAGTGCCGAGTGCTAGGGCGCAAAGACAGCCTTATCACTAAAAGTAATCTTTTAAAGGCAACCTGAGCGTACGGAGCCGATAAAAAAGTGGAAAGTGGATGGTGCATGAAGTATAAATAATTAATTTGTAATTGGTTTGCCGCGTTCTGTGCTTGTAATATATCTTGATTTGAAAACTATATTTACATTAAAAAATTAACTCCAGAAGAAATCAACACATCTGGTTGTAACCGCAATTAAACGGCAAGCGGAAAATTGTAGTAATCTAATCATACTCTATGTAATATATTTTATACTCGTATATTTGAGCTTATGCTAATTTGCGCGAAACTCACAAAGTATTTAGCTAAAGCGAAGGGTTACTGGTTTAAGCTATTTTAGTTTGTATATACTCTCGAGAGTATATACACGATCTATTGAACAGTGATGAGAGATGAGACGATACAAACGCTAATTACCATTGGAATGTCAGTGAGTATTTTAGGTTTACTAGGCTAAGTTTGTTGTGGGCTCTTCTTAGACCAGGGCGCGTTTGGAACCCTCGTAGCTTTAGGTTTAAGATGGCGTACGAAGTTATCACCATCCCCTTACAATTATGTAAACATAAATGTATGAACGCTTCATAAGTGCCTGTGATAGGCCTACATGAATAAAGAAATTTTGAATTTGAATTTGAATTTGCAAAAGCATTATTGTCGTGCTTTTTCCAGAGATGGAAGCATTAAATCAGCAGAAAATTGCGGGAGTTCATATTGATCAAATTAGCGATATGCGATGCGAGGATGATGCAGTTCTCAATTTAAATTGCAGTTTTGTTTTAAAAAGTCACGTTGGAACCTAGGACATTAACACGAAATTCAAATTTATTAAAGCTTCGAGGCATTATCGGCATAAAGAACATTGCCCATGGACAGGCCCAGGATTTGGCGGCGTGTCACATGTATATAATATATAATCCAAAAAAATGTCTGATTTCTTTATGTTTATTTGTTTTTTATCCACATTTATTTACCCCACCATTAAAAAACTCAATAAATAATTGATTAATTGACTAAATTATTTTGCACATCCGCCAATCTACAAAATAGAACCTAAATGTTGCCAGATATCGAAGCTGTATTTCAATCAATTATTTATTAGAAATCGATTCAGAAATTACGATACTTTTTGACTAATAAAAATGTTGACTTATAAAAATATAAAAAAATGTTGACTTATAAATATGTTGAAATATCTTACTACTTGGTTGAACGAATTACGTCCTAAACTAACCCTTTTCTAACCAAAGAAAGCTTTAATGCTTCAAATATCATTTTTCCTTAAAGAATAATGCAATAATGAATACTAATTACGATATTATTTAATAATAAAAACGACTTCAAAAATCGAGTGTCAAAATAGCAACTAGCAACACCATATTTAACCTTCGGCCAGTCGCAGTAAGTTGTTTTTGTGTTACATCATAATAATAAGATATAACCTCAATTACAGCAACTTATACTAAAAGATTTATCTTAACCCTGGGTAAATAAATTAAAATAGTTTGCAGAATTTTGAAAGATAATTGTTTTTCTACGCAATAAAATTAAAACCACCGTGACATAACATAATGTCATTAGGGGCCCAAAGCTCCTAAGAAAATGGGCAATGTCCTTTAGAAAGAAAAATGATAAATACCTCTTTTTCTAGTGGCTATTTCTATAGCCATTACAAATTAATAGCTATAAAAATTAAATGTATGCTTAGTTCTTACTTAATTTTATATATGTTCGCGTAAGAGCATGCGCATTATTATAGTGACATTTTAATTAATTGTATCCTGTCTCTGATGCGAATTGTCTGAGAGGTTAGTAGGTACTTTCGATCAGAAGATAAAGTGTGAACATTCAAATCTTTTTTTACAGTTATACGGGCAAATGCTGTTTATTGTGTATTAAAGGACCCACCATTTGTACCGCATCTTATTTGGGTCGAAGCGCAATATGAAAACTACATCCTTATATTTATTTATTTATTAATAATGGAAAACCAACAGTGATTACATTAAAACTAGCTCTTTTTTTGTAATGAGTCACAAAGTAAATATTCAACTATTTACAGATTATCACAGCATGCATTAAAATGTAAAAAGTTATTCCTATAAATTTTTTACAGTTAATTATTAGTCCGTTAATATAAACCTTTAAAAGATTAAATTTTCAAAGCTAAGTTACAATGAATAATTTAACTTAATCGATAATTAGGAAACAAAACAAAAATGAATTAAATCGGATTAAAATAATTATTATTGATGTCTTAAAAATAACAGATAAAATTAAACTTAAACTTAAATGACGTGCAATTGGTGATGACGACAATAAGTCTGAGGTATATCTGGTTACACATATTGTCACCGGGAGATCATGTTCCTTTATGGACGAGCTTGTGTGGGTATTAGTGCCGTCGATAACTATACAATTATTTACAATGGCAAAATATAACAGTGTTGCGATTTTTAAATCGAATTTTGCATTAATGTAATTTCTCGCCAGACGAGGTCGATTGGGTTCAGATTAAGATGATTCGGAGTTAGCCTAAGTATATATTTTTTTAAACTGAGCCAAGTTATTAAAACTATAAATTGGTCTGGCATAAAATAGAGTTTTTTCTCAGTCAAACATCGAAGGCCACTTTAATCTATCCAGTCTACAATAAGCACGATTGGTATTTTTGAAATAGGTAGATGGCAGTCTTGAGGCATTGATTTTCGTAGTATTTGCTGTAATCTATTGTTAATTTTAGTAAAGCTTGATTTGAATGCTTGGGATTTTTTTTCCAAGAAGAACACAAGAACTTTGCCTGCATAATATACCAAATTATTTTTCTTTAATTCCGAGAGTGTGGGTTTCTGTATTTCACTGCTCCCGTGTTTGGCAGTGAAATTTTACTTTTTAATATCACTTCCGTTTTAAATTTATTTATATTTGCATCAGTTGTAGGTATCTCTTAAAATTAAAAACGAATATCCCTTTTGAAATAAAAAAAATGCACTTTGTAAATTACTTCCTTAACGTGCTGTTTTATCGGCGGACTCATATTGGCTCTCTCATTTTGATCTCGTATCTTTTAACTTAACTGTCCGGACAGTTTACCACGTGCTTCCTTCGCCACGATTGATGGGCAAATGACGCTCTCTGCAACATACCCACTAACAATGGGTTACTAAATTATAAAATTTTGATAAGGCTGCAGAGCGTAAGTTCAATAACAGAACTTTAAAAATGAAAAAGGTAGTTATTTACCGTGCATTGTATTACTTTTAAGTCGAAAGATCATAAATTTACGAGCATTATCTGCAGTTTGGAGTAAAATATGTTGGTTTAACACTCCAAGTTTATTATTTTCATAGTGATTTAAAAGCTACATCACTATGAAAATAACCGATCATCACAATCTCAGAATACTATTCTGAGTTCGTTACTACTGCTACTGTCGAAATGCATATAACAGTTATTTACGTGGAGCGTTTTTAACTGAGAATATGTAGCGAACCCCATGTTGAGAAGGATCGGTAAAAAAGTTAGCCTTGCAAGTACAAACTATCGGGTGCGATAACTCCCACTTGGATCAATTAAGGAAACGACCTTTTTTCAAATTCATTCATGGGTGTATTTCCCTAATGGGAGGCTCGGACCGAGGCTAGCAAATTAACGGTATGGATGTGAACAAATTGACATACTTGTAGCTTTTAAAGAAGTAAAATCGTTGTATCGTAAAATTAGTGTAACTTACATGGGTTTCAAGATATTTGGAAAGCATACTTATACTTAAACTTTATAGAACTTTCCGTAGTCACTCTTTGTCTTCGTGTCTCCGTGTCTTTCACAAAGAAACCATAGACCCTAATAAAATGTATGATATTTTTTTAATTTTAAGTTAACCTTTTACTGGTTCACTACAAGGCGAAGGTCTTCTCTTAGACTGGGAAAGATTTATGCCCTAGTCCACCACGCTGTCCAAGTGCGAATTGGTAGATTTCACACGCCTTTGCGAACATTTTAGAAAACTCTGGGTTCCACATGATGTGTTCCATCACTGATAAAGCATTTGATATTTAATTGTTTTAAACGCAGATAACTTCGAAAAGATAAAGGCGATTGCCGAGGATCTAACCTGATAGTGATAGCCTACTTTTAGCATTTCTTTTTTCTATATTTATATCTATTATTCATAAAAATATGTGAAAGTTGAGACGTAACGTACATCAGTGTACTTAATCATTTCGCAGGTGGGTCTTTGTTGGGCATATCACATAAAATAACGTCCCCCACCAAACGACATATAAGTCTTTTAAACCAACAAATTTCGAACTACACATTATTTAATTTAAACATCTATAATCTGAAAACTAATCCGTCTTTTTTACGGTATCCAAGGGGTGAATATTAAAATTGTAACTAAGTAGGGGACTCTTTGGCAACGGGGCAATATTCGAATAATTGGATCGACACGACCGGGCAAATTAGCTGGTGAAATATGCATAACGTTACGGTTTGTTCCACAACGACCTATTATTGCAAGTTTTATTTATTCCAATTATCTTGACAGAAATGTTATAAAATATATTACAGGAATAAATAGAGACCAACTTACGTTAGTTAGAGAACAACTAACTTCATCTGCGTAGAATATCATTCTCAGTCTGAATAAGGAAAATTTGTAGCAATAGGCAAATATAAATATTTTGAATATATGGTATTACTCAAAATTTCGACTTCCAGGCGTATGCAGTCGGCTAGAAGAAATATCCTTTAATTATTGATCACAAAAAACAACTTTGTTATAATAACAAAATTAGTATTTGGTAATTTTACAACCATGAATCCAAATTATTTGTCTAAAAATATCGAAAAAATATAGATATAGCCGGGTGATAATAGGCAAGTCGAGTATCTCTGTTAAATAACCTCAAAGAATTTGTTGAAGCTACACAAAATGTAGTACCTTTGTCCTTTACCTTGTACCTTGTACCTTCGTTGTACCTTGTAGAACCTTCTTTTTATACAGTATAACAAATATCTTTATACAGTATAATAAATATCATAACAAATAATACAAATTGTATACTGCGAAATAAAGTTCCAGTAATAATTATTATTAACACTACAGTGATTCCAGTTTCGCATTTGGATACACTTATTTTCCTAGTTGCAAGAGTCTGAAAACTCTAACTTTGATTGAAACTGGAAGTGAAATCCTGAATGATTTTAAATGAAACTTTACAATCAATGTTTTATTTTTGTTACGGTTATTGTATAGAACACTTTATTGTAAATGTATTATTTATTAAAAAGATATTAAAATATGTAAATAATATTAAGCATGTTTAAAATAATTACCTTTACCTTTTGTCAAACACACACCTCTATATAAATTATACGATTGAAGAAAAAAAAAGGAACTGATTCCTCAATCTCAAAACTTATGTTCAATAGTTGTTTTTATAGTTTAATATCAATCTAAATACGTCCAAAGCTGGACATAAGTTTTATGTAGGGGTTTGCACATTCGAGTCAAGACAAAATCGACAGGCTTGTTTTGTTGAGACATTCCTACGGCCGCTTGCAAACTCCATGTTCAACTGCTAGACAGCTACACACATATACATAATAATACAATCATTATTGATCCAAAATAAAATGAACTTTTTACAAACTCTATTATAAATGGGTTTCATGGTGCACGGTAAAATAAGAAGCCAACAGGAGTGATTTGGCACTCGTATTAGTGAGACCTGCATCACGACTGCCGTAGTGTTTCTTAACATTTTGCCAAACACGACTAGATAATGTTGTGTAGTTTACTATTTCTTATACCTACCTTACATACCACCAGATCTGATCTAATTAAGAATCTGTATATTCTATCAGATCCGTGTTATTACATTCCCATCAAAGTTACGTCGTTATTACGTCAAATTCCAGGCTCGATAGTATAATATAAAGTACTTGTAAAACTTATTATACATTTGAAACCGGACAGGTCCGTAAGACTTACACGGACAAAACGAGTTAAATAAAACGTGTAAATAGTTCGCACGAACTGCTCTGTACAGTCCAGTCATGAGTCACTATATAAGTATCCACAAGTCAAACAATATCGGGGCGCACGGGAGCCGGTGAAATTGAGCCAGAATCATTTATAAATGGGGGTAAACGGGGAGGGAATAGGAGAAGGCGAGCTGCATTTTGCATGAGCTGTGTTGGCTGCCCGATCTGGTTTTCCATGCGCGTCGTCTCGCTTTACGCATGTCCAAAATATGTCTTAGTCCAGTGTTTAATGTTTTAACTGTATTGTAATTGTGTAGGCTCATTGTGTAGTATTTTTTTTTACATGAAGACAGTTCTTCTTTTTACTAGGCGTAAACCCGTGACATTCAAAGTTAAGAAAATACCGAAGTATATTTTGATTAAATTTCAAGGATTAGAATCGTAAATTAATTAATTTATGATTGATTGAATAAATCAAAGTAAGATCGTTTTTGTAAAGATTTTTTGAGGTTTCATAATGCCCATTCACTCATAATAAAATTGCCAAATTATTATAAATGTATGTTTTCTCATTTTAAATTAACTTGCCTATTTGAGCAATGGAAGATTTCAATTCTATGACTTCAACCAATTGCTTTAATTAAATTCCTTCAATATTGGTAATGATTTTGATTTCTTGTAATTATTTAACCTCGGGCTTCACGCAATAGAGGAAAAAATAGTTTTTTAATAATTAGAATAACGTTTGACCGTGTCACATCATGGTATGTGATAGCCTACTGTGTTAGCCACGGAAAATAATCTATAAGGGTTAATTATTTGATCATTTTGTAACGGAAATGAAATGTAGCACAGTAGGATAATCAAATATGTTTGATTTGATCAGTTTTAAACGTTTCAAGTAGAATTATAATATATTGGATATTATAATTCTACTTCGTAAAGTATTTTGAATACTTGCGTGCTTTGCATACGATATAACTCCTGCTATATTGTTACATCTGCTAACTGCAACTATTACTAACAATATTGCGTCTCTATACAAAATGTACATAAAAACCGAAATTTTGCATCACAAGTTTTAGGAGTACATTATTTACTGTCTCCGAGACATATCTGTTAAACAGAAACACTGCCATTGTTTTTGCTGAAAGATATCAGCTACAGCCAAAATAAAATCAAGTGACTTCTGGCACTTTATTAGGTTACGCGTCGCGTAGTTTACTATGCGCGTTTCGGTATTTTATCTTCAATAGGGTTCAAAACTTAATGTTTTAAAGTAGTGTTACACTGTCAATTTGCCTGTTTTTTTTAAAAAAATCATAATCAACAAAAGAGTAGGTATACATGGTAGTGTGTGTAATGTTATTTCAAGTATTTTTTGCATAATAAAAAAAATACAATTCCTCCTACATGAAACTTCCCACATATATTAACTATAAATTTCGTACTCCTCCGGTTGCACAATTTACTTAAAAGGGATACAAAGTGTTTGCATCACGTATTGATATATAGATGTATAATGAAACAAAAATAGAAATACGTATCACCTCATTCGTGACAATAACAATTACAATGCTAATGGATATCTTAAAGTAGTAAATAAGGTTGTGCCCGACGGGGAATGAAGGTGAATTATTTACATAGGCTCAGGTAGGTACCGTAATCGAGGTGGGAGTAAGGGGGGCAGTCGACTCGGTCTGCATTTTGCATTAGATTTAAATAGTTTACGTCGTTAAGAAAGAAAGTTTTCTCAAACAAGCTTGGAAAGGTGGGCAATATATACGTCTTTTAAGTATTATATCATCACTATCTTTATCCTCAATCTATAATAGTCCCACTGCCGGTCTCAGACTTTGCTCTAACTATTATTCCCTCTCTTAAAGGAAATATTAAATTAAAGCTAAAACCCAACAGTCTGGTCCAATGCGGGTCAGTGGGCTTTTACCCACCCATATTTTAAGCTGCACCAACGTGATGAACACGACCACTCCAGTTACTCTGGTCACTTCATCTTTGTTGTTACACACGAGTGTTACAACAAAGATGAATAACATTAAACTTAAAGACTCCTAGCAGAAAAGATAGCAATTAATTTAGTGACTGACCAAGTATTGCAAGCCGATTAACTATACTTTTATTTTGGTTTTGTGAGAGGCTTCGGCCACAGCTAATAACCACTCTATCAACAAGGACGTGCCACCAAGCGATTAATCGTTCTGAAATGATGCCGCGTTGAAACATATTAGTGATATGGGCCATACCCCTAAAAGGTCGGCCCACTACCATCTTAGACCGCATTATCACTATCTTAGTCTAACTTGCAGTGGATAAATAATAGAAAAACTAAGCCTTCATCATGCATCGGAAGTAAAAAAAAGTTTCGAATGTTACTAACAATGGAACGGTAATCTGTCTATCTATACTAATAAAAAAACTTTAACTGTACTTCTTTTAAACCACACAATATTTGAAGTCTGTTGTAAAGAATTAATAATATTACAAGTTAGGCGAGACTCGAGTGGGTCCCCAGGACGATCATTTGCTATTGGCAATATTTACGTGATTGTAGGTTTGAAATAGTGGGCGATTAAAGCTTCAACAGGAAGAAAAGATATATAAATAGCCATTGAAAAAAGTTGCATCGCTATCTTTTATTTTACTTAATATCTTAAGTTTGTATATTTGGAAATACCAGCATGATTGAAAAATCTTTACGTTAGGTATCTGATTTATTAAAGAAGGTTGTAGATTATAGCAGTACGCTACCTCGCGTAATTTGCGTGGGCGAAAACACAGTGCACTGCTAATATATACTTATAATTTGTGCTAATAAAGGTTGAAATCCGACTAACACGAAAGTTTTTTCTGTAACATTTTATTTCAAAAGATACACCTGGTTCACCATCATCTTTGTAAAATATTATTTAAGTGTAATTTCGTGGTAAAAAGAATAACTTGAAATAGGTCTTACCGCTTGGATAATCAATAGCCTGTACAAGAACACAGCTGGACTAAAGGTCTCTCCCAAAGGGAGGGTTTGGCCAAAATCACCACGCTGGGCAGACTTGTTGTTGAACGCACATGGTGGCAAATATAGGACAGTGTTATCCGTTATCTGTCATATTCAAATAGTAGCCTCGTGCGACCCCTGCGGGAAGGGGAGTGGTGACAACTGTATTCTGCTTTGCTGCCCTGAGAATTACCAAAGAAAATTCCTACCAAATGTATGGGTAGTACCGAGCCGTCAGCACAGTCGCCTCTACTGCTATAGTTGCATGTTTGTATGTGTTTATGGGCACGCGTTTATTTTTTTGTGTTTATGTGTATGGCACCGTAGCTCCAAGATATCGCCACTACAAAATGGCGAATTCCATATTTCTTCAACCTCCTCAATAATACTAATGAGAGGGCTTGTCTTTTAGAATAATATACACTTATTTGAAAGTAGGGGTTTTTTAATTTTTAACTTTTATTGATTTATTATTTTTAATTCGGTATTCAGTGCTAACTGAGTTCAATGGTGCTGTTTACTGTGGCAGGAGAAGCTTTCAAGGCAGTGTGTGTAAAATAATAAATAATTAAAGTACAATCACACTGAATTAGAACTAAATACTAAGATGGCTTATTGTATGATATTTAATATTATTATTCATTGTTCTCGTACATTGATTGTTCTTTTACACAAAGATGTATTGAATGAAAAGATAATATAATGATGTAAACAAATTGTTCATTATCTAGTTCTTAGTAGACTAGTGATTAACCAACATGAAACTTTTTCTACCACTTATTTTAGTATTGCTTTATCCAAATCGCGAAGCATCTTGTTTCGGACTGTATGATTATGTATCTGACAAAGTTAACGAATTTAAAAATTCTATAATAGGTGTATTTACTTCAATTAGTGATAAATTTGATTTATTTATGTCTACACTCGTAGAAGATAAAGGTCCAGCGCTCGGACTTATTGGATTCAATTCTAAATGCGTTAAATCCTTCAGTGAGTTTGTGGTTGAAGAAGCAGCAAAAAGTGAAGTGGAGTTCCCTGAATATTACAGCTTGAGATCGGAACCAACGGCACTTATGTCAACACCTCAATTAGCAACGTTGCATGGTAAAAGAGTAGAATCGCATATAGTCGTTACTGATGATGGTTATTTGTTAACAATCCATCGAATAAGAATACCAAAATTAGTAAAAAGGAAAAACAAAAGTAATAAATCGAGTTTTACAATTTTGATGCACCATGGGCTATTAGGCAGTTCTGCCGATTGGATTTTATTAGGACCGAAAAAATCTTTACCGTATATACTATCTAATGCAGGATACGACGTATGGTTGACAAACGCAAGAGGAAACTATTATTCTAGAGGACATACTTCATTGAAGGTTGATTCTTTAGAATATTGGAATTTTTCCTGGGAACAAATGGGTTCCGACGATTTACCTGCCGTTGTCAATTACATAAAAAAGATTAAAAATAGTACAGAACGATTAACCTTTATTGGGCATTCTATGGGAGCAACAGCTTTTCTTGCAATGCTATCCGCGGATCCACGTTATAATGATTACTTTAAAATGGGTATATTATTGGCACCTTTAGTATACATGACTAATATAATGGGACCTATAAGAACTCTTGCAGCAGTAGCCAAAAGTCCTCCACTGGAGTTGGTGAACATTCTAGGCCGAGGGGAATTTCTACCGAGCAGAGTAGTCCCACTTTGGATTGCAAACAAATATTGTAAGGGTCCCGATATATATTGTATTAATCCTTTGATATTTCTCAGTGGTAGTATACCTAAAGAAAATTCATGGAGTAAAAATTTTACCGCGAGGGTATTGTACCACGTGCCTGCAGGGGGTTCAACGAATACAATTCTGCATTATGCTGCAATGGTAAAAGCTGGAACATTTCAAGACTATAATAATGAAGAATTTCCTTTACACCGTATTAGTGTACCAATTGCCATATTCAGTTCCGATAGTGATTGGCTAGCTACAAAAACTGATGTTCGTCTATTATATTTAAAAATTCCTAAGCCTATAAATCACTATGTTATACAAGAAGCAAATTTTTCTCACACTGACTTTGTTTGGCATCCTGAAGGAGACCATTTAGTATTTTCAAAGGTTGTTGAATGTGTGGAAAATGACTTGAATTCTTTTGAACATAAGAATTGAAGCAAAATAGTTGATATTTTTGTTTTGTAACGATCGTAGCATATAAAATCACTGGTTTAGAATCAGAACTTTAGACATTGTGTTTTGTCATACGGTTTAAAGAAATGTAATATATTAAATTGAAATGTAATGAAAAACGTTTCGTTATTTCATTTTTGCGTACGTGTTTTTGATAGATATAATACACAATGTATCCTTCGATTAAATCCAACTCTGAGAGGGGGTAAAAACAGAATAAGTTTACGACAGTAAAATAGAAGACATAGAAAATGGAGTACTAATTCTAATCTATAATCTATCCCAAAAACACACTAACTTTGAGTTTTAAAAATTTACGTCACATGTTGTTTTTTTTTCACTACAAGTCAATCTTTGACTGCAATCATACCTGCTGGTAAGTGATGATGCAATTCTAACATGGTAACAGACTAACTTCGTATTGGTAGTATTATATGGTCTAATTTTGCAGGCAAAATTTCATAAACATTGATTTAGTTATAATCTTGCATGGTTTTATTATTAAAAGTAGACACATAGTAGTAATATTTTTGGATATAAGTAAAGCTAATGTATAATTCTGTATCCAACTTTTACCATGACGTCGTGTATGTTAGGAACGTTTTTATTAGTAATCTCGTCAAATGAGAAAACTTTTAGATAAGTATCTCTATTTCAGCTAAAGTTCAGTTAATTCCATTAAATCCCTGAAGGTAAGCACGAAAATCTAAGAAGACATGTGTTTATAAGTATTGGGTTAATAAATGATCGGAAACTCTTTAAGGGAGAAACTTAAATTTTATTGGTCTTATTAAAATACTATGGCCCCTAAAGTCGAACTCTATTTTCAAGTTAATTATAATCAGTTATAATATTTTTTTATATTATACATTCTCTTCACCTGAAAATTTTTAGATTCTCAATTATTATTTGCGTAATTCCTTTGTATGTATAGTAGGTTTCTATGTGAGTAAGTACCCATATATTTCTATATACCTGCTTTAATGGTAAATTAACTTAAGTGATATTTATTTAAGCTACTGCAAAAACAGCGGTACCTAATATTAATAGTAATCATGATTTTGTTAAATATGCTACTGTGAAAAAGACTGCTTTCAAAAATAGGTAGAAATGCATCAAAACTAACATGGATTATATACATGTATAGCCCGAGTATTTTTTTGTATATGGCTCCCACACAACAGAAAAAGACGCCAGTGCAACTCGGTTATAAAACCCATTTTATCAACAATTTAAATATTTACTTTTGATCCGGCCGGGGAACCAACTAAATACCTTTAACAAATTAGCAATCAAAGTAGGTTTCTCAGGCATCAAAATTTTATTCGATTATTTAATAATATAATATATAATACACCTTTTGCATAAAGCTATTCAGATTATTTTAATTAAAAACAAAAATTAAAACAAACATATTGTATTTTTTTTACAACTTATAAGCGCGTAACAGTTTAATTGTTAGATTGTGTTTTATAAATATTTTGAAATGGTAATATAAACTTCATTATAGCTTCTTTGTATTCTTTCTATTCAATACAAAGAAGCTATGAGAAATATGTTTTACTAACATACGCAAACTGTTTTGATTCATTAGTTTTCTGAGAACTATTGTTCTCAATATATGCAAAAGAAAATGTTAATCTAATTTGATTAGTATGTTCTGAGCTAGGCCAAATTTACATAAAAGTAAAATAAAGGTAACTGACTTCAGGTACACATTGTACCTGAAGTCAGTTACCTTTATTTTACTTTTATGTTAATTCAAAGTATATACAAAAGAAGATAAAGAAATATATTATAGAGGGATTTTGGGAATTGAAAGAATCTCCATTAGAATTAAGTCCATTTGAAAATATGAAAAACATTGATATCCTTCTTTACCAGTCTAGTACCAGTGTTGCTAAAGTAGAAAAAAAGAGAAAACAGATAAAAAAATCATTGTATTGATTTTTTTATGAAGTATTCTATTACATACGCTGAGATTTACGAAAAACGAAGACACAGAATCAGAGTTTAATATGTCTGCATCCGATCTAATAGTTTTTCATAATTATCGTGTAGAAACACGGTCTTCACACTGATATACATGCTATCCGTTCACGGAATTTTGCAAAAACACCTAACACTTTTAGTGGCGAACGTAGAATTGCAATTTTGAACCATGGATTAATGGGAAGCTCCATAGATTGGATTTTGCTGGGTCCAAAAAAAACACTACCTTACCTATTAACAGATGCTGGATATGATGTTTGGCTATCAAATTTTAGAGGAAACAAATATTCTAGAACTCATATGACAAAGTTAACAGATTCAGGGTATTTTTGGAATTTTTTCTGGCACGAAATTGGTTTATTCGATAGCCCGGCAGTAATTGACTACGTAAGGGAGACTACTGGGAAAAGTTCACAAATAAATATAATTACTTATTGCATGAGCAGTTCAGCGTTACTAGTTCTGCTGTCAACTTTACAACGCTACAACGCAATATTAAAATCGGCCACACTTCTAGCGCCTCTTGTGTATATGGATAATACATCGGATCCTCTTCAATATTTAGCAGAGTTGTACAAGCAAACATAACTCATGGATACTAAATAAAAGAGAATTTTAACTTTTTAGAGGAGTTTTTTTAAAACACTAATATAGTACGGTTACCAAAGAAAATGATAACAAAATACAACATCAGGAGGATCAACACAAACTATTATTCATTATTTACTACTAATTTACTAATTTAGTGGACAGTTTCAACTGCTTGATTGGGGTAAAATGAACAACTATGTGAAAAATGGTAACACGTCACCGCCACATTACGAACTCTGGAATGTAAACGTTCCTTTACTTTTGTTTAATTCAATCAGTGATTCGATATCAACGTTTGCGGAATTAACTAAACTCAAATTTCATATTCGTGGCATGCGAAATCATGTAATCAAAGATGATAATTTGACGCACTTCGACTTTTTATGCGCAGAAAAAGCAACTTAATTAGTTTATTTACCTTTAATAAACGAGTTACAAAATTGTTAATGCTTAAATATGACATTATTTTATATTTATAAATATTATAGGATGTTTTTTTTTAAATAAATGGACAAGTGCTTGACTGCAATCACACCGTATGGTAATTGATGATGAAGCCTCAGATAGGGCGCGCTTGCCTAGAAGACGCCTATTCACTCTTGACTTGATGGTACCCAGATAATAGGTATCGGGGAAGACGGAAGATGGGAGGAAAGCAAAACGCTTCGTACGTATTGATGGTATTTCAAAAACGTAACGGGACAGATTCTTAGGGTGCCTCACAGTTTGATGCTAGAAAAGAGATGATTAAACCAAATCGAAAAGCTCCTGAGCACACTCTCCGAAATTTATCTTGTAGAATACACCTAGACAGGAAACCTTGCGCCGGAAAGTCGGAGTTAGGGGGAACAGACTCCGTTTGGCGGCAAACTAACACGCTTGGGTTTTAGAAGCATTAAACTGTATCAGATTAGTGTCACCCCATTCCGACACCTCTTAAGGCCAGATTTACGCGTTCCACCAAGGCCTCTCTGAGCACAAGAATTTCGTCTCCACTAGCTCGAGACATATATCTCATCGTCACAGTGCTGTTATCTACTTACCCAAAGATATTTGTTATTGAGTTTTAGCACATTATTTATATGCTGCATATTTATATGGAGTATGATTGAAGTCTTCAATTCTATGAGCGAGAGGATTCGTAATGACTCTCGAAATGCTTGTATACATGCCTCAGCTGCGAGATGGGTCTGTAATTCTTCAACAAGGTATTATCACCTTTTTTGAAGAACAGAACCACCACACTCCTGTGCCATGCCTCTTGCGTTCAAGGACTTTCAGTATCGGTTTTTTACCTGCCTTCAGGAGCTCTGCTGTTATTCCGTCGTCACCCGGCGCCTTGCAGTTCTTAAGTTGCTTAAGAGCCACACTAATCTCGTATAGGCTGACATCAGGTATATCTTCGGTATAGTGTCGAGTTAATATGGCTCTAGGATCCTTGGCCAAATCCTCAACAGGCGTTTTTACTGTGGTGCACAAATGATATTAGATTGGTTTATTTTGTGAACTAATATTGGCTTATCAATATATTTTATTTCATATAAAACAGTGTTTGAGTTTACCTTATATATATATTTTTTTACCTATATTCATATTACTTGTTAACTTGAATTATGGTTAATAAAGGTAGCGAATTCCAATGCATGGAGAAACGATGTTGATTTCCCTTACGAAGGGAAGGTACTTCTGACCTCTAGTTCAATGTGATGCAAACAAAAATAATATCCCAAGCCGTGACAAAAAAAGTTTTTATTAAGCTCAAATAATTTCAAGATAGCGAATTCATGATTCTAGGAATTGATATAATGCATAAAAAAAGTTATAATGCATAATAGTAAAATAAAATAACGTTTAAAATAGTAAATAAGTTTTGGTGATCTAAGTTATAAAATATTGTATTATAAGAGGCAATGAAAGAAAATTTACAAATCAAAGTGTAACAGTTAAGTAGGTAATACGGTCCATAAAGACATATTTACAAGCATTGTCAAGAAAGTTAACACAGATCATAAAAGTGCCAGAATCTTAAAAATCTTTAAACAATCATTACTTCATGTATCTACGTTGAAATTTATCTCTATTACATGTAAATAAATCAAAATGAATATTAATGTTAAATTTTAACTTTCGTGTAGACGGTAAAAAATCTAAACTAAAATGCATGAGGACACACCTTGGGTTAACAGTAGAAAACTAAGTAAAGGGCACAACAGCTTAGGCGCTTGAGACACATCCGTGCATGCATGTTTTGTGTATACCGGACACGGTGTTGATTTCCCAAGTGACCGATTCGCCCCCCCAGCCCGTTAGCGCGACATGGCGTCATGTGCAAAACGTAACATGTCTCTGAATGAAACTGTATTTTTAGAAATTTTAATTAAACAATGAATTAATAAGAAACAACTTTTTTGTGTAACCTCTATAAATACCTAATACTTTATGCGTGTCACTACATACTCGTAAATAAGAAGTAACGTTGCTCATATTTGAGTAATATTCTGGAGATATAATAATGTGTTATTTTGGGCGAATAAGATTGTAAATTAATTTTTTACTTATATTTATTTGTACATAAAATAAAAATATAAATTTTAAGTAGACATTTTACTTAATATAAGTATATTATTAGCGTTGGCAAAACCCTACAAAGCACCTTCTTTATGCGGTATTTTTTTTCAGATATTAAATAATAACTATCCGCTTTTACTGTAGTATTAAATCGACTAAAAGTGTTTGTTATTACTCTCACAAAAATGGAGCAAAAGTGGATTACACATGAAATGGATACTCACAAACATAGACTGTTATTTTTAGCTATTGATTTAAATGTTACCATCGTGTTTGACCCATACGCATTTAACATACATACGAATGAATTCAGGCAATGTTTCTTGTTTATGTAAACACAATTTTCAGATTAAATGGAATTAAGTTTAATTAGACCTTAAAAGTATATTTTACCCTTTTTTTTAAATTTTAGAATTTCGCCAATAGTAAAAATATCCATTAGAGCTCTAAGGATATTGTCCGATATGATAGTAATTCATTTCACTTTTCTAGCGAAATATTTACCACTTAAATTCTGCCATAACTTAGAAGGTGACTTAGATCAGGTGTGTGTCGTATTACAGAAAAGTAGGTACGAGTACTTAGTGGATTTCTATAACTAAGATATTATATTTTTTTCTACTTACTTACTGTAAAGTAAATGTGACTAGGGAAAAAAAGCAAACTGTGACGTCCAATCATCAGAAGCGTGCGTTAAGGCAACATTACGCTCGCAGTACGCCAACTTGAACGCCAGTAAGGACGCAGGTTGGAAGCAGGGTTGTGGCACTCACTTTATAGGTCCCGTAAATCAGACTGAATATCTCATTTGTAAGGTTTATCTAGTCATTATATGACTCTTTTCATAAATCTGACTTCAGAAACCACTGCTAAACATTAAAACGCGTTTGATTGTTGCGAACACCGTTTTCTTCTGTTCATCTTCAAAATTCATAAACAAACTTTATACTTGCATTATGTATTTTGTAGACACAAAAGATTTCTGTTCATCTCGCATATTGCCGGTTGTTCCACAACCGTTACAATTATTTGTTCAAATCTATTGCTTAGTATAATTCATATAAGGGTCTTATAGTTTTATAAGAATTTAAATGATAAAGTTGAACAAAGTTGACATGAACATGGTGGAGAAACTTGTAATGGGATCTTTTTAAATACATTCCATATTAAATTAACAAAATCACGCAATTCGGCCAAGAAGCTGGGAATCGAAATTGTGAGAAGTTCATAATATAGAGCAAAACGCAGCCCTCTTTTTTTAAAACTGAAAATGGAGATTGTTACAAACAGTTTGTGTTTCACTTACAAAAAATCAAAATACGTTACGTAATACATAACCAATGCAACTGTGGTTGTGTGTTCCCGCATTCCTACACACCACCTAAACAGGAGGATAAAGAACTAGACCAAGTGACGACTGTGCACTAAAATAGCCTCGGCCTAAGAGTTTACGAATAAGAAGAAGAACACGTTACTGGTATAAATCATGCCATTGAGGATGCATTCTCGGACCGCCTAATGTGGTTCGTAATAGAAAAAATATATATAAGTCGGTGCTATACAAAAATAACTATACTCCGGGAATCCATCAACGTCTGTTTTGGTTTTTTAAAGTGATTTTTTTAATTTTTCCGGGCTGAAAAGTATGCTACTGTCTCAAGCATGTTAGCTACCTCCATGTCGAGATTTGTTTTGAAGTTAAACCAAACAATTTTATTTTTAATCACGTGGGAATAAATTATAGAATTTATTCCCATGGTTCTATGGCATAAAAAGTATCGTTTTGCTTTCACAAACAAAACAGACATGCGTTCGCATTATATTAGTATTGATACCGGCCGCTGGCATTGTAATACTATGTGACATCACAGCCCGCTGACATCCATGTCTATTGTCTGCGAAGAACAATATCACAATATATAAATACTTTGCTATTTCCCGTACACATATATTCCACCGCTATAACTGAAAATAGAATACCGCCACCGCTATCTCTTTTATTAAAAGTCTAACGTTTTTCATTACAACATGCCCATTTTCAGACACATTTGTAACATGAATACATATTATATTTTGCATTGTGGTTCATTTATATGAATATCAATAATCATGACTATATTGTTGAAAAGGGGAAATATTATAGACTTTATTTGCTTGAATATGTGTACATAATCTATCTTTAGTCGCCTTCGTTATTCCTATTACTATTAGGCTTACTAAGTATTAAACATGTACCGTATAAATATGTGATATAAATATACGGTAATCCGCTAGCTCCGCTCACCGTGGCACCTGTCTACCGTATCTCCCTCAGCTTCCCTACGCGGAGGGTCGCTAAAGCCCTACATTACCGCATCAAATAATAACACTCAGTGCAAAGAGCCCCGATACGGTCGATACAGCGAGGGTTATTGATAAACAAGAGAAATGTAACATCATAACGTGTACGCGAATGATTTAAAATAAAAAGAGAGAATGTAATTTTACAAAGGCAAGAAGCATTTCATTGGTTTATGTTGTTACTAACTAAGTAAGTAATCCTAGTTCTAGTCGTGCGTGTATTTACCCTAAGGCCGAGAGGTCTATGGTCGGCGGGAGCAGCAAAAGTTAGAGTAAATGTACTTTTATCCTGAAATAATGCATAGTAGGGATAGAGTTAAAGCATGATTCTGTTATAAACTCTCCACGCATAAACGCTTTTAGATTTATAACTTTAGTGGAGGAATATGGATATTGAATAAATGGTGTCTCAGTTTCTTTCTTTATAGGTGTGCCTTCTTCATTCAAATTAACAAAATATTTTATAATATATTTTTTTTAAATACGCCACTCTTATATTGCCGGCGCCGCCATATTGGTCTCGACCGCACTGACGAGCGCTTGTCACTTTATCCCTACTCCGCGGCCGACCATCACGCGATATGCAACACAGACGAAAAATTTTGAGACGATGTAATAAAAGTTTCACTTTAAAAAGTATTTTTATTCGTTAGTAGCTTAAAAACGTAAAATCTTAAAAACTTATTTTAATACCTTCTTACGTTTGAATAAAGTCCTTATGAATTGAGAATAAAGAAATAAATCTTCCAGTACTTTCGTACCGTACTTATATTTATTTTGCGAACAGAAAATAAATCCTTTTCAATTCACTCACTTAATTCCATACACATGAGTATTAGTTGGTTACACGGTAAGCGGGTACACGTGTGGCATCATTCAAACGTTTCACACGGCGAAGATGCAGCATATTTCTTTTCAAAAACACTTCTAAAATCATAAATTTTAAGATGTAGTGCAATCCGCTTAGAGTGTAATGGTTCGTACAAAATCTACAAGGTGATTTAAGGGAAATTATTGCAATGCAATTTTGTTCAAAGCGCTAGGCGCACATCTCCGTGAGCAATGGCGTGAAATTCAATGCGTAAAAGCAGTAGGCATAATGAACTGAGATATTAAAAATGAAAAATGATTTGAAATACATATAAGCGCCATCTTGTTAAAACAGGTCACACTTTTAAGTCTTTTAAGACTCAATCGTATTGCGTGCGAGTCTGGTCGAGAACATTATATTTATTTTTTATTAGTTTATTTTATTATCTTGTTTTCTTGCAAAATGTTTTTTATATTCGTCATTCATAACATAATCTTATGTCGAAAATGATCAACAAATTTACAGATTATTTCCAACCGTCACTACCAGGCCTAGTATATTATATTAATTATTTTAGAATAAAGACAATCTTATATACCTATATAGATAATTATAATAACAAAGACCTTGCTTATTACAGCAGGTATTTTTTTTAAACGTATTGGCTTGCACTACATAGATGCTTAAAATCACTATCTACCATTAAGTTCGGTATAGAAGTTGTTCTAAATAATGCCGTACAGAGCCCATGGAATAATCTGATAACTACAACTAAAGAATATAAAATGTTTAAAAACTCAATTTCATTTTTCAGTGTTCACGCATCCTGTATAAAAAACTGAACAATATGCTTTATATATACTAAATAAAGTAAGTGCCAAAATTGAAGATACATTACAAATTAGATAAATGAATCAAATGAATACAGTTGCTTTTATTCAAACATATCAAAAAACTCTATTTTTATACCTACACAAAGAATACACGCAAATTTAAAATCTTAAGTCAACGTTACTAAATAGATAAAATAGATAGGTACATTATAAAGTTCTCAAGTACAAAGGGGATGTAGTGTGAAAATTAGGTCACACCATACTCTATTATCAGTCATCCACCCACAGTGTAAGGTGATATCGTGCTATAGGTAGTAAGTATATATGGGTAGGGAGCACTTAAGAAAGTTTCACGTGTACAAAATTTTCTGTGACTCGTTGCGCTCAAAACATCTGAGATATGATAATATAAGAAAACAAATATATATCTTTATATATATATTTCTTGTGTGCGTGTGTATGTCACTGAACTCCTACGGCTGGACTTATTTGAATGAATTTTTTGGTATGCGTTTGGGTGGCACCCTGGATGGTTAAGATTCACAAATCAGGCCGACAGATGGCGCTGAGGTCCGCAAGTTATGAATAAAATTTTAAATGTATAATGGAAAGTGAGCATTCTACAGTAGAGACCTTAATATTTAGTCTACCGACTTTCAAATATTTCCAGGAGTTTGATTAATGGTTAGGTAAATGTTTTATAGGCCATGATAAGCCTATGAAACATTTTCGTTTTCCCAGATTAAAAAGGTACGAGTAAGTATCCTATATCCAAAACTAAACCAAGATTTAAAAAAAAATCAAATTCAAAATTCATTTGTTTCAGGTAGGCCTAATTAATAAGCACTTTTCAAACGTCAAGTCAGTCTGTTTGTAGTGACTCTACCGGTAGTACCGGTTCGGAAGGCAGATTCCTCTGAGAAGAGCCGGCAAGAAACTTGCTCTTTTCCAACATCATTTTAAAGTTTAACAATCTTTAGAATTTTTCTGTTTTGTGAGAGATGAGAGCGGAGTGTACTGCTTCCAAGCAGCCTTGTCGTTAAGTAATTCATAAATGGTGTAGTAACCACGATTTGTTAAATGTGTTTTAATATACTATTTAAACTTAGGTGAAGGTAGATCTAATATTACCTTCGGTATCATGTCATAAAAGCACATACCCATCCCCACAAATTTGGTTTGGTTTGGTTGGTTTAAATATTCATTGTAAAACCAGGTTAACAAAAAAAAAAAAACGATAATATACATATGCACAAAGGCGGTCTTATCGCTTGAAGCGATCTCCTCCAGACAACCTTTGGTTGAAAAAACATATTAGAGAAAACGGGATAGTGCAATACTTAAATTGTGCTAATTATAAACATTACATACTAATACTACATATATATAGTAAAAACATATATATTTATATATCTATATATATATAATGAAAATGGTCTTCGTTTGAGGCTCAATCACGCCTAAGCCTCTGATCGTATCGACATGAAACTACCACCATTCGATGCGAAATTTTTCCTAGATGGTTTATGGCTATCTATTTTTTGAATTCCAACATTCCTTCATTTTTTTATTGCTGTTTTACTTTTATGAACATTTATCCCGCTAATAAAAACAAAAGATAAGCATTTTCTCTTGATTCTTTTGTTTTCATGGATTTCAACAGAGTGTATTAAACGGATTATGGTTTTTTACATTCAGCTAAGAATCTACTCACGGTAGTGGAGAACGGCTGAACCAATTGGGCTTTTTTTTATCTTCAGAATTGTCAGGAGAAAGTTTTGTATGTAAGAAAATTTTATAAAAGCCCGATAAAAAGTTAAAAATTTCGATGATAATCGAAGAATTCCCATCTATATAGTCACTCACCACGAAATCTCGGGAACCATAAGACTTAGAAACGTGAAACTTGGTAGGAATATTACTTTTGCTATGTAGAGGTCAGCTATGAATAGATTTTAAGAAATTCATTCCCCAAAGAGGATTGCGGGGGCGTTAACAATGAATAATTCCCGTTTTTAAACTATAGCTCCTATAGACTTCAAATTTGGTAGGAATCTTCTGTAAGAGGTGTAGAAATAGGCTATGAACGAATTTTACGATAGCCCACCCCACAGGGGGTTGCGAGGGTGGGTATTAACAATTAATATTTTTAATTTTCCAGCTAAAGCTGCTACAAGCTCCAAATTTTGTAGGAATTTTCTATAAGTGATGTAAAAATGATTTATGAACAAATTTTACGATATCCCACCCCAAAGAAGATTGCGGGGGCGTTAACAATGAAAATTTTCAATTTCCAAGCGATAGCTCCTATAGACTCCAAATTTAGTGAGAGTGTTCTATATGTAATATAAAAATTATCTTCGAGCGGATTTTACAATGAATCACCTCCAATAAGGTTCGCGGGGGTGGGTGTTAACAATAAAAAAATTCAATTTCGAAATATAGCTTCTAAAAATTCTAAATATCTTCTTCTTTCTAAATCTTTTATTATTCACATAAAGAACATCTCAAAATGGATTTCAATAAAGTCTACTTCCGACAGGAATTGCGGGGGTGGGTGTTAAAATCTAAAATTTTTATTTCTAACCTGTAACTTCTACAGACTCCAAATTTGGTGGGGATCTTCGTGTATGTAGGGATATTCGTGTATTTCCTTACAACAATCGTCTTTTTGGCAGCGGAGAAAAAGTCATTGAGAGGTTTCGAAAACTTAACTTTACATGTAGCTATCCAATCAACGGATTAAGAATTTTACATTCATTTTACTTTTGCAGACTACATAACCGACGAATTCTTTTATTGCGGGATCGCGGAAATGTAACAGATTAAAATGAATGCATTTTCCAAGCACATGAGATGTGGAAAAGAAATTTAGTTACTTATTCCAATAGAATTCATAAAAAACATGCACAATTAATTTTCTATAAAAAATTGATGTCACGGAGAAAATTTTAGTTAACAGAAAATTCGTCGCACTTGAACCTAGACAGATTTTAACTTCACATATGAGACTTGCAATGACTTTAACTTAAACTTTCAATGCTCATTTCGAATTTTTTTCTTTATGTCAATTATTATTAATTTTTGGAAGAAAGGCACGGAAATGTTATAATGATTGCACATTGAAAGTTACAATGAATATTAGTGAGAAAAATCACCTGGATGAAAGATACAGGCTAAATCGATGGAATTTGGAATTTGAGTAAGTCTAAACAATATCGATGCTTACAGTTCTATCCGCGGGGCCTATTTAAGTTCATACAAAAATAAAAAAAAAGGAGAATAATAAAAATATGAAAAAAATAAATAAAAATGAAACAAAATGTAATTTATTTCCTTTTTCAATTCGCCTAGCGAAGCGGGCTGGAAACGGCTAGTATGTATATATATATCAATATATAAACTTAAATACATATTACTATTTAAACATACACATAAAATACATAGATATTTTGCTACATACTAGACAGGAAATAGTCTTTTAACCGCGATTTAAAGATGGTTAATGATTTGGACTCTCTTACTCGTATATCCCTTGGCAGCTCATTCCATAAATTAACCACCTTTATCGTAAAAGAATTGCCATACGCCAATGAACGACTAGCAGGAACGTGTAACAAGCTGTCATTTTTAGCTCGCAGATTTAAGTGAACATTAAGCTTAATTTTCATAAAAAGATTAGTTAAGCTAAAAAGAAAAGTTGAGCAGAAGATAGTTAACAAACAATAAACCAGGCACTCGGTCGCATTTACAATATTAGTATGGCTTTGAGCTTGCCATAAGGCATAAAAATACAAAGTGTAAGTATACACTGGCGTAACTAATGCATCACAGCTGCGTTGCCCGCTTTTATTGCGAAACAAAACATTAAATAGTACTACAATTTCTCGGCGTAGGCTGACATACAATAACTGAACAAATATAAAAGGCCACGAGAACTGTTCTGTGATATTAATTGCTGCACGATATACCTATCATAAACGGTGATAGATAACTGGCTATTAATAAATAAATATATAACCCCAAAGTAAGCGTAACTAATGAGGGCTATTAAAGCTGATGAATATTTTTATGAATACATTATACCTAAATACTTTTAATACACAGATAAACATCCAATCACTGAAAAACATTCGTGTTCATCACACAAAAATTTTTCAGTTGTGGGAATTTATCCCACTGTCTTGGACTCAGAAAGTAGGGTCGCTGCCCACCGCGCCAATCGGGTATGTCATCGGCTTTTCTTTCTTGGAGACCGAGTTAAGCCCCGACACGCACTACTGTTTTTTTGTTATGTGCGTTTTAATTGAAGCGATGTAAATATCATTCGCTTTAAACGGTGACGGAAAACATCGTGAGGAACCTGCATGCCTGTGAGTTCTCTATAATGTTCTCAACGGCGTGTGAACTACCAAACCGCTCTTGGCCAGCGTGGTATACTACGGTAACCCCTTCTCGTTCTGAGAGGAGACCCGTGCCCTTTAGTGGGCCGGTAATGATACTTATCAGAGCTGCATCGCTGTCCTAGCAGTTAGCATATACGGCTTCAGATTACGAGATTTTGAGTTTGTGTCCCGTGGATTTCTGACAATTGTTTGCCAACCTTCCTGATGCAGTGGTAAGCGCTGTGGTCTTATAAATGGTTGTTCAGTGTTCAATACCGGATCCGATAATTTGAGAATTTATAATTAATTAATCTGCTTTGGACTGGTACTGGCGGATGGCTTTGTTTGTAGCTAGTTTACACCCTATCGACAGAGAAGTGCCGCGTAGAAACCGATTAGGGTTACGGTTTCATATAATTAATGTATCACTAAAAGGTTTGACTGTCCTACGTGTTGGCGGTCATACATGTTATGACAGTTATTTTCGTAACCTTTCTTAAATTTCTACTACTACTACTTACTAGAAGTACTCATATATATGCATTAGAATCGAAGAAATTACACATTTACATTTTACCTTTTAAATTAAACTTTCATTTTAGTGAAAAAACTGTAACGCTCGGTTTATCTAACCTCGTCTTAGGAATGCGAAAAAACCAAGTCCGCACACTGCTACACTTTCTCTTTTTAAGAGGTTTAAAAAATCCCCAATTTCAAAGCTTACTTTGTTCTGGGATCTCGAAATAAAGTATAGTAGGTACGTCGATAAGGGGATACATGATTATTTTTTTAATTGATGAAAAACGAACAGCCGAAAAAAAAAATTGTTTTACTCTTATAACTCGTATTGAAGGAGGATTACTCCATTTTATACCGTCTGCTAATGATATACTCATTCCTACCCACTTATGTGTTGTTACCCGTGGAAAACTGTTGTTCCAGCTACTTACCGCTCTTTTTATTTCCATTGCGATACGCTCAAATCTGAAACAAATCCCTTAAAAGGGACAAACTCAACATAAATGATTTTAATATTCATGCTTTCTAAAGATTGAAAATCATACTGTTTTTTCGAGTCTACTTAATGACTCAACAAGTGACAGATGGCGAGCTATTTGCGATTATATCACCCTTATACATAATATTTGTACGAGCTACCTACTAATATTTTATTTACACGGTTTACAACACAGTTTTACAACTACTTAAAATTTGAAAACCTCCTTTATCGAATGAAGCCATTGAAATTGTATAACCAGCTGTGCCCGTGGCCTGCGTACATACATAAACATCTCGAATTTGAAACGAATTCTTTAACGCGTCTCCAGTATGCATATATCTCTGTACTAATTAACCTTAAGATTGGTGCAGCGTTAGAGCAAACATAGGTAGCATCAGAGAATTAAGAACATACAGAAGCCGTGTACTCGACTAATATTGAGCATCAAAACCACTCCACTTTAGTAGTGTCTCTCAAACAGGCTGTTAGACACTTCATTCTATTTAGCAGTTCACAGTAATTGTTTGAACTCAAATGTTTTTATCATAAAATAGAGAAAATGCGATAAGTTTATTAATTTTATTTATTTTTATATATTATTTATGTACCATAAATTGTGATTGTGAACATAAGATACATGAAGTGTACAAAGGAAAGCTTATCTCTATAAGAGATCTCTTCCAGCTACCCCAGGATGTGAGTAAGATGATTTAATTGTGGTATAGGTCAAATAAAGGTACAATATACTACGAGTACATAATAACTACTAAGGATAGGTATGCGGTGCATTACATACAATAATGCCTTATTTAGGGTTCTTTATGTTCTTAATTCTGTGTAACATATACTACAGAAAAAATAATAATTTAGATATTGTAGGAACCCTCTATTTTTTCCGAAATATAAGTATACTACCATTTTAGGAATGTGAGCTATCTCTGTGATAACTTTCATTAAGATCGGTGCTACGATTGAGCGGAAAATAAGACTTACTAGATAGTAAGTCTTATTTTCCGCATTAATTACACACCTTCACATTAATAATATTAGCATAAATATATTTAAAGGAGCAATTATTGTCTCTTAACAAATAAGTATACGTGCTTCGAGTATCCCGGAAACACCCTACCGACTGCATCTAGTTTATTTAGATTTAAAGTTCGGTTTTTTAAGTTTATCTAAATAAACGAGTCTCGTTTAAAAATACACGATTTTTCTCAAAACTATCTGTTATAACTATCTTTTATAACGCTATCTCGTAAAGCTCGCGCGTACGAGTGTTGGGATTAAAATTTTATTTAATTAATTTTCCTCCGTAAAAACACGAAAAGCAAATCTCTGTCGATCCGGTGCTTTTCTGTAATACTAGCAGCTAGATCAAGTAAATAAGTAAATGTTCCGAAAACAAGTATAAATTTTCAAGTTAGTAAAACATTAGGCTTGTCTACGGTCGCCCGCCGATTTCCTTTAGAGTGTGAAAGGTGCTACAATACATACGTGCAAAATAACATAATCAATCCCAAATTTATAGTTATGTTATATTTTAGTTAGGCGGGATTAAAAGTACCTATCCTGTATAATATTCCAAATTCATCCAACTTTATTATAACAATTGAAAAAAATACTTTGATTAGTTAATCTAATGCGGCATGACTGTCCGGGTCATCCAAATCTTGAATATCAGATTAAACTAACACTCACTTGTTTTCGTGAAACCTTGTTATAGCCAAGAGTTTAACACTTCAACTGACAGCGACTTTCAAATGTATAAAAACACAACTCAACAAATGCGATGTTCAATCCAATTCTTGTTTATGGCTTTTGACTGTGCCAACAAGGTACTTCGCGAATGTCTTCTAGATGGAGAAGGACGAAGGAGATTAATCGGTGAAACTAATGAAAAGTTCATTTTGAATATGTATGTACCAAGAAAGAAATAGTTGTGATTAGCTTGTTAGTTCTTAACCTCACAGACAACAAATTGCGATGTTTGTGCGTAAGGCGTTAAATCAATAGTTTCATATTACATTCTTTGACTTCCCTGAAATGAGGATAACCTATCTAATGACAGAATCTGAAACAGAAACGTCAACCGCTTATTTAATACAAAAATGTTGCGATGGTTATTGGTGGTTGGTTGGTGGTGTAGTAATTGCACGACTCATGATGCGAAGCATCAGAGAGTTACGATCGAAAAAATTTTTCGCCTCATTTCGTCGGCTATTTTTATTATTATAGTCTTGTTAGTTCACGGAATCAAGATATTTTGCATACTATTGTTGAGATAATTTAATGGAGATTAATTCCATACTTTTAAAAAATTGATTTACTGCAATAGAATTGGAAAAGAACACCAAATTAGGTCAAAAAAATTTCCTGTCCGTCAAGTGTGAAACCCGAAAACACTCTAACTTGTGAAAAAATCCATTATTTGAGTTAAATTTAAAAAAAAAAGTAGGTCACTGAATGCGAATGATTAATTAATTCAGTGTAGTTTAATTGCAATTAATAAAAAACGAAAACTGCAAGACTGTATATCTATATATATCCATGTAAAATTAACATGGATTGTGATATATCTATATCTATAGATATTATGTACATTTTATTCCACCAGGGGCGCTTGTGCAGTACCTTCCTAGTACAGCTGTTTTTTCGGCAACTAATTTTGAACGACTTATGTTTTTTTTTTTTGTTTTTCAATATTTGATAATTAAATGAGCATTATGAGTCGTGCACTTTTGGATTTTCCAAATTTCTATATTTAATGTTACTTTTTTAAGCTCACTGTATGATACTATAATTTTAAAATAATATTGCGATGGTTATTAGGCCCTGATATTCAAATATCGAGCATTATAATTGTATGTTTGATCAATATATTTTTATTGGCACACGTGAATGACATAGCGGATTAAAGGATTAGCCAGCGCCGTTACAAAGAATATTATTTTAATAGTGTGTGACGCAGTTATGCCGTAAAAACAAACAATAGAGAGCATAAAGATTAAGTACGTTTTATTAATTTGACGCTTATGTGTATTACAATATAAAGTATTATTGTGTGGAAATGTTTCGACATTTATTCGGTTGTTTGTTGAATGCTTATTTTGTTTTCGCTCTACGAACCCTTCTGAAGCCCTTCAAGGGAGAGCACGTGCCGTTTTTTTGTAACAATACCTTAGCTGTTCAAGTGTTTGGGCAATTAGTGTTTGTACGAGAATTTGTATTTTTACAATAATCCTGTGATAAAGTGCAGTTATATGAATTGATAAAACAAATAGGCGCAACTATTTAGTTTACCGCACCGGTGCGATATTCCCTTCATAAATTTATTATAGCACTTCGGTTAGTGAGTTTTGGAACTTCACAATTTTATTCCACCGTCACCAACCTTTTCCAGAATAGGGAATGCCATGAACGGTGGCATTCTTATGTGGTCGGCATCCAATCACACCTTTTCATCCACATTCTAAAACGAATAGCTGAGGTAGACTGTGGTCGCAGTGACCGCCATTCTCGGGCGTGTTTCCTGCTACGGGCACTTTCAAGGCAATTGTGTATAAGTTTTAGTAGTGGCATAAAAAAAAGCCGGCCAAGTATGAGTACTTGTAACGACCTTCCTAGCGCAATGATGAGCGCAGTGGTCTTGTAAGAGGAAGGTCTGGTTTGATGCCCAGAAGAGGTAATTTGGAAACTAATAATTTCTGAATTTTGAAAAACTGTAAATCGCGTCTGGTCTGGTGGAAAGCAACAACAACATAATACAAACACCATTTCGTAGTGGACCAAAAAAAAAACCGTTCCGGGGCACGTGTCACATCCTACAATGTGAGGGGGTTAAGGCCGTAGTCCACCACGCTGGCCCAGTGCGGATTGGTGGACTCCACACACCTTTCAGAACATTAACCAGAACTCTTAGGCATGCAGGTTTTCTCACGATGTTTTCCTACACAGAAACAGGTGATATTTTAATAATAGCTTAAAAAGCACATTACTTAGAAAAGTTAGAGGTGCGTGTAGGGATTCAAACACCGCTGCATATAACTGATATTAATCTTGCTGCAGTGAAATTACTATTATTTTCGAGACATAACCTGCTTTTTTATTTAGAGATTAATTTTAAAATATATAATATGTACCGCCGTCCTTGTCGTATAGTTGTCTTTATTCGAAGCGCACTGAAGGAGGAGAGGAGAGGCAAATATAAAGGCAATATTGGATCATAACTCAATTTCTTTCCGTACCTGCGAGTCAATATAGCCATGAATCGTTACACCTGCGCTATTCGTTTTTTCTCGTGTATCGTTGCATAAAATGATTCTTAGTAAGGCTATTGTTGTTAAACTTAATTCCTTGTTTCCGAAAACCGTTTCAAAGGAGTATAATGCCACAGAATAATGTAACAGACTTTTGATTGTAAGTAGGTACTACTTCTAAAGAGGTTCTTAAACTTTGCATATATGTATAATTTTTTTATGTCATCATTAAGTTATTATCACGATTTGCTGCTGCTGCTATTATTAATGCCAACAATAAAACAATATCCTAACTAATATATAAATTCAAAATTGTGTTTATTTGTCCTTTGTGTATGCCCAAACTAACCTAATACTAACTAGTCGACTTGATTTTTGGCATGTTGAAAAGACGAAGTGTAACATATGCTACCTTTGGTCCTGAAAAACATCATATTCTTAATTATTACAGGAAAATTCGTATTTTATACGTAAAATCATAAGAAGAGTATTTGTTCACTCGTGTGTCCTTGCTGAACGACCGGAGAGTAATATAAGCTACTTTAAGTCCTGAGAAAATATAAAATTCCCAAGAGTTGTTTACAGGAATTCAAAACTGTACACACAAAATCGTCTTTCATTCACGTCCTAACAAAACCAACCGACTTGTTTTTTCTGCATAGAGATACTTGAAAGGACGAAGAGTAACATAGCCCACTTTTACTACGTGTAGCTGAGTTACGAAATACTGTTGAAGAGTGAGTGGTATATATCATAAGGAATCACCCTGAAAAAATATTAAACTAAAAGGAACATGTTGATTTTTTCATACAAACTAATTATTTAAAACATATTAGGTGTTTATGACAACCCTATTGAAGATAAACACACAAAGGGGCATAGTTCCTACGCTACGCGACACATACCTAATAATGTTGCAGGAGTCACTTGATTTTACTTTTGCAAAGAAATCGAAATTTCTTTTAGTAAAAACTATGACAATGGTTTACTCGAAAATTATTAGCGCTTCGGTTTCACAGATAGGTCTTAGATACAGTAAATAATGTAATGAACGCTTCACAAGTGCCTGTGATAAGGTTCAAGAAGAATCTATAGTAGTATATTTAAAAAAGGAAGATTTACACAATTTAGTTTTAGGTATAAAAATACTAAATAGTGTACATCTCTCTTTTTTTTAAGTCGGATAAAAAGGCGATATATATACGGCAGCAATTATGTAGAAAAGCGGGTAAAGTAAAGATCATAGAAAAAGAATAAAACAAAAATGTTTCTATGAAAGTGGTAAAATATGATTTAACCTGTTTTAAAATTGAATGTCTACTAAAGTATGTAAGTACACAACTTTATATGCTTAAGTTTTAATAACGGCACCAGATTCAAGAAGCTGTATCATAATTCCACTTCCTACACAACATTTATATATAACACAAGCAAACAGAGCTCTAAGAGTGTGTTTTGCAAGATCTGTATGGTGCTGTATGACAGCGGTAGAACTGTTTGACTGTCTAGTATACAAGTGGAAGCACAAACAGTACACAGTGCATGTTACATGTTTCACAGTACAGATTTGTCTGATTAGAGCTCTTGTTAAACTATCGCGGTTATTCGTACGTGTTTACCTGAATCACAGTGTACCACTATGTTTAATGAATAAGTACTTACTGGTAATACTTCGAGCTTAATACATACATAAAACCCTTACCTATCTCACTTGGTATAACATAATTGCCTCTCGCACATACTCAGGTAGCTTGCGGTACAAAATGCTTTTACAGTAACGTATAGGAATTCAAAATATTTACTCCGATATTGGCAGTTAATAGAATTACTCTTGACCACGGCGGGTGATGGAGCTCCACCGATCTTGCAGACAAATCGTATTAAGCGGGAGCGAAAGATATATGTATATGTAATTTTACATAGGTAATCTTAAATGTAATTTAGCCCAGTGGGTAGGAGCTCGACTTCACTTTCGGGTGCCCGAGTTCGAATCACATCCCGCATCTCTAACTTTTCTAACTTATGTGCGTTTTAAGTAATTAAAATATCACTTGCTACAATGGGAAGGAAAACATTGTGAGGAAACTTGCATGCCAGAGAGTACTCCATAATGTTCTCAAAGGTGTGTGGAGTCTACTTATACCGCACTGAGCCAGCCTAGTGGACTACGGACTTAACCCCTTCTCATTGTGGGAGGAGACCCATGCTCTGTAGTGGGCCGGTAATGGGTTGATATGATGACGATGATTAATCACAAATTTATGGGTTTTAATAAATATCACATTGGTCTCAAACATAGCCAAAATCAAGAGCGAGAGCTGCAGCAAAGATGTTTACAGGGCGTAAGTAAGCTTTTCCAACAGAGTGTTACACATTGGTTCTGTTTGCCGTGGAGACAGTGTGCGTTAAGAACAACATAAGTCTTGCTTGACTGTCCAGCTTGGAAATTACTTTATAAGTTTTATTGTAGCACTGTCAATAAACAATAACGAAATTAAAAAAAAAAGTCCGTGGGAACGTGAAAATTTGTAATCACGGCAAAACGAAAATTTCAATGCAGTCACAGCCAAAACAGCACATAATAAAATGATAGTATGGCTACGGTTTGGTACTTCGATAAATGAACTCTCCTTAAAATACAAAATGTAAAGGCATTCTTATTCGAAAAATCGATACAAAAATTTAGTCACTTAAGCTTTTCTATTACGCATTGGAATTTATTTCGCTGAACGTAATCAGCGGGAAATCATGCAGAAGCAAATCGAACTTGTCAAGTACGGAATTTGTTCAGGAATTTTCCTTATACGTATCGAGTTAAGTTTGACCTAACTCGAACTCCTGTTAAACTCCGATAGCATGTTGTTGCTTTCCGACTTTAAACGAGAAGCAACTATACATTAACATTAGCAGTTCGTGAATATCTAGCATTTACACGCGATGAATCCTAATATATATCCTAAAGTTCGTACAACATGCTTTAATAAAATAAATAATAATAATAAGAATCATTCAGATTAAAATTTAAAAAATATGATTCTTAATCCATTCGTATACCTGTGCAAAGTAAAAGGTATCTTCAAAATTAAAGAATCATGTAATTTTAAAAGTAAAGAAAAAATATTTTCAAATTTGTGGTTTCAATAATATGTAATACCTACGAATAATAACTAAAAATTCGGCATGAGCATAAGCATGGTAATAAAGAGAGTTACCTCGAGCATATATGCACCTTGAAATTATCTGGAACGACGTGCGATATGACAAAGCATTGTTACTATTAAGAAGTGCTATGCAAGTAGTGGCATTGTAGAGTTGAATAGCCAATAGGAAGGTGTGGATTCAACAAAAATTTGATGCAGACACATGTGTATTTCATGCGCCAAACATCATTTAAATAATCCTAATGGGCTTCGCACAGGCCTCACTTTTATAGGATACTTGTATTTACAATACTGTTAGCTAATAAAGCTATGCCAAGATATTAGCCCTGAATTTCCTTACTCATATAACTGTTAAATATGTTATACTAGGGAGCGTTTCACTAATTCAAACGTTTACTTAACACAACAAACAACCAATAACGCAGGCTTAAATTAATTAATTTTAAAAAGATATCTCTGACATAGACAATGGAATGAAAGACTTTTGTTCAAAGACCAAGATTGTGACGTTCAATTTAAAATGTGTAAAACATAAACTTTTAAGAGTTTACCGTTACCGAGTATGCACAATTCTAAATTTATATTTATGCTAACCTAAACAAAATGATCATTAACTTATGATCATTTTGTTTAGTTTGTAAGTGGCGATAAATAATAAGTACTTACAAAGATATACATGGGTAGTAGGTGGGTAGGTTAAAAAAAAAGTACTTAATACAAAACGATAAATAATGTACGATGAGAGCATAAAACGAGCAATGATTGACATGGTGATTATTACAATCGCCGTTTAACCTAGCGCACTGATAGACAGTGCCTATTTGAATTTATTTACATAAAACCTCCAATACATATTATACTACTTTTAAAAAAATGTTTTTAACTCACCATCCGTCCAAACATTACCAAGGAGGATTGAAACGATCTGCCCTTAAATATCCCGAAAACTAAAAAAAAGTCTGCCCTTAAGTATGAGAATAACACATTTACTGACTCCACATAGTGTGGAATCAAAACAAGAAGTTCAAGAAACACAACATGCGCGAAGTATGGTGTGAATTGTACACAAGCACGCAACGCCAGTTGAACATATAGTTTCGTCACCCGAGATTCGCTGCTGGCACTCGTAGTGATTTCAAAGTTCAGAGGGACAAATGCAGTCGAGTGAACGACAACTCGACTGAGTTGTTAATCAAATACTCCTTCCAAGCAACTCTACTTGTAAGCAGGATATTTTCATCAGAACTTTATACAACCTAGGAACGTCTCGAATTTTATTAGTTTTTTAAACTTTCTAGACGATTTTTTTTACTTTTCATATTGATTGAAGAGTGCGATTTTAGAATAATAGGGTTAACTGTACTAAGTGAAGAAGCAGGTTATTGTAATATCGTAGTTAAAACCACAATGCAGTAATTATAATTCATTTCGCCTATCAAATAGCAATCTCAACGCCATTAGCGTTAAGGCAATTACTGGGATATTAGGTGACGCTAGTGTGCGTAAAATTCGACCTGTATACAGATGCGAATCTAATTCAACGATATAATTCATTCCATTAACTTACAGGCAAACATAGACAAGTCAGTTTTCATCATAGTTAAACGTGACAGATTATTATGGCTAGTAAAAACAAGGTCACTTCTTGAATTAATTTTTGACTGTTTGTTACTTGCTAGCTAAAGCTATTTCCAATACTAACATCTCACTACCCCGTATTCTGTTTTTATAGTATCAAAGATTTAAAGACAAAATTATGATTCTATACAATTATAATCTATTCTGTTATGTCGTTCCGTTAAGCAGTCTTTACTGTCTAATCGTGCTTGAACAAGAAAACATACAATAATTAGTACCACATGCCGCGGAGATCATGTTAGTCCGATAGTCCCGGTTATTATTACGTAAATGTCATTTTCTGTCCATTAGAAAAGCTTAGAGGGTTTAAGCTCTAATATTTATCTCTATGAGTAAATATATCCTAAATTATAAATATAGTTTTTAATATTCTAATAATATTATTAATGAATACAGAATAGGCTATTATTATTAGAATAGGCCTGTATTATTTTTGTTGCTTAAAAAAGTTGGTAAATACTTAGAATATCTTTCCCATAAAACATAAAGCATAGTATTTCATTTTAATAAAGGATTTTAAAGAATTTTGTTTGTTAGATAGGCAAGGTTGAAGTCGCGGGCATTAATCTTCGCTAGTCAATGATAAATGTCTCCTTGATCGAGAAGTAGCATTTGGACAACTACGAGGGAAATTCGAGCAATATTAAAAGGGAGTTCGATTCCCGGGAGCGGATGAAAAACTTACTGGTTAGTTTTGGTCAAACTGTTTCGGAACTCTACGTATCAGACCAAAGTCGGTAAACTACTTTACTTCACGTTACTTTAAGCCGTCAGCTTCTATAATTATAACTAACATAATAGTATGTATGAACTTGTAATAAAATCTCTTTTGCTGTACTATTTGTATCTGGCTGGTTTTGATATCATTAAAAGTTTAAATTTCTCTAAATTCAAATAAGGAAAATGTGTGATTTTTATTTGTTTTTCGTACTGTGAAGTTGAGTGAATCTAATGAAGAAATTCGATACATTTTAAAATTTTACTACAAAAAAGGTAAAAAGGCAACGCAAGCCGCGAAAAAAACTTGCGATGTTTATAGTCGACCTAGTGCAGCGTCTGTGAGAGTAGCACAAACTTGGCTTTAACGTTTTCGACCCAAATCCGGAAATGTTGATGTCAATGAAATGAAGATGCACCTCGCTCTGGTCGCCCTATTACGGATAAAATGGATCCCATTTTTGAAAAGGTGGAGCAAAATCGGCATATCAGTATTTACAACGTAGCTGGAAATTAACCATAAAATAGTTTCGGCGTATTTGAAAAAAACTGGGTACACAAAAAAGCTATCTATTTGGGTACCTCACGAGATAACTGAAAGAAACCTAATGAACCGTGTACTCATTTGTGATTCTTTATTACTGCGTAATGAAACCGAACCATTTTTGAAGAAGCTGATAACTGGTGATGAGAAGTGGATCATGTACGACAAGAACGTGCGATAAAGGTCGTGGTCAAAGGCCAAAAAGTCAGGTTTTCGGTCAGGCTTCACAGACTGTGGCAAACCCGGGCTAACTCGCAACAAGGTGATACTTTGTCTATGGTGGGATTGGAAGGGCATTATTCATTATGAGCTGTTACCACCAGACAGGACCATGAATCCTGAACTCTACTGCGAAAAGCACAAAGTTGAGAGAAAGCGGCTGGAATTAATCAAAAGAAGCAGTGTGGTTTTACATCATGATAACGCTAGACCTCACACATCTTTAGCCACTCAGCAAAAATTAAGAGAGTTTGGCTTGGAGGTAATAATGCATCCGCCGCATAGTCCTGATCTTGCACCTTCAGATTTCCACCTGTTTTGGTCTCTTCAGAATTCTGTACGCAGTGTCAGGTTAACATTACGAGACGACTGCCAAAACTACTTGTCGCGGTTTTTTGATCAGAAGCGCCAACATTTCTATAGCAATCGGATTATGTCCCTACTTACAAGATGGCAAAAAGTTATCGAACAAAATGGAACATGCATACTCTAGTTAAAATGTAAATAAACTAATTTAATTTTTTTTTTAGTTTTCTTAAAAAATGCGAAGAAACTTTTTCCCTAATCTAATATTATGCTAATGAATAATCATTTAGGCAAAACAAACCTCATTGGATGGTCTAAAATAGCTAACAAAGAGGATTTAGAAGACTTGCATATCTTACATTTTTCTTTAAAACCGTCAAAACCGTGGTTTTTATTCAGAAAAGTATTTCTTTATTTTAATAAGCATTCTCATTTATTCTCTTTCACTAGTATATGAGTAATGTGTTTTATAACACCAAAATAATATGAGCCGGAAATAAATATATTATTATTTTAATTAGCCGAAATAAACAATCTATCAGTCCTTCAACAGAGGTCTTAGGTCTTAGATTTTTATATGCTGAGGATGACGATGATGATGATGAATATTCATAACAAAGGCAAAACATTTAAAATATGCCCAATAAAAAAATATAAATGCAATAAGTACAAACAAGTAAGAAGAAATGCAATTAGCAACTTTTAGAAGTGTATTTTATTGGATTCAGACCAGAGTTGCAAGAACAAGCAATCTTAAGAAAGCCCGAACTTTATTTTCCCACACCTATCAGTTACAGTTCTACAAAATATTACAACAGTTGTTTATTGAAACTTCATTAATTGAAATTTATTCAACAACACAGTTTATTCGATATTTATTAAAAACTGTTTCAGTTGCTTGATTAATTTGTATATCGGCCGTCTTGGCTGGAAATCACAAGTCGAAACAAGAATGCAGGAATAAAATACAAAATAGGTATTAAGGTTGCATCTTCAACAGAATATTACATTTTTCTAGGGTATTACATACCTTCGACAAGGTAACATACCTTCGATAACATGATATTGAAATATACCGTACATGATATTGAAATATACTGTATGCTATGTCTCGGAATGCTTGGAACGGAATTCAATGATTAGTTAAATGTAAATATATGAATCCTTACAACATATTGAGTTCGCAAGAATTGAAAAATTTCATTTCACTAGTAGAAAGTTCCATCTAGCAACGACTTTTCTACCTCTGTATTTATAAACTAAGTTGTTTGTGAAAAAATCTTAATATTAGATTTTCAACCATCAAATTCTTATTATCAGAAGTACCATTGCGAAGTATCACGGAACACAATTCGCCTTTTTTCGGAATTTTGTATTTTGAATGTCTTTTCCATTTCCGTAAAGGCATTTTATCTTCAAAAAAAATAATAGTACAAATTGGTTCAAATGGTACATAATTACAGCTCATAGCATTGCAACATTGCAACTAATTGTATAAATATTTAATAATTGCGTACGTAAATATAGTGAGCCAGCTTAATTTGGGATGAAACTTATTCAAATAGTAAATGATAATACCACTCTACTAAACCCATACTTTTGTTGTTTGGTAGCCTATGCCAATAGAAAAATAGCCTAATAGAAAGGCGGCAACTATTAGTCTCATTGTATTATATTGCAGGACTCGAATCTCATCTCTCATAGGTGAAGTGTGATTATGAGCTTATGGCGCATCCACACATGCCGCCGGCTTATGCCGCCGGGTTTGCCGCCGACTTTCAGACCGCCTTGCCGCTGACTTTGCCGCCGGCTTTACCGGCGGCCTGCAGTCGCGGTTGCAATTTACGCAGTAGTGTTGTGACTTTCGTTGAAATTAGTCGTGTACGTAGAATCGAAAGATGTTGGACTATGATATAGTTGCGTGTATCGCAAGTGTAGTGTTGTATGTCATTATTCATAAAAAGAACCGCAAAATCAAACGAAGATATTGGGTCAGACCAAGTCTTCGAAATAGGCCTAATGTGTCCCCGATACTTGAAGATTTTAGAAGGGACGACATAAACCGAAGAAATATTCGTTCGAAATTTAACACTTTTCTAAGGATCTCTAGTGAAGAATTTGAAATATTACTGAATTTAACTGGACCCATGATATCAAAAACTGACACCCGCTGGAGAAATGCTGTGTCAGCTTCCGATCGACTAGCAATTACTTTGAGATACCTGGCTACAGGAGACTCTTATTTTTCACTCGGTACACTGTTTAAAGTGTCTCCACAAGTTATTTCTTTAATAATTCTAGATGTTTGTCAAACTTTGGTGTCTACATTATCCAATTATTTAAGGGTAAGTACAAAATATCCGTAACACATTAGGTAGTTAGAAACTGAACACCTACATTAGAAAACAAAACAGACCACATACATTCACACAGTTACGGCATGTACAAGACACAATTATAATATTTGATTTTATACTGTAGGGGAGAGTGCAATGGGTAACAGTGAATCAACTTTTTTGTAGAGCTAAATATTGCCACAATTTAACACTTTTAGAATGTGTTTTTATAATAAAGCCTGAGCAAAATCAATAAGGTACACACTGCCATAGCAATCTTAGGGCTACCTTTCTCAGGTTTATAGATATGACTATTTTTTTAAAGAAAGGATTTCCCTTTCTTTAAAAAAAATAGTCATATCTGATGACGCCATGTGACTTTTGATTCATATTAAATACTTTTTACAAACTGCAGCATTACATTTTTAAAACTTCAAAATATTTTGCTTTCATACTTACTTTTCCGTCGCACCCCGGTAGCGAGTCAAGGGCAATACAAAATAGAACGTAAAATGCTATATCGTGTAAATGTGCGCATTATATAGGCCGCGTTCGATCCACTGTACCCCTTGATCCACCGTTACCCACTCTCCCCTACCTGGAACTTCACACACATTTTACATACATATAACTAGAACTAAACACACAAATATCACAAACAATTTTTTTTACAGATGCCGAATACACATGGAGAATGGCTATCAGTGGCTCGAAGTTTCATGCAGAAATGGAATGTACCTAATTGCGTAGGTGCCCTCGATGGGAAACATATACGTATACTATGTCCAACTAATAGCGGTTCTGAGTTTTTTAATTATAAGTCATATTTCAGTATTGTTTTGCTAGCTTTAATCGATGCCAATTATAACTTTTTATACGTAGACATTGGATGTCAGGGCAGAATATCTGATGGTGGAGTTCTACGAAATTCAACTTTATTTGATATGATACGAGATGGAACTTTAAGTCTGCCACAAGCGATTCCATTACAAGGGAGAAATACACCTGTACCTTTTTATTTCATCGGTGACGATGCTTTCCCCATCTCACAGAATATAATAAAACCGTTTTCTGGATATCATGCAAAAGGATCACCTGAGAGGGTTTTTAATTATAGACTTAGTCGCGGGCGCATGGTTGTAGAAGACGCGTTTGGCATTTTATCTAATAAATTCAGAATTTTGCATTCACGCATTGGTTTACAAAATGAGAAAGCAAAAATTGTCGTGATGGCTTGTGTGCATCTGCATAATTTTATGAAGAGAAATGAAAGAACTACTGATGGAGTTTTGAACGAAATGCAACAAAATATACCGCAGATCGCTCTAAATGTAGAACCAAGTGTAATTAGAAATGAGCTAAAATGTTATTTTCTATCGGAACAAGGTCAGCTTCCTTGGCAATATCAAATATAATGTTTGAAAGAAATAAAATATGATTATTCAAATAATTGTTTTATTTAGGAATCAGAAACATGTATCAATAATTTTAAGCTTTTATTAAAATAAAATAATTTAACCGAAAATATAAACATTTATTTTAGTTTTAAGTAAAGGCATTGCGTTTTTCGTCATTTTAATATGTAACCTTATTTTAATCTATTACACTATTTTCGGTTAAATTATTTGGTTAAATTATTTTCCAAGACTTGTAACAGACTGTCACTTGTATTGACATCTGGGCTATTTTGCATTTCATAGTCTGATTGAACAGAGTAAGAGCGCGAAGTTGAGGGCGACGGTGACATTGCTAACGTTGTAGGTTGGCCGGTGAAGTATCCTGGACGAACATTTTGATAACGAAGAGGCTGAGTAGTATTACTAGTATCAAAATTCATCGAACCCATTCTCATTTCTGCTTCATAGATAATATTCTGGATTTGATGTTGTACTGTACACATCGTGTAATGATCCATCTTCCTCAACTTGCTACTTATATAGTCTGCAAATATAGCAGCATCATCGCGTTGCCTTGCATTAGACGTGATCTCCCTCAGTAATTGCAAAGCTTCATCAACTTCAGGTTCTCTCTCTATATTTCGCTTTCGTGAAGTCCTTGTCGAAGGTAGCGTAGTCTGGGGAGTGATATTATCTTGAGAAGACTGAAAATAAAAAGGAAATCTTATAAATAATTGCAAACAAGCTTCAATACTATATTTTGAATATATCCTATCAGTATGTAAATATTAAATAAAAACCAAGCTTATAAACATAACATGTATGTATAGTGTATACAAATAATTATGTAAGTTTAAGCTACATTTACTCAGTAAATAATTGATATTATTTCTTTATATATTTTTTTTCATCTTACATATCATACTTCATACTTCATACTAATATATACTAATATTATAAATGCGAAAGTGTGTTTGTTGGTTTGTCCTTGAATCACGCCGCAACAGAGCTACGGATCGACATGATTTTTTGCATGGGGATAGTTAAGGTCCTGGAGAGTGACATAGGCTACTTTTTATCCCGGAAAATCAAAGAGTTCCCAAGGGATTTTAAAAACTTAATCCACGCGAACGAAGTCGCGGGCATCAGCTAGTTGGCCATATATCACGTCCTCAAGTATTGCAAATGTCTCACCAGTAACCCTGTACACTCTTCACGAGCGCTTATTCCCGAATACTTCGCTTTCGGTAAGTGTTATGCCGACTACATAAGGTCAAAAACGAGAGTATGCTCGCCCGCGCTCCGTGGTATTATGTATTGTTACCGGGTTGTAGGTAGTAGGTATCTAAAATATTAATACGCGAAGCAAAAACTTTGTACCTACCCCTATTAACGAAAATATTGCATAATGAAATATGTATTTTAAATTTATTATGGTCGACCAACTAGTCTACTTAGGTAATTATAAGAATTTGATGGGTACTTACACTAGGTGTGTGGCTGTTCAGAGTCGGTACCGGTGCATTCTTGTCATTAAGAAATGATAACGCCTTATAAGCAAACCATTTCGGCAATTGAACATCATCCCGTCCAGATCCACTCCTTTTAGATTCTTCAAATTTGCGTTTTTCTCGAAAATAATGGCTAGATAAATTCTTCAGTTTTCTCTCAATTTCTGTTGATGCTATGTTGAACACAGAAGCAATATCCCTAACAGCATCGTTTCTTTTGTTGCGATTCTTGAAATCCATATGCCTTGGGTTCCACAATAGTTCATTTTCTTGATACTTTTCTATTAATAAAAGTACAGCACTATCATCCCAGTTAAATTCTGTCATTTTGTTATTTAAATGAATACGACAACACTACCACTCCGTATCGAAGCCGCAAGCAAACTGCCGCCGGCACCAAAAGCCGCGCGTGCCGCAGGTAAAAGATGCATGAGCCGGCGGCATGGCCGGCGGCCCGGCCGCCGGCCATGCCGCCGGCCGTGCCGCCGGGCATGTGTGGATGCGCCATTAGACACCTCGCGCTCTTCCAAAGCGGTTTCGCGGGATTTAATTTGAAAAACAATTTAATGATAAAAACCCCGCACGTCCCCGAACCTCAAAGAGCAAGTCTTCGCGATTCGCAGGTAGGTAATGCCAATTTACAAACACCGAACGGGTACCAATTTATGACTCGTAATAATTGCTAAGTTGCCAATGATTTCTAGTAAGAATAATTGAAAAGCACTTTATTTAATTTCCATTACTTACTTGTGTGAGAACAACAGTGATATTTTTATATCGCATTGCTTTATTAGACTCAGGTAAATGTTAAGCCACTAGGCCGATTTTCTTTTGCTTCAGTTGCAGTTTTTTGAGTGTATGAAGGAGCGTGGAGTATAGAAATTCCTGCAAGATTCTTTAGCTGGGGCAAAATCATTGACGATATCACCTTTAGTAGGTACAGTAGTTCAAGCAAGTATTCTACTTTAGCCAAGGATGTTAATTATTCAGTGTAATAAAACTGAAAAACAAAATGAATTCTACAAAATCATAGTAGATAATTTCGTAATAATAAAACGACTCGCTTGGTAAGTTAAACTAAATGTTGCTGTATTTAATCAAGCGCCATGCGTAAAATTAAATGATTGGCGAAATGTTTTGAAATGATTTCCTGTATATATCAATTAGCCATTTGCATCAACCACTATAATCACGCATGGGAAAATTTTGTAATGAAAAGAGAAATGTAGCTCATACGCGTACACCCACGTACCTCCCTCCGCCAGTCACTTTACAGCCACCTTTAATCAGGATTAATTAATTGGATATTTTAACAGTTATTTGCTCGAGATGCTGTGCTAATAGTTATAGACATAGGATTGTTGTCGGACTAAGAACAATTAATAGTACATTCAATTAAGAACCTACAGAATCCTCATTCACCCATTATTGTATGCAGTGCATTGTGTCCCAAAAACAGTGAAAACGCCCCGCGCACGTCTCTCTTTAAATCCGCGGAATGTCGCTAGCTCACAAACTTTTTCCTATTTCCACATTTTATGGTGAACGCTTAGAATATTAGAGGTAAAATATTTGCTGCCATCTGCTAAATGGTATGACGTGACTAACGGTCTGTTCGAGAAACCATTCTAATGTGGAGTGGTTTTTGATGCTTCAATATTAGTCGTGTAAACGGTTTCCAATAAATAATAATAGTCTAAAGTTTTCTCAGATACGCACAGACAAATTGTCGAAAATGATATCAAGTCATGTTTCTGCCGTTGCTGTTTTTATTGGTAATAAAGTAATTTAATTGTTGTAATTTACATGTTGGTATTTCTAGGTTGAAAAACTGCAACTTATAACACGAAGTCTGTTAGTTATAGCGTCCTAATAATTTTATTGTGTTCCTTAAATATATCCTTGCTTAACATGAAAATATCACGGATACCTAGAAATCTTGTAAGAATGAAATAAAATCCGTGTTTTCTACCTAGAAATATGCAATATTTTTTAGTAGAGCAAGCAATCAAAGCCTTGAGTGCAGCCAGTTAAAATTATATAGTATATAATACAGATTATGAAGTAAATGGAAATCAGTTCAACAGAATGATTAAATTCATTAATAATTGAGCCGAACAGTTTCATATTTCTCGTCAAACAATAGGTTAATTACTTTTATGATGTTATATCGAAGAAAATTGTCTTAAGTTCTATTGAAAGAGATTACGATTTCATTGTTTTATTAAATACTATTGAAAATCCAATATTAAAATACTAGAGAAACCTATGAAATTGTTTCAATTTATTGAGAAAACATTTCTGTTGTTGAAACCAATTACGAATAGATTACCAGTTAGTACTTGTGGGTCGTCAAAATTATGGTAGACGTATTTCTCCCATATTGTTGCGGTCCTGTATTTAGATAAGTTAACTCTAATTTGATTATTGCCTTCCAAAAAAAAAAAATACAACTATTTAGCTAAATGTTAGCTATTACGACTTACAAACAACGTCAGGTAAATTACGTATCTCACAACTGGCTTGCGACAGGCGGAAATGTCGCGACTTTTGCTGTCAACCGTCACTTTTGGATACGATAAAAATACAAAATGACCTTCAACAGCAAAGATCGCAGGGTTTACGCCTGTCGCAAGTCTGTCATGACATACATAAGTACCTGCGGATAGACTGAATCGGCTTAATAATGGTTTTTTGCCAGTTGTGTTGCTTAAGTGATGCTTATTCAAATGTAGATGAAAGCGGTCATAAGACATAATTATTAAAACTAAAAAATTAAAAATAAAATAAAATGTAAATGTTATCGTATCTTAGGAACTGTGCCTCGCTGCGGTGGTTTCGAGGACGTTTTAGATTTTATTTAGTTTTAAATAGTTTATTTTAGGTTATATTTATAAAACTTATAAAAATAAAATTATACTATTAGTTTATTACAAATGAAATAATGAATACTTGTATAAGTTTTTATACAGGCATTCAATTCGTAAGTAGGTATATGAGAGTTCCGGACATTTTGTATACAAATAGAGTAGTTATGATATATCTTTTCTTGTTTTAAAATGCACCAAAAAATTTTATTGATAAATACTCCAGTAGTTATGACGACAAACCAGGTTCTCTACTCGCCAACATAAACCATAAACATATAGTTTAGCATAAAGTTGCATAGGGTTTGACTAGGTTATAAATAGATTAGGCACTGAATCTATATCTATGTATCTTAATCCTACTTTACGACAATTAAGATAGAAGTTTTAGTGCCTAAGCATATTCGATTTAGATTGTTCCAAAAAAAATGTTTTTTTAATTTATAGGCAAGTAATAGGAAAACCGCAATTTTCTATTTCAGCAGTAAAAAAAAATTAAGAGTAGCACCAGCATATTCTATAGTAGTTTACTATAAATACAAACTTTCAACGTTGTGATCCAATTTTTTATGTTTAAATATTAATTTCAATTTATTAGTATACTAGCTGTCCCGGCGAACTTCGTAACGCGGTTTTTTTTTTCATGATGTTTAAATTTATTACTTATTATCCTATTACGGTCTAAGAGAAATTCAAGAAATCTAATATCATAAAAATTGGTCCAGCTGTTCTTAGGTTATAAATGGTGTGACTAACACTTTCTTTTATATATATAGATTGCCCCAAATCCGCTTTAAAATGAAAAGTTGGATAATTCCTACTAAAATTGTATAAAATCATAAAGCGTAAATGACTTCGCTTGGACCAATGATCACTTTTTACACTTAAGCGACATAGCCTGATTTCGTCATAATATTTAATGCAAATCGAAAGTGTAAAATTAGTGTCTGAGCTTAATTGTTAAAATACTGACGGTAATAGCTATATCATTTTAGCGGTAATATACGAAAAAAAAATGTGACCAATTATTAATTTGCATTTGAAAAGATTAAAGCTGAAAGATACAAACAAACTTAGAACATATACAAGTTTCTTACAATTGCTTCTGTAATTTTGAAGCATTTTATTTTAATTTCAGCAAAATAGGTTGTTTCAGCAAAGTTTGGTTGTCAAAAAAAATCATTTTCTAGAGACCCGTGCTCCGTAGTGGGCTGGTAATAGGTGAAATTTATTATGAGATACTATTTTTATTGCCTAATAATACTTATACTTACTTATAAATCGAATTAGAAAACATTTCCTTTTCAAATTAAGGAAAATGTACATTTCTATATGTTTTAGGAAAAATATTGAAATTTAAATATTTTATGAATAAAAATATAATCAAGCGAACCCCTCTTGCTCTTTTAGGATACGGTGGTGAAACTTGTAACAACATCTAACTTAACCGTAAGTTTTTTGATAAGTCGGTATTTAAACGATAGGGTGGCGGGGGTGCTTATAGGTGGTAGGAGATTTAGGGGAGACAATAGTGAAGTGACACTCTTATTATATCGATAGCTTTTTTTAAATTAATATTTATTATTAAAACCGCGTTTAGTGTACGAAATATAAGGTTAAGCTTTAAGTTAACCCGACATTATCCGCCTTAGTGTGGTACGTCCATCTATAGCAACCAAGTTACATAGAGGTAGTTATTGATTTTATTAATTCGAAAGTTGGAATGATTATAGATATACAATGTTTGTTCAACTTGTTTGCGAATTAACCAAAAACTAAATTTTTAATTTTAATATTATTACCACAATCATGACAATTTTATCACCGGGATCGACGGCTCAACGTGCTCTCCAAGGCACGAGAGTGAAAAAGTTAACGATAAAGAGAGAGATAAGAGTGTTGTGACGTTATTTCGTTGCTGTGCAGTTATTTAAAAGTCTTTAATAGAGAGTAATTAAACAAAAAAAGGCAAATTTAACTTTATCAGGCTATAAATATGGGCAGCCGGTGTAACAAAACTTGATGAATTGTTAAACGGGTATATTTGTGCACGAAGGTACATCTTCTGCGCAGAAAATGCATTGAAGCTAGCAGGGGTAACGTGTCACAAGAATGTGTTGAACGATTATTTTAATAGATTAATGCAACGTTTCACGTTAAGTTCAGTGGCATCTCTTTCTATCAATTTCGCCAGTGAAGGCTAGAGGTGACGAAAAATGTTCTGTACATCATCTAAAGAGATCTTTAAAAAGACCAGACATTGTTTAAAGATACTAAGGTGACAATTGCGTGGTGCATCGATGTATCAATGTTGAGTTATTCTCACAATTTTAATTTCCAGTGCGGGCTTGCTCTAATATGACGATAATGATTCGGGAACCCATGTCCACCCATGGGATGTCACTCAACTGGGAAACCGATGCCATCAACCTACCCTCTCTTACACCGTACTGACACATGGAACGCTCTTGCCGTGTGTGCCAGTATACACGCGTGGCTTACGCGTAGAAGTAGAACGTCGTCAATTGAAACGAGATGACTACATTGCATAAAAACATGATTTTTACTGGGTTTAAGTAGTAAATAGTTTTTGTTTGTATAAAGTAGATAATATGACAAAAAAAATATATTTTTTATCGATATCGATAACAGTTATTACACACACCCCAGAGAAGCAACAGGGTGTTGGACGCCTGCGCGCCCCTACCCGGTGACTATAAATACCCCGGCAGGACCGTTCTGATCTCAGACCCACGCCTGACTCCAACTGAAGAGGAGTTCCTCCGGAAACAAGGACGGTCCGCGTTGTACGTACGGTGTCGTAGTGATGTGCATGTTATCTAGTGCACAAACTTTTTTCAAAAACTGAGTGCTGTGTTTTGGTGAAAATGACTTAAGTGATTATGACCATTGGGGGTACCTGTTTTAGTGAGAAGTGGTGAAGTTAACAGGTAAGTTTACATTTAGGCGAGCATTTAAGGAGATAATTACGAGCCACGGCATCGAGCAGGTGTTTTGCTATTTTTGAAAATTAAAATTGTAATTTCGGCGAAAATTAATTCTGTACACCAGTTTGCATTTAATTACCTAGTATTTATACGAAATTGAACATTGCTTAAATTAATACAGATTGTATAATTATAGTGGAGCGAAGTGATAAATAATTTTCAATTTCAAGTGTACATTTATTACTTACTACTTTTGCATAAAGCTTCGTTAGCGAAATACGGACCTGTTATACAAAAACCTTATAACAACATTTCAAATTTTACAAAACTTTTGTGAAGTTTTATCTGATTTCGTCTAGTGCATTTTGCGTGACACACATTGTGAAAATAAAAACTAGACTAGTAGCCGTAATAATAATATTGTAACTCGGTTGTACGAACGATTTGTCTAACATGCTTGGTGGCAGTTATTATCTCCTAATTTGTTCCTTATTCAATTTCCATACAATTAGATCCATAGGTGAAATACAATGGATTCCATTCGCTGACCTACCGAGGAGACTTCTAAAACAAGTAAGTAGCAAATATATTATCTCGAAGAATTGGCGATCCACATTATGCATAAGCGATTTGCGGCGCGCGGCGTAGCAGCATTCAACGGCGATTCCAGCTACGTTTGCTACGATCTGTGATATTATTTACATCCATTTAGGTACGGATTGATTAAGGAGCCTCAGAGGCCTGATACGTTGCAGCGTGAATTATTATGATGACTACGCACATGACGATATCCTAATGTCCGTACCAGCCGAACACGTGGATTTTCCTCATCTTAAGGTACGCGCCCGCCCGACATTTATACAGGGAACTGATTTAATAACCTCTTTTTCAACTACACGTTAGCCCTGGTCTGCAATCTCACATGGCGGTAAGGCAATTTGAAATGGTAGCGGGCTAACCGGTTTCAGGTATGGCCTGACCAATAGATTTCTACACGGCACCGTACCAGCATGCTAATGGCGGCATGTTTTAATCATTAGGGTGGTAACTAGCCACGGACGAAGCCTTCAACCACAGCAGACCAGAGAATATATAAAAATTATTGTAAATTCTTCAATTGCCCCGACCTGGATCGAACCCGGGACCTGCACTCATAAGACTACAGCGCTCACAAATGCGACAGGGAGAAGCTCAAACACCTATTAGTTATACAGTATTTTCAGGTCCGATTTGGACTTGTATAAATTTCCGACAAGTCGAATCGGTCTGACCAGTCTGACCAGTCTGACCAGTCCAACCGGTCTTATAGTTCGACTAGTAGCCCAGTCTGTATTTGAGTAGACCGACAAATGAAATTAATTCGACCGATACAACTGAAATTATAATAGTGCATTCTTTCTTCAGCGTAGACGTTCGTTTATAGGGAGGAAGTACTTAGGGACTAGCCCAACCAGTGTTACAATTTGACTAGTCCGCCCAATTTGCTAGTCCGACTTATCCAACCAATCCAATCAATTCGATCAGTCCGTTTGAAATTATAATAGAAAGTTCTCCATTAAGCGTAGGCATCCGTTTTAGGCAAAAATTATTATATCGTATCTCTGGCTGAAACCAAGCAGTCTGATTAGATTGACTAGTCCAACCGACCGTATAGCCCGACTAGTCTACCCAGTCTGACTTTCTGACCAGTTCAATTAATCCAATTACTACTTCAATTAGTCAAATTGAAATTATAATAGCGGAGCTTAGGCATTCATTTTCTGGTAGTAACGATTTTACATAAACTCAGGATAAATAAGAACAGTCCAACTAGATAGACTAGTCCAACCGATCTTATAGCCCGACCAGTCCACCCAGATTTAATTTTTTTTATAATAGAAAGTCCTCTCTTGAGCTTAGGCATTCCCTCTCAGGCAGTTATTATTTTGCTATAACTCTGGTGAAACCGACCAGTCTGACTAGATTGACTAGTCCAACTTATTGTATAGCCCGACTAGTCTACCCAGTCAAACTTTTTTTTTTTTTATAATAGAAAGTTCTCCCTTGAGCGTAGGCATCCGTGTTCAGGCAAAAATTATTAAACCGTATGTCGGGCTGAAACCATGCAGTCTGATTAGATTGACTAGTCCAACCGACCGTATAGCCCGACTAGTCTACCCAGTCTGACTTTCTGACCAGTTCAATTAATCCAATTACTACTTCAATTAGTCAAATTGAAATTATAATAACGGAGCTTAGGCATTAATTTTCTGGTAGAAATGATTTTACAAAAACTCAGGATAAATAAGAATAGTCCAACTAGATTGACGATTCAAACAGATCTTATAGCCTAACCAGTCTACCCAGTCAAACTTTTTTTTTTTATAATAGAAAGTTCTCCCTTCAGCGTAGGCATCCGTTTTCAGGCAAAAATTTTTAAACCGTATGTCTGGCTGAAACCAAGCAGTCTGATTAGATTGACTAGTCTAACCGACCGTATAGCCCGACTAGTCTACTCAGTCTGACTTTCTGACCAGTTCAATTAATCCAATTACTACTTCAATTAGTCAAATTGAAATTATAATAACGGAGCTTAGGCATTAATTTTCTGGTAGAAATGATTTTACAAAAACTCAGGATAAATAAGGATAGTCCAACTAGATTGACGATTCAAACAGATCTTATAGCCTAACCAGTCTACCCAGTCAAACATTTTTTTTTATAATAGAAAGTTCTCCCTTCAGCGTAGGCATCCGTGTTCAGGCAAAAATTATTAAACCGTATGTCGGGCTGAAACCAAGCAGTCTGATAAGATTGACTAGTCCAACCGACCGTATAGCCCGACTAGTCTACCCAGTCTGACTTTCTGACCAGTTCAATTAATCCAATTACTACTTCAATTAGTCAAATTGAAATTATAATAACGGAGCTTAGGCATTAATTTCCTGGTAGAAATGATTTTACAAAAACTCAGGATAAGAAAGAACAGTCCAACTAGATTGACTAGTCAAACTGACCTTATAGCCTAACAAGTCTACCCAGTCAAACAGCAGTCTGATTAGATTGACTAGTCTAACCGACCGTATAGCCCGACTAGTCTACTCAGTCTGATTTTCTGACCAGTTAAATTAATCCAATTACTACTTCAATCCAGTCTGACTTTCTGACCAGTTCAATCAATTCAATTACTACTTCAATTTATCAACGTGAAATCATAATAGTTGAGCTTAGGCATTAATTTTCAGGTAGAAATTATTTTACAAAAACTGTGGATAAATGAGAACAGTCTAACTAGATCGACTAGTCAAACCGATCTTATAGCCGGACCAATTTACCAAGTTTGATAGTCCAATCAGTTCGATAAATCAAATCAAAATCGATCAGTCAAATCGAAATTATTATAGTTTTGTGTGTCCAGTATTTATCCAACCATTAAGAAAAATCCTAACGAGTTCAATCAATCCAGTTACTACTTCAATCAGTCAAATTGAAATCATAATAGCGGAGCTTAGTCATTTATTTTCTGGTAGAAATGAATTTACATAAACTCAGGATAAATAAGAACAGTCCAACTAGAGTGACAAGTCAATCAGGTCTTATAGCCCAACCAATTTGCCCAGTCTGATCGACCAATCAGTCCGATCAATCAAATAAAATTTGATCATTCATATCGAGATTATAGTAGGTTTTTGTTCCATTAAATTATATTCCCTTAAATTATTATATTATTCCCTTAAACGCAGACATTCGGTTTCCGGCAGAAATGCGTTTACGATAACTTTTAACACCAACCAGTCCTATTAGATCGGCCAGTCCACCTAGTCAGACAGTCCAACTAATTCGATTAGTCCGATTGAAATATTAATAGTAGATTGCCCCCAACGCATACACTTTAGTTGTAGCAGTCCAACCGGCCATGAAGCTTAAATCAATCGAACCAATTTGATCAGTCCGATTTAAATTATAATAGTAGGTTGTCCCTTGAGTGTAAGCATCCGTTTTCAGGCAGAAACCGAATTCGCATTTCATATGACACTTTGGTACGAAACCGTCGTGTGTGTTTCCAACTGGCACTTGATACTGATAATAGCAGATATTTCTAATCTTTATTTTAAAGAACGGTAATTAAAATTTAGTAAGCAAGTAAGCGTATTCAGCTAGATCAAATAGTTCACACTAATAAATTACTTGCGGTATAAAACGTTAATTATAACAACCTTACAGCACGCTAAAGTTCAGAAAGCGTATGTAGATCACTTTATCGGTAGTTAGGTATAAAAGTCTGCATATCACGCGATACTAATAAAACTTTTATAATCATGTGCGCTTTATAACTCGTTTTAATGGAATTGTTCACTAAAAATAGGGTTTAATCCTGCAAAAATAAACTGACTGCATATACGGCCGGTGCAGGCAAGTAAATAATGGAGAGGACACTAATTTTGTCATGTTGTTATGACAAAATATTATCTGATGTTAATTAATGTCGAAACTCTTTAAGATAATTTAATTAAAAATCAATTTTCATTCATCACTCGTAGGCAAAACGTAATAGATAAGCATTTCTTGTTAAATGTGTGCGATTTTGTATATCGCAGATTATATTGCAGTCGATAACTAGTAGGTACCTTCAAAAACATAATATCTCCAGGTATCCAGATTTATATAGCGCACTTTGTTCCTTATTTTAAAGGCGAAAACAATTTGTATGCATGCAAATTTGTAACAACAATGTATTAAAATAATCAACTTAAAAGCCCCGAATTTTCAATCACTTTGAATTTTCGATCCCTCAGTATGCGCACCCATTGTCATGGAAATTGACTTCGGAAAGGATGGGACTGGTCAAACAACAATGTCCTCTGAACTAAGCTGTGAACAAAATTACTAGCCAAATCTGTGCCTGGTTCGTCACCTTTTGTTACACACTTTCGTGTTTGATAGCAATTAGGGCGTTATGAGAGAGCTGCGGTGCTATTATTGTTAATATCTCATACACTTACATTTAAAGCTTACACGTGTGGTTTAAAATATTAACATATTTTGAGTAAAAATATTGAGTTAGTTTAGAAGATTTCTTCATTAAGGATGTTAAAGTTAGTTCTATCACTAACCTTCAATATCCACTTAATGATGATATCATGATGAATACATATTACTTCAGCTTTTTTAAAATTGTAAAATAGACGGTATCGAAATGAGATCAAAACTTATTTCACAGTGCCAGGGATAAAAAATAGGACATAGTTTGGTAATCTCCCGATCTCTTGGCAGCCGAATATAAGTCGATTCACGTAAAACACATTGAATTGAAAAATCGCATCCTTGCACGGTTCAGAGTATTAGAATATTACGGGAATGCCTTGTATAGCACGATAAAATATATTTACGTTGAAACTTATAAGCTTGAATTGTTTTGAATAAAGATTATAACATAAATTGTTTTACTTAGAAACGAAAAATGGTTTTTAAAAAAAATTGCATTAACAAATACTTAACCAAATGATCACCTTTCTAGTAGTATAAAACGTAATTCATAAATTATTACTGCAGCATATAAATAAAACAAAAAAATCATAAACAGCTATAACCCTTTATAAATAAATAGGTTTAAATTCTACGTTATTATAAATGTCATTTATAATTGTCAAACTTTTGTCAATCATCTGATTCGGACCTGCACAATCTTTAAAGAATAAAACGAATATTAAAAAAAATTAACAATACACTATACTTGACATTTCCACTAATTAAGAGAATAAAGACGGAAATTTCTCGCTAACAAGCTCTATTCCAACATTCATAGACGACATTACACTGCATAAAATTACCAATTCCACCTAGATCCAGTTATGAAAGCAAGACCGTTGGAAAATGCACGCTGAACAAGGTCATTTAAAAAAAGATTTACCTCGCTCCGAATTTCGGTATTTAATTTAAACTGTAGGTTAACTCTTAACTTTTTAACGATTTAAGAAACCACCTGAAGACATTATTATTATTTCACATCTTTTCAGATTTTAAAATTTTGAATGTTACTAATTTTAGTATTTGTTTTAACATAGCATATTATAGCATTTTCAACCTCAACACTGGCAAATCCCAGTCAATCTTTTTCTTCTTGTTTCCGCTTTTGGCGGCTATCCGCCATGTCGTCATATAAAGTTATGTATTTTGCCAAACGAAAAAATTCATCTATTTTCTCAAATCTCAGTGTATTCTTAGATGTCGTAGAAAATGGTGGATTGAAAACCACGATTTTCTACTTCTACCTATGCTTCTCGTTCCCCGATAACGTTTCTGCGATTAGAGGTCTAAATTAGGTCTCTATTTTTACTGGTGCGTCGTATGACTTAAACTTACTGTTTGAACCCAACTTATTCGCAGCATTCTTCCATTGCACCACAAAAGCCTTGAGCTTTTCTGTGTGTGTGTGTGTGTGTGTGTGTGTGTGTGTGTGTGTGTGTGTGTGTGTGTTTGTGTGTGTGTGTGGGTGAACTGATTTTGATTTTTTTAATCCAATGGTGCACTAGTCTGGAGTGTTTTTAGCTATGTTTGATGTAAATCGGTCCAAGATGGCCGGCGCCACTAAATGGCAGATTACATATTTTTCACAGCTCCCTCATTATGGGTATGACATGAACAGGCTTGGCCAGTAGAATACTATGATATGACAAATTTCAAATCGACGCAAGGGCTTAACTGCCAAAATAACGTACACTATATTGAAAGTCAGTGGTTTTTAATATTTCAAATTTATAGTAAAGTAATAATACTAGAATTACGTATTTTGAACTCCTCTCCTTTATTTTATTTTTCTTTAATTGGAAAACCAACAGTTGTAGATACTAAATAGTTAACAAATTGGTTGCCTTAAAACTAATAACAGGTTTCCACAGATAAGTGGAAATTTATCTCTTGTCTCCTCTCTTAATCAAGAATATTATTTCTAATTAATTCCAAGGGAATGTTTACTCAAGAACTATTTTAGCTTACTTCTTAAATAGGTGTATCGTAAGAGATCTCAGTAAAATTTTATTTTGAAATGATTTTATGAATATTTTACTTGTGCCACTATACTATACTAGCTGCAAAATTATCATATGAATAAGATAGGAGAGTACGGACAAAGCAGTAAAAAAAAACATTATTGAACACAAAATAACTTATTAAACGAGCTCGGTAGTTCTGTACATTAGTTCCGCTGTAAGAAAAAATACCAGAGGAATATTATTCTCAGCATTTATACGCAGATATACGCGGACTGAATCATAAATGTAGCAGTAAAGGTATATTACTAAATATTGGTTTGTATAAATATTATTGTAAGTAAATACAAAGTATATATATATGGGTGTATGATTTTTGGTGATATTATTAGTACGTTTTATTTTATCAAAAGCTTAATTGTAATTAAGCTCATAAAAAAGCAGTTATTATATTAAATAACATCAAGTTACGTTGACCAACGTACGTCCACTGCTGGGCATACTATTGCTATGTATGGATTTCCAAACCCAATACTAAATCGCTTTGCGGCACGTCTTTGTGGGTTGGTTGGTAACTGGCAACACCCGAAACCTCCCACCAGACTTGACCCCAGACATTCAAAGATAATAAATACCCTAATTGCCCATGACATAGATCGAGCCCGGGACATCTGCTTATAAGACGATAGCTTGCCACTTGGTCATGGAGGTAGTTAAATACTCACTTGATCGGTGGGCTCTAGACGTAAAAGTCTAACGAAATGTAAAATTTCAATTACATTGTAAGATTTTTATTAAGCTATCGGAGCTTGGAAAACGCTCGAATATACCTAGTTTGAAAACAAATAAAACGACTTTCTCGAGGTTTTCTTTTTATACATAAAAGCGCCGAGTTGATTTATCGTTGGAGTTGCGAGCGACCGCCACGTCCCGCCACGAATCTTGATCGACGGAGCATTTCAATTTATTTTATGAGTCGACACCTTTTGTATGCTCCTGTACTTAGCAAAATAGCCGCGCCGTCAGTATAATGATCAATAATACCCTGAATGAATTATTGCTTTAGCTTAAAGCTTCCAGATTTAAATAGAAAACTTACCAATATATACTATCGCCAAACATTTTAACGCTCGGGAGAAAGTAATATAAGAAGCAATATAGAATGCATACCTGATTAAATATGAACTAACAATAATTCTTAGATTATAAATTGAGAATTCGAGATTATAAATTGATACTGATTATTGATTATCAATACCGTCATAAGTGTAATATTGCAGGCAGATGAATAATATTCCGGCCTACCAATTTTGATATTAAAATCTTTGCTACGGGCACGGCCTCGCTCATTTGTATGAATTTTAGCATTAATTAATGTCAATATATGAACCATCGATGGTTGCGGTTTTTGAGATAAGTGTCTCCTACCGATTTTTATGATTTTTTAAATTGTTTTTGGTTGTTGTGAGTATAGGTTGACACTGCTAGTTAATTTGGATTCAAATCAAGTTTTTTTTCTATTTTTTTTTTTTTGGCATAGAGTACTGGTGTCAGTATTTTACCAAATTATATTAAAATATCATATTTAATGTGACAAAACGCAATCTTTAAATGCAATAGTATCAAATACATTGATTTCTGATAGTTATAATGTAACTTTTTAAAGTTTTCTTTGAGGTAGTGTTCTGTTCCCATTATCTATAGAACTGAGTGCCACTACGATAGTTTGCTGTCGAACAGCGAGTGGGAAGGAAGAATGATGATGCTTTTCTGTTTGCAGATGCCACGGTCTCGGTGCTAGTCGCTAAGTGATAGTGTAGTTTCCATTATTTGAAAGTATGTAGGTATCTAAAAAGAGAAGACGCATATTTTAAAATTCCGCTTCTCTCTGCATTCCGCCTAGTATTAAATCGATGTTCTAAAGAATTATGACACCAGCATCGTTATCCACTTTTTGAAGTAAAAATTACATCATTGTAAATTCCAACTAAAACCACTTATTTACGTGTTCTATTTAAATATATATATATATATATATATATATATATATATATATATATATATAAGATCGTTAAACGATTCTGAAAAGAGCTGTCTCTTCATAACCTCATTATGATTTTTAAACTTTTAGGATTGTTTGAGGAAACCACAAAAAATTACGAAACCAATCGGATTGTAACCTTTCTTATCTTTATTGGCGGAAGTCGGAGAATTGGAAATTGAAAAAAGAAAATGTATGTTTTAGAAATAATTATAATAACGTGTTAAAATAAGCGTGTATATAATATTATAAGCAAAATAAAAATACATAATATTGAGGGATATACAAATGGCTAAATAAATGTTGAACGCAGGGACGGAATTCCGTCCGTCCCAAAGTGTTCCCCCGACCGAAAAGGTAAATGGTATATAAAAGCGTATCAATATTGACCGCGTAACTTCCGCCTACGCTCATTGTGGTTATTTATACACGGAGATTTTTTTTATCGTATTACATCGGATGCCGCGATTTGAAGTATCTTATACAACTTACCACAAGTAGCACTGCAATCGCAACTGGCGGTAAGTAATGATTCAGTTTAAGATATTAAAAAGCTTAGCTTTATGGCAATATTACAGCTATACCCCTTGTGGGTTTCTACACGGCATCGTACCGGAACTTGTCAAAGGGAAATATTACTTGAGAAAAAATATTCTTGGATGGTATCTGAAGAAGATTAATCTATTGTAATAACGCTGACTATAATATCATCATCATCATCATCATCATCACATCAACCGATAGACGTCCACTGCTGGACATAGGTCTTTTGTAGGGAGTTCCAAGTTCCACGATTCTGAGCCGCTTGGATCCAACGGCTACCTGCGACGCGCTTAATGTCGTCTGTCCACCTCGTTGGGGGTCGACCAACGCTGCGCTTACCAGTACGGGGCTGCCATTCCAGCACCTTGGGACCCCAACGTCCATCCTTTCTCCGAACTATGTGCCCGGCCCATTGCCACTTAAGCTTCGCGACTCGTTGAGCTATGTCGGTAACTTTGGTTCTTCTACGAATCTCCACATTTCTGATTCGATCGCGTAGAGATACTCCGAGCATAGCTCTCTCCATCGCCCGCTGAGTGACTCTAAGCCTTCTTATGAGGCCCATAGTATAATATCATAGTCTAGTTATTTAATGGATCACTACATTTCTGAATTTATCACGTAGATAATACTCCGAACATTTGAGCTTGAGTTACGAAGTAAGCAAACGAGCTTAGGAACTGGAAATTATTACTGACATCACAAAATTGAGGTAAATTTTAGAAATCGTAAAAAATCTAAAGTACAAATGTTACATAAAACTAAAATATAGGGACGGAATTCCGCCGGGTTTGAAGCGCGCCTACCGAAAAGGTAAATGGGACATAAAGGCGTATCAATATTGACCACGTAACTCCCGCCAGTGTTCATAGTATCATATTGTAGTGCCGTATTATAGTATCCATACGTCACCATAGACCACTTTTATGTATAATAATTTGTAAACACTCCTAAGGGTTAAATGTAAGTTGAGCAGCAACGTGTGCTGTTTGTAATTATATTTTATTTTTCCACCGTCTGCGAAGATATAAAGACTCGCGGATATGTGACTGATGCAAAAAATAGATAAAAACAATCCTTGATGCGGATATATATATCATGTTGAAATTTCAGCTCGATCGGTGCAGAACTTTTTGAGTTTTTGAAGAGTACACAAACCAACATAACATTTTTATATATATAGATAGATTTATAAAAGCTACTACTGTCAATTCGTAGTCTCGTAGACCTTCTACGTCGTAGTTAGTTAACTTTACAGAACCAAAAGTGCTTTATTATTATTAAAATTATTTTAAAGTACACCTAAAAACTGTTTCAAAGGCAACTGAAATTTAAGATGAATAAATCATAACGAAATAGAAGGGGTATTGCGTTCAATTTCGATAGTCAAAGTAGCGAAGTATTATTGACTTTAGTTCAAAGTGTATCGCAAACCGGTATGCAGTGATTGCTTTAATGATGTTTGCGTAGCTTAATGGTTCGCTCATTTACAGTCAGCAGACTGCCCTTATTAGTGCGGTACTAAATTGGGACTTTATTATTTTTGATGAAGCTTTAGAACTGTCTGAAGAAGTTTTAATTGGCATCGTGATACGAGATCTTAATCTTTGAAAATTACGCGATATTTCTATTGTAATCTTCAATTAAGGATTTTATTATCATTGAATAGTATTAATTTTGTTATGTTTTTGTTTTCATATATTTTACCAAACTACCTTTAAAGGAACAGTACATTATCTTTTATTCAACTACGAGTTAACCCTTGACTGGAGTCTCACCTGGTAAGTGATTAAGTGGAAATGTGGCACAAGTTGCCTTTCAGTTTTATTTCCTAACCTAACAATTTTACTTAATCTGAATGAAAATTTCATTTTTTTTTCTAAAGAAACAAATATTAAAAAGTAGTAATCGTATATATTATTATAAAATAATGTGCACATTTTAAAATAAACATATATTTATTATTTATTTACATTAAGAATTTAGTAAGGAAAAGATGATTGCATAAATATGTACCGTAAAATATACCTACGATTAAGATTCTTACCTATTGGTAATATTAAAAAAGGGACTACGGAAACATTCATTGTTCATTTTTTAGAACATATCATATTTCAAAGAGAATGTTTTCCCAAAAAAATATCTCATTTAATTTCATCCCCGTAATCCGTCCTTTATCGAACAAGTTTTAATAGACCGCATTGCGGAAAAATGTAATGAATTGTTTTTTATAATACTTGCCGAACTTACCTTCCTAAATCGTGCTCTACCTTAGAGACCTCTATTGTAAGGATATATATTCTAAGTAGTTTGTGATGTATTTTTTATATATAATTTTCCAACATTCTATGATAATTTTAACCTTTTAATTAATATACAGTGTTGCTATATAAACTATAATATAATAATTGTTCATAAGAATGATCGGCACGTCAAAAAATCACATTATTTCGCAAATACGTAATTCCCATTATCTTTACTAAAAGGGTTGTCTTAAAATAATCTATAACTTTTGCTGCTGAGTGTACAATTATTTAAATAACTACAGTAGCAGCAGTCCTTGAAACGAGGACCCAACTGATAGCATTTAATGTTCGCCAAGAGTTGTTTTAGGTCCTACTTTACATAACGATCTTCATATAAAGTCCAAATTTAAGGTTATTACGCTTAAATATGTGTGTAAGCAACTCTTGGAACTGGTATAACGGGTGCTATGAAAAAATGGCTGTAGCATTCGTGGTAACATTATGGTGTGGTAGAAAATTGCACCCGGATAGCAACAAAGGTTCTTTATGAGTACAAAGGATTCAATGGTCGAAGTGACCGCATTTTCAAAATGAAAATAGCTGCCTTACTAACACAGACAACCTTTTCAATAATTAAAATTTCAGATGAGGATAATGGTGGGCGAGGACGCACTTTTCTAATTGGAATGTCATTGTTTTCAGTGATATTAACAGTTATTCTCAGATGTTTAATTTTTTATTTTAACTGTTATAAAAAGAACAAAGTGTTCTGTGGATTTCAATAAATATTTACTGTTTGAGATTTTAATGTCACAATGAATAAGAGAGGCTTAATAATTATTTTCGAGGTTATTTTAAAGTTGAAGTAGTCTAAAAAATCACGAGTTCAGCCAACTCCAAAAGTTATTCCTGTATACAACTTCAAATTACATTCTCAAATTTTCAAATTCAATTATTCAATTTTACCACTACAGGTCCAAGTTATTTACAGGTTGCAAACTAAGTTGAATCTTAATCCAAAACTAGGCGTCTTTGTTTTGCATATTATAAACTAGGTTCTTTATCTGATTTAAAACAGAATATTATGATAAATTCCCAGGGACTTCACCTGATTGTGTCTGATAAAGAGGCAAATATAGTCTCCCAATAATCTATACTTATAATAAAACTGTAACTGAAAGATTTCTATACATTTAATATATTTTGAAAATTTTGACCGGGGGATGCTTTATAATCGACAGAGTCCAAAACAGATTTTTATTTAATTTTTGTCTGTCTGTCTGTCTGTTGGTCCGGGCATCACGTGAAAACTACTGAACGGATTGAAATAAAACTTGGTATAGTGGTAGTTGATATTCCGGGTCAACATATAGGCTACTTTTTATCCCGATAAACAATAAGTTTCCTCCGGGAAATAGGATGAAAACTCTTCTCAATTTAATTTTATACCTCTATTAAATTTGCACCGATTTTAATCATTCTTTTTTTATTTGAAAGTGTATACTACCAAGCATGTATGGTCTTATTTTAATAAGGATCTGATATATATTGTCGGAGATAAAGAACATAACTCTTCACAAATAAATGTCAGACGCAACGCGTATGGGACAGCGATCGAATGCATGCGTACCTTCCTACTAATATTATAAATGCGGAAGATTGAGGATGGATGTATGGATGGATATATGTATGTATGTATGTATTAACTAAAATACCACGTAAAATGATGTTACCATTAGATATATTCTAGCTTCTCGATTGACTCATACGCTAACGAAGTCGCGGGGGTCCGTTAGTTCTTAAAATATATTTAATTAAATATTTCTTACAGCATGCGTTTTATTAGGTATTGGCTGATCTCTGCGGTTTTACCCATGTTAGCCACGGGTCATAGGGTCATAGCGATTTCATAGACCAGTCGACTGCTGTAAATAGGAAGATTTATCGGCATAAAATTATCTTGATTATAAAACGTTTTTTTTTGGTTGGAACAATATACTTCCTTATTTATGACTATTAAATGATATAATTGAATTTTTCTATAAATTAATGAACTTTTTTCGTAATAATTTTCGGTATTATGGTTTTTGGACCGACTACAGACAAATATTTCGCGTATTTAGTTAGTTCACGCGAATAAAGCAGCTAGTTAGCGTTTTTACTTCTTGTCTTGCCTTGCTTTTTTACTATTATATTAACACTGAAAACACAGTTTGAACAAGCAAAAACATTTTAAATCTGTTTAGCAGTTTTCGAGTTAATTCGTTACACACCAACATACATTTTATATCAAGTATGGATGGATATTTAAAAACCCATTATTAGCTAAATATTATAAATTCTAAATAATTAAATGAAATGCAAATAATAATAACGCAAATGTAGCGAGTTTGTATTTGAATTTTTATTGGATATTATTTAAAATATTATTTATTTTGCCGAGGCATTTGTAAAGATTATCCGCCGAAATAAACAATTGGTGCGATATAGCGGGGTCTGGGAGGGTCAGATAACAGGGGGTCGTGCGGGCGAATGTGTTAGTGACGTTCACTTTTAGCCCACGTAAGACTCTTTGAAGTTACCACGATCGGTTGAAAGCATCAAAGTACCCGTACGATACTGGAATTGTGCTTTTGACGTGTACATTATTAAAATTAAGATTGTTCTCGTTGTCATTTACAAACAGAATTGATTATAACCCGAAAATATACGAATCTGTTTGATGTGAAACAAACACACGACATGCTATCAAACCACCCACCCCTCTTTTAACCCTCTTACTCCCATTCGGAAGACGAGCAAATAACATTTACCGCTGTCACACAACACCACACAGGTCGTCCAAACTCACAATCTCACATTTCACACGGTAGTATCCTCAGGAGATGTTGACTCTACAACCGACAATTTCAGCAGAAACAGTCGACTCCTTATGATTAAAAATTACTAGCTGGACCCGGCCACGCTTGTCTTCAGTTTATTATAGAAATAATCTTATATTATAGAAAGCACTTTATGGGAAAAATGTAATCCAACATTAAATTTTACACTTTAGCAAAAACTATGGGAAGTTTTTGGTGTTCACAAATAATAATAATAAATTTATTACGACACAACAAACATCGCCATCTAGCCCCAAAATAAGCGTAGCGTATTAAGATAGCTGATAAATATTTATTGAATAATATACCTACATAAATACTTATAACAAACAGATAAACACCCAGACACTGAATAACATTCATATTCATCGCACAAACATATTCTAGTTATGGAAATCGAACCCGCAGCCTCGGACCCAGAGACGGACTGCCCACTGCGCCAATCGGCCGTAAAATACTCGATGTGTACGTATTCAAGAATATCCAGAATATAAACGTATTATGGTTTTCTCATGCTGCTGATAAAAAGAAAAACAATTTTAATTAAATGAAAAAGCGATGTAACGTGCCGATACGATTAACAAATAGCGTAAACATATTTGTACGGTCACAGAACATGTTTCGGTCTTTATTACTGATGCGGCGATTACGTGAGCAATGAAACTGAATAATAAATGTCGGTTGATGCAGAGCTCCTGGCGAAAGATTTACATTTAAAATTGACTCAGCAATCCCTCACGTTTGACGGCGCAGTACTTTTATCTTACTCTTAAAATGCAACGCCATTATAATATGAAACGTTTCGGCCATTTTCTGGCTATGAAATTCTTACACTTAAGATTTTTTGCTGCACGTTTTTGCAAATTCATTATTTCCTCTTTTTTGTGACTTGGCCAATCACTATTGTACGAAGCCCACGTGATTCGTTGAAGAATGTGTTAAAAAATGTTGTTGTTGCATAACAAAAATATGTGACCCATAACTTGCAGAGTAGAATATAAACAATTGTGATTGAAATGTTCGTGTCTCTAATTTCATAATCATAGAACTTTCATACAGCATTCATTCAATTCACCTATAATTGTACATAAATAATTTCTAAACTTTGAAAAAAAACTTATTCGAATTATCTTGACATCATGTTAATTCATTTGATATATTAATGAATCAGTCAGTTAGTCAGTTACCTTACTTCTGTCTATTACTATAGTAATATAAATAACCTTTCCTAGGTTTCATTTTAAGTACGTTTGTACGTATTTATCAAAATTATTAGCCATTTCAACCCTATCTCGTTTTTATTTTGTAACGCAAACACTTATTACATTTCCAAGTTATGTGCATTTCTGTGTTACTAAAAAAAATGTGTTGCGTTTAATACATATATTCGTGGGTTTTTAGAACATCAAGAGATTTCGTTCGTCTAAAACATGTCCAATCATTTCGTGTTTACCGCACCTTAAAGTATTTATTAAGCTTAATTGTATATGAAATGAACAGTTCTACTCTATGTATAGATATTCAAAATAATATTTAAATACAGAAGCGAGGGGGAATATTGTTTGATATCTTGAAAAGTGCGCTGTTTCCGCATTGAGATTATACGCTGTAAATTGAAAATGTTGGAGAAAAAATATGCAACCGCACGCGCCGGTGCTGCCTTATCGTAACCACATTGGCAATCTCTGACAGCGAACTCAGTATTTTATTTTGCAGAAAACTACATGGTTGATAATAAAACTTTCTGATTTTGGCTACGGTAACTGAATAACTGTCACGTCATCTAAAGACGTATGTACGAGTAGGTTGGTCATAAAAGCGATATAGGGCCTCTACCTTGGTATAACGAGTGCAATGAGGACAAGTTAGTGTATCGTCAATATATTACCGCCAATATGACATCATAATAACTGATGTCTTATTGGATGTCAGCCTAATCAAATCATATAGATATGAAAACTATTCAACCTATTTACAACTAACGGCCATGTTTTCTTATTAAAAGAATAGAATTTCGGAAATAGGAACTTCATACACTTCGATACTTGATACATTTGGATACCAAAGAAAATCACGCTGAATTAATAACTAAGATTGATGCTACATATTAAGCCCGTTGTAGTTAACATAAGCGCATTCTTAATTCGACTGTGCAATACTAGAACCAGTAGAAACGTTGATAGCCCAGTGAGTAGGACTTTGACTTCACTTTCGGGGGGTCGAGTTTGAATCCCGGCACACACATATCACATTTCCAAGTTATGTGCATTTCAAGTAATTAAAATATCACTTCTTTCAACAGTGAAGAAAAACATCGTGAGGAAACCGTATGCCCGAGAGTTCTCCATAATGTTCTCAAAGGCATATGGCCAGTATTCATCATGATCACCATATCAACCCTTTGCCGGCCTTCTACAGGGCACGGGTCTCCTCCTACAATGAAAATGGGTTAAGGCCTTAGTCCACCACGAGTCCATGCGGATTGCTAGACTACACACACCTTTGAGAACATTATGGAGAACTCTCAGATATGAAGGTTTCCTCACGATGTTTTCCTTCAACGTTAAAGCAAGTGATATTTTAATTACTTAAAACGTATATAACATAGAAAATTGCGATGCTGGGATTCGGAACTCGGTCACCCGAAAGTAAAGTCAAGCTCCTACCCACTGGGCTAGTACCGCTACTAATTCACACTTAGCCAGTTTTAATTTATAATATTCATGTTTAGAAATATTTGATTGCGGTATGCGTTAACTGTAGTATTAAGCGTGAAGGCGTGATTTTATCACAATACAACATATTCGGATGGATACAGGGCATCGTAGAAAATGCAATATACATAAAATTGCAAATTATAAGCTTAAAATGGAATAAAATAAACGCTAAAACATCATATTTTTATTTGGCCTCAATAAGCCTCTGCCAATAATATCCTACCAATATTATAAATGCATTGGAGTTTGTATCGATGGATGGATGTTTGTTACTCTTTCACGCAAAACAACATTACCACTTTTATTGATATTTGTAATGGAGATTCCATATCGACTTTCAAAGTCTTTTACGCATCCTATTACTGACTTGGATCAATGATACATAACCAGCAATCATTTAATTTGCGCTCTCCATTTAGGCCATACCACTCATACCACCTTCTAAGACACCTCAAAGATATTGATAGGTTTTTCCCTTACGCTTCACCTTCAACCAACTCTCGCGATATAAAAGCAATATAATTTGCATTACCGCCATTTTGGTTCGAGCGCGATATTCGAGATGCATTATCATAATGCGACTAGCTTCCTTTGTCTGGCCCGCATGGCCTCGAATCGATGCACTATACGTAGTTTATTCTGCCAGTGCCCTGCCCGGAAAAGTAAAGTTGGCCACACACTGCTGCCGCATGGGCCATATACAATGCAGAAGCGTCACGCAACTCAAACCTATTTGTTATGATCTATGAATATGTGATTAATTCTTAATAAGGATGGCTCTACTAACATTATTAATTTATCTCGAATAATGAAATCGTTAGATTCAATTTATTAGGTTAGGTTAGGTTAGTTTATCTTTCTACTATGAAAATAAAAGTGGGACATAAATTGGTGATGATAGTAATGTTTTTTTTTTTTTTATCAGAAAAGTAATAAACATAATAAGTATTTCATGCTAGGCCTAAAAATAAGCCCAGACTCCTAGTTGCAGAAGATCTTAACCCTCTTTATGTTTTTGTATTTTAGCATACAAAATAGATTCTCAGCTTTACGGCTCTAGGTAGACTTAAAATTCACGAGGTATTTTTCCGCTGCGGTTTTCTATAAAGGAATATTCATAACATCTTTTGAAATTACCGGGAAATTCTTATTAAATCTAAATAGGATAAGAATTTAAAAATATTTTGTATAATAACTGAATCTTTTTAATAAAATAAGCTAAAGTTTTTACGTTGAAGTACGATATTCTAGTCATGTTAATACTGCTGATTAAAGAAAGATCCCTATAAATTTACATTAATCATAAAACAGTTTTTATTTATCCATTAACTACTTTAGCGTTAGCGGTAACTTTAATAGCAATCTTTGTTTTGATTACAGACATATATTAGACAAACACATTTGTGATTGGATTATGCAATTCAGAAGTCATCGAATTAACCGATTGACGTCCACTGCTGGATATAAGTATTTTGTAGGAAATTCTATGTTAGTGTAATTCTATGAAAGTGTATGTTGAGCTATGTTGGTACAAACATAGAAGGAAATTTTTAACATAATATTAAATCAGTGCGATAACGTTTACTAACAATTAAGAGGCCCTGAGATTTTATGACAGCATAGATTTACTCAAGTTTTACGTCAATAGAGCATTTTGATGGCTCCTCGGGTAAAAGAATAAAAGTCCATTTTTTTTAATGTAGGTAGACAACGTTACAACCAAAAGTTTATTTGAATGTTTTAAAGATATTTTTTCGGTTATATAACATAAATTTAATATGTTCTGATTAATAAAAACACAAAATAAAAAGGTCAGTGTCATAAATGAAAGTTTCATTGGTTTTCCCGTGGAGTCATTGAGTTATTTGAATATCAATATCGAACAAATACTTTAGTTATATTGGCTGATATAATATGAACCATAATTATCTTTTGGGCATGTGTGCATGGCAACAAATCAGTAATCTTAAAATTATCGTGTATAAGTAAAGTAATTCAGACTTCTGTTTCTACTTATAATATAAGGTGTTGTGCAATTTGTGTCTTGTAACAAAAAAAAATCCACCTGTGTCACAGCATTGCTCATAAGCATAACCAAGCTTATTATATTATAGTGTGCAAGTACCTGGGAACGTCTTTACCGAACATTGTTAAGAATTTCAGTTACTTGCACCGCGAAACAGTGCAAAACTTTCATATAACCTTATATTTCGTAAAATACGGCATTTGTACGCCTTGCCTTTATGTTTGGAACCAACTTTGGAGTTTGTGGAACTTACTTTTCTTGGTGAAGTTATTTTCTCGTGAGACAAAGCAAAGTAATATGCTATCAAAAGTTTGCAGTTTGCATACCATGTTGACGAAATAATAATTGGATACGTTGCTGATACTCATATACGTGTCCTAACATTTGAAATATTTTGTAATTAGTAGAAATTTTGATTAAAAAATCTGCATCTATCAGATACGAGCATTTTTGTTCATGAAACAATAACGCTTCTAGCATAAATGTTTTCGTGTTTCACTATGAATGAAAAATGTCGCCAGTGACACCAGTAAATTGTACTCGATTTAAATTAATTATTATAAGTTTAAGTTGGTAACGTGTATTTAAGTTTTTTATACTGAAGTACCTACACTAAAAAAACGTTACTTTTAACATTTCTTTTCCCTGTGTGTGTGTGTGGGTATGAAAGTCTTAATATTCCTAGTCTTAATATTATCTGGGACTTTAGCTTTTTTTCTGTTGCTAAAGTAATCCGAGGACCCATTCAAACCTAACTAAAAACTGAACACAGCTGATAATTTTGTTAACGACCATAAGGGTCGTTAACAAAATTATTTTTATGAAAACATTGTGCAGTAATTTCTCTAAAAGTATTTTTCGAAAATATTGTGGAACAAAAGTTTTTCTTTCTTAAAAATGCTCTCCTACCCCAAAGGCAAACTGTTGTACGGGCTTTATCCCCTTAAAGACTAGCCAGGAACGATGATTTTACGATAATTATCTACTTTGGTTTATGCTAAAGTATATACTCACTTGCATTAGATATTACTTATTTGGCAAATTTCATGTTTTTTTTTAGCAATAGAAAGAAAGAGAATAGAAACGTATACAATGCAAATGTCATTACCCTATTCTGACTCTCAAAGTGCATTTTACAAGTGCTTTGATCTTGATCACCCCTGAGACGCCATGCCCAATGTTATGGGTGGAACAAGTAACTACGAATTCATAGAGAGAATACTAAATTGTTCATGAATATAAAGACAAAAGTAATATACTGTGTATTGTACGAATTAGTTTGAATACCAAAGGGGCAATGCTGCCAGAATCTTAGGAACGGTGCCTCGCTGCGGTGGTTTCGGGGACGTTTCAGATTTTATTTAGTTTTAAATAGTTTATATTTATAAAACAATTATTTTAAAGAATAAATAAATAGTTTGCATTGGAATGAAAAAAAATATATGCTGTGTTGAAATCTATATTCATAATTGAATCTTAATCTTGGAGTATTAATATTAATGAATAAATTATTCTAGAGCTTAGTCCCAAAGCCAAATTATATTATAGTAGTACAAAAGTAACAGGAAACTAAAAAAAAAAACTTAGCTTAGGTTTTTTTTAAGTATCCCGGAGAACATTTTGAAAACATAATAAAGGAAAATGTTGGAATTATAAAGTCCCTAATTTCTCTTACCGGGGGTAGAACCCGACATCATTTAAATTGTATTCTTTCATAAGATAACTATAAACATTTAAATCATTTACATAACATGTTTTAAAAATCTCAATTCATTTAGAATTTACGTGATTTTGCTCCTACAAAATCGTTACATACGGTAGGTATCTGTAGTTATATCTGGGGCACCTCTTAAATTATACATGCGATATTAAGTACGTAGGTATCGCTTAACGTGGGACCCGGCCCCCAATTCTGCTTATCTGCATGATTTCGCCTCGAGATACCATTTGGGTAAATTGATTGAAAAATGTTTGGGTCCGCACAAAATATTCACACGCCATCCACCTTAGTTACCTAAATTACTATTTATATAAATTGTCTCTGATTCACTAAATTTATGATAGAATTAGCATGAGATTTATTTCGATTCAGTCGAAATAAATTATTAATAGTCTTTCAAATAAAAACAAAAATTTAGCTTGTTTTAAATAGCACTATGGAAGGGTGATAATAAAAGGAGTACCCGACTAAGTTTTTTTGTGTTCTTGGAAGATAGCCATCAGGGTGTAACTATGTACATATTTTTATTTAGTGTGACTGTACTTTAGTGTGATTTTTAAAATAATATTTATAAGTATAATATATGCATAATATTGTAGAGAAATGCGGATAATTTTAGGGTAGTAACCCTTGTAGTAAATAAACGTACTTTTTTCGCTAACATTGAAAACGCTGGCTAAACCCCACGAGGTAGATCAAAAAAATGTACTGCTGTATTGTAAAGGTCTACAAAAAAGTCCGTAAAGGTATATGTTAATCTTCAAAGGACAACCCAGAGTTTTGGGTTATTTGCAAAACTATTTTAAGCAATACAATTTTATTTATTATCCCATTAAATACCTAAGATACGTTCTGCATTTAATATGGATCATAATTGTTCTTTACAGCATATCAGCAGCAGATTTAAAAAGCGGGGACGGGGCAGGTGGCGGCGCGACCTTAAAACTCCCGACAATCAACTTCAAATTACCAAACCTACATACACTGCACACGGGCGAAACCTGGGCGGGTTGTTAATAGTAAAAATAATAAATGCTTTATATCCGGCAAAATACCCCTAAGACAAAAAGTACAGTCATATCAACCCATTGCCGGCCCATTACCGAGCATCATGTTCTCAGATGTATGTGGGACTCCACATACATCTGAGACTATGACTGACTAGAACATTATGTAGAACACTCAGGCACGAGGTTTTCCTGCACCGTTGAAGCAAGTTATATTTTAATTACATAACTTCGAAAAGTTAGAGGTGGCGTGGTGGGTTTCGGACGCGGCCCCCTACAGTAGAAAGTCGAGCTTCTACCCATTGCGATATCACCGCTTCTACGCTTTTAAGTACAGTAAAGATAAGCAAATTATAATAGAACAAACAAAAATCAAATTCAAATAGAATAAAAATCTAAAAAAAATAAATCACACAGGTTCCGCTGGAAGGTACCATTTCTTTCGTATTCTAGTTACTTAATCGATTTTTTCTCTTTACTTACAATTTAATTGGAAACATATCGAATACTCTCTCTACTCTTTAAATATTATAGTGTCTAGTATCAAGAAACACCGCAAAAGTAATGAATTCTACGGAGAGCAATATTTGTCTCCGAAACGTTCTTATTTGTAGGCGTTAACAATCAATTCGTATAATTACTTTTACAAGATATTCTAAGACGTAATATTTTAGTATTCTTACCTGCTCGTAAATTGATTTAATATGTTATTATCGTAACGCTCGTACCATTTTCATATTGAAATCAAATACACTTTTTGGGGTTGCTTGGACGTGCGTGCTCTGCTTTACTTTAATTCCATGCCGGATGGAATGATGATGTTGATTTAGTAAAAGACCAATGGCGGAATTTCTTGTCAGAGATCGATTTGTATTTTCTTGTAGGTATATAATTACCCTACTACACCAGAGGAACGGGTGATGAGAGAAAATTGCGGTTTTAAAGCAGTTATTTAGGCCTACTTGAAATAAACAAAATTTAATTTTTCTTCTAAGGTCCCAGCCAACTTCCAAATTTCGTTAATGTTTACGCTGTACAATGAACCAAATAATCTAAATTATTTTTCGATAAAATTATCTGTTTTTATATTTCTCTGAATTTAATTCAATTTTAAGGACCTATCTATATAATTATTGAAATGGAACGCAACAGAAAATCACTGTGTGAGTACACTCCATTCAACTGAACAGAGGCGATAATTCGGTGACGTAATATATCAGGCAGCTTAAAAGCGATGCGCAGAACTTTATTAAAATTGAAGGAACAGACGTCATAGAGTGAACCAGATCGTGCCGACATTGTATCGAGCCCAATAAGGATTATCACAAACCGTTGCACATCGCTCTGCAATTCATCGCGGGTCGATTCGCTGGATATTGCTTGAGCTGCAGTATGGTTGAAGTCAGTACATTAAAAATTGCTCGCTGAAAGGTCTATTCATGCATTCATACGTAAGAGCTTGAATACGGTTTAAATCGATGAAGAATAGAAAGCCGAGCATATTCTTCTCAAAGTTCATAATCACAACTCTTCTCGCAACGTGTTGTTTTTAATTGAACTACAATTGTAGTTGTACATGGCACATTTCTTTTAATAACTTATTTTTATTTCCGAAAAAAAATGTTATACGAGAAGTAATAAATATGTTTAGTGAAATAGTTGGAGTATTATAATAACTTGAATCTTTAAACGTTATTTATACGTTTTAAACGTTTGACAGAATATTGGAACACTATATCGCTTGGTGGCATAACGTACGCTAAAGTCTCCCCCATCCGATCAGGTCTGAGCCAATTAGCAAATTACTTGATGCAGAAAATAAATTTAATTTAATAGGCATAATATTTACAATGCTGAATCTATATTGTTGTCAGCATTTAATTCATGCTTTTACAAGCAAAATGCGTTCTGATGTAAATAGCACAGCCTGACTAAGCACACCAGTTACTAACGGAACTAGCAAATAAATGCTTTTCAAACTGAAAATAACGCCTGAAACGTTAAATTTGCTGTATATATATTATTCCTTTTGATTGCTGAATATAATGCAGGGATAATATATATTTCCATCACTATTATCATTAAAGCTTAAAAACTACTACTACTGAATATAGGTAAGTTGATTACGATGTTACGAGTCTAGATGTATGAATGGTGCTACGCCGAAAAGCTAGAATTTTTTTTCCTGGGATCAATACTTTTAGAGAAGAAAACTTCACAAAGGTTTCATAAAAAAATACGTGTTTTCTACCCTTGCTTAAACGGAATTTCAAATTGGCGAGAGGTTTACAAAGACAAAATTATAAATATTATCGTCCTATAAAAATAAACACACTTGTTGACACACATACATACATACTCTTGTATATGTGATGTCTTATTATAGCATTTGTTATTTTAAAAATCGAAAAATACAAATAAGATTAATAGTTCAATAATTGAACTTTCGATGACTAGAACTTGAAGTGTGCCAAGTTCAATTCAATTGGCGTGAAACATAAAATAACATGATCTTTACCTTTACACCCTGCGCCGTCGACACTCATTGGTCGGGTATAATTGCCTACATTCTATCTTCTAAAATAATATCTATACTAAAATAAACTTTCATGTGTTTTAATACAAAAAAAATACTAATTACCAATTTTAGCATCAATTTGAGTATTACAGATTGGTGGTGTCGTAGTTTAGAAGTAGTCCTTCGAAATGGCTTTGTATCTACGTTAAAAATTAATATATTTTAGTAAAATAAAAAATAAACAATATTAATATAGCAATAATAATCTAATATAAATTTGACGTGTTCTGATGGAAAATAAAAAAAATAATTGGCAAATTATTCTTTCATAAATATAACGTTACGAAAATAACCGAGTAAATTTGGTGCTTTCGGCAACAAATAACAAAGACAAAGAAATGGTTAAGTCCATGACACAAACTGCTATTAACGAAAGAAGATAGCGACACGCCAGTCGGTTTGCATCATATTCTCAAATACAATAAGCCTCTTTTTATAATGTACATACATAAATCCGAATTAAGAACGAAAGCGGCCCACAAATAAGTAATGTTGGGTAATTTTTAGAGGTCTTAAGTCCTTCGTCCCACTTTATACAGCCATGTTTTTTTTTTCGTTTTAAAAGCTCGGGTAATTATGAGTTGGCAAATTTTGCGTATAAAATTTTGAATTTTCGTAACATGCTTTATAATGTTTCAATGGTGCCATGCCCTTCTTGTTAACGAATGCGTGCGGTGGCTTGACATTTTGAGCGATTTAGGTACGCGCCTCAATTCTATTCGTACGCGAGTTTGTTTTAACGATGTTCACGTACAACTTTTGGGGCAATAAAAATCTCTCATAGAACCTAAGGTCCCATATAGGTACATTTAAGGATTGCTTAAGGAACTTCTCAATGGGTAAAACAGTAGTAAATAGGCAGTTTTCTCCTCTTAATATAATCATGCCAACAATTTATAGCTATTCAAAGTTACTTGATACCTGCACCTAATAGTACACATAAACTTGGCACTTACTGCAGTATTATATCATGAACTTTGGGAAACAATTTCCAATTGCAGTAAGTAGTAAATATTATCTAGTTGAAACAAGTAAGGTACTTAGTTCAAGCAACTATGTATATAAACGTAATTAGATACCTACCGAGTATTTCTGACGTTATCGTCACTAAATACACAACCATTTATTACATTAATAGCTGTCATTATGTTCGATAAATAGTCCTAATAACAGTACTTTCATGAAAAGAAATCACGCGATGAAAATTACGAAATTGATTCGTAGATAAACAATGAAACACGCTAAGAGCTTTTAGGAGGGCGAAATCAGGTTCTTTAACCTACTTTTGAAATGTTAGTTAAATATATAATTTGTTTAACAAAAAACTATTACGTGACAAACATTGAAGTCCATACAGAATGATATCGCGACAACCACGACCTACGACAACTTATACATAAAAAAAATTATATTAGAAGTGTAATCAATTCTACGTGACGGGGCAAAAGGGACGGGGCGACGGAATTATAAGACACGTGTGAAGAACAAAGTTATATTTAGAGTTTACTTAGAATTGCTTGACAGTCAAGAACAGTGTCCCTGGCCAACATCCCACGCAGTGAAAGCAATAGCTGGTAGCACGTCCTGTAGGCTCCACTAGCAAGGTTCCTAACTACAGCGTCCGGCAAGTGTCTCCGAACGGAAAGCGTGCTGAAGCACTGCAGGCAGGTCCCGCTAGTGATTGACAATGGTCATTTTCATTTTTCGTGTGGACATTTGCCGATAACCACCTGAGGGGTTGCTACGGCGTCACCGGGGGAGTGGGGCGAGCGCGAAAGTTCGCCATGAGATGAGCCCCAGGGCTCGACGACATCGGGGGGAGCGCGGCACCCTCTTTTACTAGTGGGAAAAAATCTCTTTAGCGCGATTTACATTTCGCGCAACTATAACTAACGCCATCTAGTGCTAGCAGGGAAATATTGCGTTTTATTGTAATGGTGCTCCCACATTGCCGTTATAAAATGTTTAATAACGTTAGTAAACATTTGTTAGCAAACATTTAATCACAAATAAATTTTCATGTTAGAAAATGTTTAGTAATGTTAGTAAACATTTTATAACAAAACAAATTATAACAAAATAAAACATGTGTTATCTTTTGTTTGTAAACATTTTATAAGGGTGATGGCAATGCCAATAAGAGCGCTTTTTCTTCTTTTTTAAACAAAAAATAAAAGCTATTCCAATGAGCAAATCTTCTTCCATTTTCGTGTAGACGTCCTCAGCCCTCAGAAGGCGAAACCAAACTGCGAGCCAATACTAGATGTTATAAAATGTTTAAACATTTTCCATCAATGTAGGAGCACTTATAACATGTAACAGTTTCTAACAAAGTGCAACAATTGTTAACATTTGTTAGTAAATGTTTTGGTGTTATAAAATGTTTACAAACATTTTATAACGGCAATGTGGGAGCACCATAATGTTACAGAAATAGAATTATTTTCTTTTATTTAGTGTTATAATTATACTACTATAGACTTGGGACGGAAGTTCAGCTAGGCTTGACATTACTATAGATCTCATAGCATCAGTAAAAGCATTATGAATTAGTTTATATTCTGGCTGGCCAACTTCACATGAAATGTTTATGGTGGGATTATTATCATCTTTATCATATCAACCCTTTACTGGCCCACTACAGAGCACGGGTCTGCTCCCCAATAAAAAGGGGTCTAGGTCCACCACGCTGGCTAAGTGAGTATTGGTGGACTTCACATGACTTTCAGAACATATTGAAAACTCTCAGGCATGCAGGTTTCCCCCCGATGTTAACCTTCACCTTATTCATGTATAAAGTAATATTAGATTATAAAGTATTTAAATATTGCAAGTAATATTTAAATCTTAAATCGCACATAAGTTACAGGTGCGTGCCGGGTTAAGAACTCGGCCCCTCTGAAAGTGAGGCTGAAGTCCTAACCACTAGGCTGTCAACGCATAATTTGCTGTAAAATTGTATACGAAACTATAGCACTGATAGTGATTAATTTGCTTCCACTGAGGAGTTCCATTGTTTACGGCAGATGCTCATCAGTTTTAATGGAAACATTACGTCCCGAATCCCCAGCATCATTTCCAGGAGTCCTGGCAACCTGAGTGGCAAGGCTTCTGGTATTAGCTTGAATAGCTGCAATAGCAAAGTCAACGACGAAAGTAATGACTTCAAAAAGCGAATCAGTGCTTACTTGCTTAAAACGGCCCACAGAAAATGGGAAAGGTTCTCAATTTCGATAGAGATATTAAGAGCATAGCAACATTCAATGCGTCAAATTAATAATATCTTCCAACCTTTGAGTAAAGTTAAATAAGCCGATAATAGTCAAGTAGTCTAGAGTTGCGGTGTAAAGTACTGGTATTATAATCACGTAGCGGAATGCTTCAACAGACTTATTTAATTGTATACAGATAGAAACAACAATTTAACAACTTTTGTATTTGTCTGAATTATTAAGTTTACTTTTAAAACGTAAAAATGATTTATGTTTGAGTTTAAAAAAAATAAAAACAAATAAGTAGAATTTACACACACTTCAAGGCAATAGTTTCAAATAATAGGCTTGAGCCATTCAAATGATTGCCGGATGTTTACTTTCAGCGGAAATGGTGCGCTGAATTGACAACAGTCCTACGGAGACAATGTCTCGCGACGTAATTTCCGGAGTAGTACGGATGAAGGAACTTATGAACGATATTTTTGAATAAGATAAAATGATAAATGGTTACGGAACATTTTATTGAAATACTAATAATTTAAATTCGAGTTTTAAAATATCAGCTTCAGCCTATTTTTGTCGCACAAGCTGTAACGCGCAACTTCTTTTGCTTTTTTTTTATAAATTTTATTAGGAATCAGTTTACAAATAGTAAGTTAACACAAATGGTAACCAAGTCTTCCACAAAAAAATCTTTACTAAGATGAAATGCAAAAATTCAGAAATTACAAATTACCAAAGTTCTCCCGCTGGAAATCGATGATGGGGCCTCCACTTACAAGACTATTCAAATTCAAATTCAAATTCAAAATTCATTTATTTCAAAGAGGCCTAATATAAGCACTTTTGAAACGTCAAGTCTGTCTGTTTGTAGTGATTCTACCACCGGTTCGGAAGGCAGATTCTACCGAGAAGAAGCCGGCAAGAAACTCAGCAGTTGCTCTTTTCCAACATCAACAATTTACATTTTGCATTTTAACATTCATTTTTCTATCTTGTGAGAGCTGAAAGCGGAGCCGGATGCTTCCAAGCAACCTTGTCATTAAAAAATTCATCAATTGTATAGTAACCTCGCTGTAATAAATGTGTTTTAACAAATTCTTTAAACTTGTGCATTGGCAGGTCCAAAATCACCTTATTGCTTTCACTACTGCACCAGGGAGGTCGTCAATAATAAGCTCTCCTCAGCCCGATCCAAAAATTGAACCCAGGGCATCGTGAACCGTAGTTGTATATGTCACTAGATCGACGAGGAAGTTAAGAAAGCCGATTGTCACCAACAACCCTGCTTTCTCATTCTATGGCCTTAGGTTAGATTCCCACAAATGGATAAAGTTAGTGTGATTAACAACAATGTTTTTTAATTATTTAAATTATTCATCAGTCCTCTTAGTGCTCATAACACCAGCTACGCTTACTTTGGGGCTAGATGGCGATTTGTGTATTGTCGTAGTTTATTTATTTATTAGTTTGCGTGGTATCTACTTCACTTACTCGTAAATTCCAAATTGGATCATTATTGGTCAGCGTGGGTACTTCAGCAATGCAGTAATTTGATATTCGCTGTCGAAAACCACAACCACATACCTCACCACACTGAATTCTGATTTTATTTAATTGATCAACTTTAAGCTTTTGTTTTACAATAATAAATTACAACTACCCAAATATAATACCATTAATCATTTTCTGTATTAAACTGCCTCTGTCTTGTGGATAGCAAGTTCAACTGAGGATCACGAGGTCCTGGATTCCGATCCCGGGTAGGGTCAGAAAGTGAGAGGGATTTGGGTTTTACCAGTTAAATAAGTCTCAGTGCTAAAAACCAACCCGGAGTAAGGAGTTAGAGGAGAAGTGGGCGGTGTCAAATCCATATTGGATAGAAGCAGGCGTTACTTTGCGGAAATCCATGATATATTACGAACATTAAGCTTAATTTGCTATACTCCGCGAAAAGCAGAAGAATCTGTATGGTGTAATTTATAATTTCTTCAATCCTTATACTCCACACCAAACGGATCTTCGGGAATGTTTCGCTCTACGCACGTTTCGCTCCCAAACCGGAGAATAATTGTTAAGAAGATAGTTACTTTGTGACTTAGCAAAGGTGTCAAATTCCTTGCCTCTTCAAGCATGTTGAACCGTCAATCCTAGTTATTAACATGTGATAATAGTTATTATAGCCCATCGCTGAACTGCACTGCACTCTAGCAGCTGGGCTGTCCTATGCTCCAAAGCAAATATATATGCTAATAAGATGTATAAGAGAGGAGTCCCAGAAGTGGTACCTTAATTGGCTGAGGATGAGCACATAGATACTCTGTATTTACATAAGAAAGAAGAAGAAATTCATTAAAACCTTGCACCCTCCGCGTTACTCCAATGCGGGATTATTACTTCCGCGAATCGAAGGCCTCGCAGTAATTAAGAGCACCGGACATAGATATGATGTTATTTTGTGAAAGCTTATGATTTTTATTTCCGTCTCCGCAATAATTTCTTATCCGCCCTTTTATTTCACTCACTGCGTGGTGCGGAGTATTTGTGATGTTTTGACTATACTAAATCAAAACCGAAAATGACTAACTTAAGCGAGCGGATACGCTCTTTGCTGACCGACCTTCCTTCAAAAAGGAATGAGATGCCAATGACAAATGTAATTAATCCCAACAAAAAAAAACTTAATAAGTTTAAAATTTATAAATAATACTTTTATTTTAAAAAATAACCTTTATCGTATTTCCCATGTACAAACGCCAAGTTTACAGATTTATTTTTATACCTATGTATATACTCTTTATTTGCACACCACTATTAGTAAAAAAATAAAAGAAGAATATAAAAACAAAGGCAGATCGCTAGATAGCTAGCGATCACAAGAAGTGGGGTAGGGAAGGGTAAGAGTCACTCATAAGAAAGCTTAGAGTCACTCAGCGAGCGATTGAGAGAGGCGCGGAGTTTTTCTACGTAAACAAATCAGGAATGAGGAGATCCGTAGAAGAACCAGAGCTATCGACATAGCTCAACGTGTCGTAAAGCTGTAATGGGTCGGGCTCTGAGAACCAAGGTGTCAAGGTACTGGAATGGTGACCTAGTACTGATAAACGGTTCATTGGTAGACCCCCTACAAGGAGCACAGATGATATCAAAAGCGACACAAAACCTTGGTATTTGGAAATCCATGTCCAGCAGTGGATGTCAATCGGTTGATATGATGATGATGATCACGGAGAAAACAGAATTACTATATTACGTATAAAAGATTTTCAGGCACGACGTTGAAGCGTTATAAATCTCACGTTCTCATACGTCTAAACATTAATTACGGTGGTATTATAATCGCATTTGTTTCAAAATGTCGCGATGTCATTTGCATTAATCACTCGTTATGGCGAAACGTGCCGTTTTATGTGTGGAAAGTCATTTACATACATATTATATAACTGGGCTTCTATACTCTGTTATAGTAGATCTACCTCACGAAGACCGTTCAGCCATGATTGTTGTAGTGCAATGTACTGGCTAGTGTATTTGTTATTTGGACGTGTTTGTGTGTGTATGTGTATGTGCATGAGTGTGTGTGTTTGCGTGTGTGTATTTCCTGAACGGTTGAACCGATTTAGATTTTTTTCTTTTTTGTATGAAAATTTAATTAGTCGGTATTACATATTTTTGCAACTCCCGCAATATTAGTATCAAATGAAAGGGCATGGCTGATATGAAATTCATTCCAACAAAAAACAACAAAAAATGGCAAATTGACGACATTTTTTTTTCGCTAGTATCTCAATAAAAAAGTTTCTATTAAACACATGCAAATACAGTAAAGAATTAATAAGTAATTGTCTAAAGCTGCTTCTATAAAACTGCGATTGCATTTGAAGTAACGCGGATACACATAAAAGATCAGGTAATTTGGGCATATCTATGACTAGGTATTTGTGCTTGTAAGAAGCAAAAAAAAAACATAAAACAGAAAGTCGCTTTCTGAAAAAACCCCATCTATGATATCCATTTCAGTTGGAACATAAAACCGATTTGATTACGAGGTTTATGGAAAGGCATGAAATTATTTCCGATCATATGCCATTTAGGAATGACGTTTTGACATGATTGTTGTGGGAGAGCGGTCTGAATTACACGCAATCCAAATCGGGTTTGAATTCACCTGTTTTCGTACTCAGCGATCCGGTTTGGTAACGACATCGCACAATATCATACACAAATTGACAGATTTGAAGCAATTGTAAATTTAAATTTGGAATTCAAATTAGCCTACTATGCGATTAATTGAATTTGTCGGCCAAAACTGCTACTGTGATATAGCCATTACAAATTGTTTAGTCAATGGCATATATATATAGATTGTTCAGGCATCAAAGAAAAAAGTACTCTGCAGTCTAGTCCTAGAATCCCCCTGGGTTGTATGGTAATTAACAGACAATAATCTTGTAGAGCAAGAACAAAAAAGCCTATAGTCCCTTATATTCTTAACTCAAGTAGCGGTATTCAAACGTACCAGCTAAATAAAGCTGGTACGTTTGAATACCGCGGAATCGATGAAAACCTGTAGTATCTGTACATTGGGATAAGGGAACATCAAATTACCCGAAAAAAGTCTGGATGACTCGCCGGAATGGGTGACAGGCTTAAGATGTCGGCTCGACCGATGTGGTTGCCTCGCCTCATCAAGTATTTTCCGAATTTCCATATCTGAACTACACGATGTTATTTCCCACAGACATACACGGTTTCACCGAGAAAGTGATTGACTTTTTCGGCAACATCATCGTTTATAAATATTATTAATTATTTTATTTGAAGCTCGATGTATCTTGTTGTTTCGCAGAGGCTGTTCTTTCTCCTTTCACTTATCCTTATACATGTCAACGACCTGGCTTAATCAACTACGAGAAGACAGCAGCCATATTTTCTCTAGACTCCAAAGAAACAGCATTCCATAAGCATTCATTAATTCAGCATTTAATAAGTTAATTTAAGAACCACTAGGGTAAATTAATCAATGGATGATACCCCCAATGTCTCAAGACAGACTGCCGAGTTACATTGATAAAAGAAAGAAGAAAAAGACAAAACTTATCCTTATGCATTGCTATAATATCGGAAAGTTCTGTGTAAGTGTATAGAGTTTATCTCAGTAGTACAGTCTCAATGGGTCTCAAAATTTTTTTAACCTAAGTTCACAGCAAATGCCATTTTGGTATGCTACATTGGCAATGCCGCTTTAAGATTGTGGTTATCCTACGAGTAGAATATCGTACCGTTGTCGTTTAGTACAAATAAGTTTTATTCTGTATCGCTCTTTATAGGACGAGAGCTTGGCAATAACCATTTTTCCCCAGATACCTATCGCGGTCGATGTAATATTAGACTCTGTATAATTATTGATAACTAAAAATACACACCGAATGAATATCTATAATAATTTGAAACATATTTGGATTTTACTGTGAAAAAATCAGTACAAGCCCTGAAGGGAGTAGTTCCAGCGTATACGGAGGGTACGTGAACTGGTTCTGAGAAAAGCCCGCCGATCCCGTTCTAAACTGTTTCTTCAGTGTGAGATAACACTTTCTGGTAAGTATGCACTTAATACGTGCACAAAAGCACTGCCTACCTGATATAAAGCTCGTGTAGGAGATGGATTTACCCATTTGATGCCATCTTCCTACTTTGTGCCTAACCCAGACAAAAACCTTGTGCACGCCACTGTTCCTGATGACGTAGTAGTGGACATTATTAGGCAGAGGATAATGAATATGATTCTAGTATTTTCTTTTCGTATTCATAGAAAACTATAAGAAATAGTAGCAGTAGTTTTAGTAGCAGCTTTCTGCCCTTCTTCTTCACGTCAACTACACGTAATTAAGTTGTACGAAGGTTTTTCTTCAAGCAGCATACGCCATAAATGGTTTTGCTGTGCATCATACTATTCACTGGTTGATATCAAAACAAATGGTTCTAATACACGTGTTGTAGTACGAATTGCTCTAACTTTGGATATTGTATAATAACATTACTGTACGTGACGAAGTTTCAAGCAAATAACATTTAGAACGCCATAATTGCGAGTATATAGCTGCAAGGCGTTCCTTTGACGTAAGATAATATGATATGCTTTATTCAAATACAAAGTGGTTCTAATGCGTTTAGCTTGCACAAGTCTGATTCTATGCCAATTGGTGGTCTAGTTTACAAATTACAAAGTAAGTCTAATTTGACCACTAACATTTTATACAAAAAAAAATGCATTATAAATTTTAGCTAACACTTAACAGTCTTTATTACTCTATTACATAAGATTTTACATAGACTGCTCTGTAAAATCTAAGACCGATAAAATCAGTTTTGACGTATGTTTGTCCACCTTAGTTAAATTGCACCACCCGTTGACTAGTCTACGCAGAATTTTTGATATCGTCATTTTTCCTGAAACCTTGTAGAGTTGTATCAGAATATGCAAACGATTTTTTTTTAAATAAATATAAATGATTGGATAGAATCAGGCGTTACTTTGCAGAATTCCATGATATTTGCGAAAAGCAGGAGAATCTTTATGGTGTAATTTATAATTTTTCCAATCCTTAGATATACACACCAAACAGATCTTCGGCAATGTACGCATGTTTCGCTCCGAAATCTGAGCAACCAGTTTCGAAATGAAACGTACGTAGAGCCTAGATAGTAGATGAGTGTCAGGTCTGTTTGTTATAGATTACACAATTCTGATTCTCCTTTTTTTCGCAGAGTTTAGCAAATTAAGCTTAATTTTTACAATTAAACGATTGATTTATACTCATAAGCTAAGCAGACTTACTTTCTGAGATTTTGCGTTTAGTCAGTCAGTCAATAAATGGTATATCTTTAAAGTATAATGCTATAGAGCTGTATGCTCGTTCGTACAAACTGTAGCTAGTAGAAACACGGCTTGGCAAAGAGTGGAACATGTACTAAATTTGTAAAACTCGGATTAAAAAATGGAAATCCCCAATGATGCAGAATCCGATATCATCCATATCAATAGTGACTGCTTTTGTATCGTTACAAAGCAACCCTAAGTCCGCACAGAAGTACTATGGTCATCAGACAATCGAAGTGAATTCGTAGTCGTCCTGTCATATAGGTATTGTTCCATATGGCGCTCAAAATTAATCCGTAGTCATCGATGTTAAGAGATAGCCATATTCCAACTGCATCCTGATAATTGCTTTTAAATAACGAAAAATATCATATTTGACGGCCGACTGGCGCAGTAGGCAGTGACCCTGCCTTCTGAGTCCTAGGCCGTGGGTTCGATTCCCACAGCAGGAAAATGATTGTTTTATGAACATTATTGTTTCCAGTGTCTGGATGTTTATCTGTATATTATAAGTATTTATGTGCAAAATATTCAACAGCTATCTTAGTAAGAGCTCACCAGCGGCGCTCTCAGCCGGAATCCTAAACAGTCGCTGTGACCGAATACGGTTAGGATTGATTGATTGATAAGTATTTATGTGTATTATATTCATAAAATATTCAACAGCTTTCTTAGTACCCATAACACAAGCTACGCTTACTTTGGGGCTAGATGGCGATGTGTGTATTGTCGTAGTATATTTATTTATTATTTATTTTTTATTATTTTTAATTAGGAACGATTTCAATGCTATGAATAGATTTTGTAAATTATAACTATCAATCCACAAATCTAGCGAGATTCCAAAAATTTATGTGAATCTAGCGACACCAGATTAAAATCAAAAATTTACATACAATCATAATATAAACATTACCCTTCCTTCTCGCGCGTAGTTATTGTAACTTATTTCACATACAAAAAAGTGTAACTTACATGCATTTCCAAAGCGAGGGCAAATAAATAGTATTTTTATGTTGTACTCGTGTGTATTGTACCTATATCAATTAACATTTAAGAATTAAAAGTAATCCTACAATATTAATTAAAATCAAATTTAAATAACAAATACATTCACGTAGTTTCCTATCACAGACACCTTAGGGTTTCATAAAAAATATAATGTTTACATTATTGTGAGGTGATGATTATAACCGCATTATTAAACTTAATACGCCCACAATCAATTATCATCACATTTTAAGTTAGAGCACGCAATTCATACCCAAGTTTTTTATGGTTTATGTCGTCATCGTCATCATCACATCAACCCATTACCAACCCAGTACAGAGCACGGGTCTCCTCCCACAATGAGAAGGGGTTCAGGCCGTAGTCCACCACGCTGGCCCAGTAGGTACGGATTGGTGGACTCCACACACCTTTGAGAACATTATAAAGAACTCTCAGGCATGCAGCTTTCCTCGCGATGTTTTCCTTTACCTTTGAAGCAAGAGATATTTGAATTACTTATATATTTTATGTAATTCTTAATAATACAGTAAAATTGTTCTATAAGTCTACGTACGTTTAACTTATTGACCTATCATGTCTCTCATCTCGAGGATTTAATTCGGTAATTTGTTATAAAATAAATTTCATATTGTATAAAATAGATTTTAGTAGCTCTAACATTTTCAAAGCATTAACCTTATTTGAACCTATTAAACAGTTATAGCAAAAAAACATAATGACTATAAAAGAGGAGCGGTAAGATCATTTTTTTATGTTAAAAATTTATGAAATTGTATTAAATTTTACCTACCTTAGAATCGTTAAGCCCGCTTAATTTGCATGAAGAATCCCAATAACGTACAAAATGGTGGCTGTACGTAATAAATGTATAGGGGGAAGCAGGGGTTTGGATATAGCACACTGGATGGCATTTTGAATGAATAATTGCGAGCCAGATTTGACGTGAGGTATTTTTATTGCCTTCCGCTGTGAGCTGTAGGTATCCGAATAATATTATGCGTTATTGAACTTATATGCTGTGATAATAATGCTTATAACGGCTGCTTTCCTGTACGTTCTATTGAACGAGAGAAATAAAAGACTGTTTTACCTAATTATTTGTGTAACAACATAATTTTTTAAATTGGTCATTATCATAATATTTTTGCTACTGCTGGACACAAGGCTCTTATGTTTTAAAGATTTGAACCCACCGCGCTGGTCCAATGCGAGTTTTACGACTTTTCTTTATACTCTCGAAGGCACGAGGACTGAATACGCCAATTTCCGAACTGTGGTTATTGCAGGTACTGAGTAGGTATTTCTTGATAGAGGGAGTTAGATATTTTTGCCGCATAGTGAAGCGGGTGAAATCGCGGGACGCATCAGTCAATAGAAAGAGAAAAAGTTTCAATTACAAACGAAATAGCAACGTGAGAGGCTCCTACACTTAAGTACAAACCAACGATTTCAAGTAGTGCCTAAGGTCATTAAGCCCGACTAATTGCTTTGCTCTTGAGGAATGTGGGATTTTATGCTGTAAGAACTAAACAAGCACTTATTCGCATTTGTTCTTGCATTTGTCGGATATTGAGAAGGATACAATCAATCTATTGACTGCCGAATACGTGTACGCCGTAAATACTCAGTGAATAAAAAGAAATACGTTTTTGTTGGTTTTGCGTTGAGCATCTTGATCCGTGACCATCGGTTATTAAACATTTAATGATTTTATGTTATAACAATTGGTCCCCAAGTCTTCTGGTAACCCAAAAGCTAGTAGTGTTCTCTAATTTTAATGTCCAATCTACACACTCTAGGTGGAAAACGACACTTATTGAAATCACGTTTATTGTTAATGAGTTTTCTATACCAATATAAACTCATGAATACTGGTGTACACCATCGGCCTAATTTGTAATACTTTTTTCCAAGTAGCCTTGTGTAATGCGTTTATAATTACACTTTCAGCAAATAGTATCGCAACGACATTTTGTGACAGTTGTAAGTGTGATGTTTTGAATGTCATAAAGAAACCTGGCTCTGACAATGTAGGTCTAGTTCACGTGTTATTATAGGCATCCCCTAAAATTTCAAATTGTTGACATGTAAGCGGTAGCTGTTCGAAGTCTCAAGAAGTTCAAAGTTTAAAGTTTGGTATGAATTGATCTAGCTAAGAAGCTAATTAACTAAATATACTTTATTCAATGAGATGATTGAGTGTGTTTGAGATTCAAATAATAACAAAAATAAAAACTAAGTTTGTTGTGAACTTCTTTACAAGCCAGAATTAGTTGGAACCCCAGTATCTTTAATTTAAGTTACTCGGTTTCACCTCAAAATAATAGACAAAAATATAAATGAATGCTTCTTATAAAGATAATTCAAATCAAAAGTTTTATATTCATTTCATTTGGCATTCGAATATTCGAATGAAGTGATTTTAATTAAATTTTATTTGACTCAAGTATAAGACGAAATTGTTGAGCTGTCAACCACCGAAATGTAAACTTAATTTAAAGAATTAAAATATCATCAACCTACCCAGTCGTAGCTAGTAATCTATATAGTACATAAACAAAAACGTAACTTAGCGAACATAGCCTGTTTGGTAGGTTTAGAAAATATCTTAAAGAAAAACTTTTTAAAGGACAAAGTTGCAAGCATTAACTAGTGGGCTATAAAATAAAACACTTGTATGATATACGACAACACCCAGAAAATTACGAGGTCCTACAGAACGTAGGAAATTGAACATATTTCAATTCCATTACTTTGAAAGATCGGAAGTATGATTAAAATGACAAAGGTTCGACAGGGACTCGCGTCCTAATCGTTGTACGAGCGAAAATCGACTCTAAATGTTATATATATTAACACTATTTCGCATTGGTTCATTGAGTTTACAACTTTGTTAATGTTAGTCCCGCTTTGCTAGCACATATCTATATAACTTATACTTCACTAATTTCAAAAAGATTACAACAATATTCGTATACCTACACTACGAGCACCTTGAAATAAAAAAAAACAATTCCACCAGATTACATGAGAAATAACGTAAACAAGTCATATCTTATCACGAACAACATACACTTTTCTTTTTAAGGAATTAAGCAACTGATTAAAAAAAACTTTATTAAACCCAGTTAAACTTCGGGGTAAATAGTCTCTTGAACTGATCGGTGAAACCCGTCTAATTAAAATCAGATACTAATTATATATTATCTCCGAACATGAAGAACCTTTTAATAATAAATATCAAATTGTTACGCTATTCACTGTGGCTTTTCAATGCATATATTCGGAGAACTCCAAAGATAATGTTTTAGCGAAAGCTGCCAGAATACAAGGGCTATTTTAATCCGTAAACATCCTGATTCCTCATTTTAGTTATGGATTAAACATAATTAAATATGGGCGAAGTCGCTTGCAGAAGTCAGTTAGTTTAAAGTAAATTATGAAATCTTTCACATTTATGCTGGCTGCATGACCTAATTGTCTCTTTAGCTCTTTATCAAGAGCTTAAATATAATAAACTGCATGCAAAATTGAAAACACATTAAATTTGCATACAACCTATTTCCTCAAAGTTATGAATACTTAATAGAGTTTTACATTCAACAATGGATGAACCGATATTAGGCTTTTGCCTGCAGCGGAATAATTTAAAAAAACACTGTTGCGGTTTTTTGTATTGTTACTCGTTCGTCTAATGGTTAGGATATTTGGCTGCGGAGCGTGATTTCCTTGATTCTATTACCTTGTCTGGCCAATAATTGTTCACGACAAGTACCGTCAAGTGCAAGTGATTCTATTTAAGAGTAGGGGACGCTTTCTATTCGATACGACTCATTAAAGTTTCCAAAACATACCTATATCAATGTGGAAACTACTTTCGATAATACAATGCACTAAAAATAGTAACATATTAAATCAATAGCACTGAAGGCTAAAAAAAAAACAAATTCAATTTTGCTTCATCTACAGCTAAAACGTTTGGTGGGCTCATTTTGGAACTTTCCTTTGATCCGGTTCCCGTTATCTGTTTTGTCTAAACTTTGGAACATATATAAATCTGATTATAGCCTTTTTGAAGTCTCTGAAAATAATTTATATTTGTAACGTAACCTACTTATAGCTTTTGCACTGGTTCAAATATTGCAAGTTAGTTGTATGCCCTTTTTCACTAATGACGTACAAGGCAATGCCTAAGTAAGTAACGCCTAATCAAAGAAGATTACTAGGCATACATTTACTTGTCAACTATGGATTTTTACTAGGCAACTAATATAACCTAACTTATCTATGGCTCTTGCCACAAAGTGTGGTATTTGTGATTGTATTATCATATTTATCATATTTCGTAAGGTTATTAAAAAAAACTGAATTTATATATTTTTTTTCATCTGTTAACCGTCAGATTAGGATTCCCCTAAACTTTACGTCCTGCTGAATCAGGGTCGTAACTTCACACGGCGCCTAACGCTGTTCAACATCACATAACGGTTCGTGAAACATTTTTTTTCTGTAAAAACTTAATCACTAAGTATTTAATCATTAAATGAGCAATAGTCTCGTAATCAGAATTTCATTTGGTTTCGCTATAATTAACATAGTTTGTGTTCCTTGGGTTGATCACATTCAATCGCTAATCGGAAGATTTTTAACTCTTCATTTGAATAGGTTATATACCTATTAAAATGAAGAGTTATAGTATAGTTAGGTATATAAAATTGAAGTATACACACGATTAGGCCTGATCTAATTGTTCGGTGCTTATTGTACTGTGTATTTCAAAACTAATTGTCTATTTTGCCTTAATATACTAGCAAGGACATTATCGTTTATCCAATGACAATAGAAATAGGAAGATGGCGCACATACGTATTAAATTTTAATGGGGATAGTACTGGCTTGTATTTATCGGTTTGCATATTACTAGCATTTAGGTATATTTTATATATTTTTGATTTTATATAATATCTATATTTTCCACGTTGGTCTAGTGGTTATCATGTCTTACTACGGATCATGAGATCCTGTGGTCGAATCCCGGGACAGGCCACAAATTTTAATTGAGTTTTTCTGTTTAAGAATACTCTATTGATTGAGTATCCGTCCGGAGTTAAGAAATTGGCACTGTCAATTCTCATGCCTCGGAGAGCACGGATTCTGTCAGTTAAGGTTATTATCACACAAACAGCGTCGTGGCTTGCAGTTATATTCGATAACTTATGAAAACAGTGCTAACCGACCGACCTGCATTTGAGCAGCGTGGTATGTTTCTGGCATGTGTCCAGCAGAGGATAGGCTGATGCAATGCGGCCAGTCGACAGCTGAAAGCGTTTTATAAATAATCCAGTTACTTTAAATAAAAAAATGTGAATAAATGTTTTGCGTCTGCCTTAGAGTGCAGTATTGGTAATAATCAGCCAAAAACCACGAGGTCATATTTAATAAATGTGATATGGTTCGGAAAAAATAATACCAGTTGTTATTAGGGAAATGATCATAGTCGTTATCAAATCGACCTTAATCACTTTCTAGCTTCATAAATCACATTTCGCTACCTGTACGATACCAAATGTGATATAATGATCTTCATTATAGTACCAAAATAAACAGAAAACGTGGATTGACGAGCGGACGAGGGCGAGATAACGTTGGCCAGGATGATTAATGTGTAGGTGGCCCCTGTCCCAGCCCATCACGTCATAGCAGCAGGGTTTTTAAGATAATTAAAACAGAGTTTCATTAGCTACAGTTCTTAATATTAGGCTTTTAAAATCATTAATACATAAAGGAAAACTAATATAAAAGCATAACTTATGCAGTACCTAATAACGAAATTTTTGCTTCTAAGCAAATAAGCAAAAAATCCGGTAGAAGATACCTACTGCATACTGAAATTTTCAAACGGAATATTTCAAATTCCCGTTCTACTCTTAAAATAACTTTGACTAACATTTTACTAATAAATTGCGAGAGCAAAATAACTGTCAGTAATTAATATTCTGTAAGTATTTTAGAGTGCTAAGGCCAGCGTTGAACAAATAGTTGCAATTTACAAATAAAAACGGCGCGCTAGCAATCCCCTGAATGCAAATTAGGCAATGGGCTTTCGGTTCCAGAGTTAGAATATTCTGGATGAATACATATAATTTTTTTGTCTATCTTTTGAGACTTATGGGAAATCTTTTTTTGCCCTTATTAACTATCTTAATTAAAACAAAATCTAAGTATCATAATCGATTAAATTATCCAGAGATAACCTAGTGGTAAGAACTTCAGTTTGCCTTTCTTAGGCGCCCGATACCCATCATGCACCTGTTACTTTTGCATTGAAATAACACTTGATTGAATCTAGACGGAAAACATTGACAAGGAAAACCTGTGCGAAGCCAAAGCGGTTCGTATGGTATAATTTGCAATACAATTTAGCTGAACACACTCCCACTCCGAATCTCCCTGTTCAATATTATGCAGGATATAAATATCTGTTTACGCCCAGATTAACATACTCGTAAGATAATTTCTATCCCTTTTACGGCCAGCAAACAAACTGAAATACTCACACTGACAAGAGATTTATTTTGGGAATAGTTGCCTGTAAAATAATATATTCTATGTGTTCAATAATAGTTTATGCTCTGCCAGGTTTTTTATTTGCGACGATTTAGGCGGACAGATAAAATAACTTAATAGTAACAACAACAAAAAATAAGATTGTTAATATTGTTAGATATTTAAAAGGCGTAAAAAGCTAGTAGCGATATGGTCAGTGGATGGTACAGAATGTACGTACAGGTGAAACAAACTAACAGATATAAACTATATTGTGATAATAAACACTTATAACTAAACATCATCATCGTCAGTTTAATTTAATTTAATTATCAACCCCTTACTGGACCACAACAGGGTTTCTCTCAGAATATTCTCATTCCGTTGTGGCCAGCTTGATGCCTCATGCAGTCCAATTGCGGAATGATAGACTTCACACGCCATTGAGAATATTATCGAAAATTTCTCAGGTTTTTTCCCCGTTCCTGCCAGTACTAAAACACTTACTAGATATTATTGATAAGATTGACGGAAGAACAGCGAGAGTACTAATTCATTAATTGATTTTACAAGTAAGTTGCCTTGCGGGAAGCCAGCCTTGAAGCTGCACCTAGAGGAACATTTGCAGGATAGGTAATATTATAATGAGATTATCTCTAACTGTGAGTGTAGCAATCAACGCCACATGCTAGAAAGGTGATACCTTCTCTAGCACGATTTTCCGCCATTTTATATGCCGAATACTCGGATTGACGGCCGATTGGCGCAGTGGGCAATTACCCTATTTTTAAGTCCTAGGCTGTGGGTTCGATTCCTACATCGAACATTTTCACACAAGCTACGCTTACTGGCTGTGGGGTTAGATGGCGATGTATATAATGTCATAATATGTTTATTTATTTTATTTATTGTGAAGAGCCGAGAGCAGGTGCTACCGCGTGTGGTGCTGATTTGATTGATTGTACTCGGATTGGCCACGCTCTGTTGGGCTTCTCTGGAAATTTCCACAATAAAGCTTCTTAAGATTCCCGGGCTTTAGGCCTTTATTAATAAACTGAACACCGCTTAGGTGTTAATTAAGTGATTAGAACCTCAGCCTTCTTTTCGGGGGGAATGCGTTATATATCCCCAAATCTAACTCTTTGGAGTTATGTGATCTTTAAGCAATTAAATATCACTTGCTTTAATAGTAAAGACGAACGCGAGGTAAAGCCTACCTTGTAAATAATAATAATTCAATAAACCGACTTCGAACTAAGAAACAGTCTCTATTTCGGTCATAAGCATAGATTGACCGGTACTTATCTCGCTATCGCTTTATTAACAACTGATTCATGCTAAATTCAAAACTATTTTTAGACCATAGCAGGATTCCGGTGGCTTTAGCATGAGGGCTAACCTTAATACGTTTGTTGTCATTTTTAGCATATACTATACTGTTAATAGAATTAAAATATTATTTGCTTAACATGCAAGAAATTTAGCGGGCGGATTTCATTAGGATTTCAAAAATTATTTTTACTGTTTATGAAAATAGTGGAACTTTGAATAGGTACCGTTATAAACGAACTATATAAGAAGTTTTTGTATAAAGTACACTGCTGTACATGTTGGCTCTATTCTATTGTTAGAACGTGGGTAGGTTACAAAATTCTGTCGTACCTTGTCCACCTTCCGTTAATAAAAAGTCAGGACTCTACGGGAACCTGGAGGTGACAAAATATGAATTTCCATTGAGATTGAGAGCTGTGAAAACGGCTGACAATGCGAATGCAAATAAAACTCCGAATTGAATTTCACCTACGTTTGTTAAAAATCGGCATTCTCGGAACCATTCGGGTCACCAAACTGTTATACAAATAAAGTGTTTTGTATATTTCTTTTATTTTATCGATTATATAAATATATTCAATATTATACCTACCTATTCAATAAAAATAGATTTTAGGAGAACTAAAACATTATCTAAAAAACATTAGTTTAAAATTGACGTCTTTAAACCACTGTTAACATCATAATAATTGTTACCAGAAAAAAGAGATAATAGTTAGTAATTAAGGTTTAAATAAAACCTTCATAATTATAAAATTTCATCATTACCGTTTGATTTTTGTTTCACGTGTAGCTTAAAAGCTTAGAGCCTCTACTCTGCTCCATTTCGTTCAAATAAATTTAAACCTCATTTGCGTCAATAAATGCGAACCATTATCTTAATAAAACATTTAATATCGCCTTGATGTTCGTAAATATTTTTTTATACGGTACGTAATACTAGCGTCATCACCGTGTTCGGGGTACGTCGGCTCACATTATGTAACAAACCCCGTTAAATTTACTTAATTATCATTAATTTGTTTACGCAACATCGCTTCATAACACAAGGCACGTCACAGAGGGTGTTCTTAACACTACCTGATGGGGCGGCCCTTTGTTCCGTGATCCGCATGAATAATAATGTCCCTAAGAATACATATAGAATTAGTAACGTACTCTTTGTAAACACCCAATCAGTGTGTTGACGCTCACACTAGTATTTACTGTTCACAAACGTCGCATCAAAACGATGCTTGAATGCTAACAGACGTTGATGAATAGGTAACGATCTTCCTAAATATATCTTTATCTATCAATAATGTGTCTTTTCCTTTCAAACCTATATTCTAAAGTTTCATAATTAAGTTATAAGTTTGCTGTCAATTTTAATGTATTCGTTCGATTTATTAGCGGTACTTAATTGGTGTATGTGTTATTTTCTTTCTACTAATTTTAAGTGTTAAGTTTACTGTTTGGGCGGCTTAATAAATAAAATAAAAATAAATTAAATTATCAAAAATTTTCAATATATCTATACATAGAAATATAACTAATTTTAATAAGAAAGTGGACTGTAACAATTTTAATATAAGAAGTAAATATAAACTAGTAGTGCCGTTTAACAGGTTACATAAAATTAGGCAAATTGTATACTATGGTTTTTTAATAAATTACCGAATGAAACCTAAGAGATGTCTCTCAGTAAGTTCAAAATTTATATAAAACGTAAGCTTAAAGAAAAATCCTATAATAATAATACTAAACGATAAAAAGCTTGGCTGTAAATCGCTCTAACTTCGTAGCTAAATATTAATTTACTGTGAGATGTTGATAAAAAAACTACACGGCTTAATTTCTAGTGGGTTCTTCTTATACCAGGGCGCTTTTGGATCCTCTTAGTTTTGGGTTTAAGTAGGCGAACATAGTTATTACCGTCACCTCACAATTATGTAAACCTATGTGTATGAACGATTTTTAAATGCCTCAAAATGATATAGTAAATATGATTAATTCACTAAAAGAAAATTAATTTGCAGGCCGCCTTTTATATATTAATTTATAATATTTATATATTATAGCTAGTCGTCCCTGATAAGTTGGTTACGTTCTTATTTTTTTTTTAAGTCATCTTTATTAATCTATTATCTATGCTTTAAGATGGAAGTATAATAACTTTTCTACTTACTCGAGTAACTTTATTTGAATATTTTTAATTAAGACAAGCGAAACAATTTATATTCAGAAAGCAGTAGGTACCCAAATTATGCTTTTAGAATGCTCATTAGCCTGTGACTATCCTTCGCGTTAGAATTTCTGCCTTCCATTAGCCATGGCCATTAGGAAAAGCATCTTAAGACATATTACATTCAATGTTTACTATATAAGCACCTATCTATATTATTCAATTTCTAAGTACTTAGCTTGAATAAATCTTATTACAACACAATTATGTGCCCATGAGAAATAAAGAGCTAACAAATAGTTAATTATAGATTTAAGCCCCTAATAAGCCTCTTAGACCACCGATTCGGTCTTATGCTTAAAGAACTAATTCCAACTTATATTGTTAAGCATTTTTATCAGGTATCAGTGATAATATCCGGGACCGTCTTAACGTGTTGTTCGAGGCGCAGAGCCGGAAATATGACAGCAATTGTAAAATGAAAAACAACTTTTAATACGGCAAGGAAATTCAAACAGACAGTGGCGTAATGTGTTAAGGCAGTCCGTAGGATGACTGAGCAGGAAGATTGTATTACTTTAGCTAAATTGTAGCATAAGATGCGGTATGAAGATTTTCCTTAACCAATTACGAAGGGTTTTCATTAAGGAAAGCGCAAAAGGGCTTGAGAACAGTGCCTAATAATTAAAATATAGGTACAACAATGATACGCTTCGCTTTACTCAATGTTTATTGACGGACTAAAGTCCCGTAAACCCTTAGCGAATTCAATGTATACCAGCGCCAAAGCATTAAGCAACATCGAACTAACAATTTATAACTCTGTATACACTCCACCACAGTGTACAGGTTAGAAATCTTGGAGACTCCTTTAACTTCATAGGAAAATTACTTGCATACTTTACACATAATATGAGCCGGTGCTGGGATTTTTGTAAAATTACATTTTGTTACTTAGATAGATCTACCACAATCTCACCTCAGTTGTAACCTAGCTAGATATAGCATGGTCAGATTTGATCGGGCCTACATGTTATCTAAAAAATACTATACGTATTATTTAGTCCAGAACATGTATTACTGGACAAAGGTAGTTTGACAGAAAAGGCTAATATCTAATGGAAAATGTTTGTATGATGAACATGATTTATTTTCAATATCTGGGTATTTATCTATTTTCTAAAAGTATTCATGTATATTATTCATAAAAATATTCATCAATTATTTTAGTACCAAAAACACAAGCTACCGCTTACTTTGGGGCTAGATGGCGATGTGTGTTATATATTTATTATATTAGATCCGACTGCTTCGAAAACAACTCATCCAAACCGCATAACTAAGCTTGTTTGCAGAGGATTATTGCTTATTTCTAAAAAAAACACGATTTATTTTCCGGTAAGAGTTAAATAAACATCTTGTTATGCACACACTGGAGGAAAGGATTTCAAACTATAAATCCTTAAATCCGCCTATTTTAAATCCCTCTGTAGTATGAGATAGACCCGGGCCCAGCTGGGGTACTTATATACGGAGACTGGGGATAACGATGCAGTATCATGTATATTACATTGTATATGATATATACATGATACTTTATATTTTTTTTAAATGCAAAATAAAGTATTTAAATAAATACATACTCCGAAAGAAAATTGTGCTAGGGTTGGTTAATTCGGGACTCATAGCTATTTTCCAACTGACAACAGAGCTTCTGAGATATAGTCCCGGGTAAGGTAAATAATAAATTAGGAGTTAATTCCTCAGCGGAAACAGGAAAATACCCACTGTATTGTCCCGGAAGATAATACCTTCTTGCGAACGTTCTTAAATAAGTTAGTGTTATTAACTTATAAATATTTTTTTTACAACAAAGATCTTCGCAAACCATCATTTCTTCTAATTACATAATTATTGAAAATTCGCTAAAAAACTGATCTTTGTTTTGTACAAAATTCCAAAATTAAAATCATATTAACTGTATTGTGTGATATGCTGTTTTGTATCTGTATAAGCTTATTCCGCAAAGTTTGATAGTAAAATAATCTGCACAATATTACCAAAACCAGGAATTTATTCCCTCAGCCAATCAATTTCGGACTTATGGGAAAAGTCTTATAACAAAAGGTTCTACAATAACGGCTCAGAACGTCACACTCGTTTGATTCATTGGTTTTCCGGGTAACGGAAAAAGTCAGAAATCGGTAATTAGTGGGGGAAGCCAGTCTAAGTTGGCTTTTGTCCAGACGAAATGAAATGAAATAAGTGGTCACCCCGTGAAAGGGGGCGAAGTGAAACAGCGGCCGAGAACTGTGAACATTGTCCCAATACAAACGGGTCCAGCGAACATGCGGGCCAGCACATAAATCACACAATAGCGATTCTTGTTCGGAATTAATGAATAAGCGCAACCCTGCCAGAATTGTTTTTGAATTCCTGAGATCGCTTTTAAACAAGTTTGCTGAATGTCAGATATTTTTATTACACAAATATCAGGAACTAGTTGTACTCCGCGGTTTATATAATGGAATGGTAGCCAGAATGCCGACAGCAATTCCGGGCACAACAGCCAGGCTGATTCTTTGGACTTGAAAATGAGCCAGCCTTTCCATCACCGTGTAAGATTGTTTAATGTAACGTCTTGTAAGATTGTTTTTGGTCTCGAGTCTAACTCACTATTAGAGTAAGTACTTGCGCTGCTTACCAGTTTCAGCCATCACAGTTACGACTATCGATCGAACCGATATTATACCGACTCCTTGATATCATATGTCGGTAATGAGAATAAAGTGTCAACGCATGTTGCGCCATACAAAAGTTCCCGTCTCTGTTCCAAGGGAGTTCCATCAGATCTCTTAGCTTATTAATTTTATTTAATATAAGCAAATTATATTGTAGCTTCAAGTTACGTTTCAGTCAATAAAAACCCCTTTTTGAACAAATAAAAAAGTTAGGTTAGGTTAGGGTAGTTAAAATATTAAGGTAATAATATATTTTATTCGTCACTTACTCGTAGAGCGTTTACCTCAGTTTTCCGTATTTACATTGCCTAATGTTATTATTGAGCATTATATTAATATTACTGGGGAGTGTTAAAGCGATGCCAGCAAAGCAAAGTTTGCAGTCGACAGGATATTTACCAATAAACCTGTCAGCATTAGTCGAACGCTACGCTGCAATATTCTGAACTTCTACAATGTTCGCTCACTGTTCATACAATCGGAAAGTTTTATCATAAAACTTGGGTTTAACGTAATAGTTTTAAAGTCGGTAAGGTATTGTTTATATTATCATATTAAAAGTTATTGTTATTTTCATAACGTAGTATTATCACATTGATTAGGGCATTTCGTTATTAATGTGTAATGTTCGTGCAGATCGGAGACTGCAGTCCCAATGAAAAATTACGAAAGAAATTCGGTTTTATTCTCGCTGTGGAATGCTAAAAATCCTTATAATTAATGAAACAGTGTTTACTCGCTCACTACTTTATTTTTTTTTAAGTTTAGTCGGTTGTATATTATGTATAATATTTCAAAGTTTAATTGACTAGACATGCAAACAATACATTATTATTACTGCGTATTACTGCTGTAGGTAAAAAGCGTAATGCTCATATTAAATTAAATCTCTGCCAAGACGTTTCAAGTGGTCTTCTTCCAAAACCTCGTTAATATAAAAAAAAACTTCGTATATTTTTTTATAATATATTCTTAATATTGGCAGCGTTTTGACTACAAAATGATGCTGGTAAATGTTACAGTAATTTAATAAAGTGATTAATTAATAATTAAACTTTTGTTAACTATAAATTCATATTCGCCAGATATTTTATTAAATTGATTAGGATTTTTACAAATACGCCTTAATTTTTATAAATAAGAAACAATCAAAATTATATCATAATTAATTTTAAAAAATCCACTCCCTTAAAAATACGATTTGGAGATATTTAAGGGCCGGAATAAAAAATACTTAAAAGCCGGCAATGCATTGGTATCCCCTCTGGTACTGCAGATGTTCATGGATGGCTGTAATAACTTCAAACTGTTTCTTTGTACACGGTTACGCCGGCTAAGTAACGGTTTCACCACTACGATGGTAACTAGCCATGACACAAATCGCAGCGAAACAGAGCCCTTAACTACTTAAAAAAGTTCAGTGTTCATAAAAACCGTGATCATCACTTCAAATGTAAAAAGATGCGCACTAAACCTGATGAGCGTATATATAACATTATACCTATTCATCAATCATTATATAAAACTAAGAGTCTACTGCTAGAATTATCTCTATATACACTTTTTTAATAGATATAACGCTGGAATACAACTGGAAAGGTATAGATGTGGCCTAAAATAGGATGTGTATACCTAGATACCTCAATTCTTGTTTTAAATTTGCCTAGATTGTAATTGTAAGAAAACACTGACACCGGAATGGCGTTCCAAACTCTGCGGTCATGGCTATGTGAAAAAGGAGACAAAAATAGCTGAATCTAACTCGAAATCGTAAGACCCGAGCGGATACAGCGCCATGTATATTGGTTGGGTTTAATAGCTTTTTGTTAAACAATTTCACTTACGAAACCCAAAGATAACAATACCAACAGCAACATTACGCAGTCGACAGAGATAAACAATACAATGACCGCCCTAATGGTAACTATTAACCACTAGATGCGGCAATAAAAATATTTTACCTGTCTTTCCCCCTATCTGCAGCGAGGAGGCGAGTCACGCGAGTGTATTACTGGAGTGACCATTAGTACTAATTTTGCTTCCCGCGCCAGGTTTACGACCGCACACTGTACTATGTTAGACGTTATATACAAATATATACCCACGCATCATAGCAACCACTCTGTACTTACCTACTTCTCTTAGAGGCTAAAATATCACGAAAACATGAGTATTAAGTTACGCAATTCGTTCGCAAGAAATATTTATTATCTTTATTATAACTACTTTACTAACTACTACTTAAATACGGAGGACTGTGAGATTTGACACGGTTAATTTATAAGAATACGTGCAAAAGACAAAAGATCGCATACTGAAGCTCATAATGGAAAAATACCTGTAATGGATCACTTATTTGACCATCTGCCTGTCAGTCTATGTATCAAAGCCGAAAATCATAATTTCAACAGATAGGTACGTGTGTTGACTTATTGCCAGAAATGGGGGTCTAAATAAAAAAATACAAGGCTTTATTTTATTGTAGGTTTATTTTATTCCAATAAAAACCTAGTTCTATTAAAATAATTCCTTGTATTTGCCGGCAGATTTTTGGTGCTATTCTTATTCTACTCTACACTGTTAATAAGGATACCACTAATAAATTCAATCCGGATAAGATTTATTGATTATTGTGGCTTAGCCGTTATGATCACATTATTATGTACCAAATTTATGGGTTATAATTATTCTTAGCCCTCCGTCGCAAAATCAACGGGGTGTTATAAGTTAGACGTGTCTGTGTTTATGTATGCTTGTGTGTGTGCATGTGTGTGTGTTGCGCTTGTGTCTGTCTGTGGCATCTTAGATCCCGAAAGTTTATTTTGATTTTAAAAACGACGGAGTGTTATAAGATTGACTTTTTAGTGTCTATGTATGTGTGTATGTGTGAACGTATAAACCGATTTTTTGTTTGAAAGGTGAATTTGTGAGAGTGTTCTTAGCTATGTTTGATCAGATTCGGTCCAAGATGGACGCCGCCACAAAATGGCGAATTACGTATTGTTTTACAGCTCCATTCAGTATGGGTATCACATAAAAGGGCTTGAGTCGTAAAATACTGTACTCTATCATCATCATCATCCCATTATATTAACCCATTATAGTATACTAAGATACATTTAAATTCCAAGATGGCCGACACTACAAAAAGGCGAATTAAATATATTTTTTCATTATGGGTATTGAATTAAGTATTTGATTACTAGAATACAATAAATAAATTTAATATACAATTCCTTTCTTCTCTCTGGAACCTTGACTCGAACTTTGATGGATTTTTTTATTAATAACGTGATCATTTATAAAAGATTATTAAATGAAATCACAAGTTCGAGTTACGCATTGTAGTTCTGTTTTTTATAAAAGTTGGCATAATATCAATACAAAAAATGGCTTGACATAATATCAGCAATTAAAGAGTATCTGGGTGGAAGTGTGGGTGAAAGATTATGTTCCGAGGACAATATATTATATTTCTTTCTGTTGCCATACTAATCCATGACCTCATTGGACGTTAATTATACTAACTATACAGTAACATATTAAATCAATGTTAATGATAAAAACTATCGTATGGTTGGCACAGCATTTTTTTACGAACTTTGTAAGTTTAGTTATTTCTCAAAAGGTATTGATTTCGGGGAAAGGTGGGGACAATATTTATCCATTATCATAAAATTCTGTAATGCTCCATTGGACTAGTACCCCCTTTAAAACTAGCCTTGTAGAGCTTACGTCCTACCACACTGATCCAATCTGTGGTGTGGGTTGTCGGCTTAGGTGTTTCTCTGATTCTTAAGTAACGATTATTAGCGTTCTACCTTGTACTGTAGTTACTGACTTGGATCAACGTTACTTACGAAGCACAACAGATTCATATGCGCTTTATATAGCCACACCAGACGGTATAACAAAAGAATACCACAGGTTTGTGTAGTGCATAACGCTTAACTTTCTACTACATAAGAAAATAAATCAATTTTATTTTAAGACCTTCACAGAGATGGTTTCTTTCAGTGTGTAACGTCGTGAAATCTGACAGGTGACAGGACTCCGACTACAATGGGTAGGTACGCCACCCTTATCGCTAAAAGGAAAATAAATGAGGCCACTTTTTCCTACTTTACGAGCAAGTCACTTATTTCACTTGTGGGAATAAATTGTTAACAAAAATAGAATAAAAAAAACCGTATGCAAGCGTTTTCTTAAAAATTAAACTGTTCACTTTTTTTAGTAAATGAACCATATTGCTATTAACTAGCCATGGCAGAAACCAGACCAACCGTCAAAAATTTCGTTAACGTTGACAAACTAAAATAATAAGTTCTTAAATACGACCATGGTGAGATAGAGAAGTATGTCTAAATACTGAACCGACTACAAAAATATGTGTTCATCTCAACATGAATCATAGCTCTCAACAAGATTATAATCATGGTGAGAGTTATGATTGGATGAACTCATATTTTTCGTCAATAATCTACGTCATCACCGAGTTCAAGCCCCGGCTCGCAACACTGACTTTCGTTTTAATCTAAGCAGTTTAAATTTCACTTGCTTTAACCCTGAAAGAAAACATCGTGAGGAAACCGGTATGTTATCAACATTGTGTGAAGTCTACCAATCCGATCCAATTGGCCAGCGTTTGGGGTAGACTACGACCTACACCCTTCTCGTTCTGAGAGGAGACCCGTGCCCTATAGTGGGCTTATAATTTTATTTATTTATTTTTATTTTATTATTATAGTAGTAATTTCAATTTTAGCTAGTTATTTTACTTGAAAATTAAAGCTATAGATTATTCACAAATCTCGAAGAAAATACTTCAATAATAAGTGATCTTATACAAGTCCCTATTTGATCGCGGTATACTTGACTTTTTCTAAAATGAGGTCGAGTTATGTTCGATAAATCACCACGTCATAGATATGCATTCCCGTATGTGGATCAATGTGGAATGGATCTTGGATCTTGGATCAGTCAAGAAACGATGTTGAGTGATTTTTGGAATATAAAATACGGATTATTGTAAGCCCTACTTACAGTATCCATTTGAAAATAGGTTCCTTTCACCATAATAAAAATAATTGCATATTCAAAGAGGCAATTAATTACCTATACGTATATATCACTAGCTGTTCCTCGGTTTTAACCGTGTTAACATATTACAGGGCATAATATTATTAGCCGTGCTAAAACCTCACTAGACGTAGACTTCACCCTACGAACTGACACCTACTCCAACATAGGAAGCTGGCTGTTATTAATTTAGTAAGCATTTTAATTTTAATATAAAAAAATATAATGACGATTTAAATCACATGGCTAATTTATGATTTATTCAATTGGTAGGTATAAGGTTTTACGGGGTTTTTTTTTTTCTACTTACGCTGTAAAGTTTTGTTAACCATTACTCAAAATTTAATCTTGTAATTTATTTTATTATAGATAATAAAGCCCAAGTTACTTATGGAATAAGAGTAATTTAATAACCTATCAAATGGCAAAAGAATTATTAAAACGTTTCATTAGGTTTCACAATTTATGAACTTCAGTTAAAACAAACAAATCTTTCGTTTTATAGCATAAGATTTCGTTTAGTACATAAGCTACGTATTTCTTTGATGTTAAACTCACCAACGGTCAATTAAATGTATCGTACGTAAAGCTTTTAAGCATCTTTGTCTTTTGTGCCGGTTTAGCTATTGCTCCGGTGAACTCGACGTCAACAAAGCGACGATTCAACAGCGATAGGCTTCACAGTGACACGGATGTACGAGTACGTTGTGTCTTGAATTGTAAGCCACTCCCGCTTTGAGTTAAGTGTTCCGGTGATGGTGTTGAAACCTATTTCGTGTAGCATATGTCGTTGTACATGGCAATTATAGCAAATATATTATTAGGTTGTTAATTAAACGTGATAAACAGAGTATTCAGTATAAGGTTTTGTATGCGCTCTATACAATCACGAAATTTTTAGCTACGCTTAAATTTAAGAGTTTAAGCGTAGCTAAAAACTAGTTTACGGTTGAGAATGCTATAGGCAGTATATGGATGTAAAGGCCGATGACGACCTGGATTCCGGTAAACTGATGGATTGTAAAACCCCTCCCAAAACTCCAATGCCCCACTGCATAAAGGTTTTGGGACTTCTTGACAAAAACCTACTACAGACCACCTCGAAATTCCAATCAAGAATTATTTTTGACTATACTAAGATCCATCTAGGTCGAAGAAATTAGAGTATTACAATGATATTAAAAAATATGATAAAAGGTCGTTTAAATTCGACAATAATCTTATTTATTTATAGCTGATGTATCGATAAAAAAAAAATATTCCTCAGATTTAGTACTTTCGTAGTTTCCTCGTCTACATATGTATAAATGGTCTCCATAGTCGTTTGGTTATTGTCTGACTCACACAGGCCTCCGCTGAAATTGGGAAGAGAGAAATAGAGATTAGAACTTTTGTCCCGGTAATCATTACATGTTAGTGATGATAACTGGGCCGATATGAACATGTAAAACTTTTTTTCTCAGAAATATTTTTTGTCAGAAAACCCCAGTACTTACTAAACCTACAATCTTTGGCCCAACTTGGAATCAAACCCACTATATTCCTCAGCCAAGAGTGCCTGTAGCCGCTAAATCAAAGCAACCTAATTTTTTTCGTAGCGAATAACATAAGAATTTTTATCAAAAGAATCCTAATAAGTAAAATAGGTAATAATATCTTCATATTTCTTATAAATCTTTTCTTAACGAGCTTCAACGGATACTTAATAATTACCTTCGCAAAAAATATCTTAAGATTTACAAAATATAAGTTATTAAGGTTATAAAGAAATGTAAAAATAAATTCTCCTACCGTAAGAGAAAGATAAAAATATTAAACTTGTTTCCACTCAAGCTGAAGTTTGCTGGGAATCTTCAGGGAATAAGTCGCATTTCGAATTCAGCTCATGATATCATCTAGGGAATCTTAATGAAGGAGAACTATAAAACAATTATTGTCTAGGTAAATACGTAGTGCGCGCAGATAAACAAAATTAACCAACTATAAGTGGCTTTATTGTAATACTGCTAATGCATAATTCTAATTATGATTAATTATGAATGCTGGGCATAGATCTCTTCTCACCTAAGAGGCAGATTCATGGAATTGATAACAGTTCAGTAAGCACACGAAAGTACTAAAAATAGCATCTTGCAGCAACCAAATGGGGAAACTACACCTTAGTTCAAGTATGAATGTGTATACAAATGTATGTACTCAGAGAGAAGGAACAAAGAGACCCCAAAAAAAATAAAAAGATCGATAAATGTATACAGCGTAAGTATCTATTTACTCAAGGTAGTATTTTGAAAAGGTTTTTTTTTTGTTACAAGTACTAGTAGTTAGACTGAGCCTTTACTAAAGTGAAACGAAAATATTGTGAAAAGGATTGTTATTAAAAGATTTAACAAAAATAATTTAACAGAGATATCAGTCGGTTTGTCGGTGTCCGGTCACCGGTTGGATTAGTGTCGCTCTATTTAGTGTCAAGCATAGATAGACCGATACTTGATAACCTGTACCTGTGTGTTTGTAACTGTCAAGGAACTCACAGTACTGACTTTACTTGACTTTAGTAATGCTTTTAATACGGTAGATTATGACATCCTGTTGAGTCTCCTGCGCTCGATTAACATATCTCCATCGGTGTTAGAATGGTTTCGGAGTTACCTCAATAGTCGTCAACAGCGCATTCGGATTGAAGAGTCCTCATCGTCCTGGTGTGATGTTGCGGCTGGGGTACCTCAGGGTGGCGTGTTGTCTCCCCTACTCTTTGCTATTTTCATTAATTCAATTACTCATCGTATTTCTTCTCTCTATCACATGTATGCAGATGATATTCAAATATATCATCACCCTACCCTTGGAAATCTTGGTCCTTCTGTTTCTGCAGTTAATAGTGATTTATAAAAAATTTCTGAGTGGAGCAGGCAGTATGGACTTAAGGTTAACCCTGTAAAATCTCAGGCTATCATTATTGGCAGCCCGGGATTGGGTGTTAGAGTTAATTGGCAGAATCTCCCTCCTGTTATATACAACGGTGTCACTATTCCCTACTGTGACACTGTTAAAGATCTAGGCTTACATCTTGATAAACAACTATCATGGTATGTGCATGTCAACGTATTTAGTAGAAGGATGTTCTCGACTATTAGGTCATTGCGTCGCCTGCGTTCTGTTCTTCCAATTCCGACCAAAGTTATGTTGGCACATTCTCTTATTCTCTCTATTCTTGATTATGCGGACGCAAGCTATCTTAACCTGACCGAGGACCAACTGAACAAACTTGAGCGTCTTCAAAATCTCGCTATTCGGTTCATATTTGGCTTACGCAAATATGATCATGTATCTGAATTTAGACTAAAGCTTAAGTGGCTCCCTATTCGTCGTCGCCGGGATCTGCATGTTCTGTCGCTTCTGTACTGTGTGTTATTTAACCCTAAAACTCCCTCTTCCTAAAGGAGAAATTTAATTTTCTTGGAGTGCAGTCAAATTTACGTTCTTGTCGTACGCTGACTTTGAGCATGCCGTTTCATAAAACTAAGTTTTATAAGCATTAATTCATTGTTCAAGCTACTGAACTGTGGAATGCACTCCCAATAAGCATACGACAGTCAAGGTCACTAGACATATTCAAAAATACTGTTAAAGCCCATTATCTTGAGCAATAAAGACGAAAGTGATTAACTCTTACTCATATTTAAGAATGTTTTAGTATGTATTAGTTTATTATTTTTTATATTTATTATTATTAGTATTTTATGTGTGTAATCTTGATAATATTAGTGTGTAATTGTTCGTAAGTATGTATATAATAATAATACACCCCACCAATCGGTTTCCCTTGGTTTTCCTAATCCTTAGGTTGCCTGGAAGAGATCGCTACTAAGCGATAAGGCCGCCCTTTGTATCCTACTTTTTAAGTTTATTTTTGTTGTGTCCATTGTTCTTTTTTACTATTTGTGGTGTACAAATAAAGTGTATAAATAAATAAATAAATAAATAAACCTGTAATTAGCTCCATGTCCGTCTTATAACACCGGACTTAAACACTGTGGATCAGCACAATCTATGTATATATATAAAAGAAAGTTGTGTTAGTTACACCATTTATAACTCAAGAACGGCTGGATCAATTTTTATGATATCTGATTATTTGGATTTCTCTAAGACCGGAATAGGATAATAAGTATTAAAATATAACATCATAAAATAAAAAATAACATCCGCGGTACGAAGTTCGCCGGGACAGCTAGTTGACTAATAAAAGCTGTCGAAATATTTTCCCACAACTTAAATGATGGGAATAAAAAAATACGAAACCGAGTTAATGTTTCATCAACCTAGTAATGGTAAAAGGCTTTATTCATTACATTGATTAATCGATTGCACTAATTGCGAGTGATTCTCTGTTGCCTGTTGTGGAGAACCGTACCTTAATTATCATCGCCTGCCTATAATCGTCCCCATGTTGGGCAGTTTAATATTCGAATAATCATTCGAATATTCACCAATTGTATAACGTATATATTATCTAAGACCACTTCCATGAAGGCATACCCTGCCGAACAAAAAAGTAAAACCAAGAAATTAACTCAAAAGAGACATTTTATATTCGAGTACTAGTTTATCTTGAATTGTTCAGTCAAGTTGTACAAGGTAGCGCTAACCTGTTAGGGTTCTGACAGTTATTTTTAACCCCCAATTGGTTTCGATTGTATCGGTTCTTTCCGTGCAAACCTTGTCTGGTTCATACAAAAGCATTCTCATATACAGTTCATATTCCTATATAGAACCTCCTCCGACTTTAGAGACAGTTAAACTCACACAAGCTTCAAAAAGCAAAGATTATTCATAACAAACGTTTCATTTAAATACTCCAAATGGGATAAATCATAAAGCAAATTATATTTTTCGGAAAATTCACTTTTTATATCAAAGTGCCGTTGTGAATCGTCTTTGTATATTTATCTTGCCAAGCATAACAAGTAAAAAGGGGAGCGTAACACGCATCTTACACGTACAAAGTGATGTTATTCTATTTACACATTCGGGACGTTTCTTTGTTTGCGCTCCACTGAGATTCTTTTAATGGCGGAATGGGAAGTTTAGAATTGTAACAGTTTACTTCCAACGTTGTTACTGGGTTTATCTGTTTAGAATAAATATCCCAACAAATTAAAAAGAAAACAATATTTTGTTGATTGTCAAAGTCAAAGTCAAAAATATCTTTATTCTGATGCACGAGGGTTCCAAACGCGTCTTTATCTAAGAAGAAATCGCGGGTAAAGCAACATAGGCAAATATGAGACCTTAATAGTTTCGCGAGATCTGGCGGCTTGTTGAACTTCATGCCTGTCTTTACGTTACAGATCATCACCCTCAACTATGAATTCTCACCACTCAACACACTCTTATTGAGAGAACGAGTTTTAGAAAATAGACCCACGACAATGCACAATGCGGTGTAACAGTTCTAGCCAGAGGTATTAAAAGATGGAACACGTCATCGCAGAGGTGGCTTTTATTGCTTAATTACTACCAGATGTCAATGTTAAAAACTTCAAAACTGTTAAATCCGTAATTTTATTTTATCTTAATACAGCTACAAATAAAAAAAAATATATGGTTCCTTAAAACCTAAACCTAATTCCAGATCCTCATTAAATTTAGTATTCATTCCATTTTGAATAGGTAAGCACCTCCATATAAATCTGGAAATAGCTAATATGTTTTGGAAGGTAACTTTACATTTTTAAAGCGATTTCTTCACTATACATACCTACATTTTATACAGCTACAACGTTTTATGTCAAGACCCGTTTTATGTTATAAAAGCGTCCTTCAAAGCACCATTACCATTGCACAGATATTACAAATATACCACATACTTATTACTGAGTGCAGTCTCTATAACATACAAGATGTATCACATCATTCGATTCAAAACAACCTGTCGACATTCACTCACAAAGGCCTTTCAGAGAGTATGCTACCATGCACGATCTTCCGCCTTCCTTATTCAGTCACCAGTTCCTTTAGTACGTCGGGAAAACTGACTAGCGTTTTGCTGTCTATACCGGGTACTTGCTTATATAAACGATATCGGGTAGTATTTGACCATTTCCCAACAACTACGCATCTTTGCTCTACAAAATTAGATAATTATGTACAATACCGCACCATAGTAATTAGTAACTGGGCACTATATCGCGAGCTTAAGTAGAATTTCCAATTCGGCTGTAGATAAGACGTTATCGGTTATAATTAGACAAATGTTTTCTTTTTATCTCTGAGAACTGTGAAAGTGACGAATAAAAATCTTATCCTGCATGAGTGAACATCTACTCGTGCAGGATAAGATTTTTATTCGTCACTATTCCCTAAATTCCCGTGATGATGGAATGAATCGCATTCCATTTCAAATATTTTCAAATGCCCAGTTTGATAAGAATTATATTATTGGTGAAGATATTTTTTTTGTAATAAGAATTATGGTACAAAATCACTTATATGATTATACCTGCAAACAAAAACTTGTGATCACAATATTCATTTCATTCAGCTCAAATACCACGATTAAACTATGGCATCGATCTACATTAAATGTACGGTGAAGAAAGGTAACGGTACGAGAAGAATTGCTTTTCACGGATCGACAAGCATCCCGCACCGTCAGGTAGCGGTGAGGAGCGGTGGAGGGGGGATCAGCAGAAATGAATTGTTTTTGGTTTACTGGGAGCTAACATTACGTTATTGCAAACCTTTGTGGCAGTGTTTGTAGGATTTAAGCTTAAACCTCCCATCTGCAGCGCTTTACGAATTAAATCAATTGACATTTCAACTCAATTGCTTCGGTTCTATTAGTGTTGAAGAGGAACAGGGATCATGCAATTTGGATCATACGTTGATGTTGAACATTATAATCCCTATTACCTATCGAATTGACTGGAGTAATCCGTTAAAAAATTGCTTTACAATCGAATTTTGTGCATAACATATCCATTCGCACATTGGGACGGATTAAAATTGGATTATCCTTCACTCAATAAAACTACCAATTACCACGAACGATAATTATTTTTTACAAAACATTTCTTCAGCATGCGGCAGTACATAGTTTTTACACAGATCGATTTCTAAACTTACTATAATAAACTATCCTTCGAAACTTACTATAATATGTACATGTTTATTTCTTTGGATTCTAACGATAACTCTTCAAGGTTTTTTCATCAAAAATTCAGTTAATCGTATATGAAGTAAAAGTTATGTAAGCATTTAATTTCTGTTCACCTGCTGTAACGGACACAATAATTTCGTTCGCGATGCGAAGGTATTATACGGAAAAAATGGAAGGTAATTTTTGAAGCTATTACGTGCTAAAACGCCTGACTTTAACAGAAGATACCGAGCTGGGAATTAATAACAAATTCTGTAGCGAAATATTGAATTATTAAATCTGAAGGAGAATTTTTCAATCAACAAAAAGTAAATGGCCTTAAGGAAACAATATTTCTGATCAATTTGGAATGATGAATTAAATATGAGTTTCCAAACATCTGCGTCTGGATACATTAGCGATGGCCAAATAATTTCTCCAACAATACCATTAGGAAAACAAAACAAATTATTTTTACAAAATAAAACAACAACCTAAATTAGTATCCGTTTGGCGGTTTATTGCTTTTGGTCAATAACATTATTATCGCATTTATTTAGCCAGTATTTTATTTGGTTGTATTAAGTTTTATTATTAGAATAAAATATTTGTGTTTTAAAATAACTTCATTTGAAATGTGAGCTTCGAGACCACATAATATGTCCGCACGATTTTCTTAACCTCGGTATACTATCTCGTTAGTATTTTTTCCGTTTAAATTATGTGGCTGAGTATTTTCAGCTTTTCGAAGCGACTTTCTACAGCGTTCCATTCCTACGTGACTTACCACATTCACCTCTTGGTAATACAAATCGCAGCAGATGCGGACGTAATATGATTCTTGAACGGGCGTAACATGTTTCCATCTGACTCGATGCGATCCTAAAGTTATTTTTCGTCTCAATGCCTGGCATTTGAATATTACGAACTGTTTAAATCCTGAATATTTTTTGTACCTACTTATTCAATGATATATTATAGATTTTATATCGAAGTCATCATAATGACATTTAATAATATATCTGGCAAACATGAATGTATACTTATCATAAGTTCAATAATTTACCCACTTTATAAAATTACTGTAACACTAGTGTTGGTTGGTGGGCTAATGTTAATAATTTTAATAGTGGTTATCTGAGGTACAAAAGCGAAAATAAGTTTTATTATTAAGTTGTTGCAAACATGGAATTAAATTAAACTATAATAAATACGTAATAAACAATGATAAATTAGAGCAAACAGGTTATAATACTTAAAATTAAATTGATCAAAAAGTAGACTTTGCTAGCAAGTTAGTCTGTATGAATTTCGGTTACAGTTATGTTAGCGGGAAAATTTGAAATTTTAGAAATAAATTTTAGCCCGTGGATTATTCAGGGTCAATGTATTTTAAGCTAGCTATTGACCATGATCTAAGTTTGCATTTATTACGTTTTTTTTTTAAAAACCCAAAAAAATAAAATAAAAAGTAGCCTGCTACTTTCCGTCCTTTTTACTAACTAATGTTAATCATCCAGTTGATTGCTTAGCTTAGTGAGGGCTTGAAGGACAAAAAAGCACACAAACATTTACGATTTCAGCCATATCGTTTCATACGTTATGCCATGAAGGAGTAACAAAGATTTAAACTTTCACAAAAATAATATATAAATATACAAGGTTTTAAAAATTATTAAAATATTATTAACTATCTGTTCCCCGCGGGTTTATCCACATCAAGTAAGGGTCGTAAAGTAATATTATATTGACCATGCTTATAATTTCTTTATTCAATTAATCTTCACACCAAACAGATCTTCAGCAATATCGGCCGACATCGCAACACCCTCAGAAGATGTCTATTTTATGATTAGTTCAATATTCATACTCCACAACAAACGATTAACAATGTTTGGTGTGGAGTATAAAGATTGAACAAATTAAAAATTTACCATACAGATGTTCCTACTTTTTGCGTAGTACTTATATTCATAATATATCATGAAATTCAGCAATGTAGCGCCTGCTTCTATCCAATATGTAATGTTATTATTTGGTACAAAAATATTATACGGGCCTTCACGAGTTCCAACCCGATATAAGCCAACATAGATTATTTAGTAATAGATTGACTATCTATATATATTAATTATTAATATCACTCCAAAGATTACTATAATTATTATGGTTGCGGTTCCAAACCTATCTCGTATTATCTCTTTAACCATTCGTCCAAATTAAATGCAGTAAAAGGTATAAGTTTTTTTGTTGTAAATGCTTAATACGTTAAGTTACATATTTCGATAATATGACCAATAAACTTTAGCTAACGATTTTAATTATTTTGTTAATATTATAAACTACTTTTTGTCACTTAAATATAAAAGTATGCATATGCTGTCCTGTTCTTTTTAGGCATTATCAAACTCATCAACTTTCCTATAGAACTCGCTAAAGATCGCTTAGGCAGCGTTCGTAAGAAACGTTTTCGTTCGACCGTTTTACTCCGACTTACTTTTCAAATCCGACTACCACGAAAAGTTCGTTTAAGTTTTTAGGTTAATATATAGCCTATAGCACTCACAAATAATGCGGCTTTATATGGATGAAAGAATTTTCAAAATCGGTTGCGTAGATCCAGAGATTGCAGCCTGCAGATTGCAGCAGTGTCTCAAACTCACGAACTTTAGCTATTTATAATATTAGGAAAGAAGTATACATATAGTCGTAGATTGTACCGTAATTTTTTTACGTTTTCATTTGAATCTCGTTCCACTCAGTATCATTATTGTAGGTTGTATACAAATAACAAAATAAATAATAATTAAACAGAAATACAACAGGAAACTTATTAATTAAACAATTTTATCAAATAAGAATTTTAAATATATAGGTCCGTAGGAGTCCCGGATGGATGATATTACGAGTAGGTATGCCATTTTCCCCGGGAGTTCGTGTTACTAGAATTCTTTAAATCCAGGTCATAAAGTCTTCTGAATAGCTATTTTATAGACAAGCGAGTTCCATCTTAAATCACATCATTACTTTTCATCTGGTGAGATTAGGGTCAAGTCAGAAATATTATATGGATGAAAGAATAATCAATCTAGATAATATGGGTTTCGAAGCCTTGCTTAGCTAAAGCCACTCAAAAGAAGCGTGCGACATTTCGAAACTGACTTCAAACGTCGTGAAATTGGACACGAATTGGTATTACGCCAAGGTTTTATATCCTCCCATTTTATACCCCCACCTGGAGGGTTTATTTAAGCTCACTCTGTGAAAATGTTTAATTATCCCCATTCTCTTCGACCTTTCTTCATTTTATTCCTGGTTTAGTACGGAAATAATACTGACTAATAGAAGGGGCGGGATCGTAACAGAACGGAAATAACAGTAATAGAAATAACATATTGTTAATGTTATTAAACTTTTGATACTTACAACTTAATATGTGACAGATACTTAAATTGACTAACATTTTTCAATACACTTCATTTTGTATTGAGACTCAGCTGGTGCGAAGATACGTCGTGATTAGTCGTTATACAAGCGTGTTACCATTTCGAGAAAAAAAAAATATTTAGGCTTTTTGTTAATAGACATTTATATATTCATTGATATAATAGGTAAACAAAGCAAGAGTGGTGCCCTCAGCTCTTAATCTATACCAGCAGTATGACATTCAAAAGGCTGATCATAATTTCTTTAGTTCATTAATACCCAAATTAATAAGCATGCAGCAAAATTCAATTGAATAATTATATTTGAAGAAAATGTAGTTACATTTATCAGCGCAGGAGGTGTTACTTGGTAATTACTCTCTTAGCTAATTTCATCGCATTTGTAACACAAATCCGTCTCCTAATTGACTTTAACGCGACATCGTAGAAAAAGGTTTACCTTGGATAAAAAGTTGTTTTAACAGCAATGCCGGTTTAATTAATTATTTATATAACCACCGCGAAGCTCTATAACGTTATATATTAAATAATATACGTGTGTACATATTGCAAAACATTGTCGCTTACTACGGGTCTGAAAGCTCCGAGTTACTACTAAGCCAGCGATGAGATGAGAAAGTTTTTCTTAAAATATCTCAACGTGACAGAAATTATATACGTAGAAAACCCGATTTATCGACATGAAACTAAACACAGTTATTTTCAACTCTTATAGTTGTACATAGTCGCTAGTATTTTAAACTCATAACTAGGCATATAAAAACGTGGGTTTTTATATGCCTAGTTATGAGTTTAAAATACAGCTTAAGCTACAAACGCATTTCCTTTGTACCGCATAATTAGCATGGACGTTTTCATATTTATTCTTATATAGGTATCTACTTCTTATAAGAAATTATAAAACGATATTACTTCTCATGATTTTTTGCAAAATATTTATTTCTTAGGTACCGGGAAAGAGTTGCTTCAACTATAGCTCCCTTTCTTACCATTTTTATGAGAGAGTGCCCTTAATGTGACAATAGGCATAGCTCAAAAGACTTAGAGATGTTACTCCTAAGGTGCTGGATCGGATACTTGTACTTGGGTTACGGGGACGATGCGGATAGTTCGTGTTTTAAAATTTGAAATTATTCTCAATATTACCACTGTTTAGAAAAATAATGTATGTACCCTTAAAATGTTTACTGCTCGATTCACAAGAGAACATCGAGCATTTAACTAGAACTATTTAGAAGGGACTACTGAATCCTGCTCAAACGTGTAACGTCAAACCGCACGAAGTTTCGATTTACCTATTTTTCTACAATACGTTCTTTTATACCAACATTTTTGTCACAAAGATCTTTTCAACCTTTTCCTCGCTGTAGGTTTCAATAGAGAACTCATTCGATTTCGCTCGTATATGTAACTACATCATTTGCCCAGGTTTTATTCAACCTTTTATTTCTGAAGGAAAGCCTGTTTTATATTACATGTTGCCACATAAAATGTTGTACTCAAGTAAATTCTATATACATTTTTATGTCACAATTTTAGAGTTAATTCCGTAAATGACTTGTTCTGAAGGTTTGATTTGAAAAAAAATATACTTTGTTGGGGTTTTACCTCATATTGAGGACTGTTAGAATAAAATTAATAGAGAAACCTGAGGTATTGAAGCGATAATGGTGTTGATGATGAGATGGTGTACTCAATACCATGGAGAGCATTAAGAGCTTGGTTTCGTATGATGAAGTGCCCAAACTAGCGTAGGCGCTGCGTAGCGAAGTCGTAGAGTCCCGAACTAAACTTAACAATTTATTAAATTCAATTGCACTGAAAGTAGATCACTGTTGTTATGGTAGTATATATAAACAATACATACAACCAACCAAATACAGGCTATATATAATAATATACCAGCCAGGCAGGTAGGCAGGTAGTGTAAGGCATATATAGATAGTTAATTTTAGATTAATTAACAGCTCCAAAATAATATGTGTAATGCGTATTTATTTTGTAAATGACTATTGCTGATTTTTAATTTTTAGATGTTGGAGAACAAATTAGATAAATTACTTTTTTCTTCTTTAATATTAACCTAAATCCTTATCTACTCCATTTATTTCTGGTACTTCTCATCCTGAGATAAACCACAGCCATACAAAAGCCAAATTTTTTTTAGTAACATAACCTTTGAATTATAATTTATTGATATAATTTGATTGATTGAATGAATGAATGATGAATTTGTTAATTGAAAGTTTAGCCAGCCTTCAGTACTGTCGGGCACGCGCATCTTTTCTGATCTGATATGGTGGAAACAGTGGAAACTAGATAGATTAATTATTATGATAAGGACATTCTAAAATAACCTAGATTTCCTCGGCGATAAAATTTTGAATTTATGCTACTTGACATACACTTCTTTTCGACTTTTAATTGAAGCGGCTCTTTAATCTTAGTCTGAAGTTCAATTTACGTGCGCGGAACATACCTACTCGACTCGCCTCACATCTGGCACTGAACTACAAATTATCTGGAGAACTTAGAGGAAATTGGCAAAGCGCTAGGTTTTGTTGGTACAATATTAAACATTAAGCGCTAGTGTTTGGCTCAATAATTAAATAAAAGAACTTACTTTATATTAGAGAGTAGCTTTTGCGAGAAACCTTCCGAGTTGTGCAGAAAACTAGCTTTTACTCGCTACAATTTATAGAGAAGTGTCGATTCACACTTCGCACTATAGTATATTTCATTAGGATAAATGTGAAAGTTAGTGGATGTTTGTTACTTAATCACGCTGATCCAGCTTAACAGATATGTATGAGCTTTGGCACTCAAAGTACGTGAATAATGTATGTATAAGTGATACCTTAATATAAATATGTTGTTAATGACAGCCTAATTGTGGTCATAGGTAAATAAACGATATATTGTAAGATATTGACTTAGATTTTGTTCACTCTAAATTTTGATACGAAAACAACGAAACAACAATATAGCAGACCAACTCCACAAATCTTCCATTAATAAATAACATTATCATCACAATCATCTGGTTTTTATACACAGATCTAAAATTGTTAAGAAATCAACACCGATACTAACCACCATTTTTAAATATTTTCACATATAGTAATAATTGTTTTGAAGAAATTTTTGAACCACCTCACCTATTATATTCTTATGCGTAAGGTACGAGGAAACAGATAAGATGACAAGACAAAATATATAATGCCAAAACCATAACCTTTCAGTAGACGAGAGAAAGGTTTGTACAGCAAGAAAAAGTCAACATGCTATTCACGTCTCTTTTTGTAAAAAGGCAGCCCAAATTAATGGCGAACTTGAAAGAATAATTATTATAATACAGCAGGTATAAAAATTGGCTGCAAATAAATTTAAGAAGGATTTATCTCGTTACTTTTTTCTTTTATACACTTTTCAAACAATTTATTGTTCAAGCCTGGAGTATCCAATCTCTTATTAACCCGATGTTAAGAAAAGAAAACATTTTAAACAACTAAGTTTCTTTAAGTACTTGTGCAAAATGTTACCTCTAATTAGAAATACATACATAACAACATTTTAATATTTTATAAGAGGTTAGTTACTGTGTAAAGCAATTACTTTGTACATTGTTATAAAATTCGCCGTAGTTTTAAACATATATTATGTATTTACTATCGGTATGGTATTATACTCTGTGGTAAAATAGAAAACGGTGACAAAAGAGCCACTTTACATTACTTATACCGAACCTTTTAATATTTTTAGTTTATAACTGACTAGCTTTAGCTCGAAGCGTGTCTCATCAGTATGAAAATTACTTATATTAATCTCCGCCTGCACACAATAACGTTGATCTGTTGCTACGTGAAAACAAAACAATCAAATAAACACATTTTGAAATTCACTACATTCATATGATGATAATCTCTGCACGTTGGCAGGATATGAAAACAAAACTATTCACACAAGCTATTTCATTACCTTCATTTTGTAAAATACTAAATGTTATTTTTATAAAATTGACTCATATTTATAAATATTCAAATAACGGAAGTAATATTGCGACTGTAAGCATAAAGTAAATAAAAATGATGCAGGCATTGTTTTTCAAAAACTGTTTTATTTATTGGATCGTGACTTATGACGGCTGCGGCGTACAAAGGTTTTTACTTTATTGTTTTAATTTATTTTTAATTGCATAGACGTCATTTTAGATATAAATGAACATTAAAAACATGTCACACTAGTTCTTTGTAGCAATTTTCATGCCATTAAAACCGCGTATACTTTATCCTAACCCAGATTTTCGAGATTTCTTGTTTGTTCATGACACGATTGCAATCTGACCTGGTATTTAAAGAGGCTTCTATGTAAAGCACAAACAAAGTTGTAGAGTACATTCAGAATGAACCAAGGAACTATTGGAGGGATACCGTTTGAAAAGAATACTCGATCTACTTAGGGGCCCTGGTTCCAGCAGAAATGCAAATCCAAGATAGAGAATCTGGGAAAATAACTAACTATAGACTTTAAATGCTAAGAACCAAGTTTCAGTTATTGCTTAGTTATCTAACTTTTTTAATAGTCGTATATATAATGTGATTTTAATAGCTGTTGAAGACGGCCGTACATATTGCGCCCGTACCTTTCTAAGAACTTATACGGCTGTCTGTCGGTACTGCTATTTTTTGCAAGACGCATGACAATCTGAATCAATTATTTATTTCAGGGACGAAAAAACATAGTAATTCACAGAGTTTTCGGGTAACCTCACTTCTCATGAAACTTTAACAATGAATTGATTAGAATAATTCAATATAAATTATTTTCACTTTGAATTGAAAAAAAGCTTTCGGGGCAAAAGGCAGACTTCAAATGTTTTAACGATAAGAGTTTCGCGATAGTATTATGACATTTATGACATTTGTGTAACATTTTTGTTACATAACATTGCATGAAGAGGTGAATATACATATTATGTAAGAACATATTGATGGATGACTTACGTACCCGATGCATAGAACGTGTAGTATTTACCATTTAATAAATGTAAGTATTATGTCATCTCGAGCCACCGGCCTTACAACAATAGTCAATAACAGTCTCTAGTAAAAAGCGGACTAGAGTGGAAAAGTGGTTTTGATTTTTCATGCCAGATCTGTTTCCATTATGCGTTTATCCCTAAATTAAGAGTAAATGAATAAAATACCAGTATAGCGGTAACTGCGCAATTTAATTCAGACTCCAATGAATAAACATACGCAAAGCCATTATAAAACAACGATTTGTATGTTAAGTTAAACAGTTTAAAGAACAAACCATTTCAAATATCCTAATTGACTCAATAACTGTCGCAAAGAGCTTCAGCCGAACAAATAATTGTACCAGTTTCATACTTTACTTAAACAGAAGAATCCTCAGAACAAATCTTTAAAACTTATTTCTGCAAGTTCGCTGTTTCCACGATTATATTAAAGGAGAGAGACTGAATCGTATTATTGAAACGTTGTATTTTATTTTTGACTCGGCAAATAAGTGCTATTATTTTATAACGTTGAAAGAAATAATCCTCTTTTTAGTTCCTTTATTTTGTGTAGAAGAGATCATCCCTCTCTACTAAAACTCACATACTTTTGTTATAAAGGCATTCTAAGAATGTCAAATATACATCCATATCAAACTAACCAAAGAGTTAGTTAGCACCAATTTTTAGGATTATTACAATTCTCTATACCTATACCGTAAGAAAGCTATATTAGCACAAGCTTTGAATCTTTTTCCTTCAAAAAAGAATACCTCAAGGCATACAAACTGGATACTTAATAATTTCAATGCTTTTATAATCTACTAGATGCTATCTGCCGTTTTACCCGCATTAATCAAGGGTCATAACGTAATATCATTGCTTACAAATCTAACTCAGTGAAGGCTTTTTTTTGTGTGTAGTGAAAACCGCGAGATAATATAAAGCTAATATTTTTTCCCCTAAACCATGCATCTAAATAACATGCAATAAGGGGCAAGTTTATTCACATTCGATTGTTTTCTTAAATACTGACTTATAATTTTTGGTGTAGAGTAATATGCTTGATAATGGTGGTTAGACGAATGTGACATTTAATTTTTTAATTTATTTCTGCATAAGTTGCGTTACTGTAGGTTATTTAATAGCTCCCATGATAATTTTATTGACCGTGTAATATCAATTTAGTTTTTGTAAGTATATAGTATTTTTGTTGTACCATTTAGACAGCGCACGCGGACAAAGTAGCAGTTAGAGCATTTTATTTTGGGTTGCTTTACAAATATAATTACTTCAGGCAGAATTTCTTTTGAATACTGAAATAAATAATAGTGGTTATTTGCTTTGAAATAGGCAAAAAAATCTTTGAATAATTTGAGTAATTTTGATAATTTATGTTCCATCATCATGCTCATTAAATCAACCGAGTGGACGTCCCACTGCTGGACATAGGTATTTTGTACGGCGTTCCAAACTCCACGATTCTGGGCCTCTTGTATACGGCGGCTGCCCGCGACTCGTTTGATGTCGCCTGTCTACCTGGTTGGGGGTCGACCAACGTTTCGCTTACCGGTGCGATTATGATCCATTTAAACCCAAATCATTATTTTTTACATTATTGGTAGGTATAGATGAAACGCCAGCAAATTCGTCATATTTCGCACAGTGAAGAAACATCTTAAATAATTAAATAGAACGCATATATATATAGATTCACCGTGCTGGGATTTTTCTGGAAACTTTTAAACTTTGGCAGTTCAAACGAATTAATTGAATACAAATACATTTGGAATTTGAATATATCGAATTCTGCTTTTGAATGTTTTTAACTTCAGCGATTTCGACTTGGCAGTCGATAACTCATGCAGATAGAGGACACATAATATAGATTTAATCGAAAGCATTTTATAGGTTAATTTTGGTAAAACTTTTCATCATGTTACCCTTCAATAAAAGGGGCCGTGGTCGGTTTGTCCTAAAATTAAGCTATAATGGTACTAATCCCATCCCTTGGGATAAGAGTAACCAATGATGTTGTCTTTACAATGGAAAATCGGAGCGAACCGTTTCAGATCGAGTAGAAGAGGTATATATCTGCGTGGTATTGTTAAAAAAATTACAGCATACTGATTCGTCCAATTATCTTGGATTATTTATTGTTAAGTTAAGCGATTTATTGTAAAAGTGTCATGGAAAGGCACAACATCACAAGTACGCTGCTAAGCCGTGTAGACACAGAAAGGGTCATAAATTGTCCCGCGCGTTACAGCACTACTGAACGTACATACTGTAGGCTACAGCGAGCATGCTGTACATCTTCACGTCTACGAAGAACTGAAATTGCACGCGACATTTGTTACCTGTGAATTTCTGGTTTCTAGTGATCTTGAATTTATAAAAGACGGTCCGAAAGTTTATGGAGCGTTCGATGTATATGTACACAACATATGATATGTAAATATGCATTTAAGTGAAAACCTCCCAAAACAAACAACGAAGTATAAAAAGGCATTCTGAGTTATATCCACGACAACAAGGCAAATCCAATGCGACTTTATGAAATAGTGACATTGATATTGATTTTCAATAAAAGCAAAATATAGCGATTCGCCATGTCAGAAAGCCAGGTGAAACGTTGAATTTAAAATTATGACGTCACGCCTTATTAAACATAATTTTGTACCACTTGAGCTTCGAAAATCTCTGCGCATATCAAGTATTTTGTGATTTCAAACTATCAGTTTTTAAGTTTTTTGTTGTCACCATCAACATAAATCTCATTTGTCATAAAAATAATCTTTAGCCACAACAAATCAGTATCATACAAAATAATAATGAAATAGAAATTTAACGACACAAAAGTTAAGATTTGACAAACATACTCGTCTATGGAGTAGTGAGATTTCCTGCCGCCATGTTAGCTTGAGCTGGTGAGTTCAATTTCCGGTTACAAAGCCTTTTGAGAAACCGTAAATGATTAAATTTTCCGATAAAGATTATAACTGCGCGCTTTATTATCGCTGCACAAAATCAAGCACATTAATTATAAACACATTAAGTGGAAGTAAAACTGTGAATAATCAGTGTGATATGCCAGATTCCATTTTCACAAAGCTCTAGGTATATTACCTTCCTCTCGAAGTGAATAACCTGTTCCGAGAAATCCTATGAACCTTATTTACTAGCAAGCATTTTGCGGTACTGTTTTTAGAATACGCTGCCGACAATACATTTTCTTCGCTTCTTATTTAATGTTAAATCCATTATTTTTATATTAAACTCTTAATATTGAGCAGTGATGGCGCATTAGGTAGGAGCTTGACTTCACTTTCAGGGGTCCGAGTTCAGATCCCAGCACGCACCTCTACCTTTTCTAAGTTGCGTTTTAAGTAATTAAAATAGCACTTCCTTCAACGGTAAAGGAAAATATCGTGAGGAAATCTGCAAATGTACGGAGTCCACCAATCTGCGCTGGGACAGCGTGGTGGACTACGGCCTTACTTCCTCATTGTGGGAGGAGACCCGTGCTCTGTAGTGGGCCTGTAATGGGTTGATGTGATGATACACTTTAAAACTAATTTAAATATGATTATGCTCTTATATAAGAATATTTTATCCAAACATTTTTAAAACATTTTCCAGTCGTAGGAATCAAACCCACGGTCTTGGACTCAAAAAGCAGGATAACTGCGCCCATCGACCGCCAAAGTCTAAAAAACATGGTTTAAAACATTCACGATAGATTTTAGAAGATTTGTTGCACATTTGACAGTACAAATGAATTTATATTCAGGTACTTTCCTTTGCAGAGAGTTTTTGTAAAATTAAAATGATTTTAGCAAAGCACATTTTTTAATACCTTAAATCTATTTTTATATTTACACGAAGTTATGTAGACATGCCTTTTATTATTATAGTCTAGTCAGCAAATTCTTGTTCAAGCTCTTTAAAATATGAACGATGGCTTATTCGATTCGGAATGCTGTCAAGAAAAAATTATCGAAAGAATTCAGTAGAACACAAAAAATTGCAAATAATTTTAACAAATTAAGGTTTTTTCCTAAAAACTTACAATTTATTAACATTTAAGGAATATTAATATTAAATTTGATGAGATTATATATTAATTATCAAGTATACAAAGTGGTTTCATAATTAAAATAAAATAGTTTATTTTTTAATAGCCGTCTGAAATCTAGCCAAGACTTACAGGCATTTTGATTCAAATTTAGAAAGATTATCCTATCTTCAACCTCAATAACGCTTTCTTCAAAGAGCTCAATCTAATTATCCAAGTAAAGCGAACGGGTAAATCAAGCTGAAGAAAGCCATCTATAAAATCCGAACGCTGATTCGCAAACAAATAAAAGAGATAGATATTATTAATACAATTGATTTCATCCTGCTAAGTGTGATAAAAACTACTCTATATTTATTCTTGGATTGATTTATTTGTGTATCTCTTTATACTTTTAAACTTCATCTGCCTCTTTTTTAAGTGCCAAACACTGATATCTACTTTAAGCGTATTTTTTCTGTTTCGCCAAATAACGGTAGTTAATAGGTTTTGCCACCATATAATTTCCCAGTACCAACCTGGAGTTTGGAAATTGGCTCTGTCTACCTCCCTTACTTTCACTTTAATGTGTTAAACTATAAAGTCGGCTGGGATATTGAGATTGAACTATTAAAAAAGAGTTATATAACTAACTGCAATACGGAATGCAGCGATCTATAAAACATACGCTTTGCGATGGATTTTAAAATGGAAAACTTAAGTGCAGTTCACACGGAATTGTACCAGAACGGAATACTTCTGTGATATATTTCTTTTAAATAGCTATCTATGCCCATGCAACATCCGCGTTTATTTCGGGTCATTAAAAATCTAGGAAGAATCCTTTATTTTCCCGGGCCAAATTTGTGTCATAAGATCATATCCAGGATGCAAGGTAGTTCAATGCAAAATTTCACAAAAATAAGTCAATGGGTTATAACATAGGTAACCAATGATCTGATTATTAACATCGCAATCATAACTATGGACATGCACGTCACCGCCCGTTGTCAACTGTTTCCTACTGTTAGACACATTTTCTATATTGTTCTCACAGGCGGCCAACCCTTTGATACCTAAAGGATAAGTTGACATGCTGACAGCTGCATTGTATACAAACCGGAAATATGTAATCTATAATAACTTTAATTATTATTTTTATCACAAGTCACTTACATTGGACACCATGAATCTGGCCTTTGTAAATAAAATTTAGTTATTTATCACTTGTTTTTACAACATTTCATGCGGATTTTCGTTACTCGCTATCCCATAGTTGGACTCTATCTTAAGTTAATTGTTTTTCTAGTCCAGCTCTATAGACTCTTCTTATAAGATGAACTTCAAAGTCATCCTATCTTATCAATTACTATTTTTACGAACGAATGATCACATTTTAAGCTAGTGAAGACTAAAACTTGGTTAGTTTGATAAAATAATATGAATTAAATATTAATCTTTGTAACATTTACAAGTTTTTTATTTCTTGTGGTATATTTATTTAATCTGGAAGCAATATAAAAATATTATCGTTTAATAGTTTCATCCGAGAAAATAAACGCTATCAATATTCCAAATACATCTATTGAATACGAAAGCAGGAAAAGAATTCCTACAACCGGTACACCCTCTTTCCACCCAAATAACATTCCACCCGTGAGGAAAATATAAGCCTGTCATTTGTTTATATCAGAAAATTAATCCCTCAAGCCAGCAAGAATGATGGCAGAAGTCAAACGTAGCTTCCCAAACAAAGAAACAAGAAGGTGTATCTATAATCGATGTTCACTTAAACGACAGATGCTACGAACGGGAATCATCAATCTATCTCCCTTCCCACCTTCCGATTCGTGCCCCCTGAGGGCCGAATTGTTATTCACGTTCCATTACCTCAATTTTTTAGAGTCGAGGTGCCTGAAAAGAAACCCTTTCACTTATTGTGTCTCATTTCTGAATAGCCGAAGGGCCATCGTGAAATTAAATTCTGTAGATTATTCATTTCACCTTTTATCTTTTTAGAGTTCCGTAACAAAATGGAAAACAGCCCTTTAGAGTGCATCTTCGTCCATCCGTCTCACAAAAATTCTAACTTAATTTATTTTAATAATGCCTGATGACCCTTTCACAGTCTGTTTGTAGTGACATCACCACCGGTCAGGAAGACTGATTTTTATTTTAATAATTATTACCTACATATAAATGATCGAAGTGGATTCTATATGAAAGGGCTTTGTAAAATGTTTTTATTCTAATATATTTTTGCTTAACTTACAGATGCCTGTTAATATACAATCTAACTCTCACTTATGCCAAAGAGTTAAAAGATTGTTGTAAAAACATTAAGTTCTTTAAAAAATAACAAAAATTTATTTAGAAATGAATTCCCCAAGAAGTTTCTTTCAATCCGCATGCGCAAATCTAAATATCACTTAGCTGATTTTTATAGTGTCTATTGCGGTTTGTTTTCGGTATTTAGTTGTTTACTATGTATGGGTTACTTAATTTACGTAACATATAATATTTGAAATTGTCTTATAATTAGAAAATGTATACATGCTTTTAATTAATTAACTTAATGTAGGGGACTTTTGAGAGGGCAATGTACGTTGCCAGGCAAAAGGCGTAGAGGATACGTCGTCGAGTGGTTTTATGCGATGCCATATGTCGCAACTTGCAACCCCGTGCTAGACAAAGAAAGGTGACATGCAGCGTGAGATGCAACAGGTGTATTAGGAAACTAACTGTTTCATTTGAAGTTTAGGCGTAGCCATAATATTTTGAAACGGCTAAGTGCCTGTTGAATTTGCACACCAATGGTTCCGTACTACGGTGAAATACAAACACCACACAATATAAACATTATTAAGATCAAACTAATAACACTAAACATTTTAGTTTCTTGTAATATGTATTGTATATCTTGTATCACGTTTAATTTAAACTTTTCTTTTTTTATTATTTCTTCTTATAGTGTCAATAAAAACTCCAAATTGTGAATACATTCCAACAATACAGCCTGATGATAGAGTTTATAGAATTAAGGAATACCGGCACGATTTATAAAATTGGTATTAAAAGAAGCCCTTAAAAATATTTTAAAAAATACCTAACCATATTTAGGTGAAATCAGCTTCCGTATGTTATTTATTCATTTTAAAGTGGTACAAAGTGGTAATTAAAAAAACAAATTAATTTAAATGTTATACTGATGTGCTCCTTAAAACGGGGGCTAATATCAGATAGAACTGTGGCGAAGCGTGTTCGGGTACGGCTAGTTTAAATAATAAATGCTGAACATTATAAGCCCGGTACAGCACGTCGCAGGCGACAAGAATCATTCAAGAATCGATTAAAGTCAGCACATGTACGGAGTAGAGCAAACACCAAACGCTGCCCGATCTGGACGCAGTCACGTCCCGCCGAGCTATAATTCAATAAGACACGATCCAAACTCCAAGTGGAATCGTTCGATTCACTTTTGCAATGTGTCATAAACATTATTTAAACGGATTTGGTAAACGTTGTTACATGGAAAATCGTATTAAGTGGCTAAGGAAATAGACACTTCAGCTGCTGAGTCAAAAACTCGACTCTTACTACGATAACGATTAATGTAACAATGACTTGAACGATTGGTTAGCCGTCGTATTTTTTAATTTAAGTCTGTCTTCCTGCCTTACTCAATAAAATAGATATTTCGTCCTTACACGTAAGAGGTCTAAAAGAATATACTTCTTTTATGAAGGTTCTGGGGGCTATCAAAGTTGTTTGAAATGAGTAGGATCAGCAAAAATTACGTGTCAATCTTCCCAAGCATACATATGCCTGTATTAAGTAAGTAAATTTTTTAAATGTTAATTTATCATACTGAGTGGAAAGTCTGTTTTAACGAAATAAACAATAGTATCTAATAACAATTTCTACTTTTGTTAGTCGAAGTCTATACTTTAATGTCTAAATATATTATTACCGAACAAAGCGACCTCTTAGTTCGAGATTAACCACTAGGTAATTACTAAGGTGGCTATATAAAGATAATCTTGCAAACAATAAATGGCGAAACTTCAGATCGTCAGACTACTAGTTTGTTCTTATAATTTTTGCACTTTAATTACCTGAACTTTATATTCAGTTTATTCTACTCATAACTAACTTCAAATACAAAGTTTGCTGAGCGACATTAATTAATTAGTTGCATAGTAAAGTTACTGTTGTAATAAGTCCGTCAATTCAAGATAAAAGAAAGATATAAGAAACGTACTTTGTATAAAACCAAGTTAAAAAGGTGAAAGTACGTATTTAACGCCTACAAGACAAAGGTTTCAGGCTCAGAAACACAACAAAGGTTCATGATGACGTGTCTAACTCGTTAAGTAAATTAATGAATTCGCCTAAAAAGCTTTGGCACGAGCTTTCTGATGAGCCTCATCATATTGATGGCACTGTCGTTTTGATGGAACTCTTTGTCTTTTGATTATATTTCACAAGCAAATTTTACAATTATCTCTATTAACATTTATACATTTAATATTAGCACTGGCTCCGCTTGTAACCTTGTGTAATGTTGCTCTATAAAATTTATTTTATTAATATTTATATTTTATTTATTTAAAATCTTTATTCAATTGATACTAAATATCAAACTACTAATAAAGGTCATAATTTATTTTAGAATTGTACCATTTTTCATAACTATTCATTATTTATTTTGATAAGTACAATGAAGTTAAAAATATAAACAAAGTCTTAAAACTACAGTCTACAGAATCAATTGATGCACGACAATGCTAAATATCAAGACCTGAAGTTTTGACTATATCCCAGCTATCCTTAAATGTTTAGTTTATAATACGGCTCTCAACCTCCAAGTCCTTTACCGAAATTTAGAACCACTCAAGTCTCTCCATTAAATACATTCAAACCTATTAAGTTAGCAATATTCACCTACGAAAGCTAAAAGGCTCGTAGTAACTCTTACTTTCTACGTAATTACGAACAAAATATACGGGTTTAATTTCAAAAGGAATTGTATAAGTAAAGTTTGAGCCAAGTCGGAGCATATGAGAGGTTCGTGGATTACTGGATGTTTCCAGTTGAAATGCAGAACCTTCATTCCTCGCATGTGCAAAAGTCTCAAACTTTTAAAGCAAAAACTTTGTTTATATCATCCTTAGTTCTTATCTCGACATGCGTTACGCTACGTCGTTTACGGAAGCCTCCAATTTATTTCGTAAACTTGTTTCCTATTTCTTTTACTTTCAACCTTGAACTGAGCTAAATGAATTCAGTTTTTTTCAAGAACAACAAGAGGAAGATGTAAAAGTAAAGCAAAGAACTTAAGTTTTCATTTCTTTCAATAGGTTTTTGCTTATATTACGGGATGTTGTTTGAATTATTGGATACCTAACTAAAACTATATTATTTATGATTATCTGTGTCCATCTACAGTATATTAGCTAGGTATGTCCCAAATTTCATTAAGATCGGTGCAGTGGTTAAGCCAAAAATAAGTAACAAATAAATAAAAATGTTTCGCATTTATAATATAAGTATGGTTTAAGGCATATAAAACAAATTCGTGCACCGGAACAATTTTAAATAGGCTCAAAAACTCTTGTGTTATAGTTATTTATAGAGGAAGCTTTATACTGTCTAGTTTCAGAAATATTACGAAGCAAAGTAATGCACTGCAGCTCTGTCGGGAACTGGGGGGTTATACGAACTTAATTTTGCAGTTTAAAATTGCTTGATCAAATTTAGGAGGTGCACCCTCCACCCGTTGTTGTGACAATTAAAATTGATGGCAGTTCAAACAAAGTTTCTCCTTCCCAACTTACACACATATAAAATGCTCATAATACCACAATATTAAATAAAAAGGTATGTTATTTTGTAATGTTAAGTTACAGTAAGTAATATATACATTCATAAGTAGATCTGTTTGTCTGTTACCTCATCATCATCACTTCACCCGAAATCTGCGGTCCTGGCCGCTTGTTTCCAGCGGCTCTCAGCGATCATTTGATGTTGGATATAGACCTTTTTGAGGGCCGAACTACTCTTATATGCGTTTAAAGGTACGGGGTCGCCATTCCAGCACCTAGGGACCTGAACGTCCATTGGTTCTCCATCCGAGCTCTGTGCTCCGCCCATTTTCTCTTCAGCTTTGCGTCTCGCAGAGCTATGTCGTTGAATCTAGTTCTTCTACATATCTCCTCATTTCTGATTTGATCACATACAATTCCCTAGTGTAGTCCGCCGTTTCACCCGCTTAATCATTCTGAGCCTTCTTATGAGGCGCATAGTAAGCGACGTGTCTGTTACCTATTCGTACCTAAATCGCTGATCAAATGGTATAATTTGATGGGAGATAAATTGCATCTGGGCTTTTTAAAAAGACAATTCCCGCTGACAAAGTCATGGAAAACAGCTAGTCATACAACGAAAAATATTGAAAAGTTGAATTTATAGTTGAAAAATTTTAGCAGGTATATTTTTTTATGATACACCATTAAATATAGTAAATAGTACGTATTATTATGTACACGGAAAAAGATAATAAAAATAAGACCATAAAAATGGTTTGCACAATAAAAATAAGAAAAACCTACAGAATACTCGTTGGTCGTAAATGGGATGGTGCATAAAACTTTGTACGTGCACGTTATAATCCAAAAAGCTAGAGAGGTCCGTAGGTAGACTATAGAAAAAAAATTAAAAACATTTGGACTGCATTTCTCTTTGTTCGTAGTTGAATCACCTAAACGAATTAACACTGGGTTTGCACTGACGTCCACGCGTGCGAAATCACGGACAAAAGCTAGTTTATAACTCGATTACCCTTAGTTGATATACACACAGGTCTTATGGGTTGTCGTATATTCTGTAGCAAAAGGTAACTCAATGTTTCAGCTTCCGATATTCTTAATATTTACTTGCTAGGAAAGCGATGTGATTTTTTATTAATTTTATAATTTAAAGCTATTTAAAAAATAAGCGTATTTTGAGCTCACTATGAAAGTTGGGCTCAATTAAAACAGATCTTGATCACAATCTTTTAGGCAAATACCCTTTGGGACTAATCTGAAATCCAAAATATATGTGCATTTTAAATAGACAACATAAAATATTCCACAAACGACTCTATTAGGTAGCAAATAAGGTCTCAGACAACATAATAAAACAAAGCCTTGTCTTTGAACTAACGCATGTGTTATCTGTATAGACTAAATTTTAACGGTTTTAATTTTAAGGATTAAATACAAAAATAAATTTACTAGTGCCCAAATATTAAGGTTACAACAAAATCAGTAATCAAAATTTAAAAAAATCATATTTCTTATTTTTATGATCTTGAGAATACAAACATTAATGATTAGAAATTTAAAAATGATAAGTATGGTCACCCTACAAGAGCTATCAGCTGTTAACCTGCGGTCAACGCTCTCGCAGTAGCACGGTGACTGAGCGCTAATTTCAAATAAAATATTAATCAGGTATAAAAATAATCAAGTATAAAAATAGTCTCGGATAAGGTAAAATAAAATAAGGGGAACATATAATACAAATATTAAGTGAACTGTATTTAAGACACCGAACCACCACAACAAAGTTGATCGGAGGTAAAAAATTCCTGTAATTTAGTTCAGTGAGCTAACAAATACGATAGTAATATATATAATCAAATGCTTGGTTACTGTATGTTTAACACTAACACTAAAAATAATTAAATACACTACCGCTAAAATAAATAGAAAAGCTGCTGAATGCTTGTATACAAACCATAGAAAAATTAAAATAAAAATAAAAATTTAATACAATTCCAATGCATTTTTCAGTATTTGCAGTTGAATCACGTTTATGAATTAGCAGTGTTTGTGTTGGTGCCCACGCGCTCGTATTCACGGGCACAAGCTAAATATACTCGTAGTTTGAAACTCGATTTACATGAGTAAGTAGGTGTGCATGTTGTCCCTTTTTGAATTAATTTCACGATGTTTGAACAAATAATTGACCGAACGAAGCTAGGTTGCCGAGTTTGCTTAAGTGAATTTGTTGAACTTTGTCCGTCTATCTCACTGCCTGTTTGAACGCCCATTCATCTGTAAGAGACCTATGACTTCTGAATGAATACTTGAATTACCTACTTTGTTTGTTAACGTTCCTAAACTGCCTTGTATATAGCGTATTCATTAATAAACCTAAATAGCATATTTGATTACAAATTCAAGACCTGCGTTCTATTCTCAAGTCGGGCCATAAATTGCTTTGAGGTATATATTTTTGTTCAAGAATCTCCATCCTGGAGTTAACAAAGTAGTATTGTTGCCTTATTAGGTATCAAAAACATGTGTTAACTATCGGTTAAGTCCGCCAACCAACATTTGAATACTTAATTGGGTTATGCTCTAAAAACCCTCTCTCCTGTAAGAGTAGAGGAATGTGAAGGCACACGTTGATCAGATTCAACTGAATTGCAAATAAAGTTTTATTTTAACTCGACTCTTAATTATGGTTTTTCAACGATCAATTATGACGACGCAAGTCATAATTGATCATCGTCCTACTAACTTCCAATTACCTTCCAACATTAATTAAACACATTAAGAGTACACACCCTCCACGCTGCTTCAATATCAGATGGCGGGCTAACGATTATTATTTCAGTACGTTACATATTATAATAAATTGTATTTAACAAATTTGCCATGCCAAAATTGCCTTTAGAATGATTTTTAAGACAATGTATTAATTCTACATATATTCGTTTTTCTTTACAACACGTGGTCTAAATTTAAGGCACAGAAATAATCAAGAAATTTGATAAACCTACAACTGCACCATCCAATTTGACTGTTCACGGGGGAATGATACTGCGTTCAAAAAGGGTGAAACTCTCCAATTTATTAAATAAAACTCTTTGGGTTTTTTTTTAAATACATCGAGGCGCAATGTACCGCCAGCACTCAAGCCCCGAAGCTTGTAGGTGTGAAAAATGGCGTTTAAAACTCAGGAGGCGTGATAGAGATAGCATGCAGACTGAACATGAACGGATAAATTCAGATAAACAAAAGCGGAAGGTTTCATTATTTTCCTGAATCTCCATTTTTCGCCGAACGACATTCACATGGGATACGTACGGTACATGGTTTTTAACTTACCTAACATTCCCCTCTTGCAGAAGTGTTAGCATTTTAATGCAGTTCGCGAGTTCAAAAATGTACGTCAGACTTTTCATTTGGATACTCTCGGGCGTTTTCCCAACGTTATTCGGAATTTTTTGTCTTTTAGTGAAGTTTATTCCTAACTTTTATGTCCATGTTTCCCCTGCATGGTATCAACGGTGGGATATTTTCAACATATTGTAACTTGTAACATTTTTATACTTATCCATTTGTAAAACCCGACAACAATTCAAACAATTTCCGATTAATAATTCATACTCTTATAATAAACATAACGAACATTAACTTGTGTAAACGAACATAAACTAAAGCTTTGATTGAGATATTACGTAGGTTCCTATGCAATTTGTGGATTTAATTTTGCTTCCACTTAATATGTATAAGATACGAAAACATTTACGTCATAAATTGTAAGGATAAATGTAACACTTAACACTTTGCAAATCAAAGCAAAGGTCCAGATAACGTTTGGAAAGTTTCACTGGCACTTAAGCCCAAAAAGATATGCCACATGCCAGTATCCCATCCCAATTAAAAAGTTCATGGCAACGAATGAAACTTTGCTGCCGAGTATTTCCGAAATACAAACAAAAGACATTTAACTGTTCTGCAATTAACATCAAATGCAGCTTGAAACTCCATCTGCACTGAACGGTTCTCACTTTGCACTCTTTCTATTGTTTTCAAGCTTCAGTACCTTGAAAACACATTAATACGATTTAGTAAGATATGTGTATGCTTCAGAGATTTCACCAACAGGCCAAGCAGCTATTTGATATTATGAGATATATTTTAATTATATTTAAATAAAAGCTTTAGTGTAAAGTAACCCGTTAAAACTTCTACAGGGTTTATAAACAAGTTACTAATATTTTCACAGCTACAATCTATAGTTTTTAATGAATGCAAGTAACTGTATGAGTATTAAGTAAAATGAAAATCTATATTAGTGTAAGGAATACTAATATAGATTTTCGGATATATCTTCTATGTGAAATAAATAAATGTGTCTAATATAAAAGTAATTGAAATGGCCATTAATGTATATTCCGGTAAATTTAAGCTCCGCAGGAAAACAGAGAAACTATGCTGACAAAGATACGTGCAAAATCTGGTTGATCTTTATTTTGTCAACAAAATAGCCCAAGAAGCAATACAAATTTTATATATATCACACATCTCGCAAGCTTTATATTACGGATCGAATAACCGCTACTGCAGATTGCTCGATGGCATGTTATCTAATTTTCTACATCCGATCGACTCTAATCGTTTTCGCGGGGCATCACGACACATTGGGCGGAGCCATTTCGAAGACGTACCTTTAAATTAGGTTTCTTCTTTGCCTCTGTGGAGAACATTCTGAAAATTCCGGAATCCCGATTCAATTTCAAGGATCATTCTTGACGTTCAATTGGCATTTTGTTATTTGCGGAATGTATAAATCACATAAGCGTATACTTTCGTGCAGCGAAATTTTATACCGATGGGGTATTAAAGTATATAAAATACTACCGGTTCCCACTCTAATATAGGGTGTAACAAAATGCCGCATAACTCATCCCACACATAATTCAATTATTATCTATTTCTTAAATTTTCAATTGTCTCTTAAAGTATACGTTCAAATATATATTTTTTTCTACATATTTTGTCTTGAGAATAAAATGACTTTATTCTGTAGTGATTCATATTTTATCCCTAAAAATGTAACAAAAAAAAACATTTAATATAAAAACCTTTTAATCTTTATTTTTATTTAAATATTTTATTTATAATAGATTGATAAGTATATAGCTCCCACGTCTTTCATTTTTATATCAACTAAATCGAATATTTTAGTAGAAAACAGCATTAACATATTATGATATCCCATTTTTATCGCGTATGCCAATGTATCACCATTGCTTGGGACGTCACGTAACATTATGAAGAATTCAATGTTTAATCTTGTAGTAGTGCTCTAATTTTAGTACACAGTAAATGTTTTACAAAGTTGATCTACTTATTAGTTGAAAGACAATAGTGCGCACTTGTGAAGATGTAATCATAAAACTATACGAAACAATTATGAAATTAACTCAAAATTTCTGATATACAAAAGATGCAGTGTAAAAGGTCAACGCTGGTGTATCGTATCGCATGGATTTGATACTGCACCCAGCTTTTCCCCAGTCGAAGCGACCTCACGCTCTACTGGGTAAGGAAGATAATGGACCGTTAGGTGCATTTGTGCATTTATTATACATAAATGCATTTATAAACTAAAGTATACCATGGGCACCAGAGTATTCTGATTTGGAAAGCCTAATATCTAGCAAAAAGGAAGACCGGAAAAGCCTACCGGGATTCAGCATATAAAGACGGCGGTGGTATTAGGGTAAATGTCGGTCGGTAATTCACGAAAGCGCAAAAAGTTGGTACTACTTCATTCAGTTGATTCCAAACTTTATTAAGTTTGTTTTATCACTAGTATAGTAAACGGTGAATATTTTTAATATACCTAACCTAGAGATAGATTGAACTGGCTGCCAATGTAGGACGATAAAGTCACCGTGTATTTATTACGCTTTAAATAACATTCAATAAAAAAGGCATAGAAAAGCAATTAAAGTGTTTATAAACAAAACTCAATGGGTTTCCCTTCGTTTGCTAGTCGACACACGTAAACGAATTAAGCCCGGGATTACGCCAGCCTCCACGCGAACGAAATCAGGGACAAACCTAGTATAATATAATTCACTTTTCATTGATTTTACGTTTTCGAATGTGCTGTAAGCATCTGCCGAATTCTGGTATTACCTAATTAACTTCTCAATATAGATTATTGAACTGTTTATTGATTCAAAGGTAATAAATGAATACAAAATGCTAAGTGCATTTCTTATTCATTTTCAGTAGAAGTCAAATTTAATTTTTAATAATATACTACTAAGTAGTTAGTATAATATACTATATGTAGTAGTGAGTGTTTCGATGTTTGGACGGTTGTTACTCAATCACGCAAAAACAACAGAACGGATTTAGATGAAACTTGGCATGCATGTAGCCTTTGACATGGAAAAGAACATAGGCTACCTTTTATCGTTACCGTTATTATTGATTCCTTAAGTAGTTCCTGAGGGAAAATCGAAAATTAATTACGAGCTAAGCCGTGGAAAAAAAGGACATGTACTTTCTATACCGATCTCTGAAATAGTTCCCGTGGTAAGATTAAAAATTGATTTAAATGATGTCGTGTTATATGATGGGCGTATCTTTCGATCGTATCCATAGACACAGATATCTACATAGATATCTACGCAACTTAGCCACCACATGGGCATTCTCATTAAAGACTTGGCAACAAGGCATTTGCACCGCACAGAGGCAGAACGTTTAGATACTAAAAAAATTAATGTATGGAAAAATACCAAAAGTGCGACACGTAGGGGAGACAAGCGGGGCGGTGCTACTCGTGTATTTATTTGCACAACGAGAAACTTCATGGTGTGCGAATGTCCCATGACAAGGCGTAATTAGCTATTGTGTAGTCAACAATTTACCACAATCATTATCAACAAATCAACTGATGCATATCCACTGCTTAACAAAAGTGTTTTAATATGTTGTCAACTCCACATTTTCCGGTGTAAGTTCGTCGCTCCAGTCACTTGGAATCCCAACCATACTGTTTTAATTCTACTAGACGATCGCATATTTCTGCAAGGGTCCAATCGCATCGCATTTTCAAATTACAATCTGCTATCAACTAATGGATAAAGTAAAGTTCAGTAGGGAGTCTAACTATTTCACAACATTTTCCAGGTAGAAACATCAAGAGCGGAGGTGTAAAGTGGGTATAACTTGCAACTGGGAGTCACAAATTTCATCTAATGTTAATTACAGTACAGTTGAGTACCTTTTGTTTTTAGCAAAATCCAGCCAGAGAAGTTTCATCCAATGATGGAACTCTTACAATTAGAGAGAAAATGTGCTGTATTTTATAGTTTAAATCTCACCACTAGACGAAATACTCTCGCTTCTTAATTGACTTCTTCATTAATTAAGATTTAAAGTCCGTTTAAATATTATATTGGCATTTTCACAAAATGGATGAAAAGTTAAGACTGCAAAAAAAGTAAATATTTTTCCACCAATTTAAAAAAATTACAATTTGAGTTTAATAAAGTTTTTCATCTTTTATTAAAAACCTCTCAATTTCTTTCTACGATAGCATAATTTTAATGTTATGATTTATGAAAATGTAAACAAATTAAGTACGAAAGTTGTTGATTGAAATTTAATATTCTACAGAGCACTACGCATTGCATTTTTTTCAATTTATATTTAGCAGTCAATTATCGTTTTCCTGCGTTATCGCGAGCACATTAATTTATTTAAAGTAAGTATATCAGTTTCATACATACCCATGGCAGTATATTATTGCCTACAGGATGGTAACATACCAAAACCTTCCACGAGACTGGAATTGAGCTAATGATAAATAAACATGGAACTCCCACTTATACGACCGCTACGCTAGAGTGGTTGTCGAAAATGCTTATACTCTTGCAAAAAGAGGAACGTCCGGTAAGTTAAAAACCGTGTACCGATTGCATCCGATGTGGACGAAAAACGGAGACTCAGTGAAATAAGAGAAACCTTCCGCTTTTGTGGTATTCGAATTCATTCGGTGCATGTGCAGTGAGCGACGTGCTTCAGGCTGTTATTGTGTTTGCAACACATTGCCCTTAAATTGGCATATATTGAGTATTTATAAGGTAGAAACACGTTCTGTAACTTCGAAGACATCTACTTTAGTACCTAACTATAAGTTATGGGGTCTTAAGACTTGCTTAATTGGGTACCAAATGTTTTTAATCTTATCTATTACTTCTCTATAATTTTTAACTTCCTTTCCGGTTTAGTGGTAACCTAGGTGTTCGACTACGAATCTACGGTTAGATTCCCAAGTGGTGAACAATGAGACCTAAAATGTTATTTTCTGTGAAACAATTCTCAATTAGGTCGAAGCTAAGACACTGGTTTACCTTACTTATTGCCTCAGAGTGCCTACAAAAGAGGAGGCGTGTGCCGAGTAGTGTAGTATATCTGATATCATGATTTTGGTCTGGTGGGAGCCTGCCGATAAAGACATGCCACCAAGTAATGAGGCGTTTCAGTACGATGCCGCGTAAAAACTGATTAAGGATATGGGTTTAATATAACTGCTAATAGATGAACACTAAAATATTTGTCCACTATTATCTTGATTCATTATGCAAGATTGCATCTAGGGCTATCTTTAGTCTAATAACATTATCAACTAAAATCGTATTAACTCTTACGACTATTCCGACTTCTGGAGACTATCATTTCGATGTTCTACAATAAAATTGAGTTAACGTACCTCGCTGTTTGAACTCGCTTTAAATTCTGGAACCCCGATTCAATTTCGAGGATCATTCTTGAGAATTTGACGTACAATTGACATTTTCCATTTGCGAGACTTGTAAATGTCGGTATGCGATGTACGGAATATGGCTGCAAATTTTTGTAGACTTCTTCAATATTTTATAAAAATATGCTACGATACTTTTATTTTTAGCGTCCTATTCAATTTCGTTAATGACACTATTCCACTTTATTGATATCGTAGAGAAAATATATACCTAATCATAGACTTATAATTAAGTCAATCTGGTATTTTTAACTCCATAGTTGTGTGGTTTTCCAAGCGGTGTTAAAATTTACATAAAATAATGCAAACCGCTAATATGTAATTAAGCATCAGGGAACCTATCATAATTTACCTTTACCTTACCTTATGTAAATAAAAATATATTAACGCTTTTGTTTTCTAAAATAAAAAACAATATTTTACGTCATTAAATTGTTACTGGATCTGACAACCCTGCAAGTGCACATATTTGTGATTGCTTTTAAAACCACGGCAGAGAAAAGTTGTCACAATGGACCTTAATTACATACACGTGCGGGCCTTTTTCATCGCAGCCTTGACAAACACCATCAAAACTTTCGGCCGCCCACAGGAAATGTGCCTAACCGTAACTGAAGTTTACTGAACATCGCTCTCGTTTTCAGGCAATATTTAAAACGGTAATTACAAAACTTCGAAAATGTTGCTCAGTTTACATAAAGGTTACGGGCCTTATTTAAATTTAATCGACCATTTGCTGAGTATCTTGCAAAACTTACTGGAATTGAATTTCCCTAACTCGTGTCACCTGATTCTTTGTTTCAAGGTTTCTATTATCTTTTAGACTATTTTTTAAACATTTCAAACGGTTTTCTTACCACGCCAGACCTTCTCTGAAGCAGTGAAAACATGACGCTTGCAAGAAAACTATTTCGTGACACGAAATACTTTTTAAGGGAGTGCTTGATAAGTACTGACAGTCTGTCATTTATTTTTTCGGCGTTTCCCGAATATGGTATACTTGACTTGCTTTCTATCGCTGCTGGACCTTAGATCCCCCAAGTTGAAGTGTATTTAATGATGATTTTTATCGAGATAAGATTTATTATTTACCTACAATTTCTGCATCTGTGTAAGCGTATTTCCAAGTTTACTCAGTCCCAGTGACACCTAAGATTGACCCTGGTTGCTATTTGCTCCACGGTCAATCTAAGATGCCTCTGGGACTGTGCATTTCCCCTTTCTTTACTGTCACCGTTCTGCCTTGACAAGGGCTATTCCATCTTAAGCAGGTTACTTAATGTTTAATGTAAAATATAGCTAAATGTAAAAAAAAGCTAGGCAAGTTATGTATAAACTCCTTGATCGATGCTTTGAAACGATGTTGAATCAATATTAATAACAATTTATAGTTTTTGGTGTGATAGTGTTGCATTGGCAAAAATTGGACTGAATAAAAATAAATCAGTTTCTATTGAAAATTACATCAAATGCTACTGCAAAATGACAATAAGTAAAATTGTTGAACGTCGTTCCGCTTCCCTATGCTAGAAAGTGTGTGTTTTTTAATACTTAATCTTAAATTTAGTACACTAAAATTTTTTTACGGTTACATTTTATATTTCATTAAAAGCATTTTATGTCTCTCGGTAAATTAAAAATTCCTCTTTTTACGATGCGTTATAAAATAAATGTTTAATTTCGGGACACAGATAGAAGACGGTGTTTTGTAGAAGAAATTAACAAACTACGCGGGTAATCTAAAATCCACCGTCTCTATTTAAAAAAAGTTACATCAAATTCATTAATCACATCCAATGGCAACTTAAAATTAGAAAACTAGAATTTTGTAAACAAAGCAACTAAAACCGCCATTTCCAAATTGCAACGATAGCAACCAAAAGCTAAAACAAAACATTAGGCACATAGAAAAAGCGTCACCAATGTCACCATTTGCATTTTATTGCCAAAGTTTCTGGCCGCAGACCGCCCTATTTTTATGATAAAGTTATTCAAATGCACGGTAAGGTCATAAATTGGGAAAGGGGTATCCTGGCACGGCAGGCACTGTAAAAGTTACTGAGCGCACCAGCGTCTGTCACTGTGTCTTAACCGCTTGAACGTCTTTTATATTTGACTTTTGATGTCTCGATTCAAGAACCGATTTCCGGAACACCGCGGAAAATTGGTCGTTACGTAGTCCTTTCGATGTGATTCATTGAACACGCCGTTAGTGAAGTTTACACATCTGTATGATGTTCGAATAGAATATTCATTATATTTTTATTTGTCGGTCTTAAAATAATAAAATGAGTTTGGTTCGTATTGCTTTATATATATTAATATCTACCATGATGAGTTTTAAGGTAGCAAAAAATATATTTTGTTTTATCTCATTATTTTTATCTGAACATTTATTTTTAGAGGTAATGTGTAAGTTGTGACACGTAAAATGCTATTTGATTAACACAGTTACATCAGGCTAAGTTCTTTTTGCATATTCTAACGATAAAGGCTAGTTGTTATTATTAAATATTTAAGTAATGCAAGCTATAACCTTTATCGAATTTTCTACAATATAACCACCAAAACGAGATTATGTATTTTTCATTTCAAGGTTGCAATTAAGGTAACTGAAATTTAAGTAATAAATAAAATGTTTATCCACTATTAACATCATATATTATTGAAATGCCATTATCGTACAAATACGTGACCTTTATAAAGTGACGTGACATTGAAAGGGTATATAGTTAAACAATAGTTCCATAAAAAAAATCAAGAAATCAACTGACGTCATCAATATCAATAATGTTAGCAACCACATGATGGTCCGCTGGATGAAAACTTCATAGTGTCTATTTCCGGTGGTTCTTTTTTGTCTAAGCCAGAAATCAACCTCTTTAGTTTCGCTATAATAAGAGCCGGATGTAATCCTTTTGGACACGCAAGGGTACAGTTGATTATAGTGTGGCATCGAAATGCCTTAAAGTCATCCCTCAATTCGAACAATCTTTGTTCAGTATCCTCATCTCGAGAGTCTATTATCCAACGGTAAGCGTGAAGCAAACTGGCGGGTCCATAAAATCTTCGACCATTCCACCAATAGCTAGGGCATGCAGTAGAACAACAGGAGCATAAAACACATTCATAAAGACCCACTAATTTTGCATTATCACTAATGCTTTGGGCGTACTGGAATTTACCCAAAGATCCCGAATCTCGCCGAATTAGATATGGACGGAGGCTATTATAAACATCAAAGAAATGTGTCATATCAACAACTAGGTCTCTGATTACGTACATATGTGGTATTGGATATATGTTAATTGTTTTGTCCTGAGGGATGGCTGTAATACAAGCGAGACAGTTGTGTCCTTGAAGATTTACAGCACATGAACCACATATGCCTTCCCGGCAGGAACGTCGAAATACGAGTGTTGGGTCCATGTCCTTAAGTTTTATTAAAGCATCTAAGACCATTCTGCCGCAAGTACTCACGTCTAGATCATAGTTCATTACTTGGGGCTTTTCATTACTGGAAACACCACCAAATCTGTACACTTTAAATATCCTTCTTGGATCCACAGGTTTCTTAGATTCTGTTGTTGCTGGCTTGTGGCCTGAATAAGGCTGTCTCAAAACTGCACAAAGAATTGTCCCATGGTGTTTTGATTTACTAAAACTAAATAAACTTAAAGGTTTTTGCATTATTATAAGTGATATTGAAAATAGATTTAAAACGAATAATATACTAAATTGACAACTAGCTAAATTGACAAATTATTATAGGTTTAAAAATAATGCTACACGAAGACTATGCGTCTTACGTATATGTTCGTATTCTCTTTGCACAAGTGGTTGCTATGTGGGAAACTTTTTTTCAAGTGAATCGGTTAATTTTATAAATATACCAAATAACTCAACAACTCATTTAAACAGTAGTTTAGTTGTATACATTAAAATCAATTTATGGAAGCATTATTGCATGAGAATATTTGTATACTTGTTGATAGTATACAAATACTCAGTAATAAAATAAAAACCTAGACCTAGTTATAATATAAACCATGTATAAACCATGACTAATCTAGTTTCTCGTCATATATATATGTATATTAAGTTTTGATGTTTGAACTAATGTTTGAGGATCTACTTAAAGGTGGCCAGTTTTAGTTAGTTAGTATTAAATAACTAAAATTGTTATTTTCAAAAGCTCTTGGGTAAACTAGAATAAACTAGATTTATAAGTTGAGTAATTTTAACGTCATCCAAATTAATTGTATATTCAAATTATTTGTACTTGAATACTACATTATCTACTACATTCATCTCACACGGCATGTTATTATTAAATTACAGGAAAGGTTCATCTATACAAGCGAGTTAGCTAGCGTTTAAATATCTACGTAAAATTTAAAACCTTTTACATATATGAAAATTTATCTAAGTAAAAGTCTGTACATAAGTTTCATAGAGCTGTATGAAAAAAATACTAGCATGTTTTAAAGGATTTCTCTTATTGCAACATCTTTCTTTTTTTATCAGTATATGACGTTTGCAACAAAATAAGCTTTATTTATAATAAAAATGAAGTATAATTTACTTATTGGTTGAACTATAAACTCGAAATGTATATGGTATTAGCACTCGGCGTTAAAGATAGGTACTTGAAATGTTTTTTTTAATTGACAGGCTAATGTTTGTTAGTACCAACTACTAATGCTAACTCTATCATCATGGGGTCACAACTACACCACCCTAGAACCTCAATTTCAAACGGTACTCTGGTGTAAGTGACACAGGTCAGAATTTTTTAATATCCTACCTGGTCGATACTGTAAACGATGCGGTAGCTAGGAATAACGGGGCCGCAGGGGCCTTTGCGATAGAGTAGTTCCTATCAATCTCCAAAGATGTTTCCAGTGTGCGAGTCGAAAGTGGTGGGTTAAACCTGTATACATACCTAAAAACCTATTCCACTACAAAAGTAAAACCCGTGCCATTAAAGAATAGTTTTATAAAAGGTGGCCTATGTTGTGGTATCTCATTCGCACAATACTCGGATGCCCGTGTTTAATGCAAAAGAGGTAGCACATCTGCCGCCTTTTATAAGTCCACTAACGGTCCCACGCGACTTCGTACGCTTTATACATAACCTTCATCATCATAATCATTACTTCAACCGATCGAAGTCCACTGCGGGACATAGGTCTTTTGTAGAGAGTTACAAAATGGCGGTCCTGTGCCGCTTGTTTCCAGTGGCTGCCAGCGACTTGTTTGATGTCGTCTGTCCACCTCGTTTGGGGCCGACAAACGCTGCTTTTACCTTTGCGCATTTACCATTCCAGCACCTTGGAACCACAATGTCCATCTGTTCTCCAAGCTATGTGCCCCGCCCATATCCACGTCAGCTTTGCGACTCGCTGAGCTATGTCAGTAACTCAGGTTTTCTACTACTTTTACTAGATAACCTTAAAAGATAGATATACTACTCGTACTATGGTCCCGGGTTTTTTTTTTTGCTGAACTTTTATAGGGCATCGATCTCGTCATTTATCATCCCTTTAACCGTTTACCCATCGCATTAAAAAGAAGCTCTTAAAATGAATAATTTATCTAGTTTTTGAAGCATTTTACAATGATGACCATTTGTATTGGTTTAAGCGTTATGTTAAATAACGCCTTAGCCTATATATAAGCCTTCTTTGATAAATTGACTATTAAACTAAAAAGATTTTTAGAATCCATACCATAAGTTCCTGAGATTAGCGCGTTCAACCAAACGGATTATATGCAACACAACATCGCAAAATAGAAGAGGTCTATCAATTCTCGTCGAGGATTTATTATAAATGCATGATTCTAGTTCAGTAGCATTAAATACTAATTGCAACACTCTTTGCAATTGACAGTTTATTAAGTAAATATATGAATAGTTATTTATTACTCAACAGTTAAACATAAATTAGTGGTATAGTTACTGTATCTTTATATATATATATTTCTTGTGTGCGTGTGTATGTTACTGAACTCCTCCTAGACGGCTGGACCGATTTGAATGAATTTTTCGGTATACGTTTGGGTGGCACCCTGGATGGTTTTGATTCTAAAGTCAGCCCGACAGATGGCGCTGGGGTCAGCTAGTAGCAGTATATTATTGACTATCTGCATATTTTGTTAAATAGTCACCACCACCGTCTTCATTGACTTCCCACTTCTGGGTCCTCTCAAAGGAGAGAGGGTTTCTAGAGTATATACCTGCCGCGGTGCTCCAATGCAGGTCGGTGATCATATACGATAAACATCATAAATTATTGATAATAATTGTATCCGATCAATGAAACAGTTGTACAGCTTTATTACAAAATAAATATACGTACAATTAATTCTATACACAATAAATGACAAGAAATTTAAAATTTAGATACATTTCATAAAACCGAAATAGAAGTCTTTCATAGTAGAGCAGCAAAAAAAAGAGTACATTATCAAATTTAAATCAAATAGCGTCATAATATATATCATTTCAAACTTAAGCGAAACCCATCCCTACCTATAAATCGGACCCGGTATTAGTACCACACAGTTGTAGCGCAGAGCGTTATTTATTATTTATTTGACTAATTCATAGTTCAACTCGAACCGTACGAAGATCTAAACTTGGGGTATTTAGAATTCTGCAATCGAAACAATTGGCAAAGTTTATCAACTATCGATTGGCGAATTGAGCGGATTGTGGGGCTATAACTGTCAGAAGTTATTATAGCCAGCCGGGAAAACAGCGATACAAATTGATTTTGTGCGCCAAAAGCTGCAAATAACTTTGAAGTGTGTAACCTATTCTTTGAAAACGCAAAACTGAAAGCGAGTGAGATTAAAAATTAGAGCCTTCAAATATTTTGTATATCATTTGCTTTAAATTAATTAAGTACAGTTTTAAAAAATTTACATTGTGTATTAAACAAATATAATATGTACCATTTAACAACTGCCTCGAAGTATGACTTTCGAACTTCGAGGTTCTTATTTAGATTGTAGATCACCAATGCCACATTTTAGAAATGTTATATTTTTCGTTTGCTGGTTGTTAAATACCAAATTTCGGCGACCGATTGGCGCAGTGGGCAGCGACCCTGCTGTCTGAGTCGTAGGCCGTGGGTTCGAGTCCCACAACTGGACAATATTTGTGTTATGAACATGAATGTTTTTCAGTGTACGGGTGTTTATCTATATATTATAAGTATTTATGTAAATTATTCATAAAAAATAAACATCAGTTATCTAGTACCCATAACACAAGATACGCTTACTTTGGGACTAGATGGCGATGTGTGGATTTACTTAGCCGATATCAAGGAATTCCTTGCCCAATTGAAGCGGCGATAGCGCGGTGGGTAGGAGCTCGACTTTGCTTTCGGGGGCCGAGTTCGAATCCTAGCACGCACCTCTGACTTTTCTAAGTTATGTGGGTTTTTAGTAATTAAAATCTCACTTAGTTCAACGGTGCAGGAAAACATCGTGAACAAACCTACATGCCTGGGAGTTCTAAATAATGTTCTCAAAGGTGTGTGGAGTCCACCAATCCGCACTGGGCCAGCGTGGTGGACTACGGCCTTAACCCCTTCTCATTGTAGGAGGTGACCCGTACTCTGTAATGAGCCGGTACTGGGTTGATGTGATGATGATGATATCAAGGCAATCAACGTTACTTATATATCGTGTTCATTAGCTTTGTTATACTCCATAGGCCTTATTTTTAAAGCTAGTTTGTGGTGCAGGAAAACCAGACCAGTTACCTAATTACCTCGCAAATGTTTTACAGTTGTTTATCCCGTATAAATCTGTTGTATTGATCATCATTATCCCATATTTTGAACGAAGCTTATATGATCAATAGCGGATACACATATAGAATACCACCGCTGTTGTTATGTAAAGTGTATTAGGCCTAATTATTTATTGATAGTGGTTTCGGTATTTAGTCTCTCGCAGTAATTAACATTCGGGGGCCGTGTTCGAATCCCAGCACTCACTTCTAACTGTTTAAAGTTATGTGCGTTATAAGTAATTAAAATATCACTTGCTTCAACAGTGAAGGAAAACATAGTGAGGAAACCTGTATGCCTGGGAGTTCTCCATAATGTTCTCAACGGTGTGTGGAGTCCATCAATCCACACTGGGCCAGTGTGGTGGACAACGGCCTTAGCCCCTCCTCATTGTGGGAGGAGACCCGTGCCCTGTAGTGGGCCGGTAACTTGTTCATATGATGTAGTTGATATGGTAGTATTTCGTATCTTTTCTATATTATCTTAATAATGACTACTTTATATGCTCTCCGAGGTTATTTGAAACAGTACGGTAAAGATAAAAAGTATACTTAATAAAATAATAAATATACTACTACTATAATACACACATCGCCATCTAGTCCCGAAGTAAGCGTAGCTTGTGTTATGGGTACCAGGATAACTGATGAATAATAAACAAAAATACTTATAATATATAGATAAACACCCAGATACTGAAAAACATTCATGTTCATCACACAAATATTATCCAGTTGTGGGAATCGAACCCACGGCCTTGGACTCAGAAAGCAGGGTCGCTGCCCAATGCGCCAATCGGCCGTCGACTTAATAAATTTAATTTTGACTGGTTCCTTTATACGAAGAAAGGAATCTTGTTTCTGTTATTAAGGAATAGGCTTATGGCGTGACAATCACGCCTGTTCAAAAGTAAAGAAAAGCTTGCAAAAATAAAGTGTAAGTACGTTGGGGCGCGTTTGCCTAAAAGAAAACCTATTGGCTCTCGCTTTGAAGTTTATTCAATTTATACGTGGCATGGAACAAATGTTGGATAGGCGGTACATAAATAAAAAAAACGTTTCGTGTGATTGCATAACTGGCACGTAAAGATGCAAATCCACAAGGCGTCTGTTAGGTAGTAGAGTTGTGAGGATTATATTCTGTTTATCACGGTTAAACTAAGCGTTAGTCTGTCTTATATATGCTCTAATGCCTATAAAAAATAAATGTTAAACGTGTTAGTAGCAAATTTAGGGTTTCCGGCGTACAGACAAGTGCATTAGGGGGGCATACGTTATAAAACGAGTCACTGGATACAAGTAGCACATAACAGTACCGCGCGTAAATCTCTACAAAAGACCTATGCCTAGTTCAATCTCTTTCGATACTAAATGGTGATGTAGCCAAGATGTAGCGAGCTAACGATGGTAACCTGTTTGGAGTATGGCACCCCAATCGGTTTCCACGTGGCATCGCACAGGAATGCTGAATCGCTTGGGGACACTTCTTTGTCGGAACGGTGATAACTATCCGTGGCCGAAGCCTTCCGACAGACCAGACCAGAGGAATTTTCGAAATTATAAATTCCCAAACTCCCACTCCCAGGATCGAACCCAGGGCCTCTACTTTAGACAGCGCTCACCGGGTCATGCAGGTCGTCGATTAAGATGATGATGAGTACGAATATTCAGTAGCAAAATATAGCGAAGAGACATAGTAGCGATAAATTTATGTTTCCCTATAAGGAATTTATAGTGGACATTTAAATTGTATGGAATATAATGTATCGAGCTTGTCAAAGTTCGTTAACCGCCGACTGCCAAACTGAGCAGTCTGAGAGGTTATAACTGTTAAAGTTATTATTGCTCGCCTGGGCTCCCTTACAGTTTAATAACGACTGACGTATTGCACTCTCAATTCGGTAAAAGTTTTCTGAAGTTAATGCATGTTGGAGAGCTGAAATCGTTGAAAAAGTTTATTATACTCTATTCCCGTTCTTAGGCCACTTCGTTTTTTATATAAACTTTATTTTTTATGAAAAAAAGTACAATAACGGACATCTCCACCTCAACGCGTAAAATCCAGGAAAGCAACGAGAAGCGCTAAGGTTCATCGCTATTCCGACCCTTTTTCAGAGACACTTTTCTATTATCCTAGTAATACATTCGGGAACCTTATTGTGCCTTGTCACAGTATACAAGAACTGTTTACGGATACGATGCTAAGAAACATGCAGTATTAGAAAAGGGATAATTGTTTTCATTCCTAAAACTTAATGTAATTTTAAAAATTGGTTTTAGATTAATTTTAAAACATTGAACACTAAATATTAGGGTGCAGTGCGGTTTTTAGAATAGGGTTGTTTTAAGAATGAAGATTTTAGGACCTCCATGTAAAATTACCGTACCTTTCATAAAATCTCATACTTATTTATTCAATTCAATTCATTTCTTGTTTATGGCATTTGTCTGTGCCAACTGGGAACAAAGTACTTCGCCAATGTCTTGAATATGGAGAAGGCACGAAGGAGATTGATCGGTGAAACTGATGAAAAGTAAATTTTGAATACTTATTTATTTGATAAAGTTATGACATAAATACCTAAACCTCCTTTAAGCCGTAACGGAATGATGTCAATCAATCAATAACCCATAAAGTCTACTGCTGAACAAAAGGCGTCTCCCAATAAGAGGGTTGGCCAATAATCATCACGCTGGCCAGACGGGTTGGTGATTGCAGTAGATAGTAGTAGAACAGAGGACACTGCTGCTGCTCCTTTCTCCGTTATATTCCCTTAATCGCATCGTACGACACCCGCGGGAAGAGGATGGCGTATCAAAAGTTAATACTTACTTCTTAAATTTAAGTTCAAAATTCTTTTTTTTTTCAAGTAGGCCTAATATAAGCACTGCTGAAATGTCAACTACTCTTCGTAGTGTTCCGGTTCAGAAGGCAGTTTTTACCGAGAAGAAGCTGGCAAGAAACTCAGCAGTTGCTGCTTTCCAAAATCCACTATATACATTTTACATTTTATCATTCATTATTCTATCTTGCGAGAGATTAAAGCGGTGCCAGATACTTTCAAGCAACCTTGTCATTGCGACATTCATCAATTGTATAGTAACCTCGCTATAATAAATGTGTTTTAACACATTCTTTAAACTAACATAGGAATCATATTACAAAAGCGGAATGATAAAATAATATGCCGTGTGTGATTTTAAAAGCTTTTAAATTTGGAAAGAGCTGTCATTTGAGGTGTGACAAACATTGCATAGCTATTGCAACGTTATGCCACGTTTATTAATAAGGCCCTATTACTTCGGGAGCTCGGAGGGAATAGTTATATCCTTTACATTAATTACTACAAACATTGAGAATACAAACTTTGGTAGAGTCACTAAAACCAGACAAATTTGACATTTCAAAAGTGATTTTTTGTAAGCTTACTTAAAATAAAAGTTTTAAGAATTTTGATTTTAACTATATTGCTAAAAAGAGTGTTATGTCCGATCAACAATAAGCGAACCAAGCCGTTTGATATTTTACCACAATTTTAACCTAGTGACCTTACTAAGTGGGTAATAGTGAGTATGCGAATTGAAATAATTGATTATCGGATTTTTCTCTCAGCTTAAACGAAAAGATCTACCTTCGTGCCAAATTTAAACATCGTAGGTCACCGGGAGAGTACCCTACAGGATTTGAGTGCAGTCGCGACTCGTTCAGTGTTCACTCGTAACTCAGTTCCTTCTGCGTATTTCTGATTTGATCACGTATATCTGGTCTTTTTATGAGACACATAGTTACAGACCACGTTTTGGGGCTATACTTCAACTCTGGCAACTCGCAATTTCTGGTCTGCATAATAAAAAAACGCAGAATTGGTAGGAACGCAGGTTGGGGGAAAAGTTTCTTCGCATTTTTTAAGAAAATTCAAAACATTTTTTAATAATGTTTATTTACCTTTAACTAGAGTATGTTCCATTTTGTTCGATAACTTTTTGCCATCTTGGTAGAGACATAATCCCATTGCTATAGAAATTTTGGGGCTTCTGATCAAAAAACCGCGACAAGTAGTTTAGGCAGTCCTCTAGTGATGACAACCTGACACTGCCTAAAGAATTCTAAAGAGACCGAAACAGGTGGAAATCTGAAGGTGCAAGGTCAGGACTATTCGCCAGATGCATTAACACCTCCCAGCCAAACTCTCTTAATTTTTGCTAAGTGGCTGAAGATGTGTGAGGTCTAGCGTTGTCATGATGAAAAACCACACACCTCCCGTTGATTAATTCCGGCGGCTTTCTCTCAACTTCTTGCTCTAAGCTAATCAGTCGTTAGCAGAAGAGTTCAGAATCGATGATCTTTCCTGGTGGGAACAGCTCAAAATGAATAATGCCCTTCCAATCCCACCACACACACAGCAGCACCTTGTTGCGAGTTAACTCAGGTTTCGCCACAGTCTGTGAAGCCTAACCGGTCTTTGACCATGACCTTTTTCACACGTTCTTGTCGTACATGATCCACTTCTCATCACCAGTTATCAGTTTCTTCAAAATGGTTCGGTTTCTTTACGTCGTAATAAAGAATCACAAATGAGTACACGGTTCATTAGGTTTCTTTCACAGAGCTCGTGAGGTACCTAAATGTCCAGCTTTTTTGTATACCCAGTTTTATTCAAATGCGGCAAAACTGTTTTGTGGTCAATTCCTTGTTCTTCAGCTACATTGTAACTACTGATATGCCGATCTTGCTCCACTATTTCAATAATGGCATCCATTTAATCCGTAATAGTGGGACCAGAGCGAGATGCATCTTTGACATCAAAATATATGGATTGAAAACACTTAAACCAAATTTGTGCTACTCTCACAGACGCTGCACTAGGTCCATAAACATCGCAAATTTTTTTCGCCGCTTGCTTTACATTTTACCTTTTTTGTAGTAAAATTTTAAAATGTATCGAATTTCTTCATTAGATTCACTCATCTTCACAGTACGAAAAACAAATAAAAATTACACATTTTCCTAATTTCAATTTGGAATTATCTTCTTTAAAATTTAAACTTTTAATGATACCAAAACCAGCCAGATACAAACAGTATAGCCAAAGAGATTTTATTACAAGTTCATACATACTATAATGCGAAAAGACTTTTTCTTCAACCTATTATTAACGATGCAATTTGTTGTTTCAGGCAGGATGTGGCCATTAGCGCCACTAGTGATCCGGCTGCTTGCCGTGTCACTGGTGGCGCTGGTCCTTGCCGACCCAGGCACGGACAGCGACACCTCTGCCCTAGCTCAGCCTTCGAAGCGCGCAAACAAAATGATACGTACCACGGTGCCTCCGCCGAGGAAGAGGCAACGACAACGCAACCGCCGCCGGACCACCACCACCACGACCACTACTGAAATGTACGACGACGACGACTATACCACGCCTGGAACAACCACCACTGTGGATCCGAGGACTTACGATCACAGTAAGTAGCAAATCCATTATCTATGACTATACAATCCTCTGTACAGTATGAGTTTTAAAATGAGAACAACTGTCACACATAAATCTCCTTCGTAACTTCACCGTATTTCACTATTTTACAAATTTCAACCAAAATTTTAAGGAGGGTATAAAAATTTTATCCCAAAAAAAATAACAGACCTAATGTAATTGTTACATTAAAATTCACTATTTATAACGAAAAGTCTATTTTGCTGCATAAACATTTTTCTACTTTGCAATATAAAACAGGGTTAAAATATTTTGATTTCGTTCAACAAATTATTATAAAAACTGAAAATAATAAAACAGTCCTACTGCAAATGGATTTCCATATACTACAACTATAATATATTAATATCAACCACTTTTAAAATCGCTTTCGTCCAAGAACTTAATAATAGTCTAAAGATGCCTAACGTCTTATATTAATTAAAGTTTTCGCTTTTTCTCGACCCTATTAAAAAGAAGAACTTTTGAAAAGAGGCACCAATTGATCCTAGCTCTCATTACTTAGAGTGCTAAATTGAAAGCGTCTTGCTTTAAGAAAAAAGGTAATTTGGTCAATATTAATCACATTTGTAAATTTATGGCATAGTGGCAAATTCTTCAAAACATTGCAAGGAGGTTTAGCTACAAATACAGGGACAATTTTCTGTTCCCAAAATGTCAAGGAAGCGGACAGTTTCCTGATATTGTAGCCATTTGGCGCATAGTTACCAAGGGGCACCTTAAGGAATGGGTCAATACGTGTAAACATCCAAATTGCCGAAAAAGGAAGGAATTCATTTGAAAATGTTACTACCCGGTCATCGATGGAATGTGCTGTGTAAAGATAAATGATAGCCTTTTGGAAGCCCCTACTAATATTATAAATGCATGTTTTCGCTTACATGCGGCGAAAACCGACGGATTGGCGTAACTTTTTCTATAGAAATTTGTGGATTTTAAATTCTATTCTGACATCTCCATACTTCTCTGCGTGCTACAGGGTGAACAGATTTTGATTTTAAAAAAAATAGTATTAATGCGAACTATTTACTTATAGGTTTGTCCTTCCTTCACTCGGCTACTTTCGAAAGTATAATTGCTTTACATAAGGTTACTTTTATATGAAGTAGGGATACCTACAAAATTAACGTCATAAATTTTAAAACCTGAATCTGAACCTGATCACACGTACCAGTGTATCTGAACATATAAGTGTGTGTGTTATGGTTGTCAGAGCGTAATTTAATTTGCCGTTAATCTCTGGAAAAGTTATGCAACAAAAGTTTTTAATTAATGTAATTTTTAATACTGCTCCATCGGTATATAAGCCGCTTTCGAACTAGCCATGTTTATGAAGTATACAAATTAAGCTTATCGCTATAAGAGCTTCTCCGGCCACCCTAAGATTTGTGTAAGACGATTCATTATACTTCTGATAGCAGCAACTAAAACGTTCGTAGGTTCTATTATTGCCATCGCTCTGCCATCATTCCAGTAATATCTGTCTCCTGTCAGCGGAATTTTGTCGAAGGTTGATATTTCCTGTACGGACGTAATCAAACCAATAACGTACCGTGCGTTCGTTTGAAGTGTTTGCACCGTTCACATCGTTAAAATTGCGTTCCATCTCTCCAATGCATTGCGACTATATGGATATACATACATAACATTTTGAACCAGAAAACAAATCGTTAGTAAGTTGGAATTTCAATATCCAGAGATACAAGCTATTATGAAGCAAATCTTTGGAACGAGTGAAAAGGTGATATGATGGAAAGTAATTATATCAATTGCAGACAATAATAAAAAGCGACCCTGTTTGAAATTGAATTTAATATTGATTATTTTTAAAATACAGTACCTACTTAAATTATTAGACTTTGGAACCTATACTTTAAATGTTACAGAACTGAAGAGTTTTAGGTTTAAGGAAGTTTATAACAAATAATAACAGTCCTGTTTCAAAAATATCGTTCAGTTTGATAGCTAGTTTCTATTAGAAAGTTAGCGTACGTTTTATTTTGAAATAATAAAGGACCAAATAAAACCATAAAAATATCCATATATTAAAATTAAAAGTTTTCTTTCACATCTTTTAGCCTTAAAAATCGTGTTATAGAAAAGCTACAAGAAGAGTTAACGTTTTACAACATTTCGGTGCATAACCGCAAGGAAGTTGCACTGTCATACACCATTTTAAAAAGAGCTCAATCAGTTTTCGAATTCTCTTTTGAAGCCCAGTAAAACTGTAGAACCATAAAATTGCTGAGGTCAACGCTGAATGGTGAGAGATCTCCCCTAAGGAGGTAGGGAGCGGGTCGTCATTTCACGCCTCTTGAGCGCGTATCGAACCAATATTAGGTTTATTAGATAGATGGGCCGACGTAAAAAGCGATTTTTCATTTTTCTTTTCACTTTTATCTCCCTCCGTATTTCTAAATAGAATTATGTATTAATAAATTACGAGTTCAAGGTTCGTAAAGCTTAGTTTGGGCCGGTCATATCAATAGATAAATTAGTAAATTTGAGAAAATTCAATACTGATTGATTTTAAGTAGATAGTGTTTTGACCTTAACTAATCTACGAGAGCAGCCTTCGAACCTAATCATTATCGAATCAGCCTAAAATTCAGATTTGAACTTATTCGTTGGGCTTCAATTATTTGATAATATTTACTTCATTATATCTTCATATACAAAGATTGGAGCAATCAAATAGAACAGAGTTATAAATTGAATATTCCATCTCGCCGACGGCCTTACGCTTACAAAATACACTTTTTATATTTATAAAAGCGTAGGTGGATGGATATTGGTTTTCTGTATATTTAATACATATACTTAATCTTTGCTTAATATTTTGCAAACAAAAAAAATTTAAATGTGTCTCTGGATTTTAAACAACTGCCTCTTGTAAATAGAATGTTTTCTAACGAAAGTACAATAATGCAAACATCAAACATGTTTTATTCAGTAAACGAACAACAGGCAAAGTCCAAATCTCACGGGATATCAAAAATTGCTCGTGGAAGAAGTCTTGGGTAACTAGTATTGTTACTATAAATTAAAGTCCATAGACAATTCATATTCTGATGCGAAAATGTTTCCAGTGTATAGAAATACAACCACAAAACCACAAAAATGAGAAAACCACTTTTATATTGTGCTTATTTTACCAGACTATTCAATAGAAATATTCTAGAAGTAAAATTTGTATTGACAAAATTTTATACCACAATATTGAAAGAAAATTCAATAATACATGCTTTGCAGTGGAATAAGTACCTACACATATTTTGCCATTGTGCTAGCATAACCGCATTCAAAATCGTTAGGGAACGTACCAATTTCCAATTTCCTCAAGTTTTCCAAGCTACGTGAACCAAAACCGATCTCGATACATACGGAGTATAACCTTGTAATATCCATTCCAGCAGTCTAATGTAAAAATTCAGTGTTCGTGGAAACTTTGGAGTTGTTCCGAAATTCAAATATTATATTTTTAACTCGATATATTTGTTTGACTATTCATTTATTAAAATAAAGTATTCAAATAAAATAACTTGGAAATAAAATCATCAGTTTTTGATACAATATTAAGAAAGTATAAAATTATATACCAGTATAACATAATCTGTATTGTATTGTGTATTTGGTATAAAAACAAAACCTTTTTGATTTTAATTGAAGAGTCAGTAAGTAAAATATCATTGGCTTGGGGAATTAATAAAATATTAAATTATAACCGCGGTGAAATTGATAATAACTTTTATGACCACTCAAATCAACTACTGTACGTGACATGCATGTGATAATGGCTCTTGAAAGCCACACCGAGTGCAAATAAGACATGGTTTTATAATTGGTTTAATCACTTATCTACTTTGGCGGGACATTGATTAAACGATAAAATTAATTCATTATTATATTCAGTTAAACTGAATTGGGCAAAAATATGTTATTTTTCATCTATTTCAAATAAAAAATTACTTAAAGTAATGAGAAATCACATCAATACGGATTGGGAATCGAAGGCCACATTGTCATAAAATCGCTGGATGCTAGACCCAAGGTTCTGGAATAATGACCTCGCTTCACAATACGAATCCAGGGAGAAGCTGGTCGCTACTCCCTAACAAAGAGTCACGTCCAGCACTGGGCGTCCATAGTTTGGTATGAAACTTAAGATAACAAGAAACATTAATGATTTAACACTAGATACTATGGTTTTATAGTTACCATTACTATAAAACTATAGTAACATTAATTTAGAAAAATACATACAAGTAAGAGACGAAGGATACTTAAACTTAAGAGCAGTAGTAATTTTTAAATACAATTTAGCAACTGTTAGACATTAAATTATTCTAACCTTTACAAATTCCTGTTTTCTTTTTACTTCTCAAAGTTAATAAAGTAAATCACATCTAGGTGGCCTAAAAATTTCAGACAAAGAAATGCAATAAATTAATAAATAATACGAGAGTGCTCTACGGTGGCTTTGGCATAATGCCATGTAGGTAAGATTGTACGAAGGCAGGTTCTGTATTCCCTAGATATTATTTTCAGTTATTTATAGTGGAATACCGCTGAATGCAGAATGATTCAAATACATTATTTATTAATCAAGTTTTAAATGTCTATTTCTTTCAGTCTCCCTCGAAATATATACAGACTATATTCAAGATAATCAAAGGTAGCTCTTCCTTGTCTATATGCCTGGGTCGCCTGGAGCTATTGGTTTTTTTCATTCACTACATAAATATTATGGAATCGCACGACTCAAGTCCCAAACACTATTGAGCAACCTGTTTGTTTTTCTAGGATAGACGCTTTACAAACTTTAAGTTTTCCTTCTAGCTTTTAGCTAGAACTAAAAGTCGCACTGAGTGTCGATCTGCAGACGTGCTCTCAGAAGCACGTCTGCAGATCGACACTAAAAATTTCTTGGCATCCCTTTAAATAATGATTTTTGCCGACATTACTCTACCAGCGCGATCGAATGATCTTCATATACTACGTACCATGTCTGAAATTAATTTATGTAACAAAACAATGTATAACTAAACTAATTACTGTACAATGGTGCCAAGAATTCTGGCTGCACTTCCGCACTGAACAGCCAGGGTGATCCTTTGCGCAAAAAACAAGCAAGCCCTCCTGGCATCAAAACAGGCAATCAACCGTTGTATAATGTCACGCAAGAGTTCTTTTATAGATGTTGCAAAAATCACAAATATTTCGTCATTCAGAATATGTTTCAGTCTAAGGATATTCGTGTGATTTTATGTAACCCACTCATGCTGTAATGATGGGATACGTAACACAAGGTACGTGTACGGTACGTGAGAAATAACAGGGCCTTTATTCACGCCACTTGCGTTACACCTTTTCGCATCCCTTACCGAAGCCTAGACAAATACAGCCATCAATATAATAGAAACAATTTTGTTTATTATTTTAACCGAGAAAAATTTTATTTTATTTCGTGTGAAGCTGAAAGTAAATGTTATGTGCATACATTTATAAACGAATTAACATTAATAGAACTTTTGCAGCATTGCGATATAAAAAGTAACCTTGCATTACACAATCCGAAAACAAGAAGTACCGCTTCAAACCAGACCAACAAAGAGCTGAAATTAAATTTACGCTTCGCAAAGAAAAAACTAGTTACAAGAGGAAATTGGCGGGGACAGTGACAAATTATGCCCACAAGAGCAAGGTATTCCACCTCACTCTAACACACCTCGAAATATATTTTTTATTTCTGTTCTGGCGTATACACGAGGTTGAAGAGTATAATATCGGTTTTATTAAAACTTCGTATTTTAAAATGAAACCATTTAATATCGTAAGTTTAAGGCTTTAGCTTTGGCTTCGTCTACGCGTTTCTCATGTTGTAAAGGACCTTTTTTTGAATTAATTTAGAAGTGTTTTTAAAAGTCATACTATATTATTTTGCGTAGCGCAGAAATCTATACTTAAAATAAAACTGTCACTGGAAGATTTCTGTAATATTTTGAAAATTTTAACCGGTCTGCCTGTCTCTCTGTCTGTCTGTCTGTCTGTCTATCTATCTGTCTGTCTGTCTGTCTGTCCGGGCATCACGTGAAAACTACTAAACGGATTTAAATAAAATTTGGCATAGTGGTAGCTTGTATGTAAATAGAAACAATATTATGATACATATTTAGGTGTAATTACACAATCGGACAATTATTACGATAAAAAAGAATATTAACCTAGTAAGTACGACTACGTAATTTATTGTGGTGAAATGCCTGAAACATATTTTAACACTAAGATCTAAAAAATATGTTATGACAAACGTTGAATAAAAAATGTAATACGTAAGATAAAGCTGTATATTCCAGATACACAGCGACAGAAAAAAATAAATATAGATGGATTTTCATCCTATAGGACAGGCTTATCGCTTCCTGCACGCTCAACAAATGTAAAATAAAAACACACCTACAAAATGTTGTGGCGTGGCGTTGACTAATCAAGACGAGGCGAAGTTCTCTTTTTTCCCAAGATCAATACAGATATCCTAACATACTCTTGTGAATATAAAAAAAAACCACATTCATGATAGTTACATAGGCGTGTTTGGGGAATATTGAAATGCATACTTATGTAAAAAATAGGTTTTATTTAGAAGCCTCCGTGATCTGATCTCCGTGGCACAAATAATTATATTTGGCCTATCCGTTGATATTTTTTTGTGATATAGATTGTTGAGTTAATTTTAAAGCTGACTGTGTTTTTATTTGCTTCGCTGGTCATTATAACAGCATGTTTAAATACGGATGGAGTGGTGAATATATTAGCTACATAATAGGTTTTTCGGTTAAAGAATTCTCACTGCCAACCAGAAGTAAGCAAGGCAGTATAACCCATGATCGGAGATCGCGTTTAGCCGTCGATCCCGGTACTTAACACTAATTTGCGATAATAGTCGTCAGAGCCCACCAACCCGCATTGGAGCAGCGTGGTGGGCCTTAGCTCATAAATTATTTCTCTTATAAGAGCGTTTACGTTAAAAAAGCCAGGGCAGTGGGGGAGGGAGAAGAGGGCTGCGGTATACTGCTCAACCTTCGGCCTTAAGCCAGCCACAAGGGGGCCTTGCACAAGGTCCGTCTAAACGCGAGCCCGTTTCACCCACGACTAAGCTACGCCACTGCTGCAATACTCCTTTAAAATATTTGTGTGAGTATATCGTAAACATATTTATAAAGAAACATCTTTCTCAAGTCAAGCTTTAAACAAATACTGCTCAGGCGTATAGAATACTTTGAATACTTTAAACAAACACTTATGCAAAGAACTCTAAAGTACAGCTGAGCACGGTTATAAGAACAGAAATATAAAAACAAAACGTATTACTTGGTTAGGAAATAATATAGGAAATAAAATATTCAGACGTTTTATTGAATGCTACTCAATGTAATAAGCATATTTTCTCAGAGACCGCTGCGCTGTAGTGTTTACTGAAGCAAAGCTAGATTTTATGAAGCGGAATAACTTAAAGCGGCCACGGGACGTTTAATTATTAGTACCTACAATTCAGCTACTCGAGTTCTATCAAAGAAATAAATAATTCTGAAATTGGAGCTTAAAACAGAAAGTACATGTCATACCTTTTGAAATCACTTTCCTTTTCCAAACACTTTAAGCTGTTAAAGTTTTTAATATTATATTCTGCCATACGCATGGATTTCAGCTTTACTCATACGCAAAGTATTTTTAGTCACTGTCCACTTATTTTTTTATAAAAGTATGGTTTTACTTATTTTATATTAAATACTCTTTATTATTACAATAAGTATAATGTACGATGCGTTAAGATTATTAAAGACTACTTTCTTTGATTCTGATGAATGAAATCAAGGAGAAATTGAATTCTAAACTGCAAAGTATGCACGACGCATAGTGTTTACGAAAGTAGTTTTATATTGAGACAACTTTTTGTTTAATCCCAACCAAACATGCGAAGGTGTGTTCGTTTGTTTGTTTGTTGGTCCCTCCTCCATGCTCTAATTTAGCAACCAATCAATTCGATTTTTTGCATAGAGTTAGTTCAAAGGATGGAAAATTGGATAGGAGCACTTTGCGGAATTCCATAATATATAATGTAAATAAGCTTAATTTGCGATTTTCCGATACTATAAGAATAATCCACAACAATGTAAAGTCAACATCTCCTGAGTATGCTCCGGTTTCGGAGCGAAACATGCGTAAAGGGTACATTGCCAAAGATCTGTTTGGTGTGGAGTATAAGGATTGAAACCATAAATTAAACCATACAATTCTCCTGCTTTTTGCGGAGTATAGCAAATTAAGCTTAATTTTCATAATATAGGCTGGAAAATAAAAAACACTACTTTTTATTATAAACGCAAACGAAGAATGCGTGTAACAGCTAGTACCTATCTAAATATTTTAGTACTAAGTGGTGCCAGTGAAGTGATACTTTCAATTGAATTGTAATTAAAAATATAAAAAAGCAAGTGCGCAAACCTAGTGGAGCAAGGTAGTTTATTAAACCCATAACGAGTCCAAAAGAGTTTCTGCGTGGCAGTTTTTCATATCACAAATAAAACGATCAGCTTAAAAAACTTGCGACGACTAATTAAAAAGTGAAATATGGTAGATGTAATAAATCGCGCCGTACCTATCTGTAATATTAAATTGCAGCCTAAAATTCTATTAAGGAGGAAGGTAAAAACCAGCCCCGTTTCCACCCGTCGCGCGTCGTTTTATTGAAATACTGGTTGAATTATTATACCACGAAGTATTTGAATTTGTCTCATATTAAACCGACAAAGTGCTTTACTCCATTGAGACAAATTTATCATAATTACTAGGTACTTTTTAAAGGTTTCGCACCCAGAGTGCTAAGGGGAGCTTATTACTAAGCTGTCTGTGTTTCCATGTCTGTGCGTCCATCCATCCTTCCGTCCGTCTTACAGAAGTAAAAAAGTAAGATAAATTTTAAAAAATTTAAATATAAAGTCTTCTTACAAGAAACATGCTTATGCTCCTTATACAGTTAATTATTTGTAGTGTTTCAAATTGCACCCACTTACAGCAACTCGCACCTAACCAGTTTTTTTTAATAATTATACATTATTTTATTTTTTTGAACAAACGGAGACTTCTCTCCGTTTGTTTCGGATGTCTGGAGTATTTAATATAATTTACTGAAGTTATTTCACTTCTTTTTCTTCTTATTCTCGCAAACGAAAACAATAAATAAAAAATAAAATAAATGTTATTCCTAATAAAAAATATAAATATACTATGACAATACACACGTCGCCATCTAGCCCCAAAGTAAGCGTAGCTTGTGTTATGGGTACTAAGATAGCTGTTGAATTTTGTATGAATACACACAAATATCATAATATAAAGATAAACACCCAGACACTGAAAAGATTAATGTTCATTAAACAAACATTTTCCTGTTGTTGCCAAATTTCCAATTGCCATTGAAGTAAATCTATATCTTTATTGTAACATGTACTGCACGTTATTATAGATTTAGTTGGAAACCTCGCTGCGGAGGTAACAGAGTCGGCAAACGCTATAAATCATTTGATATAATTATGCCTCCCGAAGTTTTTGTCACAAACGCAGAAAATTACAAGGCATTTCCGATCAGTCTCACTTGATTTAGTTTGAATAGAGTTTAGAGATCGGATCCTTCAGTATATTGTGTTTGGATGCATTTTGAGACTTCATAGTATAGAAGAAATACCGGTGGAAAGATTTGATAAGCTGAGTCTATCTGAGGTTGATATCTCTGAGTGTTGAGAAAGTGATGTTTTCTGAAGAATTAAAAAATCATATCCTAACAAAACTAAAAGTGATAAAAGTGGGGGGTCTGTGGTTACTGCTTTGGTCTCGTTTTCGAGGGGCTGAGTTCGTTCCCTGGCCCTCACGTCTTACTTTTCGGAGTTAAATGCGTTTTTAATGTAGGCAATTTTGTGAGGAAACTTGCAGGCCTGAGCGTTTTCCATAATGTTCTCTAAGGCATGTCAAGCCTACCAATCCGCACTTGTCCAGCTTGAGGACTACAGACTACAAAACTTTGTGATACTGAAAGGAGGCCCATAGTATTTTGCCGGTAATAGTTTGATAATAATGATGATTATGATCTTAAAAGCTACATATTTTAAATCGTCTTTTGACTTTGCATTAAAAAGCTTTGCTATTTTCTTTATATACCTTTGTTATATTATTTTTAACGGACGATTTATCAAATACATTAATAAATAAAATAAATAAATAAAATAAAATAGCCTTTAATTCCAAAACGTCATTTCATACACACTAATAAACATTTATACTTTTAAATTTAATAAACAATAATATATTGAATTGTTACGTTAGGTATGGTTTAACATTAATATTGAATTAAAATTATGTACTTAAATTATTAATTAATTATGTCCCGAGTTTCAGATTGCCTGTTGGCAAAGGCCTCCTCTAGCTCTCGCCACTGCTTCCTGTCGTGCGCTACTCTGCGCCAGTTAGGTCCCGCGGTCTGTTTAATGTCGTCTTCCCACCTCCTATATGGTCGGCCTCTAACAAATATTATCAAATACATATCGGCATAATATTTTTTATTTCTTTATTTTATTCCGAACATTATGTATATTTGATATAAAATCAAAATAACTCTATTATAAACTATAATATGATATGTAAATATCACAAAATAAAATTCTACAAACATTTTAAACGCTTGCAACATCGTATTTTCACTTTAAAGAACTGATTGTTAACGTGATTGCAGAATACTTGATTGAGTGCGCTATTGTTTTATTTTTACGATACAATACGTTAATCTATAAAAATATACCCACTTTTTTTATTTCACTACAAGTTAACCCTTGACTGCAATCTCACCTGGTGGTATGATGATGCATTCTAAGCATGTAGCGTTCTAACCTGTTAGGGGGTATGGCAGTGGCAGATCTTAAACTCGAATCGGTTTATACGCGTTGTCGTACGGGAAGGGTGGTAACTAGCCACGGCCAAAGTCTCGCACCAGACCAGACCAGCGAGATTCTAGGAATAAAAATTTCCATCTTGATTATCCATTATATTTCAAGTGTATCATAATCATTTAGGCTATTATTACTTTGCTTGATAAAAATATTGAGAATGCTGCTAGAATTATAATTTGGAAAAATAATTTAAAAAAAGTTCTTATATTCTTCTACGCAAAACCGTTCAATATCCTCATCCTTATCATGTGTAATATAAAAAATTAAAGTCTGCTATCTCGTCCTTAGAAGTACTTCAGAAAGATACAGATTGATGCTAGATTGCCCGCCCGCACGCCAATATTATTGATAATAATAGTAGTCTTGGAGAAAAATATTTACAAAAATATTGACTGTGTGCGGGTAGAGTTACAAAGTTACCGTGTATTGTCATCCAAACCAAACGTGTATGCAAAATATCAACTCAATCGTTTGACCATAACTGTGTTAAATTTCAGTAGCAAAATTTTACCCAAAAAAAATAACTTACACACGTTGCAAGTTAAAGAAAAACTTGTCAACGTCTAGCACCTAATGCGTTTTTAGCTTACCAAAAAATTGATTTGATTTGATAAAAAAACATTTTCTGTTTGACTGTAATATCTGGACATATTGGCGTAAAGCTAGTTGAAAATGATGAGTGAAGATGTGTCTTATTCGAGGTCACATAATACATTACCTACGTACTTAGGCGCACTTAGGCGCGTAATAATAAACCAACATATAGCTAAAAACATGTCGAGAAGTTCGGTCTCGGTCATAGTTATACCGAACTTTTACGTTATGATTTTAGTTACAAATCATTTGCGCCTAGATCTATTTCATTAACATTTAACTTTGACATTTCAATTCCTGACTGTCATATCTAAATTTGGATGTTACATTGCATTTTGCATTTGCATTTTGCGCATACTGTTTTTGGGTCGTCAAATCTAATGTCACTTTAATGGGTACTATGGAAATGGGAGTTAAAGGCTGTGGAGCTTCACTTTTGGAGTTCATTATAATTCGTACATAGAAACGGAAGAACTCGTTTTTTATATCTTTAGCTCGTTTTATAGTACTATTAATATTGTCGCATAATACCTACATTATTATTATCTATCAGCTTTACCATTAGGATGGTAACTAGCCACGTTCAAAGCCTCTCACCAGTCAAGCCAGTTTGGAGCTTATCAATTCTCAACTTAACCCAGCTGGGAGTTCTGTCTGCCAATTTGGAGCTTTTGAATTCTCAACTTGACCCAGCTGGAGCTGGGACATGCCACAATGCATCGTGCTGAGCCAGAGTGGTCGTCCAAACTGTAACAATTCTCAACTAATAACCTGAAACTTTAATTTAACTCGAAGACTGTCCCCACACCCACTGGCATAAACCCAAGAGAATGTTGTTGCTAACGAAAAATATAACACCGTTGTTCCAGTGGATAGCGTGTTCACATACGGACACAAGGTCTTGCGTTCAATTTCTCGGTCTTACTAAGGATTCCTTAATACCTATCCGGAGTATTTCCTTTTGAAGTCATTTAGAGTTTATCAAGCTAGTTTCATTAATAAATAAATAAATAAATAAATATACTACGACAATACACACATCGCCTCCTAGCCCCAAAGTAAGCGTAGCTTGGGTTATGGGTACTGAGATGACTGATGAATATTTTTATGAATTATATATACATAAATACTTAGAAAATACATATAAACACCCAGACACTGAAAAACACTTAATGCTCATCACAGAAACATTTTCCAGTTGTGGGAATCGAACCCACGGCCTTGGACTCAGAAAGCAGGGTCGCTGCCCACTGAACCAGTCGGCCGTCATTGGTATTATTGTACGTCGCATTAAATACACGCCATGTTCAGCAGTAGGACATAATAGGAAATGATTCCACAAATAAATAAGCTCACAAATTAATAGCTTGTATCGAGTGATCAAGCCAACAAGTTGTTTAATCTAAATACACTTATTTCAGTCATGTGTTTTACCACAATTTGTACATGAGCAGAGTTATTGTTGTTCTGTTTCTAAGATGTATTAATGTATTATATATCGAAATTACATGTCAATAATATATATATTTAAAACATTACCCGCCTGTAATTCGGTAAAATAAGATTAGTTCTTTGTAATTAAATATAACATATACCAACAGACATTAACATGTTTGGATAATAATACGCAAGTAGACTGAGTAAATAGAATGGCGTTGCTAATGCCTTTTGAAACTATTACAACTACATTATAATTAATTAGCGGTTCCCCGCTTCGTCAGCTTGCAACTCCTGATAAGTAAATTTGTCCCATACAAACTTTCATTGTATGATCCACCGAGTGGCGTCGCCCACCCGCGCTGTTCCTTTCTTTGCTAAGCTCATTCCGTAGCGCGATGTAAAACCGCTTATAACCTTCCTCAAGATTTCTAAGGCTAACAAACGCATAACAGATTTTACATATCTGATAGTTATACAGAATTTTTGAATTTTTAATTATTATGAATTTTAAAGGATGACGCGACTTAGTTAAACAGTTTTTCGGGCGGAGCTACTTCGCTTCAAATATAAATGAATTATTTGTAGGTTTGACTTGGGCCTTCTTGGACCATAAAATGAAGAGCATGGATTTTGGGTCGAATGGATTCGGAATTTGGAAATACGAGTGTAAAATCGATATTTTTAAAAATTACCGAAGAACGCAAATCAATGTCGAAGGATTAATGTTGACTGTTGTGGATAATATTCGGGATCAAAGACGACAACAACGAACAACAACCTAAGACAGATAGGAATTAATCACAATTAGTAATCCAAAAAATGGTCGACAAATACGCGAGCTTTATCACGAAAGCTGCCGTAATATAGGAGTAGAGTGGTGGACCGTGGAGGTTTTATAGATAAATAAGGAGGATGCAGGAAACACTTTAAAATTTGATGTTGACGAAAATGATGATTTATCCGAACTCACGTGCCAGGATATTCAATTTATCCGTAAACTCATAAAGGGTAATAGATGTTACCATAAACAATTACAGTTAAGTTTAATTCTCATCCTGAAGTCAAACAATGTGGACGGAGACCGTAAACAAAACAATTAGAAACCTAGAGAGGGTAGTTACGGATCCCCTTCAAAACTTTCAACCTTCTGTCTTGAAGTTATGTGTCTTATAATAAATCACTGTGAAGTTGGAGGATGATGTGTGCCGCACACATCATTGGCGTTGTTCATTTACTGTTTTATGCAAATAGTTTCGCTGTTTTAAAATAGTGTTTTCATTTCGTCGGTAGGTTATTCCATCCGGGTTGGTAGTAACCAACAAATGGAGAAATTAAGTTTTATGTACGTTGAAGTCGTCTCGACGCGCAAGTGACATTAAATGAGTACCAAATTTACCCCGTCAACCATTGATTTAATATAACACTATTGTAAGCTCACTGCCGTCAACTGAAATTCATTATTCATCTTCATCTTTATCAACCCATTACCGGTCCGCTACAGGGCGCAGGTTCAGTCTCAGAGTGAGAACGGTTTAGGCCGTAGTCTAACTGTGCATCGGTAGATATCATAGGCCCTTGAGAATTTTATGAAGAACTTTCGGGCATGCAGGTTTCCCTTCACTGTTAAAGCAAGTGTTATTAAATTGTATCAAACGCACATCACTCCGAAAGGTACGAGGTGCGTACAAGTACCAACCCGGTCACCATTTTATTACCGGTGATGGAGTAGACCACTTAAACTGAGAATATGAGAATTTAAACTATATAACTACATATGATTATTTTTACTTTTTTTTTACATTTCTTCGAACATAAAATATAGACCAGTCATCTTACCTATTTACATATTATTTACTCTGATTTGAATAATGCAATCTATTGGAATCTGACTGTGTATTCAGTGGTAGTTCATCGTATATAGAATATTTGTATGTGTGTGCAGTGGCGCACAAAGGAACTTGCGGCATTCGGAACCACACTTACCTCTACAGAAAGCGTCAAATTGGCGATTAGACGCTTTCTATAGACGTCTTAAGTGTTCTGCTTTAGTAAACAGTTGACTAGTGGTTGGATTATATTTTGAATCCTATTCAATACGACTGAGCCGGCACCTACGTAATAATATTACCAAGGTCCCTTAGCAGTGTGCCCGGCCACTTTCCCGCCATAATCATGCGTGCAGTGGCTTTTACAATAAGCGTTCTCATCACTTGTTGTTTTCTTTGGGTGTTCTGATATTCTTTCAAAAAATACCAAAATCACAGTGACATGTGTAATATTCCTTTGGTTTAAATATATGCAAAAAGTTTTCAAAAGTCAAGGAACTTTTATGCTACGAGTATGTGGTCTGCTTTAATCGGATGACACTAACAAATTCTGTGATTACGAGACAAAGTACCTAGCCGTAGAGAAGAATACTCCCTAGTATTCTAACAAGAAGAATACTCCTTAGTATTGTAACGAAAAGAAATCTCCCTAGTATTCTAACGATTCTAATACTAGGGAGTATTCTTCTCTACGGCTGTTGATTCATTAAATAGATTAAACGTGTTTTATCGCTACTAAGTAGGTATCTTGTAGGGATTTCCATATAACACGGTGTCAAATCACTAGCCTATTACCGTCCCACTGATGAACACTGGCATCCTCCATCATACGAGTGATGGTATAAGATCATAGATTAAAAAAAACCTTGACCAACGGCTTAACGTGCTCTCCGAAGACCACTAATTTCCTAACTCCAGGCTTAGAAAAATATTTAACAGAAAAGGATAAAACAGTTCTTAGATCTAACCTGGGTATTAAACCTCGGTAATTAAACCGACTAAAATCCAATAGGTAGTCATTTACGAAGTTCCGAAGATGGAAGCATAATATATTCATGTTGTAAACACTCATATTAACACCCAAACAGTTGGTTGATTGGACACTGTTGCACCACAACATATCAAGAGTCTGTTAACCACTAGACCAACGAGATAGATACAGCGTTAACTGGAGTGGCAATTCCGGCACCTTGAAACCTCATTTTCAATCAATCTCCGTGCTATTTGTATTTACCTCGTTCATTGCCGTTTAAAAGTCGCATACAGCAAACCAATCGGTTGTATTTGCCGGATCTTTTTAGGTCTACTCATTTTTAGTTAGATTTCGCTCATCAGTCTGGACGTTCCGCGATCCATCCGTCTATCCTTTAGGCGGTTACACTAACTGTAAGGCCAAATTTTCACAGAATTTGTATTTCTATTGCTGCCATAATAACAAATAATATTTTAAAAAAGTTCTTGTCAGTCCCCATACGAGAAACGTGTTTATCTGATGCTTTTAACTTGGTCTTAATAATGTTAAAATTATGTAGAATTATTTAGTAAGCCTTGGGACGGAACCCTCCCTGTGCAAATCTAACTCGTACTTAGCTAGTTTTTATATTTGCTATGTTCGCGTCCATGTTTGTCAATATCCCTGGCGCAGTGGTGAGTGGGCGGTTTTATAAGAGGAAGGTCTCGCGTTCGATCTCCAGCGGGGAAAATAGGAACTGCTAGCTGGGAGGCTTTGGCCGTGGCGACATATCACCCTAACCAAGCTATTACGCGTTTCAGTACGTTGCAGCGTAGAAGCCGTTTACGGCTATGCGTTTAATATAAATGCTATACCTCGAACCGGTTAACACGCTCCCATCTTAGAATGCATCATCACTTGTAAGATGTAAGATTGCATGGGCTTGTATTGGAATAAAAATTGTTATCGAGACATAAATTACTTCGGGCAACGTGCAATGTCTCAAAACGTCATAAAGGATTCTGGACAATTATGTAGTAGCTTATGATTAGAAGCAACTAGAACTTTTTATGTATCCCCTGAACCTTAGTGTGGTAAGACTTCGTGCTGCATCATTAATTTCTACCTAATGTCTGAAACGAGCGAGTAGACGTAACGAACCACATTTTGTGTTCACAAGCGCGGCTGTAAAGTCCCTGGGTGTATCATTATTTACTTGTACCGTAGATTACATTTGTGATGACTGTTGAAACTTCGAGCATTTTAGTAATGAGTGTTTATAAAATATTTAAATCGTAAAAGGTTTTTGATAAATGTCTAAAAGTTTAATTCTTGTTGCGGGGGAAACTGACCTTGGTTTCGGAATTTTAGTTTGCTCGTACTAAAATAAGATTTACTGTAACTACTACTAAAGTAGATAAAGAATGGAGACATATAGCAAGATTTTGCGTAAAACGTAGCTATATCGTTGTAGGTATATTGTGAGCTAGTTAAACAACTCAAATAGAAATTCCTTATTTGAATAAATAGCGACGGCTGTTTATTTCACACGTTCCAACACAAAACCACGAGAAATGTTCCCTAGTTTACTACACTCTGTTAATAATCCAAATCCGTAACTCGCATTTGGTGCCGGAGAATAATACAGCGTATGTTTACATCCAAGCTCACTTATTCCTTTTGTTGAGCTGTTTAATTGCCAGCACCAGTTTAATATCTGCTGGATATTATATCTCGTTTTAGCTAAGTTCATTCCGGAACCCACAAAAAGGTACTTATATCATTTGAAATAATGAAAGATTTTTGGGACTTTTGAAGCTATCATGTAGTGATACTCCGGGTAAAGTTACTGTCTGCAATATCTATACGTCTGTTTATAGACCCTGATCTTCAGGCACTGGACCTCGGACTTAAGATTTTAGACAACAACAAAAAATAACGCAGTTTTCCAAACACTGCCCAGCTTAATTTTTAACATTTTCTTTAAGAATTTTGGCTCATCTCTTTAGAGTTAGATCATGAAATCATTCGAAATTTTGTTTACTGAATATTGTTATCTCAATTAATTACATTCGAGAAAATTAAAAGAATATTTAAAGTATACGCTCTTCACAAAACCAAGTAAAAATGAAATTGTAATCGTAAACTTACAACAAATTGAAGTATAGTGAGATGTTAATAGCTGTAAAGTACTCTAGTACAGTTTCAATTTAAGCAATTTAAATACCACTTGCTTTGGACGGTGAAGGAAAACATCGTAAGGAAACCACCATGAGAGTTCTCCATAATGTTCTCAACGGCGTGTGAAGTCTACCAATGCGCACTTGGCCAGCGTGGTACAATACGGTCTAAACCCTTCTGAGAGGAGACCCTTGCTAGTGGCCCGGTATTGGGTTAATGATGTAGAGTACGCACTGTTCCGTACTGAGAATACCAGTAAAGAGTAAAAACATTTAATTTGGAACGAACAGTTCAATGAACGGGCAAAGTAATTTAAAAACAAAAACGTTACGCTGCAAGTCAGTAAATTACTAAAAAATGTCCACCTCCAAATTAAGATGTAATTATCCCTACAAACTTTAAAAACACTACAATACATATAACGTTAGCAGAATACTGATTAATTATATAATACAAGAAATTCTTAAAAATACAACGCAAACAATGTGATGTCGTAATTAAAATTTCAAATAGTTCCTTTTTTTTTTCGAAAAAAGTTAGAGGCCAGTTTTACTTTCTCACGGACTCTGAATAAAAAGTAAACAAAAGCTTTATTGTCTTAGTTAACAAACTGCCCTGGATTAATCTGCAATGCAAAACCAGTTTAGCTTTAAAATAAATTCCTTATATTTAACTTTATTAACGCTGCAGAGTGCGCGAAGAATTTGTATATATTAAAATCGTTTAGCCGTATGTTGTTTCTCTAAATAACACTTGGACGATATAAATTCCAATTGATTAGATCACAATTGAATACTGTAGTCATTTCCCTGTGTATAAAAGTTGGTTTACATGACCAATGATGAGAAAATACTCCAGATTATTGAATTAGATAGTAAAAAGTATACGTCTCCAACGAAATACTGATAGGCATTTTACCCTGGTATGTCCAGCTATAATAAAAGAAGCTTCATCCATTGCGTGGCCCGTCTCAAGTGCAAGTCTAGCGTAAATTCAGCTTTGATCTATTTTTCCTTCTGGTTTACTTCCCGAACAAATTAAATATGAGCAAAAAGGAATTAAAAAACTCAACGTAACTTGATAAAAGGCTATTCCAAACAGCATTATTAAACTCTCCCGTTCAGGGTGACTTCGTTAAGTACTTTAATTGTGACGAGAATTATTTATGCAAAATCAACAATTATACGTCTCTCTGTTGCTCTGCAAACTTACTTTACTATTCTCTCAAACACTTACAAAATACTGTTCGCCATAATGGATTTTATTTGCATTCAAACAATTTTTACGTAAGTTGTGGTGCATGCAATTGACAGTTCATTATTGTTGCATGAATGATAATAACCTAAGTGATATTTTTTTTTGTTTAAATTTAAACATAATAGCTGTTGTCTCTGCGAAAGCTCGTTTTTATAACCATCGTCACGAACAACTGTTCCCAGAATGACAAGGGTTTAGGCTGTTGTCCAAAACGCTGGCAAAGTGGACTTCAGACGCCTGAGAACTCTCAGGCATGCAGGTATCCTCACGATGTTTTCCTTCACTGTTTAAGCAATTGATATTTTATTGCTAAAACGTACAAAACTTAGAAAAGTTGGAGGTGCGTGCCAAGGTTCGAACCCTGAAAGTGAAGCCAAAGCCGAGCCACTAGGCTTTCATCGCTCCTAATTAACCAAAGTATACATTCTATATTCTTATTTTTAATCTTTGAGGCATTTTCATAGCAATGAAAAATACACAATCCGAAAAATTTCAACACAATCTGTGTAGGTATCAGCAAACGGTAAGGAAGTATGGAAGGCATTTCAAACAATGCCGAAAATGTTTTTCATTAAACACCTTGATGAAGTGACAATATTGGGGCTTCGAAAATAGCAGTTTGTAGCTTTAAATATTCTTATTAGGATCATATTTTTATTTAATTAGCATAAAATAACAATTTAAAAGTTAAATTGTACGGTATACATTCCGAATATTATCTGGCAAGAAAAAATAAGGTTGTTTGTTTATTTATATTCGATAAACTCTGAAACTACTGAACGAATTAAGCTATTACTATCTAATTACTAACTAAGCTATTTTATCTAGAAGTAACTTATGCTTATATATAGTATTATATACTTATACTTTTATAAAGTATTTATTTATTAAATATGTAATTTAATAAATAAAGTATTTATTAAATTTTTAATTTAAGTCTCATAATATATAAAATCATTTATTTCTCTCCGTATTCATTCTCTTATATTCTCTTCTCGAGCGGGTGAAGATCATTATCCCATGTACACCCAACAATAGAATATCATCATAGTAAATAAAAGCTGTACTTGACAGTTTGACAGTTAAAAAAAGGAGTGCTCCGATCGTCACCAAACTTTACAGGATTACTCGCCAGGTCAATCCGGAGATTCCCTGAAAGTTTCATTGAAATCGGTCCAGCAGTTTCGGAGCCTATCCGGAACATACCCACACACTTTCTCTTTTATATATATAATAAAAGGTAGATAAAAGAGAAAGTGATATTTATAATTTTTATATATATATAAAAAATATATATTCTTTTTTCTTAGAAGAGGAAAACACGCTTACGTATTGATATATCCACGTGCGCTGACTAAATGATTCGTCAAAAAAACCGCGATTTCGTATAGTTATCCGTAAAATATATACCCTGCATGTATATATATACAATGCATATTCTTTTAATCCAATACAAATTCGATTCAATTTCACCTGATGATGATAATGACTAAGACGGTAGCGGATTAACCTGTTCATAGCAGGTGATTTTTAGGAAAAGAATATTACAATTACTTTCTTATTATATTATTATGTGATGGCACATTTTACTAGTTATTAAAAAAAAATTAGAGGACGTAGATGTAAGAGGGACGCTCGGCCATGGGAAACGTGTATTTAAAGCGGTTTAAGTCATGGTAAAACATTATATATTTTATAAATTTAAAGTCATTAAGTATGCTCCTTAAGAAGTAAGTGACGACCAGCGGGCGGACAGACAAAATGCTAATTACGTTAAGTAAACTCGGAGATCTTTCTTCATTTGGTCAAAAATAATGTGAATCGTAACAGAAAATATTAATATTTACAAAAAATATATATCTGAACGGTCCTTTAAACATTTTATTTGGCATCGCAGCACGTACGAGACACGGCGATCGTTGTAGCTACTGCGGTTTCGATGCGGTACCAACGGAAAATTTATGTACCGCTGGGCGTGCAAGGCTAGCCTCTACTCCGAGCCTTGAAATAAATTCATACTACATCGCTTATTCCTGTTGCTCGCGCTCCAATGCCGACAGATGTTCATACCTCTCGAACACACTCCTCAGCGGCGCACCTTTCTAAAGCAAATAACTGCGCATATTCGTATTATGAAGCATTGTTAGTACGCATTAGACCCTTAGGGGGCGAGCCCCTCTTAAATAATAAGTTTCCTAAGAATTTTAAATTAGAGTATTAGGCACGGCGTCTCAGCTGAATTAAATATTAATAATGCTATCCAAGTGAACTCGGTAGAGGCTAAAAACAATGAATTTTTAATAGTTATTCTCTTTTGCGACGAGCAATTAATGTAATGAGGTAGCAAGTTTTAGCCTGCCTCGGGAAGCGCAGCAAATTGGAGTTAATTCTTCTTTAGATTTTCCCGCGATTATTCTATTTGGGCCACATAATTTTATCGATAAGTACCTACTAGCCAGATAATTTTGTTTTAAGGCACTTGACAAAACGTTTCACACTGTTGGTTTCAACGACTGTTTTTAAAGTATGTTTATAATCCAGAATAGTCCTTATCGACTTGACTCAATAACATTAATGTGATAAAGGCTTGTTTAACTCATTAGGTCAAAATTGCGCAAAAATTAATATGATTTAAAGTCTTCAAAGTAAAAGTCAAAGTCAAAAATATCTAAATTCAAGTAGGCCCATAGGTGGCACTTTTGATGCGTACATGGTTTTTGAATCATCTAGTTAATGCTTACTAGGGTTTGTATATCTGACTAGGTGGGCAAAAGACATCAAATGAGCCGCTGGAAGCAATCGGCACAAGATAGTTATATTTGGCACTTCCTAGACATACTTTCAGTATTCGAACGTCCTCTGGTTGCGATACTGATGATTATAACAACAATAATAAGGACGATGAAACAAATTTATTTGTGACTAATTACGTCTACTGACGTTGTTAGACAGAATTTGCAATTCGGCGTCATTTCTATGTTCTGCGATTAAAGCTTTATTTAATTTTTTGTACAGCATTCTATCATGCCACAGCTGCATACTTTTTCTAATAGTAATTTTGAAAGGGCGTTGGAACTATCCAATAGTTTAACCATTATTTTTTAGTATTAACCTGGACTTGAACGAACTGACGAAGCGGTGATAGCGCATTGGGTAGGAGCTCAACTTCACTTTCGGGGGGCTTAGTTTGAATCCCAGCATGCACCTCTAACTTTTCTAAGTTATGTGCATTTTAAGTAATAAATGAAATTGCATTTTAAGTATTAAATAGATAAAATATCAACCTGCATGTCTGAGAGATTTACATAATGTTCTCAAAGGTGTGTGGAGTCCACCAATCCGCACTGGGCCAGCGTGGTGGACTACGGCTTTAACCCCTCTCATCGGGGTAGGAGACCCGTGCTCCGGGGGAGTAGTAGGCCGGTAGTGGGTTGATGTGATGATGATAATGAACCTAGACTTGCACAGAAATAACTATGATCGATATAAAGTACAAAATTATGCAATGGCGCTTTAAATATAAAATTATGTATATTTGCATATGCAAACATGCAATTGCATATAATCTGATATCTACCCGCAGCACACAAGCCGGCTGGTATAAAATCAAGCATTCTTTCTACAAAATTATAAACTCATTTATTCATCAATGAATGTTGACAGCCGATTCTTTTGAATTTCTACATACTTTGTAAGTTTAAATTTAAGCGGCATGTGCGAGTCGGATTGGCTAATAAAGGGCTCCGTAACATGCAAGCAAAAGTGTAAATTATACCAATTTCACGATTAGTCAAAGACTGCGCGCGATATATCAATATGATATCTAATTCATATTATTGAATAATAATACTGTTACTGTTAAAATATCTAATTAAGAATGTTGCTTTTCACCAACAGACATTAGGCGATATATTTACGGTGTTACGAAATAAGTTAGACTAACTAAATATTATCCAACCTTTTATATAAAACGGTTTAATGTTTAGTTTCAGCCGCCGTAGAATGTAAGATATTCTAAAGAAACATAATAAATTTTTAAATAATAATTCCACATATATCATATTTACTGAATTACTTACTGAAATACTTAATATTTTTTTGCTTGCCGTTTGCTTTGTAACCGTTATCCATCCTACGCGGCGAGCAGTGCCTAGTGACAAAGTGAGTTTCTTTTTGCAAAACATTCTTTGTGTTTGTACAGAGGCCTATTATTTCGAGAGCAAGGTGTATTTAGGCTGTAGGTCACGCATAACTTAGCATGATTTTAATAATCAAAAATCATCATAACAATATACTTTAATGCATTTTGGAATCTCTCATTTCTCAAAATCTCACCTTACAAAAATGACAACCCTTATTCGCCGTGCCCACACCTGTGGCTCAGTGGTTATTATTGGGTGGTGTGGATGTGATAACCGGTAAATTTAGAAAAGTTGAATCATGACAATGTTGATATCATTGAAGTTTAGCGAGAAGCGAGTTATTGTTACATGGTTTATACAAAGTTCAACACTATTTGTAATAGAAGTTAGCTCGAAGCAGTGGCGTTCTCTTGGATTTCGATGAGGGTTAAGGCATGTAGAAGATAAATATAACGAAATTATCCGGTTATGGTTGGCAGTTTTTAGTGCATATTTGAAGTGTTTACTCGGAGTATGTTACTAACAAAATATTTGATTAGAGTAAAATAAACATAGACGACTAAGGGCGTTCAGGGACGCTGTCCCCAAAATTCATGTCATGCCATTCATGTTTGCCAAACCTGAGATAAGTAATTCTATTTGCCTTTGATCCTTTTGTCAATAGTAAGTACTTAGGTATTAATTGGATGAAGAAATAAATAAAGATACGACAAGTGGCCAGTATTTGCGGGTTGGAGCCAGGTGCATTTAGTTCTTAATGGTTAAAAGTAGCTCAAGCCGCCGCCAAATTACGTGCATTTATAAAGTTTACTTCGGTCAGCAAAGATAAGATGGAATTTTGAAATAAATTCCATACTACATAATGAAAAATGATCAAAATGAACTGATAATCATTTTTAACAGTTTAAAATTCTACATATTTAACTTTAATAACATTATTTACAGTAGTACGCCTACTTGAATTTGAGCAGCGTAATGGGAGCGTGCTGGGCCCATAATCAGTTGGAAAAGGGATATTAGATTAATATATAGACCACAGATTTAAGATTTAACTCGATTCACTTCCGGGCGTTGATTGCGATGGATCTGCTTCCATTCTCACTCTCTCTGGTCGTTCCTTCATCACTGAAGAGTGGTGAGATCTTAATTTCGAGTTGGTAAACTGTCTCCATCGGATTCTGTTGAAGGTCATTTTGACGATTCGATAAAATCGGCACGAATTTGACTCTTTCAACTGGTCAGCCCATTTCGTTGGGGCTTGGTTGGGTTCGGTGTTGCCCGTAATTATATTTTTTTCCAGGCTAGCATTGCCCCGCCGCAGACACCACAATAGCCTTGAATTCCTCATTACTAACTTTGGTATCCGGCCGTCCACTGGGCTGTTTCTGTAGGTCGATATTTCCAGAACGAAAACGTTGCAATCAAAAACACCCCGTGTTTTCTTTAACGAAACCACCACCTTAAAGCAAGCTGTTCAATTTACAAGCATCGCCTTAAATCAACACATACGGATCTCTATTATTGCACCAATGTATGGAACAGATTTTTTTTTTACTGTAAATGTTGTCATGGACATAAATTACTTTCTGCATGGTTTGAACAAAATAAAAGAAGGAAATGCGATTAGGTTTAGTAAAATATTTTTCAATGATAACAATACGTAATACATTAATTTCGAAATGTTAACGCAGCAAAATTACAATGTTGCAATTAAAATCACCTTGACAGCGGTCTTGCGGCTCATTTGTCGCCGTTAATAAATTGTTTTTCTCCGGCTTCACCCATTCCGCGTAATTTGTTCATGTGATATATCACTTGTCGCGATGTGGATTAGACGCGCATCGCTCACGATGTGTGTATGTATGATTAAGACAGGCTCCGTGACACGGATAAACCTACTGTAACAAAAACAATGGATACCTACATTTCTTGTCGCATACATTATGACGGTTTAAAATTAAATTAGGACTTATTTCAGTTATACAGAATGTTTATTTGTTTCAATAATGTATATTCCCATTTCAAGTCTCATTTGCCAGTGAAGACCGACTGGCGCAGTGAGCAGCGACCCTGCTTTCCTAGGCCGTGGGTTCGATTCCCACAACTGGAAAATGTTTGTGTGATGAACATGATTGTTTTTCAGTGTCTGGGTGTTAATATGTATATTATAGTCATTAAAATATTCTTCAGCTATCCTAGTACCCATAACACAAGCTACGCTTACTTCGGGGCTAGATGGCGAAGTGTGTATTGTCGTAATATATTAATATATTTGTATATTATAAGTAATAATATGTTAAGTTCAGTTTTAATCGGACTGACAGTTCCAGAGCTACAAACAAAATGATAAGTTTTAGTGTAGATAGCAAATATAGCGATGCAAATTTATAGTTGACTATGGTAAGCGGGCATAAAGTACTTATCGGAGCTTCAAGATAAACATTGACAATGATAGTAGAACCATCAAAAGTTAGTCAAGCGCGATAGTCAAGCAAAGTGGTGTTGAAAATGGATGGGTGAGCAACTTTCTTTATCAGGTACATAGCGGACACGCCCTCATACATCTGACATTCTGTTTGAATGTATTTATTACTTCTTAAGGGTTTCTTTCCCATCGCTGAGGAGTTTAGACCTGTATCTCCAACAATATCAACCAAATGTTCACAATATTTCGGCATAGTCAAACTAAAACCAATAAATTGTGAAAGAAATACTATTCAAATCGGTAAAGGAATCGGTGATGTAAACTTTCATCTATTCCGAACGAATCCAATTCTTTTTCGGGATGAAAAGTGTATTTTATTTCAATCCAGAGTATCAGCTTTAAATTCACCAAATTGCACTCAAACACGTTCAGCAGTTTTTACCTGATGCGCTCACAAATCGACAGATAAACAGGCAAACAGATACACATACAAACGGACAACAATTAAAATTGAATATTTGTTCTATTACATATTATAACCCCTCCCAGTTATTTTTTTGCAAAAATCTTTAGTGTACAGACACAGTTGGTCTACTATTTTATTATATGTATAGGTAGATAGATAAAGATACCTATAACTGTGCCTATTTAAACTGGCTACCTAAGACAGTTTTATTTAAATCTATTTTTTGAAAAATCATTCATTTAATAACAACGTAAAAAAGAAATTCAGAAATTTCAAGCGTTCTTGAGCACACTTGAAATTTCTGGATTTCTCTATTATTATTGAGATCTAAGGAGAACCGTTTGAAATATAAATTAGAATAGGCCAGCATATAATAAACCTAAAACACGATTATACTAAAGGGAAAATTGGGCAGATAACGTAAAGTAAACATACGTAGGTTAAAATAACGCCCGTCCGCAAAACCGAATTAGAAATTTTTCCTTTTGTGCCTCACCAACTTCCTGTAATGTATTTTCGTTTTATTAAAAGCGAGGAAATAACTAAAATTGTTAGCATCGCTTGCTGAGCTAAGGCGCATGCATACTCCATACATTTGGGTCTTAATTTTTTTTTATTTTCCTCGTAGTAATAATTGGCGGACAAAGCAAATGGCCCACCTGAGGGTACGTAGAAAAGTCGCTTATAAACAGAGCAACACGTCAGGGCATGCAAGGAACACGTTCTATAAAGTGCCACTCTGTCCATCAACTTGAGGCGTAGGTGTTAAGCCTCATGTACCGGTAATTACACCGGCCACCGCGCCTTTCAGACCGGAATACAGCATTTCTGCTATGTGGCAGAAATAATCATAGCGTTGGTTTTCCTTGGTTTTCCTAATCCTAAGGTTGAGTGAAAGAGATCGCTAATAAGCGATAAGGTCGCCCTTTGTATCCTACTTATTAAGTTTATTTTTGTTGTGTCCATTGTTTTTTTTTTACCTATTTGTGGTGTACAAATAAAGTGTATAAATAAAAAAAATCCCCGGCAGAGCTATATACTTCTAAGATACTACAATTAACACTTATAGTAATAATATCAGAAGGTGGTGAAACAGGCCCTAAGTTTAAATTTCAAAATAGCTTATTATTACATAAATGTTTCATATAATATAAGTAAATATACCTACGAGTTTTAATAAAATATCGTATGTCATTTTTGGGGCTCCACCCTAAGGTAAACATTGCCTAAATACCCAGAATACCGTTAAAAATCTCAACGGAATATCAAGATTCTTTATATTTTACCGGGAATAGTAATGTTGAAGCATTTTTCTATTGAGAATGTCAACTTATAAAATATTTTCGTTAAATATTCTCGTTCAAAAAGGTATGTCTGAAAAAATAAAAGATTCTTGAAAGATTTGAATAACTTGAATGGCAAAAGAATTTTATATAATCTTCTGGTAATTTTGTTTATAATTTTTATTTAACAATGGATATCAAATATTGTATAGAAGCAGGCGTTACTTTACGGAAATCCATGATATATTATCAAAATTAAGCTTAATTTGCTATACTCCGCGAAAAGCAGGAGAATCTGTGTGGTGTAATTTATAATTTCTTCAATCCTTATACTCCACACCAAACAGATCCTCGGCAATACACCCTCAACTGATATACTGACTGATATACAATGTATATCAGTCATTATCATCATCATTAACGTTCCACGTCCCACTCTCAATAGTTCCCCTCTCATCGTACAAATTATTACGTTTTTATAGCATAGGCTCACCATGCTGCACCAATGCGAGTTGGTGGGTTTCTTTCATTGTCACACGTCAGTGATTATAACCGAGAATGACCGATTAAATAAGAAAACACAAAAAGGTGGTACCTACTGTGATTATTTAACTGAAACTCCAATACCTAAAACTTTTTGGCCCGACCCGGGAATTTAACCCGGTACTTCGTTCAATATATATATCCGGCTCTATAGCTACGAACTAGATCGTGAACATGTTGACCCTTATACCAAAAAGGCAGTCCACGCGGTTCATTATTCACCATTATAATTGTAGCAATTTAAATATCACTTACTTATCACTTTAAATAAGGAAAACATCGTAAAGAAACCTGTATCCCTCAAAGTTTTCCATAATTTTCTTAAAAGCGTGTGAAATCTACCAATCCAAGCTTAGCCAGCGTGGTAGACCTAAACCATTCTTGTTATGAGAGGAGACCTGTGTCCTGTAGTGGCCCGGTAATGGGTTGAGGTTGAGGCACTGCTGGGCAGTTGGGTACAGACCTTCTCCTTCTCGAAAGATAAACTTTTACAGGTTAGAGCCTTCACGCTATTTTAGCACGGCGTGGGTTAAAATACTAAGATAATTGTTGAATCACAGCCAGTAAGTGGCAATTAAAATAAAAACATCCTTTAAAAAGTATAAAACACTTATAAAAATATAAAGCAATGTGTCATCTCTTGTTTCAAACGTGTCTCATTGTAATATGGACCTTTGAAAAAGTAGATCGAAACTAGATGACGCTACAGTCGCTGTTCAAATCCTGTCGGTTCCGAAAATTTTTATATGCATTTTAAATTTATAAAATCCTTTAAAAGGTCGTTTACTTTGATTTTGACGGCCTATTGGCGCAGTGGGTAGCGACCCTGCTTTCTGAGCCGTGGGTTCCATTCCCACACCTGGACAATGTTTGTGTGATGAACATGAATGTTTTTCAGTGTCAGGGTATTTATATATATGTTATAAGTTTTTACGTATATTATTCATATAATTATTCATCAGTCATTTTAGTACCCATACCACAAGCTACGCTTACTTTTGGGCTAGATGGCGTATTGTAGTAGCATATTTATTTATTAATTTTTTTTTTATAGCGTTTAACTAAAGTTCAAGATTTAACTTTTAAAACAATAGGAAACTATTGTTTTTAGTGTGAATATAAGCTTGACAGACAACAAAATTGAAAAAAAATATTGTAAGAATTCTATTTTTGTTATTGTTTATTCTATGAAAGACGATAGATTCTTCCCCCTTACCATTCATGTGAAGTATAAGGGGGAAGTCTATTAGATAGTAAAAATATGTTTTGTTTAGTCAATTTAGAATTTGACTATGATAGGTATTTTTGAAGTTTCAAGTTTTTTTTGCAACGCGTTTAGGTTGACAGTGTCTTGTTTTCACTCAGTATGCAATATTTTTTACCACATTGTAGTACACCTAGAAATTCACCAAATGTCGCGCTTACCTCAAGCTCAGAAAAAATCCGACTTTGATCTATATTCCCCCTTACACTTCACGTCATGTTACAGACGTAACACGCTAGTCATTTATGACCACCGTACTAAGCTGGAGACTTCATTTATCAAAGCAAATAGTTCGATCATTAACGCCCAAAGCCTATAATTGACTATTGCAGACCGGTATATTGTTAGTGGTTTAGCTTTAATGATTCAATAACGCCATTGAACCAATGGTTCGCATAGGGATAACGAACCCTTGGCTCGTGTGCTTAACGTGGCACGTCGATAATAAGTTCGAACGTACCTTTAATTGGGGAATTATCTTATCCATATATTAAAATATATACAATCCTTATTTACATTGGTCATATATAACTTGACGATGTCTTTATCAATTTAATATTTTTTTTAAGTTTTATAATCTGTGGAAGGTTTTTACAGGAAAAAAAATGAGAAAAGAAATTGATAATATTTACGTTATTTAAGGTTTCAAACACCGGGTGAAGCTACAAGATCAAGAATAGATAGATAATTTATAATTCGCTCATACCTAAATGGTTTGTCTAAAATGTTGAAAAAGTAATCCTTACTATCTTTTCTTAATAAAATAATACTGAACGGTTTGTTTGTATGTTATTATAGTTGGAATACCAGTAAGTACAAATGAAAAAATCTTTACGATACCTAATATCTGATTTACTGATAGTGAATCAGAATGATAGTGAATTATGAATCAGCATGCAAAGCCAGAGTTATATGTTTCGGTAAAAATGACCTACACTTGCGTCGTGGCGCCTTTGCTTGCTAATTTTGAAGCATAACAATATATAATAAAGCTAGGAAACCTACCTTTGCTCATGTCTATTTATTTATCTATGCTGATTTTCAGTTAGCATGTTTGTTCAGTATGTGTATAGCCTGTTTTTGTAAGCACAATAATATTATTTTATGTAATAACCATTAATTTTACCTTCCCTAGTCGCGGGGTTTTATTAGTAGGTACGGTTTTAATGTTAGCTAACGTTCTTTGTCAGCAGGATATTTGACGACCGATTGGCGCAGTGGGCAGCGACCCTGCTTTCTGAGTTCAAGGCCGTGGGTTCGATTCCCACGACTGGAAAATATTTGTGTGATGAACATGAATGTTTTTCTGAGTCTGGGTGTTTATATGTAAATTATATTTATTTATATTGTATATTATTCATAAAAAAATTCATTAGTCTTCTTAGTACTCATAACACAAGCTACGCTTACTTTGGTGCTAGATGGCGATGTGTGTATTGTCGTAGTATATTTATTATTTATAAAAAATGCACCTTTTTTTCTAATGCGCTTGAAGTTTTAAGGTTAGCAATCCCTGCAATTATAGTCTTTATTGGCTTGTATACAATGGTCTACTAAAAATCGTATGTGTAGGTTTACATAAAACGGAGACCGTTTAAGCTTAAATGATAACACGTTAATGGACAAGTAAAGGTTTCATTTTTATTACCCCTATATTGAAGAATACTAAACAAAGGACGGTCCAAGAATTTTTGAGTTCCGCTAGACAAACGAACTTTTCAATAATATGATATTAACAACGCCAGAGAAATAACATTTACGGCCAGAAGTTGTGATAAGCCAAAAATTGCTCGGCATAGTGGATATTGAGTGTTGTGCGCACCGAGAAATAAACACTCAAACTATGAACCCCTTGTTAATAAATGTGGCATAACGTCGAAATAGCTATGCAGTTTTTTGTCACACTTTAACTGACAGCAACATACAAATGTAATAATTGTTTGCCACATTATTTTGGGTAATTCAATCTTGCCAGTTACCAAATTGACACATTCACGGGCTTATCTTAGCTCCAAAAGACAATTCATATTTATTTACCTAATGGGAGCATCAAGAGCATGAAAACACTTCCTATGCTTTTTTTAATAATGTGAATCATATTTTTGGATATTAAGTTAACATTTTTGTCCACAGCGGAGGTGGGCAGCTGTGAAGTGCCGCTGGGAATGGAGAACGGCATGATATCAAACGAATCTCTAGCAGCAAGTTCCAGCTATGACCAGAGCGTCTCGCCGCTTAGTTCAAGGTAACTTTGCTGACTGGACCAGTTTTGATTACTAAAAGTATCATCTATTTCTGTAATTCTTTTACGTTTTACTTTGTTCTTTTACTTCGTGAAAGAGTTGCCAAAATTATGAGTATAAAGAAAATAAATTGCGATATTCCAAAAAGAACTACGTGTACAGACACGAAATAGATTTTATTCTCACATATATACTACTGTCCGCAGATGTATTTATTTAATTTAAACAGGTGTATAAGTCTCTAATCAATAACACATATTAATTGAATCTCGTTATCCCAATGGTAAGCGCTGCTGGTACCTTAATTTTATCATCCGTAGACAAACAATGTCAAAGGAAACTCTAAATTTTATAATTACCAAGCACATTACTTTTTGGTAATTCAATCTTGCCAGTTACCAAATTTATACATTCGTCCTAGCTTCGAAAAACCATTCATATTTACCTACGTAATGGTAAAATCAACTATACGGTTACAAAGTCATCAAGTTTTCTAATTACCGCTCATGAGTTAGTATTTTCTAAATCTGTTATGGAAACACTAAATGCTTAGTGCGGTCTAAACTGAACATGTACGCAAGCTAAAAGCAAATTGGCCCGAAATCAATATTGAGAATTTAAATGGCCATTGTCAGACAACAACAAAGCGCAATGATACGCCGGAGTTGTAACAATAATTGTGAATCCGACGACCACAAAACGCTCATACTTAGCTCAAACAATTAACAGAGGGTTTCACATTCGGGCCGTAAGCCCGCATAAGCTCGACACGAGACAATAGAGCTAAAACTCAGCGCTCGTTAGAGAAATTCAGTAACAGAAAATTAAATTTTCATATGAATTCGGAGCAACTGTGATCCTACATAAGCCTTATGGGTCTTGAACCTTCAAACATAACAAGATATAAGTGGGCGGAATCTGCAAAAGTCTTATCACCCAAGTCACTTTACATGGGGTCAAAAGTAATTTAGCGACGTTGTTTTAATTCAACATTGGGCTCTCTTTGTTCCTGTTTTACCTTTGATGATATTGCAGTATATATATGCAAATTAAACGGCCGCAGTCGCTAGTCTCGGAAGCCTCTCTCAAACGAAGTAAGAAACTCTGCAGACTGTTTACTGAGATTATAGCGCTAATTTTATTTACTTATGCCCTCAACTGGCTGTGGTTTTACTTACTGAATCATAATGATTCGGGAGTATTGTATTCATCATAAATCTTAATTAATTAAATGTAATCGTACTGTGTATACATTTTTTTCTTCTAAATGACACAGATTTGTTAGCTTAGGTTCTTTTACAATTCTTTTGATATTGCGCGCGTTAACAGGATACGGACTGAAATACGAGGTGGAGCATGGTGCCCCAATGGACTGGTCACGCCACGGAGCCGCCAATATTTAGAAATAGATTTGCACTTCGAATATCTAATCACTGCTACCGAGTCTCAAGGCCGATTCGCCAACTCAATTGGAGTGGAGTTTGCAGAGAGTTACGCTGTCGAGTATTGGCGAGACACACTTAATCGATGGGTCAAATATAAAGACTTCAACGGCAGTCGAGTGAGTTTTTCTTTGTAATCCTGTTCTTTCGTAAACATAACTTTTCTCATAAAAGCAAAAGTTAACCCTAATAGCCAAACTAAAGAAATATTTTGGCCATTTGATACTTATTAATGGTTAAATTCATATTAACTCCATATTATTATTTTATGTAAAAACTTGTAACATAAATAATAACAAGTTTATATATTTACTAACTGGTTATTATTTTTGAATGAATGGTCAACCATTAAACAAATTCACGAGGAATTCGAAGCCAATTGTCTGACAGAAAAGGGCACTTTGATAGATCAAGGAAACAATCTTCCATTAAATTAAGCAAGTATTTGAAACGACATTTAATTTAAGTAAATTAAAATCAATTCTCTTGGTTTTAAATTAAATATTAATAGATAAGCTTGTATATGTTTAATTGTTTATGATTTACTGAAATATATTATATTATTTGTTTATAACAAAATTATATACCAAAGATTGATTAACATTTAAATTAAATTTGCAGCTAATTCCTGGGAATGTTAACACCTACACACCGCGTAAAACCACTTTGGAAGCCCCTTTTATTGCATCCAAAGTCAGATTCTTTCCGTACGCTTCGCACCCTAGGACGACTTGTTTGAGAGTAGAAGTTTACGGCTGCCGCTGGAAACGTAGGTACAACAAGCGTAACTATTAAATTGCTGGCGTCGTCCCGGGATTCAATGCGCTGCGACAGTGCCTCTGCGAGTGATAGTGATATCCATCAAACGCTTTTTTATATGTTGTATATAGTATTTCAAGCATGGCGATTGATCCCGCCAATTTGGCGGTTTATTCATTTTTAACTGTGTTTGTACAGAGGCTCTTATTGCGTACTCCGCACCGCAAGGTGGGGACATGCAAGAAATGACGGGTGGTGCACGCTTTGAAGACTTGTCATATGATGGAATAATGCGCAAAGGAAAAATGATAAATGGTCTTGGCCAAATGACCGATTCTTTTCTCGGCCCCAATGACTTCGAATTACCGGATCCTTTAGATACACGAGGTTGGTAGCACAGAAAAGTTATGCATATGAATTTTACTATTTTAGCCTGCTATAACAAACTCTGTGTTTCCAGGAACTCGTTGGGTAGGCTGGAATAAAACGATGTTATTGGAGGATGAAGTTGAAATAACTTTCAATTTTAGTGACGGTAGATTGTTTCATCACATGGATATCCACACCAATAACATGTTCACGAAAGATGTGCAGGTAATTATTTTTTTTAAATATAATTAATAAAATAATTAATAATTTATACTTGCTCAATAAACTAATTTATACTTGCTGCAGTCGAACTAACACTAACATAAAATATTTCAACAGCTCTTTAAAGAAGCGGAGGTATACTTTTCTCTAGAAGGTGAACGCTGGCAAGAAGATTATATTTCCCATGAACCGAAACAAGACAAGGTGTCAGAACATGCTCGAAACGTCCACATCAACCTCGAGAACCGCACAGCAAAGCACATTATGCTGAAATTGAAGTTTCAACACGAATGGATTCTAATTAGTGAAGTCACATTCGCGTCAGGTAAGTTTTAATACTTTTATACAAACCGAATTATTTATTTCAACGAACCATTTCCTGTCGTTTAACAGTCCACCAGTTTTTAATGAGAACGATTACCATTTCCTTTATTTCGCCATGAACAATTATTGGTATATTACGTTAGTAATTTATAGTCACGCAAGTTAAATAATCCACCTGCCTCATTGAACTTAAGTGTTTATAATGTCCAAATACGGATTAAGAGTTCCTGTATTTGATCTCCAAGTCAAAACAAAGATTGTTAAGCACGTGTTGATTATTCTGACTAAAAATCTCTGGCACAGAGTACAGGTAGACATGCATAGATGTGCGGAACGAGAAATCACCCTTACTGGTCTCAGTAGAAAGGGACCTCTGTACATTGTGGAGAAGCTGTTTAGACGATTTCTTTATACGCCTTAAGTCAACTCTTGTTAATGTCACAAACACGCCGTGATAATGATCGTTCGAACGATATATATCCTATATTCCTCTCTCCAATTAAAGGTTAAATCTATTGTTGGCAAACCATAAGTTGGCTACAATGGTGTGAAGAAGTATTTATAGTATATTCAATCTAAAAGAATTTATAAAACTAATAATAAACCTATAGGTATAAAGATACATTAAAAACAATATAGAAATCGTGTAAAAGCGATAATTTGTTTAGGATCCCTCCCTACTCGTTCCTCGTGAACCCAATAAACACTCGATTTAACGAAAACCCCAGATTTAGAGATGAGCACGAAACAGTCTAGCAAATCAAATATTTTGTTCAAACGAATTATTAGGGAAAATTCCTAAGGGAACTCAGAGAAACGGACTCAAAGATTCATAGAGCATATAAAAAGAATTCCGCCCGGAGTTTCTACCGAAACTAGATAAAACAGTGTGGCTTCGTGCATATAATCACTGAAACATTAGGTATGCCCAGTGATGAAATCGTGGTCTAGCAAACATATGGTCCAGACGTGCCCGCGCATTTTCTAATTATCGACTTCCAAGCTACAAATTATACCAAACTATCAAACTCTTTAGCGAAAAAGTATTATGTGAATTATTCCAATACCGAATATACTCTACATTAAGTATCATTAAAATCAGTTAAGCCGTTTCAGCATTAAACCACTAAATTGCACTTTAGGTCTATCTCATATGAAACATACATTTTTCCCGGTTTTTTTTTTATTTAATTTTTCTTATGCGAGACTGAAGGGTGAAATAACACCAAAAGTACACTTCGATTCATTATGTATGTGCATTATAAGCAATTAAATATAACAGTTAAGGATAACATCGTAAGGAAATCTGCATGCCTGAGAGTTCTCCATAATGTTCTCAAAGCCGTGGCAAGTCTACCAATTCGTACTTGGCCAGGATGGCTTATGCCGGCCTCTTCTCATTGAAGAAGGAGACCCGTACCCTGCAGTGGACCAGTATATAATAATTATTTCGGAATATGTTGCTACATCCGCAAACCATCTCCATTTACTTTACGTGTTGTTCGCTATCTTCCAGTCGCTAGGTAGTTAGTTTAACGCAACAATTTTGTAGGCTTTAAGTGATTCATCGAACTTCACTTATCTCTTTAGAACACTCACTCAAGCCGTCGGTCATTTTATTATTTTTTGGCTCCTTAGTTAATTCGCAACTTTTTCAAGTGATTCACTCAAGAACATTCAATGGAAAAGCGATAACACAAAAGGAATAATTAAATACACATTATTCGTCAAATAGCAGCATGGTTTTAAAATATTTGTACTAAAATTATATCTGATGGTAAGATACAATTGAAAATAGTGCAATACCTCTAAAACAGTTGAGCCCGTTACTACTATTACTTTAAAATCGTACCTATAATTTCAACAAATATCAAGGGTTTTAGTTTTTTGTTCCATTCAGCCTACTTTTAAAATATCAGTTATTACTTTTTATATAATGATCATCATTATCAGCATCAAACCATTAAAAACCCGGCACGGGTATCGGTACGGCACGGTGTGGAGAGTCCAAGCTCTGAATCCCTTAAGTATGTACCTCTAATTTATCGGAGTCATATGGCCGTTTTAAGAAATTAAATATAACTTGCTTAAAGTCAGAAAGAAAAAAATATGAGGATACCTGGGTGCTTGAGAGTTCTTCATATTCAAGTCGCCCGGCCAGCCTGACCTTCTACGGCCTAGACTGTTTTCTGAGACGAGACCCGTGCTCTGATATGAGACCCATGCTTTAAGAGGAGACCGGTGCTCTGGGCCCTTACATATTCTATCATCAATATCATTCTAATGTTATGTTAGAATGATGTGGATGATAGAATATGAAATGGTATTGTAATATATTTATTTATTGTATATTTTATTAGTATATCAGTATATCGAAATAAAATATTTTAGTATAGTTAGATGTCTAGATTTGTCTATACATTCATTAATTTGATGCGAGAAGTGGGCTGAGCCCAGCAGTGGGACATAAAATATAGGCTGAGGAAAATAACAAATAAGGTATTATACTATTTCCAAATAAAAAAAACACATTTTTATTTTTTATTTCTGTATATTTCACCAAGAATCCGTCACCGTTTTAAGGTGAAATGAGGTTTGATGATATCGAGATTCTGTAAATCTGTAGTTGTTATAAATAATAAATGCCTACCCTCTTCTTAAAAGAGCTGGCAGATGAATGTATTTATGGTAAAAAAATTATATTACATTAATTACATTTATTGAGTATACATTCCCAAATAAACAAGCGCTCAAAAATATAAATCTCGTAAAATCTTTGTAATTACATACAATTTCAAGTATCCTACTCCAGAATTAAAACAATCTACGCTTTATTGCATTTTTCCGTTAATGTAGTAAGTATTTTGTAATTGTTTTTCCAATAATATCATTTCTGAATCGTTGCGAATTAAATAAAAAGCAAATTAATTTTAAAACACTCCAATGTGCATCTGGACTCTTAAGCATCAAGCACTCTGTTTGGGAATGTAAAATTGTAAATTATTTTGCTATTTTATTTCCACAAAGATTGCGATTCCAAATAAACTTAAAAAATAAAAGTATTGTGTCAATAGCTTCTACATACATAAACTCTTAACAGCCTTTCGATCAACGCATTCACGTAAAACATGCCGTAACCGCTTTTCAAAGAAAAAATAATGCTAAGCTTTTATACACTTTTATACTACCAAACGCATTATGCCCCTTTTTTCAATAGTGCCGAACGAACATTTTACTTTGAACTGAAAATGTTCTGCAGGTGCTCAAAACATTGAACGATTTATCTATTCCATTTATTTTGATAAACTATGCATTGATACGATACGATACGTCCACATTTCCGCCAACAGAATGTACCAATGATCGCTTGCCAAAGCTATTCAAAATATTTATCAAATATTAAAGTAATTTTCTCAAAAAAGGATATAAATTTAACAATCGACTTAAAGTCAGTTTAGTTTACAGTCTTTTGGTCAATATCGGTTTATATCCAATTATGTTACCATTTATCGTCTCATGTTAATTTTATCAATATGATAACATAATGAAGAGCTTGGGGAGATAGAAGACAGATGTCCTCACACAGTAAAACTTCGCTTTTCACTGCAATAAACGCTCACTATCACTCTTCCACATTTTGCCATTACTACATTAAACTACGAAATATTAAAGTCATAATTTTTCACAAGTCACATTTGTCTTCCATTCATGTTTTAGAGTCATTTTTGATAGATCTGAGAACCCTACAAGTTTATTTATAATCCATGATAGTTTTACATACTCGTACGTAACAGTTAAAACCACTTGAAATTAAATTTTAAAGTGATCTTGAACAATGACTTTTCGTTTTAGAGATTTGATTAAATTTTTTATAAAATGATTAAGATTAAAACTTAATGTTATTTAAGTAAAGGATATTTTTTTTGGATCCGTATACCAGTAATCAGTGAATGATTGCTCGAAATTATTCAACTGTTTACGGATATTAAGTCTCATTATAGCATATAATACGAGAGGTAGTATAATGAACAGTTAAATCGTAGAGACCACTAAACACAGAATAGCCTTTTGTATGCAACATTTTTTTTAATAATAGTTAACATGATTATAAAAGTATCAGGTGCTATTGGCAGGGACCTTTTCACAGAAGGGTATAGGGATCGAGTCCCCGAAGCAGCAAATCCGTGAGGGGTGGCCGGCGGGCTGCCCCTCTAAATTGAATTCCACATTATAAACTTATTTTGTAAGCTTTACTAAAATTAGGATTTACAACGCAAGGTTGATTATATAATGGTGATAGTCACACTGCTGATCTTTTTTTATTATTTTCTTTTCTATTACATGATATTATAACATTCTAGCTGTTGCCCGCGACTTCGTTCGTGTTTGCTTTTGTCTTTAAAGCGTCCCGTAGGAACAGTTTATTTGGGAGATGTATGGCATTCAATTACGTGAATTAGTGCGATTCGCCGGATACATTATGTTCTAATTTTTAAAATCGGGTGTAGTTTTAAAAAGAAAATTTTCAATTAAGTGTATCTTTAAAAAGAGCTGTTTTGTTTTGTTCATTTATTTTCAAACTCGTGATAACTCCTAAATTGAATGTCGAATTGGAATACTACTATACCATATAAATATTTAATTTAATAATTTTATTTAAATAACAATAAGTACTGCCATTCCAAATTATCTCACTATTGTTTCATCAGCGATTTTCTCAGCGCACGCCAAGTAATAAATTTAATAGTCAAAATTTGGCTTTGGCAATTTTTTTTCTAAGTTTAAACTACGATTAATCGTACTTTACGCGATAGTTTAGCACTTTTTGTGAAAAACTTGATTAAAATCGGTGCAGTACTTACGAAACCCATTGGTCACAAACAAGCGAACAAGCAAAAATCTTTTCTCTTCATAATATTAAGCATTATAGACAATGTACTGGACAATTATCCTCCACCAATCCGCACTTGGCCAGCGTGGCATTTTACAGTCCCTAACTTTCGAAGAGGAGACCAGTCTTCTGTAGTGGGCCGTTAATAGGTAGACGATGATGATAATTGCTCAATGGATGAGAAGGAAAGCCCCTTAAGCATTTTGAAATCTAAAGCTAAAAGTGAATCGTTACTAAGTAACAAGTAAATACATTGAAACGCCGTCAAAGTGAAATGAAATAAGTTTTCCATTAAATTAAGAGTACAGTCGGAAACTGATTAAGGGTGTGTTAATTGTTATAAATTGGCATCTACCCACATACGTGGCTGAGTTGCTAAAGCCAGCGAAATTCGTTAGTTAGTGTGTCAAACTAATAAAACTAGGGCTAAGCCTAAACTAAGGCGAGTGAGGTGAGGGGTATGGCTTGGTGCCAGTTTTGTTTTGACTAGCTGCCAAGAGTCACTTGATACTCCACTAATTTCTAATTGTATACATACTCCTTTATGTCAGTAAGGCAACAAAGTAGTTGCTATAAATAAAGAGATGTTTCATGCAGCTGAAGTTACGAAATATTTATAACTATATTTTGAAAAAAAAATCAAAACTTATGTTATATGAATAATTTATCTTAGTTAAAACTGTTTCCCCTGTCCGATTTCAAGCACGGTGATCCCCAGAGAGATCTTTCAGAGAAACTTTCACACTATACAGGAGATATTATAGTGCACAAGTGTGTGCGCAAACACAGGTGCACTCTTACTTTCTCACTCTCATACTCCGATGTAAATGATTCTGTGTAATGGTTTAATATCTGAACGAATATAACTGAATTCCTATACATGGAGACACAATACATACGAGACACAAAAGACTACAATTAACGCAAACGTTACTTGTAAATTTGAGAAACCGTTTTAGCCTAGCGGAAAAATGGGAATTCCATGCGGGCAATGAAGCGGTGATAGCGTTTTGGGTAGGAGCTTGTCTTCACATTCGGATGGCCGAGTTGGAATCCCAGCACGCACCTCTAACTTTTCTAAGTTGTGTGCGTTTTAAGTAAGTTTGTAAAATATCACTTGCTTCAATGGTGCAGGAAAACATCGTGAGGAAACCTGTATGCCTGAGAGTTCTACATAATGTTCTTAAAGATGTGTGGGCTACACACACTTTTGGGTCCAAACAAAGCGAGAAAATAAATAGATGCCCAGCGCAAAGCTGAGAATAAGAAAAAAAGAAGTAGGCGAGTGTGAAACATTGGGTGCTAAGAAGTTTTCTTTGCTTTACGAAACCGCGTATTAACTTAAAGTGTTAAACACTTTACTCGATGAGTTCTATAGCTCTTTGACTATTTTTGTGATTTCGTCGGAAAATATTAACCCTTATCATTTCGTCATGTATTTCTATTTTCCCAACCGAAGCCATTTTACTCAGAAAATGATAATAGTATATATTAATCAAGAAAAACGAAATAGATGTCCCATCTTTTATTAAAATTTATACCATTTGAGTGACTAAATTTACATTTTTATGAACTATGAATGCTTATGATAGAATATATGTATATCAACACTGGCAGTTAAACCATATAAAACCTTCTTAACTTGGCTCTCGAGTCCTTTGTAACCCAACAATCAGCTCTGCGCTCGACACCTATTCATTAGCCTGCTTTGTCTCAACGAGTCAAGACGACAATATTTTCCTTCGTACTTACGTCTAAATTATGGACATATACCAATCCTAGACCAAAAAGATGCCCATAAATATATTTAATATCTATAAATTTTGATATGATTTTCTTAATGACAAGTTTCATTGGAAGCATACAACCTTGCTTTCCTCTCTCAAAAGGAACATGATTTTAAGTTCCAGCGCGCTTCTGATCGGCAGAGTCTGCTTTTCGAACCGGTGGTAGAGTCAATTTAAACAGACAGACTTGACGTTTCAAAAGTGCTTGTAGATATATGAATTTTTAATTGAACATGAAAGTCACAAAAATGTATATTGACATTAAGATGGCCACGTATAATTTTGACAACCTAAGTTTAATATATTCTTATCTTAAAGAAGAAATACTAATAATTTGCCGTGAAATTTTTAGACAAAATATTCAAATTTCACGACCAAAGACAAATGTGTGGTGATACATCCTCAAGAACAAGTGTGCAAAAATAAAAAAATAAATGTAAAAAACGCTTCTTTTCTGACTACCGACTTCGCAGCCCAAGCGCTTCCAACTTGGCTCCAACTCCTTTGTGAACCAACAAAAGCTTTGCGCAAGACGCCTATTCATTACCCCGCTTTGTCTTAACCGTGGCTATATTTTCTTCATTCAATAGGGTGAAACTAAAGATCATATTCACATAGGTCCCCTGAATAATCGTGAAACTTTGCGAGGGTGCTTAAGTAAATAACATTGTGCTATTGAAAGCATAAAATAATAAGGTTCCGCATTTACTATTACTCTCTACTTGCTCATTGAAAAACTTATAGGGAATACCCTTTACTAAAGCTTACTCGTTTATTTTCCGAAAACAAAGAAACAGTTACAAATTAATTTAACATATTATGAAAATTAAGCTTCATTTTCTGTACTCCGCGAACAGCAGGAGAATCTGTATGGTGTAATTTGTAATTTCAACTGATCCTCGACAATGTTGACAAGGATGCTCCGGTTTCGGAGGGAAACGTGCGTAGAGGGTACGCACGTTTCGCTCCGAAACCGGAGCATCCTCAGGAGATGTTGACTTTACAATGAATAATTGTTAAGACACACAACAGACAACACACAACAGATAACAGATTGTTGATTGTTAATAATTAATTTAACATTTGATAAACCATAGTTTTATTCCTATTAATTATTATAAATGCAAATACGAATTTTTTGTACACGTGTCCCGAATATTCACTCTTTTTTTAATTCGATGGAAATCGATATCAGAATCTAAGGGAAACCTAGCGGAACGATTATTTAATGAGCGAATCTTGGGACAAACCACTCAGAACTTGATTCCACAGCTTTGTGGACTAACAATAGGCCCTGCGCTCGACACCTATTCATCCGCCGCTTTGTCTTAAGCCAAGACAGGGAATGTTTTCATTCATTCAACAGGCTATGACTCTTTTCAACAATCAATAGGTATAGCCTTAGATACTAACTAGTCAACTAAGACAATTATTTTTAATGTAACCATCACAATATCTTTCCGTTTTTAATTTCATTTCATCATCATTCCTACTAAAGCCATTGCGATTATAAAAACTAGCTGTACCTGGTTAGACTTCACTAGAAAACAGTTCAATGTTAATTCCCACGCAAACTTAGAGATAAAAGTGAAAAATAAACACTCTTATATAAAAATACAACGTTGTTTAGAAAAAATTAAAGCGATCCGTCTGCGTTTTGTGAACAGTAACTTACCCAATAATAATGATTAGATATTTCTTTATAAATTGGTATATGTATATCATAGGACCCTTTGTTTGATCTTCATACACTACTAACAAGTTTCCAGACTAAATTTCAATATAACCTCAATTTCCTGAATAAAAAAGATATAAATTCTATAAATAAAATAGATATAAATTCTTAAGGGTTGTCTGTCTGACTAACTAACTTAAGGATCATAAATGATTTTTTATTTTAAAGCTAGTAAATTGCCTATGACACGGAAAAAATATTACGGCTTCCAATCACGCAAGTGGCATTATGCGTACCAGCTAACTACCTCAGCACGCAGGCCAAGTCAGGTGCAATAATAAAATATTTGTTTTATAAGATTTAAATTAGTTCATCATATCAACTCATTACCGGGTATGGATTTGCTCCCATAATGAGAAGGGTTTAGGCCGTAGTCCACCACGCTGGCCCAGTCCACTGGTGGACTCCACACGCCACAAACATTGAGAACATTATGGAGGCACGAGGGATTCGAACTCGGTCCCCCGAAAGTGAAGACGAAGTCCGAACCACTACACTATAACTTCTTAAATTAGTTGATTAAATAATATAATTGTTAAATAAAATGTGAGGATATATTTATGTAATAGGTACTCATAATGACTTAAAACATTGTTAAATATTCGGAAGTGATTTCCTCAGTTATGTACTATTTATAAAAAGAACGTCGTCGTCGAACGCCGTATTTAATACTACAAGAGCCGTTGAATATGATGGGAACTATATAACAGGCAATACATTAGTTTCCGTAATCTTAATTTGATTACGATATGTAATTATCTTTAATTTTCTTACATTAAATTCTGACTTATATTATAAATACGAAGGTTTGTTTTTTGTTTTGTAGTTCAATCAGATTCGTTGTAGTATAAATAGTTAATTTTTTATTAGCTATTAACAAAAGCATAAAAAAATAATTAAACAGTTTAGTTTTTACGGAGTGTGTGTCTTTGTGTATGAAAATCTTTCATCCCGTATTCGGAAATGGCCCCATCATTTTCCAGGTTAAAAATATACTAAATGTTATCTTACAGTATCAGCTGTAATTGATACCAAAATTCATAAATATACACATAATAGAGTTTTAAGTCTTGGTGTAATTCTGAAAATACGCGGTTTGTTTTTTTTGCCACAGCAGCCTTCGCATTTATAACACATTGAAGAAAAGTACATTGACATATTGAAGACAGATACAGTGTATATAACTTTTTCTTATCTTTGTAGTTCCAACCTTCTTGAACACATCGGTGGAATATCAGGAAGAGTACTACCAATCTGGTCATCCGAACTCTAGAAAGAAACGGAACTCCTCCCTCCGAGTGTCAGTTGGGCTTGCCTGCGGTGCTCTGGTCAGTGGAGGGGCTTTCATCGCAGCCATAGCGGTACTCGTTTCGAAACGTACACGACGCAGAATCCCGAATATGTTAAAGAAGCCATTTTGCCCATCTTTACGGAATTCGAACGCTAGGAACAATCGGAGCGCACCGCGACTAGCTTTGGCTCTTGCTAACTGCCCACCGATACACATGATGCGGTAAATATAATAACTTGATCATTTTATATTTCCATTGACATATTAGTACACATAAAAAAAAATTATTAACATTTTTTTCTATTTTTCATCATTTTTTCATCAAAACTGACGGTATATTCTAAAATGTAAACATTTTTGAACCTCCTTGTTGAACTTATGGCAGGTTATTAAAATACGTATCGTAAACATTAAGTCAAGTTAGAGCATGAAAAAGCCCGGTAACTATCTGTAGTAAAAGTATGGATATCTAACTGCCTCGTTAATCTAGTAGTGACGATTGCGAGGTCCAGTAATTAAGAGATATAACGGGTTATTTCAGTCAAGAAATTCCCAGGACCACCTGAAAGTTAGGACAGCATGCATCACATGCGTCAGAAGCAACATGCATCTGTTACCTTTGAGGTCTTAAGCCCAGGCCAATTAATAGACTCTGGCTGATATAATATGAAAATAAATTGTGAACAATCTACCTCCATGAATCCTTAATCAAAATTCAATTATTAAAAAAAACATGAGATTTATTTAAGAATATTATCAGCAGCCCTGCTGTGGTCGATGAAGACTACCGGGAGCCATACAACATATGGAGGGAGACACTGGGCCGTCGAGACAAGCGAGAAATGTATGACCAGAACGAGTATAACGGTGAGTACCAAGCGACGTGTTTTGTTTATTCTAACAATAACAACAGTAGGTAGGTAAATACAGCGCGCAACGTACACGATGCACCGAGTAACGACTGATGTTATTTTAATGTCTGTAGTGTTTACTTTACACACAGAAGGGTTTACTGTGTGAGTTACGATCTTACTGTGTCATATGACATATTCACAATCACTCGTTTTAACGTATTTAACATTCAAGTAATACTTTTTAGCACACCATTATCCAAAACATACAGCTAATTAAAAAATTGTGACAGTAATTAATTTATTTCTCATGTTCCGAATGCTAAAAAAGGTTTACTGTGTGGATTTGACTTTTTTTTATTTTACTACAAGTTGGCCCTTTACTGCAATCTCACCTATCGGTAACTGATGATTCAATCTAAGATGGTAACAGGCTAACCTGTCAGGGGTATGGCAGTTATATTAACTCTGTCAAATCCATTTAAACTCTAAATTAAGAAACATTGAAACAGCTTATTCACGAATAATAAGTAAACCGGAGGCCCAAGCCGAAAATGAAATTACGAGTAAAAGATAATTGCTCAAACCAACAATAAAATATTTTTAATTATTTGAGAGACATCATTGAAGAGAACAATTTGACACGGCAGTTATTTTTATTTGAAGTTTTTCTGAACAATTGAGGATTTGGAAAGATGTTAAAGTGTCTATGTAGATATATACTGTCCCGGATTCAGATCCCAGAGTATGTCTTACAAACTTCCTTTTCTCAAGAAAGCTGGAAGTTTAGTATAAAATGAGTCATTCCCAGTAGTTAAAGAAAAACCATTAATATAAAGTGAAAATAGGAAATTTTCTTTCTTTTATTCCTTTCATGCACTTACGATTATAAATTTCAAAGAGATGTATATGTAAAGTAAATGTTTGTATTAACTGTATATATTAACTGACGTTAATACTATATTATTTATATTTAGACGTTTATATAAAGAACGTAATATACAAAAAATAGCTCATATTTTACAATACACACTTATGATTATAAAAAGTATATAGGATCAATAAAAGGTTTTAATGTGTTTAAAAAACAAAAATTATCTGTCGTAGCTTAAGGCGAACTAATTATATTTTCAATAGATAAGTAAAGATTGTTTACATATTTGCATAATCGTTGATGACCTACCAAGTTTATCTCATTATTTAACTGAAGGTTCTAGGGTAACACGAACGAAATATTGAATTTTTCGCAATTCCATGTGTTTATAGTTCAATCAATACAAAAAAGCAGACGGACATGACGAAACCGTAAGGGTTCTTTGTTTGACTACGGAACCCTACAAGGGTTACAAGATTATTAATTCGTATAACGAGATCAAATGCAAACAAAAAAATACATTTACAATGTTTGTATGGCTTATAACAGAGGCTACTTTTACAAATGAATAAACTATAGGGGGTTGTGAGTATTTTTGTTTTATTACCGAGGGTGGAGTTTTCATGTCCAGCGCAGCTGATGTTGAAGGCTAAACAGTAATAACAACTTGTAACAGTCTTACTTACTTCATTACTATTAATGTCCCACAGCTGGGTACATACAGACTTCTCATAGAAAATAGTGATATAGCGCGACCTCCTAATGCGGATTATCAGGCCTTTTTATTACCTGCAAATCTTATTTTATAAAACCTATTGTTATAAGTTTGACATTTCTGTCTGTGTGCTTGCATGTGTGAATGTATCTACCTCTGTCAGTGGCATCGTATTACGATTTAAATAGGCGCAAGATGGCTGCCGTCACAAAATGGCGGAATACATATTTTTTTCACAACTCCCTCAATATGGGTATCAAATGAAAAAGCTTGACTAGTAGAATATGACATTATATTCTATGACAAATTTCAATTCCAAGATGGCCACCACCACCACAACAAAGTGGCGAATTACATTATTGTTTCCACAACGCTGTAAACATGGGTATCAAATGGTATAGCTTATGTACACTGAAATGAAAGTTGGAGGTTTTTATATTTCTTTTTATAAAACACAAAATTTACGTTATTCAAATGATTATATGCACTTAATAACAGGCCGTTGTTTCGAAATCACAGAAGCAATACCGTTTTATTTTTATTTATTTTTAAACAAAAATTCAATACATTCCTATCTTTTGTAAATAGATTATAAATAAATACTATCTGTTGCTTGCAACTTCGACCAACCTTTTTTTAAATGCACAGTATATCGAGTGTATTTAATTTGACAAAGAATAATACTGTTTTTTTTAAAATAGTTGTAATTAACTCATATTTTTTTGTAAAATGTAAAAGATAAAAATGGAGATAAACATATAACATCACGCACTTTTTTGTAGACCTTTTTAAGGTGTCGCATACTGTGGTAGAACTTTTTGGCTTATCTAATAAGGTTCATCCAGCGTTCGCAACGTAAGCACAAAATGCAATGTGCTTATTTACGACATCACATTAGAAACCTTTAGAATTATCAGTGTTTCTCTGCTATAATATGCATGTATTGTATATATAAACCTTCATCTTGAATCGCTCTATCTATTTAAAAAAATGCATCAAAATTCATTGCGTAGTTTTAAAGATCGCAGCATATATAGGGAAAGACAGACAACAGAAAGCGACTTTGTTTTATACTATGTAGTGATTAGTATAGATGTTTGTTTAAAATTTCTGTATTTACAGATCTAATAATTTATTGTAAAAAAATGTGGGTTGCGTGTCATGTAATTAACCTTCATTGTCCAAGTAATGTACCTATGTCATAATCCGAATGCTCTATTGGCTCTCCCCAAGCACTCCACTGTACGCTACGCCACATTGCTTGAAATTCAATAGCCCTTGGCTTGTTTTCCTTCCTGCAACGTGAATTAAATTTTTTTGTTTTTGTTTTGCGAGGCTGGGGTGAGGGTGCTGTGGCCTAGTTGGAACAGAGCAAATCAGTCAATTACCCTAGTTGGACAACTTTGATGAAGTTGGTAACTATATGGGTCTGACTCTGGAGGTCTTTATATACAGGTTTTTGTTTTATGGTAATTATTGTCGGACCAAGCCGATGGTACCTGATGTTAAGAGGAAAACCATCGAATAACATGAGAAAAAGTTCATGCATGCAAAGAACTCGTTACAAATTGCTGCTCTGTGACCGTCAACTTAAGGCGGTAGGTGTTAAGCGTCATGTGCTTATAAATACACCGGCAATCACGCCCTTAAGACCAGAACTCAGCAATGCTGCTTGGTGGAAGAGATAGGCATAACGGTAGTATTTCCCCGGACGAGCTCCGTCACACAAAGCTCGTCACTATTAGTGCGGGAAAGCGGGAGAACTATGCCGATAGAATATTAAAGTATTCATGAGAATGAAAAACTTTTTGTTCCCCAACTTTTTCCTGGCGTCAAAACTTTTAGAGAAATAACTATGCGAAGTTCTATTAAAAAAATACGCGTTTATCTAAAACCGTTTCATTTAAGGTCAAATAATAATATGGATACTACTATTATGTATTATTACGGCAGCAATAAACATATCGTCCTGCTATAATGTTTAAAGAATATTTTTTTATAGACGTTTAAACGTACACAAACATACGATTACTATATTATATACGTTATTTGAAATATTAATCAAATCTTTAAACTTAGTATAATAGTACTTTGTATAGGACATGACTTAGTTCCCCTCTTGAAATGACCCGCTGTACGTAAAAAATCCGCATATGCACTAATACTCGGAAAACTCGAAAGTACTTAGGTGATGGATTGACTCGCAATTTTTGCACAACGTTGTATTTTTACAAAAGAGTTCTATTTTGTTTCTAATATCAGACCAAGCTATATTATTTGCTAGAGAGAATTATTACTACAGTAATGTATTATACAGACGTCGCACTATGTCGCTCGCTCTATGGCATGTTTCTTAATTCACAGAATTAAAAATTATTTCAAACAGCGTAGTTTAATTTTCTTTTTCGCGCTAAATAAAAGTAGCTTTTTGACCAGCGCATTTGACATAACAAAAGTTACAAAAGGTAAAAAGCTTTGATTTGATGATCAGGACAACTAAATTTTTCTGTAACTCTTTATTTGATTAATAGCTGTTGGCATTACCTCGTCAACATGATTTAGGATTTCCATGAGATTAACTAGTTTACGTTTGTTTATATCCAGATTGTTCAACAACTTTGGAAGACGTAATTCTTTTTTTGTCACCAAATGCTTAGTATAATTTTTTATACCCATATATTCAGAAGGGATGGGATCCCCTCGTACAAAGTTTTATCTGCTATTTTACGCCCTTCTTGTTTTTTGAGACAAAAGGTAGCCCTTTTTACACTCACAGTGCAATCGATGTTCTTTTGAAATGTTATGGCTTAATAGGGTAGCAGGCTAGAGTCAATAAATATTTTTTTTTTCTACTCAGGCTATGTAGCTACTCTTGTCTCATTTATATTTGAAAGTAGTTTGATGTTTTTTTGATATTAGTACCTATGAATGTCTCCTCTCAGAACGAGAAGGATATAAGCCGTTGTCCACTAAGTGCGGATTGGTAGACTTCACACGCGTTTGAGAACATTATGAAGAACGCTCAGGCATGCAGATTTTACGACGATGTTTTCCTTTATCGCCAAAGCAATTTATATGGAATTGTTTCAAACGCACATAGCACTGAAAAGATTCAGATGCTGGGGATTGAACTCGGTGCCCTCTAAGGTGAGCACAAAGTTTTAACCAATAGGCTCGACAGCGTTTTGCGGAAGTATTGATGTCGTTTATTAGAAACAATGATAGTGTTTTTATTTTCCGTTTTTTCCGTGCAACATCTTCGTGATAAGTGCTTGCCAATTGACTCTAGTTAGCTCGCCCGCAACACTCTACCTGACGCTTCGCCGCACTCGTTAGGCTTTCGAGAGCACTCTGCTGCTGGCTTGTTACTTTCTCTCCGCACTACCTGTATTGAAATTCAGAGAACCGTGTTTTTCAAGAATTTTCCTTCATAACACTTTAATATCAACATTCCGCTTTTCTCTAGTATCCGGTGTCATTACGCAAGGTCATTTTATTCATTTTTCAACCCATTACCGTACCACTAAAGGGCAGTGGTCTGCTCTCAAAATGAAAATGGTTTAAGCCGTAGACTGTACTGTACGCTGGCCAAGTGTAGTTTGATAGACTTCACACGCCTTAGAGAACATTACAGAACAACACCATATTTTGCTTCACTGTTAAAGTAGTTAGTTGGTCTAAACGCACATAACTCCAAAAAATTTGATGTGCATCGCGTGAATTCAGCTCTGAGTTCTCGACAAAGAAACCCAAATCTTACTAACAGGCTACCACAGCAAAAGGCAAGTTCAGCTTTCGTTATATTGTTTCTGTTTAGCCTTTCTTAGGTTAATATTTGAATTAACTTGTGATTTACTTCACTAGTTTACCGCCTTTAGTCTTTAGTGTATATGACATCGTCGTCTCCATCGCCACCCTGAAACCTACACTTTTCGGGTTATATGTTTAGTAGCCCAATTATTATATTTATTATCTCAAGACTAATAACTAAGTAAATTAAGTATCCAAATAATGAGGACTAAGGCCAAAGAAGTATCGGATTTTGTTAATGGATATTAATAAAATCTGAGACTTGTTTGGACTTGATCATTTTTTGGATACGCCTTTAAAAGTATGTGAAAAAAAACCATTTCAAAATTATGTGCTACATAAATTTTGAGTTGCAACCAATGATATCGCGCTTTAAACTAAGTGATATCTATTAAGCAAAACAAGTAATTTAAGCAACGTAAAAAATACCGAATAATAAGTATAATAAAAAGTCTTGCTAAATTGGATAGAGAAATACACTTAAATTTAGATAAGTATGGCTCATTACTGTGTCTAGCATTGAGCATTAGGTACGGAAAAAAATGTTGTATCATTAAAGAATGTAATAGAATACACTATTGTTGATATTACAACTATTCCCGTGTGTACAGAACTATTTGCTGGTTGGCACTTCAAGGTTCTGTAATGTGAACAAAATGTTGGCTCGTACCGATTTATAAAAGGCACGACATCTTTCCAATAGGACAGCGTTTGAACAATGACCGCCATTCAGAACGGACGTCCGTTTACTGTAACGAGTGGAACCTACTTCTTTGTGCAGTCTCTCATATAAGTGAAATTCATTGCGTTAGACAGGCGATGCCTGGTATTCTGACATGATAGCCCTATCTAAAAATGAAGTTGTCTACATTGTGGCGTCGGGGAAGCCGAATAAGGTTATCGATAGAGATTTTAAATAGATTAAAGTTGGTTTAAGTACAAATGTATGAACACGTTACACACTCTTACTAACAATGCACATGTTACGATTGGAATGCATTGGAAAATCAGAGCCATAAGTATTTAATACTGTCGCCTTACGCAGTATTATTTTAACATTGTATACGCTCTTGTTTCATAACTATAAACCCTATATAAGGATTTCTTAGTTTGAAGTCCTTTAAAAAAAAACTGCTATAAGCGGCCGTAGCAAGCCCTCTGAACTGAAATAATATTTATTTATTTACTTATAAAAATATTACCGTCTACGCCTACAATATACAGCTCATGATAAAATACTGATACCCTGTTATTCTAAATAAACATTTCTTTTAATATAGGTATCTGTATATTGAACGAGAAGTAACTACCTTTCTGTATAAGGAATTGTATTTTTCTCATTTTATTCTTGGGCTTGGAAATAATTCAATGTTATTGTTGTCAACAGAGATTTGCGAGGATCCCGAGTTCCCACGGCCCTATATGATGAAACGACCAGACCCACAAGAAAGCTTCTACGCGGCTACCGACATCATCCATCACGTGAGTTTTTATTTACATTTAACGTAATTTATTACATTAACTTATTAACAATTTCCAGTAAAAGGAGATTCCACATACAAAAAACCACCAAACGTCAATCCTTCTTATAATATAAGTACAGATAGTATATCATTACACTGACATCGACAATATTATGTGTGACACTAATTATAATTAATATCCAGCACCATAGCAAAACAAACAAATATTTGAATGTGGCACTAATCTGGTCAACTCACTGTATTAATTATTCTCGCGTCTAATCAGGTTTCCAATTTAGGGCCGAATCATAATCAACGTCATTCAGAATCCAACATGGCTGCAGTTTGCGTCCGTAAAACGACTGAGTGTCGGCTATTGTACACTGCCGGATTCCATGCCTATCGTACACAGACGTGAGGGTAATACGATATTATGTTTACATGACAGCCTATCTTCCAACAAAGCCATGAAGGAGAAAAGGCGCCTCGATACAGGGCAGCTTAGCAAAGTTTACTACGAGGTTTAATCACTTGAGATTGAAAATAATGTTACTCCCACACATACATTTGCATTCTGGTGCATGTTGTTTTCGCTCCCACGCACGGTGGGAATAATACTTTTGATTATATATCTGTAAGCCATTTCTGCGTAATAGATTGCAGGGTATTATTATAGCTTTCTAGTACTTTATGTATTGCAAACTATTTAGGTACATAGCGCTGTGTGGTGACGGCAAATCGAAATACAGTTGTACTCTTCCCGTACGTTACGTGGGTGTCATACGCAGCGACTAAGAGAATATAACGTGAAGCGGGCAGCAGGTTCCTATGTAGCTCTGTACCTACTGGCGATTACCAAGTGGTCTGCCCAGCGTGGTGATTATGGGCACACATATGGTGAGAGACCTTTAGTCCAGCAGGAGAATGCTATAGACTTTTGATGGATATAATATAATATTTTTCGTTGAACGTATATTATTAGGGCTATAATAAATAAACGCCATCAATACACACATCGTCAGCTAGCCCCAATATAATAGTATCATAGGTACTTAGAAGACTGATGAATAATCTTATGAATAATTTATATAAAGACTTAAAAAATACAGGTAAACACTCCGACACTAAAAGACTTTCATGCTTATTACACAAACATTTTCCAGTTGTGGAGATTGAACCCACGGCCTTGAACTCAGAGAGCAAGGTCGCTGCCCACTGCGCCAATCGGCTGTCGTTCTTTGCAAATAATCTATGATATTATTTTTAGTTTTGCTAAATGAAATGATATTGTCAGTTATCAATTGACTAAAAAGAAGCAGCTTAAATGAATAATCAATTATACACATGTTCACAATGTTCAATGCTTCAATATCATAATTACTATATTTTATTTCAAATTTGTTTAAATTTACTATTGAAGATACATAATATAAATATATACTTCATTAGCTAAATGATTTGGTAGCTAAAATAGTAGGTAGTTGATAATTTTTATATTTGTTACCAAAACGATTGTTACCAAAAGTTCTACAACGATTTGCCACTATGAAATACGCGTAGAAGCACAAGTAAAATACCTTCCCAGCAACACATGAAAATATATTTTCTTAAAAATCCACTTAAATTATTGACTCAATCGAAAAGAAAGCCCGTAAAAAGGTGTGAAACGAAATAAAACGAATTACAAGACCGTAGGTAGCTCGAGTATTCTATCCTAAAGTACTCTGATTTCCCGCAGGGCTTGCACACTGAAACCAAACATGGCAATTCATCATTAATTTATAATGAACGCCGTCGTTCGCCACAAGGCAATTGGATTTTTACCACGGTTGTTATTAGCTCATTTCGTTACTATATTTCAATAAATTTCACTCTCCTGTTGTCTGATCACTTCATTGAATACATCGTTGCTGCGTGAGAGCAACATAAATATATTATATATTTCTCGTATTTATTTCTGTATTATTTGTATTTGTATTAGCTGTTTATGTATTATTGTTATATATAGTAGATATAGTTTATGTTATATATTTTTAAAATTGCACTATCCCGTTTCCATACTCCTTTTCAAGGGTTGTCTGGAGGAGATCGCTTGAAGCGATAAGCGCCTTCTTATATAGTTTATAGTATATAGTTTTCAATTTATATTATAAACTAGCTGTTGCCCGCGACTTCGTCTGCGTCTGATTTTGTTTTTATCGTATTCAGTATCGCTAAGCCTTAAATGAGTACATGTGACTGTCAATTAATTATAGACAAATAATTTGCAATAAAAGAAAATTGCGACTATAATGAAATATCTAAGCTATCCTGTCTCTTAAGTTGGACCAGACTGCTCACGGTGTGCCAATTTAATTTAAAATCGGTTAAGTAGTTTAGGAGTCCATCGCGGACAAACATCGTGACAGGAGATTTATATATATTAAGATTGTGTGCAATAAATAATTTATCTATCTATCTATCTATAAATCATGCATATCTAAGATTCATCATATCAACCCATTACCAGCCCGCTATATGGCACGGGTCTCCTCCCACAATGAGAACGGCTTAAGGCCGTAGTCCACCATGCTGGCCCAGTGTGGATTGGTGGACTCCACACACCTTTGAGAACATTATAGAGAACTCTCAGGCATGCAGGTTTCCTTCACCATTGAAGCAAGTGATATTTTAAGTACTTAATAAACGCACATAACTTGAAAAAGTTAGACGTTAGAACTGGGATTAGAACTCGGACCCCCGAAAGTGAAGTCGACCTCCTTCCCACTAAGCTATCGCCGCTTCTAGTTAGATGACTATTATTCTTTTATAATGTTACTTGTGGTCCCCAACGACTTTGGCAGTTTACTATTTATCATGTTTCGCAGACGAACATTCTTTCAGCATACACAATATACCCTGACCAACCGCGTTAACTTACCTGGATACCTTTTCAAGAATTGAACTGTTAAATGCAAAGAACATTTTTTTAATTATATCTCATTGGCTGGTATAATATTGATATATCCTTCAGCATTTTTATGCGAATGCATTTTACATCGATGCAACTTAATAAATTCGGGACTTTCACATAAAGCTATTATTATAGCCTTTTCTAAACGTCGATCTCATCATCATCATCATCCCCGTATCAAGCCATTACCAGGTCACTGCCGGGCATGGTCTCCTGTCACAAAGATAAGGGGTTATGGCCGCAGTCCACCACGCCGGGCTAGTGCGGATTGGTGGACTCCACACACCCTTAAGAACATTATGGAGAACTCCCGGTGAGTTTCTTTACCGTTCAAGCAAGTGATATTTTAATTGTTTAAACCGCAAAACTTAGAAAAGCTAGAGGTGCGTCCTGGGATTCAAACTCGGCACCCCCAAAGTGAAGTCGAAGTCCTGCCCACTGGGCTATCATAATATGTTTATCAAATTCAAAAACACATGAAATTGTCTTTGTAGTATACATATGTCATTTCAATATAGGGTTATGATTAACCACCTGTTTTTCTCGCTCATGTTATCCTTATCCAAGGTTGCCTGGCAGAAATCGCTACAAAGCGATAAGGCCGCTTTTGTATTGTATCTTTGTGTCTTTATTCTTCTTTCATTTCCATTACTTGAAGTGATGCGCAAATAAAAGTATAAATATCATTGTAAAATAAAATATGCCAGCCTATGTTTTTTCTATTTCACACAGCAATGGAGAAACGAATCGATGTGATTCTGTTATAATTTAGTTAAAAGCGAAAGTTTAAAGCGAAAGCTAGATTCATAAAATACACCCTAAGAAGTTCCATATAAACATTACTAATAAATAGCACGAATTAATTTTAGAATCGTTTTATTTATTCCATAAAAAGTTAGTCCTTGACTGCATTCTCCCGTGGTAAGTGATGATGCAGTTTAAGGTAGCGGGCTAGCCTGTTAGGGAGTATGGCAGTTAAACACCTTAAATTAATACCCCTAATCGGTTTCTATGCGATATCGAACTGGAATGCTTGATCACTTAGCCGCACGTCTTTGATGGTAGAGTGGTAGCGGGAATCAAACCCGGGACCTCCAACTTAAAATAACAGCGCTCAGCTGCGCCAGGGAGGTCGTCAAAACTGAAATATATTCAAGAATTAATACCACTTTCATCTAAATTTCATTCAAGCTGTTTCATTAAACTCAAACTTTGCAACCAACTATTCCGTGCCAGTTAGCTCAACACATGCGTTCAATGCCGTAGCCTAATTGAATTGTCTGAAAACATATACCGATCGTTACAGTACGCCCAACTGAAATACCGAAACAGATTAGGGTAACCGCATCACCATCCCAAATTGCGACAACATTCACTCAGTCGACTGCCTGTCTGGAAGCCATAGACCGAAAAACTGTTATTGCATAGAAAATAGAGGCTAAAATTCATTAAAAACGAATCCTCTCCAAATCTATGAAGTGAATGTATCGTAGCAATGATTGTTCGCTCACATTCATCATTATTCAAAGGGTTAAGTGTCCATCCGCCCATCATCGTTTGGACAAGTTTCTATAGAACACGTCTAAGGTCGTACGCGTTTGAAATTTACATCGATGACAGTAGTCGCAATATTGATATACGGATTATTAAATTTCTGCAAAGCTATACAGGAAGTAAAATATAGACCCTGGAAAGGGGATTACAAATATAAAAAAGGCCAATGTTGAAACGACACAAATATGAAGTTGCGAGAACGAGAACACAGTGAAATACGTCTGTATGTATAATCCCCTTTTTATTTGTATACATTTATTTGCAGAAATATTGTTGAATAAAAGATGGTATAAATTTTTTAAGTAGAAATGCTTTACGTGTAACAGTGAAAATTAGTTCAACAGACTACGTAACATCCTCTTTACCAGAAAAGAAGTCTAAAATGCTATTTAGAGTTATTTAGCAACACCAGAACATTCCTTTTACACAAACATTAAGCATCATGTTTAAAAAATTAAACAGGGTTGGACAAGATTAAAAAAAAAACTTTTTTTGGTAACCGAATTATTGTTCTCCGGTTACTGCAGGATATCGAAAATAAATTGTTCCCGTCAGAAAAATTATTAATTTCCCTACGGTAATAGAGAAACTTACAATACCTACATAGGCGGCATTAGATTACACTATTAATTTATTTCCTACTAGCGTACCCAGCCAGCTTCGCCGGGCTAGATTTTGCTCTATTTTATTTAAACAATAAACTTACATCATTAAATTTTTAATTTAAGTCTCATAATATATTATCATTTATTTCTCGCCGTATTCATTCTCTTCTATTCTCTTCTCGAGCGAGTGAAGATCACACCCATGTACACCCAACAATAGAATAATACAAAAGAAATAATACCCTAAGTGCAAATGAATAAATATACTGATAATACTACTAAGAACATAAAATTTTGAACAAATTATTTCCGCCTCTTAGGAAAAAACTGTCCTAGCTAGAGAAATGTAATATTTATTTTTAATATCCAATGAAACATTGGCCTCTTTTGCAATTAACGTAAAATACTTTACTATTAAGATTCGAAATATTTTTGTACTAGATATGCCAAATTGCCAAATTTGAGCATTACAAATTAGAAGTTGTAACAAACGGACCGACAAGTTATTATTACTTATTTAGCAGGAAAAGGGGTTTAAAGCCATCACATGGTCGCGGTAATCTTATAAACCCAGGAAAGAATTTTCACCCGGTTTTTTACATTGGATAGTATCATTGGATAGTATCTGTAAAAAAGTTTAACATCACTTTTTAAATATTAAGTTGAATAACTCAAGTATACTTAAACGTTTTGCCTAGCAAATTCTGCTTGAACCGTTAGCTAAACCATTCAAATTATACACTTAATCCTTCTCATAGCATCAGGCTATCAATTGTTTAAAACCGAGTGGAAATACCAACACAAACTTGGTGGAAAGACTATGTTTTATAATATGTGATGATATGCCATCGACGAAATACAATTATGAAATTCCTGGTTTCACAATTTTCATTACATTTCACGCATAAATTCGTCAATTCTGATTATATGAAAATGATAAATCAAATTCTGCTATTATCCCATTCATACTAGTGAAACGTTTCGAAAATTAATATCTAAAATTCCAACGTCAGTCGCCTTTGATGTCGCTCACGTCGCCCTCGGCAAACAAACGGAGTGAGCTGACCAAATTATAAAAGCTTTTGAATACTATACGTACCTCACTGTGGTAATGAAACCCGGTAGGCCAGACAGTGTTTTGTGATCAGGCAGCTGAGGTAAATTGCCCGGAGGTATTTATAGTCCCCTACGAACGCTCACGCTCTAATGTTGTATACAGGAAATAACTATGCCTATTGTTTAATGAAATTGCGGGACTTCGGCGCTAAGCCTATCAACAATCTATTGAAGCCCTGATATTGTTTACTTACTGGGAATCAAGTCCTGTCTATTCCAAGTGGTCACGAATTCTATTAAGTTTTTTTTTCTATTAAGTTTTCGTTACATTTCTCTGTTGAAGAGTGTTCTAAACTGGTACTTAGATATGCTACCTATTTTGCAGTTTATTTACTCTTATATCTCGCAGCTTCTTATGAAATAACCAATACACATACGTCAAAGATTTGTTTTGTTTTATTTGTTGTTTATTTATTTACAGCTGGTAAATATAATTGCCCGCGTTATTCGCCCGCGTTCATACGGTTTTTTACAAATCCCTTGAAAACCGTATGTTTTTCTGGGATTTGTAAAAAAACCGTAACTTTTAAGTTGCATATATTACTCCCTGTGCTTTCAACTAACTTTATGCCAAAAACCAAGTTAATGGGTTTGCTTAATTAGGGCGTAAAAGATAGCAAAACAAACAAACAACTTTCGCGATTTACAATATTAGCTAGTAATTTGTTTTTAACGTATGTTGTGATTTGACCGCTGCACCAATCGTAGTGAAAATTCGCACAAATATAGCGCGTGTTGTTACTTATTGAATGGGAACGGAAATGGGAACTCCTCAAAAATAGAATAGTTAAGTTCCGTTGGTTTAATACTAATTGATGTTTTATTCGGTCCATAAAAGTATCAAGTATCTATCATAAGGCTGGACCCAGTGGCGTGCACTTAATAGATGCACAAAAGCACTGCCCACCCTATAATTTATGTATAGCTCGTATAAGAGGAGGATTTTTGCCATTTTATGCAATTTTCCCACTGTATGCATACCCTGGTAAGAAACCCAGTGCACGCCAGAAAAAGTAGCCTTAGTGAAAAATTGACCAGGAACCGCTCCCGTGGGATATAAATCAATTACCTTTGTTACCTATGTAGGTACGGTTTAGCATCCTTGCTAAACTTTTGTAATGAGATTGTTATCCTGCTGCCAGCATAAAATACTACCTAGCCTGGAAAAACAAACCATTTACTCAGGTTGAATTAATAAAAACCGAAACTAACTCGAAGGAAGTTGGGGGCAACAGCTCGGTTCAAATGAATTGATTAATTTATTGAACCGAGGCTTCCGAGTTAACTTGAGTAATTTGCACTTTGTCCATCCATCTATATGTCCATCTTATAGATTTCTATAACATCTGAATTATTAATTCAATAATTAAACTGAAATCTATAGCCCAAAGCCTAATTCTACATAAAAGATTTTAAAAAGCTTCATTTGAGGGGGAACTCTGGAAAGCAAATAGGGGTCAAATATTTCTGCAAGTTTTTTTGGAGTTTGCTTCGCTTTACATTTATGTCTTTCCGGTTCAAAATTTGAATTCCGTTTTCAAGCACTTTTCGGAACCCTGATGAGCTTTAATTCTGCATACCTTTGTTATGTGGACAATGCAAAAATATGTAAGGTGGCCTAATATTGAATGGGAACGGAAATGGGAACTCCTCAAAAATAGAATAGTTAAGTTCCGTTGGGTTAATACTAATTGATGTTTTATTGGGTCCATAAAAGTATCAAGTATCTATCATAAGGCTGGACCCAGTGGCGTGCACTTAATAGATGCACAAAAGCACTGCCTACCCTATAATTTATGTATAGCTCGTATAAGAGGAGGATTTTTGACATTTTATGCAATTTTCCCACTGTATGCATACCCTGGTAGGAAACCCAGTGCACGCCACTGGCTGGACCTCCTCTCTCATAGCAGAGAAGATTCTAGCACTACCACGCTCCTCCAATGCTGATTGGAGGTATTTAACGATTACAATTATATGTTGGTTATAAGATACGGACCGATGCGACGGCTTACCTAACAATACTTGGCATCAAACCAATTGCCTGATGATTCGTAAATGAACATGTTAAGCACGAGACCAACGAGGCAGTACACATTTACATATCCCTAAAAAATTATAAGCCATATTCAGAGTGCTGACGACGAAAGCTGAATATATTACCGTTATAATGACAGCAAAACAAATAGGTAATTGATTGGGCACTGTTGCATCACATTAAACCCCAAGCCATGATGTCGGTGATCTTTTATTAGGGATGCGTTAGTCGCAACATCGCCAACTTGTCGTGTGGCGTAAACAGTAAATATGATTTCTCAGTTATCAAACAAAAAGCGGTCGTTTATTTTTATTTAAGTCATTAAAATTACGTCTATTTCAGACCCAGACATAACAGTCATAATATTCTTTATGTTATCTGTACTAGAAATAAAGCTAAATAGTTTGTTTTTTCGTTTTTTTGAAACTTTGGATTTGGTTAATCTCTCTTTCATTTTATAGCTCAATTTTCTGTTAAGATTGTTATAACACTTTTTTAAATTTCTCTAACAGGATTAAATGGAAATTAAATTGTATGTACTTGTTCAGAAATTGGTATTCGCGTTTACAGTTAAAATATATTAAATACTAGCTGACCCGCGCTACTTCGTCTGAACCGAATCGGTTATTAGAGGTTTCAATATCTTAAAAACCATAGTAAAATATACAATAAAACCATCCATCCATACTTACATCCATTCATCCATACATCCATCCTCACAAACTTTCGCATTTATAATATCAGTAGGATGGTATGCATGCATTCGATCGTTGTACCATATGCCTTGCGACTTGCTAGTATCTGTGAAGAGTTATGTCCTTTATCTCCGACAACATTTATCAGATCTACATTAAAATTAGACAATATATGCTTCTTAGTAAACACTTTCAAATAAAAAAAGAATTATTAATATCGGTTCAAATTTAACGGAGCTATGAAGTAAAATTGATAAAAATTTTCATCCCGTTTCCCGGAGGAAATTTACTGTTTATCGGGATAGAAAGTATCCTATATGTTGACCCGGAATACCAGCTACCACTATACCAAATTTTATTTAAATCCATTCAGTAGTTTTCATGTCATGCCCGGACAGACAGACAGACAGACAGACAAAAATTAAATAAAAATCTGTTTTGGACTCAGTATCAATTATAAAGCATCCCCCGATCAAAATTTTTAAAATATATTAAATGTACAGAAATCATCCAGTTACAGTTTTATTATAAGTATAGATATCTTATGCTGAGGTTTGACATTAACGATTCCTTTGCCCTATATCCAGAAAAACTGTAGTGAACACAACTCAAGTACTTAATTTAAATTATATTTAAAGCTAAAAAATTGGACGGAATTCGACGGAAGACGAATGAGTTTTAGGACGTCAAACAGCTATCCTAACATATGATCTAAGACAATTATATGCTAATAAGTAGAAGCTGATAAAATTACAGACAACGAGTAGTGTTACATTGAATTCCTTTCTGTTACCAAAAGAGTTCAATCATAAATAAAAAAATAATAGCATTTAAATAATATAAATATTATAAAACCCCGTAGCACCAAATACTGTTATCAGGTATTAGTAACAACTAAAATAATTTATTTTTCTTTATCATGTGATAAAGAAAAGCTGCTATAATACTACATTCGTAAACCTAAAACTAAAGCTACGAGGGTAACAAACGCTCCCTGGTATAAGAAGAACCCACAACAAACTAAGCCGGATGTTCTTTTTGATATCACCCTCTCACATTGTCATTCAAAAATATTTCAAAAGCAACCTGGTTAAAGCAATTATTCACACCCAATAATCCTTTTTTATATTATTACTACAGCTATATAAATACCATTTATTTATTAAGTATATTGACAACTTTTATTATTTTCAATGATGTATGCATTAGAAATACATTTTTAACTGTACTCCAATTTAAAATCTATTAAAGAGGTAGTATTGATTACTACCTCTTTAATATACTACTTTTATTTTACTTACTTTATAAAATTACTCGTACTTACGCGGCGTTGCTTAACTGCGGATGATAAGTCAAATAATTGTGTTATATCTGGTTTACCCGGTTCCACTTAGTTTACTTTAGAACTGCAAACAAGATGAATTGCTGGGAACTTATTCACTTGCATTTTATGTTTGCTTAAGCAGCACTGTTTTATTTATTAAAAACATAGATCTTGCGTTTATGTTATTTATAGAAAAGGTCAATGGCTTACTTTTAAATTATTATTAAAGTTTTTATTGATTCATCTATACAAAGGTTATCGATATTTCCAAACAATTGTGATGAAGAAATTGTGTGGAAACAATTTTTTAAATACCGTTTGCACATATTAATTTGTGGCTTTTCAAATTATTTAAAATGTATCAAGAAAAATGGTATTATGTTGGAGTTATTTATCTCCTTTTCTCTTCGTTTTTCACTTCTTGAATATGATTCTCTATCGTGGCTTTTGATGTTGTTAATCGCAACACGAACTAAATCTAAATATGTTTATAAAATCTTAAACCTCTGACAACGTCTGTAGTGTTACAAGTTACAACTACTGAAGTCCATAGACTGTATCCCCTAAGATTAATCCACTCGAACGCGCTTCTGAAGCGTGTCATAAATACCCAAAGTCACATTTTTCCGGGCGATTACCTCAGAAATTCTAGCTTAGTGCTCGAACATACTACTATATCTACTACTATAAACTATTCGACACCAATTGCAGTGTAGCAAACTATGGATAGAACGAATTATTACTTCGACTGTAAGTGAATGATGTTGAAGTTGAATGAATTAAGTTTTTGGGGTGGTCAGTTTTGAAAGGGCGTTCAACGTTTTGAATACCTACTCATCACCTTCGTCTGAGCAAAGGTAAAGATATTTTTTTTACAGTTAATAGTTGCAGTTTCTTGTTTTGCCATCTGAATAAACATTAATATTAATTATCAGTTTGTTTTTTATATTATCACTCGGATATAAGTGTAATGAGCTTACTTTTGATATTAAATTTTTGGTCATTGTAGTGTTATTATATTTCTAATTTTTTTTTTACAAATATAAATGGCAGGTGTTATCACCATGAAATAAATTTACAATTGTATTATAAGAAATACAACATAACTTCCATACTAATTACGTCATTTATACAATATTCCCCTGGAACTTTGTTTCCAAGAATCAAGTAATAGAAATTATCGAAAGCATTGTCATGAGGCTTATACGTATAGTATCTATTTAAGCAAATACAATTCAGAGTACACGAGGAACTAGCATATACCGAATGCTAATAGACTACACGGCAAATATCAACAGTGACTTTGAAGGCGAGTAGTGGACCGTGAATAAGGCGACTTGACTCAACACGGCTAAATATCCTAGAATGCGCGCATATACATTAATCAGGTCAATTTAGAGGACGCTCAATTAAACATGTTAAGTGAAGAGATCTACACAATTCTGCTGTCCTTGATATGCTACGAGAACGCACACAATATATTATTATGTGTATTGTAGACTAGAGGTTCCGAAGGGTTGTAATGAAAAGTTATAATATTATCATATCGAACTGCGTACTCATAGACGTAAACTTACCAGTCAACCTCAGTGATTCCAAGTTAAGTCTGCGCGATCAAGCGCCACAGATTTGATACGAAATTCTTAAAATTGTTCATTAACTCTTAAAATATGCATTCCAACAATATAATCAAAGGCAAAGTTTATAGACATTTAAAGAGATAGAGATTGTCTTGTTAATATAATTACTTTTTTGTGAGAAAAACTATTCTACACCTTTATGTGACGATTGCAAATGACCCTTTCAATTGTTTTCAACATAAAATGCGTTATTGGAGCATATTTATAAATACTCATTGTAGTTTTATCGACTTTTCTTAGGTCAAATAAATTAATTTTTGTAGGACATAGAATTTACGTATGAGGGGACTGTTTTGTAGCGCACGTGCTGCTACGAGCTACGAATAGTTAGCGTTTTTACTCTTGGCTTCCTTTACAAACACTATTATTTCGGACATTTTAGAACTAAAATTTAGCCTGCAACTAAGAGTTTATACTATACATACAAGCGTTTAGAGATCAATATTTTCCTCTTTGTAATATTAGATAGAGAAATGGTTATTTATGAACATTAAAATGTTAAATAATTGTATTGCACTCATTATTCTTTTCCTATTATTCAAGGCAAGGCCCAAGTAACACGTCTCTCTTCTTTATCTTGCTTTAATTACATATAAGACGCGAGTTGATGGTGATTCGACCCGCTTCAATACTTTTAACTATTGAAATTATATGTATTTTCACGCATTTCTATAAGATACGATTTCTTTCAACCAAGATAAAATTTTATTTTCAATTCGTTCGCTCTGACATTTCTTGCGCTCACCAGACTCCAGTATAAATCACTTAATTCTGCTTTAAAATCTGAAGTAAGTTTCTTTAATAGTATTTTTATTAAACATACCATACATCAAGCCTGCTATAATGTAAACAGTGCAACGTGCATTCAGAAAAAATATAAAAGTGTTACATACTCGTACGCGATATGGCACCGGAAACGAGATTTATAACGGAAAAAAGAAACCTGCCATGACAGGAAAACAGAAGCGAAACTGTGAGCATTTTTCAATCCAAACGAAGCCAGAAAAATGATAATCGAAACATATTACATTGTTCCCCTTGCAAACACAAAAATATGGAACAAAGCAACCGCTCGGACCAGTGAGCCGGTTGAAGAGTGCACAAAAGATACAACACTTAATTACGTGGCTTCACAGTGATTCTATTAATATTTGAAAACCCCATTTTAGGGGTTTGGTATTGACTCAATGTACAAATTTACTATATATCTATCTATATATATAAAAGAGAAAGTGTGTGGATATGTTCCGTATAGGCTCCGAAACAGCTGGACCGATTTCAATGAAACTTTCAGGGAATGTCCGGATTGACCTGGCGAGTAATCCTGTAAAGTTTGGTGACGATCGGAGCACTCCTAATTTTGAACTGTCATACTGTCAAATACAGCTTTTATTAACTATGATGATATTCTATTGTTGGGTGTACATGGGTGTAGATAATGATCTTCACCCGCTCGAGAAGAGAATAGAAGAGAATGAATACGGAGAGAAATAAATGATTTAATATATTATGAGACTTAAATTAAAGATTTAATTATGTAAGTTTATTGTTTAAATAAAATAAACTAAAATCTAGCCCGGTGAAGCGGGCTGGGTACGCTAGTACATAATATAAAGCAAGATTATTTTAGTATAAATAAGGCAATTCTAGGTTGATTTGTCATGCAGAGCAAAGGCTTCCTCTCTTCTAGAACAAAAGAATATTAGCCCCATGGGGGTGTATACAGCCAACTTCCGAACTCCAGTCTTGACCTGAGAATTCTTTAGCCCAGGCGCAGCGGCATATCTTTAGGTTATCAATTCTAATATAACTGAACCTTCTATAAGTATGAGTTGTAAAGTAAACAATATTATTTAAGAAATAGAATTCCCATCATCTGTCAGTGTAAATGACAAAGCCTGCTTTGAAATGGACCGTTTAGATGCGTTTTTCATGTTCACGTTGCAATGTCATTTTGCGATATGATAGATATATTTTAGTGGTGGAAATATTTACAAACGAGAAGGGCCGTTAAAATCATTTGAAAGCTTCCAGACACTGTGTTTCAAAATACTTGAATAGTCACTTTGTATGAATGATGAATTGAGAATACCAATAAATATCTATTTTTTGTAACATATGTACTATTTATTTATGAAAATCATAGTGCTATATAAAATTTTGTGATTTTTATTCAAACATAAAAAAACTGCAATTTTATTAATTATGAAAAAAATCTGTACTCAATTACACTATTAGGTACCCTAGGAACTACTGGCGTATTTGTTTAAGTTTATGGATATCGTACACACAGCTTTCTCTACAGGCCGTGAGAAAACCTTACATATTAAACGTATGTCGTTTATAATTACAACTACTTATGTCAGTTTAATCATAGTGATCAATATTGTAACCGTGTATAGTTTATGAGCTATTTCATAAATACATTATTCCAATCGATTTTGGCATATTCAACTAAGTATAGCATCCATGTTAATCAACGAATAAATTATGCAACGATTCAACAAATAGGAATTGATGTTAAGTATGTTCCATACGCTTACATGCAACTTTAATTCCTGTGGGACGTGTACCGTGTAAAAGCCTATGAAAATTAATTTTGAAGCAGTGAACACAAGCGGCTCAATGATTTACGTTGCACTGTTACAGGAAATACAATTTTGAATATAAATTAATTTCATACGCTATTTCTAAGCCAGGTGCGCTAACGTGATAACAAGATGATTAAAAGGGCCCATGTAAAGGCTTACAGCTTTGAGCTCAGGCTCAACCGATTAAATTTATAATCGAAATATTTAGCATGCATATAGAAAAATTTTCTGGCGAGTTATAAAAATCAGATGAATGTGTAGTGAATAGCGTACATAAATGTACAAACGAGGTTATTTTATCGGTCATTTTGTCTGCTTAATATATTTAAGCGTCAAAAATGTACGTGCCATTTAAGTCTACACTATTATGCAGTAAAATTTTTCAGCACACATTCCACAAAGTTACATCATAAAATGTAAAATCGAATCGTCACAATATAAATTTTCTAGAAGCACTAACACACGTTGTTTTTTACTGAATAATAAATGCTAAGTCCCACCAGTTTACGAGGTAACTATTTTAAAAAACCGCTCAGTTCGGAGCGCGTGATAAATTTATTCGTGTGACTTTCAACTTACAAAAACGTAGAACGCTAAAGGAGTTTGTAGCTCCATGACTCCGGGCACCAGGTGTTAGAGCCCACCCCCCATTTCTCAAAGTGAATCCACGTTGCGGCCCGTATTTTATAATGACACCGGAGTTTGCTCAAACAACGTATGCTTGTTGCCCACTCAAGGATTATGTGTAGGGTTGCGCCTTTAAGGATGTTTCTTTTATCAAAATGAGATATTCAATTTCGATATAGACTGTTTTTTTTTGTGATTCAGTAATCAGTCTTATTTACATAGAGTTATTATTCTCTTTACTTTTGATGTATTTTTTTTTGTTTTGTCTAATGAATCCAAACCGAAAACACATAATAGGAATTTAATAAAAACGTGTCTGAGTTCGTTTTTACTTTTTTTTTATAAATAAAATGGCATGCTTAAACCATTTAATATTTTTGTTTTGACACTACAAAATAGAGGATAGTCCTTGCACGTTAAGACGTGTCAAAATTTTCATCACAAAATGCATTTCGTGCTCAGTTAAGATTTAACTCTTAAACTCTTAAATTTTCAACCATTATATTTAACAGCACTTCCTTAGCACAGCTGCTTGTAGGATCAGCAGTATAATCCTGAGAGTAGCTGGGTCAATTAAATTGCTCCTCTGACTGGTAACCGGTCATTTAGTTTCCTCAAATACGAACGTATAGTATTATATACTCTATAATGTATGTGTGTGGTTGGCTTCAGAAGCAGAAAAACAACTGTTGGCAATTCTTTTTAACTGGTGATTTATGGTTAGTGGAAATAAAGCAACTCAGTACGTTTAGTCAAGATTATGCATAATCTGTGGTCGATGTAAGTTATAGTGGGAAGTGTCAAGTCATTATGGAAGAAGAAAAATAAGAAAGTTAATTCAAAGTTAAAATATGCAGTTGTCAATTACACCGGCAATACATACCTAAGTCTTTTGTCGGAACGCGGACGAGAAATATGAGCTACCATCTGCCAGCCACACACATGTCAAATAGTTTAACCAGCTAACGAACTGCATAGCTCAGCTACCTTGGGCATATATCTCACACAGTTACCTCACATATCTCATTGACTCCGTTAGGCACTTTTACTGGGTAAAACAACATAGTTTTACGAATTAGTTTGGTATCCCTGCTAGGCACACTCTTCAGTAAAGTTGGCGATAATGTGCCAATTTTATGTAAAGTCGGTATATCTTAGCGCCTAAACTGCTAACTTTGATGATAAATTATATACGGCTAGGTGGAGAGGGAGTAACAATTCTATAAGGTATTACAGTTTTTATAATAATAAAAATCTTTTGCTTCAATTTTCTTCCTGATGTCAATACTTCAGAAAAATAACTGTACAAAGTTGTCTTAAAAAATTCGCAGTGACAACCAAAACATGAACTGTGTTACATTAAAATATTAGCAACATATTAAATCAATGTATTAAAAAGTCAAATGGTCACGGATTACTATAACAAGCGCCCAAAGGTTTCGATAATATTTTAACAGTACTTCACATTACATTCGATTTCGATTTCATTACAATACTTTGGGGCTATAGTCATTTGTGTTTGAGATTACTCATACAAACTTTACAAAACCAAAAAAAAAAACTAAAATGCTTTGAGCTTATAATAATTTGTATAAATCGAGTGTTAGTAATACATTTACTGGGTGGTGTCCTACTAACCGCTTTCCAAGGAGAGAGAATATTATAGAAAAATAGTGTAAAATTGTATGGACACATGTGGAACGCAACCTGACACTTATGTTATTGCTGGCCGGGAATGCATACGGCGTCACTATATCCGACTGCGACCGCGAATGTGCTCTGGTTATGGCAATACAAAGAGTATGATTCTTTCATTTGGACACCGCCATTTTAACACAGTTTTTAAACGTTTGTCACTATTTTCGCTATAATAGCTTCCGCAGCAGCAGGTACATTTTTTAGGACTTTAAAATGAACTATCCCCATACATTATCTCCCTTCCTATAGTCCAAATTACGGGCAAACCCTCCCTTTAGTACGGCGATGGACTGGTATAGGCTATTGATAGTTTGACATTTGACATTGACATTTACATTGACATCATCTTAGCCTAACTCTATCGTTTTATGCAGCGCAAGCCAAGATAGCTCTCAGCTATTTACTAGATTTATACGTTATTCTTATGTGTAAGCTAACGCTTACCGTAAAGTTTTCATTAAAATCCGTTCAGTAATACTGAGTTTCTTGCCGGCTCTTCTCAGTGGAATCTGCCTTCCGAACCGGTGGTAGAGTCACTACGAACAGACTGACTGGACGTTTCAAAAGTGCTTATTAATTAGGCCTACTTGAAATAAAAGATTTTGAATTTGAATTTAATGTTTTCGTGAAAGAGTACGAAATATCTATACATTCTCAGAAACTGTCACATTCAAATTCTAAGTAAAATCTACGTAAAACATTAGTAGGATTTACAGTATTATTGTCTAAGTTAAGTTCATCTTGACCCTGAAACCGTAAAACAACGAGGCTCGCTACAGCAGTGGCGTTACTCGGGTAATTAGTGTACCACTACAGAGCTTGTTTTTACCGGATCCTAATTAATGCATTTTCCTGAAGAACACCTGGGCCCGGTGGTGCTTAATTTTTAATTACGCTGTGGAGTGCGACATAAACATATGCGGTTACTCGGCTGCTGTTGTACTTTTATTTTGAATTGTAACCGATATTTTTATTTATTTATAGCCTTTTCAACAATCTTATCTTACTGATTATTTACCTATGGAGACACCGGTTACGCTTGATTGTCTTGCTTTAGCATAGGCCTCCCCCAGGTTCTTCCATGCTTCGCGATCGGGTTTTCCTTGTCCACAGAGGCCCTGCTGTCGCTCTTAAGTCATTTTCTCACCTTCGAAATGGTCTTCCCCTTCTTCTCTTACCGTCTTTAGGATACCACTCTGCTATATCTTTAGCCCAATGATATGCTGAAAAAATAATTTTAAATTAAAGATAAATTAAAGTACTTTATTGATCCCAATAGACCTAGATAAATCACTTCTTTGAAGTCACTGTTTCAACGGATACTAAAAAAATAAGAGGTCATATGTTCTATGTATGTATTTTTTTGCTGGTTTGCCGTATTGCAACAACTGTGAACCTATAAGGAAATTATTTCATGGTTTGAAAGGTCTCTTGAAGTGGTCTCTTGATCTCCAATTTGATGTCTGATGAGGGTATCCCATAAAAGTCGAGAGAAATCCTCTAGACACCCGAGCTTTGCCACTATTTATATACTACCAAGAGTCTAAAGCATAGCACACTGCGACATCGCAAGTTGGCAACATAGATACCTACGTCATCTATAATCATTTATAAGTAATCTAGACTATTTTGCGAAACGAACAGCGTAGAAGTATTATTTAGTTTACATTTTTAGACTACATTCGATGAAAAAGCGTTCAACCGTTCAGCCTGCCAGCCGGTCGTCTGTATAAAAAATAAATTGTTTAACAGTAGCAGTTGAATAAATGAATGAATGAATAGACTTTTATTGTACAATAGAAAAAACTAACAGAAATAAAAATACCATAGAGCAGGTTAGATAAAGACATTAGGGTTAATTTTTTTTGTTACGTCAAGTAAACTACCTTGCTACAACTTGCACATTAGAAGTTTTCGTTTAGCATGTCACAAAAATCTTTGCGTTACTGTTGACCTACTTACGTGCTTGCTATCAAAAGCACTTTTTTTACTAATTGGATTATTATGTTCCTGGTAAAAATTACTGATTAGATTAGGGTATAAATTCCTTAAAAATTATAGGCTCACTGAAATACTCTATTATACGACTTACCATGGATATATTTTATCTTGTTTAATTCTCAACTTGCAGTTTTATATTTCACTTGATAGTGGATTAAAGTAATGCACGGCGTATATCATTTACAAAATTTGCTTGCCATTTCTATTGGATTCAAAACGTGTTTGTAATTTTTCGATTAATCCCAAATAATTGTAAAAAACGCCTGACTTTTAGGTTAAATATCTCATGACGTTTAAAAAGAAATATTCCTGATGATAAAACTTTAGAACGCCTTAATACATCAACTTGGAAAGCCGTACTAGTACATCGAAGTAATAGCTTGTATGCCCCTCTCTTTCACTCGACGTGCAAAATATTCAAGCTAGTAGAGGAAGGGATATTATAAACTATTTTATGGAAACTTTTCTAGCAGCACTCCGGGGACGCACTCATGTGAATTATCTTATGTTTTATGCGTATAATTTTATGTTTAAACAAGTCTTTGTCGTTTTAATCTCGAAAAGCGGTGAAAGAAGCAAAGTATTGTTGCGATTCGGTCAGAGCATTCATAAATATTAGATTGAGGTACGTATTTGTGTATACGTATGCGCTAAATATACGTCGATTTAACACTTTTCTCTAAACAACTGCCAAGTCACACGACACAGTTTGAAATTAAAATTAATTAGTTCGAATCAGCGTACGCTATTTATTTTCAATTTACTTTGAATAGTTTCATTCTTGCCAAAGTTCTAACAGAACTTGTCGGTTATAATAATAATTAATTTTAAGAACTCTCTAGCGCAGTGATGAGCGCTGTGGTCTTTTAAATGGGAGGTCCCGGTTTGGATCCCTGGGGACTCATCAAGGCTTCCGGGGCTAGAATCATCAGCCTTTCAGTGTCCTACTGAGCACAAGCTTCGCATCTCAGGGATTATAAGGCTCACAAATAATGTAATTTTCTATTATAGAATGTTCATTATCGGTGTAGTAGATTATTCCCTATGACCTAAGAAACCCGTTTTCACTAAACCTAGGCATCGCCTAAACTGAATGTCAAAGGATTTAGGCGAAGTCTATAGAAAAAAACACGTTTCACCAACTCGTAGATGATAAGTATTGATAAACGATTGTTGTATGCCTAGGCATCGCCTTAGATAAGGCGTTAATTATTTAGGCATTTGCTTGTTCGTTATTAGTGAAACCGGCCATATGACTTTTTATAATATTACTATAGATTTAAAAGCTTTAATATCAAATAAAAAAAATTACTGTAATTCTTTACCAACGTATTATATCAGCATTGTTACATTTACATTCATCAGTAAGAGAGTGCCACCAACTTCCGCTTCTGCACTCTAAATTAAATACTTTTGTAATTATAGTTGGGCGCATAACAATGTAAATGCGAGTACACTAAATTACACTGCGAATGTTCACTTTAATCATTAGGATGTTCACCTTCGCTCCTTATTTAAATCGCTTTTCGTCAAGCTAAGCTACTTAAAACTTTACTTTGGTTATAACTGACTGACCTACCCGGGGTTCAACGAATGGCAACACAAAATAAAATACGTTAATTTACTCGAAAAACTTAGATAATACTAAATTAATTCATTATCATCATAGGTTTAAGTCTAAGAGTTATCGTGCAAAGGTTTGAGCTAAGTCCGTCAACACATGATATTACTACAAAAGCGAGATGAATCTTAACAAATCTATGACTTCAATCTCTAATAATTCTCTCTCTCTCATATTAATCCATTACCGGCCCACTATGAGGAGGAGGATCTCCTCCCGCAATGAGAAAGGTTTAGGCCGGAGTCCACGTTGGTCCAGGTGGATTAGTGGACTCAACACGCCTTTAAGAACTTAATGGAGAAATCTCTTGCATTATGCAGGTTTCCTCACGACGCTTTCCTTCACCGTTGAAGCAAGTGATATTTTAATTGTTTTAAGCGCACATAACAGAAAAGTCATAAATGTGTGCTGGAATTCAAACTCGGTCCCTTGAAAGTAAAAACTAAGTCTAGACCTATATAGGCTATTACCTCTTCCAAAAGAAGTACGAAAAGAAGTTGAAAGAGTATTTGCCATAAAATGCACCCATTTTTCTTTGATGATTTATGAAACCTTTTGAAAAAAATCTTCTTAAAAAGATCTTTAAAGTAAAGAACAATAAAAATAAATAGCTGTAAATAGGTTAGCTAATGTCAACGTAAACCGTCTTTGAGAGACAATCTATCTACAAAGAGAAAAACCTCAGTAAATTCTGCTCTGTATTTTTTAAGATTAGCCATTTCAAACAGTCAGACAGTGGATGGACTTAAATGTTAAATATACTTCTATATTGCAGTGCAGTGATAATTATACCACATGATGCATGCATGTGAATTACTAATAAGTTTAATGTTAAGCAACACTAATGTAATTAGTAGTATTGGTATATAAACTGAACTATACAATCAATTTAGAACTAATCCGCATTTCATGGTCATTATAATCCATCCACTGAAATAATGCGTTCCTGACTTCTGTCAGTTATTCATATAAAATAATAATGAACATTTTACATAACCTTGTATAAAAGAATTTTTTAAAGTACACTAATTTAAAAATTCCGCTTTCTGTAACATTGAATTTTTTGCACCATTATTATAATGATAGAAATAATTATTAATGAATAAAAATAGTTTTTCGTACGTCAACGTCACTTAAAAGTTACTTCGTCCACTAAATTAGGATCCGCCATGACAGTGAAAATGAAAAAAAAGTATAGCTAATATAATTGAAAAAGGTCCTATGGTTTTAATCTTTTGGCCATAAACCTCTGCGCTCTATACAAATAAATCCGCTTTGCTCTTTGAATGGCAGCGTCAGCTAATAGGAAAATTCGCAGCGTTTTATTACAGTTTACGGCGTAGCTTGACCTGGTTAAGCCACGTATTATTGGTATAAATTGTGACACTCACTCCCAGCATAAAGTTTGCGCTAAGTTGAAAGGAAAATAGGTCGTCATAGAATAAAAAAAAACGTTCGATGTAGTTTTTTTATAAACGTGTAACTTTGTTAAACGCCTACCTCAAGCTTTAAAGTGGGTTTATGTTACATCGTGCAGGGCTGGAATCGGGAGATCTTTATAGATGTCAGACGTATTTTGTATGAAAGAATTATTGGTGAAGTAATATTAAGTGCCCATACTCGTTAGGTATTTACTATCATCCAATAGCTCTGCTCATGCGCTACTAAACTAATCGTACACATCACAAGAATTTAATGTTAGTAGCTATGTCCACACATAAAACACGGGCGCTATTATTTTTCTTCGCTTCGAGCATTTTGCACCTTAAGCTGTATGATCGTCTAAACGAGTTGCTTAAGTGGCAGTTTTTAACAAGAAAACTGGTGATAAAGGCTTCTCACAGTTAGAATATTCACATTTTAGGCACGTGGCACGGCACAGCCTGTGGAAAGCTGTTCTTAAACAATTTTACACCGTAAATCCACGTTTAAAGTTTGCCAACCGCCCAGGCGCAGTGATGAGCGCTGTAAACCAATTTAATTTTTTTAATTTCTGATCATTCTCTGGTGTGGTCTGGTGGGTGGCTTTGGCCACAACAACCTGCAGCCAAGCGTTCCGGTACGATGCCGCGTAGAAATCGGTTAAGAGTGACCTCTTAGGGGTTAGGCAGTTCTCCCTAACAGGTTAACCCGGTATCACATTGGACTGCACCATTACTAACCACCGAGTGAGAATGCTGTCACGAGCTAAATTTATAAATAAATGCCCTTTTAACCTTGGCACCATAAAATCACTAAATCCCTGAGATCAGCTAGCCGAGGTCCATTGGTTTTTGGCAGAGTTCCGATCCTTCATCAAAAACCCTCCTGGCGTCCAAACTAATTAGGCTTTTAGTATATAGGCATAACATAGGATTAGTTAGTATAACATATAACAAATAATGGTTCACACTGTCACTATGGGCTCTTATTCCCTCTCTCCTTTGATTTGTTACTGATGAATTTAATGGGTGTACGGTTAAATACGAATTCCGTTGCACCCACCGGTTGGTGAAGCCGGGTGCACGGGTAATCCTGCAATCATTATTATATTTATTATTAAAACTTGACGAAGAGATAGCGAACTATTTGATTACATTATCTAGAAAATATTGTGCAACAGTGTGCATTTCGTTTATAATTTTCAATTTGAAACAGGTGTTCTGATAATTGAATACAAAACAGAATAACTACATATACATTTTAATGCATTATTTCACCGCTTAAATATCTTTCTGCGGACACTCCATTACATGTAACATACGGCGCGTACCGCAATACTACCTACCGTAAGTACCCCCGAGTGGCACGTGAATATGTCACATGTCCCAAAACACCCCCACCTCCCCTCCAGGAGTAGGGGTGTGACAATGTTGAATTAAATAATGAATTGTTGTAACGGTCGTTTCATCTCCTCCTAAATTTATACATTTTACATAAAATGTTAAACATATCAAAGATAATTTTAAAGAAAGAGAGCGTTTCGCCTCTTCTACAGATCTAAATATAACTAATAGATAATAAATAGCACCTAACGGACTAATATTAATATAATCGCCAGTTAATAAATTATACAGCTAATTTGTAGTTAGTTAGTCCTAGACTTCAATTTCACCTGGAGGTAAACGGTGATGCAGTCTGAAGGATGGTAGCGGCCTAATCTGTAAGGGGTATGGCAGATACAATAAACCTATACTCCTCGGCTTCTACGCGGCATCGTACTGGAACTTCAAATTGTTTGGCGGCTCGTCTTTGATGGCAGGATGGCAACTATGTATATAGCCAGACTAGGGAAAATTCAGAAATTAAAAAAAAAAACTTTTGGATCGAACATCCCTGTAAGACCACAGCACAAGGAGGTTTATGCCAGTTAAAATTCCAGCATAATTCACTCAGCGTATTACATTTATACGAAACTAGCTGTACCCTGCCACGCTTCGCTGTGGCACATTGTGATTGAATGATTGAGAAAAATAGATAAAAACAATACTTGATGCGTATTATATACCATGCTAAAATTTCAGCTTGATCGTTGCAGAACTTTTTGAGTTTTTGAAGCGTACATAACTAACATAACATTTATATATATATATATATATATATATAGATATAAGAAAATATCAGTGACACATTTTTCAGGAAAACGGTGTAATGGTGTAACTCGATGTAATTAAAGGGAAAATACTATATAGTTAAAAGTTAAAAATATATTTCACGGACCTCGTAAAATATATTTTATGATTATGGTTGTATTAAATAGGTTTTAAATGAATAAATATACCGCGACAGTACACACATCGCCATCTAGCCCAAAAGTAAGCGTAGCTGGTGTAATGGATACTAAGACGATAAATATTTTTATGAATAATATTTATACATAAATACTTATACATATAAACACCCAGACACTAAAAAACATTTATGTTCATCACACAAACATTTTCCGATTGTGGAAATCGAAGCCACAGCGTTGGACTCAGAAAGCAGGGTCGCTGCCCACTGCCCACATGTATTAAATATTCTTTACCCTAATTCGTAAAGTACGGATTGAAAAATTCTTTAATATTTGCACACAGAATTTGAATTTTCAAATATAAACCATGAAATGAGAAGCAAAACTACCACGACAATCGTGAGTGAACTCACTAACGAGCTATTATCGACCAACGACCAATATAACCCGAACCTTATAACCTAATGTATATTAAATGAACAGCAAACCCCATTATGATACCTCAAACTCGACCGCAGAAACTTTTGTGCCTCGAAATTCTTGATACAACCTGAAGGGAACAACAAATTCTTACTTATTACATACTTAAAAACTTGAAAGCCAAGCTTACAGTTTACAGTTATTTTCGGAGAATATTACCAGTAGAAATATTATTCATAATTTTTTCATTTTATTTACATCCATAACGACGATAAAGATAAATTTTTATTCAGGCGATTATGAATTAATATTCAGGCGAGCGACCTCGCGACGAATCATAGGGATTAACATCAGTAAGTAGGTATAATGACCAGCCACATTATTAAATCGTTCAATTAAAATACGCAATTAATGACTAAGTAGTCAGATTTCAGCTGCCCGTTACTCATAAATTATTTAAAATATGAATAATATTTTCAATTATAGAAGTGTTTCAACATTCATTTTACACGTTACAAAGTTGAAGTACCATATGTAAAAATCTAATTGTAATGTCTAATGGGTATACAGTTTCCTCGTAGTCTTAATAAAAATGAATACAATTTTGCACGTCTTAATACCAAAGAGTGATTATTTAATGGACGGTATACCTGAGCGAAGGATTCGACTTGAGATAAAACCGCAAATTTAATATTATCTACATTGTACCTACGCATTCACCGCCTCGTTGCTAGCGAAACATAAAGACATGGGGAGATGTAAAGGGAAAGGCGGGGTTTTATAATATTAATGGTATTGCCCAAGGTATGCTTGGATTTTACTCATTAGGGATATTATGCGGTTGTTTGCAAAATGATAAATGGGTAAGGACGGTATTAGTTGAGAGACTTCCAAACGTGCCGGTGTTTTGGTAATGCTTTACTATAGGGTTGTTGGAGCTCGAAACAAGGATGTAAAATAATCATATATTTACCGATTCTCAACAACAAAGATCTTTAATGTAGTAAAGATCTATAACATTATACAAATAAGTATTATTTGTCTTTGCTGACGTATAGGATAAAATACAACTGAAAATTCCGCATCTTCCATAAAATATATCCAACTATATAACATAACTTTAACTCATACATAATCCTTATTCAACACATCATAATATTATCGATGGTGTACGCTATGATCCTTAAACTGGTTCAGTTTGTGCTAGTGACACTTTATACTCTACTTAATAATCAATAAAGAGCTCGAACTAACGGAAGTTAAATTTCAATTTATTGTTAAGGTAAGAAAAATGATCAAAAGGCTAAGAACATCTAGATGTGCTAAGAAATCGTGAATTTTTGGAAAAAACATTTTGTTATCAATCTACGAACTATTTTGCTGGTGTCCAGAATAACAATTATTGTACAGCCATAAATTAAATAACTGTAATATTATTGTCAATTACCGCACCTTCGATATTTACGGCATTGGAGCAACTTATCGGCATCAGATGGCAATAATTCATCTAAGGGCGTGAGTTACATGTTCTTAGTAGGGGGGATAGCAATTAAGCTGCGTACGGGCTATTTATGTCCGAACAAAATTTTACCACTAAATAATGGTTGCCATAAATACGGTCAATATACAGTAGCTTTTTAAGCTTTACATTAATTGACTAATGGATTGTAATGGAGCCCGGAAGCTCGTTGCGTCAAACAACCCGATTAAACCTAGAGTACGAGGTACGTACCTACCTGTACGCATTGAAACAAACGCAAGCTTTCCGAGCAACATATTTGAAAAATATAACTGCTTTTAGGACTGTTTTTTTTTTGAGCATTCACAGATCATAACACAGTTGTAACAACCCCCTCCTTTTTCAACAAACCATGACTATAATGTACACTGACAATAGCGTAAAGTTTTAGAATACAAATACAACATTGTTGGACTAGTGTTATATGATGGAAAAAATCTAATTTACGCTAATCAAGTATAACTTCTTACGTATATCATAAATAAATTCAGGATTCTCTCGATTTTTTACTAATGAATACTTTTTTGTTCTCAGACATATCCCCACGAACGGTCCTTCCAACGCGAGCGCCCTGCTCCAGAACTCTTCACCTCTATCAAATTACCAGAAGCCGAGCCCCCAAACGGGGTGGCGCCCCTGCTGGATTTCCCGCGGGGGCGCATGCGACCGGTTACTTTCCTAGGCGAGGGACCACATGGCACAGTAAGTACCTGTTACTTCTGACTTGTATATTCATTAAACTAGCAGGTGAGGTGGTTCCACATGCTCCAACTAGGTTCTGATGGGCACGCCTGAGGAGTAAGGACCAACTTAGCCTCCAATCCAACCGTTAGGACTATATAAGGACGAGTATAACCTTGAGCTCCTTGACACACGCACACGCGCACGCCTGCACGCACACGCACACACACACACACAGACACACATGTGTTACATATATTCATGAGCATAATATAAGTAAAAAAAAAACTTGATCATTGAGGCTTTATTAATTTAAAACAAAATAACCTTGTTTAGATTCCATAAAGTTCTTAAAATAACAATGACGGATCTACAGCCGGATTAGACTTTTCTTTCTCAGAGCCTTTAGATTCATTCCTCTGTGTTCTGGTTAGAGCTGTCTGCAGACTCACCAATGGCTATCTTTGCAGGCGGGTTTAAAATTTTTGATACTTTTGCCACTATGGAACTCGGCCCATTTGGCTTTTGTAAAATTGCGTAACAAGGTTTTTCCTATTGCCGGTCCTTAGAAACGCTATTAGTAAACACGTCCTCACGTACATTTTGCTTGTCTTCTTTTGAACTTGGTCCCTCAAATTCATGGTCTGAATAAAAAATTATAATCGAATATAGTTATAAACCACCTGATAATGATATCACCGAATGTTTTAATTTCACACGGAAATTGAAACTTTAATGAATAAAATATGGGTCGAGGGCGAGTCAAGACCTCAACTTTCTCACTGTAGATTCTTTTTTATCTTCTAAAGAGTTAGCGGAGCTACATTTATGATTACTATAGTATCAATGTTACGTTAGCCACTACTAATGGAACGATAAATGTCATGTTAAACTAGTGACTTATCAATATCACTCAAACTTCATAATTTCAGATTTATTAATTATATCCCAAAGGGTACAAGTCTCTCTTAAAGAGATTTGCGGGCTTGAATAAAGTTAGTTAACGATTATTATCAGAGGGTTCGTCTCGTCTCTCTTCCCACAATGAGAAGTCGCAGTCCACCACGCTGGCCCAGTGTGGATTAGTGGCTGATTTTTCGTTAGTTTACTGGACTACCGCCTGAACCCTTTTCATTGTGGGAGGAGACACGTGCCCTTTAGTAGGCCGGAAATGGGTTGATATGATGATGATGATGATTTACGCGAACAAGACGAAAGGCAGAAGCGAGAGTCGTACAAAAATACCTACAGATTAAAGATGCTAAAAAATAGTGTATTGTTTCGAGGTATCGCAAATAAACCCAACATTATATAAAACCAGTTATATAAGTTTGTGTTAAGTATTTATGATTACCGTCGGCCAAGTATTCTTGCAAATTTTCAAATGATAATTTCTGCTTAAGGTTCTTGAAGAAATCATCCATTCTGCTACTGCTAGTTTTTGACAAAGTTTTGATTGGACTCAAGCGGCTTCTAAATTTGTGATTGTTAACATGCTTTTTACTTATTTCGGAAGAGTCGGATTCTAGTGTTCATCTCGGCGTTTATTTTTTTGCCACCAACTTTCTTCTTCTTTTGATTTATAGTTGCCACCAACTTTATCTGAATAATATGCATCGAACATCTTTTATTGTCACTGTCACTGTTCTTTACTTTTTAATCTGATTTAAATGGGTTTTAAACAATGACCTCTATAGCACATAATAGAGGTCAGTGGTTTTAATTAGAATTAAAAAATGCTTCGTAATTCCTTATACAACATTGCAGGAACACTGCCAAACCCCGTAACCTAATGTACTTATCTAAATATAGCTTTAAGCTTAAGTATAATCACATCAAGTTATGAGTAGCGCATCAAAAGAATAACAAACAAGGCACTTCAGAAAGGTCGACCGTTGTTACAAATTCACAATGTTTGTCCTTTTATAATGAAAATACAACAATAACACGTGCTTTTCTTTGTATATTCGCCCTTAAGCGGCATAAGCGAGAGAGCGCCTTCTATGCAAGGTTCTTAGAAAATAAAACAAGATGACGTGATCTTATTAACTGTACACGCAGATTTATTTTTACAACAACAAGGTTTGTGCTGTAGGCGAACCAATTAATTATATTATAATTACGAATGCCTGAACTTTAGTCTTGCGTTAATACTATACGATACTTAATCAAATTATTGTAATTATTTTATTAAGTATCTTATAAAAGAAAGGGATTTAGAAGTTCGCGGGCTTTAGCACTTATTATTAGGTATAAGCACCTACTTTCCGTGGCACTGGGCCCACCCCTTTTCCATCACCAGTTTCTTAATACTGGTTGATCGTGCTAAGCACTTGACCAACGGCAACGAAGCAGTGTTATTTGAAATCGCATTTCTGTGGTAACTGCAATTGTATTGGATATCACACAAGTGTTTTAATAAAAATCTTATACATACAGGCCTTGGAAAATATTGAATTAAACCACACTATTGTTGTTGAACAAAGCTGTCACTGAGTTATGTTCATATCCTTTAAACGTGCCCTTGCGTTGGCGATAACGATGCAGCGTGGCATCAAGTATGCCAATTTGCTACATTGTTACACACAAGTAATTTATTATTTTAACGTTTTTGTGTTGCCTACTTGTTATACTATAACTAAGATTTATTGCATTATACCACAAGCGCTGACAGCCTAGTCTAGCTTAATCACTTTCGGTGGAACCGAGTTCGATTACCGGTACGCACCTCTAAATTTTCGAGGCTAAGTACGTTTTCTGCAATTATAGAACCAATGACAGTAACTGGGATTGATTGTTCTCCGAGGAACGAATTGCACATTTCCCTAACTGTGGCTGGTACGAGATTTCTTTACAGAAAATCTTACCATTTTACGACCGAAACCGGGAATCGATTCCATTGTACATATTAAAAAAATAAAATCAATTTAGAATTTCATTCTCCTGGTTCTTTAAGGTACAACTTGTATTGTTATTCGAAATTCAAAACATTTTTTTCATACATTTTTAACCACAACGGGGTGTAGTAAGTTTTGCGTGTTTGTGTGTGTGTGTGTGTGTGTGCGTGTGATTCTGTATGTGGCATCATAGTTCCCAAACCGCTGAACCGATTTTGATTATGTTTGTTTGTTTGTTTGAAAGTGGAATAAGTCGGGAGTGTTCTTAAATATGTTTGATGAAAATTGGTTATTTTTCAATATCGATATCAATCGGGGGTTTTTTATAGTATCGGAATCTACCTTTCTCCAATTATTGCTTGATATTTATTGAAACTAACTTTAGTATCTTTAAATTTTAACTTGACGCCTCAAGCTAAATTGCTGAGTTAAACAGCCTTGACACACAGATCGACAAAGTGAGCCTAAAAAGTTTCGATAAAGGTACATCATAAGGTTCGCGGTCCTAAAAATCAATAGGACAAGGTAGGTTGTAGTTATATTTACCTTTCATTATTAAACATAATAACAGCGAAGGGAGAGTATACGTAGGTATAACAGAATTAATTAAATTCAGGAGCACGGCATCAAACTTCTCGCAAACTTTGGGGGACCACGTGCCTATTTGTGACCAATAGATGTGTAAGCCATCGTGTATTATAACCGTGACGTAACAAAGTGAAATTCCGCAGAAATTTTGTTAAATTAAGTTTTAGCAGATTAAATTCCATAGAGTTAATTATTTCGAAGGAGGCTTAAGGTACGGTTTTAAGACACGCGACTGTCGCCATCCGTTGTTCGTACAATACTAAAAAATATATTTTTAACGATAATAAGAATAATAGTATAAATGCGTATGCATCTATTTATTTGTTACTAATGCACACTCAACCATCATCATATCAACCGATAGGCATTCACTGCTGGTCATAGATGTTTGTAGGGAGTTCCAAATTCCACGGTTTTGTGCCGCATGAATCCAGCGACTACCTGCGACACGCTTAATATCGACTTTGGAACTGGGTTGGGGGTCGATCAATTCTGCGCATACCAGTGCGGGGCTGCCATTGCAGCACCTTGGGACCCCCACGTCCATCCTTTCTCCGATGTGCCCCGCCCATTGCCACTTCAGCTGCGTGACTCGCTGAGCTATCTCAGTAACTCTGGTTCTTACTACTATATTACCACGTATATACTATTGCGTCTTGAAGAAGTAGTCCTTCTTAAAAATGGAGTACCGTCCTCTCGAAATTGGAAAAAAACCGCTAAACTTATCCTTAAAAAAAATTCGCATAAAGTAGCTTACATCCTGGAGTTGGTCGGAAAAAGGATACAATTTGTAGTCTGAGCTTAAAAAAAGTTTCCCAAGGCATTTGGAATTATTGATAGAACCAAAGTAGCTGAAGTTGGGCTAAACTAGACAGACAGAAATAAACGAAGCTTCGTTTTTACCCATTACATTTTACCTATGCCAATGCCTGAACCAAATAAAATGTGTTAACGGGTGTTCCATATTTACTTGCGTGAAGAATAACAATATAATCTTAAAGCATAAATTAAAAAACCTACCTTATTCTAGTACCTAACTCAAATATTCCAGCACTATCTCCTATCACTTCTGATACTTAAGCCAGTATGTATTTCCTTTTTAGTAAGATGATGAAAAAGGTATCTAGGTATCTTTGTCGCAACATTATCTAGTCGCGTCTTAGTCGCGGAACGTACCTTACAGAGCGCGGCGGTGTGTCGCGAGGGGAAAGTTAGCACGTTGCCCACGCTACGAGCGGAGGGGAGCAGAGGGCACGGGGCTACAAAAATGCTCATAAAAATTGATTACTGGCCGTAGCAAGAAAATGCAATCTGCTCACACTTACCGGGCACCCAACCCCACCTCTCCCCGCTCGCTCACCGCTCTTAATGGACGAACGTTTATTTTATACTTTTACCATATTATTTACGATGTACCTATCTAATATTTGTTCAGATCACTTGGAAAATTAATTAGAAATCGGCACTATCTACATTAACTACTTATAACTATTCTATTAAATGATTTATAGTTGCGTTTTAATGAAAGATATGTATACAGTATCACGGATTTTTTTATGAAATCAACTAAATAGAAACGTTACTTTATTTATAATATTGTATGATATGACTATGTTACTTGATGGAATAGCTTCCTAATGGTTAAATAATTATCAAGTTTTAAGTTCAGTTATTTTAACGTATAGGTTTTTAATTTATAATTTTTTGTTTATTCTTCAACCAGAAACGGCTGTTCGGATAAGAATGAATGTAAATAAAAACAATTTATTACCAGAATCATATTCCTTATGAGCCATTTTAATATCCCACTTTAAATATATCACTCTAATTAGAATGAGAAATATAAAGCTTGGACCCATGACGCTACTCCAATGTGTTGGTAGGTAGGATATACTATAATGTGTCCGGTATTTAAACTACGCCACATGACACATATCGTTTTCACTAATTACTGTGGAAAATTCATCGGCGTCAACATTGCGTAATTACCGATAGCCAAAAATTTGTAATGTGCCGGATTATTTAATTAAATGCTCTACATTTTGATATTACGTATGAACACGTGTGGCTTTTTAACCAACTAAATTTGTAGCTATAATTCATCGATATTAATGTATAAATTTTATTAATTAGGTGATTTATAAAAGTATAACCCATAATTGGTATAATCCTTTAAATGTCACCTCGTATAAATTAGATTGATAAAGCTAGCTTGATTGATAAAGCCAACTGCTTCCTAACTAGTGCATTTGGTTGCAGCGTTACGTTTAAAGCACCTAACGTGTAGTCAAAAAATGTACATTAAATTTACGAACGGTAGATAAGACAAATTATTTGTCTTATCTACCGTAGGGTATTCTAAAATGCTCTTTAATAATATCTTTATAATGTGCCTTATTTAAAACTTAAGAGACTTTAAGGCCAAAAACGCAGTGAAGTGTTACCTGATGAAAAGTGATAAGCAATGCCCATGGACTGAAAAAGCTACGCGCTGTCTTTAAGAATAATGATATCGTCTCAGCTATCTCGAGAGATGAAGAGGTTTTTTATCCTCCTCTTTTGTCTATGACAGCGGGGACGTATACATAGGGTTAAAGATAAATTCATGACCTTCCTTATGCCGGGCTCTGGACTACGGCTGTGAAGACACTTTGGCAATTTAAAATTTTCTAACTAGGCTCACTGCTTAAGTCGCAGCTTGATGCTTTCCTACGTGCAATGAAGTACGTGCCACTTGTGTTAGAAAACGGGTACAATGCTGCGGAAAAACCCCCAGGGTATGGTTCCTATATGTTAATGAAGTCGTTGAACTAGCTAAGACAGGCACTTTTGTTCCGATGAAAAAAGCTGGAAATCCAAAGCACTAAGGTCATGAATTTATCTTTAACCCTATGTATACGTTCCACGCTGTCATAGACAAAAGAGGAGGATAAGTAAGGTCCTTAAATAGTCGCGTTAAATACAAGCTTTGAGTAGGAACAACCTAACTGCAGACTCTAACGATTTGGTGTTGGTTTACGCCCGAACTTATTAATCTATTTTTTCCTTGTCTTCCCTGTAAATGAGGATAGCACTACTAAATTTAATCTGCCATCTGAAGAGTTCTGATTATATAGACGTCGTCAAGCAAAAAGTCAGAAAAACGGACATAAACATACTATATGAGGTGGTAAATACACCATTAGCATCTGTGCCTGTCTTTTAAGCGTAAAAAAGCAAATCTTGGGTAACGCTTTGTATACCATGAGGACGCTAAATAATTGCCAGCCATGAAAGTGTTGCAGGGGAAAAAATATAGATACACTTAATTTTTTCTTACTTGTCTTATAATAAAAACAATCTTTTCATTACTTTTCAGTGTAAAGTATGTTTGTGATTTGTACTGTTCACTTCATCTTAAATCAGATAAGTTAGCCTAACGTTTCTTAATCGGTGAAATATATTTCTTTAGACGGCTATAGACCTTGTACTACTACGACTTATATATATATATATTTATCATTATAAAGTTGTACTACTGTTTTTTTGTAAAACATTCGCTTGGTCCTCCACATTTCCAATATCATTATGGCTATATTTATCACCTCCTTTTAGGGTAGAGCTGGTAGAAAAAAAAATTTAATCTTCGCCCCTTTAATAGGCTCCAGTACAATTTTATTGCACTTGACCTAATCTAAACATTGTCTGCCTCAATATTCGGGGTGCTTGATTGCCTTCATTTTTTGTACCGGAGCAATAAATTAAAGCGCCCGCGACACAATATTTGCACGACAAAATGTGACGCGATTTAGAATAAAATCGGTTTGATGAATATTATTCCAGTTTTTTAATAACATTATGTCAATCAACATACTTGGACAAAACTTGTTTTGGTTCAGATAATATGTAGGTTTATCTTGTTTATTAACTAACACTGAAACATTTTGGGAGATAACTTAAATTAATCTTACGCACAATGAATAAAAATAATAAATAGTTTCATTTCATCATTAAAGCTTTAAAAAAAACTCGTTATTGTAGGTATATATTTGGACTCCGAAACAACTAATAAATATATAACACGGTATAGCACAAAATTATATATGAGAAACCCCGTAAAAATAATCCCTTTATCTCATTCGGCTAATTATCCCACGTTGATGTTCAGTAAGGTAGTACCGTAGAAGTGTTCCAACACGTTGATGTTCAGTAAGGTAGTATCATAGAAGTGTTCCAACACGTTGATGTTCAGTAAGGTATAAGTGTTTCAATTCAACACCCACTCTAAAGTTTTAAATAAACCTTTAAAACAGTCATCGAATCACACGCAAACCCTCTCGACGCCAGGCGATGTGAGTGGAATCATAACTACCCTTTCCTTTTATCTTGGCACCCTATTCCATATTAAGTTACTCAGGGATAAAAAGACGACGGCCTAAGTAGACCTTTCTGACATTGTAATATTTTATGCATATATTAACTTGGATAAAAGCTCCACTATCTGGAAGAATTATAGTGGACAGGCTAACAATATATTAACTTCGTAATTAGATACATAACCTAAAGGGTTTTTTAGACAATCCTAAAGGGTTTAAGGATAATAGATGATTTGTATGGAAAACAGCAAGCGCACAAAGTAGCACACAACCGCTGGTATGTTATAAATTAGATACATAACCGGCCAATAGGTCGGTTATGTATCTAATTGATATTTATATTAATAAATTTATTTTTAATAAATTTTTATTTATTAATTTTTATTATTAATAAATTTTTTTTCCATACAAATCATCTATTATCCTTAAACCCTTTAGGATTGTCTAAAAAACTCTTATGTTTGTCTATTTGACTTAATTGGTTTTTATACGGGGTAAAGGGGTTTAAAAAACTGACCAACTGCCTAAATATTTATTAAACAGTACGCTTTTATGGGCGTCCTAAATTTATCTCGTAACATTTTGCACACCCAAATCCATCTAGCCTGCAGTATACATAAAAACAAATTTGTTAATCACATTTGTATAAAAAATCCCCTAAATGTCATTAAATGAAAGTAAAATCCGGTTGTATGATCAAGCAGAACAGTGTCATAAGCTAGGACACCTGGATTATAAGAGAGCTTTTTCCCAACATTTTCAAATCCGTTAGAGGCAAAGCCATTTTCCACGCTCGGTAAACTTAGCAACTGGGCCAAAGTAGGCTTTTGTGAAATATACAGGAAATTCTCTACCTTCTACACTATTTACGTGCTTAAGAACTATTTCCTTGCGAACTTCCCTTCGTGCCGCGGAATAAAAATGTAAATTTTTAAATCCTTTCTTTTTAATTTTGAGCGTGCGGCTTAAGAACCTGGACTATTAAATTAAAACAGTTATTTTCACAAGCGTAATAAGTAAAAGAACTCTTTGGTATAGTTTAAACACTATTATATTCTTTGAGGACACTTACAATTTTATTGTCTTTATGAGTCTGATAATAGATTGTAAACGAGAAAAATAACTTACTTTTAGTGAAGTTTTTCATAATCGGTTTCTTTTATTCCACTAACCGTTAGATATACTACTACTTTACTGCAATATTACTTAATTACGTGATGCTGTAGTGTAAGATGATAGAGAGAGATACCTGTTAGAGATATGGATATTAAACCTACACATAAACCGTGTAGAAACTGCTAATCATTGAAACTGATAAGCAGTTGTTTGTGTCTTTGTTGATAAGGTAAGTAAGTAATCACGGCTGAAAAATTCGGAAAATAATAAATTTCCACGTTGCCTCTGCCGGGGATCGAACCCACGCTCATAAATAAAACCTCAATATCACCAATAGATATATACCGGTGTAAAAAATTTATGTATCTTTTGAAAAAACAGTATTATCTTTATTGATAATGTAACAATAAAACTTCTGACTGAACTAACTTTTCTCCTGGTTTGTAAGGTTTCAGTTATTGGGGGACTTTAAGAATAATGAATACTTTGCCAACCTTTAAGTATAGAAAGTTACAACTTGGTCACTATAACTGACTGAATCTGTCGTAAAACGTGGAAGTACGAACGAACAGAAGGAAGAAAGAGAGACTAGGGAGTCATACCATAAAAGTTCAGTTTTTTGAAACCCTAAATAATAAACTTACATGTGATATGCCACTCACCGAGGGAATTGCCATTCACTGCCACTCAATGCCAGTCACAGGGGGTTGATCACGAAAGCTCAGGAAAAACTACAGATTAGTTTGGAATTCTAGGGCGTAGAAATCTGCTATATACGGGGGTGAAATCGGTACGGTTATCAGTGCGGGCATAGGGTTTTCGAACAGGATTCGATAAACTAAAAGATGTCATAAAATGGAAAAATCTTTCTACTTTATGAGTTTTATAAGAATTTTACAGTAGGCAGAGCTTTTGTGCTTGTATGAAGTGCACGCTACTGATGGTTGTAACGATAATAGTGCGACGAATGATGCTAATTAAGTAAGCTTGTTAAAAAGTGAAACTCCGTCTGTACGGTAAAAGCTTGTTTGAGTCAAAGAGAATGAATCCATTAAGCTAAACCACCATGTGTTTTAGCTGCAATATTATGTACCAGAGTTTCTACTATCGGAGGGTACTCCAAACGTGCTAACAAAGCTGTATAGTATCTGTGTCTTTCAAATCCTGGTCATTATAATTAAGATATACAGGGATTTGATAAAATACAATTCCATCTTGGGCGGGAGTTATTCTTTTTATTTATCTACGCATTAATCTACTAGATGTCCTGTGATAAAGTCGAATATTTTAAAACATAAGCTATGATTTAAGAAAATAAACTATAAAAGAGCGAAGGCTTCAGCTGATTTATCACCTTAAAACAATTCAAACACCTTTTCAACATCTACTTCGCTAGACGGTCGACCAAATATTGACAATTTAAAAAGTCAGATTTCTAATTCACTGGAAGGAAGTAACGTTTACGGTGTTATCAGATTTTAATGAAAAGAAAATAGTGTTGTGACAAAAATAATCATATAATGTAATGATAATGAGTACCTGAGTCAGTCATATGATTACTTACAAGAGTAAGTTATTCGTATGATGCGTAACTCAAACACATTTTAAAATTAAATCTATCAATATTTCAATGAGTTATTATTTAATACCTAACTATAATTTATATTAAAGTTTATATAATTATATTTTTAATATCAGGTATGTTCCAATTAGCAAGTGAGATGAATCACTACCGAGATACAATACCTAAATGTGACAACATTATTTTACAAAGTGACATTAGCAACTGTCAGTTTACTCTTGTGAATTTAAAATCCGACTTTATCTCTCGTACCACGTCCACTGTATGGTTGACGGGTTGTTGACAAGTTTGCGACCCCTTGTCTACAAGTGGTGTGTAGCTTTAGGTGGATTTACGACCAATGACCTCGTGGTCCAGGGCGTCGAACCAATATAATAGGGTTGGGCAAATGCTTTAATTACTAAAATAACATAGTTGCATTAAATAAACGTCCCATGAATTTGATTGACAAGCAGAATAACTCAAACCATCTCGGTAACCTGTCTGCATCATCCTCCAGCTTCCCTTCCCAAAAATGTTCAATTACTTCCAAAGTTAAATTTATCTCTTTTAAAACCAAGCACTTCCATATTATGCGGGTCCAAAAATAATTTATCTACGTGATAAAGGTGGTTAAAATTCTTGTGCCACATTTATTACACTAAGCTTGTTTTTGTTTTCAAACCAGCTCCAGATTTGCGAAACGGATGGTATCGAGGAACTGAGCGACGAGGAAATGCCTATCGGCCACCGCCGCCGGCTTGTTGTAGTCAAAACTTTATGGCGCGGCTGCCCTAGCAATATCAAGTAAGTTTAGTTTTTTTAAAAGGCGAGGAAAAACTATTTATCATATCAATGTCCCTGTGATTGGATCGATGTCATAACGAGTTCTTTTACGTATGGCAGCACCAATTTACTAGTTACGGACTGGTATTGAGATGTTTCCAACAATATCCAATTCTTAAGAAAACTAGACAAACGCCGTATGAACAACCCCAATTATATCTCAGAAAGTTGACGCATAACAGCTTAGTCATATGGTTGGTGTTGGTAAAAGTTTAAGGATCAATTTATATTATCTATAGTCACGATTGTATAATTTTGCGTTCGTATTTGTAAATGATATAATACAAGACTGAGCGATTTAATTAAAAAAATCGTATGTGACAGAGCGGCATTTGCCCGCGAAGCTACTTGGGGCGCTGGGCTGAAGCACCCTCAACTAGCACGAGTACTTGGACTGAGCCTTCTAGAACCTCCATGCGCAGCACTGGACCGAGGAGATGCTATTCCTCTTCCGACGATTCTGAAGATGGAACGCAAATTGAAGTAAGTCAAAATTCTTCATAACGCATTTCAAACCTCAGACTCTTATATTCTAGTTTGATTGAAATAGGACTCCATTCTGCCAGAGTGTAGCATAAATTAATTAAGATTGGTTTGTTATTGTGTTAAAAAGGACACTTTTTAACGACAACCTTTTATTCCAGTTATTCGAGTTTGATTCACATCGGTTGTCAAATAGCGAGCGGCATGAAGTACTTGGCCGAATTCGAGTTAGTACACCGGGATCTCGCCGCACGGTATGTATTCATAATATCTTGTATAAGATCCATATCCAGCAGGCAGTATATCGTGAACAAGAGCGCTACAATCTCCTGTTGAACGCACATATTTTTGCTGTTAGAAACTAAGATTACGTCTCCGTGTCTGTCAACAAGCTCCCATAGGTATAATTCAGGACTTAGATTATGACAAAAACCCATTAATACTCGTTTTCACTAAACCTAGGAAAAAACGTTTCACCAACTCTTAGATTAGGAAAAAACGTTTCACCAACTCTTAGATGATGACTAACGACGTTAAGCCCCATCTTAAATTACAACACAGATTCGGGGTTGCGTAATGTTTAGGAAACTCGTAAACTGACAATTGACAGATGTTTTAAAAGCCAAATGAAAAATGAAAAAAAATTTATAATTCAAACACAAAATACCTCACCTTGTGGCAAGCACCATAGACAAGTTAGGTTAAGAGAGTTGCCTAGTGAAAATCGATTGGTGAGACCCATTTCAATAATTGATTCTGGTCACTATATAAGTCCAGGTCACTAAATCATATAAAGCTTAACGAAAACCTAAAGGCTACAGAACTTAGAATGTGGTAAATCTGTGTGATCTGTTTGTGAACGATTAGGACAGATTAAAAGATAGCCCGTTTGGCTATTGACTGTGACAAATAAATGAAAACTGCACGTAATAACGACCGGAACCGATTAAATCATCGGTCCCGTTAACTATATAACATGTAATAAAAGCATAGCATAAATCGGGCTAGTAAACTCTGACGTGGTAAATCTATGAGATCTGTTTGTGAACGCCAAACCGATTAAATTATTGGTCCTGATCATTACAGAGAATATGAACTTCAGGGGAAATCTCCAGATAAAATGTTTATTAGGTCACATGTATATGCATACTAATAACCATTGACTGGGCACTATCGACATACATACATGTTATATGCACAGTCAAAATTTGGCTATTGAACTCTGACTGTGATACTTAGATAAGTTTAATCTATATGTAATAACGACCGAAACCGAGTGAATTATCGGTCCCACATCGTGCCGGAACACTAAATCACACTAAGAGGCACGTCTTCGTAGGCAGGTTGGTAGCTAGCCACGAAAATTAGGAAATTATAAACTCCAAAATTGCCCCTGGGTATCGAACCCGACACCTCTAACTAAAAAACCACAGCGCTCTCCGCTTCACCATAGATCGTCAAAGGAAAAGCTAATACAATGAACAATTTCATAAAATTTTCATTCACCAGTGAATTCATTTTATTGCAGAAACATCACCGTAACCGAGAATCTAAACATTAAAGTTGCCGACTATGCTATGTTTTGCCAAGAGTTTGTAAGCGACTATCATATACTAGCGGACGGTTCCCGTACCCCCTTACGATGGATGGCCTGGGAAAGCTTACTAATGGTTAGTTTACGAAAACTTTGGTGTTTATAACTTTTGAGTATCAATATTGCTATTACATCTTATTTATTAAGGTAATAATCATTGCTTATTATTTTAAATTTAAAGGTGTGGCGTTCCAAATGCAAAAAGTGGTGCTGCAGAACATTTTGACTTTCGACTTGTATTAGATTGGGCTCTTGCTTTAAAGTACCCCCAATATATAGTATTTACATAAATGATGCGTTACATATCTCCTGCACTGTATTAATATCTTTACCGAGGATATTTACAACGAATATATAACATATAATTTCGTCTTCAGGGAGTCTATTCTCCAGCTAGCGACGTTTGGTCATTCGGTGTCACCGTTTGGGAAGTGCTTACATACTGCTCTGCTAAGCCCTTTGAAGAAATGAACGATAATCAGGTATTTATTATGTTTTTATTGTTAGGATCTACTTGTAGAAAGTTCTTTTATTCATATAGGTTTAATGTGTCGTAATGACAGTAAAGACTGATGTTATATCTGCATATTCCCACCTCATCAATCCGTCCTTTAACACTTTAGGATTTAAGATTGGTTTCAACCTTTTATAATAATAGGTCTTCAATTTTTAATCTGCAAAATAATGAAACGTTGTATATTTTTCACTTATATTATTAAGTAGTGTTTATACTGACAATTAACATAAAACTTAATTTCATCACGTATTAATAATGGGCATTTAATAAATTTATACATGGTTATGGAAGTAGGATATATAATAGGATATTTATTCTATAGGATATCTATTCTCCTGGAGAAGATACTAATTAAAGTTACCCGCAGGATTAAAACTATAGCATTGTCACCTAAACATGGCTTTACGGCTTAACTAGAGATGGGCACATTGCACACACACTTATCCAGGAAATCTGCTGATGAAAGTTTCCCGGAGTATTAACTTTTGTATAAAAATACGTTGCATCCTAGAGACGGCCACAGGATACATTTTATCTCGTCGAAATGAAGGTTTCCTACGGGATTATTAAAACTCAACATAAACAGCAACAGCTAATAGTGCATAAAGCTATCTTTCTAGCATTCATTCAATCTACCTCTTAACACACTTTCAAAGGTAGGGTCTTAACTGGTTTCCCGCCATAGGTGGTAGCGAACGCAAGTGAATGGCGTAATGGAGGCCGTGGGGCCCGTGTACCCGCTGCACCGCCTCCACGTTGCCGCAGGGAGCTCTACGACCTCATGCACGAGTGCTGGCGCCGCGACCCCGCCCAGCGACCTCGCTTCCACGACCTGCACAGGTTCCTCGAACGCATGAGCCTCGGCTACAAACCACCTTTACGCCGCTAAATCACACGGACAGGGACTAAAGTTTTTTCCCTCAATTAGGACACATAGGACCATTACTCTGATATCTGTATCAGGCTTTCGTGGTTCGTCGTAGGGATGGTGGATGTATATATGTTTACATCCAACTATGCCACTACAAAATACATAACTATTTAGCGAGTTTCCGCCAGATCAGACACAATTATTATTACCTATTCACGACATTTTAGGAAGATTAAAATTCTTCACTCGGATTTTACTAAGCGAACTTAGCGTCGTACGAGCTTTTAACATTTCTCGAATATAAGGTGTTAGGAATAGTAAGTAATGTTTAATCACTTAAATGCTTTCAGCCCGAGGTGTAGCCATTTTCTGGATTTTAATTACTGGCTGCGTTTATATTGACGAACGTGATAAGATAATATCACGTTGGGCAGTATGGGCAGTATTCATTTCAGTATTAAATAAATAAGGCACTTTATTATTAAAATGAACTCGTATTTTAGGCGTAATGCCGCTTCATTTTTTTTTACTTGGTGAACTCTATCTATTTCTAGTCACACAAGTTTTATATATTTTCAGCGTGAGCTAACAGCCATGCTCACTCTCCCTTGGGATGCATCACTATTGTAATGATCTCATAAAATATCGATGATTTCAGTGTTTTTTATGAAGTATCGATATTTTGCAACATGCTGTGGTCTCGGAATTGTTTGAATACGTTAAAGTATAGATCGGATACATGTGTATATTTCGCATGAGTAGGTAGATGAAGTATTAAAATTGTAGCTAGTGAGGCCACTCCATGTGTCGATATTTATGGAACTGACAATATTTTTGTGTTTAAGTACGTACTCAAAGTAGGTACATATTGTCAGGGGCATTAAAATCACATCCCTTTCTCGCCATCCCCAGCGCCCTTCGCCTAGCGCTCCCACGATCTTCCACTACCACCGCCAATATGGCACCCCTTTACAGTAGCACTACTGTAATGCACGAAAATGGTTTACTTTCATCCAAGTCTATGCAAGTAGGACACGTTTTCTGTATTACCGTACATTACATTAGTGCACAACCTAGTTTGTATGTTGGATGTGTGGTGAATTTATATAGAAAATGCGGTAACAACTGACGCATAGATGTATTGGTAAAGATGATATAAATTTAATACACCACCCACATATAATCTATAGTATCTATATCCAAATCTAACTCCTATTTTTTTAACCTATTTTAAATGTTAAGGTTGTATATCTTCACGAGGTTCGTGCCTCTAGGGCATTATGGGCCCCCTGTGCTTCTTGTTTTCTTCGATCTGGCATCTTAGATGAGCTCACAGACCTTCGTAATCCGTAATAATAGGACAGGTGAAGAGTAATTCCAAACCCAGCAAAGTTTACGGTAGTGAAGTGACACGTAAGATTTATGGAAACCGAATTACATATGGACTCTTAGACTTCGGTCTTATAAATGTTATAGTTTTAAGGATACATTACTTACTTACTATATATTCAATGAATGGATAAATGTTGTCAATAATATTAGTCAAATTGTCTCCTTTAGCCCCGATTCATCGAGATGACTTCATTTAAAAACTTATTAATACGCAATGATATTGAACAATAGGTACGAAAACACCGTACCTAAATTCAAAGCATTTCAGATCATAATATCCGATGAAACGGGGTGCTGACTGTTGTAATAAACGGTTAAGGTAGTTTATTCATATAACAATGTGTCCTTTTGATGTTCCCCGAGCTTGCGGCATAACTAGAGGTGTGTGCGTGATTTTACCATCAGTAGGGATCAGTGAGTAGGTGTCCTAACCTATGCTGAGTCATTACGGTCAATTAGTAATGCTCAACTAGGTACTTTAGAGGAAAACCATCAGACTCTAAACTGATAATATAATCTGTAGTGCTGATCCTTGGTACTCTGGATATACACTTTTGAAATGCTTTATATGTGCAGTAGTTAATTTTTTTTTTTATAAAATATGTATTTGTTATGATGAGGAAGATAGGGAGTTTACGTGATATTCTCAAACAAAGCAATAACAAAATAATTGTAAAAAGATATATGTGTTAGAAAATTAATAATTAATGCAGTAATACAAATGTTCCCCCTCGTATTTACTTGCATATTCCTTTTATCAGGCCGGTGCTAATTTGAATGTACACAAAACTTAAGTTAAGTGTTTTAATGTGACAGTAAAAATAGCCTAAATCTAAGCGCAAATATATAAATTTTAGAGACAGCTCTTTATGGTAATAAAATAGCGAATAAACAGGATTAATCTCGAAGCAAGTTTATATTTGTAAGGTATCAACATGCCATCAGCGGCATTCTAATTCGGATAATAATTGAAAACTGCCGCCAGTACATGTAAGGAAACCAACATTTCGACTACGAATAACGACGTACGGGGTTAAGATCGGGCCAGTCTATCTATAGTATGGGTAAATCGCTCGGCGGCAGGTCTTTGTCGGTAGGGTGGTCACTAGCCCCGGCCAAAGCCTACCACCAGACCAGACTAGAGAAAATTCAGACATTCTAAATTCCTAATTTGCCCCTGCCGGGTTCTAACCCGGAACCTCCCATTTACTAGATCACATCGTTCACAACTGCGGTGAGGAGGTCGTCTGACTTGGGGCCTAATAGATATAAAATAACATTGCACCCAGTCCAAAATATTTCATGCGTAAAAGAGCAGTATTATACAAACTTGAATTGAAAATATTTAGTTTAGATTTTTTGTACAAACTCACTAGCACCATTCTATTAATTTTTTACCATTTTTTTTAACGTTACTCCTTTCTTTATTGATTTTGTCTGCAAGTTTTATTGTGTGTAGTGCATAGCGTGAAAGTGTGAATGTGTAAAAGAATGCTTTAATTTTTTTTTATAAACAATAGGTTTTAGATTATTTAAATTTTCGGCTTTCTTTTACTTAAATAATAAATATTATCATTTTAGTAAAAATCCTATTTTGAATTTTTATCGAGGACTGCTAAATGCGAAGGGGATATTAGTTTTTAGAAATTGTAAATAACATTGCAGATGGCGAATATTCCTGCAACAAAATTTTGAATTATTGCATTAATTGCTATTTTCGCGTAGATATTATTCATTAACTAAAAACATTGGATACATAAGGTGCGTTCGCTTTGCCTTGTGGTATAGCGGAACATTAGTTATGATACCAATAAAAAAATTAAAAAAAAAAACAAAAAAATTAAAAAATCATTCTTCGCTTATCTCTTGAGAACATCACATAACGTAAGTTTCGCGGCTTGTAGCAGTCAGTATCGTAGTGTAAAATCAAATCGCTTAAATAAAATGGGCCTACAACTAAACAGATTTAGATATTTTTAAAAGTAATAAAATAGAACCAATGGCTACATTTATCAAATTAAAATTTATTTTACGTGACGACATTTGATATATTTAAATTTTTTATTGCCTATTCGTCTAAGTTTGTCGGACTTAACTGTCATCAAAATTGCACCGCCAAATTTGAAGAAAACTACAGGCAGATATTATTATTTATATAACATTGGCCTTTTATTGTTGTTTACTAACAAGTAATAGGTACTCAAACCATTTACCGCCTACATACCTAATGGACAAAATAGACGTAAACATTTTCCGAAATTCATGAAATGATCAATTGTTATTATTTGCTATATTTACGATGAATTGAAATCTGTTAACATACCATTACTCAAGATTCAACAAATCGCATATTTTATTTAGGCGGTAATGAGCACATGCTACGGTGCTTGTATTGATATAGTTAGTTAATCATTGCAAATCCCATATAGATAAGAAAGACAATCGAATATATTTTTTTAAGAAAAGATAAAAAAGAAAAAAAAATAGTATATTAAGACATTAGCGACGCTATATCATCGAAACAAAAAAAAATAAAAATATTAAAAAAACAAATAAAAAAAGTCACTAGTCGAATAGTAAATCATGTAGCTTAGATTTTGCCGCATAATGCAAGCAGAGTCGTAGCATGTAAGTGTATAATCTGTGATCGTAGCATACAAGCCAAGTAATCTTAAAAATCTTTTGAATCTGTCGGTCTTTCAGATTAGGTACTTTCAATAGATGATTTTGTTGGGATGGTAGCTACGAAATGAACCAGGGTATCTTGTCTTTCAAAAAATATTGATTATAACATATATTACTGGTATTCAAAAAAATAATAAATACTACAATATGCTACATGAAATCATAGAAGTAAAATTAACTAATAATTGAAGTCCAGCTGCGCTGCTTGCATGTATGCAGTTAATCTTTAGAAATCACTATAGATAGTAAAGAAAATCAAATAAGTATATTTTTTTAATAAAATATAAAAAAGAAAAAAAAATATATCATAAATGGCAGCATTTAAGAGTTTTCTAATTTGGAAAAGTCTTGAACGCCCATTTGGATAGTATAATATCCCTTCTTAGCGGCTGCCGTAAGTATATTGATTAGGTACACATTCAAACAACCAGCCCTTCCATCATGGAAGAGCTATTTGTAGAAGGTCTCCTAATTAATGTTTTCACAGCACAAAAATAGGGATTATATAAGTATTCAATGGTATTGAGTGAAACCCTGAAATACCAATTTAGAATAAAAGATAGGGCGTGGTCGTTAAGGTAGAATTATGAATATAATATTTAAGAATCATATATAATCATATGATTTATGTATACGACATAATTAAAATGCTCGGACATTTAATTCAAAATTATTATAGTAAATGTGACAATTTGATGGATAATGAATGGTAGTATTTCACGCAAATAAATTGCGATGTTTGTTTACTTTTAGACAAGTAAGATGATTGCAGTTCAGTAATCGATAGTTAAGTTTCTAATTCACGTAATCTCGTAATTATTAGTAAATTTTATTAATAATACATAATTATTATGAGTATATGAATTAAAATTTATGTGACAATTGGATGTTTTAGTATGCGGGGCCCTGATGTTGTATACATTAAAGTCATAAATATCGTGAAATGCATTGTGTGATGTGTTACTTGACATTTGTCTTATAATGACTGTCAAGAATGACGCTAATAATTGGGCCCCGATTTTTTAATATTGTAGTTGTAGGTCGTGATATCGCTGCATTGTATATCCTGTTAGGACTAAAGTACGCACCTCCTCGTTAGCCGCTGCTCACTCCAACTTTCACGTATAATCCATATAACTTAAAAGAAAACAGGTAAGCTAAGGAAATTTAGGTTAAGTATGTCCTGCAAAAATGTATTTCATTTGATAGAGTTATTTAATTAATAGATTGATAATAATTAATATTGTATTTTAACGTACCGGAAGCTGGTTACGCGGGTTGTATACAACGAATGTTAATAAAGTGTCATCTATAAATAGTCATTCACTCAGCAGTCATTTGCAATCTGCGGGATAAGATTGTAAATTATTCGACATTTGAAAATCAGTTCCATCAAAATTGTATTGTTGATGTAGCTTTTCCACGTGTATCTTGGAGAACAGCAACCGATACAGCTAACTGCTTTAAAAATGCTTTAGCCTCCTACGACAAAAAATTACAGTCTCACCCCGCAGGAAATTTATGTCACTTTTAAGATTCACTGCTCGCTCTATCGTCCATTCGTTGTTCTCAACATGTGTAATTTAGCTCATGCTTGTCACATCTCCATTTCATTTAATAATGTTAACAAGTGAATAACATATTTCAATATTATTTCCATTGCTGCATTTGCTCATTTCGATTTAACTATTATACGTTTAACGGGGTTGGTTACATCTATGTACGAGATGCCAATTTGCCGTTTTATCATTTATATCTATGACATAAACCATTACGTATAGAAAACGTATATCATCTTCTATCATATCGTATAGTATTTTTTTAATATACCACACTAATATTATTATAATACATATTAAAATTATGTAGAACACCTACATATATTATCTACCATAATTAACCTTTATAAAGATTTTTGGCGTGTAGACGTGGAGGAGTCCTGAATATGCGAATTAGTAGGTACTTAATGGATAATGCTACAGTAAAAATTAAAACATTATTTCATTTGTACGCAGAGCTTAAGCAACGACTCCTTTGCAGTGTTGGGACCAATTCGCACACACTGATGTTTTCTATTACACTATACCCAGCATACATTTATTCAAGTTAAATTCAAAGTGAAATTTCTTTTTAGTTAATAAATCAATAAAAAGACGTCTAAACTGTACACGGTAGTGAGATGATGGCTATTACTACATTCGTAAACTTAAAACTTAAGCTAAGAGGGTTCCAAAAACCTGGTCTCAGAAAAAGCCCACAACAAACATATTAAAATTTAAATAGGTATCATCATCATAACAACTCATTACCGAACCACTACAGGCCCCCGGTCTCCTCCCACAATGAGAAGGGGTTAAGGCCATAATACATATTCAAATTAAATTCACAATATTAATCATGTGAAAAAAAATCACTAGTTTGGGTTGTTCGGTAACAAATTAAATACAGGTAACACAGATTTTGCGCAATTAGTTCACACAATAATCGACCCTGGTTCTAAGAAACATTATCTAAATGATTGGTAATAGCCGTGAGATACAGATAATATTGTATGCTTGGGTTGTGTTAAAGATTTGTCATCTAAGCAATTTCATTAGTCGAAGTGTGCGTGCTATTGGAGGATATTGTAGGTGTTTTTACCTTCAATTCTGGAAATATACATTAGAAATTATTTTTCTATTCCTTGCATATTCGATAGTTTAAGTATTTTTTTTCTACAGGAATTGATTCTATCCCATCTTTACCCTGTCTGCTAAATACCTACCTATTTATAATAAGTATGATCTCATTACGGTGTAAGTAAATAAAGTTTTAGGATTACATTAATTTTATAAATATAATTAAAAATTATAAAAGTCACTCTCATAATCTACTTATCTACTTGTTTATTAATTAAATATGAATTAAATTACGTCATTTACTTTGTAGGCAATCTACACTCCTAATTTAAAATTTGCAAAACTTATATTTGGTAGATCTGCACGGCTAGCATGGGCAGGGGACAATGATATCCCCGGGGAAAGGATAAAATGTATCTTCTCCCACAGCTTTATCAACTCTCAGAGCACTGGCGCACAAGTGGAAATAATATCCAAATAATATATGTGTAATCATAAACGGGGGTTAACTTCTCCTATTCCATTTTCCCGTGCATTAGCAGGTGGACACGTTCATTATATTCCTTGTCAGGGGATATAGTCGGGGGATATATATTTTGTCCCCTGCCCGTGCTAGCCCTGCAGCTACTTGTACGACTATTTTGACAAATCTTAATATATTTTTATCATCCAACAAAATATAAACCAATAATTTATAAAATGAAATTTGTACAGACTTATTTATTTACCGTTGTAATTGTTTTTAAACTGTTCGCACATTTATGAAGTCTATGGAAGCCATAGAAACATGTGTAGCCTCAAAGGGCGCACATTTCAGAACAAATAATAAACTTGCAATAATGTGGGTGGTTTGATGACATGAACCTCAAGTTCATGATCAAATAAAATCAAAACACATACTGGCGAACTTTTGGACTTGCAATTTAGTTAACCGAAATTTGATTAATAATTCTTGAGTACAGAACTACGATTTTAAATTCTTCACGCGTTATTTTTTTTTTTTTTTTTATATACACACATCGCCATCTAGCCCCAAAGTAAGCGTAGCTTGTGTTATGGGTACTAAGATAGCTGTTGAATATTTTTATTCATATAATACACATAAATACTTATAATATAAACACCCAGACACTGAAAAACAATCATGTTCATCACACAAACATTTTCCAGTTGTGGGAATCGAACCCACGGCCTAGGACACAGAAAGCAGGGTCGCTGCCCACTGCGCCAGTAAGCAGTCAAATATTTTAGATGTGCGATCAGTATTAGGTTGTGTTCTCACTAAAACGAACATAAGTATACTTATTATAATCAGTTAGTTAAGAGATATGTCTTTTCACGTAATCTGTCAATGATCCAATAAGTACATTTCTGTATTAAATTGATGAGTGTAAGCTCACCTTTATTCGGCCGTTATAAATTTCTGGTGATTTTGTCGTGATGATATAATATTACATTGTGTCCAATGAATCTAATCAATTCATTATTAAGTATTACATTCAAGATAAAGTTAAACATTTTTACATTATTTATGATTAAGTACCTACCGTACTATTTGTATTTCAAATTTTTGCAAATATTTTAACCACTGAAAACATAATACTTACACTAAGTACTTACTAACTTGATTTTTATCAAAAAATATTTGCAAAAATGAACTTATTGTTTCGCTCTATGAATGAAATCAATTCTGTAGGTACCTACATAATAAATAATCAAAGACTTTTAGGCGAAAAGCCTTCTTTTTATGTAATTTTAAATGTTAAAATAAATGTTGATTAACATATCAAACAGCTGTTTTATTTCTTAGTTTTATTCCGCCCTGAATGCCTCGACTACAAAATATTTGTATTTTCTGCAACAAGAGACAAAGATTACTTTCGATGTTGAATCTTGAAAGAAAAACAACATCTCATGACCATCTTCATCAACACCCTTTTAACTACCCACTACCGAACACGGGGCATCTCTCTCATAGGAGAGATGGAATCAGAGCATTGACCCACTGCACTAATGCGGGTTCGTGGGCTTTAACTATCACATGTTAGTGACCTACCAGGACTGCTACTCTCCGAAGGGCAGTGCTATCTAGCATCAATGTTAATCATTTATGGGACTTAGCCGGGAATTGAACCCACTACCTCGCCGATATACCCCTTACAGGTTAGCCCGTTACCATTTTAGACTACATTATCACTCATCCGTAGCTAAATGGCTAACTTGTAGCGAAATAAAAAAAATACCAATGCAAAAACATTTCTCAAATCTATGTATCCCAAAATTCCCATGCCGGAAACCAAATCCGGGACCCTACATAAGACACAAAGCACCAAGAAAGTTCTAAATTAAAATATGTACGCTCTCCACTGCGCCAAGAAGGATTTTACTTAAAATATTATTTATTGGACGTGTAGCAAACTATTGTGTCACATTGGTCGCCTCACTAGCAAATTTGCGATTCCCAATCGTGGGTGACATCATATTTTTGACGTACAAAACGACTGACAACATGTCTAGTATAAAAAAACAAACAAACATACAAATTTTCACATTTATAATATTAGTATGGACGCCAATGACAAAAATAAGGAAAGCAAATTTGATTGAAGAAAATGTTTAACGTTTTCTTTATCTTATCAACCCACAATGATCCCATAATAACATGGGTTTAGGCCACATTCCACCACGTTGGCCCATTGCAGATTGGTGGACTCCAGACACCTTTGAGAATATTATGTAGTACTCTCAGGCATGTAGGTTTCCTTACTTTGTTTTCCTTCACCGTTAAAGCAAGTTAAATTTTAATTGCCGTAAATGCACATAGCTTAGAAAAGCTAAAGGTGCGTGCTAGGATTCGAACTCTGCTCCCCAAAAATGAATTCGAGGTCTCAACCTGGAGTCCTAACTATCACGCTGGAGATAGGCGTAGGATTGTTAATTTCCCCGGGATTTCTGTTAATTTCAGGGTACATTAAACTTTCGTCGCGGGCATCTCCTGCTGTTCGCGGAGTATAGCAAATTAAGCTTAATTTTCATAATCAATGATCTTTGCCTGTCCTATGGCCTATAAATTGAATTACATTTTGTACCTAGTTTAGCTATATATTTTTTTTATGACACTACAAGTTAGCCTTTGACTATCTTATTGGCAATCTCACCTGGTGGTAAGTGATGATGCAGTCTAAGACGGTAGCGGGCTTACCCGTCAGGGAGTATGGTAGTAATACCCCTCTAATCGGTACCTACGCTTCGTCGCACCGAAACACGAAATCGCTTAGCGGCACGTCTTCTTCGGTTGGGTGGTAACTAGCCACGGCCAAAGCCTCTCAGAAATTATGAATTCCCAAGTTGCCCCTGCCGGGAATCGAACCCGGGACTTCCTACTTAAATTCACAGTGCTCACTATTGCGCCAGAGGTCGTCAAAATAAAATAAAAAATATGCAACAAAAGGAGGAGAAATATGAACGACTATTATTATAATAAATATTTCGTGCATACTTTAGAATTTAAATCGACGTCAAAATAGATAAAAACGTTTGGATTCAACTCCTCGTTTCTTTCTCCGTAGAGTCCGATAGAGACAGATATAAAATTCACATGATAGACTTTTCGTCTTCCCTCGTTTTCTTATCCAAGTTTTTGTCATAAAAATGCTAAGAAATTTTAGGTTGCTCATACAGTATACTTTTCTTTGAAACGAGTATTGGTTATATTTGTAAAAGGCGCCATAGAACGCGCCTTCACCGTAATTATTACTAATACATAAACTTTAATTATGTAGTTTCATTGGTAAAAAGTTTTGGACACATTTTATGTTTACTTCATGGCGCGATTCGAAAGGACTATTTTTAGGGTTCAGATCTTTTCGGACCCAGGTAAACTGTATGTACCGGTGCCAACATGTTTGATTTTTTTCTGCGTCTTTGCATTTTTAGGAAAAGAATGATAGTGACATTACTACACTAGACTTTGATTTTACGAAAGAAAAATGATTGCACTCGAGGCATTATAGAGGAAGGAAGGCCCCATTGGCATACATTTACATGGACATTCTCGCCTAAGCTACCCTCTTAAATTAAAAATAAAAGTCAAAAGCAATGCATTAGAATGTATTTAATTTAATGAGTAACATCTTTTTATTTAATATTTATGAATATTACATAATACTTATGCTAGAATCTGATCAATAATTGAATGGAGTAAAATTACCTATTTCAATAGCACTAATAATTTTGAATTTACCTATCGGACAATGGCGCACGCATGGCCGCAAATTTTAGTATTTTTTTTGCTTAGTAGTAGTCTTAGTAGACGTCATCGAAAGGCACGTCAATTTCGAGACATCTCGGTTAGTTAAACAAAAAGTCTCCAACTAAACCAAGTTGTTCAGTGCTAATTTCATAAATTTTCAAATTGGCCCATGTGGGAAAGGACTCTCTCGCTAAAATATCAGATGTTCCTTAAATATATATTCCTATACAGTGGCCGCGAGCAGCATTGCGTATAATAAAGTCGGGCGGGATTTCAAATACATGCGCAGCGTCTTCGTTGTCATGCACGCAGAGCGCGCCATCACCGTTATAATTACTAATACATAAACTTTTATTATGTAGTTTAATTGGTATAAAATTTTTGATACAATAATTTTATGTTTACTTCATGGCGCGAGTCGAACGGACTATTTTACTTTTTAGGGTTCAGAAGATCCTTGCGTTTCAAATTTTCTCCTGAGGTAAACTGTATGCACCGTTGGTAACGTATTTGATGCGTTTCAAAATCATGGAACGGCCAATTCCGGCTTTGCATCGCGTGACCAAAGCTCAAACTATGAAACTTTTTTTTTATTCACGTTTAATCTTAATATATATAAATCTCCTGTCACGATGTTTGTCCGCGATGGACTCCTAAACTACTAAACCGATTTTAAATTAAATTGGCACACCGTAAGCAGTCTGCTCCAACTTAAGAGATAGGATAGCTTAGATCTTTAATTATAGTCGCAATTTTATTTTATTGCAAATTTTTTGTCTATAAATAATATGGTATTATATATACTACTATACTCCTTTAAGGCTTAGCGATACTGAATACTTTAAAAGCAAAATCAAACGCAGACGAAGTCGCGGGCAACAGCTAGTAGTTTATAAGAAATTAAAAATTATGGTTTTCATGAAGTTTAAGTTGGATTTAGAAAAAACTTTTCAACTCAGTCTTGTGACACTTGCAATTTCGTTTTCCGACAAATAATTTTGTAGGGCACTAACTATTATACCTTAGACTGAAATGATATTTTTTTCTATTCATAAATTATTCGAATATGAGATACGGTTAAAAATGCTTCGTTTGACACGAACCACTAATAAGAAAATACTAAAAAGACGACAATATAAGATCCGCGCGTCAGTGTAAGTTAACGATACAGCAGCGTGGTAGCCGAGGTAGCATTGAAGTCGTGTTCCGCCACTGAATTTTTTTGTTTTTTATAAAGAACGAGCGAAACAGGTCTAGCTTAGCTTTAAAACCTTTTTCTGTTTTACTCCAAACAATTATAAAACAATAAAAATAGAGATTCTTTGACCTGGAGATTCTACAACTAAATACATTTACAAACTGGAATGGTTTCTTATGAAATATTGATTACGTAAAACACTTCGAAATCTTTATAGGTACTCTATACATAGTACAATACGGAAGCATCAAATCTGCACAGAGACAATTATATTACAGAGTTCTGTTCAGAAAATAATACTATATTAATATGAAAAATTGGCGCAATAAGTTTGTAAGGCAAGGGCAAAATTGTATTACTAGTTGTCAAACTAACGATACAAATTTGAAAAATAAAGCGCTTAGCACGTCACCTGGAAAATGACGCTATGGCCATGCTGTGAGATATATCCAAAATCACATTTTTAGTACGTTAATTAAAAATAAACGCAGTACGATTTTTAATTTACCGACTAAAGGACTAAATTTATCCAATTTTAACTTGTAACGGCTATGGTGATGTCTCAACTTAAAGTATTTTTATTACATTATAAGGTACGAGTATTTTTATTATCGATAGATACATATCGAAGTCCCTTTTGGCATTTCGATATGGATATGTCGGTATAGCAGATAATGTAAAGCTGATGTTACACCCCGAAGGTATATAATAAGTGTAATTTTTAAACAATGCCACTGAGCAAATGCTATTAAGTACGATTGCATCAAAAGAACTTTATGTAATGACAATACTGAAATATTAATTCATCTACGCTGAAACTAAACTTACTTTTTGCAAAATATGTGTTATGAAATTGACATCAAGACGTTAAGTATGTTTTAATTAGAGTATTGCTGTACTTCGTGTATATTTTTAAAACATTACAATATTTTTATCAAAATATTAAAATCCTATATAAAATAGCTGCTAGTCATTATAGTGAATAGAGTTCATTTGTGGAAGGGGAAACTAAAGCCAATGGGTCCAAGTATGTATCTTCCATCCCTAACCGATCACCGGATCATTCGTTATACCGTATAAATCTTCGTGTCTCATTGGGGACGCCTCATATTTTACTTACGGACAAACACTGACTCGATATAGAACGGGCTGTATCGGGTATCGTTTAAGAGCGGCGTATCGAAATAACGTATCATCACCTGTCCACATAAGCGACCATGATACGAGTCAGCGCTACGCATAGCGCGATCGGATCGGGTAAATGATACGTATCTAGACAGGACTTTGGATTGTATTATGAGTCGACCCATTTAATGAGATGAAACAGCTTTCAAGGAAAGACTGAAGTAAAGGAGTCAATACTGAAAAAACGCTGCTCTTAAAATAATAAATGATAATTTTAATATATAATAATTATTATTATTATTCAAGCAATTAAATTATAGAAGGCTATTTGGGTTATTACGGCGATACGGTATTACAGTATTCGTAATGAAGAAAAACTTTTGTTTCAAACTATTCCCTGAGATCATCACTTTTAGTGAAAGTTGACTTAAAAATTACGCAGTGACAACCATAACATTTGTTGTTTACGTTTAAGGTCCATTGAGTACACGTATTACTATGGCGACAGAAAAAAGGTTATGCTCATGGATAATATTAAAACATCATTCACATACACGTTTATAAATGACTAAAACAAAAATAAATATAATAAGTCATATTGCATACGCCGGAAGGGTATGTAATACCTATCTTCTGCGTTAGCAGTTTTTAACTTCATTTGAAAGTAATAAAAATTCTTATAAAATAGTACTTATACAACAAGCAAAATATTAGGTGTTTACTTAAAAACACTAATTGACACGTACTCACGCACACATGGGCTTAAGAGCGTTTTGTTTATTAGCATTGATGCAGCTATTTCTTAATATAGGTTTGCTGCTTGCGCAAACCTATATTAAGCAATAGTAATATGTAAATAAATATCGAACAGTAAATAAGCTTGGCTACATACTAAAATATCCAAAGCCCTCTGTTACGGTAAACATAAATACATAATACCAACTGCATACAATTTGCGTATAAATATCTATTAATTACTAGCTGTCCCGGCGAACTTCGTACCGCGAATCATTTTTTTTTATGAATGTTATATTTTAATACAACTCCCTTTTATATATATATATATATATATATATATATATATATAGATTATGCCAATTGTATGCCGATTATTTAAAAAGATAAAAATCATAAAGCGTTCTTACTGACGTATTCATAACCATTTATTCTAACAACCTTAGTTTACATCGTATATAAAGCGCGTATCATTCATATCATAAGATAATTAGTTAATACAGCTAATGTATATATAAAGTCTATAGCAAAATACTCCTCTATATTGCTAGAGTAAATATTATTCCACTCTAAAAAGTTATGCACATTATAAAACAAGACCCCTATTCACTTTGACCTTCGAATCATAACAACTGGACGCGTTTAACTAATTTTGTAAATATATACTCTATACAAAAATATTATTTAAGATATTAATGCCTATTTTTTAAGGATTTTAACATACAATTTTAAATATAATATGTCGATTTATTAGTGCAGGTACATTTGAATATTCCTATAAAAGATATTTATTTATTTTTCTATTTTTAATCACTAGCCGGTTAAAAACACCTATAACTTTTGTACTTAAAAAGCGGCGGTACGTCACTCACCAGCCCCGTTGCCCGTCTCGTGGTCGAAAGACTCCTAACCTATCTGTAACCTATCAGTGGCGAAACACTGCAGAACAACACTAAACCCAATATTACTATAAAAAGCAAGTAATTATAAGTTAAATTTTATTCAATGCCTGGGCACGTATACAAATGAAGAATTTTCGTGCTACCTTCATCTCTTTTTTACAAAATCAGCTTATCGTTTAAAACCAAAAATTGCAGTTACGATTGAGTTATGATTATAAAGTCATAGCGAATAGGGGTTCGGACAAAGTGCCCAACAACAGTATTCCCAAATATCAGCGCTTTATTGAAATAATCCGATCGTTAGGACGTACACTGGGCGTTCGGAAGCAATGTTAAGTTTCATAGTTCTATTCGTGAATACGGATGTGAATGCTTCCACTGTCGCTTGCAGATATTTCAGGTACTTTGTAAATGATTAATATATATCTTGTATATAAAATTAAACACTTGAATAAACTTAATCTAAACAATTTCACGAAAAGAAAACCCATCTCACGAAGAGCGTTCATAAAATTTTCTTAGAAGAACTCAAGACAAACAAACTTTGACTCGACTTGCTTGCCAAGCATTAGCTTTGCGGAGCTAGGAGGAGTTTTCTTCGACAATCCCCTCCGACAACGTCTTAAAATTTGTATTTTCGTATACTCTTTTTAATAAAAAAACATATTTTAATACAATATCCATTAGGTATTTTTTTATAATTCGACATTCATTGAAAGAAAAATCAAAGAAAAGGGATATATTTTGTAAATAAACAGAAAATGACTTACATATTGAGAGCACGTAAGTACTTTTTTGGATATACAGATAATATGTAGTACTGATGCGTGCGTATCGGTCTGGCGCCCTACATGGATATCGCATATCGCAAGACGCATATGCATGCAGAACTACTACCTTGGCAAAAGGGTCTTCGTGAGATAGATGAATTCGTGAGATTATAATAGAACATAAAAGGTTAATTGCAAAAATACTCAACAAATCACAACTGACTCCTAATATCTATATGCAGTGGCGTGCATAGAGGGTATGCATAGGGTATGCAGATGATATAAAATGAAGAAAATGTCCAGTAGGAGTCATAAATACTTAAGGGTAGGCTGTGGAGATTTTCTTGATTTTATATCATCTACATATCCTGTGCATACCCTCTATGCACGCCACTGTCTATATGGAATGCTCAACGCCACTATGTTCTTATAATTAGTACATAAGAGATTTCCACGCATGGCTGAATTTTTTGTAATTTAATCTGCCGAATTTGTGTATATATTTGTGTACAACAAACATACTAGTAAATCATGTTTCTTTAAAAATATATGGACAACTCGAGATCATAGACTGTCAAGTTATTGAAGTTATACTTCTTTTGGCGCGTTAGGGAAAAATGATAAGGGTAATTTTTTACGATGTACGCACGTACACCGTCACGGAAAACCGACACCCTGAAGTTAGCTATAGTCAACAATTTTGTTGTCTGCGGGCTCATTCCGGTGATTTAATTGATTCAATTGTACAAAAATCTCAAATTTTAAAGATTAAACTTGGTTTTCCGATAATGAGATAATTAGATAATGCGTTATAATAAATCTTTCAATTTATTAAATACCTTTTTCTATATGTAGAGTACGTTTTTTCTACAAACGCAGAATAAGGCGAAGGATAAAATTTTTGAAAAGATTTTTATCCTGTTACGCCAAAGAAGTATAACGTCTATCGCGTGTAGGTACATAAGTACACACACGTTTTTTTTTTATAAATATATCTTTGTTTTTTTATTATTTTCATTTTTTTATGACTCATCGCGTACACTCGTACATATCATTGGTCGATGTTACGGTAGTTCCACTTAAGTTATTTCCTTCGCGAACGAAACACAATGGGGTAAAAACACAATCGTTACTCGGGAAGCGTTGGAAGAAAGTAAAGCGCCTACCTAGTAAAGGGTAAAAGTAGGCACACAAAAAGAGCGCTCGTTATTTTTTAGTTACAGCGACTACGCTTGCGGGCTTTAGACTGCAATCTTGAAGACACTTGAGGGACGATGTTTTGATATGACGACATAATGAGACAAAACACAGATTCGCGCATAACGTAAAACGTGAATGCAAAATCTAAAGAGTGTTTAGGTTTGGTAGAGTACAGAAATATTTAGTTTTGATAAAATATTAGTAGCGATTTATGACTTATGACATATCCTGTGAGACCATTGAACGACTTGTTATTTATTTTATTATATCATTTTAACCGAATTAAAGTAGGATATGTACGTAAAATTTTCTTATTGATTGAACCAATTTGATTTATTTGATATGTTTGACCATGAAATGCTTTTATTTAACTGTGGTCGAAATTCTTGTAACAATCTTCAGATACGAAGAAATAGTGAGTAATACACTTGCTATAGTTAAGTAAGCGGTGTCATTTTCAACTATTAATTGTTATAGAAATTAATAACACACAAAAGTCCGTTTTTTAGTTTTTAGGGGGTTCGAAGTCACATAATGGAAATAACGGTAACGAATAGATTTTTATAACTGTCCGTCTGTCCGTCCGTTACTTGAAAAGGACATGGCCGAAATTTGTCACGTACTGTCCAATCATATTTAACCATTTAATTATAATAAACATTGAATTTTTAAACAACTATGTGACAGTGAATGAAGAAGAATTTCAAGCACTGAATTCAGAATTATCTATAATCATATAGTAAAAACTAAATCTATGAACACAGTTCACAGTATACAATATACATATAGCTCATGGCGCGTGTTTTTTTGTTTACCCAAAAAGTGCTCAATGCACCTCCACCACCAAAAAGGTTTTTCAATTAAATAACCTTTCATTAGTGCATTTATTCCTATGGTTACAAACTTAGCAGCTACGAACACGTTCTGTAGGAGTACGAACAAAATAAAGTCAAATAAAAGCAATAAAAGTAAACTTCTATAGCGAAGTAAAATTAAATAGGCGGTTAAAAAATCGTAAAGTTTTCTCGACTGACAACTGATAGAGTGCAATTTGAGATTTCGGTATAGTACTTACTCTTTTGTAAAGTGCAACGTTTTGTTTTCAATATCCAAGTAAATGCAGAGAAACTATTTACGATTTTATATATTGTGATTTTTCAGTAAAATACTTAGAATTCGTTCAAAGGCTTGTTGTTAGCTTATTAGTTACAAAAGATCTGTAAAATGTATGTAAACAAACATGACTAGGTATTGTGACGAATAAAAAGTCGACGGAATCTTCAATATATAATAATAACGGTAAAAGCGGCGGAATGCAAAGATAAGGCTCAAAAAAGCTAAATACTATATAAGTAATAGGCCCAGATTTATTTGCTTTTAGTTTCTTTAAAATCTGTTATAGCTATTTAGTTAACATTTCAAAATATCAAATATACTAACCTAAATGCTAAATGCTTTCATAAAGTAAAAAACTTTTTTTAATCATCCAAGGCGTAAACGATACGATAAAAAAACTAAAACCACGATACGTACGCTTTAAAGCAGAAAGTAATATAAATTGTTTGTATGCCAGAACTTAGCGGCAACTTTGCATGTATTTTCAGTTACTACCCATTCAGTATTTAGTAATTCTTTTAGCTGCCGTGTGCACATTACAGCAGAGTGCCAGTGTGAGATTTGCTAGCTACGTCTACATATTCGAACGCGTGGAAGTTAACTATGATTTGTATGGTAACGAAAAAGGCGCCATCTAGTTGCAGTACGGTTTCCCAATAATGTCACTAGATGACGCTTTTTCGATACCATAGTTAACTTTCACTTAATCGAATAAATGAATGAATACACTTTTATTGTACACCACATAAACATATTGAAAATTTATAAATAACAAAAAGTATACAATTTGGCGGCCTTATCGCTACATAGCGATCTCTTTGATCGAACCAAAGGCGTTAAATATAGCTCAAGAAGTGAGGAAGGTGGTGCATACAAATAAACATAACAAACAAACCTATATATACATATACTAAACTTACAATATAATATATAAATACTGATAATTTATAAATACCTGTAGAATTAATATCAATAATACACAAATATATACAATATTGTCAAACCCCAAACAAAACAGAAGGGAATAGGCATGTTAAATTAATTATTGATTAATTATTAATGTAGGTAGAGAAATCTTAAATTTCGATTAGATCCGACAGTTGTCCACAACCCTTGTTTTCATGCGGATGTCGTACGAGGCGACTAAGAGAATGGGCAGCAGGGTCGTCAGGACTACTACGTCCACCTGCTGCGATCACCTACCCGTCTTCACAGCAAGGTGATTATAGGCAAACCCTGAAGTTGGGGGTGACCTTTATTCAAGCAGTGGACTGTACCGGCTATTGGCACTAGGGCCTTTATAACAATCCTACAATTTCATTGAAAGCCTTCCTTTTATCTATAACTAAAAATAATACCGTGCCTGATTACCAAAAATGTAATTTTATTAAACGCCGAGAAACTGAAACATTTACTCTCACTTAAATGTCACTACGTGGTCTAATGTATCCTTGGGTTTAGTTTTTACCCTTGTGGCCTTAATAGTAAAACTTTGCTCAGCGGTTGAATGTCTTACCTTAGTCTTATTTCTGTCATCAGTAATTTGACATCTGATTGAAGACGACAACGCATTGTGATTATCACAATTTATCGCAAAAGTTTATGAATAAGCTAAGTAAACAAAAGTTTATCAATGAGGTACGCTAAGTAAAATCAAGACCATCATTGCAGATAATAATTGGAAGACATTTCGCGATATATCTGTCAATTATTTCACAGCAGATATTTTAGGAACAATCTTCAGGTATTTAGTAAACAACAAAAGAGTCGATCAAATAATCTATGAAACTAATTCAGGCTTTGTTACAACCTCAAAAATTCAGAAACAGTTTAAATCTATAAAAGTGACATAATCTACGGCGGGGACATCTTAATTAATATAATTGCAGATAATAATTTCTAACAATCATGTTGAAAAATTTATAAAATATTGATTTTTTTACTTTTCTATTATGCAAACGACCGTTCATTTTTTCCAGAATTAACGAGCAATGTTGCATGTACATAATATTATGATTACCAAAGGCCTTTGATTGTGGCAATTGAATTGAAATATAAAAGTTAATTACTTCAAATTCGGAACTGTAAATCACCTTAGATATGTCTCAATATCATAAGATCGGAATGGGTATACTTTGTCTAATTTAGGATGAAGATTTTGGCAGGTGCACGCCGTTAAAATATATTACAAGTATATATTCATGAAATATATTCTTTTCCGGATTACAGATTACAGATTATATCTTACTTCATTGATGGGTACCTACCGCCGATTTAGTGAATGCGATAACGAACAACCACAGACAATCGAAATCGGTTTTGAAATAGACAAAATCGAATTCAATAAACACAATTTTATCGCAATATTATTATTAGATTCAAAATTCTATAAATTAAAGTAGAATCGATCATCGAATATGCGCATTAACGATTACACAGTATCTGTACTCCACTGTGATCTGTCAAAAATATCATCCTAAATAAGACACAGCATAGTTTAATATTATTTAATAGTTTACTATTTAAAAAGACAACCAATTTTGCAATCATACGAAGAGTGAAGACTAGTAGCGAAAATTAAAATCACTTTCTATGAAATACCTTAACTCTAACAACCAAGACAAATAGAAACAACATGTGAATTGTAATAAACGTATTAAAGTTAAAAGAAAATAACAAGAAAATATATGTAGAAAAATACTATGGGCGGAAAACAAATTAAATAAACAGAACATAATATGCAGTTTTTGTTTAATCTGGGACAATATGTAGATAACTTACACCAAAGGATATGGTGTCAAGTTCAAATGTTTATCGTTGCAAAACCGGAAAACAACATACCACACTGAAAAACAAATGTAGCACAAAATGATCATCGAATAATGTAAAAGAAACTGTGAAATAAAGTCGGACTTTCAATTAAACGTAAAAATGAGTCATTTGAATCACTAATTTCATTAATTTCATTAAAGTTATAAAAATAGTTTTTTGTTAAAGCTAGAAGCAACGCGATATATTCTCTTTTTTTTTAAAGATGTTTCCGCACTATCCCAGATAAATGAAACGCTCTGTTAAGGTACGCTCACATACACACACAGTAGTTAGATGATAGGTAACATTTAGTGCGTAATTAAATGTTCCGTGCGACATAATAACAATAATTAGTACCAACATCAACATAATTAAACTACTGAGATTATGCTATTATGAAAATCGTTTTGCCGTTTTGCCAGGAAGGAGATCTTTGTATTACTTAAGACCTGATGAAGTCCCATTGATTCCTCGGTTGGTTGTCGCAGATCACTAGGAGAAGTGGCTCGCTTCGGTACGCCCGTTCCACTCCTAAGCACATACCTGCTGCTGTGTTGTAAATAGGACTGCCAGCCTATAAAATGAATAAATAAATAAATGAATGAATGAATGAATGAATGAATGAAAAAAAATAAAGTGATTTTAAATAGATATCAAAAATAGAAGCTAGTTCTCAATAGGGATGCATTTTTTTATACCTAAGAAGGCTTACTTTTATACCTTAGAAATCTGTAATTCCTAAGTCTGTCAATATTATTTTTGACGTGACAACGTCTTATAATTCGATGGAGCCGGCTGCACGCAAAACATGACGTATGCGGCGTTACCTCGCTCTGAGGCGTTCCATTCAAGGCTTGAAGTGCAAGCGAGAGCGCGGAACGAGCGACAAAGAGGCACAGTCGGCCTCCGCGTTCGACATCTGTCTCTCTCCTACTTGAGTGAGCGATGCGTCCGTGTGGACAGCTTTTATACAATAATACTTTAACATGTTTTCGGCAAGGATAAAGTGCAGTGAAAAGTGAATGTGGTGTCAATTGTTTATAGCAACGATAATATCTATCAAACAAATAAAATTAAAATTTTCTTTTGAAAAATGCAACCATTCCATCAGTATTTTCTTAAGACGTTATCACGTTCAACTATCGTCAGTAAGCCAACTTTACTACATAAGAATTACACGGTAGTGAGATGATGGCGATAACCACATTCGTAAACTTAAAACTAAAGCTACGAGGGTTCCAAACGCGTCCTGGTCTAAGAAGAAGCCCAAAACAAACATAGCCGGGTGTTTTTTTTTTTTGTTATCACCATCTCACAATGTCATTTTAAATTATTAGAAGAGCAACCTGGTTAGAGCAATAATTTACACACAAGCTTTTTTATCGTTTACGTAGTCCTTTATACTATAGTAAGACTTTTCTATAAGCTTACGTTTAATACAAACTTTGAACTTTTTAAGAGACATCTCCAACATGTCAATTGGTAGTTTATTGTAAAATTGTATGCAATTTCCTTTAAACGAATTATGAATTTTATGTAACCTAGTATATTGCACTGTAAGTTTATTCTTACTTCTAATGTTTAAATTATTGCAGTCACATTTTTTCTTAAATTTAGAAATGTTTTTATGAACGTACATTAAATTTTCAAATATGTACTGACTATACACTGTCATTATTTTAAAATCTTTAAATTTATCTCAGACTGCATCATCATTTATCAGCAGGTGAGATTGCAGTCAAGGGCCAACTTTAAGTGGAATAAAAAATAAAAAAAATTGAGAATGCAATTACTACAAAATGCTGTATAAAAATTCCACCCATTATTTCCATTCATCCCAGTTTTCCAAGGAATACCGGGTTTTTAAAAAAAAAAGTCCACCTAAAGATTAAGCCGACTGACGACTGAATGACGACTTCGATGCTCATAAGAATTTTATGAATTATGGCATAGCATAAAGACACTTTGTGTCAGTCTGTTTGTCCGAACTAATCTTTTATTTGGATAGTACTTTCAATAACTCTTGAAACCCCCATTTCGCAAATGAGGGTACCAAGTTTGTTAAGATTCTTATGTTTTCAAAGCCTAATAATATCGAGGATTCATTTTAAGTTATAAGCATCCGTTACGGATAATACTAAAATTATCCCCCTAAATCAATAATTTTGATTGTAGATAATTTGCATGTTACAAAAATCCAAGTTATACATTACATACCGATCCTTTATGTTTCCACTCCTGAGTCCCGCCAAGTTCATGACATTTTCCGATCACCGGGGACAAGCTGTTAGTTGCATCCAAACACAATATTCGACCAAGAACCAACTCGTGCCGGTCTGTTTCGAACCACATCTATAACGTGGGAAAAAAAAATTCTATTAGAATAGATTTTTCGGTTCGAAAAAACTTTATTCCTGGTGGAATATTCCTGGTGCAATGGTGACCGCGGTGATGTTATAAGTGGGAGGTGGGATTACCAGGCGGGGTCATTTGAACTTCGGCGTTTGGTAGTTAAAATAACACGAGAGATTGCAGTCAAGGGCAAACTTGTACAAACAAAAAACTACTCTAATATTTGTTAGGAACACTCTTCCTTTCAGAAACTCTGTCTGTTTCGTTAAATAACAAAACATGGCGTAAATAAAAACACGTATGAGAATTAATTAAAACAATTATCTACACGCGTGAGAAGTTACACTTATTTGGCGTAACAAGACTAATATTTTATCTTTCGCCTTTTTCTGTAGAAAAAACGAAACTAACAATAGAAAAAAGGTGTTTAATACATAAAAAGTCTTATTATAATTTATAACGCATCATCTAGTTAAATAGAGTTTATTTAAATATCATAAAAAAATGTTTCTACAAAATTAAAGAAATGTGCATAATAAACAAAATTAAATTTGGAATACTAATAGACGCATTATCGAATAACCAAGTTTCAGTCACTATTAATATTTGAGATTTTTTTTTACAATTGAATCAATCACCGGAATGAGCCCGCAGACTTTGACAATTGTAAGTGTAAACTTTCAAACCTCATAAGCATACTTCAGGGTGTCGGTATTTTGTGATGGTGTGCGCGCGCATCGTAAAAATTTACTTTTCATACATTTTTCCCTAACGCGCCAAAAGAAGTATAACTTAAAAAACAAATAATAAAATAAACAAATATACCAATTTTTTTATTGTTTTGTGTGGAATTAAAAAAAACCATACCTGATTTAGAGTCCTCATGCAACTTGACAGCAGCAATCCAGTATTTTTAGTTTTAATATCCTTACTGCTTTGGATACATAATGACGTATTCTTCAGGCGGATTTGAAATGAGTCGGTATAATTGCGTTTTCTGTGCAAACAAAATACAACTTAAATCATCACCATCATAATCCTCAACTTATCAAAATCCCACTGCTGGGCAATCTCTCTCAGGACAGAGAGTTTTAGAGCATTGACTCAAGACGCTGCTCCAGTGCTGGTTTGCGGGCTGCAGGGATTATTATCACGTGCAAATGATATTAACCAGAAAAACCGCTTAACGTGCTATCCCAGGCACCCAAGGTGGCAAAAATAAAATCCCTTAAAATTATTGGTCCAACCCATAAATTTAATCCATCATCCTGCTAAATATCATTAGCCTAAAGAGATGTTGCACAAATTTTTTTTTGTTATTTTCAATAATAAGTTTTACCTCTTTTTTAAGATGAAGTTAAATACCAAAGAGGAAAGCCTAGTGTTTATAGATGATATTGGTCTCCTCGGTGGACGTAACGTACATAAGTACCGTTCTTATTGCGTTTCTTATGCGTAATCCTGTTCATGTATTTGCTATATTTGTAGGTATTTAAATATGGGATTAATATATTTTTACACCACCGGTTTTTTTTCGCTCATTTTGTCGTATTGCTAAGGTTGCCTGGCCGAGATTGCTACTTCGCCAGAAGACTACCTTTTGTATCCATAAATCTATAATGTCTATTTTTTTTTCTTTAACTTTGAGTAGTATTCAAAAATAAATAAGTTACCTAGAATGCCAAGGTTGCAATTTATTTTTCTCGGGGTCATTTAGTGCGGCGATCTTTTTCTTAGCGGCCGAGTCTTCACCAGACTCTATCTCAGGGTATACATTATCGAGATACCATTTGAATGACTTGCAATGCAGGCTATTGCGTAACTGCACTCGTTCGGATATATCGCCTATGGACACGTGGGCTGCTGATGGATTTTGTTCTATCACTTTTTTCTGAAAATAGTCAAGTTATAGAGTGAGGGATGTTGATAAAATATAGCTGTCATAGTTACGAGTATATCCCATAGTCAGAACACCTTTTTTTATTATATTAATAATGACTAAAGAATATTGATAAAATGATTAATTTCTAAATATCCTCCTACATATTTAGAAATTTATGTAACTGTTCAAATTTGCTAGAGTCTTTATTCTTAGATATAAGTGTAGAGTCGATTTTCAATTGCCTCACAGTTCTCACTCATGCTGAATTCTCACGTAAAATAAATTAACTAACTCTGGATAGTTAGTTAATTTATTTTCTTTTTAAAACTTAGATATTGTATGACGACGGACAAATCAATCGTTCATCCAGGTTATATTTATTTGCTTAACATGTTTAATTTCAATACATGCAAATTTTTCTAGATAAAAAGGCTATTTTTTTTTCTTTTTTCATTTTTGTAAACTGATGACTTATGAATTGCTGGGCCTATCATGATCTCTGAAGCACGAAACTCAGATATTGTATGACGACGGTCAAATCAAACGTTCATCCAGATTATATTTATTTACTAAACATGTTCAATTCCAATACCTGCAATATTTTCTAGATAAAAAGGCTAAACGAATTAGCAGCAACGGTGGCAGAAGCACAACACGTTGCTCAATAGGCATGATGACAGTAACAAAGAATAAAGAAGATGATTTGTAAAAAAACTGCAAAATCATTCAATCCCTCATTACAGGTGAATACCGAATTAAAAATTATGACGTCACGTCTATATAAACATAATTTTGTACCGTTTGAACTTCAAAAATCTCTGCGTATATCAAGTATTTTGTCATTTCAAACTATCAGTTGCTAAGTTTTTTGTTATCAATACCAATAATCTGTATCTATGGCACACGGACTTATAAAAGCTCGAATTTGCTTATGATGTCACGGGTACACCCGGCGAGCGTTTTCGCGGGAAATAATTTGATTAAACATACTTTGCAATTAATATCAATACAACCTTTAATTTATGCAGAAATAAGATATTTTTCGGATATAGTAGATACTTCTACCGAATATCATAGGGCAGTTTTTCAAATTTAGTCTTCATGCCTATTGACAAATAACTAATGCCGCGATTGCCGGAGATAAGCAAAAAAAAAAAAAAGGCTCAAATAAAAAAAATACATATTTTAAATACTTAATATTTGAATGGGTATACAACCGAAATAATACTTTACAGGTACATAGCAAGACTTAGTAGTAGTTTTTGAGTAAACCACTGCCATAGTTTTTACTAAAAGATATCATATCATATACAGCCCGTATATGATTTCACATGCAAAATTAAAAGCATGTAACTTCTGTCACTTTATTAGGTACGTGTCGCGTATCGTAGGTACTATGCACGTTTCGATCTTTTACTTTCAATAGGGTTGTCATAAGAAAACACTTAAAAAATAAATATGCTTCTTTTGATTAAATATCTCTATGGCATGGTTCCATATGAAATATAGTTATATTTCCCTCAATATTATTTCGTAATTATATTAGACGTTGTATAAATATGTTACCACGTAATCGTCCATCCAAACGCGAGCCATCCTCATCGAATTATGTAGCATGGAGTCTTCTTTTTCCCCGTAACCGTACGGTCTGCGTTTACGGAAGACGTGGCCGACGCGGCTGCAAGGGATGAGTTCAAGAATCCCGCCGCACATCCAAATCTAAAGCAAAGATAATAAATGTTGATATACCCAAGAATTATTCAAATTTAATAAGCGGTCCATAGTAACGTGGCCGCTTACTATGGCCCTCGTAAGAAGGCTCTGAGTCACAAAGCGGGCGATGAAGAGAGCTATGCTTCGAGTATCTTTACGTGATCAAATCAAAAATTAGGAGATCCGTAGACGAACTATAAGTTACTGACATAGCTCAGCGAGTCGCGAAGCCGAAGTGGCAATGGGCAGGGTGGACAGATGACATCGGGCGGGTCGCTGGAGGCAAGCGGCCCAGGACCGTTGATTGTGGAACACAAAAACAAAAGATCTATGTCCAGCAGTGGACGTCAATTGGTTGACTTGATGATGATAGATGAATGAGCGGTGATAGACTATATCCATGCCGTGTTGTGACGGAAGAACAGAATACAGTTGTCACCAACCGTCCTCTTCCCACGGGTATAGTGCGACTCAGGGAATATAATGAGGAACGGACATCAGCGTCATCCGTGCTACTGGTCTGACGGGTTGGCCATCTACTGCGATGTCCAACCCGTCAGACCAGGAAGCATAGCGTTACGGGCGAAACCCTTCCGTTGAGAGAGGACTCTAGTCCACTGTTGGACTAGAGTCCTCTCTCAACCAGCCAGTGGACGCCCGACTGGCGCAGTGGGCACGACCCTGCTTTCTGAGTCCATGGCCGTGGGTTCGATTCCCACTACTGGTAAATAGTTTGTGTGATGAGCATGAATGTTTTTCAGTGTCTGGGTGTTTATATGTATATTCTAAGTATTTGTGTGTTTATTTATTATTTATTACTATTATAGGCTACTGAATTTTAGAATGTAAATACAAGACCGAATTAGATCTGTTACTCTCAACGTGATACTGGAACTTTAAAGCCCTGAAAAACCGCCTCTCATTAGGATCTCAAGATGAAAATAATAAGGCGCTACCGATGCACATTGCCTATGTATAAAGAATCCAATTATTTATTCGATTAATTAAATATCCGACTGTTTATATAAAATGAATGAATTGTGTTTATCAAACGTAAGTTCACGCCATCACACATAATTACATGTGTGTATCTGTAAAACACATGTCTGCACACACACCAACGAGCGGGCGGAGTTCAGAGAGCATCAAACGCACACATACAAGACGTTTATTTATGGATAACGCATAATACATACGCGGAATGATATTTCTAAGTTTTCGCCACCCCACAAGTTCATGCCGGAGTCGTACCGACCAATGTTATTGAAATACTCGCGGTAGATCGCGAACAATCCACCCGCCATAGTCGGGGACCTTATTGGTTTCACGAAGTCCTCATCATCTGAAACAATAGAATAATTAATTTCGCACACAATTCTTTAAAATAAACAGTACGGTCAAAATATATAAGAAAAAAGGAGTTTTAGTATACAGCGTACAAGGAAATGGTTTAGACTTGAATATTAAATGATGAAAATACCAAGGAGCAAAATAATATGTATAAAATATTATACATAATGTTTATGTATAATATTAATGATATTAATATTACACATAATGTTTATGTATATCATGTCTTTCATAATGTTTAATGTCATCTTTCATTCATTTGTGTTATAGTTATCCATAGATTGTGTTGTTATGTAGTGTAACTAACAAGATGTAGAATAAATAATACCTACTTACGGCCCAATACAGGGCACGAGTCTCATCTGAAAATGAGAATGGTTTAGGTTGTAACTAATAAGCTATCACCGCTTTTTTATAAATATAAATAACCTTTTTATTACTAATCATTTACACTAATACGATATAAAAAAATTTACCCGCAGCCGGTTTGTTCAACTCTACATTATAAAAGCACAAGCTGTTCGCCGTACCTTTGACCGCGTTTTACCAGTCCTAATGAACGTTTTGTTTTCGCGGTCTAAAGTCATCGAAGAGAAAAGTTTGCTAATTATATCGGTTTGCTAGAAATATCAGGTTACATTTTTAAATCACGCGGTGTCGGTTCGTGCATGATTTTCCTTAGAAAAAACGTTTTCTCTGCCCGCCTTCAGAGCCCGAGTTCCAATTTTCTTGAAATCAGTGCAGTTCCGAAGGCCGAACGTGGATATCAAACAAACAAACCCACTTTCAGATTTATTCTCATCATCATCATCATCACTTCAACCGATTGAAGTCCACTGCTGGACATAGGTCTTTTGTAGAGAGTTCCAAAAACCACGGTCCTGGGCCGCTTGCTTCCAGCGGCTCCCAGCGACTCGTTTGATGTCGTCTGTCCACCTTGTTGGGGGCCGACCAACACTGCGTTTACCTGTGCGGGGTCGCCATTCCAACACCTTTGTAATGAGGACTAGATTTATACTATTAGTATAGATTTCAGGATAAAATAGTGGCACAGTTCAAACGCCAAATTTTTGTACTCAAATTTATAAATTTGTTTCCAATATGCGTATACTTATAAGAAGGCACTCTTGAGAATAACACAATTTTTCACTGTATTAACGAAGAGTTATATCCTCTTTGATTGTAGTCACAAATCTCTCATAATGGAGAGGCACTATACTTGTAATTTATAATGAGTAATTAAATAATTATATGGATCACGAAATTATCTGCACATAACATTTATACAATAATTATAAGTCTTGACACACTGCGATAACCCTACCCTACTGACATCGGTCATGATGAATGACTAATTAGCCTTCTGCATTGACTACCGCCATGCAATCATAATAACACAACGATAATATTGTTTTGAAAACATTTACAGTAATTAATTATTGTCTTAATAATTCTTATTGTTTAAAAAAATACATAGGACTTGCGTGAAAAGCAATATGTAAGAAATTGATAGCAACTTGTGTTTACCTAAAATAGCGCACTTTTAATTTTGCTACCATACTGTCGGTTGCCCGTTACTCCGTCTGCACACAACTTATGTTTACTGCGCACAGCTTACTTCGTATGCAAAATGCATGAAAAATATTTTTGATATTCAACCGTTACCTACATTAAGGAGTTCAAACAAAAACAAATTCTTCAGAATTATTATTGTTATAGATATAGATATTTTATTTTAAGAACTTTCTATCAGGGATCCTTCCCTTATAATGGAAAACTGCATCGCATAAGTTTACTTTTTTAAGCGGATGGCTCACCTTATAGTAAAAGGAAAATCAGTGGCTATATGCAGGGCAACAGTTCGCGCGGCATGCAAGATTTGAGGTCTAGGTTTAAGCCTTTAAGATGGTTTGCTCTAAGCGGAATAATATTCTAGAGTCACTAAATCATCACACTAGCGTGAATTCTCCTATGAGAAACATGTATATTTCTACTTTCAATCGATAAAAAAGTTTAAGAAAGTCTAGGTGCAATAAATCCAATGACTAGTTGCACTTTTTGCTGTAATTTTTTTTTTGTTTCGATATTAATGCAATGCAAAATATACAGCGTATTAAAGCGTATTCTCATACAAAGAATTTACCTTGTTTCTAATTTTTTTTAGACATTTCCCCTAAAGTACCTTCGGTATTGGTTCACACTTGGTTTTTGGCACCATGCCAAACAACCAACCAGAACATATGTTGTACGTCCCTTATTTTATGAGTTAGCGAAGCTCTGGTAGAAAGGGGCACAGCTAAGCTGCGGATGCTAATTGCTAGTCAGGAATTTGAACTACCGTCTGTGAAATAATCCTTTCCCAGATCTAAAGATTGTACTTTGACTTTGCTCAGACTTAACAAAACTTTCAAACGAGACAAAGTCTTTTATGTCTAGTACAAAAACTTTGTCATTAACCTCTACTTTGAAATACACTCTCACATCTCAGCCTTAGTTCCTTTAGGTATCTCATCTCACCATCATTTCACACAAGAAAAATACTTCAATATTCTCAATCGCTTGGCAACACTGCTTGCCTTGGCACATAGTTTCCCAAATAAGCCTTGCATCCTCGCATCGTCCAACGGTCTTGCACAGCTTTATATACAAAAAGCGTTCTTAAATGAAAAAATTATAGTAAATAATAATAAATAAATTTCCTATCTAGTCGCAAAGTAAGCGTAGCTTGTGTTATAGGAACTAAGAAAACTGATGAATATTTTTTATGAATAATATACATAAATACTTATAATATATAGATAAACACCCAGACACTGAAAAACATTTATGTTCATCACACAAATATTGTCCAGTTGTGGTAATCGAACCCACGACCTTGGACTAAGAAAGCAGGGTACATTTATTAGTACATTTATTATTTTCTTATTTTTATTACTTTCAGGCTTGGCATTTGGAAGCGAGTGCTTTCGATTTCGAGTCTTAAGAGCCGCTCAAGTTGTCTTACGACCTCCCGCCACGATTCGCTTGTGATCGCGTTAATTATAATATTTAAAAAAAAACAACTAAAAACATTATTGAGGCTTGAACAAAACAAAAAAGAGTATTAAAATTTTGACGGCAGATTGGCGCAGTGGGCAGCGACCTAGCTTTCTGAGTCAAGGCAGTAGGTTCGATTCCCACAATTGGAAAATGATTGTGTAATGAACATAAACGTTTTTCAGTGACTGGATATTATTAAAACTATTTATGTTTATTATTCAAAAACATATTCAAGTCATTTTAGTACCCATAACACAAGCTACGTTTACTTTAGGGTTATATGGTCTGTACTGTCGCAGTATATTTATTATTAATATTATTAACTATTTATTTGTAAATGCATTACTACAACTTGAGTCCAGGTTGTAGGGATTTAATCAATCAACAATCTGGACGTGGGTTATAGTAAGTGGGCGGGTTATAGTATTGTTCTCGAAATAATAAGACTAATGACCGTTTTCACTAAACCTAGGAGTCGCCTTAATCGAATGCTTTATTATTTAGGAGATATTTATAGAAAGAAAAACGTGTTATCTACTCTTTGCTACTATCTATTGGTGAATGATTGATGTATACCTAGGAATCTCCTTAGTTTAGGTAATACTTATTTAGGCATTGCCCTGTTCGTCGTTCGTGAAAACGGGATCACCCTAGCTTGCTCACAACCTTGCGTCTTGCATCACAATTGCATCAACAAAATATATAGTATAAGTATTATAAGTTTGTATAATAAACTTACTTTTCAAGGTTCCTTTAGGCAGGTTATCCCACTTGAAATGCAGGCCCCAGTTGAATCCACCTCTCACCAATGGGCTGGCGGTATATTCAAAAGTATCAGCATTGATGACATCAATGACAGGTGTGACTGCACGCGGTGAAAATCTCACATGGACGCCGTCTACACCTTCAGATAATCTTGCCAAGAGTGGAGGAAGCCAATCTACATTCACTTCTATGTGAGAATCCAGAAATACAAGAACCTGGAATGATTACAATTTTTGTTAAGTTAGTAGGTCAGGTAGGTTATCTCTAATGATTTAATATTGCTCATCAAAATACATACTTACTACATAGACACAACATAATGCCTTTGTAGCACAAACAAAACTATCCCGGGGCCTTACTACCATTGTTTTAAGCAGTATTATTAGAATATTGTTGAGGTTTTGTTACAGAATTATAATCCATAATTTTGGATGACAAGGCATGTCAAATAAACTGATATTTAAAGATATCACTGGTATAAGCGCTGGAGATATGGCCCAGAAGCTGCTTTGCAACTAGTTCAGTGATATATACGGCATATGTATAGCGGTGATAGCCCAGTGGGTGGGAGGGAGCTCGACTTCACTTTACGCCTAAGGTGCTGGGGTTCAAACTTCGCCAAACGTATCTCTAAGTTTTCTAATTTATGAGCGTTTTTCAGTAATTAAAATATCACTTGCTTCAACGGTGAAGGAAATCATCGTGAGGAAACCGGCATGCCTGAGAGTTCTCTGTATGTTCTCATAGGTCCAATTGGAGTCCAACAATCTGCACTGGGCCAGCGTGGCGGACTACAGCCTTAACTCCTTCTTATTATTGGAAGAGTGAACAGTGGGCCCGTAATGGGTTGATATGATGATGATAATGACGAGTGGTATATGAAAGAAATAGGCGACTACCAACGCTGGGCTTTCAGTATCCATTTCTGCACCTTAGAATGGTGTTAATCAAAAATTTTTACTTATTATGTTGAAAGTTCAATCCATTCAATCAATGGAAGGAACAGATTTTGGGAGCATAAACAGGATACTCACTTCTCCAACACTATTTTCTGCACCAAATAACCTAGCACGAATTAGCCCTTCTCTCTTCTTCGTTTTTAATAATCTTATATTGAAAATTCCCTTGGAAAACTCAGTTGTTTTTTTGAAATTACCTAGGCCATTGACATTGTCGTCGTTAATGTAATCATCAATTATATTATCACCATCGATGTTATTTGATTCTAGCATCTCTTCTTGTTTTTTCACCGAATTATTTAATTCATTTATAGCATTTTGCACTCGCTCGTGAAGATCGTCTATGTCGCTATAATCATCAACAAGTATAATCTCTTTAAGATTCTGTTGGTCTGTGCGACCTAATATAGAATGAACCGAACGCATTAGTGTTTCAAAGTGTTCATTGTAAAAACAAATAATGATTGATGCCTTAGGTAACTTCCGATGAAATTTTTGTGAACGACACCTGCAAAATTATGTTTATGGATGCACTCAGAAATTTAAATAAGTCAATCTAAATCTACTCAGCGGTTTAAGCAAGAAACTGTTTTTAATATTAATATTGATAGTATGAATAATGGACATAATCATAATTATTTATTTGCAAATAACATGTGGAATTATAGCAGAAGCTGATACAGAACCATATTTTAGCCCATTTATGGAAATATAATGTATAAAATTACTCACAATTTATATCTGGTGTCAGGAACTCCTCTATTATTTCCAATTCTCTGGGAAATCAAAGTGTTAAATGCGTGCATAGTATATCCCTTTTCACGGATCCGGACATCTTCTGCATTATGAATTAGGCCAAATTGATCTTCTGTAACAAAAATCAATATAAAAACGTGTTCAGGGTGCTGCTGCGGCAACCATGGTTCTGCAGGTAGTGTCTTAGTTATTAGTATTGGTTCATGTTATTACCCAAGCTCTTATCTGGTTGTGCGGGAGATTTAACTCTCAGCTGCTTAGCAAACTTCTCCCGAAGCATAATCTTCCTTTGATATTCAGATTTTCCTTTTTGATATTTCCACATTTTACCAGCAAACTGATCATTGATTGTTTTTGAGTTGTCATACAACAAATTCTTGCCCTCCAAAGCTGCAATAGATTTGTCATTGTTTTTTATTCGATCCTTTTCATCCATATTAGCTAGATGGTAACGAAACCTGTTCTCAGTGTGGTTTGAAACATTCTCACCTAAAAAAGGGTAAGTATTTAATGAAAAATATTCCCCACAAAGTTAAATATAACCTATTATACAGCTTGACTTAAATATTGTTTGATCAAACATTACATGTTCAAAAGTATAACAAAAATTAATACATAAACATTTGTGGTATCAATACTCCATACTAATATAAAAGTGTTTGTTTGTTACTGTGTTCATTTTACTGTCCAACCACTGTTACTGATCTTTTCAAAATTTTTGCCATTCTTGCACCAAGCTGGGTGATCCTACTACCGATCTCATTGTGGAGTGGAGTGTATGGAGACAGTGGTGTTAAAATCCATACAAGGGACCCATGTCCAACAGTAAACCTCTATTAGTTGGAGTAATAATTATCATGATGTACGAGGGAACGTTTGCTTTATAATAATATTAACAAAAATAATCTAGGTTTAGCGTTGAGATTTGAAACAAACATTTCTGATACATATTGACTGATGTTGCATCGTTTTTATTCTGGTATTGATATTTACGAATGAAGAAAAATAAGCTGTAAACTTACCACTCGTATTTAACAACCAGTACAAATACAACGATATACTCCACGTAGCTGAAGCAATGATTATTCCCCAAAGGAACGAGTTAAATTTTAGTCTCCCCATTCCTTCACTTTTTCATAAAATAGGACTTTGCTTCAGATAAAATCTTTATAAGAAGGACCAAACATTTTTTTCTGTATGTAAATTTATGTAATTCCTGAGTATCCCAACGGTGCAGATATTAAAATTAAGAAGTGCTACTGGACTAGAGTACCTACGTTACTTAGGTAGGAGTTTGAGTTTTACGTTTATTACTGACAAGCTGTGCTGATAAGTGACAAATGACAAGACTACTCACGAGTGACAGATTTTGTTGTTGTTTTAATTTATCCCCTCGGGACAGGCAAAGATCGTTGACCATACTTGGTTATTTTTTCTTCTGTCCTAAATTCTTCTTCCTCCCCTTTTTGGGTTAATGGCTTTGATTTGAACAGATTTGATTCTAAACTTTTTTTATATTTTTGGATTTGTCCCCTTCAGACCCAGCGACGATGGAAGACCAAGCAGAATTTTAAATAATGTTTGCATCCTCTTTGAAAAAAAAAATTCTTAATCGTTGGAGCTGACTAGTCTCTATTATACTCTAGTGTATTGCAAATATTCATTGAATATGTATGATCCAGTAAAGCTCTTACGACAAGACTATCAGCCCTTAAGTAAAATCGGTTTAACCTATTGAGAACTAATGACCTGACCATATGACTAGCCTAGCCTAGTTTGTGACGATTTAAAATCAAAGGAGTTTGACTGAGATGTTGACTTTACAATGAACAATTGTTAAGACTAAACAATTGTTCACTGTAAAGTCAACATCTCCTGAGGATGCTCCGGTTTCGGAGCGAAACGTGCGTAGAGGGTATATTGCCGAAGATCTGTTTGGTGTGGAGTATAAGGATTGAAGAAATTAGATAGTTATGCTATTGAAATGCTATTTAAATATTTAAAATTTAAGTTGAATGCATTAAAATCTAAACAAATATGTAGAATTAAAGTATCAGTAGGTACGTTCAAAATAGCCGGGAATTTCACAGGACTTGGTATAGTGTGACTAAAATAAAAAATCTAAGTCTTTCCCGCGGTAAAAAAGCATTTAACCCCGGGAAACTTAAACGTTACATAGGAAATTTTACTGATGGTAGGTACTTAGGACGGCTACGGCTTCTTACCGCGGGAAACGTAAAAATAGAAATTCAGTTAAGTATTTATTGTCATGTCAAGTTAGTTGAAACCTTGTAATTCGAAGTATGATAGTCGAACTTAACCTACTATTACAAGAGTATCAGAAAGAAACTTATAAGGTGGGACTTCTAAATTCAATGGAGCCGGGCCTTTTCGCGTTCGTCCGACGTTATCGTAATGACTGCCATGGCAAGGGCAATAAAATCCTCCAGTCCAATCTCCAGAGTTCGGTACAGGAACACAACCCAAATGTGTACAAATTCCGATCACAATCAGCCATTCGGGTTTTTCTGGCGTACGCTGTTCAGGTGTCTCCGGATCCCTAAGCGATGTTAGTGGAGTGGAAGCCTCTGCAGAAATTTCAGCAGGCGTTCTGTGCTTAACGAATAGGGGCTTTCCACGCCATTTGTAAGATAAGCATGCACCTGGAGCCACATTTCCTATATCGATTTCTATTGCAGCCAGAGCACGTACGTCAGCGGGCGCCGCCATGCTCATCAAAAAATGTGTTAATTCTGATTTAACTCCATACATTCCACAGAGTAGGCCAAAAAATCCAATCACACTTGTGTAGCCCTTCTTGTCATCTCCAGAATGCCAAGTAGTTTTACTAAGATCTTTATATTTATTCTTCCTATAATGGTCAAAGCTGGGATGCTCGATATCACGATGCAGTTTTGGAGGACCCTGTTGAAATCGAACTTGTGTCCATAATACTAAATCGAAAAGCTTGCTTGAGGTGCTTAGCTTACACTGAAATTTTGATCTTTGTACTGGCTTTGTGCAAATAAAAACTTTGTCTTCCTTATCATTCTTCGAAAAATATAGCAGTTTCACTTCAACATCTAAACAAGAATTTCTCAAAATTCTTCGGCTACATTTTAAACCTCCATTAAGAACATTCATTCTCAAGAATTTAAATTTTAGTGCAAAACAGATATATTAAGATCGTGGTAAATATCAAATACTATCCATAGTTTCATTTAAATTAATCCAAAGTAAATTGCAACAACAACAACCATAATCAATCGACACTATGGTCAACATTGACGATTGTTTTAATCATTATTTAAATTTCGACACAAGGAGTTTAAATTAATAAAAAAAGTTATTAAATCAAAAATTAGGTACATAAAATACTTTGTAGTGTATTTTTATATAAATGATAGAGGGAAAAAGGGGTGAACGTATACCTACTCCAGTCCCCGACAGCGCCAGGTTTCGCAGTATTTGTCATGTACCTGTACAATCACAATAATTTTGTTTAATGAATCTTGTCCGTCAGTTTTTGAAGCTCCTGCGGGATCTTTGTGTTTTCACGAGCTAAAGATTTCTTCGGAATGCAAAATTTCTAGCAATAACTGAAAACCAAGACAACATAAACCTAAATAGTACCTACCCAGATAAAATTTGGTCCTTTCGTCCGGTGTTCATATTTCATGTTAAGCAGCCCACCTAGTAGGTTTACCTACAGTTACGTTTCGTCACAAAATTAGGTAAGTAGTTATTTTAATGGTTAGTATCATTATCAAACAAGTACCTACCTACTTCACATTAATTAATAACGGATAAGTAGGTACGCAACAAGCCATTACTAAAAGTTTGCATTAGCAATCCATTCCTTCAATAATTCCAATGCTTGCCTCTTTTCCCTCAAAAAACGACGTAGGTAATAAGATCTTCTATACTGCGTAGCAAGCTTACCTGCATGGTTAGCTTAGGCAGGGGTCAAAAATTATGTACCCCGATTATGTCCTCTGACAACTGACAAGAGATAAAATTTAAATGTCCCCCCGCCAAAGCACGGCAACAAGGAATAGAAGGAGTAGGTGTACCTTCATTTATTGTTACACTTATATTATTTGGATATTATCTCCAACTGCGCCAATGGTCGGAGAGTTGGTGAAGCTGTGGGAGAAGGTAAAATTTTGATCTTTCTCCTGAGAGAATAACGCATGATAGTAATGCTAGTGGTAAGTGATGATGCGGTCTAGGATGTTAGTGGGCTAACATGATAAAGATTTGGATATAATTGTCAAGTATTGGAAGATAATTGACAAGTCTAAAAGTATTGCTGGCCTTTTTACTAATAGGTACCTAGCACTATTTTCAGGCTTGTCCATTTACAAATTAGAGATTAGGAGTTAGGACCAATGGTGCCAATTTTGTTCTCACAAATTTCTAAACTGTTAGAAACATTGGGTTAGGCTCTCATAAATAAAATACAGTGCACATATTTAAGAGTTATTTATTTACTTTGTACTTCGAGATTTATTTAAGTTACCTACTAGGTAAACATTTTTCATACTAATACTTTACCTTCGCTTTATTTAAAGCAGGTACTTATAATTTATCATAGTAGGGTCTTTTCGCCTTTTCGCGTCCGACGCCCAATTCGCGTCCAAACGACGGTACACTGTTTTACAACAGTGAAAAATAACAATACCGACACACCAATCTAAACAAGAGCGCTTCTATTGATGTTCGGACCTATGACAGGTACTCACACACAAACAAAAGATCTGTGCGTGCAACCCAAATTTAATGAAAAATAAACTAATCTTGCGTGTGCAACCAACAAGTGCTGACGCGCGAATCTGTTGTAAAAAAAATAGTGAGCAGCTGTACTTTTCACGGTAAGTATTTAAGGTGTTTATGTGAAATTTAGAATACTTTGTTATCTCTAGACCTTAATTGTGAACCACACTATAGGAATAACGATGTTTGTGCTTATATTTTTCTATTGACAGTTTTATATAAGGTGGACGCGAACTGGTACATAAAATTTATAAAAAAACCACTTTGCGTCCGCTGATTTTGTTGACGCAAAATGGGAAAATCGCCTGTTTCAGCTATTTGTACCTGTGTAGAATAAAACATCAGATGCGTTGTCCAAAACTGTGCATTAAACTTGACAAGACTATATAGGGACTACATTACAACCATATTTGATTAAAAACTACCGCACTAACATTTTTTTTTTCACGTTCAAACCTAACAACTCCACTAAGTGGACGCAAACAGGCGAAATGACCCTACCTGCCGACTTAATAGGTTTAAATAGTTTTATAAAGTTTAATTATCATGCCTAAACTTTAACCGATTATTATTTTGTCACAATGGTGCTTATAACGGCTTCTAGCAAGGTTTAATGTAAATGTGTTAATACTCATCTCCAATCTCGTAAGCAACTTGTGGTTTGTAAGAAAGCACGTTTCAATGACTCGCAATTAAAGTGGTTGTTCGTTTTACTTTCCTTTATAAACAATTACTTCTTCTCATAATTAGGTGTAAGAGAACAGAATGACCTTTTAAACTTCTACCAACTGTACTTTTAAGTTTTAACCATGCTTGTTTTTTCACCATCACCGGTTAATTCCCCCTTATTCCCCCTTTTTTTCCCACTGACATTGACATTCCGCCTACCAAGACCTACAGTTTTCGTTCAGGAATCGGGAATCCTAACTGATTCTTAGTGCTGTTTATTACAATTTGTTTGTTTGGATGTTTTATTTATTTATATTTATTCCATATGTTAGTCCATATTATATTAAAACTTAACTAAATTGCCAGGTCTAAAACTAGGTAGTGCCATCCATTTTGATGTTCTTTGTGTAGAGCGATAATACTACCTTTAGAATCAGGCAAGTCAAGTTAGTAAACTGCCTTGTTAGTCTACTTGTTATCATGTTCAACTTCGGATCGCAAGGTCATCGGTTCGAATCCTGGATCGGGACTAAAACTGGTTACCAACCCGCAGTTAGTGATGCAAACCCGCGTGCCTCAGAGAGCGCGTTACGCCGCCTTCGCGCGCGTCAGTTCCGGCTACCATCACTTACCTCGTCATTATAATAGTCGTTAATTCCCGCTAATCCGCATTGGTGGTGTATACCATCGTGGAGAGAATATCTGTTCCTTGATTACTTTAGAAAATTCTGTTGATTGGATCTGATTAAATGTTTAATCTTATTGAAATATATAGGTCTCTAATTTTATAGTCATAGATCTAGTAGAGCTTTTTGTGAAAGAGCCCGTCCGGAAAAGTACTATCACCTAGCTTATTTCGGCATCTAAGTAGTATTATTGCAGTGGTATCATCCGGGGTGAAAGGCGTGGGTGCCGGTGTAACTACAGGCACATGAGCCCTAAAACCTACGCCTCAGGTTGACGTACACCGGGCGGCGGCAGGTTGCAAGACGTATTTCTTGCATGCCCTTGCTATACCATCAGGAGACATTTAAAAAAAAAAAATCTATAAAAAAAGATGTCGTAGTATATTTATTTATTTTTATTTATTTATCTTTCATACAGCAACTGTGCCCAGCAGAGATGATCATCACAGTGTCATACCACATGTCTAAAGAGTCATTTTGTGGTTTCGATACTCGGAAAACCTCCACGCTCGCTTGTTGTACTCAATAGGTGATGCTTATAACGCTTAGTCCGAATGAGAAACAAAATAGTTTTGTAACATTTTAGTTTAATGTTATGCGAGACCCTTACACACGCCACACTCGGTGGTGCCAAGGCTCTTTGACGAGTGACGTAAGATGTGAAAGTCGAAGTGTACAGTGCACGCAGGCGGGTCCATCTAGTCGTCGGCCGACTTTGCAGGTTTGAAGTGAGTACTGTTACTTAATTTTGCACGTGCGATTTGTATTTTATATTGTTTGTGTCTTCCTCTAAAATATTTTTTTTGTGAATTTATAAGTAGTAAGTTATTTCATTTTAACTGAGTAAAAAATTGTACGTGTGTGCACACATTTACTGAGTAAAATTTATTTTTATTTAAACTATTTTGTCGAACCGTCTGTTGTGAAATCCTAACCCTTTCTCCTGGCTGAAATATTTAAGTATTATGTTATAGTTTTATTTTAAATATTACTTATATTAATAAGTTAAGCTTAATGCCATCCCTTTTAAAAGCTATGAGTAAAACATCGAAGAAGAACGCACCTTTAGTGCTTCAAACCAACACAGATCAACGTGTTTGAATTTAGAGGCTCCCGAACAGACACAAACTATGGGTAGGTATATTGAATGAATTAATTGAACACGTCTTTAATGGTAGGTGCTAATAAAAATTAAGGATGCCATTAATCTAAATCAAAAAAACTGTTGGTAACATTACGTTTTACGCATTCGAAAATAATTAAACAAACCCAAAGGTATATTTAATTCGGCATGCACACATACTTTGGTATTACAATAAATATATATATTTCCAGGTATTATAGAAAAACTTAACTTTTAGTAGTAAACAAATATAGTTGTTTAAAAGTATAAAATAGAAATAAATGGAATGCTCGACATGATTCTTAAAAAGATTCATCGTAATTGATTTACATAATTTCCCACTACCACCATGAAATAAAGCCATTTATCAAGAAACAGGGTCAGAAAGAGTGCTGCAAATACCAAGACCACCATCGAAAATTTCATGAAAAAACACGAAAGTGGTGCTGCCATAGCAAACAATAACAGTATAAGACATCACAAATAAAACCCAAATTCCAGCTTTGCAACAGTAAGCATTATAGATGTTAATCCAATCGATAATAGAACAACTTTTTTCACTGCATCCATTATTACATTTTTACCTGTTATCTAAAGGAGAAAAGCATTTTCCAACAAACCGTACAATACAATTCCGGCTATTTCTACTAATCCACTACTCAGTCCAAATAAAGAAATCATATATGTTGCATATTTTAGTGGAAAAGTTCCAAAATATCTCGTCACTTCAGGCACTTCCATTTCGATCATTCAAAAATTATTAATAAATATTAGAATGCATTATAATTTTAAAATTGCATTCTTAAAATACATATTTTTATTAGTTTATATGGTTTATTAACTTTTAAACATGTATTACCACACAAAAGAACTATAATTCTTTATATCTTCAGATATGTAGCTACCTACTAAAATAACAAAAATATGATAGGTGGGATCTAATGAGTGGTGCGAACCAAATACGCAAACGCGTCAGAATGACAACAATTATCCAAAAAGTCAATAATAGTGTAATAATAATAATGTCATTAAAAGCTTCGACCAACATCTTAAGAGGTTTCGCTTGGTTGTTGGATCAAGGGTCGGATACAGAAGGCAGTAGTCCTTGAAACGGCGCGTATTGTGAGGAGGTTCCTCACTCTGGAGCCCTGACCACCTGTTGCTTGGGCATTCAAAAGCCCCGCAAGCGGAGGGTGGAAGTTTTTTTTTTTTATAAATTTTTATAGTGTTTTTTATTTTATTTAGCATTGTTAATAATTAAAAAAAAAAAAGAAATGATAGCTAAAATGTCATTAATAGTGTTATAGATTACAAGCGAAACCTTATTTGTATAAGTAGAAAAAAGACCTTTTAATTTAAGACTTAGGTTTTTTAATGGAATTTATATTGACTGTTCCATGAAAACTCCCCCATTCGTTTGTAATTTCATTAGTTTCATTTCATTAAGCGCTGTTTAAATAATACCACGTAATTGTACCATTCGCAAGGATTCCGGCCTCTCTTTCGGTGGGCCGAATTCGAATCCCGGCACGCAACTGTAACTTATCTAAATTAAATGTTTCGATGGAAGTAAAACATCGTAAGGAAACCTGCATGTCCGAGAATTTTCGATAATGTTCTCATAGCGTGGTAAACGACTCCCTTAATGTCTCTAACTGTGGAAGAAGACCTATGCACTGTAGTGGGTCCGTGATGGGTTGATATGATGATGAATTGTACAACACAATGTATTTTTTATTAAAATAATTTTCAGAATGACGCACATATTTTACTTGCTCCTTTGCGTAATGGGTGTAATATCAGCTCCCGTGGATGACCCAGTTCGCATTGACTTACCAGTATACGATCAACCAGAATCTGCTTCGAGTACAACTGTAACTGAAGTCCCGGAACCAGAGAATTATCCCGGATCTGAAAATAAACAGCCACAGAGCAAGCAAAAACCTGTACAACCAGTCTCGATTGTCTTGGACAGCAAAACAAATTCAAATACACTGGTACGTCCATAAAGTACTTATGTATTTATTTTAATCAGATTTAAAAACAATGTTCTAAAGCCAATCTGTATGAGGTTGATCAGCAACCTCATACAGGTTGAATAATGCAATAAGAAATGTGTCTATTTGGTCAGATTAATTTATCGAGTTACTTTACTGCTTCTCTGGTCGTTTGTTATAAAGTTTGTTTTTTCATAGAAGGTTACCTACTTATAAAAACTTTAAAAAGGAAATCGTTCCGGTTCGACGCCGCGTAGAAAACGGGGTATAGGTTTAATATAACTGCCATACCCATGAAAGGTTAGACCGCTACCATCTTACAAGATCTGCCTCATCAGTGCTTTGCGTCGTCCCAGAGTCGAGATTGCAGTAAATCCGATTGGTAGGACCTACTCTAATACATGCACAAGCCTCCAAGGCAGTGTTTGTGATTTTGTGCAGATTGGCTCAGTGAACTACGGCGGTGGTCTTTTTAAGCCGCCCGTGACAAGACTCGATGGTGCTTTATTAGAAACAGAGGGAATTGGTAGCAAGATCTTATCCGTAAAAGAAAACGCGCAAAATGTTGTAGCCGGAATTTTTCAGGTAAGTGTATTTGCCTATATACAAATTTTTTGTAGACTAATTCACATTATTCATAATTCTTATTTTAGAGGCTAGAGCATCGTTCTGTAGTGCAACATGCTAACTATATGATTCGACGTCACGGACGTTGCTGGGACAGTTGTGGCTCCTCCGTTTATTGCAATTTATGTTATCATAGTTCGTGTGTTGCGCCAATTTGAAGTGATATAAATGTGTATAGTGACTAAATAAACTGGAGGAACTATTATCTTGCACGGACTTGCTCGGAAAAGGTGCGTGAAGCAAATTTTATTCTCTAAACTTGTAGTAACATTTTAGAAATCGAAGTCAGTTCCATATAAAGTGAAGTACATATATAAAGAATTTACCCTCAGTTAAGTTATTCCAACGGCGCTATCTAGAGGACACATCGTAAACTACGACGACCGCATCGCAGTGAAGACGCGACGTGCGCCAGCGCGTTAAACGCGAGGTCATTTGAGTGTGCGAACGCCACCTAGCGGAGCCTAAACCTTACGTTTAATACGGCCACCTACCGTTGAACGCATACATTACGAAACGCCGCTCGAAATAATTTCGCAATATGGTCAAGTGCGGGGCTTGCGGGAAGTTTTTGTCTGTCATAGGTGCCGCTAGTTGTAGCGAGTGCCCGGGCCTATATCACAGAGCTTGTGTGGGACTTCCTGAACATGCGCTGTCTCCCAAACAATGGAAATGCCCGGAATGCATGGCAAAAAAACCAAAAATAGGCAATATTGACACTCCGGTAAAAGGCACTGATACTCCCTATACGCAGGGTGGAAAATCGAATCTTTCGCCCGAATCGGTCACATCGGTATCGTTTAAGGAGGCTGATATCCTTAACGATACAGCTTTAGATGCAACCCAGGCGTTGGATTTGGGCCTCGAAATGCGTCTTTTCCGTGAAGAGCTCCAGCATTTAAGGAAGGAGCTCAGGGATTTCCGTGCGAACCTGTGTGACATACGCGGTGCAGTTGTTGCCTGCAACCAGCGCATAGACGACTTGGACGGTAGACTGATAAATCTTGAGAATTCCGTCAAAGTTTCATCCAGTCACAAATGTTCCGAAATCGACAAACTTGAAGAGACGATTTGTAAACTCAAAGAGGACCTCAATGATCGGGACCAGGACCTCCTACAGTCAGATATAGAGATAACAAATCTCCCGGAAATTTGCGGGGAGAACCCAGTTCATACCGTCACGGTTATAGCGGCAAAACTGGGGATTGAACTGGATAAGAGGGATATCATCTCTGCAGAAAGAGTCGGTAAGAGTAACGAAAGTAGCTCTCAGCAAGGACCGACAAGCTGTGGTCGTCGGATTGTGGTGAGGTTGTCGAGGCCAAACCTGCGCGATGATTTTCTACGGAGTGCCCGTACTCGCCGGGGTGCCACCACTGAGGGATTAGGTCTAAACTCTCCTTCTAGAAGATTTTACGTTAATGAGAGACTTACAAGGCAAAACAAACAACTATTCTATTTAGTTCGAGAATCTGCCAAACAGAAGCAGTGGAGATACACGTGGACCAAACGTGGCAAAATCTACGCGCGTGAAGGAGAAGGCAAGCCAGCACACTATATAAAGTCAAAAAAAGACCTCGGAAAGATTTTTGGCGATATCTGAGTTGGGTCTTTGAATTTGCCAAAAAAAATGTTCATGCTTTACAAGTAATAGTTTTGTTTTTATTTCAAATTTTCATTTTTATAATTTTATGTTCAAGTGATATGGTTATGTATAAATTTTACTCTACATGTATGTATACTAAACTGCATAGGCCTAAGCTCAGCCACATACTCTTACTAGTGTGTAACGTACAACCTAACTTCCCTATGAATAATACAGGAGTTGAACTCGTTGCTGCCTCAGTTATGCGTGCACGGACTAATGCTGCCCCAATTAACCTTTGTATAACAGCATGTATATTTGTGTATATTGTATTTCCATTCGCTACTCTATTTCATGTTTATTTATTCTTATTAGACTCTCTTACAAGTGAAAACCGGCACAATTTGATCAGATATTTAAAAAATTATAAAATATATTATATTGAAATATATGTCAACAAAAGAGAAAAAAAAATTCTTTAAAGTTGGACTCTTTAATGCCGGATCCCTCGGAACTAAACATGAGGAATTTCTTGTGGCAATGAGTGAAATAGATGTCGATATCATTGCAATTAACGAAACCTGGATTCGTGAAGGGGAAGAAGGACTTGCTCCAGTGGTACCGGGATACAGGTTACTCCACAAACCGCGCCCAGCCAATGTTCGTGGCGGTCGGGGTGGAGGGGTGGGTTTTTATATAAAAAAAACAATAAAAATCAAAATATTAGACCACCCTAATCTTCAACCGGTAGAGCAAATGTGGCTCACAACAAAAATAAATGGTAAACGAATCACTATAGGCTCAGCGTATAGACCCCCCTGGCAGGACGTTAATTTATTTCTGGAGGCGCTGACTCAGTCTGTGACCAACTTCTCGGATTGTGACAATATTGTGCTGCTGGGTGACTTCAATATTAATCTATTGAACCCATACGATAATAAATCTAAGCTATTCAATGATTTTATTCAGTGCGTAAATCTAGCGCAACTGGTCACTGATCCTACTCATTACACTGACCATAGTAAAACTCTTATAGACTTGTTTTGTACTGATGCAAAAGTACGGGAAGTCTCAGTTAAACATATCCCAGAATTAGGAAACCACGCTATGATTATAGCATCGTTAAATATGAAAAAAGATAAAATTAAACCTAGCTGGGCTATTGTAAGGCCACTACAGGATATTGATCATCATCTGTTTAACCAACATTTAAATAATATTCCCTGGATAGATATTAATGATATTAGTGACATTAACAACTTGGTGTCATCTTTCAATAATTATTTATTAAACATATTTGACGTCCACGCTTCGTATAGGAGAGTAGTTATAAAAGAGCAGAATTGCCCATGGATAACATTCACTTTAAAATCGATGATGAGGTTACGAAATGAGAGTCACACTAGATATAAATCAACAAAAAAAGAATCACACAAAAAATACTACAAAGACCTAAAAAAAACCGTTAATGAAGCTATGGAGGCGGAAAAATGCGCATATTATAAATATTACATAAATTTGCATAGTAGAAACCCAGTAATCATGTGGAAACATTTTAAAAATATTCTGGTAATTAATAAGAAGAAGGATCACCATTTACCTACATCCCTGAGCAATCCCGACATACTTAATAACCATTTCTTAGATGTCCCGTATAACACCACCACAAAGCTATCTACATACACATATTTCGAATTCCAAAGGTTTAACAACAATGACTCTTTTAGTCTTAGAACAACAAACGAGGATGAAGTCTTAAAAATTATTAAAGGACTAAAGTCTAATGCAATAGGTTCGGATCTTATCTCCTTAGATATGTTGCTACTGACACTCCCGCAAAGCCTTAGCACTTTAACAAGCATGATAAATAGGTCCATACTTACATCAACATTCCCAGACGCATGGAAAATAGCTATAGTAAAGCCACTTCCAAAAATTGACAGCCCTTCCAACTTCAAAGATCTCAGACCCATAAGTATACTGCCATGTTTATCAAAAATTTTGGAAAAGGTAGTATGTAAGCAAGTCTCCGATTATATTGAAAAGAAAAATATTTTACCAGAATTCCAATCGGGCTTTCGCAAAAGCCATAGTACAACTACTGCCGTCATGGACGTAATTGATAATATCCTTACTGCACAAGATCAAGGCATGGGAACTATACTAGTCCTACTAGACTTTTCTAGGGCTTTCGACTCAATAAATACTTCATTACTTCTATCTAAGTTGGCCTATTACGGATTTACTAACAACACAGTAAAATGGTTTGACAGCTACTTTAAGAATCGGAAACAATTTGTCGAAATAAATCAAGTTAATGGCAATAAGTTGGCCTCTGTCTCGTCTCCAGTACTCAGAGGAGTTCCTCAAGGATCAGTCTTGAGTCCTATACTCTTCGCACTGTACACTGCAGACATGGTCCGCTCCATCAAACATTGCAAATTTCACCTATACGCAGATGACGTTCAGCTGTATCACTCATTTCATCCACTAGACACAAATGAAGCTGTAATAAAAATATCGCAGGACCTTGAAAATATATCAAACTGGTCTCAAATAAACTCTCTCAATCTCAATCCTCAAAAAACAAAACTGATGATTTTAGGATCTAAATGTACAGTCGGTAAGATTGAAGCGTATATGCCGTCCATAAAAATTAAAGACGACGTAGTGGAAAGAGTTTATGAGGCCAGAAACTTAGGGGTAATATTTGACGCTAACTTACACTTTGAAACTCATATTAGAAATATAGTCAAAAACAGCTTATATAGGTTAAAAGTTCTATATAAAATGCGCCAATACCTCAACACCGACGTTAGAATACAGTTATGTGAAGCTCTAGTCCTCTCAAAACTTAACTATGCTGATACTGTTTACGGGCCATGTATGTTGGCCAGATCAGCAAAGTTAGTGCAAAGAGTCCAAAACGCCTGCGCCAGATTTTGTTTTTCTATAGCTCCTCGTTCTCATGTCAGCCCTTATATTAATAGCGCAAATATGCTAAACATGGAGTCTCGACGTAGACTCCATTTAGCTACTATGCTGTTTGACATAATGTCCACAGGCAAACCAGCATATTTGCGTTCAAAAATAAAATGGGCTCACGAAAATGGAAAACGTAGCACAAGGTCTGCGCCTCGGATCTCAATGCCATGGCATAAAACTGCTGCTTTTCGTGGTACTTTTAAGTACTCTGCCTGTAAGGTCTGGAATGACCTTCCACCTCCAGCCCGTATGAGGAAGTCAATGATTTCGTTCAAGAATGCCATTAAAAAGGTATTTTTGGATAATCAAAAAACTCATCAATAAAAAGACATTCCGGATCTTTCAGACTAATTGCTTGTTGTCGGGCTTACGCGTAACATCTGTTTATATATATATATATATATATTTTTCCTTTTATGTGGTGGTGGTTCTATTGTATCGTTTGATAATTTTATATATATATTATTTTACTTTATTTTTCCGTATACTTCCTCTTCTTGTCAAGTTCACTTCGCTTCTTTTTAAACTTTTCCCGGCAAATCCGTGACGCCAATCAAGGCTATACCTGAAAATCAGCGCTGCAGTTGTCAAATACTGCAGCAACATGCTGAGGTAGCAGCCTTTTCAGCTGAAGCACCTTTCGATAAGGCATTTACTTTGTAAAATAGTGTATAATTAGTTTGAATGTAATTAGTTTTCATTAGTTTACTTATGTGTGGAAGCTGAATAAAGTTTATTATTATTATTATTATTATTATATATATATATATATAATAGCTTCCCTTAAGGCACCTCTACACCTTACCTACATTTAGTGGGATTCATTAATTTCAGACATTTATCAGGAAGTTTTTATCAATGGATAGATAGGTTTCTGTAGCTTATCTAATGATAATTTATAAAAATATTAAAAAAATAATAAAATTTATAAAAATCCTTTATTAATGTTCACAGCCTCAGCCATTAGTGGACACAATTAAAGAGGAAGAAAAGTATGGCAACACCGGCGATAAGTTCCAGAGTACGGGACGAGCTCTGGTCAATGGCGCCGAAGGAATTTCTAACTTCGTGAATTCAATACTTGAAGTGAGTTTTACACAATAGGAATTTTGCTTTCTAACTAAATTATTGCTAGATATAGAATAAAAAATGTTTATTTTCTATCGGCAGGTTCCTGGAAAAATATTTCGATCCATAACACGAGCAGCGAGCGAAAAGTTAAATAATTTGGGCGGCAAACTTGTAGGATTATAGAATCAGTGCGTTATTAAGGCAAGCACACAGGATACTCATATCTAAGTAATAATAGCCGAATGTAAACTGCTCATAACCTTCCACAAAATATTGCTTTTGCCGAAGGACGTTAATGCTTAAGGAGTTCTCCCGGCATTTCACCAACAACTCCTTTATTGTGACGAGCGTACATTGCTTACCTACTTACATTACTTAATAGAAACGCAACCAGTGCAATACTTATTATTGTGTAGTTGAGGTGTCCATCCGTGTTCGTCATCATCATTTTTACTTAACCAAATGGCGGTTTTCGACAACAAATGTTCAAGTTACTTTTAAAAATACTGAAAACGCTATAGGTGCCCTTTATAATATTTGAAGAATTCCCTCAATTTCTCCAGGATCCCTTCAACAGATCTTGACCTGATGAAAATGAGACAACCAGGGAAGTGTACCGTCTCAAACAAAAAAATTCTAAATGATAGAGTTCCGAGCTAACAAACATAAAAAAAACACAACCGAATTGAGAACCTCCTCTTTTTTATAATTCGGTTGATAAAAAACACGTCTACTAGAGAAAATCTCTTTTTATTGTGTTTGTTTTTGTATTTTTTTTAATCATACCTTTCACTAAAAAGTATTGAAAATCTTATTTACTTTTTGTGACAAGATTTTGGAAATAATTACAAAAACAATGTTATTTATGTTACCAATGTTATGTATTATCCTCAGCCTGTTAACTCCTTACTAAAAATTGATAAAAAAACATGTTTATACATACTTATTCTACTCATATCTCTTAATTTTATTGCTTGTTATATAATATCATAACAACTAGTTTTTAAACATATTTAAACACTAAAAATATATGAAAGTTTTTTTTACGTAATATTAATACAGGTAAAAATAAACAGAGAACAGTTAAATTATGGCCACGCTCAGGATGACAGAGGCCTGCAAACATAATGTTACCTCTTGCTATATAATGATATAATGGTACCTAATTTGTAAATAGTACTACAGTAAGCAATAATTATGAAATAAAAATGTTATTGTTATAAACAAATTTTTTTTAACTACAGTAGAACTCCAATTATCCGAACTCCGACTATCCGAATCGCCGATTATCCGAATCACAAAAAATTGTACCACACCACTTGCAACTGCTCACCGTCAAGCGAATGCGTGACCTGGCTGCCCGAAAACGGTTGAAGACCGAAAAACAGCTTACATTGACGGAGATGTTTAAAAAACAATGATTTTTATTTCTAAACTTGTACATAAGTACATTTTATTTATATTTAAAACATGTGAAAATTTCATGTTTTCAACGTAGCTTTTATTCTCTCCAATGGGAATTTTTTTTTTAAAAATCCGATTATCCGAATATTTGATTATCCGAATGGGTCCCGGTCCCCATTAATTCGGATAATTGGAGTTCTACTGTATACCATTTTTTCTCTTGCAATTAATACCCTAAGCCTGATTAGCGTTTCGTCCGAAGTGGAACCGTCTAAAAAAATGTTAAAACTGTTATAATTTAAAAACGCGTTTTTATCGAACTGACTCGTCAGATTTTCACTGCATCTATAAATTATAGCTATAGTCTTAGCGGGCAATTGTCTCAATATTAGTAAATAAGGTATATCCTATAATATAAAAATGGTAGCTCTATTATTTTCTTTTTACAAATACTTGTTGTATTTTTATGCCTTAGAATAAATTTACACCGGCCACGGTTAAAACTAACTTCCGTAAAGTAGAACTTACCCAGCATTATCCAATGTATTAGAAGCCAAGACTTCGTCCTTTGCTACTTTTCTTGTTTACTAGTAGTAAAGCTTTTTGTGACAGAGCTAACAAGAGCAGACAGTAGTAAGCATATATTTCTGCCGCCAAGCAGCATTCCAGTTATCGGGGCTGAAGGGCGTGGTTCCATTAAAGGCACATGAGACTTAACCCCTACACCTGTATGAAGACAGGGCGGCACTTTGCGGCAACAGGAAGTGTTATTTGCGTGCGTTTCGAAGTGTTGCTCTGTTCATAGGCAATGATGAGTAACCACGCTTCACGCATGCACTCACACATACATGCATGCATACATTCAGTCGTTTGTACAGTTTTATTTAGATATTATAATATTTATATAGAATAAAAAACAAATTTCAATGCATTACTTTATTTATTCAATACACAAACATACTTTTAATAACATTGAATTGAAACATATAGATGTATAGGATTAGAATAAATGTTTATTAGCTAATAGCTAAGATATTATACTTCTACTTAATATGTATGCCATGACTTTACTTCAAACACAGATGGGTAAGTTTTAATAACACAGATTTTGTATGTACCTATAACGCTCTACATTAATTAGGTAAACACTTTGAATACTTTTTACAGGTAATTATGATTTGCATCCTTAAATCATAACATCCATTTACAACACGTGTGTGGTATTATTATAATAAGTAAAATTGCGCCGTATTCCATCACTATGATAAAAAGAGAGTTCAATTATTATCAATACCCCACGTGTATAATACTATGTTTTTCATTGCATTTGAAAATTTAAATAAAGTTAAATATGTATGATAAATTAATTTAAGACGAACCAAGGATATAAAGTAATAAGACCGGAAATGGCGAGATTTTTTTTTTTCAAATCGCAGATTATCATTAATATAGTGTCTACGACTTATTTTATTAAAATAACTAAGAAAAGCGCGTATACATGATGCGCTACATTTACCTAAGGTAGTAACCTACTAAATAAATAACAGAAATACTGTATTTTATTTAGATAAACACAGTTACTTATTTATCGAAATTTTTGCATATCTGTAAGTAGCGAATAAAGTACATCCCGATTGTTCAGCAAAGAGTTTGCTCTAAACTCTTATGTAACACAACTGTAATTTTTTTATCTTTGGTATTTTGAAGGCCATCATCTTGGCCGCCATTAACTACATACTAATGTTACGTGTTATTTGCTATGATTACTTTCTATATACCTTAGTTTAGACAACGAAAACGAGAGCTACATACGATAAAAGGTACTGAATATAATAAAAAATACGGCAAATTTCACAGAATAAGAATTACATTAAGTCAAATTAAATATTATTAGGTATAAATTGGTAATTAAATTAATTTAATTAGAATTAGTATTGAAAATCATTTCAATTAATAAAATAAATTTTTATGTGCACGTAGGCAATATAGATCATTATTACAAGGAATGTCAACAAAAAAAAAGAGTAAATAAAAATAACTTTAACTGAAAAAAAAAAAAAAAACACTATGAATTAAATATAACCTCGTTGCGGTTATGCATTATAATAAATATCCTTTGCAATAAGTATAATTACTTAACCATATATTAAAAGGTATCATAGATTATATAATGATTAATGATGTTAGGAGAAAATGCCATCATAATATTCATCATCATCATCAAATCAACCGTTAGACGTCCACTGCTGGACATAGGTCTTTTGTAGGGAGTTCCAAATTCCACGGTTTTGTGCCGAATGGATCCAGCGGCTACCTGTGACGCGCCAAATGTCGTCCGTCCACCTCGTCGGGGGTCGACCAACGCTGCGTTTACCAGTACGGGGCTGCCATTCCAGCACCTTGGGACCCCAACGTCCATTCCTCCTCCGAACTATGTGCCCCGCCCATTGCCACTTCAGCTTCGCGACTCGTTGAGCTATGTCGGTAATTCTGGTTCTTCTACGGATCTCCACATTTCTGATTTTATCACGTAGAGATACTCCGAGCATAGCTCTTTCCATCGCCCGCTGAGTGACTCTGAGCCTTCTTATGAGTTCATCACTGGCAACACGCACTGTTCGAAGACTTTGGTCTTTAGGCACTGAGGGATTTTTGACGAAAAGATGTCACGAAGCTTCCCGAACGCTGCCCATCCGAGTTGGATTCGGCGGTTCACCTCCTTCTCGGAATTGGACCTACGTAATTGGATCGTGTATCCTGGGTATACGTATTCGTCGACAATTTCGAGTGCAGTGCTCTCAACGATTACTGGTTGAAGCGGAACATGAGCATTAGACATAACCTTCATCTTGCTCATGTTCATTCTTAGGCCAAACTGTTGAGAAACTATGCTGAGGTCACTGAGCATCTCAACCAATCTGCTAGGCAATCCGGTTCTGTAGTTCCAGTTGAAAGCTTTCGGGGTTTTGAAAATGGGCACGAGTAGGTCGGAGTGTAGACTTCACCAGTCTGACTCTTTCAAGCTGAACATTTATACTCAATGTGCCTCTTACCATACGGTGATCGTTTCGGTTTTAATCCTGTTGATCACAGAGACATCATTGAATATATGCCGTTTGGTCGACATGATGAAGTCGATCTCGTTTCTCGTGAAACCATCGGGGCTTATCCAGGTCCATTTCCTGTGTGGCCTCCTTCTACATGAAGTCGGCCAACATTTGGCCCCTGTGGTTCCGTTGCCCGTACCCAAATTGCCCCACGCTCAACTCTGTACCGGTTCGCTCGCCAAGCTTCGCGTTGAAATCCCCCACCACAATACTGTAGTAGGTGCTCGAGGCATCCTCCTCACATCCTCGTCTGGATGTGCCGAGGTATAGGAGGCGCGTATACCTGTATGACCTTCAACGAATACCGTTTGGTAATTTTGAGTATAAGGTATGCTCGACACACTTTCGACTTTTACAATATTGTTGACGAGAGACTTGTGGACGATGAACCCGACACCATCCTGGGACTGTTGGTCACCCTCCCGGTAGTAAAACCAGTTGCCGGATTCCAGGATTATCGAATCCTCCCCCTCTCGTCGGACTTCAGATAATCCTATAATATCACAACGCAACTTGCTCACCACTTCTTCCAGCTCAATCACCTTTCCATCGGTCCTCATCATAATATTAGTTAAATATTTACGCATTTCATCAATTCATTTACGGAACAAGTTAGGGGACCCCTGAGCATCATTATAAGTTCTAGTCGATTGTTTTATCATTCATAAACCATGTGTCTGAATAACACAGACGCCAAATACTTTACCGGAAAGGTATAATAGTCAAGTAATTACAAATATCAATCTCAAAAGTGGAGCTTAACATTATTATTTATTTAGATATACCAATTGTATATATTTTGAAAATGTAAACATCGAAACATTTATAAATGACGTTGAGTAAACATTAAATATATTATTCAATTGGGTTTCGGGATTTTAATTGGGTAGGTATATTTTAATTAAATTCTAGTGTTATTTCTATGCTTATTCATACCATTAAAATTGAAACATCTACGTTTTTGTTATCAAAGGTTAGATAAAATTACTTTGAATAATGTATGTTAGCATGCAAATTTTGAATTTAGTGTATTTTTTTTCTTAATTGGGTACATGATAATACGCATAATACTACACATTTAAACAAGGTCTCTTAGGTCCCGTCAGCGTCGCTTTTTTACTTCTTAGATGATACCTTCATATAAAAAGATTGAGAAATTTTCTGAGATATAACCCGTTTCTAACAATATAATTCCAAATTTTATAAAGAATCTAAAATAAAAATAACCAATATAATTTAACAACAAAAATGCAATTTGTATATTATTCATCAATAATATCTACTGCGGTCCGGCTGGAAGGTAACGGTTTCCTTAGTCAGGAAAGGGTATGTTACCAACTTTATGATTTTATCAAGCACCTTATATAAATTTCACACGCCCTTCCGGTCCAACTTTACTAGTTGGACCGGAAGGGCGTGTGGAAGATTATACCGGAAGATTTATAAATGCGTCTAGCATATCAATAGATTCTCACGTCGAATCTAATGATACCATTCTAAAATGAGAAATGTGTTTCAGAAACGAGCCACGTTCGAGGAGATCGAGATTACAAACTTACTTATTTTATCAAGCACCGTATCAAAATTTCCCATGCCCTTTCGGTTCATCAGGTAAAGTGAGATTTATAATTGCGTGAAGTGTAACAGCCGATCGATTTTTTCTATAACCAGCCTAAAGTTAGCGATGACTCAGAAGCTCTAAATGAAAAAAGTTGTGAGCCGTCACGGGACGCCTGACATATTATGTGAAATAATTAAACTGTTTTATATAATACTGTTACTGCATAAAAGAACAGAGTACGACAGGAATCAGATATATCGTACTGAAAAGATAAAGCATTACAAATTTGTTCCATAAAATAAATAAATTAAATTTTCTATACAAAAAAACTTAAGAATTTATTGGAAATTGCGACAACTCAACTACGCATAGTAGGTACATATATTCCATCATATAGCGTAGCCATGCGTCGCCACGGCATGTACAGCCACGCCAACAATCAGGTTTACCTTCACCTATAGATGTTTCACATCAAAAATACTTTTGAGAATGAGCCACGTTTGGGTACATGAAGATACGAAGTGTCAGCGATGTGTGGTAGATACCATTGCTCTGAGGATCACGGTCGTCGGAGTCCTAAGGTTCAAACGATGCCAGCGACACATAGCTTTTTAAAACGCAATGCACTGACAGCTGGAAACGCTATATATAGGAAACTAGTGGCAGTAATATTGAAATAAATATTAGTTCTTCTGAGTATCGCTCCCTGCAATTATAAATCAACACCATTTTATTCCACAGTAAACTTACACTTAACAAGTCATGGGAAATTATTAACTAAAATAATGAATGTACATATTAAGGTAAAATTATTCTATAGCAAGTAGTTATTACAAAAAATATATATAGAAACAAATTTACTAAAACTACACAATATGTATAAATATATTTATTTATATAGAAGTAAATAAACCGGAAATATATATTTCGATTTTCAAACGCGCACAGATGGATTGAGTCTTACATCTTATTCCTCACTGTCGAGCACTGAGAAATCGTAGCGTTTGTGGGACCTTAATTGTCATGGGCGACCAATTCGCAATTTACGCACAGTTTCCACGTACAGCTTATTGTCAGAGGAGATCTCATCCCGGAGAGCGCGCGGCAGCTGCTCGAAAGTCGGTGCAGGCGGTTCCTCGATATCGGATCGCCTGTAGAACAGGATGTATGGCGTACTGGATCGGTTGAGCTTATTGAGGTGACTCTCATCGGCGTATGTGACCGAGCAGTCGTTATACTTGTGCCACTGATCGTTGTCTTTGGCGAGAGTGTAATAGTGGCCCGAGTCCAGAGTGGTTCCGGCGTGGATGACCGCAGCGAATACGTTGTACGATGCGTGCACCGCCTGTGCGCGCACAGTAGGCAGAGTTATGGTGTGGTTGTAATACACCGTGTGCATCAACTTGGTCTGCACCTGCAGCTTCGAATCGAACCTGTTCATAAGGATCATGTCAGTATTAAGGATCAGGGAATAAGCACCTAAAAGAGTATTAGCATTCCGTAAGTACAAATACCTATGTGGTTATGGTATTAACTCGAACGATAATTATTACGGTTGGAATTTAAAGTGAGACGAGTGCGAGTTACAAATCTTAAACCTGACTGCCATCATCTGTACCTAATAAATATATTCTGCCCTACTATGTACTCTTTAAAATACAACTACGGAAGCACGGTTACTTTTTCTAAAAAAATCTTAGTTTACGTACGTGTTTTTTTTGAAAGCTTAAAATTTAGCGCTTTGGTGACTGGCAAGATATATTTGTCTTAATTTAAATATCGGCTTAGTATTATTAAGTCACATTCGATTTATCATATCATAAAAAAATATTTTTTCAACTTAGCATTTTTTTTTCGTTAGGAATGGGAAAATCCATAAATTTACAAGTTATAGGGAAATCGTCTTAGGACTATTAGTTAATTATTATTTTGTCTTGTGAATACAATCTTGCTATGGATTTATTTTTATCTCAAAAGCAGGAATTAACCATAAAAAATAAATTGGCTATTGTTAAATGCCGATAAATTAAGTAATCATTTCAATGAGTCGGAAGATTTTATAAGCTATATATGTGGTAAAACATAACCCGATTTTCCGTGGTAGCTTTTAAGAGACGTAGTAGTCTGTTTTAATATTTTTTTTTTAATTAGATAACATAATTTAGGTCTTGCGGGGCCTTCTTACCTGATGATCCAAATAATATTAAATTTTCTCAATTACAGCTCAGAAGTTTATATTACAGACAGATAGAAAGACTGTCGCGTTTTAAATTTAAGTCTGATAATTTTTATCGTTCTCAAAAATCTAGCTTTGAAAATTAGTATATTGATTAGTATTTAAAGATAATTTTGACTGAATTTAATTTATGGTAGTATTAATTTATTATCGATACAGACTTTCGTCTCCTATTTCAAGGGTGATTTGTATAAATAGCTTGTAATATTTATATATTATTTTTTTAAATATATCAAGCTAAATGCATCCGGCATTGTTCAAAGAGTGGTATTTTAGTTTTATTTGCAGTGTGAGCCCCATACATATGAACATGAAATAAAACTACTGGGTAGAACTAGACGAAATTTTATCGACAGGGAAAATAATGAATTTATACCTAAACATTGTAAACTACTGACCAAGTATTTTAGAATGTTATTGTTTATCTTAATGAGCAACTATTGTTAATAAAATGTACCGAAGATGGATTATCATTTACCCCCAAAAAAATAACATCATTCAAAATTTTAAAAACTAGAAATAATTCACTGAAAATCAATATCTATAAAGCTCTTTTATATTCTCTTATCTTAGTTTATCTTGATATTCGTTAAAATATTCCTTTCAGTTTTATTACTTTCTTTCGTCTTTGTTGAACGAACAACTCAAAGGAAATGTTTGATCTGGGATAGCAACTAGGTAATTACGGTTTTAACATGATAGAAAACTTTGTTCAGATATTACCAGACAGAACCAATTTCCTTACCTGTAAATAAACTTGAATCTTACTTCACCCAACTTCGTTACTGCACTTTATGGAAACCCACACTGTATATGTAGTTTATGTGTATCAGGAAAACGCGGTGTATAGATATTTGAACTATAATAATGCATAATGCGTTTGTACTCAAATCTCTAAACTAAAACTTAATTGTCAAGCACTCATTTATTATATTCCTAAGGGAACATTTTTTTTAAATTTCGGTGGTATACTTAGCAGAAAACAAATGAAATACTTATCGTTTCATAATAAAAACATAGATCATGTACGATTCTTGCGATTTGATTTTACTTATAGTTTTTTTTAAATGTCACTGCTGAGCGCATACCTCATCTTTCATAGATGATTCAGAGCAGTGACCCGCCACGCTGCTCCAAAGCGGGACGGTGGGCCAATTATGAGTGCCACATTTATTTTAGCTAAGAGACTTGTGTCCAATCGTATAAACACCGATATAAGCTTATTCTAAAACGATTCATTCCATTTTACAACATTTGAAGATGCACAAGGTTTAAACTTACTATAGATTTGGTCACGACATGTAGAGAGACATGTATCTAAGAGTTGCTCAAGTCGTTATATAAAGGACTATAAGAGAGCTGTTTAAGAAAGACTACACACTAAAGCCTGCCCGTCTATATGTGCGGCTTGAAGCCATCGATTAAAGCTGTCTGCTAAACGCTATTCCGCAAGCGTTTATATATAATTAAACTCTTAACAAAGATGAAAAGTTAGCGGGCTATCGGATTTGGTTTGTAGTCATCTTTATGATCATAACAAACTATTTCGACTCAAAATTGAAATATAAGCTATACATCTTGCGACATAACGTGCAGTTCGAACAGTATAACGCATGACCGACGCGTGCCCAACGAGTGGTCCACACGACGTTCATTACTCGCACAATATTATTGAAATGTTTGCTTTATGCCACGTCGTATAAAGCTCACATTCAAATGCATGGTGTCCATGCTTAAAAGCAAATCTACGGCTATTAAAATTTCATCTCGATCATCAGAAACACTAAGCCTACACGTAGCAAATTTTTTTTCACTGACATTCTGATACTTACTGCCATGCGAAACTGATTAAAAATAGTAGACAATAAATCCATAACCCGTAAAGGGCGGCTAACATAAATATTTAACATTGAAGTTTAAAAAAAAATAGATGACATGAACGCAAGAAAACATCGACGAGTGCAAAAAAGCAAAACAACAAACATTAAACAATAATGAAAAAAATATTACGAAGTTCTTTTCCGACGATTGCTATGAAACAAAAATTTTCAATGTACTTTAGAAATTGTATGCTATTGTCAAAATGGTTTTAAATAAGTTATGAACTCCCAAAAATACCCCACAAATAGAAATATATATAAATATCCAACAATTATTCTAAGATAAATTCCAAAAAATTCCAAAAAATAGAAAATTTCTTTAGGTTTATTTTTAATTATTCTAGTTCATCAGGAATAATTAAGACCCAAAACTCAATGAATATTGTAAGAAGACCAGCTTTGTTCATTTTACCTTTTAAGTACAAGTTCCCAAAAGATTTATAATGTCGCAACACATCAATTACTTCGATTCATAAAGACATCGGGTAAAAAGTTATATTGCAAATTTTAACTTAATTTTAAATAGGCGCTCGATAAATAGGCGACCGACAGCTGTCACTTTTGCTAGTCATCAGTTAATTAAACAATTATTAGATTCTAGGTCATACTTAAAAACCAATAAACAACACATTGGTTTGTCCCCGTTATTTAAAAATAAAATAAGTTCACTGAATCCATGATAAAGATATACATATCACTAATGAATTTACAGACTGCTCGAAATAAAACTATGACCCTTTTTAAATTAATTATGTGATAAAATGGAGATCAAATAGATTATAATAAATTTAAAAGAAATACTTACTCTGGAGCCATATTAGGTCGGGTTATATACCTGGATCAATAGATTAAATACAAATGAACACCTACCCGCCTAGATGAAATATTAAATTATTTTAAACAATATTTCATCTAGGGTTGATTATCAATGGTCACTAAAGACCGGATTATATGCCAATAGCATAAAGGCACAAAAAAAGTAAAATAAAAAATTGTAGCTCAATTATGTGACAATTTAATGTTATCCGACATAGGCAAATTTATGAAAATCTTCTGAAGAGGACTTCAATGTTAGGCATCATAGTATGATATTCTTTAGTTAAGTTTATATTAATCTGTAAAAATATATTTAAAATTTATCCGGTCTCTAATGATTACTTATTATACACCGATAACCAAAATGTTGTTAATATAACAATTAATTGAATCTCAGATACTACGTTTTTTTTTATACTCAGAATTGAACTGCTGCAAAAATGTAATAGTATATACCATTAACGGTTATGCAATACTAGATAAAATTTAAGTTTTTCAAATATTAAAGACTATAAATAAATAGCAATCGCAATGATTATTAACGGAGAAAATATAGATGTTATTACGTCTCACGCAAACCAGTTCATTAGGGTGAAAATTGATGAAATTATATCGTTCAGTAAACAGTACTGCTAAATGAGATTGAAATAACTTAAAACTATAAATAATCTATATAGTTAGTCATAGCCAAAAATAAATATGTTATTCATGTTAATTTTTCTAATTAAATGGTTGACCGTTTTACACGATTCAATGAAACTTTCTCGACAGATAAAATATAAAAGTTACCTCTAACGAGAATTTGAAGTGGGTTTTTCTTGGTCATTTATTAAAATTTTGGGATAAAATAAAAAACATGGATGTTGTGATTATGGAGTATTTTGCTTTTCTTAATTAGAACTGTGATTCTGTTTTATAAATTTTTTCAAATTAAAATTCTAATAAAAATATAAAATTTAATTTGTGATGAACACGATTACTGATGAACATAAATAGCAATGTTGCATACTGAAATCTGGAGTACTGGTTACTGAACGATTCGTCTCGTAATTCCGGTCGGTGAATATGTATCTGTGTTCTGTGGTGTGTTACGTATCTAAGTTAGGTGGAACCGTACAAATCTTACAAAGCACACACAATGCATCGCGAAAATACCGGCCAGCATTTCTCACGTGTATCATTACGGGTGAAGTGTTATAAGTTAAATCATAAATTTGATACTTACTTAAAGTTCTTCAGCACTAATATAAGGTATTTGGGCGTAGTCTCGATGAGCACGCTCCTCTCGGCGTCACGCAAGCCGCCGCAATCGTGGCACTGGTACTTGTTATCACCGGAGAGGCTCTCCTTGGAACAGTAGTATTCCAAGAGACTTTGCACGCTGTGCTCCCTGCCCTCAGGCTTCTCGGGGAATGCGAGTTGCAGATCTCGGAAGACGTCGCGAGACAGCGAAGAGGAGCGGCAAACGGTGCATTGGACTCGTGTCAGCAACACCCCTCCGAACATACCATCAATGGCAGAGTCGCGACGCAACACCGTCGCTTCGTTTGTACGTAACCTTTTCCTGGGTGGCAAAGCTAATGGCTCTTTGTTAGAAGAATTACGTTTGAGTGCACTTGAACCGGAGCCTACAAAAAAAGAAATACGATACGGTTTACGTAGTTGGTTGGAATATTGGCGAACATTGCTCTTACAAATAGGTTGGTTATTGTATTGTGCTGTGTGTATGTGGATAAATAATGGATGAAATATTCAAATTCAAAATTCAAAAATTATATTCCTTTAGTTGCCTCGTGCGACTCCCACAGCGGGATGTTTAGTTGATGACTTCACACAGTCAAATTAACGGTACTCCAAAATTTACTCTGCATTAATAAACTGAGTAATGCTTAAAGTAAATAGTTAGAACATACTTACCACGGCTACTACCAGGGCGTGGCGCGACGGGTTGACGGCTGTGACCAGGTTCGGCATGATCTTGAGTTGCACTATAATGTAAAATCATGTATTTAACGAAATGATATGAAATACTTAATGATATAAATACGACAAAAATATAAGTCATAAATATTTCAACTATAGAAAACTTATAAGAACTCATATTACTTTGTCGGGTTTTGATTTTCACTGGATGTCATTATTGCCAGGTTTGCCAATTTCATTATCTGGATAGACTTATTGCTAAAGAATACAGATGGATACTCAAGTAGTTTTGAAAGTTATTACAGTGATGCAAGAAACATCAAGCTTTACTGAAGTAACAAGTCTAAAAATCAATAAATTAAAAATTTAAGACCCCCGACTCTCAGTAAAGTGTAATCTAATAGTCAAGCCCGTTCATGGTTCAATATGGGTATCGAACCTATATTCAGGGAATTGTGAAAGTATAATATGTAAACCGCCATTTTGTGGCGGCGGTCATGTTGGACCGATTTTCATCAAAAATCATTTCAATCAAAGATTCGATGAGAAATTCGATGCTTCATACAGACGCACATACACACAAATAATAATCTTTAATAATTTTTACCTCGTGGAAGTGGAGGGCGGAACATGTGGGTACAAGGCGCGCAAGCGATTAGCTCCATTCAACACCGGTGGCCGAGAGTAATCGTGGTTAGTCTCCGTAGAGTGCTCGTATGACTGGAATAACTCCAGCAAGTAGCTGAAAATATCATAATCATCATATCAACCCATTACCGGCCGACTACAGGGCACAGGTCTCCTCCCACAATGAGAAGGGGTTAAGGCTGTAGTCCACCACGTTGGCACAGTACGCATTGGTGGACTCCACACACCTTTGAGAACATTATGTAGAACTCCCAGGAATGCGGCTTTCCTCACGATGTTTTTCTTCGCCGTTGAAGCAAGTGATATTTTTATTGCTAAAAACGCACTAACTTAAAAGTTTCGTTTTAGTTAAAAGTTAGAGGTGCGTGCTGGGATTCGAACTCGACCCCTCAAAAGTGTGAAGTGAAGTCGAATTCCAATCCACTGGGCTATCACCGCTTCAAAAAGCTGAAAATATACCACTGTTGTTTTACAGAAATGTTACTACTTGATATATGCCCATCCCTTATTATATCTTAAGCTAACTGTTGCATTCGCATTCTTATTCCGCGTTTATTACGAACAATGACTAGCACAAAAAGTATTCCCTGTTACTCTCCTTCAACTAACTCTACGAAAAAAATCACGTTGATTGGTTCTTTAGTTAGGGAAAGTACAAATAAACAAAAAAACATACTTTCGCATTTATAATATAAGTAAGGAAAACTATCTCGTTGGTCTAGTGGTTAGCTTGTCGACTGCAGATCACGAGGTTCGATTGCCGGGTCGGGGAATTTATTGGGTATGGGTTATTTGTATCAAGAAATTCTTCAGAATTCAGTTCCCGCCCGGAGTTTGAAAAATTCGGTTAATCATCCCCAAAATATAAATATTATAATCAAGGATATTATATTCACAGCACAAATCTTATATTACACTTATGGGTATAAAGTATATGTATGATAGCTATATATAATCTATTTCGTACAAACAGACAACACATAATGACTGTCCTTGGCTGGACGCTATCTTTGAAATCATATACTCTTATATTCTTCTGACTAGGAGTGTTTATTTTCCATGGATAGCAAATTTTTATTGAATAGATAACTATGAACGCATGAATTGTTGTTTTATACTTACTGAAATTTTATGAGGTTTCTTTTAAAATGTCACATGTATCAACTCTAGAGTACGTTGCCTGTATTGAACATAAACAAAGAGCGACTTGGATTACATGTCAACATACTTGCACTGTAACAATGTGATTTTATTCCCGATGACCTTACCCCTAATGGAGCTTGTCATATTGTTACGCGTCGGAATGCAGGGATCAGATAAACAATATCCCTGCTTTAATAATAATGGAATATATAATATCTTTAGTTATGGAATTGCAGTCTTATAAAGACATATTACTAGTTAATACTTATATACACCTAAAGTAAAATTAACTAGACGTGATGGCATGTCATTTAAACAATCAGTAGCGACAGTCTAAGTATGAGTATATTAAGCCCGCGCAACTCGTAACAATGATTACATCGCCTATTTATATAAACAAAAATCAATTGCCGTCCGTGTGCATTGAAACTCCTGTATCGGTTTAACGGATTCGAATAATCGAACGAAGTGTCTTAACGCTCGTGCGGCAGGAGTTAACTGGTAGACAACGTGACCTAACGAAAAAGCGTAATGGCCCCTCAAGTATCCAGGAAAACCTTTACTTTTCGAGAAAAGTTTGAAACTCGTTAGTTTTAGGTACTATTTTTGTATTTACTTACGGGGCACGGGTCTCCTCCCACAATTGGTGGACAAACAACATATTTTCTTTTAGAAGAACTAAAAATCATGTTCAAAATATGTCTTCAAATCTACCAAAATTCAAATCGTGACTTGATGAAACATCCATTAATTCAAATCAAAATATTAAATTCAATGTTGAATAAAATGAAAACGTGAACTTATTGGTTACGTTATACCAGAATTGCCACTTTGGACTCCTTGTAATAGTTCCTCAAGAGGTACAAAGTTCACCGTGTCATTTAATAACACATCAATTCACAGTACAAGTCATAAATCAATCACAGATTGATGTATCGACACATGATATATTTATTCGAGTAGCGAGGAGTTCCAAAAAAATTCAATGTTCACTCGGAAGATTATTTTAAAATTATTAATTTCTTTCGACGTGAAAAGGATAAGCCTTTAGAATTTCCCTGCCCCGATAAGGAAAAAGAAACCTAAAATATAAAATGCAACCAACCTAGTCTAATCGCGAACCTAAAGCATCCAGGGGCACACTCAATTTAACAATCAAATAGATTCATCATAATCGGCCCTCGCTTCGCTTAGGAGGATTTCAATGACATAAACACGTTCAGGAGAACTGTATACATACAGATAAGCATGAAGAATTCTTTTCGATTTGTTTGCGCGTTAACCCAAACACCTTTATAATGTAATTCAGTATGGCGATTTAAATTTAGTTTCAGTTACGACAACCAATCTTTTGTCAGAGCCTGTTGCTGTTTTATCAAGATCAAGATATTTAAATTCATTATTCAGATATTGGAAATAACTTTTCATACAAGGTAACATTTACATTACATTGGAGAACCTATTGAATAAACTATTATAGTTCAGCATAGTGAAAAATAACAATACTGCGAAAAAGATAAGGCAGTGAGAATCAAGATACGATTTGGCGGCCATCGGCTATGTCGCAATAGAAGAAAAACGAGCCAAGTGCGAGTAAGACTTGCGTACTGAGTGTTCCGTTCTTAGGAAGGAAACACATATTTATGATTTTGTATCACTTCTGAGAATAGCTCTAGGGTAGGGCTGCTTTGTCGGATTTTTACATTTTTTTATACTAATTATAAATCTCTGAAAAGAAAATTAAAACCTATTTTTGAATACTTTGGGGCTAGATGGCGATAAAATATTAATTTATTTAAATAAAAAAAAAAAAAAAAAAAAGCCAATGAATCGTGCGCCTTAATATGATCATCCCCCGTCCTAGTGATAATTTCTCGTAATTTCAAGATCTCTGGAGGTTTCGATAATCAGCCAGTAAAATAATCAGACCGCTTTCCGAAATCGAACGAAAAAACCGCCAAAAAAGCTTTTTTTTATTTATTTCGTTTCCCTAAAGCCTTATGTTTTTACACAAGGTTTTTTTTTTTTAAATTGAGACTATTGAATTTCTTATTTGGATTAAGTTTCAAATTAGTACCTCAAGCCGTAATCTTAGCAAAAGGGTGGGACGTCCGAACAGACTAATAGACCACGCAGTGATCCAATGAGAGTTTCGTTTGTTTTTTCCCTAAAGCCTTGTGTTTTTCCACAAGGTTTTTTTTTGAAATTGGTACTACTGAATTTCTTATTTGGTATAAGTTTAAAATTAGAACCTCAAACCGTAATCTTAGCAAAAGGGTGGGGACTTACGAACAGACAGATAGACCACGCAGTGATCCAATGAGAGTTTCGTTTGTTTTCGGAACCCTAAAAAGAGAATCTCTATTTAAAACGATGATTTAAAGAGGAGCGCCAAAACCGATCGCTTTATTATGGAAATTACATTCATTATCATATTTAAGCGGGGTATGTAGGTGAGAAGCGCTTCCAACTTAATTTGTTACTCAACAGTTCGTTCGAATCAATACTGTAGGTTAATAACTCTGGGAAAGGCTAAAGCTTGCCCGGGCGGGTATCGGCGCATGTGCTATTATGCACTATCGATCGACCATCACTCTTACATAGCTAGGATAACTTATAAAGGTCAAACCTCGCCGTTGCATGAACCAATTCAATATTTTTATATTAATTTTTATATAACGAACTTTTCCGTTGGTATTTCGGACGTTGTACGGCAGCTACGCTAACAGGATTCAGTATTATGTTCGTGGGTCGAGCGGAAAATTATTAAGGTATTGAATAAATCTGCCCGGAGATAGGAAATTTGCTTATTATTATCATTTATAAGAGCTGCGTGGGTCTAAGTTCTCTCTAATGAGACACGAGGCATAGGATAAATAAGTTATAAATATAATTAATCTGTACAGTGGGCGTGTAAAAGTTATAATTTAAATTAGCAAGGTAGAGTTCAAAAATAACTCTTCTGTGATAATAACGTTGATCTTTTTATTTGTATCAGTTTAGCGATTTCTTTTTTTTTACAGGGATCACGTAAAAAGTATTCTTTTACGTAATAAATCAACGCATAGCCTAAAGTTCTACACCATTCAATTTGAAACTTGGGATTTTGAAAGTAGATTCTTTTCTTACGGAAACATCCACAAAGAAAAAGTTTAAAAAAAGCAACATTCAAAGTTTCACGGGCATTACTTGGATAATGAATGTTATGTATTTCAACTTGGCCACCATTTATAGCTTCGTGTATAAAACATGTAAAATTAAGACTCGCATACAAACTTTTTTTAGGATATTTTGTGCCTTTGGGGTCAGAATTGTCAAAAATTTTGGTTTCACCGGCAACGCCAAGAAATAAGTGCATATACAGGGTCGTAATACAAGCCCTATACAGTCGCTGCGTGAAGTGCGACAGAGATCTTGCCAATTTTTTTTCTAGTAACTATTAACTATGATTTGACGCCCGATTGGCGCAGTTTGCAGCGACCCTGCTTTCTGAGTCCAAGGCCGTGGGTTCGGTTCCCACAACTGGAAAATGTTTGTGTGATGAGCATGAATGTTTTTCAGTGTCTGGGTGTTTATAAGTATTTATGTATTATATTCATAAAAATATTCAACAGCTATCTTAGTTCCCATAACACAAGCTACGCTTACTTTGGGGCTAGGTTGCGATGTGTGTATTGTCGTAGTATATTTATTTATTTATTTATTAACTGATAAAGCAGATGGCCCACCTGATGGTAAGTGGAAACTCATCGCATATAAAGGGTATGCAAGTACACGTCCTGCAAAGTGCCGCTCTGTGTCCAACAATCTGAAATGTAGGTGATAAGCCTCATGCACCGGAAACCACGCTCTTCAGACCGGAACACAGCAACGCTGGTCGGCGACGGAACCAAGCGTGGCGGTTGTACTTCCCCGGACGATACGATACTACTTAACGACATACTGCACTCGACGGCGAGTACACCGCTGAAGTTCGGTATGATGCTCATCGTCATAGCCTATTGCGGTCCGACGCTGGACTAGAGGCCTCTCCCAACGGGAGGTTATGCGAACGGTTTGTTCATCGCATAAGATGGTAGTACAACAGAGGGCGCTGCCGTGGTCCGTCATATTCCATAAGTAGCCTCATGCGACACTTTCGCGAAGAAGAGCGGTGACAACTGAATTCTGATCTGCCGTGACCACACGATACATCACAATGCTCAGTATCCTTAACGGGGTTGGAAGTTTGTTAAGTCACAATATGCGTGCTAAGATTTGATGGAATTTGAATAGCTAGCAAGTTGCAACATATTCCCACACTAAGCAATTCCGAATGTTATTCGTACCGCATTATTACGAAGTTGATCATCCATACTGATATTATAAATGCGAAAGTGTGTTTGTTTGTCACTTCTTCACGCCCTCATTAAGCTTTGTTTGGGGATTATGTTAAATTGTTTTCCAAGAATTTTAAACGCGCTTGCCACTTAGAAAAGACGCGATACATCAAAAATAAAATTAAAAATAGCAGCAATGCAATCAAAACTACTTGGAACATAATTAATGAGGAGACGGGAAGAGCAACACCACGAAATATTAACTTTAAACTTAATGTAGATAATAAAGCCTTAACAACAGATTTCGAGGTGGCTACTGCTTTTGAAACCTTCTTTACCAACATTCCCGTCTCCACAACAGAATCATTAAACTCTTTACCAGATATGGCTCTCTCTCTATTAAAGGAAAATGTGCCTGAGTGTAACCATTCTTTTAAATTCACGCATGTTAGTGGCTCTGACGTTATTAAAGCCTTTAAATTATTAATTAATAAAAAAACAAATGATCTGTGGGGCATTTCCGTAAACGTTGTCAAATCATTAATTGATATTGTTGCACCCGATTTAGCCTTAATATTTAATAATTGTATAGATTGTGGTGTGTTTCCTGACTTAATGAAACTTAGTAAAATAGTTCCATTGTTTAAATCGGGTAGTACTTCTGACCCCACTAACTTTAGACCAGTATCGGTAGTACCCACTTTCAGTAAAATCTTTGAAAAACTCATTTTAAATCAATTACTTTACCATTTTCATAAGTATAATTTACTTCATATTAAGCAATTTGGTTTCACACGGGGTCGCTCAACAATCGACGCAGGTGTTGAGCTAATACAAAACATATTTGAAGCCTGGGAGGAGTCACGTGATGCACTTGGTGTGTTCTGTGACTTATCTAAGGCGTTTGATTGTGTTCAACACGAAACGTTAGTTAGGAAACTACACCCCTATGGAATTCAGGGTGTAGCTCTAGACTTAATGAGTAACTATCTACGCGATAGAATTCAGAAAGTCGACGTGAATGGAAAACGGTCTAATGGATCAGTTATGAAAATAGGTGTCCCACAGGGGTCTATATTAGGACCATTTCTGTTCCTTATTTACATTAATGACCTTCCTTACCTTGCCAAGGATAAACACGGGATAGTTCTGTTTGCCGATGATACATCACTGACTTTTAAAATAAATCGACGTGAACTAGCTTTTGACGACGTAAACAACTCTCTCGCTAAAGTGGTACAGTGGTTTGAAGCTAATAATTTGGTTCTTAACGGAAAAAAAACCAAGTGTATAAAATTCACTTTACCTAATGTTAAACACGTGAAAACCACTGTACTACTTAATAATGAGGAACTGAAACTGGAGGATACGACAGTTTTTCTAGGAATAACGTTAGATTCTAAACTTCAATGGGGCCCTCATGTAAATAATTTATCGAACAGGCTTAGTTCTGCTGCCTAAGCGGTAAAGAAGATACGCCATATGACCGACGTAGAAACTGCGAGACTGGTATATTTTAGTTACTTTCACAGCATTATGTCATATGGAATTTTACTTCGGGGTAATGCTGCTGATATTAGCACTATTTTCGTGCTGCAGAAGAGGGCTGTTCGTTCTATCTACAAAATGGGTCCGAGAGAGTCATTGAGAGATAAATTTAAAGATTTTAAAATAATGACAGTGTATAGTCAGTACATATTTGAAAATTTAATGTACGTTCATAAAAACATTTCTAAATTTAAGAAAAAATGTGACTGCAATAATTTAAACATTAGAAGTAAGAATAAACTTACAGTGCAATATACTAGGTTCATAATTCGTTTAAAGGAAATTGCATACAATTCTACAATAAACTACCAATTGTCATCTTGGAGATGTCTCTTAAAAAGTTCAAAGTTTGTATTAAACGTAAGCTTAAAGAAAAGTCCTATTATAGTATAAAGGACTACGTAAACGATAAAAAAGCTTGGGTGTAAATTATTGCTCTAACCAGGTTGCTCTTCTAATAATTTAAAATGACATTGTGAGATGGTGATAACAAAAAAAAAAACACCCGGCTTAGTTTGTTGTGGGCTTCTTCTTAGACCAGGACGCGTTTGGAACCCTCGTAGCTTTAGTTTTAAGTTTACGAATGTGGTTATCGCCATCATCTCACTACCGTGTGGTTCTTATGTACGCATCAAACTTTTGACTTTTGACTTTGACTTTGACTTTAAGCAACCGATAAAGCTGATTTTCGGAGCTAGTTGAAACGGCGGAGAGTATGAGCTACTTTACGACTTTCAGTACACTGACAAGTCGACAAGGCTTAAGAATGCGTAGTACCTATAAAATACAAATGTTATATTTTCTATCAATAAAAAAATATATAAGAGCCAGGAAAAAAAAAACTGTTTCTGTTAGCAAAAAAAAACGTGATATCTCGGTCAAAGAACGCGGGCAACAGCTACTTAGTTATTAATAATTTTTATATCTATTAAGGTCGCTATGATTTTGTTTTTACATCCTTTTACATGTAAACCATGTAAACTTTCGTAAAAAGGCGACTTGTTTTTCAAGTTAGGTCTTGACTTTAAACTCTGTGTGATGATGCTCTCCAAGATGGTAGAGTGCTAACTTGTAAGGGGTACGGCAGTTATATTCTATCGATACCCCTAATCGGTTTCTACGCAGCATTGTACTGGAACGCTAAATTGCTGGCGTGTGTTTGACCAGACCAGGAAAAATCCTAAAATTGTATAATCCCTAATTGCCTCCGTCGTGGATCCAAACAGCGCTCCCAACCGTATCAGGTAGGTCGACAAGAAATAAACTGGCAGAAGCAGGTTGGTACTTGACTCTAACAAAAATAAGCACATTTCCTGGATATTTTTTTTTTGTAATTTGATTGTAATATTTACAGAAATATTACGTGCATAAGACTGAGTAACAGAAATAGTTATAGTGCAAGGCACACTATACTGCCTCTTGCCTTCATGGCTTAAAATTATAAAACTTGTGACGTAAGAAACTACAGATCTTCAATGGCATTCGTATTTATTATTAATTTCATAGAGAAGGCTGAAATAAATATTACAATAAAGGTAAAGTATTAATTATTATAACTTACCCCAAAAACTCGGAACTGTCGTGTTGTGTGTCCAGAGTGAAGAAGGGCGGTCTTAAGAATCGGAAGTACTTGTCGGGGTCCAGCTTGTTCGAGACTGAGTACATCATATGGGCAAACAGTTCGCCCAATTTTTCCCAGTACGGGACCGTGAGGTTCCGGAGCACTACATGGGTGCTGAACCTACGACAATGCATGGTAAATTTTACTTATAATTTTAATGTTAGTTTCTGGCATGTGTAAAAGGATTTGAACTTCGAGATTTTTATATTTCGCTGCTGCAGACGATAGATAATTGCGCACACTCATAAGCTGGATGGACTATTCATAGATATCGCAACCAGAGACCCATACAGCCAAAACAATATTTTCTGGCGGCAAATATTGTTTATCGAAATGAGAATTCAAATTTAAGGATTGAATCAAACTGATTCAAAATTGAGATACCGCATTGCTCTTGTAGCAAATAAATAGTCAAATGCAAAAGCAAAGTATTTTTAACATTTACGCACTCATAATTAATATGGAGAGAATTTCTTAGAGAGTCTTTTATTTATTACCTTTAAATAAGTGCAACATTATAATTTGTAATTGCTAGCGTTAATCAACTATCAGAGTGTAACTAAATCGACCGAACAGCAAGCCATAGGGGTGGCGTCTATGCATGTAGGTCTCCGCCCACGTCAGACTTTGTGTAAGTTCGGTGAACGAGCCGATAATTTCGCCGTCTTATTTTCGACTGACTTTTTGCAGGGCGTATGATTTTCGGTATGGGACGCCACCCACGACCGACAATCGCCGAAATTTTATTAAACATACTGATTGAATATTGATTAGAACGCCCATAAAAGTTCGGCAAAATGAGCTGCCTAATCATTGAAAATACACGAGCCTGACGTGGGCGGAGCTAACCCTATTGATTATCAGTTTGCTTCATTTTTTGCCGACATTACATCGGTCGACGATTTGCGAACGTGGGCGCCGCCCCTGAATCGCTAAATTTCATATTCTTGATAAGTAGATAAAGTATTCACTGCTTGCCGGTTTTTATGCCACATATCCGTGTGGTAGGCAAGTATTTTGTCTAACGCCTGCTCTCAGGGTAAAGGCAACATCACGGAAAGAACTAACAATCGAGACAAAAGTTCGGTCTATCTCGCAAGGAATGGTTGACATAGAAGGTAAGTGTTAACATTCACGTGGCCATAAAACAAGTTTCTATAAGCCGCAAAGAATGACTGTGCACACCACATAATTAAATTATTCTAAATATTTTTTTTAAATATATAACTACTAGCATACCCGCGCGACTTCGTCCGCGTATGAGTCAACTTTTAAAAGTATATAGTCTAGTCATATCTTCACACGCTCTCAAAAAGGATATTTTTTGCAACATTTCTCATTAATAACGGTAGCCATTGGTCGTAGCGTGATATTATATAGCCTTAATTGATACTACCAATTAAAAAAAAAACGAAATCGATGCAGCATTTTCTGAGATTAGCGCGGTCAACGAAACAAACTCAAAAACTTGGTAATATTTCAACTATGCCTATCTAAAAAAACACATCAATCTAGAACTCCGTTGCGCGGATTTTAAAAGACAAATGCGGAAAAAATAGCGATGCTATCCTTTAGGAGCTGTTGGCTTTCCTGGGATAAAAATAAGCCTTTCAGCTATTCCAGGATACGCATGCATTCGATCGCTGTCCCATATGCCTTGCGACGTGCTGTTATCTGTCAAGACTTTTGTCCTTTATATCCGACAATACTCATCAGATCTTCATTACGGACAATACATGCTTAATATTACACACTTTCGCATAAAAAAAGAATTATTAAAATCGATTGAAATTTAACGGAGCTATGAAGTAAAATTGATAAAAAATTTCATCCCATTTCCCGGAGGAAACATACTGTTTATCGGGATAAAAAGTATCCTATACCATGAATTATAAGATGAATTTCTTATTGAAATCATATTAAAAACAATTTGCTTTAATCGAAGCATGTCCAAAATTAAATGACCGCATGAATGACATAACAACATGCTGATACTGTCAACACTGAAAAAAGTTCCAATTTGACAGCACAATCCCCATCTGAAATTTCCATTGGTCAATTTGCCCCCATTAACAAAATGATCCGCTATTTATTGAATTTATTAGTTACAAAAACTCCGTTTCCCTCAACGCAAACCACGCGTCAGGCCTTTTCTCTGTATAAAAAAAAAAAAAAAAAAGTCCTTAGAATTTAACTACCTTGCTGAATGAATGAAAACGATGGTAAATCAAAAGGTATTTAATGGTAAATAAAAAAATAATAAAAACATTCGTTAGCATAAGCAAATTTCCGTAGCAAGAAGTAAAATTCGCTTGGCGTGGGTGCGCGTAAATATATATATACATAGCGAAATTTTTGCTTCAAATAAAAAAACATTTCAAATAATAAAAAAATCAAAAATCAATAAATAAAAATTGCTATTTGTAAAACTAAAAAAATAATAGAAGTCTGTAAAAGTAGGCGCAATAAAGAAAACAATCTGTCTTCATGAAAAATCAGTCAATAAAATAATATTATTATCCAAACTGAAGGAGTATTTTTATAGAATAAAATATTTTTGAACAAAAAATAACCGACTAGAACTAAAAAGCAAGAAATAAATATTTTTTACAACTTTTTTAAGGCAAATTTGGTTTTTTACAAATTTGTTTTTTTACAAAACAAATTAAATAGTAATTCGACCAACACACAAGACTTTATAATTTTTATTTTTTCTAGAAATAATAAAAATTGACTTACTGCCTGGTGACAAGAAGTGCTTGGATCACGCTGTTCATATAGCAGGTGTTGCCGAGGTTCAACAGGCCCACCTTCCGCATTGAGACATTATTGTTCCCACCTGGGAATGAATTGCGAGTGCGCCAGGCCGGCAGCTGGAGGAACGTGGACGCTCGAGATGCCATGTGTCGTTCCAAACACAAAATCTGTTGACATTTAAAAAAACTAAAAAACCCACAACAACGGCAACACACTTCTTCACAAACCACCATTGATTTTAATGGAAATGGGACCTGAATCAGAAAAATCTGAATTGTTTGGCGAAACTGCGCTTTAAAATTGCTACACAAGTTGGTTCTAGGAAAATGATTTTTAATCATAAAGTATTGCACTGTCTCCTTGTTGGCCGTAAAATATATCTTGAAAACTGTCCAGAAAAAATATTATGTAGGTAAATAAAAATACACAAAAACAACTCACGCAAGCGCAAACTTTCGTTTTAAAACTACACATATTGTCAATGCAACGTGTGCACTCTACAAGTTTAAGATTTAAATGGCGTAGCCACACATCAATGACCCATAGCCAAGTGGCGGCAAATGATAATTGCGCTACGACGAACGTAGCTACGATATGTAGGTTATTTTATTGAATTTAAGCCCACTATAACGTAGCTCTTTATAACAATCTCACCTGGTAAGTTAGTGATGGTGCAGTCTAAGCTGGTCGCGGGTTCTTTGTTAGAGTTTGCATTTTTATGTAACCTATACCCCTAATTTGATTTTAATGCGGCATCGTACCAGAACTCTAAGTTGCTTGGTCTTTATAAGTGTGGTCTAGTCCGAAACCTACCACCAGTCAATGGGAGTTAAAATGCTATAAAATGTAATAGAAATCGACCTATAGTTTCTCAGACGGGTAATAAGGTTTCAAAGATTTTAAAAACAATAACAATTTCGGTCCATTAATTAAAATGTTAAGAAACTCTTTTGCAAGGAAACCAATCAACCTTTGTATGAATGCTCAATAAAACTTTCTTCAGTTCCTTTATTTGATAAAATGTTTCGAACCATTTACTCAAGCGACCAACCCCGCTCTTCTCAAACAACAAAACATTATATGGCTGCTTTGCTTTGCTAAAATAACAAAAGTTGCACACTTTTACAAGGGCAGGTACGGTGGGTACTCGATCAATATAATGATTAAAGATTTTATTTCCACTTAATAATAAGTATATCATATCTTGGATATAATGTAAAACGACACTAGTTGCTGAGACTGCCTGAGTTTGACAGTCTCCAGTTTGGTTACGAAGTTGTGTGCAAGAAATTCCTTTCTAACTTTCTGCAACTTCATCTTGAAGTTTTCGTTCGAATAACATTCCTAAACTACTATTTCATCAACTATTACTACGCGAATAGGTAGAGATACAGGCATCCAACCAAACATTCATATTGATCTACTATTGCATTTTGTAATATAGTGTGGATAGCAATCAATTTTAAACGTAAGCTAATAGAGAAATTCTATATTTAATTTGTTTAATTATTGTTTGAACGCGCAGCCACTCCAGGACTTTTCGGATTTGAAAATTCTTATTTGCAATTGATAAAAGTAGCGTAACGCTTTGTTTAATTGAAGGCTCAATTGAATTTAAGTAATGTTGAACATGCCTTTTTTTTCTATTTCCAAAGTTTGAAGAGAATAATAACTGATAAATTTAATTATAACGCTTATTTTAAGTTACAATCATAGCCCAAATTATTTATTATATTAAATTCTTCTTCGCGCTACATTTCAAAGTGTAAGTGTTTGAAACCTAACTGAATTTTCACCTATTTTCTAATTGAAATATTAAATAAGTTTATGGCTATGGTACGATACAAGTTACGATGATAATTTAAGTAGGATTCAAATAAAACTGAGGTACGACGTCGTGGCCCGTGATACAGCAAGAAGCAACCTTCGCCCTATATATTATATGAAGATATGTTTTACACGTGTCTGAGTTTTGATGCCGTGATAGTGCACGTCTTTATAAAAAATGTATGGTGCCCTTCAATAACTTTATATCATAATAACATTTTTAATCATTAAACAAGTCTTCAATCGTCGTCCTTCTAAAGAACACTTTTTGCACATGATTTCGTTACAGTAAAAGCCGTTTTCTTCTATAACTTGCGAATATATAAATCTAATAATTCTTCTACCGATGATCCACTCATTTTTATCTTGTCAGATATCGTAAGCCAGCCAGCACACTTAGATAATTTTCATTTGCTGCTGCCAATTCTAATGCTTTCATTGAGTTATCGTGTTCGAAATAAATATGTATGTGTGCTTTTCTCCACCTGCAAGAACTTTCTTACTATTCTGAATGCTTATGAATATTAAGAAAGTTCTTTCTATTCATAAGCATTCATACGCCTATCAATATTAAACTATGTATATAGTTTTAAATGATGATTGGGAATAACCCCTATGGTTGAGAGAACGATTGGAACCACATAGAACTTTTGTTGTTTCCAGGAACCCAACACATCACATCACATGTCTTTTTTGAGTTCAACATAAGTATTTTTAAACAAAATTGCTACCTGACATGCCCTCATGACTATTTGAACTTTGCGTGAATACAAATAAATTATCCTGAATATACCCCACACAATACTGTTTGGAAAGGATTTAGTTACTAGGACACCACCCAAGGAAATTGTCACTAATATAAACTCTATTTGGAGTAATGATATTTCGGTTTCATTTAAAAGTTAAAAAAAACTAAATTCTAAATAATTGACCTGTTTTATTATCCGTTAAGAGGCATATTATTTGTGTTCAGTTTTATACCCCTTTGTTTTTCTTTATCTTTAAACGAGAATCGAGCTGAAACTGCTGGATAAAATTTAAAGCGCGTAATTATAAACGATTAGAATTTCGATTATATTTTAAAAAATAAATTAATTAATTTGATTAAAGGCACTATATAGATGATAGTAAATCTGTAGATATTAAAATTCATGTTCCAGTTCGGTACGGGTTAAGAATCTTGTAAAGTTACTAATTTGTAAGAAGTCTAAATTAAAAATAATCCAATGAAATATTAAACCACTTTCATTTATTAAGTTAAACCGATTACTTACCTCTTCAATGAACAAGGAGTTAAGCTACAGGGATGCGGTGAGTTTTACGGAGCGTACCGCGCCGCTCCGACCTGGCTATACTGTAGACCGTAACACTTACGAGTACATTAAACGTTGTCGTCGAGACCTGGGACTGAACTCCTGGCGAGGTTCGCGCTCCCCCCACCCTCCTGTAACGCTCAACCCTTAAGGTGGTAAGGGTTGAGCGTTACAGATGGGTGGGGGGAGGTTTCGGATGGACATCTATTGTCCATCCGAAACAAAGCGTGTCGACACTCTGTTTACTACTTATATTTCAGCGAAAGATATTTAGAAACTTTTAAATTGTTGATGTTTATTGGAAAAGCATCCAATAATAAAATTTTATAACACCACTTTTATACAAAATATAACAAGTATACCAAATATTTCGCAAAGCTAAATGCGGACGTCCGTTCGGAAGCAATCTCTGATGGAGACTAAAGAGGAAAAATCAGCAACTTCGTAAAAGGGGTAGGTTTTTGATGGCGCGTACGGCGCGGGTGTATCAAAGGCGGTGAAGTGATTTGAAAATGCGGCGGCGGCAAAGACGCCGCTGTAACTTAAGACGGCGTATAGTTACAAGTTCAGATGTTTACAACATTTTATAAATTAATGTGTCCGATTTGAATTTTCATTATTATATAACTGACTGCCCACTAACCTAAAAAATTCTACTAACTGCCCACTTTCTGCAAAAATAAATTGGTGATAACTCAGTGGTTCGGAATTAGTGTCCCTATCGGGGGACCCAGTTCGATTCCCGGCACACAGCTTTATCTTTTCGGAGATATGAGCGTTTTTAATTAAAGTAATTATAATATCACTTGCTTTATCGGAAGGAAAATATCGTGAGGAAACCTGCATGCCAGCGCGATCTCCATAATGTTCTCATAGGTGCGTGAAGTCTACCGAACGGCACTTGGTCAGTCACTTGATCTTCTCATTTTGAGAGTAGACCCATGCCCTGTAGTGGGCCGGTAATTTGATATTTTTTAATTACTAGCAACCTCTAGACAACATCTGTCAAGTAAATTAGTTCCAACGAAACTTTCATTCAACGACCCACGTGTTGCATCGCTCACCTGTTGCTTGTCTCCTATGGATAGAAGCGTGATGTTAAAATTAGCTTATAAGCCTTAACCATAAACTTGTTGAAAATGCAAATAAAAATTTAATCCAACTGTTACTTGCAGAGATTAATTAGCGCGTTCTAATAATACATTTTTTATCCCTTATTTAATCTCCGTGGGCGGTAGAACTTTTATAAGTCGTGAACCACGTGTTTTACCTTTTTAATAAGAAAACCGACTGCTACTTCTAGAGATAAGTGCGTTTTTAAGAGACAAAATAACGTTTTAGCTGTATTATTGTATAGATAATTTTACGTTTTTGATAAGTCTTTTTATTTATACTAGCGGTCAATAATAGCCATGCTGTAGCGAACTTTTAAAGGATTATAACTTACGTACGTTACGTAACTTACGTAAGTACATGATTTTATCGAAACTTTAACCGTTTACGTAGCGTACGCAGCGGAAGCTGTCAAAAGGAAAAATTGCCCGATTCTCAAACATTCTTCATAAGTGCTATGTTTCTATTGGTCTTAGCGTGATCATATATTATAGCCTATTGGTCTTAGCGTGATCATATATTATAGCCTTGCCCGATAAATAGGCTATCCAACACGATGAAAGATTTTTCAAATCAGACCATTATTTCCTGAGATCATCACGTTCAAGTAAACAAACAAACTCTTCAGCTTTATAAGTGTAAATGAAAAACGGAATAATACTTCACAGACTTCAGAGGTACATTATGTACTGTCTCTGAGACTTATCTGTGAAACCGAAACGCTAAAAGTTTTTGAGTAAACCACTGCCACAGTTTTTACTGAAAGAAATCAGATACAGCCCTAAAATCATGTGCAAAATTAAATTAAACTGTCTACTGTGATTAGGTACGCATCGCGTAGCGTAGGTACTATGCACGTGTCGGTCTTCAATACTAGTACTATACTAGTCGTAAGTTGAAAAATAAATAAATAAAATGGGGTTGTCATAACAACGTAAACGTTAACAATTAGAATATTGTGAATTCGTTTCTATGGAAAAATAAATATGCTTCTTTTGATTTAACTGCTAGTCATTGATAATACAATGGTAACGGGCTAACCTATTACGTGTAGGGCAGTTATATTACACCCATACCCTAATCACTTTCATGGCGTACCGGAACGCTAAATCGCTTAGGGGCATTTTTCTAACAGTCCTCCCACTGTGTTAAAAAACCTTTAAACAATTTGTGATGATCAATCGCAAAGTTTGCACCTAGGCCACATTAGAGTTCGAGAGATAACTGGTAAGTTTACGTCTATGCGTATGTGTACGCTGGATTCTCACAGGTTATACCTGATTTAAAAAAAAGGGAGTTTACTGCCATGCAATAATTGATGTTTCGGTGAACTCGTTGCGAAACATTCCATTTTCCTGGCTACAAACTAGGCCTTTTTATGTATATAGCTAACTGTGAAAGTTATCTAAAAGATGGTGAAAGCCGAATCAGAAATCCGACGCGTGTTTCATTAGGAGTCAGCGGATAAACAGACAGACGCAGTGTAAGACACGCTGCGTCTGTCTGTTTCGTACTTTATCGAAATGATATTACGTTACGACCACAACCATTAGGTGAATTCGTGGGGAGGCGCTAGTTCAATATAAGTAACAGGACCAAATTTTTAAATAATTCACCAAAAAAAAACCATTTCTTAATTACACAAAAACAAACTGAAATTGCTCGCAAAGGTTATTATATATATAAGGATTATTGCTGATATCAAAAAAAACTATGCTAGTTAAAGACCTGGTTTTATATTTCCTGTAATAATACACCTACAAACACTCGCCGTGACTAGCATTTGCATTTTATGCATTGAAACTACGAACTTTAGGTAAAATATTATAATAGGTTTTTGAGAAATACTGATTTCGTTGTCAATCTAATAGCTTTTGATAGTCCCTGCTGGACTAAAAGCCTCTCGCATTGTGTATCACACTGCCCAGACAGGTTTGTGATCGCAGTAGATGGTAATAGTAACAGAGGACGCGCCTGCAAGTTCTTCGTTATATTCCCTTAAAGGGCTCGTACGGCAACCGGCGGTAAAGAGGGATGGTGAGAACTTTATTCTAATCTGCCATCAACACTTCATTGTATCCCTACTAATATTATAAATGTCAATGTTAGTTTGTTTGTTAAGCTTTCACGCAAAAACTTCTTAACCGATCCTCATGAAACTTTGTACACATGTTCTTGGAAGTGTTAGAAGTAATATAGGACACTTATTATCCCGACATTAAGCTCGGTTCCTTTGGGAGAGGGGATGAAAGTGTTTGACGATTTTGCACCATAACTCCGACCAATTATTACCGATTGATTTTTTTTTTGTACTATAGAGGTTATAATATGTATTTAATTTTGGCCAAACTTTGTGTAGATCTGATGAATGTGGTTGGAGATAGAGCACATAACTCCTCAGCGGACAGCAGCAAACCCCTCATTTAAGGCTTAGCGATACTGAATACTTTAATTTTTTTAGAACTACATATAACTTAATTGAATGCCACATCAAAAAACAAAACCAAACGCAGACGAAGTCGCGGGCAACAGCTAGTAACATAGTATTATGAAACAATAAAATTTACTTTGAAACATATTTCCCAAAATCCCTTTTTTATAAGTAAGTTAAAAATCTATTTCCTTTATTCATTTGAAGTAAAGAATGTTTTGTAATATTGCAACAATTAAGTGACAATATCATTTTTATTAGAAGTTATTTCTATGAAGAATTTAAAATATCATAAGTAAGAAATTTTATATTTGTGGAATGCAATAGTTTTTACACAAAAGATTCGCTGAACGAATATAGATGTTTTCTTTTTATAAAGATGCCTGCATCCTGGAAACAAACGCGGACGACGCGACGAAGCGTAGAACGGCAACAGGATAATAATTTTCTTTTATTTTCACTCATTCAGTTAGGTATCAGACTCTGCTCTCAAATAGAAATATGAAATAACTAATATTCAGTACAATGAAATAACACAACACTGAATTTAGATTGAGTGCCATCGACTTGATCTAAATATATGTATTTACTTATATACAGGTATATAGGTAGGTTATACGAATGATTCCCTACCCTACCTAACCTAATCCTTGGGTAAGAGACACAAGGTTTATTTCGTGAATCTTTAGTTTTGCACAACATCATAATTATTTTCAACACAAGATTGGTCACCTGGGATTTAGTGACCAATCCACGGGTGGGTGAAATGTTTGTAGAATTATAAAAAGATTGAGACATGATCGGTGTCGATTTCACTACGCAACGTTGCATTTTTTTATGTTTTCGCAATTTTTAATGTATGCAGTTTTTGAGTCGCCGAAGTAATAATAAATCACATTTTATATTTTCATTAGTAAGTGATTGTAACTAAACTCGGAGGAAATAATCTATACTAATATAATGAATGTGAAGGTGTGTTAGTTTGTTCTTACTTTACGGCCTAACTAAACAACAAATTGACTTTTTTTTATCCCAAAAAAAAAAAGGCGTTTTTCACTGGATTCGTAAAAACCATAATAAACGCGGACGAAGATCGCGGGAAACCGCGAGTATCATTATAAATGAGTAATTAAAAAAAGTAGCCAATATATTCAGTAATGTCTGAATAATTTAGTATTTTTTATTTTACCTTCAAATTTCAGTTACCTTTTTCTATCGAGATAATTCGACTGAGTCGTGTAAAACGATCCATTCGGACAAGAATACATACCATTTTTTATTTCGTTGTGAAAAAGAATGTACATAGATTAGTAATAGTTATTTTAACATCATCTTTGAGATGTCTCTCAACAAGTTCAAAGTTTATATAAAACGTAAGCTTATAGAAAAATCCTATTATAATATTAAGGATTACATGAATGATAAAAAAGTTTGGGTATGAATAGCTCTGACTTCATAGCTCAACTAGACTGTGAGATGGTGATAACAAAAAAAAAACCTGGCTGAGTTTGTTGTGGGCTCTTCTTAGACCAGGGCGCGTTTGGAACCCTCCTAACTTAAGTTTTAAGTTAACGAATGCAGTTATCACCATCACTAACATAAGTTTAACATGTAAAATGTATGAACGCTTCATAAGTGCCTGTAATTAGGTCTACATAAATAAAATATTTTTGAATTTGAATTTTGAATGTATTTAGCAACAACTTAAATAAGTAAATAAAGAAAGACCAGCTGTTTTCTAACAATATACGTAGTGGTATATTGTAATAGAACAACACAAGAAGAAATTTATAATCCTTATGACCAGCCGTAGAACATTTGTCTGTTAAAATAATGACGATAATGAAAGGATCAATAAAATTACTTACCACATCAGCATATTTGTCACGGAACATTTCCAGTGCGTCATCCTTCAGGCAGCTAGAGATACGATCGACCATTGCAGTCACTATGTCCACTAGATCTTGAAGGAGTTGCCGGCTCCAATGGCCACTGTCCGAAGCGAGGTGGACCAGCACGTCACCCACCACTGTTGATATCTTTTAAAAAAAAGGTAATAAAATAAAAAAAATACCCGCTATATATAAAGCGGCCGCTAATGGTCACACACACACACACACAAATACACACGCAAACACACACACGAAAACACAAACACATACACACTAACACACAGAGTTATAAAAGAACAAACACGATGGAGACATTGAAAATTTAGCATCTGCGAACGGCTTCAGGGCTAAGTTCTAAGGTTTTGTATCGAACAAATGAAAGATGCTTGACATTGACACAAAACTTCGCTTGACATTTATGGCACTTAATATTTCAAATTGTTACAATACGCCTGCACGCTCTCCATTATCATACACGAACACACAAAGTCACAAAAAATATGGTAAATATTAAGTACCCTATCAAAAGCTTCCACTGATTCGCGAAGAGAGGCCAGTACGTGGAAAATTACGTTGGCTGTATTTTGGTGAACTGGATGCTGTACAGACAGGCAGGAGAGAAGCCTGGCCAGATTATCTTGGCTCGTCTCTATGAGAATGTCATGATGCACGCTCTCCTGTTAAAAAAACAAAATATTTGAAAAAATTATGAAAAACGTGTTCACATGTAACCTTTGTGGTCACAAGGAACTGCGGGGGTGCGGGGTGTCAAGACTCACGGGCAGGATGTTTCTACACGCCTTCTTAGTCGTTTTGAAGTTAGGTGTATCTCGAACTGTTCGAGAAACCAGTAATTTGTATAACACCATAGTACACGCGTTTCATCGTTGAATTCAATATATAATACAACTCAATTCAATATATAAACAATACAATTCAATGTATAAACATGGCACTGGCATATACTCGACTATATGGTTTCGTTCGTTTACATGAAGATATAGGCCGATGGCGCTTCCGTTATCCAGTCCCTGACACACCACGTTTATCTAATGTTTTTTTTTTTTTTTTATAATTATATAACTGGCATAACTCACTTCTAATGCTTTTATGTACGCTAAAATCCAGAAACCAAGCCCGGGAGTGCTGTGCCAGCTATGCAGCCAGCGGTACAGGCAGGACAAAGCAGCACGGAGGCCGGGTCCAGCCGGTCTGTTTTCCGTTTGCTCAACCAACACCCGTGCTGCTGACATAGTCTCATTCTCGTCCGACTCATCTATTATTATTAAAACCGCTGCCGTGGCAGGACAGGCATCAGATTCTATTGACAATAAAATACATTTCGATTTAAACTCCTGTTAAAAGATGTCCCGTCCACACGCTTGCTGTTTGTCACAAACACTAAACACGAGCCAAACAGCGACCACAATCAACAAACACAAACAGGGCATCCACATGCTTGGCGTATTCCGGATAACCAAACGTGGCGAGCGATTGTATGGCAGCAATCACTTGCGGGTTGACCTACGAGTAACAAAGCAAAATGTTGACAATAGAAGACTTTGTTAATCAACTAGAAAGCGAAAAATCTCGAAAGGAATAAATATTTTCTACAACATTTTTACGTCGGTGCCAAGTAATATGTGGAAATTACTGAGTAGGTCTATAAACGTTGTATACCCTATGATATTGTAGCAAGGAAAGTACTAAGTAATTATCGTATGACTTAAATATGTTGTAGAAAATATTTATTTCTTGCTACTTAGCTTTATTTTTAGTCAAAAATTACAGATCTGTTAATAGTTAAAGAGTTCTCCCGAAACTTCAACATTAGCTTTTTTATTATAACGAGCTTGAAATGCTTGAAAACCATATACCAATATCGAATCGCAATTTGTGTAATACTCATTATTATGTAGTCTCAGTGGCTATCCGTGGTGTTCATCATCAGTTTAATTTAACCACACGTTATATGGTTTGAAACAAAAAATAAATTTTCCAAATCGGTTAAACAACAGTAGACAGTGGTCACGAAAAAGCTCTGGTAACAATCATAAAAAAAAAAATATGTATTTACAATCGAATTGAGAACCTCCTCCTATTTTTGAAGTGGGTTTAAAAACCTAGATAAAATGGCATTTCGTAGTAGAGTACATTATTAAATCCGTCCGCAGCCCGCAAGCTTGCGCGTACTACTGATTGCTTGACAAGCGTGGATACATCGCAAACGTGTGTGTCGAACGTTCTTTGATTTGTGCACAAATGCCGCCCACGAACACTGGCAAAAACAAACAAGGCCAACCACACGTTCGTGCTTGTTGTTTGGAGTTCGCTGTTTGGGGTTGTTTGCCAAGCGTATGGAGACACCTTTAGAGCTAGCCCGCACTGCGAAAAAAATCGCGCTATTTTTATTTATATTTAACGTATAGATTTCACCTACTACGCACTGCGAATAAATTTCCGAGTTTTTGAAAGTATTTTTCAAGTTCTTGGCTAATAAGGAGGTCTTAAATGGATAACAAAATATTCAACCGCGATGAACGCTAATTTTAAAACGCAAGTGCGCGTATATTATTGCAAATTGCAGTGCAGACTAGTTCTACATATGTTCCCTGCGGCTTAACCCGCAAAATTAAACAAAGTAAAAATCTCTATTACCTCGTCTCAACATGACATTTTTTTTTTTAAATCCGATTAGTTAGTTCAGTTCGTGAACGAGCAAACTTTTTTTACTATTTTTTAAACTCTTTATCATCATCATCAACCTATAAACATCCAAAACCCAGGCACAGGCCTCTTCTGTCATAGGAGAGGAGTTTAGAGCAGAGAACTACCTGGCTGCTCTAGTGCGGTCTGGTGGGCTTTAAACGACTATTATCAAATGTTAGTGATAATAACCGAGATTAACGTGCTTTCCGACGCACGGGCTGTGGATAACAACAATTTCGTTACCCTGGTACTGAATACACGGTACCCGGTATTGTTTGGATTATCTCGGGAATAGAAGCCACGACGTTGTATTACGTAGTAGAACAAGGTAAACACTATTACAGACCAACGAAATTTTAATCAAAGGTAATGCAACACGTAAATATAAAAAAAAAACATGGTATACTCACGTGGATCAGAAATATATGAATAGAACTTGTTTAGAATTGCGTTGAAAACTTCATATCGAATATCATTGTTGACTGTTGTGACACTACGAAGTAAGTAATTCTCGACAGGTTCCAGTAATTGCCATAGTTGATCCGCGGTGCCTGCAGTGCGAGCTATTGCAAAAAAAATAAAAAACATTTAAATGCGTGTCATAACACGCAAAAGTAAGGTATGTCAGAGCACGCATAAGGCAAAGTATCTGTGGGCAGAAACACCAGTCAAAATATTAAAAGTAAAGAAAATATTAGAAATTTAGCGGTTCATTTTGTTTGTATATTTTAAGTATTAAGCCTTTGCTTATCTAATCTCCGTTTTCAAAATAGCAGCATTGTATTAATAGCTCGATTTAAATACTAACCAAGTCCAAGGCGTGTTACTTCTAAGATGTAAGCTACCAGTTATTCGGGTGGTTTTCAGTGAATAAACTTACAAGTAACATTAAACGTACGAATTGGCGTTGAAATATTTTAAATGTTATTCGAAGTCTATATCTACCCGACATCGACTGCCAAAATGAATGCACTGTGAGGATAAGTAGATTTGAATGATTTTACAGTGAGCTATGTTGCGATGTTAATGTATTAAATCAATGTCTGGACGAGTAAAACTGTAAACTACCAAACGGATTTTCATGCGGATTTCACTAATGAACAGAGTGAAATTAATTCATGCGGAGATTTTAATGTATATTTCATTATGGTATTCTGTAAATTGGCTGACTTGGAGCTTTACTGGCGTACGCATAGTAATTATTGATGATAAATATAAATAATGTACCACATATTTAAAGTAATCATTATAATCTACAAAGTCACAATAGCTGCTTTTTGAAATAATTTGTCAATCAAAACACGGGTATAATCGAAAGAGGGTTACATTCCTTTAATCCTTATCCAGATAACCTGCATTTTCCTTTTTAAATTATTCAAATTGAACCTATTGTTTAGAAGTTACGACGGGTATAGAAATGCTAAAAGCAAGAAAAATGCTGCGAGCCATCTGGCCGCATATGATATAGTTTGGAAATGAAACTAGACCCAGTAGGGTGCGCTGCAATTAGGTTCTAGGTTATTTTTAAGATATTAAAACTTGTAAAGCAATAAACGATTTGATGCAGACGAAGTTGCGCGGGTCAGCTTGTTTTTTTATTATTCGACTGCTAAAAGAATGCTTTTCAGACGTCAGTTGTCAGTTGGTCTCATTACATAACTTAACCGTGTGTCCTCGGTATAAGTAATTGTTGACAGTTTCGCGTGTAGTTTTACCAACAATTACTGGTTGAGGTGGATCCTCATGATCCACCTCAACCAGTAATTGTTGGACAGATTAGACATAATCTTTATAATAAGGTCTCAAAGAGTCTCTATCATTATGATTACATCGTCAGCAAACCGAAATTAAGTGATATACTAGCCGTGGACGTTGATGCCTAGTCTAATCCAGAAGCTTAAAAACGTCCTACAATACAGCGCATCGCACGCCTCGCTGCAATATTATTAGTCTGATTTTGTATACTAAATGACATAGTGGCGTTTTTGTACCGACACTGCAACACTTGACCTTAACATCATAACCAAGTTTCCTCCGAATCGAAGGCTTTCTCAAAGTCCATAAACGCTAAGCAAAGTGGCTGGTTATACGCTTCAGTCTTCTGTATAACCTACCGCTGTCTATGAATGTGGTAGGTATATGGTACTAAAGCTCTTACGAAAACCGGTTTGTCCGGGAGGCCTAAATTCGTTGACATGACTCAGAAGCGAGTTGGGTCTGCATTTCTTCAGCAAGGTATTATCGCCTTTCTTCAAGAACAGAAGCACCACACCTCTTTACCATGCGTCTGACATTTTGCCTTGGTTACTAATGGAATAGCTGAAGAAACGGGGACACTGATTATAGATTTTCCAACCGCTTTCAGAAGTTCTGCTGTTATTTCGTCATCACCCGGCGCCTTTATGTTGTTAAGCTGTTAAAAGCCACATTATTCTCGTATAAGCGGACGTCCGGGATATCTTCAGTATAGTGAAAGGTCATTTGGCTCTAGAATCCTTGGGCAACTCCTCAACAAGCGTCTGTGCTGTGGTAGAAGTGTCCATAGAAGCTCACCCAAGATCTCAGGATTTGAAGAAATAAGACTACAATTGTGGGTGTTCATTCGTATAAACTGGTCTTGAACGACAGAGAGATCTCTAGATAATCGCAAGTCTGTTATTTAGAGATCCACCGGTAAGCGGTCGACTGCTGTAGGCTGTTTTCTCGTCTCTTGCCTCGACATCATAAGCTTGAGTGTATTCGTCAATGGATTTGTATCTAAGGTGGGTCTTATAGAACTTTGACCTGCCAGCTTGTTGTTCAAATCGTCCACAGCGACACTGTGGACGATTTGAACAAGCTGCTAGGCAATCGAACCAGTTCGGTAGTAGTTAGTTGAAAGCTCTCGGGGTTTTGAATATGGGTAAAGTAGGTTGAAGTGTAGACTTCACCTTTTTGACTCTTTCAAGCTGATAGTTCATACTCAAGGCGCCTTTTACGGTTTACCTTAAGGTTATCGCTCACGGTTTTAACCGATTTATTGATTACAGATACATCATTGAATGGTAAAGTAGGTTGAAGTGTAGACTTCACCTTTTTGACTCTTTCAAGCTGATAGTTCATACTCAAGGCGCCTTTTACGGTTTACCTTAAGGTTATCGCTCACGGTTTTAACCGATTTATTGATTACAGATACATCATTGAATATATGCCGTTGGGTCGACATGATGAAGTAATTCTTGTTTCGCGTGGAACCATCGGAGCTTATTGAGGTCCATTTCCTGTTTGGCCACTTCTCGAAGGAGTTCATCATACATTTGCCCCCGATGCTTATAACCAAATTTGCCATTCCATCTTGATAATTTACTTATATTTAGAGTGTTTTAAGAGTACACAATGGTGCTAATTCCAAAAAACTGTTTTGTGCCGCTGTTTGTGCTAACGTATCTAAAAACTAGTTTGCAATAAATCGATCTACTAATCTATCACCTTTGCAATTTTGCTCTTTAGCTCTGTAATCTCTTCATTTTTCTTTTTCCAAGTTTGTTATTTAATTTTCTTATTTAAAAATCATATCTAAGAAGAAGATTCGTCAGTTGACTGTAAAAATTTGGATACAATACATGTTAAAGTAAAAGAAGTCCGTATTTACTTTTTTAATGAAATATGTTTTGTCTTTTACCATAAACTACATATATTCTTCTACGATTATAACCAATATTAATTTAAAATTGGCTATAATCTATATATTCTTCTGAGCTTGCTTTTAAGTTAACATTAAATAGCGCTTTAATGATCTTTGAAAATTTTATGAGCAGTTTATTCTCATCTTACACATCTAAAGAAAATGTCAAGTACTAATCGAAAGGTGATCGTTTTTATTGAAAAAATATTTATACTACTAAGTATAAAGGATTTTTTACAAAAGATAAAAACTATTTTGCTAAAACTGCAGCCATGTCCCCCTTCAGAATTCAATCTACTAAATGAACATCGAGCCAACGCATTGCAGAATATAGACAGAGGCACACTTCGACTTGTACGTTATCAGTGTGGATTTCTGTTGTAGAGTGTTTAAACTAAGTTTCAAACATTTCGCATGTTTGCAATGGCGGGCAGCCGTACGTTCGGTGCCTGTATTCTGTGTACACGTTGCATACAAAATATAACCATAATAAAGCCGCCTTTGACCCGGAACGCCCCCGGTCGTCCGCCCGCTGTTTGACTAGTGCTTTATGGTAAATTCAGAAAACTAGTAGCTTTTACCAAAAATTAAACAATACATCAAATATAAGGGTCCATTATCATTTGGACTCGAGGGCTTTTACAACGTTTACGCATCTTAAAGTTTAATTAAAAGCAATGAATGGACCACTTTAAATTTATAAATTCGACAGAACCATATAACTCAAATGTAGGGTTCGGAAACCAGTTGTAATATCGAACCAATTTCGTACGTTTACTTTGGTTTTGGAATCATGCAGGGGGTTTCGGTTTCCTTTACTTATAACCGGTTAAATAGAGTAACCGCTTCTAATTCTATTTCGCTCAATTAAATGATATCAAGGGTCGTATCACTTATATTTTTTAAATCGCGGCATAAACCGGTTTGGGAAGATGGTAACCAGTTGGTTACCTTCTTCCCAAACCGGTTCCTTTCCGGAATCGTAGAAGATTGTAGGAATACCTTTCCGTGCTGCTCCTCATCCAAGAACTATATTTTATGTGCACAAAAATACTTATACCTATGTTCATTTCTTTACCTCTGATAAAAGTAAATAATAGATTGTAAAAAAAAAATTCCTTATAACTAATCAGCAACTGCTGAATTCAGTCTTAACGGTTATTTCCATACGTCAATTATAATTTAAGAGAAATAGGTATCTTGTTTTTCATGTACTATTTCGGTAGATTTTAATATTAAAATTTTATATTAGTTTAATTTGTATGATAACATCTTCAGTTTTTGCAAAATCGAATATTTCTTTCGTGGATACTAAATGGCTGAACTATATTAAAACAAAGTTTAGTATAGTAGTATAGAAAATCATAAAGGATTTTTCTTTTAATTATCATGGTAATCAAAAATTTAAGGCTGTATATTCTGTGCATGTCTTATAAATTACATGCAGTACTGCCATGCGCAATAGTAGTTTAATCCTAGGAAAACAGGCTAGCAGGCTTACTACCTTCGCTATGAGTGTGTTCAGAATTATTAAAGCTTATTTCTACGAAGGGAGGTCCAAAAATTCGAGGAATTAAAGGGTTTTAAATAAAATGAAGCAAAAAAAATCAATTTTTCCTATTTAATATAATCACTATTAAGCTGAATACATTTATTAGATCTATGAATTATTTTTTCTAAACCATCGCATAAATATTTTTTATATTTTGCCTAAAAATTGTCTCCTTTACCTCAATGTCGTCGGAAAATTTCCTAACCCTAAAGTCTATTTTTAAATTGGGGAACAAATAAAAATAACATGGGGCCCAAATTTAACTGAAGGGTGGGTGGACTAGTAATTCGAAGCCATACGGGAGCAGAGCAACCATTGTAACTCTGCTCTTGCGAACCAGCGCGTTCTCTTTTTGCAAGAGCAACACACCTTTGGTTAATTTTCCTCTACGTTTTTCCTTGATGTCCTCCTTTATATTTTAGTATCATTGCGTAGTATTCTACAGTTATGGTCCTTCCCTTTTCCTTGTAATCAATCAGTATTATCCCCTCACAATCCCAAAAACAGTAGCTATCAACTTTCCCGCCGACTCCGACACTTTAAATTTTTTTGACGGTAATGTCCCATTTTTGTGCCATTGCATTGAGTCTTGTTACAGACAAGCTCAAAGTGATGAACCAATGTTTCATCTCCGGTAACAATCCGCTCCAAAATGTGTGCTGGACGCTGGTTCATCTCCACACAATTCCAAAAATTGGTTTGACGCATCTACGCGTTGCAGTTTGTGACGCGGCGTGAGCATTCTTTTTGACCCCCCGTTGTAAGACGACCTCGTAAACTGTTTTAAGTTTTCTGATCTTGTGGTGTGGAATTTTGAATTTTGAACCGTGAAAATATTATTATGAATCTACTACGTATTACGTTTAGTAGATCTCAAGCCAAGGCCAAACCTCAGCGTCAAACCTGCGTCCTTAGTGGCGTTCAAGTTTGCGTCTGGCATGCGACCAGTCACAAGAAGCGCACGATCGAACAAGACTTGTGATTGGCCGCACGCAGGTAAGAGGCGGCATTGTGACCTTAGCTTAAGAGCTTAACCATTAATTGCAGTCGTTTCCCGAATATGTACAACACATATATTTGATTATGAATTGTTATTATGTGAAACTAGCAACTTGATGTAAAGCATTTATTTATGGTAATTGTTCAAATACAAATTCAAATTCATTTACTTCAAGTAGACCTACATTATAAGCACTTTTGAAACGTCAAGTATGTATGTTTGTGACTCTACCACCGGTTCGGAAAGCAGATTCTACCGAGAAGAGCCGGCAAGAAACTCAGTAGTTGCTCTTTTCCAACATCAACATTTACAATCATTTTGCTATCTTGCGGTAGATGAGAGCGAGGCTGGCTGCTTCCAATCTACCTTGTCATTGAGGAATTCATCAAATGTATAGTAACCTCGCTGTACTAGATGCGTTTTTACACATTTTTTAAATGTATGCATTGGTAGGTCACGAATTTCCTTAGGAATCATGTTGTAAAAGCGTATACTCGCGTTTATTTATAAAGAGTAATATTTTGTCTCACAAAGACTATATTATTATAAATATATTGCGAAGCTACTGTAAGAATACCTATTTGTTTAAATTTTTCACGAAGAGATTCGCGTGATCCAAGTTTATATATTGATCGTACGGCTCTTTTCTGTAGTATAAATATACTTTCAATATCTGCAGCTCTTTCACACAGCAAGATCCCATAGTTACAAGGATTATCTACTGTTAACAATTAAATATAAAATCGTTTTAAAACCTGGAATCAATTGAACGTTATGAAATTATTTCGATGAACAATCAAAGCGGTAAAACAAAGAACAATATTAACCGATTAACCGGAGAGATAAATGATATCAGTTACGGGCCCAATGGCGACATAACTTTTTCAAATATATAAACGTTACTTCAGTGGGGCATGATAGCTTTCAGAAAATTAAATGCCCCACACAAATTAATAACTAATAACACTCCCGGGGGCGTTTCGCTTCTGTTCAGGGTTGATTAAGTGCCGATACTTTCGGTTTTTTTTTTTTAATAATTTTCTGAAGTTGAATGAATCCTTGTTTTCGTCTCGTAAAAACATTTACATCTTCAGCCTAATTAATGAGTCCGATTGTCGGCTTCCCCTCTCATAACTGAAATAACTCAGAGTTTAAGGTCACCATTATCAATAACAATGATCGAGAACTGGGGGCTTTACGTATTCTTCGAGGTACGGAAGACAAAGGGTAAAGGTTAAAAGGCGGCTACCGATTCGCGACCAGATAAACCAGTCCAAACAAATGATTGGCCCTGGCGCATCTAGTTTTCAATGCCCTTATCAAACATAGAGATAGTGTTTTATTTGTATATTTAAAAATTATGATGAAGATAGCTAAGAAATACAATAATACAAAAATAGAATCTTACCCAGACACTTGACAATATCTTGGCATTGCTTGATTAGTTCTTGAAGTGGCGGCAAACAGGTTGACTGTTCATTCATCATTTGGAAGTACTGCGCCAGTGCAGCCAAATCCAGTTGGTCGCGGTTATCAGCAACCAACTGATGTTTTTTAACAGCCATCTTTCCTCTGTAATGGAATTAAGATAATTAGACTTCATCGAAATTACAAATTACAACCTAGCAACTACCCTAATTCGGCGCATCATCATCTCAACCGATTAATGTCATCTGTCGATTTAACAAGGGGTCGCTCCGTTTTCTGCTGTCAAATTCATGTCCTTTAAACTCTCGTTCTTCTACGCATCTCATTATTTTTAATTTCATCACGTAAGGATTGCCAGTGCATAACTCTCGCAATAAGATGTGTATCCTTAATACAAATCTACAGTATGAAAGCGAAATAACTATGGCGATGATAAGCGACTAACTCTCTAGTTATTCGCGTATTTCCGTAAAGCGTAAGAGGTCGCATGGCGAGCTTAATTACGTCTTCTCCTTTTTTTTAAAGTAATTATTGACGGACCGAGCAGATGGCCCACCTGATAGTAAGTGGAAATCCATCGCCTATGAACAGAGCCACATTTCACAACCATATTTCACAGGGCATACAAAGAGCACGTCCTACAATATACCGCCCAGTGTCCATCATATTAAGGTGCCCTACTCCTGCCACTACTGCCCTTATAGAACGTTATGCGGGGTCAGCACTACATGTCTTCTGCAAACTGAAAGACAAACTAGTTGTTTTGGTTTTCGCATATAATTTGTGACGTCAATATGAAGGCGATCCATCCATCCATCCATGGCGCAACGGCGAGCGCTGTAAATTTAAGTTAGAGGTCCCGAGTTCGATTCCCGGCAGAATTTGGGAATTTATAATTTCTGAATTTTCTCTGACCTGGTCTAGTGGGAGGCCGTGGCTAGTTACCCTACCTCTAGCTAGCTAGCTAGTTACTCTACCGAAAAAGACGTGACGCTTAGCGTCACGTCTTAGTGTTCCGGTGCGATATCGCGTAGAAACTGATGAGGGGGTTTGACTACCATACTCCCTAACAGGTTAGATTGCATTCAAGGGCTAACGTAAGGAACAAAAAAAAATAAAAAATATAATTCTCAATAAGGGTCTTGAAACTAAACCCCCGCCCCATGTATCTAATCAAGTATTGTAATCATCCTTCTTGACTCTTGTAATCGCAAAGTCAGTCAGTACATGCTTTAGTAATTTTTTTGGGTATCCGACGGCAAGGATAGGAACATTTTTGTTGATGGAAAAACTGCCATCTTTCGGATCTAATATTGTAATCCCCTTTTAATCGCAGTCAGTCAAAGTCTTCTTTATGCCGTTCACATTAAGATGCATATTTAAATATAAGTGGTTTAAGGAACAGTCACATTATAGGGCAGAGTAACACGAATGAGGGGTGTGCATTTTAATAATATATGTATATTTTATTACGTGACAGTTTGATCTACCGCAGATTGCTCCTACGTCCTCCTGGCGATACGTAAGGTGCCCTCCTACACATTGTATACATTGTATATCCGTGTTGTAGCCACGGATTCCCGCTCACGCAGTATGCTTCGCTAACTAGGCTAGTGAGAACTGCCAGCTTACTAAAAGGTCTACGCAGGAAAAATTTAAAGGAACGGCAGTCTGGCATCAGCCGTTACCGCGTTAACTACTTAGTAATTTGTTATTTTTTTTATAAATGACTTTCGTTCACCGCCACGTCGTATCTGGTGCAGTTGGTTTTGGGGGACGTTTCAGCGAAAAAAAGGCCAATTGAACTATGTCGATCGTGAAAATGGCGACTTTGACTTGGAAGTTGCAAGGAGATGCTGAGAAATTTGAGGTGATTAATGATTTTCTTTGTATTTGAGTATAAGTAGTATATTAAGTTCTGCTTTAAGCTAATTTTGCTTAATAATTAAGCTAAGAGTTGTAAAAAATGTCATGGTCAGGAAGGAGCCATAGTAATACCAAGATGTCTAAGTACTGTACATAACAAATTAATATTATCAAATAGTTAATAGATAGTGGATGCCAAATTACGGTAGTGGTGAATTGAAATATGAAGATATTAAACTGTAAACGTAAGCAATACAACGCTAGTTCCAGGGCAAAATAAGATGACTCCATAAAAAGACAGCAATAGGTACAGAAAGTTATCTTGAAAAGTGCATTCGTGATAATTATAGTCGAGCAACCCTTTCTTAGAGTTGGAGTGTCCAACCTGACCTACGACTGCCCTTTTCGTGATTGGTTCGGTCTAAGAGGAATGGGTTGGTGCGATTTTATAACAGCTTTTTAAGAAATTTATTATTTTTAGAAAATTTCTTGATTGCTCTGTTTAGGGTTTGTTTGTCATATGATTATTTCATAATAACAGACAAAAAGACTATCATTTTACTACTCTTCTCTGTTTTATAACACGTTTTATTTGAAATAGCAAGTGTGAGAACGTCACATTTGCTATTTCAAAATTGAAAATTAATTTATTTCAACTAGGCCTAGCAAGTCAAGTCAGTCTGTTATTGAAGTCTAACAAAGGTTCGGAAGGCAGATTCTCCTTAGAAGAGCCGGCAAGAAACTCAGCAGATTGCTCTTTTCCAACATCATTTTATAGTAAATCTTTAGTTTTTTTCTGTTTTGTGTTGGATGAGAGCGGAGTGGCCTGCTCCAAGCAGCCTTGTTGTTTAGGAATTCATCAATCGTGTAGTATTCACGATAGGTTAAATGTGTTTTAATATATTGTTTAAACTTAGGTTAAGAATTCGGCATCATGTTATAAAAGTATATTATATAGCCATCCCCGCAAAGGATTTCTCGACTTTTCTAAGACGATATGCATATATAATAATATATATAATAATTTATGTCAGTTTCTAGTAATTCGATTGTTTATATAGACTTTTTGTTTGTTTCTTTTTGGTTACTAATGTTTAGTTTAATAAAGATTATATAATTATAAATATATTGCGAGGCTACTATAAGTAGACTTATTTCCTTAAATTTGGCACGAAGGGATTCGCGTGACATATATATAATAGTTTCTATATCAGCAGCTTTGCCCCATAACAAGATCCCATACGACATTACACTATGGAAAAATGCAAAATAAACAAGCTGCTGCACTTTCAACATCTGTTAACTGTCTAATATTTTTGACAGCATAAGCAGCTGAACTGAGCATACTCGCTAATGTCTCGATGTGGTAGAAGTTGTAGTTGCGAAGGTAACTCTGTAATTTTCTGTACATTTGGTAAAATAAATTCCACACACTTTGTTTTTTTTTGTTTTCAAAACTAAGTTAGTTACAGTAAACCAGTGACATACATGCGACATAGCAAGGCTTGTAAATCGTCAGAATTGTCTATACTTCTGTCAGGCTTAAAAATTAAAGATGTATCATCTGCAAACAGTACAATGTCACAAGTGTTACTGAGATGGTGTGGGAGATAATTTATATAAACCGAAAATAGAAAAGGACCCTAAAATGAGCCCTGTGGGACACCTATTAAGGTTGATGAGCCTTGAGACTATGACTTTTATGCATACCCTTTGTTTTTTATCACAAAGATAGGAGGCAATCAAATTCAGTGCAAAAGTTTTGATGCCCTAGTGGCTTATTTTAAGTAATAAGATTTTATGTCAAGGGTAATCTAATGCCTTCGATGAATCACAAAAAACACAAATGGCATTCTGCGAACTTTCCCACACATCATAAACATGTTTTATTAGTTTAGCACCCGCATCCGTTGTGCTACGACCTTTCGTAAAGCCATAATGTTCTGGATGAAGAAGTTTATTAACATTGAAATTATTCAATGGTTGATTAAGTATAATTTTTACAAAGATCTTGACAAGTGCTGGTAAGACTGCAATAGGCCTGTAATTATTTAGATCATTTTTATTGCCAGTTTTAAACACAGGAATAAGTTTTACATGTTTCATTAAATTTGAAAAAATACCTATATGAACATATTTGTTAAAAAATATGGATAAATAAGGGGCAATTGTGTCTATGATTTTTATACATCACTATCACAGACATATCCCATAAATCACCTGTTTTGTTTCAATTTTATCTTACATTCTTTATATTATCGGATGCAGATATATTTTTGAATACAAATAAAATGTTGCACTCTTTAACATTGTCTATTAATAAACTCTTAGCTGCTGTGGGTGAGGAATTTAGAGGATCTGTCAACAAGATGGGAACACTCTGGAAAATGTTTTAGAAATTACTTGCAACCTCTGCGGTTATTTTTCTCAGAGGTTATTTTATTATCGTTGACATAGTACCTTGAAGATTAATAATTTTCCAGGTTGCTTTTATTTTGTCATCAGATTTTGTTATTTTCTCTTTTATATGTAGAGATTTTGCTCGGGCACAAATCTTTTTAAATATTCTTGAGTAAGTTTTGAGGGGTTCGAGGTAAGTTGGCGTCTTAATATACTGTTTTTCCTTATAAAGCTCATAGAACCTATCCCTACTTTTGTATTTGTCTACTGTTTCCCAATAACTAAACCTCAATTTTGTATTGTAATCTAATAAAATTCAAAGTTTTTATTGTTCTAAAAGTGTACCATAAAGGTTGTCGGGATGACTGTTTTCAAATGCAAGGACCAGAACTTTAGCAGATATTTCACCTTTGAATCATGTTAATTTGTTTTTAGTTATGGCCTACCCTTGACAATTTGTTTTTTTTTAAATTGAGATTATTCAAGACTTTAATTTGTTGGCCACAATGGTCTGGCTTTAATTTTTTAGAAAATAAATGGCAACAAAACAAATTTAAACCTTGGTCATACTGAAAGTATAATACTTACTTAAACATAAAAGAGTTATGTTAGAGATGTACATGCACTTAATGGGTATGTTGTTAACATCAATAATAATTAGTAGCTCCTGCTAACAAACATTTTAAATGATCCATTCAAGTAATAAAGCAATGTATCTTTTATCTCATAGACTACCGCTGGCTATAACTGAACCATGTTGTTTTTTGTCATTAGTTATACACCATAACTTATTTAGCCCTTCACCATGGCTATCAGGCAGTGTTATTCTGGTCAATGATCCAGTTCATATGCAATACATCTATTGTCATTCTTTTTAGTTTTAATTTCATAACTAGAATTTTAAGATACAAATGTAGATAGTCTTTTATGCTGTGACTAACCTGTATTTTCTTGAATTTAAACTTAAGCCTTTATTTTGGTATTTTACATCAAAATAAATTGTAAAACAGGCCCACTACAGGACACGGGTCTTACTCGGATCATGGGGGTTACTAATCCTTCTAGAATCACTCCCTCCTCTGTTGATGCATAGACTATTTAGTTTTTTTTTAAATTGTTTTAAAATGTACATTACAATGCACATTTTATATTTACATTTTTTGACTTTCTTTATTTTGTCTATTAAACTCTTTCAATGATCTAGGCCCATAACTATATTATTAATTAATCCCAATGAAATTTTAAGTTTGTGATGTGTCACTGTTTCTCAAAAGAATATGAGTTCCCCTTTTAATATTTATTGTCTCACTTAACCTAGTCTACCCTCCTTCCTTTTTACTAGTTTCCATCCTCCAACTAGTGGCCCACAAATCAAATCTTTAACTACCTTACATTTATTTTCTTAAATTATGTGGTTTCTTTAATTATAAGGCATTGGATTTTGGTAAAGACTATTGCCTAAACCTATTCACTTTATCCAGGCTGTATGATTCTAAGCCCAACATTTGGTAACAATCATGCTAAGAAACTGAGCATAATATTTTGAACAATAAATTAATGGGTATCAAAAAGAAATTCAGTTGCAGTGCAAAACAGAAACAAATATGGAATGCACTTCGTGGCTTTGTGGTATATTAACCACCTTGGGGCTCAATGGTTAAAAGATGAGGGAACTTGATCAAACAGTTCTTGAGCACTCACTCCGAAAATATATCTTATAGAATACCGAAAGACAGGCAACCTTGCAACTATGCTCCAAATGTAAGTTTTTTTATGCCTATGTCACCGACGAGCCTTCAAGCTGTACTTGGCAGGGCCATCCCATAAATGGGAGCATGATTATCACAATTTAATTACATGAAAGGTTGAACCTCCTACCTCTCACCACGCCCATCTGCTTCATCACAGCAGTACTATTGTTATAGTGTCATCGAATGTACAAAAATTATACTATATTATAACCTATGATTAACTTTTATAAATATTACTAGACAGACTGCTATCTGTGTACTGACTGTTGTCAACTTAAGGCTGCTTTAAATATTATCCAGCTGATTTTCCTTAACATTCCCAGTTCATTAATCTCGCATTGTGTTGTAGATAAAATAGCAGTAGTTTATTTTGAAATAAATTAATATTAAGTATAGGAATCAATTCTCTCACTAATCAGCAATACAACTTATTTGGAGCATAATTACATACAGACATCATATTTAAAAACAAATATTTATAGTAGTAGTAGTAATCTTATGATTGACTATAAAGTATAAACTAATTGTACACAGAAAACTTAAAAGCTATATTTCTACTATGAATTTCTTACTTCATTAATTTGGACCTCAGCATTTTGGCTAGCTTTTTTTGCTTTGACGAAAATGATCAAATGTCTATTGCATATTGTTACCTAACACCTAATTCTTAAGTGTTAATTGATAACAACACTATACAATCGTTTAACTAATTTTTTTCGTAATAAAACCTTAAACAGGTCCGTTCGCGCCCGACTCCAGGTAGCGACTATACACCGGGGCTTCTTATCATGCGCATTTGAATCTAGGTCGTAAGTCGTATCTCACTATTTATATCACTATTCCAGCCTCCGTCACAGGACATAAAATGGCTACCTGTACACATATGTTTAATATCTAGATTTCAAACGTCCGAAATACATATAAATACTCACGTTTACGACGAAAAATCGGTGAATCCAACAAAACAACTACGCACGTATTACAGTCCAATCATTGTGAGCACACGTATTTTTAACATCGTCTAATCAATTATCTTTTATATTCTTAACCAAAGCTCTTCATTGTCCATGTATTAATGCAAATACACTCAGTTTAATACTGTCTAGCTGAATTCCGTCATGTTTTGTGAAGTTCAAATACGAATTCTAAATCGACAACAAAAGATTTGTCCACCACACTTCACTGAGTACACTGTATGTACACTTTATAGTATGTATACATATTCCGACCAACCAGATTATTTGTTACTGTCGTTGTTTGTTACAGTTGCTAAGATGTTGCTAATAACTTTTTATCAAAAAAAATAATAGTGTTCATCAATTCATCCCATAACAATTATTATAATTTAATCGCGATTTTCCTTATTTATCAAAAGAAAAATTGATTCAGGAGAATGGAAACCTTTCGTGAAGTTTTCTAGTATAGTCTATGTTATAAAACTAAAATGAGACAACTCGTTTCTTTTTTTAAGGCTTTAACTCAGAGTCAAATTAAAATATGATCTCTTTGCTAAGTCTCTGCCAAGTCCTGGGCACAGACCACATAGATTATATTATAAATCATAGAAACTTTATAATTAAATCTATGATATGATATACCTACCACAATTAGCATTGAGTATACAAATACTTCAGAAATAAGTTTATTTGTGCATTTCGATATGAACATAATATTATAAATCAATGATTCATAATATCTAAAGAAAAAGTCCCGTGCAAAAACAATTTAACCTTAAGGTCCGGGTTGTCTAAAGGTGCGGTCTGCATACTTCTGGACAGAGACAAATATTCCTTCCCATTCCTTCCTCTCAGCATCCCTCCGACTTGAAGTTAAGAAAAACCTGACGCAAGGATCGAATGTGTACTGAAGAAATACTATCAGATAGTCTAATTAGACGGTCGGAAACAGAATCTGACGTGTATTGCCAGCCTTATGTTTCTCGCACACACCTCATTAAAATTGACAATAATCGAAACGCAAAATAAGAAGAAGAAGACAATCATCTAAGTATCATATTATATGTTGTACGTGTATCTACGGAACTATCTACGACCCATTAATATACTTCTATTATATTCACTGACCTCTATTATAACACGCGTACTAAAGTATAATAGAGGTCAGTGATTATACTAGTATAATTTAGAGGTCAGTAACATATTCAGACAGCGAAAAACGTATTAATGTAATTCAGAATTGGCACTTATTTAGTTCAGTTTAGAGATTTCTCTACAACAATATCATCACATTTACGGCATTACTGACCTAAAAGGCAAAGAAAATAATATAATTATTATTCTAAACATAAATAATTTATATGATATGGGTGAATCTATTGTACGGATGATTGCGCGTTGTGTTTATATCCTCTTTGGCTGTTGTCAAATTTACTGTATTCTCAGTTTTAAATTGAAGGTTTATTTACTCTGAAATTGCAGTCCATGCACTACAGTTAGACCAAAAAGTATGATTTTTACTTTTATGAGCAACCAAAAAGCCAAAAACCAAAACCAATTTTGAGTCTTTCTGTCAAATTTGTCATAAGAAGGAAAAATTTCAGTACCTACCTACGAAAAAATAAAAATGTAAAAAATAACTAAAAGTTGTTTATACAGTCTTATTGGTGCAGATGTATAAATTTTGAACAAAATAATGGTGAGGGAGTTAAATTTTAGCGAAAATTAGGTGCATCTATAATGGATGCTTCGGCATCCAAAGTACGGAATGCCGAAATAGATAATTTGTTTGGTATTTACCTCAAAATTGAGAAAGCGTCGTATCCACCTACTTCAAGACAAAAAAAAACAGTGATCAAGTATACAAAACTGCCGGACGACATCAACACCAAAGGTAAGACAGTGAAATGCTTACAAAGGTCTGGTCGATATTTGCTTCCATTATAGAAGTTCATTAATAATTCGTGATTGTAATCAGACATTGCGAATGTTGTAGTATCCGATAACCATAATTAAAATGACAACTTTGTATATTTATTTACTCCAGTGGCGTATTTGCAGTCTTGGCCACCCTAGGCCCCAGTTACTAAGCACCAGTTTCCCAGCACCCATCATATTAGTCCACATATTTTATACAACAAAGGTACGAAAGGTATTTGATGTGAGTGTTATTTATTGGGTGTGTTATTTATTTTATGTGATATTATTTATTTTTACTTTGGGATTTTTTTGCCTATTGGCAATCCCTTAATTCACGCCGCCCTAGGCCTTCAGCCTTAGGGCAAATCCGCCACTGATATACTCCAATCTGTGTCTGTATATTAATAAGAGTAATTGAGTGCATGTATGGGTAGGCTACCATCCAACTGTTATCCAATGTGTTAAAAGCTTACTTGAATTGTATGAAATCTGTTATGCTGTGCTAGGGTTCCATATTATGAGTTCAGTACAACATGTCATATGTTCCAACAAATGCCAACAAAATTAGCCTTCGTTGTCAGTCCATCTGCCTATGTTAGTGGCCTATACTTCCATACTCTAGTAGAAGCTTTTCACAGAATGTATGTTTATAATGTCAAAAATCTTAATAATATTAAGTAGCGCTTCATATTGTAACATAGTATTTGGTATAGTTAATAGAGATATTAACAATTCCAAATACTATGTGAAAGAACTTTGGGTATATCTTCAAATACTCAAAAGAAAATGTAGTCATGCTTCCAATACTTGAATTATCAATTCTTTTATAATAAATGTTTATTTGCTTGCTATCAATGTCCTGCTTATCCACTGCACAAACCTGAAACTGAAATTCTGCTCATATTTAGCTTGCATGATGAAGATGGACATAGTGTAGTTAAAATATAGCGGTGACTGTGTAAGATTAAAAAGAAAACTGGTACAAATGCAGGCAAAGTCGCAGGCACCCTCACCCTAATCATTGCTAAAACAGTAGTCCATAAAGGAAAAAATCATTTAAATGTTTGATTTATAATAATAGATAACTTATCTGCCTTAACCTAAATTATTAACATTAATTTTAGCTTAAAGTTTTGCTTGGAAAATGCTAACAAACATATGGTCAACTTGCATAGAACTCTGTTGGTTTCTTCATTTGTTTTCATTAGATTGCATACAAAGTCATAAGGATACTGATAGGAAATCTCAATTGTAACCAATATAAACATAAACATTAATCTGTGACAACCAGAACAATACGCACAATGCAACTAATAACTTCTTTATATATCACACAACATAAGTAATATAAGGCTTATAGCTTCTGCAACACCACACCACATATTATAAATAATAAATACTACACAAAACTGTATAGTATTTGTCTGGTAATATTGTGATTACAGCAATTTAAGTGTGGTTTTCATTATTAACTATGGGCTACCACAAAGTAACACCTGCTTAACCAAAAATGTACATCCCATTAACAAAATCCTAGCTTACGCCCAGTTTAATCACTTAAATATTATATTAAAAACATAATAATAATTGATAGAATAATATATTAATAATTTATTCAGTCAACTATCATGTTAGCATTTGGCATAATATTATGAGATTATAGGGTCTCGGTATACACTACGGCACTAATGTATAGTTAGTAAAGAACACTGCACAAGTTAAATTAGCATAGTTTTAAAAGAGACACAAAGAAAACTTTATTAATAAAGAATAACATTTTATGAAAACTGTTTAAATATTGTGTGATGGGGCTTTGGTCTGGCATCAAGGAAACAGGATCAGATATTATAGGAAAGAATATATCTGTGGTAAAACATCTCATAGCTTTTGGATATGGGTCATATATCTAATAACTTAAAAAATATTTGAAGACCCCATGCCCTGTAGTGGGCAGTGGTCTTTGCTTAGAATAAGAAAGGTGTAGGTCAAGTTCAGGTGGTAGACTTCCCGAGATGCCTTTGAAAACATAATGGGGAACTCTCAGGCATGCAGGTTTTCTTGCGATAGTTTAATTTACTTTAAAGCAAGTGATATTTAAATTCATAACATACATATTGTTACACTCAGTAGCTCAAGCATAAAAACAGGTGTATATTAACCATGTTTGAAGAAAGATGCTGCTTTTACACATTCCTGAGTCAATGTTCTCCAAAATGTCGAGTCATTTTTGTCTTCAGGGCTTTCTAAGCACAATGATACATCATTATTAACCCATTACCAACCAACCCACTTCAGAAGGGTTCAAGCTCTGCATATTTTATAGGGTCTGCATATATTTCAACCAAATTGAGAACAACCTTTAAGAACATTATGGATATCTCTCAAGCTTGCTGGTTTTTCACAATGCTTTCCTTCACCATTGAAGCAAGTGATATTAAATTGCTATAGAACAATAACTAGAGTAAAATGAATATCTTAAAGTATACTAACCTAACATTATGATTTAAACATATATTAATATTTTAGCATCATGGATGCCCCAAACTTACATTTTAGAACCCAGGCTCAGAAGAATCATAACAATTGAAGAGCCAAAAATTAGCACTTGCAGGTCTTTACAAACAGAAGTGGCAATTCCATCCACTGTCATGGCTTCTGACATTTGTAAACGAAAAATTGTTACAATAGAAGAAGATGAATATAATAGCTACTATCCTAAATACTGTATGTATTCAACAAATTAATATTAATTGTAAATTATTTTATATATCTGCATAACGGTGCTCAAATTTTACAGCACATCATGTAAGAAAAACTTATAATACAAATGTAATTAACCGAGCTATTGAAGCAAAAGAAGATAAACTAATTTCACAACAAAAAATATCAAGATTACCATACAGTTCCAAAAGTATGTATTCGAACTATGGATTATGTATCTTTATAGATTTTTATTTAATGGCAGAGTAGGTTAGTATTGGATGTCATTTTAAATTTAAAATCTGCGTATAAAGTTCTCTACAAAAAAAAGAACTGTGTAGCTAAGAGCTGATAACATATTTATCAGCATTAGCTTCTTAAAATAAGTTCATCATGGTGTTGTTATAACTACGCTCTTGCATAGCTGAGAATTGTTTTTGGACTACTGGTCTTGCAATCTCTGTATTTTACATTCAAATGATATAATCTACATCCGTCCCCATTCATCACTTTGTATGCGCTTAGAGTTTATGACCGTTCTTAAGTAAAATCAGATGGAACAGAATTTTCGGAAATCACATTTTCGTTATATTTTACATAAAAACCTAAAAAAAAAAATCCGGCCCACCACAATCATGTAGTGGTCATGGGTCTCCTCGTACAATGAGAAGGGTTTTTTTGGGATAGGGGGTGAAAATTTTCTATAATTTTATACCATAACTCTGTTAAATCTAAACCGAATTTGTTAAATCTTTTTTACTGGAAAGTTTGTATCATTAGTTTAACTTTTGCAAGCGACTTCACCTACGTTTGTTTTGGAATATTCTTAAAATTCCACCGGAGACCGATTGAAAGTTATATGCCAGCTATATGCAAGCTATATAGCTATATAGCTATGTGCCATTTTCATCATGATTTGCGCAGCGGTTGAGCCGAGTTGAGGTAACAATCAGACACACTTTCGCATTTATAATATTTGTATGGCGTTAGTGAAGACCTGACAAATATTTTTTGAGTTAAGAGGAACGTACACTTAAGCAGAAAATAGCCTAAGTGAGTGGCACTTAGCGCTTTAATTGTAATTGAATACTTCTATGTAGTAACTTCCTTCTATAATTTTTAGGTCCTAAGGATGTAAAGAATACAAAATCCAACATAGCATATACAAATGAGTTAAGCACGAAGTCGGAAAACAAATATAAATTATCAAGAGGAGAAAATGAAAGCCAGGACTGTTCTAAGAATAAAAGTATATATGGTATAGTAAAAAAAGTAGTTACATGTTTTCGTTTTAAGTCAAGGAATTACTTAATAACTTTGGATTTTTCCCTTAGGAACTTCAAGAAGTGTAAAGAATGTTAATTCGTCGTCTAAATATGGTTTAAATAAAAGATGCTCTTCCAGAGAACCTGGCAAAGAAATACCAGTTGCTAAACATAAATTAATAGATGATCGTTTGACTAAACTTGCACCTAAGAATAGAACAACTGTAGATAGAACCAGATTTAGTAGGTCTTCCAATAAGTTGAATCAGAGTAACATATCTCTTCTAAAAGATATCAAGGTAAAACACAAGCCAAGTCCTGTAATACATGTCCCACTTGATGGAAAATTACCCAAGAGGGATGTTGCAACTGAAGTATCAGAAGATATATTAATTTGTTCACAAACTAAGTCCCACGAAGTGGACTCATGTGTTCAAATTACTAATGATACTCTATTGAGAGATACAACTATTGCAGCAGAAGTATTGGTAAAAAAAGTGGATCAAGGAACTGCAGTATATGTAAATAAAGTGGACCAAGGAACTGAAGTATTGCTAAATAAAGTGGATCAATTAACTCAAGTAGATCAAGATTTTATCAAAAATGAGTATAGTGTAAATGATAAAAAAAAGTCGTTTGATAGTCTTGATATACCAAATGTAAGCTTAATTAATAATAGTAAAAGTGATCTGCCCAAAGAAGATATAGTCGACATTATTAATAAGGAATCACTTACTCGAGCCATCCCTATTAGTGTAGTTTCTCAAAAAGATGAAACTGAATTTGGGGAATCTCCTCTTCACAAAAGCTCTTCTTATATTATTAGCAGAGCAACTTTAACATATACTACAAAACAAAAAATAGATTTTCATGTTATCGGCAATAACGATATATTGCAGGCTCACGCACCGTCTAGTCCACTAACGTATCCTGTGAACGTTGTTTCTGTATATAAAAATGAAAAGAGAAATCAAGAGTACTGTGGTGATAACACGAAATTAGATTACGGAAAGGCAGATGAAAGCGATAAATCGCATGACGAACTGGAACATTCAACTGGTTCGACCTCAGTTCATTGTTCGTACGTCTTTGACAATGATAAATTAGTTAAACCTTCGGACATAATTAGCACAATAAAAATTAATAACAGTTTGTTACAAAGCGACTATATCTTTGAACAGTTCCAACGTGAGCTTAACTTTATTGACTCGTTTTTTGAGTCTTTACAGTATTTAGAGAGCTGTTCCCTGTCTGAAAATTGTATTGGCGAAAGGGAAGTCGAGAACTGGATAAATAGCAGCGGAAATGAATTTAAAAATGTGGAGTTCGGGTCATTTTTATCGAAGTTTGAAAATGAAATTAAGATTGGCGATTCGAAAACAATGGCATCCAAGAGTCTTTGTCTGGTAAGTGTTGCTTTTTTAACCGTAAACAATTATGAAATTACCATCATTTGTTATCGTATAATGAGGATACTATTGCCTAACATTCAATTTAAGGTTACAACGTTTATTAAAAAATATTCGAGCGTAATAGTCGTTAGAAGCTCACGTTGAGGTAGATCAATTTATATTTATTTAATTAAAATATTTAAATAATTGCTATTATAATTCATTTCTAGCTCAATTTACTCATTCGCGATGAGCAGAGGCGAGCCAAAAATCTCTTATTTGTCCTTAAAATGCGAGAAGATGCTTTAAAAGATTTTACTAAATCGCAAATACTGTGGCTGGAAAACAAAAAGAAGCAAGATAACACTGATATATCACAACTGAAGAAAAAGCAACGTGGTGCTTTGCTAAAATTACAGCATGAATGTGGTGAAATGCAGCGTATGCGCAAAGCTTTGGTGACTTTATCAGAAAAGCGCAAATTGGCTCTTATGAAAACGAAAAAAAACATCGAAATTAAATTAAAAAAGAGCGTGGATGTAGAACAAATTATTTTGGGCAAAAAGAAATTGAAGCGAAGCTTTTTCAGCGATCGCAACATTGCTCCTCTTAAATGCTTCGAATTGTCTAGCAGTGGATGTGACGACAGCACCACATCACGACCTAGATCCAACACATCAGTTTTCCTACCAAGTATTCCGAAAAGCATAACAAGTGCTGAAAAGTGTGTTCAAACCAGTGAAGGCATCCTTGAAACAGTCTGTGCGGACCGTTCTACAGACACCGCTGACGAGAACTTTATAGTTGTAGATGGCGGTTATCTCAATATCCTTTTTCATAATTTGTCGCCTCAAATATTTAGCAGTGAAAAACAATACGAAGTAAACAAGGAGGCGTTAAATAACATCGTGCACGCAAGTAACATGCACCATTTTAATTGGAACAACGACATCGTAATTGAGGAACTTATGGATCAGATCAAGAATAGTGAGTTGGAATGCCCTAATACGCCTTCCACTGCTCATAGTCTAGTTGAGGAATTTGACCAGATTTACAAAAGTCTCGCCGAAGATATGTCGCTCGGCGATACTACCGATCAAGTTCAGAATGACGCTATAATTGATGAGATTAATGCTGATGTGTCTCACATAGCCGAATCAGAAGCTGCATATAGTGAAAGTTTGCAGAAGTCAGGCTCGCTGGAAAATAGCGAAGATATGAGCGTGCCACCCACAGATGAGTCTTTTGTATGTGAGCCGCTGATGGTATCTGTGGAAACGCAATCAACGAAGGGCAAAGATGCCGCTGCTGTTAGCGTTTCGGGTCCTTTACCAGTGCCGGCGGGAGCCGCGGCCGTAACAGACGATGTAGCAGCTGATCTACCAACTTGGTTGACGCAAAAAGCATCCATGTCTTCTCTTGGTACGTATACGCCCAATTTATAATCTTCAATGTATACCTAATTCTGTCTATATTTTTTTGTATTCATGGAAAGTGAACAGTTAGCGTAAGATTGGACTCGCGTTAGAGAGCCTGTTTTCATTGAGATTAATTATTATAATGTAATTTAATAAAATAGGCCATCATACTACATGTATTTTATATATATATAATTGTCGCAAAATAACCTTGACCCAACTATTAATTTGAGGTTCAATTTGGAAAATTATAATTTTCATTCTCAAATTATAACAGTTAATTGGACTTGTATGAGTAAAACAATAATTCCCACTTAAACTGCAATCGTACTTCATCATTAGGTCAAACGATTTATACGGTACTCGCGGTTCTTTTTCAAAGCGGCTAAATTATAAACATTAATCATCCTAATGCTCTATCGCAAAGTACCTACTATTCTATATTGACATTAAGTGGGTAGTTAGTTAATAAAAATTATAGCAACGTAAATTACCCATCAAAGCGTAATACACATAAAAAAATTAAAATGCTTAGACGAAAGAAAGACAGTGTTCCTAATCACACCATGTTATGTAAGTTTTTAAAAGCAAATTAAAAAGTTTTAATCGTCTTTAATCTTGTATACACACGTATATAAAGCCATTACCGCAGACTTAGCGTAAATAGCCTAAAATGCAATAGCGTGAACGTAATATATGACGAGTTAACAGTATTTATTGTTTTAAATGACATTTCTTTCCTAATAATAATAGTAATATTGATTTGCTGATGAGTGTCATATCTTTTACAGTTGACAGCAGTACTTCGAGCAGTCAGCAAGTGTGCCCCAGTGTGTCTTCACCAGTGAACTACGAAGCTGAGGAGTTACGCCGACAGCAGCTAGCTATAGAAAGAGAGGTGATTTTCATTTTATATTGTTATCGCCCTTTAACTACTGACACCACCAAACTTACATTTCAAACTCAAAATATAAACTAAATTTAAGTATTAAGATCGAAGGCAATAGGTATTTTTAGGTTGACAATTATATTAGTAGAATATACGTAGGATTTAAAGAAATTCCACCCCCAAAGTTTTTTATTTTTATTTTTTAAGACACGCTAATCCTTGGGCTAATAACTAGTCAGGTTTGAAAAATCTTTTTGCATTTGATAGTTTATTTTTTGAGCACGGTTACATGCAACCCTAAGCTAAGAACCCAAGGTGTAGAATGAATGTTTCTATGGGACAAATTTACTTATCAGAAGTTGTAAAAAGCGCGGGCAATTTATACTACTTAGACCTTAGTTCAGAGTTGGTGATCAAAATTCACCAACACTGAACTAAGGACCCGCGCGACTTCGTCCGCGAATGAGCCGACTTAAAAAAATATTCGTATGTTGTCGCGGACTGTTTTATAGAACTTTAAAGAAACAACAATTCCGACAATTCCGATATGCTTACTACATACTTCCGTCGTTTGGCGTAACGTTTACCGTTCACGCATCGCACGCATCAGAATCTCTCAAAAAGAATATTTTTTGCCATTTTTTCCCGAGATTCCAATATAAATGAATACTAGCTAGATCGATCGACCCCGAAACCTCCCAGTATACTGAATTTTATAAAAATCGTTGGAGCCGATTCCGAGTTTCCAATTATATATATATACAAGAATTGCTTGTTTAAAGATATAAGATTATATAATAATATGTGAGTGAAAAGATTTGTCTACAGAGTCTTTGTATTTAACATTTCATAACATTATAAAGAAGCCTTTGATCTCATTGTGAATTCTATATTGTCTTGACATCGTCGTTGCATCACGACACTAAGTAGAGGCTATGTAGGACCCTTGCTATTTATTAAGGCCAGTAAAGCCCGTTTTCACTTAACCTAGGAAACGCTTAAATCAGATGCCTATTGATTTGGGTGATGCGTAGAGAACAAAAGCGTTTCACCATCACTTAGATTATGACTAAGTACGTTAGGCGCCATCTAAAGTTACGACACCGAGTCCGCGGTATGTAATGTGTAGGGTACTCATAAATTGACACTTGACAAGAATCATAGACAAACGAAATGTATGGATCTAGGAATTTTCTTAATTAGACGTTACTTTCTGGGGCATTGTAGCGTGGTTTTAAAGATATATCTAGGCATTGTACTGAAGCTTTGGTTGGTTGATATTATAAGTTTTAGCTTCTAGAATGGACACTCTTTAATTAATTTTTTTTTTAAATTCTTATGTATGTTTTTTTCTCTCAGATCAAAGCTCTAGAACAGCAGCAATGTCAGCTATTGGCCGTGAGAGAGATACCTGATAAGCCTCCGCCGCCTTACACACCGCCCTCGGAATCTAAAGCGCCAAAAAGGCTTGGAAAATATTCCGTCGACCACATAGTCGAAGAAAAAATACGCGCTTTCTTCCCCGATCCTAAGCAAGAGAAATGTGATCCTATGGATCCTTTCGACGTATTCGTCAAAGACTTCTGTCAGGACTCCATAGAAAGACACAATTTGGAGAAGAATCAGAAATATTGGGACACATGTCATTTCCCACCATTTAAACCTGAACTCAATACTGAGGACTTAATCGCGAGGACCACCTCGGAGTTTAAAGAAGTTTTAACCAGTGTTCCACCGACGGATGTGTCTGGTAATTTTTTTGTCTCTTATAATTTTAAGTTCGTGGACATTAGGGAGCGTCCATAAAATACGTGAGATTTTTAAGGGGCGGAGGGGGTCGAGTCATATCTCATCTAATCTTACACTAGAGAGACGGGCGTCTCGGCACGCAATTTTTTTTCTGATTGAAACAAACAAAAGTTATACACCTTTGGACTATTTAATCTAGATTGTACATGCTTGAGATTTAATTTTAAATGCAATCGTAATACGATTAAGATCGTTCACTAATTCGTTCGAAAGAAAATAATTTCGTTCATAATTCGACGTTATACATCTACTGACTGAAAAATTTGTTTTATACAGTTGGTTTTTTTTCTTTTTACAATAACAATTCAACGCGTATACGTAAGAAACCCACATTTTGAAAAATCTCACGTGAGATTGGGGGATGGGGGAAGGGGTTGAATAAAATCTTACGACATCTCACCATACAGAAAATTGATCCTAGCCGTACGTATCAAAAATGTTGATAAAAAAAACGTTTCGTTCGTTTTGATGGAATATCAACCGTAACAGAATGCCACCGCTCACTGCGTCCTGTGGTAGAACGGGGACGGAGGAACAAGATTGTGAAGTTCCAGAGCACACTCACCAGGTTGAGAAGGGCTTACGCTCGCTGGCCTAGTACGGAATTCTTAGGCTTCGCACCCCTTTGAGAACATTATGCAGAACTTCCAGGCAAGCAGGTTTCCTCACGATTTTATCCTTCACTGTTGAAGGTGATATTTGATTGCTCGCTACTTTTATTTTTTACACTTTGGAAAATTTTGCGTACGTCGGTTTCAACTCATACTAACAACGTATAGTAACCGTTAAATTAAGAGAGAAGATACTCTTCGGTAAATTACTTTCAGTTTACGTGAAGCAATATATATATATATATATATATATATATATATATATATATATTAAGTAGTGAATTACTGTACAAATATCAGAAGTAATTTTTCAATTGAATGTATCTCTACACACAACTCCTTTGCTTACGTTTAATCCGTAAATTATTTAAACTCGTGATATTTTTTTAAGTATAGGTCAGATTTAAATGAATATACTAAATGTGTATTTTACTGCTATGTAAATTTCCTTAATGATAAAAGTATTTAATTGAAAAATAATGAATACTGTGATACAAATTAAACCCACTTTCGTTTCTACTGGAGATCTAGTAAAATGTAATAGCACTATTGCGATTTGACTTTGATAGTATATCTAATAATGAGTACTTAAATCATGTAGTACGTATTTTTTTGTATCACCAATAGTTTTTCTCAGCATATGGCAAGTAATTAATTTTACAGGCAAAATTTTACTACTCTAGGTTTTATTGCAATTTTCTTAAGGATTTCAATATTTTTTGAAAATAAATTATATTACCTCTGCTACTTTGAGAAAGTTTAGCTTTCTTTTGGTGAGGAAATGGTTAAAATCTGTCCAGTACCTTAGAGCCTATTTGATACAAACAAACCAAAGAAAATCTTGCCTCTTTATAACATTAGTACTAGTACTATAGATGAATAAGAAAAATACTTTCCTACTATTTTGAGCTTAGTTTATTCTTGCAAATAATTTTAGTGAACTTCCTCCTATGTTAAAAAAAATATATAATATTTTTTAGATATATAGAATCTCTCTCTCTATGTTATATATTATTTTGTTAACAAATTTCAGGCGTAGGAGCAAGGCGGTCCGATCATATTGATGATATACTATTCGCCGAATGGAAGCGATGTGAACCTGAATGGACGTCATTGCATGCCGACGAAGTTATTGTCAAAAATCAAGTGTTCGAAAGTATTTTCCAAAAACTCCTTACAGAGACTGTTGATGAATATAAGAGAACTGTCATTGAGCCACGTAAGGAAACGTAAATTTGAAGTTTGTGTCTACATATTTTTATATATTTACTGTTGAATATTGCTGTGCAATTTCATATTTATAATAAACTTTTAATGTTCTTTTTTGCAGTATAAAAATATTTATTGTGATTTTAACACGCTTACGTGCATGTACATTGACTGGCATTATTGAGCCAGTTAACTAATTAGACTTTTTAATGATCTTTCATACACATCACGTTAGCTTATGTTTGAATTTACCCTAGACTTTACGAGACGTTAGAATTGGTTTCATTCAAATAGACCGGATCGTTTGTTCATACATTTAGTATGATTTTGTAGTTAAAACAACGTAACAAAAAAAAATAACATAATATATTTATATAACATTTCTTCAATATTTAACGGAGATAAACTGAAAAGCCTTTGAAAATTATTTCCTATTCGGGGGATAAGACACGAGGAATTTCAGTCATCAGCCGTACTACTTAAGTAGCCCGTCAACCTACCGCCCGTTAGATGCCACCATTTCAATATGGCGGTATTCCCAATAAAACGGCACATCAAGTACTAAATTATTTATTTAGCAATAGTAATAGAAATGAAAAAAAATATCACATAGCTCTTACATTTTAATCTGACTAAATGTTTTATAAATATTTAACTTAATACAGATTTTCAAGAATTGTTATTTCATAGCTTAATATTATTATAGCTTAATATTATACATTTAAATAATGGATAGTCAAAAAATTATGCCTAAATGTTTTTTTTTTTAATAAATGTATTTATTGCGTTATAGTAATGAAAACGACAGATAAAAAGTGAGCTGGGAATCACTAACAAGGCTTAATATATTTTTTTAATAAATTATATTATTAATAAAATAGCCCGGACATATGCAGAACAAAATCATGTTTCAAATTAAAAAATAAACATTTTAGGCTAGTTAGTGATTTAAATTAAATAACGATAATATACATCATTGATATTCTTATTTGCCATAAAATTAAATTCACAATAATTATCAGAGTATGTTTAAACTAAAGCGGAGACATGAATACCACAATCAAAATAATAATGTCAATTTTTTTACCCTATTTGTGAGGAATCACGTCATCTTTCAATAATAATCTGATTGGTATATCCCTGTACATCTCTCTTTACTGTAGTCGAAGGGTTGTTTAGATAGTCTGTCTCAGAGAGCAAAGCAAATTTTGTTCCCAGTTAAAAAAGTTTTAAATCTGTAGAAATAATTTTTATATGAAATCCCCATTTTTCCCTGGTCTCCGAGCAATTCTATCTGAACACTTTCTAAAATAGCTCTTTTTCTTCTTATTTTATAACCAATTGTATATAGTATAATATGTATATCAAATTATTATTTATATATTAAACAGACACTAACGAAGAATACGCTAAATACACGATACGCAACACAGAGCCTAAAATATAAAATTGAGAGTCAACATCTAAGCATTTTATAATCTGTGGTTAGAGAAGTACATATATTTTTATCGCAAGTGTCGGCCATTGAGTGATACTAGTTGTATAATGCCGAAAACACACCCGTAACACCCCATCTGACGGCAGAGAGATTTGTTCATTCATATCGATTGTATTATTTTATGTGCCTATAATTCTAGATTTTTTTACATATCACATACTAGATTTTTTTGTTGCACAAAACGTTATTTGCACTTCACTGGGGTGTTATTACCACTAATACTGACCAAGTTAAGAAGTATATCATCGTAAGGCCTCGTCTAGTATTCTGTTACTCATTCGGTTGTACTCAAAACCTTAATTAAATGGGAACCTTTAATCTTAGATTAATAACATGTGCATCTCTTAGGGGGAAAATCGAGAGAAAAGGTGTTCGACTTTTCTTCATACTTATCTGTTACTATATCTTGATTGGCGCAGTGGGCAGTAGCCCTGCTTTCTGAGTCCAGGGCCGTGGGTTCGATTCCCATCGCGGGAAAGGGTTTGTGTGATGAACATAAATGGGTTTTCAGTGTCTGGGTGCTTATCTCTCTATTATAGGTATTTATGTATTTTTCCATAACACAAGCTACGCTTACATTGGGGCTAAATGCTGATGTGTATTCTGTCGTAGTATGTTTATTTGTTTTATTTATTTATGAAATCTGTTAAAAAATAACGATACCAATGAGTTATCTGTTTAATATATGTAGTAGGTTCCCGCTTAGAATAAAAAATTCTGTTTGTTTCTAACTGGCAAATTGCGAAAATTGGGTTACCAAACCGTGTGTGACATTTATTTTTCGCAGTTACTTTTTGACGACTGCAAAATATCTATTTTATTATTAGTCGATGGCAGCACTTTTTACCTATAAAGTTTTTCGTATGATTTGAGTACGGACCGAATTGAGTATATAAATGATTACAACCAGAGCGGTTTAAAGATATCTAATTCAACCTTGATATTAGAAATATACTGCACCCGAACTATATATTACACTTCCTGCATTTATGTTTCTAGCGCAGTCTATTTCTAATTTTTATTTTGCATATTGGTATTTGTCCGAGCCTTACGAATATATAATTAAACGCCATTTACATGTAGAGAGTATCTTTTCGTTTGGTTGTGAAAACATGAGTGCATTTTTCACAGGCATAAATCTAAAAGCGATTCTCATGCCATCTTATAGGATTACATGTAGATTGCCTAGGCAATCGTAACTTGGCATACCAATGGTTATCTTTTTGTGCGCAATAGATCACATGCTTACAATGAAGAAATAACAAAGACATACCTATGATTAGCTCATATGTTACCCGTCGGATATCATCATTATAAGTACGATTTCTAAACTATGGTACCAATCAAGAAAAAACAAAACTCACCTGTGATTATGGCATGAATTACTCGTCGGCTAATGATAACTATTAGTGGTTACTTACAAGACATGACATTGCAAAGTGTTTGCTACTTATGATTTCTTGACTTGTCTTAATAATATCGTGTACATTGTTGACATTTTAATTATTTCATACGCCCGGTAATGTTAACATGGAGACTTAGGTAGAAATCGTAAGAAAAAATGCTTATATACTCACCATATGTGATATCCTCCGAACATCATACGTTAGTTACATCTCAAATTTGACTTCTTCAAAATGTACAGAGTACAGGGGAACGCTCCAAAGGGGGATCCCTCGAACGCAAAAATTATTGTTTTCTTGACATCTCCGAGACAAGAAATTCTCTCTATGTAAATGGCGCCTTAAAATAAGAATTCGTTAAATGATTTTATGTGCAACTACCGTAATATAATTTTCAGTCGTCAGCTTTAAGAATTGATTCTAGTGGATTGGGTCCTTTTCTCCTAGGATTAGAAGGAACTTTGGTTGTCTCCGCTGAAAGGAATACATGAAACTTGTTAAAATTTAATATGATTATTGTGCTTTGTACTATGAAGAGATATTCTGGCAATACACAGTAAAAATTATTGATTTATATGTCAAACCAATCTATAAAAACAAATTATGCTTACTAGTACGGCCTTGGGCCGCTTGGTTCACTTCTAAGCAGGCCATCCATTCTGTGATACTGATTTTGGAGTCGTGGTTAACATCGCAGTAACGTGGCAACTTTCTCCCACATCTCCTTAGTGGTTCCGCGTTTGCTATCAATTGGTGGAATGCTTTCCACTCCCGTCTCTCCAGAGCCTTGTTTTTATCCTTGTCTAGCATCACGTAAGTCCATGTAGCCGCCTGCTCTTCTTTTGATGCACCCCATTTCACCATGTCGCTAGATAGGGAATATACAATGTAATTTTATAAAAAATTTTCTTCAGCATTCAATTTTATCCTGTAACCAATACATTGGTAGTCCCAAATACTACCAATGTACATCATATCTAATTGGAATAGAGGTTTTACCATGAGACTTCTATGTCAATCTAATAAGTCGTTAAATTACTTATTTAAATGAAACTTCATAGTCTGAACTACTATATATGTCTATTTTATATAATAATATATGTCTTCTAACTCGAGGCTTTATTGGTGTTATTCCATTGTTACTAAATGATGTTATATTATTATTTTGTTGCAAATTCATCTAATAAGTGCATGTCACTCATGACTTCCCGACCACACATTTTATATATTTATCGTTGCAATATATTTTGTTGTAAGTCATATACGCCATTATAACAGTAGTTTTTTGACTATAACTCAAACTTATCCAGCCCAATGTTATAAGCAGGCTAAATGGCAGTGACTGGTGTCATTTTGTTTAAATTGGGACCTAGGGACAAATACGTTTGTCCTACTTCATGCAATATATTATATTTTTATAATATCAGCGTGTAGTGTAGCGTGTAGTTTAAATTTAAATCAATGTAATGCGTGTTAAATGTCAAAATATCAATGGCTAGTTTAAGATATCGTCGATGTAAAGATATCTTTATGACTCTTTCAAGGTTATACAATGTTTTGGATAAGTAGGTACGTTTTTCTTCTTTAAAATTAGATTTCTGTTGGCGTACCTAACCAGAGATATCTTCTCGGTGTGAGGTTATTATCGTTAACTTTTATATCGTAACTTTAGATGGCTTATGCCCGTTTTCACTAACAACGGAGATGGCAATGCTTAAGTAAGTAACGCCTAAGCAAAGAAGTCATACAATTACGTTTCACTTTTTTGCAAACGGGCATTAGCTGCCACTGAATTAAGGGATTTGTAGTATATGTTGTATTCTTTATAGTGTTGTGTTTAACTAGAAAATTGTTGAATAGTAAATTTGATGTTGTGCTAATTGGTGTTATAGCTAAATTTAAATGTTATCTCGTACCCTGGTCCTGTTCCGTTAATTGAAGTGGTCATCTTCGAAACGAAGAAACTCAACAAATCCTTTAAGAAATGACTCTTCATTGGTTCAGGGCAACCTGAAAATATATTATCTCTTTTAATATATCATTAATGTTTATCGAAGTACCTTGGCAGTAATCTGTTTTTTTGTGAAATCGCGGTTTTTCAGTTCACACTCCTTTGAGCTAGCTCTTCTTTTAAAATAAACTAGTGCCAGCATCCGCGAATTATGCGAATTATATCATTAATGCGAAAAATGAATTGCTTCAGACATAGACGATAGTGAGTAGATAAAATGTTATCTCGGTGAAATAAACTTTGCTGAAAAACGTGATTTTACAAAAATTTTACATTTAGATTAGACAGAAGAAAAATTAGTCGTTAAGGTACTTTGCTGTTATACTAGCCTAATGATATTTAGTGATGATACAGCCTATGGTGGTTTAAATATACGAAAATGGGAGCAAAACCTTATCTAAATACGTATATTCGTCAAAATCTTTATAAATATACCAGAATAACTCGGTATTTAGAAATATACCAGAATATATATACATATAAGGTACATTATATAAAACAATTGCGCAAGTTAATTATAAATGACACTGCGCAATGGTATTGATGTCGAGAATATCATTATCAAGTCATTTGTGTAAATAGACTACGTACAACGATTTTCAAAACTTGTAAGTAAAAGCTACAAATTTACTCGTTTCTACCAGGCCATGAATGCTGTCGGATACTAAATATTATCGCATTGTGTTTATAAGGCGACAGTATAGTTATATTCTTACAGCACAAACGATGACATGGTGCAACCGCACGAGTGAAAAGAGCCATTTTACGAGCAAATGTAGTTGAATTTTTGTATGCCTTCATCATGCCTAGTTTAATAATATGTTTTATACATAAATACATCAAAAGTCTGATTACAGTACACTAAATAGTAGTATTTTTAATTATACAAGTTTTTGCCTAGTGTAAATCGTGCATTTTCTTATTTAGTCGTATTTATTGTTCATTAGTAAATTAAGCTAGTCTTTTTACGATTTGTAAATGCAGCGTTCACACTCATATAAGCACCTTAAACCCAATCCCAAAGGTTCCCAATCGTGTTTGAGCTGGACTCACACTTTTACACCCGTATGCCTGCCCGCCAATTCGCATTAGAGCAATGTGGGTCTGTGCTCTGAAATTCTCCTATGGGCCTGTTTCTAACAATGGTATATATAATGGCAAATAAAGTAAGGGTGATGAGATAGGAGATAAATATTGCAATGATGCTTCCCCACAAATAGTCACCTATTTGCGGGGAAGCATCATTGCAATATTTATGATGAATAAAGGCAAATTAAATAAAATGTATTCTTTTTATAAGATTGCAATAGCTATTTATAAAATTGAGATTTTGTAGTCTTTCGCAAAACTTTAAAAGTGGTCAATTGATTTGATTTTTGCAGAACGTTGCATTTCTTTTTAAAAAGAATAAAATGCCATCGGGAATGGGAATTAATATCAGACTGAGCCACAGCAAAGTATGGCCGGATAAAACTAATAAAATCTTTATTGAAAAAATTAACCATTGTTATGTAGAAGAATTTTTAAGTGAGAAGTTGGGTTATGGGATAGGTACACTCTCTTTAAACTTTATTGTGAACTCTCTGGGCTATATGATAACTAACCTTCAGATCATCAAATTGCCTCAGGTTAAGTAGGTTATCAATAAAACATAAGCATATACATGGCCTTTTGCCAGCTAAATTAGCAATGTGTAAGTTTTCAAAATCAAATAAAGCACATAGCATTAACTGTAATTATATAGTTACTTGGCAGAAAAAAAACTACTCCAGGTAACACAAAGGTAAATATCATAGGCGCTGGTTGAGAATCACTGCTAAGTCTTCGTATATAGTGTGAACGCAGCAGGTCTGAGTCACCGTTCATTTAAAGCGCTTTAACATGATTAAACCGCCTAAGGAGGGCTGGACAAAAAATACTGCCCTGGAACTTCTACCATTGTTTACAAGGTCACTTCTCACAAAGGGTTACTAGGACAGCACATGTAAAAGGTATTCCTAATACTCGATTTAGACATCCACATGTAAACAGTATCACTAATTGATTTTGGGAAATTCTTTATAGTTTTAAGTAAAAATACTTTTTATATAAAAGAAAACTTAGAAAAAAAGGTATAACCCTAGCTAATTTAACATTTACATGTCTATGTGTGCTTGTGAAATTGAGTTATTTTTTAATAACTATATTTACTGCATAAAGTTTTCAGAAATCTTCCCCATTCATCTTGCACGATATTGTTAGCTTACCCATTCGACATATTCTCCGACTAGGCTTGTTAAACGGCACCACATGTCTTATTAGACAATTCTCTCTTTCTAGTTAATTATATTTTACTAGTGGCCAGTTTTCGATTTCAAATTCAGAAAGTAAGACGATTTCTAAGAACAAAAATTTTAAAGAAGTATGTTTTTTATTGATTCTTATCTGGAAAGTAAGTTTTAAAAATAAAAAAAAAACAATGACATTATTTGTACTTTGATAAAAAATCTATGTGAAATTTACATAAAAGCTTTGACTGTTATAAATATAGTAGTAGTATCTTTGATTTGATGAGGTTGATAATGATACTATGTAGAAACATAGCATCATCAGCCTAATACCCCACAGCTACAATAAGATCAATGTCGTGTAAACAACTCTGATCTACGGCTTAACGTGCCCTAATATGCAAGCAGAAAATATGAATGCCAAAGTCGCAACTTATACCGATATCGCTAACCATCTTAGGTCAGTGCAATCGAGTAATTTGCCTTGTTGCAAGTCGGTCTTACCATCCTCTATTAAAATGTAAGAGTGCCAAAAATTATCTATATATCATATCGATATCGATGTATCTGTAAAGTTTTCCAAAACACATTTGTATTTCGCAATTCTATTTGTTTTTCATATTTGATACTATGTATAATAATACTTCTGAATATATCTATAGGTATGTCAAACAAAAATAACGATTGATCGTATCAATACAGTGATAAATTATCTAGAAGTCTATCTATCTATATGTCGTGTCTATCGAACAATTTCATTGCAGTAAGTATATCAGTAGACCTTTGAATGATACATGGTTTCCAGGACCAAGCCAGACATTTTGTCCGGTTCTCCTTCAATAGGTTATTCCAGACAAGTTTTGTATCTATTATTGCATATTATTATTATTATGTTTACAAACTATTGTTGTTTACAATCGTTAATAGTAAAATATGTCTGCATTTTGTCGTTTATTCATTAGTTAGACAAGTTCATCCCCATAAGTGGTACTGTTGTTGTAAGCATTGTCTTAAACGTGTATACTACATTTATCGAAAATATAATCATGTTTCTGACAAATTGTAGTTTTTATATGAATAATTAGTTCCCTATCATTATTTTATTTTAATATATAGAGATAAACGCCTGTGACACCACAACTCTCACCACTGCACCAGCTGTGATAGCCCAGTGGGTAGAACTTCGACTTCACTTTCGGGGGGGGGACGAGTTCGAATCCCAGCACGCACCTCTAACTTATCTAAGTTATGTGCGTTTTAAGCAATTATTAAAATATCACTTGCTTTATTTATACTCTTTATTTGTATACCACTCAAACAAAGAAACAAGACAAAAAAAGAACAAACACATGAAGAATGAAGCAGGATACAAAAGGCGGCCTTATCGCTAAGTAGCGATCTCTGCCAGGCAACCTTAGGATTAGGAAAACTAAAAAGAAAACAAATAGGTGGGGTACACTATTTAGTACATACATACAAATATCTACATACTAATACATAAACCAGACTACACAAATAATAAAAAAAAAAAAATACTATTGATAAATATAAAAAAATAAATATACTAATACATATCTTAATATACCATAAATACTTAAATATGAGTTTGAGTAGATAAATAAATAATAATAGTCGTCTTTACTGAGCGAGATAATGAGCCTTAACAGCATTTTTAAATATGCCCACTGCTTCAATGGTGAAGGAAAACATCGTGAGGAAACCTGCATACCAGAGAGATCACAAGAATGGGTTGATATGTCGAAACGCCTCTAAGTATAACTTATATCCCGATCCCTACTAATGTCCCTACTAAATCCCTACTAATGTCTATTAGTTTAGGAATTTAGGATGGTATATGAACTATAGGCAATAATTACGGTGTTAAATTTTTCGTGCCCTCACTACTCTTATGATTCAAGATGGCCAAATTCTTGCCCGTATATCCAACAGGGAACAGCCGAAAAGTCTATATTAAACTAGCTGACCCCAGCGCCATCTGTCGGGCGGATTTGTGAATCTAAACCATCCAGGGTGCCACCCAAACGTATACCGAAAAATTCATGCAAATCGGTCCAGCCGTCTAGGAGGCGTTCAGTGACATACACACGCACACAAGAAATATATATATTAAGATTTTGTATCCGAATAGTACATATTTCAGATTACTTTCAATAGATGGCGCTCGTTGCTGACTATCTCTCGCTGCGCCATGCACTAATGTCATTTGAAATACTGATTAGGAAAAAAAAAATTTTGGGTGTTATATAAAGTACCTATCAAATTGATTTTGAAGTTTGGACGAATTCCCTGGTGCAGAGGTGAGCGTAGTGATCTTATAAGTAGGAGGTCCCAGGATTGATACCCTGTTTAGTTACCCGTCACTACACAAGCGTCTCTACGGTCTGAGGGGATGTTCAAGCTGTCCTGATCTCTTCGTTAACGAGGCAGCACCAGTAATCGGTTGGGGTGGATCCGGGAGGTAAACAATGGGTTCCCCGGGCGTCTTACAAAGCCAACAATAGGGACGTGCCGTGGCGGTTTTAAGTATGAGTATACCCCCCTTTAGAGGGGGGAGTCCCACATAACCTCCGTCCTGTCCAAAGGCCGGAGGTAGCAACAAAGCTTTTCCTCCACGTCAAAAAAAAAGGATTGATAACCGGCGGAGAAATTTGGGATTTTATAATTTCTTACTTACAGAGTATCTGTTCTGTTTAGACTTGTGCCGTGGCTAGTTATAAATAATAAATAAATAAATACACTACGACAATACACACATCGCCACCTAGCCCCAAAGTAAGCGTAGCTTGTGTTATGGGTACTAAGATGACTGATGAATATTTTTATGAATTATATATACATAAATACTTAGAAAATACATATAAACACCCAGACACTGAAAAACACTTAATGCTCATCACACAAACATTTTCCAGTTGTGGGAATCGAACCCACGGCCTTGGACTCAGAAAGCAGGGTCGCTGCCCACTGCGCCAGTCGGCCACCAGTTATCGGTACGATGCCGCGTGGAAACTGAGTAAGGGTTTAATTCTACTGCCATACCCCTGATTGGTTGGCCTGCTACCATCTTAGACTGCATCGTCACTTACCATCAGGTAAGATGGCAGCAAAGGGTTAATTAACATTTTATAGTGAAGTAAAAAGAAACGAAGTTCATGTCCGGGTCATTTAGTATTTAAAGCCTTAAATATATCCACTTTGATAAATTTAAGGCTAAAAGGAAAACATACTCTAGCGCTTATGTAGTTAACGTTTCAGCTTGGTGCAAGGATATATTAGGTATTCTTCAGACTTTTGGCCTGAGGGCATCGTGTACCGTCGCTATAGAGAAGCGAGCCATCAAATCCTTTCCAAGTTAACGAATGAATACACTTTTATGTACACCAAAGAAAAAAGTAGTTACAGAGATATACACATAGAGCAAGAGAGTACAATTTGGTGCAGAAAAACAGAAAAGACGTAGGTGGTGCAATAAATTAGATATAAATATTACACAAATATATTGTATTTATATATGATATATGTATTAAACAAATAAGGTACATAAATATAAATTAAATATCATTACCCATAATTAATATAAACGTATAACATGGTTTAACATGGGCCTTGTTGCCTTGAGCGACTAAATAAAAATATTTTGCCATGCGGCTATTAAATCTTTAGATACCTCGCATGGGGCTCGCGTGTTGGGGCGCCGCATCACAGTCCGGTCTCTTATCCTTGACTGAGGAGCCAGGGATGGGCTTCCCCGTGTCTTGATGCACACACCAGCAATACCCCGTAGAGCGGTAGCATTGGGCCCTGGCGTACCTGCCGTCTCCCATACACTCCGGTACGTATAGCACTGCACTGCCAGCTTTCTGTATAAAGGAGAAGTATACTACAGTCGAAAAAAAAACATGCGGCGCAGTCTTTAGGTACTACCTATAGAAGAGAAAACTAAATTAATGTGTATATAGGGGAAGGTGGGGTAAAATGGGATACTTAAGAAAAAAAAAACACTTATACGAAATCAACAGTATTTTTAATAAACTTTTTAATTAGAAACAATAGTTAGATACTTATTCATTATTTTAATTTGTACTTTTAGGCTTAATCAACCGATTTTCCTAATTATAAGGAACTAATCACTGAGTGTCAAATTTCCCATTTTGCCCCATGGTCGGGGCAAAACAGGAAACGCTAAGGGGCAAAATGATGAAACAATTTACTCAGGCAAACATTGTGCACAAATGTCGGCCTCGTCATCATCGTCGTCTACTCCGGCGCAGGAATTGTGTGCCCAACCGGCACAAGAGCTACACGCAACCCAACCCTCATCTGACTGCGAATACAGTCATCTTCGTCTTCTTCGGATGAAGTAGGAAATGTGGCTTCACTTTGCTTTTGTTTCTTAGCCTTTTTTTTATTATTTGGTTTGGATATTTTTCTTCGGTCGTTTTTCTTCTTTGGTGCAGTCTTTTTCTTATTTTCCTTACATTCCTTTGCATTCTTTTCCTTAGTCAGGTCATTTTTGTACGGGGAATCCGTAAGTATAGCCGTTTTACCACGTTTTCTCTTTTGTCTTTCCTTACTTCTTAATTCTTTGGGAATTGCCATAATATTTTCAGGCGTAACTGTAAATGCACTCTTTGCTTTTAAAATTTGCCTTTCAGGAGTTTTATCTTTAGGCTTTGAAGTGGATGCGAGAGGTACAAATGGCTGTGTAGAAACTGAAACCATGGAGGTGGACATAGTTAACAAGTTGTCTTGGACGGCGGGTATGATTGGTTCAGAAATGTTTTCATTGAGGTTTGAAATAGACATATTTAATTGGACTTTCTGTAAAATTTGCCTTTCAGGACTTTTTTGACTAGCCATTGAAGCGGATACAGAACAGTTGGTAGGCATAGCATGTTCGTATAATTTATTTGGGTTTGATACGGGCGGATTCAATTGAGCTACTTGTGAATTTCCTGATGATGAAGGTTCGCAGTATGGTGTTGGTACGTCTCCTGAATTTTCCGTATTTAGGCCTTCGATGAAAAGGGTCTCAGTGTTAGTGGTTTCCGCAGCTAAAAAATCAGCTTCTGTGAAAACATTCTTGTCAACAGGCCATATGCCACATTTTTTAAAACCATTTATAGCAGTGCTCATGGTTGATGCTTGTATAAAAGCTTTTCCAAAAAGGTCTGCAACTTGGTAGGAAGTTACTACGCGTCCAGGATGATCTCTTAACCACTTTTTTACTTCAGCACTGTAATATGCGCTTAGTGGCCGCATGAAGGACACGTCTAAGGGTTGAATTCTATGAGTGCAATGTGGTGGTGTACACAACAATATAACACTGTTTTCTCTGGCATAATCTATGAGATCCAGATTTTTGGTGTGGGACACGTGGCCGTCTAACATAAGCAAAACTGGTTTGTCTTTAGAAGGCTTTGTAAAGTCCACGAAACGTGTGAACCAATCGAAAAAAATTGGGCAAGTTATCCAGCCATTGTCGCTGCAGGTTCCCCAAAAGCCGGCTGGTACCATCTAGAAGCTCGTTTTTCATGCGTTTCCTGGCATAAATTAGCATTGGTGGCAAATATACTCCCGTCGCACTAAAACATATTTCAGCTGTCACTAGTTGGCCTCTTTCTCCTGACGTTAGACATCCAACTTGCTTCTGTCCTTTCAGTGATAAAATTTTAGACTGGCTTTTTGGCACAGTGCTTATACCCGTTTCATCCACGTTATATATTATATCTGCAGTCAGTGCATGTTTATCCACAACACTTTCTAATAAATCAAAAAAGCTATTTACAGCGACTCTATTGAATCCCATCGCCCTAGCCGCAGAAGTCGGTTCGGGTTGCCTGTATGATATATCTGGATGGCGTTTAAGAAACCCACTAAGCCAATCCTTCCCTGCCATACCATCTTCTCGATTAAAGGGATTCTCTATATTATTTTTTATAGCTAGTTGGAAAGCTAGTATCCTTAGCTCTGTCCCAGTAATCCCGAATAATCGGGATTGCATCATTTTTACATAAGTGGCTAACTCTTCTTCTTGCTCTTTTGTAAACACTGGTTTGAAGTGCCCTAAACCTTTTTTCCCGTAGTCATTTTCTGAATCTGTATCTGCATCCTGAGACTGGCGAGCTTTTTTAACTCTTCGTTCTAAAGTTGATTTTGGCACAGTATAAGTAGCAGAAGCCCTGAGAAACCCCATTCTATTGAGAAGCACAGCTGATACTGCTCTTCTCATGTCTGCTTCGTCCCATTTTTGTCGATTAGTTTTCTTTTGTAGGTACGAACCATAATGACTGTAAATAAAGAAAAAGGACTTTTAATATAATAACTATAAATCCAGTAAACGAATTATATCCAAACTACTTACTGAGAGAAATAAAAATGTCCTCTATCGCCAGCTTAAATATTAAAATATTAAATTAAATTGCCTCTGTGAGAGGGGCAAAATGGGATACCATCCCAATATACCCCGATCATATTGCCCCAAACATTACTTCTTTCAAATTGGTCGGTCATTTCTAACCACAATAGAAATTGTCAAAAAAGAATTTGAATTTGAATAGGTTAATACCACTCCCACTGATTTATAGTATAAAAGTAAATGCAGGTTATGTACTTACCTCACTACACAAGAGTATATTATATTAAAATAAATAACAATACACTCAAAAACTGTTTTTGTTAGCCACGACACTAAAACACGCACCGACACGTTCCGCTTGCTCTGACTCACGTGCGGCGACAGAACAACGAACAAATGGCACCGCTGTCGGCTTGTGTACGCGTGTGTGCCACGCTCACAAGCTAACTTCCCGTTATGCCCCGAGCCTCATTTTGCCCCACCCTCCCCTACAACGTGTAACGGAATTACAAAATAATTTTGAAGGATGCAAAAGAATACTTCTCATCCTGTAAAAATATTAAATTCAAAATTCAAATTCATTTATTTCAAGTAGGCCTACTTACTTTATAAGCACTTTTGAAACGTCAAGTATGTATCTTTGTAGTGACTCTACCATGATAAATGAAAAGAAGCATATTTATTTTTCCATACAATCGAATTCAAAAAATTCTAACTGTTTGCTTATGACAACCCAATTGAAGATGAAAGACCGGCACGCGCATAGTACCTACGCTACGCGATACCTACCTAATAAAGTGACAGTAGTCTTTATAATCTTGCATATGATGTGTATCTGATTGCTTTCATTAAAAACCATGGTTTACTCAAAACTATTCGGTTTTCGGTTTCACAGATAAGTCTCAGAGACAGTACCTAATGTACCTCCAAAGACTGTGAAGTATTATTTCGGTTTTCATTTACACGTTGTATCCACATGATACATATAGCCTATCGGAACTGTGCGGTGACGATGACGCTAGTGTCACTCTTTTTGCTCACCTAAAGAGTTCACATATAGTATGCATGCGTGTATACTATACACACTACACAGTACACATAAAGTCGTCTCCGACCGCTTTCCATAAGGGTCGGAGACGATAGTGCGACTTTTATTCACCCAAAAAAACGTTAGCTGGAGCTTTGGACTTAAGAAAAACGAAAAGGATCCAAAATTGAGGCAGTTATGAGACTATTGCGGCGTTACCAATGAATTTATAGCATAAAGTCGGAGTAGTTGTGCAGTGCTTTTTCACGCGTTTGTCATTTGACAGGTGCTGTCAGTTGAAGTGTTATAAAACATAAACCTACAAGCATTTTTTGTAAGGCCCGAGATGTCTCGAAACTACCTCAATGCGGGTGCGGTTCTATTCGTCTAACTACTTTTAAATAATCAATGATTTCTCTCGGAGTCTGATCAATATTACGACATTAAAATTAAATCAATGAAAGGTTAACATTTAAAAGACAAAGACAGTCGATCAGTGAGTTTTGGCATGCCACAATACCGATGAAAAGGACCTGTGAACATCCTTTCGATGTCATGATGATGACACAATGTTTATTCGGTAAAATCTATCCATACAAATACAATGTTAAATACGTAAAATCGCAACGACACGCACAGCAATTAGATAACATAAATCATTATGCATGTAGTAAATCAATCGCAATAAATTTGAAGATTCCCAAGGTCAAAATCGCTATGCGTTAAAAGTTCTCCCACGCTTCTTTTGCAAAACATCTTTTAAAAAATATCACCTTGCAACTAGTTTAAGATAACGTGAGTGTGGGAGAACTATTACAAAGAGAATCGCAAGCGCTATAATTTTCGCAAATAGTTTATAACAGATTCCGCGAAGCGAAAAAAAATCTTGTTCATAGTTAATGGGAACCGAGTAATAATTAAAGAGCAAGCCAAGCTTCAATAGGACAATAGTAAAGAGATTGGAAATCCGCAAAGACGTGGGTTCAAATCCTTCTGTCGTAAACACTCCTAGCACAAACTTTACACGGAGGGGTTAGGGTGGATATTCATCGTTTTTGACATGGCTGATTTTGAAATATTTCTTCAAACGAAGTGCGAGTAACAATTACGAAGGGTCCCGTACCATAGACCAATATGTCACGCTCTAGAGTACCTATTGCCAATTATTAAGATCTTGGGTCTCAACTTTTCGCAAAACTGTCAATCCACTGCTTACTCTAATGCAAACTAAATTACTAATAGTGCCTTCCCGATGCCCATTAATTTTAACACTTGTTATAATAATAACAATAGAAATACTTAAACAATCTGTAAAAAAAATTAACTCGCTACCTATTCGGTTCATGAGATAAAGCCCCTTGTCAGTAACTAAGGCTTAGGAAAAGGGTCCCACATCCTAGTTACAGAACCCTAAAAACATAAAACAACTTCACAGTTCACGTTCTGAAATGATTTTATGACAGTGTTTAAAAAATAGGATCGGCTGATTCAATACTTTAAAGCCCGTGCTAGGTAAGGCAGGCAATATTAATTGCTGAAATAAGCAATAATTTGTATTAATGACAATATCACAAGTGGCACACTGATACTGATACTGGCACATTCATACCTGTTCATCTAACACAGCTTGGCGGTCCGTGAGGCAATCGTTCGCCTCGTCCTCACGCGCCACTGAGCCATCGGGGGCGAACGAGTTTCGCATAATTCCCGGCAGCATCGCTGAAAGATAGATTTATTTTATCCCCAAAAAGGTGGGCATACGACATCAAACGACTGCTATATGCCGCTGGAACTCCAACAATAGATGTCACTGGTTGCCATGACGAAATAAGCCAGCAAATAGGTTGTTATTTTAAAATATACTAAATAATAAATATACTAAGACACTATCCACATCGCCATCTAGCCCCAAATTAAGCTTGTGTTATGGGTATTGGGTACTAAGATAGCTGATGAATATAATACACATAAACACTTACAATATACAAATAAACACCCAGACACTGAGAAACATTCTTGTTCATCACAAACATTTTCCAGTTGTGGGATTCGAACCCACGATCTTGGACTCAGAAAGCAGGGCCACTGCCCACTGCGCCACTCGGCCGTCGGTTTTAGCACTTAGACGTTTAAAATCGAAGGTTGGAGGTAATACGACTGAATGTTTGGACTATGTAATTTTAGTCGATAGCTTTAAGGATTCCACTGCTGGTCTAGTCTAGACTAGTCCTCCTCATCGGAAGGGTTTGCATCACCACACGCAGCACAAGGGTAATCGCAGTAGATGGTAGTAGTAGCACAGAGAATGCTCCTGACCGTTCTCCGTTATATTCCTTTAGTCGACTCGTAAGGAACCCGTGAGAAGAGGAAGGGTGGAGATAACTGTATTCTGATCTGCCGTCAACACACGGAACTCTTGTATCTCAATACAATAACACACAGAATATTCGGCAACGGCAAACTGCCTACTCGTAATAGAAGTAACGGCAAAGTAAACACACAGAATATTCGGTATATATTTCCGGTAAATTCAAACAACATAATAAAAAAATCACTGGCTGAAAAACCTAACATACAACATTCGCCTGGTAAAGATAAAAACACAACGCCGTATAAGGATGGCACAGCGATCTTTGCGAAGATATCAGCTAAACACCAACATTGCTTTCATTCAACACCCTTTTAAAGTATGAAGCCCTTGTACACGATGTCAGAAAAACTACAACCAATTCCATAATACATTGTTCTAAACAAAAATGCTTGATGTCGTCTGTCCACCGATGCAGGGTCTAGAAACACTGCGCTTCAAGGTGTGGGTTCGCCACTCCTGCCCTTTGGAAAATACAAATGTCCAGCAATGGTCGCCTACCAGTCGATTTTTATAATAATGCAATAAAACAAAAACGACAAAAAAAAATTATGCACAAAGATGAAACAATAAGTAAAATTATCATTAATCGCGTTAACGATTTCATAACTGTACAAAACCTATTATTTTGCTAGTTTGGTATGTTGAGAAAATTGTCAGTAGAGAATCTGGCACTATGCGATAATTTTGTAATTTCAATGTGCAGACATAGCAATATCTAATCGCGGATCTTAGTACCTACTGGAAGGGCTGGAATTATATCGCTGCACCACGCGTTCTTCCAATATTTAGTTTCACAGTTTGCTTGTTTTTGGTTCGAATGTTTGAACTGGAAAAGTCTGTTGCCAAGGTACGAGATCGATCGAAGTATTTGTTTGTACATATGGCAAAATAACTGAGATTGACGAAATCTGTTTTAAACCGAGTATTATTCAGAGCAATGTATAAAAGAAGTTCCTTTTTTTATTTAAAAAAAATACTAAAGATAAAATTTAAAATCGATGTTAAAGCTTCTCATTTCTCAAGTGTCTTCACGAATTTTTCCCCGAAAGAATTCGATCGAGCTGACGTCATAGTAACAAGGAAACAGTTGAGTTAAATTACAGCGTTAGCTATTTATTTTAATTTGTAACAAAGGTTTATTTGTGCAGCAATTAAAAAGTCTCAAGTCTCCACTTCATATTGTTTGATTACTGTTTGTACGTAAGTGCAATTAGCTCTCATTTAAAACATTGCAGCTACTAATATATCAAAGCAAACTGAGTCATTGCATTAGCAAAATTCAATTGTGAGTAATATGTCCAAGAATTTTGATGATCGTCTCGTAGCGGCCAGCTATATCATCCTTTAAGTGAAGTAGTCATTTAGAGTCAAGTTTTCAGTTTGCAAATTTACAAACATTCTACATCCATAATATATCTAGCTGCGGAATGATTTCTCTAAACCAACCTACAATTTCTAGTTATCTACATTATATGCATTTCCTTTTTTTCCTTTTATAAGCATATCTGAAATGTGTATTTTTTATGTAAATATTTCTGCGTTGTACAACAATGACCCAGATGATTTGTACAATGTATTCTATTCATTAGTAAGAAATAATAAATAACAATAAGTTGGAATCGTAAATAATGATTTGGAATATAAGAGGCATTCTATATAAAGTGTCAGTGGTGTGATGCGGCGCATTGTGAATTGTGAATGTGACAAGTGAATTGATATACAATCAGTAATAAATTGCGGTCGTTTCATGCTGCAGAAAAAATATTCTGATAGTTACTTCATCTGAGAAAATATTAAATGCAGAAATTAATATGTTACATTTTTTATTACAGTTGTAATTTTTTATTTTTTTTAAATATTGAATAAAGGGATGTGTTCGAATGTCGATGTCCAACCATAAAAAAATCAATATGCACATCTATACTAATATTATAAAGAGGAAAGTTTTTTGTTTGTTTGGACCCAATAGACTCCGTAAGTACTTGACCGATTTTAAACATTAATTTGCCGAAAGAAAGCTCAATTATCTACATAACTTATTCAAAAAGTTTTTTAAATTTTTTTTTAAAAATTTAACGCGTATAAAGTCGCGGGCTACAGACTGTTATTTTACAATTTATTATAATAGAAGCCTATTGTAATAAACAGCTGTTATCATCTTGTTATAAAAGAAGCCTATTATATTTCTTAAATATAGTTCAACGGGTACATACCACGATAATATTTTTAGATTTGTCGATTTTTCGATCTAGTTGCATGGATCGTGGTCACGGGACTCAACTGGGACGGAATATTGACAAATCCAAAAATATTATCGTGGTATGTACCAGTTGAACTATATTTAAGAAATGTTGATAAACCACGAAAATCTTAGTTTAAAATCTTTAAGCCTATTATAGTAAAAATGTTGATATTAAGATTTTATGTAACCCCGTTGGGTGTGGCCCTTGGGACTAGACCACTGACGCTAGGTATAATTTACCTGAACTGGGGTCCGTTGGCGGCTCCTCCTCGTTATAGTCAGGCTCGGGTTCAGGTCCGCTGTCGTCGTCTGCATTCAACGACATGAAGAAACGGAGAGAGACTATATATTATTATTATGTTTGCGCATACTTATGCATGCATAACTAACTATTTTTCTTACTAGATAACCGATCCTATAAAGACTAAATAAACTTTTATTGTAGAAAAAGCATTCGACCTAGTAAACGGGACAACTAAATAATGGAATGTGCGGGCGATGCAACGCGGAGTGTCGCAGTATAATGTGTGGAATAGCGAATTCAATTTTTCATAGTGGAAGCTTGAGCGGGAAAGAAGCCGCGGAGAAACGGAGTTTTTAAGTAATGTCTACATAAATTAAAAAAGTAGACACTTCCCGTGTACCTAAATATCCAGGTTAATTCGATATAAGACTAACTAGCATGGCTTCTTATCAAAGTAAATTTACTCTTCATTATCAGGACATCGTACAATCTCCTCATCTGATCCATGCATCCGGGTTTTGCAATAATGAGAATACGGTACAAGTGACTACCACCCTGGCGCAGTTCTAAGCGCTGTGATCTTATAAGTGGAAGTCCCGGGTTTGACCCCTGGGCTATTTGGGAATTTATAATTTCCTAATCTACCCTACCAACAAAGACGTGCCGTTTGAAGCGAGGCTTAGCGTTCCATTACGATGCCGCGTATCTATTGGGGTGCCATCCTCCAAACAGGTCAGCCGCTACCTTGTTCAAATACCGATAAAAAAAAGTTTTTTCATTATACGCCACTGGTTTTAAAACAGTAAACTACTGGTTTATTGTGTTAAACGGGTAGTGTTCCTTGGAGGGTCCCTGTATCGAAACTAGTTGGGTGGGCCCAAATGATACACTTTTCTGGCTTTTTTTCGGTAAATTGATTTATTAAATCTATAATATAAAGGTGAAGACGGTTTCACTTATTCTAAATATCTGCCTCCAAGACAAGTCTGATAGCCGTTCCTGCCCAATCAAAGTCATTAGGTAATTTTTTATCAGTTAAAAAAATTTTTGCTTTTGTTATTTCTGAAGTGAAAACTCTATAAGCTAGTATGATAGTTTATTTTATATGTTTTCTTTCCCGTTAAGCATGAGATTAAATGACATTGTGGATAACATTTTAACGTTAAGGGCCTGTGTAGCCCCGGGGCCCACCTATCATTGATACGGCTAATAGGAAGGTAGGTATGCCACTGGTTAAACCTGTATTAAGGATCTGGATCCTTCCTTTCTTTCTCCACTAAAAGAGCAGTTTCGAGCAGTGGGACGCTAATAGGAGAATTATGATTCTTCATAAAGGTACTTACAGTCCGGAGCTGGAGGCTCAGGGTTCGACAGCAGGCACGCAGTCCATTCTGCTCTTGCGATTTCACCATCCCCATCCCCGTCGCACCCGCGAGTCCACGCCCGCGCGCATCTTTTTGGCTTCACTACCTGTATTTAAAAAAATGAGAATACATACTTATATTATAAATGCGTAAATGTGCCGTTTGTTCCATCTACCGGCTAGCATGGGCAGGATACATTTTCTCCACGGAGAAAGGATTGAAGGTGAATAATATATTAATTAAAATGTTATTTATTTATTAATCAAAAGTAGATTTTAGTAACATTAACAGGGCCGCCGTGTGATATATTAGCCAACCAGCCAGTATAGCCACCTATCGCACAAGCTACTCTTACAATCAACCACGGTATATTATGTATCTAGTATATCCTACAAGGACGTCTTCTTGAATAATAGGTAAAATCAACCTCTTAATTAATCTTGATTTTTGTGTAGGTACTGTAAAACTTTTTCTTTATGTGCTTGTGTGTCCTGATATGACAAGTTATACTGATATTAATTTATTAAGTACAAATACAGTAACGTTACATTCCCTAAGGTTTATTTTTCCACAGCAAAGTAAAAAAAAACAAAGTCCACAACAGAAGAAATTAAGAAATACAAAAGTTCAAAAAGTTTATCGTAAAACTCATCGCAGTTGGACAAAGTTTTAAATGCTTAGTGGTACAGACAAGTGCCTCCTTCAAAGACAGGCCAAGAAAATATGTCGCTAGTTTGACAAAGTTGTTTAAAGGCTTCGTAGTAAATTAACGTGGCTTCGTAGTAATTCTTCAAAGACCAAGTTACCGTGGCGTAAGGTGCCACGCTACTGGAAATAGCAAAGTATTTTTGTTTAGTTGATAAATGATTTATCGTACGGACATGAGTCTCCTTCATGGACCAAGTAAGAGTCACAATTGCGCACACCACTGGAACTTATAAAGTACCTATTTGAGTATTGTTTTCGGTTGTAAAAGTCTAAAGAATATCAGTTTTGTTTTTAGTTGTAAAAGCTATGCCTTGAGGACGCATGTCTCCTTCATAGACCAAGTAAGTTATATTTGTTTTCTATTTATAACAACGAGTCACGATTAGGTATCCTTTACTTAAAACTTTAACTGCAAACAGACTGTACTGGAAAGCTATTTGAACATGCTAATCGCACGCAGAGAGAACTGTTTTTGATTTAAACATTTAATGCTTTGTTTTTCGTGTTTTAATGCTTTGTTGTTGTGTTGTATATTATTTCTGGTTTTTGAAGTTATACTTCTTTTGGCGCGTTAGTGATAAATTATGAGGGTAAATTTTTACGATGCGAGTGCACACCGTCACAAAAAACAGACACCCTGAAGTAAGCCATAAGTCAACATTGAAGTTTAAAAAAAAAGGTTTGAAAGTGTACACTTTCAACTGTCAAAGTCTGCGGGCTCATTAAGTGATTTAATTGATTAAATTGTACGAAAATCTCAAATTTTAATGTGAGTGAAACTTGGATGTCCGATAATGAGATAACTAGATAATGCGTTATAAAAAACTATCGATGTATTAAATACCTTTTTTATATTGTTAGTGTCGTTTTTTCTACAAACGTAGAATAAGGCAAAAGACAAAATCTTGTTACGTCAAAGAAGTATAATTTCTAACGCGTGTACATAAGTAAACACACGTTTTTTTTATGTTATTATTGACGGACCAAATATTTGCTTGGTCCCACCGGATGGAAGGTGGAAAACCATCGCCTAAAATCTGTTTTAAACACTTCGCAGGGCATGCATGGAACACATCCTGCAAAGTCCCTGTGTCCTTCAACCTGAGGCGTAGTTAAGCCTTGAATTACCGCCTTAACATGGTGGTAGTATTTCCCCGGGATCTGTTAAATAAAAACTCTGCTACTACTTAACACAATACTAATTAACACAATAACAAACAGATAGTACCTATCAACTCGACCTGACAAACTCAACGTAACGTAACAAAATCGTAACGTTCTATCACTGACCTACTATATCGCAAGCCAGATCGTTTCAGGATGTTAACTAATCGATTCTATTAATTTCACGTCGTTCATCGTGAATTTCGCGTCTGATCGCAATAGCTGTTCAAGCAAAATTGCCTTCACTGAACGTTACTGACACTGACAAGAACCGATAAAGCCGGAATGTATGGAACTTCATCATTATTTACTGACACTGACAAACAAAGCGTTACACGTGAGGCGAATTTGAGTCTTTATCGGCTAATAAATATGTTCGGCCATTTCGAGGCCTGAAATTAACAGACAGAATACAACTTTATTAACACATTACAACTCACTAAAGGACATGGGTGTCCTCTCAAAATAAGAAGGGATTAAGCCGTAACCACCGAGCAGCCAAGTGGGGATGGGTAGACTAGACACGCAATTGAGAACATTATGGAAAAGTCTCAGATATTCCAGCAAGTGATATTTAAATTGCTTATACTAGCGGTCCCACGCGACCTCGTTCGAGTAAACGAGCCTACCTGTACACATATACATTTTTGTTACTCATAATTTAGATTTTTAATTATTTATAGCATATAACCTGCCTCGATAAATGGACTATCGAATACAAAAGATTCTTCCAATTCTATTCTTCCAAAAGTTAAAAAGAAAAGCGCGTTCAATCAGTCTAACTCTGCCGCTTTAAATATTAGTAATTATATCTTGATAGAACTAGCGATATAGTCCGGTATATAGTCATGACATATATTAAATTCAACAAATCGGTGATCCTAAGGCACTGACCTTTATTAAAACTATCGAAGTCAGTGTTAAGGTGTCTGAAAGAAAAATCGATCTAAGCTGATCTTACAAAATTTCGTATCCACACAAATATTATAAATGCAAATGTGTTTGATAGGCGTGCCTTGTGCATTTGCATTTCTCTCGTGCATAACCAATTATGCCACAAATTCTCTATTTCATTATACACTTAATAATTATGTTTTTGAGTTAAATATCTCTTTTTTTCCACTTCCCATAGCAAACAGTTGAAACTATCTTAGCATAACATAGGTACATTCGTTAGTAAGTTAACTTAGCTATTCTGTTCTATAAGCCTAGTCTGTTCTTCTTTCTTCTTCTTCAATTCTTCTTTCTAATCTTTAAACTATACTTAATTGGCATGTTAAAAATAGTGACAGAGTTCGTACGGACAAGTAGGAACTACTTCAGGCCATGGTTATTTCTTTATTTCGGCCGCCAAACAGCATTGCTGTGGTTCGATCTGAAGGACGTGGTTGCTGGTGTAATACACACGCCTCAGGCAGGCTACTTAGCAGAAATTAGAGTGAATTAACTGTTTATCCCGGAGAAAGGCATAGTCTTAGGCATAGAATCACGTCTGTCTAACGTATCTGTTATAACTATAACCTCTCAGTGTATAAACGCTATTGCATTTAAAACATTAAGAAGGTAGGGTTACAATAAATTTCAATAGTATTACATACTTGCATCGGATGAAGACGTCTGCACTTCTAATATTGAATAAATAAATGGTGTTTCAGTTTTTTTTTTAGACGTCATTTTAGTTTCTTAATTTAATTCAATTATCATCATTCAAATCAGCAGACTGTTGGATATTGTTTTATAAAGTTTTTTTTGCTTTTTCCATAAATGGGGGTGGCCAAGGGTCCTGAATCATTAAATACGCCACTGGTTTTGGTTTCCAGTAGCGTGGTTTGATACTGAACTCCGAAAAAAGAAAAGGACGTCACTACGTTAAATTTAGAAGACATCAAAAGCATTACGGACATGCTGCATTATAAATACCTTCTTAATTAGCCGCCGCAATCCTCTGTACTCTGATTTTTGAAGCGTGCCGCTCCTATCTCGGTCGAGTTCCCTAAATTTCCAGTCAGCTACGGATCGGGAATCTGCGGCCGCCCCGCCTTGATCCGATCTTGCACGATCGAATTCGCCGCTGAATATTTTTATTAGGTTGCTGTTGAACTGAGCACGATCGATTCGCGTACAACCTGGATATCAGAATTGATCAATTTCCGAGTTAAACTGCAACATGTTTTTGTACACGCTGTGAAAATCACGTATAAAATTTTTCAAACAGTCATACGGAAAATCGTCGTTTATACTAAGTAATAAAGTATTATTTTAAAGATTCTAACTGCAGAAATGGAAAGACACAGCCGATGTAACGAACCGAAGTGATGTCATAAGAACTGCGGTGACAGAATGCAAAATAAGTGTCTAATTGATGTCAGCTTTCCAGAGTTTCTAAGCTTAATAGGCCTGCAGATTGCTGACCAATTTTCCACCAATGGTTCGGAGAAGTCAAGCGTGGTAAATAAAGAAACACGCAACGCATCGCGTGGTGGCTACTAATTAACATAATGTGCGCATGGATACCGTGACTCCAAACACTGCAATGAAAGTAAATGCTTGATATGGAAAATAAAATAGGGCCAGTATCCAGTATGTACATTTAGGCGTTGCAGATTTTGAGAACAGATTTTGATATCAACAATGAGCGCCAGCCACACGTCTGGCACTGACATGTTTCGGACTAGACAGCCCCTTAACACCACAAAGGAAAACATTTTTAAATATTTGTTCATTTCGTAAACCCAGAAAACCCCTGATTCTAATTTAAAATAACGTCAGTTTCAATGATAAAATGTCTCTAAAAATAAATTAATTAATAAGGCTTCGGTGCCAATTATACCTATATTGCAGTTCCAGTAGCTTTAACCGGCTGCATGCTCTTTAATTATGTTGTCTATTAAAAATTTACCAGGTCACACAAATTATATTTATACCGACAAAACATTTTTGAGCTATGATATATAGAGACACTACTTTAAATAAACGATTGTACACTCACTTCTTTTGTTCCGTTGGCCACGTACTGATGATCTTCGCTTGGTTTGTGATTTACCTGTAACACACATTTTAATACAGTCAGTGTTGAGTGCCCGTTAGGTCAGATTTGATATCTGTATAGATTTAATTTCATTTAATAACTAACTGGATCTAACATTTAAATTATTGCTGTAACCGAAATCTACCCAGCAGTTATTGTAGGTTGAGAATGAGTACAATGATGATGAGCACATAAAACAATAGAAAACCACTTAAATGAGAAAGTCCCCTCAGTTTATTGTAAATTCGGAGTTCCACAGAAATTTACCAGCTCAGCTAGTATGGTCAGGAAACATTTTTTTCCCTGGTAAGTAAAAATTTTTTCTTCTCCCACCGCTTTATCAACTCTCCAAACACGAGTGGAAATAATGAACAAGTAATATACACTTCTCCTAAGTATTCCCTGTTGCCGTGCTTTGGACCCGTTAATTTTATTCTTTACCAGGGGATACATTTTTTGTCTCTTGCTATGCAGAATCCTTATTGTCAGGTTTGTATGTAAAGTAACATCTGCATTTTAAGGTAAATCCGTCACTTTACATGGTCAAAGCTCGACAGATCCATGCAAATGTACCATATTTAAGATAAGCTACAAATAAGGGCTCGGGCATTTGCCTAAGTTTTCAAATGTATATGGATGCATCGTTTAAAATTAAAGTTGTTCTCGCGGAACCTATTTATTGATCCCCGCGAATCTTATATTGAATTAAAATTTAAAATAAATGAAAATATGTATTGTAAAGATCATTTTCTTAATAAGGGTAGTTAGTTAGGTTCTATAATTTCATCATCACAAAGAGATTCAAGCATCTATAATTAAATTCAGACAAAAAAAGTCGTGGTTGTCTAAAGTCTATTACGAATCCTCTACGGATCATGCACTGACGCCTTTCTTGATCTAAAATGACGTTAATGTCAATTTTACAACATTATTAATAGTGGGTGTGTGGCCCTTTTAAATTATTTCATCCTAATGGTACAATTGATCCAACTCATGACTTTACGAGTTAAATTAGTTAGAACGGATTTAAACAGCTGCCGCTGGTGACTCAATTGCCGCACCTCAATAGCTGTATTTTTTGTTCCACTACAAATTAACCTTTGACTGCTATCTCACTTGCTGGTAAGTTTTGATGCAGTCCAAAGTAGTAACGGCCAACCTGTTAGGAGTATGGCGGTTATACTAAACCATCGTACCGGAAGCTCATTTCTGTAATACACTACTTTCGGACGTTTGTCGCATAAAGACTAAAGCGGTACGTCATCGTCATCATAACAACCCATTAGCTTACAACGGGACACGGGTCTTCTAGAATGGTTACAGATCTGGTTCTCGATCTGGTTACAGCGCATAGAGTTCCACATAAATTTTATACATTAGATTTACATTCCCTTTTTAAAAAATAAGCAATCTATATGACATAAGATATTGTAATGGAATTGTACAGTTCAATGGGTAGGTACATACCACGATAATATTTTGGATTTGTCAAAATATTATCGTGGTATGTACCCGTTGAACTATATTTATGAAATCTTGATTAACCACGACAATCTTCGTTTAAAATCTTTAATGGAATTGTAATTGAATAAATTAATAAATAAATGAGAAGTGTTTAAGGCCACAGTCCAGCGCTGGCAAAGTCCGGATTGATGGACTTCACACCCCGTTGAGTAAATTAATGAGAACTCTTAGGCATGCAGGTTCGCTCACAATTTTTTCCTTCACCGTTAAAGCAAGTTATATTGAATTGCTTGAAACGCACATAACTTAGAACTTAGATGTGCGTGCCGCGGTTCGAACTCGGCCCCGGAAATTGAATCTGAAGTCCTAAACTATTATTATAAGCGATACATTCGTATTTAAATATCCATTCACCATAAATGCAAACGCGCGGCTGTATCTTTCTATTAGATTGCCGACTATTCTGGGTATATATGTGTGTATCGATCGATATGTATTCACTTCTAAAACAGGAATGTTTGGCTACAGTATCAGTTATATTATAACTGCCAAACAATATTTTAGCCGTCCTTTTTCCACGCAACTTCCACGAAACTTTGATATTAACAATATTAATGTGAAAGTAGTCAATCGATAGCCGATAACATACCACATAGCTGGTCTTGAAGCCTTTCCCAAATGTAAAAATATGTGTTAGATAAATATTTGGCTTGGAAACAATAGGCAGCTGTAGGCCGTACATTAAAGATCTAAAGGTGATTTTCATTGCTAAAAACGAACATATCTGAAGGGTGTGAGGTGTGTGCCGGAGATCATCATGATCGGTCCACTAGAAAGGGCAAGCCGAAGTCTTTATTAATACCAGTTTTCCCTGACCGATTTCGGTCACGTTGGTCAACTTCCAGAGAGATTATGCATCTAAGCGGGAGATTAGGTATAGTTCACAACTGTGTGCACACAGGTGCACTCTTTATCCTCAAACTATCGCTCATAGTCAGTTGGGAAGGCAGATCCGACACGACCGGAAAGAGACCTTCGTGCTCAACGTGACACGGTGAATCAACGCCAATTTCCTAACTCCGGGCTTGCACTAAGAATTTTTGTATGAGAAAAAACAGGGATCGGATCCTCGTAATCTGCAGTCGAACATGCTCTTCACGTCTAGTCAACGAGACAGTTAAACTTAAGATCGATGTAACTGGAACAAGTTTGTGTGATGAACATGAATGTTTTTCAAAGTCTAAATGATATATGCACGAATCCTTTTCATTCTGAGATGAAACCCATAACCGGCCCACTACAGGGCTGTAGTGGGCCGGTAATGGGTTGTTGATGATGATGATGATGATGATATAATTAATAAATTTTCATTAAATTTTATTTTAATAACCCATAACATAAACTACGCTAACTTTGGGGCTGTATGTGTGTAGTTTCGTAATACATTTTTTTTTATTTATTAAATAATTGTGCACAAAGAATAAAAATGAAAAAACACAAGCACGCGAAGCTGCTTGCAGAGCTAGTATTACCTACAGACATACTTGATGCAAGTGTGGCGGTGTCCTGGAAGGGGGAGACGGGACCGTAATACATTTATTTTTTTATTTATTAAATAATTGTGCACAAAGAATAAAAATGAAAAAACACAAGCACGCGAAGCTGCTTGCAGAGCTAGTATTACCTACAGACATACTTGATGCAAGTGTGGCGGTGTCCTGCAAGGGGGAGACGGGACCGTCTACACAACCGGTCCAAATGGCAGTGATGTACATTAGTCAATACGAAAACCGGTAACGAACGAGCGTCCCGCAAATGCCTGCGCTGTCCCCATACGTTTTTAATTGAACGTTGGGTAAATGTCTCAATTTGAGACGCTTTATTGCCATGATATGTTTATCAGGGCTTAGGTAAATTTGCATTTAATTTAGAAACGCATTTGCAACAACTCACCAACCGACCAAATAAATCTCAGTATTTATATCAGATACCAGCTGTTGCCAGCGACTTATGTTATTATTATTATATTAATATATATTACAAAAATAATGGCATGTTTAACTCCAAGATGCAAGCTGAATCTATGCAAAATTTTGTCAAGATCGGTTTTGCTACTACGCCGTATAATTTGACTAATCAAGAAAATTCCAATTTTATTTGTAGTGTTAGCGGTCAGGCCTTATGTGTGTGTATAAAGTAACCGTAAGTTCTATGGGCTGTAAGTAGGTTTCTGACAAGACAACACAACAAGACTTTTAAAAATCGATTTATATGTGACAGAGTGGTTAAATGTCGCAGAAGGACACAGATCTTGTTAACAGAAGTCTTAGACAAACCGAAACGTATTATAATAAACTAAATTTATAAAACAAATGGGTTGGTTGCTTGGTTAAAAGCGCTTATCTCCGTAAACCGTCATTGAAGGATAAAGGTGTATGCTTTATAAAATCACGCTATTCTCTAACTCTAATCTGACTCAAAGTTACATTGTTATAAAGGAACAGAAATAACAAATAGACATTCAACGGCCTATTATTTTTACCCTTTTTTTGGAACAACAACGTCGCTGTTTTGGACTCTAAAATAACCCAGTGATCTGATCGGTGGTATCCGATTTCGTTACGTCCCAGACATCCCGGCGGCTAACCGTAGCGTGAACTACTTCAGCCTCGGTTCGGTTATGTACATCATTATAATGATGTACATAACCGATCCGGTCTTTATTATACTCACGTGTTCACGTTGTTAAATTGCCATAGCCCTTTTTGCTCTGCACGCTAATTAAAGGAATGATCGCTGCAGTAGATGTTTTAGTTTATAACTGATTTATGTTTTATATACTAGAGGGTCAAAAACGAAACTTGTGATTGTCACAATTGTTGGTATTAATTGGCTGAATTAGGTGTTCGCTTGCTTGAGCTGCGTATTTAAATTTGTAGCCAATAGTGGAATATTGCCATCCAATCAGAAAGCATTTGGATCGTCACATTGTCGCTTCGATTCAACGCCAATCCAATCTATTTAATTCCAATATGTCCACAACTCCCAAACTTTATTTGTCGTCAGTTTTTCATGCAAATCCATTTCATATTTTCCAAACCCATTTTTCAAATGAGTTTTGTTTGATGATGACAGACACAGATGATTGTCTTTTCGCTTTCAAAGAAAATCGTTAAAATATATTGAGTTAAGTATTAAGTATGAGGTCTTATTCTGTGGATTCCGAAACTAAATGTTTCATATCTGCCACAATTATTTGTATTGTTTGTATGACCGTTCCTATGTATTGATATTTTAAATATACAATATGGAAAAGCAGTTTTTTATTGATATAATTTGTATGACACACATACATACAAACCATAGTTTGTATGTATGCGCTCTTTTATTGTAACACTAACCACCATGCAGGTAGATGACTCGGCTAAAGTACGTATATAAAAGATCAAAGCGGCAAGTTATCCCAGCAAACCTATAAACGATGTCTGAGGAACTTTTTTCTGTCGCCTCATGTTTGAGACGCATTGGCTTTACAATCAGATGAACAAAAAACAGGGTTCCATTGTATTACGGCGTCGAGCTGTCTGACAGGAACGATTTTTTCTTAGAAAACCCGCTCTAACACAGTCGCCCTCACAGTTAACTTCGACAAGTGTTTAATGTGAAGCCATTTTGGTAACTATGTATATGCGACAAAATGCATTTTACCTTGGCTGATCGTTTTTGGAACGGATACGGTAACTTTAATTTTTAAGTTACAGCGTACACGGCGTCTATGTTTAGGTATATATTTATTACTGTAGTTTCAGGTTTGAGGTTTAACGTGGTGCGTTGCCGTGGTGACATTAACGACACAGTTAAGAGCTTTTAAAGCAATTATACCGTTATCGGCATTTACCAATGGCATAAGTATTGGACTGAAATTAACCAGAGTTATAAATAGTTTGTACTTCTTTTCCACGACCACCAGTGCAAAAGGCAGCAATAGGTATAGTTTGAAGATCGAATATTAATTAATGTGAAGTTTTATTGTATTTTTGCAGTAAATACGTCTTATGCACTATGCAAAGCAGAGTAATAACAGAGATATTGAGAAAAAGTAGACTATATACTCACTACTAAGTAGACTATATATATACTTCTTCTGTCTGTGTTTTCTTTAATTCTTCTTCTGTATTTTTTTTTTTTTTTTTAATTTAAATTTGTGTGCAAATAAAGAGTATAAATAAATACATAAAATATATACTATATATTAACCTCTTGCATGTATATATATATATCTATATACATATACATATGTACAAGTGGCTACAAATAAAACCCATATATCCTCGTATTTCGTATCACTTGATTCGATTGTAGTCGATTTAAAGAAATTATTATACAGTCATTCGTGACCCCATTCCCTAATTGACCTTAATTGTAAAAACAGCTGATGCCAGGTTGTCACTGCGTAATTTTCATGACGACTTCATATAGTTATTTCTAACGACCAGTAGTTTACCGAGATCATCACGTTGAAGTAAATTAACAAAAAAAAAATTAACTCTTCAGCTTTCATAATTTCATAAATTCATTAATTATCATTATCAACCCATGACCGGCCCACTACAGGGGACGGGTCTCCTCTCAGATTCAGGAAGTTTTAAACCGAAATCTAAAACGCTGCAATGTTAGAAATGTTATGAATTATGAGGTTTCCTCACGATGTTTTCCTTCACCGTCAAAATATCAACAACGTTAACATAATACTGCTTTTCGCGATGATGGTAAGCCACCCGGAGATAATAAAATAAAATTAAAAAATTGGGAATAAGTAACTATTAAACTTTATCGGTGTTTTTTCCTGCTCATCCACGTTTCTCACAAAACACACCATTACAATGCATATGAGAATAACAATAAATGATTATAAAATGCCTACAATCACAGAGTCTACTAAATTATGCATGATTACGTAGGCTTCAATAAAATTGATCATGTGAAACAAGACTCGATTGTCATCAGTTAATCGGTACACAGTAGGCATGCGTTTACTGGCAACTGTGAGAAAGCAACCAATATCAGTAGGAATCAACTTGTCTCAAAGGTTTCCCAGTAGTTAATCTTACAATTACTCCTTAATATCACTACCTGTTAGTAAAGGGTAGTTGCGGTTGACTTTCACTACTTTTTCTCCTTCTTCTTCTCCTGGGCCGTTTACGCACTTGGTTGGCCTGAAACCGTCCGTTGTACGTGTGGCCACTGATGCGGCTCCCCGCTGGATCATTCCAGCCAGCTCACTCCAGAAGCTTAGCAGGCCGCCCAGGTAGCCGAGTGCTTCGTGGAGTGTTGCTGGGGAGCCAAGGTGTGCTGCGAGTGGTTTTGCTATTTCATTGGAGCATTACGTGTATCGGTGTTTCATCCATCTCCATGCATGCTCTGCAGAGAGGGCTGTAATTTATACTTAACATGGAACGGTGTTTGTTCTGCAGGTAGTGCCCTGTTATCATACCTACAACTGTCCTTAGTTTAACCCGATGTAGTTGCAGTAATTTTGTTGTTAATCGTATGTTGAGGTCTGGTCTGTTGTTTTAAACCATATAGCTCTGAGTGTGTTCATATGACTTTCACTTATAAATGTATTGAAAACATGAGTACTCAATTTTTTTTTCAACCTGTCCTATTCATGTAAAAATCGGAGATTGCAGTCAAAAGTAGTGAAAAAAATCGGGTTCGAGGGCTTTAATGATTATCATATGTTAAGGATAAAAACTAAAAAATTTACTTGCGACAACGCCAATCAAATAACTTACTATTATATCCCAGAGTACATTTTGCCAGGCCCGGGAATCAAACCCTGAAATTCATTATCCTTAAATCAAACATTCTAACCACTAGACCAACGATTACGTACACATCGTGCGTACTGAATTTCATCGTCATGATTTAGGCCTTTCGCACAATCGGGGCAATATAAGTGCTAATGTAATCACAGTATAATTGCCCACGTGAATACTGAACTGCTGTCTGGCGCCACGGGCTCACACAACTAGTATTTATAAATTATGGTCACGTAGACATACACGAAGAAATATGAGCGAAATACTGATGTCGAAAGCTAGGAATAACACGTCCATATCTTCGATGCATTTATTATAAGCAACACCAAATACAGTTCTCGCCACCCCACCTCTTCCCGCGGGTGTCGTACGAAGCGACAAAGGGAGTATAGCAAAGAACGGGCACCAGCGTCCTCTATACTACCATCTACTGCGATCACCAACCAGTGTGCCCAGCGCGTGGTGATGATGGGCAAACCACCCGTAGAGCCGGCAGTGGACTGTTAAGGGCTATCGATTGATTGATTGATCGGAGTTTAATCAGGTAAGACTTCTTAGATTGCCGAGAATTTGTCTGTGACTGCATTAACTCCATATAACTTAGATAATCAATCGGGAATTTTGTCGGTTAATGGTTAATGGTCAGGAATACAAAGAGAGGATATACGTGGGTAAGGCTCGATTATATAATTATTAATTTTCGAAGGAACCGTTAGTTTTCCCGGAATATATAGTATCCTATGTCAGTCTCAAAGATGCAAGCTGTATCTATGCAATATTTCGCAGCGATCGGTTACTGAGAAGCCGTGGATAGGAACAAAGATTGTTTTATTAGAGAAAACCCCCATGGGCTAGAAATACGGGATAATAAGACCAAGATGCTAACAACCATTGTGCACAATATCGGTGCAGTAGTTGTGACGAGGTAACAAAAAAACAAACACACATTTTCGTATTAATAACATTACTATGGATTAGTATGTAATATCAACATCACGTTATAGTTTGAATTATAAAGATGACAGTATGATTCATTTATCTACACTTGAAACAAGAAGCAAGAAATAAAGTAGGTATACTTTATTGTACACCAAGAAACATATACAATGTTAACAAAAACGATACATTGAATAAATAGCTTTACAATTGGCGTCCTTATTCGCTGAAAAGCGATCTCTGCCAGGCAATCAAACTGCTGGATATGATGGAACAAACAGGATACGATGAGTGACAAGTGAGTTATGGTTGTACAAATGGCCTCTTAAGTATTATTTTCATTAAAGTTAAGATTTGCCATAAAGCCTATCGACTGTAAGAATAACACAAACAAAAATACCCGAAAATGCACTATAAATTGTCAGTTTTTCTGTTATGGCTGACCTCTTATTGATCTACAATTGGATGTTCAGCATTATTTCGGAGCAAATTCTGAGATTTATTTCAGTTTTAAGTTCATTCTCCGAACAGCGTTAGTATAACTTAGGTACAACGCGGAATTCTAACAATTAGGAAGATTTTGTGTTAAAAAATAAATATTTGTAGTATTGCTATTGATTAAAGGGGGTTTATAGATGATCGTTATTTCGAAAAAAAATGGCGGGCAATAAGTAATCAGTCAGGATCCATACTAACATATATTCAAACATCTTTGTCTTTAATTAAGTCTTTGAGGCGAACCTCTTTCATCGAGAACCAGATGGACGTTTAACGTAATCTGCGCAATTGAAAATGTGAAATAATATAATATCTAGGCCAACTCAGTGTCAATAAGTTACATTATAACACCCGAGATATATTTTAATGTTTCGCAGTGACAGGTTCAGTATCTCACGCATAATTGAAAAATATCCACCTGTCAATATATTTCATTTATCTCGCCTTTGAAATAAAACTAATTAAATTGATATTATGTTACTATAAATCAAATTCCATGTTAAGGTTTCAAGTAACAAATATTAGAAACCAGAGAGAGGTTAATTGGAAAAACCGAATTCAACAGATTATTGAAACTTTTGCCTATGTTTGTTGATTCGCTAAAGTAGGTATGAAAAAGATAAGTGGTGCAGTTTTATCAGCATAGTGTTTAACAAAAACAAGATGCTTTAGTTTTATTTAGTGTTATTCATTCATATTCATTCAATGAACAATGATATAAGGCAAATTGCATAGAACAATACTTCGATTAAGAAACATTGCTGTTATCGTCTTACATAAAAAATAAAGCCTACAGGTACACAACGAACCATGACGAAATGACAATAATAATTTTCTCAACACATATTAAATGAATAATGCATGCAGACATTCCTAATGCCCATTGGTTTTATATAAATATGAGAATATAAATATAACGGAGATAATTATTGAATATTAGCACCTATCGGTATTCTATAGTAGCTCTAGTTTAAGACTAAGCCCGCGAGAAATTTGAGTCCGTCTTTATTTAGAGTTTTTGTGAAACAATTTTGTTAGAGTTTTTTTTAAGTATTCTGAAAGTTGTATGTCAATTTATAATAGTAATTATGTGATACTGAAATAAAAACCAATAAACAGAGATCATTGAAACTTCAAAAGGTAATAGCCAAACGGTCAGAAATATGTTACTCTTACAAATATAACTTTAACTAATATTATCGCAGCCAGTTATGGCACTTTAACTGCCTGAAAAAAAATCTGGCGAAACATAAATCTGTCAAAACGCAAAAAAAAAAAAAATTTGTTAACGATATAGTATAACGGAAATATAAATAGATATTGCTTCTGTGCATACTTGGGATACACACTCGTGTGTCTGTTAAAATACGAATTTTATTATGCGTCGTTTATTACGAAAGCAACTATAAAATAAATTATTACCATATTCAGACGATAAACAGGCATTCTGTGAGGCTTTATGATAACCGAAAGTACTTCAGCTTAAGGTCTAGACTTATGTTTGTATACTACAATATGTATATTATGTGTATAGTTTTTCTTTGGTTAAGATTGGTTGTAAAATTTTATATTAAAGCGTGTATAAACATCACTGTCCGCCAACCTAATGACTGGTCCATAAATTCTTTAGAAATACCACGTTACTCTGGTAAATAGGTCTGATAAATGTCTGATTTGGTACTAAAACTAATAATTAAACTTTAATTACCTTTTATGTTATTCCTTCTAATTTACAATTAAATTAAACAAGTGGTCAAAAAGAGCTACTGGTGAGCAAAACTAAATATTCTGGGAAAGAGTTTTCCGTAAAGACATGATTTTAACCTTATTTTAAAGCTACAAAACAAAAAAACAAAACAAAACCTTTCCTCTGATTTCCGAAAAACGTGCTTACAAATGAGATTGACCAGATAAATTACCACTGTACTAAGTAATCAAAAACAAGACTCTAAAGTTACGTAAAACATCTGTATACAATATTGTTATCAACAGTACGGATGTGTTGCGATACCATCAAAGTTGTGCATGGAATAAGATATGTCGGTATTCGTAATTTAGATGTTAAACTTGTATACGCTACCTACTCTGGGATATATTAATCAATATCGTACCTAGTTTCAGCTATTTACAAACAAGAAACGGATTTTTAAAAATTCTAATTCAAATATGGAAGGGTGTACTGAGGTCGATTCCCAGCTCTAATGTTATGTGCATTTTTAATTTAGGCAACTAAATATCACTTTTTTTCAAACGCTTGTGAAGTCTACCAATTTGCACTTGACCAGTGTTGTTGACTATGGGCCTCAAATCTTCTCATTCTGGGTGGAGACCCGTGCCCATGATAGCGGGCCCTGCCGCGGGTCTGTGTCCATTAACTATATTACAAGAATAAACCCACCGATGACTACTTTAAATCCATTTAGTACAAGACTAGCGGACTCTCGCGACTTCGTCCGCGTATGAGTCAATGAAGTTAGCATCAGATCTTTTCTAGGTTCTCTGGAATAGATCATATATCATAATCATCGTGGCTAGCTACCTACAATTATTTTAGGTGTTATACTGAGTTTGAAAGTTGTCATTATTTTAGTTGATACATACAACCATCCATATATCCATAGTCACAAACTTTCGCATTTATAATATTTTTTTTTTTTTTTTTTTTTTATAAATATAAAATAAATAAATAAATAAATAAATATACTACGACAATACACACGTCGCCATCTAGCCCCAATTTAAGCGTAACTTGTGTTATGGGTACTAAGATGACTGATGAATATTTTTTATATATAATATACATAAATACTTAGAATATACATATAAACACCCAGACACTGAAAAACATTCATGCTCATCACACAAACATTTTCCAGTTGTGGGAATCGAACCCACGGCCTTGGACTCAGAAAGCAGGGTTGCTGCAAACTGCGCCAATCGGCCGTCATTATTATTAGGATGGTACGCATGCATTCGATCGTTGTCCCATATGCCTTGCGAGTTGCTGTTATTTGTGAAGAGTTACGTCCTTTATCTCCGACAATATTTATCAGATCCTTTTCAAAATAGGACAATACATTTCTGATAGTACACACTTTCAAATAAAATGAGAATTATTAAAATCGGTTCAAATTTAACGGAGCTATGAAGTAAAATTAATAAAAAATTTCATCCCATTTCCCGGAGTAAATATATTGTTCCTCGGGATGAAAAGCATCCTATATATTGACCCGGAATATCAGCTACTACTATACCAAATTTTATTTTAATCCGTTCAGTAGTTTTCACGTTATGCCCGGACAGACAGACAGATATACAGACTAACACACAGACAAAAGTTAAATAAAAATCTGTTTTGGATTCATTATCAATCGATTATAGATAAAGCATTAGTAATATATGATGCTGAAATAAAAACCAATAAACAAAGATCATTGAAACTTTAAAAGGCCCAACAACGGCTATTGCCAGAAATATGTTACTCTTACAAAATACTTTTTTATTTATTTTGTGAACAATAACATAACTTAACTGCTTATAAATGAAAAGATGATCACTTTAGAAGTATGAAACTGCGTAACAGTGTTATACTGACAGACAGACGGACAAAAATTAAAATAAAATCTGTTACGGATTCACTATCGGTTATAAAATAAATTAAATGTACAGAAATCTTCCAGTTACTATTATAAGTATATATAGATATTTAAAGACTGTTACGTTTACATAACTGTTTAATGAAATAGGATTTTTTAAATGCTGGTGGCTAAACGGTACACCAGATGTCATGAATATTTTAAATTAAATATAAACAGTTTTTATAGTATTGCTAGATGGCACGCCCTGGCGCCGCAAAAGTGTCTTTAAATTGTGTTCTTTATTGGTGTAAACCTGAATAGGTGCGTCTCATGCGCTTTATCTAGCGTCTTCAAAACTGGCACGCATTAAATGGAAGTAGAGCAAGGGGGAGTTGCCTTGTTGGTTTAGCGGTTAGCATCGTGGTGTACAATAAAATATCTTATCCTATCTTTCATGATGCTTTGGGTTCAATTCTCGGTAAGGGCTTGTTAGTTGTTGGGTGTTTTGTCGAAAAATTCTCACTTAGGAAAATAGAATAATCCACACACTATTTCATTGGATATCATGACGTGCAGCCATTGGTCTCCGTTACTATCAAATAATATAATGGTAGCATTTAATTATTAAATCAGTCGTAGCCCACCAATTCACATATTATGGGGAGCATGGGGAGTCTCTAAGTACCCTTTTTATTCTCCTTTCAAGAGGTTGCTCAGGTATAATGCTGGCTTACATAAGCATGAGCCTTTATTATTAGCCTAAAAAAAAGCATTACATTATAATATATTTTTATATCATCACATTGTCAAATAAGTAGGTACATTTTGTACAATATTAATACTCCTAAGAAGCCGGCCTACGCAGGGCGATGACGTCCGATGACTCCAGATTGTAGTCTCTAATCGCCAACATCCTTTATTTATTCTATGCGATATACTCTTGCTTATAGATTTGAGCATCAAGTCTAAGTCTACGCATATAATAAACGGGCCCAGAGGATTTACTTTTTATAATTGACTAGCTGTTGCCCGCGACTTCGTCTGCGTTTGATTTTGTTTTTAAAGTATTCAGTATCGCTAAGCCTTAAATGAGTATAGTTGTATATACATATAACATGTGACTGTCAATTAATTATAGACAAATAATTTGCAATAAAATAAAATTGTGACTTTACTTAAAGATCTAAGCTATCCTATCTCTTAAGTTGGACCAGACTGCTTACGGTGTGCCAATTTAATTTAAAATCGGTTCAGTAGTTTAGGAGTCCATCGCGGACAAACATCGTGACAGGAGATTTATATATATTAAGATAAGTCTTTGACTTTGACGACTTTTATGACTTTACTATCATAATAAAACCCAATCTATCCCATTTATTCATAAGTAGGTATACTTTGTGACAGTATGTCTTATATCTATGATCGTGTTTTAGATTATAGTCTAATAGATAAATTACTCATAGCTTTAAGCGAATATATACCAGTATAATTCAAGACTAGAGGTTCGAGTTTGCCCGAATTCCGGAATAAAGAGATGCATCATCTTACAATCTCTGGTTAAGATGCGCTGACAAAGCTGCGGGTATTTGTTAGATTGTTATAAAAATAAACTCAGGTAAAAATTGGCCTGGGTCAATAAGTTTAGACCCGCGGCGACTACATTTTGCACTTAATTCTATCGAAGAATTTTGATTAAGGGCAATTCTTTTTTATTTGCATGCATATAAAATGTCGTTTCTGTGATTGTTTTAGCCGACCAGCCCATTTTAGTAATTGTTTTTTTTTTAAATAAGAAGGAAATAACTTTCGAGAAGCGATTAGTTTTATCCGACTACACAAGAATGGCGAAGGTATTTTACTAGGTGCGTTCACTTACGCACGTCTATTTCTTGGCCGATTTGTGGGAGGTTGTTTAGGTATGAGATAAGACTAATAAATCAACGCATGTAGCGTCCCGTAATTAAAACGCCCATCCCGTTTCAAGTTATTTGATAATGAAATTATTTACGAACATAGCGATTTATTTTCAATGAGAGCAGGAACATCGATGGTTGTACTGAACCACATTTATCTGATACGGGCAGCCATTTCGCATTTGTACTCATACGTCTATCAATGTCGTCTAATAGGATGATAGTAGTGGCCAGTAATCGAGTCTGGATTGCTGCCTTCCGCCTTTGGCAATCGCGCGCTTTGCTTACACAATATATAACGTTAGTACAAGGATAAAGGACGAGATATAATAAAAATACATTAGAAAGACTATATATTGCTGTATCCCTCATTTAAGGCAAAACAAGGGAGATTTGTATAATAGGGTAAACAAAAAAAAAATAGGAATATTGGTTCAGGCTCTAGTATCTAGTTTTATAGCTTATGATATGTGCGAAATAAATAACGCAATACTGTTTTTAATTTTATAATAATTCGTAGTGTGCCGATAATTCAACCTTGTTGAATAGATCGCGGTCATGACGGCACCTGCTGTGGTGGGGGACGTTAATTGAGGTGTCACGGGCAGAATCTATCTTCCATAATCTAAACACGGTTATAAATAAATTGGTCTCTACCCTTTTATAAAAATTAATTATTTTAGTTCACCGAAATTTCACGCAAACGAACTAGCGTGAGCAATTATTATATTACATGAAATTTTTAGTGTTAACATTAGAAACTTATATAACGTTTAAATATTTTTGATCAAGAGGAAGAAGTAAGTATTTAATAACTATGTCTGAGCTCTACTTCGCAAGTATTGCGTGAATTGACTAATTTGTCATTAACAGAATATTGTCCCATATCGTTACTTAGCAGTAAGGTGGTATTTAATTACCAATTTCATATACTAGCTACATATTATTAATAGCTAATAATTAAATATTAACAACTTTTGATAACGCGTTAATGTAGATTTCTTCAATCGCTTTGGGTTATCCTTTTCGTAAAGCTATTTTACGTCCATCGGGAACAGTATCTTTTTCTTGGCGGAAAGTACCCTGTATTCTTTTCTGTACCCCGGGCTTTATGCATTTATGATGATCGGTTGAGTAGTCAAGGCGTAAAATCATAACAGTCAAACCCACAATCGCATTGATAATATGAGTTAGAACAAAATAGGTACCTAGCAACAATATTTACAAAAAAAAATGATAAGTATGAACCGGCTTATTTATATATCTAAAAATGTTGTAGTTGTATAACAAAGTAAAAATTATTAATTTTTAGTCTTTTTTGTCACAAAAAATGTTTTCACTCTTTTTAGAACCCACCCAGGGTTTGCAGTCATATCTAATTTATAATAACCGAGTGTCAACTTCTCATAACCTTGTACAAAATGTTGCTTTTCCTTTTTTTATTAAAGCTCCTTTATTGTGACGAACTATACCATAATCGAAACGTAATTAGTGTAATATTGTTTACTACACTGTTTCACTTGACCAAATGGTGCTTCTAAAAACATAGTCAAATCGCTATAGGTATAGGTGTCCCTGTAATATTTGAAGATTTCCCTCAATTTCTTCAGGACCCCTCAAAAGATCTTGACCTGACGAAAATGGGACCACATGGGAACTATACCGTCTCAAATCAAAATAAAAATATTATTCAAATAGGTCTATAAATGACCGATTTGAATAATATTTTTATTTTGTTTGTACCGAGCTATGAGCTAACATAAAAAAAACGAATTGAGAACCTACTCCTTTATCGCAATTCGGTTAAAAAATAGAATATGCCGCCCGAATTTGTATGGTTGTATTGCAAATTTGGTTTATATTTTAAGCTGCAGCGCTTTGGTGCTACAGAAATGCTCATAAGAGCGGTGAATCGTGTATTGACCGGACTGGACTAAAGAACGACGCTAACTAAAACGCGACCTATAATATTAAATCCACTTTTCAAATTTCAGTTTTATGCAATTGCGATTGTTAGTTGCCTATATTAAACATAATCAAAATAATAAGTAAGCCCCACATATACCCAGCTATACAATATTTATTTTATCTAAAACGCATCTAATTGGACAAATCTTACTGAAAATTTCGAAAAGCTTAGATACTTTGTATTTTGCTTCTATAGAAATAATGTCACTAAATCGTGTAATGCTAAACAATTATTCAGAAATATGGTTTATAATAACTAACCTTTTATAGATTTTTAATAACGTATTTGTTGTTAGATACTCATTTTTATACGACTTACAAAAAAGGAACTCCTCATTTCGGTTGTTTTTTTTTATTTTAACGTCTTTTAGCTCACGACTCGGTCATTTATGAAACGATTTGAATTTTTTTTTGTCTTACTTCCCATTTGATCCCATTTTCATCAGGTCAAGATGTGTTCAAGGGATCTGGAGATTTTGAGGGAACTCTTGAATTATAATAGTCACCTATAGCGATTTGATCATTTTTTAAAGTAACTTTAGCCCCAGCTCCGGGAAAATCAATATTTTGTAGAAGGTTATAAAGATTTGAGATTCAGCTTTTATAACTTAGGTATAAATCACAAACTTATCCTATAAAAAGCATCAAAAAGTTTTTTGTGACACTCAGTATCTTAACATCAGGTGACCCACTATTAATTATAGGCAAAAAAAACTTTAATTACCAGGCAGCAGGCACTAGAACACATCTGTATTCCGAAAAATAAATGAACCATGTTATTTCTCATTATATTATGAATTTGTAAATGATTAAGCTATTCGTGGGAAATTTTAGATGTTAGACATTTAGTCTGTTTTGTATCGTATTGGATAAACAAGTAATACTTTTCGGTGTGAAGATACAACGCAGATTCTTGGCGCCCGAGACCATGCAATAATAAATTAGGAGCCAGTCAGCCGGCCAATGCATTAAACATAACTTAGATAACTCCCAATAAACATCATCACATAACATGCATCATTCAATGCAATGTATCATAATTTTTTACGTTCTGTAAATAGGTAGGTAGGTAACTTCTACGTAGATAAAGATCGCGTCACGTAAAAAGAACTCTGTAGCTCGACATGACGTGCAGCAGATAATTTTTACAATTGCATGCGAGTGAGTTTTTGAATTAGTTATTGAATTTTTTTTTAGTGTTAATAACATTAAAATTAACAATTACTTAATACGTGAAGAGAATATATGGTATAGTGTTCAAATCGACTTACAAAAAAGGAGGATGTTCTCAATTGGTAAACATAGTAGACATTTATTATAGTTACATTTCGTATTGAGAAAGAGTGAGAAAGCTAAAATCCTTTCTAATATTATAAATGCGAAAGTGTGTTTGTATGTTTGTCCTTCCTTCATGCCCTAATTAAGCAACTAATCAACTTGATTTTTGCCATAGAGTTAAAACGTTAGAAAGTAACATAGGCTATTATTTTAAGAAAACAAACTGTTTCCAAGGGATTTGTAAAAATCCGTAATAAACGCGGACATAGAAAGCGGGCAACAGCTAGTTTACAATAATCAACCGAATATTAACCACTAAGCGACTACTTTAGTTTGTATGCATTGCCCTTTGCGCAGTAACACTGTCGGTGCTCTTTTCACGCGACTCGAACTATACGAGTTTGTATCCTAGAATCATTTACGCAAGACATAGTGAAAGATTCGTTCAAAGAAGATGCGCTTGTAAAATAAACTTTGGCTCTCATCTGGAAGAATGTTTATAAACATGCTGAAGCACATTATTTACAATTTGTATTAAACTTAGCAGACGCTTTGAATCCGGGTAGGAAAGATTAGTTTCTAGTAGTGTTGATAAACTGTTCTCTATCACGTAAGTATACAAATACGAATAGGTATGGATAGTGTTAAAAATAAATATTTGCTCTGAGGGATTTGTATCTTCCATAAAGTTAAAACCTTTTATATTTTCTTAACAACGACATAACGTCACATACGGGTTTGTAGCATCAACACAATCACATTTTACAATACTGATGCTCGATGCCACAATTCATAGGAAATATCGTTGTTGCAAAATATAGTTTCTTTTGGAAAGAATACCCCGCAAAGTTTGCATGTACATTGTAAGCATCAAAAATGATTCCCAGTAAATAATAGTCCAGTGATCGATGCAGCGGTTCAGCCAGGCATTGGTAGCAAATAAATGAACAAACAAAGCCAGACGAAGACCAGAAATAATAAAAAATAAAATTTTAACAGCCCGTCCAATAAAATTCGCGATAAAAACTTAAACAAAAAACTGCTGTGGAAACTGCAAATCGAGGAACGTACATTTTCGAATTGGTCTAGGTATGAGAAATTTTTATTTTTTCCTCGGACGGCACTACCATTCGTCGAAGCGAGATGGCGGATATTCCGATGCGGGATGTGTCTTTATTCAAATCACATTACGACCCTTAGGGGTAATGGATTTCCGATTTATAATATTACTACGGAAGTGTGGATGAAATGCGATGCTAGTCTAGTGGTTAGATCTCCCTTCCGAAGAACCGAGTCTGATTTCCAGCACATCGTGCCTCTCAATTATCGGAGTTACGAGCGTTTTTTTAACACTCGCTATAACGGTCACGGAAAATATCGTGTGGACTATATGCCCAAGAGTACCCCATAATGTTCTCAAAGTTGTGTGAAGACTACCAATTAGTACTACAGTAGGAGTAGTAGTCTTTCTGAGATGATCCTGCGCGATTTGTGAAATACTGAAATTCACATCGATGAGTTATAACTTAAGCTTATACTTTTTTGTCGTAGCAAACTTCCGCGGTTTTACCCGCGAAGTCTGGCGAGGCTAGTAATAAATAGCAATCTACAGTAGGATAGTACTCACCCGTCTTTGTGCAGTCAGGCCTGCCGTTCCTCACAGCTGTGTCGGGAAGTGGTTTGCCGTCGGAGGTGACACACCAGCAGCCGGCCGCGGCACCGGCGGCAGCGCATTGCACGGCCGCGTAAGTGCCGTCGGCCCGACAACGCGGCACAAACGCGGCCCGACGTCCGCCCTGCGCGTTCAACGCGTAACGCAGCACGGTCAGGCACGATGACTGACCCTCTATTCAAGAATGCATATCGTTACTCTTCGACCAATATGTACTAGATAGATATGTGTTACACTATGTTGGTTGTTCACTATTTTAAAAGAAGCACAACACAAGACAAGACACTGGCCAAAATCATTGTCAAGGGGAATGTCGTCCCAGTTGCACCGGAGGCATCCAGAAAAAATAAACCATCATTTGACAGTTGCTGTCGTTTGTTCTCTAAAAATTTTTTATTCCACTACAAGTTAGCCCTTGACTGCAATCTCACCTGGTGGTCAGTGATGATGCATTCTAAGATGGAGTCTGGTATTCAAAATTCATCATAGTCTCTTTTGGCGAAGCTAAAATTTGCTCTCCGAGAGGCTCACTTACGAGTACATATATAATATGACACCAAGCATTGAATTTCCAATTTCCAAAAACTTTTTTCCTTCATAGTAGAGAACAATTGACAGACCTAGCAAAGGAATAAACTAGGTAATAGTAAATGGAAAACCATCGTCTATAAACAGTGTGAAAAAAACCAAAAAAATAGCAAGTACATCAGTCGCGAATATTAGGGATAATACTTACGCGATCACGTTTAAATACCAATAAATTAGCAATCCGAATACGACAGACTCTTTTACAGAGTCAAGTCACTAATGTAACTGTTTACATAATGTAAATTGTTGTACATAATGTAAGTTGACACTATAATAATTACAAACTATTAGCAAGTACTTCTTTTAAATTTTCAAGCAGGCTCTTTCATATGGGTAATCTATTATAAAATGTAACACAGCTAAGCTTTCTATTTTCATGTATTGAACGGAACTATAAGGCTCGCATTGTCACGAAAAAAGAACTCACGAAAAACGCTATTGCGGTGTAATCTCTTTCGGAAACTTTTGGTTAAAGAGATGTTCTTAACATAATAACTACCTAATGTATTATGTTAAGGGGCGTAAGTAATTTAATATGTGCTAGTAAAAAAGTGTATGTGCTAGGGAAAAGAGCAACTGCTGAGTTTCTTCTCGCTAGAATCTGCCTTCCGAACCGGTGGTAGAGTCACTACACACAGACAAGACATGACGTTTCAAAAGTGCTTATATTGGCCTATTTGAAATAAATGAATTTTGAATTTTGAATTTTGAATTTTTAATGAAAGTCTTCCATCTTAAGTCGCTATTAGGGACCTATTTATTCATGTAACTAGATAAGCCGCCAGTTATGAAAAAGTGTCTAAGAACTGATCTTCACGAAGAGTGAGAAATGAATTATAAGTGATAATAAGTAATAACCACAATACAGTATATATATTGATAAAGAACAGTCTGACACTTTTTCCCATTTAGTGTGCTAAATACTTGTAAATATAACTTCTCTATTAAATATCACAAGAAACTACATAATTGCTAGCACGCTTGTATAATAGAAGTAAATTTAATAATTAATAGATAACGTAGAGACTTTGGGACGGTGGGGTCCGGAGGCACGAACTCTTTTCAAAGAATTATCGAAAAGGGTTATCCAGTCTACCGGTGACCCTAGCCCTAGCGGGCTGTTACCTTGGTCAACGAATTAGTTTGGCCATCCAAAAGGGCAATGCTGCCAGCACCTTAGGAACTGTTCCTCGCTGCGATGGTTTCGAAGACGTTTTAGATTTTATTTAGTTTTACATAGTTTATTTTAGATTATATTTATAAAACAAATATTTTTAATTATTTAAAAAAAAAAAAAAATCAACTAATTATTTATATTGTTTTGTTCCAAAAGTAATGCGTTCCTTTAGACCATAATATTTGTATCATCTTTGTTGTAGATATCCTTAGTTTAGTCTTTGATGATTTGATCTGTCAAACAATATACAGATGAATATAGATAACTATATAATAAAAATTTAGTTATTTATTAAATAAAAAAAAGAACACTATTTCAATAAAAATGTATGTGCGAAATACTTCTAAATATAACTTTTCTATTAAGTATCACGGTAAACTACTTAATTGCTTGTAATAGAAGTAAATGGATAGTTGGCGTATCACATTATGCAATATAGTAATTGAATCAATAGCCTTGTAATCTTCACAAAGTATTTAACTGCATACGACTACTATTATAATTATCTATTTTATGCTGGACGCCGTTTAGAAATACGATACATCAATGGGTCAGACCAACAAATAAGTAAAGATGGTTATTAATTATTCTCTGAACGTGTAACTGAGGTCTAGTGGGTTTATCAATCCGTACAGGCAAAACAGGTAAGTTGCCTTTTAAGCACTACTAGCTACTAGCTGACCCGTGCAACTTCGTCTGCACCAAATCGGATATTACAGGCAAACACGAATAAAAAATGAATCCTAGCTAGATCGATTTATCGCCCCCGAAACCCCCATATACTAAATTTCGTGAAAATCGTTGGAGCCGATTCCGAGATTCCAATTATATATATTTATATATCTAGAAGAATTGCTCGTTTAAAGATATAAGATATGAGATACAGTTAACATAGAAGGAGGAGGCAAGAGCCCTTTTCAAAGAATTATCGAAAAGGGTTATCGAGTCTACCGGTGATCCTAGAGCGGGCAGTTACCTTGGCCAACGAATTAGTTTGGCCATCCAAAGGGCAATGCAGCCAGCATCTTGGGAACTGTGCCTCGCTGCGGTGGTTTCGAGGACGTTTTAGATTTGATTTAGTTTTTAAATAGTTTATTTTAGGTTATAGTTATGTATTAATAAAAATTATATTTTACATAGAAATACATTTTTGTGATTTTGCTAAAACTGTCTTTAAAATACAAAATAATAATACAATACTACTTACATAAAAAAACATTATTTAGTTCTAGTAAATTATCTATTATCCAGTCGCAGTCGGCAGATATTTGCTACAGGGATTTTCGGTATACCGTTTTACGTCATTATAATCTTCATGCTTATATTACTATCAATACTGTAAAAATAAATCTCTTGAATGTTAACTAAACCCGGATACATTAAGGTATAAAAATGAGTTTTGTGGCGTAAATTTTTACAGCCCTTTATACAAGTAAAGTACCTAGTGTAAATTTTTACGTCACAAATTACGCTATTTTAGTTTATTTTATACAAACCATTTTTTTAACAATAATATCACTCGGTCTTGTTCTCTTGTGTTACCCGTTTTTATTCATATTTTAGTTTTATTGTTTATCATCATCATCAGCCTGGAGATCCTACTGCTAATATAGGCCTCCCTTGTAAATAGAGATTAAAGGCTCTGGCTTCCATTTGATTACACGGACGATTCCCCATATCGCTGGTTCAGAGCTCTGTGACCGATGTTATACCTAGAGCTTCCAGCATGAAGGGTCATGAATATCTGGTCCAACCGAAGCTTTGACCCTCTTTGCTATGAAAGAAAACGCTTGTTTCCAGCTGTATGATAGGCTGAGAATGGTCCATTCTTAATTTTCAAGTTATTCCCGCCTCTATCGTCTCAATTGGCCTAGTTTGCACGCAAGAACAGTACTTAACAATTATAAGTAAATAGATAATACCTTACTCACCCACACACGGTCCTCTGTGAGCTATTGTCACCGTTTCACCAGTACACTGGGCTTTCATAAGGTGACATTTGGAAGGGTACGTGCGACCGTCCGTGCCGCACACAGCTCTATTTGCATTGCCCGTATTAGCCTCACATGCGGCTACCTTGTGATAGCATGTCGCGCTGCTTTGGGTACTAGCCTGCCAAACAATATTTATCATCATCACCATCATATCAAGCCATTACCGGCCCACTACAGGACACGTGTCTCCTCTAACACCACGCTAGCCAAGTGCGGATTGGTGGAATTTACACACCTTGAGAACTTTATGAAGAACTCTCAGGCATGCAGGTTTCCTCACGATGTTTTCCTTCACCGTTGAAGCAAGTGATATTTTAATTGCTTCAAACGCACATGAGTTAGAGGTGCGTGCTGGAATTCGAACTCGGCGTCCCGAAAGTGAAGTCGATGTCCCACCCACTGGGCTTAAACAACATATATAGTGAAATAATAACGTACTGCTACGATCATACGATGCGATTCGCCGTAACTAGCAAAAATATGATGTCAATAAAATGTACAGTTATGGCTTATACTACTTATGTACTTCGCAGGTATTCATTGTGTCAAGACAATACCAGTGAAAGTAATGGAACCAAGAATTTTAGGAGTGTTAACTAACTTAACCGATTATATAAAGCTATAGTACCTACGCAACACGATAGGTCTTAATATATTGTAATGCTTGAGACACTACTGGGGTTTTTTTATGTATGTTATTATGTAAATCATTTATATAAATTAATTCCACTATAGGGTCTGGAAAATTATCATACTTATGCTCAGAAGAGCAGTTACGATGTTTAACCCTTTGAGCCGATAAGTTGCGGTCATTGATTTAATATGTTAGGTTAGGAGTAGTAGGAAGGTTGACAAAATATGCCAAAATCAAGACCACAAGGCTCCAAAAGTCTGTTATCAATATAGAAGAAGACATATTTTGACGACCGCAAGAAGAAAAATAATTAATCAATTCCACTATCCCCTCCTTATTAACAATGAATAACATAAAAAGGTTTTAGAACTTTAGAGAAAAAATTTTAATTCCGTCGTTTTTGCGTAACGTTTACCGTTAATACATCGCACGCATCGAAATCTCTCAAAAAAGATCGTAATCGGAATCGATCGTAGCCTGGTCGTGGTATCTATTGGTCGTAGCGTGATATAATATAGCCGATACTACCAACCCAAAAAAAAAAAACAATTTGAAACCTCAGTTCCTGAGATTAGCGCGTTTAAACAAACCAATTCAAAAGCTTTATAATATTATAGCTAGCAAGCGCCTACTTCATTAGGCGTTAAACATTTTTACTTGTATTCAAATTATCAATGTGTTTCGTTTAGTACTGAGTGCTAAATTAACTGATTTATTACCTGACTTCCAAAAAGAACCTTATATTTTTACTACATATGTAATTGCATGTCAATTTGACTGTATTACATATGAGTGAATGAAATTATTATGATTGAATAAATACTGTTAATTTTTATTCTTCAAAATTTCTCTGTATATAAAAAAAAAAAAGCTAAATTTTGTACACTCCGCGAAATGCCGGAGAATTTGTATGGTGTAGTTTATAATTTCTTCAATCTTTATTTCCACGCCACAAGGATTTTCGGCAAAGTTACGTACGTTTTGCTCCAACACCGGATCATCCTCAGGAGATGTTGACTTCACATTGAATAGTTGTTAACAATGTTTGGTGTGGTGTATAAAGATTGAAGAAATTATAAATTACACATACAGATTCTTCTGCTCTTCGCTTAATTTTCATAATATATCATGGAGTTCCGCAAAGAAACGCCTGCTTCTATCCAATATGTTATGTTTTTATTTGGTACAAAAGGAGTTCCAAGTCGACATAAGCCGACATAGATTATTTCTAAATAGATCGAAATTTTTAACATATAAAAAAACGTTAGGTAACACAAAAGATTACGACATGGTCGCGGTTCCATACCTATCTCGTATTATCTTTTTAACCATTTGTCCAAATTATATGTAGTAAAAGGCAAAAGTAATTTGAATTAAATAATATTATTTAAAATAATATATGTAGTAAAAGGCAAAAGTAATTTGAATTAAATAATATTATTTAAAATAATATTATTAATAGTGTCCCAAACTACATCTTTAACTCATATCGTTAACCCAAATAAAATAATAAAATGACGCTTATAAGTTAATAAAAATGTGTGCGATTATTTATTATAATCCATATTTTCTTCATTTTTTTCCTTGAACGTCAATGACGAAGATACCTATTGTCTCTATTTATATTCAGTTCACAACAATAGCAACTGAGTGAATGTTTCGCTGGCTGCCAATTTAGTCTCTCATGTATCGAATGCCTCTGCATCCGGAAAGATAAATTAAATATTTCTGACCCATAATGTATAAAAAAACTGGATACCTACCTACATTAATGCAAAGTCTACCGAGGCGACTCGATTGAAGTGTAGGGTTAACGAACGCAAGAATAAAATATGCAAATACCATTTTATAATGTTACTTTAGATTATAATTTACTATATTGATCGAGGGTTGTGTGGCCTAGCTGTGATAGCACAAATAATCATTTCGACTAACAGTTTATTAAAAAAAGTTATAAACAACAACAACATTTTTAGAATCGTGTGGAGTATGAACATATAATCACTATCTCAGCATACATATATAATTATATCTGTTATTTTTATATATAAATTGTTGTATTCAATTTATAATAAGAGTACCTGTTATAAAGTTATACAGATCTAATGCAAAAAATCGGTTCAGTTAGAAATACAAACAACATCGCATCCCAAACGCTTGACAGTCTTCGTTCTGTCTTGGGTAAAAAAACTGGTAGATACATCGTTCCATTTACTCATTCTATCTACGTATAGTATTTCAAACTATGCTATGTTTGCCTTATTTCGCGTCCGGGCGAGATGCGATTCGATATCGTTGAACACAAGAAAGTTAATACGTGCGAGTTACGCATACCAACTGGCGCGTTTTAATCTCCCCCCCAAGACTATATATATATATATATATATATATATATTGTTCGTTCGTTAATGGGCCAGATCTGAAGATGACAGCAAACCTGTGAATGGCAGAGCTGCGGGCTTCGACTAAATGGGGATTTTTCTACATAACAAAAAACCTCGTACAATTCTACAATTCACTATCATCAGCATGAATGAAAAAGGTCCCTCTCACTTTTGATATTAAGATACACTTTGAAGACCCTTTTAAAAGATCTTCAAAAAGAAGTTTTCGTTGTTTTGGAAGAAATTAAAAAAAAAAAACGAGCAATTCATTGCTCATCAACAAAATGGTGTTTGAAATTTAATTAATTAACCCCCACGCAAAAACTACCGGGTATTATTATTTTTACGTGTCTTTGTCTGTCTGTGGCATCGTAGTTCCTAAACGGATGAACCTATTTTGATTTTACCTGAACCTATTTTAGTTTTTTTTGTTTGGTAAGGTGTAAGGTCAATAAGTCGGGTGTTATCTTAGCTATGTTTGATTGATAGCCGCCAAAACAAAATTGCGGATTACATATTTTTTCGCAAATCCCTCAATATGGGTATCAAATGAAAGGAATTGATTATTAGAATACTATAATCTATGACATATTTCAAATGCAAAATGGCCGCTAGCACAAATTGGCGAATTTTTATTTTTCATAACGCTTTTTATATAGATATCAAATGAAATGGGTCTACTAGTCATAGTATAACGATGTACACTATAAAAATTCGGGGTTTTTAAATTTGTATTTTATATATTATGCTGATATTCTTCTGGTGTTTCCAATTATGCCTCTGTTAAATCTGAGATAGCAGTACCTACATTAGCTAAGTATATTTTTAATCCCATTCGAATTCTGTTTTGTCTGGTAGGAAACTTTGGCTGTGACTATTTACCACCCTACAGGCCAATTCGAGCCACCAAGCGTTTTAGCGTTCCGGCATGATGTCGCGTAGAAACAGATTAGGTTTAAACTATCTGGTTAGCCCAATACCATCTTAGACTGAATCATCAGATGAAATTGCAGTCAAGGGATAACTCGTAGTGGTGTAAAAAAAATCTACAATACCAAAATAAAGAAAGCTCGATTGATTGTCATACCTAAATGGCCATTTATGAGGTTTATTTGGGTTATTTTATATCATTCGAGAACTAATGCCCGTTTTTACTAAAACTAGGAATCTACTTAATAGGCGTTACTTCTTAGGCATTGCCATGTCCGATTAGTGAAAACGGGCATTAGCTTGTTACTAAGTGTAATATACGCGTAGCGTCTGCCAAGTAACCAATCTGGATGTCTCGACTATTCATTTAGAATGCCGACCGCAATCGTTTTATTATTTAACTTAGTATTCGATGCCCTCTAAAAGATTTCCTGGCTATTGAACTTTATATGGAAATGGTCAGGTTAGGATATCCTTGTGTAGTATTAAATTGTTATCGGTAATGAAACGTTATCTGGCGTCAAAATTAGTCAAGTACGTCTGTGTGTATATAAGGTAGTGTTCTGTAGTGATACCAATTAAGAAAACTTTGAAGTTTGAACACAATAAGTCAAAAATTATTATTGATAACTGAGTTGTTTTTTGGTAAAATTTTCTCTGTTTTAATATTGTTTCTTTTCGTTTCGTTTTGCGATAATGAAAAAAATTAGACCTATTACAAAAAAGAACATATATAGGTATATTACAGGTATACATAGGTATACAATTTTGCGGGGGAGAAAATGAGGAAACTTAAAACCGCTTATTTGGCCTATTTTACTAAAGGGAAAAGTTCCCGTATTAACAGAGTAATTTAAATTTAATTATACATAGGTGCGTTTTAATTAAAATCAAGAGAGAAAAGATTGGGTTTTACTATTCCCCAGATGAATAAGTTACTATTGGTTGACAACATAGCATAATATATTAATTAATTAATATAATATTATGTTTTGGCCAGTTGCTCGTACACTTTTCTGTGCATTCACCTTTGATTCGCCCGGTTACGGTCTAGACTTACATTTGCTGAATCACCAATTTGAAATCGTTTATAGTTAAGATAATTATGATTATCGTCGACTATTTGGGAGTATATTTATAAATCATATCTATATTTCGGGATTTATGTGTATAGTTAAGAAATTATTATTATAGATATCAATTATTACAATAAGTATAGTTTTTAGCAATTAGTAGTATCCTTCCTACAGTATGACGAATTTAACTCAACCGTGATTAGTGGGTCACTTCAAACTAGGAACTTGCGTTATAGGATTTTTTAAAAGGTAGTTTTCGGGATTTAATTCTCCGAGATTATGAATTATTGTTATCTGCATGGTTTGGACCCCACTGTTTTATAACTGTCGAGTAATTTTTGGATATGAACGAAATATTGTTACATAGCTCGCTCTCGGCTGAAAAAAAGAAAACTATCTGGCGTATCGTGACATTTTTAAATTGTAATCCTAATGAACAGGTTCTATTTTTTTATGCGCTATCTACGACTTATTTAGGGAGGTCCAATATTCGAGTATGGAAGACAGAAATAAAATATCCTACCTACGCCTGTAAAAAGCATAAGAACTATTGGCAAAGTAAAAAAAAATGTTAGATCTTTTAAATACATGCTTTCGGGTAAATTTGCCTCCTGATCTTTAAGATGAATGATGGTGAGGATCGTCGTACTCCACGCTGCAGACATAAATTATTTGTTTTTACATTGTGGAGAACAGGGTTACCACCCTGTTCTCCACAATAAATGCAAAGAAATCTTCAGATTATCCCCCGGCAAAAGGAACCGCCCGTTCCTTTCCTATTTAAATGATAGTCATAGGTATCAAACTGCTTTTGTATCTGCACAGGTCAGAGTTGTTGATGTGTTCCAGCTCAGTATGCCATATTTGGTCGTACTTTAGCTATATATAACCAGATCTTGTGTGTTTAATTGGCTCTGCTGAAGCTTTCCTATCCAAGCGATCTAGCTGGATACACCTGGTTTCGAAATGTTATGAGGTATGTATAATCAAAGTTAATACGTGTATTGGATTTTAGTGGTAAATACGTTAAGTTGTATGGGGTTACATTTTACAATGTTTATGGACCCTATTTCGATATTGTACGAGTAAGTTTACATTATCAGCCACGAATTTGCTATACCACTCCACCTGAACACAAGAGAAACGTGCGTCAACTGTACTACTCCCATAGAAATTGATACTGTTGTCTTACAGTTCTTCCTTCATGTGGTGGTTTGAGTGGTTAGGGACAAAGCTTTGTTGCGGTTGCGGTAGTAATGCCATTGATTATTTTGGAATTCTGAAAAAATATTTTCGGCTGCAGCAATGCTGCATAGATTATTAAAGCTGGCGACGATTGCACATTTTCCTGTGCAGTCTGCAGGATGGAAGTTTTTGAAGAAGTGGTCTATGTCATAAACAGACAAAGGTAATTGATTTCTGTCTTTAGGGCTGGTTAATTTCGGTTTTCTATTACCGAATGGGATTCCTAGCCCTTTGTATATATCGCAGCTGTTATTATTGGCTAAATTAATAGCACTCTAGCTAAAATTCAGTCTTATAGCCAAAAGGACAAGGGTAAGCTAGTTGATAAGCACTTCATGTGGTGTAAGTATAATTTCGTGCTAGGCCCTCGGGGTAGGGATTACCGATGTGCGGTATCAAGGCACAACGACCCTATAGAGGGACAAGTTTTCGATAGTACCTCACATGCGAATCGGCAGGATACATCATGAGCAGCTCAAATTGACGTTCGGATATCTCCCCCAATCTCACCCATAATTAAACGTAATGCAAGTAGGTAGGCACCTATTATTTGTTGCTTATCACAACCAATATCTCTTGTAGAGCAACCTGTCACATAAATCACTAGCTCATAGAGTAGGACGTATGCATTTATGTTTAAATGAACTTTAATAAAGATAATATGTTTAATAAACAGGTACCTACTTCATAATAATAAGCTAATAAACATCGATGCTATGAATTATAAACATTATAATGATAATAATTTGTTATGTACATAAAGAATACTTCTATAAACTTACACACTATATTATCTTTTTTAACTTTATTCTAAATAATACAATCAAAAATAATAATACACAAAAAAAATATATTTACCTTCTCACCGGTGCCCGAGCCGGTAACATAATAAATATAATTGAGAAAAAATATATATATCACAATTTCATTGATAATCATAATGCCAATTTTACGCTACTAATAAAAAAATATTAATAAAAAGTTGTAGACCGCTTTTGTTTATTAACAACACTCATTCACAAAACAAAATCGAACTTTCATTGACTCTATGTACGATTAAAATCATTTTTATTATCATTTTGGCATTATCAACATTAGTAAGATAACAGCGTTCTTTGTTTTAAACACTAATTTTAGTTTTAAATAAAAACTTCACGTAAAGATGATGGATAAAAGAGAGAGTTACGGACAGAATAAAGTACAGTACAATAAAGATAAATCCCGATACCGGGTCGCCTAAACACGAGCAAAAAGCGCTCGCGCACCCCACCCAAGTCCCAACGTATATTGAATAGCGTTTCGTTTACCAATCCGCTGGTATTACATAGACAATATACGTATTTGTGTTTCATTTGCTTGTTCATAAAATATTAAAAAAAAATAGATATAAAGCTAAATAAGTACATTTTAACCTTTATTTACTGCATAATTATTTTAATGAATTGTTGAAGCTCTTGAATGATTCTGAACTTAATGTAAGGGTGCACACAAACTGTCAGACTGATCGTTAATCAATGTCATTGTCAACTCTGTGTTTACAAAACAATACCTTTTTTTTTTAGTAAAAAAAAAATATCTTCAATTCAAGCGCAAGCGCAATCTATCTTTTAAACCTATCATCATTTTATAATAGCTAAGAAAAACATATTAATTACGTGATGTGATACTTTTCGAGGTAATCTTTCATGGGTACCTTTCGATGATAATATTTTCGTAAGTTTTGAGTGTGTTGGAACTGTAAGTTTGTAACTGTTCTTTAGTGCTAGTAGGTCTTGACGAATTACTTATTTGCTCTGTTTTTCACATAGCTCAGTGATTCATTTGATAAAAAGTAAATTCCTCTAAACTCCTTACGACTGCCGCTGCCTCACTAAACATCTTCAACTAAATGTTACTTTGGGAATACAACAAGTCGCATGCTGACGTTACAATTCATTACTTTAGAGTAACTTAAAAGCCGAAATTTTCTCAAAAGACTACATCCCTTGTCGCAGCAGCTTTACAGCTTGCAGAAAAAATCCCACATACTTGATGTAAGTTTTACAATTTTAAATAATACCACTAATGGTTGTACATCTAACATATCCTCTATTATAGGGCATATCCCCATGACAAAATATTATTGTAGATTATTGAATAATACAATGTTAAATAACAAAATCCTAACTGTATCCCCACTATTTAAACATAAAAAAACAGTTGAAGTGAAAATCTAAAGGCACACTTAGGGTGCCATGGCCATAACTATTTTTTGAGTAAAGAATCATACATTAATATAAAAATATCCCTTTTGTAAAGAATAACTAAGTTTGATTATGGATGATTAATGCTAATTTCTAAAATGAAATGCTGTTTTTCCATATGATTCTCCTATTGACCTATGTTTTAGCGTAACATTACAACATCCTTTTATTTAACATGGGAGTAGTAATAATGGATTGTACGATAAGACCTACTTTTTTGCCAAGTTTAAAGATTCACAAGGTCAACAAGAAATAACCTGAAGGTGTTGATTGCAATTAATACTAGCTGGTCGGTAGCTAAATAGCACATGCTTTTTACTGTAAATCATGCTTGGAAAAAAAAAAATGCAAAATGGAAAATGCAATTTTTGGTATTCCCCCATAGCCTGTGCTCATCAGGTCTATTCCCTAACAAAAATATATGGCTAGTGCAGGCATTCTAAATAATTTAATACATGGTTGAAACTTCTTACATGAAAAAGAAGTTATCTACAACAATTTTTTTTTGTTACAAAATTTCATCATAAAATAGGATGTAAAATATTATGTTGGCTGCAATAAAACCTGCAGTAAAACTATAGTAGTATTTCTACATCAACACCAGCAATATGTATAGAAGTTATTCAACAACCTCTTTTCAATTAACTATTATTATTACTTTACTGTTATTGATTTTAATACACAGTCATAAAAGGACACATCGTTATAAATTTCACACTAGACTAAATCCAAGAGAAGTCTGTGTACGAGTGGACCAAACACTCAAAGGTTGTTGTCAAAATTACTAATGGAATCAGCGGGAACAAACATGAATGCCTGCAAAATTTTAATAATTACTTAATTGTTTGGGCTTTTCCAGCTCGTCAAAAAAGTTGTTTTCTTCGTCCAGATACAGGTCCATGCAGAGCAGACATTATCCAATGGTATTATGATGTGAGACAAGCAAAGTGTTACCGTTTCTATTGGGGTGGATGTCAAGGCAATGGTAACAAGTTTGAGTCAAAGAAAGAATGTAGAGACTATTGCAGATTAAATATAAGTTATACTCAAAGTATGTTATTGTTAATTTTTATGTTTTTCTACTTCATTGTTATGTGACTGCAGAAGACTGAAGTATGTGAAGTCTTAGTATGATAGTGAAGTAAGAAGTTTTTTGTTCTCATTATTTGTTAAATTATTGTTCTCCCATTATTAGGTTATGGTCAATAATAGGTTATTGTCAAAATGAGAATTTAATTTAATACAACTGACACTGAGTGTTATAAATTTGAACTATTTATCTGTCTGTCTGAACATAATAGCGCTGTAACCAAAGGGCTGATAATAATGAAAATAATAAAATGTATTATTTCAGGCACTAGAATTATTGCCCTATGTATCCTCTATGTTTGATGGAATACCAAGGGTCCAATTCTGAAGTGTGTTTTGGCTTGTAGGGGTTTTATTTTTAATCATGGAAATTGAATTTTTTTTTAGCAAGGATACCATGTTATTGTTCACTATCATTTGATTATGGTACCTGTTTTGGATACTTCAACCGTTGGACTTGGGATGCTTTGACCAAGTAAGACTGACTCATGCATTCCACTATATTTGAAAAAAACGCGCACGAGGCTCTATACGTAAGCCTAAGTTTGATGGACATACGGCAGACTTCACATGCATGTACACATTCTACAAGAATGTGTACATGCATGTGAAGTGTTGCTCTGTATAGGCGAAGGGTTTGAATTTACTGTCAATCCGGGCCATCTGCTTAGTCAACAGACCAAGTAGAAGAAAGATAAAAAAACAGCTATAGTTTGCAAGGCAAACTAACTCGGTTTTCCCCGCAACGAACATACATACATGATATTTTTTTATTGTACGTGAAGTAAAAAAAAATAGCTGTACAGACTCACGACGGGTAACACCGCCGGACAAAAAAATACGTTAGAAAGGAACTTTTTTTTTCGCAGGACATGTCGACGAAAACCGTCGACATGTCCTGCGAAAAAAAAAGTCAGGCCGAATGCCGGGCGACTTGCTTGAATCCACCGAATAATACAATGGGCAGATCTCATTCGTTCACAACTTGCATACCACTTCACGTGCCTGATATTCACTGATATATTTGTAAATTGGTAATATTATTACCATTTCACTAATAGGGGACAATCAAACCTTTTTTTCTGCTTGGCATGCATATCATATTAACATTTAAATAACAAAGTTATTAGGTTTGGTTGTCCGTTTCAATGTGCTTAGGAGTTACCAGTTTTATAAATAAATAAATAAAAATCAAATCTGGACAACCTTTGAACAGTTGAACACGCAAATCTGAGGAGCCACCAGTAAAACTTTTCTTTTTTTGCATTGATTTACATTTTTACATTATATTGTGTAACACTAAGTTTGTTTTCCCAATTCAACAATATTCGTACCTTCTCTGCAATCGAAATACACTATTTAAAAGTTTGCAAACCTAGGCCTTTTTGATGAAGAAAGCTAGGTATATTATTTTTAAAAAATTTACTTGGGTAAAGTAAACTTAAAGTATAACTAGATTCTTAAAAGTCCAGGAAATAATAAAACAACAATTTAATATTTAATACTACTTTAATATTATGATGTGCCTTTTTCCTACTAATCATTTTTCCTACCAGGAATCCCGATAGCGGTGAGCTGGCACTTCAGTGCAAGCACTGAAAGCTTCGGATATACATGTAGACCTATCATGAGGTTGTACAAACATTGCATACCTCCTGCCCTGCACTAAATCTTAAGCGAGAACATAGTACTATCCAGAGGAAGCAAAACTTAGCTTTAGTTCCCATCACCTAGCTTTGGAAACTTAACGTCGATGATAATAGACTCGTAGCGGTCAGTAATACAGACACTTCAAGGCCTGCCTAGATTTTGCATTTAATCCAGCTCTGAAAGTGTGCGTAGCATAATGAAGTATGACACTGATGTCTTTATTATCTGAAATGTTTAAAGTAAAATTAGAAATTTTAAGTAGGTACGATTGTTTAGTAAGTCGGGCATGTAATATTTTAACTCCTGACGTAAATGAAATAGCAAATAACTAACTAAACATAGTTTAGGAGTAAAATAGCATTTATTTGTGGAAGCTCAATTTAGATACTTTAAATATATAAAAAGTGATATATGAAAAGTTTACATGTATTAGCATGTATTTCCGTAGAAAGATGGATGATTTTCAATTTTGGGCAGAGTAGGTTCAGCCTCAGAACGTAGGTACTAAGTATATGAAGAAGATACCTATATACACCTACTCCAGCGCTGAAATAGGAGGGTATGAAAGTGTAGTACCTATTTCTATTATTATACGTAAAAATTATGAAAAGAAAAAGTTCGTAGTCGAGTCGTGTTTTAAATAATGTACATCATTATTGTAAGATTACGCTATTTGATGATAGCCCTGAGACCTTTACCTGAGGCCCTTCTATCAACGCTTATAGCAGTGTTTTTATAATATTATTGACCTTTTGTTACAGAATTATAATCCTTAATTTTAGGAAGTCAAAGTATATCAATTGAATTGACATTTGAAGAGAGGTAATACTGTTATAAGCGATAGTAGTAAGGCCTCTACATTTTTGGATTTGGTTTGTATTTATTGTGTTACTTCATAGTACAGTGTATGTGAAGATATATAGATAGGTGATATGTAATTAGTAGGTAATCTTTTTCGCACCGCAGCCATAGTTTCTACTCCGACGTTAACCATATCCATAGCTTTAATCGCCAACATTCTTTGGGATTGTATCATCATCAAATATACCATTCTTCTGTTAGAATTATCCATGCATTCCCATGGTACACTGTAAACTGCGTTTATCAATTTGTAACTCTAAAAACATTATATTATAGCTTTATAATGGTGTTAATTTATATATTAAACCCTTACATATGAAATTGGCGTTTTGTAAGCGAGAACATCAAAGTTGATTTTTTTTTAATCAAATCTTATTTGATCAAAGTATAATAGCTAATAAATTAAATAAAGCATAGATAGCAATGGTACATCCATTGCTATCTATTCTTTAAGTAGTTCCCCGGGGAAAATTGAAAATTGTTAACGAGCTAAGCCGCGGGCAGACAGCTTTGATCTGGTACGCATGTCGCCTATACTGTGGAAAAGGACATGTACTTTCTATACCGATCTCGAACGAGCGTTAACAAGCTAAGCTTTTTGACCCGATTCTGCAGTCTACGCCGACGAAATCGCGGGTAGATGCTAGAATTACATAATACCTACATTAATTATTTTAGGATAATTACTCCGTTGTATGCTGTCTTATGTCTGTCCGTTCGTGTGTCACCACATTGTATCTCTGAGACAACTTGTGAGTTGTGTTGATAGATTACCTATAAGTACATACCGAATAATTAAGTCAATGTTGCGATAATGTTATACTTAAACATTTCAAGCGTCTCGTTAAAAGCAATAAAATTGTAACCATGAAACCATGGTTCCACCATAAAACACCCACTTAGGGATACACTCGTTCATACTTCATGAGATTTTTCATACATGATCGCAGAAATAAATCAATGTTTTAAAAAACCCCTGGTGAATAATTTAATATACCTAGCCAGAAATTAGGTCAACATTTTAAGAAGGGTATACCTACTTATTAGATCCAAAGGGGAAAGAACGAACGAAACTTCTGGAGGTCGATATAAATTTGAATATGGCACGCATGTTGGAAAAATCTATGATCTCGTAAGAAGCTTCGGAAGTTCATGCGGATTGTTTTTCGCCCCGCATTATTGCCATATTTACAATCTTAGTTCACGCCACCCTGACTCTAACACAGTTTTCACAGCATCATATTCTTAACAAAAATAGTTTCCATCGGCAGCTATCCTAACGCTAATAAATACGAACCCAATATTTTTGTTTTTAATTCTATAGGTATCATAAAATAGCACAAAGCTCTTTACGATGTGTTGTGCCTAAAAAGTACGACCAGTACGTATAAGATTGTCGAGGGAATGGTAATCTTAGGAGGTAGCCTTACCGTCCAAAATAGCATGACAGCTGTTTACTCAGCAGTTTCCTGCGTTTCCAATTCAGATCGAGGGATTCTCATTCTGTTTGCTCCATAATTGATAGATAAAGGATATTGATTCTTATTTCTTACCGTAGTTCCTAAAAGTTCGAACACTACTGACACTTGTACCAGTTGTTGGAGCATCAAAAAGGTTAGCGAGCCGTAACGGATTAAGGCTACCGAATCCTGAAAATACATAATCAGGATAAGTAATCTATTAAGTAATCCTATTTGATTAAAATAACTAAAAACTCATAACACGATTAATGGATTTTATTTAAGTTATTATAATTAATCAAATAGATAGAAATATAGTCGCTAAACATAAGCGGCACAAAACCGTGGCAAATGGAAATTCCCAAGTATGACCTATGTCAAGCAGTACTCATAAACAATAATTGTTTCATGAACAGTTATAAAAATACATAAATGAAACTATGTTATTGTATTGAAGTCGGACGCACGTTGATTGTGACTATTCGGAAGCCAAAGTTTTGCAAATGATTTAAGGATTTTTGTCATTCTATAATTCTATTAGGGAAATATATTGTTGCCTCTTTGAAAGCAAGATTTGTTTGTTTATTTTTTACTTTTATTAATAATTCTTGCTTATAAGAATTACAAAAATGTTTTTTTATCATAATAATTCTTAGAAAGCGTCTTTATCCATAAATAAAATAATTATACCTACCTACTTATAATTAAACTGTAACTGGAAGATTTCTGTACATTTAATATATTTTGAAAATTTTGACCGGGGAATTATAAAGCTATAATCGATACTCAGTCAAATACAGATTTTTATTTAATTTTTGTTTGTCTGTCTGTCTGTCCGGGCATCACGTGAAAAATAATAAACGGATTTAAACAAAAATTTGGTATAGTGGTAGCTGATATTTCAGGTCAACATGTAGGAGACTTTTTATCCCGCTAAACAATAAGTTTCCTCCAGGAAATGGAATGAAAATTTTCATCAATTTTACTTCATTCCTCCCGTTAAATTTGTACCGATTTTAATAACTCTTTTTTTATTTGAAAGTGAATACTATCATGTATTGCCTCATTTTAATGAAGATCTGATAAATATTGTCGGAGATAAAGGACATAACTCTTCACAAATATCAGCAAGTAGCAAGGCATATGGGACAGCGATCGAATGCATGCGGACCATCCTACTAATATTATAAATGCGAAAGTTTATGAGGATGGATGTTTGTATGTATGTATGTATCAAATAAAATAATGACAACTTACTAACTCAGTATACCACATAAAATAAAAGTAGATATATATATAGCTAGCCACGATGATTATGATGTCTATTCTAGCTTCTCGATTGTCTCTCCGCTAGTTAGGCTATAATATCTTATTCCAATTCTTATAAGATTTTAGCGTGAAATAACTACTTAAATATACTTATTTGTAAATAAAGCCAATAAAAATTAACGATCTGTTCTACAGAATAGTGAAAATGTAATTAGGTTTACCTACGTTGATTCTTACAATTATAATATTAGGTACTTAAATATAAATGCACAAATATACATTGCTTCCTTACCATCTGTGAACACTCCAATAGTAATATACACCCGCTCACAACGTGAAACGTGTAATAAAGGATCATAACTGGACCAAAAATTTCCTTCATTCTTGACGTAAATCTGAAATTTTACCAAGTATTGTACCTAGTAACCTACACTCAAGTTGCATCAGCGGAGTTTTAGACTTTTAGTCGTACCCAGGAGAACAGACTTTATACGTAGAAATTTTCCTTAATTGACGATCTTACGTAGGTATCTTATATTCGGGCAAAAGCCAGAAATTTAGTTAGGACAAATTTGATGAATTAAATATTCATCCTTGGAAAAACTGTTGAGTGCGATAGGGCCAGATGTACCTAGGTCAAACAGATTTTACCTACAAAATAACACGATATCCACGTTTCGTATTCCCACGTTTTCTTATCCAAAATTGAGCCGATTAAATTATTATTGGCTTGAAAATTTTAAGAAAGAAGTTTTTCTTTCTGTCATGTTATAACGTTTTCAACATAGTACACTGCGAGCCAATAGGGCTAATATGGGAGCCACGAAATATATGTATGTCTAACATTTTTTCTTATAAGATGAGGCGACAAAATATGAAGACAAGATGTATTTTTGATCAAGAAGACGAGAACATTCACACTCTTCCCGAAAAGTTACTTTATAATTTGAAACTTTACCTTCTAAAACGCTTAGTTCATGACAGGCATATCGAACTGTCAGTTCGCTCCTGTTTGCACAAACCACATATTAACTGACTATCAGACATTGCGGTTTGTGGGAAGCTGCAATTCACATGTATCGACACGAGCCTGTCAGTCTGCGTGTAAGCCGGACAGTCTGTGGTGTCAAGAGGGTCTCAATGTTCAGTTAATCAAACACGTCGACACGAGCCGACCGATCGCCTTCAACGATTATCTTCAAAATTGCTATGTTTTTATTACGAAATGGGCAACAAACCTCCAAGATACCTACTACTCACTTTGCTTACGACTTTTACATATTATTCAGTCTATATCTGTAGGTATAAATTTATCTTACATAAACTCTACTATCGACACCATACAAATCATAGTTAACTTTTACGCGATCGAATTGATGAAAAATGTTGCACTCAGCGCACTGTTAGAGCAGTGTTAAAGTTATTTTCTAGAATTAAATACATTAATGTTTTAACATTAATGTTACTATACGTACTCTATAATAAGATTGTGGTATGTAACAAGCTCCTTCAGTTCGGATGAAACTAGTTTCATTTCTTCCTCAGAATACCATTCTCCGATTTCACCATGTTTGGTCGCAGGTCTTCGGAAATTTTCCAAGCTATGAATTAGTATTTGCAAATGTCCCCAAACGTGGAAAATCATTAGAGCCATTAACCAGTCGAATGTAGAAAAGCAAGAAGAACATATAAGTGTTATATACCAATTGAACATAAACAATGTAATATAGCCTCTGATATCGTGTTCATAATCGAATGGTAGCTGGTAATAAACCGAGTGTTCGAAAGTAACGTTTGTCGTTTTGTAATTATAGAAAGCTCCAGATACTATGTTATTGTAAAGTGGAGTGCATGTGAAGAGAATTATTCCGAAGATCATCGCCAGACATGTATAAATAGAACAGAAATGAGACACCTTGTGTACCAGAATGTGGGTCTGAAACATACAAAAATTCGTAGATTTAACAAATTAGTTAGTTGGGAAGCTACGATAGCACAGTTTGCAGGACTTCACCTTCACTTTCGGGGGGTACGAGCCGTATATAAAATAATATACATAAATATATAAAATAATATTTTTAACTCTAACATTAAAAGTATAAGTCAGAAACGCACTTTATCTCAAGACGTACCTATACCTAATTTTTTATTCGCACCATTTATTTACTTCCATACAATCGATAACTCAAACTACCGAGTAATAATGAATTATCTGCAATTTTCAAAAAACTTAATGTACAGACAGCGCCATGGTACACTATGAAGATGAACTTGAAATTCTAAAGAATAATGCCGAAAAATTTAAAACAAATTATGGATAGCATTCGGTGTACAAATGTGATTTATACAGATTTAGAAAATATAATATTTCAAATGTTGCTAAGTCTGGGAGAAAAACTATCTTTATTAAGAACTCGATTGATTTGATTGAATATATTGGTCTGTGGACAAAAGCAGCGGCGTGCACTGCATACATGCACAAAAGCACTGCATACCCTAATATCTATATATAACTGGGATAGGAGGAGGATTTTTGGCATTTGATGCAATATTCCTGTTGTATGCATACCCTGGTATATAAATCAGTGCACGCAAGTGGACAAAAGATATATAATTATCTGTGAACGATAGCCATTGGCTCGTAGACAGAGAAGTAAATAGACAAATGGATAGCATCCATCGCATTCACACAAGTAAGAGAACAACTTATGTATACGTCTTGTAAATAAACGAGATAAAGCGATAGGGTCTTTTGTTTCATACCGCGTGCCGGTTTTTTCATGGATTAGCAAAGCACTTTGCGAAACAAGTTTGACAGTGAGCCATCGTTTTATTAGTAAGAGATACTCTTATTAGTAAGAAATTCGAGATAAACGGATTGTGAGCACAAAAATACAGACCTAACTAATTTGACATTGTTAATAACCAGCTTCCGTGAAGAGTTTCTGCGAATACATGGCTCGGTGCAGTGTTTTAGGATGTAAAAGTGATAGAGAACGTAAATTTCCGGATTTGTCGTTCCACTCGTAAGTACAATACTTTTGATTTGTTAAAAGTATAGATAATTATCGTTTATTATATTTCTATAATATACAACACAATTTACAATAGAAAATAGATCGTTTATAAGGTTTTATGCTAATTTCAATCATACATAACCTAAAGTATAATAGAGTGCAGTGCTGCCTACATTCAGCATGAAAATTCCCCAAACTGCGCAGTTTAATTTATTAAAATTATAGAATTTCAAGTTTCATGTGTATGTGGAAATAAATTAAATTAATAAATAAAATTAAATAAATTAAATTAATAAATAAAATTAAATAAATTAAATTAATAAATAAAATTAAATAAATTAATTAATGAAATTAAAATAAATTAATTTCATAAATTTAATTCCATGGATGTATGATACGATGTTGATGTATTAGAGAAAAAATGTATTTGGTGGAACTGTAAAAAAAGGAGTTCTGCTGTCCTAATTTAATTATTATAAAGTAACTTTCACAACTTAATACCTATTCTATTGAACAATTTGGCGACTGTTTTTAGAGAAAGTCACCATCACTCACACCGCGAACGATGCGAAGAAAGTTGCAAAGAACCAGACAACAGTCAGCAGATAGACTTAGAAAACTGCGAGCTCTTCGGGAAAAAAAGTAGAAGATTATTAAAGGAAGTGGCAAATATTGGAAAGTGTTATTGCATTAAAATTTGCATCAAGGAGTAGCATTTTTCGCAGAACAAAATATAATGCTGAAACTTATATCTTCGACTTTGAAAATTTGCCAATCTGTGTTTACCAAAGACCATTTTAATAACCAGACTTTTGTTGGTAATCACCGGATCTTGTTGATCAAAGCAATTACGGCGCGTTATTTTGAAATCCGCATTCACCATGCCACAAAAAAATTTGCACCAGAGGATAAAATCAGAAATATCTATACTAAACTTATACTCTTTAAGGGACAGTAAACAAAGAATTCTGTTATTAATTTACGAATTATTATTATTTCTGTTAAGAATGGTCTCCTTGATACAAATATCCCTGATAATCTTTAACAAATTTTCTGCCAAAATACAATTTTTTTAAATCTCGAGAGGTATTCATGAACCCTCGGCTATCTTTAATTAAAACTAGTGGTTCGATAAAACGTGACTTCGTTCGCTCACATTTTTCTATAGCCTTCCTCGATATATAGATTCTTCTGAATTGAGCTGATTAATGCGAAACCTACATTATGCTTCTCTCTTGTTTGGTGTACTTGTTAAATTGTAATTATTACAATTCAATTTTATGATTGTAAAGAAACCATTTAAATGCCTGTAAAACAGCAAAACAATTTTTGTTAATCGTAACAAAATACAGATGTTTACAAAAGTATATATGCAAATAAATGATTATTGTTATATTGTTACCATTATAACGTTGTTTTATTTTTTTCAGTATTTATGTTTTCCTATTCCAACTAATCACGAGCCGAAAGCCTTTCTCATAAAAACTGCCAAATTGCTTCACAGACCAACGTACTAATGTTATTCCATAAACTGTTCCCTTTTTACAATGAAGTTATTTACGGAACATTAATAATTATTATGCAGTTCCTTTAGGATATGTTTCTAAGTGCAGCTGCTTCTAATGAAACAAATGCCTACATTTTGTATGGAACAAATAGTAGATAATAAACAAATACCAACAAACTATAAGTGTGGTAGAAGACCGGAAATCTGGGACCTTAGAATCGGGGTAAAAAAATGTATGGCAACACTTCTCAAATATGCTCTGTCTCACAACCATTCGTCTATTTACTTCTCTGTATTCGCATTGGCTCTATTTTAACGGTGCAAACCTCAGAAAAATGACTTATTACTGACGAATAGTTCTGTGTGCGATGGCTGTACGGTGATATATCTAACTATTTATTTACTGTTCTGGTGATATAATTTTGCCTTTTCAACAGGGAAAAAAGGAAAGGAAATTTTCGTTGTGCAACATAGTCAAAGTTTAAACTAATGAGGTTTGTCCAATAAAAAAATGTGTGTGTACTTATGTACACGCGTTAGAAGTTATACTCCTTTGACGTAACAAGATCAAAATTAAAATTTTTATCTTTCATATTCTACGTTTGTAGAAAAAGGTATCTAATACAATAAAAGATTTTTTATAACGCATCATAGGTTAGTTACTTAGTTAAATATCATAAAGAATATATTTCTATATAATTAAAGAAATGGACATGAATAAACATAATTAAATTTGGAATACTAATGGACTTTGACAATTGAAAGTGCACACTGTCAAACCTTATAGCTAACGTCAGGAGTCGTCTGTGTGTCTGGTGGTTTTTTGAGACTGTGCGCGCGCATTGTAAATATTTACTCTCATCATTTTTCCTAACGCGCCAAAAGAAGTATAACTTCAATAATTTTATCCAACCAATAAAATAACGGCTTAATGTGAAAATGCAGAATGTATTTATATTTTATTATCTAATTTCTATTCATAGAACAAAACCAAAAAGTAGGTATGTAAACATAAAAAAATGAAACCACATAAATATATGAATGTTATTTTAACCTCCATGATAAGTTAATAAGATATGATAAGAATGCTAATAGGATTTTATAAATAAACATATATAATTGCTAAACGTATGTGAGAGACCTTCTCATGATAATATTATTAACTTATAAGTTTGCAGATTATTAAACTCTATAAATCATAAATATGCTACCCAATTTTTTTTTAGTTTTTCTAGGCTTGCTTATCCGGGTTAGATCATAAGATTATATCATCGTTAAAATGGGTTTGAACCAAGTTTAGCACTGCTTTATATTTTGATTGCAAAGAAATATTGAAATTAGTTACTTACCTACGTTTTTAAATGGTGTGTCATTGTTGAATAAATTAAAATATACAAGCAATGAACAAAAGTATTTTAATAATTGGAAAAAAAGAACTAATAAACTTCTTAGTGTTTATATATTCTTAGAATCAAAAATAATTTAATAACGTGTTACACTGTTAAACCAATATATAATATTGTTATGTAATGTGTTGTGTGTTATAACGCCCACCTATATTTCAAACGTTAAAATAAACGGTTGATGATGATGATGATGATGATGAAATTATAAATTTATAATTTTTAAAAACCTCCGATTATAAATAATTCACTTTAAATATTAAACCGTAGGTAGGTACACTATTCTACTTTTCTATGTTAAATGTATTCCGCAACCCTGACTGATTTTGTGAATATTGAAAGTGAATGATTTTGTGCCCGTTGTTTTTACATCTGGGCTTAGGTACAATTAGCACTCACCTGCATTGCATATTCAGATCTGTTTCTATGGTTAAAAAGGTGTATTTTATTAATAAAATCAACAACGATTTTCTCGAATCGTTTCAGAAATATTAGAATTAATCGTAGCTGAAAAATAAATAATACCATAATTATAATTTCAGTAGGCGTCAGTTTTTGGTGATTTTTAGATTTAGTAGGGCAGATCGGAGTAATTTATGTTTTATAGTTAAATTCTGATTAGATCCTGTTAATATTGTACCTGATTTACTCTATAAGTAATATAAAGTATATAGTGATATGAGCTTAATTATTTGAAACCGCGACAACAACCCTTTTGGACTTTTTAAAAGCTACATAACGCGATTGACCTTCCTCGAGTGGGCGTTACGGTGAAAAAGCGCCGGGCCCACACCCCTAACAATAACCACGCGCAGCGCGGCTTATTCTGTTTGAGGTCAGGAGCGGCGCATCGCAACGAGCGGGTGCGTGCCACTTGCAGATGTGTTTAACCTTTTTGATTTCAAGGACCTAGAATCATAATGTTTTGTTCGGCCCGTAACACAACTTAAAATATATAATATTTGTAAGGGGACTTGAATATTTTTACATACAAGTCTAAGATTTTCGTTGTTTTTCAAAATATCGGCCACGTATAAATCACGAGTCAATAGCTTGCATCAAAACTAATAAATATTATCATCAGATACAAAACTATAATTATTTTATCTCATAGCTCATGTCTCTAATGTTCAGCTTCAAAACAAAAACTTTAGAGGTTAACAAACAATAAATTGTTACGTACGGGTTTTTTACGTAATAACTTAAAAAACCGTCTTGTCTTGCGTATGGCACCCGATTAGTGTCATCCTTATTTAATCCGTTGAACCCAGTAGATAAACTCATACTTTATCTCTATCTTTTTTACCACCGAATTAGCGTCTAACCGACAAATTTAAAAGTTTACATTTGACAGTTTACTAAAATTCATTTTTAAAGCTTGTTTTGGAAACTTATTAGTCAAGACTGTAGGGATAAATCTTGTTTTTACTTATTCATAAAAAAGTCTTCTGAGTTACCAAATTTGTCTCTTGAGTCACCATTTTAGTGACCTAGTAGAAATACCCTATAAGAAATTTAACTAATGAAATATCAAATAATAATCTTAAAGTTAAAAGAGTTTTTAAACCGCGGATATTTTTGTGAGCAACTAAAATAAAAAAAAGCATTTGCAGATTCTTCATTGAAACATGCATAAAAACATCCTAATAGTTAAATTCTTTCTTTAGTCTAATTTAGTCCTAGTTTAATTTAAATTACCAACTGCAGTAACTGTTGTTTTAAGCAAAATAAATAATATTAGAAATATTAAAAAATCTATAAAAAATTTGAATTTTTTTTATGGTGTTCCTTTGGAGCTTTAAAAGAACGTAAAATGTGGTTTGATATGATGACAATGATGACTTTTTTTCAAAAAAATTCAAAACAATAATTCAAAATGTATAGAACGTACTAGAAAAAGTAACTGTGCATAAAAAACACGGGTTTGGAACAAAATTTACTATAATGTAGCGTTATCCCTAACTCTCAGTATCGAAGATTTTTAAATCGGTAGGTATATATATAACGTGGCATTAGTAGTCGTTTCAAGGGTCCGTTTTCTACGTTAGGAAATAGTTTCCGGAGGCTATCCCAAGCTTCGGTTATTATTTAGTTCTTAAATAAGAATTGATTAAATAAAAGTTCAGTAATTGATCGTGTTTCGTTGCTTCGGCATTGGACCGTTCATTACTCGTGCCTCTCGAGCTGGCGAGCTCTCTAGAGTTTTTAGAATTGATTAGCACACCCCACAACCGTAGAAGATTTGACCCTTCTTTTGTTATTTTTTAAAAGTAATAACAGGTTACTTCATAATCATAATGAATTATTTAAGTGGACATACTCGTATTATAATACATTAATGAATGAAACTGTTATCAATGTTCTATATGTATGTACCAATGTTATAAAGACGAAAGATTATTTGTTTCTTAGTTGCATGGTTTGTAAAACATAGAATTTGAAACTAGTAAATCGATTTAAAATAAATTATTTCAAAAAGTAAAGTAAACTTTCAGGATGTAACATACGCTATAAATTATTTTCTTCAAGCTTTATAATATTCATAAAATAAAAAATTAAAATTTGTGGTTGCTCAGCAGAAAAAAAAAGCACGCTACCGATATAACTGTAAAGTCTGAACTATCTGAACGATAAAAATGTCAAAAAAATGGCGATAAAAAAAAATTACAAAAAAATATAACATAAAGCATAAAGTTATGCACCATATTTTATGGCAAAAGTAGGGACAAGCATTTGACAAATGATATTTAAAAATGTTTGTATATATTATGAAACAAGGAACTTCGTTTATATCATACGTGCGTTAGAATAACACATGCCTTAGAGATTATTTTAAGCAAGCTATAACGTCCATATCAATTGACCGTTAGGGGCAACCAATATTTGTATGTGAGGCTAATATTTTCTTTTAGGGATACATTTTATTTGACATATACTATTTAATATCAGTGTTACTAGGATGTCTATTGATCTAGTTTATTATGTTACCAGAACTTTAATAATTTTATTTTCGACTTCTTATGGATAAACTGCCAGGACAAAATTCAAAAAGTTGATCGTCACAATATATATTCGTTCCATCCGAAAAAATATAATCCTCACATATGTATAATGAGGATAATATTTTTCCATATGATCAACAAAACTACAACCCGAAACCAGAAAGACAATCATAACTTAGATATATACGGTCTCTCTGCTTACAGGTAGTAGTATACAAAAGGTTTGCAACACCTGACTAAAATAAGTTTCTTAGCATCTTTTTTAAATAATAAAAATTTTAATATATTATTTATTCTACGAGTGATAAAAAAAATATAAAAAACAAAAAAGAATAAAAAATAGCACACAAATTCCTATTAAGTTTAAGTGTAATCAAAACGCTAATATGGACAGAAATAAACGCAGGGCAGACTAAGGAGCAATCACCCACCCTCTATTATGAAAACTAAATAAAATCTAAAACGTCTTCGAAACCACCGCAGCGGGGCACAGTTCCTAAGATGCTGGCAGCATTGCCTCTTAGGATGGCCAAACTAATTCGTTGGTTAAGGTAACGGCCCACTCTTGGATCACCGGTAGACTCGATAACCTTTTCGATAATTCTTAAAGAATAAACAAATTTAATACCATTATTATGATAACGATAAATTTTAACAGCCTTAACACCAACTAACTTCACACTAAAAATAATCTTTTTGGTAACGCACTGATTTATTTGGCGATCAAAGGGTTGTCGATTACGCTAAAAAAATTATAAATCCGAAAGAAAGTTTTTTTTACACTATAAATTACATTACACGATATTTTATTTTTTCATTATATAAAATGGTGAGAGAAACAAAAAAATGTTGTGATTAGGAGAACAATGGTTTTTAATTACAACAAAAACAGAGCCTACTTTGCGTATTTATTTATGATAACAATTTTACTATTAAAATTCAATTCAATTTTTAAATTATTATCCTGTCATTATTAGTTACCCCATTTGACGTATACCCACGCCTTAAGCGATTTTAAATCGTATTTTAAATCAACACTTATACTTGTAAGCATAAAAACCTTTTTACTTCAGCAATGATATGGCATAAAATTAAATTGAAAACCCACACATTACTTAGGTAATTAAATTTCTTTTATATACTTACCGCAGCGACAACATTCATGAATACAGTTATATAAGTACGACCTAAGTCAAGAAATGAAATTGATCCAATACTACGTTTTATATAAAGAATTCCAGGTGGTAGACAAATAAACTCAATGAAAAATATATAACATTTCCCATAGGATGCGTATTTTGATGGATTATTATCGATGATTTTATCAGGCCATGCGTAGAGAATTCTCATAAAAATCCTCAAAAGTTTCATATATTTGATATCTCGAACATGCTTAACGCCACTGCAAAATAAAATAAACGAATCATGAAAGCCAAGTTTTAGTGTGTACGTACCTAAGTAAATTACATTTTCGTCGCCCGCACAATATGATAATTCATATTGACAAGAGCTTTACCCTGCTTTGTGTTTTTTATGCTTCAGGGCTTTGGGCTACATATGTTCCGAGTTTCTTTACGAGTCACACTGTAGGAAATCTTTGAAAATTTTAAATTCATAATAATAAACGCATATTCGCAACAATTTGCACCGGCACCTAATCCAAATCCGTAACAGACACAAAAATAATAGGAAAAATACGCATAGAAATTCTCTATCCACTAGGGACTCAACACTTAATAGTAGACATTAGCGAACTCTAATATAAATAAATTATTAGAACGCGCAAATTTCTGGAAGTACTTCAGACTATTTCTTGAGAAAGGCTATAGGCGTTATAACTTTAAATTTCAGCCGTAAGAAATTTAAATAGGTATTGAAAGTTCTTAGGTTAGTCAACTTATATCGATAAAAGATTATTATTAGTTTAGCCTGAAATCTGAATATTATTGAAATAGTTAATACATTTTTAAGTAGGTACATAAATGCCTCAGCTATGGGGGCTGAAAATGTAATTGGTAAAAGACGGTAATCTCTGACACTAGTCAGTCGGATTTGGCATTATTTTTCTTTGCATAAAGATATATAGAGAAAAACATATGTGAAAGGAATAAAGATGTTAGAATGAATGATTGTTTGGGGCAGAAGTTTTACGCAGAAAAAATCGGCGGGAACACTGGTCATAATTAAAAATAACACCTTATTAGGTGTTACATATGGTTTTTAAATATATTAATTCCTACACACACAAATGCGAAAGCGTGTATCTTTGTCTGTCCTTCCTTCACGCCTTGATAGAGCAACCAAATAACTTGATATTTTTTATTTTTCATTTCAGGAAAGCAAATACTTCCCATGGGTTTTGTTAAAACTGTTATGAACGCGGACAACAGCTAAGAATTAAACACAATATAAGTACATACAACTATAATAATTGATGTAGGCGTAATATTATCTGATTTAAAATAGTAAACTAAAATGTTTGGGAAGTTTTCCTTAGTTCTACAAATCTTCATTTGTAGAACTAAGGAAAAAGTTCTTCAGTTATCTAATGAAAATATAATTATTAAACTTATATATAATAATAATTATACTTTTTTTTATAAACTTTTAATAGTGTTTTTTATTATTTTTTTAAGCATTGATAAGAATTTAAAAAAAAAGGAAAAAGAAAAAATGATAGAATTAAACTTACATAAGATCCCGGCCATCAGTAAATAGCATGACAACCATTTGGTATATTTTATTGTCTTTACTATACTAGTTACTCTTCTGCAAGACAACTTCATATAATGAAGTATCTTTAAGCTACATATTATTACTCATCATAATCGGAATGAAATAAGCAATGCGAAACATAAAATTATATACTCACTTAATAACACTATAATAAGTACCTACTGTACATAAAACTTAAAAGTTCTCTTGTCTGTTTAGCATTATACTAAATTGCAAAAACTCTGATCACGTTACACTTTTCCCTTTTATTATTTATCTGCCATCCTGGGAAGTAGTAAGTGAAATAAGATGTAAACAAAAGAAATCGAGAAATTGAAATTTAAAAATGGAAACCGGTTAATTTTAGACTATTTATTATTTAACAATATTGTTATGATATTGTTTGTTGCGATTGAATATTGTTTGAACAGAAAAATGTTAAAAGATCTAATACAAGTTTATTTAATCAGATTAATTACTTAGTGGTTATTTTGCACTGCCGCTCAGATAACGTCAATCATGAACAGGTACATGAAAATTCTCTCATAGAAAAGACGGAATTAAAGCATACACCAACCTAGCTGGCAAATGACAGTCGGAAACAATCACATGTAAGGTGTAAAAACCGAAACGCGAGTAGCGGTTTTGCTTGCAGCGCAATATGGAAGTACGAGCAAATGCCAATTAGCTAATGCCAGGCTGGTACTTCTTAAATTTTTGGCTGTAGGTACCATAGATAAAAATGCAAAGTACTAGACCAACAAGGCAGTTTATAGATACATAGAAGAACCTTCAAAATGTTACCTACCCAGAAGCGAAATTCTTCTATAATAGATGCTTAAATAACTTGATAAGCTTGTGATTCAGTTGTGCGTGAGTATCGCAGTAAGTATAAAAAATATTATTCCATTTTTGTTGGCAGCGCTTGCAAATAAAAAATATCATAATTTTGAAAAATTACTATGTATCACACAATAAGTCAGTATTATCAATAGTCAGGTAGGTACTGGCAACAATTTGACCAGAAAGGGAATTGGTATTCGAAGTTCTAAATATAATAAAGTTCATATTACTAAAAATTAAGTATAAAAATTATGTAATGATGTTCACGGTTAGCATTAACTAATGTCATGATTATTGAGTTAACGTGAAGTACCTAACCTATTGGTTTTGATTGTCTTCCCAATGTTAATTTAAGAAGTAGGTATAGTCTGATTTTATCACATGTCTACTGAATTATATACGAAAACCTATAGCAGCTATTGAGAAATAAAAATTTAAAATTAATACCTGCTCGCGTTCCTGAGAAATAGGTTCTTGGCAGACAGACAGAGCGCGGAATGTTCCTATATAGTTGCTGTTTTTCTTTTTAAGATATGGTATAATTTAAAATACCAATACCCACCACTTTTGAAACGTGAGTCTATCGTGTAAACGTGAATCCGAAAGGCTACTTTAGAAACTCGTGCATTTGTAGGTCCAAAATAACCTTAGGAATCATGAAAAACACATAGTTACTATAGTTACTCAAAAATTTAAAACATACTTTGCGCTAAAAAGTAATTAAAACCTTGAATACATTATAAGACGTGTTAGAAAAAACGGAGTTAAATGGATTACTCATAAATGTCTCTTTTGTGGCCGTTGTGAGTACTGATTAGTAGGAACTTAATTGTTTCTAACATCAACTTTTTGTTTATAAAGAGTCATGATATGCCTAATAAAAATGATATTGTTTTTCCTCAGTTTGATAGTCGGTTAAAAAAGTAATTCCCGAAGTAGGTGGTTCTTGATAACGAGAATTGCAAAGCTAATAATTATGTCATTAAGCTGTGTTTTACTCACAATACAAGTGTGTTTATCCTATTAAAGATACGTAGGTAATTGTCGTTGCTTATCAATTTCTTTCCATATGTCGCGATAGAAGGAAATTGTTCCCGTAGGTCTTTATGTAATTTACTTGTCAAATGCAATTTGCTATTATGATTAGATAATCGAGTCAATTACCAATTTCTACAATAAACTTCACATTTAGTCATCATAAAGAAGCTTTTCCGCTTCGCTCACATTTTTTATTAGCGCCTGAGTAAACTTTTTAACCAAGGCGCTTATTTTAAGATGGTCTCCTCATTGCAGCAGAAGGTGCATAAGCGAATTTGTAACATTTGTTCCCTGAATTATCTTTATAGTTGAATATTGAATAGTGTACTAGAAAACTAAAATCTATTCCATTTAACTCCATTTTTTCTCACACGTCTTATAATATAAACAATGTTTCATTACTTTTTAGTGTAAATAGGCTAAGAATTTGTTTAATAAGTATTATTATATTAACGAATATTTTTGTGCCAGTTCTTAGTTAGTGTCTTAAGTTTAAAATTGTTGTGTAATCTAGTGTTATAGTAATTCGTAATATAAACTCTAAATATGTAAGAAAATTGCACGCCAGAAATTAGTACAACACCAAAAACATGTACACAGTTAAAGCAATAAAAAAATTATTCTATTCTAAGCTTCTCTATCCACAAGTGATAGGCTATATTTTATTTCTGTGATAATACCATTCAGTCTGAAATAACGTTCATAGTATGTCTTAGCCGCGTGCGCTGTCTTAATGGCGAGTCATACTGAAATACTAAGTATGTTCTGCAAAAACTTCAATTCAATAGAGAGTCAGGGTCTAATAACACTTCACTGGTATTGCTATTATTACGTACCCAATCCGTACTACAAAATTTAATTGATTTCTCAAATGTTACGTAACATACCTTCTTATAATTTTTCAATGTTGTTTTGCAATATATCATTTCACAATTTTATTACTACCTACTCATAAACTTTTAACTGCCTACTTGGCGTTTTTTTAAAGTTTACAACGATTTCTTCACAATCATTCTGTTAATATGAACGTATTTGGACTCTACCTTTTTGGGATATTCTTAATGTTTATTTATCTCACAAATGCTGTAAGTATCATTAATATTTATAGAAATTAGTTCCGTATACGATTTTGCCAGATCGTAAACATGAGTAGGTCCTAGGTACCCGCTTTAGGTATTTAATTCTAAATAATAATAATGTTAAGTTCTTATTTTGGTTACAATTGAACAACAATCGAAGTTTCTGTCTTAGCTACCTTACCTAGTTACCTAGATACCTCTGGGTAATCGAATTACCTTAATTTAAGCCATCTAAATTAAGGAAAGTTGATGAATGGCGTTTTTGTTTGTAGGAACCTTGCTGGAAATTCCCAGCACGACGGATAAAGGAAAAACTATCACAATTCAGAGATCTTTTTAATAAAACAATCGAAGTTTTTAAGCATCGCTTAGCCTTTAAGTATTTAGAGTTAAATTCCAAGTAACAATAAAAGTAGTTTTTTTAGTCATATACTTAACAGCTATCTACTGTAGTATCACTAGATTATACATTAAACAAATTAGAAACGGGACATTAGGACACCACCCATAATAGTTTATAGGTACTTATATAGTGAAAATCATTTTATCCCCCCCCCCCCCCCCCCCAAAAAGAATACGTGGTGACAACCATAACATCAGCTGTGTTCACTTTAAAGGTCAAGTGGGTTAAAGGATTCCTATGGCAACAAATAAGGTTTAATTTTGTCAATTATCTTAGGGTCCTTTCATATAAAAAATAAAGTGATTTTTATTTAAAGAACTTTTATAGTTATTTTGAATGATGTACTACTTACTTATCCTATGTTTGATGATATAAACAAATATAAACATTTTTGAGCTATTATGTGTTCCCATAGCATCTAGATTAAATAAAACGCTTAATTTGTTTTTGTTAGGGGCACCTACAAAGTATTAGTCTCTAATTATGTAAAACTTGACCAGGAAAATAAAACCCTCGTCATATTGCGAAAAGAAATGGATTTTTCTTTTCTATGGGTAGAAACTAGGTAGAAACACTTACTCTGCCCTGGTGTCCCTAGAAGGAAGTTTTTATTTCCCTGGTCAGGCTTTACCTTTTTTCCTTTCTGAACTACGTCATACTAAATGCACCTCGGTATGCATAGGTAGGTACAAGTGAGAAGCCGACCTATCATTTTAGAACAACAAAACATTGTTATTGTTAGCCTTCTGTTTAACGAAAAATTCTATTTCATTCCGTAAATACTTTGTTTTATTATTTTTCAGTGTACAATATGTAATGCGCGTAATAAGCGCGAAGAGGTTGCGGAAAAATATTTCAAATATCCCGTAGCTAACAGGAAATTTATGTTTAGAATGATTAATAGTACATCACCTTACTAGTTTGCTTATCAGATTAGAATTATTATAAATCTTAAATAACTATAGCCACGCACCTAAGTCATTGACTTAATAATACCTAAGGGCTTCGTTAATTTGCCATCTAACAGGATTTTCAAAATAAAATTATGGATAAGAAGAATTTATGGTCCAAATTGAATGAAAATAAAGTACTAGCTCCACAAGTTATGTATATATTGGAACAGCTGAAAGAGAGCCCTCTATTAAAGGATCAGAATGTGCAACAGTCACTTTTGCATCGTTTGAAAGAAATTTTTCATACTACGTCCGAAAAACAATTTACGCGTACTTGCAACCGTTGCAGAATTAAAAAGAATTGATAATTGAAACTGTTTTTTTTAACTACCTAACTACCTTAGTAGTGTGACATAGAATTTTTTCAGTTTATATTTTTCACAGCAGATTAGCGCAGTGGGCACTGCCCCTGCTTTCTGATTCCAAGACTGTGGGTTTCAAAATCATGCATGTATAAACGGGCATGTCATATAAAGGAGAATGGCACGACCCGTAGGACAAAAACCCTGACACGAAATACACTGTTGGTTACACTGTTGATTGTTTAGTGGATAACATGCACGAAGTGCCCTTATAAAGAATATATAGATGGTTTTCCTTATCGTATCAGGCATGTGTTTAAAATTTTCTTTCTCCTTTGATAAAGGAGATGTCATGGTGTGCCTTAATAACATTACAAAAGATATGGTGACCAGTAAGAGTAAAAATAATCAAAATAAAACACGCCTAAACCTAAGCTTGAAAAACTAATAATCAAGTAGAAACAAAGTAAACATGAAAAAGACATATTGAGTCACAAGTGAGTTATGGGTGAGCTGATTGCACAATAATAAGTAAAAGGGTACCAAAAATCTCAATCATAGATAGTATGGAACGCCTCAGAGCGAGGTAACGCCGCATACGTCATGTTTTTTCGTGCGTGCAGCCGGCTCCATCGAATTATAAGACGTTGTCACGTCAAAAGTTTTCATCCAACCAAAGCTTAAAACCAATTAGATAAATAGATAAAAAACATTGGGGGCTGCTGTGTGCTTTACTCTTTTGAGACAGGCATGCTATAAGTATTCATTGTTCGCAGATTTGATACGTCTTGATTTTTTTTACTATTCACTAGTAATGGAAGGGACTCGATCCTTTATGGACTTTGAAAAGACTAGACTCATTATTATCGCCTTACGAATAGATCAGTATTTTAATCCAGAATTCATGTGCCATAATAATAAACAAAGACTAATTTAACTCAACGACGTTACCCTGAGCCTTAAAAACTAAGTTTTTACTTACAAACCTTATAGAACTTAAAAAAAACTCGTACCTTTTTATCTTGAGAGTATTGAGGCATGTCCATATAACAATATGTTTATTTTGCGATTGTCCTGTCCACTAGCGCGCCCATTTTGATCAATTTTCCGCATCTGTTGGGGGTAGTCTGACTTTTAACGCGATGCTGGCAGTGGCACGTGACATTAAAATTTGAGTAGATATGTAAATGTTTGTTTGGGAGCATTTCAACCCCCATTTTACGCGTAGAAGTGAATATTCGAATAAAAAGGAGCCTTTGTTAGGCAGTTTCTATATATTACAGACAGACACGTCAATTTTACTTAGATCTATCGAGTATACATAAAGGAATGATTTGTAACTTTAAAAATCTTAGATGAAAGTGGAAAAACCTTCCTTTATCTGAGGGTAAAACCTATTTGAAAGTAAAATGCAAAGCATCGATATTGATATTGACATTGACAGTTGGTTACTGTGTACATTTCAGAAAAAATTAAAATTATATAAGAAAAGAAAAATCTTTAAAAAAATGTATTCAAACGAATTTCGACCTTATTACATTCTAATCCGAAAAGAAGAAGAAAAAGGTGATAAGTTTGCAAGAATTAATATGGAAGTAAAACATCAGGCAGCACCGGAACCTATCAATCCTTTTACAAAGAAAACTGTGCACACTCAGACGTATCCAACGAAACTTATACCAGCTGCACCACGGCGGGATTGTTGTTACTACTGTAAATAAACAGCTCATAAACTATGCAAAGTCTCTTAGAAAACTCTTAATTACGAAGAAGAAAAGACCTCTAGTCGATTTACTTGGAACAGTTTGGGCGAGAAGTTTTGGAAACGTCTTAGGATCAACAATAGAATTAATTTACTGTCACAAAATGTCCTCTAATTTTTACATCTTCGTATTACAGACTTACCGATATTTAACAGAGTTTTTAAATGTGGAACTTACAGGTTTGGACCAGCTCAAAATTGTAGGGATTGTTAATAAAAATTAATATTAATCGTCGACTAAACAATAAATAAATTACATGTTCCATCAAGGATATGAGTGAGGTTCATAAGCAGTTCGAAATGGCGGAATTTAGCTTTAAAATGATGTGTTCCTTTACCGCAAAGCTTAACTATGTTAAGAAATCTTAAACGAAAAGAATTGGTTTCATAGGAATTATAACAACTTAGCTAAGCACCTCTCGCCTTACATGCTTCTGATAATAATTTTATTTTATTATTAACCTGCGAATGCGATCTATTCAACGTCCAGAGCTAAGTAATAAAAAAATATATCTGCCCTGAATGTTTTTCGCAAACCAAAAACCTTGGTTTGCTAGTCTATTTTCTACCAATGAATGAGCCATGATGAAATTATTTGTCTTTTTGAACAAGATTGATGTAGGCAAGAAATATTATCCTGCAGAAGTTTAAACCTTTATCGATATTTTTGTTTTTGCCGACTCAAATGCAACGTTTAAATGTAACAATCAATAATAAAAAAAACATACATTTAATATTTTATTTTCCCCTCCAAAGAATAATCAAACTAGTACCTAATACCCAATAAGTTATTTGAATTACGAGAGGAGGAAGGAAAGGAGAAAAATAAAGCATGAAACATGTTTGCAAAGTTACAGCAATTAAATTAATAATTGTTAATCTATGTGAAAATTACGTAATACTTTATTGCGAATCTGAAATACGTAGGCAGGTAGATGTACTGTGATTGCTGACGTAGGGATGTGTACACGAGCCTGTTGTTAGATAAGGTTCCTAAGCCTTCATTAAAAATGCATTAGCGAGTACTTCTATAAAAGAGTTCAAATACTACTGAAATGGAGTGTGAGGATATGCAAAACTGGAATCTTCTGACGAGGAGGAAAGAGATAAAGGTGAGTTATTGCTATTTGTCTACATATTTTATATTGTTATTCCAAATGTTAGATGGATTTAAAAAAGATAAATATGAGTTTTAAATAATTATGAGTTAGATAGAGATATCTACTTTATTGTTAGGCTCCTAAAATGAAAATATTCCAAAGATTTATTAGACAAAATCGATTGGAAATCTTCCATAGAGCATTAAATACGCATTAAGGAAAATGGACATACGTAGATAAGGAAGACTATCGCAATATAGCAATATGTAGGTACGTACTTATTATATAAGCTGTTATAGATTGCAGCGTATTGCAGAATTGCATTGCAGTACTTTAATCTTATTCTTACTGCTTTGTAATGATTTTAATTAGCGAAAAATTTTACGATGAGTACCAAAATCCGGACATACGTAGGCCTATGGTCATAGCAAAGGCTGACTGTTGTATGATATTTTTCTACCACGTAGTCTCCAAATTTCTTGCCGAGCTGAAATAAACTACCGCGTAGTTCCGCCCTGAGGCCCCAACGTCCATCGGTTCTCCGAGCTATGTGCCCTGCCTTTTGCCACTTCAGCTTCGCGACACGTTGAGCTATGTTTGTACCTCTAGTTCTTTCTATTATGAGGATTTCCTCATATCTGATTAGTTCAGAAACTTCTAACATAGCTCTTCCCATCGCCGGCTATGTGACTTTGAGCCTTTTTATATTACACATAAATTATTTGGATGCTATTTCCAAACGTGCGTCAATCAGTGCTGGGTGAGATTTTTTTTTTAACATATTTAACACATAAAACTGTAAACCAATAAGTAAAACACTCACCACATGCTACTAATATTATAAACGTCAATGTAAGTTTGTTTGTTACACTTACACACAAAAACTACTTAACCGATCCTCATGAAACTTTGTACACATATTCTTGGAAGTGTTAGAAGTAATATAGGATATTTTTTATCCCGACATTAAGCTCGGTTCCTTTGTGGGATGAGTGTTTGACAATTTTTCACCATAACTCCGACAAATTATAACCGATTTCAATAATTATTTTTGTACTATAGAGATTAGAATATGTGTTTAATTTTGCCCAAACTGTGGTTGGAGATAGAGGACAGAACTCCTCAGCGGACAGCATCAAACCCCTCATTTAAGGCTTAGCAATACTGAATACTTTAATTTTTTTTAGATCTACAACTAAATTTAATGCCACATCAAAAACAAAATCAAACGCAGACGAAATCGCGGGTAACAGCTAGTGCGTGTATAAATGCAGCCATGACATGTGACGAGCTTACGTACCTACTAGGATATTTTCTAATACGCCACGCCAAAGTTCTGAGGCAGCATCGCGTCGTTGGATTCGCTCGGTACGGTCGGTCGAAGACCATATAACTGATGCATATTCGATTACGCTTCTCACAAAGCAGTTGTATACAGATATTCGGTTACCGATGCGGTGTCACCATTGCAACACCTTCATACCCCAACGTCCATCAATAGATGTCAGGGTTGGTAAATGCTAGCCGTACTGGCCGGCTTCGGCCGTGGCTATTACCTATTACCACCTTAAGAAGACAGAATAAAATTATACTCCAAATAGATTATTCTAAATATTATTTCATGGTCATAAAATATCAAACTATATTTAGAGTAATTAGGTTAGTGGGGCTAAATATACGGATCACCTTGCTGGTGAGGAAACTTAGAATAGTAATGCATACGCTAACTTGTAATGTGATAAAAAGAAACTCCATATAGACACATGAATTTTATTTTATTGCAGTGATATTCAAAACAATGTCAGTTCATCATAATTTTAAATTACGCAAGACAGTTGCGGATGTGAATCCGGATATCCCCTCACTTATATTGTTATGCTTGAGTTCTGATTGAACAGCTCACTGCATGTTTAATTCAAGAAAGTAACTTTTATCTGAAACTCGTTGTTACCTTTGTAGTATGACACTAACTGTTGGAAAATGACTTTCATTATTACAACGAAGCAGTTATAACTCTTACTTATCTCGGTGGTCTTGTGGTATGCATGTTCAACTATGGATCATGGGACTCTAGTTTCGATTCCCGGGTCGGTCCAAGAACTTGTTAGGAATTGGGTTAGAAAATGAACCCTAATAAGTTTATTTTTTTAATAGTCATCATCATCACCATATCGAACCATTACCGGTCCACTACAGGGCACGGGCCTCCTCCCACAATGAGAAGAAGTTAAGGCCTTAGTCTAGCATGTTGGCCCATTGCGGATTGGTGGACTCCACATACCTTTGAGATCATTATGTAGAACTCTCAGGCATGCAGGTTCCCTCGCGATGTTTTCCTTCACCGTCGAAGCAAGTGATACTTTTTAATTACTTAAAACGCACATAACTTAGTAAAGTTAGAGATGCGTGCTGGGATTCAAACTCGGCCCCCCCGAATATGAAGTCGAGCTCTTACCCACTGCGGTTAGCGTTACCCTTTTTAATAGTAAAAGCCCGGAATAAGAAATGTGTGTTGTTCACCGTCTTGCTCTCGGACCTCGGAACCGGTGCTGTTAAAGCTCACCAACCAGTATTGAAGCAGCGTCGTGCGGTCATGCTCTAAAGACTTGTCTCCTAGGAAGTCCTATGAGAGAGGAGGCTGGGGCTCAGAAGTGGAACGTTGACAGGCTGATTATAATAACCATTAGCATCATTATTATAAGCATAGGATTCCAATAAAATCCGATTTAAAGCGACGTGCTTTTATTCATCAGCTACTTGGTTAATATAAAATAATATATATAAAAAAAAATTGGACAAAGACTTTGACTTTGAACTAAAAAGCAATAAATAAATATTTTCTACAACATTTTTACGTCGGTGCCAGGTAAAATGTAGAAAGTTACTATGTTTTATAGATCATATACATCGTATTCCTTTTTATATAGTAGCAAGGAAAATACCAGTTATTTTCTACATTTTATTTGGCACCGACTTAAAAATGCTGTAGAAAATATTTCTTGCTTTTTAGTTGTATAATAACGTCGGGTCTTTTTGTCAAAAAAAATATTTCTCTCTTTTTAGTGGAAAGATGTGAAGACATCAAAGTTATAATAGCCAAATGTCAACTGATCATAACCTTCTACAAAATATTTTTTTTCCCGAAGTCGAGCGTTAATTCTTGAGGAGTTCTCCCATCAGCTCCTTTATTGTGTCGAGCATAAATTGCTTACCTACTGTATACCATAGTCGAAGCGCAACCAGTTTAATACTTATTATTGTGTAGTTCCGGTGGCCATCAGTGGCTTCATCATTAGGTTCACTACTTAAATCGCTATAGGTGTCTCTAAAATATCGGATGAGTTCCCTCAATTTCTCCAAGACAAGGGGTTTTGTAGAATCATCCAACTGATCCTGACCCGGTAAAAATGGGACCACATGGGAAGTATACACGGTTTATAAATGACGAGTTCTGAGCTTACAAACATACAAAATCTCCTCCTTTTTTGTAACTTAAAAATAATTTAGATTTAAAGAAGTAAATAGCAAAGTAAATAGCAGCAGGACGGACGAAAAAAGAAGAGAGTACCTAATGTTAGTAATCGTTTCAGCCTGCTTACATTTTCGCAATAACAAGCAACAATTGAAAAAGCGTGCAGCACCCAGTTCAAAATTCTCTACATTTAGAAAGGGGGTGCCAAGCAAGACATGATTATATACACGATAACGTTAAAAATAAGTTTGATTTAAATTAATATTTGTAGTCGTTTAAAACGGATATTTATGTATTAGCGTTACTCGTTCTTGACTCGGATCGTAAAACAAAAATCGAGGTGCTTGTTAATAGCCGATTCCAACTGAGACCAAGAGAGCACGATTGACAATCGCGATAATAATTATAAAGGTAACCTGTCAGTACTTAGTTGTGTCCGTGGTCGCTATTTGTGCGCTCGCCTCGATGTAAGCGCAACGTATTTACGAGTACGTCAATATTATTATGTTTCGCGCATATTAAAAAAAAACAGTAAAATAATAAAAGTGGAAGTTAAATAAACCGAAATAAACTTACACGATGGCTGCTAAGGAACCTGGGGTCAGTATCAAATCATATTAAATTGCAGCCAGAATTAAAGTATTAAAGTTGCGATTTGCTATCCAATTCTAGGTTAGCAGGTAGGTATATTTATGAACTTTCTAATGTTTGTGTTTGTTTACTATTTTATCTTGAATTTAAAAATGGCAACCAATCGTATATAAAATTATAGCATTGCTAATTCGACAATTTATTTTTAAAATCTACTATTTGTGATAAAAGTCTCAGTACTTTTACACTTACTCTTGAGGGTAGGGTTTTTTAAATGAAGGAATTATCTGATTCAAATTGTGCTTTGCGTTTTGTACTATAAAATAGTTGCGAATAATTTGATGGTGTACATACAATACAAAAAGTCATTTTTAATAGATCTGGTTTCCTGGTTGAGTTATTGAGAAGGCGATTTTTTATTGTATTTTTCCTGAAATATTTAGTGCAGTACATTTTTTATTTACTGTTTCGAACCTTCGTGAAACATTAATTAACCTGATTATACCTTGTTATTCCAGTTTTTGTAAATACTTTTTGTAATTAACAGGATAAAAAGTTGGCTGCGTCCCAAGCTTGGGCGAAGGCATTCTTTATACCTACCTAATTAAGATTGAGTCGGTCATAGCCAGTGGATATAACTTCGCCTTGACTTTCGGGGGGCCGAGTTCGAATGCCAGCACAAACCGCCTTACTTTTCATGTTCTGTGCGTTTTAAATAATTAAAAAATATCACTTGCTTCGACGGTGAAGGAAAATATCGTGGTGAAACCTGGATGCCAGTGAGTTCTACATAATGTTCTCAAAGATATGTGGAGTCCACCAATCTGCACTGGGCCTGCGTGGTGGACTACGGCCTTAACCCCTTCTCATTGTGGGAGGAGACCCGTGCCATGTAGTGGGCCGGTAATGGGTTGATATGATGATGATTAAGATTAGGAGGGCCAGATTTTTATTCTGTATACGTGTGCTGTTAAGGCATGTGTGGCTCTGTATAATGCCCTAAGCTATATGGTGCTGATTTTGGATTAAACCTTAAAGTTCATAACATTCTTCCCTGTAGAAGTCAAATTCTCCGTGGTGGCTAAGCAAGTGAAAGAAAGAGTATTTCGTTAAAATAGTTTCTCAGTGCTTTATTTTAAATGTCGTTAATTATTATTCCTCGCGTAATTCTATGGGTATTCATAAAATAATATATTTTATTTAAATAAATAACTTCCATGTAAGTATGCGTAAGTAACTGATTATGAGATGTAAAGTACTTATCTATACTTAGTATAATAATTTAAAATAAAATATTACGACCCCGTAAATGCCGCACCGATTCACTTACGTGCGTACCGTGTTATGTAGTGTAGTGTACCGGTATCTTAGTAGTGTTAAAAAGACGCAGATTTTAATGTTTAAACATCGACCAAGAATTTACGTTGGATAAAGATAATCACACAGCGAGCGATAGAGAGAGCTGTGCTTGGAGTATATCTACTTCAAATCAAATCAGAAATGAGGAAGTCCGTAGAAGAACTAGAGTTACTAAACGAATCGCGAAGCTGCAGGTGCAATGGGTGGAGCACTAGCTGTCATAACTGATGGGCATTGGGGTCCCAAGGTGCTGGAATGGCGACCCCAAAAAACGAAACTAGAACGAGGTCGACGAGTTAAACGAGCAGGTGGAAACCGATTGAAACTAGCGGCCCAAAACCTTGGACTTTTAAATACATGGATCCAGCCGTGGACGTCAATCGATTGATATGATGATGACACCTATGTAGGTAAATTTGTTCCATCGATTCTGTATATCATGCATACGCATTCTAGAGTTATCCCATTGCCCATTAAATACACTACTTAGCGTGTGCCGTGTGCCAATCGTATTAATAAAAAGTGTTATAAAAAATAAAAATGCTTACCTAATTGTGAATATGACCCGACGGCTCGTAAAATATTAAGGTATTACCAAAAATATTTTACGAGCAGTCAGGGCATATACACAACTGTAACGGTATATTACGAGACGGCAGAATCAAGTTCGTTTTTTATGTTATTGCGGAAAAACAGGTAGTCTTTAAGAAATAAACTGTTTTTTTTTTCGTATCCGCGCCATGAATCTGCACGATATATATGTAGTACAGTGTAGAGTATACCTGCTATGCAAAAATATTAAGGACCACAAGCGTCAAATGTGAAGGACGTCAAATCAGAGTCATCACCATAATGTTGTACAATGATTGATGAGAAGATTTTGAGGATATTGATGCAAGACGATGCAGATTTCATTAATAGCAACAGTCCACTGCTGGACCTCACCCAACGGAAGGGCTTTCCCATCATCACCACGCAAGATAATGGTAATAACACAGAAGACTCTGTTGCCCGCTCTCTGTTTTATTACCTTAGTGGCCTCGTACTATGTACACTCCCAGGAAGAGGGGGATGGTGACAACTGTATACTGACCTGCCGTCACTACACAACACGGCACTGAGAAAGTATTATATACATTGAGCTAGACAATTTCTTAGACGGAGGTGAAGGCCATTTCCCAGCTGCAGTGCAGTGATCACTTTTGAGTACCCGTAGAATGGTAATGAGTTGGAGTTTGTTAACCTTTGAGCAGCCCAGCGGGTTGATGGTTGTTATCCTCTCTCCCAATAAAGACCAGCGCCCAGCAGTGGGATAAATAATGATGATAAAGAACACCATAACAAAAAGTCATAAAAGACTTAAGTTTAACGTTTGGACAATATCTATATGTTAGATAACAGTTATAAGACAGTCAGTTTATTGCTTTCAGATTTTGTGATAAGAAGAGCTTATCTTAATCTAACTCTTGTATCCGTTTCGTAACAAAAGTCTTGTAACTTTATCACTTTTTTGATAACAACAATCAAAAGTCATGAAGTGTTTCTATCATGTGTCAAGCACTCAATGTTGTCAGTCAAAAAAAGGATTATGGTCGAAAAGATACTATATGAATTCAATAGGGTATCTTTCTATTTTCATCCAATTCAATTTAAATAATATTTAGCCTTTGTTACTTCCGGATAAAATACTTGGTAAAATAGGTTCAATAATTTCAGAGTTTGTCGTTTACTAACAAACAAATCACTCTTTACAATATTAGTATACAAAAAACTGTTTATGTTGGTACATAGATTTATGGATAGGTTTTATAGGTAGGTAGCACTGGGTAGATTCTAAGGCGTGGGTCGAATTTCTATGCTTCAGCAGAATTTTATTTTGGGACCGGCGGTATAGGTCGTTGCCTTCACATAATCATGTAGGTAGGTATGATAGGTACCCATAATATAATATTAGTACAATGATAACCTATCGATTGTTATTAATTGCAAGTGTTCTCTCAACAACAACCCTGTTTCTGTAATTGAACTAAATACCTCCAATCCGAGGCCATAAGTACAATGGCAGCCCTTCAAAGATAGTGTCGGTTTGTTAGTTTTATCTGAAGAGGGTTAACATAAGAAAAGAAAATACATATCTGCCTATTTGTATAGTTTTCGTGATTATAGATAGGTATCTATCGAGTAGGAGTGCTAAGCGTTCGACAGGTTTTACTTTTTTTTTAAAGTCGCGTGATTTATGTGGAAAAATTGTAGGCGTCCGGGCTCTGGCTTTTACTGTATTTTATTTGGCAAAACAGGATCTCATAATATCGCTCGGTTTCTGTATAAACTGAAAGTTATATCGCTTTTTGAATGCTACCTGCTAAATTTTATAGCAATCTGCTATAAGTTGAAGATATGTCAAAGACTTCCGCAAAGTGCTTATTTAGTTAATATAAGGCCTCGATAATTATTATTAGCTATCCTTCCTGTTGATTGGTTGCATTATGACCCCTCGACCCATCCTTGTTTAGACGATGCTAAGACAAATTGGTAAGTATTTTGAAAATCTATTGCCGGCCGTCGTCGTGTTAAGCCTGTATTTACGCGTTGACTATAACCGTTCACACCGATTTTACCTTTAAAAATTTGAAAATATCGACGTTTCGTACCTATTCCCTGTTTTCTCATCCAAAACTGGGCCAATTAAATTTATTTGTGCTTGAAAATTTTATGAGAGCTTTTTGACCTTCTTTCTTCGTGTTATTTTTTTCGATGATGTTGATGACGATGATGATGGGATACGAATAGAGCCTACTTGACTATAACTAGTACTAGTTTATCACCGCTATACACACAGTACGTGTACAGTATGGCATATGAATAGAGCCTTTAAATACATCGTACGTGCAGGTTAGATTACTTAGGCTATAACTTTTAAGCAATGAAAAATGTAGCTGTAGGTATAACAATTATCTCAAGAATGGAGAATCATGTTCGTAAATAGATAGGTATATACCTACTTGAATTGGTAGTTATTTATCTTCTTTATGGATACTGTATCATGAATGGTACCTACAATATGTAAAGGTCCCTATACACCGACACGATTTCAACGGCAAGTGCACTCGCGTAAGTGTAGCAAGCATCACCGGGCTACCGTATACCGTCGGGTCCGCAGGGTGATACGTATCTCGCGACAGCAATGCGACAAGCGTAAATCTTGCAATCACTACTGTCAAACGTCACTTTTGTTCATTTATTGTATCTATCGGTGAAAAGTACATTAATGTATGCCTAGGTATCTTCTTTGATTAGACGTTACTTACTTAGGCATTGGCGTATTCGTCATTAGTGAAAACGGGCATAAAGTCACAAATTCTGGGTTTAATACAGTATATTAAACCCAGAATTTGTGACTTTATCTTCTTCACGATTTTCACTACTCAACTCTTATAACCTGACTTGTCTATGGTTCTTGTCACAAGGTGGAGGTATTTTTTTGTTTGTATTATCATATTTATAACTTTTCCGATGGATTTTAGGTTATTAAAAGAAAGTGTCAGTTTACGAGTCCTCTAAACTTTCCGCCGAATTGGTGTTGTATTTTTAGATGGCGCCTAACATCGTTAGTCATCACATAAGATTTCGTGAAACGTTTTTTTTTTTCTCTGTGAATCGCCTAAATCACTAGGCATCCGATTAAGGCGGTCCCTAGGTTATAAGAAAACGGGCATAATTAGTATAATTTCATAAGTACAATTTTGTTTTTACGTTACAGTGTCGATAATCGAAAACGATCGCGAGCGTACTAGGTACCTAACTACTAATCTCGCATTAAATGTAGGTAAACATGGTCAATTTAAAGCCAAGGATATAAACCTATTAACGAAATAGCCTATACTTGCAACTTTGCATGGCATGTTGCCCTGAATAGTAAATAAAACGTAGGTAGGTATATAATACCTGTCAAATGCAATCATTACCTTCACTGAGTCTCATTTCGTCCAACAGTTTGCCTTGACATACCTAAGTACTCGGTCGAGACAATGAAAAACGGCTTGATAAGTCGCTGTATAGTAGGTTTCACTACAAAAGAGCGACGATATAAATATACCTTCGTAGAGGGGAATTAATAATAGTAAATGAGTCCGATTATATTTATTGATGAATTATTATTGAGTGTGATAAACAGTAAGTATACATAATTATTATCGTAATGATGGCAAGTCTTGATGTAAACATTTTATCCACTTATCGGGTAAAAGGTAAAAACTATAAATTAAATAATTAGAGAAAGTATACAAAAAATATCCTTAAAAATTAAACAAAAAAAACAAAAAACTATTTTTATTAATTAGAAATAATAAAAATACAGCATTTTACCCGAGACAGATACTCGTATTACGGTTTTCTGGTGATATTTTAGCAATTAAAACGCACATAGGTAACTAAGTGTGGTTTTACAGTGACGCTTTCGCCAGCGCAGTTGGTAAGCGTCGCGGGCCACGAGCTTTGCGTCTCATGGATCATTACATAGTCACGCGGATGGCCCGCGTTGACGGCAATTCAGCCGCGCTTTTCAACCGCGTGCGGGCGAGGAGTCATTGTGTTCAGTGTGCGTTGCACAGTCTCGCCGGTCGGACGCGCGCATGCGTACCGTCGTCGCCAAAATGAATGCGAATTATATCGATACGGGTCGATTGATTGAAGAAGTTCGCTTTCGACCGTTGCTGTGGGATCCATCGAACGAATTATACAAAAACAAAGACGCAAAAAATAAGGCTTGGGAAGAAGTTGGAGAAGCAATCTTTGGAGAAAATTACATAAAGAAAGACAAAGGTATGTTTATAAAATTTGTATTTTTATCAATTACATTTATAATATAAAATTTATATTATGTTGGTATAAAAGTCGTCGTTAAACATATGTAGGGTAAGATTTCAATCGATATGTAGGGTAAGATAAGGTAAATTGATCAATTTTACTTGTTGGAGCACTATCTTTATGGATTTAAAAATAAGATTGTGGATTTTTGATGATTTGAACACTCTTCAACGGTTTACTTGCAGAAAAAACACATTAGATTAGTCATAAATGACTATGAATCATCACTATAGTCTATACTTGAAAGGACGACAATGAATTCAATTCCACTAATAAGTTCTTTCAAATAGGTACTAGGTAGGTACCTCTAGAATATTTGTCTGTCTTGCCACGAAACACTGCCAGCAGGCGATATAAAGTAATCGGCAAACACTTCGCGTAGTGTGTTTCCTGTTCTAGAAACTGGCTGAAGATTCATGTCAATCAAACCACTAATGCTTAATAAGTCATTTCCATTGTAGCCGTCTCGCACTCTGATAAAATTGTGTAATACGCAACAAGCTTTAACTATAGTTTTTGCGTTGGAGAAGCTCACGTTCATTGGAGTGTGAAACACTCTAAACTTGTTTGATAATATTCCAAATGTACATTCTATGTACCTTCTGGCACGGCTTAGACGGTAATTGAATATCTTCTGTTTGTGGCTCATATCATTTCGAAGATAAGGTTTCATCACATAGTTCGATATGCCAAATGCACCATCACCAATTATTATATGAGGTGCCACAATATTAGATCCTTGCAGGTACTTTGGAGCCGGTAACCTTAAATTATTTCTTTCTAACTGTTGAAATAGTACACTGTTTTGGAATATGGTGGAATCAGAGTTTTTCCCACAAGAACCAATGTTGACATAAGTAAAGCAATAGTTGGCATCGCACATTGCCAGAAGGACAATAGAATAAAAATGTTTGTAATTGTAAAACATTGACCCTCCACCTGCGGGATTAACTATGCGTATATGTTTACCATCTATTGCCCCACAACAGTTAGGAAAGTTTGCATACATCTCAAACTCTGCACTAATACGTTGCCACATTTGCGTTGTCGGTTGAGGAATGCATTCTTCGCGTAGTTTTTCCCATATCTCACAGCAAACTTCCTTGACGATTTTGCTTATAGTAGTAACGCCCATTCTGTATGTGACATGTAGATCGGAGTAAGTGTTCCCAGTAGCTAAGAATCTGAAAAAAATATATATAATTATTAGAACTAGTAGAAAGTTCCAAGTAGGAAAGGATTCATAAAAAGTACAAGTGAGAAGGCGTGATACACAAAATATTATTTTTGCCAATTTTTTTTTGTTTCAGATAAGCTTTTACGTCAAAGATGGAAATCTGCAAGAGATGGATATTTCAAAACCAAAGCTAATATGAAAAAAGCACCATCTGGTAGCGGGGCAAAAACCGTTACAAAATACATTTATTTCAAAGAATTAAACTTTCTTGATCGTATCACTGAAAACGAAGTTTCAGAATCTATGTACAACATTAATGAACAATCAAGTTCATCTGAAACAATAGCTCACGTAGTAAATAACGACGAAATTTCTGGCTCTTCTCAAAACAGTTCTACTCCGGTGGCTGACCAAGATAAACCAACATGGACTCGGAAGAGGAAACATGAACGGGTACAAGAGAACTCCGCGTTTGAGAAAAAGTTGGTAGATTTGTTAGACAAAAATATGCCAGACATAAGCTCTGACGATTTGTCATTTTTTAATTCTCTAGGTCCAATACTAAAATCTTTTAACAGTTATAAAAAACTATTATTTCGTTCCAAAGTATTGCAAATCGCCATGGATCTCTCCGCGCCAACTTCAAGTGGCACTACGTCGACGTCCAACATCTTGTCACCAGAACATAACTCAAATTCTACTACAACATCAACAACCAATCATTCTAATGATACTACTACGCAACGAGGTTATCAATCAGCAAGTCAATATTACACCGTCATGTCACCAGAAAATGATTCTAATTCTTCTGTAATGTGTGCAACCAATTCATCATATTTTTCAAACCAAACGCTACCAGTCAACGAATCAATGTCTAGTACCACCACTCAGCAAGGCTATCAAACAGCAAATCAATATGATCCTCATTCAACAGTCAATAATTCTGTTCAGCAAAGCTGTGAAGAAATACAGCACTTTCCAAATATTGCATCAGAAAACGACAATTTCTATTAATTACATTTCAACGAGTTTTGTTTTTTTGATTGTTTAAATTTTCTAAATAAAGTAATTACTAAAAATTAAATAGTATTTTTCATGCCACTTACCTTAAGGTAATCGCCAACTTTTCAACTGGTTCTATAGGTGCTCGACGTAAACTTGATCTTTTTAAATTATGTTCTATCTTGCAGAGTAATTCATTAAATGTTGTTATAGACAGACGAAAATGTTTAAAGAACTTGTCACTATGTTCTCTTAAATCCGCAAACGATGTAGAGAACGCGCCTCTCAGCAATCTAGTGGCATTGTAAGGATGTACTTGTATACGTCGTCGTCGTTGCCTTTTTTTCCATAAGTAATATAGTATAATAAATACGAGAAGTCTCATCACGACTGTATGAGCCGGCAAACCGATCACGACTGTACGAGGCGGCTAACCGCGCGACTAGCTTTAAACTAGTTTTATAGTTTCGAGCGGGTCATCCGCGCGCTTACCACCCGCGCGGACAGTAAGCGTCACTGTAAAACCACACTAAGAAAAGTTAGGTGCGTGCTGAAATTCGAACTAAGCACCCCGAAAGTAAAGTCCAAGTGTTACCCACTGAGCTATCACCGCTTTGGTATTATTAGTCTTCTTTATTGTTAATAATCACAAAAAACTAAATAAATACAGAAAAAACAACTGGCAAATCATTATCATCAAAAGTTAAAAGTCAGCGCTCTTTTGCTGTTATTGATTTATAACAACCTACGTAATCGGTCGTTTTCCTTCTTATGAGATGTCGCGCGGTCGAAATTTTATATAGCACCAAAGTATTTTATCTACTATAATGTTTTCACATCGAAGTGAATTTTTTAACGACATCTATGTATAATTACCGGCTTGATTTCTATGGTGGTATCAGATAGAGAATGTCCACAAAAGTTTTGATTTCGATATTGTTTGGCATAGGCAGCAGTGGCGTGCATAGGGGGTTTTTACGAGGGTAGGCCGAAATCCGCCGGATCGGTAAAGCCGGAAATCTCATAAAATTGAAAAATTCTCCTTCTATAAAAGTTGTATGAAATTTTAAGGGTAGGCAGTGCATTTGTGCTTATACGAAGGCCACACCACTTGTAGGTAGGTAGGTACAAGTTTTGTACGACTAATTTTGAATATTATAATAGGTATGATAAAGATCTTAAATGTTAGTTGTTTTTGTTGTTAAGATAAGTTAAATGTTAGTTATGTTTATGTGTTGCGTAACAACAAAATACTATTTTTTAAGTGGTTTGGAAAATACTAATATACGTATATATATGAGATACGTACTAATCACTCTCTTTACATACGTAGTATTCTACATATTTAATGTTAGTTTTTTATTGTTTTTATTTAGTTTAGTTTTTAATTATTCTATTTATGTTATAGTGTAGTGTGTCGTGATGGGTCATAGATACTAAATAAATAAATAAATTAATTAATTTGGTATGTTATATTGTCGGTAAACCGAAACCGAAAACCGGTGAAATATCTTTTTTTGAGGCCTATCTAGAGTAGGCACCTAGTCTCCCTCATTAAACTTTTTTCTAATATTTACTTGGTATCCATAAATACCTAAGCAAGATTTCAATCAATACGCAATAACTATTTAAACCCAAAACACCAAATCTGGCAATAATAGATATGATATCTATAATGTAGCAATATATTATTTTTCTGTTTGACCTAGATAATGGTAGATTGTTGAACATGGGGGTAATGCAAAGTCTTAATCGCAATCGTAACGAGGCATTTATGACAAAGACAGCTAAACCCATGCTTTAAATAGTCTTCTTTTCAAATCATGCCAGACAATAAAATCAAGGCTAGCATAATAAAATATATCGTCAACAATCGACTTATTTATTAAATAATGAATTTTAAATTAATCAATACCTACTCTTTAGTTCACGTTTCACTGGTTCTGACCAGTGAGAGGGACGCAATCTTTCGCCGAAGCGATATAAAAGCAATATTAGAATGAATAGAATTTTCCATGGATATTTCACAAATCGCATAACAGCCCATAGAAATATTGAATTTCAGTATAAATTTATAACTCCTTACCCCGTAAACCCTTTTGAATGTAATAACGTCGTATCCATTAAATAAGAGGTCTTGTAATAAGGCATTATCGAGCGATCGATCAAACCTCCCACCAGACCACACCAGAGAAAATTCAGATATTAAAATCCCAATTAATACAATTACCTACCGGGCATCGAACACGTGTTCATAAGCTCAGAAAACAACAAAATACTATTTTTTAAATGGTTTGGAAAATACTAATATACGTATATTATATGAGATACGTACTAATCACTCTCTTTACACTACGTATGTAACTCTTTAAAATCTACGTTGTATTCTCTAAACCAAGTATTAAATTTGTATTTTGTTGTTTTTTGAGCTTATGACACTTGCTCAATGTCCGGTTAACTTGTTATACGACACGACCTACAAGATTTTTTGTGCAAGATAAACAAAGATCTTGCAAAGTAGTGATGAAACTAATACAGACCTACATTTATTCAAGGATAAGATAAAAACAGATAAAGATAATAAAAGAGAAAATAAAACATATAATGTTATAGAGAAGACGTAAAACAAAGACAACTCCTTAGCTCATAATTTTAATATGCTAAAGAAATAAATCTCCACTGACAATGAACAATCACATTCCTTATAAATTATGCATACCGAAAGTTTATTGTCAAGACCCATCTAAACACCTTGACAGCGTGTTTATGAAAACTAAAATCGGTACACTATACATACCGGTACAACTAAAATCGGTACATACTTATAATAATAAGTATAATAAAAGTGAGGAGTTTTTTTGTTTGAACGCGCTAATCTCTAGAACTAACACTAAGATTTGAAAAATCTAAAAAAAGTCTAAAAGCTAGTTTACATAACGATGATCGAACGTAGTAATAGTTAGGTTACGCGATTCGGTGGGTCGGTGATCGTAATACAATGTGTAGAATAGCGAATGAAAGTTTGTATGTAAACTCATAAGAAGTTGTAAGCCGCGAAGTATGCCGTTTTACATTTTTTTTCTGCGTAGTTCATGTTTTCAAACGACCTAACAAAATGAGGAGGTTCTTAATGCGACTGTAAAATGCCAAGTAAAATGTAGAATATAACTAGATAATTTCCTTGCTACTATATAAAATACATTACATTTTTCTTGGCATCGACTTAAAAATATTGTAAAATATATTTATTTCTCGATTTTTGTTTGTTTTCCTAAGTCGGTGCGTTTTTGTTAAAAACATTTTTTTTTGCATACCTACCTTTCGAGGAAGGTTATGTGGGAGCCATAATTACCACAAAACCCTAGTGAGTGTAGTGTTATTTAAAGTGAACTCCTCGGTACTAACGGTATCCTCCTTCAACCTTGGTGTCCATCATTGTGTTTTTGAGTTGAGTCAGTGGAGATTTCTGAGTTTACGTAGGTAGGTAGAGTGGTTGTGAGTTAGTTCTTATAGAGAAGTACTGGTTGAGAGTACTACCTGTTTAACTGTTATACTTGCAAGCCCTTAGAAAAGCCGAATGAGTGGTGCAAGATGGGATTGATTGACCTGATTCCGTGACAATTAACTCAGTTTTAAACTTTAACTTCAACCAATTTGAAAAAAAAATAATGAACAAAAATAACAATCATAATCTTCTGTCAATTATAAACTGCGCATTCAATTGCAATATCGTGTCATAAATTTTCAATCATCAGTGTGCAAGAACAGACTATTGTTACGTTGTTAATTGTGATTAAACTGTGCAACGATTAAAATATAGGTACTACAGGAAATTTAGAAAATTCAGTAACTAATAAAAATGAATTGAAATGAAAATGAAATACAAATAAAATAAAAATGATATGAAAATGACAATTAAATGAATATGAAATGAAAGTGAACTGAAAATAAAATAAAAATGAAATGAAATTAGATATGCAACTAAAGTGCGAGTAATGAAGTCTTGCATCCAATCCAGAGAATCCATTCCTCGAGCAAGTCTAAACTTCCTGGAGGAATGGATAACTAGACTAATTATGTGCTTTAAGGGACTTCAAAAAGAGAGAGAGTCTCAAATAAATTCACGGACGTACATACTCGTACGATCTAAAACGGTAAATGATAATGTTCGGATTGAGCAGATGGTCCTCTTGTACACATGCAAAGAACTCTGTCCTGTTGAGACTGCTGTTTTCATTAACATGAAGTGTAGGGGCTAAGCCTCAGGTGCCTATAATAGCACCGACAAAAACGCCCTTTAAACCGTCACGTAGATGTTTGAAGGCAGAATCAAGCATGGGGTAGCGCTTGTCCGCGGTTGTACCTACAACCGCGGACAAGCTCTAAAACTAAATCACATCTAAATACACGAAAAGGCATAAATTAAGATTACCTAAGACTGGAACTAAGAATGGCAGTAAAACTTAGGTTGAGGTAGCACTGCTATACAACAGTCTAAACAGATTATTTGCGAGAAATCTTAATAAACGCGCTACCTTTTATTTTATTTTACTGCTAAAAGCTGTTATAAGTTTATGCTGCTAGTTTTGTATCATACTAACTAGAAAATATATTATCACTTCTTAATGTTAATTTTAATTTCTCATAAGTGAAACTGTTTCTATTGAGAATAAATATCTTTAAACCTAAGCTCAGTCACAAAAAATTCAACTACTACTAAAAGTAAATCTTATATTAAAAAATAAAAACGTGTGTGTACTTACGAGTATGTACACGCGTTATATTTCTTTGGCGTAACAAGATAAAAATGTTTTGAAAAATTGTATCTGACGCCTTATTCTACGTTTTGTAGAGAAAACGACACTAACAATAGAAAAAAAGTTTTGTTTGAATTATTCAATGTCAACTGTACAACCTTTTTTAGAAAAACTAAAATGTTGACTATAGATAACTACATGGTGTCGGTTTTTTGTGACGATGTGCGCGCGCATCGTAAAATTTATTCTCACCATTTTTCCCTAACGCGCCCAAAGAAGTATAACTTCAATATAAAGCTAAAAAGTTTTTTTTATTTGTTTGTTTGTTTGCTTGAACGCGTTTATTACAGGAACTACTGGTTCGATTTAAAAATTTTTTTCAGTGTTAGATAGCCTATTTATCCAGAAAGTCTATATCTAAGAGCTAAGAGCAATAGGAGTATAGCACCAATGAAGAATGCTTAAAAATCCGGGGGCTATGTTCCTTTTCCTCTGCGGGCGCTGCCTAAACGGCTTTTAAATATGCCTATCTTTTAGGCTCACTATATAACCTCTTTTATCTTTACCAAATTTGTGCTAAAACAATTCATTATTTGCGAAATTATTTTTATGAACATGATGTTAATTCTTATTGAAATAAATCTGTTATTCTTCTCTTGTATTTAGTTAAAACCCAAATTACCTTATAATTGCCAACATTCGATTTTTTGAATATCTAAGTGGAAGATTATGTTAGAATTTAGCCCGCAATAGATTTTCGCCGGAAGAGAGTTAACAGCCTTGAGAGATTCCTCGGAGCGTAGCTAATGGAATAGCAAGATGTCTAAGTTGTACTGCAGTAATTAAGACAAAGGAAACCACTAATTTCCCGAATACGTTATAAGTATAGTGTTGAATTACTAAACTGAAATATACTTACTTATTTTTTAACAATTGTAAATTTTGAGAGTACCCAACGACGGGTGCCAAGAGTATCCTGTTAATAAATCCGGTTATCAAAAATAAGACAGTCAAAATGAAGGAGGTTCTCCATGTAATTTTTTTATTTTTTTGCTCAATTAATATTGGTAATTATGACAAAACTGTAACGTATATAATAATTGCTCGGTATTTGAACACTTAGATACTTAGATGGGTAAGGAGTACAAGTAAAATTATTAAGTAAACTAACATATCTAATGATATGGTAAAAGGAACCTGTGTATTAGACACGGATTACGGTCCAAAAACCCATACTTTTTATACGTCGCCCTAAGAGGAGAACTGAGCCTCCCAGGAGGCACCCTTGAGGTCGACGTTTCCCTCTTCCCTCCCTCCCTTCTTTTTATTTAATTCATTTCATAAGAGTTATAAAATCCGTTAACCAATCTGATATAGGTACTCAGTAGCTGCACAAGGCTGGACAATGCCATTTTATACTTGCAGGAGCTATTCAAAGTTTCATCATTCAATTTGTTTAACAATATAGACCAGTGAAAAATTCTGAGATTAACTTCTGTTATCCAAGTAAAGGAGAACACATAATACTTTTCTTTGTATAATTTTAACTTTAAAGTCGTTGCAGAGCAATCAAATTATTAAGATTCGGTGTATTTCAAACAACATATAAGTAGATTATTATTAAATCTATCACAGTGAGCAATTTTCACGAACATATTTCTATACTAATGAATGATTAACCGTTGTACATGATTAAGTAAAATTTTCTCGACAGATAAAAGAACAAAATCAGTAACATAATCGCGTAATCGTAATGTAGTAATAATAAAATAGCTAGGAAAGCTATTTATTTAATCTAGCTAGTTATTACCCGCGACCTCTTACGCGTTTATTTTTACTAGAAAATGTATGACTTCTCGATGGAGGATGGATTCAAACTATTTATATTCAAAATTTCACTAAGTTATAATGGTTTGGAATGGTGATTTTATTGTCATTCCTTCACGACGGGGGGGTAGGTAACGTAGGCCAGCCTACGCCACCCTAGGCTTTTATCCCAAGAAAACAAACTATTTTCAAAAACCGTACTTAATATGAAAGAACAATTTATCATAACTGTTAAATAACAGTGTAAGTAATTTGACAACAGAGTAAGTAATACATATATTGTTTATACCATAACAAGTTAGCCCTTGACTACAATTGCACCTTCTGGTAAATGATGATGCATTCTAAGATGGTAACGGTAACGATGCTATTAGGTAACATAATGACTATCTAACGGAAGGTCAAATCGCTGAGCGGCAAGTCTTTGTCGGTAGAGTTGTACCTAGCCACGGCAGAAGCCTCAAACCAGAAAAATATAAATAGTTAACTAAGTCTAATCTTGAAACAAAACAATTTTTTTTATATTCCTTGCAAATTCCTTGCAAACCTTTAAGCAAATGGCATAGAGAGGAATGGGTCTGAAATTTCTGAAAAATACCTATGTCCAAAGTATCAATAACCATTGAGACAATGTGCGAACAATTCCTTGCATAACTTATTGTATAACTTCACGATTAATTCAAGCATTTATAATATTAGTCAGGATTTTTATCTTTGTCAGTGTATGTATGCGGCATAATAAAGCCAATAAAAGCACTTCTTTATACGGCGGTCCTTCAAAGGAATTTGGAATAATATTGGCTCTATAAACTGGCAAATTTATTGTAATTGAAAATTTTGGTTATCGATGTTCTTTTTTAAAACTAGTTTTTCCCCTGCATTACCTGCATATTCCTATAGCTCTACTAATCTGGTTTAATTCTTGTATCAAGTGTATTTTTTCCTTTGCAGAAACTACCATATCCCAAGTCAGTGGGATTCATCGTCACAAATGAATTCTGCGAGAGATTTTCATATTATGGAATTAGAAGTAAGTAAAAATATCTCGTTATTTAACCATAGACGTTATGTAAACAGAATGACACCGACATATTGGTTTTGAATGTTCAAAGGTGCGAGATGACTGTGTTGCCGACTTGACAGTACCTACAATTTTGTACTGGTTATAATTTCACAAGTTTAACTTCAAATTACTAGACAGTGTAGATTTGCCTTTAGCATTAAATAACTTTAATGGAATGGACATGGTTCAATGTGATCCAAGGAATTATGTTTAACTTTCTAAAACATAATCTCATACTGATCTATATAAATAAAACTGTAACGGGTCGAATTCTGTGCATTGAAGATATTTAAAGATGTTTGGAGGGCACTCTGTAACCGATACTGAACCCAAAACTATATTTTTTTTCATTCGTGTCTGCCTGTCTGTATCTGGGCCGCGCATCACGCTGAAACTACTGAATGATTTCAAAAGAAACTGAACGATTTGAGTTTATGCTACGAGGTAGGACATAGGATACTTTTTATCCCAAATTCTGCTAAGTTCTTTTGGGAGAGGGGACGAAAGTGTTTCACGATTTATCACCATAACTCTGTCAAATGTTAACCGATTTAAATATTTTTTTTTTGTATTGGATAGGTTATACTATCAGTTTAGATTTGCCCATTTCGATTAGATCTAATGAACATGATTGGATATAGAGGACGGAACTCCTCAGCTGATTCACATGAGACTTAACATGTGAGCGGTTTGCTTGTATTATCATGATTAAAGTTATTACCTACAAAAGAGTCCCCGAGGACATATCTAACTATCATAGTTTACTTACAATAGCAGCTCAAATATTGTTTTTGAAGCCGCGGTAGAAACCAAAGTTGGTTGCATTAGTATCGCAGTATTAATGCTTATTAAATGAATAGTTTTATCCTCAAGGCTTATGTAGTAGTAAAATACTTTTTAATTCATTTGTATCGGAATGAATTCAGACGTTATCGAGAATTTTAAAATTTAAGGACTGCAGCTAACCAGCCTTTAGGGTTTAAACCAGGCTTTTAAGGGATAAGTACACTTAATTTAAAAAGCTATTTTTAAAATAATAACTAGAACTACGTATGTTAGTTTCTTCTCTCTCAACTTAACGATAACTATTCGTTGTTAGTGATAAAAGCTGAAACCGACGTACACTAAATTTTACTTAGAAACTCCATAGTGGGTCCTATCCAATTACTGACTCCAGATAACATTGCTTGCCCAGCGCAATCGAATAATTTTTCGCAGCTGCTAACACCACACATTTCTCATATAAACTGTTCCTACACGATGCTTTAAAAACAAAAACAAACGCGGGCGAATTTAGGGGTAACGGCAAGGTGTATATTGGTATGAAATTACATTGTTATTGTTACAAAAGTCGGTTGAAAGGTCTATATTTAGGTTTTAGAAAATTATGAAAAATGTATATCACGGGACGTCGCGTAAGTACATGAGTAAAAAATCCGTGAGGCCAATGCTAATTTAAGACCTTTTAAAGTAAACGCTGGTGAAACCGCGCGTAACAGCTAGTAGATAATAATACCGTTATTTATGAATTGTTTTATGATTGTTATTAGAGTGACGCGTGCAATACATTCGTATGGTCCCGTTTGAGATTACCATCGATGTATTTCAATTCAACACGCGTCGCTTTCGTATAAGGAAGCTCAATTTTAACTGGAATATTTTTAAGGGTGGATAAAGTGTTTTTTTTGTTTATTTGTACCCTATAGGTTCCGAAATTACTGGACCCAGTTTAACTATTTCTTCGCAAAAAGAAAGCTAAACTATCATGAAGTAGAATTGTATGTATTGACTATAATTTATTTTCCATAAAATTAGAGATCCATGAGATAATTGCAATAATGTAACCCAAAGTAGCAATTTTGCCTATGATCTTCATCGTTTGGCGTGCGCTGAGAAAACTATTGAAGATATATAAAAAGTATGTACTACATGATTAAAGTATTTATTATTCCACGAGGCTTTATATCTAACTAAGTAACAATAGTACCTTTTGTGTTATAAAATTTATTTTAAAGCCGCGGTAGAAACGATAGCGGGTAACATTAGTAACGCAGTATTAATTCTTTTTAAATAAATTATCAAGGGTAAAATATTTTTTAATTTATTCCAACTTCTAAATTAAATGTCCAATTAAATTTAGAAGTTATCGCGAGTTTAAAACAATTTAAGGACTGCACTTTGAAGTTATTTTTGTAAAAGTTCTATTTAACTACTGGAACTTAAAAAAATTTAAAAAAAATATCTATAGGACTACACTTTAATTTAATGGTACACATTTACCAAATAAACTGTTCCTACTGGATAGTTTAAAAACGAAAATCAACTCAAACGAGGTCGCCTGCTGCAGCTAGTTGTCTATAAGTAATTTTTGAGTAAATACTTCTTTTCGATTAGATAAGCCTTGCAGATATAGTAATACAGGTATAGTTAGTCAGTCTAGTCTAGTCCATATGGGGTATCGAAATTTTATAATTATTATTGTAGAAGCTCAGGCGTCAAATAAAAGCTGTAAATATACAAATAGTTTTGTTGATAGGTACCTACAATTATTTTGAATTTAAATTACTGTCATACTGATACAAAGTATTTTTGTTTGTGCATTGACTAATGAAATTGCTGCTATTATTTTAACGCTATATATTGTTATTATTTTGACGAAAAATATGATTTAAAAAATTAGAGCTAGCTCGCTGTTAATTTCTATCTATCCATACTTACCGAAAAAAACTTCAATACTTTGGATTTTCTTGTAGTCCTTTAGGTTTATAAAATTTAAATACTTAGTATATAAATAAGCATAGCGAAATTTTTATATGCACACTCTACAGAATGGAACAGAATCACGGAAATCAGATAGGTAGGTACTGTTTAATCAATGGTAGAAATCATTTTTAAAAATTACTTTCAATAGTAAATTATTATATTAAATATCAAACTAAATAGTCTATTCTTTGATAAAGGTGTAAATGGCACATTTTCTAACATTATGATTTCTGTTTATGTTATAAACGCACTATTGAATAATGTCTTACTTCTCATTATTATGTAAATGCGTTTGATGTAAGAGGACACGTGTTGGAATTGATTACATATTTTGCCGAGCGTAGGTTACTTAAGTTTCTTTTAAAACCGGTAGTGTCCAAGTTTATCTATAATAACTTTATTGCCTACAACATTTAATAGTACTAAAATCGTATGTAATAGACTTTTAATAGGTTTGACAATATTAAGAGTTGATTAAATTAATTACCTACCTTCTCAAAATGGAATAAAAATGATAACTAACACCTTTTATTAGGTAATTTAAATTACTAGTTCAGGTACATAACCCAGGTACCTTCCTACATAACCCAGTCATTATTAGCTTTGCGAGGAGGCTCTGGATAGAAATCTATCTTGGTTATATAATATGTTCTTTAGGATTTAATGAACCAAAATGTTGGTAAATTGAGGAAAATCACGACGAATAGCGGGTAGCAAGACTGTGTCGTAACTGAAACTCTTTTTACCGATCGACTAAATAAACTTACGGCCAATTAGTGTCACTGGACTGTTCTTACACTTATGCCCAATTAGCATATACCTACCCGTATGCTTACTTAAGTTTGTTAATTATGGTTTATACATTGATTATTGATTGGATTGCTGGACCGAATTTGACGTGACTCTCACTGACAGATAGATTACCTATTACACAGATAGTTCAGAGTGTTTAATATGGTCTAGACAGCGCGCCACAGTGCGCTAGTAGTGTGGGACCTGATAGTAACATACGGGATACAGTCCCTTATGTTACTATCAGAAGTAAGGGATTACAACTAAGGCCAGTAAAGGTCCTACACTTACTACACCACAGCTCTGTCTGTCTAGACGGTTCATCGTACCTATCGACTATGACTATATTTACTCTGTACTACGCCTTACGAAATATAATGATTTTATATTTTTGTTTCAGCGGTACTATCCTTATACCTCCGTGACAAACTGGGTTACACAGATGACAACGCTACGGTGATTTATCATGTTTTTGTGATGTTTGCATACTTTTTTCCACTAATCGGCGCTATGATCGCTGATGGATGGTTGGGACGATTTAGGTAAGTTATTAATTTAGGGAAATAAAAAACGAAGCATAATATATGAGTAGGTATGCTAAGATATATATTTTTTACGCTCTAGTGTAGCCACTTTTATTAATAAGGCTCTCATAATCATGTTATTAACAAAACAAAATGAACTATTAACATACATTACCTATAGGCTATATTAAAAAGTTATTATAACTTTGTAATAGTAACTTAAACGTAACTTAACTTTGTTACTTTAGCAAAAACAAAGTTAGTAGCTACCTAGTTTCTTTATTTTAATCAAAAGTAGTATTCTTGGGATTTGGGAGAAGTATTTGAAGTATTTGAAAAAAAAATATTGTTTGCAAAGGGACATAGCATGAAATATAATAAATATGTAACCAACGATTTCACTATCGAAACATTGATCGTGAAGAGCCATACACTGTCTTTTGATATTTACAATGTTCAAGATTTCGAGATTTGTTGCAGTCTCATATAAATAAAAAAAATATATATATAGTACGACAATACACACATCGCCATCTAGCCCCAAAGTAACCGTAGCTTGTGTTATGGGTACTAAGATGACTGATGAATATCTTAATTAAAAATATACATAAATACTTATAGTATACAGATAAACAAACACCCAGACACTGAAAAAATTCATGTTCATCACACAAACATTTTAAGAACCCGCGGCCTTGGACTCAGAAAGCAAAGTTGCCCACTGCGCCAATCGACCGCCCAAATAAAGTGGCCCAAAAATTTTTGTAAATCTTAAACGATATTGATATGTACACTGACATAATTACAGGCATATGACAAACTTCTTCACACCTAGGCTTCAGGTTAATGGACACAGGACGGCACTTTACAGGTCGTGTTCCTTGCATGCCTTACAAAGTGTTGGAATATTTATAGGCGATGGTTTGCCACTTATTATTTACTTCCCACACTATATAAGTTGGGCCATGGCCAGGCCTTAGCTAAGGTCTCCTTGATTGTGAGCGTACTAAGGCTGCTGGACCTTTAAAATTATCATAAGTCCTGACTCAGTGGCGTGCATAGAGGGTATGCACAGGGTATGCAAATAATATAAAATTAAGTAAATCTCCAGTACGAGTTATTAATACTTAAGGGTAAGCTTTTTATAACTGTAACAATGCCTATACTTAAGTTTTTTATAACGCGTACTGGAGATTTTCTTCATTTTATGTCATCTGCATACCCTGTCCATACCCTCTATGCACGCCACTGTGACCTGTGTACAAAGGTAATACACAAAAAATGGTGACTACACGAAATAAGGGACAGAATTATCACTCGTATTTAATAAAAACAGCGTTTGGAAAACTTTATTAACGTACCTATATTACCTATATACAAACGTGTAAAAATAAATTTGTATTTTAATGCTTATCACATAAATTCTTAAGTGATTACTTTGGCCTAAATTAAAAACAGGTTATAAATATCACAGGTTAGTCACAAGAACTCTTGGAGTTCAGTGAGCTTATAAATACTAGTAATATATATTTCAACGTTGGAGTCCGTCCTTAGATATGTTGTTAAATGCTAATTAATATAAATGTAATGTATCCATTTTATCTTCGATAAATAAGTTATTCATATTGTTCTATCTGTTGATGTAATGTCTATATAAAATTGCAGGCAGACGGCAGTATCATAGGCTTTTTTATTTTGGTAATTTAACCCTTAACGGTTAAAAGGGGGACTCTCATACCGCCTTACAGTAGACCGTATGAAAGTACCGTGTTTTAGAATAATAAGGACATCAAAAAGATTTGTGTATTCAAGTTTATGTATTTTAGGTTCCTTTTAAAGTTTTCCAGAGTATCCGTTAAAAGTATCTCTAAAATGTATCCCAAAAGGGGTGAAACGGGGGTTGAAAGATTATATGGAAGTCCTGCGTAATTTTGAGACGTTGATGTGAACGACCAAATGTTTATTCCCGAATAAAGAATTTGAATTTGAGGTCAGGGCTTTAAAATACGCATATTTTTAGGGAATATGTTAGCGGACATGGGAGAAATTTATGTGTACCTAATTAAAAATTAGGTACGGGCACCGTAACAAATATCTTAATTTTTTTTATTGTTTATTCCTAAGCAATAGCATTATGGCTAGCAACTTGCTACCTTAAAGTACCTCAGAGTTGAATTTTACGAAAGCTTGAAGATAACTTATTATTGTATTAAGTATACCTAGATAAGTATAGAACGAGTAAAAGTACCCTTGATCAAAAGTTTAATTAGTAATTTTCTAGATTCTCTGAGGAGTCTCGAGAAATCTTACAAATTTTTTGTGCCAGTTCAATATCTTACTTGTTTCCCATTTTAACCGAAATAAGAGCTTTCAAAAAGTTGTTCATGCGTGCACATAGAGCATTCTGAAAGGATAAGTTTGTTGTGTTATAACTTCTTAAACTGGAGGGCTTTTGAAACTGCCGTAACTCAAGTGCTGTTAAATGAGGTTGAAAGAACTTAAGCTATTCATAATCTGTATATTCTTCACAGAGATAAAGAAGAGTATGTTATTCTTGGCCATATTTCTGACTAAATGTTCGTCCATCAATTATTCACTCGAAACAAAAAAAAATACAATGTTACCTCTATCGAAAATACGTTTTTTTTTAGTTATGTACCAAATATTTTGTATAATATAAATAACTCATCACTATCAATAGTCATTAATGAGTATTTTGGTTGTTTTAAATTTTTTTGATACTAAAATAGCAAAAATAAAAATTGCATAAAAATATAATGGAAAATGCGAGGTACACGATGTAAATAAAATCTAAAAGTACTCCCCACCATTCCAAAAGTATGTTTTTACCAGTTACGCATCAAAACTGCCATCTGTAAATTTATTCAAGTTTTGAAGTTTTGTCTTTAACTAGTTAACATGAAAGGTATGGTAAGGTTTTTGAAAAATTTGCCGAAAAATAATAGGGACTCTACAATTTATTCTATGCTCTACATAGAACATAAATTTAAATTGACAAAATTATTTCTTTAATTTTTTGTTACAATGATAGATACTTTATTGGCTTACAATATTTTAATAAATTTTGGTTTAAGTTTATTTTTAAAACAGGTAAAACGTTTTCGAAACTACCACTGCGAGGCACAGTGCCTAAGATGCTTGCAGCTTTACCCCTTTTAATGGCCACACTAATTATTTGGCCAAGGTAACTGCCAGCTCTAGGATTACCAATAGTCTAGCGAGTTAAATGCCACTACACCTAACTGCGGTGGTTATGACGAAAAAGTCAAGTACCTAGGTTTATTTTTGGTAATATTTATTGGCAATTTTTAGCAATGAACATTAAAAAAAAGAAAAAATTAGTGTATAAAAATTGAAATACTTCAAATGTATTATATTTTTCAGGACAATATTTTACCTGTCTCTGGTGTACGCTGCTGGGAGCATTCTCCTATCTGTTACCGCGATGCCACCCGTTAGTTTACCGCCATTGTAAGTACCTACTAGCATAATAGTGATACAACTGGGCATTTATAAATTACATAATCCTAAATGAAAATCCCGTAAACTCCCTCAACGAGATACCATCTTATATCGCGTAGCTCTTATTATATTCTAAAATTAAAGATAACTTTTATACAAAACACCAATAATGGACAAGAGATTTGGAATTTCTTAATTTTATGTCACAATTCTTTTTTATTTTATTACAAGTTAGCCCTTGGCTGCAATCTCACCTGAGATGGTAGCAGGCTATCTTTTTAGGGAGTATGGTAGTCATGCCCCTAATCGGTGTCAGCGCGACATCGCACCGGAACACTAAATCGCATAGCGGCATGTCTTAGTCGGTAGCCACGGCCAGACCAGACCAGTGAAAAATCAGAAATTATAAATTCCCAAATTGCCCCTGCGGGGAATCGAACCCGGGACCTCCTACTTAAACTCACCGCGCTCACCGTTGCGCAAGGGAGGTCGTTAAATTAAGATGAAATAATGAACTTTAAGTACTTTTCTAAACTGGACAGCCAGTTCATTTATAAAATAATTTCAATCATTCATGTTATTAAATAACAATCATATATATTTCAGTCCTAATTTTACTTCTCTAAATTCTACATTTTCAGAGAATTTACAATCCTCGCTCTGCTGTTAATAGCATTCGGAACAGGTGGAATAAAACCCTGTGTTTCCGCTTTTGGTGGAGATCAGTTCAAGTTGCCAGAACAAGAGAAATACTTGGGATACTTCTTCTCCCTCTTCTACTTTTCCATAAACGCGGGTAGTTTGATATCGACGTTCCTCACACCGATTCTGAGAGCTGATGTTAAATGTTTCGGAGAAAATAGCTGCTACTCGTTAGCGTTTGGCGTTCCCGGGGTTCTTATGATCATTTCCATCGGTAAGTTACGATTAATTATTATGTATCTTAGCCTGTTAATATCCCACTGCTAGGTACAGACCTCTTCTCTCATAGAAGTGAGGATTTTCAGATTGAGATTGAGATCATTGAAGCCACACGCGGCTTTAGTGCAGTTTGATGGACTCTTGTACATGGCACAGTGATAACCGGGACCTACAGCCTCCAAGGCACGAGGGTGAATAACTCCAGGCCAGTACTGAAAGTTCCTAGACAGAAAAAAACGATAGAATAAGCTAAAATCATTTAGAAATTAGCAGTTTATTTTCTTTATTGTTGTTTCAGTTTTTTTCGTGGCTGGCAAAAGACTGTACATTATAAAAAATCCATCTGGTAACGTGTTGGGAAAAGTTTCTACTTGCATTGGTGTTAGTATTTTCATAATACATTAATTGCTATAAATTGGTATAACCTTTAAGTCATTCTTATACGCAACATCACATAGATCCTAGTCGTACGAGCATCCTCGGAAAATGTTGATTTTATAACCCATAAATGAGTAGTTTATGATAATAATCGATGATTAAGTATAATAATCAGCTAACCTAATATAGTTAGCGCGGGAGCCCCAAAAATCGGTTGGGGTAGGGTAGACGTCCGGGAGGTATACAACGGGCTCCCCGGGCGTCTTACAAAGCCAACAAAGGGGACAAGCCGTGGTCGATTTTAGTTTATATATCAAAGTTTATATATCCCCTTTACAAGGGGAGACCCTCATAACCTCCGTCCTGCCCAAGGGTCGGAAGAAGTAATAACATTTTCCACCACGCCAAAAATAAGGGTTGACTTGTTTTAGTACAAGAATTGACTAGCTAAAAAAATGATTGACTTGTTGCAGTTAGCATAAGCACTTTACAATATACATAAGGGTTAAAAAAAACAGGATAGAGTAACAATAGTTGAAATTTTAACCTGAAAAATGTACGATTCCTATACAATCTGAAAATTATTAAATGCCTGAACAGATTTTAATGAAATTTTATGCTAAGACTAATTGAGGTTTTGGGATGATGCACAGGATACTTTCCATCCCGAAAAACTTACAATAATATCGTAAAAAGTACAATAAACAATAACGTTATTTTTGCAAATGTAGTCATTTTAATTAATTATCTTTCCTTATTGAGTATTTTGTGAACAGCACGCCATTATGAATTCCTGGAAGTCGAAGCAGAAAAGGGAGCACTGGTTGGACCACGCTGATGATAAGTATGACTCTAATCTAATAGAAGATATAAAATCTCTTCTAAGAGTGCTCGTACTATTCTTGCCGCTACCAGTCTTCTGGGCTCTATTTGATCAACAAGTAAGTTAAACCGTATTCATGATTTATTACACGACCTGATAACTAAACGTAAAGTACGTAATTACACATGGCTTAGCATGTTATGTGATTTAAATTAAGAAAGATCCAGCATCCGAAGAAAAAACTGTAGCTTAGTAGGTACGAGATTTGCTCGCTCGTAATCGAAGAGTCGTTTTCGTATATCATACTCTGTATCCCCAAAGTGAAATGGATCTAAAATTCCTCGTTTTAGAGTCGCAAATCCTGTACTTCTGATTTTGTTTTACAAACGTTCTTTTAAAAACCCTAGCTAATGAATTGTAGGCAATACTGAGTTACAACGTAATGTCAACAAGATTCATTTTACTTCCATACTCGAAAACGACTCCTCATCTAACATCTTATATAATGGCTACTGTTAATTCCACGTGAATAAAGACTTACCACAACCCATATTATGGATTATTGAGTATTATGTTATAAGGTTTATAATATAGGTACTTAGATACTAGCCCTTATTGTATGATCACGCGAGTGGTGAGAAAGAAGTAAAGTATCCAACGCTGGAGAAAAATGCGCACAGAATTATGAAAATACTACTGATACAAACGTTCTATTTAATGAAACCTGTTGATATGGCACAAAGTCGAAGACCTTTCGTAGTCTGAAGCGATGGATGTCCAGTGCATGACGTAGGTCACAGGTCTTTGGAACGGTCTTCCGCACCTTACGTTTTCTATCTTCTGTAATAGTTTTTTGCATCGTAACGTTAATCAAATGCAATGCAAGTTAATAGGTACCTATTAAGTACCCAAACAACCATTAATTTACCGGCTTATTTATCATTTAGTACGTACGTAAAATTGTAAGCGAGGATTTACCACTTTTCGCTCAACTCCAAACTCTCGGTCATCGTCGTAAGGTAGCCAGTTGGTCGGCGTTTTATAGGATATACTTCGGGGACTGTACTTAGGATTGCTTAATCTCGTTCCCTCTTCCCCATTTTACAATCGCACCCCAAGCTACCGGGCGAGTTTACATCCACATATTGTCAATATCCCGAAAACTGGGACAAAGCGATTTTTCGTCTTTCTTTTTTATACGCATGCCTAAAACTTGGAATGCTCTCGAGAGTTCTGTGCTTCCTTACTCTTACAACCTGCGTATCTTTAAAACACGAGTGTAAAGGCATCTTTTAGGTAAGCGCGTCCCATTTTAGGAAAGATCTGCACTTTCCATCTGGCCAGATTGTGGTCTAGTGCTAGTCTATTGATAATTAAAAAAAAAGTAAAAAATATATTATTTCGACGGCCGAGTGGCGCAGTGGGCAGCGACCCTGCTTTCTGAGTCCAAGGCCGTGGGTTCGATTCCCACAACTGGAGAGTGTTTGTGTGATGAACATGAATTTTTTTCAGTGTCTGGGTGTTCATCTGTATATTATAAGTATTTATGTGTATTATATTCATAAAAAAATATTCATCAGCTATCTCAGTACCCATAACACAAGCTACGCTTACTTTGGGGCTAGATGGCGATGTGTGTATTGTCGTAGTATATTTATATTTATTTATTTATATATTTTTAGGGTTCAAGGTGGACGTTCCAAGCAGATAGAATGGAACAAGATATTGGAAGTTGGACATTGAAAGCCGATCAGATGCAAGTTATCAACCCATTTTTAATTTTACTTTTCATTCCATTGTTTGAAGTGGTAAGTTGTTGATAACATTAATTAATTTGTAAATAATGAGTAGCAAGGGGATTAACATAATTTACAGATTTACAATTACTTTTGTTTTTTTTGTAGGCTATTTACCCCTTCATGACGTATTGCAAGCTGATCAAGAAACCGTTGCATAAAATGATCTGGGGTGGAATTTTAGCCGCTGGTGCATTTATAATATCTGGAGTTGTTGAACTTAATTTGTTGGTAAGTATTCTGATTTTCAGATAAAAATTACTTACCTAAAAGTGACATGTAATAACTGCTATCTACCGTTCATAAATACATAGATAGATAGATAGAAGGAGATAAATGAAAAAGTTAGTCCACCTGCTGTCTTTATTATGATATGAAACGGTTTTCTTTTGAGGTTCTCGCAAAAGCTCTTGTTTCTTGTAAAATATTTAATGTTCTTCACCACATTTTATTAGGTAGTATAGTTTAAAAATTTATTATTACATTATAATAATAAATTTGATTAGAAGTGCAAATGCATTTTTCATATCTGCCATTTGGCGGCCGATTGGCGCAGTGGGCAGCGACCCTGCCTTCTGAGTCCAAGGCCGTGGGTTCGATTCCCACATGTGGAAAATATTTCTGTGATGAACATGAATGTTTTTCATTGTCTGGGTGTTTTATTTATATTATAAGTATTTATGTATATTATTCATAAAAATATTCATCAGTTATCCTAGTACCCATAACTTAAGGTGTGTGTATTTATTTATTTAAAAAAAAAAATACATATATATATATATAGTATAGTAGCTTAGCAATGAGAATGAGATTTTAACGAGATATTCAATTAAAATGACCTTCAAGATCCGAGTGATAGTGAAACTGCAGCCCGATTCACTAACTTTTCCAACAAGTTGTCTTCTTCACACAAAAGTTATAATTAAGTGTATCGCAACACTTGTAAACTCATTGCATATTTTGTATAGATATAACAGGCGGCCACGTTTTAGGAACTATTCCTAGTCTATATCAATAATTGAAAATAAGTCGTAACCATTTTTTTGTCTTTTGTAGGTTAGTCATTATTATACCGAAGCTGTAGCCAGTAGTATGTAGATACGATAAGAAAACTTGTTTGTTTTTACGTCACTTTATTATGCCTCGACGATGCGGGCTCTGTTTCGATATTAAAGCGATTTTAAAGCCGGCAACGCATCGGTGGCTCCTCTAGTGTTGCAGATGTTTATGGGCGGCGGTGATCAATTAACATCAGGTGACCCACTTGCCTGCTAAAAAGATATATATAATATTCTCCGCTATCTCCTCCGCGTAATACTTCGGATAAGTACATTTTTCCAATATAAATTTTCTTCCGCTTTCCTACACAATATTCCCAAACGTACTTACCGCTTCGTATCTCCACCCTCGGTATTAATTCGTTTCTCTGTACATAAGGGTCTCAACTCTCAGCGTATATAGAATGGATATTAAATAGCAAGGCTGGTAGTTTCAGAAATAAACGCGTTCATATCAAAGTATACCAAAAACTCTGCAGCTTTATTTTTAGTATAGATTGAGGTGTTTATAATTATATATGTATTTCACAGCTTTCTATTTTTATACCACAATCTTTATTGTTAAATAAAATAAATAATGAAATATTCCACGACAATACACACATCGCCATCTAGCCCCAAAGTAAGCGTAGCTTGTGTTATGGGTACTAAGATGCCTGATGAATATTTTTATGAATAATATACATAAGTACTTAGAAAATACATATAAACACCAAGAAAATGAAAAACAAGCATGCTCATCACACAAACATTGTCCAGTAGTGGGAATCGAACCCACGGCCTTCAAAACATACAGTCCATAAGTTTATAAATATACATGAGTAATTTTGCAGTAAAGCTTTCAATGAAACCGGGAATAATGACAGCTTGTTAATCCTTTTTTTTCAGCCTACTTATGGTACACCTGTAACGAGTGGATTGGCACAATTGAGAGTTTACAACGGACAAAATTGTAACTTTGCTTTGAATATGCATAACCCATACACCAATACTACGGAAAATGCAACTGTTGGACCTTTAGGAGTATACGAAAAACTCGATATTGAGGCAAAGCAGTTGATTGAAATGTCTTATACCCTGCATGGATCTGATAGTTCTTGCGAGAACGTAACTTTCAATGGACATTTCCACTTGTTGGAGAAAAAAGCAAATTCTTATTTTATAACCGACAAAAGTGTCTATAGTTTTATCGATAATAACAATAAAGCCATTGATGGTGTCAGTGTGAGGTACGTATTCGAGTTCTCAATTAAATTGTGTTTACTGGCACTCCTTGGCTTATCTTTGTCATTACAAATGACGTGCTAGACTTTGTTTTACGCACGCACTTTAAGATCAACTCATAATTAACATCATCAATCTATCAACTAATTGACGTTCACTGCAGGACATAGTAGTTACCAGTTCCTAAGCCACGTCCCCTTTTTTTTGAAGAACAGAACCATCACCCTCGTGTGCCATGCTGTCTTGGTAAATTACTAGTATTGAACAAAACGAAGAGTATCGGTTTTCCTACCACTTAAAGTGGTTTGTTGTGATTCCGGCATCACTGGGCGCCTTGCTGTTCCTATTTTCCTAAGTTGTTTGAGAGCCGTGCCTTGAGGTACAGGGCAATTTGAATCAATATGTATATTATAGTAGCACTATCACTATCACTTTTTTGTATGAAATTTTTAATTAAAAATGCCAAAAAGATAAAGCGATTCGATTGCATAAAAAATCTCATTTTTATTTTTCAAATTTCTATACGAAAGTTAAACTTATATAATGGGTAGCAAAGGAGTAAATCTCTATAGCTCGTCTTTAAATTTATGTTTACAATTTTTTGGATCATAATAGTTATTATAGATTTTTTGCCAAAATTTAAACATTCTTTTATCTGGTTTAGAGTCAATTAATTTTGTTTGTTTCGCAAATTTGAATACATTATCTCTTTTTGAAGACATCGGGTGCCACGTAACATTACCAAATTTTTTTATCGAGGTCGGTTTACCCGTTTTGGCAAAATTTGCCCACAGTTGCGAAATATATTCAATAAAAATTCTGTCTTTATCATATTTATCTTCTTTTAGTTTTACGTAAGATTCCCAAAGAGGATCACATTTTAGAATGTAACATATTTCGTCTCCTTGTGCTGCGCCTTTGATTCTAATGTTAGAACCAGCTAAAGATGTCGATTTGACGGCATTAAACTTCCCGAGATAGTTAAATTTATAAACATAAATTTTATTCCCTACTCTTAAAATTTCGTTTATAAATTTAAATATCGGGTATTTATGTAAATCAGACACAAATGTTAAGAAATCATCTATTGAATTCTCGGAAACTCCGCGCTCAAAGTACCAGCTTCTTATTTCTTTTGAAATGCTTTTATATATTTGAGACGAGTATTCATATTTGCAGCCATCTTCGAATGGTACCATAAATTTAAATAAAGAATGAAATAACTTTAAATAGTGGGCGTCGTGAATAAAAGGAATTGCTTCGGATATGCTCTCCTGACTTGTAAAGCCTATAATAATTGGTATTTTACTGAAATTCACGGTTTTTAAAGCCTTATAATCGTATTTATCTATCGATAATAATGATTTGATTGATTTTGTCTCAATTAGTGGTGAAAATGGAACAACAGACCGTTGGAAATTCATAACATCGCTACTATTATAAATCTTCTGAGATGCTTGAATAATGTCTTTCGTTTTAGCACTTCTTAAATCTTTAATACCAATTTTCCCTATTTCTTTTTCCAATCTTTGTTTCTCAATTTCATAATTACCTTGGAATATTGATGGGGAAAATATTGAACCACTTTGTAAAATCATTTTTGTGAATAAGTTTTTGTATTTGGTTAACAATAATAACGAAAGCAATGTACTGGCAGATCCACTTCCCATAACAGTTATTTTATTTTCATCTCCACCGAAGTAGCGAATGTTTCTTTTTATCCACTTGAGCCCTGTAGCTATATCTTTAAGCCCCATATTGGCATTTGAATCAGTTTGATTAAGTTTCAAAAACCCAAAAGCACCTAATCTGTGCGTAAGAGAAATGAATATGACATCATTTTCAATCAGAAAGTCACCTCCGTGTATATGACTGAAACTAGAAGTGAAAGCGTAACCGTGTATCCAAACGATTACTGCTTTTGGTATTTGCTTATCATTATGAGGTAAATTTGGAGTGTAAATATTTAAAAACAAACAGTTTTCAACTCCGTATTGACCATGTTTATGTACAATATGAGCTTGTGCACACGCACCGTGATACTCTTTTGTTGCATCAAGTGGCCTTGTCCATTTTTTAACGGGTTTTGGATCTCTAAATCTTAACTTCCCAATCGGGGGTTGGGCATATGGTACTCCATAAAATGCATAATAACTTCTTTCATTGAATACAGTAACTTCTTTATTTCCAAATACAATTCCCTGTTCAACTGTTACTTTTACATTTAACGGGCTTATGTCTTGTAGCAGAATAGACAAAATTATTAAAGATTTGTCGAACAACATTTCTGGTATGCTGCTCACCTACCGCACTACAATAAAGTCTTATCGTTTTTTAATTAGCCCGACATTTCAACGTTTTCCATTTCGCTCGATAGCAAAATATGCATTCTGTGTCGTAAATAATGAATAGTGTTACTGTAGATTGGTGATAAAAAGGTTAATACTACACCAAACAGTAAAATTCCAGAGTCAATTTCCATTTAGACACTCTTGCTCACGGTGACTACGATTTTTTCCTAGAACTATTTCTTAAGCCAATGAGGAGATGAGGTGAGGTTCAAGGGACTAGAAGTACCCCTTAAATATGACCATAAAGGTTGGTGAGCAACCCACTCAATATGTTTTAAGAGTAAACTTCTTTAATATTTCAGATTTTTATCAAATGTAAACACATCGGCAACCATAACTGTGCTTGATCATAAAAAGAATAGAACAACATTATCATTAACAACTGATGACACATTACAAAGAACTATAGCGAAAGGACAATACGCTGTATTAATTAATGGAATCGTGGTGTTTGAAGATTTCAACTTTAAAGCTGGTGCAGTCTACACAATAAATGTGTTTGAAGCAAATAATGGAAATTATGTACGTATTTTCAGTGTTCGCAGATTTTTTTACATAGGAAATAATTTGAGCAATTGCTGATAACCTAGTGATTCCAGCCTCCCTTTCGAAAGGACAGAGTTTTATCCACGCCCACACTCGGTAACTTTTCGGAGATATGTGCGTTCCTAATTTATCAATTAAGATATCACTTGCTTTAGCGGTGAAGGAAAACAGTTTGAGGAAACGTGATGCCAGAGAGTTCTCCATAACGTACTCACAGGCTTTTGAAGTCTACCTAGTCTATCGAGTCATCAGCGTTGGCCTATACCATTTTTATTCTGAGAAGTGACCCGTAGCCTGGTACGCGAAGTAAGTGAAGTAGGCTGGCTGGTAATGATTGGATAGTGATGAAATATAATTTTTAATTGTCTGTTTCTACATTATTTCATTGATGGACACTGAAGCTTTTGTTTCAATCAGTCAACAGTCAACAATCAACTTCAACTGTTTATGTTACAGATGGCGAACGCGGTTACTATAACTCCTCCGAACAGTGTCCATATACTATGGCTAATACCTCAATACGTTATATTAACAATGGGAGAGGTGATGTTCTCGGTAACAGGACTAGAGTTCTCATTTACCCAGGCCCCTGCCAGCATGAAATCAGTATTAACATCAGTATGGCTACTTACGGTTGCTTTTGGTAATCTTATCGTAGTATTCATCGTTGAAGGAAACTTTTTGGATGCTCAAGTAAGTACAAATATTGCTTCGTTTTGAGTAGGTACGTAGCAAGGACGCTTTATCACTAGAAATTATTTATAAGCTAAGTACTAATAAAAATCTTCTGTCATGTTTAGATGTAAATATACTGAAAATTCTTCCTTTTAAAACATGTTCAGACTTAGTTTGTTGTGTGCAAATGAGCAATTGCCTAAATAACATAATTCTCTCTTTATCATTGCGAAGATACAGCAATAAAATAATTTTCTTGGTTAATTACATTCCACTTATGTGGGAATGTGAACTGGCTGGTTCCCAACATTCTGGGTAAACAAGAATTTCGTTTAGGATCAGGTTTAATTGGACTCCTTTCAAATAATTTTCAGTGAATAGGTACTGCTATTATATTAATTGTAGAACTAACATTTATTTCCCTTTTCAGTGGAAGGAGTTTTTCTTATTCGCTGGATTGATGTTACTCGATATGTTCATATTTATGCTCATGGCGTTTAGATATAAGTATGTTGAGTTGAAGTCAAGTGAAGAAAACAAAGCCGTTGAGGAAATCAGACTGCCTGATAAGGCTCCAAGTTTACAGCTGAAGGAGAACTAGTTGCCACGTTTCGTACAATAATAAATAAGTTTAAGTGTTAATTGTATTGTAATTTATTGTATTAATAATATTAAATGATCAAAAATTGTTACATTATCACTAAAGTTGTTTTCTTCAAACAAGCGTATTGATTAACCCTCCCGACGGAGAAGGCCTTTAGTACAGCAGTGGAGTGTCATAGTATATCAATGGAATGCATGATTAATTAAATCAAATATAATTTATGTATATACAATAATAATGGGTATTTGTAAGAAAAACTAAATATTAAATTTGTCCATGTGGTTGGATAGGTACGTTTTAATGAACGTAGCTTCCTCACCTCAATTTGATGACAAACGATGTAAATTGATATGTGTGTCCAATCAAAGACACCCATGTGGTAATTTGCATCTTTGCGGTTTGTTATATTAAATCCACCTGTGACGTGTATATAAGCGAGTCGATACGGGCTAAGTGGCCACCACTAACGTAAGTGTGGTTATGTGTGGTAATGTATACTAAATGACGTATTAATATTGCTAAACGACTAAGACAGTGAGGACCGGGAGGTATCTTTGCATCGTTTGAGTGCATGTAGGACTGAGGTGCATCGATAATGCAGTCGTATTTATATCAAAATACCCACCAACTCAATGTCATGATCATAAATATCTGGCATATATGAAGTTATAGTTATCAAAAGTTTAATTAAGTATTTACCCACTTTTCTTAATTTACTGTAACAATAGCTTTAAAAAAAAATTGGCAAACAAATATATTGTATACCTACTCAAAGACGCATTAATAGCTTAAAAAAAACAAACAAATATATTATTGTCGCACGTCTGTTGCCACAAATCTTTAAAGTATTTTGGCAGGTCTTAAGGTAGTCTTTCACTAAATTCTTTGTGATCAAGGATAGAACTTGATTTTTGGTCATACAACAGATTTGAGCTCATTGACGGCTCAAATATCTAAATATAGTGCCATGCTTATCCCCGGGGTACATAAGTAATGTTACCCCGGGGATAATGAATATCAACCCATTACCGGTCTACTATAGAGCACGGGTCTCCTATAAGAATGAGATGGGCTAGGCTGTCCACCCCTCAAGCCAAGTGCGAATTGGTAGACTTAACATGCCTTTGAGAAAGATATGAAAAACTATCAGGCATGCAGGTTTCGTCCCGTTTTCCTTCACCATTAAAGCACAAAATGCGCATAACTCTGAAAAGTTAGAGGTGTATGCACTGAACTTGGTATCCTCCAAATAACATTCTAAGTCCTAACCACTAGACTCGGAAAAGATTAGCATTATTTTAAGACAAGAGGAACCAAGGAGAAGGAACCATTTTGTTATTCGCACACAAAACATTAGTCTCGCGGTAAAGACAAAATAGGAACACCATGCAAAAGGAATCACAGACAGTTGCACCTAGTAGGTTTTAGGTACCTACGACTAGCAGCAATTACTATTATTTTTAGTGGCAATTATATTAGTGGCATATACTATAATAATAATAATAATAATAATAATAGGATAGGCATTATAAAAGTTATAAAAAGCCCACCCTTAAGTATTTATAACTCGTATTGGATATTTTCTTCATTTCATAAATTCAAACAATTAAAAATTCATTATTTCAAGTAGGCCTAATATAAGCACTTTTGAAACGTCAATTCTGTCTGTGTTTAGTGACTCTACCACCGGTTCGGAAGGCAGATTCTACCGAGAAGAAGCCGACAAGAAACTGAGCAGTTGCTCTTTTCCAATATCAACAATTTACATTTTACATTTTAAAATTAATTTTTCTATCTTGCGGAGCCAGATGCTTCCAAGCAACCTTGTCATTAAGAAATTCATCAATTGTATAATAACCTCGCTGTAATAAATGTGTTTTAACACATTCTTTAAACTTATGCATTGGTAGGTCTAAAATTACCTTAGGAATCATATTATACTCAATCCCACAAATGACTTCTGCACCTTTCGCAGACGATATGCAGATGTCACTAATTAATGACCATTTCTTGTAAGTCGACTGTTTATATCAACTTGTTTTTTACAAAGACTCATGTGTTGTCTTACAAATACTATATTGTTATAAGTATATTGAGAGGCTACCGTAAGTATACCTATTTCTTTAATCATCATAATTTATCATCTGCATACTCTAATTCACACTTTGTTAAACAGCCATGCGACTATGGCAGTACAAATTGGAGTAAGTATACTAAGCAATGATCATGGTACCTACTCGTGCAATTTGCCCGTAAATAAAAAGCCTACTCGCAAAATTATTTTTATATTGGACACTTATTGTTTATGTGCGCAAAATGCATCTTGCAACTTAAATTATATCATCCGCAGCATAATAACATTATCGCCTCGCCTCTTATAGGAAATAATGTTTCGAAGTATAGATTCACGACGCTGCAGCAACGCGGATTGGTGGGCTAAAGTAACTTAATATTAACTTCAAATGCTTACGTTACTAATTGTTGATATATGAGAGTGTTACGATTTAAATTTAAGAGAAGAAGGACCTTGAACTAGTTATTTCTGTAGGTAAGAAAACTTGAACATTTTCACCGAGAAACCTCAAACGATACAGAAGATTTATCTGACGTTGGTATCTACTTATATTCATCTAAAAACTAACTTTAGACAAACTCAAAGTTATTAATTTAAGTAGGTCTCAGGCACCTGTGTTTAAACTTCAGACATCACTTTTGTTTTCCACTTTCGTTAACTTTAAACCAAGAACAAGGGTAGGGTACTAGAGCCGGAAACTTAAATACGTGGGTTCTAAAGTCGGACGAACTTAAAATCTATACTTTAAAACAGAGTCTACAGATACCTTTTGTAAGTTTGCTAAAAATAAAGAAGGGTTGCAGTTACTGTTTAGATACGTGGGTACTTGCAAATATTTGTATAACAATCTGAGCACACTCAAAAACTACACTCAAAACGTCCAATCTGTTTAGTTTAATGGCGTGAACACATTAGACAATTCGTTTTGGATAATTTGTGTGTTGTTCCCATAGGAGCAGAGCGGTGACGAGTCTGCTTGCTGGAACATGCTTACTGGAGGGATGAGCCGTGTGACGTCGGTTAACCCTCGTGTTCGCTTTATTTTCAATGGGGTCGCAGTGCTCCTCAAACTTAAACGCGTTTTTTTTATCCCAATCCTTATAATTCATGTAGGTACACAAATAATTTTAATTATAATTAGACTAATTCTACCCACATAATTTTTGTTATGAGAAAATTAATTTCATTAAACAATATAAATGTCAATTTGATCTACTTTAAATTAACACCAATACATAAACTTATTTGAAACAGAACCGTTTTTGATATGTAAATTATAATAAATTCCAATAAAACTAAGGATTATTTCTAATTTTTATTTGTGATTTAGTAGGTAAGTACTTACTGGGATTTCGTGATCAGTAACAGGTTTTTGGCTTATAGCCATTGAAACACTGTTTCCTATGTAAACTGCTTGGTATAAAATATATATCCCTAGGGATCTTCATTTGAATATAAAACCTGACTGTTCTTTTTTTAATATAAAATAATGCAAAATAGTTTTGGAACCACTGGCCTGCAGTAAAACTCGTGGGTCTGCAGACGACTTGTTAATAATTGCGTATAATAAATGCTTAAATACAACAAACAGAGAGACAAATACGGGTTGGGGTGTGCAAATAATAGGACCTATTTGGTTTCCGAGCTATTGACAATAATGTTAAGGTTTGTATGAGCTTAAAGATTTTGCGATTTGCATTGACCTCGGATATCGATTGACGAACATTGTCTATTTCCGTCAACTTATTAGTATTTTCCAACGATATTACGAATTTTGATGATATTTGACCGAGATTTCACGATTTTAATGAGCTTTAAGTTTTCTTTCGGAGAGGTTTGTGCATGTGCCATGTAAAATGGCACCATTTAATTCCTAAAGGCAATTTCTGCGAAGCCACTCGTGACATACTTAACCAACTTCGTCTAATCGACCTGCTCAGATTCCGTGTACCTACTATAGATACCTGTAGCTTATATATTCCAAACATATACCAAAGGAACACAGTAATTCAACACAGACGAAATCGCGAGCATAACTGTTAGTAGGTATTTTTATCAGCCGGTCCGTTTATCTGAATTTGTCGCAATGTTCCGGAGCATGACAATTGCAATTACAGTGTTTATTGTGGGAATGCACGACATGGATTAATTAAGTGCTGCCAACTATAGTGTGGACGAAGGCGTCGGTACATGCTCCGACCACTTGGTGCGGCACGCGGCACGCGGCAGGCGGCACGCAGACGCGTGCGCGTGCGCTCGACCCAGAAACACAAAGCCGGGCCTGCGTCAACGTACCCACGTGCATGCACTCACCAGATAATCTCATAGCATATGCAGTCGTATAAATAAATTAACTGGAGCCGATATCCAAAGACGCGCTCGCGGTTTTCCGCTTTGATTTTGGATTAAAATTAATAGGCCTGTGAGTTTTTTTTCTGCTTGGATTAATATTATATTTATTACAATGTATTATGCGTTCTTTGTACTCCACTGGGACCCGATATTTTCTATATTGTTACAAATAATTGTGTTTAAGGTTTTGTGTTATTTTAGGTTAATATACACATATAAATATTATATATCTATATGAGCCTCTAGTGTAATTTATTAAGTTTATTTTCGAGTAACATAAATTTGTAAAACTTGTATGAAGTTCTTCCGCTGAAACTTCCACAGTCTAATTGACAATCTTAATATATATAAATCTCCTGTCACGATGTTTGTCCGCAATGGACTCCTAAACTACTTAACCGATTTTGAATTAAATGGGCACACCGTGAGCAGGCTGGTCCAACTTAAGAGATAGGATAGCTTAGATCTTTAATTATAGTCGCAATTTTATTTTATTGCAAATTTTTTGTCTATAATTAATTGACAGTCACATGTTATATATATATATATATACATATATATATATACTACTATAATCATTTAAGGCTTAGCGATACTGAATACTTTAAAAACAAAATCAAACGCAGACGAAGTCGCGGGCAACAGCTAGTAAACTTATATATTTTCTTACTTATTTAAAAGTTAATATCAATCTAATTTATTATGACTTTATTACTAGCCTTGGTGTTGAATTTACACTTATATTTCAGCTATAGGTCCCGGTTATTATCTTATTAAGTAACAAGTGATAATCAATAACGAAAAGACTTGTGACCTCCCGAAATAGAGCCGCATGCAGGGTTAATAGAGGTCTCGTAACACTCTCTGCTATGACAGACGACTCTGCCCAGCTGTGGGACTTTTAGCCACTTCAGCTTCGCGCCTCGTTGAGCTATATCGCTAACTCTAGTTCTTTTACGGATCTCCTCATTTCTGATATCATTACGTAGATATACTACTTAGTATAGCTCTCTCCATCGCCCGTTGAGTGACTTTGAACCTTCTAATGAGGCACGTAGTAAGCGACGATGTTGTTGACGCTGTAAAACATCACTGGCAACATGCACTGATCGAAGATTTCGGTCTTCAGTCTTCACACACACTGTGTAAAGTATAAACAAACATATTCATCTCGCAAATATAATATCTGCCTAAATACACGGTACAGGCTTCTGGCTCGTTGGGGTCCGTCAAACGGGGTCGTGTGGGGCGTGGTTTGCCCCGTGCTGGTCGCGTGCCGTGCCACTCGCAGGAGTCGCAGGACCCTGGCTGCCCCACTTGCCGTGACAAATCAATTACAGGGTCGACGAGGGCACAACTTCCGAGCGGGAATTAGCAGCAAATTATGGTCGTTGCAGAAATTACTTGTTTGTGCTTCAGGGGACGATTTATGGACGAGTAAATCGGTATGGGAAGCTAAGGGCAGTGGCGTGCATAGAGGGAATGCACATGGTATGCAGATGATATAAATTGAAGAAAATCGCCAGTACGAGTTATAAAAAACTTAAGGTTAGGCATTGTAAGAGTTGTCAAAAGCCTACTCTACTTAACCTGTAGTAGGTTAAGTAGAGTAGGCTTTTGACAACTAGCCTACTTAAGTATTTATAACTTCTTCTTCATTTTATATCATCTGCTTACCCTGTGCATACCCTCTATGCACGTCACTGTCTAAGGGTGGTAGACTTCTTGCAAAAGCATACTATATAGGTTAGCAGTTAGCTGTATATCATCTATTTTAGCTTAGTTTAACCGCCACCTTATCTAAATACAATTCCAGATGATTAAAATAAATTTATCTTTTAGGTCCAAATCTTCAAACCCATGTCACAACTTTAATCATTATTAAACGAAAAAAACGCTCAAGAGAAAATTTCATATACCTAACTATTAATCGAGCTGCCGATTTCATGTTTCTAACTTTAAAACATCACCGCTGTGTAATGCTACACCTGTAAGCGAAAGTCAGGTCAGAATCGAAAAACACAGACAAAAGTTTTAAATACATGTGGTTACGTTGCTGTCTGTAGCGTGCTGTCGAGAAACAGGGGTAGGCTACCGAAGTAAAATGTCGTAATCGCGCGGAAATTTTTGGTAATAAAAAAATGGATATACTTACTTACCTAATTAGGGTTTATTGATTGTGTACCATAGAGTCCTGGGGTCCTTGGAAGTCGGTCATGGGTAGTCGACCCTAGGGTCTATTACCGTAGAATGTCGAGGGAAATGCGACGATCGGAATGCTCTGTAATATGGCCTGCTACGGTTGGCTCATATTATGATCATATTTATCTTATATATCTTTTTCGTTTAGCCGCTCTCTGTGATTTGTTTTATGCTATTCATCCACCTAGCTCAGAGTCCAAGGCTAAGTAAACCATTGCAGCAACTCGGGACCCAATCTTTCATTGGTTCTTCGAGCCATGTACACCGCCCAATGTACTTCAGCACCACGACACGTTGAGACACAAGTTACGCAATTGACCCAACAGTTATGATCACATGCAAACGTCTGATTTATGCGGTATAGTTTGGTACCATTAGTGCGATGTTTGTATATTTACCTTCCTACAATCGCAAATTCAGATATTTAACGCGTAGGTAAGGAAAAATACTGTAACTTTAAATCTGTTTGAATCTTTTATTTCATTCTTAGTCTTTATTTTAATGTTTCGATACGAAATCCAAGTAATTACAGAATTCGTGTTCCACCGTGTACGGTACGTTGTAAAAGCAGAAAGCAACAAGTGGGTACAGAGCGTGTACAGTAGAATTGAAGGCATTACCTCGTTACGGGTTTTGCACACATCCGATATGGAAATTTGATCTGAAAAGTAAAACCCTCAATCGCATGCAGCATAGTAGATTACGACGAATTAGAAGGTGATTGTGGAAGCTAATGATATATTATACTTAGTAGTATATTTATTCTACGGTTAAGTTAGTAGCAGCAGCTTTCGACGTTAGCATTCAAACAATAGTGGTAAACATTTTCATCAGGTTGTCAAGGGAAAACCAGATAGACAAATAGTTGCATCATAACTGCAAGCACAACGAACCCTTTGAAGCATTCCTTGCATTCCTTGAGTTGCTTAACAGGCTCGGAAACGGGATCTGAATCGCACTGTCACTTGCGAGAGAAAGCGTATACTTTTTGACACTCATCGCTCATCGTGGCCCCTTTACCCTGGTTTTCCAAGGCAAACCCCCATACGAAAACTTACCACTAAAAAGCAAGTCACCGTTTGTTAATCTAGAGCAACCGCGATACATAATATCTTCTTAATAAACAGTATGAGTATATGACGATCACGTTTTGGTTTTTATTTCCCTACTTTAATCTATTACTTAAAAACAAATGGATTGCATTAAAGTTATAGCGGTTTGTGAGTCAAAATCCATTTTTTTCCCTTCCTTAAAGTCCATTTTTTCATGTTATTCTAACGACAAGTCAGTATATTTGTAGTGACTGAACAACCAGTTCAGAAAGCAGATTCTACCGAGAAGCGCCGTCAAGAAAGATTAGAACTTTTCGATCTTGTGAGAGATGAGAGGGGGACAGCGGCCTGCTTCCAAATAGCCTCGTCGTTAAGAAATACTTAGGTACATCAATCTTATAGTAATCACGATGTATTAAATGTGTTTTAGCACATATAACATTGTCTTAACTTATGCAAGGTCCAAAATTACCTTAGGAATATACATACTATTACAGTCAAACATATCGTATGATATTACCGGGAAGGAGTACCTAAGTATTATAACATAAACTGTCCCCGATAAAATAGTTATTTAAAAATTTAAGAGCTCTAGGCACCATATATCATGCAGGTTATAGGTAGGTAGTAGTAAGTAGGTAGGTATTAAATTGCCCTTCTAGACAGATAAAGGCATCTGAAATTTACTCAAGCGTGTAGATCCAAATGTTACCCTCAGGTTTATAGCGCTTAGGGACCTGGGTTTGTTTTATAGCCACTGTCAAGTGCACTCCAGCTCTCCTCCAATGAGCGAAAATGGTCCGCATCGATCTGAAGCCTCCCAACTTGAAAAACAGCCTCGGAGAACGACGTAAAATGATACGAGTTTCAGTGACATACAGTTAGAAAATATGAACCGATTAGAAACTTTCTTTATTAAAAAAAACACTTGTTACATATTTAAAGGCACTTTAGATGCCTCCTTTTTTATCTATAGTTATTAGGAGACAGTGATAATTTTCATTATATGCTAACTAAAGTTTCAAGGGTACCTAATGTGACCGGCTACCCTCTTCAGTTACTTTTGTGGCAGTGCTTAGAGGACATATGAGTATCAGAGCTGAGGAAAAAAAACCTTACTCCTCAGAGCCTTAAAATATTCATATGCTTCCAAATGTGTTACGACTGATGATAGATTTAAACGATAAATTATTTGGATTTAATATTAATTTCACTCGTACGGTTATACATTATTGAATTATTTTAGCATTATATGCACTTATACTTATTTTTTATCTATTTTAAGATCGTAATGCTAGTTGAATTTATTTTAATCATATTTATTTTCTACTTGTACCTTATTGTTTTATCATTATTATATTTTTATAAAAGAAAAATTGTATGACATCCATAATTTTTGTACCCATAGCCTAAACGAATTGAGATCCTATTGATTTAATTAACATTTAGTAAATATAATTATTATCACTAGAAAAAAGAATATTGGAATTAGAAATTACCATTTAAGACTCTTTCTTGCATGGCCGTCGAGGACCATCCCCTAACCGCCCTAATATTTGGTAGCTCCGCCCAATCGACAGGGTTGAATTGAATATTTTTCAAAGTATCAACCTCATTTAGTAAATTTGAACCTTGTTCACCTAGACTTACGATCCATCACCCCTCGAGCAATGTGAGACAACACGCTCTCAGCTGTATTTCACAAAATGGCTACCCCTTATGGTATAAAATAATTTCTCTTACTCGGCAAATTGTCAGTCTATTTCAAAAGCGACAACTGTTAGTACGATATTGGTCACATAATTATGTCAGGAGCCAGAACTCAGGTTGCAGATTCGTCAACCTCACCACCGTTGAGGTATAAAAATAATACATACGCGTTTTCACTTTCCATTTGTTTATAGATTTTCTGCAAAGCCTGTTTTTTTATTCCCTGAAAAATTAAAAAAAAACTGCGTTCAATTCTTGGTTGATCGAATTGGTTTTTCAGGACGCCAGTGTTGAACTAATGGTGTTATTGTAAAAAAAAAAAATAAGTTTGCTTTTATGAATATCGGAAATGTAATGTGATACGTGACTTACTAATTGTTTGACCTGATTATTTTAAGTGAAAATCGACGAATGGACTATTCGGGTTTGAAGTTCGCATATGTTGACGGGTCCGATGACGAGGGCCCGTCAGTAACTCCGGACCTGCCGTCGTGCGTGTATGCGGCGGCTCGTACCAGACTCCAGCTGCCGCTGGCGGCCTACGTCCACCAGCACTCCAGGCAGTTACATGCAGGTATTGTCTTGATAACTTCTCGGAACTTCACATTTATGCCGCAAGATGCAAGTGAAATTATTTGTTTTATTACTCAAGTGAATTTATTTAGTTCTTTTTGTGATTACGACAATGGCATAAATCCAAATAAATTAACTTGAGATTTCACTCTATATGTGAATCTATTAAAGAAAAAAATAATATAAAATCTATATAAGAAAAAAATCATCAAGCTCTAGAGCTCAATGATTTTACTTCAAAAAGGAATTTATTTATGTTTATCAATTCGGATGTTCTCATTTAGATTGGTATGATCGGGCATAACTCCGTCATTTGCAAAATTTGTTTTTTTTGTGGTTTATTCCTTTTCGGGAAATGGTCTTGATGAGTTCCGGACACAGACCACGGAACTCTTCAAAAAATCTGCTGCCTTTGCATAAATATTCATTGCTTGCGCAATCACACAACATAACATCATGCTTGTAAAACGCGAAAGGGCCTATGTAACTATGTACCTATACCTATAGGTACACCCACATTTTCTACGAAAGTTAGTGGTTATCTACTCAAAATGTTTTTTCGCGACTGGACGCTAGTTTAAGCACATATTTTTTCGTTGGTATAACATTTATTCCCTAAGTATATGGTATAAATAAAAGTTTTGTAAATTTTTTAATGCCATGCATTGTCAGGTTTAAGCACGGCACATGATTCAGCCTTGGTTTAAGATTAAAATTTTTAACCTGCAAACATAAATAACAATTTTTCAATTTCTTATTTATAAATTGTTTGTTCCTTTTTCAAATATGAAAAAAAGTTCAAATTTTACAGAGGTACTTTAATAATATATATATTATTAATAAATATAGTTGCAGCGCGCAATCATCTTATGTTAATATAAAAAGCGGAAGAGTGTGGTAAACAAAAACTGTTAATACCTACAAAAAGTCCGCCAGAACATATTATATCCAACTATCATAGTTAAACCTTTACCTTTACTTTAGTTACCTAATAGGTATGATAGCAGATTTGTGATCTATAATTTTATTAGTTACATTTATATCGCAGTATTAATTCTTATTCTGATTCCTTCGTTTAGATCTATAATATAGTGCATTTAGAGCATTGAAGATTAAGTTACGCGATAACTTCTCAAATTAATCGCGATTAATAACTTAACTAGTATTAATCGCGAAATACGTGTAGTCCACACGTAAAAAAATTTTGAGCTAAACTTAATAGAAAAAGTTATTTTTAAAAACTATAACTAGAACTACACAAGTTAGTATCTTCTCTTTTAACTTGACGGTTACTATTCGTTGTCAGTGATAAAAGCTGAAACCGACATACAGTAAATTCTCCTTCAAACCTCCAAAGGAGGACCTTTGGAGGTTACTGATCCATTTACTGACTCCAGATAACATTGATTACCCATCGCAATCGACTATTTTTTGCTGCTGCTACACATCTCTGAAATAAACTGTTCATACGCGATGCTTTAAAAACAAAAACAAACGCCGACGAAGTCGCGGGCAGCTGCTAGTTTCTCAGATAAGGTGAAGACAACTTATTAATTAATTTTCATGGTTAAAACTAACTCTCGCCGTCTCGCCATAAACTTTCTTGTAGGTACTTAACTCCTGACCTACTAATACTATTAAAGACTTGTTTGGAATAGGTACTTTTGAATAACAACGCTAGCTTTAAGCTTCCCTATTATTTCCTAATTACTCACTAGCTCATGAATTTCTGGTTTTCTGCAATGAGGTCTAAAAATGCAAGCTACAGGCAAAATGTATCAAATTTACTCAATAGTTTATACGTCAGATGGCCACAAACAGACATACTTTATCATTAAAACACCTACGGTTCATGTCGATTTTTGTAAAATATGTTTCAATGAATTCCGATGCAAAAGTGTTAAAAGAAACAATATACCTCTACTCCATAGGGATGCACCCTATGCTAGGGCATAACAAAAATATTTGATCCAGAATTATTGGATAGAAGCAGTAGTAAGTAACGCCACTTTGCGTAAATACATGATTTATATATATATATTTTTTTTTTATTTATAGCCTTTACGACAATCTTATCTTACTGCAGATTATTTACTTATCGAGACACCGGTTACGCTTGATTGGCTTGCTTTAGCATAGGCCTCCCCCCATATTATGAAAATTAAACTTAATTTTCGAAAAGCAGGAGAATCTGTATGGTGTAATTTATAATTTCTACAATCCGATTTTAAGTAGGCATTAGCATGTTCAAATATGGATCACGACGTCCTGAGATCGAATACCAAGCCGGGCTGGAAATTATTAGGTTTTCGGTTTTCTGTTAAAATAGATCAGTAAGTCTGATGGCTTAACGCGCTTTCCATGCCTCGTAGAGCACGTTAAGCGATCGGTTACTATATTATGTGATAATGTCCGTTAAGACCAAGCCGCATTGGAGCAGCGTGGTGAGTCTATGCTTCAAACTCTCTTCTATCAAAGATGAGGCATTTGCAGTGGGGCATTGATATGCTGATAATAAGAGCTTATCTACCAATGTTACTTTACTGCAAATTATAAACATTGTCAATTAATTTCATAAGGGCCAAAGTATAGGTGTCAAAATAAGTGGGGTCACAACCTCAATTAAATAATATTTTTTCAAGCAACAATGCTTTTGATTTATCGTGAAAAAAAAAAGCATTTCCTTATGTCTAAAGTGTGGAAAATGGAAAATGATCAATATGAACTTTAACGAGGTTTACGGAAATAGGAAAATTATGTTGTCTTAACACGACTAGCAACGTTATTTTGTCTTAACAAAAGAGCCAAGTATACAGAAGGGTGAAACATGATGTATGAATAAATTTAAGAAAGAAGAAAGAAGAAAAATTACTGAGAAATTCAATTTGCACATTCTTTAAGGTACTTAAATAAAATTATTGAAAAATAAATGTTAATTGAAGTTGATCGCGAACCCGTCTGCCCAGCGTGGTGATGTTGGGGGAGGCATATAATCCAGCAGTGGACTGTTATAGGATATAGAAAATAAATAATTTGTTTTTAAATTTCCCTCGACTTCAATGGGTCGATTCCCGTATTATATATCCTGACTTGGTACCACCAGCTACGAAGTAGTATTACCAAACTTGTATAAAAGATACTTGCTCTGTGTAAACGAAACGAACTACACTTACTTCCTATATATACGAGAGGTACTAAACTTGCATAAAAACTCTGCGACCTGTAGGTATACGAGACGTATTGAACTTGGATAAAAGACACATTCGACCTGTATGAGAGACGTAATTGCCTTGCATTAACGACAAACTAAACTTGCACAAACGACATTGGCTTCCTGTATACGAGACGTTCAGAACTTGCATAAACGACACTTGTTTTATATATACGAGACTAACTAAACTTGCCTGAACGACACTTGCTTCCTGTATACTACACGGACTTTACTTGCATTAACGACACTTGCGACCTGTATAGGAGACGTTCTAAACTTGTTTAAAAGACACATATGTACACGAGACGTACCAAATTTGTATAAAATAAATTTGAAACAAAAGCAGAGTGACCGCTGGCCCGCAGCCCTGGTTGCTGTGCCTGCAGGTATAAACTTGTATTTGCTTCTCTAAGATGTTAAAAATAGTAATGGCAGAGTACTCGATTTGGCAACGATGAAACACAGTAAAACATGGGCTACTCGGAGAAATATGTACTCCGTACACCTCAAATTGAAATATATAAATTTTATGAAAATAATTTCAGTCATAAAAAAACTTAGTTAACATTATTTTAACATATAGGTCTAAGTACGTCGTATACGTGGTTTTGTTTAATTTTATACAAATTAAAGTGATGGCCAAACATGGCAAAACCTAACTTGGACCTCGTGAACACAGTTGAACATGCTAAACATGCTAACCGTGACCAGCCGACGACGAAGATATAATCTAATTCATAAAGAATCATGTTGATGTAAACCAATGAACAGAGACCATGTTATTGTTTATGGAATGTTCAATGTATCAGCTGTTCCACCGCCGCCACCATATTGAGTGGGTGTTTTTTCAACCCCTAAGATAATATACTCAGTCATATAGCTTGAGCGTGCCCATTCGCCATTAAATTATTTCCTGAACAAATAAGATCAGTGAGCAGCGCAGACGTTTTGTAAAAAAAAACTGCAACAATAATAATAATGCACTAGCGTAATTCACAATTTTAGTAACGACTTGATACTTTAGGGCTTTCCTAGTAATAACCGCTGATCGATTCTCTAGCTTTTCCATACAGTTTCCTCTTCATACAAAACACATTTTTGAATAGCGATAGTCCTCAATTCATCGCACATTTTGTATGGAGAAAAGAGGTGGCCACCGCGTAGCAACTGATGGAAATTATAGCGAATTGGGCAGCAGGCAATACTCTACTTAACTTAGTGGTTGATATAAACTAATCCCAAAATTTTCCGCAATGTTTCTTTCAAGAAGATGCTCTCCTGGAAACATCCGTGGAGCCCGATTACCAGTGCGGGGGCTCGCCGTACCGTGTTCAGCGTGCTGCAGCCAACGTTCGCGAGCGGCGACGGATGCTGAGGTCCGGCCCCAATGGGTATCATATTTATTTGCATCTGTGTGTAGTTAGTTTAATAAGTTTTATCGTTTTTTTTACATCAATATAAGGATCATAATTAAAAATACAATATACATAATACAAATACAAGACACGCGTTTTATTTGAAAATTACCGTACGTTTATTTAGTTCAGTTTGTATCACTGCTAGTTGAGTTTTAATTTAGCCGGATGATACAGATTTTTTTACGCGACTAAAAATTAACAAATATTTTTACCTTCTAAATTTAATATGATAAATTAACGTTTAATTTTATTCAATTATTCATAATTCATAACTACTTATATTTTAAACATGTTTTAAAAATGAAAATATTCCGTTTATTATATTTTCAATAAAGGCTGCATACAGCGAACGATGCTGGCTGTATATTGGCATACAATCGCTAGTGAATAACCTATTTCGACCAAAATCTAGAGAGCGGCCTAGGAAACTTTCATACAGTAGAAAAAGCAAAAAATGGTCAGTTATTTTCTGAGAACGTATTTTAAAGTTTATTCTGGTTTTCACACAACACTTGTTACTTGTAACACTCTCGGTTTTCTAAGCTTTAGGTCATGCGCCTATTACCGCCTCGACTGTAGTCTATGTTACTAAAATAGATGCGTTAACTAATCATCCACTATTTGAAACTTTCAATCACATTATTAATCGTCCCGGGGACCTACTCCAATATCATCTTACTTAATTTTCTCTAAATTTTCTATAGCAAATAATATGTATATGTAGCCTAGGAACCTATCACAGCAGAAGTCAAATAGTCCCGTAATGGGACCGAAGTCGCAGGGCACAGCAAGTAATTAATAACTACCTAGAAATAGTTGTTGCATTAATAATAAAGTTTGTTTTAACTGATCAAAACATATTTGAGAATGAAGCGAAGGGAAAGAAATTAATGTATTTATTGTATGATCGTTGAATGGGTTGATTGAACGTTTTCGATCTAACAGGTCTCACAGCGCGCCGAAAAGCGGGTATTTCTATGCTAAGAGGAGGTTAAAGAACGGTTTGATAGATCGTTCCAAATACAATTTTCTCTAACGTCCGCAATATAACTAAATGGTGGGATTTTAGTCATCAGAGTTGGTATTCTACCAATGGATACGCTAACGAAGAAATGTATTGAAAACCTATGGACCAAGCTCTCTTTCCTTTGAATAATTCAATTGTAACTCTACTAAAATGTGTGTATGATGTTCTGTCTTTAGCAGTATAAACTCGGCGTTCGACGAATTGCGTGTGCATGTGCCGACTTTCCCCTACGAGAAACGGCTCAGCAAGATCGATACTTTACGCCTCGCGATCGCATACATAGCGCTATTGAGAGAGGTAAATACACGGATTTATTCAGGTATTTGTTAGGTATCTATTATGCTATTTTAATATGGATAAGTGACACAAAACACGCTGCAACAAGTTTTGAACAACTGAACTAAACTGTCAAGACTGAAAATAATGTTTGATATCTTTTCAAAGTGTGAAGGACCTTCGTCATCATGAAAACCAATTGATGTTAACTGACCTTTTGTAAGAAGTTCCAAATAGAATTGTCTTGTGGCGCTTGGGTCCAGCGGCTGTTTGCGACTCGTTTGATGACATTTTTCTACCAACGTTGTGTTGTGGTGGTCTACTAACGATACGTTTACCGGTGCGAGGTAGCATTCGGCACCTTGAGACCCCAACGTCCATCGGTTGTCCGAGCTTTGTTCGCCACTCGTTGAGCTATGTCTGTAACTCTGGTTTTAAACAGATGCCCTCATTCCTGATACGTGGAGATATTCCGAGCATTGAAATGTCCATTGCCCGCTGAGTGACTCTGAGCCTAGTTATAACACTCAAAGCGACCACGTTTCGGAGCCATAAGACATCACTGGATTCAGTGCCGCGAGCACTGTTCGAAGGACAGTAGGCACCATTTTAAGCCCAGTTAGTTTTGTTTAGAGATTATTATGTACAACAAAATTGGCACCAATGGCATCATAATAGTAATGAATGAAACGCACTTGAACACTTATTAATAATGACAGCTTTTGTCGATTTTACGGAATTGGTTTAATATCAACAATTATAGAAACGTGATTTTTAAAATAATTTTTACGAAAAAAAAAAAAACAAAAAGTACCGAAAATCGCGAGTACTTAATGATACCGCTCTTTTTTTCTTAATTTTACAGTGGTTACTATCAGATTTTTCTTTATACCTAGTTAAAACCCCCGCCACGCCGCCCTACACTTTGTAAGACTGGGCCTCAGGGTAAGCGCAAACGTTCCAAATAATAAAACTAGTTATTTATTTCAGGTATTGGATGCTGAGTATGATCCTCTTACATACGTTGAGAAGTGCCTTCGGGGAGAAATCAAAGCTGAGAGAGCTCACTGGAATACAAGTGGTAAGTACCTGTTTTAACTTTTAGGTAGGTGGGTAGCTAAACTTTTAATCAAATTAATCAATGCTAAATATACCTACCTAAACACTTTACTTACAAAGTACATGGGTTTTAACCAAATTAATCTAAGCTACTGTTTCCTCGCCTCGTAAATTCTGCTATGCAAATAAGGTTTTGATTAATTTGTTGCAAAACAATGGGTAGAAGGAAATATATATGTATAAAAATAAAATATAAAATAATAATAAGTTTACTCTTTCCTCTTATATTATGTACTTCACGAAAAAAACTTAGGTTCATATGCAGTGGCGCTACCTTGGCACAGGCAGAGAAACCTAGTAGTCCATTTCATCTTCAAAGAGGGCGTTAAGATCGTAAATAAGCAGTGACAAAAGCGAATTACAATTTTTCCAAAAAAAACTCACGTGTACCTAAGTACGTAAAAAATAAGTCACATTAAAATTAAAATAAAAGTGAGCATACCCATTTAGTTTCGTGAGAATAGTACCTATTTAGTTTCGTGTCTAATTCACGACGAACAATGAAAACTACGAAGAACAATGCCTAAAGACTGGACAAACAATTCCTATTTAAAAAATTTCAGCGCGTCTATTTTGGAAATAATTGACGCAATGAAATAAAAAAATGCCTAATCAAAATGTAATCCTTCATAAAAAACTCCACATCTCAGATAGGTAATGTATGTTTCTTTATAACTACGTTGGTACATAAAATTAACAGAAGTTTTGCAAAGTCATGATCCCGCTAAGGAGGTTTACAAACTTTTAAGGTACTTATAACGTAAAAACCGCGGTCCCGCGTTGCAGTATTCCTGCATATAGCCGTATTAATTTTTATATTCTCATAGAAGATATTAGGTACTCGGTGGGAGATTTTATTTGGCCGCATACTATTTTAAGTGTTAGCTAGGTTTCATTCGGAAAAATTCACTCTCATCCGACTTTCATAACGCAAACAAAGATGTTTTCCCTCAAAATTATCATATGTTCATTATAATCTATATGGTGTATCACATATACAATCAATTTTTTGTGCGCAGATTTGACAGCTCGACTATCCTGGATCAACTGGCAAAATCTTGGGGTCAACCCGCAGAGAAGGAGCGTGCTGACATCACTCGCACTAAGTTCCGACAATCTACAGTATCCACATAATTAACAGTATTCCAGCATATAATTTATTCTGTCTGTCTCTTCACCCGACTACGGGTTTTTAGCGGTTTGTATGACTGTTTGTTAATGTATTAGTACTCATTACATAGTCATAACTACGTGTAGTACCCGTTTCGTGCTGTTACAAAATGTGGACTTAAAAGGTGATATTGTGAACGCAATATTGAGAAAATCTTCAATAAAACAGATCACCCTCGATACCAACGAATTAACTTTGTACTTTAAAGCATAATTATAAAAGACCTAACTAACGGAGGCTTTGGTGTGTAGACTCCATCGAAGATTGATTTCAAACAAATGGCATATATAATATATAAGAACGAATAATCGTAAGTCGGGTTTTCAGATTTTCGTTGATCTATCTATCTATTAACTTTAAATTTCTGTGCCAAAAGCTTAATATACTCATTATATTGAGAAGTTCTTGTACTGCAGCGACTACTAGCTTCAATTATATATCGCTGACCCCTCAGCTCCTCCTTAAAACCTCGGATAGAATCACTCGGAGTATAGATAGAATCAATAAGCAAAAATAGGATATCCAATAATGTAAAACCTAGCAATTCTTTTTCTTTCTCAACACTCGTAAAAATTCAAGTCAATATTCAGCCCGATTCGTTTTAGAACATCGGATATTAATTAGTACCATAATTTCAGATACAAAATAATTACAAAACAAATGATCAACAGGTTTTCTTTTAAATTGGACGAACACTTCTAGAAGTCTGAGGGATTTTTGACGCATAACGCATTAGTACAAAAATATTATGAGGTAAATAGTACAAAATTAGTAGTAGTAAGGTAGGCAACTTTAATTGCTATGTAGATAAATAAACTTTATAGTGCTATTTACTTGCATTAGAATAACCATATTAACAGGTAGGTAATGCGTACCTATTGTAGTTTAAATAGGAAGTATAGAATAAATCCAATTATATCAATAGGTACAGTACAAATTTCACAATAATTAAAGGTAAATGCGCCTTGAAGCACCCTATAATAGGAAATTAAAAAAGGGACATAACTAAGGACACAGCCAAAAACATAAGTATACAAAATATGTTATGCTGACGTTGAACACGTAAGTAGATCTCCAGACATTCATACTTTAAAACTAATATTGCGAGAGCTCATGGTAAATAGATATATAGGAATCGCTAACGAAATACTTGAACAACAGATTAAAATGGATCTTATTAGAATTGTTTTAAAGTTTAAATATTCCCTGCGATTCTTCGGCTAGGGCTTTTGGCAGGACATTTGTAAAATAAAAAAAACGGACGGTAGTTGTATGTCTAAAACAAGTAAAATAAGGCCCATTTTACATTGACGGTACAGTTTGATATGCGAAAACGACTCTCCGATTCCGAGCGAGCAAATGTTCTAGTAACGCTACTGTATCAACTATAAGTAATGTATAGTAAGTGTATGATACACAGTAACGTCAAAGCCAAAATGCGCAAACACTGCTAGAAGTAAATGAGCTTCAAAGCACGGCTTACATAAAAGCATATAAATGATGTTAACATTTAGTTGAATTTAAAGGTACCATACCTGTATTTAAACAGTTTAAATAAAGATGGTGGATAAAAGTGTAGCTTCCGAAGTTACAGGGTTGCATCCTTGCTACCTAGAAAAAACTTTAGCAATATGTTTGTCTATCAAAATAAAAAAAATAATATCAGACCCCAGTGTAAGTTGTATAAAACATAAATTGTGCAACGTGTAACCGAATTACGAAATAAATTTGAAGGATGCATAATTATATTTCATAAGGAATCACCCTGTACTATTATTAAATCAAAAGAAGCATATTTTTTATTTTTCCATGCAAACGAATACAAAACATTTTAAGAGTTTACTTCTGACAACCACATTCGAGATAAAATACCGACACGCGCATAATACCAATGATATACGACGCGTACCTAATAAAGTGACAGGAGTCACATGATTTTTATTTTGCATGTGATAGGGCTGTATCAGATTTCTTTCAGTAAAAACTATAGCAGTGGTTTACTCAAAAACTATTAGATCTTCGGTTTCACAGATTTTCTCAGGGACAGTATATTATGTACCTCCAAATCCTGTTGTATATGGAAAAGCTAAATAATTTAACTCATACATAATGTGATCTTAGCCAGCATCACGTTGTTTACTGGGCTCTGATGTAAGTTCTGGCACTACGACTCTCTGATTTATAGACCAAACTTGGTGGGATACTTCTCCGAACATACTGTTTTATTTTTTTCTTAAATATTTCAACGGGTAGGTACATACCACGATTTTGGATTTTGTCGATATTTCGACCCAGTTGCATGGATCGTGGTCACGACGGGACTGCAGGTACGAAATGTCAAGTAGGATGTCACGAGCAAAATATGACTAACCAGTTTCGTGTTCTTTTTGTAAGTATTTCGCGACTGTTCGACATACACTGACGTCACTTTTAAATTGAGAAGCTGTACGATGCTTCATTGGTTTACACAATTCTACCACTGGATCCCACACACACACATTTAAAAACTTCCTCACTACACCTGGCGTCGGTTGCTAGTACACATACAAATCGCGCTCACGCCTTATTTAATGAGTTTCACTTACTTAGGTCGCGACGTGACCAAGATCCATGCAACTACAACGAAATATAGACAAATATTATCGTGGTATGTACCCGTAGAACTATATTTAAGAAATATTGATTAACAACGATCGAATCTTAGTTTAAAATCTTTATTTTTATTTATAATAACTAAATTATTATTAAAATTTATAAAAAAGGTATGGTCTGAGAAAATAATCCCATACAAAATGTTTCACTTAGCTGTGCAGGTATATATATGTATTTCCTAGTCATTTTGCTTCAAAGGAAAATACTTATTCATTGTTGTGCGTTTATTAGTACATTTCATTTCCCATTGTCCCTTTTACATTTCATTTACATTTGAAGTAAATTTTATATGTACTTAACTACTAGGTATATTCAGTGGTTCAAAATATCATCAATCGTTGTTGTTTGTTGTTTGTTGTTATTTCAAATTGTTTAACATTATTTTCGATCATTAAAAACACGAATTGTAATGTCACATCGGTGTCAACACGCAAAAACGAATACAACACGCAAAAAAGTACGACGTACTATTCTAAAATGTTTACAAAAACGTTATAACGTGTATTTTAGGCCTTATGCATACGATTTTGTGCGTTTAAGAGTACAAGTCTACATTCAATAAATTCTTATGAAGAGATATCATCATAATTTCCCATTCATTGACACCTGTGATAATTAAATGTAGTAAAATTATGTGGGTACTAATTTAAAATTAGGGGTGAATTGTTGAAGTTACGTATCTACAAAATAGTCTTACCTTGGAACGTAGGTAAATTACATAGAAATACTTCTTGGTTATAGTCCAAATTTAAATAATAATGTAAGTAATAAATTAATCTTTGGTGATAATGACAGACGCTCTTGATAGGACTGAAAATTGAAATAGTAAGTCATGGCTATACAAACTTGCCTCAAACAGACGAAAGTCTTTCTTTTTTTTTTAATAGTTATAATTGACGGACCAAGCATATCGCCCACCTGATGGTAAGTTGAAAACCATTGTAATTATTGTTTCCCTACAAAAACATTTTAAGTTGGTTCATTAGTTAAAAAAAAAGGTTAAAACCTCTTTTTGTTAAAACTTCGCAGGGCATGCAAGGAAAACATCCTGCAACGTGCCGTACTGTGTCCATCGATCTGAAGCGTAGGTTCTCATGCCTCATGTGCCTCTAATTGCAACTCAACCCTTCAGACCGAAACCCATCATTGCTGGTAGTAGTACTTCCCCGACGAGCTCTGTCACAAAAAGCCTACAACTACTAGTTATTCAATAGTGAAAAAAAAATTGGACTATAACAAAAAAGTTTTTCTATATATAATTATGACAACGTACAGGAAAACATACGTCGATATAAATGATATGTGACTAAGTTACGAAACACCTTTTAGCAATAATAATATGGGTCACTTTTTTAACCTAAAATAATCTACACAGGGTTAAATAAAAATACTAGATAGCTCTCGGCCTTTAGCTGTTTACATTGAAACTAACAACTTTTGTGCTAAGACTCTTCTTCAACTCTATAGTTTTTGAAGTATTAAATATTTAGCCCTGTATATAAATGTAACAAAAAGTGAACACTACGTTTAAAGGTAACACCGCAGATTGAACGGATGTAGCAATAGGAAATTGTAAAACAACAATTTTAACTATTCCGCGAGAAAGGCGCACAACTTCTTTACCTTATAATACTTATAAAGCTACAATAATTAATTTAGTACCAAATACTTTGGTTTCTTATTTTTTTTTTTCATTTTTTTATCATCATTATTCTACACTTTTACGGAATGAATAATTTATCAATATTTTAATAACCTAGTGTCATCATCATTAGGCAGTATAGATGTTTACAATGCAATTTAATTGATCGTGTACTTATGTTTATCTAGTCAAAAGGTGCAATATAGATTTTAAGGTTATCGTATCTAAGTACATAAACCCAAGTTAGGCAACAGAAATTCGTGACTAGGTCAAGACTCCTATTAAAAAAAAATTAAAAACAGTTAATGCGAATCATTTTTTTCTGGCTGACATACTAACACCAAACGCTCTTAGTGTAAGTTTTCAGTTTGTCAAAATACCTGTTAGCCATGGGTGTAAAACTGCACCCATGCCCAAGATGACTATCGAAAATAAAAACTAAAGGAACAAATTAAAGTTTATTGTCTTTATTGGTTTTCACGTAGTTATCACGTGACATAAGCTGTCAACTTTGCTATGGGAGCTGTTTAATGGCGATCAAATATCATGATTTGACAACTCCATGGAACCTTGATATATTAATATTACTCCGGCGTTTGGATTAACTTGAAATTCACACTAAGAGTATCCAGAGTATAAAGCCGGATTTACACAGCAAAATTAAAATATATCTCCTAAACAAGTCTTGTAGGGTCATATTATATATAAATAAATAAATCATTCACTCATTCATTCATTCGTTCATTAATTCATTGACTTAACTTTGGAATTGATATGCAGTGTTTTTTCACGCTCTTTGAAATGTTGAATAATGCCGTTAGTTTAAGACAGTTTAAGTGTACCAAAAAAGTAACCGACATTACGTTACGCTGTTTATTAGCCCTAACCGACCGACAGAGAGACAAAAATGAAAAAAAAATACAGTATTGGCTTTAATATCGATTGTAGAGGGCACTAATATCCCTCGAAAAGAAATTTTCACAGAACAGCCTTGGACGATCTGACCTAAAAAAATGTCATCCCTGCTACTACTCCTATCTCCTAAGATTTTATGTAATTGATTATCCGTCGAAAGTAGTTTCGCAGTGTAAATACGGCTTGAGTAAGCGACCAGAGAAAAGTAACTTTATTCGCAACTCCGTAATAAAGTTTCGTAATACGGGCGCTTATGTTATTAATACTTAGATATTAATAGTACTTCAGGAAACTGTTCATAATAGGGTTTAATCTAAACTCATATCTTATCTGTCACGGTAGCCAATTATTGAACTAATTGACACCAATTTAAAATATAATAGTGTTGTTAGTCGCAGTAGTAACAAATACGCCTACACAGGCCCGGATAAGTTTGTGGGGATAAAACATTGTCAGGTTATAAGACAAGTTGTCCTACTGCCATAGACAACGTAACCTGCAAAAATAGAATAAATAGAAACCTCCTTGGTTGTGCCACAGAGTTTTTAAATTAGTATTAAGGACAGTGGTTTTACATTTATTTCACTTATGTGAATAAAAAATGTAGTTTTTCACTGGTTTGGAATGCACAATAGGGATTTTAAGATATGAGTTTAGTTTAATATTAGTATGTATGCCATAACACTTTGTAAGATAATTATTTGTTTTATTGAATAAAGAGTAGTAGTTATAGTACTAATAAATATAGTTTTATTTCTGTTTCCGCAGTTATCCTACAATTACGGTAACAGCATCCTTCTTAAACTATTTTAGTGGGTACCCCACATTAGTACATTTTAGTTGCAATGCAGAGTACATACCAATTCTATATAAAGATAGATTTCAGAATATAAAAATACGTTTAAATAATAAACATCAGAGAAAAGTCTCATTTAATTCCTCGTCATTTAATTATATATATATAATATATATGTACTTGAAGTTGAGTGACTAGTATTTTACCAGGGCCCTGATTCCGTATTACATTTAAGTTTTCTGAAAAGGCTTAAAACACCTAAAAGCATCTTCGTGCCGTTAGTCTCTCAGCAAGACTAAAGTGATTCGGTAATACTCCAGTATTTAAATCCCAATTCCCATCGATACATGTCATAACAATTCGCGGTGAGCCAAATATATTTTTGATTAATTATGCAATTAATCTAATAACAATTACAGAGCAGATTTATAAAAATGCTTAACTAAAATGTACCTCTTATGAGATGCATTTAATGTCACTATAAATTTTGGCACTACTACAGTCTTTAAATACAAATATACAAAAGTCAAGTATTTCTATATAGTAACACTACCACTGGTTAGGGAAGTAGATTTGACCGAGAAAAATATCAGCAGATTTTTTTTTCAAAAATGCTTCATTTATATGTATGTTATTGTTATTTCTATGACATTACTATATTAATTATTATCATCATCTTCATATTTAGCCTATTAATGCCCCACTGTTGGGTACAGGCTTCTTCTCTCGTGGGAGAGAGATATTAGAACTGTGACCCTCCGCACTGCTCCGATGCGGTTAGGTGGGCTTTAAAGAGCACATGTTAATGACAACTAGAGCACATATTAATGGCAAGGCCAACTTTTTTAACTCTATGCTAGAACTGCATATTGCTTGTCAGTAAAACACAATACTTAACCTATATCATACAAATCTTTGTACGAGACTATATAATCATACTGTCATGATTGACGTCATAAATTTGCAGACTCAAAACTTGAATGTCACAGGGAATCAAGGACCAGTATGCTATTATCTTAATTTAAAAGAGTACATTAAAGTCAAGTATACAGAATATATTTTATACCCATTTGCTCTTATAATAATTAATAAGACAAATATTTTACTTAATACATCTAATAATATCGATTATCAATCACATTCAAAGTTATATATAGTTCTAAAAAGACGACATTAAAATATGCAATAATCTTTATTTCGCAAAAACTGACTATAAAACGCGGTAGAATAGATAAACATGTAAAGATTTATCTGTTCTAATAAAGACTTTTCTTACTATTCTAGCACCTATAGTCGATTCCTATATTAAATAATAAGACGGTCATAATAAGGTACAATGATTAAAAAATGAGATCATTCCGAATGGAACATTTAAAAATGGACGTCAAAAATGTTTTTTAATCCTATTGGCTCAACATATATTTCAAGTTTACGTACAGCCTACTGTATGTTCTGCAACTTCAGGATATATTTGAAACCGTAAGGGGCGGTTCGGAGTTTGAAAGTAGGTACAGTTTACTGGTGGCATCAAATTAGGTTAGCGCCATTAAATCACTGAATAATCTAATACCGACTCTGACCAACCCTAATATATCGAGATAAACCGGTTAAATCAACTATGACAAGATGGGTAGACTTGATCTCAATAATTATAAATGCGAGTATAATATTCGAAAGAGGGCATACGTAGAAATTGTAATAACAATCCAGAATTTTCATATAAGTTACAGTTAGCTACGATTAACAGCTTAACATTGATACAATTAAAATGGAAACTCTCGAATAGGAAGCTTCATAAAGGCTCACTAATGAACATGAGACTAGCATGAAATTCATTATTTTTAATCCAAACGACAAAGTGGGGAAAACTTGAACACTTTAATCTTAGCGAATAAATGGGTGATATTTGCTTTATTGTGATGTCGATCGAAGGCGTTGGATAGGATATAAGAATACTATTCAAGATCCCTCCCTTGCTGCACTTGTATTTAATATATTTTGTAGAATATATTGTACATTTCCCATAAATAACACTTGATTAACGCCTGCCTGGACAAAGAGAAAGATAAAAATCCGGCACCTCTATGAATACGGAGCAGAACAACATTAGATGATGAACAGATTGTAAAGTAGGTATACATAATTATTATGTATACTGTAAATAAATGCTTAGACTTAGTACAAATAGTACGAGAAAGAAGATAAATGTATTTGTTTTCTTTGCTCAGTGTTTCGCACCACGAATTAACGAATTAATACAAAACTTACTCAGTTTAAAAAGTAATAACAAGCCCTTCGTTAGGTCAGAGGGATATTGAGCTAATCCCCTAGCCACGCGGGTTTAACACGAAGAAATTTATGTTTGTTAAAAATGTAATAACGCCATTATTGGTCTCATTACAAAAGTGCTAATGTCACCTTGACCGTAAATGTCGTGCCGTTATCTAATCTGTGCTGACTAAACATCAATAATATTCACGCTTGTTGTAAAAACATCAGTGGATCTGTAACAAATCGATCGGATAATACTTTAAATCTTCAATAATTGTTGAGTTAAGGCCAATCTTCAATTCCATTACTCGGAGTATGCCATGTCAGTCCCGTGCCAGCCGGAGGATGTCGGGATGGGAACAGGATGTGTCTCAGGAACGTCCTACCTTGCGTCAGTCCGAGGAACAGTTTCCAATTTTTCTTCCGGCCAAAGTTGTACGGGTTCCTGAATTGGTGGCTCTTGTGCGTCTTCCTCAGTGTGGCGTTTAAATGGGATTCAATGCTCGTTTCGCCTCTGGTTATATTCCTCGCGTGGATAACAGTGAGTGTGCCAAGAGCGAAGAATACAGACAGACACATGATTACCATAAAAACAACTGCCTTACGTTTCGCCCCGCTTGCTGTGATCCGTTGAGCCTCCGTGATTATAATGATAGGCAAATTGTGCCTTCGTGGAACATTTTCGGCATCGTACTCGGCAATGAACTGTCCTGGTACAAACACGCCGCTCTGATTCAAGCGCACTGGGTGTCCGATCAAATCCGGTTCATCCTCGTTTGTGAGGCCACCTGTAAGCAAATTACAAAACAAAATGTGTATAACTATAATAGTACTACGAAAATTCAAATCCAAAAATGTTTTATAGACCTTATCAGAGGCACTTATGAAGCGTTCATACATTTAAAATGTTACACTAATGTTAGTGATGGTGATGATAATTGCATTCGTTAACTTAAGTAAAGCTAGGAGGGTTCCAAACGCGCCCTGGTCTAAGAAGAGCCCACAACAAACTACTCCTTTATGTTGAGCTATTAAGCTAGAGCAATTCATACCCAAGCTTTTTTATCATACATGTAATCCTTAATATTATAATAGATTTTTTCTATAAGCTTACGTTTTATATAAACTTTGAACTTATTGAGAGACATCTCAAAGATTTCATCTGGTAATTTGTTATAAGGTATCTATTCTATATTATAACAAATTTCTCAAATTGCAAATTCTATTATTTATTGCATTTTAGTGTTCGCAATTGCTAATATATCAGCGAACGGAAAAAAACATATATATGAATACGTGAAGCATAAACTTTGTACCCCTTTCACGAAAATTGCGCGGCCGGAGGAGTGTGAAATTTCCTACACCTACAGTTTATATAGAAAAGTGGTGCAGAAGAATTTTTTTTTATATTGCATAATAAATACATTTAATCAATAAAAAACATAACACACACTACCGCGTATTTGACACAGATCGCATATATGTATTCATTTTTATAATAATTTTTGGATTACAATTTGTTTGAAAAATATAGACAAATTGTCAGTGTTAGTGTCAGTGCCTGGCAAAATTTGTGATTATAAAAGTATAGGCTTTGACAATAGGACCTTTATAATGTTGTTATTAAATTATTATGGTCGAATTTCGATCACTGTCGACGAATCAAAAATCTTCATCATTTCATGTTGTTCAGGACTCATAGCAGTCGCTTTTAGCAGTTTCGCGCTTGCCTTCCTCGATTTAAATGTAATATTTATAATAGCCCGGATTTATAACAGGTTTAGTTAAAAATCGACAACAGCATTTTAGAAGTAAAAGAACTAACTACACCAATGTGTTATTAATCATCACCATATCACCAAATCGCGTGGGCAACGTGAACGTGAATAAAATTTCGCTAAAAAGTACGGTAGTAGATAGCTCATTCAATTTAATTACTAATTTAATTTAATATAATATTTATTTAAAAATGAAAGAAAAGAAAAATAAGAATTGTATGTTAAATATATATGTATAGATATATGTATGTTTATATCGGACGACAGGGATGATAGATACTGTTTTAGCAATCTATAATCCTGAGACCACATGTTATAGCAACTGGGCTTAATTGTTATCCATAGCTAAAACATACATAAGTTCACTTACCATTATCATTTATCCATAGAACTTGATATCCCAGATCGAGGCCAGCGACTATGAGAAATGTCACTCCAGTAACCATATAAGCCATGTAGAGGAAAAAGTAGCGGGCATTAAAGTATCCAACACAGTTGTTGAGCCAGGGGCAGTGGTGGTCCATACAGAGGATGCATCGGTCGCAAACTGAGCAGTGATGAGTGCGCGGTGGTTTGGGTGTTATACACTTTCTGCATATGCTAGCAGCTTCTGCTATCACTGCTCCCTGAAAATAACATCAGTTATTTACAATTCTGCAGGAGGTATTTTTTATTATTAAGTTGCTCTTATTCAAGTAAAACTGTTACAATTGTATGTTAAGCATAATCTGAAGGATGAAGGGCTAACGCTGACAACTCAACTCAATGAATGGACTAAAACAGATAAATACATACATCAGGTGGATATCCTGGTGAGGTAGTAACACCCATGTAATAATGAAATACAATATTAATCAAGACCCAATTTCCAAAAATCACCAAAAACACTGTCACATATGGATCTCTCTCCCACCAATATGGCAACCCAACCCAATAGGCAATTGAAACGACCGCTGTTGTTAGAACTGTCACACAGAAAACAAAAACCTGAAACAAAATTAGTTAATTCAAACAAGTGCTTCTTGATAACAACGTCAGCAAAAAATTAAATATTATGTTCAATTTTACCACTTCACTATTCACTCATGTGGCAGATCAATTATGTTATTTTTTTAATTTACTAAATAGACAGTAAATAATATGAATCCTACTCTAATTAATACTCAACACACCTTTCCCAAACATCCTGCAAAGTTGTCGCCAAACCAAAATATGGGTTCCAAAAGACAATCCACCACATAGCTCCGGCTCATGTGTATGTTGTATGTAAGCGCGTAGAATGTTAATACAGCCTGAGATATTCTCCAGGCTACAGCACTCCTGTAATATGCCAATATCTTTTTGGTCAATGATAAAATTAACAGAATAAAAAAGTTATAGTAAAAATTTATAAAACCCCAGATGCAAAAAAATAACATAAATTTATCCCATTTAAGTACCCACCTTCGAAATCTAAACCTTACCCTAGCATGTCATATATAAAATCATGGTTTTCGTTGTAAGTCAAAGTCATATTTATTCGATTTTTGGTACTGTATTTCTTCAATGATATTGAAAGTAAATGGTAAGGTTCCATTTACTTTCAATATCATTGAAGAAACACAGTACCAAAAATCAAACAAATATGGCATATAGAAAGTAGTCAGATCACCTCATCCACTATTCAAGAGCTGATGATCTTCAAACTGCTGATCAGGCCATGGTTACCTTACCATATACTTTCAAAATCACTGAAGTAACACGGTACCAAATTACGAATCGATCAGACATAAGGAAGAAAGTCCCTTCAACACCCAGAGAAGAGGTGATTATCTTCAAACGTCTGAACAGATTTTCATAAAAGATGGCTCAGAACACTGGGGATAAAATTCTATGTTACAAAAAAAAACAAAACGAAAATCGGTTCATCCGTTTGGGAGCTACAATACGACAGACAGATAGAGAGAAACGTCCATAAAAATTAAAATAAATTAAGAAAGAAATTGGACAATTTAAATATTAGAAGCAAAAATAAACTTGTTGTGCAGTTTACTAGGCTACATAAAATTACCGAATGAAATCTCTCAACAGGTTAGGTTAATGCTATTATAATGTTAAGGATTACTAAAAAAATAAACAAGCTTAGGTGTGAATTGCTCTAACTTCGTTAACTGTGAGATGGTGTTAACAAAGAAATTATTTACCCGGCTTAGTTTATTGTGGGCTCTTCTTAGACCAGGGCGAGTTTGGAACCCTCGTAGCTTTAGGTTAAAGTCGGCGAACGAAGTTATCACAATCCCCTTACAATTATGTAAACATATATGTATGAACACTTCAAAAGTGCCTGAGATAATAAAGAAATTTTGAATTTATGTTAAACTTATAACACCCCTTTTCCTTATGGGAAGGAATAAAGGAAAAAAAATTATAACACCCCTCTCTTTTTGTGTCCAGATTCCAGGGTTAAAAATAAACTATTACATTGAAATTAAATCATCAATCTAGTGCATTGATAAGAAAAAAATCTTTTGTTACATTTTGTTAGTTAATATTCCTCATTCCCTTTCAATATACTTAGTGTACATTATTTTATTAGCAAAGCCCTTTCATTTGATACCCATGTTGAGGGAATTGTTAAAGAGAAACAGTAATTCGGCATTTTGTGGTGGCGGCCATCTTGGATTTTAAATTTATCATAGTGTATCGTATTCTACTAGCCAAGCCTTTTCATTTGATACCCGTATTGAGAATTTGAGGAAGATGTGAAGGAATATGCTATCCGCCATTTTGTAGCGGCGGCCATCTTGGGACCGATTATTATCAAAGCTTAGAACACTCCTGACTAATTCACCTTTCAAAAGAAATAAAAAAACAATATCAAAACACACCATCAATAAATACTTAATAATGCAAGTTATTTTTCTTACAAGTTTTTAATGCAGACAGTGCTCACAAACTGATCACATTCTGATTCTAGTTTAATAAAAATAAGTTAAATAACAATTTTTCATAATGCATTTTCATTTATTATGGTTAAATATATAGAGATTATATTATGTAGATTACATTTGGCTTTCAGTTATAGTGTTATGTTAAAATTGTTTTAAATTCAATATTTTTTTATAATGGCACTACAAGTTAGATGCTGACTAAAATCTCAATGGTGGGTAAGTGATAATGCAATCTTAGATAGAAGCGGGTAACCTGTTAAGAGCAGTTGTCTTAACCCAAATAATTAATCGCTTTGTACTGCATTGTACCATAATGCAAAATTGCAGAAGCCATGATTAGCTACAAGCCCACCCGACAAGAACAGATAAAATTCAGAAATAACACATATAAATATAAATTCCCAAATGGTCTCTATTAGTGATTGGAGTGCTGACCACTGCAAAAATTCAACAAATTACACATCATCATCAAAAGCTTATAAAATCCACTGCTGGACTAAAGGCCTCTCTGGACAGGAGTGTTTACCTGTAATCACCACACTGGACAGATAGATTGGTGATTGCAGTATGTGGTGTAGAGTAGCGGACAGTAGTATTGAAGACACTGCTGCATTTTCCATTATATTCTCCCAGTCACTTAGTATAACACCTGCAGGAAAAGCAGGGATATTGGCATTTGTATTCTGATCTGCCATTACCACACAGCTAACAAATCAAATTACACACATCACTAGCTTTTTTGGTGTAATCATGACCAAAAGTTGTCTAAAAACTGCTGCTACCCATACTGTTCTGAAATTTTCTTGTTGGACACTGTCTAACAAAATGTCATTTGATTCAAAGAAAAACTTTACCCAATAAAAAACATGGCAGTTAAGTTTTGTCTAGGGTGGCACCACTTGCCATTATCAGTTATTCATATTTACTTATGAGCAATATTTGATAATGTATTCAACATGCATCATTGTTAAAATTTATATTTCATGTAGGTATCTGTAATAGGTCTATAACAATTTAGATGAAGTGTTGTCGTTAATATAACACTTTTACTACGGTAATTTGTAAAGTGGTTCAGTATCATAATAATCAAGCTTTTGATAACTATGAATTTATATATGCAAGATATTTTATAGAATTTTAATGAGTGTGCATTCAGTATTAATTAATTAAAATCAAGTTCATATTCATCACTTGTACCTCTAAAACAGCTTTATCAGTTTGGATGAAAATTTATTTTCAGCTAACATTTTGATTATTGAAGTATATCAATAATCAAAATGTTAGCTGAAACTAAAAATATGATTTACAAAAAAGAGTGCATAGCTTGGGAACCCAGTGGTATACCACAGCTTAGGTCAGTTATTATTATTATAATATTGTCAACACTCTTGTTTCAGAATCACTGTTTTAAAATGGATGAGCCCCTAGGTACTGTCAGTAGCCACTATTTTGAACTCTCAGTCATGGAAGATCTTTTTATCTTGTGGGAAATCTACAGAGATTAAGTTGTTGACTAAGTCTAATGATTTTGTCTGTTTTGTTAATAGTCAGCATAAATGTGAAGCAATAGTCAATTCTTAGATCTGTATCTGCCTGTGTATTTCTTTGCTCACAGTTAATAAAAAAGAAGAATCTAAAAATCTGTCTAGATGGTACCAATTCAATCAATTTCAAATATATATGGTCAATGAAATTAGCATATTTAGTGATTTTCATGTCAGTTACTCTAGAGATATGCTATAATTACACCTTATATTAGTAAGTTAATGGGGAGATACATGTAACAATGTTACCCATTAATTACCTTTAGCCCTATAAGAAACTATATTCCAAATTTCAAACTTGTAGTCTATGTGATTCCTTGTTAAAAAATGGTGGAACTTCCCTTTAATACCTTTACTGATTGATTATTGTGTTGTTATTTCTATTAACATTTACCAAATACCTAGGTACTTACTTGATATTGAAAATAACATCTGTGTAGAACAGGTTTTGGGAAGTCTACTCAGGAATAATTAGGATCAATACTACTGATTAATGTTGGGCAACAGCAGTACATCTATAATCTTTCTTCCTAATCCCCTTCCCAATCCTACCATAGATAACAATAATCTATTGACACAGGTAGTGTTTTTAGTGATAAGGGAAGAGGGTGTGGAATAATATTAAAGCACCTTCTCTAAGGAATTTAAAATACATCCACCTAACATTTTCAAGATCAAGAACTTGTTTAGTGTAAACTGTAAAACATATTTACTGATATATTTATACTCACTTAGTATTTTCGAAGAGTCCTCTCAAATTAAATCTGCTTCTCCATTGAACTAACACCATGTTATTACGGCGGTGACTAAAAAATTTAACTAAAACTTATAAAAAATGTAATAAATTCACTGTTAATTAAGAATGTGGTACTTCAGCGAAGGTTTTTTCATAATTTTTGTCACTAATTACATTAAAAACAAACGCATTTCCTTGCAAATTTCTCCGACAAACCACGACAAACTGATTGAAACTGACAATTCACATTTACATAGTGTAACATTGTGTGACCTATATCTAAGCCTATACATTTAGATGTATAGGCTTAGATATAGGTCTCTGTTATGTCTCTGTGATTGTCACGGCGCGGCGTGGCGCACTCCTCTGCAAAGACTACATAGTACATACTTAAGTTATAAAACCAACAGCCTGGTTGTATCCTCTTTGTCCACTGAGATGCACAATTTGAGAACGCCATATACGAATCGGTACCCATCGCATAGCGTATTAAATCTTCGATTAAATTTTACTAGCGTAACTATGCTAGACAAGCAATGTGTAGTGCGATACCACTTATTATACTCCAGGCAAATCTGGCTTCAGTTGCCAATATGACGTATCCGATAACAGTATGAAAATGTGAAATATGCCATTAAAGTTTAAATAATCGCGGCCAGAAAATATATTGAAAAATGTAATGTAACGTTTCAAGCATACATTTACTTTAAGTGGTTAGATTATTTAAATTGACAATAACCCATGAAAGTTATAAGTTGCAAGGTCAAAATATTATGGCTGTTAACTCGTTTAAGCTCGTAATTAATATAGTAGCTGTATTGATTAGATATTCAAAATGAAATAATATTTATATGTAATGTAATAATGATAACATATATTATTTGTGCTATTAAGGTGGCCAGCAGAAATAGATTTTTACTATCCCACACTGTCGGAAGTTTCGTCAAAAGATAATAATATGATGAAAGTAAGTGTCGCGACGTGAACAAGTTAAAATTCAGTAATCTAAGATTATCATAATTTATAAGTCATTGATTTAATATCATGGTATGAAATGATTGCACATATCTACACGATTCAGCCGTATGTACCTATTCAGTTCACCTAAGATAAAGGAAATTCACACATATTCGCTTGAAATCCCGATATAACGTGCTATTTTACTTTTGCATTAATCTATACTTATAATAAAACTGTAACTGGAAGATTTCTGTACATTTAATATATATATAATAATCGATACTGAGTCCAAACAGATTTATATTTAATTTTGTCTGTCTGTCTGTCCGGGCATCACGTGAAAACTACTGAACGGATTTAAATAAAATTTCGTACAGTGGGAGCTGATATCTCGGGTCAACATATAGACATATAGGATACTATTTGTCGAGATAAAGGATACTATTTACATATAGGATACTATTTATCTCGATAAATAGTTTCCTATATGTCTATAAGATCGAGATAAGTTTAATTTCATGGAAATGTGATAAAAATTTTTACTTCATAGCTCCGTTAAATTTGAACCGATTTTAATAATTCTTTTTTTATTTGAAAGTGTATACTACAAGCATGTATTGTCTAATTTTAATGAATTTATCAAACCAATACAACTATGTTTAATGATAAATGTTTTGCAAAATGAGATTTTGAGGATGGTTATGATTGAAGGCTGCCTGCCATATGCTCTTTGTAACGCGTTTCAAAGTTACGTCCGGTCTGACCTACATGATATGATGCGTGGCATTCAGAACATTGGAGTTTATATACCCCTTATCTCTGCTTAATGTCCAATCTGTCTTTACCGTTACAAACAGCTCTCAGTTGGTTATTTGTTCTATAAGCCTTATCTTATAGCCTTAACGCAATGTGATCTAAGTATCCTTGCTACACGCTCTGATACAAATCCGAAGTAAGTCAGACTAGTCTTATACCTATTCAGTTTGTCCATTGGTACAGCGTATAAATCCTTAGCAATCAGCCTCAGTTGTTACTTTTTAATTATGCTATCAACCAAACCTGAGTTGTAACCATTTGAATCGTGACGCGAATAGGTTCGACGACTTCCGGCCTCCCGAACAAGCCGGTTTCCGAAAAGCTTTAGTACCATTGACCACATACATACACTGCAGCAGGTTATATAGAAGACTGAAGAGTATAACCGGCAAATTTGCTTAGCGTTTTTGGACTATCAGAAAGCCTTTGATTCGCTGGAAACCTTTAAGATCATTCAAGGTTAAGATCATTGCAGAGATACCGAATTGACTACCGGTACATAAAAGTTTTTAAGTGTTTGTACAAAAACGCCACTATGTCAGTCCGTATACAGGATCAGACTACGAGACCGATCCAACTGCAGCGAGGAGTGCGACAGAGAGATGTTATCTGCCCGAAGCTGTATACCGCTGCGTTGGAGGACGTTTTTAAGCTACATCACTAAACTTCGGTTTGTCAACGATGTAGTCATAATGGCAGAGACTCTGGGAGACCTTAATGCGATGCCCAATGACCTCAGCAGAGTTTATCAACAAGTGGGCCTTCGTATGAACATGAGCAAGACGAAAATTATGTCTAACGCTCACGTCGCACTTCACCCAGTAATTGTTGGGAGCTCTGCACTCGAAATTGCGGACAAGTACACATACCTAGGACACACGATTCAGTAAGGTACAATCCAACTCGTATGGGTAGTGTTCGGGAAACTTAGTGACATCTTCTCGTCCAAAATCCCTCAGTGCCTAAAGACTAAAGTATTCGAACAGTGCGTGTTGCCAGTGATGACTTACAGATCTGAGACGTGGTCGCTAACTATGGACCTCATAAGAAGGCTCAGAGTCACTCAGCGGGCGATGGAGATAACTATGCTAGGAGCATCTCTACGTGATCAAATCAGAAATGTGAAGAGTTAGAGTTACCGACATAGCTCAGCGAGTCGCAAAGCTGAAGTGGCAATGGGCAGGCCACATAGCTCGGAGAACCGATGGACGTAGGGGTCTTAAGGTGCTGAAATGGCGACCCCGCACCGGTAAATGCAGCGTAGGTCGGCCCTGAATGAGGTGGACAGATGAACATCAGGCGAGTCGCTAGGAGCCTCTGGAGGCAAGCGGCCCAGGACCGTGGATTGTGGAACTCCCTACAAAAGACCTATGTCCAGCAGTGGACGTCAATTGGTTGAAATGATAATGATTATAATGACTGTACACCGTTGAGGAGTTCCTTTATTTCAATTTCCTCTTTTATTCTCTTCTACCATAAAATTAATTGCAGCTTAGATAATAGTAGAAGTTATCGTATTAATTAAAAGACCCCACAGTTTGGCACACGTAGGAGACAACTCATTACTGAAAATGTGCATAAAACCAACGCGCTACTACAACGCGGGTTAGCGGGCGGATTTTTACTACTTAAAAGAAGTAAATTTGGGTAATAAGGTAGTTTCTACTCTATTTTGCTATTCTTCTGTGTTTATATAGTTTTTGATTTAATACAATAAGAACAACTTAATACTGAAGAACAAGAACCTAGAGCAACAAAAATACAGGTAATTTAAAAATAAAATGAACACAGACAAAAGTAAACATCAGTGTAATAGGTAGGTACAAGACAAAAAATGTTTATATGAATTTACTACTAGGCCGATTAAAAAAACATTTCACTATGACCTGTGAAGCTGTTATTTGTTTTGTTAAAACGCCGATCATATTCATATAATACTTCTCTCAAATTTCATATGAGTAATGTGAATATGTGATGCGATTATATACATTAAAATGGGTTTAACCCGCCTCACACGACTCATTTTACTGAGTTGCTTTAAAATTTTGATGGTTAGTGCTGTCGATAAAGATGACCTGTGTAACGCAACCTATTCGGATCGCGTCGAATATGAATTCAAATCGGACATAGTGAGCAGCGAACACATTATAACTTTCAAAGGATATTTTGCTAGATCCACAAGAGAAAACTATGTCAATGCTGCATTAAAAACTGCTGGGGTAAGTAACATTTAACAATCATTATAAGATTTTGGCAAGGAAAAATCCATCTGAAATATCAGTGGACCTAACAAGTTACTAAATTTCTAGATGTGCCTGCGTTATACGGGAAGCAGGATACTGATACATAGACTACACCTATAGTATTTCAACATATTTAAACGAATAACTGAGTAGTGGTTGTTTTATCTCTTGGAGCATTAATTACCCGCTTTTTGAAACCCTCAATCACATAAACACACATATACATATCAGTAGATAGTAAATGGATTGATGCGTCTTTGGAAATTTCAAAAATAATTTGATATCAATAAGTCTTAGCTCCTATCACTAACAAAGAATTTTAAGATTTTTTGACTACATTTTTTTATCTTTTATAAAAAATATTTTAAAAGATAAAAAAATTATCCTATATTTTTTCTAATACCTCCAAGAATATGTGTACAAAGTTTCATGATGATTGGTTGGGTAGTTTTCGTGTGAAAGTGTAACAAACAAACTTACATTAACATTTCAAACTTTCGTAGGGATTTAAGTACTTTTAATTATGAAATCTTCTAATCACCCTTTTTTAAGTTACTTTACTAGGTACTTGTATCTTAAGCCTGATATCATAGAACTTGTGTAATAGTTTAAATGGTTGGCTTAGAAATTGTGGAGAGATAGTATTACCAACTTTTCAGAACTGCTTTTAGAATTGCATAAATGCTTTTTGCACTATATAAAAAGTGTCTTCACTTTTCATATAAAACAGTTTTCTATGTAGATTTCATACTTTTTTATCTTAGTTAAAAATTTACTTAATCAATGATTGAAATATTCAAAACTTATGAGTATAAATTTTCAGAATACATAAGTATTTCATATGATATGATACCCCATTGCCACTTTTAGTTTTAAAACAACCTATTTCCATTGAAACATTAAGTAGGATAGAATTGATTATATTTTTGCAATTGAGTACACTGTTACATAATCTATCCATACCATAATATGAATATTACGTCAGAGAGTACATGTGTGAGCTATCCTGAATGTATTAAAAATTGGATTATTTAAATAACAATTGAACATTGCTATGAAGGTTATATAAATATTTAAATAAAGTTTTGCTTGCCATTAAGGATCCCATTCTATATTTTACCTTTGGAAGAATTAGTAATACAGTAAAATATATTCCATAGGACTAAAAACATTGCATGAAAAATTGCATGAAGTGCATTGTGTCCAAAAACAGTGAAAAGGCCCTGCACACGACTGCCTTCAAACCCGCAGAATGTTGCTAACTTAGAAAGTTTTTCTCATTTTCCCCATTTTATGTTAAAGAAAATTGGAGGTAAAATAACTTTGGACTGCTAAATGGAATTAAGTGACTAACCGCTGTTTGAGAATAAGCATCAAAAACCACTCCACTTTAGAGTGCTAAAGTGGAGTGGTTTTCAGGTATGCTTCCATCTTCTGCCTCGTACATGGTATTTAATTCTGTGACCTACAGGAAAACTTTAGATACCTACCATAAGTGCAGATATAAGTAAGATGTGCAAATGAAAGTACTAAATCCTCCCATGTATAAGTTAAATTATGCTAAAATAAATTATATTGAGGTAAATTAAAAGTTTTAAAGTCATACATAAAACATAAAATAATTAAATAAATACTCAATCTAACATATTATTTTGTATAGTACATTTAATATAACAGGTGAAATAGATCCTAGCTAGTTAGGGATAATTGTTTTAAAATTCTCTTGCAAGCAGTGCTAAACTAACATACAGACATTCCATGCTTAATAAAAGCTTGTAAAAAGTAGGTTAAAAGGATGCAGATGTTGTATAATGACATCTGCATCTTTTTAAAAACAAGCAGTCATACTAAGCAAAGCTAACTACTTTCCTTCTTTTATTCTATTCTTAATAGTCATTTATCTCCCTCTTATTTAAGGGATCGTTTTCGCTTTATTTCTGACTCATCTTCTCATTCCAACCTCCGATCCCACCTTGGTAACCGTCTGGTACTCCCTTTTAGTAAAACAAAGTTCTTCAGTAATTCTTTCACCTTTAAAGCAATTATGCTCTGGATCAATCTGCCTGCTGAAATCCGTGGAAGTAGTTCCCTTCCGATATTTAAGAGTCGTCTGAAGGACTACTACCTCTCTTTGAGTGATGAAATTTGAAGTATATTCTTTATATTCTTTTTTTTTTTTTTAACTGTGTGTTAAAATCTACTTATATATATTATGTTTGTTATATATTTATATATATTATGTATATTTTCTATTTATATATCATGTATATTTTATATATTACGTATATTTATTTAAATTATATATGTATTTGTATCTTTACATTTTGGTATTTATGTATATCTATCAACACTCTTGGCACTATCCCGTTCTCTTGCTGTAAGTCCAATCTACAAAGGTTGCCTGTAAGAAATTGCTTGCAGCAATAAGGCCGCCTTTGCATGTCTACATTGTGTACTGTATACTCCTTACTGTTTCTTTTTCTGTATGTTATACGTGCAATAAAGTGTTTCTTCTTCTTCTTCTTCTTCAAAGCGCTAAAGAATTTTCATACAGGACAAACCTACAAAAACTACCGAGATAAGGGAGAGTCAAAAGAAGATTTTTACGTGACATCATACTGAAACGCTAAATTGCATGGCAGCATGTCTATGTCATATAACTGGACCAGACCGGAGTTTTATATTGGAGCCCTTTTCGAGTTTTAGATTATACATTATTCCAGACAATAATTGCCTGTTTAAAGGTATTAGATAACGATCGTCACAGTTGTAAGATCTTGTTAAAATAGTGGAGGTGTGTCAATCTCTAGTATTGTGAATATCGTTTGCCGATTTGTTTGCCGATGGGGAAGTGTGATGATAATTTCAACAAAACAAAAAAAAATATTTTTCACATAAACATTGTTTCAGGTATCGAATTGGACGATTGTACGACGAAACAACCCTGCGAAAGAGTATCCTAGTGACTTTGACGTGATAGCATTTGGAGAGGGTAGTGTGGACGCAATTACAGCCCTACGTGACCACCCCGCCGTACGTCGCGTAACTGCGCAACGCCAAGTCCAGCGCACAATTAAATACGTGCGCGAGGTCAGTAGGCTGAAATCGATAAATTCGTTAGCTTTAGCCCAAATGCTTTATTGATTTTCCCTGTTGTAGGTGACCGGGTCAAACCAACTGCAGTTTGGTAGCAGTTAATTTTATGATGAACATGTAGTTATGTAAAGTTACTTACCTGCATATAACGCTTCACTTTTGTTGCGCATTTCTTTATACACGATGCGTTGATAGTTCTTACAGTCATCTTAGTGAAACTAACTGCACTCTCCGTCTGTCTGTCTGTAGCAAGGTACTAAGCCACCATGGCTTAGTACCTTTAAAAATACTTCAAACGAATAAAAAGGTGTAGACGCAAAACTGTACTACGTACTTTCAATCACTGTTAATAATGTCCTGTCCTGTATAGGAAATTATATGCAGGATAAGTCTACGAAGATGCGGGTGGAATCTTGTCATGTAATATATAGTCTAATTGTCTTTAAAATAGGATGAATGTGGACCAGGCGGATGCTTATACTCCGGCTGGAGAAACCATAAACATCGGGCGCGGTCGCTGCATTCCCTCAGGCAACCACGAGAGGTATATTTTTGTTATAATATTACAATTTTATTATAAGAATGTACTTCGTTTAGTAAATTTATAACTAGCTTCTGCCCGCGACTGCGTGAACTTCAGAATTAGGTCTAAAGCTTCGCTCGTTCACAATTTGAATCAGGTGTTAGTCAACACTTGCTGAGCTGACGATGGCAGTTACATCAATCCAATAACGCCTAGCAGTCATAGCAAACTTCTAGGCGTTGAGAGGTTATGTCCTTAGAAACTACGAGAAGTCATTAAAATCGGTATATTTATTTGGTGAAAAGCTTTATTATTATTAGAATTTTATAGGGCCATATATAACCGCAAATACCCTAAGGCATCAATATGGATGAAAATACTATAAATCGTACATTCACCGAAACCGTAACGTATATCGCGACGAGAGTCTAGCCATACCATCAAATTCAATCTAAACCAATCAAGGCAATCTCCTAGCGGCGATAACAACGTCGGCGTGTCTTTTGACTAAATGGTCGCGATAGGTATCGTTATCCGGTAGTGCTACATAGTTGAACAACCTAGGTCAATAGAATTTTAACGGGACCTATTCGACGTCATCCACTATCATACAAGTAAATGACACGCAAATCTACCAATAGACGTCTGAAAAGTGGTTGCATCTACAATAATAACTATAAAAGTATTACGTATAGGGCGCTAATTTAAAAGTTATAGTTTAAAACTGTCGCTCTGAAAGGCAAAGCGGTCGAGCGCGATCCATTAAATAATTTAAGAAGGTGATATTCGTTATCCCAAATCAACTAACCTCCCTCTGCTGGGTAAGAGAAAGTGAATAAGAGCCCACGAGTGAACGACTAACTAATACGTTTTTATAAACGTTGAAGCCCGGCAACACAGTACATATAGTAATCTTCTATATATACGAGTATAAAAGAGAAAGTGTGTGGGTATGTTCCGCATAGGCTCCGAAACGGCTGGAGCGATGTCAATGAAACTTTCAGCTAATCTCCTGATTGTCCTGGCGAGTAATCCTGTAAAGTTTTGTGACGATCGGAGCAATCCTATTTTTGAACTGTCTAACTGTCAAATACAGCTTTTATTTACTATGATGATATTCTATTGTTGGGTGTACATGGGTGTAGATAATAATCTTCACCCGCTCGAGAAGAGAATAGAAGAGCATGAACACGGAGAGAAATTAATGATTTAATATATTATGAGACTTCAATTAAAAATTGAATGATGTAAGTTTATTGTTTAAATAAAATAAAGCAAAATCTAGCCCGGCAAAGCGGGCTGGGTACGCTAGTAATATATATACGAAAAAAATTAAGGAGTACAGAAACTACGAGCAAACGCGAACGTGCGAAGAAGCGCATTCACAGAAGATGCGCGCACCGACGCGACGAGGCCCCTAAGCTAGTACCACCGACTAAAAACCTGCGATAATAGCATTGGGGCCACGTCGATGCGTACATCGGTGTGAGTGTGCCTTTTTGAACGTTTGTTAGTAGTACTCCTTTACTTTTTTCCTGCGTCGCCAAGATAACAGGCCTGTGCAGTGGGATGGGAAACTAGGAATTTCCCAACAGAACCAGGAACGGAACCAGGTGCCACCTTGTGATCGATAGACGAATCACGCTAACCAACGACCAACGAGCCAGTCATATGATATTATTTTTATATGTATTTTTCGTTCACAGAATAGTGGCTATACATCTAGGAAACTATTGAGAACCGTCCCGCGGCAGATAACATCGGTGTTAAAAGCAGACCTGTTGTGGTCTCTGGGGGTCACAGGTCAGTATGTATTATTAATTATAATCGTTTGTTTGTTTTTCACAGAATTGTTACGTTCAGTATGTAAATTACTCTGATAGCGTTGATTCACAGTTTTAGTAGCTTAGGGGTATAATCCTCTAAGCTAAGTGTATTTAAATTAATATTTTTAATTATACAAAATAGTCAATTATGACGGCCGACTGGCCCAGTGGGCAGCGACCCTGCTTTCTAAGTCCTTGGCCGTGGGTTCGATTCCCACAATTGGAAAATGTTGAACATGATTGTTTTTCAGTGTCTGGGTTTTTATCTGTATATTATAAGTATATTCATTAAAATATTCAACAGCTATCTTGGTACCCATAACACAAGCTACGCTTACTTTGGGGCTAGATGGCGATGTGTGTATTGTCGTAGTAAGCCAATAATTTTATTAGGCATGTAACATTTGCGCAAGGTAAGCAATAACTTGATAATGTTTTATCACAATCAGATAAACAGCGCTTAAAATAAGAACTAACAAACATTCATTAAATTTTAGAGTACCAGACAGTTTGGACGGACAGATAGTGTGTGTAGTGTATGTTTATACGTAGCTTATTAGCTCAGAGACTGTTAGTACTAGGAGGCTGTAATTTGACTTGGAGAAGGCGTATGGCGTAATGTTATGTGCAAAGTGTCAAACAAACGATATGCTTACTAACTTAAGGTGGTTTCCCTTCTAAGCTTGCCCTTCTAAGCTTAGTGCTCGAATATATGAATATGTAATAAAATTAACAAAATACATAATAATATTAGTTCCAAGCCACGGAATTAATGCAAGAAAATACTTACATTTTGACAATCAAGGTAACAGAAGAGCTACTTTAAATCATAGAATAATTCGTATTTTACGCACTTTTCAAACGCACACACACACACACACACACACACACACACACACACACACACACACACACACACACACACACACACACACACACATCATTGTAATTAATTTAATCAATAGAGTATAACTGTGTCCATTAGGAGATTCCTGCTGTATACATTTTTATATATGAAATAAATAAATTATTATTATTATTATATTATTATTATGACGGGTAACTACAGAGCGCGTGCATCTACACTGCGCGTGGCCCAATACTCACTTGACCTGGCTTTTATAAAACGTGCATTTTTTTATCGAATTTATATTTTAATTCTTTATCACTGGTGTAGTAGCACCAAATTTCTGCATATAAAAATTAGGAAGCAGCTGATCAAATTAAATACCTACTTGATTTTTTTTTTGCTGCATCAAACATTCACATTTGATTTAATTGATATATATATTTTTTTGGTTGTTAGCTCAGAACTCTGGCATATTACTTGGCACCGACTTAAAAATGTGTTTAAAAAAGTCGGTTCTTTTTTTATATAAATAAATAAGGGAGCATTTTCGATACACTTCAGTCTATCACTATTAAATTTTCTATACCATTATAAGTTCTCTTTTTTTAAAATTTCTATATTATTAAATATCCTATACTTTTTTTTAAATTACAAATGAATAGTAGCCAGGTTAACTGAATCAATGTAGTACGACGATAAAAATCGCCGTTGAAGGTGTGCCTTAAGCTTTTTATGATTGTATGTATTATAATGTACCTATAAGTTGTCCGCTGCGCAAGTTCTACTGCCAGCGCCGCGCTCTTGTGAAGTGGCACCTACAATGCAGAAAATCTGAATGAGGTCTTCAAAACCCCTTGTGTAATAATTTAGGTTAGCGAACGTTACGCGACAATTAAACTTAACTTAACACATTTGTATGGAGTTTTGAAAACACGCTGTTTGATGTTCCATATAAAATAACTGATTTACGCTAACGCTGATGTGACGTTTTTTATTAAGAGCACGCTTCGAACACGACCGAGTTAATATTTGATGTTTTTTTTTCACTACACGTTAGCTCTTGATAAATACGATGGTAAGCTGTGAGGGGTATGGCATATCTAACCCATGATAGGTTTCTACGCGAAATGGTACCTGAAAGCTTAATCGCGTGTCGATAGGATGGTAATGCAGCAACGGCCGAAGCCTCGAAGAGACCAATATCAATATTCAGAATGGAGGAGCCCAATATGCATTGCGTTATTTCAGAGGCAAAGTGCTGGTTGTACTGTAATATGGGATCAGCATTATTAACATCGTTAAATCAAATTAATAAGTCTTAGAGCTTTTAGTGGCAAAGATAGTTCGGGGAAGTATTGCTGTGTTCGGGTCTGAAAGGCTAGGTTGACGTCACGTGGTTGAAGAATCTATAATTCCTCAATAATGGCATGAGATTTAACATCTACGTAGTAGATGGAGGCTAGCCCGCTCCTATGTTAGGGTAGTGCATTAAAAACATGAAATCTTTGCTGAAAATAACTTATACGAGTTTTCATTAGCATACTTACGGATATCTGTTTACCGATTCTTGAGTGGGTGGGAACTTAATTTTCACGGACGTAACGAGTGGCAGTATATCAAGTATATTTTTTCATGAACGTCTTGTTTTTTTTTAAATAAGTAGTAATTATACTGCACATACTTTTATAACATTAAGAAGAACGCTCAGATAACAACCCATTTATTACAGAGTTTTCTATACAATTGAATTTCTTAATGACTAAATTACCTCACTATGTTTTCCTCCGTTGTTAATAATGCAAGTGATATTCGATTGCTTTACTTTAAAACGCACATAACTCTGGAAAATTAGAGGTGTTTGCCGGATATCAAACTCGGTCCTCCCGAAGGGGAAACTAGAGTCCTGAGCACTAGGCTATCACCGCTATTTATTTTATTAGTATAATTTATATTTATTCGAGTACCTTAGAGGTTCAATTGCATTTACGTCTTTAATTGGTTCGTGTTATCCCAGGCGAAGGTATCAAAGTGGCAGTATTCGACACTGGGCTAGCGCGACATCACCCGCACTTTGGTCGCGTGCGCGAACGTACTGACTGGACGGGCGAAAACACGCTAGATGACGCGTTGGGCCACGGGACATTCGTAGCCGGCGTCATTGCGTCCCGAGCTGACTGCCTCGGCTTCGCACCGGATTCGGACTTGCATATCTTCCGGGTCTTTACCGACAACCAAGTGAGTAATTCGTATATAAAACTTTTTAAAACTTAACTTTTTAAACATTTTAAAACACTGAAGCCAGTTTTCCCTAAACCGAGGCGTCGCCTGAATCGAATTCCTAATGATTTAGGCAAAGGCAGGAAAACGTTTCACCCATTCAAACGGTGATAACTATTGGGGAACGGTTTATGTATGCCTAGGAATCCCCTTAGATTAGGCGTTACTTTTGACGACCTCCCTGGCGCAACGTTCACCGCTGTGAGTTTAAGTAGAAGGTCGCGGGTTTGATTCCCGGCAGGAGAAATTTGCAATTCTGAATTTTCTCTGGTCTGGTCTGGTGGGAAGCGTGGCTAGTTACCGCCCTACCGACAAAGACGTGCCGCTAAGCGATTTAGTGTTCCGGTGCGATGTCGCGTATAATCCGATTAGGGGTATAAATACCATACACCCTAACAGGTTAGCCCGCTACCATCTTAGACGCAGTGGCGTGCATAGAAAGTATGGATAGGGTATGCAGATAATATAAAATGAAGAAAATCTCCAGTACTAGGTATAAAAAACTTAAGGATAGGCTTTGTAAGAATTATAAAAAGGCTACCCTCAAATACTTAAGTTTTTATAGCTCGTACTGAAGATTTTCTTCATTTTATATCATATGCATACCCTGTGCACGCAGGCGGGATTGCAGTCAACGGACAAATATTTAATATTTATTTCTTGCAGGTTTCTTATACTTCGTGGTTTCTCGATGCCTTCAATTATGCTATAATGCGGAAGATTGATGTTCTCAATTTGAGTATTGGAGGGCCCGATTTTATGGATCATCCATTCGTCGACAAAGTTTGGGAACTCAGCGCTAACAAGGTAAGATGAAAACTGATTGTATTAACGAATCTAGCCATAGACAACGCATTTTTCAGTTCTAAAATTGGTGACGATGAAGGATTTTATTTGCTCATTCGAATTTTTAATTCAGTTTAAAAAACTCTCTGCACGTCACTACTTAATATTCCAACTTGTTAAAAAGGTGTGAAGCTGCCGGCAAAAAAGACGCCAGATGTGTCTGAGGATCAGTGTAGACTCCTTAATAAATGCTTTCACATCATAAATCAGTGAACTAAAATAGCACTGAAATTTTAATGGATTTTTCAGTATTTTCGGTTATATTATATTATTCATAATCATATCAAGGCCGACTGGCGTAGTGGGCAGCGACCCCGCTTTCTGAGTCCAAGGCCGTGGGTTCGATTCCCACAACTGGAAAAATGTTTGTGTGATGAATATAAGTGTCTTCCAGTGTCTGGGTGTTTATCTTTATATTATAAGTATTTATGTATATTATTCATAAAAATATTAATAAGTCATCTTAGTTCCCATAACACAAGCTACGCTTACTTTGGGGCTAGATGGCGATGTGTGTATTGTCGTAGTATATTTATATTTATTTAAAAGGGTTTGGGCTGTAGACCACCACGCTGGTCTAGTGGCGATCGGTGGACTCCACTCGTCTTTAAGAACATAATAGAGAGCTCTCAGGCATGCACGTTTCCTCATCGATCGGTGGATCCTGCTAAAATATTTAGGGTCCTGTTGAAAGGATGCCATCTTGTTTCCAGTGGCGTGCACTTCATACATACACAAAAGCACTGCCTACCCAAATTATTTTATATATTTCGTATGGGAGAGGAAATTTTCCAATTTATGCCATGTTCCTGCTTTATGCATGCCCTGGTCGAAGACCTTGTGCTCGCCACTGCTTGTTTCTCATAACGAAATTGAGAGTCATCACACTTAGGCAAACATGCCTGACGCCAAAATAAAACCGTGGTAAGCTGACGCACTCTAAAGCTGCATGATTAAAATAGTTGATGTTCATTATTTAAGGTGATTATGGTATCGGCGATAGGCAACGACGGACCCCTGTACGGTACTCTGAACAACCCGGCGGATCAGATGGACGTGATAGGAGTAGGCGGGATCGGTTTCGACGACCGAATAGCTAAGTTCTCTTCCCGAGGCATGACCACATGGGAACTGCCGAATGTGAGTATCGTAATGATTATCTATCTACTTGAAGATCTAACCCTCTTTAATATATCAGTTTGTATGTATGTTATACGGACGGGCTTTTTTAACAAACTAATCTTGCAGGCTTTATTGTTTTTTTTAAATAATTTACAAGGGTCTTACAAATTTTTGACGGCCGATTGGCGCAGTGGTCTGCGACCCTGCTTTCTGAGTCCAAGGCCGTGGCGACTCCGACAACTGGACAATGTTTGTGTGATTAACATGAATGTTTTTCGTTGTCTGGGTTTTTGTCTATATATTATAAGTATTTACGTATATTATTCATAAAAAATATTCATCAGCCATCTTAGTACCCATAACACAAGCTGCGCTTACTTTGGGGCTAGATGGCGATGTGTGTATTGTCCTAGTATATTTACATTTTTAAAAATTTCCATAAATTTTCAATTTTTTTGAAATTTTATGGAAATTGTTTAACCTAATCATCATCATCAATACAACCAATTGACGTCCACTGCTGGACATGGATTTTGTAGGGGTTCTGGGCCGCTTGTCACCAGCGGTTCCTAGACACCCGACCGAGGGGGCCGACCAACGCTGCGTTTTCTGGTGCGGGGTCGCCATTCGAGCACCTTAAGACTCCAACGTCCATCGGTTCTTCGAGCGATGTGCCCTGCGCATTACCACTTCAGCTTCGCAACTCGCTGAGCTATGTCGGTAGCTCTAGTTCTTCTACGTGATTGAATCAGAAATTTCTGATTCAATCACGTAGAGATACTCCTAGCATAGCTCTCTCCATCGCCCGCTGATTGACTGAGCCTTCTTATGAGGCCCATAGTAAGCGACCACGTACCGGATCCGTCATCACTGGCAACACGCACCTACATAACCTAATGAAAGTGATTTATAGATTGCTTTAAATAATAAACTGAACGTTTCCAGGGTTATGGGCGCGTGAAACCTGATATTGTAACGTACGGAAGCGGCGTTCGAGGTTCCAGCGTTACTGGAGGATGCAGATCTCTCAGTGGTATGAATATTTAATTTTAGGATACATCCAGACATACCAGGGTCTGTAATGTCCTGGCTCCGGGTTTACTGGAACTGTTGAGTTAATATGGGATGGGATCTTTGTCAGATATATACACAAAAGCATTGCATATTCAAATTTTTATGTTACACGTGTAGTAAGAAGGATTTTCCATTTTATTCCTTACCTGGTTCAAAGCAGCGAATTTATAATGGTCAACATTTTCATTTTTTCTTTATAATAAAGTTCCGAATCCTAAAAACAAAAGAGGTACATCATTAACAATTCATTTATCTGCCCACTGGAGGGCACTTGCCTCTTCCAGAATGGGTAGTAGAGTAGCTTTTTGTGATAGAGATCGTCTGAATTCCTGGTGTACTTGAGGCACATGAGGTTTAACACCCTCCTCGGGATTATGGACACAGGACAGCAAGTTGAAGGAAACGTTCCTTGCATTCGAAGTATTTGCTCTTTTAACAGGCGACAATTTTCCACTTATTATCATGTGGGACATCTGCTTCGTGTCCGTCAAGAAGTAAAATCTGTAAAGCAAGAAATACTCTAAAAAGAAGCCGAAGAATACTTACCTGGCCTAATTTAAGTTTGACTGTGAATATTTTTGCAGGGACGTCAGTGGCATCTCCCGTAGTGGCGGGCGCTATCGCTCTGCTAGCAAGCGGAGTGCCGCGTCAAAACCTCACCCCCGCGTCAGTAAAACAGGCTCTGACCATCACCGCCAGGCGGTTACCAGGCCCGAATATGTTCGAACAGGGCCACGGGAAGCTGGATCTTATCAGTGCATATCAGGTACATATGACTCCTTTATAGATTTGCTATTTAGAAGACAAAATGATATGCTATCCTACTGATCTTCCGTCTCGAGACTTTTTGTTATATTTTAGCTAATTTAGATAAAATATTCATAAGTCATATGCTATGTAGGTGCTAAGTACGTACGTACATAAGGTACAAAATGAACGCACGCAATCGAGCAGTCTTTTCCGAGTATCGAAACAGAGTAAAATGGATCTTAACAGATTGTTTGAAAGCTCAAATTTGCCTACAATTTTTTGGCTAGGGCTTTCAACAGAATGTTTGAAAATAAAAATCTGATTTTTAGTATTTGCAACTTTAAAACGAGTAAAATTAGGCCCCTTTTGTTATGACACTATAGAGTTGTTGAAAATTATTTCGTGCAAGCGAATCTTGTAATAAGTGTACAGATTTGGATAAAACTGTACAGTTATATAGCTCAGTAGTTTTTGTATCAAACATCCATACATCCTCATTAACTTTCACGTACCTACATCATATTAGTTCGCATATTTATAGACAGTTTTCCTCAACAGTTTCTCCGCGAATATGAGCCGCAAGCTAGCCTTAGCCCGCCCTATATAGACCTCACTGAATGTCAGTACATGTGGCCGTACTGCACCCAGCCGCTTTACTATAGTGCCCAACCCACCATCGCGAATGTAACAGTTATTAACGGACTTGGAGTGGCGGGTGATGTGGTGAGTTTAACATGTTTTATATAATCATTAAATTTCGCATATTCACTCCTTAGCAGTAAGTTCGTCTAATAACAATATTAATAAACTAATGGGTAGACCACGTCGACTTTGGTAGTTTTTAGGGATCCAAAAAAAAGCATTTTTATTCATTTGGAATATGGCAAGTTAGTAGCTTTTTAGCAGAGAACTGAACTGAACCAAAATAATTAATTCTTTACTTTTGAATGACCAAAAATGAGAACTATATGTGGGAATTGGTAGAATCAAAACGCCCATTGAGACAGCAGTCAATTAAAATATTAGGAAAAAAAAGAAAGTATCGAGAAGGTTAGTTAGCGAACAGCCAGTGGCGTTCATAGGCTCTTTGACCAGGGTATGCATAAAGAAGGTATATGGCATAAAATGGAAAAATTCCCCTCCAATACGAGTCTTATAAAATAGTTTGGGTAGGCAGTGCTTTTGTGCATGTATGAAGTGAACGCCACTGGGAACAGCCGATCTAGTATCATTTGAGATGAATTTGTTGATTCTCCAGTAAATTTGAAACGAAAGCTTAAAATGGTATCTGATACTAGATTAACATTTTTTTGTTTTAGAAAAAAGTAAGCTGGCATCCACACCTTCCACACGGGGTGTTAATGTCTGTGTCGGCAGATTACAGCCAGATATTATGGCCGTGGTCTGGTTGGCTGGCGCTCAGCTTCACTGTCCTCGAGAGTGGCGTTAACTTTGACGGCGTCGTAGAGGTAAATATCAGTTCATCTTACAAGTACTTTATACTGAATCTGTAAATAATACTTTAAATATAATGCATTGCAATAAAAACTCTAGCTGAGATAGTGTATGTTTCTTTTTATCTACTTATCTTGATTTATTGAGAGCTTAAAAGTATTGGATCTAAATTATATTACGTTCTGTGTCCTTACTTAAAGTTAGATTTTTCTTCACTTTTATTGCTTTTTTCGGACGTTCGGACGAGCGAGCACATTGGCCTTTTAACTAGCAACCAAAGAAAATCGCGAGGGCAAATTTATATTGCAAGGACACTTTTTGACAACTGTTTGTCAAGGTAGTGCAAAAAGTTAAAAATCAAATTCGGACGTCCAAGGGCATAAACGAAGCGTTAGTTAGTTGCGTTACATTGCAGTTAGAGACGAATGCCAACGTCACAAAAAAATTGTGCAATGCAGCTACAAATAAAAGATAATCTTTATTTCTCTTGAAATTTAAAAATTTAGGTTACCCCACTACCGCCAGACACTGTATTATAATTTATCAAAAAAGAATCAAAAAATATATTGAATTCTAACTTTAAAACGTATTAAGTCCATTTTACCGCAACTACCACGGAAGGCCGACTTTAAAGATTGATCTCCGACCTATACAACGTGTAAATGAAAACCAAAATAATACTTCACAGACTTTAGAGGTACATTATGTACTGTCTCTTAGACTTATCTGTGAAACCGAAAACCTTTATAGAATAGTTTTTGAGTAAATCGCTGCTATTGTTTTTACTGAAAGAAATAAGGTAAACCTCTAAATTAAAATCATGTGATTCCTGTCACTTTATATCGCGTCGCGTAGGTACTATGCGCGTGTCAGTCTTTTATCTACAACAGGGCCCCAAGTCTGCTATTTTACAAGATTTGTCATTATGACACCATTCCATTGCAATCCAATTATCATTGTGCCCAAAGTCGGTAGTCTACTAAATTCACAATGGTCTTACAATTGGATTGTAATTGGATGATAATTGCATTGTCGTAGAAAGGGAATCAGTGTTGCCATTTGCTCAAAATGTGTTTGAGAAGTAACATTTAAAAAACTACCATTAATTAATAATGTCCAATTAAGCGAATTTTTGATAAGAAATATTTTTAAATGTTATTGATTTGTGTTCTAAAGACGAACTTTGTATCACATTTAGTAAAACAATCAAAGGAATCCAAAAAACAAATATTTTGTGTGCCAAATTTTGTCAAAAATAATTATATTTAATCTGTAACTGTCGAATTGACATTAAATTTCATTGACGTTATTTCGTGCTATTGAAAATATATAAATTATAATCAAAACAAACAAAATGCTCAACAAAGCAAACTTCGTCGCTGCTTTTGGAGAGTTAGACAGATCAGCCTGGACACTGCGGCTGTACCAATAACGGACGTTGCCCGGCGAAGCGGCATTGGGTTGCGTACCTACGCTCAAATTTTATAAATAAATTCCCACAGAAGAGCGAAAGTAAGTAATGAAATCTTATACTGTTTAAGCATGATATGAAGTCTAAGTAGGTAACAAATTGGTGGGTTTTTTCAACAGTATCTCTGGTAATTTAATATAAAAAAAACACAAATATGAGGAGTAATCAAAAAATCAATAAAATTCTTAAATTCTTTATTCATGTACGCATATCACAGGTGCTTATGAACTTTTACTTATCATGGTGGTGCTAACTACATTTTTTAACTTAAAACTAAAGCTAGGAGGTTTTCATTCCATTCTATTTTCTTTTAAATTTTTTATCTTTTAATAACTTGTGGACCCATTTAAGGTATTGCACAAATTGTAACCAGCATCCCTCTAACAGAGTAAAAAATTGTTGTAGAATAATTAAAAACAATAGATAAGACAAAACACTATGTTTGACCCTTGGAACACATATACTCATAATATATGCCTTTGTCCACAGTCTTTTGACAAGAGCCTGCTGCAGTGCCCAACCTTCAAGCAGACCCTGGTTTACTCGTTGAAGTCTCTGTGAACCAAGTCCTTATGTGATAGAGCTGTCCAACTCGGCTCTAATCGTGAACAAAGTGATTTGCTGTTATCTGTTGAAGAATTCTGTCCTCTATCTATAAGGAACTTCATCAGATAAAATAAATAATTCTTGGAATGAATATAAAAAGGGTAACAATAAAGGTTTGGATTTCAAAATGAAATTTGCTATTTAAAGAAAAAATTATATCCTCCTGCTTTTATTGGAAGCCAGCTGAAGAGCCTTCATTTTTTACATGTAATCATTTGTAAACTAAATTACTGTAAATAAAAATCATTGTTCAGTGTCTTCTCTTTATTAACTTGTATTATTTGTCTCCTCATAGATTTATAAAAATAATTTTAATAACACACAAAAGTTAAATGCCTCTTGCAGAAGAATTGCTTTAATTGTGTTGTGGCTTTTATATTGTGCCAAACACAACATGCATCTGCAATCTTGCCAGCAGTGCAATTGTTTAGAGCAAGTATGCATTACAATGCATACTTGCTCTAAACAATTACCAGAAAAAGATATTTGGAAATAAAACACTTGACCATCAAACTATGTACATGATTTACTACAGTTTTCAATCTAGGAGACCCTAACATGCTATCTAAAGCATTTTATTTACTTTACCTGAAACATTCTTCCAATATACTTTTATAGCACTCTACTGTATTGCATACAGTCACAAGTTTCATGCATAGAGTAGTGTGGTGTATCTCCCCTCTATAGTATTTAAGTTGTGGTCATCATAGTTTTCCACAGAGGAAAAACTCACCTGAAAATCCAACCAATATTAACCTTGACAATTAAAAATCTATATTGGAATTAATTAAAAAAACCTAAAATAAGTAATACCTAAAAAAACCTCATGCCCCATTATCATTTAATGGAGTTAAGTGTTGACTGAGTGGGTGACTCTGCCACACATTGGAGTTAAGAGCAGAGCCTGGGTTGCAGGCACAATATATTTAAATCTGAGTCACAGATTGTTAAATAAATTAAAGATTATTGGCTAGATATATCACATAATATTAAAATATGAGTTCAATATTAAAGTTACTATTATAACAGTTAGGGAATGGAATACCTTAGTGTTATAATATTGCCTTTCATGAACATTTGGCCTTATTATTGCCACATGTGTCCCATCTATGATATCTGAAGTAATTTTTTTCATAGAAGCTGAAAAAGCATTCTTCTTGGTAAAGTACTCAGCATATAACTGGTAAAATATAATTTCTTAACTTAGCCTTAATGGCATCCTTATCACTCTGGACATTTAACACTTTTTATTAAATTTGGTGTTAAGCACCTCCGTTATTTGTCCCACAGCTCTTGAGGCAGTGATCTGAGAAACATTGTGGGGGGCTCTCTGCCCAATCGTTATTTTTTAGAGCCAGATGCATAAAATGCTAGTGCTACCAGTAACTGCAACAGAAATACCAGCATTACAGCCATGCCATCATAACATATTCTGAGATGTGGGTACTATACTTAATTAAAAAGCAACGAAAATTAAAGTTGTTTTCTTACCTTTGCCTCCGCCAATATTTCATCATTCCGACGTGGTTTGGGAATGCCTAAGTGGAGCGAGCTCCCACACTTGACTCATTACAGTCTGCTTCCCAAGCAACTCCTTTTTTTATAAATTCCGCATCGGGAATATGAAAGGGGTCTATATTGATCCTGAGTAAGCGGCGGGCTCGACGGCGCCTTCTACGCTCTGAAAGATGGTTTTGGCGAGCATCAACAGCATTAGCCATCTCCAGAATATTCCATCGCAGCCTTAACATTATCTGAACACTTTTATTTTTACACAAATTTTATTTCTATAACAATAATATTGCTAAAAGGCAATGACTGCAGAATTGCGTCTCAATGGTCTCACAATGATCAATAGAACTGTCAAAATATTAGCAGACTACCAATTCGTGCGATCATTGAATTGTCATTGTGCAGCAGACTAGCAAATGTTCATTGAAGTGTCAGTGGTTTTCCATCGGAAAATCATAATGACACCATAATGACACCATTGTGTTAGCAGACTACCAAATATGCCAAAATTGACAATTATGAAGTCACTGATCGATCACTGACACACAATTGTAATAGCAGACTTGGGGCCCAGGGTTGTCACACGTAAACATTAAGAATGTTTTGAATTTGTTGTAAAAAAAAAATATGCTTCTTTTTATTTAATATTTTTACAGGATGGTTCCTTTTGAAATATACTTATGATATTATTTCGTAATTCTGTTACACTTTCATCATTATCATCATTATATCAATCCAATTATCGGCCTACTACAGGGCACGGGTCTCCTCCCACAATAATAAGGGGTTAAGGCCATAGTCCACCGCGCTGGCCCAGTGCTGATTGGTGGACTCTACACACCTTTGAGAACATTATGGAGAACTCTCAGACATGCAGGTTTCCTCAGGATGTTTGCCTTTACCGTTGGAGCAAGTGATATTTTAATTGGCAAAACGCACATAACTTAAAAAAGGTAGAGGTGCTGGGATTCGAACTCGCCCCCCCGAAATTGAAGTCGAATTTATTTCGAGTTATCACCAGTTTCTCGGCTATCTCTACTTACCGTTACACGTTATAATATAGTGTTAATTTATTACATTGTTTCAATAACAGGGGCACGTGAACGTGACCATCGAAAGCTTCGATGAATTGCACGACCGTGGAATAAGAAACACTACTCTGATGTTACCGATAAGGTATACTATATTGTTTTTAAATTATACGCTACTAACTGTTACCCTAGAAATAGCCAGCGATTGTTTCGGTTCATAAAAATCATGCAGAAACAGATTTATTGCCAGGTCTATGTTCTATGTGCGAAATTTCGTCAAGATTTATATTGTGTTTATCGTGATTAACTACTAAACCGATCTTCAATCTATATGTATAAAAGAAAGTTGTTTTAGTTACACCATTTATAACTCAAGAACGGCTGGACCAATTTTTATGATATTTGTTTTATGGATTTCTCTTAGACCGAAATAGGATAATAAGTATTAAAATATAAAATTCATAAAAAAAATGATCCGCGGTACGAAGTTCGCCGGGACAGCTAGTTATAAATAAATTATACTTTTGAAACCGCGGAAATAGTTACCGGATGCTTTTTCAGGATAAAAGCTGTCCAATGTCCGTCTCGATGTGTGATGTCCAATAGCTTCATCGTACATAAACCCTAATCATTCGCACTTTCGAATAATTTATTGCATTTTTTTTGATTTGATAGTGAGATACACGGTGTCGAAACTAGACCCGTAGGTGAGAAATATTCGGGGCATTTCAGCCTTTGTCCTAACACCTTGGAGTTGCTTTACTCTACCTTACTAAATCCTTTCTTTAGTCTATTTTCCGTTTACTTATAATAATAATAAAATCTTTTATTTGGGAACAAAAACAAGACATAGCAATTAACATATAGATTACACGCTACACAAAAACATATCAATTACAACTACTATAAAAAAAAAAATACGATCTTTAAATTAGGTAACAAAATAAACTTAAATAAGCTCAAAACAAACAAATACGTATATAGTTATACATTAAGAAGTAGTACAGAAGTATATGTATATACATATACTTCGCTATTCCTTCTCTCCATTTTCCCTTTTATTTAATAAGTCGAGAGTGTAAATTGTTTTTGATTGCAAGAAAACTTTATTTGAAACCAGGGCGCGTATTATTCCGGTACCGGTCCGGGGAAGGCGTCTTCTCTGGGATCAGTTCCACAGTCTGCGCTACCCCGGCGGTTACTTCCCTCGTGACGACCTCCGAGCAAAGCATGATCCGCTCGACTGGCACGCAGACCATGTTCACACCAACTTCCGGGATATGTACCGGAGGCTGCGCGAGCACGGGTTTTATCTCGAAGTTATGGGTAATTAACCAGAGTTTCTAAAGACCGTGATCATTTTTCCAGGCGCCTATTATTCTGGTACAGAACTTGGGCGGTGTCTTCTCTGGGTTAGGCGCCAATATTTGCTCTTATAACCCCAATGGATGCAAAGTCCGAACCAGACTACATCATCGCGACAGGCACATAGACAAACATTTGATCCAACTTCCAGGATACGAACCGCAGGCTTCTCAATTACCTCAAAGTTGGAAAAAAAGTTTTCCAAAAAGCCTAGGTGAAAATAAAAAGCGATGAAGTTTGAAAAGCGTAACCATTTTGGGGGAAGAATTTACTTTACCTGGCCAGTAACCCAATGCTAGTTCGTAAAATTAAAGAATAAAAAGCCGTGTGTGAGAAAATAAAAAGAAACGAAACGAAATTATAGGCTAGTCAAGTTCAGTTAATTCTCGATGAAGCTACTAAAAGTATGAGCGATGGCTTATTCAATTCGGAATGCAGTCTAGAATGTATCGAAAGTATATATTAGCAAATAAAAAAAATTGAGTTTCTATTAATAATTTAAGATGAAAAAAAGATGAAAAAAAAAGATGAAGACGAGAATAATTAATATTTAAGGAATTTTGAATAAAGATCCTTATAGCGGAGGAAATTTTTATTCTATCTTCATTATTTATATTTTTTTTATCATCGCCGAAAATGGGTCTGTTTATGCGTGCTAATATATAGTTAATATTTTTTTCTAAACAGCATTCCGACCGGAATGCGCCAACGCTCAAATTTTTAGGTGCTTGATCAAGAATTAACACGTTTTTAAAATTTTTTGGCTAGCTTATAAGTGAAAAAAAGAATTTGATAAACGAAGTATTTTGTTACAAGAGTGTATAAATAAAGATATTTTTCCAGGAAGCCCCTTGACATGTATCGACACATCACTTTACGGTGCACTTCTCTTAGTCGACCCAGAAGATGAATATTTCCCCGAGGAAATGGCAGCTTTTAAGAAAGCGATCGACTCGGGATTGTCGCTCATCGTATTCGCAGACTGGTACAATGCGTCGTTGCTGCGTCACGTCAAATTTTACGATGAAAACACAAGACAGTGGTGAGTCCTACACACACAAGAACTAGCTCTGCATGCTTTATAGATTATATAGTAGAGGTAGAAGATATGGAGTATAATCTTCTACCTCTACCTGTCTTATAAGGTAAACATCTTTTCGTAAATTGTTAGTTACCCGTACTCGACGAGGATACACTGTTACTACATAACGGCCTGACAGTGCCGTGCACTGGGTTATCGCAAACGATAAAGTGCGATATGTGGAACTGGTTGAAACGCGATCATTATTTTTTATATTTTTTTGAGAACTACCTGTCATATTTTGTACGTAGCTTTAAAATACTTTACCTACTTATACTCGTAATTCCGAGCGCTGAACGATGAATACCGGTGTACGGATAAACCCGATTGGGTTTTTGTTACGCCGTAACAGATATTATTATGTTAACATAAAAATGTATATTTTTCTTTAAATAAATAAAATAAGTACTAGGGTATGCCCCTGGTGCACGGCACTGGCAGTCATACAGCAGGAAAATTGCATAAAACTATCTACTATAAATATCAATTTTAAGGTAGGCAGTGTTTTTGTGCATGTATGAAGTGCACGCCACTGTGGACTGTATATAGTGAACCTTCATAGGTAGAGCTAAAACTTTTAAAAGAATTTGTATGTCCACTGCTGGTATAACAACCAATACATTAAGAATAAGTTTATCATTTAGTGTTTGTTCATATTGTATCTGGTTACGAAATCCTTCGTGTGTTTATAGTGTGAAAATGTGAAAAAATTCAACTATTAGAGAATTTCTTTATGTACTTTTGTAGATTAGACATACTTACATACTTAATCCTAGAAAGTATTGAAAAAGTGGTTCATATGAGGCTGTTAAGAAAGATGGAATATAACAGCCATTTTATTGATATTCGGATCAAAATTAGAGCACGAGGCAGTTATATCTAGTCATATGCGAAGGTTTCCGCTAACAGGGAATTAAACAGTTAAAATCGACAGTATTTTAGTAGCAGTAGGAATGGAAATGTTTACGTGTTTTATAGTTGAATTTTGTTAGTAATTTGAGAATTTGTTAGGTGGATTCCGGAAACGGGTGGTGCCAATGTGCCAGCACTGAACGATCTACTAAGTATGTACCAAGTAAGTGCGTTTTCATTTACATAAATTCATGACGTTTATAAGTTACGATATCGAAACCTTTGAATGGGAAAGACCACTGTAAATTAGTTCCGCCTAGAGGTCGACAAATATTTGTTATAAACCAACTGTCTATCTGCTTAAAAATTGTATTTTACGATTTATTAACACCGTGGATTATGTGTATACAAAAACAATCCATGTTTTAATAAATTGTAAAATTAAATCAAACCATTATTCACGCATTCTATATTAATATTAATAAGTTTTAGTAGTAGACCTTCTTGTGACAGCTCGTCCGTGGAAGTACCTACTACCATTTCTGCCGCTAAGCAGCATTGTTGCAAGGCCGTGTTCCGGTCAGAAGGGCGTTAGGCGCAGTTGGCTTAATACTTAAGCTTCAGGATGATGCATTCAGCTTTCTACTATTGAACTGCAAGGCATCGTAAGGATCTGCACCGTTACGTAGTTGATGTCCCGTGGACTCGTACAAAGCGTTTCGCTTCGCACCTCAAAGATTTGGAATGCCCTTTCGGAGTTTGTTTAACTGATACCTATAATATGGATTCCTTTAAATCAAGACTTGAATATCTTCGGCCGCATCAAAACTTATTTCCGGGTGTGATTGGGGTGCTAGTCTATCGATTTAAAAAAAAAATACTTTGTGGATCGTGTTCCTTGCCTGCCCTGCGAGGTTTTGCTCCGGTGCGAACTGGTTGGTTTTCACTAACCATCATTTGGTCATCTGCTTAAATTGACTATAAAAAAAATTAAGCGTGGTCAAGTACTACTATACACAAAGCGTTTGTTTTGTAACATACTAACCCGAGACTGTTGACAACTGATAAATAGGGATCAAACACACAGCGCCCTCTTACCTAAAAATCAGATTTTATGAATGAAATGATGGATTTTATTTTATTGACGTTTATTTTAGGTAGCATTAGGAGACAGAGTGTTCGAAGGGTCCTTCAAACTGGCTGGTCATCCTATGTACTACGCTAGCGGTACGCACATTCACAGTTTTCCTGAACACGGTGTTTTGGTCACTGCTCAGTTAACAGATCAAGGACAACAGGTACGCTGTTTTTCTGTACACTTTTCAGTAGAGTCTAGTCATTAACAATATCTTCATCAACAGATTAGTGGATCGCCCATTAAAGGGCACTTGTCTCCACCTAGAATGAGAAGGATTTAGGCCGTAGTCCGTAGACGTCATACGCCATTGAGAATATTATTGAGAACTCTCAGGCATGCAATTTTATAAATTTAACTTTTATTAGTGTTTTTACCTACACTTGGAGGAATTATCAATTCTCCAATTAGGCTACGGCTCTCGTACCGTCGATGCCGAAATTAGTATATGCCTTTCACATCAGTCTTATAGCGACTTTAGCGTCATCTAGTAGGAACCGTTGCAGTTTCGATCTATTTTTTCAAAGGTTCATATTACAATGAGACACGTTTGAAACAAGAGATGACACATTGCTTTTTTATAATTTTTATTAATGTTTTTACCTACTCTCAGGCATGCAGGTTGAAAGAAAATATAAATATAAAATTAGTATTTCAAAAAAATTCCGACTAAAACCTTTGAGATGTCTCATAATAATTTCAAAGTTTATACAAAACGCAAGCTCGTAGAAAATATCTTTTACTCAATATTAAGGGTTACTTAAATGATGAAAAAGCTTGAGTATGAATTGCTTTAACTTCATAGCTAAATATTTATTAATTGTGAGATGGTGATAACAAAAAAAAAATTACCCGGCTAAGTTGGTTGTGGGCTCTTCTTAGACCAGGGCGCCTTTGGCACCCTCGTAGCGTTAGTTCACGAACGTATTTATCACCATCACCTAACAATTGTTATCATATAGGTATGGCTTCAAAAGTGCCTGTGATATTCCTACGCAAACGAAAATAGCTCTATAAAGTTAGAGGTGTGTGCTGGGGATAGAACTCAATCTCCCGAAAAGGAAGCCGAGGCCTCTAAGCTATCAACGCTTCTAGTAGAGTATAGTAAAGCTTTTTGTGACAAAACTCGCCCGGGGAAATACTACAAGCATGATTTGTTCTGCCGTCAGGCAGCATTGTTTTTTTCCGGGACATAGAGCGTTGCCGGTGTGATTACAGGCACATTACGTTTAACCCCTTCCGACCCGTCAGGGTTGATGGACATAGGGCTGCACGTTGCAGGACGTGCATGTGCTGCGAAATATTGCTCTATTCATAGCCGTTGGTTTTCCACTTACCATCTGGTGGGCAATCTGTTTAAATTTACTATTAAAATAAACATACAAAACTCCAGCGTATCCGCCTACAGTAATTGCGGTAAGGTCGGGTCGAGCAACGGCCCTTACTGGCATTTGCAGTAAGGGTCGTATACATTAACGCGACGCTATCATAACGATGTCATTTTTCTCCTATTTATGCTGAGCTTGTGTCTTTTTCCGTTTGACTAAATTCAATTTTTCAGGAAAAATTTCGTCACTGAAATATGTGTGTAATGTTCTGGCAGTGTAGTCATTGCTCTACTTTGATTTCTGATTGTTGGATATTTTGAGTGGCCATTGTAGTCATATGAATGAAGGATAAGTTATACTGTTATGAAACAAGATAACGAAACTTCCCAATTCTAAAGGCTACAGATTAATAATTATATTGGTTTTCTAAAATCTCCATTTCAAAGGAGGTGAAACGGTATAGAGGTAAAGATTTGTGAAATAGATTAGATGTTATGCCTAAAAGTGATTTCTAAGAAGCGAGAGAGCCACCTAATTCTACCTTAAATTTAGCTTGCTCTGATTTATAATAATACAATTTATAATTTTTTTTTCTTATTCAAAGGTTGCCTGACAGAGATCGCTGTAAAGCGATAAGGCCGCCTTTTGTATTCTACTTCTATCTATATGTTTCTGTTTTTATTATATTTTGTTTATGTTAATGTTGTGGTATACAAATAAAGAGTTTAATAATAATAATAATATGTCTATTATTTTTCTCCGCAAAATAATAATGGAAAAATCTTTTCATGATACAGGAATTTTAAAATGGTTAGGGCAGGCATTGCTATTAGGCTTGTAGGAAGTGCTCGCCGCAGCTTTTGAGTGGCAGGCACTGCGCTAAGGCTTGGTAATACTTTATCTGGACTTGACTATAAAATACCGTTTTTCTTTAGATAATGTCCGGTGAAAAGGTGAACGAAAGCGCGGGCACGTCGTCAGGAAGTCGCCCTGTTGACGTGCCCATACTAGGCCTTCTGCAAACAGAGGCCGAAACGCGTGACTACACTAACGACACGAATGACAAACTGCCCAAGGTAAGTCACCAGTCGTTGCTAAGCGATTGCTTAAGCCAAGTAATGATGTAAGTGTATCTACTTTCGTTAAAAATTCAACCAAATACTAAGCCAACGCTGGTTGTCATAGGAAAACGGGTACATACCACAATCATATTTTTTGATTTGTCGATATTTCGACCCAGTTGCATTGACCGTGGTCGCGACGGGACTGCGTAGGTACGAGATGTCAAGTTGGACTTCCAACTTGACATTTTAAACTTGACAAGTTTAAAATCTTTAATTAGTCATAGGACTTGGCACGTTCCAAGCATGAATTTCCCATATTATATACAACTGTTAAAAATCTTTTACTTTAATTTCGATAGCATGTTGATTTACGTTACAACTCCGGCAGTGTCGATTAAGCATAGCGCAGTCGAGGAGTTTAATCGAAGGACACAAAATAATCATAAAAAAAAATTAAACAATAAAAATCCAAACTACAGAAGCAAAGATTCATTGATCTGACAGTTCGAGGAGAGCACACAATAACATTATTGCAGGTCAAATTTGATGACGTCATGTCGTAGGTCGTTCAATTATAATAAATCGTTAAAATTCTAGACTACACTATTATAAATTACAATAGTGATAAGTATTATAATTTCAAAATGAGATTCAGTAATAATTATCGAAAATAAAAATTAACAATAAAATAATTTCACTGCTAAGCAAAGCAATGCCGCTACCGTTTATTTTAGTCTGTATAAGTGACAGTGCATATGTCAAAGTAGTTCTTTGCGGTGTCAAACTTTCAGCTAGCGCTAAGCAATGACTTTTTCTCTAGCAATGATTATTTCTCTTGGCCTAATTTTCCATGAAAAGACAAGGAAAATTAGGCAACGACAACATACGTCTCTCTTTTAAGGTTGGCTTACTGTAACCTTTTTCATTCGAACAAAATTTTTTCAACATAATGCATTATTTGTGAAGGCGTTTTTATATACATGATTTTAAACCTCTAACTAGCTCCGCCCAATGGTGTTACCCACGGTGAATATGCCGTTTGGTTGCTTTGTCAGGGGACGTGAAAGGGCGATATTTGCTGTAAAAATACGAATGTTCTTCTAAAACCCTTTGGGAATTCGATGTTTTTTCATCATACTTCGTTCGCGTGAATTTTATGCAGGCCGGTCGGTTGGTTGTGTACGGCGACTCGTCGTGCTTAGAGGGCGGGGCAGCTAGACCGTGCCACTGGCTGCTGTTGGCAGCGTTGCAGTACGCGATCGTGGGCCACGTGCCATCCACTCTGCGGGAGGCCGCCGCAACCAGTCGCCGCCGGGACGTACACATCATCCCTTCGGGTAAGTATTTTTATCGGGTTGATGACGGTCGATTGCCGCAGTGGGCAGCGAGCCTGCTTTCCGGACCCAAGACTTGGAAAGCAGGGTCCCACAACTGATAAAAAAATGTGTGATGAACATGAATGATTTTCAGTGTCTGGGGTGTTTATCTGTTTATTATAAGTTTATATGTATATCTATCTATCGATATATATAAAAGAGAAAGTGTGTGGGTATGTTCCGTATAGGCTCCGAAACGGCTGGACCGATTTCAATGAAACTTTCAGGGAATCTCCGGATTGACCTGGCGAGTAATCCTGTAAAGTTTGGTGACGATCGGAGCACTCCTATTTTTGAACTGTCAAACTGTCGAATACAGCTTTTATTAAAAATTTAATGATGTAAGTTTATTGTTTAAATAAAATAAAAATATTCATCACTTATCTTAATACCTCAGCTACACTTTCTTTGGGGCTAGATGGCGATGTGTGTACTGTATAGTATAGTATATTTATTTATTTATCTTTGTACAGTGCCATCTGCTATCGGAGGTTGGCAACCATTAAAGGTCAGATAGCTATACTACTGTAGCTTTGAACGTTACTATATAATATATATATATTTTAGACGCAACTGGGCGGAACAACGATCTGGTATATTTCCCGAGCCACTGGCGTAAATTTATAAGTCGTACTTTTATTTTTGTGGATCAATTTAGCTTTGAATTCTTCATAGATCTACCGAAACGCGCGGAAGGTGGCCGCTTGCATGCATACTCCAGGGTCCTCTCGCCGGACGGTAGCGGACCTCGGCCGGTTCCGGAGTGTGTGAAGCCTATCGGCCTAGAACCGACGCCTGTCCACGCACCGCCGTCTTCGAGAACTTTGGCTCCGCGGCATCAACCTACCGACCCGAAAAGCATTGGTAAGTTCGCGAAATATCAAGATGACAGCCCTATTATTTCAGTATTTAGTTTGTTTGGCTTTAGATCATTAGGTCCTTGGTTAACGTGTTTCTGCACCGTAATAATGATTATTTTTTAATATAACTAATCTGGTCGTTCAGAAGCGGTGATAGCCTAGTGTTTACAGTTTTGCCTCCCTTGTTTTCAATCCCACTCTCTCCTAACACTTTTGAGTAATGTGCGTTTTTGATTTAAACAATTATCAAATAAACGAACTATTTCAAATCGGATTAATAGTTCCTCAGATTAGCGCGTTAAAAAAAAACGAACAAACAACATCTTCAGGTTTATATATCATGCCATGCCATTTGTTATAGGGGCCCCTGATGTCGAAGGCACGGAGGCAGCGCCGCGAGCTTGGCGAGGCGCCGGGGCGGCACCGTCCCGTTCACATCCCGACGCCGAACCGGTCCCATCCACGTTCGCCAGCAAACTCTTTATGCTATGCGCCATCGTTCTAATCGTCTATTGCTTAGCGGCTTTCTGGAAGCGGTGCGGGCGCAAGATTAGAAGACGAAGACTGATTTCGTTAGCTACCTAGCATAAGCCTAAATCACCCAGGCGGGTGAAACGAGGTTAAACGGGTGTATACCGTTCCGGAATGTTCTAGGAACGGTATAAGCGATCGTACTTTGTCGATTGCGCCGCGAACAAACGTTTTTTAAAAGAAGTTTTATAGCAAGAATGCGATCTTTACACGCATTTACACTAACAGTTATTTCGCGGTGTATTCGACAATGCACCCGTTTTGCTTTGGATAGAACGGACAAAATTGAAATGTGAGTGCATTCCTGTCAAGGAAGAAAGTGTCCCACGAAGAACTTGAAGTTGCAGAACATAAAATATGTGAATTACATGAATGTTGGTATTGACTTCTAAAATATCAATCCGAGTGTTTAATAACGTTGTATTACGTATTCTCATATTTGTGTCCGCTATAATCCGGCCGCTGAAGGAGTGTTTTCCTGACATTTGTCAGTTAGTCATATAAAACAATAATAAACAGTTGACATAACCTTGTAACAGCGCAATATGGATTAAAAATATATTATTTTCTCATCAGTTTAACGTTAAATTTGGCGCAAAAATAAAAAAATATATAGAATTTAATTCAATGATACGGGTAATATAAAAAGTGAAATATTTTTATCGTAAAGCAACTTTATTCAAAATTACATCGTCTATTAAATCACGGCCTGTCAAGAATACATTCTTTGAACGCCCGATGTGTAATCGCAATGTTATACCAAATGTAAGTTTTTCCGCTAAAAGACTGCTACTGTGGGACGTACATGTAATGTATCTTTACATTCCAGCGCGGCTAGCATGGACAGGGAATATTTTCTCCGTGGGGAAAGGACAAAAATATGTACCAATAGAATTGTCCCCTCCCACAGTTTTATCCACACTTCGAGCACAGTCGCACGACTGGAAATAACGTTCTTTCCGTTACCGTAACATAACGTCCGTAACGTTCTTAAGAGTAAATTCGATCCCCTGTCAGTGGATATAACCGGGGATAAAATTTTTGTCCCCTGCATATGGTAGCCGTTCAGCTGGGCTAGCACAACATACAGGATTATGTGTTAAATAAAATTATATCGCTCAGTTTATTGTGTACATAACATAATGGTTGTTCGTGAATTCTTAAGAGTAAAATTTTAGATTCTCCGTGTGTAATTTTGCAGCGCACGACCTTCTTAAGAAAGCAGACCACACAAATGTGTTTCGTCTGGTGGAAGCTTAGGCCGTGAATATTGTAGAGGAATAAAACAAAAAGGTTAGCACTTGTTTTAAAGTAAGCGCTTTTATTTTACGAATATGTCAGCCCTATCGCACCTTACTCTCTTCTACAACTTATGAATTAACTACTTCTATGAAAATCACATAACATTTTGGCTTCTCCAGAAGTTGGGGAAGACGAGATGGTATAAAACGCACCTTTATATTAAAAGTATGTCACATCTCTCATTTTTTTTCTTAAATATAGAAATATAACAAAACTCCTAAGAGGATCGTATTCCGGATTGACGTTAGATTCAAAACCCCACCACTGTAAATGCAAATCGATGATATTAATGTTTACAAGGCGGCACTGAAACAGTATTATATTATTGGATAGAACCAGGCGTTACTTTTCGAAAATCCATGATATATTATCGAAATTAATTCACGGAGTATAGCAAATTAAGCTTAATTTCGATAGTATTATATTACATACAACGATTAGCTAATAATTATTCCATCTTTGTTATATTAAATTCCTTTTATAGTTTCAAGTAATATAAATAGCAAATTTTTGACCAAAGTGTCCTACTTTAATGGCTCATCAATAAATAGGCAATCACAGTCCACTGGACTGGTCTAAGAGACTGGTCTTAGAGAGGCCTTAGGCTAAGGCCTAAGGCCTCGGGAGGGTTTGTCAATATGGTAGCTGTAGATGGTAGTAGTTGCACGGAAGACGCTGCCGCCCGTGCTTCGTTGTCTTGTAAGACTCCCACGGGAAGAGGAGAGCGATTGTATTCACACAACACTTTACTGTTTAGTCTGTGTACTATGTACTTATTTTAGTTATTACTCAATTAAATAAGTAAGCCCATTCCCAACATAATAAATTAGTACGCATAAGCGTAATAAACTGCAAATAACTAAAGCAATAAGGTCACAAAAAACCGACACCCTGAAGTTAGTTATAGTCGACATTTTAGTCTATCAAAAAAAGGTTTGTCAGTGTACACTTTCAATTGGCAAAGGGCTCATTCCGGTGATTTAATTGATTCAATTGTACAAAAAATCTCAAATTTTATGGTCAATGAAACTTGGTGCTCCGATAATGAGATAACTAGATAATGCATTGTATAAAAATTTTCAATGTATTAAATACCTTTTTTCTATTTTTAGTTTCGTTTTCTCTACAAACGTAGAATAAGGCGTAAGATAAAAATTTTGAAAAGATTTTCATCTTGTTATCCAAAGAAGTATAACTTCTAACGCGTGTACATAAATACACACACGTTTTTTTTGGTCATATGATTAGTTAATAAAATTAACTGATTTGTTTAATTCCTTCTATGTATTGATTCAAATGCAAATACGCCAATTATGCTAGCCCTGGCGATGTTTATGAAAAGTGTACAGTCCGTTCACAGTTATTTCACTTCTAGAAGTAAGGTTGGCGTAATTTGTTTATTTAGTACTAGCGTACCCAGCCCGCTTCGCCCGGCTAGATTTTGCTTTATTTTATTTAATCAATAAATTTTTAATTTAAGTCTCATAATATATTAAACCATTTATTTCTCTACGTATTCATTCTCTTCTATTCTCTTCTCGAGCGGGTGAAGATCTTTATCTACACCCATGTACACACACAATAGAATATCATCATAGTAAATAAAAGCTGTATTTGACAGTTTGACAGTTCAAAAATAGGAGTGCTCAGATCGTCACTAAACTTATGATTACTCGCCAGGTCAATCCGGAGATTCCCTGAAAGTTTCATTGAAATCGGTCCAGCCGTTTCTAAGCCTATACGGAATATACCCACACACTTTCTCTTTTATACATATAGATTGATTAAGCCCAATTAAACTGCTTGAATTAATTGATTGAAGAACTATAAAGTGAAATAAACAATAAATTGGAATACTTTACTAATTAAATTAATGTTTTAATGACTAATGTCAGAGGTAAAATAACTATGAATGGACTCTGTAAGAAATGTTTATGAGACTGAAGTTACACGTTTTTTTCAATCAGTACAATCAAATATTATTTGTCAAAATAAAGACAAAATAACGAAAAAAAAAAAAACAAAAATAGTCGCGGTAACCTTGTTTTCCAAACTTATGTCGCCAAACAAGTGTCTTGATTTAGTCTATCCTTGTCCTGGTTTCGGCATCTGTACTGTATTTTAATCTTTGCGCACTAAGTATCTTATTTTGCCCACCTCTTCGATAACAATGGACTTAATTTTTATGTCAAAAGTAATAGATAAGCGTCTGTTAGAGCTCGTATATAAAAGTTTCATAAAATGTATTACGTGACGTAAATTTTGACACTTAGTTAATGTCAAGGCCGGTAAACGTCACAGATTGTGTCTTAAGTAGAAGATCACTTTTTGTACTTATTACGTGCATACCTCCTCTTTGTACTTAGTTTATGAGAAACGGATTACCCAGGAAAGGGTTGTGAAAGGGATTTATGAAAAATGCACTTTTGTACTGTCTCGTACAAAAGTTTTTATACATTGTTCCCACATTGGATAAGTTGTAATGTGCCAATTCTGTTGGACAGAAAAGTCAAATTTTAACCAAATTTTTCTTAATGTGGAAAATGATAGCTCTACTTTTTAGACCTGTTAATTAAGCTCCATTTAGAGATACACAGAATTGGCATCAATATCGCTATCGCTATATATGTATCGCTTGTTATATGGGAACAATAATAGGAGATTGAATGTTCTAATTCTAAGATATTATTTTAATAACACAAGTTTCTTCAAAGAGCAATATGTAGTGTCAACAGGTTTCCATGGTAGGGAATTATTTTTAAATGACGAACTACAGTCTATTATATACTGTCACTCAGCTTAAACTAAAAACCAATTTCTGAAATCAGGAAGTAAGCAAGTACTGTTTTTTCGTATGAATTAAATAACAATTTAACTCTATTGTCTATGACATTTCAATCGTATCGAATGTATTTGGGACGTGCCATTTTACAAATCGACAATAACTGTCAATTTACACGTCACAAACTTGGGTTATGTGTGCGTTACTATTTGAATGCAATAGAGACCTGGGACTGGGATCAGTGATGTTCAGTGATATTTTGTGAATTGGTATGGGAGAATCTTTTATACCAATCGTAGTATTCATTATAATGCAGAGCAATGAATCATCATCATCATTGTCTACCCATTAACGATATTCAATTGCTTAAAACGCACTAATTTAGAGCTGCATGACGCGGTTCGAATTCGCCCCCACCCCGAAAGTTAAGCCCAAGTCCAAATCACTAAGCTATCACCGCTTCGATACTTCAATGGAAAATAATTGTAGTTTTGATAAATAAAAAAGTACGCGGTGACAGCCATAACACCAGCTTTGCCAAAATATAAGGTCAAGTAGTTTCCCGAATAACTCTGAGGCTCTAAAACTTTTATTCATAACCTACTATAAATAATATGAAAATTGAAATATAAGTTACTTCAAATTACAATCATCATATGTAGCGAGTGCCGTGGAAGCTTGGTGTTTGTTTTGTTAGTGTCACTTTACATTTGTGCGTCTTTGAAAACGCAATGACTGTGTTAATTAGCCAATATGATATTTGTTACGAGATATTCTTAATTTATAATTAGTTTGTAAGTAGTAAAATGATCACATTTTAATAATAAATTACTATCTTGATGTTATATATTTTTTTTATTATTTCATACATTTTCCCTTTTTTACCAACAGTTATACCTACTAATTATGAATTTAAAATGAGTGAATACTGTCATATCTCTTACGTACATCTCTGAAATGTGATTACAAATATAATGCATTGTTTTATTTACAAAAAATATTATTTACAAATCCCGTGGCAACAGTTTGTTTTTCTACACGGCTAGCATAGGAGACAAAAATTATATTCCCATAATATACCCCCTCAGAGGGATACCATTAACGTGTCCACCCCGCAAAGCACATCAATAGAAGATTTTTACTCCGTATATTATTTCTACTTTGCAGCAAACTTCGAAGAGCTTTTTTTTTATTCCATTACAAGTTTGCCCTTGACTGGAGTATCTCACATGATGGTACTACGACAATACACACATCGCCATCGCCATCTAGCCCCAAAGTAGGCTTGTGTTATGGGTACTAAAGATGACTGATGAATATTTTTATGAAAAATATACATAAATACTTATAATATACAGATAAACATCCAGACACTGAAAACATTCATGTTCATCACACAAACATTTTCCAGTTGTGGGAATGGAACCCACGGCCTTGAACTCAGAAAGCAGAGTCGCTGCAAACTGCGCCACTGCCGTCAAATGGTATGGTAAGTGATTATGCAGTCTAAGATGGTAGCGGGCTAACCTGTTAGGGAGTATGGCAGTTACATTCAACCAATACTCCTAATCGGTTTTTACAGAGCATCGTACCAGTCTTCAATCATCGTAGTCAATCTTTGTCTTTTGGGCCGTAACTAGCCACGGCCGCAGTCTCCCTTAATTGCTCCCGCCGGGAATCCAACCTGGAACCTCCGACTTAAAACCACAGTGCTCACCGCTGCTCCAGGGAGGTCGTCAAAAAGAGTCGATATAGCAATGGGTGAAAACAGAATTGGGTCCTTTCCGCGGGGTGAAATAGTCTCCTTCCTGGCTACCGAGGATAAATACTATTCTGTTACTCTACGACCTATGTAGTCTCTATATTAACTCTGTGCTCAAAAATTTATTGGTTGTTTATCTATTAAAATAATTATCTATAATATTGTTTAGGTGTAGTCCTCATTTTTTTAAAACTTGCGGAAACTTCGACATTAAATGTCCAATTGGAATAAATTAAAAATATTTAATAAGTACTTTGTTACTACTGTTACTCGATTTTATTTCCGACGGCGCGAAAATTTTAGAACACAAAACCTGCTTTCGCGACTTAGCTATGATACATAGATTTATTGCCTCGTAGACTTTTTTGTAGGTAATAATGAGTACTTAAAAATAAATAATTTTTATGTATCTTAGTTAGCAATAGTTTTTTCAGCGCACGCTAAGTAATGAATTTTAAAGGCAACATTTTGCTACTTTGGATTATATTATTGAATTTATCTTAAAGCTATCCATTTTTTTTTAAATTATACCCGTGTGTTATATTATAGTAAGTTTAGCTCTCTTTTGGAGAAGAAATGATTAAAATTGCTTTAGTACTTTCGGAGTCTATTGGGTACAACAATCAAACAAAGAAATCTACTCTTTATGAGTTTATACAGTGCTAATCAGAAATTATAGCTCGGCGGAGACATAAGGTACAAGATAAAGGTTATTTTTTTTTTAATAACGAGATACAAGAATTCCCGCTATTACATAGGTTCGAGGCAATTCCATCATCATCATTAGCGTCAGACAATTTCAGTCAACTGCTGGAGTCCAGCAGCTGAACTAAGGCCTCGTCATAAGCAAGCCATCTTTTTCTTTTGCTGGTAATCTGCACCCATTTCTTCCCTTCTGCCTTGACATTATCATCACCCCATCGAGCTGGTGGTTGGCTGGCTTCTGTGTCTAGTGTGCGGTTGCCAATCCAAAATCTCTCCGCTGCACCCAGGTCTATTATATCCGCTGCTATTTAAACGATGTCAGAAATTCCAGTTCAGTTTCATAACTCTACGTTGGAACCCTATCTGATAGTCAAAATCCTAACGACTCCCTATTTTGAGTAGGTAGGTTTGAGTTCATCAAGAACGTTATTGGAGAACGTGAACAGAACTTCTTAGCGGATTACAGCAAACCCCTCACTTAAGGCTTAATGAAACTGATTACATAACTGTTGCCAAATTTTTGGCGTTTTCACTGCTAGGACGGAATAAAAAGTGTTTGAAATTTTCCTGATTAGGTACCTGATCTTCAGCATACAAATCATTTAACAAATGTGATTTAAACTCTTGCTTTAACGATTACTGTTCTTTAAAAGTTTAAGGAGCATAGACTGATGGATTCCGAATTACCTTTAAAGACTTACAAAGTCGGGCACCCATCCATTTTCAGACCTGGGTCAAAGTAGCTTACCCAGCTCTATCGACTTTCATGTGGTGCTGCTAACAATCCATACTTTATTTGCCGTTACAGAATTAAAAATAAATAAAATAAAAGCGAACAAAATTTAAATTTATATCGCGTGGCTCCCTGGGACGGTCATGTTTACGTGATGCTTTCAAAAAGTGGATAATTAAAGCTTGAAAAGCAAGTACAGTTTTATTAATAGCCCACACCTCAGTCGATTGTTTAAATAATTTAAAAGAAGTTTTGTCGTTATCTTTTATATGTGTACTTAATATCATAGATACTAAAATATAATATTTGAACTACTGGTATGAATGAAAAAAGCTTTACGTTAGGTATCCGACTTATTTTGATAGGCTGTAGACTTTCTAGCAGAAAGCTGCATCCAGCGATTTGTGCGGACAAAGCCGCATAACACATCTAGTTTGACCATATAAAGTTACAACGATTGACAATAGTTCATTGCGTTGCTCGCTACATTGCAGTTTAATTTGTTACGTAAGTAAAATAAAAAATAGAAGGTTCGTATAAGTTACGGACTTTGGTATTTTTTTCATACGAATTCGCGCCAATTTGAATAAGTCCAAAGGCGCACGCGCGGTAATCCATGCGTCATAGGCACTCGCAGATTACCAAACGTCAACTTTATTTAACGTTTCCATTCAGACTTCAGTAACCGTGCAGACATCGTCAAGGCAAGACAACTACATATTTGTGGCGCGGATTTAGCGCAAACTGCTAGAATGTCGCGCGTTTACAAACCGACCGACTATGTTGTCAATAAATCCTGGGTGCCCACCCTACAAAAATACAAAGAGATGTACAAAAAATCAATAGATGATCCAGAAGCTTTTTGGTCAAAAATAGCCAGTGAATTCCACTGGGAGATTCCTTACCAGCCCGGCAATTTCGTTTCATACAACTTCGATGTCGACAAGGGGGATATTTTTATTAAGTGGATGGAAGGGGCTGTAACCAACGTTTGCTTCAATCTTTTGGACCGCAACGTGAGAAATGGCCATGGGGATAAGATCGCCTACTACTGGTAAGTTGCTTTTCCAAATACCATTGAAGAATCGATAGACAGCTGAGCGAATGCACCGCACTGAGACGGCGCGCGAACGTATTGATTTTTTTGTATTTTAACAGTCTCTCGTTTTATTACGTAATTTTTTATATTTCTTTTATTTTATCGTACATTGTTAATAATTTTAGCGAAATTTTAATTATTTTTTTATCATCTAACTTTAACGCTATTTTTTTACTTTGATGTTATAATTTGTGGCTACTTTACTAATGTTTTTATATTTTTATTTTTTATAATTTTATTGTATTTCAATGATCATTCTCTTTATCTATCGGAAGGAAGGATTCTTATTTTTTTAGCTACGAATTATGTTTGTTTGCACTTGTATGTATGTTGGTTCAACTCAGTTTTCCTCATACATTACAAACTCATTGTATATTTTGAAAACATAAAACCATATTGCTATTTTTGAAGACCAGTAGATACCTAGTTTGGTTTACGTTTTTGTTCTTTAAGTCAGAAGTGTATAATATAGATTAATTGGTTATAAAAACAGTTTTGAAACAAATGTTTGAAGATTCCCGAATATATTAGTAATTGTAGAAAAAAATATCATAATCATAGTAGGTATATGATATCTTTTCGCATCCATAGCCTTTCTTGTTCTTAATATTGATTTATACTATCCGTAAGTCTAGTACGTAAATCCGTTATTTCGTAAGAGTAATTGTCTTATGACCTATCTACGGATAGGGATACATTATCTACGATTCCAGGATGAATTAGTAGAATTTACTGATTGCGTGAAATTACACATATTGAAATAAAATCCAAATATTTAGAAGGCACTTATACTGTGAAAAAATTAGATAGCATTACCAACGAAATTTTTGGGGTCACAAGAATTATTGGTATAGTTATGACGATCCATTTGCAAAAGGTTGATCGATCATAGCTCTTTGGGTCCTGAACTATGAATTTTGACGACGGAAGGACCACAACTTCTGTCCACTGACCAAAACTCAGTAATGATAGTTATTCAAAAAAATGTCCTTGATTAGCCTAATTTCCCTTAAATTATATGTTTAGCATAAAATTTAGTCGAATAATTCCCTATCACTGATCTATTCCGCTAAATACGGTATGATGCTAAATATTTCACGGAAAGCCTTTTTCGGGATACCAAATATTTGAAATTCCAAAATAGTTATAAGCCACGAACAGGTAACAGGTATTAGCAATAACACCTAGTTACCTTAATAGGTATGCCTATTATAGTATAAAGGACTACATAATCGATAAAAAAGCTTGGGTGTGAATTACTGCTCTTACCAGGTTGCTCTAATAATTTAAAATGACATTGTGAGATGGTAATAACAAAAAAAACAGCCGGCTAGGTTTGTTATGCGCTTCTTCTTAGACCAGGACGCGTTTGGAACCCTCGTAGCTTTAGTTTTAAGTTAACGAATGTGGTTATCGCCATCATCTCACTACCGTGTAATTCTTAAATACGCATCAAAAGTGCCACTTATGGGCCTATTAAAATAAAGATATTTTTGACTTTGATTTTGACTTTGGTTCCCAAATCGTGTAACAACACATTTTTATAATTCATTTCGTTCTCGTATAAAGGTAATTAATTGTAAAATTCATAGTTAAATTTTGCCATTATTAACGTAAGCTCAGATCATCCTTTAGGTATTGATAATTATTAAATTAATGAGTACGAATTTTATTACGAAAATAGGTAAGCTTTAAAATACCGTTAATTTTATGGTCTTGAATTTATCACAACAATAACAGACAGTTTTTAAGTATAAGTTTCGACTAAATAGATACATACCCAGTCGTGAAATGAGGTCGCTAACTATAAGCCTCATAAGAAGGCTCAGAGTCACTTAGTGGACAATGGAGAGAGCTAGTAGTTTCGGTATGTATGCTCTAAGTATGCGAGATCAGATCACATATTATGCGGAGATCCGTAGTAGATCAACGAACCGCGAACCTGAAGTGGCAATGGGCGGGGCGCATAGCTCTGAGAACCGATGTAATAGGGACCCCGGACTGATACGCACCATTGGTCAATCCCCAGCTAGAAGACACACGGAAAAGAACGTTAAATTTAGAACTCCCTGCAGAAGACAAACGTTCAGCAGTGAACGCCTATCAGTTGATATGATGATGATGATGACAATGATAGGTCTTTTCAGAGAAAAAGTGTGACTATAGAAGTCAAGTCAAAGGCGGTGGGTCATGGTAGTCCGGTGGGTAAGAATTCACCTGCACTTTCGCGGGCCGATTTTGAATCCTTGCTCGCCCCAATAATTTTCTTGAGTAATGTGCGTTTTAAGCATGTAAAATACAACTTGCTTCTACGGTGTAAGAAAACATCGTGAAGAAATCTGCATGCCTGAGAGCTCTCCATAATGTTCTCAAAGGTGTGTGGAGGTCACTAATTCGCACTGGGGCAGCGTGGTGGACTACGGTCTTAACCCCCTTCTTGTGTGGGAGGAGACCTGTGCCCTGTAGTAGGACGGTAATGGGTAGATATTATAATGATGAGAAGGCAATGAGACATTATACTCGAAAACTTTTGGCATGCTAACCGGCTGTCTCTGAGAAATAGTACGGTGACAGACGAACGGACAGGAAACGGAATGATCCTAGAGTTCCTAAAATTCTACGAACTTGTTGACCGCAATATACAACACAGTTACGCACAACGCAGACAGAGGAGACAGGCGGAGACATCAGACAAGCCCAGGGAAAGAAGAAAATACACCACAGTTTTGTAAGGAACGTAGTTCAATACGAACTAGACATATGAAATAATATCGACTGTAAAGTTAATTCCAGCCGTACGTAATTATCGAATGAATTTAAAAAAGTTTCCTGTAATATCTGTACTGTGACTGTACTGCAGTTTGAATAGTGCATATTCCATGTAGATTAAATTTATGGTTGTAATATGCTTAACGGATCAAATTACAGATTAAAATACTAAAAAGATGAATCCCTAAAAGAGCTAAGAGCGATTCCATTGTCGTTACAAACGCAAAAAATTCTTAGCATTCTTATGTATATGGGCTCTATTAGCGGTAGCAGAAAATATTTTAAACTATATAAGATATGTTAATATTAACCACGTCTTCGAAAGGAGAATTTATTTACATAATTACAATATTTCACGAAGAAGGAAGGAAGATACATGTTGAAAAATATCTGAAAGAATAATTTACATATCAACTCTTGAACACGGATATGGAAATATGCTATCTTACGGATATACGCGAGCTGTTAAACTTCTTTGGATATTATGTAACGCTCGTAAGTCCAAGTGTGCTTTGGCCTCGGTTAGACAGCGTAGAAAGGTCGATAGCTTTGGCTAAGCAACGTTGTTAAATGTCAGTTACTAGATGGGCGTACGACATTGAAGGTATTCACAAGCCTTTTGGCTTTACTGGCTTTAGTTAAATATACAAATTTCCCAATAAAGAAAGAATAAAGGCAATAAAGAAATTATAATTACCACTTGATACTATCCTAAAAGTACATCAACTCTAATTATCGTCAACTACGGATAACGAGGTTTAGGTCCCGAACCCGATATAGGGGCACACGGTTAGGTTTTTATGGTAAGAAAAGTATCAGCTTGGAGTTAGGGAATTGGTGGTGTCCACTAGTAACACGCGACTATGCTCCATGTTCTAAAACCCTCCGTCCTCTGAAAGAGGAGCTATGTGTCTAGTAGTTAGGAATTAAAATCTTTACTCATTTTTAAAGGCGACTATAAAATGCGGCGCTACCTTAGTTCCGATGAGACCAAGATCCATTCCCGGCACGTTCCTCTAACTTTTCGGAATCATGTACGTTTTCAATTTAAACAATTAATATATCACTCTGTCCAGGGAAACATCATGAGTTCTCCATAAAACGGTCCGAAAGGCCTGGATAAAGGCCGGTAAAAGTCCGGATAACCTATATGCAAAATGCACATATTCCTATGAACATTGGAATTTGAGATCATCCACCTAGATGGAAGCAAAGCTGCACGAAGTTGGCAAACCTTATACGTGAAGAAACAGCCTATCCTGAGGAAAATGCATGTTGAATAAAAAAAAGTTGCACACTTGTTAAGTTCTAAACGGAAGCAAAGGTTATCTGCGCTACTTTTCAAGCGCAATTCAAACCTTAAGTTGAACTTCCGCATTGCAGTTATACTCGTTGGCTTTGTATTATCTAACATTGACAACTTATACTATATTATTAACTCAACCATATAGGTATCTCTAGGCAATATTTAAAATAAATTGAGTTTAAGATACCAGTATATTTATTATTTTTTTATATTTATAAATTTTTAGGACTCATTAAGAAGCGCTGATAGCGCAGTGGGTAGGAGCTTGACTTCCCTTTCAAGGCGGAGTTCGAATCCCAGCACGTACCTTTTAATTTTGTAAGTTATATGCGTTTTAATTAATAAAAAACATCACTTGCTTTGACGGTGAAGGAAAACATCGTGAGGAAACCGGCATGCCTGAGAGTTCTACATTATGTTCTCAAAGGTATGTGGATTCCACCAATCCGCACTGGGCCAGCGTATTGCACTACGGCCTTAACCCCCCCCCCCCCCCCCTCTCCTCTCTGTATCTCCCTTTTGGAAGGAGACCCGTGCCCTGTATTGGGCCGGTAATGAGTCGATATAATTATGATGATGATGATGATGATGCAGTGCCCATTCGAATATTTGTTTCTACTTAAACAGTTCTAGATCAGTATTTAGGATTTCAGCTGATGGCTTTCGTAGGGTGAACATAATTATTGGTAGGTACCGAAGTTTTAATCTTTCGTACCTAATCATTAATGTCTGTATTCTTAATTGAAGCATTAATATATAAATGCGTTAACAATTCGATAAAAAATGTTTTGCAAAATTAAAATTTGTGCACATATTTGAGTATATATGATCCATAAAGTAGCTGAAATGATATACATAACACCTTGTCCATTCGCAAATGGCCATTGTGTTCTCCTACAAGATAAAATTGGTGCCCGAGTGCATTACAAAGAGCGCATTCTTAACAGTGCCACTGAAAAGCATTCATCTACAATCAACGCGTAAGTAAATAACTACAGTACCCTTAGTATGAAATTGCACATCACGTAAGTGTTGGTATGTTTCGAGTAGATATCGAAACACTATATGATATCAAATGGACCTTTAGTACCTACTTTTAAATTCCGTCTAATCTTTTTATGTTTAACAAAGATACTGCCAGGTTTTCACTAAGGGTTCACTGATATATTAAATGCATTCATGTATGGAAAAACGCGATCTTTAAATAATAATAATAATAATAAGCATAAATTAAAATTTGTAAGCATGGTTAAGAATTCCAAAAAAAAATGAAAATTAATAAATGATAGAATAAAATAATAATAATAATATTTGATTATTGTTCGAAAAAACATAGGTACAATTTACATTACATCTGCACAATAGGTATAACTGATATTAATGTTATAATTCACACGGACATACAGAAATCAACTGTCCCTAAGCTAAACATCGGTCCCTAACTTAAAAAATATAAATAAGGTACCGTAAGATAACCAAACCATAAGATACCGAAAACGGAGTTGCTCTGGGTAGGCACGGCATAAAGCAAACCAAGCTGGCGCAAGCCTGTCTTGATGACGCCTTTTCATTGTTAATTTTGAGAAGCAGGAAAAATGGAAGTCGACATGTTGTCCCAGATTTGATTTGTCCGAAGGTGGAACTGAATCAAACAGTTATTGAACCAAAATTAATTTTACTCTGACAGATCGTTAAAAGTTTTTAGGTATTAGAAATCTATAGACATTTGCGAGGTGTGGAATTTCGTACTAAGAGTATCGACTCATGAGTGTGAGAAAACCTCATGTAGGTATTATATTTGCGCATTGTAATGGCGACTTTTGTACATCAATTGGTGGGGTTGGTAATAGTTCGGAAATACATAATAAAACTCGTAAGTGGCAATAACTTGTCGGCTCCAAGCTTATTGAAGACAAGTTGCCACGCAAATCTTTATAAGTACTTACCTCCCCTGTTATTTATAGAGGTACCGATTGTGACTCTACAAATAGGTAGATATAGTAAATTTTTTCTTACTTGCGTGGGCTTGTCAACTACAATCTTTTGATTACTCTTTAGTAGGTACAACTTTTTACTTTAATAAGAACATATTATGTAACAAAAATAGGTTTTCTTTATATAGTTTTCTACTAGCTGTTTCACACGGTTTCAACCGCGAAAAGTAAACGTTAAGATTGTAATGCAACTAAACGTAATTAACTTATTAACGTTTTAGGGGTATAGCAGTTATAATTATCAATAAAAAAACGTGTGTGTACATAAGTACACGCGTTAGAAGTTATACTATGGCGGAGCAAAATAAAAATCCTTTGAAAAATTTTACCTTTTGCTTTATTCTACGTTTGTAGAAAAAACGACACTAACAATAGATAAAAGATATCTCATATTTCTAAAGTTTATTATAACGCACTATCTAGTTAAATAAAGTTTATGAAACTATCACGATAAAATATTTCTGCATAATTAAAGAAATGAACATAAGAATAAAAATTTAATTTGGAACACTAATGGACTCGTTATCGGACAGCTAAGTTTCACTCAACATTAAAATTTTAGATTTTTATACAATTTAATCCGCAGATTTTGACAATTCAAAGTGTACAATGTTAAACCTTATAGCTAATTTCAGGGTGTCGGTTTTTTGTGACGTTGTACGCGCACATCGTAAAAATTTATTCACATCATTTTCCCTAACGCGCCAAAAGAAGTATAACTTCAAAAAAGAATAGACCGTAAATAGTCTATAGGCTATTTCTAAATTTACAATTTATGATTTTTTTTGGTCTCGGCCGGTGCAAGGCTTCGGCAATGACTAGTTACCCGGAAAATACGATATGAATTAACTGCCATACCCCTAAAACGTTTGGAAACACCATCTTAGACAACACTTACCTTTAGTTTATGGGCCTACGTGCCTTCGCTGAATTTCTGTAAGCGGGCTGTATCTCATCAACCGTAGCTTAAGCGTTTTTTTTATTTACTCTTTTTTTTAATTTGGTATTTATTTTCATTTTACTAATGCCTAGGAGATTCAATATAATTGGAGAGCTAAAAATATCACAACTTCCTTACAAAAACCAAATAATTTTAAAAGGCGTAAGTAGGTACGTAAATTTATGAATATTGAAAATCGCTAGAGATGTTTGTATTGGGGGTCAAGACTCAAGACTGTCAGTTACTATTACATAAATGCATACGTATTGATAAACTTGTTATAAGTTTCCATATGCAGTTCAAAAGGCAGATGACTTTTCCGATAAATCTACTTTACACTAAGTATAAAACGATAACAGTTGAGTAGGTAACGTCACAATATTATTTATAATTAAATCGATGGAGTGGCATGCCATGATGTAGGTACGTTACTTAAGTCGATAGCTGTTTCTAAGATTTTAAACTAACTTGAATAATACTTAAATCAGAGAACGACTTTAGTAACTACACGCTTTCGAGTTTTCAAATAATTTAATCTCCATATATCTAATATGGATAGTTATAGAAATAATTGCGACAAGCATAACAAACAAAAATAAAAAAGATGTCTTAACTCTTAACTAAACAAAAAGGTTCCATATCCATATAAATGTACAAAAAAGGGTACGATAGCAGTATATACAAAGAAACATAACCTAATGGGACAACAGCGTAGACTAAAAATATCACTATCAAAGCCAGACAAGGTTGCCATCACAATATAAGCTATCATGATGTCAAAACTACTCGTACTATAGTGGGCCATACTACGTTATAATCCAGAGACATCGGGTTAAAATTCACTTCGTTACCTGGACATTGACCACGGGACGTAACAGGCGCCGGAGGGCAATCAATGACCTCCGTCCTCCATGAGTTGCAGGCCTGCGGGTGGCGAATTTAAGGGGACGTCTGTAACCCGACTATTGACAGGCCTGAGAAGGCGGCGTGCCGTGTAGCGTTGGCCTACCTGAGGGATTCGGCAGTGACCAGGCCATCGACGATGGGATGCATTGGGGGTCAAAACCTTGGCGAGAGTGCGGTGAATACGCAAGTGCATCCCGTACTCTCACTTATAGGTCTGTCGAGGGACACACATAGTTTTTAGTAAGTTCAGGCATTTTCTGTTCAAAAAAAAGGGTATGCATAAAGAAGGAAGATGGCAATCCTTCCCCTTTATAAGTTATACAAAAAAGTGGGCAGTGCTTTTGCGCCAAAATGGGATTAACCAGTTTGAGCATGTCCAGTTATAATAACAGAGGTCAGTGCGTGACAAGCATAATATAATGGCAAAATGGAATACGTCCCCGTAAAAATGCCCGTTTTCACTAAACAGATCCCGGCTAAATCGGATGCCTAATGATTTGGGTGATGCGTAAAGGAAAAAAACGTTTAACCAACTCTTAGATGACGACTAACGACGTTAGGCGCCTTTCTAAAGTTACAACACCGATTCGGGGCGGGGCGGTGCGTTATGATTAGGCCACTCCTAAACTGACACTGGACAGATGAAAAAACATAAGTTTTGTTGTTTTTTATTCGAAATAATGTGATAATACAAACACAAAAGACCGGACTTTTTCGCAAGCATTATAGACAAGTTAGGTTATATGAGTTGCTTAGTTAAAATGGTTTGGTTTAAGTTAATGCTTAGGAATCTCCCTAGATTAGGTGTAGGTACATAATTAGGCATTGTCTTGTCCGTTGTTAGTGAAAACGGGCATTAGGGATCTCTTATGGGAAAGAGGGAACCTACCACGCTTCTCGAATCACACGTTAGTGATAGTAACCGGGGCTGACGTGTTCAGCGACGCATGGGGGGGGGGGCATCGCTAATTCCACCACCTCCACCGCCAGTCCTCGCGCTGGTACAGAAAAGTTCTATACAGAAACTCAATAACTCTAAGTTTTATGATCACCCGGGACCGCGATCCATAGTCTAACCTGATAACCACTACACCAACGAGTCATTTGAATATTTAACCAAAACCTCGCCTACAAATGACAGACTACCTTATGTACAATGGAGGTATATATTTAAATGTATGGAGGTTAAAGAAGTACATAACTTGAGGAGCAACTGACAAAAAAATTTTGGTAAATAGCTGATCAATGTCACACGTGCCAAACAAAACCAAAACGAAAGAATAGAATAAAATAATAAAAGAATAAATGAATAAAATTGGTAGATTATAAGTCTGGATTCTAATCTCCGAATGTACGAGTGCCATGAATTTAGGTACAGGAAATGTGTTCGTTTAAAAAAAATACAGAGCGATTACAATCAAGAATAGTTTCTTTTTGAAAAGTTAAAATTTTGAATGGTTCCATATTTGCAAATCAATAGCCGTTTTTTCTTTCGTCTGGCATCATAGAAATCTTAATAACAATTAAGATTTCTATCGTCTCGAAATATGGATTGAATAATAGCAGGGTTTTTTTTTGGTAACACGAGTAGGTCTAGTTTATCTTCAATAGCTAAATCGATTTTTATACAGAATTTAGAATAACTTTTAAAGGCTGCTTTCTTTCCAACATTTCATCGAAGAACTACTATATGACTTAACTACATACCATAGCTGATCATACAAAAATTATATAGGAGGAATCTGAGGTTCATTCAGTTTATGCAAACTGTATTGAAAAAAAAAACGCTATAGATTAGTTAGTTCTACGAATGAATATCTAGTACGTAAGTAAGTGGGCTATCTAATTTAGAAGATTAATTCATAGTTGTTCTAAAAGTCTTTGAAATATAAAAGATCACGGATATATTAAGAAGATATATACGCCAGGAAAAGCTATCAGAGCGTCCCGTATCTTTCTTTATTTACAGCCATTACATCCATTTGTAAAACATAATATAAAATCAAAATTAAAATAATTTAAAATTGCATTACTTAAATAAGACCTATAAGCTATGTTATTTGGCATACCTTCCATTTACAGAGCACTGAGAAAACACATGCATACCCACCCAGTGCTGCATAAATGGATGTGCCTTGTTTCAATCAGTTGGCATAAAAATCTAGAAGATTGCTAGAAACCTCACGTTTTTGAAGAATCTACCCCTAGGTAAATTCGCGCATTGACATTTATGCACCCATGAAGGTTTTTTTTATAAAGATTTATCAAAACTGATTTCAATAATTAAACTATATTTTCACTCTTCGACATTAAAAAGGGTGTTCAGGGATTTTAAAGGCCACTTTAAATGTGACATAATACTGCGCAACTACTGCAACGTTATGCTACATTTACCTATTTCTAAGACCGGAGACATATTTTAGTCTCAAAAATACCTCAATGCGGTTTGGATCCTTTTCGATTAACTGCGGCCTCATTGAAGTCAAAGTCAAAGTCAAAGTAAAAGTTTTATATAGAAACAAAAATTTAAGGTTTGAATTTTGCTTGGATTCTAAAGGCTCATGTAACATTTTTGAAACTCACGAGTGCTAAGAAACTGAAGTGAGGTTTACTTGATTCGCTTAGTCCTGAAAAAAATTATCTACCTCGCTTCGATAGGTACCTATTGACCGAAGTTTCCTCCAGTGAATCACAAGGTAGTGAATATATTCGGTCTGCTGGTACACTTACATCACATGAGTAATAAAATAACTTGTTCGTATAATACCTATTGAAAACGTAACAAGGTTATGAAGATATAGGTGTTCTTGCGAACTCTTAACAAACAATAAGTAATTACATTCACCTCCTTTGCCTTGAATATTAAATGAAATAAAAAGATATGTATCTAAAATTTAGGCTGAAAACGTTACTACTTTATTAAGCTTTATTTAGCTCTATATGCAAAGTCATACTTTGCATCTATTTTATAGAGCCATATTATATTATATACTCTCGGTTCCGGCAGAGGTCTGTCTCTTTTCTGGAAAAGCAGCGCTTCATAAAATATTATATTACATACCGACAAGTTACATAACGACAGCAGAGCCAACTTTCAGGTCCAATGGGGCTAGGTATTTTATGATGTACGAGTTTAAAAATAATACAAATAGATTCTATTTGTATTATTTTTAAACTTGTACAAAGACTGGTAATCTACTCGTGGATTGCTTTGTTAATTCTGCAAATTCCTTAAATTTTCTCTTAAGCAGCATTACTTGTCATATCCTACTTGTGTGATATTATAGATGTGACAGTTTGGATGTTTGTTACTTAATCACGCTAAAGCGGTAAAATGGATTTGGATGAAATTGTGCATGCAAGTTGGAAAAGAACATAGGCTATCTTTTATCCCAATTCCTTAAGTTCCCGAAGAGAAAATTTAAAATTGTTTTTGAAATCTGCTATGGAAAAAGACATGTACTTTATATACCGAATGAGTTCCCGTGGTGAGATTAAAAATTGTTATATACGCGGGAATAAAAACCTTAATCCACGCGAACGAAGTCGCGGGTGATACCCGCGACTTCGTTCGCGTGGAGTATCATAAAAAGGCTATTATCATGGCTAGTATCATAAAAATTAAATAAAGCATGCTTCTCCTCTTATCTCCTCTGAAGTTCATAAAACTGAAAGGGATCATTATGATCTAACTAGCACATTATTTTCGAAATCAGCAACAATCTTTAAAGTTTTTATGGATTGTGTCTGCCCTAGTGTCAAGCGAGCATGGTGTCCTGAAGCATTCGGTTAACCAAGCCAAAAAAATAATCAAATGGGTTTTCTTCCGAAGCGCGGAACCCCCAGTGTACGAGTCTGACTTGCACTGGTTTTATTTACTTTTTTGTTAGTTTATACTTTTATTATAGTAATACTTAAGTACCGTTTAAACTTTTCATTGAATAACGTCACTAAAACAAGTTTATTTGGTAGACCTTGAGGTCAAACTAATTTTAATTAGGTATATTTTTTCACATTGTCCAAGATATTCACTTCCTGACCTCAATTACGGTGTTACTCTAACTTATCGCACGTGTCTTCGACGTGTATATATTATGAGTACCCAAAGGTTATATACCTAATCATAACCTATGCATTTCATTAACAACCAACATTATAAGTAAATTGTTATCGTCGTTTCGATGCTCTCTTTTAGGAGAGCGATGAAGAGAGCTATGCTACGAGTATATGTATGTGATAAAATTAGAAATATGGAAATCTGTACAAGAGCGGAGTTACCGACATAGCTCAACCAGTCGCGTAGTTGAAGTGGCAATGTACGGGGCATATGCATTTTATTTATTGCCATAGCTCGGAAAATTATGAACGCGGGTTCCCTGGAGCCTGGGTTCTCATGGTGCTGGAATGGCAACCCTGTGCCTGTTAACGTTGGTAGACCCCCGAATAGGTGGCAACAAAAGAGTCGCAGGGAGTCGCGAGCGGCATAAAATCGTGGGATTTGGCACGTGCATCGGTCGATATGACGTTATCTTCAATTTATTATGAACTTGAGTCTACCCCTCATTATATATAACTGTTAGGGGCAGCAATGTATAAGTAGTTAGTCGGTAAGGAGTTCTAGGGTAACTAGTATACAACAGCGGCGTGCATAGAAGGTACGCACAGAGTATGCAGATAATATAAAAAGAAGAAAATCACCATTACGAGTTACAAAAAACATAAGGATAGGCATTGTAAGAGTTATGTATAACCTACCCTTAAGTATTTGTAGCTCGTATTATTTTTATTTAAACCTCTATTCACGCCCCTGAGTATATAGTACCTAGACTTTGAAAATGTTTCATAAACTTAAATTATAAGAAACTTCGGTCGCACTGTCATTTGTGCTGCGGTTAGTGCTGTGTTGTTATAAGTATACGGTCACCCCGGGCAATAATAATTAATATATAATATGTAAAGTAATATATAAAGTAATTTATAATTAATAAATTGTCTCTGGTCTGGTTTGGTATGGCTTTGGTCATAGTTTCCATCATCCTATTAACAAAGCCCAACCCAAATCAGTTCTTAATATAAAACCTCTACCATCTTAGATTGCATTTACAGTTACCACGATGTGGGTATCTAGTCAAAGGCTAAATTTCAGTGGAATAAATAAAACATTAGAGTTAGATATAAATCTTTGCTTACCTGTGAAGTTTTAGTTCAGTTAGACTCGCTCTTTCAAACCTATACATAGTCATTTGATAAACAATTGATTCTACTAAAGGAAAAAACGCCTTAGACATAGAGGTCATTGGTTTGCAAGAAAATAAGTAGAGTTAATACAGTTTAAATGTACCTACGTTATTTAAAACAATAAAACAATGGACCCCACATAGCAGTTTCTTACAAATATACTTAACTGCTTTCCACGATAAATAGGACATTATTTGTAGTGCATTATATTTTTTGTATTAAACTTATCTAATTAATTATACCTACTTTACATTTTATTTTAACTGACCTTCCCGTTTATTTTCTACTATTCTTATAACTGTTCTACAGTTCTGACGGCCGATGGGTGCAGTGGCAGCGACCCTGCTTTCTGAGTGGCCAAGGCCGGTGGGTTCGATTCCCACAGCTGGCAAATATTTGTGTATTGAACATGAATGTTTTTCAGTGTCTGGGTTTTTATCTGTATTTTATAAGTATTTATATATTTTATTCATATAAATATTCATCAGTCATCTTAGCACCCCTAACACAAGCTAAACTTTCTTTGGGGCTAGATGGCGACGTGTGTATTGTCATAGTAAATTTATTTATTATTTATTATTACTGTTATTGTTCTTCTGCATCCTTATTTTAAAGCATGGGCTAGACGCTATTTATAGCCGTTGAATTGCCAAAGTTGTCTAAGCGCTTTTTCAAGGGTCCGGTTCAAAACAGATTGTAACCACATAAATGATCTTTCTTACAGGGCCGGCAACCACCCGGATGACTATAGCCGCATCTCATACAGAACCTTATTGGACGTGGTTTGCCAGTTCAGCAATGCTTTAAGGAGTCATGGAGTCAAAAAGGGTGATAGAGTATCAATTTACATGCCCATGATCTTGGAGACAGTTGTATGCATGTTGGCATGTGCCAGAATCGGCGCAATACATTCTGTCGTGGTAAGACATTTTTTACTCTCTAGTACTCATTGACTACATAAAGTCTTAGCTAAGCGTTGTATGATGACTTCGTAAGAAGGAAATCGCACTCAGATCTAGAGAGCTAAGATGCGTGCCGCGAGAAAATTACGTCTACCAATTTCATCGTTTTATCTCAAAGAAATATTTCGAGAAAATGATAGACATAATTATCTCGTCTCGCTATTTAGTAGTCGAGTTGAACACACTGCCTCTCCCCTTCCATGTTAGCGCGCTTCAGCTCAGAATGTGTCTATCACCATCAGACGTTAATAATATTCAAGCGCCAGCTTGTCATTAAAGGCCTTAAAATCAAACCTACATTTCTGTAATTCGACCTGAATCTTCTCTACACTACCGTCAGGTTTAACAGCTCTAGACAATGCAGCCTCTAAAAGTGCGGTATTTTTATCTCCGGAGTCTAAATGTTGAAATAACTTACCGCATAATAAACACTATAGAGATATTAAACTTCACTGAAATATACACAATTATTAATAATAGAGATATTCCTTTTGCAGTTTGCAGGATTCTCACCGGATTGTTTGGCGGAGCGTATGGCCGATTGTAAAGCTAAAGTCCTAGTAACCTCTGACTGTGCTTGGAGAGGCGAAAAGCTTCTCACCTTGAAGAAAACATGCGACGAAGCGTTAGAAATTGCGAGGACAAAAAAGAATCACAAAGTGGACATGTGCATAGTTGTCGCACACCTTAAACGGGTCACACCTTGTGGGCCTATGCCTAACATCGAAACATTGGTAAGCTTTGTATGTAACCAGATATAACCCAGCTAAAGCCTCGGGGCTTTGCACGCGTGTATTTCTTATACAATTAACCTTATTAAAAAACAGAAAAAAGAAAAGGTATGTACGAATCATTGTGCTCAGTAACGGACAACTGAATATTTTTGAAAATCCCTTAGGCACTTCATTTTTCCGGGATAAAAGAGATCTTAATACATTTGTCGCCTGAATGCTAGATATATTTTTGCCAAATATCGTTGAGATTGGTTCAGCGCTTGTTCTAATAATACTTACTTAGGTGAATAAATGTTTTAGTAAAACCCTTAGGAATCCTTATTTTCGTGGAATAAATCTATTTCGGTCTTCAGGATGCAAAGTGTGGCAGAACATAGTTAGCAAACAAACAAAAAGATATTAGTATGGTCTATAACGTAGAAATTGCTACTAAATAAAGAAATGCGAGAAATTGACAGTTTACGCAACCACAGAACCGATCTTAAAAGAAATTGTCAAAGAGGTACTCCTGACGACGGAAACTATCACAAGAAGGCACAATTTTTGTACAAGTTGTTTTTACTCTTACTTTACTATCAAAACTACATGTAGGTAAATATACCTAACGTGTAGTTTAGATAGTAAGGCCATGATACAAACTTCAAACCTTAACTGTGACAAAAGATATAGAATCTAAGTTCAAAGTGAGATTCAATAACGATCGAGTTCACGTTTAAGGACCCCTGAATACATTAGAAAACTTACCTGTGAGTTTTTTTAATTATAAATTTTAAGCGACCCCGGCTACGCACCGATGCTATTATAATTGTGAGGCATTACACTTCCGTGACGCATTAGTTTAATCAATCTCTTAAGGTTTGGCCAGCGTTTACAGTAAGCGCAAACTGTTTGTTGGGACACCACATTACAAAAGGTTTCATTTCATGGATATTCTCTTGTGTGATATGCATGCTTACTACATATAAACCTTCGCGTTAAATGACTCTACCTATTGCTGAAAACTACATTAAAATCCGTTTCTTAGTTTTAAAGATATAGCGGTAGCGACTTTGTTTTATACTATATAGATTTTTTATTGTTACAGTATGAATGGCATGACGATATTGATGTTTGGTGGCATGATATCATTGAGGATCAATCGACTATCTGCCAGCCTGAGTGGATGGGCGCTGAGGATCCACTCTTCATGTTATACACAAGGTATTATTTTATTTTCAAGAATGATTAGAACAGCAAGTTCAAAATGGTGGTTCAAACGGCGTCCCTGAAAATTCATATACGTGTATACAAATTAGATAAAATAGTGAAATTACTGCCATATATTTTTCGGCGGCTTATTTAGAAAATATGATATTCCTACTCATCTAAACAATGGTAAAAACCGCATCAAAATCCGATGCTTGCCTTAGCAGGAGTTCTAAAGTAAGTTAGTAACTACAAAGTTTCTAAGGACTGTGTTCTCTACATAGAGGAGAGACGAAGAGATTTTGAAGTAAGTTAATGAATATATATATTATTTTATTTATTATGTATAACATAATAAATAAAAAAAAATACACACAATCCGAAGAAAAATACCGATGGAGTTTCGTGGGCTTTAACGATTATTATCACTTATTAAAGATAATGACCGGAACAGACGACTCAAAGGCAGGGGACTCAACTGATTTTCATACTCCGGGGGCTAGTACTAAGAATTTTTACGATCGAACGAATGAACGAACTCAGGACCTCGCGTTATATAACCGATATCCCAACCCTCTCACAGTTGCGGCTTCTTTTTACTCACCGAACCTTAGCGCCACTCTCAACAAGTGGAGGCCTAAACATGTCCTTATCCTAAACGACCCTGACGATCAGATTCCCGACGAGACGAGGTCCCCGACTTCTAACGTCATCCGGACGAGATCTCGCACCACGTTCTCGGAAGCGTGCGGACTAATCACCGTCCGTAACCCTTTCACTCCAATCGTCGCCTGAGCCGAGGTTCAGCCTCGCATGAGGCGCACTCAGGCCGACGCCCTTCGCTTCTTCGAGCCCTAGGGTTCAAACTCTTCCTGGCAGAGCCACATTCCGAGGCTCGCCGACAAGCCCGCGTTACGCTGTTAAAATCATTAGGGTTAATCAGCTACACACAATCCGAAAAAAAAATATCACTAGACCAACGAGGGAGTTACAATAATATATAATTATTTATTACAGTGGGTCTACGGGCAAGCCAAAAGGCGTCCTGCACACAACTGCTGGCTACCTGCTGTACGCGACGGCTACCTTCCGTTACGTGTTCGACTACCGTCCCCAAGACATCTACTGGTGCACCGCTGATGTTGGCTGGATCACTGGCCACACATACGTCGTCTACGCGCCGTTGGCCAACCGCGCCACATCTGTGCTGGTAAGAAATTCTGATATTAAATAATTAATAATAATTATTATTCTGATGAACGTTCAAAACAGAGCGACCCCGGTTCAAAAGCTTAGTAGAGCATATTGAGACAGAGCTGGTCCGGGAAAGTACTACCCTATGCTTATTTCTCGTGCCAAGGGGCATTGCTGTTTCTGGTCTGAAGTGCATGGCTTAAGGGTTAGGAAACCACAAAACCCAACGAAGCACATAAGGGAAGGAGCTCGACTTCACTTTCGGGGGGCTGAGTTCGAATCACAGCTCGCACCTCTAACTTTTCTGAGTTAAGTGCGTTTTAAGTAATTAAAATATCACTTGCTTCAATGGCGAAGGGAAACATCGTGAGGTAACCTGCATACCTGAGAGATCTCCATAATTTTCTCAAAGGAGTGTGAAGTCCACCAATCCACACTGGGCCAGCATGTTGGACTACGGCCTTAACTCCGGTATTGGGTTGATATGATAATGATGATGATGATGAGGCATAACTGAGGATTAAATTTACACTTACCATAATTTTGGTCCGCAAACTATTAAAAAAGGAAAAAAAAACCTGGTCTAACAATACAATACTACTAATTTCCTACCATGTTTGACTGATACTTTAATTTTGTTAAAAGAGTAACTTGGAGAGTATATTAATCAGTAAAGCCGGCGAAACCGCATTAGGATGTGATGGCCTACGAGAGAGGCCCTATGAGAGACGAGGCCCAGCATTGGGAGTTTACGATAAGGACTTATTAAACAAATTACAGAAAAATACTATAAAGAAACCACCGCACGGGGATTCCCCTGTACGCGGGACTATCGCCCGTCTTTATGATACTTATTATTAATCCAATTTTATCAATTCGTACTAATATTATAAATACGAGAGTGTGTCTGATTGTTCTGTTACCCGAGATCCGCACTAGACACGCTCCTTGATAAGCCCATCAGAGATTAACCTTGGTTAGTTGAGCGTACAGAAAGGTGTGTACGCTCTATGGACAAACATCGTCATTAAACAACAAGTCGCCATTACTACCTACTATAAAAACACAATAATAGGTTCAAATTGTTAAATATTTCTTATGAAAACGTGAGCAAAGCCGCAGGCAAGGGCTAGTTGACTTTAGTAGTACTAGTAGTCTACTAAAGTCAACTAGCCCTTTATTGAAAAGCGCGTCTTACAGAGACATGTAAATATTTTTTCTTGGGAGATGAATTTTGTATCGAAGACAAATGCGAGTTCCACAAGAACAAACTTAGCTGGGAATAATTTTTGCTATCACCATCTCACGGTGTCAAATAAAACGAAAGTTACGACCCAACATAGGTACTAACTAGATGTCTTCATACATGACATGTAAAATATTTGTTCTGTTGACGAAACCTTGGCTATATTATGAAACGCCAAAACTCGAACATGATTGAACTCGAACTTGATTTTTGTTTCACAGTTTGATTTACAATTTGAATCATTACAAAGGGCAAGTTTAAAAAGGGGTACCTACTATTCCGATGGTGTATATATATATTCTTATTACAGTATATATTTGTGAAAATGAATTTTCTTTTCCCAATTTTTTTCTTGGAATAAATAGTTATATAATATATATTTAAATAATTTTCCTCCATTAAAAAACTACGCGGTGACAGTCATAACAAGTTTACTACTCGTACAATGTAAGGTCCAAAGAGGTTAGGAATTACACAAAAATAAAGCAATAATACACACATACAAGCTACAAATACACGTGTAAACGTTATGTAAAGTCGTTAGGTCAGGATACTAGCTAGGATTGACAATTTGTTTCTTAAGGTACCTCTTCAATAACAAACCGGAAATCTACGTTACCCGAAATTATTATATTTACATGGAGTTTCCGGTTTAAACAATGATGATTTTATCATTGAACATCGAAAAATTCTTTTGTCATTCAGACTCTCAATTCTAAGCAATATTAAAAATAAAACAATTTACAACACCAGTAATAAAAAAGAATAGGTACCTACATTAAATTTGGCATTTAAAAATTTGGAATTTGACCAAATTAAATTCCGATACGATTTGTTTTCTACTGCTGCACAAAACGACCACATTGATAGAATTGACACAGCCGTCGCACCGTGCCGCTGACACTCAATATAGGATCGCATAGAATTCGATTAAGTATATGGGTTAAATATAACTGGCATACTCCCTAACAGGTTAGTCCGCTAGCATCTTAGACTTGCATCATCACTTACCCTCAGATGAGATTGCAGTCAAGGGGTAACTTTTAGTGCAATTAAAAACACATAACATAAATTTTTAGGAATTATTTTATCTATTATATTGTACACATTTGACTGATTAAATGGGACATTGTTACACCGGGTTGTATGATAAAAAAGGAACCCGTCTATATACTGAACGTCTTTTGAAATGACATATATATCTATATTAGTGCCTATTTTTGGGTACATTCATTTCTGAATTCTCATGTAATATAAATAAAAACATTTTTGACTTCGAATTTGAATGACTCGATGCCGAAAATCCTTCTCCGTAAAGAAAATAGTGATATTATTTTTAGACATGTCAAATTAGTTTAATTTAGTGATTTGTGTGCTACAGAATTAACACCATATCTGCAGGTATGTTAGGGTTGCCAACATTTCCTCCAAATTGTAATCACGCTTTCTCCCGCTTCCACATTAGATTACATTATTATTATTACATTGTATCAAAACGTGAGTGTAACAGTAAGCAATATAACTAATGATAATATGCTAGAAACAGGTTAATATACTAGGCAGGCAATTCTTATCTCAAGTTCAAATTATTTTATCACGCTAAACAGCATCCACGCGATAACAAGAGAGGCGTACATTACACACTCGTACTTCATGTTTAATGAGTATATTTAATCTATTATCTAATAAAGGTTATATAATTAAATAGCCGTTGTCCGCGACTTTGCCCGCGTAGGCACAAATTCAAATAAGTAAAACTTTCTCATAAATAATTGCACCCTCTATTAAATATACCTTGCAGATTTATATTTCAATGATAGTTTCATAGAAATACAAATAAATCTCTTGCAATTAATGTGATCTGCAAGTTAATAAATCTATACTTTATTAGTGCTTCAAATATGTTATGTAATTATTTATTATTCTTTGGAACTTATCTTATCTTTTGAATTTTATATTTAATTGTAATTTTAATCTGATTTAAGTTATATTAACGTAGTCTATATTTGCTTATCTTTACCGTAATTTTTGTGTTAATTTTTGGCCTAAAATTAAAGCATTCATTATTAATTAATTTAACAAACATTTTAGACTCATAAAATTCTCCGTCTGCATCGATATAATGCTGAAGTCGTTGTCCATCTGCATATAAAATACCTGCCTGAGAAAGTCGAGCAACAATCGGTTAAGCTGTTGTAAATAATCATAATGAGTATATTCATAATCACAGAAACTCTTCAGTTTTATTTAGTTTTATAAAAATAATCTATTCCTGAGCGTACCGTAGTTATTTAATAATCAAAATTAGCTAAGTGAGTTTAAGTTATTATTAGAGAAGGTTTAGCACCTGAAATAAAAGTTGCATGCAAAAGGTCACTGATAAAACCATTACTTAAGGTTTTTTATTAAATTAGTAACAGACATGTTCCTTATACAAGCTTGTAATTCTCTCCACTGCAACAACTAGGTTACTAATCATATACTGAATTACCACCAGCTCCCGAACTAATGCTATTGATTACATGTCATACAAGATTCAGAAGGCCATGGCCTCATCAGGAGTTGTTATGCTTTCGTGTGGAGTTGTGGACTTGACGTAAATTGCTGATATTTATTACTTATTCACTGTAATGACCAATGACATTGAATCACAAAACTGTCTATAAAATAAACTTACCTAACTCATTGTGAGCAATTTTCAATTTATTTTATTCATGTGCGAGTATTCTATATTTGAAGGTTTTATAATACTAATTTGTTTTAGTCCAGAGAATTTAAATGTACCAGCCGCGCTGTAAGAAAAAAATATACGTTATATTTTTTTCATACAAACAACAATAATGTATGTAGTCAACATATAATGTATGTAGTCAACATATAATGTATGTAGTCAACATATAATGTATGTAGTCAATCCAATAATAAGTTTAAATTTAAGGTCTTGTAAGAATCTGTGTTGTAACTTGAGGATATAGGTACATACCACGCTGACCTACATATATTTTTAAATCCTCCATCCGAAATCGGAAGGATCTTTTTATTAAGGTTACGTAAGAAAATGTTACGTAAAAACAGCTCGGAGAACCGATGGACGTTGGGGTCTTAAGGTGCTGGAATGGCGACCCCGCACCGGTAAACGCAGCGTAGGTCGGCCCCAAACGAGGTGGACAGATGACATCAGGCGAGTAGCTGGGAGCCGTTGGAGGCAAGCGGCCCAGGACCGTGCATTGTGGAACTCCCTACAAAAGACCTATGTCCAGCAGTGGACGTCAATTGGTTGAGATGATGATGATGATGATGATGATGAAGAAAATGTTAAAATTAAACCCTTTTTTGTAGGTCTTTCACAACTTACTATGTACTTATTCGAAGATAACGAAAAGTCTTGTAGGTTACACATATATTGGACATTTAAATATTCAGAAAGTATATGATTTATGTAACTAGCATAGATTATCAAATATGCAGTTCCAAGTGAAAAGAATATTAGATATTAACTTTTCACGCAATCGAATAACGTTCAGCGTAAAAAAAATATGTTTACGCGTTCTCTACTAAGGTACGGGACCCGAGGTGAGAGCGTAAAGTTACGAGTTATAAGAAGCCTTTAAACCTTCACTTGCCAAATTTCCGCTTATCGTTACATGGTTAATATATGTATATTATTAGGTAATAAAAAGGTCGCCTTTGAATTAAATTAAGGAAAATATTCCTTAATTTAATTATAAGTTACCTTGTAACCTTTTATACTCTGTTACCTTATACAGAAAGTACCTAAATCTTTAAGTTTCGTTTTATCTGTCCGTTCGCTACGCCGGTTAATTAGGTGAGTCTTAGTTTAGGTATTAAATTGATTGTATTACGTTCAGTTAATTGTTAACGAGTTTTGTCATACGAGTATGATATTATTATTGGATTTACTTTTAAGGAAAAATGTATTGCTTTATTTGAAACAACAATACCTATTCTAATTGTGCGGCTATGCACCTGCGAAGGACCACTGCTCACCATATACATACATAATTATAAAGCTAGGTATATTTTGTTCAAATATTGTATTATAAGTGACGCTAAGACAAATAATTTAACGTTACCCACATATTATGTAATGTAAAGGTATCAATTTATGCTAAAGAGCAATCTGCTGAGTTTCTTGCCGGCTCTTCTCGGTTGAATCTGCCTTCCAAACTGGTGGAGTCACTACAAACAGGCCGACTTGATATATAAGAATTTAAAATTTAAAATTCTTACAATACTCTAGGGTGCACGGAACCGAAAAGTGAAAAAAACTTCCAAAATCATAAAAATTAATGCGGTGAGCCCTTAGCCTTATCAGGCCTAACCTATCATTCTTGTGATAATTATAATTTCTCCTACTAATTTACTCTAATAAATTCTAGATCACTAACGCATTCTAATACAGTTAAGGTGTTAAACAATTGAACTTGTGTAAAATGGGATTTTATGCTAGACGTGACGGGAACGAGCCGTACCGCGTAAGAGATTTTTGTCGACCTCTCTGGAACTAAAGTTAGCGCTGTGAATTTAAATAGGGGTCCCGGGTTCGATTCCTTGCAAGAGCAATTTGGGTTTTTATAATTTCTGAATTTTCTCTGGTCTGGTGTTGTTAACACCCTACTGACAAAGAACTACTGCTAAGCGATTTAGTGTTCCGGTGAGATTTCGCATAGAAACCGATTTGGGGTACCATAACAGGTTAGCCCGATATCATCTTAGACTGCATCATCACTCACCACCAGGTGAGATTGTGGTCAAGGGCTACCTTGTAGTAAAAAAAACTTTGCTCTTCATATGTTCGTTAAGTTTTGGATTAGTGCTCGTCAGTATCTCGTATGAGTCACGGCTCGTTCCCGTCACAGTTAAGCATAAATCATCCTTTATTCGTAAAAAATGTTCGATAAAACGCTGAGATATTGACTTTGTATGGCTTTACACGGTTTTTAATTTGATACACTCAAAACTTTAAACTGCTATGAGGCAGGAAGTCCAATTTGGCAACCCCTTGGTCCGATTAACGTACCTAACTATCTGACAGGTTGGCTTAATTGAAACAAAACCCACGTTTTTAGGGTTCGGTTAGCAAAATAGGAGAAATGATTTTTACAATACAAAGTAACCTCTTAATCTCCACCGGCGATTTAAAATTGTAGTACAAAATAGCGAATGAAAAGAGATTATACGAGAGATTTTGTTAATTTTATATCATCAGCATACCCTGTGCATACCCTCTATGCACGCCACTGGCACTTGGTTTCCTGTAATTCTTCAGGCCTAGTTCTACCAGTGGCGTGCATAGGGGGTATGCACAGGGTATGCAGATGATAAAAAATGAAGAAAATCGCCAGTACGAGTTTTAAATACTTAAGTGTGGGCTTTTTTATAACTCTTACAATGCCTATCCTAAACTTTTTTTTTATTAAAACCTTACTGTAGATTTTCTTCATTTTGTATATCTAATCTGTATACCCTGTGCATACCCTCTATGCACGCCACTGACTACTACTATCTCGTATGCTACAGCTCAAAAAACAGGAATACGTCACCAACCTGTGTGTTAGGTTAACACCGCATAAATGCGTAAAGGCACCTAGTTTGGTAAAATTTTGCTTTTCATCCTCATAACTCTTACAATGCCTATTCTTTAGTTTTTTTTTTTAAGTCGTAATGGAGTCGTAATTTTCTCGAAATACAAACGGTCACGCTTACTAGACAATGAACGAAACGATTTACTTGTAGTGCAGTTTACTAGGCTGAATAAAATTAGTAATTCATTTAATGGTAATTGTTTATTATTTTATAACAAATGAAATGAAATCATTAAGATGTTTCATAAAGTTCAAAGTTTATATAAAACGTAAATTATAGGAACAATAATCCTATTATAAAATTATGGATTACATGTATGATGAAAAAGCTTGGGCATGAATTGCGTTAACTTCATAGCTAAACATTAACTCGACTTTGAGATGGTGATAACCAAAAAAAAACTGGCTAAGTTTATTGTGGGCTCTTCTTAGACCAGCGTTTAGAATCCTCCTAGCTTTAATTTTAAGTTTCCTTAACTTAAAATTAAAGTTATCATCACCCAACATTAGTGGTAAAATGTAAAATATAGGAACGCTTCATAAGTTCCTGTGATAAGATCTTCATGAATAAAACAATTTTGGGTTGTTTTAATTTCAGTTCGAGGGCACACCATTCTATCCAGACAACGATCGGTACTGGGCTTTGATTGAAAAATATAAAGTTACCCAGTTCTACACTGCGCCCACTGCCATCAGATCTCTCATGAAATTTGGTGAAGAAGCCGTGAAAAAGTAAGTAACCAATTCTGATATCCTTACAAATGACTATTTTTGTCTGGTGGGGGGCTTCGGCCGGCTAGTTACCACCCTACCGACAGTGACGTTCCGCTTAGCGATTTAGCGTATGGGTTTAATATAACTGTCGAATAACAGTTAAGTTAGTTAGCGGGCTAACCTGTTACGGGTATCCCTAACAGGTTAGCGCGCTACCATCTTAGACTGCATCGTTACTTACCACTCGGGGAGATTGATTAGGATTTACAAATAATTATTAATATAACTTGGTTTATTTAGTACATAGATATACCTTATTTTCTGTGTCTAGCAACGATGAAAGCATAAAGAGATTTTATTATTATTATTATTTCAGGGGTAATATCTCAGGGCCCTTAGGGCTACGGCAGTTGTATTAAACCCCTCACAAGCCCACCAACCCAAAGTAAAAAAGTGTCCTTATTTATGAACTATGTTACACTTAATAATATGCGGAAATAATGGTACTTAGTTACATTTTCGTTTTCTTCCACCATTCTATATATTGTTCTGACTCGGCTGATAACAAATTTATTGTTAACGAAGTACTTTAATGCCTTGCACTTCAAGAACGGTCGCATTGATATTAATATAATTACTGATAAGTAAAATCTATAAGTTCGAGTAGGTATTAAAAGCGGTGATAGCCTAGTGGTAAGACCTGGCTGGGAGACCGAGTACGTGCCTCGGCACGCACCTATATATTCCAGACGTTACATATCGGCTAAAGGAATTAAAATATCACTTGCTTCGACGGTTAATGAAAACTGAGAGTTCTCTGTAACGTTCATAAAACCTTGTGAAATGAACCAGTTCGCACTTTGCTAGTGTAGTGGAGCCTAAAACCTTCTCATCCTGAGAAGAGACCCGTGCCCCTTAGTTGGCTGGCACTTATTAGTATGGATAATGCAATATTAGTTAGTTGCATCGCCTGCACAAATGATAGACAATTTTTTGTTGTTTTTGAATTCACTTCCATAACAGCCTTTCGTTAAAAGTATTAAAAAATAAATCACTCAAGGCGTACTCACTATAGATACAATATTCAATATCGTAAAGGCATGTTCAGATGAATAGAATGAATTAAAGTATTATTATATCATTGTCGTTTCCTCTTTTTAATTGATTTTTACAGATATAATTAAACTCATCTGATTAAAAACAGTAAACAATTTACTCGTGTCGCAACTACTTAACTAATTATTCAAATGCACTCTGCTAGATATTATAAAATAGACATTGAAATCGTTACTAGATCCGTGCGACATGGATTTTATGACGTCAATTTTGGCTTCACTTTACGCGAGTGACGTCGCAAATTGCGGTCACGAGTATGTTACGATTTAGATGTCATAGGCTAAGTTCAGATTATCGCGCGATACATTTTTGCTTATTTACACTGCTTATTAACATGATTACCGGCTATCACGTAATGCAGCAAAAGCGGCTCAATATTCGGACGCGTTGCGAGACTGAAACATTGCCAGTTTTCAAAAATGGATAGCAAACTAAATACACCTCTAAAACTTAAAAAAATGAACCCCTTTGAAGAATTTTGTAAGTCTTATTTTGATCCATTAAATCTCTTTACCATCTGTTATTATATATCTTAAAAAAAAATCGTTAAATGTTTCTTAGACGAAATGTACTGTGTATTGGAACTCTTGGTAGTTTTAGTTTTATGTAAACGACTATATTGTGTATTTCTATCTACACATCAAACTGCCTTTTATTTTAGGTGTATCTTAATTAATGAAATCACTTTGGGTTCTGATTTTCACTTATTTATTCGATAACAAAAGCAAATGTGATTCTCAACAACGCAATGCAACTATAAATCAGTTTTCAATTAAGACTATTTAACTGATTCGGTCGTTTAGCACATGTTCACTTTTCGACGTTAAATACAATTAGGTATATGATAGAATAGACACGTAATGGCAAAGCAATCTACATCTGTTGAAGCGGTTTTGCGTACGGAAAATACATGACCTTGTTAAAACCCCACCAACAATGTTAAGAGTCGCGCAGCCGTATGAACCTAGCCTTACGGCCATGAAAGGTAATAAATTTATAAGGAAGGAATTATATTAATGAGTAGGTAGGTAAGCATATTTAAACTCAACACGACTTTTTATCATCTATTACTGCTTAATATATCTAATATTAATCAACTAAGTAGTTGTCGTTTGTTTCGGTTTTTTCCGGGGACCGATCTCCCTGGGGCAATTCGTGAGTTTATAATTCCAGAACTTTCCTTTGTCTCGTGGTAGGCTTCGACCGTAGCTAGTTAACCAACCTACCGACATATAAGTGCCGCTAAGCGATTGAGCGTTCCTGGATGCCGTGTATAAATCGATTAGGGGTGAAGGGTTTGACTGCAATGCTCCTAACCGGTTAGCCCGTTACCATCTTAGACGGCATCATCCAACAGTTGATATTGCAGGCTAACTTGTAGCGAAAAAAAAAACGTGTCTGTACTTACTTGTACTTACAAAAGAAGTATAACTTCAAAAACCACTTATTCTCCTCGCATATAAAGTATCCCAAGTTGGTCTCCAGCAATCTTTCAAAGTAAAGTAATATGTATTTTTAGTTCTTAGTTTGTATCTAGATAGAGTGTTCATTGTATTGTTGGGAAAGGTTAAGGGATACAAAATAATATAACTTAACCATACACATATAAAAATCGAACCAACCTGCATTGGGACGACGTGGGGTCCACCAAAACCATCTGTCCACCTGTCATGGCGGTCGTAACATTTTTTTTTATTATACATGAATCTTAAATTACTAGATAATACAATATTTTAGCCATTCTTTGTTACTGTCATCATACCTATTACAGGACTTTCATCGACTTATTTGTAAGCCCGAACCTCCTTATGAAGTAATTACTTGCCAAAAGAAACATAAATCTACAAAATATGAAAAATGAATTAAAGCCGTACGTGATTTTACAATATTTCTAATTAATATAAAATAAGAATTTTAAATGAGGACTTTTGATGTCAAATAATGACGCCGCTGAAATAAAAAAAGCGCCGAATATCTATTCGGTGTTGGAGATTGTTCTAACTTTCTTAGGTTCAGATTAAGTCAACCATTTTATTCTTGAATTTTTTATACATTCGATGTATTATTTAATATTACCTTATGAATTACACTTATCCACCCTTCAACAATAAGTATATCGTAATTCCGTTACACATTGTATATTAATTTTAAAAAAAAATTTAGCTGCTGCATCTTGCAATTTCGTTAATATTTTTAAAATATTGTATTCCATTTAAATAAATTAAACAATGCGCCCGATAACGTCTGTATGCGGATTGCAGAGGCAGTTAGTTCTGCTAGTATGCTCAATGCCATTGACTTGATCATAAGCCGAAATACTCTTAAGTCGAGGCAATGCATTAATCGTAGACCTGTCTTAAATCTCTAGACTTTCACTTTATTTTAGGTGACTAGCAGAAAATGAATTTAATAAAGTAAGCTTAAATTCGCTAATGTTTTTAAATTTGCTTAGTTAGTTGGATCATTCTTTCTTGGGTAAGTGGGTAGGTACTTCCGCAATTCAGTTGTAATTTGTCTTCCGTATATATCTAACCTGACTACCTTGTTACTCAGTCACTGGTGGTTACTTGATTACCATGTTGTACTACATATCACGAGATGTCTGGGTTCAATTACCATCTCGATTCAAAACGTGTTAGGTTTTTTTTATTTAATTCTTAGAAATACCCAGTTAGGAAGTTGGCGTTCCAATCCCATGCCTCATTAGGCACATTAAGCAATTTGCCTAAGATTAATTCGTGATAAGACTGCCTACTTATCATATTTAGAATTGTTAAGTTGAGACGCTTTTCTAATTCTTTCCCAAGGGTGGTAGCGTGATATGAAAATGCATATACTTAATTCTTCCCAGAGACACCCACCGAAGGATAATGAAAGATTTTAGACAGGACAATTGAAATCTCATCACATACTCTCGACAGAATAGCGTGTTTAAACTAAAAACAAACTTTTCTTCTATTATTAGTACTCACTAGATACAGAAAGATAGACATATATTACTAAGTATTAGTTATTCTTGACCTTCTCGCAATAAAATACTAAGCTTAATATAAAATTTGGAATTTCTTTTTATTCATAGGCATAAGGTGAACTCGCTGCGTGTTTTGGGCAGCGTGGGAGAACCGATCAACCCGGAGGCTTGGCTCTGGTATTACAACGTCGTCGGCAATGGCAGATGCTCCATATCCGACACATTCTGGCAAACTGAGACTGGTGGCCACGTTCTTACTAGTCTACCTGGAGCCACACCTATGAAGCCTGGAGCTGCTGTAAGATCTTCGAATTTATTCGTTGGCAATGAACATTTGAGCGCAATCAATCGTAAATAATACATTATCAATTAATTCCATTCCAGGGTTTCCCATTCTTCGGAGTTGAGCCGATGCTGCTGGATGAGAACGGCGTGGTAATTGAGGGTGAAGGCGAGGGCTACTTGGTGTTCTCGAAACCATGGCCCGGCATCATGAGGACGCTCTTCGCAGATCACAGCCGATACGAAAGTGTTTACTTCTCTAAATTCAAGGGCTACTATTGTACTGGCGATGGTTAGCTACATTTTTTTCATCTCAGCGGAATTGCTAGGTGTACCTAAAGTGACTTTTTTAAGTTTTACATACACAGCCTATTAAATATCACAGAGTAACCCTAGGCAAATTTCAAGGTGTGTTCGGTTTATATCATCATCACCATCATCATAATTATCAACCAAGTAGCCCACTACAGGGCATGGATCTCCTCTCAGAATAAGAAGAAGATCGTAGTGCGCTGGCTAAGATCGGAATAAGACTTCAGAATCCTCTAAGAGCATTATAAAGAACTCTCAGGTGCAAGTTTCATCACGATGTTTTCCTTCACCGTTAAAGCATGTGATTTTGTGATTGCTAAATTAAAAACTTTATTAACTCCAAAAACTCAAGAGGTGCGTGCTGGAGATCGAACATCATCAATCCATTGGCCATCACCACTTATCCAGGCGATACAATTTTTACAATTTAATTTAATCAAGGTGATTCCATTTACTACACTACTGATCAATATAATATATTTGAATCATTTTACAGGTGCTAGGCGCGATGAAGATGGATTCTTGTGGGTTACTGGGCGCATTGATGATATGCTGAACGTTTCTGGTCACTTGATGTCGACCGCCGAAGTTGAAGGCGTCCTTACCGAGGAGCCAAGAGTCTCTGAAGCCGCGGTCGTCTCAAAACCTCACCCAGTTAAGGGCGAATCTCTCTACTGCTTCGTTATTCTCGTCGAAGGTGCTAAATTCGACGCTGATTTAGTTGCTGCTCTGAAGAAGCTCGTTAGGAACAGGATTGGTGCCTTCGCAGCCCCGGATGTCATCCAATACGCGCCAGGGTTACCTAAGACTAGGTCTGGTAAGATTATGAGAAGGATACTGAGAAAAATTGCCCTCGGAGACGAGAATATTGGCGACACTTCAACATTGGCTGATCCATCTGTTATAGTGGAACTTTTCAAAAATCGGCCTTAAATAGTATGATGATGTTATCATTCATCATTACAGTTGTCGGTCGACACGCTTTTTATTTTTATTACTAAATTTTTTTATGCGAACTATATAATTAGTTCAGTGTTTGTAATGCACAATTTTTTGTAGTTATATTATGATGAGCTTCGTTATTAGTTCACATACAATTTAGATGTTTAGAGAATAATAATAAACTACTATATTATGCTACTAAAACATTTACTATATATTTATTGATATATTATTACTGATTTTGCAATAAGAAATATTTATTTAAACATAAATATTAACCGTTACCTTTTTCTGGGGCACCTATTTATTAAGTATATTTAATTTAAATATTGGTCTTACCTTTATCAATATTATTTACCATAGCAATAATTGTAGATCATTAGAATTAGGCTTTCACCAAAGTAGAAATATTCAATCATTAAATGATTTATGCTACAAAGATTTATAATTATTAAAGTCCAGCTATTTTAATAGACCACTTATTGAAAGATTTATGCTTTCGTAAGAGATTTTATTTTCAGTTAATAGTTAACTTTATTACCAGTAGGTAACTTAAGCTTTCAAAAGTTGCCTATTAAAATAGCTGTCTAAATACTTTTAAGCCCAGTCGAGTTAGTGAAAATAAAAGCTTAAAATATAAGTACTTCGCATTTGAATTTTCTTGTTTGTTTCTAAAATTTATCAATTTAATAATATAACCGTTTTTAGTAATTACTTGAGTCGTTACTATTTTTGTCGGAAAGCTGGCTAACCTATACGTCAAATTCAAAATGGTTACTGACGTAACGACCTACTTTGGTAGATTTTTTAATATTATAAACTAGCAATTTCTTTTATAAAGTTCCGGTCGACAGATAATTTGAAATAACTTACACGACTGGGTTATTTAGGTAACATCTAAATGTTGTTAAATAGTAGTAGATATTCTAACGTAAGTTGGGCATTTTAATTAAGGCAAATGGCATTCCAGAGCGGCTTAATCAGTCGTTAATAGAAATTATGTAGATATTTTAAAATAAATCACTACAATGTACACAATTTTATTACTTTATGCATAAAAATTAACAGAAACTTAGACGAAGTTATTCTAAATCGAACTCTGTATTCAACTATGTTAACCAAATTTATTATTTTATGAATTTACGTTTGAAATAAAGTAAACATTTATTAATAATTAATGCATTTTTCAATATATTTGCTTGTTAAGTGGCTTTTATTTTACCGTTTTGACTTTATAGAGTAGGTAAGTAACAGGATTGTTTAGGTAGAGTCCTGCTCTAAGGCCTAGTTCATCTTGCTACTTACACCTATATATGACAAACATACATTTTAGGTGGGGAATAATTTAGGGAATGTCGGTATAAAATTAACTTAAACATAGAGTATAGAAGGAATAGTACCAATTTTAAAGAAAAGAAATCATTGTGCATGCGGAAGTATTCATTTAAATCGCATGCCATTATAAACAATTTTCTGTGGCGATGTAGTATTTGAGGACACGGAAAGGCATTTTGAGATGAATTGATTCCACCATCCACTGATATACATGGCACTAGCAGCCCTGTGTACCCAAATATATACTTACCACCAAAGCGTAACACGGCATTTTGCTCCGTAGCGTCGCGTTTTCTCTCCTAGGTAAATTAAAACGGCCACGTCCTAACGCAATAAGCGTCCGGCACTCTCCAACTAGGGGTAAATACAGCGAAAAGCAACCTCTTGCTACAAGGCGTCGCGTCGCCTTAACTTTGAGTAGGTAACGTACGTACACGTATAGTGCTTTGACTATATTTCTAGATTTTTCCTAACGAAAGTTTCTAGGTAACACCCTGTCCACTGATAATAATTTACCTATGGATTGTATACTTATAATATATTGCTTTGTATTCGTATATGTATATAATTAAAGTCACCAAGATACGTCAAATATAATTGGAAATATATTGGAAAAAAAATGCCTATTAATTGGAAATATTTATTTATTCTTTTTTTTATTTGTACTTTGAGCTATTTTTAAATGGCGACAAAATTTTATTATCATTTTTCTTTATAATTAAGATATGATGTTATATTAACATTTATATTATTTATTAATTTTCATATGACTACCGTAAAAACACTTTTTTATTTAGAAGATATGTAAAGATGATACAGACAATCACAACAATCGCGCGCATCTTGTATGATTGTTGTTCTAATGTGTTCTAAGAATGTAGTCTATCTGTTTGATTATTTTAATAATGTTCAAGTACTTTTTCAGTATCCCGTCTAAAATAAATACAAGGGCTCTAAAATTGAAAACCGTTGGTTATTTATCATAACCGTTTATTATCATAACTAATCATAAAAAACAACATTTATTTAACAAACGATTTACTCACAAATGTATTGGAAAACGCAGTAAAATGTTCGAGTGCATTGAGAATTTAACTCTCGCGTTAATAAAACCCTGGCCTGCGACTTGGGCTTAGAATTGGCGCCTCAACTTGAATTCCCAACTTTACGCACTTGTATATTAGTTTACACTTATGAAGTTCCTGTTAGTTTGTGTAACTGTCGATGTTATTTTTATAAAAAAAGCAATAACTTAACTTATACTTAACTTATACCTTCCATTTTCCGCTTCTAAATATAGCTTTGCCATGACCTAATGACGATATTGCTCATCAAATTCATGACAAGTTTTCTTGTATAGAATATTTTTACCGACATAAGTTGTAATGAGCAATGACAAAACGCCAATAGGTCCGGCCATGATTTTAAAATTTACTAGAATAACATCATTCAAGGAAATAACTGTGAATTTTAAGTTTTAGGTTACATACTCAAAGTTCTCGGCCGCTTATTTGTAATGCACAATTTTAATATATATGTAGTAGTTATATAAAAAGTTTTTGGTTAGTAGAAATTACATTATAACTATAGATATCCATTTTTATGTAATTAACGGCTGGAATTAACGTGAATTTTCGTCAGAATACGCAAAAATACTTTCGAACCCATTCGGGACTCTTAACAGTAGCTCTGGCTCTGTATTATCAGATAGTTCCTGCTGATATTCGCTACCTTCACCCTCGATGTTATATAGACTTACTAGGTGTTAGGCTCCAGGTCCAACGAATGAGACATGGTGTCAAAAAACGGTTTTCACTCAAACGGCAACAATCATCTGAAGTCTTGCTTTCTGTGTAGACAGTATATTTTTAAAGCTCATCGTTTCTTGCCAGTTGCAGTACTAAAACTTTCCCCGGCCGGTACGAAGACGTTGTCGAAAGGGTTTTCGCGTATTATGACGAAAATACACGTGAATTCCAGCCGTTAATTACATAATAAAATGAACCTTCCTCACAACAGCTTAAACAATAACTTAGAAATCATGTAGTTACCATCTGTCTTGTATCTAGTTTATAAAAATGTCACAATATTAAATTAAATAAGACAGCTCGTCTAAATTAACAGAAATATGTTGATGGTCGTACGATTTTTTAAAAAATAGAATTTCAAGAGCTGTTTCTAAAATAAGGCTTTTTATTAGCTTACCACTTCTGGCTTGTTGACGCAGTTTCAGAATTATGTGGGTAAGTATGTCATATACCACTAATTTCAAAATAAAACAGTGATGGTATTAAACCCCATCCCAGAGTATCTACTGACGACATCAAAGGTCCTTAAACCATTTAGACAACTGGTAACGTCACATATTTTTCAATTATCTAACTCAGTTGTAAGTGTGTTTTTAATTTCGAAAATTGAAAAAGAAAATTGGAGAATACGAGAAAATTTGAGGATTTTTTTTCTACGCTATATTTTTAGTTAATAATGGCACTTTGAAAAATTGTCACATATGTAGTACCAGTCAATCAAAGCAGAAAGATGTGTCACAACAAAGTGTGATATTGTGTGATACAACGAAGTGTGACCTTTTGTGTGTGACACCCCCGTCACAAAATGTCACACATCGTTGATCCGCTAACTTGTGAAGTGAATTATGGAAGCCCCGCTATTAAAAACACTGACAAGTCTTTAACAAAGCAAATACAAATATTTTAAACAAAGTTAGCAGACTGAAGTTTTAATACAGGACTTTTAAAATGGCTTTTTGTATCTACTTTGCTAATGTTAGTACATGCAACTTTATTTTTATTAAGACTAAGTTTGGTTTTATATAAATAATATTTAAAAGCGTTTCAGCTGAAGGATTCGTCAGCAAAATTACGTGACCTATATGACATTAAATCTAAGTATTTTTTTTCAAGATTACATTCCTTTAGCTCTGAAATACCTCCAACACTCAGATTGGTCCAAACAGTAAGTTCTTGAATAAAGTTGCCATTCATTTCTGTGTAATCTATGTTACTATAATATTACATACCAAGGACGTATACATCCTATACTTATTTGGATATTTAAATATAAAGCAAAAACTTGTGTAACAAATAATTAATGTTACCCTACTCTTAAATGATTGTTTGATATTTATAAAGCACTTTTCCACATCATACATACTGCTAAACAGCGATAGCAACAACACGCAAAAAAATGTATACAAAGATGTTTAACTTAAAATAATATGCAAAAAATAATTACAATAAAGATTATTTATTGAATAGAAAGGCATCATACATGCTGCTCTACAACGATCAGTGGAGCAAAAAAATACAAATAGATGTTTTTGATTCAATCATACCTGTTGAGAGAAAAAAACAAATACATATTTTAATATTGATCGATTAAAAGACAAGCTAACGGGTGCAAGATACGCATGAATAGTTTAGCAATCATACAATTGCCTAGGCCTAAATATTTGGTACCAACGAGACGAAAAACGAATAAAGAATGCAATCGAAAACATTTGGTGGAATATTTGAATATTATGTGTGTCCATTTGAATATTTGAATTTGATGGGATGTAACTAAGGCTTGAGGCACTTTCTTTTGTTACCGCGAACAACTTTGTTTGTTGCAATTGTACGATTGCTGAACTTATATATAGATGTTAGTTAGTTAAGCACCTAAGTTTACTATGCTTAAGTATATAGTTATACGTAATTCGTGCAAAGTTTGCGTTTTCTTAGTAAAAATAGTAATAGAGCTCACCTCAAATAATATCTACCAATAAAATGAAAAAAAAATTCAATTTCTGGTAATATCTGCAAATACTGTCGCAGACATTAGGTGTTGGGTGTATAATCTAATAAAATTAGATATTAAGAATTGAATTGTGATTGTATGTCGAAACGAACATATCATTAAAAGTGATATATTAATCCAATTGGTTGTCGAATATCATTTATCTCTTATAAAAGCTGAACACTCGCTACCTAATATATAATATTAACACTATTAGCATCCATATTACAACAATAACACAATCCTACTCCGACTGATTTGGAATTTAGATCGGTCGTTTATTTTTATTAACACTTTTAAATGACTTAATTTTATGTTTATTTTTGTTTTAAATTAATACAGGTAACTCTATTAATTAAATTAGCACTACTTACAAAAAAAAAAATATGTACACACAATCAACTCTATTCCAAACACTCTCTCTCACTGCCACTCTCTGTCACCTCAAGATGCAAAAGATTTATAATTTCAATCAATAACCTTAGCATTTTTATCCTTAAGACCATCTGACGCCATCAAATGTACTGTACACGTACCTATTATAATCAAGTTTAATACTTTAGGATGCTGATCGTCTTATAAATGGAAGTGGTGATCTAAAATTTGTAATATAGCAAAAGCTTTAAATTAATTTTTGTCCATTTCGTTTTAATGCTCAACCCAAGTGTCGCTGACTTCACAGCAATGAAATCTTTATATTTAAGTGAATTCTCACCTTATCAGCACCTTTGGGTTGTAGTTATTTGGCCTTATTAAAAAATAATAGGAGCAACCTTATGAAATAAGTAAATAATAAACATACTTATTTAAATTATTATATTTATATTGAAGCTTAGCTAAAATACTATAAAAGCGATTAGAGTATGTACAAATACTTGATTTATAACAGCGGGAGTTTTCTTATAAAGTAACGATGCCACATTGCTCCTGTGAAGGCCGACAGCATGTACCAGGTGATAAGGTACGATAAGTGCTCGTTCCTCATTGTCACTCTAGTCTGATTTGGTAGGGGCCAACCTGAAGGCGGATCAGGGATTCCCTTTGCGTCTAACCAAACAGGTGCAGTACCAAGAGAAGCGCTCATTTGATCCAAATCTCTGCAATGAGAATAAAACACATCATTACTAATAGTTAGGTTGTTGAGAGAATGCGTTACTGACCAGTAGATTTAATGAAAGATGTTATTTTAAAGTGGCGCAGGTGTTGCTTTATGATTAAAGTTTTTTTTTGTTTTTTATTTACCCTAGTAAATAATGATTACAATATTAAATAAAACGATTATTTTGAATACATTTTTAATAATGAAATTTTTGAACTAAATATCAATTGAGGAAATGTTTTTAAAACTCATACTGTTACAAGGTTATGTCACCTTTTTATTATTGTTTTATATGACCAACTGAACATCAGGAATACATTGTTACAGCTTGGTATAGATTATATTTTGACTATTAATGTCACCATCATGATCAATATTCCACAGCTGCTGGGCGCAGGTCTCCACCCTCATAGGAGAGAGGAGTTCAGAGCTTAGTCAAGACAACAGCACGACTAGATTTGTGCCTTAACAATTATAATCATATGATACTGCCAGAACTAAAGCTTAACAAACTCGGGCAAATACTGAATTTTTTAGACATAAAACAAATACTTTACCCTACACCTCTGTGGAACTGATTGCCTGATGTTGTCTTAAGGGTCAATAATAATGCTAGCCACTAGAAAAACCCCAAATGTATCACACTAAATGTTACTCTATTATTTGAATACCTACCTAGGTCAACCAATCGAATAAATCACAATTATTAGTAGGGTTGATTATTAAATCACAATTATTAGTAGAGTTCATTTGATATTATGATAGCTGTTGCTTTATGAAAGTTGTGCAGGTCTTCAATTGTAGAAATCTATCAGATTATACAGGGTGGCAATTTATGACGTCAACTGACCGGCCACCCTGTATTGTTTATTCTGTCAGATTATTGAGTGATTTCATATGGGTCTAATACTTACTGGCTGATAAAATATATAGAATATTAAATTAATAGATAAAAATATCAAGCAATACCTGTAGAGCCATGAGCCCTTTTCTGGACTATTTTTCGGCATAAACGGGCTGCGAACTTCAGTAAGACGTACTAATCCAGTCAGCTCAACTTCACCAGAAATCATTGAGGGTTTTCGTTTTTCTTTAGGACGCATACTCTGTGGTATCCATCCTCTATTAACTAAAATTATTTTTCTGTAATAAAGCACATAATTGTCAAAACAAACACAAAGGCACAATTTTAATCTAATAATTATATTTTGATACTAGCTGTTCACAGTTACACCCATGTTAGTGTCAGTATAGGGGATGCAACCTGTACACCCACCTTCCCCCACCAGTGGGTTCAAAGGCAAGTGTACACAACAACAATGCACACATCCACAGCATTAGTCATTTATATTTACACAATTGACTTTTGAAAAGTTGTAAGTGAAATATGTATAGTTTTAGCCAATAAGTTATGAACTTCCTACAACAGGCTTTACTGCTAAATCATGTATGTTTTACTAGTCGTTTTGCATAACTTTGTCTGTGTTTTTTTGGATTGTCAAATTCACACCACATAAAATAGCAGTGTACAGTGTACAGTAGCAATTTTCTGACATTTGGGTTTAATAATATGGCTCTTATAATATGGCTGGTAGTTTCTGAGATTAGTATGTTTAAATATACAAGTCTTTAATCATAATATCAACAATCCATTAGTAGTTCCTACAGGAAACGGGACCCTCCTAAATTGAGGAAGGTTTGAGGCCCCCAAGCCAGCCAAATGCAGATTGGTGGACTTCACATACCATTTTGAGAACATTTTTGAGAATTCTTAGGTATGCAGTGATACTCAATTATTCAAAACACACAAAACTTATAAAGGTTAGAGGTGCCTGCAGGTGTTCTGCCCCTGAAAATACTACACTAAGTTTCCATTGCTCAATGAATTCTACACTGTTATCATAAAATTGTTGTAACTAATATAACTATTGATGCGAGAATTGGACCAAAGCTTTGACTGAAAGGGAAGTTAGGGATGGCTCTAAAAGTAAAAAGGGTAGACAAAGAAAGCAGTGGGTTGATGATATCAAGCAGACAGCAGGCATACTATGGTCAAGGAAAGCTCGGAACTGGCACACATGGAAACACCTGATGGAGGCCTATGCGTCAGGAGACGCGCTGATTACTATTAACTAAAGTGCAATATATTGGTGTTAATAATTTAAATTTACATAATGTACATACTGTATATCAGCAATAAAGGCTTTATTTATTTATTTATTAATATAACTATTAGCAAAGCCCATCAAGCCAACATCGGAGCAGGGTGGTGGGTCCCTAAAACCATCCTCTTATGAGAGGAAGTCTGTGTGCAACAGTGGTGCCTTAATGGATTAGAGTGATGATGATAACAGCCAAGACTGCAATGTAATTACCATAATCGGAATAGATTAATAGCAATGAAACATACACCAAATCATAAAAAATTTATAAAAATTACAACAAGACTAATCCATTTTCATGAAAGATACATTCATGTTTTTTTTATTATCAATAGGCCAGCACCTGACGATGATCTTGCCTGTGAGAAACCAAATATTTGATGCTTAACTATCTCATATTTGGTATTCCTTCTAACTCTTTGAATTTCTATTGGATACCTACATAGCCTATTCCATATTTAGAAATTGGTGGGCGAAGGAATCTATGCATGGAAACTCTTTGTCATAGAGAAACTGAAGATCTAGCTTCTTTCTATTTGTGAAGCCATATAAATTTAGATTCCTTTAAAAATCATATTGTAATAATAATAATGTTCTTACCCAGTCTCGGATAATTTAAAAGGGGTTATTACAAGCCAACCTTGGTTCTTCTTAGGATCTGATATGAGTGAACCAGTACGGGGCATAATGACATCATTTTCAATCAGAGCCCTAGGGCCAATCAGAATTTCTCTTTCGTGTAAGAACTCGCCTTTAACTTTGACTGGTCTATACTCCATACTTTCTAGTGCTTCGAAGCTGGAAAAATTTGAATGTATATTTATTTATATTCACAGAAATAAATAAATAAACTAATTAATAAATAGGTTCTTCTCATTCCAAATTTTTAAAGCTGGATATGCTTGCAAATGCCGTGTGGTGACAGCAGATTAGAATTCAGTTGTCCTTCCACCTCTGGGGCATCCAACATTCTCTGTGCTACTACTACCAGAAAGAAACCATTTACATTATCGAAGTATGTGGAATTAATACAATTTTAATCTTACTCATCTGGAATTTCTACAGGTGCAGAGTTAGATTTCGCTTGAAGGATTTCGAGTAATTCGAGCTTCCACTGCAATCGGTACACTTGCCAGCAGCCCAAACCAAATGACGTCACAGGGATCATCTTAAAAATATATAAATAAAAAGTTTAATTTCGAATTAATGTATTCGACAATTTAACATTGAATACATTACTTGTTTATTAAATCAAACAGCCAAATAAAAAACGTAAATAAAATCATACCATTAGAACCCATTTTATAACTTCACCCGGCTCCTTATCCTTTGTTTTTGGTACTTTTATTGAACCGCTAAACGTTTTATTAGTTCGCACAACGCTAAGGATTACATTTTTGGATGTCTCACGCGAGGTAAAAATATTTATTACTTTCGACAAATTTCGCAATATTGACATTTTATTTACTTCAATTTATTTTGGGGTTATTACAGTTATGGTCTATGACAAAGTTGCAAATATAAACTTTACTCTGTAACACAGATTACTGTGGAATAGAATCATGTAAAAAAACTAAAAAGTACAAGTAAAAATAATAATAATTTCTTGTACTTTATTGTTATTCTAATCTTTTTTGTACATCATATTTTAACATTGTTAATAATTCATCAGTTCAAAAGTCACGCACTTAAATCATTATATATTATTTTTAACTGTAGATTTTTAAGTTTATGTATGAAACTAACAGAGTTCGTAAAACCAATAACTTAATGTACCGTTAATTAATGTTTTTTTTCAGAATATTGCTTTTGACTTTTACATAATAAACAAAATCATGCACACATGTACATTAAACATACACAGTACACATAATGTATTTCATTTTTAGTTCCGGTGGTCTCCGTTTACTTTTTCATAGCCAATCTATAGTATTATTAAATCTATGTCTGCAATAGTTTTTTCGTTATTGTGACCTCAAAATTAGTGTGCTCGAGGAAAACCAAACATGAACCATATAAACATATAATTATGCTTTCCAAAAAAATTATATCTACATGACGATTTTTTAAATGAAAGAGGAAATTTTAAGGGTTTCGGTTTTAATTATGGAGGGTAGAGGTAAGGAGAGTCATCTGTGTATATGAAAAAGTGTCGTCAAAATGTATTAAATTAGGATGGCGCCGCATTTGCATCAGGGTAACTCTTAAAAGAAGCGCCAAATATAAATATTGTTAGAGTAGGCTTGAAAAATAAACAAGGAAGTATGGAGATACAAGGAAGTAAGGTTATATTTACCACAATATTTTGTACAACGTAAGTTGTTGAAATTCTCAATAATTAACTACTTTAGTCGATAATGACATTAAATTTTTTAACTCGGCATACTTCAATTCATCTACGATTGCTACATTCATACCATACCCTGTGCATCCACCAGCGCCATTGTGGAGGATTTTTGAACTGTTATTTAGCGCATACACTGGACACTTTTTCAACTTTTCTCCCATATAAGATGACTCTCCTTACCTCTACCCTCCATAGTTTTAATGCAAGTTAGTTTAGTGTATCTTATGTCATGGATTTGCTTCGTGGGTCTTATTCTGTGCCCACCTTAGTGCCCCAGCCGCCCGCCAATCACAGACTCAGACTAAATTGACAAGTGACACGTAGTTTCGACGTTGGCTACAGCATTTTAACAGTTGAAAACACATCACACAAAGAAATAGAACAACGTACAGTGGTTTAAAAAAATGGCGGGAAACAGTCCACATGTGAGTTTTAAAATAATAATTTAATCTAATAGGTACTCGATAAGATTGTTTATAACATTGCAGAATATAAATTTTATTTTTAAAATATGCAACAGCTCTATTTTCAATAATATTTACTTTTTTTTACCAATTTATTGATTATTAGGAAAAGAAGGTAACTAGCAATTTTTTGATTATGATAAATCAAAAAGTGCATACAACGTAATAATTAACTATTTTGTTAACCGAGTTTTAAGCTACTGTCATATATTATTCAAAAGATTTTTGCTATTTATTTAAATCTTGTTTTATGTAACATATGCTTTAAAAGAGTGGTAGGTATAATACACCTTACATAAGATTCATAATTTTGGACTACGATAGTTATCACAGTTAATTATTTAATTTCTAATGATAGGACATAATAATATATTATCAATAGATAAAGTAATTAATTCACCAAAAATTATCAAGTTAACGATAGTTTGTATTGTCAAACAGCTGTGCTGATCTAGTAATATAACGCGTGTATGTTGTCGCGGCGTTCGTCTCCCGGTAAGCACCCACCATGAGTCCTTGTCCATTTGGGAATTTATAATATCTGCCTTTTGACTGGGCTGGTGGGAAGCTTCGGCGGTGGCTAGTTAACAACCCTATCGACAAAGACGCCAAGCGATTAAGCGATGACGTGTAAAACCAATTAGGAGTTAAACATATGGCATACCACTTACAGCATAGTCTGCTGCAATTTAGGTGATAAATGCAGCACAGAATCATCGTTCAACTATTACTTCGATAAAACATAACCTATCAAGAAATTCTTAGTCAACCAGCCCGGTGTTTGGTAAATGGCGGAGAGCAAGTTAAGCTGTCTGTCCTGCGCTTGAACTATTTCCGGTCGTGTCGGATCTGCCATACCGTCGAACTACGAGAATGAGGGAATAGATAGGATCTGTGTGATCTGTGTTTGTGCACACATTGTGCACTATAACATCTTCCACGTAGTTTGAAAATCTCTCTGGAGGCCGAAACCGGTTACAACATCAACGCACCAAAAAACTGCAAGAGAAAATAACTATGTCCAAAATTATAACTTCAGCACACCATTCCAGCTTTACTTAACCGGTGTTATTTTATTTTGAAGTGGTCCGAGTGGTGGATAACAACATCGAGTTTAGAACCCCTGTGGAGGAATCAACCAACATACATTATATCTCAGGCAGTCTATATTTTTGCTGGCATCGTAACACTATTACATGGTAAACATTTTATTTTTTAATCGAAATTATTTCATTATTATCTAAAACTACATTTTTCTTTTTTGTAGCAAAAGTACTTTTAACTTCTGTATGCCAAAAATCGATCGGTTGCTTGGATAGAGCATGAGGGAACGAAATACAAAACAAACAGAATCACTTTCGTTTTTATAATATCAGTAGTATATATGGTATAAGATATGATAACATACTAAGCTAAAATTGCTTAAATAAATAATATCTAATTATTTATTTAAGCTAGTTTCGTTTAGTAGGTAGGTATGCTATTTAGCTTACGCATCGGTTAGCCATCGTTGGTCCTGTTTATTAAAATTAACGTGTGCTAATCGATAAGTCCGCCAACCTGATTGAAGCAGCGCTATTGGTCAAAGCTCTAATTCTCTCTCTCCTAGGAGAGTCCTAGGCCTTGGCCCATCGGTAGAGCATTAATAGGGTGACAATGACAATGACGATGACGATAGCTTAAAGTTCATCATCGTCACTCATCCCCAGGTGTATAACTCCCGGGGTAATCACTAACATTTTTTCCCCCAAATATTTTAAAAAATTGAGGCATTTTGCATTGAGTTGTTCTTTAGTAAAATGTTTTTCATTCATTCATATATTATCATAATGTGTGCGCCGCTGTGGACCAGAGTCCTTAGCTCCCAACGAGTAGATTAGTTTCGTTCGGTAGGTCGTTCTATTTTTTTAACAAATTTACTTTCAACATCACAAATCATTCTATGCCAACGTTAGAATACACTGTATGAAAGACGAAAAAGATACTTTTAATTTTTATTTATTGTTTTTATATTCGTTTTTGTATTCAAACTCCCTTGTCTTTGATGTACTAGCAACCACCGAGACGTGATGCCCTAGACCAAAGGGCTAATCCGGAATTAAAAATGTGTTAATTGTATCGTTATTTTTACTTTTTCATTAGATTTTATCGGGCCTGCCAGGAGGGTTTTATATAAACTATTTCTTTAGGCTGAGTTTACTAATTAACTTTGTATTTTACTAAAAATTTATGATCCAAGTCGGTCGAAATAAATGGTTTTTTTATTTTTATTTAATTTGTTAAATACTATATTATTTTGTGTAGCATTCAGGAAAGGTGGTCGTTGGCCCTATTTCTGGCTGGCAACCGTTCTACACGGCTTGTATGCTGATAATTTCTGGCACTTCGTCTTACCAGAATATGACAACTTCTGGCATTCGCAAACGTCTATAATCTTTTTGGGCGGGAGACTACCTCTGCACATCATACTTTTATGTAATACATTTTTATTTTTAATCTAGTTTCTTTTTAAATATATTAATCTAGTGAAATAAATGATTTAGTGATAATTATTATTTTGTTGCGAATGAATGTAAATTAATGAGTAAATAGAAAATATTATTTATAATTGTAGTTTTGGTATATTTATTTAATTTGCTATTCATTTTCATTGGTCATGACTTAACCCTTATTCCTATTTTAGACCCAGCATTCATATATCATGCTGCATATGCAGTCAGCCGGTTGAACTTGCCCAAATACGCTGAACCCTTTGCTGTCGGACTTCTCACCGTGCTGGTCGACATACCGTATGATATAGTAGCCGTTAAGTTCGTGCACTGGACATGGCATGACACAGACCCCAACATATACGATCGCCACTACTGGGTTCCTTGGAACTCTTATTATTTCCACTCCACCTTTGCCGCGAGTTTGTACTTCTTTTTCATCAGCAGCAGAAAATGGCTGTCGCCTAAAACACCCCAATGGCAAGCCGCTTCGTAAGTATTCATCGTTATTATTTAATTTAGGCGCGATTTATGCAAGGCTCTTTTATTTCATAAGAACGATTTCAAGGAACGATTTGAAAGCGTACCTTAAAAATTAATTTTGGGTTGCTAGATGGACCATCCGCGAATTTATGTATTCGGGGCTTGAACTAAAAACTAATTAGGTGAGATTTTGACAATGTATTAAGAACATTCAGAACCCTCATTCAGGCATTGTTGGATGCAGTGCTTAGTATCCAAAACACTGCACGCAATAATGCCAACAGTAAAAACGCTCCGCGCGCATCTCACTCCACACCCGTGGAATGTTGCTAGTTCACAATCACACCCGATTTTCCCGATTTTATGGTAAACGTTTACAACATTAGAGGTAATAATTATTGGATGCAGTGCTTTGTATCCAAAACACTGCCTGCTATAATACCAACAGTAAAAACGCTCCGCGCTAATCTTAATCCACACCTGTGGAATTTTACTAGCTCACAATTATACCCGATATTCTCCATTTTATGGTAAACGTTTTCAACATTAGAGGTAAAAGAAATACTGTTAACTGCTGAATGGAATAAAGTAACTAACCGCATGTTCAAAACACTACTAAAGTTGAATGGTTTTTGATGCTTCAATATTAGTCGTGTACACGATTTTGACCACTTGAACAAACTGAGAATTGGACCAATCGCCCCAAAGATTTATTTACGTAGTGGACAGACTAAAATTTTATAGTCTTTCCCCAACAGTATTATATTAGCAAAGTTCAAATACCACTTTTCGGTTAAGATTGTCCAAATGATTACATTAAGATTAAGATAAATTTACATTTAGATTAAGTAGTTGAATATTCATAAAGATATATACTTGCGAACCCGCGATCCACACCATAAATGCATAGTTTTTAAGGGGATGGCTAATTATGTTGGAAAATGTTTGTTACAATGTATTTTGAAAAAAATGTATCCCATCAGCTCTCGACATTGGCAAAAAATCATCAATCAGTTTCTTTCATCTCGATACAAAAATTGTGATAAGTATACAACTGGCTAAAAGAAATACAATTACATTAACTTATTAATTGTGACATGCCTCCTATGACTTTCCGAAATGATTTCGTGTAATCGTGTATTATAGAGTTTTATAGCGAAGTAATGATTCACGGGACAAACTATTTATAAATGTTTGCAGGAAGTGTGTGGAATGGAAATCTCTAATCATCGCAACAGTTTTGGGCATGCCTGGTGGAGTTCTGCTCTTCATTCCGATTTACCACCCGCTACATGACAACCTGAAGATACATTCCGAAGTCACTTTCTTCCTACTGTTCTCTGTTTTCGCTATATTCATTATCAACGGAATACTCAGTGATAGAGAAAAGTGTAAAGAGCAGTGAGTCCAATTCAATTTAGTCAGTAGCCAGTAGTTTAAGTAATTGAAATATCACTTGCGGAAAAGGAAAACATCGTGAGTTCTACATAATGTTCACAAAGGCGTGTGAAGTCCACCAATCCGCACTGGGTGAGCGTGGTGGACTACGGCCTAAACCATTCTCATTGTGGGAGGAGACCCGTAAAGGGCCGGTAATAGGTAGGTAAGTTATTCAATTGAGTTAATTAAATAACTATTAGCTTTTGCTTCGCTAACTTAGCTTAACTTAAACGGAAGTAGGTGACTATATTTTATGTGTGTATTAGGTACTTTGTTTTTTTAGTATGATTTTCTCTATGTTTCTCATGTTAGTTTTTATTTCATTATTTTAACACAATCTATTTCGCTCGTGCTTTTGGATCCAGCATTCTTTTTTTGACTTTTACAATTACGGTGTAAATTATTGAAAAATAGAAGATAAACTATTTTAATAAAAAAGATCAAGCAGTCCGTCACCCTAACCCGTGAGTGGTCGATATTTCCATGTACACTCTCGGGACTGTAAACGTCCTTTACGACTGAGACGATCAAGTTACACCCGGCCAAATCCCAATTAGGTAACACACTGGACAGCGTCTTCGCTGGCCAATACGAGAGCCTAGCGTCCTGATTTCTGACGTCCTATCCAAGGTCACGGGTGCGTTCGGACTCGACACTCGTGCAATCGTCGACCTAAGCCGAGGTCCGACCTCACTATATTAGGCACCCTTAAGTCGACTTCCCCCATTTCTTCCCGGTGTTGACGAGCTCAACTCCTAGCGAACTTTCGCGCTCACCGCCATCCTTGGTGAAGGTGTCCTGATCCCACCGAATTTATATAGAAGTAAATCGTATAGGTTACCTATTCCTGCAGAGTTGATTTGTATTTAAGTCTGTATAGTTATGATAGTTTTATTGTAATATAGTTAAACTTGACCGTATTGTTAAAATATAAATAATCCTATAGCGAAAAATACATCTGTAATACGCAGTTAACACCTGCTCAAATACTACCTAAATAAATTGGTATGACATAGTAATTTTACAATTTTCATCACGCAATATACGCTTCTCGTCTTGACGCACATACGTACCGTATTGTAAACTTGGTAACCACTAGTAAAAGGTTATGTTTATAAGAATTGTTTTATTGAAGTCTCACTTCTGACTTACATTTTAGAGACTGGGTGAGATTTCATGCATAAATAACAATTATTTTGCATGTGTACCTCATGTTTTCATATTACAGTTTTGGATACATAAATACTGAAAACGAAGCCTCGAGCTGCTTCATCAATTATTGGACATAAGTGAACAAGTAACAACAACCTACAGGCGAAAGAAGTAAAGCTTCTTAAACTTCAGAAAATTTTCTTTCGTTTGTCTCGTCTGATCTGATTCATGTGTTTTTACTTCGATTCGTTTAACAGTCGCTACCGTCCGAATGAGTTTCGCTTTAAATCTAAGACGCTGTATTCATTCCGCAGGCTTACAGCAATCGACTACGTACTGATACTTCAGTTAGCTATCCACTACGTAACATATTGGGTTTTCGTCGTGTTCTTCAACCCTGCCAAGGAGATCTCTGTGGGTCTGCACGAGCCCGTTGGCCCATGCAACGAAGTAGCCTCCCTAATAACGCCGTTCGGACAGGTAAAGCTGGACAATCACAATAGCAGAACGATTGCGTTATAGCTATAAATATATCTCGAATGTATAAACGTGCTTTTTATAAATTGCATGTTTATCTGAATTGTTATACTGAATTATATCTTGTTAATTTTAATTTAAATCCTGGGAATGATGTTATGTTTAATTTAAAGTATACAACTGTTTACCTAGCTTATATTGCTATAAGTAATTTGTGCTTTGTATAAATTTCACACAGTTACTTAAAACTAAAAACAATATTGCATATTTATATTATACTAATCTATATCTATCTATATCCTGCCACGCTTCGCTGTGGCACATTTTTATGGAATGATTGAGAAAAGAGAAACAAAACAAAGAATAAGTACATTACATATAAGTTTATTTTTGCAATGCCAGCTGATCGTTAATAAATTTGTAGTTACGCGGTCGTGGATATGTGACTGATGCAAAAAATAGATAAAAACAATTCTTGATGCGGATTATATATCATGCTAAAATTTCAGCTCGATCCATGCAGTACTTTTTGAGTTTTTGAAGCGTACACAAACCAACATAACATTTTTTATACATATATATTTAGTGCTAAGGTTAGATAGCGGGAAGTGCTGGAATAGCACGAGTCTTTAGTTATTGTATTTGAAACATTTAGGAGTGCATTTAATTGTTATTTAAAATTGTTTTAGTTGCCAAAAGATTACTCAGCAATCACAAACATAGCTACCGTATTTAAAATAGGTAAAAATAACTGTTGTAAAATATACTTTACCCCATTTTTCCCAACAACCTAAATATCTAAGTACTTCAGATGTTTCTTTCTATGAAACAAAAAGGGATTTTTTCTTCTTTATTATGAATATGTTGGTACTGCAATATTCCATCTGCTAAGTACTTTCTTTATAGTAATAATAAGTATACCTACTGGGCCATTCGTGATTGGGTGGGACACAAATCATATCATTTATTTTTAATTTATGAAATAATTGACGGAGTAGATAGCAGCAGACCCTGACACTCAGTAGGAAACCATGTAAGTATCACGTCCTACAAAGTTTCGCCTCTGTCCAACAAGCGTATCGGATATGTGACTCTTTTTAAAAGAACCCCAGAGTGGAAAACTAGTTAATTGTTCAAGTTAATATAACTTGAACAATTAACTAGTTTTCCACATTTTTTTTATAGTGGCGGGTTTGTATGGGCCAAATTTACTTAACAGAAGTTAGTACGAGCGTAGGACAGGTCTTTTGTAGAGTCCACGAATCCACGGTCCTGGGGCGCTCGTGCCCAGCGGCTCCCAGCGACTATATGACTGAAAAATATTTACATTGGGTAGCTGATTTATTGAGGAAGGTTGCATTCTATGTAGCTGTACGCTGAATCCCGTAGCTAACGCAGTCGAAACCGCTGGGCACAGCTAGTGTATATATTCAATAGTGTTACTTTTTTTAGATTTAAAATAGGCAACACATGCAATGTCATTTCCAGGATAACGTGAGAAAAACATTCATTATTGTTTTTTTTTCCATATTTTCTCATGTTTAAACCTTCCCTGGACTAATATTAGACTTGAATTAGCCAAATCGGTCCATTCGTTCTCGAATTTTAGTGAGACTAACGATCCGCATATCATTTTTATCATATAAATTTCTATGACAGTGTTTATGGTCATTACATTTTATTTGCAGACACTAAACAAAAGAAAATATTTTTGTCCCGATAATTACGACGAGGGGTATTTTGATTTCCACTGCGTCGGCGGTACAAAGCCACAGAACGGTGCTACGTGGTACGTGATATGTGGGACACCTTTCGAGTAAGTAATTTTGAGACGTTGCCATAAAGTAAGTTTTAATGTAAAATAAGTAACTTCAAGTTAACGCAAATCGATAATTTAAGGCTTCAAGTCAGTAACAAAATATTTAAGTTTAAGTGTAAAAAAAAATTAAATTTTAACATCTTCATAGTTCATACCAATAATTTACAGGCAACAATGTATACGCACGTCATTGGAGTCGGACGGGGAAGTCTTTGGAGACTGGCGATAGGAGTGAAAACTAAATCTAAATCTATACTATCTAAATCTAATATCTGTACATATAATATAAAACTGTATACTTATAGCTCACGGAAGCTTTGGGTGAAGATAGTTCCACGATTTTAGTTCACCCAAAAAGTGCTCAACGCGGCTAATGAACTTTTCATTTCAAAAATTGTTACAGAAATCGGGCGGAATACATAGCTGTAATCTCCGCTATACTTGTGCTCGCGGCTGGAATTTTCGGCGGTATATATTTCAAGAATACGCAAGCAACTCCACCTGCCGCTAAGAAGCTTAAATATAAATGATGAATACCAGACAACACATGTTTGGATTGTTATATTTTTAATAGTGTTTGATTTTTTAAGACTTGTTTGATGATTAACGCTAAATTAATATACCTGGATATCTATTTTATTTGCCTTTTCCTCAGACTTTGCCTCAGCCTTTGCCAGATCAATAGTTGATGATATCGTGACTTTGTAGATCAAATTAAGAGAATTTTCAAGTATATCTACTTAAATCAAACGCTTTGATTCATTTATGGTCACAGTGGTCAATGAATGATGACACAGTAAATACTAAGAAAAATATTTGGTAAAATCACAAAAGTCAGACATGAAACAGTATTTTAACCAGATTTTTAATTCATATGATAGGTAAATTAAAACTAAAAAACTTTATTTTAGGGACGGAGTTTTTTTCATTCAAATCGAAACTTTTAACACAACTGTAAATCCTCAGTGACGAGGATTGTCGAGCAGTGAAATAACTCAAATAACTAATTAATTTATTAATAACTAACCCGTGGCTTCGTTCGCATTTGTTTCGGTATTTCAAAAATCGTAATAAATAACGTATTTATTTAGATATTTATTAATATCATGTTTTTAAAAAACACCCGTGCAAGTCTACCTTAAAATTCCCTTTTCGTTTCATTTTTTCGTCAAATTATTTATGTACACACAAAACTATTAAAAAATGTTATTTAATAAGATATAGGAAACATCATACAAAATGATTGCATAATATAAGTGGCGCTCTCTAGAGAAGCTTCCTAAAGGAATACTTTTTCCCGTTTTTACAACATTTTTCATTAATTTTTATCGCCTTCCCCGATAAATGGACTAATAAATAAAAGTTTTTGAAGCAGTAGTTCCTGAGAGTAGCGCGTTTAAGCAAATAAACTCTATAATAATTATTATAGTTCGACCTTTTGGTTTAAAGAAAACGCTTTAAGGAATTTGTTGGAAGAAAAATCTTGACATAATCATTTTAAATTTTTTACGAAGCTTAAGAAATAATAATGCAATCAATATTCTTGAGATCTTTATTTCAAAAAAATATAGGAAATTATAGTTATCATAAACAAATCAAACAAAAAAAATTAGTTTTCACATAAGAAAGTACCTTTTAACATAATATATAATTAAAACTATGATCATTATAATAAACGCATATCAATTTGTCTAAAACACAGGTAAGTTCATAGTTGAGTAGATGTATGTAAGTAATGTTTGAAAATACGTTCATTTATTTACATATTTTATTTTAAAGAATTTGTCCCCAAACCTTATTCGCAATCAGTTTATAAAATTGTTTATCTATATATATAAAAGAGGATGTTTGTATATATGTCATCGATAAACTCCGAAACTATTTGACCGATCATTATGAAAATTGGTATGCTTATGTATTTTTTCACGGAGAAGGTTTATATGCTATGCCCATTGATGTAACTCCCCACCAGGCGGCGCTGTCAAGTATCGACTTCCGCCCCGTTCAACCGATTGTCATAAAAATTGGTATGACCATGTATTTTTCCACGGAGAAAACGAACATGCTATGTCCATTGATGTAACTCCCCACCAGGCGGCGCTGTCAAGTATCGACTTCCGCCCCGTTCAACCGATTGTCATAAAAATTGGTATGACCATGTATTTTTCCACGGAGAAAACGAACATGCTATGTCCATTGATGTAACTCCCCACCAGGCGGCGCTGTCAAGTATCGACTTCCGCCCCGTTCAACCGATTGTCATAAAAATTGGTATGACCATGTATTTTTCCTCGGAGAAAACGAACATGCTATGTCCATTGATGTAACTCCCCACCAGGCGGCGCTGTCAAGTATCGACTTCCGCCCCGTTCAACCGATTGTCATAAAAATTGGTATGACCATGTATTTTTCCACGGAGAATGTAAATATGATATATATAGATTCTTGGAAGTGTTAGAAGTAATATAGGATACTTTTTATCCCGTCATTAAGCTCGGTTCCTTTGGGAGAGGGGATGAGTGTTTGACGATTTAACATCATAACTGCGACAAATTAGAACCGATTTAAATAATTATTTTTGTACTATACAGGTATATGTGTTTAATTGTGTGCCCAAACTGTGGTTGGAGATAGACGACAGAACTCCTCAGCGGACAGCAGCAATTTAATGCCACATCAAAAAACAAACGCAGACGAAGTCGCGGACAACAGCTAGTATAATATAATATTTTATTATGCGAAATCAAATAACATTATTTATTGTATCAAAAGGTACTTCGTATCTGACAACGCAATAATCACAGACGTAATAGAAAAAAAATGGAATTATAATAATTAATAATTAATCTATAAAAATTATGAAATATATATTTAACTAAATAATACAACTCATGATAACTTTAGAATTATTAATAAATTCAATTAGAAAAAAACGTCATTTAACCTTAACATTATTAACAAAATTTTGAAATACATGGTCTAGTAATAGTAACATATTTTTGTGTATAATATATACGGCCTTACTAATAAACGTTGTATAGCGAATGAATAAAGTAGTTTCACATTCGAAAAATTATAAAGCGCAATAACGTTTATTAGTAAGGGAGATAGTATGTAAGTCGTAACACGTATAATTTCGAAGGTAAGTACGATGTATGCTATTGTTTGTTAGCGCAAATAAAGTAATTTTTACTTCGACTTTGTCTTTGACTATAGCAGGCTCAAGTTAACAGATTTTTAATGATTTCTTGTAAAATTAAATGTAACACGTTAGCTGCTAATTTGTTTATTAAAACCATAGATAACTTAACCCTGGAATGTCTTCTAGACAATAATCTACATACACATATTTTATATATTTTTTTTTAACTCTGTCATAGTTAAAACTTCTATCTATAATCATCAAATAATTACCCTCCAAATGAAAAACGGAAAATTAAAAATAACTTAACAATGCTGGAAAGGGAAAGCGTGATTAGAGTAGGGATACATAACTTTAAACGCTTATGTAGATAATCAAAAGGCTATGCATTTGACGACTTTGAATTAATGTAAATATTTTTTAATTGGATTCAGAAAATATAACGTCCAAGTGACGTCCATAAGCTAAAGCAGATGCCAAAATGTATTTGAAATAATTTTATTATAACAGTTACGACGTATACACATCTTCCTTCCCAGCGTCGATAGATTGTATGTGCTTATCTCTAAATTTAAAAAAACAAACTAAAATTAATCACTTAATATGATAAAAAAAACATTTTACCATATTCTGGTAGCGGCTGATTCTTGTTCAATATTTGACCCCATCACATACTCCGGAGGCTACAAAAGTGTTATGATGCGTGCTTAAGGCGTGTTGATGCGTGCTTAAGGCGTGTTGATTCACAAACAACTCGACTTGACTAAAATAACAGCAGAATGTGACATCTGTGCTTTATGTTGTGTGACATAAAGCAATCTTTTCAACATTATTGCTTAATATACAAAAAGAAAGGGACGCGTTGGCCACGCGTTCCCTACAAGCTCAAACAACACTTCTTTAGCTTTCAAACAACACTTTATATCCCATAATATAAAGCTCACATTTCAATGTTATAATTTGAGCGATGTGGCGTGGAGAATACAGATACAGATATGGTAAGCGCGGGCACGCTAATATTAAGATGTTTATTAAATCGCGATTAGCTCTGTTTATCTCCAGCCAAAAAAGTACGTAAAGTATCAGAGCCGTGGAATAATTTTGTCGTCTCGTAGAGGGTAGATCCGGGATCAGATGGTAACAACAGATAAGGCTAACTTCAAAGGTATTCATTACCGCCGAATGTACTAGAGACAATAGCTGATAAAATTCAAAGTTGTCCTTGTATTTGATCCACTATTGGCGCGATATCGTTACACCATTTGAATTTAGTCTTAAATACAAGTAAGCGCAGATTTGTTATCAATTCGAGTCTGAAACGATTAAGAGAATCTATATGTCAAGTGGCATGAACAAAATGCCGTTAAGAGTGTATGAACATTACCATATTATTGTTTCTAATAAATAATGGTCTAGTGATATTATTACAGCAAACTATCGTAGGTGATACAAAGTGAGACAACGTTGGAAAATGGGAATAGTAAGAAATAGCTTTAAGGCCGTTCTCAAACTATGCCCAATATCTTTATTAGCGTGCCAAAGCAAGCACAATGTAGACGAGAGCGAGTAAAGAAAAAGAGAAGGAGATAGACACACCTTGGGGTTTTTAAATTAATTATATTCAGTTTCAGATCATTCGAATCGATACCATAAAAATCCGCAAATACTGTACTAAACCTTTAGACACATTGCTATAATATTATTATTATTATTATTTTTGATGAATGTCATGGACACTTGCTATTGATATACATATATATAAGTGAATGTTTAAAATATTGTACACATTTAGTATTGTATATGGTATATATATAAATTGTTAGTGTCCTTAATAAATTGAATAAATAAATACGTATACATTTTCTTTACTCTAAATAATTTGAATTAATTAATGTCACGGGAAATATTTCTAAATAGTTTATTCTATAATATTTTATGTCATAATAATTATTCAGTGTAAAAAAAAAAAAAAAAATTTGTCCTGGTATAATTAATATTAATACGGCACTATAGCTAATGCTGTTATCGGTTTTTTATAAGTAAAGAATCAGTCGTGACCAGAATTCGGGCGCAGAAGAGAGTCCTTAGAAAAGTAGCGACGACAGTCAATCAAAAAATTTTGAAATTTTATAATCCAATTTCGTAGCTCCGCTTGAGTCGTATTACCAATCGATGTTTAAAAAAGTGTTGAAAGACCACGAGAATGACAAACTTATAGGTTTAAAAGCTTTTCGTACATTACAGCATGCCACCCATAGCATTTCGCAGTACTTAAAACATGTATTCAGTAACAGAGCAGGTACATTGAACGCACTATTTATTTATATCTACTTTTATTTATTGCTTAAAAATTGGTCGAATGCAAACCGGAATACCTCAAAAGGTTTGGCATAACTTATCTCGTATTAAAATACGCAGATGATTTTGTATTCCGAAATGCCGCCCTGAAATCTACCCCCGAAGTCATTACCTGGGGGGTAGACGCCGCTCAGAAAGAGCTAGCTTACTAAAGTAGCAAGCACTAAGTCACCTGAGTGCAAAGAGTGAGATTTTCTACCTTCGTTAACATAGGTTGAATATCGCATGTGAGTTAAATACGATTTATATGTTATCGAAAGTACGCCATGTAGTCACAGTACGGTTTTCAAATATTGTCACTAGATGGCGCTCCTTCGATACCACATAAATCGTATTTAACTTTCATCTGATCGAATAAGTAAACGTTGGTAGAAATACTCACAATTGCACTCTGATGAATTTTCAGGGATACGCGTAATACCTCGTTATTTAACGTTTTAAGTACTGTGTAACGCGTTTAATGCATTGCGTGCTGTGATGCGCGATTAGCAATTATGCTGGTACCAGAGGCACCAGCCTTACATTAACACAGGCAATATGAACTTAAAATTCAAGCGGGCAAGTCAAAATTCGACACGTGTATTTGAGGCACGTGCGTGGAGTCGATCTTGGGCGAGGTTTTGTAGTCGCACAGACCCATCTCCTTGAGTTTCCACTCCCACCCCATTAACTGTACTGCGTGCAGCGTCTCTGCCTCCGTATGCTGACGTCGAAGCATACCTTCCTGCAATACCACACATAAGTTATATATCATGTATAGCGTTTACTGACGACTTAAGCGTAACCAACAAAAAAATATACTTTTTTATATATGAGATAGCTTCTTGGCAATTGGTTCATTGTAAACAGTCAGTGTTTCTTAAGGATGCTAATGTGCCAGAGGGAATCGTGCGAAGATCTGTTTGGTGTAGAGTAGATAAAGATCGAAAAAATTAATATTACACTGTACCGATTTTCTCGGTTTTTTGGTTACTAGAAAATTAAGCTTGATGTTGTTCATGGAAAAGGTATGTATATATGTTTGCAGATAGCTTTTTAGACAGTTTTTTTGTTTCGCAATCCAATACCATATAACATATCGGTTGTAAAGTTTTACAGAAAAACACTTTTTAACGTTGAATAAAATATTATCTTAACAAATGTTTTATACCGTTAAAAATCTTCACATAATCGAGAAATGTCCTTATAGTGGCGGTGTTTTTTGTACCTATATTTATTTATAACTAGCTGTTGGCCGCGTACATTAAAGTTTTTTTACAAATCCCGTCTTTAGTTTCCCCGGGACAAAAAGTAGCCCATTTTACTCTCCGTCCTTTCATGTTACTTCATGCCAAAAATCAAGTTGGTTGGTTAGTTAGGGCGTGGACGAGTAAAAACAAACAAACAAACATAGAAACACACTTTAGCATTTATTTTATACTAGCGTACCCAGCCCGCTTCGCCGAGCTATATTTTGCTTTATTTTATTTAAACAATAAACTTACATCATTAAATCTTTAATTTAAGTCTCATAATATATTAAATAATTTATTTCTCTCCGTATTAATTTTCTTCTATTCTCTTCTTGAGCGGGTGAAGATCATTATCTACACCCATGTACACCCAACAATAGAATATCATCATAATAAATAAAAGCTGTATTTGACAGTTTGACAGTTCAAAAATAGGAGTGCTCCGATCGTCACCAAACTTTACAGGATTACTCGCCAGGTCAATCCGGAGATTCCCTAAAAGTGATCATTGAAATCGGTCCAGCCGTTTCGGAGCCTATACGGAACATACCCACACACTTTCTCTTTTATATATATATAGATTCGCAAATGAGCTTTATTATATAAAACGCCAGGCTCACCTTGATCTTCTCCCACTTGTCGTCGACCTCCTGCAGCCACGAATTGATCTGGCGTCCGTTGCAGCGGGAGCGCTGCGCGTTGCGCTTCTCCTCCTGATCCGGCGCCAGGACATTGTACACTTCCTTGTCGCGCAATATCGTGCACACCGAAAAAGGAAGAGCCTGCAAAAATTAATTAATGTATCACATCATTATTATCAACCCATTACCGGCATAATACCAGCACGGGTTATTACACCCTTCTCGGGTTGAGGTTGGTCAACTACGCTGGCCAAGTTAGGATTAGTGGAATTCGCACGTCCTTGAGAACATTATGAAACTCTCTTCCATTACGAACTTAATACAGGGCACGAATCCCCTCTCGGAATGAGATGGGTTGTGGCCGTAATAAAATAAGCTAAACAAGTGTGGATTAGTGGAATTCACATTCCCTTGAGAACATTATGAAACTCTCTTCCATTACGAGCTTAATACAGGGCACGTATCTCCTCTCGGAATGAGAAGGGGTGGGGCCGTAGAAAAATTAGAAGTGTGGATTAGTGGAATTCGCACGTCTTTGAGAACATTATGAAACTCTCTTCCATGACAAGGTTAATATAGGGCGTGGCACCTCTCAGAATGAATGTTCACTAACCAACATTTTACACTTCCTTGTCGCGCAATATCGTGCAGACCAAAAAAGGAAGTGCTCGAACCAATGAATACATGTTTCATTCATCATTATCGAGTCATTACGGTCCCAATACAGAACACGGGTCTCACCTCAGAATGAGACTGGTTTAGGCCGTTATCAACTACGCTGGCCAAGTTGTGGAATTCACAAACCTTTAAGAAAACATTATAGAACTCATATTTGTTACCAACTCAGAATGGGAAGGGTTTTGGCAGTAGTCCACTGGACCAAGTGCACATTGGTGGAATTCACACGCCTTTCATTTATACTAAATGCAAAAATAGCAACTGATTAAACTTAAAGCAAGATGGCCACTACCTCTAGTGGCCATCTTAACAGAAAGGATGAAAGCACCAACATTTTGATAAACATTTATGAATATATTCAACTGATGAATTTCTTTATCACAAGGTTGCTTGGTAGATAACCGCTCCGATTGAATCTCTCATAAAACAGAAGAGTAATTATAATAATGCTGATGTTGGAAATTGACACCTGCTGAGTTTTTTGCCGGCTTCTTCTTAGTAGAAGCTGCCTTCGAACCGGAGGTAGTAGAGTGACGTTTCTAAAGTGCTTTTGAAATAAGTTTTTATTTTATTGCCAATCACGCAAGCGTCATGTTAAGTTTAAGTCAGGCAAGTTTACATTGTACATATATGAGAGAGAAGCTGTACATACCTGATTAGCCACAGCGCGTTCGGCGCGCCCGTGAACTCTCAATATTTCTTGTTCCACGGCTAAAACTAGTTTCTCTTTTTCAACCAAATGTTGTATACGCAACCGCATCCTGTCATTCAAATGAAAACAAAATTTAATCAATGCTCATTATTTAAACCATAGTTACATAGGAATTAACGTAATTTTGATTAATGGACGGCCAAATACACCACGAATTTGACAATTTCATTATTTTATAGCGTTAACATGTTTTACTGGAAAGCTGGTCCTATTGATCCTATTAATTTGGCAGCTGTAAAATTGCGTTCCTGCTTCATATAAAGCAGTAAGAGTGCAGTATGGATTTGATAAAATATTGTTTTCTTATTAATTTAGCATTGAATTATAAATAAATTGTAGGTTCTAAACAATCGTCTCATACATTTTTAAAAATAAAATAAACAAGAATCTTATTAAAATAGAAGATTTTATTTATGTATGTATGTTTTTTACTAAGTTATAACGAGAATAATATATTAAAATTATATGAAAAGTACGAAAAAATAGTGCAAATTAATAGATTACATACCTCTCTTTTTCATGTGCCAAAAAATCATTAACCATTTGCGATGGCATCGTGTGCGGTATATCAACTTGCGGTTCAGGATTCACGGTGTTTTGCAAGGTGTACGTACACCTGTTCATTAGATATTTGTTGAAGTCCTTCGGTGGTTTTGGCTTTACAGGAAACAAACCTTTCTGACGCCGCTCGATCTGGATACATAAATTTATTTTTACATTTCGTAATATATAATTACGAAGTTGTAGTTTCAAATCATCGCAAACATTACAACACAAGTACCTCACGACATCACGCGCGTTATAATAAGAAAAAGAAACTCGTGCGGTTCCCCGTCTAAAAACAGGGTCTCTATTCTGGACTCTATACCAAAGGAAAAATAACATTTGATAATATCCGAAATAGGGGGCCTTCAATAGTTACGTGAGGCCTTAAAAGGGTAAGGTGTCGAGCCGAACCTTATCCAATCTCACGTCGGGGTGAGAGGGGTTCTCGGAAGACGTTCATGCTATTATTTTCTGCAAGAAACAATGAAACATTTCGACAAAAACGGGTTAAATTAAGTGAGAAATCTTCTCTTCTTTAACTTAAGAGCTAACTAAAATCTGGTTGGTGTAGCCCTCTCCGACCATCTCTATCAATACAACGTGTAAATGAAAATCATAGTAATACTTCGCATTCTTTAGAGGTACAAAATTAAAATCATGTGACTCATGACAGTTTATTAGGTACGCGACGCGTAGCGTAGGTACTACGCGTGTGTCGGTCTTTTGTCTTAGAAAGTTTCAAATGAATAAAATGTTTGAATTCATTTCTATGGAAAAATGAATATTGTTTGTTTTAATTTAGATTTTTACAGAGTGATCATGAAATATAATTATGCAACCTTCAATATTATTTCGTAATTCTGTCAGATGTAGTATTTGGCCCTCTTATTCACCTCTTTAAAAGTCCTCACCTTAACCTCTCATTAAACCTATACAAATAAGAAGAGGAAAAACGATTGGTCACCTACTAACATGATGAATTTATCAAGAATATAATTGAGGGAAAAGTAGAGGGGAATTCTGTTAGACAAATAAAGAAGTCTTATGTAGTCTTAGGTTAAAAGAATTAGTTTAATATGTTAGGTTTATAAATTAAATCAATCTGATTATGTTATAAACTCGACGCAATGTTACTCAGATGAACTGATTTAGATTAAAAGTATGCATGTTTGTAAATTGTTGTGAGATTTGGAAAGGGGCGGAAGGTGTCTAACTAAATCTCACGACATCTATGGAGAGGGTGGTCAAAAAATAGTCCAAATCACCTCCGATAAATAATGGACGTATCATGTACATGATGAATTAATTCTACAAAGTACTTCTTAGTTACCTGTTTCCGTATATGTATATACATCTGGTAGGGGTTACAATGTGTGATGTTGTGCGTAGCCGTGGTGCTGTCCGGCGCTTCGTTTTTATGATCCCTCGAGTGGCTTTCTCTGGAGGATTTGAGCTTACGCTTCCGAGGGTGCAACTCCGAAGACGGACCTGCGATTTTGAAATGTATTCTGTACTCTCAACACGTTCACAACTGTTGAAACTAGAAGTACCAGTCACATAACCCCAAAGAATACTACTTATAGTAATTTATTTACTGTGTTTAGTCCTCGTAGCTATACTTTCAAGTTTACAAATATAGTTATCGCCATCACCTCAATACTATTTTTAATTTTTTTATGTATTGCACGCACCGACAGTGCCATTTATGGGCGGGCCTACTTGCAAAAGACATATTTGGATTTGGCTTTATTTCTTTCGCCAGTTCATCTCAATTGAAACAGCTTTTTCCACCTTGGTGGTTGTGTCTTTTATAAACAAGTTCATATTAAAAGTAATTTTCACACAACAACACTATTAGATTAGCAACTGCATCGCTGAATGTTTAAGCCGATTTTTATATACTGACTATATTAAAAATAAGTCAATTTATAATAATTAATATTATAATACTTTCTCAAAATATTATACCTTCTATTTTTCGGTACCCTCGCAGTAGTTAGTATGTAGTAAGTTAATCGTAGCCAATAATATTACTATAATGGAAAACACATGTTTGAAGACATGTTCATATAGACACATGAAGGTGTTCATACTTAGTTACTATGAATAAAACAATTTTTATCCACTAAATTGATGAATATGATTGCAACCATATCAAATATCAAAATGACTGCACGATGCAGAGATTTTTTCAAAATATATCGCGAAATATTTTTTCGATGAAAAAAGACTCAGATAAAACGTACATAGTCCTACCTCAGATTCAAGAAACAGTTGAAATGAGACAAAATTTTGCTCCTGACTGTGATATCCCGTTTAAACACTAACTTCGTCTGAGCAACGTCAAAGTACCCTTTATACACCATGAGTCCATCAGCTTTTCGCATTAAGCCTCCATTTTAAGCTACGCCAACCGAATATCGTTAGCATTCGTTAATATACGTTTACTTTGCTTTCCCACCTCAATCTGCTAAAATTATTTTCAAATAATACTACAAAAGCTACGACCTATATAATATAATATTATCATAGCACTGTAGGTTTGTATAATTTTAAATCTGTCATTCCATATAGAAGAAGAACAAAAATTAAAGTTTGAAACTGTATAGAAATTTGGTACACAGAGACTGTACAGAGTTTCTTTGCTCCAAAGCTAAGTTTGTTAACTTGATTTTGTTTGGTTTACTGCTCCTATAACCTTTATTATCAACCGATCACAAAACCTTTATAACGAACCAAACACCAATCAGCCTGACTCTATGTTTATTAACATATAGTAATGAACTATGGAAATTAGTTCTGATTAGATGAATATGTCCATTGCCTGTTTTCCTTTTTTCAGTGTTCTGATAAATTCAAAATAAAATCCACTTCGAAAATAATATTGTTTCGTTTCTGCTTCTGAGCTGGTTCGAAACGATACTATGATATAAGTAAGACACCATCACTTTTCATAACTTATTGTGTTAATATGACGTATTATAAAAGTGTGGTCAGGTTGTTCCGAATATAAAACAATGCCTTATATCGTTCTGAAACAGACCTTGATAAATTGATATACATTAGCAGCAGGAGAAACAAAAATTTGTATTTTTATGCTTAGAATGGTCCAAGGCTTTTATAAGTGGCGTATTGTAACCATAAGTATGCAATATCATTTATATACCATCCATTGAGATCTAAAAAAAATCAAAAACACTGATATCATTGGCGTTCCTTGATAGCGTGGTTCCTTGGCGTTGAACTGTTGGAAAATATATGCACGAAAAACAATAAAGATATTGGTAGGAGAAAACCAATAAAAAAGTTTTCAGTTACGCGGTAACAGAACTCTTTTATCAGCCTACTTTTTCAAAATTACGTCTTATTATAGTTAAGAAAACTTTTACTAATTAAAATGGAGAAAATAGTATTTCTTACGTTAAATACCAAAACAACTACTGTCATGCGGATATACTAAAAACTAAGCAATGTAAGCACGGTTTTAATGACTACTAAATATAAGGATAGCTTTTGGGGTCTATTTCACAAAGTCCTTAAATATTTTTACCCTTTATAGCTGATTCAGGTGAACTAGTTTAGTTTTTATTTTTATTAGGATCTTAATTGTATTCTTAATAACCTCTTATCGATTTGGTAAGTTTTAGTTCATACGACGACTAACAGAAACAGGCATTTTTATTTCTATTAGGACTCAGTGAAACAGGCATCTAATATTATATTAACGTGAATTTTGTGTACACATACAAGTGACTACGTCCAGAACAAAATGAGTAGTCAGAGTGTTCTTGAAGAAGTATGTTTTAATATTATTTTATGTGTAAACAATGTATGAATATAGTTTTTGTTTGTTGTTGTTTTAATACTGAGAACTTTTAGAAATCTGTACAAGATAAAGTCTTTGTTGACGTCTGCACTTGATGCCTACAATAAATCCACTTTTAAGAGAGATAATAATTATATGTATAGATAGGATTGCCAACCATCTGGAATTCATACAAATCGTCTATCCCACTGTATCTTCTCATTTCCCGTTTCACTTTTGCCAAGTAGCTAGTCTCGAACACGAATAAATTGAACATTTTGCTTGCTTTTTCTGTTTGAACTAGAAAGATTGGCAAGCCTGCAGGGACTTTGGACATCGATTACACATGACAGAGAGAAATTACACATAAGATTTGGGATCTTAATTCCAAACAATGTTATATGCAGTCGTTATTATATGAACTGTTGGATATATCACATTTTAAATTGACGATGTGAACTGGATTCCTTTCCCTTAATGGGATTTAAAATTGTATAATAAAGTTTGAACAGTGAAATTACCTGCTTCGTTTCTTCCCCCCGCTCCAGATGAGGTGGAGTGCGCGTGGTCGGCATCTTGACCCTGCAATAAAAAGTTACCGTTACGCACTAATCCACGACGCGAGCTGGATACACCGAGACAAATATGAAACACCTAAGGTCTCTACTGAGATTATGGCAATAGTACTTACAGCGCGCGATGGGCTTTTGATGGAATTCAAAGCCTGATTCGATCCCGAGCGAGCCTCCGACCCCGTTGGAGAGGTCCTTCCCTTATCTTTATCACCGTCATTCGTTCTGTGGGAGCGGAGTACTCTTTGTCCTGCCTATAAGACAAGTATTTAATGTTTCTTTTGGACAATAGCGCTACTTTTTAGCGACCCTCTGGCGCAGTGGTCATAGATTGCCTTCTGCGTCAGTATGCGGTCACGGGGTTCGATTTCCTCTTTTTAATGTAGTCTAATTATAAATAACTATGCTCTAAAGCACAGTACTCGCATAAGTAATAACAGTATTTGGCCTAAAAAGAGTGGCTAACTTCTATACATGTTTTTGTTAGATTATTATGACACAAACGTTATCACCGATCTATTATTTCTAACTAATCAATTTGGCAGGACTTACTCCAAATGAGGGTGATGGAAGGCTCTACGTACATAACAAAGAAGAGAGCTGTTATTAAGTCAGTAAGCTATTTTATTCGAACAAAATGAAGACCTGTTGCAAGATTATTATAAATATTTTTACTGGACTGGTACAAACTTCGTGATAACAGAGGCTAGGAAGGTCACAGAAATAATATCAGCCACATAAACTTGTAAAGTAGGTACCTTCGTGCAATTGGTAACGTATCCAGTATATTTTTACTATATATCGTTCGGCATAAGAAGGTTGAGGAGAAAGGTAAATAATAGATAAATCATAGTAGAGACCAAAGAAAAAAAACGCTTTCGAGTATATAACGAATTCAAAAAAGTGGCCACTCGACGGTGGCGAGTCACTTTTATTGAATAAAAGTAAATCAAAACTCTACGTCTGAAACGCAATTGATTTGTTGTCATAATAAAACGTTCCACACAGACGAATTATCGGTTCTAAACAGATCTTAAAAAAAAAAAATCTCTGCTACGTGAAGACATGAATTGCATTTCGTTTAAAGGTTTGTCTAAAAAAACTACATTGATGAATTGTAACAAGTATTTCTCAGGCTTAATTTATTATAGAGATGTTTTCTTAATTGCCATAATTTCAAAACATATTTTAATTGTTATAAAGTAGAACTTAGAAACCGGTTAAATTTCGCAATTTTGAGAAAAAAAATAATGATCGGCGTCAGGGTATGATTCTATTAAATGAGAGGTTTTCTTGAGATAGCTGACTGAGTTGATTGACAGCTCGTGTTCAATCTCGCACTTAACAGCGTGGCATCTTAAGAGAGACGGGACGCGTCCCGCTAAAATTTGCAGGATCATCTACCAGTGTAACCGACCGAAGCTTCGGTGTTCGGTTCAAAGCAAAATTGGTTGCTAATACAAAACTAGCGTTCCGCGTTAGTGTAAAACATGGCTTCATAGTTCGGAATGACTACGATCTAAAATGTTAAGTAAAGACAGGCCTCTGGCACGCCAGTATTTGGCATAGATTATTAATTCGGCATACTAGGAGGTTGAGTTTCGCCCGGCTATTCAAAGTTTGATTCGTCACCCGTTTTAAAAACGTTTCGTTTTTACAAACGCAACCAACACCAATTGAGAAAATTAACTTAATTATATATTTTTGAATTAAGTGCAACATGGTATAAAGCAGGTGTACTAATAAAGCGTGCTATTACCACTATCCATCAACTTTCGCGTTCATTAGGTTCTCAGATTGGAACCATCTCGTGAGATATTTCTATATTCAATCTAAGAAACTGATAAGCCAGAACAAAGTTCTTTTTTGGTTAATCCGAATTTTAATAAGTGTGGTCCGCAAAGTTATCTATAGATTAAACAACGGCGACTTTCATCGTTATCCACACTATATGCAGTCTAGACTTTAAAAATAACTTAGCTTGTTGTTTTATCGGTAATTGAATCTGCCTTATTTATTGCCCCGAAGCTGGGTACTGGCCTACTTTCATGAGAGAAATATAAATCTAATTATACCCAGCCCATTGCTCCAATGAGGTTGACAGGGCAGCTGTTGAACATAAAAAGTACGATGTTATACAATTATCAAACAAAATCTTAACAATGTGAGTTTCAGCAACAGCAACGTTACCCAAATACTGAATGAGCTGAAAAGTAAATAAAAAAAGTAAGAGAAAAGTGATTTGGCATTCGAGCACGTTGCGCAGAAATATAATTTGCTACACTGCTGCTATCTCAGACTGCATTCTCAGTTATTGCCACCAAAAAATGTTGTGTTTCTTAGTGCAATGGCGACCTTACACGGACTGGTCGCCCGAAGCTATTCCAGTACTTTGTACTACTCAAAACCACGCAAACACATTTTCATATCAAAATATCGCCTCGTTGTGCAATGTTAGAGTGCGCAATAAACCACTACGAAATATTAATGTAAAATATTTACACATCTAAGTTCTGCCCTATTCTCCCAAAACACAAAACATAATGTCAACAAAAGCTGAACAAAAAACAAAAGTACAATCTTAGGCAAAATATAAAAAAACAATTACTTTGAAGTTTGTTTGGCAGGTTTTAGCAGCGCACTTAATAAGCGCCTCTTTACGTCATCAAGATTTAATGACTAAATTTCCAAGAGAAATATTTCTATTAATTAAGACCCTTGTTTGTCTCTTATTCAACTTATATTGCCCCGAGAAATTAACAGCTAATAATTACGAAGCATGACTCACTTTACTACTTTCATGCGCCCTCTTGTCTTCGCAATTGCCATCTGAGCTGTCAGAGGTCTGGCCGGTGTCAGTGCTGGTACACGGTATCACGTAGGGTAAAGTCGATGAGCCTCCACGACCCTTGCCGCTTCCTCTTTGCCCCGTGCCGCCTGTGTAATAACAAAATCCTAAAGTAATGTAACCAGGCCATATCAGACTAAGGGTAGATGTTTCCTCTATAGCTGAGAGGTAAAACGCGCAGTAGTTGACCAAACCGGTTATCTTGCACAACTCTGTCGCCTCCTATTAATCCTGATCGCTCGAAATACAGCTCACCTCATCTGACTATCTCACAGTGTGGATGAATTAACATTTAATACGAAAGCACAATTAGAAACCATATAAAGGTAAAGATTTCACTATATTTTGATGAAATGTTGCTTAAGCATTGCAATAACTCCCAGTTATACTAAATATAATTACCCTCAAGATTCATTTACATACATTTTTTGGGTTGAACTGTCGATAACAATGGATCTAGAGTACCCTCTGGAGGTTGGTATAGAGTTGTGACGAGCCTTTGCGTTTACTGTGTCGAGTTTTGGCGGGGTGATCGTGCGGTATACGCTTGTTTTCTCTCTTTAGCTTGTAGCTCTTACACTAACACCTTACGAGTTGTAGTGGCGTGGCGTTGACGATTTCTTGCCGCTTTAAGCAGACGTTGCACAAGGCGAAGAATCCGTTTCAGACGTTAGGTGATCGAACGCATTGATTGAATCTGTAACCTCGGTAACATTTTCTTGCCTTTGATATTGCCCATCATGAGTGATCTTGATGCGGGTAAGCTCAGGGTGCTCTTAACCAGAAAACGCCTGTTCAATTTTGTTTTTAAGGTACACAAGGGATACATATACCGAAGGGTGTTTTTTTTTATTAACGATAGGTCAGCGCTTGACGACAATCATGCCCATTAGAAAGCAATGATGAGGTCTAGTTGGAGCAGGCTTGCCTAGATAAAGCCTATTCACTCTAGCCTTGAAGGTACTCAAATTATACAAATTATACGTGGCAGGAAACACAGTTGCCGGGAGGGCGTTCCACATCTTAGCGGCACGTATCAGAAACATAATCATAATCTAATGGCTGCCATCGGAAAATTCGGACAACAAGACTACATTTAACAATCGAACATATATTGAGTAGAAAATTGTAATTCAGTATAAAGCATGTGGGTATGGGGTTCAGTGCGTCAGTGTTACAACTAAAAGAATTAACACATTAAAAACAATCGACAACATTCCAAAAATGATAGGTACGGCACATTAATTGTGCTCAGTGGAAATGGCACTTTTACAGTGGTATGCAAATTTTTTTTGTCATGAATCGATCCATTCGTCTCCGAAAAGTGATTTTAGAGAATACAATTAATAACCCAAAGATTTTGATGAGTTTAACATTAAACTTGTAGAAGGGTTAAAGTTTCCAAAAATACCTACTGGAGGCTTTATAACATACTATAAGATTTGAAGTGCTGTCAATTATAATAGTTCGTGACACAACCGCCTTTAAATACATATTTTTCCACCCAACATAATCTAAGCGAAACTGTCATGCTAAGCTTAAAGCTTTTGAGACATAAAATAAAAACAATAAAGCGTAACGAATAAAGTTCATTCAAGTGTAGCTTTCTCTTTTCTATTCAAAGTTCTCTTCAGTTTAATTGAACCATTTAGAATAGACCACATCTATAGCTTATTTAATCGATTAGTATTTGTTCATAAAGCAGTAGAAAAAAAAGGAATTAAAAACACGGATACTTAGTACGCACACATTTAGCATTTTGTATGAATATCCTGCGTTGCTTTAGAACAAAAAAATACTTCAAAGATAAAGTAAAGACAATAATTACAATTAGAATAAAAATGCACATCGACGGACTTTAAAAACATAACACACATCGGCTCAAGTAAAAATTTCAGGAACACACATAGCCATGGCAATATAGTATAAAGGTTAATACCTTGTCTTCCTACATGTTGATGAAGTGGCGAGCGTAAATGAATAAACAAGATACAAATAATTTAGATTATTTCGCTATACTATCAAAAACATACAGAGAAGTACCAATTAAAGATAGTGAGATTTGTAAACATCAGCGAATGTATTGTAAATTCTTATTAACCTCTGGACTAGGATTTCTCTTCATTAAGCGAAAATTAATTTGATGAGAAAATATAAGTTTAAACATGATTCAGTAATTTTATATGTAAAGTCAAGTAAATAAGATCAATGTCGGAATATAACATTAGGTTTTCAACAAATTATTTAGTCTCTGCGTCCTACGTCGTTGGACGATTAGAAATAAAAAAATTAAAAAAAAAAAAAACTGCTGCATCTGATACAGACTTTACATCCTAAACGGATTATATTGATGAATTTGCACATAGTGCCCGAAGACACTTTTTAAACGTGATGTTTTCTTTTAATAGTAAAAAAAAAAAATGTTGATGTTATATATAACGGTAATAATACTCGTCGATTAGTTTAGGATTTTATATTAATTAGTACTTGTTAAGCAAGTTCATAAAAAAAAATTAACTTTGTTAACCATTGTATTTGTCATTTCTGCACCAAGTCTATGGACGCAGCGGTAACGAAGGAGGTATAGTCAATAAGATACTCTATAGAATTAAACATGCCCATTCAGGGCGCGTCCAATTGCATTGAATGAAAAAATATATACCTTCTCCCTCTTGGTCGTTTCTACTGCCAGAGCCGCTTGCTCCACCGGGTATCACGATTTTTAGCGGCGGGACTTTCGGCGCAGTAGACTCGGCCTTTTGGTCTTCATCATCATTGTTATCTTTCCCCTGATGAGGTCTTGGGCTTGCGACGGGACTTTTCCTATCTTGCTTACCTGCTTGTGAACTTGAAGCACCTTTCGCTGTTCCAGATTTACCCTGTAATTACCATATTAAATTGACAACTTGTATTTACAGCGCATTTTTATTACGACAATATACGGGAAACTTGCATATTACAATAGGAATAATAAATTCCTGGGTTCGATTCCCTAGGTGGGATAAAAATTGTACCAAGTATGTCTGCGAAAAAAATCTTTTAATACCGGCGTAAAGTTACGGTATTGGCGTGTTGCACCCCTGTCTCTGTCATTATTGCTAATATACAATTGTTAAAGCACCACATTGTGGGTAGGTTTAAAATCTACAACTATCTCCATGAGATAGTTTCTTACAACTTCATATCAAAGTCTGTGCAAAGAAGATATCGCAGACAGTAAGTCAGCTAAATGTGCAACCATTTTGTGTAAATAGTAGAACTATTTATTTTTACTGTGAATTCAGTTGGTGTCTATGATGCATGTCTGTGAAAAAAAACTTACGACAGAAGATTTAAATAACATAATTACCTGATGACTCTGTGCACCAGATTTTCCACCCGCCCCACCTCCCTTTCCTTGGGTTTGTACTCCTTTCCCTGAGGCTGAGCCAGATGCTTTGCCCTGATTCCCTCCTCCCTTTAGAGGCGCTGCGCCCGTTTTGCTGGCCGGTCCCGGAGGTTTGCTACCAGTTAGGATTCTGTTAAAGCATTTTCAAACCATCCTACATTACATAGATATAGCAACTGACACTAGCCTTTCAATTTCCTTTTAAACTCAAAACTAATCAGGTAAATATTAAAGGAATACACAAAAAAAGTAAGCATTTGAACACGAAATTACAATTTTCGATGGAAGATGCATGGAGAACATAATATAGTCTTGATATCAAAAACCAGCCTTAGTTGAGGCATACTAGTATGAAGATCTTTTAAAGAATTATATTCACCGTCCAGTCCCACTCCTTGCTACAGGCGCTGGCTTGGCCATTAGTTCCCTATCTTCGTTTTCTTTCCTTTTCTTTCGCTTTGTACATTCATCTTCTGCTGGCTCAGCTTCATGACTATCTTCTACATAAGGCCGCTTATTACTACTAACTGGAACCAAATCATCTTGGGTTGATGACACTACTCCGCTACTTAACTGAACTCCATCTGTAATAAATTTATATAGATTAAAAGAGGAACTTATCTATGGATTTTTGATCTGGTGCAATCTTGAGTCCATTAAACAAATCAAGCATGAAAATGAACAACAAAGTTTCACTTCTTACACATGTACACATTTGATGATGATACATTAAACATTATTCTGTTTAACTCGGAACACATGGAAGGCATCCATCTTCTTACACTGCAACACACTGAGTAAGAAAATGCCATGTCCTACTTAACGATTTTTTAGTGAATATATATTGATTCTTCTGCATCCAAATGGTGAATAATGTTTATTCATAAGTAATGATGGATTAATACTGGTGGAATGAACTCCCTATCCCCCAAAAACATATTACTAAACTATATGTAACACAACACATGTAGCTTATGGCTCCACAGAAGATCAGTTTTCCAGCTGTAGTTCCAAAGGCATAGTAATTTCCAAGATGAGATCATTTCTTTACTATTTTTCATGCATTTCTTTGGTTTAAGTGCTTTAATATTTATTAATTTATAAAGTAAATAAAAATAAAAACAAAAATAGTAAGGGAACTGAAAGAATTTTAATTAATTGTTAGCATGTTTTATTATATTATTAGTTGAATAAAATATCTAGCTGAATGAATTTCACTTTTATTTATTATTTATACATTTTTTACCATCTCTGTTTTCAACATTGCGTTTTTCTTGTGGAGCGGCTTCCTTGCCCTCAAAATGATCGCCCTGCGCTAGGCTCTCCATATTGCTTCGTTTGTTAGAATCACTGTTTGTATTGGCATTGCAACCTTTCTTGGCACTGTCATCCCTTGTGCGACCAGTTTGAGCAGCTCTCGCGTTATCTGTTTTGTAAAACTACTGTTGTTCATAAGATTACAAAAGAAAAAGACTGCAGACAAAGGGTCAAAGAGAAGAAAATAAAAGTAATATTATAAAAAAAAAATGCAAAATAAGGCAAAAAAAAGTATAATTTTGTATAAGAATAATTAATTAATGCTCTACTTTTGTTTAAAAGTGCATGTAAATGTTTAAAACAAATAATTGACCATGCTAATGGTTGTCTCAAGTGGTCTTTTTACTTCAGTGATTTCCATTCAGCGTTAACTTCAGAAATAATGATCAGATTCCAGAATTCTCATACATTTGTAAATCTATCCAAAGTTACTATTATTAGACCTGACTTATCCTTGTGTCCATTTCAAAAGTGATTACTTTTGTATAATGGGGCCAACTCTTGCCATCCTTTCTATACAAGTATTGCCATCCTATTCACCATGTTTTTTGTTGAAAATGATATCTGTATTTTTAGACCTGTCAATTTAGTTTAAAAGAATTAGCACAAATAACAGTCTTATATTCTTCTTACAACACTAAAATCAGACAACCATCAAATTTAATGGTAAAAGATTAACCATTTCACAGCCTTAAAATAAATTTGGACGACAACTGTTGTAGTTTTTGATTATATCAATATGAAATTCATCATTGGAATAACACAAATGCTATCAAACACAACAGTTTCTTCAGATTGGGTCTCAACCTTGTAATAATAAATGCAATCTTGGTGTCACTGGATTACAATTTGTACTGGTGAATGATGTTGCACTTATAATAAGCAGAGTATATAGGTTTAAAGTACCATTAAAAATACAATTCTTACATTTAAAAAGGCCATGGTAAAACTACTGTTCAAACACCACATGCCTCACCAAACAAATTATGTTATCAATAAATTGCTACCGCAAAGTATTATTTACTTGCTATGGTCCTACTTAGTACACATGATATATAATATTTGCACAATCTGAATTTAAATATATTTGATGAACTAACATGCAGAACACTAAAGGTTAGGTTCACATGATGAGATCCATTTGTTAAAATATGTATCACTAAATTATAAAAAATTTTGCAACACACTTTTCTTACAATAATTATTGTTGAACAGGATGCACAATTGAATCACCAAACGAAATTAGCACGTATTTCATTCCACTGCAGAGAAATTTAACACAACATGTTGACGGCTGTCGCATAATCGAGTTCCACGAAAACTGCTACGTTTTCTCTCAAAACTAATTACTTTGTCACGTCAGTCGGATCATTAAAATAGCGTTTCACAAAAGGGTCACAGCACAGCATCTAATCGTGATAATATATTACTTATGTACATACGGCGTGCATTATACATTTTACGCAAATACGTAAAAAAAAAAATACCAACACCACTCCCCTTTGTTGTTTGAGAGAGTTCTTCTTTGCATTTCACGTTATCCGACACTTTTGTAAGAACAGTGCCAGTAAACAATAAATTTATCATCACTCTACAAAATTAGCCCAAAAATTCAACATCACGACGTTGACATTACGAAGAAGCCATAGCGAGTTTTAGCAACACGCCCTCACAACGTTCCTTTTTATCGATACAATTTTACGATACATTTGTATTAAGTTAAATTAGAACGCTTTATTTTTATAATTTAAAAAAACAATTATGTAAAAAATAAATTTAAAATGGCCGTTCCAAGCAGCGCGGTGGCATAACTCGAGTCACAAAACACAAACACAACACACGCAATAGTTATTATCCATCTACAATACAACCACTTTACCGACGCGTTGCGGCCATTTCGGGAACTAAAGTGAAAATTGACAACTATCAATCGACTTGAATCTGACGGCTGTGACAGCCTAAGAACAACAACGAATAATTAAGTGACAGCTTAAGACTGATTTAAACCTTTAAATTAGTTAAATTTGAAGAGCCATAATGCATGCTTGTGACTAAAGGGTTATTTAGGCTTAATGCATAACCAACCAGAGTAGTCACAATTGAAAATTTAGTCGTTCACTGATTTTGGTATAGTTCAGTAAGCAAGCCAAAATAAAGTAGTACTCACATAAAGGATTACTTATATAATATATCTTTAACTATATAAATAAATATTAAAATAGTCGTCTGATATTTTTTATCAACCCTCCTCCTTTAGTAGCAAATAATTTTACATAGGATTATTTCGAGCATGTATTATATCCGTGTATGGATACTAGTGGTCGCTTTATATTCGAAACTAGACTGAACAACTTTAAGCTTTATTCAATCATTTTTCATCATCCACAGACTATTATTGTGCCACGCTCTGTACAAGTTTCCTTGCTTATTAGGAGGTTCTAGAGCATAACCCACCATACTGCAACAAAAGCGGTGAGTATAATAGTTAGAGCTGCGGCCCCCCTTTCGGGGGAACAAAATTCCATCCCCGGCAAGCACCTTTAACTTTTTAGATTTACGTGTTTTTAAATACCACTTGCATTAACGTTGGAGAACAACATCGCAAGGAACCTGCATGCCTGAGATTTGTCTATGATGTTCTCAAAGGTGTACCTAGTGTATCTACTGATCCAAACTTGGCCAGCGTGGTGGATTACGGCCAATGCAGCTTAGCTTTAACGATTACTTTCACGTGTAAGTAATAATAACCGAAACTGAATCTTTGAAACAAATTGTGACAAAAAGTGGACAATGACAGAAAATCAAACTAAAGAATAGCTATTACAGTTAGCGAGAGCCATAAGTAACTGGGACGTTTATTTATTATATACACTAAAAATATACATATATACCATATTATACAGTTATAAACTTCTACTTGAACTGAGATGTCTCGTCCCGCTGCAAACGACACAGAGATCGATCGCAGCGACCGAGCACGTGAATGTCGATTTTTAGCGACTTCATATAGGTACTATATTATATAATTCATGGTAACTGGTAGCGGTGACTATAACGGTAAACAGGTATTTTCATTTGTCTACATAATCTGTGAATGTTACAGGGTTCTAAAATGCAGCTAATCTTGTCATATTTTATTATGGCTGAAAATCAATATTTAATAAATTTTTTATAAACGTTATTTTAAATGTTTATCGTAACATTCAAGAAACTAACTAGGTACGTACTACATCTTAAATGGATTTCATTTAAACTTATTTTCGTAGAAATTTTATCTGCAAATACAGTCCTTTAAACTCCAAATATAGGTACTTACTTAATGTTGTAATATTAAGCGCCATTACAAAAGGGATTGGATATTTCAGTATGGAACTGTCCGCCATTTTAAAACAATCCTCCGCCGAACATTCTTCGCCGTCAAAATGAAGTTAGGCCAATAAAGCTTTGTTAGCTCATATCTCGGAAACCCGACGCTTTAGAAGATTGGACGGTAGGTAAGACAAGCTCTACAGGGTTAAATAAAAAATATCAGAAAGTTTTTTTGCCTGCGATTGTTTACATTAAAATTAACAACTGCTCTAACATTTTTTTTAAATCAATTGTTTGTGAAATATTAAACATTCAATATAGATACCTCTACTTGTTACTACTCTGTAATGTAACATGCGCGATCAGCGCGCGAATGGTTTATGTGGGATCTTTATCTGTCTCTGTAGCACCGCGTAATTCCTAACTGCCCGCAGCGTTCTGGCAACATGTACAGTGGAGTATGGTGTCTGTTTCGCTGATTACATGTATTTGGTTTCACAGTGTAATGTCAATTTTCAGAAATAACATTAATATAATTTTTTTTGTATGAATTAAATTATTAATACTACTGAATTTTGGAAAGTCGTATAACAAAAGTTAGGGCCCAGAGCTGGTATTTTTTATTTAAACCTTTTTAATAAAATGTTCAAACCCCATTATCTAGTTATTTACTAAACCTAATTTTGCTAACAGTGCATGCAAGTATTTATTTATTTGCCTATAATCGATATGTTTCTAAAATCTTTTATGCCAATATAAGTCTTAAAAATAGAAAGTTTTATAGAAGCGGAGACAGAAAGCGCCCAGTGTAGCCCAGCAATCGTACAATGGGACATATCAAGCTTTAATTAAAAATAAAAACCTGTAGGGCTAACATGCATCTAATTCTAGGAAATAAGATGATTAAATGGATAGACGTAATTACTGTCTCGTAGGGCGCATCTTAGCCCTACTGGAATGCTGAAATTTAGGAAAATTCTGTCACATTACCTGTATCCTAGATCTGCATTAAGAAAAGATATCTTTATTAGAACGCTTTACTAAATGATCACTGTCAATTAGGGCGATTGTATAAGAATGTCCATAGATTGTTTATTTATTTCGATACACACATTATAGATTTATTTAAATCGGTTATAATTTGTCGGAGTTATGGTGTAAAATCGTCAAACACTCATCCCCTCTCCCAAAGGACCGAGCTTAAAGTCGGGATAAAAAGTATCCTATTACTTCTAACACTTCCAAGAATATGTGTACAAAGTTTCATGAGAATCGGTCAAGTAGTTTTTGCGTGAAAGCGCACAGACAAACTTACATTGACATTTATAATATTAAGTAAGTATAAGTAGGTAAGTTAGTCGGGATAGGTAAATTATGTATTGTTTTTTGTTATTAAAGGCTTAAAGTGACTGGTGACTTGAATACAAGAATGATGAAATTTCTTTGAGTCAACTTTATAGTTCCAACAAAAAAAATCGTTCACAATTTAAACTAATTCTATTTAATAAAAAACGATCTATTTTAAAACTTATAAGTACTAACACATTCGTTTAACTAATAAGATCGAAATTGCTATTGAAATTAGCTGTTCAACAAATTAAACCCAAAAAAATATTTGTTTAATTTATTAAACTGCAGGTTTTTATGAAGGTTTTATGGCCAATGAATACAAATTTCTTACACAATCGCCCCTCTGAATTCCGTAGTCAACCATGAATCCTTATAGTTTCGCCCTGTGCGTCTGTCTGTCTCTCCGTCCGTGGTTTAGGTCAGACTTTTAGTACTAAAAAGCTGTAATTTGCCGCGGGTTCGGTGTCTATCAGTGTTGTGGGATGGGTCATTCAAAAATTGTGGGTGGATGAAAATAATTTTAAATTTAGAGATATGTTTGCGAAATATTGACATAACTTTATAATATATTTATTTATTTTTAAGAGTCAAGTGCCCCAGCCAGCTTGTTATGTAGTTGGATATAGTAGATTAGGAAGTTAAAAGGATGACAATAACTAGTAAGGCTTTCAAGATAACATGATAAAAAGTAATAAATAGTCTTATGAAATGTATAATCAAACTTATGAAATATACTTGCGAGTCGTAACAATTTCATTGAATTGTACTTAGATGAAGTTGCTAGTTCTGTTAATCAACTAGTGAAAAGTAGTTCATGAGCCATGGAAAAACAAGCACATAACATTCTTAACAATAAATAATAATTAAGTTTTTAAAGTATACTGTGGCCCAAATTACTTTGGTTAAAGTGGGAATATTATGTTCAAAGTATCAAACAAAAAGCCACACCTTCTAGGTCCTTCTATTGTGATGGACAACCCTACCCTGTGCCTGGTCAGACATGACCAGTTTTATATAACAGTAGTGTTGAGATTTGATATCTATATGATATCTGTAAGAGATATATTTAGAATTTTCTTACAAGTGACAAATTAAGTATTTATTTATTTAACCTTGAGGAAGTAATGGCAACCATAAATAGCCAAAAACTTACATATTATGTAAAAATTAAATTCAATAAAAATGGGGTCACAAATCTTACCTTTTAAGGATTGCAGGTATTCCAAAATATGTGGTGCTGCATAATCTGAAGGTGTCCGCCCCTTCGTATTCTTAGCAAATGGATCAGCACCATGTTCAATGAGAAATTTCACCATATTAAGATTGCCAGAGGTTGTTGCATCATGTAGAGGTGTGTCATCATCTAAACCTTTTGCATTGACATTAGCACCACCTTCAACGAGAACTGTTACTACTTCTAACCAACCATAACTACATGCTTCATGAAGAGCTGTCCAACCTGTACACAAGCGTAATTGATTTAAATTAATTCTAATAAAAGTAAAAAGGAGCAGAATATAAATAAAAACACAGATTGGTGAATAAAAAAAATTATAGCACAGTAATTCAGGCAGCATACATTAAAAAATGTGCAAAGTAAAAAACAACTGCTTTGAAGAGAATATGTCAAACTTGTTTTAACCATTGTGGAAAGAAGCCATCAAGGTATAAAATTTCTAATGAGTATTCAAAACAGCTAAATAGGATGTGTCAATAACATTAGTGTTGGTTTGGTGGAAGACAGGAGCTCAATAGACTATGTAAAAAAGTCTGATGGAGTTGCCGGACACAAAGGGCCCAAAACTGTAGTTCTACCAAATACCTCTTAGAATGATCCTCATGTCCAGCAGTGGATGTAAATTAAATTATATGAGGACTACATTAAAAGATTTAGAGGAAGTTATGACAAACTTCTAATGACCAAATCATTACTGGGTAATTAAAATAGTGGTAAGACAAGCCTAAAATCTTGTCCTATATTTATAGATACATATATCAGTGATCCTGTAGCTCATCATAATAGGCAAACAAAAAGTCTCAACAGTTAGTTACTGCTTGTGCATTATTAAAATTAGATGAATTAATGATTATATAATAAAATACGAAATTTTTTTTATGAAAATGCTATTAACTTTACTTATGTAGTTTATGAGACAAAATGAAAAACATAAAAATGGACTAACATGCCACCAATAACAACATTTTAAAAGTTTAAACTTACCTTATTAACTCAATTTTGTTTGCCACAACTTAAAATGTCTATTTAATAAGTTATATTATAAAATGTCTATTTATGTATATCTATTATAAGCTATAGTTAATTTCTTCTTAACTATCTTGTAGTATATATTGTATTAAATAACTATTTTTTATTCCCATTTATATATTTATAAATAAAAGGTTTATCTAGTCTATAATGGATCCTAGAGCTAGCAGTTAAATTGGTCAGTGAAACTTTGGTTGGCAACAACAGCATTATTGCCCCTTTCACTGACCAACATGGCATTATTGCCAGGATCTTGGGTAATTTGTGTTGCTGAAGTGGAAATGGTTTGGTTTTTAATTTGGTTAAAATATTTTGTTTTGTTTTTCTCTTTTAGAAGAAATGTTAAATTTTATTTTGGTTACCTAATTTGGTTTTTAGAGATTTTGCTTTGTTTTTATTTGTTTCAACACAATTGTTTTTCTCCTATTATTATCATATTTTATACAAAAAAAGAGGAAATGAGGCATCTGGTGTTTTATTTAAGTACAGAATAATATATCTGCTTGGCCTTTATCTTATGAGTATTAACAACCATCAGTACTTCCTACAAAGCTCTGTGACCACCAACCTACATAATAAATATGATAGTGTTGCATGGCAAATAAAAGCAAGTATTCAACCTTTTGCACCAATAGGCAACCAGCCTATGGAACCACTTAACTATTGATGAGTGACTTTACATACTTTTTTGTAAGAATTTACATAAAATAATGTTTACATCAACGTTAACAAAAATACAATTTTTACAAAGGAATCACATCAAAATTTTAAAGAGTTTTCTGTTACAGCTTTGTTTACTAACAATTTATGCAAGGGTGTTTTAGCAATGCCCAATCCACTATGCCCAATCCACTATGTGGTACAGCCGGTATATAATAACACTTTAGAACTATCTTTATATTATTGCCATATGTACCTTACTAGCCGTATCTGGCCAAGGTTCAGTCTGATATACATTTATGTTCCTGCTAGAATTTAGGGATTTAAAGTATATATAAGTACTAACAAAACTCATTTCACTTAAAATACCTTCAAATAAACAATATGTGGTACTAGAATGTTTACGTATTTTTGTGTTAACAAATATTTAAAAATTATTTTGTGTTAGAATATATTGACATATATTTGAAAATTATATCTGTTTTAGTGAAATAAAGTTTTACATTAAGAAATTAACACTTAGTTACAAAGACAGAATATTCAATGATTTCATTGGATTGTAAGTAAACCCAGCCCCACTTTGCTGCTGTTCAATCTGATATTTAAAATTTCTCTTTCCTGAGGTGTTTTGTCAAAGTTTTATCACAATTAACTGTATTATTTTTTGTTTGTAAAGTTGATTTTTAAATAGTATTTATTGAACCTTAGAAAAATATTAAAGAAGAAAAATTCTTTATCAATTTTTAAAATATTTTAAATGCTGAGCAAACTATAAGTTGACAGTTATATTACAATCAGATGAATATCAGAGGAAAGCAAATAATATACAAAGAAACAAACAAATTTATATTGGATATGGGTACAACAAAATATTTGAAAAAATGGAGGACTTTTATCAGGAACAAGGCTGATATAATTTCAAAAAGGTCTGCATTAATTGTATGTCTGTTAGAACCCAGCTCTGATCTTCCGTGTAACCATAAAAAATATATTAAGACAATAACATTAACGGAGAACTGTTTGACCATGTAATAGTATATACATACTTCTACTTTGTTTTAAGTCATGTCCACATATTGTGGTTGATTTCAAGCAATACAATATCAATAAAAGACATAATACCAGCAAAGTCTGGAACATTTGGATCCTGGCCTTGGTAAAGATACTTCTTAACTTGGTTGTGGTCACCCCTAATGGCTGCTACGTGTAGAGGTGTCTCCCCCCGTTCGTTTCGTTGTTGTCTGGTCTGCTTACGTTCCTCTCCTGGTGTCGGAGCGGCTGAACACGAAAAATGGCGGGAAATCATATTTGATCAGAAGTTACATGCACATTCATGTAAATAGTACGATATTTCACCTGGAGGGGCATCTAGCGATGAGATTTGCATCACCAGTGCCAACTGCTGCCGCTCCGACATGGGCGCTATGACTTGGATCCGTGGCGCGCCGTCCGGCCCACGACCCGAGCCGCGCGAACGCGAGGTCGACGGCATGCTTCGAGCATAACCACGCTTCTACACATACAAAAACCCTATTTCACTGATCAACTTTACGCACAAAATACGCCTAAATTAATAACGCGCCAACAGCTAATATCACGACGTGAAACAATTTTTAGTACATTGCACGCACCTTTCGCACCTTTCTCTTAACACCAACCAGAGTTACGTTTTCTTAGTACTTAATTTGAAAATTTCCTGCTGTAATTACAAAGGAAAATAAAGCAACATTAAAATGACACATTTTTAGTTTCCCAATAGAATAATGTTTCATCCGACATCGCGACGTACCATGTACCAGGGATGCCAGAAGTAATAATAATAAATATCTTATACTCGGTCAAGGGAATTATACAAAATTGATTAAAGCAACACAATGTATAATCCAAGGTAAAACTGGAAATCAAAGAACACAAATCTCAGTGCTAACTGGGAAAGCCATAAACAAATTCAGTATTTATTTAATTTCGCATAATACTTCCAAAACATAACCGTATGTTAGTAGTAAAAAAGCACAAATCACACACACACAATGTCACAAATTATTGAATTAATATCAACAACACAACAGTAGAAACTTGATTTTCCAATATTTCTAGATCTAGAGGGTAAATACTAAATAGTGTATTCAGGAAAATGATTGTAATGTCATGTCCACACGCTCGCCGAATGCAGACCAGCTGTGGCAAGTGCGACTTGCGAGCATGAAGAGGGACCGCTCGCCTCGACTGCACTGGCTTCACCTCGTCACCGCTCGCCCAAGAGGGTGGTTTTTGTAAAAGATCAAAGCCCGCTCGTTTCGTATTTTTGTGTTCAAAAAACTCCTATGTAAAATACTCAGTTTTGTCTATATTTATCTCAATACTATTATTTATTTGTTATTATTAATAGAAAACAGGAAAAGTGTAGTTAAAAGTTTCGTTATAGCTCCCTATAACGAAACTTTGACGTTTATTTCTATCTTACTGAAAATGTTACCGAATCGAGTAAATAAGCCAATCATTAAGTCAAGATTAACATATCCTTTTTTGTTCTACATACATTTTTAATAGTTTAAGTTCTAATTCTTTAATCTCATTTATTAGCCTTTAATCCACGTGCATCATGTTTGACGGTTTGTCGACCACTGCATAAGTTGCTTAAGCATAAGGTGCATTTAGACCAAACAAACAAAGCTGGCTCTTTGTTTGTTTGGTCTAAATGCAGAGAAGACTATTATTTCTTTATCTTTTAGTGTTTTCGAAAGTTTGTCCCCAGCGTTTACACCAAAATAACTACGATCAATAATAAGAACCAAGAACTAGAATTCTTAGGCAAATGTTTAGTTCACCCGAACAAATCCTCATTGCTAGAACATACTCGTAACAACGCTTTGAAGAGATCGCTCCGGGGAGCGAGAGCGAAGACTATGTAAGAACGCTGTAGGTAGGTAACTGTTTGCACGCTCTAATGCACTTACATCAATCATTCTTAGAATATTCTTACGAACGCAGATAGGACAACGACAGAATGCTTCACATCTATTACACTTAAAAAAATTAATATAGTGGAAATAAAACGAGCATTTACTGGTTAAATGTATATCGGCCTTAATATGTCATAATAAAGGATGTTGTTTTTTAATTTGCCCTCTTTAGGACAGGCAGAGATCATTGATCATACATGCTTTTCAATCGTATAATTTATGCTTGAGTATTCATAATAAAGGATATAAAAATGTGTTCGATTCTCCACACGCTTGGCTATAGGGGAATCTGTTGGTTATTGGAGAGAATAAAACTTGTTGATGTCCTACTATTTCTTCCACCTACAATAGGCAACCGAGCACTAATGAAAAACAAAAAATTAAGCCTGTTTTTGGGTACGATAAAAGCATTAAAAAAAATTGTTATATTCACTGACGTAATAAGAAATGGATGGAGCACTCCGAACTAAGAGGGTATGAAAGCGAAAAAATGGTATGAAGTGTTCGCGCCAGCCAGCAGTTTGTTCGACTAACAGATTACTCGTACAACAAAATGGCATACTGCATTGTTAAAACATGTAAAAATTACTCAACATGTGCATGACAAGATGATGGTTTTTTTTTCATTATTTATATAAAAAAAGTCGCGTTTTTATTTTGTTCTATTATTTTGTTCTTCAATTTGTATGGCATGGTCAATATAATTTAGTTCAGCTTGCCTGGGGAACCTATACGCTTGTTATGGAAAAACATTGTAGCCGAGCTACTATTGACAGGTAAAATATTTTAATCCGAAAGAACGCTACCATATTTGCTAAATAACGTTTGAGTTTGCGTTTATAATTTGTTAGTAAATTGATCGATGGTATAAAATATGTCTCATTAGAACATAAAATAACATTTGTAATAATATAATGTTGGTAACATGACAAATAAAAGAGGGTTGCTCTGGAGTTTCTTCAACTTGCAATAAATTTAATTTTCTTTAACTTTGTATAGCATTAAAACGCATAATTTCGAAGTGTAATAAAAACATTATAAAAACATCAAAGAAGTACCTAGGTAAGAGAATCAGATCATCTTACCTGTAATTTTTTATGTTTATAATATTTTAAAATAAAACGCGGTCTCACTAAAACTCAATAACGGCTGTACCGCTTGCTAATTCAGTTCTTTAATATTCGTTAAAGTTGAAGGTTTAAAATGTGAGAAATTATTCAATAAAAAAAAACAAATAACTATCAACCTCTTAAATTCGAACGAAGTTTGCTGGGTCAGCCAGTATTTTATAATAATTATATATGAATATCTGATGCCTGCAGGATTATTAATATAAAATTTCTTCTTTGGTAATCTACTAAATTGGCGGGTCCTATATCCAGCTATTAACATGTTTAATCAAAGCCTAAATCTGTTGCTTTCCTTTCCTCATTCTTTCCCGTAGAAGAGGAAAGTACTATTCTTAGGCCTACCAATTTATATTCGAAAAAACAATCCCGCCAAAAACATTCCGTAAAAAACTAGCAAAGTCTCGATGGAGCTGCTTGTTTATCTCTAAAAAGTAATGAAAATGTGATTATAGCTTACTGGATGACGAAAATTTCTGCGTTCTGGTCTTATCCAGAGGTTCTCAAATAGGAGCCCGAAAATTGGCTCGACTTGGCAGGGGCATTGCCGTGCCTTCCAATTTACGCCCCCAGTATGAACACTTTATCTAGAGTCTATAATAATATAATATAATAAAGTTTTTTTATTAGAGGCATATAAACCCATATATTATCAGCTTTTATATACAAAGAAATCTACAATGAAATGTATACATTTGAATTTACATTTAACTGAATTAGTTAATAAACTTATTTCAGATGTCATAGGTTCTTAGTTTTTTTTCTGTTCCAGTCTCGATGAACAGACAGCCAATAGTCTAAAAGAGGACTCGGCAAACTTTCACAGACTACCCTCTATTGTTAGAGTTCCTAATCATTTCCCAAAAGGCGAGCACGAGCTCTAACAATACAATAAAAGTCAGGCACTCCCGATTCGCAAACATTGTCGAAGTTGTATATGCTCCTTGTATTATGTATACGTATTATCAGAAAATTATAGTCCCTTTATTCAATGTACTCTGTGATTATAGTGTTGTTTGTGTCCTCCTTGGCTGGTAACATTGAACTGTCATTGAATATTGATTGTTTTCTATGTAGAAGTCAAATACATCAAAAATTTAATTTTCCTCACACTGATATATTCATGTAATTTATTAATATAAAGCGTAAAAAATGTGGCGCCCTACTTTTACTATCTTGCGTAAAGTTGTTTTTCCTTCGATTAAAGATAATACAACATTGGCTAAATTATTTTACTCGACAAAAAGCCGCCTGCCCCGGTCAACCGCAAAATTAACCCTAATAAGTGCTAGTGTCGGTGTTTTGGTCGGAGCTGGCTATGGAGGATATACACATTATAAAATTAATATGAAGAAGCCCTCTACCTCAGTTGAGTACGAGGAATATGCGTTTTTAAAGGAGGCTCCAAAATACGAAGCTCACTGCAAGGTATAAAATATGAATAAAATTTTGTTTACTTTTATCCAAACTGTGACGTAATACTGTAATATATCTAAAGTTTCATCTAAAGTTCTGTAGTGTTACAAAATCTGCGATTCTGTAATTTTACAATAGCACACAAACATTTATTTATTTAAAATATATAAAGCTGGAGAGTTTGTTTTTTTGTATAAACATGCTAATATCTGCAACCACTTTTATTTAAAAATCTCATACTATATTGGCAAAAAAGATAGGTTAGACCATGTTTGTCTTGTATTTTTCTAAGAATATTCTTTGAAGTCCAGCAATTGTCTATTCCATAATTTTTATGTCTGTCCATCTCTTAAATATGATAAGATGAATTGATTGGAATATAATGATTATTTGAGAAGAAGCATGATGTGGCTATGATGGTTATCCTGGTGGTGGAAATGCTTTATAGCAGTGTATCTTAATGGTCATGTAGGAAATATTAACAGAAATTATAGGAGTGTGCAGAAAGGTTTAGGGTTTCAAAGGTTGAATGAAAGGTGATAATTACCACATGCAGTCTTGAAGCCATTTTATGAAATAGCATTATATAATATTAAAGTGGCAAACAACTATATCTGACATTATTTTCTTTTTAGAAAAAAAGTTTCCTAAATAAAATGCCTTAAATGGAATATGGCACTTATGGAAAGAGTTCTTAATCCAAAGATGATTTGATGATTATTTAAAATATTAAAAGCTGGAGAGTCTGTTTTTTTGTATAAACATGCTAATATCTGCAATCAGTTTAATTAAAAAATCTCATATTATAAGACAAAAAAGATAGGTAAGGTATGAAGAAGATATCTACTTCTTTCAAGACCATGTTTGTCTTGTATTTTTCTAAGAATATTTTTTGAAGTCCAGCAATTGTCCATTCCATAATTTGTATGTGTGTCCATCTCTTAAATATGATAAGATTAATTGATTGAGTAAATAGTGCCATATCATTTCAGATAATTAATGATTCTGATACCAGCAACTTACAGCTAGTACTATTCCAGTACCAAACTTGCCCATTTTGTTGTAAAGTCCGTGCTTATCTTGATGCACGTGGTATCAGCTATGAGATAGTTGAGGTTGACGCAGTTCTACGTCAAGCAATAAGGTGGTCTGAATACAAGAAAGTACCAATCCTGCTAGCCAAAGTAGATGGTGGATATCAGGTATATAATATTTTTCCTAAGCTGGTTGAGGAGATTGCTTATGATTATGCTTATGATATTACGACAAACAAACAAAATTAACATGAAATAGAAATATAAGTAGGTATTAAAAAAGAAATTATAACTACAAACATTTGTATATACATTGTTATGTCATATTTTTAACCCTTGACACTTGCTTATTTTGATTTTAGTTCACTGTAACTACCCAAAATGATAGATCAATTTAAATTTAGTTTCTTTAATATACACAGACAGAAATAGTCCAGGACATTCAGGGCCATATTAATAAATGTGGAATAATATTGCAAAAATGCCACATTTTTTTATGTCTCAAAACTGTCTTAATATGAGTTGAATTCTGATATATTATCACAAATGCAATACTAATATGGCTTTGGTGTTTACAGTGCCTCTTTAGTCTCACTGGCTATTATTTTTGATTTAGACTTATTTATTTCACTACATAATAAGTTTTACGTTGCAGCAACTACTTGACAGCACAGCTATTATATCTGTATTGGAAACATACTTGAGAGATAATTCATATCAGTTGCAAGATTTAATTAAATTCTATCCAATTACCCACTTTGTGAATGACACTGGGAAAGCTACGAGTGATGTGACTAATAAATATTTCATTATGCACAATAGTGTTGTGCCTGATGAGAAACAACGTATAATTGAGGCGTAAGTGTCATTTAATAGAATCTTTTTTCATATCATGCTCTTTCCTAATTTGCCTAAATGATGTCAAAGTTTGCTACATTCATACAATGTCATACCTATCATGGCCTATATAAGATTTCGTATATAGAGGAGAGATCTGAAGAGTCGATTGGTAGATTTTTCATTTCACTACAAATTAGTCCTTGTATGCAATCTTGCCTGGTAGTAAGATGATGATGATGCAGTCTATTATGGTAGAACTGGGACCCTGAATTACTTGGCAATATCCCTTTGTCGGTAGAGAGGAGTGGTAACTAGCTACGGCCGAAACCTTGCATCAGACTAAACCAGAGATTCAACACTTATAAATGCCCAAATTCTCCCTGCGGGAGATTGAATTTGGGGCCTCGACAATTACACAATTAGGTTAATAATTTATATTACAGGTCTGAAAGTAATTCGTATAGAAAATTAATGAATTAATTTTGAAAGGGAAATTAGTAGAAAGGCATTGCCCAATTATAGTTTGATAGTCAGACAAAAAAGTGTGATTCATTCTGATACATTCATTGTTCTATTTTTAGCGAGGAACGTGAATGGCGTCAATGGGCAGATCAGGTTCTTGTGCATACCCTCTCTCCAAATGTTTACAGAACGGCGAGTGAGTCTTTAGAAACATTCAAGTGGTTTGAAGAAGCTGGGGGCTGGAAGCGTACATTCCCTGGTTGGGAATGTGCTGTGATGGTTTATGTAGGTGCTGCGGCCATGTGGGTTATAGCTAAGAGATTGAAGAAGAGGTAAGCTTTATAAAAAAACAAGCAGTGGCCTTGAACTTTATCCACATAGAAATTGAAATAATATAGGAGCTGTGTCGCCAGTTCAGGATTATTCTCTTGGCTTGAAATTGGCAGAAGGCCGATTGGCGCAGTCGGCAGCGACCCTGCTTTCTTTGTCCAAGGACGTGGGTTCGATCCCACGACTAGAAAATGTTTGTGTGATGAACATTAATTTTTTTCAGTGTCTGGGTGTTCATATGTATATTATAAGTATTAAAGTATATTATTCATTAAAATACTCTTCAGTCATCTTAGTATCCATTAAACATTGCATTGTCGTAGTGCATTTATTTATTTATTCATCATCATCATCAAATCAACCGATATACGTCGCTGGATATAGGTCTTTTGTATTGCGTTCCAAACTCCACGGTTCTGAGCCGCTTGTATCCAGCCGCTCCCCGCGATATTAGCTTGATGTCGTCTGTCCACCTGGTTTGGTTTGACCAACACTGCGTTTACCGGTGCGGGGTTGCCACTCGAACACCTTGGAACCCCAACGTCTATCGGTTTACCGAGCTATGTGCCCCGCCCATTGCCACTTCAGCTTCGCGACTCGTTGAACTATGTCGGTAATTTTAGTTCTTCTACGGTTCTCCTCGATTCTGAATAGATCATATATACATAGCTCTTTACATCGCTCTTTACATCGCTTGCTGAGTGACTGAGCCTTCTTATGAGGCCCATTTATTTATTAAACGAATCAAATTATTTTCAGACACAACATAAAAGACGATGTCCGTCAGTCTTTGTACGATGCAGCCAATGACTGGATGAATGTAATCCAAAAGAAAGGAACAATATTTCTCGGCGGCAAGAAACCAAACTTAGCCGATATTTCAGTGTACGGAATTCTGAGTAGCATTGAAGGTTGCCAGGCGTTCCAAGATTTGAGGGATAATACAGATATTGGCAAATGGTTTGATAACATGAAGGCTAGTATGAACAGAAGCCGTGGAAAATTAATGACCGCGTAACATTCATTTATAAAAAATGTATTTCTGATAAAGTTGTCTTTATATCCATGTTATACGTTCCTGCATGTATAGATTTGAGTTGAAAATATTCATATTAATATAAAGGGAAATAATTTAAGTTTTGGTCGTTTGTTTTATAACGCTAATTTTAAACGAGAAATATAGCGTTTTATATTCAAACACAAGTAAAAAGGGCTGTTCAGGAAACCACAAAGATGTTATCAAAGTTTTTAATCATTATTAAGTATTTTTACCGTAGATTATAATGTTTATTGTTTAGACCGTCTATAAAGAAGTATTAAATAATTATTGTTATATGGCTGAATAATAAAAAAAGGCAATTTATTGTTAAGACCATCTTATATTAAGTAACTTTATTGTATGGACGAAACGTCAAAAACACGTGAAATAAAATGTAAGGTACCCTCAACTTTGTACAAGGTATTGGGTATTGTGGAGTAAGATTAGTAAATATTTTTTTAAGGCTCGCGTAATTTAACCCGCGCTGAAGTCAAAATACGTTGCAACATATATTGTTATTATAATTTTGTCTATGTTTGCAATATTGTAGGAACCTAATTGTAATTTTATGCGAATGATATTTATCGTATGGATTAGTTGTTCAGATTATAGCGAATGTTTATTGGTTTTAAAATATGTACTTGCCTACTACGACGTTATGTGTTTATCCTTTGAATAGCAGCAATACATTTATTTGGTAATTTATTAAGATCCCATATACTATAATATTTCCTTCTATATTCTGAATAAAATAATTACATAAAATTGTTATTATTGTTATTATTATCCGTATATGCTAGCTTTTATGTATATTATTCATAAAAAAAATATTCATCAGTCGTCTTAGCACCTATAACAAGCTATGCTTACTTTGTGACTAGATGGCGATGTGTTCATTGTCGTAGTAAATTTATTTGTTTATTAATAAAAATATATCAATCTTTTATTGTAACTTTCATTGTCATAAGCTTAAGAAACTTAACGTTACAGGCTAAACGTTTTTAACATTGAGTTTCTACAAAGAAATTTCATATTTCAGTTTTTAGGAGAATATTTACAAGTTTTGTCTATGGGTGGTAGAGGTTACAACCTTATCTAAAATTAAATAAATACAAAAACAAAAATCTTCTTCATATACAGTCGGGTATCGACTCAGATGTTGTCAATTACAAAGTTTATAAGTATTTTCTTAAAGATATTGTGTGCTTTTTTAATGTGATACGGTAATCTATGAGACATTAAAGCACCTTTAAAGCTTATGTTTTTCATAACGTAATTTGTTCATGGTATATATATATATATATATATATATAAAATAAACGTTATTTGTTGGTCTTTTACTTGTTCCTCTTTAGTTGTTTAATTACAGACAAATGTTTTTGAAATTGATTCCGGCCAAATAGATCCTATACTGACCAACTTTTCTGTCTGCGGCAGATTCTGGAAAAGACTCGAGAATTTAATTTCGACACCCACTACCTGTTCATAGACTTTAAAGCTGCCTATGATAGCGTACATAGAAGCTTCCTAATCCAAGCCATGAAAGATATCAACATACCACCGAAATCGATATCTTCGACAAGAATGACCCGCGAAAAAACAGACTGCAGAATAAAAATCATTCAAAATAACAAGACAAGGTGATGCGCTATCTTTCCTGCTTTTTATATTGTGCTAGACAAATGAAAATGAAAATGAAAAAATATTTATATATTTATTGTGGCAACATGATTACATTTAGTAATTAATACACAAACAAAAAGTATGGACGGTCTCTGCTGCCTAATTTAGGTAACCCTGTGCTATAGGCATCAGCGACCTACCAGGAGGGTAGGTCATCAGCGACCTACCCTCCTTAATATTGATTAAGTGCTAAAATAACAAAATCAGTGCATTCTTAATTAAATAATTTACTTTATGTGTGTGTGTGCGTGTGTGTGTGTGTGTGTGTGTGTGTGTGATTGCGTGAGTGCGAGTATGTGTATGTAAATGTATGCAAGCTTCTAAAATTTAAAAAGAAGGCAGCATATTTTATAAATCTGTTCAGGTTTTAAGATACGCCGAAGACTTGGACATTGTAAGCAGATCTCGGCAAGCCCTGAACAATGCGTACATAGGAGAGTGCTATCCAAGCAGCGGGAATGTGTGTCAACCAAGATAAGACTTAGTACATGCCGGATTTATGCGACCAAAAGACCCCACTCGAAGAAAGTATAAAAATTGGCACGAGCACCTTCGCCACAGTTAGGGATTTCGTATATCTTGGTTCTCTTGTCACGGCGGATGACGAAATATCATCCGAAAGTAACAGGAGAATCACATCGGAAAATAAATGTTACTTCGGACTTTTACCTTATCTTCGATCTAAGATCTTGTCGAGAAGTCTGGAAATACTCGTCTATAAGACCTTGCTCCGGCCAATACTTAGGTACATATGGTGCAGAGTGTTGGGTCTTAAGCAACAAAGACGAAAACAGTCTGCTCATTTTCGAACGAAAGGTCTTGCGACGAGTGTTTGGTGCTATGCAGGATAATGGGTTTTGGCGCATTCTGTATAATCACGAACTATACGAACTTTTTAAAGAACCAAATGTCGTCAAGACTATTAAACTGTTAAGAATGCTATGGGCAGGGCATGTGCAAAGCATGGGAGGCACGAGAGCTCCAAAGAGGTTGATGGAGGGCACTTTGGAGGGGCGTAGAGGCCGAGGACGACCTAGGGGTCGGTGGAGTGATGGAGTTGAGAGGGATATGAGGGTTCTGGGAGTTCTGAGCTCGAAAAAAGCAGCGTCTGACCGCCTCAAATGGAGAAATATGCTTGATCAAGCCAATGCCCACCCAGGGCTGTAGAGCTTTGATGATGATGTATGTTCCTTAAATGACTAGATGTCAGAATAAATTACAAGTATTTGTTTGTGTAAGAAAGTCATGATTAAACAAAATTTTATTATTTTATTTTGAATGAAGACAATTGTAGACAATTTAGCTTAATTTTTACAGCACTTAAGTTTAGCATGCGATTTCTGTATAGGTAAGTGAGAATCCTCGGTTGGCCACGTCAGGTGGCGAGTTAGCAGTAGCTCCTTCGTTGGTGTCCGTAACTACGTAAAGCACGAACGGCTTGGCTCCGGCTGCAATGATACATGGTAGATTTGAGAATCCAGATGTGTAAGATATAAAAAAAGCAATTGAACTATATGTGTAAGCGATTGAACTATATGTGTATCAGTATAAAAATATAAATAAGTAGTCGCTTAACTAATGTCAAATAAAGTCAGCCTGAGTGCAATAACTTTGTGTTTAATTTCCAAATTACTAGTATCCTACCGAATGTGCCAATTGTAATTTGGAAGTGGGAACACAAACTTAACATGACATTTTTTTTTGACTACCTGCTTATATTTTTATACTGATACACTACATATTGTATTCGAAACTCTAAAATAAGTTGATATGTCTCAAAGCATTTATTTAATATGGTTCTGTCTCAAAGTAAGTAGGTAAGCATTTGTCGTGAAAAAAGATAGCACTATTTTTAGTTAGTTTAGTGATTAATTTGCAACATAGTTTGCCCAAATATAATATACTAGAAATATGCTACTAATATGTACCTCTTACAAAAATAGTTCAGAACTAGGTAGGTTTGATAAAATAAATAAAATGAATAAATAAAATAAATAAATGCGATTTTCTTCAAGCGCGAGTTGAACCTAATTATATTCGCACTTTTATGTTATAGATATTTATTTATCGTATAGAAAAAGGATTAATTTATCCATAGGATTATGTTCATAAATGATATATATACAGTTTCTTGTTCAACTACAAAGTCGCCCTAAGAGATAAGCCATAGATGGTAATACGAAATCCTAAGTAGGTAGGAACTTACTTTGCACGGAAACGAAGCCCAATCCGCAAAATCTGTCCGTGTTTACAGGGGTAAGAGTACCGGGTAGCACCGGGTTAGGTATGACCACAAAGTCCGTGGTGCAGGCCGCTCCGTTGACAGCACCCACGGCTGTGCCTAAAACTGTATTGTCAGCTCCATCCACGTCCCCAGTGAGTGTGAAGGAAAAGGGATCATTAGCCGCCTGCAAGTAAATAAGAATTAAATACCGTAACCTTATCATTCCATCTTATGACCTTAAAGGTTTAACATATCATAAGTATACTTAGTTACTTATTACTGTAAAAGGTATAATACCAGTACATACTATATGTAGCACAGCCGGTCCAGTTGCTTAAAGAATAAGTCCAGACGTCTTTGAGGTTATATTTTAACATAAGTTACATAACTACCTTCACGGTAAGTTATACTGGGGGCGGTGCTAGGGGCCGGATAGAGATTGCTGCGTTTTCGTTAAAGTTCAGGAATAGAGTGGCTCCCCATAAAGTGACGCCCACCCTAGTGCAACGGTGATCGTTGTGAATTTAAGTAGGAGGTCCCGGGTCCGATTCCCGGCAGGAGAATTTATTGTTTCTGAATTTTCTCTGGTCTGGCCTGGTGGCTAGTTACCACCCTACCGACAAAGATGTGCCGCTAAGAGGCGAAACGGCTGGACCGATTTCAATGAAACTTTCAGGGAATCTCTGGATTGATCTGGCGAGTAATCCTGTAAAGTTTGGTGACGATCGGAGCACTCCTATTTTTGAACTGTCAAATACAGCTTGTATTACAAATTTAATGATGTAAGTTTATTGTTTAAATAAAATAAAGCAAAATCTAGCCCGGCGAAGCGGGCTGGATACGCTAGTTGTTCATAAAATATTAATCAGTCATCTTAGTACCCATAATACAAGCTACGCTTACTTTGGGGCTACATGGCGATGTAGTATATTTATTGATTATTATTATTATTTATTACATAAAATTCGGTTTAAAAGTTCCGTTATATTTTTTCTATTTTAACCAAGCCTCATTGGAGCAGCGTAGTAAGTCTATAAGTGGCAGCGGATTGCTTCTATTGACCCGTTGGTCTGAGTGTGAGCGATGGCGTAAAACTCCTCTCCTCTCCTATGTGAGAGAAGATCTGTGCTAAGAAGTGGGACGTTAGGGCTAATGATGGTTGACGATTTTATGAAATACCTACTTACTTGTGCGTATTGTATTTGACAGAATCCTGCTTCCATTCGAATACATATACCATAATTCAAATTTGCAAGTTGTCTGGTTCCCGTTACCAACGAGGCACTGAGAGCAGTGTTGGCTGCAGTTCCATAGTTGAAACCTCTGATAGTTCCCGAAACTCCCGTGTAGTATTGCAAACAACCGTTTGGAGCTGAAAAAAAATGCAGCTGCAAATATTTCTCTTACAACATAATAAAAACTGTATTTCGTCTAGAATGTAGTAAAACCTTTTAGAACTTTTTGTGGAATAATAATTGCTAAAATTAAAAATCTAATTGCTTAATAATAATAATTGCTTAAAAATAATAATTGCTTAAATCCTAAAAATCGAAACACAAAAGATCGTAGTATTAATTGAAACCCACTTATTGGTGAGATTTATTAAATATAAAGCATCTTCTTACTTGCAAATCCGCTAAAAACCTTACATAAAGTTGAGAATGGGAAAGGAGTAGGTTCCGACACACCTCTTTAGGATATAGTATACTGTATTCCAGCATCTTTGATGACTTTTTACTTTTTCGGATTGACACTTGCCGATAACCACCGAAGGTTTGCTACGGCGTCACCGGGGGAGTGAGGCGAGCGCGAGAGCTCGCCATAAGAAGAGCCCCAGGGCTCGACGACATCTGAGGGAAGATAGGAGACGCCGACCCGAGGATGCCTCCTGCGAGGACATGGACCTCGGCTCGGTTCGATGTTAATAGGACTGTATCTTCGATGAGCTAGCGCGAGGAAAGTAGTAGGTAGACCTTTTTGCGATCGCTGTAGTACTCAGTAGGAGAGCTTTTTGTAATGCAGTTCGTATGGGAACTACAACCACCTTGTTTATTTCCGCGGACAAGTAGCATTGCTGCATTCCAGTCTGAAGGGCGTGTTTGCTGGTGTAACTACAGGCGTAACACCGATGTCTCAGGCTTTTGGCCTTGCGAAGTGTTGCTCTATTTCTTGAGCTTAACATCACCTGCACCTCTGGTTAATAGGCATGTCCTGCAAAGTGGCTCTCTTTATTGCTGATGGTTTCCATTGACAATCACTCATCAAGTCTATTATAAGTATTGAAAAAGGAGTAGGTAAGTATTGTCGCTAAAGTACGTACCTATTCCCGGACAATCGCAGCCCAGTTGTGTAAGCCTGATGTTCCACCTCCTCGTGAACGTCGTTGCCAGTGTGGCGGTTACCGTGATAGTGATTGCTGCGTTTCCGTTAAAGTCCACGAATAGAGTTTGTCCAGTATTGTCCCCACAGAGTACGGGCACAAGGGTGTTGCCACCGGTTATGATAAGCGAATCGGTGTTGCAATTGCCGTCTCCATTTGGTTGAGCGAGCACCATGTCTAATAAGTCTATGCGCAGCTGAAAATGTTTTAAAATAAATCATTTAATAATAGGGTTAGGGTTGAGAAAAGTCCATGTAGGTACTTTATAAAATTTAAACTTGTAAGAAAGCTTCTGACAACAATATCTATGAAAGTTCCCATGCAACGGTCAATATTCGACAAAACCACAAAACAAAATACATATACGGCTAATAAGTTCAGCGGATGGGTATACGTAAATTTTTTGTAAGTTTGAATGACCCAGTTAAACCTAAATTAATATCGGCTTCTTAGAAACCTTTCTCAATCGTGGATGATATAAGTACTGATGTCTTAATACAATACAGCGGCTAGCTATTATTTTTTTAAGTTTTTTTCGACTATAGGGGAGATTAAGAGCTCAGACACTTGACCCAATGCATTTTAATACGACATCATAGAGAACCCCATGAGGCATCCATAAAATTGCATAGTCCTACCGAGAAATCGAACCCAGTTTATCCAGGACCTAGTGATTCGTTGTCATGAGAGCAGGGCAGTTTGTAAGGCTAATGTGTTTATACGGTTTACCTGACAAACATTGTTGTTGCATCGATTTACGATGATACTACATGATTGACCTCCACCATATGCTGCTGGGTAGCCTGGACTTGTAAAGTAGGTGTTGTTTACGTTTGTCGAAGTACCACATGCGCGAGAAACTGTAGAGAGAGTTTTGATAAATTAGAATTAGGCGCAACAGTTCACTCATAGAACTATGACATTCAATTCGTTAATAAAATTGATGAATGCTCATGGCATAAGAAACTGGAAGTTTTATGTATTTTATTACGTTTATCATAAGTACGTAATAATAATACACCCGCAAATCGGTTTCTCTTGGTTTTTCTAATCCTGAGGTTGCCTGGAAGAGATCGCTACTAAGCGATAAGGCCGCCCTTTGTATCCATTATTCTTTTTGTGGTGTGTAATTAAAATAAATAAATAAAACTGCCCGCAACCTCATAGAACTCAACTGAAACCGTCACCTAAGAACCCCGCAAACGTACTTTATGTCGGCTGACAGTTACGTCGGGTTTGGCTGCTAACGCACGTATTAGGCCATCTAAAAACTCCGATTACTATTGGATAAAAGTAAAGTAAAAATCTATTATCCATGACATTCACAATGAAGTCAATATCTCCTGAGGATGCTCCGGTATCGGAGCGAGCTCATTGGACTTCATTGTGAATGTCTTCGGGAATGTACTCTCACGTCTCGACGTACATTCGTTTCGGTACGTTTGGTGTGGAGTATTAAGATTAAAGAAATTACTAATTACATCATACAGATTCTTTAACTGTAGAGGAGATATTGAGATAGGCAATTCTAGTAGTTAATAAAAGCTATCGAGTCTGCAGTCTAAAGAAACGGCCAGTGTTTATACCTTGAATAGAGACCTAGGCACTAAAACAAGTTTCCCTGACATTATTATTGTGCACTGTGAACAAGTCTGTGCGCAAACACAAGGGTACTCTCTAAACCCACACACACATAGTCCGATGGGACGGCAGATCTGACACGACAGAAAAGATTTCAGGCGCAGTACCGACAACTCAACGTGCTCCCCGAGGCACGGTGTTGAATCAGCACCAATTTCTAAACTCCGGTCTGGTACTTAGAATTTCTTGATATAAAATACTACTCATTTGCCCGATCTGGGGATCGAAATTAGGACCTTGTAATCTGCAGTCGATCATGGTCACCATTACGCCAAAGTGGCAAAGGAAAATTGCACTGCAGCACGACTACGCGACACTGTGCTACCATGGAATAATAGTAGTTTACCAAGCTTGTGCTAATACGATATAGTTATGTCGTACGTAACTTTAAGCATAGTATTTTGAAGAGGAAGACAATGGTGTATATTATGTTAAATATTAATATAAATATTCCTGATTAATATAAGTTAGTTTTTAATTACAGTATCCAACACCTACCGATGCAACAGCGTCCTCTCCTACCGGCGCATGTACCTGTGATGGTACCATTCAAGTTGTGACACTCTCGACGGGCAAGGCACGTGCCGTTCATCGTGTTAGTACTCGCGCAGTCCACATTCGCGAATCGCACTATACTAATAAACGGGAATACTGCAACAAATGGGCTAATAAGGACAAAGATAATTCGCTTTAATACATTAACGGTCTCAAATATTTTATTAATATACCGTCTTTTATTTTCCATCCACCGCATTAAATCGCCCGCTGCTTAACTCTTCAAGGTTTAAGTATCGGGCACAAATTGCAAAAAGAAATTAAAAGTCTTTGGTAGATCCAGAGATTAGCGCGCTCAAACAAAATAAAAATAGAAACTCACTTAATTTTTTGTTATTTATTGATTTTCATATTTTTTTTTCAAATTCTTAACATTGCTTAAAAAAATATAAAACAATATTAATAATTTAAAAAAACAACATCCACCCTCCGCTTGTGGGGCTTTTGAATGACCAAGCAACCGGCGGTCAGGGCTCCAGAGTGAGGAACCTCCTCACAATACGCGCTGTTTCAAGGATTACTGCCTTCTGTATCCGACCCCTGGTCCAACAAACAAGCGAAAGCTTCTTAAGATGTTGGTCGAAGCATTTCGCGAGAAGACCATTGACTGAAACGACGATCGGAACAATAACGGTCGACTCAACATTCCACATGGCGGTAATCTCGTGAGCATGGTATTAGATACTTTTTCCTTTTCAGCTTTCACAAGATTATCGTCATGTGGAAAAGTAATGTCAACAATTATTGCACGGCGCACTGATCGATCGACTAGCACTATATCAGGTACATATCTTTTGTTATGTTATGGTGAATTGTGAGAATTCGCAAGAATAAATATTTTTACCTTAATTATGTAGGAAGGTAGGTAGCTTTACCTCAAAACAATTGTTATAATACTTAATATTTCTTATCACTGATATTTCTTACATACTTAAAACTACTTACATATTTTCCCCTTCCTCTCCTCATTATTATTTTCCTCAAAGTCTTCATCATCAAAATGATCGTCGTAAGCAGTAAATGCAGCAACCGCTACAAGAAAAGCCGCTACAGACAACCAAAAAAGCTTATTTTTCATATTACTTCATTTAGTTTCTATTTTTAAACCAAAATCTTCCTTTCTTTCACTTGTCGAAATAAATTCTAGAACACCTTGCGAATTAAACCAGGTTAAATATTCACTACCGATGTTATAAATTTGGTGTTCAACATAGAAATATCGGTCACGAAATGAGATAAAGCTGGTTTTACTCGACATTATATAAACTGGGCGATAACGGTTATATATTTGTGCAAGTTGTTGGGATATTACCGTTTACCATTTAGCGCTTCAGGTGACATAGGACAATAATGGTGCTATGCCACTATTAGCGACCTACAGCATAACAAACTAATGAAAGTTGAACAATTCCAAACACCAGTACCTATTTATTTTAAAATTATTTTTTTTAGGATGCTTTGAATTAAAATTAAACATCGTGGATTACGTCAATTTTAAGAATTTTCTAGTAGGTACCCACTTAGCCATTCGAGTGTTTTTTTTTGTGGAAAACGCTTTTGAAATGTTATGGTTTATCCATACTGACAATCCGTAAGGTGGAATTGTGCAAGAGAAACGATTTTTGGACGTGAAACACTGATAGTGTTTTTGTTTGAATACAGATGTATTCGCAATAAAGAATTTTGTATTTGAATTTGAAACGTCTGGGCTCCCTCAATGTTACGTCAGGGTCGGATAGTAATTATAAATAGGATAGCAAGCCTTGTCAATCCTTTAACACGGAATCCCTATAAACCAGCTATACAAAGGCATCATTGAACACCCTTCGAGTTCAATATAATGATGGTTTCAGAATGTGGGCTTATCACGTTATTGTAGTATATAAGAAATGTTCGCGAGGGCTCCAAATAGCATCCTTTATGAAAATAATGTGGGTAAGCTGTAACGTCATTCTGAAAGCATTAATAAATAGATACGACTCTCCGATTTACAAGCTTTATATTAAACTCCATGTAGGGCTGGCTGCCTGGAGGCAGAAAATGTTATTTGTAATTTATTGTTTTTGATTTAGTTTAGTTTTTAATTATTCTGTTATATAAAAAAATATAATGATTAAATATTGTTATTAAATGCTTTCATACCATTTGTATGACTACCCACACGAGCTGTTCGTCTACACTGTGTAAACTCAGAACCAAAACTGATCACATGATTCCGGATTTTCGTGACACTTTTGACCAAATTGTTAACTAAAGGGACTTAGAGCGTCCCAGAATGCCTTGACCCTGATATTTATGGGTACTTTTATTCTATACTTTTATCTGAAGCTGTTGAATTAAACCTAAGTTATTCTAACAATGATTATAAATGCATAAGTATTAAATATCTGTCGTTAGTTTCAACTTAAATATTTAAAGCAAACAACTATTTGAATACCCAAGAGGTTATTGCCGAATTTAAAGAGGGAATTGAATCCAGCTACTTCAGTTGCGGTAACTCTAGCACTGAGCTTTTAGTGTAGGTACAAGAGACCCTTGTATTCGATATTTAATTCACAATGGGCTATGGAGAAAGCGATACCGTGAATTTCTATTTATACGTAATCAAATTAGAAATGAGTAGATCGGTAGAACAACTAAAGCTCAAAGAGCCGCGAGTTTAAGTTAAGCCGCAATAGGCGGGGCACGTAGCTCGCAGAACCTGTGGACGTTGAAGTGGCGACCTCGCACCCTCGGCGTGGGTTTAGGATTTTCCTTATTGTGGTGGCGGTTGTTGGTATAGGATCGGATCTGATTAGTTAGGTCCATTTTGTATGAGTTTTTGTTAAACCGAGTATTTTTCTAACTTATGATATTTTGGTCAAAATAAGTAGTAATAGTATTGAAGAGTGTTCATTCATGCCCTGCAAAGTATTACTTTGTTTATAGGCAATGGTTTTCCACTTACCATCAGGTGGTCTATCTGCTTGGTCCATCAATTAATAATTATAAAATAAAAATAAAGTAGTATGTAGTAGAAAAACTACGTAGGTAACTCACAATTCTATTGTTATAGTCGTCAAAATGTAATAGGCCTGTTTTGACATTTGTGCAAGACCATAGAATGTAACTTGGAACGAAAATGAAAGAAACAAAAAATTTAAAATCAATTACATACAGTATTTTAAAAAATACGTAAATTTTTTTGGGACGTTAAATAATATGAAAGCAAAGCATGCAATTTATAATTGTTGCGAAACGTTCCGAAAACAGTTACGTTCTCCGTCTTTTTTTTTTTATACTAGAGCTGTAACCATTTTTTTACTGAATATCGAAATTAAATATTGTGTAGTTATTTTTACTGCAAAGAATGAGCTTGGTTCTCAAAATAGGTTCTAAATAATGAGTCTGAGTTGATGTATCTGACCAAGCGGCACATGACTGAAGCGTCCCCGCGCGCACTGCGCAGTTTTTCGTTCCTCATCTTGTAAAGTTGACTGTGCGCTCGTTTAAGTTTGATATATATTGTTTACTATTACGTTAACTATGGCTCTTCTATTTTGGACATTAATTTAAACATAGTGATTTGACTCGATTTTTGTGTTTGTTGTTATATAGTACTAACTCTGTTTCAACATGTTGAAAAGTGGACGTATAATCAACAGCCAGTGACGCGTATTGGTTGTGAAGTTAAAGGAATACTTTGAACGAACGAACACTTTACAATACATAATAATATCAATCAAGTACTGATACAAACTTGAATTGATTTATCGTGAGTATCGAGTACAGATTCTTATGGTTCCATAACTAGTTACGTCGCGATGACTAATGTCAAAACGGGCCTATTACATTTTTACGACTATAGTTCTGTGAGTATGGAGCCTAGTCATCTAAAACTTAAATAACGGGTTTCAGGAAAAAAGTTTTTTTTTTGTGTAGGTACTTTATTATAACATAAAAAGTTAGTAAATCACACATCTGGCAACTCTTACGGTACTATAAAACACCTTTAGGTAAATGTGTACATACTTAATTCATCCAAATACGTAATTCTGTATACACGTCTCTATACAAAAAAAAAGTACATTAAATTCTTATATTCATATACATAATAAAAAATAAATCAAAAACATGTCATTGGTAATAAATTATATCGTGACTTAGTCAACATATACAACTAAAATATCTTTAATTAAAAAATAACGTGAAAATATATAACTAATTTTCAAATATTTAAGGCAAATTGAAAAATTAAAAAGGTACATAAGCAAGTAGGTACAAAACAAAAGTGAGGTACAAAATCTTCTTCATACAGAAATATAGATAAGCTTAAGATAATTAAATTATTCATTAAACTAAATACCTAAAGTATGGCATCTCCTGATATTTATGGCAAAATAATTATCGTGTAGGTATGTAATGTTTACACTTAAAACTTAAGCTCCCGAAAGAAATTTGAGGAGTTACGGAACCGAAGTGCACACTTCTTGTTAAAAATTACAGATCTCAGAATAAAAGTCATGTCACTCAAAACTTTTAATCAAAGGATTAACTTACTTTTGTGGGAAAAAGTTGGTTTTAGAGACGACGTAAAAAAAAAGACAGAGAAAGTATGAGATATGTGCGTTTCTGTTTCGTCAACACTCTTTTATTAAATTCTAATAGGTACGTAATAATGAAGACAAATATGAAAAAAAAAAAACTAACGAATTTGCCCGTCGCTCTATTTATAAACTTGCGCGAAGAGAAATCGCTGGAGTGATTAATAATTACTTAATCTTAACATGTAACGAATCTGGAGATATTATGTGTTTTGGAATATTGAGTAAAGAATTGGAAATAAAAGCCTTTGAGCTATTATGTACTATTTTTTTCATTTTTCGGAAGGACACTTGCCGCTAACCACCTGAGGGTTGCTACGGCGTCACCGGGGGAGTGGGGCGAGCGCGAAAGCTCGCCATGAGAACAGCCCCAGGGCTCGACGACATCGGGGGGGAAGTGGGAGACGTCGACCCGAGGGTGCCTCCTGCGAGGACTCGGACCTCGGCTCGGTTCGACGTTAATCTGACTGTTCGACGTTAATCTGACTTTTTTTATGTACTATTTATGTACCTACTATATAAATAGCTCGCTCGTGTTGTGTTAAGCGGTGTTAAGGGATACACCCAATTGAGCAGACTAATTCGGGCTGCTCACCCCGGGGTCGAGGGTCGAGACATGTTAATTGTTACGCATCTAGTTGGCGACGAACCGTGGGGCAACAATGCGATGAGCGTATGGTTGTCCAACCTGGGCACGACCGTCTCTACTAAACCTGAACCTTACCTAAATAGATGCTACCATTCAGTGCGCTAAAAAATCAATAAATAATAATTATTTTGATTCATGGCGTACCGGGCTACTTAACTCTGTTGAGGCAATATCTTGTGTTTAAACCACCTATAACCGAGGCTGACTCCAATGGGTACAAAGCTTTAGACTTGAAGATAGTTAATAGATATAAACCTACTAAATATCGTCTTTATCTGTCTAGAGTTGAATTACTTGGACGTGCTATTAAGGTGTTGATTGGATGTCATTTGAAAATACAATTTTGAATGCACGGATGTTTTAGAACAAATGGAAGAAAAGGTACAGTAGTGTGTACATTATTAAAACATTTTTCTTATAACAATATTTGTCTTAGTATGATTCAATGAAATTCACCATAGTTCACAAATCCTGAAAATAATAATATCATCTCATACATAATAGTATCTTACACACAAATGGTTTTTGTTACAAGGTTTTTACTAACTCGAATTTTTGATCTATCAGGTGTAAGATCATTCTATTAAGGAATATTTACAGTGAGGTGTTATAACCTCTAGAGTCCCATTCCGCAAGAGCGATTCAACAAGAAGGCCGTCCTGGGACACTAGTCAGGTTTAAATGTTACACAGTCACACAATTTTAAATATTTTTTATGGCATAATTGTTCACGTAGATCATTTATTAAATACGACTTACAATACAATCTATAATAGGTACATATTATTAGTTATTTATTAAGTAAGTATAGGAATTCACAACGTACTAAATGCAAAGAAAAAGTGGCAAGACTAAATTAACACCATTGAATTGAAACAATGTTGTATTTGAATATGTGAATAATAATATGCTCCCACAATAAAGTAAAAAATATTTCTTTTGTAAAGTATGTTTTATGTTAACTATTTTGAATACTCTCAAATTTTTTTTGTGTTATTTTTATTTCTAACTAGATTCTGAATCCAACGTCGATTGTTTATTATTCAGTTATTCAAGGAATTCAATAATTCCTCCAGGAGCTTTAATTTTTTCCGGGATAAATGTTTTATATAGTAAAAAACTGTTTTTTTCTGCTAAAGATATAAATTACCATTTTGGCGATAAAACTGTTGTTTACTCAATTGTAGAAAATAAAATTCTCATGAATAAGGATAGGACCCCGGATGGGTTCGAAGTTAGTCCTTTATGGTATACCTACAAACAATCGTGACTCTCTGAAAACATGTAAAAACTTTGAGTTAGTTTATTGTACAATAATTTGAAACAATGTTTTGTTTACATCTGATTTCTAAGAAAAATTAGGTGGGAGCATCATGAATAAAAATAGTATCAATCAAAAAATAACAATGAATACGTTTACAAATCCTTAGATTATATACATGTCTATGTTAGATTAAAAACGACATCATTAAATATTTTAAATTGTAAATAGATACTACTTTACGCAACCAATGATATATAGACATAAGTTTTTTTAATTGAAATAAAGAAAAATATTACATTATATGACAACACGTACTGTATTCTTTGTGACAAATACATAACCTCGGCAATAATAAAAGCATAGCCAAAACTTGTCAAGCAGTTATTCGCGATATGTTTTTTTTAATAATAGAATAAAATTAGATACTTCATTCACATACAGACCGGGCTAATGAACGCAAACTAATGGAGTGCAGTTATTATGAATATCAACTAGATAGTACATATCTATCGAAGGAAAAAATGTTGAAGACCAAAGAGCGAAAAAAAGTTTCTTAGACACAAATTCGACAATTTTTTAATTTATGGAATCTGTATATTTTGTTGCATTGCAATTGGATTTTCATGCACCAATTCTGCATTGTGCATCTAAAATATCTTCTGTGCTTCGTGTCGCTTGAAACTTGCAGCTTAGCAAATATGATTTCTTGAGTTACCTTACGTAGGTTTTGTTAATTTAGTATGGTGTTTTTAAATTACGGCAATAAATAAATTAGACCAAATATTGCCATTGTTTAATATAACCTGATCTCATTGTTGCAGCGAATTGTTAAACTTCTAAGTTATGTTCTTGAATACCGGTGGTATAACTACATGTTGGTGAAATAACTGTGCGCGTATCAAAGAGGAAATTCGAAACCACAATAATTGTAATATCAATATCAGTAAACCCTCCAAATTTGTATAAATTTGGAGGGTTTACTGAACTGCAAAGATAAGTTTGTCAACTTGATTAGTTACACTATTTCCATATTATATAAAATTACAGATTAACGCTAGCGTAGATGTGACTATAGCGTACATGAAAATTTACACTAAATTTAAAACACAGTTAGAGCAAAAAACAGTGAATTCGCAGCTACGCTTTTGTTAACCCGGTCTGTACGTCTGTTGCTCATAACACATCATAGCCGCCGCAAGCGATGAACAATATCTGTACTAATACCTAATTCACTTTTCAATAACGAATTCAAATTTTGAATTCAGCATCTACAGTAGTATCTACTTGTTACGCGGTTCTACGCGGCTGTAATTTGACACCAGCAAAACACTTTTATGTTAAACAACTTACAGTAGTACAAAATTAGTGACTATAGGTGATGGCAAATCTTATTATATACATATATTTGTAAATATGATTTGATTTGAATATTCCATTACATTATCCTATGCGTACGACGTCAGTACGATATTTTTGTCATCATAAGTGTCGACGGTCATCGTAACATTAGCGTTACAAGAAATCTTGTTTTAAGTTGCTCTAAGTGAAATTTAATATAAAAATCACCGAGTATTGTGACATAAGACGTAATAAGGGTACAGCGATGTTTAATGGTGATTGATTTGTTTATATGGACGGAGACAATAGGGCTAATTGTAGTGATAATCTTCAGTCCTAAATATAGAGGAAGGGTTTTATATGTAATTAATATTAATTTAGTAAGACTACGCTAAGGTTTTATTTTATTATTAGTGATAAAAACAAAATATGCGTACGAATGAAATAAACACAAGATACACGAGACCCGCAGAAGAAATACGCAATGCATTTATAATTCGTTTATACGCGAAAGTCAGCTGGCGAAATTCTTTGCAGCAGTGCTTGACTGTTTCGACTGACGTCATTGCTGCGACTCTCTGCGGATCTTGAGCATATTGCAGCAGAGTGAGCAGAACTTTAGGTAAGTTTAATTATCATGTATAATAACATCGGCAGAAATATTAGTAGTGGGTGTAGGTGCATAATTTTTGCGTGAATCCTGCTGAAGAACATATAATACGAGTGATAGTGAGAACGTGCTTACAAAACAAAATAAACCGTTATAAATCGAGACTAGAAGGTGTATAGTTGCGAATCCGAATAAAACGACCAAGTTTACCCAATAATATAACTTTCCTGATATAATGAAATATTAATACTTTAATTTTATTACATAGTTCAAATAAAATCTGGCAATGAAATATCCCGCTGCCCCGTGGAAGTACTAAGTTCATCATCTAAACTGCATAATTATATCTCATCTATTTACTGCATCTTTACTGATTAAGAAAAGGTACTGTTCGAAATCTTATGTTGAGAATCGGTTCCGAGATGACGAGACCGAGTCGTTTGCAGCGGTAGGTAACTACCATGTACAATATATTGAATTCCTAAATTATTTATTAACACAACCACTCGTTTCACTTCAGTGCCATCTTTCTCGCGTATCTACGGCATTTAGATTTCGACAATAGGGTATTATTATTATTATATAATACATATTATTATTATATATATTATTATCGCATAAACATAATGAGAAACAGAGAAACAAAAAAATTTAATGCGACAATGGAATTTAAGGTAAAAAGGGTTTAAATATTGCTAATTAACCGAAGAAAGCAATACAAAGCCGTGACGTAATAGGTCTTCATCGCTAAATAGCTCCTTACAAATTTCCATTTCGCACGCACAGAACAGAATTGCCCTGACAAAAATTTATTTCTTCAATTTTTCATATTTATATGTGCAGAAGTGCGCAGGTTAAATGTTCATTATTCATTTATGTAAAACAACGCTCGATAAATATAATTAGCACAGATGATATTGCTGAAGAATAAACAAATATTTTTCTGTGTTGTTTAATAAATTTTAGAAGTCGTAAATCCTAGGTCGTATGATCCGAAAACGCTTCCGTACATTTATAACTAGTTGCTATCTAATCCTATTAATATTTAAAATCATTAACATAAAAATATCTATAATATCTTGGATATTCCTCATTTTCTTAATTTAAATTAAACTTACAATAAATTAATCATATCTAATGAATACTTAGAGCTTTTATAACTAGACGTGTTTGTGACTCCATTGCCACTCCAGTGAGCAAATTTCAATATGCATTAATATAATTATTACATTTAAGTGATAAGCACTAAAAAATCCCTGACGTATTCGCAATACGTAAATAAGTATAGTGGACCAGTGAAGTTAATGTAATGACTCTACTTTTTACATCATGCACAAAGTAGAGTCAAGATAATAACTGTGAACTGCTATTTTTTTCTGTACGGAATACTAGTGCTTTGTAACAAATAGAAATGTTGGATGAATTATTAGACCATAGAGTAAACGCCTAAGACAGCCACTTTGATAGCCTCTCAATCATTAATCATTAAAGTGGATTATTTTTTACAGAGCTAATCTTTAAAAAGGGTTTCGAACGATAACCTTCATATATTTTAGCTCTGCATACTAACGGACAGACGGGCAGACGGATGTACAATTTGGTTTTTGATTGAAGTTAACTCGGAGATCCAAACTAATCGGAGCCGATCAATTTATTCTATAAAAATATTTCAAACAGAATTTAACTAAGTAAATAGCAGGACAATGTTGATTTTCAAATTCAGATAAAAGTTAAAAACCCCAAACGTACAACAGTAAATTTCTTTGCTATAATCGTTCTGTAATATTAATTTACTCAAATGAAAATATTGGTTTATATCGACAGCAAGGCGTCACAAAACACTGCGTCCATCTATAGATAATTGTCATTTTTAATGTACATAAATATATATAAAATACTTATCAATAACATATTATTCTGGGTTGAACAATAGATGACTCTGTGCTAACAATTTACAATAATAATTAAGTATGTAAGTAGAAATGTAAAGCGATTCCTTGGTAATGATTGTACCTGTTCTGATTTTAAACAATCCATTGTAATAAATTTACAATCTGTTGATTCGCATCAGACGACAAATTCGCATTTTTATAATATTTAATGCACATTTTCTTCCACTACCTATGTCACATATTCCCGTAATAACATGTTTTAAAGACATGTATTTAAATGTTCATTTATTCTAAACAATTTGAGAAAATTGAGATAAAATGAGTTGATTTCTTGCAGCCTTTCACGTGCCCTTTTTTCTTTGTTTCCTTCCGTGTCTGCGAAGTCACAGTACACTGTAGAATGTGTCCATCAGGCTAGTCTCTAGATCGCACTCTAAAAAGAGGCTCTCGCTGCATTCGTCCTGAAAAGGAAATATCATATTAAAGTAAATGGCACCTAACTTTATTAAAGAACATACTCGAATCACACCTATTTAATAACATTACTTTCAATATTATATTATTATTATTAGTATTTGACGGCCGATTGGCGCAGTTGGCAGCAACCCTGCTTTCTGATTTTTCTTTCGGGTTCGATTCCCACTACTGGAAAATGTTTGTGTGATGAGCGTGAATGTTTTTTAGTGTCTGGGTTTTTATATTGCTATTTATTTATGTATATTATTCATAAAAATATTCATCTGTCATCCTAGTACCCATAACACAAGCTGCGCTTACTTTGGGGCTGGATGGCGATGTGTGTGTTTCAAGAACTACAATGGCTTCATGACTTTCAGATACATAGTCATACTTTCGTGCTAACAATCGTGAACGTCTGTGATCGTCGTGTTTCTAGATTAGCAATTAGTAAATAAGTTGCAATGAGTGGGATACATAGTCCCGATGGATTTTGGAGACCCAGAGTGCTAAACCGGCACTGAAAATTGCAGCGTTAATAGACAACCCAAGGTAGAAAAAATCAAATGAGTCACAAGCATTCACTGGCCACAAGCGGAACAAGAGCATGAAAGAAATTCCTAAACAATACCTTCAACCGTGTAGGTCTGTCGGTTGTTATGGTAAGGATGATGACAGAGGATATTGAAGGTCGAATATAGTTTTCGCGGATAGAGATCTTAATATAATATTCATTGAAGATTTAATATTATTGGTATACGCACTTGAGTAGGTTGAGGCGCGGAAATCTGGTCCCCGCCTCTTCTTGGGTGTCATTTAGACGTTTTGGGCAAGTGCCGCTTCATGTGCAACGCGAGGTGGTCAGATCGCGCGAAGGAACGCTCACAGACTGCGCATTTGAACGGTTTAGCTCCAGTATGCTTGCGGTAATGACGGGTCAACTCGTCAGACCGCGCGAATCTCCATTCGCACTCTGGCCATTGGCAAGTATAAGGTTTCTCTCCTGTGAACAAAGAAGGCTGTTGAAACATGCAGGTTGTATTTGCCTGGAACCATACGACATTCGCTTCTAAGGCATATAATCAAAAGCTTGTTTTAGATTCAAACGGCCCAACTCTTTCGCGAGCGCAATTTTGTAATATTCTTCGCAGTGCAATATTTTAAAATGGTTGGTAGGTTAGTTAAAAAAATGCACTTTACCTGTATGTATTCGCTGATGAGCCTTCAGATGCGAACTTTTTGTGTAAACTTTGGTGCACCCTGAAATATTATTATAAATTTTAATAAATGTTATTTTACATTAAAATTTTCTAAATTATCGACGTCTAGCCGTTACCCCTAACAAGCGGCGTTTAAAAATATAAGGCCTCTTCAACAAAACTGTTCAACGATCAAACCTAATCATATTTGGACTGGGAGTTTCTGGGCTCAAACATATTCTTAGCTGTATAATCTTACGAGTACTGATATTATTGTATTGATTAGTGAAAATCTCACTATCCAGTCATACAAATAGGGGTATTTATATGTTTACAGGTACCTAATAAATAATTTACCTATAAATTCGCAATGGTGCACTCTTCTCTTCTCTAGTCCAGGGTTGTTTTGCACATGGGACTGTTCTGCTTGAAAGGTTGAGGCGCGAGGCGCTAGTGAGGAGCTGGCGCGTACAGGTGGTGCGCAGGTTTCTGCTAGCACATAAACAATAGTCACCTATAAAATCGCAATGACGCACTTCTTCACTTCACAGGCTGGGAATTGTTTGCGGTAGGCGCGAATGGGAGACGTGCATACAAATAATATTCACCTATGAAATCGCCGTGATGCCCGTTATTTCTCATGCTGGGAGATTTAAGAGATGCGAGAAAGTAGAAGGTACGCTAAATATATTCACCGATAGTACACCATGATGTCTTCTCCATTTCACGAGCTGGTACGGACACACGAGCGAGTAAGAGATCCAGAGAGCGAGATTTAGATAGCTTATAACTAATAGTCACCTATGAAACGACGCACTCTGCACTTCCCGTACTCAGAATTCGAAGCTGTTCATGCAAGGCTCGAGTGTGGAATACAGGCACGTGGTAACAGTGGAAGGGTTTGCTAGTACACAAATAATAGTCACCTAGAAAATCACAGTGGTGAACTCTCCTCTTCTCCAACTCCGGATTGTTTCGGCGGTTGTACTTGACGGGCGGAGGTGCAAGCCGCGAGTGAGGAGGTGGTATATGAGAATGTTGCACTTGGTTAGGTTGCGGAGCCATATGCAGAGATTGCGACATACCCTGGTTTAAAAAAAAAACATTATGTTATTTTGTTCGGGTCTTCTCTGCCATTTCACTTGCATATTTCGAAGGAGATGGTGGATGTCCACCATCATCTTACCTGTGAGTGATGATGACTTTGTGACACAGGATGCGGTGGTAGGTGCGGCGCACGCAGCAGTGGTGGTGGGTGGTATGGTGGTGGTGGTGTACGTCGCGGTCCACCCTGTAATGATCATTACGATTTACGATGTAAAATTAATAATTTCTTCGAAAGTCTACTATGCAAGTCTCTAATATTTTGGAGTTTTCAATAATTTTTTTATGCACTCACAGTAGGTAGTTATTAAGATCATTATTAAATTAATATGAGTTATGTATCAAAGAGACTATTAGAATTTCGGTTCGGTAACATCTCTTGTTGTTAGTGAATCTAAGTTAATTGTTTTATATAAATAAACTTCAACTGACTGTACATTCCGCTTACCGTATTAAATTCTGGTCTTCCCTTTCTTCGATGACATTGCTAAAACGTATTAATTCGCAAAATAAAAAAGTACAGACGCGAGCAAATGATGGTACCATCTGGACGCATAATCGCTAGCAGTCGCAATGCGATGCCGATCGGCTTTTAGGATTACCTGCATTGAATTTCCCGGGCTACCCTGATCGGATCCAGGCGGCGTTAGCGGAGACATGTACACTAGCCTCGAGGGGGGGTATTTTGAGAAAGACGTTGCCGGCTGGTGTTGCATCTGTAGTTGGGGCGGTTGAGGATGCGCATATGTTGGTGGAGCACAGAGCCTCTCCGTCTTGATTTCCAGAGGGCTGAGTAAAGGAGTGGCGCATTCTTCGAGCAGTGCGTCCTCAGCTTCCAGTTTAACGTGGGTGGCTCCAAGGGGAGCGAGCATGTTCGCATTCTCAGGATCGATGTTCCTGATAGATGAGGCGATGTCCTCCCATAGAGCGGGGCGGAGGAAGGCATCATCACGCGAAGTCGTTCCGCCATCAAAAAGGTCCATGTGGCCGGGCGCGAGTGAGGCGCCCTCTTGCTTGCACAGCAGTGACTCCAGCTCAGATGTCTGCGGAAACAACAGGAAAGCATATTGAATTTGAAGCATTGAAGCAAAAAAAGTCACAGTTTAAGCCACTTCTCACAAGTTTATATTTGGAAAGGTAGGTACTACATCTATACTTAAATAAATCTGTAACTGGAAGATTTCTGTACATTTAATATATTTTGAAAATTTTGACCGGGGGATTTTTATTGAATTTTTGTCTGTCTGTCCGGGCATCACGTGAAAACTACTGAACTTACTTTTTTATTTGCAAGTGTATACTATCAAGTATGTAGTGTCTTATTTAAATAAGGATCTGATAAATATTGTCGGAGATAAAGGACATAACTCTTCACATATAACAGCACGTCTCAAGGCATTTGGGACAACGATCGAATGCATGCGTACCATCCTGGAATAGCTCAAAGGCTTCTGTTTATCCCGGAAAAGCCAACAGCTCCTACAGGATAACATCGCTTTTTTTCCGCATTTGTCTTTTAAATTCCGCGCAACGGAATTTTAGATTGACGTGGTTTTTTAGATGGGCATAGTTGAAAAGTTATCAAGCTTTTGAGTTTGTTTGGTTGAACGCGCTAATCTCAGAAAATGCTGTTTCGATTTCAATTTTATTTTGCATTGGTAGTATTAATTAAGGCTATAAAACATCACGCTACAACCAATGGGTACCATCATTAATAATGTTGAAAAAACTGCAAAAAATATCCTTTTTGAAAGAATCCGATGCGTGCGATGCGTGAACGGTAAACGTTACGCCAAACGACGGAAATATGTAGTAAGTATATAGAAATTGTTTCTTTAAAGTTCTATAAAACGGTCCGCGACAGCATACGACTACTTTTTGAAGTTGACTCATTCGCGGACGAAGTCGCGCGGATCCGCTAGTAATAAATATGTTTGTAAATTTTTTGCTTTCCGGAAATGAAATCAAAGGCATTATTCAAGTTTTTTTGCAACATCGACATTTTATAGCAACAGCTATGGATTAGGTAACTATACCTTGCAAACAATAATATTTTTGCTTTCTTAGATTGAAGTAGGTATTATAACGATGAAAATCTCATTCAAACTCAAATATGAATACACTGTCATTGTGATTTATTCTAAGAAATTCTCCGAGAAATTTATTATGCAAATCCATTGATCACTAAGACCAATCCCGAGAAACAGCATAAACGGACAACTTCGGCTTTTAAGTCAGATCCCAAGCATAGATTGTTAACAAAGATATTGTTCTGATTGAAAATCTGTCGTAAGTCTTCGAGAACTGTAAACTTCATTAGGGTTAGCTATTTATGTTTATAACTATTCATTCCTTATGAGTATTTATATTATGTAAGTATGTACCAGGTATATCAATTTAATATTAATTTGATAAACCAAAGACGTTATGATCTAGCGAAATATTAATAGTAAATTAATTCGGTTTTTGTTAAATTTACTTTCTTGTTCTTCTTCTGCCATCTTCTTTCAAAGGTCAGCGGCAAAATTGAATTTATAGATATACATTTATTTATAGTAGGTATATAACATAATATAAATTAAACAGTAAAAGATTAAGTACATTCAACGGTACAACGGTAACACTAAAATTTTAAGAATTATGGGTATAAGGAAATATTAGGAAAAGTTAATAAATAGGGAAATATTAGGAAAAGTTAAACATCTCTACCGGAAGTGAAGAATTTATTCTACGAAATCCTCCCATATTTTTGTTATTGGCAGTGTATATTTTGTGTATAGCATTAATTATTTAGGTATACGTAATAAAACCCAACCTACCTAAATAAAACAACAATCCTGTGTTCTAGTTTGGAGAAGACAAGTAGTGTTGATCGCGGCTGAGATCAAGAAAAGAAGAAGACAGAGTAGTAATAAGGTCACTTAATTATCTTATTACAATTTACATTCAATACCTAAACAAATCTAAACTAAACTATAGAGCAGTTTTAAAATTGTGCAATCAATTTTCACAAAGAACGTAGAGAAAAGGAGTGCATTTCTAAATGTGTTAATTTAGTTTCAAAAAGCAATAAGTAAGCGGGGATATTTGGGTTTTTGAAATGAATTTACAAAATATAACATGATTTTCAAACAAATATCAATAAAACATGCTACGACGTCCTGTTTCCAATATCTCTTGTGCTTAGCCCGTGCCGAGAGCCGGTATTAGCATACAATAGAGAGCTCAGCGTGCCCACGTAGCTGGGCAGGTGACGCGTTTTACACATTCACTTTATAAACCACTACCTATCTTCCAATATTAGATCACTTCGAAATTTTATAGTCGTACCTATATGCAGCAATGTACAATCTATTTGCATAACGTATAACAAAAGGAATATGCGTACATATGCACCGATGCACAATGCATACGCGAAATTCTTAAATTCCTTTATTTCTACCGACTTTAAGAAAAGTACCATCGCTATAAATTAATAAATATTGTCTTCGTCATATAAACCCATTACCTTCCCACTATAGATCACCGGTCTCTCCCACAACGTTAAGGGTTTAGGCCATAGTCCACGATTTGAGAATGTTATGAAGAACTCTCAGGCGTGCAGCTTTTCTCACAATATTACTTGCTTCAACCGGTGAAGCAAGTAATATTTAAATTCCTTAAAACGCATATAACTTAGAACAGTTCATCATCATCATCATCATCACATCAACCGATAGACGTCCACTGCTGGACATAGGTCTTTTGTAGGGAGTTCCAAGTTCCACGATTCTGAGCCGCTTGGATCCAACGGCTACCTGCGACGCGCTTAATGTCGTCTGTCCACCTCGTTGGGGGTCGACCAACGCTGCGCTTACCAGTACGGGGCTGCCATTCCAGCACCTTGGGACCCCAACGTCCATCCTTTCTCCGAACTATGTGCCCGGCCCATTGCCACTTAAGCTTCGCGACTCGTTGAGCTATGTCGGTAACTTTGGTTCTTCTACGAATCTCCACATTTCTGATTCGATCGCGTAGAGATACTCCGAGCATAGCTCTCTCCATCGCCCGCTGAGTGACTCTAAGCCTACTTATGAGGCCCATAGTTAACGACCATGTTTCAGAGCCATAGGTCATCACTGGCAACACGCACTGTTCGAAGACTTTCGTCTTCAGGCACTGAGGGATTTTTGACGAAAAGATGGCACGAAGTTTCCCGAACGCTGCCCATCCGAGTTGGATTCGGCGGTTCACCTCCTTCTCGAAATTGGACCTACCTAACTGGATCGTGTGTCCTAGGTATACGTATTCGTCAACAATTTCGAGTGCAGTGTTCTCAACGATTACTGGTTGAAGCGGAACATGAGCATTAGACATAATCTTCGTCTTGCTCATGTTCATTCGTAGGCCAACCTGTTGAGAAGCTCTGCTGAGGCCATCGAGCATCGTATTTAAGTCTCCCAGAGTCTCTGCCATTATGACTACATCGTCGGCAAACCGAAGTTGAGTGATGTACTCGCCGTTAATGTTGATGCCAAGTCCGTTCCAATCCAGAAGCTTAAAGACGTCCTCCAACGCAGCGGTAAATAGTTTCGGGGAGATAACATCTCCCTGTCGCACGCCTCGCTGCAATTGGATTGGTCTCGTAGTCTGATCCTGTATACGAACTGACATAGTGGCGTTTTTGTACAAACACTGCAACACTTGGATATACCGGTAGTCAATTCGGAATCTCTGCAGTGACCTAAACACAGCCCAAGTTTCCACCGAATCAAAGGCTTTTTCATAGTCCACAAACGCTAAGCAAAGTGGCCGGTTATACTCTTCAGTCTTCTGTATAACCTGCCGCAGCGTATGAATGTGGTCTATGGTACTAAAGCCCTTACGGAAACCGGCTTGTTCGGGAGGCTGGAAGTCATCAAACCTACGAGCGAGACGATTCGTAATGACTCTCGAAAACAGCTTGTAGATATGACTCAGTAGCGAGATGGGTCTGTAATTCTTCAACAAGGTATTATCACCTTTTTTGAAGAACAGAACCACCACACTCCTGTGCCATGCCTCTGGCGTTGTGCCTTGGTGAATAACGGAATCAAACAATCGCTGAAGGACTTTCAGTATCGGTTTTCCACCTGCCTTCAGGAGTTCTGCCGTTATTCCGTCATCACCCGGCGCCTTGCCATTTTTAAGCTGCTTGAGAGCCACACTAATCTCGTATAGGCTGACGTCTGGGATATCTTCGGTATAGTGTCGAGTTAATTTGGCTCTAGGATCCTTAGCCAAATCTTCAACAGGCGTCTGTACTGTGGTGTACAACTGTCCATAAAAGTTCTCAACCTCACCCAAGATCTCAGGTTTGGAAGAGACAAGACTACCATTATTGGTCTTCAGTCGCATCAACTGGCTCTGACCGATAGACAGATCTCTAGCGAACACTTTAGAGCCTCTGTTTTGCTCGATGGCATTTTTAACACGCTCTGTATTGAAGTGCCGCATATCACGAGTCTGTGATTTAGAGATCTGCCTATTAATCCGCCGGTAAGCGGACGCGTCTGCTATAGACTGTAGTCTCATCTCTTGCCTCTCCGTCATAAGCTTGAGTGTATTGGTTGAGAACCTATTGGCCTTGTTTCTACGGTGGGTCTTGTAGAATTTGGACCCGACTGTTTGGACAGTTTCCACCAGCCTGTTGTTCAAATCGTCCACAGTGTCGCAATCTGCTAGGCAACCGAACCGGTTCTGTAGTTCTAGTTGAAAGCTCTCGGGGTTTTGAATATGGGCACGAGTAGGCCGGAGTGTAGACTTCACCAGTCTGACTCTTTCAAGTTGAACGTTTATACTCAATGTGCCTCTTACCATACGGTGATCACTTCCGGTTTTAACCCTGTTGATCACAGAGACATCATTGAATACATGCCGTTTGGTCGACATGATGAAGTCGATCTCGTTTCTCGTGGAACCATCGGGGCTTATCCAGGTCCATTTCCTGTGTGGCCGCTTCTTGAAGAAGGAGTTCATCATATAAAGGCCCTCCTTCTCCATGAAGTCAGCCAACATTTGACCCCTGTGGTTCCGTTGCCCATACCCAAATTGCCCCACCCTCAACTCTGAACCAGTTCGCTCGCCAAGCTTCGCGTTGAAATCCCCCATCACAATATTGTAGTAGGTGTTCGAGGCATGTATGGCTTTTGAAATGTCCTCATACAAAACCTCTACATCCTCGTCTGGGTGTGCCGAAGTCGGCGCGTATACCTGTATGACCTTCAACGAATACCGTTTGGTAATTCTGAGTATAAGGTATGCTACCCTGCTCGACACACTTTCGACTTTTACAACATTGTTGACGAGAGACTTGTGGACGATAAACCCGACACCACCCTGTGACTGTTGGTCACCCTCCCGGTAGTAAAACAAGTTGCCGGATTCCAAGATTATCGAGTCCTCCCCCTCTCGCCGGACTTCAGACAATCCTATAATACCCAGCGTAACTTGCTCACCACTTCTTCCAGCTCAATCACCTTTCCATCGGTCCTCAACGTGCGTGCGTTGTATGTTGCCAGGTCAAGTCGTCGGGGTTGGCAGCGGAATCACTGCCGGAGATTCTTAACACCCCTTGCCCCGCCGTTACCATAACCGCTGCCAGAGCCAGGAATAGCGGGGCCGCCGGGAACTAGGGGCTGTGGTTTTTTTCTCCTTCCCATTAAAGATATGCCCGATAATGACCACGCTGGGCAGGCGGGTTGGTCATCGCAGGGCTAGACTGATCGCCCCGGCGTCGCTGCTGCCCGACACCGGTCTGTGCTATTTGTTCAGCCTAGCCAATTCGAAGTGGTTATACCGCCACTTGTCGGTCGCCAGAGCCTCGTCGGTTAAACGGCAGGGTGCACCACGTGCAGGTGAGGTTGGCAATTTGGGAGGCTGACTGGTACTAGCCACACCCACTTACACCCCCACTTACACTTTTCTTAGAACAGTTAGGGGCTGGGATTCGAAATCGGCCCCCATTCGAAATGAACCCGAAGTCCTTACCTCTCCGGCTATCACTGCTTCTCTTACGACATAGGAATAAACTTTTAAACTTATTTAACGCCCAAATTAATAAGCGTCATCTCTTAGAATACTTATGAACTTTAACGGACCATGAATAAATTATGTCTTATTTTTTCGTTAAGTAAATAAAGCCCTCGTTTGGAACAGCTGTAAGAAATACAGGTAAGGGATCGCTTGATGTATTCAGCCAAATTCTGCTACATTACGTACAAGGTCCTGAGCCCGCCTGGTGCTCTTTTAACGTTCAGCAGAATGGCAGCCATTTTGTTGATTCAAAGGCTCAAAGTTCAAAATCTCAAAATTCAATCGTTCAAAGTTTCAAGGCCGTACGATTTACGAAGTAATATAAACTTCAAGCTATACTTAATTCTGCGGATCTCAATGTGTACTTATAGGTATTAAAAAACTTATTTCATGTTTCGCTGATCAATTTTTTAGTTACAATAAATTATAGGTACATCTGTTATATAATATTATTGTTTTTCTATGATGAGTTTATGCCTAAGGAACAAAGTTTTCGAACAGCTATCTGTGATGGAGAGGGCAGCAGCTATCCTCAGAGTATTTCACTAACTCTACTTGTGATGAAGAGATCTATCTTCAAGAGTAACTCTACGAGTTAAAAAAAAAAGAAGAGAAGTTCTGTGGAGCTTTGTATCTTGAATTGAATTGAAATCTAAGTATTTTCTTATACTGTAATACTAATAGTATTATCAGTTAAATCTCAGATACGAAACCGCAGGCAGATCTATAAATAATCTACTTTCTTTTAGAGATTTCCCTTTTTTCAATTAAAACTTAGCACTCGACTGCACTTGGTAAGTGATAATGCAGTCCAAGATCCTAGCAGGCTAAGTTAGGGATTTTTGAAACACCCTACCCTAATCGGCTTTTATGCAGCATTGTACCAGCTAGGCTAGGCTTTTATACCAGGAAAGTAAACGGCGCCCACGGGATTTGGGAAAACCGTAATAAACGCGGACGAAAGACGCTGTTAAAACTTAGTAATGCATAAATGTTTACAGAGAATCATGTACACTCGCCTTAAATAAGTTAAGCATCGTAAAATGGCGTTCAATTTGAAACGATTATTGAGCAAATATCAAGATCAACCTGCTCCGGTGCAGCTGAGATCGGTAACCCTTTGCGCGGTAGAACCTCCTTCGTGGTGTCGCAAGCGTGCCGGACCGCGCAAATTCCTTCTTTGACCTTTGCGGATCGAAACGATTGCGCCAGAGTCTCCTCCACCACGACTAGACGAGCTTGGGCAATTGCGCCACAGATTAGATGTGTTACAGATCGCCCAGGGCGTTTGTAACTGCCGCTTTATACGTACCTAACTGCACTTCGCGTTATTTGTTTATATATTTATTTTATTACTACGTTGCGTTTAATTGATCCCGGCATCAAATTATTCTACATTTTGATGTGAAACATCTATAGGCGGAGGGTTAACCTGATTTTTGGTTATATTTTGGTCATATGGTCCCTATATGATTGAATTTTTGAATTTCGTATGTAACAATTCAAATGAATATTATTTTTTTAATAAAACAGTCATTATTAGCCGACCTACAAAAAGGGGTGGTTATCCATTTGGTTGATTTTTTTTTTTATTTGTGGAACAAATTTGTAATGCTTTATCTTTTCATTATGCAATATCTGCAATAACTTACAGAAAACAATTTCGATGTTTCACATCTGCCAGGCGTCCCGTGACGTGAATTACTACAATAAAAAAAAACGTATGAGCTACGTTTTTTTTTTATTGTAGTAATTGTTACTGAAAATAAAATCCATAAACAATAAATGCGAAAGTGTGTTAGTTTGTCCTTAACGCCTTAACTGGATTTTTGGCATAGAGTTAGTTTTTTTTTTTTTTTGGTTTTTCGGAGGTGATTAACCCTAATTATTTTAACAGTGTAACGCGGGCTTGTTGGCGTGCCTGTATCGAGTTAGTAGGACAAAGAGTAACAAAGGCATATTTTAATCCCAGTCAAACGAATGGTTTCCACGGGATTTGTAAAGAGCCGTAATAGGTAAACGAGACGGGAGACATTTAAGGTTAGGTTAGGTTATATATAAACTATATATTTTATTATAATTATAATTGATAATAAGCGCGGACGAAGAAAGGGGCAACGGCTAGTTTGATTACATATTTTTTATATACGATATAAACAGTTCGTATCTGCATAGTACCATGGTTTTCACCATGATGGCTTGGATTGTTGATGTTTTGTTTGTAAATTATAAATCTTATTTTTGGGACGACAAGGTGCAGCGATATAAATTGTAATTTTAAAATAATACTGCTTTACTAATAAGGATCCTAAACTCTTATTTGATACCTACTAACCATTGTATCTTTTTATTCCACTACAAGTTAGCCCTTGACTGCAAACTCACCTGGTGGTAAGTGATGATGCTGTCTAAGATGGTAGTGGGATAATCTGTTAGGGAGTATGATAGTCATAATCGGTTTCTACGCGACATCGCACCGGAACACTAATCGTTAGCGGCACGTCTTTGTCGGTAGGATGGTAACTAGCCACGGCCAAAGCCTAGAGGCAAACCATTGTATTTTTTAGCTTAATAACATTACTCAAGAGTGACAATTTTGATATCAATTCTCCAAATCGTCAAAACTTTTGTAAGGCAATAGTTAGTCTATTTTACAGTTTTTATACGGAGATATACCGATCTAAGACGAGCTATTTAACAAGTATTGAAAATACATTAAACGGATATACGAGTAACATCGGATTATAGATATGAAAATATTGTATTCTATTCGATTAGTTATATTTACTAATAGGTACCAGCGTTTATATTGAAAGACAAAATAAGAGTTTTACTTCTGTACTATGTAGCTTCGGTATTTGTTTTTTCTGGCGGTAAAAAATACACCAATCAAGTTACGTGATTACGGTACGAAGCCAGTTTTAATGTTGACTTTAAATTGCACTTTAACTGCCTCTTTGTCATAGCCTAGGAACGTAGTAACTTCAATTTCGCAAATGTAGGTAAATCTCTAGTACAATGCGAATAAGTAAGTAGGTATACCTTTTTATGTGTATCTCAAAAAGCATTTAATCTTAAGGGTTCCTCATTAATTAATTTATGACAAGCAAGCTGTTTCCAACGCATTATTCTGCTTTATTAAGTTTCTAAAAATCCCGTGGGAATCGTTCATTTCCTCTGGATAAAAGTACCCTACGCTACGTGTCAAATTGTGGATGTGGAAAAAAATCTGTATCACTACCTTCCAATAACTAAAACATATAACCTAGCTACTGCCCGCGACTTCGTCTGCGTGGACTTCAGAATTGGGTCCAAAGCCTCGCTCGTTAACAATTTTTAATTCCACCACGGGAACTATTTCAGAGTTCAGTATAGAGAGCACATGTCCTTTTCCATAGCATAGGTGACATGCATACCAAATTTCAAAGATGTCTGCCCGCGGCTTATCTCGTAAACAATTTTTAATTTTTCTTCGGGAACTACTTAACGAATCGGGATAAAAGGTAACCTATATTCTTTTCCATGTCAAAGGCTACATGCAAGCCAAATTTCATTCAAATCCGTTCAGTCATTTTTGCGTGATTGAGTAACAAACATCCACACTTTCACATTTATAATATTAAGTAGGATTATGGCTGGAAAAGCCGATAGCAGAGAGAGGTAATAATAAAAAAAAAAACATACCAGCAGTGGTACATAGCATCATAATGTACCACGATTATATGAGAGAGGAATTATACCAAGCGCCGCCCGGCTCTAACACGCATTTTACGTCATCCGGAATCAATAGTTTTACGTGTTCGACGCGGCACGTGGTGGACAGTACCAATTTTCTAACTCTAGCCTTGTTATAAGCATTTCTATCCGGAAAAACGCAAATTCGTAGTCGAACATTACTACTAGGTACTTATTTTTTCCAATACAAGTTAACCCCTGACTGCAATATCATCTGATTTTAAGTGATAATGAGTTCTAAAATAGTAACGAGCTTACCTTTTCGTGGAATGGAATATTTGAATATTCCATTCCGTTATATTGAACCCATATGGGGTGTGAGTTTAATATGACTGCCAAGTGCTATACCGGTTTCTATAAGCAACATCGTACCGGAACGCTGAATCGCTGAGTGGCACATCTTTTGCCAGTAGTGTGGGAACTAGCCACGACCCAATTCTCTCACCAGACAAAACTACTTGGGCTTTGGAGCCAGTTTTAACATTAACAACAAATAAAATAGTAATCTCTATTCTTTAATTACATTACAAACACAAAATGTACAAGGGGCTTAGTACATAATACCGACGGTAAAAAATTACAATAAATCACTAACTAATCACTACAAATTTATTCAGTTGGAACAAATCATCGGAACAGTCAACGATCAACATTGGTACATAATGAATAAATGAGCTAATTGAATTAGCTTCATTTACTTTTGTAGGCAATTTATATTTACATTGAAAAGATAAAGTATGTCAGACTGATAATCTACCAACTTCGCAGCGAATTAATTTATGCATTACTGATTCTGTGCCAAATAATTGATTAACTAACATTTTAACTGTTGTTCATAATTATTTATTCCACGGATAGCATACAACTTACATTCGTGTAGTAAAAATTCTGACCACTTCATGAATTGGCAGCACTTAAAAACATATGCCCTTTTTCACTAAACCTAGGCCTTTCGCCTAGATCGAATGCCTAAATATATAGGCGATGTCTATAGAAAAATACATCAACTCTTAGGTCATAACTAAGGTTGATATATGCCTAGGAATCTACTTAGATTAGGCGATACTTATTTGTGCAATGCATTGTTTATAGTTAGTGAAAACGAGCACAATGTTACTTAGCTACGTTGTCGGTAATTCTATTACAATCTGTTAAGTTTTATCAACGTTTTTCTTCGACAATAAAGGCTTGTTTTCCTATGATCAATCAAAACTTTGAGATCGATGATTAAATTGTCTAATGATTTGCTTTTTCATCTTTACTCATGGAATTTATTTTTTAATTTTAAGAATATTTTTAGCAATTGAAATCTGACTAATTTCGAGTCAGTATTAGTCAATGGTAAGAACGATGATGGCCACCTTCACCGCACAGCACTAGTCGTCTCTATTGAGTGACTGATTACTTTATACTCCAAATTAGAAATTACTTTCTTTAACATTACTTTTAAAATTTCTGTATTTAGCTTTTCTTAGTTTATGAATAGTTCAGTAATAATTGGAAACATTAAACATTATGTAGTTCGCCATTGTAAGACGGAAAACTATAAAATAATCTAACATATTTTTTTAAAAACTTTGAGCTGAATAATCCAAGGGAATTTGTCAAAGTGGAACCAAAATATGGCGGAAAAGGGTGACATTTTGGTCCCCTACGTGAACTTATCAAATATTTGGTTACTGATGTTACAGACGTTCGCTAGCTGGCAATAAAAAGGTACATTACAGATATTGGCGTGGTTGCAGTGAGCAGTTGCGTGTATGTTTTTTGTTGTTGCTATATATATCCGCATTTATACAACACATATTGTATTAACGTTTTCCAATCGTTGCGAACTAAACGTAATATTATGTGCTTAGTGCATGATCGTATTATTAACAGGGATCAGGTTCCAGAGATCTGCTTCAGAGCAGATAGTTAATTAGTTTTATTAGCAGTGACTTTATTGGTGATACATTGATTTTGTATACTTAGTAGGTTTTAGGCGTTGCGCAGTGACTCTTTTATTTCTTGTATTGGACACAAACTACCTGAGAACTTAGTTTTATACAACCAATTCATCATCATCATAATATCAAGCTAAAGACGTACATTGTTAGACATAGGTCTTTTGTAGGGAGTTAAAAATTTCACGCGACAAAACATAGGTAACCGCTTAACTGTCCACGTCCACGTCGTAAAATCATTTACGATCTAGGATTACAGAGGAAATCAATAAGTTTGTTAGACACGTCTTGTTGCTTGCATCAGAATTTTGGGCGGTAAAAAGAACAGAAGAGTAGAAAAAGATAGTATGAGAAGAGAAAACACAATCAAGAAATTAATGTTTTAATTAACATAATATGTATCGAAAAGGTAGAAAATTGCACCATTGACAGAAAAGCTGAGAAGTACCTAAGTATTGTGTAGGCTAAAAGGTGCGGCTTTGTAATGTGGAAGAAAGAAAATCCTGTTATCATTAATTAAGTATTTTTGTAAAACGACAAAGATGGCAGGTTTGAAAGAACAACAAGAAGTAGATATTATCATTATTTATTCAACCATTATCTGTGCAGATATAGACACTATTGATGACGTATTGCTCCCGGTTGATGACGAAAAATAATAATTATTAATGACGGATTTAAAAATATTCGGGTGAAAAACACGATTATCATCATCCGATTACTGGCCCACTGCAGAGTACGAGTCTCCTCCCACAGCTGGTCCAGTGCGGACTGTTGGACTCCACACACTTTTGAGAACATTTTGTAGATCTCTCAGTCATGCAGTTTTCCTCACTATGTTTTGCATCACCATTGAAGCAAGTGATATTATAATTACTTAAAACGCAGATAACTTAGAAAAGTTAGACGTGCGTACTGGGATTCACTGGGACTCGGTCCCCTGAGAGTGAAGTCTAGCTCCTACTCAATGCGCTGCCTATCACCGCTTACACAAATAAATATTAACAGTAAATTACCAAGCGACCTTTACACATTTTGTCACGTGTGTTTCAATAGGACATCCTATTGATGTAGGCTAGATACCCAAACTGACGAAGTCAAAGTCAAAGTCAAAAATATCTTTATTCAAGTAGGCCCATAGGTGGCCCTTTCGATGCGTACATTACATGGGAATTACACGGTAGTGAGATGATGGCAATAACCATATTCGTAAACTTAAAACTAAAGCTACGAGGGTTCCAAACGCGTCCTGGTCTAAGAAGAATACCACAAAAAACTTAGCCGGGATTTTTTTTGTTATCACCATCTCAAATTGTCATTTAAAATTATTATTAGTATTATTAGAGATTATTACAGACGAGAAACTAGCATCAAAGCCCGAGCCAAGTTCCCAATTGTTACCAGTTATGTTTTGTCCAGGTGGCTTTACCGGACACAGGAAGCGCAGTTTGCGTATGACCTAAAGGTTGAATTCAGACTATTCGGTACAAGCAGTTGTCGGATTACCAGTTCACACGAAACAATTTGCATTGGAATACGATAACGCAAATCCTTGGGTAAGTAATAAATAAACATTTGTATTACAGCAAATTGAAACTAAGGCTAAGTATATTAAAGAGTTTAAAAACATCGTTATCTGAGAGTCTGCCACATTTTTTCGCAATCGGATTTCAATGCATTTGTAGGAAAAAATACCAATTAAGTAAAAAATAAGGTATCAGTCATTTTGCAAACGACTAAAACTTCCAAGATCAAAATCAAAGATTGATTGAAGCTTACTGACTTCTTGTACATCATGAGTGCTCGTTAAGTCTAAAATTTAGCTGACGTATCAGTATTTTTTTTAAATATGACGCGACGCTTTCAACGCCTCTTGTTATTCTTCTAATAGTAACGATAAGATTATATCTACATTATTTTCGTTAATATGTTTAATTCTTTTCGTTCATGTGTTACACCAATAGACGTACACAGAACAAAATAGTATTAACTTCTGCTAGGTTGACTTTACTAACTTTATTTTTGAGCTGAAGATATTGCATTAGATTTATAAATTATCAGATGTTAGCTGATGAAATTTCTCACTTCGTCCTTTTCTACATCATCCATGCAGGTGGCTGCATACCGTCCTGGTGAGCGTAGCATATCGCGAGGGGATTACAATAAAGTGCTTACGTTGGGTTCAGTTAGTACAAAGGAGTTATTAGAAAGAGGAAACGTGGTATTATTTCGTTAACGTACAGTTTATGACAACAAAATATATTTGATGTTGTAGAGTCATTGATTTATCTGACCTTTTAACATAGACTTTAAAGCCGGCCTACTAAGCTTACTGAAACCTACAAAGAACTTCTGCACCTTTCGCAATCTTTCACCTTTTACGTTTCTGGTAAGTTGATTGTTAATAAAATATTTGATATAAATATTCATAATATTATCCAGCACAAAAAGGAGAAGTCGTCCATAAAACGTTATCGCGAACAAAAAGCTTCCCAAGTTTCCGCCGCCATTTCTACGTTTGCTCACCAATCACGACCCGGCGCGGCGGTTTGCGTGACGCGCAGCTATATATGAAAGCAATTTTCTCTTGCTATTAGAAATGCCTAGTCTTGCTGATCTATCTACAAGGGCTATGTACTGTACTCATTAGGCTTATAACTATGACATTATTAAAGCGCGTGTTAGTTAATTTAATTGCTCCATTAACTTACTTAAGTTATAATTATTTTTTTCAAACAATAAATAAATAAATATACTACGACCAGACACACATCGCTATCTAGCCCCAAAGTAAGCGTAGCTTGTGTTATGGGTACTAAGATAGCTGATGAATATTTTTATGAATATAATACACATGAATACTTATAATATACATATAAACACCCAGACACTGAAAAATATTCATGTTCATCACACAATAATTTTTCCAGTTGCGGGAATCTAAACCACGGCCTTGGACGCGGAAAGCAGGGTCACTGCCCACTGCGCCACTCGGCTGTCGTAATAAATGCGTAAGTTGCTGCGTGTAAAAACTAGGAATTCATACATTAACTCTCGGATCGATATTAATATCATACTTCTTACTTCTTTCTAGTCTATAGCAGAAGTAGAGCTTTTTGTGACACGGCTCGTCCGGGGAAGTTCTACCGCCATGTTTGTTTCTGCCGCTAAGCAGCATTTGTAAGGCTGTGTGTTCGGTGCCGGTGTAATTACAGACAGATGAGGCTTAACACCTTCGTATTGGATAGATATTGGATAGAAGCAGGCGTTACTTTGCGGAAATCCTTAATATATTATCAAAATTAAGCTTAATTTGCTATACTCCGCGAAAAGCAGGAGAATCTGTGTGTAATTTCTTCAATCCTTATACTCCACACATAACAGATCTTCGGCAATATACCCTCTACGCACGTTTCGCTCCGAAACCGGAGCATCCTCAGGAGATGTTGACTTTACAATGAATAATTGTTAATTGTTCAGTGAGAGTAAGTGAGTGTTTTTGTTAACACCTACGCCTCATTTAGATGGACACAGAACGGCACATTGCAGGGCGAGTTCCTTGCATGACCTGCGAAGTGTTGCTCTATTTATAACCTATGGTTTTCCACTTACCATCATGTGATCTATCTGCTAGGTCCTTCAATTATTATTATAAAAATAAAAAAAAAACTATTTACTAGTAGGTTGTTGTATAACTAAGATATTGTAATTATATTTCAACTATCTAAAAACTATCGGCGGCGTAAAAAGAGGAGCAAAAATGCATTTAGAGATAATCGCCTTTTGGATTAGAGACTTTGGGACCGTGGGATCCGGAAGTACGAGCTCTTTTTCATGAATTATCGAAAAGGATTATCGAGTCTACCGGTGATCCTAGAGCGGGCAGTTACCTTGGCCAACAAATTAGTTTGGCCATCCGAAGGGGCAATGCTGCCAGCATCTTAGGAACTGTGCCTCGCTGCGGTGGTTTCGAAGACGTTTTAGATTTTATTTAGTTTTACATAGTTAATTTTAGGTTATATTTATAAAAGAAATGTGAAAGACAAATAAATTATATTCTTTAGAGATAATATATACATGTATATATACTCATATAACATGTATATATTACACTAAAACAAAAACTTGTTAGTTGTTTTGTAAAATATTATGCTTTATTAGTTGTTTTGTATATATATCTTTGGGTTAGAGAGACCAAGGAATTATTGATTTACTAGAATGAAATAATACGAATGCGTCGTTCGCGTCGGTTTGGCAAACCATGCTCACGGCTCACCTATTTTATACTAACCTATATTTAGGTTTTTTAACTAGTGGTCGCCTAATGGTCGAAATTCAACCATAAATAATATAAATTATACTTCTATTTCGCCAAGGCTACATTGTGAGTTTATCTCACTACTGGAAACGAGTATATAAATAATATGCGTGTGTGTCAAATACATCGTAGTATGTGTAATTCGGTTTTTATAGATTTAATGTATTTTATGCACAAACATTCCACACTCCTGCTCTGCACAACTACAAGTGTGGGAAATTTCATACTCCTCCGTCTGCTTAATTTTTGTACAAAGAGGTACAAAGTTTTTGCTTCACATATTAATATACCTATAGGTCATTGAGTATCATCTTATATCTTTAAACGAGCAATCCTTGTATATATATATATAATTGGAATCTTAGAATGGGCTCCAATGATTTTCATGAAATTTAGTATACAGGGGGTTCCAGGGGCGATAAATGGATCTAGCTAGGATTAATTTTTAGAAAATGTCATTTTATTCGTGTTTTCCGGTAATAACCGATTGTGCAGACGAAGTTGCACGGGTCAGCTAGTATTTATTTATAAAGGGTATATCGTAAAAATTATAAAGCAGTCACAGTCATCTTCATAATCCTTGTTGACTCGATTTTTGCGATCACACATTCTCGAAAGGAATTAAAGCCGTCATCCCGTTATGGCATTGTTTGAGCAGCACGTCGCGTCGGCCCGTGCCGACGCTCTATTTCCATAATTCAACCGGACACCCACGCTAACTCATTCTTCAGCATACATCACCGACATTATCTAGATGCGTAAATAAATACACCCTAACACAAAGACACAGAGTTCAACTCTCAATTGTCTTTGCCCGACACTCGCACGTCGAGGGAGGTATTCGCATAATTTCCCATTTTAAACATATTAAATTATTGACTTCAAAATTTTGAATTGCTTTTACTAGGTATGAATAAATTAGGGATAATTTAAAAACTGAAAGGTAACATATGTGCGGTTTTCTTTTGCCAACTGATAGTATAGCACTATTGCCTAGTTGTAGATATAGAATTAATACTGGTAAAGGATTATCTAAGTTGAAAAAGGAGCCATTCGTATGTACCTATGTCTGCTTCTCTGTTAGAGGTAGTCTTATATCTTAAGTATACCCATATGCCTATTTAAATACGTTTTAAGGTACGCATCGGGTATGCATACCTTAAACGTATTACGGCTACAGCTATCTGCAAGTCAGACGCACGACCCGTTAGCCGCCATTTAGCTGCTAGCCGTTTTTTAAATATTTTCAAAATATGCAAAAAATTCCATAAAATCGTAGATTTTGCAAGTTTCCATGAAGACATGATAAGCAATCCATATTTTTCATACCAGTTTTATATAATCCAGAAGGATATATGTAGGATTGTTTATTTAAGATTAAAATAATGAATCTCGATTAAGTAATTAGTTTAATACAGCCAGGGTGACCTAAAGTATTGTAATGGCAATAAAATTTTACAGTCAAAAAGTATACAGTGCGAACCGGCTAGGGCAGGGCGGTTGGGCGGGCGGCGATCGATATGAAACTACGCCCCCCAAGCCGGTGGTGGGGCTACGACCACACCACACATAAATAAGCAAAAGCACACAAATGTACGTAGAACTTTAACCGTGATATTCGGATTGAATGTTTTAATGTTTTTTTTTCTTGCATAGATAGCCATAACAAATAAAGAAGATCTTTGGTAGACTGCTTTAAGTCTATGAAATGCATTTGCTTTCATTGTACCTTATATTATAAATTGTAAAAATAATAAATATTATGGACAAATATGTCTAACAATAGTTCATACTAATTTGAATACGTTTTCTATTTATAAGGTCAGTAATCGGTTTTGAAAACTTTTCAACTTGTCCGTATGGTTGTCAGGGTCCATTATGCGATGCAAATGCAGTTCATTTCCAAGAATGATACATATTTCTCGGAATAAATTTCCACAGATATACATAAATGAATGTTAGATCTGGTATTTTAGTGGAATGCACGTTGCTTTGCAACTAACCAACAATAGGGTGAAAGATTAAATGGGAGGGAAAATAAAGTTTAATGAAGCGGAATGCAAACATGTCAAACTAATAAAATAATTTCCACGTTAATTCCCACAGCACCGCTAAATAAAGGAGCAATGGCTATGTAATTTGAGTAGTATTTGCTTTTCCCATAATTTTCGGTAAACGACGTGGGGTGGCGAGGAAGCATTGCGATTCAGAAAATCAACAAAAAATACAGAAATAGGTATATGATGATATGTTTTTGAAATAGTATACTTTGCATAAACATTTTTTCGAAATTTTAACCCGTATTGCGTTGTATATTTGTTTCGAAACGAGCGTCATCTTGGTTGCTGCCCTTTAAAGGCCCAGGAAACTGATATTAATTTTGTACGCAGAAATCGAAAGTATTACTGTAACGGATTCTTAAGCATACTAGAATTATACTATTTTAATGGCAGTATAGATATTAATGTCATTTGCTTTGAATTTAGTCATTGATTTGACATAATTATAGTAAAATATTGATGTCATAATGTGTAGTTTTTCTTAAAACTAGTTATAACTACTATTTTTTATTTGCACCAACTTTTTTCATATAAAGACTTCTGATGTTTAGTAGTGATGCAGCCTAAGTATACATGAGGAACCAATTCCATTATGAAAAGCTGTTGATTATGAATGAGAACATCTGCCTTCAAAAACATTAAATTTGAAGACCTCCCTGGCAAAAAGTGAGGGCTTAGATTTTAAGTTTTCAGATATTTTTTTAGTCTGGCATGGTGGGCTACCGAAATTTTCTATATTCTACCGAAAAGCGATTTAGCGTCCCAGTACTATGTTGCATAGAAACCGATTCACTAATCGCTTTAATAAACCTGTAATACTCGCAAGAGGTTAGCCCGCTACCATCTTGTCATCAGGAATACTTGTGGGGGATGATATGGGGATGATGATGTGGGGATTTGGCAAAGTATCCTGGCGGCACCTTATTCAGAGGAAGCCAGAATGCTATTAGATTTTAAGATAAGATAAGAGAAAGGAAGTATCAATTTATGTAAAGGGAACGATGGGGCTGACATTCTTATTGTTAAGAAAAGTCCCGAATAAATAAGAATTAAAAAAAAAAAAAAAAAAAAGGAATACTTGTAGAAGACTAAACAACAAACTTAATGATATTTATGGATCTACAAGCATAAAATAATTTGGATTATTTATGTTCATGCTTGCTTGAATATGAAATTCTCACCATCCCTGTTAAAGAAACCTGGCATATCTATCGAAGGCTGTTTAATCTATGTAATTAACACCTATATGAGACGCAGACCTCTATGAGATGTATGCAGTACATATTATTATATAGAACAGCAAGAACTGGAAAAGCATGCTGACGTAACACCATCTGTCGTGTCACAGTTCATGGAATGTTCAATGCGAGCGCTCCCAACGCGTCAGTTAGACAGACACAAAGCACGCCACCAATTACGAAATAATCCATGCCACATGCTAGAAACCTTTACATCTATTTTATGAACATTATCGCTAAATCATCTAGAGTCGCTCAGAGCACCTGTTATCAAGTGCTTTACTCGTTTGACATGTGTCATTTGATGTGTGACCTTTTGTATCAATATGGGTCACACATGTTTCGATTAATCCTTGATGCTTCTTGCTTGATAGTTTAAATTCTAAGGCCAATAGCTGAAGTTCATAAAGCTGGCTGTGTTACTACATACATAGATATCACCATATCATATTATCACATATTATAATTAAAAAATGTGAAATTAAGTTTGTGCGTTTATCCTTCTTTCACGCAACAAGAACTGTTAGGAACCATGAGATTTGTTGCAAAGATAAAGAATATTTCAAAGGTACCTCTAAGGAAGTCTTTTTGTCGGTAGACCCAACAAAAGTCCAGTATTTTAATGTACTAACTTAGGCACATCAAAAGGTTAGAAGATATATCTTAGCATTGATTTTTTCTTATTTCAAAGTCCTAAATACATTACTATGTGCTGTAGTACTAAAGCAGTACCTGTACAGAATACAGGTACTGCTTTAGTACTACAGCACAACGTGACTTGTTGATAAGGTTTAAGTGGACTTTCACATATTTCACTCGGTTTCCACACAATCTTTTGTAAATGTTGATCCCGTCCGGTTTATTTGTTGCACTGTTTAAAAGTAAGAAACGTACTTCATCTTGGATGTCTACCTCTTTATCTTTACATTACATAATATAAAACAAAGTCCCCTGCCGCGTCTGTCTGTCTGTCTGGGCGCGAAAAACTGAAAAACTATCGGACTAACTAACGGATTTTCATACGGTTTTCTCTTCTGACTAGAGTAACTCATGCCGAAGGTTATGGTGTACATTTTATTATGGTTTTCTGTAAATTGGCTGAAATATAACAATGTTTGTTAAAGATGTCATACCTACTTGGAGCTTTACTGGCGTACGCCGCAAAAATGATTGATGATAGAATATAAAAAATGTACCTACTACATGTTTAAAGTAATCAATATTATCTACAAAAAAGTCCGCAGGGCTTTATATCTAACCGTTATAGTTAAGTCAAAATAACACGGGTTTTTCACGGGTAATTTTTGTCAATAGCACTGGTTCAATTGCAGATGGTGAATGGAATGTCATCATCATGATACTAATCATTATCCAAATAAATAGTTTTATAACTATGATTGATTATGTATCTGCAAATTACATTTTAAATTTTTCTAATTGGATCTATCGTTTAGAAGTTACGACGGTAAAAAAAAGGCTAAAACCAAGAAATTGTAAATTAGTTTGGAAATAAAACAGGACCCGGTTGGTGACGCTGCAAGTAGGTTCTAGGTTTTTTGAATTTGACTTTAAAAATACTAGTTTTTGAAAAAAAAAAAAACAACTGCTGAGTTAGCGTTCTTCTCGGTAGAATCTGTCTTGTAGGTATTACCGGTAGAGTCACTAAAAAAAAAAAGACAGACTTGACGTTTCAAAAGTGCTTATATTAGGCTTACTTGAAATATATGAATTTTAACTAACTGAATGATATTTGTCGATATAAATGATACATTTTTTTTTCGAATATTAACCGAGTAGCCTATTATTCTTGCGGTATTAAAAATCTGTAATCCATGCAAAGCTTTCATCGATTTTGGCGGTCATCATGGTGATATTTTTTTATTCCGGGAAAACAAACTGTACTCGCGGTGTTTTTTTTTTATAAAAAACGTGTAGTTGGCAACAGCTTTATACCTAGTTGAACATAAACAACTTGCCACTCGTATTCCTTAATAATAAAACGAACGAAATGATATAATAGAAAGGCATAAAACTCGCAAGCTTTATCATATCCTCGATCAGATCCTGTAATAAAGGAGGAAGCGGGACTTTGCCGATAGAAGCATAAAGATAACTCGGTACTAAACCCCGACATAACTCGCACGCCGATTACTCATCAGCTTTCAACATATTACAAAGACGATTTCATAAAGAAAACACCTGACTCACTGACAATGATATATAACAGTGTACCTAATAGGCACGTGTTCTCTGTCATAATAATATGTGGAAGGTTATTCCAAAAATGTTCGCAGTGAACATGAAATTGGAATTACAAAAAAAACATAGTTTTTTGTTTTCGTTTCGAAATTTAAAGTTTAGACACCACTACCAAGTATTTCAGTATAAGTAAAACATTTTTGCTTGTTATTCACGCCGGTAAATATTTCACCGATATCTGTAGATGCCCATTAGTTCCATAGATAATACACTAATACCTAAAAGATTAAATATGAAATTAAGCTTTCCAATAGCTAAATTTAATATTTAAGGCGGGTTTTCACTTTTTTATAATTTCAGTGTTGTTGACCATTTTTGTACATGAACAAAATAATTAAGTCACGTGTCGTTTGCTGTAGGTGGTTATTTGAAACAGTTTGGAATTGTAACTTAATTATTATTACCTAAAATTATCAACTACTAGTACTTAATACAATAATTTAGGTATCTACTATGAAAAAGAGCTAGGAATTATTTTATAGTAACCGCTAAGTTTACGAATACACGCATAATTAACATTAATAGACGGCATATATTGTTTGTAGATAATTATCTGATTCTTAACTCAGTTAAATTTCGTTAAAAACACAAATATTTTGTGGTCTGAAAGTGTTACTAACGGAGGCAGTAGGTATATAGATGATCCGCGAATTACAAATCTTATGCGCTATTCTGATGCTTGACAAATTATGTTGTCTGTCTAGCTCTGAAAATCATGTAAAATAAAACATTTAACGATACATTTATTCAAGGTTTTTCTTGTGTTTGAAACTAGTATCTACCTACCAACATGTTTATGTCTGCATTCATATTACGTGAAGGATTACTAAGATTCTATCATGAGCTATGTTTCCTGTACAGAATTGTGATTCTAAAAGAATTTGCAGTCTTGCGATCCCGCTATGTGTTGCATCTAAACATCCCATCAGCTAGTGTGATTATAATGTTACAATGTTTTATTGAGTTTCCAACCTGCACTAGGCTACAACAATTACAACATTTGTAAATAAAAACTTAGTTATAACAACGATTCCAATCAAGCAGAACTGAATTTATTTAACATGGCCTTCTGCCACGATAAAAAGTTTCCTACACAAGTTTTCATGACACAGTTATGATATAAATTAATACCGTATTTTGTATTAATATAATATCGTTGGGAGTTTATAATATCATTAACATGACCATTCTACTAAATTAGTACTCCAATTAAAATTGTTTTATATGTAAGCTATTAATTAGGTTATAGATTTCATTTAGTTTACTAGCTATAAACGGTTATACTGGCTGTCTTATTTATGATACTACATGTATATGTAGCTTACATAATATACACACATATTTTGTGATAGCACCTTATATATTTTTTCATTCAAAGGCATCTAATGGTTGTGTTAGGTTGGTTGAGTACTTTTTTAACTACGTAAATAAACGTTTAAATTTAATGTCAATAAAAAAATAATACATTGTTTCAATTACTGTTGGCTTCAGTCATTACGTTTACAATATTTTTTCGAAAAATTTCGAGAATGGATAAATCAATCTGTGTAATGAACTGTGTTTTTTTAAACGCATCAGAAATCCTCTTTATTTTGCACTAGGTACTTCCTGCATTTTTTAATATACTGACGATACTGACGATGATATCAGTTATCTATTTATTAAATGGCTCTTATCGCTTTCTACGCTGCACCGTACCGGAGCGCAAAATATCTTGGCGGCACGGCTCTGTCGGTAAAATTTATATTCAGCTACGGCCTTACTTCTAAGTCTCCTACCAGAGCTCGTGAAATTATTAAAATATTAATTCTCAAATTGACCCTGCCGAAATCGAACCCAGGGCCTCCCACTCACATCAGGAGCAGGGATATTTATATGTGCAAGTCATTTAATATTATTGTTCTTAACCTAATCTATTTGTATTATTTCAATAGTTTCTTTACATATTTAGAACTGAATAATTATAGTTGACGATAGTTCTTTGTCAGCAATTTAAAATTAAGCCTAGTTATAATATTGTCACGTAGGTACAAAAGATTATAAAACCAATGGAAGTATTTAGCGCTATAAACAAATCACCGCATGAATATTCATAGATCATCCCCTTGCGTCGTGAGGGATGCATACGTATAGCTTTAATAATAAAAACATATTAGCCGCATTGCATGTCTGTCTTTCCGTGACCGGGCAGTTTTACACCTGGCCGAATGGGGAGATGGGCGGCCGCAAGAAGGGGGCAGGGTGTCCGGGGATAATGGGGTAAAGAGAGGGCAGTAGGTGGCAAAGGCGCCGTTTGCCAGCGGCCACCTATTAATGAATGTTCCCATGTTTATTGTACCCGCTGAGCAGTTTTGGGCAATGGCTGTAACTCATCGTTTTATAAATTAACTGTCATGACAATCCTGTTATGAAAAGTTAACTAGGACAAACACAAAAAATTTGTCGTTTTTTTTATCGACACTTCTAGATTTAGAAAAACGAAAAGGTATTTACTTTGGTATTACTATACAATGAATTTAAAACAAACAAACTATATTATTAAAGAAATTTAAATTATATGCGAAATAAACTATGTTTATAACATGTCTATCTACTCTTAAAACTCATTAAAAAGTATACTTAACTTTTCAGAAATAGTAGAAGACTTGAAATTACTAATAATTAAAGGTGGCAAATGATAATTTATCCCGGAAAAGCTGCTAGTAAAATTTAACCACGGATTCGAAAAATAGCATTTGTTACCTACTGATCACTTAACTGTAAATTGCGATTGGATATTTAACATACCGGAAAATAACAGAAACCTGATGTTTTTAAAAATTGAAAATAAAAGCGGGCGAAAAGATGTCAACAATAAGTAAAATTATCATAGTTACAATTATAATTTAACGTGTAAAATTGTAAGTGTAACTATTATAACGTGGAAGTACCTCTAAATCGAATTGACTCCGTGTCACGAGGTCACAATTATCACGTGTTATTGTACTCTTCTGCCTCAATTTTATTGTAATAATGAAATTATTTGAGGAGCCGGGTCGCGTGCGCGCCACGTGACCGTTCATGCCCCCTGTCCGTCCATTACCTCATTAGATAGTCGTGATGATATAAACCCTTGCTAGGGAAAGTTTAACTTTTTAATTTCGTGGCGTCGTTGCGGTGAAATACGTTGCATTGTAAAAGGGTGTGATTTAAGAGGGATAGATATTACATTCATAAACCATTATCTAACAGTTTTGCTTATATCTATTTGGATTTGTAGCACTTAGGGTATTTTTTATAAGATCCTAAGTGTAAAAACTTACAACAATAAGTTACAACTTTGCATAAAGTCAGAATGGCTGGCTGACATTAGAAAAGTGCTATTAGATGAAGCGTTACAAAACACTATTCCGACATTGTGCCGCATATTATATTAGGTCATTTATGTCCTTTTGTAAGTTGGATGAACCAGATTAGTCGTGGTATTCATCAATAACCCTCAACAGTTCACTGATTGAGTAGAGGGTTCTCCCAAGAGCTTATCCATAATCGCCAAGCTAGGTAGAGAGGTAATCGCAGTAGACATTACTACTTAGGAAGCCACATACTGTTCTCCGTTATATTCCCTTACTTCTTCGTACGACACCTACGGGATTAGGAGGGTGGTGACAACATCTGATCTAACGTCATAAAACGTTACAGTCGTTTTATTACCCACGCCTAACAAGCTATTAGCTGTATTTTACCTGTATAACCAACAAACTATACAGCATCGTATATTAATCATGTTCTTGCAAATGAGATACTCCTGAACTTATACTTATTAAATCAACTTGTGATAAGCTTCCGACATTAACTTTCTTTAGTTAACTTAAACAATATATCACTCCAATATTAGCCACTTCAATATTTTGAATCGGTGATCGCGCAGAATTGAATGTAGCGCATTTTGTTCGAATCCCAGCCCACACCTCAAACTTTTCTGATTTAATTCATTTTGAGTAATTAAAATATCACTTGCTTCAACGGTGAATGAAGACATAGTGAGGAAACCTGCATTCCTGAGGGTTCTACCTAATGTTCTCAAAGGCTGGTCCAGTGCGGATTGGTGGACGCGGAGGCCAGCATGGTGGACTACGGCATTAACCACTTCTCATTGTAGGTGGAGACCCACGCTCTGTAGTGGGCCGGTAATGGGTCGATGTGATATTCGTCCGCCTGTTTTCCTCAAGAATTGTATCTTTGGGAATCAAATGCAAAAGAAAAGGTTTTTTTTTAAATCCGACAGTGTCGATATTTCTGGGAGATAAGCGCGTTCTAACAAATAAAAATTCACCCCTGTTAACCCCTAATAATTATTGAACTTATAACTTAATACCGTTCCGTTCCTAGTATTCTTCTTTATATTCTGTTAGTCGCGTCCTGCGACACCCACGAGAAGTGGAGGGGGGGGGGGGGGGGGGTGAAAAATGGGTTGAAAATTCTCCTCCAATCTTTAAAAGCAATAACATTAAATTTCTATTTTATATCACATTATATTATGTGTAGTGTAGTTTAAACCGTGAAAGTGTTTCGGAACATCTTGTCAAAATAGATACCAAAAGCAAATGACCAGAAGACAAAATAATAGGACTCGAAAATAAAACTGTGATCTTGTATCGTGACACTAGTGTCAGTCCTACCTAAATTTTATTTGATTCTTTATTTAAAAAGGAAATGTTATTCATAAATAAAGATTTAACATTTTTAAATGAGATAATAATATCCTGCAATACTATATAATATATACAAAATAGCTTTTAGTTATTATGCAAATATATTTTCGTGGTCCAATAAAAGATGGCACTGTGACCCTCCTGCATGAATTGAAATCACGTTTTGTCCCTTTAGTTGCTGATTTAGAACAATTATTTATATTTTCTTTACTGATGTTTTATAGAAACTGTTTTTTTTTTTAAATTTCATTTCGTTGACTTAATAATAAGGACATCTACTAAAACTTTCATCTTCATCTTTTTTTCACTGAGCCGCTTCTAGTTAAGTACCTATTAAAGTTATTTATCTCGAGGTCATCCCAAACTGCGGTTACTGGTCCATTGTCTCCACACCGGACCCTTCTGCCCCACAGGTCATCACAGATAGGACAAATTCATTAAATTACTTCGTCTTTGTGCTTCGAGGTACCCACCAGTTGAACACCTGGCTTAGTTTTCCGAATGCGGATTGAACCCAGGTGATTCCTTTTCAGCTTCCTTTTTGAATTTTTTACCTTTACATCATTGTCGTCGAAAAATTTGCTTCCCCTTAAGTCTTTTTTTAAATTGGGAAACAAATACAAATCACATGGGGCATCTGTAATGTAAAGTGGGTGGACTAGTTATTCGAAGCCACGCGTGTGCAGAGCCATTGCAACTCTGCTCTTGTGAACCGGCTATGGTCCTTCCCTTTTCCTTGTAATCAATTTGTATTATCCCCTCACAGCTCCTAAAAACACTAGCCATTAACTTTCCCGCCGACTCCGACACTGCCATTGAGAATTCCCAATATAATATATACTGTTTTATATTATTTAAAGCTGGTCGACTAAATGGGGATTTCACGTAACCACCCTAAAAACAAATCATACAAACTGTTCACCCATATATCTATATAATATTTTTAAAACCGTTTCTTAGTTGACTCCTACGTTCTAGAAGGAAATGAAAAAAAAAATCATGGTTGGAGTGATTCGATTTTATGAGGATCGGCGATGGACGATCCAAAAATAATACAAAATAATAAATAGATAACAGACCAACAAACCGATTTCAATCTCCCGAAGACCTGCTAAGGCTCTACGTCCTAATAATCGAGAGATGTGTGACCTACAAGTATATCCAAATAATACGCAGGTTTAGCATCATTGTCTTTAGTCAGTGGATGGGTGACCAAATTTTGAGGTATGTGGGATAAGTTAGCGTACGTTGATTTGAGCTTCTATCACCATCGACGAATATTTGTTAAATTACCTTACTCTAGTTGATTAATATAATAAGGTAAGCCAAGAAAATTCCTACAACTTTTTATGAAGTGTACGCGTGGGCCACACCCTCATAAAATATGTGGTGCGTATAAAGAAACGATAAACCTTAATTCAGTGGGCTGCCGCTGTCTGCTGAGGAGTTCAGTTCTATATCTCTAATGATACTCATCAAATATTCACCAAATTTGGGCAGAGCTAAACTTATGATACACCCATTCCGATAAAAGAAGTTTTATTAAAGTTAATTAAGATATGACGGAATCATGGTGTTAAATCGTCTAAGTTTTTGATAAAAAAAATTGCTTTAATGTCAATCCGGAGTATACTTAATTGCACTTCAATCTTTTCAGTTGTTTCCGGATAGTGCAAAACAGGCAACAAAAAAAAACTGTGTTCTCTATCGATATTTAAGCGTCCCCTAATTAAAATTTTCAAAAAATATTAAATGTAGGACACACAGTTTTACTACAAATTCAACCCCCCATTTCACTCTCTTAGGGGGGAAATTTGAAAATATCCTTTGTTAGTGGATCCAATATAAAGAGTACACTCTCCACCCCAAAATTCATGTCTTTGTCAACAATTCAGTCGAATTTTAATCCTTATTTAGCCCCGTTGTGAATAGTATTATTAAAAACTGTGGTACACACATAGCTTTAATTTTTGGAGCCAAAGTACCTAGGTTCTTGGAAATAACTTGAAAAATGAGAGATTTTAATACAAACTATTTAAACCACTTGGGAGCGGTTTTAAAAAAAATCCTTTTTGTGCGGGATCATCATAACAGAAACCTGCTCTCAAAATTGTTATTAATACTTTTCGCGTTATGATAAGTGGGTCATAAAATCGTTGGCGTCCACTCTTATAGGAGAGCTTTCGCATAGGTTGGCTCTGCACTGTTCTCAAGGGCCTTAGCGCGAAGCTTACTTTGTCCAAGAATTTAGGCTATCAAATTTGAAAAAGGTAGTTACATATAGATTAGCGCTTTCAAAAAAAAAAAGAAAAAAACAAATGAATCTGTCAAGCTTTATTATTACTTAATAATGTAATAGATGGATAACCACCACACAGAATAGTTGCAAATAATAGTATCCACACGCGTGCCTCGGAGTTAACACGTTAATCCATCTGTCGCGGTGAGCTATCACTTTTTCTTCTTCCAGTGCCATCTCCTGTCAGAGGTTGGCAACCATTAGGGTTAACTATTAATTAATTAACAACCGCTCTCGACAGTAACTTTGTACTCATGTTAGACTTCGCTCGTAAATTTTTCAGCGAGGAAATTCACCTTGTTCCAGGACTACGCTTGCCCTTTATCTTGCCTTATATAATAAGCTGAAGCAGGTCGTACTTTGCGCATTACATGTCCCAGATATTCGAGCTTTCTCCTTTGCACCCTTTTAGTATCTCTGTGGACTTCCCCGTTATTGCGAACATGGTCTCTCCAAGACATTCGAAGCATCCGCGTGTACACCCATATCTCGAAAGCTTCCAGCTTATTGCTCATTGCTTGAGTGAAAGTCCAGACTTCTAACACTACCAGATGATAATAATCGTTTCGCTCACAAAGCATTAGAGCAGCGTTGTGTGGTTTGCTCTAAAACCCGCATTTTTATAAAAAAAAGAGGAGGCCGTTGTCCGGCTAAAGGGTGATGATGATGATGATAATGATTGTATTTTATCATAAATGATCACCCGCATTGAGAAAGCTAGAATAATATTAACAAAATCAATTAGCAACCAAAGACACGGCGCGTTAACAATCTGGCAAGAAGGGGGTTCTGGTAGCGCTAATTAGCTAATGGAAGTCACCCTCCGGCCCGCGGCCGAACCGTGGTAATGGATTGCGGCACGCTCACGTCGGGACATCTCGGATTTCGTTCTTGTATCATTGGAAGCTTTTTAATTTTTTTCATTACACGAACTATAAGTATTTTTTATTTACTGAAAGTGAGGGCTTGTTGTTATCATCATCATTATCAAACTGTTACAGGGCACGGGTCTCCTCAGAAGGAGCAGGATTTTGGCCATAGCGTCAACGCTGGCGGCCAAATGCGGATTGATAGACTTTATACGCCTCTGAGACGATTAGGTTTCCTCAGTATGTTTTCCTTCACCGTTAATGCACGTATATTTAAATGCTTAAAACGTACATAGCTAAGGAAAGTTAGAGGTGTGTGTCGGGGGTTGAACTCGGTGCCAGCTGCATGGAAAGCCGAAGTTCTTACCAGTTCAAATATGCTGTTCCTCGGTTTATCCGACTTCCGGTCCGTCTATCCGGTTTTCTGTCTTTATATCTGAGAGCTCTTATATTTCTAAATTAATGCTCGTAGTAACTTCAAATTCATAAATAATTACGTAAAGGTGATAGCCAAAAGCTAAAAATAAAATTGAAAGTAATTAAAAAAAATTTTGGTCGCCTCACACAAACAATTATGGGGTTACTTTTTTAATCTTATAAATAAACGTTGGTGATAGGTTTACAAGCAGTATATAAAAATATAACGCTTGTATCGCAACATTTTTTTTTTAAATATACCGCTTTGACGTTCTGGGAGTAAAACAAAGTGATGTTTTAGAAGTATTTTTGGAATGGCTTTAACTCAAAAGCTATTTCATAATTCAGTCAACTCGTAAATGCTAAAATAAATTAGGTTATTTTGAAAAGTAACAAAACACAAGCTTATTTAATGTAGAAATTAATCAATATAATAATATTATGTTGCCTGTTTCCTGTTTATTATTTCGCGTAAACTGACAGCTGATTTATATTGTTTGAGCTCTAGACATCCAGTACTAAACCGTTTTTCTTTAATAATCGAACAGGCGTCAGTTTTATAGAGAACTGCAATAAAAAACGCATAACTTGTTCGGCGTAAATTGAATGGTTCAGGCGGGGGGCTATGGAGGCAAAACTGGCATACCAGACACCGATCTTTGGTTTATGATATTTTGATCTATTTTAGCTTGGCACCGTGAGCGCTCGTAAAGCGATATAGGGATTAAATATGGTTAGGAAATGGAGAAAATTATTATGATAGCTTCTCGATTATACGCCATTATTGTTCATTTTGTGATGAAATATGTATGAATGAAGGGAATTGGATAGTAACGTAGAATATTCAAAAAATATAGGCATTTATTTATTTTATTTATTTTTTTAATTTTGTTATCACCTGATGGTAAGTGGAAGACGGCCTATAAATATAGCAACTTTACGTAGTAAAAGGTTTTCTACTGCTCTTCTTCATAAACCAGTTTATGTATACTATGTGACCTACTTTTTTGTAACGTGCCTATTGGCTAACTATCGGAATTATTAATCTAATCCAAAATCTTCAGAAAGAAGATAAAATTTAGTTGTGCTTTATTTTTTATTTTTTTTCATTAGTTTAATAATAAAATTTTGGCTATACCGGTCTGTTTTGAAATTGGTTTGCCTTAGTATGTTATTTATTGTGGAATTCCGAACACATTTTATTCCGTGACCTTTAGCCACTGTACAAGAATAGTAACCTTTTGCCCGACAACATTGCCGAGAGCACGAGGCTATTGTGTTCCGAACTCGAAGATGTATTGGCTAATTGAGAGCTCTGATCGATTTTTAATAGACGTCACGCTGTCTTCTGCAATAGGAATTATCTTTTCTACAACTTCTTAATTATTTGTACCCTATGATGCAATCGCTGTGGAACAAAATGTTTTGTCCATACTTATATTTTTAATTCGTAAGTTATTCGTAACGAATACGGCTAAATCTGGTCAACAATATATTACTTCGTGGTTATGGACATTTTTTATCCTGGAAAAGTACCCAGGAATTGTTCCCGGGGTTTAAAAAATTGCCTTCGTTATTTATGTATGGATTTTCAGATAAGCCTATCGGGGCGAAATTGTGTATATGCTCGTATATAGCTTGTATTCCGTAGACAAACTAACTACATCCCTACTAATATTATAAAAGTCAATGTAAGTTTGTTTGTTACGCTTTCACGCATAAACTACTAAACCGATCGTCATGAAACTTTGTACACATAATTTTGGAAGTGTTAGAAGTAATATAGGATACTTTTTATTCCGACATTAAGCTCGACAAACAATTAAGCTCGGAACCGAGCTTAATTATTTGACGATTTTACACCATAACTCCGACAAATTATAACCGATTTAAATAATTATTTTTGTACTATAGAGGTTATAATATGTGTTTAATTTTGCCCAAGCTGTGGTTGGAGATAGAGGACAGAACTCCTCAGTAGACAGCAGCAAACCATTTAAGGCTTAGCGATACTGAATACTTAAATTTTTTTTAGAACTAAAACTAAATTTAATGCCAAATCAAAAAACAAAATCAAACGCAGACGAAGTCGCGGGCAACAGCTAGTTTAGAAAATAAAACAAATGACTAAAAAAAGATGTCGTAACATTGACACCTTTCAAAAATTTGTTGGATGGAACTTGCAGTCTGCGGTCGGATGTACTGTAAGATTCCCTCTTATGAAATTTCGAAACTTTGCTCATCGCAGCCTATTAATATCCCACTGCTGGGCAAAGCCCTTGTCTCTCACAAGGGAGATGGTATAGGTACGTCTGTACTATTTTTATCAACCTTCTTAATGAGTATCCAATGTATATAATTGTAATACCTACGTTGTTTTAGTTCAAATACGTAGCGATTAACATGATTCAACATTCCGTACAGTAACAGCTATAGGTGAAATTATTCTTCATAGCGGTTGTTAGTTTTTTCGTGCGTTCATCCAATCACGGCATAGGGCGGGCGGTAGGGCAGGTTAGAGGGTCAATAAATGCGCGCGCAAGTATCGAAAGCTTATTTAATCTACCTCATAATATATACATATGGAAAAGAAAATGTGCTGCTAGTTTGTTTTTCTTTCACGCAGCGAATTAAATAATGTATCAGCGTGATTTTTTGCATATTCAGAGCTGGAAACTGTCTTGTTATAATATATACTCGTATATTGTTTATATTTATATCAAGTCATGGGCAAAAGTAAGTAGGAACATGCTTATATGGTTTGTCGATCGTAAGAAAGTACACGACTCCAAATACGAGTACGTTACTTGGTATTGGCATGAATTATTTAAGAAAACAGCAAATCTGACCAATTCCGGAAAATATGGTACAATAACATTTAAAAAGTCATACATTTTTGTTATTCCTGTAGGCAACGAAATTTTTAGATACATTTTAAAATTTAAAACACTTGAAATTACTTTCCCGGTCTGAAAATTATAATGCTTTCCAAATATCTTCTTATATAACGTTAGAAATATTGACGTATTGAGTAATATGAATGGGAACACAATACGACGGCTTACATCAGGTATTTTATATCCATTCACATATTAAACTAAGCTCAAATTTATCTGAATGCGTTATAATATTACATTCTTTGTATTTAACTTTTTAATTGCACTCGTTTTTTATCTGGTTGTTGATGTCAAGATTCACTTAAGGCCTAATAAGTCCGTTTTCTCCGACTCCGTTACTATTTTTTGATACTCAAAAATGTTAGTAGACGTCGGTTCAAGGTCTTTTAGCCTCAAAGGTTTTAGAGCTTAGCATTAGTGCCATGAACCACTTTCATACGCTTAGACAAGAAAAGAAAAACCATTTGTACCATTTGTGAACTCATAATATTCTATAAAAGTTCGGTGGAAACTTAGACTTTGTTAAGATCCTTTTTATATTTGACTACAAGCTAGCCCTTGACTGCAAGCTGGTGAGTGCAGTCTAACCTGGCTAACCTGTTATGTTTATCGCAGTTATTATTGAGCCTATACCCCTAATCGCTTCTACGCAGCGGTTTCTTGTTGGTAGGTTGGTAACTAGCTACGACCGAAGCTTCGCGCCACCATGTCAGTCCCTGCACAGTAAAATACTACGTATCCAATACAATAATTGGAGCTTGATAGGGAGATGTATTCATCCCAGACCTATTTACCACTGTGTTTACCAACCGCCTTATACCAAATAATATCACAAACATTTCATCAGCAATTCTAATTAAACTACAAGATATAATAACTATTATACTTATGTTTTCAATAATTTATTAAAAAATTATAATGTTAAATAACTGCCTTTGCCAGGACTATTATTTAATCGTCCAAATAATATACAGTCAAATAAAAAGTATACTATAAGAACTCGATCTACGATTTCTGGCAATTGGAGCTACAGATAAGCAACTTATTTGCCAATATTCAGATGCTTAAACAATCACGCGTGCCCTTACGTCTCTTGCGGCAGTCTGCGACCAACTTATGTATGAACAACCAAGTCATTATATATGTATGACGTGCCAGATTGTGGCACGCGACTCTCGCAAACAATGCATATTATAATGTGCCAAATACATTCATACAGCAAACCAGTCATTTATTTACAACAAAAGAAAGTTCCTAATACTCCTATTCGTGGCTGAGGTTATTAAGAAAATGTAGTAATATTTTTAGGGAGTATGTATTTCATAATAGAATAGCATACCTAGTTCATATAGCCTAACGCCTCAATACCTCATTAGTATCAGGGAAAATATGGGGATAATGTCATAAAAACACATATATTATAGCTAAGAGTAAGGGAAAATATGGATCAGTTTTCTGAATGATTGGTACGTAATATGCAACGGATGTATATATCTATATATAAATACGTGAAGCAAAAACTTTATATCTCTTTTTTTGTATGATATTTCCCACACTTTATTAGAGAGTTTATAAAGAGATGGAGTGCAGAATGCTCATATTTTTTTGAAATAAAGCAAATAAAAACATAATTAAATCAATAAAAAACACATACAAAAACTACCAAGCATTTGACACACATTCGCATATATATACTCTTTTTTTAATATTTTTTTGGACTGTGATTTGTTTGAAAAAAAGGCATATTTACAGTGTAGCCTTGGGGAAATATGAGATTAAAGAAGTATGACCATTTTCACCATACAACCAATAGGTTTCGAACTTTTAAATGAAATTAATTAGGGTCGAATATAGGACCAGTAGGTGACCACTAGATCATTTAATTACCAACGTAAGATGACACGGAACAGATAAACGTTCATAAGTAAACATTTTGACGGCATGAATATTTTATTATAATAGTATCTATTAATTAAGCTACAATTAATGTCATGCATTATTAAAATAAATTATAATTTTTAGCCACTTACGACTTTGACTGTACAAAGCCTCTTGAATGGCGTTGCCGAGAAACAAGATTACTATTTGTCCGTTACTTGTCTCAATGAATGCTGTGCCTCAACTATCCAAAATCATTTGTAAACATCTCTGCACATGAATGTGAACCATAACTACTATATGATTAAGTTGCAACTAGGAAAGACTCACTTCTGAAGGAAGTTTTTGTGGAGATAAAAAGATAGGAAGTAGAGTGTGCGAAGTTGCGTTTTTGAAAAGTTTTCTGGTCGGGAAACTGGTTTTCTGGTCGCAACGCCCACACGGCTGCCGGAAATATCGTACAGATGGTATCGGAAGTTTATGTTGGCATGCTGCTCACGAATTCGTCATTAGAAGGAATTGTGTATTTTTTGGCCTCACAAAAAAGGAACTTGACTGTTAACGTTGAAAGTTTATCTCATCTGTAAGATGTGCCTAATTATTCACTTATCTATTAAAAATGTGCCATTATGATTATTTTTTGTTGCACTTGAAGCGACCATTTTTTCAGTACTAACAAGCGGGCAATGCGTTGCGATGGGTCGCTTGTATTTAAATGTTTCTAGAAAAAAGTCACATCGAACTATCGCGAGAAGACTGTAAGGACCGGTATTGTATACAAATGTCTAATAAAACATAACTATATTGATAAATAATAATTGCACTCTCCATGCAATTATACTATCGTCTAAAGTTCAAATTTATTATACAAGTGACCTTGATTATAAACTTACAACACTTGTAGCTGTCAGAGATACCTCCACGGACTGACTAACTGAGCAGGGTACCATTTATATATATATTTTATAAGAAAAAAGTATGTACTTTGAAACTTTATAATTTATAATTTTTTACACGCTTTATATTAGCTTCACTTGTATGTTTGTATGTTTGTAACCGACTCCTTTGGACTTGATTTTGACCTTCTCCTCAAGCGGTCTGATTTCGTTTAAACTTTGAAGATATATCGAGGACCGATGACAATATACTAATTTGATAAGATTATTCCATTTTTTTATTTGTAAAATAAGATTTTTGTTAATTTATATAATTTTCAGCTATAGTCACTAAGGCAGGTATGATGTTCATTTTAATTTCGAAACATTATCTTTAACTTCTCTCTTTGATCTCTAATTATCTCTTCGATGGTTAATGGGTTACCGATTAATTTTGCTCTAATAAAAATAATAGATCAAGAAAAACTAAAAAAAAACAGCTTTTATAAATAAACTAAAACTAAAAGGTAGAAATTAGTTTAGTTTTTTATAAGCGTGTTTTTTAGTTTTTTTGAACTATTTAATTTAATTTTGTTAATAAACATTCATTAAGTAATTTAATTCCGTGGGGCGAAGTGCCAGATGAGAATACAGTTGACCCCACCCCTCCCTCTGGGCTGCCACTAGCATCTATTGCAAACACCAACACGTCTGCCCAGCGTGGTAATAATGATGGGCACACCCTGCCTTTGAGAGTTGTTTCTTAACAAAATGATGATCCTTACTCCGTATTCTCTGAAAGTAGCTTGCATCACCATATCGAAGCAAGTTGAAGCAAATTCAACGGTGGAGGAAAACCTCCTGAGGAAACCTGCATTCCTGAGAGTTCTTAGTGTGTGTGGGGTCCACCAGTTTAAATGTTTATTAACAATACCGGTCCTCACAGTCTTCTCGCAATAATTCGATGTGAATTTTTTCTACAAACATATAAAAACAACCCATCGCATCGTATTGCCCGCCTATAGTCCCACCGTTGAATGCTATAGGCTTTTGATGGTTTCGATGAGGTAATGGAAATCTCATTCGCATGCTATTGTTATAATCTCTGTCAGTGATTATTTTACATGACAAGTTCTAAAGTAGAGCAGTATTAATAAAAGGTTTAGTTAGTCCTTTGATCTAGTGGTAAATGCTTATATCGTCTAGACAGTGCGATCGACATTATAAAGAGGCTCTGAAGGTCCCTTTATGTTGAGGCCAGCAAGAGTAGTTTCCTCGCCCCACACTTACCTTACAATTGCTCCCTCTAGATCTTTCTCTATTAGAACCTCTGTGTGATGATCCTTAGGTACTCCGTACTCTTTGAAAGTAGCTTGCATCACCACCATATGCCACAATAGCAAGTTGAAGCAAGTTCAACCTGCATGCCTGAGAGTTTTTAGTGTGTGTGGGGTCCACCAGTTCGCATAGGGCCAGTGTGGTCTTTAACCCCTTCGCATTTTTTTAGGATACCCGTGCCCTGTAGTGGGCCGGTAATGGTTTGATAAGATGATGATCATAAAGGGATGAAAGGTAGGCGTTGTAAAAAAGAAAAGTTTTGATTCTTAAGTAACAATAAAGGTATAAAAATCTGCAGTTAGATGAATATTATTAAACAAATCGATGTAGTATTTTTTAAAAACCAGAAAGGTGCAGAATGAAAGCTGGCATTTTCTGATCAGAAATTGTAAGCAGACAAATCGAAGGCAACCGCTAGTGTCATTATAATATTTACATTTCCAAAGGCTGAGAGACTTCTAAACGAAACTAATTAATAAATCACATTTGAAAAAGATTTTATTTACCTTATTCCACGACAAGCTGATTAGACCAATTAATTATATCTATGCAAGGAATTATTACGTCATGTAGCCTCGGCGACTTGTCTGCGTCGATTCATTCATTTTCACAATCAATGATATTCTTAAAGCTCCAAAACTAGTTAAGTATACTTTTTACAGTCGTTATGAATCCAATTTATGTCACGGGAAAAATGCGATGTTTACGAAGCCATCAAAGTAACTGGTTATAAAACTTGTGCCTAATTTCGTTTCAAAACACACGGACACATAAATGTTCGAGCTTTGCTTGTCACAGTTTATTTACAACTACAAAGTACTCATTTAAAATGATAATATTCATTTTTGTAGTTTATAGAAACACATTTAGGTAATAAGTAAAATTCAAAAATACTTAAAATTGCTATAATTTTTTTTAATATGTAAGAGTCTACTACGATTAAGCTAGCGAAGGCATTAAAATATAATATTGTGATCCAAGTTTAGATCCAGTTTGGATAAGATTATAATTAACTGGTAATAAGTTCTTTGAACTTGTCAATACTTTGGATTTCTATGGCGCAACAAACACTGTCGATGTACAAAGGCACTGTAGCGCCAAATTGTATGTAACAAAACTATCTGGCAAATGCTACAAATTTTGTTGAAAATGAATGTGACAGGTGACTAATATTTTTCTAGAAAAAAATATTCAATTAGTATATATAATTGCCGTAGTATATTATACAATAGTGTATAGACAAATTTAACTTGACTAATATATTATTTACCTCTCCAAGTAATTGTAAAATATATGCAAGGTTATAAATATTTTAATTGCCTAACTGCAGGGCTAGCACAGACAGGATTATATCCCCCGATTATATCCCCTGAAAGGGGATATAATTAACGTGTCCACCTGCTAAAGCGCGGGAACATGGAATGGGAGAAGTTTACCCCCGTTTTTTAATACACATATATTATTTGGATATTAATTCTACTTGTACGCCAATGCTCTGAGAGTTGATAAAGCTGTGGGAAAAAATAACTTTTCATCCTTTCCCCGGGGTCTATATATAATAGATAATTGTCTCCTCCCCATGCTAGCCGTTTAGACCTTTTCAAATTATGGTCCACCCTAGACCAAATTATGTATCATGCAATACGATTACCATGTGTTTTTAGTAAACTTGCTAACGCTGCTCGAAATATTATCCGCCCGCGAGTGTTTTTTTATGAATGAAGCCGATTGCTATAATCTGAATAAATGATAACGGTATATTTGCTATTGATACTTCATTAGCATTGGTCGTAAATAATATTAATAGTTATAAAATGGTTTATTTCAAGTTTGATAGTTCTGTAACGTTAATTTTTTTTGACCCAATGCAATTATTGTGTTCTCTCTATGGCGTTTACATACCATCTTAGTCAAAATGTATGCGCCAGAATACATCACAATAATTGTTTCAAAATGCTTAGTATAAAGAACAAAGATTGTGTTGAATGAAATAATCTATTATGTTAAGAGTTGGTATAATTTAATGTAATAATAAATGTTTTAAAATAGGTAGATATTAATAAATGCTTGTTGATCTTTATTGCGAAATAAGGTAAGGGGACTGAGCATGTAAAGTGGGGTGTTCTGTTAGTATGTCAAATGGGAAAAGTATTATACATGAAAGAGCTTTATTTGAAATTTTAGAACATTATCTTTTTAAGATTATTATTATTTTTTAGCCCATCACAAATCATCATCCGCCGCCTATTAACGTCCCACAGCTGGGTACATATCTCGCCTCTAATAGGAAAGATAAATTAAGAACATATACCCACCACGCTGCATCAATGCTAGCCGGTGGCCTTTAAGGACTATTACCACAATAAAGCGATAATAACAACAAAACCATCACGAATAAATCCAATTATTACAATTCTTTACTTTTGTTTCATGTCAAGGTGTTCAAACAATTTTAACCGCTTGTAGTTTAACTACAGAAAACTATAATATTACTGTTATAAAAACCAATTTCTTATTGGACCACACGCCTTAAATTCCTTATAATTCTTTGTTATCGAAAGAATAATAGCTAGAAGATAATTGATTCGAAAATAAGTTTGCCAGACAATAAAATTATATATGTAAATATTTAATTCAATAGGTATCCACACTAATATTATCAAAGCGAAAGTTTGTCTGTTCGTTTGTTTTTAGCCTGTATGTTTGCTTCCTATGATCAGCTAACCACTGACACGATCTTGTCGAATATCGGCACAGAGATAGCTTGTATAGACGGATATAACTAAACTCTTCATTCCGGAAGGAATTAAAAAAAATACTTATTAATAGTAACATTTGATAAAGTATTGCATTACATCCGAAATACATTCATAAGTTAATTTTGAGCCGGGGGAAATAAACAGTTTCCTTGGAATAAAAAAAAACTCAGATGAATTGTATTGTGTGATGTATAACTAAAAATATATATAGCACGAGTCGGGTACCGTTATTGAGTTTAGTATTAAAATATTGTTCATCCTCACAAATAGTTTGCGCTACCTACACTACACTAATACTACATAGGTTATTACATACAATTTATTATCATTAACATTAAACAATTAAAAATCTAAATAAACACCTATTTTAATATATAATAAGTGTAATATAACATTCACTGCATTAAGTGCCGTGTCTTTGAAGTAGCCGACGCGCGACGCCCGCATTTTAGCACGAGCTGGTGGTCGGTTTCGAACCGCACCAACTGTTTGAGCTAACGAACGATAAAATTATTGTCCGATGATGTCACCCAAGCGGTAACGGACTACCTCGATCCGAGCGACCTATAAATAATCTTAGAAACAGGGTTCTATATTATTACAATACTCGCCAAAAGATGTCATAACTTTTTATGACAATATACTCTTTGCTAATAAATAACGAGCTGTCGCCTATAACTTCATCCGCGTTTGTTTCTTTATAATTCCGAAGGAACTGTTTGTTTTCTCGGATACTAAATGTTATTTTCTCATCTCTGGGATGGAAGCTATGTCTATGCAAAAATTTACCAAGATCGGTTAAGCTGCGAAGCCATTTGAAAAAAATTCCGGGTGTTATTCCTGGATAAGCATATGCCCCACTCCAGGATGATAGCTTAATGTGTAGCAAATCACATCAGATGGTTGAAATGGTTGCGCAAAACATAGGTAGCATTCAAACAAATAAGCAAACATACAGACACCTTCACATTTATAATAGGAAAAGTTTTGATCTACTCTATTTAATTCAGCACAATTAGTTCCTGTATAATGAACTATGTAGGGCTAGCATTTTTTCGAGACTACTCTCGCACAGAATATTTTGTTTTCCTATTTTTCGTGGCATGAGGTAGCTCAGAATACCTTAGTAGTCCTTGCTCCTCTTTCGGTCTGTGAAAGAGACGTTTTCATAATGAGTGTTTTGCGTTTCTACTAATAACGATTTCGTATGATTCGATTGGATTAGTTTATCTATGTATTATATTATTTACAGACGATAATATAAACACTTCTGAAACGTCATGTATGTCTTTTTTGTAGTGACTGTACCATGAATAAAAAACAGTGCAACATTGAAGTCATGTAATAATACCTGTAATACATTTTATTGTAAAACTTTAGAGGCAGTGCCGTTAACTTTATTGCATAGAATAGTTCTTCCCTTTTGTATTATCGCTGTTCTGGGTTGAAAGCCCTTTGCACGTCATTGCGAGATGAACGTATCAAAGTCCCACAGGGACTGGGTACAGGCTTCCTCTTTCATAGGATAGAGGGATTTAGAGCCTCCACATTACTCCAATTTAAATTCAGGGCTGTAACGATTACTATCACATTTTACAGAAAAAATTGTTACCGATAACTAAACTTACTTTTAGATCTGCATGTACTTAGTTTTAATCTCCACTCTATTCACCGCGAACTTGCCACTGACACAGGCTTCCTTTCTCATATTATGAGAGCCACACTGCCGCAGGGTTCACACCCAGTATTTTCTTTATATGTATATAAATAATAGCACCTACTCCGTGCGTTGACATTATGTAAAAGTATCACCTCACCATAAAATCAATCAATCAATATAAGTCCAGTGTTGAGCTAAAGGCCTCTCTCAACGCGAGGGTTTGTTTACAATCACCACGCTGGAGCGAGGACGCTGTCTACGACGGAACACCCGCCCTTAGTTATATTCCCTTAGCCGCCTCGTACGACACCCGCTGACACCACACGGCACCAAACCAAATTCAAAAAATGGCTTTTATAACCATAGACCTAAGCACCACTGACTTTCTTGCTTGAGAAGGGACTGTGGTTGGCTATTATAGGTAATTGATATGCAGCTCTTCTGGCAGCGGATTAACGCTTGAAATGTGCAACCTTCTTTTCTTAGCTTTGTATAAGCACTAAACCTCTCCATACGGTTCTTAATTTAAGAAGAGATCATGCCGTAAGATTTTGCCTAACTGTCTTGGGATCAATCTCTTTTAATATCTATACAGCTTTGGAATCGCTCAAGTGTGAAAACAGATGAAATAAAAAATTTGAAATCAAACATCTTTCCAATCAACAGTTGTGTTGCGTCAAAATCCGGTTTAGAGTGTTTTACAATTAAAATGTATTAGAATTTTAGGGCCCAGAACGGCTAGCATGGGAAGGACACATTTTTCTCCGGGGGGAAAGGACAAAATTGTATCTTCTGCGACAGTTTTGTAAACTCTCCGAGAAATATTACACTGTACGTAATAATAATCGGAGGTAAACTTTCCCTATCTTTTGTTGCCTACATGGTGCATTTGGTAGGTTTTCATCCTCCTGTCAGTATTACAACGAGTTGTTAATTCTTTAGAGTGTTATAATCAGCTGTGCGTAAATTGTGCGCATAATTGAGTATGGCATCAACACGAGTCATTCAGCATATTGATATAACTGTCGGGGTCGCGACTCGCGTAAAGACGTGCCCGCCCACGCGGCAGCAGCCGTGCCGCGGGAACTATGGTACACTCGCATACAAAAGCGTTGTATCATCTTCAACCTATTAATATCTCAGGCTTTTTACACAAAAAAGAGGCCTCAATAGGGCCAAATCTTTACAGTATTTGCAGGGCTATAACAATTATTACTTTATGCCCGTAATAATAACTGATAACATAACGTGCTCTCCGAGGCAAGCTACTGAAAATTTAAAGAGCGTGATAGGCGATAGCCTTCCTTTCGTGTGGACCCCGGAAACATTGTGAAAAATCTGCATGCCTGAGAGTTCTCTGCCATATTCGCCACATCCACACTTGGCCAGCGTGGGAACTACGGCCTTCTTACTCTAAGGGGAGATCCCTGCCCTGTACTGAGCTGCTAATTTGTTGATAAGGATAAAGATGTCTGGAAATTTTCAATAACTAACAATTCTTCAGTCCGACCCGCGAATTGAACGAAGTACCTCGTGATCAAACATGCTTAACACTTCACGAGATACTAAGGGTGTTACAAGTATATTAGCATACTTATTTTTAAATCACAGAACTATGTTAATATATTATTTGCGAAACAATGAATATATTTTTTGTGCATAAAAGCTAAACATTAGGTAAATACGATAAGAAGTTAGCGCTTGACTGTCTTTTCGCCTTATGTTTAAGTGACGTTGCAGTCTATGACGAAAGCGCGTTTACTTTGGAGGAGTATAGTAGTTAATTGGACTCATAGCCCTAATGAGCTTCTAGGTGACAAAAAAGAAAAATACTAAAATTACAATCGATCAAGCAGTATTTGTACGAAAAATTTTACATGTATGAAAATACAGTAAAAATACAGGTGCAATTAATATTTTTTCACAAATGTGAAGAATATAAGAAAAATAAGCACAAAATGTTATTAAGTCTTAAAAACGCTATCAGCTTACAATAATAAATACAATTTACAAACTTATATTGTAAAACTTATTTGTATTATTCTTGAAAATAGTGAAACCACTATTTTCAAGAATAATACGTAAGTTTTGCAAATAGTAAAACGTAAAGCTTCACTTTACGTTTTGATATTTGCAATACCTACTGAAAACGCCTTTGTTTTAAAATACAGTGTTAAGGATGTGATGTTATTTAGCATTATATTTCTTAATTAAATGCCTTCACTCATTGAACTTTTGACAGCAAGCATACACCTATATGACATCATCTGCTATGAGGGTGCAAGTTTTAAATCTAGTTATATATATTTATGCTTTATATTATCAATTTAAAAATAAAACCTTCTTGTATAAAACCTAAGAAACATAAGAGCTTTCATATTTTTTGAGAGCATACCACAACTACATAACTCTGAACTGAATAGTAAACGCGTTAATGTGATGCCAAGACATTACATACTCGTATTATGGTTAGGTGGGGAATTTCCTTCCTAAGCTTTTTTAGAAAAACTGAAATAAAATCAAGTAATGCTTTTTGTAGGAGGTGTCCTTTACGTGACTAATTTTGTCTAGAGATGGCAGTATTAAAGCATTAACGAAAATAGCGAAAATGTATGATTTGCATTTACATTGCACATTGTTTGTCAGGTTGGTAGCTCTATTTTCAAAATGGTGTGAAGGGACGATAGGTCACGTCGTAAGAGTATTTAAAATTAAAATGGCCCCTAAAAATATAAAAAAATAACTCAAAATGGTTTGTAACAATATTAACATTGGAATTAAAATTAGACAATCGATACGATATCGATCGAGATAGATGCCGTGATTCTCAAGTAAAGTTTCATTGCACCCTTTGACAGCAAACTGTGGTCCGGACCCACACCCAAAGCACCTTATAAAAGACATCAACGACAACAGTGCTTCTAACTGATTTTATTATTTTATTTTAATTTTTAGCGGGGAAACGGGAAATTTCCGGAAATTTGCTTTAAAATGCAGATGAAGTCTCGGGTTGCAGCTAGTTTAATATGATGTTCCCTTAATAACCAAAATACTTTAGCGATGAATCGCGACGGCATCCGCAACCACGACATGATGAGACGTTTGAACACCCGTTTGTTAGCGTACAAATCGCAGGCAGCTTTCTTCAATAGCTTTTAACAGTTCATGAATGAGAGCAGACTAAACGGATCTCTAAAACTCTCGTGGAGTTTGCCCATAATCTCCGCGCTGGGCAGACAGGTTAATGATTAGTAAATACGCAGTATTTTGTAGTAGTAGGACCGACGACGCTGCTTTCTGTAGTTCTTTCGCTTAGTCGCCTCGTGCGACAACCTCAGCAAGAGGAGATGTGATTCCAACTGTATTCCGATCTGACGTTTGACACAGCAGGCAAAAAAGGCTTTTATGAAAAAATCCCTATATTTACAACATGAATACGCACAAGATATGCAGCAGATGTTCCCCAATTTATACATTATGATTTTAAACCTTGAATTGTTATATCAGAGTCTTCCCGAAATACAATAGAGGGAGTTTGAGACACATTAATGTTTCGTTACCAAAACTCACAGTAAATTCTTCCGTGTATATATAACAGTTCGAGAAGCGAGAAGAGGTACAAGTGTGGATACACGTATAAAGAAGACCATCAAAGCATTAAGTAAATAAAGGATTTAGTTTAAAGAAAGTATAATAAGAACCAGAGGTTTTGTTTTTTATATAAGTATATGTGGTTTTTATGGCATGAATATTACCGTCGTGTAGGTATTACGTAGGTAAACGTACTAAAATAAAGCGTTGCGGTTTCTAATGAATCACTTTACTGCGCCCATCTGTTATAGGTACCTCAAGCCGGTCTATTTCTTGCAGTCAAGTCAATTTGGGTTTAGAAAGCATGTTTCTGGCTGTATTTGTTTCATAGAATCTGAATCCGAAAACGTGACGCCGCCGTCAACGGCACAATATCGCGTCACAAAGGTAAAGCTCACTGCAATAGGTACATTAGACTCAGTTAGCCGAAGGCTTCCTTATTAAGACCAGTCTAAATCCTTTTTGGTCACATTTAATGACGTACCGAGTCAATCTTACCTTGTAACCAGTTTGATGGATAGTAACTTGATGTCTCGTATCAGTTTCGATATCTCGGGCAAATCAGTACGAAGAGAAATTCTTAAATAAACACATTAATTAAAACATTGCGACGACTCGTTATGTTTATTCTAACGTCGAATAGCGTTATAACTGACTGCCAGAAGAAGTTTATCAATTAGGCGGGATTTTTAAGTTTTCCGAAAGTTTAAGTTAATTAAAAAAAAATCGATTGTCTGTAAATTCGGTTTACTGACGATAGTTAAACGTGACAACGTCATAAGAGAATACTGATGGAATGGTTGCATTTTACAAAAGAAAATTTAATTTTATTTGTCTGATAGATATTTTGTATGGATATAGAAAGTAGATAGATTGAAATCACAATTTAATTGATCAAGTTACATTTATTTGTACGCATGAATACAATTATGTCAATTTTTTTTACAATGTACATAGTTTCTATCATTATCGTTGCTATAAACACCACATTCACTTTTCACTGCACTTCATACTTGACGAAAACATGTAAATGTATTATTGTATAGCAGCTGTCCACGCGGACGCATCGCTCACTCAAGTAAGAGAGAGGCAGATGTCGAACGCTGCCGAGCGCGGAAGCCGATTGTGCCACTTCAAGTCTTAAATGGAACGCCTCAGAGCGAGGTAACGCCGCGTGATTTTTCGTACGTGCTGCCGGCTCCATCGAATTATAAGACGTTGTCACGTAAAACAAATTTATCTTTTAATTTCACTGTGAGATGGTTGGTACAGCAAAAATGGTACCCGACTATAGTTAGTTATCCATGGGTATTATTTATTACTAGCTTTACTACCAGCACCGCGCTGTGTTACCCACAGTGAATAAGTTTGAACTTACACATTTTTTTTTAGTTGCAACTACATATGTCGAGTAAATATTTATTCACCGCGGGTATAACTGCGCAGCGTAGCTAGTACAAATCGAATGTCCAGCAAGTTTGCTATGGGACCTCAAAGTTATATCTCATCAACGTGTTCAGTTAAGTTTTTTAAAAATCGCAGCGCAGTACCACGCTTACCAGCTTATGTGTTATCCAGGGCATAATCAAACTCCATACCAAATTTTACGGTTGCCTTAATCTCATCGAAAATCCTACGCAGCCAAAGTTGCTGGCATACGCTTGTACGTTATATAAACCTATCACATGTCCCTAGGCAGTTACTTTGTTTAGATTGTTTATAGCATTCCAATTCTCCATTAACGTCTTGAAGCAATTGTTTAAGCGCGCAGCGATTCGACGTTGAATGGGTCAGTATAACAGTAAATTCGTAAAAAAACTGACAATAATGAAGATTTACTACTGGACTGTGCAGGTGGGGAGATTGATTGGAAGATAACGTGGCTCTATTGATCAGTCCCCTTAGCACGAGTAGCATCGTAGAATCTATTTCGAATATCGTTACGCTGTGACGGTAGTGTAAAATACTTACATCCTTTGTTTTAAATCTCAAATTTATATCCCAAAGTCTTTAGACAGTGCTCTTTGGTAGAAAATTTGTTTAATAAAAACTAGTAGTACAGAATTTGCAACTCTAAAACTTGTGATATTAAGTCCATCTTGCTATGACGGTGTAATGTTTCGATACACGAAAGCGAATTCACGTTTGCGAGCGCACATTCTATGCTAAGGGTACTGAGCTTTGATGGCTTTTAGAGTTCCGCGACAGCGCTTGCCCGATAGTCGCAGTTAAAAGATTGATGTTTGACTTTCCTTACATTCCGTTTGGAACGGTTCATCAGACGATCATTGGCGGTTCAAAATGAGAAGTCTTCATTAAATGAACAACGAAACTCGTTTTATTACAATGTTGTTGCGATACCTACAGAACAATTACAAATGGACTCCACAGATTATAAAAAACAATGAATAGAGTTATGTAACAAACTAGCTGTGCCCAGACTTTTCAAAATTAGATTATTTATAAACTACCTTCGGCCTCTGACCCATCGCGTCGCACGCCTTAACTTTGTTTTCACTTTTTTTTCGTTTCTAACTTTGTGTTAAATAGCCTATACTACGAAGAATCAATTTCTTAGAACCCGGTAAGGAGTTGTTAAATATAGCTTTCAACTAAGCGTAAAACTAAAAGTTTTATCTAGGCACCAAAAGCCTGGATGGAATTTTCTGGTTAACTTTTTTTTATATTGTAAAGAACGCTTGAGTACAACGTAGTTACTTATCATAAGAAATCGGATTCCATTAAAAGTATCTAAATATGAATAAACACTGGATCATAAAATTTAACTACCTACTTTTCCACTTAATCTCTCTGTAAACACCTATGGTAAACACGCATGTTTATACACTGTCTTGATAATTAATCAAATAGACGTAAATGATTTTACGATTTTTAAGTTTTGTTTACAATTTGTACCTCGTCGTCGAGTTTATGTAGACCATGATCATTCACAGATCATGGTCTACATAAACTCTATTTAATTAATTTTATTTACAATTTTTTATATATAACTATTTTCAGGTTTTCTATGCTTTAGATGCTATAGCTTTTGATGTTTATTTTTTGATCCAATAAAGCACATGCCAAAAGTAAGGATCGGCAAAAACTTAAATTTATGCAAGCAAAAAACAATTTTCATCATTCAGGTCATTCAGTTGGCAATATGTAAGCCGCTATTTATATCTTTCTTGCGAAAGGATGTATTTTTGAAAACGCTTTCCTTTGCAAAAGTGTTTATTTTTATCTCACACACGACCTGGTACAAAATCTTATATATAGTTTTTAATAAATGCTATGTAGAGATAATGAATACCTTCAGGATAACTTAAAGGCATAGTATAAAGAAGAGATGCAGTAGGTAATTCAAAGCCAAGTCGTAAATGGCGATATCGTTTAGACAGCGTCGCGACTGTTTTTAGTAACTATATAGATCCTTTACTACTGAATTCACTAAGTGCCCTGAATCTTATCACCCGTACCGCCCCGCATTTACTGCGCAATTGCTATGTCAAGACGGCTTCGTCAGATCTCTAGTTCGACATCATTGTTATCGTGGTAAATGCCAACATTGTTTAGACAGTGTCGAGACGGTGAACAGAGGTTATGTTAATCCCTTGCTGCTGAGGCTAGTAAGGGTTCTTACTCGTCTCGCACTTATCGCATAATTGCTTTGTCCAGGCGGCTCCGTGCGACCTCTAGTTCAACACCATTGATCTAATGTAAACAGTGACATCGTTTTGACTGCAGTGTCGCGAACTTGTTTAAAAGTTATGAAAGTCTCTAACTATTTGAGTCAGTTAGGGTTATTACTTGCCCCGCACTTACCGTACGACTGCTCTGTCTACACAGCTAAGTTGTATCTCTGTTCAACGTCATTGATTGTGGTAAATACTAACATTGCGTTGCGTACAGTCGCAATACAAGCAATGTTCGTCGCTTACAGCACTGCCCTGGCCCCTGCACTTACCGGTCGATTGTGCTGTCTAAAAAGCTTCGTCGTCGGACCTCTGTATGACTCTTGTAACTCTGTTATATAGGTACGCAAGCAGCTAGCCGGGCAATGGTGGGCCCAGATGGACGCATCGCCCCGGGCTAGTGCCGCAGGCCGCGCCACTTTCTACGCCGCCCGTCGTTCGACGACCGGCCACAATCGATCTACTCGTATCATTTAATTTCTCCAATTACAAAAGTAATATGTTTAAATCCCATTGACCTGACCAGTGACCAATACCAAACATAAAAACTCTACGCACTTCAATTAAAGGCGACTGGTTGATCAAATACTTTGCGGAATAACTAACGCACACTGTATAACTTACTATAGATATATACGAGTATATTGTCTACTAACTTATTCACACTTTTCTACTGGATATAACTCTTGATAATTTACTGTTGAAATTTATGTTCTTCATGTTCCAAGAAGATTCGTGACCAGTAAATAGTGCATTTGTGATTTTACACTTGCTGTTAAACGGTAGGTTTTGTTGACTACCCTAACGATAAAATAATATGACTTTCTGGGCGAATACGATCGACGAATATGAATCAGTAGGCATTTTCAGTTAGCTTTAAAACATCGTAAATCACAATAAACCTTTTACATTCACACAAAGCTAGTTATATTTAGAATCAGCATCATGCCCCTTCTTCTATCAGCTACATCTAAATCGGCTTAACTCTTCGCTTGATGATGCCTTTAACGTGAATATTGCTTGATCATCGAACAATGTCTGCGTACATCTACATTTACATTTAAGGACATTATAAATACAGCAATGTATACAAAACTTTTCTTGGCACCGCATAAACCTGTTGTATTATTGATGTCTCGTTGATATACCAGACGTTTGAGCTTATTTGTCATCGAAAAGATAATAGTCAACGACCATTGAATCCACAATAGTACATATTTTGTTCGTTTTAAAAGTAAGAAACACTTTCCGATTGCAAAGAATATCTGATAGAAAGTAAAATAATTTCGAATGAAGTAGAAAAACAATAAATCCCTCGGACGGTTGAATGAAACAGAGAAAGTTAGTTGTAGTAGTCCTATTCAAGCGTGCGTTTTAAAATAAAATAGAAATTAATATTATATTTACGCAACTAAAGTTTCTTCTTTAACATTTCCCACTTTAGCTACGGTTTCATTGATAGGTCACAATAAGAACGTAGTAAGAGCCGTGTATAGAGTTCGCAAGATAGGTACCTTGTGCATTTTTAACGTTCCGGTACGATTTCGAGAACTAGAATACAGGCCTAAATTGTAGAGGAATAAAATAGTTTAAATTTACTATGTGTTTTATATGGAGGGTCAAACGTCAGAATTTGGAAACTCCATACAAATGTGTTAAAACCACTTTACCTACTCCAAGTAAGAAATAAAATTAATTGAAATGAAAATTTATTTGCTGAACATGAGCTTTCATACGGTCTTATTATTATTATCTTACTACATAGGAAATTTAAGCTACACAATAAGTACAATCATTATATACAAAATCTTGCAAAAGCAAGCATTTAAAAGTATCTAATCAAATTATACAGCGAATGTCAATGTAAATTATTTTTTGACATTACTACGATAGTAATGTCAAATACTATATTAACTTCAATGTCAGATATTTGGAAATTGTATACGCCAGATTTTTCTTAACCAAATGCGTATATTAATTTTTTAGAGCTGCATCTTTGTAGACTTATTGTAGAGTTTAACGCACGAAGCTTAGAGGACTTGGTTTTAATTTATAGTTATATAGTTAGGTTTATTAACTTGATAAGTGACACTAGCGGCGTACAGGAAAGGCTTTAAAACAAAACTATACCGCACATGTTCACAGAATAGAAACAACGAGCAAAACAAAATGTCATAAAAGAAATTGTTTCCATTATGATTTACCTGCCGTTTACGAATGTGGATCGATTTAAATCGCCCAATGATACGCAATAACCATATGTCATTGTTATGGAGCATAAAAGCACAGTGGCTACCAGTGTTCAGAGCGATAAAATGTTTGGCTTTTTAGGTACCTACAGTTTGATTGATTGTGGACGTTACGAGTATATCCCAATGTATGTAGGTGAGTAAACTCCAAATGTATTAAGATTAAAAAAAAATATAATACCTTTAAATCTATTATAAAAACAATAGTTTTAATTTTAATTTCTTTTTCTATCATCTAATCGTAAAATATTTTTATTAATAAAGGCCCGTAGCGAATTCTTTAAAAGAACCCTTGATCTGCTATGGGTTCTTAAGTATAAAGTGGTAAAAATACAATTAATCAAAACTCAATACGTATCCTAAATACGTATAAACGTATCTAAAATACAATACGTATTTGCTATCTGTAGGTTCTAATTTTGTGAGTAATTAATAGTGTAGTAAATTACATATAATCGATGTCGGTGTGTGTGTGTGTGTGCGTGCGCGTGTGCGTGTAGTGTATGTCTGTCAGTCAGTTAGTCAGGCAGAGATGAGAGGTATTAAATATGCGGGGCCCCCTTTCGCGCGGGGCCCGTAGCAATTGCTACTCTTGCTACGTGGTTAATCCGGCACTGCCTGCGATTGTTGCTCTTTTTATAGGTGATGGTATTCCATTTACCATCAGGTGGGCCATATGGTGGTTCCGTCGTCGAAAATATAAGAAAACTGTAAGCTCTGCTGTGATAAAAAGTTTAAAGAAGAAAGAAGCCACGCTACTAATGCTAGTGATTTAAATCTACGATCAAATAATTCTTATCGATGTTATTTGGACATAGCTAAATCTTAAGGTTTTAATTTTATTTTCTTAACTACTACTTATCACATAATAAGAAGCTGATTATTATTCTTAGTACATACCTAATACCAGAATTATATCAGGATTTTGTTGTATTGTAGAATTCACATTTTACGGATAATTGAGCAAATTCTTTTATTTTTAGTAAATTTAAAGTGTTTCACAAGCAGTTGCAAAAATTGGAAAGAAAAATCCCAAGAAGATACTGAAATAGTAACATAAAAAATTACAGGTGTATAATTTTTTGTATTACTATACAACTTTTATGTATAACACTTTTATACCGCTTTTTCTAGTCAGCATGATTAATTTGTATAACTAACCATATTACAGTTCTAAGTATCTCTATCGCGGATTAATAGACAAACAGACGGACGGCCAAGTCGAAACTTTAAGAATTCCTCATTAACTATGGCATCCCGAAAATTAGAAGTTACTTTGCTCTTTGAGCACGGAGCAGTAAGCAAGTATTTCACGTGAAATCTACAAAAGACATAAGTTCTTAATACTAACATTCATAGTTGATCAGATGCTTTGATGTAAACTGCCGAGACGCGGAGGCATGATGCGATAAGGTGTGCGTGTCTCTCGTGATGTATGCTTGTGACTTGGCTTCCGTTCACTTGTGAAGAAATAGGTTCACTCAAAAGTTTCAGGGCGGAACTAACATACTTTCCCTTAGCCAGCCGTATAAATACAAAACATGCATACCAGTTAGAAAAATACTTACCGAAGTCATACATACACAAATTACATTTAAAACTAAATCACATCTCTCATCACAATACACGAAATAGGCATAAATTAAGATTACCCAAGACTAGAACTAAGTATGGCAGTAAAACTATACAGGTTGAGGGAGCACTACTATACAATAGTCTACCCAAAGAGATTTTTTGCGTGAAATCTTTTAAATCATTTAAAAACAAGTTAAAAAAGCATTGTTTAAATTTTTTATAAACGCGCCAACTTTTGTATTTGTTTTGTTTTTGTACAAACACACTAAACTAGATAATATATTACCACTTCTTTATGTTAATTTTTAATTTCTCACTATGTGAAACTGTTTCTTTTGAGAATAAATGTCTTTAAATTATCGCAATATAACGCAACGAAAGTCTAATAATTATTAGACTTTCGTTGCGTTATTTTCGGTACCGCAAGAATCATGCACTGCTCGGTCGAAAGCATCTCAGTATGTCCATCTCTAAGATACCTGTATACAACTTCAAAAACTGTTTCGCAGTTATTAGAAAAGATTTCAGGAATGTGATAACAACTTCTTGAGTTCGTGGCCAGATTGTGCTGCAGCCAGGTCGACTAGTTATTTTTAGGCACATATTTATTATAATTATTTATGAGTATTATTCTTTTGTCTAATAACTTTGTGGTATGTATCGTAATAATTAAAGCGGCTGTTTTTTTCCTTTGTTACTTATAATACCCGTATTTACTAATGAAGAACAACTAATTAGGTAAGTAACGCCTAATCAAAGCAGATTCATAGGCACACATTTACCTTTCACCAATCGATTTTCACTAACTCATATAACCTATCTTGTCTATGATTCTTGCCACACGGTGTGTTATTTTGTGTTTGTATTATCATATAAATCCTTTTTCGTTTGCAGTTAAGTTTATTCAAAAAAAATTTTTTTTTTTTCATCTGTCACATGTCAGTTTACGATTTCCCTAAGCAATACGCACCGCTGAATCGGTGTCAAGACTTTAGATAGGGCCTTACGTTGTTAGTCATTATCAAAGATTTTGTAAAAACGCTTTTGTTCTCTATGCATAACCCAATTTATAGAATAAGAATATAAATAATTAAATAAATAAAATGTTAGGCATCCGATAAAAGCGTTTCCTAGGTTTAGTGGAAACGGGCATAAGTATTTCAAATTATGCAAAAGCTTTTAAAAACCGCCAAATTGATTAATATTAGCATTCATTTTTTCTTCATATTATGTTTTAATAAAGTATATTCATTATTTACGAATAATCCTGTTTATTTACCATCCTGTCATTTCGTAAACAAAAACGCAGGTAATTTATGTGAGATATATAAATGTGTGAATAATTGTGTTTTCAATTAAGCGACCCTTCTTTCTGAGTCAAAGGCCGTGGGTTCGATTCCCACAACTGAAAAATGTTTGTGTGGTGAACATGGATGTTTTTAAGTGTCTGGTTGTATTGTTGTGTATTATAAGTATTTATGTGTATTACCTATATTCATAAAAATATTCATCAGTCATCTTAGTACCCATAACACAAGCTTCGCTTACTTTGGGGCTAGATGGCGGTGTGTGTATTGTCGTAGTATATTTATTTATTTAATTGTGTTTATGACTTTAAAATACCTACGTAAGTATTTGCAGATAATATTACCTTTTCATAGTCGGCTTATTTGTTAAATATGTTACGTTTCAATTTAAAGATTGAGTCATCTGAAAATCGTGGGGAGCAGAATGCCAAGCACTCGGCCTAAGAGCGACTTGTGCCGCGCATTAGCAATCTCGCTACTCTGAATTACTAATACACTCGAATAACGAACTAGCCACATTCACTAAATCGATCCATTAGGTCAAGGGTCGCTACAATGATAGACCGGGACGGATATACTTTACAAAGCTACGCTGCGCAATTCCATTTGTAATGACGAATCACGCCTCCAATAGCAGAGAGGGATAGCGCTATCGACAGTGCAAAGCTGGCAAGATACACGGATAATGCAAATGAGACTATAATAATTTTACTTAAAGTTTATTTTAGACAGGTCACGCAATGGTCACGATTTCGATATTCTGTTTAGTTGTCGGTATTTCACTTCATTGTTGTTAGTCATTTAGGTTGTCACTTAATATATTATTAATAAAACTATTTAATAAAATAAATAACAGCAAAGTAGATTGGTAAACTTTAAGAAGAGCTGATATTAGGTTGAGCTTTGTAGTGATAAAACATTGTACCTATGTAGTTGTAGCAACAATTACAAATTATTGTGACCAACCAATATTAAGTTTTTCTGGAAGCTTGCCAATAGATAAATCTGCTTCTATATTAATCGTGAATAACCTTAATTAGAATCAATTTAATCATATATTTTCAGTTGTTATAATATGTTGCGTTAAATAGCTTGAAATGCATGAAGATCGTTTACATATGTATAAAAATACAAGAAGATAATAAACCTTTTCTGTGATTTAGTGTTCGCGTGCGATGTCGCGTAGAAACCGATTAGGGGTATGCCGTATATATACTCGTATACCATACTCCCTAACTAACAGGTTGGCCCACTAATATCATAGACTGCGTCATCACTTACCATCAGGTGAGATTGCAGTCTAGGACTAACATGTAGTGGAATAAAAAAACCTACCTACTTATAAAAATGAATATTCATATCCATATTTTATAGGTAGGTTTGGTTTGGTTCTATAAGGTATGGCTCTACACCGAGACTCACTAAATACTCAGTAAGACATTGCGATCAGTGGCATGCACTTCTTATATGCACAAAAGCACTGCATACCCTAAAATTTATTGTACAACTCATAAATGCGAAGGATTTTGCCATTAGAGGGCACCCTGCGTACGCCGATATGCGTCTTTCGGTAAGTTCCTCATTGTTTATACCTTAGTTTTCCAGTAGGTAAAATATTCATTTCATTCCGTGGAATTTCCATTGATTTTACGATATTTATTTTTATGTGTAGAGCAAACTCTTTTAAAGAAATTGTACCTTTCATTACAATGTTCGCAATGTTAATTTTGTTTCTTAAAAAAGTTTCTTAAACATAGATCAACGGGTACATACCACAATAATATTTTGAATTTGTCGATATTTCGACCCAGTTGCATGGATCGTGGTCACGACGCGCGACGGGACTCAAGAGTCTTGAGTCCCGTCGACAAATTCAAAATATTATCGTAGTATGTACCCGTTGATCTATGCTTAAGAAATGTTGAATAACCACGAAAATCTTATTTTAAAATCTTAAAAAAGTAATTAGTCTAACTTGTAAGGTTTCACAAGATCCTCTAAAATCGCTTGTAAATTTCTTTAACATGAAGGAATGTTATTTCCCAGCGTGAATTCAGCTTGAGGTACCACTCGTTGGACCTTGGTTTAAACTAGAACTTACGGTAATCAAATTGCCTGATATTTTTTCATTTGTGGGTGGAAATCCTTATGCGACTTAACTCCAAATGTCAAGACCTGTATTTGCCCTTGAATGCCACAACTGTAGACGTAGATTAAATAACGGGCACTTGTGGCCTGTAATCAGTCAAAATCAATAGTAAGCCGCCATGGTATAAGCGGACGGCGGTTTGTTTAAGATACACCGTATGATAACGCGTCGACTTCGTTTGCTAAGAACATGTTACCATTACACAGAAATTATAGAAATCGTAACAGTCACTTGAAGATACAATACCGGCTAAATTATTCTTATATACCTAAGAACAGATGGTTTTTTTTTTATATTTATATTCAGGATCAGGACGAAGGAGCTACCTATGGACAGAAGAAAGCTCTGGGTCATTTCGCGGACGATCGAATTAGAAATGACGATATCCGTAGAAGGTTGCCAACACAGGCTCTTAACTCAGGGGATTGTTCGACGAGCCTTAAAGTACTTAAATGGCAACTCCAACTCCTAATGGAAAATGTCGCGCTAGTAGACCTCAAGATGGACTCGCAACATAAACGTCGGAATGCATAAGCAGTATGATAACAGTAGCACATGAATGTGAAATTCGAAAATTTCTTCATCGATTGAGGTATTGATGAGATAACTAATTTGTTTAAGATTGTTGATGCAGTTACCAACTCGTCTTTGGTGCTTATAATTGATAAGATGGCAATAACTGTATACAAATTAACGAAAGAATACGATGTAATTGGGAATGGCTACAAGATTCTATGGAGCATTTATCTTTGTTTGATTGTGTAATTCAGGTAGGTATATGAAACTATTATACATTTTGGCTATTTGTCCATGGGTGTATTATTAAATAGCATTGTAATTGCATCCTGGAGACGGAGAAAAAACTGACGCGGACAAAACCGCGGGCATTATTGATTTATTGCATGCAGTCGTATCCTGGGCGAGTCATTCTTCAAAACCACCGTACGTTGAACTATCCAGACAACGGTACGTATTTTAGTATGCCATGGTGATATCGGATTTATAATCTTGCGAATATCGTCACACAAATTTTGCGATAACCGAATAATGCATTCGCATATATATATAACATATACATAACAACTCATAATATTTTTCGGTTATCTTCTGAACCTATCAATTTGTCTTATAAACACAAAATGCACATATTTGTATTGAATATGAATTTAAATAAATCAATATTACTCTAGTTACGGTTTTTAACATACTCACCCACACACACACACACACACACAAGCGTTCAAATACACCTAGTAGTGGTAAACGTGACCAAACGGGTCCTAGATCCGATTCATGGATTGGCCCAATACATTCCATAGAGTTTTCCTGTCAACGAATATTCAGTGCGAGCCCGGAAGTTGCCGTTTTCCAATCTCGTGCCTCGGATAACACGATAAGCACTAACATTCGATAAGAATAGTTAAAACCCATCGACAGTCATTGGAGAAGCATGGTGGGTACTACTAGACGTTACTAGATCATGAATGATGGTAATAAAGACCTACCTACTTTAGAAAATGATACCGGTTCAAGTAACTTGTACCCCGGGTTGGAGAAACATAATATGAGGGAGAGAGATAATATATACTACACGTTATATATCTCTGTCTATATTACAAGTTCTAGATAATATTCCACCTCCGAAAATAAATAGTCTTGGGTTAACCATCTACAACACCAATTTTTCCAAAGTTATCCATAAATCCATTTCCAGCGTTATCTGGGACTCAGACTTTTATCAAAGTCACTATGATTTTATTCATCTCAAACAATACTGTAACAAAAGATTTAACTTAAATGTATTTGTAAACTTGAAGTCTAAATTTCTTAATTTAAATGTCTGTCTTAATTTTAATGTAGGTACTAACACACAGAATAAGATTTAACCTAGATTTAACACAAATAAAAATTTCCAATTCTCACTTCGCTCGGTTGAATATAATAATTATTACAGACGGATAAATTATAATTTATGCATAATTAATAGTTTGGCGGCAGCGGCTTCCCAACTTGAGAAACCACTGAAATTCATAACTTGTCTAAAATACTGGATGTAATTATACAAATGAATAAAATGGTCGGTGTCAGACTGTTATTTAAAATAATGATTATTTGTACGATAGCAAAATAATAACATAAAATTTTGAAGTCTGTTCGTATGCCAAGGCTAATAAATCAGCAGACCGGCAGGGGGGATTGACGGAAAACCCCGGGACTACTTCTCCAAAGCCTAAACGTATCTTTTACTGCGGAAAGGAAAGCACCAACTTTGACGAAAAGAATAAGTTAAGCCATAATTAAAAACTCGAATTAAAGCACAAAAGCTCTGCATGGAAGAAATTCATGGGTTAATTCAAAGCTTTTAAAAATACATATTTGTAAGCAATATTTTACTTCATAATTTAATACAAATGAAGAAAAAACATATTATTATGAATTGTTTGTGTATTTTCATAAGCGCCTCTGAAACCTAATAACTGCAAAATAATAATTAGGTATAGTAAAATCAAATTTAGGTCAACAAATAAAGGTGGGGTTGGCGAAATAGTGTATTTTTTTGCTTTATCTTTTATACGAAACTGAAATGTTGATTAGATAATACAAACAGATAAAGTCGTTAAAGTAAATAGAAGATGCACATTTTTTTGCTGATAGCCTCAACTGTCCACGTTGAAAATTCTTTATGTTTAAAACATAATATAATTAGATACTAGGTTAAACCCAAAATTTATTCAGAACTTCGATTAGAAAATACAAAAATTGGTTTATGAGCTTTAAAAATATAAGGTAAGACTTCGAAAATATTGAAAACAGCCAAGCTTAAGCTAGAAAGTGGTAAGTACCAGAGGTAGATTACTATCTAGTGTTTGTATCTTCATTGTAAATAAATATTTAGTAAATTCGTCTGATAAAATTTTAAAACAAACCTTCTACTATCTGTTTATTGTACTACATTATTTTGTTTAGCTGATGTCCACCAGGGTATCTGCCAGACGTAAAGTTATGTCCAGTATCATCACAGAATGAGGCTAATGCCACTGTTATTTTAATTTTACGTAATTACCTGGCCATATGTATAACGTATACGTGACTGTGATCACGCACTCGTAAGATAAAATGGCTCATAATTTGACAGTTTACTACACCCATGTTGATGATGAACCGGATTATTTTGAATAGGTAGATGTTCATTTGGTGATAAGAAAATCACCGGATCATCTTGTATCTCAATATTTATTAACGGTATAAACTTCTCTTGGGCCTAGTAGTAATAGATGGTCTTAGTGTAAAATTGACTTACATTTTGAAAATCGTTATTCATACTATCATCATCATTTTAACATATAGGCAACCTCGGGTGGACGAAGGTCTTTCGTAAAGACCTCGAAACGCCACGGTCATGTGTCGCGAGTGTCAAACGACACCCTGCAACTCGCATTTTGACAAATTACCTTCGCTACTCTATCAGTTATGTCGGTAAATGGTTCTCCTACGGATCTATTCGTTTCTGATTTAAATAGATATGGATGGATATGGATATGGATATGGATGACTGAGCCTTCTTTAAAGATCCCTGAGAGATCTTCGAGGTAAAGACGTCTTTACCTCTTCTTGATTAGTGTGTGATTACTGAAAATCCTTTAAGTATTTTAATTATTGGAGGTTAAACAGAACCCAGGTTGACTCAGATTACTGAACGTTTTACTTAAACATATTTTCATTTGGCGGGTTCTTTGTCCGGGTATCACAAAAACTAATCTGGTAATAAAATGGTATGAAAATTGGTCAGTAGTAACTCACAGTGTACTTCGTATATGTATTTATGTATGTGTAAAGACTCAACTGAAACTTTAGATTTCCTGTCTGTGACACTCAAGGTAGCAAATATCAACGTGTGATCAACGTGATATTATCAGTCTCCCCAGAATGCGGAAGAGAAAACTGCATCGGAGAACTATATATTTCGTTTTAATACAAAGCCCTCCTGTAACAAAACTAAGAATCATTTAAACTGGCACCTGATATCAATCTCATAACAGGTAAGTTGATAGTAATTATGAAGTGATGATGATTGCTTTGACAATGATGTGATGCCATTGATAGTGATAGTGAAGTCACATTGATAATGTCACACTTCACTATCACTAGAAACACTAGTGATAGTGAAGTGATAATGTGATATAGTTTCGAATTGGAGAGGGACGTGCAGCGCGACGCTACGAGTGTGAAACAAGAAAGCCTTGTGGAAACATAACAAGAACGGGTCCTGGTTATATCTAAGCATATTAAGTGAAACTGCGAGCCGATTATCAATTGCTATTTCATTACACGGCAGACCTGCCCGGCTTGCCTACTGATTTGCTGCAACAATCTTCAGTTAACTATAACCAATTTAAAGTGTTCATATAATAGTTCATTACTATTATATTAATTTAGTTTATGTTCACCAAAAGTTTATTTAAAAAGGTTTTATGTATTCGTTTTTGGGTTCAGTTTTTGTACAATATAAATCTTAAATAATATAATAAAATAATAAAAAAATGTGACTATTTCAAATCTTGTCTAAATTACGTAAACTAGTTGGTTGTGATATATCACAATGCCTAGTATAATTCAAATGTTGAGTAAAATAAATAAACTTTGATTTATAAACATGAATCCTGGGGAAAGTAATTTATGGGGCTCAAGAGTAGTCTTCATAACAGTTCTCATCTGTCAATTAGTTGGAATAACTAACATCAATAGTATACCAAATTATGCTCTGACACAAGGTGCAACAGGTTATATTATATTCCTTATAATCATCTATATATTCATGGGAATACCACTACTCTATATGGAATCTGTAGTAGGACAGTTTACAACAAGAGACTGTATAGCAGTTTGGAAAATTTGTCCTTGCTTCTCTTTCATGGGCTATGTGGTTTTAATATGGCAAGCGACAATCCTTATTTACAATCAAATAATGACTTCATTTCTGGTACATTATTTACTGGTCAGTTTTGAAAATCCAATACCATTTTACACTTGCGGTTCATGGAGTTCTAGGTATTGCAACAGCTTGGCGACGAATTACACGGTCAATCAAGATTGCATAAAATACCAGAACCTATTTCCTTACTGTGACAATCTGTACAAAACATTTCCCGAATATCAGTACTGGAGATTCTATTTAGTGAGAGGGAGAGAACATCGAGAATTCTTCATTGCATGGAAAGTCTGTGTTGCTTCAGGATTGATCAGCTTTATTCTTTACCTCAGTAGCTTCAAGAGATCGAAGTCTTTGAGATGGATTGTCGTGAGTTTATCAATTTATTCAATCTTGGCACTCACAATTATACTGACGGGCTCGATGCGGCAGAAGGGAGTGGTGGTCAAATACGAGGAATCGCTTGATTTAGATTTTAGTGAATTCACCAAGAAATTTCGACTATCGCACCTTATACAACAAATAGTGTACAATTTAAACATTGGTGCTGGAACGATGTTTACCCTATCGTCAACTTTATCATTTAGGTCTCCTTGTTTTTCAGACATTGTAATAGCTGTAGTTATCTGCACTTTGTTTACTGTAATATTTGTTTTCACTACCGCAATGATGACCTGCCCCTACGCCTACGAATACGGTACAAAACCAGGTGCAATCATAAGAACTCCGATGAATCTTAACTTCGAAACAATACCAAGATTAATCTACCAATATGAGCATAAAACTTTTTATTTAATAGTAATTTTTAGTTACGAAGCAGTCCTAGGCGTAAGTACGATGGTGATATATTTATTTAGTTTACTCGAAGTGGCCTTTAAAAGATGCCCAAAACTAGCAGAGTATCCAGGTTTAACTACTTTTTGTACTGTTGTATTGATGTTTTTTATGACAATACCATTTTTAAGTTACTATGGCGTTAATATGATTGCTCTTAGTTTTCGACGCTACTTTACTTTACTATCTACATTCATTGGCCTACTAGAGGGATTAGTGTTCATAATTTGGTACGGTGTAAATAGATTATCGGAAGATATTCATTTTATGTTGGGTATACAACCGAAAATTTTTATAAAAGCTACTTGGATTTTGTCAGTTATTTTATTGGCATATGCATTATGCAATGAATTGTATTACCAATTAAATAATTTAACTGGTTATATTTACGCGACATATGCACTTATAGCGCTATTAAGTTGTATAGCAGCACTATTTGTGACGACTTTATTAGTAGCTATTTGTACAAAAAGATTCCGAAGGTTTATTTCACTAGATCCTACATGGGGTCCCAGCACTGACATATTACAAAGAAGTCGAGCTATGTTTTCAGCACAAGCTATGACCAAAGAATACATATACCGTCAATATCACCTTCAAGCTGGGATTATGGCAAGACAAAAAAGGACCAATGGAATTATCGCTAATCGTTAAGTAGGTAAACAGATTAAATGTATCACAGGCATGTATGCATTTGAGCTTTGCAAAAGATACCTTTTAATTTAATTTTTAATAATCTTTTGTTGCCATGAGTTATGGTAAATTTGTAAAACAAACTAGTTTAATTACAAATTGACATGAAACGTTGTTAAAAAAATGAGTAACTAAGCAAATGAGTAGCGAAAGAAACATTTAAAAATCACTACTTCTTTACTACGTCTTTGTATTTTTACGTCTTTTAAATTCAACTTAAAATGTTATTCTAGAAAGCACTTACTATTATATAAAATATTAATAGTTTTTGCCAAATTAAACACATTTTATATCTTAATGGTTTAGATTAGCTTATTTTTATTTTTTAATTTAATGGATAAGAAACTGTTAAAACAGTTTTGCCTAACACATTGATTTAATATATAACTAAGTAATGCTACCTTAAATGCTACCGAACTCGACAATTGGATAAAATCAAATCAAGGTATAAAAATATTGACACCTATCCTAAAAATATACCGGATTAAGTAACGATAACAAATATTGCACCATATCTGGTTTATAATCTAGACAGACTCGATTATAAGGTGGTTATTGGGTAAACTAAATTTTCAAGTAAGCAACGATATTGTACCGCTCTTTCATCATCATATCGACCCATTACCGGATCACTAGTGGGCGTGGGTCTCTTCCCACAATGAGAAGGGGCTAAGGCCATATTCCAACGGGCTGGGCCAGTGCGGATTGGTGGACTTCAGATACCTTTGAGAACATTAGGGAGAACTCTCAGGCGTGCAGATGTCCTCACGATGTTTTCCTTCACCTTTGAAGCAAGTGATATTTAATTGCTAAAAACGCACGAAACTTAAAAGAGTTAGAGGTGCGTGCCGGGATTCAAAGTGGCCCCCTCGAAAGTGAAGTCAAAGTCCTACCCGTTGGGCTATCACCGATCTTTCCAATTCCTTTATCGTTGGTTGTTGCTTTTTGATTTAGTACCGCTGAATTAGCGAGTCGCTAACCGGCTTCTTAACTTTGTTGTTTTTAATTTATATACACCGGAGTTATACGCATTTGTGAGTCATCCTATTATTATACATGTATTCTGCCTATATGTATTAAATTATACCTGTATTAGCTATTACGTCAGTTGTGAATGAGTCATCGGCCAAAATATGACAATACATATAAGCTTTTAATATTGTTAGACTAGTTTATCATTTCGCTTAGATTATGTTAAGTTCATCTCGGCCGGAACTCGTTATCACCCTGCGGCCAAAGTTGTACGGCGTAAGGTATAACGCACTGCTTTACCTATTAGTAACTTGAGAAAAATAAGTTTTATATCTGATTATTATATCAGTAACCTCAAAGTCTCAACGCCTCATTCAAAATATTTCAGTTTAACTGTTAGATCAAATATACAGAAGACATAGGTACCTATAAAGTATCTTTGTGACATTTTTGAAGCCTATAAAAAAGAAAGTCAACAGTTTCCGACACAACGACCGCCTGCCTACTTGGCAGTGCGGGGAAAAGAAATAGGTAGGTTTATTAAAAAAAAGTGGCGCGCCAAGCTGTCTGCTCACTTCATACAGTTACGACTTACGCGACCACATTGTCATGTGACGCGTCCCCTGACTCAATAGGCTGGCAGATGAGAAATCTACGTCTTTAATCGTATCAATGTATGTTAAATAATATCTAAATTGCAACTTATTTGAACGTAGAGACTTTTATTCTATCATCGCAAAATCGCTTGGATGTATTCTAGGATAATTTTTTTGAAAACTAGCTCTTCAATCATGCGTTCTACCAATTATTTAGACAGTCTCGTTGAGAAAAGGATCCTATGGCTGTATGTACACGTTATCATGAATGTAAATTTTTAAAATTTCCATTCTAGTTCAATTTTCCTTTTTACTCGTATGTAGGATTTTTAAATTGGTATATTTTTACACAGTTTATTTATAATGAGCCTACCTTACCTACCTTATTCTACAGAAAAGCTGATTCCAGTTTCGTTAAATGATTCTAATCGAGGCGTCTATTTATTGGCTGGAAACACATTTGATGGCAATTAAGGTTTACGTAATTTAGTGAAAAATGAACGCTAGGACATATTTGAGATATTTTGAATGATTGTTAAATATTGATGTTGGTAAAAAACAACTGCTGAGTTTCTTGCCGGCTTCTTCTCGGTAGAATCTGGGTTTTAAACCTGCAGTAGAGACTGTAGATATACTTGATATTTTTAAAGGTCGACTTTCTTGAAATAAATGAATTTTCAATTTTTATTAACTCTTCATTTTAGGTACTCATATGGACAGCCGACTGGCACAGTGGGCTGCTACCCTGCTTTCTGAGTTTAATGAATGAATGTTTTTCAATATCTGGGTGTTTATCTGTATATTAGAAAATATTCATTCGTTATCTTAGTACCCATAAAAAAAGCTACGCTTACTTTGGGGCTAGATGGCTGTGTCTATTGGCGTAGTATATTTATTTATTCATTAATTTATATTTATAATATTGTGTTTGGTAGGGAAAACTTCTATATTCTTCATAATAGCATATTCTACAATTTGAATACCGAATATGTCCATTAGTATTTTTAGAGGTATTTTTATGCGTGCGTAGGCGTTGTACAAAACGGCTAAACGATAATAAATTAACGGAACGCAAGAGCCGTGCATATACCTACTTTCTCGCGTAACTGGTTTCTGTATAGGGACTGTCATTTGATTTTGGCCAATAAATAAAAGTTATGCTGAGAATGTAGATATAAAATATTATATAGTAACCAATAGCTGATGTCAAATCGTTTGTTTTCATCTTACAATACCTTCACTATAGCTAAAAATAATATATCGGCGTAAGTTTATGTAAAAATTCCCAATTCATATTATTTGATTTTCTATGACGAGTTTAGTAGTTCTTTTATAATATATCTTGTATGATAGTTAAGTGCTTAACTCGCAATAGTGTCGTGTACGTACAAAAATAATGTATGAAAATGAAGACAATACTAGACAATACGTCGATATTTAAATATGTCCACATATTGCATACACACATTTATTAATTATTACCTTTGTATTATTGGTAGGGCTCTGTAGCGTACAAGTATATACTATTTGCTTATATATAAGTATAAAGACGCCTACTTTTGATTATTAATTGAAGTATTAGTAATTTAATTAGTTAAATGTAAAAGGTTCCAAAGAACGCATATCAATGTTGATATGAAATTCTAGATTATGTTCTATTTTCTAAGTTTATCTTAATAGAAAAAATAAGGATTTCCAAAGAAAATAAGTCTTCTTGGTTGTATAATACCACACGAGATTTGGCAAATCTCAAATCCTAAGTAAGTACAATCATAAATTGAAACAAAAGTATCACATAATGTTCGAATTATGAGCCATATTGGTGCAATGGTTCAAACTTTCCGTATAAGTCGAAAAGTATATTCCCAAAGAGCAAAGTAATTACCTGGAAGTAACCCTTTACAAACCCGCTTATTTAGCGAAATTTCGGTAAACCTTGCATGAGATAATTGCATTAAACGCACTGCGTAATTACCATGCACGTGATATAAAGTACCTACCGAGAGCTTGTTTGCATTATACCCACGGCAATTCGAATCAATAAAGTAATTTTTTAAACACATTAGGTTTTTCTTTATAGCTATGTTTTAACAAGTCTGCAACATCGGTATGCCAGTGCACTTGACCAAATTTCGAGATGATATGTTACCAGTTTTTAATATTAGGGTTTGTAGTTCTATTTTCAAAATAACGCGCGTCAATTATATTGAAAGATTAGGTGACCCAGTGAAATTCGGTTCACCTAAAACACCAAAAAACCCGATGTCACAATATCTATCGACGGCCGACTGGCGCAGTGGGCAGCGAACCTGCTTTCTGAGTCGTGGCCGTGGGTTCGATTCCCACAACTGGAAAATGTTTGTGTGATGAACATGAATGTTTTTCAGTGTCTGGGTATTTATCTGTATATTATAAGTAATTCTGTGTATTATATTCATAGAAATATTCATCAGCTATCTTAGTACCCATAACACAAGCTACGCTTACTTTGGGGCTAGGTGGCGATATGTGTAATGTCGCAGTATATTTATTTATTTATCTATACAAAAATCAGAATATAGATTATTGAAAATTTTCTCAAGCAAAAAAAAAAGAATATTCCATCTATTTTTGAGATTTTGTGCGAAACACAAAAAGCGATTTATTGTTATATACATAATACATAATGAATTCGAGATTCAGCGTTACGTTTGTCAACATTTGTTTCAAAAATCAGACATCTGCATGTCTTGCATTCGAGTGGTTATAGTTGTAACTTAGTTATATTTACTAATATGATTGCGTACGTTTGAGTTAGTATAAGTGCTATTTTAAATTGAACTAAAGTTGAATAGATTTCCGGAAAGTTTTTCCTAAATCCAAAAAAATACTTTTATAGAGGCATAGAAAGATTTTTCTCTGAATTCTTCCAAATTTTTTTTCGATACAAGTCTTATAACAACACTTAAAAAAAATTCATATCGGTCAAGCTATAGCAATACCAACAGTATTTAATTTTTATTTAGAACATTGGATTAGATGTAAATGTAGCACATCTTCAAAGTTGAAAACAGACTTGTTGTTTTGTTACTGTTACAAATATTTTGCAAACGATCACCTGGTAACCCTCCGTGACAATATATATATCAAAGGTATTATATGAGCGTTTATTAAGTATGAGTTTAGATTGTCCAAATTCGATTAGTGTACAGAATCAGTGAGACGAGTGCAGACCCGGTCCGTGAAGCATTGCGTCATACTTTAGAATGTTTGACCCGCGCTAAGCGCGAGCTGTAGCCGACCGCGATGTCTCAGAATTCCAACCATTGTCACGACAACTCTGCCGCTTACCGCTACTGAGCTACTGAGCTTACAAAACCAAAGCTTCTAATACTCCACGTATGTCACTATAATATTTCAAGACACGATTTTACAACTTATTCGCTATGACCAACAGCTGAACCATTTAGGTACTTGTTTATCCATTCAAGGTATATGTGATTAAGGTAAATGTTGTGGTTATTTTACAACAATATGATTTGTTGTTGTGAAAGTCATATTGGTTTTACAAAAAAAATCTCTTTCATAAGATTCCCCACATATAGCCGTAACGATTCTGTTGTACGCGAATGTCTAAACTAGTTTACGTATCATTGATATGGTTAAAAACAGTTATGTCCTTTTTACAAAGCACAAAGGGAAAATATGGCGCTATGTTTACACTAGTCAACTGAATTTAGTTGCCTGAAGAGATTTGCGCACAAAATGACTACAATAGGTATTCGACTACTCTGGCAATTACCCCTCACTGGAATTTTTAATTCAACTATTTGAGTCATAAGAGGAAACGAAGAAAACTAATATTCTTTTCAACGTTCAAGATCACCGATAGTACCCTATAGATTTTCTGATTGGTAAGTTTAGTAAGAGTACTTTAAAAAACTATGCGTTTAACTAAATAATTAGAAACTTGCTATAAAAAGCCATTGACTTTAGTATCATTTTCCTACATTATACCTTAAGCTGTCACTGAGGAAAAGTATTTTGATATACAGAGTCAGACAGACAACAGAGTAAATCCTATTAAAGGTTCGATTTTCCATTACGAGATTCGGAAGCTTGGTAAAGTTAATGGAGACATAGGCGCTAAGAGTGGCCTGGCGGGGTTTGAGCTGGTGTTGTGATATAACGAATGTTTTTTTAACGTTAACTTCCCAAAATATAAAGATGGTCTAGCCAAGCCGCAAACTTCCTCTATTTAAATAAGTTTTAATCTAGCGTATTTGAAACAGATCAGTTATATTAATGTTATTTAATATTTTTGAAGCGGTGCTTAGTGGGCGATATAGCCCAGTGATTAGAGCTTCGATCTCCATTTCAGGCGGACTGAGTTCGATCCCTGGCACGCACTTCGAACTGTTCGAGCTATTTCGGTTTTAAATCGAAGCAATCTAATATACTTGCTTTAGCAGTATAAGAAACCTTTTGAAAAGAAGTTCTCAAAAGGCGTGTGAAATCTACCTATGTGCACTTGGCCAGCGTGGTTGAAATGAGCCTAAATGATTCTCATTCTGAGTTTATGATGGAGTGTTCTCGAAAAGATTAAAATCTCAATAACCGGTGATACAATACGCTATTAACGAATATATCGTGAATACGATAGACCGGTACATTATTTGAAAGCTATGCTAATCACTGGCCCGTTTACACAATACACACAAACTGATTGGATATTGAGATCTCTGTAAATTTACAAACAAAAGTGGTCATAAAGGAAGTAGTATGGAGTATAGATAACCTACATACAAATCGTTAATTCAGTTCAACTTTAGTTGCAGAACGACTGATAGTTTTTTTCAGTTCTGAAAATAATAGGAAAATCATTGAACAAACGGGATAATGTTCAAACCAAATGTTAAAGATTTATTTGCCCATAATAGATTTTGAATACCCTGAAATAAAATAATAAAATAAAAAATTAGCAAACGTTATCTGAAAAAAAATAGAGCTAATAAGGCGCTGGAATTTTTAAGGTACACTCACCATTTTAGAAAAAAGCAAAGTTCTGACATTCTTGAAGTTGAAAAGCAAAAAGTTTCATATAAATGCATAAAATGTCGTATTAGAAACTTCATTAATCTAAGTAACAATTATATAGAACGACCAGACAGACGTAAGATAGGTGATATGCATTGTGCTACGATAATAATTCTTATAGAGGTACTAGGGAGTGCAATAACAAAAAATAATTATAATGAAGAGTATTAAAATAAATAAGTGATCAGTTTCCCAATTCTAAAATACAATTTATTCTACGGTTACTACAACGGTTATGTATATAAAAGGTACTTTAAAACACCATCAGCATATATTCAGCGCTATCGCACAATTGTCACCGATACCCAAACACTTAGCATGGATCGTCCCATTGTCGACTCCTACAATTTCCCAACGTCACAACTTTAAGCGATATCGCTTAAATTATTTGTTATAGTGTCTAAAAAGGCTTTAAAAGAGTTGAATGGAATTACGATGGTATGTTTATCGGGCACGTTAACCTGTCTTGTTCCGCGGTCCACCTGACCAACATTCAATCGACGCCGCAGAAGATTCAGTCACAGAGGTGACACTTTACAGGTACCGCTAAGTTAGGTAACTTTGCTATTTAGTTAATCTTGAAGATTCAATGAAACTGGATATAATTCGTTCAGCGGAAAATTTACGGCCGATTGGCGCAGTGGGCAGCGACCCAGCTTTCTGAGTACAAGGTTCGATTCCCACAACTGGACAATATTTGTGTGAGGAACATGAATGTTTTTCAGTGTCTGGGTGTTTATCTATATATTTATGTAAGAAAAAATATTCATCAGTTATCTTAGTACCCATAACACAAGCTGCGCTTACTTTGGGACTAGATGGCGATGTGTGTATTGGCGTAGTATATTTATTTATTATTCATTTAAATTTATATAAGTTAACTACCTAATTAGAATGTGAATCATTTATAACTTATATTTTTAAGTAGCTACTTAAAAAATAATAATAGTTATAAATGTTCCTAATTAATAAGAGTCATGTACATAACACGGAAGTAATATCATTTTTTTTTCTCAATTTGTAGATATTATTACAAGGTTATGATAAAATTTAACAATAAAGTAGTAAGTGTAGGTTTAAACATGAAAAAATAACAAAAGTAAGTAAATACAAACACACATTGGAACTTAACCATATCGTTGTTTCGGATGGCCAAATTTCATCAAGATCGGCACAGACGTGGAACCGAACAAACGGAAACACTTCAGCATTTATTTTATTAGTGATGAAGTATGGAAGTATAATGTGAGCAGAATACGTCAGCAGTGCCGTGTCTGCAAACTGCGTGGTCTACAACGCCGATCACTTTCGTCGGCGTGCGCGCAAGCGGCCCGCCCCGCGGCCCGTGCCCCGCGTCCACTGCCGTTGCCGTGTAACGGTGCGTTTTGTTGAACAAAACTAAAGACGCATATAAAGGCTAAAGGTGTCTCTTGGTAGCACACGTCTGAGACGCTTCGCTATAATGCTGAGTGCACAGTGGCTCACCCTTTAAGTGGCTAGTCACACTGATTAGAAATAAAATATTTGTAATTGTAACATTTCCTTTACATTATGTCGAACTCTCAGGCATGATTTCCTGACGATGTTTTTCTTCACCGTCGAAGCCAGTGATATTTTTAAAACATATTAAAGTTGAGGTAGTTATAACATATTATAGTTAGAGGCTGGGGTTCGAATTCGGACCCCCGAAGGTGAAGTCGAGCTCCTACCCACTGCGCTATCACAGCTTTCAAATTCAAATTCAAATTCAAAATTTCTTTATTCATGTAGGCCTATCACAGGCACTTATGAAGCGTTCATACATATTTGTTTACATAATTGTAAGGGGATGGTGATAACTTCGTTCGCCAACTTAAATCTAAAGCTACGAGGGTTCCAAACGCGCCCTGGTCTAAGAAGAGCCCACAACAAACTTAGCCGGTAAAATGTGTATGTATGTATTGTCAAGAAGCTGTTGGTGTTCCTTTAATAAATAAATAAAATAAAACGACATAGACAACGAGTATAAAATTGTTTGAGCACATTACGAAGACTAGGTCCACGATCTTCTGATGTCATGTGGAAATGCGGACTAATCCCCGTCCGAAATCCAGTTACTCGTATCGTCGCCTGGGTCGAAGTTCGGCCTTACATGAGGCATCTATCTATTATTTCCTTACAACGAACTCTTTGCTTCTTCAATCCCTAGGGCTGAAACGCATTCCTAGCAGACTCTAATTCTGAGACTTGCCAACCCCTCTGCGTTACGTTGCTGAAACTAATAGGGTTCATCAGTCAGACCTACCTAATACTATTATTATGTGATCTAATACACACTAATATTATAATTGTAATAAGTGGTGTCTGTTTGTTTATTTGTTTGTTACCTTTGTTCGATGTAATAGTTACACTGACTAAGGAAATTTCGTACAGCGATAGTTTGCGTCCTAGAGAAATGCAATACTTGTTACCCCGGCAAACTAATGTTTATTGCAGAACTTTTAATCTGGCAATAAAGGATAGGAATATGCCTAAATTAATCTCTTATCTCAATCTCTAGTTTACAAGGTACACACATGCGCAAATTTAAAAAGCGTCGGTTGAGAAGTTATCGTTACAGATATTCGCATTCGCATTTATAATATTAGGAAGGATTGTATAATATTTTACTGGATACAAGGTTTAGTCTAAGTTACATTTTTGAGACTTGTCGACCGATAAATGGTTTGAATGTGTCAATAAGAGATAAGCAAAGCAAATATAGCAAAGGCATAAAGTCGATGACACGTTTAACTGGGACAAGGAAGAAAATGTAAGGGCGTAGAGTCACTGGACTACATAACGATATTCTAACATGAACTTATTAGTACTTATAACTTGTTTCAGTATCTGTAATTTATTGAAATATTAGTATCACTAAAGGATAATTCGGCTTAGGTCTGGTGCTATAATAAGTCTTATGAGAATTAATTAAAACAACTACGCCATTTTACAAATTAAAAGTCGTGAGAGTATAACTTAATATAGACTGAATAATGAATGGAGAGATCAATTCATGTTTTTATTATGCTACTAGTTGCCCGCGACTTCGTCTGCGTTTGTTTTTGTTTTCCGAAAGACATGTGGCATTCCATTTAGGTGTAATTCCACTGAAATTTTTAAGTTGTGTATTCTTATATAAAAAAAAAGTAAGTAAGTATTTAAATCGGTTATCATTTGACGGCATTATTTCGTCCCCTCTCCCAAAAGAACTGAGCTTAATTTCGGGATAAAAAGCATTCTATATTACTTCTAATACCTTCAGGAAAATGTGTACATAGTTTCATGATGATCAGTTTAGTAGTTTTAGCGTAACAAACAAACTTAAATTCACATTAATAATATTAGTAGGGATTTACAGAAGATTTTCATTAAACAGTAAATAAGTTCTAGACAATTGATAGTTCAGTTCAAAGGTTCATTTATTTACTAAATTTTAAGATATCCATACGATAATAGAACATCCACACCTTTCCAAACATGTTAATGCCTTTATAGCAGGTACGTACTACAGTATCCTACTACGTGCTAACCTATACTTTTACAGCTATTAAAGTGTAGGCTAATACATAACCTCACTTTCACTTAATTTCCCACAGCCCAGGTCCTAGACTGCCAAACCTCGCCAACCTTCTAGTCATTTCAAACGATAATCTTAGTAACACAGAGCTATGGAAGCGTATTGCAATCTCCGTGAAAATCCTTTATAGCTTCGGACAGCTACTAAACACTTGAGATTATTGCAATAGTTTAGCAAAAAGTATTGAAATAATATATATATATATATATATATAAGTACATCCCTATATTTTTTTTAAACCTTTTTTGCTATTTGACGCCTTCAACTAATCCTCACACTCGAACACAGCATACAAGGCTATGCGAGTGTTTTAAAAAAAAGCGAGGGGTGATGGCGTAAAGAAAAGTGTGAAGGCTCGAATGGCCCCCGCGTACCATATCTTACAAAAGGGGTTTCCGCGATGCAAGTAAGACCTAGAAAAGCCAGTACAATTAATGTGAACACGAACTTTTTAGTTTCCGATCATACAACTTAATAATAACCTAAGGGCGTATACATACCGGGCGTATTTTCGGCACATAAAGCTCAGCTCGTTTTCGTGAATAAAAACGAGCGCTCTTGCTACACACATGCCTACCTCATAAAAGCGCTTAAAAGCTCATGTCACCCGACTCATCGACCTGTGCCACGTTTGACCCAAATATGTTTGCGCGAACATGTAGGATAGGCGTTATAATGAAAAGCGCATGTAAACAAGAAATGTAATCTATATATATAAGGCAAAGGCGACTGACTGACTGATGTATCAACGCACAGCTCTAACCACTTGACACAGCTCTAACGCAGAAATTTTGCACACAGATAGTTATTACAACGTATGCATCCGCTAAGAAAGGATTTTTTAAATATTTCAACCCGAAGAGGGTTCAATGGGGGATAAAAGTTTGTATAAATTCTTCATTTATCAATTTATTTTTCAAGTTACATCGATGAAACTTTAATTTTAGGTTTTCGATGAAAGATAATAAAAGGGTGTTGCACAAATTTTAAAAATTCCAATTCCAAGGGATCGAATAGGGGATGAATAATTATATGGTAAATAAATTATGTAATTTACGTTCATATTTTTCTATTAACAGCAAGACATTATTTAAACCTTTTAAGTTAGCTTTTACCTCGTCAAAAATTGAACTTAACGTGGGCGAAACCGCGGAAAAGCTAGTATAATATAAACGACAAATGACGAGCTTATACTTGCTGAAACTTTACGCACTTTACAGTACAAAAAGCAGTAAAGCTGAAATCTTGGAAGAGAAGCATCTGAGTACCTACGAGCCCTACGGTTCCTGTAGCAATGCCATTCCCATTTCTGGGTGCCCGGTGCGGTGCATTTTCAACCAACGTTTAGGTACTTATTATCACGTCAAAATTAAGTACGATATTTATAGTATCACCATCTAGTTACAATACTGAACAGGCTTGACACTAGAGGTCGCTCTTACGATATCATATAACTTTCACGCAATCGGAAAAGTAAACTTACGTAGACATACTTTGCCCTCAGTACTAAAAAGTGTCTAAAAATTTTATACTCTTAATGTGAGATCACCTAAAGTTGACGCAGAGATATACCTATCTTTGAGCGATTTTATTTTTATTTTGATTTTAGCGATTCCGCGGTATTTCAGTAACTTGCGCCGAGGCTAGCACCCGGAATGTGTGAGGTAGCCGCAGGGTAGAAAGCAACCGTTTCCGAGATGCCTCGTTCGTATCGCGAACAGTCCAGCCCTTCGGATGACATTATCCACGAATGATAGATTAATAGATGTTTAGGTAATTTCCTCATGTATTATCTTGATTACATCGTATTTGACTTACCTACGGGTGCATTAAGTTGTTCACTTACCTCTTCTAACACTTGAGCCTTGCCTCAAGCAACAGTTTCATGCTTTTAATATAGTGGTTTAAGTTTGATGCGAGATGACGATTGTAATGTAGTCCAATAAATAACTTTATAGATTAAAATAAATAAATGGGGTTTGGGGCCAATGGGGCTCGTAGCCCTCGTCCATGAGAGAATACTTATGTACCCAGTATGTGGGTGCATAGAACGAGGATGATGTAATAAAATAAACGTTCTTTACAATACACACATACTTGTTACTTTCAATTTTGTATTTGCTACTGACTATCAACCTGTACATTATATATGAACCAACTGTCTGTTTCTGACATCTGACTGTGTGTTTTCAATCTCTTGTAATTATTGGGTGACACAGATTCTGATATTTGGTTTTGTGACTAAAGTAGAAAAAGATAGCAAGAAATTTCATCAGATTTACATCTTTGCCACATACCGTTATGACTCCTCTGTTAAACCAAAGCCGAAATGAAAATCATAAATACTTACACTAAAAAAAAGTCTCAACGGTTCGCAAAGTAAAGGCAGAGCTTTCCATTGAATGAAAAAATGCATCGTGGAGCCGGTTTCTTCATATCTTCCGGATTCCCAACCTGCCGCTCTAGGTCAGCTAGCTCTGTCTCGCTCACACATCGGCGTACGACAAAGTTTTGGGGTCGCGACGCCCTAACCCAGATTGTAACTTGGCAGATTTTGTACTGACCGGATCAATTCAATACAATAGCTTTTTAAGTGTAGATTTTAGCAACGATGACTCCTGTTTCGTTTATAAATTGCATTGTTAAGCAGGAATGATTTTTTTTTTAAAAGTTTATCATTTCTCCCTAACAAATCATGAAATCTCAGAAGGTTCCTTCTGGTGCGAAAGCATTGGCCAGATAATGACTACGAAAATCGACTGCTAACGGGATAAAATGGTGCTCCGGAAGTTTTATGAAAGTATTGTGTTACCTTAATTTAAGCGTTACAGCCTAATGGTTACGAATTTATCCTCCATTTCGGGGCGTAAGTGTTCGACCCTCTAAATTTTCGGAATTCGCGTATTAAGCAATTTAATATCACTTGCATTAACGGTGCAATAAAATATCGTCAGAAAACCCGCTCGCCTTATGAGAGTTCTTCATATTGTTCCCAAAGGCGTGTCTTTAAGTCTACCATCCGCACTGGGCTGGCCAGCGTGGTGGCGTAACCTCAACCTTTTTAATTCTAAGAAGAGATCAGTGTCCTGTAGCGGGCCGGTCACGGGTTAATATTAATGATAATGATGATTGTGTTATTGAAGTAAGCGATATGTAAATCGGTTAGCTAGTTTAGGTAAATAATTTAAAAATTCAAATTCAAAATTCAAAATTCAAAATTCATTTATTTCAAGTAGGCCTAATATAAGCACTTTTGAAACGTCAAGTCTGTCTGTTTGTAGTGATTCTACCACCGGTTCGGAAGGCAGATTCTACCGAGAAGAAGCCGGCAAGAAACTCAGCAGTTGCTCTTTTCCAACATCAACAATTTACATTTTGCATTTTAACATTCATTTTTCTATCTTGTGAGAGCTGAAAGCGGAGCCGGATGCTTCCAAGCAACCTTGTCATTAAAAAAATTCATCAAACAATTAAATACCGGTGTTAGTTTATTTCGACAATCACCCCTCTACGATTGTATGGATGTACGTTATCAGGCAAACGCTATTTGACTGTTACATGACAATAACTACGTAAGGAATTTTACCGACAACAATAACGTATTGCGGAACGAATTTGAATAATTGCACCACGGGCGCTATGGATATGCAGTTGATATCGAATTGTTTGCCGGAGATCAATAATTACTTTAATGTGTTTGTTCCATGCAAGGCTCGTTTATCATAAGATTTTTTTTAATATCAATTGGTTTTTCAACTAGCGAACCTAAACTTTTACTAGACACAAATAATTACATCAGAACCAACTAATGTTTTCGAACTAAGGTACAATGTGGAACTCTGAAGTATTTACAATATTAAGATTAAACAAAAACACGTTTCTTAAATTGCCCCATAATTCTCAACTGTCTTATTTTTATTATTGGTTGTTACAGCGTAATGTACTTTCATACGTAATGCTGGATTGTAGATTTATATTTTGTTATTGAAAAAGAAATTTACCCATAAAACTGATAAAGCTTTAACCGTTCAGTAGCTGATGCTTACCAAACTATAAAAAATACTGATTATCAATAACAATGTAAAAACTAAATGGGTTTCGGTAAAATCCCATCCAACCAAGTGTATACACACCGGCATATTTAGCGGAACACAAAAAAAAGTCCATAATTAAAAAAATCTGGTTTTATTTTAAAATCTACTTACTACACTTCTTTTGTTATTTAAAGTTTAGGTGTGAGGTAGCCGCAGGGTAGAAAGCAACCGTTTCCGAGATGCCTCGTTCGTATCGCGAACAGTCCAGCCCTTCGGATGACATTATCCACGAATGATAGATTAATAGATGTTTAGGTTATTTCCTCATGTATTATCTTGATTACATCGTATTTGGCTTACCTACGGGTGCATTAAAACGGTTTCGGTAAAATCCCATTCAAAAGATCTCAAAAGAAAAGATCCATAATTAAATGGTTTTATTTTAAAATCTACTTACTGCACTTCTTTTGTTATTTAAAGTTTAATTTTTTTACTTAAAATGAGATCACATTAAGAACATAATTTGCGAGTGAAGGGTATTTGTGAAAAATGGTACATTATGGAACTTTTCATGTAACCGGGAAAAGTAAAAATTAATATTAAAATAACAATATAGCTAATAAGTATATAAGTTTTTGTAACAGCGAATGTACAAAATCGGAATTCATCCTAAGTTAACCATTTCAAGATTCATATTTCGAATTCACTTGACTATTAAAATAGTCTGTGAATTTCGCGCGACTGCATAATTACTTGCCATTGAATTCCTCGCCATTCTTAGGATGCTGTGGAGTGGTCCAATCTTACAGTCCTTCGCCGTACCTATATTTAGTCCCCAATTATTTTGGCACCATTATGTGTTGTACATCCGTTGCGTTTGGTAGCTTTTATGCATGGGTCTTACTAGGATATCACTTTTTAAAGTAAACTCGAAGAACAAACAAGCTAGGTAGCAAGCACATTATTAGATACTATTTCACTCAACAGATTTCAAAACAATGGAAAATAAAAACGTTTAACGTATGTCATAATTTAGTTTTACTGCCTCCTAACGAGATGCCTCCATTTTTTGAAGCCTGGCAACAAATAAATACACGTATAATTTTTAGTGAATGACTCATTTTGTGACCATTAATTTTTATCGTCGTTTTAAGAAGTTTGACGTGCCTTTTTTACTAATTTCATCTTTCTTTTATACATCCTAACGTCACATAATCAATATTAAGTAATATTAAAATGCAAAAATTGGTGTGTTTTTTTTTTACCTGCGAAAATGGTTAACTTAGGATCAATTACGTTTGATGATTTCGTACATACGCTGTTACAAAAACTTATATACTTATTAGCTATAGTCGATGGATCTGTTTGGATTTTCAATAAAAGTTATTTCCACGCTAGTAGATAAAATTAACTGTATGAAATAAAAAAAAATGAAAAAAAAAGCAATTCCACACCAGTGAGATGAAATATTTCACCCAGTTAAGTAAACAACTAATTACTAATTAGGGCATATTTTAATATTCGATCGTTGTTCATGGAAGCTGAGGGGCCGAGTGAGCTGAAGTGGTCTGTCTCACCTAGCCCTATGGTTAAGCCACTGGCAGGAATAGACCAACTAGATTACTGACAGGCGCGTTGATTTCCGAAACTTCGGATACGTAATATTTATGATTAACCGTGGAACTTAATATTAGCCTACATATATTTCAACAAATAAAATCCAGTTCAAACACGGGTAGCAATCACTATGAAGAGAGATAAAAATTAGGGTATCCATAAACATAATATCAATACCAATTCATCTCTCACAAGGAAATTTTCCAAATATGCTTGACATACTGTGATATTATTATTTTTAAAATAATTAGGTGCAGTATGGTAATAATAGGACCTCCATACCCATTTTTATAATACATTTAGATCCTTTAGGGGTTGTTTTTTGAAATATTATTTAGTCTAGTGGTTAAGTTAGGGCTACAGCCCTTTCAGTGATATCGAGTTCGATCTCTGGCTTGCACTGTTCAGAGTTAGGTGGGTTTTTAATTTCTGCAATTAGATATCTCTTGCTTTAACAGTGAAGAAAACATCCTGATGAAACCTTCATGTCTGAGTGTTCTCCACAATGTTCTCAAAGGCATCTATCAACCCACCCTTGGCCAGCGCGATTGTCTAAGGACTACCGCCCTTCTTATTCCGAAACAACACCCGTGGAGCCACGAAGGAAAGATACAGTAGTTCAGCGTCTTTGATCTCATGGAATAGATGGTATTTAGTTCCCTAATACTATGGATCCTTCTTCTCCCTCTTCTAGACAGCTTCGACGGACCTCTTTATGACTATTATTACTTATGGAATAATCTACACTTCTCAACAAAATTTATATCTTAATTTAATGTTACAATCTTTAAGGGTTTAAAGTCAGTCATGCTACCGTTTGATAGGTATAAAAAAAGATAAATTGATCATGTTATCATGTTATATATGCACTAATATGAAAATAATCCAGTAATTCTTATTCCTCGGTTAGTATTTCTTTTGTCATGAGTCGTAACTAAAAAAGAGCAAACATACCTAAGCTTACAAAACCGATATTCTAAGTAACGAGGTTTCCTTCAGTTTACTTATTGATATGGTGATAAGTTTCCAGTGACACACATAAGTAGGTACGACTCGTACATGTATACACACGTAAATCGGTATTTGAACACCACAACTTATACGGTGTCTTCGCGGATTTTATCATTATCAATGGTGTAGGTATGCCTCGTGTTTTGTAAGTGCAACCATTTAGCTAGTAAGTAGGTATCCACTAGAGTTATTTAATTTAAACGAACGAAATTTTATTATCCTTTGGAAAGGTACTCTCTTTACTCATTTCTGATACAACGTCGTATAATATGGACATGTTAAAGTCTGTTAAGCCATCCTTTTGAATTTATTGAATCATTTGTTATTTATTTTACGTTTTGTTTGACAGCCGGTTGGCGCAGTGGGCAGTGACCCTGCTTTCCGCGTCCAAGGCGGTGGGTTCGATTCCTACAACTGGAAAATGTTGGTGTGATGAACATGAATGTTTTTCAGTTCTGGGTGTTTATCTGTATATTATAAGTATTTATGTGTATTATATCCATAAAAATATCTATCAGCTATCTTAGTACCCATAACACAAGCTACGCTTACTTTGGGGCTAGATAGCGATGCGTGTAGTGTCGTAGTATATTGATTTATTTATTATTATACTAGAGTCTACTTGATTCGTTACGTAAAAAAATGTCAATCCTTATGTATTGCCACGTACTTCCAGTAAAGCTCTACTATTACCAAATACTTCTCAATATTTACAAGATGGTCTTAACTGAATGACACAAGGTAAATGAATGGATATCGGTACTTAGACCTACTCAAAGTCGAAGTCAATAGTTATTGAACTAAGTAAGTTCAGAAATGGAATCGTTCTGTAATTTTTTTTTTGTCAACTGAACGAACGAAATAGTGATTTAATGCTGCAAGATTTATGAAGGACTACAGTGAGCCTTACGAATCATTTTTCTAGTTACGGTCCCGAATGCATCATCATCATCATTCCTGCCTGCCTGCCGAAACAGGGCACGGGTCTCGTCTCGAGTGGTAGAGTTCACACGCCTTTGAGAACATTATAGAAAACTCTCAGGTATTCAGGTCACCTCACGATATTTTTATAGCTTAAAAAAACGCAGATAACTCCTAAAAGTACCAGATGCCAATTATAGAACTCGGTCCCGAATGCGTTACCTGAAAATGTTTCTGCGGGCGCCTGCGGTGTTTTTAACTAGACTTTACTTACCACGGTTCATTACCGATTTATTTATACGCACATAAAATAAAATCACATACAGTTCCCTCTACGAGCGTTACGGGTACGGATACCAACGTACTCAAAGTAACAAATAATGAAACGTATACATATGTATACATCACTACAGACCCATAATCGATCACGTATTGAGTGCGATCATTGTATTCGTCAGTTGGACCGTGAATCCTGTCACTATTCCCCCTTCCCCCCTCTTCGACCCTCTTCTTTATATGAATCTCATTTACGTTTGCGCTTACGCAACTTAGTAAACTCGTTGGAGTGTGTAATGTTAATTGATATTGAGGGTGAACATCAATTCGGCATGGAGGCGCAATCATTAAATAATTTAAGGAAAAGGAATAAATAATTCTTTATAAACATAGATACCTACTTACCAAATTAAGCCAAGCTGCGGCCTAAAGCATGCGTATACACATTGGCGTGCATAGAGGGTATGCACAGGGTATGCAAATGATAGAAAATCAAGAAAATCTCCAGTATGAGAAAGGGTAGGCTTTTTATAACTCTCATAAAGCCTTTTAGCCTTAAGGTTTTTATGACTCTTACTAGAGTATATTTCATTTTGTATCAACTGCCCGCTTAATGCATACTCTGTGTATACATTATCTTTGTGACAAAGCTCGCCTGGGGACGGTGGCGGTCAGCATGGCGATAGTACACCGCCATGCTTATTACTACATTGCTATGTTCCTGTCTGGAGCGCATGGTTGCCAGTTTAATAACAATCACATGAGCCTTAAAACCCACGCCTCAGGTTGATGGAATCAAAGTTAGATCCCACGCACGCTGGTATTCAATAATGAAAAAATTTCATAAATACTTTATCACTTAATTAAACATTTTATAAAACAATAAAATGTTTAATATAACAATATTGCTTTATTGCAAATTATATTATCTAAATGATATAATTTAGAATAAAGTTGACTGTGCGTCAATTTTTATATGGTCAGTAGGTAGCTAGGTAGTAAAATGGTGTGTCGGGTGCCCTTGCGTGTGGCAAAGTATACACTTCTCCCCTGAATCTGCTGTTCCAGCTTAGCTTCAAAACCTCTAACTTTTCGCCGTGCGTGTTACGCCTTAAATTATCACTTGTTTCAACGGTGAAGGAAAACATCGTGAGGAAACCTGCATGCTTGAGAGTTCTCCGTAATTCTCGAGGGCGTGTGAAGTCTACAAATCCACACTTGTCCAACGTGGTGGACTACGGCCTAACCCTTCTCGTTCTGAGAGGAGATCTGTACCTTCTAGTGGGCATGAAATAATCAAACACATGTAAATAATTATCCCCGTTTTTTATGCAGCAGTAACAGTGTGTAAAATTAATTAATTTTGTAATAAAACAAATGAGACTTTATCAGCCAATTGCTTACATACAATAATATTCAAAGCCGATAGAGCGCATAAAATTAGTTACTAGATAGGATTACAATATCTTTGCAGTTAATAATTATTTAAATTATCATAAACTGGTATCTTACGTTTACGAGAGTGCTTTGTTAGTGGTTTACTACTCAATTCTTAAGTGACTGACAGCTTTGGTTAGCTATTCCTTATAATATATAATTAAATGCATTATAATACTACCACTAAATATACTTTATACTTACGTTGATTTAAGATTGGTTGTTTAGTTAGGGTGAAGGAAGGACAAACAAACACACTTTCGCATTTGAATCCAAATCTACTCTAACTTCTATAGTCTGATAAAAAAGCTTGAAGACTGAATGAAAATTTTTCAATATTGAATACCTGTTTTTCCATCCGTCCGGATAAATAGTGATAAATAGTGATAGAAAAACCATCAAATTTACATTTATTAATCATTTAGAAAACGGTATTTCATGATACGGACTCTGACACGTTTATTGAACTAGACTAAAAATAACAAACACAATAGAAATTTTTACTGCGCACATACCTATTTAGTTAATTCCGCCGATTTATCAGTATATATTTTTTTATGTCGATATTTTTTGTGTCCAACCTGCATGCCTAAACTCTTACATACTCCATAATCGAGTAAGCAAACTACTTTCTTCATTGGTCTGAGTAAATTTAAATTAAAAAAAATACCTTGGTTGTATAAAATTAACCCCTCAAGCAGGCATAATGATGGAACCAGTAGAAGAATGACGAAATTAGAGACCAGAACAATGCTACATGTCACAGTGCGCGCGGGTCTAATGGTGCGTTAAATATTATTTTACACGCAGCATCGACTCGGGCCCGGAAAGCGCAACGTGTGATTACCACATCGCTACTCGAGATCACAATTCATATCTAATAGACTAATAATCTGAACTAAGGGCCTCATAAGAAGGCTCAGAGCGGAACTCAGCGGGCGATAGAGAGAGCAATGTTGGGATTATATCTACGTGATCAAATCAAAATGAGGAGATCCGTCGAAGAACCAGAGTTACCGACATAGCTCAGCGAGTCGCAAAGCTGAAGTGGAAATGGACGGGGCACATAACTCGGAGAACCGATGGACGTTGGGGTTCCAAGGTGCCGGTGGCATGGTGACACTGCACAGATATACGCAGCGTTGGTCGCCCCCCAACGAGGTGGTCAGACGTCATGAAACGCTGGGAGCCGCTGAAAACCCTGGCTTTTGGAACTCCCTACAATAGTGGTCCAGCAGTGGTCTTCGATCGGTTGAAGTGATGATGATGATGAGACTCATAATAACGTTATAGATTTTTTTTTTTAATTTGAACGCTGTCTCTGAACTACAAGGATTTAAATATTCGTGCATTTGATAGATAGATTTTTGAGGAAGACTATGGGCTATATAAATTCTTCAATTTATATTTTCTTCTCGCATGAGGGGGTTGAATAGGGTATGAAACTTTGTATGAAAGTTATTCATATTTCAAGTTATAGAAGTTTAATTGTTGTCTACTCAGGAAATATATGTCCTAGTAGGATTTAAGAAATACCTTTTTATCATTTAATAGTCCAATGAGTTTTATTAGTCTGGCTAATGATCCGGGTCTTATCAAACATGTAACGCAATAAGGTTTTAAGAAAATTCTCAGTGATAGAAATTCAGAATTAGCTATTTTACTGCCTCGGTAAGCACGTTAAGGTGTCGATCCCGGTTTTACTAAATTTCACGATTATACTAAATGTCCAACCCGCTTAGGATCTGACTTAGAGAGCTTCGACTCTTTATAACTCTTATAAAAAAGAGATTTTTTTTTATACTACGACAATACACACATCGCCATCTAGCCCCAAAGTAAGCGTAGCTTGTGTTATGGGTACTGAGATAGCTGATGAATATTTTTTTATGAATATAATACACATAAATACTTATAATATACAGATAAACACCCAGACACTGAAAAACATTCATGTTCATCACACCAACATTTTCCAGTTATGGGAATCGAACCCTCGGCCTTGGACTCAGAAAGCAGGGTCGCTGCCCACTGCGCCACTCGGCCGTTAAGATGTTAATGGATCGGATGTATGGATGTTAATAAATATATTAAGTCAACCGGTATATTTAAAGACAAACTGTCCAACTTCAAAAATGCGCTACTAAAAATACTTAGCGAGTCAGTTTTGTTTGATAAGTGCATTAACATAGTTATTTTATTTCTTTTTAAAGTAATTAATACAGTTATACATTTAAATAATTTGTATAATAATAATTTTGCATAATTTTGTATATTTAGTTTCCTTTTAATTTCTTTTTCTTTTTACATTATCTTTAAGCATCGGTCCTGGTTATCATCACTAACATGTGATAATAATCGTTAAAACCCACCAACCAACAGCGGAGCAGCATGCTGGGCCTATGCTCTAAAAATACTGTGCAGCATTAGGTCGTTAAAGGGCTGAAGATGATGGATGATTATATGTAGTGCGTATTTCATTTCTTATTTATCCAGGATTCCATAATAGAAAAAATACAGTCTTATTATGGGTTTACGTTTTCAAACATCATGTTTGTATAAAGACTTTATTTCAAAAGCAGCGTATCAAGTCAACATATCAAACTAATGTATAGATATACAGATTCAATAAAGTCTCAAAAAAAATACGCCACAGATACGACTAACAGTCCCATTCGCTGACTGAACGTCGAATCCTTCTTTAGGTTAGATAAGGGCAAGATAACAGGTCAGCGGGCTCTTCTCGGCGAATTGATAATATGGTGGAAAAATTTGCAGTATTTTGGGACAAATGAAGGATTAATCCGATACCTCGTAATGCACTGGTGCTGCTCACCCTTGCAAACGCAATAAAACAGTTATATTAAGTACTGTCTCTACATCTTCTCTACATTGTATAAAACAAAGTCGCTTTTCCATAGTTAATTGTCTTCCTTTACCATTAGAACTGCAACGCTGTGGAACGCTCTCACAGACGAAATTCGTCGCTCTCAATCTTTAGCGTTGTTTAACTTAACTTGGTAATTACTTTCTTTTCTTGCTTTTACTTGTTTGTATGCACTTTGTTTATATACATATGTATTATGTTTATCTTTATTACTTTATATATTATCGAGTAGGTAGTTGTTAGTTTGTTATATTTGTATTGCTCCCGGCTCTGAAAGGTCTCACTGGCTCCATTCGCAAAGGTAGCCTGGAAGTGATCACTAATGGGTATAATGTCGCCTTTTGCTTAAAAGTTCTTTTTATTTCGTCCTGTACTTTTTATCCGTTTTTATGCAATATAGTTATTAAAATAAATAAGATTTTCTGTGGCCGTAAAATAAATTGACATAACTTACGTAGGCTAAACTTTATTTGTTACTTAAAAATAATGTCGCTAGTTTCTAATATACGGACGAAAGGTAGTTAGTTTGCAAGATAATATATTAAGGTCAGGAAGCGGCAATGCTATTAATTTAAGATAATAAGTATAAATACTACTTGGAAATGTTAGATAACTGATAAATACATATTAATAACTAAGTAGATATTCCTAATCGGCTATAATTATACATATAAACTGGGCAACGGATTCATAAAAAAATGCTCGATCGGGCAATCGCTCATGCGTGTACGCACCCCTCGCGTGCTCGTTGATAACAGAAAGCATTCACTAACGCATTACGTACAAGGTCTTCTTGCTTTATCAAACCGTTCATCGGAATTTACACGTTCTGGAAATCAATCGTTTCTAACAGGCGGTTCAGTGCTGTTTTTGTTTGATTGCAAAAACAAGTATCTGTTACTTATCATACAAAGTACAATATATTAATGCTCTAAACACGAATGCGTCTTGTCGAACTGTAAACAACACGAACGAGATGCACTCTTCCAATACTTTTCATAGTTCAACCGCTGAATATATATCGTTGCACATTTTTTTAAGGCATAAAAATTTAACCGGAGTGTTCTTAATTAGGTAGGAAGCTAAATAAGGGTCGCAGAGGAACGTGTGCGTCATCACCTAACCATTTTAAGACATATTCAGGCATTGATAAAAATATGTAAGGACCGCAAACCCGCAGAAAAGCAGTAAGAAAAGTCTTAGTTTAAAATAACAAAATTAGAAAGAAACCCGAAATTTAAGTTGCACACCCAGTATAAGTATCACCCAGATCATCATTATAATCCTTTACCGGCCCACAAGGCATGGGTATCCCACAATGAGAAGGGCTTAGGCCGTAGTTCACCAAGCTGGCTCAGTGCGTATTGGCGGGCGCTAAAAGCCTTCGAGGACATTATTTAGAACTCTCAGACCTTCTTTACCGTTGAAGCAAGTGATATTTAATTTACCTAAAACGCACATACCTTAGAAAAGTTAGTGGTGCGTGTTGGGATTCGAACTGAAAGTGAAGCCGAAGTCGTAACCCCTAGGCTATCACCGCTTCATACTGGATAATTGATAATTAATATTTTAATGGAATATGTACTAGGAGACCAGAGAGGATTCCGAAAATGATATAGTTAATTTTTGAATACAATTTCTTACCCCATCGATATAAATTCCCATGCACGACACGGTGGATGCACGTTGACATTGGTCGCCGCACACTTTATGTAGCGTGTAAATTCTTTCAACAAATAAACGTTCGAACATAATAGGATACGTTCCGGGGCCAGAAACTTTTCAAATCTACACTTATAGTATAAAAGATACTCAAGAACTACCAGCCCAATTTGAAAAGTTAGTTTTTCGATTTAAAGCCCGTTTATTGGGTATTTTTTGGTATTAAGGTGGTCGAAAACGCAATTTATAAATTGAACTATTGTACACGTGTTTTGGCGTGAGTGTAAAAAATACTCACATTCAGAGCTCATTATTCAATTATGCATATTTCCAGACACTATTGAAATGTTCATACATATTTCAACCATTGTTGTTAGGCGAAGATGATAATAAGTAAATTGGTTTAAATAAAAAAGTACCTAAAGCGTCGAGACGATCCGACGTTGTGATTCCACAACTGCGACCTCCATACAAAGGAAACAGGAATAGGTACGTACCAAAGGAACTCACAATAGAATAAGCTAGTCAAGTGCGATCAATACTCGTACTCACGAGTGTTCCAAACCATCGAAAGAAACGTATCATTATTCTTTATTAAATTAAAATTATCATTTCTTTAAGAAACAGAGATTAAGAGTATAGAACCAACACACTGCTTTAATGCGGGTTTGCGGGCATTAAACAACTGCTATTGCTGAATTAAAGTTGTGTTGTGCGTGTGTGTGTGCTTGTGTTTGGGTGAGTGTGTGTGAGCGTAAAAGTGTTTTATTCTTCATTAACATAGTTTATTCACGATTTTGTATCAATTTAATTACTTAAATAATTTATACGTATCATAATATTTTTAAAGCCAAGTATTACAAAAAATCTTTTCCTTAGTCACTTTCACTTTAGTTTATTTTAAGTTCTTGATTCATGATAAACTAATTACCCCTTAATTAAGACAAAAATTATGTCTAACGCTCATGTTCCGCTCCATCCAGTTGGAAGCTCTGCACTCGAAATTGTAGACGAGTACATATAGCTACGACACACGATCCAGTTAGGTAGGTCCAACTTCGGGAAAGAGGTGAACCGCCGAAACCAACCCGGATGGGCGTCGCTCGTCCAAAATCCCTCAGTGGGCGTCATAAGAAGGCTCAGAGTCACTCAGCGGGCGACGGAGAGAGCTATGCTAGGAGTATCTCTACGTGATCAAATCAGAAATCCGTAGAAGAACTAGAGATACCGACATAGCTCAGCGAGTCGCGAAGCCGAAGTGGCCATTTGCGGGGCACATAACTCGGAGAACCAATGGACGTTGGGGGTCTTAAGGTGCTGGATTGGCGACACCGCACCGGTAATCGCAGCGTAGGTCGGCGCCCAACGAGGTTGACAGATGACATCAGGCGAGTAGCTGGGAGCCGCTGGAGGCAAGCGGCCCAGGACCGTGTATTGTGGAACTCCCTACAAAAGACCTATGTCCAGACGTCGATTGGTTGAGGCGATGATGATCAAGATGAACTTAATGTTTATTATATTGCTGCCAATTCTATTGTAGGTACTAATCCTTATAAGAAGCAATATTTGTAGTATAAACACGACACAACCTGACTAAAAATCGCACAATCCTTTTTCGGGGGAGAAGACGTGACAAGGACAGCACTACTTTTAGATCCATCAATTTAGCTTTGGAACTCAACACAACAAGTAATTAAATACTAATATTTAAAATGATATGGATGTGTGTATAGTATCTATATAACTCATTCATACAGAAAGGCTGAACCGATCTGCATGAAATTTACCACAGAGATAGGCTATAGTAGAGAAGAGAACGTAGGCTACTTTTTATCCCGGATAAATGGACGATACCCGTGAGATACATTACATATTTGTTATACATATTTGTTTTTGATTTTTTTTTTCACAGAGGAAGATTGACATATTTTATTTTTTGGGTTCAGGGGTCAGAAAATAAGTCAATACGTCAGAACCACAAATTAAGAACATAATATATGTTCTTGATTCTGTGGTCAGAACGAAATCGCGGGCAACAACTAGTTATACAATAATTCCCACTTTGGTCTCATTGCGGAATTTCTACTTAATATTCAAACAATAGAGGTAAAGGGTATCTAATAGGCTATTAATATTTTAAGTTGCCAAACAATATAAAAAAACAGGTTATTTAGTATTTCCATTATATCAGATGTGGATATACGTAAATTATAAATGTAGGCATGTCGCTCATACGTGACAATGTCATTATTGCCTGCAGCATACAAATAAGAACAGGCTGATACATAAATAGCTTTACATTTGAGTAACATGACTTTTGGTCTTTATACCTGCGTGACAAGACTCAAATTTTTCAATACGCGTGGCTTAAAGCTCATGTACTTACGAAAATATTCACTCTGTACGACTGCTCGGTCCTACAACGGCATGTATTGAATATTTTTATGGGATAATACAATAATTTTATTCTGTTTTAGCCAACTTAAATATTATTAATTCATCATACTACAACAAATAATAGAAAATGAGTTTGTTAAAATTTACACCAAAACATATTTTGAAGCAATATGTTAAAGATTTGATTTCGAAAAAATAAGATAAGTTATATTAAAATGTTTTAGAACGAGAAGTTAGTCAATAAGTTCTATATAAAAGTTAAGCTATTTAAAACTTTTTATTACAAAGTCCACACGGGAACGAGTATCAATATCAGACTGAGGCATAGAGAAACGTGGTTGGTTTGTTTTATAAATAAATGTAGTCACATACAGTTTAAATTAGGAATTGTATTGCATTGATATGTTGTGGAGGGACTAACCTGCATCTGAAACCAGGAGTCGAGGAGGCCAACGGCGTGTGGAGTACCCCAGCGACCGCCACCCGGGACTATCTGAAATTTTTATTAATCACTTTAATCCAGTACTTTGTGCACACACCTTTTATGTCACTGTTATTCGAGCTTACATTTGCATTTCCAAGCTTAGGTAATAAAAAGGATCAAAGGAAGAAATTATCTGATAGATGGAAAGTTTGCATACGAGCACCACGTTTAGTAGTAGTAGCAGAGATTTTTGAGACTGAGCTCGTCCAGAGATGTACTACAACCATGCTCTTTGCATGCACTACGAAGAGTCGTACTGTTATATATAGGCGATGGTTTTCCGCTATACATCAGGTGAACCATCTGCTTGGTCGGTACGTTAATTACTAAGAAAATATTAATTTATTATTCCACTCCAAGTTAGCCATTGACTGCAATCTCACCTGGTGGTAAGCGCTGATGCAGTCTAAGGTGGTAGCTCGCTAACCTTTCAGGGCTATGGCATGTATATGGCGTTATATTAAACGAATGCTCCTAATCGTTAATACGCGGCATCGTACTATAACGCTAAATTAACAAATAAATAAATATAGTATGACAATACACACACCGCCATCTAGCCCCAAAGTAAGCATAGCTTGTGTTATGGGTACTAAGACGACTGATGAATATTTTTATGAATAAAATACATAAATACTTAGAATATACATATAAATACCCATACACTGACACACATTCATGCTCATCAACAGAAACATTTTCCACCCACGGCCCTGGGCTCAGAAAGCAGTGTTGCTACAAACTGCGCCCATCGGCCGTCAAATGGCTTCGTTGTACTTCTTTCTCATTAAGGTTCTAATTAGCCACAGCTGAAGCCTTCAGTCAGATTGATCGTTTTACAGTATCATCATTGTGCTATTAATATTCCATTATAAATTCCATTCCATTGTAAGTCACAGGCCCCGTCTTTTACAGGAGACACGTTTTTGGAACACCAATAAATAAATTGAAAAAGCTAATGAAATGAACTATTACCGACGACTTAACGTACTCTTCGAGTCCAATCCCGATTTCCAAACTCTGTGCTGGTACTAATAATTATTGACAAAGCTAAGTTCGAGACATATAATAGTGTCTTACACCAACATATTACCCACCTACTCTACACTCACTCCCCCACACTCACACTGACTTGTCCATAACATAGGTAATACCTAATTTACCCTCAGCTGATTGCCAGAAGTTTTTTTTTAAACGCCATTGACTATTTTTAGCTGCTGCTACCACCCATCTATTAAATATACTGTTCCTACGGTTTGCTTTATAAACAAAAACAAACGCGGACAAAATCGCGGGCAACAGCTCTTTCAAAAAAATTACACACGACATTGCGAAAATTGTATGCTTATTATGAAGTTAAACATATATATTTTTTTATAAAATAACAAAAGACGTCCAAATAAAGATTAATTATGATGTAATCTCAACAGACGCGGAACTTTTAGTGGAACCTTTTATACATTTTACTACGTTTTTAAATAACTAGGTGTGCCCGGCTACTTTTCTTTACGGTCCCGTCATCGAGAAAGTTTAAAATTTAATGTGTAAACAAATACTCTTACATTATAAAAAAAAACTTTAAAAAAATAGTTTTGGTTCCAGTATCGATTATACCCTCAGAAAAAACAATTTCAAAATATCTGCAATGTGCAGAATGTCTGTTTCAGTTTTGTATTGTTTCAAATACAGATTGCAAAGTAACTATAATTATCTTTTTAGCCTAAATCACTGAAAAGATTTCAAAAAAAATTGGCAAAAGCATAGATTATCTAGATTATCTATTTAGATTATCTAGTGGATATAGGGGCTTTAAAAGAGGCGGTTTCCGCAGGATTTAAAAGAACTAAACATACGCGGAAGAAGTCGTGGGAAACAGCTAGTAAGTATATTTAGCAAGTGCTAGATTTATTTCCTTTGTCAATATTAAAAGTGTGTAATAATTGTTCATAGATTAAGTTTTGTATAGCTACAATAAAAGTAGCTACGAGAGAGATAACATTATTCTATCCAATACAAAAGGTCAAATATTTCGGAATACAAATTCCATCGGCTTGGGTCTTAACTTTAGGCATATTCTAGGCCATACTAAATATTATTACTGTTTGAAATTTATCATCGAGAAAAGCAATAGATTTCTATGAATATTTCTTTTTTCACCTCTCATAAAGTTATAGTTGACTAATATTTTAAAGGCTTTGAATTTATTTTTAAAGCTTTACACTTATAAGGCGTTAAAATCTAAATGATTCGTTCCGTTAATGATCAATTTAATACAATAATAGGCCTATGTGGTTGAATTCACAATACGGTGGTTTAATGGTTTTACTTTATCTAAAAATAGCGTAGATCGATTATCGGTTTTGATAACTATTACTAATAATAAGCTTGCAAGTAGCATGTGATCTGTGGTCAGTAGAACGAATGTTGCAATAACTGGGTTTCACATTCCTTCATCAAAAGAAAAACACTTCTTAATTTTTTTAAACTCGTCTGAACATTATAACTTTATAAGTGATGGCCTACTTTAATTCTTAAGAGAAGATGGCTCAGATATCTATTTTGCCCGTACATTATCATTGTCCGCGAATCTTGACGAAAATTGGCAAAAAGATACCTTATATCCTGAAGACAGATAAAGGAAACCTTTTTAGCAGGTAAAAGAAACGCGAAAAAAAATTTTGTTCACTTTCACGGTTTAAGAGCAAAACGTACCTTCTCAAAACTTTGCAAACAGATTGCTAATATGCTAGAGACAAACATTGTTTAATTGTATAACCCAGAAAAATAAGTGGTGCTCCATAGAATTAAAAACAAATTATGTGTGGCTCTCAAGGTTACTTTCCAAATAGAAACAAGCGCGGAAGAAGTTACAGGTGTTAGTTATAAAATAAATTTAATTGTCGCTTACATTTAAAAAAAAAAATACCAAAAAGGTCCTATTGAGTTTACATGAAAAGCTATTTCCTTTTTAAAGTTCATTTAAAACTCATTACTCAATAGAAAAATATTAATACTTTTATTTGATTATTCGTTTTAATAATGCAAATAAGTAAATAAATCATTTTAAAATCATGTGCCTCACCGTAACATGTGAGCCACTAGCATGACACAATGATATGTATAATTAATTATACTTTACAATAAATAAAAGTCTATCAATCCAACCAAAACGTGCACGTCAAGGATAACAATCTGATTTATTTAAAACTTATTTCCATGCAACGCGGTATGAACCGCATCACCCATGATAAGCAACAGCATTCGGAGTCACCCAGCTAATATGCTAATTTGAAGAATAGGAGAGCCTTGAATGTTTACTGTGGAAAACAAACGATTATCTCAAGCCATAACAGTTATTTTATTACTGACTAGCTGTTCTGTCCATAACCTACTACGTGTTGCGGTTGCTGTCTGGTTAGAGGGAAAAGAATGTTTCGTAGATATTTGTCACAATTAAACAGAACGCACGCATTCTATGAAAACAAACGCATGCTACGAGTATGTTAAAAGTTTAGATAAACTTACTTAACATTTATGAGCCTACTAGTTCATGATGTTATGAAAAATAAATACATTTATTATATGCAGTAGAATTAGAAAAAATACTGAATATGTTGAACTAAGATTTCTTTGATTATGTAGATTATAAAAAAAAAATTGTAATTTAAACTAAATTGCTGGGCTTGTTATATGCTGCTTCTTATATGAATATTTTTGTTACACTACATTTTTCAGTTTTAGCAACTCTATCATTTTCTTTGGCTGGATGACCCCTAGAGAGTTGTCTCGACTGATAAACGAAGTTTTGCTACATACTAGTATAATAATAAAGCGCATTTCCATGTGAAACCTATACCGTACCGTAACCTGTACCGTACCTACATCGTATCATGAAAATAAATAGGAGACATTCATAATATATCCGTATAATAGTTTCGCTTCAACACCTAGTAAAACTTTACAACCATCTGAAACTATTTATTTTGATATTAACTTTTAAATAAAACTATTATAATATAAATAATTGAACTATCTATAAGATATGTTAACCTTTTTCACGGCTTCAATCGCCTGATAACCCCGCCGTGAATAACTTTTCATAAAGTTACTATACAAGAACTGTCAAAGTATCCAATTATTTTATCCCAGATTATTTTGCAATTGAAAAATTTGCACTGTTTGGTAAATAGTTACGGTGAAGTAATAAAATAAATTCACAATGGCTAAAAGATGTATCGGGATTAATATGGATCAACATTTCCATAATAACATAGAAAATAAAAAAAAATATATAGTATTTTTAAATGCTTTTAGAACGCGATGATGAGATGCCTGTGCGTATGAAATTGCGCCCGCAGTAGTTTAACATAACATAAAATTATGAAACGTTACGACTTTGTGTTTAAAATTTTTAATAATAAATAACTTTTTTTTAAGTATTTATATATTTTATTGACTATATTTTAATTCTTACCTAATGAAAATGTACTCCTATTTAAAAATATACAACAACAAAGGGGAATGCCCTTTCTCTTTTAGTTTGTTTTGCTATTCCGTCGGTCGGCGTTGATGTCTTTTCTATGAGCATACCCGAGGTGTAACATTTTTTCAATTATATAACCTAGTGATTTTTTAATTCGTAATGTTACTAGGTTTTTAAGTACAGGTAAATGTATCTATTTTTTCAATTAAATTTGAAACTTAAACTTTGGCAGATTTAAAATATTATCTTTGTATATTGTTCAAGGATTAGTTTCGGTACCTCTAATCGTTGTAAGCGACGATGTGAAGATAAAGGTGAACTTACCATGTTCTAAAATAATATTACTATTTACAGCAGAAATGATTAATTATATAAAAATAAGTCAATAAAATTTTCATGTCGTTATGTTATTTTTCATGAACATAGCAATTAAAAAAATACAATATGTTCGTTTGGCTTACTGCTGAATTATCGCTTACTGCGACAATCAACAGTGCCGCCGGAAAATCACTTTCAACGGTGGGCTCTAAACAAAGCTACTCAATTACGGTGCACCTCCTATATATAATAACTACGCGAAAAGCTGACTTTTTTTTTTGTGTGAGTCTTTAAGTCAGTTACTAAAGCTTTATTATATGGAAATAATATTATCTACTTATAACTGCACATATATGTAAACGACTGATAAGAACGTTATTGAGAATCAGTCCTAATCGCGTTGGCTAAATTTATTTTTATTTAATTGCAGTATCAGTAAATTTTTAACAACTTCTAGGCGAGCGATTTAAATGGGACAGCATTCATAAACTTCGCACTAATATTCTTGGCACTATTCGTTTCACGTGTTTTGAATTTACGATTTTATACGCAAAATACAAATGAACGCACCAAACGAACTAGTCACTATAGAAGTCACAGGCACACTTTTGTAGGGCTTGCATGTTTTTGTTGGGTCGGTGAGGGTTGGCGGCGGTCCTGGTCCGGAGTGATCGTACCTGGTCGCCCACGAGGTCCTCGGCAGGTGTGATCGCGCAGCAGGCCTCCATTCCCGGCTGCGGCCGGGTGTCGTCACGGCGCGGGCGGTGTCTCAGCGGCGTCGGTGCGCGGTGTCGGCGCACGCCTGCGCGCACCCACTGCGCGGCACGAACTGCGTGCCGTGTCGGGCCGCCCGCCGCCCGCGTGCCTGATAGCCCGCGACCTGCTTCGCGGGGTTGCAATGAAAGTGATTAGGCTCTTGCTCGACTGATAACGAGGGCTCGCCGGCTCGCAGACCGCCGCGGCACCCGCGTACACCTTACCAATCTACTCGCTTACTCGCGACTGCAGATTGCCACTAATATATTCTACCTATTTATTGGGCGCAGAGAAATTGCAAGAACTACTACGAGCTCTCGTTTGTACCTATTTCGCAAGGCTAGATGAGATTAATTAAAATTTAATCTCCTATTTAATTTCTGGGAAATAAGCAGATTGCTCCGGTCTTATGGGCGTGATTGCCCGTGTGATTACATACACATTAGGCCTACATACGCCTTTAGTTGACGGATACAAAACGGCACTGTTTACGACTTGTTCCTTGAATGCCATGCGAAATGTTGCTCTGCTTTTAGCGATAATTTTTTAGTAACCATCAGGTGTGCCATCTGCTTTGTCCGCCGATTATTACAAAAAAAAGAAATAGTCCATGAGTACTCAGAGTATAACATAAATACATACAGTATATCAGCGACGGAATCACATTATCTTATTGTATGTTTTTAAAGTGCTGAGCCCATTTCATTGAAGTTTTTACTTATAGAATAATGAGTACATGAAGTAGGTATAAGAACCGACCTAATTGTAATTACGGCAGTGTGTATAAGTAAGTAGTGATTAAGTATGCATAATAAGAGGCCATCTTAAACTTATGTAAAACTGAATGATATTTGATATACACGTACGAAATCAAAGCAGTCCGTTGGATTCTTAATTTGCTTATAATCATAACTATCCCTCTCCCAAATAATATTATAAATATGTATGTAAGTTTGTTTGTTACGCTTTCACGCAAAAACTACTTAACCGATCCTCATGAAACTTTGTACACATATTTTGACAATTTTATACCATAACTCCGACAAATTATAACCAATTTAAATTATTATTTTGAACTATAGAGGTATATAATATATATTAAATTTTGCCCAAACTTTGTGTAGATCCGATGAATGTGGTAAGAGATAGAGGACAGAACTAAATTGAATGCCACATCAAAAAGCTAAATCAAACGCAGACGAAGTCGCGGGCAACAGCTAGTAATAATATAAAGCGTATTAATTCTATACAATTAGCTTCGTTATTTAACATAGTACATACCTACTCTAAAGCTGTGCTTCTCTTAGCACTCACACAATCGACCACAATATTAATCTGTTGTTTATATTAAAGTACCAGTAATAAATATTTTATATTGTTTACTGTGTTACATAGGTAAGTTGTAATCGACTATCGGTGATAATTATTTCAAATCACTAACAAAAAAACTCGTAAAACAAACTAAACTAAATAATCATGATCATCATCATTATCATCACGTCAACCTATTACCGGTCTACTACAGAGCACGGGTCCTACAATGAGAAGGGTTTAAGGCAGCAGTCCACCACGCTGGCCCAGTACGGATTGGTGGACTCCACCCACCTTTGAGAACATTATGTAGAACTCAGGGAGGCGGCGGGTAGTTATTGGGCTAGCTACCCGTCCCTATACGAGTCTCCCTGCTGTCTGAGGGGGGTCAAGCTGTCCTGATCACCTCCTTAGCGTAGTAGCCCTGGCAATCAGTTGGGGTTGTTGGTAGACGTCTGGGAAGTGTACAACGGCATCCCCGGACGTCCAATATAGCCAACGAGAGGGACATGCCGTGGTGGTTTTTAGTTCGGGTAAACGAGTCCCACATAACCTCTGTCCTGCCCAAAAGGACAGAGGTTATATATAAAGGGTATATAAAGCTTTTCCACCACGACAAAAAAAAAAAAAAAAAAAGGCATGCCGTTTACCTCACGATGTTTCCTTCGCCGTTAAAGCAAGTGCCGTTTAATTGCTTAACTCAAAAGAGAGATCAAAAGAAGAGCAGTCCGTTTCCCTAAAAGACGATATGACGGGCTGAGGAGATGGTGAGTAGATAACCATTGCCTATATACAGCAACACCTCGCAGGGGATACGAGGAACACGTCTTATATACAAAGTGCCAACCTGTCAAATCATGCGCCTGTAATTACACCGGCTGTAAGGCCCTTCCGACTGGAAAACAGCATGCTGTTTGGTGGCAGAAATAAGCATGGCGGTAGTTTGACGAGCTCTGGCACAAAAAGCTCCACTAAAACTTTGGGAACTTTTAAGTTTAATCTTGGGCTTAGAAGCCTAGGGTAAGGCTTCGGCTTTTCTCTCTTGGAGATTGAGTTCGAGCCTTATCACGCACCACTGACTTTTAGGAGTTATGTGCGTTTTTAATTTAAGCGAAAACGTCGCTTGCTGAAACCAGCATGCCGTTGCGTGTTATTAACGGCGTATGAAATCTAAACTCTGCTCATTCTGAGAGAATACCCCTGTAGTAGAACTGTAATGGGCTGTTCAATGAATATATTCGAGGTTAGTATTTAGTAGAAATAGTGCGCAAAAGCCAAGTTACTCCGAATCATTCGCACGCTATTAACGTCCCACTGCTGTGCACAGGAATCGTCTCTCATAGGAGAGACGGTTTTAGAGCATCGACCCCCCATGCGGGTCGGTGGGCTCTAACTTCATCATCATGATATCTACCCATTTTTTGCATTTTGTCCACCATTTTCATCTGTGAGTTCAGAAGCATACTAAACGCCAGCAGCGTTCATAAAAAACAGTAGTTACCACTGCAAATATGATGTTAATCAATGGCCAAAAGCCCAAATTTAAATTAGAGGATGCAAATAAAAATATTGACACGAGAATCTCATACAAGAAATAGTAGTAGTTTATTATTTTTTTAATAGCAGTAGGATATTAACCGATATCCTACTTACCTTACCTTTAAAACGGATCATATAACAGCATATTTATCTAGTAACCTGATAAAAAAACAGAGACTCCTGCTTTGTCCTTCTTTAATTTACTTTTTTAATTCTCTACCTCTACTGTATCTACATCTTCTTCTAGAGCCTCTCCACTATTGGACGTTGGCTTTCATTTGACATGTAATTTTCGGTCTTTCGCCAAACGAAAAAGTTGAGCGACGTCGGCTATCCCAGACCACGGATGTTCCTAAGCCACGACTTTCTTTCTTCTGCCGTCGCTTCTCTTCCGCTTGGTCCATCATGATGGTGTGTTGGAGCCGGTATAACTAACCTTTCTGCATTTGATTGTCAAAATTAGGTCTCTTTTTTACCGTTCTGTAAGTATAGGTAGGTATGATGTAGCCACTGGACCGTTGGTCAAAGAAGAGACTTAAAAAACCGTTCTTTAAAAAAAAATATCAAACTTGTTCCTAATATAATCATGTCGAACATGTCATAATTTTATAAATTAAAGGTATCGGGGAAATATTCAATCCCTAAACTCTAGAAATTGAATTTGTAGGCAGCTTGGGTAAATTAAACTGTCAATGTCTAACATGTATTTTTACTCCCAACAATGAAACCATATCTTTAAAGTTGTCCTTTCATTACACAATACGATCATAATATTATGTTTGGCAGCGACGTGGGAAAGGTCTACTATGAACTGTCAATGGGAAATCGATCCGCTGATCTATAAGCCCGCAACATTAAATGTTCAAACTCGTGATTTATTGATTTTCATTGATAATGTGACTGACTCGTTGTACAAGTGATTACAACATTCGATTTTTCTCTTAAGAAACTAAAATATGAAGTTTTGACGGACGGATAAAGTGGAACTTTGTGCGTTCATACGCATTAAAGTAGCCGCTTAAATCTATATCTGTACTCTATACTAATATATAAATCGGCACGATGCCACGGACCGAGTAAATAGAGGTTTATTATAACTGCTGTATCCCTAACAGGTTAGCACGCTACCATTATATAACCAATTCTTTTTATATTTCACTTTCCGGTTATCTCTTTATATCAAAGATATTTCATACAGTTCACCAAATGTCCACCAGTTCATCATCAAACCCCATTACTTTTATTTATTTATTTATTAAACTCTTTATTTGTATACCACAACATTAAAATATATAAAATATAATAAAAACAGAAACATATCGAAAGAAGGAGAACAAAAGGCGGCCTCATCGCTTAATAGCGATCTCTGCCAGGCAACCTTAGAATGATGAAAAAAAAAATTATTACACTACTTGTACTTTCTTTATTCTATGTTTGTATTTAAGCATATTATTTAATTCATTTCATTTAGTTATTCTTAATTTTATATAGTTAATTAATGTTAGCTTTTTATGGAAACATAAAATAGCAATAGGACTACTTTTTTCAAAATGTTTTGAGGGTCTGACTGAAATTTTATACTTTCATCTTGTTTGGGTTGTTCAACACTATTTATTTGCAAGCGTTGTTTACCTATAAGTAGCTGAACATGTAGTCTTCATACTGTATAAGCTAGTGTTTTTTTAATGCAAATCTGTAACAAATAAATAAAAAAAAAATTACCGGCCTACAACCAGGGCACGGGTCTCCACGAACAATTCGGGTGGGTTTGCCGAAGTTCACCCCGATGGCCCAGTGCGAATTTGTGGGCTTCACACGCCTTTGCCTTTGGAGCCTTTGGACATTATGGAGAAGTTTAGGCATGCAACATTCGTTGCGGTGCTTTCCTTCACCGTTAAAGCAAGTAAGAGTTTATTGCTTGAAACGCACATAACTTGGGTGCGTGCTGGGATTCGATCTCGGCCCCCATAAAGCGAAACCGAAGTTCTAACCACTAGGCTATCAACATTTATGCATACTTAGAATAAAACTGTAACGGGTCAAATGTACATTGAAGATATATAAATATTTTTTTTGGAGGGCACTCTATAAATGATACTGAACCCAAAAATGTTTTTTTTTTCATTCGTGTCTGTCTGTCTGTATCTGGGCCGCGCATCACGCTGAAACTACTGAATGAATTCAAATGAAACTTTGCAAAATCAAAGTCAAAGTCAAATATTTCTTTATTAAATTAGACACATATATGGCACTTTTGATGCGTACATTCATGTAATATATAACATAGAAGTGAGTCATCTACTTAAAACTAACGGTACGAGGGTTCCAAACGCGCCCTGGTCTTAGAAGAAGCCAACAACAAACTTAGCCGGTTGTTTTTTTTTGTTATCACCATCTCACATTGTCACTTAAAACTATAAAATTTGAGTTCTTACTACGTGGATACTTTTTATCCCGAAATTGAGCTGAATTATTTTGGAGGGGAAGAGTTTTTGACGATTTATCATCATAACTTTGTCAAAGGTTAACCGATTTGAATAATACTTTTTTAACTACGTAGTTAGGTTACACTATCAGTTTAGTTTTACCTCAGTTTTTTTCTAGATTTGAAGAATATGTTGTGATAGAGGACATAACTCCTAAGCAGATAGCAGCAAATAGTCAATAGTCAATAGTCAATAGTCAATAGTCAATAGTCAATAGTCAAATCGGTCACATAAGGCTTAACGATTCTGAATACATAAAATATTGTCACATTTATGTGCATTTTAGTGCTAGCACTGAATAAAAAATGTTTGAAATTGTCTTGGTTATACGAATTAACTATTTTTGTAATATTATTTTTGTAATTTATGTTTATTATTTAAGTATTACTTTGTGTACACCCTAACTAACCTTCTTAACTTCATGTACTCAATTGGATTTGGTACGTTGTCTGGTAGAGATCGCTTTTAAGCGATAAGGCCGCCTTTGTACCTTTTCTCCTTTATTTTAATTGTGTATTTTTTTTCTTGTTTTTTTTAATTTGGTGTGCAATAAAGTGTATTTCATTCATTAACTAACAATGTGATTTCGATACATCCTTTATCGATTACTATTCTTTGTTAGTGATAGGAGCTAAGACTTGATATCAAATCATCTTTTAAATTCCAAAAGACGGATAGCCATCCCTTTACTTGAGTTGACTTGGGTCAACGTTGCTTACCGAGCGCTATCGACTAATATGAAGAGCTGCTGTTATACCACACATTATTTGCAGTCATTTGTTATAGGGACTTAAGTTTCGTAATAGATGTTTACGTGATATAAGGTTTCAAATAGTGGGTGATTAAAGCTCCAAGAACGAACTATTATATAATATATATAATTCGCCGACACCTCAGTCGTTTGTTTAAATATGTTGAAATACTAACTGTACTTAATAACATATGTTTGTAAAGTTAGCACTACCAATACCATTCAAAAAACTTTACGTTTAGTATTAGATTTGTTGAGATATGTGTTGTCTATGTAGCAGTACGCTGCGTCCCGTAATAAACTCGGGCGTAATCACAGGGCACATCTAGTAAACCGTAATAGTATACCAAATGTATAGTAGATACTAAAAACTACTGAATTATCACTAGTTTCTAATACATACTGGTAGTATTAACATAAATGAAAATACACTAATTGCACACATGAGTGAAACTACGAGAGCTAGACTCGCATTCTCTATCAGTTATAAGAACGGAGAGTTTCTTATCAGAACGGACCCGTTTGCTAAGTACCTGCATAATGGATTTACCTACACTCATATAATATCTGTATGTCTCCTCATTTCTGCTTTCACTGTTCGTCGCTACAGTTACACCGAACCGACCGGCCGTTTTTCTCCGCCCATTATGCCCTACACACACTCTCTACAAAATACCAGTTACCGATAATCTAAGTTTATTGATACTGCTGCCGATTTCATTGTACACATATCTTTTGTCGACCTTTCCGGCGAAGCGGTGTTCGCTGAGATTTTAGTATGACGTCCCGGGTCCAAGGGGGTTTGGGAATTTGTGGTCTCTGATCTGAGCTGGTGTGAGGCGTCGACCGTGGTTAGTTACTACCTTACGGACAAAGACGTGCCGCTAAGCGATTTAGTTCCGGAACGATGTCGCGTAGCAACCGACTAGGGGTATAGATTAAATATAACTGCCATACTCTCTTACAGGTTAGCCCGCTACCAACTTAGATTGCATCATCACCGGGTGAGATTGCAGTCAAGGGCTTACTTGTAGAGGTATAAAAAAAAGCTCTAAACTAAACTATACTGACCAGTCTAAATGCATATGGTCAGTACACGCAATGCTTAAAAGTAATTACTTTTTATATGTAAGTTTTTTTTTTCCACTGCATGTTAGCCCCCGACTGTAATCACACCGGGTTTCAAGTGATAATGTCTAAGATGGTAGCGGGATATCCTGTTAGGAAGGATGGCAGTTATATTAAATCCGTAACCCTAATAGGTTTCTGTGCGACTTTGTCGATATTAAGCCTCCCACACGTCCAGACCAAAGAAAAGTAAATAATAAATTTTAAATCCCCTGCCGGGAATTGAACCGTGCATCTCTAGCCAAAGCGCTCGCCGCTGCGCCAAAAAGAATAATAAGACGTCAATGCAACAATTAGGGATTTGTGTCCTTCGGAGAATCTAGTCGCGCTTCACGACACCTGGATTCTGCTGTATGACTTGGGCATATTGGACACTATTGATAAGGATTTTAGCTGCGTGCCTGGGTCCTCCATGGACCTGTCTCGATAATCTCGAAAATGTAAGTATCCTCAATTATCTATCGTGAATTGCTACAGTGAAAGGGCGAAAGCCATCCGAGTAAACAATGGTGATGTAACCGGTATAAATGCAGTGCTACCCTTTTGAACAAATAACACACTTTTAGATATTCCATTCAATCCGAAATTAATAATCAATCGAATCCAAAAACTTCAGATGGCATTGGCAGATTGAATTTAGTCGTGCTATCTTTTTTTTACTCTTTCCTGTAGTTTGAATTTAGCAATGCCATCCTAACATGGCGTTGCTAAATTAAATCTGACATCTGAAGATTTTGGATTAGATTGATTAAATAAGGGCGTTAGTTTAGAATCGAGGTTTGCGTATAAGAGAATTGGCAGCAATGTTTTTTCGTTAGTTGGATAAATAAATAATAAATAAATATACTACGACAATACACACATCGCCATCTAGCCCCAAAGTAAGCGTAGCTTGTGTTATGGGTACTAAGATAGCTGATGAAGATTTTTTTATGAATATAATACACATAAATACTTATAATATACAGATAAACACCCAGACACTGAAAAACATTCACGTTCATCACACAAACATTTTCCAGTTGTGGGAATCGAACCCACGACCTTGGACTCAGAAAGCAGGGTTGCTGCACACTGCGCCACTCGGCCGTCGTCGTTATCCACTCATGGATAATTTAGACTGTTAAAATAATTAATAAGTATGTTCGACTCAACCGTTGAACCAATCTTGATGAAATTTGGCATACATGTAGCTTTCATCCTGGAGATGGGTTGGGATTGGTAAAAGATACACGCGTATTAAAAAAAATGCTTATTTTAACTTATATGTGTGAAATATTGTATCGAAATAGATTGCATTATTGAGATGGCCTTAGGATATATTTTCCCAGGAAGATAAACGTACCTGCAGAATTTTAAAACTAATAATATAATTATTAATAATATAAAAATTATGGAAAACTGTGTTTTTTTTGTTTATTTGAATACTTCCAGCTCATTCCCTACACTGATTTTAATGAACTTTATATCCCGGATATTAATCAGGGAATTATGGCGAAAGGCGATTTTTATGATATTTAACTAAGATATAGCTTACATCCTGGAGACGGAAAATACTTTTCATTCGTTATAAACATGCAGTTCCAAACGTTGTTTATCGCTGTGTTGGAAGAATAATTTAAGCTTCTGAGTTAAATGCACTTGGCATAAACATCAACGGCGTGTTCATCACTCAACTTCATTGTGCCGATAATTTAGTCATAATATACTTAATATTAGAAGAGACTCTTGGAGACCTTCATAAAATGCTCAATAATCTCAGCAGAGTATCTCAACTTGGGGGCTACGAATGAGCAAGAGGTACGTATATAGCACCCATGTTCTGCGGTATAAGTAATGATTGGGAGCTTTACAATCGAAATTGTAGACCACGCTACTCCAATGGGGTTAAGTTGGCTTTAACGTCTTACAACAATTAAGCGATTATAAACGGGACTGGCGGTTTTTTGTGCTCTCCGAGGCATGGGGGGGCATGCCAAAGTTCTGACTCCGGGCTGGTATTGACAATTCTTTAATAAAAAATTATATTTTTTACATTTGCCTGTAATAAAGAAGCAATACTAATACAGCTCGAATTCGGTATTACAAAAGTCGTAGGCGTGTAATAACTATCTATCTTATCTATCTATATATATAAAAGAGAAAGTGTGTGGGTATGTTCCGTATAGGACCCGAAACGGCTGGACCGATTTCAATGAAACTTTCAGGCAATCTCCGGATTGACCTGGCGAGTAATCCTGTAAAATTTGGTGTCGATCGGAGCACTCCTATTTTTGAACTGTCAAACTCAAATACAGCTTTTATTTACTATGATGATATTCTATTGTTGGGTGTACATGGGTGTAGATAATGATCTTCATCCGCTCGAGAAGAGCATAGAAGAGAATGAATACGGAGAGAAATAAATGATTTAAAATATTATGAGACTGAAATTAAAAATTTAATGATGTAAGTTTATTGTTTAAATAAAATAAAGCAAAATCTAGCCCGACGAAGCGGGCTGGGTACGCTAAATCTGTATAATTATGAATTGCAAAACAAGTTTCATAATACTTAGTAGGAATATCGTATTACAGTTGACTGCAATATTTTGTTGTCATGAGCACTTTTACCCAAGAAGCATTTTATCAGCGTAGAAGGTTAACTCCAAAACTCTATTCTATGAGAGATATGGGCGTATCCAGCTTCTTGTCAAGTGAGATTTTATTAGAACAGATTTTCTGCGGCTGTTTGTTGAAACATTTTTAGAGGGCTTTCTATAATCGAAGCCAAATCTTTATTTTTTCTTCCCTTTTTTAAGAGAGTTCATACATTTCCTGCGAGAGAGAGAGAGGGACGCTGCCTTCCCCTCCCCTGGGAACGCCCATGACGAGAGAAAAGGGAAATTATGAATCATTAATCATCGTTGGGCACAGTTCTCTTGTGTGGAGAGCACGTTTTTAGAACATGGACCCACCAGTCACCACGCCGTTTCCATCCGGGTTGGCGGGCTTTATATATGTAGGTGATATTTTAATCGTTCATAGTCGATAGCCCCTATAAGCTGTATAATCTACGGCCACTCTAAGCCAAATTCAAAAAAAGATAATTCCATTGTTGTGAAAAGACTAAGGAAAAAAACGTCCTCTGACACAAGTGTGGTGATCTTCCTATTCCAAATTGCTCCTGCCCTACCAGAAAATTTTTCATATTGCTCCATTAGATTTACTCTAAAAAAAAAATATTTTGCTCTGGCTCAATCCATATCTACCTACTGTATACCTGTATGGGGAGGTGCTGGCGAGACGAGATTTAGCGATAGCGATTTCAGCGTTATTTATTAAAGGTCATGCATTTTAAGTGTTTTCGGCATCCCACTAATTCATTATATTCCCTCAGCAATGCCCTAACAGTCAGACAATTATATATACTCCTAGTAATCTTAAATATTCATAAAGCACTACACTTTGATCCGAAAACTTTATATAAAAGAACAAATAGTCACTTCTAATTACTACACACTTACACTTCTAAGGACTAATTGTTTCTATGTTTCCTGTGTTTGGCCCTTTGGTTGGTCACTGCAAGGATCTTGACGAAATTTGGCACTGCGCGGTATCGAAATTTGTATGAAGAAAATAAAGGAAATTTAATTAGTTCCCTAGGAAATTACGGAAACATTTGATTCCAATTCTGGTTCGGCTGAACCGATCTTGATCTATTGACAATATTTGCCACAGATTTACTGTGGCAAATATCGTCAATATCTTATATTTTGGATATTTTAATAACCTAAAACGCACATAGCTTAGAAATGTTAGAGGTGCATGCTGGGATTCGAACTCGGCCTCCCGATAGTGAAGTCGAGCTCCTACACACTGGGCTATCACCGCTTCTTTTTATTGTATTTTAATTGTGCTTATTGTTGTATAAGGCATAGCAAACGCATGGATGAAGCGTGGCATCAAGTATGTTTTAACATGAAGTGATCTTTTATTTCCTTATCCTTATCTACAGGAAAATTACCGCTGTCACAAATCTTATAAATAATCTAATTGCAAATAAACTCAAGATAAACTCCACTCGTTTAATTAAACTCTGTGATTAAGCGGTTTACGGAAAGGACCGGATTCGTCGAGCCTGAAAGGTTGTATGTTCATATCCCGCCAGCTGGAGACGTCGTACCTACGTTAAACTTAAGACTTATTAGCTCTTGCTAGTGTTGCCCAAATGCAAGAACAAGACGAGACTTAGCCAGTCTTGGTCTTGGTCTTGCGCCAATACACCTGGTCTTGGTCTTGGTCTTGGTCTTGCGCTCCCAGTCTTGGTCTTGGTCTTGGTCTTGCAGCAAGAGTCTTGCAAGTCTTGCAATTACCTATTAGTCTATTACTATTTATTAAAGTTTACTTTAAATCTTAGAAAAACGTATTAGAATTGGAACATTGTGAGCTTGAATTAACATAGCCATGGTCTTGCTAAAAATACGCGGTCTTGTTCTTGGTCTTGGTCTTGCAAAAACGCAAGAACAAGACCAAGACTGCAAGACCAAGACTGAATTTGGGCAACACTAGCTCTTGCCCGCATTATTCGACCGTTCAACCGTTCGGTTTCGAGGGATAAAAAGTCCATGTTACTTTCCTTCCTTTCAACTAGCTCTATGCCAAAATTTAAGTTCGGTCGCGTTAAGGCAGGATAAAAGAACACACTTTTATATTTATAATATTAGTAAGGATGCCCGTACGTAAAGGTATGTTCTATATTCACGATACGACCCACATACAAAGTAAAACTGCGGGGCTAGAAAACTAGTGAATTTTAAATTTATAATTTTATTTTTTCAACTAGAATAAGCATTATTCATAACTATTCCTTCACCTGAGAAGAGAGAGACAAGGTAGGTATTATTTAAGTCGCATCAAAAATCTAAATTTTTACAATTTTAATAACGTAACTTTAAAAAGTTTCCGGAGTGCGTTGCCCGGAAAGTTATGTGCTAATTTAAGCAATTTTAATATCATTTGTAACCGTACGCAAAAAAAATCGTAAAGAAAAATATCTGGGAGTTCTGCATAACGTTCTCGAAGGCATGTGAAGTCTACCTATCCGCACTTGGACAGCGTGGTTTCACTCTTCTCATATAGCGCGAGGGGGACTCTGTAGTGGGCCGTGGTAATGGGTTGATAGTGATGATGACAAACCCTAAAAAATACTTCTTATTCCTGTTGCTTTTATATTAAAATAGACATTTCAACAAGTGTTATTGGATATTATTGAGGTGGTTAATAAGGACAAGTTATTATACCTACCAATCTATCTTCAATTAGGCGCCGCTTTATTATTATCGTACAAACTCCACTCGCTCAGCGTGATATCGATGATTACCTATAGGTATATCTTTGAGCAATGAAGAACAATTCAAAATCAAAGTAGGTACTAAGTAAAAAGTATTTGCTTATTCAAAAGGGCCCATAGATGGTACTTTTGATGCACAGGTACATTAGATACATAAAAACTGCATTCGTAAACTTAAAACTAAAGCTACTTACGAGGGTCCCAAACCGTAGCCGGGTATTCTATTCTATTTGACGGCCGACTGGCGCAGTGGGCAGCGACCCTGCTTTCTGAGTCCAAGGCCGTGGGTTCGATTCCCACAACTGGAAAATGTTTGTGTGATGAGCAATAAGTGTTTTTCAGTGTCTGGGTGTTTATATGTATTTTCTAAGTATTTATGTATATATAATTTATAAAAAAAAATATTCATCAGTCATCTTAGTACCCATAACACAAGCTACGCTTACTTTGGGGCTAGGTGGCGATGTGTGTATTGTCGTAGTATATTTATTTATTTATATTATTATTCTTTTTGTTACCATCTCATTAATTCACAACTAAAAATGTGGTCGTATACTTCATACTAAGGTTTCTTTATGTGACCAGCACCTAGCTTAGCTATTAAAACTTAACAATTATTCATTGTAAAGTCATCATCTCCTGAGGATGTTCCGGTTTCGGAGAGGGTAGGTACATTGCCGAAGGTCTGTTTGGTGTGCAGTATAAGGATTGAAGAAATTATAAATTACACCATTCAGATTCTCTTGTTTTTCGCGGAGTATAGCAAATTAAGCTTAATTTTCATAATATGGCTGCTATTTACTGGCACTCTACATAAATGAGATTCTTATATTATGTACTAGCTGTTGCCCGCGACTTCGTCTGCGTTTGATTTTGTTTTTTGATGGGGCATTCAATTTAGTTGTAGTTCTAAAAAAAAATTAAAGTATTCAGTATCGCTAAGCCTTAAATGAGGGGTTTGCTGCTGTCCGCTCAGGAGTTCTGTCCTCTATCTCCAACCACATTCATCAGATCAACACAAAGTAAATAAAATTATTTAAATCGGCTATAATTTGTCGGAGTTATGGTGTAAAATCGTCAAACACTTTCATACCTTATCCCAAAGGAACCGAGCTTAATGTCGGGATAAAAAGTATTCAATATTACTTCTTACACTTTCAAGAATATGTGTACAAAGTTTCATGAGGATCGGTTAAGCAGTTTTTGCGTGAAAGCGTAACAAACAAACTTACATTGACTTTTATAATATTAGTAGGGAAGTAGGGATAGGGATATGAAAAATGAATGTAGTACAACTAGTAACTAAACCAAGTACCTACTAGGAAAAATGCTAAGAAAAATTATACTGGCATTCTGAAAATAAACTCTGATGAATTCGCAGGTTCGCTGTTCAATAACAACCTAATAGTAAAATTAACTCTTCATGAAGTAGATTTACAAATATGATGTTATTAATAATGATGGCATTAAATTGACTTAAATAAACTTTTAATTTTTACACAATCTGTGTCTATACGTATACACAAATTGTCTCGTTGGTCTTATTGTTAGTATGTTGAACTATGAATCATGACGCCTTTGATTGCCTGCAAGAGATCGCTACGTAGCGATAAGGCCGCCAAATTGTATACATATTGTTAAATTTTTATTTATAATTTTACTATATGTTTATGTGGTGTACAATAAAAGTGTATTCATTCATTGATTCATGAGGTCCTGGACTCAAATCCTGGGTCTGGTCAGTAGTGTTGGGTATTGGGTTTTCTTGTCTAGAAATTATCAATTAATTTAGGAAATTAGCTACGAGTATATCCAACCTCATTCAACAGAGAGCACATAAGCACGACAGAACGTATCGGTTATTATTCACACTAATCTATAATGCCCGTTGTAGCTCTTTGGTAGGTCCATACTCTAAATTCATCCATCCATTGAAGGCCTGTGTCCAATAGTGTGTCATTAATAGGCTGAGGATTCTTTTGAAGGTTATTTGTTACACTCCAACAATTGTCTTCAATTCAGATTTTCAATGCCATTTAAATTTATTACAATCTACTTATATTCCGAGAGGGTGTGGTCAGTTTTGAAGGGGCGATACCTTTACTGGACCTGTGATCAGTTGTGACAGTGCTCAGTGTAGGATTCATTTGCAACTGCGTGATTGGTGTTAATCATATGCTGTAAAGCAGTGGCGTGCATAGAGAGTATGCACAGGGTATGCATATGATATAAAATGAAGAAAATCTCCAGTACGAGGCATAAATACTTATAGGTAGGCTTATAATAACTCGTACAGTGTATATCCTTAAGTTTTTTATAACTCAGACAGGAGATATTCTTCATTTTATATCATCTATTATTATTAAGTGTATTTCTAAAATTACTATACACATGCCAACTAAACGAATTGCGTGTCAATGATTAGTTTATGTATAAAATAGGATATACTTATGTTACATATTCCGTATAGTTAATATTTAAAATATTGTTTTCAAAAATAACATAACCTACCACGGACATACAACCCAGGTTTGCCACATTATAGGAAGGTAGAGAGACCACCACACAAACTTTCAACTATAATCTGACACGCCATCGAAATTCCTTCAGCTCTCTCGGCCTATAAAGTATTGAGTGATTAATTTTTTAAGTGTTTTTATTTTCATCATATAGTCTCAAGAAGATTTTATTTACCCAAAATAGTAGGTTTAACAATACCAACGAATTCGAAATTGCATCCTCCTGCCATGAAGGCCTTCCGGTAATCTAACTTCTACTTATAATCACATTTTTAATGATTAAATAGTAACAAACATTCTAATGTATTTGAAACTAAGATAAAACTAGGATTGCTTATGCGATCATTTATGGGCTGAGTTTGAGATAACTGCGTGGAGAGCACTCATGTTATAAAGATAAATTAATTACGTCGACATAGAATTCTCACAAGGAAATGTGTTATAGTAATAATTATTATCATTATATCGATTGTTTGTGTATTATAAAATAAAAAAAGGCACACGCCTGCGTTAGGCAAAGTTTCGGGCTACATTATGATATAACCGATAAGAGTTAAAAACCGACGGCCGAAAGCCGCAAAGGACCTGACCCCGACATCTGCCCAATACCGAGCTGGTACTGAATGTTCTTTTATAGAAAATCTTATATAATTTGGCCCAACCTGGGGTTCGAACCCAAGACCTCGTGATCCGTAGTTGAACATAGTAACCGCTAGACCAACGATGCAGATTATTTTTGACCGATTATAAGTAAAAAAATATAAGATTAAAATTTAAAATACATATCCAGACATAATGCCACTAGATAAGCCCTTTTATTTGAGACCCTTATTAAAGGAATATGGAAAAAAATGCAATTCGCCATTTTGTGGTCGTAGCCATCTTGATTTGAAATTTATCATAGTGTATTGTATTCTACTAGTCAAGCCTATTCATTTGATTCCCATATTAAGAGAGTAAGTAATTCGCCATCTTGGACGTATTTTGATCAAACGTAGCTAAGAATACTCCCGACTAATTATTTACATTTAAAAAAAAAAAACAAAATCGGTTCATCCGCTCGGGAGCTATGATACCACAGACACAGACACATTAAACTTATAGCACCCCGTCGTTTTTGTGTCTGGGGTTAATAACACCTTATTTACCTACTCAATTTTACTATACATGAACCTTTTATTGCTAAGCTTTAAACAATACAAGTGGCAATTATAGATGAGTGCATTTTAGATATAGTTTCCGTGTAGTGTCGCTATATTATTGATATATTAGATTTAGCACATTGATATTCAATAAAACTATATGTTACATTAGATCGCAGCATTTACCTGCGTTTTTTTATAGTGGTAGTTGACTTTGCGGAAATCCATGATATAATAGAAAATTAAGCTTAATTTGCTATACTCCGCGAAAAGCAGGAGAATCTGTTTGGTGTAATTTATAATTTATTTAATCCTTATACTCCACACCAAACAGAACTTCGGCAATGTAACCTCCACGCACGGTTTGCTCCGAAACCGGAGCATCCTCAGGATATGTTGACTTTACCATGAATAATTGTTAACAATAGTGATGTCTGTTAGAAGATATTTTAAATCACACCATACAGATTCTCCTGCTTCTCGCGGAGTATAGCAAATTAAGCTTAATTTTCAAAATAGAGAAGATACCTCAAAACAATGTGTTACGTCCAATCGCAGCATTAGCGGTGCATCTTTGAACTTGGTCGCTAACTCTTGATTACACGAGAACTTGTATTTAAATACTAATAATATGCTGGTTCTGTATTTTAATATTAATAAAGAGCGGCGATAGCCTAGTGTAATATACACTGCAGGTATATGCTGAGTCTAATGTAACCGACGCGTGACGCCTGACTTTAGGCATGGGCCGGTGTTGCCAAAGAACGCAAACTATTTGAGGGAATTAACTATGTTACTATACTTTTATGGTCCAATAGTTGTGAGACTATGGATCACAAGGAATCTGCTTTCCTTTCGTGGAGACTAAGTTCGAAGACCACTGACTTCCGGAAGTTAAATACTTTATCATATTAAATTAAATAGGTATTAAATTAAAATCATTATTATTTATAATGATTATGATAATGATTTTAATTTAATATTGCACACCTGAGAGTTCTCCATAATGTTCTCAACGGCGCGGCGTGGGAAGTCTACTAATTCGCACTTTGCCAGCGTGGTAGTGGAAGGCATAAACCCTTGTATAGAAGCAGTTACTTTGCGGAATTCCATGGTATATTAAGAAAATTAAGCTTAATTTGCTATACCTACTCCGCGGAAAGTAGGAGAATCTGTATGGTAATTTATATTTTCTTTAATCTTTGTACTCCACACCAAACAGATTTTCGACACATTTGAAGGCACATTATCGATGGTGGAGTGTAAAGATTGAAGAAATTTTAAATTACTCCTTACAGATTCTCCTACTCTTCGCGAAGAAGGTATAGCAAATTAAGCTTAACTTTCATAACATGCCCAAACCCTTCAAACTCTGAGAGGAGTCCCCTGCTCTGTAGTGGGACTGTAATGGTTTGATGATGACGATGATGATGTTAAATATGCTGAACCGATGGACGTTGGGGTCCCAACGTGCTAGAACGGTGACCTATCACCGGTAAACGCAGCGTTTGTAGCGGGGGTCTACCAAGGTGGACAGGTGACAGAAACGAGTCGCAGAAAGCCGCCTGGACTCAAGCGATACAAGACCGTGGTATTTGGAACTCCCTATAAAAGAATTATGACCTGCTGTGGACGTGAATCGGTTTATACGATGACGATGAGGATGAGGGTATGCTTTTGTGTGTTTTAGGTATTTATTAATAACTAGCGTACCCAGCCCGCTTCGCGGGGCTAGATTTTGGTTTATTTTATTTAAACAATAAACTTACAACATTCAATTTTTAATTTAAGTCTCATAATATATTAAACCATTTATTTCTCTCCGTATTCATTCTCTTCTATTCTCTTCTCGAGCGGGGTGAAGATCATTATCTACACCCATGTACACCCAACAATAGAATATCATTATCGTAAATAAAAGCTGTATTTGACAGTTCAAAAATAGGAGTGCTCCAATCGTCACCAAATTTTACAGGATTACTCGCTAGGTCAATCCGGAGATTCCCTGAAAGTTTCATTGAAATCGGTCCAGCCGTTTCGGAGCCTATACGGAACATACCCACACACTTTCTCTTTTATAGTATTAAAATAAAAAAAATATTAATAATAATAACAAGTTAAGATTTTAAGAATCACCAGCAATTTTCTCCTTTTTTCTCCTGCTAATTAAATACAAACAAATGTGTGGAAATTGAGACATTGCCATTTAAAGGTTAATCTTTTTGACTCACTTGATCAGTGTGCCCTAAAGCATTTTCATTAACATGAACATCTATAAAAGTTGTTAGTATAGTACATCACTTCTTTGAGCAGTGGCGTGCATAGAGGGTATGGACACGATATAGAATGAAGAAAATCTCCAGGACGATCTATAAATAATTAAGAGTAGGGTTTTTTATAACTCCTACATTGCCTAAAGTTCCTATCCTTAAGGTTTTTACAACGCGTACTGGAGGTTTTTTTTTATTTTATATCATCTTCATACCCTGTGCATACACTCTATGCACTCCACTGTGTGTGTGTGTGTGTGTGTGTGTGTGTGTGTGTGCCTGTTGGTGAGGCCGTTTAATATGGTAGGGTAGGGTTCATATAACAATGTTGTTCTAACAGTATAAGAAATACGAACCGCATGACCCCGCGGGTAATCCGAACCCGCCTCGTGGTATACGACATCGCGCTTCTATATACCTAATTCAATGATTGCTACATGATATATGGTAGATATTTAAATGCAAAAAAAGAGGTAATTGAAACTAAATTTGTCATTTACAATTTCTAACACATTTTATCATAGATGTCAATTATAATTTCAATTACTAATACAAGGAGAGGCAAGCTTCGCTCGTTAAAAAGTATACAAGAGCTCATTGATGCTATTGTCTATATTAAAGTGTGTTCAAGGACTTTAATGCCTCAAATGAACTATGGACAGGGCACCGCAATCTTACGTAAATGTACAAGTAGGTACCGCTCTCGTATATTTAGAATATTAGAAACTAAGGCGATGCGCAAATGTAGACTCTTCTGTCTCCACCACTCGTAGCTTTAGATTTAAGTTGGCGAACGAAGTTATCACCATCCCCTTACAATTATGTAAACAAATATGTACGAAGGCTTCATAATAAAGATATTTTGTATTTGAATTTGGATACAACAACTTTCAATAAACCAGTGATTATTTTGATTTCACTGAATCACTGAAGATTCCAGCTAGCTCCGAGAATTGCCAAAAAAATGAACTTAAAGCTTGAAACATAAAGCGCAAGCCACGAGCAATATTAATTATTTTACATACTATCTATAACGTAATATAAATGTCTATAGCCCGGTGAAAGTCCGGTGTTTAGGGCTTTATCCTCCCTTTGGGGGGACCGAGCTAGATCCCCGGCTCGAACGTCTAACATTCTAGAGTTAGGTGCGTTTTGAAATTATGCAATTAAATATCACTTTCTATAACTGTGAAGGAAAACATCGTAAGGAATCTTTTGAACTCTTTGCGCCATAACAAAATCGTTTATCGGCTGCTTTGCCCCATAACAAAATCCCTTAGGTCATTATCCTATGAAAGCACCCAAGAAGGTAAACTAGCCTAGCAGTTTCAACGGCGGTAAATTGCTCAGCTGAGCTCAGTTCACCAGCTAGTGTCTCTATAGAAATAGTAAGAGAAAATGGTAGACATAATTATTCCGTAGCGTTTATGTTAGCACTACAGTCGTAACGTGATAATATTACTAATAAATTATAACTACTTGTAATAACTAATATAAAGGACTACGTAATCGATAAAAAGCTTGGGTATGAATTATTGCTCTAACCAGGTTGCTCTAATAATAATTTTTAATGACATTGTTTGATGGTGCTAACAAGTAAAAAACACCCGGCTAAGTTTGTTGTGGGCTTTTTCTTAGACTAGGACGCGTTTGGAACCCTCGTAGCTTTAGTTTTAAGTTTACGAATGTGGTTATCGCCATCATCTCACTACCGTGTAATTCTTATGTACGCATCAAAAGTGCCAACTATGGGCCTACTTGAATAAAGATATTTTTGACTTTGACTTTGACTTAACCTTATATATAAACAGGTGTAATATTGCTAAAATATTAACACATACAAATAACATTCAGCTTTCAATTAAAGGTAGGTACTAACTAGGAGAAGTTCTTTTTAGTTCTTTTTTTATATATAGCCAACTAGCTGTTGCCCGCGACTTCGTCTGCGTTTGTTTTTGTTTTTCGAAAGACATGAGGCATTCAATTTAGGTGTAATTCTACTGAAATTTTTAAGTTGTGTATTCTTTTATAAAAAAAGAACTCGTGTAGTTTTTAAATTTAAATTTGTGGCGGTCTCCACATTACATAACTAGATGGCGCTACTAAAATCCTACATCGCGCTAGCGAAGTGTTCACTAAGAATGCCTATATATACAACTTCCAAAAAATGAAAGTTCGGACCTCGGTCCCCGAGCACGATCACCCGCTCGGAGGAAGATCTTCCTATTGTTACGGTCGAGCGTATCACGATAGCTCCCGTACAAATTTATCATTTGACGGCGTTATGGTGTAAAACACTTTCGTCCCCCTCTCCCAAAAGAACTGAGCTGAATTTCGGGATAAATAGCATCCTATATTACTTCTAATACCTTCAGGACTATGTGTAAAACGTCTCGTGATGATCGGTTAAGTAGTTTTTGAGTGAAATCGTAACAAACAAACTTACATTCACATTTATAATATTAGTAGGGATAGGGATAGGGATGACACTCCACAATAACGTAGGTTTCTATTGGTGAAACAATTTAGAAAATCGTTTTAAAACGTCACAAACTCAAAACGTTACTTCTTTATAATACCTATTATTATAGATAAAGATATGAATCTTCATTATAATTTTTAACCAAATGCTTAAGGTGCTGAGTGTGTCTATTTATAATATGAACTAATAATAATCTTTATAGCTCTTCAGAACGAAAAATATCATGTTATTCTTGAGCATTAACCTAGCGAAAATTTAAAGTACGTTTTTCTTTGTAAAATTACTACGCTAACTAGCGACCTGTCTCGGCTTCGTGCGGATGCAATTTATACATACATTGCATTGGAAAATTTTGATCTACATGCAATGCACAACATATCTAATGCATTTAATTAGACATACAATGATACTGTTCTCTTCAAATAGCTTCAAATAGCTAGGTAAGCTAAAGGTCGGGAGAAGCTTTTATCCAGCATTGGACTGTAACAGGCATTGATGAATGTAGGTATATATACTCGTACCGTCTCAATTTGTTCCTTTTTCACAACTTCACTGATGATCCTATCTTGTGGAATAAGCGCATCCCAGAAAGCTGACATATGAACCATTTTGGCCGCAAGACCTTATTATCCCTATCCCTATCCCTATAGTCCACGAAACGAAAAAGCATGAAAAAATATATAGGTACAACGTGAATATAGTCGAGAGAAACATGGGTTTTTGAAATTTCAAAATGTCTACATATTCGTTATTACACTACAACGTCCTTTGAACGCCATCGTGAGCCAGTCTTTATCAATCAAACATACCTATGCCAATCGCAAAATATCAATCAATTTGTGAAACGATTTAAATCAATAACGTACTGTTTCCTCCGCGCAAGCTAAATAGAACAAGCGTGAGGCTGACGCAAGCCAATTGATAACAAATTGTTGATACCTCCTTAAGTAGGTAGGTGGGTAGTATAGCTTTATTTACCCAACTAATATTGTATACTCATTCTGATATGCAAATTTTAAAACTTAATTACTTCAGTATGCTATAACAACCAAACAGTTAAAGGATTATCCAATTTTACAAGATAATATGTTAATCCGCAATTGTGGTTTGTGATAAGGAAACGAATAATAACTTATTTCAGTTTCATTGTGACTACAAAGGGTTTTGGTAATTTCTTGTTTTTATTATAACTATATCATCATCATGAACTCATTACCGTCCACTATAGGGCAAGGGTCTTTTCTCAGGACGAGAAGGGTATAGCCCATAGTCTACCATGCTGGCCAAGAACGGCAGGGCGATTACGTAACTCGCGACAGGTTTGCGACAGGCGTAAATCTTGCAATCACTGCTGTCAAACGTCACTTTTCCATACAATAAATAAACAAAAGTGACGTTTGACAGCAGTGATTGCAAGATTTACGCCTATCGCAAACCTGTCGTGAGAATCGTAATCACCCCGCGGATTGTTAGACTTAAATGCCGTTGAGAACATCATGGAAAACTATCAGGCATGAATTTCCTCACGATATTTTTCTTCAGCGTCAAAGCAAGTGATATTTAAATTACAACGCTTACAACTCCGAAAGTCAGTGGTACATGCCGGGGCTCGAAGTCGCTCTCCACGATAGGAAAGCCGAAGCCTTACCCGTAGGGCATCACCGCTTAACGTCTTTTATTATAACCCTTGAAGTCAATATCAGCAAGAGTGGTTAAAATTCACCAGAAGGACGTAACTGCGATAGCCAGATAACTACTCGTATTTCTATTTATACGAATGACTCTGGTTCGTTATTTTAAAGTGTACTAGATGTGCCCTGCGGGTTTGCCTGCGTAAATTACTTAAGCAAAGCAGGACGCCACGCACTGCTACATAGTCTACACCTACCTCAATAAATCAGATACATAAAGAAATCTTTTTGAATCATACCGGAAGTGCTAAATATACAAACCCTATGATAGTCTAGATAGTATTTCAACATATTTACAGCTGAATTGCGGGATAAAAGTATCCTATGTCGTAGTATGAACTCAAAACGTGCAAAGTTTAATTTTAATTCATTCAGTGGTTTCAGCATGATGCGCGGAAATGATACAGACACACAGACAGACAAAATAAAAAAAAAATGCAGTTTTAGCTTACGCATAGATTATACAGTACCATGCAAAAAAAAATGAACTATCTTCAATGTATCGAATTCGAACCGTTACAGTTTTCTTATAAGAAAAGATTAAACAAAAGTCGACTTCAAATATTTTAAATTTCAAGTTAATTTATGTCTTCGATAACGATCCAAAAGCTGGAATACGGTGGCATAAAGAAAAGTATAGCAGTTTAAATGAGCTACTTCACTTATTGATCATGATCACCATTATCATCTCAACCAAACGATGAGGTTCACTGCTTATACGTTTGTTTTAGTGATTCCACACGTCAAGGTCATCATTTCATGGAACCCCTGATAACTATTTTATTTCGTCTGTCCAACTTGTGAGGGTCTACCACTACTAATTACTTTTAACTAAATAACATGCCGTTAAGCTATTTGACTTTGCCAAAAGGTTCACCGGCGGGTCGTAATGCTTATCGAACTATACCTGATGCAGGAATCTAAATCTTTAAAAATAACCACGTTTTGGTCCGGCTTCTTCGCGGCATCATACCGGATAACTAAACCGCTGGATCTTACCTGAGCCAATGTAGTCAATTAGAATTATAATATCCCTCATTGATTTTCTTTACAATAAGACTCAGCGTTCAGTGCTGTTACAGAGAAGTTATTGAAAGTAGGTTTTCGAAAATTTCACAAAATAAAAATTTTATCATCCACTGAAAATTCTTTAGAAGCCTGTTTTCAATACCATCGAAATTCATATGCTGTAGTTGTGTCGAATAGAAGAACCGGTAACTTTGATTAGTGTTTGTGGACTATGTTAAAGTCTTCAATCGGGTTTAAACTTGGGCAGTGTTAAGGTTTCTGCAGAGATGCCTAATCGACTACTGGAATATCGAAAACGAACGTCTTTCGTTTGTACGAAAACGTCATTAGGAACCTGTTTAGCTCCTGGAACGGAGTTGGAATCTTATGGCATAATTTTATGACAAGTCAACGGTGAGCATATAAGTCAAATGTAATATGCTGAAAATAAAGTCGTGATGGTAGAGACTCTGAAAAAATATAGGTACCGAAAATATAGTATAGGTACCTAAAATACTTGATTACCTCAAATATATACCTAAAGGGCTGAAATTGGCGTTAGAAGGTTACTCTGCATAAAATATCTCTAAAAGCGACATTTTAAAACAGACCTCGAAGGTCTAGAATATGGCATAATTGTAAAAATTGTATTTAGTTTTTACAAACTGTACACGGACAAAGTCGCACGTAACTGCTAGTTCATGGAGCTTAAATATTCCATCAATCTATCTAGAAACAATCTATGTTAATTTTTTTTTTATTTATATAATATATATATATATATATACTATATATATATATATATATATGTGTTATGGGTACTGAGATAGCTGATGAATATTTTTTTATGAATATAATACACATAAATACTTATAATATACAGATAAACACCCAGACACTGAAAAACATTCATGTTCATCACACAAACATTTTCCAGTTGTGGGAATCGAACCCACGACCTTGGACTCAGAAAGCAGGGTCGCTGCCCACTGCGCCACTCGGCCGTGTAATTTTTGGACCAAATAATAACATTACATATTGGATAGAAGCAGACGTTACTTGCGGAATTCCAGGATATAATTTGAAATTAAGCTCAATTTGCTGTACTTTGCAAAAAACAGGAGAATATGTATGCTGTAATTTATAATTTCTTGAATATCTATACTCCGCACAAAACCTTGTTAACAATATTATTCATTGTAAAGTCAACATCTCCTGAGGATGTGCCGGTGTCGGAGTGAAACGTGAGCAGCCTTGCCGAAGGTTGTTTTTGGTATGCAGAATAAAGATTGCAAAAACTGAAAATATATCCTTTTTAAGAGATTCCGATACGTGTGATGCGTGAACGGTAAACGTTACGCCCAATGTCGGAAGTGTGTATGTAGTGAATATATCGGAATTGTCAGAAATGTTTGTTTAAAGTTCCAAAAAACAGTCCGCGACAACTAACGACAATTTTTTAAAGTTGACTCATACGCGGACGAAGTCGCGAAGGTCAGCTAGTTTTTGTATAAAGTTGTGACAGAAGTTCAGAAAGTTGCACCATACCTAAAGATTTAATTTTTACAATTTTGTAAAACACTGAAAAATCAAAATCAAAATAAACCATCATTTGACAAAACGGCAATTCATAGATGAAGACAAAATATTATAATAATGTTTAATGGTTTTGATCAACTGTACAACGACAGCTGCGAAGTTTTATTGCAAATGATCGTAAGCAATATCAATTAGGTCGGGCTCTATCGAGTATTCTCAATTGTTACTATTTACGATGTATCAAAGTCTATAATACATTGTCGTGGATTATTTGGAGTCCTATTACGCAAGAGGTAAGGTTACATGTTTTTTTAAATTTTTTGCAATCGTCGGCCTGATTTATACTTCGTAGTGACTATTGCAATTATTATTTGAAGTGTTATTTTACACCTATGCTACCACAATTAAAAGTAAACAGCAATTTATTCAATTTTGTGTATTTTTGTTGAAAAAACTGGTGAACTGGTTCAGAAGAACCGAGTTAGAACCTCGGCACGCACCTTTAACTACTCTGAGTTATGTGCGTTTTAAATATAATACTTGCTTCAACGGTGGTAGAAAACAACGTGATGAAACCTGCATGCCCTGTGAGTTCTCCTTAATGTTCTCCAAGGCGAGTGAAGCCTACCATTCCGCACTTGGTCAGAGTGGTGGACTACGGCCTATACCCTTGTTAATAAGGGATGAAATCCGTGCCCAGTAGTGGGCCGGAAATGGTTTGATGACGATGTGCACAACTTGACCTGTCATAAAAATTAGTTCAGCTGAAAACAAATGAATGAATCACAATGTTAAGATATTAAAAAAGATTTTCATATATAATTCGGAAAATTTGCGTTCTATATCCTAAGTTGCGGGTGGAAAACACCTCATTACCTCCTTTCTGGGCAGAACTTTTTTATTTAGTCGTATATTTTTTTATCAATTATTTTTTCGTCAAACATAGGTGTTAATAAGTAAACTTGGTGTTTTTTTCAAGTGGTTAGGTAACGAGACTATCGAATTAGTTTTCTTGTGTGCTCATTTGACGCCGCTCTTACTCTTAAAGTGAGTGTCAGTAAGCCACAGCAAAACTTTACTAAAAAAAATATTTCTACTATTGTAACTTTTTTCGTAGCTAGTGCTACACTATTTACGAATGTAACGGCATTTAGTCTTCATCACATTTCCTTTAGAAGCGTTCCTACTTAAATGCTCAAAAACAGACAAATTTTCCGTTTACATGAGGACTAATTACGGGTAATACTCGGGTAATTTCGAAGTATCCGTTGGAGATTATTTTGTTTTAATTTTCTAGTTTAAATTAAGATGAGGTCAATCTTTTCATGGTCATTTAGTTTTACAATGATTAGTTTGGAGTCATAGGATTATACGAAGAAATACAAGTTTTAAATAATAATTTCCCTTAAAATTTGGTTTTAATATTGGTGATTTTTGACATTATTTATATATATGTAGTATATATGAGTAAGGGTTCGGCTTTCCTTTCTTAGAAGTTCATTTTTAATTAAAGCAATTTAAATATCACTTGCTTCAACGGTAAATATAAACGTTCTGATGAAAACTGCATGCCTGGGAGTTCTCCATAATGTTCACAAAGGTCCACCAATTCGCACTGGGCCAGCGTGGTGAACTACGGCCACCCTTCTCATTGTCGGAGGAGACACGTGAAATTTCGTGGACCGGTAATAAATTGGTATGATGATGAAGATAATCTGTATTTGATGATCAGTTAATATAAGCCAAAATAAATTACAATCTATTAGGCAATGTTTCCTCTCACAATAGTAATAAATAGTTTATGAGCAACAGTTATTATGAGTACTTGTTATCGCTAAGCATGTAGCTTGTAGGTACACAGATGAATCGCGTTTACAAGAGTATATTACGTGGGGATTGAGATATATGTGTTTAATAGTCAACAAACCGTCGTCACACACGCGCCAGCGCTCATTGCGCCGGGATAGTGGATAGGCTTGCCTGTGCCCCGTAGGCTCATTCCGAAGTCGAGCTTCCTCAAGCGTCGGCCAACAGTGCGTTCCTGATGATATAAAGATCCTTTTTTTTTTTTTTAATCAACATGGTGCAAAAAAAGAAGAAGTCGCAGTGAGTCTTATAATATGCTTGAAATACAATTTTAATTTAACGGATAATACTGTAACATGGCCGAATATTGAAAAGTAAAATGACTATTTTTTATGTTTGATTGATGACTAAGATGTAAAGTAGTATTCTTAAAATGTAAGATGCTTTTCTTTACAATTAACTCCCGAATGAGCTAATTGTTTTGTACTCGTCTGTAAAAGGGCAATTTTTAATATTAAGTGATTTTAGCTATGCGAATTTATATACTAAAGACAGGTAGCTGTGGTGTGAATATTGAATGCGAAGTATTACCTATATAATCCAATATTTCTATAGTCATATTCATTCAGCTTTCTCCACAAATAATTCACTGAAACCAATATTGTAGAAATGTTTAGATTTAGGCCTCGAACTCACGTCAATATTATTGAAAATTATCTAAATATTGATAATAATATCGTCTTTGTGCCGTAATATAGAATTGAAGTATTATTATTTTAAATATATTGTAAGTATATATTTTATTGAAAATCATATTGACTGTGTACCTTATAAAAGATAACCATTACATCACAAACTATTTTGAATCAATCTCATCTCCTCTATTATGACATTAAAATAATTTGTATATCCTTTAGCTAAAAGATTACTATGCAACTCAAAACCCAAGTAATCGATTAGTACGAGTAGTTTGAAGGCATAGGTCCAAACATTTGTAACTGCTTAATTTTACTTACTTATTCCCAGTAGTCCGAGTGATGGTTAGACCTAAACTTGGACACAAAGATTATTTCACCTGCAGTCTATTTAGACTGATAAAAATAAAGAAGGAAATATCATTAGGTGTACCTATAGAAACTGTTTATTGATAGGCAGGCCTCAATTACCAGAATAATGCGGTTTGAAATCCCATTCCCTCTGAAAATTTGATATGTTCATCATTATCGTCCTACTACAGAGCACATGTCTCATCTCAGAATGCGAAGTGTTTAGGTCGTAGTCCACTACGTTGGCCATTTCTGGGATGGTAAACTTGACACAACCAATCAGCCCTCTGTCGCGATTCCTGCACATAATTATTTTTTAAACTGTAATCGGTGGAAGGTTTATTATGGATGTTTAGATAATAAGCCCAAAGAAGATTTTTGTATTCTTTTCTGTCTGCCTTTCCGCGAAAAACATTGAAGGATGTTTTACCCTCAATTCGATTCCTCGACGATTCCTTTAGGATATGGGTTTAAAAGTTTTCGTTAGTTTTGCCGAATTTTCATGAGAATCTGGTAAATTTTCAACCAACTTAAAAAACAGAGGTGGTTCTCAATTCGTCTGTATTTTTTTTTCTGTTGGTGAAGATTTTAGAAAAATCGAGGGAACTCTTCAAATATTTTAGGCACACCTATAGCAATCTCAGTATTTTTTAAAGATACTCTTCTTTCAAGTGGAACTGATGATGAAGAGCATAGGTGGCCACCGGAATTTTACCATAATTAGTACTACACGGCTTCGATTACGGTATATGGCTGGTAAGAAATGTATGCTCATTACAGTAAACCAGCTAATGGTGAAGTACTGGAAGAACTCCTCAACCATCCACACCCTGGCCTTGGTAAAGCAATGTCTTACGCACTAATAAGCGTGAAAAAAAATGTAGAAAATTACTGGGTGCTTTCTTTGTTACCTACTCTAAAAAAGGAAACCATATATAGACTTTGTATATGGTATCTTTTTTTAATTAGTAATTTTACATTTTACTTGGCACCGACTTAAATATGTTTTAGAAGTTATTTATTTCTTGCTCTTTAGTTGTTTACCCAAGTCGGTTCTTTTTGGCAGTTTTTTTTTATTAAAGAACCATCACATAAGACCTAACTATACTAACTAAATGAAGATATGCCACATAAATGACAGCGTGGTTGCTAAAACTACTCAAATAAGTTGTTCGACCATCCATTTACTGGCTTAAGTCAACGTTGATAACAAAGCTCAAAAACTCATATTTGGTACTTCTACTACTCATATTAGATCTCACATCATCCGATTATTTGTTGTATTTTGTGAACAAACATAAAAAGTATAAAAGGTCAAGTAAAAATGTAGTTATAGGTCCTCGGAACTATCATTTGCTAATGTAAATGTTTACGTTATTGGAAGTTTCAATTGATTGATGATAATACTCCCATAAGTATGTTTTTCTTACACACCTTAGTCATTTATAAAGTTTCATCGCTGTCTTTATTATCCTTACGTTCTTTGTGTTACATAGCTTAACGGATCGTACCTCTGCAACTAGTTGAGTCCTAATGATAGAAATATTTGCACTGCCCATTAATTGAGGAGGTTATAAACTATGAAGCATTGCGCTGCACACTTATTTGACGCGGGTAAAAACGCCGGGCATAGTTAGTGAGACAGTATAAATTTAGTCAAAACTGAGAAATGTCTAAGAAATCAAGGCTCTTCATACTCCTATTACTAACTAAGTATTTGTTGAATGACCTATATACGAAGAATTAATATGTTGTGCCCATATTTCGGGTCCATGTTGTTGTATATTTGATTCCATGTTGATTACTGATGAATTCGAACTTTTGTATACCTACATCATCAGTAATTCAATATTGGCAATGTATAATTCTTTTTATTAACTAACACTTTCATATAATTGTTATTTGTTCCAGGAAAAAAATAGAACCACCGGAACCCAAAGTATCATATTTCCAAATCGTAAGTTATTCGTTTGCTATTATTTAAATCATTTGACACTTTTTACGTATGTCTATTACTACTTATATTTCACTGGCTGTAGGTAAAATTGGTAGCGGAAACATCAGGATCATCCCACTTAAAAACCTCATAGCAAAGTACTACGGGAGGTCGTCATAAACTTACATACACTCAAATACAAGTCAATTCCAAGGCATCAAAATAAATCAATAGTTAGTTAAGTAGGTATTAAGAAACGTTTATAACTGAATCGAAACGAATTGACTGTATCAAATTCAATCAAATTAAAAAAGCGAAATGCGAATAGGTTCCGATAACAGGATTCATATAGACCTGTCTGTGATATTTTTCTTTTTATTCAAATAATTATCATCGTATCATATCAACCCATTACTGGCCCACTGCAGGGCGCGGGTCTCCCACATATGAGAAGGGTTTAAGGAACACTATAGAAAACTCTTAGGCATGCCGGTTTCCACACGATGTTTTCGCTCACCGTTGAAGCAAGTGGTATTTTATTTGCGCACACAATTTAAATAAGTTAGTGGGTAGCGGCGATTCGATATAATAGACGTGAGTTATTATAGCCGAGACCATATAACCGCGACCAACCTACGTACGCGATGGCGTTTAGGAATAAGCTCGTGCCAGGTCGAGTCTGATGCTTCGAGCAAGGTCGCGGTTAGGTACCACCGTACCCTCAAAACGTACCGCGAAACAACCTATGATGACACGCAGAAACTGATAATAAACTGATATCTTATGCTGGATCAGGTGAAATCACAGTCAAGCTCTAATGTCCTTGAAAAAAATGATAATGATAAAGATAATGATCGTAAATGTACGTTAGAATCACCTCTATGTTATTATAGGTATTCTTTTGAAAGAGACATTCCCAAAGAGGGTTTTCGTCAAGCAAGCCTATTGCAGTCCACTACTAGACTAAAGGTCTGTCCCAACAGGAGAGTTTGCCTTTGTTGTTTGGTTTGGTTTGTTAACTAGTGTAGTAGCACACAGGACGTTGCTGCCCGTTCTGAGGGTCTGCCCGTTTCTCATGGTCTGCCCGTCTGTTCATAGTGGTCACAACTGTATTCTGATCAACCGTCTCCAAGATACCAAAACAACAAGTTTGTCTTCAAAATTGAAGAAGACATATTTTCCGGATAAGCGTGGGAAAAGAAGTTAGGTACTATTTTGGAGTTTTAAGAGAAGATATTTCTGTTATAGTTCCGATATGCTAAGTGGGTGGAAATACTGGCCACGATCATCGGGATCATAGCTGGACTGCTGAGTGGAGGCGGTGTGTCCTACAATCTCGTGCAATTTGGGGAATTAAGCACAGCCTTCGTGGAGAGGACCGCTCAACAAGAACAATGCTCCAGTCATCTTCCCCTTACGTCGATATTCGGAGGTGGCCGACGGCTGTAAGTAGTTATAAGGCAGATTTTTTTAAATCAGATTTCTGACTCTTCTACAATTAAGCGTTAAAATGCTTTAAAAAATTCCGCGGTAAAGGTCCTGAAATAAAAAGTATCCTACATCCGTCTCCAGGATACATAGTTATTCAGAAATTCGTCACGATCGGCAGACGTGCACGGTGGCAAAAGTTTATTTTCTGTCTCCTGAAAATGTGACTGCAGCTTTTCTGGAATAAAAAGTATCCTATGTCCATCTCCAGGATGTAAGCTATATACTCAATTTCAGCTGAATTTCATCTACATCACATGCAGTGGGTGCATGAGTGGATGAATTAAATACGTAAGTAGATACTTATTGAATTCATCATGAGCCCTTAATGATAATAATCTTTATTTACAGGCAGGTAATGTTAGAAACAATGGTGACTTATTAGCTATGATAATAAGTAAGGCACTATAGCAGTCCAATGCTAAATAAAGGCGTTTGCCCATAATCACCATGCTGCGCAGACGGGTGATCTCATTAGATGTCAGTAGTGTCACTGAACACGCTGCTGCCCTCTCTTTGTCGTTGTGTGTGTCTGTCTGACTGTTATATTCACTTCGTCTTCTCATACGACACCCGCGGGAAAAGGAGAGGTGGTGGCAACTGTATTCTGATCAGACATAAGCCACACGGAATGAAAATTATTATAACTCGTTTGAATTAAATAATTATTTACCTTGTATTCAGATGCAACGCCTCAAACGACGAAAATATGAAGGCGCTGGTTGAAGACGCAACGTCGATGGCAATAGGAATGTTCATCAGCATTGCAATATCTCTGATACTATGTATGCTTTCCGTTGCCCTTATAAGTTGGAGTGCTTTGAGACAGGTAGCGTACATCTCTTTAAATAGTTTTGTTGATTGTTTTGATTAAGCTATAAATTTCATCATCACTATCAACCGATCGACGTTCACTGCTGGACATTGGTCTTTCGAAACTCTACCTACGGTTGCTCCATCCGTGTCCAGCAGCTCGTCGATTTTGTCTGTCAACCCAGTGGGTGGGTCTGTGTTTTCCGGTACTGGAGCATCAGTACCCCCCACATATTGCCACTTAGCTACTGGTACTGGTGATTATGACTTAATTACATTTAAAAAATCACATTACGAAAATATGTTAATTCTTGTTCCATTTAGCTAAACTTTATTGCACCTATTTTAAATCGTGACGTGTAGGTAATTAGTGTTTGTACTCCCAGTAGGTTCTCAATATTACTAGAGAAAGAATTGTCTATGCTACTAGCAAGCGTTTCAATATTATCAAAGGGCACAAAATGCGCACTTACAATTTTTAAATACTAAGAGCATTTTCTGGAAATGCCGCTGGAATAGCTGCCCCGCACTGGTAAACGCAGCGTTTGTCGACCCCCGACGAGGTGGACAGACGACATTCGTCGCAGGTAGCCGCTGGATTCAGGCGGCTCAAAACCGTGGAATTTGGACCTCCCTACAAAAGACCTATGTCCAGCAGTGAATCTCTATCGGTTGATATATTATGAACAGCATTTTTAAATACTGACAGCGTCAGCCACTAAAAGACGGAAGCGCGTAATTATCCTGAAGCTTCTGCGTCCTTACGGCAGTCTGCAAACAACAGAAGTTTTTAAAGCTATTTTATTCATTTCTAGATAACTAGAATCCGCATAATATTCCTTGAAGCAGTCCTGCGCCAAGATATGTCATGGTTCGACACAGATTCCGAGTTCAACTTGGCCACAAAAATGACAGAGTAAGTCACTGCGAATTTCTTGACAGTAAACCGGGATTGTATTTTAACGTTTACCAATTTATGGTTCGATTACTGGATCGATATATGATCTTTCAACTTTGCCTACTGTTAAGTAGGTATTATTTAAGTTAGCCTCCCTATACGAAATTTCTAGAGCTTTTATACCTGTGCTCGAAAAAATCTCTTTAATTTTAAAATAGACCAGATTTTTTTTATTTAACACTTGATATAAATATCCAGGTAATTTTTTAAGATAATGGTATGAATTTTCTTTAAATGTACTAAATTCGTTTTACTATAATAAAAATTAAAGAGGAACAATTCCGTCTTACTTACTTTTTGCCATTTTGGCAATGTTTGCCGTTTACGCATCGCACGCATCGGAATCTCAAAAAAGTATTTTTTTTTTGCAGTTTTTGAGACATATCTCAGTGATGATCGTAGCATGTCGTCGTAGCTATTGGCCGTAGCGTGATGTTTTATAGCCTTAAGCCGATACTACAGACACAAAAAAAATTAAATCGAAACAGCATTTCCTAAGATTAGCGCGTTCAACCAAACAAACTCACAAGCTTTATAATTTTATAATATTATAACAGAGCGGTGCTAATTGGGCGTTAAACATTTTTACTCGTGGTGCAATAATGAATGTGGTTCGGTTAGTACTGAGTGCTATGATTTATTTCCTGACTTCCAAGAGGAGGGTTATATTTTACCTACCTATGACATTCAGGAGTTCCAATACGATAAAAGCCAACATGGATTATTTCGAAATAGATGGACATGTTGAACATATAAAAAACCGCCTAGTCAATTAATATCACTCAAAAGATTACGACATGGTCGCAGTTCCCTATCTTGTTAATTTATTATTACCTCTTTAAGTATTTGTCGAAATTATATGCAGTAAAAAGTCTTTTGTTTGAAATAATTGAGACGATAAGTTCACTTATTAATATCAGAATTCATAATTTTAGATAATATGACCAATAAACTTGACCTAAGGATTTTTTTTTTATTTAAAAAAAATACTTTTTATCCCTTGTTAGGGCAGCTTTAAAGTACTGTGCCTATCCTGCTACCTCGAAGAGTTCTTTTCAGTATTCAGGTTAATGTATGGCCTATGGCACTTACAAATAATGTGGCTTTATATTGGTGAAAGAATCGGTTCAGTAGATACATAGATTACCCCCGACAGTGTTTCAAACTCACAAACTTTACCTCTTTATAATATTAGTATAGAAGTATAGATATATACTACCGTAGGATATTGAAATCATATCTAGGTCTTTTGTAAGTGTTATGTTTTTTCTATAGTAATATGGTGAAGCTAAAAGAGGGAATCGGTGAGAAGTTGGGCGTTGTGGCGAATCTCGTCGGCACGGCAATAATATGCTTATGTCAGGCATTCCCCATGGGATGGGAGCTAACCCTTGCCTGCGTCACAGTGGTCCCCTTCTCTATTACTGCATCTGTTATTCTGTCAAAGGTAAGCACTGTAATTTTTTTCTACTTTTTTTCCAGTAAGACTTCCACTTTGAACCATAAAATTTTAAAAGCCCTCAACGACAATGAACGAACCGAATCCTAACTCAACGTTAATGCCATTATTTTTTATATAGCTGCAGAATCTGGCTACAGACATAGTATTCCATTGAATTTCAGATAGAATTTAAAAAGAAGAAGCTGTATATTATAAGTAACTCTATCTCTTGCTGAAAAGATTCAAAAAATTAAAATCCGTTGCAAAGTTTAAAAGATCTAAGCGTACAAACAGCGAGAACGACTTTGGATTCTACTGTGTAAAGAAGTAGGGTTCGTTGAAGTCAATGGTTATTTTTGTAAGTTTGCTGTCAACCGGTCAGTGATGTCCACACGGTGTTTGACCAAGACAGTCATAAATCAGGTAGATCACATATGATAGAAAATTCCTTCACTAATAGTTCTTGTTATTTGTTATTATATAAGAGTAAGTAAAAAAAAAAGTTAGGCAGCGCTTCAGTGTACTTAAGAAGTGCACGCCACTGTCATTTAAATATTAGTCCCAAATAAAATCATAATTAACAAAACATAACTATAGAACATAAATTATATTGAACAGAAATTATATCTACAGATAGCGTCACGATTCTTATTCGTAATAGCAATGTACACATTTAAACAGTTTTAATATCTTTTGATTACTCACAATTTACAATATTGATATGACATTGAAGCAAAGCAAACGCCATATTGGTTAAACATAGTGCAAAGGTTTAATTTTTTTCAGTACCAAACTAAATCTTCTATTCGCGAACTAGAGTCTTACAGTCAAGCTGGTAAACAAGCAGAAGAAGTTTTGAAATCAATAAGGACAGTCGTTGCTTTTGGCGGAGAAAGTAAAGAAGTTGACAGGTAAAATGTGTTATTCATTATTTGAAATCTTGTCTATAAATATTTTACACGTCAAAGAGGATACAAATTCTACGATATACAGTAAAGCACTTAATATCAAATACTTCGCACAGATTTATAGCAGAAAACCAGCCCTACATCGGAAAACAAAGGCTCTATCTTTCTAATTAATAACTTTTGTTTAATAAGTTCATCTTGTGCATTTCTGATAAAAAGATAATTAAATAGTTATTTAATATTGTAGATTAATTTCATATTATATGCGTACTTAAGTTAATATAATATAATCTTCAGGTATCGGCGTCTTCTGGAGCCGGCAGAGCGTTATGGCAAGAAACGTGGATTATATACCGGACTAGGCACTGGGTTTAATTGGGTATTAACATATTCGCTAAATGCAATCGGTCTCACATACGGAACGAGACTGGTCCTACTCGACTTAGATAAGCCGACAGATGAAAGAAAGTACCTCGTTGGAATTTTATTCAGCGTTAGTACATTTGTTTGTCTTTAAAAGAATGTGTACAATTATTTTTACTCTGAATAGTAATCACTGCAACATATGTTTTTTATTTTATGATAAGGCTCTATACACTAATATTGGCTTACTTTATATTATACTCGTATTATGATACGAATCATATATAGTTCATAGTCAGCCAGTAAAATTTAGTTGGCTAGGTAATATAGGCCTTGTGGTTAGAATTTCAACCTCCTTTACGGAGGGACTGAGTACGAACCTCGGCATGCACATCTTATTTTACTGAGTTTAGTGCTTTTTATTTTGTAAGTTAAAAGCTTCTAATATATCACTTGCTTTAACGGTTAAACATTGTCAGGAAACCTGCATGTCTGAGAGTTGAACTCTCAATAATGTTCTCAATGGCTTGTGAAGTTTATCAATCCGCACTTGGCCAGCGTGGTGGACTACCTTTACTCTTCTCTAAGAGTAAAGGTAGTCCGTTGCTGCATCGCATATTGGACGGTAATGGGTTTGTTAAGAGTAATGAAGATAAGAAAGTCAAAGTTAACTGAAATTAAGGAAATTTTCGATATCAAAAAAATTATAAAGTTCAATACTTTTTCAGATTTTATTCAGCGTTTACATGGCTACCCAATCGATCACTTTCTGCGTCCCTCACTCCGAAGTATTCGCTTCGGCTCGTGGTGCTGCCGCGAGTATATTCAAGCTGCTTGATAGAGAACCTACTATCGACTCACTCAAACACACTGGAGTTTCACCAAGACGAGTCCTAGGTGATATTTCACTTGAAGACGTGCACTTTAGCTATCCATCAAGACCCAATGTAAAGGTGCGTATGCTTACTTTAGTTTTTACATAAAAATATACGTACTTCAAAGAATCCTGGGCCTGAGTCTCGATTTAGTAACGGTATTGTCAGTCCTCTATATGAAATGGTACCATTAAGTCACAAAATGCACTTCGGACTTCGATGCCATATATAATCCTGAAATATATTAATATTTCACAGGTCCCAAAAGTCAAAGTTGGCTAATTATAACTTATAACTGCCTTATTAGTGGTTGGCATTTTTTTATTACGCATCGCGTGCGTCGGGATTTGAATCTCGGGTCAGGCCACGTATTGTTAGGTATTGAGTTGAACTCATATAAGTTCCCAGAAGTTACTCTCTCGCCCAAGAGAGCACGTTAAGCTAAGATGGTAGCAGGCTAACCTGTTAAGCAACTACGGCAGTATTAAACCCATACCAATAAGTTTCTACGCGACATCGTACCGGAACTCTAAATCGCTAAGCGACATGTTCGGGTCCGCTAGATCGCTTCCGGCCAGACCAACCAGGAGAAAGTTCATAAATTATGAATTTTAAGGTTGTCTGGAAGATATTGCTTTAGCAATAAGGCCGCTTTTGCATAGCAATGTTTTCATAATTTTTTTATTGTATCTTAATTTTGTTTTTTCATATGAATTTGTATGCAATGAAGCGTTCATCTATCTATCAAAAATTGCCCATTTAAGCCGGGACCTCCAACTTAGAACCACAGCGCTAACCGCTAGGGGTCGTCGTTAATTAGTTGTTAACCTAACTACTGATATATACCTTGCTTTTAATTTCTAGGTGCTTCAAGGATTCTCTATACACATCAAAGCTGGTGAATGTGTTGCACTTGTAGGAGCATCCGGTTGCGGCAAGTCAACAATACTACAGTTACTACAAAGATTGTATGACCCTCTCGTCGGCAGCGTAAAATTAGATGGTAGAAATCTTAAAAACTTAAATCTGAGCTGGCTTCGATCTTCTTTGGGTAAGCAAAATAATCACGAAAACTCATCATTGGCTGCCCGTATTAATAAATCGCCCTCAAGCTACCCTGGCCTACTGCAGATTGGTAGACTTTACAACCCTTTGAGATTCATTGGAATAACTCTCAGGAATGAAGGTTTCGTCAAGATGTTTTCCTTCACCGTTAAAGAATGTGATGTTTTTGTTGCTTTTAATTAAAAAATAAAAAGCTTAGTGTAAGAGGTGCGTGCCGAGCTACTTAGTCCCCCCGAAAAGGAGGCTAGAGTTCTAACCACTAGGCTATTACCTTGCAAACTGACTGCATTTTATTGGCTAACTATGTTATATACAGCAAGCCAATATTAGCGTGTAGAGACTAATCATAAAATAAAAACATATGTTGACACAGTCGTTACTTTTCATAGTAAAAATACATACAATTTTTAAAGACAAACAACATTACTTACGCTGAATACAATTCCAACGAGGTACTTATCGTTGCTTAAATTAATAATAACAAGTCCTAAAGTATCGGTCAATCTATCAAACTTGGCGAGCTGTTGTTAACTCAAGACGGTTTATTACTACGGGCCCTAAAGCATGAACTTCTAAGAACTCTGTGCTTAAAATACCCTGTACGTTGTTTTAGGAGTGGTAGGTCAAGAACCAGTGCTGTTCCGAGGAACCATTCATGACAACATTGCTATTGGAAGCCCTGAAGCTACTCGGGAGGACGTGGAAAGGGTCGCTGATATGGCATATGCACATGATTTTATCACACACTTACGTAATGTAAGCATTTGAAATTTAACTTTTATACCTTAATACTAGTAGGGTATCTCTATAGTGAGGATGAAGCATGGATTGCGATGGTCACTTTCTGCGAGATCGTTATGGCTAAAAAGGAGGCGTGCCGAGCGCGATCGAGAGAGAGCCGATCCTTCTCGGAGACGACCGAGGCGGGCGGATGGCAATCATCGCCCAATTCCGACAGATCAATAGTCCCAGATGAAGGGTCATCGGGTCGTGTCGGACAGGATGGGGCTCTTGCCGTTTAACATCAATTTACACGACCCGGGTAGGGCAGCAACTTGCCATAGCCATAGCGAGGCAAATGTGGTCGGGGGAATATTTTTTCCCGGGACGAGCTCTACATGCGCTGTACGAGGGAGGCACCGGTGCGTTCTTAGGAGATCCCGGAGCCTCCGGGTATCTCTATAGTAGAGATTTTTGCATATTTTTTTTACCACAATTTCTGCCACAAAGTAGCACTACTGTGTTCCGCTCTGAAGGGCCCGGTTTAATTACAGTCACATAAAGCTTTACATCTACGATTCAGGTTGGCACTTTGTAGGACATATTCCTTGCAAGGCCTGCAAAATGTTGCTCCTTAAAAAATGAAATGAAATGAAATTTTATATTTGCCCACAAAATCGCTTACAATTGTATACAAAAATATATCTAACAAAAAGCATGGGGACTAATAGGGTTCCGCCTCAGCACGAAGCCACAGCGAGCTGCGGCGCTGGTTTTCAGGGGGACCCTGTGTGCTCACAGACGTGTTTGCGACATGTCAAAACCTTAAGTCTATCCCTACTAATATTATAAATGTGAATGTAAGTTTGTTTGTTACGCTTTCACGCAAAAACTACTTAATCGATCCTCATGATACTTTGTACACATATTCTTGGAGGTAATAGAAGTAATATAGGATACTTTTTATTCCGAAATTAAGCTTAGTTCCGTTGGGAGAGGTGATGAGAAAGTTTGACGATTTTACACAAGGACTATATAAAAAATGATAGAAATGTTCTTCGTTAACCTTTAGCATATAAATCAACTAACAATGCGATGTCGATTCGTCCTATAACGATTACTATTTTTTGTAAGTGATAGGAGGAGCTGAGACTGGTTATACAGTTCTATTCAGATATTGTTTATGCGAAGGTTATTTTTTTTTATAAGATTACACCACTTAAAAATGTCAGTACAACTACACCTAAATTTCCATGTGTCTCAAAAGACAAAAACAAACGCATACGAAGTCGCGGGCAATAGCTAGTACATAATAAAAATAACGTAAAAATAAAAGACGGTACGGAATATAAAATTGACAGAGCTAAACCAAGAAGCTTACCACAAAGTCGGGCAGTGTCCATGGCAACGTTAGATACGCCGTATGTACAAACGCCAGAAATAAATTACGGCCCTGCTACTATAGTGTTTTTCACACACAGTTTAGAGACTATGGTTCCGACTTTCCATATAGTCGGCATCTCCTCAGTCCGTCAATTATTTTATTCTTGCAAAAATGGGTATATGGGTTTAGCAATAAACACAGGTTAAATGGTCGCGGGAAGTTACGATACGAAACACGAAATATCACAACACCCCGTTGTTATTTCGTGTGTCTTTAAATTCATTTCTTTTTTTTTTTATTCCAATTTGAAACAGTTTTGATAATATTTGGATTATGGATGAATTAAGCACCGTTACTAAATAACGATGCTTTTTCCCGTGAATATAATATTATACTAGTATTTAAATGTAATATTCTTTTTTTTTTGTCTATAATTTTAACATAATGGAGGTTTTAAGTACCTATATTTTTATTTTAGGCCTCAGTAATCTACATTTATATGCTCTTATTCCTAAGAATGAACACCTAAGAATAATCGTTACCTAAGATCCTAATACCCGTTTTCACTAAACCAAGGCACCGCCTAAATCGATTGCCTAATAATTTGTATTAAATAAAACGTTACACCAACCCTTAGGTGATAACTATTGGTACCTCAACCGCTCGGTCGAGGTACGCCTTCTCCTCTGTTAGGCGTTAGGTCCTTATTTAGGCATTGCCTTGTTCGTCTTTAGTGAAAACGGGCATAACCCTGACAACCTGCACTGTAGCAACTTGGTGGATCTAAGCTCTTAATAAAACCTGTGCCTAGTAAGATATTAGCCTATGTTAAGGTAGGTCTTAGCTTTATAACCCGAGGTTTTAATGTTTTCTTATACGAGGGATGATTGCATGGAACATTTGTGTGATGTGAATAGAACAAATTATTCTTCGGAATGACTTTTAATCATAAATTTATTACCAGGGCTACGACACAGTTATTGGCGAACGAGGAGCGTCTCTTTCCGGGGGTCAAAAGCAGCGTATAGCTATTGCGCGCTCACTGCTTCGAGAGCCAGCTGTCCTTTTGCTTGACGAAGCCACATCAGCTCTTGATCCGCATTCAGAGCGGCAGGTACAAGCTGCTTTAGACAGGGCGAGTGTGGGACGAACTACGCTTATGGTATCTCACAGGTAAGTTGATAAATGTTTCTGAACAGATACCGGAAGCGGGAAACTCTGGTATCTTTTCAGAAAAATAGTGATAAATCAGTTTAACATCGGTGAGTGGTTTTTGCAACTTTATACGAAGGAAACTTATGCCCGTTTTTTCCTAACGACGGACAAAGTAAATAACGTCCAATCAAAGGAGATTCCTAGGCACCTCTCACCAATCGATATTCACTTGTCCAACCAACTTACCTTTGGTTCTTTATATGATTTTAAAAATAATTTTAGGTTATCCACCATCGTTAATGCTGATCGTATAATTTGTATGGACCAGGGAGCAATAGTTGAACAAGGGACACATGAAGAACTTATGAAAGCAAAAAGTAAGCAGCTCTTATACATAAGTACTTATTTTAGAGATATGCATAATGAATATGACAAAATGTTGTCAAATTCCCCTAACAAGAATGTATAAAATAGGCCATGAATACTTCGTTATTTGTTTACCGGGGTCAACAAATAACAAAAATAATGAAGAAAATTCATCCTATAGGTTTTCCCTAGTATATTTTTTTTTAATTCCTTTCGCACGAAATTTGAGGAGCCAGATTGCATTTATTAGTGCTTTTATGCACTTATAAATTCAATCTGCCCTCTGGGATATGAAGATTTTGGATTAGAGCGTATACCTATCTGCATTGTGACGTAAAAATGCTAAAGCCCTCCCACTCACAAAGGAGCATTGAGGAAGGTCTAAGCTCTATCCTTGTCTCATGGGGCAGAACTTCAGAAGGAATGTTCCTGTTAAAGAGTGAATTTGACATACTTAACAATGACGCGAATTTAATTTCAAACGACTGGCATAACCTTTTTCCTAATAAATTGCAGGTTTCTACTATAAACTTGTGACTACTGGCAACGAAAGTAAGGAACCGGATGTAATAGAAACTTTACCTGAAGAAGAAAACGATAACGCAGATGGAGGTGACTTGGCTTTCGTATCAAGGGTCGAGGTGAAGCGAAGATCCACTAGAAGATTAGCCAGGCATCATTCATCAAAGAGGGGTAAGTGAAAAATAATGAATATTTGAACGCAATAACACAATAATTATATTCAGTAAACATTGACAACTTAATAAAGAGTTGATCCGGTTAACTACCTAAATAAATTTAATCCTAAATACTTTTAGAACGACATCTTTTAATGTGGGAAAATAATACTTCTTACTCTTAAATGGTAATTTAATACAGTGGCATAAAACACTTCTCTTGGGCTATCCTAATTTTTCTTTTTGGAACATTAGGATAGCCCAAAAAAAAAACAATTATATATATATGAATCGGTTGTGCCATTTTCTGGTTTATGCAGGACACGCGCACAGCAACTTATTTTTTATAACATATATATAGAAGAAGAAGAGGAAGGAGATGATAACACTGGCCATGCCCTATGGTTTTACCATTATTAACGGTTGGCCATAGTATAAAGCTTATCTGTCTAGGTATTTTCAAATACCAGCCCGGAGGTAAGAAATTGGCGGTGTACAATCCCATGGCTCACAAAGCACTAAGCCACCAATAAAACAGTGCCGAGATTCAATGCTCTAATTCCTTGTATCTTATGATTATTAGGCTAAGATTTTTGGGTTGATTATATGGTGAGATGAACGTTTTAAAAGAAAAAGATAATTACAGAATCACACGATTGGATGACACCGAGAGGTTCGATCACATCAGTGATGTCCGCTGGCATACAAAACTTTGTTTACAACGCAGACTATGATTCTGATGAGGAGAAACAGGATAATGACGAGGTACGTTTATTTATACATGTATTCAGATAAATGAAAGTGGAGTGTCTATTTGTAATGTCAAAGGAACGTCTAAATCGTCTAAAACTAAACAAAAATCTTACATTTTTTAATCCAGTTAGAGGAATACAAAGAAAGTAACATACATGACTTAAATTTTGCCATTAAGATCTGCATGGTAAAAACAAAACACCTACTACCACGTTTTTAAGTACTTACGTACTTGAAACTCACTGGTTAAGCACCTAGAAATGGTACGTTTAATCGTTTTTATCAGACGATTAAAAACGAACTGGATTGCAGCATGTTGAATTTTGTACTCCCTACTCCCAGTTTGTTGACGTGATGTCGAAGATGTGATTGTTATAATAGATATTTATTGTTTTTAGGAAGTAAAACCTGTTAGTGATTGGCAACTCCTGAAGCTAAACGCACCGGAATGGCCTTTCATAGTTATAGGTTCCATCGCTGCCTTCATACAAGGATCTTGTTTCCCGATGTTCGCATTGCTGTTCGGATACACATCGGGGGTACGTAAATAAAAATGACACGAGACATGGGCACCCAGTAAATAGGTGCAAGAGGATAATAATACACATATATTTGGACATTATTTCCACTTGTGCGCCAGTGCTCTGAGAGTTGATAAAGCTGTGGGAGAAGGTAATTTTTTATCCTTTCCCCGGGGAGATAATTGTCTCCTGCCAATGCTAGCCGTGTCGGTTGTTAAAGGCAAACCCTCCGACTAAGAGAGATCTTTATGCCCGTTTTCACTATACCTAGGCATCACCTAAATTGTATGCCTAATGATTTGGGGATGTCTATAGAAAAAAACGTTTCACCAACTCTTAGGGGATAACTACGGTGAACGGTTTAATCTGCTTAGAGTAGGCGTTACTCATTTAGGCAATGCCTTGTTCGTCGTTAGTGAAAACTGGCAATGGTCCAGCAAAGGACTGTTATGCTGTTGATGACGCAAATAATCTTGGCGGCGCATAGATCTAAGGAAGACACTGCCTCCTGTAACATAGTATAAACTATCTGTGTTACAGGAGGCAGTGTCTGTGTACGTAACTCTATACGTTTCTTGATAAATAGGTTAAAGATATTACTACTAGTATTACGAACGGTGTAGGAAAGCATCATGCGGAAATCTACGTTCCGCTGAGTTCTCCATAAAGTTCTAAAAGTTGTTTGGAGTCCACCAACCCGCACTGGGCGGAGCGCGGTGGCCAGTAATGGGTTGATATGATGATTATTATCTTAAATACTCTGTCTCCATTTTCAGATATTTATTTTGGAAAATCGTAGCGAGATCATATACCTGGCTGACTTCTATTCTGGCATGTTCCTCGTGGTAGCAGCAGTCGCCGGTTTATCTATGTTCCTTCAAAGCACTACGTTTACAAACGCTGGCCTCAACATGACAACCAGACTACGGCAACAATATTTCGCTGCTCTACTCAGACAAGTAAGCAATATAATCTAAGCATTCTTACTACCTAGTTTATATTATACTCACCCGGATAGCAAAGGTACATCAGCCTTCAAGGTTGAAAAAAATAAAATTCACCTCTGCGTAACTCTCTGAACGTGATCAACTCAAAAAATACTGAACCTAAACTATATAAAGGGATTAATTAAAAAAACGGAAAGCTATCATTGTATACATTAAAACTATCAAGTTTTGCTCTACGACTTTTTTTAACTCTATGGATTGTGATTTTTTTTTTGGCCTAGATACTCAACATTTTACTACTCCGTAAAATAACATGGACAACAGCGCGCGAACCACGACATCACATGTATTTGTTTTCACAGTGTATTGCCGCTTAACATAAATAACGTGATTTCTTATTTTTTTGTATGAAATAATTTAATACTGAATGAATTTGGAAAAGACGTCGAATAAAACTTGTTCCTTTTAATGATATAAACTAGAAGGTCGAGAGCTTTCTGGTATTATTAATTGAACCCTATATTATATTTATACGGTTTTGATGAATGGCCACAGTGATTCAAGAGCAAGGTGATACCTAACGTAAGCACAAAATATACAATTAGACCCGGTAGGTGATTAGATAGGCATTTTTTTAATGGCAGGACGAAGCGAAAATATGGCTAGCTTTTTGTTTACCTACTTTTATTTACATTTGGATAAAATGTTATGATACATGTTTAATATTAATAGAAATATGTAATTTTTTGTTTCCAGGAAATCGCGTTTTTCGATAAAGAAACGAACACAGTAGGAGCTTTGTGCTCTCGACTCAGCGGGGACGCGGCGGAAGTCCAGGGAGCGACCGGACTAAGGATCGGTCTAATCTTGCAAGGCACTAGTTCTGTGGTAGTTGGCTTCATCATGGCGATCTGTTACAACTGGAAGCTTACCCTTGTCGGCACTGCCTTTCTGCCTTTGGTTGGTCTTTTTCTATTCCACTAGAAGTTAGCCCCTTGACTGAAATCCCACCTGCACAGCTAGAATACACATTTTCACAGGCAAAATGTTGATTTTCTCAAACTCAGGTTGACAAAAAGACGCTGACGCCGACACTAAGATTTATTATAATATTGCATACTTTGTCTGGCTATCTATGCAACTGGTCTACATCACCATTTTACTAGAGCAAAGGGTCACTGCAATTATGTTTTGAATTTAATATTGTTACCATTTTCCTGTATTATGTGCTAAACACACGCCCTAAATAAGAGGTTCCCACTTTTTTAAGGTAATTTATAGGTCATTAATATGTGGGGTTGAGGATGATTTTTTTTTTGAGTTTTATGAAAATATTTTATTACTTTGTGACAGATGGTTGGAAGTATATGGCTAGAAGGAATAGTTTCACAACAATCGCAGTCAGATGAGCGAAATGCTATGGAGTCGGCGACATCGATCGCTACAGAGGCAGTTGTCAGCATAAAAACTGTTCAAAGTTTAGGTAAATATAATAGTATTTATTTAAATATACATCTATTTTAGCTTTGAAAATAGCTGCCGAGCCACAATATTTAGTTGAACGAAAAAAAAGTTCCACGCTTATTTTTTTGCTTTGCCATTGGGCTCCACACTAGGTGGCCTGTATGCGGAGGCCATTGGTTTCCTAAGAAACAATAACCGAAAGACTAGGCAATTAAAGTAACAAACAATTGTGTTTTACTAAAACTAAATGTTATACTCGTATACGTAATGTGTGCCGTCAAGGCATTGACACTTACAATTTGTCACTACCCCTCCTCTTCCCAGTGTCGTACAAGGTGACAGGTTATATAAAGGAGAAAGAACAGCAGCGTCGTCTGTGCTACTAAGTACTACCATATATGATATACTGCGATCACCAATCTATCTGCCCAGACAGGTTGTGCCCTGTAGTGATTGCAGGCAAACCCCGTTTGAAGAAGCTTAGCTTAGACTAAGTCTAGCAATGGACTGTTAAAAGCTATTAATGGATGAATTAAGTATGCATATTACTCGAAGCGGTTATAGCCTAATGGTTCAACTTCGGCTTCGCACCTCTAGTCTTTCTAAGTTATGTGCGTTGCGTATCGTTGAAGGAAATCATCGTGAGTAAGCCTACATACCTGAGAGTTCTCCATAATGTTCTCAAAGACGTGAGAAGTCCACCAATATGCACTGGGCCAGCATTGTGGACTACGACCTAAGCCGTTCTCATTGTGGGCGGAGACCCGTGCCTTGGAGTGGGCCGGTAATGTATTGATATAATGATAATGATACAAACTTTTACATAGTAAATTATTTGCAGGCGTTGAAGAGATATTCCTCGCAAAGTTCAAGGAAGCCTTGGCGGTTTCATGCGCTGCCGTAGCCAGGAAGACTAGATGGAGAGGTCTCGTACTGGGTCTGGGTGTTTATGTGCCATTCCTCTCCTACTGCAGTGCGACTGTTTACGGAGCGGTTCTCGTCGCATACGAAGGACTTGAATACAAAGTTGTACTGCTGTAAGCAATCATTTTATTATTTACTAGCGGACCCGACGGACGTCAATGTGTTATTAACATATTATTTTAATAAAATTTGGTAACATGCCGACAGCAGCGCCCCCTACAAGTCCAATAGGGTTATAGGTATTTATGACACGACATAAAAAAAATTAGATCCTCTAATCACCTAGCTTTGTGAAATATTAAGTCCTAATTATCATACCTACCCTTACTTTACCTTATTTTTTATTATCTTTTAGGTATATAGAAATAATGTCTTCTTACTAACAAAAAATATGTGCCTAGATGATGATATAGGTTTATAATTTTAAATCTATAGAACTAATGCATAAAAATCGATCGAGCCGTTTCGGAATGACCACAAACACCTTTTTATAAATACCTACTTAAGGTTTCTACGCGAAAATTTAGTTTTTTTTTTAACTCTCCTCTCTGCCAACAGAAAACCACTGCCACCACTTAAATTTCATAGCCATCCGTGCAGTTTTTGAACCGAACAGGGAACAAATAAAAAAACAGAAACACCGGCAGTGTTTCTGTTTTTTTATAATATTGGAGTGTACTAATTCTGTCAGCGACTTCGCCCACGTGTGTTCTAAAAGTTGCTTTGTGAAAGGTCAAATAAATATACTATACCAAACTATAAAAAAGTAATTAAGAGACGTAGGATACTTAGCAGTTTCGCTGCCCTTTCGTCCTAAAGGCGTAAAGCTGGAATGTGTGCGGCCCGTCGTCCCTCGACGCGAGTAATTATCGTTATCATAAAAGTTTTCGAGTTCCATCGAGTAGGTATTATCACATGTTAGTGATAAAAACATCTGAGAACTGTTTATTTCCTCTAAGGGTTCGAAGTATTCAAAAAGTTGACAAACAGACCTTTAACGATGGTTTTTATGAATAAGAAGATAATTTTAAATTAAATTGACTTATTTTATAGGGTTAATGAAGCTATTATGTATGGAGCATACATGTTGGGACAGTCACTAGTCTACGCACCGAGTTTTAACTCAGCTAAAGCTTGCGGAGCGAGGATTTTGTCTATCATATACAGAGAACCAAAAGTAAAAACTGAAGCAGAAGTAAAAGACAGGAAAGAATGGGTGAGAGAAACTTGTTACAACGAGGTATTTTATCTCGCACATTTTTTTTCTTTCAAGAGCTGAAAAAAGACTACTACAGGCCACAGATTTGTGAAATGTTTGGAAAATTTGGAAAACGATAGACGATTAACCCACGAAAACTCATCTCAATTATTAAATCGCGTATTACTTACATCAAATGGTTTGAAAGCTTATTTAGTTATTAAATATAAACGAAAAGAATACCAAGATGAATACTGTGCTAAAGACTGCCAAGTCGAACAGCATAAAAAGTAACTTTTATTTTTTCATACGCAGTCGGCGACAGGCAACTTCAATATCAAGGACGTGGAGTTCACCTATCCAACGCGTCCAAACCAGCCAGTACTTCGAGGCATAGATCTGAAAGTTGATGCTGGCAAGACAGTTGCTCTAGTGGGATCTTCAGGGTGCGGCAAGTCTACTGTATTACAGCTGATGCAGAGATTTTACGACCCTGACTCGGGCAATATAGTGAGTAAAAACCTTGCTTTTATTTTTGACGTGAAAAGTCAATTTGCTCTTTACTACTAAAAGAACAATGTATAATAGACAATAAATCAAGACATGCGGGCGCGTATCAGCTAAGTTCCAGCCAATAATAAGGAACTGGCGACGCAGCTACCGTGTGTTATATTACACGAACCATATAGAGCAACTTTTACCCTATGAAGAATTACAAATCTGTTTAACATAATCACATTAAATATTAGAATAGGTTTATGGATCTTAATTATAATGTCATTGAAGCCGACAAGATCCCATATTCTTCATATGGAACTTTGTTTTAAATTGTATAAGTATACATTATTCTAATTCTAACTTTTTCGCTCTAATAAAAATACGGCTAAGCGAACTACGCGAATTACTTTGCTTTATGAACGTAATGTTTGTATCTTCATTGGTTCTAAATGTAAGTCTGTAAGGCGTATTAGTATTATTTTTAGATAAACTCATTGGACATTGATTTCGGCATTAAGTCATCATAGTCAGTCAGATAGTAGTCAGATGATAGTTCGTTAATGCAAAGCGGATTTATTAGAGTATTATCAAACTGACTAATGACATTTACCAAATTTATTCAAATACTTGAGCATTTGATCGAAATATTTAAATTAAAATAAGCTTACCGAAAGCTTAAGCTCTGAAATGGGGCAAATTTTCGGCACAATATGGACAAGACATTTGGATTTGAAAATGGACGACTGTCCGACATTTGATCATAAAACTGGTTTCTCTTATACCAGGGAAAAACGCAAGATGGTGGCGAAAGAAGATCATCTTATATCCGCGCGAATACCTCCCAAGTACAGGGACTACTGTGCGCATCTTCTTCTGAGCTACCAATCTTGTCGCTACAAAAATATGCCCCTTCTTTACAAATGTCACCATGAACGGCATTCGTACCTTGCATGTGAACATGACGATTACGTTATTCGGATGAAGGAATTCGAAAGAGAAAGAAGATTGAGGGAACGAGAATTGAGGGTCAAAAAGGGAACCTGCTAAATAAGCGTTTCTATTTTCCTTACAATACGATCCTCAGTATTTATGTAATAAAATTTGTTGAATTTAATTTAAGTAGTAATTTATTTTTATAACCAGAAGTTCCCCGTGACTTCCCGCGCGTATCTATCAATAATAATTTGTACTCACCATCAATTTTCCAAACTTTTATTCCGTATCTGGCACCCTTAAAAGTTGTTTTAAAAACCTTTTATGGAGTGTTTATTTAACAAAATGTTTATTAAGTAGGTACCTACTGTAAAGTCATAAGACTTTCATTCTTAAGACCCCCGTGTATCCCCATATGGAGGAGATTGAGCAGGTCAACACCCTAAAAATCTTAACTTTTACATTTCCGACAAGATTCGAGGTAGCTCTTGGCTGCCATCCCCCAGCTAGTAAATGATGATACAGTCTTAAGATGATAGCGAGCTAACCTTTTAGGGGATATGGCAAATAATTATACCCTGGTATACATACATTATATTTGCCATATTCGGTTTTGGTGCTAAATTACTTGACGGCAGGGTGGTGACAAGCTCGTAGCCTCCTACTAGTGCGCTTGGTATAACATTATTTGCTCGCAATCGTGGAGTCGTTTCCGAGTATGGAAACGTTTTACGTCAAAGCAAAATGGCTTTTTAATTTGTGTTTTGCTGTTGTGGTGTAGACGAATTTTAACAAAAAAAAAGAAAGCCATAAAAGTTCCGTTTTACTCAGAATTTACAGAGTATCAATCATAACCGCCCTTCGATTGTGAACGTACCAATCCTGTACTAGCGCTACAGACAAAAAGGAATTCCACTAGCAATAGCTAGTTATTCTTATAATAATGTACAGGAACTGGATAACCGTGACACTCGGGCAAGTCTCACGCTTCCGCGGCTACGACGACAGCTGGGCGTGGTCCAGCAGGAGCCGGTGCTCTTCGATCGTACCATTGCTGACAATATAGCGTATGGAGACAGCAACCGAAAAGTCACCACACAAGAAATTATCGCCGCTGCGAAAGCTGCCAACATCCATAGCTTTATTGTCTCTCTTCCTAAGGTAAGACAGCATTTTCGAAACTTATTACACATTGGCTTGGTATGCAATTGCTATTTCAATAGGTACAATCAAGAAGTATTAAAAACTAATACATTTCGTGTTGACCCGTACACCAATCCGCTTCTCTCGCAATTGACTGCAAGGGGAATACCACCCACTCACGACATTTTGTCTAGTCTGTGGCAGTTCTTAGGGTAATTAAAAGTAGACCAAGAAGAAATCGTAACAGAATAAGTAGTAAATGGTGCCATCCTATTATAGGTCCACAAATCTCTAAAGTTATTTGAAAGGTCTCAGAATATTGTTCTCATTTCCCGCAGGACAGCATTGTGATAAGAATAGTAACACTTTAAGACCTGCAGTCATTCCAGTTCAGCTGAGAGATTAGTTTACAACAGAATTGGCCGAACTGCAAGTGCCTAGTTAATAAATGTGGTACAAAGTTTGAATAGTTAGTTTTTTCACGCTTTGACACTTTAAAGGTGCTGTCGGTTAAAGTGTTTTATAGCAGTGTATAATTATTCCGACGTTATGCTACGTTTATTAATAAGGACCTAGCCGTCTTATGATTTAGGCATACAATCTTTTTACTACTTTTATTGTACATAAATGTTCTTCCTATGTATTAAAGAAAGGAAAAACAGTGTTAAAATAAATAACAGAATATCAAATGATATGGGAGTTTTTTAAGTAGGTATAGGTATGAATGTACAATCATCACTTCAACCGATTGAAGTCAACTGCTGGACATAGTTCTTTTGTAGAGAGTTCCAAAATCCACGGTCCTGGGCCGCTTGTTTCCAGCGGCTCCCAGCGACTCGTTTGATGAGGTCTGTCCACTGTCCACCTTATTGGGGGCCAACCAACACTGCGTTTACCTGTGCGGGGTCGCCATTCCAACACCTTGGCACCCCAACGTCCGTCGGTTCTCCAAGCTATGTGCCCCGCCCATTTCCACTTCAGCTTAGCAACTCGCTGAGCTATGTCGGTAACTCTGGTTCTTCTACAGATCTCCTCATTTCTGATTTGATCACGTAGAGATACTCCCAACATTGCTCTTTCCAATGTAATGTACAATAGTATTTTATAAAAGTTTTGGAACATATTGTACCTACACTGAAAGTAGCGAAATGATTGTTTGTTTACATTATTAAATTAATCTGGTCTCGTATTTCAAGCTTGTAACGCTAGAAGGTAAGTTACTTCTTATTAAGATTTAGTAGACAAGTGTCTAATATTGCAAATTTCTCTAGGGATACGAAACAAACCTAGGCTCAAGCGGTGCACAGTTGTCCGGTGGTCAAAAACAAAGAGTTTGTATTGCAAGAGCGCTGATAAGATCCCCTCGTCTGCTGCTTCTAGATGAAGCAACTTCTGCACTGGACGCTAACAGCGAAAGAGTAAGCCTAAAATATATTTCCACTTCACCCTTATTTTACTTAATTTAACCTACTTATCCATATTTTTACAAAGAGCAATGAGCATAAAGTTTTTCTAGATAAGACATTATAAATCTAGTAAGCCGGATAATGGCCATATCGAATCAACCATTGATTTAATATGTTACTCTGGACTCAATACTGACATGTCTTAATTCAAGCATTGGAATTCCAGCTTTATGTTGTCTTTATATTTTATTTCATTTTTCAGGCGGTTTCAGAAGCTTTGGAAAAGGCGGCTAAGGGTAGAACCTGCATAACAATTGCCCATCGTCTTTCTACTATAAAAGATGCAGATTTAATTTGCGTTATAGACAAAGGTGAGCTTTCACGATTATTATGTTTTGAAGACAATGCTAACCTTTGGCATCCAACTTGTTTTTTAACTGTGTTCAAGATTGCTTGCAACGTGAGACCAATCCCAATGGCGCACGTCCGAGCAGGTGTCTTGTGATTGGCCGCTCGCATGACAAATTTTAAAGCCGGTAACGAAGCTGGTAGCATGTTGCGGTTATGCCCTCGCCTTAATCATGCGCGTGTTTAACATTCCTATGAATAACAGTAATTAATAACGGAAAGATGCAGGCAGAACTCCTTAATTATTAATGCATATGTCAACTTACTCGATACATTACTGACGATGTGATGATAGATTATACTCGTGGGTAAAAACATCATCCTATCAACCATTCATAACTACTTCGGCAGAATTAACAGTAGTCAGTTATACGCGTGATACTAGAGCTGATATTAGAAATCACCTTGTCGTCCGCTTGTCTGTATGTCTATTTGTCCATCTCTCCGCGTATCTTTCCGTTCGTCCATGTGGAAAGGCCATGTTGTAAAGAAATTTTATAACCGCAAAGAAATTCGTAAAGTTTATTTTTTGCGAATATTTAGGAGTTAACTTAAACTAATGATCATAAACAAAACCTAATACTTAAATTAATAAGGGTACACAATTAATTTTGTAATTAGGTATAGGTAGGTAATCAAAACCTGCAGCCTCCCATGGTCGCGTCCGTCGCGGTCCATTATTCGGCACTTGGCAATATTTTTATTATTTATTAATTACAAAACATCTCGTTTTGTAATACACTTGAACATTTGATTGTTACTGCCTGGACATCCACTATCTTAGGCTTACGTTCTGGATTCACAGATTGTTGTTTATTTTTCAGGAAAAATCGTTGAACAGGGAACACATACAGAACTACTCAACCTGAAGGGCTACTATTGGCGGATGGGTAAAGGGCAGAATATAGCTTAGAAACAACCCTAGGAATGAAGGCAATGAAAATCGAAAAGATGCTGGAAGCACTTCCTAAATATAAGTGGATATAATGTCAATTACTCGTTTAGTTCTATGGTATCCTACTGATTTTTAGTTGAATGCCGCGACATTTAAGTAATAGGTATAATAGTATTAAGCCCAGTATAAGTGTGTTAAATAATAACCAACGCGAATGCTATTAATATAACTATTAGAGCCTCTTATAGTCCCGGTGTATCCATTATGTTTATTTAATTATAATAAGCGAAAGGCGCTCGCCAGGTTATTCAAAAATGATCAGTTAGATCATTGGCACGATTTGTTTTGCATTACAAGTCAACGCTTCTGTTGTCAAAAATATGATCATTTGTAAGATATCTAGGTACGCCTAAAGCGTGCTACTCTCATGGTAGTAGGTTAGTGTTTCGCTACTTGAAAAGAACTTCAGACTGTGAGCATTCAAATCTCATTTTACCCGGAATACATACAATATTCTGTAGCCTAAAGATATTTGGTATTTAGAATATTTTTTAACGTTTATACATTATAAGTTCGTATCTAAAATTTATAATTAAGATGTAGTAAGAATAGAAATAAGATTTTGATATAAAATAAAACGATTGATTGTTAAATCATTTATTTGTTTTTTTTTTACAGATAAGTACTACAACATATTAAAGAGAAAAATCAAAATGTACCAACATTTCTGGGGTATACATATTGGTATTACCCTGTCTCCTTAGGCCGCGTTCCCACTCTGACGTGACGACTGATACGGTTGTACAGGTACAACTAAATCGTGAGGCAAATCGTTTATCGTTATTGCATCTATCTATCGTAGCCACGATCAAAAGTAATACGTTATTAAAATTTGCTCTTCATCCACTGTACTCGCGGGAAAAAACGACAAGGCAACTGTCGTGAACCGGTAAAATATCGTCACAATCCAATGGGAACAACTTGTCGTCGTTCTACGATAAAAATAATGACAAGACAATGCGATAATGTTTATATAGAAACGACAGCTGTCTAACGATAAATTACTCGTCACGACAAAGTGGAAACGCAGCCTTACATTAGCAGGTTATCCTATTTTCGTTTCGGTTAGTTTTTATTTATGAGTTACAAACTCATACAGGTACTGCGGCTATTTTGCAACGTCTTTATTTTTTGACTAGACGTTATGCGAAGTGTTAGACGTTACGAAGAAGGGCTGATAGTACTTAATCCAAAGTTCATTATGAAATTCATAAGATCCTTTTACACAGTATCAGCCTTAACTTCTCGTGTTGTGACAGACAAACACGTTGAAATAAAATGTTATTTACTCTCCGATGTGATCTATTTGAACTGACACTAAACTATTTTCACAAAGCTTACAATTAATATATTTAAGTGATTACACATAAAACGTTAATACATTATGGTAAACATACACATAACGTGAACGCCGCAAAATATCTTAAAAATTACCAAATTTCTTAAATCTATAATTCCAAAAATTCAAAATTCAAAATTCATTTATTTCAAGTACGCCTAATATAAGCACTTTTGAAACGTCAAGTCTGTCTGTTTGTAGTGATTCTACCACCGGTTCGGAAGGCAGATTCTACCGAGAAAAAGCCGGCAAGAAACTCAGCAGTTGCTCTTTTCCAACATCAACAATTTGCATTTTGCATTTTAACATTCATTTTTCTATCTTGTGAGAGCTGAAAGCGGAGCCGGATGCTTCCAAGCAACCTTGTCATTCCTTGTCATCCAGCTCCTGTATTAATGATTTTTTTGACTCAATATAATAAATATTAAAATATATAATTTATTTTAAAATACCATCACACAATAGTAGTCAGTCAACCATTAAGAATCGGAAACTTCATTATAAACTTATATACATAAATATATAAATAAACTACGAAAATACACACATCGCCGCCATCTAGCACAAAAGTAAGCGTAGCTTGTGGTATGTGTGTATGTATGTGTTGTTACTAAGATAGCTGATGAATATTTTTATGAATATAATACACATAAATACTTAAGCCGACCGGCTGTCAAACATGAATATTCGTACTTATAATAATATTTTGGAATAATCAAAAAATTGGAGGGTCTAATCCAATTTGTGTCACTATTACGGTATGTTGGTATTATTATAATCATTATTGTCATAACACAAATACGAGTGAATTTATAGTAGCTTATGTAGAATTATTTATATTTGAAGTAAAGAATACGTCCTTCAGGTTAAGTGAATAATTTTTTATAAATACCTACGCCAAAACTTTTTAAAACACGGATGTAAATATCCCTAAAATATTATCATTATTAGCTGTTTATGATTTAACAAATAAAAACAGCATTCATTAATACACTTGAAATTCTTTTTTCAAATGGTCGCGTGATATATTCAATTGGGTATAAAACCCATTTGATTCATGCGATGGGTAAAGAGGCGCCTAAGGCGAAATTACCCCGCATTGAATATTGGTACTTTTATATACCTCGCGAGACAATTAAATCAAGTATAATAAAAACATTTGAGCATATATCTTAAAAACTTTCAAAGCACCACAATATAACATTTTGGAGGGAATTTTTAATAATCTACACTCTATGGTTAGCGCTTCAAGTGAAATGCATCAAAGCGAGAAAGTAACTTTCAAAAACTCGAGAGTGGAAGATAAAGATCATTTATCGAAGCGACGTTGCAATATTAGAATGAGTAGAACTTCTTCGGACGCAGGATAATTCCTAATTCAAATAACATTACTGCCCATAAGGGCAAATTACAACCACAGTAGGTAAGCCTTGTCAATGTAATTAACTACTTTAACATTATATGCTTTGGCAGGCTTACGTAACGGATTCGGGTTCTTAGAGATAGCGATTGTCATTATCACTATTGACCGGAATCGACGGCTTAGAATGCTCTCTGAAGCAAGAACAATTTTTACTCTTAATTTATACCACGTAAATAGATTTATTCTAAAATAATAAACGAATGATTTTACTAGACTTTGCTTTAAATTGAGCATCATCATCATTACTCACTAAGAGCCACGACCACGTTCCCAATTTAATTGGACATAAAAAAATAAAGATTTTTAGCTAATACGTTTACACAGACAGTATCAAAAATATGGTACGAACGGCACGTAAAGAGAAAACGATAAAATACAAGGCTAGTTGGAAAGAGGGTATTTTCTTGGCAGAATTAAAATATTGTGAAATAAACAGCTTTTGTCCACGCCGTTTTTCCTGGGGTCTATACTTTTGGTGAAATAACAAAGTTTTCATAATACATACGTTTTCATAAAAATAAAAACCCGCGTATTACTGTGACATCAGAAAAATGGTAAGGTACCTTTTAGATAATACTGAAAGAATAATTCATTTCAGTAAATGAAAACGGTTATAAATTGCTTTAAATTATAATCAATTCCCTTAACTTAATATAGTCGATGGCGGGGCAAAGTATTTTTACCGTTAGTGGAAAAATTGCGAAGAATTTATATAAGTAATTAAACTCTTCGGTGTAATGGTTTGGCCTTACTTTAGGGAGTACCAAATTCAGTACAAGTTTTTCAGTTATGTGCGTTTTTTAAGGAAATTAAATGTTACTTGCTTCGATGATAAAGAAAAACATCGGGAGAAAATCAGCATCCTGATATTACTATATAATGTTCTCAAAGGCATGTGAAGTCTACCAATCCCCACTAAGCTAGGCGTTGACTAGCGTAGATTGAGAGGAGACCCGCAGAGAGAATACGTATCTCACGACAGGCTTGCTATAGGGTACATGTAGTTGGACGTATTTTGGACTTCAATGGTTTTTATTTTGCGCAAAATGTCCTTACATTAGAATATAGTAAAAAAGGAGTTCACTCTTGTTGTGAAGTCTTTTGCGTAAGCGCATAAAAAAAATTGTAACGCTGGGAGATCGAAGGAAAATGATAATATTTAATATATCGCCACTTAGCTAACTTAGTGCTCAAAAAACTTGAGTTATGGTTTAGACAAAAGTGTGCACTATGGTGCGTAGTTAACTTAGAATTTTACTTTAACCCTAATATCTAAAACTATAAAATACTTTTATATGTGGTTTCCTAATAACCCCTTTCTTAATGACTTTGTAGAAGCCAGCTAACAGCCGAAGTTGTCGAGAATAACATAAGTGCGATATAAAGAAACAGAGTCAATGTCAATGTAACGCCAAGCATATTGAGACAAATCTAATATTAGTACTTTGGATGCCTTGAAAGCACTTGGCCACCTGGGCGGCCTGCTAAGCTTCTGGAGTGAGCTCGGCTGGCTGGAGTGACCGAGCGGGGAGCCGTACCAGTAGCACTACGTACAACGGAAGGTTCCGGCCGACCAAGTACGGAGACAAGCCCAGGGAAAGAAGAAGAATGTGCCTTGAAACATTACTGTTACGTCATGGCAGAAATGCGTCTCTGGGCATGCAAAATGCACATCTTAGATTATTGTCCAACGCCTGGGAAAACAAGAAAGTAAACATCAACAGGTGATGGTTTTTCAGTGATTATATTGACAGGATTGACAGCTAATAATGCTCTCCGAAAGATAGCATCCGCTAGATATTATAATTATTCGTATTATATATATTTTTAAAAAAACGTACGAATTGTTCTGAAATAAGGATTTAAATTTTCTGGAATAAGCATATAATAATAAAATTAAATTAAAATAATTCGAGACTTGAATGAACGAAAAATAAACTATAATGCAAAAAAATATATTGGTAAAAAACATTGATAGAACAACCCTATCCCCTATGCCATCTTATCCAGTAAATGTAAGCAAATGTACGTCGTAATTTTTTTTTTGCAGTATAGTATTTACGTTAAATCTAAATTAATTACTAATCTAAGTTAATAATACTACAATATGACCGCTAGACTAAATGGTGTTTGTGTGTATGTGATATAAAAATATATCTCCTAAAATAAATTCAAAGACAACATTATCGATAATATAAATAATAATATCAATGTCACATTTAATTTTATAATTATAATTAAATTATAATAAAAATATTGAGATAATAAAATTTTATGATAAAACTCTTCTAGAGTAAACTCAAAACATAACACTACGATTATTATCGATTAATATAATAAAAAGACGCAATGCATTTTCGGGATTAAAAATGTTTATAAGTCTTTAGATGCTATAATTAGCTGAGCTAATCACGAGCTGAATGATTCTGAAATATATTATATTAAATTATATAAAGATATTTCAATAACAATCAACGCTTGAGCACAATAACTAGAGTATTTGGGGAAGTCACCTACGGAGATTTTTAAAGCGATGCAGTAGCACGATTTGTCGACGCGCATGCGATACGGTAGCACGATTATTCAATGTGCGTCTGTATTGCTACTCTTGGACGTTGGTCGCATTTACCACGCGCGAAAGAAGCGATAAATACGCATAGTAAGAACTGTATTTATTATAAGTACTACCTTGTCTTATAGATTGAAAATAAAAAGGTAAAAAAAGCCCGTTATATTACCGACTTAAAACACTCCCCGATCACCATGTCAACAAAGAAGATACACTCGCATCGCATAGTAGTTCCGCTTCGATGCAACCCCGCGAGTGTTTCGAGGGACATCGGGGCAGCGGAGACATAAATCGATATGGTCATGGGTACGAGATTGAATTGCGTCTGTATCGCGATAGACGCGATGCAAAGATATACAACCGTCAACCAGAGTCAGAATCGCGACTGTATGACTGCAAAAAATTTCCGTGGGCGACCTCCCTTAGTAGCCAGTTTTTAGATTTTATATAATAAAGCTAAATGATAGTAGACATATAAAAATCAGAAACATTACCCTAATATAACATATGCAACGTGAGTTCTTGAGACGGTCATCGTATTCCAACTATGGGAACCGTTATCAAAAAGACTATCTTAAAAATGAAAGCATTTGAATTTTACAAACGGATAATAACTGCATTCAATGAATTTTAACAAAAATGAGCATTGTGTTTGCCCAAAAACTAACCATCTACTTGAAAGTTGAAAATTGAAAAAAAAAAAAATTGCGATAATATTTAAACAAGACTTTTTAAAGCCTGTTTGATATATAGCCTGGTATTCAACCAGCAGTATTAAAATCATTCATATTAGCATTTCTTCGTACATCATTATATATTATTTAGTGGATTAAAAATGTCTAAGTCCGATTATAGCGTTTATTTATCGAATTTACTTATTACTTACTATTACTTACTTAATTAAAACAGGATTTCAACAAGAAATTAACATAACATTTTTTATACTCGAAATAAATTAGAGGCCTAAAACATTTTTTCAGACTTCGCTGGGACCGACTACTAATAAATTTCAACGGTTTTAGTATTTGTAATAAGATGATCGCCTCAAAAACTTACTGTTCACGTATATATATATATATATACATATATATTTATAAGAAATTGCACAGCCCATCAGTAAAAAACAAAATAAATAACAGCAATAATAAAATGAAACTTATATTATACTAACTTAAATAACAGTAAAGTTTATTTATTTTTACATCTTGTTAGAACGGCAGCGACACCTGCACTAATAAGATGGAACTATATAATTTAATGGAACATGACATTAAACATTATAAAAGATCATGTCTTTTATAATGTTTAATGTCATATACATACATATATATATATATATATATATATATATATATGTATATATATATATATATGTATATAAATGCATATATATATGTATATATATATATATATATAGTGATACTCTGCAAATATTGGAGTAAAGGTCATTAAATATTCCCAGAGTACCTAAACAATTCACGGAACAATGCTGTCCATCCGTCATGGAATATATACCATTGAGCATTGCTGTCCAAGCGCGTTGAATGACGACAATGGAAGATTTATAGGTGTCATGCTTGGTATAACAACTTTACAAGAAGGGACATTTATTGAAATTTGATGTACTAACCTATGATAATTATATACCTACAGCTTTTATGCCATAGTTAAACGGTTCTATTTAATAAAAAGATATATTATTAACTACGCAATTTATTCTTTTGTAGGTCAGCACGAGATTCTAATGCATAATGCATACATGGCACGTAAGTAATCATAGACGATGATAATATCGTTTTATGTACCTACATAGTACTCACATACAATACTTGTAATAGTAAAAATAAGAATATCTTATCTGCGTAAATAACACATAACTTGAAATATTAAAAACCTTTCATTTTTTTTTTGCTAATTTAGTCCACCACAAATCTACGTAAATACCACGACTACAAATATGAAAATTTTCCGAAATTCGTTTTTTTTTCAAATTCAATAACGACAAATGCCGATCTATGTACTGAATTGAAAAAAAACAAATCTGTTGAGACGATTAAACGTTACCGAGTTCAAACATTTACACAAACTTTAATATTTATAGTAAACCACTCAATTTTTTTTTTTGCTAATTTAGTCTACCACAAATCTACGTAAATCACACGAGTTCAAATATTAAAATTTTCCAAAATGCGTTTTTTTTCAAATTCAATAACGACAAATGCCGATCTATGTACTGACTTGGAAAAAAACCGGTTGAGACGTTTAAACGTTACCAAGTTCAAACATTTACACAAACTTTAATATTTATAGTAAACCTCTCAATTTTTTTTTTGCTAATTTAGTCTACCACAAATCTACGTAAATCACACAAGTTCAAATATAAAAACATTCCGAAATATCTTTTTTTTTTATTCAATAAATACAAAAAAAAATGCATATCTATGTATTAAATTGAAAAAAAGGAACAAATCTGTTCAGTCGATTAAACGTTACCGAGTTCAAATGTTTACACAAACTTTAATATTTTTAGTAATAGACAGTTTTTTTTTTTTTTGCTAATTTAGTCTACAAAAAATTTACGTAAATCACACAAGTTCAAATATTAAAAAATTCCGAAATATGTTTTTAATAATTCAATAACTACCAAAAATGCATATATATGTACTAAATTGAAAAAAAAGAACAAATCTGTTTAGTCGAAAAAAACCTTGTAAACATTACAAGGTTCAAACGTTTACACAAACTTGAAACTTGATGAAACATGATTTCAAATACGGATATTATTGAATATAAAATAAATATCAACATTTAGATCCAAAACATTTATTCGACGTAGTGTCGACAAGAACTTAAAATTATTACGAGAAGCATATAACTGTACTTACATGTATATATATGCTCATTACACAAATACTATGGCTCAAAAAGTTTTATCTAGAAGTAAAGAGAAATATTGTAATAAGTAAAGAGAATTAGACTGACTTATCCTTAATAAATTATTTCATACATTTGTGCATAAAAGTAAGTTATTTTAATGAGATCCGAAGTACGATCATTCGCACTCAAAGCTTTGGGTAATTTCAGCCAATGGCCATATATTGTATTAGACTGGCCTTTGGTATTAGAGATGCAACGGGCTTCCTAGTAAATTTTTTGGATATTAATACCAGCTGGCATTTTTCGTAGAAACTTTTCATGGTAATCCCGTTTAAAATTTTCCCGCGGAAAATAAATGAATTGTAGTTTTCCAATATTACTGATTATAACTAGTATTAATTACGAGGGCAGGACCCATGTCTGAGGGTCAAACTTGCTGAGCTACTTGTTAATTTTTTCAAGGTTAGCAAGAGTTTTACCGTTGGGAATGAGATGCGTTAGCATAGGACTAAGCTTGATTTTCATGGTGCCTCTAGTGCTGACGCGGCTGCGAGGCATGTTGCTGGGAGAGGTGCTGCTGCATGGGATGTAACTGAGAGGGATGCAACTGCGAGGGGTGTTGTTGCGAGTGTTGTTGCTGCGAGTGTTGTTGCTGCGAATGTTGTTGCTGCGAATGCTGTTGCTGCGAGTGCTGTTGCTGCGAGTGTTGTTGCTGCGAGTGTTGTTGCTGCGAGTGTTGTTGCTGTGAGTGTTGTTGCAGCGAGTGTTGTTGCTGCGAGTGTTGTTGCTGCGAGTGTTGTTGCTGCGAGTGTTGTTGCTGCGAGTGTTGTTGCTGCGAGTGTTGTTGCTGCGAGTGTTGTTGCTGCGAGTGTTGTTGCTGCGAGTGTTGTTGCTGCGAGTGTTGTTGCTGCGAGTGTTGTTGCTGCGCAGAATGTGACTGCGAGGGGAAATGCTGAGAGGTATGCATCTGCGAGGAATGTGACTGGGAGGGGTGCTGCTGGGAGCGGTGCAGTTGAGAATGATGCATCTGAGATGGGTGCTGCTGAGAGGCATGCGAATGCGAGGTGTGCTTCTGTGAGGGATTTGACAGCGACTGGTGTTGCTGGGACGTGTGCTGCTGGGAGGTATGCAACTGAGAAGTGTGTCGCTGGGAGGTGTGCTGCTGGGAGGGGATCTGCTGGGAGGAGTGCTGCTGGTTAAGGAGCTGCTGGGAGGTGTGCTTCTGGGAGAGCAGCTGCTGGGAGTTGTGTTGCTGGGAGGAATGCTGATGGGAGGTGTGCTGATGAGTGGAGAGCTGCTGGGAGGGGTGCGGCGGGGAAAGGTTCGGCGGAGAGAGGTTCGGCGGGGAGAGGTGCGGCGGGGAGAGGTGCGGCGGAGAGAGGAGCTGCTGGGAGTGCAGCTGCTGGGAGTGCAGCTGCTGGGAGTGCAACTGCTGGGAGTGGTGTTGCTGGGAGGTGTGCTGCTGGGAGGGGTGCGGCGGGGACAGGTGCGGCGGGGAGAGACTTTGCGGGGAGAGGCGCTGCGGGGAGAGGCGCTGCGGGGAGAGGCGCTGCGGGGAGCGGCGCTGCGGGGAGTGGCGCTGCGGGGAGTGGCTTTGCGGGGAGAGGCGCTGCGGGGAGTGGTGCTGTTGGGCGCTGTGCTGCTGGATAGGCAGCTGTTGGGAGATGCGCTGTTGGGAAGTGTGCTGCTGGAAGTTAAGCTGCTGGGAGGGCAGCTGCTGCGAAGTATGCTGTTGGGAGGTGTGCTGCTGGTAGGGGAGTTGCTGGGAGATCTGCTGATGGGCGGGGAGCTGCTTGGAGGTGTGCTGCTGGGAGGTGTGCTGCTGGGAGGTGTGCTGCTGGGAGGGGTACTGCTGGGATGTGTGCTGCTGGGAGCCGTGCTGCTGAGATGTGAGCTGCCGGGAGGAGTGCTGCTGGGAGGTGTGCTGCTGGGAGGTGTACTGCTGGGATGTGTGCTGCTGGGAGCCGTGCTGCTGAGATGTGAGCTGCCGGGAGGAGTGCTGCTGGGAGGTGTGCTGCTGGGAGGTATACTGGTGGGAATGGTGATGGGAGGAGCCAAACTGCTGGGAGTGGTGCTGCCGGGAGTGGTGCTGCTGAGAGTGGTGCTGCTGGGATTGGTGCTGCTGGGAATGGCGCTGCTGGGAATGGCGCTGCTGGGAGTGGTGCTGCTCGGAGGCAAGCTGCTGGGAGGTGTTTTGCTGGAAGGAGAGCTGTTGGGAGGGTAGCTGTTGAGAGATATGCTGCTGGGAGGAGTGCTGAAGGGCGGAAAATTGCTGGGAGAGGTGCTGTGGGGAGCCGAGCTGTTGGGAGGCCCGCTGTTGAGAGTGGTGCTGCTGGGAGGAAACCTGCTGGGAGGTGTGCTGCTGTGAGGGGTGCTGCGGGGAGGGGTGCTGCGGGGAGGAGAGCTGTTGGGTGTTGTGCTGCTGGGTGTGGTGCTGGTGGGAGGGTTGCTGTTGGGAGTCGAGCTGCTCGGGGGAGAGCTGCTGCGAAGTGTGTTGCTGAGAAGTGTGCTGCTGGATGTGGAGCTGCTGGGAGGTGTGTCGCTGGGAGGAGGGCTGCTGGGAGGTGTGCTGCTGGGAGGAGTTGTATGTTGCTGGTGTCTGGTGCATCTGTATCGGCTGCACATGCGGCTGTGTCAGGTGCTGTTGAGCCTGGTGCGACTGCAACAGGTGCGGCTGCGGCTGGATCAGCTGGTGCGGCTGCGGCTGTTGCAGCTGTTGTGGCGGAAAACCAGCCTGCGCGCCTTCGTAGACAATTTGTGCTGGAATGTGAGGAACATGAAGTATTTCCTCAGCATGCCCGTACGGATCCTGAACCTGCAAATGACACAATCAGTCAATTAATAAATAGCGTTGCTACTATTACGATTAAATTAGTTGAGAATGTTTTTAATAGGTTGTGAATGAGTGGACGATATAGTGGCGTCGAATTTACTATAAAAATATTGTAGAGCGCTTTACTGCTAAAGAATAATTATTATCAAAAACTAAAGAATGATTTAATAAAGATAGTATCAAGATTTATTTTTAGTAAGAAAACTATTTTTTCATAGTTTATACAGACCTGTTACAAGAAGGCTATGTCAAGATAACAAGAAAAGTAATAACAAATTACCATGAGTAAATCTCATTTTTAGATTACGTTCTCCTCTTACGTTCTCTTTCCTCTTTTTAAAGGAGCCAATAGTGCAAGCTAAATTACAATTTAATTATGCAACTATTACAGCAGACGATATGAAATAACTAAAAAATGTTGTATTTCACCGTATATGGTTTTAGACCATGTCAGCAACCGTGGACTATAAGGTGTTAACTAAATAAATTTTTTGTAACATACCAACTGCAGTTCTACCTACCGGGTCCAAAGGTAGTATAGGTATTTATTTATGCCAACTACAAATATGTAACAAAACTGAAATCAGCAGAAAAACAAAAAAAACTCAAAATTGGTTAAGCCGTTTCACAGGAGTGCGACCAGAAAAATAAAAACAAGAGATTTTTACAAATTGACCCAAATAATTGTATGTAGAGAATTATGAGTTCATAATCTTTTATCTTCTATATATATATAATGAAAATGGTCTTCGTTTGAGGCTCAATCACGCCTAAACCACTGATCGTATCGACATGAAACTACCACCATTCGATGCGAAATTTTTCCTAGATGGTTTATGGCTATCTATTTTTTGAATTCCAACATTCCTTCATTTTTTTAATGCTGTTTTACTTTTATGAACATTTATCCCGCTAATAAAAACAAAAGATAAGCATTTTCTCTTGATTCTTTTGTTTTCATGGATTTCAACAGAGTGTATTAAACGGATTATGGTTTTTTACATTCAGCTAAGAATCTACTCACGGTAGTGGAGAACGGCTGGACCAATTGGGCTTTTTTTTATCTTCAGAATTGTCAGGAGAAAGTTTTGTATGTAAGAAAATTTTAAAAAAGCCCGATAAAAAGTTAAAAATTTCGATGAAAATCGAAGAATTCCCATCTATATAGTCACTCACCACGAAATCTCGGGAACCATAAGACTTAGAAACGTGAAACTTGGTAGAAATATTACTTTTGCTATGTAGAGGTCAGCTATGAATAGATTTTAAGAAATTCATTCCCCAAAGGGGATTGCGGGGGCGTTAACAATGAACAATTCCCGTTTTTAAACTAAAGCTTCTATAGACTTCAAATTTGGTAGAAATCGTCTGTAAGAGGTGTAGAAATAGGCTATGAACGAATTTTACGATAGCTCACCCCACAGGGGGTTGCGGGGGTGGGTATTAACAATTAATATTTTTAATTCTCCAGCTAAAGCTCCTACAAGCTCCAAATTTTGTAGGAATTTTCTATACGTGATGTAAAAATGATTTATGAACAAATTTTACGATATCCCACCCGAAAGAAGATTGCGGGGGCGTTAACAATGAAAATTTTCAATTTCCGAGCGATAGCTCCTATAGACTCCAAATTTAGTGAGAGTGTTCTATATGTAATATAAAAATGATCTTCGAGCGGATTTTACAATGAATCACCTCCAATAAGGTTCGCGGGGGTGGGTGTTAACAATAAAAAATTTCAATTTCGAAATATAGCTTCTAAAAATTCTAAATATGGTAGGAATCTTTTATTATTCACATAAAGAACATCTCAAAATGGATTTCAATAAAGTCTACTTCCGACAGGAATTGCGGGGGTGGGTGTTAAAATCTAAAATTTTTATTTCTAACCTGTAACTTCTACAGACTCCAAATTTGGTGGGGATCTTCGTGTATGTAGGGATATTCGTGTATTTCCTTACAACAATCGTCTTTTTGGCAGCGGAGAAAAAGTCATTGAGAGGTTTCGAAAACTTAACTTTACATGTAGCTATCCAATCAACGGACTAAGAATTTTACATTCATTTTACTTTTGCAGACTACATAACCGACGAATTCTTTTATTGCGGGATCGCGGAAATGTAACAGATTAAAATGAATGCATTTTCCAAGCACATGAGATGTGGAAAAGAAATTTAGTTTCTTATTCCAATAGAATTCATAAAAAACATGCACAATTAATTTTCTATAAAAAATTGATGTCACGGAGAAAATTTTAGTTAACAGAAAATTCGGCGCACTTGAACCTAGACAGATTTCAACTTCACATATGAGACTTGCAATGACTTTAACTTAAACTTTCAATGCTCATTTCAAATTTTTTTCTTCATGTCAATTATTATTAATTTTTGGAAGAAAGGCACGGAAATGTTATAATGAATTCACATTGAAAGTTACAATGAATATTAGTGAGAAAAATCACCTGGATGAAAGATACAGGCTAAATCGATGAATTTGGAATTTGAGTAAGTCTAAACAATATCGATGCTTACAGTTCTATCCGCGGGGCCTATTTATGTTCAGACAAAAATAAAAAAAAAGGAGAATAATAAAAATATGAAAAAAATAAACAAATAAAAAAAAAAAAAAAAATGAAACATAAAATGTAATTTATTTTCTTTTTCAATTCGCCCAGAAAAGCGGGCGGGAAACGGCTAGTATTATTATAAAAATCAAGTTTCAGAGTCACCACAACGAAGATGAAAAGTTAGTTTCCAAAATAATTACACAAAATGATACAAAAAAAAAATATTTTTGTAAATCCTACATATTTAAGGGGTGAGAACTCTCTGGTTTCTGAAAGAGCTTGATTAAGACTAAAACATAACCCAAAACCAAGGCCACCCTTATTCTAGACTACATGTTATATGACACTTAAATTTCGAAAAAATTACAGAAGAGGAATTATAGTTTTCTTGGCAACCCTTAATATCCCACAGCCTAGAACTCTTTAGTTTCTCATAGAACACTACTTACACTATAATATAATTAAAAACCAAGCCAAGAACGTTATTGGAGACTGCATATTATATGTCATTATTTTAATATCGACAGAATTACTGATACAATTTAAAAATATTTTTTTGAACCCTTTACATCCGCCAGAACACTACTAGCACTATAACAAACCTACACACCAAGCCTACAAAAATCTAATTCGAAACTGCATACCTTATATCAATATTTTAATATGGAAGAATTACATAATTGGAGGTATATTTTTTTTGACAAGCCTTAAATTCTCATAGCCTGGAACTGTTTCGTTTTTGAAAGAACACTACCTACACTATCAAATTAACAAGAATTACATACATAAAGTAATTCTTCCGATATTTTTATATTAAAATTAAAATAAGACGAGTGGACATGTGGCAAGCAGCCTCAAGTACGAGTGTTCTAGGCTTGGCTTTTAATTATGTTATAGTGTAGTTAATGTTCTTTCAAAAACGAAACAGTTTCAGGCTATGAGATATTAAGTGTTGTAAAAAAAATTATAGTTCCTGTTGTGTAATTTTGACTATATTAAAATATTAACATATGATATGCAGTCTCGAATACGAGTGTTCCAGGTTTGGCTGGAACTAAACAGTTCTAGTCTGTTGAATGTAAAGGTTCACCACAAAAAAATATACTTCATGTAGGTAATTATTTCGACATTTTAATATTGACGTGTGGTATGCAGTCTAACGTAACAGTGTTCTAGGATTGGCTTTTAATTATATAATAGTGATAGTAGTATTTTATCAGAAACCAAAGAGTACCAGGCTAAGGGATATTAAGAGTTGCCAAAAAAACTAATACTTCCTGTTTTGTAATCCAGAACCGTTCGTCAAAAGCATCAGGAACGCAGCTGTAGCGAAGAGAATATACCCACCCTTTTATACTCCACAATGAACTGTCTTAATTTTTTTTTTTAAGTTTAACGAGTTAGTTAGTTACACTGCACATAAACGAAACACGAAAAAAAAAATTTTTAGTTAAAAATCTCTTTTTTAAAATAGTAGACTATTTTAAACTATACTATAACATTTTAAATTGATCAATTTACTTATTGGCGTAGCACATTCTTTCACTTAATGTGTATTATACACTACAGCAAACGCAATACGGTCAGTTAGTTTAAAGGACTTCCTCATTAATCGACTTAATCGTACCAACGCCGTTTCAACGCTGGTTAAACCGCAATTCAAAATTTAACGTCAACTATTCATCAACTATAGAATCGGCCCGACGTCCACTAGTCAACCACGAGTCATCAACAAGTGGACACTTCTTCGACAAGTCCACATCTCGCCATCGACTATAACTTCTATCCAAATCAACAACCGCATTCAACAACGTGGTATGGACGAGTCGGCAACGGGTCATAAACGAGATGACAACCCGTCATTGAGAGCGCTGTACGCGACGAATGGGCAAATCGTAGCCCACTCTTCGTCAACAATTTTCCAGTCCGTCAGTTTTTATAACAACTTCCATTATTAAGTTCAGTTTTGCATACTGGGAAAATAGTGGATGAGGAGAGGGCAAATAATCGTGGTCCACTCGTCGTCAAATATTTTCAATTTTTATTAAACAAATGACTTTATGACATTAAGTCATTTGTTTAAAAACGACAAAGTTCACATTTCCATTAAGTTCACATGTCCAATTTAATTGGATTTTTATTATGGTATGCAAATTGCAGTTTTGTTAACATATATATTATTTACGTATATGGAAAAAACAAATTTCCTGAAGACACATATTCCTTATATAATGTAAAGGCAAAAGGACTTGGGACATATTATTCTTATTTATAAAATTAATCAAATAAAATGGCTGACTAAGTTTTAGCCTGTTGGTTATAACCAGCACAGACAGACATTTTATTTGAAAATTGCATGCATTATCACAAATACTTATTTAATGAACAATTATAAATTACTAAATACTACTAAGCAGACTTTATGATTTAAAATGGAATAAATCAATAAACGAATATTATTCAAGAAAAACCTTCTAAAGTCATGTTTCCATAGTAACTAAAGGCTTTCAAAACTATACTGGTGGCGCCAAATTTATATAAGTGAATTTATTTAAATCTAAAATTAAACCTTATAATTGGCTCTTAACCATTGGTATACATTAATTAAAGTGTAGTTATTTCAAAAGCATATAGTAAGGTAGGTAGCAAAATTATAACTAAATATAATCAAAAAACCCTGAAAATACCATATAGATGGTCTTTGACGGTTGATCTGTTGTCCATCAACAGTACAAGTAAAATTTTAAAAACATCTTAAACCTGACACTGTTGAAGAATTTGTTTTAATAATTTGTAGCCACTAAAAGTGACTTACTTGAAGTTCTAAAAGTGCTTATAATGCAGACCAACTTGAAATAAATTAATTTTTAAATTGAATTGGAATAATGAATAAATATTTATAAAGGTTTAGGCGCTATTTAAGAAAGAAAAAAATAGGATAGTAGCATGACTCCATACTAGAATATTCCAACTAACATAGATGCAATAGGACGATTCAAGTTGGGTTAATAAGGTACAGGCCATTCATTCTATCGTTCATTAATTAATATCTTCACTCATCCATTCATTTCGATTATATCGTTCTATAATTCATTCACTCATTCAATTATACATTCAATGGTGTTCATAAAAGAATGTCAAAGTGCAAACAATAAAAAGTAAAAGGGCTACTTACACTAATGACGGGCTGGAAGATGCCAAGGCGTGCCAGCATCAGTTGTTCCTTGACCTGACGCAGCTCCTCTTGCTGGCGCGCTATCAAGTGCTGTAGCTCGCGGTGAGTGTGCTGCATCTGCACCTGCTACGGTCACTAGCTCTCATCATATTGTACTATATGGCCCACAGATCCCGCAGTCTTTGTAGATACCTCGATACACTATTTTACCTAATGCAATTCGCATAACCTAAAGCTTTTGCTTGTGCCGTGTAATGCCAGACAGCTGTCTGTTGCCAACCCTCCACTTCCCGCGGGCGACGACTAAGCTAGTTCAAACATTCCACCATCTCTGTCGCTGTCATACAACTCTCCTATACTATAGCACCTCCGGTTGGGGGGTGCCTATAGCCAGTGGATTGTTATAGGTTATTGTTGAAGCCTTGCTTCAAACTGAGGCGAATACCGCGCGGATCTGTGGAGTACATCCACTTACATGTTCCAGCACTTAAGCCATAGGTGCCACCCCGGCGTTTTCATTACTGGAGCACTTTATATAATGTGGGAAGGCACAAACTAGCTAATGGTCAGCCCAGCTTCGTGTCCCTACCAAGCAAAGAAGCCTTCAGCGCTGATTCTCAACTAAACCCCAATCTATGTAACCGTGTAACGGTAATAAGAATGCCAAGCTGCTTATATCTTTTAATAATGTTTATAAAAAAACTAACTAATTAAATGAATTACATCTAAAATTTATGAAAAAACAGTAGACGAAATATAATATAAAAATATTTGTATGAATTTTTATAAACATGCATTTCCTACGTTATTATTACCATGCAATAAGATATTATGAAGATAACCTTAACATTTAATAGCTTTAAGAATTAATAATGAAACACATCGGTCGAATGGGGATCCACAGGCAAAACTGTTGTGAGAGGGCGCCACAAGAGCTGCGGCCATGTCAAATTCAAAACAACATTGTTTATTTTGTGTGTTTGATTGGAATTATTGATATCGACTTCTATACGATTAAAAAATAAGAAATTTGACAGATCATAGCCCATGTGTATCTTAGAATTCAAGTCTATGGTTAAGCCGGTTCATTTATTATATATTTATTCGGGATATATTGGCACTGTGGATCCCCATTTTAAGAAAGAGATAAGCCATCAAATTAATTCAGATAAGCAGCGTTCGGGAATTTTCGTGAAGTATTTTTATCCAAAATCATTAGTCTCTAAAGATCAAAAAAAACTATGCCGATTACTGAGTCGCAAAGCTGAAGTGGTCATGGGCGGGCCGCATAGCTCAGAGAAGCGATGGACGTTGGGGCCTAAGGCGCTAGAATGGCGACCCCGCACCGGTAAATGCAGCTTAGGTTGGCCCCGAACGAGGTGGACAGACAACATCAAGCGAATCGCTGAGTTTCTGGAAACAAGCGGCCCAGAACCGAGGATTGTGGATCTCCCTACAAAAGCCGTACGCCGCCTTTGTAGTAGACGTCCATCGGTCTAATTTTATAAAATCGGTTGAATATAGAAAATGAGGACATACATAGAACCAGAGTTACGGAGACGGCCTTTGCCACTCTCTCCACTCTTGGTATGTAGAATTGATGGAGGTTGGCGCCCCAAGGAGCTGGATGGCGAACTCGTACTGGAAAGCAATATGTAGGTAGACCCTCACTAGGTCGACAGACGACATAAAGCAAGACGCAGGAAATCGCTGGACACCAGCGGTAAAAGATAATGGAGTGTGGAAATCCTTACAAAGAACATATTCCCAACAGTGGGCATCAATAGGTTGAATTGATGACGATTGTGCCACCTACCTCATATGGACGTGGTCAAACTAACTCTAAAGTAAGAGATATTTTTGAAGTTGTTACTTGTTGTGACGGTTTAAGGAACCAGAAATGAAAGCACAGAACGTTGCGTACATTGAGATAAGCAAGCTGGCGGATTTTATAAATGGCGTGAAGCGTTTTTCACAGGATTTGCCTTAGGTTGAACAACGCTTTGCTTGGCCGGGCTGAAGTTGGCTCTTAGATTTATGAGCGCATATACACGTACAAAAATCACCTCAGATTACTAATTCGTCGTTTACTTCAGCCCGACATTATGAAGATAACCTTAATATTTTAGATAAGAGAATTATACAAGTCCCTTTGCCATGGCAACAACGACAGATGTTTATATATTCTAGGTCACATTATAAATGGGCGAGGTGCTTACCGAATAAACGATTAGATATGTGTATCCAATGTGTAATGTGTGTATTCAAGTGGTTTTAATTAACGAAAAACTGTTTAGTTTAAATATGGACCCCTCTTTTATCGGGTCGATCGCTAACATAAAACCCAGGAATAGTCGAAGTTGAAACTAGTTATAGCTATTTTTTAAATATAACAAACAAAACACTTGCTCCATCATTTCGCTTTTTGCGTGGAAGCTTTTAGGTAATAACCTTTTTTTTTAAACGCAAAATATAAATTAACTCTGAAAACATTCCAGTGACGTTTTCCATATTATAATAACACTATGTGATACCGGTGGTTTTGTTTTTCTCGGCTCCTAGAAACCATAACGTTAAATTCAAATGCATTATTTCGAATGCGACAGGTAGTGCCAGAGACTAGCGCGTTGAAAAAAAAAAACATGTAGTATAGATTTCAATATTGCAATTTTCTTCAAAATTTTTGGTACAGCTATTTTCTTATCACTTGCTTTTCGCCTAACTAACAGGAAAGTTAGTTTTCTTATGTAAGTATTTAACAAATAAGTAAGTAGCGTGGCAGAAATAAGCATGACGATAGACGCTTTTATGTGCTACCGCTTTGTTTATTTCTTCCGCCTGTGTTCCGGTCTGAATGGCATATGCTTAGCATATGAAGGGCGTGTAATTAAAGGCACTTGAGGCATCCAACTTATTAACACAGACGCCACAAGTTGATGAGCGCAGTTTCTGAAAAGCATTCCGTCAGCTGGGTACGTCGTCGTACAATGCACCTACCTGTAACTGAGCCTGTCCGGGCGCAACGATGACCGGAACAGGTTGCAAAGGCAACGGGAGTACGCTGGCCATACCGACCGCGCCCACATAAGGAACTGGTTCCAAATATTGCGCACCAATATTTTGCTGCGGCACGATCGGTGGTTCTTGGACGATGACAGATGCCTGAAAGCAAATCGTATTCGTCTTAATACAGCACACAAAATTACAGCAGTGAGAGAGAGAGAGAGAGTGAGAGCCTAGTGGTTCGGGCTTCGGCTTCACTATTTTTTTCTTATCAATTTTAATAATGAATTACATGATTTAACAACTAAACATTTTCAAGTTTGGCAGTAAGTCTGCGCTAATAACTGTTACAGTACTCATTAGTTATTATACCAAACAATGGTACGATAAATAATGTTGTACAAAATTTAAAAAAAAAAGTATGTTATTGTTGGGAAGTCATGCAAGTGATTCGAGGCTGTACAAAAAATATTTCGTAGTTTCACTTTTATATAAGATTTGCTAACTCTGTTCGCTCTCTCACGAGGGATCCAGCACACACCTCTTACTTTTCAAAGTTATATGTGACTAGATGTGAACTGCGGCTTCGCCCGCGTAATTTTTAGATTTTTTCACCTACACCTATAGTCATATATGAGATTTTTAGATTTTTTCACAAACATTTTTTTATCTTTCGTAATTTTTTTTTTCAATGACAAGTATACTACATTAATTATAATACCTCCAAGAATTTGTATAAAAAGTTTCATGAAGATAGGTTAAGTAGTTTTGGCGAAAAATCTTTACAAACAAACTTACATTCACATTTATAATATTAGTAGGGATTTCACCAATAAAATATCACTTGATTTAATGGTGAAGGAAAACATCGTACGGAAATCTGCATGCTTGAGAGTTATCCATAATGTTTTCAAATGCGTGTAAAAGCGATTAGGGATATCCCGTTACTCTTGGACCACATCAGCACTTTCAAAAAGCTAACTTGGCTTTGACTGCAATCTCACCTGGTGGTGAGTGACGATGCAGTCTAAGATAGTCGCGAGCTAATCTGTTAGGGAGTATGGTAGTCATACCTCAAATCGGTTCCTAAGCGGCATCGCACCGGAACACAAAATCGCTTAACGGCACGCCTTGTCGGTAGGGTGGTAACTAGCCACAGCCAAAGCCTCCCACCAGGCAAAACAACAGGGTGAGCATTAATAACCAGCTATCACCCGCGTTTATTTTGAGTTTTTACAAATCCCGCAGTGCATCATCACTTACCACCAGGTGAGATTGCAGTCGGGCTAACTTGTAGTGGAATATATAAAAAAAAAAGAAAACTTACATCATGCGGAACATGTCGGTGCGACGATCGCGAGTCGCCCGAAACCGACGCGGTTTCGGAGTCGCCTCCGTAGGGTCTGTACGAGGGCCGCAGCCACGACGACGTGCCAGCCGTCGTGTTCGCAGTGCCCATTGTAGCGACGGTAGCACTGGTGCTGCCGGCCGATGTTGCCGCCGACTTCACTGACTGCGCCTGTTTGACAAAGGACCAAGCGGTTGTTTATAGGGTATGCAATATAATTAATATCAAAATTCATAAGACTGATGTGAAGACATATACTAATTTCGGCATCGACGGTAGGATAGCCGTAGCTTAATTGGTGAAAGCGCTCAGGCCGCGATTGCTCGAGAGTCGCAGGTTCAAATCCTGTCGGTTCCGAAAATTTTTATATGCTTTTTAAATTTATAAAATTGATAATTCCTCCAAGTGTAAGTAAAAACACTAATAAAAATTGTAAAAATATAAAAAAAAAAAAAAAGCGTCATCTCTTGTTTCAAACGGGTCTCATTGTAATATGGACATTTGAAAAAATAGATCGAAACTGCAACGTTTCCTACTAGATGACGCTACAGTCGCTATAAGACTGATGTGAAAGGCATATACTAATTTCGGCATCGACGGTAAGAGAGCCGTATCTTAATTGGTGAAGGCGCTCAGCCCGCGATTGCCCGAGAGTCGCAGGTTCAAATCCTGTCGGTTCCGAAAATTTTTATATGCTTTTTAAATTTATAAAATCAAAACTCTTTTTCAACATGATTTTACTAATATATAGAAGTGTAAAAACAAGTTAGAAGGGATATGTACAATGAGCAATTAGTATAGCTTTAGAGGTAGGTAGGTATAATATATAATTTAGAATACATTTCTGGATAAGCCGGAACTTTATCACACAGTTCATAATTGCCACGTTAATTATGAACTGTGTGATAAGTTCCGGCTATTATTGGCATTAGAATATTGGCATAATTAATGCCATAATTTAATATATGCAATTAATATTAATGGTATTTATAAAATACTTTTATATATATGGTATATATAACAGTAATTTTCTGTGTAAACACCATATTTTTAAAATTAGGGGAATACGCCGTAACGTAAGATGAGGCTCTGTTTAAAGTATATTATATTAAACTAGCTGTTGCCCGAGATTTCGTCCGCGTTTGATTTTGTTTTTTGATATGGCATTGAAATTAGTTGTAGTTCTAAAAAAATTTAAAGTATTCAGTATCGCTAAGCCTTAAATGAGAGGTTTTCTGCTGTCTGCTGTGGAATTCTGTCCTCTATCTCCAACCACATTCATCAGATCTACACAAAGGTTAGGCAAAATATAACACATTTTATAACTTCTACAGTACAAAAATAATTATTTAAATCGGTCAAACACTTTCTTTCCCTCTCTCAAAGGAACCGAGCTTAATGTCGGGATAAAAAGTATCCGATATTACTTTTAACACTTCCAAGAATATGTGTACAAAGTTTCATGAGGATCGGTTAAGTAGTTTTTGCGTGAAAGCGTAACAAACAAACTTACATTGACATTTATAATATTAAGTACGGATGTATAATTTTATGATCGGCACGTTCATAGCAACCTAGTACGCTATGAACGTGCCGATTGGACCGTCCCGCAAGCCGACTTTATTTTATACAAGTATTTATCGAAGATTTTGTGTGGTTGGTGGTTGGTTGTTGGTTGTTTTTTGTAACACTTTAAACTTAGTAGAAAGTAAACTGAACACAGACCTGCATTCAACTCCTTCTTATTATCTGAACAAAACAAAGCCATTGTTTACCCGTGATGGAGACTGAGAGCTCCCATAGGGTTCACCAGGTTCAGAAATGTATACAGGTGACACTGCGGCGGAGGAAACTGGGGATTGCTCCTTTACCCTACTATGGCATGGCTCAGGTGATACTGCTTCTTCTTCCTCTATATTTTCTTCCTTTGTAGGCGTGTCCACGTCAACATAGCTGTAAAAATTATCAAACTGTTTTACAATCCTATCGCATATTATGAGATATAATGCGACAAGCAAATAATAATAAACAGGTCGTTAGTCTAGTTTAGTCTAGTCTACCAAATGTAATATCGGCGGGAACTACACACTAACATTCGTTTAACTTTCCTAACAATGGTCAAAGGGCACTGTTATAAAATGTTGTTAACTTTATACCAAACGATTAGATTTGATTCATTGGGCAAGATGATGGGATGTATTATATTACTTTAAATAGCACAATGACAATTAGTCAGTATAGTATAAATGTATTCAAAAAGGCTATTTCTAAGAATAGGAACATGTCATTTTTTGCATAAGATTTAGATAAATAAAAAATTATAGATCTAATCTGCGGAAACACTAAGCCTATCTTGCATTTTTCAGTTACGTGCGATAATTACTTTTCAAAGTGTTTAGAAATGGAAAATTTGTCGTCTACGAAGCAACATCAATGCGAGCTAGTAACAACTAGCTTACCTCACAACACGATGTGTGCATACAACAAACTCTGGTTTGGAATGCCATTGATGGTAGGTTATATAGAATCGTGACTGAAGCCATATCCATTGCTGTCCCTTGGTTAGAAATCTGTAGTAGCACGAGGTTAGCTCTCCCTTTTGCATCACTAAAAACGCATAATTATTTGTTACACAAATAAACCGTACATTTATGAGAATTTTAACTTCCTAATAGAAAAGTTATGACTTTTTACACTCGCGAATGGATATAAAAATGACTTCAGAAATCAGATCGGATCGAGAAATAGAGGATCAACTAAAACAAGGATAATGATAAAACTTGGTGTCCACATTGTTATTGATTTTAAGGGTAATGCCCGTTTTCAGTAACGACGAACAAGGCAAGGCCGACATAAGTAACGCCTTATTTAAGGAGATTCGTAGGCAAACATCAACCGCTCACCAATAGTTATCACCTAAGAGTTTTTATTTCTTCAGACTTCGCCTTAATCGTTAGACAATAAGGGCATAAGTATGAGATCCAAAATTGCTTGAGTAAGATACAAAATGTCAGTTGAACTGAAAGTTGGCCTTGAAATACCCATAGACAATAAAATATTTTTTAAGACACACTCACATGCTTCATGGCAGGTGACAACTTTCTCCAGATCGTCAAAATGATAGTAATCATAACCAGATGTGCCCAGCACTTCAAACGGTAGATAGCCAATAATCGGAGGAGCGCGGTGGTCTAGGAAAAGGAACTTCCATTCCAAACTGTGCCTTGAAGTGAACTCTTTGCGATTGGGGTCCGCAAGCGAAACATCCCGGACGAGTTGAGGCGTACATAGCCTAGCAATGCAGAAGTATACGAGCCTGTAATGAAAATCAATCCATTATTTGTAACTTATCTCATATAGTAAACAATCTTTTCATTGAGTTTTTTGTAAAGAATATTTTAAAAATACAAACAAATAAGTGCGCTTAAATAAATAAAAACAATGACCATAAAGACGCGATATTGTGTTCTTATTGTTTTCTCAACAAACTCAAAAAAAAAAACGATTCACTTAAATATATAAAATAATATTTTTTAATAATAAATATACTACGCGACAAAAATAGCCGGACAAAAGTGAGAATCATTTACCTGGATTCATTTTCATCTTCAAAAGTTATATCGCAGTTGGCACTCTGTTCAATATCAGTACCTGTTGAAAATCAAAAAAAAACATGAGAAACGTTTTATTTGTAGTTTTTAAAACTATAAATCTAATCTTAATAAAACAATTTTTGAAATACACTACTACAGTGGCGTGCATAAAGGGTATGCACAGGGTATGCAGATGATATAAAATGAAGAAAATATCCAATAGGTACGAGTTAAAAAAAAACTTAAGGATGGGCATTGTAAGAGTTATAAAAAGCCTACCCTTAAGTATTTATAACTCGCACTGGAGATTTTCTTCATTTTATACCATCTGCATACCCTCTATGCACGCCACTGCTAAAATATGATCTATACGATATACTATAACCCTATTCTTTCAGTTGATTAAAGACATAGTCCAAAGATGTGTAACGTCCAGTAGGATGGCTAAAAAATTCTGAACTACACTTAGAACTGAGTTTTAAACAATATAATTTACAATAAATAAATAAATACCAGTAGTTACCCTGGTTTTTTATATATTTTTTTAGATATCACTTATAAACCAAGCAACTAGTCCACCTGATAATAAATGGAAACCGTAGTCTATTAACAGAGCAACACTTCGAAGAGTATCCAAGGAACACATGTGAGAAGTTCCGCTATGTGGCTACCAACCTGAGGCGTAGGCAGTGGCGTGTATAGAGGGTATGCATAGGGTATGTCAAAGTCAAAGTCAAAGTCAAAAATATCGTTATTCAAGTAGGCCCATAGATGGCACTTTTGATGCGTACATATCATGACTATTCCACGGTAGTGAGATGATGGCGATAACCATATTCGTAAGTTAAAACTACTACTAAAGCTACGAGCGTTCCAAACGCATCCTGGTTTAAGAAGAAGCCCGCAACAAACTTAGCCGGGTGTTTTTTTTATCACCATCTCACATTGACATTTAAAATTATTAGAAGAGCAACCTGGTCATTCACAGCCAAGCTTTTTTATCGATTACGTAGTCCTTTATACTATAACTAGCTGACCCGTGCAACTTCGTCTGCACCAAATCGGTTATTACCGGAAAACACAAATAAAATGACATTTTCTATAAATGAATCCTAGCTAGATCGATTTATCGCCCTCGAAACCCCCCGTATACAAAATTTCATGAAGATCGTTGAAGCCTTGACGAGCATATCTTTATACAAGAATTGCTTGAACTTGGACTTTTCTATAAGCTTACGTTTAATACAAACTGAATTTTTTAAGACGCATATCCAAGATTTCAATGGTTAATTTATTGTAGTGTAGGCCTTTGATAACTTTTACAATGCTATTTTCTTCGTTTTTTTTTTTATACTCTACGACAATACACACATCGCCATCTAGCCCCAAAGTAAGCGTTGCTTGTGTTATGGGTACTGTGATAGCTGATGAATATTTTCTCATGAATATAATACACATAAATACTTATAATATGCAGATAAACACCCAGACACTGAAAAATATTCATGTTCATCACACAAACATTTTGCAGTTGTAGGAATCGAACCCACGACCTTGGACTCAGAACGAAGGGTCGCTGCCCACTGCGCCACTTCGGTATTCTATTACACGCTTTTTATTAGCTTCACCAGAATTTGTAACTGACTCCTTGAGACTTGATTTTGTGATTATGACCCTCTTCAAACGGTCCCATTTCGTTTGTAGATATATCGACGATAGATTACACTAATTTGATAAAATATTCAATATTTCAATTTGCAAAATAAAACTTTTGGTGATTTAAATAATTTCATCTAAAATCGATAAGGCAGGAATGATGTTAAATTTAATTTCCAACCCTAATCTTTAGGCGATTTCTCTAATATTAACAAATTTGAGTGTGAATAGGTTACCGTTGTGGTTATATGTTTTACTCTAATAGAAATATGTACTACATAATTTAAGAAAAACTAAAAAAACACGCTTTTACAAATAAGCTAAACTTGAAGTTACAAATTAATTTAGTTTTATAAACCAAGCGTGTCTTTGTTTTTTTGAACTATTTTTTATGGAGATCACAAATTGGCTATATTTTATAAAACTTATGGAATTGGGGGGATAGAACAACGAATTGTTTATCGTTCAATAGTATATAACTGAAGTTTTTAGTTAAACTAGTCGGTAAATTATACTAAACTATCTGTTTGCCCGCTTTTATCACGTTTTTATACAAATCCCGTGAAAACCGTTTGTTTTTCTGGGATAAAAAGTAGCCACGATATCACTATCCGTCCTTTCAACTAACTCTGTGACAAAAAATCAAGCTCATAGGTTGCTAAGTTAGGACCTGAAGGGAGGACCCAAAAAGAAACTTCGCATTTATAATATTAGTAAGGATGAATTAGAGCGTCTAGCTAGTCTAAGCAGTTAAAATAATGACGGTGCATAGTCAGTTCATATGTGAAAATTTAATTTATGTCAATCGTAACAAAATTTAAAAAGAAAATGGACAGTAACAATATTAATATTAGGAGCAAAAATAAACTTGTTGTGCAGTTTACTAGGCTACACAAAATTGCTAATTCATTCAAAGGCAATTGTATATTATTTTATAACAAATTACCAAATGAAATCTTTAAGATGTCTCTCAATAAGTTCAAAGTTTGTATAAAACGTAAGCTTACAGAAAAATCCTATTATAATATTAAGGATTACTTGAACGATAAAGAAGCTTGTGTACGAATTGCTCTAGCTTCATAGCTTAATATAAGTAAACTGTGAGATGGTGATAACAGAAAAAAAAGTTACCCGCCTATGTTTGTTGTGGGATCTTCTTGGACCAGGGCGCGTTTGGAACCCTCGTAGCTTTAGGTTTAAGTTGGCGTACGAAGTTATCACAATTCCCTTACAATTATGTAAACATACTCGTATATGTATGAACGCTTCATAAGTGCCTATGTTAGGCTTACATGAATAAAGAAATTTTGAATTATTGAATTTTTAAGAGCGTCGTCAATATCATATTGATAGTGCATTCGAGGATACTTACTGAAATGGCCACTAAACTGAATAAGTTCGTATGAGTCCTCTTCACGGAAATCAAGCCTGCCCCTACGCAGGTGACAGTGGAACCTTATCTCGTTATCTACAATCAAAAATCACAATAATCTACAAAAGTGTACGTGTTCATCCAACTTAAATAAATAAGCATAGAAGATCTTTTAGAATTAATTATATTTAGACCGCAGACTTAGGTAAGGCTAGGTAAAATTCAGCCTTTAAATTTGATCTTTGGTTTGATCTTGGTCATCATCACTAACATCCTATGAATCAGGGTATTTTAGACAATATGGTGTGCCTCTCCCCTGAATGAACTTAAGTATTAGCCTGATAATGCAATTAAATTTGAAAAAATCGCCATTTTGCGTCAAATACTAAGAAGATTATAATCTTGATTCCGCATTATTCATTACTCATTTGAGACAAATTCCAAAGCTTGTATAAAAAAAACCACAGCCTCTAAGTTATAAAATATAGAGTTTACAATTTTCTCTAGATTCTGCCTCAACCTATATTCAATGAAATCAAAATACCAAAATAACGCCAGCATTTTGGGTACCATGCCCATAAGTGAACAGTTAGACGGCTTATATTTATTGTAAATATTAATTTTAGTTTGTAATTATTATTTCCCTAGAAAAATATATTTTTTCGTTGGTTAATCACATAAAATGGAAGTACTTGTATAAACAGAGACAATAAATAAAAAAAAAAATGAAATCAAAAACAAAAACTACTTCTATGCACACAAAAATTAAAAAATAACATATAACATTGTGGGTAAAAGGAAAATTAAACCAAAAGGAAAATTAAAAACAGCAGCATCACAACAGCACATAATAAAACATAACAACTATCAAGTTTGCAATGCATTCCAACTTATCACTAAAAACATTGTAAAAAGTATTGAGTCAATGATAAATTATTAAATATTTTGCTAACAGGTGGCCTTAGGTACAAAGCCCGTAATTTATACTTAACGGTAGTTACATAAGATATTTATTTTAAGTTTATATCTTAGAGGCTGTCAGAAAAGTACGAAATACATAAGAGTGCGTGGGAGGCTTCCTCCTTGTCTATGTACCACCCTACCGACAAAAACATGCTTTTAAGGGATTTAGCGTTTCGGTACGACGTCGCATAAGAACGGTTTAATCTAACCACCATACCTCTAACAGATTAGCCAACCATCTTAGACTGTATCATCACTTACCAACAGGCGAGATAGCAGTCAAGGGCTAACTTTCATAGAAAATAAGGCTGGTTACAAGTTATTAACATCTTATTTCATCACATTTTCATTCAGATTACTTCATCATGATCAGCCTATCAATGTCCTACTAAGACTCTGGTCCTACTTTGATGCAGTAATGTAGAAAGTCTCAATAAGTCATGTCTCATAAGAGAGAAGGTTTTAGAGTTCACATGATATATGTATACATTTTTAAAACGAAACTGTAACTGTTAATGCTCCTTTTACTAGCACATTGAATACGGACCCAAGTCAAAATTCGAATAGCAATATCCCCCTATGTAGTATTTACTTACTCATTTATAAGTAATATAAGTAACATTTCGCCGAGCCTTGGTTTTATTCCCATACATTTTGACCATTATCCTTTCAAATTGTAAAGGGGAAATTTATAAAAATTATCAATTGTTTGACTAATTTGACGCCAGCTGCGGAAAAAGCTTATAATCCTCAATCGGCTAGCATAGCTAAGGAGATTCGCGACGACAACTCCTTCTAACAAAACAACCGCATTGAAATCAGTCCATGCATTTGGGCGCACAGTCAAGCTAGTAACCCCGTCACAGTGCAATTATAGTCGCAAAAACTGTTATATGAAAAAAATAATCAGCAAAGCAAGCTTTAATTTCGTTCAATTTCAAAACTTTAACAAGAGGCAAGGCAGGCAACTAACATTAAGAAATACTAACAAAAGAAATAACACAACAATAAAAAACCGATAAGTTTACAAGTCTTTCGCAATTAGGAAAAAGTTGGTCATTGTTCGAAAGGACCAATGTGAAGCCAAAAATTAAAAAGTCACGTTACTCAGAATGCCCGTTTGCGAAAAGGGTTTTGTACAAAATTTGTGTGAGTTTGCAGGCTTTCTTCATTACGCCGTATTGTTCTTTAAAAGAAAGCTCGATCAATAATTCATAGCGGAGAAGAGGAAACATTTATAATGTTCTCAAATACTGAAGTAATAAACGAAATTTTTAAAAAAAATTCAACGCAATAACAAATCTTATAGTAAGACTGATTGAAATATATTATAATCGGTAGAATATATTACTTTACGTTAATGAATTTTATAACTTTGTAATATGTGATTTTTAATTTGTTAGGAGTCACCGAGTCAGGTGTGATAAAATATTCGTAAATTTAAAAAAATATATTTCCACCTTCAGTACATAGGCTACGTATGGAGCAATATTAAACCAATTAAAATCATCATCATCATCAAATCAACCGTCTACTGCTGAACATAGATCTTTTGTAGGGCGTTCCAAACTCCACAATTCACACGTTTGATGTCGTTTGAACAACGCTGCGCTTACAGGACCGGGGTTGCCACTCTTACACCTTGGAACCCCAACGTCCATCAGTTCTCCGAGCTATGTGCCCCGCCCATTGCCACTTCAACTTCGCAACTTGTTGAGCTATGTCGGTAACTCTAGTTCTTCTACAGATATCCTCATTTCTGATTTGATCAAGTTGAGATACTCCTAAAATAGCTCTTTCCAACGCCCGCTGAGTGACCCTGAGCCTTATGAGTATTATGAGCCTTAGTTATCGAACGCGTCTCAGATCCGTAAGTGATCACTCGCAACACGGACTGTTCGAAGACTTTGGTCTTCAGGCATTGAGGGACTTTGGACGAAAAGATATCACGAAGTTTCCCGAACGCTGCCCATCCAAGTTGGATTCGGCGGTTCACCTCTTTCTCGAAATTGAACCTAACTCGATTGGATGTCCTAGGTAAACGTACTCCTCTACAATTTCGAGTGCAGAGTTTTCAACTATCACTGGGTGGAGCGGACCATGAGCGTTAGACAAAATTTTTGTCTTGCTCATGTTCATACGTAGGTCCACCTATTGAGAAACTCTGCTAAGGTCATTGAGCATCCTATTAAGGTCGCACTCCTCGCTGAAATTGGATCGGCCTCGTAGTCTGGGCCTGTATACGAACTGTATTTATGGCGTTTTCGTACAAACACTTCAACATCTGGATGTACCGGTAGTCAATGCGGCATCTCTGCTGAGAGTTTAACACAGCCCAGGTTTCCACCGAAACAAAGGCTTTCTCATAGTCTACAAACGCTAAGCAAAGTGGCCGGTCTAAAGCTCTTTCGGAAACCGGCTTGTTCGGGAGGCTTTCCAATTGGAAAGGGTCAATTTAAAATGTTGTAATAAAATTCACAGATTTACCAAAAGCCCTAAAAAACTTATAAATACAACGAAAGCAATGGAACACAGCCAAAGGAAACACGTAAAATTATTTACATACCTGTATTAGCCCCTGGTGGTGCATGGACTGACATATCTGGGTTTTGAAGTAATCCATGGAGATTAGGCCGATCTTCCTCATATACAAAATCATATATGCTTTTATCCACAACATCATTCTGAAATTAAGAGATAGAGAAAATTTAGTAAAAACAGCTTCATTTACCTGAAGCATTTATTGAACTTTTTCTTAAATTTCATATAATTATTTTTATTGATAACAATGTAAGGTATACTTATGGTTGTGGTTATGAAACTAAAATAAATAGGCACCTTGCAAAAGGGGTGATCCAGTTTAACAAAAACTCATAGTTATTGTTTTTATGTTTGTTTCATGTACATGTAAATTTTATTCATGAAATAGGTTGTATTATGCATTTTATACTGGTAGTTCCTATGATTTGACATACATACTAACTCTATAGCTTCTAAATATCAGTCAATATAGTTACCGGATTGTGGCCTAATATTGAAGCAACAGTTTCAGAGACATAATAGATGCGACCAATTGCTGAAAACACAATAACAAATCCCTCTAGTGCCTCAAGAACTAGATATATAAACTCTTCATTTGATAAGAAAGCCGGCTTCCAATCTTCTTGCACATCATATGCTCTTGCTTGTGCGATTATTTCTAAAAATAAAATATTTATAAATATTAACAATTGTTGTGAAAACAATTTCGTAAAAACAATAGTGTATCAGAAATATTTAAAAACTTGTCTGGTATAAATTCATAAAAAAAATTATTTAGCATGTGTATTACACACACCAGTTGAGTGTTTGATGGAATCTGTCCCCTTTGTCAGAGTACATTCCTTCATAATTCACAGGAAAAATGCACTAAAGGTTTAGTTTGTAAGTAAGACTTTTTGTTTATATTATATGTAACTAGAAGTTAGAAAGGTAAAAATCTAACTGCAAGTCTTCAGTATCATTTAGAGTGTTCAATGTACAATTAGGTTTCATTTTAGTACATGTATTTATGTTACTGCTCAACTTATTACACTATGCCACTTTTCAAACTATAACTATATTTTATCTTTAATAAGACTATGTTCCACTATCTACCTACATACATATAATAAATTTCAAGTAGATATTCTTCAGAAAAATATAAATCAGGCCAGTTGCCCAGCAAGCCAAAAATTACATCCCACGATTATATCTCCTGACAAGGGGAGATAATCTTTATTAAATATTATAATATTTAGAAGTTTAACTATATTATAATAAACTGTGATTATATTAAACGGCGGCGAGTCGTGGCATGGTTTTACAGCTTAAGGATATACCTGTGACTTACAGCAGCAATAAATTGCTTAATTTAATTGCCCACGCATAACACAGCCACACAATATAATCACACCCTTAGTGATGTATAAAATATTGATACCTTCGTGATTCTTCAAGAAGGCTATAGTAGATTTGAGAATAGAAGATTTGTCCATTTTTCTATTATGCGTTGTTATCATTGAGCCCAACTCATGCACAAGCGAGTTAAATTGGTCTCGTCGTTTTTTCTCACTAAGATTACGTGTCTTCCTAAAAAAACAAATATATATTCTATAATGTAATAAAATAAAAGTGTCACATTATAAGGGAGTTTTTTTAGGGAGTAATATTTGACGGACCAAGACAGTGACAGAAAGCCCACCTGATTGGAAGTGGTAAATCATCGCTTATTAACAGAGCTAAACTTTGCAGAACATGCATTAAAACAGCCTACAAAGTACTGGCCTGTGTCCATCAACCTGAGGTACAGGTGTTAACCCTTATCATCACTGGTGGGGGAATATGGTTCCAGTGGCGTGCACAGAGGACATGCACAAGGTATGCAGATGATATAAAATGGAGAAAATCTGGAGATTTCATAACTATTTCAAAAGACTTAAAGATAGGCATATCTTTAAGTTTTTTATATCTCATACAGGATTTTTTTTCAATTTATATTATCATCCCGCTTAGAACATACCCTGTGCATACCATACGTGCAAACAGGCACACCACTGTATGGTTCCCTACTACACACATTTGCCTTATTCCTTGTGCCACCAGAGAGCTCATGAATAGTAACCGTACCTTGGGCTACAGGAGTATATAAACATGCTGTTAGGGAGGGCCTAGCACCCCCAGAAGTGTATACCTAAGAACGTAAGTAGTATATTTTTATATTATATATTGATTTTTCTAATTCTTGAATATTTGTGATTGAAAAACCCAGAGGAAAGTGAAAAAAGCTGAATGTCACCCATGTGATTTTTTTCTAGTAAGAAAATAATGAAAGACAAATAATGAGCTTATTTATTTTATTGTTTTAAAGCAGATAAATTTAAAGCAACTCAAATTATGATGGTGCATGATCAATATATATTTGAATATTTAATTTATGTACATAAAAATATAACAAATTTTAAAAAGAAAGTTGACTGTAACAATATTAATATCAGAAGTAAAAATAACCTTGACGTGCAGTTTACTAGGCTAGTAATTCATTTAAGGGTAATTGTAATATACATCTTTTTACAACAAATTACCAGATGCTAAGTAATAAGTTCAAAGTTGATATCAAACTTTTATTTTATTTATTTTTTATAAAACTATAGAGAAAAAAAAGACTTTGGTTTAAGTAACTTAATTAGTGTCTTGGTGTTACAAAGTTTTATGATTTTTTTTTAAATAAGTAATTATAGATTTAGTTACTCTGTAGTGTATAAGCAAAAATTCATTATTCAGTTAATAAAGGCTATTTTAATTTAATTTAATTTATTTTTTATAAAACTATTGTTTATTTTTTGTATTGTAATTTTATTATTTTTTTATAAAATAAAAGGGCCTTGAGTTTGTTTTAAGTTACTTTATTAGTGTCTTGTGTTGTTGTGAACTAGACACTGAAAATGTAAAGGTTTTTTTTTTTTATTTACTAGAACTGTTATGTATCCAATTTTGATCTCATTTTTTTTCAATCCAACTACTTAAAGACGATTTATATATACAGAGGAGCTCCCTCACAATAGTTATTAGTGTTAGTGTTAGTAATGAGTGCTAAGGATTAAAATGCACATAATTAACATTGAAAGTTGAGTGTCTGCTGTTTTTTGAACTCAGACTCCAAAAGTTATTCAAATACTGATTCCAAGACCCTCTTATACTTTAATTAAATAAATAAATAAATTGCCATCTTGCCAAAAGTAAGCGTAGCTTGTGTTATGGGTACTAATGACTGATGAATATTTTTATGAAAACTATATATAATTACCTATAATATATAGGTAAATACCCAGACACTGAAAAATATTCCTGTTCAAAATGGGTGTGCATTTTACAGCTGTGGGAATCAAACCCACAGCCTTTGACTCAGAAAGCAGGGTGGTTAACTACTGTGGCAATCAGACGAAAAATATTATCTAAAATAATTTTTTAATATTAATATTGAATTTATTTAATATTGAATCTTCAACATTGTTTGACATAATTAAATATGCAACGAGCAAAAAATCTGATGATGGCCTAAATTTTTCATTAATGATTATTGACTTTGACTTCACTTTCTTGTGGGCGAGTTTGAATCCCAGCATGCACTTTTAAAGAACCCATCTCACTTTGGGTGAAGACCGGTGCCCTGTAGTGGGTTGGTAATGGGTTGATATGATGTTGATGATAATTTAATGTTGTTATTCAATAAGTACAGCAGCTACGCAGCTACATAGGACTTGGAAAGACAAGAATATCTCAATCAAGACAATGCTGCATCTGGTCCGCGCACATATTTATCCTATATTTATGTATGCTGCTGAGACATGGACCATTAAAGCAGCTGATAGACAACGTAAAGATGCTTTTGAGATTGGGTGCTGGAGGAGACTGCTGCAGTTCACTATTGAGACAGCTTAAAATTACAAGAAGGCTATCAACCACCTGTCATCAGAGGATTCTCGAGTACTTTGGTCACATTGCCTGAAGACAATCTTGAAAAGATATAAACAAAGTGGAAAGAAAGAGACCTCACGGACGTAGCCCGATTCGTTGGTTGGATCAAATCGGAACTGCTCTCGACATCAAAGGGCATATTGCTTTACACGTTGCTAAAAGCAGAGTCAAATGGCACAAAATCACCGTTGTAGATGGAAGGGGTCACGACCCTCAGCAATGAGGAACACGACGTAGAGAGATTTAATAAGTATGGAGTAGCAGCCTTTCCATGGCATGGCAGAAAGGTGTGTTGATATAAATGCTTCGCATTTTAATTACTTTAATCAAATTTTTACAAGTCTCGTTTTCTCGAAATCGACGTAAAGGTTGGGTTGGATCCTTTATGTGTAAATTGTCCATAAAAATAATTTACCTACCTTTTACAGTCGTCCTTTTCGTCTACATCGTCTCCCATGTTACGGCCACCCACGATTTTCTTGATTCTGGAAGAAGTAATCGATAACTACACCTTCACACCATATGAAGTACGGACGTTAACGGAATACTATGAAACCAAGCAACTCGCCATTTTTTCTAATTTGCTGTATCAATCTTGGTATGATAAATCACTAATATTTAATAAGAAAATTTTAGTGCGTTAAAAACTTACTCCAAAAAATTGCAAACAAATAAATTTTTTAGGTACAATTCTTATTAGATTCCTTGTGAAGATAGCCGACAACAGAACCGCCGCCCCCAGAATTTAATAATGAAGTGATTGGACACAGAGTAAAGATCAGATCCCATAAATTGGTCAAATCCATAGAGTATAATTCCATTATCCGTATCTATGGTCGATATCTTCTTTTTGGTTATGGAGGGTAGAGGTAAGGAGAGTCATCTTATATGGGAGAAAAATTGAAAAAGTGTCCAGTGTATGCGCTAAATAACAGTTCAAAAATCCTCCACAATGGCGCTGGTGGATGCACAGGGTATGTTATGAATGTAGCAATCGTAGATGAATTGAAGTATGCCGAGTTAAAAAATTTAATGTCATTATCGACTAAAGTAGTTAATTATTGAGAATTTCAATAACTTACGTTGTACAAAATATTGTGGTAAATATAACCTTACTTCCTTGTATCTCCATACTTCCTTGTTTATTTTCCAAGCCTACTCTAACAATATTTATATTTGGCGCTTCTTTTAAGAGTTACCCTGATGCAAATGTGGCGCCATCCTAATTTAATACATTTTGACGACACTTTTTCATATACACAGATGACTCTCCTAACCTCTACCCTCCATATTTTTGGTTTATTGGTTCTGCGCGCTGAGCGATTGAACCATAGTCAATTGCTTATTCTGTGGTCAAGTGTTGTTCTTATTTATACATTTTTTTTCTTCTTTTTGGTTTATTGGTTCTGCGCGCTGAGCGATTGAACCATAGTCAATTGCTTATTCTGTGGTCAAGTTTTTATAATTTAATAATATGGAATACTTAAACTAGCTACTTATTTACAACTTAATATCATACAATAGGATAAATGAGGATAAAAGTTTATATATACAAGGTTCATTAATGGACAAGAGGATGTCAACGGAAGTAGGAAGTGGGATGTTTAACTTAATAAGACCCTGGTAAAATGAATCCCGGTTATATTTTGAGCATGATAAGAATATGTGGTTCAGGTCACCCACCTCACCACATTCGCACAAATCACTATCCACAATTCCAAATTTCGCCAGTTGCACAGGAGAACAAACGTGGCCCAAACGCATACGCGTCAAGATACATGTCACTCTCCTGCTCAACTTTAAACCCGAGAACCATGGCTTTGACGGAATAGAGTTTTGAATCCTAGCGAAAGATTTACCCTTTGACTGGCTAGAAATCGACCAAGCCATTTTCCAAGATTCCTGAAGGGAATGTTTTGGCAGTGCACATAAATCATAGGCATAGTTACAATAGTCGGCAATATCTCCGCATGATATAGTCTCATTGGCAAGCTGGTCAGCACGTTCATTTCCAGAAATTCCAGTGTGACCTGGTACCCAGGAAAACACCACTGTATAGCCTTTTTCATTACAAGTAAGCAGGAGGTTTCTAATTTTTAAAATAACATGGCTTATCTGGGCAGACTTAAATGGAAATCTAGATAAAGCTTGCAGAGCACTCATAGAGTCGGTAAATATGATAGATTCCTTAAGTTTGGCAAGAAGAATATATTCAACAGATTTTAACAAACCAAAGCATTCTCCAGTAAATACTGATGATTCCGGTGGAAGTTTTATTTTCTGGACAATATTATATTGAACATGAAAAACTCCAACTCCAACCGGGCCATCCGGTGAATGCTTAGAAGCATCACTATACATATAATGAAAATCAGAAAATTTATTTTCTTTTAATATGTTTACATATTGAGGAGCTTCCAACTGGTTTCTTGGAATACCTGGATTAATTCTAACATCCGGAGAGATTATTAATGCATTATATTTAGAATAAAAAGTAGGATAGCAATATGTACTATAGATCGGCGCTTGTATGGAGCAAAACATTCGATAGCTTTTGATAAGACACGGGGCAGATTTATGGGACCAGTACGAACAAGTATCTATAAATTCTAAGAGGAGTTGAAGTTTATCACGTAAAGGATGCTGTGAAAATTGCATAGCTTTAAATAGATACCTATCAGCTAGAAATTGTCGTCTTAAACATAGAAGGGGTTCAACGCACTCTATTTGCATAGCATTGATAGGAGTAGATTTCATAGCACCAAGGATGATCCTTAGCGCTTTTGCCTGCACGCTATCTAATTTCCTAAGAGCAATGGCACTACAGGGCTCTAGAATAAAAGTGGCGTAATCTAATAAGCTACGAATAAGGGCATTATAAATAAGACGCAAGGAAAAAGAATGAGCACCCCACCAGACACCGGTTAGACACCTGATCATATTTAAGTTTTATTCACACTTAGCTACAATATAGTTACAGTGAGGAACTCCAGTAAGTCTGGAGTCTAAAATAACGCCCAAGAATTTCGCTTCAGACTTTACAGGGATAGGATTATTCCTATAAAGGACGTTGAAATCGGGATAGATTCTCCGTCTAGAAAATAGAACAACAGTGCTTTTATTAACAGACAATTCCAGTCCGTGGACATCTAACCAGTAATTTAGCTTTTTAAGAGTTGTAGTTAAACAGTTACTAGAATTTTCAATACACTTATCCAACTTGTATAAGAGTAGATCATCAGCATATTGCAAAATATTTACATCAGAGTTTAATGATTTTTCTAAATCATATGTATAAATATTATACAGTAATGGACTGAGGACGGACCCCTGGGGTAAACCTCTCCATGCTAGCCTTGAAAGTTGAGTACCGTTATGTAGGTCTAATTTAATACACCTCTCAGAAAGCATATTGATAATAAATGTAATTAATAATTGTGGTACATGGAGGTCATGAAGTTTTCTATGCATAACTGAGATCAGCACATTATCATACGCTGAGCTGATATCAAGAAAGGCCGCAAGAACCGACTCATTACTCGAGAAAGCTAGCCGAATATCCGAAACCAAAATACTAATATTGTCTGTGGTACTACGGCCTTTTCTGAATCCCAGCTGATTAGCTGTCAAAATATTATTATTTTCAATGAAAAATTCTAACCTGTTTTTAACAAGATGCTCAGCTATTTTAGCAAGAACAGAGGATAGGGCTATTGGGCGAAAAGAAGAAACATCAGAGGCTGGTTTGTTTGGTTTTAATATGGGAATTATAGCTTGGGTTTTCCAAGAAGAAGGAATATTACCAGACAACACAATGGCATTAATAATACTCAAATAGTAGTTCAAGGAAGCGACACTGCTGTTTATTAAGAAAGAGTAAGTAATGCCGTCTTCGCCTGGGGATGAATCTTTTACATAAGATAAAACCCCTTCTAGTTCAGACAAAGAAAAGGGAGCATTGAGGTCTGTAAAACTACAAGCTTTAGAGGAAAAAGTACAACACTGGACATTATTAAAGTCAGGAACTGATGGAGGAGCCAACTTATCCATAAATTGGTCGGCTAGCTCAATAGGTAATGCACCAGATGGAGATTCATAGAAAGCTGATTTAAACCTTCTAATATTTCTCCAAACTACCAATGGACAAATATCAGGACTTATGGACTCGCAAAATCGTTTCCAACCCTCAAATTTCTTCTTTTTGAGGAGCTTACGAGTTGTAGAAACTGTTTGAGAATAATTTTCAAAATTATCCGTAGTCATCATGGAACAATATTTTTTCTCAGCCTCTTTCCGTTGCTTAATGGCAATTATGCATTCATGATCCCACCAAGGGGGAAATGGAATTTTACCTTGTCTATTACCTTGTTGTGGGAATAAAGTGTTAGCAGCATCAATAAGAATTTTACTAAATGCATCTGCACATATTGTTTCATTACCACCTTTAACCGTAGGAAGGCTAGATATTTTTGAATCAACATAATGTTTAAATGTAGTCCAGTCATCTGGCAGCTTATGTTTTAATTTAGAACTGTATTGTAGGTTAGAAGGAGGGCAAGAGATAGGTAAAGTAAGAACAAGTGGTAAGTGATCACTGCCATAAGAATGATCAAGTACACTCCAGGATATCAGAGAGGCCATACTTGGAGAGCAAAGAGATAGGTCAGGAGCACTAAGGTATTCACCAGGACCAGTATGTCGAGTTGGAGTGCCATTGTTCAAAATACATATATTTTGAGAGTCTAAAATATCTGCCATCAATTCACCATAATAATTAGAACTAGTACTACCCCATGACTGATTTTGACAATTGAAATCCCCAAGTACTAAAAATGGGCTAGGTAAAGTAGTAAGTAAATGACTAAACTCATTATATAAGGAATAAAAAGGGTGAGGAATATAAACAGAAATAATACAAATTTTATTTACAATCACAGCAATGGCATTAATGCCATCACTGAGGGGAGGGAGTGAAAAAATTTTATAGGAGAAAGCTTTGGCAATGAGTATGGCCACTCCACCATATCCATCAAGCCTATCATTTCTCACAGTAACAAAACCAGAGATCCTGAAAGAGAACTCTGGTTTTAACCATGTCTCAGAGAGACACATAGCCATAGGCTTATATTTATTTAGCAAGTAAAGAATATCAGTTTTTTTGCTTATGGCACTCCTACAGTTCCACTGAAGATTTTTGTGGTCCATAATTAAAGATTTGGTTTAGAGCTGTCAATAAAGAATTTGCGACGTTGGACGGTGAAGAGATAGTAATAGAAGTGTTATTTAAACTAGAATTAGAGAGTAATTTTATAAGTTCCAAAATTAATTCTGCAATGGATTGTTGTGGGATTGTATTTGATGATCTCTGTTTTAAGACATAACCATCAGGCATCTGAGAATTAGGATTATTGTAATCACTGTCAATTGATTGATGCATGGAATGGTCATATCCTCCAGTTTGTTTTGGAGGTACACGACGTTGAAACACAGTTTTTTTTATGAGAACTGTTTGGTGCTGATGGTACATATGAATTGAAGTTTGATGAAGGATGATTTTCATTTTCAGATTGTGGAGGAGAGGTAGCAGCTACATCAGCATAAGACTTTGATGTAGAAGGGGGATGGACTTTAGCCGCCTCTGCATATGATATGCAGCTCTGGGCCATTGAAATTTTGATTTTCTGCTGTCTAGAAAATTCTGGACACAACTTACTAGTCGACCAGGCGACCTGTGCAATAAAGACAACGAGCATTATCAGAGACAACGGCACAAGTGTCTGAGGGGTGTTCATCCCCACATTTAAAGCAACGGGGCTTGGATCTGCATTGAATTTTAGTGTGGCCAAATTTGCAACAATTGTAGCACTGGATGGTTGGGAAAATATATAATTCAACAGGGAGTGCTGTATAACACATGTAAACCCTTTTTGGTAAAATTTTACCATCAAACTTCAATACAACCATGTTTGTATTTGAAAATAAAGCTGTACCATCAGTAACATTTTTTCTTTTAATACGTCTTACCTTTATGATTTTACCACATCCTATAGGAACATTGATATTTTCCTGGATATCTTCTTCCGTCCAGTCTTGGGGCACACCTTTCACTATACCCACTCTTGTAACAGTAAAGCTAGGAATGAAAACTTTGTAAGAGAGGCCCACTATCAATGAGCTCTCTGTAAACAAGTTGGCATCCTCATAATTGGAAAAAGCCATGGACAATCTATTTCTGCCTATGCGTTTTAAACTGCCATTAACAATATTATTTATTTTATATTTTTTCAAGTCTTTGCCAAACTGTATTGGATGCAAAGTAATTGGATCATTTGGGGATGAGGTGATTCTTTGTATGTGGACAGTGAAAGGGCCGGAATCTGTGCTAACATACTTTCTAGGTAGTGGTTGTGAGAGACCCGAGGCAGTGGGTTGAGTCATGTTGGCACCAGTATTGACCGGTGGGGCATGGCTTTTAGGAGGTAACATATTTTTGTTCTCATCTTCAATATCATCTAAAACAATTGGAATAATTTTTCCGTCAAGAGTCTTCGCACTGACATGCTTGGGCATACAATTTTCCATCCTTACTCTTTCGTTTTTTACAGTTGCAATGACGACACCTTTTTCGCGGTTTCGTGCGTTTACGTTGTGAAGCAGAACAAAGCCATCCTTAGTGTCCATTGACGAATCATCAATGACTATGTTATATCCTACAGGAGGTTATATCCTCCGGGGTCGTCCGGGGGATCGAGCCCCATATAGAGAAAAAAAACTTACCAACTCTCAATAATTAATACATACACTAATAATAACACAAAATAAAAAAATTGGTTGCCTGTAAAGTCGGTATACGGGCGAAAGTTTTACGTGACAACGACTTTGAGTGGTAAAATAATTTTAATGTGAATATTCATTCGTATAGTAGGAAGAAGGATGAAATAATAGTAACAATTTAAAACATTTATTTATACAAAGAATTATATTTAAAACATTAATTTATACAAAGAATCTCGCACTGAATTTCATATTAACAAAATTTTATTTTTACCTTTACACATACATACGTATTTATATACAAATATACATACAATAACTTGCAATACATTTGCGTACAATGAAACAGCGTTTACTACAAAGGGACGCGTGCCTTTCACTTTTTATGTCTGTCTCTCTCGCTCTTAGGCGGGCTAACCATGCCCGAGTGGAAGGGACGCGTGCCTCTCACTCGCTCTCATTGTGAGCGCATAACGGGAGCGGAGCGTAACGCAGTTTCTTGAAGTGTCACCCGGCAAACTAATTTATAAGACGTTGTCACGTCAATAAAATAAATATCTAGAAACAATTTACTAAATACTCTTAAACACTGAATTCCTTATCTGATCCACTTTTTTCAATAATTTAAAATTAAAATCTAAAAACCACGTCCGCCAAATTCGAAGTTTCCCGCGCTTTTTCAAAAAATCTATGGTCAATATGGACTCGGCATATTTACTTAGGCATATAACTACCTAAGAAATGCAGGTGTCATTCTTGAAATGTCAGTTTGATAATTTATGGCAATCTAAGCAGGCTAAAATAAATTAATTTGGAGTATTTTTTGCACGAATTTGAATAAATTCGAAGAATCACATTATTATCGAAGAACATTTTACGTAAAATTTCAGTAAAATAAGGGGTATTTCATTAAAAGTTTATAGCTAACCTGTGCTAAGTCAAATGGCATTATAACATATTTTCTTACCTATTACATCCGTATAATAACAATGTCTGTTAATAAAAAAAAATCAGTTATAATATTTATTCCATTAATTAATATTATTCCAAAAAAACAAATGCCTGTTCTAGATGATTATAGACTATAGTGTCACTTGATATTAGTGAAATGTTTTTTAAATTCGGTTTAGATTTTAACCCCTACAGAAAAATAACAGAAATTATACACTGTTTTAGGACTGCCACACATCACTAGCAAAATTCAACGTCGTGTACAATACCTCTTATTTTATCTTTTAGAGAACTTGGGAAATTCCTGCATCACTACCTGGCAACCCGTTTCACGTCTGTCAATGTCATTAAAAATTCATATCATATCTGGGGTTACTGACTTACAATGTTCTGTGATTCAAATTTCAATTGAACGCAGCACGTGGCGGAAAGTAGTATTGCGTTCGCGTTCTTAGTTTATATTTAGTTTGTGTTTATATTACGTTGGCGCCTTTTTAATTAAACCGAAAAAAAATAATGTGGCAGGCGCCCTCACTAAATGCTGGGTCTTCATCTTATTCAAATGAGGTAAGCACTTTGTGAACTAATAATTCATAATACTATTTTAGCTGAAAAGCCGGTAACAGCAACATTTTAAATGGTGTAATAATATTTCTGATAGTTTTGTTATGTAACTTTATTGTGGCAGTAACTTCTTGTAATATGAAAATACTGATATCCTTACCTTGCTTTTGTTACGTAAGTAAGCAATTATATAAGGAGTCGTTAATAAGTTACATATCTCGCTCGCCTGAGCAAAATCTGTTTTGACCATGAATTAAATATAAAAACGTAAAAACCAATATAGTGCAAGAGAATATGTATTTAAGTTAAAATGATAATATTATTTCAATGGCATGTCAGCTCTAAACTTATCATTTACAAAAGCCATTACAGAAAATATGTAAATATTCATTTAAAAGTGAAACATACTGAACTAAAATACTAAAACATACCATTTGGCTTTTTAAAAATTAAAGTAAAATATTTTTAGAAAATCTGACAACAGTGGAAAAAGATAAAGTGAATGTTATTTGTATGAAATGAATTTATTAATTACTAACTTTCTTGTAACTACTTCTAAATATTTCAAACAGAAAATCAGAAATTGCAGGCAAATGTTAGTTTATCTTTATTAAAACAATAAGTAATATGTTGAACCTCATATATTTTTAAGCTTATCTTACAGCTTATAACAATTAAGAATCAATATGGATAAATATTAAATATTAGACAAAGACCAGGGATAAGTAACTCCATTCCACTATAAGGTTTTTAAACATGCTTAGATTATCTTTAACAACAACTGATCCTGACTTAAAAGCAAGGGTCAAGTAAATATGTATTATAAAATTTTTAATCTATTTAAAACTTAATTTAATTCGGTTTTTTTTCTAACTGACTTACATAAAGGCACAGAAATTAATAAATTTTTTGTCATATTTTGTATGTAGGTATTTTGAGTACAATTACATTGATAGTTATTAAACTAAGACTTAGACGGCACATAATAGAAATATAACATAAGTGGGCAGAAACCCTGCTTTGTGAGTCCCAAGGTTGTGGGTTGGATTCCCACAATTGGGAATTGTTTGTGTGAACATGAGTGTTTTTCAGTATCTGTGTGTTTATATACAATACTATAAGGATTTTATGCACCTTGTTCATAAAAATCTTCATCAATCATCTTAGCACAAGCTACGCTTACTTTGTGGCTAGATAGTGATGTGTGTATGGTCATAATATATTTATTTATTATTATTTATTATTTATAATGTACTATATGCTAGAATACAGAAAATTTACCTTAATATTAAAAATATCTATTTGGAGACAACAACTGGAGACTTTTGGGGAAAAAGGATAGATGAGGTTGGGAATGTAAAATGTTATGTGAAACTCAGTCTAAGCTCTCATTAAAACCACACTTACTGATAAGAGTGATCCCTCTGGAGTTTTGCCAGATGAACACGCAGGAGTGCATGCATGACCAAGACGCAATCAAATTACGGATGTTATTCCGTTGACATGATGATCAACTATTTTGATGATGAATATTTTGGTGGATGGGACTGAAGAACTTACCCTATTGTCATTTTTAACCCGCAGACAGCTTTGATAGGTATCAAATGTCAGACAAAAAACTGCATTCCGACGTAATGCAATGTAAATTTGAAAGGCCCCTATAGTTCACCGATAGATTGAATGAAGAAAATGGACGTGGTCCATAGCGCGCTCTCGTGTGAGACGTGACCTACGTCAATACGTTATGTCACTTATTAGGGCAGTAGGCACTTACTAAAAGACTGGCGGAATTGGTACCAATGGCTTATGCGCTGTAAGTATCTACTCAATCAAATATTAAGAGTATTTTTCCATTTTTGAACTAGGAATCATTCTCGTCTCAACATTGTACAAAGTGGTGCCAGCATATCTATGTTATTCGAAATTTCATGTCCGCAATTCATTTTTACATTATAATAACCGGAAGCCAGGAGAAAAGTCTTAAAGTCACGAGGGTGGCTTACGCCAATTTCTTATACCTAAAACACTATTAGGTCAGCCAAGGGCCAAGTTATGCTAACAAGATCAACGAGATATTCTTAAAACTACACATTTACGTATATGACACCACGCGACACAACATTACGCCACCCTATGCCATCCCACAATTTATAAATACCCGAAGCAACACATAATTGAGTCATACAAAAAAAAAACGATTAAATTTCACGTCATTGGGTGAGCGTGTTACAAGTGTGATTCGGGCCTGATCCGATCAGATATAGTATTTCACTTCGTTGTCTTTGTTATCGGCGTTAGAAGAAATAGATTATAGTCGGTGCAAGCGCATGCACTTACAGAGTCACTGTGCCAGTAGGTCGCATTATGTAAGCCCCCCGCTTACCTCATTTTGCGTAAGAACCGCCGCGGTGTAAAGCAATGCACACTGGAAAGCCAGACTATGACTTAATGTGTACGAAGCTAGCTAGTGTGTACTGTGTAGTGTTGTTAGACTAATCTTAGTCACAGGTAACCTAACTAACATTAATTTCATACTGTAGACGCACTAGGATTTGTGAAAGTTACCCAGATATAACTATGCCTCTTAATAGCTCGCTTACAATTACTAGAAGGTACTCCAAACCATCCTCTCTTTCTTTCGTCTGGGCAGTTTCCGCAAGTAAGCACGTCGCTTGTGGTGCGTCGAATATCCAGCCATGAACTCCAGCATCGCGTGCGTTGGTGATTCGTCTGCATCCATAAATGATCTTCAAAAAGGTCTGTCGGTGACACCGATAATTTAAAGGGTTGCCCTATGCCCTGTCATTAGTCCAACCGCCTCCCTGAGTTTACCTCTGTCCAGGCTGAGTAGTTTGTTAGTTAGGTATAGTCACTTTTTCCGGGTTTTGGAAGGAAAATTACTTTCACTTCTCCAGACCAGTGGTATGTATCTGCGTTCCTAAAGATAGTAGCCAGCGCTGGAAAGATGTTGTAATTTCCTCCCGCTTTGAATGGGTTCATATTGGGTCTTTCGGGTGTAATAATTCTGTTTGCGAGATACCACTCTTCTTCGCAGGGATGTCTTTCTCCTTTGATGTTCAAGTCCGGTCAATTTACTATTTTGCAGCCTAGGAAGTGCGTCCCTTTTAGTGTTTCACTTATCTCTTTATCGTCCCTGGTGTATGATCCATCGTGTTTTTTCAATGACCCAAGTGTGCGGTTATTTTCTTATCCTGGTGGCGACGTCGTAGGATTCTATACGTAAAAACTTCTGCCAGGAATGGTCGCGGTAGGATGTTTGAAAAGTTGTCCCATTCGTTTTTTTACTCTTTCTAAACCATGACTGCTCACAGCTTGTTGTAATTTGCTAATTAGGTAACTGTTTTTACATTGTGTACTATGTTTTTAATATTATATGGTCCTTTCGGTTTTTCCAAACCAAGATTATTTGTTAAAAATCCTGTATTTTAATATTCTTTCTTGGATTTCTTTTGGGTATACATTGCGTTTTAGGAAGATCCAGTTGGTTGTACTTGAACCACAATAAGACCACGATTGTCTCTTACTTAAAACTAGGAGTTCTTCTGGGCCACATTGCTCAACATGTGGATTTTTATAGATTTTTCAACTTGAATGCGTGCAATGATATTATTTATGTCACTATTTACTAGGGTTCCGTATTAACAAGTAGTCACATCGTTCTATCCGTACGTCAGTCCGTAACTGTATGTATGTGTGTCAAGGAAGAGTGAGTGATGAATTTTAAAATGTTGAAATTTAGCGAATATTGAATCATAAATAAGGCAAACCATCGCTTCCATCAGTCCATAGATACGTCATTATTTACAGGAATAATTTCTTGACACAAAATAGATTGAAAACACCGATTCATAATGTTCTCGCTGTTTATAATCTGTTACCCAAACTTAACGGAAACTTGAAGCGATCGTTTTTTTTAAACAAAGGAATTCAAACACATACGAGTACATTACACTGTATATCAATAAGCTTGGAAGGAAATGTTAGATACATTTTAGGATATGTGAATATTTACTGGCCTAATCTAAATCAGCGCGGATTTTCTTCTTAATCTGTCTTTTTTCAAATATTATGGATCAGGTAGGACACTCAAAGACTTATAATGATCAAAACGCATTTGTCGGCGCGTCGCAATTCATATACTGTTACACGCACAAACTACGCTTAGCTTAGGGCTAGATGGCGATGTGTGTATTTTCGTTCGTATATTTATTTACTTTTACTATGGGAGTATAAAGTATTTCTACTTAGAATTACGGTTACAACTTGACCCCTTCATCGCCATACACTATTTAAATTTATGAAATTATATTGAACCTAGAACTGCATTTTTTTCATTCGTGTCTGTCTGTCTGTGTTATGGCCGCGTATCACGCTAAAACAATGGACTAAAGCTAGTATTATTTAAATATGTGAATATATAAATATATAGTAATTCTTTCTTTTGTTAACAGTCAGTCCAAGCGGAAGAAGAAACCGTCTCTTCGGCTCTTTCTGAGGACGTTGCGGAAAATAGGGTAAGTCAAAATTATAGTCTTTATGTTAAATTAAAGAAATCAATATCAGGTTTTATGAAGTTATATTTATAATTACGATGATTGAGTAGCTATATAGATGTGTTTTTTTAATATCATAACTGGTCCCCGTGGCGAGGTCTGCGACTTCGTTCGGGTGTATTTCAAAATCACGATTAACGTATTTATTTGAATAAAAATTAATATACTGCATATGTTATTATTAAAGATAAGATAGTTAGGTATATGACGTCGCGTTTTTTAGAACGTTAAATGGGAACAATTCCGTCTACACAATTTTCGCGTGACATTAAAAACGTTTACGCAGCGCACGAATACTGGAAATAAATAATAGTTTAAAAAAAACTAAAAAACACGCTTTTTATAGAAAACTGAACTAAAAAATAGAAAATAAATTTTAATAAATTTAAATTAAGAATAGTGTTAAAAATTTCAATAAATATAAATTAATAATAGTGTGAATAAAAAAAAAATATTTTATTTTATGTTTATTTTAAACTGTTATTTGATCGAATCTACTATCAATTCCGTGATAACTTATTTAAAACAGCCCATCAAAAAGTAACAGCTAACGCCCTCTACCATCTAGTAGCTTAATGTTTTCTGTGGAAATTGTTAGGTACGCGAACGCCATCTGTTGGAAACGCCATAGGTTTTTTACATTTGGGTCTAGATGGCGCTGTAGTAATTGTAATTAATAGTTCGAAAAAACTAAAAATCTTATTTTTTTCATTGAAAATTGGAATAATCTTCTCAGATTAGTGTATTGTCATCGGTCCTCGATATGTCTACAAAGTTTGAATAAAATCTGATCGTACAAAGTAGGACAAAATCGAGCTCAAAGGAGTCGGTTACAAACATACATACAGGTGAAGCTAATAAAAGCGTGTTAAAAATAAGATAATTTTATTAAAAACTGAATTTCATAGCTATAAATTTGTAATTATAAATGGTATAAATAATAACATGGGAATGAAATCAATAACATAACGTGAAGCGGTGCATGCTTCACAGTACAGTGATAGTATAATTAGCATTATGTTGCGTCCATTTCACCTCCTTGCAACCGGTCCGCTTACTAGGCCAAGTTCACTATTACGTATCGCTTCGTAAATTGTAAGTACGTCGTATCGTTTTATTAACTTGAAACGTTGGTATAATGTTGAACGCACATCGAACACGGCGTTTAAACTAATATACGATAGGAGGTTTCCACCCTGATACCTCGGAGAGCACGGCTAGCATAGGCATGCAGGATCCCCTAACAAAGAATAAAATTAACTTGTCCGTCTGCCAAAGCACGGCAACAGTGAATAGGAAAAGTTTGCCCCTTGTTACTACTATTACACTTATGTCAGGTATTTGGATTTTATATCCACTTGTGCGGCAATGCTCGCAGAGTCGATAAAGTTTTTAGGTGATAAAATTATGTCAATTCCCCGGGGAGAAAAATGTCTCCTGCGCTTGCTGGCCGTACTGGAGATATATTCTCCACAGGGACTGGACAAAATGCATGCATTTTGGGTGCACGGGTGGAAATATCCAAATAATGAACTTCCGTTCCGTACCTTTTCCGTTACAAGCAAGGCACTTTAGTAGATCTCATGAAGTAATCCCCTTTTGGAGGTAGTAATTCTCCACTAAAAATTTCTAATGACATATTTGCATCAGAGCTACTTCGTTAAAATTTTCTTTAAACTTGGTTATTCTAAGTTGCCACCATAGCATGGTCATATTCTCTACGGTCATGTTTATGATAATTTAAAATAGTTCTTTAAACGATCAACTTTGCAGGACAACGACACACAAACTGACAGAATACATTGCACACTTTGTAAGACCTGACGCAGAGCCGCTTCTTTTGCTTGGTCCATTATTATTCGCACCTGGTGCCTAGACCGCATCGGAAGCGACACAATTTTATCGGCGCGTTCAAACGTGTCTTTATGACGTCATTTGCATTCCTAATTTAAATTTTTAACCCCCGAAGCAAAAACGACGGTCGGTCTGGTGATTTTTTGTGTTTTTTTTTTCCTGTTTGAAAAGTCGTCGGGAGTGTCCTTAGCTTAGTTTAATGAAAATCTGTCCTAAATAGTCCCTAACAAAACCCCCACAATGGCGAAAAACATGAATTTTTCACAACTCATTTATATATTTTTTAACTTACGTCAATACCCTGCGTATATTTGTGAATATGAATAGCTATTTCGCTAAGGTTTCCTAGTTTTAGAGGTGAAAAAGCGCCAGCGGCGGTGGCGTGAAGTATCAAACCCAAGATATCGTGATTTGTTGTCAACATGCATGTATGCCAACTACTAGAGCAAACGAAGCGTGTTTATCCCTTAACATGCAGCTAAGTTCTACTGAACTTGACCGACGGCAATGTACCATCAAGTGCCATTTTTATCGGATTGCTTTGGAACATTTCCACCGTTTAGCTTAACAATATAATGAGCATGGAAATTTTCGTTGACTCATCACTTGTCGCTAACGTAATTTTCTCTAAATTAATAGGTTTGCGACTTTGATCTTTCCTACTACATACTACTTGTTAAAATACGTAATATATCAATACAAAATGAATTTCTCAGATAATAATTAGGACGCGCGTATCCAACTGTCTATCCCGTACCCAGATTTCGAATGCTAGGTTTAATACTAAGGACGCCAGAAGTCTTGTTTATTTGTGCCGGACCGTAACCCGAGTTCTCAATTTCGTACTATAATTTAGGTATACCTTGTACGTTCTCTTATTAACTCGTTTTAGCTTATTAACGTCCCACTGCTGGGCACTCGCCCTCAGAGACGATTTAGAGCAAAGACCGCTTACCATCTAATTGGACCCTCGACTTGACTATTAAAAACAGACAAAAAAATAATAACTCAAAAGATTTTATTGAAATTGGAATGGAAACCAGATTGCACACCCCTACACTAGGAAAGTCCGTATTTTAGGGGAAAATAAAACAAAGTAAGATGTTAAACTTACGTTACGTTACGTACGAATACAAACGCCATAAGCTTAAATCTTTTGTAATTGTTATGGTTAGCGGTGTTAGGAGCCCTTTACCCTCGCATGAGAGCGGTTCTTGCGAGAAGAAATATTATTTTACCAATTAATAATTATTAATGCAATTAAGAACTACTTTTTAATTTTTATTTATTTATTTTTTCTGTTTATTTTTTAATTATTTTCTTTATATTTTATGTTTTCACGTAAAATCATAATATGTATTGCAATGTAAGTAAGAATTAAAAGGCTTTATTATTTTTTATTTTATTTTATTTAAGCGGTGTAGTCTAGTGCTTAGGACTTAGCAGCATCTTCGCGGTGCCGAGCTCGAATCCCAGCACGCACGATTAACTTATTTAAGTTATGCGCGTTTTCTGTAATTCAAATATTAGGGTTGATGTGATAAAGCGATACTCAAATTAACCTATGCTTTATAGCAGAAATGAAGGTAATTAGCTCTGTATAAAATCAATTTGAAATCGTAGTTCTAGGAAACCATAAATAAAATGTATCATTTATACTCGATTTAAAGAAAATGTTGACCAGTTACGGTAATATTTCATATGTATAATTTATAACTTACTCTGACGACAAGACAATCACATTCGCAAGTGTATGGGGTACGGGTGAGCATGTGGAAGTGCTTGTTAACTATTGTTTCAATTTTATAGCCTATGCCTGTTTTCACTGAACCTATGATATCGCCTAAATGCCTATTTTCACTATCAATGTGGCGTATTTCTTGCCAAGCGCTAGCTTACCTCTCTTAGATTACATAGAAATTTATACCTCTAGTAAGCTTATATATTATTTCTTTATATATCTTACTTTTTCATTTTATTAATTGAAAAATATAGTTTAAAAATATATTAAAACCTACCGTTACAGTTTTGGTTGCGGACAATACGAAAATTGGTAAATCTTTTATTAGGTCGCTTTTATTTAGTTAATACATTATACAACAATACAAGAAATACAAGTACAATCAATAAATAAAATGCCCCGATTGGCAGTGGCGTGCATAGAGGGTAAACACCGGGTATGCAGATGAAATAAAATGAACAAAATCAATAATATAAGATTTATAAAAACTTAAAGATAGGCATTGTAAGAGTTATAGAAAGCCTACCCTTGAGTATTTATAACTCGTACTGGCGATTTTCTTCATTTTATACCATCTGCATACCCTGTGCATACCCTCTATGCACGCCACTGCCGATTGGCCCCATCTCCAACATCTTTGACTGATTTTATGTCTGTCAAGTATGACTTGAAAACATGGTTCACAAACAAGTTCTATAACACCGGCTAATAAAAACCATATATTTAACTTAAATGAAGCGACGCACGCTAGCAATATTAGTACAAAGGTGCGAGTACGAGTAATACGATTTCAATGTCATAAAGATTCATTGCCCTAGCCTTCCAAAACGTGGACCTATTTTTGGCGCGTTTTTAGCATTGTACCATTAATTTACTCAGACGTAGGTATAGCGGTCGAAAACATGGAGCTATTTTGGCACGTTTGGGAGTGTATATTTTTAACTAATACGTATTTATTTATTTATATTGAAAAACACTATCACGTACAAGTTTACAGCAGTCATTCAGTCTGTTTTTATGGTCCTTAGATGACGAAGATACTCTTGCTCTCCCACAATTAATTACCATGCAAATCCATAGACATAATTATTGATTGCGTGGATCCTGTATGCCGATCATGATAGGATTCCAGACTATTTATTGCAATGCGAGAGCTGGGACATTAACCTGATCGTTTTCAAAATGTATATTATTATATTTTCATTGATTCTGTATGTCACTACATTATGTTGTGATATTATATCCAGTAAATTAAAAAGCCTCCAGTAAAACCCAAACAAACTCAAACTCAAGTGAAACTCAATGCCTCCAGCAATTTTATGTGTTATTGTGACTCATTTCCAGCTATTTTGTATTATATTTGAATACAACGGCAAAACGTCCACGCCATGTCAACGCCAGACGTCTGATCTAATTATGAGGCGTGCAATGTATTATGAACTCCGAGTTTAGGTGTTTTAAAATGAACTTTTATTTTAGGCTTTTTTTGTGCAAACCTAGATCTATGCTTCGTTATATTGCGCCCGCGTATAAAAATCGATATAGTTTAAGAAATTTATACGTACCTGTTACCAGTAATCAAGATAAAGCTGGTAAAAACAACCAAACTCCCTACTTATTACGGTTCATGAGATAAAGGGGAAGCTTAGTAATAGGGTGACGTTGGTACACTTTGGGTATGTTACCTTAATAATACAAACAAACACTCTGATTTTCCTTTTTACTCTTCACTTTTGTCAAATGACCTTCATGTCAAATTTGACGATTGTAGGTACATGGAAGTAGGTACCATATAAATTGTTTGAATGCAACCAGAGAAAGATACCTTAAAATTACTCTTTGAAAGGCTGTCTTATTAAAGGCGTTTAACTAGAATAACTTGAACTGACAAATCTAGTAAACTTTTAATTGAAACTTGCATGTAGTCACATTGAAATTGAACTTACATACGAGTATATTGCGAACGATTTAATTAGTCGCTTTCCGTGGCTCATCTTGGGGTCAAATGGGGTTCATCAAGTTAGCGCGTTATTAAGTCTATGATGACACTAGGAACTTGACTTTGTGGAACGTTATACGGGGTATTATAATTAAAAGCGTGATTGAAGTTAATCTCTTGTATTGTGCGCCCAAAAGATTTATTGTTGATGAAAATTGATTACATACAGATATTGTCAGTGTACAATATTATGTGTGTAATGTACCTTATCTAAATTTATAAACGAGTCGATGCTCTTGGCCGCAGTTCGCCCCTCATTCAGATGTTTATTTACAAAGTGTGCACTCGTATTCAACGAATGTTAGCTGACTCATAAATACGTCACTACAAAGATAACTCACACTGGTAAAAGGCGACGTCGCGTCGCGCGCTTCACAGCGCAAAAATCTTTCTTTCACTATACTTAGTGATTTTAGTATAAACAATTGTAGACCACATGAAGAACCATACGGAGAATACTAAATTTAGGATCCTAGGACTCACTACCATCCCGTCAGTTGTAATCCATCTTAAGAGTTTTGTGGTTATATATACGATAACATTTATCGTATATGTATAACTGAGCTGTGGAAAATTAATAGGTTTATGTGGAAACATACACGATCTTACTCTTATGTGTTAATGTACTGCTGTTTCTCTGGAAAGGCTAATATTAAAATAAATAAACGCTGAACTCGCCATTATTACTCAAGTTGCATATACATATATATTTTTGATTCTTATTACAAAGTGCTAATAAAGTTCCAACTTCGGTAATGAAGTTTTGATTACTTCTGCAAAATATTTACAACTTCCTTCTGTTATTGGAGAAAGGTTTTTACGAGTATATCGTTTGACTAAAGAAAACTTTTAACTAAAGAAAGGTAATTTTAAAGCTTCAGTTTTCTTTCAGAAAACTGCTAAAGTTACGCATAAATGATGCATAACGGAGTTTTTCCCCTTTATAATTTTTAAACAAAAGTCCGAAACAGCCTTTGTGTAACTATTAAGGTTGCTTAAAGGTTGTTTAGTTAGTTCTAAAATAAAACTTGACTTGTTCAATATCGTTGGTCATGATTTATATAATATGTATACTAAAGAGATTTTGATTTGCTTTTTTAACCGTTCTTTAACCGCCTTCGTTCAAAAAGGAAGAGGTTATCTATTAGGATGTTTTTTTTATATCCGGCATATGACCGGCATTTATAGACGGATTTGTAAAATTATATTGTATCTAGTGCTAATATTATGTGATCGAATAGTGTTTCACACTAAGTGCAATCGGATGCGCCGCACTGCGCGCTGCTGTGGTGTGCGTTTACCATAATTATTCCTCTGAGTTATGACGCAAACATTTGACATCTCAAACATGAAGATGTGTTGTATTTGAATCAATGTTGATAATAATATCATCGTCATTATTTTAAAAGTGAACAAATCATTGTAGAGTTTTGATCTGACTTTGTTCTGCGTGGTGCTATTTATTTTTATGAAATACTCCACTTTAATTTATTGTTGTTTGCCTACTCATTAAACGCGTACAAAACACAATACTCAGTAGGATAGGAGACTATTATGTTACTTGTGACGGCGCGTACGGATTTGTAATTATTTTATCTGTCACAGCGTTGTCTTCCAAAGTAAACCTGCTACCATAAATGAAATTTTGCAATAGTTTATCTTTCTTTCAGATATTGTCAAGTCCGCCTGCGGCTCTAATATTTTGTAGAATACCAGTCGGAATGAGCTCTGATGTACAACCGCAACGGCTAAGAAGTCACCGAAGAAGAACTTGCCGTGGAAGTCAAAGAGTACACCCATATAGAATGGCTAATTTTAATTCATTACCCACTCCTCTGAGTCAATGCAACAGACAAAACTTCAATCAGGAAAGTGTTTCACGAGTAAGAACTCAAGAAGGGTCCTCTTTCAGAGTTACAACGAAAAGTGGTGGCCCTCAGAACGCTGGATATTTATTAGAGAATCAACAGGAAGCAGAAAATGATATCCCCTTGCCAAACGATGCAGAACGTGACCATTCGGTTCCGACTGATTCTGCGCATCATTCTTATTCACTTGAAACCTTGTCTCCACCGCGGTTGCAGATAAGGCCATCTTATAATCAATCCAGTTTCCCTGTTAGCCAAATTGAGAATAATTCTGATACTGCAAATGAATTTTTAATAGAATCCGAACCCGAATCACCACTTAGTCCTTTAATAAGTGCAGACAGCACTTGTAAGGAGTCATTTGAATTGAAAATAAAACAAATAGGTTTATACCAAAGACAAAATAGTTCGACGCCATTACTGAATTTTGAAGAAGCAATCTCTTCGCCGCAACAAAGAATTGTCCCTGATATGTTTCCTACACCAACGGCGGACGCTCAAAGGCTAGCTAATAGTCTGATCAAGCTATCACGCTTCCTTAAGACACCTAATATCACAGAACTGCACTGTTTAGATTGCCGATACGTTCCCTATTTACCCGTCACAGGACAGTGTGGCCATACGCGGTGCATGAGGTACGGTTTGAGTAATTTATTTATTTAAAGTACAATCACTTTGGTAACCTTAAGCGCAATCTTAAGTTTACCGAAGCTATAGTTTATTTAGTATTTTTTTTAAATCGACCAACGCCTTCCCGAGTCAAGATCAGGTCACTAAGATCGTGATCGCATTTGATTAAACCGACCTACATATAAATTATATATTTGTTTTCAGGTGCATCGTTAGCAATGGTGCCTGCCCATGCAGTGCAGATGCCCCAGAGTCCTTGCTCGTTAATACGGTAGTACAGGAGATAATCGAAAAAATGATGAGATATATCAAGAAACCGAGGTACAGATACATACAATTTAAATTGCTTTTGTAATTGAGAGTTTACTTTAAATTATTAATTTCTGCTACAGAATAATTGAATCAGGATCGACAATAAGGGCACCCGGTGATAAAACAAGCCTACTATTTGGAGGTGAGCATACATTTGCAATTATGTTACTTTTATTATACTTATTATTGTTATCTATACGAAATAGGAAGCGGTGATAGCTCAGTGGGTAGGACTTAATTTCGCTTTCGGGGGGCCGAGTTCGAATCCTAGCACGCACCTCTAACTTTTCTAAGTTATGTGCGTTTTAAGTCATTCAAATATTAATGGTCTTATCCCCTTCTCATTGTGGGAGGTGACCCTTGCCCTGTATTGGGCCTGTAATGGGTTGATATGATGATGATGATACGATATAAAAGGGTCCAGGCGTGTTCTCTCAAAGAAGAGAGAGTTTTTAAAACATGGACCCACCGAACTGCTCCAATGCGGGTTAGTCGACAGTATCGATTGTTATTACACGTGTTCGTAATAATGACCAGAACTGAAAGCTTAAACTGCTCTCCGAAACAGGGGGAGCATGGTGCCAATTATATAAGTAAGGGCTGGTACTAAGCATTCGTGGCAGTAAAATCTCATTACATCACACATTTTGGACTTAAATGAAACCTGGATCCCATAATTTCCTCGGTCCTGTCATAACCGGTTTATCGGTCTACAAGACCAGCCCGGACTAACAGGCAGTCGTGTAAAAATTTTAAAAGTTACTAAGAACGGCAGAGTAAGTCATAAGAAGTAAATATTTCGAAACCACTGACAGATAATTAAATTTTATTTATTTGTATAGAATAAATAAGTGGGAGTAGAGACAAAGAAGTTAGCAAATTATAATAATGTTAAATAGGTTTTATAAGTCGTGGGCGTGAACAATAATAATTGTGAACCAACTAGTATTATGTAAATCGACGATTTGTTTGTTACATTGCGGTTATATAAGTACATTGTCGACAACGCAATGGAGAGCGCCGGGTCGCAGGTTACGTTAGCCTCGTAGGTCTGTACGTAAGCCCATGTGGGGCACTCTCGTTTATTTCGTCATTTTGACTATTTCATTTTCTAATATTATAAAAGGCTAGTTCGAAATGGGTTAGGAGACCAATCATAAAAGTTATCACTAATGCTCGATTAGGTTGCCGTTCGGAAGCGGCACAATACAGTTGTAACCACCCCGCCTCTTCCCGCCAGTGACGTACGAGGTGAGTAGCTGTATATGGAGAACAGGTTGCAGCGTAGAGGACGTTTACCATCGCCACCGTCACCACCGTCTACTGCTATCGCCAAGTCCGGCGGGGTGGTAATGGGCAAACCATCTCTTTGGGGTCTTTGGCTTTTGGTCCAGCAATGGACTGTATAAGCTTTTAATCTTTACTCAGTATAGAGATCAGATTATAATTTTAAATTAAGTGTATTTATATTCAGTTAAAAATAAAATTGCCAACCCTAACAAATCGTTATGATTTCGAATCACATTTACACGTGTACATAGTACATACACATGTGAATTATTGTTATAGTATTATCTAGGTCCATAACCTTTTTGCTTTTGCTGTTGTAATCAGGGACCCCTTGTGACCTTAAATTCAAATACAGCTTGCGTTGTGGTTGTCACCGCGTATATTAATCTAAAGTTGTGAAAAGTAGCGAACAAAAGTTTTTTGTTATTGTGTGAATATTGAAGGTAATAAATAACCTATCTTAATAGGTAGTAGGATTTTGCTGCATATAGAAATTTAGGCATAATAACGTCTAAATATATATACCTTTTTCAATTGCAATATTTTTCATTTTTACCTATACAAAAGTTCGCATTAGCCTAAAAATAAATTTTTGGTAATTATTTATTTTATCATGTTAGCGAATTTATTATACTTAAATCCTAGAACAATCTTTAATAAGAACACCCTAAGAAACTATTAAATTATGTATTCAGGTTGTGGTTTAGATGAGTGGTGACGATAGCAATCGGGCCCTATAAAATATAAGTTACTGTTAGATATAACAAGATTATAGTAAAAATAAAACTAGCGTTTCCATACAAGGAATATTTACTCAATGTTAATGCTCGTATAATATTACAGCATCATCATCTAGAATTGTAATAAACTCCTCTTGCGTAATCGAGTCTAGTATCGCGACGTCGAACCGTGTAACAGCAAAGACCGTGATACATGCCCCATTATTCGATTAATTTGAGTTCGTACGTGTTGCCAGCGTATACGCGCAATTTCTCCCGCTCAATAGTTATCACATACGAGATTACTTTTTTAATCTTGTCAGTTCTTATAAGTAGTCAAATCTATTAACCAAAACTTTATTACTACCTGCAAAGTATATTTATTATATCGCCCAACTGCTGGACTCATGCCTCCTTTATATGAAAGAGGGTTATACAGCTTAGCCTACTGATCTTAGGTAATGGTTTTTATCAGGCGTTACTGATAATGACGTTAACGAGGCGGTCTTAACGTGCTCTCCGAGGCACGGAGTGAGGTAAAGGCCAAAGCTAATCGTTGCTTAACCAAAACGATGCTTAAAATGTACACATAAATTATACACTTTTCTTTATCTATGACTCAATAATATTCTACGCGCATCGGTCGTTGTCTATTAGATGATGGCGAACTTGAATGTACCGTTATGTAGTTCAAGTGTGTAAAGGTAAAAGCGACTAGCGAATACTACTGAGTCAAGGCCATGTTAGTGGTAGGATTTTTTTTTCTCCATAATTATTATTGTTTAATAGAGTTTTAATATTTTACTTTAAAACAGTATTTACAATATTATATAACATGTATTAATTGACCGTAGATCGTGTATATTTCGTATAGAAGAATTTAAATATAGGTTATTTTCTTCCAATTAATTGAATCGATTTTGACATTATTTTTGCTTGGTACATTAAACATAAGTTAAGACAAGGTTCTTGCCAGTTAGCATTTTTTTTTTAACTTTAACTTTTTTTTAATTTTTACTTGTGTATACGTTACGGTAGATTTGTTGTTATATACAGAATAATACAGAATAATACATAAACTTGAACTTTATAATTGCTATGAACTTTCAAACAATAGAACGTTAGCCTACTTTTATTTTACGTTTCCTACACCTATTTTTACCATTTTAATATAGGTATCTGATTAGTTTCAGATTAATGCATGTATGAATATTATTAAATGATTTCGTACTAAGATTTTTAACGTAAATAAAATCCGCCCGAAACTCCCACTTATTACGGAGTTTTGAAGGTTGAGAATAAAAACTCCATTGAGTAATAAATCTGTGGCGTTGGAGCATAATATATTTTGATAATTAAATCAATAAAAAGAGATCCACAGACTTTTGATTTTTTTTCCTCCAGCACGGCTAGCATGGGCAGCTAATGGTCTAATTATCTGCCCAGGGTAAGGATACGAATTTTTCTTCTCACAGCTTTATCAGCTCTCAGAGCGCTGGCGTGCAAGTGGTAATAATATCCAAATATGTACCCAATAATAAACGGGGATAAACTTCTCCTATTACATGTTCCCGTGCTTGAGCAGGTGGACATGTTAGTTATACCCCTTGTGAGGGGATATAATAGGGGGATATAATTTTAGTTTAGTTTTCTGCTATAACTAACTTTATTTCATCTTCCAAGCAATCCCGTTGCGTTGTACTAGCAAGTAAAAGTATTGACAAATTAATTATTTCTGCACATATTTTTCTTGTTTCAATTTCATTAGTATTAGCCGTCGCCCGTTAATCGCTTGCGTCCTTCGCTTGGTTAATATCGTTATGTAACCGCGCAAACTCTGACTTCATTCAAAATTACGTAACATCGAGTAGGTATTATGTAGCTTTGCGGACTAAATGTCGCAGCTCGGATTGGGCTTCACTTATTAACAGAGGTTTTTCATTAGAAACCACTACTGTTTTTTCCTTGTTGGTCTCATTACTTGTCTGTGGATCGCGAGGTCTTGGATTCAATCCCAGCCCGAGTAAATAATTTTTCAGAAGTTTTCTTTTTACCAGCTACAACAACATTTTAAGTCAGCCTTGGTTATATTTTGAATAAGAACCGCCTGCCATTTTTTTAGTAGAAAGGTGGATACCGGACCGACCCAGCAGTGGGCCATTATGTTGCTTTAATACGACGCTCTAAATATCTGGTGGTCAGGGAACTGTCCTTTAGTTACAAATATGCCAATACAAAATTGGTATGTTTGTATGTATATTTATTTATTATTAGTAGTTGGTATATTTGACTGCCTTATTTAATCATTTGCTAGTATTGTTAAAGTGTGTGTCTATGTAACCTAATATGTATATTATTGCGACTTCCTGTCACTGAGGTTTATAGGTAGTCTGAATAATAGTATAGGCAGTCTCGAACTGATCAATTTTAGTGATAAGGTCACTTTTTGCTTATCTGATTTTTAGGTCTCTCAATTGTGTGTACGCAAAAACGTTATTTCAAAACATCATTTCTTTTCTTGTAATTCAAATTTAAAAATTCAGCTTTTAAAAGAGTGTTTGCATATGAAAAGGTCTTACTCAAAAGCTGTCTGAGCCATAGCTTTGCATCGAATATAAATACTTAATGACCTTAATTCCAAGGATATACCTACAACGTGAGTTTTTTTCGTCCAATATCGACAGCCCATTTTGTCTATCCGATCTCAAAGCAATGTTTAAAATAATAGGAGTTTACTACAAAAGTCATATAAAAAATTATCTAACATTAATTTCTGCATTTAGAAATTTGGTAGCAGCTGATGAAATTAAAAACGTATTCGAATAGTATCTGATGCATAAAACGACCGCAATTGATTGAATTGATACCGTCGCCGCATCGCCCAACACTCGATATGGCATGCTTCTAATGCACAACATTGTTTGCTAACTAATCACTGTTTTACAAAGAAAAATAAGTCACCGTGTAAAACTTCCCTCATCATATGTTCTTTCAGTATTCGAAAAATACTCACTCACTAATTAAATTATATTTGGCTTCCTTATATCATCCCAGACTGCGATCAATGATCAAAACTATAGTATCAGTAGAATAGTGTTTGTTGATTGAATGTTCCGAGTGTCATGATAAATTCAATATCATTCCTTAAACACAACGTGCTCGAACACCGGCTCGTTGGATTTGCCTTAACTAAAACTAAAGCCCTAGATGGTGCATTGAATCCTTAACAAAATAGCAGTCCTTTGTTTTGTTTTGTTTTGATAATTAAGACAGAAAATAAATTGTAAAAGGTGCATACTTGTTTTAAACAAAACTCCTGCTATTTACTCTGTCCGAACAAAGTCCGAATCTGACAAAAAGGTCCTGTTCACCTTAAAATATTACGCTTCTCATTCATCCTTAGCTATGATCCTCTGCATTTTCTAGTGGAGTAGAAAGATTTAAGAAATTACAAATTACAGCATACAGACTATCCTGCTTTACGCGAAGTATAGCAAATTAAGCTCAAAATACCACATCTTGTTATCTTATGAAAATTTCATAAGATAACAAGATCTGGTATTTTGAGTTTTATTATAATCTTTTCATATATCGTATAGATTTAAGGCTATTAAAAAAATCGAATATTATACATTTTTTCAAGTGCCAGTTTACGAGTACCCCAAACATTACACTCAGCCGAATCGCTGTCGTAAATTTAGATGTCGCCTAAATAACGATATTTCGTTAGTTGTCTTCTAAGACCTGTTATTCAATTTAAGCGTTTCCTAGGTTCAGTGAAAACGAGCATAAACGGTCTAAGACTAGTGTGAACATAGTAGACTTTTTACTGGGAACATAGTTCTAGTTTTCTTACTGACAATTGTAGCTTAGATATTGATACAAAACATAATTAGTACCATTATTTTATGATTACAACCGGGAGTCCAAGTATGCTATTACAATTTTATCTTTGTGGTCGAACAACGATATAAAATTCTCATGAAAAAAAATATTATATACAGTTAATAGTCAGCAAGCCAAACAATAAAAAAGAAGTCCTTTTGAAACATATTCTCGATCAGCAATTCATGTTTTTTTCTGTAATAAATCATTATGAAAATACTCCGGTAACCGAGCGAAACTTACGTTTGGAGCGTTCGATACAAGCTTGCCTAGTTGCCAGTTTTTCCAACGGAAATTCTAATCATCTTTAAATGGTGTAGTGTTTATTAACGTAATCGTTTCCTTTTTAAATCTTTATTTCGTTGTATTATCGGCTACTATTGAGACACAGTAATAGTACCTTCATTTGCGGTCAAGGATTCCGACAGCTTGACATCCTTCCTCTCTGCGACTTATTTTTCTTTTTAACTACTAATTTTCTTAATACCAAAACTACTTATAAACGTAATCGTTTCCTTTTTATATCATTATTTGTTTTATTATCGGCTACTATTGAGGCACAATAATTGTAATAGTACATTCATTTGGGGTCAAGGATTTCGACGGCTTGACATCCTTCCTCTCTGCGACTTATTTTTCTTTTTAGCTACGAATTTTCTTAATACCAAAACAACTATACTTTTAGAGCTGTCAATTGAAATAAATATATTTAACTCCATTCTTTATATTCAATGTAATTGAATGTGCTTCTTTTTTCCTCAACAGCTGCGAGAAGTTTGTCAAAGAGTCGGCACAGCCGTTCCATGCGCTTGGCGTCTTTGGAGAATCCCTCAACACATTGCGACTTGCGCCCTCGTATGCCGATGACAGTACAGGTAAAATTGTAATACATTATATATTTTATCGGCGTCGGTATCGAAATATTCTAATTTAAAATTTGACAGCAATATGGAAATGTAAATCTTCATAAACAAAGGCATAGGAAAAGAAAGCAAAAGGAAGATACCTATACTACTGTATTGGTATTTTCCGTGGTCTGTCCACACACAATGAGCTTGCAAACAGAATATATATTTTGTTATTACGGAAGACTGTAGGGTCTACCTTTTTTAATGTAATAGTAATGACTTATTCTCGCGACGTATTAATTCTGCAATTTAAAAGGGTTGATTGATTTCAAACAATAATGTCTACATCGTAATCGGACAGAAAATTTGAATATACTCCACCTAACATCAATAAGTGGTCCATGCAAAATATTCATATCCACTAAACAATTTTATATTATATTTGAAAGATTCATTGTAGTAGATAGAATAAAAAAAGTCTTGTATAAAATTATTCGTAATTAATCATTTTAACTCTCGGGCTGTCCTTTTTTGATACTCTGTAAGCCTCGTATCAACAAAAAGCACTCAAGTTAAAATGGCTCTAATATGAAACGTAACCATTGGGTTCTGAAACAGCGGTTTCGAACAGAAATATAGTGTATCGTGGGACACCCGATAAAAGCATGCTTTCTACTTATTATCAGCTTTACTTATAAAAAAAAGTTTAATCAACGTTTATATGTACCATTTGATTAAGCTGTGAAACGTGTCTTTTATCTTGTAATATGATGCTATATGTTGACTGTGTGTGTGTGTTTATGTGCATGTATGTACCTATTATTATCAAGTTTTGCGCAATCGCTTATATTGTTTACGTTGCAAATTTTACATTACATTGTGCGAAATGTTATACATATTAATGCTACAAGTAATAATAGTTAAAGAGTCGGTAGAGTATATTAAGCTCTAAGATATTCCCAATTAACTATCCCTCCAACAGCGTGGAGAATGAAAAAACATGATTTCTGTAAGAAAACTATCCTAAATAATTTGCCCGCATTCGAAATTCCACTCAAAATGTCTCTTCATCATTACCAACCTATTGCCGGTCCACTACAAGGCACGCTCCCCCACTCAGAATGAGAAGGTGCTCGGCCCTAGTCCACAGATCTGGCCGTAGTCAAAGTGCTGATCGGTAGACTTTACAAACCTACCAAAACATTATGGAGTACTCACAAGCATTTAGGTTTCCTAACGATGATTTTCCTTCAGCTATAACTCAAAGGATTCTAATTACTTGAAAGACACATAACTCCTAAAAGTTAGATGTGCTTGCCGAGATCAAACTCTGTTCACCGAAAAGGGCGACTGAAGTCTGTACCACTGGAAGAGGTGATGGTCCTCCATATATAATACAATGACGTAATGAATCATAAACAAAATTAATAAAACCACGCGCCAGAAATATTATATGTCCTTGCATTAAAGCGAAATTATTAGTTTTTATCTAAAAAATTTATTGATTCTGAAAAAGTTTATAATGTGACCGTTAATTTTGATGGCCTCTCTTAACTATACTTTATACGCAGTTTAGTTTATTTAATCACCGCTATAGTTATTTTTAACCCCTACATAATAGGGTGTGCTGAGTGCAGCGTCTGTGCCTCTGACGTCATAGCTCGCTAGCGTACGGCCACGCGGCTTGATTGATTTCCTGTTCAACCGTTTGAAGATGATCAGCTCTTTTCTAGTTGTACACTCAAATACTTCCGCGAGTTCAACTTAATTACTTCATAGCGGCTATCAAAATGTACACCTTTCATTGTAACTTGTTCGACCCCGCATCACAAGAACCTGAGTTTTCTCTTCTAACAAAATAGCTGGGAAATGGTCATTATTTAAACTTGTGCTTTGGGTATACACGACAAGCCGTCGCGTCGGTACCTGTTCGTATCACAAACATGATTATAATCGTTAAAGAAGCCGCCAAGCCGCCTTCTTGTGGATCAATGCTTTGAACCCTCTTTTCTTAAGAGAAAGGAGGCCTGTATCCAGTGGGACGTCAAAGCCCGCCAACTAGAGCAGCCCAGAGGCCCGCCAACCTAAACTGGAGCGGGGTGATCGGTCCAAGCTCTAAATCCCTCTCACCTAAGCCTGTGTTGTGCTCAGCATTGGGTCGCTATTACGCTGAGAATGATGACGATGAAGCCTATCAACCCAAATAACTAGCTAATCATATTAAACTGATAGTGCTACCAGCTCCTTAACTATAACATATTGCTGAGCGAATGCATTCGATGAAACGCTGCGAGTGTCAACTCAAAAATAAAATTTTCCATTTCTAGCTTCTTTTGTATTGATTTGTATTTTTAGTTGCAATTCGCCTTTGTCTTTATGTATTTATGTTACAGGCTGAGCAAAATTATGCATGAATGATAGTTCGGCGAACTCTGTTAGTGATTCAGCTTCCATTTTGGTTTCGCAAAAGTGGCACACATATAAATTCCTATTGGCACATTTTATAATCATGTGAATTGATAAGCTATTTTCCGAATAATGTTTGTATTTGTCACTTCAGAATTGCTTTCTGTATTCATTTTAGGAAATAGGTATATAATATTATTATTATGGCATGTTTTAGGGAATCATTGTTTTGAGTTTTTATCCCAGGATGCAAAGATAATGGTCTTATAAGTTCGGTAGCATTACCAGTGTGGCTATCATCACACCGCTCAGACGAACGGACCTATTGAAATTAAGTTTTTCGTAGAAATCGTACATACGCATTAACTGCTCTCAGTTCTTTGGGTAGCATGTTTGAAAGCGGATCATTAGGTTCTGGGTTTGATTTCCGGGTTTCTACAATTGAAAGGTATTGAGTTTTACGTCTAGAAATTTTCAGTGCCTGCCCAGCTTCTCTTTTTTTTTTATATTAAACTTAACGTGAGAAAAAAAGATTGGAGTTAAACAATGATTACAATATTCAGGATCATTTAATATAAGGGTAAATAAACAATAAAAATATTTCACATTAAGATTTTCCCATTTCAAAGTTAAATTGTCCGTGCTATAGCGACGGTACGCATTTTTTCAACGGCCGAAATATAATTTTATTACACAGATGTGCGTAGAAACTTATGCCATAATAACATATTGAGACACTGATACTCTTAATAAGCCGTCCTGAAACAAAAGGTGCATTGTTTTATGTCAGTAAACAGATGAGCTGTATGTTTCCGTAATTCATTGATCGCTTAGCCCTTGTATTGCTTACGTAACTTTTGATCGAATGCGTTTATCGCAATCGTTAAATTAATGCCGGAATTCTTGTTGAAACTGTCAATTACAGCCAATAGAGCGACAGTGGCGGTCAATACGTATGATTGTTACGGTTATGTTACGGTTGTATCAATGTTGTATAACCTGTCACAGAGTAAATACCTACGGTCGTAGTTCGGAGTCAAACTTTATTTAAACAAGAGTTATTTCTCTTTTGAGGTGTTGATACACTTTTTGTAAATCAATAGTTACGATAAGGATACGGTGTTATATACTTTCGTCAACTTATTACTAAAGCTACGATGGCTTAAAATCCATCTTGAAGGAAGAAAAATCCAAGATAAAATCCTCCGCGTGTATAATAATCTTAATGGGATAGTATTTCAGAAGACCGCGAACTTTGATCTCTTATAGAACATGTTTTCGATTTTAGGTAGACTTAATTACCTGATTAAATTTTTGCAAATTAATTCTATTAAATGTGTTTAACAACTTTTAAAAATTAAAACTTTCAAGCTTTTCATCTTGGAACGCCAGAATTAAAGATACGGTCTTCTTAAAATAAAATAACCATTTCTTTTCTCCACCAATGTATTCGGTGACATGTTCTCTTTGCAGGTCATCGTCTGAATATCTCAAAATTCAAATAAATTTTGTTGCTCACAAAATAAATTACGGTTAACTAAATCGGCAGGTGTTAAAGTAGCGCGGTCCTTTTCAAACTTAATCATCTGAAAAAGAAACAACTATTTCAAGACATGTCAATTTAAATTCAAAATTAAAATTCACACAACATTAACACTGTTTGTAGTGACTCTACCACCGGTTCGGACCCTACAATCTTAAGTTACCCTTCAGATGAGTTACTTTGTGTAGCCTGTTAGATATAGATGGGCACTGCAAGTTTTCAGATGAAAAACTCGTTCAACGATTGTTTTGCAACATGGTAGGCCTTGATTTATATTTCGACAGGGCTGTCGTGTTGTTGGACATCGTGACTCTTTGACCTGTCCATATGACATCACGCATCACATAGTGACTATACGATGTTATATAGGCAGGTGGCGTCGGACAACACTATGTCATAGTGTATGTAACTTTCTGTAGAGCTCTCGTCGAGCTGATAGGTTATTCTTAAATTAATCGCACATTGCTGTAAGAGCCTTACGCAACGTTTAGTGTATCCCATAACGATTTGCTGCTGACGTCATTCGCGTATTTTTTACTGAATAATTCTTGTTGATATAAGACGTAAACCTAAACCGACTACCGTCTATTGATGGTTAAAAGTTGCTTATTGCCGTAATGATAGCGAATGATTTACTATTGTATTGCGAATGATCCTCATAAAAGTTAAATAGTACAGATTTTTAACTAACTAAGCGTGGTTTAGGTTCATAGGTAAAATTAATTTGGGGTTTATTTACATGTGTGTAATTTTCTTATTTTTAATCAATATTTATATATAATCATAATCCTTTAACTGATAATCGCAATAATATATAGTTAGTTATAAAACATAGTTTCGTAATACGTATGTACTTGTTATATTGGTTAGTCGATATTTTGACGCTCCCTCGTTGGATATACCTAGGCATCTCCCAATTTTTGCCATTCACTTCTATTATTATATTGCATGTTATCCATTGGTTTTAAGCTATGGTCATTTAGTCGACACAGAAACTAGTCGGATTTTGGTGTACTTTTTCCCACTGGACCAGGACATATAGTGGTCTCATGAGTCCATTCTTGTGATCTGACCAGTACATTTCCATTTTAGTTTTAGAGTTAGTTGGGTCAGTAAAATTTGTCTTCTTTATTATTTCCTTGTGTGGAGCCTGCTTAGTTATGTGCTTCTCTTTTTCGCTCTTTGACAGGTGGCTATCTTATTTTGTATACGTATGTAATACCACGTGTTTTTTTTCTGTGCAGGCGCGCTACCGCAGGGCACGGCTCCTAATGGACGCTGGTCAGTACCTGGAAGCAGCTTCACATTTCGCTAGAGTCGCAGCCTCGTCGGAACCGTTCGCACGTCTGGCCCGAGTCCTTTTGGCACAGGTAACTATTAAAAAAAAAATTATGACCAGTTTTCGAATCAAAAAACATCGCGTCGCATACTAACATTTTTATTTTATATTTTTATTCTCTACAGGTAAGCTTATGATCTCGATATTACCTGGTGGTAAGGGTATGACGGCCGACTGGCGCAGTGCGCAGCGGTCCTGCTTTCTGAGGCCGTGGGTTCGATTCCCACAACTGGAAATTTTTGTGTGAATAACATGATTGATTTTCAGTGTTTGGGTGATTATCTATGTATTATAAGTCTTTATGTATATTATTCATAAAAATATTCATCAGTGAGTCAGGTGGCGATGTATGTGTTGTCGTAGTATATTTATTTATTTTATTTTTAAGTAATATTGAAGTCTAACATGACGAATGGGCGAATTTGGTTGGTGTATGTTTGGTGATATGGCAGTTAAACCATGCACCTCGTCGCTCGGCCAATGCCAATGACTCCCACCAACTTAGAACAGAGAAAATCCAAAAATTATAAATTACCAAATTGCCACTCCCGGGTATCGAACCTGGGACATTCTCACTTCAAACATACTTCATAGCGCTCACCACTGCCCCAGGGACCTCCGGGGTGCAGAGGTGAGTGTGTTCATCAAATATGAGCTGAAAATATCTGTTGCTAATTCAATAATATTAGTATATCTAACTCAAAAAAATACACGTGGTAAATAGTCTATACTAAATAAATGTTTTGTTTGTTATACTCAAAACGATGGAATCAATACCAACGTACCTAGTGCTGATTTTAACACAATATTTGAACATTATTAATTAAATCAATTAGAGTCGATCGCTGCTCTGACACTGCGCTGTCTTAAATGCGCCCGCTTTTTCGCCAACTTCGCTCGCTCGTTCGTTTCGGTTTATGTGAATTTTCCCTCGATCGAGCAATGTCCCGAAATTATTGAAAGATCTTTTAATGACGCAATAATGTCGCTATAAATTTGAGAGATGAACGTAAAATAAAACAAGAAGGTTGTTAGGTAAGGTAGTAAATCGCTCAACTCAAGCGGCCAACAGGGTTCCTGTCCGATGCAGAAAGTTCTGGCATTACATGCCGGGAAAATTAAATGTGGTTTTCATTTATTATTCTTTTTGAATACTTGTTTTGCGGTTTATTTAGAAACAATAATAGAGTATAAAAATAAAATTTACCTCCCTTTACCTTTTTATGCTTTAACCTCTTTGTTAAATGGTAACGTAGTTAAATATATAAAGTGAGATTGCAGCAATAAACGCAAAACCCACACACACATACAACCTCTAACTGCAAGCGAATATTCCGTCTCCGGAGGTAAAAAGAAATCGAATGAACTAAATCAATTGTTATGAATAAATTAAGAGTGTTTCCAAGGACGTGCTGCATTTTCTGTACCCTACGTCAATGCATACGTAATCAGTAGTACCAAGATATCGATTTTTAAGTTTAAAAGAATTCAACCAAGTGGTATCAAAGTGCCTTGATGCCACGGGGTTGATCTTTGCACACTGTAATTTGTGCATTACTTGTCGCGCATTGCAAGTGAGCCGAGACAAGGGACACACACTTCAGTCCAATAATCTCGTACTTTTCTCAGACATATCTTCACTTGAACTTATTCTGTTAAATACAATTGGTTTTACATAATCAAAGACGATCAACAATAATTTTTCCCTTCCTTTAACCGGTAGAGTTCATTTGTTCTTTTTCTTCTTCAATAAACGGCTTTCTGATGACAACCCACTTCGAAATTTAAATAAACCCTCTGATAAGTTACCTTTGTTGCCATGCTTCGATGAAAAAGATAGTTCTATATTTAATATGATAGACTAATATGAGTTTACCATGTAATTAATTTTTTCGCTTAACCAAGACGGGTATTATTTTGATATATCTCGAAGAAGGTTGTCAAAAAAATGCTCAAATGGCCAAGCATGTTTGAGAAATATTATATATTTTGCAGAGCTATTTTGTTACCAGGGGCATTTCTAGCTTTGTTAGGAAAGGGAAAAATGCGCTGGCCTGACGATGACGGTGTGCGCTGGTCCTTTGTTCCCATTATTCGTAAAACAAAATTTGTATAACTACAGTCAGGCGTATTATTTCTGTACCTGAAAGGAGTTTTATAACATTAAAAGAAGGAAAGAAGTTTCTTAAAGGCTTCCCATTGTACCTTCCTGAAAACGAAATTTCCCTTTGGTTTATAAAACATTCAACGTTATATAAGACTTTATTGTGACCTTTGCTTTGACGAAATCAAATCATTTGTATAACTAGGCCTGAATCAGTTCTTTTAAAATTCATACTTACACATACCTATTAAGAAATGTTAACACATTAATCATTATGTTTATAATATTTATTACTAATGGTTATTTGTTTACAAACGGACGGATTCATTTATGTTACTGTAGTAGGTACTAGTAGTTCTCGCGTTACAAATATCCGACAAATTAAACTATACCTACACAAAAAATATCGCGTTTACAATATTACATAGGTTCCTAGTAGGTAGTCATTCTAAGTGGGAGTTTCCGGGTTGGTTGTAGCAGAGAAATGTGGGAATTGGTGGGAGGCTTCGGCCGTGGCTAGTTACCACCCTACCGACAAAGACGTGCCGCCGATCGGTTTAGACTTCCGGAACGATGTAGCTTAGAAAACGATCAGAGGTGTGGGTTTGATATAACTGCCATGCTCCCTAACCGGTTAGCCCATTACCAACTTAGACTGCATCGTCACTTAACTACCAGGTGAGATTGCAGTCGAGGGCTAACTTGTAACGGAGTAAATGTTTTTTTATATAATTCATCCAATTAAATATTTCTTGCTTGAATGGTGAAGGAGAACATCGCGGGAAAACCGGCTTGCCTGTTTTCCAGGTGCTCTCAAGGCCGTGTGAAGTCTACTAATCCGCAACGGGCATGAAGGCAGTAACAAAGAATCGCTAAAATACAATTTCCGTTGTATTAGTTGATCTATGTATTACGAAAAACGTATTTGTATTTATATTCGATGTGAGATTGGAATTTATTTTTAATTAATAAAACTGCAAAATCAAGCTATCCGCCATGACAGGCGAAACGCCGAGTTCAAAATTATGACGCAAACATATTTTATACCGCTGCGATAATCTCTGCGTATATCAAGTACTTTGTGATTTGAAACTATCACTTGCTAAGTTTCTTGTTACTTATTAATATAATACTATTATTACCTAAATCCATAATCTTAAGCTATGGATCAAGGACTTACAAAAACTCTTAATTTGCCATGACGCCCGGCGAGCGTTTTAGCGGGATATATTTTTTAAAATATAATTTGCCATTTTTTTTATCAAGAAAGCCTTAATATTTTTTTTTTATTTCTTATAAAAAAGTTTGTTTTTTTTTTTGATATAATATGGATTTTTGTTACATACTGGTACGAACATCATAGGGCAGTTTTTCAAATTTAGTCAGCACGCCTATTGGCCAGCTTGGTGGACTACACCCGTATCATTTTGAGAGGAGACCCGTGCCCTGCAGTCGGCCGGTAATGGATTAATAATGAGGATAAATGGCATGTATTGGCTTTCAGACAATCAGTGCTATGGGCGGCAAACTTACAAGGAGTAGTATATCGCGTCAACTCCGCCGTTCTGTGCACGAGCAGTCAGCCCGCAGTTGGCTGAGCGCCTCGGACTTGGAGTGCGTCCTCTGCACCAATACGTACCGGAGCCCTGTGTCGACGCCCTGCGGCCATACGTACTGTCGGGAGTGCATTGAACGCTCCCTGTTCTACAACAAGAAGTGTGCTCTGTGTCTCAGCTCGTTGGAGAATTTCAATGTTGCCGAGGTGAGTGTATACAGTTCTCTCACTAGAGTGCCGCCAATTTATTAAAACACAAAACTGGTTGTTAACATTTTAGATTAGCGTTCCCGAGGTCCAGCCACAAGGCGAAGTGTTGAAACAAAGTGGGGTATTAGCCGGTACAAGTCCGACGTGACAACTGTGCCTTCCTGTGGTGCGGTGGTATCGATGAGGTTTTTCCCACGAAAAAAAAAAAGGCTGGTGGATTATGCTATCTCTGATAGCTCAATTTGCTACAGTCCGCAGTCAGAAATCTGACGAGTCCGCTACCCTGGCGTGTTCAAAAATACTGAATGTAAAGTTTGATTTTTTGGGTTGAAACATACTAAATTGGTCCCAATGCGTCGGTGAGGAGCTGACTGACAGCTTATCTAGTCTAGTATATATATTTCATCAAAGAGTGTCTATTAGTAAGTCAGCAGTGGCGTGCATCTCATAGATGCAAATAAGCAGTGCATACCCTGACCTCAGGGCCTCTCAGACCATAAGGACGAGTTAAAATTTAAAGATTGAAAAAAAATTAAACAATTTATAGAAAACTATAAAAGCGCCATCTAGTTAAAACCGGCCGCACTTCTATGTAAATCAATGGACAAGTCCCGTGTCATGGTTTAGAACTAAAATAGACAAACTGCGTTATATTTCGACTATATTTTAATAATTTAGAGTTGTAAACAGTATCCCTAATTAAAAAATAACGCTTTAAATATAATTTAAATCTCATAAAATTAGCTGGGGTTTTCACGATTAAGTATCCATTGCCGGGCAAATCGTTTATTCGTCGCTCGAATTAATGCGCCGCGCCGCCGCGGTCTCCATAGAAGCACGGCGATTGAATGCATCTGTCGTTACTTGTGTGCACCAGCACACAAGGAAGTTCTGGTGTGTAGTGATATAATCGCGTGCGTGCTTACACAATATTTGGCTCTTTCTATGTGTGCGAGTTTTCCAGGTTTCCAGTATAGGGGTTTCGCTTGTGTGCAAATCTTAAAAGCACTGCTTACGGAAATTTGAAATCCAAATGTATGCTTTGTTTTTTATAAGCACAAGTAATTTGCTTTGTTTGTTATTGTTTTAAACGGCAATAATTCTTTTTTGTAGTTAAAAAATTTATCAATGAATTTTTCAAGGTCTTTAGAAATTTATAAGTACCTAATTTGTTCAAAAAGTATATTAATATAACCAAATTAAAAGTTGCCGAATTATGTTAAATAAATTATTAACGTATACCAGGTGCCATTGGTAACTGATGAAGTAATATTCTTCAAATGACAACTTTTAATAGCATTTGTGTACTAAGAAAATATTACGGACATATTTTGACTATGATATTCTCATTATCGCTGGCGATCGCTCAGCGCCATTATTGTTTACCTTTTACCTTCTGTCATAACAACTTATATTCACCGAATTAGAATTAATTACTGTTTTTTTTGTTTGCTGTACGGTTGTTTGTAAATAGTTACAATTATTATTGTTAACATTAACCTTTGTGACAGTGTACTGTTTGTAAATGATTGTGAGGAATATTCTTAGTGTAAGAAAGTTCTTATACCTATTCGGCGTGTGATCTGATGGTTCAGTGTGCTTGGAAAATGTAGGTAAGTTTAGAGCTAATTCTTAACTAACGTTTAATTGAGATTATTCGTAAAGGAAGGAATGCACCTACAAGGAGCGGCACGTAAAAAGAGCTCTGACTGACTTACAGAAACAGGCGAATAGCAGTGATCAATGTTTTGTTTCATTATTTATTTATAATAATACCTATGTTTGTTTATTGTTTACACTAAAAAACATTATTTATTGTAATTGCCGCAATGGCAGACAATTTTAAAAACTCGCTAGTCGGTCGTCTCAGAGCTTACTATACCTATTGGAAATAGGAGATGATGAGAAGATCTACATGGGTATCACAAACAATGTTAGGTTAGGTACCTACTCACAAATAAAATTATACAGTAACATCAAAATAGCATGTTCAGTACCTATTTTTTTTATGCATACCCTGACCGAAAACCCTATGCACGCCACTGTAAGTCAGCGATGTTTTTTTTTTTTAAATCCTAATATTTCCATTCCAGACTCGTGACACTGTATTCATCAACTCCATTCTATCTTCTATCGACGCTTTAACTGTGCCCGACGAAACAGATGAGCTGCCTGTTGTTACTTGTCATGTGGCCTATCCTGGGTAAGTCTCAATGTAATGTTCGAAAACATTCGAAGAAATATTCAAAATCCATTCGAAAAAGAAGCTCGTAGTTATTAGATAGTTATTTATGCAACTGTCGCATAATAAGGGGTATTAAAACACGAATGTGGGTTTATCACATGAAGCTACCCCGAGTGTGATAATAGTATCACGCGAGTGTTTTAATGCCTAATTATCAACGGTTGCATACAAGATTTTATCTTCACCTATAATATGAATCGTCTATAAAATATTCTGGAACTGTTGGCTTGCTGCTAACAGTGAAACAGCGAGTCCTAGTAATCTAATATCATCCATTACTGAGTATAAACATGTAACCTAAGCATTAAAGAAATAATTATTTATTGAAGTAGGAATTAACATTTTGTATAATGCAATTATTAAAAGTCACTTGAATATGTTATTTGATGTTGGAACTGGAAGGTCTGGGTCCCAATGTAGTCGGTGGAATATCTGTTTACCAATTCACTATTTTATTTCTATGAAACTAGGTACATTCGACACGTGTAATGTTTTTTTTGCAGCGTTTAAAATATCTAAACTTGAATCAAACAATAAAAAAAACGTAGCAAAATAACGGGGATTCGAATAACCTACTTTTTTCTCGGGCGTGTGTCGATTTGGTAGTAAAATGTGCGTGAACGACAATGTTCCATTTTTGAAATTACATACAGGCACCAAGCGACGAGCAGTAAGAATGGCTGTCTGTTGCGAAACCTTTGTGCAGAAGTATCAAAAATAAAATACAAAGGACTGTTATTATTTAATTCAGTAAAACATAATATCATCCATTTGGATGATATAATGGTTATAATGACAATGGGTGTTGTAATGTTGGCAATAAGCTTACTGTTTCGTAATCTCTTATAGAGGATTTAAAGGAGTAGTTAAAATATCATATTAAGGTCGAATTTATAGGGGTTGTTTCTGGTCGGGTTTGCTTTATATCTTCTTCAAAGTGCTGTCGCTAGATTGAGTAGTCTTTGTATTCCCTTGGTCATTTGGCTGCCTTGTCAAGAATCTTTGCCTTAACGAAGGCGGACGGTTTTAAGAGGTAGTTTTAAATCAGTTTGATAAAAACCTATGTAGTATGGAGGGTAGAGGTAAGGAGAGTCATCTGTGTATATGAAAAAGTGTCGTCAAAATGTATTAAATTAGGATGGCGCCACATTTGCATCAGGGTAACTCTTAAAAGAAGCGCCAAATATAAATATTGTTAGAGTAGGCTTGAAAAATAAACAAGGAAGTATGGAGATACAAGGAAGTAAGGTTATATTTACCACAATATTTTGTACAACGTAAGTTGTTGAAATTCTCAATAATTAACTACTTTAGTCGATAATGACATTAAATTTTTTAACTCGGCATACTTCAATTCATCTACGATTGCTACATTCATACCATACCCTGTGCATCCACCAGCGCCATTGTGGAGGATTATTGAACTGTTATTTAGCGCAACAACTGGACACTTTTTCAAATTTTCTCCCATATAAGATCTCTAGACTCTCCTTACCTCTACCCTCCATACTATGTAGTTAACTTATTAAAAGTAATGCTACGAAAAAAAATACTCTGTGCCTTGGCTAATGAGATAAAAAAAAGGCTTAAATGCAGCGCGTATACACAGTGGGGTAGACAAGTGTGATAGGTTGCCGGATTTACTTAATAATATTTTATTTGCAATTACAGCTTATCTGTAGGAGATAAAATGTTAAAACCTGGCCAGTACTTTCGCAGCCTATTCGGTACAACAAACAAAAACTTTCCTCTTTTTATTATTAGTATAGATTATAAGGTTAGTCAAAGTGTTAACGACATTTGTATGTATAAGAATACGCATTTAAAAAAATCTTCAATGTTGCAAATAAAATACATGAAATGCTTTCTAACTTTGGAGTTCCAGTAACCTCCATAAGTGCACCTATTAGTTTTCTGATTTTATTTAAATCATTGTGAACAAAATATAGCTCAAATTAAAAAAAAAAATTGTTTTACAAATTACCCTACTGAGTACGTATAGGTATAGTGATTTCATAAACTATTCCGCAGTCTCATAATCTACTTTTCTTTAAAAAGGAGTTTATAAAACATTTATGAGTATCGAAACATTGTAACGTCAGAGTAAATTGGTTCATAACTTCCTTGTTTTAAAGTGCGATCTCCTCTGCACAGTTCTCTTGATAAAAATTGGGATACAAAATTGGCGACTCTATAACGCCTAACATCAGGTCCATTTTACTCTTACGTTGCAACGTGCAAATGTTGACGTAAAGGTATTACCGAGTGAAATGCTTACAAACACGTATTGTTGCTAACAGGATGCCGTGTCCGCTGTTTGTGTTCGATCCGCGCTACTGTCTGATGGTGCAGCGGGTTCTGAAATCAGGATCGCGGCGGTTCGGAATGCTCGCCTACACCTTCGCTAACTATGGGACGGTGAGTTCAATCATATACTTAGATTCAACCATCTTTTTCAGCACATGAATTTCTTCGCCTGATGCGGGAGACGTGGTAAAAAATATCCCAACGGCTCCAAACCGTTGTTTGTCAAAACTATGCGATCTTCGATCAATATTTCTGGTTTTCTTCTTATATTAATAACAGACTTCAAACAGTTGTGTTAAATGGTTTTAAATCAAATTGGATGGCAGTACCGTCGGGTGTGCCCCAAGGGTCCTTGTTGGGACCCTTTTTATTCACTATTTTTATTCATGATATCGATCTCTGCTTTATACATTCAAAATTTTTACTTTTTGCTGATGACTTGAAGGTATTTCGTACAGTCAATAATGTTAAAGATGCGGAACTTTTACAAGCTGACTTGTTTAGATTAGATGATTACTGCATTCAAAATAAACTTGATCTTAATGTCTTAAAGTGTAACTCTATATCTTTTACTAGGAAAAGGGAACCTTTTCTCTATGACTACATTTTAAAACATCAAAACCTTAACAGAACTGATATTATAAGAGATCTCGGGGTACTCCTCGACACTAAACTAATTTTTGATTATCATATAGATGCTAATGTGACCAAAGCATTTAAAGCTTTAAGTTTTATTATACGTGTTAGTAAACCATTCAAAAAAATGAAAACCATCAAAATCCTCTACTGTTCACTGGTCCGTAGTCAACTAGAGTATGCTTGCCAAATATGGAATCCTGCGTATCACATTTATATCAATAAATTAGAAAGTATTCAAAAGAAATTCATTACATTCCTTAAGCACAAATTTCACCTTCCTAAAACTTCCTACGAAATATCATGTTCGGATTTACACCTTGTACCCCTTCATACACGTAGAAACATTGCCGACGTTTGTCTCTTACTTAACATTGTTAGAGGGTCAATAGATAGTCCGGAATTACTTACTAAGTTAGATTTATTTGTACCCTCGCGATTACCTAGGCATAAAAAGATTCTGCACGTACCCTTAACTAAAACTAAGAATAGATTTAATTACTTTTTAATCCGTGTCTCTCGCCTTCTTAATTCTGTTTACAATGACCCTGAAATTGACCTATTTTATGGTAATATGAATAGTGTACGTCGCAAATTAGTAGATAAACTGTTGCATGCTAGGTAAACTTAACACTTTGTTTTAGTTTGCTGCGTTTCTGCTGGGTTCTATCAGGTACCCTTGTTTATATAAGACTTATCTGTGGAAACCTGTTATTAGTTTTAAGTCAATCAATCTGTTAACTAGTTAGTATCTACAACTGTTGGTTTTCCAATTAAAGAAAAAATAAAAATAAAATAAAATAAAATAAAATATTGTATTAGATATGCCATCCCATACAAAAACAAGCAGTAAAAGTATCTGGTGTATGGTTCTGTTATCTTTAGTTTTTGAATTTATAAAACCACTTTTTTCTAGTAAAAAAAAATTGGACATCCATTTTGGTTACGCGCTTTACCTATAAAGTTAATCACGTATATGCGGCATGAGTTAATTACTGCGTTAAACAGTACCCAATTATATATACCAGCTGTTGCCTGTGGCTTCGTACGCGATTTTTTGGTTTTTCATAAATCCTGTGAGAACCATACATTATCCCGGGTAAAAAGCAGCCTATGCGTTAATCCAGGGTATAATCTATCTCCATTCCAAAATTCAGTCTAATTGGTTCAGTAGTTTTTGCGTGAGAGAGTAACAAACATCCATCCATCCATCGATACAAACTTTCGCATTTTCAATAGGATTTTACATAACATATACGTAAGCGGTGAAAGCCCTTCCCATTGGCAAGGATCAAGTTCGATCTACGGCAGGTTTGGAACTATATATGTTTGCAATTTAAGGAATCGAAATATCAAGTGCTTTAACTGTGGAAGAAAACGTTGTCAGGAAACCTGCATGTGTGGAGGCTACCAATCCGCACTCGGCCAGCGTGGTGGATTACGGCCTTATCATTCTGAGTGGAGCCTCTTCTCATGTAGTGGGTCAGTAATGGGTTGATAATGACTGATGTTGATTATAGGTTCTGGAGATACGTGACTGCGTCGTATTTGAAGACAGCCGCTGCATCGTGTCTACTATTGGAGTTTCACGCTTCAGGGTCCTTGAGAGATACGAGAAAGACGGGTAAATTGTTATTCGCAACTTTAAGAAACAAACTTTAAAAAAAAAAAAAAAAACTAAGTCTATATATAAAACATTACTCAAATCGGCCCATGAAGATGAAGAATAGAATAGAAAAAAAAATATTGCTACACAACACAATAGGAAAACACAAGGAAAACAGTAATAGTACTTAGTGCTAGGGTGCAAAGGCGGCCTTATCATTAAAAGTGATCTTTTAAAGTAAACCTGAACGTGCGAAGCCGCTAAAAAAGTGGAAAGTGGAATAGATGGTAGGATACGATGAGTATAACTACATTCGTATGCTCAAAACTAAAGCTACGAGGGTCCCTGCATGGCTAGCATGGGCAAGACATTTTCCTCCCAGGGAAAGGTAAAATTGTATCTTCTCCCATAGCTCTATCAACACTCCAAGCAATGGCGCACAAGTGGAAATAAAATCCTAATAATATACGTGCAATTATAAATATTGTTCAAATAGGAAAACCTATTCCTTGTGACCGTGTTTTGGGAGGGTATCACCTTAATTTTATCCCTTGTCAGGGGATTTTTGTCCCCTGCCTGTGGTATTATTTATGTATCATTTGAGAGTTAATAAAACTATGGTAGAAGATATTTTATCCTTTCCACAGAATTAAGAACATACAGAACCCTCATGCAGCCATTGTTGCATGCGGTGCATTGTCCAAAAACAGTGAAAACCGCCCCGCACACTACGCAAGCCACACCCGTTGAATATTGCTAGCTCACAAACGTTTACCATTTTCCCCATTTTATAGTAAACGTTTAGAACATTGGGGGTAAAATAATTACTGTCAACTGCTGTATGAGAAACACTACTAAAGTGGAGAGTGGTTTTTGATGCTTCAATATAAGTTCAGTACACGGTTTCTGTATGTTCTTTATTCTGTGATCATTTCTCTTTGTTGACTCCTTAGATATAAAGGAACAATAGATATTACTATGATTTATTTATAAATGTCATAATGTTTTCAGTTGTGACATGGCTCGCATTCAGTCGCTGACCGACATTCAACTCACGGGTTTCGGAGACCTAGACCTGCCGTGGTTGGCGGTCAAGGTGTACAGTAAAGCGTCGTACTGGCTACAAAATATGGATTTACGTACGAAAGGTGTACGCGAGGAGATTCAGACCGCGTTCGGCAACCTGCCGTTCGATATGAACCCTGATGAGTTGGGCAGAACGTCGGATGGACCCATTTGGCTATGGTGGCTTGTCGCCATCTTGCCGCTTAACCGGGAGATAAAGGTAACTACCATTTTGTTTTCTATGCCCATTGTGATACGACATGAATATCTGCGATTTATTTCTCACTGACTCTTTGTACTGTGTGACAACATGCGACCTTTCTGGCAAAGCGCTGTTGTTTTAAGTGGACATAGTGATGTTTAGTAAAAATGAAAGTAGTAGTGGAGATTTTTGTAATAGAAATGGACATAAGTTAGTGACATCTGCATATCGTTTGCGAAAGGCGCAGAAGTAATTTGTGGGATTGAGAACATGCTTTTAAAATATGATTCCCAGGGTAATTTTGGCCCTACCAATGCATACGTTTAAACAAAGTGTTAAAACATATTTAATAAATCGTAGTAGTTACTATACGATTGATAAATTTAAACGACAAGGCTGTTTGGAAGCAGGCTCCACTCTCATCTCTCACAAGATAGACTATTTTAAATATTAAATTAAGCGTATTTTTCTTTATCTGTATGGTGTAATTTATGATTTCTTCAATCCTTATTATACACCGAATAGATCTTCGGCAATGTAGGATACATTGATACGCACGTTTTGCTCCGAAACCGTCGCATCTTCAGGAGATGTTGATTTACCAATGAATAATTGTTAAGACAATTATTGCGATGCGAAATTATAAATAACACCGTACAGATTCTCCTGCTATTCTCGGAATATAGCAAAATAAGAATAATAATAAATCATGTAATTAGAAAATACGCCCTTATCAACCCATGACCGGCGGACCACATTTGGGCACCAGTCTCCTTCCAGAATGAGGGGGCTTACGGTCCACCAAGCTGTGGGTTCGATTCCTACTACTGGAATATGTTTGATGAACATTTTTTCAGTGTGTGGGTGTTTATCTGTATATTATAAGTATTTATGTATATTATTCTTAAAAATATTCCTCATTCTTCCTTATTAATATATATATAATATATCTTAGTACCCATAACACAAGCTACGCTTTCTTAGGCGCTAGATGGCGTTGTGCGTAATGTCGCAGTATATTTACTTTAAAAAAAAACAGATTATTACTTTCATATTTTAAAATTGTTTGAAAATAAAAATTACGGGGAACCGATTAGTAAACAATATGTTTCTTTTTTACAGTTTCTGTTTCTATCCACGCGGAATCTCCTAAAGCGTATGTTGGCAGTTTCACGCACTCTGGATCTTGTGGATTTGGACTTAGGATCCCTCTCTTCAACAGAGGAGCTTGCGGATCCAGAGGAATGGTTATCTAGAGAAAGCTGAGTCTAATTTATATTATGTACTAACAACGATCAGTCAAACGAGGAAATAAACAGCCATTTTTGTGCTTTGTTAAATTGACATTCCACAAACTAAACTAAACTCACTACTCTTTGCATTATGTTGTAATGCAAAGAGTAGTGATTTCGGGTTACTTCTTTTTATGTTAAAACATCAATCTACAGCAGTGATGGGGACCTTGAAATGTTTATAAAGTATTTATAATTTATATTTCTAAGCATTTCACTGAAGGACGAAAATTAAGCAATGACTTAAGAAAGTTAAAATGTCATCGCTTTGTTTGTCTCCGCTCGGTCGAAACTCTATAGTAGAGTCACTTTACTCTTCTTTCAAGTAATGCGCCTTTTTTGAATCCAGGATAGGAATTTAACAATAATTCTTTATAAGTCGACTTGAGACTGGCGCAGTGGTAAGCGCTTCGATTTTATAATTCGGACGGTCTCTGGTTCGATTCCAGGTGCATCGAAGCAGAATGCAGAAGTTTCAGTGTTTTAATTTATTATCACTCGCTTAGTGAACTTCGATTATTTTTAATATTGCTTAAGAGTTACTGAAGATCGAATTGTTCTACGGCGATAAAAAAATCACTTCACAATTGTTGTTATTCACTTATGCATTTCATCGATATAATACATAGGTAAGCTAGAATTTTCACCATACATAGTTTTTCCTCAATGTACTAGATTTAAATTGGGTATTCCCACTAATCGCAATACTGCAGTTATCCGCGTTTTTATTGTTAGGTCTCATGAAAACGAATATTCTATAGACGTTAACGAAAATCTGTAATTCAATATGAACGCCATTGTTTTACCGTATCATATGTGTAAAGAGTATATAAAGAATCGATCGGCCGCCTGATATGGCAACCTGAAACGCCCAGCCCGCGACGCCTGCGGAAGGCTTGCTCCTTTTTACTCGTGTGATAACTATTTGTGAACGGTTGATGTGTGACGAGGAATCTCCTTATATAAGGCTTTACTTATTTGCGCATTTTCTTGTTCGTCAATAGTGAAAACGTAATGAAACTTGCTAATCCTGTACTTGGCAAATTTGATCTTTAACTCAATACAAATAAGATTCATTTTACTCCGATGTCAAGTAATTCCACACTCGTAAACGACTCTTCTACTGCGAGCGATTGTACTAAGCTATAGTATAAGCTATAGCTACTAAGGCTATAGTCGTGAGAACTTTACTCACTAACAATGTTACTTTTTACAATACAACAGTGACCGAGTTACTCTGTCCAATTGCATACATATTTATTTACCCATTCTATAAATGAGAAAAAATAATTGTTTGGTGTTAAAAAGCATCCTATATCGAGTGTCAGTAGCGCGGTGCGGCGGCCGTATCAATTCAATCCAACGCGGTCATTTTATGTGTGACTGGTGTAGTGAACTTAAATTATTCATCAGAAAGATTAAATGGGCTGACAGTAAAAACACAGCGTATACTCATTGCACATATTCGATCGCTTTCACGCCATATCGATGACCGTTGTATATCGCGTTAACTAACGTGGCAAAATACATTATAGACTAAAGAACGAATCTAATGTTCAAATACAATTCACACAGGTCTTGTCAATTTTGTTGTACATAAATATCTAGCACATTTTCTTTATACAATCCATCGGTAATCTTTAGATTTATTATTAAGCTATTTTATTATTATCAAAATTAAATACCAATAACAATAGATTACAGGTAGATTGTCAATTTAGTTTTATGATTTGGGTAAAACAGAATTGGCACCATTTTCGGATTTATTTTATCATCTTCATAATTTTTACCTTTTCTAGTTTCATACCTCGCTGCTAATTTCTAAGTTATCCTGTTCACTATTATTAAAATAAAAATGTATTGTAAACGTGTAAAACTAAATTTAATATTATATACGGAATAAATTGTGTGTAGGTTTAAATTATTTATAGTACTTACAATTTCTTGGAACAAAAAAGAACGTAAGAACGTTTTTTATTAGGCACTAGGGTATGTCGACTTTAATTATTGTAAATAGTTTATTCATACTATTTTCTCTTTAGCGTTATGCACAACAAAAACTACAGGTAATAATGCTTTTATAATTTAAAAAGTAATTACTGTTTTGGAATAAACCGACAAACAAAAATACAATTTTACTTAGCCGGCAATATTATATGTAGTTAGTATAAGCAAACTTAAGTTTCTATTGTTTTTTTAGCGACCTCCGTGATTCTGTGGTCTCATTAGCGCCTGGTCCTGGCTCGATTCCCGGCCGGAGAAATTTGGAAAAATTATATTTCTGATTTTTCTTTGGTCTCGTGGGAGGCTTCGGTCGTGGCCCTGCCGGTACGATGCCGTGTAGAAACCCCTAACAGGTCAGCCTGCTACCGTCTTAGACTGCATCATCACTTACTACCAAGTAAGATTGCAGTCGAGGGCATACTTGTAGAAGAATAAAAAAATTGGTGATTCCACCAAATTGCGTCAGGATGCAATATGAGACTACATGGTATTTTCCCTGCATACGAGTGTTTTCAGTCGCCCTCGTTCCTTAATAGGTAAAATATATTAAGATTTTACTTCACAGTTCAAACTAATATTTGCTTTATCAGAAGTGTTTTCCACGGAGCGACAGATAAACGTGATATTTTTACAAAAATATAGTCAAAGAGCCAGAATGTCACATATGCTATTTTTAATCCCGCGAAACCGGATCCAAACGGACGAAGTAGCGGAAAAAAGCTTTTCATATACCAAACGGTTGACCGCGACTTCGTTAGCGTAAAACTTGTAAAACGACCCACCGAGTTTCATCGCCCGCCCGCCCGACACCTAAGGGTCGTTACTTGGTTCTAAATAGATTATAACCATCCTCAGAAATTTGATTATCAAAAGCGGAAAAGATTTTTATAATCCGATTGGAAGTTCTAGAGAGCGGGTGCAAACAAACAAACTACAGCTTTATTTATTATATATAGATAGTTTTATAAAGAATGACCGAAATAAACATTATTAAAATAGGAACGGAACATATTTATAAAAATATAATATACAAAGACAATGCAATATGATGTCATTAGTTTCAATTTTAGCTACCGGGCACGATAAGTTAACAAACCCATGATGTTTACAACTGGTCAATTACGTATCAGAACGCACCTAAGTTAGGGTTCCGTGGCCACACCATTTAAAAGAACTTGCACTAAGATCACAATGAACAAAATCAAGTTGTTTTTACTGTTGTGACTCGTATCGGTATGAGGGATCATTCGAGGCGAAGATTAAATCTACATGCCTTTTTCGTAGGTGTACAAAATCTCCGTTTTCGTTTCAAAATTGGTATTAATGGAGCCGATTTTATTTTTACTCTAAACTAAACTCCAGTTGCGTAAGTTGCGTAGTTGTAAAAATAGTGCGTTTCCACGGTGGGCATTGAAAAGGGGACATAACTACTTAAATTCATGTCTATTTAGTTTTGTTTAGAGAATCGTGTACAACAGAATTTGCGTCATTATCTACCTTTACAAAAAACGAAAACGTTTCAAAACGAAATGGCTGTATGTACTGTAATATGACCAAATTAATAAGTGGTTTTAGTTTGGCTGCGGAACCCTACATGGTATTAAAAAATATACACTTATACATTTACATATAGATAGATACATACAAATATACATGCTTACATACAGGACATATAGGACAAAAAAGTGGAGGTAAGCATACGCCTTAAAAAAGTTGGATTCTACGGGAAAGGATTGTTTTACCTTTAAAAAGAGGAAAGAAGGATTGAAAATCGGGCCAATTGGGTATATGACTGCTTTTTTCGTTTCAAATGAACTTTATTCTTATTTTAAAGCTAACAATAAGTATATAGTCACGTGACTGCAATGGCGTCACAAGCCTATAAAAATGTAAAAACTGATAGTAAACTGCGCTTGTTCAAATCTATTTTTAGGAGCAAAAAGGGTTTAAAAACTATTTTTGGATATATGAGGAATGTTCTAAAATGTTTGAATCCGGGAGACCCTATGTTGTCACGCACGATTATGATCCTTACGTCTAAGAATAAACTGCTTTATAGCAATACACATTGTTTACAGTCTTATGACGTTATAAGAGTGTAAGTACTTTTGACTGTAAGACTGGCTGAGTCAATCAATCAGTAGCGTTTGTGATCACGAGCTCTTATATCTAACAAAATCATTTCCTTTAATGATTTATCGAAAATTTATACTTTATGTTCTAGTGTTGAATTAAATAATATTCAATTAAAAATCTATATGGCTCCAGCACAAGGGATGTTACTAAAAATAGTTAATTTGAAACAATAAAGAAAGCAGTCAAATACCTAACAACTGCGGTACTCTAATCTCTCAACTAAATTGACAGGTCTAAAATTTGCGCTGTCACACGTGTCCACTGTGTTCCGTGTAGAAAAAGATACACTATTTACGACCTGTAAGTTTAGTTGTTAGTACTTAACGTAATCTGTACCAAAATCGCACTACTAGGAGAGACAAGGAGCCTAAAGCTTTAACGGAAAAGCATTTAGAATAGAAGTACGAGCACTTCACTCGTTATATAAAAGTAATTTGTATGATAAGAATGCCATCAGATCTTAAAACGACAGCGAGAGTTGAAGAAACAGCTCAGATAGAGTAGTGGTTCGATGAAATTGTGGGCGCCGGTGGAATTATCTCCAAGAAGGGGTTTTTAGTGCTGTATTCCCTCGAATTTTTTAACTTTAAAATTTATTCAAACGAATTATAGTCGCAACTAAATGTTTAACGTTAAAATGACTCAGCAATATTATGTGAATAATAAATCGTTTAATGGAGTAGATGGATAGAACGGATGGATCCTTCTTTGGAAGTTAGAAAGATAATTTTGAATCCATCAGTCTCAGCTCCTGTTACTGAGAAAAAATAGTAATCTTTGAAGAAGGAATATGGAGTAGATTAAATATATATTACGATAAACGCGTCAAAAATCAAGCTCGATGAATTTGGTTATTGATTGATACTGGCAGACTAGATGACAACATTTCATTAAAATAATGTAAAAACGAATTTATAAGAATAGAGGTGTGTTTCTGTGTAGACTTTTTTTTAAATTTATAATAAGTAATATACCTACCCAATAGAAGTTTAGAATATATTGTTACGAAAGTTGAAATCAAATGGTAAATCTAAGATTTTAACTTCAATAATTATGTATTTTTTACAGAATAACTTTTTAATAATTCACATAATATTACTAGTTTTCGGCTTTTGATATACAAAATAATAAACAAAATGTCATAGGTATCTGAATAATACATTTGGCTGTGTCTTTTCTTTTAAGCCAAAGGTAATTGTGTATTTGCTTCTACGAAGCCCCTATAATTATAGTATATATATCATTGTGAAGAGAATAGTTTGCATTACTTTTTAAGCATATTTCTCAAACGGAGGAGTAGGTTTGGCATAGATTAAGCGTAGAGGGAGAACAGACAGCTGAAATTTACAATATAAAATCTGTCAATATCACGACCACTTGTCAAGCACTAATAAAGATAAATTTATGAAGTATATTAATTATTAACCTAGTTTCAGATTTCCATTATTTAAAAAAAAAACAAAAACCGCAAGCGTGTACACTTGCCGGGGCCCATTTTTTTAAATATAACTTTTTAGATGATAGTTTTGGCGATGCGATGGCAGATCGCACCTAGAATGTCTCCTTGTAATACCCTATACGGTAAAAATCATTAAGTATCTGTAATGTTTCTAAATAGTTTTCAATGATCTCGATTAATTAAAGTAAAATATTGTTATGTAATAAATCTACAAGTAATTCATATTTTAGAATTCTTAATGTACAAGGTATGTCCAAGCTTTATGAAAAATATATAATTATAAGGATAAAAGTAGTTTTAAAATAATATAAGAGTTATAGCATAGCGCATATAAAATCAGTTCAAACGAACTGATTGTTTGCTGTGATCACTATAAAATTTTATATATTTTTTGATATAGCTTGGGCAATAAAAATAATGCTAACATGCAACTCTTTCAGAATGTTTCTGTAACACTCACAAGTGATTCTAGAATTAATAAATTGTAATAGAAGCTTGCTGTTTTTTATTCGGTCGATGATCGATTCATATCATCACCAACTACGGCTAGTTGCTTCCTAATCTATATCCAATGTATACTCCTATGTGATAGCTGAGAAGCCGGATTTATTTTGTCGCGCTCTTGAGTGAACTCACAAATATAGCGATTTGGATTTTATCATATACATTATAGTTATGCATTGTCGCATTAGGATAACTTTTCCTGTAATGACAAAACTGTAAGAATAAATAAATAATATTAGGATCAAAACATACAATTTCCGTTAACGGAAAGCCTTTTTTTACTAATAGTATACTACTCAAAACAAAATAGGGCACACATCGAGGTAATCTCGAATTTTGTTTATAAATATGCGGTATGGCAATCATAAGCAAAGTTATGCATCCTTACGTCAAGTCTGCTTGTTTTAATAAACTAGTATTCATAAACATAATCACGCTTACCTACTCTTTCGAGATGCTGTTTTCACCAATCAAATTTTAAAATGTGATGTGATACCAACCTCAAAGATATGTTTGCTGAACCACTGTGCCCGGATGATGCACTGGCTTTCGTAGTAAAGTATTCGAAGTGAAAACGGTCGTATAATAATTACGCTAGGTTCTTCGTCATTGATCTAATGTACGTTTTATTATTGTGCTTCAATGTTCTCAGATAAGCGATACAAGTTTTTACACCGGGCTGCTACAACGCGAAGTGGCGCGTTTTGGCAACGTAAACGTTTAGTTATATTAGCCCAGGCCAACAGCTCGCATGCTCTCGGAAGAAAGATAGGAAGAAAAGGAAGGATAAGAACGTCAAAGTCTGTAACTGGATGATACAGACTTTTATAAAAGTTCAACCATTGCTATTTCGCCTAGGTGATATCTCCAGTTTTGTTATACCTATAGATACAAATAAAATTCAGAGTAAACTTAGAACCACCTCTGGACTGGTCAATCGCTTTATTACTGCAAGTTAACGCACGATCTTCTCATCTCTTTGGATTACAAGACCATATAAAGTAGCGTCACATCAGCGTTATCTTTTTTCATATGGATGACCAGTTTGATAGCTCCATACAGACAGATTAAGCATAATCCAGATACGTTCGGAGATACATTTGTTAAACACTGTAGCCGGATCCGGTTGATTAAACTTTGTGCAGCCCAAGGTACCAAGTAAAATGTACTAAAATGACATCAATCATTTATTCTATAGAATAAGAAGATTAATTATTAAGATGTATTACAATTTATAGGTATCCAAATAAAGTTAAAATTAACACATTTGTGCATATTCTTTACAAAGGTTTGTGCAATACATAGGTATTTACTTGAAACTTAAGACGCCGGCTTTGCTTACAAAGTGCATATAAAATATAGCATCTACAAGACTAGTTCGAATGGGGGTAGGTTGCCAATAAGGTTCCATCCATTTACAGATTTGATATCTAATAATTTCAAACGTATATTTCAATTTTCTTATTAAGGAACTTAAAAACAACCCTAATTTTATTGACTTCATTCTCATTTACACTTATGAGTGTGTGTAATCCGTGAACCTATTGGTACTTAAACTTAATGTAAAAACAACTCGTTGTCACTACGTAATTTTATGACAATTTTATATTAAAAATATTTTTGTAGTAGTTTATTCATTCTTTAACAATTATTATTTTGATAAATGCTACTGTAAGTAGTATTAATTTCAGGAAACAGTTGTGTAACAAGAGCTTTATGAAAACTGTAATATCAATCTTTTTTCCCTTTCCAACTACAGCCTTGAATATAGCAAAGACTTTCTGCATCAATCTCGTCAATTCAAGGTTTGAGGCTACTTAGGCCTCAGGAACAGGTTCTCAATTTCGGTATTAAAGATTGGCCGATAGTTGAGAACATGTTCATATCTTACACATGTCATTTGTGCTGGTTACTCCATCAGTCCGAGCATGCCTGCCCATTAAAAATAAGAAGAGAACTGAAGACATTTAGGAATTATCAAACATTAAAATATTTTTGCTACCCTTATATAATACTGATCATACCTATTCCTCACAAATGTCTAGGTGGACTGTGCCTTAATCTCATACTGCCGCACGAGTTGGTGCCCACAAACTGCAAATTACATTGGATGCAGAAGTCGTTGTCTTAAATAGTATATAGCGCTGCATGCAATTCTTGCGGCAATGTAAGATCAACAGCAGTATACAATCATTCCAAAATCATACAAAATATAATAAAATGGGTAAAAATTTGTTTGTACACAAGTCCTAAACTTTAAATTTTGCATGGAGCTCTAAGTATTAGATATTTCAGTTAGGAGCAACTAATTTAGGAACTGTCAAGTGGGTAGGTTAAGAGTTTGTGTACAATCAAGTTATGCACCAACTTAAGTGTGTAAATAGTTAAAACTAATACTACCTATAATTATCTAAATAAATAGTTATACAAATTGGACGGAATAGAAAATGAAACTATTAATAAAGCAATATAATAATTTAAAATAATGGGTGAGTAGTCATAAGTGCTGTTTAGATTTATTTACCTGTGATGAACTTTGTTACCAGATACAGAATATGAATTAGGTGGCATATGGATATATTATGGACCACAATGGATGTCTTTCCATGGATTTTGGTTATACTTAAAAAAAATACAGGGAACTCCCTCTGTTACTTCACTACACTCTTACACATCATTCATCTGTCTACTATTTATAGATAAAGATAATGATAAACAAAGGATAAATATCGGCCATTAATAAAAAGACCCTCTGCATAGCACTATGACAAGAAGAACTAAAATAACTAACTTAAACTAAACCCAAAACTATTTATAATAATGTAAAGATACACCTAAGCTTCTAACATATTAGGCATATGAGACCTTTGGTTCATAAATCTCGTTCCACATTTCCTGATCTTCAAGCGTTGTGTGTTTCAGTTTATACAAGCGTAAACCAAATTTAATTATCAGTATTACAAACATCAACACAAATAGAGAGAGGATAGCTATGGCCAGGTACATCATGAGGAAGGCCATGTTGTATAGAAGAAAACTTATATGTCACTCTCTTGCTTATGCAATTCAAGATATTTTAGTGATTCAATAGTAACAGAGTCTGGTGCAAGAGGCAGTCTTGAAACAAAAGTATTAAGTTCTGTGTTATGGACCTTGTGGTACTGTGTGGTATTTTCAGGGTACTCAAAGTATTGTTGTTGACTCTCAAGTTCTGCGAAGTTTAGGAGAGGCTTCTTGCTTGGAGTTGCTGACCATATAGACACAGTCCAGCGGTTATCTATAACCACAAAAGATTTTATTTTGAATTTTGAAAACTGCAGACTTTTGGGAAACTCAATAAGTGAAACAGGTGACCAGGTCTAACAGCTTCAAATCAGTACTTGTACAGATCTCAAATTGGATTCATATTTTCTTATTAAGAGTTTGATAAGACCTGATTATTTTAACGCAACCACAAAGATTTCATGAAATACATGTTATGTTACCCTTAATAATGAAACAATCAATTTTTCTGTCAACTGTGGGAGCTCAGTTGTTCCAGTTTTGATGTAGCATAGAAACCTATCATGGATGTTAAGGAGTCACACTAGTGTGTAGGTACGCAGAAGTCCTTATTGAATCTGCACACCTGCTACAAAATTGTAATTTGGAGCACTTTTTGTGCAGTTGGCACAATTACACTGAAATTGCAAACCGACTGCACACCAGCTGCATTCAAAGTCAAACCATGTCTGTTGACACTTGAACAGTAAGAGATGTGATCACATTACCCAAGAGTTAAACCTAGTGTTAGCTAATAAAAATATATCCATACCTGTATGTCTATCAAGCCAATAGTCAGTGTAGCTGGAGCAGCAGCACACAATATTAAGAATGATAAGTAGGCCAAGTATAACAGAGCAGATTGAGACGGTTATGTAGAAGAGAGTGAAATCCCCAACTATTGTAAGAAATGGATTTATGGTTTTGTAGGTCTCATTCCCTGTAAAGGAAGAGTGAGGTTCATTTGCTGTCATTTCTGGCTTCACCTGCTGAAGAAAGGACGAATAAATAAATTACTGACATTCTTATCCATCAGAATATTAAACAGTAATAGAATTGTATTGTACAATTACTTTGAGGGCAAGTACTAATTAATTTGTGCCTATTTGTGCTTTAAGGTAGTTTTGATAGATAATGTTAAGCGCTTATTGGGACAACTTACTATGGTAAAGTTTTGTCGAGAACAAAATTTGGTATTAAAATGATTTTTTAAATTAATCTCCCAAATAGTTATCAAGACCTGTATTCTCCGGTGAAAAAATAATGCAATCCAGGATGCTAAGCTAAGCTTATTATAATTGGTTTCAAAAGCAAGTGGTGAAAAAGAAAATCTAAAATAAAAAGTAGGGCCTAATATTTGCATTTCCTATAATTAACAACAGTTTTTTTAGTTTTTTTTTATTAAGTGAGATTTTCCACAAAAAGTAACTGCTAGGTGACAATGGCATAGTGCTTGCTCTCAAGAGTACTAGAACTACCATTTTGTCTCCATCCATTCTGATGGATAAAAATATGAATAATTTATGTGTGCTTGTGTGGAGCACAGGAGTACCAGTTTTTTTATCTTTAATACCAGCTCTCAGCTAGTTCTATACAAAGGTCTGTAGTCGGACATTGTAACTGCCTTGCCTTCTAGTCTTGTCAAAATATTCAATAACTATCCCCAACCAAAAACACCGCTGCACACACACACCGTTAAAAAATACCCCATTAGCTATTATTCTGCTCAGAAACAGACTGAAATAAACCTTCGTTTACTTATTCCGTTTCTGAGTAGAATAGGAAAAATAAATGGGCGTGGTAGGGAATCTATATTTTGAATTTAAATATAAATCTTTTCTGAGGCTCTGACCAAAGTAACCTAATTACATAGCACTTAAATTAAGATATTGAATGTATGTAAACAATACTTTGACTAACCTATTAGGTTAAACATTAATTCAAATAATATTTACCATTGCTGTTGACCAAAGAAGTATGGAGGGTAGAGGTAAGGAGAGTCATCTGTGTATATGAAAAAGTGTCGTCAAAATGTATTAAATTAGGATGGCGCCACATTTGCATCAGGGTCACTCTTAAAAGAAGCGCCAAATATAAATATTGTTAGAGTAGGCTTGAAAAATAAACAAGGAAGTAAGGAGATACAAGGAAGTAAGGTTATATTTACCACAATATTTTGTACAACGTAAGTTGTTGAAATTCTCAATAATTAACTACTTTAGTCGATAATGACACTAAATTTTTTAACTCGGCATTCTTCAATTCATCTACGATTGCTACATTCATACCATACACTGTGCATCCACCAGCGCCATTGTGGAGGATTTTTGAACTGTTATTTAGCGCATACACTGGACACTTTTTCCTTACCTCTACCCTCCATACAAAGAAGGAATAATTCTGTACCACAGATACACATCACCGAGTTCATTGTTAGGCCACGGACTCAGGTTTATGTATTCTCATTGGGTTGGCCCAAGATTGATGGACCAAATATAAAATTACCAACTCTTTGTACCTATGTGAATATATTACCTATTTAATCTAACAAATGTAGCTTTAAATATCATAAAGTATAATTTATAACATAAATACTTATCTATATTGTGTTTGTTTGTGATAATAATTTGTTCTGTAAAACAAGAAGCTCTTCTTCTTCTACTCTGTAACTTACACTTTTTTTTCTTCTTTTGCTTTTTTGGCTTTTAGGTCTGTCAAATCGGCACGTGGTATTTCGCCAATGTCACGTATACTTTGAAGATCCAGAAAGGTGATTGTTAAAAAATAAGAATTACGTAAATGTAACACTATAATTTTTATAAATCTTGAAATCCAAATTAAGGCGCTCGTAATGGACTGTGTAACTTTCGCTTAATAATATACTAACTATAGTTACAGTGTCATATTGACAATATAACTATGGTCCCAGAGTGTCTACTCCTTACTACTCTGGAACTAATACAGTTACAGTATTTGTGTGCAGTGGCGCAGTGGCCTTATAATTCCTAGGTTCGAGCCCTGCAGGTGAATTTGAGAATTTCTAAATTTTTCTTTTAATGAAATAAATATAGTGAAGATTTTTAACTTAACCTCGGATAAGTTTAATTTAATTTATTTTAGTTCAACTTATCCAAGGATTTTGCACAATTTCACCCTGTCGCTATATAAAACTTTTTTTATTAGCTTTAATTTATTAAACATACCCGCAAGATCTGCTTTTTTTTAGAATGCAAATGCCTGTGTTACAGTGGGTTACATACCGTTTAGATGTTTTTGAGCATAATCCCTACACAAAAAACCCACGATTTTGAGATGTTATTTAAAAATCTGCTCAACCCTAGCAAAATCATCTAGCAAAAAAGTGCGAGTCGGATTCGCGGACGTAGTATTCCATACCATTATCTATAAAAACGGCAAAAACTCACGTGGTTGTATTTGAGCCCTCCTTACATGTTAATTTATTTTTAATTTAATTATTTATTAAGTGGAATATTAAAATGAGTTTTTAAAGTGAATTTTTCAAGCTTCTATTTCTACTTCTTATTATATTTATACTTCTTAGCACTTTACTTTACCTCAAAATGATTAGAGCACATCTAATAAATAAAAGAGGAAGGAAGGAGTTACTATGTAATGAATACATGTATAGGTTTCAGGTCTAGGTATAAACAACGATTTCTTTGTATTTATTATACTGAATGAGTTTTATAAATTGTCAAAAGGTTTTCTTTGTTTATAAATTTTAGAGATAATTTTATAAAATTTAAAAGCGTTTATGGTAGAAAGCAAAGGCTGTTACAATTTAGTAATGGCATTCAGCTTAAGCGAAAGATTTCCACCGCAAAACAATACGTACAACCTTTTAGGTCCTGGAGCGTACCAATATACTGGTCCCCCTTTATTACGTCTAAATAAAGTACCCTTTCTTTCAAAAGATGCGCGTTGTTCTAGTATTGAAGCTAAAATATGGACACACGCTCTTCACAATGCGGACAAACCTTCAAGAAGTTCAAACTGCACTAGTTTGAGGTCCAAAGTTCCTCGTTTCCCTTACGAAGCATTAAGTAACGTGGATATAGAAGCGGTTCTTTGTCAATGTGGTACTGACAATCCATGTGAATGTTTTATTGAAGAAGCTCAAGAGGAAACAATATGTCAGGGCAAAGTTCATAGAAAATTGTTTAAGGGTCTTACAGCTAAAACAACTTTAGTTGAAGGACTTTCTGCTCCTTCAAAAAAGGATAATGGTTTTAAAGTTTCACCTAATGGAACTAAAATCCGTATATTTAATAATGTGACGGAACAATCACCTCCTTTTTATGACACAAGGGTTGTTGAATCTACTAGCTATTACCAGGGATGTAAATGGAGTAAATGGACATCAAAGAGAGACCAAGAACTGCTAGAAGACAGGCCCGGGCCAGCTTCTTACACTTTTAAAAATCAACCGACTATTGAAGCTTTCTGTGCTGAAAAAGTAAGAGCTTCAAGGCGGAAAACTTATAAACAGTATCGGTTTATTGAAATAGTGCAGCGGCGTAATGTTTTAGAGGGAACACCTGGACCTGCAGATTATACGCCAAATATACCTAAAGGAACTAAATTGAAATTGCTGGGTCCGAAAGCAGAAAGATTCACTACCGGCAAATATGATGTAATACCTGGTCCTGCTGAATACAGTATAAAACGAGACTTCGATATAGCTGAACCTCCCCAAATATTCAGTAATGCGAAGATTGCAACCCCGGCATTTTTTGGAATTAAAGCAGAAAGGTTTAAACCTCGCCATGAAGAAGGTCCGAGCCCTGCTAGTTATGACCCAAGTAGTAGACTGAGACAATCGAATCGTTGTATCAAGACTCCATTTGGATCAACTTCTAAAAGATTTAAAGAAATCCCTAATAATGGTGTAACTAATTTTGAACTAATATCAGGGGAAAGGACACGAAAAGATAGTTCTGATAAATATATCACGATGGAGCTACCCACATGGGGATTTAGATCAAAAACGATCAGATGGAAACCTCTTTTGAAAAAATTTCACGAACCTAGTCAAGCAGACTTGGCGCAAGCAAAAATTGAAATTAGGAGGTCACATCAATTACAATATAATTGTCCGTTTTTCTCTTCAGACGGGCGGTTTCAACCTTGGTTTAATTGGATTCCTGTACATGGAAAGAACAAAACTCCAGGACCAGCATATTATTGTTTAGATAAACCAAAATGTCTCCCAGCAGTAAATTGCGGTCCAATGTATCGTACTACACGATTTGCAGACAGAGCTTTACAAACGCCCGCTCCAAATGCGTACAGAGTTGATGGCGGAATAGAAAACATACTAGCCACTCATAACGACAAGCTTAAAAATAATTTAGCTAACAAACATGAGTATCATTGGTCACCACCTTTAGAGTATAAAAAATTAAGCGTAGACACGCAAGAAGCTATATTGTTAAAAAAATCCATCGCACTATTAGAAGTACCTGACAATTTTGAATACAAGGAGTCTTCTATTACGAAGTCAGTTGCACCCACAATCACCAGCCATGAAACTAAATTGTTGCGATGCTTTTTAAAGTCACAACAAATAGCCCGATACTAATATACAGCTATGATTCGTTTTTTTATAAATATATCATAAAAGGTGAAATATATCAATCAATGTGAATTCAAAAATTGTGCATGAAATATTTTATCTTCCTATTTGACACAGCGGCTGACATGTTTAACTAAGCATCGCGAGGTCCTGGGCTCAATTCCCAGGTCTGGCCAAGATTTGTTAGGTATTTAAAAGGTTTTTCTGTAAAAACTTTGCACGCTTTAGTTTTCTAGATTCTTAACTGGAGCCGAGAGTAGACCTAAAATCTGCCAATCATAAAAGATTGATGCATTTGAAATATGTTGCTTAAGACAGATCCCAAACGTATGTAATCTAAATACCAGACCAACTTCTTCATCTGAAACAAATAAAACCAAACAAATAAAATATTATGTTATTATTTGTAAGCTCACCGAATAAAACTCAAAAAATGTAGTTATCTCACATCTGTCTACGGTGGATGCTGGTCTGCTTAATTTCGGTCGCATTGGTAGCATTGCATATGTTTACTGGTAAGACAGAATGCCCTCAGATTGAGGAGCTACTATAGTGGGTCAGACCAGTCTGCCAGTAACTTTTCATACAGTTGGTAGACTGTTGTGCTTTCTCATCTACAAAATTAACAGAAGTTTTAACCTTATGGGTTAAAATTTTCAAATGAGACTTTAAAATTAAATCCGTTTTTTATCAAGATATTTGATAATTATTTAATTGGGAAGCTAGCTAAGAACATTAGGTAACGGAGTACTATTTCATGGGTCCACGCACAGAACAATATTACTCCAAGGGTCCACGACTCGACTGAGGTAGACTCAAACAAAAACAAATCAGATATAAAATAAACACCACAGAAAATCAAATACTGAAAATTCCTGCGGAAAATTATCTTCTTTCTTTTTCTTTTTTTGTTAAAAGCTCGTGCTGAGGCTCAGTTTCTGGTGAGGGTTTTGTTTACCTATATTATTACTTAAATTCAATATTGCGAGTTGTGCAGGTTATTCTTGGTGGTTCACTTCTAATTCTTAAAGCCGTGGAGGACCTTTATGCCTTTCTATATACCATTCTTAGTACCTACCTTTTGTTTATGTACATACTAGCTGTTGCCCGCGGCTTCATCTGCGTTTGATTTTGTTTTTTGATGTGGCATTAAATTTAGATAGATAGATAAATTCTTTATTGCACACAATTAAGGGATAAATATAATATAAATTGAAAACATAAGTAGAATAAAAATGCGCAAAGGCGGTCTTATCGCTTTAAGCGATCTCCTCTAGACAACCCTTAATGAAAGAAGAAAAGGAGTCAATTTTAAAAATAAGTATATACAAATACATACAGAACAAATATATTAGTTATGGAGGGTTCATCTGTGTATATGAAAAAGTGTCGTCAAAATGTATTAAATTAGGATGGCGCCACATTTGCATCAGGGTAACTCTTAAAAGAAGCGCCAAATATAAATATTGTTAGAGTAGGCTTGAAAAATAAACAAGGAAGTATGGAGATACAAGGAAGTAAGGTTATATTTACCACAATATTTTGTACAACGTAAGTTGTTGAAATTCTCAATAATTAACTACTTTAGTCGATAATGACATTAAATTTTTTAACTCGGCATACTTCAATTCATCTACGATTGCTACATTCATACCATACCCTGTGCATCCACCAGCGCCATTGTGGAGGATTTTTGAACTGTTATTTAGCGCAACAACTGGACACTTTTTCAACTTTTCTCCCATATAAGATGACTCTCCTTACCTCTACCCTATGGAGGGTAGAGGTAAGGAGAGTCATCTGTGTATTTGAAAAAGTGTCGTCAAAATGTATTAAATTAGGATGGCGCCACATTTGCATCAGGGTAACTCTTAAAAGAAGCGCCAAATATAAATATTGTTAGAGTAGGCTTGAAAAATAAACAAGGAAGTATGGAGATACAAGGAAGTAAGGTTATATTTACCACAATATTTTGTACAACGTAAGTACACAACGTAACTCCTTACCTCTACCCTCCATACTCTACCCTCCATAACATAAGTTTATGACTCCGTAGATAAATAATATTCTATTGGTGTCAAAAAAAATTCAGTATCGCTAAGCCTTAAATGAGGGCTGCTGTCCGCTGAGGAGTTTTGTCCTCTATCTCCAACCACAGTTTCGGCAAAATTAAACACATATTATAAACTCTATAGTAAAAAAATAATTATTTAAATCGGTTATAATTTGTCGGAGTTATGGTGTAAAATCGTCAAACACTCATCGCCTTTCCCAAAGGAACCGAGCTTAATGTCGGGATAAAAAGTATCCTATATTAATTCTAACACTGCCAAGAATATGTGTACAAAGTTTTATGAGGATCGGTTAAGTAGTTTTTGCGTGAAAGTGTTGCAAACAAACTTACAGTGACATTTATAATATTAGTAGGGATGGGTTTACGTCATGGTTAAGCCATAGAGTAAAATTGTGTGGCGGCTATTTTCTGTGGTTATTTTATTAATAATTATTAGATATATTTCTTTCTAAAAATTCTAATTATTCTAAATTAGACAGAATTTAAAAATACCTGATGTACTCTTACAAAAATAAAATTTTAATTCAGTTCAGTCTTCATTGTGATCTAGAATTTTTCTGTTACTAATAGTATCACATAAACAGCAAAGAAAATTGTATTAATATGTCTCGATTAGGTGCACTGCATTTAACAAAAAACACAGGCGCAAAACATACAGCCACGGTTATATTTTTTCATGGATCAGGTAAACAATAACTATTATTAAAAATCATAAAATATTGTTGTAATCGTCAGGAGCAAGGGCTTTTCAACAATTATTTATTAATTGAAAAAAAAGTAATCTTTGAATAATCCGAAGATTACGCTGATGAGCAGTTCAAGGGCAGTGATTTGTTATCAGTACTGTGACTTACTGTCTACAGATTGATTAAGTAATTGCTTACAATTAGGAAAAGGAGGATAGAAACCTCCCACAAAGTTCTGGAGCCAGACTTATGAGCTTGAGATGACTTATTCACAGAAAAACGAAAGTTTTTCTGTGAACCAGACTTACAAAAAAGTCAGTCAAATAAAATAGGGAGAAAAAAGCATATTCATATTATTGTTGAGGTTAGGTTTAAATATTATTAAATCAAAGCCAAATAAACATAGTTATTTGTCTGACCATGCAAAAGAGAACATTCAAGAATCCCATTTATCACACATTGGATAATTAGGTGACTCAAAATTGATAAGTTTTACATTTTATTTATATCAATAATATATTTTGTTGTCTAAACTGTGAAAACATGTTTAAGATAAGTAAAATGAGCAATAACTATATTTTAGAGATAGGTAAATATATATATTTTAGACAATAAGTTCACATTATTTCCACAAATATTGCCGTTAGAACAGTTTTTCTATGGTACCATAAATAATTTTATTTTGGAACCCTAAAAATTTAGTGTTTACACAGAATGTAATTTGAAAAGTAATAAAAGATATAAATTATTTCAGTCTGAACAGTTCATAAATAGCAAGATTGAACTTTGCCATTTTCCTTTGCTCAGTTTAATACAATATTAGGCAGGCTATTTGTTTGGGAGATATAGTGACTGTCCTTACAGTACATCTTGAATTTTGGGATTTTTCAGAATAAAAATATGTTCAGTAGAATTTTAGATTATGTTAACGATAATATAAAAAAAACGATAGAACCTATATGCCAACAATACAATATTTACAATAAAAAAATATTGATTGTTTTATTAGTAGAGCTGTATGCTTTTGACAGGGGGAACACTATAGCTATGCTTACTTCTGCCACCGAGCAGCATTCTGATCGGAAGGTTGTGGTTGCCAGTGTAATAACAGGCACGTGAGGCTTAACATGCCTCAGATCAGTAGCGTGCACTTCATACAAGCACAAAAGCACTGCCTACCCTAACATTTTTGTAGAACTTATAAAGGGGCACGATTTTATGCCATTTTCCTTCTTTATGCATACCCTGGTCAAAAACTCTGTGCACGCCACTGCCTCAGATTGACTGACGCAGAGCAGCTCTTTGTTGGATGTGTTCTTTGCATGCCCTGCGAAGTGTTGTTTGTCATCAGATTGGTCTATCAATTAAATCCTATAAAAAAATATCATTTCAGGAGCTGCTGGTGACCACATGAAGGAATGGGTACATTTATTAACAAAAAATTTTACTTTTCCACATATAAAGATCTTGTATCCTACAGCCCCACTGCAGCCTTACACGCCAGCAGGAGGGCTCATGAGTAATGTTTGGTTTGACCGTATAGACATAGATCCAAGAGCTCCTGAAGCATTGGACTCTTTAAAAAAAATTGAGATGGATGTTAAAAGCCTTATTAAAAGTGAAAATGATGCTGGTATACCAAACACTCGAATTATTGTAGGTATGTAATATACTTGTCTTCTCCAAATAGCCAAATAGCCATCATCCATGTTGGGTTAGCAATTGTATAAGTCATATACCACTGCATGGTTTGTAAAGCTCTCACCAAAAGACTTCTTGAGTATTTAAGTCTAGCTAAAGATGAAAGTTACAGAATTCAATTAAATCAGTCATTGTATTTTCCCAATTTTTCAACTCGACTTTCCTATTGAACTCCTTATTCTTCCAATAACTAAGTTGTAAGTTGTTATTTGCTTATTGCATGTCTCACATAAAATAATAATATCATTGGATGCAAAACAGAAATCATTAATCTAGCTGTGGATATCAGCTATGCCACACTTCCTAATCCCAGACAGGTTAGCTTGTCTTTACTGTGAACTCAACATGATATTTTGAACACTTAACAATTTTATGTCTTCCATGATCCAAACCCAAAAAAATTGAGATATGGTTATTTAAGCTGATCTTATTTCTCATGCCCCAACTTTTTTTGTGTATTTAGGTGGTTTCTCAATGGGTGGTGCACTGGCGTTACATACAGCGTACAGATGGGAGCCAACTCTGGCTGGAGTGTTTGCATTTAGTTCATTTTTGAATGATAATTCTATAGTTTATCAAGATCTTCAAAAATCTACTAATAACGGTAAGGGATTGATTTTATTAATAATATTTTTTTTTATTACCAAAGGACTGTAATCTGACATTTCTATTTTTATTGAATATTTAATTACAATCTTCAGTAATGTAGATAATGTATGATTGAACAGGTTATAACATGTATAATTTTATCATTGGATCTGTAATTTACCGAATTTCAGTCCCTTTTGTAATTAAAATTAAAAACTTTTGGAATGTTTTCAGTACCACTTCTTCAAATTCATGGTGATATTGACGATCTAGTGGATTTGTCTTGGGGCCAGTCAACGTTTAAAGAATTGCAAGCACTTGGAGTTCAAGGAGAATTTCATATAATGGACAGATTAGGACACTCTCTAAATAAGAAAGGCTTAAATATTATTAAAGATTGGGTGGAAAGACTCTTACCAGAAGTACATTAATTTTAAAATGATAATAATATTGGTTTTAGCTCTGTACATACTTGAATATTTTAAGTAGGTAGCACAAATTTTGTTAAAAATATTGGGGTATGGGGTCATATATATGGATAAATGAATAAATTATATGCATATAATTCATGTATTTCATTACATAGCTTTTATTATTAGTGTTTCGTTAAGTCATCAAGAACTGGCCTAGCAAAAAACAAATTTCAATTAATTAATTTCAAGTAGGCCTACTTATATAAGCACTTTTGAAACGTCAAGTCTGTATGTTCTTAGTGACTCTACCACCGGTTCGGAAGGCGGATTCTACCGAGAAGAAGCCAGCTAGAAACTCAGCAGTTGCTCGTTTTCAACATCAACTATTTACATTTTAAGAAATTTATCAATCGTATAGTAATATTCTTTAAACTTATGCATTGGTAGGTCAATATACCTTAGGAGTAATATTAAAAAGGCGTATACTCAAAGCATAGTAATCGTATCTATTATGATCCAATTACAAACAGATTTGTATTAAGAAATATAATATTTACGTGCTCTGTCGACTTAATTTCGAAAAGAATATAAACTCTGCGTCTTACCTACGAAGTCTGGCAAGAAAGAATAGAATAACTTTAATACTTAACTAATAAAGGGATCTTAACTTCTAACTATTGGGCTGGATGAATGCGTGCTCTATGGATACTTTAACGTCAATAAAAATAACTAGCATCAATACTTGGTATTAGATAATTCGCTCTCCGTATAAGCAGTCCGCATATATAGAGGTATACAACCTGAATTGGTTATGGTATATGGACGAAAATGGGCAAAAAAAATTAAGTTTTATAGAAATTAACTTATTTACAAAATATCAATTGAATTCTTGCTTTTATTTGTTTTAATTTCTAATTACTGTAAGAAAAAAACAAATAAAATAGCATCTTTTATACTAGGTACTACAATTCTTCATAAAGTAGTCACAGAATTACCTAAGCCGTAAATGAAATGGAAAATACTTTCCGTTTGCGGGTAACACATACTAATAGACTTGCAAGTACCAAATTATCAATATTCAGTCTTAATCAAACATAAAAGACCAAGTCTTAATAAAAGAGTTTAACATAAAATCTAAAATCATAGACTCTTATTTGTGTCATGTTGTCATATAATGCCATATTTTAATGCAGTTTTTCAATATTATTCAAAAGTTATAGAAACGAACGTTAATAGGTAGGTACGTTTTTATTTCGACAGATTGTATATTACAAGATTTTAATGGGTCCTAAGAAAGGCAAGGAAACTGTGGATTATGAAAACGCCTGGAGAGTAAATATAGAGGAGGCACGCTTAGACGATGAAGACTGGACAGTGAAGGTAATTTTTATAGAAGCTGCTGGCAATGATCAGGATCGTATTTATCTAGAAAAATTTGAAACCTATGCTGCAGAAGAGCGAAGATTTGTTATCAAAAATATTTGCAAAACTGAAACTATATTTATGGTCAATCAGCTAGGTGGTGAAAAAAAAGTAAAAGATGATAATCTACGAGTGTTTGAAGAAGGTCAAGCTTATCTTAAAGAAAAGAAGGATATTCCCCCAGTAATACTGGCACTTATAATTAAGCATTTAATTATAAAAATGAAAGGAGAATATCTTTTCATTAAACAACAAAAATTAAAAGTAAGAGAAGGAATGAAAAGAGAATCGTCAACGATGATAGATAGGGCAGAAGTTAGGGGAACAGTTAATCTGAAATTTGATGAACCTCCAGAAGTTATGCTACCGCCTCTAAAAGGAAAAAAAGGAGAAGTAGAAGCTTTTTCTTTACAAGCTGAAGATGCGAATAAAAAATATAGTACGTTACTTAGAATAAGGGGTGAGGAATGGAGGGATAAAGTATACATAGATGATTACCCAACTGAGGGGCCCAATTTATATGTTGCCGTTACGGGATTTGTAGAACCAAATTTAGCCGCATGTCTCATAAAAATTGGAATACCCTTAACAGCTATTATTCAAATTCGGATCGATCCTTCAGCAACCATAGTGCCTTCAACTTTGATCCGAGCTACAAAAAGGGGACAAAGTCATACTGAACTACTTGCGGAAAGGTCTCATAAATTTTGGGAAGATTTGCAATTGCTGCGGCTGAACGAAAATACTACAGCTTTATTTAAAAACACAGCTTTTGTTCTGTTTTCACCTCCATACTGGAATAATGATAATTTATCAGGTAGTCCCGAAAAAGTATACGACGAACTCTGTTACTTAATGTACGATCTTCAAGATCTAAGCCGGCAACATAATCATTACTTAGAAAACATGGATATCATTAACATACCAGAAGAACATAAAAGTAATCGCTATTTAGGTATTTACGATAGACATATCGATAGCGTACCTTTCGAATCAATATCGACATACTTAGTTTTAGACAGTATTCTTCAAACCGTAACGGAGTGTCAACATATTAATGAAAAGAGCAGAACCTCTTCATTGGCAACAGCAAACACTTTGAATAATACTTTTCCAAGCCCAAATGCGCAAGATAGGTTACTACAATCCCAAACTCTTGTTAAACATTTCATTAAAGAACTTTGTCAAATCGATTCGCGCAATAAAAACTACCGCTTAACTTATGGAGATGAATATGAAAGTCAAAAAAATCCTAAGGTTATAAATTACGGCGATCTTTGTAAACATAGCACATTTCATCTCGGTAATATAAATTTAGATAACATTGTCTGGAGTATGTTGTTAGGTATGCCTATAAATAAATTATGGATGAACAGAAATAAAGCTTCAGAAGAAATTCAGGCAAAAATAAATTTTCACGTAAATGTACTTCTATCATGCTTCGATCGAACCGATGTTGAAACCGCAGAATTAAACCGATTAATTCACATTTTGGCCTGTCGAAAAATTTATAATAATAGAAGCTCATTAAAGAGGAACCACTTAGTTCCATCAACTATATCGGAATTTAAAAAAACATATTTAAAAAGAAGCATTTTAGCGGAACCTTTATCAAAGTCTACATATAAATGCGCAAGTTCTACATCTCCTTCTTTCCCCTCTATGGTAAAAAGCGAGGAGTCGTATAATAAATCTTTGATAGATGAAGAAGATGAAGTTTCCCGAATAAAATTTCTCTTTGATTGTCCCGATATAAGTGAATTGGTGTCGGCAGCTGAAATAGTAAATGAAAAACCAATCAGCCATGTTATGATCGATGATTTTGAATATTTTGAGGATTTCAGTGGTACACGGGCTTTTCAAATAATTAATGATGCTTTCAACAAATTTAATTGCGTTGATTATAAGTACTGTGAAGTGACAGATTGTTTTTTATTGATGTTCTTTAATAGTCACGATAAAGATGGCGTAGCAAGAGAAGAATGGCGATGTCAACTTCCAACACCTTTATGTTTACAAGATTTCTTTGACTTTGTGTTGGAAGAACATTATGATTGGATTAAAGACGAAGAAAAGATCTACGATGAAAACCTTATTATCAAGTCGCAATCAGAAAACAAGGATCTCAAAGGTCATTTAAACTATAAAGCTTGTGTAGAGGAAGCCAATGTACAAATGGATCTTCTTTTAGAAGGTTCCTTAAAATATGAAGAGATTGCAAAGGTCACAATTAGCAGTCCTGAAAATTCGGAATATAAGAACATTTCGTCAAAAAAGATGTCGTTCTCTTCTATAGCTGATTCAGATGTCAAAAGCATCAAAAAAACTAAATCACCTGCCAACGTAACTCCTAAGTTAATTAATCCCCAAACAGGGGACACTATTAAACCGCCCAAAAAGGTATTCTCTGGTTACAATTTATGTGACAGAAGAGTTGAAGTTTTTGGAAAAGATTGTAGCTATTTTTCAAAGGATGGTACCCGAATAAGCAGTTTTTATTCTTTATTAATACCGATGAATTTAGAGTATGTAAGCTTAAACATAGTTCCAGGTAATGGGCAAAACGAGTTTTGGTTTCATAAAGCCATAGGTGACTTCATATCATCTGAAATAATTGATACCTGTGAGTCTTTTAGAATCACAAGTGAAGACCAAGTTATTATATACATTAAAAAGCAAAAATACCAAATTCCTATTCCCCTAGCTCAAGCTTCTTCAGGATATGTTAGGCATAAAGAAAACTCTGCTAAGTCACCATCTCGTGATGAAAGTATCATATTACCACAAATATTTGAAAGCAAGTCATATCATTCTCTTTATGTTACTTGGCCTAATGGTCTTGTAACAGAGAGTGTTTATGAAGATAATTCACCAATTTTTTGTCACATAAAGCAATATTATATTACTCCTCCATCACACCTCGATGAAGAAATGAGATGTGTTAGTTTAAAGGGGGAAGTTATTATTTATAAAAACAATGGTGATATTAATATATTGCAACCATATGCTTCTTGTATTAATATAACTAAGTATAGAAAAGAAGTGGCTTCCGATGAAGTTTTAGAAGATATTTCTAGTGCAGCTAGTTCTGATAAAAGTAAAAAAATAAAAGAAAAAGGCAAAGGAAAAGATAAAATTAATAAAACTGCGTCTAAATCATCTAAGACCACTTTAAGTGAAGATGAAGGAGAAGTTGATTTAAAGCCAACAGAGTATAAGTTAGTCATAGAAGAATTTGAGACTATTGGAACAAATGGTTTAAGACAAAAATGGATTAATAATGATAGTAAGGATAAAGAGAAATTGCTGATTAAGACTGCAACAGATTATTGTCTCGGGGAAGTGTTTTCCAAACGTATGGACGGAACTACTGTATTATTGAACAAGGATGGAGTACAAATAGTGACATTCCCTGATAATACTAGAATTCTGACTCGTTATATAATTGATGAGGAAGAAGTTTTTCCTGAGTGGACCGATTTAGAACTGGAATATTTTTCTTTGTTTGCTTACGATAGAGATGTTGATGCTTTGAAATCAAAAGGATCTATTTCACAAAAAAGGTCTTCATGTACAAACAGTAATAGTGAAACTAGTTTAGGGTCCAGTAAATTAAGGCTGGAAAAGATAGAAAACGAGGAACGAAGAACTGATGGCTATATTTCTATTCATGTTGCTTACACAATCGAACATCCCAATTTCACAACAATTACGATTGACAAATCCAAAGACAAAATAGCAATTGAATCAACAAATAACACATGTGTGTCATTCGATAAGGACAATAATTACGAATTTATCTTGGACAGTCGGACTTCTGCAAAGTTTAATGGAGAAAACGTAAATATCAGTTACGAAGCTTGCTCTGATTGTAAGTCTTTTACGACGTGTGAAGTAAAAGTAAAACCTGAAGAAATAAGTAGTGTAACTCAAATAAAAAGAAATTGGTTAAAAATGAGAGATTCTTTTTGCAATCAAATAACAGTTAATGAAGAAGGCAACATTTACATAATGAATGATACTTTTTCTGATCATATTACCCACAGTGAAAAGTCTTTTTTTTCCGAAGAGGTAAACAATGCTACGGAACAAATCCAAAATGGAAATAGCGTAGAGAGCGCTGTAACATCCCACGGTAAATGCAATCAAATGTATCAGGCGAAATCGCTTAAATTTTTTATACTGGCAAGGTAAGTTTAAATTTTATAATCTCTTTGTGTATTTCTCTATCTTTGGAACGGTTAATTTTATCGGTAACTATTTCAATAAATATTCATTTCAGGGACCTAACATGTTCGGAATTAGTACATAGGGAAATCATAGAACAATATAAGCAGGCCTGTCGCTGGCAGCCATGGTGTTCCATAAATCAATACGATACATTCGGGGACTACCGCACCCTTTGGTCAATTCTTAGTCCCGTGCATCTCAATGAATCAGAGGTACCATAAGTGAATCCTTTTCTTTGCTATACCAACCATGCGGATCTATATTTTTTATAACGGTAGTTAAATATAGATCAGCGGAAACGAACTCCTAACTTTTAAAGTTTGATGACTGAATGTCAGGATTAATATTTAACTTAACTTCATTTAATAATATAAAAATTTCTCGACGGTCAAGTAATCATTTTTAACTCAGGATCACGAGATCTCTGCTAGGTTTTTCTGTTTAAGATTTCTGATGAATTCAAAAACATAAAATTGTCGTTCACAATCCCTTGTCTCAGAGAGCACGTTAAGCCTTCGGTCCCGGCTTTTATCATTAACTTGTGATGATAGGCATGGTGAGTTTATGATCTCTACCCTTTATCTTATGAGAGAGGTTACCTCTGCCGTGCAGTGGGTTGATAATAGAATAGAGGGTGTATAAATATAAGAACGTTGATAAAGAGGGCCTAACTCCTTATAATTAATTACCATTTACGGCAGAAATGGCTGATGGATTCTAAATTATCCAATAAACCCAAGTACTTGACTTATATGGATTTAAAGAAAGATTCTGGCAAAGGCTTTTACCATTGGATGCGTCCTTATAAATATTTTAAACCAAAACCAACAAAACCTGATAACGTCTTGCCAGAGAGACAGCCAAGGGCTTTCGTATTGCGGTACGTTCCTTTTCCTATTTCTCGATTAATAAATATTTAATTTACTCTCAAGGTAGGGTAGGTAGCTACCTGAGTTATTATTATTTGAACCAAGTACCTAAGTGTCACACGGAAATAAGCAGGAACCTTAGTTTACCTTAAGGAAAAGAATTCCAAATGCAACTAGAAACAATGACGGCCGGAGGCAGTTACTAGTTCATAAATCTCCAACGAATCACACCCAATCGTTTCCCACTGTGAACTCACCATAAGTTATTAAGAAAAAAATGCTGATAGAATTCGAGAGTTTAAATTAGTCGGGTTATTTCCTATATCATAGTTTGTGCCTATTGAAAAACTAATTAAAAAGTCCTTCATAAGCCGGAGTTAAATTTTCAACGATTGGGTGTGACTCGTCTTTTACTCACCTTTTTACGCTAGCATAATCATATCGCATAATTGTCTTCGCTATAACCGAAGTATCGATCTTTATAGTCTTTCGGCTTTCAATCCTCGCTTGGCTATCGTGGTGGATCACAGCCCGCCTTATTCTGGGAGGAGATAAGCGCCCTGTAGTGGGCCCGTAATGGGTAGATGATAATGATGATGATGTTTTTTTTTCCACTTTACTTCTATTAATAATAATAATAATTTCAATAGCACACTGGAACAGCAATGGACAGAGGCTCGAAGAGAAGAGTTAAAAGGTAGTAAGGAACTTTTGAATGCAATACTTCGCTACCGTCATCTCATCGAGTCTGACTGTGCCAGTATTTTACATATACCAATTCACGATCGAAGAACTGAAGACGAAAGGAGGACAGACGAGATAGTACAGGCGGTTGCACATAGGTAAGAAGACAAGCATTTTTTGCTTGCGAGTTTCTAAATGCGTCTAACCCTTATCTTATTATCTATGTTGAAATCTCTACAGGTTTAACGTGTTTCATGGTAGATATGGTGAGGTTTCCGTTACAACCATGAAATTTTTATCACTGCTAACGTGGGCTGGATGCAATGGTTGACCATGCCCTGAACGCCGACATGCTCAAGCGCATCTCCATGCCTTACTAAGAGCACTAAACTTCTTTGGATTGTAAACAAAGGAGACTCTTGCAGAGGTGGCCAGTCTCCCGAAATCGGGATTAACTTCAACCTACGGGCTCTTCCTGACCTCTAATATTAATTTCAGTAGACTGACTGTCCTGAAAATCAGGGCCCAGGATTAGTGGGCCTTTTGATATAGCATGGTGGTTGGTCTGACTGAAGAGGATTACCACCTAGGAGGATTGCATCAACCTACCTACTCAGTTTTGGTATTCATCATTTAGTCTTAGATTTGGTTTCGGTGTGCTTAAAGTTACAAGTCCAACAATTGATTGCTTTAGAGTTTAGCCATGTCTAGTTGGCCCGGCACTTGTAGTTTACCCGAGGCTAGTCATTCCTGGATTTTTCTTTTTGGTGTTGTATACTTTTGACGTTAACCTTTGCTGACGCCATCCGTGAAGTTAATTTGTCGTGATGATTGGCCTCGTATTACCAACAAGTGCCGGGCCAGTAGTCGCTTGTCTTTTAAAATGGCGTCTGGCTTTGTATAAACCATGCTTGAAAACTTAATAACTCCCAACTCTATTTTCTCCTTGGTCCCGCTAAATAGGTTTATTTATTCTTATTCTTGGTCTTGCAAAAACAATGTCCCAGACTAATAATAGATACACTACTCGTATCTCATTTATTATGTCGCACGCTTTTAGGTTCGCCTTGAAACGCACTTTACCTTTGTAGGTACCTCTACTATCTTAATACAAGCTTACGCACAAAGTAAACTATTAAACAGGGTATATGAAGAACTGAAGAGTCGCCTGGTAAGTGATGTCCAGACCAGGGCAAAGCCAAACATTACTACAAGAGCGAGTCCGATGTCAGAAGACGTGTCGGTGGAAGGAGAAGGCGACGAAGAAGGTATATCTATATGACTGTAGGTACAAAAAATAATTAAGTAGTATCTACGTAAATTTGTAAATAGGTGATTATGAACTCGTCCTTTGAAAAGGTTTGCGCGCTTTGATAGGCGGGTTTCCTCTTTTTCAAATACTAGGATCGTACTATAGGTAGACCGGTAGGGCTAACACAGTCAGGGCTTCGAGATTTCTATAAAATTACTGTCGACCCCTTTTTATGCTACTTCATTGCATCGCGTCCATGAGCATTAAGAAGACTAATATCTATATTATATTAGTAAGGTATGCAAAAAAAAAATGAGAGGTACCAATTAAATAAATAATGTAGGTACCTATTGATTTATTTCACATGGTTTCCACAGTACTTTGCCTGTGGGTCTACTTAGATACCTACTGCAAACTAGCTGTAGGTACGAGTGGACAAACTGTGTAACTATATTTAGGTAATTACTATCATGTTAGATAATATATACTTAGGCTCGCATACGATTAAAAACTAGCTTTTTTTAACGAGTTCTGTATGTCTCGCATGTGATTTAAAAGTGTGTTTTATGCGAATTTGGTATGTCCAGCATGTGAGATGCAAGTGTCTTTATTGCAAGTTCTGTATGGCTCGCATGTGATATGAAAGTCTCTTTTACACGAGTTCTATACCTTTCGCATGTGATTTGATAGGGCCCTTTATGCGAGTTTTGTATTTCTAGCATATGTCAAGTCTTTTATGCTAGTTTTGTATGTCTCCCATGTGATTTCAAAGTGTCTTTTATGCGAGTTCTGTATGTATCGCATGTGAGTTAAAAATGTCTTTCATGCGAGTTCTGTATGTCTTTCATATGATTTGAAAATGTACTTTAAACGAACACTGCATGTATCGCATGTGATATGTATATCACGCAGTTAAAATGCAGGTTTCTTTAGTGCAAGTTTTGTACGTCACGCATGTGAGGTGCAAGTGTCTTTAAGGCGCGTTTTGTATCGCTCGCATGTGATTTGAAAGTGTACTTTGTGAGAGTTTGAGTATTTATTGTTAGTTTGTTATCTTTTGCCTCGCATACAAGTTAGAGTGCATTTTATGTGAGTAATGTGTTTGTGGCATGTGATGTGAAAGTATCTTTTGTTTAAGATCTGGTCTATCGTGAGAATGGAAAGTAACTTTTAGGCAAGCTTTGTATGTTTCGCTTGAAAGTATGTATAGTGTTTTTCATGCGAGATATATATTTTTTTCATGTAATTTGAAAGGCTCCTTTATGCTAGTTTGGTATGTATATATGCTTGTTTTTTATGTGACGGATGCGAGTTGAATGTGTACCTACCTATTTTATGTAAATTCTGCATGTTTGATGTAGGTGTCTTTATACTAGTTTTGTATGTTACACATGCAAATTAAAACTGACTTTTATGTGAGTTTTGTATGTATTACCAGTTAATTCGTTTTTAAAACTGGTTTTGATCTCTGAGATATCGACCGCCTAGGACAGTTACGAGGTATTTAACCATTAAAGAAGATGCCTACCTACGATTGCCTAATGTCTGTCTGGATCTGTTTTGAAGAATGCTTTATGCTTTTTCCTTAGAAGCCGAAACACGTTTTGACATAAGAACATTCGAAAATGATAACACGGATGCAATGAAAGCAGTGGAGTCAGCTTCGCAAATGAGTCCCAACTTGAAGCGATACTGGCGTCGACGTGCTGAAGAGTTGAAGGAGGAACAATTTTACCAGTTAGTATCTGAACAGTTCGGTTCAAGGAACGATATAGGTTTATTCTAGCAATTGCCAGAGCTTAGAAAAAAGGCTGAGATCTTTATACCCGTATTGACTATCGACAAACGAACTTAGATTCTGAGTGCGTTGTTATCACTACTATAAATATATTTTTTCCTATTTCCTTTGTATCTATCCACTTACATAAATGGAGGCACTACGGACTACCTTACGATTGCAGTGCGTCGAATTAACAAAAATGGTGTGTTACATCATATACGTAGGTAGCTAATTAGGTCACTAAGATGTACGGTTATTAGATAGTACACAGGTAGATAGTGTTCAGCTTATAATGTAATCTACTTACTTCATGCAGTTACAGTACAAAATACTTACCTAGTCTAGAAGGAAAAAAATGTCACTCTCTTCTTTAAGGTAAGGTTCCTGCTTAACTTTTTTGAAGCGTCTCTGGCGCAGTATTCAGCGCTGTGGTCGACTAGTTAAAGTGGGAGGTTCCAGGTTCGATCCCCGGCAGAGCAGCGTAGGCTTATTACCACCCTACCGACAAAATCGTTATACCAGGCAATTTAGCGGTCCGTAAAATAATTACCTGATAGCCCAGTGGGTAGGACTTCGACTGCACTTTTCGGGGGCGAGTTCGAATTCTAGCACGCACCTCTCACCTTTCTAAGGTTTCTACGCTTGTTAAGCAATTATACTACCACTTGCTTCAACGGTTAAGGAAAACATCGTTCGGAAACCTGCATGCCTCAGAGTTCTACATAATGTTCTTTATTTTTTTTATAGTGTTTTTTATTGCTTTGTCTTTGGTGTACAATAAAGTGTATTTGATTTGATTCGATTGGTTTGAGTAAATCAATCCGCAATGGTGAGAAAGCAATTTATGGGACTGTATTCTTTTCTTAAATATAGTTCAACGGGTACATTACTACATACCACTATAATATTTTAGGTTTTGTCGATATTTCGACCTACGTCCATCCATGCAACTATATTTAAGAAATGTTGATTAAGTTATCCCTTAAATTTTACCTATTAGGTACTATTTCAGTAGCTTGCTATTAAACTTTTAATAACAAATTACACAGTTTTCAAAGCGAACAAAAATAAAAGAGTAAAATTTACAAATTCCTATAATTGTTAGGTACTGTGAATAAGTAGTTCAAGAATTTCCAGTACCAGTCCTGATTTAGGAAATCGGTGGTGTCAAACCCGTGGAGTCTTCGTCATTAACTTTTTTTTTTACAAGTTAGCCAGTACAATATTACCTGCTGGTAAGTGAAAACATTTAAATACCACGGGAAGCCTCAAAAAAGCTTTCAAAAAATTAAATGATCACAAAACATGGATTGAACGACTTCATGGACAAGCAACAATTTTTCGAAGGTTTAAAACTTTCGAAAAGTTAAAATTAGAGAAGAGTCCAGGCCCTGACAATATTACCAACGAGGCTTTAAAAGCAGCGAGTGACTATCTTGCAACACCATTCTTCTTCTTCTTCTTCTGTTCCTGGGCCTTTTCCGCACTTGGTTGGTCTGGGACCGTCCGTTGTACGTATGGCCACTGATGCGGCTCCCCGCTGGATCACTCCAGCCAGCCGAGCTCGCTCCAAAAGCTTAGCAGGCCGCCCAGGTCGCCGAGTGCTTCATGGAGTGTTGCTGAGGAGCCAAGGTGTGCTGCGCGTTGTTCTGCTACTCCGTTGCATTGGAGCATTACGTGTATCGGTGTTTCCTCCGTCTCCATGCATGCTCTGCAGAGAGGGCTGTCAGTTATACCTAAAATGGAAAGGTGTTTGTTTAGTGGGCAGTGCCCTGTTATCATACCTACAACTGTCCTTAGTTTAGGTCGATTCAGTTGCAGTAATTTTGTTGTTAGTCGTGGGTTGAGAACTGGTATGGCCTCCTTCGTGTGTTTGCACTCTTTTGTTTTAGACCATAGCACCGAGTGTGATGTTTGCGTCTGGTTGTGGAGCCATGTTTTGTATTCAGTGAAGGGTATAGGTATGATGGGTTCCGGTCCAGCTACCCTTAGTGATGCTGCCTGACGCGCTAATTCGTCGGCTGCGTCGTTTCCTCTGTTTCCGTTGTGACCTCGTATCCATTTTAGGGTTACTCTGTTGGATTTTGATAGGGCTTGTAGGGCCTTGTGACAGTCAAGTATGAGTTTTGATGTTGTTGTGTGTTTGGTTAAGGCTTTTAGTACAGCTTGACTGTCACTGCTTATGTTGATGCGGCTACTTTATAGTGCCTGTCTAGCACATAGTGTTTCCGCGTCTTGTCACATATCCAGTCTAGTTGTGGGCATTTATTAATTTCTTTTGATAGTATCCTTGTATGTCCTATGTTTGTATCCTTCCACAGCCCGTAAGCCCTCAGTCTAAGGGCTGCAAGTGTGGCTTCCTCTTTAATGAGTAGGTGTAGTGGTGGTATGCATAATATAGCTTCCAGCGCAGTTGTTGGTGTTGTGCTCATGCAGCCTGTGATAGCTAGGCACGCTTGACGTTGGAATTTTTGTAGTTCTAGCTGGGTTGTCGCAAGGAGTGTTCTCGGCCACCATATCAGTGAGGCGTAGTTTAGTGAGCTCCTGACGACTGCTAAGTACAACCATTTCATGATGTATGGTTTAAGCCCCCAGGTTTTTCCTGCCATGCGTTTGCATTGGCTGAGGATGATCGTTGATTTTTGGATTTTTGTATCTATATGTGACTTCCAGTTTAGTTTGGAGTCCATCGTTACTCCGAGGTACTTTACCTCGGTTGATAGTTTTAGGCTTGTTTTAAACAGTGTTGGTGTTTTTGGAAATTGTGGCTTCCTTTTGTTGGTAAATAATACGAGTTCTGTCTTTTTCGGGTTAACCGTAAGTTCATTTTCCCTGCACCACTGTTCTAGCAGTTTCAGTGCGTTTTGCATTATTGAATTCAGGGTGTTTTCTTGATTTCCACTTATGAGGATAGTGATGTCATCGGCATATCCTATGGTGAGGAAACCGTTTTTGTTCATTTTTGTTATTAGGTCGTCAACTACCAGGTTCCACAGGATGGGGGAAAGGACCCCTCCTTGTGGGCACCCTTTAGCTACAATACCCTTGGTTGTTCCATTAAAGTCTAGTTGGATGACCCTAAATTCTAGTAGGGCTCTAATCCAAGCTCTTAGTGTGTCCGGTACTTTATGTCTCGCAAGAGCTAAGTCTATGCTCTTGAATGTTGTTTTGTCGAAAGCTCCTTCTATGTCTATAAAAGCCCCGAGAGTCGAGAGTTTGTTTTCCAGGTCGTGTTCTATTTTGCTTACAACAGAGTGCAGAGCTGTTTCTGTTGATTTGCCCGTGCAGTAAGCGTGTTGATTTTGGTTTATAGGTATGTGCTTCAGTGTTCCGTCCCGGAGATATCTATCTCCGAGTCTTTCTAGGGTTTTTAGTAGAAAAGATGTTAGGCTAATAGGTCTGAATGATTTGGGTTGTGTGTAGTCGCTTTTACCTGGTTTGGGTAAGAATACTACTTTTACCTCCCTCCATGTTAGCGGTATGTATCTATGTGCTAAGCATGCTCTAAAGATTTCTGCTAGCCATGGTATGAGTTGTTCTTTGCCCCATTGTAGGAGGGCGGGGAAAATGTGATCTGTACCTGCAGATTTGAAAGGGTGAAAGGATTCGATAGCCCAACAGACCCTTTCATATGTCACAATGTTGTTTGCTATTTCCCAGTCTGCTTTTGTTGGTGTCGTGTTGTTTTCTTCCCACACTGGTTTGTCGACAATCTTACAGCCTGGGAAGTGGGTTTCGATAAGTGTCTCACTCACTTCTTTGTCGTTTTTAGTGTAGTTCCCGTCTTGTTTCTTTAAAGATCCGATGGTGCGGATGTTGTCCCTTGACAGGATTTTCCTTATGCGGTTTGCATTATCGTAGTTTTCTATGCTCGTGCAGAAATGTGGCCAGGATTTGACAGTTTTCTGTTGCACAAGTTTTTTGTATTGAGATTGAGCCTCTTTGAACTTGTCCCAATCTGCGTCTTTCCTGGTGTTTTTTGCTCTGTTGAAAAGGTGCCTTAACCTTTGTCTTTTTCTCTCCAGGTCGGGGCCCCACCAACTGTGTTTTGGTGCATGTTTTGTTTTTTGTATTCTTAGTGGGCATGCTTTTTCGTAGCATGTTGTTATGTGTTTCGTTATTTGTTCTACATTTTGGTCTATTTGCATCGTTCCCTTTATTTCGGGTTTGTTGTTGTACATTGTGTCTCCCTTTATCAGAGTTTTGTATTTCTCTCTGTTTGTTTTTCTCGGATTTCTCCCAGGAGTTTCTTGCGGTTTAATCAGATCCAGTTCAAAGCTTATTCGCCTATGGTCGGAGAGTGTGAGCTCTTCGCATACGTGCCAGTTTTTTATTTGGTCTGATATGTTGTTTGACGCTAGAGTAAGATCAATAATCGTCTGGTATCTACTTGAAACAAAAGTCAGTTCTGAACCTTTGTTAAGAATGTTTAGGTTAGTGGTTAGCAAGTATGAAACTAGTTGCTCACCTCTTTTGTTGTTTGTTTTACTTCCCCATAGGATGTGGTGTGCGTTGCTGTCGACCGAGATAATCAGATCGGTGTCGTCGTCTTCACATTGCAACACCATTATCACAGTTATTTAACATGGTTATGAACTCTGGCGTTACACCTAAACAATGGTCGCAATCGAACATTATTCTACTATACAAGAAAGGCGATCCTAAAAATATGAGCAACCACAGGCCAATAAGTCTTCTTCCCTCTCTTTACAAAGTTTTTGCATCAATATTAGAGAAAAGGATATTTTTCCAACCAAATGGTTGGAAAAATACCAACCAATCGAACAAGCCGGATTTAGAAAAGGTTTTTCTACTGTGGACCATATTCACTTAGTCGAGATGATAGTAGAGAAGTACCAGGAATTCCGAAAACCACTCTACATGGTCTTTATAGACTATAAAAAAGCTTTTGATACCGTCTGTCACTCGTCGATATGGGAAGCTCTACAATCACAGGGTGTAGAGAGAAGATACATCAATGTTTTGAAGCATCTATACAAAGACTGTACTAGCAGAGTAAAACTGGAGCGAACTGGGCCACCCATACCTATAAAAAGAGGCGCGAGACAAGGTGACCCGTGCTCTCCTAGAATTTTTATAGCGGTACTCGAAATGGTGTTTCGGAAACTGAATTGGCAAAAGTTAGGACTAAATATAAATGGTAAATACCTCAGCCATCTGAGATTTGCTGACGATATAGTGTTGTTCTCAGAAAACAGCAAAGAGCTCAATCTAATGCTACAATCATTACAACTAGCAAGTAGAGACGTTGGGTTGGAACTTAATCTCAGCAAAACCAAAATCATGACAAATTCTTTTGAGTCCCCTATTTACCTTGGACGTGAACCTATACATTATGTTGACAGCTATATCTACCTAGGAAAGCAAATATCTTTTAAAAGTCAGAGTAACGATTGAGAAGTAGACGGTAGACCGAAGAATTAAAGGCGGCTGGAACAAATACTGGAGCTTAAAAGAAGTTTTAAAAAGCTGCATGCCAATAAAAGTAAAATCAAAGGTTTTGGATACATGTTTGTTGCCGTCAATCGCTTATGCTTGCCAAACCTGGAAATACACCTATCGCATAAAAAATAAAATCAAATTTTGTCAAAGGAGTATGAAGAGAAGTGTGATGAAAATAAAAAGAATTCAAAAAATCCGCCATGATGACATACGACAAAAGACGATGGTAACAGATGCCCTTCATTACTCCCAAAGATTAAAATTGCGATGGGCAGGCCACATAGCTAGGATGGTTGACGACCGTTGGACATTAAGGCTGACGTCATGGCCAGGTCCTGCAGGCCATAGAAAGGTAGGCAGACCGTATGCAAGATGGTCTGACGATATCGTTAAAGTTGCCGGCATAAACTGGATGCAAATAGCCAAGGATAGAGACCGGTGGTCATCTCTGGAGGAGTCCTTTACCCTCGCATGAGAGGGGTTCCTGCTAGAAGTTATATAACACCAGATAACAATTATTAATTGAATCACTTGTTATTTTTTTTTTCTGTTTATTTTGTGTTGTTGATGTTATCAGTATGTAGTAAGCAAGAATTAAAAGGCTTTTTTATTTTTTATTTTATTTTTATTTTTATTTATTTAAGTGAAGATGCAGACCAAGATGGCTACGGGCTAATCCATAAGGGATATAGCAGATATATTATACCCCTAATCGGTTTCTACGCGACATCGCACCGGAACTCTAATAGCTTTTCGGCACGTCTTTGTTGGTAGGGTGGTAACTAGCCACGGCCGAAGCCAGGCATCTCTTGTCATAATAAGCTGGTGTATCCTCAGTGGCGTGCATAGGAATTTACACCAGGGTAAGCATAAAGAAGTAAAATGGAAAAATCCTCCTCCGTTGCAAGTTATATGAAAATTTTAGGGTATGCAGTGCTTTTGTGCATGTATGAAGTGCACGCCACTGCATATCCTGGGTGAGATCTTACTTATCCTCGGACACCGAAGACTTACAGCTTAAATACCAAGTTCCATTTATAATGTATTGATCGAAGAGGTAGATAGCTAGGTAACAATTAATTTAGGTGCATAGAAGGATCTTTTCCATAATATAATCCGATTCCATAACCATTTATGTCAGCAGGCAGCGACCCTGCTTTCTGAGCCGAGGCCGCGGGTTCGATTCCTACAACTGGACAATGTTTGTGTCATGAACATGAATGTTTTTCAGTGTCTGGGTGTTTGTCTATATATTATAAGTATTTATGCATATTAGTCATATAATTATTCATCAGTCATCTTATTACCCATAACACAAGCTATGCTTACTTTGGGGCTAGATGGCGATGTGTGTATTGTCGTAGTATATTTATTTATTATTATTTGTGGTGCAGATATCTCTTGCGTGAGGGAAGTGTACCGCCTTACTTCCAAAATCTTCTTGGCGGTGCAATCTGGTGGGAGATCGACAAAGCAGCGGATGAAGCTGTGACCAATGTGGAGCAGAAGAAAATGAAGTGCGTTTGTTCTGATGAAGACTAGACGGACCAATTTCACAACGTCATCTATTTTAGACATACCTATCTAGATAGGTAGGTAAATACAAACCATCTATTTAACTAATTTACACTAAAATATGTTTATTTTGAATTTTTTGTAATAAAACTGGATTGCTGAATAAAGTGATGAAGAAACGAACTGTTTTTGAATCATTCATTAACATTAATTAATTGTCGTCTTAGATCTTTGTTTTGGTAATAACTACCTACCTTTGACGACCTCCCAGGCATACCGGTTAGCGCTGTGGATTTAAGTAGGAGGTCCCGGATTCGATACTTGCCGGGCAATATGAAAATTTAAGATGGTAGTGATGGTGGGAGGGATCGGCCGTGGCTAGTTACCACTCTACCGACAAAGACGTGTCGCTAAGCGTTTCAGCGTACCGACACGTTGTCGCGCGGAAACCCACTAGCCCAAATATATTACTTAACCTAACAGCAGCCTACCGTGTGCCTACTAAGTAAATTGAGAATATGCCGACAGTTATAAGTAGCTGGTGAGTATCAGCCTGGCAAAGCTAATAAAAACCGGTTTTGTAATTCTTGCATGAACCTGTTTGGTGGTGAAAAAGCTTTTAAGTGCTTCCTGCACAGAGCAAATATACCTAGTACAAAAAAGTTCTACCATGTATTTAGTTAAGATGTAGATCGTACCTACGTACGATGTAGGTCTAATCGAGCTAACCTCTAAATATACCTTTAGATATATATATAGTAAGAACTAGATGTGCCCTGCGGCTTCGCCCGCGTAATTTTGGGTGGCAGCGTACTGCTACATAGTCTACACCTATAGTCATTTATGAGATTTTGAGTTTTTTTCACAAAAATTTTTCTTACATAATTTTTTTTCCAATGAAAAGAGTACTATATTATTTCTAATACCTCCAAGAATATATATAAAAAGTTTCATGAGGATCGGTTCAGTAGTTTTCGCGTGAAAGCGTAACAAACAAACTTACATTCACATTTATAATAATAGTAGGGATTATTATAACCCATATATATAGTACTTATTGTTTATATCCCATACTTTAACTTTCTCTTAGATACCTACCTATACGATATTTGCGAAGCTTAAAATCATTATTATAATCTTAACATATTATCATTTATTATACACACGGTTTTAGAATCACTACCGGTGGTACAATCACTACAAACAGACAGACTTGACGTTTCAAAAGTGCTTATATTAGGCCTACTTGAAATAAATGAATTTTGAATTTTGGTTTCCCTGAGCGATCTCGGCCAAGGTCAATCTTTAAACTACTTAGTTCCAGAAGGCACGCTGGCGATACTAGATATAGTGCGAAAACACAACTTACTCTTCATTCCATCACTCTCATAGACCGTTGGGAAAGCAGATTTCCAAACTCCAGGCTGGCACTTAGAATTTCTTGGCAGAAAATCCCAATAGGGTATACTATTCATTGGTTCGACCTGGGATCGAACTCCCACACACCTACCCCTTTTCCGCCAGACCTCTGCTAAAGCGAGTAGCTAAGGATGTGTACGATATCCACGAATCTCTCTTTAGTAGTGCCTTCATTACTGAAGATCGTGGTCTTCGTGTAATTGTAACCCCGTACGGTCCACTTGCTTCCACCGGCTCCTATCCGAGGCCAGCCTAGCAATAGTGTCATATTTGAGCTAGGCTGCCCATCATGTTTGTGAACGGCCTCTCGGTCTCTTGCCTTCGGTGTTTCCCGTGATGATACCTAACGTTTTCTAGACTCTCATTCTCACGTCGCGCAGTATGTACGAAATAAGAGAGCAGACGTTGGTATCATATAAAGAAAAGTGGAGTTTTTACCCTTAGTTGTGTCAAGATAGACACGTTAGCCCAGTTAGGTAGGCTTTCGACTCAGGACACCATTGTGGGAGAAGACCCGTGCCCTGTAGTAGGTTGATATGATGATAATTATGAGACACGTTTGTGCGCTTAGCTCTCCAAAGAATCCTTAACATTCGCCTCCAGCACGTCTCGAACGCATCTATTCTTTGTCTTTCTCTCGCCTTAACGGTCCATGTTTCTACTCCGTACCTATAAGCACGGACTAGACGTTTTTTCGTGTTGTTGCTCATACCGTAATATTTCGCGCGTTTTACATTGCAATGCGTCTCTTTATTTCCGTAGCACAACTCCCATCATTGCGTATTTGAGAACCTAAATAGGTATTCTCCTCCACAGTCTAAAGACGGCGCCCAGCTTGGGAAGCTCTGCCACTGTTAGTAGGCACACTTTAGAATTGAAACGCCATAGGCAGGGTTGAATCGCAGAGATGAAATTAAGTACATCGATACCTTCCAACAGTAGGTAGACAGATCCGCTGCGGTTGCCTTGTGCGTGTGACTAATCGAGAAGAGTGATACAAAATTGAATTTTCATTGAATGAATCAATGGTTTTAAGTAGAGACTTAAAACCATTGATTCATTCAATGAAATCTATGGTAAGTACCTACAACTGACTTCACGGTAGTCGAAATGACGTTACCAACTTACACAATCTGTTTAGGTATTACTTATTAAATTTGTTTTGTCATTGTTTCTATTCTTAGATAGAAGATAAATAGCTTGCTACTTAGGTTACCATCATAATTATCATTGAATATTAAAACACAACTGTTACATTAACAATCCCAAATGAAAAGTGGTACAATTATTCCCACTCTACCCTACGGAGTAGGTACATCAATTTAAAATGAAGGTTACCTATAGTGAAAGTACTTGGTTACTTCCCATATTACAATTACGAACAACAATTTCGGATTTCCAATTATGCATAGCTAATTCATATTTGGAAAAGCTTGCTGACGACGAGCCAATTTTCCTACTCATGAGTAGGTTGCTAATTGGGTATTATTTGCGATTTGCTACCAAGAACCGCTTTCAAAGTGGTTACCAAAGTGGTGGTGGGTGTATTCGCAATTAAGCAAATAATTATTTCATTGTCGTGAAACCTTAACAACTTCGTCTGCTAATAAGTAGGTAGGCACCTACGTATCAATTGATAATAGGTAGGTAAAAGGTAAAGACAAAAAACATCACACTAAGCATTTATAATATAGGTACAGAAAAGTACTATTCAAATAAAGGTCATGAGTTTTATTTTACAACTAGCATTTCCCTTCGACTTCCTCTGCGAACAACTTTGTACTTACCTACTTTACTTTCTTTACTTCTTATTAATTGACACGGGATGGACGTAACAAATAAGTTATTGAAAAAGTTATGTGCTCTGTACCTACTGATGTCTGCATCACCGAACGCCTCCATTTTGAACGCCTATCCTCAGATGCGCTCACAACGCTGTTCCAACTAGGTAATTGTTGGAGTAATGAATCGGTGCCGCAAAAATACCACCATGACCATTTTTTTCAACAGTGTTTATTTTTATGATGGTGGAGCTTGCTTGTCAAGCAGCAGTAACATATCCATGGCGTGCACCGGGTTCCTTACCAGTATGAATTCAGCAGGTCAATTGCATAAAAAGGGCAAAAATCCTCCTTCTGTACGAGTTACATATAAATTTTAGGGTAGGCAGAACTTTGTGAATTAATGAAGTGCACGCCACTGAACATATCATTACCCTTAGTCATTTCGTTTTGACATTAGAAACGATATATTCTTCGAACGAATTTTTAACCTATTGGCTTTAGGCGAAATCAGTAAATTTTATTGGTAGGGATGAAAGTTGTTACTTTCAGCTCGGTTTAGATTTTGACTTCTCTACCAGCTTTGTTACAAAAACTAAAAACGAAAGAAGAAAAACTACAATATCTAATGATAGAGACGAAGATAGTTTCTGTTTAGTTTGTATGGAACCCTTATTTACATCAGATCCAATAAAAAGTGGATGCAATGCCTATAGCTTCAGCTACAGTATCAAAAAGAGGCATGTATTCCAAAATTCCTTGTCTGATAGAAACCTCATTTTTAAATAATTTGTATTGATTATTTTATGTTTTATATTTATTTTATTTATTCAAGAAATATTAAAATACTCATTATGAAAAAATATGTCGAAGAAAGAAACATCATTTTTATTTAATGTTGTAATGTTGCAAACATCCCTTTACACGGTTACAAGGTAGGGATGGTTGTAAAAGATGCCAGTTTAGTCGTTTCTCTTAAAATCTTTAACGTCAGTTGCAATTATGCGTATGTATAAATGTACCTGAAAGAACGCTTAAGAAGCTTTAACCTTCTTCGCTCTCTTGCTTCGGGGAAATAAGATCTCCGTGAAGCACTCCTCTCTGCAGACGGATTGGCCTCGTAGTCTGGTCTTGTAAGTATTCGAACTGTAGCATGTCGTTTTTGTCGACAGTCGATTCGGCATCTCTGCAGTGACCTAAGCACAGCCCAAGTTTCCACCAAATCGAAGGCTTTCTCAAAGTCCACTTTTTTTGAAGTATTAAAAGATTAAAGTCTGTTGATTAATTCTGTGGAATTCTGACGTTTCTCGGTAATACCAGAAAAAAAAATCCCCCAAATAAGATGACAGATTTAAATAATATTAAAAAATAGGTGATGATTTTTAAGGATTATTTATAAATTAAGATTTATTTATAAATGCGTAAATTTGTATAAAATTGATAACTAGTAGGTATAGCATCATTTGAATTTTAAATGAAACCACTTTCCTATAAATAATGAATGTCAAAAGAATTAATGTGGTTAGGAAAACATCAACAGGTCAGACCAAGGTAATGGTCATGGCATGTTGGTCTAAAAAATTATTATTATCTATCTTTAATTATAAATTATAACAAAATCGTATCGATACGTTTCCTAACCTATCTACATTTACCTACTCATCAATAGTCTGTAACAATCCACTGCTGGACTAAAGGCCTCTCCCAAGTCCCAATGGGAGGGTTGGCCCATAACCAGCACGCTAGGCAGATGTGTTGGTGATCGCAGATGGTAGTAGTAGCACTGAGAACGCTGGTGCCCGTTCTCCGTTATATTCCCTTACTCGCATGTCATCAAAAGTGCCTATGTGCCTTTTGATGACATGCGAGTATGGATAGAGAAATATTTGACTTTGACTTCGCCTCGTACGACATCCACAGGTAGTGGACGGGTGGTGACGACTATATTCTGATCTGCCGTCGCCACACGGCTAAATTTACAATTTTTTGAAAATTTTATTCAGCTTAAATCTCGATGTCACCATCGACCAACCCAAGACAGATTTTTATTTAACTTTTGTCCGTTTGTGTATCTGTACTTTCGCACATCATGTGGAGAGTATTGAACGAATTAAAATATAATTTGATATCCCTACTTCAAATGATACTCTGGCTTAACATTAGGACTATATTATTTATGAAAGATTTTGTCGATATAAGACCATTCCGTCATATCCGACCGGATTTTAATAATCGATTTTTTCTAAATCCGGTCATTTCAGCTACTATCATCCGACGTACTCGTAGTTACGCCAAATTCTCGTTCACTCCTCTATTGATTGATTTTAGCTGTTTAGGTAATGTTGCTTACCCAGCGCTATCGACTACTTATTTTTGGTGCTCTTATCTCTGGATTCTCTGGATTATTAGTTATAACTTGTTAGATAGAGAAGCAAAAGAATATCAGGTAAGGTGAAACCGTAGTAAGATCCGACAGTCATTTGCGATTGATAATTTCTTTTGTGAAAAAGCGTGACTGGATGTCCGTTTTTGATAGATAGCTTGCATACCTACTTGTGACAGACATAGGAAACCTTGTAGCCTGGAAACACAGCGATACCGTTTCCACAAAATTAATATCTCATTATATTTCAAACAAACTACTTCTACGGGATGCTTTAAAAACATAGAGAAATGCGAGAGAGGAAACCGCGTGCTTTCAGGAAGAATATTTCAATGGATTCCGGTTGTTTTCCATTGCAGTGGAATTGTTGTTATGGGAAGTTTATTGCTATTTAGATACCCGGGTTGTTATTAGGTTTTATACTAAGTATTTTGAAGTGAAATTTTTAGTGCGCTCGAGTCCAGAGATTTTATCTCATCTAAAAATATTTATAATAAAATCTCTGGACTCGAGACACCGTTACGAGACGGAACTTTTTGAATTATTGAATAGAGAATTTCATTTTGCTATGTCCAATCAACGCAGAAGCCACGCAACGCTATAGCAGAAGATATAGAAGTACGTTAATTGGTGCGGTATTCACAAGAAATTTAAATAACTTCGAATCAAAATTGTTTATTTCCTATTTTAGTTGCCATGAACCTATAGTTTCTATTTTAAATTGTAATAATTTTAATGATACCTAATGATGATGGTACAAGAGTTATCAAAATTGTTAACGATGGTTCATAAAACAATATTAAATGTATTTTAAAGTTTAATTATAATTTAATTTAATAATTTCAAAATTCAACCCCTGTTAATTATGGTAGGCTATACCCAAGAAGTTTAAATTGTTTATACAAATATCGCTTTCTGTGTTGGTACTTATGTGCTATCCTATTCATCCCATTTTGGGAATAGGTAGTTATTTAATTAACGACGGTGCTCGTTAATAGGTAGGTATGTCAGATGACAAATCAGTTCGTTATAGTATCGAGATGTCATCGTTAGCCACCAAGTAGTTGCAGCCGATTGGTGTCCCAACATAGAGCGGTGTGGCCTCGTATGCCAATTTGTGTGTAAAACGAATGGCGAGAGAAGAGCCAGCAAAGGACAATGAATTCGTTTGTAGATTTTCCCCACCGCTTTTTCCGCAGCTAACCAGAGCCAGTGGCGGCAGAGAGAGCCTAGCCACGCGATTGGTGCGCCCCGCGGCCAATGTCGGAGCCGCCCGTAAGTAGGCCCTAGGCACGAAAGGGATCGTGAATCTCGATACCAGAGTCCCGAACAGTCCGTACCGGGCCCTTGTTATGGATTGTGTTGTCGCAATTCGCGTTCCCGATTGTTTATAACCAAATGTCTCAAATTATTGTGTGTGCATGTGACGTTTATAATTGCAGTGTGGAAATTTGTCTAACTCAGACTACGTTTTCACGTGAGTAGCTTACTCGTAAATTGATCATGTTTTTTCGTTATGATAAGAGATGGCGCCAGCAGTTCGGTCACCGGGATGATATTCAGTTCAGTCACCGTGTCATTGAACTAGGATGTTACGCGGTACGCCTTGTAATGTTTGAATACCTACCTTCCTACCTGAATTGGGGTACAACGTTGTTTATTTAAACTGGAATTATTCTGCATATGAATACAATTCCAGCTTTTGAATTGTGTCTGGATCAGTTAGAAATGATCTTATTAATATATATCATTATTATTATTAAATATGATATGATTATGATAATGAGTAGATATATGTAGTATGAAAATACTAAAGAATACCTACACTTACGTACCTTATTGTGTAGGAAAATAATGTTTGTACATTTATTCATTTTGTCGATATCTATACCTATTTGATGTAGATATGTAGCTTTAAAAGTTATTTTATTGTTATACATCTAAGTACCTCGAATAAAAAGCAATCATAATTTTATATTTTTAATTAAACATAGGTACAATAAGAAGTTAGCTTACCAACGTTTGTAAGGTTTGTTTCCTTCCTCTAACAATAATGAAATTCCAAGTTTGTTATGACCGTTGGTCGTGTCGTCAGACGTAAGGTCTAATGACCCTGAGCCCTGACCTATGGTCAATGCTTGCATATCGTGCGTCATAATCATAACTTTTAACTTGTACGAGGAGCACGGAGGTAAGGACAAAGGCAAACTACCGTTATCTACCTACCTAGCGACCTGTTTATTTTTTATAAACGTGCTTAACTACAATGGCCCCAGTTGTGGACTTCGCTTTTTAGATAAATCCTAGCTGTCCCCCTCAGTTTCATCCGCTATAACTTAAGGCCTTGCCTTACACTACTAGACCCCTCACGTAACATTATTTTTTATATCTCCTATGCGATCAAATGACATGCAGGCAAAGAGTTCATCTACTTATGATCGTCTTGATAATAAACTATCAGTTCTTTATAAGGATTAATATTTTTTGACTGAAAATCCACTATAAAAATGATAATTGAAAATCACTAATTTTTAATTATTTACGACCTTAAGTGCGTTAATATAGCTTATTTGATTTTATAAAAGATATAGATAACGATAAGATAAGGAAAGGACCGGATTACAAATAAACAAACAAATATTTCCCCTTTATATTATTAGTATCTATCGATACAGATAATAATAGCTAATAAAATAAGTACAATTGGTACTCTCTACAAAACTAGCCACAAGACCAATGTATTTAAAAAAAAATAGAAATATGTTTATGAATCATTTTAGGTATAAAATATTAATTCAATTAATTTTTATAAATTAATTAGATAACAAATTTAATAAGAACAATTTATTGCACTCTAAGCAATTTGGTCATGGGGTTACATGGGGTCGCCCAACAAACGCCGCCGGTGTGGAGTTAATACATTTGAAGCCAAGTGACGTGTAGCACTTTGCGTCTTCTGTGACTTGTCCAAGGCTTTTGATTGCGTTCAACATGAGAAGTTAATCAGAAAATTACACCACTACGGAATTCGGGGTATAGATCTAAATTTAATGATTTCCTATATAAGTGATAGAGTTCAAAAAGTTAACGTGAACGGAAAGCGGTCTAAAGTATCATTTGTGAAAAGGACCTTTTCTTTTTCTCATTTATATTAATGATCTTCCTTACATTGCTAAAGACAATCACGCTATAGTTTTGTTTGCTGATACATCACTGAACTTCAAAATTAAACAACGTGAAATAAATCTAGACGATGTAAATAAATGTATTGCTGAAGTAGTACAATGGTTTGTGCCTAATAATCTAGCTCTTAACAGGAAAAAAAACTAAGAGTATTCAATTCACATTACCCAATGTTAAATAAGTAAAAGCTATTGTAAGATGTTAAACTTCAATGAGGTCCAGATATAAATAAGTTATTTAACACACTTAGCTCTGTAGTATATGCGATTCAAAAGATGCGTCATATGAAAGATAAACTGCTAAGCTTGTGTACTTTCGTTACTTTTACAACATCATGTCGTTCGGTATTTTATTACGGAGTATTGCTGCTGATATTGCATATACCATAAACTGGGCCCGAGAGATTCGTAAAGGGAAAAATTCAAAGAAGTTAATATAACGACGGTGCATAGTCAGTACATATTTGAAAATTTAATTTATGTTCATAAAAATGCAGCACAATTTAAAAAGAAAGAATTATTATTTTATTTATATTTGGAATCAAATTCGATACAGTTTTATTGCATGTCTTTGGATTACACTGGTTTGTAATGTTTGGTACATAAATTAGTGCAACAGTTTTAGTGTATCCAATACACGATATTATAGGTTTTTGGATTGAAGTTATTTTGAGTAATTTAGATCTACAAGATATACAATTCTTTGTTTGGTATTGAAGAAAACCCTTTTTTACTCAATTCGTCATTACTAAATTAAAGAAAAACCCTCAATGTAAGGAAGAAATTTTAGAAATTAATTTTTAACTTAAAAATGAAAGAAAACGCTATGCCAGAATAAATAACGCTCCGATAAGATTAACCGTTTACAAAGAAAAAGATACACAAAATATTTAAAGGGAAAAGCTTTGGGAGTAATAAAAACCATCAATTAACGAAATGACAGGCCCTAAAAAATTCTTATTTAGGAAGTATATTGAAGGATCCAGATCATTTAAACACTACAAGAATATGCTCTTAAAAGGCTTCTGAAGAGTTTATGAAAGCTTATACAGCGTAAAGTAAGTGTGACGAATTCATACGCGTTTTGCAGTCACCATCCATTCAGTCTCCTCGCGCACTCCAAGTTTAAAATCCACTTGCAACGCAGTCACCTAGATTGCTCAAGCGAAAATTAGCAATTAAAAGACGTTAAAGAAACAAAGAAGTAAAAGAGAAGGAGAATAATTACATAAACAGGAAAATATTGTAACTGTATATGCAACTTTCAGTATAATTTCACTACCCTGTACATGTTTCCACTTCCCTGTCCATCGAAAATAGAAAAACCGCTATAAAATCGATACTTACCATAATTCTGTCTGGCCCGTTAAATTTTGGACATATTGTAGTGAATTCTCGGTCTCTGGACACTTTTTATACAAATTAGTTACAAAAAATGGAGAGTCACTTAATGTGCCAATTTAATTCCACCGTGAGTAGAACTACCCATATAAATTGATCATCATTTGGTACTGGTATTTATACGCCCTGAGTATCTGCTAGCTCGGCAAACTCGGCTACTCTTATACTGAATTTTTCTGTGCAGTCAAAGAATTTCTGATTTGAATGCATAATTATAAAAGAGCATTGTTGGACCTTTCGTTCAGTATATCTCTCGAATCTGTCAGCCTCAAAATAACGATATTGAGATTATATTTTGTATATTTATTTTATGAAGCAGTCATTGAAATCCACAATTTTTTTGTTGTATTTAAAATATTCCTATTCTTAACAGCTGCTTAGCAGATTAAATTCTTATTAGAATTTAGAACCTAACAATTTTTTGTTCATACACAAATTAATTGTAGTTACTTATCTATCTCTCTCTAATTTAACATCTGTCAATACATTTGTTTACAAACTAAGAACAATGTGTATTATTAATTCTTCCTACTTAGTTTACAACAGTATTAAATGTTTTATTTACTAATTATGTACAGACTTACGTATAAACCATAAAGGGCCTGGGCATAACGTTTATTCAAATAAGATTTTTTATTAGTTAGGTAGGTACGTACCTACTTATATCTAATTGGTTTCTATATTTATATAAAACACACAAACACAATTTAGTTTTATTATAACTTACAAGTAATACATAAAGCTTTACTGTGTGTCATAGTATTGGTAAGTGAATGATTTTAAAATCTAGGGGAGAACGGGGATGGTTGCACAGTTATGAACTTAAATACTTACATATTATTAAAGCGTAATGCAAAAAATATGGATGCTGTCCCACTTCTTCAAAAGTAGGTAGATATATTAAATCGATAGTGTATCATAACTCCAAGGCTCACTATAGATTAGTGTGTGTTAAAAAACTATAAAACTTATATATTTTAAGATTCGGAAACACAATATAAGTAAGTGCGAGCGAGAGAGCTAATGACTGACCGAGCCAGGTGACATTTGAGGAATTTAGATAACAAAATACTACCTATTTGTACTACTTTTTTCCATATCTAGACTGTCCTATGACATATAATTCTAACTCAATTTTGACCAAGCCAAAGAAGGTTAGTGTGTTTAGCAGCCTATGATTGTTAGTCAGGCCGATTTATTAAATTAATTCGATTGGTCACAAGAGTCTGATTACGACTAAGTCTCAATACAAGACTCAAATATATCGCATATGCATCTATTATCATGTCGACTCTTTACCGGCCTACTACAGGGCATGGGTGTCCTCCCACGAAAAGAAGGGCTGCATCCATATTCATATCAAAATACTTACCGACACAATCTCATTAATATCAATTGTACCACGTCATTTGTAAAAAAACAAATATTTAGTACAATATCGTGCACATAATATTAAGTTATAGATTTCAAAACTTGAATTATTTACCCACTTTAAAAATTTCAGTAATGAGTGTCATAAGCAATTCAGGCGTATTTATAGAGAACGAGGCTACAAGCAAATGTAATAGCAAATAAATATTGTAGGTCTGTAGTCTATACGTTTGATGAATAATAAGAAATATTTTATGCATGTAAATTTTACTCATGTGAACAAACTTAGTTAAACAAAAAGTCATTTGACGAGGCTCCTGTAAACAATAATTGTCTTCTGCTTGTTATCTGATCATTTTGTCTGAAACTTATAGGGAATTTTTGGAACCTGGAAATTGACCTTTTGGAAACCAGGAAAATAACTCAACAAACATCATTTTGAAAAAACGATAAAAACTCAAGTGAAACAACGGACACTTCTAGTCAATAGGTACTGGATTTGGAACCCAAATAGTTTATGTTTTATGTCACCATCATCTCACTACAATATAAAAAAATATGATGTACGTATCAAACATGCCTTCATTTAATTACATAAAGTTATGACTTTCATTTTAATTTAATTAGATCAACTATGCCTATGGTATTTAACGAACAAAAAAATGTAAACGTTTATTTCCGTAAGCACTTATGTCGCTATGTTACCAAGGAGACATCTACTTATGTCGCTCACACTCTCGACTTAACTTCTTCAGGTAGATTTTTTTTAAGCAAGCTGGTTTTTCCCTCTGTTTGACTGCAAATAGACGTCTACGCTAAAAAATGATTTTCTTCTGTGGTTTGATTGTTTAAGTATTGTTTTCAATCTGTAAATAAATTATTGAGAACGTACTTCATAGTCAAATTGCCCCGGTCTCCCCTGTTACATACCATTTTAAGACATGTAACGAGAATTTGTTTTGCTTGAATAGATATTAAATTGTACAATAGTTATAGTAACACGACAATGAAACGTAGCGACGCCAATCGTTACTTAGGGTTGATTTCAACGTTTGCTTTGGAAACCAGGTTTAACAAAACCACATTTTACCTTTCTCCCGAATGTCCCAGCGGCATTCCTGAACCTGGACGTCGGAAATTAATATGACACCAACTAAAAAGAACCAAACCTGTATAATTTCTACAAATTTTTTAATGTCGCAGCCATTAAATCAACTGTCAGCCATTAAATTTAACAATTTCAAATTCAGATGTTTAAAATCAAATAAAACTGATTTCTTAAAACAAGATCCAATAGCCTCCAAGGGGTTCCCCGTGAACTCATCTTTTCATCAGAATCGCCTTTAAATAAAAGTAAGTAAATATAAAAAGATGCTCTCACATTTAGACCGATTTGTAAGTAGGTAGGTTTATTTATTTGGAACCTTTCGCTGCACTGTTTATTACTTTGTCTCATAAACTCTGCAGGTAAGGACTTAATAGAATCTACTTATCAACAAAATAGGAACATTCTCAAAAAGGTTTTCGAAAATAGGTAACTACTTTCCCAGTTATTATACTCTTCGTAGTAGTAATATGAATTTGGTCTAAAGCTCTTTCTGATACCCGCCTGCTCATGAGGCTGGAAGTTATACTATATGTAGGTACCGACGTTATTTATGAATGGTAATAGAAAAGGCAATAATTATATTCCGATGTAAAAAATAGTAAATCTTATACTATAAAAAGGAATAAATTTTTGTTTCTGTGTTTGTTTGTACCGAATAGGCTCCGAAAGTACTGGCCCGTTTTTTTTTTCAGTAAACAGGATATAATTTATTTTCAAAAAATTAAGATTATTAAGAAAATTGCAATAAAGTAACCCAAAGCAGCAAAATAATTACTAAAAAATTTATTGCGGTGCACAGAGAAAACTATTCATGATACTATAAAATATGTATTACATGATTAGCATTACTTATCAGCTACAAAAAAGTCAATATCAATTGTATCACCGGAATGAGGCCGCAGACTCTGACAATTCAAAGTGTACACTGTCAAACCTTATAGCTAACTTCAGGGTGTAGGCTTTTTGTGACGTCGCACACCGTCGCCGCACCGTATCGCGCCAAAATAAGTACCTATAACTTGAAAAGTTCTTTATCTATACCCGATTTATGGACTTTATTGTAGTAACTATAGTTAGTCTAAAAACTAAATTATTCTTTGTAAGCACTGACACAATAAGAAAAGTTGTAAGTGATAAAAGCTGAAACCGACGTAAGATTAAAATCTACTTACCTCCAATTATAAAAATATTTTTTTTATATTTAAAAAAATTACAATAAATTAATGAATAATTTAAAAATCGATGTATTTTTTATCCCAAAATTATAATTAATAAACTAAGGAGAACCACAGCAAAACGTACTTTATATTTTGGACAGTGGCAACTTTGTCATTTATTTGTCAATTTTATTACTGAATCGTGTAAAACGGACCAACATGTAGTCAGAAGTATGGTCAAGAATAAAAAATGTTACTTTCCCTGCAAATATATAGTCATTAATAATTTAAGTTCTTCTAACCACACGTACCAGCTCGGTGCCTTAATATACAATGACGAAACTAACAAACAGCTCTAGTTGAATGTATTTCAATATGAAGTGTTCTCTAAGCAAATGAATTATACACTTGGCTAGGCAGGAACCCAACTTACAATACTTGTCGGGTACGTGGCTCTGCCTCATTTTAATATCCATATGGAATAATCAATTCAACCAGCCGCGAACGTGTTGTCTGCTAAATTATACATGAACACATGAAACTTACCAACCTGGTACCTACCAACGTACTGACTTCACGTGCCCCTTATCTCTAATCATAATATCTACTCATGTGTGTAAGAAAGTGGTTATTGGCAAAGTTTAGTTTTAGAGCCTAAGATCCAAAGAGTATTGGCAAAGCATAGTTGTAGAGTCAAAGATCCGAAAATTTTACTTAGTTGATTACGTCTTGTTGGTGTTACGAAACTTTTTCAATTCATTTGGTAGAAGTAGACTTTTTTTGAAACCGCTCATCCGGGGAAGTACCTTCTATCGCCATACTTATTTCTAGCATTTTTACATAGCAATTAGGTCACTACATTCCGGTCTGAAGGGCGTGGTTGCCGGTGTGACTACAGGCATTTGAACCTTAACACCACAAAGGACGGCATTTTGCAGCACAAGCTCCTTGCAATCCCTGCCTACTGTTGCCTTATTTATTGGCAACAGTACTCTCAAAACCATCAGGAGGGCAATCGGCTTGGTCTGTTAAATATCCAGAGAGCCAAAGATCCAAAGAATTGTGGCGAAGTATAAAGTGACCGCAAGATAGAAAAATGACTTTTAAAATGTAAAATGTAAATTATTGATATTGGAAAAGAGCAACTAATGAGTTCCTTGCCGGCTTCTTCTCTGTAGAATCTGCCTTTCGAATCGGTGGTAGAGTCACTACACACAGACAGACTAGTCGTTTTAAAACTGCTTATATTAGGCCTACTTGATATAAATGAATTTTGAATTTTGAATTATGACCAAAAAAATCGGCCAAAGAGTTTACATGGTTGTACTTGTTTTCTAGCCGCAGGTTTTAATGCTTCAAAATCATAAATAAACCATTAGACGTCTTTTAAAATTACAGTTTTAAAAGACGTTATACATTGTTATACATACTCGTATAATTGCAACTAAGAAATTGTAATTTTAAATTTTAATGGATTTCGTATTTGATTGATTATTACCTGCCTACCCGCATTAGTGCAGCGTGGTGGCGCTATTCCCAAAATCTCTCTCTCCTAGACCTGTACCCATCACTACAATGCTGAGGACGATGACATTGCAGACTGACTACCTACTTGCTGAGTCAAAAAAAAAAACGTTTCCTTTTATGGTACGGAACGTCCACTGCACGAATCTTACTCGCACTTGCCGGCTTTTGTTTAAAGAGATTTCAGTAGATAGAGGTTGTTTACAAAACACATTTCTTGTGTATTTTCTTGATTTCATAAAATATAATAACTTTGGAAAACTTGTAAACTTAATACAAGTTTTCCTACGTTACAAAAGTTGACGACAATATTTCACTTTTTTGATACTTATTTAACATTTCACAGATTTCACTTACGAATTTATAAAAGACTTTTTCTTTTGGGAAACCTTACTTATAAAACAACTTTTAAAGTTTGTAAATTAGGTAGGTCGGTACGAGGTTTTTGTTAACAAAAGTAAGTCGAAGGTACAAAAAACAAGTTGAAAGTTATTACCTAGTTTACAAAATTAAAAGGGTTGTTTCATAAGTAAGGCTTGCGAAAGAAAAAGTATTTTATTTCAGCATTGGAGTAAAACAAACAAAATTTTGTATTTGTAATTAAAATCTTAATTTTTATTTACGTATTTCCTTACACTCCATCTTTTACATGTCTTATTTTCTAAACAATCTTTCAGTTAGTTTTGAGTGTAAAAATGTTATTGTGTGTATCGATAACGAAATGTTATTTTATTTTGATTTATTAATTCCAACATAATTATTTTTATTCTTTAATTTTTAAAACATAACTAACACTAAAATATAATGTCAAATTTGCGTGCATATAGTTTGTGCTTAACAGTGGAACTATCATCATAATCATATAATTATTATTTGTACCCATTAGTGGCCCACTACAGTCTTATAATGAGAAAGGTACCTATAGGTTGTAGTCCACCAAGCTACAAACTGCGTTTTAGTGGACTTGACACTCCTTTGACGAACTTCCTGGCGCAACAGTGAGCGCTGTGAATTTAAGCAGAATTATGGATTTAGGTAGGCATTTAGATTTGGGTAGATTGGGTTGCTATACCCCAAACAGGTTAGCCCGGCATCATCACTTACCACCAGGTGAGATTGCAGTCAAGGACTAACTTGTAGTGGAATAAAAAAATAAAGAGACTTTATTTTTTTATTGCTCAACAAGTCTACTTTGGAGAACTCTCGTGCATACGGATTTCCTCACGAAGTTTTCCTAAACGTCGAATAACAAGAGATATTCAATTGCTTGAAACATACATTAGATGCACTGAAAAGCTGACTCGGTCCCCTCGAAAGGGGGGTTGAGGTTTCTATAGTACCTAACTATGGAACTACGGAAATTCGAAATTCCTCGGAATTGTGCCATTGTTGCATCCTGCGGCTCGTTAAATTTCGTCTGTCCACCTGATCGCAGTTTCGCCGTTCCAGCTACGTGGAAATCCAGTATTCATTGATTCCCCGAGCTATGTGCGCCGTTGCTACATTACCCTCCACACATCGTTGAGCTACGTCAGTTACCTTAGTTCTTTCACGGATCTCCTCATGACTGATTTGATCATGAGGAAAATTCAACATCTTTTTTATAAATTTAAAATGCATATAAAAATTTTCGGAACCGACAGGATTTGAACCTGCGACTCTCGGGCAATCGCGGCCTGAGCGTTTTCACCAATTAAGCTACGGCTCTCCTACCGTCGCTGCCGAAAATTAGTATATGCCTTTCACATTAGTCTTATAGCGACTGTAGCGTCATCTAGTAGGAAACGTTGCAGTTTCGATCTACTTTTTCAAAGGTCCATATAACAATGAGACACGTTTGACACAAGAGATGACAAATTGCTTTTTTATATTTTTATAATTTATAAGTGTTTACCTACACTTGGAGGAATAATCAATTTTATAAATTTAAAATGCATATAAAAATTTTCGGAACCGACAGGATTTGAACCTGCGACTCTCGGGCAATCGCGGCCTGAGCAACATCTTTTATGAATATCACATGCGAATCTCAAAGAATAGCTGTCTCCAGGTGAATCTGGACTTTCCTAGGTGGCCTATAGATTGGTCACTATGTTTTAGAGACAAAATCATCACTTGCAACACTAAGTAATACTTAGAACTTTTTGTGACGGCGCTTGTCCAGGGAAGTACTACCGCCAGTCATACATCTGCTGCGTTCCGCTCTAAAAGGAATATTTGCCTATGTAATTACAGGTAGGTGAGGCTAGGTACACGAGCCTTAACACCATCGCGACGGCTCAGGTTGAGGAGCACAGGGAGGCTATATGTAAGACGTGTTCCTTGCATGCCCTTCGAAACAGTGGCGTGCACTTCATACATGCACAAAAGCACTGCATACCCAAATTATTTTATAGAGTCGTATTGTAGGGGAAAAATTCTATTTTATGCCATGTACCTCCTTTATGCATACCCTGAAGTGTTGCTCAATCATGGGCGATGATCTTCTTCTATCTATCTACTTGGTCGGTCAATTGTTACCATAAAAATAAAAATAAAAACTTTCTATTCGTAGGCTGCAACTTTCAGGAACGGATTTTGGACGGAAAATAAAAGTAAGTCGCTTTCCATACGTTTTTGATTCGACGGTTTACCATTTTCTTCTTATTTGACTAACCATGCCTAGGGTTTTGAGTGTCCTAGGTAACAAGACACGCGGAGCGTATCAGCCAAGTTCAAATTTATATTTTTATCGAAGCGAAGTCGACATATGGAAGTTGGCTCTAAATTTTTACATTTATGTTTTTGATGGTATCTACAATAACGAGTGCAACATTTTCATCTTTCTCATGGACAATCGTTCACTCACCCGATGTGTGGTCACTGAGCTATTTGTTAAGGTTAGCCTCCCATTCCAGTAAATTGACGCAAAATCGATGAACATCTCTTGGCTGCTTATTATAAACCGAGGTCATTAAGCTATTTGTTAAGGTCACTCAGAGCCTACCATCACGATAAACCAACTCCAAATCTATGAACATCATTCGGCCGACTCCAAAACTACTTCTATTTCCGATCTCATAATATTGGTGCTAGTCCTAGTTTGAGGCTTACATACTTTTCTATGAGTTTTTGCACTGATTGCGACCTACTGAAGTAGCGCAATGGCACAGCCGACATTTCTAAACTAAATTCAATTGTTCACTCTTGAAAAAGGGTTTTTCCAGTTGGTTCCTTTGGCTCAGTTCATTAAATAATAATTTAACGTGAAATTAAACTCAACAATAATTTAATAGGCATCACTTTTATCCATCTCATTCCAAATATATCTGAATGAATTTTCATTTTTCTGAGCATTGGAACCAGAACCCAGATGACAAGGTAATCAAAATGAAATTTTCTTTTTAAAAAATATATTAATAATACTTAATTCAAACACGATATAAAAAAAATATCAATAACTCATTAATACTTACTATTGGCAACATATTTCATCAATTTAAATATACTTAAGCTAAATAGAGATAATTAGATAAACAATCCTACGATGTCTACGACATTTCTATTCATGGTGGATAAAAGGCTATCAAAGATTCAAGATATGATTCTGAGATAGTCAAATAATCACATAGATTGCTTAGATCCCCAGCTTCATCCACAGAAAAAATAGTGCAGTATTTTGTTAAATCTAGTCCTTCAATATAAATATAAATATAATAGTCCTAAAATATATTCAATTATGACACCGCAGATGATTATAACATAATTTTTATGGTCCACTTCATTTTGTATATCTAGTGTCTTATTATGAAATGGTGGATAGGCATAGCATAAGTATAATATTATACCCATGCATTTTCAATAATATATTAAACGTCTATATTCTTTTATTGTTTTACAGAAAACATAAAGTTCAATTAAAAATGTACGAACATTTCATTTTTTACAAAATATACTGATTTCAAAGCTCAAATAATACCAAGGGAAGTCCTACAGTATCCGTGTTTTCGAAATGTTCAGACAAGTTTTAAAGAAAAACAACATTTTTTTTGCGTCCGAGCCTTTTAACTTTAAACTTACTGGAAAAATTATGAAATCACTCAATTATCCATGTTGCTTTGTAAACAAACTCTTTGTTGAGACTTTTTCATGAGTTTTACTTTATTGTATTGGACTTTTACGGTTTTCTCGGGCATTCGGTAACCCTTATTTCGTTTCGAACTAGGTTAGGTAAAGTTTTAGTTTTTATAAAGGGGTCTGTACACAGGGGGCAATGCGTCGCCTTGAAATTCGTTGCTAGCAATATCGCAAGCGACGCATTGCACTTCCAAATACCTACATCGCGATGACATGCAATATGGCACGTTTTCTCATACAAGTACCATCCTTACGTAGGTATGAACTGAATATCAATTTTATGAATACCTACTGGCATTTCCCACTCTATTGTTAACCTTTCAAGTTATTGAAGTTTAGGATTTATATAGTGTATAACGATAGGGCGGACAGATTAGAGCTAACCTATTAAAGTGCCTTAAATAAATAAAATTAAAAAGAGGTACACACCCCTACGTCTTGTATGAGTTTCCTGCTATGCCGTTTACTTATATTGCCCATAATCATATTGCTCATTCTACGGGTGCAAGCTACTTGCACTAGTTACTAGGGCAAGCGATGTGCATTGTGCACATGCCTATTAATCACACAAGTCTGTTGCATTCTGCTTGCACGAACTTTCTGTGATGACACATCCCGACACCCGATGCAAACGAGTTAAGCGATCGATCGCATTTGTGTGGACGGCAGTTTAGGAGCGATGGACCGCTGCGTGTAGGTAATCGAGCGCTTTAACGAATTTCCTGTGAATGCAGACCTTAAGGTAGCCAGGACGCGCGACGCGACGGCAAAGTGACTGAAATAAATATATGGAAATACGAGACAAAAATTATATCCTCCTATTATATAATAATGTTTTCGTAACGCTAAAGCACAGGGACATGGAATACAGGAAGGTTACCCCCGTTGCACGCCAGCTAATGGCAATACCTACACTGTGTAAATCAATCGTAATTGATATTTAAATGGCAGCTATGTGAACGTGTTTATTATGGTAATAAAGATCTTTCTATCTATTACCTATTACACATATATTTTTTGGATATTATTTCCACTTGTGCGCCAATGCTCTGAGAGTTGATAAAGCTGTGGGAGAAGATAATTGTCTTCTGCCCATACCACCCGTACTTGGGATGTAATTTTTGTCTCGTGCTGTGCTGTTGAGAAAAGCACAAACTTAAATATGTGTGCGCTCAAGGCGGAGAGGACACTCTCGGTTATCTGTAGAATACATAGAAAAAATATTTCAGTACGTACCTACAAATTGCGAACTATTCAACAGTCACCCCATAATATAGCAACGTGTAATTGTATTACTCTAAGAGCATAACAATGTTATGGAAACTTGAGCTTACTTTATTTTGCATTATCTGTGTATCTTAGAATAATAACGCCATTATTGTATCGTGGAAATTGGATACACCAAACAAAGGTTAACAGAGAAGTTGGATAGATGTAGGAATAATACCTACCTATCCTACTGAGAAGTCGGTCGATCAAGTCGATGTACGTACTCGTATATCCGGTTTCAAGAGCAAACCTTTGATTATATATCTACTCCGGCGCGGTGGTGATACCGTAATGGTTAACACTTCGGCCTCACTTTAGGGAAAATAAGTTATATGATACCCAGCACGCATCTAATACCTATCCTAACTTTACCGATTTTAAAAGATGCAATTTTTCCTATCCAAAATCCAAATGGGATATTAACCCAAACATATGCGAGATTCGTGAAATATACAGAATTCGGGCCCACATTTTACATAGGTTTCGATAAAAGTAACTAACTTTTTTTAGACAACTCTTGATTTTTTTTATTCCAGTACAAGCTAGCCCTTGATTGCAATTTCACCTGGTGGTAAGTAATGATGCAGTCTAACATAACGGCCTTATCTCTTAGGGTATGGTAGTTTCTTAAACCAATTCCCCTTAACGGTTTCTAAGAGAAATGGTAGCGAAACGCTAAATCGCTCCGCTGCACGAATGAGTCGCCCTTGTCGGTAGGTTTGTAATTAGCCACATCCGACACATCCCACCGGACAAGCCCAGAGAAAATTACGAAATTATAAATTCCCAAATGGCCCCCGCCAGGGATCGAACTCCGAACCTGTGCTTATAGAACCACTGCGCCACCAGGGCACCAGTGAGATCAATTAAAAAAATCTATATGCTGGAACAGATCTATAGGCCCTTTGCTTCGAAAGACGAAGACGAAGATCTTGGTGGTTATTAAGTAGAGCGATTAATTACAGTTTATTGACGACTAGCTGACCCTCGCAACTTCGTCTGCATCAAATCGGTTATTATCGGATTTATCTTTTAGCATTTCTATACACGTAGTAACGTCTAAACTATAGGTCCAATTTGAATAATTTAAAGAGAAATTATTATTTATTTGGATCTGATAGAAACGTCACCATCTTAAGATTGTACCCGTGTTTTGATTGACAAATTATAACAAAAAGCGGCTATTGTGTCCTAACAATTAGGCATTTAGCCTCCCAGACTTTTTTGAAGGTAATAATGATTAGGTACTTTAAACATGTCAATCCATCCATCCATACATACATACATCCATCCATCCATACATCCTTACTCACAGTCACAAACTTTCGCATTTATAATATAAGTAGGATGGCACGCAAGCATTCGATTCACTGTTAACTGTGAATAGTTATGTCCTTTATCTTGATCTTCATTAAAATTACACAATACATGCTTGATAGTATACACTTTCAAATAAAAAAAGGATTATTAAAATCGGTTCAAATTTAACGGAGATATAGAGTAAAATGAAAAAGGAGAAGCTTATTGTTTATCGGGATAAAAAGTAGCTAGTAGTATATGTTGACCCGGAATATACCACTATACCAAATTTTATTTGAATCCGTTCAGTAGTTTACACGTGATGACCGGACAGACAGACAGACATACAAAAATTAAATAAAAATATGTTTTGGTCGGTCAAAATTTTCTAATTATTAAATGTACAGAAATCTTCCAGTTACAGTTTTATTATAAATATAGATAATAAACCCACTGTTTGTAGGTTATCATTTACACACAGCCGCGTGCAAACTGAGTGAAGGGGTACGTGTGGGAGGGGGGTGACTCTTCAAACTAAAAAGTAACCTTGATTGACTAAAACTGACTTCGCCAGTGTGTGCGTGAACCAGTGTACCCTACTCATCCACCGTTAACCATGTGACCAATTTTCTTTAGGAGTTTTTCAATTCGGATGATTTTTTTGGTTTCTTGCAAACGTATTATTTATTTCTTCAAAAGGGGTTTACGCCGAAATGGGTTTGTTTAAATTCCATATAGATCTTACAAACAGTTTCGGAGATAGGCAGCGAAACTCTTAAAAAAGTGGGAGCATATCGACCGTGATTGCTGCTATTGCAGCAGCATAAAATATTCTTAAAATTTCCTTTGTACACTTCATGTATCTTATATTCACAATCACAATTTATGGTACATAAATAATAAATAAATAAATAAATAGATAAATATGGATTGTCTACGCAATCACACAACATAACAGTACATCGGGGTACATTTTATATCAAAATGAGTACCTATGTAGTAAGTACCTAAGTAGTTTCATATCCCTATCCCTATCCCTACTAATATTATAAATGTCAATGTAAGTTTGTTAGTTACGCTTGCACGCAAAAACTACTTAACCGATCCTCATGAAACTTTGTACACATATTCTTGGAAGTGTTAGAAGTAATATAGGATACATTTTATCCCGACATTAAGCTCTTATCCTTTTGGAGAGGGGATGAGTGTTTGACGATTTTACACCATAACTCCGACAAATTATAACCGATTTAAATAATTATTTTGGTACTATAGAGGTAATATGATAATATGTGTTTAATTAAGCCCAAACTGTGGTTGGAGATAGAGGACAGGACTCCTCAACGGACAGCAGCAAACCCCTCATTTAAGTCTTAGCGATACTGAATACTTTAAATTTTATAGATCTACAACTAAATTTGATGCTACATCAAATAACAAAATCAAATGAAGTCGCGGGCAACAGCTAGTATTATATATATGATGAAGTGTAAAGTATGTACCTATATAAGTATCCAACCCAATGGGTTCTAGACGTGTATAATTTCAATTAACTGCATAGTCTGCATCGCATTCTGGAGCGGTGATAGCTTACTGGTTAGTTAGTGGTTTACACTTTATCATTTCTGCAGGGCTAGCACAGCCTAGATAAAAATTGTATCCCTTGACAGGGGATATAATTAACATGCCCATCTGCTAAATCACGGGAACATGGAATAGGAGAAGTTTACCTCGGTTTATTAGTACACATATATTATTTGGATATTATTTCCACTTGTGCGCCAGTGCTCTGATAGTTGATAAAGCTGTGGGAGAAGATAAATTTATATCCTTTCCCCGGGATATAATGGTCTCCTGCCCATGCTAGCCGTGCTGGGGAGGCCAGGCAAGCACTTTTTCGGAGTTATGCTCGTTTTAAAGTGAAGTTAGGTTTACCGGTCAAAGAATACATCGTGAGAAGATCTGCATAGTCTTAAAGTTTTCCATAACGTTCTCTATAAGAGGTGTGAATTTACCAAACCACATTTTGCCAGCGTGGTGAACAACCGTCTTTATTTTGAGGGGAGGCCCTGTAGAGTTGGACGGGAAAGGTGTGATAATGATGATGATGATGATCGCATTCCATCCATAGAGCACCGTGTCATGAGGAATAAATAGACAAACATAAATTGAACTCGGTAACTGACGACATTACGGCTGTACTTCCCTATGAAAAGTAACTGCTTAAAACCAAAGCACAACTTAAGGCTGAACACATCACACCAATTACTTGAGCTTTCGTCCCTAACCTACTTAATGATTTTATGGGCGACCCGGGTTTCCATAGACTTACTTAGCCAGAGTTGGGCGCAGTATTACATTTTAAAGAATACAATCAAACCAAATTATTTATTTATCTTTGTTTTGTTATGGAGTAAAAATAAATTTTTTCTCGTTTCGTTCTGAAAATGTTATTAGAAATTTGATGATTTTACTTCTTATTATTATTACTTATTATTTATACAGGTATTGTGAGTAACATTCAAAAAATACTAAGAACAATAAATTTAAAAAAAAGTCTTATCAACACAAAGTAATACGTATGGTACTAAAAAGCTAATTTCGATTTCATAAATAGGTACTTATCGCTCTATGGCTAGGTACGTATCTACCTGCCTACAGGCCCAATCAAATAAGAATGTTATTTGACCACACAACCTGGAATTGACCGTGACTGGCACACTTGTACCATGACACAAAATATTCACCTATACTGTATAGGTAAATATACTGTGACAGTGACGAGTCAAGTGATTCAGTTGATTTACAATACCAGGGTTGGCAAACTCGTGACACGTGCCAGTAATGGCACGCGATAAATCCTTTTTGGTACGGCCACAGTACGGCGCCACAAAGAACTCGCTACGCCTATGTAGATGACTATAGGTACAAAAAGTAGTTATAAGTACTATTATTAGATTATATATTCTATTTTTCAGTTGATTGATGTAAAAACATGCTTTAATTAACATTACACCAGTGTTTTGCAGTCTATTCAAAAATCATACAAATTTTGAAACGTCAAGTCTGCTTGTTTGCTGTGACTACCACTTCCACCAGTGATTTTAAACTTACTAATTGCTTTCTTATTTTCTAAGAATTTACGTGCTCTTTTCAAATAATTGCCTTCTTTTAACAATGACGCCTACCTCTATCGGAGGAGTCTTCTATGAAAGAGGCGGCTTGTTCCCAGCATCAGCAGTGATGAGAGATGAGACGTCAGTAAATCAAATTATTTATGACCACTTTTTCAATAATTCCTGACTACTTTGCAATGGTCTGAGGTGAGTCCGAATTAAACCTTTAAATTGGAGCTTCAATCCATTATCATTTGAAACCCTCAGATATTGACGATTTTTTTTATTGTGACCGTAAACAAACCGGCCTCTCAAACATGGTCGGTTAAAATGCAATGATTTCAGAATTTTTCGTAAAAGTAGAGCTTTTTATGACAGAGCTTGTCCAGGGAAGTACTACCGCCAGGATTATTTCTGCACAGCATTTTTGCAATGTCGTGTTCCAGTCTGAAGGGGATTGTTGCTATAATGACACATGGGGGTTTGCCATCTACACCCCAAGTTGATGGGCACAGGGTGGCACATTGTAAGACGTGTTCCTAGCATGCCCTGCATACGATGTGTTGCTCTGTTTATAGGCGATGGTTTTCCAATAACCATCAGGTTTTCCATCTGCTTCCTTCAATTCTTAATAATTAAAAAAAGGGAAAATGTAAAGATTTGTATGTAAACAAATCTTTTTTACACGGAAAATGTACCTATGTTTCAAAAACCGACTTCCACGTTTATTCAAATACCTATAATTACGACAATGTGGGAATTTGTGGGAGTAGATACAGCTGGTGTTATTTGATAGAAAAGTCGTAACTATATAATTTTACTGTAATGTGTGGAAATTAAGTCAATTATAAATACTTAATAAGAAATTAAACAACTTGTTTCATGTTAGAATTGTGATGACCCTAATTTGATTTGTTTACATTTATTCATTTTCCAACATGGCTTGGCTAAAGTTTCACGTTAAAAATGTCAAAGTTAGGTGCAAAGATACTTTTCATTCCCGATTAAAAATAAGATGTGAGGCCTCTGGTAAGGCACCGAATAGCTACCTAATTATCAGTCTTTACCGCTGAGTAAGAAACGTTGATCCAAGAAAATGGATTACTTACTTTGAAAGCAAATTTTACTATAAGTACAGCATCTATTACTCAGAACAAATAGTAAAACTTACAGCAGAAATAGTTGTTGTTTAGCTGACACGGATGCATAAGGCTATTTTTGAAAAAATAAAAACCCCAACTTTAACGTTAGTAATCTTTCTAAGAATACTAACGCTGAAACAGTTAGGCTTGTTTACTTTGCGTACTTTCATAGTGTAATTTATGTCTTATTATGGGATCTGGGGCAAAGCTGCTGATATTGAAACCATATTCATATTGCAGAAAAGAGCAGTACGGTCAATATTTGAACTAAAATCACGCAAATCGCGTTTATTATAAGTATGGCATACCTACTTACTGTAGCTTAACAATATACCTATAGTATTTGTAAAACAATACTTTGCTCTTTATAAACGAAAGGTGGATATAAAAAATAGACTTACTTGAAATGTTAGTTGATGACGTCTACTTATCGTCTGCGATATTAAAAATAATGTTTAATTCTTTCATACTTTTTACCTAAAATTTTAATAAATAGGTACCTACTTATCTAGGATTACCCGGAAGACAATTTTCTCGGTCGAGTGTATGGGGAAGCTACCCGGATCTAGAGTAGGTACCTAGGTAACATAGGTATGATCGCTGTTAAGAACTTCATAGATTTAATAATGCCTAGTAGATAGGTATAATATGAGCCTCATTTTGGTATACAGTATTCATCTGAAAGCTTTAAAATAAAAAAGCTTGCCTTATTAAATTTCGCAAAGATATTAAAGTTATACTAAACTCGACAGGTTAACAACGTGACGTAACGATACGTCATCGCCCGCGTTAAAATTTAACAACAATTACATTACAGTGACCATAAATTATTATTATTGTGACGACTGGTGGCGCACAGAGTGGAACGTATCCTGTCTATGCGACGTTGCCGCTCCTAACACCCCTGAACTTACAAGTGATAGAGACGTTGCCAAATCGCCCCTGCCTCGGGACAAAATATACCGTCGGGAGCGGCGACGGCGGCTGGATTTGGGATTAGGACCGACATCGGCAGGGTCCCTTTTTACCTGATCTTCTGTTGTTACCGTGACGATGTAAACTCGTTTGGGTGTTAGGTATAACTTATAAAAATTTGTTGTTTTTTATGTAGAAACATTGGGTACGTTGAACTAGAGTTTCTTTTGTTTTCAGATTAATGTATTCGTCAAAGGCAAAATGGAGAGCAAAGCTCGTCCAATTAGGTAGGTACCTACCTTAAATTATTAAAATAAGATGCTCTAAAACCAACAACATATTGCCTAAGGTAGGCATGAACTATGCGACGTTTAGCCTACCTTTACTTCTTACCTTTTTTTCTCTTCTTTTAAAACCATAGTCTCGATTTCCTAAATAACATGACCTATACATACTTTCTTGATGCATAAAAGCACTGATTCCGTAATTGGCACGTTACCTTAATTAATGAATAGTAATAAAAGATTAGTCAAGTATTTACTTTAATCTCACAAAAAAAGAAAAACAGAAGACGTGTCGATGATCTTTAAGAATAATTCTTCTAACGAACCATCCAGTACAAATTTGTAAAAATTATCACCTAAAATAATAAATTGTAAGGTACCTGGTTATTTTGGAGATCTAGATCTAAATGACACTCTCGGAAAATTAAGTCTTACTAAAACTTTATCATCTCATAGAAAAACCTTCAAAGAAACGACAATAAAATGCTAAATACATAAAAGCAACGCCGAATTGTTAAACAGATTGCACTAAAAATATCTAAGATATAGGAACTGAAAATGATTAGAAGCCGCTTCTTCATGTTGTGGTCTCATGTCTGTTTTTTTTTGCGGCGTTAAGAATAGGACGGTGACCAGAATTATAATGACAATGATCGACTAGTGCACCTTCTTCACCATGTCTTCTGTCCAGAAACTCACACTATCTCTGGTCACATTTAGAAGACGTGATATCTCTGAGATGTTGTAGCCAGATTCATGATCGGTAATAATTGCTGCCCTTTCTTTATTACTAAAAGGTGTTATAAAATAGTTATTTAGGAGAAATTATGATACAATGCAATGATGACATTGACCGATTGACAATAGTTAAACAGAAATAATTATGGCAGGTTGAACCAACAAGAAGTTAGTAGTTTATCAAACATACCTACTTTATATTCTTGTTGACAAGATAAATAGTCAAACGACTTTGAACTGTACAATTTTGAACTTTACCAACGAACAGTTAAACATTATTTTCTCTAACTCGAGTCTATTCTGTAACATAGTTTCAAAAAGTTATATGTGCTCGCGATACGTTGAACGAATCAATTTGAAAATCGACGAACCTTTTCATTCCGTGACTGTACATAAATCTCTAATATCAACTAAATTAAAAATGAATAAGATAACAATATGTAAGACCTATCAATTTAGATTTGCTCAGGAATCTACAATGTGCAAACCAGACAACACAATTCTTAGGTATAAAATTAATTATGAGCAGAAGTAAGCTTGTCAGCTTACTTTTCTTATTTTTAAGTTTCGTTTATTCGTAATAACAAGATATGTAATAATATAGTATTTTATTTCCCAAGATCTAAAATCTATAGCTGCTGAGAAGAAACTGAAGTGGGCGATGTTGTCAGAAAGCCTCTGCGAGCATTATAATTCCCGTTTCTATGATACTAAATACAAATGAAAGAAAACGTTTTGTTTCTAGTAACAAGAGTAACAGAATTTAACTTTTGTCCAACCTTTAGTCTTTAGTCATTTAAATACCTATCAACAGTGTTTACTTCAGATTAAGTTTTCGTTTCTTTTATGTTTTGTTCTTCTTGGTATTATACCTACTTTAGCCGTAATTAGCTTGCGGCATTTTCCAACTTAACTGTAGTTATGTTGACCGTTTTCCAAAAAATTTGACTGAATGCAAAGAATATGAACAATAAAGAATATGAATATTGCATAAACTAGGGCTAAGAATAGGGTGAAGCCCCGTTTGAATTGCTTGCTAGTTACAATACGAATTTTGCAATGTTCTATATTGTCTTTCTGGCCACAAGAAGCCATGAGCAGTTATATTACAAAAGTCATGAAATAAATTCGGCAATGACGATCTTTTACAGTAAGTAACGTGTTTTAACTCCAGAGGCAAAAATAAAATAAAATAGGGGTGTCATACGTTTTAGACGATTCTTTATAAAGAACTCGATCCCGGTCCCCACGGTTCCAAAGTCTCTATTCCAAAAGGCACAAACTGTGTGATGCAGCTAGGGTATCGACACAGTCTTCACGGAATAAGCGTCGTACCATCAAGTCTCATGCCATTGCTCCGCGAAAACCAATAGGTTCTAATACGTGAGCGGAAGCATGAGATCGTCGGATGACGTCGTTGAGGGTGCTATGGCGAGAGAAGCATCACATCGCAGCACACATCGCTGTCACATCAATGTGACACCATGGACTCTCCTGTTCCAGAATAGCTTTTCTAGCGCTGGTAGTTAAATCATGCTTATAAGCACATATCTACCTATGAGTGCGGATGAAAGTGATTAATAGTAATCCGTATACCAAAAGAACCATTATACACAGCCACAGCTTATATTATAGTTGACACTGCATATTTTTTTCATTAATGTGCATAATCGTTAGATGCAGCAGATAGTAAGAAGTTTTGGATCAGGATAATCAGCAATGTTTTAGAAATAGATTTGAGTTGCATGAAAGTTTGTAATTATCCTAGTCGTAGTGGGGCACTATACATTTATTGAAATTTGAAAAGAAGTATGAGATATAATAATTAAAACATTGATTTTAATATGTGACTATTCTGATTAAAACGCAAAACTTTATGAATGTCGTCTCGAAACCCTGACAGGACCAGAATACATATTATAAGTGGAAGAAAATACAGCATATTATAAACAGCAACATTTAAATAAAATTTTTGTTAATCGATTTAAATAATTCTTTTTTGTACTGAATACGGATAGGTTATACTATCAATTTAGTTTTGTGAAGATCTGCTGAATGTGATTGGAGATAGAGGACAGGTCTCCCCAGCTGACAGCAGTAAACCCCTCACTCAATACTGAATACACAAAGTGTTGCCACATTTATGATGACTTCAGTGCTAGGACCAAATAACAAATTTTAGAATTTTTCCTGGTTAACTTTTAGCATACAATGAACTAATAATGCGATTTTGATTCTTGCTTTAACTATGCTATTCGTGACGAAAAGACGGAAGACGGAAGAACTGAGATAGATACCAAATTATCTTTAAAATTTTCAAAGACGGGCATGACCCATGCATTTAATGACTTGGGTCAACGTTGCTTACTCTGTGCTATCAACTAATATGTAGTGCTGGCCACACATTATTAATGTAGTAATATTTTATTGGGAATTCAAATAAGATAAAATGGGAGTAGTTCCTCGGGACGGACATTTGTGACTGGCAATGTTCACGTGGCCGGTGGCAGGTCTCAAATTGTGGGTGATTAAAGCTCCAAGAGAAAGAAAATGTATATTAATCGCCCACACCTCGGTCGTTTGTTTAAAAATGTTGAAATACTATCCGTAGTTAATATCAAAGGTTTTTATAGTGGGCACATCCAGTACGATTGAAAAAACCTTACGTTTGGTATATGATTTATTAATTTAAGTGTAGAATATGTGGCAGTAAGCTGTGTCCCGTAATTAACGCGGGCGAAGCCGCAGGTCACATCTAAGTATTACCTAACTACAACTCAGGTAATAGTAGTAGGCAGCCAGCCCCCCTTTCGGGGTGTCCAACTCATGTGTCGAATTGCATGCCTGAGAGTGCTCCATAATATTTTCGAAGGCGTATAATTTCTACCAATCCTCACTTGCCCAGGATGGATGATCTATATTAAATGACCATATAAAATGACATATTTACTCTTAATTTACATGAAAACTTACTCAAGTCAATAAATGCTACCTCAAAAGTTTAACCTCGAACTTTTCCTTTAGATCTATCCAAATCTCTGATTGAGGTAGGTCATGGGGCATGCTGAAACAAGTAGATACTGATGTAGTACCTACTTTTTACTTTACGTAAAAACGTCTATATACTTACAATAATTTTATGCTTTTGGTTCATTCAAATCACGGTCCTTACCCTACTTTTTGGTTTACGATGTGTGACAAATTGTGCCAAAGTCGGAACAAATAATTTAATTGCAACCAATACCTCAAAGAGACAAAACGATGTATCCAGTGTAGTCAAGGGTGCGGTGTAGGGAGTTTAGGCTCTCACAGCCATAACACACCCTCCGTGGGGTCTGTGCCTCCCTGCGATCGATGCAGCCGTATGCCCGCTGCCCCAGCGAACCACAGATAACGACCATTGGGATGTATGTAAACAAGATTCCACATTAAAATAGTTAAAATACAAAGGCGCATGCCATTACTTTATCATTTAACACTTAATGGAAGGAAGGAAGATTTCTTATTGTACCGAGAAGATACCTAGAGATAAAATTGCAAAATTGTTCCAAGGTTAAGTTTCCGAGAATGCAAACGACACCCTATGTTTAGCCGACGTCCTTCCGTTCATTCGTCTGTCTATTAGCGGGCTGTATCTTATGAACTGTACTATGTGGAGCTGAAAGTCTTAACATATTTAATTTGGCCGACAATACAACCATTTACGAAAATGCCTCCTGATCCTTGATCTCTAGTAAAAGCGTTGGAGATATAAGACAATTAGCATCCATAAAAATTATTTAAAAGATTAGTCACTTTCTACAATCTAACCTTATTAATGCACGATATCCTTTCAGAGACTTCAAAGAAATATGTGAGTAACAACAAAAGTCTATTTATTTCGTATGATTTCTATGAAGGTTAGACATGGTATACCACACCACTTTGCAGTTTATCATAAACATAAGGTAAGCTGTTTTAAATTACGGTGCGAAAAATTTAGTAGAAACAAAATTTCGATCAGCCAATGATTTTAGTACAAAACTATATGTGCTCTGCCGCTCGCTTCCCCCGCGTAAATTACGGGACGCAGCGTAGGTATTGCTACAAAGTCTACACCTACCGCAATAAATGAGATGCCAAAGGTAAAGTTTTTTCAATCGTACTGGAAGTGCCAAATAACACAAACCCATGACATTAAGTACAGATAGTATTACAACATATTTAAACAAACCTTAAATCGTAAATGCCCGTCCCGAGAAAATGCTTCCGTTTTAACCAAACCCTAACACTCATAAATGTCACTTTTCTTGAAAGATTGGACCAGACTACGAGGCCAATCCAATTACAGCGAGGAGTACCTCAGGGAGATGTAATCTATTCGAAGCTTTTTACCGCTGCGTTGGAACACGTCTTTAAGTTTCTGGATTGGAACGGACTGGTCATAAACATTAACGGCAAGTACACCACTCAACTTCGGTTTGCCGATGATGTAGTCTTAATGGGAGAGCTTAATATTGACACGAACCTATGACAATATGACGGCCGACTGGCGCAGTGGGCAGCGACCCTGCCATCTGAGTCCTAGGCCGTGGGTTCGATTCCCACTACTGGAAAATATTTTTGTGATGATCGTGATTGTTTTTCAGTGTCAGGATGTTTATATGTATATTATAAGTATTTATGTGTATTATATTCATAAAAATATTCAACAGCTATCTTGGTACCCATAACACAAGCTACGCTTACTTTGTGGCTAGATGGCGATGTGTGTGCTGTCGTAGTATATTTAAAAAAAAAAAAAGTACAGATAGTATTACAACACATTTAAACAAACGACAGAGTTGTGGGCGAACCATATATATGTTTTTGCTTGTGGATTTTGAAACCCTCAATCACGCAAACATTGCAAAAGATCTATGTCAAGTAGTGGTCGTCAAAACGTGATGATGACGATGATGATGATGTCGATGATACTCATTAATGTGGCAACACTTTATGCATTCAGTATCGCTTAGTCTTAAGTGAGGCATTTGCTGCTGTCCGCTGAGGAGTGCTGTCCTCTATCTCCAATCGTATTCATCAGATCTACACGAAATTCGGGCAAACTAAACTGATAGTATAAACTAAGTATAAGTACATTTGATGGAATTATGGTGTATAGTTGTCAAACAAAATTGTCCCGAAATTCAGCCCGAAATACATATTCAAATTATTCTAGTTGCAGGTCACAGCTGTTTAATAAATAAAAGCTTAGAAATAGGCTAAAGAAAATATCTTTGTGAGTTTTGGTTGTACTATCGAAATAAAAATCTGGCGAAACTGAAATCCGACGAAACAAAAATCTACCAAAACAAGAATCTGTGAAACGATAACAAATCTCTAAATTCATGGCGGTTATCCAACATGTAAGATACTCGTAACTAGGATGTGTCTCGTCAGAGGCATTCCGAGTGATTAGCACTTAGATGAATTTATTGAGTCGATTGAACTCGCTTCAGGATGCGGCGAAGTGCCTAAGGCTAGACGGTTAAACAGAAAACGAGGAAAATTACCGTGAATCTGGTAATTCAATATGGAAACTGTTGCTAATTTTGCATGTTAAGCAAGTTGAATTGGATCGGCACTAGCGCTTTTTTTTTTGTTCTGGTTAAACTGTACTGTACTGTTCAGAGCAATCCCGCCTGCAGACTATTTAAATGGAAATGGCGGACGAGAATCTAACCTATTAAAAAGCTTCATACCAATATCCACATTCATCGCTCTAACTCTAAAGAAGCTTGAAGTAAGAGGTCACTGGTCTAATAGGTTTCTTTGGTCTAATACAGTGGGAGATTTCGATTTAGTGTGCCGGCACGATGCCGCGTAGAAACCGATTAAGTTCAAATTCAAAAAGGTTTTATTCATGTAGACCTACCTATATCAGGCACTTATGAAGCGTATGGGTTTAATTAGAAGTATGGATTTAATACAATTGCGAAAGCCCTAACATGTTGCCCCTTACCATTTTAGACTTCATCATCACTTGCCAGCAGGTCAGATTGCAGACAAGGGCCAACATGTAGTAGAATAAAACCAATACTGCACAAATTAAAGTGCTTCGAGAGAAGGGCGTACAATTATTCAAAGTCTAGTACAATTGTCTTTTATTTGTCCTGTATAATTTCGGTCTATTTAAAAATCATACACCCGCCATTCTGTCCGAACCGTTTTTGGAACGGGTATCCAAAAAGGAGGAAGATGGCATGCACTGGAAATATCTTCCACGTATACTAGCTAAATAAAAATTTTAGGATACGTAGTTCATTTGCGCGGTAGTTTACGGCTCTGACAGTCTGGCAGTTATTTTTTCGGTAGACATTTGTATTGTCTGAACTTGTTGAAGCTGTTTTATAGGATGTAGCAGCATTACACGATACGATACGTGTTAAGGCAACAACTGCAACAGGTGAGCGTCCCGCCGAAAATGACGCGAGCCATACCCACTTTCTTTTATCCAGATTTATGTAGGACATTGCACTTTAAACTCAGAAAAACTTGATAAAATGAATATTTTATCTAGGTCAGTGGTTATAAGATCGTGGCCTTTATGTATCAATCGCTAAGTGCAAGGCAGTCGTATTCCCTAGGCAAAGACAGATACGCCAGCAACATTGTGTTTGGAGATAAACAAATTCACTTGCATGCAAAACCAATTCTTGGTATAGTTTCGTATAGTAAACTAAAGAGGACTGTTCAAGTAGAAAACATTCAAAAATAGGCCTTACCTTAATAGACAATCCTTTAGGCTTTACCAGAGCTTACTCTCAAAAAGTTCATAACTTTTCCATAGTTCGCAATCATATTGATAATTTTGATTATTCAACAACAGCTATGAATTAAATAAATTGACGCACTTAATGTTGGTCATCCTATACTTATCCGTAGCCAATATCTTATCTGTAAAGTTTTGCAGGTCTCCTCTCTCCCATTACTAGACAGACTTAACAAGTCGTCCGAAGTTCTGATATCTAACCATACTGGTTAAATGAAACTTGTCTATAAGTTTATTTTATTAATCTCCTTCGCCCAGTTCATTCCTCAAACTTTAACTATAACTTATCTTCTAGTTTTGCGGGATTAAATCTCACTCCGAAAATCACGAATGGACGTCTTTATAAATAAACTATAGGGACAAATCTTACTTCCTACTAATATTATAAATGTGAACGTTTATAATGATGTATGGATGGTTTTCTCTTACTCTTTCTCCAAAATACCGACAACCATTGATTTGTTTGTACCAAAAAGGCTCCGAAAGTACTGGACCCATTTTAGTCATTTTTTCGCCAATAGAAAGCTATAACTATCAGAAAGTAACATAGGTAATAAATTATATAAAAAAATTGAAGATCTTTAAGAAAAATTGCAATAACCCAAAAGTAATTGTGCATATTAAATTCATAACTTGGCCTGCGCTGACAAAACTATTGATGACACATAAAATTGATTTAAAACAAGATTAAAGTATATACTCCTTATTACCACCAAAAAAGTCCGCGAGGGAAAATATCTAACTATCAGGTCGCAATAGCTGCTTTTGTTTTCTAAAATTTTATTATTAGATTGCCGGTAAAAACAAAAGTATCGTGTTACATTAGTATTGATAGTTAATAATTTTTAATACATTTTAATCGAACAAGTAGAACATCTCATCACTAAATTGAACTTTTCACAGTATCCTCTCCATTTACCGATTCCAGTTACATTATTATTATTACAGTTACTTACCCAGCGCAATCGACAAATTTTAAGCTGGTACACATATCTCAAATAAATGTTCCTTGGGAATGGAACAAAAAAAAATGCGTGTGAAGGCTCGGGTAACAGCTAGTACCGATTACGACGAAATTATAAAGGATCATTGGTGTTTCTGGTGAGTCTTTAGCTGTATTCACAGGTTTACAGACCAGTAACCAGCATCAACGACTAGATAACTATGGGACGAAGGCAATCACGTCTAACAAACACAAAAATATCGCCCCTAGATTTAGCTCAGCGTTCGTTTTAGTATTGAATAAGTAATAGTATTGCAGCTATTGGTTGTAGACGCTAATGGTTGGACATCGGCCTACATTTCGGGTCGACCAAGTTGGATTCCCTGCGCGCACCGGATATTTTCGGATTATGTGCGTAATAAGCTCGATTAACTAGATCGTGAAACCTATATGCCTAAGAGTTATCCAAAAAGGGCAAAGGCGTGTCAAAGCTACCAATCCGCACTTGGCCATTGTAGCCTACTTCCTAATCCCGCTTCATAAGGAGATGAGACTCTGGCCCTGTAGTTGGCTGGAATTAATGGTGTTTATAGTGATGATTATGATGATTGTAACTAATAAATTAGCAGCTTTCCATATAATGTCCAACACAGCAGTCATTATTGACAACCGTAGATATCGAAAAGAAGCGTCCTTGTCGTACGTAGGGGAAACGATGCAAAGTAACAAGAACTACCGTGCGTAGCAATAAAGTGCAATTATTATATGAAGCTCGCGTGCGTGATTTGATAATAACTATGTGATATGAGGCGGGCTTTTTGTAAACTTAAAGCGAGATTTGTAAACGCGCCCAAGTCTTAGAAGGAACCCATAACAGACGTAGAGGGTCTTCTTTTTGTTATCACTATCCCACATTGTCATTTGAAAATATTTAAAAAGCAACGTGATTAGAGCAATAATTCATACCAAAGCTTTTCTATCGTTTACATAATCCTTTATATTACAATGGGACTTTTTTATATTTAGATTTCGCTTAATACAAACTTAGAAATTTTTAAGAGGCATCAAGATATTTACCGGTAATTTATTGTTAAGTTGTACTTAGGTATACATTTTCCTTTAAATGAATTACTTATTTTAATTTTTATGTAGTCTAGTATATTGAACTGCTAGTTTATTTTTACCTCTAATATTTAAATTATTGCTGTCACATTGTCTCTTACATAAATAAAAAATTTATATTGGCTATAGACTGTAATTATTTTAACATCTAACAGTACCCCATAGAAAAATTCCATATTTCTTTGATAGATATTAGGCCTAAGATCTTTCGATTAATTATTTGCATTCACATTTTTTATTGGGGAACGGAACTTAGGTAACTTAAAACTGTAGTTGGTCCCGCGACGGTTATTTCCGAATGTCAATGATAACATAATTGACGGTTCAAATGATGGGCGAAAAGGTTGAGCGCAGCGATGAGCGCTGCGGTTTTAATTGGGAGGTCCCGGGTCCGATTCCCGACAGTGGATTTGGGAATTTAAGTAATTTCTGAATTTTCTTAGTCCAGTTTTAGTGAACTAAAAAAAGTTATAGTATTCGCACACACCTCAGTCGACTATCGTGATAAAAAAGTTACATTACAAACAGTTACAGTTTTTAACTGCTAAGAACTAAAAGAATTGATTGCAATAATAATAATAGTACCTATGCACTTCATAATTTTAGGTAATACCTACTTACAGTGCACAGAGTCTCTGACTTCTGACCAGGGTACAGCAGGAAGATAGGCATAAAATAGAAAAATCCTCGTCCTGTACCTACTACGAGTTTTAGGGTAGGCAGTGCTTTTGTGCAGGTATCAAGTGCACGCCACAACCTTCTTTCTTACGGTTGAATTTAGAAAAGGCAGTTACCATTAACAAATTCTTAGTTGTACTTTATATAAGTACTTACTTGCTCTACTAAATTCATATTTTATTATAAAGGCGACCTATAAACCAATAATAGCTCTTTAAATTAGGATAAAGGTACTAGGTATATCTGAAATATTTTTGTCATAACATATAGGTAGTTACAGGCATGATTTATTTTAGACCTTAGCCTCCATAATTATTATTACCTATGACGAAAACAGCTGTTGTGGGGTTCAACGGCCGATGGTCCCACACCCACACACAAGAGCGAAAGAGACAAATGCGGAATTAAATACGCATGAGAGGGATAAAATAAAGAATAATGGATGAAGGAAGAAACAGAAAAAAACTCCGTTTGGTGTAGAATAGTAATGAAGAGGAACTTAGAACTAGTGGTCGATTTTAGCATGTAGTTTTACCACGACCTCGTCGGTACGACTTTGATCATCTATTATGTAATACAGTTATAGCTAGTTAACTTCTATATACCAATACCAATTCTGATAAGGAGATTAACCTATGTTAAGTAATTTTGGTATTTTTTTTCCATACAACCTTTCCTTCTATTTTACAAATTAAATATACTACGACAATACACACATCGCTACCTAGCCCCAAAGTAAGCGTAGCTTGTGTTATGAGTACTAAGAAAACAGATGAATATTTATATGAATAATATATATAGGTAAATAAATAGCAATATATATATTAACACCCAGGTACTTAAAAACATTCACACTCATCACACAAACATTTTTCCAGAAGTGGGAATCGAACCCAAGGCCTTGGACTCAAACTACGCTAATCGGCCCACAAATGTACCTAAGGGGTGTTTTTTTTTTGTAAAACCAGTCAAGTGTGAGAACTTTCAATTTCCGTTTGACCCTAATCTGTATTTTCGTGTGGCATTTATGCGTTTAAAAGGCGATTGGATTTGTGTGTCTTTAGAACATGAATCTACTGGCATGTGGCAGTCAATTTTTTTGACCAAATATAGGTTTCTTCCTACGTAACTATTATTAATGTGGTTGGAGAAACCATGAGACCGAAATTAAATGAAATAAGCAAGACTCGATTAAGGTATGTTTGTCATACACGAGTGTCTCTATCATAGTCATCGCATTACTTACATAATTCGTATTAAGCACTTGTTACTACTCTATTTTTAATGTCCTGCCACTTGACGCTCGATTGCTGCAGTGACTTTGGGCCTATATTGCGATGTTTGTTTGTATTAAGAATTCTATAAAAACATAATTTATACTATTTTTGCATCAATTTACCTACTACAAAATTATAAACACCGATTCTAAGGGACTATACACGCGGCAAACCGTCGCGTCGCGTCGTGTCGCTCGACAATTCGTCGCTGGCGACAAATTTCACGTGTACCTACGAGTACCTCATATATATCCATATCAAATTAAAGGCGATTTCGAAGATAGCAAGCAACCTGGTGCGTAACCGCGTGCAAGTTCACTCGCGTTTTAATATCGTTTGTTTATTAGTGTAGGTACTAACGTTTGGTTCCATCGACCGACGGCTATGGACGGCAGTTTCGAAGCGATCTGAGATGCAATCGATTGCTGTGCGGATTACCTATGCTTCGAACCTTAATAATAGAACCTTAAAATTATTAATTATTGAATAACATAATAATTTCATTACATATCAATTCAGTCGAGAAACAATTGTTTGCTGGTAATGTAAAGCACCTCGGATTGTAATCGCTTTTCGCACCGTATGAACTCCAACTCTATCCAACTAAAATTGAAATGTGAGCCTTAAGTCACGTGTCACATGTGACATAGTATTGTTCAAAAAGTGGTACGCATGTGCAAAGAATGGCACAAAATTATTATAAAGTTTCCTCCATGTCGCATAAAGATCACATTCAAATGCTTTAACTTCAGCAGAGTTGATGTGATGTACAAATTGCAAGTGCCATAAGAGTCATATTGCGTTAGATACCTCTAAGCCCGCCGACCCGTATCGGTTCAGCTAAGTGGGTAGGATGACTTACTATCCGTCTCTTCTATGACAGAGTCATAAAGGTAAGACAAGAAAAAATAAGGGATTCAATGAGTAGGTACATATAGCCTCATAGGTAAATACCTAACGAACTTCTATGTATATATACAAAAGCAAAAGGTCACGAAATCTCAGGAGTTAGAAAGCCTAGAAGCTTGAATTTTAAAGGTATCTTCCTTCTAGGACGTAGGTGTCAGCAAAGCAAACGTTTTGAGAAATGACTAGGGGTGAAATCCTAAGGTTAACTGGAAGAGATCGCTACTAAACGGCGGCGGCTAAAAGGCGGTCCCTTTTGTATCTTACTTTTTAAGTTTCCTCTTTTTGTGGTGTACAAATAAAGTGTATAATTAAATAGATAAAAAATAAAAAGGGTTAGAGACTCAAAACATCGCTCATAGGCTATAAATAACTATAAATAAATAGGCTAATAAGACAGGGATGCACGTACAAAAGACCAGAAGCTTGAAATGCTGAAACCGGCCCAGTAGAAGAAGGAAAACAGAGGGGTGACTTAAGGTGATCAAATTAGGACTGCAGCATACGGGATGAACCGATGCTTTGAAACTTCGGTTAGGTTAGGTATTACCCGCCAAAGTGTTTCTTTCTGTCTGTTTGTAGCCATTTACCATATAAACTTTTGAACTGATCTTAAAGATATTTGCAATTTCTCGGGAATCACAGGGAATCTTTTTAAGCCCACGGGAACGGGAATCAGTGCGCCGACGAAGGCAGGAATCCGCTTAAATCACCTTGAGGTGCACATCTGATGAATACTTATTATAAATTTGGGAGCATATTCCTGTCTTATTGTGACTTGATAACGTATAAAATCATGGAAATGATTTTCAGGTAAGTACTGCTGGAGATACGCAGTCCAAGGATTTCTTTTAATTTCAGGACAAATCAACATTTTAACGCGGGCGTAGTCGCGGGCAAAGTCTAGTCATATGTAAAATTGTAAGCTGTCTCCCGCTTTAAAGAGATGTAGTGGGAGGTTCCTAGAGGCTATAACCTTCTTGCAATCTTTTTTATTGTTATATCATATTATTAGGGAAAGGTGCGATCATTGGACAAGTGCAAAACTTTGTTTGAACAACTTTAGTTGTAAGGCATAAACCATCAATCGTCTAAAAGTCTGATAGAAAGATACCTAGATGATCCCGCACCCGGCTTCTCAAGCTTAATATTCAGTGTCGCTAAGATCTTTCTTTAACATTTAATCACAGATTAATAAAGTATTTCAACTCTATTTTTCTAGAAAAGTGGCATATTTATCTTTGAAGAAAGATAGAAAATAAAATTTTTGAGGTGGAACGCTTTTTATGAGGCCATTCCACAGCCAGGCTATTACACAGCATTATTTTATGTTGTTTTTCTAAATATTTAGTATTAATTGATGAACCAAGCACCCAAGCAGATGGCCCACCTGATAGTAAGTGGAAAAACCGTCGCTTGTAAACAGAGCAACACTTCACAGAGCATACAAGTCTTGACACATACGGCCCTGTGTCCATCAATCTGAGGCGTAGGTGTTAAGTCTCATGTGACTGTAACTACACCGGCAGCCACGCCCTTCAGACCGCAACACAGCATTGCAATTCTTGCTGCTTAACGACAGAAATAAAAATGGCGATAGTACTTCTCCGGACGAGCGATGTCACAAAGCTCTACTGATACTAAAACTTGTTTCGTAGTCAACAAGGCAACACTAAGTAATTATAAGTATGTAGTTTTATATCGTCTGTCAACTCTCTACCGTTACCGTCTGCCGTTCGCACGCGCGTGATGGACGCGGGTAAGCTGAAGCATGCCCTGCTTTGCACCTTTCATGCAATGTCACTGCTGTGACACCAGGCTCCTTGTATAGCCTTCCCCCCCCCCCCCCCCCCCCGCTTATCCCGATATTAAGCTCGGTTCCTTTGGGAGAGGGGATGAGTGTTTGACGATTTTACACCATAACTCCGATAAATTATAACCGATTTAAATAATTATTTTTGTACTATAGAGGTTATAATATGTGTTTAATTTTGCCCAAACTGTGGTTGGACATAGAGGACAGAACTCTTCAGCGGACAGCAGCAAATCCCTCATTTAAGGCTTAGCGATACTGAATACTTAATTTTTTTTAAGAACTACAACTAAATTTAATGCCACATCAAAAAACAAACGCAGACGAAGTCGCGGGCAACAACTAGTAATTAATAAATTAATTCATTATAATATCAGTCAGTGTGTGTCTGTCAAAATGTTATAATCATTTACTATCTTCAATTCAATCTGAATTAATTTTAGTTATTTCCTTTGTCATTTATAAAATCCTTGTATGTCAATGTTAGGTATTTTACGGCAATTGGAATGCCCATTTCTGCACCCCTATACCTTTATTATTATTAAAAAGATTCTCAAAGATCACATCCTTCGTTCGGAGTGGCATGTCGCGAACAGGAGTTTAAATTTTGGCAGGAACCAATTTTTATCCTCAGGTATTTGATAATGAGCAGTGTCTTCGATATATATGTCTTTTAAATGTATTTAAATGTGTATACAAAAATATTTTTCGTGTCGTCCCACCAAGCTAAGTGATTTTATTTGGGAGTCTATTCGTAACCAATTCGTATTAAAAGAAGCATTATTACAGCAAAGACGTTTTACCCACCTGAAACCTACGCATGGGGAGCCCGTATAGTTTATTGAGTACCTACACTCCTACACAAAGTTTTAAATTACAAGTAGGTAATTACTAGGTAGGTGCATTATTGTTATAATTTCATGACCGTAATCTTTTTGGTTGTTGCCTTAGTAATTAATTACTTGATATATTAATTTGCCTTAAAATATGAACACAGCTGATTTTAGACCCAAATCATATAAAATAGTAACTATTGTGTTAAAATGGTGTCAAGGTATTACAATAAGTTAGGTTGTCACTTTTTATTTCTAGGTTGCTTTTATGTGTAATCCGAATAAGTACCTACGTTACTTACTTGACGTGTTTTTATTTGTATTTAATCCAGTACTCAGATGTAATGTTACATATCTACTTATCCTTTATTTTTTACTTTCTAAATGACCTTCTTCCAAAAATCAACTTCCGTATGTTTGCAACTTTCGAAAGTTTGCGAATCTAAAGAGGTATTATCGATCATGATTGATTTAAGAGAGTTTATGTACTCATACCTAGATAATACATAGAAGCCGATTATGGTAGAGTCATGTGAATTTCATGCCATACCAAGCTTGAATTATATTATTAGCGTTAAGAAAATAAAAGCATATTCTTTTTATAAAGCACCTTTATTTCCTCTTTGCATTTATTTGTCCATAAATGCAAAGAAGAAACAAAATATATTAATATTATTTCTATATTAATATTATTTTTTAAAAAAAATAACTTGTAAGAGTTTATTGGACTAGTGACGGTGTCGTTCAATACAGCTTTCTTAAATCTGGCCAGACTATTACGGTCGATGTATATTGTCACCAACTGCAAACCATGACGGAAAAGCTAAATGCGAAACGACCGAAGCTGGTGATGAAAAGATGCCTACCAAAGTAAAAAGCTTCAATTGGAATGTCGTTGTCGTTTGACGACCTCCCTGGCGCAACGGTGACAGCTGTGAATTTAAACAGGTGGGTTCGATTGCCGGCAGGTCCAATTTGGGTATTTATAATTTTTTTATTTTCTCTGGTCTGGTCTGGTGGGAGGCTTCGGCCGTGGCTAATTACCAGGGTGGTACCGACAAAGATGCTGCCAAGCGATTGAGTGTTCAGGTGCGATGTCGCGTAGAACACGATTCTACGATCCTGTACATGTATAGTGAACCTATACTGAGCTATATAAATTATGGAACGTAAATAAAGGTTTTTACATTTATCATTGTCGACCTATCAAATTCAAATTCAAAATTTCTTTATTCATGTAGGCCTATCACAGGCACCTGTGAAGCGTTCATACATGTTTGTTTACATAATTGTAACGGGATGGTGATAACTTCGTTCGCCAACTTAAATCTAAAGCTACGAGGGTTCCAAACGCGCCCTGGTCTAAGAAGAGCCCACAACAAACTTAGCTGGGTAAATTTATTTTTTTGTTATCACCATCTTCCAGTAAATTTAAATTAAGCTATGAAGCTAGAGCAATTCACACCCACGATTTTTTATCGTTTAAATAATCCTTAATATTATAATAGGATTTTTCAGTAAGCTTATGTTTTATATAAACTATCTGAATTCTAAATGGTAATGTGACTAAGTAACGATTTTGTAGCATTAATTTGTGAATGTTAATACAAATACTAATCTATTTGACTAACCAAGCAAAAATTTGTCAACGGCTGAGTGAACGGATTTTTTTTTTTGCGTTTATTCTTACCTACACCTTTAAATTAAGATCTGTGATGTATATTATGTGTGATGAGTTAATAAATAAATAAAAAAAAAAACATTATATTTAATAAAATCTACTTTTTGTTCCCTCTTTTCAAAACGCCACTTTCACATGTAAGGATCTAATATTATAACTGCCAGACACCTTACAGCACGGGTAAGCCCCTTTACATCTATGACTGCATCATCACTTACCACCGGGGCAGTTTGCAGTCAAGGGCTAGCTTGTACTTCGTGGAACTAAAAAAAAGTATATGTACATATCTACCTACGAACTTTTTCCACTAATTTCCAATATTAATGAGTGTTTATATAAAACAATATTTACCTACATAATCTTGATTTATTGATGATCTTTTGACGATTCCGAGACCTACTCGACTAAGACGGGTCAGTATATTTTTTTATTTTAATTGCGTTATGGAACTGGTTCTATCACATAGCGAAACGCGAATCGTGAAACGCGAGGGAACGGTTTCCAACATTCGTAAGTCTTTTATGTTAATTGAACCTCCTGGACAAACTTCAGTTTTGGCTAATCCAGAACCTTCGTATCCTCTTTGTAGAACCTTCAATGTAACGCCATCTAGTACCTATGAGAATCATGAACGAAATGATTTACATTAGAACATGAAGAATCACGAAACATTAAAATTAGTGATTTGCCTTGTCGTCCGCTTCGTTCTTCCTTTGTAATCTTAACCTAATCACGCACGGTTCGCGAGATATTTGCTTTGTTTCCGTTATCCGTTTCAATTTGATAATCATTATGGCTGCGAAATACATTAAAATCATTGAAGTTAAATGATTACTTATAGCTACACACACATATACGGGTCGGTTGCGTAGTGTAAAGGCTACCCATAGGTCCTCACGAGCCTCCCTGTCGAGCAAGGGCATCCTCATTATAAATGCGGTGATTCGTCTTTGGAATAAATCATCATCGTCGACCCATTACCGACCCCAAACAGAGCACGTACAATATTATTTATCATATTGCATACATTTTACCAAGGACTATTTAAAAGGCATTCCATACGCACCACTAAGTAAATATGGAATGTGCGAGGAAGTACAGTAGGTATAATTTATTTTTTGGTAGTTGAAGTGGAAATATGTTATGGTTATAAATCGTCAAACACTTTCATCCCCTCTCCCTAGGTCCTACCTCGTGGTTATAATAATAAAATTAAATTTAAATTTTAAAAAACCCTCGACAAATAATGTTCTAAAAGCTAAATAAAAAATAATTAAATGTTTAGGTCCAACAAGGTACCAGCTGTTACTTCACTATTCTCATCTATCAGTGGTCAGATAAAAAAATAGTTTTCAAGTTTCTAGTTTGTTTACATTATTCTACAAGTCAAGCTCCTTCATTTGAAACCCATATTGGAGGTAGTAGTGGGTTTTTGCTCTAAGACCGTCTTTTCTATGAGAGATGAGGCTTGTGACCAAGAGTGGGACATTAAGAGGCTATATTCTTGTTAAAACAAATAATTGTTCGTACTTATTTTATTTATTTATTAAGGTTTACTAGCGATTTTCACATAAGTTTTGTAATATAAATAAATATTTCAAGCATGGACGGTGTATGGGAAATCATATAAAACTAAACAAAACATGCATATTTTACAAAGATACTTAAAGATCACTAAAATAACAATTTCGTAACATTATTATGTTCCTCATATTAAAATATGGAAATTCCATAATCTAAAATAATACCTAAAATAATTTTATACCTCAACGATTATTGGATTGTTTAAAAATAAAATAAATAATAAAAATCACGACTTCACCAAATTCAATCTTGAATTGACTATGTAGAATTGACTATGTAGACAGTGGATAATTTGCAATAGATTTTAGGCGAGGTTGTGTTAGTATCAATAATTGAAGTAGTTCTTAATTCTGTGGTAACAATGATCTGACTACGTATAAAGTAGGATGTAGGTACCTTATGTAAGTACGATTATTTATTCTTGTTTTAAACAAATAAGTACCATACCCTACCCTGGCCAATGAATGAATCGACCTGTTATTCACGGTTGGTAAATTAATGTCCGACAGCTTGCATAGATGGCGTGAATGTGAACAACAACTCGAAAAAGCAACAATAGATGTCACTCAACTCTGATTTTATCTGAATTATGGTAGTGGTATAAAATGTTTTCTAAAATATATTTTTATAAATGAATAAATTAAACTGTATTTTTTTAATACGGTACTATAAAAGGATATTCATTTTTCAAAGAAAAATATACCGCGCGCATGATATGACTTGTGGGCTTGTAGGTAGGTCATTTTAGTGTATTTTATTAACAGAAATATTTAAAAATTAAATTACTCTCGTGTTACATAATCGCTATTTAAGGTTCCACATGGAAAGCTTTTGTAGGTGTCCATGTCGCGTCACAAACCGCGCGCCATGTCGCTGCTGCGAGGTTTTTAGGTACTAATATGACGTATAACAACAATTGCGGTATAAGGTTCATAACTCCATCCAATATCTCTGCCTATTTAACGGTTCTCCGCAGACAGGTATTAAGACGTAGTAAAGGAGAAAACCGAAATAGCGCATAGAATTACTAAATTTCCGAGAAGCGTCTTATGCGGGCATATATACTTCTCTATTTATTAACATGCCATAACGTTGGAATAGATAAGCAGTGTTTTTGTGCGCTTTGTCATTTAAAGGTTGCTTTGGTGATTAGTTATGCCGACATTATGCTTTTTTTTTAATTAAAAATGACCAAATAGACAATATTAAATGTACATAGGTACACATGCATTAATTTTACACCCGAACACAAATATTTTTACTAGGATAAGATGATATGATGTGGGTTGTAGTAAAATAAAAAACTATTTTTATTGCTAATTAACCAAAAAAACTACTTTCAACCTTATTCGCATAATATTCCGGAATCTGTGTTCATTTTTGAATAGTGATGAAACTTATTGATATTTATCTATAAATAGAGTCAACAAGGTAGAGTGCACATACATACGTGCCTATTATTTAACTTTACCTGATGCACGTACCTATTTTTATCGAGAATAATACTAAATAACTTAAATGAGTAGGTATCTACTTGTTATTATATATCCCAGATATAAATATATATATACATATGTATATATATATATATACATATGTATGTATATATATATATATATATATTTATCTCTCTCTCTACGAATCTATCTAGCTATATAGAGAAGAATCCCTAAGCCAATAGCGGTAATAATAATTTATAATAAGAAACGATTATCGAGACAGATGAACAGCGATGCATGGAGGTAGATAGACAGAGACAGGTAGCTTTAAACCCCAATGCAGTTAGGTAGGGATTATGAGGGTTGAGTTGAGTATGGTGAAGCCATCGCGGACCGGATCTATAGACGAAACCATATGACTCGCAGAAATGTAACATTGAAATTTCTTTTTCGCTAGATTTTTGATTATTTTGTCATTTATAAAATCTTGCGAATTCCTCCAACAAATTATTTAACAATATTCTTTTTTTTTGTATTAAAATAAATTAATCTCTTATTGGTATTAGTCCTATTAAATATAATATCTATATGTACAAAAAGCATTTAGTTAATTCAAGAGACATGTTAAATATTTAGGGGGAAAAAATTAGAAGCGCAAATTCGTGGACGGAACGAAGCGCCAACCTAATATTTTAAATATGCCCTCTCATGACTTATATCGAGAAAGAGCGGGAGAGGAATAGTTGTAATAATAATAATTCAGAAACATTTCGTTCCTTGCGCCCTTTCGGCCGATCATGGCAACCGGTTTTGTTTGTGGAACGGTCGTAAAACGAATCGGCCAATGGTAGAGCAGAGTTAGTAGCGGGCGTACCATTGGAGATGCGTGATAGAGAGCGCTATGCGGAGAGGTGAGGGGAATGGGTGCGGCGTGACTGAGCCGGTGGTAGCGGGCGCCGCGCGCATTCTCAACACACAGTCGTATTTCGCCATTCGAAAAGAAGGTTGTTGTTACAATGAGACGAGAACCGGACTATCGATAAAGTGTGTTTGTATGTCGTTTTCGTCGATATCAAGTGTTGTGTTCACTTTCACCTGTGCGAATGTCTCGATGTCCTTACCTTTTTGTTTGTTTTCCTTTTAATTACTGCCGCATGGGTCGGCGCTTACGTTTAAGTTAACCCTTTATTTTGAAACGATGGAACGTTGTTCTTATGGTTTTTACACCAAAAGGTATTTTATTTTATTATTTACTTTATAATTATTGCGGATCAGTGCGGTAGAGTGCGTCGCGTGTGGCTTTGTGGTGGGTCGAGGTGTTATATATTCGTCATCACTGTGAATCGCGTCTGTTCAATTATTTATTATACCCACGTTGGAGGCAAGATTGCTTTACAACAAGTTCCAAAAATAGAATTAAGCTCTAATCAAAAATACTTTAATATGACATTAAAGTTTCAGTGTTCATGATATTGTAAGTTAAAAAATTTGAGCATCTATAAAAAACCGTTCCGCAAGGGCTGTTTTATTATTCAGTGAGGGGAGCAGGCTGGTATTATTATTGCAACGCTTCGGGGAAAAGCCGACAATTCACGGCCCTCAAAGCCGAGGGTCGACTGGCGAGGGGAGGAGGAGGGGTAAAGTCTGTCTGCACACATGCAGAACCGGTTCGCTCTCCAACTCCCCTATTGCATTGCATAATTCTCTTTCTTTCGCCACACGCGTCCGCATTATGCCGTCTCACTCGCACAATTTCATTATTTTTTGCTTCCCCTTGTGAAATAATACCAGACGGGTTTTTTTCATATAGGTGTCTGTCCCTAAATAGGTACAAAGCTCTATATTTATAAAGGAGATGGTAAGTATAGGAATGAAAAAAAAAACATGTGGCATGGGTCTGTTGTTGCTAATTATAATTCAGTAGGTATACGTAGGTACCTTGAATAATACTAATAAAAAGATACATTATGGCAACAATATAACCGTGAAACTTTTTGCATGATGAGAAAGTTTTTTGTGTTTCATTGTTTATTGCTATAATAATTATGTTCACATACCTACCTACTTAGTTATTTCTTAGTCCAATGCATTTAACTCTATAACTCTCTACATGTCTCTACAAAATAATTTAAATATTAATTAGGTAGGTACGTGAGTATGTAATAACCTGATAAACAGCACTATACCTACTCATGAGATTTGAATAGTGAAGTATAACTGTAAACTTTAAAATTTTCATATTAAAAAACTGTCTAAATTTTTAATAACACTGTAGCTATTTATTTAGTTTTAATTCAGCGTTTGAAAAATTGGAATTTGAATAATGTAAGGTTTGTTATAAAAACTGACATCGCACTAACAACCGGTTCTCGGGTATCGGTCATTAAAGGCTAAAGACCGAAATTGAGATTTTATTAGAGTGATCGGTTTACGAAAATGGGCCTGGACTGGACTATTTATATCCCACCGGATATATGTATATATATATTGTTGTGCCTATGCAATTGCAGTTTAAGGCAAAGATGAATTGCTTGTGAATTTAGACTTAAGTCTACACATTTTACAAGATTTTAATTACCTATGCTAGAACGTACCTAATCTTATGGCCGGCACCATGTCACAATATTCTATGAGAATTTGATTTCGGAAATTTCGAAAATTTCAATTGAAAACCATGAATTCAAATAGATACAACATAACGACCGGGTATCGAACCCAAGAATTCGAACATGTGTTAATCACTTGACCAACGAGGCAATTCAGAGCTCATGCAAAGAAACGAAATATATTTATTACCTAATTAAATAAATAAAATTAGCATCTAATGAACAAAGTTATAATATACAGAGGGTTGCTACCAAGGCCTGTAGTTGTTTATTTTAAAACTAACAACTTTTTTTGACTCGTTCGTTTTTGAAATATTCAATATATTTCATAGATAGGTACTCTACTTGTAACTACTCTGTAATGTAACATCGGCACCAGCGCGCGAACCACAACTTTATCGTGCGTACACACAGCTGTTTGGCAACAGGGACATGTATTTGGTTTCCCAGTCTAATGTCACTTTACAGAAATAACACGTTTTTTTATATGAAATAAATTATACTTAATTTTGAAGTTGTTGACCAAAAGTTGTTAGTTGAAATTATAGAAACTACAACGCTGAGTGTTTTTGGTATTTCTTCTTTAAACCTCTATAGAACCAAAGATATGTTGACAATAGTGCATCCTTAAGTACAATCTGAGCTGAGACGTCATAGAATTTTCTATAACTACCTTCAAACTCCATCACCAATAAAACTCTTCGGCTGCCGGCACACGGTCAATTTTACTGTCAATATTTTTTTTGGCAATATGCAGAATATTGTCAATAGATATTGTGGAGTCTATGGGGAGCCTTTAACTATATTATGTAGATATTGTCTCAAAGGGTGCATCCGATAATACAATCGCTGTTCAAGAGTTCTTAAAAATAATAATTTATGAAAATCAAGTTGACCCCAAATTAAAAGTTTCCAGGCGCAGGCCGTTGCCGCTTTTTGTGGAAGGCCTCCGCCATAGCTAGTTACTACCTTAACGACAAAGCCGTGCCACAAAGCGATTTAGAGGTCGGATATAATTCCACGGAGAAACCGATTACGGTTATTTGTTTAATATAATCTCAATACATCTAACAAGTTAGCTAGCTTCGTTCTTAGACTGCACAATCATTCATCATTTACTACCAGGTGAGATTCTAGATCAATTTTGATTCCAGTCAAATGCGAACTTGTTATGGAATAAAAAAAGTTACGAATAATTTTGAAAATGTTGGTACAAAACACTGGTCTTTACTAATGCACAGAGTGATTCATGAGGATTTTTTTTGTACCATTCATTATATCCTGTAAATTTGCTGTAATATAACGATACTTGTTAAATATAACGATAAATGTTTGGTCACAAAATCGCTTTCTGTGCAAGTTATTCATTCCTATCATGATATTAATTCCATAAATTTCTTTTTATACTTGAGCTTCATTACGTACCGTCAATTCCTCTTAAAAATATTTTATTGGACCTATCGTTTAGAAGTTACTATGGCCTGTAAAAAAAAAGCTAAAGAAAAGTAGGAAAATTGCCGCGATGTAAGCCAATCGGTTCATTCAATTCGGTTCATTTCGGTTTACATTTTACAATCATTGAATTGTAATGCATTAAGGTATCAATAAGGTATTATAGGGTCGAACGATTTTTTGTTTGTTTGATTCATTGAAATGAAATGAAAAACATTCTTCCAATAAATAAGAGATTTGCAATAATGTAACCTGAAGAGCAAAAATTGCTAAATAAAAGTTATGTAATATATAATTAAAGTACTCATTTATACTTCATAAACAAACTAAAGGGGTTTGTGATACTGACATTGTTATAATTCACAAATAAAATTATAAGGCCTGTCGTCAAATTAATCATTTTGGTAGGTTTGGTTTAGGGTAACTGTATTATAAGTCTTTGGTTTCCGTCCCGCTCAACCATTTTCCTGTTTATCTGTGGTCTGTACTTGACACTGACAGCTTTTGAGTAAAACTGAAAAAGAAAATACCGTAGCAAATCAATTTACATTTTGCATTGTGTACACACATTGATAAATGCAGGAAAATTGTTCTTTTTGATAATTTACGTAAACTTAAAGTTTTTCAAAATGGCTCAGCATTCGTACAGCTACTAAGTAGCAACAAAATTAGGGGGAAAAAATCGTTTTTATCGATGGTGTATATTGACGTGATTTATGAAATGGAAATGGTATACTTGATAGTATTCACAGAATAATTTAAGGATAGTTGTACAGTGTAAATAATTATACGCAAGTAATGGCTGAAATAAGCAGGTATATTAACCTACAAGTGGTGTAATATGAAATAACAGAAGTTAGTTCAAGTAACTGTGTATTAATCGTTTTCCTCGCCAACTTGCTGCTATATGTGTATATATTGTTTGTTTTTAGGTCAGAGATATTAGATAGCATACAAAAAAAGAAAGAACAAGATAAAGAGCAAACTCAGAGCCCAAGTTTTCAGCCGCAATTGGCTAAGCCAGTTGATAAACAGCAACTTCACACCCCCGATGTAATAAATGCTAATATATCGGTGACACAGCATGTTCCTACACAGCTCTTGTCACCGTCACACGGCGCCGCGTCTCCGGTCCAGTCTAAAGAGGACTCAAAAGACAAGACAATAAAGGTTGC